>NC_140707.1:61847500-66647500 GCF_050655825.1 Lonchura striata | reverse complement strand
CTGGCACTGCCTGTGGATGTAGCACAGAGCGCGGGGGGCTGCACCAAAGGTGAGATGTGACAGTACATCAGTTAGAAGATTACAAATTTTATGTGAGTGGGGAGAGCCATTGCACTCATCACACTGCAGAGAGGTGGTTTAGGGGTCCCAGGGGCTGCGTTCAGCCCATTGATCAGTCCCATCTGTTAAACTGCCACAGCAGGTATGAAGCTCAGAAGGAGATAAGCAATTAAGGCCATCTGTGACACCTCAAGTGAAGATCAGCAGTAGGCAGGATGAAGACACAGCCATTACAGGACTTAGCAGAGCTTTGAAAGGCAGCTGTAGCTCTGCCAGTTAATGTCAAGCCTACTTTCACAGTCAGGCTTAGCTGTCATTAAATTCTTGGTTATATCTTAGGTTAATAGGGCCATAGGGTGGCTTGCTATCCAAGAAAGTGCTCTGGGGGGTTTTGGGCTGGGATGTGTGTGGTTTTTTAAGTTACTCTCTCTATTGCCATATCTTGCAAGGACTGTGCTCAGGATTGCAGCTTCCCTTCTGAGCAGACTCCTCGGTACTCAGCAGGAGTAAGCAATCACTACTGAGGAGCAGAGATGTTAAATGAGACAAAAAGCAAGGGATAGCAGCAAGGAGAATGATGGTGAAACATGGAGTGGGAAAGTATCAGTTGGTCCAGGTATCAGAACCAGGGATGTCCCACATCAGAGGTGAAGAAGCGAGCAGCAAGTGGAGCAGACCTGGTCTGGTGGTAAGCTGTGACCTGAAATTCCTCTTCATCTCAGCTCTGAGATGGGCTCTGTTCCCTCATAACTGCTGAGAGGGGTGGTGGAACCATCTCAGATGGCTCCCCATGACATCCCTTACCCTTTGCCACTAATTGCTCACAGGGGCATGAACCCAGTTTGTTCTCCTCCTGCTGCTGATCACAGCCAGATCACAGCCAGACCCTGCCCAGCTCTGACTCCACAGGAAAAGGGATTGGGATGTAATGGCAACGGCTCCTTTTCCTGGAAAGAGCAGTGCTGTCACTTGGGGTTTTGCCCAAGCCTTTGCTCCGAGTCTGGCTGATCACTGTCCTTGATGATCTCACCATGATTTCTCGTCTCTTGTTTAATTTCTGAGTAACTCAAGGAAGTGAATGTGAAGGCTGAGGGAATCTAGAACCACCAAGGGATTTTGGCAAGTGCACGTAGACCCTTAACAGGAATGTTGTCTGCCCTTCTCTGTAATGTACCAGTCACTGGTATTTTTGGAAGACAAGGATGCTGAGAAATAGTTCCTGGAAGTGTTGCTTTCAGTTGCTGTGTGTTAGGCAAATATCCTGAGAATAGGAATTGTAATATTTGTACAAGGAATATTCAAGGGGGCTGAAGCGTTCAGTCACTTTAATTAGCCATGGGAGTGAACATCATTAGCTTTCTGTGGAAGAACAGCAGATTGTTGCCATTGTCTTTTTAAATACCTGTCCTGTTTTCCCCCTTGTATATTTCACTATAAAATAAAATATTAAATCTTTAAAAACTCTTCATTAGCTAGCAGATGGTTTTGCAAGTTGCTTTAATGAGATGAAGAAAACCTTAATGGCAGACATTTGAAGTTGTGTTTAGACAGACTATTGCCATTGGAAAAATCTAGTGAATGTTTTCTCCATGTTTTTGACAGAACTTGGCACTAGATTATGTACTAGGAAATAGAAAGGGATGATTTGCACAAACCAGTTCCCTCCCAAGTGTGGTTCTACATCAGTGTAACGTTGTTGAGCCCCACAGTCACGTGCTGATTTACAGAGGTGCAAGGGGGGAGGAAAATATCATTAACTTGATGCAATTCAGGAGAAATGGTACAATTCTTGTGTATTCACCTCATTCCCTTGCTGCAGTCAAGGCATTTTTTAGGAAGCTTAGAGGCAGCCCCCTGACAGGCAGTGCAGCAGTGTGCCAGCTCCTTCTGGACATCTCTGGATGTCAGCATCAGCAGCACGTGGGGATGAGATAAACGAGGCTGGAGAGCACTGACACCCTGTCCATGTGAAAACCTGTCCTTACCCAACTCTTACTAAATTTCCTGAGACATAAGGTGCTTGTGCTGGAAGCAGGCAGGAACATGGTGGACAAAAAAACCCTTTCCAGGCCTTGACGGTTCTTCCAGTTCCATATTTCTCTCTGGAGTAACCAGTGCACGTTCTTAGGAGGTGCGAGCTGCCTTACAGGAATATGTTCACATCCACAACTCCCAGTCCTTGACAAGAGTTGTTTATATCCCTTTAAACATGTGAATTCTTGTTTGTGGTGTTGTGAGCAGCTGCTGAACTCTCAGACCAGCTTCCTCCAAGGGTTGGTTCTGGCTGTGCAGGGTCTCAGCCTCATGGGAGCAGGGAGAGGGGAGCGTGTGCTGATTCATTTGCACAGCCAGAGGATCGGCTCTCCATGCCCATACTGAGAGATGAATCATCCTTCACAAAAGCAATAAAAAAATGCCTCCTAAATGAGTAATTGCCTGGCTACCTCCTTAGGCTGTCCAACTCTTTGTTCCTCCTCTGGACTGCTGACCATGTTACGCCTGGCCAAGCTTCAGTGTCAGCTTTTTGCACTGCTGGGGGCCTTTGTCCTTCAGGTTTTTTTTAGATCCGGCTGATCCAATCTCAAAAGCTTTTTTTTCAGATTTGGAAGAGCCTCACAGCTAAGCACAGGTCCTCAAGGAAATCCTTCCCCTTTCTCTCCAGATAGAGTGTGTAGCACCAGCTACACACCAGCAAGAAATAACTAATGTGTGTGGGAGCTCTAGTGATAGACTTGTTAGAGATGCCCTGACCAATATGTAGAAGGGGAAATGGGACAGTTTGCTGGGATATTAACACTCAGCAGAGTAGAATTTCTCTACTTATGAGCCCTGAGGAAATCACAGTTGGAAAAAGCCCTGTGAGCTTCAAAGACTTGTCGTGAAGTTTCTTTCCTCAAAAAGCAGCAATTCCCTGCCAGCTGCTCAGGAGGAGCTTGGGAAGAGGAGATCAGGGTGAGCTGCCCTTCAGGATCCCAGTAGTGAAGGGATGTATTGAGGGAAGCACCAGCTCTTCATCTTCTCCCCTGCTTTGTGATATTAATATCAAATAGGGAGCATCCTCTGTCATTTTGTCACCATCCCTGCAGTCATCCCCATTAGCTCCTGAGCAGCTCTTTGGTAACACAGACCCTTGTCATGTTCTGCTGCTTCCTCTGTCCAGCAGTGGGTATTTCTGTGGAGCCCTGTCCTGAAAGAAGGGTCACTTGCCAAGAGAAACACAATCCCACCCTTTGCCAGGGACAGACAAGCAGCATCTCTGCTCCCTGCAGTAGATGGCCTACGTGATGAGCCTTGGCATACAGCCTTCAAGTGGCCACAGGGCTGATGAGCAGCAAATTGCCACCCACAGCTCTGTCATTCCTGCAGAATTCCAGTCAACCCACTCCTGACAGCTCTGCCAGGCTTGGCACTGCAGAGGTTGCAGTTTCCAACTCTCAAATTGCAGTGCTGGCTTGTGTGGTGGCCGAGGGGACAAAGGGGCAGGAAGGAGCCCTGCATTTCAGGGGGTGAAGAAACACCTTTGCACTTGGGAAGGTTTCCATGCCAGCGTGTTCTGGGAAGAAGCAGACCTGTGTCTCCGTGGTCACAAAAAATCATACAGGGACTCACGTTCTTGCTTTGTTTTGACTGTGCACCTTTGATGTGGCCTATCTATCTCACTGGCTTCCAAATTCACCATTCTGTGCTCTCAGGTGCGGCAGTGCCAGCCACACCCACAGATATACATATGGCAGTCTACTCTCTAGGAACATTTTCCTTCATTTAAAGCCTTAGCTTGGTGACTCTCTGGGCTGCCTCTTGCTCTCCACTGAATGCAAAGGAACTGCTGGTGAGTTGTTGCGACAGAGTGTCAATCTTGTAGGCACCAGGAATGAGGTGAGGAAATCCCATTCCCACCTGTCTCACCTTTCCTTTATAGTCCTAATTCTTCAGAGGAGAGGAAAGGTTGGAGTACCTCCCTTCTACTATTAACCAGCCATAGCATGCCACAAAACAAAACAAAAGAGCTTTTAATGTATAGTCAGGCTGACTAGTCATCGTAAAATGTTGCACCATAAATATCTCAGATTAATAATTTGTTTATTTTCCCCTCCACAATAGGCAGAGGGAGCATTTGTGAGGCTGCTAAGCAATGCTCGTTGCAGCTAAATTTGGCGTTCAGAACATGCTCATGCGACAGGCATCACAAAAACTTTGTGAGGAATGAAGACAATGTGAAATGTCTGAAGCACATGCAGAATAAATTGCAGCTGGCCTGTTTGCCCTGCACATTTATTGATGCTGCTGCTAGCTTCTTTCTCTGGCAGTTCCCACACTGAAGCTTTTATTACTTAAGTTGTGTCACATCCTGGAGCCTGTGCTTGTTTAATGTGGGCTCCATCAGTGAAATCTGAAGTTCATGTGTGCCAAGTTAAGCCACATCCTGAATGCTGTGGGTCTCCTCCTGTCCCTTGGCTCACTGCTGTGCTGTCCTTGTCCCTGTGCTGCGGCTTGGACTCCTCAGAAACCCTCCAGGGAGATTCTCAGGATGCTCTGATCCCTCCAGAGTGACTGCTCCATCTGCCTCGGGAACTCTTTTAAATAATGCTTCACCTGAAGGATCTCATTGATTCCAGGCACACCAGTGTGATGGGGAAGGAAAAGGGGAGTTATTGTCCTTCCCTGGGGCAGGGGGTCACTAAGGGCAGGGCAGATGCACGAGGCTCCAGGAAACACTTGCATCCCATGGAGAACAAACTGTCCTCACTTCAGTGGGGTAAAACAACGGGATATCTCCTGGCAGCAGGAAGGGACTGAGTTTCTGAGTCAAAGAGAAGTTTTCATGTCCCCTGGAAGGTTTCAAAGCTGTGCTATGGGCACATGTGAAGGGTTCTCCTTTCCACAGTGAGGTGTGTCATGGGGTCAGCTGGCAGTGGTGGCTTAAGGGTAACTCCCAGGAATGAGGGAGATGGTTCCCGTGGCAAGCTAGGAATGCTATATTTCAATATTTTTTTTATTTAATTGCTCCCTGGATTTTCTAAACAGATTTATGATGGCGCTGCTTGAGTACCTAAGTCCTGTTATTGGCATTTTGCTTCACCTGGCTTGTGTGAGCCAAGGATGGTTGAAGGCACCTGTGTAACCCTATAGCTGATCTCTCCCTGGAGCTGGACAAACCCAGTGCAACACCTTCCCAGGGTAATGGGGAATTCCTGTGGGTTGTGGCAGAGCTCTGCCTGCAGGTTTGTGAGAGGCCATCGGCAAAGTCAAGGAAAACAAAATAAGTTAATTGCCTCCCAAAACAACTCTGGAAGAACTGTGCCTGTGACTGTGGAGAGCAGAGGAAGGTGTGAGCTGCCCTGGAAAGTGGCAGGGAGGTGCAGGAGCCCTGGCTCTGGCTGGATGGGCAGCATCCAAGGTAACCAAATGTGTGAAAATCTCTGGGGAGATTCATCCCACATCTTTGTATTACTCATCATCTTGTGCTTTGTTTTTACATGGCCGTTGGGGTTAGAGACTTTTCCCTGCTGTTTAGGACTGCTCAGTTATATGGGGAAAACAGGACTCAGTTCTCTCAGGAAGGACAATTGGTCCCATCCAAGTTCTGCATTAGGTTAGTATTTCTTTTATAATTCATGTGTGCATTTGTTTATGAAGTGAACACATTAGAGCCTTGTCAAGGCTGTCATCTGGGTCTCCCTTGGCACGCAGCCCCCAGCTTTGCCCCTGCAGCCAATGACCCTCATTCCAATATCCCCTCTCCTCCTTCCTTTCCTCCCTACACTTCCACATGGAGAACATTTTCTCCTTCGCTTCCTTCTGGCTGTTTCAAATGCAGCATCCAGCATGCCTGGGTTGACCCTGGGGCTCCTCACGGATGCTGCAGAGCTGGGCCATGGATGTGCTGCCGTGGGAGAGGAGTCCCAGTTTTCCAGTGCAGCTCCTGTCCTGGGAGAGTCGGGCTGGGGAAGCTGCCAGAGAGAGATGCAGAAGTCCCAGGATGTTTTCTGCTGCTGGAGTGTTCTCTTTTGTGCAGACAGACAGCTGCTGTGTTTGCTGCCCCCAGCTAAAGCTGTTTGGGTAGATACAGACTACATTTCTAAACGGGCAGTTTTTATCCACTTTTTAACACTAAACTCAGGCCCAGGGCAAAGCTGCTGTAGAAATTCCCATGGGAACCAGTGCAGAGTCAGAATGGGAGAGTCTTAGAGCTCCTTACAGTGCTTTCTAGAGCAGCACTGGAAGGGGATGGTATGTCAGCCTTAAACGGAGATTTCCTGTAATTTGTCGGTTTTCACAATTATACAATTATTAAACGAGAAATTTCTCCATTTTTTTTCCTTTGCATTTGCTGGATGCCATGAATCAGAAAGTGGCTGGAACAGTTATCTTGCTCCAATGTAATTTGATTCTCTTCCCCCAACCCCCTTAGTGTTTGATGAGAAACCTTTGTATTTTCATGCTTTAATACAATCTGGCACATAATTACAAATGACTCATAGATAATCTTGGTCATGGAGCTCTCTGAAATTAGATGATAATTTAGACTGGAATTTCTGTAGAAAGAACGAAGGAAAAGACAATTATAATTATTCTAATCAAGATATCTTTTTCTTTGCCTGGGGTATTGCTCTGTGAACTGCCAGAAGCCTGAAAGTATTTAGACCACTTCTGCTGCTTGCTGTTTCCCAGGAAAACACTGTTGAGCACCGTGGAGCTGCCTCTCTATGAAATCGCCAAAAATGCTCCTGACAGAGAGGAGAAGTTGAGATGTGCGGGGGCAGGACCACAGAGCTGAGAGCAGCTGGGGTGTGAGCAGGGCAGCCACTAAAAAGTCCCAGGTCAGGAGCTTTTTGCAAGCCCTGGGGCATCCTGCTGGGAGGGACAGGAGCCTGAGTGGCAGCAAGAGGGCATTTGGTGACATCCACCACTGATTCTCACAGCGTGGATGGAGGCACAGCAGCTGGCAGAAAGGAGGGCTGGGTGTTCCTGTTTGCATCCCTGGATCTTGTGCATCTTTTCCTCACTTTTGGTGTTGGTTTAGGAGCTCCCAGTCACCTGCTGGGCTGTGGGGACAGTTCAGCAAGGCCAAGTGCAAGGTTCTGCACATGGGTCAGGACAATCCCAGGGATGTCGGAATCCGTGGCATTGATGATTCTGAGATTGTAGAAAGTCTCTGTCTTTCTGCCCCGCTGCCAAAGCAGAAGCCATAATTGGTCTGTGCTGGTTTCCAGGTTGTTTATTCTGTTTATCTCTCACATGTTCTGCTGCCCTGCCCAGCTCTGTCCTGCAGGGCAGCGTGTGGGGCTCTGCCCTCAGTGGGATGTTACAAACATTAAATACCAGAAACTCCCTGGGCTGGATTTACAATAACGTGCCAATATCTGTCACCTACGTTGGACAGTGTGTCCCCAGCCTGAACCAACAGAAAAATGCCAACACCACAGTGAAACATGGAGGGTGTGAAGAAGGAGAAAAAGGACAAGGCACACCCAATTTCTTCCATCTTGTCCCATTTGGACCCCTAATCTAGAATCCTAAAATTTTACTTTTGCACCTGTGCCACACAATTATTACTCATATCTAACACTCAGAGCTTGTAATTCATCCTGTAAGATTGAAAACTCTTTTCCATGGCCAGAGATCACAGACAGTGTCTCTGGGGGCTCTGTCCAGGGGGGTTCCTGACCCCTGCCAGGGTCCCAGACCTTCCATGGCAGCCAGAGGGAAGCCCTGGATTCCCACACAGGGACAAATTCAGTGTGGGCAGAGAATGGATAGGGAACAGCCCTGAGGAGAAGGGTCATGGTTGACACAAAGCTCACTGTGACCCAGCAATGTGTGTTCCCAGCCCAGAAGAACAAGCACAAACCGGGCTGGATCAGGAGCAGTGTGGGCAGCAGGGTGAGGGGGGTGGTTCTGCCCCTCTGCTCTGCTCTGGTGAGATCCCACCTGCAGCACCGTGTCCAGCTCTGGAGTGCCCCAGCACAAGGAGGACATGGAGCTGCTGGAGCAAGTCCAGAGGAGGGCACAAAGATGCTCAGAGGGCTGAGGCATCTCTGCTGATGGAGACAGGCTGGGAGAAGTGGGACTGTTCAGCCTGCAGAAGAGAAGGCACTGAGCTGACCCTACAGCACCCTAAAGGGGCTACAGGAGAACTGGAGAGGGACCTTTTATAAAGGCATCTTGATAGCATGAGAGGGAATGGATTTAAAGTGAGAGAGGACAGATTTAGACCAAATATTGGGAAGAAATTCTTTACTGTGGGGGTGATGAGGCCCTGGCACAGGGTGACCACAGAAGCTGTGGCCCCATCCCTGCAAGTGTTCTTGGCCAGGTTGGGCAGGGCTTGGAGCAACCTGGACAGGTGGAAGGTGTCCCTGTCTATGGCAGGGGGTTTGGAACTAAATGATCTTTATTGTCCCAGTCCAAACCATGCTATGATTCTGTGACAAGACCACCTTGCACAACAGGAATTGTGTCCTTATTCTCACTCCAGTGCCTGGGAGCCATTTGCAGAAGGGATGTCTGGCCCATGGGATGCTGAGCAAGGGAGAGTCACCATGAAGTGCAGCCCCAAAGAGAAGGAGTTGGTTGTGTGAGCCTGACCCTGGACTACCAGATCTCATGTCCTGGTCACTCCTGTGATGTGGCTGTAAATGGGTGCAGATTGGTAGGAAAACAGACCATTTATCTTAGGAGAGACTCAGAAGAGTGTGCCTTGTCTTACCCAGCAAAGGCAAAGAGGGGATCTGAGTTCAATCTAAAAATACTTCAAAGGGGTAGGCACCAGGGAAAATAGAAAGCAAAAAAACCCCAAGGTTGCATAAGAATAAATAAGAATAAATTAACCATGAAGTAATCCAGGCTGAAAACTGGAAGGTTTGTTGGTATTCTGGGGAGTTTCTCCTGGTTTTATGTTCTGTTTATTCAGGAGAAGGATATAAAGGCTGCTGTCTCTGAATCCCAGAGGATGAGTCTGGAATGTAATGACCAACATGTTCATGCCAACATCTCTGACTGTCCTGCTGCTGATTGCTTCTGGCAGCAACATAAAATGAATGTGCTTATGAATGATCCTGAGCCCTGCCCTGCACCCCTGATAGGCATCACCATCCTTCATCCCACCTCCAGGGCTGCCTGGGGCTGACTCCTGGAAGCGTCTTCAATAGGGTCAAGCACTGCTGATGCAAAACCTCTCCTGTTTAGAAACCAAGAGATGCTGGGCCAACAGAAAAGCCAATTAAAGTGGATGCAGCAATGTCATGAGAAGAGGGATGCGATTGCCCTGATTTTCATGATCACTCTTGGCATTAATTAGCTCAAATACTGTTTTTGGTCTGTGGTGGGTACAGGTTTCTCAGCCTTCTGTGGAGCAGCATGCAGTCCCTGCTGGGCCCATACACCAGTGAGTGGGACCCCAGGTGGCCCCAGCCCCTGGGAGATGGAGGTCTCTGGCATGCAGATCCCCTGCAGCACCCAATGCATGGGTTGCACATGAGCTTTGCCTTGTTTGTGGGCCCAGTGGAGGGGCAGGGCTGGCGGGGTGACCTGTGAAAGCAATGAGCACGACTCCCGCCCCTCACGCCGCGGGTGCCAAGTGCTGCTTGCACACATGAATCTGTGTGTTAACAGCTGAAATCTCACCTCTTTTTTTTCCCCTGCACCTTTATAGCTCTTGGCTTTTTCCCTGCCAGCTCTTTTCCCACCTACCACTTCCTAGCACACATCATATTGCGGCGTCACACTGATTACTCGGTGAAAGAACCCACTGGTGGGGCCTGGGCAAAAGTCTCCCTAAAAAGAACTTGACCTATTTTGCATTTATTTCCTTTTCAAGCAAAAACTTTGCCTTGCTTCCTCAGTTATGATGACATTTCCAGGGGTGTGCCAGGGTGCCATGGCAGCAGAGCTGGCAAAAAAAGGCAAGGTAAGGTGCTGTGGATGGGCAAGGATAAAACTCAGAAATCCTAATGTGCTGTGGAAGCTACTCTGAGGCCAGGAAGGTGATAACACTCAGCTAATTCTGTTTGCCAAGCCACCATCTGATTTTGCAGCTGTGTCCCCAGCTTTGGCTCAAACCCTGCCAGCAGTGATATCCCAGCCAGCTCTCTCCCTCCCTGGGCACTGCAAGGGATGAGGGCAAAGGGGCTTTGCTGGAATGAATGAAACAGGAGTTTCCCAACTTGCATTAAGATCCTCCACCCTAAATGAGGTTATCTTCCTTTTGTAGGAGCTCAGGTTGTTGGGGATAAGCCTTGCCACCCACAGTCTTGGTGCACTGGGGTAGCATCTTCCTGCTGTGCCAGCTCAGTTTGTGCCTGCAAAGCAGCTCAGCCTGAATGTTTACTCCTGCTGTAGGATATGCAGGCAGCACTGTTATTCCGATGGAGCTCATCCCTTTACCCCCAGGAAAGCAGCCAGAGAAGGCTCAGCTGGCTGGGGGGAAGCATTTTATCCTTCTTTTGCTATGATGCTGTGCTGCCAGCAATGGGACAGGACTGGCCTGGGGCTGGGCCAGCACAGAGGCTCGAGGAAACAAAACAGGGGTAGATTTCATGTTTTCCCCTGTATTTATTAACTGCACACTCAGGGAAGGCTGTGGAGATGGGGGGGCTATCAGCTCTGCCATGAGGATGAGGTGTGGATGAGCTGGGAGCCCCTCAGGACACTGCTTTGTGAGCACCATTCCCGTGAGGAAAGGCTGAGAGGGTTGGGATCGTTCAGCCTGGAGGAGAGAAGGCTTTGGAGAGCTCCTATAGCACCTCCCAGTACCTAAATAAGGAGAGCTGCAGGGGGACTTTTTACAAGGGCATGGAGTGACAGAACAAGGGGGAATGGCTTCAAACTGAGAGAGGATAAGTTTAGATTGGATAGCAGGGAGAAATTCTCTACTGTGAGGGTGGTGAGACTGTGGAACAGGTTGCCCAGAAGAGCTGTGGATGCTGCATCCCTGGCAGTGTTCAGGGCCAGGCTGGAAGTGACCCTGAGCAACCTGGTCTGGTGGAAGATGTCCATGCACACAGCAGGGGGGTTGGCACAAGAAGAATTTTTTAAGTTCCCTTCCAACACAAAGCAATCTGTGATTCTCTGGTTCTATGATGCCCTTTTTTTATGTGCCTGCAAACCCTCATTAACGCAGCAACAGCAGGAACAAACTAAAGCAGCTTGCGAGAGGAGAGCCTGCTCTGCCAGGGGTTTCTCAGGGCTGTCCTGCTTTCTGAAGCCTGTCAGAATTGGGTTTAAGATCCTGTAGAAGTGGCAGGAGACTAAAGTCTCTGATAGATGCAAAAATAGCAAGATCAGAGAAAAATGCAATTGGATTTGGAGCAGCTGCTGGGAAACAGATTCTTTGCAATAAACTGAAATGCTCTTAGCACTTGATGTTTGTGCACTACAGTGAAAACATCCCTGGTACAGTAGGTTTATTTTAACTACAGAGGACACAACCTGTCAGACGAATGCACAGCTCCTGATTTGATCTAGTTCATTTTCATGTGTGTGTTTTTTCTGCTCCTTGGCAGCTCTTGTGGGGCTTGTTGAGGCTGATTCACTTGTGCTTTTGGAAGATGGGCTTTATGGGAAGTCACAGCTTCTGATGCCCATGTGGAGATGCATTATCAGACAGGATGGAAGAATAAGCAGGGCAGTGATGGATGTTCACATTTGCCAGCTGAGCTAAAACACTGAAGGGGAAAAAAAAAAAAGCTGTTCTAAACATTTCGTTTGATCTCAGTCCAGATATCTGATTTCACTTCAGAGAAACTGTGTATTTTTAAATATTTACTACACACACACACACACACCTGAAATGTAAGTTACATTTAGTACACACTTGCTCTAGTATTTATAGTAAGGGATAATATGTAAACTTTTGAAACACTGCTTCACAAAGAAAAGTTAATTAAAAAATTTTGTTAATACTGTAGTCAAACTTCCGTTTGTCAGCCAACCCTTCCAGTTCTCTTTTGCTTTAACCGCCTGACATGCATCTGTGAACTCTTTGGGTCCATCTGAATCTGCATTTTCAATTGCATAAGCTCTGAACAAAGCATTTCCTTCCTGTATTGGAGAAAGCTGCTCTGCATCCTCTGCCCCCAGCCAGATGCCCCTGCTCCTCTCCTGCCTTTTCTTGTCTGGGAAGTTTTTGCATCACTCCTTTGGTGCAGCAGCAATATCAGAGTGTAAAATTTAAAAAATCACTGTTCTGTATTGAAGCACTTGTGTTTTTGGGGTGCAGCTGGGGCCTTACAGAGCTCCCTGCTCCTGGCTGAGCTCACATCTCTGCAGGGATAACTTCTGCCTGTCCTCCTGATTCAGAAATCTCCTGATTTCTGAAGGAGAAAATTAATAGGCAGGGAGCCAACAGCTTTATGGAGGTGGGACTTTGTGACAGAAAGGGACTTAGGCGGTGCTGTGAAAGGAGAATTATTTCTATACAATTTAACATGAATCAATGTCTTTTGAAGATGAAAAAAAAATCCACCACAACAAAACACACCACCTGAGGACCAAAAAAAAAAAAAAAAAAAAGTGTTTGCTTTTAGCACGGTGGTAGTACTGCTGCTCAGCAGTGGATACTGGAGACTGATGTTTTCTCTGCCCAGGCTGGAAGTGACCCCCACATCTTCTCTGGTGGAGGGGTCTGAGCAGCAGCAGGGCTGGAGGGGTTCTGTATGTAGGCATGGCTGAGCCAGGTGTAAGGCCCACTTGGCCCCAGACTGGCTGCCCTGTAGTTTCATAGTTTGGTTTGAGATGATTTCTAGAGGTGTGGAAAAGGGGGGTGGACAGGTGGTTGTCTCTTTCCTCTTTGTCTGAAGGCAGCACCACCTCTTCTTCAGGAAAACTCCTCCAGTGTAACTCTTCCCTCTGTGGGAAATGCAGGGGCATGTGCTCAGCTCACCACACACAGATTTGGGAGTGAACTTCAGCAGCCTGGCAGCAGGGAATGCGTTTTGCCACTCTGTGGACCCAGCTCCATATTGTGCAGAAGACAAATCCACCTGGTGTTCATTTTGCTCAGCCCTTCTGTTACCCTCAAATTCCTGTGATTAATCAGCTTTTTCTAGGAAAATCCTGCCCAGAACATGGCAAGCCAGGAATGAGGAAGTGATTGCTCATAGATATGTATCTAAATTACTGAACTGATACCAACCCAATAACAAAAGTGATTTTGACTGATGCTCCTACCGCAGGCAGAAGCTCCAGTGCTTTGAGGAGAAGAATAGCTCAGCCAGCAGGTGCATGACTGCAAAATTAATGATTGATTCTCAGTTCTATATTTATTTAAGGTGTCACCTTCATTTTGCTTTCCCCTGTACCTACCAGCTCGGGGATAACTGGGTACAGAGGAGGTGACTCTCACTCAGGGAACAAAACCACAACCATGCAGCATCATCCATGGGCCTTGGAAAGAGCCATGGAGGCACCTGGTCCTCAGGCCCCAGAAGCAGATGCTGAGGGATGAATTTCAGAGGGAAGAGATCATGGCTGGGCAGATGCAGTATGTTCACAGGCAGAGAAAGATTTTCTTTTAAATTTGATTTATGGTAAGTGGAGAAAGGGCGGGACTTCCCAAAGCAGCTAAGGGAATTAGGTGCCTGATTCCCATTGATTTCCCTCTGACAGAGATTAATGCACTGTTTTCCACTTTGCCATGTACCCAGATGTGTTGGCAGGGCAGGATAATATATCAATCAGTGAGTCATCTGTCTGCTTGCTAACTCCCATGAACGGCAGGAGGATATTTTACATTAGGCTCTGGATCAGGCTTTTGTCTGCTAATCACATTTTGGGTCGTGTTGTGTTGGTTGATTTTCTTTTTGGTGACTGCCAGGTGTGTTTGCACTGCACCAACAGTGGGCAAGGCTGAGCTGTGGAGTGGCTTTTTCATGGGGTGAGGCAGCAGCAGGTTTCTCAGAGGGGAACATCTCTGGCTCATTTTCATTTCCCCAAATTCACAAGAATCGCAGGAAGAATAATTGGACTAAACGATATTTTCCAACCACCTTAGGCACTTTGCTGAGGCTGCATTTGCATGACAGAGCTTTTCATTTTCCACCTTCTGACACTCAGCAGGAGAGGGACATTATTGTCACTAGAATATTCCCAATTCAGTGAAATTTGAGTGGGCTAATTAAATAATGTAAAAACCTTGCCAAAGCCCAACACTTTTGTGTGAAAGGAAACGGCATGGCGTCCCGTCTCTTTATTTAAAAGGGAGGAGAGGAAATATGTGAGTCTAATGAACTCTATAAGTTCCTGTGGCTTTTTCTGAGCAAAGCAACCTTTAGCACTATTTGCATTATTAATATCCCAGATGGGCAAACTGGCTGATATTTGACACCAAATAAACATCACATGGAAAAACTTTATTAACTTCTTCCTGTTGTCTTAGTGAGATTTCTCCTCAATCTCAGGGAGTGAACGCTGCTCCTTGAAAAAATGCTGGAAATGGTGAGCGCTTTCTGTCTGTATTTCATATTCTGTTTGTTTAAGGACTGGAAGTTTTGGCCTTGGAAGTTGTTAATACCCAGCTCCCATCCATGCCAGTTGACTTTGGATGAAGCACACGTTGCTCCAGGTCTTTCTAGAGAGGGATGTGAACTTCCATCTTGGCAGAAGGAAGCAACCAAACCTCTGTTCTCACCAGAGCAGTTTTTTTTTGCTTTTTAGGGAAACTCAAAATGCTTGCATGCTCCTCAGCATCTCTGCTAGCTCTGCAAACTCCTTCTGCTCACCAGGTGCATTTGTGGGACCAGTGGTTTCTCCAGGGTCTCCAGGGGCTCAGCTAGCCAGGTCTGGATGTGACAGAAACAGGGACATGTCAGGGTCAGATCACAATGCCCTGCTCTGCCCTGACAATGAGCACTGAGTCTCTGACCTGAGCCAGGTTAAAGATATCCTTTTTGGATACATGTTCTTTTAACCCTAGGTTAAAACCAGATCAGACCTGGGGTCACTTCAGTGGCCCTGTTTGCAACTGGAGCTGCGGGGTCCAATGGAAGCAGGAACTTTGGAAACTGGATTTCAGAACTGGGGGCTTCTTGATCTTCACTCAGTCTTCACTTCTGCAATTTTCCTCACCCCTCCTTCATTGTCTGGGTGATGGAGACTGTAAACCCAGGGGACTGGGTGAGGTATCATAGGAGGGGCCTGTGGACTTGTGTGGAGCATTTAGAAGCACTGCTGTGTCCAGGCAGGAACTATAAGAGAAACCTCAAGCAGGAATTTACAAATAGCTAATGGGGATCCCAAGATTTCCCAGAGGATACATGTGGGATCACCCCACCCCCTGGTGTATTAGATAACCCTATGGAGAAATGATGTCCTTGGCTATCCAGAGCTCTGGGTTAGGAGCCTGGCAGGTTAGATTTGCACTAAGATGTCTCATGGTTTGGTGGTTTGTTTTTTTTTTTCCTGTACAACATGTGAGATGTGGTGAGAAGAGATGCTCGAATCATTCAGTGCCCAGATTGCTGTTACAAGTGAGTGCCTGAGGCTGAATGTTTCTGAGTGATTTCACTGTCCAGTCAGGACTGTTGATTCTGCTCCATCAGGTTCTGGCAGCTTGCTGGATGAATTTCTGGGCTTTTAAGAGGCCTTTAATATATAGTCTGTCCTTGCCAGTGCTCTGAAAAACTTTGTGAGGTTCCCAGAAGGTCAGACAAAGCTTGGAAATGTCGTGAAATACTTGTCCCAAAATCTTTGCTGGAATTAGATCGGCTCTTCTGGTTTCAGGCCCTGTCCAAGAAGTCTCTGTAGCTGCCTGCCAGCCCCTCCGAGGTCCTTGGCTGGAAAGTGTGTGTGTGCTTGCTTTTAAATGAATGAATAACATTGTTAAAGCCAATAAGGACATCCATGTGCCTGGCACTAGGTTTGTTTTATGCTCTGCTTTCAGTTAGGGTTTGATGTTTTATCAGCCTCCCTTTGTGCTCCTGCAGACTGGTCCCTGCTCCTGTGTCTGCACCAAGCCCCGTCCTCCATGTGGGCATCCCGTGGGGGGCTGTGCATCCCTCCCTGCCTCCCTCCCTCTCTCCACCACGGTCCCCCCTGCCTTCCTGGCTGCAGGACATTCTGTGCAGTGCAAGGGAAGAGTGAGCATCATCCCTGCTGTTCCCAGCTCCAGTCAGTGACCACATCATTCAGAGACCTGAGAACGGACGATGCTGCCAGCGTGATCAGACGGGAGGCGGTGAGCTGAGGAGAAGCATTATTAAAACTGCAGCAGCTGCAGGCTGAGCTGTGCACAAAAGTTTGTAGGGATCCCACTTCTGACCTCATCCTGAACCCAGCAGTCACCTTGAGCAGCCATATAAAACCCTGCCATAGGTTACAGAAACTTCTTGACACCCTGTATGACCCAAGACTTTTTTTTTTTTTTTTTTTAAGAAGTGTAAATGCATCAGAAAAGGGGCAGAGGAGGTTGAGCAAATCAGCAATGCTGAAGTCCCTGCAACAGCAATTTCTTGTGTAACTCACCCCAGGAAGCTGCCCTACAGAGAGGGCAAGAAAGTCCTTGCAGTCCCTGCCACTCTGATCACAGGACTCTGGAGACAAATTTAATTCCAATAGACTTGGAGGCTGAAGGAAAACTTTGTGTCCTAAAGCTGCCTTCTCTGCTGGGCCAGTTCTCAGCCTCCCCTTTTATGTGCTCTCTGCTATTTTTATCTGGCACACAGGTTTGCTGAGTAAGAGTGCCCTCAGTCACTACTAATCAGCAGCCTCCCCAATCATGTCTGGATAAATAGAAGTGTAACATATGCCCCAAATGGCAGAAGAACTGGAAAACTTCAGTGACTAATCACTGTGAGAGGGTGCATCACAGCCACCAGAGCCATTTCTGCTAAGCTCAGGCTAAAATCCCAGGGCAGATGCTATTTGTGCTGTACAGCACTTCAGAGCCAGCCCTGCAAGAAAGCAGAGATGAAGGTCAGACCAGGCCTTTTAAACATGACATTACTTAAATGGCTTTTCCTGCCTCAGCTGTCCTGCTCTGAGATTAGCCCAATTCCAAATGAGGAGGGTTTTTTCCCCGCCACAGTAAATCCCATGCATATTTCTGGGCTGGTTCTGAGGCTGGGAGATGCAGAGCTATCCTGTACATTTCCAAACAATTCCTCAAGCTGAACACTTGGCTGGGAGATCCCTTCTGAAATAGTTAACGATTACAGCATCTCCCCAAATTGCATCGGTCCTTTGATCTCCTTGGTGTTTGAAAAAACCCAGCAACCCATTTTCTAAATTGCTGCCAAGTCTTTAATTTTTTAGATACCTAAAGCTGACATGTGAATACGCCCATGTCTATAGCATAACCTTGGCTTCGCTGGATTTATGAGAAGCTTGGCGAAATTTGATTGAGTTACTAAAATAACTTTCAGTGTAATTACCATGCACTGCCTTTCCAGGTACCAGGGAAATTGGATAATTGAAGTTCAGGTGACGGAGGTTGCACGGCTCTTTGCGAAAGCACGGAGTGTCCACTGCAGCTCTTTGAAGAAACCTCATTAAAATCAACCGAGCAGCATATGAAAACATGGAGTGGTTCATGGTTTGGGAATACTTCTGCTCTTCTGTGGCCATTTTTCTCTGCTAGGCTGGTTGGAAAACTGGCTGGGTGCTCATGAGTGAGGATTGGGTTGCAGAGGATGCTGCATTCAGCGCAGTCCGGGGATGCTGCAGCGACTGCCTCGAGTGTTTGCACCTCCTGATGCTCTGCAGGGGCAGAGACCAGACTCTGCATTTTCAAAGCAAGTGTAAACCCAGATTTAGCACCCTATGGGTTGCAGATTTAATCCAGTATAACAGAGAGCAGCATGTGGCCCATACTTCAGAGCTATCACTGGTTCTCATGTAATAAAGCAGTGGCAGAGACCTGAATGCCTCAGAAACCATCTTTTCCTGACTCTGACCCCACCCTGACAACTGTGTGCCACAAGAATGCCTGCACCCTGGCTTAAAATTGCACTTACCAGCAGATAGGTTAACTCAGCACTTTCACAGCATTCATCATTTGAGTGCCTTGTAAAGACCTCCTTGTACCAAAATGAGCACGTCCTTGACCTATTGCTATTTACGGAGATTGCCAGATTATACTTTTAGTTATTTTTTCCTATGCTGCCTTGAAGAGCTGGAGAAAGAACCATCTCTCCATCACCTGAGAGAGGCACCCCACAGATCTTTGTTCCAGGCTCTCAGCACACTCAAGGAAATATTTCTGCGTCACCTGTGTTGTTCCACACTTTTAACTTTTCTTTGGAAACAGAATTTCTAGTGGCTTTTAAAGGCATTTGAGACTTGCCTGTGCTCAGCTTCCATATCCTGAGCAGAGCAAGGTGGGAGGCACAGGTGCTCCCTTTCACCAAGTACCATAGGACTGAAAGAACTTTTTTGGGTCAGAACAAAATAGGATGCACACATGAACACAAGGGAACTGTGCAACTGCTGGATTTCTATTTTTCATTTTTTGGCCAAAATGTGAAGCCCAGGTTAGATCAGTTCAAAGTAGATTTTTAAAAGTATTTTTGCAAGGTGAAATATTAAGCAAAATATTTTGTTTTACTGAGAACATAAAGTCTGACTGTTCTGGTACTTGACTTTGTTATTTTTTCATTATGAAGCTTGAAACAAAGCCATATATTTCATGCCTGAATTTCCAAGAATTCCACTCCCCTCTTTTTTTTTTTTTAATTTGGAACATACCCAAGAAGTTCAGTCCATGCTAATAAAATCTGGCCATCTTGAGAACTTCATTTAAAAGAAAAATATATATTTTTGCACCTTAATATTTCTGGCTGGTTTTCCTGTGTGGAGCTCCCAATCTTATGCCCCCAAGTCTTGCCTCTGGCACCAGGCCCCATGTGAAAGCTGTGGGTGAAATGACATTTGTGTTGTCAAGTGTGACTGTGGCTTGAAGAGCATCGGGTCCTTCAGGATGGTCTCCTGTGACAACTCAGGGCAGCTTTCCAGAGATGAGGAATTTTCTGAACAACAGAAGGACTAAAAAATGTTGGGAGGGACAAACTTTTAGGCTCTGATCTACATAACCATCATAGTGACAAGCCTGTCTGTTGCTGTAGTACTGCATCTTATTTTGCCAGCCAAGTATCATATCAGATCCAATTGGAAAAAATAAAAATAAAAATAAAAATAAAAATAAAAATAGAAGAGCTCAAGTCTCATCTCAGATAACAGTTGTGAAGTTGAATCAACTCAGCCCAAGCTAGGACAGCACATAAATGTGTTCCCAGCCATAGGAATGTACTTAAACTGGATCTAAGCATGGCCCTAAAAATGCTCATGTGTTTTCCAGAGCTCAGTTTGTTGCTGTCCCAAAGGTTCCCATGAAAGCTACTGCCTCCCTGGGTAAAGAGAATGAGCCTAGTGTAGAGTCCAGAAATGTAAAAACCACCGTTAAATAAAATGGCAATGACTGGATTTATGTCATCTAAATACTCTTTGGTGTGAAATCTCCTGTCTGTATGTGGGTGAAACAATTTCTTTCATCTCTGCATAAAACTAAGAAGTTATAAAAATGAGAAGATATAAACATATCCTTCAGCAGCAAGTGTTGTACTGAATTGGCAATTCTTCTGCAGCTGAAGGGAAAAAGATGTTGAATATTACTATATTGTAGTGTACACATTAGTAGAATGTTATCCCAAACCAGCATTCACTGTTCTGCATTAAATAGAGGTATATATGCATTTAAATAGGCACATCATGGCTCGGGTTTATTGCGCCAATATTTTATTTATCTATCACAAGCTTATTTTTACTGCTGACAAATATTTTCTGTGTAGTTTGAAATTCAAAAGAAATAGTCGCACACAGTCATTAATGTTTAAAGTCAGAGGATATTATTTAGTGTAGTGCTAGTTGTATTATATTATACATTATGCATTAAATACTTTTTGGTGGTACACTTATTAAATACAAATTGAGGCAAACCAATCCCTCAGTGGAAACAGACCTGCCAAATAACTATTTTCTTTTTACTTTCAATCTCACATACAAATGAAGATCTTTTGGATTTCAAAGCTGGTGCTGTTTTTACCCCCCTCTCTCCGTTTTCAGTGTGGATTTCCAGGGCTACTGGGACTTGTTAAGGAAAGATCAAACATAATATATATATGTATTAATGCATGAAACAGATATATTTACCTCACTGGGGCATTGAGAATTAATTAGTCGCTGATTAGAAAGTGGTGGAAAGTGAAAACCACTGTCTAAGCACTCGATGCTGTTTTTCCTTTGAGTGTGCAGCTGGAGATGGAGCCAGTCAGGGATGCTGCCAGGGGACGTGTGTGGGTGTGGGCAGCCCCAGCCCAGCCTGGCAGCCCTGGCTGTGGCTCTGCACACTCCAGCTGATGGATCTGTGCCTTTTGGGCTGCTGAACTGTGGGCACTGCTGATGAAGCAGCCAATGTCTGCAGCCTCTGGTGTCCCTGGAGCCTGGCTCCAGCCCAGCCCATGGAGCCGCTGGGTCTGATGCAGCCCCAGGATGCTGCAGGCTGATGGATGCCTGGATCCTGCTCACACCTGGAGAAGCGCAAGGGCAGAGCAAACCTGAGGCGGTGGCTTCCCTCAACAACCCCCAGCCCCTACCAGGCACTTCCCAAGCCTGATTAACCACCAACAGATTTATTTGCTGTGGAGATGTCCATTCTTTCATTCTCCTCTTGAAGCCAGGTAAACCCTCAGCATCCTCAGGGCAGTGCTGCAAGGATCTCCCAAAGCTGGTTTGTTTTTTTTTTAATTCCATTTTTTGTTTGTTTCTTTATGTTTTTTGGTTGGTTGGTCGGGTTTTATTGGTTTTGTTCTTGTTTTATTTTTAGAAAGCCCTCTTTTTTGTTTCTTTTTAAGCTGGCATCCACTGGTTTGATGCCATCTTGTTCCTGTGCTGTGGAAGGCAAAGAGACATCAGTCCCTGCTCACCCTCTCCAGACTCCTGAGCTTATAGAGCCTTATCACATCTCCCCTGTCATTCAACTCCCAATGTGAGAGGCGAGACAAATCCTGCTCAGCTGTTTCCTGTGTGGGTTCATTTCCCTGAACTTTCCTCTAAGGACAAGGCCCATTGAGCCAGTGCTGAGGGATGGGGAGCTTGGTAAAAATGAACTTACAAACTGTGAGTTTTTCTGTAAAGCCTCTGGGAAGGTGAGAGCTCTCATCCCACTGGGAGGGGAAGGGGAGGCACCAGGAGATGAGTTTGGAAAGATTTTTGTAGCTAGCTCAGTGTATTGAATTACAGCATCTGTGTGAATTTTTGTTTCTGAATGCTGTGGCAGGTATTAGTATGTTGGGATTGTAATTATGAGGCAGGACAACCAGGGGTTTTATGTATGTGTCTTTTGTTATTTAAATCTTCTACATATAGTCATAGCAAGCTCTGGAGCTGCCTGTGCTGGCTTTGCAGCTCTTATCTAATCAGTGAAACCCATTTAAATCACGGAGACTCTTGGGTCTCCCAGCTGTCACAGCCCCCTGCTACAAGAGAGCCAGAAAAGCCTCTCTGCCACCTCTGGCTCAGTTCAGCAAGTGTGATTTGAGTTTTCATGTGGGCTGGAGGATGGGGTTGTGGTGGGTGGGGTCACAGATATCCAGTGCTTCCCCAGGCACACAAGCAGTAAGTCTCAGACCATCTCTAGGGAGAAAAGAATCCCTGCAAAATCTGGAAAAAAAAAAAAAATCAAAGGAATTAAGTAAAACATTAAGCTAAAGAAAAATAATAGATCGTGATGGCTTGGTGGGATTAGAAATACACTTCTTAGGCAGCCTTTAACCCCTTAATTCACTGCCAGTGAATTAATTCACTCAGGACTTGCACATGAAGGGAAAGCAGGACTTTGGGGAATATGGCACAAGGGGGTGGAATGCTGGGCTGTTGCCATCAGCCCCTCAGAGCAGCTGGAGCTGGGCAGGGGTTTCAGCCCTTGCAGAAGCAGCCGAGCCCTGGGGAGATGGGCAGCCCTGGCCACAGCCCGGCTTCTTCTCGCCTGTGTGCTGAAAGCAGCCCAGTAAAGGCCACTGCACAGAGCCACGCTGAGGCCTGCCCTGCCCTACAAGCCCTAGGGGGAATGTTTGAGGGAGTTGGGGTTGTTCAGCCTGGAAAAGAGGAGGCTCAGAGGTGACCTCATTGCTCTCCACAGCTCCTGAAGGGAGGTTGCAGATAGGTGGGGTCGGTCTCTTCCACCAGGCAGCAACTGGCAGAACAAGAGGACACAGCCTCAGCTACGTCAGGGAACGTTTAGGTTGGATGTTAGGAAAAAAAAATTAACTGAAAGAATAATAAAATACTGGAATTGTCTTCCGAGGGAGGTGGTGGAATCACCATTTCTGGATGTGTTTAAAAAAAGACTGGACTTGGCACTTGGTGCTGTAGTCTAGTTGTGGTGTTAGGGCATAGGTTGGACTTGATGATCTTAGAGGTCTCTTCCAACCTCATTATTCTGTGATTCTGTGAATTCCACTGGAGCTCCTTGACACGACGTTTTCCCTTCCCTTGGGGATCTATAAAAGCATTTATGCACCCGATGCTCATGGGCTGAGGGCTGCTGAGGGACAGCGTGTCCCTGTGTGTGGCTCCAGGCACGGCTGCTAGGGACTCAGGGGCTGGCACTGGCACAGGGCTCCACACATTTTACTGCATTCCAGCCAGGACCCCTTGGACACACATCTTGAGCACACACAAGCAGCATTTTCCCAATATTGGTCTTTCTGCTTCGGCAGCAGACGGATTGAGCAGCGACTAATTCCTCTTTTCTTGAAAGCAGACCAAGCCTCAGCACCCAAATCTCTCATTAAACAAGCAGATTTACTGCCATCTAATTTCCTATAGATTTTGCATTAGCCTCTTATCTGCTGTGCCTCCCACCAGCAGGCTGGATCGGTCTGTTCCCCATCCGGGTGGCAAACAGTGTCAGGACTTTCCAGGGCGTGGTGGCTGCCTGCCCTGACTTTAGAAGGTGAGGGGACAAGCTGCAGCTGCCATAAAGCAAAACCTCCAGGCTTAGGGTCACTTTATCCAAATCTGTCAGGGATTTGACATCTTTGTCTGCATGTAATTAAAAAGAGGACATGAGAGGACAGGGAAGTAAGTGGACAGGCTGCAGCACAGACCGATGGGGTAACTGCTGAGAAAACCAACAGGAATATGAGAAAACCAGGAAAAAACACTAAAAATTACTCCAGTTTTTAGGGCCACATAGGACGAGCTCCATAAAAATTGAAGGGAGGGTCATAAATCCATTAAAACTACAACACTATGAGAACAGGGGCAGTATAATACATTCCCCTGCCACGAGGAAAGGGGATGGATGGTGGATGGGGTGTGCCAGCCAGCAGGATGAGGTGCTGGGAGGGGGCTATGGGGAGGTTTGCTGTGCTGGTTAGCTGTGCTGGTTTGCTGTGCTGGTTTGCTGTGCTGGTTAGCTGTGCTGGTTAGCTGTGCTGGTTAGCTGTGCTGGTTAGCTGTGCTGGTTTGCTGTGCTGACTGCAGCACTGCTGGGAGCAGAGCACACAGGACCCTGTGATTGTCAGGGCTGGAGCAGCACGGGATGGCTCTGCTTCTCTCCCGGGAATGGTCCTAGCTGGGGATGCACAGGGATGCACAGGGGCTCCTCCCTGCTGGCCTGGCAGCTGCCTGCTCTGCCTCCAGCCCCATCTGACCTGCCAGACAGCTGAAATTCAGTGTCCTGCTGTCCATTGGAAAGAAACCATGAGAAAGCAGCAGTGCTGCGAGTCAGAAAGGAGTCTGTTTACATCTTGGTAGAGTGGATGAAAGCACCCAACCAGGCCTGTTTATTTTAGCAAATGTTTTATGGATGGTCCAGAATTTTCATTAAAGTGTTATTTTAAAATTTGCTTCTCCTCTTTCTGAATCAGGAGATAGTGGAAAGCCAAGGACACCCTCCTGAGACCTGGTGTGGAGTGTCTAACAGGGTAATTAACCCACATTCTGTAAGAAACTCTACTTCAAGTCTCACAACTTCAAAGAAAAACCCCACAGTACCCCTGGCTGCAGGGTGTCCATGTTTTGCTGTTTGACATTTAATGCAAAGGGATTTCATTCTCCCACATCCAAGCTGCAATTCCCCAGATACTAATCAGTGATCTCACATTTTCAGCTTGAAATGGCTTGTGTGAAAGCCATTAGGAAGTGGGGTGTATGAGAGAGTTCTCGCTCAGTCTTTCCAAAGAGGAAGTAATTTTTTATTTGCATTCCTTGCCTCGTGACATTTAAGATTTTTGCCCCCAAATTTTAAGCAGTAGAGAACTCACCACCCTGTGCTTCAGCAGCGTCAGAAACAAAATCTGGCTGTTGAGTGTTTGTGTGTTGTCTTAGACCTGAGGTTCCATGCTGAGATATCTTCTTTAGTGGAAATTAAATAACATACAGTTGCCCCTGTCTACAAGGCTCATTACTGTCTGTCAGTTCTGACCATTATATCCACTTAAAGTACCACAGGGAGGGCATATTGGGATTCTTCTGATATACTATTCCTCCAAAAGTCAATCAAAAACCAATCTAGTGCACTTAAGGCTTTTACTGCTTTGCTGAAGACAATCTCCCAGTATCTAATCTGCACAGCCTGCTCCGATAGCACAAAGATTTTTGAGGGCATGTGAGAAGAGATTACCTACCTGTTTGTAAATGAGAATAATGGCTCGCTTTCCCTGGGCTCTGGGTGTGCCATCAGAGGTGACAAATGCAATTACTCCTCCTTCTCCAACTGCAAGAGGGGAAAAAAACCCAAGCACTGTCCAGTTAAAGTGCCAGAAGAGTTAAGAGAATATTGTGTCCCTATTGAGGGTCTGTGAACTTCTAGGACACTTCTCAGGGGTGGAGGAGAAACCAAGGCACAAAACAATTCAGTAATTAGTACAGATGGTTTAGAGGAAACCAAAGAAGAGAGCAGAGTACTCCTTGCCCCCTGTCCTGCTCTAGTGAGAACAGTGTCCCTTTGCTCCCTGAATTTAAAGGTAAGTTTCACATCTACATTTTTCAAGACATACAGTGTCCCTGAGGATTGTGTACTGGAAGTTAGCATCAATCTGGCATCCAGATGACACAGAATGCCTCCATGGATCCTCTCACCACCCATAATGCAGGTATTCCAGCACTGCTGGTGTTCTCACTCACTCTGAGGCTCAATACCTTTGAGGAGAGACAGCTCACACTCTGTTCCCTTCCTCTCCTAAAGCCAGGGCTCTCCTTCTGTGCCAAAACTCCCAACTCAAGCATCAATTTATGCATATTTCATGCATAACTGAGGTATCCTCTGCACAGCTGTTCAGAGCTGTACACAGTTGTACAGTTGTACATTTGAACAAAGGCAGATTTCTCCAAGTATAGCTCGTACTGAGACAGAGAAGTGCAGTGGTGGGGCTTAGGACAGCCTAAACACCAGTATTCTATGGGTATACCAGTAGTGTGTTGTCTTTTGGTTGTTAGAAAGGACTGGTGTCCTTCACAAATTCCTTGGGGTTCAGGGATGCTCCTCCCTGCCAGAAAAAGACATTTCTTCCTTCCCTGAGCTCTGTTCTGACAATTTTCATGCCAGGGTGTGCATGTACTTTGTTAGCACATTTAGTGGTGTTTAAAAGTGTTAGGGAGCTGGACACTTGCTGTGATGTTCCAGGGCCCCATCTTTAATATCCAGGGTTTAATCTCCCAGTTTTTCCCTTTGGTGAATCTGAAACCACCTTCTATTAACTCAAGGTGGAGTTTCCTTGCCGTAGGGATTTTTCTAGGGGACAGAAAGGCACAGAACAAATGCAGTGTCACCTGAGGTTAAACTGCTCCAGACCTGCATTCAGAGTCTTTCCCTCATTGCTGGCAGGGATGGGCTGCATGAGACCACAGAATACTTTGGGACCAGAGAGGGATGGACTCATCTTACCTGTTCCTTGCTTTCCTAAGAGGTTTATTGAGTAATAGTTCCTATTTTTCATGATTTAACTATCAGTTTGAACATTGGGCTACTTAATCCTCTAATTCCATTCTGGCCCTACTCTTGTAAAACCTTACACTTGGCATTACAAAATATTAAACAAACAGATTTTTGTGACGCTTCCATGTGACACTATTGCGGAAGCACAATAAAGAGACTGATGTGTTCCAGGTGGTTCAACGATAAATGTGGTTCCTCATTTGAGTAACACCTCTCAGCCCCTGCAGAGGTTTCCCTTCCAGCTGTGTGCCCTGGAAGCACCCCGGGAAGCAGCAGCAGCCCTGGCAGCGAGAGCAGGTGAACAGATGCAGCCCAGCCTGCACTCTCAGTCCATCGCTGGGGCTCTGCTGCCTTCAGCAGAGGAAACAGCGACCCAGGTTCTCCCTTCCTCCCCTGCCTGGAGGGAAGTGTCCCTGTCTGAAGCTAGCAGAGGGGGAGAATAATCTCTCCTGTCCTGCTGATTACTCAAAAGCAGAGGCTGACTTTCTAAGCTTGTGATTTGGAGTGTCCCCGCACAGACAGCACGGCAGAGTTTGATGTGTTTATCCACAGCTCCCTGGGACCTACAGGAGCGTGTTCCTCTCTCCTCCTTCTGTTTTATGGATGAGGAGTGGAGCAGAGATGCTAAAGCTCAGCCTGACTGTCTTGACAGCAGCCATCAAAGAATTCCACAGTGGAGAAAGGAGCCTTTCACTGAGTATTTCTTCTCCACGCAGAGAAGCCCTGCAGCACTGGCCACAGTGAGCACCAGGAAAGGCTCCATCTGGGACTGGGGAAGCATCTCCCTGCTCAGAGGTCACCCACCTGCAGCTCATGTCCCAAGTGCTCCCATCCTGGTCCCTCCACCTGGGGTAGATTAGGACCTCCTCACCTCATTCCTACCATCTTCAGCACATTCTGCAAGGGAAAGTGATGCCACTGCTCTGTGCAGGATGCAGCCAGGTTCAGCTGTTGTAAATGCTTAATGAGGCTTAACTGGGTGGTCACATGTTGGGTTTGAACTGCTAAAGCCTGCATTTGCAGTTGAAAACTCAAATAGTGTAAAAATTGTAAAGTGACTCATAGAATGACTAACATGACATCTGTGTAGACTTCAGGAGACATTTTCTACCCCTTTCATACCCAATCACAGATTAATTCATCAGTTTGATAAAATAAAAAGTAATTAATATATTTCTGTCATGTAATCCTTGCAGTCAGAATGATAAAATATTCACAAGAGAGGTGGCTTGGAAACATGAATTTGATGAAGATGATTTAAAAAGAAAGAAACTTTAATTAAAGTTTAGAAAGGTCATTGAGTCCTACCATCAGATAATGGTGAAATTATAAAACAGATGGCAAATGTCCCCAAGAAGAAGAGAAGCAGTGGTCTGGAAAAAAAAAGAAAGAGCTACTGCTAACAAAGTAAAACTCAACTCAGCACAGTCATTGCTTTAACAGCCTGGAGAACAGGAAGAGGTGGCCAGACAATCTGGACTTGTACTAGACTTTTTGACTGCTATTAAAAATATTTAACTTTTGGAGAAGGATGCTGTATTTAGATTTGTCTCAGCCATTTCACTGATTTCTTTATTTCTGATGCAGTGTGGCAGAGGAGTGTCCTCTGGTGTCTCCAGAGAGAGCAAACCTGATTTGATTTGAAACCTCCTTCCAGAGAAAAGGTAAAGGTGAGGACCCACAGACCCAGGTAACTGTTCAGAGCTGAAGCTTGGAGTTGAAAGATCCTACTGGCCACAGATCCCTTTGTGTCTTAATCTCACTGCTGGATTAGCTGTGTTGGGAAGGGCTGTGGCTGTGGTCTGGACCATGGCAGGGTTATCCCAGGGGGCACTGAGACCAGGGCATGACATCTCAAACTAACCTTCACCTCTAACTAGAAACTTTTACTTTTTTGGAAGACTATGGGCTGAGACAAGAATAGGAAAGTCAAGCAGATGAAGAAGCCCTAAGACCACAGTAAATGTGTATTTTTTGGCTGAAAAAGCAGAGATATTCAGCTTGCCCCATGGCTTAGATGTTATCTTGCATGTTGTAGGACTATGTGGCCTGGTGTAATGCAATATTTGTTGGGAAGAATTGTGTAATATATGTGGCAACATGATGCTATGAAGGTCTTTTATCCCTTCTGTCTTTGAGGGAAATAAGAAAGTTTCAAAAAACCAGAAAATGGGAGTATTTTTACTCACAATGTGATTACTCTTATACTGTGGGCTGCTGCTTCCCCAGAAATTCCACTGCTGCTCCCAGAGCCTTGCTCAGGTCTTGGCATTAGGGAAGGCCAGGTTCAGGGTTGCTCATGCAACCCTAATTCCCCATGATATCATCTTCATTTACTCTGTCACAACCAATTTCTTCCACTAAAGCCTGTCTCAGCTGAGGAGAGATGGTGCTCACTTACTGAGCAGCTATTGCAGACACTTGGCTCCTTATTGCTGCACACACAGCCCCATGCATGAGCTCCTGTAGGCTTTAAGCTCTCTTGGGTTTTTCTTGTGCCTGTTGCTGCCAGGTGAGTAATGGAGGGCTGGAGAGATGCTGAGAGGTCTGCAAGGAGGCTGAGAACCTCCCTGCAGTGCACCTGAATTGTCAGAGCACTTCACCTGCCACAGCTCCCACTGTGCTACCCCAGAGGGTTCAGCCCTCATCCCCAGCAGACCTCTGGGGACTGAACTGTGCTGAGCACATCCCCAGTGGTGATCACACCATGATCCCAGATAGAATAAATGGATTTCTCTTCTCCTCCCAGCTTTCTAACCTTGCAGATAGAGGAGGCAGTAAAAGCTCTTCTTGGCTGTCTGGCATTGACTCGCTGCTCAAACACGTTTGTTATAGTGAGCAATGCCCTTCTGGAGGAAATGTCAAGTGGCTACGTAATGAAACATGCCAACAAAATATATATACACCAAACAGTATTCCCAGGGTCTCATGCTTCACAAACAGAACAGTAGGGCACTTTGCAAAGGCCTCTCATTGATTTCAGCAGAGGACAGGTTTCTCTCATCATCTGAGTCAGCCTTGATGTTGCCGACTATCAAACAGCATCCTTGGCACCTGTCTCAGGCTCTCAGCAGGGGTAGGTGCGATTTGAAGCGGTGATCTCAGATATTTAAATCGCAAATCTTTCTCCCACATTGTAGATAAAAGCAGGTGAAGACAGAAAAAACTAAGCTGTGATACATGCAACCTGTCAGGGTGGGCTGAGGGAGGCAAAGCAGGTTCTACCCAGCTATCCACACAGCTCCTCTGCCCGGTGTGACCCTTCCTGAGTCAGGGCTGGCTGAACAGGCTCTTATTCCCTGAGCTACCACATTTCTCAGGGATTTCTCTAGTAACTAAAATATCTACAAAGAGGAGCAACAATTTTCAAGGGTATCATGGGCTGTAACCTGGCAGACACAGATATCCACACCCCACACAGGAGTCCTGCTAATTGTGGCTCAGTGGGCAGCATTGCAGTAAAATTGGTCTATGAACTTCAGCTGTAGCCTGGTTCATAAAATGGTCTTTAGATGTCCCCAGGCAAGCTCTTCATCCTCTGACACAGCACCCTCTCTCCTTTCAGTCATCTCTGTGCTTCAGCATCGCCTCTCTATCACAGTAAGTGGAAAGACCAAACCAGTTTTAATGTGCAGTGTTTTATTTGTGTAACTCACATATGAAAGATCAAAGGTGGGTCCAACAGGGTTGCTCTTTTCCCTGACATCCTCAGCATCCCTTTGGCTAGTTGAGATGTTAAAGATGTATGACAGCACAGACCAAACTCTCTTGGTTATCTTTTGGGCACACATTGGATGAACTTAGGCAGACAGAAACCAGATCTACATGCCTCTTTCTTTTCTCTTTTTCAAGGAAAATCGTGCTCCCAGGGAACAGGGGTCTAACATAACAGAGTTTGAACGTACTTGTTTTTTTGTTTTCTGTAGCAATTAGGTGAGTTTCATCTGGCTTGTCTTTTATCTGTTATCTCATGTCTACTACATTTTCCAGAAAGTTTCTTTGATTTACAGTGCATTATAGTTTCTAAAGGAAATAACTTCCTTTTGCCTATTTAAATTGGTTAATGTGTTTAAACGTTTTCTCCCCCTGCCAAAGGCAGTATAAAAGAAGGTTTTTTGCAGTGGTGTCCTTGGGGCAACTCACTGCTTTCACGTACATACTCAAGTGTACAGTTTCCCTCCATCATTTATAATATTCCACCATCTGAAATGGGTCGGTTAGTTTTACTTCTTTGCAAAAAAAGGAAATTTGAAATCTGTTGCTTAAGGGATCTTTTTATCATTTAACCCCTGGCTAAGGCTCTTAAAAGAAAACAAATTTACTGTTATTGTATTCTAAAACACAACTCTCATTTCAAAATTACACCTAAGGAGAAAGTGCCAGAAGTTTTGAGATTTTGAGGAAAGAAAGTTGAAAATGAGTGCATTTTTTGCAAATCCCCCTTCATCCCCTTTGCAGATCCCCTTCGTGCGCCAGGAGGAATAAAACCAAAATTTGTAGAAAATTTTAAGTGGACTTGAATAAAAAAACGAAATGGTTTTTTCACAGTAAATGAATGACAAATACTGTTTGAGATAGACTTCAAAAGAAAATACAGGTGAACACCTGCAACACGTTTCCCAGCAGAAGCATTCATCTCCAACAGAGCAGGAGAATTTGTCCCAGATAAGAAGGGGGGTATCAGCCCCTTCCCCCTCCAAGGGGCATTTGCATCCAAAAGGGACAGATTCCTGTTGGGTGCAGCTCTGTGAGAGGCATTTGCCATCATTAGCATATGTGCATGCCCGGGACAGAGCTGAGCCCGGGTCTGGTGCTCCTGGGACAAAGGATGGGCAAGGCTTCCCACCAAGCACCTGCCCGGGTGGGACCCAGCAGCTTCTCCTTCAGGAACTTAAATCACTTGCTAATGGCTTCCGAGCACAGGAGATGGCTGCACCTGGCCACCCAACTGGGGATATTTGCATTTCCAAAGAGAGGGGAGCTCTCCCCAGCCCCGCGGGAAGATTGGTGGAATTGCTTCCTTTGGTGGGGCATCAATGGTGTTGGGACTGAAGGGAGCTTGATTTTAATGAGGAGGAGCAACAGGTTGCACCAACTCTTGGTTGTTCCCCTCACCCTTATTGTGTGAATGCACTTCTGCATTCTCAGTTTGAATCCTGTTGACTATAAGAAGTGACTTTTTAAAAAAATTATTTATTTTTTGGTGGTGGATGTTTCTATTGAGTTTTGAAATATTACGGTTCATTTTGGAACACTTTTTTTGTTTGCTTAATTTAACCTGCCTTGTGTTAGGTGCTATTGCAAAGTGATGACCTTAAATCAAGGTATTTATTTCCCTGGTGTGGTCAACCCATTCTGGTATCGCTCTGAACCCAACGTTTTTGGTGAGGTGTGCAGGTGAAATTTCAAGCAGTGGGAGCAGAGTATGTTTGAATCCTTAAAGGTTTGAATAAGTCTGCAATAGGGGTACAAATGCCTGCATGCAAACAGAGGGAAGTGGGTGAAATGTAATCGTTGTCACACACACACGGTGGATGTCAAATAAATGCCAAGTAAATTATAAATAAATAGTAAATAGAAAATAAATTTATGTCCAGAAAGAGTACGGTGTGTTGCTAAAAGAAGCCATGCCTTTTAATCTGGTTATACGGGATGAAGAGTTATGCCATTACAATGTACTTATCACCACCTGGACGTGAGAGATAGCCATATAAGTACATCTTGTTTATTAACTCACCCTTATGGTGTAAGGCCATATAAACACAACATGGCATTCAGAGCCATGTAAAATCTCTCCTACTTATCAGCTCATCATCTCACTTCCTATCTCAGCAGAAAATGTCCTCTCTTTTACTTGAAACTTCTTGGCTCCCACTTCTTATTTAGGTGAATGTTTTGGCCTTTAGCTTATCAGATGTGATGTGGGGATGTTGCCCGTGTGAAAATGCCAGGCCCAAAACAGGGCAGAGAAAACGAGTCTGGGAGGGTCTTTATGAAGTTATGGGGTTGATTCCCTGGCTGTGAGCCAGGACTGGCACCGCTTGTGCTATGCCTGTGGAAATTTCCCTACTAGCCTGATAACTCTTCTGTAAGGGAAGAGGGGCAGAGCAAAGCCCAGCTGGATCCATCCCAACACCCCCAGGGGGGATTAAGGCAGGCTGGCAATGAGGGAAGCAAGCCCTGGGCATCAGGCACCTCCAAGGCTGCAGCTGAAGGCAGCAGAGTTAAAGGAGGGGTAGCAGCCCATTTTTGCTCTTTGTTTTGATCTCTTGTGACTTCTGGAAGTGCCCAGGGTGCCTAAAGGACAGCTTGTCAACACCTGTATGTGGAGATGTACTGAATTGCTTTTTTTTCTTTTTTCTTTGCAGTAGCAAATTGTGGAGTACTGAAGGCTATGTGACAGCAAGAGATTTGTCATGGTCACCTTTTAATATCAGTGTCTGTTTTCAAGCCCTTTCTGAAACTGTGTTGATGTCAATATCCCTGTTTCATAGTGAGTAAACTGAGGCACAGGAGTTTGCTGAGGTCTTGGACCAGGTCCAATAACAGAATAGGAATTAAGCTTTCTAAGTCACAATGGTACCAAATAAACAGCACACAGAGTAGCTGATTCAGATGAAAGATACTTGTCTACTTTATTGATTTACACAATCATCTGTGACCCTGATGCTGCAGGACAGATGATGCTATTACTACCTCAGTAAGGAGAAATTACAAAGTCTTTGTCAGGCTCATTTTGGTCTGATCCCTTACCCAGGAGCATCTGAGCCAGAAGTAATTCATAATTTGTTCCTCTGAGGCAAATTGCCATTAAAATCTTTTCATCTTGCTCTTTCCTGTGAGGAGTTGTGGATATGCAGTATATTTCTTAGAAAAGCACGTTCTGAAGCATTTACAGAGAATTTAATCCCTTCCACTCCATCTTTAACCTGCTTTCCTAAGGGAACAAGGCACACACAATTGCAGGAGTTATCCACCTACAGTCTATCTTCTTGACCTTTAATAAGGGTGAGCCTCTCAGCTGATTCCAACTGCAGCTGACAGAGGCATGGAGGTCTCAAAGACACTCAGATCTTGGGAATTTTGTGGAAATGGCAGCACGAGGAAGCCCTTGGGGGATCACCACCAGAGACTCCAGCGTGACCTTCCCAGGTGTGGCAAAGCTGGGTACTAGAGAAGGGATCACCTGAAATATCATGGGTGTGTTGCAAAGGAATGTATCAAAATCACAGGCAAAATAAAAAGAACCAGCAGTGGTTCTGCTCTCCTGGACTATTTTGCTCCCTCTCTACGCTCTCCTTTTTAGAGGGATCTCTCTGGGAGTCATGGACTCCAGTTGCCTGAGGAAGGGATTGGGGAGCTCCAAGCCAACCAAAAACATGCTCTGTGTTCTTGCCATCTTATGGAGACTTTGCTGGGCCACCTTAGAGTGATGTGAATGAGGACCAAAACCTGCATGCCCTGGGCACTTGGGATTTTGCTTCCCCATGAGGTCATTTCCCTTCCCTGTTGCAAACCACTGGGACTCAGCTGGCTTCAGCAGGGCCACAGCAGCTTCCTCTGGGTGAGGAAACCTTCCCTCTCCAGCCCAGAGGGCTCCTGTGATACTGGCTGTTAATTCTTGGGCAGCTCCAGGACTGATGGCAGCCCCTGGGAAGGGGCCAGCTGATGTAAGATAAAGTGACACATCAGCATGGTCCCAAATGTAATGCTCTGGTATGCAGAAATCTGTTTTATCCCACATTATGTTCAGCACTGTATTCTGGGAGGCACTGAGGTGTACCCAACCTTTGGAACACACAAGTTATCAAGTCCTGGATGGGGGTGGACAGTTTCCTGTGGATCAACACATTGGCCTGGTTTTATTTAAGAAATAGGAGGGGCAGAGGGAAAGACTCAGTTCCAGACCTTTCCTTGAGAAGCATAAGAAGGGAGCTGCCTTTCCCTAAGGAAAGCCCCAGTGATGTCTGGAAGAGCAGGGTGCACCTGAAATGATCTCTCAGCCCGTCCTGTGGTGCTCCAGCAGATGCATGGTGCATTACTGGGTGTTGAGAAGTAAATGGCCCCAGAGAGAAGCTGATATGCCTGCTGAGCACAGATGCAGTGCTCTTAAATGACTGCCAAGGCAGTGAGATGATGCTTGAATTACACCTACTTGGCCTCCCCTTTTTTTAATATTTTTTTTTACCCAGCTCACTTCCATGACATGAAAGCCCAAAAAGTGACACTCAGCAGCTATCAACAATTTTAATATGGACTTTTCTGAGTGAGCCAGAAAAATAAAAGCTTTTTCCAAGGTCATTAGCTGACAATTGCAGCCTGTTTGAAAATTGCTTGCACTCTCTGCTAATTGGCCTACCAGACCTGTTCATTTGTTAATTTGATGCCATTAGGTAACTGGCACATCTCTGCTGCAGACAGAGTAAGACAAGGACTGAGGGTGCTATTTTGGTCTTTTTCTTTGGATGTTTTGACACGACTAGATGCAGAGCAAAAAGTTCTCCGTGCCTGCTGTGGGGACCATGCTCAGGGGTGGTAGGACACTGTAGAGACACTCTGGGCTGGGTGTCACCCCTGCTGGGTGGTATAAAACCTGGAGTCTAGGTGAAGGGGAATAGGCTGAATGAATAAATTACTTTAGGTTGAGTGAATAGCTCAACATTAAAGCAATTATTGTAATTACTTAGATTGGCCCCAAATTGACTGCTTTGGGATTTGCAGAGTAAAAGAAAAAAAAAGGTGTTCCAGGGTTAAATGGATGCTTTATTTGACCAAAAATGAGTCCTGTAAATAAGAGTGAAAGGTTGGACATTCAGAACAGATACAAATACCTGTCATGACCCTCTCCTTTCTGACCATACCCTGGGAGAAGGGCTCGGGTCTCAGTCATTGCCCTCCATGAGGGTACCTTGGAATTGGGCTGATTTCCATCTCTTCTACCGTTTGTGTGAAACATGAGTGGGCAGAAGCGTGGAGAGGCAGATCATCTCTCTGTCTGGTGAGCCAAGCTCAGGAAAAAACTCTGATCACTCTGTGTAGGAATACCCTGCTGTGCCCACCCTGGACATGCCCTGTAGCTGCATGATCAGGCTATTTTTGGAGGAGAAAGACTTTGAATTCAACAGGGATGCGATTTGAACTGAGATTAATGCCTGAGATGCTGCAGCAGAAGAGACATCAGCTGTGTCTCTCAATCTGTGAAAGGTGCCAAATGCCCTGAAACTATTTATACATTTAAGAGTACTCAGCAAGTGCAACCCAAACTGTTTCAGGTTGGCTGAAGCAGGATATTTTTGCAGCTTCCCTGTATACTTGAAAAAAAAATTGCTTTCTCACATATCAGGTTTACCTCCTCCAGCCTGTTGCACTGCTGTGCCAAGCAGAAATCTTCAAACTCATTTTACTGGTTGATGGTATCTCTGTGTTAAGGACCTGCTTGTTTTGGAAAATGGCAACCAGAATTTCTCTGGTGTAAAGAAAAACTAATTAGCCCAGACAGAGCACAGAGTTGCTGGGTTCTACCAGGAAAGGGCACAGTTAAGCTCCCTGAGCTGACCCCAGGGTTTGGGGAACTTGTGTCATGGTCAGGCTGGACCTTGTCCCCCACTCTCCAGCAGCTCTGCCTTGCTCTGGTACCAGTCTCTTACTTTTGTGCCCTATAAACAGCCCCAGGACCGAGTAATGCATTGATCATCTCATGGGACTGCTCATAAACCCCCTTGTATCCTTCACTTTTATCCACCATCCTCAGCCTTGCCTTGAATCCTTCATCCTGAAGAGACCAGAAACATCAGAGTATCAGCAAGACAAAAGATAACAACTTACAAATCCAAATTTAGAACAGTTCATTTTGTTGTTGTTGTTGAATTAGGTAAGAACATTATTGCTCTTGTTACAAGGTCCTGGCTCTCACTGCCTGGACTTTGCAACTGAACATTTTTAGGTAAAAGGTGCTTCTTTTACCCTACAGGGCTAAGAAAACACTGGGTTTGTGTGTGATCTAGGTGTTGGGCACACCCTTGGAGCACTGTGCCAGCGTGCAAACTGAAGAGGACTTTCAATCCTACCTTGGATATGCCCTGTTTTGGAAAGCTGGGAGTGGGGAACTGGTCAAGCACCCCTGGTGAGGGACTTGTCTTTGAGCAGGTAACCTGTGTGTTGGTGGGGCTGGATGAAGGAAAACAAGCAAAAGCCTGTGTAATTCTCCCTGGACTGGGGCTTTCACCAGCCCAGCTACACTGGTCACAAATCACACCTCATTGTGCCTGACAGTCACAGCTAGGCTGGAAAAACCTTGTCATCCTGACCCAGCCTCAGGAGCCAGAGGATTTAGTGAGCTCCTCTTTGCTGTGTTTTGAGAATTTCTTAAGAAAACACTTTCATTCTGTGGGTGATTTCACAAGTTGGGAGAAAAGCAGCTGTTGGTGCTTCACAGCTCAGATTTCCCTGAGAAGTGTAAAGTCTCAGCTGGACACCACGATGATAGATTTTATAGATTTTCCCCCTTCCTCCACATCCAGCAGGCAGCTAAACCCAACAGTGAGCTACAGTGCATTTCTCTGTGTTTAACTTCTCCTTGAGATAATCCATTTGCCTCTGTTCTTTGAAAACTTACTGAATAAGCCACTTGTTTCACACTGGTGGGGAAATAACACTTTGGGGGCCCCTTTTGTGCCTGTCTTATGTACAACAGAAGCGTGGAGTTTTATAAAGTCTAATAAATACCCAGCTCTGCCAGATGTTAGCTTTTCCTTTTATTTTTTTATTCTTTTTTTACTTTCCTTCTTTATATTTTTTTTCCTACTAGAAAGGAGGTCAGAATTTGAGTTCCAGACTTTGGCTGACTGCAAGTAAAATGGGACTGTTTCTAAGAGACATGTTGTGACAGTGTAAATTATCACATTTTAGATGGTGTTAAATATAGAAATGCCACTTAAGAGGGGATGCATTTTGTTCGGCGTCTGATATTTGTCTCGTCAAGACATCCCTGTGAGATGGTGCCTGTTTATTACCTTCCCACCTTTATACTCCATTATTCTGCTCCCTGTGCTGACAATGGTTAATGAAGAAGTTACAGCCTTTTTCTCTGTTTCATGGTGCTTGAGAGATGGGGGGCAGGTCGCTGCCTGGCTGGAGGGGGCTGGCTCCAAATGAGCCTGTGGTGGAGAAATTCCCACTTGCACTTATCCTCCCTGGGATAAACCTCTGGATTAAATGCAGGGAGCAGAGGGGGGTGAAAAGGCCACACTCATACACAGCCCTGAGTCTCCATCCAGGGCTTAGGGGCTGGAGGGTCCACAGGAGGCAGGAGGAGAGATAACCCAAGTCAGGAAAGCCAGAGTAAGGAAGAAAAACATTTCCCTTAGACTGGAACAGGCAGAATTCACTGGAGTGAATGCAGTTTATTCAGTTGTTTTGGTTAAACCTGACTCATTGATGGCTATTTCCTTCTCCCAATGGAAAAGCATGTGTTTGGTCTCATTTATTAAATCAAAAAGTGACATTTTCTTTATGCTGTGTGCTCTCTGTGCTCCTCAAGAGTGGTAATTGTATGAAAACGTACATAGTTTATACCTAGAGGAACTTAATTTTAATAGATACAAAATTATACCTATCTAAGCCTCATTTAGCTAGCAGCAGTGCAGTTTTCCATCAAACACCTCTCCAAACAGAAGCTGGATTTGGACTTGAAGTAAATTCTCAGTTGTAACTTTATCTTCCCCACCTTGGACTCAGCTCCATTAAACGTAATCACCATCATATACTACTACCCGTTCAGTTAATGAAAAATCGTTTTCTCCAAAGGTAAAATATTATAATTAAAGACTCTCTACATCAACAATAGCTTTTTTGCCTTCCACCTTTTTCCATTTTTTAAACTGGTTCATTCTGTGCAGAGTGAAATGCCAGACAAAATAATTCTGCTCAGACAATGAGAAAAAATAATCACACAGGATTACATGGCCACAGATAAAATTTTGCAAGAGGTTCTTGTCCCTGCCATGGATCATCAGACAGATCTGATAAAACTCTTAAGTAGGCCAGTGTTGCCCAAGATGTTAATAGCCATGTTGCTTTTATTCAGAAATGATACCTAGCTGCTTTTAAAGCAGTAATGAGACTTGTGCATGACTGGGCATGTGGTGTGGCCAGAAATCCCAGCTTGTGGCAGAGAATAGGTCCATGCCTCCATCCACAGCACCTGAGGCTATGCCAGCAGTTCTGAGAGGTAATGGTTCAGGCCAACTGATATAAAGTGAAATAATTTCTTTGGTTATTCACAATATCAATTTGCTTTGTCAAAATTGCTATTTTTCTCCCTATGCACAGAATTAATTTTGTCCTCTCTTCCTTACCCTCTAAATTAAAAAAGTTCTGCTTGGAAGATTTCTGATTTGTGCTAATAAAAAATATGTTCTTGTGTATGTTCTTAGGATGCACATCCAGCTATATAAATATAGATGATTTGCAGCTATTCAAACATGAAGCGGGATTTTCAAAAGCAGTCTAACTACTCCCAGCCTAAACTAGCTGGAGCAAAAACAGGGAGAGTTTATAATTAAATTCACTAGGAGCTGTGCTAGTCCCCTGCTGAGTGCTTTAAATATTCCTCTCCTTAGAATCTACTGGGAGAAAAATATACTGTATTTATAGCCATCTTGTTTCAATATAAACATGTCAAACTGTAAATCTCAGACACAGAGATGGGCTCAAGCTGAAAACCTCAAATCCAGATTTCCGACATTCTCTGTTTCAGATCGGCTCCACTGTGGGCTTTGGGTTAGAGGATTTGGGACTGGTTTTTCATTTAGGTCCAGCTTCCCTCCTCTCATTCAGAGAGGATTGGCTCTCACATCCCATGTCCCACTGCACTCCAGTTAAACTTCATGAACTGAGTTAGCTCCTGATTTCTCTCAACTCCAACATGCTTTCCTGGAGTGAAACACACTCTGTGTTTCAGCACCTCTGTCCCTGATAACCTTGGTCCCCTTCAGACCATGATTCTGCATTTCCTCTATCCTGGGAGAAACGTCTACCTGTCTTTGGTTTCACATTTTTGTTCTGTGTGTCCCTGTGTTTTTTTTTTCGTGCCCTGTGCTGGAGAGAGACTAATAATACAACAGCAACAACAAAAATAGCATTGTGGCTATTATTATCCTTGCACAGGTTTCTCACTGGAACAGATCCATCTGTGAAATGTCCGTGTGCTGCAGGACCGGCACCGCTCCTCTCTCCTTGGGCTCCTCTGATGGGAGCCAGAGGCTGGAGAAACATAACGAACTTTGGCTAAATTGGGATAAGACAACAGCTATTGGTGTGTTGACAATCCCAAGCTTGTTTAAGCAGTACATCCAAGGGAGAAAGAGGGGGGGAAGGAAAATGTTTCCATAACGACTGGCACGTGAATGCTGTTATGTTCCCGGAGGTGCCCGTGTGTGTTGGCGGCTCCGAAAAAGGTGTGTGCACTCTGCAGATGTTCTCCTGGAGCAGGAGATGTCCTAATAAGCAGGTACATTGTTCCACATGTTTAATCATGAACAGCACTGAATGGCTTCTTCAATTCTCCTGACCCCTTTTTTTCTTCCCTCTTGACCTTTTCCTTTCCTAGCCTGTCACAAATGAGGAATGGTTATTAACTGAAATAAAAATTAAAAAAAAAAAATAGGCAAAACAAAACACAAAGAAAAAGAAAAAAGTAAGGAGATTAGGCTTGGGGGAGAAGGGGGGGTCTTGGGAACATAAAGAAGAGTGGAAGTGCGTTATGTAGTATTTGTTTTCTCTGCTGCCATTTTATTGCTTTTCTGGGAGCGCTGCCAGAAAAATGGCGAGTAGCACTTTAATTAAAGAAGGCTCTGTGTGCACTCCAGCTGTTCCTCATGTGACCAGCCTGTCTATGGGTAAAGCAAAGGATGCTCCTGCCAGCCTGCCCCAATCAGTGCTAACCTAATTCCTGACTGCACGCTGCCGAGCGTTGGTTCGGGGCCGTGTCTGTGAGCCAGACGCTCGCTGGGCGCCCCGTCCTGCTCCTGGAGTCCTCATGGATCTAAAGGCACAGTCTGGCAGCAGCACTGCTGGGTGTGCAGGAGTGCGTGGAGGGACGGGGAGCTAGGCTAAAAACATTTTCTCTGCCTGTAGGAGTATGCCTTACCCATAAGCAGACTGTGCTGCCTGGAAGGAAGGGCAGCTTGGGGCTGTTGGTGGAAGGCTGGGCTCCCACTGAAGTATCTGGGAAAGCAGAAATTGGCTGTGAATGAATAGGACTGACTTTCAGAAGTAACCCAGATATGAAACGCCTTAAACTCAGGGAAGACTACTGCATTTATTTATATATGTTTATATATATTTTATTTTTCTGAATTTGGAGAAAAGCAAGCTCAGCTGGAAGAATCCAGCTATACTGACATTCCCAAACTGAAATACCAAGCTGCACATCTGGAAGGTGCTCTATGGATTCATCAGCAATGTTAAAAAAATGCTAACAAAGCAAAGCTGCACAACGGGATGGAAATTTTTGTGATGACCCAATGAAAAAACTGACAAAGCATCTTACAGCTTATACATACTAAAGTTTTGTTTATTGTGAAACCATCCTCTGAACCTAGTTTTTTATGGAAGAAAATATGTACTCTGGCGATTTAGGCTATATAATTCCTTAAGACAATAGGTTGGACTGAGGTCTTGTTTTTGATACAGGGCCCCTTTGCAGCCCTCTGCCAGTGTGGAGGGCACAAAGATGAATGTGATGTTGTTTGCACCCACTGTAAGGCCATTCTCCAGTGCCAGACAGGCGTAAAGGGGCCTCTCTGTAAGCGAGAGCTTCATAAAACCCTGTGTAATAAAACCCTGAGCTTTTGTTGCAGCAGCTCAGTGGCATTAGCGCCATTGAAAATGTCACTTCTGACGTGTGCTAATTTAGGTGTGACATGAAAGGTCCAAGTGTAACCTGAAGTGTCCCACAGCTGAAGCATTTTATTGTTTTTTCGCACACCTCACCTATCAGTAACACGAAGCCGCTTCCTCCCTCAGTGGTGCAGAGCTGAGCCTCCTGTACTGACCTGCACGAGACCTTTTTTTGGGAGCTTTCCAACCCTTTTCCTTTCATAGCCTGAGAATTGCTCCTTCTGTATTCGTCTGTCTCCCACACACCGAAGCCCATTCACATGGTTTGTGGCAGTGGAGGTGAATTGATACAACACATTGAGGAGATTTGAGACAAAACTATTGTATTTCTGAAAGTCAACTTCAGAGTAGTGGGGACAGGCTAGACTTCCTCCCCTTTCCAGCAGAAAGGGGGAAACACTGGCAAAACCTGATTAAGGAGAGATGTTATCTGGATGTGGCAAAAAGAGTTAGATGGAGTATTGGTGTGCAGGTGGGATGTTGGAGATCTACCTTGCATGCTATGTCCAGCCTCAAAGTGTTTGTGGAAGACCTCAGGGTATCTGAGGCCTTCAGGAAACTTGATATTATCAACTGTTGATGCATGTTGACAATATTTTATAAAAGGATCATCTCAGACTGTCCTGGAGGACAAGCTGTGTTGTCAGCTGTGGGTAGTTTCCAAGCAGTAGCTGTATGAATACTCTTGTTTTCTTTGTATGTTTACTGTGAGACCCAAAGGATACCCTGGGGCCCTTCTTTGCACACCCACCAGGTTGTCATGGTGAGATTTTGGGTCCCATTGATTAAAGCAGTGAGTTTTCCTCAGATATGGAAGCACATCTGTGTGCTGCATGGATGTGGGTCCTGCCCTGAGTGTCCTGGGTCTGGGCATCTCCTCTGCTTGTGAGCTGGCTGCACACTCTGGTCTTGTCTGAAAGTGTGAGGAGTGCAGGGCCTTTTTCTTTCACACTCAAATGCTGATCTCCTTTCAGTGGCACTGCCTGTTTGTTTGCACCCCAGCTCATTTCTCTGAGGTGATTTATCAGTCTTCTGCAGTCGTTTCTCTTTGCGTGATGTCTTTATGGGACTCTCTCATTTATCTGGTGCTATCTTTCAGCTAAATACCAGATTGTTTCCTCCATCCATGCAAGTTTCTTTTTACTAGAAAACTCATAAAATATTTTCTTTTCCCTGGACTTTATTTTTTGTCTTCCTAGGCCGTTTACCTTCTCTTCACGTACATTTGTGTGAACCTTGTTTGTCCTGGCTGCTTTGAAGTACAGGCTCAGAAGCAGCAACAACTTCATGATCTAAAAATGGCCTGGGCAGAGTTGTTGCTTATACAGGAGGCCTTTTGCTGTTCTGTGCTTCAGGTGCTGGGGAATAATATGACAGAGACTCTCTTCTTGTACAATAACATGGGTTCCTTATTAGCAGAATTCTTTCCAAAATGTGTCTGGAGAAGGCATTTGCTCTGCCCTGCTTTACTCCTAATGCTGCTCACAAGTTCTTTCCATTCTGCAACTCTCCCAATTTGAAGCAGGTATAAATGTGTCTTTTGGCAGTATTTGTTTATTTATTTCTGGTACAAATCCATGTTGATTTGCTGGATGCAGTGCTTGCTGGCCACTCCAAGGGCATGGCTTTTACTGTCATTCTGTTGTGGTCTAGCAGGCATCCCTCTCAGAGCTAGAGGCAAACTAACCCTGCACAGGAAACAAACTTGGGGTTTGGACTTATAAATCAATTTTCCGTGTCTGGAAGGATTTTTCTGGTGGAAACATGGGTGTTGTAGGAAGTTGGATAAACAAGTTTCATTCCAACACAAGGTCAGGATGCAGCCAAGGTACATACCCAGTTTGGCAGCTCCAGCACTCCCTGTCCTGCTAAAAAAACAAGGAGGGAGAGTCCTTGGGACTGAGAGAAGGAGAGAAGAAGGACATTTGGGATGAGGCAGAGGTGACCCAAATTCATATTTGCTTGTCTGACTGATGGCATTGAAAGCCCTTCCAGGCAGGACCATGGCTGTAGCTGGCTGAGAGCACGTCTGCATCAGACAAACTGGTCTGAGTCAGAGCTCTCCAGGTGCCTTTGAGCGGGATGACACAGCTGTTTGGCACAGGGCTGCACAGCAACATCAGCCTGGTCCTGGAATTGGGATAGATGGGTCATGATGAGGGCCAGGACCTGCTCAGAACAAAAATGTTCTGCCTGGTGCAGCTCTGCCCTGCAGTGCCTGCTGGTTTGTTCCAATGAGGAGCAGTGATCTCGGCACAGTGTTGCCATTACAGCCACCCCAATGCTCTCCTCCAGACCAATTCCTGCCACTGTGAGTCCACAGAAACCAAACTGACAATGTCTGTTGGTGAGTGGATGGAGCAGGAAGCAGCTGGGTTGGCCATGCAAAAACAGAATGAGCAGCTACCTCTGGCTTTCCTGGGCCCAAAATGAGAGACAGCTACTGGCCAGTCCTGAGCTTGGACAGCTTGGCAAGATCCAGATTGGATCAAGTGCCAGCCCTAAAAATCAGTTTAGAGCTTGGTCTCTGCTCAAGTCTGTGTGCATTGAAAAATGCCTGGTGTTGTGGTACTAACACTCTGTGCATCGTAAATATGAGCAACAGTGTTTTGGACACAGCCTGAAGCAGTGTCCGAATTATTTCCTGCCCAGGAATGACAATGCTGCAAGCATGGTGACTCATGAAACTCCATGGCCAGAACACCATCAAAGCCCATAAAATCTTACTTTAGCTGTAGGACAATAACACCTTTCTCAAGCAGGACAAGGCAGCTGGCTGGATTCTCATGTAGGAACTTTACTGGATACTTGGGAGCTGCTAACAGGGTACTGGATCTTTGGCTCTCTGTGATTTGAGTGCAGTGCAGGTGGGTATGGCCACAGTTCTGCTGTGACTCCAATGCTGATGGGCTCCAGGAAGATGCACTGAGACCAGAGTGGTGTGTTAGGATTAAGTGCTTTAGGGAGTGAATGGAACTGATAAAATACAAAGTGCCTTAAAGCTTTTTCTGAATTAAGGCCAGTAGTCGGGGTAGGTGTATGATGTTATTATTATCAGTTCTTTTTCCTAACTCAGTCAGGACTTGGTGGTGTCAGGTGCAATTCAGAGTTTGCAGTCTAAATGCAGGATTAGCAACAGTGGGTGGGCACAGACAGATAAGGCAGCAGAAAGGATCAGTGCCATGATGCCAGCCAGCAGAAACTTTGGAAGGATCCAGCTTCTTGGAGATGTTGTAACAAAGAGGAAGCTGAAGGATCAGCTCAGATGTGTAAGGCATCAGGGTACTTGTCTGAAAGAGTGGTTGTGGAAAACTGTATCTCAGGCTGAGCTTGTAGGAGGTGGTCTCTTGGCCCAGGTAGTGGGGAGAGTGGGTGGAAAAGAAAAGAAAGTGGACTCTGTTGGAGTTGTTGCTCTGGGGTGAGTTTTTGAGGGCACACAGATGCAAATTGTGTGTTTCTACAGCAGCCTTCAGAGTGGCTCTGAAGGGGAGAGGATTGCATTTGTGGGGGATGGAAGAGATGATGCTGCAGTAACTGAGAAGCTGAGATTTTGGCCAGGGTTTTGGGTGTTCAGAATGGCAGAAAAGGCCATGCTTGTATAGAGGTATTAGGACTGAACCTGGAAGGTTCAGCTTGGCAGTGCTGATCCTGAGGAGAAGCTATAGTAGAATTCCCCCTGGAAGGATGGCCTAACTGGCTCTGATGTGGAAACAAGAGGCAGGTTCGAGTCTGTCTCAGTGACATGGTCTAAGCTTGCTGCTGAAGGACAGTGCATGGCTTTGCTTGAGCAGTCTGGGGTCAGGGTTGAACCAGGAGCCACCTGCATGGAGGGGATTGCTGAACTTGTGTCTGGGATGGGAGTGGTCTTGGAAGCGATGGGAGAAGCCAGTATTGAGAGCAGGGTCATCCCATCAGGAGACAAGGGAGGTGAGGAGGATCTTCAGAGACATTATGAGAGAGGTATGAGGAGAAACAGAACAGAAGAGTAGCATGGAAACCAAAGGAAAATTAATCCTCAGGAAGGTGAGATGTCTGAGTGAGGATGCAAGGAATGCAAAGAGACTGGAGGCAGAGAGTTGGATCTGAGATCTTGAAGACAGTTGTCTGGAAACTAGGCTGTCTCTTTGGCCAGAAATGTTGGTTTCTGTATGTCTGCTTTTGATCTCACTATGAACATTAGTAAAATATTTCCATTTTTCTGGCAAGTGGATGTCCCTAGACCATGCAGCTGCTCAGTAAAGCAGCTTTGTTATCAGGATGGTGGCCAACATTGCAATGACATTATACAGCTGTCTGGGGCCCTGCACTTTTGCCTGCATTCATCACCTGCTTTTGAACTGGTCCCAGTTCTCATTGCTGACCTACTGGAAACCTCTGCCTTGCACCAAGCTAATGTTTATCAGACTGAAGAGGCTTTAAATAAAACAATTCCCGTTCCAGGGAACTTGAATGTTTTGACAAAACTTTAGTCTCATCCCAAAATCTCCAAGCAGCTCCAGCCATCGATGACTTTGACATCTGTGCTCTGAGCTGAGCACAAGGAGAAGATGCTGTATTTCTTTAGTTGGTGCCAGGCTATTGTGATGGCTGATGCAATGTTTTGGCAGCTAAGCTGTAGCAATGAAGGTTTGTGCTGTAGGACCCAGTTCTAGTAAGAATTTTAAGGCCTTAATATTAAAAAAAAAAAGCCTCATGGAATTGGCAAATGGCCAAACCATAGTACATAACCTCTGAGCACTCCAGGAGTATTTTCGTAGCAGCTGGATGAGGAATGAGTTGATAGAGACAGAGCAGGGGGAGTTTGAAGCGCAGCCCCTCAGATCATTTTTCACTGTGCTGGATTGTCCCTGCACTCCTTGGCAGGAAACCCAAAACCTGCTGCACTGTCTCCTTGGCCACCTCCACCGTGGAGCTGCTGCTCTCCATGTGCCGGGGCAGGGCTGTGGGGGAGAGGTGTTTGCACTTCTCATCCAGGGGGAAAGCTGGGAGCCAGCACAGGCACTTCAGACTGTAATGTGATAACAGCTTTGCCCCATCACTCACTCCTACTGCTACTAATAGAGCAGGAGAGGGAAATTCCTCAGGCATGTGGGATCTCTCAGCTGTGGAAAAAACACCATCCTGGTCTTCCCCACTTCTTCAGAGGCTGAATTGCTACTCCTAATACAGACTAATGCCAGGCACCTAACATGGAAAATAGAGAGGATACACTGAATAAATCAGATGGAGGTTTCCCAGAGAGGGCTGTAAAGTCTCACCTCTCCATTATCACTGCCTGGTGTGGCTGTGTGGCCTGGGACAGGAGGGTGACAGGGAGAAAATCCCCATCCCCAGCACAACCACATCTCCCCAGGAGCAAGGAAATAACCTCCCAAACTCAAAGTGCACTGGCCATAGCAGATGACTTTACTATCCTCTCACTTTTGTGGCAGTCAATAACATTTTTTCCGTGACTTTTACATTTGGGTTTGGTAGGACACGTGGTGCTGCAGTGGCCTGGCAAAGGAGTTTGGATGACCTGAGTGTGTGTTAACCTCTTCCTTAGTAAACCCATTGGTGGATGAGTTTCCTGAACCAGTAAATTCATTTGAGCACCCACCCCAGCTGAGGCCACCCCCAGCTTCCAGCAGTACACATCCCTGCTGCAGCAAGCTGGGATGGAGGAGCCTGGGAAAGGAGTGGCTGTGTGGTACAGCAGTGCTGGAGCCATGGCAGAAAGCATTTGTCCCCAAGTGCTTCTGTGTCCCCTGCTCACCCACACTGCTGCCTGCGCTCGGCTGAGATGCAGATGTTCCAGTTATGTTCAATTTGTCATCCAAAAGCTTTGGGATTTTCTCTCTCCTCTGAGGCCAGCAGACATGGGTAATGGGTGAAGGCTGTTTTTGACTCGCCATCTTGGCGATGTGAAGTTACTTGGGAGGGTCGTTCCTTGATGTAAAAACAACTTAATGAGTTCCCCTTGTCCTTTCCTAGGTTTTTGGTCTAATTGACACAGTCAAAGGGCCACTTGGGTGGGCTGGGAAGTGTTACTGTGCTGGGGAGTGGAAACCAGAGATATGGCCTGACACAGAGAGAGAGAGAGAGGGAGAGAGAGAGAGAGAGAGAGAGAGATACTGCTTATTTTGGTGAGCCCTGCTTTCCTGTGTGCTTGGGGACCTGTGAAGCTCCCCAAACCAGCCCACCTGGGTGTGGGGGCCATGCTGGGAGGGAGAGACATCCCTCTGTAGGATTTGAAGCTGCAGTGCCCCAAGGAGCAGTGCTGAATAAATGGGCGTATCTGCATGTGCATCCACTTTAATCACTCTTTAAATGTGCAGCTGTTCTCCATGGCAAAGTATTGTACAAGAGTAATGGGGTGACCCCAATTCCCCTTTTGCTCCTGCAAAAACCTGTTCATATTCTCTCTCGTGCCTGAGAAACTACTGCAGAAGGGACTTTCCCTCTGTCACTCTTTTTCACTTTGTAACGAGAGGAACAGTCTTTCATTGTTAGATTTCAAAATAATCCTTTTCTGTCAGAGTCTGACTCCTACATCCAGCAGCAGGACTGCACCCTGTACCAGAAATCTGTGAAGGAGGTGATGCATGTCTGGCCACCCATTGCTTCTTCTCTCAGTTTCCCAGGAATTGCTGTAGAGTCATTCCCTACTGCTGTGGCCAGTAGAGTAATGCAAAGGAGGGTCTGGCTCCAAGGCCACTGAATGCTGTGCAGTCTCTAAACTGGGGAGGATTTTGGACAAAGTCTCAAAGGAAAAGGCTTGGTAGGGATTTTCAGGGGAGAGCCTGCTGCCAAGGAGAGCGGCACCAGCCTGAAGCCGGGGCTGTCCCCCAGCCCTTTGTTCCTCGGGGTGGTCGGCTTCCTCCGCCCGGCAGGGCACAAAGAGCCTTTGGGAACTGGCCCAAGACTGAGGAGTGGCAAAATGCAGTTCGTTCCCCTGTTTTTGTAAAAGGCATGTCTGGACGCCAGGGGAAGTTTCCATATCCTGCTGCCTTGTGTTCTCTGGGGCTCGTCTGGGACCTGCTGTGCCTCTGAGTCCTCCGGCTGTGACCGGAGTCTGGGAGCTTTGCTCCTTCCTTTATACACGGGTGGAGAAGACAACGATCAAGTGTTTTCAGCTTTTCTGACTGATTTGTGCTCATTACAAAGCTGGCTGCCTGGGCCAGTTTTCTGACGCGGGTTGGGTGTCCTGGGGACATTTGCTTTGCTTCTGCTGGGGCTGAGCTTGTTCTGGAGACAGAACTTGGGGAAGATTCTGAAAAGATGGCTCTGAGCTTGAGGATGCCCTCCAAGAAAGACACAGTCTAGGGTGAGGGGGTGAGTGAGCTGCCTTGCTTAGAAAGCAAATGTAGTGCTGGGAAACACTAAATTCTAAAGACACTAGAGACAATTGTTTCCCACAGTGCATTTTGCCTTGAATAAATTGTGAATATTGTCAACAAATAACCTTTTTATCAGGCAAGATGGGTTCTTTGGTCCAGATCCTTTCCTTGTGGTTAATCTTGTGGTGAAGGGGTTTTGCCAACACTCAGGGCACAGTACTGAGACAAAGCATAGCTCAGGTTTGTAAAAGGGAACTAAAGAAAAAGACCGAGATACAGGTGATCAAATGATTGTTTATTGGGAATTACTGTCATGTGGAGAAACTTTTCACAGATTGGTGCAATTACCTGATATCAAGATGGTGTTTAAGCTGTAAAAACCCTCCATAGTGGTACGATGGGCAGTGGATTATGAGGATGAAAGCAGGCTGTCATTAAAATAAAGATGCAGTTACAGGAGGTGTCTTAATTTGAGTTTATGCAGCATGACAATTTGGATATAAAAAGATTCCTACCTTGGGAAAATTTAGGTGGTATGGCCTTTGTAAATTTTCTGTTAAGACTGCGCCTTTGGTGTGATTTCATGTGCTGGAGCACTTCAGCTGTCTTCTGCAAGCACACCTTTCAAGCCACCCAGACAGGACTTGGGTCCCTAAGACTGGAGCAGCTGCAGGCAGCTATCATGTTGGATCAGCCAAAGAGCATACTTAATCTTAATCTAATATGAAAATAGCAGTAAGTGAAAATCTGCCATTTGTTTGACAAGAGCATCTCCCAAGCTGGGGAGCACTCCCCTCAATGGCCACGTTTCGTGCAAAAGAGAAGCCAGAAGAGGCAGAGAGACTCTGAAATGTGCTATGGCTTTGATATGAAAAGCATGTGAGGCTTTTTTTTTCTGTTTTCTGGAAGGAATGAATATAATAGAGCTGCCACCTTTCATCAGTCAGATTTGGTGGCAGCTGAGCTCAGGGACGGTAGCGGAGAGGAGGGCGTGTGAAAGGTGTGGAGAGAACTGGAATTTGCATCGCAGAGGAAGGGATTTTTCTGTGCATCTCCAGGAGAAGTGAAGGGCTGTTCTTTGGTGTTTGCTTCTGTCAGATTCTCTGACAGATTTTGGGCTGGGCTGAGCCTGCTGGGGTGGGCACAGAAACCATCTGGGTGTGCAGCAGACGTTGCTGCCAGAGAAAACCAAATCCTTTTTTTCTGAGAGCCTGTCAGGGTTATTTAGAGGTGGGTTTAAAATGCACTGCTGTTTTCCCTGCAGTGAGGAATACCTCTCTCTGAACTCTTCCCGGAGGATAGGCTACACTGCTGAGTAGGAGGGAAACATCCCAGCCTGAGCTCACATCTGAGTGTGTATGAAACACAGTGGAGCTGACACATTTCAACAATCTAAGGGAAACTATAGTGCAGAATTTGGTATTCTATGTATTTAATGTCCTATATACAGTTTTACAACTTATATATTCAGAATTTTTTAATTGAAGCTGTTTATGCACAGTGTCTAGCACACTAACATTTACTCTTACTTGCTACAGCCATAATTGTGCTAGATACTGAGTGCCCCTGCTGCTGCTTGCCCAAGTCTTGACCTCACCAGTATACCAGAACCTCCTGGGCAGGGAAGAGTATCTGGAGGTCTCACAAGGGGCCATACGTGCAGAAGACTCTCAGCAACTCACCAGAGATTACACATCCTCAGGTCCTGTTCCAGCAGGACATGTGGATAGGTTGTGCACGGGATTTTGGATTTGGTCATTGCCCTGCTTGCCCCTGTGGAGCTCACAGCACTGGAGCTGCTGCTCTGAGACATATTTCCACTGAGCAGATTTTTATATTGGCTCAGTCTTGGCATGTCTAAGGCTCCTGGGATGCAGCTGCCACAGCTTGCTGTAGGCATAAACCTGCTGTTCTCCTAGTGGCTGCCCCCAGGATTTTTGGCTGTGTGTTAACTACCTGCAGTTCTCAGGACATATCAAGACTCTTCCTGTCCCTTTACATGAGTTTCTCTTACCCACAGAGCAGCAGAGCTGAGCCACCTCAAGAAAACACGTGACTGATTTAAGAAGAAATTGGACAAAGCAAGTACCTTGTTTTCTTCCTAAAGTTTTTTGGAAGATGTCTGAAACATTGGGACATTCCACCAGTGAGTGATAGAATTAACAAGAGTTGAACTCAGCTCTTGCTGTCAGCCTTGAGAAGGAGCTTGAACAATTCTGTTAAAATGGCATCACTTCAGACAGAGCTAAAGACTGGATCTGCCCACTTGTATGTGCCACAGCTTTCTGTCATCCCTAGGACACATCCTGAGGTCCTTGGCTTTTTTTTAGGAAGCATTTCCCTATACCAAATCCCAAGATTTTTTTTCCAGAAGAGGTTGTACAGGGAGAATCAGAATGAAAACTGGGTGCTGAGCTGGGGATCTGTTTTCTCTCTCCCAAGGATTTTGAGTGGTCTGATATGATGGGAAAAGGGTCTCTTTGTCAGCCTCAAACAGGATAACTGGTTTCACCTGGCATATGGGGCTAAAGAAAGGAGAGAGGTAGGAGATAAAGGTTTTGGTTGAGGCTGACTGGGTGAGGCTGTCTCACTCCAGATAGCAAAACCAAGATACTGACCCGTGTTTGCCTTTCCCCCTCTTGCTACTTAATGACAGCATTTTAAAACCAGTCTACAATGGTTTTGGGGTATGGGCTGGTTTTATGTATGCTATTGTAATCTGCACAGTTCCTGGCACAGAAGAGCTCAGATCCTGATAAATCCTTGGGTCTGCAGGGTAGATGTCCAAGATTTTCTCCTTTGGCATGGGGATTGTCAGATGGAAGGTGCTACCTTTTTTCCACTCTTGAATCTCTTGTTCCTGCATTTTTGATTGTTCGTTTGCCTGGACAGTATAGAAACGAGAAGAGGCTCTGTTCCCTCCTCCCAGTACAAGGCATTATTCACAAGTTCCCATTCCCTCCTCCCAGTGCAAGGCATCATCCACAAAGAGGTGAGCATTGCAATCATCCAATTTTCCACCTCTAAAACAGCTAGTTTTGACTGAGTATTTGCTTGGCAATCACACACTGAACAAGAAAATACCATGGTCTGTAAGCCTCCTGTTTGAGTGTATCACCTTGTGAGTAGGGACCACTGGGCCTCAGACTGCAGCTGGCAATTCTCCTCATAGAACATCTTATTTTAGTGAAAAACCTCAGACATGGGGATCTTTTTATTTGAAGCCTATCAGCATCCCATCCTTCCACCCCCTGCAATTTTCAGCTGAGATAAGCCAGGTCTCTGGAGTATATTGTGTTCAGAGTGACCTTCAGGGAGCTGGCGCCACGACCTCGGTGCCATGCCCGAAGCAGATCTCTCTGCACCTGCCAATATAACCAAGGAGTCTGCTGTGCACAGCAGAAGGTGCTGCTTCTTGGTGGACTTGGAAATTGGTTTGAAACCTCCTGTTCAGTCTGAATTTCAATCTGGCATTGAATGTAGGTTTTTTTCCCTGTTTTCTAAATGGATAAAATCCTTCAGTTTCTTATTTTGTCTGGTAGGCATTTTTGTACTTTGTACATTTGTGAAGACTGGCTTTCTTATAGATTGCCCTTCTCTTGCTATCTCATCACTGCAGTTACTGCAGGCCTAGTCAGTATTTTTGATTCATGGTTGCATAAAAAAAAATGTTATTCAGGACAGGACACTGGCAGAACTTGTGACATGATTTAGGAGCATTTGATGATTTCTTAGTTATTTAACCTGAAGAAAGTGTTAAGCCTGTCCTCCCACCACTGTACATGACAAAAATGAAAAACTGGGGGGAAAGGAGCTAGAGAGTCACTCTTCTACAAATGGCTAACATGCATGAAAAGGATTTTCTATTATGTCTTTGCTTAATTTAAGTATAGATAGCATTACTAGCAGGTAGTACCTGGCTGGCATTTACATCTGTCAAGTCTAAACGAGAGTAGGGTGTTTGTGAAGTTGAATGATTTAATATACCAGTCTTTTCTCAGCTGTCATCTATTTCAGGAATTTCAAATCTTTCTAAAGTCAACTTTTCTTGTTGTTTGGCTTCAGAATTGGGGAAATTTGTACTGGAATAAACAAGTAAGTAATTTTAGTAAAATCATACTGGTGGCAGGGGGGAAAAGGTAACTACTTCAATTCAGTGAAATATTGACACGGATAAGCAAAAGAAGGAATAAAGGGGAGAGAGAACATATCCAGCATCCCTGTGCTGTGTTAACAAAACTATCATGTCAGGAGATGGTAGCAATTGGCTTGGTTTGTCAGGATTAAGAGCGATTGCTCAGCCTGCTGGGAAGCCTCACTGCTCAGGTGATGGAGCGAGAATTCCCTATTTATTCAGCAGCCTCCCTTTGAGCCAGAGAATCAGTTTCTAGTGTCAGGCTTGGGCAGTAAGAGTGGCAAGTTCTCTCTTCAAAGTCTGAATGATAATTTCTTCTAGAAGCTGATTCTGCATGGTGGAAGCCAGGGTGAATGCTGTCCATGCACACAGTTCTTTTTTCATGGGTCCCTTAGGAGGGAATGACAATTCACAGCCATTTGGAAGAATTTTCTCATGACTATTCCAGATGTTTCCCTCTCACATTGAGCTCTTACCAGTTTCCACTACTCTCTGCTTGTTTTCTCCTTTTTTTCTTCCCTTTTCTGCCTTGTCCTGAACATTAAGTAGCAATTAGTGTGATCTGAGCTCTTTGCAGTGGCACAATACCAGGAAACTGGATAGTGTGTAATTCCCACTGGTGGATTCCCTGCAGTCACTTGGTGTGGGTGAGATGAGGATAGGAGTGAGCTGTTGGTGACTAATTGTATTTCCTCAAGGGCCTGGACTTTTCTTGGAGGTCTTTCTCAAGGCTAGACTCATCTAAGGAACTCCTGATAGCTTCTTGACAGATTACCTGTCTGGCTTCTTATCTGCTGCTGAGCTGGGAATTCCAGGTGGGATTGAGCACCCTACAAGGCAGAGTCACCAAAATTCAAAGACATTGATTCACACTTGTGGATTGCAATGTGCTTTTCAGAGGTTCAGGCCTTTGAAGAAGCAGCAGCAGTGGATTTTGAACTGTTTTCAAGGAGTAGGTGAGAGAGGAACCATGCTAGTTTTAATCCACAGCAGCTATGGTTTAACTGTTGGGTGCCAGACTAGCAGCTGGAGAATGCTGGGGAGTATGTTGAGCTTTGATGTTTCCAAATTGTGGTCCTGGGGGATTTCACTGTAACCAAAAATGTTTGAAGTGCTGGTCTCTTGCCACAGTTTAGGATGAGGAATGTTTCTGAAAACCTTCACAGATCTGTATGGAACTGGAGTGCATTTTTCCCATGCAATCCCAGGCAGGACTGAGTGGATGTACTATGGAATTGTATTACTGTCTTAGGACACCTCTAATTCCCACACCCAGGGTAACAGCAAAATACTAAGGACCAGATTTTCAGGATGCAACTCTAAATGAATACCTCATTATCTTAGGAAAAATAAATATCCAATAGTTCATATTTCTAAAGGCAATATGATTTCCAATCCCTAGATTTTTATAAAGTGTAACAGTGACACAAGTTCTGTGTGTGTATATACATCTCTGCATTTTTACATGCAAAAAGTACTGCAGAAAGCAATGTGGTTTTTTTTTTTATTTGTTTGTTTTGGTTTTGTTTTGTTTTTAATGAGGCAGTGATGTGTCTCCTGTTAAGGTGGCTGTAAAGGTAAAACACAGAATGCAAACCATTAGATTAGTTGTAATTAACATTATTCTAATTTTGGCCTTAAATAAATTAGTGTAACAGCTGAGGGAAAAATAGGGGTCCTGTTTTGTTGTTCTTCAGTGATGATTAAAAAGAAATTGCTCACTGATATCCATTAGGAAACTGTGAGCTCTGGAACTCATGAAATATTATCGGAGAAGGAACTCTGTCACCCATTGATGTTGGAATGTCTTTAATCAGCAAGATTCAGTGGGACATTGCCCATACACTTTATAAAGAAGTCCTATGAATGGAGAGCTTTTCCCTCTCTCCCTTCACCATGCTTTTCCCTTCTCAGCTTCATTTCAGCTCTGTGCCTGCATTTGGCTTGCAGAGCTCTCACACAGGTCACTGAGAAAGTTTTCAGCCAAGAAACGGGTTAAAGAGCCAGTTTTGCAGTAGACAATTAGTCTCTTCTGGCAATATCCTAATTAATCCTGTTATTAGGCTTTGCCACTAATTGCTGTAGGAGAGGTCTGGCCCGGATAGAGGCCACCCCCTTTGGCGCGGTGCCTCCAGCGCACCCGGCCCGGCTGCTGGAGCGGCATTCCGGCTGGAATTCCGTGGCAGGAATTCGCCTTTGCGCCGCTCCGCCGGCCAGCAGCGCGGAGGGCAGCCCGCAGGGGTGATGCGGTGTGCAGCCCCATTCCGATGTTATGTGTAGTAGATATAATTTGCGCCATTTCTAGCATAATAGATGTGATATTGAATATTTGTTAGAGTATACACGTTTGTATTAGGAGTCCCCCCCCCACCCTCGCAAGCAAAACCTGGTGCATGTTGAAACCTGATTTACACGTAAAAGGATGAGGCTCGGCCAGGAGATGGGTCATGTCTGGAGGGATACGGGGATCCCAAGCGCTGATCATCGCGTGAACGACCCGAGATGGATATCATGGAAATCCTCAGGCAGATACATGTGAATGCAGCGTTCCCGTACATTTCATCAAGAGATTCAGCAACTCCGGACACTAAATTGTTCTTCTTCATCACAAAAAAAAAAAAAACAAAAAAAAAAAAAAAAAAAAAAACAAAAACAAAAAAAAAAAAAAAAACCCCAAACAAACAAACAAACAAAAAAACCCCAAAACAAACAAACAAACAAAAAACCCCAAAACAAACAAACAAACAAACAAAACCCCACTTATTAACCTATGGACTCTGAATGGAAAAAAAAGGCTGACTGCCGAAATCTTGGCCTCAGGCGGAATTTTCCCTATAAAAACCACTTGTGCCAGGATGGAGGTGTGTGGGCATAGAGGAAAACCTCTGCTGAGGCTGACTCCTTGTTGCGCATCCAGGGCCGACCCCGGGCTCGGCTCTGTTCTTTCCTTGTGGCTGGCTAGATAAATTTTGTTTGCAAAAGAAATATTTTATTTTTCATTTTAATTTGGCTGGACAAATTTTCATTTATAACACCGATGTCTGGGCAGTTTGATTCGGGGGCCAGCACCACGCTGTGTGTGCTCGGTGATGCTCCCAGTCTTCGGGTGCATGATGTGCCACCGCAGCCTGCTGTGGATAAAAAGGCTTTAGATTAAAAGGCTTGATCACCTCCCGTTAATGCTTCACGCCAGCGGGGCTTTTAAAAGATTGTCTCGATGATAAAATGAGTGACCTTCAGATCCAAGGGTTTCAGAAGCGCCAGCTATGCCCTCCCATTAGATTGTTATTACTGGTTATAATGTCCTGCTATACATTGATTTAGACTGGGTGTGATACTGAGACCGAGTTCATTCTCGTTCTCCCCAGTCCCCATCTCACTGGGCCCGTGTTTCTCTTTGTGCTCACTGCACAACAGTTCACCCCTTCACAGCCTCCTGCACTTCTCCCTGAATTTTGCTCCTCGGCATTTTTAATGTTGTGTAGAGTGCTCCATCATCCAAGGAGAATGCTTCAGTGTTCACGCTAAAAACAACTGCCAGCCTTGTGTAAGTGGTGCCGGGTGCCCCATGCCCATCAGCCACATGCAATGTTTTCCCTGATGCGGCAAAAAAATGGGAGAGAGCATCCTCTAAACAAGGGCAGGAGGGAGGGAAGAGGACAGACAAGTGTAACAGCTCTTTTGTGTTGCAAATTGCATGCCAAACAGGAACCTCTTGTTTTTCAGGAGCTACGTGTCCTTGAATTGACTGTGCTCACCTCTCTTGCAGAGCTCTTCCTGCTGAATCACACAACCTCACCTGGATGTGCTATGTGTAGGATGTGCTATGTGTACGATGCAGCAGGGAGGAACAATGCTTGGGTTCAAGGGGGTCTCTGAAACTTTAATGAAACTTTTCTGAACTAAGCAGAGTGCCTAGGCAAGTCTGAAAAACCTGTTTGTTGCTGCTGATATGGGAACGTTTGGGTGACTAGTTGTTACCAATAATTTTAATGAGCTGCCTGTGAACAGTAACAGAATTGATACACAGAGATGGCTTTTGAGTCCAAGGGAGTGACTCTTCCCACTCCTACTCACTGATTAACACTGCGTTGGTGAGTGTGCTACAGACCAGGGGAGAGAAACTGTTACTCATGAGATGAGGCTGGCAGGGTTTGGTCCAGCTCCTGTATCCCATCTCTCTGCTGGTCTTTGCAGCTCACCTTTCTGCATTTACTGCTGAGCTTTATGGGCCTGCAGAATGATTTCTGGAGCTCTTTCAGATCAATACACAGTAGAGGTCCCTCTCTGGAGGGCATGTTCTGACATGATATTACCCCGTCATTGGTTCTTTTCTCAGTTTATAGCTTTCCTTAATATTTAAATGGGTTTCTTGCTGTAGTGCTTGTGCCCCGTTTACCCAAATAATCTATAACTCAATGACTTCTAAATCCACTTCACAAGTCGTTATATTCATTATAAATGAGTTGTAGTGCAACCTGCATCTCAAGTAGATATTCTCATCTGGAGGTCTGTGCTGAGATCCAGCAGGAGCAGAGAATATATTAAACCCATAAAACCCCCAAGACATCCCATACCATACAAAATGAGCTCTAACTACAGACTTTATTCTTCCTTATCGCTTCTATTCGCCAGCCATTCGATGAAAATGTATCAAACACACACACACACACACACACACACACACACACACACACACACCTCAGGCAGCTGTTCCTGCAGCCACAGCACCTCATGCAGCTTCCACCAAGGTTTTGCAATTGGCTGCACTTCTAGCAAGGCTGTGTGGAGGTGGCTGAGAGTGCAGATCCCTGCAGTTTTCTGTGTGAGCCTTCAGTGCAGGAAGGACTCAGTGCTTGTGCAGGAAGGACTCAACCCAGGAGGGACCAGCATCTCCTGCTGGGCTTCAAGCCCATGCCTGGTCTCACTGGATTCAGTGGCACCAGGCTCCCTGGCTGCTTTTTCCCAGTTGAAGAGGCAGCTTGGAGTTGACTGGCCAGGGATTCAGACATGCCTCTGTGTCTTTGGGGGCTTTATTATTGTCACAGTCAGCTTTATCTGCACAAAGGCTTTGTCTGGTAGGGTCTTAGCTACTTTTTAATCTCAAATCCTGGCTGATTGCTGTGCTAAAGCCAGCTTCACTCCCAAAACATTGTTTAGCTGAGAATCCTGCATAGACATTGCTTTCAAGATTTAACTTCCTTTTTGACTCTGGTTTTGTGTTGTTGTGTGTTGTTTTTTTTTTTTTTTTTTTGGTTGGTTGGTTTTTTGTTGTTGATTTTTTTTTTAACACCATGGAGTAGTAGATTTAAAAGGATTTTTAAATGGGGAAATCTAGAGTTTGGAAGAGACTCCATATCCCATTCTGACATTGGACACAGGAGAAATATTAGAACTTGGCAATATTCCTTTGCTTGTAAAATCCAACAGATTTGGATTTGACTGGTTTGCCTTGGATTGAGTAAGAATGTTAATAGTGTATGATATACAATGAGCTCTAATGCTATTTAAAACATCCTAATGAGAAGGGTGCTTTTGTGTCAAATTCTATTGTTTTTTTATTTCCTTTTCTGCCTTCCGTATTTGAAGAGCTCTAAAAATATATTTAACAACTAAGGAGGGAAATAGACTTTTGTCTGAAGGACCTGTGGGAGTAGGGGAGTCTGGGGGAAGGCAATGGAATTTTTTGGCTGGTAGCTTTTACTGTATAGAGGTGTTCCCCTGTGAACCATTAAACTGGGGAGTTTGCTTGGCTTAAAGCTGGGGCTAATTGGGATCCGAGTTTACTGACTGGCTTCCTTCTCTTTCCAATCAAGAGTCATTGTCTTTCCTGCCTGTTGAGACTTTTGTGTGATTTACTGGTAAGTATCATCTTAAAGGACAAAGAATTGATATTATCAGTTCATACAATGCTGGGTTTTTAAGTGATCCTTAGATTAAATGCAATGTTCCTATCTATAACAAATGGTAAAATTTTATGCATTTTGGTTTTGGTTGGACACAGAGTTTCTCAAAAAAAAATAAAGTCCACGAGGGAACAAAACCCCATAAATTATATGTATATGTATTTTTTAATCCAAATAAAAATATTTATTTTGTTGGACTGAAGTTTCTTGTTTTGAACATTATTAGATTGGGTCTGTCTGTATCCTAAAATCACTGCCCACAGCACAGACTTGGCTCCTTTGCTGGTCTTTCTGCTTTGACTGTGTTTTGTTCCTATAGAGGCATCACAGCAGATATATGCTTGGTATGAAGCCCAACCCACAGAAAGGATAAGAGCAATGAACTCACAAACATCCACTTGTAGTGGGCATCAAGGACCATAAGCTGATGCACTTGTGCCATGCAGCCTTGAAGCAAGCTGTTTCTAACAATGCTAAAATAAGATCTTTCATAGTTTAAATAATCTTTGAACTAAAATTCTGAAAAGTACTTTGATATTTCAGCTTTTTGTCTAGCCTGGAGAGGAAAACAAACAACCAGTGATCAGAATTCACTGTGGAATATTAAATTTGATTTTATTGTTTTGTTTTAATACTACACATACAAGCAAAGTTGATCAAGACCTGATGTTTCTGAGTTATATCTTATACAATTTTATGACTTAAAAAAAATATTTTGAAACATTTCTGCTCCAGAAGCTTGACAGGTCCCTGCACAGAAAGCCTTAGGACATGGAACTCCAAATATACTGCTTCATTCATTCTCACTAGCCTCTTAAAATCTAGTACTTATTTTATGCCAACAGACTGAAAAGCTTTTTTCTAACTGCAATAAATCTGTTGACAATTTAGTTTTTATTAAGTCTTATGTAATGCACTGTTTATCTCCTGGATAGAATTTCTTTTTGACTTCTGACTTAGTTGGAAGCAGAAACAAATACTCCTGCAGCAGGGAAAGCTGCTCCTTCAGCAAGTGCTCCCAGCCCTGTGTTTCCCTCTGCTGCTCTGTGTGGATGGGAGATAAACACTGGTCTCAAAAGCTTCTACACCAGCCAAAATCTGGGTTTTGAGGTGGCTTTTTTCTTGCTATGTCTGGTGTGCAGATTTAGCCAAACCACCCAGAAATTCCAGTTTGCACCTTCCCAAAGGCTGCCTGGGCTGGGTCCCAGGGCAAGGAGATGCTCTGCTTCAGCTGCAGCTGAAAACTTCACCTTGTGGCCCTGAAGATGTTGGCTCAGCTAAATCTTTCCTAGAATAAAGCAAAAATGCATCTGAGTCACAAAGCCTGACTGGTGCAGAACTCAGTCAGGTCACTGGTGAGACTGGTGTGGCCTCACCTATGATCTCCAGAAGTGAAGGAGACTCAGCATCTTGCACAACACAGCCATTAGAAAACCTCCTGTGACACTGCTCACAGCATCTTGCAAAGCACCAGCCATCAGCAAATAATCTTTGCTAATTGTCTTCAATAGTGGTTTTCAAATCCATCACTTATTTCCTCTTTTCAGATGCTCTGCTCTGGTTTCCCAAAGCAGGAGTTGTAAAAAAAACCTTGCAAAAGGCAGATATTGCAGTACAATGTCTCTTCCTCTTTGAAAAGGATAAAGTCCCATAAATCCTGCACAAGAGCTCGGTCTTTGCAATCATCTAGTCCAGGCTACAGACCTAAGAAACAAAAAATAATCAGCTCAGGCTGTGGATGCCTCATCCCCAGAATTATTTGTTCAGGTTTTTGTCATTATCTCTTGGCTCTTTTGCAGATATTTTTTTTTCCAAGTTCATTTAAGAGAAATCTAAAAAAAGAAGCTTTCATTGCAATATCAAACATATTTCTGCATACATTACAAAAATACCTCTCTGTACAGTCCAAGGATCTATCATTGTTCTATTAATTGTGTGACATCTGCATATTGGCACAGCTTTCATGCCCTGGTTGTTCTCCAGGGACTATACCCCTGCTCTATTGCTGGCATAGCCATTATTCCAGGGTAACTGGTGCACAAGGGCAGTGTTATATTAAGTGCAACATATGCTAGAAATCAGAAATGGAAATGCCTCATCATTGCAGTAAGAGCACTAAGCCAAGGCTTAGTTAGCAGCTGGGACTCAATATAAAAATAGTAAACCTGGGTGAGAAGGGCTCATGGGGGGAAAAAAAAAACCTGCAATAAAAGAAGCAGGAACTTCTAATTTTAATTTTCAAAACCCACTGGGGAAAGCATTCTTGCGCAGATTTTTCATCAACATAGAAACAATGAACCCCCAAAACAAGAGTGCTGAAATCTCCAGTGGAAAATCTCAAGGGTTTTGGCTGAATGCTATTGTTCTCTTCTGAAGTGGTTGTTAATTTCTGCCTTTCATCAAACCTCAAGTTCAAGCAAAAATGGAAAACTTTTCAGATGAAACTTCTACATCTTTTCAAGTTTTGTTTGTATTTTGTTTGTTGGGTTTTTTTTTAATTTTTACAATAGTTGTTTGTAGACCATATCACTAATACTGTTAGCTTTTTTTTTCCTCCTGCATCAAAATAGTAAATATATTCCAGAAGAATATCTTATAAATCTGTGTTACATCACAAAGGAAAACATCTTCACTTAAAAAAGTAAATATATTCCAGAAGGATATCCTGTAATTGGTATCATATCATAAAGGAAATGTTATAGATGGATTATCTCATTATCCATCTATAACAGAAAATATCTTCACTGGCCCTGAACTAACTTCAGCATTCATACTCTTTTAACAGCACTATTACTTCTTCCAACACATAGCTAAAAAAAACAACTCCAAAGAGCTGCTGGATCTGACCAGAGCTGTGTGGACAGTGTTGATCTGCCTCCTGCCAGCCTGATCAGTGTCACTGTAAGAAACCAGGTGCTCACTGAGGGTAGGTAGGAAAAATCTTTCCTATGCAAGCTGGAAAAACTGCCTTGACAATTTTCTGGTCAGAAATGTGGCTGGAAACACTGATTTACTGTTCCAGATGGTGCCTGCAGCCCACACAACTCAGCTGAAACCTTCTCAGCCAGGTCTGTCCCCAGTGCTCTGAGAAGGGCTGAGAGCACCCCTGCATGCTGTGTAAACCTGCTCGCAGCTTTTGGGAGAGGCACTGGTGCAGCTCTGGCTTCTGCTGCTGGCGTGCCCTGCTCTTGATCCTTCTACTACAGTGCTTTGCTGTGGGGATCCTGGCAAAGCACTCCTTGAGGGAGCTCTTGTAGCAGCAGAGGGCAGTAAATTTGGGCTTTAGTTCAAGGATGCCCTAAAAAACTTCCATCATCCTGCTGTGTGGTATCAGCACAAAGAGCAGTCAATGATCCGTCTTGCTCCATCCTGAATCTGCAGACAACTCTGTTTCATCAGCCCAACTCTGTTTCATCAGCCCGGTGCTGCCAGGCCTTTGAAAAGCTGATGGGTGAGGGAGGAAATGAGGCACACCAAGACCTGCTATTGTGGTGGAGTCATGACCTTGCTGACCTCTGGCCCCCAGCTCACACAAACAATACTGTGACCAAATAAGACTACAGCCTTCAGCAGATGGAGAGTCAATACAACATCACTGAAGGATAATATATTGATTTCATTTAAACAGCCAAGAAAACCCAGAATACACCAGTTATAAAGAACATATTCTGCCCTCTAAGTTGACCTCTTAGAAAATTTGAACAGAGCTATGTAAAAAGTGAGAGAGAGACAGAGGAGATGCTCATCAGATTAGGAGAAGAAATTGCCTGAAAATGGTATTTGGGAGACCGAGCTAGACAATTTTTAAATAATAGAGTTGGAAACAAAATGAAAATAGCCCTATCAAAATAGAATATATGTGACAGAATTTTTATAAAGCTTCACAAGGCTTCTGCAAATATAATATGCAAGTTGGGAATATTGGATTCCAAATAATAAAAAGCTCCCAGTCAAGCTCCATCTCATTGCAATGAGCTGTAGTGGCTTTAGGCAGATGCTAAAAGGTTGCAAGAAAGTGCTTAAGCAGTCTTACCTAAGAGATAAATGTGATGGATCCATGTATAATAGAAACACTTTTGGGATAAAAAGAATCTCCCATAAAATCACAGTAGAGGCAAAGGTGGAAGCTGTGATGGATTCATCTGTGTCTGCTGTATGAACTACAGCATAAGAAAACAATCTCAGGCTAGAGTAGATTATAAAATCAAGGATGTTTTGCATTTGGAAACCAAATGCAAGGTTAGAACTGAAAAGTCAGAACTGAAAAAGGAAGATTCTTGGAGAGAATACCCTGTGGGCATAGGATACAGCTGCTCTCCACAGCTGTACCCGTGACTTTTCCATGTGCTGAAGAAGCATTTGCAGGTGCAGTCCTACCAAAAGGTGATATGATGCTGCACAGACAAGGCCTGATTCTCATCCTAGGCATGCAGGCATGAGCTGCTGTGCACCCAAAGTGAGGGCTGGATTGATGCTACATCACAGTTTGCTGCAAGGAGAATTTTAGGCAGAGAGCTGCAGGAGGAGCAGCTCTGTTATGGTTCTGGTGTGTGCACACACACAAGCACACTTACACACTCCTGTGATGAATAGATACCTACACAGGCTGCCTCTCCCTCTGACTGCATAGTTACCCATTCCTAGCCCAACACAACATGTGATGCATTCTACTTTTTCATAGAATACTTCCCAAAAATAAAATGGAAAGTTTAATCCTCCCCGCTCAACATGTTTTTTTTTTTTTTTTTTTTTAAACCTTCGCAAATGATGTTTCTTTCTGCTGTAATTTAGGATCTGTATAAATATATTCTGCTGCAAAGGGTGATAATTACCACGCCCACACAATTTTATAATACACACGTCTAATTGTAGTACAGTTATTTGTGGCAGCCAGGCACTGAAAATATACTTCCAGTGTATGCCTCTAAGCAATGACAAAAGTCTTTTTACTGTTACCTGAATGTATAGTTTCAGGGCATTTCTATTTCACCTCACTAATCTGCTTTTAGATTTTGTTCTTTGTGTGGCTTTCAAAATTTCCCTTCTGCAATTAAAAATATATAGGTAATTAGTAGGGACATAAAAAGACTCTTTAGGAATGTCTTCTCAGTGTGTCACAGTGCCTTGTGCAGATGCCCAAGCTGAATCCAAAAAAGGTGAAGGACTTTCCCATTGGTACAGCAGAAGGAAATATAGATACTGCTATTTCTTGTGGGTCAGCCTGGTCAGGGCACAACTTTGACCAAGGCGGGGGGATAGTCATGGTCTATTTTCATCCTTTTATAGATGTCGTGCCAAAGGAGAAGCCAAGTCCTCCACTCCCTCTCTTTCTTAAGAAGCAACAGCATTTTCCACAACTAACCCAGAGGTTTTATCTGCACTGTCCAAGAAACCAGTGCCATCGTTTGCTCTCACATCCCGATCTCTTGATTGCCAGCACCCCATGAATGTCAAAATAGCCCACAGAGGCAATCAGCTATTTCTCTTCGAATGTAAATCCCAGTATTGTTCCGGGAACCCTTGCTCCAGGGGCTGTTCCCTACAGGCAGTCCCTCTAGTTACCTTGTCTCTGAATTCATGTCCTGATCTACCCAGCCTCTCCCTGCATGTGCCCATGACGGGCAGCTCATTCCTAAATCGCTTCCCTAAGCCTGGATTTATCAGAACTTGAACCAGGATTTGCTGGAGAGGCCTGAGCCTGAAACTCATGAAACTCATGCTCACTTCCTCATGTAGCTTTAGCTGCCCAGGTTTAGGATGCCTGAAAGGATTCTATGCTGTTGCCAGAGGCCTTCATCATCCAAACATCTCATTTATAACAGTGTGATATCCTTGGTGCTCACCTTTTGCAGGGGAGAAGGAGGAGTACATCCAGTGCAGTCAGAGGGAGCTTTGGGTCAGATCACCAGGGCTCCTACCTCTGGCAATTTTTAAGTCCAGGCAGAAAACAAATCCCAAACATAATTCAACAAAGTCCTTAGTGAGTCACAGGGACAGAACTTGCCTCTGCTAGATGGAAGGAGACAGAAGGAAATGGCTGGGACACCTGGGGTGAGACATCTGAGGGATGTGTGCTGGTGTGCAGGGTCAGGGATGCTGTGGGGTGAGTCAGGCTGGGTTTTAGCAGGCGCTGTCAGAGCAGTGCTTTTCTGCTTCTTTGGGTGATTCACCCTCGAGCTTAAGCTGCAGCAATTTTGACTGCAGAGGGGAAAAACACAGTGCAAAGGCAGAGTTTCAAAGTTGGGCTCATATGTGGGATTACGGCAGAAGGAGTAGGGCTGGGGGCAGAGGCTAGAAGAGGGCAGGGATAAAGCTGGCATGGAAATTGTTTGTGGCAGCCTGGCTGGGCAGCAGGCAGCAGCACAGGCTCCACATGGTGCCAGGATGTCAGAGCACACTCTGAGCCTTATCTGTGGATCCCTGCATCTCAGCTTCATGGGTTAGAGCAGGCTTTTGCCAGTCTTCATCTCCTGTCCTTGGGGTGCTCCCTTTCACTCTGTGGGAAGAATTCCCCTTGAAAACAATGTAGAACCCTTAGTTCTCAAAGGCAGTGAAATGGTTTGAATGTACCCCTGCACCCTGGTCCCTCTGAGTGGACTCCTGTAATTACACCCTCTGGCAGTGCAGAAACCCTCTGCCCTCTGCCCTGCAGCAGCTGTGGGATGTGCAGGAGCCCTGGAACTTCCCAGCATGGTGGCATTGTCAGGAGCCCACTGCCCTTGTGCCACCATGCTGTTCCTGAGGGGCACCCTGCACCTCTCCTAAGGCTAAAGCAGGGGCAGGACCAGGCTGCCAAGGCTCTAGGGGCACAGCTGCAGCCTCCTGTAACAGCTTATTGTCAGGAGGCAATTAGTCTAATTGTCTAATTTGAGGGACCAGGTAGAGATGCCCCCTGGGACCTGCATCCATTCTGGGTCCTCTGACCCTCTCTGGGCTGGATTTCACCCTGAATTGTCCATGTCCTCCTGTCCTCATTTCTTCTCTTCCTCATTTCTCCTCTCTCTGGGTTTCTAGAACAGATCCCAGTATCAGCCCCTCGAGTCCCTTCACCCCTTCATTCTTCCAGTTTTTAAAGCAGCTTTAAATGTGAACCTTTTCTTCTGGATCTCCACTGCCTATCTTATCTACTCCATGACTGTGAGCATTAGGAATTTATGGAGGTATCACTAAAGCCCAGCCCCGAGGAGTTTTGTTGCAGAGTCACACAACAAACTCCCAAAACACCAGCCTGGCCCAGCATCCCCCATACAATGACAGTAATAACTTTGTAGTCTAGCTGTCTTCATTGATTCATTTGGATCATTTTTGAATAATCTTGCTCAGCACCTTTTTCAAGTCCTGGCTAATATTGATTAGAAAATCTGGAAAACATTAGTTCATTGTAGGTAAACAAATACGATAGAAGTCTCAAAGAGAAATTTGTCAGAGACATATAAAGATAGGTCAAGTATTGATTTTTGTCTGTCTCTGTGCCAAGGTGAGCCAGGCCACACCAAATGAACAGTTGGAGACGTGAGGAGACTGCAGAGAGTCCCTGCTTTAGGGGCTGTTACCCTGGAGTCCAGCTAGAAGCAGTGTCACAGCACAGATAGCAGCAGGGTGTGAAGTTTGGGATTTCGTGGTTGCTGCTCAGTGAGAAAGGTGGCACAGCCCTTGGGGAATACAAGCTTCAAAGCAACTTTCCTAAAAAGCTCAGCTGGAATTTTTTTCTCTTTGAGAAGATGCTGTTCCTCCTTCTTCAGGTCTGATCTGACAGGTGAACTTGGGGAATACCAGTTACCCTGGCTGGCAAATGAGGTGCCAAGTAGCACTGACCCTCATGCAGTGCAAATGAAGAGCTGCCCAGTGCTGGGAGGGTTTAATGTCAGCAAGGATAAGTCTGAAGAAGGCTGGAAAACCTTCCTGGGCAGATATGCAGTACATTCACTCAGAGTTACGTTGCTGTGCTTGTGCTCCAAGACACTGGACCCCAGGTGTCCTGGCTTTCGTGTCTGCTCTGCATTCCTTATAAGTTATTGAGTGACTGGGAATTAAAAATATCCCTGTGAATATTCTGATTTGACAAGTACGTGCACAGATAATAACAGAAAGCTTTTATTATGGAAATAGAGATAAAGTTAAGAATCCAGAGCCCTGTTTATTAAAGCTTTGGTTGCACTGTGATGTGTTACACTTGGTGACTCACCCTGGAACTCACTGGGACCTGCATACTAACTCTGCAGGGCAGGAGGCTGGGCCATGAGCAGGGAAAGATCATTCCAGTTAGGAAGATGACCAAAACCAGCTCTGCTCATCCACTACCTGCAGCTCTGCCATGAATAATGTGCAGAGCACCTTATCTGTATCCCTAATCTGTTTAAAGGCATGACTCACACATCAGGCCTGTGCCAAAAGATGACGATGGCAGATCTGAATGCTGGGGCTGAGGAGCCCCCTCTGAGCCCTTGGTCCTGGGGCCACCTCTGAGCCAGTGATGATGCTGCAGCCCCAGTGCTTGGGGAATCTCTGCTGCAATGGCAGGGCAGCACTGTGGGTGAGGTCACTGTCACTGTCTCCTGCTGGTGCTCTGCTCCTGGCTCTGGTGGGTGACCAGGAAGCCTGGAGCCAGGAGGGAGCATTTCAGCTTCCAGCTGAAGTGTGCTTAGAAAATGCAACTGCATTTCAAAGAGCAAATGCAAGAGTGTGTGATAGGCTGAGAGATGCCCTGCCTTCTCAAGGCCAAGCTGTGTTCATTTGAAGGAGGGGGTCCAAGCAGCTGAGAGTCACCCAGTGAATGCAGTCTGTGCCAGGGCCATTTCTGTGTGCACAGCCCTGACTATTGCAAGGTGCGAGGATTTGCTCCTCATCATCTTCAGGAGTGGGGAATTGCTGGAACTTTCTTTTGACTTCTTTCAAGATAGTTCAAACCTGCTAAATCACTAGGGAGGCCTAGGGCTACTGAGCTCCTGTAGGAAATAAAATGAACACTTGCTCTTGAAATTACCAAGTACCAAAATTTGTTGGTGACAGGGGGGTTGCAGGGATCCTTTATTGTAAAATGCAGGTGAACCCAGTGGGAAGAAATTATGATGTCTGACTCCAGTTCAGAAGGCTGAATTATTTCTTTATTATAACTATGCTATAATACATTAATATACTATATAAAGGAAGATACTAAAACTGCATACCTACTTTCTCTAACTACCAAATCTAACTAACTACCAATTTGTGACTCTCTCTGAGTCCAGACACAGGGGGATTGGATTGGCCATCAGGCTCAAACAATCCTCACCAGAATCCAATCAAGCAATCACCCCAGGTAAACAATTCTCCAAACACATTCCACATGGGAAAAACAAGCAGCAGAATTAGAATTTGCTTTCTCTTTCTTTCCTCTGTGCTGCTCTATGAAAAAAATCCTGAAAGAAAGAAGGATATCCCTGCAACATTCCTTCACTCAGACAGTTGCATGGGAAAGATGGAGTGGAAGAGGTGACAGGAACAAGGGAGACAGGTGGATTCACAGACTGGGACCTGTTATTGAACTGCTGTATAACCACAGGAGTACATTCAGACATCTTCAGGTGGTGCAGGCTCACTGTGGAATATCTTGGCTCCCTCCTTTGTGAGTGCTGATGCTTTTAACTCTGAAGCTTGTCTCTCTGAGGGATGTCTGTGTGGATCAGGGCTGGGTGATGCTGATGGAGTGTTGCAATATCTTTCCCACTGAGTGACAGGCAGCATATGAATCATCAACTGGTACTGAAGTGAGGTGGGGAGGGGTGTGTGGGGTGGGCAACCATCTCTTTCAGTCTCATTTCCCTTTTGACAGGTCTCCCAGGGCTTGTCACACAAGGCTTGTATAGCCAGGGCCTCACTCTTGGTTTTATCCTGGGAACAGTAACAGAATAATTGCCTATATAGGATGAGGAAATAAACACCTTGATGGCTCTTGGGAAAAGATTCAAAGATGACCCCTAAAAAAATATAAAAGTAAGAGCTCCTAAAAGCCAGGCATCGAAACATCTAAATAGAGGAGCCTGGCCTGTGCTGCAATTCAGCATTTGGTGAGAGCAGGCTGTGGAGCCTGAGGCAGGTCAGCCCCTGGGGAGAGCCGAGGGGCTTAGCCAGGAGATGTCTCCTACCTGCTGTCAGAGCCTGCAAGAGAAATACTGGGGACTTTGGTGCCTAAGTGGTTTTCTGGATCTGCCTCTTGGCAAAACTTCTGCTTATTTTTTTAGAGCACTTGGGAATTCATCTGCACTTTTCATTAGTTTCCATTTTGGGCTCCTGCCTTCATCCTGCAATGGGCAGAGGCAGCCAGGTGAAATGGCTGAACTGAATCCATCCTGTTAAAAACAGGAATGTGGTATGTTGCGTTCTATATTTCTTACAACTACCCCTTCAATCTCCTTTTAACATAACCAAACTAACAGTATGTGCTTAACAACTATCAACTATTTTACAATAGTTTCTAACCCATTTTTAACAGTTTGGACCAGGATTTTGCAGGAGTCTCTCATGAATCAAATTGATTCTCCCATGCCTGTTTGGACCTTCCAGCAGTGCTGTATTACACACATCTCCTGACACACGAATTCTTACAGGGGTGTTGTGCCACTGGTCTAGAAACTCCCCAGGAGCTGCTGTACCCTCAGCAGCTTCAGCTACCAGGGCTGAGAGCAAAGATTGTGACTGCCATTGCCAGTGCAGAAATGGTAAATAAACAGCCCTTTCCCCTTCTCTTTAGTGACTGATCCTCTCTCCTCACTGTCAACAGGGGGTGGGCAAGGGCAGGGTTAGAAGTGCTGCTGCTGCAAGGCTTGTCCCTTGTTTATTCCTCAAAGAAACCCTTTCATTTATCAGCTGGCATTTTGGCCCAGCGGTCTTTCCTTGGGGCTTGGCAGGAACTGAGACAGAAACTTTAGCTTGATGGAAGGAGTCTGCAGGAAGAGAAGTTTGGTGCTGCTGAAGGGTGCTGGGGATTCCCTTTGCAGGCAGAGAAACCCTCACAACACATCAGCCTGCTCCTAATGTTGGAAAACACACCAGTTTAAAATTTTCTATATAACTTTAGTCAAGGGGTTTTGTATGCCTTTGACCCTGGAAAAATAATTTTAAGTTTCTTTCGAGGGATTTTTTCCTCCAGGTGGGGTCTGATGAACTCAACATATCAACAGACAACAGGAGTAGCCCAAAAGATAAAGGGCCATCAGTGGCTGTATACTAACATCGACCCCAGGCTCTGCTGCTGGCAGAGTTGGAGACATCTCCTCCAGAAAAATCAAGGAATGAAGATCTAATTAACATCAGAAGCAAAGAAATCCAGATCAAATAGGAAACCAAATACTAAGAACTACACAACTTGGGACCAATGAACAGTGGCCCAATTAATTTCTATGAGTTTTGACTGTATAAAAGATCTGAAAAAGTCATGTGCCATTGAATGATTCTCTCTGCACACCTGGGCTATATGTGGATGAGATGATTTCTGTAGTACATCCTGGCCAGATAATAAAATAATGCCTTGGCTCTCTAAAAAATGTTGTTGGAGAGTTTTTGTTTTTCCCGCAGTTTCGGTGACACAAACAGTTACCTCCTGATGTTCATCTACTTTGACTTCAGCCTCCTCAGTGGTCGAATGGGAGTAATTTAGTCATTATTTCCAGCAGCAAATTGACTCCATTAGAGTTCAGCTGACTGATGCTCCAGCTGCTAAAGGGGTGGGAGTGGTGCTATCTGGCTGCTATAAATTCAACTTCATCTGGGGTCCTGGTTTGCCTTTACATCTCTGCTTTCCCTCTCTGCATCCCTTCCAACTCATCCCTTGGTCTGATGTTTTTTTAACCTTTCCTCTACCCTGATGTCCCTTTCATTGCCATGAGCACTGCCAGGCTGGCAGGTTTGTCAGCTTTGCCATGTGCCCCTGAGCTCTCTGTCTTTGGGATGCTCTCCTTTCAGGCAGTGTGACATGGGCACTGCAGACACATCTTTCCACCCTCCCCCTTTGGTTCACAGCAAGTGGTGAGCCTGTGGGAGGGGGCAAAACTCCCCTGCCTTCATGGCAAATTCATGCATGGGCACAGCTACCACCAGGGCTTTGTGCCCAGGAGCAGAAACTCCAGCTACCCTATTGTGTTATATTGACCATTTGTTAAATCTTTAAACTCCATCTGTTTAGCTGAAATCCTTCTCATGACTGGACATGAACAATTTAGTGTTGATGTTCTGGGATAAAATTGGCTCATTTTGAACTTGGGTGCCCACTGTTCCAGCTGGTAAAGCTTGGACACTGGTTTAGTGACATGCACACAGCTTTGCTAGGGATCGTTAAGGGCTGGTGGCCAGCACCATCAGGGGAGTCCAACAGATGTGATTTTCTCATCTCTGGCACCCCAAGGCTCTCCCTTTGCATTTGCCTCTCCCTATGCTGGGAGAGAAGCTCTTTGTTCTGCTGATTGTTTCATTAAGAAATTACAATTCTGTTGTTAAACACTTTATTTTTTTCCATTCCTCCTCCACATTTATTCATGTTTACTGTTCAAGTTTTTTCCATCCATTTTTTATGTCTAAACTGCTGCCCTCTATAGCATATATTGATACACAAAAGGGTCAGAGCCACAGGGATCCGATCTTTCAGATGAAAGAGTTCAAACAGAATGACCCTCAAACACCTCTGCTCTGAGTGGTTCTGAACAACCTGTGGGTTCAGGAGTGTAAAAGAAACCACCCAGGGAAAAAGAAATCACACTGAGCAAAAAACAAAAACCAACAAAGTCTTGCTAGGGCTAAACATTTTTATGCAGGTTATTTGGGGGATGAAAGCCCTCCCCATTTCACTCTGTATGTGCAAGGTACAAGTGCCAGCAAACGGGAATGTGGCAGAAGGTGACCTGATTTTGATAACAGCTTTTTCTCAAGCATTTGATGTTTTCACTAGTTGTGTTGGGTTTTTTTTGTTTGTTTGGTTGCTTGGTTTTGGCTTTTTGTTTGGTTGTTTTTTATCTTTTTCCTGTAACTCAGGAGGGCAAAAATGAAGCACAGAAATTGGAGATCTGGAGTTTGTGGCAGATCTGGTATTGATCTGGGACTTAACTGTTTTAGCAGAAGGATTAGGTCTTTGAAATCCTCATTGTATCCTCACTGAGGCATGGGGCCAAAATAACCTGAAAAGCACTAAACAGTGAAAATTGGCATTTCACAAGCAAAGGGAGTTATCAAGCCTAAAATGAATTACATAAAGCACACAGAAATCCAGAACTCTATAGGAAAGGAGACTGAGGAAGAAAAGGGATGTTCAAAGTGATACACCACAAAAAGTGACACACTAAGTTGAATGTGCTACAGATTCATAACACTGTCCTACTGGAAGATCAGCAAAATCTGAAATGAGTCCTGTCACATCTACTTCCAATAGTCATATTAGCTCTGACAGTGATCCAGAATTTTGTGGCATAAATTTAAGCAGTTTGCAATGAGTGCATATTGCCACTAATTTCAATTATCTGCAATTCAGTGGAGTGGAGAGGACCAATTCCAGTCCTGCTAAGGAGGGTTACAGGATGAGTTTCTGGCCTGGTTGTAGTTTGGTGAAGCACCACTGGTGCAGCACAAGCTGTCACCTGCTGAAAACAGGAATATTAGGCACTGAAAGTCAGTGGCAACTGTGTGAAGTGCCAGGTATACCAAGGGAGATAAAGCTCTGCATTACACTCACTGCAGTGTAGAACCATGCACATGGAGTACTTTGTGAGAATGAGGTTTTGAGTGTCTCAAATTGGAAACAATTGCAGTGTTATGAAACTGTTCCTGTATCTGGGTATTATTACCATTTAGAAAGGCACACATTCAGAGTAATGGGAAACGTCTTCAAATCCCAGAAAGAGTGGTGAAAAAGAGCACTGAGAAAGTGTCAAATCCAACAGCCGTGGCAAGCTGGAGTGGCTGGAGCTCGGCCATGACATGGGCAGAACTGATGGATTTACTGCTGCTGGAAAACACTTGTGCTGATACTACAGGATGATCTGTGGGCGTATGATAAAGGTGCCAGAGAGACTAATTTAATGTTGTCTGAGGAAGGCAGAGTTTGAGATGTGTTTCTGAGTGCCTCCCTGCCCTCCAGAGCTACTTACTCACCTGTGTTGTGCTCTGCCTTTGGCCACATAGAGCTGATGAGTCTGTGATACTGAGGATGCCATGGCCAGCAGCTGGTACAGCTTTCAGTGACTCTCTCCCTCTTCTGTGCTGCATCACTTCCCACCAATGGTACAGACACCACCACTTGAGAAAACACCTCAGAAATAGCACTTCGGGAAAGAACTTGGACTTCAAGTGATGGCAGATCTCCCGTGTTGCTGGTAGGTGTTATTTTTGTAAAACAGCAGCAGCAAAGGACTATTCAGTGCTTATTTTCTGACAGAGCTTTTGTATCACTAGCTCTCCTCATGCTGGAGTCTCTCAGTCAGATGAAAAGAAATCTTTATATCATATGAAGCTATTCAGGTCTTTGAAGGCAGCCTTCAGTTGCGTTGGGTGTTGCATTTCTCTGTCAAGCATTCCTACTTACCCTGACAATTTGAGATGGGGTGGACTTTTTCCTGAATTTCTTTTAAAGAAAAAACTGAGGGAAGATATCCCAATAGTTCAGGTGTAGACCTCTGGAAAGATGCATTCAGTCACCATCTCTGCTTCGGATGCAGCCTCTGGAGGGAAATGGCAGCTTCTTTATTTCTTCTTTATACTTTGGCTGTTTAGGGCTTCTGATATGTCAGCAGAGGAGAGGTAATTTGTGGATTTTGAGGCTGTGATGCATTTCAGCAGGCCCTCCTGTTTGAGAGGGATGTGCACAAACCAGGGTGCTTTGCGGTTTTCCCTGGGGAAATCAGGGCTGGGTGATCAAAACTCCTCCCTGAGACCTTTCTCTGTGTCAGAAATTAGTACCAGTAATTTCTGATTTTCTCATAATGTGTTTAATGCCACTAAATAAAGACCCTCACAGATTTTTCTGAACTGACCACCCCCTAAACCTTTCTTCTGCACTTCCTTAGCTTTGGTTAAACTTATTTAAGGAAATCAAACTTTCAGTGTCTCTATAAATAGTCACCTTTTCATTACTGGTTAAGAGGATGAAATGCAGCCATTTGCTGCAATTCATACTTCTAGGGATGTGGCATACACAACTTCTCCTGAGCAACCCGTTCCACTGTCTCACCACACACATAATCAAGAAAATACTTTAGGTATAGGAAGATGCTAGATGAAAAAAGAGGTACAGGGAAAGAATATCTTTCCTTCCTTCCCACTGTATCCCATATCCGTTCTCATGCTGCTTTTGATCCTCTCTGTATCCTCTGTTCTGTCACATCCATCTCCCTCAACTTGGGGTCTCCTCTTCCCTGCTGCAAGCACCACTCTCACCTTGTACTTGCTACTCCAGAAGGAATGAGTTTATCCCTGAATTCTCTTTGCTCCTGGCCTCTGGCAGCTCTTCCTCACTTTCAGGATTTGCTCTCACGTTTCAAGTGAGAGACCTCTGGTTTTTTAAGTGTGAAGGCACTGGCAAAGTTAGACACATCAATCCTCTGTTTATTTACAGGTCAGGTACAGGACAGGCAACAGCAATCTCAGATTTCCTGTGCTGCTTTACACATCTCTGACCTCTGCAGTACCCAAACTTCTATGGAGAGTAAGAGTTAGTTCAAACTCTGCATCAGATCAGCTCTTAGCCCACAGAATATCATGTGGGATGGTTCAAATATGCCTGATTTTGTGTTGTGATTAAGTGGAATTGTCCATGATCTATTAAGATCTGAGCAAATTACAGCCACATTAATTAAACATAGGCACTCTGGTTGAGCCTAAGCCACAGATGGCATCCCACAGATTGAATGCCACTCTTGATATTCACAGAGCCACTCAACCCTTTAACTTCAGCTTGTGCTGATTAGTAGAGCAATTTATTTTAGGTGCAGCTATTGGCCTTCGCTGAGGAGAGTGCTGTTAAATGGATATCACTGTCAAGGGCCCAGTATACACAAAAAAGGGGCAATGGAGAGCAGGGATAATGGAAACTCCAAAAGTTATCAGCTGTTCTTCCACCCCAGCCTTTCAGAGCAGCAGGAAGGGAATTGGGCACTGAGTTTCAACTGATACTCAGCAGCATTTGGCTGTTTTACTACTTCAGGTCCTGATTTTTTACTGATTGTGGCAGTGATCTGTTGGAAGATCTTATGATTGGGTCTTCTAGTACTCAGTGTGGTGCTCTTTTATAAGCGAAACACTTACCTTTTGAAACTGAGTCCTAAAATTATCCTTGTATCTCCCTCGAGAAGGCTGAAATTATGGCTCACTTGGTTTTGTGTTGGCTTTTGGGAAAGGTGCACAGCAGGGTTTATTTAGCAGGAATGGCTATTGGTGCTAACCTAGAGTGGGGCCCCATTTAAGCACTGTGCATCTTCTGTGCCAGAGAGGGGAAGGATTATACAAAACAAAACTTCTTACATCCGTCCGTGTAGAAGCCCATGCATGGATATGAAATGACTTTTCCAAGGTCATACAAAAAATCTATGGCAAAGCCAACACCTAGCACAAGACAGCCTGAGTTCTAGGCCAGCACAATAATGTCAATTATAGTCATTGATGTCAAAGGAGGAGGGAAGAACAGAGAAAATATATTTCTGCAAGGAAGAGGATGGTGGGGAAGTATTTAACACTTTAGGGCATCTCAACACTGTGTGTAAAGATGTGTGGGATTCTAAAATCAAAAGACATTTCTCTTCAAATGCACCATTTGTTTCAAACAATAATTTTCAGTTAGAGAGGTGGGAGGGGATTTGCTATTACTGTCTTTAAAAGAAGGCAGCCTGTTACATTGGTAATTAATGGTGCTGGAAAGGCTTGTGAGCTTTTACTTCATCTGCTACAGGGCCTCTCTTTAAGTGGCCAGGTTTTCCTGAACATACAGTATTTGTCCTGATAAATGTTCATCTTCTGAAATAAGTTGAAGGTAGTTTGGAGGTTCTAGTGTGGGTTCTGTCAAGCTGGATCTGAGCTGGCTTGTGTCTTTCAGGCCTTTCTTGCTAAAAGCAGCACTGGCCAACAATTTCCACCATGTAATGGCACAGGTCCTGGAAGACTGGGGAGCCTGTTACTGCCAGGCCCTGGAAAAGCTGGAAGCTCACCTTTTGGGAGAACAAGGAGAAGAGCAACCCAGTGCTTTGGCAGCTGATGATGCACGTGTCCCCCTTCAGGCAGCAGTGAGGCAAGAACTACCTGAGAAAAAGTTGCCCTCATCTCATGAGAGAAGCATGGACTGAATGTCTGGGGCAAGGCATGGACTACAGAGTTTGGAGGGCAGAACACTGGAAAGACAATATTTTCCACCTTCTCACCAGTCCCTTCTCTCCACTCACTTCTCCAGAGGACCACGTGCACCCTGTAATAGAAAGTCAAGACCCACCAGTTTAGAGCTGTGACGAAACAAGGGCGATTTGCTTTGGACTCTTGTCCTCTGCAGCTGAAGCACATTTAGATTCTTTCATGTGGGCTGTGGTTGTCCTGGGAGTGCTTTCTCTGCAAACAGCTGTGGGGAGCACGAGCTTTCTTTAGTGCAGCACCTGCAGTTGCTCCTCACTTGGCCAGCAATAGAAGGCTGTGGCTGTGTGTCTGTTGTCGTGTGTGCTGGCTCCAAGCCTTTGGCCAGGACTGCTCCCACTTTGCTCCTCAGTACTAAAGTTTGTGACAAACCTCCTGCCCTTTTCACGTTTCAGTGGCCCTGACTGAAACAGAGGTGAAGCTGTCTTGGGCAGGGGCTTCTCGTGCACCTAGAGGGACGTTTCTTCAGAGCACTCACTATCAGCAGTGGCAGTGTGCAGAGCTGCACTGGGGCCAGAGGCTGCAGACCTGAAGGCTGGGCTGAAAGAAAGACTCTTTAGTTTCGTGGTGGGATGTGGGTAGACAGTTTGTGGTGACTGGGAGTGGGGCTGTGGCTGAGCCTCATCCCCAGTGGGCTCAGCTGTGAGGAGCAGGTGAGCAGCACTGACAGCAATGAAACAGGGAGTGCCCAGGGGCACTGAGCATCACCAAAGGGAACAGAGGGCACACAGGTGCACTGCATGAACATGAGGGAACAAAAGGCTGGGCTAAAGAACAAGAGGAGTAGCTGCCTGAAGCCTTCTGAAGTGCTGTGGTGTTACTCTGTATGGGTTGACACTTTCTGAAATTGTACAGTGATACTCTGTGTTTTGTGGCCATCTCAGCTGTGACAGTGGGAGATGTCTTGATAGCAGTGGGCAATTTAGTTCTCTCTTAATTTTCTGGCTATTTGGAGAATTTCTGGGAGTCAGGGCTACAAACTTTTTCACCTGGTTTGGAGAAAAAAAAGATTAAAAATATGTTCCAGAAAAAAAAAACTAAAATACTTTTCTTCCTATAGGAAACTAAGATGTCAAGTTTGCATTTATACTCTGAAAAAAAGCTGTGAAATGTTGGACTTTCCAGTAGGAGGGAAATTCTAAGTTATGAACAGTTCTGACTGGAACTATGCTTTTCCACTTTGGCCTTGTCTTCCTAGTTAATTTTTATTTTCATCCTGAATTTTTTAGGTCAGAATTAGTTGAACTTGACCAGGTGATTTTGCCTGCTTTATTAGGTACCTACAGACTTCTGGGGATCCATTAATCTCATGACTTTTGAAAGATCTATTTTTCTGTCAGTTTGTTTCTTTGATAAGGTGTTGGGATGCTCTGCTGGGCTTAATGTTCTCAGTAAGTCCTTGATCTTGGTCAACCTGAAGCTCTGCTGCTGTTAGCTAGGTATCAGAGTTTTGCCCAAAGACATATTGAAGCCTTTGGAAGGCTTCTCCTGGTTTTATTGTTTATGTAATTAGAACTAAGTTACTTGTTTTCAAACTAGGAAACATCCCTAATTTTTTTTTTTTCTGCTCTCCCTCACATCTGAATATACAGTTTTCAATACAAACATCAGCAAAAATTTATTCCAGGATGTAATTAGTTTAACCATCAGGAATACTTTATATAAATTCTCATAATATAAATTCGAATATAAGGCTTAACCATCTTTTGCTTTGGAAAATATTTTTCTGTGCTTTCTTCCCCAGCTTGATAATGTTGGATGAGCTATACCTTCCTGAAAGCATGCTATTGTTATATATGGCTGTTACTGGTATTTACAGACTTCTTTGGTTTGTGCTCTACAAAAATCACTGTATAGAGAGTGGTGAAATAGAGAATGCTGAGAATTATCCTTTAAAAATGAAAGTTTTTACTATCTGCTTGCCTTGAAAAGGGGCAATATCAGGACAATAGAGAAAAACCACTTTATTCAGAAGGAGATAAAGATATGAAATGGAGAATTCCAGTATTTCATCAGAAAGCTCCTGAACACGGAGAAAACCAAAGTCCTTTTCATTTTGAAGTAACCGTTTCATAAAAAATTCACTAGTCTGTCCCATCTGTGTTGGTAGCAAAGCTTATTGATTATCTCCCTGTATTCATGTTGCCCTTTCTGACCCTATTTAATTTAGATCCTGTGTGGGCACTTATCTTTGTGGTCACTGTGGTTTAATGTTAGTGACTGGAAATTGATACACAGAGCTGGAGTCTTCAGCACTGGCTTGCAGCCTCAGAAGCCATTAGGCCCTGGTCACCATCTCTTCTGTCCTATCTCAGGATTGATAAGCTTCCTGTTGATATGATGATATCCAACAGAGTATCATTTTGCTGTTGGGAAGAGACTTTCTGTCATTTCTTATCTGGTTGTTTAAATTGTTATACTCACGGGCACAAAATGATAGGAAAAGTGGGAATGGCTTTAAACTAGAAGAGGTTTGGGATAGATATTAGGAAGAAAGTGTTCAAGGCCAAGCTGGATGGGGCCCTGAGCAACTTGATCCAGTGGGTGGCAACTTCATCTAGTGGAGGGGTTGGAAACAGATCTTTTTAAGGTAATTTCCAACCCAAACCATTCTAGGTTTCTGTGTTTCTATGATGTGATGAAACACAGAGGGCCTTCATCACTGGAACCTCACAGACGATGTCTGTGGGGTGTTTTCCTCTCTTCCAGTATGCTGCTGCACAGCCACGTTTACTTTAGGGACTGGAGCAAGTAAACTCAGCTCCACACACACAAGTCCTGTGCATGCAGCTGTGGGCTGGGGAGGATAAAGCCCTGGATTGTGCTGTCCATGCCCAGCAGCACTGAGGCGCAGCCAGGCGTCCAGGGGAGCTCCGGATTCCTTTAAGGCACGGTGGGTTTGGCCAGCGGCGGCAGGAAGCAATCCCGAGGCTAGGACAGCACCAGGAGAACAAGGAGCCTGTTATAAAACAGGCCTCAGCACAGAAAAGGCAGTGCTGGGAGACTCCAAAGGGGAGGCTGTCTCCGGGAGAAGCCAGCCTGTGGCAGCATCAGAGAAGGGATGAAGGGAGCTGTGGCTGAAGTGAGGCAGTGTGGTTATTGGTTTGGAAGTGTCCCCTGCAGCGTGGGTCTCCCGAGGAGCGTGTTCCCATGGGGGCTATACAGCCCTTAGCAGTACCTTGGCTGGATGCTGTTAAATAAGGTTTTAACAATCAGAAGACAAAGCATTATAGGCTGGAGGGGCTGGGACTGCAAGGCTGCAGCAAAGGACTCTTTCTTCCCCTGCCTGCAGGCTGCTGTGCGCAGCAGGGCCCGGGTCTGTCATTAGAGCTTACTCAGAGCCACTTCAGCCCAAATCACCAATATGATGGTTGACTGGCAGGGGCTTTGGAGGGGGAAAATGGCAATTACAAACTAAATGGAAAGGAGGAAATAATGGAAAAATGGAAGTTACAGAACAGAACTGACCACTGAGTGGAAAGGGACTTTGTGGAAACTAATAAAGCATCATTACCTTTGCTAGAAGTACACGAAGTACTGCAGTGGTAGAATGTGAATCATAAAAAGTCATGCCTGCCCCATGCTGGCCGTAGACCTTGCTGGCCTTTTCTCTGTTCTTCCACAAAAAAAGAGGGGAGCTTGTTGCTGTTTCCATATTCTGCCTGTTCCCCTCCTTCCACTTGATAACATCATCATACAAATACTATGCTAATTCAATTTTTCTACTATTTGAGGAAAGGTAGTCTCTATAAACTCTGAATCCCTTGGGCTGCCAGAGGGTTGAGGACAGGGGACAAAGTTAATACATTTTCACTTCTCTTTAGATAGTTTCATAGTTTAATTTTTCCTTAACAATATTTATTTTGTGACCCTTGCTTTTCCACCAGGGATCTGATTACCTTGTAGCAGTCCAAGATAGTTTTCTATGGGTATTAAGCCATAAGAACTAGAGATAGAAATAAATCTACTTTAAACTACTTCAGCTATAATAATGTACAAAAGACCTTATTTACTGTGAAATTAAACAAGGACAGATACCTGTTTACAATCCTTGGTGTGAAGCCAGCAAATGTGTTTCATTACTATGGCTAGAAAGAAAAACATCCCCTACAGACATTTTTTACCTAAGTAAAAGAACTGAAATAAGTGGAATGACCTGACTTCTTGTGTTAGACTAAAAACTCAAAGCAGAGAAAATAGGGTGACTTGGTTAAAAAGAAGTCTTGAATAATGTTCAGAAACAAACTTCTCAACAAACACTAACTCATACCATGTACCTGCATTTTTACTGAATATTTGGGAAGAAAACCTTGAAATGCCAACAATCATGCCTTTAAAAAAGGGGATAAGAAAGAAGAAATTAAGAAGCCATTAGCTAACTGCTGTGTGTCAGCTGGTGAGCTTGATCAGTGGTGCATTTTACAGGGTTGTGCACTGTCATTATAGTAGTTGATTGTCCCTCAGAAATAAAATATTAGCATGCATCTGACTGCAGAAGTTCAATAATAATAGCAGATAGTGGTAATACATTGCAACCAGGGACAGGCAGCAGCAGCATCAAAGCACTGGCTAATTGTCTGTTTGAGGCTCATCTTGTCCCTCTTAATTTAGCCAGCTGCCAAGAAATGCTTTCGTGTTCTGTTCCAGATATCTGGCTTTGGATAGATGCTCTGACTTCCTCCACTCTGTCTATGTCTTCCTTGACATAGATAATTGTGACTTTTAATTCCAACTAAGGGAGGTCTTGCCCACTATGCAAACTACTTATTCAAAAGCAATTGGTAAGCCAAGAGTGTTGCTTTAGGATGGTGCTGGTGGGTTGACCCAAAGCCCTAAATGTCTGATGCACATCTATACTGTAAACTCAGAGCAGAGATGGTTTTGTGGTTGTGTGTTCATTTTTGTAAGACATAGGATTTTATATGGAAAAAAAAACCCAGATGAGCAGTGATACTGCAGGTGTGCCAGCAAATTATGAGTGTCCTGAAATCACAGAATCATGGAGTGGTTGGAAGGGACCTTAAAGATTTAGTTCCAACCTCACTGCTGTGGGGAGGGACACTTTGCACCAGCTCAGGTTGCTCAGAACATTGAATCCTGCATTTCTGATTGACATCCTGCTTACCTTTCCTTCTACTTGCCTGTACATTCTTGGTCTCTCTGGCCCCTATAATTTTCTGCTCTGTTCTCTTGGGGGTTGGCAGTGCAGCTGGGCTCAGGGATTCAGGTGAGCTCTGCCCTTCTCTCAGCCAGACAAGGCATCAGCTGCCTCCTGTTTAAAGCCCCTGTAACTGGGGGAGCCCTGCTGCAAGACAAGACTCATTCTCACCAGCACAGTGCGTGCTAATGAGTCTAAAGAGCTTCTGGAGGGAGCTCATGGCTTTCCAGCACACGGCTGGGTGGAGTGCTCTATCAGTGTCCCCTTTGCTGGGTCAGGCTTGCTGAAGTGCACGTTTCAGTGGGGAAGACAAATGGATAGATTTCTAATTTCTTGCCTGTTCCTTCCGCAAACAACTCTTCCCTCGAGCCTGCAGATCTATCACAGCTGAGAGGGAATTCTGTGGCAGCTTCTTATTAAAATATTGGCAGCCTATTACTGCTCCTTACAAATGATGCAGATGGATCACTGACTGAAGCAGTGCTGAAAGGCAGCTCTGTCTGAGGTGAAGTGCTCTTCGTCCATCACGGCTACCTGAACTTTTCCTTGCTGGAAAACAGATTTTAATTTTTTTTTTTTTTTATACTTTTCCTACCTCAGCAAATCAAGATCTTAAAAGTTATTCCAGAGGCTCCCTTATCTTTTAACAAATATCTATGGTCTGTGGCTCTCCTGACCTTGAATTGGTTACTGGTGCATTTCTCACATCAAGATTAGATTCTTGCAACTGCCTCCTGACAGCCTGGCCTGATAAGACCCTGCACATTTTCCAGCTGGTGCTGAATGCTGCTGCCAGGCTCCTGTAACAGAGAGATGAGCTCCACATTTCACCTCTGTCCGGAGCTCTGTGTTATTTGCCAGTTAAGCAATATATTGACTTGAAGAGTTCCCCTTTAAAGATGAACTGCCCTTTTTAGCCACACTTCTGCCTGTGAGTGCTTTGAGAAGTGGGGTGAAAGCAGGGCCAGGTGCTGCCTGCCCCATGTAAAGGTGCTAGAAGGGGCACTTGGCACCTGCCCTCACATCACCTGCATTAGTGACAGATTATTTGTGGCTCACTTCTGAACAGGATGGCATGAGTCCAGCCTGTTTTCTCCTATATATTTTTAATTTCCTCACCTACCCTTGGTACCAGCAATGTCTATAGTGTCCTGGCTGCCCTGCCCTGCCCTGCCCTGCCAAGTGGTCTCTCCTGTTTTCCAGAAGGACATGCAGGAGCATGTTTAAAACTGTGCAAGTTTATTATTGTGCATACTAGCTGCTGGAAAGATGTAGGTTTTAGACTTGTAATTAATTGCCAGGCTGGGAGCAGGTGGTGCTCTGTGGCCAAGGGCAGCAGTTCTGAGCCCTGCACCCCTGAGCTCAGCTCACTCCCAGCCTGCTGGAGCTGAGCGTGTGGATCAGGGAGCATCACCTGCCCTAAACCACCGAGAGTTACTGCAGACACAGTGAGCCTGCAGGAAACTGCAGCTGAAAGTGAGTGGCAGGGGGCTTAACAGGAGAAAGAGGTGCAGGGAGTGGTTAAAATACATTGTTGTGCATAAACTAATGAGAACCAAGGTGGGCAAATGACTTTTTGACTTCTTAACATGAAGATGTTCCTTTTTTATTCAGTATTTAAAAATATTTTCAGTTTTCTGTCATTTGCTGTAAAAAGGAAACTAGGTTTGGCATTAAAGCTGTTGATGTTCTTTCTTGTTTCTCTTTTTTTTTTTTTTTTTTTCTTAGAACTCTAAAGTTTTACATCCTTGATATCTGGGACATACTGAGAGAGAGGAGGAACTGCAGGTTTTAACAAATAATTATCTTCCCTGCTTCTCCTGGGTTGACCTCTTTCCTTCCTGCTGCAAATAGGCTAGATGAGCCTCTCTCCCCCAAAAAGGGATTAACCCCTTTTCCAGTCTCCAAGGGGCTGGTGGATTTTCCATCACCAGAAACTTTCAAATCTTTTCTTAAAAGACTGGTTGTGAATTAAATAAATGATTGTTTTCTGTGTGTGTGTTTTTCCCCCAGTGGTCAGACTTACAGGAAAAAGTGGATGCTCCAGGCCTTTTAATCTTTGATAACAATAAAATACGAGTGATTGAAAGAAGGTGGATGCTTCTCTTCTGTCCCTTGCTGGATCCTGAGGACACTCAGCCTTCACAACACTGAGCTTGAGGCTATGTGAGATCCAGTGCTGCTTCTCCATGGTTGTACAGATACAGGCAGAGTGGGTCTTCACTGAAAATGAATTTTGCTGTCGCATCCAAGTGGGGTTTTATGTTCTTAACTAATTTTATATTAACTGGGAAATTTTTACCAGCTATTAGCTGCACAGCTAAAAGTGAAACGCCACAGACTTTATAGAGTTACTTCTGCTCTTCAAGGTCAAAATTCTGCAAGGGAGGAAGGGTTTTGTGTTACTTTTGTTATTTGAAGCTGAAGAGTTGAGAGGGTGGTCAGTGAAATATGAATGTGTGTCACTGGTGAGGATCCCTTGGGATTATATTAGCAAGCAACAAGGTAGGGAGAAGTTAGTAAAAATTACGTGGAGGTGCTTTGCTTTAACTTCCTCTGCACCTCTTTTGCCAGTTTTTGTAGCTTTCACAATCCAAAGGCTTCTCTTAAATATTAAAAAGAAAAAAAAATAAAAAAGAGAAATGCTTCTAACAGCTCAATCTGTTTCAAGAAATATCATGTTCACCAAGCATATGCACAGTACTCAAATTAGCGAATTTCTTCTTAGCAATGGTAGCTCTAGAATGCCCTTGACCTTCCAAAGAGGAGAAATTTGCACTACTGCAGTATATAGGATTTTAATATTAAAAGAGGTTAAATAGCAAAAAAGTCAAAATCTCTTTTCTTCCTCTTTGGTAAGAAGTGAGCTAATGCCAACAATTTCCATGGCAACTGCAAACAGACTGTCCTGTTCACTTCCATGTTATAAATAAAACAAAAATATTCTCTAAATTACATGCTGTGCCGACATGTATTTGCTATCACCATGTTCAGCAGACACTGGGAAATATTTCTGTACACATTTGTAAGAAAAGATTACAAGATTTATGCAAACTGCATAGCCTTGGTGGGCTGTGCTCCTTTGAGGAAATAATAAAAATAACCTCAAAACAATGCCACTCTTTTTATTGCTGATACTCTCTGAGTTTCACAAATAATTACAAGTCCAAAACCTATACCTTTCCAGCAGCTAGTATATAGAAAAATAAATTTGCATAGTTTTAAACAGGAGCAGAAAATAATTTTAAAAAGAGCAGGTGATGATTGGCACTGTTGCCTTTTTATTTCTGGTGGGGTGCACACAATAGAAGGACAGCTGGTTTGTGTTCTAATTTTGTGCATATTCCAGTAGAACAGACCTACATTGTGTGTTTTCACTGTACCTTGTATTCTGTTCTGTTCTCCATAAAATAGATCTATTTGAGTTCACAGTGACTCTTTAGGTGTGAGCAAGCCTTCATCCTGCTCTTCTTTATGTCTGGGAAGTGTCTTTCCAAAGTGTACAGCTACAGGGCTCTGACATGGCTTTGGGGCAAGGGATGAAGCACATGAGCTTCTTGTGCAAGAGCAGCTCAAGAACTTTTCTTGAGATTTCTTAGCCCCAGAGGACGTTCAGACAGAGGGCAGGGCCTGCAGAACATCCCAGTACTGCTCACTGCCTGCTCTGGGAAGGGAGGTCTATTTTTTTGTGGGGTGACCATCCCAAATGCCACTTCCCAGCCATAAAAGAAGGACTGGGGGATGTGAGACAAGCTCCTTGAGAGAATTGCTGCTGTTAACTCAAGGCTGAGGTGACCTTGGAGGAATAACCAGTGCTGCTAAAAGCAGAAAGGTGCATTAGGCTGAACCTGTCACTCTCCATAAGGTCTTTGCTGGGACTGCCCTGCCCATTTGCTGCTTGTTGAGAATTCAGCAGTGCAATTGCTCACTGACCAGAGATGCTGACATCTTCCTGTGCTTCCAGTCTGCTGGCAGAGCGTGGCTGAGCAGATCACTTGACATTATGGGTTTTTAAAGCACTTTTGAACACTGACCTTGTCTCTTTTCACATGCAGGTTCTTAGGCTATACTACATCATCAAATATGTGTGCCCACATGTTGAGTTACTGTGAGATGTAAATGCAGCAAAAGAAACTAATTTCCATTAGTGCCATTGAATTATATCTATCTCTTAACTTAAACTAGAAAATTCTGGCCTATCCTATTGCTTTCAGGGAGAAATGTCCAAAAATGTATTATTCTTCCCATGCAAGTGAATGCTTTGTGGTTTTTCACCCTCTTTCACCCACAAGAAGATATTAAGTCAGGTTTGGTTGCTGAGGCTAGTTGCATTTTACTGTGCTTGTGTGTGTGTAAAGAAGGACACAAGTAGATATGGATTTATTTTTGTGTCATGTATTTTCATTCTTGTTAAAGCTTCCACAGGTTGAAGAGAGATAGAAAATACAGCATAACAAACACCTTGGCATAGCAGCAAGGATATAATAGACTCTGTTTATTAGATATGAATTTTTTTGTCAATTAAAATTGCAGGCAATGTTTCTAATTAGAGTACAAATTATTTCAAGTGTATTTTGCTCCATTAAAAATCTGTGTAGGGGACAGTGCTACACTTGAGTCAGAGCTGGGAATCCAGCCAGGAATGTGACCCCCTTGATCCTTTCACTCTGGGATATTTAAAAGCACAATTGAGGGTGAGGTAGAGGAGGAAATGTCTCCATTTTCTGTTATTCAGTGTTGAATCCTACCTCCTGCCAGGCTTGACTCAGCTGCCTCAGGTTCCACCTTCCCCTTGCTTGCATTGGAGATCCCTGCTATTTACACTAAAGATCCCTGCAAAGCTCTTGAAATTATGCTGACAAATTTAACTGTTTTAGTAGTGTCAGACACACCATATGCTAGTCTGTGAGTTTACACTGATTTTTAGCTTTAAGGGAATAGGGAGATGGTGAGGACCTCTGCTAGTACTGTACCTGCAGTAGGGAAGGAGCTCCCCTAACATGACCTGAGCCATATGACATAAAGGGGTGAAGATGCTCATGGTTTGGCCAAACTGGGTTTTTTTGGGGGGATATTTTGGTCAATTAGGGATTCCAGTCCCATGACTCAGTGCAGAAAATGCTCTGTGGCACCAGTCTCAGTGATGTGTGTGAGGTGGGTACTCTTCTGATGCCACAAACTGCCTGTGAAGAAGAGGGAACAATATGACCTGGATGATGCTGTAGGGTGTTATTCAGCAGAAAAGTGTTAGTGGAGGAAGAAGTTTAAAATATTGTCCATTAAAAAGTGTTAGTGGAGGAAGAAGTTTAAAATATTGTCCATTACTTATCTCTGCTGTCCATACCCCAGTTGTCCACACACATTGTCAGGGCTCTGAGGGCATAAATGAGTCTTAATGGTTCTGTTCAGCCTCATGTGGAGCTCAGTCCCTGCCAGAGACTCTGTTTAAGCTCAAGCTTATGCCTTCAGTCTCTGCATGAACTTTGCTCTTGGTGAACCTACCTTCTTGGTGCTGTGCTGCAGGGGTCTGCTCTCAGGGTTGGACATCCTGAATGTTCTTGTAGATTGATTCTAGGCTTGTATTGCACCTTGGTTTATAGATGGGCTTTGAACCCATGTTGTAGCCCTGTTTCCATCCCTCCCTATGGCTTTGGGTGCATTTATTCCTGATTAGACTCCCTGGTTTTCCCCTGGATCTGCTGCACCAGCTGCCTGGACTTGGACTGTGGATAGACACCAGGATCCATCTCTGCTCACCATGTCCAGGCTCTCTGGGGCTGTGCCTCTTACTCTGGACCTCAGGGGGATGGAGGGCAATGTGGTAACCAAGGACTGGCTGGAATGGTGAACCACATTTCTTGCTGTTTACCAATATCTCTATAATTTAACCATTTTACTTTACATAAATAGCTGACAGCCCAGGGCCTTTTGAGCTCTCCTGCACAGCAGTAGGCTGCACACCAGATCTCTTCTTGAGGAGACACCTTTCTCCTTGAGCACGAGAGGTTTCTTGCCACAGCAGATCCTTGGTAATATTATATTAGATGCTAATATTTATATTAGCATGATAAACTTCAAAATCCTAGCTAAATGATATAAAGGATTGATTGTGCATATAATCCCTTAGTCTTAAACTATTGAACAAGTCTAGGACTAAGTCTGGAACCAGCTGCACGTGAAACTGTCCTTTGAAAAGATGTTTAGGACACAAGGGGGTCTTTTCTGAACCTCCTGACTTTTCTGATCTTGTAACAGGACGGTCTCCCTGAGAGTTTTGTTTCCCTTGTGAAGTAAATACTTGCCATCAAATCTTGTTAAACCACTGTCTCATGTGCTATCACACTTCATGAAGTTGCTGGTTTATATCAATGGATATGTTGCTGTTCCTTCCCAGTGGGTAGTGTGGCACTCCATGGGGACACGTGCCCATCCCTTCCCAGGGCCCATGCCCTCACCAAAGTGCTGCTCCTCCCAGCCTTGAGGTGTCTCCTGGGGGACATCTGCCATAGAGCAGCACCTCTGTGCTTAAGTGCCCAGACCATCTCCATCAGGTTTAGAGGGAGTGTGAGTCTCACGTCTCAGCACATGGTTTGTCCCTTCTCTCCTGGCATTGCCACTTCTCATAAAAGAACAAGCACCTATGGGTATCACTTGCCCTGGACTCTGCCACCTGGCAGTAGGATATAGACTGGGTTGTTCCTTCTTTTCTAGGTGATGGTGTTTTGTTAACCCCTTCATGGAGTTCTCTTCTTTGCATTATGTTGTTGGGATGGGGAGTCTGATGAGGACATATGGTCCGTTGTCTTTATTTGGGGAGATTGAAATAATTGATATATCTCAGTGGGTATCAAGGGAAAGGAAAAAAATAAAAAGATCCTTCAAGCCTCTCCAGTTGCTAAGAGACGAGTGCTTCAACTTTGAAAGCCTCCATCCATGTAGGGGATATTATCCTGGCAAATTGGACTTTCAAATCTGGCAGTAAGGGGAAAAAGGTGATGCCCAAAAAATACAGGTCGCTTAGGTGATTTCATTTCAGAGACATCTGTTCTCCTGCTCTAGGAGGGCACAGGGCAGCTCTGGCTAGTGACATATGTGACCACATTGTGTGTAATAAGTTTACGCGTGAGCGTTTTGCTCCTGTGCTCACAGCTTGTCCAGGTGACCTCCTTTCTTTCCTTCTTTCTTGCACAGTTAATTTTTAACTCCTCTTTTGTGTACAAAGCCTGATTGTGTAGTCAGGCCGTGTGTAGCCCTTGCTTTGAAGCCCGGAGCAGGTTTGTATGCAGATGGAGTAGCAGTTTAAAGTTTAAACCCTGCAAGCACCGAGGAGCACCGAGCCTGCTCATCTGCAGCGTTTGTGTCTGGAATAGGCGAGCAGCTGCCTCCCTTCATAACTTCTCTGGCCCTGTAACTTTCTGCAAAAGCACTGCTGTTGATTGCCCATCAAGTGAAGCTTTAGGGAGGATGATTTAAAGGCTGTGACCTCTCCTCTTTTTGATGTTCAGACTCTCTGCATTACAAGATGGAGTAAATACTAACACTGTTGCACTGCTCCTCTCACCAGCCCTGAGACGCTCACAGCATCTTTTGCAGAGATGCAAAACTCCGAGCCCCCTGTGCTCTCCCCAGCCTGCGAAATGGGCTGGGAGATTGGTGTGTGCCCAATTTGGTGCTGGTCATGGTGCTCTCGTTGCCATTTCTGTGCTGCAGGATGTCCTACTTACAACACTGCTCTGGTGGGCCAAAGCCAACCCGCTGCAGAGTTGGTGTTTGCAGAGCAGCGTGGGGCAGGGCTGGGATCTGCAGCTTCTGAGTCCTGCATTGTCCTGGGGGCAAGGCTTTTGTGCCCTGGGGCTTTTGTGGTCTCTGGAAAATGATGTCCTTGCAGAGACAATCACCTAGAGGAGCAGCTGCTCCTGCTTGGGCACAAAAGGTGGGCAGGAGCAGTTTTATTTTGCTAACAGGGCTTTCAGTCTCAGCCATAGTTGAGAGGTGCACTTGCTTGATTTTAATGTATGGAAAGGACTCACAAATTCTGCCACTTGTGTCATTTTAAACACCTGCATCAGGTATGGGTTTGAGTGCAAGGCTTCACTTTGCTGAGTTTTGGCTCAAAAAGTCACCTACAGACTTTTGTTAAAGGCAGAGGAAATGACAAAACCAAATGTATTTGCAATATAAAATATACAGAACAGAAAAGATCACAAAATCCTAAAATTTTTAAGGCTAGAAAAGACTTTGAAGGTGACCAAGTAGAAGTATCAACCCAGCACCACAACTATGTCCACAATTAAACCATGTCTTCAAGTGCTATGTCCAGATTTTGCCTGCACCTTTCAACCAGTAGTGGCCATCTAAACTAGATGTTTTTTATTTTATTTGCTAAACAGAACATTAAAAAAAGCTAGAAAATTAAAAATGAAAAGGAGAAGATGCATGAAAAAAGGGAATAAAAAGGGGAGTTTTGATCTTTAGCTCTGTGTCAACTTTATTCACAAACACCAGCTAATGTCAGAGGCTCCCCCCGAGACAGGAGGACAGGAACAGGACAAGGGGTCAGCCTTGTCATGGTGACCTAGAGACTAAAGGGGGAGACTAATATGACAGGCTGGTGTTAGAGTTCATGCTTTCCAGGTCACCTGTCCTCCTGGGACTAGTGTAGGATAAGGTATCCTGCAAAGCACTGACAGACCCATCCTGTTGCTATTTTGCTCTCTGGTTTCCAGCATATCCACTTTGGGCTTGTCGCACTGGTCCCTACCCTTCCTGTTTACCAGGTGTGATCCAAACTCAGCCATCCTTGAGCAGAGTCCTTGACCTTCCTGTTTGGGTGAAATAAATCAGTCAATAAGTTTCATTGACTTTTCTGTGAAAGTCACACAAAAGGCTGATTTTAATTTCTCTTGGACAATAGTTCATGGCCATGTGTCCAGCCTTATTCTTGGTGCTTTTCTTACTGTGTAGAGAGCTCTGCATTTTCACCTGGAGTAGAACCAGCCCAAAGCATTGTAGCTTTCCAGGAAATTAAAACTCAAAGCCAAATTTTTGCAGTCTTTTTTCCAGCTTTCCCCCCTACTTTCCTCTGCTGCTTAATTGGAATCTCCTGTCGGCGTGCATTCTTAATAGACTTTTGTGAACACAGGTCCTGAACCCTACATGGTAATGTAAAACCATTGCTCTGTGCTTTCTATAACAGATGGGAAATGTAATCTTGTGGGTTCTGTGTCAGTGTCTGCTCATTATTATATGAACAATGAGAGAAGAAACATAAAAGGTGCAATGTACATTTGTTTCCTGAAACCTTGTTTAAAAGGCAATGGGCCCAATTCTTACTCCTTGTAAGAGCTGCAGGGAGTACTTTGCTGTAATAGACCTCCACCTCGAAAGGAGGATTGCTTAATATGACTGAGATATGTTTTTTTTAGTACTCTCTCACCTTCCATCTTTTAAAATACCTTGTTATTCAGGCAGCTTTGAGTACTGTTGTGCATTTATTAAAAGTGGGTAGCAAGGCAATTTGTACAATTAAATGAATCTTGGGACATTTGTCTCAGAACTTCTTAGCCTGGAGTTTTTTGCTTCTGCCTCAGATCTGTAGATGGGCTGCAGGGCCTTTTCCAGCTGCATCTCTGTGTGTGAGATTTATTAATTTAATTTTAGTTTTTAGAAGACATTTCTTCCTGAAAATCTGCCATTCTTTCACCTCTGAGGCTGTAACAAGAAAAGACTTATGCAGGAGACTTTTACTGGGGGGAACATCTTCAGACGCCATCTTTTGACTGAGAATCTGGACTCTGTCGGGAGGCAAATAATCTTCTAACGAAAGTGGATGGTGTATTGTTTCTTTGATACTGTTTGTGTGCAGGTATTACAGAATCACAGAATTGTCAAGGCTGGAAGAGACCTTCAACATCATCTAATCCAACCATATCAGGTCTGTGATGTTAAAAGCACTGGGGATTCAGACCAGGATTACTAAATATCAAGCAAAGGAGCCTTAACTATAGCTAGACCAACCAAACAACTAAAACACTGGTGGCACCTTTTCTTTTGCATTCTGCAGGTATTGAAGTAGCTTGAATGACAGCCTCCAGAGAGCAGAAAGAACCCAAGTAATGCATTTTCCTGTTGGACAATGCCTTCCCTCTTCTCCTTTCCTGTGTCCTTTTCTGCCTCTGACCTGTCTGCTGGCAGCAGGCCAGCTATAAAGCCCCTGGTATCTGATCTTCTGCTATCCTCTTACCTTTCCTGCCCCAGCCTGCAGATCCCTGTGCTATCTGACCCTGTTTGCAGCCTCAGTGAGATGGACTCCATTTCCCCTATCAGCCCTGCCAGTCTAGCTGGTTTCAGCATTTCAGCTATCTTCTATGTGGGTTGGTGCATTACCCGTAAGGAGTGGAGTTTCATGCTGGAATTATCATGCCCTATTTATTTTTAATCCCTCTCCACCATCAGCACCTTTCCCAAAAAGTGGAGTCGAGTTTTGCAAGCATTGCTTTGATCTGGCTTGTACCTAAGGTAACATCTGTATCAGCATCTGCATATTGATTCCTGGTGGAAGGGTTCACAAGCTAGATTGCTTTTAAAAAGAAAGAGCTGTTTTCCAATAATAATTCCTGGGTCTACTAATAAACACACAGACACACAAACAGGCACACCCAGGTTTTGAACATGTTTACAGCAGTTCCTTCCAATCCTGCTGATTCTCTTTGTTTTAAGGGAAAATGAATGAGACTAGATTCTGATCAGGAGGAGGTAATTCATCCCAGTTTTATTTGAAGATCTTTCTAAAACAAACATGGCTAATTTGAAAGGCTAAGCACTTCAGCTATCAAAAGTGTTTAGCTCATCACATTTCATAAGTCCTAGCTAAATCCCTCATAATAAAGGTGCTGTGTAGGTATTACCCTTTCCCCTTGCCATTTCGCTCAGGATGAAGCCAAAACCATTGTTTCTTGGAGTCCTCTTTCCAGAGGGAGGTAACATCTATTGTGAAAACTGCTCTTTTAGGGTGGTGCTGGCTGGAGACAGATGTATATTAGAGTGCCACCACAGCTGTGCTGTGACATGTCACATCCTGTACTGGTAATTAAGGAGTAGCATGTTGGGTCACCTTGGTGCAATAAATCCACTTAGCAAGTTTTCTCTGAGAGGGTTTGGTATTACCCTAACCAGTCCCTCCGTGCAGAAGTTAGTAGATCATTTTTAAAGCCTTCCCTTCCCCCATTTTCCTCATGTTGCTGTGTATTTATTTCTAGTTACTAGTGTAGGAGTGTTGGGGAGGAAGAACACTATAAAACCCTGGCTGTTTGTATTTCAAAGATCTAATTACTGCATCTTGACATGGGAATGTATACAGGCACGTGAATGTATATTAGAATTGGGCAAATACAGCACAAATATATCCATGTATGCTCTTTCAGATGAGCTAAACCAACTGAAATGTCAGTGATGGATTTTCTAGTGGCTGCAGTTGCAGCCTCGCTTATTGGTTTGCTTGTGAACAGATGAGAAAGTGAGATTTTATTCCTCTGTAATTTCTGCAGAAAGCAGAAATATATAGTAAATAATTATCCGTGAGAGTGTTTGTACAACAAAAGATGCTCTGTCTTTTCTAAAATTTACTTGTAACATGGGGAACTCACAAGGAAAATGAAAGAGCATAGATCAACCCATGGGCAGTGACAAAGTTGGGATCATGCAGTGTCCCTCACCTTTGACAGTGTGTTATTTCTACTGCTCTGGCAAAGAATCAATAACCTTTTCTATTCAAGAGTCTGAAATATTTCCTAAAATTTTTAAAGGCCTTGTCTGTTCACATCTGGTGTGGGTGGTGGGTGTAGCAAAAGACTTTCTCTTCTGTGTCATGGCGTGAAGCTGAGGAACTCCTTGATGCAGGATATTCTGGTTGTTGGGGGTTCATATGAGATTATGGGGTGTTAATGGACAAGTTAATGGAGGAGAATGGATGCAGATTTAGTGAACACCAGCAAAGCACCTCAAGCTCCTCTCCTGCTGGAAGTCAGAGCCTCAGGCTGCTGGTGATCAGGGGAGTGTTCTTGAAGTGTTTCAGTGCCCTGGTTTAGAACCCTCCCCTATAGATCTGCTGTAGTCCATTAATGGAGAGGGGGTACCTCTCTTCCCTGTACAACCTTCTCCTGCTTGGATCCTGTGAGGGAACTGTGAGGTCTGTTAGTGAAGCTGGGATGTGTGAATTGTCGTGTCCAGCCAGCACATACAGGTCAAGGAAATATTTTAAATCTTATGTAAGTCCTTCTGGGGACAGGTTTAAGTTCTCCCTTGGATCAAGGCAGATATGAACAGGCTATTTGTGAGCTAGTTACAAAATGCAGCTTGCATTCCTAAACTGATCCATTGCACGTTTAGGAAAAATAGAATAAAAGTGATGAAAACCACTGCCTTGGCTGGTAATTTGTGATCAGAGAAAAAGTTAGGATCCTGGAATGATGATTTCTTCATCCAGCTGCAGTGCATATGCAGACACACATAAAAAATGTCACTGAATATTTTATTCCTATTAAGTTATCAACAAACTCCATGTGTTGCACAGATAACAGGAGAGACCAACGTGCTGAACAGAGGTGCCTTGTCGTCACTCTCTAGGTTTGATTCTACCCCATTCAAATCAGTAAGAATTTTGCTACTGACTTTGGCAAAACCAGGATTTTCATCCTGAATTATCAAACTGCAGGAATTTAAGAACATTAATTATTTTCACATGGTCCAGATTGGAACCAGAACACTTCTTTCAGTCATGTAAAGAGGTGATACATTCCTACTGGCTCATCAGCTTAAATTTCCTCTCACGTATTCTAACAGCTAGGAAAGGGGAAAAAAAAGAACAATGAAGCAAAAGTAGTATGTTGAATTAATAATACAATTTATACACTTAAAGGAATTTAAAAAATATATTTCCATAGAAATTGCTTCAGAAATACATCAGAGGCACAAATTAGGCCCTCTGAGGTATGAGTAAATGTGAGGATGTAACACACGGTAATCAAATCATTTCATAGACACAGAGGTGATCAAAGCATTAATAAAAAACTGCAGGTCACCTTGAATCAAGGATTCAGTTTTGAGTGTCAAACATTTCTTTCGAACATTTATTTTTGGCTTGTGGGACTTGCAATGACTTGGGAAAATTTTGTCCCTGTGCATGAGTCACCAGTAGTTCAGAGGAATACAAGGCTGAGGATGTGACTGCACATCCCCCTTGGCTGAGCTGACCTGGCCTACACAAGGCTGTGAGCAGCCCCAGACAGAAGGATAACAAAGCACAGCAAAGGGATGGGTCAGGCTGATCCTGCAGGATTCTCAACCCAATTATTTTCCTTCATCAGACATAAACTGTGCCAGATATAGACAGCTAAACCCCCAGGGTTTCCAGGTGGCAGAAAACTGTGGTGGTTTTTTTTTTCCCCTCTCAGTTTAAAACAAGCCTTCCTCTTTACTTCACATGAACCAGAAAACCCAAGGAAAGACTGTTTTTGACACATCAACACACAGCATTTCCGAAATGAAATCTGCTCCCCAGATGCTGCAGCTTCTCAGAGAAATCCATGATCGTGTCAGTTTTGCTGCTGGTGGCAGCTGCTCTGTGTCTCAGGAATTGTGGCTGGACGGGTGCCAGTACCAGGCAGGCTGGCACAGTCCCAGCTCTCCATCAGAGCCCCACACTCGAGCTGCTGCTCTGCTGTTCCAGGACCACACTTTGGGGCAGCCTCAGAAGGTGGCCCAGGGCTGGGCCAGCAGCCTGAGAGGCTCTTTGGAACCTCTGCTTCCAAAGGTCCCAAATCCCATCCCATGGCCAGGAATTGCAGACCAAGGCTCTTCTCAGTGGAGGGATGTGCTGGATGCCAAGCCCCAGATCCAGAGGCTCAGGACATCCCATCCTCAGACCTGACATCAGCCATCTCATGGGTCCTTCCCAAACCTGGAGCTCCACACTGGCTGCAGTTCCCCAAATTCAGGTGTATTTCCTCAGTTCTTGGGCCACAGGGTTTCCATTGCATCAGGCTCCTTGGTTTCTGCAGAGGATATTTTTGGTGAAGTGTGAAGGGTTTCTCAGATGTAGTTGCAGCCTCTTGGCTGTAGTGTGGTTGCTGATTTATGTGGGGAAAAATGAGACAAACCAGGACCTGAAAATGCTTCAGGAGACCTAGTTAGGAGATGCCTTGTTTTCATGTTGTAAGAGCTGAGGAAAGTAGTAAATGTAATTTTTATAGACAGAATTTAGTGAAGAACTTTTCCTGGGAAATTGCAAGGACTTTTTTTTTGTTTGAAGCTTTGGGTTTTTTGATGAGAACCCCTTGAAAATATTGACTCAAAATTTGTTCTGGGAAAACTGATTTAGAATCAGAAGACTTTCTGAAGCAATCTAGTTTCCTTGAAGAGGTTTTAAGCGTAGTAGAAAATCCAATTTTCTGTTGAGAAGAACATATTGTCAATTGTTCTGGATTTTGGTGCAGCTCTTCAGTCCCCCTGGGGTGGAATAGTATAAAATAATCTTAATAGTTATCTGAAAAATGAATTGAGTCTTTCCCAAGGACCAGGAGGTCATCCTGAAGAAATGAAGGAGAGAAGGCAGGAGAAGGAGACTGCTGAATCCTGCCTGGAAAGATGGTGTCTCAGTGTCTGCAGCTCCTGTTACACTCTGTGTGGTAAAACTCCAGGCTGATGAATTGCAACTTAAACATGCCCCCAGTGGACCATTACTAAGTGTGGAAACATTATTTATATTTTCCAAATAATTTCAAAAAAAACAACCTCTGGCTAATGAAAAAGAAAAATTCGTCACCAAATCCCCTCAGTCCTATTAAGCGTTCCTGCTGGAGGAATACCATGAGCTGCACAAGAACATGGTCCTTGTAAGAAGCAGAATAAAGTGCCTTCATGCTGCTGGTGACCTCAGCTGGAATTCCTGGTTGCTGGAGAAATATTGGTCTGTGCCTACAGGGGAGGCTGTTATGTGCCCAGCCTGCTCTCCTGACACAGGACTAATGGCTGTTTGTAAACACTTCCAGCCTTAGTGGCACAGAGGATGCAGAACCATGGCAGGTATTAATTACCCTGTGAATAAATACAGAGGTAGGAAATCTGCTTTTATCACTAGCTAGGTAGTGGATATTTACTCTGCTTTCCTCAGTACTGCTTCTCATCTTGGCATCATTGCATCAATAAGTGCATTCAATAAATGCATTTGCAGCCTCCTCGCAGGCTGAGCTCTCTTCTAGGATTCAATCACTGATGTAGCTTATAAACAAAGCAATTAAAGTATATATTATCAATAAAAGAACATTTGGAGCATTCCTTCATTTCCAAAGTCTTTCCAGAATTCATCTTTGCCCTCACATGGATTATGTGTGTGGATGACATGAAATATGCTGCTGTACTGCTGTGCATATAGAATGCATATTCACTCCTACTTTATGCCATAGATTTTTATAGTTGTTAAATTTCCTTTTCATTATATTTGATTTGCTAAAATGAAGGCTTGTTTTATCAAAACTAATTACATGGTATGTATTTAATGTTCCGTCCCTAAGGTTTTTGTAGTAATAAAATTGATTGTTACTGATTAAAATGGTTCTATTACATCAGCTTAATGTCACTTGAGGTGAATGTGGTATTAGAAAAAAGGCCATTAAAAATGTTGAATAGGGAACACAGAGGAAAGGATTAAGGAAAAAGATTTTTTGAATGGGTACTCTTTAAAAAAAATATCAAGAATTTTAAAACATTTGGCATGGCAAGGAGAGATATTTGAGATGTGTACAAAATCTTAGTGTTGTTATTGGGTTAATGCAATTCATTGGATTACCACTCTCCAGCTCCTAGGTAAATGCTCAATATATAAGGTTAAAAACAGAGTTTAATTAATTTATTTATATTAATTTATTGTGTAATTACAGGCCTGCCAAATACAGATAAAACTGTCAATAGGGCAAAGCCAATATTTGGAAAATATATGTAATGATGAGGATACCTTATTTCTCTGTCAAAGTAAACTCAAAAGGTCATTATATTGTATTACATGGAGAAGGAGGTTAAGGGCACAGCCACAAGTTGTACCAGAGTTTTTGGGAATGTCTGGTGATGGCAGCAGGAGTTGTCATTGGCTCCCTGGGTTGGGCCCTGGGGCAGCAGAAGTGCAGGGAAAGCATCATGTTTGAACTTGGAGTGAGAAAAGAGGAAGAAAGAAATAAATTAAGAAATGATGAGTAAAAAGAGGGGAGATGCAAGACTGAGAAAGAGAGAACACCTTAAAGAGCAAGTAATTTTTAAGGGGAGAAGCTCTGGGGCTTCCTCCACTCCTTTTCTGGTTAGAAAACATGAAGAGTAGAATAATTTTCTTTGCTTAATTGCTATTACAGTGTAGCTCTTTCAGAGCTCTGCATGGCTGCACTTCCAGTGACTCATGGAATCACAGAACCATAGAATGGTTGGGACCATTCTATGACATTCTATGACATAATTAGTCATGTAGATCCAGGCTTCCCCCACCAGGGTCAGGAACATCATCATCATCCACTAGATCAGGTTGCTCAGGGCACCATTTAACCTGTACTTGAGTCAATACCCACATGATTTGTCAAAAGATCTAATATTTTTTCTTGAATCCCAGCTTCCTGGCGTCGTGTGACTAGCCAAGATTTCTTTCTCTGTCTCAAAACCTGGAAATAGAATCTGCATTTAGCTATTCAAAAGGCAAGTAAGAGGAACTAGAATTACAAAATCTGCACAATTTTTAAGCAGCTCCTGTAGGTCAGTATCTCACTTCAGAGCAGCTGCCCAGAACATTTTCTATCCTCTCCTATGATTTTTAACAAATTGGGAGCTCTCTATCATGGATGCCTCCTCTCTCCCTGGTCTCTGACAATTTTATTTGTAATTCCATATTCTTCTTCTTTTTTTTTTTTTTTTTTTTTTCAGATGCAGCTGCTGAATGGCAATTCCTGATGTCATTTGCAGCTGACTGTCTTGCAAGGTCAAAATGTTCCACTTCCATTGGACTCACACTAAAGACCTTCAGAAGAGCGAAATTCAGTTGTATTTTTAAAATTAAAATTACTTTAGTTTAAGCCTTAGAAATACAGCAGAGTAGAAATGAGTTATGCAAACCATGACTGGAAAGTGGCATGATGCAAAACCAGAGGAAAAATCTGTGAGCTCTGTGGGAGGAGGAGGGAAGGAGGAAAAGCCCTGAAAACAGGAATCTTACAGGGGAAATAATAAAAACAGTTATAAGGAGATGATAACAACCAAAGTGGGCAGCGTGTCTGATATTTCAGTGACATTTTCCTAGAAAAGTAAATTCACCCTCCCATAAACTACCCAGGAAACACTCTGGACAAAAGTTATTCTTGACACAAAAAGGCAGTTTCTTGGGCTTAAGCTCTCTGTAGGAGATAATGGCCAATAACTGGGGAGTGAGTCTTAAACCCCTATGTTGTGAGATGACAACTGCTGTACAAATACATAAGGAAGGAATAAACTTCATCTAAGAGAATATGAACCTTTTAATATAGAACTATGCTTTAAAAAGTTCTAAGTAATGTGTGCACTTTTATTTCTTTCTACAGTCAGTTTTAATCCATCCTTCGCATTCCATTACATAGAAAATATGTTTAATTACCAGAAAAGAGAGCTGTGTATCCATGGAGAGTATGATTCTTGTTATTTTCCAGGAAAGAGTGGCTGGGTATTAGGCCCTTGAGGGTAGGAAGATAGAAGAGGAAGTAAGGAAACAGGAGAATTTGAGGCATCATAGCTTGTAAAATGTGTGTGCAAGGAGAAATTATTGCACCTTTCCTGTAGCCAAGTCACAGCCTGTCCCAGTAAAGGAAGTATTTTTATACTAGAGCCTACATGTGACTTTGTTCCATACTTAGACAGTCAAGAATATAAAAAACTATGAAAAGGTGACAGATTATGAATTTTGCCATTCTCTGTTAAATTGAATCTTCTTCTGAGAGGCATTTACCTGGGTCACAGAGAAACTTTGCTTTTCAAAGTAGTCCTTAGAGGACCAGTAGCTGTTAGGAAATCATCCCTGTTTGTACATGGATTATGGAGAAGATTTTGGTACCTTTATGTGTGCATTTTTCACTGATACACAAATCAGAATGGCACATTTTTCATTTAAACATCCTGTTTACTTACTGAAAATGAATTTTTGAGGAAACTAGACATGTTAGAGCTGGGTTTAGTCTCATATTTTCAGATAAAAAATTAGCCATAAGAGAGCTCTTTTAAAGTTAAAATGCTTCATTTTTGAGCTAAACCTTAGAACATTGTGACAAAATGTAGAAGAATGTAAATTTAAAACAACATTGGAGAGAAATCCTTTTTTTCAGGCTGAAAAACATATTTAAAATAGCCAATTTCACGGAGACATTCAAACTTCCATTTTAGATCACTCTGAAACCACTGCAATTTGACTGGGAAACGTGAAGTCCGTGATTTACGTAATTCCACCCAAAACACAGTTTTGGTACTGGGCAGCAGGACCTGATGCTGAACAGCTGTGCAAATCTCAAGGAGTTCATATTTTAAGAGAATCCTGGACTGAGCAAACTTCCTCACTTTGATTCGTGTTGTCAGGCGATAAAAAGAGTTCAGGGGGGAAATGGCTCTTACAGGTATTTTGAGAATATTCATGCCATCTTAAGGCTTTCTAATAAAGGTGCCTAATTTATGAGTTTAGGCATGTTATATGTTCCATGGGGAGTGGTAAACTCCTGGTTTAGCTCTTAAATTGTCTCTGAAGTCTCCACTGACTGTAAAACAGCCCAATCACACCACTGAGATTGGGTACCCAGAAGCAGGAATTATGGATGCCTTCCCTGGACTCTTCAAAAGGCCATATTTGTGTGTTTCAGATAATATTTTCAATGTTTAATGAGCAGTGGCTCATCTAGAATCTGGGAGGAACCAGCATGTTGTTTTCCAGCAACATCTGGCAGTGCAGCCTGTGGGAGGACCATGGTGTCTTGTTGCATGTTTCACAGTTTACTGGATTTAAGTATCTTGTAGAATTCAAACCTGGGATACATGTGTGATATCCAGCAAGATTATAGTTATTCCTGTGTTTACTGATTTAGGGAAAACAGGCAGGAAGATGGAGCTGGGAAGTGGGAAAGGCTGGCTGCTAGCAGTAATTGCCAGCTGTGCATGCACAGGAAAGGGCAAGAACCTCGTGCCTTTATGAAAACCTGCTTTTAGAGCTGTTAAATAAAGGGGAGAGGCAGGAAGGGGAAGGAGTGGCTCCAGCAATTCTTAGCTAGATCTTTATAGCAAAGAAAGGGTAATTGTAACCACAGATTGAACTGCAACAAAACAGAGCTAATTATAGTTGGCTGCCAGTCTATGTCTTGCATTTGTGATATACCCATTACAGGAGGTAGCTGGAGAGGCAAGAACAGAGTATGACTCCTTTTCTTCTCTTTATATGGCATTTCCACTAATGAAGATGCTACAGAAGTGTCTGCCTAAAAGTGAAATGCTGGCTCCTCAGCTGATGTAAACCACTGTAATCCCACTGAAGTCAACACTGGAGATTTAACATCACGCTAATTGAAGTCAATGGAGCCAGGCTGATATACACCAGCTGAGGTAAATTCCCCAGTGCATTCTTTCTAGCTCTGAGGAGTGTTTGGAGCTTACTCTCTGGTCTGAGCCACAGAGAGACCCCAGCTGTGCAGTTCAAACCAGGCTCCCTATTTAGAGCTGACCTTTCCTAAATTTCAGTTATAGTGTTGAGACTGGTGATTTCAATCCAGGTTCATCCTTTCACTTAATTTGCAGGGTTTCTTTCATCTTTCTGGCCCTTGTGGTTGCATTCCCTTGTGTTTGAAGATTTTTGCTTTTTGGCCTGTGTTATCTAATTAGGCCTGATATATTTAGCTGTCACAGAGTACAACAATCTGTAGCTAGGCTTCTGTTATTATTGATGGTAATATTGTATGGAAGGATCCCCAGATGGTGTTAAACATAGTCTTATGAGCTCCTTTTCTGGTGTGTAAGCAAATGCTCAGTTTATGGACGACCTGCTGTCTGATTTGGTCTCTCTCTTCATTATGCAGTGATCTTTGAGCAAAAGATGTAACAAATTGTGGATGGTCTTTTTTCACTTTCTGTAGCTGATGATAACTCATAGGGCAAGTATTTTTGGAGGAGGCAGAACTGGAAGGTTGAATTTCTGAAGGAGAAACTTTGCTTCAGGATGCTTGTGCTTCCTTCCAAGAGGAATGTCTGATATGGCCAGATAACTCAAGATATTTAACCTTCTGACTTTTCTACCAAGGAGATGCCAATGCCAGAGACCCTTCCTCTCCTCTGCATTGGGAAAAATGCTGAAGCAAAAGCCAGATTGCACCCATTTTCTTCAATGGACCCTTTAGGGTGTGTGCAGTGGTACAGATGAATTGGTTTAAAATGACAGTAAAGACAGCTTCTAGTGCTGAAGAGGTGTAATCTGAGTATCAAAGGGTCTCTTTGCTAATGGTATGAATGATGTCAGGGATGGCAAGGCTTCTCTGTCACTGCTCTTTGTGCTTCCTGGCTTGTAGGTTGCTCCTATTTGTTATTCTTGTGGGCTCTAGCAAGATAGGTAAGATGTATAGCCAGGAAGAATTACTAGCTTAATGGAGAAGAGACTCAGAGAGGAACTGAGCTTGTAGTCTCAGGCTGTAGAGAACCTCAAACCTAGAAGTCCTGTTCTGAAGTGAATATTTTAATGAGTAGTTTAAAAAACATATGATTTGTAATGTATCCACCTTTGTCTCTCTTCAAAACAGACAACATGAAGACAGAGACTCCAATGAACCTTTGGCTAAGATGAGGAGATGACAACTGACTTCTGGGCTGGGTGGGAAGGACACCCAAGTCACAGTTTTGGACATATATAGAAATTGGGCATCTGATGGAAACATTTGAAATCTCTGTTATATTTGGTTTTTCAGAGAATCATAGAATGATTTGGGTGGAAAGGGACCTTAAAGATTATCTACTTTTAAACCCCCCATCCCCTTTCATTAGAAAAAAGGATTTCTAATCTTTTGTTATGGAAACAGTCAAACTTTGCACCTTCTGTCCAGAGGTAACTGCAATAAGAACAGTTTTGAGGGTTGCATTAAATATGCTCACAAAAATATAGACGTGAACTCAAACACAGGATAGATTTGGGTTTCTTCCTTTTTGTGCAGTAAGTGAGACTGTTGCTGTAGATTTTGGAGTCACATGCAAGAAATGTTCTGTGTCACCACTGCCTGTATTTTTGCACTTTCTTTCAGGACATAAATGCTAAGGACATCGCTGCAACTGATGCACAGAGCCCCTGCTGTGAAGTGCCTTGCGCTGCTAATGAGACCCTGTGTGATCTCTTATCGCTGCAGGGGCTGCCAGATGCCACTAGGAAGAGTCCCAGAGAACTGGTGATGAACATAAGGCTTGTGGGAAGCAGTTTGCTAAGAGCAGGAGCTCCACAAGAAACTTTGGGTTTAGCAGTCGCTGCCTTCCAGATGGACAATACCTCTGTGAGCAGCTGCAGATGAAATCTTCAGGCTGGAGATGAGAGGAAGGGAGGAGAAAATTCTGCAAGCTGTTGAGACAATGAGAAGCCAGCCATTAAAGTCATAAAATGGTTGAAAGAATGGTGAGAGTGCTCCTGCCTAAAGTCATGACAAATGTTTTCTTCCTTGCTCCTTGGGAGTATTCCTGCTCTGCTGCATCCTGATATTTTTTCTCTCCTCAGGGGATGGTAGTCATCCTGCAATTACCTTCTGGTCTTTGTGCTACCAGAGGGACTGATTTTATCTGCTGAAATCCTTGGGAAAGGTCTTACAGCCTCTCATCAGCACAGGATCAACTCCTGAAAATGGTATTCTGAAGTAGAAGTCTGCTTGATGTCTTCCTAACTAGCTAGGAATGGAGTTTTGCTAGGCTGAGCACAAGTTATTTGAAAGCCAAAGGATTTACCTGGGATTCCTGATATTGGAAATGGGAATGTAGATGGGTTTTAGATATTTCATTTTATGTGGAAGAATTTTCCCAGCAGCAAAGGCTGTCTCTGTTGTCCTGAGAGAGCCAGCCATGGGTGACTAGAAGAGGACTGCATTGCATGAAACCCTCTGTGAGTGAGGGGAAACTATTTTGCCAGGGAGACTTGTAGTTAGTTTTTCCTCTGGCAGGGTAAAATGAGGAGCAATAATCTGCTCTGTGTACTCCAGGCCCTTCTGAGCCCTCTGTCACAGCACTGTGCAGCTCAGGGATGCCATGTGTCGTTGTGCCAGGCTGTGTCAACCAGCCTGACCAACAGTTCACTGATGCAAATAGGTGTTGAAAAATAGTATGCAACTGATCAGCAGTTTTATCTGATGATTGTTTTAGTTTACTGAACTCTGAAGCCTTCTCTGTTTACTGTTGGATTATGACCTTTATGAAGCCCACTGCACGAGGCTGCAGTGTGTGTCTAGATGGGCAAATTTCCAGATATCTCAGGACATTTGAGGTGAGTTGGTACCAGATGAAGGAGATCCTGGGTCTCTGCTCCTGGGCTGGCAGATAACACCTCCCAAAAAGGGAGTCTGCCAATGTTTGTACACTGCTATCTTGACTGTATAAACCCCTTCATTGGGACTGTACAGCCCTTAAAGGTGCAAGGAGAAAGACAGTCAGTTCTGAGGTTTACCCAGCAAGACTAGGAGATAGAATTGGAAAGAGAATTTGCCTCACTGGCACATCTGGTGCCTGAGAAAACCCTGACTAGCTGATTTAGCACTTTGCAATATGAAAGTTTCCACTCTGTTGGCCTATTTGGAGAAGCTCTGGGAAGAGGGACAGGATTCGGTCTCTTCCTTTGTAGCTATGTATATTGTGGGCAAAGAGAAGTGCCTGCAAAGTCTGTTCTGTTCTCTATGGGTTTGTCCTCCCACTGCGTTGTGACAGCCTGGCTTGGAGACAGATTTTGGCTTTATTACGTGGAGTCTAAAATTTTCTTTAACAGGCTGGAATATAGTTCTGCATTTAAGCAATTCAAAGCTTCCAGCTGGAAGAAATATGTCCAAGGCTGTGCTTTGCTGCAGACCTTTCTGCTTCTGTCCCTGCCTTTACAGTCACAAATGCACATGGGTTTGCAAGTTATGTCTATGGTCTAACTCAGAGAGCTGTCTGAAATGGCTGGCCTTGTTCCCTTCAGCAGAAACATTAAATAAAATATATTAAAGTCTGCTGCCCTATTGTAAAATTTTCACATCAGCTGTGATTTTACTCTGATTCACTCTGTACTAAAAACCATAGCTAGTTACAGAACACCTGAATGAGTGGATGTCAAGTGCCCATTACCCACCAAACCTGAACACTTCTCTCTGCTTCTTCTTTAGCTGATTTTAAAATAAAAGAAAATCTGTCTGATTGCTGGAGCAACAGTTAGCAAAAATGAATGTTGAAAATATCACTTTCCAGCACAGAGCAAGCCTTCATGCTCTTATCCTTCCTCATGTGGCAAGACATGCATTTCCTGGAATTGCTGAGCCGCTCAGATGAGCAGACAGGCAGTATTTAACCCAACGTGGGCCTTGCTTTCAGAACAGATTTATTTTGTGGATGGTGCTCTACTCACTCACATCACTAGAGAAACCTTTAGCATTTTGACAGTTTAGGTCTGTTATATCTTCTTGCTGAGGCTCTGGAAGTGCTTGGGCTGAGGATGAAGTGTCCTTTTTGGCAGAGACAAAAGATCTCAAGGTTCGTGTGGGCTCTGCTGGAGGGGCTCCCCTCATGCAGGTGAGCACTGTCATCCCCTGACAACATTCCTAAGGAGGGATGATGGAGACATCTCCTTGTCCATCTTGGCTGGTCCAGAGAGCTGCCACGTGTCCCTAGGGACGGAGCCACCCCGAGGTCCCTGCTTCTGCTTCCCACGCACGCTGGGTGCGACGCGTCAGAGACGAGAGAAAATCGCTCTGGGTTCCCTCTTGTGCATTCAGTCCCATGCTCAGGCACAGCTCAAATCTGTGCCAAGAGGCAGTTCAGGTTAGGAAAGGGATATGCCATTTTTCTCTACCTCTGCTTCTTGTCACATTTTGTTAAACGCGGTCATGTAGCATGTAATGAAGACATCTGTTCGTTTTGTAGGAAACTGTGAAAAAGTGCGTGCGTTTGCCTCGTGCCATCTGTTGCCATTCTGATAAACAGTTGAAAACTCTGGCAAACATAAACAAAAACAGTGTGCTCTGGTGCTAGAACTGCACCATTTTCTTTCTTGGTGTTCTGTGTTTCAACCTCCCCTTGTGATGCATTAAATATTTGGGCCTCTGGTCTGCTGCAAGGAGATCTGATGTTCAGCAAAGACTGCAGTTCTGCTTCTGTCTGTGTCCCTCCCCTGAACCTGAGACAGTGAGGAGAAGCAGGAGTGCCTGAGCTGCTGGAATGATGTGAAATGCTGTCTGTGCCACCTGGACGGCTCAACATATCCCCCCCCAGATTTTGTGCCTCTGAGTGGAAACTTGGCTGAATCAAATAAATTATTCGGGAATATGCTACTGATCAGGAGGGATTTAGATGTATTATACAGGATTATTATTTTTCCAGAAGTCTGTCTTGTGAGCAAGGTTCTGCGTTACAGAATGTGTTGAAAATAAGTAGCTTATACTGGATTTTGGTGATGATGAACTATTACTGTATGGAAAGACAAAATAAAAGGGCACTTTTTGTGAGGCTCATGCTGTCAGAGAAACACAAATAACATAAAGCTGGAGAGTACGTGGCCAGCTAAAAGCAGACAGTGGAGAAAGAGCACACACAAACTTTTCATTGTGGCTTTCAATGCAAGACCATATAGAAGACCTCAAATATTACTTATAAACAATTTTTTCAAAAAAATGACCTGAAGTACTTGTACAGGAGTCTTTAGCATGTGCTACTTTGCATTTACCAGATGCAATCTACAGAAACAGTTTCCCTGAAGAGGAAAAAAGACCTCTTTTAACTCCTTATTTTACATAGTTAGTAAATAGAGTGTTTTTCTAGTGACAGTGCATTTTTGCTGGCATATATAGACTGTGCCAGTTAACAGCTAAATTACCTTTTGTAGATTTCTGCTTGAGTTGCATATGAAGTGAGCTACATGGCAGGTTAAAAATAAAATGCCCTGTTCTAACAATTATTAAAATTCATGTCTTATAAAGTACTTTAAGCAAAGAAGTTGAATGCAGAATGTCTAAGCCTATATTGCAATCTTGGGACTGCTCTGACATGGAAAACAATATGAATACACAGTGGTAAAAATATAAAGAAGCTAGGAAAAGATCACAGGAGAAATACCAGGTTTTCTTTTGAGACAAGCCACGGAAATGTGAAATTAAGAAGTGCTGTAATGCATACTGACAGGGAGCAGAGGCACAGCTCACATTGCAGCTACAGCTGGTTATTTTTAGGCTGGTTTCCTTAGGAAGGCAGGCTCATGAGCACAGGGGGATGTTTGTGTGTGTACAGGCATGCACCTGCCCGTCATGACTTTAAACCTGCTGGTCTCTTGTAGCTGAGTTTGACAGAGATGATAATTTGCATCCTGATGGTTTCCTGCGAGTGGATGGGGAGGGAAAGTCGACTCCATCTCTTGTTAGGTGGGAAGGAATTCACGTGGGTAAAGACTGGAATAACACCCCAGATACAGGAAACCCTTGAGAGGGAAGGTCTAGCACCTTGTTAGGCACAGGAGAATCTGGCTGCAGGGCACCAAATCATAGGAAAACAGGTTTCAAGAGTTCCACTGCTTATGGAACAACTTTTGAGGAGGTGGGACTTCTGGCAAAAGCTTCTTTTTGGCAACTTCAGCAGACTCTCCTCCTCTGTGGACCAGACAGGGCAGAGAGCATGAAGCACGGACACAGCAGGGGGTTACAGCAACTCTTGGGAATAGAGCTGCCAGGGGCTGCAATTTCTATTTCCAAGAAGATGCTGTAACCTTTTAAATTTAACTTTACAGTGTAAGTGTATGAAAAAAATGCTGAACTTTCATTCTAACATTTTGACAGCCAAAATGCTATTGAAATAATTTTCTTCATAAAATTTTTCAGTGAAATTGTACGTTCCTCCAAAAGATTAACTTTGTGAAACAACATACTTTTTTGTTTAAAAAAAGAGAACCTTGACAGAAAGAGTTTATTGCTTGGAGTCTAACCAATTTCAGTATCAAATGATAAATCAATCTGTACAATTACAGCTCTAATGGGGATTAGGTCACAGTAAAGCTCATGAGTACTCAAGACTTAATTAGCTCACTGAAATCAGTCTGACTCTACATTGACATGGTAAGTCTTGAATCAGACTCAGAAAGCTTGATGAGCAGAAGGCTCAGTGCTGTGGTGCCTAAATTTCAATGATGTCTCCCCAGCAGGGGCTCACTCTGTCCTGGAGTCTGAGGAGGGTCAGCTGCTGTTCTCTCAAAGTAGTAATCAGATGTGTTACTCACTTCTGTTTTCCCCTTCTCCCATCCCCCATTTTGTAACAATCTTAGGACCTTGGTCTGAGATATCTTCTCTCTACCTGGGGGATGGAGAACCTTCATTTCTCACTTGAACCCCACTGGATTTGGAGATTCTTCTAAGACAGGAGGTACTGGGTTTCTTTTCTTAGAGCTCTTTGTTTTGCATGGGAGATAATTACATTTTTACATCTTGCTACAGACAGTAACTCTTGAGACTTGTGGTCAGGGTGCTTGTAGGACTGAGCATCTTTTAGACTCCTTGACAGACTGGTTTGCAATACCTCTATGTGAGGCAAGAGCTCCTGGCTTTGGCTGAATTCCACTCTTGTCCCCTCTCTCCTGTCATGATGCTGCTTGAGGGACCAAGCAAGGGCATGTGAGGTTTCTGTTCTTCCAGCTGGGTCCAAGAGATTTTATTCCTTCTTGTTGTTTGACCTTGTCCATGGACAGATGGCCCAGCTGCATGTCTGCACATTTAGATGAAGGAGATATGAGCTGCAAGCTGTGTTGCTGTATTTTTGTAACTGAGCTCTGATAAGAGATTCTTTGATATGAGACAGAAGAAGTTTAGCCTCTGGGATAGAAGAGGAATTCAAATCCTGTCTTCCTGCATTCCAGCCAAACATATTTATCACTAGGCTAGAAGTCAAAACTGGAGAGCTTGCACCTTCATGTTTTGGTCAGGGCCCATGCAGGTCTGTTCTTTGCTTTATTTCTCAAATGCTTTCTTAATTGAATAATTCTTTCGTACTATTAAAAACCCTAGAAATAAGTCCACAAATTGTTTTTTTACACCATTGCCTAAGTGGTTTTTTATGTGCCCCCTTTTTGTTGTGTCCCTGTCCCCATGTGAACAAAACCTACCTAGTTGTGTTCAGTGACTTTTCAAGTCCTCTTCTGATGTGTTGTGTGCTGCTATCAATCTCTGTCTGTCTGTCTGAGAAACACAGCTGGAGGGGCACTGGGCTCTGCAGGTGTGAGTTAGGCTGGGAAACATCTGGTTTGGGAATCACAGTGGGGCAAATGAGATGGTGTCTCCATCTGCTCCACTACATAAAGACTTGGACAGGTCCAGTGGTGGCCCAAACTGCTAACTTCATACCCCTCAGGTTAAGCTAACTTTATCATCACCATATGTATAGGAACTGTGTGTCTTGAGGTTAAGTTGCAATGCTCCAGGAGTGTTTAACCTAAAATATTTTTATAAAAATAAAAATGACAGCTAGAGGCTTTAAACAAGAACAAGCTCCTAATCATGTTGGCACTGAGAGATAATCACTGCCTTGAAGTGATGGCTGTCTTGCTAGGCAGCAAATGAGAAAAGAATGAGTACAGGGAGTGAGGTGAAGTAATTGGTGTATCACATTTATCAGCAGAGATGGGATCCTTGAAGCCGCTGCCCTGTGCTCTTGCCTGGACCCCTTAAGAGCCATTTCACTTCTGGATCAATGTCTAGATGTGCTGGTAACTGCAGTTTGTCTCTGGGAATCAAATGAGGTTCTCAGATGAGTTTACCCCATTTATAATTTGCTGTTAATCATACAGCATCTCTGCAGGAGTGGTCAGTATGTGAGGGGCCATGTAAACAGGATAATTTTTTTCCTCATCTCTTTATTATGTCTTATGTTGTTGTTTAGGAGATATTTATCTTCTAGTCTCTGCCTTATATATAAAAGGACAAGTCTATAGAAATAACCATCTGTCCCCTTAATAAAGACCTTGAGGCACAGATTGCTTACAAAAAGATGTGCTGCAAGTAAGACAAGGTTATCATCTGAAATAGTGGGATCACTTATGATCTCCCAATCCAGTCACTATTCAGACAAAGAGTTTACAGGTGATTACAGCTGACTTTGAACTCAGAACTTTTGGACTTACAAATTGTCTTCATTTTTTCTCTCTTTCACTTATATTTGTATTTCCTTATTTTGCCCACAATTAGTGAAGCCTCAGTGAGTTTTGATCCTTGAGTGTGTTTTGATCCTTGATGAAGTATGTTTACTTACTGTAAAAAAATACTTCTACATTCATGTGGAAATATATTTTACTTCACATAAGGAAAAAAAAGTAAGCTGCTTTATCGCCTGATTCTGGCTAAGGTGGTCACAGCTCAGGTTAGGAAAACAAAATGCATGTTGGCTGTATTAATGGCTTTGTTGGAATGGAAGGGGGCATGTAGAACATAATATCTGCTATTTGTGGAAGTGAAACCTTTTGAAATGGTGGTAGTAGAGGGCAGGAGTTCACAACACTTTGAGACCAGCAGCTCAGGCAGTTTTCTGTTCACCTCACAGCCTGTTTATTGAGTCTGTACTTCATTAATTTGTCCAGGAAGATGTTATGGCAGACAAGTTAAGGCAAAAGCCTTAGTGAAGTCAAAATAAACAACAGCCACTGCTCTTCCCTCATCCATCAAGCCTATCATTTCAATGCAGAAGGCTGTCAGATTGGTCAGGCATGATTTATCCTTCTAAAATCCATTCCAAATCACCACCTTGTCCTTCATATACTTGGAAATGGTTTCCAGGAGGATTTGCTCCAGGGATCAGGGAAGACTGATGGGCCTGTTGTTTCCTGAAACCTCTTCCTTTCCCTCTTTAAAGGTAGGAGCAACATTTGCTTCCACCCAGTCGACAGGAACCTGCCATCTTCCCGTGATTTTTGAGTGTCCTCGTAGTGACATCGGCCCCCAGCGTTCATGGATGCATCCATTAAGTCCCAAGGACTTTGTTATCCAGTTTTTTTGAATATTCCCATATAACTGATCATTCTCTACAGTGGGTAAGTCTTGCTCCAGACTTTCCCACTGGCCTCAGGGGTTTCCTCATGACCATGCTTTGCAGTAAGACCCAAGTGAAGAAGGCATCCATTGTCCCAGGCTGGGATTCCATGTCCACACTGCTGGGATCCTGTGATCCCACCTACATGAGCTGTGTCTTTGTTGCTGTCAGGAAATAGAGTGGAGCTTAGTTCTGTACCTTAAAAGAAGGTGTTAAATAGGCCATGCTCTTTTGATTTTTTTTTTTTTTTTTTTTTTTTTTTTGGTAAATGTGAAATCTTTTATGTTGTGTTGCTGACACCTGTGAGCACAAGTGACAGAAGACCAAAATGTCTGTTAGCCTAGTTATGTCCTACATCCAGAAGAGCAGCTATTAACACAAACAAAAACAGGACCCCCCATGGCCTGTCTTTTGCATTCAGTTCTTCATCCTCACAAACAGTATGGGAAAGGTTTACCAGGTAACTTTGTTTCTGAGGCAAAAAATCACAGCAAGCAGATTGATTGTGAGTTAACAACCAGGGAGAGGGGGGGAGGAAAAACAACACCCTTCAGCTATAATGTTTTCCAAAGTTAACACGTCGCATAGGAGGTGTAAATGATATGAGGACTGAGGGCTGCTGAATTTCCAAATGCCTTCCTGCAATATCTTGGTCTGGCAATTAATCAATTTTCTGTGCCTTTCAGAGTTTTCCTCTGAACAATGTTCTTCCTATGAAGCTCATTAGCCATCAAAACCTGTCATGTCTACACATGTTTTTCTTGCACCTCATTAAAAGATTATTGATTGTTGGCTTCTGCCTCTTTCAGAATTTGCTTCAGAAAATTAATTTCAACCACGAGTGCAATTTAACTGAATGCTTTTGCCAATGCTTGATAATGACTTCCTTTGTTTAAAACTGTTTAAAAATTTTCATCATGTTTATTTTGTCCCCAGCAAAATGTGAATCATCTTCAGCTGAAGCAAAAAAGGGAGAAAATGTACCTTGATAAAAATGTATGATATTGTCTTAAGATAGATTGAAGCCTGAAGCAGTTTCAGCAATGCAAGAAAACTTCATAATTGCTATTGATCCATTTGTAACAAGTGTATCTTGTGGCCACCAGATTTTTCTTCCTGTATGAAGTTTGTCAATATAGTCATTCCATTGAGGGAGTATATAGGCCAAGCAATTAACATTTTTTTGGGGGGATTGCTTTGGTAATTAGACCAATTTTTCACTGGTGGGTTATTAATTATTCAGGTCTCATGGGTTTTTTTTTTTAATAGGAAGGATTGGCAAGTTCTTTCTGCACTCATGAACAAACTTCTCCTGAGTCATCAGCCAGCAGAGTCAGTCAGATATTCTTTTGCTCAGGAAGAAGGAATGAGAAAAAGGCTTTTTACATGTAACATTTCCTGGATGCTATATCCATTCTGGCTAGTGCAAAGGATAGGCTCTTCTTTGAAAGCTGCTGGGTCAGGCAAAGCAGTGGCACACATTTTACAGGGAAACAGCTGAAGTAGAGAGAGAAGGACCAGACTTGTCCAAGGTTTCTAACTGCTCTTGAGGCTAATGAGAGTCTCAGAAGGGCCCTCATAATGGAGGCATCAAGCTACTGTTGTTCCCATGCTGAAATCAAGCAGAAGTGGGGTATCAAACCTTTCTGTGTTCTTTTGACATTGCAGTGAGATGATTACAGCAGCTCATCCTGGAAGATGTAGCATTGAGGGTGTTCTTTCCAAGAGATTCTCTCTTGACTGACAAAGCTGTGTTCAGAGGTGTTCCTTGTTTACCCAGCCTCAGTGTCTGTGTGTTCCTGCCTCCTGCTTTTATCACACAGGTTTCACAGTCTCCTTCATGTCAAAATGATCTATTTTGACAATAGTGGAAAATGGACAGATGAACCACTATGACTCAACTGTTCTGTAAAGCTATACAGCAGTACTTTGTGGAAGGGAATCTTAGGATCATAGAAGTTGGAAGGCAACTCTGGAAATTGTCTCATTCAAGCCCCTTGCACAAAGCAGTTTCAGATAGAGGAGTTCTCTCAGTGCCATATCCAGTCAGGGTTGAATACCATAAAGAATGGCTACTCCACAATGATGCTGTGCTACCACTTCTCACATTCAACTCACTTTGCAATTAATTCTTGGGTTTGGGGAGTTTTTTGTGTTTCATTTTGTGCCTGTTGCCTCTGTACTGGGTACCACTGAGCTTTATCAGTCATCTCTATTTTTCCTGGACAAGTACTTATACATGTTGAAAAGATTCTCCTTTCCCTTGAGTATTTTTTTTTAATCTAGGTTAAGCAATTTTGGCTTTCTCAGCCTCACCTCAAATGTAGGTGAGCAGTAGTGACATTTGAATCTGGCTTCACTGTCAGAGTAAGCTTGTGAAAAGTCACTCTAAGGATATCTGTTACCAGGAGCATTGGCCTCTGCCATCCCAGACCATTCTGTTCAAACCTTGCTGGTAGTTTTTGACCTTTTTACCTTTAGGTAAAAAGACTGACAGTGGACTTTTTGTGCCTTCTGGTCTTCAAATCATCCAGTGGAGAAGTTTCCCTCTCCATGGTGTTGGTTGAGGTGCACTCCATGCTTTATGTGGTTTCCTCCTCCCATCCTCCCACAGTTAATGATACGTCTCCAGTCTCTTTGCAAGAATGACTGGGTTGACCCATCTGTCTCACTTAAATAATTAGGGATTGGTTGGGTGTGATTCAGATTTTCAGTCTATTTCAAACCAGGCAGGTTAACCTGCAATCTGTGGTCTCCCATAGTATACTGAAAAACAACATTTTAAATTTCAAGTAAACAATACAAATCCAAATTCAACCACCAGTAATAAGAAAACAAAACCTACAGATGCGTTTGCTGTGGTAATTGTTCTGCGTATCATAGGAGAGGCATTTAAATGGCTTTCCATTAGGGAGTATGTTATCTATATAGTTTTAAAGACATTTGAAATGAAAATGAATGTAAAAAAAAAAGGGCAAATATTTTGTTCAATGGAACAGGCAGGCTGGTCAGTCACTTGATTTTGTATTTTAACCCCTTGCATGGTGAGCTTCTCCCATTGATTCCTGCACACAAGTCTCTTGACATGTGGATGGATACTCAGGGAGTCACAGCCCATTGCCAAATCATGTGTCCATTTGCCTGAGGATAAATTATCTGTTGTGGTCCATGGTGGACTTTGACTTGACAGAGTGCTCTCCAAGCAGGGTCAGTAGCCATCACCTGCTCCCTCCTGCTGGTTCTGTTCTAGCTATCCTGGCTCCTGCTCAGCTCATTCCAGTGCTCTTTGTCAAATTGCCACCTGTCCATTCTCTGTTTCTGAGCTGCACAAGCCAGCAGGAGACAGCCAAGGTCAATTCCAGTCCTGCTGCAGCTGATGGCAAAGCTACCATCAGCCTCGGGGAGATGAGATATTTCCTTGGTATTCCATAGGGTGCTACACAGTTATGGAGATCCCTGTCTGAAGGGGCTGGGTAGGCAGTACCCTGTGCCACAAGGAAAGCCACTTTGGACTCTCTCAGAGGCCTCAAAGGATGACAATAACTGGACTTTTAATGCTACGAATTAAAGCGAAATACATAGATAAAGACTTTGGGTGACATCTCCCTTCTTTGTACAAGTGCCAGGCTTGAAAAGCACTCAGTGTACACACTTCTTACTGCAGCTGGGGGGATCCTGGTACCATAAACACCTGCATGGACCAAGGCCATTGCTAACAGTCTTGTGCAGAATAAAATAGGCTTTGTGCCTGTGGGCAGGTTGGACATAAAGTACGGCTATGACCATGAATTGCCATGGACCAATGTACTTTGCCTTGAGAGCTCCGTTCCCAAGTCCAGGTACCACTCTCTAAACTCTTCAGAAGGTGTTCAGTTTTGTCTGAAAAGCAGCTGAACTCATTCTGCTCTGCTGTTCCCACTGGCAGGCTGTTTCAGACCCTAATTGCTGTAGCAATTAGGAAACCTCTTTTAATTTCCAACCTAAATGTATCCATGGCCAATTTCTATTCATTTGTTCTGGTGCCAGTATTGGCCATTAAGTCAAATAGCTCTTTTGTCTTCTGGTGTTTATCTTCAAGATTGATTTGTAGAGAGAAATCTTCCTCCTTTCACCAGCTATTTTGCTAGTCTAAACAAACTAAGCCCCTTCAGTCTCCTCTTGTAAAACTGATTCCTCATCCTGAGTAATCTCTCTTCTCCATTTTGAAATCAGCTGTAGTCACACAGGCAGAAAACCAGAAATCTTTTCTACCTTTAGTGGTTATATTTAAGTAAATGCATTTACTCTATGGATTAATTGGCCAAGCATTACCATTCTCCTCATCTATCCAGTTCTTCATATTTCTCTGTGCAGAAGATAGCTGAATAATCTGGTTCCATCATTAGAAAGATTTGTGAAGGACACCAGCAGTATGTCCTGCTCTAGTAAAACTGCTGTATTTCATCTGTGTTGGACAATGGATAATGCTGAGACTTTACTCTAGGCTGTTTTTTTCTCATGTGGTGCTCTTGATCTCTCCCTCCTGTCCCCTCTCCTGGTTTTTTGGCAGGGGGAAACCCTTAACAGGGTAGTCCATGGGGTGGTGTGTAAGAGCAAGCCCTGTTTCCTTCCTGAGTTTTCTTCCTGTCTGCCAGCACAGTTGTGTTCAGCTGTAGGATCATACTGAGCATTTCCAGCTGCTCAGACATCTTTGCTTTTCAGAAGTCTGCATTTCCTCTTTGCTGGCACAGATTTAAATGCCTTTCATTAGGCCTTGGTCTTCATCACACAAAATATCAGCAGTACATTCAGTTTTCATGATGAAGAGTGATCCTACTGGGAGAACATCAGTGAACTTCTGAGCTAAAACTGGTAATCTTTGAGGGTTTTGTTCACTGGGGTTGGCAAGACTCTGGAACAGTTCCCTGCAGGTCTAATTATTTTTACTAGACAATCTCCCATTGCAATGAATGGGAAGTTTGGACTGTACCATGATTTCAATGGACTTTATGTTGCCAGGCTGTCCTGTTGGATAACATAGCGTGCCAGGAGAAGGGACTGCACTGGGAGAGGATCATGCTTGCTGGTGTGCCTCATGTAAGCAGGGCTATGATCTAGCAATAGTTCAAGGTCACATTTTGGCTGTGTATATTTTTTTAATTTGCAGTGTCTTGGCAGTGCAAGCAGTCACATTTGTTAGTGTTTGAAAAGAACAAGGGAAATTAAATATGCAAGAGCATTAGAGTACATTTCAGCCTTTGACATAAACCCACAAAATTAAAGCAATCCAGACATATGCCTGCTGCTCTTCTTCTTTGCATCAACATGCCCTCAGCTTCAGCTCTGTGACACCTACCACTTTGAAGGGACAGTTCTGTGAGTTTGTGATGACTAAGAGTAATTTAAAAGTGATACAAGAATGAACTGTGGTAACAGTCTTATGCTTTGACCCTGTTTCTTCTATTTTCTTTTGTTTTTTTTTTTCTTTCAAAATCCCTCATAGCATCAGAGCCATGTGTAGGACTGGTTTTATTCACAGAGCCTGACTTAGAGGAGATCCATGTGTCTGTTTGGTTCGGGGTTAAAATAGTATAGACTAGGAGAGAGCTTATTCTTGGTTCTGACAGTGGCTTTTCTTGATTAGCCTTGAGTTCCTTCACACTTTCTTTTTTTCCTGTGCTTTTAGACCTGGTAGGGGTGTGTGGGAGTGGGGTGTTCCCAAAATATTGCCTGTGATTTGGTGGCCCATGCAACAGTTGGAATGTTTGTGTCACAAGTACTGCTGCTTCCTTATATATTCCTGGACCTTATGTATTCCTGGACCTCATCTTCAGAAAGGTGTTTTTTTGTTTGTTTTTTTTTTTTTTTTCTCATCCTGACAAAATGTAGCATAAGATGAGTTAGGGTTGTTGTTTTTGTCTGAGAGCTGATACAGAAGGGAATTTCAATTTCTATGCTGCTGCAAACTTTTTATCGAAACCTCCCAAATGTCTGTGTTCACAAAGAAGTTCCTTGTGAATTTGTTCAACTCAAAATGTTTTTCACCTCAAGAACTTAGTGAAGAAGATGTTTAACCATCTTTCCAATATGTTCTTCTTGGAGCCAGTACAAGAAAACCTCTTCATATCCCTGATTTGTATTCCTGGAGCTGGTGCACTCCCTCCTTGAAGATAAGCCCTGATGTGTGTTGGGGCAGCAGAGTGTTCTCCTGTTGTGTGTGCTGCACTGAGCTGTGGGTCAAGGAAAACATTTGATCTTCAGAGCTCAGATCTGCTCTGTCTCATCTGCTGTCAAGAAGGCTGGAGTATCTTGGAGCTGAGTCTTGAGAAAGAAGCATAAGTGAAACACTGCAAGTCAGGGCTGACCACAAGATCTTTTTCTGCTTTAAAATCCCAATTTTGAGAAGTAGGCAGCACAGCACTCCCTTTCTTCCTGCCTGAGTCTGTCCTATCAATTTGGGTTGCTGAATCTTTGGGACCCCAGTTATTCTTGTACACAGACCAGCATCATGGGAACACAAAATTGCTGGGTGGCCCAGACATGATGACAATAAAATATTGAATGGTGGTAGCAGGGAGACTGTTTGCTAAAGTCAGAGCCCTTAGACTACAGTTTGATACAGGCAGTAGAGATGCAGCTGGACACTACCATTCAGATACAGTATTAGTAGTCCCAGCACTACATTGCTTCAATTCTGATGACTGGTGAAAGATCTACAAACAGAGTAACAAAACACAAGACCTCAGAGGTTGTATCAGGGGAGTATTCTGGAAGAGTAAAAAGTTGCACTATGCTTTTGTTTCTGTGGACACCCTCCAGTTATTTTTATTAAGCTGAATGAATTTTTTGGCTCAATAATTAATTAATTGATTTACAAATAGAGGGTGAAAAGCATCAGGGTGCATTTTTTTTTATGTGTGAGAAAATGCTACATTATAGCTTTCAGATTATTTCATGCTAAGTGTACAAAAGTTAAGGTATTTTCACTTTGGTCAGTCAGTCAATAACTTCAATGAGCAGAGGTTGTAGAGAGGAGAAAGAAAACTAAAACAAAACTTCCTGCTGACTGATCCTCTGCTTAGGAGTTGCACTTGAAAAAGCCAAAGGAGAATAATCTGCCTACAGAGAAAGCATCTAACAGGGCTGTTGACAATCAGGATCGTGAGAAAATAGCAACGGGTTGTTTTAATCAATTCAGAAGGAGAGGTAATCGATTTTAGGGATAGCAAGGGGTTACTCAGCCAATAATTAACCACCTTATCAAAGTTTTCTGGTAAAACCATGGATTATGTTGAACTCAGAGTCCTGGCTCTTTGAGGAGAATTCAGACCTGGATTTTCCTCTTCCCCAGTGCTCTTTGCTGCTGACATGCTGCCACAGTCAGTGCCCTTTGTTCTTTTTCACAGGCAAAGGGATTTGCTTCTGATGCTGCACTGACACAGAGGATCTGGGAAGAGCTGCCATGTCAGTGTGAGGTGGGAGACAGAGTCAAGCTGCCCAGGAAATGCTTCTGTTGAGTCTCTTTTATGCTGAGTTTCTCTACATTAAAAGGGAGCAGGGGAATTGCAAGATCCTCCAGTCTCTAGTCCTTCAGAAATATTTAAAGGGCCCTTGTTGTTAATGGTATCCCTTCTCAAGGCACAAATATTCAGTGGTGCAATTGTGTCTGAAGCAGTTGGTGAGATGAAGCAGGTGGAAATCCTTTTGGCAGAGTTGGAGGGTTCTGGAGTGCTGTCTTTATTCCTGTGATTAACCTTCTCTGCAGACACTTGACCATTCAGCTCAGAGTGCAAAATAATTTGTGGGATGTCCTTTCTTTATAATTTCTGCCACTGCCATTTCTGACTCATTACCGTGTCTAACAAAAGGACTGGGTTTAGAAATAATATTTTGTTTCTTAAGGTAATGAGTTCATTCTATTCCACTGATGCTCTGAATGAGATTAATCTATACTCCACTGGGATCACATTTTGTTTCTGCTCAGTACTGTGCGGAGCCTTAGAAAAGAACAAGAATCTTTCAGACTTTGATAAACCCAGATAATGAGAAAGTTCCTTCCCCATTTATGGCTGGCTGAACAATTTTGATCGGTATTTTTTCAGCAAAAAGTATTTTTGCCAAACCAAGTATGTATGGAGAAGAACCTACTGAAGAGGCAGAGAGATGCTCTGCATTTGCAAGAAAGGAAATGTATTTAATCTTGTTTTACAATAAATGGACTCAATATGACAGGGCTAAATGAAACATTCAGTATCTCTTAGTAAGTCTGTGACAAGGCTAAGATCTCAATTTTGCTGCTCTAAGCCCTAATTCCAGGGTTTTAAACACGGAATCATCTTGTTCCTTCTTTATGCCTTTAAACTTAGCTTGATCCTACTATTTCCATGGACTGTGTTTAATGGGTGAGCAGCCACAAAAATGTTAATTGTATGCCTGGCTTTCCTGTTGCTGATGAATATCACTCAAGCCTTGTGCCTTGGTTTCTTTAATTGTAAGATGAAGTCAATGATGCCACCTCAGTTTTGCATAATTCTGGAAGTATAACATGTTATTTTTCTAGCTGAGCACTCAAGACCAAGACCTGTGGTTGTTACTTGACACTGTTAAAATCAAAGGATTGCTTGCAAGTTAATGCATTACCTCTGTGGGGACAAGCCAGTGCCATCTGTGAAGTTCTGCAAGAGCTGTGATTAGGTCCTGCCCTAGCACAGTTTTTACACCCTTCTTCTCTTGCCTTCAGATAAGTTCTTCTTTTGCACAGTGTTTGGCATGCACTGAAATTTCTACATGAATTGGAAGGTAAGAACAGAGGATATGACACCAACCTTTTGTCGTGTGCCTTGCAACACTCTCTTTGAAGGTATTGTGGGCATTAACATTCAGATATAAGGAAGATGTGTTTGGAATTCTAATGCTGTTGTTTATGCTCAGACAAATCAAACTGTTCTCTGGGTATTTCAGTATAAAGCATAAAAGTTTCTAATTAAATTTATAAATCAAGAACACATGCACTGAAAATATTTCCCACTGCTGGGTGCAAGGAGTATTTATGTACTTTGCCAAAGAGAAAAAGGTGCTATATAAGATCCAGATAGTTGTTGCAGATTCCATATTGAAATACTGAAGGCATACAATACAGTTGGGAGAATAATCTTGTCCATATTGATAAGCCTGGTCACAGATATGTATTTCTTTTTACTTTAGAGTGCATGGTGTGTGTGTCTTTGCCTAATGTAAGGAATAGAACTCTTTATGTCTGATATCTCTCCTCAGTTTTTAGGTGTACCTCTATTGGGAAAAACATTGCCATTGATCTGAAATTCAAAGTCACCATTCTCAATCAAAAAACAGAGGAGTAGTCAGACTAACTTGTCTCAAAGTGTATGTAATGCCCAGTTGCCTTCTTTGATTCAGATCAAAAAAATATGCTGTCAGGCTTTGTTATGCTGTATTAAAACATTTTATTGGAGATTGGACTAGAACCAGTACCATGAGGATGGGAAATAAACTTTGCAATTTTCTGTTGCTGTCCTGAACTTGAAAAAGAGACTACTGCAAACAGATCTGTCTGAATATCTCTGTGTGTTTCCTTAGAGGACCAATCCATGCACCCAGAAGGACCAGACTGGTATTAACCATTTGGGTTTTGTTTGTTTGTTTGTTTTTGTTATTGGTTTGGTTTGTTTGTTTTTATGTGTGTGCATGGAGGGGCGGGGATTTTTGCTGTTTGTGGGTTTTTTGGTGGTGGTTTTTCGTGTTTTGGGTTTTTTTTCCTTAATCAGGAGGATGTTATTGGACCTGCTGGTTGGTGGATCCTGTTGCTAGGAGTGAACCTGACTCTCAATAATTAGTGCTAGAGAGCTTTGTTTGGCCTCCAGCTCTGTGAGGAAAGGCTAAAGTGCTGTGATGCTGTTCAAAATCCATTGACCAAACAAAGTCTTAAGGAGCCTTTGGACTTCCTGACCTTATGCAATCTCTAACAAACAAATTCTCTAAGCTAATCAATGAAACAGAATAACTTTGTGGTCTTTACATCCACCTACTTTTAGTGGCTCTAATCCAAAGCCCTAACAGGAGGGATTTTCTTACATTATTAACACAGAGGCTGATAACCCTCTGAGCTGTGTTTTGACCATCTTGCCAGGAACCCCTGCCCCTAGATATTTTTTTTAAGACTCCAGGGATATGAAGTTCTTCTAGCAGAACTTCTAGACCTGGCAAACACATCCAGCCTTTTGGAGCCTGAAAGTGCTTGACTGGCCTGGTAGTGGGTGAGGCTTTCACAAGCTCAGCTGCAACAACACAAAAACTCTCTGTGAACAGCAGAGGCCATTTTCCTGTGAATACATGAGCAAAAGGCACATGAATTATGTGTAAATACTGATAGGCCTGAAGCCCAAAGGAGGGGTGAGTGGGTCGTATCTCTGCCATAGATGCAGACATAATGAAAAATCTCGGGTTTCTTGGGGACACACAGAAGATCCCAGTGGCCTTGGCATTACGAGAAGGCCCATCAAACAGCATTAGCAGACTAATTAAATGTGCAGCTTAAACTTAATTTTCCTGGCAGCATTAAGATGGATTAAACATTATTCATTTGGTGATGTCCTTGGTTCTCAGTATTTTTCACTCCCCTTCCCACCTTGTCACTTTGTTTCAATCAGTGATATTACTGGGTTTAGTTTGGGAAATGCGCCTGAGCAGGATTTGAAAATAGGATTTTCTAAGCAAATCTTCATAACTTACAGCACCTGGGTTCCTATTTTGCATAAGAAAAATAGTCCCTTTTTTTAATGAAATAGGTTAATTATGCAAAGTGTGGACATAGTGGCTCACTGGAGAAAATTTGCTAATCTATAAATGAGGAGGAGGATCTGTTCTATAAATTGCACTTTCTGTATTTCTCTGTTTCTTTTCCTGCCATGTGAACTTGGTGAGACTCTGTATTGGCACCAGTATGAAACTGCAGGGTGCCAAGGGTTTAGATTAGATATAAGGAAGAAAATCATCATTAGGTGGGTGGTGAGACACTGACATAAGTTTCCCAGAGAAGCTGTGGATGCCCCATCCCTGGGAGCATTCAAGGCAAGACAGGAAAGGGCATGGAGCAACCTGGTCTATAGGAATGTGTCCCTGTCCATGAGAGACAAGAAGATCTTTAATGTCTCTTCTAACTAAAACCATTCAACAGTTTTAAATATTCTGATTTGTGTTTCTGCTTTGTTTTCTGACACATCTTGCTCTACAGACAAATGCAGCTCCTGCAAATCAATGCCCAGCTCTGACTGCACATGTGGTGAGAGCCCGACAGACATGGTTGTTAACTGATTATATGGGATCTGTTCTTTTGGACTTGAATTCTAGCATTTTGTCCCACCAAGGATTTGGTGGTGTCTTCAGCCTATGGGGAGGTGAAACTCTAGACATCATATTAAAACTTGTATGTTCAGTGACAGAAAGAGTTCAGACTTTGACTTCTGGGCATCTGCATGCTGACATGATCTTTAATTACATAATTATGCACTGCCTTTCCACCTGAGTCTCTAGGTAGATTAGCAACTATAAAATCTCTGAAAGAGAACAAATTATAGAGTAACCTGAAAAAGATGGTTGTGATTATTTCCATTTTGTGAAATGAAGGCTCTGGGTAGGGTACTGAGGCACCTCCAAGCTAAGTAATAGGCTACCTTTTAATCCCTTTTACATGTCCTTGGAATGTGCCATTAGTCTTTACTGCATGAGGAATCCCCAAGCATGTCATTCTCTGACCTACTGAATACAGCCAGTAAAATCTTCTGGAATGTGATGAATCCCAGGATACATGGGAGGACTTTTTCAACAGATTTTTTATTTTTTAAAGTCTATTGTTGACTTATTTTTCTGAGTGGATGTGGTAAACACATTTCTCTCTCTCTCAAGATTTTTCATAGAGGTGCATAGTGAGAAAGAAAGAGAAAACAATTTCTATTTCTGCTCCTTGTTTTTCCTATGTGGAATGTGTTTGGAGAATTGTTTATCTGGGGTGATAGCTTGACTGGATTCTGGTAAGGATTGTTTGAGCTTGATGGCCAATCCAACCCACCTGGGGCTGGACTCTCGTGAGAGAGTCATAAGTTGTTGGTTAGATATGGTAGTTGGAAAAAGTAGTTATGTAGTTTTAGTGTCTTCATTTATATAGTATATTAATGTATTATAACATGGCTATAATAAAGAAAGCATTCAGCCTTCTGAGCTGGAGTTGGACATCATCATTTCTTCCCACCAGGTTCACCTGCATTTTGCAATAAGTGGACACTTGTATATTTTATTTTCCATACCCACCTCAGCCTGCTGGACCTGAAAGGCTGCTCTCCTGCTTCTACAGCTTCTTCATTGCTGTAATCACACTGTAATAATACAGAGGGAGTTGGTCAAGAGGGGCAATTTCTGTGATTGCTGCTTTTGCCTTATTTGCGTTGAATTTTTATTTCTTAGTGGAAGCTCTCAGAAGTGTTTTGTGCTTCACAGTTGTAGAAGAAGGGACAGATCCACCTTCAATAAACACATAGAATGTAAGGTGAAGTAGGAAAAAATGAGAAAATAAAGTGTTTTTCTGTTGAAATAAAAAAGTTAATGAAGATCATCAAAAGAAGAAGGCATTTTTAACCATGCTTCAGCATGGAATAGGTGCAGGCTCAAAGCTGGGGTCACACAAGGGGGATGGAGTGAACTGGGGGATTGTAAGGTCTTCTCCATAGGTTTGGTTGGAGCAGCCTCTCTCCAGTCACCTATCCAGGGCACTCATTCAATACTTCCCTTTGAAGCTTGAGGGACTGTGAACATGGAGAAGATGGATGCTTGAAAAGAGGTGGTGATTGATGCAGGTGTGTGGCTGGACTTGTGTGAGTCTTGTGAAGCTCTTGGATTGTTACTGCCTTTGAAACCTGGCTCCTGTAATGACAGTGTGAAAAATGAAAACTTTCCTGATACCCAAGCCTTTCAGTGCTCACAAATGCTATTCACAAACCTGAAAGTATTAAGGTAATATGTCTGATTTCAAAGAGATGGACAACTTAATTGGTATATAAATTTAGCTCTAATAATGCATATTTTTCTTTGTAATATATTCTGTATACTTTGTGTGCATCTGGGTAATTTGTTTCTGCCTTCTACCTTAGGAAGCAGTGGGATGGTGCTATTTATCTTATTCCTTGTGGGGGACTTTTGCAAAATGTTTGTTGGGCTGTTAACTGAGTGCATAAGAAAACAGTCATTGCAATTTTTACAAATCTGAAGCCATTTTCTTTAAGAAGCACAGAATGCAGAACATCTCTTGAACAAAGTACATTTAGTTTGGGACTGGTGTATGAATTTTCCAAAGAGAAGAGCTAATCAAAGGGTGATGTTTATGGAATAATAATGTGATTAGAACTGTCTGATTTATTTACTGTTAATGTTGGAAATGGGATTTTGAGAAGAAAATTGTCTGTGTGTGAAATTCTGTTTCCACACATCCAAAGTATAACTTGTATACCAGACATTGTAAGAACTCTGAAGGGGCTTAACAGGTGAGAAACAATTGTAGGGCCTATTAGATGGAGAAAATTGTGATCCCAGGAGGAAGGAATAGAGAACATGTGGGGGCTGATATGAAGCTGTGGTTTGAATCCCTCTCCTCACCAAAACAAATGCACTACTATGAAACTCATCTTTTCTTACCCAAGTGTCAAACATGTTTCTTTTGTTTTGCCTCCTCATGCATGCACATGTACTTGCATATGTTTATGTGTAAATAAAACCAAATTGCTTATCACTGGGAGACTCTCTGCTGTCCCTGCTGTGAGCACAGTTTATCTGAGAGACAAGTACAAGTCATGTCATTTGAAGTGCTGCTGGAACATGCTCATTTTTCTTCAACAGGGAGCAAGGTACCAAAGATTTTAAACTTGGAATGAAGTGTCAGCTTCATGCTTTACCACAGGGACAACTTTTAATTTTTTTTTTTTTTAAGTCAGGAAGTAATAAAAAAACCTTGCCTCCCCAGCATCCTTTGTTCAGCACGTGCCCATGAACCACAGTTGGAGGAGAGGTCTGTGTCTGACACATCTCTGCTTTCCTGTAGTGTTTTCTATCTTGTTGAACAAACCAAAGGTTTTGTTATATTACCATCACCAGTACTATTGCCGTTGCCATTGCTTTTTACTTCATTTAATGGATTCCCAGAGTCCTCCTCTCTGCAACACAGCCTGTGTCAGCACTGTTAACTATTAAGTTGTTTATTATTTATTATGTGTTAAATGCTGACAATGTGATGTGCAAAGGATGTAGGCTGAAAGAGAGGCATTTATGCAGATGTGATTTATGCTTTCTGCAAGCTGTCTTTGTAAGAATTCTGAGTTTTCATATTTGCAAATCTCAGGTTGGTGGCTTTTACAGGCTATTCAGCTAATTCAGTCCCATCTTTCAAACATCTGTCGCCTCTGAAAAGTTCTCAGTGTAAAGAGGAAACTGTTATTTATAAGAAGAAGCTGTCAAAGATCAGCTATGTTCAACAATCTAAAGCATCACTTACGTACATCAGCACTAAACTATGCTCATTTGGATAGCATGAATGACTAATTTTAGCTTAAAATTGGAAGCAATTATGGGTTCAGGAAGAAAAGTAGGGCTGTATGTCATTAGTAATTGATTTCTTTTGTGGAAGAGCTTGAAACGAATATTTAAAAAGGAAAACATTTTTAAGTGATGTAACCTGTGGCATACAATACTCAGATGTTTCACAGATTTGTGGGTATGTGTCTCAGGTGGATGGATATTTCTGTTGTCATTCTCCCTCATCCCTACAGCTCCCTAAAAATTCTGTTTTCCCACACTGCACTTTCAGCTTTTGTGAAACTCTCAGGCTGATGATAGCTCACACTAGGAACAGTGTGCAACTGGTGTACAAGGAGGAGAGTGGTGCAGGAAGCTGTGATGTGCTTGGTAAGATGTTGGGGGGGGTAGTTTTCAATATCTGAAGGTCTCATAAGTAAATAATTGTTCCACCCGTGCATCTTGTGGTGAACTACAGCAGGTGAGTCCAACAGAACAGTGGTGTTCTGAACACTGATGAAGGACAGTGAGGAGCTTGAGTACAATGTCTGTAGGACAAGAAGTGACCATGGCAGTGCATTCCTTCTGCTTCTTCCCTTCCCTGCTTCTTGGAACAGCATGTGGATTTTCAAGGGAGTGGTCCTTGGCAATCTAGAGAACAGCTACTGGGTTCAGGAATCCTGACCTCTCTCGAATGAGTCAGGTCAAAGAAATTGCCCTGCACTTATTTCTCACTGAAGCTTGCCTTCTATGGCAAGGAGTCATCAGAATGGTCAGGCCAGATGCTGGGACCAAGCTGTCATTCTTCCTGCTGCCAGTGCTGTAGTCCCTCTTAGGGAATTTGAGGGCCAGGAAAAGCAAGTAAGAGCATTGCCCACAGGAATGATGTTATGAAGGATGCCTTCACTGGGGACCAGCTCTAGGAATGCTTTGGGCTAGTAAAATAAAGCATATTTGACTGAATGGAGCCAGCAAGTGGGGAGAGGAATGAGGAAGTGATTTTTTGTGTCTGGAAACCAGAATTTCAAGGACTTTGTTGGATCTCTTCTCTGGAAGAAGTTACATTTACATGGTCTTTTGCAAACAGATGTGATCTGTGAGTCTGGGTTGATGACTTTAAACTCAGTGTTGTGCTAGCAGGATGATGTGGCTTTTGGATTAGTCTAGACCATGTCCAGTTATTTTGGTGTGTGGATGAGGTGAGTATCTGCCTGCACAAAATCACATCAGCCTGCTGGGTGGGATCCAGTTCCTCAAGCATTACACAGTTTGAGGCCTTTTGAGATGTGTGAGGGTATCCAAGACAGCAGTAAGGGTCTGGCAGCATTAACACAGGACCTACATCTGACCCATGCTGCAGCAGGCAAGCAGGGTTCATGGGGGCAGTTCAGAAGGGCTGAACCCCCATGTGAACCTCGTGCCTGCTTGGCTGTCCAGAGGACTGAGGAGCAGACCTGCAATAAATGGCCAACTTTTCATATTTCTGCCTGGGAGAGATGGCCTGTCCTCTGAGGGGCCAGGGTGAAGCAGAATTTGCTCTTTCTCTAAGAGAACTCCATAAAAAAACCAGTTTCCTGCATGTGGCCAGGAAACTTAAAGTCAGAGGTGTTCTGTGGAGTTCTAGTTTAAAAGACAAATAGATGCAGAGAAGTTGGCTAAAGAAAGAAGAATTTCTAGTTTTCTGAATACTTTTTATTTGGTTTGGCTTCAAAGCTGGCAAGATTGCTAATTCCATGAGCAACCGAGGGATGAAAAGACCCTTACTTCAAATCTTGGAGGATATCTGCCAAGTACATCTGCCTTGGGACTAGCACACCTTGCTAGCCAAGACAGCAGAACTGTGAGGAGTTCAGGGTTCACTCAAGACTCTTTTGTGGATTAGATCAAGATTGTCAAGACATTTTTTAAATAAATTTTTTTTTTTTTACTCAGCAAGCAATTTTTGATGATCTTACTTCAGCCAAAAATTTCTAAGAATCTCTGCTTGCAGAGTCTGAGCCACACACAGGAGACATTTGCCATGACTGTTTCTTTCCTTAGGACTCTTTATAGCAAGAAAACCTACACAAGTATGCCATTTATATAATTTTTTAAATTCATAGGTAAGATTTATGAATGCCTCTGACAGGTTGTAGGCTGGTCTCCAATCACTATACCTCACTTTCCCAAAGACAGAAAAGATCTGTGCAAAATTCTTATGGAAGACAAAATACATGTTTGTATTCTGGTATTCATATTACTTTCTCTGACTGTGTTAAAACTTAGGCTAAAAACTCAGTTGTATGAAAATTAGTGGTTTGGTATCTCAGTCTCTTATGACTTTCTGGCTACCTCATGGTGTTTCATTTCTATTTCTACAACTATTTATGTAGTGTACAGATTCTGACCATTCCTAACAGGCTGAAATTTAGATCTAGTTTAAAAAAATAATGCCTCTGCATATTAAACAATATTGTAAAATATTTAATGTAAAAAATCAAAAATATAACCTTGCTTATTACTGGTTCCCCCCTCAGAACCCCACACCTGAATTGCAGTCACTCGTTGTTTTCAACCTTGCTGGATTAAAGGGAAAAAACTCCAATTCCTTCTATTTTTGTTTCCCAAGGGATTGAGACACGATCCTCTTCTGCCTGCCTGTCAGTCATTCTCTTAATAACTTTTGAGTCCATTGGCTGGTCTCCGCCACCTTTGACACAGGGCAGCCACCTCTCAGATATTACATTCCCACACATTTGGTGCAAATCAAGACCTGTGTCAAGAAGAAAGATTTTATTAGAAATTTATCTCTCCCACTGGTCAGCAGCCACCCAACCAGTCAGCAAGCTGAGGTGAGCCTACGTCCAGGCTGGCTGTCCCACCTGGCTGTGACATGGAGGACTTGGAAATGTGAATCCAGGATGGATGTGGCAGAGTCTGGAATTGTGGGAAGGGGAGAGGGTTAGAAAGCATAGAGCCAATGAATGGTTTGTGTTGGAATGGACCTAAAAGCTCTTCTTGTTCCATCCCCCTACTATGGGCAGGGAACCTCCCACTAGTCCAGGTTGTCCAACATCCCTGGGGAGACTGGATGAAAGGACACCAAGGAAGGTGACTTTGTTGCAGGGGTGTGCCTGAAATGAGGATGTTAAAACCAAATCAATAAGGATATATTGTTCAATATTAATAAGGATCCAGGCTTCTACCAGTGCACAGAGGGGAAGGTGGGATGCATTTACAATTCTGTTTGTGTGTTTTTTATCCCAGCTACCTTGGTGGGTGACAATGAATAGTCAGACAACTGATTATTGAGTGTTTGATGATGATCTGTTTAATCTTAGTCCAGAATGAATATATTTAACGTCTTGATTTTTCTATTGACTATGTTGTGGCATTGGTTGCATACAATGCTTTCTAACATCTTATTAACTAAACAAAATCACAGAGTACTTTTAACAATGAGTGGTTTGTTTGGCTGCATTAATATAAATTCAAATTCTTTTTACTGTCACTGCATGCATATGAACTATCTCTTTCAGAAAAAGATTGATTCTCTTAGTGCGAAAAATTTAACAGACACTCCCATTACCCAACATACTCCTCTACTTGAGAAAACTTCTAAATTTCAGCAGCTTTTGCAGTAAATAAGTGCAGCTCTTGGAATATTTCACAGTGTATTACGCACCTGATTTGCCCGGTTTTCAAACCCTCTGCAACAATTCAAAGAAATGATTCAATATTTTGCTTATGTTCTGAGTGTTTTGGGAGAGGAATATCTGCAAGGATTCACTGAGAGAGAGCACCAAGCTGGGTGCCATTTTGGTTTGGAAAATGCTATCATTATGCTCTGTTTGTTAATCTGTTTTATGGTATGGTGTGTTTTCATCAGGACTCTGCAGGCAGAATAAAATTGAGAGTATGAGACAGATCAACCAGCAACTGCTATTTGACACGCTCTGTCCACTGGCCTAGTTTATTATACCTGGAGTGAAACAACTAAAGCACTAGGGATGAATATGTCTCAGTTTTCTGCAAAATGAACTCCTGGGTTTTGCTGGTAGTGGCTGTTGGTTTTCATATGAAATTAGTAGTGTCTCATTAAATGAAAGGCAATTATATGTATTAGCAATAATGATAGAATCATACAAAAAAAAAAAAGTCAACCAAAAAATATCCCCTATGGATGTAATTTTAGAAATGCATTATGCAAGGGTTAATTTGTGAGCTGGGTTTTTTTCTTCCCCCACGTTTTGAAAGCTTTGCTGTAATTTTGTATGAAATTTGAGATCAGTGAGTCTATAATATCTAATGAATAATTTACTACACCAACAGTCTTTCTGTGGAAGAATACTAAATTAATTAAGGCCTGGAGGAATTTCCATGTGTTTAAGCCACATTATATCTTCAAGGTTTTACTGCTTCAAAGTCACTGAGATGAACTCCTGACTTTTCAGGTGTTAACAGTGCTAGGAAAACAAGACTGATGCCCTTGCTTTAGCCTAGAAAAACTAAAGGTCTTGAGCGTGTGTTTTGTGTGGATCTATTAAAAGGGTAGTTCCTTGCACTCACTTTGTTCCCTTTTTTTTGGATATTGTATTTATAAGAACTGCCCTACCATCTCCCACACCAGAGGTATTTTGCTGGGTTGGATGGCACACTCTGAGCCAGCTCGTTAGGGTGGGTCATTTCTCTGGGTTAAAGGAGGACAGCACCCTCTCCCAACAAGACAAATTGTAGCTGATTTTATCCCTTCCCTGAAAAGCACAAAACTTAACACACTAGCCTGTGCAGAAAGTGATTGTTTTTGGATCTGTTGGTCAACCTTGAGAGAATCAGTCAGAAGCATTTTAATTTTTGAGTGTCAAGCCATAAGCATCTCTCACAGCTGATGGTACAGCGAAGGCTGGATACGGTGAGAATGCCAACCTGCCACACACACACTGTTTATTTAAAGAGGACAAAATAGCTGCTTTCCAGCTGCTCTTGATGCCCTTGAGTTGAAATGCAAATACAGAAAAAACATGTGCCACTATAACCAGATGACAGCCGTTCCCCTTCCCTGGAAACCAGTCAAGCACAGAAAAGAGGAAATCAGTCCCTCTCTCCCATGGCTAACCACACTCATAATTCTCTCCTTGCTTCCAGCTGCTGACCAACTACCCCAGGCAGGATAATTTGACTCTCTGTGAGAAACCCTTCAGAGGTCACTCATTTAGGCTTTCATCTGGTACACAATTTATTGAACCAGTCTAGTGCTTACATATGTCCTGGTCTGGGCTCACAGGTACTGTGTTTTTCTTACACCACTCCTGTGCTCTCCCCACTTTGAGGTTAACGAACTGGAGTGCAGAGGGTACTTGGACAAAGGTTCATTAGGACATCTGCGACACGTTGTCATGGGTTATTCTTGCTGAGGTGTATCTGTCCCAAGAGTGGCAGCACGATGGCCCTTGAAGTGAAGGGGGAACAGCCCTAGCAAGGACAGCAGATGCTCAGCTGCATTCTCTCAGGTAAACTTAGATCTGAGCTCCTTTCAAGACCAGATCTCAAACTTGTCTCCTTCCAAACACTGGGTGGACTGTTTGGACCTGGAGTGCTGCTGCTATTGTAGAGCCCATGGGCCATGAAGAGTATTGGGCCTAAACTCTCTCCTGGCTTTGCAGTGGGGTTTGGGGAGTCTGGTCCCTCCTCAGCACAGAGCTCTGTCCCTTTCTTAAAGCCACGTGCCAAAACACTCTGCTGCATCAGGACCTCTTTGGCACCATGACCAATTTGTACATACAGTAAATCAGAAAGGAGTCAGGGCAAAGACTCGGGGTACAGAAAGCTGCAGTGTCTGATTAAACGTGGTCAAATTACTGACTGTGTATGTTCAGGCTACTTCAACAAATTAAAAGTGGGGGCTGGAGGAAGGATAGTCAATGAGGCCTGTATGATTGTAGAAGGTGGGGGGAAGTCAGGCTAGGGGTGCTCAGCAATACCCAAATTGTCCTGTTTGCCAATATCCAGGGATAATTTACACATCAAAAGGAGAGGGCGGAAATGGACATGAAAAGTGACAGCGATTGCCAAGTTAAATAAAAGCCCCTCAGTGAACAAGAAGAGCAATAAGAGCCGTTTGGAAAGTTGGCTGGAGAAGAAGAGGTTATGTGAGAGCTTATACCCGACCGCCTTCTTGGCCCCTTGGGAACCAATACAGACATGGAATTCACTTGACCTGCAGGGCTGAGCAAAATATGGCCACACATCAGTAAAGCCTGATGCTTAAGTCATAGGAAACAAAAGCAGGACTGTGCCAGATGCCAGACGAGTGGGATCAGGTAGCAGGAACCACAGCCTGACTTCAAAACGCCTGAGTAAATCTGGGCTGCTAAATTTCCACTGGACTGAGTCTGAAGAAAATAAAAGAGAAGGAGAATGTTAGTTTTTTTCTTCTCTAGCTGGATACTAGAGGAAGAATATGGGTTGAATTTGAATAAGCAAGAAGTAATATTTCTAAGACAGGGTGGTTTTTGAAATATGAGGCTTTATCGGTTTAGCATTAAAGCAATTTCTCTTCTTGTCATGAATCACTGAAGGACAGACACCGTATTTAGGTAGGATATGAACACCCAAATTCTTCCTTGCTTCTGTCCTTGATTATATATTTTTTTAAACTCCCTTGCTTTGAGAAAATTCAGAAACAGTTTTGATTTTGCCAATCACATCCCAGTCTCACTTTCCACTGCTGAATAGCTGCTTAAGATGCCTTGTCAAACAGTGTCCTCCTGGCTCACTTTGCTATGAGATGGTGTGAATGATCTGGGCTTTCCAGAGCAAGCACAAGGAGAGCAAAACTAATTGCTGCCCCAAGCAAGAATCTTCCGATGAAAAGCTGATCTATTTTACACAAGTTCAAACCTGAAATAACTTCACAGACGTCAGTGCAATCACTCTAGATGTGCAAGAGAGGCGAATCTGCCCTCAAGCCCTCTTGTCTTCTTTCCCGGGGGAGGGCAGCCTGGCTCAGGAGTCAGGGAAGGGGGAGAGTGTCTGCAAGGATTGCTGCCTTTTTATACAATCTGCATCAGTTTTGTGATCAAAGGCTAGAAGTGGCCAGAATAGGCAGAGTCCTGGGCTTTCCCATTCACATGGCTCAGGCAGGCTTAACCCTGCCCGCTTAAGGCCAGGCTTTGATGCGGGGTGTCATGTGCGACAGCACCGCTGGGACTCTTTGTTCCAGGCTGTGCCTGTGGTGGGGAGAGGCAGGGTGGGTTTAAAACCTTGGCTCTAATCAGCCCAGGGTGCAGGGGTCTATGCCTGTACACCCCTGAGCTGAGGAGGGATGAAGCCTCCAGCTGCTGAGGTCCTCTGCTCTCCAGGGAAGCGCCAAATACCTCTCAGGGGTGGCTCTATCTTTGGCTGCCGTACGGCGGGGATTGGATTACAAGCAGCTTCATGCTGACAAGGCTTTGGAGGAATAATAATATCTTGAATATTATGGAATATTGAGGAATAATAATATTGGGGAGATAATAACATCCTCTAGGGAATGAGGTTGTCTTTCTCCCTTACAGTTCTGGCACAGAGAGGCTATATATTCTTACATGTACTGGGAATTAGCCATTTCTTTAAGACATATGTGCCAGTTCCAGTTAAAATGTTCCCAGCATGTGTGCTGGCACAGCTGGGATGGGAATCTCCCTGCAAAATAAAACAACTGGGGCTTCCAGGGCTGCTTGAAGTCAGTCTGCTTCCTCTGTCCGCAAGGCAATAGCATTTCCTTTGGCATCTGCTCTTCCTTTCTTCTTCCAGTGAATTAAGGGCCAGGTAGAGTTTTGCTTCATTGTATTATTTTTAAGACCTAGACTCCCATTTGCTGTGCTTGTGCATTGCTCCATCAGTTCAAAGGAGCTATGCCAGTGTAATGCAGCTGAGCAAGCAGTGCACCATACAGATGGTTTGGAATACTGAACTCTGAATTCAGGACAATGATGGGGAAAATAAATAACCTGTTGTTTCTTGCTAGAAAACTGCATTTCTGATTAAACTGATTTGCACTGTCTTCACAAACCCTCTTTAGTAGCACCAGATTTAATACCTGAGGCAAAAGGGGAAAGGTTATTTTTAACAGCAATAGGACACTGCAGCGACACGTCTGTAGGATGCAGGCTTTCTCCCAGGGCAAGGAAAGTCCCTGGGATGAAAACCCTACTGCGTACCAGAGAGGTGAGTGTGTGTTTCAGCATTTGTCCTGGCTGGGGTGCCCTCCTTGACTGGGAGGGGTGACCAGGCTGCCAAGTGCTGGGGCAGCATGAGAACAGTGTGCACTGTGGGGCCAAAGACCTGCCACCCCTGGGAGGGCTGGCACGGCGTGGCTGCTGTCACTGCTGCTCACCTTCCCTGCCAGCCCCAGACGGGGAGATGCCACCAACTCAAAAGGCAGAAAAACTGAACGAAGCATCATACAGCTCTTTCCTGGCTGTCCCTGCAGAACAGCAGGGGGATTTGCTGCATTATCCAGAGGGATCAGCGGGCCCAGAGCGCTCCTGAGCCTAGGACTAGCTGGAGGAAAGAGCAGGACAGGCTGGCAGAGGCAGGTCTGAGCTCTCAGCAGCAGCACACAGCACCCATTGTGGCTCCTTGCTGCCTGCTGGCATCACCCTCCATGGGCAGCACCTCCGGAGCCGCTGCTCACCCACCTGCCCCAGCCCAGCGAGGAGAAGCAGTGGCTCTGCGCCTGTCAGAGTCCAGGACATCCCTCTGGCTGCCCTGGCTGTCTCAAGACCCTAGCAGGGGTCTCAGAGACCCTGGCATGAAGTCAAAAACACCTGTGGCTTCGATTTTAGCCTGTGGAAAAAGCTGTCAATTTTGTACGAGGAATTACAAGTCACAAGGGTTTTAGTGGTGTGATATTTGAACTAACACAGGGTGGAAAAGTAGAATTTTGGGGTTTTTAGAATAGGGTTCAAGGGGGTACAAGATGGAGGAATTTGGGCGTGTCCTAGCTTTCTTTCCTTTCTTCTTGTCCTCCATGTCTTGGTGTGATGGTGGCACTTTTCTATTGGTTTAAGGTAGATTCACAGTTGATGGGAATTGGCGCAGAAATTGTAAGCATAGTACACGTAGTTTTGAGTATATAATGTGGGAGCCACCCAGGGCTCGACAGCAGATGGCCATGGTGAGACTTGCTAGCTAGAGCTCGGCAGGTCAGAGAAAGAATGTTTAGATAAGAAGAAATAAACAACCTTGAAAAAGCAATCTGAATCATTCCAGGCTCCTTCTTTGGCTGCGTTCGAGCTAGGGAACGAGTACTTTCATAATTTCAAAGACTCTTTTCTATCTCTTGGGGTCACCCTGACCTAGGAACTGTGAGAGAAATCGACACACACCCAAGGGACTCCACTCTGGGCTGGGCTGGCCCCGCTGTGTGCACATGCTGGTCCGCACAGCAAAGCACCACCTGTGAAAGGGGAGCGCTGAGGGGAAGCAGCAAGGACAAGGGTGGCTTCTCAGAGATGCAGACAGACTGGCAGTTATTTATTTTTCCTAGTTCAGTTGGATTGTCAAGGAAAAAAATCCCCATAAATAAGGCTGTAGTACAAAATCACATTGTTAGCTACAGATGTGCACAGCTAATTTATAAAGCTAATGGGGAACAGCCACCAAACTAATTTGAAAATCTTCTGAGCTGTTCTTCCTGAAAAATAAACAACCCCATAAGAGAGCAAACAAGCTATGCTGCCCAGATCTCTTTGTCACAGGTCTCAGGAGAGGGTAGAGAAATTAAATCAAGCTCAGTGGGCTTTTAGCTGCCTTTGGAAGAAGTTTCTGCCTGGCATGAAAGCCACAGCCATGGCAGGAGCTCAGAGGTGCCTTTCAGATGATTGCATTAGCTGTTGCTCCAGGTGTCCAAGGCAGACAGCTGACAATTACACCTTTTATTTTCTTTTTCATGTTTGACAGCCAGCTGCCTTTTTGATCTGCAGTGTACATCTGTGTACGTATATACTTATATATAACCTTGGATTTATCACTCTGGCAGAGCCACAGATTTCTTATCTGAGAGTTTTAACAAATATAGAGGTGATTTACACACTAGACCATCAAATGAAAGGGTCCCTTTTGGCACTTATCTTCCCCTGCAGTTTTACAAAACATGTTCTTTCCTGTGACACTAAAATTATAAGGCTGTTGTGTGGATTTCACTGAACAAAAGCTGATCCTGTAGCTGGTTTTCCAAATAATTGAAGAGTTACAGGGAAAAATTTTATAGCTGGACTCTGGGTTTTAGAATCCCACAAGATGGGCTGCTGTGACTGCATGCATGTTGTGCAGGATGCCTACCTAGAAGGGAGTGATGGTTCAGGAGCTGAGGGATCTCAATAATGGAAAAGCAAAAGGCTGATCAAAGCCATAGAGCAAGAGCTCTTTCTGCTGCTTTGGAAATCAGAAAAAACAAGTAATTCCTACTGACTGCATGTTGTATAGCCCTTGCCAGAAACATGAAGAAAATATTTGTATTAGTTCAGGTATTGTGAGTTACTTTTCCTGCCAAAGAAGAGTTAAAAATGAAAACCCCAAGCCCCTCTTTTCCATGAGTGTTTACTACTGGTCACTGCGGGAGACAGAGTATTGGCTTGGAAGGCCTCTTATTGACCTTATTACAATCTTATAAAAAGCAAGTTGTTTTCTGGTTTAGAGTAGAGATTTTCTGCTCAGAGAAAAAAAATCTTTGCTGGTTATTTCTGGCTCTGGAGCCAACGCCACTGCGGGAGCTCTGTCCTCACAGGTAATGGTGCAGCCTGTGGGAGACCATTAAGTGGTGCTCTGAGAGGCAAAGCGGGCACTTCCAGGCTGGAGTTACAACAGAGGAATTTAAAAACACGGTGCTCACCACAGCACTCACAGCCTGCCATCAGAATTGCTTCAGAATAAGACAGCAAAAACATTTGAGCAAACAGTTGTTGTGAACAAGAAAAAGTCTGGCTGAAGAAGGGGATTGGGCTAATTAATGAGCGACCTTATGGTTCAAGCCAAAACCAAGACTTGCTCAGACTGTAAAATTATGGACTGTCATTATGTAAAAGAAGGCTTGTTCCAGCAATTCCTTCTCTTTCCCGGGACTATTGGTTGAGAAATGAGAAGACTGGGGTGAAAAATTTATTTGCCTCTTGGGTTGACATGGGCAGTGAGGGAGGGTGTTGCAAAAGAAAATTTTGCAATTTTTTTTTTTTTTTTTTGCTACAGGAGTATTGATGAATTGGAGGGAAAAAGAGTACAATTAACAATAAAATGCTGTCCCTGCAATGGAAGGTAAATGCTAGATGCTTTAGAGGTAACAGGTGGTACAGTGTTCTTCTGGTAACAAAACCTCTGAGAATACCTGGTCCTACAGAAGAGCTAAAGAGAAAGCCAGGGCTTTATATTTTATAATACTCTGAGAGCTGAGCTAACCTTGTAAGGAAGTGAACCCTGGCAGTGCTCAGGGTTGCCATATATCCCTGCTTACCTTCCTGAGACTGCCTCTGCAGTCTCTGCCCATGCAGGAGTATGTGAGCAGAGTGATGTGGAGAGCGTGTAGGGCATGGGAAGCCCCTGAGGAGGACCAAAGTCATGCTCCTGCCTAACTCCACTGTGATTGCAGTAAGTTCCTCATTTAATATTTATCACATTCAGAATTCAGAGAAAATCACTGTAAGCTGTAGTTTTAATAGAAGTTGACCCTGTAAACCAACTGATCAAATCTTGGGTCAAGATGACATGACATATGCAAATCATATGCAAAGCTCATGTACAGCTGCACCTACAAAGATCACACTCCACCATGAGCAAACCTCCACTGGCTTCAATTAAAGTTTTGACCAAGTCAGCTTGAGCTTTGTACATAGAGCTGTATGTGGGCTTTGCATATGATTTGCATATGTCATGTAATGTACAATGTGGCATTGTGTACTGGCTGTCTCCTCCTAATTAATACATGATAGAAAAACTCTTAGAGAATAATGATTAAGAAAAAAAATTGTGCATAAGGAAATTGCTTGCAAATGACCACACTGGTGAAATTATAACCCAGTAATATTGCAGTCCCATTTATTTTCTGTTAGGTTTAATCACCACTAATAATTCAGTCGAGGGTAATTAATCTTTGCTGATCAAAGTACAGGAAAGGGCTGAAGTACTGTAGCTGCATCATAATGACATGTAATGCTGATGGCGCACAATTGCCTGTTTGCAGAGAGATGTGAAGATGTCCTCATCGGCACACAGTCAGTGAATGGGAGTTCATTATCACTCAGCACAGGAGAGAGGCTCAAATAATAAAGGAAAAAACCCAAAAGTACATACACAGGCAGATGCTTGCAACTAGAGCTCAGCCCGTTCCCTGAGTTGGAGGGGTGTGTGCAGGGAAGCTGTGGTAGAAACCAGTGAGGGAAAGGACATTCAGTATTGATTTTTAAAAATCACTTTATCAGGATAAGGTTCAGCTAATGCTGCACTGAAGGAAAAAGGGAGATTCAATTCCCAAACACTCCAGTTCCCCAGCAGACAGTGACTTTCTCTAGGTTCTTTGTATCAGTCATTGCCAACATGGAACTTGTCACCTTCATGGGACTAGCTGGTACTTTCTTGGGAAGGACACCTTTCCTGGGTGACTTGAGGAGACCTAAATGACTCGTGCTACTTCCCTTGAGGGAGGCGGTTGATGAACAAAGGGAGAGGGACTGTGGGCAAAAGATCCTGCAATAGAAATAGCATGCAGATGAGAGCTCAAGAGAGTGGAAAACTAAAGTTAATCTTTGTTTTTCCTCTACCAGTTTTTTAAGAATATTTTCAGATCATGACTGTGCTGCTGGCCTGGGCTAGATAAAAATCCAGCAGGATGATTTCCATCTATATGGTCAGAGAAAAGAGACAGGGGCAGGTTGCCTTCATGAATATATAACATGCTTGAACTTAGAAGGCTTGAAGTCAATGCTGTGCTATATTGAGTTTTGCAGATGACATTTAAAAATCCCAACACCTAATTTATTTAGTCAGAGTTCATTTATTTTAATCTTCCGGCCAAACCCTCGTTTGGGAACTTTGATCTGAAAGTGGTGTTTCTTTTCAAAGTCACAAAAAAAACCCTTCCATGCTTGAATATTCTGTTTAAAATTCTTTTGATATTCCCTTCTATTGAAACTGCCACCAAACATCAGTGGTGTTTAAAAAACCAACACCTATTACCAAAAAGACAGTATTTAGAGCTACAATAGTCCTGAAGTACGGTGAAACAAAACTGGAAATCCATCAGTTCTTTGGCTGCTAAATGATTTCCATGCTGGGCTGGCATTTATCTTCTAGAATAGAGAAGCCTTTCAGAGAACAGCAAATATTTGGCAGGGGGCCAGAGGCTTGGATATAAGACAATTAGCACAACAGGGGAAAAGAAGGGCTTCCGGAATTAGAGATGAATAAGAAATATTTGTAAAGTGCACTTTAAGTTATTGGTTTGATCACAGCAAATGTTTGTCACTTATTTCTCATGGCTGCAAATGTGCTGTATTGGTTGTCTGGTTCTGCTTTCTTCTGTAATTAGTTTCACCACTGAGTGGTAGGACTGGTACAAACCACACTTGTTTTCCTCTACTTCCTCTTTAAAAGACTACTTTGTTTGTTTCAAAAATAGGGAAAACAGCAAGTTGTTAGTTGTTGCAAAGATGGACTGCTCCCTCCTGGTCTGCTGGCTTTCTCTCCATGCACAGCTTTAATTAGACATGGGGATTTAAGCCATTACATTCAAAAGCATGTAACAGACAGACTAATAATTAAGAGGATATATTTAGATGGTTTAAAAAACCCACTCTACTTCTAAGAGTAAATCTTGACGATTAAAAGTGCTGAAGGGTTTCCAGGCTCCTCACAGAATCGTGAGCTTTAAATTTGCTCATCTTATTGACAAAGAAAAATATTCCAATCACAGAACATAAACAGACTGTCAAGTCTTGAATATTAAGAGGTTTTAGCCATCTTGTGCTACTCTGTTAGAAAGACAAAGTGCATTTTCATTGATTAAGGTCACACCATCTGAGCTTCTGGAATTTCTTTAGGATTTATTTTATAAAGATGAAGAATTAATGATAATATCATAATCTTGGCTAGTGTTAGGGACTGAAATAAGAGCATGCTTGAAAACTAACAGAGGTGAGACATTCTTCGTCATAACAAAGCCCAGTTTAAGCCTCAGGTGGGATATCATATCTAGTTTTGGACACTACACTCCATAAAAAATGTAGATCAACAGAAACAAGGTAGGTCAAAAAACTGAAAACATGACTCTGAAAAAAATTTGGGCATGCTTGGTCCAGAGCAGAGCAGATTGGTGTGTGATTCAGTCATCTTCAAATGTGCAACAAGCAGCTGCAGAGCAGAACAGGCAGTCTGTTCTCCATAGCAGACAGAAAAGGAAGTGATGGGCTTAAAGTTTAGCGAGGGAAATGTCATTAAGGCATTAGGAAAAACTTCCTGATGTAAAGGTAGTTAAGGACTGGGTTAGATTGCCTGGGTTAACTGTGGAGGCTCATTGAAGGATTTCCATTGCAAGCTAAAGCAATATCAGTTCAAAATTGTTGAAATTGCTGTCCTTGCTGACATGAAAAGCTCTTGATGTGGCTTTAAGTATTAAAAGACCGAATTAAGGTCTCCCTGAGCCTTTTCTTCTCCAGACTGAAAAACCCCACCCCTCTCAGCCTTTCCTTACAGAAGAGGTGATCCATCCCTCGATCTTTTTTTGGGCTTTCTCTGGACCAGCTCCAACAGGTCCAAATCTTTGCTGTGCTGAGGATGCAGTGCCCCGTGTGGGGTCTCAGAAGTGCAGAGCAGAAGGGAAGAATCACCTCCCTACACCTGCCCATGCTGCTCTGGATGATGCCCAGGATATGGTTGGCTTTCTGGGCTGTGAGTGCAAACTCTAGTCTATGTCCAGCTTTCCATCCAGCAGTACCCCACAGTCACTCTCTGCAGGGCTCTTTTCAATCCCTCCATCTCCAACTCCTGTACTGATACAGGAGTTGCCCTGTCCTAGACCTTGCCCTTGGTCTGGTTCAAGCTGATGAGATTCCCATGGAATTCTCAGGCTTGTCCAGGTCCCTCTGGATGGCATCCTGTCCTGCAGGAGTGCCAACAGCACCACTCAGCTTTGTGTCATCTGCAATCTTGCTGAGAGTGTCCTTAATCCCACTGCCTATGTCTGTTGAAGATGTTAGGTGGTACTGGTTCCAGCATGGACCCCATACTGAGGTCACTGGTCTGCATGTGGACACTGAGCTGCTGACCATGACTCTCTGAATGTGACCATCTGACCAATTCCTTGTCCACCAAACAGTCCATCCATCAAATCCACAGCTCTTCAATATCAAGATGTGGGTATTGTGTGGGACCATGTCAAAGGCTTTACAGATAAATAACATCTGTAACTCTTCCCTTGTCCACTGATCCACCACAGAAGGCCACTGGGTTGGTGGGGCTTGCCCTTGGTGAAGCTGTGCTGGCAGTCCTGGATCACCCCCAGTTATCTGTGTGCCTTAGCATGGCTTTGGGAAGGATCTGTTCCATGATCTTCCCAGGCCCAGGGGTGAGGTGTCAGGTCAGAGTTCCCTGACTCTTCCTTTCTATCTTTTTTTAAGGTGAGCACAGTATTTCCCCCTTCCCAGTCATCAAGGACTTCACCTGACTGCTGTGACTTTTCAAATATCATGGAGAGTGTCTTGGTAACCACATCAGCCAGTTCCTTCAGGACTTTGGGATTCATCCCATCAGATTCCATGGGTTTTTGTGTGTTCATATTCCTCAGGTGGCCTTGAACCTGATCTTCTTTTGCAGTGGGAGGGACTTTTCTCCCTGAGGTCCATTCCCTTGAAAGCTGTGGGAAGACAGGTTGCCAGTGTATCTGTTTATCTATCATAATGAAAATGTAAATGAGAATGAAAATATTTTCATCTTTAAAGGTTGCCATGGGATATTACTGACTATTGAAAACCTTATTTTTTTTTTTTTTCCCTGAAAATCAAAGTACCCAAAGAACAAAAACATTTCATTTGGAGTTGAGCCAAACCAAGCCAAAATTTGTGCTTTGGCAATTCAGTGGAGAGTGTCTGCTCACATGGGGCTTCTAAAAGTTACAGCTTTGTCTCAGGCCATGCCATGGTCTGTGTTCTTTGGTCTTTTCCCAGTACAGTGCAGCCTGGTTTATGGACACATTGTGGATCTGAGGAGCTCACACTGCAATTCCTATGGGCACAGCAGTGGCTTGAGGTGGGCTATTTTTGTTTCCAAATTCTGAGATATTTCACCTTGAAATGTCAGAATATGTTGAATGTTGCTCTTTCCAGCCAAAAAAAAAAAAAAAACCACTTCTTTTTATTGTTTTTAGGACATTTTTTGAGAGTTTCTATTTCTGACAAAAAGCAATATTTTGCATTGAGAAGAGTAATTTTTCATATTAGAAAACACAGGAAAACAACATCCCACAGGAAATTAGGCTTTCAATGAAAATAAGCAAACAGCCACCCCTCTCTTGCCCCTTTGCTGACTCTCAGTCTGACGAGACACAGGGAATTCCTAAAATTAAAACTCTTTTTATGGTGCCCACCACAGAATGAAGCTCTAGGATGTAGCTAGGAGCTGCAAAAGCATTCACTCCTCCACGGAACCACCCTGGGGAGACAAGTTCCTAACTGGAGTGTGAGCAGTGGTAATGGGAATGACCTGTGGTTCATGATCCCAATTACTGTGGGGGAGGACAGGGCAAAGCTCTTTCCTGAGTGACTGCTCCCTTGCAAGTCACTGTAAGAGGGGGGTCACTGTGAGGGTCCCTTGGTCAGGGTGTTATCAGATCCTCCTGCACTGTTCTATCAGGTGAGTTGGGTCCATCTCCTTCAGGGGACACCTTCCTTCTGGTAATTCTGCCCCTCTGGTCTGTTAGGAGCCCAAGGTCAGGCTTCCTAAAGGAGTTTTGCTCCTTGGGCTTCATTCATGACTGCATTTTTTTTTTTCTTTGCACCAGTTAATTTTAGCCCCTTAATTTTTACACCAGTTAATTTTAGTCTCTTTTCCTTCTCTGAGACTTTGACTTACCCTTTTCCCCTTGTTCAAATGACCCCAAAGTGCTTTGAATCTCTGGCTAAAAGGGCTTCATTCCCTGCACTGCTAGTAGTCCAGAATAACTATACCACAGGACACCCTGGCACCCCCTCACCCTTCATTTTCTTCCATATCAAGAAAAAACAAAATAGCTCAGAGCTGTGCAAGAAAAGTCTTCCCCTGTTGATGTTTTAAGCCCAGCTGGAGATGAAACACCATGCAGCTTTTGCTCAACCTCCTGCCTCTCCTTTCCCCCACCCTGCTGAAATGGAGGGGAGAATTGAAGTAAAACATGTATGTTTAACAACTGAAAATAAAGTAAAATAAAATAACAATGGTAAATGATAATAATAAGGGAAAAAACAAATGACATATAGTACAGTTGCTCATGACACACTGGACAGTGTCAGATCCCCCTTCCTGAACCCAGATTGGCTCTGTCAGGGTAAATCCTCCCAGTTTATAAACTGGGCACTATGTTCTGGGGTCTGGAATATCCTTCTGGTCAGTCCAGCTCACCTGTCTCAGCCAGGTTCCCTCTCACTCCTTTTGGGAGCCTCCTCACTGGCAGAGCATAGGAAAGGAAAAAAGAAAAGAGTCCTTGCCTTGAGATAAACTCGACTTAGCAAAAAACCAAAACATCAGTGTGTTATCAGCACCATTCTCATTCTGACTCCAAAACACAGCTCTGTAACCACTACTGACAAGAAATTAACTCTGCTCTAGCTGAAATCAGCATCCTAGCATTTCTTTTGGCTGTTTCCCAGCCCTTTACAGGTGTCATGTAGGAGCTCTGTGCAGGGCTGGAGTACCAGCTCCTGGATTTTCATTGCAATAAAGCCTTGTGACATTAATGCAGCTGCTGGAGCAGAACTGAAGCCTTTAAACTGCACTTTCCTTTGAATAGGGACAGGTAATTAACAGGGTCTGCTATTTGATTCCTCATAAATTTAAAGCTGTATGGAAACCAGCTGTCTGTGCCCACAGTAGTTCCACTAGGAAGAGAAGTGGTGTTAGAATAAAATCCCTGCTGAATTTGCACCCTGTTCCAGAGCTCTGGAGTGACCTGTGTCCCAGCCCTGCTCCTTCCAGAGACCTGCTGTGGGGCATTCTGGGGATCTGTCAAAACTTTCTTCTCTCCTGCCTGTAACATTAGTGATTTTGTGTTGCCCTTCTGACAGCTCTTCAGGCAACAGGCATATCCATGGTTAAAAGTGTGATGAGCCAAACCTTCACCCATCCAAACAAGCTGCAGCTTAGTGACAAATGCCAGCTCCAGGCTGAGCCTCATGCCCTGTGTTTGGGTTTTGTGGCACACATAGGCTATGCCTGGCCCCGTGAGGGCAGCTTGAAAAATTAGCACACAGCAGGCTGCTCTTTAGCAATGTCCTGGCCTTGGGAGGTGGGTCAGGCAGCCCAGCCTGCTGGGAATTTCAGTGGGGAGCCTCTCGGGTGTGACTCTGTTGTTCTGGGTTGCAGTTCTGGGGAAGATCTGTCACGTCAGAACATGCAGGGTGGCGACATCCTTGTCATTCCTTGGGAGAAATAAAGAGAAGCTCAATGCAAAGGCTTTAACTGAGCTTCGTACTACTGTGCTGCATACTGGTACATCTTAAGCACTCCAGTAAAGAATGAATTAAATCAAATAAATGACAAAATAAAGACAGTTGCATGTTAGATACAAGGAGGAGCATTTTCCCAGCTGTGTGCCTTGATCAGCCAGGGAGCCTGCAGATATCCCCATGCTGAGTCCAGTCATGCATGAGTGTCCTCCTGTCTCTCCAGTCCCTTGTCCTCTCTCTGCTTCTAGCTCTGGCATCAGCATTGTGCTCTGGCACCAGAATGCTGAAAGAAAAGGGAAAAAGAATACAGGAAATTTGTCTCCTTCTTGTACATTGAAAAGCACTGTATTCAAGTCCTGGCTGTCAGCATTTCTAGGAATGGCTCCTTTTCAGAAAAGGGAATCAGGATCCTGCAGTGCCCCTGGATGTGACCCTGTGCCTGCTGTTCCTGTACAACACAGGCAAATTTCCAGACCAGAAGTTGGGAGCTTGGGCAAAGTGTTTTTGACTGGTCCAAGTGACACACATTCCTGCCATTCCTGTGATTCTTGTCACTCAAACCAGGAGCCCTTTTCACCAGAAGTGGAGTCCTTTGCCTGTTACAGATGATCTTAACTGCTGCTGAGCTCAAACTTCCATGACTGGAAATCAGCTGCTCTCCATCCTTCTCACAGCATTTTGACTGCATGTGGGATATTAATTACAGGTTGTCTTTTTCAGACCTATACTTCTGCACTACTTGTTGCTTTAGGAGCTGAAAAAATGCCACAAGAGACAATGGCTGTACAGTGGCTTTTAGCCTCTCAGGAAAATCCCAGAGCTGACATCATCTGCAATTATGGAGCACAGATTACAGCACTCTGACATAAGGTGGTGAATTATTCATGATTTGGCAGCCACCATGACTAGAGAGTGTGCTTTAAGTAACCTCAGAATTGCAAGTCTGGTTTGTCACCACAGTCATATTAGGCCAGTGGCCTATCACTAAAAACAGTATTTGGGTGACAGTGGTAGAACCTTGGTGTTGGTGTATGTGGGATAAATAATTTCATATTTATTTCATGTGAGTTTCTTGGCCAATATAGGCAGGAGGATTAAAATCCTTCCTGGATAGGGCCATGTGGCTTCTGCCCCAAAGACTTTGCATTTTAAACCAAAAGAATGCTGAGTGCAGGTTGAACACACAATTGCAGCAGATTTGGTAGGCTAGTGCAAGGCAAAAAGGGAGTGAATTAACAACCTTGGACAGGCAAATTTCCCATCTTGTTTGAACAACCTTGTGATCACTTCTCTACTGGCCAAAGATGAGGGACAGAGACCTGGGCCCCTTGGACTGAGAGGAGAAACAACAACAGAAACAGGTGGGGACTGCAATTAAGACTTGCAAGCTTTTAAGATTTAAAGAACTTAGGTCAGCATTGAAAATATACATAATTCCAGCTATGGTTATATTAAGGACAACCCTCTCCCTACATATTGATACAGAGTCCTAGCATGGAAAGTTAAAGCTGCTATAAGCAACCAGGGTGACTCTTTTATGTGCTTCTGCATCATTACACAGAGAATTCAGGTAAGACTGAGGCCACCATGGGGGACAGAAGAGCAGGAAATACTCTTTATCACCAGTGTTTTGCCCGTGTGGAGACTGGGGACAAGCAGAAGGTGACATCCTGGCTGGTTGTCAGGACAGCAGAATGGCTGGAGAGGGAGCCCAGCACTGCAGCCTGCTGTATCTCCTGCAGGCTTTCTTTTCTTCCAGGAGAGAGACACCACCAGTTTGTGTCTCACTTCAGCACATCACTGCTGAGGGCCAGAAACCACTCTTCAATGCTAAAGGCAATTCCTGATGTCTGATAAAATGCATTTTCTTCTTGCTCTTTGTCCTGACACTTACACAACTTTGCCATATACCACTGGTATCATCACTCTAATAAGAACACATTAATTAATGCAGGAACCCTGGGGAAAAGCAGCCATGCTCTTGTTTCCTTTGTGAGAAATATATCTTGTTACTCCCAGAAAGCCCTTTGCATCAACTATTCTATTGATTACTCTGTTCATTGAAGACTTTTTTTCACTCATAATCAGTCATGTTACCTAGATGTAAAGTAGAGGCTGGAATAAATTTTTCAGTGAATGTTGAAAACTGCAAATGACCATATACTCACAGATTTTCCCAGCCACTGGGGGCTATTATGTTCTTTACCGTGACCTCTTGTAAAGCTGAGGGCAGAGAATATGATCAAGTAACTTATTTATATGGCTTTAGAGGAAACATATTCTTTTAAAACTGCATTTTAACTAGTTATTTCTCAAGGAATGTATGTTAGATTGCTTTTATGTTGTATTGAAAATATAGTTTGTTCCCATTCTCATTTAAAATTTCAGTGTCTGCATTTTCCTGGAGATCCGTGGAGTTGGCTGTGCTGGTACCTGTTAATGCCAGAGACCCCAGCAGCTTTCTGCAGAGCTGATGCAGTGGCCTGTGCTCAGGCATCTGTTTGGAGTGTACCCAACTTCTCCTCATGAAAGGGACAAAAAGAGAAATTGCATGGACAAGAATTAAATGTCCTTTCCTGTGCTGAATACTGAAAAAAGTGTGTGTTGCCCTTTTTGAAATTGTTTCTTCCTGCTGGTGGGTGAAATGTGTGGTGGTTGCCCAAGAAAAAAAAAAATTATTTGAGTTTTTGGAGGTAATGTAGAGCTGTATTCCTAATCCAAGAGGAGATAATGGAGGAGGATCTGTTAGAGTTTCTGCAGGATATCACCCTGCATTGCTGAACTGCAACAGCAGCTGGAGTCTGCTTGGACACTGCTGTGTTCATGACCAAAAACTCCTCTTTGAACTGCAAAGTCCTTTTCACACCTATGATGTGCTGATTAATTGCAATAATAGTGCATGACTGAGGGCAATGGGGGACCCTTGGAGAAAAAGGTGAGTATTTGGGAAAGGGGACTTTGCAGATTTTCTTTAATGAGTCCTGTCTCTTTTTGGGGAAAATCTCTCCCACAGAAAATAAATTGAAAGAAGGTAAAAGTGACTGATTTTAGAAGCTGGAGGAGTAAAATCTGACAAGGTGTGGTTTAAAGTGCTGTTTAGCACATTAAAATGATTGTTGCAGCTATACTTGGAATGTGGTGCACAGGCTGGCTTCAAAGGAAAATGGTGTTATAGTTAATATCTTCTGAGATGCTAAGGAGTGTCCATCAAAGGATAGATACTGGCCTCAGAGAATGAGAGTTACATATATTAAATTACATCTGGGTAACAACTTGAATGAAAAATGTCTTAATGAGGGATAAATAAAGGCCAAACATTAATGCCCCTTCCTATTAAACAAGATGCGCCAGCTGAAAATAGAGCCCTTTGCAGGCAGGCCCTTTGAATTTCTGCACTTTTGAAGAAAAGGCTCTACAGAGATTGGTAAGTGCACTGGCACTTAGCAGCTGTCCAGGAGAACCAAAACACAGCAGCACTACTAGCTGCAATCTGCCAAATCCAAATCCTTCTGCAAAACAAAATCCCAATAAAACTCTAAATTGCAGGAAGTCAATAATTGTATCCAATTAGGCAGGATAAGTGAGCTGGTGCCAGTCTGATCTCTCACATTTGAGCAGGGTAGACACAAGTGCAGTGGGATGCTGGTGACAATTTTTCCTCCAGCAACATGTGATGAACGTAATTCTTGTAAGTGTGACATTTCCATGGAAGTGGTAGTCCCTTGCCCTGTAATTCAAAAGAAATGGTTTTGAATATTTCTTTTTTTTTTTTTTTTTTTTTTTTTTGGCATCTACACACACCTGAGTTGGTATGATTGCTCAAAGGTGGGAGACTTGGATATGAAGCAAGCAGATTCCTGTCCTCCTGCTGGAGCCATAAATCAGCATTAGCATGTTCCTGGCCTGAAGCCTGTGTCCTGCCCCCACCTCCTGCACCAGAGGAGCTGAGAATGTCACATCCACAGATCCTGTACCAGAGCAATTCTCCAGAATCTTGTCACCCCTTTGACTTTCTCATCCAAGCATGCTGCCAGAAGATGGCCACTGAAAGAAACCTGTTCTCTGCAGTTCACAGCCTGTCCTGGAGAGCAGAAACATGTTCAGTGCTGAACACTGCAGAAGGGCAACACATATTCTGAGCTTGCTGGTGAGCTCATGCAAGCAGAGCCAGTAGTGCTTGCACATATATGGGTTATTTTGCCTTTAAAAAAAAGTTGTTCAACCAAAAGGCCACCCAGAATTCTAAAAAAAGCAGAAGACCAAATTTGATGTTTAAGCCTGTAAAAGTTCCTGCCAGATTTAGAGCTAATCAGTGCCAGGGAGTGGCACTCTTGGAGGAAGAGCCAGAGCCTGCAGCAAAAATCTGTTTGGAGGAAGCTGTAGTGATGCCTATCACTGTTAAAGAATCTGATTTATGGAAGAGAGTCACAAGCTTTATGGAAGGGAATTGTGAGACAGGGCAGCATGGAGAAGATGTGGGGATCCAACAATACTCAGCAGTGCTTCTTAAGAGACAGAAATAACAACATGTATCAGCAGCAGGTAATCAGCAAATTGCCCAATTGGTAAGGCCCCCATCACCTTTTTCCATTTGCCCCTTTATACTTTGGAGGCCTGGTGTGTCTGAAAGCCAGCACACAGCCAGCCCAGCTTCCCTTCTGACCAACACTGGCGTGAGTTTTAATGGGAGCTGGAGTGGTGCTGGTGGCAGAAATGTGGGCTGCCAGAGTGACATTGACTCCTGAGCCTTGCTGATGGTAGGAGGGGTGCCTGCTTCAGCTTACATTCCTGAATATTTTAAACCTGACATCCATACCCTGTGTTTTACTACCTGCAGGTTTGGCATACTTAATGTACTTTTAAAAAAGCACATCACTGCACAGAAACCTCTGCCACAAGTGTTGTGTATTAACCATTATATATGACAGAAAAATGTGTATCCAACTAAAGCCTCTGTTACATATACACACACGTGCCAGTAACACCTTTAAAGTTCTCAGCATTTGGTTTTGGTGCTTAAAATTCAACGATGCTCATGCTTCAAAAACTGGAAGGATAACAAGAAGACATGAGGCGCCTCAGGGCAATGAAAGTTACTTCTTAAAGGTATTTGTGACACATGATTTAAAATAGGATGCTTAGCTTTTATTACTCCAAATAATTTCTGTTTGCCACAGATATACAGGAGCAGAGTGAATCCATTCCTAGTCTGGTTACTTCTTCTCCTTCACTTCCAAGAAATCAAATTTTTGTTTTAAAAAATGTACACGTAATTAAAGGACATGTAATTCAGCAGAAAGTCTTTAAAATGCATAACTGATTATCTACTTCCTGTAATTGCTGGTTTGTATATTGAAACTTAGATTGAGTTGGCAGACAATAAAAGATTATTTTTTAATTAGATATACTTATCCTTATCATTTGGGAATAGGGGAAATTTTCCACCACTGCTATTCTTCCTATCTGGGAACACGCACTAATCTCTTGCTTGCTATCAATGTCATTTTTTTCCTAAAAGAGAAATAAACAGAAGCTGTCTTTCTTGCAGAAACAGCACAGCTAGGCTGTGTTTCCAGTTTGATAGGATGGTGGCAGCAGGACAATTTATATGTATAATATGACAAACAGCAATAAAATGTACCCTGCCCAGTTCAAAGATCTGAGATTCACTTACAATCCCCAAGAAATATTTATATTCATTCCTCATTAGAAATCCTGCTTTTGCATCAGAGGATTGTCAGCACAAAATTGTCACCCCCAAACTATTCTATTATAGGGTCCCAAACAATTTTTTTTTCTTTTCCTTGTGACAAATGAAGCAATTGTTAGTTGTGTTAAAAGATATCTCATGTAACCTCTTGCCCTGCAAGCTCCATCTAAAATGACAACAACATCTCTAGAGACCTTTCTTTACTTGATAATGGGCTCTCAATTTATGAATCTTTTCTCCTGTGGGCACAACATTCCAAAGCCATCAGTAGGGTCCCACAGCTCTCCCACTCAGCCTGCCCTACTCCAGCTGCATTGCTCTCATGTGGTGACCAGAGCAGTTGATTTCATGGCAGTGATGGGTGGTTTTGGGTTTATTTTTGGTTGTCTTTTTCATGTAATTCAGCCTCCAGAGAAGGAGGTGGTGGAAGCACTGGTAACCCTTCCAAAACCCTCTGAAGAAGCTGCCATGAACCCGTGTGTGCAGGCACAGCCAGTCCTGGGCTCACATTTCTATGTAGAAAAAGATGGTTTGTGATTTGGGTCATGTGGCAAAGCTGTCCCTCTGACTGAAGCTACATCAGATTTTGCTTTTTTGAGTAACCTTCTTTGCACATCTGCTTTCTATTCCAGACTGTGCCTTGTCACAGCACTGCCAATACAACTCCTGTTCATGCCATCCCTGATAGCTTTCCCTCTTGACTACTGTAAATCTCCTTCTTTTGTATTTTTTTTCACTGCAGGCCTCTCTCTCTAAACAAAAAGGATGTGATTTTTCTCTCACTCCCACTGGCTTTAACCTGCTATAATTTTCCATGCCATTATTCATGGTTTAAACGAGGCTAAGTGAGAGAAGAATGGTGCACAGGGATTTTCATTATGCCAAAGCCATGCTATTCTCTGCACGCAGGCTATGGTATTATATGTCCCTGTCCCCTTACCACTTTCAAAGGCTTCCTTTTCTCCTGATCAAGTTCAATAGAATGCTGAAGACTTCCAGAGGTTGTTTTTTGAGTCTGCCTGACCCTGCTCTTCTGATCTCATATCCACTCCCACACACATTTACTTAGATTTTCTGATCTGGCTATCTCCTGTGGCTGCCCAGCTCTGAGCATCTGGGTGTTTGTGGTTATTTATGCTTGCCATTTGTCTGATGAGTCAAACCTGTGAGTCATTTTCCCTTTCAGACTCACCTTTGCAGCTTCTCTCACTCTCCCAGCTGCCGAGCGGGCGCCGCTGCCACCCTCCCTTTCCACCTCCTCAGGGCTGACTGTGATGCCTCACTGCACAGCTCTGCTTGGGTTGACCTGACTCTTCTTTCTCTTTATGATTTCACAAGGCCTGGTGGCTTTTCTTTCTTGCACCAAATGTCCAGAGACCCCTCATGTGGCTGGTGTGTGTACACACAGCCACTGGGACATGATGCTCTTACCTCAATGTCTTCCTCCAACCGAGCTGCCACACTGCCCTGCCAGACACTTCACAACAGACTCCTTGCTCCAGCACCCTCCATCCTGCTGATTTCCACCTCTTCTCTGCCCCAAAGGTGTCTGAGGAGGGTGATGGGCTGTCCCCTGAAGGCTCATGTCCCCTGGGCACATCAGGATCCTGGGGTGTCTCTAACTGCAGGTCCAGGGTGTGATTTAGCTGCTGGTGGCACCACACAGGTTTTCCCAGTCAGGTGTGCACTCAGGCACCTTTCTGTGATTAAATAGTGCTAATAAAGCAAGCTTTGTCAAAGTTGCTGTTTTTCAGGCTGCATTTTAATGACATTGACTCAGGATTTATGTTCCTGTAATAGGATCCTCATGTGTGCAGGCATAGGCTGCTCCTTCCTTTCCTTCAGTAATTGCTCTGCTGCCCTTTATGTGGAGAATAGAAAGTGAGAGGTGGAGAGCAGCTGAGTAACCTCTAGCTGCTGCTGCATCTTCAGGAGGCCTTTCAGGCTGGCAGGTGTAACCTTTGGAGAAGACATATGTTATCATCACTCTTCCTCTCCACCCAGGGAGCTACAGCTGAGGTGATATGTGATCAGATGATTCAGAGAAGAGCCCCAGGGCAGGACTGCCTGACATATCCAGGTGTTAAGTATACTATCATCTCCTTTCTATCATGTGGGTGCCCTGCTGCCCAGGGCAGCTATTTTCATGTGCATACATAACCCTTGAGAGGTTTGTGCATCTTCCCAAAGCTGGAGCAGATTCTGTGCAACTTTTTTCCTTTGCAATAGGTCCAGCAATGTCTTTTGTCTCAATATGACAAAGGCATTTGTTATTACCTAGGCAAAAAGGAAGAAAATACTTATATTTCTGTATAAGTGACAGCATCACTGCCAGAAATTATCTTATGGATCTTTCAGTATCCCACAAGATTTGATCACAATGACTTGGAGTGGCAGCAGAGAATCTGAGCCTTCTTCTGAGCTTCACCAGCTTTTTAAAGGCTGACTGGTCAGCAGGTACCATCCTCTGATCATACATCCCTCACCCAGCACCTGTTTTGCAAAACATTTGTGAGACAGCTGTGGAAAGTGGAGTTTTTATGGAGTTTGACCATAGGGAAACTGTGTCAGATCTTCTGTATCTCCTTATGCAGAGATCAATCCAGGGAAATGTGAGGCAGTCACCCCAATTGTCTTCGATGGGAGTGAGTATGGCTGGGAAGAACAAGGTTGTATTCCTGAAATCTCAAGGCACTGCTCTGGAGCTGCCAAGTTTTCTCACAAAGTCAACTTATGCCAACTCCTATCCAGCATTTCTGGCTCTTAAGGTTGAGGTTAATTGTGCTGTTTGATTAGAGGGTTCAGACCCATTCTGGGGGGTGGAGAGGTCGTGGTTCCCTTCCAGTGGGATACTTTAGCTGGTGTTCTGCACACTACAGAGCAGGCAGCACTGTAAGATCCTTCATACCCAGTGAAAATGAGTTTTTTGAGCTGTTGTACACTGAGAACATACACTTTCTTCCCCTACAGTATTTTAAGCTATTCATTGCTTCTGTCCAGGATTTCAGAGACTGTTCAAGCAGAGTTAAAATTTCAGATGCATTTTCTGCATGTGCCCAGATTTGCTCTGGAGCACGTGTGATGTGTCCAGCATTTCCAGGGGCCTTTGGTCTGTACACTGGACAGATGGTCTGTATATGCACAATAAATGCCATGTGTTTCTCAGCACAGACCATCTGCAAAACGTGGGCAGAGCATGACTGATGCTTCCTGAAAACCTGGGACAGAAATATGGCAACTCTGTGGCTGAGGCTCTGCAGTGTGACCCAGACCAGGATTTTTCAAAGGGCTTTGGCCTTTCTGCTGCTGCTGATTTCAGCAAATATTTCAGAGCAGATGCTGAGCAGGGCTTGGGCTCCACGAGTGGGTCATTTGGTGGGACAGATGTTGCACATGCTGGATTTGTGAGTGCAGCAAGGAAGGTCAAGGAAATGCTTCACTGGGAGGCTGTTTGAAAGCTGTGGTGCAGTGTGGAAGGCTGCAGAGTGCAGCTGAGGTCAGGAAGATATTTTAACATTAATTCAATATGATGAAAGGGCTGTGTGGCTCTTTTAATGGAGTTCTACAGATAAAAAAAAATGCACCTACTTGTATTGAAAGCTGTTTTATTTATTCACTTATTAATCACCCTTGAAATTACACTTTATTGTAAAAGTATCACTATTTTCTTCTCCAATGGATACCTGATTAGTGTCTTGTAAGCCATATATGCCCTGGCAAATGACAGTGATGCGTTTCCCAGCTGATAGCTAAATAATTCTCTAAATGAGTTATTGTCTCAGTATCTCTGGTAGACTGTACTGCCCACTTGATGAGCCCTCACTAAGCAGAACCAAATTTATTTTATTTTGCACTAATTTAGAATGGTGTAAACATAAACATTCAGCAGTGAGAAATTTCCCAAAAGCTTTTCTGTTGAGTTTTCCCAGATGGTACAACTCTCATTTTAAACTCTCCCAAATGAAAAGGTCGTCCCATTTATTCCAAGCCTTACTTGAGACCTTCCTACAGCCAATATTTATATAGGAGAACACTCTCATTAACCCAGTACTGCTGCCTCTCAAGAGTGTTTTGTAGATTTTTCAAATTTGCAGCTCTCCCATATTAAGGAAGGAAGAGAAGATAGCTTTTGGGGCAGACAGCCTTTCCTCAGAGGAGCAAAACACAAATTTTGGGAATGAAAATTGCCATCACCCCACTGTGGCCTTCACTGCCTCTGGAGTTTCTGGCTCCTGGGGATAATTCAACAGCACATCACAAGAAGTTAATTTTAACCTCTTGTATTGGCTCACCTCATTACTCTCCCATTCCCTTTCCTTTTCTCTCCCCTTTCTCCAAACCCTCCCCTCTACCAACTCTGTTTGGATGTGCTGGGCTGCTGTGGTCTACAACACCAAGAAGATGGAGATTCTTCTGAAGGCACTACACTTTTTGAGCTTAGCTTTTCCCTCAGATGTGGTCCTTGCCATGCTTTTGAGATTGTCAGCCATCCTACTGTTTAGCACTATTATCTTTGCTGAAAAATCAGTGTGTATAAAGTAACCATCTAAGTTTGCAGCTGGAACCATCAAATCTTTCAGCTATTGCCTGTCTGCTCCACTCCTTTTCACAGTGTTTATTTTATTGATAGGGCTGGACAGCCCATTTCTATTTACTTCTGTATCCTTTGCAACGTCTCGCTCAGTTTGAGTTTTGGCATTTCAGCCTCAAGCTTCTTGGCCTCTAAAGTACTGTTCTCTTTGCTGATTGTCTTTTTTCCATTCTTTGCTGGCCCTTCGATGATTGCTATTACACTTTGTTGAGGTAGTTCACCCATTCACTTACATTAACACTAATTTTTACAGCCTTTATTTTTCCCTGGCTTGACACATGTACTGGAGGTAGTTTCCATACTTTTCACTGAAAGGAATCACAGGCCTTTCCCACATTCATGCTTTTCAGCTTTTTAGTCCAGCTGAGTTCACTAATTAGTCCCCTTAATTTCTCAAATTTCACCCATTCAAAATGCAGAACCTTAATTACAGACCTACTTTTGTTTACCCTTCATTTAATTTAAGCTGAATCAACTTGTGATCTCTCAGTCAAAGGTTATTTTCTTTGATCATTTCTTCTGTAATGCTCTTTCTATTTACCAAAATGAAGCCTAAAATAGCATCAGTGGTTCAGCGCTCTTTGGTGAATTAATTTGTTGGCAATTACATCTAAGACTGTCTGGGCCATGCTGCCAGTAGCAGCTTCTGTGTCTGTGAAAATGTATTTATTTTCCTCAAATCTCATTCCTGAACGACATGGTGCATCACCTGTGATATTGATAAAGAAGTAAATAAAATGCTAAAAAATCTAGAGGAACAGAGGACACAACAGCGAGCATATTTATGTCACTCTGTCATTCTTTAATGCTGTATGCATTTCTGGTACATCTCATAAAAGATATAGAATACATGGAAAAAGTTCAGAGATGGGCAGCAAGAATGTAATATGGAAGAGCTTCTGTCTGAGGAACAACTGACTGAGATAACAGGCTTCAAGCTGGAGATAATTGGAGATATCAATACTGACAGCTGGGATGCCATAAAATAGTAAATAAGCAGGGATTGGTCACTGTACTCCCCTAGATAAGGGACTATAAAAGGTATGAGGAACATCTAGCAGATGGTTAGTTCAAAGGAGGAAGAAAAAAATGGTTATTATCATGTGCAGTTCTGTGAAACTTCTTGCCACAGGTTGCTGTGCCTGTTTTATAGGGCTCAAAACAAACAAAAAAGCAAACCAGCCCTAGGCAGATTAATGGTGAAAAAAAAAATCTAATTGAGAATTTTGCCAGTACCTCTGACTCAGAAAGCCTGTGTAGGCAAGGTGTTTATCCTGAGGAGGTATTGCCACAGACTTTCTGTATAATATTCTATCCTGGACATCTTTTTCTGACCATTTTTTGGAATGAGATGGATTTCTAATGTGTAGGAATGCTTCTGTAACCCCACATACAGTGATGAGCAAAGGACTTTAGCACACTGAGATTTTAACAACTCCAAAATAATTCCCACTTCATGAGTAGGGATAGCATAGGAAAACTATAAGATGGTGAGGCACTTGAACAGGTTGCCCAGAGACATGGATCCCAAATCCTTGGAAGTGTTCAAGAACAGTTTGGATTGGGCTCTGAGCAATCTGGTCTAGCAGGGAGGTGGGACTAGATGGTCTTTGAGGTACCTTTCAACCAAAATAATTCTATGATTATTAGCAATTTATTTATGATCTTCCTCTCTCTGGAGATTGGTACAGGCCTGGGGTGTGCTCAGTTCCGTGTGGTATGTTCTTGCCATTTCTGCTTAATTTCTAGTCACCTTTTGAGTTGGAAATTATTTCAGTGCTTTCTCCGTGCCCTAGTAGGCAGTGTGTCACCGAGTGAAATGCCAGAGAAGCATGGAATTCTGCTGCAGGTCTTCTAAGGAATAAAGGCAGGTGAGACCAAACAATTAAGAAAATATGATTGACTAATAATTATGACCAAATTAATGGCCTCATGCATTACATACCTGTGCCACAGTGTTCTTAGGTGTCAGAAATTCTGTGAGTCCACTGAGACCACTCTGCTACCAGCACTTATCCTGCTCTGTCTTACCTCTCTGTTTGCAGAAAATGCTGCCAAAGCTGAGTTCATATCATGCAAACCTTTAACAGCTGCCTGATATTCCTTTAATCTTTTACATATGCTACGTTCAGCCTCCTTCCAATAAAAAGCACATGTTTTTTAAATGTTGCAGCCTCCTATAGGAGGTCTAAGTTTTGACTTATGACCTGCAAACCAAAGGTAACCAGGAGTGTGCAGTTCTTGTACGAACTTTGGAGTTGCTGAGACAATGGGATTGTGTTCAAAGGACTGGGATCCTCCACCCTGCTTTTGGTAATTGGCTCTTGCTTACACAAAGACATAGATCTGTCTTGGCACATGTGGGGAGAATAGTCTGCCTTTCCTGGATTGTTTCCTTCTCCAACTTTTGTCTTGTCTGTTAAGGTCATTAGTTCCTCAGGCAAACTCTCTGCACTGTTTGTTCAGAGCTTAGAACAAAGAGATCATAGCCAGGCCCCCAGACACCACCGTAACGCTGCTATGAATGATCCTTTTTCAAACTGCACAGATCATACCAGGGAACTCCCACTTGGATGTTTCCAGACTGGTCATATGCACATCATAATGACGATTGATTTTTTGTGGTTGCTTTGAAAATCAACAGTTTACTATGGGTTCAATACGAACAGAAAAATAAAGAAGCACTGTTCTTACCATGTCTCTCATGAGATAATCCTCTTTGGATATTTTCCAAGCTTTCTTCTTCCTGAGGATGCTTTTTAGAGTTTTTGTCCCTAAAAATCTTTGATCATCGTGCCTACATCAGTCTACTTTTGGAGCATCTTAAATTAAAGCTCATCAAAAGTTGCTAATTTTTTAAAATTCACAGATGCATTTAAAAATTCTTTTGAATACCTTCCTACTCCTTTACCTCCCAGAGTTCTTCTTTTTCATTAACACAGTCTTTTTAAAAACCTTTTAATCTTCTTCACCTTCACTGTATGTCAGCCTGTGGCTGATTGACTCAGCGTGTCCTCAAAACTAGGACTAGAATCCTTCCTGTTTTATTCAGCACTTCCAACTACCTTCCTGGCGCTGTCCTACCCTTGTTCTGACAAGGTAGAGGTATTGGCATAGGTATTTTGTCCTTTCATTTGTACTTGCAACTTCAGGAATCATTCCCTCAATTTTTTTTTCTGTTAGAGGGACACCAGAAGCTTGCTGTCTTCATGTAGCCTCCCAGTTCCTCTCTCATTTAGTGGCTTCTGAGCCTGGTTAGTAGAGTGACTCACCAAAATATTTTGCATCTCGCTGTATTGGTTGAATGAGCCCTTTTGCATCAGCATGAATTTATATATAAATATGTATGTGCCATCCTGCTAACTTAGGGTTCTATTTACCTGCTCATGTGTCTGTCTATCAAGCACTGTTCTCCATGGAAATTACATCAATGTCTCTTCGTTACTTTGAAGTGATTTCTAGACAGCCACTTATCAAAGAATATTAACATTGATGGCATATCTATTTCCCTATTCCTGCAATTAAAAATTCTATCCACTGAAACAGTTTTTATAGGCCCATGACTGAAGAAAGAAAATGAGGAAATTCTGCCTGGGAATGCAGTAATACTTTGTGTAGCAGAGGGCAGCAGGACCAAATACAACGAACGTGGTATTCCAAGAAGAAGCACACAGGGAGAGGAATTGAGCTCCACTGAATTCAGCTAGCTATTAACCTCAGTGAAGCAAAGAGTTCTCCCCCCTACTTCTCCCTTGCACAACTCTCACATAAGCAGAGGTCCTGAGAGCTGGTCCTGACAAAAGGTACTGTGTAAGGTGTGGTAGTCTTAAATACAAGGGTTTTTTTCCTTCTGTTCCCCTTCTCTTTGATGTGTAACTGCTTTATACACTCTGAAGTTTAGGAACTATCAGGATTTCTGGACCTGATGCTTTTACTTTGTCAATTAGGATATTATGGGGCACTGTAAGACAGGCTGATTTCAGCAGACCTGTTATTTGACAAGGGCTATTTACTCTCTCTGGTTTGGGTCACCTAATATAAATAGCTAAATAAGGCATCAAGCCCACTGCTCAGTCACAGGACTTAATCTGGCCTGTTTCACATGAAAGCTCATCCAAATATCATTCTTGAACTATTTTGGAAAATTATGGGATGCACCTCCTGGAAAATTACATGGGGACCTAGTTTGCATGGGGCAAATAGTACAGTATTTTTCCTTTCTCATGATTCCCAGAATAGGCAGGCACTAAATCAAGCTCTGCACAGCAGGGCTCACTGCTGCAGCTGGTAGCAGTGTGACTGTCACTGTGCTCTCACCACAGCAATCCTTTCATATGATACATGAGATGTTCCTGGCCAGCATTCAAAGGGCAAAGGGGAGAAGGATGACAGTACAGTCCCTGGCTTTTGTGCATTTTGTTTATTGGAATATCCTTTTAACCATTCAGCAGTGTACACTGCTAGGTTAGACAAAAGTCATTAACATTGTCCTTGGTAAGAGGATCAAGTAATAGTGCCATATGCTGCTATGCAGTGACATGCAATCACTTTCTAGAGGAATTTCAAAACTGAAAACCAGATTAGACTAATTTGTGCTTATTTTGTTTTACTCTAAGAGCATACACCATCACTTCGCCAGTGAAGTATCACTGAAGTAACTTCTGTGCAAAGCAAAGATGTAGAAGAACCAGCAAATCAGTTTTTTCCTTAAATAACTATTTTTCTGAATTTGTTTTAAAGGAAACTCTACTTGTCCCCTTATTCATGGAGTCACGGCTCTGTGCCACCACTCCTTGCTCTGGAGAGCTGCTTATCATGGCTTCATCTCTGAGAGCTGAGATGTTCCTTCCCTAAAGACCACTGCCAGGCTGGGTCCTCACAGCCATCTGAAGAGGTGCAGAGCTCCCTGGATACTATGAAGCCTTTTCAGCTCTGTGAAGTCATTAAAAAAAAAAAAAAAAAAAAAAAAAGGAAAAAAAATTTAAACAATGGGCAATTTGGTAGCATCGAACCTGGTCTTTGCAAGGCACTCTTTGCAAGAGTTCTTTGCAACACACTCAGATCTGTGTTGGCTCCCACCTTAATCCACCCCTGCTGACATGCATCAAGAATAAATCAGCACAGAGCCTGGCCCCTGTACTGTGTAAACATTAACTAATTAATCCTCCTTAAAGCCTTCAGAGGCTGCAAAGGAGTTATTATTATACTTCTCTTCATAGACTGTGTAACTGCAGCAGTGTGGATAGAAAATTAAAGGACACAGGCATAATGATTGCTCAACTTGGGTGCAGAAGAGCTCTTGGACCTCTCCTGAGCACTTCTCACTTTTCATAATTTTTAGCAGTCCCAATTGAAGAATAAACAGGTGGGGCTGTATAATCTATTTCAAAACAAGCTTCAGGGCCTTATCCTTATCTGTGTTACGCCTACAAATACACAGAAATTCTGTTTGCTCCTTGGAGGGGTTTACAGTAACGCTGAAAATCAGAATCTGGCCTACCATCTTAATACAAAATGTGAGGAAAAAATATCCAACATCAAACAAAGGCTGATGCTGAATATAGGTTTGTTACAAGCAAATGGTTACATTTGTTTTTTTCTACATTAATGCTGTCCAGCACTCCCCTGTGTATTCTCAAGGAAATGACTTCGTTATATCAGTGAAGTATATTGGAAATGAAATCAGTGGCAACACCAAATGTGCCCAGACATGACAAGACTTTTAAATAACAACAGAAGAATTCTATCTCCTCTCCTGTTTGTTCCACGTTAACTTAAGGAGATTGGTGCTGACTTTCTGGAATGGGTGCAGCAAGCTGTAAATGATGTATGAAAATGAAATGAAAAGTCTCTGCCCAGGACACTGTGCACAGCAATCACTGCTGAGGCATGTTAATAGCTCTTTGCTCCTGTACACTCTGACACAACACAGAGCCAGAGAAGCCAGCAAAGCAGAAATTGGAACAACTACCCAAAAATATCCTGGACAGGACCTCTGCTGATTCTTCACTCAACCTCATTTTGGGTGGTAGTGTCCTTTAACAGGGTTGAAAGGAAAGAGACCCAAATGTTTAGAACCCTTCCTGTGCAAGCCAGGTGGTTTGCTCACAGGTAAGGAACAAGTCAGACCATGATGCCAACTTCTCAGGTCCTGTTTTTTCCTGCCTCTCTTTCACAACTTTGTTTACTGTCCTCCTGTGTTGCAACATCTGGCCCCTGGGGCTGTGCATTTGAAAGAGACTGGCATCAAATGGGCAGAATGGAGCTGCTGTACCCATGAGTGTGGGTGCAGTTGACACCTGGGGCTTGTGGCAGCAGGGCTGGGCAGTTCTGTGACCCAGTTACTGGAGGGCTCCCTGGTAGTTCCACTGCAGTGCAACACCACAAACAGTGATTATTAACACTGTTAAAAAATCATGCAAGCCCAGGTTCTGCAAAGGCTCTGCCATGTGAACAGTTCTGTGGAGATAAAGAGGGCACTGCAGCAAGAGTAACATGCTGATATATGGGTGCTGATGCACTGGTTAGAAGTTGCTCTTCAGAGCTTTGGGCTTGACCTGCTCTGTGTCCTCAGGTGATGGACTGACCAGATGATTCAGCAAACATCCCTCATCTGGCATCCCCTTTTGGACATTTGCAATGTAGGTCTCTGCACCACTCCCTTTTTGCATAAGTAGCTGGTGCAAGTGCAAACTAAATCCAGCATAAATTACAAAATAATACAAATTAAGCAAGATGCCATTTGTGTGGTACTCCTTCACAGCTCAAAAGCAGAGGGAAATGGGATTTAATTTAGGCCAGTCCTCTGCTGCATTTCAGATAAAGGATTTTTAATCTAGTTGTAGGTTGATAAAAATACCCCTCTCTGATCCTGCAGGCAACTTTTTCTGCCAATTTTCTTTGCACAGAGGAAGAGAGGGGAAGAAATAATTGAAAGAACACTGCTGCATAGAAAATGACACTGACGGAGTAATGCACTTTGGAACTGCGTGCTCTGCCAATTCCTTGTTTTCTACTCTTTTTTCCTTCCTTTTTTCTTCCGCATTTTAAAGCTGTTCGTATTCATCAGCATGATTAGGTGGTGGTGTTTTTTTTTTTTTTTTTTTTTCCCTGAGCACTAGCCAGGTAGCAGTCTTTTAAATACAAAATTATTTGATTCTTCTATTCTGGAGTGTTATTTCAACTTTCAGAGTACAAGTTGTTCCCTTCCACCTCAAGCAGAAAATTTTCAGGGTTAATTTATTCATCTAATTGCTGGATGCACATGTGGTATTGCAGTCCACAGTGATTTTATGGACTTAGGGCTATGGTAATGACTTAATAAACATGCATGTGTACACGATTTGAAGGCAATGTATTCTCTTGAATGTAACATTTCAGAAAACACAGCATGAAAAATAAAAGGGTAGCCAGAGGCATATCTCAATGGAGGCGTGAAATGCTGAGCTTTTAGTATTTTTTCCAAATTAAAGACTCTGTTTAGAAAAGGTACTACCTGTCCAGCTTTCTGACAATTCATGGGCATTTGAATGATCAAAAAAACCTCACAATTCAACACTTTTTTTTTTTTTTTGCCTCATTTGCCTCAATGCTCTTTTGAGCCCTGTTCTAGGGACTTGAATTTAGTGTGCAAGTATCCACAGAAAAGCAAAGTTTAGCTGAGTGGGGAAAAGGAACAGGACAAGTTTGATGGACAGCTTTCAGGAAGAGCATGTTAGAAAATCTCTGCTGTGGTCTATGAAAGGGTGAGGGAGGCCAAGAGGGAGGGACAAATTTCAAGAGCTGTTGATTGAGGGGCTGGTTAATTACGCCACACCAGCTTAAACAAAACCCAACACAAATGCACCTCTGTTAAAGTGTATGAATTTACTCTGGTGGACTGTTGAAAGGAGGAAAGGCTGGGCTCTGTAAACGTTGGCCAATTTATTATGCTTGAAATTTAAAACTATTTTTGATTGTCCCATTGCCAGTTATTAAACCTGATGATCTGGATGCACCGTGGGAATGAACCCTGCACGTGCCTGGGGTGCTCACCCTCTGCATGGTTCCTTCTTTTGTCCTCCCCAACTCACTGCCCAAACCAGGGCACCAGCCAGGATGGGGCTTTGACTGAGCCCATATGGCAGCTCATTTGCTCTTCTCCAGTCTAACAGAGCCATGGTATGTGCTGGCAGTGCTGCATGAAGTATTAAGCTTTTTTTTTTTTTTTTTGATGAGACCAATTTCCACTAGCAAGCAAGCATCTTCTTGAGTGGTCCCTTAATAAATGTTCGGAGAAAAGGAGACTGGTTCTCTAATAACTCGGGGAAAGGAGCTGCTTGCAATAAGAGTTGTTTGTGTACTCAGTTATATTGGGTGGGAGGACTTTAGTTCTTTAAACTTTGCTTTCCCAAATATATACTCTTGCTTCATATATATCTAGTGGAATGGTTTATAATGACATCCAGATCACTAAAACTTGAGACCAGGTGCCAAGTGGTTGGCCAATAGCAGATGTAAAAATCTTTGAGTCTTGGAAAGGTCTGGATAAGTGTTTTAGCCACTGCCTAGGCCTGATACCTGCAATACTTCAGAATTATTTTCCTGGAACTGGACAGGTCACAAAGTTTCCAAATGTTTTAGCTCAATTTTGAACAGCATTTGACTCACTTTTTAGTATAGCTCTGGTCTGGATGCCAGAGGCTCACCTGCACTTAGCATCTCTGCTTCCTTTAAGCTATGACCACAAAATGTCTCACTGGCAACACTTAGCTGCCACTTGAGATGGAAAAGCCCTCCTTGAACACTCACAGTGAATTAAGCTCCTGCCACAATGGCTATTTCTGACCTTGACCAGATGAGTCCCCTGGGGATACCTTTAAGCATTCAGCATGCTGTGGATTTGGATGCCATCTCAGCCTGCCCTGGCTGAGGAAGCAGCTCTGGGACTTGACTAGTTTGGTGTCTGAAAGCAGATGTAAGGAAAGCCCAGAACCTTTATATAAACCTGTGATTGATGGGAAGGAACATCCTGCATCCCACTGTCCTTGACTTTTTAATATATATTTGCCCATCCAACCCTGCCCTTGAAAATTCTCTTTCTACTGAAACTGATTTTCATCTTTTGTGGAGGTAAATGGTGATGAATTGTTCTGCTTGAGCCACAGCATTTTTCCTCCAAAAAAGTGACACTTTTTGGAGAAAGATCTGGTGAAGGACATGACTTTGTGTCTTGCCCTGCTGTGACTGAGGCACAGCTGAGGTTTTCCCTTGCTGCTTCCCTGCTCCCAAAAAGCCAATTTTAACTCATCTTTCTATTAAAGGAAGGAGCTAATGTTGAAAAATGAGCCACGGTCTTTTGAAGCCTGTGGTGGTTGCAGCTGCCTTGGTGAGAGCCACATCTCCCTCCCCTGTGCTTGATGCAAAAGCAATAAGGGAGTTACTATGCATTTCAGTTGGGTTTATTTAGTCTGGAAGAAAATGTAATGAAATGGTGTCTCAGTTTCACATTGGCTGTCCTGGATACTTAAAAGCAGAGCTGTCTGTGCCTCTGTCCATCCCTACAACTGCTCAAGGTCCTTACTCATGGTGCTTAGTGTCTACTCAACCATAACAGCCAATAACACCCAAAAGGGCCATGAGTTCTCTCTGCCCTTGGTGTCCAGAAATGTGCCTCCATTCTGGCTGTAGTTCTTGTGCTCCCTGCTGCTTCCTACACCCATTATTTTTCATTTTGCCACTGGTAGTTTTCTAACAAGGTGCTATTTGTCACAACTGCTTTATTGAAGCAGGGGAGAGGTTGAGCTGGGGGTTGAGGCATGCACAGCTTCACAAGTTACTGCCACAGCACCAGATCCCACCAGCAAGGAGCTGAAGGTGACTGCAGGCACATCCCAGAGAGTGCCATTCATTACTCCCACGTACAAGCAAGACAAAGCTGCTCCTCTTTGCCCTCTTGGGAGGTGCTATTTAAAGGAGGAACAGGCAGGTCTCTCTTCAAAGAGCATACAAGCTGACCAAACTAAGCAAGGGTGGGAGAAAATAAATATTATCCTGACTACTGAGATCAAAAGCAAGGCTTGGAGGTGCCAAATGATTTGCCTGAGTTGGTATGAGCAGTCTGGAAAAGAGATGGGAAGTGAACCCATAGCTCTTGCCTAGCAAACAGTGTCCTCTGAAATACCATGTGGTCAAGAAAATGACAGTTTCATCAAAATCCAGCAGTTGTCTGTGAACTGTGACACCTTAAAAACAAGTGACATAATTAAAACAAAAAAAATTGTTCTGCTTATTTTTCTGATAATATTGTTCTCATATAAAACTGGTTGGGTTTTCCCCCCACTGTTTTAATTGTTATTTGTTGTTGTTACTGTATTTAATAACTAATTATTTTAAATTATTTTTCACAGCAACATACATCAAAATCCCCAAGTTTAAATATTCCAGAATTCCTGCTCTCAAAAACATTTACAAATTAATTCCTTCCTCTGGCTTTGAACTAAAAGGTATTGGAATACATTGGTGGTTGTCACAAGTCACATCACATTCTGATGAAGGATGAAGAGCAATACGTTTTGTATTATTTTTTAAAGATTGCCCCTTGATCATCATATTTTGCCTAGTTAGAAATAGGAATGATGTGAATATCATTGGGAAATACGCTTGCAATACACTTGAGTTGTTTTCAGAAAGACTAAGCTTGTAATTACCTACAAAAAAATTTGCCTAATACACTTAGATACTATGAATATAACCCCTTAATTAACCATTTATTCCTCTAAATTAAAGAAAGATCATTTAGAATATTAGCACGAAGACATTTGGGTCATTAACACCAGCTTTATCTTCTGCACCAAAAGCGAGGAAAATATTTTATTCTTTCCTTGAGCTGAGGTGTCAGGTTTTATTTTCCTGGATGAGCAAAGGAGAGCTTGTTTTCTAACTCTTGATTCTGTATTTCTGATCAAAAAAGAGCACACTCTGAATTCATTTTTCTCTTTGTTGTCACAGGCTGCCTGGCCCCAAAGGCTGTTCTGTTCAGGAGAAGGAAGTTAAGTTACTGCCCCCTGACAGACCTCTCTGTCAACTCTTCAGGATGTCAATGCTGGTTTGTTTGGTGGGAAAACAATAAAAGTCAACACTGGGAGGGACTGGAAATAGCATTCAGATGGCCAGGGGACAGGCAGTGGGTCGGGTGGGAGCACAGTAAGGAACCATTTAACGGAGCCGTTTAATGACTCCCGTGTTTCTCTTTGGCTACCAGGATCCCCCCGGAGCACTTGCCCACTAGCCAGTAGTGAACACATCTGCTGTTGGTAGAGATTTTACTGTTGATTTCTCCCAGGCTCAGGCGTGAAACCCCTGCTTTGAGGTTGAGGGTAATTACTGCTGCATAGCACAGACATGTGGGGCTGATTAGTTCCAGGCTAGATGGTGAGAGGGTGCTGATGGTTCCCAGGTAGAAATGGAAATAGGACAGATGCTTTGCTGCTGGCAAGAGTGTGTTAAGGTTGAGGTTCTTCCCAGAGGAAGATTCGGGTACCCAATGAAGAACAGAGGTAAAGTTAGGTCCTGCAGACAAAACTGTAACATGAATCTGCTGCTGCCAAACCCCAGGAGTCTCTGAGTTCAAAATCTATTTAAGCATCTACAGCAGCACTTCTGTGTGCCCAGGGCTGCCCTCCCTGCCTTGTTGTGATCTGGGGACTTCACTTGAAAGTGCATTGAGCACCACTCAAAAACGCTCCTGAAGTGTGCAGGTTTCAGTTACCTGAAGAGAGCCAAAGGCTGTGTTGGTCATATCCAAGGAGAAGTTGCATCCTCAAAGGTTTTTTGAGGACTGTGGCCCTGAGCTGAGGTAACCAAGTTCTTCCTCTCTCCTGCTTTTGTGCCTGAGGCTGATCTGGGTCTGATCTTCAGCCCAGGAGTGAGGAGCAACTGCCTGTGATGATGGCAGGTGATTGAAGAGGGACCAAAGACCACAGTTACCAAAGATATTCCTGTCACAAAGAATTGGGAAATTTTTAGTGATAAGAGGGACGCACACTAGATTCCTTGGTGATGCTAAGTGCTAGGCTGCAGCTCTACCTGTGCATTAATGAAACACTAGTGAAGGTAAAGCTGAACTGAGTCTCACTGCAGAAGAACTGCAGAAGAGCTGGTTAACTTTCATTTTTTGTTTGTTTTGGTTTGGGTTTTTTTTTGTTTGCCTTTTTTTTTTGTTATTACTCTTTTTTTTTCTTTTTGGTTCACAGAGCTGTGCTTTTATGCTTTTCCATTATATAATTTTATGCCACTACGGTGGATTAATTAATCTTCTGAGAATGGCTGTGGCTGTCCTTTACTGATGGGGGAGGAGGGCAGCAGGAATGACTTCAGTGCTTCTTTAATTACTGATCTCATTAATTACCCTCCAAACCAAGTGGGTTTTTGCTCAGGGCTGTTTCCACAAGCCAGAATGTCCTTCTGGAACTGGTTTACACCTGAAAGGGTAATTGCTTCCTGACTCTATGCTTAAATATTTCCAAAACCCAACAGCATCTCATCACACACCAACAGCTTCATCAGGCACCTCCTCCCTCTACAGCACTGGGCTTAGCCCAGTTAGGAAAGTTCCTTATTTAGCCCCATCTTAAGACACCTGCCTGATAATAATCCAGACACAGCCTGTAGCAGTTTGAGTTGTTTTTCCTCTGCATGCCTGATATAGTCAGGAGCAGAATTTCCACCCTGTGGTTTATATCTTGAGATAAATGGGATTAGCAAAAAAACACGTGGACAGACTCAAAATGGACAGTGCTGTGCCTGAACAGCCTCTCACCCTGCAGCTCCTTCTGCTGAAATTGCTGAACGCTGTGCCTTGGCCCATAGGATACACTGGTACAGTGCCAGAGAAACAGTTGAAAAATAAAAAAACCCCAACCCAGCCTACCAGAAATCTGCTTTCCTCTGGAGTTCCCTGAGCAAATGTGGTTCTGGCAAGGAAGGAGGATAAAAATGAGCCTCTTTGTGGGAGCACTGCATCAGCTCGGTGCTGCCGTGTTGCTGCTCTACAGGCACTTTATGAGTGATGTGACAGCTTCCCTGACTGAAGTAATTCCAAGTACTGTAACATGAAGTGTCAAGGCAGACAGTAGAAAACATTTCAATCCTTTTCATTAGAACAAAGCACTATTCTCTTGACGGCTTTCAAATGCATATTGTTTAGCTATTATGTGCTAACCTTGACTGTTATATTCCAAGCACAATAGCAGTGGGAGCTTTCTGCTTTTTTTGTTCATTTTTGATCATGGTAAGAGGATTTCTCTTTTTTGCAGGGTCAGTAAAATATTCCATTATAAGGGGGGAAAAAAAAGTAAAAAGAAATATTTATGTTGCAGAAACAGTTGAGAAGGAACTTTGAGGTCTCTTGTGTTTCACTTTTCAGGTGGGTCAGATGGTTCCCAGTATGGATTTTTACCCCAGAGTGGCTTGTGCTTCTCTTGAAAGAAATCAAAGGCTGCAAGTGCATCCTACCTAGACTGCTCATGTGACAAGTGACAGGCTGATGCTAAAGTGATTGCAATGTCAGCTGCTGAAAGCCTCGGGCAATGTGCAGCAGGTAAATGGTTAATTAAAATGATTCTTCAAGGATACCTTTAAGGGAACATGGAGCCTTTCCAAATCTCTGCAGGGAGTTATTGATGGAAATTGCTGCTCCACTTTTTGGCTCAGGGATACACACAGGGTGGGTTACCTTAACAGTTTCTGACATTTCATCCCCCTGACCATGAGGCTGCTGAGACTGGAAGATTAAATTGCTCCTGAAAGAATGAGAAGTGACACAGGTGAAAGGCAAAGATAAAGATACCAAAATATGTAAGCAACACATGAAAACCCCTGATAAAGCCTGAGCTCCTTTTTAGGACCAGGTGGACCATGAATGCTGGAGGACAGAAGATCTCCTTGTTCTCTCAAAAGGCTTTGTAGCCTCTGCTTGCCCAAGGGCCTGATTGAAATTTTTTTTGTCCCATTCCCCTGAGTTAAACTTTTCCAGTTTCCACAATCTCATCTATGCCTCACACTTTTTTCTCTCATCTCATTCTTTATTTTTGAACAACCTCGTTTAGTTCCACTTACAAAACTTCTCAAAGTAAAGCATTTCCCAACCATATCCAAATCCTTCTTCCTGACCTCTTTATCTCTTTCTGTCCATTCCTACCTTTTCCCTCACACTAGCTCCCACTCTAATTTTTTCCTACCCCAAACTGGAGCCCTAAAATTACCCTCTTCTGCTGCCATTCCTTCCCCTCCTGTGGATTCGGTTCTTCCCTTTCTGCTGTTTGATTTTTCCTCCTTCCTCAGTGCCAATGCCTGACAGAGGAGTCCCTGATTATATGTCTTCATTGTAATTAAACTGGGCCAGAGCCCATTTGCTGGCACTAAGAGCAAGTGGCACAGTCTGGCTCACATCCATACAGCTAAACTCTCTTCCTCCCAGAACAGGATGGCTTTATCCTTTCTGCCTATTGGGAACAGCCCTTGGCAAGTGCTGCTCTCTGAACCCTGCCCAGACACAGTCTCTCAGAGTACTCCCTAGGACAAGCCAAAACTGTGCCAGGGAGCATGCTAATAATTAAACATTATAGACTGTGCTACAGGCCTTGGTGCTGTTTAATTTACTTCTAAAAATGCAGCTGAGAGAGTGGGAGAGGCAGTGTCCTTGCCTGCAGCCCAGGTATCCTCTCACAGTACAGCCAGAATGGATGGTTTGGCCCCTGGGAGGACAGTGGTCCCTGAAGACTGAGCAAGAACATCTGCAAGCAGAAATCAGAACATAAACTTGGCTAAACGTGGGCAGGGTTTTTTAACCTAATGGGGTGTGGGAAGCATGTCCTTGGTTAAACTTCTGTCCTCCAGCCACCACTGCCAGGTTCCTGCCCCCAGATATAATCATCTAACTAAGGATTTCCTTGTGGTTTTTTTAGTATGAGTTAAAACCCCATTTTTTTCTGCTTTTCCCCTGAGGTGAAGATAGTAAAATTCAGCTAAAGGGGACACCCACATAGGAAATTCTAACTCCTTTAGTTAACATTTAGCAAATTTTTTATCAGCTGAAAGCAGGGTCTTACTGTGTGTAGGTAGTGTAAAGCATTTTTGTAGTGAGTGATAACAGCATTATCTGCCACAGGTGAGCAAGGGCATGCACACAGGCTAGGAAAATGGTGCTGGCATAACCCCTTTGACAAATCACATTTACCTGAGACCAAACACATGCCAAATCACATGGAAGGGCCTAAGCTCTCAGGATGGGCTTGGGAATAATGTTCTGAACAGGGTTAGCATGAAATTGTGCCAAGGCACAACAATACTGTTGGTCCACTAGCTGCAAACCTGGGATTTTGCTCTGACCCAGGAGTAAATGCAATGTGAAAACCCTCTACAACCAAATAGTCACCCCAGATGTTTTTATACCCTGAGAGGTTTTGAGATAATTAGCATTCACATCCAGGTGTGTTACACACCTGGTGCCTGTATATATGTGTGTATATTTATAGCCAGCCAAAATCTGACACCACTGCATATTGAAATGGTCAGAGTAGAGAGATAGGTTATTGCTGTTTCCATGGCTTTGAAAGTCTTATAAGCAGCCAGGAATAAAAACAATAAATAATTACTGTGTTACAGAATACTAATGTTATTTCTGAAATAACCATGTATATTTTCTGAAGGTTTTGCTTGTCTTTTAAGCCTCAAGTAACAGGCAAGCAATGTCTGTAAGACACTTTTTTTCCTTTTTTCAAATATACATATATTTATAGATTGGATCACTGATGGGTTCTCTGCATTAACAATGAACAAAAGGCTTGAAAGCAGCTTTTCAGTCAGTGAGTGCTGCCTGGAATTTGTCTTGGACTGTGATTTCAGGTTTGGCCCTGCAGACAGTAATATGTTCATCATCTCATTCTTCATGGACCCACCTCCTTGTGTCCAGCATGAGCGAGGATGACTGAAACACAGGGGTTGCCATTTTGTCCTGGGTTCTCCTTGTTTCTTTTTCCCAAGCTGCCACCCTGGCAGTCTGTCCTTCCCCAGGGCAGTGGGGGCTGTGTGGGAGGTTGTGGCTGGGTGGTCTGAGGCAGAACATTCACCTTCTGCAATGCAGCCCAGTGCCAGGCTGCACACCTTGCCCATCCTATGATGTTGATTCCTACAGCTCCTTTTATTTTTTTCCTCCCTGAAATCCTACAGTCTTTGTTTGAAACTGAAACAGATGTTCACATTACATGCATATTAGCACACAGTAAGTCCATCCAAGGCAATGGAAAAAACTCTGGTGGGACTGTCTTGTGTTAGAGAATAAGTAATAGTGACTTTGTGTGCTCTGTTGGAACTGACAGGACTCTCTGGCTGAGCAGAATGGCAGCAGAAGACCATTAGTGCACAGATAAAGGAATTGTGTTATCTCCTGGTGTTGTTCAAGTCATTGGGAATTTCCCTTTGATTCCAGCCCAGATGGGAGCTGAGCTGAGACACTTGCCTTTTTATGGACACATTTTTCTTTTCAACTCAGAGATAAAGATTTTTGGAGGAGACAGGCAATGACTATCAAGACAGTAGATGGCTGTGAAAGCAGCAATTGCCTTGGCAGCTCTGAGTGCTGTGGAACCCACACATAACTGCTTGAACAGGAGGGAAGATGTGGGAATCCAGGGCATCCCTCTGGCTGCCCTGGAAGGTCTGGGACCCTGGCAGGGGTCAGGAACCCCCCTGGACAGAGCCCCCAGAGACACTGTCTGTGATCTCTGTCCATGGAAAAGAGTTTTCAATCTTACAGGATGAATTACAAGCTCTGAGTGTTTGATATCAGTAATAATTAAGTGTGGCACAGGTGCAAAAGTAAAATTTTAGGATTCTAGATTAGGGGTCCAAAGGGGACAAGATGCAGGAAATTGGGTGTGTCTTGTCCTTTTTCTCCTTCTTCATGCCCTCCATGTCTCACTGTGGTGTTGGCATTTTTCTGTTGGTTCAGGCTGGGGACACACTGTCCAACGTAGGTGACAGATATTGGCACGTTATTGTAAATCCAGCCCGGGGAGTTTCTGGTATTTAATGTTTGTAACACCCCACTGAGGGCAGAGCCCCACACGCTGCCCTGCAGGACAGAGCTGGGCAGGGCAGCAGAACATGTGAGAGATAAATAGAATAAACAACCTGGAAACCAGCACAGACCAATTATGGCTTCTGCTTTGGCAGCGGGGCAGAAAGACAGAGACTTTCTACAATCTCGGGATCCTCAATACCACAGATTCCAGTAGGAAGAGATCTCGAAGCTGGGACCCTCCTGAGAGAGAAACAGCACAGAGCAAGTGAAGGGAAACACAGGACAGCAGGGCAGAGGGGAGGGATGGGAAAGCCAGGCAGGCCAGGGGACTCAGCACAGCACAGAGAGCACCCAAACCTCAGATCTTTGCTCTCGCCTTGGTGTGTCAGGTGGCTCAGCAGGCTCATGGAAGAATTGTTATCAAAAACCTCTCTGAAAGAGGGGAAAAAACAGAAGCTAAAACACAGAATTGAATTAAAAACATTCAATCTGGAATCTTGTTCAAATAGCTCCAATGTGTTCTGCTGATTTGTTGCCCTTCACACCTTTCCGAGCTGCCCACGTGAGCGCTGCAAGGCTGCAGTTTGCTTCCAAGAGAAGCTGTGTTTTCTGCAAATTCAGAGCTGCTCTGGGCTCTGTGACTTTGCAGTTTTTGGCAGAATCCATCCCATTTTATTTCTCCTGCCCTGTGTGGGTGGAAGCCCTGTAGGGAGGGGAGCAAGGTAAACAGAGCTGAGCAGAAGAGGTTCAGGGAGGTTTTCCACTGGGGAAATGGAGGTCTTGTGTTGGGAGCCAAGTGTCCTCAGCTGGACCCATTCCAGCTCCTTCTCCTTTCTTTGCACTCAGGGAGGATTTCAGCCTTTCCAATAGAAGCCAGTGGTAATAGCTGGGAGAGATCTTGGATTTCTATGGATTTTGGCTCAGACCAGACTTCTTTCCACTTCCCAAGGAAAGTGCACTGATAGCCTGATTTATGCACCCACCTTTTGCTGGGACTTAATGAACAATTTTATGACATACAGCTTTTCCAGCAGTACGTGTTGGCCTCACTGCACAGCAATAATTGCACAGCAGATGTGTATGGCCATGGGACATCCAGCTGATGACAAAAGGTGTGGTGACAGGAGTGACTCTGCATTTCTCTCCTTTCTCTTCATCCCAGATTCTCCCAGGCAGGAAACACTGCCAATGACAGGGTAGAAGTTCATGTAGCTCTTCTGTGAATTGAACCTTCTTTCATTTCAGTGAGGGAAATCAGCCCTTGAGGGACACTGCAGCTGGCACAAGGCTGTGGCTGTGGGAGAACTCACTCATTTTGCTTGCTGTTGAGTTGGCCCACCATGTCTTAAGTGTCTGTGCTGACTGCAAAACCTCTGTCCCACACTCCAACAGGGCAAGTAATAAGAAGCTACAGCTTCTTTTTTCATTTTCTGGCTTTATTTCAGCAGTTTAATATGGCACTTAACCTCTCTAGCTTCCTTCTGTGAGCTTTGCTTGTGTGGGTGTTGGGGAGCCTGCTTTCTGCTGTGTTCTGCCTTTTGCCTGTGCTTTTTGCCTCTACTTGAGAAAGCTGCTATTTCCACAGGAGGATCTGGAAATCTTGGCACACTGAGCACTCAATACCTGTCTTTGCTGGTCACCCTGGGGTACTGAAGGATTCAGCTCCCCCTCTCAGTGCTCAGGTTTGTTGAGCCAGGGCCTATGAGGTCTCAGAAGTAATTTGTGAATGGCTCCACTTAAGGGATAGGGATGTTGTGTAGGAAATGCCTCCGTTCTGCTGGAGAACATTTTACCTTGGATATCCTCAGCCAGCCAGCCCCATCCAATCAAGAGGAATTCCCCTCTGGTTTTTTAATTAACCATCTTCCATATCTGGTGTTTCCTTTTTTAGAAGATGTGAAGAAGGCAAAAACCTAAATTTTCTGAAGCTATTTCTCTGTGAGGAGCCAGCAGCAGAATGCTACACTTGGATTTGGAATAGATGTCTGGATTCACTGAAGGGAGATCGCTGATTTTCCCTCCTTTACTAAGATCCTTGTTCTTGTCAGGAACATGAGATGCACGTCCCAGCACACCAAAATGATCTTCAAGCATGTACATGTCATGGAAGCCAGTGCAGGCTGAAAAATGGGAGTGGTGGAAAGGATAGGGATAATTCTGGCAACATTTTCCTAGGGATGCTGGAAGGAGGGACCTGACCAAAGTAACAGCACAGCTCATTGTCCAGGGCAGTAAGGGACAGCCTCTCCCGGAGGGAGGACAAGCTGGGGGATGAGGGTGACCCCAGGCTGGGCAGTGAGGGGTGCAGTCCTACAGGGTCTGAACATGCTGGGCAGAGCCCCGTGGGTCCCTCAGCACTGCCAGAGAAGGCAAGAGCTGCACCAGACCCACACAAAGGGTGCAGGCAGTAGGAAATGGATCCATGAGGCAGAGCTGGACACAAGGCTACAACATGGATCCAAAATCCATCCATGATAGGACTGGAGACATGCAGTGCAGTGGTGCAATGACTATACCCGACTATAATTTACACTCACTTATTTTCTAACCAGAATATCCTATGATTTTATCTCTCCAGGGTACTCCTGAACCTCACTTTGTTTTGGATGCTGTGACAGGAAAACAATGTGAACTGAGGACAACAGCATGGGGTCTTTCCTAATACTCACTTCTGATTAAAAAAAAAGATTGAAATTTAAAATTGGAATTTTATAAAGCTTTTTGAATCTCTGTGTCCTAATTTAAAATAATTGATAACCATGCTAGCATGAGTAGGTTATGGATTTTATTCAATGTACAACATAGGTCTTTGGGACAAACTGTTATACAATCTTTTTCAGATGAATGGTATTATTAGAACAAGTTTGCTATCCAGGCAGAGATGATGTGTTTCAAGCATTATCCAATACTTATAAGATAAAATTTGATATTCTTGTTATGATACATATTTTCCTAAAAACTCATATTTATCCAGCAATAACAGAGCAACCTAAGTTGAGCTCTCTTAAGGACTGAAGCATGTGCATTTGTTTTAGTACAGTGTCCTTTTTATGATTGATTTTCATATGTATTGTTGGTCTGGTGCTCAGGGAAGCAACATGCACTATGAGCAATTTAGAGATACTACTGAACACAGCAGGATGAGAAGCAAAAATCACAAAGCTCAGCACATTTCCATAGTCACAGGTAGCATTCCTCCTTTTGCAGAACACTAAAAAGGCCAGCTTTGCAACAGAAGGGCAGAGTTATTACTGCTTATTCTCGTGTTATCTCTGTTCCACACCACTAACCATGTTTGATTTATCAGTCAAATTTTCCATTATTAATGGAGAATAAAATTCAAGGCTTAATTTCAGAAGAACAAACCCTCTGCTTTTAGCACAGCCATTAGATTGTCTCTCTAATTGTGTTGTTCACTTTTCCCCTTTGCATGGTAAATCATTTCTTCTAGGCCAGCATTTTCTTCTTTTCTTTTCAAATAAATATTTAATTTTTTCATTTTTAAATGGACAAAATTTCCTAAAAAAGGACTCAGTTTCAGCTCTCCAGCTTGTGTAAGAGCAAGGAGAATGCCTGACTCCCGAAGCTGGCACCTGGGAAGGAGGGAGTCCCCCTGGTGAAAAGCAAGTAATGAAGTTGCTCTGTGAAGCAAAAATCATCTGAGAGCAGAAAGTAGGGCAATCTTTTGAATATGAAGTTGTGAGCCTCCAAGGAAAACCTGTGAGTTAATTATTGTTAGGTTTTCAGTCTCTGGGGCCTCTTGACCATGTCTTCCTTGCCTTCCTCCTTGACCTGCCAGGGCCTGCCCACATGGAATTCTTTGTCCTGCAGGTCCCTCAGCTTTTCACTACAACTTTTCACCTGCAGATTTTCACCTGCCTGCCCTCAGCTTTGCAGGGATGAGCAGGCTTGTGCTATGGCTTACACTAAATTAACTTGCTTGCTCCCTGCTCCCTTGGCTCTACCATTAGAAGGTAGCACAGACATCCCCTGGAGATGGGAGAGAGAGAGCTCTGGAAGACATCCTTGAAAATATGAGCCTAAAAAAGAGACTGGGTTTTTAGAATAAGAGTTTAAGATGTTTAAGTGATCAGCTCCTCTCCAGTGCTATGCAGGTTCCCTGGCTGCTTAAGAGTTTCAGGTGTGTGAAATCAGGGCATCTAACCAGTGACTGGTGACTCCAGGTGTCTTAATAGTGCTGTGCATAAAAATGCTATACAGGGAATAAGAGATTAGATGTAATTTATGGAAATTACACAGCTTTGACATGTCTTTAGGTGCTTGACATGGCAGCAGCTAACCCTCTAACGACCCAAAATTTTGGCTCCACAAGTACACAGGGAAGCTGAGAGTTGGGCTCTCCTTTTAGAAGAAAAATGATATATATACTGTGACTCAACTGTATTTATATACATAAAATGAAGATAAATTTTCCATCTGCTTTCAGTTTTGCATACAGAGAAACTTCAAAGGCTTCCTCACTGTTTATTTTCGTGAATGAACATGTAAAAATACATATACAACTGCACAAATACACAATCTTGAACAGAGGAGGGGTGTATGCACATACACAGTTTGGTGGAGGATCCAAAACTGTGTTTTTGTGCAGCAAACAAGCCCCGTGCTTCAGCCGTGACAAAGGGCACAGTCCCTCAGAAAGCACCGTTGTGTTAAGAAATTATATTTTTGAATAATATGGGAAACTTCCCATGCTGGAAGGATGGGGCAAGTCCCCTCCTGATGAGTGCACAGAGGTGGAAAACAGCTCTGGTCCCACAGGGGCTGCAGCCATCGCCCTGCAAACCTCCCTGGGAGTCCTGCACCAACTGCACGCTGCCTATTGGGATGTGCCAGCAGCAGTTTTCTGATCCCAAGCACCATATCACTCCCTGGCACACATATTTCCCTTGGATGAACCAGCCAGTGCCTTGGTGACTGTTTAAAAAAGCTGTGCAAAGTCTGGCTGAACACAGAAACTTCTGCACCTTGTCTGTCTTGTGTGCAGGATGAACCACAGCAAATCCTAAATCGTCCCATTGCACTTGGAGTAGTGACAACTCTCCGACACATGGAAAGGGGCCAGCTACCAGACCAGCTCAGTTTTCCTTGTTTAATCTCTTAAGCACATTTTCAGGCTTAGCTGCTTGAGTGGCAGAACCCCCACCAGCAATTTAAAAAAGCAATTATTTTGAATCTCTTCAGAAAATATTTTTATCTGCATGATTCTGCTCAGTAGCTGCATATTAGAAATGGTATGAATCACTCCAAAATATTAATTGATAAGATTCAAGACCTTAAAAACATTACTAAGAGCTGGGTGTAAGGCATGCACAGTTCTGCTCTGGCCAGGGGGGACACAGCATTTTAATGAAAGAGTGTTAATTATCACAAAGATGAGAGAAAAATCTTTAGTTGAAAAGTTCCCTATATGATTGGTTGTGCTTTATGCCCTCCACTTTGCACAAAAAGACATGTGAGGCGAGTTATAACTCTGCAAATCCCTACTGAAAAAGTCACTTTTCCAGAAAAGTATTTTTTTTTTCATACCACTGTGCTCTTCTGAGCCACCATAGCAAAGGCATGAGTGGCAGCTCTGTTCCCTCTGATCTTCCTGCTCCTAACAGTTCCGTTTTTGTAAGAACCATCTATTGTCTGTATTATTGAATGACATTTAGGAAAATTTCCATTTGTGTTTTCCTGTGCATGCAGCGAGTCTTCCAGCATCCTCCACTGGTTATCGTGGAGCCAGAGATAAAAGAGACCCACTGGCTCACTTAATTTGCTGCGCCTGCCTTTCTCCTGCTCAAGCTTCTCCTCTGTTGCAGAAGTGTTTACCTGATTAGCACATACAATTACTGATGTGTGCACAAGGCTCAGTCCAGGTTTCCAGTGTTCCCTGAACCTTTCCCTCCAGATCAAAGCTTCCACGTCCTCCTGTGCCAGATCAGCCTCCTGCTGAAGCCAGTGTGACTTTGGCTGTTAACTTTGGCCCACGAGCACATTCCTGGAGTGCAGAATTAGGTGAGGGCTCCAGCATTTCGCTGCACCAGGACCTTTGTTGGAAGCAGAATCCGAGCCTCTGTGTTTTCACGTTATCAGTCATTTGTGAATTCCTTATAATTTTTTTAATGGCTTTTGCAGTGAGCAGTCATATGCTATTAAAGTTTTACTGAATTAAATTGGAGAAACTAATTTTGCTCTTAGTATTTTATTTCAGTGTGTAACTTGATTTTTAAGGAGCACTTTGTATCGCATGGCCGTTTGCGTTTGCTTTATAAGCATAACATAAAGGTTTCCCTGGAGTCATGGAAAAATTGCCTTCTACGTCCCCTATCTAATTAACACCATGTATGTTGCCTAACTCCTTATAATTCACTCCTGAGCACAGTATATAGAATATGATTGGAAAAATAATTTGAAGCAATGAGGAAAAAAATGCCTTTTGTAATATATGTGATATGGCCAAATGCACTTCCAATCAAATTATATTAAGAAAAAGAAAGGACAGCACACTGAGATAGTTGATGTTGAAAAGAAACACCAAAGGCTTAATTAAAAAGTATGCCTATGTTTTTAAAGGGCACCGTGTTTAAAGCATAGTAATGAAGCCCTGCTTGCAGAATAGCTCAGTGACCTGTGTGTGTCTGGGCTGAGGAGGTTCAGCTCCCTGGTGAGAGCTCTGATCCTCCATCCCGTGGGTCACAGAGGAGCTGCTGAGCCCCTGGTGTGTTCTGGTGGGTCACAGGTTTCCAGCAGGGAGAGCAGTCAGGCAGTGCACAGTTAATTGCAGGGCTGGGCTCTGTGGTGAGGACGCAGCAGATGAGCCTCTGCAGTTCAGTAAATCCAAGTATTGCCTCGCAGCTGATGGGGGGATAAGTCTTTAAACCATCCTAACCAGATTGTAAGTGCTGTCTGACCAGGCTCTGGGGATTTTTCATTCTTTTTTATTTTTTTTTTTATCCCTATGGAGCCTGGAAAGCTAATATGATTTGGAGAGAGAGCAAGTGTCAGTGGACTCAATTCTTGCTGGTGCATCAGCAGTGGAACCAAATTCCAAATGAAGAAGTTAACCCCTTCCACTCCACAGATTTATTGAGGTTAATGCGTGCAAAAGCCAGGGCACTGCTGAAGGCAGGAGGGTGGATTTGCCTCCTGCATAAATTAAATGTGGAAGCAGAGCTGGGGCACAAGCAAAGGACTGAATCCATCCACAGTTAGGCAGTAACAGTGCTTGTCACATCAACCAGCCTTTGCTGATGCTGCAAATTTGGCACCTTTCCTCACAGCAGGACTTGGTTCTGATCTGCTCCCTTCGAGTGAGGTGGACACTCTCTCCCCCACCTTTCCTGTGAGACCCCACAATCCTCTTGATTTCAGATGTTTCCCACTGCTGGGCCCTCTGCTGAGCTTGTCACCACTGGTGAGATCTGGGTGTTTTAAGGTCATGCTGCACTTCCTTACTAGAGGGGGAGAAGAAAAAGAGATAAATATATATTCATATTTTCTATACATGCACTCAAAAAAACCCATTCCCTTTTAAAGCTTTTTAGCAGACATGGTGCCATTTCCTGAAGGAGAAGCAGGGGCAGAAGAGGGTTGAGAAGAGAGGCAACTAGAAAAAAAAGCTTTTGATTTTAACAGAATTAATGTAATACAAATACAGACTTAAGTGTTTATTTTGTCAGAAAAGGAAAATGTCTGCTCTGATTTGGTCCAGGACCCAGCATATCCATGAACACCAAAATGGATATTCCAGACTGTAAAGAAACACCAAGTCTGTTAGGCTTATAATTTCACTTGGAAAAGTGGACTTTGAAGGAGTTTGATAGATGTCTCACATGGAGCAAGGAAAGAAGACACAGCATTTGACAAATTGGTAAAAGCTTTAAAAAGAAAGGTGTCAGGTGTACAATGGTGTCACATTCATTAGTGTTCTAAGGGATACAAATCAGGCATTTTTGGGAGGAAGCATTTTGCATCAGAAATGACTAACCTGGCTTTAGCAAAAAGCACCTACAACAAATGCACCTACTTAGGCCAAGACTACCAAAATTCCTCCTCCCTGTAAAAATCCAGACAGCCCCACAATCTATTGCATGTAGGGCCTAAGGTGACTTGACATCAAACTTAAAATAGTCCCCTCCCTTTCATAAATTTGGATATTTTTTTTCCTTCAGGAGGAAACAGTCCTGCCTCACCTTTTGCTTTCTTATTTTCAGATATTCAGGATTCAAGAATTCCCTCTTCCCTTCCCAACTCTGGCATTTTTGCTGCATGGATTTCAAGGCATCTGCATTGAGTGAATTGGTCACTCTGCTGCCACTTGTGAGGTGCTGGAGGACTCTGCTTTCAGCTCAGAGTCCTGCAGACACTTAACACACCAAAGAAGTCAAGTGAGCAGTATGAGATGTTTATTAATTGGGAAATGCAGATCTCATATGCTGAAATGGAGTGTAGAGAGTAATTGGTTCAGGGCACTGAAACAATGGCATTGCTGCCTTGCCCTAAGGGAAGGGATCACTTGCAAACCAAATTCTTTTCTGCATTAACCAAATTGCCTATTGCACTGGATAGATCTCCTATTAAATCAAATCTCTTACAGCTCTAAACTGCAGCTGTCAGTTCCTGAATCAAATATATTAACTATTAAACATGTCACCTGCAAAATGGCATCAATATTCTCTTCCAAATTTATAGTGGTTGTTTACAGATCCCTGAGCTGATGAAGAAGGTACAAAAAAGACTACAATTTGGGATAACATAATATGCACCATGCACCTTCTCAGGTGAATTGAGATCTGCTTTCCTGGTCACTGCAAATGGAGCTTTATGCCTGCACAGTTCTTTGTTTCAACTTCTCTTTTAGGGCCACTGGTATATGATCATATAGTGTGGCACTAAAACTGTTTAAATGAGCTTTGCTTATGAGGATGCTAAAAATGGGCTGATAAGCAGAGCTTGCAGGAGAAATCATGTAAAAATGGGGCCAAGTTAGATTTTGAGGTTTCCCATAGAGTGGAAGTAGAAGGTAAAAGAAAGAGGGACTAGGATCTTGAAATATGTTCAAGATTTTTTTTTTTTTTGAGGTCCATTTATATTCTGTACTTAAGAACATCCCTTGACCCTGGTTTTCTAATCTTCTAGACCAGGTGTGCATCTTGGCCTCAGGCCTGGATTTTCCTTCCATGGAAAGAGGCATCTGGTTAGGATGTCTGTGTGTGTCCAAGCTGCTTTTTGGGACAGGTTAAGAAGTTGGGTGTTTGAATAGAGAGGTGTTCCCATCTCACTCTACAAACAGCCTAAATTCCTTGGGCTGCCCCAGAGCTTCAGATTTTAGGGACTTTCAGACTCCCTATGTCCTGTAGGCCCAGTGAATCAAAGAGACTTAGAAAGTACCCCGAGCTTCTGTGGGTAAGTTCTGTTTTCCAAAAATAACCTTTTTTTTTTTAACTTTTGAAAAGACCTCTCTTTTTATACGGAAAGGTTAAAGCCCAAATACTTGAACTCAGGTTAGTGTGCTGGAGAACCAGTTCCATATATTTTAATTTGATCTCCTTTCTGGTTAAGATCCATGGACAGCTTCTGAGCTATGCACTCAGCAGGAACCATTGCTGCAGGAACAGTCAGGAGCTGGGCTCAGGCAGTCAGGTTGGGGCTCAGCAGAGTGTGGTTTAATTCCTTGAGCTGACATGGCTTTCCTGTGTGATTCTTGGCAGATCACCAAATCTCCGTGGGCCTCACTCCCTGTCTGCAAAATCACACCTCTCGGACCTGCTGCCTCGAGGGACATAGCTGGGGAGAGGCCATTTATTGTTGTGTCTTTATAAATTGGGGGCCTTCCTTTTGGACAAGGCCCCCAGACAATCTCACAACACCAATCCTGAGATAAAGCAGGCAGATTATTTTAAATAGTCTGGCAGATGCTGGAGAGGCTCCAGCTCTGAAGTGGTCGGGAGGTACAACACAAGCTGCTTGCACAGCGTTGAAAAGACTCACTGTCCTTTTGTGGCTCACCCCTTGTGAGCAGCCCATGATTTATTTATTGAGGAGCAGCTTCTGAGTCACCTTCTTCTCCACATTATGAAAACACTGCGAAAGTGAGTCATTTTGAGGAACACAGCCTGCAGCACTCAGTTCTCACCCAGCAGCCTGGAACAGGAGGAGGAGAGCCCAGTGGGTAGAGAGAGAGTGGGAGATGCAGCTTCCTTCTCTTCAAGCCTTGTCATCTGACCTTGGGAAAGTCACGCAGGATTCAGGATTTAGACCATAAACAGAATGCTGGCCTGGCTTTGGCTTTCTCAGAAGGGTGTTTTTTATAGAGTGACACTGTTAGAGATGTGAGACTATCAGCTTCTGTGGTAACAGGGTCCTTTCACAAGCTTTGGATAGGGAGAGTGATAAAAGTGGAGATGCAACTGACTCTGTAAGTGTAAAAGGTGACTGCAGAGACAGCCAGGGTCAGCTGTTCCCTGTGTTTGCAGGGGATTGGAGAAGAGTCTTGAAATTATGGAAAGGAAAAGCAGAGTTAAATGTTAGAAAAAGACTCCTCAAAGTGATGTGTGGAATGCTGATGTGTATTGCTGAAATGGATCGTCTGGGGAGAGGGTGGACCCTTCAGCCCTGGGATTTTAACCTCAGTTAGATGCACATCTGTTTGGGACGGTTCAGGTGGAGCTGCTTCAGGCTGCTCTTTTCTGGCTCTGTGCAGAAAGGAGTTGCCTACTTTCCCTGAGCAGGCTGATTTAGTGAGATCCTCTAACTGCCTCAGCATATCATAATGCAAAGAAGACAAATATTTGATTTGACTAATTATTTGCTTTGTTCCTTTCTGTCCTGCTGTTCTTTGATATCTTCCCTTCCACTACTAGCACAGCTAAGAAAGCTCCACTCTTTCCCATCTGTAAAATTTGCCTCTCTATCCATCAAACCCTCTGTGATGTTGTTCCTTGCTGCCCCCCAGTCCATCTCCAGCTGTAGAAATGTCTCCACCCTACAGGCATCATGCAGCTGTTTTCAGCTGCACACATTTTCTAATTAAGGTATTTGATAAAGATTGGCCTTTAGAGTTTTCAGGCTTTCTGGATACTGCTGCCTGCTGTTCAGAAGAGGCATTAGCAGAGCTGGGACCCTGAAATCTTCCTGAAGATTTAATTTCACAAATGGGAGCTTCCTGCTAACAAAGAGCAAAGAACACAGCACCAAGATAAAAACCCTCTTCTATGGCTGGAGTTCTTTCACTATTCTCATGATGTGAGCTGGAGCAAGTGTCCCTTCTGTGTCCCCTCTGGCAGACCTGTCCCTGCTCATTTCCAGCCCATTTATGCAGCAAAGCATCCATGCAGGCAGGTCCCTTCTCCCACCTCTCCTCTGTGTGGCTGCAGTTTGGGTTTGGCTCTGCTCAGGCATTCTGCTCCCATGCAGCAAACTTCCCTCCTGCCACACCTGAGGTTCCCTGTCCTGCTTTGTCCATGGCAGACCCAATCCCTCCCTCTCCTTCAGCCCATGGGTCGGGGCTGCACATCCCATGGGACCTGAGAGACACCACTGTAAGTAACTCTGGTCATCAGAGTCCACTCTGACCATTTCAGCTTTTCACTCTTGTCTCCAACAGTGAGGTGGTATCTCCAGTCAGCCTTGTCCCTTGTGATGGTCTCTCCTTGTAGAGACCACGAGGGCTGTCCATCCCTCTCCTTTCTGCTGGCTGGCTTAGCAGGAGGAACACTGGAGCATTAGAGATCAGGATGTTGGTGAGTTGGAGCTGCTTGGAAACCACCAGCCTTTCATGAGCAAAGAGGCTGAAGCCTCACTCATGTGCTGGAAAACACTTCTCCATGGTGCCCTCTGGGGAACAAACAGCTCCCCAGGCAGGTGCTGGCAGCATCAGGTTGTTTGAAACCCCAGGAGGTGAAGGTACCATCTGTGTTGTGTTCATGTCCCTGACATCAATCCCAGTCTGGATTGGGTCTGTTTGTGAAGGCAGTTGATAAGTTTGGGTTCAGAACATTTGCTCACTCTGCTCTATGCACAATCAGCTGCCACTGCCTGGGAAGACACTCATGGGAGTCTGTGTGGCATTTCCTGCACACTGGGCAAGGTTGGGTAGGAGAGCAAATAAAACTCAAGGATGTATAAACACTGAGACAAAAAGTCCTTAGGATACCACCTTGTGATTGTTTCAGCATTTCACAGACATCTTTCAGCAAGAGAGGAGAAAAGTATCCCTTGCTTAGATTTGCAGACTGTGTGAAGGATGCTGAGTGCCCTCTGCATCAGCCACATGCAGAGCTGGGGGCTGGAAAACCTTTGGATGATCACAAGGACACAAAGGTGTGAGCTGGTCCATGGTGAACGGCCACCACATTGCAGCTGGGGTTTCCACCCTCAGAGGTGTGAGTGTCTGCAGCAGTGAGAGAGTGAAAACTGCAGACTAGTTTTAAGACAGAGGTTGATGGATTTTTGAATAGTCTCCCCAGTGCTTCCAATCCTACATTTATACCAGAGAAAAAGAAGAATCTCAGAGGGGATAAGAGAAACACAAGCTGTCTTTGAAAAGAGACTGTGAAAAATTAGAAGTGTGGGATGGAGAAATGAAAGATAACATACTAAGAGTAAAAAAAGTAAAAAAAAAAAAAAAAAAACTCTGAAAAGCACCCACACCCTCTATCAAATGGTGCAGAGAAGGTAAATCAGGCTTTGCTGCTCCCCCTACTTGTCAGAGAGGAGCTTCCAGTAACTCTGAGAGGTGATACATGGCAAATTTATCCACTGAGCCCCACAGAGATGCCGAGCACAAGGAACCTGTGGGTCATTAGGCATGACCAAGCCAGAGAGCCCAGCAGGAAGGAATAGAACTGGATAGAGCTGGTGAGACCATCTGTGGTTATATGTGAACGGGTAAAAATAAGCATTATAAACTTGCATGCTTCCAGGCACAGGCAACCTCAAACTCCTCAGGGCGAAGAAACTTCCCTCATAAATAAGTTATTCCATAACGGTTCATGGCATTAGCTACTGTCAGAGACAGGATACTGGACTAGATGGGCCCCTGGCAATTCCTCTGGAGAAGCTCTTTCCAAAATAAAGACCCTAAAAAATTTCCCTGTAACAAAGAAGAAATTATTGAGTTGTTTATTAAATAAATTCATTTGAATAGGGAGAACAGCAGTTCCTTTGTTCCCCCCTCAGTTTGAACTGTGGGTCTCAGAAGGGAAAATGAAACCACTGCTCTGAGAAGCAGAATAGCATCCTCAGCTCTTGCTTCTTCCAGAATAAAAGGCCTATATTTAGAGGATGCCAAGTATTAGAGATATACTGAGCTGGCAACTGGTTCTGGCAAATTTCCAGACCCATCTGATTTTCCACTTAAGTTAGACATTTCAGTAACATAAGAAGTTGCAGAGAGAGCTGAAAATAGTGTTTTGCTATCTTTGCAGCCCAACCTGCTGCAGTGAACACAGTTTGGGGAGGAAATGGGCAATAGTTTTTGTGTCAATATTAAGCAGCATCTGATTTTAGTATGGGTGTGTTTTTGTGCACAATTAAGTGCATGACACATTTAGTGTGCATATATAGGGTGTATACAGGGTGAGGTATACAGGCTGCTCCATCAGGTTCACTTAATTACGGATTCATTCATTGTCTTTTGACATCTATCTATCTATCCATCCATCTATCTATCTATCTATCCATCCATCTATCTATCTATCTATCTATCTATCTATCTATCTAATCTATCTATCTATCTAATCTATCTATTTAATCTGTATATCAATCTATGTGTCTATCCTGCCTATCTATCATGGGGCTTACCTAGCACAAGTCTATTAGAACAAAAGTCAGGCTCTAAGTTTGTGCAGTCTTCAGCCTTTTTGATTTGAAAGGTCAAACAGCTGTTTTAAAGGACAAAGACAGATGACTGAGACCATGATAAAGCATGGAAAATGCTATGTCTGGATCTCTGTAACAGTTGCAGAGCTCCCTGGTCAATATTTTGCAGATACCTCACCCTGACACGACAACCATGCAAGGTGCAAATTGCATCTTTCTTGAAGACAAGTAAGTGGGGTTTATAGCCACCTTCCCAAGTATCACAGAGGAAATAACAGCAATTTCTGTAGTGAGCCTTCCATCTCTCTGTGTAATCCCCTGTTCCTTCTCTCTATTTTAAATTGATCATACATTTTGCATAGACCATTTGGGCTGGTGATTCCTATTCTTGTTCTCTATCCAAGAGTCAATCTTTTCCCAGAGGAAAGTTACAGCTTAAGCTTTTTTATCTGCATTTGTCTGATGTGGTTCAAATGTATTTATCCTACCTCTTTAGCTCTCTTTAGGGGTGGCTTTATTACGATGTGGTCTTCTGGTACAAACTGCAGCCAGATTCAGTATTTGTCCCTATGCCTTGTGTTTCATAATGACTGTTTCACACATGTTTCAAAGGCTTAAAATCAGCAATGGAAAATTTTGAGCACAGAAACTCAAGTAGAGTTTAGAATAAATGGAGGCTGCAGTAGTTTCAATCTGCAGTGAGAGGAACTCAGTGTACCTCAGAAACTGCCTCATATCAATAAACATTTAAGGCTGGGAAAAGAGAAGCCAAGCAGACACAAACTCAGAAACATCTAAGTGCAGTTCAAAATGCATCACAATGATTCACATAAAAATCATGGCCTTCCTGGGTGGCTTTCAGGTGGTATGACTTATTTTGGTCACACTGGAGTTTTCCTGATTGCACACTTCCATCCATCCTGGGCTGGTATCGGCCACCTCACCTGCATGCCAGGGCATGTGTGGGTGGCCTTCCCGGCAAACTTGTTCTTAGGTGTGGGTGGAGAGACCTGAGGATAAGTCAGATAGTCTGTCATCAGATATGATGCCATGAGTGCTTCAAAGTCACTCATTCGTGAGTGGCAGGACCTCCTGACAGAATCCTTGTCTAAGCTGACAGCTCTGACAGCTCTGGGAACGGCTTGGGGAGGAGCCGACCTGTCAGACCCGGGGAAACAGAAAATCCAGCAATGCTCACTAGTCCAGGATGCCACAAAGTCAAAAGGGAGAGAGTGTTTGAGAGATGTGGGTTTTTCCTGTGTGACCTGTGAACTCCAGGACATCTTGGATCTTCTTCCAAGGGGTTTTTAAAAAGAAACATCCAGAAAAACGAGTCTATTACCAGTGGCTCGTGTGTAAGGCAGCTATTATTGTTAATGGGCATGTGACAAAGATTTTACCCTCTCATTAGTAGGGAACAATTATGAGGTCATTGCTAGCTAAATATTATCCTCATTTTATCATCCTCTTGGATATACAAGTTGACATTTCTAAACCATTTATCAATTTTAGGGCAGTGCATGAGCACAGCATAAGAAATACATAAATGTTCCTTTTATCCAAGCATTAATAAAAAGATTTGTTTCAGCCTATTTTTAAACATTTTGGTGGTTATTTTTTTAATATCATATATTAAAAAACCCTGGCAAATTGCCTGAAATGTCAGCTCAGATCAAAGCTGTATGGCCAAGTGATTTGAGCAAATATAGAAATGAAAGCTTCTCTTTCAGACACATCAGAGATTAAGATGTGACCTTCAAAACTGTTCAGTGGCAACTAGTTCAGCAGACTGAGGCTGTTAAAGCTAAGCAATTGCCTGTGTATTGACTCCTGTTTGAAGGAGATAGATAGAAGCCAGGATAACTCCATCTCCCATTTAATCCCCCCTTTGGAAATTCCTTGCCCTATTCATCTTTGCTAAGGTTTGTTTTGTTGAATGTGTTCTTCTGAAATAAGGCCTTTTTGGCTCAGAAGAGGGTCCTCCAGTACAGCCATCTGCAGCATTGCTTTTAGAGTCTTTTGTGTTGTTTTATTTTCCTGTTTTCTGCTTCATTATCTTCCAGTTTTACTCCTATTATTTTTCTTAGGAAGGCACACATTCTCATTCAAATACTTTGCATCCCTTGATATAAAATGACCATTCATTTAAAGACCTAGTTCTGTCGTCTTAAGCCATTCCATGAAAATTGTGTTCTTGTATGTCCTGTTTGCTGTTGAGGGATGCTGGAAACAAATTAGACTGGCCACCAAATGAAGCACTTGGGGTTGATTTTTTTTTTTAAATTAATACCTGAAATTTCAGCCTCACAAAAATCAATCAGTCCTTGGAAAACTGGACTCGTTCTTTTGCCACCAATTAAGAAATCTGCTGTTATCACAATGCTATTGAAGAGACACGAGTTGAGCAGAATGGCTCTTGCTATCTCACTGCAGAGCTGGGAGGAGTAAAAACGTCCTGGAGAATGTAAATTGAACAGAGGCTGTGCAGAGAGTGTGCACGTGGGTCACAGTTCTGGGCTTATAGCATGGCTGGGGTTTGAAGAGACCTTTAAAAGCCATCTAGTCCATCCCCCCTGCCATGGACAGAGACACCTTCAACTAGACCAGGTTGCTCAGAGCCCTGTCCAGCCTGACCTTGAATGTTTCTGGGGATGAGGCATCTACAGACTTTTGTGCTGCAATTAAAATCAGGAGGAGGATCTCATCATGTGTCCCACATAGTGTTACTGTGAGGGAATTCAGCATACATAAAACAAAAATTAAACTTGGGAAACAGGTGTGTTGAGTCAGAAAGTGTTATTTTTCACAGGTGAGGGTTTTTTTGGTTAGTTTCTTTGTTTAACATTATGCTTTGGCAACCCAAAACAGTGTTCCTTTTGAAGTTCTGATTGCTCTCACTGCCTTATGACAAGGCAGGATTTTGGGATAGTCAGGATGTAAAGAACATGCTAGAAAACACACTGCTCATGGCTTGCTACTGAAAGGACTTTCTGTCTTCTTGCAGGGCTGAAAAAATGAATAACTTCCAAAGGAACCACAGCACAGCATGGAAAAACATGTCAGTAATTGCACAAGACACAGTCTGTGTCAATGCTGTATCCTCATGTGCTTGTCTGCCTGTTCAGTACGGACACAGTTCTGCATGCTGCACCAATTCCTGTGCATTTGTACCTCCTGAAGGGGACTGCCAGCAGGAATTCTCCTCCTTCAGTCCTTTTGCCTGCCTGTGCTCAGATCCTCTCACACACATTTGCTGCCAAGCCTTATCTCTGACCTCAGCCCAGCGAGCGCGTGCGTGGGCACAGCTTTGCACTTCTGGTGCTTCAGTGGTGTGTGATGCTCACTGCCTTATGCTCGAATGGCTGGGATTTGATCTCTGATATCCCTACTCAGACTTGAAAAGGAGACAGTTTTCAGAAAGTGCTGCAGAGCACCAGGGCAGGGAGCTGCGTCACAGCAGCTTCCCACAGGAAGGGAGGTGTCTGCGCTGACCTTGTGCTGATGAAATCCTTGGCTGATCCCGACAAGGTTCAGCTCCTGGAATATTAGTGACAAAGCTGACATCCTCCGGACTCTGTGGAGCATGACTGGGAACAGCATGAACTGCAGAGCCCAGGACTGGGAAGCACAATTAAATAAATATTCCCTTTTCCTGTGCACAAAGGGAGAATTGATACCCTGGTCAAAAAGCCAAGTGCTGTTACAGCAGTTCTTCGTTATAGGCATGTGCTTATTGGCTTTAATAAAGTGTCAGAAAAGATATCTGTGCAGATTTGTGGAACAGATATTAAAATATCCTTTAAAATGATTTATGGTGTAGGGTTGAGGTAGCACGAGAGTCCAAGCATCTCAAATAACAAATAGGAGCAAAGATGTGAAATGCATCTTTGGTGTTTTATATCACAGCAGATGACTTTACTCCCTGTAAAAGGAGGGTGTAATCACTTGGCAGATCTGAAAGATCTGTACAAGGCACTGTAGACTGCATCCTTAAGGGAGGAGAGATGTTTTATAGGGATACATTTCATCCTGTGACCTCATGAGTGCTCAGACCATCACTTCTATTTATCTCAAACTTCCAAAGGAATTTTTGGGATCTAGTTGGTGAACATTCAAATGCAAACATCTGGCCTGAACCTGACCAGAGATTGTGAGCTTGTGATCTGTCTCTGAGAGCAGCAACATCAGGCTTTCTCCAAGCTGATTACAGGAATAGACTTCTCCTGACAAAATGAGAAACACAGGCCCCTGTGACTGCAATGTGAGACTGTGTGCTGAGTTCAATCAGAAGGAGAAAGGGAAGGGGTGATGGAAAACATCACCTCTGCTTCTGTGCTGACCTGGCTGCTTTTTTGGACTGTATTTGATGGAGCAATCAGTATGGTGCTGCTGCAAATATCAGTGGAAACAGCAAGTGTGAAAACTACTTTTTAATGACAGAAGAGCTAAGCTAATTTTACAGCTGAAATCTTTGTGGCTGCTGGGATGTAAGCACCAATTCTTTTCATTTTATTGTTTCAAGTACCTTGTATTTCATTGTGCATTTGATGAGCAAGGCTGAACTGGGATCTTTGAGCAGGAAACTGCCCCAGCCTGAATGGTGGAGCAGTCAGTACTTGCAGAGTACAACTTTTTGTCTTGTGAAATTAGGTGCACTAACCCACAGGCTCCCAGGGTGCTGTGCATCCTCCCTGCAGAATCTGCAATAAGCTCAGAGATCAGTCATGGATCTGACCCTCCTGGCTGGTTGGATTTGATCTCACTCTTCACAGCTACTGAAAGGAGAATTACCTTAGAATTAGAGAATGGTTTGGGTTGAAAGGGAACATAATCTAGTTCCAACCCCCTGCTCCATGGGCAGGGGTGCTACCCACTAGATTCAGTTGCTCAGGACCTCATCTGTCTTGGCAACACATCCAGGGATGGAAATGGGATCCTACTTCATCCCTTCAGACTCATCCCCCTGCAGCCATGTGCTCAACACCACCTAACTGACCCCACTGACACAACAACACGATTGCTTTTTGGATGTCTCAGGCTTGTAAGCCAGCTCACCATCTGCTGAGTGCAGGGGAGGAGGCAGGAATGTGAAGCTGGAGGTGAAAAGGACGGCAGAACCGGCCTTGGTGGCAGCTGCACAAATTAAATAATTTCAAAGTAAACTGTGACCATCCTAAATGAACAGTGGGAGCTGGGGTCTCATTGCAGTGACTGGTACCTCTCAGCTCAGGCTGAGGTGAGGGCTCCTGCTTGTTCTTCAGCCAGCAGATGCTGGGTAGCTGTGCCTGCTTCAAGAGCAGCATTCTGCTGCTCGAGCCACCATGCCAGCTTTAGAGGCACAGTAATTCCTCCACGGCACGCAAAGGAGCCACCCTCAGTGAGGGATGTGGTCATGTCATGCTTCAAACACAAGCTAATTTTGCTCTGGAAGAGAGATACTGCATTCTCTGGCACCCACACACTGAATGTCCTCTCCTCGGTGCACACACACTGCCAGCTTTCTGCTTTGAATCTTCTGTGCTGAGAATAGTGACAGTCTAGGATTTTTTCCCAAGATTTATTCTCTATAGGGGACCAGCCATTTCCAGATTTTTCAGAGACAAAACCTTTCCTTCCTTTAACCCTTTAGGGCTGTGGAAGTGACAAATCAGTGAAAGATGGGAGCAAACACCTGTGCTAGCTTTGGTGCAATATTTAAACTCTGGTTCCAGAAACCTTCCCCCAGAATGTACAGAGAAGGCACAAACAGCATTTGACTAGAGAGTATCTGTTCCACCTGGATCAGAGGAGGGGTCATGATGCACAGGCCAAAAAGGCTTGACTTTGAGCCAGGCTGGAGCTTCAGAGCTGGCACCTGAAATCTCATTTCTCTGCAGGAGGGAGAAGGTTGCATGGGAAAAGGAGATCTGGTTCAGGCTGAGCATGAGTGGTCCCTGCACCCTCACATGGAATTGCAGCTGCCCTGGAAAATTATGGAGAGGATGTTTGTCTGCATGGCCTGAGAAGAACATTTACAGAATAAAAGCAACTTTTACAGTAATGGACAGTAAGGCTAAAACGGTGACTGCTCCAGGACATGGCTGCTGTGTGAAGCAAAGCAGTGGTAATCAAAATTGTTTTGCTACTAATTAGAGCAGTCACTACTGGCAACCACTCCAGTCTTATCTAAGGAATTTTCAGGCAGTAACTGCATCTTGGTGAAAAGCAGCTCCTCACTTTCTGTCGCTCTCTTTCTGAGCTATTTTGAGTGTAATTGTTTTTCTCCCAACAGAGGGGTGGGAGTGTACCAATCCAAAACCATTCCTCAAGCTACACTGGCCTGGAAGGCATTTTGGTAAATAGAGTTTTCCACCATGATTTCTACTGCATCAGGCTGAACTAGTTTTCACTGACGGACTGAGTCTGGCTGGTGTATTTTATAGGGAAGGCAGAAGAATGGTGAAAAGTGTGGCCATCGCTTTGGTTCCTATGGCACTGCTTGGGATGAAGGAACTCTTGGTCCCTGATCCATCACTGTGGAGGTAAAATAGAGTTGTCCATGTTAATTTAGCTCTCTAAAAGCAGCTCTGTTCAGGCTAATTTACCACTCTGTACTACCTGGTAGCTTCTGGGACTTGCACAAGCCATGGTATGTGGCACATATTCCACAGGAGAAAAAAAAAACTTTTTTTTTGTCTCAGTCATAACTAGTGACTTGACCTTGATCATAGCGACATACAGTATCTAAACTCCATTCTAAAAAAAGAACCCATCAAATAATGATACTGTTCTCTGCTAGAAGCAAAATGTTTAAAGGCATCCCCTGGTCAGCAATCATCCTAAATCAATATTGAAAGAGAGAAGTAATTCATTGAAAACACCATTTATTAATTAGAGTGTGGCCTGGACCACAACAGCGTGTTCTCTGAAGCCACAGATTTATTTATGTTTAGTTACTGAAGGGTATGTGAAAAGACTAGTGACAATTGTTGATGATGGTTCATAAGGGAGGCTGCTTGCTGGTGCAAATGCATAAATTATTGAGACAAATTTAGCTGGCTGGAACACTGCATAAACCAGCAAATGATCTGAAACTTATGTGGAATTAATTGCATTTGCCTTTGCAGATGTCTGGTTTCTGAGCAGCAGAGCTTTGCAGCCAGCAAACATGCAGGCAGCCCTGAGAAGACCTGACTGCCCTCGGGTTCCTGCTCAGCCAGATACCAGTAAGAGAGTTCATTTCTTCTGCAACAAGCAAAATTCAGCTGGATGTCACTGTTAGAATTACCTGTTTCCCATTTATTATTATTTTGTGAAGCTGTACTGCAGATACTTATAGAGCCAGGACAGTCAAGCTTACACAAACCCAAGCTGCATGACCAGCCTGACAAGAACTTAAAATCATTGTGTGATATCTACTAATGCTTTATTACCATTGCAAAGTGGCTGCATCTCTCACGATCTCACATTCCTCAGCTTTGTCAGGATCAAAGTAGAGCACTCCTGCTCTGGAAAGTTTTCTGAGGCAGCTTCATGGCATTGTAGATGAAGTCTTCCATGATTTTTTTAACCTAAGTCCGAATACTGTGTTTAGTGGTGAACCTTCTTGTAAAATAACCCAGGGCAGAAAAGTGAGGGCTAACGTATGATCTGATGTGAAATCAAAGACATAAACATGTGTCCAGTGCTAAATCCCATTTTTTGGGGGGCTGGTGTGAAGATGAAATAGGACTCTCTTGTGGTAATACTGCATTTGAACTTACCCTCACCTATACTTTGGAAATCAAGCACAGGAATTAACTCTACTTACTGATTGACTCTGGTGGTGATTTATGTTTCCTGTGCTGTCCAAATCCTCTAACTAATGTGGCTTCAGCTAGTTAAGGAAGGCAAACATGGATGTTTGAGCTCAGTTCAGCAAAGTACTTTAGCATTCATCAAACATCCAGAGCACAAGCAAGCAGAATTTCAAGGGTCACATCTAAACACCCTCCAGAAAAGGAGATGGGTATCTCTGTGTTCATCTAAACAGCTCCCTCCTTTACAGACAGTTTTTAATTCAGGTCATTTTCTGTCAGATTCTTAGTGAGATTTCCTGAGATTTCAGCTAAAGAGACACCCACATAATCCATAGGGGAACGTGCCCATCTGGCAGAGGACCTGTGCGAGGCCGCCTCAGCTGCTCTTTAGCACAAACAGGCAGCTAAAGCTCTGGCTGAGGAAGTCCTCAATTAAATTGAGATTGCCTGGGGAGGTCAGGGACTCTGCCGTGAGGGGTCCTTAGGAATGACCTCCAGGAACTGTTCAGGTCAAGCTGATCCTGTGTCAGAGCAGCATGATGGACCAGATGACTGCCAGAGGTCCTTTCCCAGGGATTTCATGCTCCCAGCAGAGCTGTAATTGCATGAATGAAAGGTCAAACATTTTATACCTCACTGTGTGTGCCCCATAATGTATGAGTAATAGGTAACTGTTAAATCAGTTTCTATTGATAAAACACCAACTACCACTTAATATTTTAATGGGCTTCTCCTCATAAGACTTACACTCCGGACCCTTCACCAGCTCTGTTCCCTCCTCTGGACTCACTCCAGCCCCTCAGTGTCTTTCTTGCTGTGAAGGGCACAAAACTGAACACAGGGTTTGAGGTGTGGCTGCACCAGTGCCCAGCACAAGGGATAGTCCCTGCCCTGGTCCTGCTGACCACACTATTGCAGATGCAGGCCAGGATGCCATTGGCCTACTTGGCCACCTGGCCACAGGCTGGCTCATGCTCAGCCACTGCCAGCGAGCTCCTCCAGGTCCTTTTCCACCAGGCAGTTTTCCAGCCGGGAGTGCTGCAAGGGTTTTCTCATGACCCAGGAGCAGAACTCAGCACCTGGCCTTGCTGAACCTCATTCAGTTGGCCTCAGCCTGACTGCTGAGCCTTCCTGCCTTCCAGCAGATCAACATTCCCACCCAACTTGGTGTTTGCAAACTGACTGAGGGGACCCTTGATGCCCTTGTCCGAATCATTGATACAGAAGTTAAACTGAGCCCTGCAGAACATCACTTGTGATCAGTACCAACTGGACTTAACCCCATCCACCACCATCCCAGTTAATGATCTTCTGTCTCTTCCTGTTTTTTCTCTCATCATTCCCTGCATCTGGAAGGGTAGAGAAGAGCACTGCTTGTGCTCCTGATTCCTTAACCAGTCATTCCAAGGCTCTGAAGTCTCTCTTGATTGCCGTTGGATGTTTTGTTGCAACTTCATTGCTGTCTACCTAAAAAAATCAATAATAGATAATAAACTGAAGTCTGTGACAGGATTCTTGACATCTTTAACTCAGGCTCTAGGGAGGCAGCAAGCTTCCTGAGGAGGTGGCTCAGTCTGCAGTTTCTCTCTGTCTCAGATATTCAACCTCCTCGGAGAGCTCTATCACCAAATGAAGAAGTTCCTCTCCCTGGGTGCATGTAAAAGAACAGAACTGAACTCTCACATGGGTGAAAGCTGCAGGTGAGCTCTGCAGCACAGCTGGGAATAAACCACAGCTTGCCTGGTCCATAAGGGCATAGCTGGGAATAGCTCATAGCTGTCAGGGTGTCGTGGGATCCATGAAGGGCAGGAAGTCTGTCCCTGAGCATGAAGAGGATGCCTCAGCTCAGCCTGTTGCAGGGCTGCTTGAATATGGTCCTGGAGACATCGCACCAAGAGACACACAGGGACAGCCCCAGAGCATGAAGTTTGTCTCAGCCACATCCGTGACAACCTCCTAGTGAGTGAGGGACATCTCCCAAGGAAAGGCAAGGTGAGGTCATTAGGTGAATCAGGGAAAGGCAGTGACCAAGTGTGTGAGCACAAAGCATCATTGTCTGCGACTGGTGAGCTTCCTTCTTTCTTGGAATAGGATCTGAGAAACTAATGAAGTGATTTCCACCCCCTCTCACTTCTGGTGGTCTGACCTCAGAAGGGAGTGGTAGAGAAACCAGCTGGGAGTAACTAGCTATTTAAAATGGAACAAGATTGTAGCTGGGAAACTTCCAGAAAGGACTACTGGGGAGGGAACATGGAAACACCCAGGACATTCAGAACCTGCTAGCCAGTGAACTTGGAAAAGAAACAGTGAAGCAAAATGGTCTCTCCTCCACTAATCAAGAGAAATAAAGAATTGAAATACCCCCTGGAACTGATGGAAAATCAGGTCAGGCGCAGAAATATTCATGCATTTGTTCTACTGGAGGGTAAAGAATTTCCAAACCCAATTTCTTTTGTGGAAACCTGGCTCCCTAAGGCTCTGAACGAGATGCAGAGAATGTCCCACTGCATGTGGTGTGCTGGTTCAGGATCCCTGCCAGGGCAATCACTCCCAATAACAAGCAAAGCAAAACTGAGCTGCCAAGTTTCAAATGTTCATGGGAGAGGGAGGCTTGTGACTGGAGAGAGAGCAATGAGGAAGCATGAGTCCATTTATCTCAAATCAGAGTGAGTGTCCTCACTTGTGCTGTTGCCTCAGATAACACGGGTTCAAGATAAGTTTCTCATTGTTCTGGGAGCTGTACTGATTCACAGCCCAAGGAAAGTGCAACTGAAATTTAAGTTACAAAGAGGTGGAAACAGGAAAGATGGAAACAGGACACCATCAGGGGCATAGAGGGATGTGATGTCTCAGTAGTAGACATGGGGCTCTTCTATGGAGGAAAGCCTTCAAGTCTATGCAATACATGTCATGGAAACAGATCTATATGAATCTGTATTTGGATTAAAAGGCACCTTTAAAGGTCACCTGGTCTAAACCCCATGCTTATTGCACACCATCATTTAGGTCAGGTTTCTCATGTTCTTTTTCCCAAATTCTCTCTCTTTCTCATTCTTCACTTCCCAGGGCTTCCCTCCCCCTATTCCTTCTTTTTTTTTTTTTTTTTTTTTTTATGATTATCCTTTTCCTGACAGTCTCTTGGCAAAAGCCATCTTATATTGGCAATAGTGTTGGTTCAAATGGGAGGTTGTGCTAGAGATCTCCACAGTCCCTTCCAAGCAGCACTGCTGTGATTTTGGGGGAGTGCCAAACTCTCCTCAGCCCCAGAGTTTCCCTGTAAATGTGCAATCTCATGATGGTTTCAGTGATTTTCTGCAGAGATAACTTTTGTCTTTCAACTGCTCTCTGCCTCTAACTCATTGCAACCTATCAGAACAGGCACCCAACTTCCCAACAAATTTTTCGGTAATATTGGCACTTTCTCCATATCTTTGCCTCATTCCCATGGCAGATACACCTGAAGAAAAGAGAAGAAAGCTTTCTTATTTGTCTTGTTTGTCAGTCTGCAAGGTGAGTCCAGGATTGTTTATAAAGTTGTATAAAATACCTGCAAATGTTTCAGGTACGCTATCTGCTTTTTAAATTAAAAAAAAATCTAAAAAAAGATACTCTGAACAAAAGCCCCACATAAACAAGAAAAATACAGCTGACTTTGTATTTTCTGCAGGTTTTTTGCAAAGCAGGCTCTGTGTCAGGTACATCTGAGCTGCTGGGGCACCCAGAGGGGTGTCTCTGGTTTGACAGCATGAGGCTGAGACATCCCTCAGCCCTTGTTAAAGCTGAGGAACATTTTGCTTTAGCAGCCAAGGTTCTCTCTGCAGCACCAGCCCCTGCTCCAGCTGCCCTTCAGTGTGAGACTCTCCTTGTCTGGTGTCCTCCTGCTGCTCTGCTGAGCCACTGTGGAGGTGCCAGCCCCTCTCTGGTGAATGCAGGGGCACTGGGGCCTCTGAGCTGGGAAAGGTTGTGAACTGGGAGGGGAGAATTTATGAATACAAACACACACACATGGGCTTCCATGCCCCAGGAGATAAAAAGTGATAGCACCTTTGTCACCAGCTTGGCAAACATGACTTGTTTACAGCTCAGGGGCTCTCACAGAGCATATTCCAAGGAGGCAGGCTGGGGCAGGAGCTGGGAGAGGTCTCCACAGCCCCACTGAACCCCAGCCAGTCCCAGCTGTGACTCAGTGAGCAAACAGCTGAGCACTGGAGCCTTGACTGGACTTGCTGCAGTAATCCTGGAACTTCTGTTTGCTTTCCAAGGGGATTTAGCAGTGAGGGAACAGCCTACACAGGAAGGAGAATGGCAGATAATGTTTGCTTCCTTTTGATATAAATACACTTCCAGAACAGGGTCCCTCAGTGCAAGCATTCCCACAAAAGGAAAAAAACAAACCAAGTTATCACAGGACAGCTGGTAAATGGTAACAGTAATAACAGCAGCAGCAACAACAACCTTTTCAACTAATTCTTTATTTTCTTTTGTAAAAAGGGTTACTTTGACCTGACAGAAGAATGCACCAAAAAATGATGTTGCATCATCTAGGAAAATTACACCGCTTACATTTCCCCACTGCTTCTTTCTCTGGGGCTCCATCAGGATTTCGTGAGGCTATTGTAGGACACAAGTGGGGCAGGCTCTGAAGAAATCACTCTGATCTCATGGTGCAACTTATTACCCTGGAAATCAATCCAGCCCTTGGGAACTGAGGGTGCTTTCTCTGAAAAGCAATTTCAACCTACTTTGTTGCTAAAGACATGCCATATAAATTTAGTATGCTCCTCTGGTACAAACTTTAAAATGCATATCATGTGGGCAAAGATACACAGAAATGTCCCCTTGGTCCAGCTTATGTCAGTATTGTCATGCAGAGGCAAAAACTCCCTGCCCTTCAAAAAGGCATTGCTTGAAAAATGCAGTCCTTGAGGTTGACATTATTTTATCTAAGTTTCTATTACTGCTCTTTGTGCATTAATTGCTACATGATGTGAAAATGAAATACAAGGACAAAAGGAAAATCTTGTACCATTTCTTACTTTAGACATTTAGCATAATTTCTTATTACTTTGTGCAGAAGTTCAACATAAAATTGCTTAGCCTCCAGACACTGAGCATTACAGGTGTTGTAAATGTTAGAGGGTCCACCTGAGAGCCCTGACTATTTTTGCAGAGATAAATACAGATGAAAGAATAATTTGTAATTAATATCATTCAACAAACCGTATCTTCCATTTGTGAATTGTCCGTGAAGAGATTGTAATTTTCTTGAGCTGCTTGGTGAATCACTTCTGGAAATCATTCTTCACTAGCAGCTTCTTGGAGGGCAATTTGCTGGGAGCATTTCATATTCAAAGTTTGCAACTTGAGCTATTTTTATGAGTTTGTCACTTCCCTGGAAGGATCCATTCCCTAGTTAGAAGAGTGTAACTCCTCAAGTTTGACTTTGTGTTCTGTGTGATTCCAGTTATGAATATGAATTTTGAAACTTTGCAAAAGTGTCCAAATTATTCATTTGATATCTGTTTGAAATAGATTTGCTTTTTGCAAATATTGGTAAAACATGGAAACCAAAACCAGCAAGGTTGAGGCAAATTCATTACAGCATTCAAATGAACATCTTGGCTGCTCTAAGCTCCTGAGATCAGGCTCTGTGCTTTTGGTGTGATGGCTGCTTTGCAATGAGTGGTGCATCATCTTGGGTCCAACACAAGATTGTTTTTTGGTAAACAGTGTTATTGAAAGGGCAGAGATAAAAGAAAACCCATCAGAGGTCAGGTATAAACAAAAAGTGTTAACACTGGTGAAGAGTGGTGCTTCATGTGGCTTATTCAGAATTACTGCCCCTGATACTGCTCAAACACAGCCATTCTGCTGACTTTCCTGCTGTCCTTCATGTCTGCCACAGCAAAACTAATTTCCAAATTTTCCTCAGTTGAAACAGTTGACAGGCAGGAGATTAGCTGGAAATTAGGTCATCTCTTAAATACTCCCAGAGATATTGTTCAAACCTGAGGCTGCAGTGGAGGCCTTAATGGTGGATAAGAAGAGAAGAAAGCTCCTTAGACAAGGTTCATGTTTCTGTTGGCAGTGCTGTGCGAAGTTGTTCCAAAATGTGTGATGGTGCCAAGGATCGTGTTCGTTCAGGCTAGGCTTGGCTTTTCCTCTTCATGTCCCCACAACGACAGCTGGTGTTGAAGGTGAGGGAGGGTGGAGTGTGTGGGAACCTGCTGGAGGATTGTTTTCTCCTCACAGCTCCTTGGAGCTGCTCCAGGCTGTGCAGTGCCTTGGAGGAGAGATGTCCCTGAAGAGCTGAGGCATGAACCTGAGGACGGTGCACAGGCAAAGCACTTTCCTCTCTCCCTCACAACACCAAACTCAAATGGCTGCCTATAAAAATTTGCCTTTTACATCAAGACAGCTGCAGGAAGGCCATTGAAAATGAGGCTTATGGGTTTGTTGAACTGAAAAGGAAAATAAGCCTTTTAATATTTGCCTCTGCACTCTTCCAATCACAGAGAGAGAGAAGGTCTTATCTTTCGGTCACAAAAGAAAGTATTGGCAAGGCCTCAAGTAATCCCAGCAAGACCTGTTCAAATAAAAGTTTGCAGAGCACAAAGCTGTGAAAATTAAAGGGTTCAGAGAGTCTATCACTCAGTCAGGAGCATGTACTTCCTGGGAGCCCAGAGTCCCCCTAATGAACCTGACAGAGACAAGATGCCTCTGGCATCTCTCATCCACCTGGAGACAGCAGAAATGAGACAGGCACCTTCCCAGAAGGAGCATGGAGTGGTTAACAGAAAATCCTTAATTAAAGGTGATCAGGATTCAGGGCTCCTACTAGTGGATGCACTGTTGGCCTTCCCTAACCCAAAGGTTTTAGTTAAAAAGGCAGACAAATGAACTACTTTAGCCCAGTAATGATTTAATAAATGCACGTGTCTAAGTAATGATTCCCTGTATTATGCCTTCCTCCCACTCCTATTAAGCCATCATGCCTGGATAATCTAACACTTTGAATTAAGCCCTCCTGGTTCACCCATTCTGTGCTGAGAAATTCTGTGCCCATGCTCAGCAAATTGCTGACCCCTATCAAGTCCCTACAAGTACAAAATAATTCATTTTATTTATACAAGTCATCCTACAGGCCAGATTTATAGGGCAGGAAAAGTAAATGCACCTGTGTTGATGCTGCAGTAATTTCATCGTGTTCTTCTGGGGAGTCTGCTTAGAGATGACACTTTCATGGTGCAGCTTGATGGAGCTTGGCTACACAACAGCCCAGCTGGCCAGCAAGCAGGGGTGAGCACAACAGGGCTGGAACTGAAAGTGGCTTTTGTGGCTCTTCTATTCCTAATAATGCATATTAAAAAAAAAGAAAATTAAAAAAAAATCATTATGAAGAAGGGGAGAAAATAACTACTCATTGGCTGCAAGAGGTTTAACAAGGTAGTTTACCATAATATTAGAGGGGAGGAAGTCTTTTTATGGAAAATACTGTGGGGAAGATGATTATTTTTACTTGCAGTTGTTTTCCTTGCCTCCCTGTTGTTCTTTTTTTCAGTCCTGTAGAACAGGCTCAGAAAGTGGTACAAATCATATTATTTGCTAATGTACCAGCCTGGTGAGTGGAGAATTTTTAGTGGTCTGCAAAGAGAACAAGCACAATTCCTGATATTTGTTAATCACCTCTGTGTGCTTAACTTTCAAAGGCTGTTTTTAATATTTATCTTCCTTTAACTCCAAGGATTTGTGTTTTCTTACAAGAAGAAAATTAACTCTATCCCGGCCAAAACCAGGACAGTAATGTCTCATTCCTTCCTGAGCCTAAACCTGGTGGGTATAGAGAAGATAATACTCACAAGGAATAACTTAAGGTTTTTGATGTTCCATTTGAAATCTGAGACTCAAGGAGTTCTCTATCATGGTAAAGAAAAAAACCCAGACCAATCAAACAAACAAACAAAACCCACAGAAAAACAACAACCAAAAGCCACCCCAAAACTTTGTTTAAGTAAGTAGCTTCACAGAAACTCACCTTTTAGCATTTCTAAGGAGTGTGGCAAGTTACAACTACTGGAAATGGATCCATCACAGAATAAGCCCTGGCTTGTCACAAACTTTTGGTGAACCAATAAATGGCTGGTCTCAACACATGGTATTGCAGATATTGTGCAAGTCTACCAGTAAATAGGCAGCCCCAGCTTGCCTGGTTCTTACTCACCTCATTTGTCTGCCCAGAAAATGGGAAACAGCTTAATGAAATTAAGTACAGTCAGACACATCAGATTTCAACTCTTTTTTTTCCCTTATATGTGACCTTAACTGCCTGCAATGTTGTCGAGTTCCTTTCAGTTTTCATGTGGTGTAAAGGGTCATTAACTGAGTCATTCCCAGAGATAAAGGAAGACAGCAAACCCTAGAGAGGTTTGGAGTCCTGCTGGACCCTGGGTAGACATCCCAGGATGGAGTATGATTCCATGGGATGTTTCTCTGTGGAATGAATCACAAACAACACCACAATGATAACTTTTTTTTTTTTTAATTGAAAGCATTTCTTTCAGCTTGATAAATTGGTTACTCTTTCCCATGCAAACAACTCTGATTATTCATCATGGTATTTGTGTATTCTTCATTTCCCACAAGAGTTATATGTGGGATGGAAGTTTTCTTTTAGCATTTGATAAGACATTGTTTTAAAATGCCCATCATCCAATCAGGGAGGATAAGCCTAGTGATTGAAGTCAGCAATTATAAAATCTGTATACTGAATACCTAAAGGTTGCAGCTTACAAACAGTCAGATGACAAGAAAATACTGTGTGATACTAATCACTAATCATAGCTTGCTTAAGAATGACATTTCCAGGAATCAGGATCAATCTGCCAATGATTCACTAACTGTAGAAAGAATTAAATTCCTAGCATGCATTATTTGAAGTGAGTGTTTTGATCAGTTCACTATCAAAAGCTGATTCCCATTGGCTACAGACGAAGGAGGCAATCAAAGTCACCTCTGTTTTCCACATAACTTGTTTTTTTTTGGTTAAATACTGACATCAAAAGTTTGTCATACAAAGGCAGAGCCTTGTCTCTAGCCCTGTGTACACACAGTGAAATGTCAGCCCCACTGATTTTGGTGACAAAATTCCCATTCATTTAGCCTGATGTCAGAGGATTGATTTTTATTGACACACTGGGAGCAATTAATTATTTACCCATCAGCCTGAGAGACCATTTCAAAAGGATTTATTTAAGGTGCTGTTCTTTAAGAATCAGTTATCTTGAGGCATGTGATACCTCATACAGTTCACTCTGCTTAAATACCTTCCTCTCAATTAGCTCATGTTTTTATTCAAGAGAGGAGATGGATAGGTCTGTACAGCTGGCAACGCTTTCAGAGTGTGTCAGGCCAAAGGGAAGCTAATTACAGGGAGGAGAGAAAAATGTGGAAAATACTGTTTGCAGAGGGCACTGTGGAGAGGAAACTTTGTTGTGAGCAGCCCTCTCTCACATTACACATGCTGAAGCTGTACTCTTCTGACCATAAGATTAATGATGCCAAGCCAAACATTATACCCATGTCTCAAGGGTCACAAGAAAACTTCTTTTTTTTAATCATCTGTTTCTCATTTTGCTGGCCACAAAGGTATTTACTAAGGAATTAGTATATATCTAGGTTTAAGTAGATTAAAATAGAAACATGCCACTGTTTACTGGCTACATCTGCTCTCATTAGTATAACTTGTTGCTGTTGGCATGAAGCAGTTTAATTAAAATGACAGCATACTTTTCTATGGAAGCAGAGCCTGGTCCCAGCAGGGCTCCTCAGCCAGATGTGAACAAGCAGTGCCTGCTGTGGTGGCTGCAGAGGGAACCCAGGGCAGCCCCTCTCTCTCACCCTTTCAGACAGTCCCTCCAGGAAAGAGCAAAGACAGAGCAGCTCTTCCACTTACCTTGGACCTGTCTTTTTTTTTTTTTTCCTCTTTCCCAGATATTCTTTTTTTTACTTTAGTCCAGCTCTTTCCATTAATGCCTACAAATCTTGTATATCTATTAGTGACTTAGGTGTAGGATGCATTGCTTGGTGAGGTACTGAGAGCAGGTACAATGCCTGGGATGATGCAGGTACAAGTTCTACAAGAAATAAAGTTGAATCTGCCAAATATGAAGGAAAGTCGGGAGGCACCGTCTCCTCTGTTGCCCATGTGGCTGTCACAGAGGAGGACATTTTCTCAGTACTGCTCTATCCCAGGAGACAGGTGGGTTCCAGGAAACTCTGTGATGCCTTGGAAGTTATGAAGAAGTCAATTAACAGGGTCATTTGCCTTCAGTTGCTGTTTTGAGATGATACCCAGCAAATTATGAGAACTAAATTATGGTATTTAGGGATTTTTTTCTGCAATGGTGGAGGTTAGAAACGGTGCTGAGTCAGGAAACTATTCTGGAATGTGAAAAACGTGAGAGTTTTCAAGTGCATGGTTAAAGAATACCCCCACTGAAGTCAAAACTGGGGGCCAGGCCACTTTTTTGGGATTTTGAGCTGGAATGGGATTTGGAACATGGCCGTCCTAACCAGTTTCCCTAGCCAGGAGCTGATGTTTTCTTGTTCTCTTTGGGGAATCCACCTCAGGACTGAAATGTAAACATCTGAATCACAGGTGTGGTTGCCCAAAGCTTCCTGGGGTAGTCACCAGAGAGAGGAAGGTTTCTTCAGGGAGTCAGTGAAAGACCTTGGAGATCATTTCCCCAGCATCTTTTCTTGTTATAGTTTACTAAATAATATAAATCCTACATTTCAACTAGAGGATGACTCAGTCTTCTAATGGAATGGGAGGAACTAGAAGATCCAAGTCCTGCCACGTCTGCCTGAAAACATAATTTCTGCATCTCTCTTAGCTCCACCTTGGACCAGCCACTTGCTGAAATTACACTGCTTTGAAGGGAAAGATGCTGTCATCTCCCAACCACTTTTGTTAGGAGAGAAAATCAGCCACCTACTTCTCACCCAGCAAGCAGAGCAGTGTGGTTCAAACATTTAATAATACAAGGCTTGTGGTGGAACCTGAGGCCTCTGCTTTCCCTTTTTCTGAGGCAGGAGCCCAGGTGTGTAGTTGGGTGTTTGTCACACTGTGACACAAAATAACTCACAGAAGCAGGCTAGATGTAAAAGGAAAGAAAAAGAACCTAAAAAAGAAAACTTTATTTTCTGACTCTACTATATATACAATAGCAAAAATGACAGTGGATTGGAGGGTGAAACTGCCACCTCTCCAACCACACAGGTCAAACCAACAGTCCATCAATTCTCTCCACCCACAAAGAAGAATGCAAAACAATCATTATTTACATGAACATGCATGAGAAAACTCAGTTGAAATATGCCAATATCAGAAACCATTATGTCAATATAGGAAATTTTAAGAGAACTTTAAAACTCTCAAAAGAACAGGGTGACAAGTGTCTTCTGAGGTGGTTTCAGGAAAGTGCCCATCCTGCCCACTCTCTGGGAAGGTGCCTGCAGGGCCTGGAGACCTGTGCTGTGCAAACACCTGGATGCACCTCCTCCCCCAGAGGTCTACAGTGCACATCTGGCATGGGGAAACTTTCTGCTCCAGGTGGGCAAACAGCTGTTGAAGCACTTTGGGCTGTCTGGCCACCAAAGTGCAGTAGGGGTGGACCTAGAAAGAAGGGAAGATGTCCTGGTGCTGCTGTGGAGCAGTGGGGCTGAAGGTGACTCTCCTCCCATCCAAATAGCCAAAAGCAGATGTTGACAGACATATGGACTCCTGCTTGGAGTCTCAAGGGTGGCCACTGGCAGACCTGGACTTAAAACCAGCAGCTCCTGATGGTCTCGTGGGTCCAGAGGCCATGGGATGGAGCTTCTCTTGCCTTTTCTACCCTGCTCTATCTGCTTTTTGTTTCTAAGTAGCTCCTCACTGCCTCCCCCTTGGTTAGCAGCATGGAGAGGCAGTGAAGGGGAGCCAAGAGTTTGCAGTGAGGATGTGTTTGTGTGGATGAACACACTTTCCATATATAAAAGTAATAAAGGGAAAATACTACATAAGTTCACTTGCTGACTGTTTTGCTCCAGTGCCATGGCCCAAGAACAATCAGCCAAACTCATCCATGTGTGAAAATTGTAATATTGGAAAAGGCTTCTGTGTTTGCTATTAGTCATATTTCTTTATAACAACTTTCCTCTGTAAGTGGATACAGAAATAACTCTTCAGATTATGGATCGGAGCAGGGAGCTGTATTTGCTTAGTGGTGTAGCTGCATTGATTGGCATCCCCCTGCTCAGAGAAATGTTTTTAACCAGCCAGAACAACGAATACTGTTGAAAAACCTCCATGGGTTTCACTGACAGCATTCGAATGTAAAAGCAACTAGGTGTTTCAGGAGCCAAAACACGATTATTTTTAATTCACCGTGGTGAGGAATGGTTATTATTTATTGTTTGAACACAGCAGCACCTACTGGCTCCAGCCAGAAATCTGGACTGCACAACAGTAGGTGTAAAAGGGAGTAAAAAAAGAGGTTTCCACCCCCATGAGTTGTCTGAGTCGGAGCAGGAAGCAGCTGGCAGTGTTTGGATGGAACACGAGGGAGGAGAGGAGGGGATGGGAGGACTGGTCTGACTGCCCTGGGTGTGCTGGGCAGGCTGAGCAAGGAGATCTATGGAGGGGAGGGAGCTGCTGGTGAGGAGCTGAGCACGTTTCTGGCTGGAAGGAAAATGAAATCTGGAGGTGTGGCAGGAGCTGAGAGGTGTCAGTGCCTCAGTGACATGCTGCAGTTTGTAAGAGAGGAAGGTGAGGAGGACAGGGGATGCAGGGGGAGAAAGGACTCACCAGTTCAGTGTGGGATAATGGGATGGGCAGAGGTGGCAGGAGAGTGATGTACTGAATTGGAGGAAAAACCCCCAGATTATCTACTTCTTCATGTATTTTCTTTTTTCCTTCTTCTTCTTTTTATTTCCTTTTTTTTTTTTTTTTTCTTTAATGGGAAGTTTTTTTCCAGAAAACTCACCTTTGGAAAAGCTAAATCTAAGCTTCTTGGCTTGGCAGTTACCAAGCTGGGATGGTTGTGCCAATTTCACATCCTACCTGCAGGATACCCTGACAGCACCTTTTCCAGCCAACCCTATTCCACTCAGTGGAAGTGGGCATTGGTGTCTCTCCTCTTTCCTCCCCATCCTCACATCCCAAGATCCAGACCTCTACCTCTGCTGAACTTGGCTGCAAATCTTTCAATTCTCTGGAAAGCTCTTGTCCATTTTCCTTCCCCTTCAAGAATAACATTGAACCTTCCACAATTGTTTTGATAGTCTGATTTTTTTTTTTTCCTACCACAGAAAACTTAAATTATCTACAAAAGTTATTTTCTTCCACAAATATCTACTTTTCTTCCCTAAAAAGCTTTTTTGCTTAGAGCATCATTCTCATGAAAAACTGTGTGGCCTTAGTGGTAAAACTGCAGTGAAGGAAATTGTTTTTGCAACATTATTTCAAATATATATGGATAGGGAGAGTTTTGTCTAGGCCAGGAATCAGGAAAAATAAAAAGTAGTTAAAGTCTGTATTCAATTCCATTTTAAGATCTCTCTTCTAGAGCTGTCTCCATATAATGGCTCAGAAATGTCCAGGGAAGTTCTGTCATTTCTGGTTTCCATCTCAGACTGAAACTAAAACATGCAAGGAGCCTTATAAAAAACCTTGTTCTTATGAAGGGTTTTCCAGTTTCCTATGTTTTTATTCTCATGAGGTTTAGATACAAAATCCAGATTTTTTCCTTTTTTAAACAGAAGCCAGACTCAAAATCTAGTGAGGTTTCACCATCACTAATTATAGCATGTATGTGAAATTATTTGCTGTGAAGGTGAAGGGTAGTGTGAAATTAAAATTAGATGCATCAAGAACAATGCTTTCCTGTCTTGACAATGTATGGGCTTGGTGCTCTGAAAGATAGTTTTTGTTTTGTCACATTATTTTCCTAAATAATCCAGAAGGATGGAATTGAAGGGGGGTTGTGGGTTTTTTAAAACAAACAAACAAACAAACAAAAAATATTGCTTGCGGAAAAGAAAGTAATTTTCTGTTTCATCATTTCATTTAATTCTCCCTACACATACTGGGAAACATAGATGGCATTTTTCCTCTCTCCTCAAAGGAAAATTCCAGATAAGGACAGGTGTTATTAGCCCACTGGAGCAGGATCCAGCTCGGCTGCTGCCCAGGGAGTGAAGGATGTGTGTGTGAGCTGGGCTCGTTCCCTGCTGCCCTGGCCAGCCCTCCCTGGGCAGCAGAAGGGTTTTTTTGGCAGCAGCAGTAGCCACACCACTTCTCCCAGTTGGACTAAACGCGTTTTCCTCACAGGCACCTCCAGCAAAGGTCTGTGCTGCTGAGAGAGGGAGAGAGATGCTCCAGAGATGAAACACCATGGTCCTGGCTTGACAGCCAGCTTTGTTCTATTAAAAACCACATCCTGCATGTGTGGCCTGCCTGAGGCAAAGCCCAGCATGGAGGCAGCGTGTCCACCCCAAAACCAGCTCCTTGCAAATGCAGGGAGGCACTTTGTTCCCTGCCAGCTCCCTGAAAGCACAGGCAACGCTGCTGAGCTCCTCCTAAAACCCTGAGTGTCACATTGCTGTGCTGTGCTGGCTCAGCTGGTCCCTCCACTGCTGTGAGCCACATAAACTTATTATTGTGTAACAGCACATCTTTTTCAAAGTTATAGATGATCGTTTGCTATGTTGGTGAATTTTTTTAACTGTGCAAACAATGGTTATTTGAGTTTTTTTCACTTCTTCATACCATGAAAGCTTCCAGGATAGAAATATCTGGTGGCTGTGAGTTCAAGCAAAACTACTTCAAATTATAAACAAGAGTCTTAAAACACAGAAAAATCTTACAAATGGAAAGACTTTTCAACTTTCACTTTTTAAAAATTGTTACTGGATGGGGTCAGGTAGGTTTCCTAATGTGCTTGAGCTGGAATAAATAAAAATGAAATTTTGGAAAGCTGCAGAATTTGTATTTTTAAAATTGATGAACGTTACACAGAAAAAGGTGCCTGTTTTTTCTATGTGTTACCAACAAGATTATTCTCTGAAAATGGCAAAATGAATGCAGTTCACTTTGCTCATTCTAATAAAATCATATCAGAAGTAAACCCAAATAAATTTGTGATTGTTAATTTCAGGGTGGCGATTGAAAAAACACCAAAAACAAAAAGCACAACAAGCCACAACCAAAACAGCACCCCCCTTCCCTATACAATCTGTGAGTTAAATTCCCCTGAAATTGCCCAATATTTGATCCCAGTGACACAAATTATTGTGAGCTTGGAATGATATCAATTACTCTCCATTACTACCCGAGGGCTTGCTGCGATAGTGGTTAATAAGCCAAATCCTAAGGTGCCCTTTCCATTTGTGGGTAAGGTCAAAAGCAATTAAGGAATGGAGGATCTGTGGTGAAAGCTGCACAAGTGGAGGATCTGTGGTGAAAGCTGCAATATTGGTGTTTTGTTTTTGTTTTTGTTTTTTTTTTGTAAATCAAAGTCATATCATTCAAGCAGTTCTGGGTTTGATCAGCAGATGGGCTCTTCCCAGTGCTATCCAGACTCAGAGGTCTGTGGAAAATCAGTTTTACCTTGATTCCACCTGTGCTGTGGAGTTGTAACTTGTGGCTGTGGCTTACCAAGGATAGTGCATTTAGGGTGTAGCTAAAGAAACACGTGGCAGAAAGAATTCAAATGGCATCACATCTTTTGAAAATTTGAGATATTTTATACAAAACAGATAAATCATCACATAAGTGGACAAACTGTTCTCTTACATAGGTATCTGCCATATTACAATCACATTCCCTGTGTCTGACTCTACCTTTAATTTCAGTTTAGCTCCATTGTTAAGCCAAGGTACTCTCTGTGCACTTGAATATAGAATTCTCCTCAATAGGATGAGATTAATTTATCTCTTAGTGTGACCAGACCTTCCTGAGGTTCCTCTTGCAAACCTCACTCTTTTTTTCCTGAATTCAGAGTAACTTTCCAATTCAGCATGGATTTCAGCTTCTCACTGGAGTACCCAGAGGTGTTATCTGATGTCAGCAAAGTTAACTTCCTCAGACATACTTGTCCTAAGGAAGACAGCATTATGACTGGACTTATTTTCCATAAACTCATCTTGATTGCATTAATTATGCTGCTATCTGTTAATTATTTCCTGATTTTCTCCCTTATCAGATTTTGCGTGCAGTCAATTCCAGATGAACCAACAGAGTTATGCAAGGGTTTGTCACTGACCTCTTCCTACACTGTACAATACTATCTCCCAGGCTATGTGATTCCTCTGATTTTCCAAGATCTATTACAAATTGAGATCTGTGGCTCAGAAATCTGCTCCATGAATTTTCTTAGAAAGCAGTAGCCTGCATTATCTTGGCCTGCAGACAGGTTTGGGATAATAAAGTCTTCACATATAAACTGCTCCACACAGGGCTCCTTGCAATGAACTTTGGCTATCTGAAAGCCAACATCCAGCGAATGATTGTCAGGTGGGCTCTCCAACATCAGAGGAGAGCAGGGAACATTGTCAGAAGTGGTTCCTGCCTTCCCAGGGGAGCAGGAGCCTCTGCAGATTCTTATCTGTCCCTAGTGATGAAAGAAAAAGTCCACTTCACTCAGAGTATATGGCTGCTTCTTGAATTTCTTCATTTGTGAGAGTTAAGTTGTACACTGACCTCGTGCTCCCCACCCCATAGACTGCACCCAGAGGATTTGAGATTCCCACCCTGTGACTGAGACAGTGTCCAGATCTCTCTTTCCTGGAGATCTCTTTCTCAGGTATGTTCTTACATGTGTCACCATGTCTTGCCAGATATCTGCAGCACTCCTCATTGGCATTAACATCTTCCAGCACTGGTTTTAGTCCCTACAGCTAGATTTTGCTTCATCATTGTTTTTCTTTATTTCTTTTATAAACCAAATTTGTTTAAACCCGGGGCTTTTCAGTCTCTAGAGGCTTCTGTATGAGTTTCTGGCTGGTAGCACACCCACAAGTGCCTAGAAGAGGTGTGTTTAATGGTTGTGGAGATGTCCAATTCAGAGAAATAACAGAAAATAGTCATTCTCATCACATTTCCTATGAGCAGAGTATTGTTCCGCTGTAAACAACCACACTAAGCAGGCAGCACTGTGGTCAGACAAGGTCCCCCTTGCCCATCTCAGCCTGTTGTTGCCAGTCCCAAAGAAAGTTCTCCAGAGAAAGTGGCCTTTTGTCTCCTCCCAGACCGGGTAGTTTGCATAATCTGGTTAAATAAAATGAATACACACAGGCACAAAGAATTGTGGGGGAAAACTGTAGTATAAGTAAGGCTGAGTGGTCCATCTAATCTGACATCGATATAATACAATCGTTTATTTGTGTACACTGGAACAACTCTTTGGGACTGTGGTCTATTCCTGTTTCCCAACAACACTGTCATTAAAACAATGGGCACTGTAATTATTGTGATAAAAAGGCATTATTGCTTCAGTTCTTCATCTGGCCCATGTGCAGAAGGAAGAGGTTTTCTTTATAATCTCCCTGCAGAAGGAGCACAGGGACCACAAGGCTCCTTCTCCCACTGGCTCTGCCGTACAAAAGATTTCTCCACACCGGAGGCTGCAGTGTGAGAGCCTTTGTCTCAAATGAAAGGGCATCACACAGGCCTTCTGCCAGCACTGGCCACCAATGAAAGCAGCTCCTTTATGTACCAGCTCACTGCTGAACTGCAGACAATACTGTAAAATCTGTACTCCTCCATTACCTCAGCTGCCTTCACATTGCTGGAGTGCTGCTGAGCCTTGAAAAGGGGCTGCAGGCGCCAGGCTGGAGCCTCACAAAGTCCCTGTCAGGAGGATAGCAGGAAACCTGCTTGCCCAGCACAGCCATGCTGGTGAGAATGAGGAGAGGGGGTCAGGAGGGAGATGTGATTAATGCCTCCAAAACTGTTGCTCCAGCAATTTCTGCAGTCAGGCCATTTCATTCTGGCAGACTGCATGGGAGCTTCTGCTCAGCTCAGTTCCATGTGAAACCTGCTCGTTGGGCAGATTGCTGTGAGCTCGCCGCCCAGCTCCTGTAATACCAGACCCTGCAGGAAACAGCCCAGAGGTGAGCATTTTTCCACTGGCCTTCATGAAAAGCTCTTTTGAGTGAATCCAAGAGCTCACAGAGAATCTGTGAACACGGCCTGGAGAGCCAAGATGCCCTCTAGATTGTGTCAGTGCCTCTCCTTGCCTTCATCACGCCTGCATTGCCTGCCAGCCCTGAGGAGCCTGGGCTGCAGTCCTTCCTGGGCTTCAGAGTGCTCAAGTGGTCTCTTAAATCCTTCAGGTTCCTTAAACTGGAACAGTCTGAACAGTCTGGTTGCTGCAATCCCAGCTTCCATAGCCCCTGCCTTGGGGCTCTGAGAGAGTGAAGTCCTGACTCAGCTGGGGACACATGGAACTGCTCTCCCTGGCTGCAGTGGGAATCCTAGGATTGTTAAAGGAGGAAAAGACCTCTAAGATGGAAACCAACCATTAACCAGCACCACTGTTAGCACTGAGGACAGGCTGGCAGCAAAATCCTCCCTGGCTGTCTGATGTGAGTGAGTACAAGCTGGTGATGGGGCAAAAGAATATCAATGAGGTGCTGAGATGACCACTGCTATTGCTAAAACCTCTTTTAGAAAATGTTTGCCCCACTGCAAGCATAACTGATGTAAATTGAATGCGTCAGGCTGAGTAGAAGCACCTACCCCCTTCTCCGAGCTGCTCTCCCCTTGTTTGACAAGGTACAAACAGAAAGCCCATTCACATGCAAGTGGAGAGTACCAAACATTGCATCAAAAAGCAGGAGCCATCCTGTTACAATCTGCTGCCTGTCAGGGTTTGACAGCCTTGTGAAATATAAATGATCTCTGCGATAGCAACGCCTGCCTCAGTCACTGGTAAACAGCTCCCCTCATTAAAGAGATGCTTTAGAAATGACAGCACCAAATTATGGTAAGATTTTTGAGAAGTGCTCTTCAGCCAGAGATCCTAAAATGAGGTTTTGCCATTTGTTTGCCAAAATACCATTTTTTTTGCAAGCAGAGGTGAGTGGCCTCACAACTGAAAAACTGATGCCATCAAACAGGCTCCAATAAATATAAAAATTGAGCTGTTTGGATATATGAAAAAGGACTGTGAAGGAGAAGATTAACTTTTCCTAAAATTCCTTTTTTTTTTTTCCTTTGGAATATCATCTGTAACCTTTTTAGCCCCACAGATTGTCTTCAGTTCTGAGTTTGTTCAATGCCTAATCTAATATCCTTTGCCATGACAGTAACTCACAGGTCCAATCGTGCAATACCATCTTGCTAATGGTTATAAATGGCTAGATCTGAAACTTGCTTGATGTGAGACTGCATTCTACTGTTCAGTGCCCTCTGAAACCTTGTTAAAAGAACAGATTCAGACATAGCCCTTGGGAAAGAGTCCTGAGTCATTCTGCTTCCCTTCTTAGCATTGGGATTTTCCTAGAAGACTTTTTGGTTAGGTTTTTGCCTTGATTTTGTTTATCCCTTAGATCTAGTGAGATCAGAGTCCAAGACAGAATGGCTGCAATAAAATCATTACAGATTCCACCTGCATCCCTCTCTGAGTCAGAGAGAAATTAACAGAATAATAGAGGCTGCATATATTTCTCAAGTGAGAGATCACTGAGATCAGTCCTTGTCAGAAATATCACTAGTTAGAACAAGCTATACATAGTGACAGATAATATTTCATAAGATTTCCAAGCTTCTTTTTGGGGGGATGAAAATATTTGATCCTCTTCTCGTCAGCAGGCTCACTCTGAGCTACTTTTATAGTAACATTCTCCACTAAATGTTCAGTTTTTGTCATGCTGTCTGCTGCTACCCTTCAAAAAGGATCTGGGCTCCTTTTCTGCAGGGTTCTGGCTGTACCTGCCTGTGCACAGGAGCTGCACAGAGATGAGAACCTCCACCCATCATCCTCTGTAAGGGGGATCCAAAGCAGGAAACTCTTCTGTGTCTTTAATGTGGCAGTGAGAGTAATTTCTGCTGTGGACAGGTCCTGTCAGTCCTGCATGTCATATCTTCATTACATTGTTCAGTTGTACCTTTTCTGAAGATTTTTAACAGTTAAACCAGTTGGTTAAGTTCTTCCAGATGATGATTTTCTTCTCTTCATTTTCCTTTTACCTCTAAGAATCCCATATAATGGTTATATTGTATATACTCTATATAGCTGGCTATAAACTCCATATAGCTCTATATACTCCATATAGCTGGCTGCAGCAATATTAATACAGTTAAGGAAAAAAGGTGATCATTTCTACTAATGGATCTGAAAACAACTGAAGAGACTCCTTTACCCTTTCAAATTGTACATGTGAGTTCATACAAAAACTTCATGCTAATTCTGTGTCTCAGTTTTCTACACATCAAGGGAAAAAAAACACTTGAGTTTTCTTAAAACACAAATGTTCCAAATAAGCCAGCTTTCATATTTACAAGTAAAGCATATGGATGCCAAGTGTAGGAGTAATCATGGTGTTGTGCAGCAAAAGAAGACACTGCTTGATTCCATAACCACCAAAGGTGGTGTATGATACTGTTCTTAACTCCCCCTCTAACCCTCCTTTTGAAAATGTTTGGTTGTTATCATGCCCAGGATTTTTGAAGAGCTAATGATAAATTATATGTACTGTTTCTATAAAAGCTAGGTTTTAATTTGTGTTAAATAGCTTTCCATTTTGAAATGGTCTCTGCCTACCTTCTGGTGAGGCAAAATAATTTCTCTTGCAGTGACATAGAGTGAAGTAAGACTTTCACGTGGACAGAGAATTTTGATTTGCTCCGTGTGACACCCATGTCTGTTTTGACAGATGGAGAACACACTTTGTCCTTGACGTTTACAATTGGTACCTTCAGTGAGGTGAATCATTTGGTTGACACTGTGGCAAGGCTTGAATATGGAGGAAATGTATATTTGAGGACATTGTCACTCCAAGGTTGAGATTTTTAGGAGTGATTTCCACCCACAGCACTTGTGCAAGTTGTCCCGTCAGCTTTTTAGGCAGATGAGACAAAGGAGGAGTTCCCGTAACTAAAACATTTCTGCACACCTGCACGACCTGCATTTCAACAATGGCTTTAGGTTTAACCTTGACATTTTGTTGGCACCAGGAGAGGCTGCAGGGCAACCATGGAGCTGAGGGCACTGCCCTGGGACACGGGCAGCCTGCTTGGCTTCAGGGCATGGAGCTGAGAGGGGTGATTGCAGCACAGCTCTGAGCCAGCCCTCCAGAAAGGAGGGCTTGGAAGGGATTTCTTTGTCTTCCTGTGCTGGCCAGGCTGTCCTTGGCTTGCCACAGGCTGGGAAGGAGGGTGCCCACACCTTCAGCATCCACCCACAGACTCGTAATGCATCATCCCCTTTGGGTTTGCCTTTCTTGCAGAGTGAACGTGTTGGAAAAGCACCGGGACTGTGTTAGACACCACCACAAACAAGTAACAACTATTGCTACACCTGATGGATTCTTCATGTTCCTAGGGCACAGGATTGCTTTGCTTGGTGTTCCTGATTCCCAACCTTCCCATCTCTGCTCTCAGTATTAATGAGATGCAATTAGGAGTGTTAAATCAGTACAACTATTCTGGCCTTTTTTGCAACCAGCATGTTTTTTAATAAGCTTTTTATTTTAAATTTTTTTTTAGCTTGGTTTGAAAACACAGAATCCTGATACATTTAATCTGACAAGGAAGCTGCAGCTGTCAGGAGCTGTAGTAAGGTGTGAATGAAAAGCTTATGCTGACAGAGGAATGTGGGCTTATAGCTCTGATTTCCTTGGGCAGGTTCAACCGTAGCCTGCTGACAACAGTTAGACATTACACAAGAGCACAGCTCCCTGCCAGGTTGCTTTTCATAACACTGCGTGGTTGTTCTTCCCTTTCCTCTGCCCTTAAGATGAGGGAAACAACCATCCAGAAGAAAGATGGGCAGAGAAAATCCAGCCTTCCTGACCTGAGGAAGCTTTCTCTGTGGAAAGGCAGGACTCGTAAGGCTTGGATCACATTAAGTGAAGTTCCCAGAGAAAGAGCCTGACATTATTCACTGCAAAGCATGTTGAAAACCTTGTTAAGCCAAAATAACAGGTATAACAATCCCTTTCTTGCAACAGTTTCTTTAGATTACATCATGTTGGTCAGTTCATGTGTTCTAACAACTGGGACTGACCCAGAATGAAGCAGAAGATATTTACTCTGTTTAGGAAAAGACTATAAGAGAGCACTTGGTAAGTTATCAGCTTGAAAGTGATTTAGTTTAACATGATGGAACTCTCCCTTGACTCTGGAGTAGATGGAAGATGAAGTGCTGTGTGTCTGAGTGAAACCATAGGTTCCAGGCTTACTCTCCTATTTTGCACTGCTGATCTTATTACAGAGGAATGGGAATCAGTCTGTCTCTCCTGATTTGAAAGCCCTTGGTGTTTATCCTGTGTCTGTGGAGGAAGTCCAAGCCAGACTCTCAGTCAGTGGTTGTAAGGGATATGGACTGGAACTCGAGCTTTCTGCTTGCCAAGAGCACCTCAGAGCCCCACATTTTGGAAATCACAGAAGCAGAAAGTGGATTTCCTTCATATTGGCCTAAAGGGGCAGGTGCTGATTTTTTACTCTTGTGGTCAGTGACAGGAGCTGAGGAAACAGCTGGAGCTGTGTCAGAAGAGGTTTGGGTTGGATATCAGGAAAAGGGTTTTCATCCAGAGGGTGGTTGGCCACTGGAAGAGGCTCCCCAGGGAAGTGGTCACAGCATCAGCCTGGCAGAGCTGGAGGAGTGTTTGGACAATGCTCTCAGGCACAGGGTGTGGCTCTCAGGGTGCTCTGCTCAGTCCCAGGGGATGGACTCGATGATCCTTGTGGATCCCTTCCAGCTCAGCATATCCCATGGTTCTATGAGCCAGGATGGTAAAAACTGGAAGGAGCTGTGAAAGGGAGAATCTGGGAGAAATTTAAGTTCTTGGTTGAATCCTGGCTTGCTGTGGTGCAGTAAAAATCTTCCCTGCAGCTGCCCAGACTGCAATCTCTGTCAAAGGGAAGAAATGCTGGTCTTCTGACTGGATTGTTATATCTGTGTTACAGTAATTCTCATGTATATTCTTAAAATAGCCAAATACTGTTCATACACATCACAGAAAATTATAAATATGTGTAACATTAGATCTACAACTGACTTCTAATACACCAGTGACGGAGCGTATAAAAATACACCCACACTTTTATCATTGCTCCTTTAAAATAACATTATTTTTTCAACAAAGCCCAATTAAACCAACAAAAATTCCACCAAGAATAAAAAGTTCTCTGTCCTCAGACAGCTAATATATCTTGCTTAGTCTTTTGAGAGCCCTAAAAGCAAAATTTAGTATTTTGTTTTCAGCAACACTCTTCTACAAGGAAGGAAAATAATAACTTATTTTTGATTCATAGGAGAAGTAGCTGAGCAGGGGATCACCAGCTGGTATTTTGATTACCATCTTTGCGGAATATATTATGGACTCTAATTAAGTAAACCATCTTGTCTATAAAGTTTAGGGTTCAGTGGTGGAACCTCTTGGCTGTGGATAGAGTTGGATAGAGCATGTATCAAAGACAGTTATGTCTGTAATAATTCTAACCAGAGCTCTTACAGTAAATGCCAGATAGGGTTTGAAATGTGTTCAAGGGAGGATTTAAGATGAATCTGTTCTCTTCTGGTTTTGCTTAGTTCTGTTCAACAGAAACACACAGCAATGCTCAGCTAACTGCAGTCACTGGTAGCAGTCATTGGAACAAGTGCTTTCTCTCGGTCAGAACTGGGGATTAAACCTTTTCCCTCCAGAACCTTTCTGGAGGGAAAAGGTTTAATTCCCACCAGGGTTGACTTCCTTGCTTGCTTGCTTGCATCCTTCTCACTGTCTTTTCCCTCTTTCTCTCCCTTCCCAAACAGTCCATCTTTCACATAAATATTGCAAGAACTTCCCAGTTAATCTCAGTGCGTCACTGACAGCTTGTCTTACGTGTCACAGCTATCTGGGATTTTGACACATAGTGAAATGAAGATTATATGATCTTTCTTTAGCCTTTTTTCTTGTCCTGGACAACCCTGTCATAACGTTCAGTTGCATTAAATCAGTATATTTGGGCTATCACCATAAATAAGATGCACTATACATGTCAAAACAAGTTCTTATGCAATCCAGATCTCTGTGCCTTCATTTGCTACTTACACCCTTCATAAGTCATAACAGGGAATGAAGCAACCTCTGTGATATGGAAATTTCTTCTCAAGTGCATAAATTATGTCTTAATGCTTCAATTGCTTGAAAAATGGGATGGTCCCACAGGTCACCATTTCCATTCCAGTGAGGAGATTTGCAAATATTGACAATGATTTCTGTTTTATGGGCAGGATTAACTTTACAGGTGTCATGGTTTAACACCAGTCAGCAGCGAAGCCCGACACAGACACTTGCTCACCCCAACCCTGTAGTGGAATGGGGGAGAGAATTTTATGAGGAATAGCAACAAGTAAAAGTGACTCCTGGGTTGAGATAGGGGACAGAAAAAGAAGAAAATAATAATAATGACAAAATAATTGGATATACAAAATTGCTCACCACTCGTTGATTGTTGCCCAGGCAGTTCCCGATCAGTGGCCTCCAGCCAGATTTCCCCACAATTTATGCACTGAGTATGACCTCATGTGATATGGAATATTTCTCTAGACAGTTGGGGTCATATCTCCTGTCTGTGTCCCCTCCCATCTTCTTGTGCCACTCCAAATTTAGCTGGAAAGCCCTTGACTCAGGGTAAGCACCACTTAGCAACAGCTACAGCATCAGTGTGTTATCAATATTTTTCTCATACTTAATTCAAAACAATACACAGTAGCAGCTTAGGGTGAAAATTAACTCTTTCCTGGACAAAACCAGGACAACAGGCATGGGGGCTCCAGTTTAGTTGGAACAAAAAGCCTTAAAGAATAAATTAGCAAAATCAAGTAATGATGGCAGCTTTACTTGGTTTTTAGGGATTCTATAAGCTCTCCCAGCTCTGAAAGGCTAAATCATGCACTCAGCTCCAATGTCAGAACTTTGTGTGTGCACCTTCAGCCCGATGCCCACGATGGGCATAAGAGGGATGTGGACTCATAAAGGGAAGGATGCTGAACTGGGACCTGCCCTCTCATCCATGTGTACCAAAAGTTTGCTATGTGCTCTCTGACCAGCTGCCTCTCCTAAAATGTATTGACATGTCCTTGATTGCATGCTCCTTTGGTTTTTGAAAGTCAACTCTCCTATAGATCCCATAGGTGTTTTCGCAGTTGATTTCCCCTGGAACTGTGGTGGTTCAGCATCTCTCAGTCTGAGATGAGTGTAGTTCATCAGGAACATTTCTGAACCTCCAAAAATACGCACAGATTTGCTTTGATGTACTCATTTATCCTTGTTTGAGCATGAAAAACGCATTCAGGCAGCCTCTTAAAGTCATACAAATAACAGTCATTGAAATGGAAAGCAGCAAAATTATGAATATTGTATAATGCAATGTTAAATTGCAAATAAATAAAACATCTGGGGCCAGATGTTGCTGTTGGATTCCTGTGTGGAACTCCCATTCCTTTCAACAACGTTGTGTGTGCACTTCTGAGATTGGAGTTTGGCCCTTGGTGTAAAGGAGTGTTTTAATGCAATATTAATGGAGGATGATTTCTCCACTAAAAACAAGGTAACTTGGCAGATGGAGAGATTAATATATTATAGAAAAACAGTTGAGGGTTTCTCTAGAACAACAGTGTGGGGGGCTGTATTTTGCTTTTTTAAAGGCTAAAAGGACAGAAAACAAGACTGAAGGAAGTTGGAGAAACCTCTACAGAGTACTTATGGTGAGAATAGGGAACAGACAGTATAAGCAACTTACTTGAAGCAAATCTGAGTGTTCAAACATCACTCAAGAGTTTTAAAATGTAGAAGAATGGTGAAAATATGCATAGGAAGAAAAAGACATCTCAAACCTTCCAACCTCAGTGGGGCTCGTCAACTACTGAACTCCCATTTTTCCTGTTTAAGAGTCTGTTGAATCTTTCACCAATGCAGAATTTACTAATACCCCAGGGGCAATTACAGGAGAAAAATGGCCATTTAATCAGGGAAAAAAAATCCTCTTCAGAGGTTTGCACAGTTGGTTTTGTGCAGGATTGTAGAATTTGACCTGTAGTAAGATCTTGAAGATGCTTTTGCACCATTTTGATTTGTCTGTAGGTTCCAGTGGGATGCCTGTGGTTGCAGATGCGACTTTGTCACTGTTTCTCCTACTCCCCTCCAGGCCCCTGCCTGGGCCTGTTTGCCATGAGCTTTTCAGAGGTGGCAGGAGGTGCTTGAGAGTGATGTCTGTTAATTTTGAAATGTCCTGGAAGGAGTTAATTTCACGAGACACATCCCAGTTTCCAGCCTGCAGCCTTGTTCCAGCCCAGCTGGGTCTGCAGAGTGCTGGTGTCGAACTTGGTGGATGACCACTGAAAGAAATTAAAGATCAGCCAGGAATTCACAGCTTTCTACACATCTTTTTGAACATTTTATTAAGGTGCTCTTAGTCTCCAGTAACAGTTGTCCACTTGCTCCTGCCAATTCCCTGCTCTGCATCACAGAGAAAAGAGGATTTTGCATCATCCAGCCCTCGAGCTGTGCCAGCAGCCTGGTGCCCAGCAGTCCAGCCAGGGGAACCTGGCAGCTCCAATCAGACTGGGAGCTCCCAGGCTTCAAAATAAAGGCTCAAGTGTGTGAAACTACATGTGAAAGCAACAGCATGTATCTGACCCTGGACAGTATCAGCAGTCCGTGCCTTTGGAGAGGAATTGAAGGAAAGATACATAAAAGTCATCTAGCTTTACTAGAAGTTATTTATTGAAAAAAACCTGAAGCAATCAGTGACCAAGGGAAGACTACAGAGTATTTTATTTATTGATGACAGAGAAAGAGAAAACTCACTTTTTGACAGTGTTCCTAAAGTTTTACAGTCCTTTCTTCCTGCTGCTTACTCTTTCCTTGACCCATACCAGCTTGTGAAAATTCAGTCTTCTAGTCAATGTCCTCTCTCCATAAAGTCCTCTAAAAAGCTGAATGTTCCTGGCCTGTGATCTTAACTCCTCACTGCACCTACTTACAGATGACAATTTCCTAGGTCAGGGCAAAAAGCTTCCCTTCCACACAAGCAGTCGTTCAACCTGGAAATCCTTTTCTGGCACAGAAGGTGCTATTTGCTACTTTGCATTTCCTTAAACTGAAGGAGGAAATATGAAAAAAAAAATCTGCTCAAAACCAGTGTTTTGGTCACTGCTGTGAGAAATGACATCATCAGCAACCCAGCCAGATGGGGCTGAGCACTGTGTCTGTGAAAATGTTCATAGGAGCAGTGAGTACCTTCAGACAGATGCTTTCCATTAGACTAAACACAGGTACTGCTTTTAAAAGTGTGCAAGGAAATGGAGCAGGAGAGCAGAGCCAACAGTTAAACACAGCTGTTCTTTAGCCTTGCTGGCCCACCCCAGTTATTTTTCTTTTCAAGGCATGGACTCAATCAGGAAAAAGGAAAAAATGGTGGAGAATTCTATGTTTGTCCCTTCCACACTCTGGATATTATAAGGTAAGCTTGAAGTTTCTCCTCCAGTTTTTCTTATGCAAGTGTTATCTATACAAAATCCAAGTGCTAAAGCAGGAGAGGAAAAATTGGATATGCCACTTTTTGCATGTAAGAAAATTGTGCCAGAGCTTTTACAGGGCCTTTAAAAATGGTGTCTCTAAATAGCACCTGCACTGTACATTTTATATGCCAGTGTTTCAATTTATGAAGTTTCCTTTGGCTATGCCTGAATGTTATCCCGCTTTTTATATCTGACAAGAACTTCTCTGCCATGTCTCTGGAGTTTTTGGACTTCAGGGTGTTAATAATGAACATCTAATGCTTGTTTCAGTGTCCATGTCTGACATGAACAGCACTGGGTTTTAAAAGCCCTTTATCTGAGCTGAGTGGAAAATGATGTTCCCACGCCATGGGACTTCTCTGCATCTTCAGTATTTTCTCTCCCTATGCAGAAATAAAATACATGCCAAGTTTGTGACAGATCGGTGTGATGAAACATAATTTTGTTTCTTGGTGATGTCTATTCCTTCACACAGAATTAGCTGGCCAAAAAGAAATGAAAAACTCCCTCTCTAATGGGCGACCCTGGCCAGGCAGACACAGCAGCAGCAGCAGCAGGTGCTGGTCCATGGGTCCATCTCTCTCTTTTTTTTAGTGTCTCTGTGCAAGAGCAGTGCCTTTCTTGCAGCTCCAAGGCATTTCCCAAAAGGTCTCTCACAAGCCATGAGTTTCTGCCAAAAGAGTTTGTTTTCTTGAATCAGCATTTTCAGACTGGGAAGAAGAAATTCCAATCGTATCTGCTCAATACAAATGGACAGACTGAGAGTCCCTGGGAGAGGGACTTTACCCATCACATCCAGTTCAGAGTAGGCCTGAGAAATACACAATAACCAATTAGCTTAATGGAAATCTCCTGATATCTCAGTGTGGAGAAGAGCTGACACTTTTAAAACAATTGCATGTTTAAAAATACATGTTTCAGCCATCTCCAGCAGCCTCATGCTAATAGGATAGAGCTGTTCCAGCAGCGTAAAAAAGAGAAGGTTCCATTATCAGACACTTCAGCTATTTCCCCTGGCTAGTCTAGAAAGAGAATATCAAAATCACTGAAGTGCCCTGGGCAGACATTTTATAGCAGTACAGGCTATTTCATTGCTGGAAGCAAGTCTATAATAGCCTTTTAAGCATCATTCAGCCTGAATTATCTGCTTAAGACATGTACATAAATCTTGGTACATTACACAACATTTTTTGCCCCCTTTTTTGAATTTTAGTCCTCCAGCTCAAATTCTAGAAAAGGAGCAAATTAGTTTTCCTTCAGTTACTCATCAAAGCCAGTGGGATGACTGAGTTTTGCCAGGAATTTTTGGCCCAGTTTATCATATTCAGAGGAGTGAAATTCTATCTAATGAAGTGGGAGAGGTGTTACAGAATGAGGAGGCAGTAACTGACTTATTATTACTCATGTCACCTTGCTTGATTTTATGTCATTTATCTGCGTGTGCTCCACACTGTTGTAGTACCTGGAGGATCCACTGAGACTCATCTTCACACTTCCATTCTGAGGGAGGCTCATGTCTTAATGATGGGCCATTAGGAGAAGGATTTTAACCACATTAATTCCTAATTCCAGCTCCAATTTCCAGCTGTTTCACATAGGCAAATTGCTTGAAAGGGGATCAAACCCTACTGTGCCTGCTGGGGCACCTCCCACTGTGAGTGCTGCAACTCTAGTGTTTGCATAGCAAAACCAGGATGAAATATGGAAAACATGGCCAAGGCAGGGAACAGAGCTGAGGCCCACCTGCTCTGGATGAATGCCCCACGCATCACCCTGCAGGATTTACCTTGAGTGCCTGTCCTCTCTTGCTGTGTGAAATCTCTCATTCTCACTCTCATGAGGACAGTGACTCAGGAAAAGGCAGAATCTCACCTGAAATTTCAAAGATAGCTGAAGTCTTAGGAGTTGAGTGAAAATTAGCAGCTGTTGGAGGAGAGGCCTCTGAATTATAGCCCCACATAAAGACAGGAGGTGCCAGTTCCTGGCATGCACCTGGAGGGCAGCAGTCACCTGGCCAGAGTTCCTGGCAGCTCAGAATTGCTGAGGATGGAGACTATGAGGAAGAAGTTGTCACCATATGGGCTAGAGGGCAGAAGACACAAACCCAAGGAAAATAGGGTCTTATTAGTTCTGCTACACCAAAACCTATTTAATGTCTTCTTTCTGGCTGCTGCCTGTAGGATTTAGTTTCATTATAGCTGCTGCTGGTGTCAATTTTTCCAGTTCTCTGTGTCCCTGTGCTGCTGCTAAGCTGAAGCAGGAGCCGTCTATACTCACATATATGTAGGCAGAGCTGCCCAGATTTGCTGTAGGAAAGTCTGGTGGATCTGTTCCTAATGAATTGTGGAGTATGAGAAGTGATATATTGGGAAATTTTGGCATTGAGGCTGTGAGGCTGTGCTGATTACAGCCCCATTCCCGCTGAAGCTGGTGCCTGTCTATAGGAATGTGCTCCCCTAATCTCTTGCAGGAAAAAAGATGCTTCTTTTTATTGGTAGAATGGAGCAGAGAAGAAATGTTAGTCCATTGCCTGCCCGCTGAGCTGAGCTGTGACCTGACCATGCACCAATTGGAATACAACAGCCTAAATGGGTTCAAATCCTACACAAGAGCTCTTGGGGCATGAACATGTCCATAATGGCTCGGTGGACAAGAGCTGCCTGTTTCCTGTTAGTGTGCTGACCACTGAACTCATCTTCCTCCCTGGAGTTAGCACACCTGAAGGTGTTCAGGCGACATCTCTGGAACCTGAAGGTCACTGCTGATGTCCTGCAGCATCAATGCTGGAGGGACACATCCTTCTAGAGATCCAACACCACCATCAACACTGGAAGGACACATCCTTCTAGTGATCCAACACCACCATCAACACTCAAAGGACACATCCTTCTAGTGATCCAACACCACCATCAACACTCAAAGGACACAATCTTAAGCTATCCATCCTTTCCTTGTAGATGTGAAGAGCAGCAGATCCTGCCAGGGATGAGAAGACAAGTTTCTTTCCACAAGTGATCAGACTACCAACAGAAATCCCAGGCAATCTGCAGCAGGGTTTGCACAATGCTGACAAATGCCCACTGGGAGCACGGCTGCCACCACCACCTCATTCTGCAGAGGCTGTCGACAGCTGTCAGATAATAACAGCTTGGGATAATTAGTGTCCTGAAGGGCTTGAACTGAGGGCTCAGAAATGAAAAACAGCATTAGAGAGCAGCTATTGCCTCCTCACCCCTCGAGACTGGTTGTGTACGTTGAGCTCAACAATAACATTAATAAAAAGCAATCCTAAGAAAAGCAATATAGCAGCCTAAATTGCCTCTGCTGCGTCTTGGGCTTACATTTCATTACAAATACCTTCTTACTCAGGGTATGGTCTTTTTAAGTCAGCAAGACAAGTCCTGAAGTCCTTTCTCAGTTTTCACTCATACCTCGTATTCTTTCTCATTAACTTCAGTGGATGACTCTTTGTCTGACTGGAGAGTGAAAGGGGGTCTTGGGATTTGAACTGCTGGGAATTTTGCTTGAGTAAGCAGCAAGAAATGTGGGCATGATAATAACCTTTTTCTTTTTTTTCTTCCCCCCAGTTTCTTCATGTTGCTTTTCTGACAGCTCTGAAAGAGTGGGAGGAAAGCCGACCTTTTTGGCTTGTTTTTGAGGACTTGTGAAATGTTTTTCTTTTGAATTTCTAAGCAGAAAGTCATTTCAACTGAAAAGCCATCATATCTCATTTAGAAAATGTCAATTAACACCAGTAGGGGCATTTTTCAACTAAACTAACACGAAGATATGAGGGTGACTACCAAAACATTTAGGTCAACAAAAATCTAGCCTTTGTTTTTGATTATAAAGGCCACAGAAGTTTTAACTGAAATTTTTAGCCTGTTTTAAATTGAAAGTTTGGTTAAAGCATTCCCATAGAGACTGTGTTCAAACAAGGACATGTTTACATATCTGCCTCTGACTATACAAGATAGTGCTGGATTATGGGATATGCTGGCTTTTCAGCCCCCGAGAGTGGCGTGTCCTCCCCACAATCCTGCCTCTCACCAGAAACATGGACTACTTAGATAACAACAGCTTCACTCCTTTCCTGACATCAGAAATAAAAAATAAAAAAGCTCTTTTTTTTTTTTTTTTTTTTTCCTCAAGAAGAAAGTGAGACCAAGGGCAGAATTGTATTTTAGCACTTCTGAACACTGCAGTGAGGCTGCCCCAGTTTTATCAACAGAAGGTGAAACGTTCCATGAAAAAATCTTCATGATCGGAAAAAGTTTACTTGAGTCTATTTTGAATTTGCTTTAGAAATCAACAAGGGGTTACTAGAAGTCAGCAAAACTGGGGACAGATTTATATAAGATGAAATAAAGAGTGGCCAGCTCTGGAAATGGGTTATGCAGGTGTAGGGAAGGCAGTCAGCAGTCACAGGTGTCTGGGACAGGAGATGCTCATGGGAAGGCCACGTTGCCTGGGGAAATGCAAAAAAGGTGACAAAAAGCTGTCGAAGGGCAATAACAGCTTACAACTAACACAACCCTCTCTGCAATTAGCATCTGGACCGTGCTTAGTTTCCTCTCCTTTACCTGTGGTTTTAACCTCAAACCTCTTTTATCCTATTCTGTGCAGCTGTATGGCTGCTTCACAGCCCCTCTGCTCAGCCAAAGGGCTTCAGAAGAAGCTGGGGCAGAAGTGACCAGGCATTCTGAGAAGATGCCCACGCCAATCTTCACCAAGTAAGTCATTTTACATACACCACAATGTAATAATGTGTAATAATGGACATCGGCCCTCGCTCAGCCTCGTTTAATGACCCATAACTGAGTGAATAATTCATTCAGTGCCTAGAGATCTCTCGTGGAGACTTGTTTTACCACAGGGCCCTGGGGAATGAAAGCAGCAATAAAGTTCCAGCTTTTAACCCATCCATTTACAAAGCCTCCTGATATTATTGCATCCATGATCAATTTAAATGAACTTGTTGGAGGTTTACGAGTGGCCTCCCTGTATTTCATGCCTCAGTACATATTTTTTTCAGAGCATTTACAGCTTTTACTTATTGTTAGTTTGAAGGGAATAGAGAATTCTCACCACTAAGTTACACCTTTATTTAATGCTTTAATTGTCTCTAAGAAGAGCCTGTCTGAAACCCAGCCCTTTTGGAGTCACTGATGCCGTTTATTATCCAGTAAACTCTTTTAGGCTTTGGGACAGGTTAATACTCCTCAGTATCAGTATAATTTCTCTTAGGCTTGTGTTACTGTGTTTATATGAGGATCTTCATTTTGCTTTGGCAGCAGAATTTCTTTTCTGCGTTTGCAAATTACAAAAAAAAAAAAAAAGAAAAAAAGAAAAAAAAAAGCCTTCCTAAGCTGGATCGCTTTGCAGCTGTGAAAACCTATAATAACTTCAGTCGGATTACAACTACATCAAAGGTATTATATATCCCTGAGTAACATATTTACTGGGCTTTTCAACAGCTGTATAATTAACTCTGGATGACTTCTTTTTTCCTCCACATCTTTAAATATCCATATTCCAAATGCACAGATATTCAAAGGGAAGGTGGTTTTCCCTTTCACAGGAGGTGTGCAGCCCACCAGATTTTTTCCTTAGGTTTTTTTTTTTCCTCTCAGAAGAAAAAATAGACTTCAGCTTCCCCATCCCCTGGTAACCAAAGCATCCATCACCCCTCCTGGCTCAGTGTGGCTGCCTGGCTGATGTGGGAGGTGGTTCAGGCAGGGGGCTGGGGCAGCATCCTTTGTGGCATCCCCCAGGGAGGCGGCTCAGAGGCAGCAGCTGTGGCAGAAGGTGAGGAAAACTCTCGTGCCTCCACAAGGAGGAATAAAAGCTCCATATGTCCCGGGCCCCAACAGATGCTCCTGCGGGGTGACCCCTCCGCCTTCCACCGGCAGCGTCTCCATCAGCGGCACCGACAGCTCCCGCTCCCAGGGACATTCCCAGCGACATCCCCAGCGACATTCCCAGCGACATTCCCAGGGATATTCCCAGCAACATTCCCAGCGACATTCCCCGTGACATCCCCAGCCAGGGTCGCTGTCCCACCACGCGGTGGGAGCTCTGAGGAGGGGACAGCGCGCGGTGCCAAAAACCCACCGCACACGTCCACTCTCATTCCCTTGCAGACACATTTTTTTGTTATGCAATTACCTTTATTCTAGGAGGGAAAAGAGGCTTTAAAATTCTCTTTAAGGCTAGCTGAGTTTTCTTTCCAGGTGATGAGTAGCAGAAGGCAGTGCTTGAGTGTTGATGTGGAGGGAAGTTCCCTTCCCCCATGAGCATACACCACAACCTGCTGCTTTATGTTATGCTGATTGCTCATTCCCATGGCCACCACGGCAAGGGAAGGCGTGAGAAATGCTTTTACATGTCCTCAGTAGAAATGCTGATTTCCTCTTTTAATTTTTTCTTCTAATGTAACTTCGAACTCAGTTTTCTCCTTAGAACAATTTCCTAATGTGAGCTCCTAGCCTGGAATTGCCTGTTCCCAGTGGCCTTGTGATGTGTTGGCTGGCTGGGTCTGATGTGCAGCAAAGACCCAGCTGGCTGAGCACTTTCAGGACAAACAGATAAGACAATTTACTATCTGATTTTATGAGAGCCATTTACACTTTGCAGAATTTTTTAAGCAGCAAGCCCTTAAGAAGTGTATTCTGAGCGCGATACCTAGGAGAATTGCACACACATTTCCTGTCAGCAGCCAGAGAATAGTGTCTAACACCTGCTATGAAGAGCTTGAAATATATTCTTAAATGGCTTGATTGCTCTGCATTTCCCCTGAGATGAGAAGAGACATTATGGTGAAGTTTCTTTTCCATGAGGACACCGACTGCAGACACTTCTCCAGCGGAGCTCTGCTGCAGCCTGGCTGAGCCTGTGCTCGCTCACGCTTCTCCCCTGGGATTGGAGCCTGTGCTTGCAGCCCAGCTCATGCTCACGGGGAACCTCAAGACCAGCAATGGGGAGGAAGCAGGCACAGGCCACAGGCAATTTAGGGCAGGATCTTGCCATGTAAGGGTTTACAGAGCAGGTTGAGAGCAGAGATAAACACCAGTAGAGAACCTCCTTGAAGTGTTCTTGCTGTAAGCACACACCTGTGGCTCTGCAGTGTCTGTTCCTCCTCTGCATCACACTTGGGAAGCCAGCAGTGATAGAGATCTGTTTTGCAAGAAAACAGCCACCTTGGTTTCCTGGCTCAATCTGCTTTTTCGGACCATCCTGCTACTCCCATCCAGGTGTATTGCAGTGTCATCAGGAGGGAATCCTCCCAGCCCTGGCCAGGTGAGAGCCAGCATCCACTGGGGAGTGGCTGAACACACCTTCCCCTGCATCCCCAGCCTCTGACACTACCAAACCTGGTGTGACACGATGAATATTCAGCTACCCAAGCACTGGATAGGTAAACCAGAGACTTCCTAGTCAGCACCTCCCAAAAACTCAAGCCTTAGCCTCTTTGGTGCATAGCAGGTGGGAAGGAGGGGTGCTGAGAGTGAGACACACCTTTATAGGGAAGCTTTTTATTTCAGCATCATGAATGGGAGCACATTTCCAGCCATTACCTTGCAGTCCTTGCATTCCTCTGTGCCAGCTCACCCCACCACACACCCACCCTGTGGTGTTCTTAGGGGAACAGCTGGTTCTTAGAGGTTTCAGCTGGACTTGGTGGGAGCTGGGACCTTTCTGCCCCATAAAAAAGACAGTGCAATCCAATATCAATTTTATATGAAAAAAACCTCCATGATTTTCTACTGAAGAGTGTTTGTGTTTTGAGACACCTGGATATATACTCTGCAAAGGAAAGAAGGAATCTATTAGGTATGTAAATATTAATATTTATGAAATAAATCCTGAAGTTTCAGCTCTTCTTTGGTTTTGGATGTCTTGAAGCTTATTCCATGGAGGATAATGTACTTCTGCTAATAGGTAAAATGGTGGAAAAACCAGGACAGGCAGAAACTCATTTAGCATTTCAATTAACAGGGAAAAGGCCCTGGAATTCGAGTAGCATTTTCTTGTATTTTTCAATGAATATTTTCAAAGCTTTCTCAAATAATGTACTTTTCTTTGAACTTCCATTGCTGGAAGTTGCCCAGGAATTTCACACAGATAACAAGCCTCTCTCCTCACTGCCACTCCTATACCTGCAGGATGGTTCACCTGGGATTCTTCATCCCTGTCTCATGTTCCCTGTGATTTTGTGTGCACCCTTCCCTCCTTGCAAAGGCAGCTGGACCTGGGTGCTGCAGTGAGGCTGCTGGGATGCCAAGTTCCACAAACTCCAGGTTTAGGGAGTGTAGTTTGCTCTTGCAAATTAAAAAATGCAAACAAAGGAATGAAAAAGGATAGGTGTAATGATGTGTTTATGGGACAGCTAAAGACCTTCTCTAATTATTTTCTGGGCTGTGGAGTACAAACTGATCCTTGCATAAGCTTTTCGCAAAATGGAATTGAACCAAAATGTCCTTACTTAGGGGTCCCTCCATCTGGCAACAACAGGAAAATTTATCCTAGATTCTGTCAAAGTCTTGGTGAGAAGGCTCTGTCAAACATATGTGATGATGAAAATACCGCACATTTCAGTTTTACCCATGCTTCCTGGTCAAATGCAGTACATTTTATTGTCCCTGTGCAAAATTTCCTAGTTCTTGGAAAGACAACAGCATTATTTATAAAATAAGGTGGAAAAAGCCAGCTTGGGAACCAACTCTGGTTGATCACAGAGAGCTCTTGCTGTCAGGCTTCTCTGACCATGCCACATGCTGTTGTTCATGCCCATCAATCCTGCATTTCAGAGCCGGGCAGAGGGTATATGCCTGGTGGAATTCAATGCCCATGATTTCTGATTTACAGCCATGAGGAATTGGATACACCTCCTAATTGCCTCTAAGATATGTAATTAGCAGCCATAGACCAAGAAGTTTCCAGGATTGTATGAAGCCAGCTGTGTTCCAGCAGAGCACAACCCTTGGATCAAGGAAACCAATCCGACTTCCTCATGTTGGTGATGCTGTGACCTTCAAAAACTGTACAGAACAGAGATGCCTGTAGTTAGCGCTGAAATATTAGGTGGATACATCTGTTTTAAAGGAAGAGTCTAATTCTAAGCCTTTAAATTAATGGTCAACTTCTCTGTTGTGGTTTGGCAGGCAGGGGAGAGGAACAGGGCTGTCCCTTCCTTCATGTGGCATCGTATCCCCAGGAAAAGGGCCCACACATCAAAGCAGCCCTCACGTGCTGAGCTGCTGGGATGCATAGTGCTCATCCCTGGGGAAGGGCTGTGTCCCCCTGGGCACAGCCTGTCCCCTCTGGCTCCTGCTCCACACATCCCGCAGCACATGTGCCACAGCTGGAGTGGGAGGCAGTGCTCAGCAGCCAGAATGACATCCAGAGGGAAATCTGCAGCAGGCACCCACTGGGCTGATGCTTCTTCGGCTGCCGTGGATTGGTGTTGATGCTTTGTGAAGGCTGACCTAGAACAGAGACTAGATGGAGATAAAGAATAAAGTAGGGATTTATTAGGAGGCCTCAATGGATCCACCTTGGGCAGCACAAGAGCCCAGCCAGGGCTACGCCCCTGGTGAACTCAAAATGGTCACAAAATGCACAACCGGTCAATGGGGTCTCTCATTTTAATAAGTTTTTAATAATTTTTTTTCCATTTGCATATTGGTGTCAATTGTCTAATTACAGCTCCAGCCCATCTTTCTTGTTTTTCTCTCTTAAGTCCATGTGGTTTATGCTCTTGGGCCTGAGATGTGGATTGGCTGTCCTTGGTCCCCAGAAGGAATTGTTTTGTCTCCCTACTCTGTGCAGAGAGCTTACCATCCCCTAATATGAAGCCCAGATGCACACATTAAAGCAGCACACAATCTGCAAAATATAAAAGCTAAAACCTGAGGCATCAGTGTCATCCCACTGCTTATCCCAGGGTGAAGCCACCTTGCTCCAGGTGAGGGAATGGCCCATCATGGTCTGATTTGTAGCTGTGCATTGACCAACAGACTGATAGAATGGGTTGGGAGGGATCTCACTGATCCTCTCATTCCAACCACCCTGCCATGGACAGGGACATTTTCCACCAGACCAGGTCACTCCACACCCCATCCAACCTGGCTTTGAACAATTCCAAGGATGGGGCATCCACAGCTTCTCTGGACAACATGTACCAGGGCCTCACCACTCTCACAGGGAATATTTTCTTCCTGATACCTAATCTGAACTGTCCTCAGCTTAAGCCATTATCACTTGTCCTCTCACTGTGCCCTTGTAAAACGTCCCTGCAGACCCTTCAGGTACTGGAAGATGCTGTAGGAACTCCCCAGGACAGACAATGTGTTATTGTGGCCATAGCCCATGTTAGAGTCCCTGAGTCACCTTGATTTCCATCAAGCAGCATATTCAGAGCGAGAAGTTCTGAGTTTTATCTTCTGTGTCACAGTGACATTTTCAGCTTCAGGCTTGTGTAGGGTGAGGCAAGGAGGAGGTCCCCAGTTACTTGCAGAGTACTTACCTTTTAATGGAAACATATTGCACCTCCCAGTTAAGGGATTCAATCCCCTTATCCATATGGAAGTAAAAATGACCGTACAGAAAGGTAAGAATAAGGGCAAGCTGCTAATTCCATGTCCTCAAGATGTTTAAGACAAAAAGGCATGAGATTTGGTTTGGTACCCCTACATAAAAATAGATTATAATATCATGCAATCAATAAAAAAAGAAAGGATAAAGAACTATTAGAGGAAACAAAAACAATTCAGAAACTCTGCATGGTGGTTTGTAATGGATCTGACAATCTAGTGGCTACTTCAGTAGCATAAACACATTCCAGGGTGCATTATGTTTTATACTGTATGTGTTAAAATATTTAGTAACTACATTGCAATAAACATTGTTTTGATCTCAAAGTGCACCATATTTTAAAGTCTGTTGTACTCCAGGAAGAATTATATTCTCCAGCCTCCTTAATAAAAGCCACAATCTATGATCTTGATGTGCACGGACTACACAGTATGATGACATTCTTCAAGGGGCCTTTAATGAATTAATGCCTCTCCAAATGGTTTTAAGCTTACAAAAGAAGATGTGTGCATGGTCCTAAACCATTTGGAGCCATTTTATTCAGTACCTATTGATTTTAGTGCCAGTAAACCTTTCCTGCTGCCTGCCTCTGATGAGTATTACATTATATCCTCTGTAGCACACAATGGGATCTAGCGGCGCCAAAAATGTAATTTCAGCACAAAATACAGAAGTCATTATAACATCAACTCTCTTTTTTCTTCCAAATTTCAGGTACCTGAAGATCTAACTTCTGAAGAAACTGGTGTTATTTCTCTGAAGTGATTTTAGAGAACTTACTCCTCCATCCTTAAACTTATCAGTGGGGCTGATATGGGCTTAAAAATAAGGAACTGCAAAGTAGGTGGGGTTTTTTTACTTCAAACAGCCTTTATATGGAGTCATCACTCTAATATTGGTAGTGGCACACAGGGATGTTTGTCTTTGTGCTTGTTATATGTTTTTAGTAAGGAATTCTCTCTCTTATCCCCTCAAGGTAAGTCAGACAAGGTGCTCTGGTCAACAGAGCCAGAAATGCCATTCCATGCCTCCCAACCCACACAGATATTTATGCTATTCTAGAACCTCTCCAGTGCATGCCAGCAGAAGCCTTTTCCTTTCTCTTTAGTTGCTGCTCAAGATGAAGATGCACCTCATTTCCTCAATTAATGCTGCATCTTCAACTGTGGCTGAGCAGAGGGAGGACACAGACAGCAGCCAACCTCCCAAAACGTGCTGCTGTGGGGCTGGGGTGTCCCTGGCTCTGAAGCTCCATGGTTTTCCCACTGTGTCAGCCCTCATGGAAACAACTTTGATCATTTCCAGCAGTAAGAAGAGATAAAAAGAGGGATCTCAGAGACAGAGGCCACAGGCAAAGTAGTTCCTTGCCATGGGAATAGACATGGATATAATACCCATGGAGATAAGGGGTCTGTGGGAAATGGAAATATCATCCCTTTGATCTGCTCTCCTGATGCAGTACCTGACCAGGAAGGAAAGCTGGTGTGAATTCACCCACCAAAGAGCCTCCCCAGTGACAGCCTGATCTCTGTGGGTGAGTTTCATCCCCACTCAGCACCCCAGGATGGAGGTGAGGAGGGGATTTGCCCACCACCTGCCTCGCAGTGATGCAAAGCTGAGAGAGGCGGGTGTAAGAGCCTTTCAGCAGGCAATTAAAGCAGAATGTTTTCTGTAATATATAAACAAGCCCATTAAGCCTGACTTTAATGGGGCTGAGATTCTATGATAAATAATTGAAAAGAAAGCTTAAAGTGAATTTCAAAGATCTTTTTCCCCCCTTAAAATGTATTTACAATGTTACAGTGCTTTATATAGCTTGAATGTTTAATCAATTATCATTTATAGAGAGCTCAGTTCCTGGGGTTTTGTGATATATATGTGCTAAACAAGCCACTTGAATGTCAAAGCCATGGAGCAGCAGCTCTTGGGTTGAGACAGATTTGACACAGTTGGTAGAGGGCTGTGCAGGGGAAAAGCTTGTTCTCATCTCTGCTGCTCTCTGTAGTTTAAAGGGTTCTTGAACCAGCTTGAACTCCTCCTGCTGTAGAACATATAGGATGACTGGAGAGGGACCTGCTAATTGCTCATCTGGTCCTCAGGTCCAGCCAGCAGCTGGCAAAAGCTCTGGTTTCTTTATCAGCCGGGGCAAAATCCCAGCCCTGCTTCAACAAGACCGGAGGAACAGGGAGGCAGAACAAATGGATGCATGAAAGGAGCAGCTGATGTTTATTGTGCACTAAACACCCTTGTCAGGTGCCTCGGTGTAGGTGTTTTTCCAGGGCTGGTGGTGATTAAGGATGTCAGGGATGATGTGCTGCTCCCTTCTCAGTGAGTGAGCATTTACCCGGCTTCCACTAACACAAGGCCTGACGAGATGGGAATGTCCCTCAATGCCTTTCAACACACACATTTAAAATGTCTTGCAAATTAGACTCTGGACTAATCCCATCCATTGTGCAGCTGCCCTCGCTGAGGCTAAACTGGGACTGCCTCAGGGACATCACTGGAGTTTCACTGCAGCCCCCACCATGCTGTTCAAAACCCCCAGCCCCTCTTCTTGGTACTTATTAGTCCCTCCTGACCTGTACTCAGATCAAAAGGACATAGATCTCTATTTTGCAGAGAAAAAGCTGTCTCTCTGAACCCCAGAGGTCAAGAGCACCTTTAAGCCCTAGAAGATTCTTTTAATAGGAGATGTTTCATAGAAGCTTGCACACATGTTTTAAGGTGCTGTCAAAGTGCTTTGGGACTTCAGGCGTTCAGAAGTTTATTGATGTCCTTCCCCCAAGCTTCACCTCCTCCTGAAATGGGGCTCACTGGAGAGCTTTCACAGCTTTTTTGCCATCACATGTCCTTTAAATTATTCTGTGTCTGTCCTGCAGTGTTTTTGCTGACTGGGAGAATACTTGTTCCCTGCCTTTACTGGGCTGTAAGCAGCAGTGGTCTGCCAATGACATATTGGGAATTAAATTGGCACTAGAAGAGTTAATCAGGAAAAGAGGCTCTCTGAGATGTGACCAGACTGGCACAGAATTCTCCCTGCTCAGAAACATAGCAATAAACACCCAGACGGCTTTTAAAATAATATACATGGATATTTAAATTATAAAAACAAGCAAAGTAGGATTCAAATAACTAGATACTCATGGCAAAAGGGATTAAATCCTGCTCTGAGCAGCTGTGCTGGAAATGGTGCAGTGTAGTCCCAGGTTTGCACCAGTGTGCATGAAATCACAGCTCGTTTCCACAGAATCCCCTAATCATCCTTCCATTAACTCATATAACTGTGTGGGACTAGAGCAGATTTCTCAATAAAAATGATGGATAAGTAAATTGGGAGAAGCACTCTATCACTTAGCAGGTGTGAGAAGATTGACAGTCCCAGCACTGCTGAGGGAGGATTGTGTGCACTGACTCAAGGGTGTCGCTGTGTGGAAACGCTTGTGTGTGGCTGGGGAAAAACTGCCATAGTTCTTTCATGAATGAGAAATGCTGGTGCTGCAAGAGGTGATGCTGGAACAGGATGCAGGAGAGCTGCAAACACCCTGTGAGCAAACTGTGCAGAACAGCACAGGCAGCAGGTGTGCAAGGAAGGACCAGGAGCCTCCAGATGTTGAGAAGAGAGAAGTTGGAACAAGTTTCACAGAAAAGCTGTGGATGCTTCATCCATGGCAATGTTCAAGGCCAGGATGGATGGGGCTTAGAGCAACCTGGTCTGGTGGAAGGTGTCCCTGCCCATGGCAGGGGATTACAATGAGATAACCTATAAAGTCCAAACCATTCTGTGATTCTCTGTGTCTCAGAGGATGAATGGGAATGCTGGGGTGCAGGCAGTGCACCAGTGTGGGAAATGGCTCTGGGGAGGATACTCTTGTGTGTGGCTGTGAGATACATTGGCCTTTGGAGAACCTGCAAGAATTCTGTAGCAGCAGGCTCAATTGAATGGATAATGTAGTAAATTAATGGGAGAAACCCAAAGGCCTGTTCCTCTCCCCTGGTTAAAACCCTGCCTGAGCGCCTGCCTTCTCTCAGAGTGGGAACTGGGGGGAAGGCTCAGCTTCCCTGCTTTCCCTGAGGACTGGCAGTAGGAATGGGAGATTCCCGAGGTCCCATCTGGGTTTGGCTCTGCTCACGTGTGGCTCCTGCTAAAAGCATGGCTTGAAAGGCAGGTCGCTTTGGCTCACAGGATCCCCCTGCGCTGGTGTTGCAACCTGCAGCTGCTCTTCATGCAGCACTTTTCAGAGAGCCACCAAATCCTCCTTGTACTGAAATTCCCACCATTCCCATTCAGCATTTCTGAGCATTCACAACGTGCTCAGCGGCGAATTAGCAAACGTCAGTGGCATCACTCAGAGATGAAAACAGCCTTGACATCTTGATGAATCCAGAGAGGCAGAGATGACGAGTTCTGGGTCTCTGGAGGGGCACTGTCACTGTTCCCTCGCTGTCCCCACCAGCCCAGCTCGCTGGAATTCACCTTCCCTGTCATTACAACCTCGGGCTGGGGGGAGTGGTGGCAGGGAAATACCGCTGCTGCTGAGAAAAAAGAAGTGGGGGATCTGGATTCATTTTCATACATGGTGCCTGGAGAATGAAGCGTTTGTTGTAAAGATTTATTGAGTGAGAAACAATGCTGTGCCTAATCCCTTGGCAGGGGGAGCTGCTCTGGCTAGCACTGCTCGATAATCAGCGCTGGAAATCCCCTGCTCCCTGCTCTGCTCTGCCTCCGAGGTAGCTCAGGCTCTATCAAACCTCTCACCAAACCGTACCCCAGCGTGGTGAGCAGGTCTCGCATCCTGCAAGCCTGTCAGGACACTCTGCCAGCTCCAGAAATAGGGGTTTGGTGCAGGGAGGTTGGCTGCTGTCCGTCCGGACCCCAGTCCACCCTTCAGCTGCACTTTCCGACAGCCCCAGGACACACGGACAGGGTTTCTGGGATGCCGTGGACTTCTCTGAGCCTCTCACCCCTGGCTTTTGCTGGGTTTTGATGCCTTTGTCATAAACACAAAGATGGGGTTGTTCACTACAGGCACCTCCACCTGAGCAGGGTAGAAAAAGGTAAAAAGTATTGCTTATGTCCGAGCACTGAAAAAAAGGACAAACTGCCTGTTACATGGCTCTGCTCTCATCCTGTGAGTGATAAAGGTGTGAAACAGGGAGTGTCTCCCTCTTTGATGGCCACAGCACTGCTGGAGCCACATCTGCTGGGAGGGAGGTGACAGTCCTGTCACAAGCCAGCACCAAGTGGATATGTAGGGAAAGGCAGTGGTCAGACCAAAAAGAGAAAAGTGGAAGGGCTGGAAGTGTCAGGCAATGCAGGCAGCTGGAAACCACTGTGATCACACCGTATTGTCTGCTGGGTCTCCGTAAGTGTCACTCATCTGCTGCAGTGAGCAGTTCCCTTACAGATCCCGAGGCAAGAGGCAGCAGAGAAACCCAAGATGAGCCTGGGGTTGCCCAAGAATCAGGCAGAGCCCTGCTGGAAGATGCCCCGAGGCTGGGCTGTGTCACGGCTGATGTGCAGCAGCAGGAGCAGGGACGGCCATATGGTGTGCCAGCAGCACACACTCCCCCTCTGCAGGTGTCCAGGAACGGGCAGCCAGGAAGGTATTAAAGGAAAATGACATTTGCAGAGTAATTATCCAGTATTGGTCCTGAGTGAAAAGCACTAATCAATTGGAGAAGTGAAGGTTATACCTGACTCTGGAATTTGTCCTCCTCCTTTTGCTTTTTCAACTGCAGCAGTTCTTACCACAGAGAAGCACAGATTATCCCAGAAATGCAGCACCCCATCACTCTTACTTAAGACTAAGGTGGGTGTCTATAAGCTATTCCCAAAATACCTTTTTACAGATTTTTTCCTGCTCTGTCCTTTTGAATAGCAGTGCTCTGACAAAACCATCCCCACAAGCCAAGGTTTTCAGAAGTGGCTGATGGTTTGGATGGCACTGGTTGAGTATCTGTGAGAGTGAGCTGTTGAGGGTATTACTGTTCAGGTCTTGTGAGACACCTCAGACTTGGGAGAGGCCTTGGCCATAACCTCAGTATTATGTTGGTTTAAAAAGTCAGGCCAAGCACAAGAGACTACCCTCCCAGGTAAAGAATGAACCTGGGGAAGGACTCAAGAGGAAAGATGTGTCTTGGGACAAGTTTCACAAGCACCTAGACATGAATCCTACCATCTGACCCTCATTTTCTTCTGACATAAACCTGTCCCCATGCTTTTCAAATGAGGCAAAGCAGCTCCCCTGGACCACACTGTGCAGGGATTTATCAGATGGACACTTACAACACAGATTTTCAGTCAGACTGCCTACTTATAACATTTTCCATGCACTTCCTAGTATTTCTGGCAAGCTTTTCAGCTCACTTGATATATTATTAAGAGTAGCTATGAAACTAATTAACTGAGGAGAATGCTATTTAACTGTCAATAAACCTTTGGATCTCTGCCCTCTTTTCTCCAAATTTAGACATTAATTCTGCAAAGCCTTCTCTCTTCTCTACCCCACAGCTTCTCCCTTCCCTTTTCACAGCTCCTTGGTGGCACCTTTTTGCTTCATCTGGCCCAAGCTGTTTGTCCTTTACAGTGCTCCAAAGCCTGGTGGCTGCCTGCTCTCCATCACAGTTTGTCAGGATATGATCTCTCACTGCTGCTGTGCCTCCTTCAGCCTCCCATCACCAAAAACCTCCATGGGGCTTTCTCCCAGGCTGGTGTTTGTCCCCGATGCATCCTCAGGCTTGTTCCTAAACAGGATTCTGCTGGGAATTACACTGGTGGCACAACATGAAGGCTGACAGATGCAAATGGAAAGAGCAGAGGGGTGAATTTACCATCCAAGCACCAGTGAGCTCCCCACAGCTGCTCTTGCTGGACTGTGTAAGTTTAAGCCCCTTTAAAATACAGTTGCCTTGATTCTCCTGACACAGAGGGCAACAGTTCTCCTTCCTCCTTAAAACATGTCTTCCAGCAAAGCTCATCACTGCTGATGCTTATTCCCCCTCCCCCTGGAAAAGCACCTCCTGCACCCACTGTTGTGGTGGTGCCACTGCTGAAGGAGCCCCAAGGGTTCTGTGGTTCCCTGGAATTGTGCAGAATTCGCTCCTGACACACAAATAATGCCCCATTTCTCTGCACAATGGCCCTATGCATACAGTGGCCTCACAGAGAACAACAGATGACTGTAGCTTCAGAGCAGATGTGCATGTTGTCCATGTCAGGGGTTTTGAGATGGAGATCTGGAAAGGGAGGGGGAAAGGCAGAGCTTTTGTGAGAAAGTATGAGGAGCCTGGTAAAAAAAACCCAACAATGTAGAGAAAAAAAATAGCTCTGGTATCTTTATGTGGCAGGCTTTGAGAACATTGCTGATTCAGGGCTGTCTGAAATCTGTTTTCCCTAGAAAATAACCCTTTTTGTATTTGAAAGGCAGAGCAGAGCCTGACTTTTAAGGTACAAAATTGCTCCTGGATTTGCAAAGAAGACTGTAAGGAACAATTGCTATTGCCTCTGGAAGAAGGCATCAAGGTCTTTGCTCCCCTTGCACAGCTCCTCAAAGCCTGGAAAATGATATAGTGACCAGAATTTTTTTGGTTTAGTTCTGTATGAACTATATTAAATCATGGCACTGTGGATCTGGACTGTCCTGAATGACCAAAGCAGGTACCTGGGAATAGACTTTTTCCAGACTCAAACCCTGTGCTGGTGTTTTCCTGCTGGATTTTGAGGTTGGTACATCTGAGTTTGGGATCCATAGCCTGGCTTTCTTGGACACACTGCAAGAGACAATATGGAAGAAGCAGCAGCCAAAATAGCAACAACAGAAGTTGCAGCAGGCAGATTAGTGGCTGCAGCAGGCTCTGATCAAGCTGTTCTCCTTCTGTCACCATTTTGAGTGTTTATTGTTCAACACTCCAAACTGCTGCTGGTTACAGGGCTCTACCAGTGAGAAGGGATAAAGGACAGCACAAAGCCCCTGGAGGAATGCACGAGCCCACCCGACTGCCCTGTGCCAGAGCTGGATGCCTCCCCTCTCCTCCATTCTCAGCCCACCTGACTCCTGTCCAAGTCACATATCCTGAGGAAACAGTTGATTTTTCTCTTCAATAATTTGGTTATAAGCCCAAGGCCTGGAGACAAGAAAGGTTCTGCCACTGAACCACCCACCCCTCTGCCCCTGCCCCCTGCCTTTCTCAATCTGTTGGCCAATGTCAACAAACTTTGTCAGGGAGCTATCAAATTCCTGCAAGTTTCATAAAAGCAGGAGACTGCATCGAGGGTAGTGAGCTGAATCAATGCCCACACATGCCCTCACAAAGCTCCTGGCTGCTGTGTCCCCTGAGCTTCATCCAAAAAGCAGAGGCAGAGCACATGGTCAGAGCATCACATGGAATGCTGAAGGGGAAAAAGAACAGAGGACATGAAGATGGTCAGGAGAGACCCCTGGGAAGGAGGTTCTGTGTAGAAGATGCTGTAGGAGATCTGATGGCTTTCTGTGGGAGGCTCCAGAGGCAAATCTGTAGGAATCCAGGTTTAATTGTTTTTGCTGCTGACAGAACAACTTAATTATACACCGAGGGTCTCATTTGGTTTGGTTTCCCCGTGCAGGTCCAGATAAGGAGGAGCACAGGTGAATGCCCTTTAGCTCCCCGGTTATCTTCAGGCACATTTCACTCTGATGTGCTGATACAGGATTTGGAGGAGGAGCTGCAGTTCCTGTTTGGGGATGATCCTGCTCCAGAGCAGCCTTAAGCAGTCCCAGGGCACTGGGCTGTGCTGGAGCACTCTGAGCCCCTTGTGCTCCCCTCTGGCAGAGGAACTGATCCCCCCTCCTCCCTGTTGGAGCTCCTGTGGCCTAGAGTGCTGCCTTCCTATTTTCAATAAAAATCTGCATTTGTGAGAGCTCATAAGTCTTTTCAGGGTCTGCAGCTGGACTGTGAATAGGCTGTGAAGCCCTAATTTGAGCTCAGATGAGAGCTGTGTTGGGCTTTTCCCCTGAGCCAGCTCTGGTGCCTCAGGGACACCCTGGCAGGCTCTGCAGGAGCTCAGCTGAGTTTGGAATGGAGTGCAGGTCTGAAAGGGAAGATTTATTTTTTTTCTTTCTCTCAACTTTGGAAAACAAAATAAAAGACTAAAAGGCTGTAAAACATCCAGTCTGCTACCAAATTGCTTTTTTAAATGTCTCCAGCTTTACAAAAGTTGCACGTATTGCCATTAGACATCCCTTTCTCTGTTACCTACTTACACCTCTTCAATGCTGAATGGAAAAATTAATGCTGAGCCTCCTTCCCCTCACAATCAAACATTACAACACTGAGAAATCCAGAGTGAAGATTACACAGAACAGTCATTCCATAACAATACAATTATGATGAAATCATTTTAGCATCTTTGGTCTGAGATGAGATTAAATCTATTTTAATGAGACATTAGATGGGCTTTTTTCTCTCATGTTTTTTTCCTCATGGCGCCATTACAATGCAGAGGAATTTTTTTTTTTTTTTAAGTTGTCTCAGTTTGTGATTTTTTTGTTTGCAAGAAATCAATATTCTGTGCAGGGAAAATAAACTGAGAGTATTGCAAAACTTCTTTTTGTGCCTAAATTACCAATACACTCCCTCCATTTCAGCTTCATGCTGACAGTTTCTTTATCATGAGAATTTCTCCTTTTCAGGTTACTTCCCCAAAAAGAGTATTTCATATTTCCTGCATCAGCAAGGTTGCTGAAGAGTTGATTCACCAGGCTTCTGAAGCTGCCAGGGAGCTCCATCTTGCTGAGCTGTATTGATAGCAGCTCTGAGTCACAGAGAGCCCTGGCAGTGCTGGCTCTGACCCTGCTGCTTTGGAGGGCTGTGCCCCTGCAGTGTCTGGGAATGGCACTGCCTGTGCCTCCTGCAGCTCAGGGCCCCAGCTGTCCCTCCAGCCTTGCCTCAGTTTCCCAGGACTCAGTGTATGACCTGGGGGTGCAGCACCATGGCTCTCAGCGTGGCCATCACAAGGCCATATGCCCACAGAGTGTCTGTTCAAAAGGTCTTGGGCCATGTAATAGTCACAAATTATTTGCTCTCAAGGGAGCTAGAAGGTTTGGTTGTTTTTCCTTTTTCTCTGTTTTTTTTTTTACTAGCCTGATTTTGATGGCAAAATCTGGGCTGATCTCAGATATCAAAGTGAACCTAAAGCTCTTTAGGGAATGATATAGTTTAGAAAGGTGTGGGCTGTCTCCATCTCTCAGCTGGTGAGGGCTTTTCTGTTTTGCTTCATTTACCACAGCTTCTTCCCAAAGGCAACCTCCTTCCCGTGATCCAAAATAAACTCTGGGAAACTGTTCACTCATGGATCACCTTCTGTGGCATCCTCGGTGATTTATCTGGCCAGCATCACATTGTGGGGGTGACCAGCTGCCTGCTCTTCCTTTTTCTGTTTCGAAGAATCAGGTGGACAGATGGAAAAGATCTTCCCAGGGAGCAAATTGGTTCCTTCAATAAACTGCTCAACTGTGAGGGCAGCTGGAGGCTTTAACTTGGGTACCTCTGCTAGAGATGGATTCAGACACCCCTTATCATCTCTCAAACCTACCAGCACAAGGTGCTGCTAAGGCAACAAATTTGTTGATAACTCGCTCTGCAAGAAAACAAAAAAATATTAGATAAAAGAGAACTGCATTCATTGATCAAAGCAAAGGGAAAAGGGATGGAGCTGATGTTATGGATCATCAGCCAGCTGCCTGAGCTGGAAAAAGGGACGTCATGTTTTTGCCTTTAGAGAAAGAAGGTCTAATCAAACATGTGCCAAAGAAAGGGAAAGCCCCAGTCTCCATCTGAAGGCAGAAAGTTCCATGGAATCGCTTGGAGCCCTTGAGTTAAATGCATGTTGAGAGGAGACTGATAAAGATAAAACACAGCAATGGAAACCTGTCTCAGAAAAAGCAGGTAGGTCCCAACTGTCAACAGTAATCTGAACCTATAACAAGCACTCCTGTTTGAAAAGGAATCCAACTGAAAATGAAAGATTAAACAAGTACAACAACGTAAGAATAAATTGCTCGTAAATCTCTCTGGTGCTCAGGATCAAAGGAAGATTAAAGAACGAGTTATGGAAATGTGGTAGAGGCAAAGAGAACCTATTAAGTGATATAATTTAGTGAATATACGAGTAATAGAGAGTTCACATGTAAGTTTAGAGAAAAGGGAATGAACCTGTAGCTGCTGAAAGAGAATTTAAATGATATGTGGCATGAATGATAAATATTGAAGAAGGTTCTGTAGCCCAAACCCAACAAAAATATGACCCAGGATCACAGCTGGTCAGCAAAAACTCACTTGCAGTTGTGTTTTAAGGGTGATGGAGAAGGACCAAGTTATTCCAGTTCATCCTGCAGTTTTGAGAATGTGAGGGTGGACACCAGCTACATGAATTCCTGTTACAGGAATGACATCCACGTAAGGATGCAGGTGAGTCACCAGGGCAGGGGGAGCTCCTGGGATCAGCAGGGTCCATCATCTTCCCCTGGAAGCTCTTCTTTCCCTATTTTCCTCTGTGCTGGGCTGAGGTCACAGCCTATTCTCCAGTGATGATGCTTAGGGATGCTTTTCCCTCAGGAAGCCACACTAAAGCACTTGCCTGTGTGTGTGAGGCTACACATTTATGCAAGCATGCTCTTTTACAGTGACAGTATTAATACCAAAAGGCCCCATGTCAGGCACTTTGCCCTCATATTTGATATGCCTTCTGACTCTAATGATATAAATAAATCAAAATGGAAAAAGAAGGGACACTCTTCTCCCTGCTAAGACAAGGTGAGAGTGCTTAAAAGAAGTATCTTGTCCCAGCTCATGGAGAATCTGCAGCAAAATCAAACTTGAACCCATCACAGAATCATCAGTGCTTTTTTACTGCAGGAAACAATATCTTTAGGGAAAGAGGAAGCTGTATTCAGGACAGGGGGCAAGAGGTGCTGGGTCATCTGGGGAGGTTAAGGGACTTCACCTTCATCCCATGTGAACACTCGATGCTTATCATCACTACATTCAAGAGACAATCAATAAATACATTGATAATCCCATGTTTGTGCTAATTTCAACCATTTAATTCAATATGAAATCTCTTTTTTTTCAAGATCAATATTTTTTCTCTGTAGTCTGTAGTTTTCTTTATAAGAATTTGTCAGGAGAGTTTAGGAAAGGAAGAAAATGCAACGCTTTGTCAATATTTTCCCATAGTGAAACCAGCTGGCAATTGAAAGAGACTGAGGTGGGGAAGGTATTTGCATGTGCAAAAGATGATATAAGTGCAGCTGAGATTATATCAAAGTAAAGTCAGTGCAAGGCAGTCAGGGGGAAGGTTTTGCCTTCACTTGGCCTCCCAACCCAAGCAAACAGCAGCCTTTGATAGCTTTGAAGGTTATTTCTTGATCACACCTCAGATGGGTGTGCATTTGCTAAGTGCATCGCCTGTGGGCAATCTGATTTACGTTCAAATGTTTGCGGTGCATGAGGTGCACGCAAATCTATTTTTATGTACGTATTTATTACCAAGGCATGCACAGCACAGGCTTTTTAGCCTACACTACACAAAACAGCTCAAAGCTGTGCCTGACAGAAAAAAAGCTTTGTGGAGGTCCTAACCCAAGACATTGTGTAAGTCACCCTGCACAAGCCCAAACCTAAGCAACAAATGCTTGGGTGTATGCCAGAGCTCACCCTGGGTTGGAGGTGGCTCCGTGTGGTGGAAAAATCTCTCCTCCAACCCATGCTTTTAAAAAAAAGCTCAGAAGTCTTCTGTTGTTCGATCTCAAGGCAGTTTGTTGCAAGTTATCTAAAAGATTTTCTTCTCGGGTTTGCTCAGCAGCTCAGGCAGAGGCACACACACACCCTGACATCCTCTCTGACTCCCGACTGCTTCTTCTCTCCCCCCGCCCAGGGCTGGTGCTATCTTACGTGTTAAATGTTTATAGTTTTTCCCCAATACCTACTACCTATATTAAATGGTGCCTTTCTACTCCAAACCAATCTGTGAGTGCCAACATCACCAAGAACATGGAGGTAAGGAAGAAGAAAGAGGGAGGAAAGGGCAGGCCCAGATCCCTCCATCTTAAAACCTCTGACCCCCATGTACAAAACCAAAACCCCCCTGTACAGGACTTAAAACCCCTTTGTACAGCACTAAAAAATTCTTCCCTTTACTTTGTGACTACTTCTACTATACTATCTAAACTTTTGTGACTTCTTGTTCTTCCTGCAAGGTCGGTAAATCATTCCGTGGCTCAAACCCAAAATCACAGCTGTTTCCAGCTGCCTGCCAGGGTCTCAAATGCTTCTGACCTGGGCCTGGAACATCCAAAAATGTCTGAGGGACATTTTGAGTTCCGACAGCTGTAGATGCTCACATCAGTGTCCCCACCTGTTGAATCAGTGAGCCAGGGGAGGGAGCAGGAGCTGGGTGAATTCTGGGGGGCGTGGGGGAAGTGTAGGCATCCAAATCACACACAGGGGAAGGGGAAGCCATGTCCCAGCACAGAGCCTGGTGCTATCACTGCCCAGGGCCCTCACCCCACAGCCAGCACTGACCCACCAGGCTTAACCCACCCTGAGGCACTGAACGCTGCTCCCAGAGGGGAAAGCTGTTCATGTAGGGCACCCAGTGCATGTCTCACGTGACAAACCCTCCACTGCAGTGTTTGTCTCTTCATCCTTGTTTGGACTTGCATTTTTTTGGCTGTTATGTAGTCAAAGTGCATAAATAAAATATATCCAGCATTTTTCATCATTAACAGACTTCTCACAGCGCTTTTCATTTTTAGACACTTCACCTTTTCAAATCACTCATTAAATATTAATAAATTAATCCCTCTCACAGTCTTTTGATGCATGCAAGACATTTTCATGATGATAGTCTGTTTTTGATGATGTTCTGTTTTTTATTTGAATATGAAATACATCAAGTAGATGTACCATTCAATACAATTAGCTGGCAGTTATAAACAGTGCCAGAAACCAAGCATGGCAGGCTGATTTTTCCTACATGTGTTCAATTGGCACTTAAATACAGGAAGTGAAAAAATGAAGAGCTAATGGCGTGAATGACTTTTTGAAAGTTTGTACTCTTCAACAGATTGTTTACTTACTTCCTTTCATTTCCATGAGTCCTTTTCATGGAAGTTATTAAAACCACCAGTAAGATCAGCAATTTTTGCTGGGCTGAATGCTTGTATTGGGATTGTGTGGAAAGGTTTTGGTACAGGGGAGCTACAGGGGTGACTTCTGTGAGAAGCTGTTGGAAGCTGCCCCCATGTCCAACAGAGCCAATGTCAGCTGGCTCCAGGAGGGAACCACTGCAGGACAAAGTTGAGCCCATCAGTGACTGTGGTAGCACCTCCGGGATAATATATTTATGGAGGGAAATATCCCAAACAACTAATGGAAATGCAGCTGGAGAGAGGACTGAGGACAAGAGAAACAACTCTTCAGATCCCAAGGTCAGTGCAGAAGGAGAGGAGGAGGTGCTGGAGCAGAGATTCCTCTGCAGCCCACGGTGCAGCCCATGGTGAGGCAGATGTGTCCTGAAGAGATCCAGGAGGATGCAGAGATCCACCCACAGCCCCTGGAGGAGACCCATGCTGGGGCAGAAGGATGCCTGAAGAAGGTTGTAACCCCATGGCAAACCCATGCTGAAGTACGTTTGCTGGTAGGACTCATGACTCCATGGAAGGAACCCGCACTGGAGCAGTTTGTGGGTAACTGCAGCCTGTGGGAAGGACTCACCTTGGAGAAGTTCATGGAGGACAATCTCCTGTGGGAGAGACCCCACCCTGGTGCTAGGAAGAGTGTGAGAAGTTCTCCCCCTGAGGAGGAAGGAGCATCAGAGAAAGTGTGTGATGAGCTGAGTGCAGCCCCCGTTCCCTCTCCGCCTGCACTGCTGTGGGGGAGGAGGTAGAGAATTTGGAAGTAAGTTAACCATGTTAAGAAGGAGAGTGGGAGAAAGGTCTTTTAAATTTAGGTTTTATTTCTCATTATCCTACACTGATTTGACTTAATTTATACTAATTTTTCCCCAAGTCAGGTCTGTTTCACCCCTGATGGTAACTGGTGAGTGATTTCCTTGTCCTTATTTCTACCTGTCTTTTGCTATATTTCCTCTCCCCTGATGAATGGGGGAGTGACAGAGCAGCTTTGATGGGCACCTGGCCTCCAGCCAGGTTCAACCCACCACAGTGCTCAGCTCGGTCTGGGTAAGATGCTGCAGCCACAGCAGCGTCTCTGGGCTAAGCAAATGTCTGTGTGATGTCCCTGGGAAAGGGACACTGACACCACCCCCTGCCCTTGGGAGCAGAGCCTCTGAGCAGAAAGCTCCTTTAGACCTCATCATATAGGGTATTTGTGGAGAACCAAGCTATCCAGAGCCATTTGCAGGAGGTGCAGAGAAAATGTACCTCCAGGCTCTACTCCTGGGACTGGTGGCCAAAGTCTGGGTGCTGAGAAGGTGAGGACACTGCTGGTCCAGGAGCCAAGCACACCTTGCCAGTTGACAGCGCTGTCTCTGCACTCAGGATTCCTGCAGGACAGGAGCAGTGACTGCCTTCAGACAAGCCTGATCTCATTAGCTTTAATGCACATCTCAGGACTTCCAAATGGGGCAGCAATAAAGGGGAAAAGAAAGCTGGGGTATCAAGTAGGGGTTCAAACCAGCTCACATGAAGCACAGCCTTCCCTGACCCTGATGTCTCACTCTCAAACAACGACAAAATCTGCTTGTGTGTCCTGGCAAAACCCTGGCTTGTGAGAAAATGCTGAATATGTGGAGTGACAGGCCAGCGGTGGCTTCCCAGGGAAGTGTCAGCACTGCTGCCCATCCGACCCTTCAGATCCACACACAGCTTGAGGCTCCTGATCCAGCTGGAAGCGAGGCAAGGTCTGTTTCTGCCATGTTTCTATTGTTTTTTTTTTTTTGTTGTTTTTTTTTTTTTGCCAGGCCATTTAGCCTTTCCTTGGGAAGGTGATGTCCCTCTAGTGGGGCTTGGAGGCTGCTGGGCAGGCAGGATTTCAGCTATGACAAAAATCCCAGACAGCCCTAAAGCAGGATGATTTCACTGGCATCACGCAGTCAGCCACTGTACCCGGGGTTGTATACAAGTGGAGATATTATAGAAGAAAGGCCTTATAAAATATGGTTTAGGCCCTGTTACTCTAGCAGTTACCTTGTAACTTCCCATGTAAATGGGAGCAATTAGCACAACAAACTATTCTGGTAAGAGAACCATTTGCACCTGTAATAAACAAGAAATCTGTCCCATGGGAATCAGTGAACAAAATACGAAAACTAACCAAAAATAGAGAGATTTGACAGATGTACACCCTGCCATATACTGACCAATACATTGAGTGTCAGTGTATTGTTAACCAGTTAGGTGTAACATAGTGCCTTCTGGTATTTCCTATAAATATGAGCTTTGTGAATAAAGAAATAGCTTTCCTACATGAAAAATAGCTTTTCCTGCCACTTTGCTGGCCTGGAAGGTCAGGCTGGGTCCTGCCATTTTCCCTTCTCCCCTTGCCCTGTTGGTGTTGGACTCTCTGGTAAGACTTGTCCCTGATACCTGAGGGCAGAATGCTGCTGGGATCAGGAGCAGGCACACGCTAATGTGAACTGATGGGAGGATTTTGACTCTTCCATGGCAGAGATCAGGGACCTGGGCTGCCTGCAGGCCTGTGGGAGCCCCTGGGTCAGGATGAGCCACCTGGCTCCAAGCCTGTCACTGGGGTGAGCTGTCATGTTCCCTCCACACCGAATGGAAAGCAGGCACGTCCAAGGAGTGATACACCCGATCTCCTTCTGACATCTGCTCTGGAGCGAGACAAATCAGCCTCTGCTGGCCTCTCTTGACTGACTTCGGGGGGAGGAGAGGGTGACTTGCTCCAGGTTAGGTGACGTGAATCCCAAATGAGGTGGGCAGCACCCCTGTCCTGCCCTGGTTACCCTGCTGCACCAGAGCCCTGCTGGCTGTGCCAGCTGCGTGCTGGGCTGGCAGAAAGGTGCTGCTCTGGAAACCACAGCTGAAAGTGAAGAGGTTGTGGAGGATGGATACACGTGGACATGCAGGGAATAGGGTGTAAAAGCTTTGTTAAACTGCACCCAGGCCCATCTCAGGCTCTTTGGAAGGGCTAGCTCTTTTAGAATTTTATTTTGGTGAGGCAAAATATAGGATAAACATGCTAAGATTGCTCTGTCAGCAATGTGGTGTTCAGGAATCACTCACAGCCAAAAAATATTCTTTGAGAATGGCATCATCTATTGTCTGAATTTCTACCTGGTCAGCATCATGCAAGACAATGTCTGCATAATGTAGCAGCTTTGTGCAGCCAGTTTTTGGAGAAGTCACTCTGTGTGCAGCTCCTCTCATCCCCATTTCCAGCCAGGCACAGCACCACACACAAACACCTTGCATTAATAGAATATATTAAGTTCTTACATGTTTTACAACCCACCAGGCTCCCCATCTCATGACTGTCAGACAGTCCTCTTGGTCTCCTTTGGGTTTCATCACTTCAGACCATGACCCAGTTGCCTCTCCCAGCTTTTGTGTGTAGTGCCACCATGGCTCTTGCACCAGTGGCCACCTGTAATTATCTTCTCACTGATAATTGTGCTGCTGCAGCATCCCCCCTTTCATGCCCATTCTAAACAATACTCCAGCACGAGGGAAGTTTTTGCTCTACCACTCTGAAGCTGGGAAGTAGAGAGCAAAGCCAAAAGGGAAAGCACTTAAATAGGAGGAGGTTTGCCAAGCTGTGATGTTACAAACAGCTGCTTTGTTGACAGCTCTGTCACAAGGAAATTACCTCCCCCCCATGATCAGTGCTTCTAGAAATGGTGTTGTTGGAGCAGATTGTGTCTTTTTGCTTTTGAAAAGCTGTTGGATGCTATACTTTAGGAGAATATGAACTGGAAAAATCTTGAAACCCTACCAATATTGTGAGGGAGAGGAGAGATCTCTGCTTGCTTTGTGCTTCTTGCCACTTTCCCCCTCCTTCAGTGCTCTCACACTGACACTTGGTTCCTATTAGAGCCAAATGCTGTTTCCTCATATGGGGACTTTGCTTTGCAATTATTAATGCAATCCTGAGCCAGAGAAACAACATGAAACACTATCTGCCCCTTGATGGAAGCACCGGTGAGCATTAGCAATGAGGCAAAGGGGAGGCTGGAGACTCAAAAGTTTGCAACATAGCTAAAAAAAGTCATGATGATGCAATTCAGCTGCCTGGAGCAGATGCTTGACCTGCCCACTGCTTAAAAGGGAGGCGAAGCTTGAGGAGGGCAGGATCTTGGTCGCAGATGATTAACACGGAAAGCCTTGAGTATTTAAACCATTACCGTGAAACAAAGGGATCAAAGGCTCTGTCCTTCAGCCTGCACTGTCCTACAGTGCCTGCCCTGGCCACACATCAGGTGTACACAGGTGGGATGTACCCAATTTTGGCATCAAGCTGTTAGGATGGGGAGTTTGGAGTGACTTGGTGAATTCAGGTCTCCAAACTTACAAGTATTTTACTGCCCTAAATCACCTGCTTACCTGGCTCTTTCCAGAAACCATTGTAGCCAGGCCTGGAGGAGTTGAGAGAGGCAGGAGGAGCTTTTCTTCATCTCCTGTTTGATCTGCAGTCACCTGGCACCACCAGCAGCCTTTCACTGCAATTCTTTGCTGCAACTGCTGGAAGTAGCCCAGGTGTGGTGTGGGGTGAGAAACCAGCTGAGCTGCCCTGGGCAGGCTGAGGGCTAGAGCTTGACTGAGCAAGGAGCCACGTCTGCTCCTGTGCAAGGTGAAGTTAAGGGAAAGGATGTTGACACAAAGCTAATTACAGGTGTTGGGAAGTTTTGAGCCTCTCTGTATTGGAAACACTTTTACAGCTCAGCTCTTTTGTAGTAGTTCTGGATCATTTAATTAGTGTGTCCTCTCTACTCATGAGGGTAATTTCAGTTGCACAATAGCTGTTGCCACAGCAGCTTTGTTTCATGGATTTTACTTCCTAGATCCCAGCTGGTTTTGTATTCCTCATATAGCTGTTCTCCTGTATACATATGTACATATTTATATGTGCATCTGTAGCTATAAAAGGAGGCAAGGCCAGGAGTCCATGAGGAGATGTGCACGCTCTGCACAAGGGCTGCAATAACCCCAGTCGTGGGTACAGGCTGTGACATGTCCCCCTGGCCAGCAGCTCTGCCAAAAATGACTGAGGTTGCCACATCAGATTCCAGCCAGCCCCATGCTGCCATCTCAGATAAGGCAAACTATGTACCAGGCTGTGCTAGCTGGAATGTGGCCACCAGGTGTGGAGCTTCCTCCCTCCTCTCTCATGGAATTCATATGGAATATTGTGCCCAGTTCAGGTGTCCTGGTTCAAGGTGATGTAGAGAAGCTTGACATGGTCCTGTGGAGATGAACCTTGGCCCCCATGAGGAGATACAAGGAAGCTGGGCTTGGTTTTCCTGACCAAGAGGAGGCTGAAGACTAAGCTGACAGCAGCCTACAGAAAAGTGTAGGTTCCTAAACAAAGGAACCAAGCTATTCTCAAGCACAGGGCAATGATTTTGGCTGTGGTTTGTGAAGTTCAGAGGGGACAGAGGGAAAAAAATACTTTGCAGGGAGGGTTCTGCAGCCCAGGAGTAGCCTGCTTCAGCCTCTGTCTCTGGAGATTTTTATAACTCTGCTAGAAGAAGCAATGGCTAACTTGATCCAGTGCTGGCCACAGTCCTGTTCCAGGTGGGACAAGAGAGCTTGAGAGGTCCTTTCTGGCCAAGACCACTGTGAACACACACAGAGTACCAGCACAGCCACACCACACTGGTTGTACTTTCCCTGAATTGCCACCAACAGCTAGCTCTAAATATTTTTCTCTGTTTTTCCTTGCCAGGCTACCATCCTGTCCGTGTGGATGAGATCTCTGGGATACAGGTAATTTTTAGATTTGTATCTACCATGATCCATAGCATAGTGAGATACTGTGTACAATTTAAACCCAGATTAATCCTGCAAAGAAACATGGCTGTAGTTACTTTCTGCTGCATGAGTAACTCAGCAAAAAACAGAATTAGGACTTCACCTCTGGCAAGATTTGCTGTAACCACTCATCAGCTGTGTTTTCAGGTGTGCTTTCCCTGCAGCAGGGCACCTGCAGCCATTTCTCCTTCAGTGACAGTCTTTTCCAGCCAATCAATCTTCTATTTATCCACCAAATAATGAATGAATGTTGATTCTTTAGCAGAGCCTGACCCCTAAATATGTTTGCAATGAGAGGCTAACTCATGCAGGCAGGTGTGTACGTGTGTGCATCTTTGTCTGGATGTGTGCGGGGTGGAAGGGAAAGGTCTGACCAGAATCAAACAAAAATAGAATCCTAATCTCTTTTCTGTGTAGAGCAAATTGGAGCAGATAGTTTCCAAATGAAATCTGAGATGATGCCAGCTGCTTGCAAACTGTACCCACTTGAAAAATAAAATTCCACTGCCTGCAAGTCATCCCTATCTCTGTGTTCTCAAGCACAATCTTCTTTTACCAGACTGTCCCATAAGATGTGGGCATTAAAAATCACCATTTTGAATTGAACTGGGCTAATTTTAATCACTGGCTCAGAGCTGTGACCCCTTCATATCCTACTTCCTTCAAGGATGATCCCCTTCTTCGCCATGAAAATTGCTCTTCTGCAAAGAGAAATTAGACATGCATCAAATAAGGACTGCCTTTCATGCATCTTGAAAAAGCCCTTATGTGCCACCAAAAGACCCCAAGCAGCAGAACAACTTGTGTGAGCAATGAACAGTGACAGTGGAAATGTTAAAGCAACTTTATAGGAACAGCAGAAGAAATGAACAAGCCATGAAGCCCAAGCATATTGAATAAATGCTTTGCACATTGTTGTAATGAGATTCAGCTGACCGAGACATTTATATGGGGAAGAAATCACAGCCTCATTGCAATCAATAGACAAGTTGCCACCGACTAATGGAGCTCTGCTCTCACGATGTTTGTATTGCAACATAAGCCAAGATGCCTGTGAGCTGTCAAAACCCTTTAGAGCCATTTGTCCCAACAACCCCACAGTATCATCCCCTAATACTCTATTATGCAAAGAGACCCCTTTTATTTTTATTAGAGCTAATTCACCAGATGGCTTCTCCCCCCTCCCCTCCCTGCTTTGATGTAGCAAATGCAGGCAAGTGATTTTGCTGACTACAGATCAAGGCACAGATCAGTGCTATTTGCCATGCACAGAACATGAAAAGCAGAGCAGGGACTGTCGGGCAAATCTAACGTGTTTGTAAACAGCAAAGAAACCTTTGCAGACATGTGGGAGGTGATGCAGCCTCGCTCCCCTGGCACGGGTGGGCTGCAGGTACTGCTCCTATGGCCCTGCAGGGAGCTGGGTGGGGAAGGAGCTGAATTTCTGCATTTTGATGAGAGATTAGACCTGCTGGTGACACTGAATGAAAATTAATGAGAGGCGCCTTCAAAGAGGAAGGAGTAGAAATAAGGCAAATGGGCCTTAGAGAAATGCTGATGGGCATGGACAGATGGATGTATTCCAGTGACCCAGCCCAGGTTACAGTGCTGGTGTCATGGCTTTCTTTTCCCATAGCAAGGTTCTTAATTGCAAGTTTTAACAGAAACAATAACAGAAAGCAAATAATGGAGCCAGGAAATCTAGCAGCCAGAAAGAAAGTCATTAAGAAATAAAAATTCAAACTCCTTACCATGGTGAACACAGCCTCAGCAATCTTCACAGAAACAGTGTCCTTTGCTGCAAAAACCTGTTAAAAACAAAAGAGGAAAAACAACAGTCCCCAAACCTCATGTAGGTTGTAAGCAAACGAAAGCCCCCAAAACCAAGTGAATTTAACAAAATATAAACCACAGCTTTCTCCAGGTTGCAATGCCATGCGCTGAGGTGAGAATCCTCCCTGGGAACAGTGTGCTCCATTAGTGATGGTGCAGCCCTGTCTGTAACAAACTTCCCAGGCCCATATGAGGAGCTGCATTGGCTGGAGGTGAAACCCAGCAGCCTACAGCCATCAGGGAACTGTGTCTCTCCAGAGTTACTTTCCCTGCCTGCAGCAAAAGGTGTTCCAAGCACAGCTGGAGTCAGGTGTGGGACCTGCATGTGAACCCCATTTAGTGTCTGCCATCAGGAATGGTGCACATCACCCTGTGCCATGCACGTGGTGTGACAAATGCCCTTGGAAAAGGATGGGCACATGTTTTTACAGCATTTTACAATGATCTATATGGTTTAAAAAATAGATGTGCTTTTAATCCAAGACCTGAATTCCATGCAATGCTGAAGGCAGCTGGGCTGTAGAACCAACAGTTGCATGAGCAGAGCACAACAGCATCCTGCCTGTCTGCCTCCTGCATGGACTCTCTGCTGTCTAACAAGGACACAAGCCACGAGAGAAGGTTTTCCAGCTGTTGGGACATGTTTGCTGCTACAAACTCCCCAGTGCCTAATTAAACTCATGGCTCATACACCCCTTTGGTGATGGTGCTAACAGGTTCTTCTCTCCTGCAGTGGCTGCTTATTTTCATGAGAAATGGAGTGTAAAATCACTGGGACCTCTGCTGCTCCGGGAGAGCTGATTAAAATCCTGGGTTTCAGGATTTATTAGGAAGAGGGAACTGGCTGGCAGACATAATAAGTAGAGCACTGACTTTGCCCACAGTCATGTTGCTCTGGTTAGGTACCAGGCTGGGGGAGCCCTGATGCAGCCCAGGCTCAGGAGAAGAGCCAGAGCCAAGAACACAACCATCTCAAACAACCAGCCTCAAAAAACAGAAAGATGTCCTTGGATTTAAACAGGGTGAAATCATCCCCAAACATACATGCCTTGTTTACTGTCTTGCTCTAGAACTGTCTGCCACATAGTAAAGTCTATTTCAGTGAATCCCCTGAAGACTGGGTTTTCTGTGCATCTTGTAAATTGAGGCAAACGGGTAACATTTTCCAGCTTCACCATCAAGTCTGTTCCTTCCTGGAGCAGTGGATGTGGAAGATCTCAGGACAAGGATACATGGTACATGGACCATGCAGCCCAGAGTACTTGGCTTGATTATTTTTAGGCAGTATTTTCACTGCCATAGAGGGTAAAGTGATTTGTGGGCCTGGGAATGTGCTTAAGGTCTGTGGGAAGACACAATTCTTGCTCTTAATTTTGCATTGCTCTGTAAAGCTTCACAGGAGTGGGAGTTCAGAGCCCTCTTTCTGGAAGGCAGGAGGGCCTCCCCACCACTGCCCAGATCTGAGGATTCATGGAAAAGACACTGAAACCCATAAGTCATTCTCTGGAGAAAGAGAGACCTCCACACTGAAGAGACCACGGAGTCTCATTTAATCAGTACAAATTCTCTTTCAGCCCAAATAGACAAACTGTGTAAAACATTTCTACACCGCTCTTGAACTTGCCCCATCAGAAGGCCCCAAGTTCTTTCTCCCAGTAACACCAACAGATCTGAAAGGGAGTTGCTGTTTTTCCTGTTTCTCTCTCACAGATTTGATTTTTTTTTTTTCCCTGGCAACATCTCTCCAGAGCAGCACGTTTTCACAAACAAAGTTAAACTGCTTGGTTTCCATTAGTAACATGAGCAGTAAAAATAGAGGACAGGTGTTTCTTAGGAGGTGTGAAAGATTAACGGGATTTTCTTGGATTGTGGATGATGCTGTCACTGTAGGCTATCTGCTTTTTCTTTCTTTCACCAAAGAATATAGGAAAATTTTCAATAGCATTTACTGGTGCTTAGTGAAGCTCAGGCAGGTTTGTGCCTGCTGTGCCTGCACTCCCTGCAGGCAAAGAGGAATTGCAGCAAATAACCCTCTCCTTTGCCCATGTGGATCCAGATTCTGCTTTCAGAGACATTTTGCAAACTCTCAGGAGCAATTAGCACAGGACCTCTGTGGAGGGAATTGCATGGGGGATGAAGGACCTCAGCATGAGCAACTGAGCCCTGGTAGAACAAATAAACAGGAAAATGCCCAAACTCCTGTGTGAGTTCAGCCCTTCATCTGGGATCCCCAAAAGAGTTTTTAGTCATCCTTAGGAAAAGGTGAAGCTCTGTATGACAAAACATGCCTGTAAAGACATGCTAAAGATGCATTTTTCCCAGTTCCCATCCTCGAGATTCCCAGTACTAAGAGTCTGGAAGACTTTTCCATTCACTTTTCTCCGAGCATCTTCTCCCAGTATCTTTCACTGAGGGTCAGTGGCTAACAAGTGGGAAGGGCAAGGAGATTGTGATTTCAGCCCTTGTGAATTTACCTTTCCCTCTGTACCAACGAGCTATGCCTGTGCTTTCCATGGGCTCTGCGGAAGGGTATTTTCCATAATGTGAACCAGCCCCAGCAAATGTCACTAAATACCTCCTTGACATCAAATGCACAAACAATCTGAATGAAGCTACTGGGCTCCATAGTTGTGTAGAAATCTTAAATATCCTGCTGAACTAGCTGAAAACACTGTGTGCCAAAGCCAGCCAGGCATTTTCCCCCGTCCCTCGCTTTGTTTACCTCCTGCTCATGTCAAATGGTGTATTTGGCTGTAGTGGAATAGACAGCATTTGAACTTCTCCTGTGTAGTGAACAATGTCAACAGACTGCTTTTCCTGAGGAAAAGATCCCGAGCCCATAAATATCACCCCAGCGTGCTGTATGTTGCTCCCATTGTATAAATCTCCCCACAGTGCTCACCTCTGCTCCTGTATCATAGCGAGATAAATGTGGTGCTTAAGGCCTGATTTATTTCAGTCAAAGGACAAATAGTTTGATATCAAAAGGAACTTCACAACAATTAATATGACAGGCAAGGAGGATTAGCTGTTGTGATTTTCGGTGTGGCATAAGCAGGCAGGTGCTGTTATTTGGGCTGCATCCCTCCCCCGCACCCCTTCTCATTAAAGAGATAGTTATTGTACTGCTGTGAAAAGAGCAGCTGCTGTGCCTGAATTTCCCTATCAGCCACTGTTTCTAGTGTTGGTATGAATTGGGGACACATTGTTGGGCTTTAATTAGCCCTGAGTCCCACCACCACAGGACTGCCCTGCTCTGACACACACCCCATGATGCTTGTGTTGAATGTGCATTAATCTCTTCGCTCCTGATGGCTGGGACACAACCTCTCCCAGAAAAAAAGAAAAAAAAAAAGGAAAAGAAAGAAGAAATAAAAAAGAAAATATACCTTTGTAGAATTTGCAAAATGCTCGGCTTTATGCTAAGCAGCCAAATTAAATATAACCTTCACTCTTGACTTCTCCAAATCCCATTATAATTTTTGAGATCTTTGCTGTTGGTGCTGACTCTAAGGTTTCAACAGATGAAAACCTACTTTCAAACAGATGAAAACCAGTTTTCAAACCTGAGCCTAAACTTCATGGGGGAGCAACATTTGACAGGCATTATTTGGCACTGACTTCTTCCAGGGATTTGTGTGAAGTTGGCTTGTGAGGCAGAGTGGGCACATGAAGGCAAGGCGGGTTGCCAACAAACCTAAGAATGACAGTTCCTACATAATTACTGTGTTTTCAACGTTATCACCAAAGGTTAGTTTAAAAACAAAGAAAATCCCAGAAACTGTGGGCTATCCAGAGAATCAAAACAGTTGAGGCACATTTATTGGCAAGAGGCTAGAGTTTCTTAGCACCTTCCCTGATCACACTCCTCCTTGTCTGCTCAGGTGAGAAGAGCAGACCCTGTTTCCAGACCTGGGATATTGCCAGCTGCCTTTTGTTGTGATCCTGGCACCTCTGCTAAACTGAAAATTTGGGCCAGATCAGGGTAGGAACAGGACATTTCTGTAACACAAGGAGAGTGCTTGTGCAAAGCCCTCCTGGTGGCCTGCTTCTGATCATGGCCAAAAATCAGTTCCTGCATAAGGCTGTAAGAGCTGGAACCAGTTGCTCCAGTAAAGCCACACTGGAATGACTTACCAAAGTAATTATGCTAGCTACCTATATCCAGATGAGGATTTGACAATGTTTTCTGTAGCTCTAAAAACAGTCTTCAAACTCTTAAGTATGTTGTGCCTACTAAAAACTCCCAACCAATGCCCTTTTTTTTAGCCTTTACCTCAGACTGCCCCTGAAAACATAAAACACCTGAGGAAAAAACAGAATTCTTACTGAGCCCTGAAGAGTTAATCCCTCTGTAAATTGTCTGCCAGCTGGTAGGAGGATCTTTGCAGCACAGCAATGTTTTCACCTGCTGTTTATGTAGCCTGTAGCAAAGATGTGAGCTGGAGTAATTTTGTGGGGAGGTTTTGCCAGCCTGGACTCTCCCACTGGGAGTGCTCTCTGGCTAAGAGAGGGTGTGCACATGCATGCAGGGAGACCACAAAAAAAAAGTCTTGCTAGAAAAATATTGCAGGATTTCTCAGGTTCAGAGTGCAGAGACATTCCAAACAGCCTTTGAACGTCAACCAAAATCCTGATGTTTGCTGCCGGGCTTTTTATCACTTGTATCTCCCTTCTACTTGGGGAAATTCAAATTTATTGTCCCCCAGCTGAGGTCTATCCAGACCAAAAGTGGTGCTGGTATGGATTCAGTCACACCTGGTCCATGGGAGATGAATTTGGCTCAGAGTTGGTACAATGTCAGTTATTGATATTCTGTTATTCTTCAGCTTGAAGGTACATGGATGTTATTTTACTACTTCTTTCAAGGAGATTGATTATAAAGCTATGGTTTTTGTTCTGCCCAGACCATACCTGCAAAAATAATAACAGCAGATATAGTGTCTTCCCAGTGACTGCTGAACTCTCTAACTCAGCCTCTACAGCCCCATAACAGTAGCTGGCATCAGATCACAGCACTTGATTTAAACTCCACTCCTTGTTCAATAGACCAAAAATAAAAAGAATGCTGAGAGATGAATCAAACCTGAGTTTGTGGGGGTTTTTTCTTGTTTTTTTTTTTTTGTTTGTTTGTTTGTTTCCTTTCCCTGAATATAAAGAAAAAAAAAAAGTGTTTTTTAGTCTAGATGACCTGTCTTCCAAAGAGATGGAAATAATATGAAACTAGTACCAGGTCCCCCAGGAACAGATGAGAACACTGACTCACTTTGTAACATTTGCCATGTGCCCTGCAACATCCAGTGTGGGGTCTTGCTGAGCAGGAGGTAATTTCCCCACCCTGCAAATATTTATATTTTTTTAGATTAAAAAATAATCCAGACCTAAAGAGGATAAAAACATCAAAAGCAAAACATATATAAGAAACGAAAACCTGAAAAAAAACCATATATAAGAAACACATATCAGAAATATTTCCCTTTGATTTGAAGCATCCCTAGTTTTACAATAACTTTAGTCTCACTAGAGTAATTAATTTTCTAGACAGAAAGAGCAACCAGCATATTTTTTGTTTTAATATGCTGCTGGTAATTCACTGTTTCAAAACCTCCTTCTGTAAAGGGGGAAAAAGGGGAGGGGAGAATAAAAAAGCTGAAAAATGCATCAAAACTGACCATTAACCACAAAGCCAGTTTTCATTTCTGCATATCAGCGTTTTCAAGCAAAACAAAGCACCACACAACTTTCTTGAGCAGCTCTATTCAAGCAGGACCTGAGGCCAGCAGGGACCCTGCTTTAATGTCATGATGTAGCTGCAGAGAACAAAATGATTCTCTTTCCCCCAGCCTGTATAGCAGAGAAATTATAAAGGGGGGGAATTACTATGGTAATGACCACATAGCTGTTGCGTGTTTATGCAGATTGATGAGTGACGAGCCAAATCCCAGGGTCTTTACATCAGTAAAGCTCTGCCTGCCTCCTAAAAATTGCAATCCAAAGAATTTGCCCAGGAAATTGGGGGAGAGGTATTTTTCAGTGGACTTGAAAATATTTCAGTGGGCTGTAGGAATAAACACCATTCTTCTTACATTGCTTTTCCTAAATGTGGAAGGGAAAACTACCCCGAGTCCCCTGGAAATGGCCATTGCTTAGCCTGGGATTAAACAATACCCTTTCAAGCATCAGGAATTTCAGGGTTAATATGACAGGGAAGAAAATGGGATCTTGCCTGTTCCCATTCCCAGTAATGTCTAGCCAAGCTGACAGGAAAGATAAAGTTCACTCCTGCCTCCACTTAGCTGGTGCTGGGAAAGAGATTCACACCCAGGAGAAAAGGAGACATGGCATCAGTCGTGACTTCTTGGCATAAATGAAAGGAAATTTTGACAGGCATAAAAATGTTATTTTCTCATGAAAAGCTGCTGCTTCAATACACGAATGGGGATGTTTCTTGGGAAAGCAAAATAAAGGGGAAAATAAAGGAGCAGTCTTGGAGTCTTGGTCTGGTGCCAGTTTATAATAATTCACAGTATTGCCCATTTCTCACTGCATAATGATCTCGGGCAAATGAAATGATGAACTCTTATTTCTGGACCCACATTTTAAATATCAAAATAATTGGGCCAAGGAAAGGTCATCCCTTCCCACTGCTGTTAGCCATCCTCCTTCCCTAGAAGCCCAGGGCTCTTGCAATAGCTTTTAGCAGCATAGGATTCACATTACTGGTAAGACCAGAATCATCCTGGGAAGGGGGCTGGGAGGCTGCTGGAAACTGGAAAATGTAGACTGCCCCATGCTGCTGGACATCCTTCATGCACCCAGCTGGGAGCTACCTGTCACGTGCTGGGCTGTGGTGCAGCCAGCAAGGTTTGTTTGATCTTCATCTGTGTCCTCTTCTGGAGACCCTCCAAGCCAAACCCATGGCCTGAAGAGCAAGGTGAGTGCAGCTGCTCTGATCTTGTTCTGGCTGGCTCTGCACTCCTCATCACTAACTCCAAACATGGGGCTGTGGGGGGTCCTGTCACCTTCATTCTGCTTTGTCCCCCTCTGCATGTCTCAGCAATCACACAGTTTGATTCTGAACAACCCCACATACTGCATGATCTTTATCCCATCAAGTCCAACTTTTCAGCTCTGTCCAGATAAACCTATGGGCCTTAATCCTAAATCTTGCTAGTAAAGACCAAAATATGATCCAAACCCAGTACAATGTGAAGTCCTACTCTAACCCTGGGCCAGAGATGACTAAACATCCACTCCCAACTTCAGTAATTTAGATGCTTTCCCCTATTCCTGCCTGCCTAAATCTTTAATTGTTTTCTCACCCTTTTTCCAAGCCCTACAAGCCCCAAGCTGGGGCTCAGCAGAGCATCTATAGATCAGCCACAGAAAGAATCACCTCTGCAATGACTGAAGCTCTTTGTGCATTTGCAGGGCATGTGTGTGCATGTTTGTTTGGTCTGCACACACACAGAACATGCACAGGCACTCTGGGAGTCTGTGCTCTGGAGAGGAGACAGCAAATCTGCATTGCCCCGGAGGCCTGGGCTGAGATTAACTGCAGGACCTGTGATTTGTTGCTACCTGAATGGTGTGCATGCTGTCAGTTTGGTGTGTCTTTATTTCTAAGCGAGTCATATTATACAAATCAATTGCTAATTCAATTAATCATGAAAAACATGCAAAAGGACATCTCCAGGAGCTGATTTAGAGCATGTTATGTATGGGTGATTGAGCAAAGAAAGTTAATCTGGGTCAGGAGGCTTTGATTTTTAATTCTTAATGTCACAGATTTCCATTCTTTTGAACTAAAATCTGACTTACAATTTATTTTTCTGAGGGTGCAGCTTTATAGCTCCATTGACATTGGCATGTGTGGTCATGCATACTGAGTCTGTTCTCTTATGCCTGACGAATAAGAGCTTTTATGGATGCACAGATCAATACAAGCTTAAGATCTATAAAGGGCTGCCTGGCAGTATTCATATGCAGGACACATCTCATTGCATTTATCCACAAAGTTGTTTACAGGAGATCAAATTATGATTTCATTGCATTCATCTTCTCCCATTCTGTGAGAAACTACAAATTGTGATCTTTTGTGTTGCTTCGCAGTTTCAGGCCTAAAATCTTACTTTAAAAAGCCCAAAAAACAAGAAACCCCAAACCAGCTCAAAAAATCCAGGTAAAGAACGTATTAGTTTGTTTTACAAAATAATTCCTCCATCATGGTTTGCATGGAAGACACCCCAGGAATTCAATGGAAGATAATTGCTTGCACTTCTTGCAGAGATATGATAGGGGTATAAAGTGACTGCAGTCAATTATGGAGAAAACTCACAGGGTGGATTCCTCCTGGTGGCTTGAATTAGAAGCTTTCAGGGTATAGGAAACTCAGCCATCACAAATCAAGTGTCAAAGATTTCAGGCCTAGATGCTAATATATGCTTTAGTCCAAAATAGGATGCTGAGTTCCCTCCTGACAGCATGAAAATCTGACATTTCTGTTTTGTGGATAGCCCTGGGAAAGAAATGGGGCTATAAATAATGTGTGTGAATGCATAAAGTTAGGAAAAGAGGTGCAAGAAGCTTCTACTTGTCACTGAAACTATGAGCAATCCTAAAACCCCTGCCTGCCCTTGAACATGTGAACTGCTGCCTGGATTCTGGGAGAGCCCTGGGGACAGTGGGACCCTGACATGGGGCTGTGTCCTTCCTGGGTCAGCTGCCAGCTCCTGATTCCCTTCTGCTGTCCTGGGGAGCTGCCTGGACCAGCCAGGGTGACCATGGCCAGTCACTGGGTGATTCAGCTCCAGCCATCACCTGCATGATGGAATCCACAGTGCTGCTGTCTGAAAGTTTCCTTGGGTTTGTTGGGAGGGAGGAGTTACACAGCCTGCACTGGGCAGTGACACAGCTCAGGCCAGGGATGTGATACAGCTCTGGGGTCCAGATGGATTTATCATTTCTGTTTCTCCATCAGGCTCCTTCATTCAGTCAGGCTCATTCCCAGACTGGAGCTGGTTGCCGTCCTGGCAAATCTGAGTTAACACCACTGAGAGGTGGTAAGAAGATAAAGGGATCTGCAGGGAGTCAGTACATGGAGTTTAGCAGGCAGCTGCTAGACTCCCTCCCATATGTGACATGCCCCATTTGGGTTTTCCCAGATAAAGCACAACATCATGGAATTTGAAAAAACTACAGCTTGGAAGTGATCTCAGGAAGCCCTTGGTGTCTCCAGCAGAGATCTCCTGCTGAAAGTGGTGCCAGCTGTGAGACAAAAGGGCTTTCACAGTGGGTGCTCCAAACCTAGGACAAGGCTCCAAACCTGGGTGGACCAACTTTTTTAGGAAATATATGATGAGTAGCAAGACATTTGATTATTCTGGGAAGAAAGCTATTAATTCCAGATGAGGAGAAATCCCTAAAGGACACAGACTGCTTTCATGACTTTGAAGAAGGTCAGCAGCAGAGAAGCTGTGCATGGGGAGGTTTCCAGTTTCAGAATGAGATTTTCTTCCAACATAATTGAATATACAGTTAATGCAGGGGGTTGGAAACAAATGCATTAAGGAGGTGAGTACAGCATTACCAACACTTTATAGAGCAGAACTACTCAAGCAACATGAGTAGGAAATGCAGGTAGTGGTGATGCAGTCCATTGTTACACACTGGGTAGAAATGGCTGGGATGCTACTCTTCTGAAAAGCACTTGGATACTCAGAACACAAAAATGATAACCCTGCAAGAAGAGCACAAGGTGCTGCCCCTCTTTGCAGCTATTCACCCCCACTGCTGCTTCCTCAGGAGGAAGGTCAAACAACTTTTTGACAACAGAGATGGGAAAGGCTTTAAAAAGCCACTGAATCCTTCTTCCTGTTCCCATTTCATTTGCAAAATTTGATTTTCTTTAAAGTATAATTAAGCTTCTTGAGCCCACCAAAACTGATTTGTAAAACAATTAACCTAGCTGTCCCTGGTGGGCCTGTAAACCAGGATGGTGAAGAGAGGCCAAGCCTAGAGGAAGGCAAGCCTAAAGCTGTGCAAGAATTTTAATCTTCTGCCTTTATTTCCCTGCATTGTGATCTGAACAAATCACCATGTTCAGGAATTTTCTCAGTGAAATGCAACAGTTTTAGTGATTGCTTGTGTGAAGTATGTTATCCAAGAAAAGGTTTGAAGAAAGGTGCATGTTTCCCCATCAATCACCTTCTGCACACATGAGCACATTCAGTGCCTTTCTCCTCCCACAAACAGTTGATTGCAGATTTCTTCTCCATGTATTTCCTATTCACTCACTGGCAATTCAATGTGACAAAGGTTACATTGTTTATTTCTTTGTAGATGCCTAACAAGATGAAAGAACTTCATAACCAGGAGAATTAACCACAATAACTCATTGATGCAATAGGTGATCTCACCCAATGGCCAGTTAGGTCAGTAGCAAAATTGGCCTTTGGCTGTAATTTACAGCTGCCTGCACAGCTGGAAATGGATGATTCACTACAGAATCTTTTCCCAGTGTTGTTACAAGATGTAATGCACTTACACATTTTCTACTTGCAAAGCTTTGATTCTTTCATTTAGAAAGACACAATCATCAGGCTGGAGCCACATTCCACCTGTTTTGCTTTGATGGATGTAGTCAGGAGAGGGGATTTTTTTTTTTTTTTTTTTTTTTTTTTTTTTTTTTTTTTTTTTTGTAAATATCTAGCTCCATATACCTGGAGCTTGCAGTACTGCAGTGGGGTCACAAATGCCTCAACTTTAAACTTCTCTTCACTCATCCTTTTACAGCTGCTCTGCCACAGGCAGGGATCTGCCTGTTCAGGGCACAGCTGCCATTGACATGAACAGCTCTGCCTCAAGCCTGCCAAGGGAGGCTCCTGCAGACTCCCTCAGGAATGACTGTTACTTGGGTTTCATTGTGTTTTATTACCCTTTATGTTAATATGCACTGTATGTTCAATTAAAGATCCTGCAGAATGGCTGAATGCTGAAATCAGGATCTGAAATAGGTTTGGTCTTGGAGTCAGTTTCCTGTTGGGCTGCAGTGTGGTGCTGATAACCAAAAATCAAGCCTGTTTCTTTTCCCCTGCCTACATCCCAAATCTCAGCACTCTCCACAGTGGCAAATGTCTCCTTGGACTTCCTGGGGAGGAGGATAATTCTCCCACAATAGACAGTGATCTCTCATTAGACTCCATCCTGATAGTTAAAAGCTGTTTTTACTCAGACAATCCAGAACTCATTTCCAATCTTAAAAGGGTACACTGTTGGATATTCACCGAGGGTATAATTTTTAACCACTCTGTTTACTGAATTTACAAAAGTAGTTATTGGAGCTGTTTGTATACAGCAATTTTTCCTTAGGCTTCCAAGAGCAAGAGCAGGTGACCCAGCATTGCTAACTGTGGTAAAGCTTTTTCCTATTCAAAGGAGACAATATTATCCCATTTGACAGAAAATCTGTTCATGCCATGGCAGCCTGAGGAGATTTTCTTAGAGTTGTGCAGGGCAGACCAGGGCCAGTATCCCAACCAGAGGTTGACCCTGGATCTCCTCTCTGAGACAGGCAGATGCAAAGCCACTGGATCAGCCCTTGTGGCTCATCCCTCACTGGATGAGCTGCTGCTTTCATGGAGATGAAGCCTTAATTCTTAGATATACAGTAAAAAGCTTTCACACCATCAGCAGGTACAAATGTAAAGAGTGATCAGCAAGGTGCAGCTCACTGTACATAACCATAGTCCTTGCCTAATTATTAACTGGCACATAACTGAATGAAACCCACATTTTAACTCAAGTCTGCATGTGTTCCTTACAACTGCACTGTAGCTTATGCATCAGTTATTGAGTTTTTAGAAGAAGGTACTGGTGACACAGCTAGGGAGTGGGCATGTGCAAGAAGCCAAGGACCTATCTGGGAGCAGAAAACTCTTCTGGGAGCAGAAGAACTCAGTCTGTCCTGGCTCTTCACCCTCCTTCCCTGCACCCAGGGCCAGGGATTATCTGGCTTCAAATTAGCTTAGCAAAAAGCAGAAAATATGGTTTCTTGGACATGGTCAGCACTCTGTGTGTGTGTACCTGAGTGTGTGAGAGTGAGCCCTGGGACCATCCTTTGCAACTTCAAAGATTCACTTGTTAAACTGGGCCCTACATTTGGGGCAGAGAGACTTTTATTGCCAGAAATTTTATGCACAGGCTGTAATTAGTTAAGAAGATGGCCTTTTATTTTCTCCTCTTTATGAAGTGACTAATAACTTTTTTGATTAACATTCTTTTCTTAATACTTTTTACCCCACTCTGCTGTTTCATTGTCTTTTAACAATGCCAGCTGCTTCACTTCAAGAATTGGTTTTCTGAAAGTGAAATGCCTTTCATCCTGAAGCATCTCTGGATGGTATCCATTATTGATTTGGAGCTGATGATGGCTGCAGTAGCTGGCTCTGACTCCCTGAGCCACTTAGAGCATTTCTCCAAGATAACAATAAGGAGCAGAAAGCAAGGAAGAATCCAGGGACTGGCTCTATACTATGACTGTGCATGCCAGGCACACCTAATAGCATACATACCAGGGCAGCTCCATTCCCTTCCATTTCCCTGGGGTACTGTGGGATATTATTTGATACGTATTTTACCCCTTAGAAAGTCTCTGAACACATTCACTGAGAGCAGTGCATAAATTTTCAAAAGGGGCAGTTTTGACTGACATGACATTGGCACACAAAGAAAGGAACACCCTTTCCTTGCAGAGGACATCAGCTGCAGTTTCCAAAATACAGATGGCACTGGGAACTCTAGATGTCTACTTTGCTTTTTATATCCTCAGGCAACAGGGACAGCCCCATGCCAGTTGGCCAAGTACCTCCAGGCTAAAAATATCTCTTTTTAACCAGAGCTCTTGCTGCAGATGCTGTGAGAAAGTGACAGCTGAATTTGTCGATTCTCCATGGGAAATCTCCTTGGCAAGGTTTTGCTAATGGCCAAGGATGCCACACAATGTTCATCTCCTGGGATGACAGGGAAGAGCAGCATGTGGGCAAGAGAGAGCTGTCCACAGCTGGGTACAAATGCCTCTAGTTTGACCTCTCATTCCAGCAGCTGAAGCATTTAGGTGGAAAATGAAGAGGAGGAAATGCTTCTTGGCCTATTTGGAAGTGGGAATGTAGAATTAATAAAGGCCCAGGAGATCATCTGCAACTCTGCCATCCATACAAATTACTTTGTTACTGACTGGCCAGTGAGAGCTCTGAGCTCAATGCCCCTGTGCAGGCAGCAAAGAGCTTCAAGAGGTATCCCAGTTATGACCTGAACAGCAGCAAGCTTCCTTCTTAGTTTGCAAACAATCAGACAAAAACATATCTTTCCAAATGAATCCATCGGAATGCAGCACTCACAAAGTGCATAAAGGATGGACAGCCTGAGTACTAAATGTAAAATTGTGGGGTCACCCTTTTAGGACTTGGACACCCAGTTGGTCACAGTTGTCTGAAGACCCTGCACTCACAGGGGTGGTGACAGTGTGTGCACACATCTCTAGATGAGGTTTTGGTCAGATACTTGACAACAGGGAACAAATAGGTTGAATTGCAATGTGAAGCAGCTGGTGAAGTCCCTGTGGTCCTGAAGGTACCCAAGGGGTCATGATTAAACCTGCATTACTTCTTTGGCACAGACAGAGGAAGGTCAGTGGGAGCATTTCTACCCCTCTCCGAACACTGTTCCTGGCTGCAGTGCAGTAAAAATATATCTGGTCCTTTACTTTGTCTCTTATTTATCTGCTCAGATCTCATTAGTAGACTCTGTAGCAGGAAAGCTTTGTCCTTGTTCCTGTTTGTTATTTTTTTGTTAACACATAGCCTTTCTATGACAAGCCCTAATGAAGGTTTGAATAAACCCAAAGAATCCTACAATAAGCAATAAACCTGTCTAATGAAGTTGCAAGGTGTCTGGGTTGTGCTTTCAGAGGGGTGTGCCAAGGCAGCCACAGGGCTGTGGAGCACTGACAAGGCCAGAGATAATTTCACAGGGTATAATGAACTTGCAGAGGGCTGGTGCTCGTACTTGTTTGTTGGGCACTTGGCTCAAAGGTGATAGCAGATTTCCCCAAAGGAATCAGTGTGCTCTCTATTAAAAGGAAAAAACTGATATTAAATGTCACAGTAATTGATGCTGCCTCTTTCTAATTAACTTACCTCTTTTTCCAAGTCCTTCTACTGCTTCCTCCTTCCTGACACCTTTGCCTGCTGTTTACTGAGACTGCCTGCAAGCAAGAGCAGAACAAACCTGCCAAAGATGCAACAGTCCCCCTGGGATTTCCTACTTTGTCAAAAGCTGCCAAGTTGCAGGTGGGAGAATCACGCTGGCAATGATGTCATGGCCACTACACTTGTCCCTGCCGATGGCTTTAAAAGCAGTATTTCCACATGAAGAAAAAAAAAAAAAGATAAATGCAAACCACATGACAAGGGAAGCAGAGGATCTAAACAGGGAAGCAGAGCTGCCTCCTAAAGCAGTGTTCAGGATTTGCTTCTCCTGCCCCTCTTGCCTCTCCCCTGAGACACACTGTGAATAGGGTCCAGATGTGGCTGGGGTCTGGGTGCCACCTGTCCCATTCCCTTGGTCCATGTGTTTGCAGAGGGCACTTCCAGCGGTCACCCTGTCCTGGTCTCAGCTAGCACAGAGTGAATTTCTCCTCAGTAGCGCTCACAGTGCTGTGTTTTGGAGTCAGAATAAGAATGGGGTTGATAGCAAACTGATGTTTTGGTTTTGTGCTAAATTGTGTTTATCCTAAGTCAAGGACTTTGGGTTTTTCCCTCCTCACAGGGACTTGGGTCTGACAGTGAGGAGGTTCACAAAAGAAACTGGGAAGGAGCATAGCTGGGACTCAGGTGACCTCAACTTACCAAAAGGATATTCCACAACACAGAATATCATGTCCAGTATATAAACTACAGAAGTTTCCTGGAAGAGCATCCAGTTTGGGCTCAGGAATCAGTTCTGGCATTGATCAGCAGGTGGTGAGCAATTGCATCATGCATCATTTGTTTTCTCCCTTTTTACTATCATTATAATTTACCATTATTGCTGTATTTTATGTTATTCTCAATAATTAAACAGCTTTTATTTCAACATACAGATTTTGTTTTGATTCTCCTTTCCATTCCACCAGGGTAGAGGGGGAAGAGAGGAGGGGGTTGAGCAAGCAGGTGTGTGGTGCCTTATTTCCAGCTGAGCTTAAAACTACAACACATCCCATCTTCACCAAAGGCTTTTCCAAGTAGAAAGGGGAAATATGAAAGGTTCTTGTGGCTCTGAACATATGCTGCAGCAAGGGGGTTTTCTCTGATTGCTCTGAGCAGGTCTGTGTCCCATCACTGCTCAGAGACCTCTGGGTCACAGCACCAAGGGTTTGTTTGACTCAAGTAAACAGGTTGAAGACACCCCTCTGAGGGCCCCTGGAGGGAGCCCAGAGCAAACAAACTTAGAGAAAAACATCACTGCAGTGGAAAAGGACATCATGATTCTATCATACTATGTCCTTGTTTCCAAGACACCAGTAAAACTAGGAGAATGGAGAAAAAAGTCTGGATGTGTCACTGTAGTCACTGCAGAGTCCCTGGCATCAGCAATGAGCCTCCTTTACAAAGCATCCTGAATCAAAGTGTCTAATTAAGAACAGTTGACATGTTCAGTGTTTTCTTACGTAGTATCCTGCTCTTTGGTTTACCCAAATTTTATCATCTTTTTTTACTGTCTTAGTTGGTCAACAATGTCTTTTGCTGGAAAAGATGGGGAAGGGTTGGGACATCTCGTATCAAGTACCATTTTTTCTTGGCAGTAGAGAAAAGTGTTAAATCATGGCTTTAGCAATTGACTCAAAGCTCACAGTAACAGCCTTAACTGGGACATGAAGAGAATTTTTGGTCACTAAATTATTCTTGTTGCTGCTGGATGGCTGAAGAGCCACAATCATAAACCCAGCAGCAGGCACTGCAGACAGATTTAAGATAAGTCAGTTCCTGACCACAGCATTGTTTGGAGAAGAGCCCCACAGTTTCTTTTTCTTTTCTAAAGGAAAAGAGCAGACTGAGGTGATGGATGTTCCCCTTCCTGATGCAGCTGATTTGGTGTTCCCCAAACCACAGGTCACTGTGGTTTCATTTAGATCTGCAATCTCTTTTGTCCAGGGCTTTATCCTAGGAGTGGCTATTTCAATACAAACAGTTTGCACTATTTGAAGTGTCTGGGCACAACAGAGACCCGAGGCTGTCACTGGCATCCATGACCATTATAACCTTGCATGAGTAACACAGCAAAGCTAACAGCTAAGCTATCTTATCCTTGGACAGCTGCAGGGTCCCAATAACCCTCATTTATATCACATTCTCCTCCAGGGAGTAGACAGAAAAAAAAAAAAAGAATGAAAAAAATGATAAGTAATTTAGAATATGTTCAGACTAACACAGGAACACAGACACTGTACAGTACACTATTAATTGTGGGATTCTTTTTTGTGCCATATAATATTGATTTTCCTGCAGATAACCAGATATCATTAGTTTGATTAATGCTACCACAGCTTAGAATAACTGGCTGGAAAGTTCAACCTAAGGCATTTTTCAGGAGAAGAAGATAAAGCACAGCTCAGACTTCTCTGTTTATACCTGGGAATATGGTGGCCAGAGGGCTTCAGGGGTGTTAAGCTAGACAGTTAAGAAAAAGCTCAGTAGAGAAGAGCTGGAACTGCTCTACAGAGCCTGGCTGATAAAGTCAGGCAGTTCAGCTGCAGACAGGGCTGAGTTTATTTTGGTACCAAACCCCTAGGTTTTCTTCCTAACAAAGGTTGTCACATTTGCAGGCAGAGCTGAGTCACACAGGCTGCCTCAGCCAGAGCTGTGCCCCTGTGCTGCTGGGTGTGCAGGCAGCAGGGCTGTGAACACTCATTCTCTCTGATTGCTTCAGAAGGGAAAGAAGCAGACAAAGCTCCCAGGGACTGGTTTATGAGTTGGCTGGTGCTCAGAGAAGTGTGTTGCTTATTGTCTGAGCATGCCATGCAAAGGGAAATCAGCTTTACTCTGCTTGGGGACATTGACTTCCTTGGAAGAAGGAACCAGTGAGATACATCAAGAGCACCACTAACACCCTACATACTCACAATAAAGAGGTCATCTTGAAAAGAAGTGAAAGAAGTCCTGCAAAGAAGGCCAGGGACAGCACACACTGATCAGTCTTCTGAGTGAAGAATCTCTGACACATCTTAAAGTTTATCAATGCTACAGTCTAGGAGAAGGTATCTGCACTAATACTAAACTACTAATACTAAACTACTGCACTAATTGATAGAGTCTGTCAGCTCAACATCATCTTGCTAATGTCTCTGCACTCCTGTGGTCCTCAGTCTCAAAATTATGGCAGAAGGAGCAGAACAGTCGCTTGATCATCATACAGGTCAGGAAACGGAGGAGTAGATGGAGGAACCCATTTTCTTTCTTTTGGCACACTGGAAAGTTAAAAAGCATTGTGTGGGTTTTAGTCCAGGGGGTTCAACAGAAGACAGGCCAGAGAAGATGATACTGGTATTTGGGCTTTGATGAGTGGATGGCCACTACACACCAGTGTAGAGCATCTGTGCAGACCCTTATATGGCCTTCTAACTCATGTGAACTATCCCAAAATAAGAGAATCCAAGAAGTCTGCTCTGGGGGTAAGATGTGAGCAGTGGTAGAGCCAGAGCCTGCAGGAGGGCAAAGCCTCAGCTCTAGCAATGTATTCTGTTTAAAGGTAGGTTAGAATAGAATACATAGGTTTATCTTGGGGAAAATCAGGCCAATTTAGGCAGATAGCTCTGTCAGAAGATAGTATTGGTCTGCTTTGGTGTATTTGTTACAGAATAGTGCCATTGCCCTTAATGAAGAAGAAACTGTTCTTGGTTTCATACAGAGCTAGATGAAGAACTGGCTCTCCAACAGTGCAATGGAAAGCTTGCAAACTTTCTTCCTCATGAGACTTATACTGTCACCCTATTCTTTTAAAAGTTTTAAAGTTCTTCCAAAAGTTTTCTGTACCTTCTAATGTTTACATATTTCTACTAGAGTTTCTTACACACTGTCATGTAAATAATGATTGTTTTCCATTCTTCCTTGTGGGAGGAGAGAATTAATAAACTGTTAGTTTGACCAGTGTTGTTGGAGAGGTGACAATTTCACCCTCCAATCCATTGCCACTTTTAGAATTCTATACATTAGAAAGTCAGAAATAAAACTTACTCTTTTCCCTCTTTTACATCTAGCATAAATGTGTGAGTTATTTTGTGTCATAGTGTGACATTATACTGTAAGTCCTGTGTTCTCCTTGCTCTGAAGAAGATCTTATTTGTGCAGCCATTAACCATATGGGACAATTGGTCCCTAAAAACATGCTGAAAATTGTGTCATTGACTTCTTTCTATTCTTCATCAGATGAGCCATCTCTGAACTCAAACTTTGGTAAGAATGTAACTTGCAGCAATTGATGAATTGAAGAAGGACGTGTTTATTGTTCTTATGTAAAAATGTCTTTGAAAGCTTCCTCAGCATTTGTTGAGGTGTGACTGGTCAGCTGAGTGAGGGGTGTTTTCCAGTTCCTGTCTGTAGCATGGAACAGGCATTTCTGTGGGAGCACAAGAGCACTCCTAATGAGTGTGTCAGTACTGCAACATGCATGTGGACTCTGACTTCAATACCTGTCTAGATTTTTTTCCCTATAGAGTTTAGACAGCCACTTTCACAAGCCTTTTAACTACCTAATTATTCAAATATCCTCCAAAACCAAGAATGAAGTGTCTGTGAGTATTGTTGAAACAAAGAAGTTTCACAACCCCAAATGTACCCAACATTTACTTTGTATTATCCCCGCTGTCCTCACATTTTCCTCTTTATGAGTTCAATTTCAGCAGCTCTGACCTTGTGGAACCTTTTCTCAGCCACAAGTGTCAGTGATCAACTTCTAATCTGTCTCAAAAAAGCTGTACAATGTAGTCTGTCTTTCCTGCCAAACATCATAAAGCGAATTGATACCTTCTGCTGTTCCATCCTCTAGGCAACCACACCTCATCTGCATTTATTGCTGCAGAGAGAGTGGGGTGATGTGACCAACACTTTCTGCAGGCTGGATGGGAACTGCAGCTGAGGATTTTGTGCAAGTAGCAGAAGTGCAGAACTGTCTGCCTCCCTTTTGCAGACTCAACTGAACAATTGCTTTTTCTTTTTTTTTTTTTTTGTTTTTTTTTTTTTGTTTGTTTTCCTTGTGAAGAAAAGTAAATCTTTTTAATGATTTGCCAATCCTCCAAATAAGAACCTTTGAAATGCCAAAATGAAGTAAAGGCAAGTTTTGAGATATTTAACAGCTACTCTTAGCAACTGTAAGCTGCCAAAGATTGATATTCCTTCTACCAGATAGGTGGGATATAATGAAAACACAGAGTAATAAGATAGGAAACTGTTATCTAGTCAGTACAAACTGTTAACTAAATCAATAAATTACAGACTTGGGAACTTCTATAGGCTAAATTATTGCTGAATTACTTCTCTGGAGAGCTACCTTCAATTTTAAAGTTCATTTACTTTTACAAGATATTGGGTAGGAGTCTGCAAGGAGAATGGAGCTACTTCGTATATAACTAAAGGAAGTTAAAATGCTGAAAAGAAAAATTATGAGTAGTAGAAGTGCTGAGCAGTATCTACACTTCTTACAATGTGCAATTCCCAGAGTGAGTGCAAAAGTCATGACTTACAGAAATGATTTGTGTTTCTGGGATGCTCCTTGGAATTACCTTACAAATCCTCACTTCCAGAAAGTACTGAATGATACTTCTGAACAATTAAGCTCCCATAACAAATGTCACAATGAGCAGTCAGTGCCACTAGTCATGTCTGTGACCTCAGCCTTGCTGTTTAAGTGTGAGATTGGTTCAAATTCCCCACCCACTTTCTAACTGGAGGATTATATGGAGTGAATGAAATAGTTATTTTCTGCCAACTTGATTTTAATTATACATGTCCTAACCTTTAGAAAATGTATTTAGATTTTAACATAGTACTGTGGGGGAGAGTGACACAGGAAATATATGCTTGAGCTTACTAAAACACAAAATATATTTTCTCCAAGTGATAAACAGATGTGAAAATGACAATAAAACACATGAGCTCTTGGAACAAAGGGATCATCCACATGAAGACTATTACATTTCTGCAGTAGTTTAATCCTGTAATCCTTAGTAAAGCTTTGATTACAGATTAATATGATATCAATGAGGCCTTTATCACTTGCGGTGCTGAGATAAGATTAAATGACCTGTTATAGTCATGGCAAATCTCTGGCAAGGCTGAAGCTGACCCCATGGTTGCTTCCTGACTCTTTTGTTTTTGTAAACTTTCAGGTAACAGTTTTTGCCTTTGTCTGGGTCAAAGGGCCATGAAAAGAAGGTGAGAGTGAAAGGACCCTGAGGAGAAGGAAAGAATTATTTACATCCAACTGAAGCAGGGTTGGGGGATGCAAATGGGAAATCTGCAACCTCTTGCTCTCTAGGTGTCACAATAAAATCCCTTCCTTGTGTGAAGCAGAGATTTCCAGATCACAGCTTGCACTCAGATGAAGTTTTTACACAACTGAAAATACTTACACTATGTCTGCAAAAGGAAAGAAGTTGTTTTAGGTCCTTGTGACATGTCACCTTGAAGACCAGCAATCTAACATAAAACTGGTATCCAATTTGAAATGTTTTGCAAACACCTTGTATTTCCATAATTTTTATTTCCCATCCTCTGCGTGCATCCATATCCACAAAGACTCCACATGGGGTGTTCCAAAGCCAAGTTATTTGCAATCAAGAGAAACAGGTTCAGTCCCTGAAGCAGGAAGTGAAGAGCAGGCAGAAAAGCCAGCTTGAGCATTTGAATCCATGGCCATCACTTTTTTCACTCTTGCTCCTGCCTATTACCACAGTGAGGATTCACAGCATCCATGCTGAATCAGGATTTCCATTGGTAGCCACAGCCCCTCACATCTGAGGGTATTTCTATGCTCTTGACTCTAAGTATGGAGACCTCTCTTTCCCTTCTCACCTTAGCTGGTCAAGTGCACCATGTGGGTCTGACCTGGCCTCAGGACAGCAGCTGTTGATTTAGAATCATAGAATCATTGGGTTGGAAGAGAACTTAAAGATCATCTAATTCCAACCTCCTGCCATGGGCAGGGACACCTTCCACTAGACCAGGTTGCCCAATGCTCCATCCAACCTTGCCTTGAACACTTCCAGAGATGGGCCATCCACAACTTCTTTGGGCAGCAAAGAGACAAAAGATTTTTAAATGCTGCTCTTGAATGCATACAGTATCAGAAATTTGTAGTACCTTTGGATGACCAACTCCCACCCTTCAGCCACAATAAATTAATGTATAGCTGATGGAATTACTAAATCTCAAATAGCAGATGCTGAGGAAATATAGCAGCCTGCTTGCAACATCTGTGTCCTCTTCCTTCTGTGTGTGGCTACCCTGGACCAAGTTGGAGGGCACAAGGATTGATGGGGGACACATCTCTGATGTGAGCTGGCAAAGTCATTCCTCAGTCCTGCTTTGAAGCCACTCTTGTAACACTTGCAAAATCATCATTCTTTTTATGGAAAAGCAGATCTTCAGACTGGGATTGGAGGACAAACCCAACAAATGTGAATGCTGTTTGAAGCTGGATCCAACCACTCCAGCCAGCTGCCTTCAGATGTTGAAAGTGACTGACTTTGTTTTATGTGGCAGATATGAGGCAACCAAGAGCTGGTCTTATTGCAGATTTCCATATGGCAAAAGTGTTTCTTTGAAAAGGGCATCAAAAGGAAAATATTAAAACATCCAGAAACCACGTGGAAGGAAAAGGAAACAATTATTTGGAACAGATCTGGCTTCAGGGACCAGCAAGGCTGAGCTGTATTCTGGCACTGGCTGAGGATTTTGTCCCAGATCCCTTCACCTTGCACCCATTCCCCATGCTCTCCAAGCAGCTCTGTTTGTTTGCTATCATCCCCACTAATTTTTGTAGTTGTTTTGCTCTTTGTCAGCACTCCAAGATAGTTTTCTGATGGCACTGAGGAGCATCTTGATGTAAATGTGAAGCCAGAAATTTCCACACATGCTGATTGAAAAAAGCTGAATCAGGAAGAAGAAAAAAATGTGAGACAGAAGAGCTCAATCACACTACAAAATTTGCTTTTTATCATCCTCTGATAGATGAGATTTTCCTTTGGCTTCTCCTGGAAATCTCTGGGACGAAGTATATCAGAATGGTCACCAAAGAGTCTGCTAATGCATGATTTTTTCTCAAAAAGTGGCTGAGGGTGGGTGCCAGATAAGCAATAAGATGGAGTCAGGTATGCACCAACAATCTCCCAACCTCCAGAGAGCTAAAGCCCTGTGAGGCACAGTCCCCTACCTGCTGTGCCCCACCACTTGCCTTCAAGAGATGATCAATCCATTCTTTTGGAGACTCTCAGAGAAGCACAGAAACAGTCCCCATAGAACCTAAGGACAGCATCTTCCTCTTCATTATTGCTAGTTTGTTGTCAAGGAAGGCTCATCCCCTGGCTGGGTATTATAACAGAATCATATAATCATTTAGGTTGGAAAACACCTCCAGTATCATCAAGTCCAACCATTAACACAACACTGCCATGTTCTCCAATAAACCATGTCCCCATGTGCCACATCTACATGATTTTTAAACACCACCAGGGATGATGACTCCACTAATTCCCTGGACAGCCTGTTTCATTGTCCTCAAAACCACTGTAAGGTGTCGTACTGTTCCTGAAAGCTCTCCAGGGGCAGCATTCATCAGCTGAATTCCCTCACTGAAGTGGAAACTCTCCTGCTATGGTGCAATTTTTGTGGGGTGTTTATAAAGGTCAAAGAACATGATAACACACAGGTTTAAGGTATTGTAGCTTCTCTTTTGAAGGACTGGAGTGTTCTAAACCATCCCTGTTAGACTACTGATTTCCCTGGATAACTGGGTATTTGCTTCATGCGACTTGACGGTGTGGCAGGACTTGAGAACGCTTTTCCAGAGATGTCTTGTTCTAGACAGAGCTTCGTCTGCATCCACAAAAAACCTCACCAGTGTGATGACACAGGCACTACTGTGCAAACCTCCCAGGGAGCACAGAGTGCAGGGGTAGCTCTGGCAAGCTTTGGAGGAAAGAGGTGCAGGGTTGTATCCACCAGATAAGAAGGAAGGTCACTCTGACAGTAGATCCCTACATCCTCCTCTTTCGAGAACCCCTCCCACTGGCACATAGCCATGCCTTGGCTCCTTTCCAGAACTACAGCATCTCAGCCAGGAAAAAATTTGTACAGAGGCTGAAGGGAGATGGGGAGCTCTGTAAATCCTCCAGCCCAGACTGTTTCTGTTGATCCGTGGCAGCAGGCATTGTACGTCCTGGTATCAATGTGATGAATGTTGTGCTGACTTCTGCATTGTGTGTGCCTTGTACTAAATATTGTCTGCTGGAAAGTAAATAACAGCAGATGAGCAAATGGGGCTGTGATGACATTTCAGTATCCATAATGTTTCCATGCGCAAAATGCAGAAGTTATGCATCATTTTAACAGTAGGAATAGATAAGCAGTCAGCTATCTGTATCCAGAAAATCAAAAAGGAAAGCAGCATTAGAGGAAATAGATAGGCAGTGGGTGTTCAAGGGCAATGAGTCATCCTTGCCACAAATAAGGCTCAGAATGAGGAATACTAATAATTAGGCAGCATATTTCAAAAGTTCAACTCTTTCCTCCTTTTCCAATTTATCTTTTATGCCCTGGGGATGTTTTGGAATGACAGTATCTGCTTTAGGATGTAGACATCTACTGTGGAAAAAAATGACCAAACAGCGGAGAAAAATAAAGTTGAGCTGTAAAGTTTCTTTTTCCTGAAACTCAGGTGGTCCCTCCAGAGGAAACTGTCACGATGCTGGTCAGCCAACAGAACAAACAAATCCCAGGGAAGGACAAGTCCTGTGGCCACTGAGCTCGGCACTTGCAGGAAGCATCAACAGCACCTGCTTTTCCCTTTTTCCATGGTACTTATTCCCCTGAGCTTGCTCCGTTCTGCTCTCGCTCAGGGAATGGAACGGGTCCCTCTAGTGGGTGAATCCGTGAGGAAAGAACCTGCTTCCCATTTTGGTACAGTCTCTTCCCCTCTCAAATTCACACCTTCTGTTTTAGTGGAGCTGCTTTGGGTTGAAACAATGAGGATTTTGACCCTGAGTCAGGCTGGGTCTCACCCTAGCCTAAATCCTGAACTGCCTGAAGTTGAAATTTGCAAAGAGAAGATTTGGAGAAAGAATGCTGATTCCACTGTGGATGCCAGTGCTCTGGCTCCTTGGAGGTTGGAAGCAAATATAAATAGCAGGTGTTGTCTTCACTTTGGAGGATTTGTAGGAAAGAAGACTTTTTGAACCTTCAACAAGTCACCTTTCTGAGTGTGAATCACAGAATCAATAAAGTTGGAAAAGATCTCTAGGTCACCGAGTCCTACTTATGACCAAATGCCACTGTGCTCAAAAATCATATCACAAAGGGCCATGTCTACTTCCAAAAAACTGCTTCTATGGATGGTGACTTCACCACTTCCCTGGGGAGCCTGTTCCAATGCCTAATCACCCTTTCAGTGAAAAATATTTTCCTAACAGTTTCCTAATAATGACATAATTAACATTTAGCCTTAAAACCTCTGAATCACAGAGATGTTTGGGCCTGTCCTAGGTGGAGACGAATCCCTTTCTGAACAGGAACAAGCCTTAAACCAGCAAACATGAGTTCTTGTGAAACCACAGGGCTGCAGTGTCCTCCCTGTTCCTTCCCTGCTTCCCTCTGCTGCAGAGCTCTGATTGCAGCAGCCTGACTTCAAGCACTGGCAAATGTCATCACTGACATGTGATGGGTGCACGCCATCATTATAATCTGTATGCATTTAGCCATCCCAGCATGATAAGAGAATGATTAGGAGAACAGTTAGAGAGTAAATTAAAAACTCCCAGCAGTTTCCTGTGTGAAGGCACTAACTTACAGGCATATTTTTTCACAGCATTTCTGAAAAATGCCATTAGTTATACCTGTGAATACATGTTAGATTTAAACCCCTGGTGAGAATTTTTATTAACATACAAATATGTTAGGGCTCTTATGCTGCTTAAAATGTAATTAACCATCTTCTGAAGATTAAGGGTGCATAATCATAAAAGAAGTGCACTCTTGTGCATTTAATTCTTCTAATCTGCTTTATGTTGATGTTAGTGTGGAAGAATAATCGCTAGTTTGCCTAAATAGTTTGGGTTTGTGCTGTAGGAAGAAATTGTTATAGGATGTACTTCTAAACTTAAAATTTGGTAGGCTTACAGTGACAGAGGATGATGAAGTGCACAGAAAGATTAGGAAAAAAATGCTTCTTTTATTCTTTTGCTGCCGTTGCAAATGCCCTGCAGTGGTAAAGCTGTGTTTCTGACAGTTTCATTCAGCAGACGAAAAGGAGGAAGGGACAGGCACACCCAGTGAATGACAAAGATAAGAGCAATAAACTTGCAGCAGTCTCCTTAACCACTAATTTAAACACATAATGTGTCATGTGGGGATTCAACAAGATTTTCTGAGAAGTATGTGGAAAATGAGCAACCAACACAAGGCAGAGAGACTTCTGATTTGCTGTGTTGTAGTAAGAGTTTGTGAAATGGACTCTAAAAAAATCAATTAATGATTTAATGTTTTATGTGCTATTGGAGTAGTCAGGGGTGTCACAGTCCCCATGAAATGTCGATCAGGTTTATTTGAAAAATGGTGAAAACCTTCAAGGCCACAGAGTATGACTCTTCAGGAGCAGATTTTTCCTAGCAACATGATGCACAAAATCATTAGGTAACTTAGAGAGCTCCACAGAAAAAATTTTGTTCCTCTTCCCTCCTAGCAGGACTTCTTGAAAACTCAGAAGAGATAAAGAAAGAACAGTGAAAACTGTGTGATGAAGACATTTGCTGATAGTCATGGCTGCATGACCACACACTAAAGTTGTGCAATAAGTGTGCAGCCTGCTCCTAACAGAGTCAGTGGGGCAGAAACTCCCATGGAAAACATGGGATGAAGAGTCCAGGCCACTCCTGCTTTTATGGAGGAGTCAGAGGGGATGGAGACTGGCTGGTGTTCCAGGAAGACCACCAAAGAAGCGAGTTTCCTCCTCACTTGAATAAGCAGTGGCCTGTAGGAAAAACAGCTTCCAAAATCCATTTTAAAAGCGGAAAAACAATTGCAAAGTCATTCAATTTTTTTTTTTTTTTTTTAAGAATAAGTTATGTTAAGGGGGTCCTTTAGCACTCAGTTCTTTGTGGGGACAATAACATTTTGGAGCAGATTGTTGTGGCCGAGTGGACCCCCGCTCCAGGGCAGACTGGTGACAATGTGACTACAGGGAGCAGTGACACACAGCCCAAGAAAGGCTCCTTGGCTGCTTCTTGTTTGTTTTCATTATGTCCAAGTGAATGCAGAGGCATTATTGAAAGTTGCTTGTTTTCAGTCCAGCTTCCATCTGACAGGTGTGACAGGCAGCATGACAGGTTGTTCTGGGCCCTTCGCCATGCCGAGCTCTTGAGGCAAAGCTGCTCTCTGTGATTCCCCAAAGGAGGCAGCTGCCAGGCTCCTTGGGGCCACCTGTGCTCACGGACCGGCGTGCAGCACGTCAGGGAAACCCTTCCTATGGAGGGCACACAGCTTTTCTCCCTCAGCACTGACAGGCAGCCACAGAGGCTGCCACCTGGGATGCAGGGGCAGGGGAAACTCCTGCTTCCCCAGTCAAAACCCAGCACAGAACTTCCCCCATGTTTTCCATCAGGCCCACAGACCAGGATGTTGCACAAAGACCACATTGCTTTTCTTGCCTTTAGCTGGCAGTCCTTTACAAAACTGCAGGGAAATACCCGAGGTTGTTAAAGCGTGAATAGTGCTTCAGATCCGTTTGATGTTTTGTCCCACTGCCTGCTTCCCCACAGCACTGGGTGCATCTCTGTTTCCACAGGCCAGCAGCACCAGCACAGAGCTGAAGGGTGCTGGCAGATCACAGCAGGCTTCAGCCACATGCATATCCTGGCTTCAATCTCAGCTTTTTAGAGAGGCATTAAGTAGGTTAAATCTTAAAATCATACTTAAAATTGCTGGCAAGTTGAGTGCTCAATTCCCTTAGGATTTTTGAGCAGGTGGAATATACATATCCCAGGTAATGTAAAAGACACCAGATTCCCATTCCCAGCTTGTTTAAGGACTGCTAGTGTGAACAACCTTGGACAAAGTGCATTTGAGAACCTGATTAATTCTGCTTGCCATTCAATCTTGCAACTAAATAAGACATGAAGCTCCAAACACAAAACCAGCCATTCTTCTGTTCCAACAGTTTGCTGTCAACACAAGACAATAAAATATGAATATTTTAGATTCATAATGCAGACAAATAGGAAATAGGAGCTGTATTGTGCTTTACATGCATGGCTAACTCAGTAATGCTAATGTGATTATCTCACTGAACTTTTGTGATGTCGCTTAAGGGTAACTTTGCCCTGCTTAGCTGGGGTATACGTATTTGTTTCACAAAGGCCTAATGTCTTTTTTAAGTTTGCAGAAATAAGGAAGCCTGATTTCCCTCATCTGTTACAAGGTAGCATCCTTTCTTGCCATTAAAGTATTGGGCATAAAAATCATAAAATTATAAGAATTTTTGGTTCTTGGAGAAGTAAGGATGGTGGCTAGCAGAACTGCCATCCTGGACTTCCAGGCAGATTTTTTCCTGTTTAAAAGATCAATTCACAGAGTCCTTTGGGAAGCAGTGCCAAGGAGTTCAGGAAGGGCAAGGGAGTTCAGGGAGGCTGGAGATTCTTCAAGAAGGAAATCTTTAAGGTGCAGGAGTAGGCTATCTCCAGGTGCTGAAAGCTGGCTGAAACTCAGGGAAAAAAAAGAGTTCATGACCTTTTGAAGAAGGGGCAGGCAATTCAGGAAGACTACAGAGATATCATGAGGTTTTCAGGGTCAAAACTGTAACTGAATTTAGAAAAACATCAGAAATAGAAAAAGCCTAACTTAAACTTAATTTGGCTACTACAGTCAAGAGCAATAAAATATGCTTCTACAAGTACAAAAGGAGAATCTTCATCCTTCACTGGATGCATGGGGAGACATAATGACAAGAGATGAGGAAAAGGTTGAGGTCCTTAATGTCTTTTTTGCCTCAGTCTTTAATAATAAGACCAGTTGTTCTGTGGGCACCCTGAATTGAAAGACAGGGACAGGGAAATGGTCAGCAACATGCTATGCTACTCAGGCAGACACATGTCTATGCAGTCAGATAGGACCCAGAAGAGGATAGTGCAGGAGCTGGCTGAGGTGCTCCCTGATCCCCTTTCATTCATTTATCAGCAGTCCCAGATGACCCAGGAGGTCCCAGGTGACTGGAATTTAGCAAATGGTACACCCATCTACAAGAAGGGCTGGAAGGAGGATAGGGGAACTGCAAGAAAAGAAGAAAATCCTTGCTCAGCCAAGCCATCCTTCTGCCCTGCTTGCCATTTCCTTCTCCCGTGATTTTAGGAGATGGCTCTTCAAAGAGGACCAGCACTCATGGAGCACAGGACCTCCAAAAGCAGCTTCCCAAGGGACTATCTGGGCTTGCTTCTTCAGCAGCCCAGATTCTGTTCTCCCCACATGCATGGTCAAGGTTTTGCTGGCAATTGTGTGTACATTTGACAGAAATGCTCCACAGACTAAGTGAGTGATGGCTGTCTGTATGTCTGTCAGATAAATGGGGAAAGTGGTAAAGTGTTTGTTAATGGGAGACTTGGTATGATGTAAATGCTGTGGGTTAAGGAGTGGATATTGTTCTGGTTTCAGCTGGGAATACAGTTAATTTCTTGGCAGTAGCTCGTTCAGTGCTGTGTTTTAGATTCAGTAGATGACAGTTCTTCTTGTAGATGACAATGATGCTGGTAACACACTGATGTTCTGGTTGCTGCTAAGTGTCATGTTTATCCAAAAATCAAGGACTTATTGTGCCCCGTGCTCTGCCAGTGAGGAGGTAAAAAACCCACAAACCCAAAAAGCTGGGAGGGAGGAGCACAGTTGGGACAAGTGTCCCAAACTGGCCAGAGGGATATCGCATAGGCTGTGATGGCCAGTATATAAAATGGGGGAGTTACCTGGAAGGGGAGCTGATGGGTGTTTGGGAAAGGGTCTGACATTGGTCAGTATGTGGTGATCAACTGAATTGTGCATCACTTGTTCTTATTTTGTTTTTACTCTCCATTCTTATAAATTCTTCTAATTTACTTGCTTTCAACTGTTAAATTGTTAGATTGTTGTGTGATGCTGAACTGCCTACTGAGATTATCCCACAACAACAGGGAGTCCTGAAACCAGACAGCCCATTCTATCCTCAAGTGCTATATCCAGCCCACCCAGTAACTCTTCTGCAAAACTCTCCCTGACTCTGCAGCAGCTGAGCAGCCAGTACCCTATGCCAGTGCTCCCTGACAAAGTGATGCAGGGAGACTCACAGGTGAAGTGTTTTCTCAAATATATTATTTATTGCTATCTTTGTACCCAGTAAAGCTCACAGGAGGAATGGACTCTCTCAAAAAGGGCATTTGCAGGAGCTTCTGGAAGGCAGCAACATTAAATGCCACTTGGCAGTGAGCACAGCTGTGGAGGGTGACCAATTATTCCTATTTCCCCAGTGTAGGAACATGGACAGTGGGGAGTGGTAGCCAGGGAATCAGAGAAACCAGAGCCCACTGTCTCAGGTCTTCTACCAAATAATCTCCAGCTCTGTGGTAGCTGAGCAGCTGGATTCCATGCCAAAGTGATGCATGGATGCTCAGAGATAGTGTTTGTTCAAACACACCATTTGTTGTAAACTTTACGTCAATTAAAGGTCAAAGTATGGTTAGAATGATACTGGAAGTATTTTCCTATAAATCTAGCGATTCTACTCTTCTTGAGTACTATGATTCTATGATTCTGTGATTCTACAGTTGTCTCATTCATAGCCCAAAGTGATATTGCAGGTCATCAAGCTCCTTCAATGCCTCAGTCTGAGCAACTGGATCCTGTGCCAGGTGCTGAAAGAGGTTCAGGGGCTGTGCCTCATGGAAGGCTGGGGGCAAGGAGATCTCCTTGGGCATGTCCTCGTTGTCAAAGAAGAAGTGCTTGAGGCGTTTCTCCTCTACGCAACACTGCAGGTAGCACATGATGTCGTCTACCCGCATCAGGAAGTACTTGTGCTGCCATTCTGACAGAGGGATCAAGGTCAGGAGGTGCATGACCGTGGTTTTCAAGGCATAGATAGAAAGGCCTGAGTCCTTCAGAAGGCGAGCGCAGAGCCGCAGGCATTTGAGGTGGCAGCTGTGGGCTGGGGCCTGCATGGCGACATGCCTGAAGAACTTTGCCTCTGCCACAGCATAGCTCTCCAGCCATGTCGTGCTTGGGGGGATTTGGGCCTCTGTAGGCTGGCTGCTCAGGAAGATGTCCGAGTCACCTTGCTGCACACCAAATACTGTCTCCACGAAAAGGCTTCTCCCAGAGGCTTTCATCAGCTTCATCTTGCAGGAGCGGCAGGAGGGAAGCACCTTCATGCTGTAGTGATGGGACTGAGGCACCATCGACCAGGCTGAGATCACAAACGTCTGGAACCAGAGGGCAATTTTCTCCCCATCTAGGTAAGGGCCAGTGCAGAGGGTGTGTAGAAGGCTGGCTGCCTGATTTCTCTTCAACTCCTCCTCGGAGTCATGGAGGAAGCACAGCACGTTCTGGTCAGGCTGCTTCCTGGTGCAAGTGCACACCAGCTCCACGCGGATGCGCATCCTCCTTTGTGGCACCTCCCCCATGGAGTCTGGCTCCAGGTGGAAGGCATGCCCACGGGGCGGCTTCAGGGGCACAAACATACAGTAGACAACATCCTCCTCCTTATGGGGACTCCATCCTTCACAGGCACTGCCCACCCCAATCGCTGGTTCCAGCACTGGGAAGAAGCTGTCTGAAAAGAGATTATGGGTGACCTGGAGAAGGTCACTCATCAGCTCCTGCACCACCTGTCTCTTAGCAGCCAGCTTCGGCACTGACAGCTGGAAGCGTTTTGAAATGATCCAGGTCATATTCGTCCGAGCAGGATTTTCTTCCTCACTTTCCTCACTTTCCTCACTGTCTGAGACCCTTCTGTTGTCCCTCTCATGGATCCCTTTCTTGAACCACCAGTAGAGTGCCAAGAGCACCACCAGGGCTCCAGCAAGGGCCCAGAACAGGCCTTGCAGCGCAGCAGCGCTGAGCACGGCTCCCCAGGAGCCGACACTCTGCTCCAGGGTCCTGTGGGCCATCTCCTGCTGCACCTGAGTCCTCTGCTGGTTGAGACCCTCAGCCAGGTACACATTGATGTAAAAGTGGATGCATTGCACAAACCAGAAGAGGAATAGTGTGACCATTATGACCTGCAAGAGAAGGGAGAGGAGTGCAGCGGTGCTGAGAGGTGAGGGAAGGAAGAACAGAGAAACGAAGGGAGCTGGCAGTGAGGGAAGAAGGGATGGGAGACAGAGGGCCGGAAGGAGGGGGCTAGGCAGCTGTCAGGCAGCAAAGGCTGTGCCCAGCCCCAGTGGTGCCACTGTGCCCTTTGCAAGGTGTGCCTGGGAGGGGCTGGGCCCTGGATGCAGGGCTGGAAGCACTCTCTTGGGTGCCTGTGTTTGTGGTCCTGCCCTCATCCAGCGCAGCATCTGGCCGTGTGTGTCCCCTCATCCAGGCTGTGTGTGCTCATCCAGGCTGCCCTGGGGCAGCGCAGCTTCCTGCTGCCATTTATACCTGCCCCTGACTGTGATGTTCCTTGTGATGTCACTGGCACCAGAGATGTCACAGGCAGGCCAGCTGTGATGGGGCAGCATTGCCTACATGCCCCTCTGGCACCAGAGACATCAGAGCCAGGCCAGTCCTGCCCTTCTTGCCCACTCCAGCTCAGACCCTCACAATGGCCCCAAGAAACCAAAGTCCTGACACCCAACAAATGCAGACCCACTGCTCTGCAATGGCCCCCAGAGCCTCCTTTTACACAGCAGGACAAAGCTCCGCTGAAGCCTTGGCAAACATATAATTGGATGGTGTAGATTCCTGGGTGCATGTTCCTTGAGATCCCCTGTGGTGAGATGGGATTGGTTCCCTTGGCACTCATCTTTGTCCTTGTGGAAGTGCTCTTGGTGCCTTTGTGACACCCCTGTGTGTGGGGTACAAGAGAAGGACTTGGGGGTTCTCATGGATGCAAGGCTGGCCATGAGCCAACAGTGAGCATTCATAGCGCAGAAAGCCAGCGAAATCCAGGGCTGCTTCAAAAGAAAGCTGGGCAGTAGGCTGAGGGAGATGCTTCTGCCCTCAGCAGGACAAGAATGATGTGTGGAGCTGTTGGAGAGGGCCTAGAGGAGGCCATGAAGATGGTCAGAGGGCTGGAGCCCCTGTCCTGTGAGCACAGGGATGGAGCAGCTGCTCCATGTGGTGGGGCTGGTCCCCATGAAATGGAGAGCCCACATGGTGGGCCTGGTTTTAACAAAGTGGTAAAATCTCACAATATGGCATACAGACTTGTTTAAGATTTGAGAGGATTGAATGAACTTGTTCAAGTATGCCACTCAGTAGTCCCTAATCCAGACACCTAGTAAGCAAGATTCTCCCTGACCATGTGTGGTTCAGTGTGTTTGATTTAAAAGATGCATTCTGGACCTGTCCACTAGCAGAAGACAGCAGAGATATATTTGCTTTTGAATGGGAAGACCCCACTACTGGGAGAAAGCAGCAATTATGATGTAACAATGAACCTCTTTACCACAGGGATTTATAGGATCTCCAAATCTATTTGGACAAATTTTAGAACAGGTGCTTGAAGAGTTTAATCTAAATACAGGAGCAAAGTTATTACAATATGTAGATGATTTGCTGTATCAGGGGAGGAAAAAGAGAAAGACTGAGATGTCACAGTTAAGCTATTAAACTTTTGGGGAAAAAAAAGACTAAGGGTCTCTAAAACAAAATTATGCTTAGTAGAGAAAGAAGTAAAATATCTTGAACATCTAATAAGTGAAGGGCAAAGAAGGATAACCCTAGAATTTGTTTCTGTCATTGTCACTATGTACCTTCCTAAAACCAAATTAGAAATAAGAACATTCTTATTTTGCTAGGTTTGCTAGGATATTGCTGGTTATGGATGAAGAATTTACCCAACACGTAACGTTTTTGTAGGAAAAAATACAAGAGGAAGGAGAAAAAATTGAGTGGATAGGAATCAGCAACAGCAATAAGTCATTGTTTATGAAAGGTATGCTACAGATCTCCTCTGTAAGTCACTGGTTTTGGCAATCACCTGTGTGCAGAGTAGCTATTGCCTTATTAGTGGAAGACAGCAGAAAGCTAATTTTCAGGGGTACTTTAATTGTAGCATACAGAGTCCTCTCTTTTCCAGGATGAACAACCCCTGCTCTCTCAGCCTGTGCTCACAGGACAGGGGCTCCAGCCCTCTGACCATCTCCAGGGCCTCTTCTGGGCCCTCTCCAACAGCTCCACATCATTCTTGTCCTGCTGAGGGCAGAAGCATCTCCCTCAGCCTACTGCCCACGTTTCTTTTGAAGCAGCCTGGATTTCACTGGCTTTCTGGGCTATGAATGTCACTGTTGACTCATGGCCAGCCTTGCATCCATGAGAACCCCTAAGTCCTTCTCTGTACAGCTGTGCACAGCCGAGATGGGGAAGGCTCTGCAACAAAAATCTGAGGGAGCTGGGGATGTGTAGCCTGGAGAAAAGGAGGGTCTAGGAGAACCTCATTGCTCTCAACAACTCCCTGAAAGTAGATCTGATATTTGGGAAAAGCTTCTTCCTGGAAAGGTTTGTCCAGCACAGGAACAGGCATCCCAGGGATGTGGTGGAGTCACCATACCTTGGAAATATTAAGAAATGCTTCAAGTGCCTGGATGCAGCACTTGAGGACCTTGGTTAGTAGTGACCAAGGTGATGGCACTGGGCTGGTGGTTGGACTGGTGATCTTAAAGGTTATTGCCAACCTTAACAACTCCATGATTTAGGTACTGTTTGTAATGTAAGGAACTGTCACTATATATTAAAACATATTCACACATACATATTGTATGTGATAATCTCTGCTCAACATACAGCATCTCCTCTTGCTTGAGGCAAAGCAGTTTGCAGGGAAGTTACTTTCACCCTTTGCATCTTCCTGCATCAGATAGGCAGTAGAGCACTCTGACTTTTTGCCATAACATCTGATATCCTCTCTTCATGGGATGGTACACTGATGTTGTCTTCCATTTCCAGGGTCCTCTGCACACCATTGTTAAAACAATTACAGAGATTTTTTTTTCCTACTGAAGAACTGCATAGAGGTCTCAAACTATGTTTCAGCTGGGAACATGCTATTAGTCATCACATGAGATAAAAGACTGCTTCCCATATGTCTTCTGATGCTTGCCACATTTACAGGTGTCTTTGCCTTGGATGGCCATGCCTTCTTAAGAAGAGAAGAGATAGGTGGGCCTGATGTTCTCCCTGCAATTTGTGGGTGTAGCTAGCCAACATTGAAGATTACCAAACTATTCCACGCTTTGAAATCCCTCACCAGATCTTGCTGCCTGAGAAACAAAGGAAATAATGCAGCTTTCTTATTAAAATGAAAGAATAATAACTGAATAATGAATATCTGTGATTAAAATCCCCAGTATCACAGCCCCATCTAATGGACTGGTTGAAAGATATTCAAAGGACCTACAAAAATTCTATCTGTTCTCTAGCAAAATACGTTATCATGATAAACAGGACCCTGTGGCATATTAAACTCTTAATTATGGCACAGGAGGCATTTTCTGTGAAAATTAAAGAGGTTGCAAAATGGCTACAGCCTCTGGAAGGCAATTCTTAGAAGCAAAATATAACTCAGTGTTAGTGACTCCTTTATCTACTTCCTTCAGTATTCTCTTGGCACGGATTAATGTGGAGAGGGGAGTCTCCATATTTCTTAGTCATGTTATCATTATGCCAATGCCTCTGGAATGCCATAATCCTACAGAGCAGCACAGGCCCAAGAGAAAACACAATGAAATCACCGAGAGAAGAGAGATATCAGTTAATCCAAGCTTCATTTGCTATTGTATATTTGAGACCTTTTTTTTTTTTTTAAATTTATGAAAAAATGGCAGACGATGTGTGGCTTCCAGAGAAGTGGCTTGGCCTGCACAGTGTCAGTCTTGGGGAAGATTAGCCCCAGGGCTGCCTGTGCTACATGCTGTGGGATACATCACTGTAAACCTTCCTAATCCTAAGGCTGGTTACCAGGCTTTTATGTCTCATAACCAAAACCTAGTGGATCAAACCTCACTAAATAGGTACTGGCAGCCGGATGAGTTTTACATGAGTCATGAGTTTTACATCCTAATCCAGAGCTCTGAAGGGAAGCAGGAGGAATCTTTTTGTTTCATTGGGTGATGGATGGAGTAAATACTAATTTCTAAGCGCCTACAAAGTAATTTTTGTGACACTAGGTCACTAGGAATTTCTAGTGCTTCTTCCTTGGAGCTCCTTAGCTTCTCCAGCAGTGACAACTGAAAAAGTACTTCTTCCCAGATGACTCACAGCTCTGAGCCCACATCACACTCAGGAGTGCTAATTAGGCCCCTTACCCCTGGAAACAGGAAGAATTAAGCAGCAGAAGCCCTTTACAAATGTTCTCATCCTGAGAGCCCACTTTCTTTTCTCTTCTGAAGGTTTCCATCACTTTGCTCACCTTGTTAAGAAAAAAGCTCAAGCAAGATGTCCTAACATTTCCTGTGTTCCTGAGAGTGCATGCCCAGACACAAACAAGGACTTTTTACTCCAAATCCGTAATTACCACTGTGTTCCACAGAAGTTCTGAGCTGGGTATCTGACTGCAATATTTATCACACACCATACCTTAGGGCCTAGTATGGACTTTGGTAAGTGGACTCTTCAGGCCCCATAAAGCCTGGTCAAGGAATAACTGAAGCAGAAACATCTACTCAACTTAACTTAAGAGACTCTCAAGTAAATAATTACTTAAGCCAAGTTCATTTTGGGGGAGAGATCACTTCAGATGGAGAAAATGTGATTTTCTATGCTGACCTTGGATGCCTGTGGGGCTGGAATGACATGGTGCAATCATTAATCTTCTGGAAGTAGAACTATTTTAGCATCCACAAAAGTTCCCTTGCCCTGACCAAGTGCCAAATTCCCATTTGAAACAGTCTCCTTGCTGGACCTGTACACAAGGAAACACTTCAGGGTTCATTTGGGAAATGTTTTTGCTTGGGTTAATGGCTTTTCCAGGAGACTGACTCTTCTGCTTTGGATTGATTCACCCCCAAGAGGCTGTGGGGTCCAAGAGGGCTACTCCAGGGCTTGGGCGCTGCAGTGAGCTGTATGGTCACAGGAACAGGGCCTGCAGGCACACTGCTGGCTGAGCTTTGTGTCACCTCCTCCAGAGCCACCACAAAGCAGGAGCAGAAAAGGCAGATGGATGGCACCATCCCTGTTAGTGACCAGCACTGTCTCCTAAATTCCACATCTAGAACAACAGACTCAGCTAGCTGTAAGATCATTAGGGGAAAGGAGGCTGAAGCAGTCAGGATTTCTCTATGGGGTGAGCCCCAAATTCTGGCCCTGGTCGCTGCATCGTGGCAGATGCTCCACTCCGGAGCAGTCATCAGAAAACAGGGGCATCTAGTGGCTGCGCCAGAAAGTTCAATAAACACCACCATTCCCTTGAAAAGATGTCAGAGATTGCCTTTCTCCACTCTCAGCTCTGTAAATAAAAATATTTTATGCCATTAGATTACCTGAAAAGGAAGGGAGAGGCACAAGTCCTTGTCAGATTTCATGCTAAAAGGGTAAAGCTGGGCAGCAGGAGCAGAGCACAGTGAGGCATTGCAGGGCTCCTCTTTCCCTACTCTGGGGAGGGGGCCCCATGTTTTCCTTCTGGACAGGTACCTTCCAGATCCCTGAGGGTTTTCCCCTGCAGGGAAGTAAAAGGAGATTATCAGAAATGCAGGTGAGAAAGTATTGTTTGCTTTAGTCCCAGAGATGTTACAGCTCCAGGTATAATTCCCTCATGCAATTCTCTGAGCCTGAACATGCAGCCCTTGCACACAGCACTTTTCAACCTATTCACATCCTAGGAATTGCAAATAGGACTATCTGGTCACTAATTGCCCCTGGCAGTGATAGCTTTCTGTCCCTCTTGATCTATTAGGTTCTCATCAGCATCACTGGCTTAGTGTGATCTGAATTTACCTGAAACGCTCCCTAATGTGTGGACAGAGCTGGCACATTGCAAAGGGACTGTCACGCAGGAGAGTTCCAAGTTTTCATATTCAATGGCTAAACAGAGGACAGCCCAGTCCCCTGAATTGTCAGACATCTGTCAAATGCAAAATTCATTATTTTATTAAGCAAAAGGTGTAAGGGAGAAAGCACAAAGCAAAGAACTGAGGGCTGAATGCTAATAGGGCTATTGCTGTTATGCAATTCTCTACAGAAAATCAAGACAAATGATAATACTGGAAAGGCATATTATTATTTTATAGGCTTAGTCCCAAAGTGAGAGGAGGAGAGAGAAAAACATGCACAGCTGTTTTTCCCTTTTCTGGCCACTTTGATGCACTTACAGGATAAATAATTTTGCAAGGTCTGTACGTGCTCCCCGAGTCACAGCTCAACTCACTGATAAAATTCAAAGCTTGCATTCCCCAGACAACCTGTTTCATGCATAGATGTGCATTCTATGTACAAATACTGTTTATTTTGGTGAATTTAGCAGTCTGGCAGTCAGCTAAGGAAAGAGAGATTCTGCAAGGAGGTTACTGCTGTGGCTGCAGTTCAGGTGAACACAGCTCAGCTCAGATGAACACACACACAAACCCAGCTGGCAGTGGGTCCATACAGAACAGAGTATGCCCACAAAGGCAGGGAAATAAATCAGTCCTGAGCCCAAGCTCAGCTGTGCTGGTTGCAGCAGAGGATTGGACTTAGCTCAGGTGTATCATGAGGATCAGTGATCCTCTCCTTTTCCTGCTCTACAATAAACAGACTTACAGAGTGGAGGAATATTTGAAAATCCTATTTATCTGCTGTCTTGAGGGTTTTTTATGACTATACCCACACACACAGAGAAAAATTTCATAGAGATATGATGTGCCAGATGAGGAAACACTGATAATAATTTTGATAGCAAAGCTTTTGGCTAAATGGCTTTTAAATGGAAGTTCAGCCTTGGGATCAGTTACAGAACAGTTACATGTGAACAAGGGCATTTTTATTTGTATCTCTGCTCCAGTGTGGAAAATAGTTACTGTGATGGTCTTCCCTTGGTGCACATCAGAGGATGCCATGTGGGCACAGACCAGCCCACAGAGAAGCAGCTGTCCAGATAGCATTTCCTTTTCCATTGGCTCCAGCCAGCTGCATGGATCTGGTCATCTTTTAATACCTTTAATTAAAACAAAACACCTGAGAAAGCAGCACACAAATGTGACAGGGAAACTGGCTCTTCTGCTCACTCCTTGTGAGAGGAGTTGGAGGAGGTCACTGCAAGACCAGCAAGGGCCTGTCTCACTGGAACTGTGGCGTGGGCAGTTTCATTTTCCAAACAGCCTTGACACCGCTGTACATGGCACCAGGGACTTGCTGCTGAGTGGGCAGGTGCACCTTGGCTGGAGAAGACACATGGTGATTGAGTTTGTCTCCACTGGCTGCTCTGAACTCACCTTTATCTCTGCAGTTGTTGACCTGACTTAATGCTTGATTTCCTTATGAGTGGAATAAGCCAAGCAGCATTCTGATGGTAGAAATTGGTCGTAGTATGCAGGGACTGCTTCTTGCTCCCTCTTTTTCCTGTGCAGCAGTGAGAACTTTGTGGCTCTATTCAATATGTAAGCATCCTCTGCATAGCCTCAATCCTGGAATGGCAATATTTACAGTAGTGAGTTTAAAACCCCCTCAAATCCACTAGAAGACCATCCTGGAAAGCAGCTCCACCTCTCAGGATAGCTACTTGCCCCACCCAGCTCCAGAGCTTGGACAAGAGCTTGACATTGGGCAATGGCAGAGAGCTACCACAGATCACTCACAATAATTAACTCTGAGACCACTCTCTTGACAACCGTCCACCAACACAGCCACCACAGCTCAGGTGACAACTCTGCCATGTGTTAAGCTGCAGGAGCCCACATGTGTGTCTGAGCTGCAGTGAAATGTTAATATTTTAAACATTTTGATCTATTGCTTATCCTCCAGCCAAACAAGAAGGTCTTTTTCACCTACTTTTAATTTCTTTTTCCATGCTGCTGAAAGCAGTAGGCATCGGCTGTGGTGATGAATGACCTTGCTGAGCCCATATAAAAGCCAACAGTTCTTGATAGTCCAGTTCAGTCTGCTTTCTTCAGCAAGAGCTGCAGGCACTCTGCTCCAGTTCCTCATTCATCATTGCAGATACTGGGGAAAAACATCTCTTCCCCCTGGATTCAGTCAGGAGCTGCTGTGAACTTCATTGGGTGGAGACTGAGCCTCGAGCAGGGAAGCTTCTGCTCTGCTAGGACTCTTTTCTATTTGTTTCACTTTTCCAGCTCTTTGATAACGCTCCCAAGGCTAGGATCTTTCGAGGCCATTGCCCACTGTTCTCCTGGGAAGCTGATCCTGGTCTGTCAGTGTGACAGGAGAGGCAATGCTGGTGTGAGGATCCTTACAAAGCCACAGCCTGCAGAGACTGACAATCTTGTCACTCTTAGAAAAAAGCCACATTTAATCACGTGTGAGAGACGTAACAGAGACACCCAAGAGGGCATCCTCCTGTTTGTGTGAAGCTCACAAACCTGTGTGCCCCAGCAGACAGTTCAAAGCTAGTTGTTTGATTTCTAAAATTTAATGAAACTGTGAGAGAGGAAAGGCTTTTGGCATTCAGCAAAGAAAGGATTTTTACAGACACAAATGATTATCACACTTATCTCTGTCAGTTACTGAGAGAAAGTGAGGTCCTGGGGCTCAGGTGTGTGCCTGGGATGCTGAAGCTTTGCAGATTTTTAATGGTTGAAGTGATCTGCCTAATCACCCTAACTTTCCATATGACAGAGAGAAAAGGAGCTGAGGGTGGTTTATTGATTCCCTCCATCCAGGTCTGAGCTGTGGGACTCAGGGCTGCTGAGGATGGTTCTGTGTGATACAACATTGGTGCCTCACTCTCCCCTGCATCAAGTGAGGTTTTACCTCTGTGGATCTCAAGCCACAGCACTGGGGAACTGCACTGCTGCAGGTGAAGGCAATACATGCTGAGGAAAAAGGGATGGATCTCATGGCTCAGAGCCTTTAAACAGGCTCTTTTCCAGGAGCCACATCCCATCCCCTGTCTCACACAGCAAATGTGTCTCGAGGGTGACTTGCTGTCCTGCTCCTCCAGATCCTATGCGACGACTGTTAAAGCTTTGCTTTAATAACAACAAAATATTGCTCAGTTATGAGGTCCAAAACTGCTTGCACAGGTTATGTGAGTGAAGCAGGGCCCACAGGCCAAAGGGAGATGACAGCCAAGAGTAGGTAAAAGCCCTTTTGACCATCATCTCTCAGATTTAGCTACTCTGGTAGAATGGTTTGCAACACTGGCCCAATCTTCTCCAGTGTTAAACAGCTTTGTGCTAGAGTACTGTGCAAATTATTGAAGGTTTCTGTTCAGACAGGACTTTGATTAGAATTTTGCTCATATTACAAACTCCCATCCTTCACGTCCTTCCCTGGCTGCAGAGAGTTCAGCCAGGGCTGCCTTTGCCGCATTTAATCAGCCTGGGCATATTAACTACAAATTCCTGCAACACTTGAAACACTTAGGTCTTAAATATGTGTCCATAAATGATGATTACTAATTTTTTACTTGGAAATTTATCAACAGGGTTGAATAATTGTTCATTTCCCCACTCAGGTTGGCACTGGAATGAATTGCATTACAAACAATAACTGAAAACAAAGTTATGTCAAACCATGACAAAGGTTTACTGCAAATGTCAGTGATGTATATAATAATGTTATTACATGATAATAACCTCATTTTAATGAAGAAAACTGAATCCTGATATTTTCAGCCCCAGGCCAGCAATCCAGTTTGGTCTCTTCCCTGTGCTTTCTGCACAGATTTCACCACATCATGGAGCTGAGGGACTGCAGTGCTAATTTCTGGATTACTCACCCTGTTACACATCGCTGGTATCTTTTTCATCACCCGGTGAACATGATTTCAAAAAATGATGTTCCAATGGAAGTGCAAGGAGACTGTTCACCTCCAAATGTGACAGTGTTTACTCTGGGAATTAAATAATTTGACCTCAAAAATGCGACACAAAATGAAGTTTCATTATGGCAGGGCAGAAGGGTGGGGATCACAGTGGTCTAAACTTGCAAAGTCATCAGTCATGTCAGGTGTCAGAGGTTCAGAAGGTCCCTCTTGAAATGCCTCCAGGGCCTCACTTAGTGAGTCTTAGACCTCTCTGCCAGTGATGCCTTAGGATATTTTAGGCTGGTGATTGGCTGGGGAAAGTGCAGCTACAAGACTCCCCTGTAGCAGGGAACAGAATAACCAAGAGCTGAACCAAAGTTTGGCCAATGTCTCCTACAGTAACTAATCCTGGATTTTGCCTAAATATCTCTATATAGCAGAAAAAAAAATCGGAGTGTAGAAAGGACTGGAACTGTCTTCAACCCCTGGAACAGTTTTGCACAGAGCTAATTTTGAAGCATAGGGATAGATGACTGTGCACAGAGCTTCTCCAGGGGGAAATAAAAATAGTCTTATTATGCTAGTGATAAAAATGTCTGTTTCTATGTGTACAGATCTTTGAAACTCTTCTAGTACAAAATTTGCTCTGCTTTTGTGTCACCACTTATAACACTCAGCTCTGACAATGGTTGAATAGCTGACCTGTCTCTGCACATCCTGCTTCTGTAATTAAAGAGGCCGAAAAGGTGGCTATAGGGGCAGAATTTTGGAGAATATTCTAAGAATCATACTGGCTAATCTAGACATTCATTGCTCTAATCCCATAAACAGTATGGGCTATCATGCCAGGAAGAGTCCCTAATTTCCAAACCAGCCCTGAAGCAATAGGAAAAGCACTACATATTCCTCTCACTGTCTTCACTCATCTCCCTCTGACGATGTTTTTAAAATATAATCCTGCAAATATGTCGAACTCAGAGTTGTGTCAGGACAGCTGCTAATCATGTGGCAATGATGCCTTTTCTGATGGATATTTCTGTTATTGCAATTGAAGTTTTGTCTCTTGAAATTAAGAAACAGTAATTAATGTATTTAGCGCCATGGGCTGATAGAATTGTTTTGACACTGGCTCTTGAAGAAACTGAAGTACTCCATCTTCCCTCCCAGCACTGTCTTATATGCAGATTTCAGAAAAATAATTGAAAATTTTAAGTCATCTGGGGCTATGGCTTGATTGCATTTGAGGTGACTTTTAAGGGTGAAGAAACATCTGGCACCTTTTAAAAAGTAATGTTGGTGAAGAAAATGGAGAAAAAAGAGAATACTGGCAAGAGGGGGTAAACATACAATCACCAAAAAGGCAGAAAACATGCCATGGAAGATTTTTGTTTGCTGGTATCATGAAACATTCAGCATCCCTAACAAAAGCTGTTAGCAACAGACAAATGGGGTAGCTCTGAAGGAGCAGGTTGAAGATAATCCTTCAGTCTCAGGTCTGTGGATTCCCTTAATGATCATGACAAACAACATAACCCTGCCCTACTTCTTCCTCTATAAAGGAGACTAGCATCTAGATGCTGCAGGGCTTAAATCTCAGTATCACAGTATTTTGGGGTAGCTCAGAAGTGGATGAACCAGTATAGGCCAGGGCTACTTGATTTATGTGATGCAGGCTATGACAGCAAGTGTTTTTGCTTCTGGAGAATAAGGAACTTCCTGCTTTCTGAGTCCATCTTGTTTCACCCTCTCCAAAAATAGCAGGAGTGGAGCTACTAAACTGTAGTAGACTGTTGTCATCTTCAAGGTGCAAGACACAAAGCTGTCTTAATTTGCTCTGGAGAAGCATTTAGGAAGTAGAACATTTAAGTGCCTAATTCCTTCAAAAACACTGGACTTCTTAGGAACAGCCTTGATGAAGAGGACCTTGACCCAGAAAATCATCTTCTTTCAGGATAGTGCATATTAAGTGTGCATTTAAGCACACTTCTCAAAGCTGGTGCAGCCAGATCAGAAACAGCAAGAGAGAAAAGAGCAGGTGTTTTTGAGCATGCAGGAGAATCAAAGAAATAATCAGCATGGCCCTGTGGTAGAGATAGCACTGGAGATGGGGGTTGGCAAAATGCTAACCGTGAAAGTACCAGGCTCTGGGTCTTGTGAGCCTGAGAGGAGGTGACAGAGCTGTACAGAGATACAGCTGGAGTGTCAGATACATGGCACATGGAGGATCTGTCATTTCAAGAGAAGCTGTCAGGTTGAAAGCTTCGGATGGGGACTGGTTTTTTTTTTTTTAGTTCAGAGGCTGTGGATATAATTATGCCAATTTGCATAAAAGTCAAGCCCCTTCTACAATGGGGCTTGGCAGGAGGGTTTGGGAACACTCGATGTGCCAGAGAGACAGAGAAGAGTTGGAGCAGGAGCTGCTGCCTGTGGGACACGAGCTGGAGCTGCCCAGTGGGAGGGCTGTGCCCAGAGACAGCAGAGCCACAGCCACAGCCTGAGCCTCTGAAGCATCACCTGGGCATTCTAATGGAATATTTCTCATCCACAGGATGTCTGAGGCCCCACCTTCAGAGCCAGGTCCCACTAAAGGCTGGCAGCTCTGGAAACCTTGCCAGCTTCCTTAAGGCATGGGAGAGCCCTTCTGCAGACTCCCCTACAACTGGGATTTTAGGAGCCTGTGGGGTGAGTGCAGAACACAGTCCTGTCAGGAATCGGTGTGAGCCACTGCCACCTGCCAAAAGTGGGTCTCATTTCTCTGTGGATTTCCTTCTGCTGCCCCAGGTTTCGACAACCAGGAGGGATGAGTAGAGAGGGTCTCAGCAGGCTTCCTCTCTGGCACACTGCTCAGAACTCCTCAGCTCTGTTATCAAGAGAAGGTGAGGACTGAATCTAAACCTCCCTGTCACCCATGGGGAAAGAGCCAGGTTTGACATGTTAAGGGAGTCCATGCCCTCATAAGATTCCTCTTCTTGCCTGGTAGGAGGTAAACCAAACAAATCTTCTAATCTATTGAGGGGTGGAAGATTGTTTGGGGTTTTGCTTGTCTGTGTGCTTGTCTGGACTGCAAGTTTTCTGGTATCTGTGAAAAGGAGTCAGAAAAAAAGGACTTGGGTCAAATCTGGGGTGAAGGATTAAAATACAAACCTCTACTATCCTAAGCCATTCAGAGCCAGAAGAGGACTAAACCATGCATGTGGCTGCTGTGGTTTTAGTATGACTATAATTAAAGCAGTGGGCAGTTGTGCAAACTGGAAATTAATTTCAACCATTGCTACATAAGCACCTTGACATGAAATTAGGACCTAATTCAGAGCCCCCAAGAGAGAAAATTCTGTCTTGTACTCTGCCTACATACATTCAAATTAATACATAATGCAGCGAGTTTCTTCCTCTCTCTGCCTGTCCCTTTCTCTTTCTCACACACACAGACGCACGCACGCAGCTGAACTCCCACACAAGTTCTGTGGAGAAATTACAGCCTGCTCATGTCACCTCCCTTCTTTGTCACTGAAATAGTGCCATAGGTCTGGAAAGTGCTGTCTCTGTGCAGTACCAAACTTTTTCCAGCTCCGGAACATCTTACTTTGATGATTCATAAATTTGAGTTTTCTGTGTAAGTCAACAAATTGCTTTTTTTTCCTCAAAAGCTTGATTTCACCAGCCATAAATTGTAGCTTTCATGTTTGCAAAATTTTAGGAGCTAGGCATAAAGAACCAAACTTTCTGTTGTCAGGTCACATTAACTCCAGGATTTCTCACAGGCAAATTGTGTCTTGAACACTCTGCATGATTCACAAAAAAAAAAAAAAAAAAAAAAAAAAGGTCCTTCTCTATGCAAAGCATCAGCTTCCATTAAGCAGAAGAGATATACCACTGCATGCAAAAGATGTGAGCACGTGGCTTGTGAATAATCAGCACAAGTTTAGAAAAATCACCTCAGAGCATGGCGGGCAGAAGGAACACACTTGGTATCGCTGATCCTCTGAGAGTAGAGCAAGTGGCATCCTCTTGGTGTTGAAAAGAGAGCACAGCTCATGGCTGCTGCCAGTGGCAGTGGGAGGGAGGTTTGGTGCTGTGAACTGAAGGGAATCTCAGTGGTGGAGGTGAGCAAGGGGCAAGAATGAGCATTTGCCTCAAGGCTCAGCAGGAGCCAGGGCAAGTGGCTGCCAAGGGGCAGCAGAGGAAACGTGGAAGGTGGGAGGCAGTGAAAGAACTGTGCAGAGATGGGCTTGAAGACAATTTTATCATTGTAAACCAGGAATGAATAACTTTAGGGAGACCAAGGGCTATGGCTATATAGCCATCAGCATAGACCAATGGCTTACAATATGCTTTCTTCAGTATTTCATGAGAAACCTTGTCTAAATATTCCTGCTCCACTCCCTTTCTCTTTGCATTGTGACAGAGATGAGTAAAGTTACAGCCAAGGGCATCCTTCCACACTAATAAAACACATTCCTTTAGAGCTATAGGAAGGTTGCTAATTGCCTGCAGTCTCAACCACAGGCCTGCAAACAAATGACCCTGTTCTAGTACCCGTGGAGGTCCAGTACTTGCTGCCATCATACTGCAAAACAGAAGACTTTGCCCATGTATACCAAGTGTCATCTACTGTCCTGCTAGATGTGTGCAGCATCGAAAAAGTCACCTGCCACAGGTGATGGGGAAATGGTTGTGGGTCAGGCACAGATTAGAACATTTTGCCCTTAGAGAGGATTAAGAGAAACCCTAAGAAACATCCCGTGGAGTGTTTTTTACCATTCACAAGGCATATACCCCCAGTGGTTTCCTAGTGTTGGAGTTTATTGTGGCTTCTCCCATCAAACGAATTCTGAATGTTAATGATTCTACGTATTTCAGCCCCCAAGCATGTATTTCTATCCTCAGCTCTATGCCCATTGAACATCTGGCTGGGTCTCTTGTGGTTTCTCAGCCAAGCTTGAGACATTGGAGGGGTACACCGACATTCCCAGGTAAATCGTGCCAGTGTTGACTTGTAAATCTCAGATACTTAATTCCTTCAATAACACTGGGGAAACTCATTATGCACATGATTTTGGACATGGAAAACACCTGACTTCACAATTATTCTTGACATGGAAATTCAGAATGGTTCTTCCAACTTTTCCTCCAGGACATTTGGGAAGGCACCACCAGAACTTCACCTGAGAGCAGAACTCTAACAGCAAAGAGATCTCAGCAACACTGTCAGGTGCCTCTGGAAGGTCTTTCCTTGGTCTTGTAGATCAGAAAATGACAGCATTCAGACATTTGTGTGCAGATGAAAAATGGAAATCAGTTAGTACTGTTCAACTCACTGCAGCCAAATTAAGTAGAAAATGAAATATTTTAAGAAGCATCCTATGGTAAGTGAATTTGAATTAGCTGCAAACATGGATGATTTTCTTCCAATCACCAGACCACACAGAACTGCTGCTTGGATTTAATTCCCCCTTCATCTCACATATGTCTTCGCTTTATCTCCTGGCATAGATAGATGTGTGATTAAACTATCACTTTTGATATCTCAAAAAGCTGAGGAAAGGAGATTACACTATAAATCATAAAAATCTTTCTTTCCACCTGTTTGTGAATTTTAGACAGCTTTAAATTTTTTTCAGTTGTAATTACAGCAAATTGTAATAGAGATAAAACATAAAGTGTTGTAAGTATTTTTTAGAGTGTTGGATTCATGAGATCAGTTTATAGAAATAATTTTGTCAACAAATGCAAAGTCATTTAGAGGTTTTTCCTTGTTATGAAAGCTGTTAGATTAAAATAGTGCTTAAACTTGTTATTCTTTGTGCTAACACAAGTGAAAAGATGGCATCCCACTGAGCCGGTCACTGTCTTATTTTGCCTTTTTGGGGCAGGATATCCCCAAATTCAGCCTCCATTCATATGCCTGCTGCAGCTGCACCCACAATATATCCTGTATATCCAAGTCCAAGACCACCAGCAGCACTGGAAGCCCTTGGGTGTCGATGGAGACTTTGCTGTCAGATCGTCTGTGGCTCACGGGGAGTTCACAGAGGATGAACCTGAACATCTGTGCTCATGGGCCCCAGTCCAAAGGGAAAGACTCTGAAATGGTAGGATTTGAATTGAGTTCTGGACTGGCTTAGGGTGGATCAGCAAATGGACACAGAGCAAACACAAATCCAGTGACTGGGATGTGATAGGTACATGAGTTACTTCATCCACTGCTGAATTAGAGGCACAGTGAGGATCTCCAATAGTTTCACTGTGTCTGATTAAATTTTACCTGCTGAAATAGTACAGCCTTCTTCACTTGCAGGACTAGTAGAGTGTCAGTCAGGGGTGTTTGGTCTCAGGTTTCTCACAGTTTTGCAGGTGGGTCTGTAAATGGGGCCCAGGTGGAAGCGAGCTCAGATGGGCATCCTCACCAGCCAGGAGTAATTTTCATTCAGTCTGGACATAATTGTGGACTAGACACTCAGTGTCCCATGTACAATTTTAATTGTGGCAGTATGCATGAAGAGAAGAAATAACAGCATCAGGTTGCTGATGGGGAAATATTTCCATGAGGAGAAAATATTTACTACAATGCAGCCAACTATTAAGTGCTGCTCCCAGCCTCCTCCTCCACTCCCCCACAGGCTGTGGGAACTGTGTGTCTATCTATATGCCCTCCATATCCACACACTGCTTCTCTAACCTTTCCAGTAAAACTAGGAGAACAGGTTGTTTCTGAGGAGGAGAACTGTTCTTACCTGATGACCTGGCACAAGGAGATCTGATGAATATGGTACAGGGAGAGATGGACATACACATAAGGCATGACCTTGGCACTGAGAGGGTAAATGGCATTTCAGGAGGTCACAGAATGGTATGAGAGCACATTCCCAATGAACACTTCAAACTGGATGAATTATTCAAAATAACATTTATACTACTCACTTTACTTGCTTTAACTGTGAGTAAATGTCAGCTGTTTTTTTGAGATGCACTAACCTCAAAACCATCTATACAGTCACTTCTTCTCTTTTAAGCCCTTTTAACCCCAAAACCAAAGGACAACTCACAGTTGTATGAAAGATCTGCTGGCTCAGAACCCTTAGTCCCAAAATAATGACGCAGCCCATTGGTCACTAGTGCTCTGTTTGCAATAGTTATTTGGGATTTGTTCAGTTAGGTTCATGGGATAAATCTTAGGAGGCTGTGAGTTGGTAGCTTGGTTCAGAGCCATTAAAAAGATGTAATAATTGTTATGCAATTGCAGACATCAGCATCCTTCCTCTTACATTGTTACTTTTTCATCTTGCCCTTGGCCAGACCAAGTTCCCCAGGCCTTGGTGGAGATGCAGAACAAGCACTGGGGCAGCATGTGCAGGTCTTTCAACAGAGGGGTGAACACCAACCCACTGAGAGCTGCAAACCACACAGGATGAAGATATGGGGGTCTCACTTCTGGTATTTGACTCTTAGCACCAGGACAGAGCTGCCTGGAGTAGGACTCCATGGGACAGAAAATCCCATGGGACCAGTTTGTCCTGTGGAGCCATATGGATTTGCAGTGAGTACCAGGTGGGAGCTGTGTGTTGTTGAACTGGAGTATCTCTCTGATTATACAACAGTTACACTTTCTGGTACTTGCAGTTATCATTAAATCTATAATCAGCCTATTCCCCACATGTTTGAGAATCTCTCCCATGCTAATACAATATAATTAAAACAGCCCCTGTTTCAACAGTATCTGCATTAAAAAAGAACACCAAAGAGATCATAATAGGTGGAAAGAGGTTAATAATAGGTCATGTGGTTAATCTTCCAGTTACAAGGGCAAACACTAATTACAGGACTGGGAAGGGAAAGGGCAGCTTGATTGCAATGTGATTATGGTGACCTTGTTAAGGAGTGATCCAAGTCATGATGGGGCCTCAATAAATAAAGATAATAATCCCTCAGCACCTCCCAGTGAATGTCAGACAAATGCTGAGAGCAGCATTAGCCCTCTCTGCAGGCTGGGTGGGAGGTTGGATGCTGAGCCGTGTTATTCTCCAGCCCCGTCTCAGCACAGTGGGATTGCTGGCTTCTCCTTCTGCTCACTGAGAAAAACAAAAGCACCAGTCACTGATAACAAATACATCAAGCTGACTTCTAAAGGGCTCTGCAGTACAGCATGTTGTAAATTACAGGAAATTTTAACATGTTTGAACTTGGGAGATATGTCAGAGCTACGCGATTCACTGAGTTGTCAATGGCGTGGTGGGAATTCCCAGGGAGATGCAAAAATACTGGTTGCCATCTTAGAAAAATGGTAAAATCTCAAGCTTTTTAGTCTTTTTTTTAACCAGAAACATAAGCTCCCCTGCCCAGGAAAACATGTCCTACAGATTATAACAGTTTCATTATCTCAGCAGAGAACTCGCTCTCTGTGCTGCAAACTGGTCCATGGAGAAATTAGCAGGCTCCCAAATTTAATTAGAGCAGGACTCAGACAGGGAAGACAGTGAGGTTAACACAGATGTCTGTATGTCCCATCATTCTCACATCCTGTAATGAACAGGCATTTGGGGAGCAGTAGAAGCCAGGGCTGGAACCAAACAGTCCTGCATTATAGACGTGAGGCTGGCGCCTGCTGAACGCTCATAAAACCACTGGGTCATTGGTACAGAAAGTCTTCTGCTACCCCTGATGGTTGTGGATGTTAATTGAGGATGGAGTTAATATGACAATCAGTGTCTCCAGACACATCAGGGCTATGAAGAGCTCTGTGGTCTGGCAGCTTCTGTGATGAGTGTGCTGAGTGTGAGCAAGGTGAGAGAAGTGAGTGGAGCTGTTCAAACTCTCTTTATTTCTGGTTTTAGGAAATGTGCAAAAATGCTATCTACTTTGGATTTTATCTTTTCAACTATACTTTCTTTATATAAATTTATATTTTGTTCAGGACAAATGTCATGGTAACTGCCACATGCATGAAAAAAACATTAAACCTCTGGGTTTAGTTGTGCCTATAAAATAAACTTTTGGCTTAGCCACACAAAGCCCTGATCTTGGGTGTCCAGAAGGTACCAAGGTATTTCTTCAGCTGCCTGAAATGCTGGTGTGAGAGCTTGCTGCGCTGAAGGGTTTGGATGACCACAAGCCACCAACTAAAGTTTCCAGAAATAGAAAGAGTACTGCAGCCCTGAAGTTCCAAAGGAAATCTGTGCCAGTTGTTCCTGTATAGGTGTGTGTGCAAAAATGCAGAAAGTGATTAAACCTTGACATTTTTCTCTGGGATTCCACTCATGAGGATTTCCTATTAAATATTAAAATTAACTCCAATTAATTTGTTCCATTCTATCCTTCTAAGTTGTCTTGCAAGTGCTGCTGGAAATCAATTTCACAATGATCCCAACAAAAATACATTTCCAAGGCGATTCCACTGACTCCCATTCTACCTTGTGCAGTGACAATTACCTACCTTTGAAACACCCACCTGGATGTTAGAGAAAGCCAAAACAAATGTGTAAGGATAGTAATTTTCTATTCATGCCCTTTCTTTCTACTGTTACTTTTGTCAGGTTAGAATATCCCAGGAGCAGAAATGAGTTTGCAGGAGAAAGGATCAGGAACCTGGTGATTTTCCAAGCTTAATTTTCAGTTTCTCCATGGTGAAAGGTGGAGCTGCTGTGGGAAGTAACTCCTGCAAGCACCTGGGGTGGATACAAGGGTGGGAAGGGCCCAGGAGCTGGGATGCTTCAGGGACCTGCTGTCACCTTGGGTGAATTTTGCTCCTTCTTCAATTACACAAGTTGATATTTTACAAGTTTTCGGAAATTCTGCAAAGATGTCTAAATTGAACCGCAGTGCTATAAGGAGGGCTCAAATACACCATTCTGGACCATGCAAGCTTTGAATAATCTCTGATTTGAGGATTGAACATGATTGTATATAATAAAACAATTTATTTCTTGCAATAAAGCAAGGATTTTGTCAGGGTTGCTAAGGGATACTATTCCTTGTCTTTTTTATTTGAAGACCGAAGTGTAAATAGTTCTCCCTAGAAGCAACTTAATCTGTGATTTTTCTTTGCAGAGGATGATGTTCTTAGCTCAGCTCTTGCTGCTGCTCAGTCCTTCTGTTGCTACCCTAAGTTTAAGCATGACAAAAGGAAAGATAAAGGCTATGAATTTTCCATTAGAGTAAAATGCTGCAAAAAGTCTCCCCATTTAAAGCATGTTTTGAAGGAAAGAAGAGTATTATTCAGTGTAGAAGGGATACAGTTGATCACCATGGACTTTGAGCATGCCTGCTATTTTTAGGTTTATCATCTCTAATGAAAGCCTCAGATAGTACCACTGGGTTTAGCCAAGGATCTGGTGTATTAAAGCAATCATAAGCCTCATCAGGGCTGTGAAAGCAGTGATGAGTCTAGAGAAGCAAGCTGTGATGTGCTACCCAAACAGCCACAAAATGAGAAAGATTATTTAGAACAGTTCATTGGCAAGTGGAAATATTTATTCTCTGCACTCTAGAGAGTAAATATTGTGATATATTCAGTCCTCTAGCTGCTCACCAGAAGGATTTAGAAATCTGACCTTAGTCCCCTTGTAAGTGGATGTTGTTCCAGGATAACACTGGAGAATAGAGGAACACTGCAGAGCATTTGAATACCTGCTAATATTTTTGTCTGATGCCTGAAGTACGTGAGTTCACAATAGCTGCCTCCCAAAATATCTCCCTACAAGGTCTGTGGACTGGTAATGGAGTATCTTTATTATCCACTTCTGCTGGACATGGAAAGGTCTGCATGACCTGGAGAGGACTTGGGGAGGTGAGATTGAGAGTGACCCTGAGGAAACATACAGGAGATGTTGTGGATAAAGTTTGGAAGGAGAAGCATACAATTTTTTAAAAATTGTAACCAAAGTATAAATAATAAAATATCTAATTTACTCATCTAAGCTGTGCCTCTGATATGGCCTGAGTGAGTGCTGGGATCTGGTTTCATTCAGCAGGTGCCCTAGAAGCAGTTTTGAACCTGCAGGCCCCTGAAGAAAGGAGGGACATGGGTGACATAGATGAGCTGATGCGCTGGGTCTGGGTGACAGTGCCATGTCATTACTGAGCTTAAAACTGCCAAGAATTTAGTCTGTGCTCTGTGTGGCATGTAGATAATCACACTGAGGTCTGCAATACATGTGGGAAAGGCTCCTCCTGATCCTGGGGGCTTTTCTGTCAGGTGGGACTCTCGCCGTGCTGATGCAGGGAGCAAAGGGAGAGGGAGAGGGGAAGTTTCTCATCAGTCCACACAATTGTGGCATTACTTTATGTTTGCATGCAGTGCTTTTCATGGACAAGGAAAAATTATTTATTTTGGGAGTGCTAGAATACCAGAAAAGGCTGCCCAGAGAGGTTCTGGAGTCTTCTTCTCTGGAGATATTCCAACCTGCCTGGACATGATCTTGTGCAACCTACCCTAGGGGACCCTGATGGAGCAGGGAGATTGGACTAGATGACCTCCAGAGGTGCCTTCCATCCCCAACCATTCTGTGATGATGTGACTGAGTTTTTATTTATTAGGATGTATGTTCTTGGGCATGCTGTGTATCCCAGAGGGACTTGAATGGATTAATCAACCCTGTACCAGTGCTCAAATGCAGGAGAGTAGCAGAAGGCCACATGCAAGCAATTTCCTGGCAGATGGGTCCCATCCACCATCTCTTACTTATCCAATTTAATGCTCAAACCCACAAGCAACATAATTGAAAAACAGCATTACACACACACACGAGCTCTCTTTTTCTTCTTTCATTCCCTTCACACCAACTGAATAATAAGTGGTAACCGATGTATTACAGAGCCACACTGCTTGCATGGAGACTAATAAAAGCATAACTTTGATCTGTTTTGACAAACACAAGTACAACTTTTGAGTCTTTAATAATTACATTAGTCAAAGTCACTGATCACGACATGCAGAAGTGTGTTATTTAGAGAAAGAGAAACAGGTATTCACATCACCAGGGCGGTTAACTAGAGTGTGAAGGTGTTTTTACCTTCTTTTCTCCCACTTCCTTCATAGGAAAAGCAGTCAAATATAGCCAGGCCAAAAGGAACAGTGTCCTGTCCCCAGGTTCAGTTCTTTGTTGCTTGTTGGAGCAATAGAATCATTTGGAAAATACTCTTGGGGCACATGGTATGACTTTTGGGATGGTTCTGTTCAGGGCCAGGAGTTGGACTTGGTGATCCTTGTGAGTCTCTTCCAACTCAGTTTATTCTGTGATTCTGTAATATTATGTACAGCTAATCATTTGCTCACACAATATTTGAAGACGTTTTGTGAATGTATTGCTTGTAAAAATGTCCTTCACCCCCCTGCTTGAGTGAGGCACGTAAACTGACCAGGTGAGAAGCCTGACTTCAATGCAAAGGGAAGCAGGGCTACTGCAAGCACCTTAGCAGGGCTTTCAGCTGTTCTGCCTTCCTCAGGCTGCAGGGATCTCAGCATGGTCACTTGGTGTGCTGCAGCTGAAGGGTGGTACCTTCTGCAGCATTTACTGATTTTCCTCCTGTGAACATCCACTTAAAGTTTCAGGTCACTGAGTTCTTGCAGTGGATCAAGCTCTGGCAGATGCTGTGCAAAGACAGAAATCTCTGACTAAAAAGCTTTTTGTCTAAATAAGAGTCAGTAGCTGGAGACAGACAGACTGACTAGGAGGAAAGGGAGAAAACAAGAAACAAGGAGACAGCATTGGTCAGGATGGCGGCTAATAGTCTCAGCATCTCGGCAGACTGGCTGATGTCAAGCTGAGAACCTTGGCAAAAGGCCACCACAGTTCAGCAGGGAAAGAAGACAGCAACTGGAAATAAAATAGCAATATATAATAAATGGAGGGAAAGAAAGGAAAGTAGCTAGCAATCAATAGAAATGAGAAGTTAATGAGGTGCAGAAAAATTATAAATGTATATAAAGGCACCAGAGACAAATCCATCCCTAAGAACACTATGAAGAGTTTTTAAAGAAGGGCTGCCAGGAAGAAGAGAAAAGCAAGAAGTGAGGTAGGCCAGTTTCCAGAAGGAGGTTTGGCGATGGGCATTTGTGGCCCAGAGCAGACATAAATGTACCATGAGCTGTGTTGTTCTGTTATGAGGAGGAGCTGGAAGATGCACCCTTGTCTCACACACTTGACAAATTTTTTTTCTGCTCTAGGCTAAGCAGTATCCAGACAGCTAATCAATTAAATTATCAAATGAATGATTAAAATATCACAAAGTTACCAAGAAATACTTACATCACACAAAAGCGTTAATGTGGTAAATTAAAGTATTAGTCAGTAATCAAAGCAATCTTGTTTGCTTGTTGTTCTGAGGTTACTCCATCAAACAGAGTTTTATCACAGAAAGATGCAAAACCTGAAAACACAGAAAACAGATTAAACTTATATGGAACATGCCAAAACAATATGCTGCAAAGCACTAATTCTGACAAGGTTGTCAGATTCATAAAAAAGAGGCAACTCAAGTGTATCACATCCTATACTCCAAAAGATATAGTGTCTGTAAATTTTCTAATCCAATCTTTAGCTGACAAACTAGGACAGTGGTGAGAAAAAGCAGGGAAGAGATTTGTTCTCCATTTCAGGACACTGAAATCCAGTGCAAAGTGCAGTGCTGGAACCTGCATGCACTTTTTGGTGTTACAGGTTCTCAGAATTTGAGTGAATTGTAGAAATCACAGATTAAATTATGGGATGGCTCCTGAAAATGCCTGTGTATCCAAGCTCTAGAGGGATGGATTCCTCGATTTACTAGAAAGAAACATGAGAGTTGATTGTAGTTTGTAGATATGCTACTGGAGAAAAAACATGGACCACCACGTTAGTGAACTGAACAGATGAAATGGAATGCCCTGAGCTCTTAGTGGGTAGCCAGATAACAGGATTTGCTGGTTGCTCTTGGGCTTAATGTTTGTGAATCTGTAACATCTGTGGGCAGTCAGAGGAGCAGCATTTAGAGGAGGATGATATGATAGCTGTGCAGACAGCACCACACAATTCCTTTTAATGGGAAAAGATAGTTCCATAAAAACCTCCAAAAGCACTCAGATGAAAGTATAACAGGAGAATGATCAAGTAAAAAAAGGTCAGACCAAACCAAGGAAAAAACCTGAAGCCTTACCAGAAGAAAAGGGAAAGTTTTAAAGCAGTGGAGAAGATGGAGACAGTAGAGGTGGATAGACATCTATCTCAAAGTGAAGGGTCAGGGAAATCACAATTTACAGCAGCATTAAAGTACCTAAAAAAGAAACAAATTTGTGAAGAACACAGAGAAGGACATCACAATTTCTGAGTTGTGGTTATCAGCCAAGTGTCTGAGCACTGCATCTTGAAAGGCAAGGCTGTGTGTGGGAGTGCTCTGGAGAAGAGGTGGGGAGAGCAGGAGGGGAGGAAGAAATATGGAGACAGGGATGTTTAGAAGCTGAAAGAAGTGACAGATAGGCTAATTCTTGGTAAAGCCTTGTTTTTGCTGCAATGGTCCTAGCAGAAAATTTGCAGATGCTGTGAGCCCCACTGCTGGGCACTGCACCCTCCCAGTCATTGGCCTGCCTTGTGGATTTAGGTTTTCTTAAAATAGTTCTTCTTAATTTACCTCTTCCATTCACTACCAGTGCTTGCCAGAATACCTGAATTTCTGCAAGACTCCAGCCCTGTGTGGCAGGACATGTTCCACAGGGAGCTCACAGATTAATGCAGTAAATTTTTCAGCCATCCTTCCTCTCCTAGCGGGGGATCCTAAGAGAGAAGGATCAGCATTATCTCTTCCCCTTCCAGCTTTGAAAAAGAAAATTCAGTTGTAAAGTTTCTGAAAGCTTCTTCTGCATTTCTTTGTGAGAGCAGCTTTGGGAAGATATAAATATGTATATATATATAAAATCTTTTTTACATTACAAGAAAGAAAAATGTCATTGAAAATGTTGTTCTTTGTCATGTATTTAAATTTCTCTTCACAAATTTTAGAAGTTTGCTTAAGCCCTTTTTTTAGAAGGAATAAAAATGGAAACAGTTCCATCAAAACTTCTATGCCATTAAAAAGTCTTTTCTTTTAGTTGAAAAATATTTAAATGGTACTTTTGACTGGGATCATTATAGAGACAAAACCAATCTGAAAAGGAATAGGAAAAAGAGTCTGCTTTAGCCATTACACAGGGCTCAGTGTCAAATTCCCAGTTTGAGGTCATATCTATTTAAGTGTGATTCTTCCCTCCTCCCTTCTACTCTGGGGAAACCAGCAGTGGTCCTGTGTAGAGCTGCAAGGAGCATGTGTGGAGCTGCAAGGAGTGTGTTCCCACTGTGAGTGACAGCCACTAACCCCCAGGGAATTCAGTAAATCTTCCTGAAGAAGTATGGATGAAAAGACACAGGAGAAATGGGTGGTTATGAGGCAGGGGAGGAATCACAGCCATGGGGATGGAGGCAGGAGGAGATTTTCTCCAGATGTGAAGGACACATAACCTGGCTGCTTTGCCTCACACAAGGACCCCGAGAGAGAGAGGCAGGTGCTGCAAGAGTGATTGTAGTGATCCCATGGTCTGACCCTGCCCAGCTAATCATTCCCAAAACGCTGAATGAAACAGCAGGCTTGGCACTGAAAATGTCTTCCCCACACATTACGCTGCAGGGGTCAGCCTGTAATTCCTGGAAATGGTTAATTGCTGGCCAGCTTTGATCTCCTTGAAATAGAAATCAATTCTCATACTGACAGTTTCTCAAAAAAGGGCATGCCTCAGCACTCAGAGGCATCCTGCGCTGTTGGATGTATCTCCTGTCTCTCCATCACTCCTTCCCTGGCTCTTGGGAAAACTGTGCTTAATGGCAAAGGTGTTGGAGGGAGTGGAGCATGGTGCCTACAGAGCTGCCCTTTTCATTGCACTGAAGGAGGAGCTCTAGCTGGGGGGAAGAAAGCTATTAGACATTTCAAGAGCAGAAAGCCTGTAGATACAAGCAGCAAGACACAAAATCTGAGTGTTTTCACAGGATCATGGGATTCAGTCTCCAGGGTGCTCACAAACCATGTGAACACAGCCTCTGATGTATGTGTGAAGAAGAACATGGAGCTTGTCTGCAGCTGCCCAGTTGTAGGTGTCCAGTGTCACCTGAGATGTTTTGGGCTATCCTATCTGACCTTCAGCTGCTGTCCCAGAATGTCACACAGGTCCCACATTGTATCCACCAGCCTTCCCAGTATGTCTCAGGTAGCTCAAAACATGTGAACTGGTTCTAAACACCTCGGAGAAGAGCTTGTGGTGGTTTTCTCATTGGGGTGTGTGTGTTAGGGGACTGCGGCCTGCAGAACACACACACCTGAAGCTGGAGCACCTACACCCCCATGGGAAGTGGTATGAAGCAGGGGAAGTCACATTTCCAGGGTTCCTGTTTGTTCCCACCTGGCCTAGGGGGTGCTTGCAACTCAGGAAGGGTGTGGCAAGCCCACAGTATTATATTAATCTTGTACAAACATCTCCTATTGTGGGTTGTTTTGGTTTGGTGGTTTTTTTTTGGTTTTTTTTTTTTTTTGTATACTATTTTTTTGTATATATTGTTTTGTAATATTAACCCTGAATATATGGTTCATGGATTGCTGATTAATAAGGGTTTTAACAAGCTAATAAACACTTACTGCTTAACTAAATCTTAATTTTGGTTTAAAATGCATGAAATGATCAGCTTTTCCTTGCAACCTTTATCTTTATGGTCAGAGAAGCTTGGAGAAGGATTCAACACAGCCATAGTAGACAGAGTGCATGCTCATCTCCCTTGGCTCTGCTGATGGCATCGACCCACTGGAACAGCAGTGTAGGCAGGTAGTTCCTATGTAAACACTTCCATTTACTGGTATTTTAACCTCAAGCTAACCCATCTACATTTAGCTGTCTGAAAATGAGCTACTTGTTTGAAACTCCTGAGACTGCAGAGAAGAGAAGGAGGTTTTGGTGGAGGGTCAATCATCACATCCTAAACCAGACATTTGAGCTGAGGTAAATCCCCTCCTGCAAGGGCCTGTTTCCCTCCATCAGGTACAAGCAGGGGATTCATCTGACTCGATGCCTGGTGCAGTGGATGACCACAGAGTACCAGCCAAACATGGGGTGCTATTGTAAATGCAGGTGAACCTGGTGGGAAGAAATGATAATGTCTGACTCCAGTTCATGGGGCTGAATGATTTCTTTATTATAACTATACTGTAATACATTAATATACTATTTTAAGGAGATACTAAAACTACAGACCTACTTTTTCTAACTCCCATATCTAACTCACTCACAACTCATGATCCTCTCGCAATAGTCTAGACACAGGTGGGTTGGATTGGCCATCAGGCTCAAACAATCCTCACCAGAATCCAATCAAGCAATCACCCCAGGTAAACAATTCTCCAAACACATTCCACATGAGAAAAACAAGGAGCAGAAATAGAAATTGTTTTCACTTTCTTTCCTCTGTGCTCCTCTATGAAAAATCCTGAGAGAGAGAGAGAAGAATGTGCCTGCCACAGGGTGCATCTGATGGAGTGCACAGAGGGGCACAAGAGCAGTGACTCACCAGAGCAACATGAACTGCAAAATTCTTCTTGATTACTTGAAAGTCTCTGCTTCAGTCACATTATCTGCTACCACCACTCCAAGGAAGGGGAGAAATGAAGGAAACTTATTGGTATTCTGGAAACTAGAGGTAGATGACAAGTGAGGAGGTTGGCACAGTAACAAATAAACTTTCTTTTAAACCCCATTTGGGAAAGTCTGGTTCTCCAAATAAGCACTGAAGTTAGTTTCTCATCATGTTGTATGCTAAGTTAAACATTAGTCTCTCCTACACTCTGTTGTTTCTTAGGGTAATGCCTTTTAAATGTACTGTCATTACCTTCAGGAACAGCTCAGAACATAATAGCATGTTTCTCTTTTGGGCAACATGGTTAACCTTTCCTGGAACAACAAAGAATGTATTATAACATCTAACAGCAAAATCAATACATTATTTTCTTGCCTTATATTAATATATGCCCTCTTGCCATGACATCCAAGCAGGAGAAAGATGATTTTTCTCATGAAGGAGACTTTCATGCAACATCATGCCCCTCTTTTCTCTATTCCTCTGCTTCCATTACAAGCACCATGTCTTGTCATTCCCAGGCTTTCCCATTCCCATTAAAGCCTTCACAAATAGTAAGGTCAGAAACCTTTAATAATGTTTGAGAAACTTTTGCATAATCCAAACAGTTACTGAAAATACTCTGGTTCAGTTTGTAAAGAAAGCAAAACATTTTCTTAGTCAAATCACTTTTCAAATCACCCTACATAATGGGATGAAACCTGTCAAGTTCAACATATGACTTGTTTCAAAAGTCTTAAGGTGTTGCTCTTTCCCAAGGAATTGAAGAAGAAGTTATTATTAGTTGCTTGCCCTAGTCAACCATTGTCTGTATCCATATATAAAATTATTTAGGCTGTAGGGAATTGCCTTATCTTCTCCTTGCTATTAAAATCTTCTATTTAAGCACTAGAGAATTTTTTTTATGCAGACACTGTATCATTAAAAATATCTCTTGTATCAATCAAATTATCTTATATTTGTCTTTAGAACTTGTTCACAGTTTTACTTTTATAATTTTTAAGCACTTTTCATCAGGAAGTGATTGCTACAGACACTTCTCAGGGGTGCTGCTGCTTCAGCGTTGATAGGACAACTGCAGTGTCTGAAATGAGAGCAAGTAATGAACAGCAAACCCATCCTGTTTGGGTGAAATTCATTCTCATCCCTCCCCTCCTCTCCCCCTGGGACCAGTATTCTCCCTACACTGCACTTGAGAGCTCAGAAATGGATGAAGTGCTTTCTACAGAAGTGCAATGTTTTTGAGCTCTCTTGAGGGCAGGTTTTGTTCTGAAGAACAGCCATTTCAGCTCTCTGTTCATTGGGAATAGGTATGAGGTACATGAACAAAACCAATCTGAAGAGTCCTTGGGGATGGGAGAAATAGCTAGGAACATTTTTTCCATATCAAGCAGGTTGGTTCTCTGGGACACCAGTGAAATGGTGCATCCCCTCACTGGGATTTATTTTTCCATAACTGGCCATTGGAAATAAAGCTTTTAGCCTCATACTCTGGAAATGCCCCTCTGCAGATTTATGCTTGCAATCCAACTCCATTGCCTTTCTAGGTGTGGGAGTAGCATCAGCTTCCTGTTTCTAACACTTTGATGCAAAATCTCCCAGCTCAAATGATCACAGGGCAAAAATGGCAAGGAAATTTGAAAGAAAGTAAATTAATTCCCTGTTTCTGTGCATGAGTATGCCCTGCTCATTCTACATCAAGACTCTTATCTAGCCATGAACATTCCCTGTAACATCATTCCCCACCCTGAAAATAAATAAGAAAGGAGACAAATCTCTGATTTATTAAAGATTTTAAGGCAAGAAAAGGAATTAATAAGTAGCTCCCCAACTCCTGAATTAGAACTGTCAAAGCTACATCTTGAACTATTCATAACATTGCTAAGGAAGTTTTAAAAGGATAAATAGAAAAGCCCATTGTTTCTAGTTCATAAACAGAAAAGCAATCTATTTGACATAATGTGTGTGATTAAAATTAATATGTCATCATTCAGTAGTTTTATTTCTTGGGAATAAATTGTTTTCTCTGTTAATGGACCTGGGCATCTTCCATCATCTGTAGAAGAAATATTTGTAAATTTACCCCATAGTTTTTGAAGTGCAGTGTTTTTATTTACTATAAAAGTTTCTTCTCTACTTTCAGGAGAAACCCTGACTGAAGATGTAATGAAATGGTAATATCTGAGCCCAGGTGAGGGACATTGACTGAATCACACTTTGGGCTGACTTGTGTTTTTCTAGCAGCTTCAGTGTAGGGCAGGGTATGACAAAGTCCAAGCACTGCTGGCCCTGTAAAGCTCTGGGCATAGTGACTGAATTGGTTGGTTGTGTGAGGCACAGTAAATATAAACTTGACACAAACACAGACAAGTGCAAAACTACCCACTAATACCACCCCAAGCCCAGGACCCTTTCCCAAACACCTGAGGCATTTGAAAGAAGGTCCTAAACATCAAAGCATAAAGAGATGCTATTTTATAGGCCTTGCACTCTCAAAGGAGATTCCCATGTGCCCATTATAATAATCCCTGAGATGATAATTAAGTGGGCATAATGCCAGATAGGCATTTTATAGGTGCCTTTGCTGTGAATTTGCAGGAGCAAGATGAGATTCAGAATAATGATAGTGTGAAAACAGTGCTGTGCTCCATTAGAGGGTGAGTGTTATATTTAATACATGCCTATAATCCAGTAAGCACATAAGCTTCCATGTGTTTAAAATAGAATATCTTGAGGGTTTTCATAATAAATTTAATACTTCAAAGACACATTGACTAATGGCTTTCAGATATTATAGAGCAGGCTCTTCCCTATAGGAAATCAATTAAAGTTGAACCTTATTGATTTTTACCCATTTCTCCATATAGTGATAAACCAGACTTGGAACTTTCTTTGGATATAACCCTGATACTTTATTCTCCTCTATAGCTGAGGTAGAAGCAATTTCTAAATCTGATCAGATAAAATAAAGAAAATATTAGCCTATTAGTTTCCTCAGTTTTAAAACTCAACAACTTTTCTTCTATTTAATCTACGTGAGGTGAAGAAAGATAAATTCCAGGTAACCCTGCAACACCAGGAGCTGGAAACAGGCATAATTTGCAGATGCTTAAACCTGAAGGCTCATATGGGACCAAAGTGACAAATGGACAAGGCACTAACTCTCTACTGTGAGATGAAAGTAATTTCCAGCCATCAGCCACCATTTGCAGATATAGAATGAAGAACAGGGTTGAATCATCCTAGGAAGTACTCTTGATGGCCAGCATCTCTATCAGTTTCCCATAGGGTTTTTACTTCTACAGGTTAAACTATAACTTGCTCCAAATAACTTTGCTAGGTTAAGTGGTAGCTTAGTCTGTGAAGATGCACTTCCTTAAATCTTGATTGAGCTGGCCATCCAGTCTGAAAGAAAGAGGCACTGCTGCAGGGTAATTCATCTGATGTGTGCCAGACATCCATTTTAAGGGAGGTGATTCACATCATGCTCAACTTCATTTCTCTCCTTTGGCCATATAAGCATCACTGATGCACGTATAGGTGTGCACTGCAGATGTCTAAACCTGGGCAGATTAATGCTGCCCTGTGTACCTGTGTGAAGGGAACACCTTAATCTCACTGACAATAGCATAATGAGATTTTGTAGCTAGATGCTGAAGACAGATAAATTCAGGTAAAGGATAAGGCAGAAATTTTGGACCATAGAGTTTATTAGAACAATGTAGTTCATGAGGCTGTGAATTCACCATCACCTGAAGAACCTAAATCAAGTCTGGATTGCAAAATATGCTCCAGCACAGCTAGAAACTTTGGAAGTGCAGAAATTGTGGTAGGAGCAAGGAAAGCTTTGGTATCTGTCAGAAAATCAGTGAACACAGTTTCTTCTGGAGCTCAGATATTTTCTTCTTCCTGCTCCAGCTCACACAGAAAACAGCATAGGAGCAAACTGTGATCTGATTTGACTTCTGTGACAAATTGTAATGAGCAGGGAGATGAGGGAAACAAAATCTCCAATCCAGGCAGCATCAGCCTTTGCTCCTGCCCTCATCCCTCTGTGCAGACTCTTGTGCTCTGGTCTCTCCTGGCTGAGGGCACTGGGAAAGCTGCCTGGACATATCCTTGATATCACTGGCTGTCTTTGGCTTATGATTGCCTTTTTGCTGTCTGGGAAATCATGGTTCTGGATTGGCAATCTCCAAAAAACCCTGTAAAATGCCATCCAGAGGCCCATGTCTGACCAAAATGTTGGTAGAAGGATGGAGCAATCATGGCATGGATCTTCCCACTGGCAGCAGGACCAGGCAGAGGACCAGCTCACTGGCAAGGAAGAATGGCCACGTGTCAAGCTCAGCATAGCAATCCCCATGGAACAGAGAGCCACAAGCTGAGCATTCCTGCTCAGTAACTCTCCATGTGAATGGCCAGCACAACAGATACCAGAGTTTGGCCAGAGCACTCAGCCAAGGGCCTTACGTCCAGCTCAGCTGTGCTTAGCACAAGTTTTAAAGGACATGCAAAGTAAAGATGATTTAAAACTCTCTTGTTGTCTCAGAAAGCTGAGGGGTTATTGGCTCCTTACCACATATTAGAGCACTTTCAGGCCGATTCTCATTTACATCAGCAGAAAAGAGCCCTCTGGCTGACTACATGCACTGGCAGAGAATGGATGCTTGGTCCAGACACTCTTGCTGGCAGCTGAGGACAAAGCAGGAACAGATGCCACTTCCCTTTCCCACTGGAGAGGACTGCAGATTTGTCTCATTGCTCTCAAAACTTTGGAAATAAAATCAGCATTGGAAATAAATTCCAGAAGCCATTAATCTGTCTCACTTCTGACATGAAAGGATAAAATATAGTTCTGTTAAAAATAACAAAAAGCTGTGAGCAGTATATTTTCATTTTCCAAATTACTGAAAGAACAGAACATGAATCCTTGTCTGTCAGCCTGAGAAAAGATTTTATTTTTCCTGTGAAGTAGATGCAAACATAAGCAAATGACAGAGAGAATGCAGAACTACAATGTGCTGCAGCCACAAAATGACCCCAAAGATTGGTGATAAGAAACCTTCAGTAGATTTTTAATTTTTTTTTAAATTAGTGTTTTCTTCTCTTGAGTTACTATGTCATTACAGTACAAGGAGTTCACACAGCAGAGCCAAGAGGTCTGCACTGCACAGCCTTATGAAGGACAATAGTTGGGATGGTATTGTCATGGATGAGTGATTTAAATCCTTTCAAGAATTACCACCGAAGGTATAGCAAAAGTAGTTCAATACAGATTTGTGAAAGCACAACTAAAAAAGTTCAATGTCAAGGTTCACTTTATTATTTACTACATGGAAATAACATACACAGGAAAATCAGGTTAGAATCGGGCTAGAATTATTATTAAACAGAAGCTGAAGATGCAAAAGGGTGAGACTTACCTGTTGAGTCACAAGGTTCAGAGTGAAGTCTAGTGCTTTTTAAACTCCTGATGGAGCTCAGGTACATCTTCAGCCCATCTCATTCTCAGGCTTGGGCATGGTTTATGTCTAATGGAATTGGCTCTGTGGATTTCTCTGGTGAATTCAGCTTCCTGTCAGTCACTCCCTGAGGACCTGTTGTGAGTTAGGGTCACTACCCTCAGTGAGGATGGATCTCAGTCTCAGGACAGGAACATCAAACCCTGCTCAAGGGAAGCCTCCCCTGGCCTGCAGTCCTGCTGCAATTTAGAAGGAACTTCAATTGGATTAGTGCCAAGGTCTGTTATTAGAAGAAGGCCACTCTGCCTCCAGGAGCAACCTTGAGAGGTGTCCCAGCTCCAGACAGGTCCCCACCATGCAGCCACACTGCCTGGCAGGGAGAAGGCTCACTTAGGCTGTCATATTTATGGAATAAAGTGGTTGGCCTGCAGTCAGATTCCATACAACGGGAAAAGTATGCATGAAGCTCCTTGTACCCACAAATTTCTTTGTTCCTTGATAAATGACTCTTGGAAAAACCACGCTCTATTCATCTGTTAATTGCATGATTGGTGTTCCCAGCTCATATGCATTGATGCTCACTGGGTCACTCTGTTCCTTTGCGTGTTTCCTGGAGGAGTTCTTGACCCATCTGTGGTTCAGGCCTTTATCCCCTCTGGAACCTGCGCCAAATTTGGTTAAGGGGTGTGCATCCATCATATGTGTGGAGTGGTACACAAAGTCTTCTTTACAGATCCTGAGTATTTTATTTAAAGACCTTTCACTATTTCTTTTCCTCAAGAGAAATTAAACAGCATCATTTTTCCAATATGTAAATATTAGCATAGTGGCTAAAAGCAGGCAACTATTTCCTCTTGAAGGCATCTAACTATAATAATGAAGAGTGAAAAAGATGCAGGTTAAGGTGTCAAAAGTCCACATTAGAAGAAGCCTCTTAATTAAAGATTATTTTAATTGTGGAAGTTGTAGAGACATAAAATATACAGAAGCACAGAATGGGAAAGCAAAGTGTAAGCAGATGAATTTATAAACAAGTGAGTCATTGTCTCACTCCAAGTGGCAAGTGGGAGGCAGAGGGATTTAATGAAAAAAGGAAGAATGACGAGGAATAGGAAGGAAGGTCACACTTTATCACATCTAGCCTTGGCTCAGTGCCACTGGCTGTGAGGAACCGTGTCTGCAAGGAAGCAGCAGGAGGAGGGAGCGGGTGTTGTGGCCAGGAGTGGATTTCTTCAAGGCATAATCCTCAACTTGCATCTTCTGACTTTCAGAGGCAGCCTCAACACAAAGTTTGGATGGCAGATGCTCCCCTGTAGCAATTCCTATTTGCTCTTCAGCCTCAAGGAAGGACTGAATCCTCCTGAGGCAGGAACCCCCCTAAGCTCCCAGAGCCTGCCCACGCTGTGAGCCCAGCACCACCTGAAACCCTCCTCTAGTCCAACCCAGCTCAGGTGCCCCTCTCTGAGCTCCCCTGGCACCAGGGCTCCAGCAGGAGCTCAGGACCGCTGAGTTCACCTGATGCTGGCTGCAGCAGGCGGGGTGTCCCAAGGGACAGAGCCCTGCAGAGGACATCCCTGCAGGGTCACTGCCAGCCTGGGTGGTCAGTGGGGAGGGAGGACATGGTCTGACACAAGGTGTCCTCAGCAGGGACCATGTCTCAGAGGACACAGGTGTAGATGCCCCAGATGTTCGCAAGCATCCAGCCATGCCATGTATTATTTGGTGCTCACGTGGTGTATGAGGATGTTCTGCAGGCATGTGCAGCACCAGAAGGAACAGTGGGCTGCTTTTCTGCCCATCTTCTTCCTTTGCACGTTATGTTTCCCATCTTGTCCTCACTAATCCTTATGCCAAAAGCAAGGGAACCCTGCCGGGAGGTGATTGCATTACGTTTTTCTTTTTCATCTTGAGTGTGTGCCGTGCTGTGAAGAGAGGAGTGGCTCAGCATATCTGCCTACAGGGATAAAATCAACATTTCTGACATTCCCCTTTTGGCTACCCTCCATACACAAATTTTCTCCTGAAGCAGAAGTAAATATTCTTTTTTTTTTTTTTTTAGTAGGGCAATGAATACCAGTCTTCCAATATATCATCCATATTAAAATATTTGCATATAAATGTAATCTAGAAAGGCATCTAGAGTCATGGTTTCCTAAAATTAGTAAAAAAAAATATGATCTAATTTAATTTCCTGCAAAGCAGTAGCTGCAGCATTTCTCACTGTGATTCCTGCTTTATGTTTTCACACAAAGAAAATTCAGGCCTGAAGGTTGCAGAAGTTTCTTCTAGGCATTTACGTACTTGGTGGAGTTGTTGTTTTTTTTTCTTTCTTCTCCCTCTGCTGTGTTCCCCTCCACTGCTCTTGGCTGAAAAGTGTGAGAGAAGCACAGGAAGAAGCTCTGTGTTCTCTGTTCTCTGACCCCAACAGCCCCCAGACTGGAGGGCATGGAAATGCCTTTGTCACACAATTAATACAAATAAGCAAAACTCTTCCAAATCCTTTATTGAGTAAGGAGAGTATTGCAATTCTATGTGAAGGAAAGGAGATACATCCCAATATAGCAACCATTCCAGGAGCCCACGGGTTGGAAACCTGGCTGGAGGGGTGTGGATGCCAAGAGTTTTCAGGGACCCAAAAGGCTGTTTTGAGGCAGGAGGCAATAATCTCTTCCTCACATCCTGCAGTGATAAGGCAGGAAGGACAGGGCGTAAGGCACAGCAGTTTCCTGCAGCCTTAGAGGATTCTGCAGCTGATTCTCATCTCTGGGAGTTCATGGCTAAAATATCAGTCCAAGAAGAAAGAACAAATGATGCAATTGTCTGGAGCATTTTATGGGATGTCTTTACAGCCAGCTCCTCATTCTCCAAGGCAAGGAAGGAAGTGGAGAGGAAAAAGAGTGAAGGCAAAACCCTGAGAAGAGGCAGTGCCTGTTGGAAAGTGGCTCCCAGCTGAGCAGGGGTGTGGGACCAGGAGCCCCTGTGAGCCTCTCATGGTGGGAATGGGGTCCCATCCACTGGTGCCCGGCTGGCACTGCTGGTCAGGCTGGCTCTTGCAACATCCTTGGCCTGCCTTCTCCAGCCCTGAATAACAAAGAGCTAGTGGCTGACAGAGGAGCCCTCAGCACTCCTTTTCCTGCTGCCATCTCAAACAGGAATGGCAAATTAAACAGCCCACCCTAAAGAACCAAGATTTGATAAATGCAGGCATCAAAACTCATGGCACATCTCCCACCAGGCTGAGGTCTGGTGGGCAAACATGCTGCTTTGAAATTAGTGGATTCATTTTATTGGGGTGTAACAAAGTGGACTGTATCTAAAGGCTGGATTTTGAGGGGTTTTTTTACTCATGAAAACCTATTAACATGGCTTGTGGTTTGACCACATCCCTGGTTTATGCTGGTGTAAGGCCAAGCATGATGTCAAGTTGTTGCAATCAGTCAGAGGGACTGTAACTTCCAGGTAAAAAGCTCTTTAGTAGCTGAACAGTTAAAGATTATGTTCACTATGTTTTCCTGCCTTGCAATTTCTTCATTCATAATGTATGAGTGAGATCATTAAAAGCAACATATTGGCTGATACCATCACAGCTGCTACCTAACTTTAACACTTCATAGTGAGGAATAACATTTCTCTTATGTGTGTCTTTGGAAAAGGAAAAAAAGAGTTGTAGCTGTAAGAACAGGGTAAAATGTTTAACCTCATAGAAAAATCTTCACATGTTGGGCGATTGCACATTTGCTGGGAATGTTTTTTAAATGAATAAAAAATATTAATCTCTTTTTATGAAGCCTTTTCACCTTTTGCATTTATCACAATATGGCAACATATTTTTCCCCTGCACAAAATCAATATTACATTAACTTCCCTAATAAAAAAGCATTAACTCCTACAATGAACAGAAAACTTCATCTCCAGCCAGGGAATTTTAAATTCTACAATAATTGACTGTTTAGAAACATAATGATGATTATATTATGCCAAGGATGGGATGTGTCAGTCATATCAAACAGAGAGAAAGATGTCTTAGGGCTTCCAGGTATAAGCTCTGTGGCTGGTGTTTCATTTGTAAGCTGCCCAGGGTGCAGATCTGGTTAAATACATTAAATAAAAGTGCATTAGGTTGACAGAAGGTAACTCTTTTAGCTGAAGAAAGGCACTGTCTATTCTTCATGGGTAATCTGAATCTTTACAAACTTTGGGCTTACATGTTTATTTTTTTACTTTGAGGAAGAGGAATGGAAGGTATCTGCTATACAAAGCTGGCTTTTCATTTCCAAATATCCTATTTCATATTCCAACCTGAGACAGATGCTTATTATTTATAAATCATGCATCACTTCTAATAGCTCTGTTCCATCACAAATCCAAGAGTTTCAAGAAGGAGGGGAGAAGAAGAAGGCCAAGTCCAAACTACCATGAAAAATGAATTAGCTGCCTTTGAAAGAGAGGGCATTCCCTCTGGGTGTGTAGCAACAACTCTGAACTAATCCCAGCTGGCTGGTCTCACTCTGAACCACCTCAAGTCTGAATTTGCAAATCTATGCCTCATGCTGAGGTGATGCTCTCCCTTCCCTTCACCCAGGCTTTGCACCATTCCAACTCCAGTGGCTCCCACTGGTGCAGGTGGAAAACAAGGCCCCACGGGTTCATTAGTTTTAAACTTTGAGTCAAATAGCTAAAGCTGAGATGAAAGACTTTCCTTCTGTTGCAAATTCATAATTCATTTTAAGTGTGGCATATGAAGCAGAGGCAATAACATGGTCCTTTCTGAAAAATCTTCGTTCAGGGTTTTAATTGTGTCTCAGAGGAATAAATGCAGGAGGGTTGCCTTCCTCCCTCCCACCCCCCTTCTTCCTCTGATAACAGCTTGGTTTTTACTACCATCACTTATGTCTTTTATGATTTCCAGCCTCTGACAGAAGTGCTCCACTACCCTTTCCTGTTCAATAATGAATGGACACATTTGAAGCTGCACATATTTGCACTTATGAGCTCATCCAGGCAAAAGATATAAGAAATGTGACTTATCTAAACACCAAAAGCTGCCAAGGGATCAAGTAAATCACACAACCCCCATTGCTGTTCCTTTGCTGTTCCTTTTCCCTGCCTCCTTGGTGCTGTACCTAAGAGAAAGAAGATGACAGCCTTGCATCACATTTTCTGCTATTTCTTCCTAAACTGCTGCAACAAAGATCTCAGGGAAGTTACATCAGGTGTGCCCAGTTAACCTGGTTACATCTCAGCTTCTCACCTTTTACAGCCAGTGGAGAGCACCTGGAATTTTTGGCACACAGTTTATTTAATTAAAAGGAAGGTGCCCAGAACTGCCCAGCTGAAGCTCTGTCCCTGGGAGTGCCTGTTTCCCCCAGGGAGCTGTGGCCACACTACAGGTGAGTGAGGAGGAGGTCTCTAAAAGGGACAGGCAAGTGCATCTGGGGATAGAAGATGATGCTTGTGAGCTTGGCCAGAGTCTCAAAAGGAAACCAAAAGGACACCCAATCTTGAATTTCCTTGTCAAGGCTGATGAGGGTGTGGAATAATTACTCTTTGAGTAACCACTGAAGTCAAAGTTTAGTTTAGCAGGTAACAAGGACTAGGCATCTTGTTACCTACAGTAACAAGTTCCTCTTTGGGGTCACTGGAAAGTTGCAAAACATGTGCAGTCTCTGGAGCAGGATAGGCTCTCCCTGTGGTTAAAGCCAGGCTTATGCCAGAGGGAGCATTTTCCAAAAGCTGTCATAACTTTGGGTGCTCTTAAAATTCTAACTAATCCCTGGGGTCACTAAAAGACCAAATGAGTGAAAAATCAGGTCTCCACCGGAGAGCTTCTTCCATTCAAAGCACAGAGTTCACTCATAAAACGTAGCCAAGAAAAACACTTTTTCCTTTCATCACTGTCTAGACTTTTATCTAATGGTCTTAAAGGATGCATCTCCAAAGTAGGAGAATCAGGAGAAATTCTGCTTTTCACCTGAGGTGAACCAAGCACCTCTTTTCTACCTCACAGGCAGGAACCCTGAAACCCAGAACCTGAATGTGAGGAAGTGCTGGCTGTCAGCTGAGACACTCCTCTGTAAGTCAGGGATGCTGGTAAAGCCACGGACCTCGGATAACAGGAAAGCTGGACAGGACAGAACGCACATCCAACCAATATGGTTAATGCAACGTTCTCCGTTTATTCAAGAGAAGATGGCAGTTTTTATACACTTCTATATAATTTACAGTTTACAAAGGCACTCTGATTGGCAAGCTAACATTGTTTACCTTTGCCTTAGGTGGTCAGGCTTTTCACACTGCAGCTCTATTCTAATTCACACTCAGCTCATTACTTTGTAGTTACCTTAACATAATTTCTAACTGCGCCATGACTGAATTCTCACTGCATCAAAGGCTCCTAGGCCCTGCCAAGGTCGCTTATCAGGGCCTCTCTGAGGGGTTGCTCAATTCTCACTCCAGACATAAATCATGCCCTCTCTCTCTCAGAAATTCTGTAACATGTTGGTGTGTGCCTGCTTGAGCAGAAGGAGGAATTAAGTGCAGATTGCTCACCTAGAGAGTGGGTTAACCACTAGCCTCCACCAGGAAGGGAGCAGACCACACTGGGAGCTCAGGATGGCCATGTGTGCCAGGTCTGCCCAGCAAATGTTCCCCAGCCCCGAGGGAATCAAAAAATGGGTTTGAATCCACATGGGCCTTTGTCATACAAGAGACACCATGCTGATGAGCTCTGTCAACTTTGTTCCTGAAGAGCCCTTTTCATGTCATTCAGCCATTTTAAAGTTTTACAGGAGAGACACTTTTGGGGCTGGCTGCCACCAGGGATGTTTGGGTGCAGAGCCACAGGAATTCTTTCGGTGCTTTATCTCCATCCCTACGCTTCATCTCCATCCAGCCCCATGTCTGGCTTTCATTCCCAATCCTGGAGGTAACTGTCTCCTTAGAGAAAGAGGAAGAGTTTAGCACTGTAGAATATGTAGGAACTGTTGCCACAAATGCCCTCAGAAATAAACCCAGCCATTTGGACATGTAAAGCTCAGTATTCACATTGTGTGGCTTTAGGTTTGTAAAGCAAAAGCTTTACAAACAGCTCTTGTTCAATCAAAAAAGAAAATACATTACATCCACTGTAAAAGAACAATGAAATAGTCTGCCCCTGAACTGCCTTTTGAATTTCAAATATTCTTGGGAAGGCACCTTTTACAGCCAAAGCTGAAATCCCCCAAAACTGGGAACAACTGGAACAACACACATGTAGTTTCTGTAGTGCCAGTGAGCACTGCTGCAAAAAAACATGGCTGGTACTCATGCAAAAGTCCTCCTTTTTCTCTTCCCTCACTCAGACAAGCATCAGGAGAGCTTGAAATGTAAAACACATGTGACAATGAAAGAAAAATCACTTAGAAGAAGACAAGGAGAAATTGAAGTTACTCACTCAAACAGGTCAGGCTGACAAATTGCTTCTGCTGTCTTCATTCATCCACATAATGGCTCCCCCATTCCCTGGCCAGTTATAGAAGAATAATTATCTCTTTCAGATCAGCTGCCTTGGCTTCATCATAAATCATTTCCTTCCTCCCCTCTTGCACTACCATTGCCTCCTTCCCATTTTTATCAACATTTATTTCCCACAAGCCTTTCAAAGTCCAGCTTTTGATTGACTAAATGCACCTTATGACCAAAAACCTCCCGTGAACTCACCATTTTTTGTTGCTCAACCCCAAATCCTTCTTTTCCAGCCATGTGCCTGCCTGTGATGAGTTCAATAGAGCTCAAATGAGAACAAGCTGGTCATGTGACATAAGGGATAACATGAGATGAATAAAATTGAGCCATGCCTGAACCTGCAAGAGGAATTTCTGGTCTTTTCAAAGCTCCACACAAACCTCATACTGCTAATAAAACCATGGCTCTTCAAGCCAAGCAGTTCTGCTTATGTGTAATCCCATTAAAGATGCAGAAGTCCCTGCAGAAAGAGGCAGGTGGGAACAGCCACACTTGAGGAATCATCTGCAAGTTTAAGTTCATTGCTGAGTGTTGGCAGGGCCCATGCCATCTAGTTTGGGATGGACTTGCCCAAAATGGGCTGAACCCTATTAATTAGTAGGGCAGGAAATGAAGCCTGTTCCTTCCTCCTGCAGGACAGATGCTGTGTCAGAGCCAAAACCAGCTCTCTGCTTCTCTTTTTATCTTGGCTCCCCTTGGCACAAGTCAGTCCCACACCCTGCACCACCCAGACAATCCTCTGCTTCTGCCATCCCATATTGTTCAGTGCTGGCAGAGAGATGCTTTGACCTCCTCCTTCTGGCTGCTTTAATTTACCCAGATGACTGACACCTTCCCACTCTCACTGCTCACCTCTCAGTCCCATTTGCCTCAGACATTCAGCAGCCAAATCATGGCTCTGCTTGAATCAATGACAAAAATCACATACTCCCAGAAAGCCCCACTTTCACTGGAGCTGTTATCAGAACAAATTGCCAGAGGGCTGATGCCCCAGTGATGGACAGAGTGCCTTCATGCTGAAATGCCTTTCTGTGCACAGTCCATTGGCTTCCTATGATTCCACAATAAAAGCTCTTATCCATTTTTCTGTCTACTATTGGGTGAGGTTTTCAAGTATTATTACAGTATCTTGGCTACTTTAAAGTTTCAAAAGGCCTTTTTAATACGTTAAATGAGCTGGTCAAAATTCTGTAATTTGCTGACAAGAAACAAGCAGAAAATTATCCAGAGCAGCCACTGTGGATTTCCCTTCTTTTCTGTCTTTTTTCCTCATTCAGGTTTTCTGGAATACATGTGGTAAAGCCTTCCTGCCTGACAAAACTGGATAGAGCAAGAACTCTTAGGGGTCCCGGTGAAAATAACACTGGATGTTCTCAGCAGAAAACACTAACAGTCATTTAAAACCCAAAAGGCCAAATTTCCCAGTGGAGTTTTTTTCTCTTCATTGATTTACATATTCTGGTTCTCAAAAATGTAATAAAACAAGCTGACACCCTACTTGGGCATTAAAAATAAGCTCCCACTACTGAGTTATGAGTGCCTGAAAATAGATTAAGACAGACACGTGTAACCCTTTACAGTGACAACAGTCCATAGACAGTATGTGGGGTGAAGTTTTTTTCCCAAGGCCAGGTGCTGCCACCCTCAATCTGTGAGTTTTGGGGATTTCTGTGTTTTTTGAAGGCCCTGATGCAAAGCCCTTTGTTTACAATGTGCATGGCCCTGGTTAACAGTAAAACACTGCTTACATGAGGCACAGCTGGCAGCCTCCAGAAGGGCTTTGAACAGAAGAGAGAAGGAAACAAGCACTTCAGATCAGAGCTGATGGATGGTGCCAAATCCATTTGCAGCATTATTGTTTGCTTTTCTCTCTGATTTGACTCAGCCTCTTTCTGTGGGGTGTGGTGGGGGCAGAGTGGGCTCGACCAGCACCAGGCTGCAATCAAGTGGTGCTCACCCATTTCCTTGGTGTCTTGGTTTGAAAAGACAGGTGTCTGCTAGGAAGACAGGAACCTTCCCTGACATGGAAAATGTAAAACCCTTCTTTCCAAATTATTATAATTTTGAAATTAAGGGGCTCTCAGGCAAAGATATGGGAATAGGAATAACAGTTCTTTACTAGGAAAATGAAAAACACAAATGCAATAGTACAAAAAAAGAAAACAAACCACCAACAGAATCAGAATACGACCTGACACCCTCTGTTGCAGGGTGTTGGCAGCAGTCCCATGAAATGGTGGCTGCAGCCCTCCTCAGTAACACAAGTGTGGCTCTGTTGAAGCAATGATCCTGTAGAAGGGTCCTCCTCCAGGAATCCAGTGGGGAAAGGCTGCCTGTGGTGCTCCAAAAGTCAGATTCTATCCAGGTAGGAATGCTTGGCTCCTCCCTCTGGGCAGAGCATTTCCTAGTGGGATGATGGAATTTCATCAGCTGTGCAGTGACACTCAGTGTCACTCATTTTAACAGAAAATACTTCCCAGAGGGAGGATGGGTCCTGGAAGAGATAAAGAAAAGTGCCCAATTAACAGGTGATACCTGCCCTACCTCTAACAGATGGCAAATAGAATACACACCCCACTAACATCTTTCAACCTAAGATACTTGGAGAGTCTGGGATGATTGCTGCTGTGGGAGGAGGGATCCACATGGACTTTGGGAAGAAGTAGAGTGGTAAGAGTTTAATAACTCATGTGATAAACTCCTCAACATTATATGCAGGTTTTGGATGTGTGTATTTCATGCGCCTTTCCTTCATTTTCTTCCTTTCCTTCCTTCCTTCATCCCTGCCTCATTTAATTAGATATTCCCAGCGAGAACAACAGGTAGATTCATTGTGCTTTTAGCTGAGGCAGGAGTAATTACATTTTTCCTTTTCCTTGCCACCTGAACATATATTCTATCCAATAAGTCATACATGAGAGATAATTCATGAAGGCTATTGCCATGCTCTTTCCCTCCATTGTGTCTCTCCCTTGCATCATGAAGAGCACAAGCAGCTCTGCTGCTGCCTTCAGACACAGCACAGCTGGGGTACTTCTCCCATCTCCCTGGATTTCCTGAAAGAGTAGATATCTCCAATTTTACTTCAGTTACTTGTGAGGAGAGGGAGGGTAGCTCTACTCCTCAGTGTGGCTGGAGAACGTGAAGCTCCTGCTTGTCTTTCTGCCCACCTCACACAGTTCTCATGGCAGCTGCCAGTTCTCCAGACATCCCGGTGTTTTTCCCTGTGAGGGACATGCCAGCTGTCAGTCTGCCTCCAGGAAATTTTCAGGGGATGTGTTCAGACCCCAAAGCCACCATGGATAATGCAGTGAATTCTGGGGTGGCCATGGGCTCATAGCAAACAGACCCAGGGCTTTCCTTCCTGTGGGGGATCAGGATCAGCTTTTCAGCTCTGGAAAGCCAGGATTTACTGAACATAAACTAAATGCTTGCTTTCTAAAATAGAGAAATGGCACAGACACCCAGTATGGCAGAGCAGAAATAAAAATGATTTATAGCCCCATCTCTCTCTCTGCCCACTGCATCCTTCCTTCCAGGCTTGCACTCAGCCAAGTCCCTCTGGCCCCTAGGAAGGTGCCTTCCCTTGCATCCTTTGATCCTGTTGCTGCAGAAAACAGGAGACTTTCTACAATGATCTCAGAGCCTTTACTTGTTCAGGAATACAGCTCTGCTCCTGCCTGCTGTCTCCATTTGGAGAGCTGAGATGTGCAGCAGTTTTGTGGGAGACACACACAGCTTAGGGCAATTGCTGGGGCCCTCGCACAATTTCCAGTAAAAAATGCCCATCTCCATCAACTAGATGTAGAGATTTAGGCCTCCAGACTGAGGCACTCTGAATTAAAGTTCAAATTTGTGCCAAGAGCAGAGGAGAAACATCCAAAAAGGAGAGCAAACACTGTAGTTTCACATCTAGGGTTGGTTCTGCCTCTTCTGCACAAAGCCAGTGGGTGAGACAACAAGAAACAGTCCACAGCAGTGGGTAAATTTGGTTGCAGGGCAAATTCATCACCCAAGAGGAGCACAGCCAATTCCAGATGAAGGAATTTGATGGCTAAGGAGATGTTAATTAGGGTACAGCAAATAATTTGATGTTTGGATTTTGTGGGTCCTTTAAAAATGTCTCACACAGTGGCCCTGAATAGAAGATTGGACAGAAATTGCCATACTCATAGGCAGGGTCAGGTCTCTGACCCCAGGAGATGCTATCCTGCTCCCTATCTGTCTTATGTTAGGGGATGGCTCTCAAACCTTTGCAACTCTTTCTGTGTGAATTCCTGATGCCACAGACTCTGATTTTGTAGTTTATCTGCAAGGAAGATATTTAACATCCACTGGATTTTTACTAGAAAATTGTCAGTTCCAATTTTTAGAAGTAATGTTGAGATCTGACCTGCAGCTTTTAAAATGCTAGAATAGGGAAGAGTTGAGGAACATAAAGCTGCAACACAAGGCCACATCAGAATATTTGCAATTCTCAGAGTGTCTGAGGAGCAAACTTTGGATATGTGAAATAAGTGATCTACAATTTGAACCAAGTAGCAATGCTTGGAGATAAGAGTTGTCCAATAAGAGATAAAGAAATAAATCTGTCTAATCCAACACAATAACAAAAACCAAGTGATTTTGTTTACAGAGGTTTGCTGACCAATTTCACCCCATGACCTACAAAACAAAGCTCGTATTTAAAATCCAATTCTCCGCTCTGCTGCAAAAGAACAATTAGGAAATAACTCTGCAATAGCATTGGATGTACCAGACTGAGACATATTCTTTTAATCACAGATAACAACAATATTTATGGGAGGGTGGGGTGTTGATATAAATTGCCCTATAAAAAAAAGAAAAAACACAACCAAAAAACCCCATTCTGCTTAGAGAGTTAGTGAGAGGGAAGTATAAATAGGATTTGAAAGAAAACCACCAGCAGTTTAGCTAATGCTTGTGTACAAAGAATGAACCAGAGCCAAGCCAGACACATATGTGAAAACGGGGCCATGTGGAATTAGACATAGTGCTGATAAAACTGCAGAAATGTCTCCCAGCTGCAAGAGAGACTGGGTGATGTTCAAGATGATAGATCTTCACATGACAGGACAGCAGATAGGGTGGCCTTCCTACTTACAACTGGAGATGGAAAGAAAATACATTCTTATTTCCCTTTGCCATGTGAACAGTTGATGGGTGGAGAGGTGAGGGCTGTTTCTTTAAATAGGTTGAAGCCTCTTCTCTGGATTTTAGAAAATAGTATAGCTGAAACCCATGCTTTTAATTACTTTTGTCTCCAAAATACAGTTCCACTTAGTGCAGCACGAACCCTGACAGAGCTCAAGAGGTGTTTGGACAATGTTCTCAGACACATGGTGTGATTTTTTGTGTGTCCCGTGCAAGGCCAGAAGTTGGACATCGCTCATCCTTATGAGTTCTTTCCATCTCAGGATTTTCTGTGATTCTATGGGATGTCTCCCATTTTGGAGACCCAAATTGTGGCTGGGCAAGGCTGGGAGAGCATTTCTGGGGCAGGCTGGACCATGCCAGGAACCAAGTGAGAACACGTTGTTTGAAGTGCCCCGTCATTGTCATCCTGGTGCACACAATTCCTTTATCAGTATTTGAAACATCTTACAGCAGACTAAGCCCCAAATCAACAGCCAGCAGGAGGCTGCTGATATTCCTCTACAGACCCTCATTATGCTGCTTTTATAAAGGAAAAAAAAGATAAAATATAGCATTTTGCCTGGAGCAAGACTACAGAGTTTGGTGTCTGGCCCATAACTGTCAGCAAAGGGAGGATGTTAAACTGAGCCCTGCTCCCACCCGCTTTGGGTGAGGGGGCTTACATGTTTCATCGTGCCACTTTCATATTTTATTTAACTGCAAAGTCCATAAAGTCCCTTTAAATAGAAACAATTATTTGAATAATTTATCCAAGAGTAATTTCCGTTTTGTTCCCGAGCCTGCCCGCTGCTGGGTGCTGGCACAGTGCACGTGCTGCAGGGTACCAGGAAGCTCAGAAGGCACACAAACCCCCACGTGCCCATGCCAAACTTGCTCCTGGGCTCCTTCCAGAGCCTGAACCTCCCCTGACCTTGGGAGCAAACCCTTGCAAGGTTTGCTGCGGGGACATACAGGTTTGAGGGGTGCCCTGGCCCCTTTCAGGAGCTGCAGGGATGGGGAGCAGAGGCTTCCCCTGGCTCAGTGCCCATCCAGCAGCTGCACAGACCTTCAGAACCACCCGGGAGAACAGCTGGGAACGAGCTGGGATGGATGGGGAGCTGCTCTTCTCAGGGCCAGAGCTTGGATGGGAACAGGCACAGGTGTGCAGCTGGGTGCTGAAGCTGATGGAGGGGAAGGCTGTGTTGAGCAGGGTAACAGCCCCATCGTAGGAACCAATTAGCCAGGGCTTTCAATCGCTGTGATAGCACACAGTGAAAAAACAATTAACCACGGAAGTCAAATTTGCCAATTCTGGGCCCTCAGTCCTGTGCCTCTTCCTTGAACAAATAGAGCTTTTAGTGTCATGTTAATTCTGCACAGCTTGGGGTTATAAAGTACTCATTGTGTGCTGTCTGGCAGGAAAAAAAAAGACTAATGAAGATGAATTTTTATTGCTGTGTCATGGTTTGTGCTGAAACCTGACTCTTACCCAAGAGCAGTTTTTTCTAGGTATTTTCTACAATCACATGAAGAAATTAAACATTCTTTTAGCATTGGCTCCAGCTGAAAAACCTATCTGTGCTGATTAGACCTGAATCTTTATTTTAGCTGTGAAAATAAGACACTCTTAAGACACATAGATATTTTACGTCAGGATAGAATGTACAGTATTCACCATCTCATAATTTATCTTGCTAAAGGCCAAAAAAATGCAGATTTGGTTGGGTCTTGAAGAACTGTGCATAATCCAGAATGCTCCAAGGAATATATACACAACATCATTTCTATCCCATTTGTGATCTTGAATAGATAGCTCTTCCTTTTGCAATTCTTCTGACTTAGAAGTCAAAGAAAGGGCTTATTTTCAGCTAATTAGACTCCCAGAGATTGCCTCAACTCTTCAAGAACTACTAACACATTTTTTTTACATCTTTCTTCTTCAATCACAGCAAAAGCCTTTGTGCCACACTTGTTTTTTCTCTCATGAAGTGATTATTGAAACATCTAATGATTCTGCTCCTTTGCTTGTTAAAAAATCTTTTGTAAGTTTATGATAAACAGGCTTGTAAATTCAACAGATGTTCAGACATCTGCATTCCAGAAGGTGAGTGGCAAAGTGTTTTCCCAAATGGCTTGATCACTGTGAGAACAAAAATATTTGTTTGTGGTGTATCATGAAAGGGCTCAGTGTTTTCCCAGTGTCCTGCACCAAATGACCAATGTGTGCTCCTTGGTAAAAGTTCTTGATAAGATTTTGGGGATGGGAGAAAGGCTGGGAAGGTGCAAACCTGGACTCTCAAGAGAGACTATAGAACTTGCTATTACAGCACTGCACAAATGGGACCAGGGTACCCTCAAGCTGGGCTGATTGTGAGAACACCAACAGCAAAGGTGAATGGACAGATGTCACCTTTTGAAAGCTGCTTAGGCCTTGTAACACCTCATGCTGCTTAAATTTTATATCATTTACAGCTTCATCCATTCAGGACCGTTTTGCGAAATACACTTTGGAAGTAGCTACATCATTCCTAAGGGTCTTAAATGTCTTTCAAACCCTGGTCCTCAAGGGCCTACACCCTGCAGGCTGCTGAGGGATGAAGTCTTGGCTCTGCCACTTTTGATGTCCCTGCTGATGGTTTTTAAAGATGGGCTTTAGCAAAGGAAGTTGCAGCCACCTGAGGTAGCGCCAGATTCTGCCACTTGCTTCCCCCAGCTGCTGGCAGAGCTGCCCCGAAGCTGGATGAGAGGTGGGGTTGTGGATCCTCTGTGTGGGGCTTCATCAGCAGTACAGTCTCCATCACCCCTGCTTGAGACACAGACCCCTGGCGAGGAGGGAGACAGATGCTGAGGGTGAGGGGATCTGCCTCTACTGGAACCATCAGGACTTGGCTGCAAGACCATGGTGACATTTTGGCATGGCAGGGCTCAGCACAGCGATGCTCAAATGCTGCTGCAGCCCTGGGCTGTGAGAGACACGCCTGAGCTCATGCAGCAAGTTAGCAGCACCCTGCAGGGCAAAGACAAGTCTGACTCCTAGCCCAGTGCTCCATCCAAAGCCTGGCTTTGTTTTGCACCCAAAAGCATAGTTATTTGTATTCAGTGAAATAAATTGCATTATACATGTCTCTTTTTAAAAACAACATCAGAACTCCTATGTGTAACCATATGATTGCCCTTTTATTCTTCCATTTGTATTTCTTTCTCCCTGTGTTTGTCCTTAACACTTTAAAATGAATGGCAAGATCGCATTTCATTAAGATGGTAGCAAAGGTAACTAATGGAACAGTCTGGCCAAACAAAGGCTGTGGAAAACATCCAAAACATTCAGGACATTAACACTGTCAACACAGATGTATAAGAAAGTAGGATGGGAGCCAGATGGGTCAGGTTTCCCACTCGTTCTTGGTTTGAAGGTGGAACTTTTACACAGGTTGGAGGGAGCAATGTATCTCTCTGATGAGCTAAACCTGCTGGGAGGCCACTCCTGCCACCACTGCCAGTCTCTCCCAGCAGATATCAGCATCTTTATCACACCACCTGAGCTGCATTGTTCTGGTTTCTTGGTCCTGTGGACCTTCAGCTGAAGGGCAGGAGCTTGCAGGGCCCCTCTGGATTATTCAGTTTTGCTTGTCTGTGTTTTGCTGCACAAAGACTTGGAACTCTGCTCCTACTTTTTCCTCTGTGGTGTTTATGGAGAAGATTCCCAGTAACAATAATCTCTGACATTTTATAGGTTCTGCTATGCACAGGGTGACTCAGTCTGCAGCTTCCTGGTAGTTTTGCTCAAATAAAGAAAACCCACAGCAGTCCTGGAGCAACTGCACTGCAACCTCCTCTCCTGGATCCAGATGCAGTCAAGCTCCAGCAGCACGTACCACACTGAGCATGACAAGCACCTCTTTGGTGTCTAAACATGCTTAGTTCCCTCTGTCTGGCAAAGGCCAAAAGAAGACCCAAAGTGGCACTAGGCAGCTTGTCAGGCTGCATGCAAAAGCCCTGGGGGCTGCTGCTCGTGGCTGCATTTATGGATATTTTTCACTTGTCAAGGGACACAGTTGAAGCATTGCTGTTTCACTAAGGCTGCACTGTCTGCATGTCACGTGTGGCAGCAGACTATTCTGGATCCCTTTTTGTCTGGTTCCCATCAGGCTTGGTAGCCATCATTTTTTGGGCACTGCTTTCAGGCTGGCTCAGTAGGAAAATTGGGATGAGCAGGAAGAGATTATTGTCATCTGGCCTATGGACAGTCTCCCCTCTCAGAGGTGGTTTGGTCCCTGAGATGAACAAATCACCTTAAACACCTGGTTCTACCAGAAAGTACCATCCCAGGCCAGATTTTTTCTCTGTCACTTACAAAATGAGGTGATGCTGATGTGTTCCATGACACCAGTGACATTCTGCCCTTAGAGCAATGCTGCATCCCCTGAGACAAGCCAGGTGAATGCATTTCAGAGACTTGTGCACCATTTCTGTAAATTTTCTCTAAATATAACCTAAAGAAGGAAGCAAACAAAGCCCTAAACGTGCAGTACAGATGGCAATAACATCTCTGAGCACAAGGAATGAAGAGTTTGAGGAGAGCCATTACTGCCAGTAGAGCTTTCCATGCTGATGTGGACCTCTCTTTCCTGCTGCCTGAGCACAAAAACCACGTGGAAAAGGATAGCCTTGAAGACTGGCACCACAGCCCTTTATTCACACTGGGCTTTGGCTGTCACTGTGCATAATAATGAATGAACAAAATTATAACTCACAGTAACAGTGTGTATTGATGGGAATGGTTTTTATTTTGGTCAATATTTCAATGAGGTTCCTACCCTCTGGTGGAATTGCAGGTCAGGGAGGGGCTGGGCTGATGCAGCAGAAGAAAGGAACATTGCTGGGCACTGATTGATTCTTTATTGGGCTGCAATACCAGAAGCTTCTGCTTGCAAAAATCAAATGTTAGATCTCTGTCTCTCAGGGTTTTATTTTGCTAGTACCTATGGGAACCAGCTGGGCTGGCTGCCTAGAGAAAAGACAAAGCAAGCTAGTCAGGAAGTTTGTGGTGATTTAAGCTAGATGCTGATTAGTGATTCATATTTGTCTGAATAATAAAATAAGTACAGAGAATGGAACAGTTTCCAGTGTATTTCTCTATTGCTTCCCAAGCAAAAAGAGAGCTGCTGTGTATAAGGTAAGGCTGAGAATTTTCCCACTGTGGCAGACCTGGTTTATTACAAAGAAGAGAGCAACACCCTAGAGAGAGAAAGATGTACAGTACTGTCAGTGTTAGAAATCCTGCACTGAGGATGTTTGTGTTGGTGAATTCATTGGGAGGGGGAAAAAAAGGTAACTTTTTATTTGAAACATAAACAAGAAATGTTCTCTCAGGGGCAAGTGACAGGCTGAAAAATTTGGAACAAGGTTCCATGGGCATGCTCCAGCAGTGGAATAGCTGCAAGAGTTGAACACTTAAAACCCTGCTCTGGAGGGACAGGGCTGGTGCAATTTGCTCTCTAGATACAGCCCTACAGCACTGCTGCTAGCCTGGGTCAAGAGATGAGCAGCCTCTCATTATCTCTTTTCTCTGCTAGAATTCAGTCAATTATGGGCAAATTCTGAGAAAAAAAGTTATTTGCTGAGCTTTATTGTGAATCTTTTGAAATGTGCTGTCTTGTTTCAGTGAATGAAAGTACCATGATTTGACACCTGAAGCTTTATTTCCTGCTTTTAAAGTAGAATGGGTCATTTTTCAGCAGACAGTATCTTTTTCAAAAGACTATTGTACTGCAGAATTAAATACCCTACCTCAGGAAACAGCATTAGAGACTCTGAACTTCTTAAGTGACTTCATAAAATTTGGAGGTTAGGAAAAGAGAGACCTGTTGGTTTTCAGCCTAGCTGGAGGAAAAAAAGGTTCCTTCTGTAAGAGAATCAGAAAAGTTCTGGAGTCAGACTGAGGTTGGGGGAGACCTCACTTGCAGGCTGGTGCAATTTCTGGTAGAGCCAGGAGACATTTAACACTGAGGGGAGCAGAGCCACTGCCCTGGAAGGGAGGTTTCAGCAGAAACTTTTGGGTCTGATCTGAAGCTTCTTTTTCTTAGTGGCCAGAGACACCCTGCTATTGAGGCTGGGTATGTCACATCCAGCTGATCTAAAGAGCACCATGAGCTTTTTTGGAAGTCACATTGTCATTTGTTTCAATCTCATTTATAGAGCTTTATCACACCCTGTATGTTTTCAGATGGCTCAAATAGCCTCTAGCTTTCTTTTAACGTCTGTGATTGCACTTCTTGATATCTTCTTTCCTTTCCAATGATGAGTTTGGACATATCATTGCCTGCATTTATTTCTCTACCTTCCCTTTTCCTTCCTCTCTGTCCTCACCACCAACTTCTGTCCTTTTTTCACATGTTTTCCTTGCTTTGGGATTTCTCACTAGAAGTCACTGATCATGCAAAGAGGATTTGTCCAAGCCTGAGATTTTGCTGCACGGTCAGAACGGACTCTTAAGTATCTAAGAGAGATAAATCATAATGGAAAATAGCTGCAGTATTCAAGTTCTGTTCACACAGCTCTTAAAATAGAAAGAAAAGACTCTTTGTAGGCTGCAGTTCAGATATTTGTCTGCTGCCATGCTAGAAGGACATCTGACTCATGAGCCCAGTCAGATTTAACTGCAGCATTTAGAGATGCCACCATGCTGAAGTGCCTGCCTCCCCTTTGACCAGTGGTTATTGTCCTTGTACCAGAAATAGAATGAAATGGATGTCCTCATCTTAACCTTCCCATGCTTGTCACCATCCACAGTATCAGCTCAGGACACTGGTGATGACAGGTTTGCTCTAAAGAACCTCTCTGCCAGCTGAGGAAAACCTGCATTGTTTCTGCTGCAAGGTCTCTGACCCAGGCATGGGGGTGCAGAGGGCACCTGGGATTATGTGGGTTTGACTCTCACATGCACAGGGTAGCCCATACAACAAAAAAGTATGTCTTACCAGGAGCTTTCTGGGCATTTTCTTGCATCTCTGCAAAAGTCAGCAGAGCGCTGAGGGGAGCAAGTTCTCATGAAATACAGGTGCAAGCTTCCTGCATCCACTTGGAGTCATCTGTGTGGAGGGCAGAGGGCAGAATGGAAATGCATTTTGAATATGAATTGGACTTTGAGATGATGATTGAATTTTTTATTGCATCCCCATATGTGCAGCATTGTAGGTGTAGGAATAGAATGGCAAGATGTTGTCTGCAGCATCTGCAGACAGTGCATACACGAACAGGCTCACAGGGGTGGGATGATCAGGGTTCCCAGCCCTGGCTAGGGGCAGACAAGGGGTACTTGCCTCTGCATGGTCCTTCAGGCAGCTGTGTGTGGGGCAGGGGGTCTTCTTTTACCAGTACTGTGAATCCAACAACTTCCTGCAGCTCTGAATTTTGCCTGGATTCAGCCTGATATAGATAAGAAAAAACAGACATTAATTTGGGTCACAGAGAATAAATAATTCCAGGCTATAGTGTGACTTAAGCTATGTAAGAAATAAGACTTCAGTCTGAATATGAGTGAAAAACTTTTTTTATTTGTCCAAGGTGTGCTGGGCAAGCTGATATCTTGACTCTGCCCATCCACCTTGAGCAGAGTCTTGATGGACATGAGCCAAGGTCAGTCTGTCTGGTTGCAGATTCTCACTGAACTCACAGGGTTTGTCTCAAACACAGGACTGGGACAAGCTGGTGCCACCCCCAGCACTGGGAAACACTGTGCTATGGAGCCTGGAAGGGGTGAGGAGCCTTTCCCCTGCCTGGATCAGTCTGTCCCTGTAACCATGGGAGCTCAGAGGATGTGGGAGCTGGATGCCTTGTGCAGCAAGAGGGGAGTGAGGGGGCACCCAGAACATGTCAGCTGGCTGCAGATGAGCCATCTGCTGCTAATGGCTTCCCCAGACTATTGCTGTGCTTTGGGTCTGAACTTCCAACCCAGAGGTGAAAGGCCCCTTCACTTACTGGGCTATTAATTGTCCAAACAACTAGTCTGGTTCTTAAGTGGGATTAATGGGAAGCCAAAGCTGGAGCTTATAACTGAGAGGAGCCTCACAAAAAAGATTAATAAACAGTGGAGGAAAGGGCTTGGGAGGGCGTGAGATCTGGACAATTCATGCACCCAGGCTGTTGTCACAAACTCTGACAAACAGCTGGCCCAGAGCAGAAAGTACCACAGGGTCTCTGTTTTAGTCCAAGATTTTTTGGCTCTTTTCTGAAGAGCAATTTTCAACAGAGGGGAACTCTTCAGTGTTTCAGTTCAGCATTTCCATCCAAAACCATTGCACAGCCTGGATTGTCTTTGCTGTGAGGAGTCCATCAAGGTAACACAGCAAGGAACTTCACTGTGACATGCTTCAGCACATGACTTGGATGTTCATCCTCAGGTTAAAAACCACATTATTTCCAGGAGAAAAGATCCCAGTGCAGTTTCTAGGGTTACCTTTCTACAATTTATATCTCTTTGCCATCCATCAGACCCCTTCTTCTCTGCAGAAGTAGGCTCCTTATTTACAGAATATGCAGTGTATGCTCCAAACAGCAGGAGGAGGGGGCTGAGATAGGGTTTACCAGTGACCCCCCCACTCTGCAGATGTTTTATATGACACTGATCTTTCCCATCCAGTGAAATATGGTCCAGTGAGCAGAAGGTATCTGCTCACTAGGGACACTGCTTAGATGCTGAGCCTGCCAGAGATACATGCAAACACCCAGGATGCTGTGACACTCAATGCAACCAAATGTTTTAGAGGTGGGAAGGTGTTTGTTCAAATACTGCAGGATAATGGGGTCTTTTCAGCTCTTTGGGGCTGTGGTGGTTATTTTCAGTGGATCTTTTTCTTACATTTCTGTTTAAGCATCAGAAGAAAGCTGTTTGAGTTGCCACCTAAGAGGAATAAATAGCAAGAAGAGCCATTTCACAGAGGACCTGGCTAATCTGGTCAGTCCCATGTGTTTTGGATGGCTGCTGTGTTTTGGCTGTCATGTGCAACCCTGTTTTCTGTAGATTTGAATGGTCCACTGTGCTCTCCACCAGGACAGCCTTTGAGGATGGGACTGATGGACACAGGCAGCTCCTGATAGCTGATAGTTTTATCCAAAACTTATTGACCCAGGGGAAAGATCCCTGTTTGTTGATCACACTGCCATCAATGTGGACACAACCTCTTGTCCATCTTCACAGCTGATTATTTTTAACCAGGTGCAGCAGCTAATATTAGTGATATTTTGTGGTGCAGGATGTGCCTGACATACTGGGAAAACAGGGTTGTTCAACACACAATCTATATAGATTTTTCAGCAGATTTTCTCAGCATTAGCCAGGCTCATGCATCATTGATTTCTCAAGTGCTCTGGAAAACATAACAGTAACATAACAGGAATAGTTTGTCCATCAGGCTCTTTCAGCTCTCTCAGAGTGGTAGGGCCATTGTTTTCAGACCATTACAGCTGGTAGGTGCTGTAGCTGTGTTATAAGACCACAGAAGCTTCACATCTCCACCAAAGTGTTTACATGGCTGCTACAGACAGGGCACAGCCATCTGTAGTGTTAGTGCAAGTGCTTTTCCATTCTTTGCATAAATTAGGAGAAACATATTATTTTGTTAACTGCTGTTTGTACAAATTTCAGCAGAGGATCGCAGTTAAAAAGATGTATTTATTTTTTAGTGCATGTGAAGTGAAAAGTAAGGGTTGGGGCAAAAATTCAGCCCCAGAGCTATTTTTCAGATTATGGGGGAAAACACATAATTTTACCAGCACTGAAGAGAATCCCTGGAATTTATTATAATGGCACTTTCCCATAGCTGGAGTGAAGCTCTGTGTGTCAGCACTTCTGCTCCTCTCAGGGCTCTACAAATGGTGCCACTGTAGGTGCCAAGACACACACAAAACCAAGATTCAAGGGGAAATCATTCTTAAAGTTGTAATTTTGGAATGAAATTAATACCAAAATGTTGACCCCTTTAATGAAGTTTTCTCCTTGTTGACATCCAAAAATATCTGCACTGGATAACATGTAGGTTAGCAAAGTGGGGGGAAAAATGCCATTAGCACATGACAGAGCCTGTTTTATTTGTTTATTAGTTGGATGTGTCATGTATGTGATAAGACAGGAGCAACATTTCACATCTCTGGCCTTTGTCCAGCAAACCCCTGAAGGACATGCTTCACTTTGAGCATCTTAATCCTTCTTCACTTTAAATGAATGAATCTAGTCATGTGCTTGACACAGACAGAGAAAAGGGAGAGCATGGAAGTTGGTGTCACAGACTTAGGGAAATGTGATAGCAACCTGTAGCTGGAAAAGAGTGCCCAGGATGCATATATATGCATAAGTGTTATCTGTTATGAACCATATGCATAATTAATATTTTGTTTAAACTGACTGGACCATTTTCTCTTTACAACAGCCTCCATTTCTGGAATTAAACAATTTTGTGCATCACAAGTGGACACTTCATTGGTTTATTTCTCCCCATTTGCCTAAACAAGAAGAAGATAAGCACAGAAAATTTCTGCTTAAAAATTTTGGAAACTCCATTTATTCATTCTGTCATTTGAAGTCATCAGTTAGGAGATATGGCTAGGCACAAGTGTTGTTTATGGTTTGCATGATATGCACATCTCTTAACTGGCTAATTCCTCACCTCTCTGCACTGCAGTAATCAAGGTGAATGAAGTTTTTACGGGTTGGAAGCAGCTCCACCTGGTTTGAGAACCACCACAGTTATTTCTTGGTCCAGTTATTGTGACTGATATGTTTAGGGGCAGATGTTTGGATTTGGAGATAACTGGCATGTTTTCCAGCTCCACAGTCATCCTCTCAATCTGTTTGCATTGTTGTTACCTGCTAAGCTTCCTCCCCAGCTTTGCTGGACCCAATCCACAGCACAGCGAGGAGCAAGCAGGTGATGCTGAGCTATGCCAACCCTCACCTCCTGAGGTGGTCACAAAATGCAGGGGGAATGTTACCAGAACTGGCTTATCTGAGATCATATGCTGGAGGTTGGATAGCTGGTCTAGATTCCACCCATTTGTGCTGCTAATAAGGCACAGAGAACAAACAAAGCTGCCCAAATGAAGCTATCAGAAACTCCCCACAACAACAGGAGCTTTCTTAGGTGACAACAAGCTGGCACAGGCACCTTTCTGCCAGCCTATAAAATTCAGTATAATGAGCGAGCCAGGGAGAGGATGAGGCTGGCTGTGTGGCACGCTGGCACATCCTTGGCAGCAGCAGCAGTGGAGGCAGGAAAATGAATGCATTGTCCCATTAGAGGCACTTGACTTGCTGGCTTGTGTCCCTGTGGAGCCCTTTGTGGACACAGCAGAGTGCAGACATCCAGGGCAGCATCCAGCCCTGCTCTAAATCACTTTCTGACAGGGCACTGCTATTCCCCAGACTAACAGGTGATGAAAGCAGGATGGTGTGAATCCCCCTGTTTACACCCCCCTTAATCCATGCGAGGTTTTGCAGATTTCTGTTGTGCCTCTTGGCCCTGCGCTCTGCTGAGCTAAGAGGGACCTCAAAGCAAACCAAACCCAAACCCTTTTATTTAGATGACCCCGCCTCCACAAAAACAAGCATCTCCCCAGCTCAGGTGCAGCAAAGCCTTCTTTTCTTCCACATTTCCAGGATCTGCTTAACCAAGTCCTGCTGCCTCCTCTCCTCCCCTCCCTGCCTTGAGAGCTGCCAAGGGCATTTGCGATGCAGCTTGGCCCTTGACGCTTCGCCCTGAGCGAGCAGCCAGGACTCCAGCTGCCCAACTCCACTGCAGCTGGATGCTCACAGAGAGCTTCAGATCCCCAGCTCGAGATAAGCCAAGATAGCAAGGCTGAAAATACATTCAAACTGAGGCTTGTATCTGGGTCACAGAGCTGCCAAAACCACCCCCGTTCTGTTGAAACAGCTATTGAATTTGCTTCTAGAAGGAAAAAGACAGTAACATGCCAAGTGACACTAATTGTTAGGCAGCACTGAGCAAGCATAATGCGCTCCTACAAATTATCTGGGAACATTTTTTTCCCCGTTTTTTGTAATGCATTTTGAGGGAGGAACAGGGAAGTTGATCAAGGTGAATGCGTAATCCATGAAAATCTGTGGAAAGGCATAGTTCTTCCAGGGGTACACTTTTAGTAGAAAAATGTTACCTGTGTGTTAGGTAATTGTTGGGGAAATGTTAAAAAGTTCTTCCAGTTTTGAGGTCAGAAAAATCTATGTAAACCACCAAAACCATCATTGGATTCCATGCAATGCTACAGGGAGAAGCCTGGCCTTCCTTTGCACCATTTTCAGCACTGATTAGGAAGGTGGGGATGGCACTGGGAGAAAGCCAGCCCCTGCTTTGGAAATGGTGGTAAACTACAGAGAATTCAGTTCCAGTTCTTTCCTTTTCTCAAGCTATACATACAAAATTATTTTCATCACCGTGAGTTTAGAAAAGAGATACCAGCCTGTCAAAAAATCCAGCAAAAAGGCCAAATTTGCTCTGCATTGGGTTGGCATGGTGGATTTGTGAAAGATAATTTAAAACACATCTTACTACTGACAATGCCCAGCAGAAAAATCCTGTTGGATTAATTATGTACTCTTAACAATTTCAGACTGGCAAATTAAGGGCAAGTAGGTTTTGTTTCTGTTTCCTTTATCAAGTCTTGATACAAAGCATTTTGCACCTGCATCTGTTCCTCTTCCCAAATTAAGCAGTATATTTAGCCAGGAGGAATCCAGATGACTATTCAGGGACAAAAGAGCTGTTCAGCTTAAATAAAGGTGGCAGAACTTGGTGATTAATTTGTCTCCTTTGTTTCTCTAGTTGGAGAAGAAAGGGAAAAAGACAGTAAAGAAGTAATTACACTTAACTACACCAAGAGAGTTTTGCAGTCCTGAATTTATGAGTGTTTTCAAGCTAATGGAAGATAACCACTTATGAGACACTTCCTGAATACAGGACAGAGCTATGTGAAGGCAGAAACACATGACAACAGCAGCCAAAGAGTGGTGTATTCAGCTTGTGTTCAGCTCATGTGTGCTTTTTGTTCTTTTTTTAGAGAGCTGTACATGAAATTTGCAGTGGTTTTGGAACGTGGCATATGGAAAGAGGATGTTATGCACCTGCCCTGGCTGCTGAGTAATACAGATGTGCTGCAGATGTGCGTGGTTGAACTGATTTTTGGGTTTTACTTCTACCATTGAGTCTTTTATAGGCAAAAGGTCTTTGGAGAAAGCATATACCTGATTTTGAAATCTGTGGCTGAACACTCCCAGCTGCTGTTCTAAGTCCAGCAGAGTCAGTGGGAGACTGACTGTGGCAAGGCTGTAATTTCAGCTTGGGAAGGAACATGGACATTTCACTTTTATCTATTTTGCCTTCTCATTAGATGAGCCTTGTTTAAAGATAATAATGTGCACAAATCTCCAAAGCTTCCCCTTAACCCCTTAATGGGAAGGAGGCTTCCAGATAAAATATTAGAACACCATCTGATGCAAAATTATTTGGGATCTCTCTGATCAGGATTCCCTGATCATTGCTGGATCTGGTAGGAGCAGCTGGAGGCTGCTCCTGGAGGAGGAGTGGCAGCAGAGCAGCTTCATTGCTCTACAAGCACTGACACCATTTAGAGCAATGGTTCTCTGCCTCAAATCCAACTGCTCTCATGCCTAAAGCTCATGCTGATTTTCAGTGCTTTAACTAGGGAAGAAATGTGCTCTGGCATGTAGATTGTTTTCCCATTTCTTTACTCTTTCCAAGTGGGAAAGAGGAGGAAATAATGAACAAAAAAAGAAATAACAGTGGCACAGCCTCAAATATTTTACAGTAAAATGCAGATGCAAATAGGAAAAGGTAGAGTCCAACTTCTGCAGTTGAGCCCTATTCAAAATACATGAAATATTCTTGATCTGGACATCTGGATCCAGAGCACACTGAAAGGAAACACTAAACTGAACCAATGAGCCGTGTGAATTTTAACCCTTGTAAAATCACTACAGTAATTTCCCATCTTTAAAGGTGATGGTGGCTTTGTTTTCCAATTTGGGTTTGGAGAAAAACAGAACACTGAATGTCATTATCAGAACTGGGTGACACTTGATAAGAGCATAAAAGGATTTTATTCCCGGGTAACTCTGACAAATGATTTTACCTGGGCAATTTGGCAAGGCCATAAGAGATTGGAAACACTACAGAATGATTTCATGGCCAATGGGCTGGAGGCAGCTCTGTTTATTTCTGTCTAAGCTGTGGGTCATTAAGGATGTATGACAAAATACATTCCAGGACTGAGGATTTGAGAAGCCTTAAGATGAACTGGTAGCAGCTGCTCATATTACAGACAGGGAAGAAGATCCTATTTCCAGCAAACTATAGAAGAATGTTACCAAAAGATGTATTTTCCCTGCATTTTAAATGTGTTGTGTACATTTCTGCAGTGTTGCCAGCCTTGGCTGAGATTTAAAGTTGCACTGCATGCTTTTACAGAGATATACTTTGGTTTGCAAAAAATGCTTTCTAAAAGCTTTTCTGAAGCATGCTTTCAGTACGACTAACAGAAACACCTTTAACAAGCAATAGCCACTTGGAAGTGGCATTTCTAAGGAATGTTTTCCCTTTCTTTGCCTTGTGCTGTTCAACCAGCAATAGCTGCAATTGCGAGGAGCAATAGAGCCTCAGGGGACCATATGCTGCTACTAACAGGCATTTTCTGCATGCAAATTTAGGAGGTCATCACATAAGAGGTCTCAGATCTGTTACTTATTGCTTCTCATCATTGGATCCTCTGGAGCAGGTGCCTAATCTGGTATCTATAAATCATCCACAGAAGCCTGCTGCCATTCAAGCAAGGCAATGTTTATTTTTCCTTGATTTTGCTTTGTCTTTTCACACATCTTGTCCTCCTTTATCCTGATTTTGCTAACAGTTTCTTCAACTAACAAATATTTTTCTGTTGCTACAGCAAATACTTCCTGAAGCATGTGTGAAGTTGAGCATGTAGGAATATTTTGCTGAATCAGGAATTCTTTGCACAGTAATATCCCACAGTCTGTGTACAGACAGAAGGCTTGGGTGGGGAACACTCCTGGATGCTCCTATGGGAAAACTGTGAAAAGTTGACCTTTTGTTTGGGGCAAAAAGCTCATTCTTTAATATAGTTACTACATTTCTCACAACTAAAAGTTGTCATGACAAAAGTCAGCATGGCAGCTGAATTGTAATGATTGTTTAACAGTCTTTCCTACTTACTAGAATGGCTGAAAGCAAAGCTTGTAGTGCTTTGTTTCACTTTGTTTAGTCAGTATTGCCCAGACTAAGAGTGCAGAGCAACCAAAAAAATCCTTATGAGGGTCTAGATCAAAGCAAAGAGGAGTGAATGGTGATTCTCAGAAAGATTCAGTTCAAGGGAGAAGAATCTTTCCCTTGACAAGGGTTGAATAAGATTGTGCCATTTGTTTGTCCAATAAATAAAATAGTATTTTTAAAAACAACAACAAACCACCTACAAGCCAACAACATGTGCTACCTGGTAATAACATGAAAATGGGAACTACTACCATCAAGCTGGTATAATGCCTCTGCCTGTCTTCCAACTCACTCTGCTGGCTGCAGGTCATATGTAGATTGCCTTACACCAATTTAGGAGCAGTGGCAAACAATTGAAGTGCTCCAAGTGCAATGCTGTAGCCATTTAAGTAGATATATGGTAGGGATATGCAGTAGCATATGTTACAAGAGTAAGGAGACAACTTCAGTTTTGCAAATGGGTCTCATAAGGCCCTTTTTGGAACAGTTAGGTCCAGCCTGTTTTCCACATTTCACCAAGTAAGTTGAAAAATTTAAAAGGGGCAGAAAAGATCTCCAGGATTACTTAGAACTATCTCTCAGTATAATACATCTCACTCACCCAAGAGCCTCAAGATACATTTAATTAACCTCTATCTGAAGTTAAAAGTTTTCTTGACCATCCTTTGCAAAGGTCTGCCTGGGGAAGTATCAGACAGCCTTTGGGAACTCCTGTTGGGAGCCAGTTCTTAGAAAATGAAGCTGGACCAGGTCACTCTCCTAAAGAGACACAAGACCTGCCAGGCTAATTAACTGTTTAAATAACATATCTAGGGATATCATATATCCTCATGTACTTGATATATTGAAGGCTAAAGTGCATGTCTTTCAAACACCTAACACAAATAACAGTGATGAACTTCCAAGAGAGGCATTATGAGATTGGTTCTTTTACCTCTCTTAGGAAGGTGGTCAACTTAAATTATCAAAATGGTTTCTCTGGCTACAGAAAATGTAGCTCTCATGTTTTCTCCATCAGGAATGTGGGCAAGAGGAAGATCTAGGGTGGGTTTTGTGCAAAGCTTAGTGACCTTCCACATCCCCACAAAACAGGTGTATCTTGGCTGCACTGCTGTGTCAGGCACATCTTTATTAAAAAAATACCTTCTTATGATCAGCTATGCTCCCTCTCCCTGTTGAAATAAAATAATGCCTCCTACTCCATTACCTGCTCTCCTTGGGAAGATACTGCAAGATCCCACAGGAGAATTGAGAATGTCTCCATGACACTGTGGTTTTCTGCACAGGAGTCTCAGATGTTTGCTACTGACATTTCAAATGCTATGTAAAACCAGGGCAACAGAGTGTGGTCTTTTCATTCAGCATTTAGCTTGAGAGGGGTCACTTTGCCATGGGTATGGAGCCCATGTGTTGTTCTGTACAGGTGGATTTTTGGCAGAAATAGAAGCTCCACTTTGACAGAAAGTTGCTCACCATGTGCTTAACACCCTAAGTATCAAGTGCAATTTCTCATCAGAAGCCTTGGCACTTACCTCAGGATTTGAATTATCACTTGGAAAACCAATGACCTCATGAGTGCTCTCTGTTTTGTAAGTTAGGAATCTTCAGGAAGTATGGAATCCATTTTTTTTTTTCTTCCTGTAGCAGTGGGGACTCTTTTACATATTTTGCTCTTCCAAAAACTCTTCTTCTTTTTCCTTATTTATCTCAATGAGTTCTTCTATATCTTCTCTAAAAGCTCTAATTTCCCCATTTTCTTCCAGGTTTCAATCTTTTTGCTTAAAAAAAATTCCAGCATAAAGTATTTTTTTTTTGCCTTAAGTAATCTCTGAATGCTTTAATTTCTTTACCTATTCTCACAGCAAGTACAAAATTCACCCCTTTTGAAGAAGAGAAATGGAGCCCACAGAGATTATATTATTAGCCTCAGTACATCTGTCACACAGCAGAAAAATGAGATCAGGGCTTCTAAATCCAAGATTAGGTCCTCACCAGTTGAACAAACCACACCAGACAATTAAGGTCCCACATAGTCCTGGTATGGCACATGGTCTTGCCAGATGTTCAGTAAGAATCTTGCAGCTGAAGACATATCTTGGGGTTTTAAAGATGCATTTTCTGCGCAGGCATTTCCCAAGGGTGCAGGCATTCATTTCAGGGCTTCCTGGTTATTTTTGCCTTTCTTCATGTATTGCAGTCCAGGTTGCTTTACACTGTGAGTTCACAGGGCTTTCAAAGCTGGCAAAAAAGGCTTGCATCTGGCCCAAAAAGACTGTAAAAAAAAAAACCCAAAAAGAATAAAATGAAGTCATTTTATACCAGGAAAAAAAAAAAAAGAAAATAATGAAATAAGGCCATTTTATTTTTCTATGCAAAAATAGGCAACAGAAAAGCAAAGTGCACATTCGAGCTCTCCAAGTGAGAAGACAATGACTAGAATTATAAAAGGAATTATCAGCAACAGCACATATGAGAAGCTCCCAAACCATCAGCTACGTGGTCTGACTCAAGATCAAACATATTGATATTCAAATACAGGAGAGACTCCCATTTAGATTCAACAGGGATGACACTTAGCAGCCCTTCTGCTGATGCTCTTAAAGGAGTGTTAGTTGAGATAAAAGAGTTATACTGTGGGACTTAAACAGCAGCTATTACTCTAAGTAGAGAGCAGCCCGGGGCAGATAAAGAGCTAAAGAAAAGATGGACTGGCTGAGGCTGAGAGAAAGAAATACCTGCAACATGAAAAGAGACTTAAGTTTTCCTTTTGATCTTCTTTAGTACCCTTCAGTATAATTTTGTCTGTTTATGTACTCCAGCGACTTCCACTGCTGTAATGTCTACAAGGCTGGCTGGTTTTCAGAGGTCCACTCTCAAAGTGCTGTTTTGAAGGAGGGGAGGAGGGGCCCCGCAGTTAAAAAGCAGCTCTGGAGATGAACAGGAAAAGTTGGTGGTGTCATTTCCCTTAGAAGATATGGAGATGCTCAAGTCACACAGGTTCATGTAACAGAGCCGGGCAATAAAAGGAAGAGTGGTTTGTAGGGGATACTCCAGAGGTAAGATTTACCAAGAAAGTCTGATCACCACAGTGAGATGGTGATGAATGAAGAGAGAGCACAGATATGGAATATGCGAGCTTGAGAAATATATGCATGCTACACATGGTTGTGTTAAGATCTTGTTTCACGTGCTCTTGGTTCACACAGACCCCTTAATACTGTAAACCTCCTTTCAGACCCTAAAATCATTGGACATAAAGCTGCTTCTTAGCTGTTGAAGATATAAACTTAAAAGTGACCTGAAGAAAGTAGAAAGCCTCATGGGTTCACATATTCTGGCACAGAGACCCCCATGCTGGCTCTTCCGTCTGTAGCTTCTCCTCAAGCAAATCCACTGTGCAGAGCAAGGAGGATTAAACACAGTTCTGCATCTTTTAAAACCCTTTTAAGATGGGTTTTGGGAGAAATTATCTGTCATCCTAATCCCTGCAGCTCTGTTTATCTCTGATCAGAAAGGGGAGTGCCAAATTGGCATAATGATTCACGTACCAAAAAAAGAGCATGCCTATAAGCACAGATCATGATTTGCATACTTATTAGCCTTGACTGCCAGGGAACATTCTGGTTCTTTTGTAAGCACAGAAACAGTAAAAATATGCTAATAGCAGCATATCAAATTTGGGCTTTAGCCAATCTGTCAATATTGAAATTACTTGCCTGTAGTAGAGTGGGTAAACAACTCGTTGTATAGGATGATCCGAGGCATGATTTGAACTTGTTGAAATTTAGCCATTTTGTGGCTGAAAAACTCACAGATCAGCAAGTGAAACATAAGCATACATGCAAGACAGATGTCACACTGACTTTCTATTCTCTTATTTCTTTGCTGCCTTTTTTTCTGCTTTGGGAAGTGGCTCATTCAAGAGTCTGGGGGTGATTTCCAGAGAGAATCACTTAAATCACTGTCAGTGTATGTCCTCCATATAGACCCCATTTATTCTCCTCCATGTGCAATAAAGATAAAATGTCTCCTGACATAAACTTGATATAAAACCAAGTCATTCTTTTCTTACCACAGACAAATAAAGCTTTTCCCACAGCAATGATCATCAAAACTCATCAAAAGTTAATGATCTTTCCTTAACTCTCCAGAGCTCTCCCATCTCTGAAACCAGCAGAAAAAAAGGAACAACAAGGTTACCAGCTGAAGCCACAGCAAATCTCTGCTAACTTAGCCTTATCCTCTGGTTTTTCTCTGTGTCTTTATAGAGCAAGAAGTTCCTTTTCTTCATCTCTGCTATTTATTCTTTCACTCTAGTTGTTTTGTTTTTTTGGTTTTTTTTTTCCAATTATCTGGCATAGTCTATGCTAATTGTCCACAGTTGGTTTCCCTTTCTTTGAGGGCCATTCCAGATAGAAGGAAGAAAGATGTAGTTAATGAAATATTTTTGGCCCGACATTCTTTATTCTCAAAGAATGGGACTGGAAGTTCTGTTTCTCTAAGCAGAGCTAAAAATAAAACCAGAAAACCAATAACAATAAAAAAGACTCAGAAAGACTTCATAATGTTCCAAGACTCCATGAAGTTCTTTAGCATATCTTTATGCTAAAAGATATGCTAAAGACCTTCACTTCTCCTCTAACCCTTATGAGACAGACCAAAATCTCCCAGTCCCAGCTCTGCAGACCAGGAAAGCCCTGAATTACAGGCACCTCTCCAGACCTGGCCATGGAGCCAAGCCACTTGGGCAGCACCTTGCACTCATTCCAGCTCCATTCACTCTACAGAACAACATCATTGATCGTTCAGTGACCCAGAGATGAGGCTGCCACTGACCTGAAAATAAGCTTTTCCAAGCTCTTGGTCTGCTGAATAGCCACATCTGGGTCCTACATGCAAAACCAAGGAGGGGAACCACAGGAAGAGATAAGCAGGATGCATTAAGTGGAGAAGCTGGTTGGCAGGTGGAAAGCATTTCCCTTCACAGTGCAACTGTGAAAAGTCAGGGACACAAAGAAGCATCTGGAAGGGGAAAGGAAAGTCAGTGTTGAGAGAACAACATCTCAGAAATCCTATCTATGATCTAAGGAGCTGCACACATCCACATCCAGACACAGCAACATATGTCACCTTCTTTTCAAAGAGAAATGTGTGTTCGCCAGAGACAGGAATCATCCAGGTGACAAAGAGAAGCACATCCTGCAAGGAATCCCTGTTTTAATTATGAGATCCACAGTATTTAATGCAAACACCTCAACATCTGGGATCCCAGTCACTGATTGAAAAATCTCACAGCTAAAGACAGTGTTTCAGCCTTAGGAGCTGAAAACACAAGCATGGATATGTGTCCACTAGAAACCTGAAAATAATTAAACAATCCAGCTTCAAACCTCATGTAAAACCTGTTGTATGGGGACCCCATATGTTGTGTTCTGAATGAGCCCAGTTTTAAAGACCATCAACAAGTTTTGCAATTTGTATTTGTGCATAATCTCAATTTATTTATATGCCAGAGGGAAAGAGCCTTGTTCTCTCTGCTTCCTCCCAGGGGATGATTCTAAGTTTCACAGCCAAGGATGAAAAGTAAATTAACAGGATATTCTATGATTTGCCACAAAAAAAGGCAGTGTGCTGATATCTGAAGCACAGCAGGCCCTCCTTGTTCTTCACAGAGATAACTAGGTGGAGTATCTCGCATAGCACAGGGTGGTAATTGTAGAGAAAAGTTAACTTGCTAATAGCAATCACTTTATCTTGTTTGTCAGTGATTAGTTATGTAAATTTGTTCTCCCCTTCAATTCCACACCAGTGCATCAAGGTGACATGCCACATGTGCATAATTACTGCCAGTGTTATTTCCAGACCTTGATCTACAAAATGCAAAGTGCCACTTATTAGGAAGTCCACACAATCAAAGAGGCTTCTTTCATTTCTCTACACATGTTTGCTGTTCTCTTTTGATAGGCACAGCATGGAAGAAGCCAGTGGGAAGCAAACGCAGCACTCACAACGTGGCTTCTCCTTTGTTAATTAACTAAATCAGGTGCATAATATTGCCTGGGTAACTCCTTGAGAGCCCAGGACATTTCTGCCCTTACAACACAGAGAAATGCTGCTTTATCCAAGTCTGTAAGACAATAAACATTAAAAGGGATGATAAAAAAATTATATTTATTTATTTATTGCTTACACAGCTTCATGGAACTTCACAGGCAAATGATATGAGAATCTCAACACCCGAGGAATTCATAGTCTCCACAGGCCAGATTCAAGCTGGGTCACTGTTTACTCCCTGTGTCACCCCTCTGAGTTTGGGTTGGTTCAACAGAAGTAACAGCATCAGGATCTGGCTTTAATTAAAGAAAACTTTAGAGACTAATAATGAGAACTAAATAAAAATGTTGTTGCCTCAGCCCTAACTCATTTAAACAGAAATGAAAAAAGAAAAAAGCAAGAAAAAAAAAAAAGCAAAACCACCAAAGAGCTTTCAGCTGAAGCCATGTTTTAGTGCTTGATATGCAGAGCCATCATGGCTGGGACCGACTTGCAGAGTCAGACAGTCAGCCCGGTGCCCACCGTGTCTAGCTGTAATAAAACTGAGCTGCTAAAAGCTCCAATTAGCATATATTGCTGAAGAAATGAATGCCATTTGCTGATACTCAGTAACAGGAGTGAGAATCCCATCCAGTTCACAGAAAGAGATGGATTTCATCCCAAACCATCCTTGTGTTCGCTCTCCAGATCTTTGTCTCATCATGTACCAGCAGCTCCCACTTCCAGAGCCCAGAGACAAAGCAATAACAATCCCTGCTCTTCCCTGTTCCAACAACCCAGCAGAGAGACCATGCTTGACCTTGTGCAGCAAGGTTTGCCAGGGGGAACACAGCCTCCATGGCAAGCAGCAGGATGAGGTGTTGGAGACCAGCAGCAGCTGCTGCTTTGTTATGCAAGGACCCAAATTCCAGCTGGGATCTGCTTGTGCAAGTCAAGCAGGAGAAGGCAACTGAACCCACAGAGTTGTGACTGCCTTGATTGGACCAAGTTCAACTGCAGATCTGTTTCAAGCCAGAAAGAGCTTCTCTGGCAAAGTTGCCCAGCACCAGGATTGTTTGTTGAAGCAGTTCACCTCAGTGTTACATGTGGCTGCTGGGGAAGTCCATTCTAATTTGATTTTAAAAACAATGTGTGCAGCGAAGATCAGAGATCAGCATCATACCACACTGCACTGTTAGAAAGGAAGAAAAATTCGTGTGATAACAATAATATTGCATTAGTCTAAGCACAAATGCAGCTTCACAGAAAAACTGACCTTACTTGAAAAAGGTCAAAGTACAAAGACAGGGTAGAGCCAGGGGAAGCAGTGATAAGCTTCTTTAAGGAAGCACAGGGTGTGCTGTTTCCTAGACCAGGCAGTCCAGGGGGTATTTGAGTCTCTTTGTGCTTTTATTTACAAAATTTAAAAAAAATGCAAAACAAAAATAAAAAAATTACATTGAAGAGGAAGGAAAGTGCTATTTATTGAAGAAGATGCAGCATGGTGCAGCTGACTGACCCCCCATCAGTGATATCAACTGTCTAGGAAGGATCCAGAGGTAAGATATGAAAGTGTTTTGCTAAAAAAACCACTCAGGGCCATGTGGCTTCCAGCTGCTCAGTAAAGTTCCTGGTTTGGTGCTGGGAGGGACAGCAGGCTGGCACCTAGTGAAATTAATGCTTCATTATAACAATGAAAACAATAAAGCTTCCTTTCCAATAGGAGGGCATCCTGTTGTGTTCAGTTTCACAAACTTTGGCTGGTTAATCTTTGTTGGACTCTCAGCTTTGTGATCCTTTTTGTAAATACAAAACTCTACCCACAGTGTGCCCCTCTCCCTGGTAAGGGCAGGAAGAAAAGCATTTCTTCTTCCCAAGCAGCCCCAGAGCATTTGCTCTATTCTGGGCCAAAGCAAGAGGCTGCTGCCCTCCCAGCCCAGCCCAGGCAGTGCTCAGCAGTGCCTGGCCACACGTCCTCCTCTCAGATGCTATTTTGGGGCCTGCCATAATAGCTGGCTTTACCCACTTCTCAGTCTCTGTGGTCAGCCTTTTGCTGAGGGGGTTGTCAGCCCTAAAGGATCAAGATGTTCCCTATTTCCTCTGGAGCTGGAAGGAAAGGACAGATAATCTGGCCCAGCCTGTGTGATGCAATTTATAAATGTGCAGGAACCTCACACATCCCAGATTTTTCATAGTCTGTGGTGAGGCTCAATTCTGCTCTCAGGCAAACCTGTTGTTCCTTTGAAGCCAATGAACTGGCTCTAGATTCACACTGGCATGAGATGCTTCTGGGTAAAAACCAAGGGAAAGCACTGCAAGGTGCTCCACAAGACAATTTAATCTGAGCATCTCTATGAAAAGAAATCCCATGCCCAGGCAAGATCCAGTAATGCTGGGGCATTGTGCACTTGGCTCTCCTAGCTGGAAGAGCAGCTGGGCAGATGCAGCATTTTGAGCAGTGTGTGACCATCAACCCCCCTCTCTTGTCCTCTTTAGCCTGCTCTAGCATCCCCCCTCTCTGGAGCTGTGAGCTGGAGGAGAAGGAGGCTGTCCCTGCCAGGAGCTGCAGGGATGGGGAGCACAGGGCAGCAGGGCAGGGACTGTGTGGGCAGCTCTTGACCCTGTGCTCTGAATCTCTTTTCCTGATCAGGAAGCTGGGGAATGGAGGGCAAGGAGCAAATGGGACTGAGGCCAAAGGCTTCAGCAAAGGAGTTGCCTTCCTCTTACAGACCAATTCAATTAGAAACACTTCATGGAGACTCGTTTCATAGCTCCCACTCAGCCAGGCAGGACTAAAGGACATACAGGACTTGCTGCCACATTACAAGTCCGGGGTCTTCACCCTGGTCCCATGTAGTCATCCAGGCAAAAGCAAGAAATAAATAGAAAAAAAAAGGGCAGGTTTAATAACTCATCTAAAGAGATGGCAAACCTTTGCTTCAACCTGACACCCCTTCTAACCCCAATTCTACTCTGTCCTTAATAACAGAACTAGTTGAAATATCAGGAGCTGATCAGAGTCCTGGCAGATAAAGCAGCAAAAATGCCCCTGCTTTTAGATGCTGACTTCTCCTGCCCCTGTGTGCATCAGCAGAGAAATACATACATGATTGCAAGCTTTGGGGAGAGTATGCTTTCCCCTGTTTAAATCCCTATAGAACCACTCCGGTCAAGATGAGGATGCCTTGGAGAAATTGGTTATTTTTGCCTTTTAAATATATTCTTGTGTGTTTCCCAAAATATATTATTAGGCCTTAATATTAAAAAAAAACACAACAAGAAGAAAACCAAAAGAACAAAACAAACACTAAACAGCTTATGGTGGTTTGATAGAAAGTAAAGGCGAGCAAGAGCTGAGGAAACTGTCTTGTCCAAACTTTTTCTCACCCTTTTCCAGACAAATGGCTTCCTTCTACTCTGCACAGTGTTATTATTAGTAAGGTTTATTATAGCATCTTGCCTTGAATGGCAGCAGCAGTGGAATCCCCACTGGGTGACCCGGGGTGCAGATGAGTGTAGGAGCTGTGTGATTCATTGTACGTGGCTCAGTGTGAAATAATCACAGCAAACTGTTTGGCTGGGGAAGAACTGGGCCTCTTTCTGTCTCAGGGCAGCTAAGACAGAAAGCCTCTGATCTAGATGGCATTTCACAGGGTTGAATTATGCTTCATGACCCTGTTTCCCAAACACATTTTTACCTTTTAGAAGTGTGTGTTCAGTAAGACTGCTTAACACCCCAACCTTTAAACTGAAGTGCTCAAAAGGGAAGATGGGTCAGGTAGAGCTATTTCTGTTCCTCAGCTATGCAATCAGGTACTTCTAGGACATGGAGTACATAGAATAATGGAACCATAGAATTGTTTGAGTTGGAAGGGGCCTTTAAGGTCATCTCATTGCACCCCCTGCCATGGGCAGGGACACCTCCCACCAGACCACGTTGCTCAAAGCCTCATCCAGCCTGGCTTTGAACACTCGTAGGGATGGAGCAGCCACAGCTTCTCTGGGCACCATCCAGAGCATTCATTCATGTGAATGAATTTTCAAATAATTTTCTGAGAATATTAAAATCTTTCCCTTTGTTGTGTCTTCAGAAGTTATTTCAAACTGAGTTGACTGTACTTCCCTGACAGACAGAACTTGAACCAAATCTGCTGCGTTCACTCAGAGCTAAACTCAGTCATTTATTGCTTAAAAAGTCAGTGATTATTTGATCACTAAGTCGATGTATCAGTGAATTCTAACTGTTATCACTTCAGTTTAAAAACAGAAGGCCCAGGTGAGGGGTAGACAGAAATCTGACCAGTCTTGTTAAGGCTGAGGTACCTCTGAGTATGCCATAAAATGAGCTTTAAGTACCTCTGAAATCTTAGTGTCAAACCCAACAGTGCTTGGTTTTAATACAACAGGTACTTCCAGAGAATAGCAGCAAGAAGGAGGGATTTTCAAGATACAATTTTGATCTTACTGCCACTAGTTCCAGAGTTAGCTTCTCACTCCTCTTCTGAACATGACACTGAGGCTCTTTCCAAGGGGACTGTGTGCACTTTAGAGCTGATTCTAAAACATGTCTGAAGAACTGAGCATGGGTAGGAATTACCAGTGAGGGAGAGGAAAGGAAAATGGAAAGGAAAAGATTTAAAGGAAAATAGAACAAGGCAAAAAAAAATATCACAGAAAGGAAGGTATTTCCAAGATCCTGCCTTTCACAAAGCTGGTCTGGGAAAGGTTATCAGAGGTTGGAGAAAAACCAATTGCAGCCAGCCATGGGAGGCAATACCAGTGAGTGATGCATACATCAGTTTGAGGGGATCTGTCCTCACATTGTGTGCTGTCCATAAGGAGTTAACAGAGGTCTAGGAGTCACTGGTGCTTTACCCCTTTGGTTGAGGCTATGGAGTCTGCCCAGGAGCTCACAGACTGGCTGGAATGAGGAGGAAGAAACAATACTTGTAGCAGAGTAGTTAAGGGAAGGACCTCAGCCAGCTGTGAGAACCAGAACACAGTGATTATGTGGATGATTATAATTAGATTTATTGCAAATACGGTATCTAAATAACAACTCTATCATCTATTACAATGGATTTTCATATAGCCAGGTCATGGTTCTTCCTGTTGAATCATGATCTTCAGTGAGACCTCCTTGCTTTCTGAACTTTCCAGAGGAGTCTCAGTAAAACTTGGTGCCCTTTGTCTCACATTTGGCCAACAGTTCATGTCTAAAGAGTTATAATATAAGCAGATTTGGCTAGAAAAGCATGTTTGCAGTTTTTAGCCTTGCAGAATTCATAATTACAAAGCACCTATGGAGCTACTTTAGGATATAATCTCTGTTTGACCAGATCTTTGTGCTTTTAATCAGCTGTATATGAGGTGGGGGAAGAGGGAAAGGGAGGGAATCCATGCCACATCTGCCTGCAACCTTGCAAGACCAGTTTGCCCAGCTGACCCAGTCTCCAGCACATTTTAGCAGTCCAATATGCACCCAAGTCAATCACAAACAACTCAGCTTCCCCTGTCTGTGTGTGTGTGTGTGGAGTGTGTGTGGGGAAACATGCATGAGAAGAAAGATGTGATTATGTTTCACTGCCATCATAATATCAGAAGACAAGATATGGAAAGTAGGCTGGATGTAAGTGGGACAAGGTGTTGGTGATGTGTGGTGCTACCTGTCCACTGAGGGCTTTTTGGGGCACTGATCATTTCAGGTTTTGATGTGAAAAAAAAAATAAAGGAAATGTTTCCTTAGTATGTGACTGGCCTCTTTGCAATGGCTTCTGCTTAAGTGACATGCCTCTGCTGCCTGCCACCTGTAATAGGAAAGGACACACCAAGGATTGTGAACTAACACTACCCCACCCTCAAAAACACTAGGGGCAAGGCCAGGGGCACTAATGACTGAGAAACATACCCCTAAACCCACATACAGCCACCTATCTGTACCCACTGCAATGTCCTGAAAACACAGCACAACACCCTGGAGATGTTCAGTCTGTGGAGGGACCCTTCTCCTGAAGTGGCCTTACCTGTATCAGCCCAAGGGGCAACATTTTGGGGTCCCAGAAATGCTCCTGAGCAGGTTCTGCACTTCCTCCTGATCACACTGTATTCAAGATTCATGGACCAGACTCTTGATGCCTCTGTGAGAGACACCAGCAGGAACAGTGCCACACTCACCACATTCCTTTCCTTTATGGTGAAATGGATGACCAGTCTGCCCACAATTTCCATGTAGGCAATTCAGTCATTGCAGCAGTTGTTTTCCTCTTCTTTCAGGTAAGAACACATAAAATTAGTTATATTTCCCCATACTGAAAATCATTCCAGAATGATACTAAAGCAAGAATGACTAAAGCAAGAATGGGTGTTCTCTTCTGCCATCAGGATGTCAGAAGAGAACACCCAGACAATCTTCTCCTTCTCTCTGTGATCTCCCTATCTGCTGTACTGCAAATACTTGTCTCAGGTTGAAGTGCTCCATTTCCTTCCTAAAATCTCTTTCTTGTGCTAGTAATCAGGGCAATATAAAATGTTCCTTTTAGACCATCTGGAAGCCACAGGAAACATCAATTAACTGCATATATTTGAATCATAAGTACATTAGGCTAGAAATTTCTACATATTCTAAAAATGAAACCCTATAAAGATTTTAAGCTGTGCAATATTTAATTAAGTGGTGGCCCCAGAGTGTGGAGAACAGAATCATGTCCCTGGGCCATGGAGCAGAGTTTGCCACAAACCCACAAGCCAGTCCCCATCAGCAGTGCAGCTATAAAGTTTCTTTCACATAGCGAGCTCCCTGTCTAGCTGGTGCAGCCACATCACAAGCATTTCATTTATAGCCTCTTTTGAAATGCAGAGGATTTTTTTGGGTGGCTCCAGCTGAGCTGCTGAAAAATAAAGGAAGTGTGCTCCCTACTGTCTGGAAAAAGCTCTCAGTGGAGCCTGCCAGTTTGATACAAGCACATTGGTCTAAAATAGCAGCAACAGTTTAAAAATGTAAGCCAAGCCTTTTCTGTGTGTGCCTGCAACACATGAGGATGTCTGTGTGCATCAGAGCCCTGCTCCCAGCCAGGCCTGCCACCAGCCAGCAGCAGCCCTTGGGTGGCCTCACTCTGCAGTGGGAAGGTGAAGAAGAAGGAAGCGTGCTGTTCCCACCCTTCCTGTGGAGAACATTGCCTTCAGCTTTGCTTAGTGACCTCGAGCAAGTCACCCCACCTCGCTTTGCCCTTCCCCGTGGCCAAAGCAGGATTTGAACGCTGTTATTTGAGCACAGTGCCATGAGCACTACTGGAGCCCTGACTGTGAGCTGGCTGCTCTAAGAGCAAAGAGGTTTCTCTGCCAGCAAGGGCAGCACAGAAGCCAGCACAGAGTTACTGGTTGCAGCATTCCCTGGATCTCTGGAGAGCAGGAGGGAGCTGCAAGGGAAGGGCTGACCACTCCACCACCGCTTCCCTGGCAAAGCCTTCAGAGTTCTGCTCTGTGCAACAAATTTGATAATGAACAGACACTAAAGCAGTGGCTGGATTTGCTGTGCTGTGCCCAATTCATCTGACACTGCCCTGTTCAAAAGCAGGGTGAAAAGTCACCTCTGTTTGGGTTTAATTTCACTTGGGAGCAAGCCACGAGAAACTCTTAACTACTGCTATGGAAAGAGTATGATGGGAGAAGGAGTTGGCTAAGGGGATGTGGCAGTGGCTGATGTTAAGGTGAGAAATATGTCAGAGAACAGCTGTTAATAGAGATCATCAGAGGTGATAGTAATATTTGCATTAGTGAGCTGAAATAAATATTTATTAATGGCATATTTTGATGACAGAAAGGTATGAGGCATCCTCCATGGAGAAAAGAATTAGGGATGCAGTATGAGCAAAACTGAGTGAATTTAAGAAAATGGAGTATTAATAAAAATACTATGAAATTAACAGTACATAATTCACAGTACAGTGTTCAGGGTCTTGCAATGAAGAACCGATTACAAAACCTTTTCTATAAGCTGTGAACTCATCTGCTAGAATTGAGTGAAGCAGATAAAGACCTGTGCATATGAGGTTATTATGGGATGATTACATGCTGCCAATGTGATGTAGCTGTGTAAAAAGAAAATGTGGTCTTAAGCGGTGTCAGGAGAGGCACTGACTGTTGTACAAACTGACAGTAAAACGTCACCCCCGTGCTATGCAACAGACCCTGACGAAGACAGATGAACCGCGGGGGGAAAGATGCAGCGGTGGCGGGGGAGGAATGTGTGCTCCAAGGGGATGCTCCGGCATTTTCCCTTGCACAGCCAGGAGCAATGACGGGAATGCGGCTCTCCCTGTACATAACCCGTGCCAGCGACGGACGGGACCCATTTATGTCCGCTCCCAATGCTGTTCTAACAGAGAACGGGCGCAAAACCCGTGGTAAAGTGAAGCTCAAAGTCAGGGAGCTCTGGGGAGGAGCAGATGCAGGAGATGACAGGCGGTGCTGGAGTGCCATCGTCTGTCCCTTTGGAGCATGGCAGATCTTGGGAGCTGGAGACGGGCAGGGATCTCGGGAGATGGAGCAGGGCAGGGATCTGGGGAGCTGGAGACGGGCAGGGATCTGGGGAGCTGGAGCAGGGCAGGATCTTGGGAGCTGGAGACGGGCAGGGATCTCGGGAGCTGGAACAGGGCAGGATCTCGGGAGATGGAGCAGGGCAGGATCTCGGGAGCTGGAGCAGGGCACGGATCTCGGGAGATGGAGACGGGCAGGGATCTGGGGAGATGGAGACGGGCAGGGATCTCGGGAGCTGGAGCAGGGCAGGGATCTGGGGAGATGGAGCAGGGCAGGATCTTGGGAGCTGGAGACGGGCAGGGATCTGGGGAGATGGAGCAGGGCAGGGATCTTGGGAGATGGAGCAGGGCAGGGATCTGGGGAGCTGGAGCAGGGCAGGATCTCGGGAGCTGGAGCAGAGCAGAATCTCGGGAGCTGGAGCAGGGCAGGGATCTGGGGAGATGGAGCAGGGCAGGGATCTCGGGAGCTGGAGCAGGGCAGGATCTCGGGAGCTGGAGCAGAGCAGAATCTCGGGAGCTGGAGCAGGGCAGGGATCTGGGGAGCTGGAGAAGGGCAGGATCTCGGGAGCTGGAGAAGGGCAGGGATCTCGGGAGCTGGAGCAGGGCAGGATCTCGGGAGATGGAGACGGGCAGGATCTCGGGAGATGGAGCAGGGCAGGATCTCGGGAGCTGGAACAGGGCAGGATCTCGGGAGCTGGAGCAGGGCAGGGACCTCGGGAGCTGGAGCAGGGCAGGGACCTCGGGAGCTGGAGCAGGGCAGGATCTCGGGAGCTGGAGCAGGGCAGGATCTCGGGAGCTGAGCATGGCAGGGACCTCGGGAGCTGGAACAGGGCAGGATCTCGGGAGCTGGAGCAGGGCAGGGACCTCGGGAGCTGGAGCAGGGCAGGATCTCGGGAGCTGGAGCAGGGCAGGATCTCGGGAGCTGAGCATGGCAGGGACCTCGGGAGCTGGAACAGGGCAGGATCTCGGGAGCTGGAGCAGGGCAGGATCTCGGGAGCTGGAGCAGGGCAGGATCTCGGGAGCTGGAGCGGCGCTGCCAGGCTCCGACAGGACCCGGTCGGGGGTTTGGGTTTGGGAGCGGAGCAGGGCAGCAGGACTGCTCAGGTCCTGGAAGCACAGCTGGATGTGCGGCTTTCCCAGGAGGACACGCAGAGGGGACAGAGGGACAACCCAGGAGGGACAACACAAGAGGGACTCTTCCAGCTGGCCTCTGCTAACAGCCGGAAGAATTTTATAACTTGTTCTGAATGAAATCAGCAGAGAGAAATAATAGCAAAATACTCACAACCTCTGCAAAGGGATAAAAAAAGGAAAGGTAGAAAGGGAAAGGGAAGGGGGAAGTGGGAAGTGGGAAGTGGGAAGTGGGAAGTGGGAAGTGGGAAGGGAAGGGAAGGGAAGGGAAGGGAAGGGAAGGGAAGGGAAGGGAAGGGAAGGGAAGGGAAGGGAAGGGAAGGGAAGGGAAGGGAAGGGAAGGGAAGGGAAGGGAAGGGAAGGGAAGGGAAGGGAAGGGAAGGGAAGGGAAGAGAAGGGAAAAGGCAGAGTGAATATGCCCAACTCAGTTCCTCTCTCTAACATCAACCTCACCATGCAGTGTCTGAGCTGACTGGTTTGCAGCAGACCCTCACACACCAGACTATGTCACCTCTTGCTCTGATAGTGGGGATAGCAGAGCAAGTGTCTTTCTGCCACTCATCCCTTTGGTCATTATCTTACATGAGGCTTTGTGTTAAAGAAAAACTGCAAGCATTTTCACTTCAAGTACATGCTTTGGCTCATTAATCCTAAACAGTATTGATTTTCTGTCGTGTTTTTTTCCATGTTAATTGTCCCAGATGGAGAGGAGCTGCCAAGGCTGCAGTGCTGATACATCTCCCCCTAACCACACACCTCAGGAGAGGATGGAAGGTCCATATTTAGCTACTAAGTGTAGCTGTAACACAACTTGAAACCAGCTGTCTCTGTTTTGCATTTGCAAATGTTTTTCAATGTAGGCTGATGTTATGGCCTGCCAGCATCTGCAGCAATGATGCCAGCAGCTTATTAACAGGCCAATTGCCAATTGCTCAACATTGTCATATTACACCAGAGCCTAAAAGTCTCTGCAATCAGAGCATCCATTTTCAACATCCCTTGCATATATTTATGGTACTTTCTTCTTTTAAAGTGTCCTGTTATTCCTCTGTTGAATATCCATCAAACATTTGGTGAATAAAAGCATTAAGAATAAGGAAAACTGTCACTCAGTGCCACATTTCTGAAGGCAAGCCTGTATGTAATAGATTTTAATTCTATTTCTGAGTTGGTGTGACCATCCCAGGAAGAGCTTCCTGGGGTTTGCCAGGCAAGATCAAACCCCTAAGACCTCAGGTCCTGTCAGCTGCATGCAACACTGGCAGCCCTGGGAAGGATGAGGTGGACGAATGGAGGAATATGTCCCTCCTCACAGAATTCATTGGAAGCCCAGAAAGCAAAAAAGCTACAACAACATTCAGGACCAGGCCAGAAAATGTTGGTGTGTGAGGCTGTCCTGCAGTGAGCAGTCAGCTGGCAGGAGCAATGGGAGTTCTGGGATACATCAGGATGCTTTTGGGACCTTGAGTGCCCAGCCCTCACTGCAGCTGCTGAGTCAGTGCTGTTTTTCAGAGCAGAAGTGCTGTCCAGCAAGTCTGCAGGAGAGAAGGGACAGCATCTCTCAGCTTTTGCAAATCTGCAGGAGAGAAGGGACAGCATTTCTCAGCTTTTGCTCTGCACTCACAGCCAGGACTGGTGTTGGAAGCTTCTGTCTCCCTCTGAGGACAGCCAGTGCCTCTACTCCTGTCTGTCCACCATCCCTGATGGTGCTTCTCCTGACCTCTGCAGCCCCTCCTGCCCTGCCCTCTGGGACAAACACAGCACAAGCTCCTGGGCAGAGTGTTGTTCCTCGTGTCAAAAGTGCCATTTGTTAAAAAAACAAACCACAAAACCAAAGACCCCATGAAGTGGCCACCTCCTGCTGACACCACTAAACTCCCTGAGCATGAGAGCACACCCAGGTCTTTCAGTGTGTTAACTTAGCATGGCATCCTTGATACCAAACCCCCATCTCTGCAGGATCATCCCATGGCACCATGCCCATCTCTGCACTGGGAGGTGAGGGAGGATGTCGGAACTCAAAATGTCTCAGACATTTTTGGAGGTTCCAGGCCCAAGTCAGAAGCATTTGAGACCCTGGCAGGCAGCTGGAAACAGCTGTGATTTTGGGTTTGAGCATGGAATGATTTACCAATTTTGCAGGAAGAACAAGAAGTCACAAAAATTTAGATATTACAGTAGAAGTAGTCACAAAGTAGAGGGAAGAATTTTTTAGTGCTGTACAGGGGGGTTTTAATACTTGTACAGGGGGGTACAAGTTTTGTACATGGGGGTCAGAGGTTTTAAGATGGAGGGATTTTGGCCGGTCCTGTCCTTCCTCTTTCTCCTTCGTTACCTCCATGTTTTTGGTGATGTTGGCACTCACAGATTGGTTTAGAGTAGAAAAGCACCATTTAATATAGGTAATAGGCATTGGGAAAAACTGTAAACATATAACATGTAATGTACCATATGAAAGAGAGCAGCAGCCCTGGGTAGGGGGAGAGGAGAAGTCGGGAGTCAGAGAGGATGTCAGGGTGTGTGTGTGCCTCTCCCTGAGCTGCCTGAGAAGAAAATCTTTTAGATAACTTGCAATAAACAACCATGAGACCGAACAACAAGAGACTGCTGAGCCTTTCTTTGAAAGCACGGGTTGGAGGAGAGACTTTTCCACCACATGGAGCCACCCCATGACCTAGGGTGGTCTTTGACAGGAGGTGACCTGAGAGGAGGAAGGTCTGGATGTCTCCAGGAGAACAGCCCTGGTGACCTGACAGGAGGAAGGGCTGCTTGTCTCCAGAAGCAGCACATGCCCCCCTCAGACATTAATTAAACATTGCCTCCCCTGCTGTATGCCACAGATAATTGCCCTTAATTTCACATGCTCGTGCAAAGGAGAGGCAGTAACTCCATGCCTTTGTTGGCTGCCAAGGACCTCGTCACTGTCAGGGGATGCAGCCCTGGGTGGAGGCTGAGGTGCACCATGGCTGAGGTGCACCATGGCTGAGGTGCACCATGGCTGTACCAGTGTTGCAGTGGGATGTTTTCAGCTTTCTCCACAGCATTCAAACAGAAGCACCTTTGGTGGGGGAAGAGGGATGAAGGACACCCCTTCCAAGGATGTGTGACAAGTCCCTGGGGAAAGTGCTCCACACATTTGTTTATAGTGTTGAAGGTGTAAGAGACCACACACCAACCCACACGTAAGAGGGTTTATACACCCCAGCAAAACCAGAAATGAGACAAATTCAGATTATCCACCCCCCTTAAATCCTTTTCTCCATCTGTTACTCACCTTTTGAGTTGAGTTTGAGTTTTACATCTAACCATCCCCCCCACCCTACCAGGCACTTCTTTTGATCTCTTCCCTTCACAGTAGCCCCATTCTGTCTTGCAGCTTTTACTTCTTTGCCTGTAAATCTGCTCTCTGTTCCCTCAATTCTTCATTCATGACAGTTCAGGTCATGACAGCAATGAACACAATGTGTGATCCTTGAATTATGCTCTAGCTAGAGATGTTCCACAGGTAATTTCCTCATCTTAGCTTCTCTGCCTAAGCTAGAACAACCATTCATTACTACACTCCTGGCTGATCTGAATGATATCTCAAGCATACAGAGATCCTTCCCTGGAGACTCTCCTACCCCACTCTTGCTTGTGATGGCTCAGAAAGTTCCTGAGCCAGAAGTGGCTTCTCTGTGATAGGACTCAGCTGCCAGGGACAGTCATGTATTTGCTAAGGCTGTGAGAGAGCAGGCAAATAGGTTAAAAATACAGAGTAATACTGCTTAAAAGGATTTTTATTATATTTTTTTCTGAGGGTGTATCATGCTATGCATGTTAGGAGATAATTGTGTCTTACTTGACACAGGTAACAGAGCAAAAATCTCAACTGCAAGGTAAAATAAGAGACAGAAATTGGCAGCCAGATATCTTTACTACAGAATGAATCCAGTAGTGTAATATATGGCCAAAGAACTGGGATCTTTCAGCAGCCCATGTTTACAGCTCAGCCTAAGTTGCTGAGATCTGTGGCTCTGATCCAGCAGAGCACATATTTATCTCTCAGCATGTGAGTAATCCCATTCACTTCATTTGTACCACTTACACACTTCAAGAGAAACAAATATTTGTGTGACTTGTCAGATGTGGCTCTCACTGAGCCAGAAGCAAAGAAAGAGAGGTGATTATGCAGTTCCATGGGGAAGAATGTTTTGAGATGTTTTTCTCTTCTTCATCCTTGCAAAGGATGCTGTATGAATTAGAGCCCAGTTAATGCTCAGTTAGTGCTCGTAGTTACTGCCACTGAGTCTGCTTTGGTTGATAGTGACAGGAGTCTTTAGGGATTACCTTTTAAAAAAAAAAATGTTTGCAGTACCATGTTTTTTTTTTTTAGTTAAACAGATCTCAAGCCTGGGAGAAGTCTTCATGGGTGCTTTTCATAGTGTTTCTCACTCCTATAACTAAGTAAGCCCCTTTCTTGAGCTCTGTAAGAATATGCTGGACTGGTCCTTGTAAAATGAAGATTTTTTTAATGCATTAATATAGGTGCCAGTGTTCACACAGCTGTAGCTGGTGTGTGTGTGTGCTTATGCAGATAAGTATTTTGAGCAGGGAGAAGCCTCTGTTGGCTGCACACTTGATCTCCCTGCTGAAATGAATGACATGAAGTGCTGTAAAACACATTATTCCCATTCTTGCCCCAGGCTGAGATTGCCAGTGCTCACATTACAGGGAGACCACTTGACCCATCTCCACTTATGCACACAAAGTACACTTCATGATTTTACTACAGAGTGTATGATTTGCCTCTATGGGTCAGCCTATCATCTTTCATAAATTCCAAAAAGAACAGCACCTTCTGGGCAGTAGCCAAAATAAGGACTGCTGGGGAATCTGATATTTGTTTCATGTTTATATCAAGAGAAGTCAAGCAGTGATAGATCTCCTATCACTTCATTCATGTTTCTTGCACTGAGTTATGGGATTAGAAGCCAGTTGCTCCAAATAAAGTTGTGTAAACTTGTAGAAGCTGGTAAACTCACAACATGAGAATAAGGAGTTGTTAAAAATCTCCTTTCTCAATGGATCTTTGTGTTTAAAACTGAATATTATCTCTTTTACTCTCCCATTTTCTCAGGAAAACAAAAAAATACATAAACCCAGATTTTGATATGTTTTGTATTCACTTTGTGTGACAGAGTTCATTGCAGAAGCTTGTTGGGATCTCCTGACTTCTGTTTCTGCTGGAAAGGCTCTTTACCCTTTTCAATTTGCAATTACACCATTTTTTTGTGTTTCCCCTAAAGACTAAGGAAGAGTGCAAGACAGCTATATCCTTTTCTACCTACTGCATATGCAGCTGGCATAGTAAGTGATTTCTTCTGGGGTACATAAGTTAATTTTTCTCCAACAGCTCAATGATGTACAATTAAATTTGTGGTTTAATGAGACAGAGAAATGTCCTATCATTCCCATGAATTAGAAAGGTATAAAGCATTTCCCAATGGGCCAAGTCAGACTTATCAAATTTTAAATTAACCATCATTATAGTTCATAAACTATCACAGATTATTCTTCCAAGACCTGTTAAAATGAAAATTTATAAGATCACATAAATAATGTCATGTGCACAGTTTTGACTCTGAAGTTTTAAGCCAATAGAAGGCCTTGGATGGAGTCTAATTAGGCACAGGGGCTGTAAGGGAAATGCAAAACCCCAATCATTGTCAGTGGAGCCAAAATTCCAGTTAAAACCTCCGACACTTTGTTCATTATAACAAAACTCTCATTTTAATCACAATTTTTTTCATTAATTTATGGTCCAGTCTAAGTGTCTTACATAACCTGGGCTGCTCTTTTACTCAAACATGACTAATTGCCCCAGTCATGCCAAGTTCCTGATTCAAGGACATCTGGTACAGTAAGGACCACAGGCCAAACCTACAGTACATGAAAGCTATTTTTACCAACCTGAAACTCCTGATCAAATGAAATTTCACTTATAAAATACCTTCTGTGCTAATTTAAAAGAATTTTGACTGTCTACATAGAAAGTGTAATTGCCATGTTATCTGCCAAAGTGGGCAAGAAGAATGGTAATTTCATAGAAATTTGTTTGCATTACTCATACTTTAATTTCTTTTCCATTTCTTCTAACAACTCTATTAATCTATTGTTATTCTTCAGATCTCTTAAACACTCTTTGCAATGCTTTTGTTCAAAGGCAGCCCTACATCAGTATAATTCATTTTACCCTAGCTATTACCAAAAAGTCTGTGGACAATATTAATTTTTAGCTCTTTTCATAGTTGGATAGAGATTATATTCATCTTACACATTGAAAATTTAAGTCTCTGGTATTTCTTTTTGTCTGCTTTGCTTTGCTTTCATCTACAATGTTTTCACACGTACAATCTGGGGTTTAGCTTCCAAACCCATAATTATTTTAGGAACAGTGAGGGTTAAGTAGTGAATATTACAAGAGGAAATTTAACCCAGAGATTTTTTCCTTGACATCCCACCAGCCTCCGCCTTTCACATGAACCTCTCTCCTGTTATCCCAACATTACCCATGCCTGACCTGTTCCCCACCCCAGATTCCCTCAGCAGGTAGTTTCCACCATGGCCTGAGCAATTTGTGGGCCATGCAACCCATGAAGGAGAGAGTGAGTCAGCCTAGAAGTATCTGAGTGAAAATGCATCTTTAAGATATGGCACTTTGAAAAGGATAGATATGGGTTATCTGAATCATAGGTTCTACACATAAAAATATGGCATCAAAGAAGCTCCATTAACAAACATTCTCTCCACCTCTGCTTGCACCCTTTATCTGACTGAGGAGCAAATTAAGCTGCAGCAGCAGGAACAAGCAGGAGAGTTGATAGTACAACCCTGAGCACCTCTGAACCACCACAGCCCCTGGGGACCACCGCAGCGTGAATGCTCAGCAGCAAAAAATCCAGATCAGATGTGCTCTGTTGTCCTTTTCAGAGTCTGCAGAGATCTTCAATACTCTCTTCAGATCTCTCAGATAGTAAATTCCACAGACCAGATCTGTAGTGGTATTGTGTGGATCAGCTTTCCTCACATTAATGGAGATTAGGCACGTAGGAATAATCAAACCTCGTAGGTTATTATTCCACTCCCTTGCCATTGCTGCTAACCTTGCCATCCAATCACCAACACAATCTGTTTTAAGAGCACTTATCTCATTTGTGAGAATGTTCCAATACTTTAAACCAACTAGTTTTTTTTTTTATTTTATTTTATAAATTTCCATTATCTCAGTTTTCCCCTTTTGAGATATCCTGTACATGCAGATTATGGTTTCTTAAAATGCTTTCCAACTACTTACTTTTTTCTTTTTTTTTTAATTTAGGAAACATTATCCCTAGCCCTTTAATTAACCACACTGCCCATCTGCTCCAAGCTCTCATCAAATAACACCATTCTCATGGCTGTGCTCTTCATCAAGAGTTCAGAGCTATCACACTATCTGGCCTCCACGATAGCCAGCCTGCTGTTCCAGGCCAAGGAATCATCTCTGCTTCCATTCCCATGACTGTGTTACTCTCAGGCACTGTGCTATTAAAAGCCTGCTTTCTCCAGTGAATCATTATCCCCATCGTGAGCACAGGCAGGATGCAGCCTGGTCCTGAGGACCCTTCCCAGGAGCAGAGACAGGCAGTGTCAGTGTGAGTCAGTAGATGGCTCTGTTTCAAGCTATTTCAGCAGTTTTTGAGTCTGCGTGGGATGATCTTTTAGTCCTGCTTCTTTCTTTTTACAAAGTGTGTTCATATCCAAAAGCGTCTCTCCTCTGCATGTGTCTGCTGTAGGTAAACTGTCCAAAGAATAGAGCTCAAAACCCAAAGCACATCAAATATGTCAAAACATGACAATCCCCATATATCCCAGGTACTTTTCAGTCAAATGCTAAGAGAAAGTGCTGTGACACCCCTGAGTATTAAGTCATCAGAATGACAAAATTAATTACCTCCATCTTCCCTCAGTTTGTCCTTGCTGATGCTGCCTAGAGTTTGAAGGTGCTCAGAGAGGTCACAGCTCTTTAGTATCACACTAGAGACACTGATCTTTGTTGCACAGTATCATTTTTAATTGCACTTAACTATAAGAATGGCCATACTGGCTTAGATTAATTACCCATCTAGTCCAACATACTGTTTCCAACAGCAACCAACAGTGAATGCCTAAGGAGGACTATAGGAACATGTCAAGGAACTATGAGATACCCTGAGTAATTGCAGCCCTCAGCCATTCCTGCTCCAGGGGTATTCTAAATTGGAGCAGTCTTTATCTACTCAGTAACCTTCAACAGACTTTTCTTGCATGACCTTGTGCAGCTTCCTCTTTTCCCCATTTAAAGCTTTTCCACCAACACCAAGCAGTTCTACAGCTCATCTACACCATCTGTAGTGTGCCTCTTTCCATTTGTTCAGAGCCTTTCCCTGCCATTTTCATAAGCCATGCCTAGCTCCTGGATTAGAAGACTGAGTGAAGAGGCAGGCTTTGCTCCCCTTCTTTGTAGTTCCCCATCTAAGAGATTTTATGTTGCATTTTGTCCAGTTTGTGTACTTTCTGCCCATGTCCACATCACAGGTCCAGTATTAGTGCTGGAGATACACCCTGGACAGGTATTTCACATCTCTGTGTGCCTTGCTCAATTCCCACAGCTCAAAAATCAGGATACTCTACAGCTGTGCCAAGAGATTGAGGGGAACTGTGGTCCATGGCTGATAAACACATTGCTGCCAGCACCACTGCACTGTCTGGCCCTAATAATGTTTTTTTTTTTTCTCTCCATTTTCTGCCTTGAGCACCAGTTCAACTTGATTTTGGCCCATGAGCAAGAGCAATTCTCACCACAAAACCAATTCACCACAAACTGGAACCAGGTCTTAGACTGTGTTTCTTGTCAGGCCAAAATGAGATTCAGTGCCATTAAAAGGCAGTTTTAATGGTAGTTCCTGCTGGGTAATCATGGGCACCAGGCACTTTGTACCTTTGGAAATGTCTCACTAATAGCAGCATGGGGGAGGAAGGAAGGCTCCCTGTGGAGCCTGACATATCACTAATTCAAGTGTGATTAAGTCTGCCTGTCCATCAGAACCCTGTTCCCTGCACTCTGCCCTTCTCACTCCTCTGGCTTTTCCTGTTCCTTCTCTTCAGGTTTGTGCCTGACTTTGCTCCTGGCTGTGGTTCTGTCCTTTGGGAAACATGCATCTTTCCTACCTCAGGCCCTCTGGGCATTGGATCCTAGAGGATTCAATCCTTTAGGATTGAAAATAACTCACTATCTTAGATCTGCTTTTAGCAAGAGAAATTTTTTAAAGTCCTCACATCTAAGCTTCTGCATGGTAAAAAAGACTGTCCAGAGAGACTTAGTTACTCCAAAATCCCTCTGTGAAGTGCTCAAACTAATACTTAAATGCCTGGAAGGGGGGGACACTGGCACTGGGCACATTGCAGAGGTTTCAGTTCTTGTCTTTGATATGAGAAACATGCAAAAGCTGGAAGGAGACCTTTACTAAAGAGTGTTTCAGCTCCTCTGGCTGCTTTGCTCTGTGGACAGGCTGCAAGGCTTTGTGCTGAACTGCAATAAACAGGAAGCATTAACAATAGCTCTGAGACAAGAAGGCTCCCCTGAAAGTCTGTGGCCCAGATATTTGGCTGGTGCTAATCAGAGCCATTCAACTGGGCTTTGGGGAACTGCATTGAACACATCAGAACTAGTCCCAGCTCACGTCTCTCATGGAAAGAATGGGTGGCAACAACAGAAGGTGGTGGGGAAACATTTTCTTGTCCAGCTGGGTGTTTCTCATAGGTCAGAAATGAGCTTGCTTTCCAACCTCATTGCAATCCATGCAGTAAGTATCTGCTGTTTTGTTGGCATTTTTGAATCACCCAGAGGAGATGTTGGCCTGGTGCATCCTCTGGAAGGTTGGATCACCCAATTAATCGTTTTACCAGAGGAAAATTATTCTTTGCTATGTCAGTTCCCAAGTAGCATCTGATTCATAGTGTGCAAAACAAACCAAGAGAGCTTGGTACCCATGGCCAGCTTTGGAGGGCGTACAAGTGCAAAGCAGGAAAATCCCTAATTACTGAAGTAAGTAAATAAACATACATTTCCATTTCCCAGGGGTCAGCTTGCTCAGTTCAGCCACCACTTGTCCCCAGAACAGCATTTTATCCTTCATCTAGAGGCGAGGGATTTGATCTTCAGGTAGCTGCTGGTGCCTGTCTCAGGCTCTGGGCTGCCTTTAGGTGCCGCTACAGCCCAAATAAACACAGCAGAGCCCAGCCTGGCCCTTCTCACGGGAGGAGCCCTGCCCTTGTGTCAGCATCACCGGCAAAAAAGAACCCAGTCCATCACGATCACACCGAGAGAGAGTCATAAACCTCTCGTGGCTCCCCGTGAAGGAGGCTGCTGGTTTGGTGTTTTATTTTTTTATTTTTATTTTTATTTTTTATTTTTATTTATTCCACAAACTGTTCAATTCTAGTGACCCGAGGTATTCCTTTACCACGTGTGTTTTTTGGTAATTAACTCCATCCTAGAAATGGAGCATTGCAGTTCAGCTGTCCTGTCCCTTGTGTGGGCAGCCCCACAGATGTCCAGCTGCTTGATCAAACACTTCCCTACCTGCAGCCTTGCAGGTGCTCTGGGTTTCAACTTATTCCTTCAGGGAAGCGACAAAGTTACTCCAGACTTTACAAAGTATGCTAAAAGCAGTGACCCTTCATCCTCACCAGTGCAAGAACTACAAAGGTTGAGGTGGAGTGGTAGAAGAACAGGATGGAGCTCCAAGCTGAAGTTCATCACTCTTGAGACTTCTGTAGGTTTTGGTCAGTGTCCCAGGATGGCCCTCGCTGCAGCTGCTGGCTTTTCCCATTGATCCTGGATCAGTTTCTCCATCCTATGCAGCCAGTTTCTCTGATCCTCTGCTGTGAGAACAGCTCCTTTGCTATAAAAGCTTGCTCTCCTGTTGCTCTCTTCTGTCCCAGTTTCTTCTCCTCCTTTACATTTTATTAAAGTGAGAACATCCTGGTTTCTTTTTTTCCCCATCTGAATATTCTTCCTTTCTCTTCAGACTGCAGAGTTTCAGATCCCAGGTCAGATTCATCCTCTGAATCTCTGGCATTCAGGCAGAGCCTGGAATGAGAGCCTATTTTCCTGGCTGCATAGCATTTTGCCATGATAGGGATGGGAAGAGTGGAAATATCTCAAGGATACTTCCAGGCTGCAACAAGCTCAACCATAACATTCAGTAATGCAGCAATTTCATTAAAATAACCCAAATTCATCAGTTATGCAAAGCCTTTCCACAGCACACTAGTGAGTCAATTAATTAGTGAGTTTAAACCAGAACAAAACCCTGTCCCTGGGATAGGCAGTGACTTGCCCACAGCCCCAGAAAGAACAAGAGCAAGATTTGTTTTGTGCCCACGGATATACAATTTCTGCCCTTGAAATCATTTCCTCGAAGGAAAGGGATAAATGAGAGGCCCTGCTTCCCTCTCACGATGGGGAAAGCTGTTGTTTTGCCTGAGGCATGCCATGGGCTAGGCTGGAATCGTTTATGTGGGCATCTCCCGCTCACCTGTAGGACCAGTCTGGACTGTAGGTGCTGCCAGGGGACACCTGGGCAGCAGCAGTGGCCAGACCCAGGCACATCAGTCCATGAGCATGTGCCAGACAAGTGGGGCAGAAACCAACCCTGTGGAGCACTTCTTTCTATGAGTTCAGTGCTCAGGGGACATCCCCAAGCATCTGATGCCAGTGGGGTCTGTGGGTGTGGAAGGAGCATCTCTTGGGAACCAAGTGAAAGGATTGGTGCTTAATGTTGTGCACCCACCTCTGTAAACTGTGGCCAGAGTGTTTTAACTAGGCTGGGTAAGGGCTTGCTTCTCATATTGCTTCCTGTGCTTTTGTGCATTGTTACTTCTCAAGTTATTCAAAACATCTAAAGGAGGCTGAAGCAATTACGCTGCAACTAAAATAAAGTCCTAATTTTGTAACCCACTTCCCCCCTCACCCACACAGAAAAAATCCACAATGAAATACAGTGCATGAGAAAATACAGAATATTCCACCTACCCTTCAACAGAGCGTGTATGAGCAGAGCCCTATCACAGCCAGCACCAGGCTAGAGAGATTTTCATTAATTTGGAATATATATGGGCAGAAGCTTGATAAGCAACTAGCAGTGTTCCCAGCACACCAGCCAAGCCCTATGAAAACTAAAAACAATAAATTTATTGAAAGCTTTTTTAAAATTGGAGGAAATTATTACTCACTTGAATTCTGTTCATGTTAAGGTCAATGGTCTTTTTTTCAGATTCTGATTGTTAATATTAGATGAAAGGACATTTCCTTTACATTGTATTTATGAACTCTAGTGGCACAAGGAGGATAACAGCCACATACATTGCACACCAGAAACATTTCTCAATTTTTCATTGTTTAAGAATTAGTTCATTACTCATTTTTCCTTTGACCTTTAAGTTAAAGCCAGGGTTATTTAAATACATTGGGCCTGATTGTGGTTCTAGAATTTGTGTGTGGATACATAATTTGCATTCAGTCAGTGCAGCTTAGACTGCACATGTATAAAACTGTGGTTTGAAAAACACTGGTCTGAGGGGATTCAGTTCTGTCATGTTCTGTATGATGGAGGCAAAAATCCCAAGAGGTTGTAGGATGGCATGAGTATGTTCAGTATCTTCTGTTGAGTTTGACAGAACAAGCCCTTGTTTATGCCCCTAAGGTGGAACACCGCAGCATTCAGCTGAATATGCCTGGCTTTGCATGCTAAAAGTTGCCTGCATTGCATAATACTGTTAGTATTCAGGAGGAAATTTTTGATTGCTCAGGTGAGAGCTTTCACAACGCCACACGAGCACAAAATTATGGTCTTGGATTTGCTGTGGCTTTCTGCTAACAGCAAACATAATTTGACAACTGAAGATACCCCAGAGCCTCTTGTGTGGTCTGTACCATGGAATCCACAGAACAATATACTCGTGGTGACACTTCCACTGGCCCAAAAATTTCCTCCTTTCACTCTGCTGGTGTTACTGTCATTTCATGCTAGTCAGAAACTTTCTGTTCATGTGGCAGAAAAAAGAAGTAAATTCTCTCAGATTTGCCTGTGTTTAGGTGCTGGATATTGCTCAAGGTACATTCTTGCACTGTGTGATTGCTAACAGGGACCAAAGAGCTATCAACACTGTCAAACTTTCACTCAGCAGTGGAACCAGGTCTGCCCTGATGTCTGTCAGAACTAGGTTTGGCTGTGGGTTTTCCAAGTGCTCCCTCCCTTTACATCAGCTGCCAACTGTGTGTCTGTGTCAGCCAGACAACAGAACTGTGTGCTGAGCTCCTGCAGTGCTGGAGCTCTGAGAGTGCCACCAAACACCTGTGAGCAGTGCCTTCCTCCTCATGTGGCTGCTGAGGCACTGCTCTCATTTTTCTGGTGCCAGTGACACCAGAGTGTCCTTTTCCTCCTGAAGGCATGATAGCCTGTGAGCAGCATGGCTGAAACACCATAAAATTTTAGCCCAAATCCTTTCTCCCCATCTTCTCCTTTTCTTTTAATGACAGGATGAACATGGCTTTCTCTTGCCATGTCCTCATGCACACACTTCTATCCCAGCTTTAGCAATTCTGAAGGAAATGGAGAGTATGCTGACACTTGTGAGTGGCTAGGAAAGATTTAGAAGTCTCAGAACCATTCTCCATCACAACTGATATCAACATAGCAGCAGATCAGTCTGTCCCCTGCAGTAATTGTTAAAGGCTTCTAGAAAATGCATGAAATTAGTAAAGGCATTTTCTGGTTCGAGTCAAAAAACTCTTGAGTTCTCAGAGTCAGAATTCAGAAACAAACTCCATGTTTGGCTTTCACTAAGAAATGTTAAAATATAGAAAAAAATTATCAGCATTCTAGCAGAACGAGGCAGGCAGCCTTCTCCTTCCACTCTCTAATCTCTGCTCACACATGATGCACAACAGCAAAGCTGCACAGAATATTTCAAACTATTCTAGTTTGTGAAGAACACCACTAAAATTTTAGTGTCAAGTAAAGTTTTAGGGCCTCATTCATATTTCAGAGTTTTGGTCTAAAGAAAACTTGGGTTGCTAAATTATTAGTAATGATCTGGACAGCCACAACTCATTTCAAATTAGCAGTAATGTTGCCCTTGTGATGAACAGTCACAGATTTTATGTGAAAATTTGCAGAAAAGGCATTTTGGGAGTGCTTTGCAGTCTTTTGAAACTGTGCAAAGAACACAATTTTTCCCATTAGCCTTCCAAACTCACATGTCTATGGGCAGCTTAAAGTGAAAGACACAGTGAGGGTGTCCCGAGGCCGCCCCCGCTCCAAAATAACAATAATACACAAATAGTTCAGCTATTGAATAGGTTTGGGTAATCCTTTGTACTTTTAGTATTTCACCATCTGCCATGTCTAAAAAGAAGTACATGTAGCCAGGAGCAGTGTGAAAGACGGGCAGGCGAGGGATCATGACCCCTGCTTTTGACCTTGATGCTGAGAACTCCCCTCTCAAAAGAGATCTCGGGCTGCAAACCTGTCACTAGCCCTGCCCTTCGGAGCCACACAATTGGCAGGGCAGATTCATCTCTGTAAAAATAAGAAACTGTTGTGGGGGGCTTAAGGGGAGGAGGGAATGAACACCAGAGAACAACTACTGCATTTCAAATAACCTCACTTATTCCTCTCAGCCCTCCTATCAGCATTTCCCTTCTCTCATTTCCATACCGAAGGCAGATATAAAGCTGTGAAAGATGTTGAAGATGTGGCACCCATTTGGAAACCTCCCAGGCAGTTGTACTGACATGTTTTTAAAGACTGCCTGTAGGTCTTTCGTCTGGATTAACTGCACATTCTTCCCTTGGCTCCTTTTCTGTACTGAAGAGCTCCCTCACTTTTATCCATTGCAGGACAAAGTTCCCCTTAAATCCTCACCTTAGAACTCACTCATTTACACAATAGAAAAGACTTGCTTACCACCACTTTGCATCTGTATTTACACACGAGGGGCACCTGGATCCAAGTGAAGTTCCTTTTGGGGATTGACTTCCCTTTGCAAACCAGGAGTACATTCCAGAGCTTCACTCACTTAAAGTTCACACCAAATATGCAAGTTCAGCTGGCTTGTTCATAAGAGTAAAGCAAGCAAGAGCTGGCCTCTTACTCACCCTCACATATGAGCAAGGCTTTTCTTTTTTATAGACTTTTCTTGAGTGCCAGAAATAAGCAGAAGTTTCTACTTTCAAAGGAAAGACTGGTGGACACAACACACTGATATTGCTGTCCTGGTCTACTTCTCTTTCATTAGGTTGTTTTTTTATTATTGTAGAGGAAAATAACATAGATAGGGAAAAAAAATCAGAAGCTCTATGCCAGACACATAAAGCTGAGGTGTTCATGTTTTGCAAATTGTTTCTTCTCCTGTCTACTCATAGATAATGGAGTTTTTGACACCGAGCCACAGAAAAACAGAAAAAAAAATGTTGCCTGCCTTGGCCAACCTATTGAAAGAAATAATCTCCTCTTTCCAGTTTGTTTCCATTCCCCTCATTAATCCTTCTTTCCTGCCCAGCTTAACTCTCCCATCCTGTTATCTTCGCTTGGTGATGTTTCACCCAAGACAAGGCTGATGCTTACCATAACAAATTCCTCAGAGAGACCTGGCAAAAAAAGAACATGACAAGAATCTGCAGGCAGATAGAAACCTGAATGGCTGGCCTTAAGCTATATTGATATTTCTGTAGTGATATATACAGAGACTGCAGTGAAAACCTAGACCTTTGGCTCACTAGGGCCAGTTACTTGTTTTTAGATGTGGCTGCTAATCAGTCTTTCAAAGGAAAATGAAAAGTCCCTGTATTACACTGAGCTCTCGTGTATTGCTTATAGAGAAGAATTTTTCCTTGACTTACAAATCAGCAAGATATGTCAAGCTTACTCTGATATTCTGGTATCCAAATACCTACCAATATTATCAATCAACATCAAATAACCAACTCCTACTCAAAATCCAGGGTAACAAATACATGAATGAGATTCTGCCATTGGGCCATTGGTCCTTTTAAAATGTTGTTTTCCCTTCATCTTGGAAGGTTGAAATAAATTATATGATTGTCTCTGATCTAGCAAAGGGAAATGAAATAAGAACAGCTGGGTAGGTCAAGAAGGAGATGAATCATGTTACATTCAACTCATCAGGAAGGGCCAGAAGTCTGGACTACAGGAATTAGGACAGCTGAGAGGGAGTAAAGTAATTTCAAGTGTATTGGACTTTTATCCAAATCCCTTGAAATGGCCTTTGGTTCTCACAAAGTCAGCAGAAAACTGGCAATACATTGCTGGAAATGCTTAACAAAAGTGGAAAAGAAATTGCTTTTCACACAATGTTCAGCAGAAAATGTCAGTGCTTCATTTGAAAATATGGGCTGCTGTCTTAAAACCTGGATGGTTTTAACAGAGAAATTGTTGCAGCAAAAGACAAATTAATTTAGAAGAAATCAACAATCTATCTGAAATGTCAGAAGATTTCTTAACCTGACTCAATGTAGACTTTTTGGATTTCTTATCACTGAAATATATTGTACAGTCCTAAATCAATACACTGAAATACTGGCAAACATCACCAACAACACATATGCTTTCATTTTACTATTAGTGGCATTAATGTTAGAAAGAGCAAACTGTGTTCTTTTATATGTATATGATTACTTCCATTTACAAATATGGATTTGCTTTTAATAGTCTTCTAGAACAGGACACACCCTGCACACTTTTCCCCTATAAATCATGCCTAAACTTCTTCCCCTGGTCAAAACTGACTGCAGAACATCTCCTGATCACTTCCTCTTTTTCTGCTTTTTATCCACTCAGCTGATTCCACAGTGTCCAGAGGTTATGAATGTCCAAGTGATGTCTCAGATCTCTGGGTGAGTCAAAAAAGCTGAGTCCACAAGACCACAGATAATGCTCTAAATTCAACTATGCAGCAGGACAGCAAAATAACAGAAAACTTTTTTTAGGTCAATGAAGATCAGGTAAAATTGGAGGCAAGCAAAGGCAGGCAAACAGTTTTTTGGATTAAGCACATGTGTTTTTTGCTCTATGTTTTTGCCTCAGGTTCATTTTGAAGTTTATACGTTTTTATTTTTTTTAATTATAGCTACAGTGTTTGAGGTTTTATTGGAATTTGGGGGGGGTTCTTTTTTCTTTTTCCTGGGTAAAAAGAATATCAAAATAGGCTAAATGCTCAGACAAACTGGCAGGAAATATTTTCTGAAACCAAAAGGAACGAAGATGAAGATGAAAGTAGCAGCAATTCACATTGTCCTAACTAGTCACTCCAGCACTGAGGGTCACTGTTTCTTCATGAGCAGCAAGAAGGAATGCATATCCTCTGAAGGACCCAGGAGTAGCACTGTGCTGGCCAGCACACAAACTCCTGCTAGCTCAGTGCTGAATAGCTGCATGGTGGGATGCACTCAGGTACCCCACAGCACCAGGAGAGCAATGAGTGCTTCAGAGGGAGCTGAGGAGTCTCCATCCTTGGAGGCACTCCAGTCCCAGCCAGGTATGACCTGAGCAACCTGATCTGACTTTGAAGTTGCCTTTGGCTTTGAAGTGGGCTGTGCTGTGAGTGGGCGTGTGACCAGGCGACACTGAGAGGTCCCTGCTGCTCAAAGATGTTCTGTGATTCTCTCTAAAGCTGCTCAGATGAGTTCCCTATGCAGCCAGAGTGACACAAAACCAGGCAGTGATAATGTTTTAGCACAGAACCCGTAGCCAGCAACATGAGTAATGTCTCTCTTTCCGAGGGTGAAGATGTGAGAGTTGCTAAAGTAATGAAGATCTAACGACATAAACAAGGCAGTTGTTTGGAAGGTGAGATAGCATCTCTTTATTAATCCAGCTGATAACAGTGGGAAAACAAAGATAAGGCTGGGGGAAAGTAGGACTTTTTCAGGTCTACTTTTTTTTCATGTCAGGTCATCTTCAGTTATCTTGTAAATAATCATAATTATTGCAGTGCAAAACTATGGAAAGATGGTGACTCAGTGCATATAATTTCTTGGGAAAATAAAGAATGTGAGAGTAGGCTTTAAAATGTGCGTTAAGGAGATGTACAGATGACAAAAAAGGAAATTTGAGTTTGTTTTGAAATAAAACACAATGTAAAGGGAAATTCTGCAAGTTGTATTTTTAATTTACTTTCAAAAGTAACTTGAATTTTCATTCCTCTGGATGACTCCAGTTTGCACAGACTGCAAAACTACAATTCAGTTCACTGGAAATGGTGATGTCTAGAGAAGAAAATCTCTTGTCTGGGACAGCAGAGGGAATTTCAGGTCAGAATTAAGAACTTCTTTGCTGTCAGTGATGGCCTTCAAAGAGCTCCCAAGAGATGCACTTGCCTCATGTCAGCCCTGTGAGTCACTCTTTTACACAAGTAATAAAAGCAGCCAGATTATATATACTTAATGAAAGAAGCCAGGCTTTATATCTTGTTTTGTTAAAGATGTCTTATTTCCTCAACTGTTCAACCTGAAGACATCTCCCCAGTGCTGTGAATTCATGGGGCTGTCTGACCCAGTCAGGGCAAGTTTGTAGTTCAGACAGATCCAAACCTCCCATAGTTTTGCCCTTAGATTACCCTCTAGATTATTTGTGAAAAAGTCCCTGCCATTCAGCAGCAGAATAATTTATTTGTTTAGCATTTGAGGAGAGCCCCAAAGCTTTCTTTCCCCTTGCTCCATGCAGCTCAGCACCTCTCTTTTGCTGCTCTCATTCTGTGTGGGTCAGCTGAGGGTCAAGTTATCTCAACAGGTTCCTGGGGGACCTCTTGGGACTTGTGTTGGTATTTTTAAAGAATCCAAGGTTATATGAGGGGTGGGCTACCTATGTCCAAAATAAGGCAGGCATTCTGAGAAAAGCTGAGATGTGCTGGTTGGAAAAGGCACAAAGGACCCACATCCAAAGCCCAGCGGATCAATGGAAGGATGTGCAACGCCCTAATCTGATGAAGCGCGGCGCAATGAGACGCTCAGAAACTGAAGCCTTTGATACCTGAGCCCTGTAGCAAAGATTCCCTGGATGCCATGAAGGTGAATTGAGGTTAGCAGGGAGCAGATAAATACAGGAGGGTGCAGACTTCCATACACCTGATGAGGGAGCACAGTTTGCTTTCATCTAAGCGGAGCCCTGTGTTTTCTAAACACTTCAGATGCTCTGTTCTTGTTTTGGTTTGGTTTTCATTATTAAAAAGGCAGCAAATGAAGCCCCCAGAGAAGAAGCTGGAGGGAGGGCTGCTCCCACATTTTCACCTCTAGGTGGATTGCTTGACCCTGCCCACAGTCCCACCTCGAGTGAGTAACAAAAACATAAATCCCTGTGGGACATGGGAAGATACAGGTTTTACGTACCAGCAGAGTGTGCCTCAGGAAAAGGTATGAAATCATTGCCAAGGAATTTCAGCATTTATGTGCAGCTCCAAAGTAATCATCTTCTGTTTATTGCCTGGGTAAAACCCTTTATTTCTCAGGTGCTGCATATTTGAGTCCCTACCTATCACAGACAAAACAGGCATTTTCTTCTTGCAGCTGCACTCTGTATACTCAGAAGTGCCCTGTGCTCTCAGATTTTCCCTTATTTTCTCTTTATTGGCATTATTTCCTTCACTGAAGAACTAGAGCAACAAAAATACTTTTTGCACAGGAAACAATGACATATACCAGGGCTACCATGAACATCCTGTTATATGTAAGCAATGCTTCCTAAGCTTATTTTTTCGCTAAGAATACTTCCAATTTTCAGACCAAAATGGGTTGAAAACTCATTAGTTTACACAAATCTGTCCCATCTTATCAAGCCTGATATTTCTCTAAAGCTATTAAATCCATTCTCAGTGAATTATGTCTGTAGGGTATCAAAGGCCCTGTAGGGAGGATGAAAGTTCCCTGTAACTCTCAGCTCATGATTTAGGCAGTGACACCAGTGCCAGGTGTCCCGCCTGAGGAGAGCAGAGTCAGCAGCACAAACCACTTCTACTCCATGTTCCAGTGATGCACCAGCTTCAGCACATTTCCTGCAAAGAAACAGCTGATGGAAAACACCTTTTTGACCCTTCCACAGACTCCAAATCTTTAAGAACATGGTCTCTTCATTATGGGAGGAAAAGCAGCATCTCAACTGACACGTGATTTGTGCCTAGCTTGTGACTATCGGTCCTTGGGTGCCAAGGCAAGGAACGCCCAGGCTAGGAAGATTGTTTGTGTCCTAGACACAGACCCTCTTAGTCCTGGAAATGGCAAATTAAATAAGTTGAGGGCATTACAGACAGAGAATCTGTTCCTGGGTGGTACCAAAGCTGACTTGAATAAGGCTCAACACAAAACACCATCGGCTGGAGACATTTACTTGAGCAACAAACCCTGGTATTTCTCATCACAAGCAAGTTGTGTCCCAGACAGTGCTTTAAAAAATTCAGACCCATCTGTGTGGCCAGTGCCTACTGCACAGCCATGCTATAGCCCATCCCCACACAGGCTTGTGCCCACCATTGGCATGACTCAAGCTGGCCAAAAAGTTTGCTGAATAATCTCTGCATGCCAGCTAATGAGAGGCCACTGGTTGGGTGCAGGTGGTGGGTGCATTTGCTCAGGCCATGGCACTCAGGATGACTTGGATCACCCTTTCAGCAGAGTGCTGTGTTGGAAACCCCATGAAAACACTTTGGCAAATGTGAGTGTGCACCATGTGAATGTTACAGCCACCAAATTTGTTGTGAGTCCCTGTGACTAACCAGAGCTCTAAAATTTTAGTAGGGATTTAATTTTGTATTATCTCCTAAAGGTATTTGGGAAAGGCATCCTTCCTATAATTCCTTAGACCTTTGGGGGAGCTGAGACCCATATAAGTATTAATCCCAGGTAGTTATTCTACAGGATTTTGCTAGAAGAAGGTACAGAGATTTCATACTTGAGCACTCTAGGGCTAAGGAGAGCTGACCTAAATGTCCAATCTTCCACAGAACCTGACTCACTGGTTCTAAAGATGTGCTGGGGTCTGCTGAATGGCACCATCTCTTCTCTGGTTATACCCCAGGAATCTAGCAGGGATGACATGGCATCCCCTGTCTCTCCTTCCCCTTATGCTTCTCCTCCATCCTCTACCTTCCCAGCCCCGTGCTTGCTGCCTGCAGCTGGCAGCCCCAGGAGCTGGGGCACAGCCTCCATGCTCCATGTTTGCACTCCTGGACGTGCTCCTCTTTTAGGGGGCTGCAAAATGCTGCTGTACCGAATTAATGTCTTCTGCAGTCTCACTCTCTGGCTGTGCTGCTTCCAAAGCACAAAGAAAGGTTTGTTAACACAGCAGCAGCCACTATGATTTTAAAAAATCACACCTTTTGCCTCGTGCTGGGAAATCTGTGGGTGTTGGGGTGAGATATATATACACATACACTCACAGTGTGTGCATGCATGTTATAGAGGCTCTGCATATCTACATATATATGGATCTGTATCAACTTACACATATGTGTACATGCACAGGTTAAGCCTTATCTGTACAACAGGCTAATATGCCCCCCCCCCCTTTTTTTTTTCTTCTGAAAAACAAACATTTATTGCTGACTTGTCAGGCATATTTCTTTGTGGTTTTTTTTTTTAACTTGGCCAGTTCTTAGAGTACAATAGTACATTGGCCATCTGTGCAGAGGAGAAGAGGGCTTTAATGAATAGACAAAGCAGGGAATGATTGACTGATTGGGACTCTTTCCCAGTCTCATTCATACCAGCCATACAATGGAATCACTCCCCATTTACACCGCCAGAAGTGAAAGGAGAATCACGTCTGTTTTGAGTTCATTCCTCAGAAGCTCAGCTCATCCTCCTGGGCAAAAGACTTGAAAGCACGTGCTGCTGAAGCCAGGCTATCTGGTTTATTCAGAACATGCCCCAGCCTTTTATACGTGCTAGTAAAATTAGCTTCTCCTTGGCCCCTCTGATGGTGTCATGCAGCAAACGTGGCCTTTGTAAAGGGCTAGGACAGTTTGTGTCCGGACAAACTTGTTTATGCAACCCAGTATGCCCCTTCCTTTTTTTGTCCCCATGTATAATGACAAAGTTCTAGGCATGTGGGCAGATCACTTACTTTCCCCTTTTGTCAGAGTACAAATTTACAACAGCCTGTTTGCATACCGTGCGCTGGATTTTAATCAAGTTCACTGTAAGGAGAGATAATAAAAATGAGAACCATGATTACTTCACAGTTGATTTCATTTGAATAAAGAACTGCCCAATGACAGATGGTTTCTAGAGCTGCTCTATATGTGAGCTGCCATGATGTTGAATAGTAAGGAGAACAAGAAAGTATGCTGCTGTGGTCTCTGGGTCCTTACTTTGTCTTATCTATATTCATGTTTTATTCAGAGAGGAAATTAGACTCCACGCCATTTTTTATTCAGAAGACAAGGTTGGAAAGGAATAATACACAGTATGCAAACCTGCCAGCTTCTCTCAGATCAGGTCCACATCCCTCTACTCTGCCAATACAGTTTCAACAGTATTCTCCAGCAGCAAAATGCCTTATTGTGAATGTAGCTCATGTCAGGGGAACTGTGCTTTTGGCAGTGTGACTTATTTCACCTCCACCCACAGCCCAGGGGCAAATGTGTTACCCCAGAACAATAAAGCAAGGGGTTTTGTTTGTAAAAACCTGACTGAGGAGGGGGTGTTTTTATGCAGTGCCCGATGTGGCTACACCAGTGGCACTGCAGCACAGACAAGCTGAGAGTCTCTTTTCACTGGGTTTGAATTTGGCTACTTCTGTGGTTTACTTTTGCCATATCTAGTAATGTATTACACAAAACTGCTGAGGACCTTGTTCTCAGAGTTTTACCCTGTGGCAAAAAATGCTCCTCTGGCATATACTGAGTATATATAACCTGTACAAACCAAAGATGGTTGGTGACATATCCTTGTAATAATGAGTGGTCTTTCATCACCAATTTACAGCAATTTTAATCTCTCCCTCATTGCATGCTTACCTAATCTCACCTGCATCTTAGCTGCAATGGAAAATCATTGACTTGATAAATTAAAATGCTAAGCTTGCTTTGCATTTGGAACAAGTTTTTCAGAAAAGACAAAAATCTACACTTTTCCAGTTAATTGCTAGGAATGTCAAAATTTGTCAGGAGTAGGAATAGCTTTTCTTAGACCACCTACTGTGCTTGGAAGGGTTAGACAAGTTTTTAAGGACACCACTGAATGTCAGAAAGTTCCAATCTTCAAAAATGGGTAGAGGTTGAAAAGTGTTGCTTTGAAATCTGTTAATAGAGCAGGAAGAGATATTGCTTGAGATGAAAGGTAGCTGGGGCCTGTGGCTTGCTGGTGTCAGGAGGGACTGCTACTAAAAGTGGAGTCCCAAAGGGCATTAGCCTGTGTGGTTCAGAGGGAAAGAGACAGGTAATTTATCACCTCAGGAAAACAGAGGTATTTGCTTAGAACAGTCACTGAGGGATTAGAACATGCCATAAAACCACTGTCTTTATTGCATCCACAAATTTTGCATCCAATAATGATTAAAGCCAAGAGGTAAATAATACAGCTCCTCAGGCCTCATTATTGGGAGTCTTTCCAGTGGCTTTTAAATGCTCTGAATTGTGCTCACATAGAGCACATTCATCTTGTGAGCTTTTGGAGTAAACTTTTTTGGCTGTTGAGTCATGGGTTCAGCTAGTGACCACCTGTGACTCTTGAGATCACTGTGATTATTAGCTTAGGCAAATGCACTTGTCTTCCATTCCTCCTTCCTGTCTCCATTTATCCTACTGGGGTATTCACCTGTTGTGTACTGTCTAAATCCTTGATTAGGAGGTCTCTGGGTCAGGGCTTGTCTTTGTTTCCTTTGTTAGATCTCTTCTATATTAATCCCTTCCACATTGGCAGTATATGAAAGGTGGATTCCGCACAAATTCTTATTAAGTACCCAATTAATAAGAGCAAGAGCGTGTTAAGAGCACAGCACAGAGACAATGCTCCATTCAGATCCTGCATGAAATCTTGATGCTGATACAGTCACTTGAGTGAAATCTGTCTAGGGCTGGGAAGAATTCCATGATAAGAACTAGGAAAATATTATTAACAAAGATAGATGTGTTTTATTTATTTATTTGGAATTTGGTGGGTGTGTGTATATAATAAAATAAAAGTAACAATTGCTTTCTTTGTACTATGCACCATTTATATACATTTTAGAAATTCAGGCACAAATTGATCCTGGGTAAAAAAAAAAAAAACTGGCCTAAATATTAGCCCCTGAGCCTGAGAATATACTGGGGCTTCATTCTGCTTTACAACTTCTCTAGAAACACAGGACACACAACACAGAATTTTATGGTCATTTGCAGAAAGAAGCATCCTCTCCTGGGATAACTCTGTCTTTCTAAGGGACTCATCAGTTCCCATGTGCCAAAGGATTAGTGAAATTCTGACATCAGACCCAAAGCCTGAGTGGAACAGAATATGTAAGAGCATCAGTGATCTAGTGAATAGCAACCTAGTAAAAAACATCCCTGCCCATGGCAATGGGGTTGGGACTAGGTGATCTTCCAACTGAAACCATTCCATTAATCTGTGACCAGGAGGAACATTGTGGCAGATAAACACTAAATTAGAGAGGGTTATATTTGCCTAAGAGATGGCCACGATGACACTTTGGGGCCAGTGACAAGAGGAATTAGCAAGGGTGAACTGACTGTGAGATCAAGTAAGATGAAGGAGAAGGTTCTGGCATTCTTGGTTGAGACAAAACTCTGGGTTTGACCTGAAATGCCAAATTAAATAAGGTGCTGATAATAGATGGCTACAAATTTCCAGAGGGAGGCTGACATCTGAGGTGGGTCCACACTGAGAGGGCTGAGAAACATGGCTCTGCCTCCAGGATCCTTCCCCCTGCAGGCCTCCAGGCTTCCTTCCTCCCTCTCTCCGCATCTCCACGCACACAGAGGTCAGAAAGCAGAGCCACACATGGAGTGCCTCGAGTCCCTGACTCTGGGGTGGTGCCTCCAACAACCATTCCCACGGTGCACCTCCAGCTGTGGGAGCGAGGTGATGAAGGCATGTCTGTGTGCTCCCAAAAGGGCTCCCAAAGATACTGGGTGCTCCTTTTGCCATTCATTGCCCTATAGAGCAGCCTTTAGGCCACTCTGAATGGTAACAGGTGCTTCTGGCCCCATTGTGCCGTCCCAGCTGTCAGGGATTTCTGGGGACCAGTGAGTGAGATTGTGTAGGAGTTGCTTTAGTGGCTCTTTGCCATTCAGGAATTCCTTTGCGCCAAGGGAATCCTCCAACAGCTGTTTGGGCTGGCTTGGTGACAGCTTTGTGCTGCCAGAGCTGGGCAAAGCGGCCCCAGCTGGGCCAAGGATCTGGCTCCTTGCGTGTAACTTGCTTATTTAGGCCTGTGGCCCTGCTTTGTAGGTAATCACTGCTACTGGTGGTGAATGCAGCAAGCTGCTGGGGCCGGTGGCCTTTGCCAAGGAGCAAAATACCAACTGATGTAATTGGAATGTGAGATCTGCAACGCTTGAAAGTTCTGCCAGAAAGTAGTTAAATGGAGATGGCATCTCATTAAAGGGAAGAATGGGGTCTCTGTGCTTGTGTTCTGTCCTTAGACTGGGCAATGGATCCCCTGCAAGTTTCCTCTGCTGAAGATGAGCATTTGAAAGAGGGGATGGGGAAGAGCTGGATCTGTGTGTGCCATGGGTAGGTGCAGAGCTACTGTATTAAAGGATGTGACATCCAGGTGCAGCAAATGAAGGCCTGGCTGAAGGCTTACAAACAAAGATAAGCTTTGCCATGCCACAGTTTTGGTTGTGCATGTGACCTGAATGTGTGTCCTCATCCCTTTGTGCTATTGCTTATTCAGGAGCCACGAGGGGCAAATCATAAGGCCAGCTAGCGACTGTCTCCATATCTACTGAGTCACGATTGGCAACGCACACCCCGAGGATCAGCTGTTTGATTATCCAGAGAGCATGTGGCTTTACTCAGCTGCTCCGGGCAAAAAAAGCCAAGAAGGACAACTGAGTGATTGTCGGGAAGTGTGGACAATGAGGCAGGAGCGGGAATCCATGTGACTGGCTTCTGAGTACAGTCCTTCAGCACCCAGTCAAAACAGAATGGGCCTGAGCTGGCTGATGACCTGCATATGTAAAAATATTTGTCCTTATTCAAAAGGGAGTGGGACAACATATACTGTGAATGGAACAATGCATGCAAGCATTTGGAAACCCAAGATGTGCCTTGCAGCTAAATCATATGAAATGACATTAGCTCCCCCAGTGTATTGTTGGTTGGGTGATCAGGTTCCAACAAAGCTGAAAAGAAAATAAAAGTGGCACGAAACAAACTCTTGCTAATGAGCAAGCCCATTATTTGTCTGCTGCTAAATATGTAAATACCGAAGCAGATTAAGCAACAGTAGTTTAAAGATAGGTATTTTTCTGTTCATTTATCTGTATTTTGTAGCCTAATGGATTAAAGTGTAAAGCTGACAGGCTGTTTAAAGAGATGTTCCTTGGGGGACATTAAAAAGTCTTTATGCATAACACTAGACAAAACACCCACAGGACTGTCTTTTCTCTGAGTGAAAAATCAGCTTTTTTTTGATCTCCTTTCTATAACCAGCTACTAAAGAATACTCTTTATTTTGGTAACTAGACAAAGGAAGGATTTGCAACAGAGTTAGACATCACCTAGAAATTACAGTATTTGCAATACATTTTCCTCAGGACCATTCACTTCCCTCACCTCACCTCTGCTGCAAACACAATTACAGAATTATTTGGCCTGGGTTCATCCAAAATATGTCTTGAAAGGACCTTCTGAAGGGAGGAGCAGTAAACATTATCCCACACTGCTCAGCTGTTTCCTTCTGGACCTTAGTGAAGACACTGCCTGCATTGGTGCTCCTGAGGGATGTCAGGCTGGCTGGGCCAAGCAAGTCTGCCCCCAGACAGCCTCCCAAAGCTTATCCAGAAAAGACTGGAGCCCCAGCACATCTCCATGTCTGGTAGGGAGCAGAAGGAGGCATGTGGTGTCCAGCCTGTGTGCACTGCTCTGTCCAGCTTCCCACGGGAGGAGAGGGAGGCTGGCTGGGTTTGGAGCCAGGGCTTGCAGCTATACCAACACAAGGGTAAACTTCATTTGCACCCAGAGCAGCACGTGGCAGGGTTGGAAGGAGAGAGGATGGATTCTCCCTGAGGGGATATCCTCCCTGCAAGGGACTCTCCAGGGTTTTTAAGCGTAGGCTGCAGAAATCTTTTTGATTCGTAGATACATGTTGCTCTTGCTTTAAAGAAAACAATTGCCTTTTTTTTCCCCCTCCCTCCTTGAGCTACTTTAAAACCTTCTTTTCCCATGAAGACTTTATCCAAAGAGAAAAGATTCCTCATTGTATTAAAAAGTCCTTCTGGATATGAGCCATTGCACCAAATTAAAAATAAACTTGGAAAATACTGGCAATAATAATAAAGAGCCTGTATGATGTGAGAAAACACTCAGTGAGCATATTAAAAGTGGAAAGCAAGGGAGAGCTTTCCTGAAGTGTATCTACAAGAATCTCTTAGGGCAAAGCCTGAGCATTGCTGGTCCAGCTCCTGCCCCTCCACTCCTACTCCCATGCTGTAGAGTCCTCCCGCATCTCCTGGCTGTTCCCCATCACACATGAACTGGTCTGCCAGGTCCATCCCATTGCTCCCACACCAGGAAATGTAGTGGTTCTGTGCATAAATCTTGGTGTGGATTTACCCTGCTCCAAAGTTAGAACATAGCACAGATTAGGAAGAACATCTCCACACTCCTCACAGAGTCTGTGTCATCACAAGCTGCTACTGAAGGGAGAAGGCCAGCTATTTATTAACTTTTTTGCAGTGCTTTTTGTCAGTTTGAGCATAAGTAATGTCAGCTCACTGATATTTTTCATGCTTTAATAAAATGCATCCAGCACTTTGGGAACAGCATGCATCTGCATTTTTTTCCTTCAGTCTCAACCACCCTAAAAAGCAGCAGTACCAAATGCTCGGCAGTTAGCATGACTGACCTACAGTCACTGGTGGTGATGGGCCAGATAGCAGAAGGAGAATACTGTTTTCTCAACACCACTTTTATCTCACACTTTAAACCCCCATCAAAGAATTTCATACATATTTCTCTACGTATTGCAACTTGTTGTAGGGGCTGGACTTAGATTGCCTTTTTAGTTAATTGCTACTTCACTTTACATTTCATTTAAAATACACCAGTTCTAAGAAGTTCTACTAGGAGGTCATTGTCTCAGGTACTGCATAAATGTCAGCTATGTTTTCATTTACTCCTTTATTTCCTTTTTTTTCTTTTCCTTTTTGTTAGGATTTTCCTCCAGGCCATTCCTTCTTGAGGTTCAGAGTCCCTGAACCTCTGTTCCAGGTTCTTTACTTTCCAGCTGAGCATCCTACTATCATTCATGGTGTAATTCCAAAATGCACACATTCCTTACAGCTGAGATAAGAATCAATGGGGTTTTCTTTGAGGAGCTGGTCTACCTTTGGCCTCACATGAAAAGGTTGCCCTTCATAGGAAATAAATTTGCACTGCTTTGATTCACAAATTCATCTCTCCTGTCCTTGTGGGCTGAATCCTGTAATTGGATCCAGGCACAGAAGCTACATGTACACTGGTAAATTAAACATGGGCAGCAGCACTCCTGGGCACTGCAGCCAGTTGGAAAAGGCAGTGCCTGTGCCTGGACTGCCTGGTTAAAGCTGTTCACATGGCAACCCCTTACTGGAAATGGACCTAGACTGCTCTAAGAGCTGTGCCTGAGAACAGAGTTAGAATGGGCAAATGCCCTGAGAAGTCGTGGGTGCCCCATCCCTGGGAGTGTTCAAGGCCAGGCTGGATGGGGTTTTGAGCAGCCTGGTCTGGTGGAATGTGTCCCTGCTCATGGCAAGGGGGTTGGAATGGGATGATCTTTAAGGTCCCTCCCAGCACAAACTAGGATTCTATGAAATTCATGCTGGGATGCTCTAAAAGTCTGTTAGTACAGGCACAGCCCCGTGCCTGGGGATGCTACTGCCATACCTGAATTTACAAGTGCTGCTGCCTGAGTCTCTTGCTACAAAGCCCATGCTGTGGGAGCAGCCCACAAGGACCAGCTCACCACTTTATCTGAGTGAGTGGTAGTATTGTGGTGCAAACCATGTCTGCTGGGTATTACAGCACACCACTGGTGTCTCAGCTACTTGTGAAGGTGTATTTGTCTTAGGTACTGTAAGATACACCATGAAGCTTAACCCATTGCTAAGTGACACATATTATCTGGGTGCATAGGCAGGTAGGAATGCAGATAGCTGGACTGATAGATCAGGATTCTTCAACCTCTGGCTCTTCTCCAAAGTTCAATTAGAAAAGATGATGTGGAAGGGATCTCAAAGAGATCTCAGTCCTCACTGCAGAGCATTGATGTAAAAACCCTTACACAAGGCAGCCACCTATGAGTCCAGGTAGCCCAGGACCTCTGTGACAGTGACCTGCAGCAGGTTTGTAGAGTCCAAAATAGGGCACAATGCAGTAATCCTCCTGTGGGCATGGCCTCCTCACAGCTTGTGGCAATCAACAACTCCTTCAACTTCTGCTTTAGTAGACTCTAAAGGAATTTTTCATCATGAATGTTTCTGTTCCTTTTCTGGAACCAGTTATATTCTTGGCCCCCATAACACCCTGGGGAAGGAGTTCCACCAACACATTAGATGTGGTATGAAGCAGTATTTCTTCTTATTTGAGTTTGCTGCTTGATCATTTCTTTGCATGTGTCTCAGTTCTTCTATTGTAAGAACAGCTGTCTTTATTTACCTTTTCTGTGCCATTTGGTATGGAAAACATTTTTTTCTCAGATGTTGCCTTTCATCATCACTTTTTTCCCCATAAGGTAGATTCCTTTCTACTTGTTCAGTCTTTGCATAGAAGTTATTTCTCCATAAATATCACACCATATTCTGTCACAGTTACAGATGCAATATTGTTCTGCTCTGAGCTTTTGAGACGAGGGACCAGGCTATTTGAATGTACTTGGATTGGAGTAATGGCTTAATAATATATTTTTTTTCCTGTATTCTCTTTCCTGTAATTACCAACATCCCATTTGCCTTTCTGATCACTACTGAGCACTCACTGGTGGTGTGATAATCTCATAGTAGTGTCCCCAGTGACCCCAGTTTCCCTTTCCTGATTGGTAATTGCCATATTAGAAACCCTCATTACCTATGTAATATTCAGATTGTTTTTCTCTGCAGTGCATTACTTTGCACTTTTCAACACTAAATTCTATTTCTATTTTATCATCCAGCCACTCAGTAACACCAAACTCTTATGCAACTCTTTGCTGCCAGCAGTAGTTTTGCCAGGCAGGACTTACTGTATTTGGTGGAAACAACCAAAAATTCTTTTTATGACACCTTTAATTCCTCTCTTTTAAAAAATAATCAATTCACAGAGAAGCCCATCCATTTCTTTGCAGACTCTCTCCCACCTACAAACTATTGCTGTTGTCCAAACAGAAGTCTTGTCGTGGACTCACCATTCCTCTCCAGTTGAGGTTGAATTAAGGAATTAAATCTCTTAGCAGGTTGCTGGGAATGGGACTGGACCTCTCCTACTCCATAAGTGACACACTGTGTTCCACTGGCCCCCTGCAGCAGTTTTCATCTCCACACATCAAAGTACTTGCAAAAATGGGGGAGTATCAATGTCTCCAGGTGACAGCCAGGGAAACTGATACCCCTTTTAGCAGTAACAGTATGCAGTGTTCTAGAGTGGCCTGAATGCTATTTGTTGAATAAATTAGTTAATGAGTAACAGCAATAGTTGCTAATTAACATACTCAATGAATATTTATGCTGGCACCTTGCCAGTTGCACATCTTATACAATGTGTCTTTCACTCTCACTTTCCCCTTATTTATTTCATACCGTCAGCTCCCATCGGAAACGACCTATCCTGGCTCTGCCTCCCCAGCATCTGTCACAAGGAAAGCCAGCTTCTTCTTCCCACTCTGCAACAGCTAATTATGATCAAATGTAAGCCTCAAAATCATCCCAGCTTCACTCTTTCCCCCTAAGCCAGCAGTAGATCACAGCATTTGTGTAAATCCCTAGGATTTACAGAGTCAAATTGTATAGAGGAAAGACATCCCAGCTCATGGAATGAGACAACCAACAAATGACCTGAGAGAGTCACAAATACACTTTTTTTGCCGTTGTCAAAGACCAGATTCAGAAGAGTTGTGCCTTCAAAACATAAGCATCCTGGGATATTTAAAGCTTCATAAAGAAAACCAATAACTTGATCTCAAAGTGGAATCCAATCTGCAACCCGCACAGCTCAGGGCCCATTGCTGTACCCCACAGCCTGGATTAATTCCAGTGCCTGGAATAACCCCAAAACATCTGCATTACACCCAGCTCACTAATCAGGCATTTCAACTCTGTACTCCCTGGAGCAGGATGTGTCAAGGATTGGTGTTTGTAATTCAAGAAATTAGGTGCTGGTGTCATCTCTACTTCTGAGATGTCCAACACACCTTTGGTCCTATGAAGAGCATCCTATAGGCACAAACCCCAAAGTTTGGTGGGTTTTATCCAGTACTTCCCTTAAGGATGACATCCTAAGTATTATACCTGTATTAATCCTGCCCAGTTGCTAAAAAGTGAAGGCTGACTTTGAAAAGTCAAACAGCTAATGCTGTTTGTGAAGAGTCACAGAAAATTCCACTCAACCTGTGACTAACATTAGCAAAAGATGAAATAGCAAATAAAAGTTTCCTGATGACAAATGCAAGCTGCCTCTTACAGGGCAAAAACCACAGCCTAATAATGTCTACACAGTAATGGACATTACATTAGGTACTTCCTCTCAGGAAAGACACTGCAATCAGTGTGCCTAGTGCTTGTAAGTACATAATTCAGGGTCTACCAGCACTCAAAAAGCAAAACCGAGCATCAGGAACTATTAAGAAAGAAACAGAGGGGGGAAAAAAGACAGCTGTTCTCATCCCTGTGCTGCTGTGTACATTGATGGTGTGTAACCCTGCAGGCAGGGCTGCTCACTGTGCCCAGGAAAAACAGAGCAGGGCCAGATATGCTCACAGGAGATCAATAGGGATGATCAAAGCTATGGAAGTCTTCAAAATAAAGAAGCATCACATGGGCTGGGACTGCTCAGCTAGTGAAGAGACCACTGGGACAGCAGATGAGAGAGGTGTGTGAAATCAGGAATGGCCTGGAGAATGGGATAAAAATGTGTCTCCCCGTCGTGTGAAGACTGGGGAGACTTCACATGATTAAGTGCTAGGTTTAAAGCAAACACACCCAATGCATAAGCATTTGTGACACCCATTGCCACAGGATGTCGTGGAGGCCAAAGGTATAAACAGATTCTAAGTACAACTAGAGAATTCTTGAAAGAAAAGTTTATCAAAGGCTCCTAGACTGCAGAGATGAAGATACAGCACTGGATCAGGAAGTCACTAAACTCCAGACTGCCAGAAGCTGAAAGGATGAAGTGGAGGAAATATCTCCTTACTCGTCCTGCTTCTGTGCTCTTTTGCTGAGCATTGGCTACAGGCTGGTCAGAGACAGGATGCAGCCTAGGTGACCCCTCAGCCTGACTCAGCACTGCTCTTCCTGCAGCCTGGCTCCCTTCCAGCTGGGCTAATTCACATGATGGCTGCTCAGGGGCTGTATTTCTTTGTGTCCTGCTGTCTTGTTTAATTTGGGTTATCCAGAACACAGGATTTGCTCTGCCAGCCGAGACAGACCCTCACTGGGAGCAAGGCAAAGGGACACAAGTTTTCAGACACAATGATCAGAGCTGAGGACTTGGTACTATGAGGTCAAAGATCCTTATGGAGCTGCAAAAGAAAAGCAATGACAAAGAGCTAAACCAGACCTGCCATGCCCTGACCAGCACTCTGGCGGGACTCATTGGGCCATAGGAAACCACACTCAGACTCATTTCTTCTGAGACAGTCCCCATCTCAAACCAGTGCCATATGGAGTGGGGATATGGACGTGTAAGGAATTTTGGATCCATGCCATGCCCAGCACTTAAACAGTTTCTGCCGACTTCACGTTCTACCAGGGTATAACAGCTCTGGGTTTTGCTCTGGAGTTCCTCACTAAACAAAAGAGGGGGCGAGCCTTGCTCCAGGCTCACACCAGGCTCTCTGAGATTTCCCAGCTTTCCCATGGCAGATGCACAGAGCTGTAGGAGGTTCAGATAAGGCCTGCTCCAAAATTAAAAAAAAAAAACAAAAAGCCAAAACACAAAAACCCACCAAAAAACCAAACTGCTTGAGCACCCAGGTAATGAGCAGCACCTGTGCACCTCAAGGCACATGGCGCTTCCCAGCTGAGCCCACAGAGCTGCTCCACGTGCTGGAGATGGAGGTGATGCCTGCACTGTTGCAGTTTTGGAGTGAAAAATAGTGCAGAAAATCCCTCCTTTGCCTCACTTTGCAAAGCTACAGCGTTTGTGAACACCGTGTAGCAGATAAGTAGTGTAAGTGCATTGTAGCAGGGTGGCTGTTTTTGAATTACTAAAAATCTAAGCACACAAGCTTTGTCTGTGATAAGCCTAATCTTCTCATCATTACCATGCTAGAAATCACGCTGGAGGCCTCTATAATCTGACTTCATTTTGCATTAACCATAATTGTGAGAACTCACTTTCTGCATGCGTGTTTGGGCAAAGATTGTTTGCCAGTGACTTTATACAATTATTATACTCCCAGAAGTATGCCAGAATTATTCTTTTCCTTGATTTAAAAAGTAAAAAAAAAATTAAAATAAAGGGAATGATCCCAGAGGAAAAAAAAAGAAAGTGAGAAGAGAAGAAAAGTTCTTGTTGTACAGCATGACTTCGAAGTGTACCACAGCGGCACAAATTTCAAAATTAGAGATACTGAATAACCAGGTTTCACCAGATAGCTTGGTGTGCACAGCTTCAGTGCACATTGCTGTGACAGGTGAGGTCCCCACACAGCAGCTCTCAGTGGGAGACAAATGCAATGACTTCACCTTTGTTGCTCTCTTATCAATACAGATACAGGGTTGGGTTTGGACATCCTTTTCATTTTCTTCCACTTCTACCAAAATCCACAGTATGTTCACTCATAACCTTTTCCTCTACAGACTGTCAGGAGTTTACCTTACCTCTAGGGACTGATCCTATTCTCTTCAGACCAACATGAGACCTTGCAAGGGGGTTGGGCCAGGGCCAGGGGCTGGGCTGGGAGCTGCAGGAGAGGCTCTCTGGAGTCAGTCAGGAGCTACAGGGATCAAAGGGCAGAGCCAGTATTTGCAGCTGCAAAGCAGACCTGATGCTGATCCCAACCCTTTTAGATCCCAGCCTGATATGAAAAAAGAAATTTTCATAGTCTTCCCATTAAACACCTTATCAGCAATGTTAAAGTATCTGGAGTGATGGGGTGCTAAGGAGGAGAGACTCATCAGGAGGGGTTTATAAAGAGGAACACCTAAGAACATGAAACCAAAAGTATTATTATGGCTAATGAAACAAAGGCATTTGATTAATTACTGACATCGCAGAAGTACATTTTTTAAAGTGATTACTATAACTAGAGATGTCGAACGTGATAAGATGCACAAAACAACATACAATAGGGCAGGAGAAGATTTATGAGATTCCCCTGTACCTTGGCTGCAACAAAGTTCATCAAATCCCAGGAGTTCATAGGAAGAGACCTGAAGAGCTGGGAGACTTCTGCAAGGCCCTGGAGAGCCACATTAACTAACCAGGACTGTCAGTGATCCAGACAAAATACTGGGAGTCAGCTAGGAGGGGTAGAAGGCAGCAAGGCTGCTTGGGCTGGTGGTCTGTTCCCAGGACAGGCGGTGTGGTGGTTTGGCCCTGACCAGAATGTCCAAGGAATTGTCTAACAGGGGGCACATGAAGAAATCGTGGTGCTCAGGCTTTGATGTGCCACTTCTTCCTGGCAGCCCTCATGGAGCAGTTTGGAGGTGTCAGGGTGTTCTGCCATGGAGGGGTAACATTGAGTTTTCCTGAAGGGTTTCACCATGAGATGAATTTCAGCAGACATGAACTTAGTTGTCTGCTGGTGCTTAGAAACATTCTGGCCATGCTGGAGTCATAATGCTTCCTTTTCCTTTTCCTTTGCCTTCCAGCTCTTGGCCCTGGGCAGTTTCCTCAAGGAACACAATTATTCATGAGCCTCTTCCTCTGCAGAGGAGAGGATACTCCCATCTCCATTTGCCACTGCATCCCCAAGGAGATGGGGACAAACTGGCCTAGGGAGGGGAAGCCCTCTGAAGACAAACTCTTGTAGCCTCCTGCTTCTAGACCAGGATGTCTCCAAGATAGAGACAGGTGATGGGAAATGGGTAATTTTAAATCAACACCTTATACATCACCAGTTGCAGCACCTGGGTCAGATGGTGGCTGGCAGAGAAGGCTGGGGGCTATCTGCTCTGTGCTTCCCTGCTGTTATACTCTTCCTCAGACACCAGCCCCTGGCTGCTCTCTGAGAGCGGCAGCACACAGCCAAAACTCAGGTTACACATTGCATGTTAATTTGTAAGCTAATTTTGCCCTCCTGGCTCTGTTCGTGCTCTGGCTCTGAGCTGCTGCTCACAGTCAGAACTAGCCGTGCATATTTAGACAGTGACGGTGAGGGGGGCAGAGCTCAGGACAGGCAGGCAGCCGGGGCTTTAACGTTTCCACCTGCACTGAGTTGAGACTATTGCCCAGAAACACTTCTCCTCTCTGCATTTCGCATGGAATACGACTTTATTGGTCACAGTGCAAACACAATGTGCCTGAAGTGGCAAACAAATGGTGAACACAGAAAGAAAAACAAGTTACATAGAAAAAAACCCCAAACATCAGCTATGAGAAGGCAAGTTGCAACAGTGAACACTGGGGACTTGTCCAAGGGCCAAGAACTAACCCAGTGTTTGTAGGTGCTCTTGGACACCTGCAATGTAAAGATTTGGAGCTAGATTCTGTGTCAGGGGAAGAAAGCAATGAAGTAAATTGCACTAATGTGATTTACAGCAACAGAGACTCTGCCACTAAAAGCGCAGATCCCTCCAGAAGAGCAAGGGGCATCTCTGATGAGTCGCTGCATGACAGCAGCTCTTTACAGCACTGGAAAAACATCTCAGTGATTTCACTGGCAGACACACGCCCGAAGGGAAGTTTCCAAAGGTGAAAAAAATAACAATATCCTTAAGCTACCTATAACAATTGCTAATTTCCAGCTACTTTCTCTTTTAATCATCGAGACTGCCGTATGTTGACACTCCTCTATCGTTGCTGTTAATCAGATTTTATTATCTGTGTTTAACTACCACCTTCATAGGCCCCATGGCATTTTTTTTTTTTTGCTTTTGTATGACAGCTCCATTACCTTACCCGTGTTGCCCCGCACTGACACGGAGGGTAATTGAACACCTCCAGATAAAGGGGCTATAAAAAAGCCTGTGTGCGGGAGGCAGGGAGGGAGAGCCCGGCTCCTGCCCTTGCCAGCAGAGGTCACTGCAGAATGGGAGTGCGAACGCTCACCCGGGACACCTTCCGAGCCATAAAACACCTAAAAACGACTTTCTCTAAGTTTCTCTATTCCCAGGCATGTACACGATAATCCTCATGCATTAGGTATTTTTTTAAAAAAAATAAAATTCAGCCTTGTGGGAATCTGAATCCAAACAGGGTCAAAGCCTCCAGGTAGTCCCCGAGCTCAAGTGACCAGACACAACGTTTTTCCAACTCTCACTTCTCCCAGCTGGCCAGATCACACTGGTTTTAGGTAAGGCACCCGCTATACCCAAAAATGGTACGTTTTCTGAACATAGCAATACATTTTAATATCATTGCTAGCAGATTGGCTACTGTTGAAAGCAGATTGGCTACTGTTGATAGCAGATCTATTGTGTGAAAATGAAAGAGGGCGATATTTTTACTTACTTTTGTCTTTATCTCAGTTTCAGAGGTACTGACATTGAATGCTGTAATCTCAGTGAGATTTAATCCTGATTACCCAGTATGGAAACATTTGTCCATTCATCTCTCTGGGCTATATAAACACACTGTGACTATGGACCATGTGGATTTCCCAGTGCACCCAGGGTCACACAAGGGTTGTCAGAATAAGGACTAAAGGCACTTGGTGTGGAAGGCCAACTCTGCTGTACATTCAGTTTTGCCATGGAAGCTTTCATGATGGTCATCTGAACTGCTGTATAACCCTGATACAAAATCATCTCCCATGAGTTCTTCTCCACCTTCAGATGTTGCAGAAGAGATTCCAGGAAGTCATCCACTCTAGATTTAAAAGAGAAACTGAGATTCCAACTTTACTCTAGTAAGCAGTGGCTAATTACCATTAATTTTTTTACTTGCCTTCTGTTCTGGATGTATCTAGCATCAACAACCAACCACTAGATGTTATTATGGGTTTATTTTCTGCTTGAAACATCTGTTGTACTTTCCCCATGCTCATACTTGTAGACCACAAGCAAGTCACCCCTCAGTCTTCCTTCAAACAGAAGAATTCCACTGACTTCTCAGTCTCCTGCCATAAAGTTTTCCAGATCTCAGCCTGCTCATGTACCTTTCCCTGATGCCTTTCCAACCTGTCAACATCTCTTTTGAAGTGTGGACTTGAAAATGGGACAGAGTGTTCCCATGGCTGCCTCATGCTGTTGTGCACAGAAATAAATCCAGGTCGTGGCTCCTCCTGTGCATGTTCAGGACATTCTGCACAGCAGCATCACACAAGGAGATGACATTCACCTGGTTGCTCAATGTCACCCCTACATCTTTCCAGCTCCCCTGTGGTGCAAGGGATGGAATCCTTCCCCAAGGGATCTTTGACCTCTCAGCAGTGTAATGAAAGGCCAGCCCTGAGCTCAGGGAAGAAAATGGCTCCCCTGATCCTTGGACCATTTGGCTTAGGACCAAGCCCAGGTTTATGTTAGAGCCCGGAGGGAGACTCCCCAGCTGCAGCAGCACTAAAAGGATGGAGCTGGGAGCAAGGGTGGAGCCTGCATTCCTCAATCTAAAAGGAGACTTTTAGTCTATTCCTCACCTCCCTTTCTTTGAAATGTCTCTCAAGAGATGGTTAGAGAACAAAGGCAAGGAATGAATAAAACACACATTATCAGTGCTTTCATGAGTCCTGCAGGGAAAGGTGGCAAGCTCCCTCCTCCCTTTCTTGTTCCTCCCTTGCCACAGTGACTCTCCCAGATCTGGCTTGCAGTGACACTCTGGCTTGGCATCCTCCTTTCCATTCTTTGCAGTTCTCTCCTTGGAGACACAGGAGATGCTGGCTCCCTCCTCAGAGGGCTTCACTGCTTTGCTACTGCTTATTGACATCCCAGTTAAAACTGCCCCATTGGAACAACACAAATGGCAGAAGCAGAGGAAAACACACAAGAATGGGGACAAAATGCTGCACAATGATAACTGAAAAGCCATAACTGTTGTGGGGTGGTGCACACCACTGACTCACTGGGGAGCAAAGCAGAGCCCTATCACTCACTGCCATCAGGAAAACCTGGAAGGACTAACGTTATACCTTTGAACAATGACATTTTAAAAATTAAAATATTCTTTTTTTTCTGTCTCTTGTGGTATATTTTTGAGCACTACATTGTCGAGTGCTGCACCGTTTTTTCTTCATAGGATTTTAATAGAAATTACTTCCTTTCCAACCCATAGAGCTTTATACACAGTTTCTCCAAGTATTACACCATTACTGACACGCAATGGAAAACCAAGCCCAACGGATTGTTCAAATTGTTCAGTTATTTGTATAGGCCAGAAAATCTTTGAAGGCATTCTTTTATTAGCTGTTAGGGGGTTTGTGCCTTTTCCAAGCAAGTTCTGCAGAAGATGAGCATTTGCTAGTCTGCAATATGTCAGCATAGCTTCATGGATGATGTAAAGCCAAATCTGAATAATGCCATTGCTGTTAATTTGCATAGCTGCTTAACATTATCACAGAAAAGTTGGATAGGGATGGACTGTCAGTTGTCTTTTGCTGTGCATGGATTCCAAGATGAGGTAGTTTTGCATGCAATAGATAGTAGATCTATGGAATTGCTTGCCAAAGGATGTTGTGGATGATAAAAGTTTAAAAGGGTTCAACTGGACAAGTTCACAGTAGAGAAATGCACTGAGGTTATTAAACAGACAAACCACACCTTGCTCAGGGAGTCCCTGACCTGAGAACAGCTGATGCTGGAAGGGGAATGTATCTTACAGGTTTTCTGCTTCCTTCCTCTTCCCAAGGCATATATTCATGATTTCAGTCCAAAGCTGGATGCCAGTCAAGGTGGATCTTGATGTGACCTGGTACAGCTGCTCTCCTGGTTTTATGTTTGTGGTACAGACACTGGTGATAAGGAAGCTGTAGCTCATGGAATCAGAGAACAATCTTGGGTTGGAAAGGACCTTAAGGATCATCTTATTCCAACTACCCTGCCATGGGCAGGGACACCTCCCACTAGACCAGCTTGCTCAAACCCATTTACTGAAGTGTTCAGTTTTTAAGAGAAAAATTACTTGGATATTTGTATTTACTTCTACCTTACAGTATGCTCTGGGTTATGCATGGCTTTCAAGAAGTAATGTTGGTTAATAGCACTATTACTTATTTTTTCTGTGGATAAGTTTTGTCTTCTTTATTCACATTCTTACAAGAAAATTAGGACAGTAAAAAAAAAGAAAGAAAAGAAAAATTAAAAACAAAGAAATCAAGTACACGTGTGATTTTGACCCGAAACAAGTCCATGACAGCTAGTACACACAGACATTTCAACAGGCATGTTGGCTTTATAATCCCTATTTTTTGGCGTCAGCATAAGTGATGAAAGGTAGCCATGTGTCCAGATAACTCCATATGAGTGATTAGAAAACCTGGTCATTTTTCCCATGGCACAGCCCCTACCTGCCTTTTTAAAGACAACTTTCATCCCAGATGCTTGATGAATGCCAGCTTGTTGCAGTATTAGCAGTAATGTCATATACCTGTGAATGTGCAGCCCAGCCCTGCAAGAAGTAAGTGCCAGGGAGAAAGATGAAAAGCAGACCCTAAAAGCCTGAATACTCCAGATGGGCAGGCTGTCCCCAGGGATTAGCTCTCCTCTTGTTTCTATCAGCAAGCAGAGGGAAACAGTTAAAAGAAACAGGCCTTGTTTGCATTAATATTTAGAGTGTTTTGCCCAAAATGTAGCTAAATAATGAATTTGAAGGTACTAAACACTGTTGTGTGAAGCTGCAGCCCAGACGAAACAGAGGAAGGGAGGTGGCAGGAAGGCAGCTTGGGGAAGCAGAGGCTGTGTGTGCCATCAAGATCTTTCTGGAGCATTCCACAGAGATCAGACTGTTAGACCATGACAAAAAACCTGACAGCAACCTCAGGTGGAAACACTGATGCCAAATTAATGGCCACTGGAGAGCTTCCAGTGAAGCAGGTAAGTGCTGCCCCTCAGCTGACAAAATCCAGCAAAGGCTTGTCTATCCAGCAAGCCAGAATCATGTGCTGAATTAACCACTGAAAGCAGGAAAGGCATCACTTTCCTGAAGGGATGAACATCACCTGCACTTCCCTAACACTGGGCAACAGAACAGTGGAGGAATGGGCTCTAAATTAACACCACTGCACAGGATGTTCAAACTGCAGGTGGAGAACTGAGCTCCAGAACTACTGACAAGATGCTTCTGGGGGTGAGGAGCAGCAAATCTCACTTAGCAGCTCAGATTAGATCTAGATGCAGACGCAGATATTGTTGGCTCATTAATGTGCCTGCTCTCGAGCTGGGTGGCAAGTCCCCGGAGGGGCTGGCGTGCAGAGGGTTGAACAGTTTACCTCTGCGAGGGAGAAAGCAAGTGTGAGGCCAAGTCCCCGCACTGCTTCCCTCTGTGCTACTGCTTGGATCAAGCAGAGAGGCTCTTCCAGGATGCCAAACCCCACAGGCCACATCCGATGTCCACGTGGAGCCCCTGGCCCTGCACTGCCTGTCCTTCTCCAGCTGCTCCCACCATAGTGCTGGAACTGGCCTGGCTACATTCCCAACCCTGCACCAAACAAGCCATAGCTATTCCTCCTGCTCTCCCAAATTAGGATATTTTCCCTGGGGACTGCTGTCTGACTGTCAGTTTTTCCAAGCTGAAGCTATGCCAGCTTTGCATTTCCTCTTCATTCCTCATACACTAAGTCAAGATTTGTCTGTGGGAAGCTTTCTCCCCTAAAAGCACCTGGTGAATATCCTAGTTTTCATAGGCTTCTGGGCTAGGTTCAGGCTGGTGGTAGCCACTAAACCAGATGAAACTGTGGGGCACGGCAGTGTCAGCCAGCAGGTTGCAATATCAGGGTATACAATAGCAATTTATAACCATGAAAAATGTATAAAGATTGACCAAAGACTGAGATTCCATGTCTGATACGCAGGTGCTCCCACTGCAGAGAAAGGTGGTCAACACTGATCTGCAATCCTGATCCTCTCAATTCTCTGCCTTTATTTCTGTTCATGCAAGTATTTTGCTACTTCATCTTCTACTTTATTGTTCATGCAAGTATTCTACTATTCATCTTCTACTTTATTTCTGTTCATGCAAGTGTTTTGTTCTTGCAACTTCTGGTGAAAGAGGTTGGTCCTGGGTCTTGCTCAGGTGCAGCCACAGCAGCGTTCTTGTCTGTACCCAGGGCAGAGGAAGAGAGCCATTCCTTGCCACCTGGACAGTTCTAGAGGAGGAGGAGCCACCATGTTTGTCAGTGGTGTCCCAATCCTCCTTCACTTTCTTGATCATCTGGAAAAGCATCAATGCAGAACAGGTGGGAGAGTGAGTCAGAAAAAAGGGGTTTTTTTGGTTTTCATTGATGCTGGCTGAGGTCCTGCTAGAGCCCATGGGTCCTCTATCACAGCCAAATGGTTGGGCAGGAGATGCCATTGGGATTATCTGGTGGAAAACTGAGGCCAGAGGTGAGCTAGTGACCAATGAACAGACCAATTCACCAGGGACACAGCACTGGAAGTGCATAAGTCCTATAATAAAAAATATCACCCAATGATGGAGGAAAAGGAGGGAGATATTCTGCCTTAGCCTCTCCTGAAGATCATCACATGTTTGAATCCTGAGTGTAGGCTGGAAGAGGGCTTTTGATTTCGCAATGAGGAATGCAGAGGCTGGATTTGCTGCTGGAGAACTCACCACTGGAGAGCTGGTGACTGTCCATAAACAACCCCAATCCGCCGAGCCTGACGCCACTTCACAAAGAACTGAATTTCATTCTAAGCAGATATATTTGTTTTGGAAAGGTGTCTGTAAAGCTGAATGTGGTGCAAGTATGCTGCTGGCGGTGAATTTTCTGGCAGAGTCCCTCTTGGCATGCAGCACAGTTACCAGTCCAGCCCCACCATTCATGCTGGGCCTCAATCACCAGCGTGTTGCTGCAGCTTTGTGCTGGTACCATTCCAGAAAAACAAGGGAGAGGCTCCAGAGAGTTCCTGAGCAATGCCATGTCCTGCCTGCATGGCACCATGGCAAAGCTGCCTGCCAATGGCTGGCTCTTTGCAGGAATGCTGCTCCAGCCATGTCAGCATCTTCTAAGTGTCATTTTCCATCTGCCTGCTTGTGCCTTGTTTTCTCTCCTGCTCCTACACCAGGCTGGGTGGGCAGGAAGGAGACAGTGAGAGGGATTAGTGGCTCCTGTGCCTCCTCCAAAAAGCAAGAACTGTGTCCCAGCTGTGCTGCAGGGTGGTGATCACAGCAAGGCCACAGTGGAAATTGAAGAGGACACAGAACCCTGGTAAGGCTGGCATCTGACCTGTACTTAAGGTTAGCAGAGCCCTGCCTTGCTGGAGGAAAGAGTCAAATGCCATCAAGTCAAAGGTGTGCCTTGCACATACAGGTAAAAAATAATTTAGAAGCTAAAACCCTCAATAAAGGCTTGCAATAATGGGATTTAGCTCTCACCACTGTCACAATGCCCACGTGTCACCCAACAATTGTTGCAGGGACATTTTTCTTTCTTTCAGGATTTTTTCATAGAGCAGCACAGAGGAAAGAAAGAGAAAACAATTTCTATTTCTGCTCCTTGCTTTTCTCATGTGGAGTGTGTTTGGAGAATTGTTTACCTGGGATGATTGCTTGATGGATTCTGGTGAGGATTGTTTGAGCCTGATAGCCAGTCACAGCCACCTGGGGCTGGACTCTCCAGAGAGGGTCATGAGTTGTGTTAGAGTTAGATATGGTAGTTAGAAAAAGTAGGTCTGTAGTTTTAGTATCTCCTTAAAATAGTATATTAATGTATTATAGTGTAGTTATAACAAAGAAATAATTCAGCCATCTGAACTGGAGTCAGACATCATCATTTCTTCCCATTGGGTTCGCCTGCATTTACAATAAACAATGTTATTTCTCCGTGTTTCAGTTCCTTCCCCGTGGAATGGGGAAATCTTCTGTCTCCAGCCCTTTGCTGTTTCTGCCTATTTAAACTGCAAGTTGTTCTCACAAGGTGTACACACACAACAACATATTCCAGTGCACATTCCATACATCTAGGAATAAAAACAAAAACTTAGGACTCCTGTGAAACTGAAAAGTCTGGATAAGGGACATGCTCACCCTGCAGGCTGCATCTACCAAGTGGCTGCATATGTGGCCAGCGTTTTGAGAGACATTAATGTGATGTTTCCTTATGCCCACAGCCTCTTGGACTCCGTGTGCTGCCAGACATCCATGGCTGCAGCAAATCTCCCTAATCACTGGCTGCTGGCAAATACACAATCAGTCACCAGCCACTTTTGAAGTGTGCCAGACACATCGTGGAATATGTGCTCCTCTCAACCCATCTGCACAACAGGCTACAGATGCCAGCTGCTTTCCTTGGAGTGACATGGACGGGATAGAAAGAAGGGAAAAGGAGAAAACAGAGTAACTGAAAACTATGTTCTCCACACTTCTTTTAACCCGTTTCCTTCTTGCCTGAATACTGATTGCAAATTGTCACCCCAATTTTTCTCTCCTTTTCATTTTTACAGTGATTAATTAGGCCGTCATTGAGTCAATGAGGCTTTAATCATATGACGATAAAATAGGAGATGTTCCTAAACTGACTTTGCAGTTTTCTTTGGGAATATTCACAATTTAAAAAAGGATAAGATAGAAAAGGGCACTGGGGGTAAAAACTTAACCTTCCTGTCTCTTATACTTTCCCAACACTGCTCTGACTTCACTGACTATGATGACAGCACTATCGTGTTGCAACACTATTAACAGAGTGATGATTTCCCCAGGATCTTTGTCCAGGATCATATATATTTTGTGCCAAAATTTTAGAAAGGAAATTTATTGAAAATTTTTATCCCCCCTGGTGCAAATCTACATGCAAGTCCTCTTTTAAAAGAAACATAGCTGGGTATGAGTCTACACATCAAGGCACATGAGCATGGCTGAATCCCCTGAATGAATCCCACTTCAATGGGATTGAACTAAAAATGCTGCACAAAGTGCATTGGAATACTTGGATATAGGAAAAAAAAGAGGAAAGAGATCTCACCATGTGCAACTTTTTCTTTTGAGAGCAAAATGAATGAAAGCAAGCAAAGGTTAATTATTTCATGTGCCTTCAGTTGAAAGGTGCTTGATGAGCACAAGAAGTCATCCTGTGAATTCTGTATTTTTTAGAGCACAACTTCTTGTTAAATCCTTAATCAATTCTCATCTCCCACATCAAGCTCTCCAGTTTATCCAGGGGCCCCACACACCATCCCATCCTGTGCAATGAATAAATCAGGCTAGCAAACAGCAGAAACCACATTTCTTCTGAGTAAGGTCTGTCTGCACAGATACACCATATGAATGGAACCATTTTCAATTCACAGCTCTTAGCAATTTGGTGACAGAGGGACAGAACACAAGACTGCTGGGTACAATGAGCTAATTGGATAAAAGGCATGTGAAAACACCATACCTATAATGTACCTTGTTAGCATATGCAAATGACATAATTATACGGGCAGTTAGGCATGGTAATATATCATCCATGTGAAATTTCCACAAATACTTTTGAGATCAAGAAATAAAAGTAATTTCTTTAAACATCCTAATTGGTTGCCAAAAGGAAATTCATTCCAGCTAGAACTTAACTTAGTGTAAAGCAACGTAACTCATTTGATCTCAATGAAGATCAAAAAATCACAACCATATCCAGAGAATCTTGGATTTCAACATATTGTTTGTATATATATTTAGTATTTGAAGTTATTATGGAAAAAACAATCTTAGTGAGATGAAGGCTCTGTGAAATCAGTCAATGCTATTTCTTATGTGTTATTTGTGAGTCAAACATTGTCCTGTTCGTGCAAGAAGACACCAGGTCTTCCTATAGTCTGGGTTTGCATGCAGGATTTCTGCAAGCCAAATGGATAGTCAGATGTTTCTCATTCCCTCAATTGCACTAGGTGATTCTGCACTTCAAATTTAGGCCAGCCTCTCACCTCTCAAACTATTAATGTACCTCAGAGACATTTTCGAGGGAATTATTCAGGTAGACAACATTTTTTCTACTTGATTTGCTATGAAATGACAAGCACTGTTAAACCAAAGGTTAATCATTGATTGAGTTTAATGACACTAAAAGAAACAGGTCATGTGAGAAAGCAATTGCACTTTCATTTTTGCTGTCACAGGTCATTTATAGCTTTTGATTCAAATTCCACCCCACGCAAGGAGTTGCTAACAACATCCTACTTCAAATTCTAATGTAATACAACTGCAGAGCAAGCATGTGAGCTGGCAGTAATCAGGTCATTTGTAAAGCATACACAGATTCTTTCATTCATCCTGGCCATTAAACTGTTTGAAAAGATTATTTTTTTTTTTGTTCTGCATTAAGAGGCAGTGCTTTTGACAACTTGTTTTACAGAGAAGTACTCTATTTATGTTCAAGGCTGTTCTGCCATTTTTGTGCATTTCAGAACCTCATACTCATCATCACCTGCAGTTCTTCCTAGTTTGGTATGGACACAAAATCAAACAAAGCAACAACAAAAAACAAAGCAACAATAAAAAAGGAAAATAGCTTGAAAATAGATAATTTATTTTCTCTGTGACAATAACTCTTGTGCCCCAAAATACACGAAGACCTGAAAAGTAAACTGTAAGAGCTGACTTATTATTATTCTTTCAAGGATGGCTACATCAGCAGGGAGCTGCCCAGACAGTAATAGAAACTCCCTCTGATCTCATCCTCCTTTGTGCCCTTCCATATTCATTTGGTTCCAGGTCATGACTCCTCCTTTACATCACCAACAAGCAGATCAGCATCAAATCTTCCACCTGCTGAGGGAGAGTTAGTGGGCACTGTTAATCCAATATTCATCTCTGCTTTGGCTCACTAGACAAAATAATTAGCACTCTAATGAAGAAAGGACCCTTTATAAACTTAGACATGGGCAGAAAATAAGCTATAGAAGTAGATCATGAGACTTTATAAATCCTCTGTCACCTTTCTTTTCTTCCTTTTCATCCATGTAATAAGACAAAGAAGGGCCTAGTCCTCTTAACTTTTGGGCACTTACATCAGAATCCACATAACTGTACAAAAATTTGCACATATGTACAAGAATTTTCAAAACTGACCTTGTTTGAAAAAAAGAAAACCATAAAGACAGTGATATAAACTTAACTTAAAAAATGAGGGTTTTTGTTACAAAAAGCAGTTATAGGCAAAGGGGAACTGTACTTTCAAAAAACTAATGGTGGAACAAAAGGCGTGAGATTGCCTTTATTTGTAGATTGTACATGAATTCAGGGGTGAGTCTGGTTCTTTGGAACTAGGCTGTTGCCAGGTGCAAAGCTGCAGAGAACAGTTTGTCTCTGAGGCATAGCACTGATTCTTCCTGCAATGGGCAAACGACTCCAGGTGTGATTTGATGAAAATGGGCTGCTGGTAGAGACCAACTCCAGAGTATCAGCAGAGCTCATATCAAAAAAATTGGCTTTAAAATGGTAGTAGAAGTGATACAACAAAAGGAATGCCTTGAAGCATTGAAGTGTTCCTCTTTTCAAAGAATGCAGTGAGGATTGTTCAAATCTATAAAACACGAGGAGAGTGCTTGTTCTGCAATAGCGACAATTTTTTTTTCCCTTTAAATCTGGTTCAGGAATGACCATAAAAAGTCTGCATTAAAACTTCTCATTTTCAGTGTGGCAGAGCTGGACCATTTCCACAGACTTTTTGAAGAGTCACTTCACATCCACCTCTATTTTCACCCTTTCAACCCAATTCTACATTGTTACTGCTGAGTGGTGGAGCTGCCTTTGAAAACATACAAAGCAGGTGATTTTCAATTGTATAAAGCCATGTTTGACTTTAGGCATTTGAATTCACGGGAATAGCCTTTCAAAGTGCCTAGTCCAAAGCATAGTGAAGTCAGTGGAAAATCTCCAGGTGACTTAACTGGACCTTGGATCTGGTCCAAACTGTGGAGCCTCAAAGTCTGGAAGTTTCAACTGGGCTTGAAGTTAACCCTGATTGTTCAAAATGGGAATAAGAATTTTGTTAGGTCAATATCCTCCACACATGCTGTGCCCTATTTTGCTTGAGAGTCTTCTTGAAGGCTGCAGGCATTCAGCACCTTACAAAATGACCCCTCATCTTAGGATAAAGCTCCCACAAAAGCCACTGCTGTAGATATGCAGTGGTTTCATTACATTGTCTCAATCCAGCTCTGCCAAAATTCATCCAGCTGTGCAGCCTAGTCACCTTTAGCCACAAGCTGTGGTTGCAACTCATTTGCTAAATTTAGCAAGCCACATGGAAACTCACTTCTAGGAGACTATTCCCTCCAGGCACTGGCTACGAAAAATAAAGGAATAAACACAGAAATACAAAAATTTAAATTAAAAATGTGATCCGACTTCCAAAACAATTCTTTATCCATAAAGTTCCCACCCAAGGAACCAGTTACATGTTTCAAGGGACTATATTGTTTAAAGAAACTGTAAATGCCACACAGTTAAAAGAGAGAGATGCAGCTAGATTTAGTTAAACAATTGACTAATAACTCAGTCAACATTATTCTTACCCTAGGTAGTAGTTATCAGCTTAGACAGCTGTTACAGTCTTTCACTGTAATACTTAAAAGGCAAACCACCAAATTCAATACCATATTGTTTGCGTAGTAGTGTTTGTTTAAAGGTAAATCACTCATAAAAGTGTAATTTCCTGCTGATACATAATGGTGGATAGCAGCAGGAAGCCGGTCGGAGCAGACAGACCCTGAGATATGCAGTGCTAAATCGCCAGCAGCAGCTCCCCCAGCTCTGAAATGACTGTGTTTTTACACCAGTGACACCCAAATCAGCATCAGCATATTAGGCCTTCTTGCAGACACCTCTTTTCTCTTTGTGCAGCAGCACATGATAAGAATAAGTGCTACAATAAACACAATAAAGTCACGTTTCTCCAAATAAAGATTCCCTTCCTGCTGGGGACACCCTGCTGGGCAAAATTCCCTCCCCAGTCTGTTTTTCTTACTGATTTTCTACAGAATCATGCTTATACTTTGGGAATCCTTCTGCTTGCTTTCAGCTTTCAGCTGATGCACTACCTCATTGGATTCCTCAATTTTTGGAACTGCTAATTGAAGCTCCCCAAATTCCCAGTGTTTTGCTCTCTGGTTTCCAAGTGTCAGTCGCACAGACAGAGAGCAGCTGCTGTTGGCTTTGGGAGAGCTGCTCTAGATTCATGCCACTATGACCAAAACCCCAATTAACTTGCCAGCATGTGCTGATCCTTCACCCACTGGCCCCCCAGCCTGCATAGGGCCTGGCAGTATGAAAGCCATGGGGATGCTCCCAGGGATTAATCCTGAGAAAATGACACATTTATCAATCATGGGATGAAACATGCCCTGAGAGAAATAACTTTTTGTTTCCATCTTGGTCCTTGGAGCTGAATGCTTTTTGTCCAAGTTCTTCTGCCTAAATCTCAGGTTTCTGAGTCCAAGCCAGCTCACTAGATGATTAAATTATCATCAATGAAAAGAGAGGCAGAGGGTAATTCATGCTGGGCATTCCATCTACTGGGTTTTTTTTTTTTGGCAGAATGAATCAGCATCCATTTCTCAGACAGTCCCTAGTGCCCAGGGTGGGTGGATATGTATTTTACTTTCCTGCATTTCTCTAAAGAGATTTCCTGGGATGCCATCAGTATGCCTTGATGGCGTGCTGCCAGAGCACTCCCCAAGTGCCATGAGAATGCACTGGATAAAATCACACAGCCTGTAGCTCAAGCCCACGCAGAGTGGGGAGGAAAGGACTCTTACTGCATCTCTCACCCTTTCTTTGCCAAAGCCTAATTGCTCAGAGAGATTAAGAGAATAAAAACAATGTATGTCCTCTGCTCTACTCTCTACCCATCTATACCTGAGACGCTAGACCCAGACAAACCTGGATCTAAGCCACAGTGCTCAGAGGAAGTTTTGACAGAATGAGGATGTTGAGCCTCATATGGTAGGAAGGGCAATTGCTGTGGAATTTGTACTGAGATTCTCTTGTTCCTCTTTTGGACAGGAGAGGCTTCTGATATGTGTATACACAGATATTTTTACAGAATTCATTTTAGCAGTTCATGGAAAGGAAATAGGAGACCTGCAAAGATTACAGAAGAGTGAATTACTAGGCTAAATTTAAATTCAAAAAACATTAATAGAAGGCTAAATTGGAAATCAGTTCCATCTTCCTCCATCTGCCAAGCTCCACTTTCTCAGCAACAATCACGTAGCTCAGGGAAATTCTCCCATCTCCCTCCATTAGGGTTTGATGTTATCAGCATTTTCCTGTCATATACTAAAAATTATCTTTAATTAGCTCAGCTTACAGCTACACTACCCAGACTTGGAAACTTGTTTTGGGATATGAGGAACTAGTTGTCTTCTCAAGTGTCTTATGAATCATCAGCAGCAGCAATAAATACATCAAAGTCCTGTAGCTCAGGACTGTTGTCTGGCATAACCGAGGGCAATGCTTATCCCTGGAGATGGAGCTCCAGTGCCCATGCCATGCCCACAGCTCCTCACCCAGTCCAGTTCAACCATCTTTTCCCCTAGGCTATCAGCACTGAGAGGAACAAGAATAAAAAATAATCTTACCTTCCAATGCCAGCAAGTGTATCTCAAATTATGACTGAGACAGAAGAATTGCTTGACTAAAAATTACTTGACTATTTTTCACCTATTTTTGGTGTTTGGATTTTTCTTTGTTTTGTTTTAAAACTCAAGTGCATTTAGGAACATGAGCTTCCAGTGTAGTGTGAGCTGCTCACATTCCCTGAAGTTCAAGTTGTTAGAAATGAAGGGGAATTCATTTCCTGGTAAGTTGGATAAAATCCTTTTGCAGGTTGCATTAGTTCACAACTAAATATAGCACTTGTCAATGCCTTCCTCACCCAGAGGAAGAGAAGACTGTCCATTGATTTCCTCTTCATTAAACAGAGGCTAAAATAAAATGTCTTTGTTTAATTGAATGCCTCTGCAGACCTACTCAGGCTAAACCCCTGTTTCTTCAAACAAAAAGATAACAACGGAAACATGGATCTGCCATACAACCTCATCATTTACGTGGAGGGGAGGAAGAGCTACATGCCAGTCACAGCTTCCCTCAGTGCTTCAAGGACAGAAGGAGCAGCTGACAGTCTGGGGGCAGCAAGATGGAGGAGGTTCACACCCTCTATAAAAGCAGAATAGCATTTGGAGAGAAACTGCAATCAACAGGGGAATGGTTTGGAAAAGGCTGTGAGGGGCACAATTTTGCCATGGCAATTCTCTTTGCTGGGCCATCAGGCTTTTGTTGTTCATCACCCAAAAAGTAATCTTGAAACCAAGAGAGATTTTACAATGATCCTGGTTTTTGTGAAGACATGGTGATTTGGCACCACTTGTGCAAAATGCACCTATTTGGTATAAGGATTGAGCTACTGACCCGAGTCAAGGACTGGATAAATGTTTGTCCTTTCAAAAATAAATATTATTTCTTATGATAATATTTATAATAATTTTGCAGGTTTGTACTGCAACCTTGAGTGAGAACAAGACCTCTTCACACTCACAAAGGCAGACCCTGCCCCTCAAAACTTGCATTTGAAATCAGTGAGAGGTGTTGTATAGCAAAGATAACAGAAATGGAAAGGGAAGGATTAGGTTGTCATAAATCACAGAAGAGGACAGTGTCTGTGCCTGAATGCTGATTTTAGGATGCTAATGATAAAAGGTAGGAGTATGGGGAAACAGTTACAGAAATACCCCAGGTGTTCATGGTTGATGATGAAATTCAGGGTTTCTAAATAACGTTCTATGTTATTCATAATAAAAAAATTCAGAATTACACACTGAACAATAACATACACAGAGCCATGGTTTTGTAGTCTTTAGTCCAAAAAGCACAGGAATCTCAGACTTTCATTTTTTTAATTGACCATGAATTTGTTCTCCCTTCAGTTACGTTTGGGTTTGCTTTGTGGGAAGCCACTGAGTTATACCAAAATGGAACTCAGAAGAGAGCAAACCAACAGCAAGTCCCCTGCCATGCAGTTGCAGTGAGACTCTGCCTGCTTTGCTGCTCTGAGACATTTGACAGCCTGTAAATTATGGGAGCCTGAATCTCCTCATCCCTTTCTCCCCACCTGAATGGGACAGCACAGGCAAAGCCCCACACTGATCTCGGGCTGTGGCAGCCCATGCACTCACAGCTCATGACTTCATGATCATTCAGTCTGACCTCTGGAGCAACCCAAGGTGAAGAAATTCATGCTGAAGCTTCTGCTCTACTCTGTGGTCTCAATTTGTGGTTGCTGGTGGTTTAAAAAAATATGTCTTGGTCCAGTCTCCTGATGCTGGAGAATCACCACATCCCTGGTCAGGTGTTGCTGTGGTTTGCTACACTCAGTGACTCAATTTAACACAAATCCTCTCAAGCCTCACAGGCCTCCTATCCACTTGCAAACCTGGAAGTCAAGACAATTTGCAGATTCTGTTTCAGTACAATACAAATTAAAATCGCATGTTGGGTCTATTATTCAGGCTAAAGCATCCACCAGAATATGTGGATATTTTCTAAAAGGTGTCACTGAAGACTGGAAAACCTACTTTCTACCTCCATCACAAACTTTCAAGTTGATGTATTAGCCAACCCAGATGTTGTTTAAGCCAGTCTTGGCCTCAGAGAGACAGTCTAACTTTGCCAAGAGGTCCTTAAGGACATTGAAACAGAATTTCTTTTCATATTTGAAAACCTCTCTCACTGAAACACTCTTTGAGGGAAATCACAAACGCAGGAAACAGCAGCTACAGTGCTGCATGTTTGTCCGTATAGAAGGAATGTGATGATATCATTTTGGAATGTGCTTTCTTTCTCAGGTTTTGTTTTGGTGGTAGGAATGTCACTTTCTTAAAAAGTAAAGCACATTCTTGGCTGTTGTCTCCCTCCCCCTCCCTCCAAATTTTGCCTACAAATCAATATTCCCAACTTCTGCCATGTGTTTTTCCCAACCTGTCAGATACCGTTCTCATGTTAGTAGTGCAACCATCTGATGTCAGGCATCCCAACAGGCAATTATAAATAGTCATTTACTATTAGTCTGGAAGGTTTATTTCCACAGATATAAGCTTCAAGATGTTCTTTGCTATTTTAACTTGAAAGCGTTATTTTTTTGCATAGATGATGTGAGCATTTAAAATATGTCCATTTCAACCATGCTGTAGTAGAACCCCAAGACACACCTTCGTTGTCTGAAATGATCTGTAAACACCTCATTCTTTCAATTTTCAGAGGAGCCCAAAGGCACATGATGTTCAGTTGTCTACAAGTCTGACTGGGTACCTTTCTTTGACAGCTCTGCCAGAGAGAGCCCATTTCCCAGTGGATATTTCTTTATAGGCAGAGTCAGTGCAGATGATGGCCAAACACAAAGATCTACTTTGCTATGATTTTCTGTGGAACTTTCTTATTTTTTCCCATTTATACCTAATCCATGTGCTATGTACTGCTACTACATCCCCTATTACACCAGTATCTTAAAATTCTGCTTCCAATTGTTAAGACTAACTTCAGGATAAGTAAGATCCTAAACCAGTTTCTCAATGCCCCCAAGGAATTGAGATGCTGGAGAACACACCCGCACTTCCAAGAGGCAAACCCTGCCTCATCATGCCAGGTTGTTGTCCTTCCATCTCATGAAGCAACGACAGTTCAAAATTAACCAGGAAACAGACCTTCAGACAGAAGAATCAGAGAGTTTAACACTGTCTTTCTCACCTGAAGAAAGCTCTCACTGTGGATTTCAGTGTGCTTTGTAGATGACCAGGAAAGGAATGATCCTTTCAGCAAACAACACAGGGGAAACTCTACATGGTTGGAAGGTTCCCTTGTCCACACACATTATGAGAATGACTTTCTGAAAAGACAACTCTTGTGCCTCAGAAGTTTGTCCTGAGGGGTCCTGGACCCGTTCAAGTGGTAATTGGATCCTTGCTGGTTGGAAGAACAAAATTAACTTCTTGTCCACCCTAGCAGCTGGACACACAGTATTTAAATTTTGATAGTGAGAAGGGCAATACATATAAAACCAGTGAGTTGCAATAATCCTACTTATCCCAGAAACCAACATGTTTCTGAAGTGTGTGCTTCAGCAATGAACATCTGGTAAAGAATACAGTAGAATAGCAGGGCATTGCCAATGTGGCAGGCAATTCAAAAGCAAAGATGTTGCATCCTGTGTAAACAAAGCTGATTCCAGAAAGCTGTCTTGGAATCTTCTTGTCCTAGCAGATCTCATGTCCCAGAGATGACATCGTGTGATTTCTGGCTCTTTATTCTCAGAGAACAGCAACATTAACCTCAGACCCTCTGCAATTTCTGATTAGGATCATCATGTTAATAGGAATGAAGCAGTTTTAGTGAAACCCAACTCACTGATCTAATGTTGTGTCTGATCTCCAGGGTCATTTGCAATGAGTGCTACCGTGGGTTTTTTTATCACAAAAGTACTTTTATTGAAGAATGTTTGACAAAACACTAAGGGTCTGTAATTTGCCAGAGAATCAAAATTATCTGTATAATCAAGGACACTGCAAGATCAAATATTGACTTTGCATAAGCAAAGCTGTTGCTACAAAAGAATTAAGAAACCTGGCTGGGCAGATGCAATCATGCAAACATCAGCCAATACATTTTTGTAAGTCTCTATACTGGCTGCAAAATGCTTATGCAAAACCAGAGGCTTCCTACTGACTTAAATCAGGATTGTGTGTGGGTGTAAGGGTGTGCCTTTGTTGGAGCAGTTTAGATGTCAGAGGCCAGAAATCCAACACTGTATTCTTTAACAATTAGATAAACCAGTAATAAGTTCATAATTGCAATTCCACAAGGTAATTTCATGTGCCTGGGAGATGACAATATGCATACAATTAAAACAAGAAAGCTTTTCATCCCTGCAAAGTGTATTACTGAATTCTGCAATCTTTTCTACTTGCAGCATGCAGGAGGGAGGACAGAGGTCACCCTGCACAGGGTGGAGGTACCAGGAGAGGAAGAGGGAATCCCCAAGGCTGTAAATGCACTGAGTTCAGTTCAACACAAAGTATGGAAATGTAGGTCTCTCCTATGCTACCTCTTCTTAGCAATTTTCATCTTTTCGGTTGTATGCAAGAGGAAATGTCCTGGGATAAGTTTCTTAGATCTAGTGTAACAAATAGGGTATGAAAAATCCCCTTTACTCTGACCATCTTTGAAATAACAAAGCAGCTCAATTTCTGAATTATTATATTTAAGCTGTCTTTCAACTTTCCTTTTTCCCCTGACAGTTTTAAATCTCTCTGTGGGTGGAGGTCTAATGTCAGCACATGCAATTCTATACTTTAATCATTTTTTAACTACAAGATCAAAGCAAGTAGGTTTTTATTACTCCAGTGTCCGATACTTCAACTTAACTATTGAATATCAGGCAACAGCTCTTCTCAATGCACCACATTAAAATAAATCTTTCCAGCTACACTTCCACCAAGAAATGTATTTAAAAATTACAGTATTAGTCATGTGAAAATAACAAACTTGTTTCTACATTCACTCTGGGGGTGTGCTAGCAGCACACTGCCTAAGAAGAAACCCCATGGAAAACATAATTAATATTCTCATCTTATTTTCATTTCTAACATTTTTCTTCACTTTCCCTGCTTCCACACAGTAACCCAGAGAAATTAATACCTGGCCCGTGGCCAGGCTGTCTGGGAGAGCAGTCCCCTGGGGTATAACCCCTCTGGCTATGGCAGTGCAGAGCCAACCACATGAGAAGAATGAAGGCATCTTTCACCTCCCAGTGTCAGCCCCTCCCTAACTGTGCCCAAAATCCCATCTATGGTCTCTCTCCACTACCCTGTCTGTGGGAACTCTTCCCATCCATTTGCTGCTGTCTCACTCTCATGGCTGGGTCTCACAGGAGTAATTTTCTGAACTGGCTGCACAATTGTTTGTCCTTTCATTGACACAGCCGATTTTGCATTTGGGACAGTAACTCCAACACAGGGCAGAAGGTTGATAATTTCCTCCATGCTTCTGGAAAAAAGGTGTCACTTATAGTTACATATGACTTGTTAAAGTACTTCCTACTGCTCACAGGGGAGTGACATATTCCTGCTTAGCCCAGAGGAACCTTAACAGTGTCTTACTGTGATTAGAGCTGAAGCTTTGAGCCTTTCTGCACATGAACCACTTTGGGCCCATGGGCAGTCCCACTGACCCTCACCATTCCTCTGCTTTGCATGGACATGGATGTGCTGGGCAGCATTTCCATCAGAGCCATGCACACACAACTTCTGCACTTTGTTATCCTCCCAAATACTTCTCTGTCACAAGCTGTTGCAATTAAGAAGGCATGCAATAATATCCCTAATTACATTTTACTTTGATGAGAGATCTAGGCATTTTTTTGAAAATGCACGTTGTATAGGGTTAGGAGAGTCTTCATTTCAATTCCTTGCATATTTTGGCACGAGCTGTGTCTCCTCCCTCGGTGGGCTCCAGGCTCTGTGGGCATGTGCATCCCTTCTGCTCCTGCAGCCCAAGCTCTGCATGCCAGACACCAGCAGAGCAGCACGGGGCTGGTTTTTGCTGACTAACCCCAACACTACATCTGTGAGCTCTGACAGCTCCAACACAAGACTTTAAAAAGACCCTGAGCAGGCTGGGGGTCTGGATGGAAGGGTCCTGCTGTGAAATGCTCCCTTGGAGCTGTCAGGCTCAAGCAGGCGCTTGGAAGGAGATTTATATTTTGTTGATTACAATGGTAATAAGCCACAAACACAAATTCAAAGCGTAAGACTGAACCAAACCCATGTTCCCTTTGAGTGAGATAATATCTCTACCTTTTACACGCCTATCTATTGATGTGTTCCTGGATAAAATGTGTAATTTTAATTAACTGAAAGTACCTGCCTTTTATTGGACGTGGTGCTAAAAGTTAAGAAAATCACACAGCAAAAATGCTATGCTGGCTGAGTGCGTTTTTTTTTGTGTGCTGAGAAATTGATGTGTGCACTGCATGCCTCTCAATCAATATACATTAGCGTGTAATTGATGACTATAAAAATATTCCCCCCTCAAGGTGTTCAGTGTCAATTAGCATCACTTTGCTAATTCTCTTGCCAAACAGGTACAAGCATTTACATGTTAAGCTTCTATGATGCAGGATCCATAGGTTAATTTCTATTAGTGAAGCAACTACAGGGAATGTAATTATCCCTAAAATTAGGAAGGAAAAGAAGAAAACTTAAAAACAAATGTGTTGATACAGAACTAAAGTTAAGCACAAGGAAATTAGATTCTTTACAGTAATTGTTTGATACTTTTCTAGCATGAAATATTTCTCTCTGTTATTTCAATTATTATGTCAAAACCATGTCCAGGTAACATACCTATTTGTAAGTATAGATGGAAGTGTATATATATTATATTTATCTATGTATACTTCAAGAGTACTGTGTTTTTGTTGGATCTCAGAACTATTTGGTCAGCTCAGATCCCTTGATCATACCAAAGAAGAATTTTTGGTCAAGAATTTATATTTACAGTGGACCAAATATCTGAGCAAATGGGTGTTTCATTAGAGCTAACTTTTTATCTCCATCTGGGCCCAAGTTTCAAACACTCCTTCCTGGATATTCTCTCTCTGCCCAAGGGTTTGCCATCTCACTCTCTCTTTCAACACCACCCTGTTGTTTGGCGAGAGAGATGTGTTGTTTCTCTATCTCAACCAAGGATTTTGCCAAGTCCTATTCCTTCCACTTCTGTAGCATACTTAGAATTCTTCCAGCCCTCTCTATCTCAAAATTCCTGGCCCTGCACAACTGTTTTATTTTGGCTGCTAGAAGCCCAAACTAACCTCATCAGATTTTGGCTGGCAACAGAGATCTTTTTAAACATGTCTGTTTTTCCCTGGGCACATCCTTGTTTACTGAGTCTGCTGGTGGTGGAACCAGTACAGTAAAACTCAGCACACAAAGATACCAAGGAAAATCCATGCTGAATCTTTAAAAACAAATAGAAGTGCCACAAAACAGAGTTGAGGACATGGCTTAGCCTAAGTTTCAAATTTTCTTTGCTGGGGTTTTTATTTTTGAGGATAGGCATGTATTTCTACTGACTACAGCTTCTTTTTAATGTTTCCAAAATGTAAGTATACAATGCACAGTTTTCATTTTTTCTGCCCAGTTTGCACACAGGTGAATGCCCACAGGCAACTCTCTCTGGATAAGGGCAAACATGATGCAGAAACTCTGTGATTCTCTCACTACATCTGACTGAACTGGGCTATTACAGCTAATAATGTCTGTTAATGTATTAGTGGACTGCTGGTTAATGTACACTGGTAGATAAATGCAGATGTTGGTATTGGTGATGGCAGTGATAAAAATATAACCATACAAACACAGTCTTCTGCTGCAAATCACTTCTTCCTTTATTACCTTTTCCAAGTGAAAATCAGCTTTGATTCTAGTAGCAAACTTTTAAGCAGAGCTCAAATAATATTTATCCTAGAACATTTTTTTCACTATTATCTCTGGTAGGTTAGATAGAGCACCAACTCCAACAGTTTTCCTGCATACAAGGTGCACAAGGTTGCCTTCATTGAAGAGTTGCTTCAGTGGTTTACTAAAAGACAGAGATATTTTTTTAATTATTATTATTTAGAGCTTTTTATAAAACCCATTTTCTCGGCACTTGGAAAATGTGACTGTACAATGGGAAAGGGCAAGCCCTCCTTTTTTTTTCTTGTCTGAACACAATGGCAGGATAAGGGAGGCACCGCTCATTGCAAGGAATACACTTTAATCAAGTTGCCCAGCACCAAGTGTTTGTCTTCCACCACTTTAGATGCCAATGTTTGTTTTCTCTCTGGGAGAAGAAACAGACAACACTTTTAATTTTAATAAAAATCTTTCAGAATGAAGCAAACAGATGACCTAATTTGGAGGATCTACTCCTTTGCTTGAGCTGGAAATAAAGGCAAAGATGACTGGCAGGCTCCCATACAGTATTGCTGCAGGAGATTTAACACTTTCCTTCTCAGTTTGTTGGCTGGGAAGTGTGAGGTGGATTACCACACTGTTTGATTCCACTTTCCCTGCTCCTGCAACAGTGTCCTTCCTATCACATGCTTCTTGGCTTGATTTGGAACTGCAAAATATGCTGCTGTGACTAAAGCTCCAGTTGGAAAGGTGGAAATCTGATTTTATTAAACACATGTGGACGCCTGTTAAAATTACTTCTGCAGCTAAAGCCAAGATTTCAGTTTCACAACAGTCTCATTCTCTGGTATGAATCCATTATTTCCAGGTTTAAGGATATCAAAGCAAATCTGATGTGTTTCTTTAACCTCCAGTACTGGGTGTCTAAGTAGACAAAGACAAGAAATCATAATCATAAGAAAGAGCCATCTTCCACCTAAATAATTCATTTTAAGCCTCCACATTTGTGAAGAAAAACACAAAATCATTAAAAGACTCCTAGTGCAGGGAAATTGAAATGCTTATTTATTGTGAATCCTCATGGCCAATTCCCAGGATTGGGAACTTGACTGCTACATTTTTTATGCTGCTCACTCACAGCAGTTAACATTTGAGGGCTTCAAGCATCTTGTCCTGTCTGCATGTACCATCCAGTAACAGCAGAAATGTATTCTCTGTGAGCAGGTAGAAGTAACTGGAGCCTGAAGACTGTTCTGTTCTAGGATTCATCTCCTTCAAAGCCAGATCTCTCACCCTTTTCTCCCAGCAGCACTGAACTCTCAAATTCAAGGGAGGGAAGTACAAAATGAAGGCTGAAGATGCAGAATCATGAAAGCTAAGTCCTTTTTCACCTACTTCACCTTGAATACCAAGGGAGCAGCTCGGTTGTCACTGAGCTGCAGGCACAAAAGGTGCCAGCCCTGCAGTTTGACCTCCTGCTGGGAGGCTCCCTGCTGGGAACACAGGAGGGACACCAAGTAAGAGGACACAGGAGATGGTGGAGGACTGTAACCAATGCATTTTATGCCATGCACTCCTCCCCAGACAATCCCTACTTGCTTTGTTCACAGTCTGCAACAGATGAAAGTTGGTGTAATCTATCATTTTGTCCATAAATTACCCAAAAATACCATACTAATCATCAGCCATGAGGTGGTTTCTCTTGGAACTTGTGCTCCTCTGGTGAGTGATGCCCACTGCTGGAAACACTTCTTAATTTTCATTTAAACTTGCATTACTGCAGCTTCTTACTGCAAATTCTGGTTATTGCAATGCCATAGAGCATCTCACTGTAGCGGTAAATTGGGCAAAAGAGAAGCATTCCATGATATTGGTTTTTTTTTTGTTTTTTAATTTTGTGAACAGATTCTGGGACCTGCTCTTCTGTCTGCCTGTACTAGAGCATACAGCAGGCATTACATATGACAGCAAAGAGCTGCTTTGGAGCCCCAGGGTACTGTGCAATGCAGCAAATGTACAAAAATGGATGGTCTGTTGTATGGATCTTGCAGTGATATCTGGCTGAACAATGAACACCTTGAGGGGGGCATTGACTGATGACAAGCATGGGATTCAATCTTTGTCCCAGATCCATCCATGAATGGATCAGTCCTCATTTTCATAAAATCATTGTTTATTCTACTGGCCCACTAATTGCTACTATTAAAGCAAATGGTACCATGTATGATCTTGCAGAGTATCAACAACCTCAAGCTGCCAGGCACTTAGGTGTGTAGCAAGGTGCTGCATGCAAACACTTCCATCCAGAGGATGGAAGTTTCTTTGATTATTGTTCTGCTTTACCTATGCCACATCTTAGGGCAGCTCCCCCCATGGGCACTATCCATAGAGACCAGCTGCCTTCCTGTTTCAGCCAGCAGCTGCTACCAGCTCTGCATTACTCATTTGGCAGAGCTTTCACTCCTGAGCAGGCTCTTATGGTTTATAGGCATTTTCCTGTACTGGAAGGACCAGGAATGAAGGTGCTTTCATCTGCTTTTGGCCCACATCCCCTCTGTGTCACATGGAATATCCAGTTCTCTGAAGCCACAGCCCCTGTTCGCTGCTGACATGGGGGAACCACTTGTCTTCCAGGGTACAAGATGGGATTTGCTATGTACTTTTCCTTCAAGACACTGCAAACCACCTTGAGATTTATCTTTCTTTTTTTTTTTTTTTTTTTTTTTTTTTTTTTTTTTTTTTTCCCAAGAGGATGTTGGATTAGTATTTTCTCTACTAACACCAGCAACACTGTCAGCAGAGAGTCTGTCCCATAAACTGGATGGGAGCCGAACATGCAGGACTCCTGAATGAACAATGGATTGTTCTGGAGAATAATCTGTAGAAATCCTGCTATAGCTCCCCCACAAAGAGGTGTCAGAGATCCCAAAGCTGGGGCTAAGGAATAACTGTTGGCACCCAGGATAGATTCCTGAAGACTTCACTATACACAAAGCAGCCATGAGGCTAATCAACTCCAGCGTAAGTGTTTCATATAGATCAAAACAGTTCAAAACAAACATCTCCACATTCACCAGTTCTACTCTTTTCTCTCTTTTTTTTTTTTTCTTGTTGTGGGAAAATGGGCAGAAAACAAGTGGAGAAATATAAATTTATTGCCCATAGACTGGAAATACTTTTTTTTCCAGTCAGCTCCATTCCTGAGTCAGCTATCTGTGTACACTGCTAAAGGAAGTAATGGAAGTTGTCTATACAAAAGAAAGGGAGCACAAATCAATAGGAGAGAAAATTTGGGTTATCTTGAGCCACTGGCAAAAACAAAGATATCAACCATGTGAAACTGCAGAATTGCAGAGCCCCTGCACTCTATTGATGATATGTAAGTTGTGTGACTGCTTTGCAGCTCTTTTGCCTTTAATCCAAATAGTGTCAGTCTTCAGATTGCTTCTTAGTGTATGTGCCTGCCTGCAGACACTACTGCATTGACTTCCATCTGGTGCATGTTTGAAAAGTTTTCCTCACAACCTTAAGGAATAAGTGCCTTTTTTTTACCTTTTTTTTTCTCCACTGAATTTCAGATTCTGAAGCATGCTGAGGAAAACAATCACAGCAAAGAAGCACCAAATCTCCTACAAGCTCTCCCCTGATCAGTGGGCATACAAAGATCTACCAGCAGCTGTTAATGTCGTGTTATGGATGATTAGCAGAACTTCCTGTATCTAATGAACATGGCTCTTTCAGTGAGGAGACACAGTACAACGCTGTCCCAGGAACATAAAAACGATGTAACATTCAGTCAGGAATGCGTTTACTACATGGCCTGGAATGGTGAATTGATCTCATGCTTCTGTAACAAAGCTCTCATCTGTAGTCCCCATGCACTGCTGGCAGTGGCACAGCTTCAGAACGAGCCCGATGATCCTGCTCCCAAAAGGAACTGATTAAGAGGGATGTTCTAGGAGCTATATGATACAGGCAGCACAATCCAGAATGCCATTTATAGTGCAGAAATAAAATAATACAGCACTCTTTAAATATTTTTATGTATAAGTATGCCAATGGCATCTTCTAACTGACAGTGAAAATAAGCATTAAACACTACTATAACCATGGTGTTCCTGGATTTGAAGCAGGTAGAGTGGATGGACAGATGTTTTGGTGTGAGCATGCCACATAAGAGAAAAAGGTTCAGTTTGGTTTTTGCTGTTTTCCTCTTGATTTTAATTGGAAATATAAAGATAGGTCCATTTAAAATCCCTCTGCTCATATCTCTACATCTTGTTTCACATGCCAGGGATCCAGGATATCCAGGGATATGTGAAATAAAATATAAAGTTCTGAGAAGACCTATATGGTGAACGGAAAAAGGATGATGTAAATAACACAGGCAGCTTGTAAGAAAAACTTTCAGGATCTCTTGCCAAATATCTACCTTATGGCAACATGCAAGCCAGGGAGTGAATATGTACTTGGAGTTTTGCTTCATCAATACTATAAAATAAACCCAAGTTAAAATGGGTGTTACACAACCCAATTGTCAAACATCGCTGCTGCAATACAAAGACAAATGTTTATTGGCTTAACTTTGAAACTGCAGTAAATGCTCTTCTATTCAGTTAGATAAACAAATACAGGACAGAGTATATAATAGGGTCCTTTCACGTAAATTATGCTTTCTAAGTCACGTGTAAAAGAAAAATGACTTTAATGTTTATATTTCTGTCAAATAAAAAACCATCAAGGTTCTCCTTCTGCTATATTCTGAATATAAAAAAATAAAATATTGTTTAAATTATGTCCATTTAATGACAAAGTGAGCAAAGCAAAGTCCATTTTATGACAACATGAGCAAAGCAAAGAAGCATAGCCAGGCTGACAATCCAGCTTTTCTTCTCACCATTACAAAAGAGAAGGAGAAAAAATTTCTTTATTCTGTTCTCATTTACAGTAGCACAAATCCCCAGGAACTGCACTGACTTCAGTATGTTACTTTGGATTTACAGCACACTAAAAGAGATTAGAATTCAGTCACACATGAATGAAGAACAGAATATCCACATTCATTCTAAACATATTTTCCTTTCTTGTGTACACAGAGCAGCAATTCTGTCCTTAGCAATGGCAGGTTATGTGCTGTTGGTTTACCTGCTTGCCTAGAGGTATTTGTACAGGTACCAGGCAGGATGCCTCCATGAAGGAAGCACTTTGTTACCCTCTCCAGAAAATGCATCCTGATTTATGTCCGGAGAGAACTGCCTCCTCTGTAGCATCAGGGCATCAGGCAAGGGGCTAAAACATACTCACAGCATTATGCACCCAGTGATGAAAACCACCTGTTTGTGAGCCTGTTCTGTTGTCTCTGCCAAAGACTGCCTCCAAGTCCTCACAATTTCTCATGCAGATATATTAGCATACATGGACTGTATATCTTCAAAATATGAGCAGAAAACTGTAGGAGGTTTTGGAGAGCACTGTGGTTAAAACCATATATAATTCCTGATCTTGATGGAGGAGGGCAATTTCTTCCTACATGTCGCTTAGTTATGAGAATCTCAAATCTGGTCTCAGCAAAAAGGCAACACAGTGAACAATCCCCACCAGTTTAAAAGCAATGATATCCCCTGCCCAGCACAAGGCAACCCTGATGCCCCATGCCTTGTCCGTCGTGTAGAGCTGAGCTGCAAACTCCTCTCACACGAGCAGGGAGCCAAACAAACAGTGTCTTTCCTTTGGTCTTGACACCTGTCAGCATTAAACACATCCGCCTCTCCTGCTCCGCAGGCTTTCTAATGAGGTGGCTGCAGGCAAGGAAGAGGCATTAAGAGAGGGAGCACTGCAAAAGTCAAACAAAAATAGGCTGCTCCGGGAGATCGACAGAGATTAGGGCTGGATATCCCCGGGCTCAGTTTTACTGTGGGCATACTAATGCCCATATCTCCAGTTGAGATGCCCTGGAAACCTTCTCTGCAGCCTCCAAGAACACAGTGCAAAATAATAATTCCAGCAAGATAGATCACAAATAGGAAAGAGGAGGAAGGGTTGATTTTTGTGGTTGTTTTTTTTTTTTTCTGGACTACAACTAAAGAATTGAAAAGTATGCAGAACATTTATTAAAAACAAAAAATTGTCAAGGTTTCAAAGTCAGGCATTTTCCCAAGTTAGGAAAGGTCAGTGCCAACAGTTTTGAGAGTCCAGTATAAAATGCCTAGGATTTTGTTTTTCAGAACTTTGATTTTTATGGAGATCCAATCTCTTACAGACCCAATCTTTTAAAGACCCATAGTCTAACTTTCCAGCTAGCCCTCAACAACAAATCAGTTCAACTACCTGTAGGTTACTTGCTAAATCATTTCAACTGACTCAGTCCAACCCTTATATTGCTTCCTGACATCAACTCTTTGATAATGAAATCCTGCTGCTCCGTATCTCCAGCACACATCCCACGCTGCCACAGCACTCCCAGAATCACTGTCTGTGCTGTCCTTCAACCACAGGTTTTTTTGAAGAAAAGTTACAACTCCTTGAACTAAGTTGTGGGGTCCTTACCCTGTCCTTCCTTGGAGCTCTTCTCCAACTCACTCCCAACCACAAGAATCTCACTAGAGCATTAAGGCTGTTTTGTTCTGAGATTCGATACTGATGAGCACAATAAAGCTCTGGGTTCCTAAGCACTGGCACAACAGAAATAAACAGGAAAATAATATAATATGCCTAATGAAGAGGAGGCAGGAAAATGGCCAGCTGTGTCTCTCTACCGTTCTATCACATAAAACACATATACATATATTTATATTTAAATATGCTGAAATAGAAACCATGTACCTGCTCCCTACATCTGGTGAAAAAAACCTCTCTGACTATATTTTTATTTTGGAATGTCTCAATTTACCAAACAGAAACATTTCATCCAGACAAGTATTCAATCAAATTCCTTTGAAAAACAGGCAAGCTTCCACTGGAGCTATGCCAGCCCCAGCTTCTGAGCATCCCAGCTGGTAGTCTCCTGATGACCAGGGTTTCCAGCTCCTACAGTTTCAAGAAATCTTGCTGGACAAATTGCCTGAAGATTAAGCACCCTTGTGCTTATAATGCCCCCAAGTCCAGGGCAGAGTACCAGGCACTGCACAGTGTCGTGGTGACTGGGGAGCTCAGAGATACCAGGGTCACAGCTACAGCCACGGCCAGCACTCCAGTATCCAACAGCTCCAGCTCCAGTCCTTTTTTACAGGCAATTTCAAACTGTTGGAACATCAAGGTTCCCTGAGAAATCAAAATACTGTTCTCCTTCCAGCTCTATTGCATACATATGTGGCAAACAAAAGAAGATGCTTTGTGATCTTTTGCTCTCCTTCAGCTGTTCCTTATTACCGTACATTCATCTTGTTTGTTCTTTTGTTCAAATTATTTTGCTGCTTTTCTGTGAAAGACACCATTTTTCTACCTGCATTTGAACAGTTCCCAGCATAATGAGATCCAGATATTGGTTGTACATGGTTCTGTAATACAAACAACACGGTATTATAATTTTCTTTTTTCCCCTCTTTAGAGGGAATTTATTGAAAAATCAAAGCTTTCCCTCTAATCATTTTCATTCTGTTAGCTGTAGGCAACATTTGTTGGATAGTAATTAATATAATATAAAAGTATCTAAATTTTGCATGCATATTGTTTCTTTTTTTTTCACACTGTTTGTTCTTACCCCAGCTGAAAAGCTAAGAATGAGAATTTACTTCCCATTTTCTCACCTCCCCTCCTCTACTTTATACCATATTGCAACTTGTCATATTATATTGTGAATAACTTAAGAACTATTTGACATATTAGTTACACATTTATGTTGCAGAGCTTTTTTCCTTCACTATTTTTAGAGACCAATTTTACATGTCATAATATCTGTTTCTATATTTATACTGAATATGTTTAATTTTTTTTTCTTACCATATTTAGTTCAATGCTTTTACTGATAATAGGCACAAAAAAAAAGCTATTTATCAGACCTTCATTTCACAAGGCAGATGGATAAATTTCAGCTCTTCTGGGAAATGACACTAGACACAGGTGTGTTTTCTACTACAGCCATGAGACAGTTTTTGACTTTGCAAAGTAAAGACCAAGATGGTTTTTCTCATTAAAAGAGATACACTTTTTCTGAAAACAAGATGGAGCTAATGAAAACATCTTAGGGAAGCAAACTGACATACTCTTCTAACTTGCTGTGGTGCACATCAGCAATACCAGACACCATGCCTGTCGTGACCATGCCATTAGTCCTTAAAAACCAAATTCAGGAATAATTGCTCCAAGTTCTTCAGACTGAGTCTATTCATGGATTGAAGCAGCCCTGTACTAATTGATGGTGAATAAAATTGTTGGAACATAATATTATGTACTGCAATGTGGACCTCTAATTTTATATTTTGTAATTGAAATGTAAATAATTTATTAAAACAAAAAGTAGTCTCTCAGGAAAGTTACTACTAAAATCAAAACAAATTTCTCTAGGGCTCTATTTACAATGCCAAAAGAATTGCATAAGCACAATTCCTGACTTTCATGAATGTAACCAGGGTGGTTATGCCCCAGAACTGAATAATAATTAAAAGTTAGATATTGGCAGCTTCAGGCTTGCTTTTCCCCAGGAGCCTAAGGGGTAAGCTTTAGAAGGCAAACTTCACAACAGCCACTTCATTACAGAAAGAACATGCATCTGATCCCCAGAAAGGCACTAAAAACTAACATCTCTGTGGCAATGCAAGGATGGCCCACATGAAGAGAATACAATTTCATGCTGTCAGCCATAAAGATTCCCAACATGAGTTTACAAAATAGACTTCATTTGGGACACTTTCATCCATCCTCCTCACTAAGCCTGTACAGGAAAGGTGTTCAACTCTCCCAATATCCCTATGTGACCTTAAAAAAACTGCACGTGGCCCAGGGAGCTGAGGCAGAGGAGGAAGTTCAGGGAGCAGTTTCTAGGCAGAAGACAATGGCTTTGATGGCATCCCAGCTGGATGGGGCTGATGTGAGCACACAGCTGGATCCAGTGCCTCTTGGCTTCAGCAGCTTCTGCTGGCATTCTTCTGCTCAGAGCTGGGGATTCAGGTTATTTGTCACCCCAACAGCAAAGCCCTTCTACCAAACATGTGGCATCATCTCCACTTAACAGCTCACAAACCATTAAGTTTGCCAACACTTACATTTCCATCATTTACATTTCCCATTTTACCCTGCAACCATAAGGGTTAGAAATAATTTTTTTAAAATGGAATTTGAGAACTGCAAGTCAACACGCCTCTGGTTGTTGAGGCTTTCATATTTGTAGTATCTTAGTAACTACTGTACTCACAAATATCAAAAGTAATGATACTCTGCCATATATTAAGGAGTCCTCTGGAGATAAAAGGCTCAGGACCTGATGATTTTTTCTTCATGAGCCACAGCATGTCAAAGAACAAAGTGAGCCTGGCAGGGATTGACGGAGATGAAAAGTATATGCAGGCATGTACACACACAAAAATCACTATGGAAAATGTGCTGCCTAACTCTGCATGAGTGAACCCAGCAGCTCAGGCACCTTACAAAGCTCCAGTGGGAAGACTACAAGAGACATTCCTGGATGTCCACTCACTGTAAGCCTGGGCCGAGGTGGGAGGTGTGCTTGGCTCCCGGGGCCACGGCGAGCAGAGGGGCAGCAGCACCGGGCTTGCGACGGAAACATTGCCGGTTGTGTCCCAAAGCAAACAGCAATAAAACAAGCCGCTAATGAGGATGCAACCTGACCCTCTGCAGAGTGCATGCCCGAGGACCGCGGGGCTGGAAGGGGAAGGGAAGGACTGTGTCGGCAGAAACTCCAAGCTCAAGGAAACTTCTTAAAAGAGCAACCAAAAAAAAAGAAAAAAAAAAAAAAGTTTGGGCACTTTGCTGGTAATAAAAGTTACTCACGAAGTTACACAGAGCAAACACCGCTTTGAAGGAAAGAGAAGTCTGTTAAACAAAGATCTTTACTCTGCAGAAAGAATTCCTTTTTAACACCAATGTTGACATTTCATTTTTTGTAAGAAATCCCAGTGAATCTTCCCTTAAGACTCTTTACTCCAGACAGGACACTTCTCCTTTTTCCCTCTCTGCCTCCTTTCCACAAAAGACACAAATTTTTATTCACAGTTTCTGCTTTTCCTCATTGGGCCGTTTATCACACTGTTTCACAAACCATACTCAGATCTATTACAGACTAGGGAAAAACATCGAGATTTTAGTATTTTACAGCAAGAGACCAGCAGCTCCAGGTGACTGAAGAACCCATGAGCAAACTACACATGACAACATTCACAACTTTGTATCTGGGTTTTATTTTTTGCTGTTTTTTTGTTTTGTTTTGTTTTGTTTTTTGTTTTTTGTTTTTAATAACAAGAAAACAATCAATAAGCCACTGTTAAGGAAGAAAAAGGAATGTATTTAATACAGTGAAAGGCAACCTGTCATTCTGACACATTCTTGGTTTTCTGGAATTCAAGTTAACAGTCATACTTGGCAAGGAAGATGTGATGGCATAAGGCACTTGGTTTGTGGAAGGACATCAGAGGTAGCTGCTTTGATTAGAAGTGCAATGATAAAGCTGGATAGCACCCCACAAAGAAACTGTGATAGCCAGGAGTAATCCAGGATGCAAGAAGTTTGGGAACTGATGAACTAGGGACAGGATTGTAGAAATGCAAATGCTACTGGAATAATACTAATCAAACCGAAAAGGTTCTGCAAGCAGTTAAACATGGACTTAAGTATTGGAAGTATCTCATTGAAGGTAATAGGCACGAACACAGTCCTTTAACACTTTGGACATCTGTTTTCCCAAGTTTCTGGACACATCCCACCGCTAGTAGTTCTGCTTTAAAAAGGAGCAAACACACAGGGATGTCAAGGAACACAAAACAAAGTAGCTGGGGCAGTTTACAGAGCAAACATGCCGTGTCCTTTGGAACCCAGGTGAGCTCTGACCCCTGAGCTGAGGAGCTGAGCAGCATCTCTGCATCATATCATCTCCTAATCCTTGCTGTGAACTCAGTGCACCTTGAGCCAGGCTGGTGTCACTGTGCCAGACAGCCACAAAAGCAGTGAAAGGGAACAGGAAAGCAGGAGTGTGTCTCACCCATACAAAAATTGTTCCCCATTCTTATTATCCCTTTGAAAAAATGATAGCTGAAAGGAATTTCCTTCTTGGGATTGTTCATGGACTAGCAAATGCAAAGCCACTTGCTGCAGAGGGAATCTGAGCCTTAATAAAGAACTATAATGAAATTCAGGTCCAGGTGTTGAATGATAGTCCCACTATGCAGAACATATTTTTCCTATTTATTTTCTTGCTCAGATTTCACCTGTAAAACAGGAACATTAAGGCAACTCATCAATCTCAGCCTGTTAAATCCTCAATTCAGCTGGCATATTCACAAAGATTTTCTAACAAAGGAATCTACAGCTTTCCATTGTAATTGCAACACCTGAGCATCTCAAAATGCATTTTCCTGTGACACTGTGCTCAACTGTTCCAGGTACATTAACGAGATCAGGTCTGTGACACATCACAACCCCAAAAGCTTCCCACCTAAGCCTAGGAATGGAATAAGCAATCCATCATACAGTGTGACACCTTCCCCAAAACACACACACACTCAAAACCTGAAAGTGGTGTCAGAATGTTTATTGAAGAGGGCAATCTGACTGGCTGAACCGACCTGGGTAGCCGGTAACTTTTAACATAAGCAAACAGAGATACTGTAAACCTGCTGTGCATGGAAACTGTGTTTATACTTAAATTGGACTTGGAAGACTGAAATAACTTACTAGAAAAATATAGCTTAAGTTCCCAGGAGCTCTGAATGACCTTGAGATCATTCTGAAAAAACCAAAAATATGTAGACATATACAGTGATGCAAACAGAGTTACACAAATATTTTTGAAGTCAGCTAATAAAATACATTTCCTTGCCTATTTTTTATGATAGCTTTGCAAACACACTTTCAAAGCCACAGTTTGCAGCCCCACCAAGCATTTTTTTTGCCACTTGCGTTATCAGAACTGATGGTAAGCACTCTGCAATGTAAGTGCTGCCTCATTTACTTCTTAGTGAGTTTTGTAATTGCTGGATCTGTTCCTTTCAGTTAGACTGCTAAAATTCTACCACATGACAAGACAAACTTTCTTAGTGATGCAGTGGAAGTACAGAGGAAGACAAAAAAAGAAAAAAATACAAGAAACTTCAGATTTTTCTCAGTGTGGCCAATACATTGACAAAATATTTTGATTTATATGGCACCTAAATTGCTGTACACAGGCACATCTGCATAGAAAGTGATCACAAATCAGAGAGATAACAACCACCACAAATAGTGAGCTCTGTTGCTCATGAACCTAGAAATTATTAGGAGTATTAAAGCACCCAGAGTAATGTAACCTAATGTTGCATAACTGTGATCAAACTTCTACAAAAACCAGAAAATTGCTAAATCTAATAGCGTTCTGCTTAAAATATACTGAATAAAAGGAGAAGGGATAACTATTTTTTAACTCAAAAAGAGCCAGGGGAGTCTAACCAAGCTTCTTTTATTCTCCAGCTAAGGGCTGGGTGCATGGCCAGTACTGGAAGCTGACCCTGAAAAGCAAAGTTGAAGATGCATCAAGCGATGAATTGAAGGTTATCCAAGAATTTGTATTTGTAGCTGCATTTCCCACACCACTCATACAATCTCCATTTAGCAGGAAAGCACCACGCATGCAGGCAGGCAGAAGGGACCTTGCTTTTCACAGCAAGGTGCTCATTCTGCAAAGCCCGATGATATCCAGGAGCGGGATGACCTAGGAGCACATAGATCGCATCAAGGCTTGGGAGGAGGGGGTGGGTTTAAGTTCTCCAATTATGGGCATACCCCATAAATTTTGGTGTAAAGTGTGGGAATAAGTGACCCTCTGAGGACATCCGCCAGGCTCCTGACATAACAGGATCGTGAATAGGTGTTTCTGGAGAATAATTCTACTCCATGACCGCAGTTTGTAGTGAGGCGAGTGGGGGCCAGTCTCTTCTTCCGTGCCTGCAATGAGAGGAAAAGAATAAATGGCCTTAAGCTAAGAGGGGGGAGATTCAGAATAGACAGTAGGAACATTTTTTCCAGTGTTATAACGGTCAGACATTGCAACAGGCAGCTCAGGGAGATGGTGGAGTCACCAGCTCAAGAGTGTCTGGATCTGGCACTGGGCGATGTGTTAGCGGTGTAAGGGCTACAAGGGCAGTGCTAGGCGGCCAGCTTGAACCGGATGATCTTAAAAATGTCTTCCAACCTTGGCGATCCTGTGAATAAAGGCGGGGAGGCTCCTGTGTCCCGCTTTGCGGAGGTGAAACGCAGCACTCCGCGATCCCGGCTCCCTCTGAGGGCAGAGGCCGCAGCCGCGTCCGCCAGCCCCGGCCCGGCCGCCGGCGGCTGCGCGCGCCTCTCCCCTTCCTCCTCCTCCTCCTCCTCCTCCTCCGCCTCCTCCTCCGGGATGGAGGCCATCGAGGAGCTGGCGGTGCAGCCCTGCACCTCCTCCCTGTACCTGCGGCCTTTCCGCCTCTCTTACCGGCAGGTGAGTGGCGCCGCCGGCCCGCCCGCCGTGCCCCGTCCCTGCGGGGCCGCTCCGCCCCGCCTGCGCCATTGTGGAGCGGCGCCGCTGCCGCCTCACGGCGCCCGCGGGGCGGTTCGAGGAGGGCCGCGCAGGGGCCCTGCCGACCGTGGGTCACTGCCGTGGGGTGCCAGCGGCTCCTGGGGCCACACGGGTGTTGCTGTGCCGCGCTGGGCTGCGGCTGTCACTGTCACCCCGTGCCGCTGTTGGGTTCACCTTTCTGGAGGCATTCCGCACCCAGCTGGACTCACTCCTGTGTTACCCGCTCCACCCTGCCAGGAGAGGGGGTTTGGGCTGGGGGATCTCCAGAGATCCCTTTCTACCCTGTCGATTCTGTGAATAGCCTCAATGCCCGCAGGTGGGAAGTGAGGAAGGAAATCCTATCCCTTATCATGTCTGCATCAACATGAGTCACCTGTCACGGGATGGCGGAGAACTGGCGCTTCCAGCAGCGGCAGGAATGAGAGCTTTGAAGGGAAAGTCACTTCTCCCAGTGCAAAGCATCCCGTGTCCCTTGGATGCTTTCCTTGGGCCTGGTTGTTGGCTGGTCCAGGGTGAGCTCTTACCCAGGCAGAGTGGTGGGAGGGGAAATAAGGAGAGTTCGGACAGCCCTAGATACCGATGGTGGAATACACATCTCTCTCCTTTCTTTGCTTTGCTTCTAAACACATCAGTTGGAAAGGCAGAAGAGGAATGTATTGAGTCCAACAGTGAGATAAACTACAGAAAATTAAAAGCAAGGGTTCAAATAGGTTTCATCAAAGCAGATGGGCTGATTCTTAACATTTAAAAAATGCATTTTATACATGATTTTCCTAAAGAAAGCTCTCTTCTCATTGGTTGGGATAAATAAACAATCTTGATTCTTGAACTCTTATACTGAGTTGTGTCTTTTTAGGTAGCAGAAGTAAAGCTGAACAACATTCTTTCACATTCTGAATTTTTGCTGGCTTAGCTTACAAGTGGTGGGTCTTACTACTTAATTTTCACTTCTGAGTCATGCTCTATTTACATGAAAAAAGGGATTTAATTAAAATGTTTGAAACAGTATTGCAAAATTACATTTAATTGAATAGATGTGCCTTAGATGTGGTGAGTATTGTAAAGAAGAAATAAGGATGTGTTTGGTCATGTGCTGTGAATTGACAGAAATCAGCATTGCCACTAAATTAAGTAGCCTTGCTCTTCTTGCATCCTCTCCTTGCACAAATGTCTGTGCAGCAACTGAGTGAGCTGGACCAGGGTAAAACCTAATCTAGCCAAAAGAAGAAGTCAGTTTTAAGCTAGACAAGATCAGTGATTCAGTTCATTATGCTGGCAGAGGGGAGGTGGTAATGTGGTAGTTAGGGATGAGTGTTTGGGGCCTGGTGAGAGATTGTTTCTCTTGGCTGCAGCACTGTCTTAAAATGAACTTGAAAATGTAGTTTCTATGGCATCTGTGCAGAGGCTGGCTTGGGTCCAGCCCACTGAGAGCATGAGCTCAGTGTGAGCACAACTGTCTGTACCTGACCTGAGAAACAGGCCCTACTTTTATTGAAACCCATTTTACATTTAAAAACTGACTTACTAACCAAAGGAAATACTAAATATTTTCACTCATTTGACTAATTGTTTCAAAACCATTTAGGTCTGCTGAAAACCCCATTAAACAGTCAAGTGTCTAAAATCTAAGACAGTTAGATGCTTGTTGTGCTTGAGAATTTTGAAAATTCCACCACTCCTCTAAAACTGACCGTTGTTTCCAAAATCTAGCCCTTGATCTTAATGCTTTTATACTGAGTAGGTCTTCCCTTGTCCAACTATTTTAATTCATTAGCTGGAAAAAGAAAAGAAACTTCTTCTTCCCAGTTCCTAATTGTTCCTAAGAAACATTCATTTCCCCCATCCATGAATTCCTTGCAATTTCTTGCTGAACTTGACCCAAATATAATAAAAAAGTCTTTCTGGATAACAGAATAATCTAATGGGGAAAACTTGAATAACAGAATTTGTTGCACTGTGAAAACTGAAACTAGTTTGGATAGTTAAATTATGCAATATGTGAAATTATGATGTAATTGGAAGGCTTGGGGTGGTCTTCACATTTTGTGAAGCTATGACACATCCCCTATAATTCATTGTAGTCTGAAGAAGATTCATTGATGCATTTTTAGTGTTTATATGATATTAATGGAGGATAATTTGGGCCTTGAAGACTGAGAATTTGAAATCTATTTTCAAAAAGGTATATTCCTAAAACAGGCATTGATATTTAACATATATCTTCTGCCCAGGGACATACAGAAAGTTGGATGGTTTTTTATTAATTTGTTTTCTTTCACAACTACTGCTTTTCTGTACAAAGAAAGAATTTTTACATACAGTGTAGGATTTTAAGATTATTTCTAAGCATTTATGAATGCTTAAATAACAGCATTGATTTCTAGACAAATCATATCAAAATTATGCTACTTGTGTGGAGATAATTTGAATCCTACTACTATATCTAATACAGCAAGGTCTTTAGCAGAAAGATAAATTTTATTATTTTAAAGATAAATGTAAGTAGGTGATTTACATTTCAGTGTACCCTGCTAGTTTGATTTTATCCATTCAGCCTGCACCCCACTGGTTTGTATACCACTGTTGTTCTAGCAGCTTTACAGACCATTCAAAATCTGTAAGACAGCAGAGGAGGATCCATTTGGGGGCTGAAATCAAAACAAAATGCTGAGTAAATTAGCTCAGCTGGTCAGAGCATGGTGCTAATAACACCAAGGTCACAGGCTCAGTCCCTGCATGGGCCTTTCACTCAAGAGTTGGATCAGTGATTCCTGTGAGTCTTTTCCAACTCAGAATATTCTGTGATTCTGGATATACTTTTGTAAGCCCACACAGGTTACACATCTGAAGGAGGCTGTGGTCACACTTGTTGAAGAGTTGAGCCGTAGGGTCAGATCATTTTCTACCTGCTCTCAGAGGCATTTTACATATTTACAGTTGCAGGATTGCATTAATGTTTGGGCCAGTTTAGTATTTTCCTTGGACATACAGATGTTCAGACTGGGAGCTGTGGACAAACAGAAGAACAGAGTTGTGTTTACATAGAATCCAGTCAGACAATTACTGTCATGTTAGAGAAAAACCACAACAATGTCCTTGTAGGTTTGTGCTTGAGTCCCAAGTTCCCCTGTGTTGTAACAGCTTGAGTCATCCTTTAGTCTGTATTTGGTTACTTATGGAAATACTCTTCCAAAAGTCTGTGAGAAAAATGTCAATTTCTGGCTTTTTCACTGAAGTGAGGATTGTAAGGAATCATGGCAGTTCCTGGAGAAGGAATAGTTGAAAACCATACAGCAATTTATGCCTATGGTGTAGTCTGTTCTTCCCATGGAGGGTTATGAGAGCTTTTCATATGAAGTGTTTCATCATCCTCTCCTTCTGCCCATCTGTATTTTAAATGAAAGCAGTCAGCTCTGAATTTTTCCTGTAGTGCTTGAAAGTAGTTGTATACCCTTCTGAAAGACTTCCAGGTTTCGAACCTTGCAGATTGAGGCACCCTGCAGCTTTGTGTTGGGCATCCACGCTATGGAGAATAACCTGGCTTGCTGGACACATCACTGTACCAGTCATCATTTAAATTATTACTTCTGTCTTTATGTAGTGTAGAGGTAAAAATGGAAGTGTAGCCAAGGAGTTGTGGAATTCAGCAAACTGCAGTCAGATTTCAGTGAGGGCCATTATGGAGGAGTAAAGTACAAATTAAGACTATATTCTTCAAAATAGGTGTCTGACACAACTTCAGAAGGGACCTCAGTTTCTATTTGGGATTTTCAGCTGTCAGCCCTGCTCCAGGGGGACCCTTAGTCAAATAAACCATGTTTGAAGTGAGTTAGCCTGGGGTTGAGGGATGGACAAGGTACCTCACTTAGCCTAAAGAATAGTCTCTCAATTTTGTCAGTAGGAACTCTGTATTCCTATATATTTTGGTTCTGCTTGGTACTGAGAGAAGAAAATTAATTTTTCTCACATAGAGGATAGCATCTGTCTAGCTTTAATGCGTGCTTGCCCCCAAAGTGCAAATTGATTTGTTATCTAAATTGGCTTTTTTCTAAACATACATCACCTCCTGAAGAATTGGCTTCTTTACCAGGAACTCCATGGTAAATCTCTTTTCACTTTTTCCTATTGAAGTTTTTCTGCTTTTCATAAATAATTTATTCAAGAGACCAGAGGGATGGCTAATGAGAGATTAACTCAATGCCCAAGGGCTAGGGCATTTCCCTGGGATGTGGTAGAGTCAGGCTGCAAGATCTCACTTCAATTAATATTGCTTCCCACATCACAGGAGAATGTGCTCACTGCTGGGATACACATTTGTCTGTAAATCTTCAGCTCTCTTTTGTGTATGCTAGCCAGTCACTAGCCTATATATTAGACAAAAAACAAAAACAACAAAAAACCAAGTTTAAGAACTCTGCTGAGACTTCAAGTCATTAAGTCAACTCTGAGTAGCAACAGTTAAGGAGAGTAGTAAGGATTTTGAGCAGCATTAAGTATGCAAATGGGACTTGGATACAACAAAGTCTTCTCAATCAGCACCTGAGCAGAGAGGGATTTCAGTGGTTCTGTGTGTTGGATCTGGACCCTTACACTAGATTTTAACAAGAGCTATGGTTGATCTTACTGTAACAATTTAAGAAGTTACTGTATGCAAATTTATTCTGTGCTGATGGTTCTTACCGCCTGGGAATCAGCAGAGGGTGGCTTTGTTCCAGCTCTTGCTCTGTTATTCCAATTCAAACCCACTGCTATCAGCCCTTTAAGCCAAATCATTGAGCTTTAGACAGAAATAAGTGAATTGCCTTTGCATAGTCTTTTTGGTGACCTCTGTGCTAGGGACAGCGCCCTTCAAAGGGGAGGCACAGCATCCATCAGCTGGGGGGAAGCATCTAGCTGGTGGAATAATACCTTGAGCTGTTACAGAAACCTTTGTCCAGAGTTCACATATCAAAGCCTTTGTGGATCTCTCCTAGACTCATAAACCTTTGTTTTTGAAAGTTGTTCTGGCAGAGGAGCTCTTGCCACTGTTTCCTTGCATTCTGTAAACATATTTGTGCATTCTGCCCAGGAACTTTGAGAAGTTTGCTACCAGACTAGAAGCATCAGTCAGCAATTTTCCCAGCGTGTTTGTGAGTTTGTGTTTTGAATCTGTGGAATGGTGAATGGGCATCTCTTTCAATGATGCAGGTGGGATAATGCTCAAAAACTCCACGCACATCAACATGTACAGTCAGTAATGGTAAACTGGAACTATTTGCTCTTTTCTGAGCTTCACATTCCTTCCACACTTTGGAGCAGGTCAATGCCTTAGCATCACATTTGCTCTATTGATTTAATACTTAGAATAATTTATTTTAAACTTAAATGTGAAAAATGCTCCCTTCAAGTTCATTTTAATGCATGATGTTTTTTATTCACTGTTAATGGAATGAAATTATTATATCTTTGAGTTTTGAGTTGTTCTAAAGCAATTTTCAAGGCTGCTGTATAGATTTTAACACCTCATGAACTTTGTAATGGGTAGAAAATGTGCTTCATGAGCAGGGTGCAGTTCATCAGTGAACAAAGAATTTCTTCTGATCTGAGTTTGCCACTGCTTTCTTTTGTGACCATGAGCAACCCCTGTGTCTTAGAATTTTAACTGTCTTAGAGATGTCATCAAGATTAGAATATGTGTATACATGGAGAAAGAAGTGAGGCCTCTATCATTAATACCATAAAAACTTTGAAGATGAAAAAGCAAAGCAGGGCAGTGTAACAATAATATTAACAATCTTATTTTGCATTTAGGAATTTTTGTATATGCTAATAGCAACATGAATGTGCCCAGCTGCCTGAAATATTCTCTGGAACTTCCGACTGCTTTTTTATAAACATAAAACATTCTTTTCTGTTTTGACAGTTAAAAATTACACTGTTGAGGGAGTAAACAGATTTTTAAGTTACCTGTTCAAACAAGTAAGTGTTCTGTTGAATCTTCAAAAGGTTCCAGTAGTAGGAAATATATTACTAAGTAACACTTTTATTTGCAGTTCATTTTTTAAAGCAGTAATGCAGTGAAAGGAGATGCCATTTTTTCCCTGTGAAGTTTGTCTCATTTTCTTCAGCTTGTCAAGTCTGTTATGTCAGTGTTGGGTATTAATCTTAAATGGAAACATACTGCTTCCAGCTCAGGGAGTCCCTGAGCTGCAAATTGCAGGAGTCTGAGAGTGTTTTAACAATATATTCTTACTTGGGCATCTTGGCTTCTGTCAGAGGTAGATCCTGGATGAGACTGATTTTTGATCTTACTGCTGCTGTGTTAACAGTGAATGTAGTTGAGGTGCAGTATAATTCTTTCATATGGGTGAAAGAAAATAAAGAAAAGTTTTTGTAAAGATAGTGTTAGGGAGTTGAGTACTTAGGAAACATAATTTCCTTTGAGAGGAATGGTGTTCTCTGCAATTAGAACACAGATTTAAGAAAAGGAACTAAGGAATCTAGGCATATCCGCTTCTGACTCTGCCATATGTTTTGAATTTAACTCTGAAAATTTGTACAAGTTATTTTTGTATCAGGCATTTATTAATTACTGAAGGGGAAATGAGAAGCATTAGTTAATAAGAGCACTAGTTGAAAAGAACACTAGTACTTGTTTTTGTTTCAGTGAAATTATGTCATGTTAGTCTTAATTTCTTTATCCAGCATGCTTTGACAAGTGAATGTAAGCTTTGAAGTAAATGCATGAAAAGTAGTTGACAGTGACAAAACTTTGTATTTTTAGGTCAGTCATACTACGATTTAACACACTTGTGACAGCAAATGTCACATAATGAAAAGAATAAGGCCTTGTTGAGCACCTTTTGTAGCTGAAATGTGTCTGCACTTACATAAACGATCAGTAAAATCTCATTTAATGCCGTCAGACTACTTGGGTTACTGCACAGTAACTGTGAAGTTAAGACTGAGTGTAGGAGGAGGTATTTAAGTTGTAGTGAGTTTAAATTGTACTTCTCAAGTTCTGATCTGCTACTCACTGAGGGCCATTGGAATACTTGTAGATCATCCATATGAGGTAACTAAGAAAGGCAGATAAATTTTTAGCAGGCTTAATGTGCTACCAAGGCCTGCAGCTTCCCTGGAAGATGTTTCCAGATCAGCAGATGAAGAAGTTGAAAACCATCAGCTCTGGCAATACCACTCCAGTAGCCTCATCTTCGAGGACTTGTCTGCACAGGACTTTCCTGATTAACTCCATGTCTCATTCTACAACAAAGAGTCTGGTTCTGTTTACGTTAAACCATTTTCAAAGTACGACTGCACTTTGAATTCATACCCTGCCTTAATCCATGTTAACTTTCCAGTGTGTGCCCTCAGGCACCAGTAAACTAAACTGGATGACTGTGTCCACACAGGGGTTTAATGGAGTTTAAGTAGCAGAATTCAAGTTCATCAAGGTACTTACTTCAGATTCATTTCTTGATGTCCTGGTATAGACAAGCCCTAAGAATAAAAGTGGTTTAGTTCTAAGTGAATGAACCATGTTATATAATTAATCACTAAAGTTTTATTATACTTCTGTGTGTGAAATACAGTTACTGTAGGGTATGAAGAAGGCTTTTTTGCCTTGTTTGGCTTGTAGTAATTGAAGTTAGATCTGAGAAATAAAACAGTGCTCATGTTCATCCAACAACTATATACTGTATTTGTTTTTCAGTTTGGATCAAATTTCATGTGTTTGCTTAACTAGCAGAAACCTTTCCTCATACAAAAAATTTGTCATCTGAGTCACAATCTCAGCTATGACATTGTGTGTATTTGATATGTTTTAAAGCAGATGAACACTGTAAAATTTTAAGTGTTTATAGCAAATCTGAATATCATGGAAATTAGATTTTCTGTAAATGGCAGTATTCTTTAAAATGTCAGGGTTTGATGTTCTATAAGAGATTAAACTATGCTACTCTATTTCTGAAAACAAGTATTTTTAAAATAATTTTATTTCAACTGCTGCCATATTTAAAATGCATTTGTATTTTCAGCTGTAACTCATAAAAGGTCAGCTCCCATGCTTTGAAAACTCTATACAAGTTGATACTGAATAAATAAGCATGTTTTACACAGCAGGCATATAGTGTTATCTGCCCCTCTGACTTGCACTCATTAATTATTCTTCATAATTTTTAACTAAAGGTAAAGAACTCAGCTTTTTGGTACTGTCCTTCAGACATTGATCAAAATCTTGTTAATATAGTAACACTAAAGTTTACTGAAGTTTAAACAAAGTAAAGCTCAGTGTTTCTTAGTGGTCAGCTCATGTCACACTAAAGCCCTGATCACTGATCAAAACAGCATTAATTATTTGTTCCACGTTGAGGTTGCTGTGTCAAAATCCTTTAAATACCTCTTGGAGAAGAGAGGGAATCTTACAGCCTGTGACAGAGCAGCTGGTGTGGACATGGGCTGATGCCCCAGTTGACAGGTTGTTGGATTAGAAAGAATATCAAAGGCAGTGAGTAAGATTAGGGATAAGTGAACATCTGACAGCAGTTTGCAGCAGGGGAGAACAGATGATAAACAATGGGAGCGGGGTGCGTGGGGGGGGTGAGAGGTGAGAAGGCCATGGGAAAAGTGTGGCGGCAATCACTAAAGCTCCAGGTTGCTGAGCCTCATGAATAGAACAGGAAATGGGATTTGCTGGGACAGATGTGCTGAGGGGTGATGAATACATTATAGGGAAATGAGGCTATACTCCTGAAGACGAGAGATGTTCTTTCTCTTGAAATAGAAAATATGGGAAAACAAAAGTTTAGCCCTCTGGAGAAGTAAATGTTCTTGAAAATTAATATAGAAAGAAATGATGCTAATGATAGTTTTAATTGAATTATTATTCCGCAGGAGCGTTCAGTATAAACTCTAAGTCGTGTACTTTCAGCATAACAATCTTACAGTGCTATTGCACATATAGGATTGAAAGTGTTTATTTTAGTCATGAGACTGCACAAATGGTGGACTAGTTTGAATGATGGAACAGCCTGGAATGGAGGCTCTGACTGGATAATGCTTAGAAGCATATTCTGTATCTGGCATGTATTACATAGCACTCACATAACATATGTTTGATCCTGCCACTGTTAAGAGACTTGTACTGAGTGATCTTGTGAGGTCCTTCCAGCCTTAACATTTTTTCAATTCTGTAAAGTGATTGCATGCTTGTAGAATATCATACATAAGTCCTCCTGTTCCTTAGGGTATTGTTTCTTTACTTCTTGGATTTCCTTAGTTTATATTCTTGATGAATCCTTTTCCAATATTTATGATATAGTAATGTCAGAAAGCAAACAAACTTTTTGCATGTTCTCTTATAGGGTTGTATGTCAGTTTTCTGACTTAGAATTTCTTATGAGATTTTTTCTTTCAAATTTCTGTAAAGAAAAATGAATTAAAAAACATCTCACACTAACTTTTTAGTAATGTATTACTTTAGCTGAAGAGAGGACAAGCAGAAAGTATAATTGTTAATATTCTGAGAAAGTACCAATAAGATTTGTTCACAAGACATCTAGAAATTTATTCCACAATGTATTCTCACAGTTTGAGTTACAAATACAAGCTTGGTAAAATAATGTAGAAACATAAACTGAGAGTTGCCAACTGGCAAATATAAAGCTCAATGTTGTAAGGACAAGAGGTGATTTAGCTGTAATGGGAATGCCAACCATCTGTCCTTCCTGACCTCAAATCCCTCATATGTGCTGCCCCTGTCCTCAAGTTGAGGAGACATGAGGCTGGTCTCCTTCAGTCCCTGTTTGCTGCTATGCATACTGTAACTGTAGCTCTATTTGTAAAAGAACAAGGGATTGTAAACAAAATATGGGATTGATTTGTCCCATCGCCCTGCTTCATGGAATTAGATGTTCACATTTGAGAAATTCATGTTCAGTATCTTGACCACAGTGACATCACTTGAATACAGCAGCTGAAGAGTTGGTAGAGCTTTGGAGTCACACATGTACCACAAAATTAGCAATCAATGAAATTTGTCCTTCAGTCAGCCATAATCAAAGAAATAAAATTATGGTGAGCACAGCAAAACTAATCCGCTCTACTCATTCTAAGTAGCATAACTACTGTCCTAATAGGTGTATTTTCCATAAAACTGGGATTTCTGCATTTGCATGAAACTATCACCAAATAATTTACCATTTGTTATACACAATTTCCATTTTAATGATAATTTATAGTTTGCTTGCATAATTCTTTATTTTATATCCTAGTATCGAAACTGTTACAGGGTCATTGTCATGCAAGTTCCAGAAATACTGCAGTAACACATAGAACTGTAGGTAAATCACTAATAAATTAATCACCAATTCAGTCAGTTTACTGAATGCCAGTAGTATATGGTATTTAAATAACAGGTACAGGTCTCACTATTCTGTATTAGAATGGATGACAGATTAGAAAGTGTTCACAAGTTACTTGAATCTTTCTTTGTGTGACTTTTTCCCAGTGGGAAGATGATAAGAGGACTGCCTCTGTGGGAATCAGATTTCAATTGAGTCTATCAAAATTGAGAGGTAAAAGTGAAATTAAGAAAAGAGCAGAATCTGGAGCTAGTTGCATCTGTCACTTTGAACTGATTTTTGGGAGGGGGTGGGGAGAAAGGAGAGGATGAAAAGCCCTGAGGATCTTTGTGAAGAGGGTCTGTGAGAAAGTCTTAGGAGAAAAATCTAAAGATTGTTCCTAAGCCTTGGCTTCTGTTAGCCCCCTGCTGATGTTCTTCATCAAGTTGTTTTAATGGCTTTCAAAGCAAGTGAGTGGAAAATGGTTTCTCTGGAACTTTAAGGAGTCTGAACTGAAAACTGTCATTGCTTTATAAGTAAAACACATCAAAGATTGATGGAAGAATTGCTTGTTAATCACATTGTAGATTTAATTTAAAAAATGGTTGATATCATAAAAGAGACACCAGATCGTCATAACTACCTAAAGGTGAAATTTTAATGGCTTGTCATCTGCTCAGGAACCTGTGTTAAGTATCTCTTTCATAGCTTTTGTGACCCTCTGTATATCTGCAATATGTTTTTTTTCCATGAGTGTTGCAGTTTTTTTCATCATGTATAGATGGAAAAGGACCAAAGCATAAAAATATGTAGGTGGTCGTTACTGTGCTTTTTAATTTTCTGTCTGTTTTAAGGGATGCCTTTTTCTGGTATTTTTAATTAACTAGTGCTTCAAATTCTTATCTAGTTCTGATATAGTTGTTTTCCTTTGTGTTGTAGTGCATAATATTTGTTCTGTGTGTTCAGTGTGTGCAAAGTGCATTTGTGTATCATCTAGTAATTGCATGTTTCTTCTGGAACCTGCCCTCTTACTTTAGTCTCCTCTCCCCACTCTCAATTCCCTCCAGAGTACTCCCAATCAGTAAATAGCTTGTTTTTTGCTGTTGTGTTGTAGATCTAATATGAAAAATGAAGAAAAAAAAGTATACATTGAAAACAGTATTTCCACTGAGACTATGAGCCTCATTTTATTAAACCAAATGCTTTTTCTGATCTCATGCTGCATATGATCAAGGTGCACATTTAGTAAGCAAATACAAACAATTCTTTTTAAAGTCTAGAATAATTTCTCAGCAAACTGATAAAATATAATATCCATCTTCAGATTTCAAAAATATTCAGCGTTGTAATTTCAATTTTAATTCACAAGTTCCTTCTGGAGTAAAACAGCTACATCTATGCATGATTCTGACTCCAGATCCGATTCTATGAAATACAGAAAATTATTTTTCCCAAGAGCCGAATATGTGATGATTGCAAATTACTGGATTTTCTGCAGATGATAAGGCTTAGAAATGGTACGTTTCATCAAAAAGCATGACATTATTTGAGTAAAATCTGTAAGATTTTCATTATGTATGAGATCATTTAAATAGGGAGTAAGAATATTGACTATCCAATCAACTACATAGAATTTGATCACTTGATGTTACTGTTTTAAGGATTCTTTTCCATATTTTTCATTTTAGACTATATTTTAATTAGCTGTAATGGCTATTTGTGAACTTAGATTGGATAGAGCATTTTGGTTTACTGCAGAAAAAGATTCTAGACAATAAGTGGGTCTGTCCAGATATGAAGATCCTCAGCATGAATTTCTGTAACATTATGAAATTCCAACCTTGCTGAATGAAATGGCATTTTAGTTCTCCTCCTTGTGAGGCCAGGTTGTGCCTTACATTGTTTGTATTCGGTACTAGTTAAAGCAAGTTTGAAAGCAATTTGAGTAACTTTTTTTTTTCACTTAGTAGGTAAACTGATTGGAGTAGCAACAGTTCAGTGGATTTTAACTAGAAATTATATGTTCTGACAAACTGAGCTGGAAGACAATATGGGGAAAAAATAGGGGCAAACAGTACATTTATATATTGATGATAACATTATAAATAATAATTAAAAAATAAGCTATGATGCTATATAGCTCTTGTATATATTCTTATCCAGAGCTGCTGAAATAAACTATCACTGTTGACTTTGTTTACTTTCATTTTGGTTATCATTATGCCACTTGTTGAGCTTTTGAAGCAGCAGGATTAGAAGAAAAATTTGCTTTCAAAAATCAAATCTTTTGGCAAATCTGCTGTAGAATTTCATATGTGTGTCTACACTTAGCATTCCACTTTCAGCATTGTAACATTTCTGACACTTGAAAATATTGGACCCAGACAATTTCTGGCTTACTTTGCAAAGCTGTGTTGTTCTTCAGAGTAACATTTCCATTGTACTGCAGTTTGTACAGCCTAAAATTTTATCTGTAACTTATCTGATTCGTACTGTTCAGATAAATTAAAAAACAATATGAGATTATTTCACGTAGTGATAGGACAAGGGAGAACATCCTTAAACAGAAAGAAGATAGATTAAGATTTTCTATAAGGAGGAAACTCTTGGTTCCCAGGTTGCCCAGGGAAGTTGTGGGTGGATGCCCCATCCCTTGAAATGTTAAAGGCCAGATTGGATGGTGCTTTGAGCAACCTGGTCTGGTGGAAGGTGTGCCAGCCCATGGCAGAGAGTCTGGAAATTGATGATCTTGAAGGTCTCCTCCGGCTCAAATCATTCTTTGAAATTGGCCTCCTATTCGTGAAACAAATCAGTAATCATTAGTTTGGAAATTACTGCTATAGTATTTTATAGGATAGTTCCACCAAATATGAATCACTAATATTTCCCTTATTGTTTCTTTAAACCACCCTTATTTCTTGACAAGGAGATGTGGTTGACCTGTCAGTCTGGAGAACTCTGTTTCTATTTATCTCCTTACTTTCTCTTTGGTCTGTCTAGGAGTTCAGACCTCTTGGCAGAAATCTGACAGGACTCACAGGAACATGTGAGCCTCCCTAGAGCATTATGGGACACTCCATAAAGATTAATTTGTTAAAGTAATAATATGAATGTTAAGATTTAAGTGTAAGAATTATGTTGAGTGGTGGGAGAGTAAAGATTTAATCACACCCAGGGGCTGAAAAAATTCAGGGAAACTATTTCATTAAATGGAAAAATTGTCAGGATATTTGCTTTTAAGTATTTCTGAAAAAAAAAACTAGATGAATGACAGTTGGTATGGTGTTTTCCCTCCCCTCTTTCTGTACACTCTTCTGCAGCCTGTAGGATAGAGCAGTGTCAGGCCTTCCAGTCCTGCACTAAGTGGGATGATAAACCACACCCAGCAGTTGTGCCTTGGGGAGAGGATGAAAGGAAGAAGAAGCAACTTTCTGCAGTGGTATGTTATGTATACGTTTTAGTGAGAAAAGTGTGTCTTGGTTTTGCAAGGGAAGGTATGGAATTGCCTGTAGTAGCTGTGAATGTTGAATCTTCATTATTGGACCAGCCCTGCTGACCCTGTGGGGTGAACTTGTGACCTGTATTCTTTGTTTAAGATTTAGGCTCTTCTGTATATGCTGAGTTCATGCCATTGCATGCTCAGAATGAAGTCTTAAGGCTTAAAGTCTCTTGGTATTCTACTGAAGGACCAACAGAAGTGGCCAAAAACAGTTTTAACATGCTCACAGTATTCAGAGGAGACATGCTCAGAATCCTGGGACTCTGTCTATGAACATACTAAGAGGAAGTGGTAGCCTTGAGTTCCTCTGAGATTTGGTACATAGGATGTGTCCTCCCCTGCCCTTACTTCACTGGAGACAGAGCAGGGCTGCTCCTGGCTTTGTTCCCGACTTTGTTGACACTCAGGATGTCCCAAGTGCTGCTTACTAACCTTGGTCAGGCTTGTTAATGCTGGATCTTTGCTGGCAGGTACCAGCCTGTTGTAGAAGACAAGGTGTACAGTTCATTGAACTCTATTTTCTGCATTGATTTGAATGCTGCATTAGAAGTATTTTGTCCTTTGTAAGTTATATATATAAACGAATAGATTTGTAACTATTTTAAAATCATACTCATGTGATCTGTGATATTGCTTATCAGGTGCATTAGGAAAACCAAGTAACTTTGCAGCTATGCATGATGGATTGTTTTCTGCGTTGTTTGGGGGGTTTTTAAATCCAATATTAATGATACAACAGTCTATAGAGAGGGTTTTTCTTACAAGCATTCTGCTTCAGGTGACACAGTCAGGAGTAGTTTTTTGTTGTTGTTTTTTTTAATTAGAGCAGTGTTCATCAACTGCATTGTTTTTGAATGCAGAGTTATTATCTGTTTAAATGGAGTGGCCCAGTACTGTGGTAGAAGAGGGATAGTTTTATTTTCCTGCTGGCTCTTTGTCAGCCAGAAAAGATTTTAATCAGATCCTATATAAGTTGCCGTGGATTGTTAGAATGACTAAAGAGGTAATGAGAAATATTAGACAATTGATGGTGGTGATTAGCTTTTGGCTGAAGTACCAGTGGCAACTTAAACTGTGGTTTTATGGTGTTGCCAGTGTTGTTTTCTTGAATGACATAGCAAAATTAATGATGAAAGGACAGTTTCTTTCCTTCCTCTCTTGGATGAGGGTCATGACCTAGTGTAGCAAAGAAGAAGAAATTATGCTTGTAGGCGTAGTGGTTGCCTTGGGACTGATGATTTTAAGATTCCTTTAGTCCTTCTACCTACTACACTTGTGTTTGCTTTTCTCCCTGCTGTGCCTGCAGAAATGAGGTGAAAGCCCTAAATCCCAGCAAAGTCAGGGGTGTGAACCTCTCTCTGAGTCAGAGATCCTACACAAGGCTGTGCTGTACCAGTAACTGAGCAGGGAATCATGAGTTGTGGGAATGTGATGTGGACCAAAGCAGTGTTTGCCCTGTGTGTAGCATTTGGAAAATCCTCTTCCTAAGGGGTTGAAAGGTTATTTTGACTGATGAGTGCACAGGATGAGTACAGGAAGGAGCTCAAGAATATTCAGTGAGAATTCTCATCCATTGTGGGGTCTCAAACTTGCAATGGGTACTTTATATTGAATTTCACTCTGTCTTGAAACTGCTACTAGAGACAGACGTGATTGATCTAGGTATGTTATTATGAGTGCAGAATTATTGCCCCCGCCTGTCATTAAATATCACTAGTTTGAAATTTCAGTCAGGCCCTTTATCTCAGTAACTCGTCAAAAGGAGCAGCTGCCAGTGGACAAGAAAAGATTGGAAGCAGGTTTCCTGGAAATGTATTTAATTCTTTATGTCTCTCTAAAAAAAAAAAAAAAAAAAAAAAGGCCAAAATTAAACAAAATTTATTTTTCTCATAGTTATGTGAGTCTCAGTAAAATTTAGAAGTTTGGAAAATGTTGTCTTTAGTAACTTATGAGTTTAAATGCCATTTTCCAAAGGAATTTTCAGGAATTCTTCTCAGTTAATTTCACTAATGCTCCATCAGATGGTAGAGTAGAAATAATTCTATAATCCTAGACAAATATTGCATTTTAAGTCCCACCACAGAAATTACATTATTCAGTAAAAATGTTTAGATGCAGCTGGGGGGTTCTGGCATTTGGCTGAAAATGCAGTGGTCCACAGTAAAGTCTAAATTCAATTCTTCTATCTTTCTAGTGAGGGTCTTAAAGGTGAAGGTTATTGAATGCTAAAAAGTGCTTTCATAAATCTCATCTTTTGGAGATGTTAATGTATTATTATAAATTTGGAGTAGGGCTGTGAACTCATGTCTATGTTCCCCAGATGAATTTATTACTGAACTACAAAGGCCATGCTTGTTTGTTTGTTTGCTTCTAACTGCAACAATATGCAACCACTTATACAAATAAGGAAAACTCCAGAAAAAGTACTGAGGCACAGAACACCCAGGAGTTCTCAGCAGCCTTTGGCTGAGGTATTTCCCTGGCTTTTATTCTCTGAGTTGGAGCCAGCAGATGTGCATCCTGGACTTGAGTTTCTCAGCCTCCTAGTGTAATTTTTGCAAATTGTGTGAGATTTTTCTTAAGCAATATCAGAAAAAATATTGGTAAAAGATTAGAGAAAAGGCCTTTGGTGGGGAGGTTTTCAGCAGGTATGGATACAAGTGTGAGATGTGTAGTACATCTGTTTGAAAGTACAGCACTTATTTACAGTAAAGTATTTTGCTGTCACATTAGCTGAATGCAGTTTCCAAATTACATTATCTCTGTTAAAACTTCTTTTGTTATTAGGAATATTTTTCTTATCTACGTCCAGTTAAAGTTAATAGTTCTATGTTTTTCTATAGTGTTCTAGAAAAAATAGTGTAAGTAATTTAGGAAATATGGAAAGTGTATATTCCTTTTATCCTTGCAAAATAAGAAAGTGTGTTACAAATTTTAAAGGGAAAATGTAGTTTAGTGAAATTGGCAAAATACATGCAGCAAAATTCAATAATATAACAGGAATTTATGTAAAAGAACACTTGAATATTCACTTTAAATTTTATCAGTTATATACAATGAGAGAGGAATCTGATGGCTACCTGTTAGCAATTGATTCCTTTGTACAGAATTGAATTTAATACTAGGAAATCCCCATCTGTATCTCAACTTAAAACCTTAAATTATATGCTGACTTGGTAATAAAATGATGTGAGAAAAGTCATAAATTTGACCTTTGTGCATATTTTGTTTCTCAATGTCCTTTTTCTTTGTAGTATAGATTTCAGTGCACTGCTGTGCATTTGCCTTGAAATAAAACATGTTTGATCTGTACATGCAATTGTTCCTGATAATTATGTATATTAAAAACAGAAAAACAAGGTGAGAAAGGAGATATGATTGTATTTAATGCAGTTATATATGCTTAATTTTCATGTTTTATAAATTTCATTCAAAGGTAAGTGATCTTAATGATAGCTGAATGCCAAGGTAAACTGCAACAACTCCATTGTTGAAAAGTACACACAAAAAACAAACTGTGACCTGAAAAGTAAACTTCCAGAGGATTATAGGAGAAAGTTTACTTACACATCAGGTATCTTAGCTGTAATTGTTCTGGCAGTTGATGTACATAAAATGAATAAAGTGGCTTGGCCCAGTATCACATTAACAGTTGAATAAATTAATGCATTCTCTATTGTTTATTTTACCTCCCAAAGTGTGAAAAAATTGCACCTTTGAACAGTAAACTCTATTGCTATAACCATCTGTTTGCAGTTTCATTACACAGTCCTACCAGAATAACCTTCCCTTTGAAGAGAAAATTGATATGGGTTGTAAAAATTACGGTCTCTGACCTTAGGTTTTGTGTCCCTTGAGGTATTCCTGGTGTGGTCTCCACTGGTAGATGTTAAAGTTTCTTCAAGAAGTACCTTTATGTCTTCCAGCTAATTTCAGATAAGAAGCCCATGCATCAAAGAGTCACACGGAGCTGAGCACTCCAGTCTCTTGTTCAAGCCTTAAAATGAGCTGAATGAGACCTCAGCAACTTTGTCCTGCCCTGCCCAAACTGCTGGACATCTGGCATGATGTCCTTTAGTGTAAAGGATGTTTTGTCTGCATGGACTTCACTAGCTCAGTCTTACTTCTGAAACTGTTAAAATTGTCAATTAAAGCCAGCTTACAGCACTAGTATTTTGCTTCAGGTACAATGTTCACTATTAGTTCTGTTAAAATGTCATTAGGTTTTGTATTTTTGGATGCATACTGTACAAAGGCACTAAACTGATCGTTTCCAACTGAAATGCTGGAATAGGGAAGTTAAAAACTGAAAAATGCCATTATTTGTAATCATGATGCTTTTAAAGTAAACACTCTGGATAGTTTAGTAATGAAATATTACAAGCTTTGTTTAAAAAGCAAACACTCCCCCCCTTCCTCTTGAGCTTAAATAGTGGCTTGTTTAAAAAACCCAGTAAAATTCCATAACACTTAAACTCTTTTGAAGTAGTTTTTCAACATCAGCAAGTAATTCTGCAAATTGCTTTTGAAGATGAGGCTTCATTTACTCCAGCGTGTGCAGTCTGATGGAGTGGATTGGTGGGTGTGGACTGAAATGGTAATTTGGGATTTTTGTGTGCATGTGTCTCTCTGTAGAACACTCCCTATCAGACACATCTCTGTCCTCCTGGAGCAGTTGTGAGAGGACCAAGCCTGTTCTGCTTAATAGTCACTGCTGAAGACTTGCAGTCTGTATGATGGCATTGCATTAATGTTGACTAATATTTTTTCATTATTAATTTTTCACTTTCATTCTAGTAAATAATATTTTCATCAGGATTTTTTTCTGGAGAAAAAAAAAAAACATTTTTTTGATTAGGTCAGTTTGCAGAACCAGCCCACACAAACATCAGTGGTGGGGTAAGGATAGGATAAAGATGTGCAGGTGGAGTAGGAAAAGGGGCAGCCTGGGTTTTGTGTGATTTACAGTGTTTTGGGACTGAACCCCAGGACAGAGTGACTTCAATTTTGCATTTGAATTAGTAGTTATGTAATAAGAGAGCCGAGCATAAGACAGATCCCTAATACTGATGTGCACATTCAAAAGAAAAAAAAAAATGTCACTCAACTAATGCAAATTGAAATTATTTTATTGATTTTAATATTTTTGTTTCATGGTTTTATGCTAGCTGAAAATGCTTCCTTTCATTTTGAAAGATAATGTAGAACTTTCTATTAAGTCTGTAATTATATAAAAAGAAGACAGCATTCTCCCTGCTTGCTACAAATCAAACCTTTCAAGTAGACAAAAAAATTATGATAAGTCATTATTTCAAACAGATTTCAGATGCAAAGTAGTCTATTCAAGACAGGGTTTTTCTTTTAGATGAAAAAGTTGAATATTAAATATCCTTGAATTTTTGACTGTTCATTTGCACTTTTTTTTTATGGATGAAGATTTTTGGATACAGCACGGCAATTCTTTAGTTTCTATAAACAAAATCCATCCCACTGACTCATTAATCCAATAAAAATATTCAACAGGAAGCAATGAAGCTTTTAACGTGTATTGAGTAAGTATTGAATAGGTATTTTATTATCATTTGGAAAACTTCAGGAGTTCAAACTTGCTTTAGCTGTCTCTCAATTTGAGTTCTGTTTTTCAAACAGGTTTCACAGCATTGTGATGACTATCAATGCTTTATTTCTCAAGAAAAATTACAAACTTTGTATTTTGAGGGTGATTTTTTTTTTAAATTCACATAATTTTTGTATATTCTGAAAATACTATGAAAGATCTTCAGACGATGCAAGGTAATTGGTGACTAATTGTCTCTGATAGTGAAGTGAAAAGAATAAAGTCCTGAGATTGTCCTGGAAGTGCAGTTTCTGCAGGCACATCATTGTGGGCATTGAAAACATTTTGTATTGATTCTATAGAACAGAGACTTCCAGCATTAATAATTTAGCTGACAAGAAATTCTTTACATTAGGTTATCAATGCTCATACATTGCTACAGAAAACCACTACAGATGTGACATCAGGTTCCATTAGGCTGGAAAAACAAATGTAACAAGGAAGCCTCACCTGATAGCAGCACTTCTTCAGTAGAGAGTGGAGAAAGGAGGGGAAAGGTTTGTTTGCAGAGGGATGAGGACATAATTTTTATGGCTTTACCATAGGGGAAGTCCACTCTGTTTAACCTAGGATCTGGAACTTGAGAAGCAGCAGCTCACACACATCTTTCCTGTTGTACAACCATATAGTTTATAAACCAAAAAGTTCTGAATTACTGAGTTGCTTCTATTGCAAATTTAACTCTTGGCAATTTTTACTGGTCATAAAAAGGTGAACATGGCTGAAAAGCATTAAGCTGAGACCACGTAAGGAAATAAAGGTGACAGGAGGTAGCAGGAGCTAGCTGTGTTGGTGCAGATTTTTGCCTTCATGAGTCAGTTCATTGACTGCTCACATAGATTAACCTGACAAAAACCCATCTAATAAAATGGCAAGTTCAGTGTTCTTTTGCTATGAAGGTTTAGGCAACAAGTAGACACCTCCACAGGAGAATGTATGGTGAATTTCCAGTTAGGGGCATTGCTTTGCACATTGATACCAAACTTTGTGAAAATTTTTGTAGAAGATGGGTTGAATGTGAAAATAAGTGCAATAGAAAAACAAGTTTTACACTTTTTGAAAGAAAAGCATAACCCTCAAACCTGTACAAAATTTTATTGAGAGCAGAAAAAAGGCAGAAAATTGATTATGTCTCTAGGGAATTTTACTGCTTTGGTCCATGTAAATCATTAAACAGGGACCTCACTCTTGCTTGACTTTGCTGACTCTGGTTTAAGAGCGTTATTTGCCAATTAATTCTCTTATCTGTTTTTCTGCACCTGTAATACAATTATTTTATTACATGAAGAATGCTCATTATTCCTTTGCATTAAGGACATTAACTGCTTTTGAGTCTTAGGAGTGTGGAAATAGAGTAAATGGAATAATGACGACAGAATTATTTTTATATTATAATTGCTTCAACTTCTCCAGTTGGATATTTTTTTCACAAATATGGAACATTTCTTGGGTGACTGCTTTAAACCCAATCCAAATGGTAGAGACTGTGGGATCATGACTGTTATTTGTCATTTTAACCCTCATAACTAGGGCATATAGCTTATCTAAATCATAATGTATTTGTCATTTTTCTTAACTGCCTCTGTTTGTTTACATCAACTTTTGTCTGGGCTCTAACTGAATTGTAAGATCATTGAACAGGAACTGTTCCCACTATATGTGTTTAGTGCCTTTCACAATGGGTCACCAAACCTCATGTTGTCTCTCCTGTAATGTAAACAGAAAGAAGTTAATCATTGTCATGGACAGATTGCTTTTCTTTCTCTTTTAGTGGTATATGTGATGTTAATTTGCTTATTTTGGACATATTTTGGACACATGTCTCCTGCATTTGAAGTGATCAGCCTGCGTGGCCTGTTACCTTTCTCTTCAAAAATATGTAATACAAGGTACAAAACCTTTTTACTGAGGTGGTTTTGGTGTAACTCTACAGTTCTTGGCCACTTAGACTTTCTCTGCCCAAGCAGAAGTCCGTGGATAAATGGGGGGGATGACATAAGGTAGTGCCTTTAATTTGGTCACTTCTTAATTCTTTGGATATTTGTATAAGGTAAATAATATAGGAGAAGCTTTAAGTAGGTTTTGGGTAAAGATCATTTCTCCTTCACTTGTGTGTTGTCAGTCCAGAGCTCATTTCAAGGAGTCATTAAATAAGTGACAATCCAATGTAAATTTTGTTTTGTTGAATAAAACTCCCAACAGAGTAACTACAGGAAATCTGTTACTGTAAACCTGTGTGTGGAGGATTTATTTTATACAGCCTTATGTGATGTTGTGAAAAAAATTATTACACAAAGATAAAGGAAGCATTTAGAGCAGTTTTGCGAGTGTTCTTTCACTTGTAACACCAACGTGTTTTCAGCTTACTCTTCAGACTAAAACTTCTAAAAAAATCTAAGAAGAATAAGCCTTTAGTTGCACATGTTTAAAACATACATGTAATGCAGTTTGTCTGTAGCTGTTTCAGAAGCTGTCAGTTAATTCTTTTATACATAAGCAAGGCAAACCTCTCTGTGCAGCTGCAGGACTTGAGCACTGGTTCATTGAGATGAGGCTGATCAGAGAAGATCAGTGCCCAGAAAAACCTCAGCCTTTTTCCCAGCTAGCCAGCTATGACATAGTGCTTCTATATTACGAGAAATAGAGAATATTTTTTCACACCCACGCTCTCTGTGTGATTCATGGTTTTACAGACTTCTGCTGTGTCAGCCCTTAGTGTGGCACTGTATCAAGGTTACCATAAGCTGTGTGCCATGGACTACAGCATCCCTGTCCTTTCTCTTCCTCATCCTGAAACTCTGTAGCATCTTATAACTGAAGTACCACAGGTCTAATTCAATTAAATTACTTATGAAAAGGATCTTATTTTTGAGAAGATTCTTGGAGTGATCTTTGAGGAAGGGTTTACACCTCTCTCTAAAATTGTGTTTAAGTACTTACTCCCTCCATTTGAAAAAGCTGCATCTGCAGAGAAATTGTTGAGTACACCACAGCAAGACTGAGGGGATTGGTTTGTTTGAGTTGGGAGTATTTTGAAAGCCCAGGATGGTATCAGTCAAACAGTAATGAGTATTGGTGCCTGTGCAGACACATTACCTCATGTAAGAGCTGGTTCAAGAGCTGGTTCTTCTCAGGTGGCAGACTGTGCATGGGCACTGCCCTCAGTAGAAAGGAGGAAGGCTTTGAAGCTGCCTCTAGTGAAGAGTAGAAACTTCCAGTGACTTGAGTCAGAGCATGTCCAGGGTCTGTCACATGTGGAGCATACCCAGTATCACCCTACAGTCAGTGCCAGTGAATGTTTCTTTCTACATCATTAGCACAGCAAGTCCTTTTTCTCTTCTTTATTGGCCTGCCTGGGCTAAGTCTTAGGCAAGTTCCTCTAGCAAGCAAGAGTTATCCTTTAGGCATTCTGGCAGTGACTTGAACTTGCTGTTCAAATATTTTATTGCCTCAGGCAGTGGACAAAAGCAAAGGACAGCAATATCCCTGGCACAGTGATTCTTGAGGCATTTTAGCTAAAGGGCATATGGTAAAAAGAATGGTACTTTGATAGGCTGCAGACAAGTCCAACTTATCCATTACAGATAGTGTGAAGAGACACCTGCCTGTAATTATGGCACTGAGCTGGTGCAGGAAGAGTCTAAAGAAAATTGTTTCAAGGATGGTAACAGGACAGAGAATGTGAAGATCAAGTATGGGTGATATAAACAGCTCTGCACAGGTAGGAGTCACATCTGCTAATATTGCAGCCACTGTCAACACTTGTCTAGCAGGGAGCACTTGGCAGTGCCTGGTTTTCCTGGAATCACTTGTACCAGAAGGCGTTGAGTCTGCTTGTGCAGACTGTCAAGCTGGGAGCAAGCTGCTGCTAATTCTGATTAAGTTATCAATGCCATTACCAAGTCAGTCTTACAGACAGTATGGTCTTGTGAGCCACTTTGCACTTTCAGGTAGTACTGAAATGGCTATTTGTGCTTGCTTTTTAGAGTTGAGGGAGGACTGTGTTTCATTTGGGTGCCTTTTTGAGGCACTGTCTTTTGCCACCTTTTGGTGCCTTTTGCCAGATTTGGAAGAGTGCTCTGGGGAAGCATTGCTGTGTGCTTTCTCTGCTCTTATATTTTAGAGACAGGTTGCCAGGCAAGATGGACATCTTGTCTGACCTGGTATGGCTTTCTTATGCAATTAGTACTTATGTAAGTGATCCGTCTTCTGTGTAATGTGAAACGAGGTTGTCTCACTTGCTGCCTCTCCTGGAATACAGCTTTATTAATTTACACATACTATATGCACTAGTTGAGTGTTGCAACATCACAGAACCTGATCACTGAGCACAGAACTAGAGTGTGATTACTTTGTGATTAAAGATTTACCAAATCGATTATGTGTTACACAAGGTCGTTGCAGTATCTGAACTGCTGTTCTGAACAGATAAAAAGTAGTGTAAAATACTTCTGACATATTTATAAACATCACAGGATACATCTCCTGTTTGAAGAATAATTTTTTAAATCTTTCTCAAATGTCATAAAATAATTCTTTCTCCTTCCTGTCATCAATGTTTAGGTCTCCCAGCAATCAGTTATACTCAGTTCCCACTGCATTGAGAGATAATGTGATTGTTCCTTATCCTAGACATTGGAGAATGGACTACTTGTAATAATGCAATTACATATGCTTATTAAAATGAAAAATGTTAAGGGTTTGAGAGCCTTTGTGTTTCACAAGGATACTTCTCTTTTTCAGGAATGATGTTGACCACTGATACCTTTAATATTGCAGCTGTCTGTAACTGTGGTGATAGCAGATCTTTGTCAAAGATCAGGATGTGTAGAGTGGAACAGTTTAACAAGTAATCATCACCTCTTGGCTTTTAAAAGCATGAGTCTTGATCAGTTCAACAAATAATACTTTTGTCTCAAAGATAAGATAGAGATACTACATGCAGCTTGATATAGTTGGTTAGAAGCTGGCTGGAATTAATGTTCTGTAAAGTATGTAAAACAGCATAAGAACCATTGGTAACTGTTTACATGCTATTAATAATTAGCAACCTTCCTACTAGTCAGTTAGGAAAGAACCATGCATTGGGTACAATAGAAACTCAACTCCATTCGGTTGGGTTCAGATTACATTTGACTTCGACAATAGGGTATGAATGGGGCTCATTTGAGTTTCTGCCACTGTAAACAAAGAGATGTTGGAATGTTTCATTTGTTTATTGATTTATTTATTTGGACAGGTGCAACTTGATCATATGAAAAAAATTTTTAATTCAAATATAGGCAGAAAATATCTTAGTAAACATTGTCCAGTCAGAGTATGTGATACTAACCCATGTCTTGGTTCAAAATAATTTAGCCTGTGGCTAGTTTTGAATTTGGGTCTTAGACTAATCAAATCATGGTCTAGAGAAAATGCTTTACCTGGGATTAGAAAATAGAAAATAGAGATTTATTTTCTGATTAATTTCTTTTTAGGTACTAAGTTTCTTCTTTTACTTTCTGCTAAAATTATGTCTACGTCTGTGAGGCAGGCTCTGTTAATGGTAATAGAGCTCATCCTTGGGAAGAGGCCATTCAGGTCTGATGGATCCCATCTGTATGAGGATGATTCTCTAGGGTGTAATTTTCCTCAGCTATTTGAAACCCTCTCATAAGTGCTCCAAAGTGATCAGGTTCTGTAATTTGCAAAATGATGGCAAAAGGAAAGAGCTAGGAAGATTGTTGGTGGGACTGTTTGTTAGAATGCAGTATCACAGGACTAATAGCCTAAATTAATGCAAGGAGCAACTTGATTCAGGCTTTTTTGGTTTGGTTTGGTTTGGGGTTTTTTTTGGTTTTTTTTTTTTTTTGCATCTCCAGCAGCTGGACACCGACACTTCTCCAAAGTGGATACTACAAAGGGAGAATGGATGATGGTAGCACCAACTTATGATTTGGGGCAGGGGAAGGTTGAGGCTAGAGAAACAATATGAAGTTACATGCAGGAGAAATTTACCCTTGGTACAAAATTTTCCAATTCTTTTGTGTTAAATGGAAAATTGCTCGGCAATCTGCTAACAAATCCCACAAATACCTTGCTTACAGGTAGAAATAAACCTACAGAAAGATTGAGTTGACCTTGCACATTTAATAGCTTAAATTATCTTACATTACAATACATCCCATGTTGCAGCTGTGTATTGTATCATAGTCCTATCAAAGTTGTTCCTCTGTCTCTCAGCAGGTGAAATGAATTGGATATACATTCAGGTTTTGAAACAATGGCTTTAATATTTCAGTTCACACGAAGAATTTGCTGTCTTTATTTCCATTTCAACATTATATCTCATTTAAAGAATGACAGGGCTTCTCCTGTAATGCACACATTGGATTCCTGTCAGTGCTAACAGAAGGTATGTGCACACACCAATGGAAGCACGGATTAGAGTTTCTCTTGAGGTGAACAACTGTTTATAATTAGAGTTGTGGGAATGAAGAAAAACCCAGCTAGCAAGCAAACAGTCCCTCTTCCAAAAAGCTTGGTAAACTCATAAAGCTCAGGGGCTTAATCTCTGAACCAGAGTGCTTGTTATCTAATCCCCACCAGCTGTTGTGTACTTGGTAGCCATGACATCTGTAATAGAGCTGAAGGGCCTGTCTATATTGGTTGGCACCTTTACTCACCAACTGAACTTGATTCTTCTCTCATTGCTCACATTTACCTGCTTTAAATCATTAACCAGTTGCTCAGGGTTTGATCATCCATTTAGCCATACTTTATAATAGAAGTCAAGTCTGCTTTTCACATTAAGCATATTTTAGGTATGTAGGCCTTCAGCAGGTCTCATTTTTGTGTTGCTTATAAGAAAAAGGTATCAACCACAAGAATTTCCTCTGGTTTCATACGGATTCCTAACACAGACTTAAAACCAGCATGGGAGTGAAATCTCTTGAGTTGTATTTGAGCATCACACTTGCAGTAAACAGAGTAAAGAATTATTTGCATCTCCATTAACTGATGTGTATGAATTGCTATAGGTAATATAGGTATAATATAAATGTAAGCAGGGTATATGTGTTCATTATAATTATGAAAGAACACTTGTTTTCAGAGATTGCTGTCAGCTGTGCTGTAGTGGGTATTGTTCTTTTTAAGCTGGCAGAGGACAGGAATTGGCCCATCTTGAGAAAATCAGCCATTTTATGTCTCCCAGTTCTTGAGTGAGTGCTGTGATTTCAAGCCTGCTGTGAGGCAGTGCCGTCAGCACCAGCAGCAGTGCAGAGGAACAGCTGCTGTGGAGAATGGAGTGTGACCCCTTCATGTTAGGTGTGGATAAAACTCCTATTTTGGTCCTTGTAGGGGGTTAGAGGGAAGGTGTCTTGTTCCTGGATCCCACATGGGTTTAGTTAGGAGGTAAGTGCTGAGCTGGTCTCAAGGTGAGACCATTTTTGGACATTGAAGGACATACCTGTGGGTTATTTTACTGGTTAAAACAGAGCTGTTTATGGCTTCCTGGCACCATGAATGGTTAGACTGGGCAGCTAAAGTTGATAATGTGGCCAAAACTGGCCCTGAAGGCTGCAAGAAATGTCTGCTAGCTGTCATCATATTATTGTGGATCTAAGATTTTGAACTCTCCTAAGTTAGTTCTCAGTGTCTGTAATACTATCTGTCAAAATACAGAATACTGGCCTCATAAATAAAATTAACTATACTAAGTTTTCAAAGAAATACCTCTCAAGTTTTGTTAAATTTCATTATAGTAATTTTTCAGTTGGAGTTAATTTGATTGATTTTTTTATTATTTTTTCTCCCCTAGAATGGTACAAAGAAGTTCTGGGATTTTATGAGGACACATGACAGGTAATGATGGCATGACATTATTTCCCACTGTCTTCATGTTATATTTCATACTCTATTCTTTCATTAGTCAAGTGTTGTTGATGTTTTCTTTCCTCCAATTTCCTCTTCCATTGTCACTTCTTACATAATACCTGCAGGTGGTTCTCTACAGTTTAAGATAGAATTAGCAGAAATTTAAAAATCTCTTTGTCGTTTATTATGTTTTCAGTGAGTTTTGTCAGTACTTGACTATTCCAATATTAGACTTTTAACACATAATTGTGCATTAACACATTATTGTATACATTATTTACACATTACATTATTTAATTACACAGAAGATGGAACTGAACATTTGGATTGTTTGAAATTCTCTTTTTTGAGTGGGAATTTATTACCTGAAGGAAGGAGTTTCTTCTGTGTTTCCAAATGTATTTCTCTGATCAGGGAAGAAAAGCAATTAACTCCTGACTTCAAAGATCAGTTCATACAAGATTATAACAAATAAGGTGTATATAAAACAGACCACGTCTCAGTGTTATTAAAAACTAAAATATTTATATGTCTTTCCAAAAGTATTAATATTTAATCTGTTTGCTGAAAATTCAGGCACTAGAAGATAAAAATAAAAAGAAGGGTAATAACTTTTTCCAAGAAAAAGATTTTCTAAATCTATTAACTGTAAAAGATGCAGCAATATGTATGCATTAAATAACTAAAATCAGTTGCAATTTGGGAAATTCTTCTCTGTTGGAACCCTCTAAGTCCTTTCATGAGTCTTTGTGGGGTGCCTGGGAGGGATATAAAATTTTAAATTCTAGCAACATTTTTTATATATATAAAGATTCTGAAGGTAAAATTTTCAGGAGGACTGGGAAAGCATTAAATGGATTAAAAATGCCTGTACTGTTTGAGAATGAGGACAGAAAAGGGAGTGATATTTCAATACTGAACTTCACACTTGCTTTTGGAATTTGCCTGGAAGACAGTTCTGTCTTTGCACTTTGTCTGTCCATATGGGCATGTGCCTAAATTTATGATGGCAGATACAAAGGCTGAAATGATAATTGATTGCTGGAAATTTAATATATTCCCATTCAAGCAAGTGAATCCAGCCTCAAGTCACAGTACTGAGAACATGACTTCCAGATGAATTTGTATGACTATTTTTGTTTAAACTTTAGTTTATCACTGTGTGATAATGTGTGAATATATGCAACTGAGTGGGGTAAGTATTAAAGGATCAGTTTTCCATGAACTTCTTGGGAACAGTATTTCTGAAGGACTTTTGTGGACATTTTTAAAATAGTTGAGAACATAACTTTATAAAAAGGCTACAGCCACATGTCATGCCAGTCATCTCTGGTCACATAACATTTGTTAGCTTCAGATGCACAACAGCTGCCACCCCAACTTATTAGTGACTACTGTGGAACTGCAGAATGTCTAACACTCTTTCACAAGGAAATTCATTGCAGCTTCTGACACCAAAGTTAGTAATGTGAACTTCCTGCATAGGAAATCCATGGGTTTACATAATTTTTTTTGAGAATAAGAAGGCAATTATTACCCAATATATTAGTCAGATTCAAAATCCCTTACAATACTTTAAAGCCCTACATTTTGATGTATTTTAATAGCTGTGATGCTTATTATGTGGAAAAGCCATGTTAACTAGTTCCTGAAGATTATAAAGAACTTTATGCTGAGAGAGCTCTTACAGGTTCATTACTGCTAATGAAATATTGAAGGAGAGGAGAGGTTTCTGGGACACAGTTCTGTTGGTCAGGATTTCCTGGTGTGTATGTCTGCTTGAAGAACATTGTAGATGTTTTCCAGAATTAAGATCCCTTTTCCATAATAGTTTTTCATAAGTATTCATGGCTTAATACTCATGGAAGTGCTGTAAGACTCTTAAGTGCTCCAAGTATCTGTAATGCAGCTGTTTACCTGAACTGATATGTATTACGAATTTAGTGATGATTAATTAAAAAAACAACAGTGTGATGATATCAAACCAGACATTGTGCCTAACCCATGTCTTTATTGTCATCCTCTTTCAGCAGCACACGTAAACATGCTTAAGATTGACTTCCTTGTTGCATGGTAGTAAAATGAGAGCTTGTGTGCTGGGTTCTTTTGGGAGTGTTCTGCCTCATTTCAAATTAGGTCAATATAAGCCAATATTTAATAGATTTGTATCAAAAGATACAGAAAAGTATTTACCAAGAGAGATGAAGTTGTTGTTGTATAAATGTATCCTTTCCAACTGTTCAGATGAACAGCTGATTAAATTATACAAAGACAAAAACACAAGGACTGCAGTAGTCACTTCATTTGCCTTAGATGTGAGTCATCTCTTAAAATCTCACTATATGTTGCAGTGGGGCAAGATCATTTAACTATGTGTAGTCTGGTGGTGTAACTCTAGCACAAGATAAAATAGCATAATTGGTATTACTTCTCTGGTTTTTCCTTTTATTTCTTGTCTTTCCTTTAGTTATTGCACATCTGGGCATGAGTCTACAGTATGTGGTTCATGAGCTTTCTTAAGATCAAGATCATTCAGAACTAAACATCAATCCTGAAGGCACTGCTGTAATTCATGTTGAACAAGTAATTGCTTATTCCCAATCCCTCCCTGCCACTTGAAGACAAAAATAGTTATGTGCAATTTATTCCTGGTCACACAATAAACTGTGTTAAGGCAAACCTTCAGAACCTGTACCTTCAAAAGTCAACTGTGTGTCAGCATAGACAAAAGCAGCAGCATTTCTTACCATATTTAGGTTTACATTCTAACAGAAGGAAGATCCACGACACAAGGACACACCTATGGACAGTAGTTTGGTCCTGGAATGCTTTGCCCAGAATCTCCTTCCTTAGAGAAATCCAAACCTTGGCTGGACAAGGCTCTGAGAAATCAGGCCTAACTTAGAAGTTATAGTGATTTTAACAGGAGATTGGATCAGATGATTGCCAAAAGTCACTTGCATCCTGAAGGTTTCTGGTATTTTACAAGCATATTAAATGCTTCATGAGTGTTACAGTTCCCATCTGAAAACTGTCAAAAATTGGCAAACTTGTCAAGGAATCTGTCAATTTCTAAGCCATTTTTCTATTGGAAAATAATGAGGTTACTATTGTTCTTGTTCTGTGGAGTTAGATTTAAGTTAATCTTTCTTTGAAACATTCAGATAACATTATCGGAGCTCATTGGAAGGTTTTACTATGTCATTAGAAGCAACAATGAAGTTTACTAAAAATGAATGAAGTAAAAATCCTTGATTACCTCTTTTACACTGTAATTATTGAACAAGTTTATTGAGCTGTTGCTCCTAAGAGTTACATAATTTTGGCCTGTTGTGTCAGGCACACAGAAAAGATGCTTTCTGGCGTTAGGCATTACTTACTTTTCTAATTAAGTGTAATTTTCCCTTTAATACTCAAGATGATGTGTTTGGTCATTATTAAACATATCCTGATGAAAATCAGGCAGAGTGCAAGCAATGAAAATTGAGATACAAGGTGTATTTCAAGATTCTTTTTAGACTTGGGTCTGTCAGAACTGGTTAGCAATTTGTGGGGTGTGATTTGCAGGCTGAAGAGCTGTTAATTTTTTTAAGGGCTTGGCTTTTAAAAATAAAAGTCTTTATCAGGAGAACATTTTCCTTCTACAAATTTGTGGTGATTTTCTGTTAGAAATACAAACATGCTGAATTTTACAGAGTAACCATTGATACCTGTAACAAAAAAATATTCTCTAAAACCAGACTCAGGTTACAGTTACATTCTCCCTCATCCTAATTTTGCTATATATAGTACAGTAAGAGCCTGAAATGTAATACTTAAGTTCTACATTCATCTACTTTATAAAGCAATAGACCACGTTCGTTTCAGGTTTCAGCAGCTCCCCTTAAACAGATTCAAGGCTTTTAAAAGGCATAATTTGGGAACAGATGAAGGTCAGTGTACAGTCATGTGCTCCCTTCTGTGCTTTGAGTAATAATGCTTGAGAACAGGGACACCACTGTACCTTTTCCTAGTTGACAAAACAAAATTATGTCTACCTCTCTATTTGAAAGTGTGAAAAATTCACTGTAAAGTTCACTGCATTTAAAGAGAACAAATTTGAGGAGACTGAATTTTGTGCAAGATAGCAAGATAGTTATGTGAGTTCCTCTCAACTCTGAAAATACCATGTGATGTATATAAAGCATTTGGACTAAAAAACTTGGAATTCTACACGTGCATTGTACCCCATTCATGCTGCATTTTTACCTTCAAAAACGTCTCAGTGACTCAGCAATAGTTCCTGACTTAAAAAATTCTTACTGAAAAAAGCTGAAAGTTTATATTCCTGCTTATAAGATTTGCCTTTTTTTTTTTTTTTTTCAAGTAAAGATATTCATTTGTTTCACATTTCAAACAAATTAATTCCTAATCTAATTTGCTTCCTCGGAAGGAACGACTTTACACTTTCTCTATTACAAAGACAACTGAAAAGTGTAGTTTTCCATCAGGAGTGAGTTTACAGGATGAAGGAAACCAAAGCAACCTCCACCTCAGCTTGCTTCCTCCTGCAGGTACCAGCCATGCAGGCAGCAGGAGGAGGTTCTGGAGGCAGGTTAGCAATGAGCATAACTCAGGAGGAGGAGATGCAGGTGTGGAGGCTGCGTGCTGTGCAGTTACCTGGCCGAGGGCAGAGCTCAGGAGGTCCTGCCTGAGGAATGCAGCCCAGCAGCTGTGGCTGCATCCAGCCCTGGCCAGGGGAGCCAGCCAGGGATGGGTCACAGAGCCGTGGCCCACGGGAGCCACGGGTGCTATTCTGGCTCAGGGGGCTGCACAGGCAGCTATGGAGACACGGTGGAAGTCATGTGCCCTGACCACATTATAGGAGTGGATTAAATTCCTTCTCCTGTTTCATATGCCAGATCATTTGGGCTTTATGGAAACTTAATCCTGTATGTATTTTTCTGGTTTATGTCCTGGTGTATTATAAGACACCATGAAATTTAACTCAGATGCTTCCTTTGTGCAAGAATTGTCACAGTAGCTTTAAACTATAGCTTTTTAACATCATTACAGGTAAAAAAAAAAAACCTAAAAAAGCTTTTCTTGGGTGGCATATGCCTTTTACTTTCAATGATGTGCTGTTGTTCTGTAAACCTTGTCTGTCTTTGTAAAGTCTCCTCCAGGGTGTCAGTGATGTGGAATTTTCTTGATTATCTTCAAAGATAATGTGGAAGATAAAGCAGTGTTTAAAATCAACTGGAGGTAGTTCAACAAACAAAAATAATGAAAAGTTTAGGGAAATAATGGCTGAGAGAAAGGAATGAGAGCTGGGCATGTTCATGCAAAGGATATCACAATGGAAGGAGAGAAATCACCACTTACCATAAAATGTAAAGGAACAGGCCAGAATAATTTAATTTCATCAGTAATCAATGACATAATGAGAAATGATGTATGGTGAGGAAAGTATTTTTAAAACTAAACACTAAGAAACTGTTTTTACCAATAAACAATCCAGGAAGGCATATTTTGTAATCACTATCATTGAAAATGCTCAGGTCTAGGCTTGATATCTAGCAAGGATGTTATCAGGATAATGATAATTTTCCTGGTATTAGAAGGAAAAAATGTAGTAGCCTATTAGTTTCCTTCAACCCAAGTAATTACACAATTTGTTTGCATACAGTATTTGCAAATAAAATGCATTTAATGCTGTGTTTTTTGTTGTTCATTTTTGGGGTTTTTTACAGTGAAGGCTTGACAGATCCTCTGCTTTTGTGCCAGGAATTCTGCAGGCATATTTACTGTCTTTTAAAATGAGTTATTATGCTGTTACCTTAGGACCCAATTTAAATAAATGCATAGGAATGAGAGAAACATGAGATGAAGTGCTGTAAAGTTATCAGAGAGAAAAATGAAGTCATAAATTTTCAAATTCTCATTTTATCTTCTTAAGCATGTGATCTGAACGCACTCTGTAGCATATAATCTCTGCTCTATCACTGAAACAGTATAAAATGGCAATAAAATCTTTATAGAGGGCAATGCTTCATTGGGAAGTTAGATATTTGCCTAATTTTAAGAACAGAATCCATGAAAATTCTTATAACTAAGCAGGTACACAAGAATTTTAGCTGGTTAGTCATTAATTTCTGAATACAGGTTTCTGGTATCCAGATTAGAAGCATCTTGGGCTCTTCATGAGTTTAGGGATTTAATAATCTAGTGTTTCCAATAATATACAAAATAAATCAATGTGTTCATTTTCTTACAATCACAGAAATTAGAAACGTGATTTCAGGTGAAATTAGGAAGGTGATTTCTGCTTTCAGGTGATTTTGAAATAAACGTGTTCTGTATGAACGATGCCAAGAGTTTGTACATGGCCTAGAGCAGTAGCATGATCATGGCCTGCATTTGGGATGGGTAAAAACAATCTTAGGAAAGCTAGGAAATGTTCTGTAGTAGAAGTGCCTGTATTTTAGAATTTTAGCTGAAAATATCTCTTGGAAAAGAGGGAATTATTTAAACCTTATTCTAGAAAATTGAGGAAAATGTGAACAATTACCAGTTTCTCACTGATGGTACTGAGACTGTGCAGTTATACGTGGCAAAAGGTTGTGTTATGCACATCATACTTGGATTTTGGTAGGTAATAAACAAAGTTGCTGATTTCCCGTACCTTAGTGCAGAACGCTTGAACTTTTTTGTTTTGTGAACTGTCCTTGAAACCTGATGGTGTTTTAAATCTTTGACTTTTGCCATTTCAGAAGGGAATAGAGGCATACTTAGGTTTTTTAGGTGGATTATTTATTTGTCTTATTATGTGATAGCATTTATAAATAGCAGTTTCACATATAATTAGGAATTGGAACAAAAGCCCATCAGGCTCTGACATCTGTTGCACATAATTCACATAAAGCTGTATTTAATCAAATAAGTTAGCATAAAACCTGAATTTATTTATTAAAATATTTTGTTGAAAGAATCCCATTGAGATGCAATGTGTCATTTCTAAGGGTATCCTGGGATACTGGCCAAGATATGACACTTAAGGAATGTTATTAAGAGCAGCATGCTTTGATGTCTCATTTATTTTGCAGTTGAATTTTCTGTCTAATTTTTCTTTGTTGTATGAAAATAAGTTGCAGAGAGAATTGTTTATTCCAAAGAAGTTGTCCTGATGATATTCTCTGGTTGGCAATATAAATTGCTACTTTACAAGTACAAACTGTGTTTTAAAAGTGGGTGTATATGGGTTTGTTACCACTTCTTAGTCCATTTTTACGCTGGTCTGATGATTAACCAAATATATGCTTCCTGCTTTATGGTGTCATGAACAACTTCCTGCTGCAGTTCAGTTTACTGAAATCGATCTTCCTTTTGATTTTTTCCAAAGTAACGTTTATTTTCTTAAGCATACATGGCTCACCTCTTTATTCTGGGTTTATTTAGTATTAAATATTTACGTTGTGTTGGAGAAAGCATTCAAATTTCATCAGAATACAGAAGTCTTTTAGATGTCTCTAATTATCTATTGCCAAATCCACTTTATATGTGATTAGTATGAAAGGCTGAATGTTTTTGTCAGGAGCTTATAGCTTTGCTTTTGTAATAGGCTGCATTTTAAGCAGCCAATTGGATTGGTGTTGGCCTTTGAAAGATGCAAAATGCTTTGAAGGAAGACTTAAATGAACCAGTAAAGATTGTGCAAGTGCACACATTTAATCTCAGGACTATCTGCATTATAGTTAAAGCTTGGGAAACTAAAGGAATTGCACTGGAGAATAATCAGAGTACAGCTTTGTTACATCTCTGTTCTGAAAACGAAGGGGCTGTTTTCTCTGGCTTAAGGTACTGGGTGCTGTGCTGATAAAAGGAAGAAGACAGCACTTTAGAAGCCGCATTAGAAGTTTTCAGGACATGTCCAGCTGTTAAATGGATGATTAATTTGAATACAGAAGTAGCACAGGGGCTGCATACAATTCTTTCTTACGGACATCAAAAATAATTTTGAAATAAGATGAAGTAGGCCCTCCTGAAGGTTGACTCCTCACAAATAATTGTTTTTGTGTGTTGGCTCCCAAACAAGTTTAGGTGTTTTTTATTATCACTTTCAAGTTGAAAGCACAGTCATTTTAGATTGGAACAGGAGAGGACACGTTCCCAAATGTGAACAGCACCTTGCAGGATCTGCAGGGGACCCACAAAGAAGCCAGAGAGATTTTGTGAGAACTGTGGTGACAGGACAAGGAGTAAGAGGTACAGATTCAAACAGGGAAAATTTAGGTCACATGTTAGGAAGATTTTTTTTTTCTGTGAGGGTGGTGAGGCACTGGAACAGGTTGGCCAGGGAGGCTGTGGGTGCCCCAGCCCAGGCACTGTTTAAAGCCAGGTTGGATAACACCTTCAGCAACCTGGTTCCCTGGGAGGTGTCCTTGCCCATGGCAGAGGGGGTTGGAGCTAGAGGATCTTTAAGGTCTATTCCAACCCTTTAGCTTTTTATAGATATACTTTATTTGTGATCTGGGGTGTTTCTCAAACACGGTATTTTAAAAAGACTATCTGGAATTACAGGCTTGACATGGAAAACTATGAATAATCAATTTGTCATCCCTCTATGAACAAAGAAAGCCAAATTCATATAAGTTCAAGAAGAAAAATTTATACTTTAAAGCTAAAACAATTATGGGATTTCTGAATTATTTATTTATTTATTACTAACTTTTCATCTAGTATGATTTGTAAATCTTGATATTTTCTCCTTTATGAGCTATGTGGGCAAAAATATGAAATGTATGTTTTATATTCACATGCTCTCCAGCAGAGATGAATGCATCTCTAAATACCTCTGTGGTTGCACACTACATTTGATTATTTTCTTCTGATTGTATCAAAGGGAATTTTAAAACCAAATATCTGTTGAGAGTCAAGGGGGCTGATTAAATCACTTACTTGCTTTTATTTCTGCACACTGTTTTTGTGTCTCCTTTTGGAATCTGCCATTCCTTTTTCTTTGAGAATGGTAACTGAAATACTGCAGGCGCTGTGTTAGTAGTATTGGAGGGGTTTTGGTAGTTTGGTTTGGTTGGTTTGTTGTGGTTTTTTAGAAATCATACATCGTTAGTTCCTAAAGTCTCCCCCATGGAGCTGAGATTATTCTTTCTAGGCAGCACTTACCAATATTACAAGCCTTAAACTATTTTTGAGATACTTCTTAACCTTCAAAAGTAGGTGAAAGTGGCTGAAGTTAATAGCTGAGAAGTCCTGGCTTCCAGTGTTAATATCAGTCTTTTTTTAGGTGCTTTATCTTCCACTGTTCATTTCTGATCACAATTTGTGTGTATCACACACATACCCACAAATGCTTGACACAAGCAGCTCCAGAGTTGATCTGACAAGGATTTAAGAAAGGTCAATTTCTTTGCCTCTGTTATCTCATAATTTACCTAATGTATTAGTATTTTAGTTATTAGTACAGGATTGTCATTGAAAGTCCTCATCTCCAGCTTTGAGAGTCTTAGCTCACTGACAGAAGTGCAAGAGTATTGTCCTTGTCTTTGCTATTGCTGTACTGTGGGGATTTTCTAAAATTATTTTTTAGTTTCGAAATTCACATTTGTAAAGTCAGCATTAGGACCACATCTAAGAATAAAGAAAGACTGAATCCATCTTTATTTATTAAAGGATTTTGAAAGTTTGTCTCACGAAAAGTAATTAGTAAGTGTCAGCAGTTGCATGTGGATTAACTCTATAGCCCTAGAAGTACACATTTAAGAAGCTGTGGTGAAGTTAATTTGCTGATTTCAATTGCTGGGATGTATTTCAAAAGAATTAACTTTGCATGGTCCATATGTGTGTGTGCACATTTTAACAGGATGTCAGTTTTCATCTGTCCCCTACCTCAGAGCTGCTGTGGTCAAATGCTGCGTGTCTTGTGCTGCTCCATGAAACACCACCTTCCTTTCTCAGGTTTGAGAGCATGAAGTTGTAGTATTTCTAGTTAAATGTCTGCTGAGCTGGAATATCACAAAGCATCAGCATTACTGTGTTGGGGGAAGGAAAAATGTAGTTTTCTATGGCACACAATGGAGTCATTTTCTAAACTATTCTCAGTGGTGTTTTCAGCTGTAAAGGTTGTGTTCAGGTGGGTATTTTCTCTTGTCCTAAGAGTCTTAAAGGTGGAGGAGGAATTAAGTTTGTGCACTTGTATGTTACAGTGTCCTTGGGTCAGCTGTCTGATTTCTGCACATTGACTTAGTTTAGGGAAGTCAGATATCCATCAAAGAATCCTAATACCTTTTTCACTCAGGGATTTCTTGAAGTTTAAATGGCTAAATGCTACATGAGAGCCTTGGCCAAATAGTTGAAATCCCTTTCAGAAAACATTGTGCAAGGTGCCAAGACCAGACACACTTCACCTGCAAACTTGAGTACAACAACAGCTCAAGTACAGGTTAAATGCTCTGTGTATGTAACATTTTAGGTACATATCTTTCTTAAAATATTTTAAAGCTACTCTAATTGTTCCCATATTTATAGAAAGAACAATATTCTACATCATTGCATAGTAAACTGTTTACATGCCTGCTTTCTTTGGGGAAAACTACTGTAATTAGAGTAGTGATTTATGTATAAAATGAGTGGGAGCTACTGCAGTGGGAAGTTGAGGATGAGATTGGGCTGAAGGCTAAGTAGGTCTGTGGTCTTCACCAGCCCTGGAAGACACTTCACACACCCTGTCATCTCTTAATAAGTTCTTTTTCTGTTTGGCTCTAGTTCCTAATGCAGCCTCGACAGATGTGGTGTGGAGGAGCCAAGTCTCCTTCACTGGGCAGTGGTATTTGCATTCCTGAGCTCCCCTTTTACACCTCTGATTTCCCCCAGAGTCAGCTGCTGGAGGAATAGCCAGCAGAGATCCCACCTCTGGAATATGGTAAAAGTAATCTGCCACACAAAGTGTAAAGATTAGCAGATCTGACCTGAGACTGTTTCCTTAGTGCAGCTTGTTCTAAGGCATGGATGGAAGCTTGGGATTTATCATGATCCTTTTATATCTGGGTATTGCTTTCCTTTGTGAAATATAATAAAAAAGTGGTTTTGTGCTCCTGTTTGAGACAAGAAGCCTGTTATTACATTAGGACCTTTGATACCCGTTTTAGGTTAAATTCTTGTATAGTATTACTGCCTTCTTTTAGGGAATGTGGCTGGTTTTGTTTTTTTTTTTTTTGGGTTTTTTTTTTTTTTGGGTTTTGTTTGTTTGTTTGTTTTTCTTTTTTTTTTTTTCTTTTTTCTTTTCTAGTGCTTCTGTGTGTTTTTCCCAATTGTACAACTTTGGCTTAATTTCTTTTTTGTATCTTTCAGTTGTGGAGATGCTCACCAAAGTCCTTGTGGATGTTTTAATTTTTTTGTATGTTTACTCCTCACTTAAAAACAGGGTATTGTATACCCTAAAATAGATCTGGTTGTAATACTTCGAAGGGAATTGCCTTGAAGCATCTGTAATACCTCATGGTATGGCACCACTGAAAGATGTATTTGGACCTACTAATGGAACTACTAACATTGTAGTTCTTTTTAATAGCCTGTATCATCTGTAAAAATAGCAATTTCAAACTGATTTTGTAATGAATTCTTTGTATGATGGTATAAAATTCCAGAAGATAAATATTTTCCTTACAGGCCAGACCAATCATATAAACCCACTTGGGTCGTTCTAAGGAAACCCACTGAAAATGGGAGTGAGGCTCCTCTACTTAGCTCAGTTGAATTATCTTGCTCTAACTTTGTCTAATACTCAAATAACTGTCCTGAATGCAACCTTCAGTGGGTTTTCAGAAGTTACAGACCTGGTGACCTATGGAAATATTTCATGTTATGTTGTTTTTTGTAAAATGAAACAGCAAATGGCATTTTCAATGTTACCCCTCCTAAGAAGATGTAATTCTGAACTTTCTCTTCCATGACTCTCCAACTCCGACAAGCTTGTGTGTTGTGGTTTGTTAAAAAATGTACATTTCTGTTCAAAATTGTTTGTCAGGCTCTCAGAAAATTAGAAGTAATTAAATAGAAAGTTGTACAGATTTGTGCCATTTCTGTACCCTCTCATCTCAAGATGGTGTGAGAAGCAGACAATTGTAATAACTTGCTGCTACTCCTTTCCAGCTAATTTGATCTTGTTCCTTAATTCTGACAGATTGTTTTTAATTTTCCCATCTGTTCCATAAAAAATCTCAAGTGATTGACTCCTAGGAAAAAATAATGTCTAATAGCTGAGCCATTTTTAATGAGTTGGTATGAGTTATTTAATGAGACGTGCTGAAGAAGGCAAGCCAAAGGAAAGATTGGGCCTGGGGTGGTGGATGTAAAGAAAGGTAAAGGGCAACCATCTGCTTCAGGAAGCTTCCACTCTTCATCAGCAGCTTTAGGCTGCTGCTCTCTCCAGTTTCAGGCAGGGCCCGTGGACAAAAAACAAAGGTTCAGCAGCAGTAATTCCTTTTCCTCTTTTATTTAGAGCAGTGTCTGCCCTCAGACAATACTGCTTTGGGGAGAGGAATGGTCATGCAAAAGAAAAAAAAAATCAAAGAATAAAAGAATAATATTTAAGTAATGTTAAAAATATTATGGTGTGTGGTTTAACTTCATTTCTTTCCAACAAACTCACAGATATTCCAGAAAGAACCCTAGTGCCAGTAAACAGAGTGAATGTTCTCCTCCAGCCTCTCTGAAGGCTAAAACCTTTTCTTTAAAATTGTCTGCAAATGGCATCTCCCAGGGCAGGAAGCCATCAATATGCAGTACAGGTCTTTGAGAATAGAAGCATGAATATAAATACTAACATCTGGACTTCTCCATTCTGTTTTGGCTTTTATATATTATTATAATAAACATTAACATTGTTTTTAATAATCATCAGATAGCATTTTCTTTGGCAGCTTGAGACTTCATTATTAAATCAAATAGTGAAAATAAATATACAGCTCTTTTACAAGGAAAGTTGAAAGTTTGACTCAACCCTGCAAATATGCCATTGTGAGTCTTATCCATTGTAGAATTCATAGAATAATGAATTAACGTCTCAATTGCATACAGTGAGGCAGAACAAATGAGAGAATGCTGCCATAGTAATGAGCAAAATACACACTTGTTTTCTCAGGTGGCAGTGGGCTACCAACTAAGGGGAAAAACTTCCGTCTGCATCTTCTTAAACTAGTAAATCTGAGAGTGTGTTAGGCAAGCAGAGAAATCAGTACTCTACACAACAAGAGCATATCCAAATACTCAGCCCATCAGGTGTCCCCTGACATGTACTGCAAGCAACCAAAGAACACTGAATGTAGCAGGTGAAGCTACTAGATTAAGTTTGTACAAAACTGAACTTGGATGGTATCTGTTTTGAAACCTGAGCTCAGCCAGTAGCTGCAGATAGGAGATGCTCTATGCTTTTACAGAATCACTGGCTCTGAATGAGACTAGACTGTGCCTGAGGTTTTGACTGTCCTAATTTGAGACTGGTATAAGGGGGAAAATGTTTTTAGTTGTAAGGATTTTTTGCTATCTAGCACCAGTGTTCTTAGACTGGAAGAGGGTGTGGTGGTGGTGTTCTTGTTAGCAAGAAGGAATTGATTGGTGCTTATTTTGCATGCCAGGAGACAAAAGGGACTTAATTTTGAGCAAAATTGTCATGGGCTTTGGGAACATGATCCATTATCTATCCCTCTAGATGGATTTTGGACAAGGACCTTGCTGTGTTGAGGCTTTAGTAATAAATTTTACATGTATTTATGAAGTTGAAATTAAATTCACAAGATTTAAGTTTAATAGTTCTGCATTAATCCTTCATAAAGCATTGATCTTTGGTGTTTTTTATCTTCCTCCTCAGTGTGTCAATCCTGATCTTTAATACTTCTCGGCAGTGCTTTGTTGTGGTGAAGCAGTTCCGCCCAGGTAATCCTCTCTTTTACATTTACTTTTGCTCTCTAGTGAAGCAAGCTTTTAAGGGTTTAGCAGTTAAAATTGGTGCATCTGTGGTGATAAAATCTTTGTTCTATATTCTGTTTCTTGGTATGATAGCCCATCCTTTTCAGTTAGTCAGAATTTCTAACCAGGGAAATTTCCATTACAGATGAAACGAATGATCAGGGTAGTCTTACATTCTGCTCTTGGGCTGGTTATTGTCCTTTTTTGGATGGAATTGCAAACAGCTCTACAATGATCGTGCAAGAAATTGCTTTAATTTGAAGTTCCTTCTTGACCTACTTGTACAGAAGCACAGTATTTTCCTTTTTGTTTTGTTTTGTCTTAAATATTATTTTTATTTGTACTGTCTCATTGTGCATTGTATAGTTGGGAATTTGAAATGAGGGAGATTCAGGAGTGTATGCTTTTTCACCAGTATGTGGACAACTTCATTTTACCAATTATTTTGAATTTAAGTTTATATACATTTTTTTCTGAGGTTTTGTATCAGTTATTTTAATTCATAGCAATATTTACTTCCTGGAAGTTAAAAACTAAATGTGTATTCACTGCATGTTAATTAAAAGAAAGGACAAGGTATTTCACTGACTGTTGCTAAGAGACCGTTTCAAGACTGCTCATGGTAGATTTCATAAAAAACTTTCTAGGATAGTGTCACACTGCCCTTTCTTCCTGACAGTGATCACAGCCTCTCCAGTGCTGTGCAGCAGTGTTACACTGAGAGTGCATCCTTCTCATCAAGTGCTAATTGACTTGTATAAAGTGTTTGGTTATTTGTTCATCACTAATCCACTGTCTTTTATTTGCCAGCAAATATATGGCTCCCCTAGCTCTTGCTCTCTTTGAGCAATCTTAGGGAGAAGCCTTCATATCTGTGCATGCACATATATATATATACACACACATGTATATATATGGACTGAGCAGCAACACATTCATTGCATTATCTCTATGAAAGTCTCAAATCAGCCCCAAAAGACTGGAGTTAAACCATTCCAGAGGCTGGTGCTGCTCCAACACCTGGTCCTGGGCCCAGTGGTCAGTCAGATATGCCACAGGACTTCAGTGATCTCAACAATGCCCTGCATTACTCACATCCCTATATTTATATTTATATTTATAGTTATAGTTATAGTTATAGTTAGTTATAGTTATAGTTATAGTTATAGTTATAGTTATAGTTATAGTTATAGTTATAGTTATAGTTATAGTTATGGTTATATTTATAGTTATAGTTATAGTTAGTTATAGTTATAGTTATAGTTATGGTTATGGTTACGGTTATGGTTATAGTTGTTATAGTTATATCTCCATTCCATGGCTAATGTCTGCCCTGGTGCCTGGTCCATGAAGCCAAGACAAAGGCTGAGGCTTTTCTCCTTGCCAGATCCCACCAGGGTCCCACCAGGAAGGTGATCACTCGTTGCTGTGAGGGAACAGCTCTGCAGGCACGTCCCCTGCACGTGTGCTGGTGCCAGGTGTGCTCACCTTTCCCTAGGCTGTGCTGGCAGGAGCAGCTTTTCCCACTGATGTCTGTGCTGCTTGTAAAGACACCCATGCCTCCCATTCTGTTTGGTAGCAGCAGCCCTTATGCAGCCACAACAGAATGGCTGCAGACAGGAGGCTTTGAGGAGCAGGGAGCTGAAGGAGTTCATGCTGACTCGAGGGTGGCAGAAGCACATGATCAGTGAGGCAAACAGTGTGCTCTGGGATTAGATCATCTTGAATGATCATGAAATCACACAGAGAGAAGAAAGATAAGCATGTATCTCTGTATATGTACCTCACTCATGACTAATTTGCAATGGGATTGGTCCATGCTTATTTTGGTAGGCAATTGACCACACATTTTCAAATACAATAAAATGATATGTTGCTAGGGTTGGGACCTATGAAAATGTTCTCTGGTTCATTAACTGTAAGGATAATGACCTTTCAATGGATTGTGATGTTTGTTTTTCCACTCACTTAAAATGAACAGTATCAAAGATTTGAATCATAAGCCGTATTCTGTTTCAGGAGGTACAAAACTCCAGTGCAGTCAGAAGTTTAGAGACAAGCCAGCGCCTTCCCAGACAGCCAAACCCCACTGGCTCCTTAGTCTGTACTCTTGTTTTCTTCTGTTTAGGGACAGCAAATAAGTCCCTGTATGTGTCCTACAAAGGCTGCTTTTAATAGCAGCAGTGATCTTATTTGCTCTGTTTGGTTGAACCATCTATCCTTTGTCCCACATTACAGAAAGGAAGGTGAGAACATCAATTCTACTGGAGTTTCCACTCTGAGTGGAAACTTTCTTACAGCCAAGTGCCTCCAGGGTAATTAGTCGAGATGTGGATTCCATCACTTCCTTGGGAAGCCTTTTCCAAAGCTGACAGCCCTTTCTGTTGTCATTGTCCCTGATGTGCAGGCAGAAGCTGCCCTGGCACAGGTTGGTTCCTCACCATGCTGCCGCTCATGGCCGTGTCCATCTGGTGATGGAGGAGACTGCCCAGCAATGGTGCAGGGGCAATTCCTGGCTGAGGAAGCGTCAGAAGACAAGGGAACAATGGACATGGGACAAGTGGGTGGGTGACTGTGCTGGGGCTTCTGGAATCTGCTTTCCAGCCTCTGTGGATTTGCAGTAAGATGACAATCTCTGGTGAGGAAGAGGAGGGTCACAGATTTCGCTCTGAAGAGTGTGCCTTAGTCAGTAGGTCACACATTGCTTTTCCATCCAGTTCTTCATCATCCAGTGCATCACTTGTGCAGTCAGTTTTGCACTTTCAAGAGAGTTATGGGAGATTCTCTGTTCCCTGACATTAGAAGGCAGTTTGGCTTTTCAGGCTTTTCTTATCTGTGAGTTGAGTTTGAACTTTTGCAAGCCAAGTGATAGTAAATTCATAATCAGACTCCTTGGTGAATGCTCTAATATTTAGGCTCTTACAGAAGTGGCTGGTACTGCTTCTTTTCTTCCTTATCTACAGAGAAAAACTGTTCCTGGGCTTGAAGTGTGGCCATATCACAGGACTTTGCTCTGAAGAGGACTGCTGAATTAGGTCCTTCTGGGAATGTAGGTTTTGATCTCCGTGGGGCCCAGTTGTGCTGAGGGAGAAGGAGAATGGCAGGTGTCTGATGGAATGACAGGATGGGTTTCAGGGATACAGAAGACTTTTAACACTTTCAAGTCACAGCTTCATATGTCTGTATCCCACACTCTTACCTGCATCCTGGTTTAGTGCCCAAAGCCTTTAATGGCATGCATGTGTTGTTCCTTTTTAAATTATTTGATATGGGTTTGTCAGTACTAAAAAAGAAATAAGGATTTCAGAGGATTTGGCTCGTCTCAGAGAAATCTTGGATGTGGTTGTCATTTATGATAATTTTCCTAGCTTTTAGAAGTTTTTGGAATAATGACAATAGACACCCTTCAAGGAGCTGTCCCTTAGAGCTGGCAGGGAGTATTTTTTTTCTGGCTTCATGCTGTGCTTTAAAAAAAAAAAAAAAGAGCTCTAACTCACGTCTCTCAAGTAAGAAATAGAAACTCCAATCCATACCTGTTTGAATCTCAAATACCTGGATACACCTAAGACTAGCAGCTTTGAAAGTTTTAACTTCTGGAGGAAGATTAGATTTTGGATATTGATCTGGACATCTCCCTTTCAAGTGCAGATCTTGCTATTCTGCACTTCTGAGGTGTCAAAATGAGCACTGCAGAAAGAGCCCAGGCACAGATTGCTGGGGTGTAGACTCTGCCTCAGAGACCAAGTGCTTAAGAAGTCACTGTGGTACTTCACTGTTATTCAGCAACATTTCTCCAGACACCTTTTTTTAAGAAATACCAAGCTACAGTATCTGGAAGGACAAAGCCTATTAAACCTGAGTTGTTATTTATCAATTCTGCAAGATTTAGAATGGGAAATAAAAGAGAAACTAATCTGAAAACCATGTTACGTGTATGTGAAGTATGTATGTAAAATATTTTAATGGAATAAAAATAGGTTCAAAGTTTAAAACAGTTTTATTCAGGGTGGTTTATAACACTCTCTTGGAAACCTTTCATGAAAAGCAAGGGGATAGACATAAGGAAATCTCAAGGAAAAACAAGTGGAATTATGCCTGTATATTAAAGTTACAATGATCTGAAGTTGTCTGTCAGTAGGGATTCTTTGTGTGTTGACATCCAGTCCTGCAGTTCTTAAGCAAAATTTCTTTTGACATCAGTGAGAGGTTTTGCTTAAATAAGGACTAAAATCTGACATTTGCACTTTATTGAGGAGTGCATTACAGTGGCAGCTGTTCGTAGATTAGTTCAAGAAGTCTTTTTCAGACTCTACAAGGAATCTGTGCAAGGAATTATATGTTCAAAAGAGGACTTTTTTTTTTTTCAAACAAACATACATGTTTTTCATAGCCTTTCTAAATAACAGCTGAGTTGACAGGCTGAAAGACTCATCATTGTGCACATGGTACTTTATGTGCAACCCAACTTCCCTGCAAGATAACTGCATAGTTTAAATTAAATCCCAATATCTGCATTGCCCAACTAATGGGAGTTGTGTGGTGCTTGTGGCACTTAGATTTCTTGGATGAACTAGCTTCCTTTTTCAATTTTTATTTATTTTAAGGTGTGCATGAATTCATTTCAGATGATGTAAGTAGAAACAAGAGTTTAAAGAATAATTTTACGGACATGGCAAGAGAACCTTTGTTCTTTAAAATTCCAATTCTGTGTGTCATTATTTTAACAGATAACACAGCTGAATTCCTTGTTACTCTCAAGTACTCTCATGGCTGTTAATTTCCAGGCAAAATTTGTCTACCACCCTTTTTTATATTTAATATGAAGAGACTAACATACTGCCTTTTGTTTCTTTTTCTTTTTTCTTCTGGGTTTTTTTTTTTTAAGCTGTTTACATGTGTGAAACTGAAAGGCATCATCCTCAAGTCTTTGAGAATCAGGATAAGGAGAGCTTCACTTCCCTGGAGAATCCCTTACCTGCTGTGGTTGGAGTGACCTATGAACTCTGTGCTGGCATTGTGGACAAGCCAGGCCTTTCTTTAGAAGAAATTGCTTGTGAAGAAGTCTTGGAAGAGTGTGGCTATCGTGTTTCCACTGCAGGCCTCAGGAGGATCACTTCTTACAGGTAAATAGCAGCAAGTTACAGCACTTAGCATTTTGTTGTTTCACAGATTGCTGAAGTGGCCTGAATGTTCCCTCTTGCCCTGTTTAAATGGAGTGTTGGAGGAATGTGGACATCTGAAGGTACAAGAAAGGTGTAATTTTTAGCAAGTGAGAGGAGTATTTACAGAAATGTAAGGAATTAGAATTATATAATCAATATTATAATTATGGGGTTTAATTCCCAGGAAGAATCATACTATTGTGACTTATTCCAAAAACAATTAGGACGGGAAAATGTTGTATTTGGCTCCTCAGAGTTTGGTACAACACAAGAAAACAGCCCATCTTTTCTATACTGGGTGTTTTCCATCTCTAATTCTTATTATTCAGATTAACAATAGAAACTGCCCAAGATACTCTCTCATTAGACTTTAACATGATTTTGCAGAAGCATGAGAACCTGTGGCACTAGATCTCTTCCTAATATTTGGTCTGTAATTAAAGCTTCTTTGAATTGGACAATAATTGAAGATTTTGCAGAGTTGATTGTCAAAATTATTACACTGTATTTTCACAGGGTTATAAATAGTTATTGAAATAGTTTTTAACATGTTTTAAAACATTTATTAGGAGTAAAGGGGAAAATTAATATGTAAGTGGAAAAATACAATGCGTGTGTTGGTGGAAAAAAACTCTGAAGAGAAACTTTGCACACAGCTTTAATCCTATTCTATCTCATTCCCAGCTTTTAGTATTGTTATCCAAAATGTATGTATGTTTGTATTTTACAGAGAAAGCAGCAGGTTTTTTACTTTCTTTATTTTACTTGACATCTCCATTGAACTAGGCGCTGTCATTGGTTTTTAATTTGGGAATTGAATACAAATCCACAGCTGTCAATCCTGGCAAATGTTATTTCCTGCTGGATTAACAAGCAGTGCTTCTGTTGAGGGGAGGGGGTGAATCACAGGAGCTGTCTTTTACAACTCATTGAAACCAGATTAAGGGTTTGTTGTACTGAAAGAAAAAGTGTCTTCCAGATTTATGAGCAAAAGCTGTCTATAGAATTTCATAGGTTGGGTGACACTGACAGGCTGCTGCATGCAGATATATACATATGTATGTGTACGTATATGTGCATACAAATGCAAAAGAGGAAAAGTAGAATACAATTCCTGTAGAAGGTTGTAGATTTAGTGCAGATGTTTGACTGAATGATTTTTATCTGCATAAAACTCTGTGTTTTGATGTTGATAAATGTGTTTCTATGTTACAGGTGGTTGTTAATTCAGGGGTTTTTTTTTTGGGTTTTTTTTTATTGCACTGAGTTGTGAAGAGTGTATACAATTTGGATTTTCTTTGTTGAGATCCTTGCAAAGAGCTCGTAATCCTCCATTGTCCATGTGGACACAGCTTTCTACCCATGGAGATCCATGCTGAAGTCAAAAGGGCCTGTACAATTTTTATAATTTTTACATTTTTAAATAATTATGAGGTTGACACCTCAAAGATGATATTTCACAGGGGTTTTTTTGTGATTTCCCATGCTCTATTATTAGGGTTTTATTCTATTATTCCTATTTGTAGTGTCCTGTTTTCCTCCAGCCAAGGATTGTGATATCTTTCTGATCCTTGGGGATTCAATGCAAAGACAGGAAGTAATTTGTTCATTTATAGTCTCCTAAGGACATTTTTTTCTGTAATGACTGCACTACATATAAGAATTCCTGGGCTTTTTCTAACTGTAGTAAGTTTTTCCAAGTGGTTTATGCTGCTGTTTCATGCTGTGACTGTCAATACAAAACACAGGCATAAAGCACTGCATTAATGCATATGCATGCCATTACAATTGCAATGCATCCTGCACTTCTACTCTTATCACCCATCCCAACAATCTGTGTAATAGCTGCTCTGCATTATTTATTGATCCAGTGCCTCAGGTCAGAGTTTTGGGTGGCTCTCTCTAGATGGCTCCTCTTGCAAAGATCAGCCTCAGCTAGACTGGCACCAGTTGTGACAAATGTGCATCTGTTCTTTCTCTCAAATCGGATCATTCCGTGGCCTCTCTTGGAGGGTTTTGGCATTCTGTCTGGAGTGTCTTGCCTGTCTGTACCAAAAGCAACTTTCCCTTCATATCTTGCCTAAATTTCCCTTTCTTTACTTCAACACTGACACTTAATACTCTGTCCCCAGTGGACATGAAGTACTTCTGCTCCTTCCACCTCCTTGTTAAAGCATGTTCCCTTTATTTTATTTTTGCCTGTGCAAAACTATTTTAGTTGATTTAGTCTGTATTTTCAGATCATATTTTCTAGATATCTGATCATTCCTTCTGCTGTCCTCTGCCTTCTCTCCATCTGGTCTGCACACTTCTTAAAAATCAAGTGCCCAAAGTGAAGCACAGTACTTTAGTGGGGGCTTTCCTGGATAGAGTGGAAGCATTATCTCCCCTAGTCTCACAGATCATTCTTTATACACTGCAGTTTGTTGTTTGCCTTTTTTGCAGAGGCATTACATTATTGATGCAATTTATCTTCCACAATGCCTCCCTGTCTCAAAACTAGGATTTGAACCTGATGATCCTTGTGGGTCCCTTCCAGCTCAGAATATTCCATGATTCTGCGTTGTCATTCACCTCCTGTCCATATTCTGTGTCATCACAGCCTTTTATCTGAAAGCAGGGAGTTGTATTCCTAATGACACCCCTTGCTGGAATCATGGTCATCAGAAGGGAAGTGCCTGACTGAAATAAAAGCAGGAGTTGAGCTAGACCTGACAGAAGGGCATGAAGAGCCAAAGACACATCAAATGGAAAGGGAGAAATGGTTTTGGCTAGGGAGGTCAATATATTTCTATGCCTAATGGATTAAGGAAGATGGAGCATGGACAATCCATAGGGAGAACTTACACTATGGGGAAAACATGAATATGAAAACCTTGAGTGGAAAAAGAGGAAGAAGAGATGGAGAAAAAATGCAGAAAAATCATAGGCTGATAACTAAATGGACCTGGGGAAAGTACATTCTTTGTGGTAGAGAAGAATTCTCTAAGGAAAAGAGGAAAGTATTGAGACTGTATTTAACTTTGCTCTGTCCTCTGTTTTATAACTGTATAGGTTAGAGATAATCTGAAGGTAGCAGGGATTTTCCTCATTTATTATCAGGGCCTGTAGCAGTGGTTTTGTGGGATTTTTTTTTAGTGCTTCTCAGCTAATCTGGAAAGTATGACCCCAGTACTGCCACAGGTAATTCATAAACATGGAGTTAAGCCACTGGACCCCTTATTAAGCTCTGTCAAAGCTCCAGTGATTTAATACTCATCACATAGAAGTCAGACAGTGAATTAAGCAGATCTCACACTTAATTACCTTGAATTATCCACAGAGGAGCTGTGGAGTCAGTGAGGGATCAGGAAAGAAGCCAGGAGTTGGGGAATTTGCACCATTTGAGAAAGAGTCTTTGGAACAAATTGTTCCAGCAGCAGGAGGACAGTATGGTGTGGTGAGGGAAGGAGGCTGGGTTGGGGGCAGATAACAAGAAACACAGACATATTTAGAGGAACTTGACTGGAGAGGACAGAGTAATCACACTTTGAAAGTCAGAAATATCTGTTCCTATTATAGAAAAATGCCCGACAGGAGATGAATTAAAATGCAGATGGTTCATGTTGCTGTGTAGACAGAGGAGAGATCATTCCGATAAGAATCTGCATTGTTTGTAGCCTGTGTGGTGAGTTTAGTATCATCACTCCACAATTTTCTACATTTGTGCTTGGGATTCAGTAACTTCCTTTTGGTATTGAAAAAGTGTTGGTTTAAATTATGGCTGCAGCTAATTTACTTTCGGAGACTTCCAGGAAGTTTTGGTGGCTGCTGTTGTCTTGAATTCTTGTCAGTTGTATGTATGGCATCAGTCCAAAATAGCATAGGTGGTTGATGTGAGGGGTATAAAGGAATTACCTGGTTCAATAATAAAACAACAAAATAAAGCTAATCCAGTTGTAGTATAATTATAAATTGAGGGTTCATGAAGGTTGAAGGTTGCAGTTAAATTCAACATTTTTAAAAGCTCTGAAAGAAATCTGTGAGCTTCCTTTAATGTTTGGGGTTTTTTTCACAAATGCAAAATTTTTTAAGTGAACGTCTTACTTTGGACTTACTTGTACCAGATATAACAATTTTCTTTCTGTCATGGTATCCCAGCAGTTTTCTGATAGAATCCCATGTGCTGAAATTCAGCTGTGAGTTAATTTCTTAGGTTGAAGTGCTTCCAGCTATCTGCCCTGCCTTGAGGTGTTTCCTTCCAAGACAAGGGCAGGGAAATAAGTTGTTGTTGTTGTTGTTATTGTTCTCCTTGATGTTATTGTTGCTATTGCAAAGTATTTTCTTTTAGTTCTTGAAAATGTTGGTTGTCCTGAAGAATATTTATAAAATTAATTGGACTTCAGTAGCACCTCGGAACGTCAGGGTAGAGTTGAACCAGAGCTTCTAGTTCAGCTTCCTTTTCCCTTCATTACATCTTTATTTTCTCCCAGGGGCTGTAAAATACTCTTGCCTCTGACCTGGATACAATAGGAGCTGTAGGTTTTCAGCCTCACTGCAAAGAAATCAGATGGATTAGTTTAAAGGACTGACTATATTAAAATAGGTACTTACTTTAATCTTCCTACATTTGATTTTTGTTTCCAAAGTGTACAAGAAGAGCATTCAGAGAATTAATATTGGATGTTCCAATTACTGTGCCATGGCTTTTAGCCTCTGTGCAATGAGGTAAAAATGGTTTGTATTCACAGGTTTTTATGTAGAAGGAATAAAAGCCCTGAAAATGTTAGAGTGCATTATAATTAGAAAGATCACCTGCTAGTACACCTGTTGGGTGATGGCATAATGTAATATAATTTTATGTTAATTACTTCTGTGCTTTTTTGCCTGCACCTGCTGCTTATAATGTCAGAACTGTTCAAAGGTCCTAAGAAGTGACAATAGGAGCTGCATGTCACTGATCATCAGTTTACATGTTGCATGCCTAAGTGGGTCTTGATTTAAGCATGAATAACAGAGATTTGTGTCACATTTATTTGTAAACATGAATTATGTATTCACTCTATACCCAAATTTTGCATCCAGATGGCTTATGTCTTAGAAAAAGATATATTGCTTTCAGGAATTTGGACATTAACTATGTAAGATTAAAACCAAAAAAAGAGATATATTTCTGTGTTGATAAGAATGTTGATTGTGTATAGATTTTGTATTTGTTTAATATTAACACATTAAAGAAATTTAGCTTTTAATTGCTGTCTATCAGAAATCTGAACTAAAGTAATAAGTCTTCACAAGGATAAACCAATTTATTTGTTCCCCATGTTGCAGCAGAGTATAAAATATTGTTTACATTCTCATACATGCTTGTTTCTTCAAATTAAAAATATAATATTTACAAATGTGATACTTATTAATGAGATGCTTGGTTGGCATAGGTGAGCACCCAGACACGAGGAAAAGGCAAAGCTAATTTGAACCAGAAGCTTTGAATTTTGGCCCTGATTGCCAACATGTTTGTACATGGACATGCAGACGTGTGCACACTCATTGTGAAGCAAAAGCTCAAGGAATGTTGGCAAACTCAGTCTCACTTGTGGCTTCAGACACTACTAAACCTTTTCTTTTAAGCTATAAGATACCGTTTCCCATTTCTGATAAAAAATGTATGCACTGTGTTTTTATGCTCATGAACTTGGGACAAGTGAGAAGTCCCATTTTGTGAGCTCGATTTCGAGCGCCGTATTTCCTCGTGCATTTGATAAAAGGGAACAGTTAAACAAAGGCTTTGTGGTAGCTGCTATGGCCGTGTTTCAAAAACAGATTGGAGTGACAATCTGCCTCCTGTGTTTCCCCTGGTCTGAGGAGGAAGTAGATGGAAATACTGTAATTACAGCCTCGTGCTGCCTGCCAGTCCCACTCCTGGGCAGGAGGTGAGAAGTGCTTCCAGTCACTCTACAGAAGTTTCTTCTCTGGTGTTGCCCAGGGCTTTAAAAGCCATAGCATGATTTAATCTCACTATTTGAGTGTTTTATTCAAAATGAAATATGGGAAGGCAGCATACAATCTTGTTTTGATGTGTTAAACTTATATATAAGTTACTGTTGTGATGAAAACCATACGACTTTGGTATCCTTGCTTTGACATGCTTACATTCCTAGACTTGCTGTTGTCAAAGGTAATGGAGGTTTCTAACTCTCTGAAGCAACGCAGAAAGTTTAGTGCTAATAGAGTTTTGGGGTTTAAAATCTCTCTCTTGAAATTACATGGCTTGTGAGCTTAAGCCCTAATGACTTGACAAGGAGTATTTGTGAGCCCTGTAGCTGTTTACTGGAAAGACCATCAGCTCTTGGAGGAAACCCATCCTCAGGATGAAGAGGCAACAAAACTGAGCTGTGTTTTGTGTAGATCATTTGCCTTTGTCCCCCAGTGGCAAATCAGTCAAGCCCTGTGCAGACACATCAGAATACAGCTGGAACAGTCAGCTGAGGTCAAGCCAGGCTTAGTAGGTCTGGGTCAGTGTGAGCCATGACGTGCTGGGTTTGGGCAGCATGCTGCTAAACCCTGGGCTCACACCAAAGCCTGAAGTCTCACCATGGGCTGGTGCTGAGTTCAGACCTGCTCACCCTCCCCCCAGCCAAGCTTCTCTTGTCCCAGGAAGGCACCTTTATCAGGAAGGTGGCTTTCCCAGGCTGAAACTCATCACTTGCAGTTCGGGTGTGCTGACCCCTGTGATTTTCACAGCTAATGAATATAGCTGTTAATAGGTGACTCATTTTAGACCATGGCAAAAGTGTTTTATTCATAGTGGGAAATACTGGGGTAAGGAAAAGTATATGCCACATATGTGGGATAGAAGAAGACAGTAGCAGAAAGTGGCGTATAAATAGGACTAAAAGCACATCAAAATTCCTTAAGCAGCACACTCAGAAAATGCAGGTAATTCTGCAAAAGCAGAGAAAATTCCTAGTGACAGATAAACCTGAAAGCACACTGCAAACATAATATTTCCTATAGCCTATTCACCAGTCAGACCCACTTTCTTCCTCTCTGCTTTCTTCCAGTGCCCAAAATCACTGAAATGTACAATGTTTTGCAAGGTTATATGGAAAAATGCTTTATTACTTCTACCTGAAAAGAGTCAAAGCAACAAATTTAACTTCTGATTTCTATAAAAGCCAAAGGTACTAAGACAGATAAAATGTGAATAGCATTGATTTTTTTGTGCAATTTTCTAAGGACAAGCAGGGTACATTAGCAGTGTGGAAATGTTGTGAAAGACAGCAGTAAGCAATACTGAAGAATATTTAATTTAGTAAAGGGCAGTCCATGCGGATCTATGCAAAAATGATCAACTGGCAGTGTAAGCCAGAGCATTTAGAGAATAAAATAGCAAGTGAAAAAAGGTAAGATATTTGCCTCTTTTAAGAATTCAAGTATATTTCTATGTCTTTGAACTTCTTTCTGAAACCATTGAAACAGTCTTTTAGAATCAGAGACTAATGGAATGTGCTGAGTTGGAAGGGACCCACAAGGATCATCAGGTACAGCTCCTGACTGCACAGGACACTCCCAAGGGCCACACCCTGTGCCTGAGAGTGTTGTCCAAAGGCTTCTTGAGCTCTGTCAGCCTTGGTGCTGTGACCACTGCCCTGGGGGAGCCTGTTCCACTGCCCAAACACCCTCTGGCTGAAGAACCTTTCTCTAATATCCAACCTAAACCTCTCCTGACTCAGCTCCTCGGGTCCTGCTGCTGGCCACAGGAGTGAAGGGATGGCTGCCTGTGCCTCTGCTGCACCCCCTGAGGATGCTGAAGGCAGAATCCAGCACTTGCTCTTGTTAAACTCCATGTGGTTGGTGATTGCCCCTCTCCTAATTCATTGAGGTCTCTCTACAAGGCTTCTCTGCCCTTGAAGGAGTCAACAGCTCCTCCCAGTTCAGTATCATCAAATTGGAAATAACTGTCAACTCCCTTGAGGGACACAAGACAACAAATTAAAGGAGTGAATATATTTATAAATAACATCCTGCAACAGTCTGCAAAGTAGCCATATAAATAGTGAAGGGATTCTAGGTAGGCTTAGAAATGTTCGATTTTGGTGGTTTGGGAAGGAAAGAGTAGAATAGAATGTAAAAAGTATTAATACCAGCATTCTTTAGTTTTATTTATAGCTCACTTGGAAGTTTTTATTTTGTTATAACTAATATCTTGTGGCAAAAATGCACCAGAGAAGAGATAGTTAGATAATCAAGTAAGAGAAAATGATCATGTGGGTATGTCCTGCCTTGAATATGTATTGTTAGAAATGTTTGTTCGTTTCGGTGGTTAATTATATGCCAATAGATGTGAAGAAATACCATAACTTTGGGCATCATAACAAAGGAAAGACCTTGATTTCCAGGACTTTCATCTTTTCAAGTATTTTAAGTGTAGTAGCTACTCTTCATATATTTAGTTCATAACAAGGGAATATCATGTGAATAAGTACAAAGAAATTACACCATATGGAAATCAATCCTGCTACTTGAGTTGTGGTGGCAAGAGCCTGAGTCTTACAGTGTAGCACCTTGGAAATTGGTTTTCCTTTAGAAAAAAGATGTGTGGAAGTGAACTGCTTTCCACAGCTTTAGCTATTTCATAAGGAAATGGTCACAGGTGCTATAGAAGGAGATTATGCTGTAAATAATCAAGTCAGAATGTTCTTATAGAAGTACTTCTTGTATAAATTTTCTGGTTTTGTATATAACCTTTATATAATATCAAGTGGACATGGAAATACTCGGGTTAGGATCATTTTAATTCTCCAGGTGGGGCACCCCAGAGGAAGGTGTCAGACTTGATACTCATCATAAATAACAGGACATTAAATATATTATACACAGTCCCGTGTTTCTTCATGGCAACCAGAAAACTGCATTCTTTGCAAATTTTTCAGATCAAAAAGCCCAGTCCTAACACTGGGATAAAGTGATGAGCACAGAATGAAACAGGTCCAATATCAACCTTCAGAGTTCCTGAAAATGCCAAAGATGGTCAAGTTTCTTTTCATAGGAATGATCCTGGAGGCACGGTGACACATCTTGTCCAAAGTCACAGAATGCATCAGAAGTAATTTTAGGAAAATAATTCACTGATTCGCTGCCTATTCAGTATTTTTTTAAAGTGTATATTGATATAAGAAATCAATTTCAATAGTCACTATTAGAAACCAACTTCTGTAGTCACTACTAACTATCCAAACAAAATAATTGCCAGTGTTCTTAGAAAACTGAGAGACAAATGATTAATTCCTGCTATGGGGTGTGATGTGTGCTGGATTAACTGAAAGATTTAGTTGACTAATGGTTGGGTAAATCTGGATATACCCTCTGAGATCATAACACTGCTACAAATCTGAGAATCCTCTGTATGTGTAATAATATGGAAGCTAATTTTTCATCTTGCCCTAATGCCTCATTCATAGTTTCAGTGAACTTTGGATCCAGATTTAATGTGAAAAGTCGCTTGTAATCATGTGAAATGAAGAAATTGCAATTACAATGTGAATATTTTCTTGGAAGGACTAAATGAGTGGATTATCTACTTATCCCTTATTTAATAATACCTAAATTAAATAGTCCTAAGGAAATAGAGGATTAACAAATAAGAAGTATAATACACAGCAAGCAGTCTAGCTGAAGAAAGACTACATAATCTAAAATATCCTCAGCTAAATCCACTGCAGCAAATTTAGCAGGGAGACTGAATTACTTTGGACATGTGCGTGCTTACAGTGGTCCATTTGGGTCAAGGCTAAAGTTCAGGAAGGATAGAGAGCGAGTCTCAGACTGCCTTTCCCTTCTCTACCTATCCAGTCCATGAGTGGAGGACTCCAGCTGTGAATGGACATAATCTTCTTAAGAGTAAAGAATCTAAATATTTGTGTAAAAACAAGCAAACAAATGTAGCACGACAGCACACAGATACACTGGGGAGCTTCTTCCTGTTGTTTGTGCATCTCTGTGAGTCATCCTGCAGATTGCTCTCCCTGAGGTCAGCTGGAAGAACTTCTCTTGACTTCAGTGTGTGTAGGAAAACAATTCACCAGTACAAAATCTTCCTTCTTTATTTTCACCCAAATTCACATATTTCCAAAGAATATATTTGAAAATGGATTTATTTTATATGGAACTGTATTCAAAACTGTTGATATTTCTGCATAAAAGTTGCAATCAATTTTTCAGTGTCTCACACATTAAGGACCCAAGTTTCCATTCCTAGCTCCTTGCAGCCTTTTTTCTATCTAAACCAGAGTTTCCTCTCTGCTTTTTTCCAGGTCTGGAGTTGGTTTGACAGGTTCTAGGCAGACTTTGTTCTATGCAGAAGTAAACGACCAGATGAGAACCAGTGAAGGAGGTGGCCAGCCTGAAGAAGGAGAGCTGATTGAAGTTGTGGAAATACCTTTAGGAGAATCCATGAAGTTCGCTTATGATGAAACTTTCCCAAAGACAATGGGTGTCATCTTCAGCTTCATGTGGTTCCACAACAACATAGCACCTAACCTACCCAAAAAGTAAAGCCCCATGATTTTAAGGAAAGCTTTTCTGCTGGTGCTGTGCATGCAGAAAACTGCAAATCTGCCTGCCTCAATCAACTCAACTTCTCACATGACAAATTTTTCTTTAAATAAATTTGGATGTAAAATGTGAATTAAAATCTTCACACAGTTTCCATTATTAGCAAAACACTAACTGGCTGCACTGGGGCCAGGATTTGCCTTGGAGAGGCAAATGGTGATTTTTGTGCAAAGGTTAAGTGAATGTGTTCAGTTTGTCCAGTTTTCCTTTCTCACAGCACTGCTTTGAGGAGCTGCCCAAGCCCTCAGCACAGCTGTCTCAGGAGCCTCTCACCGTGTTGTACATACTGACAGCTGTGCATTCATTGCCAGTTTTATTTTTTTTAAGAAATCAGCAAACCTTAATAGTCACAGATACTTAACAATGTTCCTGAGTTCAGCACTGTTTTAGGGAGCAGCTTTTTCTGTGGTGTGTGGCTCCTGTGCAGAGGAGGAGTTTGCATTTCTGAACATGCAAACCTTTATTTCATAAGCAAACAGGTCTGTAAATCCTGCTAACGTGTCACTTTGACAATGGAGCAGCTGTAAGATTATGTGCTCCTGTTTGTTCCCATCACAATGCTGGGCAGCAGTGATGGTGATGGAGGGGTGAAGGATGGGGGCTTCTGCTGGAACACATGCTTCTTTCTTTGCTTTTGGGGCAATTGTTGATAAATTAGATCAAACTTTGTCCTCTAGAGCGGGACCAGAGAGGCCAAATTCTTTTAATTTGACTATGAGGTGATTAACTCAAGTGATTTCTCTGAGGTTTGCTGTGATCTCAATTTACTTACCACCCAAATGGGAGGAATGGGACTTACCCTTCAGATAACACTTCTTGGAGTCTAATGATTGGAAGTGCTTTATTGTGATTTTATCATGATTTGTGCAGTTTACATGAAAGCCTATGCAACCTGCACAGATGTACTGAGGAATGTCTTTTAAAATCAACGTCTTGATTTAATAATTTGATTTAATTTGGTTTAATAAAGTGGTCTAATTAGAACATATAGTACATGTTCTATCAGTGTAGTTTGGATGTGGACTGTTTGTCTTGTGAAACTGTTAAGAGCATGAATGAAACAGAATCAAGTCTGGCAATTTAATTATGCACTGGGTTATGTTATCCACTGACTTAATCAACAAGCCCATATTATGAATGCCTCCAGGGGTACTGAGGTGCTAAGTGTGTTTAGAAGAGAACTGCAAATATGCAAACTTGAATTTAACAGCTGAAATAAATGCAGCAGAGGTGTCTGATGGTGTCCAGTGGCTGATTTTAAATCACTGCTTATCTCAATAGGTGTATAAATAAAAAAGTTGGTTTTTTTTAAATGAGCTTTTAGAATTGCTGCTTGCTGGTTCTCCTCATGACAGGGAGGAAAGGTCCTTGGAAAGCCAGGGAAGAAGGATCAGCCTCTGTCTGTGGAGTCAGGCTATTTGTGGAAGTTCAGACACAGCTGTGTTGAGCTGGGCCTGGTCCATGGTGAGTCAAGGGCTGAGTTATTGTGAGAAGCAAATAAATTCTGTCTGTCTGATGTATTTACATTGGAAGGTGTTTCAAGGTGGGGTCTCCACTGCTCTGTCTAGTACAGTGTGTCCTGATTGCTGCTGAGGCCTTTATGAACTACTACAGTCCACAGAATAAATAATGCCTTTTATTCCAGGCTGTAGTAACCAAAGTTTCTGTTTGATTCCACTAAAATTACTGGTCACACAGCAGCTTGTACACATACATGTCAAAAGCCTTTTTTCTGTATAATGCAGAAATAGGGAAAAATAAAATATTTTGCCCCTCCAAGGCGCTGTGACTGTGCCTCTTAATGTACCAAACCTCACCAGGGGCAGTGCCAGGCTTGCCAAAACCTGGCCCCAGCTCCTGCTGGTCAGCAGGAGGCTGTTCCCCATCGCTCACCAGCGTGCTGGGGCTCGCAGGAGGCGTCTGCCGGGGCCATCAGGGTGACACCGAGGAGCCACCGAGGAGCCATCGCCACCAGAGCAGCAGCCGAGGCTTCCCAGGGCTGGGGAGAGAGCTGGAGGTCACCCTGTGGGAAGAGGGGGACATGTGGCAGCGTGGGGGGGTGTGGGGAGGAAGCCACAGGGGTGACAGGGCGGCATCAGTGCCCCGAGGTGACCCCACCAACACAGCCTACAGGCTCGGAGTGCTTTGGCACTCGGTGCTGTGGGTAGGGGTGATGGAGGGCAGTGGTGTGAGCCGAGCATTCCCTCAGCACTCCTCCGTGATGGAGGCAGCCAGACAAGCAGCATTGTCCCCACGCCCAGGCTGCTCCTCCCCAGGGGTCTACTGGGCACACACCCCAGTGGCTCTGAAGCTTTACACCCCAAGGGATGCTGGACTCCATCCCTGTGCTCTGCCTCACCATCCCCACATTGTGCAATTCTCAAACACACAAAACAGTCGCAGGATTGCTTCCATTGTCTTCCAGTTTGGGAATTTCCCACAGAAACAGCAGTATACTGAAAGCGGTGCATAAAGCAATGGGAGATCTGGAGTTTGAATCTGCAATATTAAATATAAATGTGTCTTCCACCTCTTACTTTTTCCATGTTAATTTTGGTGGGAGATTTTATAAGCAATTATAAAGGTTTGAAAATGTGGGACAAAGGGCTTGGCCTTGTTCAGGGTTTTTTTTCAACACAGTAGATGATTCATATTTATAAAAATAAAACCAGAACAATTCAGATGTCCTTTCACTCATCAGGGCTCATTTCAAAGATCCTAATTAGAGCAAACCCAATATACATTGGCCAAGCCAGGCAGGGGGAAAGTTCTTCTAATGAAATCTCACAGTCACATCTGTGTTTTAGATGCATCCTTTGGACGTGCCACCACACATACATCCATGGAGGGTGGACAGCATAAAGCAGGGTCCCCATTTGCTGCTAATGAATACTGGCTGCAGCCTGCAGAGCTCTGATCTGATCTCACCCCACCATCCCCATGAGATCAGCATCTTTTATTGAGTACAATTGAGTGGTCCACATTTATAACACAAGTCTTAGAATCTCTGCTGTCTTTACGATGTGACTTTGAGATGTAGAAATAATCTAATGAACCCGAAGTTATGACTCAGACTTCTAATGAATCCTGGAATGATAAAATCTTCAGTGCAGTGTCGCTGTCGGGCTCACTGTTGGATGGCAGAAGGCACCAGCACCTTGCAGGTCCATGGATCTCTGTTACTGCTCTGTGACGCTATTTGTAAAGTGGCTGCAAGCCCTGCGCTGCTCCCAGCTCTCACGGGCAGAGAAATGATGAAAACGCTTTCTGTAAAAGCTGTCGCTGTAAACAAGCGAGCTGACCGGCCCGGTGGGGCTGGCGGGGTGCGGGATTCTCCGGGGAGCGCGGGGATGCTCCGCGCCGCTGGAAGCGCTCCCGGCCCCGCCGCGGCCCCGGCCCGGGGCAGCCGGGATAATTGCTCCTGAAATACACGTGCCGAGCGCGCAGGGCGACCCGCTGGACAAATAGGATTTTTGCTAAATTAGGACAATTGCCGAGCACGCTCCATCCTCTCGCCGGGGCTCTATACATAGATGAAAGGCACGCCCAGTTGTGCGATCTGTTGCAATGGCACACCTGGTGCTGTCTGCAAGTCTATTCACAACCGCCAGCAGGTGCGACGTGGCCTTTGTGGCCATAAAAGTCCGTCTGGGCCGCCCCTGCTGCGCTCGGGGCGCAGAGGCTGTCACACATTAATGCGCTTGTTTGAAGCTGCTGCGAGCCACCGCCCGGAGCTTGCAGAGGCTTCGGGAGGATCAGAGCGAAACCTGTGCGCACAGGATGGATTTGTGGCTCCTCTCTTGGTGGCTGTGCCGGGAGGGAGGTACCAGGCAGTGCTGCTGCCTGAGCAGGGACAGGGGACGAGAGCAACCTGGTGTCCCTGAGATGGGAGGTGTCCCTGCCCATGGCAGCGCGGTTGGAATCAGATGATCCTTAAGGTCTCTTCCAAGACAGTGATTCTGTGATACAGCAAGCTCCTGTTTCTGCAGCCCCAGGGATGCTGCCCGGTGGCTCTGGCATCAGATACCAATGATTTGCAATCGAGCCTCTTTGGGCTCAGCCTCTTAAAAAAGGGGTTTGCTTGCTTTGCTTTGGGATGCTACATCTACCACAGCACAGCATTAAGGTGGAACTCTGAGACCTCAGGCACAATCCAGACTTGACTTTCATTAAAGGAAGGATGCCGTGGACCTTGAAGTAGGTTTTCAGTGGGAGTTTTCATTCTCACTGGTCATGCGGGATCTAGCTTGATACAAGCAAAAAACGGGATGCTCAAATCCCACCCTGCTGCCAAAGGTACTTCTCAATTTGTCCAATCCTTCAGAGCTACTCTCACATTTTAATTGGCAATGCATTTTTACAAGGACTTAAATGCTCTCGAGATGAATCATGAGGGAAGAGAGGAAGAATTCATAGCAACTAAATGGCCCAGATTTGTGGCGCTTGGAGCTCTCTGGCCTGTCTCAGGACTGGCTTCAGTGCATTTCTCGTAATTGGAAATACAATCAGATCCATATTAAACCCTGCCAACCACGCACTGTATTGCTCTGCTGCTGAAGTGCTCAATATCCTGTACTGGCTTCAGTCTCTAATAAAACATTCAAAAGCAGTGACGTGCAAAGAAACCCCTTTTGGACCCTTGGTTATGAGGAAAATGGGCTGGGAATAGGCAATGTGAGAATGTCTGGCAGATGTCACCATTAACAGTGGCCCTCGTGCCCCAGCCTCGTTAACAGAAACATCCCTGGGCTCCTCCTGTGCCCACCTGTATGTCAGTTTTCAGGGTATTGGATTGATGGGTAGAGCATTCAACAGTGAGAAAAGCATGATTTGATCCTTTTATGACAACAAAATGTTGCTGTGTGTGGGAAGCTCATGGGGTTGAAGACACATATGTGAGAGGCTGACCCCTCCAAATGATGCTGTCCCAGTGTATGTCCATCACTGTGAACACAGCCTGGGTTTAACTCTGTTTCCTGGGACTCGTGGAGAGGGGCTTGGAAAAAAAAAAACAACAAAAAAGGTCAGTTTGTTAATTCCCTGAAGGAATTAAGCCCAGACAATAAGCCCAGAAGGACATCTCACCTGGCCCTAGGTGCCATGGAAACATCTGATGAGCCTTGCCCCAGTGCTTTGGGGTGTCTGGCACAGCACTGGCTCCAGCCCAGCCCTTTCCAAAGCCCTCAGCAGGTGATGTGGGGCACTGATGGTGCTGTGCTCTCTCTGTGGCACAGCCCAGCCACCACCTCCGAAGCCACCCCGGGAGCTGCAGGCAGGACCAGGGCCATGAGAATCGCTCTGCTCCAGCCTGCTGGTCCCCTCCAGCTCTTCTGGTTCTGGGGATGGGGACAGGCTGTGGCTCCAGGGTCACTAATTGGGTTTCCAACGTGTCTGGCCAGGGAGGAGGTTGGTGAATAAAAGGTGCCTCCATCTCCTGCCCAGCGTGTGGGTCCCTCCAGAGTCCTGCCCTGTTTGGTGGGAGGGGGTGTTGGGGGTAACACTTGCTCGTGCAGCAATCGCTAAAATAACTGTTCAAGGCACAATCACACTCTTGAGAGTGCTAGAAACAATTTAAGAAATGTTCTTGGGACGAGCGGCGGGCGCTGTGCAAACAGCTCGCCGGGGTTTGTGCGAGGGGCCCCGCAGGAATGCGCTGCACCGATAACCCACACGCTCCTTTTGTAACCTCCTGCCTTTGCTCCTTCAGGCTCCCCCCGCTCCCACCCTGGCGCTTGGAGGTTCTCCTTTTGCAATAAAATCAGGAAAACAAAACTGGAGTTATCACGAGTCCATGCCACACTTTCTTCAGCACCCCTTTTCTAGTCACTATGAAAGCAAGGGCTTTGGGAGGACTTCAGCACTCCCCGTGGGTCTCCCCAGAGGCAGAACTTGGGTTTTGCTGCTCCAGGATTCCCAGTTTCCAGTTTCAGCAGGCTCTCAGTGGGAGCTCGCTGGCCTGGCTGGGTTTGTGCCACAGCCCGAGTGCTGCTGACCCCGGCGCTGGCGCTGCAGCAGGGATGCAAAGGCTTGAGTTACAGCAATCCATCAGCTGCTCATCCACTTGCCAGCCCCACTGCTCTCCTGCTATCAATCATGTGGGAGCCCCAGCATGGGGTTGCAGCCCGGTTGCTCCTACTACGGCAGCTCAGCAGGGTGTCAGCAGCACAGGGGAGCCCCGAGCCTGCAGGGCTTGGATGCAGCCACAGACCTGGGACCTTCCACATCCACAACAAATCTCCTTGGTCTTTGGGACTGGCACCAGGATCTGTCCTGTCTCTTCCTATCATGGTTGGGGTAGCTGGTGGGGTGGCATCAGGGCAAAGCAGCCAAGGTTACATTCAAGGTTTATGCTTAGTCATGGAGGTGCTTCAGAAAACCCCATTTGCTGGAGTGAGCGACCTTTTGTCTGATATTTATGCAGTGTCTGTAAGGAGCAGGAAGAGGGGTTTGCAACAGGCTGCCAGGAAAAAACGGGAACAGAGTTAGGCTGGTGCAGGCTGTGTATGAAAATTGCACAGCCTCAGGCTGGCCTCCAAAGCAGCCACAACCCTTTACATCCCAGACCAGGTGATTTTGTAAGAGTGGAGACTGTCCCATCTGCAGTGGCAGCATCACGCAGCAGCATCATTTTGGGCTGCCCAGAGCTGGAGCAGGACATGGCCAAGCCAGGTACCAGGTTTGTATCCAATGTTTTCACTGCTGCATCCTCCCAGTCATGCTGCCAGCTTCATTTTTCCAAATGGCTTTGTTTTATCTCTAATGTCTTTGTGCAGGGTAATTTTTTACTGCTATTTTTTCTCTGTTTCATGGCTCTTCCACACAACCTGATCCCAGTCTCTCAGTCATAATCACACCAATATATCACCATAATCAGATCTGATTGCAGGGGCTCTCTGGGAGCCAAGGCACTGAGCAAAGGCTAACAGGCTTATTGATCACAGCAGAGTGACAGCTCTCTCTAGCACAGGATTTAGCTCCTAGGTGGACTCTAATATGTGCATTTGTTTTTTCTCACTGGCAAAAGCAACGTGTAAATATTCTGCTGTTAATGATACAGGTCTTTTCCTGGTTAATAAATGGGGAAACAAAAAGATTGAAGTGAATGTCTTGCCTTCTAAAGCCTCATGACTGATCCTAATGCCCTGTCCTTTTTCTATCAATCAAGGCTGATTGGCAAAGCTTTTTAATTCAAGTCTCTAAGCAGGATGATCAGCATTTACTTAGCTAGTGTTGATTTCCACTTGACCAGGCTGCTCTGGAGAAAGGTATCACCTTATAGTGCAAACCCTCTTACGTGGGATAAAGAAACTGAGAGCACCTCCATCCTCCCCATTAGCGATCCTCCCGAGCAGCTCTGGGCGTGGGGCAGGGGGTCCCCAGGAGCTGGGCAGGCTCCCACAAGGACTGTGGCTCCTAGGACAGAGCACAGGGCACCCCTGTGGCCAGCCCAGCTGTGCTGCTGGCTCGTGGCAGCCCAGCCCCAGCCCTCCCTCCCCAAACCTGGTTCCAGGCACGGTGCGTGGCCTGGGACCGAGTCCCAGAGCTGCTGCAGTGTAAAACAAACCTGGCAGCAGGAGCCTGCAGCCCCTGGCACAGCCCCCCTGGCTATTTTTAGCTGCTTTTCCAGAGAAAAAAGGCTTATGCAACCTGCCTGCAAGTGCAGGGGCTCTGGCTGCTGCTCACCACGGCACCTCCACCTCTTGGATGGGATAGCTGCTCCAGGATGAGTTTAACAATGCTACTGGAGAGGGCAAACCCCTGGAGCTGCAGCACAAGCATCCCACAGGGCTGGACCATGAGCTCTGCCACTTTCTCCCAGAGTTTCTTCTGTCACCTGTACCTGAGCACACACCCAAGGCTGCCTGGCAAGCAGAGAGGGGAGATGGAAACATGAAGTGCAACTAGGATTTAACAAAATGAGTCATTTTTGTGAAGTTGTTTGCTTACAAAACACATTTTTCTGTAAGGTCCTGTTTCTGGATGGGAGAGGGTCGGAACTGAGAGTGGTGGTTTGGCATTGCAGGGCTGGTGCTCCCAGGGCTGGTTTTGTCCCTCTGGCTTCATAAAGCACATCCAGGACCTGCATAGAGCACTGCAGAATTTACACAGAGCATTTACACTTGATGCAAAAAAGAGGAACTTTCTTTTCCTCAGGTACTATTTTTAGATCTTTCATGTGGAATAAGAGTTTGGGTTGTCTCTTCAAGAAAAGTAGAGACTTTTCTTGAGAAGCTGAGCCCCTTGGAGTAGGGGAGTCTGGAGCTAGGCAGGACCACTCTGAATGTTTCAGGAGGCTCAGGACCCATCTCCAGCCAAGACTTCCATGGCATGAAGAAGCCTTCATTGCTTGGGAAAAGCCCACAGGGCTGTTGGGGCAGTAGTCTGATGACTTTTAACGTGCCCTACTACTACAGCATTGCTCCAGCTGTAAATATCCATCCTATTGTAGTTCAAAACAAAAACAAAAATCTTGTCTGCAGGACAGCAATCAAAGGTAGTTTGGGTCATTTCATACCCCCTCTTGTTTTGCCAGCAAACAGCACACACTGCCATGAAACTCCAGACTGAGCCATAGGGGTGGCACAGGGGAGTTAACGGGAGCCATCTGTGCAGGTTAGGAACTGTTTCCTTCCCTTGAACCAGTTTTGGGCCAGCTGGGCCATTCTGAGGTGCAAGGAGGAATGCCACTCTTTGTGCCACCTGGAGATGTCAGATCCCATGCAGCAGCATCTGAAACAGAGCAGTTCAGCAGTCTTCCAGGGCATCATGCAGTGCTCAGCCCTCCCACCAGACATTTGCATGCAGATCATGGGTGCTCGAGATCAAATAAATTCTTCTAAAATTTCAGAAAAGTGAATGCCAGACAGTAAAAATATTAGACACTCGTTCTAAGCCTGTGTGTTCTTTGATATTCCACTGATACAAAACACATTATTAAGCATAGACAGAATGTTGCACTAATGCTACAAAACCAGCCTGAGTTGGAGTACTCAGAAAGCTGCTTATCTGCTCCTTTGGACTAAGAAGACTCAATGCTTTTCAGTTATTAAAAGGGCTGAATTATGTCTCAGTCTAAACTTGGAAGTCAGAGAAGCCACAGACCTCTCCAAGATCTCTGAAGGAAGTAAAGCCCTTTAAACCCCAGCTCAGCTTTTCAGAAAGAGCATTTGACTCCAGGAGGGATCCTTTGTTTGTTTGTTTGTTTGTTCGTTTGTTTGTTTGTTTGTTCGTTTGTTTGTTTGTTTGTTTGTCTCCAGCCAAGCTTATTCTCAAGCAATTTGCATTGACACCCTTTGTGAGCTTGGGCTTTTCCAGAGCTTCAAGGAAGGTCCCATTCCAAAGGATTGTGCCATCCCAGGTGAGAACAGATGGATGTGCAGGGAGGAGCTCAGTGCCAGCCCCATGCTTGCATCCATTTGACTCCCTCCCCTCATCAAGCCACCAAACAGCATGTTAAAAAGCACATTGCTTTCTCCAGAAAATTTGGAGACTGGCAGGCTCAGTCTCCAACCTAATGACCAACATCATGCAGCCCTGTAATCTTAGAGGTCCCTGCATCAAAGGCAGTCCTTCCACTGGCAAGCTGCAAAGGCTTTGTAAATCAAGCGTGTGTTTGTGGAACACCAGCCCTGGGTAACAGCCAAGGTCCTGAAGGTTAAGGGATGATATGGAAATACAGCAGACTCCAAGGATACTGGATATATTTTCTATTTTCAGATGTATGTGCCTGTCCTGGCATGTGTTTTTTGTCATGTGTACAGCATGAGCCCTGTATTTGACACTTTAAATTGAGGAACAAAGGACTGTAACTGTAGAGGGGACTAAATTGAATTGAATTAGTTTGTTTATCCTGCAAATCAACATCTGCTCAGACCTATTTCTTTCAACTCTGAAGTTGTCATAACGGAATATTTTGCCTTCTGCTCAGTCTAATTATAGATGCACAAGCCAAAAGCTCTTAGTTTTGCTCACAGCCATCAGTGGGAGCTTTTCTGCCACACAGCTAAATGAAGGCTCTTTCTCAGGAAGGTGTTTTCCCCTGTGAGTTGTGTGTTGGTACCCATCTAAGGGGCTGTTTTTGCACTTAACTCATTGAAAAGCTTCTTTTCAGCACTGATGAAAACCATTACAGAAGATCCCAAGGGGTCAGGTCTGCTCAAGCAGGGATGGGAGGGAAGTTCTCAGAGGCACACAGCTCTGTCATTGTCACTGCAGTGCACAGGAGATGGACTTGTGCCACAGCACAAACAGAGCACCCCCCACCACTGAAGGCCTCAGAAAGGATCAAACTCCATAAGTATCTGGCACAAAAACCTTTCCTCCATCCTCATATCACCATAGAATCCTAGAATGGTTTGTGTTGGAAGGGACCTTCATGATCATCCAGTTCCAACCCCCCTGCCATGGAGAGGGACACCTTCCACTAGATCAGGCTGCTCCCAGCCCTGTCCCACCTGGCCTTCAACAGTTACAGGAATGTGGCATCCATGGATTTCTTGGCAGCCTGTGCCCATGCCTCACCACTCTCACAGTGAAGAATCTGGCAGGGAGGCTCCTGCAAGGTGGAGGTGCCCAGGCTGGGGCAGCCATGGTGCTGTGAATGTCCCCAGCCCAGCACAGATGTGGCCACAGGTTCAGTGGCATCACCCTGAGGAGCCTCAGTCAGGGGCAGACTTGTCCCCACACCTTTGATGCATCAAGTGTGTGACCTTACCAGCCACGGTCTCACTTCTGATCACCTCAAACTGTATTTAACCTTTTTCTGCCACCTCCTAAAGAAGTCCAGGTGTCCCACACTGTAATAATAGAGAAGTGTGGTTTAATCTTTCAGATTTCATCAATTTTCTTATAAATATGAGGCATCCCCACTTCAAAAGGTCTCTGAAAGCAGAGGGGAATTTTCAGCTGCTCGCTGATGGAAATTACATGGTTTTATTTGCCAAATCAGGGCCAAACCAGGTTGGATGCAAATAAATACAGCTCTGTTGTTTCCAGAGAAGGATCTCTGTTGACTTACCCTACACAGGAAGATAGAATGACTTTTCTTTGCCTTGATTGTTTTGGCACAGCTTCAGGTGCAACAGCTTACTAAGAACTGTCAACACCAAAATCCACATCTGCTATTGAGTAAAATGAGCACTTGCTGCATTTTCAGGCCTTCTGATCACAGACTCTACCAGAAAAAGGGCATAGGGATAGAAATGTGAAGAGAAACCACTCTTCCCTCCCTCCAGAGCTGTACCTGTCTCTGAGCTCCTTACAGGACTTTGTCTGGTCAGGAAAAGGTCTCCAGCATCTGTCAGTGGCTGCTCCCAGTGCAGTCCTGCCCTGAGGCTCCTCAAGATGTTGTCTGCCTGCCTACTGCTGCTGCTGCTTATCAGCAGCCCTGGCTTGAGGCTACCCCAGCAGTGCATGGCCATTATTTCCTCTGTAGAATTGCAGAGGTGGGTAAAACAAGAAGCTTTTGCCAGTGTTTGATATTCCCAGTTGGAGATTGCAATGTAATTAGCTCCCCTATCTGAAGTCATCTTCAGCACAGCAACTGGGCTTCTTTAAGTAAAGCTCATTTAAGAAGAGCATCATTACCAGCACTGGGCCTCACACTTTTAGAGTTTTTCAAAGAGGCTTGAGGTGAAGATTTTCTGCCCTTAAATCAGAGATTTGAGTGCTTTTCTCTCTTTTAGAAATATGGCTTGGAAAGCACAGTTGCCAAAAGCAATCCCAGTGTAGGGTCTTTATTGGCTTACATAGAGGAGGGGTCAGGATGGATGTTTAACTCTCTCCATATGCCTACAGCACCTTCCTTACCTGCTGTCTCTGGATCCTCTATCAGAGTGGTTACCTCAGAGGTTTCATCCCTGGATGTGGTACATTGGACCAGAACTTATGGCAAAAGTTTGATACTGTCATTTAAATATAAAGAAAATATTAAATAAAAAGAAAAATCCCCTGAAAACCAGCCCACCCATTTATACTAGGTAGCCCAATTGCAGGTTCATCCTCCAGAATCCTTGGAAAGGCACAAGACCCTGAGAGCAAATGCAGAGATGGTCCAGATCCTGTAAAATGCAGAATAAGCAGCTGGAGGGCAGTTAGTGCTGGAGTTAGCAGTAGAGCAAATTCTGCCTGGTAAATGGGCACAAGAGACCCAGGACAAAGGGACGTGGCAAACCTCCTTGTTCTTCCAGACACTGGAAATGCCTTTCTCTGACCAGTGCCTGGGTGGTCTGTTCAGTTGGATTTTAAGTTCTAATGAACAAGGATAAAAGGTATGAAGTTGAGCAGGAATGTGCCTGGTGAAATCCTGGCCTATGCCAGAAAATCCACAAGTTTTTTTAGGGCCAGGATTTGACACTCTGCCAGCTGGCCTGTGTCTGTGCTCCTGTGTTAGGAGAGTGGCAGTGGCTGATGTAACTGCTGTGCCCCAAATATCTGCAGGACCTTCTCTGCAAGTGGCAAAGGCTTTCTCCAAGATGAAATCCTGGGGAAACAAAGGTAGCCCTGAATCAGTATCCTCTCCCAGAGGCTGAGCAGGAATTTGGAGCATTTGAATAGTCCATTCCCAAAGAATCTTTTCCAGGTCTGACTGTGATCCTGGTGCATGCTGAGACAGGACTATGTGAATTCGTAATCAGGGCTGTAGAGATGATTTAAGGCCCTATAATATGTATCTCACTATCACATCACAGTGCTTTGAATTGAGGAGCTCCAAGTATTGTATTTTCATGCATATAGCCTGCATCTCAGATAACTCACACCACTGTAAAATAACTGTCCTTTCAAGCAAGTCCTTAGCTAATCTGCAGCCTCAGATAACCCAGGGGTCATCCCAGAGTATCAGTTATGTGTGTGGAACCATGGGGACAGGGTGCCAAGTATCAGTCCCCTCTTTCCTCAGAGCCTCCACCATCCCTCCTGTTCCCACCTCCTTCCCACAAATGCCAGATCTTCTGCAGTCCCCATCTCCCTTCCCATGTGCAGCAGATGTGAGTTGGGACAATAATAATATTTGAGATGCCAACAGCATCTCAAGCTGCTCACAGCTACCTTCTGGTCCAGTTTTGTTTCTACATGTAACTGGTGCTGAGCATGGACCATTCCAGGGGCTCCAAGGGACAGTCAGTGTGGTGGAGCCAGCAACTGCCAGCAGTTCATATAGGGTGGAAAGATGGTTAAAGTCACAAGCTGGACCCTAAAACTGTGCTGAAAACCAAAATAAGTAATCGTTTCTCTATTGCTTGCGTTGCCTTCTCAGCGGTAACTCTGTCCAGATGATCTTCCTCAGTATTTACTTTCTTATTTCCATTCAGAGTGCAGACAGTAAAGCTTTCTTGATGCAAATTTCCACTCCAGCCTAAAGAAGGTTGGCAGAGAAACTGAGCATTTACAGGGATGCTTGCTGCAGCCGGAAGCCTAAAATTAGACTTCTAATGCCACTGCCAGCACCTGAGAGGTGACCTGGTTTTCAGAAGTCGGGGAAAATGTCAAAGCCTGGTCCATGTATGGCTCAATGCTCCATGACAGCAGCTGAGTCTGCAGCTGCTCCAGATCAGCTGCTGAAAGCCTGGTCTGTGGCTGCAGCACAGGAAACCCAACTGCCCTCTCCTTAGGGGACCTGCCTGCAGAGTTGTGTCATCTGTGGCAAATTTATTCACCCACCTCACCTCCTCCTTGCCTCTCACTCACAGAAATGTCTGATCATACCTTTTAAGTTCTGCTGTTGAACAATATGGCACATAGGTCTATTCTGCTGACAAGGTAGTGGCATCATGTATTTGCAAACATCAGCTCATGGGCATTTCCCATGCCCAGGCTATGGGGTCTATTTAAAACCGTAAAATACATATTCCAAATGAGTCAAAAGAATAGGTACCCTGCCCAGCAGCAGTGATGCTGCTGGGTAGGCACAAGGCCAGCCAGCTTTGGCGAGACAGTGACAAATAAAACTTCTTTTACAATGAAACCTGTGTGTGCCTCAACCCCCTTGCACGTGCTGCACCTTGGGGCCTGTGTTTATTTTTGACCAAGGTCATCACACGAATTATATCCTCATTGTAGTGTTTGTTGGAAAGGTCTTTGAAAGCAGATGGGATTGTGAAACACTCCTTTACTACACCTAATGCATTGCAAATAGCAGTGAAAAAACTGACAGCAGGCTGGAATGTTGAGAAAATTGCTTTGCTAAACTAAAGTGTTTAAAATAAACTTTAATGTTATTGATTTTAACCCATGTCGGGAAGCTGAAGCAAGAAACATTCTTTCTAGTGTAAATGAGTTCAGCTTCAAGTCTCTGTAAAATTGAAAAAAGCCACAACACAGGGAGTAAGAATTAATCTGTGAAAAACTGGAGATGTGTGAGCACGTCAGGAGAAAATAAACACAGGCTGGGCATCCCTTAACACTTGCTCTAGTTTTATTATTTTCTTTCACCAAGAAATATGAACATCCTGGCTAATGCTATGTGCTCCAGCTGGATGAGGGATGCAGGCAGCCAAAACCTACTATCCACTGTCCTTTGGGCAGGGAGAGCTCATGTAAAGCTTGTGCCAGGCAGAACCAAAGGGCCATTGCCTGTCCTGGAGTTGAACCAGGATCATTTCAGAAACATGTTTTAGGAGACAACTCATTTGGTTTCCATTACAAAGCCACCTCCATGTCTTTGGAGCTTCTGTAAGTGCCACAGGGAGGTGGTGTTCCATGCTCATCACTGAATCCAAGCTGGCACAGCCATGTTCATCACCAGGGAAGGGGAGTGGGGAAGGGGGGATGCTGAGATGACATGAAATTTTCTATTCACGCTGTGACATGAGAAAGCAGCACTTTCTGGGGCGATGCCCACAAACAGCTGCTAAACCTCTGGCCTTCATCTCCTCCCACCTCATCACCATCTCTCTGGGGATGTGGGAGTTGTCTTTGCACCACTGCAGAGAGGGAGGAACAGTGCCAGTCTCAGTGGGTGGCTGAGGTAAGGAAGTGTGGGGTGAGGGTTAGACTGAGCTGTGCCATGGGTTCCCCAGCCCGGGACAGCCCCAGGGCCCCCCAGCTTCTGCAGCAAACCCAGCGAGGAGGGGGCAGTGCAGGGGAGATTCAAATGGCCTCGGGGAGCAGCCAACGGGCAAATGGGCCAAAATGGACAAAAAATGGGCAAAAGGCTAATTTGCAAATGGCCAAGAAATGGACTGATGGGAAAATGGGCAAGAAGTGGACTGATGGGCAAACAGGTGTGGCAGGTGGCCCAGCAGCTTATCCTGCCCTTTGTCCAGCAGTTTGTAGGACAGTTTGCAGAGGAGATTCACAGTTCACCTGGTAGTTTGAGAAGGGCTCCTCTCTGACCCTCCCAGAGCAGCCAAGAGAGGCAGCAGCAAACAGACTTCTGGTCTGGAAGGATGAGCATGAAGAGCTGCTTTCAGCCCATCCCATTGGCATCCTCAGTGTTATCTAGCACAGGGCAGCTGCCCCAGGGATGCATGGCTGATGGCTGTGCCACACTGGGATGAGAAATGTGCCTGGTGGGCTAGGCTCACTGACCACCAGTCCTGCCAAGCAGAGTGGAGGAGCAGCCAGAGCCATCCCTGGGCACTGGGATACCTGCTGTGCCAGCTCTCTGTGTCCTCTGGATCATCCCTCTTGCCCCATCCTGGCACTGATGGAAGCTGCCAGGGCTTCTCCAGATGCGTCTCTTTCATATATAAGCAGCCAGTCACTTGCCTTCAAGGGTGAGAGTGGCACATATGACACTCTTCCAGGAGCTTTTCTACTTTTCAACCTTCCTCTAATCCCATACCCCCTTTCTGGCTGGGCAAGTTCCATTTCTGCTCAGGGCTTATGTTGTAGCCATCCACCTCCATTTGATGGTGACCCAAGCTAAAACAAAACCTTTAAAGAGCCAAAGAAACTCTATCAAAATGAGAGCTGGGTAATGCAGCCTCCTGTCTAGGCCATGTCGCAGAGCTGGGCTGGGAGTGAGGTCTTTGAGCTGACCTCGCATTTGAGACTTTAATGCCCCATCCTGCCTCGTGTCCCAGTCTCCTTGCAGAGGCCCTGAACTGAGAAGAGGGTCAGATTTGAAAAGGCTGCTTGCTTGCTCCTTTTTCCTGGAAATTTCCCAGCCAGCTGCTGCTGTGGCCTTGTCTTGTTTGGCTCACAAGGTCTGATAGGATCAGAGCCCAAGATAGTACCCAGATAGACCAAAATGACTGGTGTCACCTGCTGCTCACTTGTAGGAACAAACTCTCTAAGCCCTAAAGGTGACAGGTCTGGGAGGTCTTTTTTGGGGTCCCTCTGGCTGCAACACCCTTCTCTACAGAGAGGATGTTGCCAACACATCTTCTATGTCTCTTCTTTCAAAAGAGCAGAGAATAATCCTGCATTTATCTCCAGGCTTTAATAGACATTGTAATGCAAAGCAGCTGCTCAGCCCCTGAGGGATCCGTGCTTTCCTTTTGGCTCAGTCTCAGGATGTGAAAACAAGATAAAACCAAAATCTCCTGATGAAACATCCCTGCTGGACTGAGGAACTGGTGACCCATGATGGGAGTGCAGGACACCCAGCCCCAGCCCCATCTTGGGTTGGGCAGCACAGTGGTGTCATCCCCTGTTGTGACTTGATCTATCTCTGCCATAAGTCCACTTTCCTGCAGCAGCTGAAGCTTTGGTGCTTTGAGTTTTGCACATGCCAATACAACCATGCTGGGTATTAGATCCTACCTCAGGTCTGAGTTTTTAAAAATACATATCAGTGTGCATCATTTCTGAGAGACTGCATCAGCAAAGCCCCTGGTGTTGGATTACAGGGATATTTGAGGGGTTAATAATAACAATATCTCCAATAAACTTGTTTAGGATCATGACTAGTCTGTGGGTGGTCACTGCAGTCAGGGCCCCACGTGACAACATCCCCCCATCCTGTCCCAACCCAGAGTGTGCTTGTGGCTGTGGGACTACCTCCATTTGGAATCAAATTGCCAATTGTGGGCCAAAAATGGCAGAGCAGAGCATAAAAAGAGGGTGTGATTTGGCCCTGGAGATATATTTTTAGACTTTCTATTTTGGACTACTCATCTTTAGCATAACATCTGTTGGATGATTTTATAGCTGTGATTGTTTACTGGTGACCGGCTGCCACTGACACTGCAGGGATTTGATAATAGTAGTTTTTCTGTGTGTCTGTGGATATGTGTTACTAGAAGGCAGTGGGGACGGGTGAATGAGCTGTATTTAAACACCACAGCAAAGGGAATACATTTTTAAGTCAATAGTTTTCTTGCTACTTGTAGGATTGTCTTGTCTGCAAAAGACAAAAGAAGGGATCTTTATACTTATGTTTGCTGTTCAGAGATTACCTTGAATTTGACCCTTCTGCTCAGTTTACTTTGTTGAAGCTGCTGAAATTGTCATGTCCTAATGCCACAGAGTCAATTAATCCCAATTGCACAGTTGCAGCTTTGGCCAGGGACTCCATGGTTTCTGCACGGTCGGTTCCTGTGAAAGCCTTATCTGCCGGGCACATCAGAGAAAGGAGAGTGAGGGGGTTTTAAATTATAAAATTGTGGTTTATTACAACAAAAAGGAGAGATAGAGAAGGAGAAAGGAAGAGAGGGACAGGCAGTTGCCATGAGAGGAGAATCAATCCAGGCAGAATTTCCAGCAAGGCACATTTAGAGGCGGTGTGTAATTGAGATTACATTGATTTTCCTCCATTTACTGTAAGGTAACTGCGAGTGAAACTGTAACAGGAAACTTAGAAATGCTCTTCACAGAAGCTATATTTAGGCAGACACACTGACATGATACCACTGAATAAAATAAACATGCAGGAGACAACCAGTCCTGAGAGACTTTCAGCTCCATCGGCCTGACATGAGCAAGGGGAATGCATTATTCCCAAGCCATCTATGTGACCTTTACAGTAGGAACCTATAGAAGCCAGCAGGCTGCTGGGCACCTTGGGTAAACTGGGAGGCATTTCTTTTAAACACAAGGGGTTTTGCCCTTCCCTGCTAAAATAAAATGCCTGGTAGCTGGTTTGAGCACAGCTCCTCTGGCTGCTGCTCCCTTTTATAACGGGATAACTTATGACTTGTTGTCAACAGAAAGAGCAACAGTTTGTTTGCTGTGCAGGCTGGAAGAGATGAGTTTTCTCAGAAGTCTGGGTGATTTTTGGAATTAGGGGGCAGCTGCTTCTTTAAAGTCCCTGGCATGGTTGCCTGGGTGAAATTAAGCCGTGCGTGAGGTAGAGCTGCCTGATCTCACTGATGCTATCACAGTGCACACAAGGGCCTGATTTTTTGATGGGGCACCCAAAGCTTTATCCAATTGTCTATGCCGAATTCCCTATTGTTCCTTTACCCCTGGCAAGGGACACCATTTGCTAAAAGCATGGCTCCCAAAGTCCCAGGGAAAGAGAGCAACCCTGTGCCCCAAGAGCTCTGATGGATCTGAGATCCTGTTAGGGTCCAGATCAAGCATGGAAAAGTCACTTAACTCCCCTCTAAGAGGAAGGGATGATACTTTCCCTCCTCCCCATCTACACGTGACACATACTATGTAAATATTTAGTATTTGAGCGTACTAACGCTTGCTGGAGCAACACAAGTGAATATCAGATCTGCAAACATTAAATCCAGGAATGCAGCTGAGAATGCTGTTTATTTTTATCAGCTAAGTGCACACCTTCTCCCCTTGGCTGCAAAGATTGCTCTGTGATGGGAAGCGAAAGCATAAAATACCTGAAAAAATTTCAAGTTATTTCTCCTTGCACAGTTTCCACACTGAAGTTACCTTCCACATGCGTCTCAGCTAAATCAACTCTGAATCAATAGTCTGCTTCTGCATCTGGAGGAAAGGTGCAGCAGCAAATCCCACTGCTGATATGGCAGCCCAGTCTCTGTATCCTGCATGTCCACTTTGGCACCAGACCCCTGGCAAGGACATAGGGTGACTGATGCAATAAAGGTAGTGAAATTCAGCAGAAATTAAACCCTAAGGTAAAATGGGCAGAGTGCAAATAGGCTGAATTTCTGATTAGAATCCATTCAGCACAATAGGGCTAGTGGACTACACTAAGAACTTGAGCAATCCAGATTCTGGAACACTGTATTTTATTGAGAAAACAGGAAAGCAGGAATAAATACACTAACTCTCCCTACTGAGCATATCTCCACTTACTGCATAGGAACTACTTATCAGTTGGTGGGGGGAAAGTACAACTATCTACATATTAACTACTTAAACATGAACTACTTCTAATATACACCGAGTCCCTCATCAGGTGTGAGTCCCTACAAGCTCAGCTCTTCCTGTTGGGACTTGTCTCCAGGACTTTACCACAGCATTGTTTCCTTCATCTTTTTCAGTCTCATACACATTATTGCTGGAGGACCTGGCTCATGGCTCCTTTTTTGGAGGAGAAAGCACAGAACTGAGAGCAGGACCTCTGCAGCAGCAGCCCAGAGCAGCCATTGCTGCAAGGTAGCCCAGGGTGTGGGGACCTGCCCCTCTGCTCCAGGTCCCACAGCAGCTGAATCCTCTGCCACTCCTGGCACTTGGCACGCACTTCCATGTGCAGACACGTGTGGTAAGTACATTTTTCTCCCTTTCAAGATTTTTCATAGAGGTGCACAGAGAGAAATGAAAGAGAAAACAATTTCTATTTCTGCTCCTTGTTTTTCCTATGTGGAATGTGTTTAGAGAACTGTTTACCTAGAGTGAGTACTTTATTGGATTCTGGTGAGGATTGTTTGAGCCTGATGGCCAATCCAACCCACCTGTGTCTAGACTCTCGAGAGAGGATCATGAGTTGTGTTAGAGTTAGAGAAAGTAGTATGTAGTTTTAGTATCCTCCTTTTATATAGCATATTAATATATTTTAGCATAGTTATAATAAAGAAATAATTCAGCCTTCTGAATTGAGTCAGACATCGTCATTTTTTCCCATTGGGTTCACCTGCATTAACAATAGACACGTCTCCTTCTCCAGCCTTTCCCCAACCACCTGTGCATACTGGATAGGGCTGTGCACAAGCCAGACCAGATTATGACCACCATGGCCTACAGGACAAGGGACACAAGGGATGAGGAGGAGGAGAAGTGGGGATAGGAGCCTCAGGGAAGTGGGGGCAGGAAGGAGAGGGAGCCAGGCAGCTGGCAGGCACCAAAGCCCTTCCATAGCCACTGCCACAGCTGCTGCCACAGCCACTGTCACAGCCACTGCCACAGCCACAGCCACAGCTGCCATCCTGAGCTGTGCCCAAGAAGCTCCTGCAAGGTGCACTGGGAGGGGAAGCACTCTCCTGGATGCCCGAGTTTGTGCTCTGGCTCTCATCCAGCACAGCCTCCAGCCTGGTACAAGGGACATCATGGGCAGGCCAGCCCTGCCCTTCGTCCCACGCCAGCTCAGCCCCTCACCATGGCCTGGAGCACCCACAGCCCTGACACCCACCAAATGCAGACCCACCACACCACACTGGGCACCCAGGGCTTTCCTCTCAAAGCAGAGTGAAACCTTGTCAAATATAAAACTATATAATGTGCTGCAGGGATGCTTTGCTCCTTGACATCCCCTGCCATGGGATGGGATTGTTTCCCTTGGTGCTGATGTCTGTGCTTGGACCTTTGATACAAGGCCTGAAGTTTGATGTAAGGCCTCAAGTTTGTGACAAAGGCCCCAAGTTTTGGACAAGGGCCCCAAGTTTGATAAAAGGTGTGGTACAAGGGACACAATTTTGGTGCAAGGCCCCAGGTTTTGTACAAGCCTCAGGAGGAGGCAGGGACATCTCTGCCCCTCTCTGGGACAGCGGTGCTGGCTGCGCAGCACCAGACGTGCAATGCAAATGGAAGCCCCCGATGGGGAGCTCACAGACACTGGTGGCACCTGGAGCTCTTTAAACAGGAGGAAGGGTGTGCTCGGGTGGTAGCACCGCCAAGAGATGATGTGATGGGCACGATGCTGTGGGAGGGAATCAGAGCCTGCAGGAGGGGGAGACAGGCAGAAGGAGGTGCGGACACCACACAAGCCGTCGAGTGCCATCTGCTGCTGTCTGGAGATGATGTGAGCTCTGCGAAGGGCACGACACTTAGGGGTCTACCTAATATGGAAGAAAAAGCAGGAATGAGCTCAGTGGTGCTGCATCTGCTCTCCCAAGCTCAGGACGAGGAAGGAAGGGGTCTGGAAATTGTATAGATCCACCAGCTGGCTCAGCACAGTCTCAGTGCAGACAGGAACATCTTTCCCAGTGATATTTTTCTTGCCACCAGAGCTTAATAATGTTTTGAGGTTTTTTTGAGACAGGTGTCTGCTGCCCATTCTCTCCTCACTGCAGAGCCGTGTGGTGGCTTTTCTTGCTGCTGCCTGGCTGGTGGTTGTCTTGGCCCTCCCTGACACCCTGCAGGGCCTTTAGCAGTGCAGAGAATAGAGCATGGCTGGCAAATGGCTTGCAGGAGCACAGGGGGATCTTTATCTCCCCAGATAAGTGGATTATGCCATTTTGGTCCCCATGGAACAAACCCAGATCCATACAGAGTGATTCTGAAGCTGTTTCAGCAGGACAATTTCCCTGCTTGCACAATCCTTCTTTGCCTCCTCTGGATGGATGGAGCTGCTGCACCTGGATGTGACCTACGGGCCACCAAGGGAATCTCAATGGAAAAAAGGGTGTTCCACATACAGGTGCCTTCCCTCCTCCAGCAGCCCACAGCTCCCCAAACCATGTCTTGAATCATGGTAGGGTTTTGCCAGAAGACAGAGGAGACCTTCAGTAGCAGCCAAGCACTGTAAATCCTCTCACCCATGCCTGACTCAAGGAAATGCAACTCTTTACCTTGGCTTCCTTCCTGCTTGACCTTCCCATAAATGCAAAGTGAGGTCCAGTTCTGGTGTCCATGCCTTGACTAGAGGCATGGTGAGCTCTACCCACCATTGCTGGGTTACTTTACTCTCAGGCAATGCTTGAGCTGCAATTTTTGAACAAGTGCTCCAGTGATTTTTTCATTACAGCATTGTGTGAGTTGGCCCCTCCTGTCATTCCCTTAAGAAAGACTGACTCAGGAGGAGAGCAGGTTCATTTGTCAGTGGGGTAACAGCTGCAGTTAAACACAGTTCTCATTCCCACTGTGCAGCTGACCAGCTTGTTCACAGGCCTGACCTGATCACCCAGCCACAATGCCATGGCCCAGTCTGTGCAGTACTTAACACTGAAAATGATGATTTCTGAAATGTGGATGTATCAGAGAAATGATGAGACAGTTTCTGGATGGAAAAAAAATGATGAGACAATTTCTTTGATTTCTTATGCCAGAGCCCACCTTGTACACTGCAAACCCTTTTCTTCCTCATTAAGAGAGAAAGCAAACAGGAAAATTGGGGTTTTTTCCCACCTAGATAGATCTTTGGATGTTGTGAGCTACATCACAGTGTAATTTCCCTGACCCCACCAGCAGCAGGACAGGTCTGGGCAGAATCCTTCCCCAATGCTGGGGATGGGGGATACCAGGGGAGCAGTGCTGGGGTTTGGTATGGGGGATGGAGGGACCAGCACCTGCTGCCTCTGCCAGCAGCACCTGCTCACGTGTGAGTCAACTGTGCGGTGGGAGGCTCTTGAGAGAACATAAGAAGGAAAGCAGATATTTAAGAAATTAGTCACAAACATAATGGCTTAATCAAGAGCCTGTTGGAGGCATTTGGGTTCCATTTCACCAGAGGCTGCTCCAGCCACCTGGGCCAGGATGTGGGGATGAGGGGTCTTGTTCAACAGCGTGGCTGGTTCTTGACATTCCTACATCTCTCCACACTTCATCCTGTGCCAGCAGTGGGGAAAATCCCTCCTGACACATACCTGCCTGTACAACATGTCTGTGAGGCAGCCTAGGAAACTGATCCAGCTGGAAAATAACACAGGGAAGGAGAAAAAACCCCATATTTTCCCCACAACCAACTCTGATCTCTGACATTGTCTTCACCAGACCCCAGTACCCTTCCAGAAGCATGGCCAAGAGGATGGAGCAAGTTTCTGGGAGGGAGGAGTGAGAAGGGATTTTTTGGCTGAAACTCAGCATGGCCAGAGCTAATGAGCTCAGAGAGGCAGGTTGTCACACCATCCAGTACCAAGCTGATACCTGGGTCACCATGCTTACCCATGTGGGCATCACCTTGAGGCCTCCAAAGGCTCCAAAAGAGACAACACAGGGGTGGCCTCCCCTCCCTTGCACTGCCTGATGCTCCTTTAGCTGCTGCTGTTTGTCATAACAGCAGGTCATATTTGTATTTATAATGACAGCCTGGGTACCTTGACAAACCAAGGGAGCAGAGGGATGAGATGCTGAAAAGCATTTGATGTTCATGCTATTCATATTTGGCAACTTCAGTGCAAAATGAACATTAAAGGCAAACATTAAAGGCATGTACTGAACAGGGAAGGAAGAATTATTGCATGAACAAAGAAAATTCAGAGGGAATCATGTGAACATAAGAATTCAGAAGCTGAAAGGAGTTGGATTAATAGCTGTCTACTGCATTTCAAGTTCTGTCTGGAATATATTCTAGTAATAGACTGGAACAGAGGCACACTGCTCTTAGTTAATTTAGTCAAAACATTTCTGCTGAGACATTTTTGCTATAAGAAACTGGAAATTTTACTATAAAAAAGTGCTTCTATATTCTATAAGAGAAACTAGGTTTTTCTGAGGAAAGCCAAAATGTTTCACTGCAGCTAAAACTTCATTTTGTTCAAAAAATATCTCAGCGAGGAAAAGGGCAGGAAGAGATAAGGAGAGGATTTTCTTAGTCTGCTCTAGCCATTAACCACTTTGAGGCTTGATATCTTGATTTCATGACCTCTAATAAAAAGTTAAACTACAGGACGAGTCCCTGCATGATGGAATTATTTTTTTATGTCCCTATAAAATGCTTCAGAAGATGTTTGGCACCATGCAAGAAGTTCTGATAAGAGATCCTGTCAATAAATTCCCAGCTGCATTAAGATGTAAACAAAAAAGACAACTATTACAAAAAAAAAAAAAAAAAAAAAAAAAAGAAAAAAGTAACAATTTATGTTAAGAGCATTCAGAATAATAATAAAAAAAAGTAGTTGGTGTAAACAAAGTTAGAGGTTTGAATTAGATCTCTGGTTAGTCCAACTGCTGCAATCTGGCTCAGAAACTGAAGGCAGAATCTGTCTTTTTCAGTGTACACCTACCATTTGATTATCAGGTCTATGAAAATCTGCTATCAAACTTAAATTGAATTACTTCTCATCTCTTTCCTGAATGTGAACCCTTTGCACAAAGTAAGACTATGTGGCTACATTTTCCTTACAGTAAAACAAAGGGGAACAAGGAGGGGATAAAAGGCACCAGCAAAACCCACTCCTTCTGTTTAAAATTATAGATGTAAGCAAAGAGCCCAGGGACCAGCCCATATTAGGCAAAGTGCACTCTTTTCTTGTAAAAAGTTTGAAGAATTGAAGGTCTGCTCTCCCCACTTAGGACAGTCAGCGCGCTTGTGTAGTGGGAATGAAAACAAGAGGAGATGTGAGGATACGGGAGCGAAAGGAGGGGCTGGCAGCTCCCAGCTGCAGGCACTGAGGGGAGGATGGGGTATGAGGCCTGCACAGAAGGAAATCATGAAGCCACCTGGGCTCCAGCATGGCCCAACTGGGGTCAGCATCACTGCTGCACCCTCTCTGCCACCAAGGGGACCTTGTGGCCAAGGCACCTGCAAGGAGAGCCCCATCCCAGGGGCTTGCTCAGCTTGCCCACCTCTGAGCTGCTGGTGTCAGGGATAGGCCATGCTCAGCCCATGCCTGATGATGCTTTGATCAGACAGACTGCACTCCCAAAGCACTGTCAGACAAGCCCCAGTGAGAGCACTCTGCCTGTGATGACAAAATCAAAGCTTGTTTTAGCTCTGAGAGCCTCACTGTACAGCACAGCACTGGGTAACCTGTGAGGACACGGTGAGTAATCCAACCTGTCTGAAACACCGTGTAACGCTACACCTGGGTCAGGATCCCAGGTATGCTTTCTGCCAGCTCTGCAGCTGAAAATGTGCCTGCTGGTATCTGGTCTCTATCAAGCTTCAGGGATCAGATTGGTTTATGAACCTGCTTATATTAAGAGCAAACAATTTATCACTGCGGATTTTCCACGGAGTTGCCTCACTGTTCCTCTGGTTCCACAGCTACCTGCCCCCGAGAGCTCAAACCTCAACCCGCAGCTTCTGGGAGCTGTGCAGCATGGGGTGACTCTGTGGGTACCTATCCCTCCTTCTGCCCTCAAGGCACAACTCAGATCTGGCATTTTAAACCTTACTTTTTAATTTTTCTGTCATGCAAGGTGCTTTTGATGACAAACATCACACAAAGTTCTGGTGTATAATATGGGTGATAATGGTGCACTCTGTGCTTTACACTATTTCCTTCTTTGCCTGCCATGGATTTTGGTTTGGTTACACCATGATCAATAAGGTGTGTTTTGTTCCAGATAGACTCCACATACCATACCATATGTTTAAAATTGCTGCATCAACAAATCAAAGTAAACAACCTTCTCTCCCCTGTGAGATGATGAAAAACATAAATTATGTAGTCTTTAAACAAATGGTAAAGGGTTTCCTTATTAGGCTTCAGGGTCCTGTGTGTGTATATGCCCATTGTAAAATCCTTGTCATTCCTGGGTCTGTAGGTCTGTATAATGTTCCTCACAGGTTCAATTGAGTGGTCAGCATGCCAGGCTTGGACTGGGGGATTTGACATTGACACACACATCCATGCATATATATATATATTTACTTATATAAACTACAGTAAAAAAGTTAAAATCTCTGCTGTTTCTTTTGCAAAAAATTTTCTTGGTGGTGAAAGCTTGCCTTGCTTTCAGGAGAACTTTTTCTTCCATTTCCCTTCTCTAGCATTTTCTCCATTTCTTGGCTTGCATAGAATTATCTCTTACATTCAACATTTTGCTTTACCAGGTAAGAAAAACACATCATCCCTGGTTGGGGACACAATGCTGTCCTTCCAATCCATGTGAGATCTAGTCCATCTCCATGTCCCTCAGACAATGGACCCAGCCACATCCTCACCCACCTAGCCTGCCACCTTCTCCTGGCCACAGCCACCAAAGCACCTGGAAACCAGGATGGACCTTGGCTGAAAACTGAAAAAGGACACTGAAAACACTGAATAAAATTGTATCAGCAGCTTTGCTCAGTGTCACCATGGCCAGCTGGACTGTGGCAGACATCTGGGTGAGCTTCCCAGGGACAGTGGATGGGAAGAACCCTGAGGTGCTCTGCTCGTAGCCCCAGGTTGGCCATGGCTGTGACCATCACCTACCCAAGAACACCTGCAAGTTACAGCACCAGCCATTCTCTTCATAAATAATTTTGCTTAAGCAAATAGCACCAAGTTCATTTTACTTGTTATGGGAATTATCTTGAATAAGGCAAATATTGAGGTTATCAGAGCGATATGTCTTATCTAAGGCAAATGGCAATTTTTAGGGGGGGTCATCACTGTTGACTTATTAAACATGTTCCTGATGGGATGTCTGGCATGTACTTATCCATAGAAATGCCTCACTTTTTCTGAGTAGCCTTTGAGAACCAAAGCATGTCCTGGTCTCTTGCCCAGCTTCTATTTTCCATGCAATTACCTGTTATCTCAAAGCAAATGAGCAAGAGAGGAGGAGAACCAACAAGAACTCTCCAAACCGAGGTGCTGGACCACACCTGGGCTTCCAAGTATTGCAGCAACACAAATAAGAAGTTGTTGTAGCCAAAAGGACTTGATATCTCACCCTCCTGGCCATTCTCTATCTCCTTTCTACGGAAGCTTTCAGCCCACCATTCTGCTGTGTCTCATTTGAGATGTAGCTGACATTAGAGATAGAAAACCTTTCAAGTTATTTAACTGAGTCAATGAACAGCCATCCCAGGATCAAGCCATGAAACTGCAATCTGAGGATGATCTTTTTCTTTCCCTCTTACTTCTCATGGACTGGCAAGGAACAGTTTATATCTTTGAAACTATAAATAGACTGGAAAACCTAGTACTGCACAGGTAAATCAGCAGCATTAAGGATGTCTTCAGCTACATCAACACCTCAATTTTCATGACTTATTCAGACAAATTGCTTTTTGCAGTAGTTGAGCAGGTTTCCAGCATTGAGGAGCCCACCTGCATCTCCGTGAGAGACCTGGTGACATTAACTCTTTTGGAAAGCAGAAAAAATGAGAAACTAGGACATTAAGGTCAAAATTGCTACTTTCCAATTACTAAGAGTGCTCAGCCTGAGATATTTATGAATGTTCCATGTTTCATAGGACCAAGCAGACTTTGCAGTTTGAACATAAAGACTTTGCACTGCCTCTGAGCATTCAGACATCAGAATATCTGAAGTATCAATGCAGAGCTTGTGCCCTTACATCCCTGCTGAAGCACAGCCAAATCAGTGGATATCTCCCACCTCTCCCCTCACTTCCCACACCTGAGGTGCACCTGTACATGCCTGTTCAGCCAATCCACAAAAGGACAGGAGAGACAAGAGAGCAAAAAGCAAATGATCATTCCTGTCCAGGGGCTTCACCTTGGAAGGCACTCAGGTGCTATAAAGTGTGGTGGCAATGCATCACAGTAAAATAAATGAGTGTCTCATACTGTACACAAGAAAAAAAAAAAAAAAGAAAAAGAGGAATACACCAAAAAAAGTGCATGTGAATAGTTTGCCACATACTTTGTGCAGCTTGCATGAGGGAGGTGCAGGGAAGAGATGATTTCCCCAGCCTGGTGTAGGAACACCCTCCTCAGACCATCTGTTCTCCCTCATCTAACCCACCACCTGCTTCCTTCAGCAGTCACTGAAAGAGCCCCCCTAAGCCCTGTGTGCTCCCCGTGAGCCCCCAGCCCCTCCTGGAGTGCAAAGACTGAGCTGGAGGGAAGTGGCACACAGCACATGAACAGTGCCCACCTCCTCTTACAGCTGGATTCACCTTGTGTCCAGGAGGAAAACAGAGGGAAGTCACCTCTGTCACTGCCACTGAGCAGGGTTTGCCCCTTGCCAAGCCCCCTGTTTGGCTGCCCATCCCCAGGCTGTGGGAGAAACCAGGGACACCAAGTTGTTACCATGCCATAGGAGTATTGGCCATGTGGGAGACATCCCAGCTCCTGAATACAGCCTTGGCCAGATGGAACAGGGGCTTGGTGAAAACAAGTCTTTGAGTTTAGTTAAGGAGATTGTTTTCAATTAAAAATGTATTTTCTAAAGTGATGAGTAATTTGAAGTTGATTTTTGGCTTTGATGTCTCAGCACATACTGCAGTTTACTTCTTTTAATTCCCTGCTCTTTAAGCACATCAAGGTAAGACTATCCACAATTTCTTCCCTGATTTTGGCACTATCAGTCTTTCCTGATGCCACATTATTTTTATCTGATTACTGCAAATCAGATATCCCATGGCAAGGGGGTGGAATAGGATGAACTTTAAGGTCCCTTTCAACAAAAATAATTCTGTTATTCTATGATTCTAATTGTGTTTGTCCCCCTGGAGTATCAGTCCTCACATCCTCACCCTTGGCTTTGAAGCAGAAAGGTTAATTATCTGGAAAAGTGAGAAAAACTTATTTACTGTGAAAAAACAAACAAAGAAACAAAGCAGCTCATGCAAGGAAAGCTAGACATAAGCATTTAAAAATCCTAAATACCTGACATTTTACCTGAGTTGAGATTTTTCTGTCTTGGCTAATTCAATGCAGTTTAACATAACGTTAGGGACCTGACTCCTGTTCCTTTTATCTCACTGAAAAAAAAAAAAAAAAAAAAAAAAAAGAATAAATCCATTCTATTCTGAGGAACGAAAGCATTTTTAAAGGGGCTGGAGGTCACCAGTAGGCGTATCAAATCCAGGCAAATTTACATGGTGTAGGAGTCCCCAGCTTTTGAGCCACAGTGTAGCTATTAAGTGAAGGATCAGGGGTTCATTATATTAATCTGGCACTCGGTACAAGGCAGCAGGTGACTGGGGAGCACGTTTCAAGCAATCACTGTGAGTCAGATTTAACTCAGCTTTCTTCCAGGGCTGCTCACCATTATCTCCCACAGAGACCTTTTTAGGCATCAGGGTCAGGGGAACATGCACCAAAACACTTCCCATAAATAGAAGGATGGAGAGTGAGATGGAGCAGGAGATCGATGCCTGCACACCCACATCCAGCAGGAGCAGGCTGGGCTCTGCAGGAGGATGCCCCTCCATGGACCAGCTGGGCTTCAAAGCCCCATTTCAGCATCTCCTACCCAGGGTGGGAACTGCTGCCCCTCCCTGTCCTCCCATGACTGCTCCTGCTGGAACAGGATCAAGAAGTAGATGCTGTTTACATCTCCACTTCCTCACTCTAAATCTCAGGAGGGTTATGGGGTATATTTTGCTTTCTTGTGCTGTGTTCCTGAGGTGCATCCTACATTTCCTGCTCTTACTTTTGCCTGTGCATGGACTGGATGTGTGGATACTGCCTCAGCTTTACCCCAGCTAAGCTTTTGTATCTGGACTCTACTGTTTATTGCTTAATACATTCCCATATAGTAATTCGCATGCTGAACACAAGGAAGAAAATAAGTGGAAGGGCACTTAAAGTAGATTTAAAGACTTATTACAGCAACCAGCAGTTTTTGCCAGATACTATATAGTCAAAGCACTGAAAAGGATTTTGAAACCTACCATAACCACAGATTTCAGGTTGATTTTTCTGTTATTTCTGTATTCACCATTTTAGCTCAAAATAGTGCTTTTCAGCATGTAGGCCTGTACTAATGCTACTTTGCACATGACCCCAAGCACAAGTGCACAGTTCTCCAGTGGAGATGTGAATTTGCAGTGCTGGAGGCTGGGGGAAATGCTCTCCTGAACGCTCAGGAAGGAGGAGCAGCACCCATGACCCAGCAGTCTGCCACAGAGAAGAGCTGCTAATGGCATTTCTTATCTCTTGGAAAAGCTGCTGCTGATTGTAATTTCCATTTCCACCCATTCCCACCTCCTATTAGGCCATTTTGTCTCCTGCAGCAAAGCAGAATAATACATATCTGTGATACTGGAACACAGCACCTCAGTGGCCAGCAAAGCAAGCCCTGCAGTGCAACTTACTTAGAAAGCTATTGCCATGATTTTGAGATTTTCTGGTACTTTCTTTGCTTCTTCCTCACTCATCCTTCTTCATCACTCTGTTTTTTGCTACCAGGACTGCTGTCATAATTTCTGGTTTCCACCACAGGCAGAGGCACCTGAAGTGACCAGCTCTACCTTGTGTGTGTCTCAGCCTGAGCCAACACCTGCACAGCTTTTGGAGTAGCAACCTGCTCCATCAGGTCACAGTGCTTCCTCCACAGTCATGGGAGGACTTGGAAATAGTGTAACTATTGCTGTGTCCAGTGTTCAGATCTGGGAACAGTCCCAAATCAGGCACAGTACCTCTCCAAAGTGCTTTCTGAGCCATCCCAGCTTGCAGACCCTGCCTTCCCAGGAGGTCCCCAGAGGAAAGCCAAAGGTTTGCATTGCTTGTGCTACAGATCCATGCCTATGTTATTTGGTGGTTAAACCAGATGTGGCAGCTCAGTGGATGGATGGAGTGGTGGGAGCATTAGGGAGAAGCCTTTGGGGTAATGATGACTCTATGGTCACACTTGTCACTTCTGCAGCTCTGGGTGAGCCACAGCTGTGAATCTTGCCATGTGCCATGTTTTCTTTCTCTCCCCCAAGGTGTGTGCAAAAGACAGCTCTCCTGGTGCAGCAGCACTGCTCCTTGCTCTCTTTTCCTGGGGGAGAAGGCTGGCAGATGGGGGTTGGCTGCGGAGCCAGGCTTGGAGCCCCTCAGAGGGCACTGGAGTTTAGATGTCTGTTCCTTCAGCCTGTAGTGAAGGCAGAGCCTGTTTGCAAATCTGGATTTCAGCAGGGCTCAAAAAGTAAAGACATCCTGTCGTTTAAATAGGGCATGTCTGACTTAAATGTTCTCTCAGAAAGGAGTTTAGCTTTTCATCCTTCCTCCATGAGCCAGAAGGCAAGGATCAGTCCCCTCCATTTTCCCTCTATTGTGCAGCCCCCTCTGAAATATCATCAGGCCCTCAGGGATGTTTATTTACACTGGTGACAGCCACATCTTGAACTCCTCACAAAAATAAATTTGCTATGAGTATTATGAGTTAGTTGGGGAATTATTTTCTTTATAGCCCAAAGCCCCACCTCTTTGGTGTCTGCATTGGTTTGATTATGACTGGAAGTCCTAATGTCAAACCTGGGCTTTGAATAGGATCCCATGAAGCATTTGCTTCATTCAGACCCCGAATGTGATGGCAAGTGCCCAACAAGTGAGTCAGTGAGGTTCTGTGAATCTGTTTATCAGACAGCAACAATCATTTGTGGAAATGTCTTTGGTAGCAACAGAAGAGTCTATTTGATGGTAGCACTGACTAATGTAAATGAGGATTAATTAATGTTTTCCTGCAGTGATGTTGGCACTGATAGTGCCTTATTCACGTAATTTAATTTCTATTGACAGGCTGCTAATGGAAATGGATAGCAATGGTTGTCTCTTCCATCAGGCATGCTCTGCCACAAAAATAATTCTCCAAACTGGCAGTTGGACTCATTCATTGCTGAAAATGTGAGGCAGTAAAAGAGGATGATTCAGGAATGTCAAACAAAGCAACTTTCTGTCTAATTCACAGCAGTCATCTCCCAGGTATTTGAACCAGGATAAATTTGGGGGTTCAGGTCTGGTTTGGGCTTAGCTGCCTGTGAAGCCCGGCTTCAATTTAGCCCCAAAACATGGACATGCAGCTTCACAGTGGGAAAGAGCATATTCCAAGTGCGCAGGTGGATGTGCCCACAGTCCCACAGCTCAGGGCACAGGAGAGGAGAGGCTCAGCTCCCAGCACAGGGGCCAGGGAGGAAGGGTCTAGCAGGGTTAATGTGCACCAAGTTGGGTCATCCCCTCCCCCTGGAGAAATCCAAAGCAGTCCCGACAGTGAACAGGGCCCCAGGAAAGCCACTGGTTTTATTCTAAGACAATAACCAGAAACAACTGCTGGTGTTTGGGGATGGTTTGAGTTCAGCAGAAGACTCAGGCTGAGACACCCCTATGGATTGAGAAAAACATTCTTCTGGTTTCCTTCCAGGTTCAATTCCACTATGTCCTCAATTGCTCCCCTCAGTGTTTGAAAGTGCAGTTGAAGAATTGCTGCTCATGAGAAATCATAAATGTTGGAGAGCAGAAAGAAATATTCCAGTGGAAAAATATCTTCCCTCCTAGCTGAGTAAGTAATGTACAAAATCTAATTGTCCTGGGTTAAACCATGACACATAATTTTTTTTTCTCATTTTTATTTAATAACTTTGCACACTGCTTATTTGTTGAACAAAGATATCATTTCCAAGTCTCCTTTTGCCCATGGGATGAACTTCTAAGGGACTGCAATTTCCCCCTGTATTGAGGAAGGTCCACACAACGATGACTGAAAGGTCTCCTGGGAAACTGGGAAATTACCCTTCCATCAGGCCTGACACATGCCATCACCCCTCTCCTTGCAGAACTGAATGGCAGGGAACCATCTTTCAATGCCTCTGTATCTTCAAGCCCCACCAAATGTCTGTCACAGAAGAAATTTTAGCTGTTGAAAGTCTTCCTATGATCACCCTGAAATATTCATGACCACATTTTGCCATACTCTTGCTTACATCACAATCAGTAGAAAAATACTTGGAAATGTGCAATGTGCCTGTTCATAATAAGTGGTAGGGCTGGAAGAAGAGCAGCACAGAGCAACCTGCCATGAGCAGCCTGGAAAGCAGGCACAGCAGCCCCAGGAAGAGCCCCGTGGCCAGCAGCTGCCCCACAATTCTGCCTGTCCCCACATGCAAGGGCCTGCAGCTCTCCCTCTGATCTGATCACCCATTTGCCTGCTCACCATCAGCATTTGCTTAATCCTCATGCCTTCACTGCACTCCATCCTCGTCCTTTCAAAGCAGAGCCATAACCTCTCCCCTCCGGGCATGCTGCTGCTGCTGTCCCCATTCTCTGTCCAAACTGGAGGCTTTAGTTTGATGCCTCTGCTGTGGTCTCATTGCAGCAGGAGTGAGGAGAGTCTGGCACCTTGGAAAATGAGATCTATGCCAGCTCAAATCAAGCATCCAGGGAATACTGAAGCTGTGAGGGGCTGTGATGCCCGAGTGAATCGCAGTGGTACCCTCTACATCAAAGTCTGGGGCTGGGTGAGACCAGCAGAGCTCAGAGCTGTGCCCTGGGGGGTGGCAACAAAGTTGTGGTGGCCCAGCCTGCACGAACCTTCCCAATGCCCTGGTGCTGAAGGCATTGCTGCAGTACAATTTATTTCCCACTGCTTTTTGGGATCTCTCCTTGCTGCTTTGGACAGGGAGGAGCCAGCTGTGGGGATCAGACTCCTTGGCTGCCACTGTGGCACACTCAGATGAGGAGCCAAACTCACTAAGAGTCCCCAGGAGGCCATCCACACCAGGCTGGGATGCAGTGGTGCTCCCCATCCCCTCTCCCACTGATGCCAAAACAAAGATAACTGTGTCAGGAGGTGGGGAGAGGAAACAACTCCCCAGCCCCATGCTTGAGGCACCCCAAAGCAAAGCCCTCTGCATTTAAAACCGAACAGATGTGGAAAGATTTGGGGAAGAGGGACAAGAGCCGTTAAGCAAGGCCAGGGTTGTATGGAAGTATAGTGACCCTCATCAGACAAACTCACATGGTTAGAGAAAACAGGCAAGTTTAGAGTTTTAAAATCCCTTCTTTGGGTTTGGAAAAGAAGGAGCAGTTCCAGTCTAGGTATATCTCAGCACAACTTCTGGAGTTTAATTTTGTTAATTACTCAAGGTAAGTAAAATTTAGGGTTAGCACCTGCACAGAAGGGAGGACTGTTTACAAGGTGATAAGATTAAGGGGAAAAACAGGCAAAAATTACTGCCTAAGGAAGGGAGAAAGGTTAGTTCAAGGTATGACCTGAGGAAAAGTGTTAATAACAGCATGCAGAATCCTCGGCCCTTTGCAGCCAGCAGAGCTATGGAGGCTGGCTCCCAGGCTCACCTTTGTCTCAGAGGTATTTCTCCCCTTTGCCCTCTCTTCCTACAAGCCCCTGCCTGCACAGAGTCCTGAGCATGCCAGTGGTGACCGGACACCTATTGTGCTCCCTAAGGGGCAGAGGGGATGGTGTTTGGACCTGTCCCTCTTCTGAAATGCTCTAATTAGGTGACTGCAGAAAGTGACTTCAGTCCACCTCCTGCTCCCTCCCCGCCTGGGGCAGGGCCCTGAGCAGCAGTCCTGGCCCCTTTTACAGGGAATGCCAAATGAGGAGTGCACACTAGGACTTCTCTTTCCTCTTCCAGCATCCAGCAGCTGCTGCCTGGACTGGGCTCCTCACTGCCAGCAACATCCCAAACCTCAGTGGTGCTCTGGCAGCAGGCACGGGAAACAACAATTCTATCCAGATTGGAGGCACGCAGGGGGTGTAGAAGAGTGGCCAATGCATTCATGTGCTGGACAGAACCTTCAGCTGTGTGCCATGGGATGCTGGATGCTCCATGTGCAATGCTCCCATTCCATGCTCTGGCCATGCCTGCATGTGCTCCTTCTTCATGGCTTTGGCTTTGCTGGGAACCCATTAGTTTATTTTACAGGGCTGCCTGAAAACGGGGGCAGCACCCACAGGACACCACAGCTTGGAGATCTTGTGCTGAGGCTGAGCATTAGCCTGCTCCTGGCTGAGCCGTTCTGGTGCCCAGCAGCACCCCTGTAAAGGTGCTGAAAGCCATCACCCCAACAGAGGCACTGCTCTGGAGGCCAGGCAGCTCTGTGGTGGGCAGAAGATGTTCAGCTGCTGTGTTTCTTCTTATTTGTATCACCAGTATCCTTTGCTGAAGAGCTGACAGCAGCTCTGCAGTAGGTGATGTCCCATTGGGTTGCCCAGAGGCTGGCAGATGCCACATTCCTGGAACTGAAAGGGCTGCACGGACAAGGGGATATGTTTTCTGAAAGTCACTCTTGCACTATTAGGTGGTTCTACATTTTGACAACCATCTTAAAAACCACTCCCAGACATTTGATCCCTGAGAGGCTGAGCACTGAGCTTCAATCTGCAGGTTTTAGGATTTTCTGCTGGGGTACCAATAATTTATTCCCCTGCCCATGTGTTTGCTGCTTGGTGAGTCCATGTACTGACCCCTGTGAACGATCATTTAGCTCATCTGTCAAGGGGATGTGACTCAAGACTCGCTTTTTGCTGGATCCATCGAGAGCACGTAGCAGTGTCTGACAAGCACGCTTGCTGATCTTCTGATAATAACACCATGTCACCCTGCATCTCCAACACTGCCATCCCACACGGGTTTTCTGTATCTGTTTCACTTAGAGAGCACAGTCATTATGTGTGCCACACGTGAAGTTACAACGGCAGCCCAGCATTGTTCAGCTGGCGGTGCTTCAGCTCTGGTTGTAGTCTACTCTGGCTGCCAAAGAGGTAAACAAACAGCCTATTTAATGAGCACCAAATTCTGTCAATGCTGGTAGTTGCTATGGTGAGAATTCCCAGCGCGACGCTGCAGCCCTTGGTCTCTCCAGGCAGAAAAACGTGGGCGTTTCGATTCACAACACTGTTTACCAAGGTAGGTCTGAAATGCACAGAAGGGCAGGGGCGGAGGCTGCTGGCACTGGGAGCCTGCTAAGGAAACTACCAGAAACAAACACTCATGGATGGGAAGATTTAGGAATAATCAGAAAACCAGCTCAGGTCAGCAGCACCGGATTCAGCGCTGGCTGAGCTGCTCAGTTGCTGTTGCATTGGTATTTTTCAGGGCAACCCGGAGCATGCGGAGATCCAGAGCACAAAATCCCTGGCCACAGCAGTCAGCAAAGGCACCAACCAGCAGCTGCGGATGGAGAAATATCTGTGCTTTCAGCCCTCGGGGAAGGCTGTGCAGAAGAGATGAGAAGGCTGATAGCACTTTGCTTGATCTGCCTGCTGCATCCTCGCTGCTCCAGGAAGATTGCAGGCTCCAGGGCTGTCAAGCCGTCAACTTTCACTTGGTTTGACAACAAACTCACTTCACATACATGGTTACACTTAAAGAAAATAAGAGGAAGAAAAAAAGAAAGCTGTTGGAGCAAGCAATGCCCACAGATGCTTCCTAGAAGTAGAACGTTATTTTGCGATCTGGCACCAACATTTTAGCAGCCTATAAAAGGTAAAGTTGGTACTACAGCCAGCCATTTGTACTGTACAAATAAGAGCTGTGAATATATTCTGGAAGTAATGTCAAAGAGGACCAGATGGGAAATGAGCAGCATTCATTCTAATTTAACAAAGACAGCTAACCCAGAATATGCATTAACATGTAGCATTTTTCATCTGCCTCCATTCAGAACAGATTCTCAATATCATTTCCAAGGAAAGGAAATTGAAGGAATACTTACTCCTTGGTGAATTACTGTTCTCTCATAACTGGAGAAGTTTGGCATCCGAAGCTAGGTGTAATGTGTTTTCCCTGGAAATGTATGCAAAGACACAATACACCCACAACCCCCTGCATTCGGGCGTGCAGCCAGCTCTGTGTGTTTTGGTCCATGCTGGATGGATCCAGGGTTTCAGAAGCCTTGGGCACATTGCTGGCCTGCAGAGAGAGGTTTCACAAGGCAGGGCAGGGAGGAGAGGCTGTGCCAGGTGTATGGAGGGTCTGATGCCACAGCTGGAGGGTCTCTCTCCAGCCCAGGTCATTCTGCACATTTCAGTGACAGCAGGTCTGATTCCTCATTTCTTTGCATAAGGACAAATGGCTTGTGGGTGACATATGCTTTAGACACATGCTTTGAGGACTGAACCCAGATTCAAAGGCTAACAAATCCTAGATATAGATTTTAAAAATGCAAGCTCATTTTTGACTCTTCCAGGATGCATTGAGTAGGGTGAGCCTGTTTGAGGGGAGGGATCCCAGGGTACAACATGTTGAAGCTTTCCTTCATGTGTTTAGGAGAACCTCTGATCCTATTTTTAAACAAAGCACTATTTCCATCCCCTCTTTTTTTTTCTTCCTTAAATATTTAGAAGGGACTAACCACAGAAAACAAGCCACATCCTGAACTTATTTTTTCCAGCATAAATTCAATCTTTTTATTCAGAATTGTTCATTACTGGAACCTCTCTCAACTTCCAAGTTCCTTTGTGTAACATTTTTCTTTTTGAAGTCCGGAATTGCCACAGTTCCCCCAAGCCCCCCATCCTGACACATCACAAAGCCAAAGTTCTATGCCATTCCACTCAGAGGAGCTCTGCATTTAAAACATGCCATTAATTTACAATGAACAAATAGGTATCAGCTCTGTTCCACAGCACTCTTCCCTTGCCTGGCAGAAATACATAGACACAACCCATGCTGGCTCCTGGAGCTTTCTGCTTCTCAGCAGTGTGATCTCAATATTTTTGGCATACCCTGGGCCACATTCTGCCCCATGAGCAGCCTGTCCTGATCCAATCCTGGGAAGCCCTGCTGCAGAGCCTCTCTTTTGATAAAAGCAAGCAGAATGAAAGGCTGAAAACCAGCTGAGGTCAGACCAGATCACCACCAAGTTCCTGTCTGACCTTGAAAACCTGATAAAAATGCACAGCTCTGGCTGCAAGTTGACACTGTACACAAAATGCTTTTTGTATGGCTGCAGTACTTGGTTTAATGCATCCCTTCATTCCCTCAGCTTTCTCTACACAGAATTCCATTTGGAGAGACTACATGTAATTCCTGGCCAGTGATCTGCATCTGCACAAATCCTCTTCCTGTCTCTCTCAGTAATACTTATAGTATGCCCATTTGCTATGCAAAGAAGCCACTTTCAGAAGCAGAATAGGATCTCCAACTTCCCAGGCTAAGGTTTGCCCCTCAATCCCAGGGACACTTATGCTGGCTTTGCTTGGTGGCAGACCTTGTGCGCCACAGACAGACCAAATCCAGCAGCAGTCCCTGGCTAAGGTGTGCAGCCAGGACCACGTCATCCCCACAGAATCACCCCAATCTCTGCTCCTGCAGCTCTGGGATGCTGCCCCTGCAGCCCCTGGTACGGGGCCACTACACTGCCACGTGTGTGCTGTGCAGTTTGCTGGCAACAACACAGCAGAGGCTGCTGGAAGTGGTGGCAGCCTGTTTCACTCCCTGCTTCATCACTGCCTGTGTGCTGGGCAGGTGCAAACTTGGTTATGGGTGAGGGAAGCGAGGCTCAGGCTTTGAGGCTCACTTGTTCATAGCTCTGAGAGTTTTATGAGACTGCTGCCGTGTGAGTATTCCAGGGATTGTCACCACCAGGAGCAAATACTGCTGGAAACAAAATCTTAACCTGTAATTATATACAGTGCAGTGCACCAAATCCTCTACAGATCACAACCTTTATTTCCTATGCTTTCAGCCTCTGAAAAGCTAAGGTGCAGGTTGTTCCCTGTTCATTAGGACTGGAATAATGGCTTACAATGGCTCCTGAAATCCCTGGCTAGGGCAAGGGAAGCAGCATGAATTTTATAGGCAAGAAAGACTAATAATCTTTCTCCCTTCCTCTAAAATCCTCCCTCCCCCCTACTCTCCCGGAACAAACACACTTTTTAAAAGGCTTTTAAATAATCTCATGTTCCTTAACAAAATTACAGCAGCAGTTTCCTCCTTTAATAGCACTCTTCTTCTTAGTAATCTTGTTTTAGCTACAGTTTTTGATGGAGAGTGCTGGTAGATTAATCATCTCTCACCCCTCTTGGTTATTTTGCCTGGCTTCAGGAAGAAGGAATTCTGTTTTGGAGCAAAGTTTCCTGTTCAGAAGAGGAAGCTCCATTTATGTGTGCTTTTAACTAGGAGTGATAAAAAATTTTATTTGAATGGTTAATTGGGGCATAAATAGATGAATTGTGAATAGCAATCTGATCCATCCCAGTGGATGAATTGAGCTGTCTTCTGCAAGCTTGAGGTCTGCTCCTGCACATCACCTTATAGAAAGTGCTGGAAGACACTGGCTGAAGGGAACAGACTGACTGAGATCCCAGTGTAAATGCAGACAAGGGCACAAAGTATTTTAGTTTAAGAGCTATGATAAGAACAATCACTTCTTTGACAATCTCAGTCATAAGAGAAGTTTTAAAAATAAGCCTTTTATAAAGTTTATTCTGCAAAACATAAATTGCTGGAGGTGTCAGTGAGAGAAAGAGGATTGCATGAACATGTAATCAGATCAAATTGCACATTTAAGAGCAATTCAGATAAATTCATTAATAACTGGAAAAAATGTTAATAATGGTGTTGATAAGAAAGCTATTGTCATTTTTCCCCTTTCTTTAAATCAGTGTCACTGTGTAAGTGCACTAACAGATCTTTGCATTTTGTGCCTCTCTGCTGCTGAGGCTGGACTGGCAGGATGCTCACACTGGGACACCCCCAGGTCATGTTCAGCAGTGCCAGGTACAGATCTGCATTTCCTTAGGTCTGACTGCTTTACCACAAATTGTCTTACAGCTGTCTCTACATGACAGAGGATGCTAACAAAAAGTGATTCCTCCTCCTCCAGTGCTGGGTAGGTTTTCCAGGTCATCAGAAATAATGAACATTATCAGCTGCTGGGAAAGAGCCTAATATCACTGAGGACTGCATGAACCCTGCTCTACTGACAGTGAGTAGGATGCTTTCAAAGAAGATGGAATCATAATTTTAAATAACTCAAACCATAATCTCCATCTTACTCACATTTAGGTTTAACAAGGTGTGAGCTGGTCAAACCCAGCCACATGGCTAATGTGGAGAAAGGAATACCTTTGTATGAAGAGAAAATTACTATCATATCTCTGTAAATATACCACAGTACTTTGCATCATAGCAATTTATTGCATAGACAGCTGTCTGCTTTCCTCCCTACTCACTAAATATGTGCTTTTCACAGACACAAACATTTTATTGTATCTTCCTGAATTCTGCCACCACCTCTTAGCAGGAAAACATCACCTTCTGGTCAGTGAGAGCTTCTGCTGTGACAAGTGGTCCAGACACAGCAGAGGGATGTCAGACCTCCCTTGTCCCACAACAGGTCATCAAAGATGCCAGTGGCTTAGTCTAAATCTGGATTAGGTTTCAATTAGATAAACTGCTAACTGCATCTTGGGTAATTTCCTGTGATCTTTCCATGGGAATCAGAGATCTGATGTGTTGAGAGTTGTCTAGACCCAGCACATCAGAGTGGTTTTCTTAGCACTGGTCAGGCTAATTCATGGATTAAAGGAGGAAGGGAAAATTCCTTCCATGAATAAAGCACTAGCTATTTTGGTCACGAGTGGCATCAGCTACTTAGAACTCTATTCCTGGAAATGAATGCATGACTGTGCAGGTGGTTTTGGCTTGCTTGAACCTGGATGGATGTTCCAAGAAAAAGAGTTGGTGATCAGAGCTAGCATGGAATGCAAGACAGGAAGAGCATCTCTGTGCCCTGACCTGCTGGATTAATGAAACCAGGATCCACAAGGACTGATGTCAGAAGTGAGCAGGTAAATACAAGCATCAAGTGCTTGGGCAGAGCCATTATAAATGGGGGAAAATACCATTACTCATTAGAATATCACTGGAGGGCTGCTGAAGAGGATAAGGGATCACCTGATGGAATCATACAAACAGCATAAGGAATAAATAAAAAGAGATTAAAATCTTGATACATAATCAAAATGAGGACTATGTTTGACCAAAGAGAGGAACCACTTATATCACGCAAGAGGAATGCAGCTTGGGTGAAAATGACCATGAAACAACATAGTTCACAAGCTATAGGAAAGGAAAAAAGGAAAACAGCAAAATAAATACAATGGACTTCCAGAAACCATATTTCAAAAACCTCACAGTACTGATAATAAGTCTCAGAGAAAAGAGAATTCAGGAAAGTTTGCAGAACCTTAAAGAAACAATGGTAAGGGCATCAATTCAAACAATCCCAGCAGAGCAGGGAAAGCAGCTTTTGTAAGACATAAACTATTTTCTTAAAACATGACCACTTCATTGACCTGCAAAGAAAAAAATGGTTTATTCAGAAAATGGAAAAGAGATTCACTGGCATGGGAATGTAAATGTATAGGCTGAAAATCTAGGGATCAAACAAGAAAAATCAAGATGGAAATATAAATACAACCAACATGTTTGAGAGCACATCAAGAAAATATAAAATACATTATCAGGGACATAAAGGCCTTCTATCAGAAGAACTATCAACAGGGAAGAAAAGCACCCGCCTTCTTCACCATAGCTTTCAGTAAAAAGACCACTTGTACCCAAACGTTTTGCACAGATGGTGCCATGGATGACAGGAGATCCTCTCAGTCTAGAAGAATGAAAGAATAAGCAAAGAATACTTGCCTTGATTACATATAATGTGCTTAGACTGCTTGTTAAATCTATCTCACGGCTCTTAACAGCTCTCTGGGATCCCACAGAGAACCAACAAGGTGTCAGAATACCGCAGAAGTGAGACATAATTCCTTTTTGGAAGATGAGCTTAAGAATATGGCCCAAGCTAACACCATGGGAATTTCCAAATAAAATTGGAATAAAGAAATGTTCTTTAAACATACTGAAAATAATAAGGAATTGAGTAATGGCTAACACAAGTTCATTAGATCACGTAGGTATTTTTCCTGAAAAGATGCTCAATGGATGGCAAACCAAATCAAAGTCAATAACACTGTGCTGTTCCAAGAAAAACAAAAAACAACAACAACAACAACAAAAAAATAAAATTAAAAAAAAAAAAACAGAAGGAAAAAATTATTTAAGCAAGCATCATGTGGTGTGTACAGACAGGAGTGATTTCTGCCTGGTCTGTAATGTGTTCATCTCATCTCATCCAGTGCTGCAAAGATCTCACTGGAAATCTGTGTCCAGTCTGGGGCACTGCATTTTAAGTTAATGGAGGAACCAGGACAGAGATATGACAATAGCACCACACAAATAATGAAGGGTCTAGAAAATATGGTCAACAATCATGTAAAACTCAAAAAATATTTTTTTTGTAGAAAAGGGAGAGGCACAACACTAGTCTTCAAATACATAAAGGATAGCTTCAGAGAGGAAGGGAATTTGCTGAGCTCCACATCCATTGAAAAATGGTCAAGTGGGATCAAAAGGTAGTAATGCAGAAGCATGTATTGTCTGATATTTATCCATTAGAACAGGCTATTACAACTAAGAAATTTCTATCTGAGGATGTATTTTAATCACTTGTAATGCAAGAAAGAGGCACTGTTTTTCCTTCCTTGTGGAATGGGATAAGCTAGACAATCTCTGGATATCCCTTCTGACCTTGCTCTCTGTGATTCATGCACTAGGGAAGCCATGGGCAGGTGTTTCTTTGAGGATGAACCTGAGGAGCAAAGGCTGGGGGTGGGTAGCAGACACAGCACACAGCATGGCTCAGCCAGGGCTTCTCTGATGGGATGTTTTCTGAAAACCCACAATGAAGATAAACCACTAGGAGAGCAAGAACTTCACTTTTTAGGGAGTGGATTGTTTCTCAGAAGTGAGCTGAGCTGGTTTTCTAACTTTTTTTTCCCCCAAATTACCAGTTAACACCTCCACCCTCACCCCAGGTGTTCCCATTTTAAGCAGGGCTCACACACATGTGGTAATGAGTTGGGAGTAACTCTCAAAGTCTGTGTTCAGTGGTTCTCCTTTACTTTATCAATGTTGCTGGCCTTCAATACCCAGAGCTGCACAAACTGTGTCCAACTGTCTTCTTGGGCCAGACTCAGCATATGCTTCTGCTGGCAGAAGACCAGGCCCCAAAAGCAGAAAGCATGCCAGGCTGCAAAGTTAAAACGATAGGAAATCACCTCTTTTCTGCTCTAAAGCCCATGGAGACCAGTGCCAGATCAGAGCTGGGCAGCCACTGAAATAGAAAAGGGTGCTGCCAAGATGTCAGCTCCTTTCCTGGCACAACTTCCATCAGGCATAACTTTACTTTCCTACTAGTAGTCAAGAAGGAAGACAAATATAAGCACTACCTTATGCCTTCTCCACCTGGTCTTCTCCTGGGCTCTACAGGCAGCTCAATCCTAACTAGAGAAACCACTCCCAGGGCTTATACTGGATAATATTTAAAATCAACATATTTGCAGTTTAGATCTGGTTTGTTTCCATGAAGAACAAGCACATGCATGTACACCCTTATTAATGACATTACACAAGACAAACCCAACAGGAGTCTTCAGTCAAAGTCAAGGGACAAGATGTGCCTTTGTCTGCCAAACCCAGAGCAAAACTCAAAATACCTTGCTCCAGTCAAGATACACAAAGAAGAGAAAAATAAAATTCTTCTCTGCTAGTTACCCTCTACCTCTGCCCCTTAGCAGTATTCTCCATCCACATCCTTAACCCTGACACACAAGGCTTCACTTGGAAATGGAAGGAGAGGAATTAATTCTTCACAGCTGGTTCTGTCCTGCAATGCCTTGATCTCAAGGACAGGCAGCTGTAGTTTTTCTGGCCACAAAGGGAGGGTTAACTCCTACCCTGCCAATTTTCAGATGGATAGCATCCAAAGTGATCTTCTTGCCTTTAACTTTCCCAAGTGGAGACATTCTGGCCTGGGTAAGCGAGATGTATATCCATGTCCATATGCATACAGATAAAAGGCATTCCTATACCTCTAAGGCACATGGATAAACCCCACCACTTCCTAGCTGCTGAGATCCTCCAGGGATATTTTATGCAAAAGATTTAATGAGCATACTTCCAAAGGATATACATGCAGGCATAACTTTAGCAAAAGTGCACATCTAGAGCACAAAAGCTAAAATCCTGGCCCAGAGGGCTGGGAAGGAGGGGGTGTGGGATGCTGGGACTCCACCCTGCCCAGGGCTGCTGGTGAGTGCATCCCTCCCCTGCCAGAGGGACCAATGTTCTCCGTCCTGTCCCCTGTGCAGGATGAGTAACTGCTGGCTACATGCTCAAACTCCAGTTAAAGTCAAGCATGAGTTTTCTCAGCCTTATTTCCACCCTTCTGTCATGCACAGCCCCTGGTTCCCACTTGCTACCATCATCAGGAGTTGCCAGAGAAAGAAGGAGCAGCAGCAGGAGGAAGCAAGGGAGCAGCAATGGGAGGATATTTATGTTTTTTTAATCTGGATATTGGCGGCCCTTATTTTGGTGAGGAGGGAGCAAAAGCACAGCACTTCAAAGCTTGTGCTCAGCGTAGGGAAATTTATATCAACTCCCTCTGAGCTGTAGGCAGGTGCCTGCATGCATGGGGCTGCACGGACAGCCCCGTGACCCAGCACAAAGGCACAGGGACCTTTCTCTGGGGAAGGTGAGGGGACAATGACTGCGCAGAGGGGAAGGAAAGGCCTTGGCCTCACCCACTGGAAAAAGGATGGCTGCTGGCACAGGGTGCCAGATGCAGGACGGCCGAGGGAGCGGGCGGGTTGGGTGACAGCAGGCTGGGCTGCAGGTGTGTGTGTAAGAGGAGACACTTGCTTACACTTGGCAGCCTGGAGCAGGCCCGGGAGCGTGCAGCTGATTGGGAATGAGTTATGGAGGCAGCCGCCTGCTCCGAGCGGGGGAAGCCGCTCCTGGAGCTGTCCTGCAGCAGGGGCCCAGAGCCTGGGAAATCTGGAGGAAAAGGGAAAATCCTGCCACTGCACTCCTGGGTGCAGGAGTTTGGTGGCTGTTGGAAGTGACCAAGGCACTCAAAGGCTGCACAGGGCATTTTGCTTTTCATCTCACTGAACTTCATCTCTCTCCGAAAGCTACAAGGAGGCAGCCCTGGTGGGAAGGGAGGGACAGTTCCAGAGGCTGGACTGCCCTCCTCCAGGGCTGGTCACACACGGGTCATCTGATGTATATTCTTCAAGCTGCAAGGGATGTCCCCTCCTAATCGTGCTCAGCATTCACCTCCAGATCTGGCCACTAGGCTTTTTTAAAAGCTCAAAGTTCATTTGCTAAGAAATGTTCTTGTTGCATTACCTGAAAGCCATCACTGTCTGTGCGTAACTGTAATGAAACAGCTTTCCATACCTGAAGGAGAATAGGGAGCACTCAAAAAATAATAACCACAGCAAGAGAACTAAGGAGTTCAGGCTGAAAATGGGGCTGCTGAGATGAATAAAATGAACATTTCCCCAAGCAGAGAGAATGGCCGGAAATAGCTGCACCTTCCCTCTCTGCTCGTGTGAAGTCAGATTACAGTGAGAAAAGGCATTTTAAAATGGCACCAGAGTTTCTGAGTACTGTGGAATATATACAAAGGCAAAACCAAAGCAAAAAAAGAGCACACAGTGTGCTCAAGGTAACAAAGAAATTCTGTGATACAGCAGGTAAGCGAGCTAGGCTCTGTAGAGACTGAGCATATGCTGTAACTACTGGATCATCTTTCTTCTGTATTACATTTGCTTAGCTTGGTGATAAAAATATAAGTCTTCCTCCACAGGCATATTGACCACATAGTGCTGAAGGTAGATTGTGAGGTTTTATGCTTGTTTATCATGATACATGCAAACAAAATACCTGTCTTGCAAAATATTTTGGCTGCCATCCACCACAAAATAATCTTTGGGCAGAAAGCTCGTCTAAGAAACTCTTTCCTTTCAGCCACCAGAAAGAGTAATTAAAAGCTAAAAAGCATTTGTCTGTCCATTTGGAAGTCAGGGAGCAGCTCAGCTGGGCAAAGAACATGGGCTTGGTGGAGTTTCTGATTAACAAAATGTAGCAACTTTAATATGAGACTTCAACCCAGCGTAACAGCCTTCCCCTCAGCTCTCCCCACTTTCCCCCTGCTGCCTTCTAAAGGTGGTTATCCCAGAGGTTATCTTAACCAAAAAAATGCTTGAATGCAGCTATCTTGGGAGGCACAGTTTCAAAGAGAGGACACATAAAATAATTAAAAGCAATATTCACCTCTCCACTTCAGAGAGCTCCTGTTTGAGCTCCAGAGGGATGAGAGGGAAAGTAAGGGATGCTTCCTAGAGAGCAAGTAAGGTGAACCAGGACAGAAGAGGGGTAGGCTCAGGACAGTGGGGAAGCTAGGAAACTGGAGCAGATTGTGGCAAGTGGGAGACGTGGTGGGGAAGGAGAAGCAGGTCTGTAGGTGGGGAAGCAGGAAAGCGAGGGGAGCGGGGCGGACAAGAGGATTTTGGAGAGCGGCTAGCCAGCTGGCACACACATAGCAGCTGCTGCTGTGTCAGCCGAGGAGAGTAGCTGCAGCTGCACGCTGGCCATGAATAGCAGAGGAGCAGCGTGCCGGCTGGCTGCTGGAGGGACGGGGGCAGCGAGGCGCTGAAAAGGCAGGGGGAGGCTCTCTGAAAGCTTTTCTGCACAGGGGAACCTGACAGCCCTTTGATTTCTGAGCTGTTTGTTCTCCAATTGTCCACTCCAGCGGATGATCAGTAAGAAAGAGTTAAACGAGGAGAGGGGGGAGGGAGAGAAACAGTAGGAAAACTTAGGTCCTAAAGGCAGATCTAGGCTTTGATACTGTCTCCATAGCATGCAGTTGTCTGTATGTATAGCTTTCATAGTTGTCAGCGGGGATCAAAATCACAGAGTGCTTAAACTAAAGGAGAAACCTCCGCGCAGTTACCCTCATATTTGCTTGAGCCACCACTGGAGGAGGACATGATCCACCACTTGGCCATCTGTTCTGTGTGCCGCACATGTCACTCTACAAGCCCTCCTGTGTGAGCTCCTACTGTGGGTTCACACACGCTTTGTGCCTCCCCGTGAGGGTGGGTGCGCACACCCCACAGCCACGCGTGGTTCTACACAGCTGCGGGTGCGTGCACCCCACACACTCCTCTGGGGCCACGGGTGTCCCCAGCCTCAGTGCTCCTCTGGAACCACGGTGTATCCACCCCACACACTCTCCACAGCTGTGGCTACGCACACCATGCATGTTCTTTCACTATCACGGGTGATCCTATACTCTGTTCTCCTCCATGGCTGCATCTGCACATACCATGCACCTACATGACTGGAGGCACAGCCAACCATTGCCGTCATCCCTGACTGAGTGTACATTGTTCCTCCGCAGCTGTAGGTGATCCCCTGAGCACTCCTCCACAGCTGTAGGTGATCCCCCCTGAGCACTCCTCCACACCTGTAGGTGATCTCCCCTGAGCACTCCTCCACACCTGTAGGTGATCTCCCCTGAGCACTCCTCCACACCTGTAGGTGATCTCCCCTGAGCACTCCTCCACACCTGTAGGTGATGCCACCCTGAGCACTCCCGCACAGCTATAGGCAATTCCCCCCTAAACTCTCCTGCACAGGAGTACCAATTCCTGCATTATTGAGGTACTCCCACCCTAAGCATTCCCTGGCTGCCTGTGCCCTTCCGTGCCTGTCTGCACACTCCCTGGGCAGTTCCACACGAGCCTGGGCGTACACATCTCCTGCTCCCTCACAAGCAGAGGTGCACCCACCCTACGCCCTCCTCCTCCTCCTCCTCCACGGCCGCACACACCCGTGGCTATTCCTCCAACACCGTGGGCCGGGTGTCCAGCCCACACCCACCAACACGCGGGTGCCCGCATCTCTCATCCCCCGCCACCACCTGGCGGACCCCGCCGCGGTCAGCGCAGGGCGGAGCGAGAGCCGCCCGCCGCCCTTTAAGAGCCGCGGCGGGAGCGGCGCTGGCCCCACCCGCCGGCCGCGGGGCCGGGCCGTCCCCCTCATTAATATGAAGGCGGCGGCCGCGGCGGCGAATGGGTAATGAAGCTGTCACTCCGGCACCTACTTGTTGGGTGTCCGCGGAGCCGAGGCGCACAGAGGGCGAGCGGAGCCCGCGGGAGGGGAGCGGCGGCGGAGCGCTCCGGGCGGCCCCGCCGGCAGCCCATGCCCTGCGCCCCCCGGCGCGCTGCGGGCGGCTCCCCCGCCGCCCATGCCGCGAGCGGCCGCCGGTCCGTGGCCGGTGGGCTCGGCGGGCTCCTCTGAGGCGGCGGCGCGGAGCAGCAGCGGGAGCAGGAGGCATGCGGGGCGCCGGCTGGCCGAGCCGGGTCCCCCGCGCCGCCGCGCTCGGCCTGGCGCTGCTCCTCGCCTCCTGCGTGCAGGTAGGGACGGGGCGCGGGGGGCTGCGCTCCGGCCGCGGGGCGCCGCGGCTGCCTTCTCCCTGCTCCCGCTGCACCTTCCTCATTTCTTACTTGTATTTATAGCGCTGCGTACGTATGTGTATATATGTGTACGCGTATGTGTATTGCCGCGGCGGGGTTAAACCTGCAGCCGGTGAAAGTTGGCGTGGGGAGCCGGGGACCCGCAGCACCGCGCCGCTGGCGCTGCCCCCGGCCGCGGTAGTAACGAGGCTGTCTCCCCTTCGGTTTTTATTTTTAGGTGTCCCGGTCCACGGGCTATTTCGAGCTGCAGCTTAACTCGGTGCGGAATGTAAACGGCGAGTTGTTCAATGGGGAATGCTGCGATGGCATGAAAAGCCCCGAGAACCTGGACTGCTCCCGGGACGAGTGCGACACTTACGTGAAAGTCTGCCTCAAGGAATATCAGGCCAAGATCACCCCGGTCGGACCCTGCAACTACGGATTCGGATCTACCCCCGTTCTCGGTGGAAATATTTTCTATTTGAACAGCAACAAATACTCCCACCAAGGCAGAACTCCCGAGACGGGCAGGATTGTTATTCCCTTCCAGTTCGCGTGGCCGGTAGGTTTTTAATCGCGCTCTCGTTATCACCCCTTTTTTTTTTGTGTGGCGTTCCCCCCGCGCCGGCTCCCGTCGGTGCCGCTCCCGCTCCCCCGTTATTGAGCGGGGCCAGCTGCCGGGCGCTGCCTTGGGCGCGGCCGCCGCTTTCCGGGGCTGCGGGGCACGGCCGGCGGCTCGGGGAGCGCGGGTGGCTGCGCGGCGCGGGCCACCGCAGGCGGTGGGTGCTGCGGGAGCTCTGGGCTGTCTCCGGGTGGTGCCGGGGCCGCGAGAGGCTGAAGGCAGGAGAGAAAAAAAAAAAATAATCGCAATAACGGGGAGAACCTCCCCGCGCCCGCCCGCGCAGCGGAGCCCGACGGCGCGGCCGCGGTTCGGCGGGCTGTGCGCGGGGCCGCGCCCGGCAGGGGGCGCTGGCGGCGGGCGCAGCGCGCGGGCCGGGGCGCGTGCCGCGGCGGGGGCGGGGCGGGGCGCGCGCCGGGGGGTCCCGGCACCTGCGCGGGGCGGGGCGGCCGCGCCCGGGCCGGGCCCGCGGTGCGCCCGGGGCCGCCGAGCCCCGCGGGCCCCGCCGCTCCCAGCCCGGCCCCGCGGGCCCCGGCACCGCCCGCCTGCCGCGGGTCGCTGTGCCCGCCCTCGCGGGACCCCGCGGTCCGCCCCCGCCGTGCCCGGCCTTCCGCTCCGCCGCTCGGGCGGCCGGCGTTTCGCCCCCGCGGTGCGCGGCTGCCTCAGGCCCCGCCGCAGAGCGGTGCGGGCTGGAAGCGGCCTCGGGGCCCGGCTCGGTCAGCCCCGCTGCCCTGCGCCCGGGGTGCTCGGAGCCCCGTCCAGCCTGGCTTTGCACGCCCCCGGGGATGGGGCACCCGCGGGGGCCGCGGGCCAGCGCTCGTCCTTGCCCTTGGAGCCGGGATGCATCTCCTGCTTTTGGGGCTGCGGAGGGAGGAGGGAGGGAAGGCTGGGCTCCCTGCCCGGCTGCAGGCAGGTAGGATCCTGCAGGGAGTTTCACAGCTGTTGCCCTCAGCCCTTCCAAGTGGGCCACGGGGTGGAAGCTGGCAAGTTGCGAGGTGCTGAGGAATGGGGATGGTGCCGTGCCCCGGCTCGGTGGGGAGATGCGTATCGGAAGCCTCGGTACCTGCGGATTGCATTTGGCACCTGGTGACTAACAGATGAAATGGCCCTTGCTGACCTCTCAAACCGCAGCTCGTGGGTTCTCAGTTACTTGGAGAATGCCTGCTAGGAATGGTTAGGGACAAAAATGCTTCATTTGCATTTTTTCAAGCTAAAGGAAGCCAGTCTACATAAATCACTTCACTTTCTGTGCTACTAGAGACCCTCCACCCTCTGATGCTCATGTCCTGCAAATTTAGGACTGACTGAGTTTGCTGCAGTTAAATGTTTAATAATAAAAAAGGTGCCACTGATAAATTTTTCCATGCAGAGGCACTTAAGTTCTGGTTGCCAGGTTGGGGTGTTTTCATGGCCTTTGTTGGTCCTGTGCCCTCTTGAACTTGGAAATGTTCCTGTTAATGGGTATAGTCGATACCATAAACCTAGAGTATTTAGAACTGTGTTCTTAAGTTATAAGATCAAAGAGAAAATCCAGATTCTTTCTCCTCTTTATTGGCCATTTAATACAGACTTGATGAAATCGTAAACTCTTCAGTAGGAGATTTCAGTAACGTTAGCACCTCAAACTTTGTATGTTATCTGCATGAGGAAGTAAAGGCAATTTAACTCATGCTTTTATTTTGCCAGTTTCTAGTATTGCTACTTGAAACACAAGGAGAGTTTGATAATCCTTGCACTGCAGGTCCCTAAGCCCAGCCTTCTTTGAATTTTTCTCAGTTGGAATAAGCACATTCTTACCTTGCAGCTGCCGGATATTGTTCTGTGCTCACCCAGTCTTAAGTAAGGCCTGCTTGACCTGCCTCTTGCAGGTGAATGAATGCAGTGTCTCCAGCCTACATTGCCCTGTCTGCTGCTGTTTCTTGTACCTTTGGCTGCAGCATTTTGAGGGAATTGAAATACTCGTTGTATTTATTTTTTTCACCATTTTTTTCCCCTGCAGCTGTTGCAAAGCGGGCTGTAATTTATTTAAACAGTGCCACAATGCAGTCTAGTGGGTGGTTAGCTCATTTTTGGATGGTTTATTGAATACTCTTCCAGCCCACCCTGGGTGCTAAAAATAAGCTGTGGAGTATTTTTGCTTATAACAGGCTGTGGATACACCTATGGAAAGAAGTTCCTCCTGTATGTTGTAGTTAGATCTTGAACTCTGTGTGTTCAGTTTGTTGATGGGGAGCACAGCATCCTCGTCAGAGCTGTGTAGACTTTGCAAGAAGAGGCTTAATTGTAGTGCCAGTTTATCACAAGGGGTTTTTGAAGTAGATTGAATACCTGGGTTATGTTTCAACTCCCTGGGGTAATTTCAAAATTATTCTCAAATAATATTCTTTCTTGATTCAAGTTTCCAAATGAAAAAAACAACAGTATGGGCATAGTCTTTTCCTATGACATTTATTTTTGCTGTACAACAGTAATGAAGTTACAACAGTTAATGAAGTTTATATGATGGGAAGGAGCAAGAGTAAAGAGCATTGGAAATTGCGTCCTTCAGTTATGAAACAAATTTGCTTTAGTGTTGGTAGTGAGCAAAGGATTTATTTCAGTAGTTCTAGCTTGAATTTTTAAGCTCCATGCTAATCATGAGTGTATGCAGAGTTCTTGGTGAACCTCACCTGAATGGTAACTCACTTAGACCCTAATGCAGTAATGTATAAATTGCTCAGAGTAGGGGAGAGTTTCTTGAAATCTATGTGATACTACAGTGTGTCCCAAGCTATCAGTAGCTTTAAAGCAAGTAATTTCTTGAAAAGTGATTTGCTTTGTTTTACTGATTTTTCCTTTTTAATTTTATGAGGTACAATTTTTCAGTTTGGACAACTCTCTCTTCTGTAAAGCTGCAGTACCAGAGTTCAGAGACTTCCAGTGTTAGAAACAGTGTCAGTTATCCAGCTTATTCCTATTTCCTGTCCTTTTTTTTATATCATTAGTCTGATCTCTGATTTGCAAGAGGGAGCTTGGGATACTGCCAGAAAGTTTTTAAAATTGCTACCTTGGGATACATCATCCACAGAAATCTGGCAGTGGGAGAGGCTGAGGAACAGCTAGAACAATACAGCTGTCTTCTTCACCCACCTTCCTCACATTTTTTTCTTTGCCTCCTGCTGTAAAACTTGAAGCTTAATGCTTGTTTGAGATTGTTAACAAACAAATGATGCAATTAAAATTTATGTGCAACTTTAAAACAAAGAAGACAGAAGAATTCAAGTAGCTTTGAAGTTGATTCTGATCAGTTACAGTTTAGGCTTGTTAGTCTTGAGGTTTTTTTTTTTTTTTCCCCTAGCACAGGGCTGTTTGTTCAGACACTGAAGCTTCACAAATACCTGGCACATTCATATTTATCAGTAGCCATTGGCAAAATCTTAGATTTGGGGTTAATTGAAGGTTGCTTCTGAAGATGGTGTTGTAAAGTTAGTTGTTCCATGGGATGGGTTATGTGGAACCATTTCTTGTACTCCTTTGCAAGATGGCATGAAATGGAGTTGTGTGTGGTTTTTCCCTCCACCCTGTTCTTTCCCTCAGGGAGCTCAGAGTTTTTCCTGTACTGTAAATGTTGGTATGGCATCCATTACTTCAGTTAATTAGTCATATAGAGGAATTGTTCTGACTAGTTGTGGATGCTGAAATCATGTATTACAGTATGCATCATTGGCTCCTCTAGGCCCCTCTGTTTTTGAGATCCTGCTGTGACTGACAGCACACCCATGGGTACTGTATACTCTGAACTCCCCAGGTGAACTTCAGTGTTCAGGGTCTTGGAGATAAGCAGAAATAAGCATTTTCACCTCTACTTTTCCTTGGTGCTTAGCTAGGACTCTGTAACCAATTTGAAGAAGAGGTGGTAGAGGTTCAGGCAGCTCTTGCAAATTGCTTGGATAAAGGGTGCCTTCCCTTTCCCAATTGCAAATTAGGAAACTAATTGATTTTTTAAAAACTTTAATTTTAAGGCACTATCTTGATGTTTTTTCCTATTTAGAGTGTGATTGTAGCACCTTTCTGTAACCTTCTGAAGTAATGCTAACTCTCAGGTAGATAAAAAATGTCAATAATTTTAATGTCCGGGCTGTGTGTCAGTTTCGTATGTGTGCAGTCCACATGTGGATCTCATCCAAATACCTGGAGGGGTTCAGTGTTGATCTGAAACATCCACAGGAGTGTGAGCCATCAAATATGTAAAGCTTGGCTGCAGCAGTAAATGTTAAATTTCTTAGAAAGCAACCTGTCCCCTCCCCTGCCAAAACCTGATCAGGAATACTTGACCTTGCAGCTTTTATTGCTTAATGGGTACAGCACTTTCACATGTCTGGCTAACTATAGGACTCTGCATCAAGCTCTCCCAGTGCTTTTAATTTGAGAGATGAAGGTGGTTAGGGCCCTGCAAGACATCTAGCCTTCAAGCTCATTATCTGGGATACTTGGTGCCTCTGGGGAACTAGATAGCCTGGCTGTAGGAAATGCTATTGTCTATTTTTGTTTGGCTGGTAGACCCACAGTTGGTCTACCTCCTGTCTCAGCACAGCCATCACTGCTCTCTGATCAGGATCTCGAGGCTTTGTAATGAAAATATCCTGGATTAGATTACTCTCTGCTCCCTGATAGAGTAAACATGCATCCTGTCATCTTGGATGACAACCCATGGGGACAGATATGCTTAAATTAGGCGGGTTAAAGTTAGGCCATTTAGCACTGGGAAAAGAGCTTGTGCATGGCTCTACCAGAGGAACAGTAGGTATGTTTTTTCTTATGAAAAAGATTACAATCAGGGGAGAGAACACAGCAAGTTTTACCTGTAATTAGTTGTTCTTTGCTCCATTGAAACTCCTTCTTAAGGAAAGTGCTTGCAAAAGCACAGTTCCAAGCAAGACCCGAGGGCAGGGAATAAGAAGTGAGAGAAGACCTTATGCCAAAATGCAAAATTCACCTGGTCGTGACAGGCTGTGATGTACATGCATTGCGCCTTGTTAGCTCAGGAACTCAGCATGATAAAAATAATGTAGTTGATAGCTGTGTATTGATAAATGTTTAATGTCTTATTTACCAGGAGCCTTTTTTCCCCAGGTGGAAGGCTTTGCTGACTCTACTTGACTTTCCCTCCCCAAACTTAGTGCATGCATACTACCTCTGCCTGGTGGCCTTGTCAGCAGACTCTGGGACTCCCGTGGAGCTGCTATGCCAAAATGTTTCATTTTTTGCCAAAGCACCTGCAGTCTTTGTGCGCATAAGGTCTTCCCCTTGCTTGTTGCAAATCATGAACAAATGCACTGTGAATTGGAAGACGTGGATCCATGTTTCCTCACTTTTAGGGAGGTAGATAATGGAATGTATATGCTTTCACCTGCTCAGTACTGCATTTGCCTTGAAGCCTTTTTGATCAGAGACAAAAGGTTGAGGAAATGGATTATTATAAAAATGATATCCCTTTGCTTTCAAGTGACACAAATGCAAAAGGTAGCTTTCAGGCTTTGTTCTGCTCTTTCTTATAAGAAGATAATGGGATGATGTTTTAGAGAGTGACTTCAGCAATGCTGGGAAGTGACAACTCCAGTTGATTTCAATAGCAGCTGCAGGTGTCACCTCTAAAAAAGAACCAAGGCCTTAATGGTGACCACTTCAGAACCACTCTTTGAAAAAGGGATTTATTATTGGCATGCTGTGTGTGCCAGCAACTATTTGCAGCTTGCCCAGAATAGAAAGTCTAAAGACTTAAGTTTCATGTAACTATAGGAAATCTGTCTTCTAATTTTAAGCAGAAGTGCTCTTTGCGCTCTTAATCTTTCATGCATTCATGTCACTAAATCTAGAATTTCTTATGTCTTTGAAATAAATATGCCTCAAAGGACAGCATTCTGCTAACTCTTTAAAATTTATACCTTGAAGTTCTTGGGGTTTTTTGAATGTCACAGAGATGGTCAGATAGTAAAGAACATTTCTATTTATACTCTTTGAAAGTTTCCTTAAATAAACATGTGTGCTTATTTATTGGAAACACTGAGGCTGAAGTCAAAACTTGCAGACGAAGTCCCTCACCTCCCAGCCACTGACAGTGTGCTTGTACACCTCTTGTCAGCTTTCTAATCTTTGTTCCAGAAGGTGCTCCAGCCAGCCTATCTGTGAAATGCTACACTCCCAGCCACACAGCTGGTGTGGGCATTAAATCTTTGACTGAAAATGGAATAGGTATTAAAGTAGCCAGGATTACTCTTACACGAGAGGATGTGAGGTAGAAGCAGGGCATGTTTGATTCACTGCAGTGCAGTAGAGGCTTTGTAGCAGTGTCTCTGGGCTGTTTAAAGATGTTCCAAATGCTGTTTTGTCAATTAAAAAAAGGTTGCATAGGAAAGGTGTGCTGGAGACATGACCACTTGTAGCTTTAATCTTTTAAACAGTCAGGCTTGAATGTAGTTGGGGTGAAATTGTAATTGGCCTGTGTTGTATCAGACTTGTGATACCTGGCCTAATTAGACTGTGTTCCCGCTATATTTTAGGTGGCTTAAGTGCTCCTGTGAGGCTCAAGTGTGAGTGTAGATGTTGAGGAGATTGGCGTGGCAGAAGCTGCCTTCTGTGTTTGAGGCTACTGCTTGTATTTCTTGTGCAAATGCAGCTTTGGGAACTATTGCAGGTTTACTCTTTTTCAGTACAAAAGCTGCAAAAAATTAAGCGTTTGTCAAGCAATTAATAATGTGGAACTACTACATTTTTTGGATTTAGAAAATATTGGAAATAGTCTTGTGAATTTTTAGTATATTTGTTAATACGTATTTTTGTCACAAAGCTTTTACTGTATGAAAGGAGATTTGAGACAGACGTGTAAGGTAAATTGTGGTTTTATTTTTTAACTTTGAAAATTACTTTTGTCCCCTGTGGGCTAGTGGCTGCTCTGTTGAGCAATGCCATCGAGTCACTTCATGTAGGTGAGATGAATGGAATTCCTCCTTTTTTGTGTAGTCTGACTCTTTTGCTTGTTTTTTCTCTAGGTGTTGCTTTGTGTTGGCTGTGAAATACATGCTATGAGTGTACTTAAAAACCACCCTAAGTTCATAAAGCAGCTATGATCACATTGTATACTTAGTCATCTGCAGGAGCTCTAAGTTACTGTGTGCCAGCAAGCTTCCCTCCCTGCTCTTCTGAAAACAGGCCCAGTGTTTTGTCAACTCTGTGTGGGTCCTGCTTGTGTTGCCTGCTCTGTTTCAGAGCTGTTCAACCTGAAGAGGAGACATCATCAGAAAGTGACCCTACCTTTTCTGCCAGCACACACATTTGCTTTCCCTTGTTTTCCTCTCCAGTTCTAGCTGCAAGAATTCTCTGATCTGGAAAGAGCTTGAGAGCATCAGTTGGGAAGGAGAGTAGCTGCTTCAAGGAGTGAGGAGTGCGGGTATACTGGCAGTGCTTCTGACTCGTTGCTGCTTATCCATTTATTTACCTGAAGGAGAATTGCTGCTGTTCCTTGGCAGTAATTCCACCATTCCCTCCCCATCCTGCACCGTGATAAAACTCTGATGGGCTTTTTGCTAGAAATCTGCTCTGGCTGTGGTTAGTGGCTGTCTAAAAGGGGTCAGTCTCTGGTCAGAGGTGACTGCTGGCAGTCGTGTGCTGTAGCCATCCAGTGCTTTGGAGCTGTTCAGCTCTCACAGGAGCAGGAGGTGGAGGTGTAGCGTGCCCCTGCTCCCAGGGCTGGGCATGAACCAGTGTGGGTAGGTGAGAGCATCTCTGCCTGTTCATGTTGGGCTCCACTGACCTTCTGCCTCCCGTGGGGTGGGGGGGTGCCCTGAGAGCTGCTCCTTCCCCTCTGTGCACCTGGGGGAGACCTGTTGGGAGGAATAGAGCTGAGGAGAGCAGTGGGATGGCTCTGGAGTAGATCACCTCGAGTCAGGGAGGGGTGGCCATCCCTGATGTAAGCAGTCTTTTGGTGCCTTTGCTTACTGAACAGCAAAAAATACCCTGTATAAACGATTGAGTGCTGTCTTTAGCAGTCTGCCATGTGCCCATTGATGCTACAGACAAGCTAGACTAGGACTGAACAGATTAATTTATTTTTTGATTACTCCAGTGCTTTTGCTTTTTTTTAATTTTTTCTGATCTGATGGCCAGACTCTGCTCAAAGATAGTTAATTTTAGAAGTCCAGTGTGTGCAACATAGTAGGCACATTTCGGCATCACCAAAGATTGAAATACCATTCAGCTCTGAGAGAAATGCTTGCTAGCTACCTGAAATGTCTCTACCACTGCTTTTGCTAGAAACAATTTTTCTTGTATTTATATTTGGGGAATTATTTACAGTTATAAAATCTTGTTTAAGAGTTATATCTTATGTTGATTTGTTAAACCATTCCTCAGGGTTTTCTTCATAGTTGTAACCAGCCTTTAATTTGTATATAAAAGAAAAAAATAAAATATGTATTTTATTATTACTGTTTCAGCTGCTAAATAAAATGTAAAAAGCATATTTAACATGAGAATCTTATAACAAGAACACTGAACTGAATCATGTAGTAAGCCTAGATTTTATCTCTGGTTGCAATGACTGTTTGCTCCTCAATAGAAAGCTGCATTAGATGGAAGGGACAAGGCATTTCAAGGCTAAATGACAATCTTAGTCTTACTTGATTAGAGCTTGCAGAGGTTGCTAAGAAACAGCCTAATAGTCCTTGAGTAACCAATTACATGCCCCTGGGACAGATGCACAGGTGCTCATTCTCTGAAGTTTTTTTGGTTTTTTTTTTGGTTTTTTTTTGGTTGGGTTTATTTTTTAAATCTGAGATAAGGCTGGAGTATTAGTACACAAACTGCAATCTGTTTACATCCTGCTTTGGGCTTGAAAGTCCTTATATATCTCTTGCTCTTAGCAGGATGTGTTCTGGTGGGCTTTGTTTAGTATGCTACAATTTTATTATTATAATATTTAAATTATTGTTGCAGCGCCTCTTCTAGTTCCACATAGTCCACTGTGTCTCTAGTCTCTCCAATACTTTCTAGTACTGTGAACCTACCATCTTAAATAACTTTAAGCATATAAGATTCAAACTGGATAAATTTTATGTTTTCAGACTCTTAGGGAATCTTAATACTGATATAGTATCCTTTGGTAGGTAGAAAAATATCCTTACCCCTTCATGGAACTTGGAGAGAATTAGTTTGTGAGCTAAGAGTTAACTAAAGCATCAAATAGGGTTCTTTCCTTTTCTCTTGCTTTTTTTTTTCCCCCTGAATATATATGGTTCTGCTTATAGCATTGCAAAGTTCAACAATCTACTTTGTAAAGACAGAATCTACACTTTTAGTGTAATAGGTCCTGGATTCCAGCTGGAGAACATGAGATCTTATTAGGGAACTTGTTCATACTTGGAAGACTTGATTGACATATGCTTTAAGCAGTAAGTTGAGAAATATTTAAATAGCTTAATTATTGATCTTCAGTTAATCTACTGAAGTAGAAGTTTTTTAGGGTGTGCAATTTTTGGGTACTGTTTAGTGTTCTTCCAACTGACAGGGCAATTTTAACAGCACTTTAACAGCACTGTGCTACTGCTTAATAGTTTTAGTTGCTGTTCCTTTTTTATTTTTTTAATAGTGGTGATTTTGATAGTTCTGACTACAATGGCATGATTTTTCCTTGTATCACAACATGGAATTTCTACTGTAACTGGCTAGATGTAATCAGTAAAGTCTAAAAGTCAGACCATGCTTACTTAGACTTTTAAGGACAGATATATCCACATGCTGCCCCTCAGTAATGACTGTTTTTTGCACCCCACAATGATCCGATAGCACCCCTGTGTTGGTTGTAAGCTGTTGTTTAAACAATATGTTTATATATAGGCCCAGAATATTTTAGTGTTGTGTTTGGCTGCTACCTTTGTAGAAGAGAGTATTTTTCCATGATTCATCCACATGTACTGGTGCTTTCTCCTATCATAAAGTGAGGAAGGGAAGGAAGTAGGGAAAACGAAATGCTTGGACTTGCACAAACGTGTAAGGTGTTGGCTGTCAGATATTTGGTGCTCCTGCAGTGTCTTCTGATGTTTGCTGTTCAGCTGTGATAACTTCAGGGCTGTGTGGAGACTACCAAGCTATAAACCACACATCTCTTGTTCTGGAAGAGATGAAGGTAAAGTGGTTGCCCAAACCCAGCTGGTGGCAGTTCTTCAGAGGTTAATTTCCAGAATCCAGATTCCCTTTATCTAACACTGAGTGTCCTGGACTTGGACTGAGGGCTGTCAGAATGTTAATTGTCACAGGGCTCAGGCAGAAGTACAAACTGTTGTGTATCACCAGAGCTTCTCAAGCTGCTCATATCTACTCCCAGATCACTGCAAATGTAAGGTAAACAAAATAAGCTTTGACTGACAGGAAAGATAGTCTTGGCTTGTGGCAGCTTGCTGTCAGTGATAATTTGTTTGTCCCTAAGCCATTAGGATGGATTTTAAAGATTTGGTACTCTGTGAATCTTCAGCTTGCCAAGTTATCTGGAGAAAGTTGGAACAGTAAGAAGTCAGTGGCAAATGAAGTGCTGAAACTGTAAAGTAGTCACTGGGACATATTTTTGATTTATGGCTCCAGCTTTGGACTTAAAAAATTACTCTGGCTTTTTTTAATGTTGGCCTACTTTCCATGGCTTTGTTGTGTTCTTTATTGATACTCATGCTTATGAGGAAAGCTATAACATTGTAACCCACCAGAGGAGTAACTAGGGGTCAGTAATGAAATAAATTTGAAGACTTGCTGACATAATCTTCCTTTCATAGCTTATAGATCCATGGTAGTGGGATGAGAAGGGGGAAAAAAGAGAAGCATTCTGAATTTACATGCTTAGAGTAAACTTGCAGGGCATGTGCTTACTTTCACAGGCTGCTTCATGTACTTTGCTACTGTTGTTACAAAGCTTTCCTTCCAAAGGTGTGTCCATTTGTGGTTTTTGTCTGACTTGTAATAACATAAAGCTGTATCAGGTCCCCTCCAGTTTACATGAATCTGAAAGAGATGATTGGATGTTGAAGTTTTGATGCTGCTTTGTTGGGATTGATTGTGTCTTGGTTGTTGTATATTCAAATAGCTTGGGATAGTGGGCTATATGTGCTATTTTATCCTGTGTTTCTTTGCTGCTGTAAGCAATTAATTTTTAATAGCAAATAAAACCAGTGTAGTGGTTGATGGTGCAAATGTGATAAAGATTTACTGTAGCCACAAAGCACTGTTCAGAAGAGTTGGTCCTGCTGCTGGGATATGATCAAAGCATTTGTTTCAGGGATGTGTTTATAAATTTAGTTTTTTCACAGCTGAACTCTGGCTCTACCATGTCTGTTTAACTGTGTGCATAATCCCTGTTTAATCCTTTATTCAAGTTCCTTGTGTGTGTTGATCTACATGAAGGAACTTGCACCCACTCTTAGAGTGGTGACTCTTATTTTTCTGCTCAACTTACTCCTGTAAATTTGCAGAGAACTAAAGTAAGGTGTTTTATTTCTGTTTGCTTCCCTGCCAGCCTCTTTAGCATGTGCAGAAGTTTAAAACTGAGCTGCTGGGGGCTGAAATGAAGGACAGCTTAGGTGTGCATTGTCCCTTTCTTTTGGATTAATGACACTTCTGTTACTAGTCATGAGCAGTTCTACACTTTAAGTCTCCTGTGGAAATGTGAAGTTCAAATTAATTGAAACTGTTGTGTGATTCAATGTAGCAATAAAGCAGAGACAGAAACACAATATTTGTTTCTTATCCTGTGGTGATACCTGTGTTCAGAACCAAAGCCATGGGATGAAAAGAATGGATTTTGTTTAGAGTTGCATGAGTTTGAGCCATCAGCTGCTGCCATTGCTGTGGGCTAGTGGAGTCTTTGCTTCATGTCCCCTTTCAGCTGTGGCTGCTGCTGCCCAAGGAGCTGTAGAGGTGACTCAGTTGGGTAGGACTGATGAGGGAATTGAGGAGGACTTAGAAAAACAGTGCCACAATCTCTGCTCCCTTAGGAACAGGGGTTGAATGTGGGCCTCTCCTCTTCCAAAGGCAGTCTAGAGCTCATTAGCTGGAATTGTGGGCATTTGCTTTTGCAAAAACAAAGGGAAAGATTGCAGTGCTATCAACAGCTAACGTTATGCAAAAGGGTTAAAACACTAATCTGTATTACTGGGGTCTTTGCATACATAGAACTTGGGGGCATATCTGGTTTTTTATATATTTGCTTACCTTCTTAGTATGCATATTTCCAATACAAAAGAGAGTGCATGCAGGTGTTCTGTGTTTAGAACAATAATTAAAGTATGTTATTACATAGTTAGTTTAATTCCCTCTTGACTTCAAGTTGAAATTATAATGATGCATGGCTTCAAGTGCCCAGAGGACACTAATATCCATGCCACATGGAGTGCAGAGGGGAGGGGAAGAGCAGTATTAATTACTAGTTCATCTTTGAATTCTAAATATTAGCATAAAACAAGTCTTGCACTAACCGTTAATGGGTCTTCATGGTTGTTACATACACTTCAAAAGAGACAATCTAGCTACACTTTCATTAATGCAACAATAAAGTGTGTGTATAATGGGCTTAATTTATCTTGGACTTCTTCCAAAACTTTAGGAAAAGAGTAGGACGTGGATACTTGGTTAATATCAAGTTTGTCTGAAACAGTTCAAAGGTGGTAGCAAGGCTGAAAGTTTCTGCTTAAATCTAATAGAGTGATGTTCAGATGGTCCCGAAGTGTCTGCCTGGTACTGTACTTGTACATGTCTATTTATCTAAAAGTCTTTTTTTCCTCTGTTCCCTAATTTCATCAATACTTTCCTCTGTTCTTTGCTATTGGATTAACTGGGTGGATTTTTGGAAACTCCAGAAACTGCCAGCTCCAGACGTTGTGGAAAGGACTGGAGTTTATTAGCTCTGAAGTCATGAAAGTATCTTAAGATGTAGCTGGATTATTTTCTGTAACATAATGATTGGGGAAAATGTGTGTTGACATTTAATCCTATGATCCTCTATCTAAACCAGTGGATTCTGATTTTTTCTTTTGTCCACTATAACTGGATGCTAACAAAGAAACATCTACTGGAATTGCTACTCTGATATTGTATATAATTTCTGATTTAATTTCATTTCTAATATCAACAATCAACACCTTTTGTTCTCCCTGAATAGGATGGAAGGCTGTTATTTAAGGTTCAAGCATGTTTTCAGAATTTATGTACGTGGGGTTAATTTCATTGTCCTTTCGGCTGCTTTAGCTCTAGAACTCTCAAAGAGGAAAGTGTAGCTCGGAGATGTTAACTCGGCTCTCCTGTTTGAGAGAGAGGAAGAATACAAACCATGAAACTTTTTTGACAGTTATCAGGTAGGCTACTAGGATGTTGTCTCTTCCTTTTATATGGTTGTAATGTTCTATACCAAATCCTATTGCTCTGGTTGGTAGCTGTTATACTTAAAATAGTGTGTTGGCAATTGGCTGGTTTCTCTACATATTCTTCTACACGTTAGAAGAAATTATCTTGCTAATGCTATTTTATATTCCAGTATGCTTTCAAGAAACCTCACTGGGACAGGCACAGTAGCTCCCATATCAAAAGACACCCAAATATGTGTTAACCCAAATATTTCTTAACTTTTAATCAGACTACACAAAGGTTTAGTGTATATAGATAGATTATCTTGGGTAAATTAGCAGAGGGGAGCTGTGCCTGTAGGAAGGATGACTAATGGTTCTTCTGTAACTGTTCTGTGCTCATCACTAGCTCTTATCAACTACTTGAAACAAAGCAAAGTGATGAGCAGGCTGGTTTAAGACTCTTTTCAGGTGGATTTTACCTTGTGTACATGTCCTTTTTCTCTATGGTGTCGATTTTTCTTTCACAGTGGTCATGTATAAACAACATTGCTTGTTAAGCTGCTGGGACAAGCTCTCCTTTTTTAAGGCTGTTTTCCACATGCCTAAAGCTTTTTATGGGATGTTTGGCATCCCATAACATCCCAAGCTGAGGATCAGCTCCAAGGTGCTTTTGCCATGTTTTTTGTTGCAGGTTGGAATAGAATTGGTGAGCTGGGTTTCCTTTAGCTGGAAGAAAAGCAGTTTCACAGAGTTGTCAAAGGCTATTGAGTTTCTGCAAGTCTTTTCTCAGGACTTATTGGAAACCTGCAAGAGAAGGTCTTATGTGCTTACTGACAAAAACTTTAAATGCATTTTTTTCCTTACTGGAGAGTGTGAAAAAATTCAAATGAAAAACCAGCAGTTGGTTTACCTCTGTATAGGTATGGCTCCAGAAGGCCTGTGATGTCTTAATTCCTGCTTCTCTAGTCCTGCTTGTTTTGGTCTAAAATGTGTTTCCTGAGGTCACTAAGGATTCTGATCAATGCACAAATTCCCAATCTGTGTTGTTGAGGCCTAGGCTGAGCCTGTAGCAGCCATCAGGCACAATGATACTGAGGCACATCCAAATGGCTGAAAGGATGTATCTACTGTTTCCATTTATCAGGAGTACTCCAGGGGTCCATGCAGGGTATCTAGGAGCATCTTTTGGAAATCTAGCTATTAACCTGGTTTGCTCTGAAGAGACTGGTTCTTCCAGTAGCTTGTGTCTGGGATCTCGTGTAATAACAAGGATTCTAGATGTGATTTTAAGTTGTGTTTTATGGAGAGTAGTGTTGCATTTGTGGTGGTTCAGTCAAGTAGGGGAAGTCCTGTAGCAAGTCTGTGAGTGTTTTTTTGCTTTTTATTCCCTTTCATCTTTTAAGTCCTAACATTTTTTTAGCTGTTATTTCCAGACTGTCACAGATGCTCTTGCCTTCACAGCTTCTGTGCCAGTCATGCTAAACTAATCTTTGCCTTTCCTATTCTATTCTTCCCCTAATTCCCCCTGGAGAATAAAGATGATGTTTTGAAAGCTGTTTTGTTTCTTAGACTGGCTCCTGAGTGGCTGAGAGACCCAGATTTTAATGGGGGATGTATTTCTTGCTTACTCTTCAGCTGGTATGGAATGACATGAGTGGCTGGTATGACACTTGGCTTGGTGACACACGTAGATGGTGCAGAATCACTTTCCTTAGTGGAGGAAGGTTAATTAGGAATAGCACTAGCCTTCATCTGTGCCACATGGAAGCCAGTAGGGGTTGGTTTTGACTAGTGTAAATAGAATAGCTAAAGTTTGGAGATGAATTGTGAAATTATTTCAGGGTTTTTTTTTGTGTAAACCTTGGTATACTAATCTTCTCCAAAACAAGTAGTGTTTTTTCTTATAGTTAAACCAGGATTTTTGTCACAAATGTGCTGTTAAATTTTTGTGTGAAAAATTGCTATGAAATCATTAAGCTTTGTATTTCACTTGACACTTGTCAATCTTCTTCTAGTGAAATAAGTGCTTGCTGTATTTGAGCATCTCTGCTGTCTTGCCTTGAATGACAGTATGTTCTGTTTTGTGTCACCTGACTTAATCACTATTAAAAGGCTGTCTGGATTACCTTTTCCTCAGGGGAACTTGCAGAAACTTACAGTCCTCTCTCTAAACCTTTATTCTAAACAATAAAATTTCCCAGTTAGCAGATTTAGCTCAACATTACTTTTTTTGTCTGAATATCATTTGTTGCATTCACTGCAACAAGTACCTGACTGAATAGCATGCATGGGTTGGTGATTTCTGCATTTGTTCTTTTCATGTGACATTTCAGTGTTGCAGAAAGGAGAATCTTGATTAGATTTTTCAATTGTCTTCTTCTGTCATGGTTTTCAAAGAGGAGTTCCGAGATAAAATTACGAATCTGATTTAGCATTGTGCTTTGTTTCTCCTGGCTTCCTTTTGTTCCTCAAACACTGCTTGGTCACAGTTTTCATTTTCCTGGAATAGATGGTAATGGCTCATGCAGGTGTGCAAGATTCCACAGTGTAATTGTCTTATTAATTTCAGCACTGTCTTGTTTTAATAACAGCTATCAGAAAAAGTTAAATACTTGCTTCAGAACCACACCTGTACTGGAACTGGAGTTCAAGGAATGCAAACAAATGTTCATAGGAGGTCAAGGGCAAGAATATAGAAAACTGCTTGTCATTGTCCCTAGCTTTGCTTTCAATCTGAGCACCTCCAGAAAATAGTTGTGGTTTTGGACTTTCCAAAATATTTGTGCCAGTTTGCCCTTGGGACCACAAAACTCTTAAAACCACTTTTCCCTTGGGCCACCTGTGTAGCATTTTGCCCAGTTCTGCCTAAAATGCCATCTTCTCTGGCTTCATTTCTTCTGGCCATGACTCCTTTTAGCTCCCTTTCTTACCTTTTGAGTTCTTGCCAAGACTGTGGAAATAGTTACTCTATTCCTGACCCATCCCCAGGGCCTGTTGCAGCATTTAGGCTTCTGTCACATATTCCTGTTGTATCTTTTCCAGGCTGAGGAGTTTTGGCCAATTCTTTAATTTCTCTCATGGAAATAACTTGATTCTTTGTTCCTGCTTCTTGCATTTCTCCGGACCTTTGATTTCTACAGACCCCTCCTGGAAGATTTTTGTTTTTCTCTAACTTCTCTTCCTATCCAGGATGCTCTTTACAACAGACTTCTAAATATTAAGTAATCAAGACACGGATAAGAGTGGGAGGCAGATCTCTTACTGTGATCAAAGAACTTGTGTTGAGTTTGTGAAGGGAACTTGCTTATCTGGGAGAAGCTGGATGTCTTTAGTGGATTGAAGGAGTAGCTGGTTATGGTTATCAGAAGATCTATTTAGTGAAACCTTGCTTATCAGTACACATTTGCACAGAAGAAAAAGGTCACAGGTGTCATTAACCCAGGGTTGTGATGGGCTCTATGAAAATTAGTTTACATTCAACAAGGTTGGAAGTTAAAATGACATTTGCAATGCTGTACTCCTACTACACAGAATTCAACAAAGAATTCTGAAGGATACCATGGAAAGAGAAACTACTAAGACTAAGAAGTTGTTTAAAGACCACCTAGGATGTCATTGTTCTAGTAACTAGAATAAAGTTACTGGTCATTCATCTAAGATGAAATTGATTATTTTTTCGTAAGCATTAAGCTTGCTTATTCAGTTGGGAAAGAAATAATCTTTCCTCCTTGATTTATTGATTAGTTTTATAAGCCAATATTTTTGTGGAGACTTGTATCACAGAGGAGGTGCCTAGAAATCCCATAGGCAGGAGGCATTTGCAGTAAAATAGAAGTGTTTCAAGAAAACCAACAGCTTATAGCATGGATTAGTATTAAGCATTGATATTCTTGGTTCTTGCTGGAAAATCTCAAGAAAGGCAAGTTATCATGGGAGTAGCTGAATTTTTATTGATTTTTTTTTTTTTTTTTCTGAAAGTATATGGAAAACAGATGATTTCTAAGTCAATCCTATGGTGTTTGCTGAAATTTAAGTTGCCACAGTTGGCGGCTTGGGCTTCATAGTTGGAACTTAATCTCCCTGAACACAGCAGAGATGTGTACATGCTGGAATCAGGGGAAGGGGGATGGATAGGGTGGGGATGAATAGCAGACAGCTATAAAAAGCAGAGGCAAGCATTACTGCTGTTCCCTTGGACTAGCATTGCTGCTATGTGTGTAATGGTGAAAGGCACTGCTTGAAAATGGGGAGGGGCTCTTCTAGGAGCTGAGAGAAGTCAGCAAATAAACTCTTCTTCAGGTGAAATCCTCAGGTGGCTGTTTCCTAGTCACATCTCCTGCAAGTTTTTTAAATGAAAAGCTAATGACTTGCTCCTGGTGCTGCGAAAACTGTTCCTAGGGTGCCTGTTTCCTTTTTCCTCAGGGATGCTGCTGCCCTGGCTGCAGCAGCTGCCTGACAGGTGCTATCAGAGGTCAGGGCCAGTGCTGAACCAAATGTGCCATCTCTGACTTGCCATTTGTCACAAGGTTGACTTGGCTGAGATATGCTTTGAGTTTCTGTCTAGGGTGCTAAGTTACAAGAAAGTTGTGGAGTCTTTATTCCCATGGTTTAGCTTTTCACTTGTAGATGTATCTCCTGAGGGCTCTCACTTTGCTTTTATGTGGTCTGAGGTGACTGTATTAACATCCTGCCTTGAGGAGCTCTAGTCTGTCATGGCATTTTGGGTTTTTGTGAAAATGGGCCTCTGTTTCCTAAAGGCAATAGCTAAAGCTAGTATGTGACTTGAGATGATTTTGAGAACTCCACAGCTGAAATGTTTGCTGTCCCATGACATATAAAAACTACACTGGGAAACTCCTGCTGCATTCTGCCACTGCAGGAGGATCAGAGTATCTTCAGACTTCCACCTGAAGATCTTACTACAAATGTGTTCTCTGGCAAGGTATGTCAGGATTCTGGTGGTTTGATCCCCCTGGAGAGAAGCACACTGCTCGTTTTGTAAAACACTAGGCATTGCCAAATAGGTGTTGTTATATCCCTTTGAGTTCCTCCTTCAAGTTGTTTTATCTTTCAGATGCACGCAGTTGGTTGTTGATTGGATTCTCCACCTAGTTGCTGGGTAATTTTCTTTACCCAAAGTGAGTCTCTACCTGGGTGTTCAAATTTGATATATTAACACCAGGACTGACTCTCATTCACCTGTTGTTTTTATTTGTGCTCTTTTTGCAATGAAATTATCTTAATAGTCTAGATTTCCCTCTGCCACCCCCATATGCACACACACATATACACACTCCTCCAGCTTAGGTTTTGCTTAGTTTGGTGGAGGAGTGGAATGAGTGTTCAGACTCGTGTAGGTGGAGATATCAGCCTGTTGTCTGTTAATCATGGCAAAAAATAGCCCCTCTCACCCCTCCCTGGCTTTGCAGACTTCCTAAAGATTGTCAGGTGGGGCTAATTCACAAAGAGTTCCTCTTGCACAACAGTAGGGCTCCAGAGTTTGTAAACATAATCTTGCTTTTGTGACTGGGCCAAGAAGAGTATAACTTCAGTAATTGCTCTCAAATAGAAAACTTGAACTTGCTCAGCTGCTTTCTGCTATCTGCTGCTGATGTTTGCAGGACTCTAACCCAGCTTTCTACTCCTAACAAAATGGGGTTGTTTGCCCCTGGTTTCCAAAGGGAAGGCTTTTGTTTAGGAGTCACTATGCTCACTCCTTAAATGAAAAATGAAGATGTAGAGGATGGTCATCTTTATGATTTTGGATGGTGGATGGTCTCTGAATTAAACAGACAAGCTTCTTACATGCAAGTGGCTGAAATATTCTTAAAGTTTCAGAAGCCCTCTACCCTGTCCCTGTCCCCAGCCCCCATGGTCCCCTGAAATGGTGATGATTTACTCTTTCAATAATGGTCCCTATTACAACTTTATGATGTCTGTTTCTAAAAGATAAACCTGCAGACTGTCTTGTATTGAACTGTCTTAAACTTGTATTGACTGTGAGGCCTGGATCTTCTCAGAATCTTTCCTTCATTCTTTCCTTATTCACTTTCCCCCTCTGGGTTATTCATGAGGAAGTTGTATGAACTTGCTGCAGAGTTCCTGGGGAAGGAAATGGAATATGCTTGCCTTGAAGTCAGCTTTTTCCATGGCAAGCAGGCTGCCTGGGGGAGGGGGAGAGGTGCTGAAACAAAAAAAGGGGAGGCAAGCCCCAGACCTGTGCTTGTCTGACTTGGCTCAAAGTTTAATATGAAAGCAAGTGTGAGAACTGACTGTGCTGATCAAAACTTAGTGGACTTGGCTGTAAGAAATATTAGTGGTGGCTTGTTCCAGAAGTTACAAAAATTAACCTGCAGTGAGACTAGTGATGTGCTATCCACTGTTTGGACAGTTGAAATGTTTGAGTACAAATGTTTCCTGTGCTTGATTGAGGTTTGAAAAGAAACAGTAATTACTGGGGATGAGACACTGCATTTACTGTGTGACTGTAGAACAGGAAAATAAACTGGGTTTGGGATATGTTTAGGAGCAATACCCTTTTCTACTTCATAGCTGATTCTTAAAACATTTTTCTGTGTAGACAATCCAGTCAGTCCTTTTATTCATGCGAAATCAATAACTTTTTGTCTGTTAGCATAAAAGTCACAATAGAATGTTATCGATGCGGAAAACTTCAAGTATTGATTTCAGCTCAAGCTTCACCTTTGGCATTTTTCAAACTGTGGATTGGAGACTCTTTTAGTTCTCTAACTGCCTGAAAAAGCTGTCATCAGATTGATCATCTCTCTTGGGGTGAAAATTCTGACATGACTGGTTTTCCAGAAAAAAACCCTACCTTTTGAATGTTGATTTGCAGATATCAAGGTGATAGTAACAGTTCATGAAAAGACAGTGCCAAACCAATATTACAGGTCTTGTTTCCCCCCTCCCCAGAAAGGAGGTCTCTGGGATAGTTTGGGGAGCGTTTTGTTTGGTGTAAACAGCGGAATAATGCTTTGAAGTTGCTTGTGTCAACACCAATCCTGAGAAAAAAACACCACTGAGGCAGCATCACCAGGATCAAGAGACTTAATTTGTATCTTTCCAAGCTACTTGGCATATCTGTTTAGTTAACTCCTACGAAGTTGCTCTTGCATAAGCTGTGTTCTGCTGCAGAAGTGCACTGATGCTCTTCTGACTCATAGCCTTTAACATCTTCTGAGTTTTGATTTGATGAGCACAAATGATGATGTTGTGTGTTTAATTCTTTCAAAAAATAAGCCGAATCACCAGAGTCAGTAGAATTTCCAATGCTGTGTGTTCCATAGACCCATCCCCACCTCCTCAAATGTGTGCCATGGTCACTTTAACAATATTTTTTAAATATTTTGCTAGTACTGGTTGAAATGAACAACACATACTACTTCAGAAAGCTTTTTGTATAGATCAGAGCAGACTGGAATATGCATGTCCTGTTGTTCTGTTAGCCTACAGCAAGAGTTATGTACAAGTTAAAGAAGCACGTGTGGTGGTGTGTGTCTGTATTATGTGTCAGGCTCATGATTTTGGGGTATTCTTAGGATACTTGTGTAGTGTTTTTTATTAGATTTATGCATGAACTTGAGCATACTTACATCAACAGTCTCTGTGGAGAACATGTTCCTAAATAACTTTTAAGCAAGTCTGTTCATGTAAAATATACATTAAAAAGCCAAGATACTGCTGGATGATGTGAGGGAGTTAAATATTTGCTGTATAGATAGTCCTTAGGTTCTGGATAAGAGCTAAATTAATGCAAGTTCCATTGCTGTTTTCTGTAAGCACAGTTTAGGAAAGATGTGAGGTGTCAATATCTCTGCTATAGATGAGTTACCTGTAGCTGTTGTCAGTGGATGTGTTGGTTGTTCTGTGTTAAGACTTTCTGTAGAAGAGTGCAGATGTGACTAATGTCAGCTGGTGGTAGAGTTTTCATAAAATGAGTGTGGCCAGTGTGAAGCTGAAAATAGCCTTTAAAATTTATATCCATTAGTGTTATTAAACTTCAGTGTTTACTCTGGTTATTAGATAAGGTTACACTCAAAGTGAGTGAATGTTAAAAATTCCACTAATAAATAATTTTGGTAGTAAAATGTGTTTCTGATAATTGAGCCATAACTGGGAAGCTCTCAGAGCCGCATATTATGAACATACTTAGTAACACAGATGCTTTTTTTAAGTTTTCAGCTGTTGTTTTACAGTGAAGTGCAAAATTCAAAGACGTGTAAGCAGATCTAGTGCAGGACTTGGTACATGTGGTAGTGGGCAAGACTGGGTTTTTTGAGTGAGTGGGGTAAGGATCTTTTAAGAAAAGTTGTCTCTTTTGAGGTGTAGTAGTTGCAATGTGATGATCCATTGCACTACCACAGGGAGAATTCCTCTTTCAAGTTATTGGCCAGCTGGAGATGAAGAAGGGTGACAGGTTGGGTTGGTAAACTTAACTATCTTCTCTAGAGGTAAAATACCCATAAAAATCGGGTTTATGGTTGCATTCTTGGTGTGTCTGTTTGGAGTTGTTAAAGGGTGACTGTGTAACTCGGCAGAGAGCAGAAGTTGCCCAACTGAGAACTGTCCCAGCTGAAACCGACAGTCCAGTAAATACTCATTTGTCTATCAATACTGTGTAATGTCATTTGATTAACATCTCTAATCTCCTGCAAGTGTGACCCCAAGCCTTCCTGAAAGGTTACACTCCAAATGCTTGCTCATGTGTGAACAGCCGAGTGGCAGCCTGGTCACCCATAAAAGTAGACACAGGGAAGTGAAAGGATTTAAAAGCATTTGTCTTGTCTGTGTTGTGTAGGTTCTTTAAACTTACTACAGGTGGGCAGTGGTTCCTGATGGTGACCAGTGGGAGGATGGTTGAATCAAATGCTGGGGACCAGGCCTGTGGGACCTGGGGCTTGCAAAGCCACGAGGAGGCAGCACGAGCTGCATGGGCTCCTCCACATTTTGGAGGAGCAGCTCTGCACCAGTCATAGCTGCTCGTAATGTACTATTAAGTTTTTATAAGATCGTAAAGTAATACTTTCTGCTCCAGAGACTATGCCAACTTAGGCCACGAAGTTTTCTGCCAGAGCTGTGGGATTTCTTGCTTTAAGCATCTTAAAATGCTTATTTATCCTCATTCACACTGTCCAGCATGATCATGCTGGAACAGTGCATTGTATGGCACTCTTTACCTTATCATCCTGAGCACAGATATAAATCTGTTTTCAAATGGTATAATTGGAAGGCATAGATGACTGGTCTGTTTCCTAGGACACCAAGTCCATCTTATATTTTTTGCTGCCTTTTGTGGGCAGTCAGATGCAACAGCTGATTTGCAGTAGGAAAGACCAGCCATTACATAAGTAAATAGATATCTGGAAGCACTTGAGCACTGGTCTATACTTCTTATACAAATCAATGGAACACAGGAAAACTAAAGGATATGTTAGAAGCTGAGTAGTTAAAAGTGGAAGATGTGGATAACTTTGGACCTTGCACTAATTGGCAGAATTCTACCTGGATTAGTTCATAATTTGATACGGAATAAGGAGATAATGCCATTGTCAGATGATGATGTTAGGGCAGTATTATATAGAACTTATTTTTTCAACTATTCAATGTATGGGTGTTTCTTTCAGGTAGCAGGTAGGATTCTGCTGTACTCTGAAAACACTGCCTGCATCCCCTCTTCCTGTCTGCATCCCTAAGTGCTGAGACTGGGGAGTGCAGGGAGTTGGAGGGTGAAGCTACTAAAATGCTCTGGTAATGTTTGTCTTTAAAAATTGGGTGGAGTTGAGCTGTGCTGTTGTACCTCAGAGATAGAGCCCTTTCCTTTCTCAATTGATCTCTCTCATTGTCCATTTCCAAGGGCAGTACAAACCAAGTATGTCTGTCCAGTATGGTCACTGCTGAGCTCCCTTTTCCCTTCCTTTCTTTAGTCTAATCTGATTAGTCACCACTAAACCTGTTTCTGTTTCAGTAATGTAAAATCATCTTCCCCAGTTTATGTCTGAAGCTGAAAACAGAGTAGAAGGACTTATTTTCAAAGGCTGAGTTGTGGTTTGTATGTTAATGTAACTGAGCAGTAGGAAAATAGGCACTCAAGTGCATTTCTGAATAGAATGATCTCTGTTGTAGTCATGGGAGATCTCAAACAGTGAGCCCTTCTGCTTGGGGTGCTGCACTGATCCTATTGTTGCTGCTGTTCTAAAATGGGGAGATTTTACAGTGTTATGATCAACCCTCCATGGTGTGGAGTTGAGGGAGCTATCTCAAAATAAAAACACACGTCTCTTGAAGTAACAGTAAAATAGTCCTAATGACCTGTGAAAGGTGGCTGAATTCTTGTATAATTCTCTTCCAAAGAGGGTCCTTGCAATTTCTTGGCTGAATGTCCCCATACCCATGTGAATTTATAGGTCATTAAGCTGTGAACTGTGCACACATTAGGGCTCAGCTCTGCATGAAGATGTGTATATGAGGACTTCAGGATAGTGGTGCATTAACTCTTTTCTGTTCTTGATGGTTTTTTCCTTGATTTTAAATGTATGTGAGGATCTCAATGTTACTTGTAGCACTTGGAAACTATCAAAGCTGGATGGTTTGACAGCTATTCTAAATAATCTTAAAGCAGTTAAAATTTACCTGTATGCATAACTTTTTTCTAAATAAGTTTAGTATTTGAATATCAACATCTGTCCTACATTTTTTATCATAAACCAAGGAAAATGCCTGAAGCCTTGGTTAATGAAGTAAAGGCCTCATGTTTTTTCTAAATCATTAAGAAACTGTCTGAAATCATGGGTTCTTTCTTTCCTCAGGGAAACGTACAGTGCCAGGTGTTCTTACTGTAATAATTGTTTCTGCTGTGTCTTTTGTAGATCTGTTTTTTTATGCTACCCTTTTATGAGAAAGAAGTCTAAATTTTTGATAGCTACAGGGTGAATTGTGTATTTCTTCTTTAGATATATTTTTCTGTAAAACAGATCTGGTATAGACTTATCTCTCATGTGCTTTCTAATGGATAGCTTGCATTAGGGGAGGTGGTTCAATTTAAATTTTAAATATCCCAGCTGTTTCCCAAGGTTCAGAACCTCATTTCATTTAAACCTTTTTAGGGCTGCTTCTGAAAAGGATTTCTGTGGCTAAGCAAAGCTGAGAATTAGATGTAGTGGAAGGAGAGCAATAATAATTCAGTCTTCAATGCGTGTGTGTGTGTATGGAATGTTTTTGTTTTGCTGGTAGCATGGCTTGTCCCACAGTTTTTAATGCTGTTATATTCCATGCTTTTGAGAAGATGCCTTCAATGGCCTTCACACGACAACAGAGAAGTGAAATTTTCTACTTCTTTCAGTTGGCTTTCTTGTAGCAGTAATATCTGCTTATTTTAAATCAGTTTGTCTGGTTATAACAGTTTTTTTATTACTGTCTAATTGGTGTCTTGTTTTTTTTCAGAGGTCGTTCACGTTAATATTGGAAGCATGGGATTGGGACAATGATACAAAAGCTGGTGAGTATTTATGTAAAGCTTGGAGTTTGTACTTATTCTGTGCTGCATGTATGCAAATTGGGGAGGGGAGAAATTGTATCCTGCTGCAATCAGCCATCCCTCCAGATCAGCTCTAGGCAAAGCTGTTGTCTGAGTGAAGGGCATGTACAAATCCAAGCAGTGAGTGTTGGGTTAGGAGCTCTGAAAAATTATTGCTGTATAGGAAGAAGAATGGTCAGTTGTAAATAAAGGGTGTAATTAACACAACTCTTGATAATTAGCTCTAAAAAACATTTACAAATCATGCTAGACCCTTTATTTTCTTTAAAAAAGGAAGATAATCTGTAGAGCTGCACTTCAAATTCTCCTTAGTCTGCTTGTAGTCGTGCTATGCAATAATTTCCATAATCATTAAAGCAATTAAACAATTCTTGCTCCACACAAGGAAAGTGTACTTCATGTTTTTGTTGGTCTAAATCATGGAATGATCCCTTCTGTTTCTCCTCAAGTATTGGAGCTTACCTTGCATTTTCAGTCTGCAAATGCTAATACTCTGTGTCAAGGCAAGGTTGTTGATCTGAAGTAAAAGCAAGATTATTTTATAAATACTTCAAAATCATATCAAGGTGCTGATTGCCATAATGCTGCCAAACTTGGACTCCAGCTTGAACCTACTCTTTGTAAATGGTTTACAAATATCTCTTAAAATAACCAATGCTTCTGGCTACAAGAAAAAAATTAACCCCAGACTTGCATTGTGGTTATTAATGGACTATTTTATTTTGGTTGGGATCAATGTAGGGGAAGGTAAGTGTCTGGATATTGAGATAGTGAAGAGGTTACATACATCCAAAATCATCATCAGATTCTATATCAGTAATGCTGAGTTTTTAGTTTAACTGCTACCTGAACCCTTCTTCTGTTAGAATTAAGCTTTTCTTGTTTACAGCTGCTTTAGCCTTTTTTTATTGATTATGTTTTCTTTGCACCTCTGATTAGTGTTGCTGCAACCCTTCATTTGAGTTTGTCCACAGCCTTCTTGCATGGCACTTCCTAAAGCTGGGCATCGTACTCAAAATGAGATCTTGTGGGCTGAGCAGAGTAAACCCAAATCTTGAATAAGTTTACATACCCTACGTAGTAACAGATTGGAAGAATCCTCTTCAATGCTTTGTTTAAAATATACTATGTGATGTTAATTAATTTAAATGATTTCCAGCTTGGGAATAATTTATTGAGGGGCAGCTAGTACAGCAAATATTAGAATACTCATGTCATTGTTACAGAGGGCAAATCAACTCATGAGATGTTGTAGAAAGGAGAATATGAAGAGGCAGCCTATCCTGTAAATCATCTGTATGCATTCAAGTGCTGGATTTAATTTTTTAATTAGCTTCTTAACAAATAATAGTATTGTAACTTTCTGTTTATTTCTTAGAATTTGCATAATCCTCTTGCAAATCTGTAGCTTTAAGCCCCAGATATTTCTTTTGAATACACTTGATAAGGGAACAGTCATCTCAGACTTGTGTTGGGTCTTTGTTATGCTTTTTACTTTAACAAGCTCTAACAAATCTCTTTACTTGCATTCTTTTTTCCCTGAACTTCAGGCCAACAGGATGTGTAGAGTGTTTTCTGGAGGCCCAGTGTGCCATCTCCTTAAATTAACAGTTTCTATGAACTGTGGGAGAGTACGTAAGTGTCAGATTACAGTTTAGCTCTATGAAAAACTGCTGATGGAAAGTGAACTTCCCTTTAATTTAGGCTGCCAGAGAGAGGTACTGCAAAGTTGTGTTGCAGCTGAAAGCTTGAAGGCTTGTCAGGTGAATTTAGGAAGGCTTTCTTGGCCTGTAATTTGGCAGAAGACTAGCTAAGTGCTTGTCTTGGTTAAATGTTTCTGTAATCTGTTTCTGATGCTGTGATAGAGATGTGTTGCTTTGCTGTGTTTCAATTTAGATTTGCATATAAAATTCCTAGGAAAAATTCCTTAATGCTGAAGGTTTTTTTTTTTTTTTTTGAGGAATCTTGGCAGTGAGTCTTTCAGTAGGTTTTGCCTTATGAATCTGTTGAGACGAAAAGATGCTTCAATTCAAAGATATATTTGCAAGCACCACTGAACTGCCAAACAGGCACGGATCAGTAAAAATTCACATGTTAGAGAAGAGGAAAGGGAATACAGCAGCTTCTACAGAGAAGAGACAATATCTGGTCCTGGAGGGTGAAGTGAATGTCTGTGAAAAGCGTAACTCCCTGTCAATCCTGAGCGCTGTGCTGATCTGAGGATCAGATTACATGTAGCTTCTGTTGCTACTGTAAGATAGATTAATCAAAGTAATTGCCAGAGTCTGATTATAAACTGATTAATTAGTTCTAGAGTCGGGTTTTGCTTTCCTTTAATGGGGAAATATAATGGGGATGAATAAGGCTGAAAGTTAAATGTGTAGGGTCTGTGTTCCAGCTTGGACTCTGAAGTGGGTATTAAAAACAAAAACAATAGCAACAACAAAAATAAATAACAAAACCCAAACAAAACAACAAGCAAACAAAAAAACCTCCCCTAAAACCTAGAAAGAGAGGCTTTCAGTGAACAACTTGAAGGATCTAGAACATTTGTCATTGTTCCCTCCCTTTGTGTCCAAGCATCCTGCATTCTTCTTGTACTCAGTGAAGGCAGGGGCGACTCGGAGCTGCCCTGTGAAGTGCTATCTCAAAAGCAAGTCTGCCACAGCAAATGTTTCCCCTGTACAAATCCTTAGAGGGTCTTTCACCCCCAGTCGAGCTGCTGGTGTGTTTTTCTCCTCCTGTGTGCAGCAGAGTTGGCTCTGGGGTAAGCTTGTGGCAGTGTAGTGTTACCTCTTGTTTGCTTTGGGAGGGTGGAAGAGGGGGAGAGGAAACTGGCTTAGATACAGAATCACTGCAAAGGGCCTGCTTGCTGTCATCTGTCACAGCAGTTCGTTCCACTTTCCAGGTAAGTCACTTGACTTGGCAGACTTGAGCAGAGCTCTTGGCAATGCCCAGCCCTGCCTTGACAAAGCTAGCCTGGCATCTTCACGTGTTTATAGTAACTTTCCATTTGACTCTGTGTCTACTGCAGGCATGCAGTGGTTGCTTTCCTGCCTCCCATTAATCTGTAGGAGACTCATCTGTCCATAGTGCTCAAAAACATGCTGAAGAGAATGTGCTTCCTGAGATAGGCACCTCCTGCTCCTTTTGGTGTGAAGTTCTTGTGATGTCACTGTGTTCCCTTACAAACAATTGCCAGTGTCACCTTTTGTACAGCCCTGTCGGCTTGTTGGGAACGTCTGACCTCTGCAAAGGGTCAGGATGCTTATGGGCAGTGTTCTTATTTGTATATTGCACAGTTAAATGTGCTTCAGATAAGGCTTTCTCTTCCAAAAATCAGATATTCTGGGAATGTTAATTAAATAATAGCTTTTAGGCATCATCTCCTTTTATGCAAACATCTGTACCACTATCTGCTTTTCTAGAGAGGCTTGTAGAAAATCTGTTAATCAAGGAAATTGCTTGGGGGCTGTTTGTGTGTATGTAAGTTTGAGTCATGAATGATGCTTTTTTTGACCAATAACCAGAGAAATTCAGTTGTGCCTTTACTGAGAGCTAAAAGTAATAAGTGTGAACCCCTAAGGTGAACTTCTATGGCAAAGTCAGATGCAGGGAGCAAACTTGTCTCATCAAAACAGTTAGGTGAGAGAGGCTGAATATCTTCAGACATGTTTTGGTGTTGTGGGGGAGGAAGGAGAAACCTTGACAAACATGTTCCTCCCTGTGTTTACAGATCTCTCTGGAAGATGCACCTTCTACCTAGGATCAGTGTTATATTTGAAGTTAAACAGAACTCTCATGCTTTGCTACTTCAGAATTTAGTATTAGAGATGAAATGGCTTGGAGCTGCTTCTCTCATGCGTTTTGTGGCTCAGGGTAAATTATTTGGCTTGCTTATTTAGGCTGTTAAGCCCTACTTATACTGATACAAGCTTAAGGAAAAACCCTTCAAGACTCTGAATACATTCCTTTTCAGAGGAGCTTGTGAAGATAAAGTCTGAGTGTTCAAGAAGATAAAAAGAGCACTCTTGGGTTATTTCCCCTGTTCTTGACCCCTGATATCAAGAGGTCTGTTCTGCATAGGTATATTTGCAGTAGCTGTAATGCTTGTTCCAGTTAACTGGATCTGATTAATCTCCATTAGCCTGAAGATGCCTGATAAGAATTTTATTATATGAGCCACTCCTTTAATCTCGGGACCTATTCTTCAGTCCATCTGATGCACTTTGAGGAAATGCTTTCACAGCAGTGGCTGCTGCAGCTGTTTATAAGGAGCCTATATTGCTTTTATAGCAGGAAAGCAGCTCTGTAATGTATATTTGCTATTTGTTCAATTTTCCTTGACCATCCAGTGATTCAGCATGTTTGCCTTTATAGTTTTTCAATAGTCAGTGGAGGAAAATGAGATGACTAAAGGATGCTGAGATCTGCCCAGGAAAGTGGTGGTGTCTCCATCCCTGGAGATATTTGGAAGACGTAGATGTGCCACTTGGGGACATGGTTTAGTAGTGGCCTTGGCAGTGCTGGCTTAATTGTTGGACTTTGATAACCTTAAAGGTCTTTTCCAACCTAAATTCTGTGTGGTGACTGGTGTGATAAATATCCTGTGGGTCAAAAATAAAATGCATGCAGCCTTTTCTATCTTGCACATGCAGGATGACAGAGCAGTTTATGCACAGGAATGAGAGTTAAAGAAGATGTATAGGCTTCAATGTGTCTTGGCCAGCCATAAAATATTTTTATGCGATCTAGTCCAAGCAAGCATGACTTACAGCTTATACATGGCAATACCACTTTTAATAATAAAGCAGAGAGATACTGGTTAGTCTTAAAAATTGGAGTATCTTACTTAAAATGGATTATTTATAAGTTCAGTATTTTGTAATTTCAAGAGGAAACATTTTTATAAAAGCAGGCTTGGAAAAAGATGCCAAAAGAGCATGATACTTTGGAGAGCCTGATACTTCTGTAACTATTCTTTTCTTTAATATTGGAGTGGCTGAAAACACTTTGCTATGAGATGCACAGGATTCCTCTAAACTGTCAATAATGTTCTGGTTGAGAAACAGTCACTCCTTGGGTTTTGTTTTCTAAACATATGAGGTATGAGGTTAATGAGTTCTAGAAAGCAACTGGGTAGGTAAAATGCATTTGCTAAAGGTGGTAGCTTAGTATTGCTTGCTGCCAGCTTGGCATGTTCTATATTATTAATAATTTGAACTTCAGGCTTTATCTCACTATCATCTCAGCCTCTTGCTATGTGCAAGTCTTTGGTTATGCATTTCTTTTAACATGTACTTTAGAAAATCTTTATTTAAAGAAAATGGGTGCTGAAGTTCTGAGCTGGCAATGTTATAGCTATTTCATAAATGTGTATGAAATAATTATGTTCAGGTGAAGGTTCTGTACCTTTTTTCATCCTTAAATAGTGTTTGTAGTTACAGAGATGCAACTTGCAGTCACCTAGAAAGCCTGTACAGCAGGTTGGTACCAGATTAGAATGGTGAACCCATTAGAAAACTCTTGCCACTGGGCTTGCTAACTGTCTGCCCTTACCCTTCCCCTACTTTGCTTATTCTCAGTATTTGCTGGAGAAATTGTTTATTTTCATTGTACTGGCTATAATTGTTTCACCTCTTGGTATTGAAGCTTCTATACAAAGAATTACATGGATAAAGATAAAAAATGGGTACTTACGTAAATGAAAATACTTTGTGTTGGCAGTTTCAATAATTTTATAGCCCAGAATCCTTTTGTTCCCTGGGATTTGTAATTCTTTGTGCAGGTTTGGCCTCAGTGAGTGGAACCTGGCAGTAGCAGAGCTGCTGTTTTCCATGGGGACAAGGCAGGATGCTCACAGAGTGTGCTGCAACAGGGATCACAGTTATCAGGAGTTTCACTGGGGATGAGGATAAGGAGAATACAGAACTGAGAATGGCCCTTGACACTCCTGGGTTCACTTGTTTATTTCTACTCAAAATGTTAAGCACTAGCAGTACAGTGTTCTATGGAATGGTTGTTAAAAGTTGTTTCACCTTTATTTTTAGGGTGTATAATAAAATGGAAACAGGCTAGTTATGTATATAATGCAAGCCTCCAGGAGCATTCACTATTGCTCAGTAATTTTGCAGAAAATTGAGTATACTGTGTTTTGCTTTATTTTTAAAATTAAACTCGAAGCAGAGAACTTTATCTCAGCTGTGAAATGATGCAGATCTTGCAATTTTATAAGAACAAAAAGGAGGCAAGAAGAGCCTCAGATCAAGATAAAGCTGCTACTTGTCAGCATGTGGGTGTGGTATGTTTGGCTGCCTTGAAAAATAAGCTATTTCCTATGGATTATGTTCCAGGGTTTTTTAATATTTCCTTTGGGACACTTTTTTAAATTGGCCTTCCTGTAATGAACTTTGCAAGGCAAAGCAAAATTCAGTTATACAGTAGATCTTTATCATCTTAACATTTTCTTGGTTTTCCCTTAACCAGTTGGGTACTTCTGATTGGATTCCATATGTCCTTGTGTGGTATCAAACTTTAACCCCTGTTGAATTTACCTTCCTTTCCAAAAAGGTGAAAACTTGTTGATAGAGCGAGTGGCACATGCTGGCATGATCAACCCAGAAGATCGATGGAAGACCCTACAAATTAATGGTCCTGTTGCCCACTTTGAAGTGCAAATAAGGGTGAAATGTGATGAAAATTACTACAGTGCTCTGTGCAACAAGTTCTGTGGCCCTCGAGATGACTTTGTTGGTCACTACACATGTGATCAAAATGGAAACAAAGCCTGCATGGAAGGTTGGATGGGAGAAGAATGCAAACAAGGTAGTATGTTTTCTTTGTCTTGGATTAGCCCTGGTGTATGTAGAAGAGGTGTAAACTTCACTAGGTATTTCTGTGGTGTCAATGCAGTAGCATATTGATTTTAGGGCTTAGAGGATTTGTCCTTTTAATACAAATATTTAAATAAAACATACTCAGTGAAAAGTGGAGCACCAGATACAGTGTTGCTTCTGGTGTGTGCTGTGGACATACCCAAACAAATCCAGTGTTCATCTTTTACTAATTGACTTTATTCAATGATGGTGCTCCTTCAAAGCAAAATGATGCATTGCATCTGTAAATGTAAGATGTTATTGAAGTGATATCATCACTTACACAGTAGACTTCAATCCTGTAAAAATGCATCCATAACACTGTTTCTACAAATTAAACAGTTTTAAGTGTAATGTGTGCAAAGCTGAAAGCTTTTTGATAGCTCTTAATGGGAATAGAAGTGTAGTCATGTCTTTTCATGTACTACTCAATCAAATCTCTTTGCATTTTACCTTCAGTAATTAGTGGTAAAATTATTTTGCATACTCTTCTTTCTGCTGAGGGCTTTTTAGTTTTGTTTTCTGTTCCTTTTCAGTAAAAAGCTTGTTAATGATGGGGAGGACTGTTTTTTACAGCTTACACTAGGTTATGTGTCACTTAAAGTTTGGTCATTTAAAGTTCGGGATTTCCAGAATAATACCAGTCTTATACCAGATTTTAAAAACAACTGTATTTCATAAAAGTTTGAGTGCTGACACTCCTGCTGCAAAGCTTTTTGGCTGTAATGGTGCTGTGTTCTGTGAAATAAGTGTCTGGAAAGAACAACTGTGGGAACATGGCAGAAGGCAATGTACTTTGCACAGATAACAGACAGGCTAAATGGCAGGAGTCCTGCCTGAAGAGTTCCAGATTGCTGCTGTACCAGTGGATACCTGGCTGCCCAGACTGATGCCCAAATCTTTTTGTGTCTACAGCTGTGTGTAAACAAGGATGTAATTTGCTCCATGGGGGCTGCAGTGTACCTGGGGAATGCAAGTAAGTCTGCATGCTTGAGTATCTTATTTTTTTGGGGGGAAGCACAGATCTCTCAAGTGTCCTCCATGTATATTGCTACTTTTTAATACGTCTATTTTAAAATGGAAAAAATTCTGTACAAGAACATGGATGGAAATGGACTTGAAGTAGATGTCATATGTGTACGAACTGCATATATTCTGAACTGTTTTGTGATGCTATGGTATTTTTGCCTATATATGACTAAACAGCTTTGCTTAATGTAGTTCAAAACTGTGCCTTTATCAAATGAGAAAAATCAATATTTTTATTATGATTATTTTCAAAATATTTAGGAGTTTTAATCTCTATATATTTGTTTCTCTCAAATGGAAAGGGAAAGCTTGCTCTTTGGACTGTTAGATAACGAAATGCTCACACTCCTAGAGCACTCAGTATACATTTTGATCACCAAAATATAGTAAATGTTGCTGTTCCAAGAACAAAAAAGTTTTGGTAATAATAGAGATACAGTACCAACCCCAGCCTAAACATTCTCCCCCAGGTAAATTCTTTTGGTCTCTAAATATGAGAGAATTGAGTGAAATGTTCCCTTAACTTTTTGATGCAGCTTAAGTAGACTGTGATAGTGAGGGCAGTTGATTGTTTTCCTGTAAAGGTTCAGGCATTCAATGTAGTAGGTCAAGGGGAAGTGAGTGTTATTTTTACACTGTTGAAGAGGTGGGACAGGTCCACTTGCAAGTTTGGGATCCTGTGTAAATTGTTGAGTTTATCTGTGGTCAGAGTGGTATGTACCATTGTAAGGGTGGATTCACACGGTGCTTCCTTACTGAGCTGTGCTGAACCTGCTTGATTGGAATGATGTGAAACTGAGCTGTGGCTGCCAGAACCCCTGAGAGCTGACAAATACCACTTTGGGACAAGCTGTGACAGTTTAAGGCAATTTGGCTTCATCCTTCTGACTACTACAGCCTCCACAGAAGTGGCAGAAATGGGGTGCAGATAGTCCAGCTTAGCTGGGTTTAGGCTTAAACTGGGGTTGAGATGCCAGTTCATGAGCTGTGGTAGGTGACATGCAGACAAGTCCCATCTTGCTGCAGATCCTCATGTTTTTAACATTGAGGGATGGCAGATAACAAGGCAAACCTTAAATCATTGCAGCACAGAGTGGTTTTTTCCTGCCCTGAGACTTCCATCAGATGCTGCTGACTTCTTGGAAGGTTTGTTGTGTTGTAGCCCTCTGGTCTGACTGAGGAGTGTAAATTTCAAGTGCAGTGCTTCAGTTTGTATGAGGTTTCACTTCTCAAGCTATATAAAAGATTTTTTTTTTAAGGAGCATGTTAAATGATGGCTTCCTTTTTGTGTAAAAAAGTTGTGATTTTTCTATATCACTAAGTATCTTCCTTGTGATTTCAAGTATTGGGTACTCCTACTGCTGTAGGACATTTCTTGTTACAAATAGAGATGGTGGTTGAGAGCTGGGCCAGTATCATTTCTGCCTGAAGAAGAAACACTCCTTCCCTTGAGCCTTCCAAGAATGCATTTGTTCCCTTTGAGAGCCTGTTTTAATGAATTTTGATTCATCTAAGGGTTTCTAGTGTCCTGTAGGTGTCAAAGTAGCATCCTAGGAGCCTGTGAATATTTGCTTTTTGAATGTAAGAAGTCTTTGACTAAATATGTAAAAGAAACAGATTTAAACAAATACCAAGTAGTACCTTTGGTTGGGGTTTTTTTCTTAGATGGGGGTGGGTGCAAGGGGTTGGTGTGGTTTCTTTTTCAACTTCCATTTCTCTGTGATACCAGCTGTATCTGAGAAGGCAGAAGCTGGAGAGGAAGAGGTAGGTTTCAAGAAGGAAATATAAAATCTTCCAAGCTGAGAGGCTGGGTGCTGTTACCTTTTCAAGGTGGCTGTCAATAGGTGCTTCACATGGCAAAGCCTTTCTTTGCAGCCTGGAGCTGATGGGATCTGGGGTTATAAATCCAGGTGTTCTCTTGCAACCTGTCCAGCTAAACTGAACTCACAAAAATAACCCTGAGTCTGCTGAAGAACTCTGTCCAGGTATCTCACTATTGTGATGAGTGGATTCTCTCACCTGAAAGAAAGTACTGAGGGAAGGAATAGTGGATTGTGTGCAGCTTACCTTGTTTCTTGATGCCTTCCTGCTCAAGTCAGAACTGTGATCAGCAAACTGAAGGAGAACAGTGACTTTCTTTTGTGTGGCCACACTTTGTAATATTGCAGAAAGTTCTTAGCTATCTCTTTAATGGTGATTTGGTAGCTTGAGTATATTCACACACAAGCTTTAATTTGTGCCTTCAAACTGTACTGTCACAGTTATTAGAATATATTGGAAATGTTGCTTTTAGCCAAAATGGATAATAATTTCTGTAGAAAAATGATGCTGACCTAAAAATAGACAAAGCTTACAGACATCACCTTTGTCTTCAGCAGTACAAGGGAAGCTGTTATTTAAAAGAAACTGCTACGTTTGATGCTATTGAATTTTAATCTAGATTCCTTCATCCTGGTTTCTGGACAGCTGCCACTGTATTTTAACAGGTGAAAACAATGTCCTTTTTTAATTCAGACAGAAAATGGAAATGTGAGAAAAAACATGGGTGTGAGGTAGTTGGGAACCAGCTGGTGCTGAAAACTACTTAATTGCCAAAACTTGCAGTGCTGTTAGTAAATAGAAAAGCTGAAAAATGGCTTCCATCTTCAATTTGCTTGAACATGGAGGTAATTTAAACAGAAGCTCCAAGGCTTCAACCAAGGTCTCAAGAAAAGCTCTATCCTCCAGCTTTTATGTTCTAATATAGGTTAGAGCCATTCTCAGATTAAAAGTTTCACTAAAATCAGAAGTAGCTAAATGAGCTCAGATTGTTAATAAAGGCTGTGTCACTGGTTCTGGATGTGCATCATCTCTTGGTCAAGTTCATGCACCCATTTGCTTTGAGAAAGTTACAGTGTTGAGATGTTCCTCCATTTCTTCTGCTGAGTTTCCTTCAAAATGGAAATTAGGTAGGGATGTCTCAAAATGACCTCGTGTAGAAAATGAATTTGTGGTGTAGCTGGGTTCCTGTGATGTGTTTTTGTCATTGTGGAGGCAATTCAGCAAAAAAAAAAAAAAAATTCCTGAATAAAGATAAAAAATACATCCTTGAGGAAAGCAAAAGCAACTTAGCTGAGTCTCTCAGGGATGGAAGAATGCCACCATCCTGAAGAGAAAATAAACCAGTCTTTACCCATAAAGAAAGACAATAAACTTTGGTCTGTAGTGGCAGGCTAGTTGGTCTTTTTTGTAATTGATTTCATCAGGCCAAAGAAGTAGGAGGGATTATCAAAGACACAACATTGCAGAGCCTTGATGCTGGTACTTTTTGTGGTGGTGTTTTGCATCATTTCAAGTACTTTGTTAAATTCCATTAAGCTGTCTAGAGGAGAATGAAGTTTGCTCTAATGGCTCATATCTGGCTTGGGTTCAATGACCTCATGAAATTAGCAGAGTTGAGTGTAAAGAAACTACCAGTGACAGTCTCTTTCCTTGATTAAAACTGCTGACCTGGGTATGTTTGGTACCACTCATAAACTGTCACTAGGCTTAACAGCTCAATCTTTCACTTCCTTGTTATCCAGAGTGGTATGGCTTTGGTTGAGGTCCAGATACGCCTCATCTGGCTTACATTGTCATAGCCCTGACAGGATGATGGTATTTTCAGAAGTCTTTCTACTTTTCCCATTGCTTTTGGATGTTGGTTTCTCATCTAAAGTAAAACAAAAGGAGTTGAATCCCTAATGCTGCTCAGCTTGGGTGCTGGAGCCATGATAAGAGCTAGGTTTTGTCCTGGGAAATGCCAGTTTTACTTTCTGTAGCTGATAAGAAAATTTCTTTAGAGTGTGCAGACTAACTGAAATTAATTCTAAATGGGATCATTAGTAGTACTCTAATGTGAATTCTGTACAATGTGGACAAAGCAAGTGTACTGTTTTTAAAAACTTTTAAAATAAGGTTTGGATGCTTTGAACTGACTTGTTCAAGAGCTATATATGACAATTTTAGTTTTACAGTTTTGGTAATTTTATGTTTGCTTGGTTTTGTTTAAATGTGTACCTTATCTTTGCCCTGTTGAAAAAGTTTTCTCAAGCTTTCTGTCCAGTGCCATGCCTTTTGTAGTCCTCGTATTCCCCTTCAGCAGTCATGCAGTGCCTGCAAGGGCTGTGGGCATCTCCCAAGTGGTTTTGCTCCCTTCATCTGTCACATTATGGGCCACACCCTGCTCCTCAACTGTTATCCATTACTTCCTTTAGAGATGGAGAAAAGCTGGAGCTGCAAAATGAGCTGCAACTACCCAGGAGTATTGGTGGTGTAAAAAGTGTTCTAGAGAGTCTTTGTTAAATCTTAGACATCTCAGAGGCGATCCAGTATCACTGATGTCTCAGTTGAGGTTTTGTCATGGTTGGGTGGATAACATATTTAACATCAATACTGGGGAACTCTGTCTAAAGTTTTGATTTAAAAAAACTCAGCAGCTGGATTCTTGTAAATTCATTCTTGGTTATAAAGTGAGCTGATGAGGTTTTTCAAAACAGATTACTATCGAAAGACTTTAGAGGACTAGCAAAAGGTCATAGAGAACTGAAAGAAAGAAGGAAATAAAACTCCTGCTTCTGAAAACTGGGAGAAAGTAAGAGATGGGGATCTTCCACAGGTGTTTCAGAAAGGAATATTGAGAAATCTCATAGGCTGCTATGAGCAGTAAACTAGAAAAAAAACTTTGAGCAGTGTGCTTAACTGCTTTGACACCTGACCAGTTCAATTCCAGCAATGCTGGACTGCCCATGATCCCTAAGAAGTGTGAGGCTGCTGTTTGGCCCTGCACTTGGTATCAGGACTGGGGCATCTTCTGTCTCTTGTTTGCTGTAAGATGTGCTATCACAGCTTCAGGTCTCAAAGATCTTGTGTAATTCTTACCACTGCTGTCATTAATCATGTTGAGTTCTCTTGCCTGTTGTTACAACCAGTGTGCTTTTTTTTTGCCTTTTTTTTTTTTTTTAAAGTCCTACTGGTGAGTCCTTAGGGAATGTTGGCAAGTGTTTCACAAGTAGTAGACACCTTAAGTTAGACAAAGAATCTCATGTTTTGCTTCTTTATTGGTCAAGGAACTGAGGCATGCTCTGCATGAGTGGGATGGAGGGTATAGAATGTATCCTAAAGGTGGATCTGCATCCAGGAGATGTGAGTGGGTGTGCAGGAAGTAAAAACATGTAGTGCTTGAACTTGTGTCTACAGCAGTGTGGGGAGTGCAGCTGAACTAGAACAGTAGATCAAAGCAGCACAGAGAACTCGGTATCACACTCCAAACACTTCAGGACTTTAAATGTTAGACTCTCTAGTCTGTTCTTGTGGCCTGAATGCCTGTTTGCATCTGGAACACATTGGGTGTGCTCTTGGCATACATTGTCTGATGTTACCTTAGTTTAACCTAAGAGGAATCCAATTCCTTTGTTCCAAAACAGCTCTGTGATGTGAACTAACACACCATCAACAGGAATGATCAGGCAGTTCACGTAAAAAGCATGTTCCTGGTGTGAACTAATGCAAATACAGGCACGCCCTTAGAGCACTTATGTAAGTTAACTGAGCAATGTTTTGGCTAAAAACTTTTGAACCATCCCCTCTTTTAACTTGTTCTCAAAAACTCTGTGTAGCATTGGAATGAGACTGTTAGCTTTCAATAACTTCCTTTATTAGAGGAGAGAAAGGTTGGTATCTTTTGATGTGATAAGAATGCTGGGAGTGAGAGGAAAAGATAAGCTTTCAGGTAATTAAATAATTTGAGCTCATTAATGAGTATGTTTTCCTTTGCTATTCACAAAATTATCTTGCCTATTTTGAAGATAGGAAAGTGGGTAAAGTGTTTCTGTGACGAGTTTTAGTGAATGAGTACTGCTTATTAACATTGAAGCCAGATGCTCAGAATTGTAGGATCTAACAGCTGGACAATATTGCTGCCTGCTGTGCAACAAGTAATCTCCTAAAAGTTTAAACAGACTTTCTTATGGTTATTTTAAGTAAATAACTAATATAAAGCTATTGTTCTGGCCTATGCAACACCATCCTGTTCACGTCACTAGAAAATTTAGTGGTTTTCTATTTAAGTGGGCTATTTCTCCCCCACCCCTGAATGATGCATTTTGCTTCTGCTCTTAATGTTGCTGTTTTGCTTTGTTTTCCTGTATTGAGTGTTGTGGCCCCAGCTTCCACTTGAAACATGATTGGGAGAGATTTCTTCCAAAAAGTCTGCTTATAAAAAGGTGTATGAATACCTCACAGTGATGTTCTCTTCACTCTTTGTATGATGTGCAATACATCAATAAGGTGTAACCTGTGATATTTAAAGGTTCAAACCACACTGCCTACAACCTCCCTAAGATTTTTTAGAATTTATTTTTAGGCCCCATATTCTTGCATTGACTTGGTGGTTTAGGTGTATTTATGCATGAAGTGCTGACAAAGCTCTGTAAGTAGGTGTAGAACAGAATTAATTTAGGTATCCTCTCACTCAGAGCTTTTTTTTTAAGGTTAACCAGCACAGAGTAGTCATTAGATGAGATGTGCAATATGAATTCTCAGCTGAACTTACTGCAAGAAGGATCAGGACTGTCAAATAACCAGGAGAATAAACCATGTATGAAGATAATACAAAAGAGTTTAGTTTAAGCTGACCATCAGGGGCACCTGACTTTCTGCTGTTGGTGGCAGAGGCACCTTTTGGATAAGGAGAAGTTAATCATTTAAGGTGCTGAGGTGCCATGGTTCACAGACCATCAGGATCTGAGTACATCTCTTCACCTTTCCACATCACTTCTATAATTGCCACTGTAGGATTTGACATAGATGTATGGAGTCTGGACAACATTTCCAGCGTCATCTGGTCCCCTCTTTGCTCAAGGAAGTCTAATTAGACTCATCTAAATAGTTCCATCTGATTTGGAGGTGTTCAGTTTCAGTCCAGCTCTTATTAAATAATTATAACAAACTTCCTCAGAGGAAAGCAAAGGCAACTGTCATCTTTTTCTTTAATTATATCTCTTCCAGAATAACAGAATGAAAGCATATTTCTGCAGAAAATCTTTTATTAGACTTGATAAACTTTGTTTTTCTTTGTTTTTTAGGAAAAGTAAAACCCCCAAATGTTCTGTTTCATGGTTTTTCCCCCCCACTTTCCACTGCCTCTGAGTACACATGTAACTGTTACCTGAGTTCAAAGTTTGAATTGTGTGTAGTGATGAGTGCTTTTATACATTCCCCGATGTTAAATTTACTACTTTAAATGGACTTTAAAAGTCCTTTATCCTGAAATTTAGCTATTTGAAGCCCCACTGAGCTGAATTATTGTGGCTTTTTCTGCTTGTCGATGACAGCAATGTTTTTTTTCTGCACAGTTGCAGTTTTTCTAATCTGATGATTGAAGGCTTGGCTAGAATTTTTGCTAATGTTAACTCCAGTCTTTTGTTTGAATTCTCATTTTTCTATTGCCACCAAACTCTCATCTAAGAAAAATGGAAGCTGTAAAGTGTGCCTGAAGAATTACTAGATCTGTTTTCTAAGTTGTTGGTTTTAAGATACCAACCACTGTTCTTCTCTCCCTATTACACTCTGTGTTAGTTGTGATCCAAAGGGATGCTTTAGTTTGGGAGCAGATGCCTGTGCTTCAGGCTTCCATCAGGAAGTTACTAAACTGTAACAATCTATTTATGGTAGCTTTTTTGTACTGCTAATAACCCAGCAAGGGCTAAGATTAAGCCAGGTCTGATTTTGTTTTGCATGTGCTGGATTGTGAAGACAACTTTGAGCTGATGAAGTCAGCAGAGGGGAAGGACAGAGGAAGTAGAATCTTGATTCCAATAAGAATTTTCTTTGTCTGTTGAACAATGAGAATCCTTATAGATTCTCTATATTTGGCTTTCTTATTCTGTCACATGTGAAAAATTTATAATTGCAATTTAGTTGATTCTTGACTGGGATGGGAGGGCAGGGAAGAAGTAACTTCAGCCCACTATTAGCTGCACTGGCTGTTTCCTTTTGACTTTTACACAAGTGGTTGGTACTTGAAAAGTAATGCTGGTTGGAATTTTTTTGGTTTTTTTTTCCTAAATGATGTTAAGTTTGTGTTTGTACTATTTGAGCTTCTCATAGTGAATCATTAATCATTTTCCTCTTTGTCTTTTTTCGTGATATTTGTCATAAATGACATACCCATACCTACATAGAACATACTTATTTCTGGGTTGGTTTACCTTTATTAATCCCATCTTGCTCTCAGGGTGGGCTAAGATCCATATCAGCATTAACTTTTCAGAAGGAAGTGGAATTAATGCTGCTCTAACACCTGTTAATGTAGGATGCGACCAGACTTCCTGTTCAAGAGGAAATCCTAATTTACTCTTCCTTGTAAACTGAAGGGCTGATCAGCTTACCACATAGTAACCTTTTGACTTGTAAACATTGTGTTCTTTTGGACTGCTTTTAGCCTCTAGGAATTATTTCCCTCAGGCTTGGTGGTAACTTCAACAGTAAATTTTGACTGTGTTGAAGATCATGAAAAAGCAGCAACTTTTTTTCTGCTGAAGTAATTTTTAATGTCATCAAGCATACCTACAAACTCAAGTAGGTGCTTAAGATGCCTTCAAGTTCTAGAAGGTGGCTGTATTTTTTTTTGCACTCTTAAGTACTGCTGCAGTGTTAGACAAAGAAACTTGTTATCCATGGGCTATAGAGAATAACTTGAGTTACTTTGATTATTTGCTTTGTGATGCAGACTTTCAGCTCTTGAAAATGCTTGTTGTTATGTGGGTGGGGAGTTGGCTCTGGCTGGGATAGTCATGGTGAATCACTGGCAGTAGTGCCAGGTTTGGCATGGATGAAGATTTGGGTTGGGGCCAGTAAAGTGAGTTGCGATGCTTTTTTTATTATTACCATCCTCTGAAAAGATTTTTCTGTCCTTGAGGAGGAAGGAAGAGATCAAATTTAGCAAGAGCAGTATTTGTTTCCTCTTGCTGCTGCTGCTGCAGCCAAAGAAAGAGGCTTCTAAAATAAAAGTGTTCTCCAGGCTTCTGCCAGCCCTGCTCAGAGGAGCAGTCGAGGCCCCTGGGCTGGGTGCTCAGCTGAGGCTCCCCTTGGAGATCTTGGAGCTTTTCAGGGCAGGAGCTCAAAGTCGTTCTAGAACTTCGTATGAAAAGAATGGTCTTGCAGACATTCTGCATCTAGATTCCTTACTGCCAATGTAAACAGTAAGGATTTAAATTCTGTGCTGCCAGCACAGCTTGTTCTGTTCCTCTGGGGATTGATCCAGCTTACTGAAACAGTGGAAGGGGATTATTTCACAAGGAACCAAGACTCCTCATTTATGCTTCTCTTCCTTGTCTTCTCTCACTGTCCCCCCAAAGACTTAATTTATTTTCTGCTCTTTTATACTATTTAAATCATGTGGCTAATAGAATGGTAGTGTCAAATCTAAAAAATGTAGTTTCATTTCTAATGCTTTTTTTTCCTCTAGGCAATAGGGCTGCACTGTTGTGCATGTGCCCAACTCACTCGGTGTGATCTCTTTGTTGCTAGTATGTTTTCTGAATTCTGTATAAGAAATACACTCTTATCAGGCAGAAAATTTATTTTGTTGGCCCAAAAGAGCAAGCTTACTATTTCTTGGTACTTAAAATATGTGTGAAATATAAATATGTTTTAAAAAATCATTAGCCTATGCCCTTCCCCCCCTCTTTATTAGTTCAGATTTTAATATTTCCCTGTAGCATAAACAGTTGCTTCTTTTAGCAGAGTTCTGATACAGATTAACATAAAGATACTGGTCCCAGAAGAAATCTTGGGGGAAAAATTCAACTCCAAACCAAATGAATTATTAATGGCTTTTATTTCTGTTCTCACTCCTCCTTTCTCCAAAGAGTACTTTTTCCATAGTGCCAGTAGAGAACACTAAGGATATATCAGAATAAATGTTTGAAAAAAGGTTTTCTTGAGAAGCCAAGCCTTGAGAAAATTGTCAAGACTGCTGCATTTCTGGTTGCCCTGGTCTTTTAAGGGTGTAGCACTTCAGAGCAAATTAGTTATTATCTTGAAATCTCTCTTCACAGAAAAACACTGTGGTGATCAATGCAGTAAGCCAGCAGTCTCCTTCTGAAAATCAATTTTGGCTTTCTTGTATCAATCACAAGTTTTGTCCTAGTGTGAGATGATTATGTGAAGATGGGACTTCTTGTGAAAGAACAACTAATTTATGTCCAGTTCTCATAACGTGTAGAGCTTGGTGGTGTTTGTTGCCATTGTGTGTAAGACATTTAAGCAGGATGAGTTCCTGTGAGGATGCTCAACAGGACTAGTTGTGTCCCTTCTAAACAGGATAAAGTTTTGTTATCTGTTGCACATTGAACAGTTGACCTTGTACTTGAGAACGGTAAGTGTAGTGTTGTAAATACATGTAATGCTGATAATGAAGCATCATGTTGCTAACTTTTAACATGTGAACTTACATCTTAGGTGTCATTATGGTTGGCAAGGACAGTTCTGTGATGAGTGTGTCCGCTACCCAGGCTGTGCTCATGGGAGCTGTAATGAACCATGGCAGTGTAATTGTGAAACCAACTGGGGTGGCCTGCTCTGTAACAAAGGTACTTAACATTAATGTACAGGAAAAATAAGTTAAGTTGCATGATTAACTGATAACTCATTAACCCCTTTTTTTTTTTTTTCTGCTAGTGTGCAACTACCCGAGTGTTTCTGTGCCTTAATTCTTATGTGGCAGATGGTGCCTAGGCATCAGAAGTATAGGAAGTTCAAGACAAAAGGCTTGGAATTGTCCTGACTCTTCTAACTCTTGCCATTGTCTCTTGTTCCTTCTTCCCTGTTCTGTGGATAGTTACCAGATCGCAGGCTAGCCACTGGATATGGGGATGATGTGGGTGAAGGATGTTCGAGCCTGAAAGGCATCTGTGTGTCTGACTAGGGACTGAAATGGTGGGGTCTGTGTTCCCTGCTGACTGAGCCTTCTCTCTGTGCAGATCTGAACTACTGTGGGAATCACCACCCGTGCCTGAACGGCGGCACCTGCATGAACACGGAGCCGGATGAGTATCGCTGTGCCTGCCCCGACGGCTACTCGGGCAAGAACTGCGAAATCGGTACTTTGGGATAGTGCATCTCTCCTGGGAGATCTGCAACGGCCCTAGGCACTCCTGCATTTCACTGGGGATATGCTCCAGCTCTCCTTTCTGGGGCCTGAGCCTGGCTGTTCCAAAAATCACCAAAGACAACAGAAATGCTGCACCAGTTTCCCTTTAGATAAGACTGAGGCTATTTCTTCCCTTTGACTTCTCTTCCTTAATCCAAATATGCAGTTGAGCTGTAGTCTCATGAAATAGGTTAGACATGTGGCTTTCCCTGTTGCCTTGCTCCCTGCTGCCCATTTTCTTGTCTTCTGGCTTGCTGGCAAGCATGCATCTTTTCCAAGCTGGGGACTTAGAAAGATGGAAGTGATGGACACTTCAGTTTCTGCTCCAGTGTGGGGCTTTGGCCTATTTTTAGTTGGCTGAATATGTTGACTATCTTTTTTTATCAACTGAAACTTAATAGTTTAATGTGGGTTTTCTAATATATTTGGATTCATAATGAAATGTTAACTACTACGGAAATGTGCTCAAACCATCTTAAAGTCACCCTGAGCAGTCTGAGCAACAAGTGTCTTCTTGTGCCTATTGGCAAAATGGAGAAGAACATTTAAACCACATTTGTGATGAAGTATGGCTTTGACTTGAGCCTAACAGATCTGTGTCTTGAAAAACTGCTTCCTATCTCAGCCACAGTACAAAGATAGCATGTTGCTTTTTTCTATCTGTATATGTTACACAAAGACTGAAATGTTCTGGGGACAGTTTTGATCTCTGGAGACTTTTTGATTATTCTCACTTTGGAGGTAAATGGACAGTGTGCAGTTTCTAGTTCTCTCATATTTAGTGGCTAGTTGGGTGTTCTGTTTCTTTGTCGTGATGCATTGTTAAATCCTTTTTTTGAAATGTGATATTCACGGCTTCTAGCTATGAATTTTGCTGTTCCTTGATAGCTAAAATTTTAGGTGGAAAGAGCCAATTTTTTCCTCACTTCACTGCTTGGCCTTAAGTTCACTAAACTATTAGCAGAAGGTTTTCAGAGTTAATCAGTTATGCAGATCTTTGAACTTCTTAAAGCTCTATGTGGTATTAAAGATACCATCAAAACTTGAATTCTGCTTCAGCTGTAATGCATGGTAATGATGTAAAGTTTAGGCTAAAATGGATGAAATCTTGCCATAGCTTGCCCTGAAAGCTGTGTGGGGGAGTAGCTTGTCTTTTTGGTGAGGAGGCAGTGAAAAAGAGTCATGTACTTACTGAGATCTACAGTGATTTTTAACAGTAGGTTGGTGTGTGAGCTGCTTTAGGTACTGGTACTAAAAAGCTTCCTTGGCTTCTGAGAGGGGAAGTTACCAAAAAAGAAGTTACAAAAAGTTTGTCCCTCCTCAACCTGATGGTTTTTTGCATCCTCTGCCACTGTTACAGCCCTACATGGAGTGACAAGCAGTATCACAGCCTGTAAGCACCTCTCTATTCCCTGCTGTTTGCAAGGAGCAGTGCTAGAATGAAGCTAAACAGACCTTAAACTATTACAACTGTTCAGACCTCTGCATACAGCAGATCTGTTTTTTCTCATTGAATTTAAAAAAAATGCTAGAGTGCTCTGGAGGTGGAAGTGCATGGCTGGAAGCAGAGTGTTAGTGGGGAACTTTGCTGGGGCATTGAAATTGAAGCTGTGCTTAGGTTTTCTAGTCATTAGGTGGGAAGGATGATACATCTTCAGTGAAATCCTGCTTCTTTTTTCTCCTGGAAATCTTAACTCTCTGCAGGTGGGAGAGGAAGGCTCCAAACTTCTGTACTGATATCTGTCCATTGTTATTTCTCTTGGTTACTTTAAACCACAAGTTCTCCTTAACTGGCACTGGAAGAGTATTTAGCAAGAATTTCTTTCCTTCTTTCTCCCCAGCTGAGCATGCTTGTGTATCTAATCCCTGTGCTAATGGTGGAATTTGTCACGAAATTTCGTCAGGCTTCAAGTGTCACTGCCCGTCGGGGTGGAGTGGACCAACATGTGCTATTGGTGGGTATGGGTTTGCTGGTGACTGACCTGCTGGGTTGGAAGGGTGGATGCTTGGTGATAACACACTCTGTGGGTTTGGAATTTGGTGGTAATCTTTTACTTTTCCTGTCTTTTAACAACTGAGCACTGGCTGAGTGAAAAGAGGAGGGTTCTGTGCAGCCCACAGTATTGGCTCAATGCAGTTGAGATCTGTTATCAAAAAGTTATTGGAAACATAGCTGGACCATATCCAAAGAAATGCCCTGTTGCCAAAGCTTGTTTGACAATTCCTGACTAAACCACTCTGAAGCAAAATGCAGAATGCTTTCATTTCGAGAAATATAAATCTGAAGGTCAAAGGTTCTCCCCTTTTTTAATAGTAGAAAAGTAGATATGCACACTTAAATGCTTAAGTGTCAGGTTCAGAGGATAGAGAAGTGGTTGAAATGTATTGTGGGACTGTAATAGGTTTGCATGTTGCCTGTGATTTGGAACACAGGTGGCTTACCTGTTTTCAAACAGTAGCTGTCCTCATAAATAACCCCAAAAACCAAACCAAAAAACCCTGAAAATTACCAACCACAAACCAAAACTGGCTAAATATGTGTCACAATCTAGGGACATGACTTGCAATGAACATGCAAATCATAGGTAGGTTATTAGGTTATCTGATTCTTGTTTGCTTATCTTCTCTGTCACAAAAATGTGAGAAATCCTAAGTAAAAATTAGGTTAGCAATGTTAGTCTGTGCCTAGGCTTGTTTGTACTTTCTCCCCCTTCATCTCAGACTAACTTAGAAGCAGACCCTGTTAACCAAGCTTTAGGCTGTATAATGGAGTCCCCCTTTGCCTTTGCAGATATTGATGAGTGTGCATCAAACCCCTGTGCTCAAGGAGGGACCTGCATTGATGGCATCAATGCATTTGAGTGTATTTGTCCACAACAGTGGATTGGAGCAACTTGCCAGCTTGGTAAGTAATTCTAAAGCTTTGGAGAGCACTGGAGATTATTCCAAAACAATTTATAACTCTGTGTGTTTCTGGCATGGTTTTCATTGTAGAAAATGTGGAATATGTGTGCTGTTACGCTGTTACTGGTATCTTAGCTCCTCTTTAGTAGCTCTCAAAGCCAGAAGTTTCAAGTGGATTTATAACTATTTAAGCCCCAACTTAAGCTTACTTCTTTTAAATGCCCCATAACTTTTCTGTTGCAAAATGCAGCATTGGTGATGGTAACTCCTTCTGATCCATGGTGGCAGAGCAGTGACTAAGCTTGTGGAGGCCAGAGAGGGATTTTCCCTGACTAACAAATTGCCTTTTTGAGTTTTGGCCAAGGGAAGAGTAAGATAACATGCATGTGCTGCTATAGGCAAGTGTGCATTAAAATCCTGTGGTATGTAAATGGTTTTAGTGCCCTACCAGTGTCTAATATGAGCTTCTGATGCTGGGATTGCATGGACACTTTGCTTGGTGGTGTGGTAATCTGTTTCTGGGTTTGTACTTTATTCTATTCTTTATTTTCTCTTCTTTCACAGATGCTAATGAGTGTGAGGGGAAACCCTGTGTTAATGCTTACTCTTGCAAAAATCTCATTGGTGGATATTACTGTGACTGCATTCCAGGATGGACAGGAGTAAATTGTCATATCAGTTAGTATTTCTTTAGTATGTATGTTGACAGTAGGATGCTTTGTTCTATAAAAAAAAATATGATAAGTGATAGTATACATACTTTAGCAATAAAAAAATACCTGTTGTCAGGATTCTTCTAGCAATGTAAATTGAAAATACTGTTCAAAAATTTATTTTGGAAGGTAATTGGTATTAAAGTGATCTTAGAGATACACTTTAATAAATCTCTTGATGCTTATGTGTTTCTGAATGATATATACTAGTTCAATTTAAAATACTTAAGCTAAAATGTTAGATATGAAATTAACTGATACTGATATCTCATTTTTAGTACACTGTAGTAGAAATATAGAATGTCATTTTCTATTGGCTATTTTTTTAAAAATAAGGATCTTTTAAGACATCAAAATCCTTCCTTTCCATTGAAACATCTAGAAAAAACCTTTTTGAAAATAACATGTTCTCTATTTCTATGCTCAACATATACTTTTCAGCTTAGTCTTGCAGTCTAAATTCTAATGCTTTGCATGTTTTATCCATAGATATAAATGACTGTCATGGACAGTGCCAGCATGGAGGGACTTGCAAGGTAACTCTTGTTCATTACATTCCATGTTGAAAGTTCATCTTTGATTATGAGTTTTATAGTTTGCAATTACAGTTTGGTTAAATGAATTCAAGTGTTAAAAATGTAACACTATGCAGACTTTTGCACCCATTTCACAAAAAAAAAGTTCTCTGGTGCTACTGCTGTCCGCAAATCTGAAATACAGAAGTAACTTGAATTTTTGTGTGCAAGTTCTGTCAATAAACAAATCCTCCTACTTCTTTTCTCTGCTCCGCAAAGGATGAAGTGAATGGTTACCACTGCTTGTGCCCTCGTGGTTTCACAGGAAAAAACTGTGAGATAGAAACCAACGAGTGTGAGAGCAATCCCTGCCAGAACGGGGGCCGCTGCAAAGACCTGGTGAATGGATTCACTTGCCTGTGTTCCCAGGGATTCTCGGGAGTCTTCTGCGAGGTGAGGGCAGTGCAGGCATTACTGCAATGCTTGTCATGGGCTGAATTCTTGAAAGAAATATATCTCTGGGTTTAAATGGGAGTAACCCAAGGCTGGAGCGTCACTGCCTGTCGTAGCTGTTACCTGATACTCTGAATAAGCAAATTTGTTGTGCAGTGCTGTCATAGTAGCTGGAACACTTGAATTTGCAGCCTGATAAACTGCAAGTTGTATATAGGTGTTGGCCTTCCTAAGGGTTTTAAAGGCTGCAAGTATTCCTTAAGCTTGAAATGTTTTCTCTTGCAATGTTCAGGACCTGTGTCCTTTTGTTGCACTGGAGTGCTTTAGGTTCTCATCCTAATAACTCTGAGGTACATAATTGAATTACCCTTCAAGTAATCCTACTGCTACTGTAGGAGTAGAATAATTATATATCAATTATTTGTATTATATTTAATGGTGATGATTAACATAATTACTCAAAGCAGGCAGACAGACAAGTATTGGCTCTCAGAACTTTGTCTGAGATAATTTTAGGAACATGGAGTTCTAGTGCTTAAGGACTCAGATCTGAAATATTGAAGTCTTAGTGGTAATTCCTAAAGTATTTCATGGTAAAGAAGATATTCCTCTTTTCTAAGGAGGACATTAGGCTTTTCAGTGTAAAATTATTTTGCATTAAGTATTCCCTTTCTGGCTTTTGCTGATAGTCAAATTCATCTGGATGTTATGCTTAGTATCAACTGGAGGCACTAGGCTAGAATTTTGTTGGATTTGCTCCAGATTTTTCTGTAGAGGATATTGTAATGATCTCTCTTAAACACTGAAGTAATTTTATTCTATGTTATTTGCATCATTAAAGAAGTAGTGCCCTCATTTTATTCAAAATTTAAAAGGACTGCAGTTACAAACCAGTTTAACCAAACTAGTGCAGCACCTAATAGCTCATGAACTGTTTCTGCATGAGGATCATAACTTCAGTGCTCTACTCTAGGCTGATTCATACAATACTGTGTAATTAAAGTTTTAGCAAATGTGCTTGAATAATAGGGGGAGTTGGCTGCTTGCCTTGTGTGCTGCAGGAAATATCTACCATTGATTCCAGATGCTGAAGTACCAGCTACTGAACTTGCATTGGGAAGGGGAAATTTACACTAATGGAAGGAAACAAATGGAGACATCTGATAGAGGAGATCTGAGAATCTTTCTCAGACCATAGCTATTTTTTTATAGCTTGCTTTGAATGTTCTGTGTGAGAGCACGAAATGGTTTGCTAAAAATTTTCTGTTGTGACTGGAATTGTATGTGCTTCTCTGAATTAAATACTTAACACCATTTGTGTTCCTTCTCCTTTGGCTATTTTGGCACTTTTCTCCTATTTGGCTACTGAGCTGCTAAAAATAGGGATCAAAACCCCTATTGGACTTAATTTCATGTCTGTAAAGTTGAAAGCTATCTTTCTCCCAAGAGAGACGTCAAGAACGAAAAACTTGACTAGAGGGGAGAAAAGCTATCCTTAAGAAAAATAAGTTGGAGGAAAGATACTGTGATGTAAAAATATCCCTTTTGAGGCTGCTTTGTGGATTTTTATAGGGCATCACTAATCAGTGATCTTGTGTGTCAGTCTAAAGCAGAAAGCAGCAGAATTGTTTTGCCACAGCAATGTCTATGTTAAACATATTATGAAGGCAAGGTTTAAATTTTGCTGTCTGGATCAGATGGTCAGAGTTGAAAGTTCATCTCCTGTAGCTGTGTAAATTGGTGTGGTGATGGTATTTTTTTAAAAAAAGCTCCTGAGAAGCTGGGTCTAACTAGACCTACTTTGAGCAGGAGGTGGGAAGTAGCTGACCTCTAGAGGTCCCTTCCAAGCTGTATGGTTTTATAATAAATTCTGTGTGTTAATTGAGATGGGAGGAGAATTTGCTCTAGGGGATGGGATTTTGTTCAGGTTCGGTGTATTTTAAGTCACTTTCAGAGACAAAGCTGACAAGTGCACTGGTATTTAACTTGCCTTGTGGCACTTGGTACGTGGGTGTGAAGGACAAAGAAGTGACTTATAATGATCCAGAGAAGTTGCAGTAAGGTGTCTCCTAATGGCTTAAGTAATTATTCACTGAGTTATTGCAAATGTACTTATTCAGCCTCCTCCAAAGGAGTATTTTTTTTTAGCAGTGTCAGAAATTTTTTGTATTAGGATAGACTAAAGTAAGCTGAAGTTTCTCTGTCTTGCAATGGGGAATGCAATATTTATGATTCATAAACCTTAAAACTTGAGGTTCCTTGTACATTAGCTTAGTCTGTGTCTCTGGCAAAGCAGATAATGCTGCTTACTCCTGGGAAATGAAGCAGCTGCTGCTAACTGTGATCTCTCTTACAGATGGATATTGATTTCTGTGAACCTAACCCTTGCCAGAATGGGGCTAAATGTTATGATCTGGGAGGAGATTATTACTGTGCCTGCCCTGATGACTATGATGGAAAAAATTGTTCTCATCTCAAGGACCACTGCAAGAACAATTCTTGTAAAGGTACCTCTGTTGTCCATAAATCTATCTTGATGGTGGTACATTAAAAAAAAAAGCATTTTGGGGAATAGTTTAATGCACAAATGTTTTTATTGTATTCACTTGGACTTCATAAAATAGTGAGGCAGTGAGAGGAACTGCTCCTCATTTATGAAGATCTAGACAGTAACTTATAGCTAACAAAATTGTGATTAGTTTTAATTTTTATAAAACTTCTTTTAAAACTAAGATCTGGTTGGTGATACAGATCATTAGTCTAAAGACCTCACTTCTTTTTCAGTAATAGACAGCTGTACAATAGAAGTCTTCACTAACACTACCCAAGAAGGAATCCGTTTCATTTCGTCCAATGTTTGTGGGCCTCATGGACGGTGTATTAGTCAGCCAGGAGGGAATTTCACTTGTGCCTGTGACCGAGGTTTTACTGGAACATACTGTCATGAAAGTAAGTAGGAGCTTGTAAAAGATTATTCCTTTTGCTCTAAATTTATTTGAAAGTTTATGTTATGAGGCTTTACAACGTAAAATAAAACATTTCGATTTCAGTAAAGTTCCATAAGGTGCTGTTTCAGGTGTGCTGCTTGAAATTGTTTATTCTAGTAACAGTCTCTTTAGTGGTTTATACTTCCTCTGTGATAGAAAACTGGGTTTAGTCCAACTTCAGTGTAAATGTGTCTATATCCACTACGTTTATGTACAATCTTACAAGACACAGATTTTTTTCCAACATGAGAATACAAAGAGGGGACTAGAACTTGTATTGCTGGTCTGGGTGTTTTTAAACCCTTGGATAGTCTTGCCAGGTAAGCATAATGCTCTGGTTTGGCTTGACTTGCTACGTGAGAGAATACAGCCAGAAGCCCTACTAGGCTTGAAAACAGATGTTTGAGCCTTTCTTTTGTATGTACAAATGCAGTAATAACTTTGTGTCTCTAGGAAAAGCAGCACAAGTGTAGACCACTCCTCTGAGTAGGTGAAAACAGCCCTGAGCAATAATTGTTGACTTATTGTTGTAGATATCAATGACTGTCTTGGGAAACCTTGCAAGAATGGTGGGACATGTATCGATGAAGTTGATTCATTTAGATGTTTCTGTTCAAGTGGCTGGGAAGGAGAGCTGTGTGACACAAGTGAGTACTGCTCATTGTTGCAGGGCCAAATGATGCAGCTTTGTTGTAACAGAGATGGTTGGTATATGCTTAATAATGAGGTAGTTTCTCTGTCCTATAATTGAGTCCTGTTTGCAGAAGTATTTTCAGAAATAACTTCAGGTAGCTGCTCTAAAAGCCTCAGCTCCTTTAATAGGAGCGGAATCTGATTCTTTGGTGTAGTTCAGCATTTATTTCAGGAGGAGAAAATTTTTTGTCCTGGGGATACGCAAGAGTGTTGGCCAGGAAGTGAACTAGGCCAGTTCATGGTTAAGACACCTCAGAGGAAACTGCAGTTGTTTCTTTTTCTGCTCTGAATGAAGCCTGTTCCAAAACATGATGGCAAGGACTTGCTGAGACTTATTACAGGACATGCATCAATTAAGATGTGAAATACATTTCTGAGCAGCTTTTGGCAGCTATTGCTGTCAGAAGAGCCTTTTGTGTGGTCTTGATGAAGTTTGTTCTGGAATACTTATCTTCCCCCTAATAAAATGTTTGTCTCAAGTGAAAGGAGCTTTCTCTAAAATCCATAATTGTGTAAATGTGTTTAATGTGTGCACATATGTATGTATGTGGTTAAGCCACCTCTAATAGCTGTAACTGTGTTTTAGAACAAAAAAAGGGAACCTTAACTGTCTCTCTCATCTCCCAGGATGTGCTGTACTGGGGCTCCTTTTCAGGACATTGTGGTCCCTACTAGAAAGTTCTTTCTAAAGTTCAGAATACAGCTGTTTGTAAAAACAAAGTTACTTTGGTGCTTTACTGAGAAACCATACTAAATGGTCCTTCAAAGCTGTCAGAAAGTCATAATTCATGTTGTCCTATATTAAATTAGTGTTTTCCTTGCTTGTATAAAGATAACCTCATAATAATTAGGATTGCTGTCTTCCTAGGTAGTACAAAATGTATTTTCTTTATAAAGAGATTTTTTTTTTCTGTTTTCTCATGACCTTGCCTGGGCTAGATCATCTAATTTGAGTAAGTGGTTTTTTTTTTTAGATTTCAATGACTGTTCTCCTAATCCCTGTCACAACGGTGGCCGATGCATTGATTTGGTAAATGACTTCTATTGTGAATGCAAGAATGACTGGAAAGGCAAAACTTGTCACTCACGTAAGTGTTCCTTGCTTTGATCTTTAGATTACCCAAAGATTTATTTTCTTCTCGTGGGACTGGAGTTCCTGAAATTTAAAATAAAACAATCACGGTGAAAAAATAAGTGCACTTTCATTACCCCTTCCAGTTTCCCAGTCACAAAATGGAACATTTAAAAAATATATTCATTCATGTAGTGAAAGAGTTTCATGAGAGGTGTCCTTAGATTCCATTCTTTGGGTTGTTTATTGTAATACAGCAAGTGGAACAATGTGTTTCTGATACTGGTGCACTTAAATACAGTGTCTCTTTAATTTTGTGATTTAAAAGTACCTGTTTCTAGCATTCAGCAAGATCAATGGAAATTAAAACTGTTTTGTTGGTGTGTGTAGGTGAATACCAATGTGATGCAAACACTTGCAGTAATGGTGGGACATGCTATGATGATGGAGACACATTCCGCTGCTCATGTCCTCCAGAGTGGATAGGAAGTACTTGCAACACTGGTAAGCTTTTAAAATTGTCTACAGATAAAGCCAGAAGAAGCAGAGAAGTGTTTAAATAATTAACTGTTTAGTAAACAGACACACTGTTCTGGCTGGCTAGTTCAAAGTTGTTCAGTTGGGTGGTGACTGAAATTTAAGTGATTTCTTCCACTCACCTGACATGATACTGATTTTTAGGAAGCTATTCTCTGACTTCTTATATTTTCCATAGTTTCTCTAATAAGTAGTTTTAGAAAACTTGGACTTTTCTATTGGTCTTTAGAGGCCCTGTGTAAAGTTTTTCCTGGGAACTTAGTCCCCTGCTTGGCTTGAGGAGTCCCAAGGTTTGTGATCGTGAGATGTATGAACAGGCATACCCAGGACTAAACAAATTAAGAGGTTCTTCCTGGGAGATTTTCAGAGTTAATGCCTTCTGTAGGGAACTACTTGATTTTTTTTTTTTCCACCCTTTGGAGACTGAATGTGTGCATCTTTCTGAAAATGAAACTTCCATTATGATAAGGAAGTTGAATGAAGACAAATTAGTACAGTTTTTCTACTTTTTAGATACATTTGCAGCTTTTAATCAAAACCTGAGCTTTAAATACTAGTATTTTATTGCAAAGAACACCTTATGGCCTGGGTAACTCACTGCCAAAGTATTAATTTAGCAGTACTTGAAAAATGCTTACACAAATGGGACAGAAAAGAGGTAATTCTTTTTTAATAAAATGTCATGGTTCAGCTAAACAATTGAATTGGGATGATGGTGAACATGGGTGAGAGACTGTCATGTGACTGAGTATTTCTGGAGATTTTTGATCTTTTTGTAAGTTTTTTACTGTTAACTTAAATGCTGTTTAGGATTGTGACACTGACATATCCAGATGATAGGTACTCTTTGTTATCTGGGCTAATAGACACTTTTTCTGTTTTCAAAGCTAAAAACAGCAGCTGTATTCTAAACCCTTGCATGAATGGTGGAACGTGTGTTGGCAGTGGGGATTCCTTCTCGTGCATCTGCAAAGAGGGATGGGAAGGACGCACATGCACACAGAGTAAGGCTTTTCTCCTTCCTTCCCTGCATCCCCCTGGGATATTGGGAGTGTCTGGCAGAGAGCTGTTAACTGAAACAAAGCAAGTTTATGGGGTTCATGTACCAAAATATCTGAATCATTCCGAGTGGGAGGTAGGTAAAGAAGACGACACTCGAGTAATGAATGAAGAGTTTGTCGTGCTGCTTTTTGCATCCAGTCCCTGCCAAAATAAGATTCTCAGCCCTCTATAAAAATACAATTTTTGAAATGTGTGCAGAGTAGGAAAAATACTCACTGAAATAATTTTAATAATGAAGAGTATCTGGAAAGGCAGGCAGTAGTGTATAAGCGATTTTCTCTGAGGATAGCAGTTAACTACTTTGGCATACCAAGACAATGAATTGGTTAGGTGGAGTAAAGCCTGCAACTTTGATTTTTATTTTTTCCCCCAAGGTGTGAAATTGGAGTGGGAGGAAAATTCTAAATTTGATTTCTGTTTTTATGCTGCCTACTGTTGATATATATGATAATTGAACTTTTTTGAAAGTGTGGAAGAAAGCATTCAGTTCTCTATATTTCTCTTTACTTATCAAATATAGTGACTTCTGAGCTGTAGTGTTTATATTTTAGAAAATAAACTGTGCCACTATTTACACTAGCCAATATTCTTTTTTCTAGACACCAATGATTGCAACCCTCATCCATGGTAAGTACATGAACTCCAGTTCTATACCTATTGTGAAAATACAAATGAGCACAGTAATACAAATTTATATTACAGATTGGTACTAATTTAACTCTAAAATAATTGAAGCCAGCCTCTGTAAAATATCTTATAACCATTTTTTTGGCTGTGCTATATTCCTTGACATTTCTTGGCACCACCAAAGACCACAAAACAATCTTGAGTTGATTCACATATGAACAAATAAAAGTATTTCAGCGTAGTCTCCATGGTGGAACTGACCAGTAAATTACAGTGATATGAAGTGAATCACATACAATAACATTTGAAGCATTTGTAATTGGATAGAGTAAAAAAAAAAAAGAAATCAAAATCTGTAAGTGTACAGTAAATTATTTTAAATAATATAAAAATGTCCTGTTGGACCAATTACTATGTATAAACATGTTAAAAAAACAAAACTGAATTTTTTGGGGGATAAAATGAAAATATTTTAAATACAGAGGCTGATATTTATCATTGAAGAGGGGAAAAATTTTATATGGATGAAACAACCTACCTTATCTCTCTCAGTTATCCACTCTGATGCTATCATCTGTGCTTCATGTATTCAAAAAAACAACCAAATTTAGAAAACCTTGGCCTTTCTTTGTATTCCTTTGAAAGTGCTGTTCTCCCTTCTTGAATTCTGTGGATGTGCTTCCTCATGCATCTGTAGGATGTTGCTGTTTAACTATTGACTTGCTGAGCAATATTGTTTATCTAGCATTATGCTTTTGATCTTGATAGAAATAAATTGTCCCCCTAAAGAGCAGCAGAAGCTTTAATTAACCAAGCTTTAATTGACCAGTGAAACAATGTAGATGGCTTTTTAACCACACTTTTTTATTTGCAGCTACAACGGAGGGATCTGTGTTGATGGGGTGAACTGGTTCCGATGTGAATGCGCCCCCGGCTTTGCTGGTCCTGACTGCAGAATCAGTAAGTACCTGCATGGGTAAAGACATGGATGGTTGTACCACTCTGCACAAATTGCAAAGAGCACCTGGTGACCCTTTGTACATTAGCTCAACTGAATTCCAAATAATGAAGCAGAAGCCACCTGTTAGCCATGTCCTGATACCTTGTAAATAATAGCAGGTTATGGTCTGTTACTCCATTCATTAAATAGCACTGAAATTAGTTGGCTTAAAGACTTGATTGCTGGATTTTCTTGGATAATTCTGATGTTTCTGGGGTGCTGGCTTCATAGAAGCTTAAATTTTAAATATTTCTCTGTTGATAAACATCTTGTTGGTAAAGATGACATATATCTGAATGTGTTCCACTTAATGTAAGAAACCAAAAATGCACCGAGACATTCCAAATAGAAACAAAAGCATTGAGTGTAGTGCTGGCACATGAGTAACAGTATGATAAAAGTCTTTCAGAGCTAGAAAATAAACCTGTTACACTGCAGTTATTCTGAAGGGTAGAGGCCAAAAAGAAGGAGAAAAACAGACCATAAGAGTATTTTGAAGTGTCTGGGGACAAGCTGGCTGGGGGTGGGGTTTGTTGTTTGGTTGGTTTTTTGGGTTGTTTTGGTTTTGTATTTTTAATGGAATGTTACCATTTTGACTTGCATGAATATATACTTTATTTTTACCTTCTGCTTTGGAAGATCAGACTTTGAATCTTCTGTAGGCTCAAGGCTTCTGGGCTTGGTCCTTCCACTCCATCAGTATGGTGATGTGCTTTCAAGTTGAAACTTCATCCTTATTCTAGCCCAGAGCAAACAAGCCAGCACGTCTGGTTGGAGGGCAGCACTTGTGGAAGCATCAGCTTAGGTGTCTCAGTACAGAGCCAGGCATGGCAGAGCACTGTGTGTTTAGATCCAGATACCCAGAAAAAGATATTGAATTCTCGTTGCTGCTCTTCTTCCCCTTAAGGCTAGGATGTCACAAATACTGTGCTTTTGTAATGGAGCTGCAGACATTTTTTTACTTGTTTGGACTGGTATAGATGGAAGGAGCAGCTCTGAAAAAAATGCCTTTTATGGCTGATACAGAAATAGAGCTAAATCACCTTTTTTCAGCATACAGAGACTGAAGAATCTTAAACCTATATAGTTGTGAAGACAGGAGGGAAGAGTAATTAAACTCTGAAGTTTAGATCTTAGTGCACTTTTGAAGGAAGTTAAAATAGAACCAAAAGCCCTTACGTATCCATTGGATTGTTTTGCATTGCCTACAAGTGTAGCAGTCTCACTACTGCCATTTATCATGTTCATTTTCAAAGTCCTGTACTTTAAAATAAGCTGATATGATGTATTGGACCAGAACTGGTGTTTAAACAGTTTTCTCTGGGGTTGGAAAGGGCATTCATACTCAATGGAAGGAAACATTTCAAAAGATGATTTGAAGAGAGGTTCTCATTGAAAATTAAGCAGGTGGTGCCTGTTGCTCACAATTTGATGAGCTTGTTTCTGTTTCATAAATCAGTATTGGTCACTTCCCTGGGATAACAAGTGACACGTTGCTGTCCATCTGAATGAACCATGCTTTCCTGCCTTTTTCCTTTGGTTTCTGTGGATAAACCTCTGAATCTTTGAAGGCTTTGCTAAAGAGGCTTTTATGCTAAATATTTATGTATTAAATAAATTACTCACAATTTCAAGGTTATTAACATTCATTAAATGTGTGTACAAACTGTCACTCTTCTGCCTTTTGGTCACCTGTATTGCAGCAAGTCACTTCTTTCAGCATGGTTGAGCAAGATCATTGTTCAGCTTTTGCACTCTGATATTCATGAAAACATATGCTTTTATATGAAGCCTAAATGTCCGAGATTAGTGTCAGAACAGGATGTAGGACTTGTTCTGTAGCTGGATGTGGACAGGCATTAACACCTTCAGCTGTCCAACACCTCTGCTCTGTGAGATGAGTCAGCATCTGACTGCTCTTTTGATTACCAGAACTTCAATTAGGGTGCACACTGTCTTTTGCTTTTAAAGAAAGGAGGTACTGTTAGATTACACCTCAGTAAATTATTAATTACAATGTCCTGTGTCCTTGCCACTGAGTATTACCTGTTTTCTATCCAGATATTGATGAGTGCCAGTCTTCTCCTTGTGGGTATGGTGCCACCTGTATAGATGAAATAAATGGATACCGATGCACTTGTCCCCCTGGAAGAATTGGTCCTAGATGCCAAGAAGGTATTCTTATATCTGCTATCAACCTTTACCCAAAACACAGTAGGGCACAATGTCAAACCATGACAAGTGGCTACATTGTCTTTCCGTGTCAAACCATGACACCACTACAAAGTTTATCTACAGTTGCCCAATATGTATGGAGCAGTAGCTAATTATTTAATTTTGTATAGTATTTATTACAGAACTTGAAGAAATGAAGTGTCTGAATGTGCTTTTTGGGTTTTTTTTTGCCTTTAGTGATTGGAATTGGAAAGCCTTGCTGGCTTAAAGGAATGACCTTTCCCCATGGCAGCAGGTGGGAACAGGAGTGCAACAGCTGCCACTGTTTAGATGGACGTATTGACTGCACCAAGGTAGGCATTTTGGCCTATTTTCTTAAATTCCTGTGGCTGAAACAAACTCATGGTTCTTCATGCACCAGTTAGTCTTTGTCTCCTCTAAACTTCCTTTGTTTTGCTTTATTTTTTTTTAAAGTGGCTTCCTGTAAAAGTAGTTATGGATTTTCTTTAATATCATAAGTTACTGTCCTGCTGTCAACCTGCTAGAACAGGCTCTCTAGACCATTTGTTGCAGAAAATATAACATGAGCTGGAATAAAGGATAAATAAATCAGACTGCTGGAGCATTGCAAACACAGTTTTAGAACTCCTAATTTTGTGAAATGTGAGTTCCAAGGGGGAGTATATGTAGGAAGAAAATTTTCACTGGGTATTAACTGCCTTTTTGTATTGTTCTTCACTAGCTTTATGGATTGACAGATTTCAACCTTTGTATATTTTTTGTGGACTAGGTCCTGGTGATTTTGTGACTGAGGAAAAGTAAGACCTAAAAGCAGATTGAACATGTGCCTTAAATTCAACTTATCCATGTTGGTATTAGGTTTCTTCCATGTGCAATGGGACACTTGCACTTTCTTGCTGACAATTGTGCTTTAAGAAATCCCTAATTTCCTAATAGCTGTACAGTACAATGTAGGATCTTAAAGGCTTAAAGGTGGAATTGTGGAGTGTCCTGATTTGGAAGGGATCCCCAGGGATCATCCAAGTCCAGTTCCTGGAATGGAGCTGTGTTTGGAAATTTGCTGCACCCCAGTAATTTGTGGGTACCAGCAAACTGTTACCTTTTGGGAGCATGGTTGGAGTGGTTATATTCTTTCTATATTATAGAAGCCTAGAGGACTAGATTAAAATTAACACTTAAATTTCTGTATAACTCAGTTAAGTGGGACAAATCCATAAACTTCCAAGGAGATATGCCCAGTCAGTGGTTTCTCAGATTATTTTTGCACAGATTTTTACTCTTGTGTCTGTACTAAATGTCCTCATTTCCTGGGAGAGCAGATCCATCTGTTAATAGAACTACAGCAATATCAAAAGACAGATATTTTTCTGTGAATTGCTTATTTGTATTTGATGCATGAGAGCAACTACCTGTAACAGTGCTTTGTTCTTTTTATTTCCTAGGTGTGGTGTGGAAAAAAGCCTTGTCTGTTACACAAATACTGGGATAATTCCAATAACCAGTGTCCCATGGGCCAAGAATGCCAGGAGAAGTATATGAAATGCTTTCAGCCACCGTGCACAGACTGGGGAGAATGTAGTGCCTCTGAACCTCTGCCTATCAATATCAAGTGTCTGCCTAATTCTGGGTACTTGGACAATGACTGTGCTAGAATTACTTTAATTTTTAATGGAGACAAAGTCCCCCAGGTGAGAATGGAATTCTTAATGAAGTGTGGCAATATATGTAGGGATCTATTCTATGTCACAGCATGCAAGAGTAAGGTTTCTAGTATGTCTCCTTGCTATTATAAGCTTGGGAATTTTATTACTAGACTCCTGTTGCTTTTAATTGTCCTTCGTCTAAAGGGTGAAGCAAAATTCAGGTTTGTACTGAATATCCTATCTTCTTGAGTCTTGAAGAACTATTTCCATTTCAAGATGGGCTCAGACTGTACTGACATAATCATGCAATCTCAGTTTTTCGCCCTTCATTCCAAAACCCTGTACTTTACTTTTCTGCCCCTTCTTGCTCCCCTCTTTTCTGCCTTCATCAGTTCTTAGCAACTGAAAGAACTCTGAAGATCCTTAGTTTTGCATGCGGTTTTTTACTTGAACTAAAATAACACAACTTGCTTCTAACAGGGCACTACAACAGAAAATATCTGTTCTGAAATCCGGTATTTACCAGCTACTAGGACTGTTTCTAGGGACAGAACTCTGATAATATTGTGTGATCCATCTTACTCCACAGAGAACGCAGTGGAAGTTGCTATTGTAAGTATGAGACGTGTGTGTATATATATACAAATATGTTTTCTTATTAGTTTTTGCTGGGGAAGAAGTTGTTCAAGCTTGTTTCACTTGAATGCAGGTGGAGCAATCTGTGGCCTAGTCTTGTCTGCAGAGCAATTTTGTGATCTCACAATTTCCTACACTGCCAGAGAGCTGAAACTGCAGGTTTTGTTAATGACAGATAGCTACTACAAGCTCATGATAAATTACTCTAAAGACCAGTTCAGCCCAAATTAGTGAACAGGTGCCTACTTGTTCTGTCAGAAATCTTGGGCTCTTGACCTTCTCAGTAAGGAGATATGGTTACAGGTGGCTGGATTGTTCTTGTGAAGAGGTTTCTGCTGTGCATTTAGTGCATGGCTGCTTCAGGGATGTTCTTTAAACATAAGTACTATGTGAGAAGTGGAAGAAAGGTACAAGTCAAGTAGATGAAAGTAACTGCTGCCCTAATGAACGACTTATTTTAGATCATTTACAGTTCAATCACTCCATGCCTGTGAATAACTTGGTTTTCAACAAAGAGTTAATCTTCATGGTAAATGTTTATCCAGGCAGAAGCTGGACTGTCTGTCTCTGCTAGTACTGTAAAGAGCATGCTGAGCCACAATGCAGGGAGCAAAGTGTTTGGTATAAATAGAGCAGACTGTTATTAGTCCAAGCTTCTATCTAGATAATCCACATGTCTTGAACTGCTCCAAACTAAGTTTAGCTCATCAGTTTAAGTAACATGGAAGTCCCTGTCTATCCTTTGAGGTATATTAAATTAAGAAGTATGTGTGCTACCCACCAAGTCTGACATTGCATCTGCAGTTTGGGTAGAGCCAGCCATGCTGTTGCTGTGGTAAGCTTTTGCAGAACTGTTTGTAGCTACTGTCAGGCAAATTCAGCTGAGTGAACTTAATTAAGATGTTGCTGGATTTAAAAAGTACATTTCCATGGTTAGATGACTGCAATAACTTCTTGCTTTCCCCCTTCACTCCCTTTAGTCCTTTGTCCCACACCGAGATGAACAAGATAACAGCCTCATTCAGAATGCTGCTAATACAATAGTAAATGCCATCACCAAGCGACAGAACAGCACGGTCATGTTGGCAGTAACTGAAGTCAAAGTCGAGACCATCGTTGTTGGGAATTCATCATCAGGTAAGGTTCCAATGCATACCTCCTCTGTGGTGTGTTTTTTGTTCCCCTGCTATCAGACTTCTCTTATCTTTCTTTACATGTTGGAGAAAATGATCCATTGGGTTGTGTTTTTAGTTGCTGTTACTAAGTGAAGAGAAAGCGACTTTGAGATCAAGATTCTGTGCTTGTGTGCTAGTTTAAACTTAACCTCATCCCTAATGTGATATGCCCAGATACTCTTGCCATGGTTTTGGCTCTGACGTTCAGCCCAGCTCTCCAGCCCAAGCACACCTTTCATAAGATCAGTTGTTGTGTGCAGTTCCAATCCTCTCCAATTCTCCTACATTAACCTAAAGCCAGCCTCAGCCCTTGATGCTGCTGCACTGAGGCTGTGAGGAAATGAATATACAGAGAGAGGGAAGGTGTGGTGTGATACCAATCTCTTCTGAAGTGCTCGTGTGCTATTTATTTACCTTAACAAGAGCTAAAGATGTCTAGTTTCTTCCAATGCTTGGCCATGATGTAAAACTTCGCTCCCTTTTTCAACATGTGTTTCTCACTACTGCACAGCTGGCTTGAAATGTAGCATTCGTTCCTCTTTCAGAGCATATGGTGTGATTGGAGACATTTATCTCTGAATGCTGGCTCTCCAAGAGCTGTGCCAAACTGAGCCATTGGAGGTTTTGCATGCCTGTGTTCCTGCCTGGGGGAGGCAGGAGACGGGCTTGTGGAAGACCGCTGGTAGGCTCAAGTTCAACTGAGCCCCAAAGTGAAAATCTTACAATGGTAGGAGGCTCTCCCAACCTTTTTCCTAGGCCTCCTCAACATAATCTTCTGGAAGATCTTCCATCCATAGTCTAAACAATTAGGAGATTGCCTGGTTCCACTTCCCTTGCATTTTCCTTCTAGGAAATGCCTTTCATCTGTTAAAGTCTTGGCAAATGTGCTGCTTCCTCAGCTCTCCTGAAGGAGTGTGCTTACCTTAAACAGCAGTTGTGTAGAAGATAAGGCTTTGAGCTGGGATTTTGGCATGCCTCAGCCTCTGGCTTTTCTGATTGCATATTAAATTCTAGGGCTAAAGGGCTGCAGATTACTTTGCCTCCCAGTCTATAAGATTTAAAGATTCTCCCAAAATAGCAGATTAATTTGGGTTCTCTTGCAAAATGGTTTCCAGACTCCTCATTTTAATGAGTGTTCAATATTGACCACTTGGCCCTTAGTTCTTTAAGTGGAGTTGTTATGAAGCAAACTGTAACCTGGTTTTGGATTTTATTTTATTGCTGCCCCTTAATTGGTTGAGGTGGGTGAAAACCTATCAGAAAGTGTGTTGTAAAACCCTATGTGTTGAGAATCTCAATTCTGTGGGATGCTCAAATGTCTAGGTGGAGCTGATAATTTAGATGCTTCATTGACTTCCTCTAGTTTTAAGAAAAAGTAGTCTGAATTTGGAATCTGTATGCCAAAAATTCTGCATAAAGAACCTGTTACTAAGTGAACTTGGATCCATGGTCATATGATGAAATAATAGATGTGATAGCAGTGAGAATGCAAGCTTCGTATTCTAATCTTGGAGAAGCTGTTATGAAGAGCTCCTTTCTCTTTGAAGTATTTCTCCCATTCATTATTTAATGTCAGGTTGCTTATGAAAAATCAGGAGAGAATAGCAGTTACTCATGTGAATACAATCCTTCCCATAACTGTTAAAATAAAATTTTGATATCCCTTGAGGCCAACCATGTTGGCAGTGTACTCACCTTCCTTTACCAAAAGGAAATGTTTGAGAATGTGTCACAGTCCACATAAGAATGTGCTCAGGAGGCACTTGAATGTTGGAGCAAAGGACTGTGGTGTTGAAATATGGGTTGTTTTTGTATAGTCATTTCCAGGTTATTCTGTAAGCAGATGTCATAAAACTGCTGAGGGAATTTATGTTTGGATCAGGCATTAGAGTGGTGGGTTGACAGCATTTGTCTGCAGAGCTGTTGAACAATCCCCTTGCTCTCTACAAAAACAAAGCACCTCATCTACTGTTGCCCCTTACCATGTGTGAGTTTTTGCTTATCAAGAACAGAAAAAAGCTGTTATTCTCTCCTAGCTGTATAGCTCTTGAGGAAGGGGGGTAGAAGAAATCCAAATATTTGTTTGTTCATTGAGCAGTGAAGACTCTTCTGCCTAGGGCAAATATTCTGGTATTTCATCCTGAGGTAGAACAGGAACTTGCTGAAGAATGCGTTACCAATTTGCTTACGTAGTCCTAACCTGGATGTTTTTGGAGATCATTGTTACATAAATGTCTCTAGAACTAATGGAAAAGGACTGTTCTTTCTGATGATAAATGCAGAAAAAAGTAATATTTTGTACTTGCACTTGTACCACTAAATAATATTTGTGGTGTGCAAGTGCCAGTACTTCTAGAGCAACTTAGGGGCACAGTACTCCATTGTCTACCTCCTGCTAAGGTAAGGTTTTTCTTAGGAGAAAAACCTTGTCCTAGCAGGATTACTCAGGTTTTCTCAGCCAACTTTGTGTAGATGCTACAGAAAGGTGCTATTTACTAAAACCAGTTTGTCTGTTGAAGGGGACAAAAGACCTCAAATAGAGCTTTCCTCCCTCATCATTATTCATGTAAAACTAGTAAAGAGCACTTTCAGATGGACTTGGTGCATTCAGGCAGTTGTACTGTGCTGTGAAGACATCTTATTTCCTTTCTTCTAAAAATGGTTCAGGGGATCACCTGTAGTCAAGCATGGATCCTTCTCTTGCAAATGTCCAGTGCTATATATCTTGTTCTGTTAACACAAGACTTTTTCTTTCCGTTTGCCCTCCAGATTATTTGGTTCCAATTCTTTGTGCGGTATTTAGCATTGTGTGGCTGATCTGTATAATCATCTGCGTGTGGTGGACTCGGAAGAGAAGAAAAGAGAGAGAGAGAAGCCGTCCTCCCAGAGAAGAGGGTGCCAATAACCAGTGGGCACCTTTAAATCCTATAAGAAATCCTATAGACAGATCTTACAGTAACAAAGACATTCGTTATGAATGCAAGAACTTCATATCTCCTCAAAAGAGAACTTGTGATGCAGTGGAGGAGTATGTAGAGTATGAGGAAGAGGAGGATGAAGAGGAGGAAAGAGATGAGGAAATGGACAAATTCCTCTCTCACAAACTCGCAAAGCCTTTGCCGACAAAGGTGTCTGACACATCAGAGAGCAGTCCAGTAAAGAAATCCCATCAAATAGGCAAATTGGACAACAGATCTGTAAAAAATGTGAATGCATCAAACTTTGAAGGCAGTAGAGACTAACCTGTATTTGGGATGTAGGCAGACTGCGCCTGCGCTTGCTGGGGAGGGGAAAAATTGACATCTCCACTTTGCATCAAGGACTAAAAATATCTGGAGTCAAATGTTCATAGTTTCTTTATTTTGCGTAAAAAAAATAAAAATAATAAATAAAATTTATTTTGTTTCTTTAGCCTTGTATAAATTATTCAATGACTGTCAGATGAAAAAAAAATGAGTAATCTTTGATAGTTGCTATTTTTGTAAAGTTTACTTATAATACACTCGCTGTGTGGCAGAGGAGAGGTTGTATTTTCAATATGTGTAAAGTTTATTACAAAAGACTGTACACTGTTTACAGAATGTATTTCTTTTTATTACTTGCTCTAATTTAATGGTGGCTTTAAAACCTCCTGGTTGAGGAAATTGTGTGAACTTTAAACTGCTTTCTTGACTTTGAATCTCTATTAATGGCAGCTCACTGCACTTGTTACGTTAGTAGCTTCTGTAAGATTTTTTCCAAATTTGCCTTACACACTTTGTAATAGGAACAAAGAAAAATTATAGAGATCTTTCAACTGTGGTTTAAAAGTGGCCTTTTTATTTCTGTTGAATTATTTTAGAATTGCAGTATTGAAGCATGTGACAAGTGCCTTGAGATTAAACTTTTTCTATAGCAACTGTCAAAGACTGCCATATCAATATAGTAAAATTGTGAGAACTCTAGGTTCCCCAACTGACACAGTTTATTTTCTAATAGTGAAAGTGCTTTTTTTGTATATATGTACATATTAAATGAATCACTCTGTATATTTGATTTAATAAGTTAAAATATTTTGGTCTTTTTTTTTTTTTTTACATGTCATTCCTTTTAATTTATGTTGCAGAAAAGGAGGTTCTATGGCAGTTTATAAGACTTTTTTTGGTATTATGTCCAGATTAGAAAATGATGTTAATACAATCAATGTTAGGAATCTGTTGGTCATTTGTATTTACATAGGAGCATAACCACTTTCGTGTAAATAGATCCAGAAATGTTTGTTTATCCCCATGTTCGGCCCATCTCAAGAACACTAACGGGTGCATCTACTGTACAGTACCAACATAGAGAGGCATTGTTTTTTCTTTTGTGAATATGTTAATTACATGTGGTATTACTTTTTTTTGCGTTTAAATACAGGCCTAATGAAGGGAACAATATTTTCCTCAGTCTTGTTTCTGTTGTGCTTTATTCATCTTTCGCTCTAAGGGAAAAAGGCTGGCAAGCTCAGAGGATGGGAGTACCTCAGTAGAAATGGTTAAATGTCATGGAAGGCTTATGCTTTTTTTTTTTTTTTTCCAAGGCTTTTATTATTGCTGTTAACTGGGCAGACTATAAGTTTATTTTAATTACTGAAGAAGCATAACACTACATACACCTAGTTACCCTACCACTGAGAGGAACGGATGTCTCAGAGTGTAAACTCTGGCCCACGAACAATGTAAACATGAATGTTTTGAAACCAGTTATTTTATACAGGAATGCAGGATTTGCTTTGCAGGATCATCTGTTTTAGTACATTTTTTTGACATGTTCTTAAAAAAAAAACCTTTCAGAAAAGAAACTATTTATTAAAGCATTTTATAATGATGTTTGTTGTAACTTTTTTACTTGTGCTAAATATTCAAAACTTATTTTGATAACCTGGTTGAGTTAGTTTAGAAAAGGGTACTATCCTTCTCATGTTCCCCAGTATAATCCTGAGTATTTAAACCAAAAACACTTTTTTTCTGCTACTCTTGTAACTTTTTGTACTGTAATGCTGCTGTCTTCCATAATCTAATAAAATGATTCCCTCATTGTGTGTAAGATACTTCAGATTGTTGTTTGCTTTCGAAGCGCTCGCAGCTCGGATGTGAGCAGGCTAAGGAGAGGAGGAGTGAAATCCAGCTTTGATTCCCAGTACTTGCCGTAACCCGAGCGCCGACGCTTCCTGAGCTGTCCCCATGTGCTTTAGGGACACCTGCAGCTCTCCCTGCAGAGCACCAGGGCTGTGTGTAGCTCCCAGCACTTGCACTGGATGGTCCCTGTGGGTCCCATCCAGCTTGGGCTGTTCCGTGTGCTCCACATCTCTGTTCTGCAGTGCTTCTCCTGCTGGCTGCTCGGTGGAGCCTTCTCTGAGCAGAGCTTGGCTTCTGGGGTGAGAAGAAGGCTGGCTGAGCACGCTGGGGCCTGAGGAGGTGTCCTTCCCCAACCGAGTTGGATTTTGAAGCAATACCTTTCTTTACTATGCAGCCATCCAGAGCTTTTACATGCCATGCTCCAATCTCAGTTGAGGTCTATTCCTGTTTTTGTAACAGTTCCTTTGTATACAATATTTTGTGTAGAAAATTATTAATTCCTGTAAGATAATGTGAAATATAAAAGTTGAATTTTTCCTAGTAGCTGTCAGCATCTGAGGCAGAATTGTAGATTTTAGCAGAGGTTTTACTCCAGTTACCATGCAGCTACTTTTTATTGCTTTTTCTTGGAGTATTTGCTTGTCTTCATCGTGACAGAAACAACTCTCAGCTGAGTCAGTCCTCAAAATCTAATTCTTTTATCTTTCTCAAAAGGAGATATAAGAGGTTTATGTATGTTTGGAATAGGTCACTGCTGTTCTATCATGTAGTCATGAGCTGGCTCACTGCTCCCAAAGATGCTAATTTTGCTTTTTCCCAGTACTGAAGTAGCAAGGGGGCACACCAGTGATCATCACCCACTGCTTAAACAAAGGGGCTGATCCTGTGTCCAGTTGTTGTTCCCCTGTGGATTCACAAAACCACCACAGGCAAATGTTCAATTTTGGAGTGTTCTTTCCCTGCCAAAACCAAGAATTATTTGATTCTTCCTTCATGTGATGAGTGGGTTGTGGACACTGAGCTAAGTGAAACAAGATTAATAAGGTTAGGAGGATAAACAAAAAGTAAACTTTCTGATTTGCAGAAATAAACCTTGATGGATTTTTTGCAGATCTTATTCTATGTTGCTCTTAAAATGCTTGTATGTCTCCACATGCCTCATCTCACCTTATTCAGTAGTTTTGTTTCCTCTTGATTTATTTTTACAGGAGATGTTGAACTCTTGCATCTCAGCTCCTTGCTGATGCACATGTGCTAAGCATTATGGTGCTGCCAGAATCCTCTCTGTTACAAGAACTACATAATGAGGCAAACTAATAAATGGACTCTTGTGATTTTTCCAAGCAATGAGTAGTTCTGGGTTAATTTTTCTTCCCTGATGCTCTTTCCGAGACCTGATGTTAACCTGAAACACCTGCTGAGCTCAGGGGTTTTTTTGGCCATTTACTGTTGTCTGGTTTGTTCTCCAGCAGGCCATGTAATTATTCCTCTTCAGATCAGACTGCCTGGACAGCAAGTTAAGGTATCCAGCAAAATAACTCACTCTACCCATACCTTTTCTAGAACAAGCTAAAGGTTGAAAGGCATTTCAGTCATTGCCTTGGAAGCTGCAGAGGACATCAGCTGCAGTTCTAGATGTGAGGAAACTTAGACAAAAGGGATGGGGTTAGCGTGTAACAACAAAATTTCAGAGAAATTTGTGTTAGAGATATGCTATGTGTGACTGAATTGAACTCTCTCATTGTTAGTGAGTGCTGGTGGGTTGTCCCAGTGCTTTGGATGGGGAATAGAGGTTGTCTTTGCTCTTCCTCCATTCTCAAGACTAAGGCTGGTGCTTGTATCAAGCTTAGAATATTGCTCTTGCTGAGCAAAAATTATGTGACTCTATGACTTGCTCTGTAAAGTGCTGCAAAGCAGTCCCTGACTAGCCCTGTGTTCTTATTTCATCACAGGTGGTGAGGTAAAGAATGGGCTTATAAAACAGTAAAGGAGCAGGAGCAAAAGGTCCCCTTGAGAGTGACAGATTACTAAATCCTTCCAAAGTCCATCCTTGTTTCTGTATGACTATGTGGAACTCTTTGCTTTTGCTCTGTATAAATGATGCTCTGTATATTTTTTCAGTGTGACAGGGATTTAGTCTAAGTGCAAAAATTCTTCTTCAACCACTTGATTGCAAACATGTGCTTGCAATCAAAAGTTTACAAATGAATGTCATAGATAATATTCCAAAGTCAGAAGTTTTGGGTTTTTTATGAGAATTATTAAGTTCCATAGTTCATTGGGTCACCTTTTCCCTTGAAAAAGCTAGATTGCATCCATCTAGGAAAATCTGGATGCTTTATACTAATCTCCTTTATATATTATATTTACTATTTCTAGAGCAAGAAGAAACAGACAATGTACAAGTGTGCATTACAAATGAGCTGAACAGAGACCCACCTGTCCTTCTTCAAAGTCAATAATCTGGGATTTTCTGCAGACATCCAGCATGATTTTGTAGAAATCCTTCTCAAAGGATACTTTGCACTGCCTTTATGAAAGGAGTACGTAAATCAACTGCCTTGAGGGACCAATGAGCCAGTCTTTAGAAGCTCAGAAAAAAAGCTCTATTTATTCCTTGGCAACAAAGCTTCTTCAGTTTTTTCTAGATGGGAAAAAAAAACATGGAAAACTTTTGTAATATTGAGGAGTTGTCATGTTTTCAGTCATATTAACATACTTAAGCTATACTACTCTTTATAACCACTGAGACACAAGGAATGAATGTGCTTTGCTGAAGTCAGTATAAGATTTCTTGGTTTCCAGTGGTGGATAAGGCAGAAGGCTCACTTTGCAGGTGTAAATGTGACAATCTGTAAAGATGCAAGACCATTATTAGGGAGACAGGATGTTTTCTGACCTTTGGGTTCCCAATAGAGGCTGTTGCTTTCACATATTCTGGCAAAAAAAAAAAAAAAAAAGAACCAGACATCCAACCAAATGCAAATCCTTCAGCCAGGTTGGGTAGGGAGAGACTTGTTAGCTTGTGGGTCTTTCTCAGCTGCTATCCCATCTTTTCTCCCACCCATCTGAAGGAGGCTGGGGTTGGAGGGGACTTCTCCCTGTGGCAGATTTGCTGTGCTGATGGGCTGTGAAGGGAGGCTGGGCAGGGAGCTGTGGAGCAGGTTTGGAAACTGCTGTGGCAGCGGCCTCCAGAAGGCCCTTTGAAGGCTTGGCCACCTGCCTGCAGGCATAACTCTGGCATAACCCCACCTGTTCATAAATGAAGCCCCACCTGTGGGTGGAAGTTGCTCAGCCAAGAGCTGTACTGGTGCAGATCAAAGGTCCATCTACTGCAGCATCCTCTGTCCTGCAGTGGCCGGTGGAAGATGCTTACAGAAAGTGCAAGACAGCAGCAAATTGCAGCATGAGCCCTTCTCAGATCCATCCAGCTCTTTCAGTCAGCAGTTTAGGGTCATATGTGGTAGGCACCACTTCTCTGTAGCATCATATCATCCTTTTTATGCTGTAGGCCTCCACAACATCGTGTGGCAATGAGTTCCACAACTGTACCATGAACTGTGAGGAAAAGCACTTCATTTTGTTTGTTGTGAACCTGCTCCTCAAAGGTGATGTAAAAACAGCAAGCGGTTGTTCCCTCTCCATCTCCACAACATTTGGGATTTACAGTGCAGACACCACTTTCTCCCTAAGTCCTGGAGTTCAAAGTCACAGCCTTTTTCCACTCGCAGGCCTGCTCCAGGTCTCCAGCTGGTCTTCCTGTATGACTTCTGCGCCCTTCCAAATTCTTCTATGTCCCTTTGGAGTCAGGCTGACCAAACCAAAGAGCATCTAATGTGTGGGCACCCCACAAAGGCCAGCACTGTTTTATACTCTGTTCGGATCCTTTCTTGACCATCCCTGCTGCACTGGTTGCTTTTTGACCCATGTTGGCTTCAAGACTGATGAGGAAGAAGAAGTGGTTGTTCCATGCCTTGGCTCTTGTTAGAGCAAAGCTGTCTGAATCCCAGTGTTCTGAGTGCTGGGATCCCTCGAGAAGCTCACTCTACCATGGCTGTCTGCAAGGAGCAGCACTGGGGTGTGGGGGTCCACAGTGGGCCTGAGCATTGTAATCCTGTTTATTTGGGGAGAGCTTGGAGGGGTTGCATATGCCAATGACAAAAATTCGTGCACACCAGGCAGTTCAGGAACAAGCCCTGCAGCCTTCCCAGCAGCGAGGAGGCTGAAAAGGATGTGGGCAGCAGCGAGTGTGGAAGAAGACTGTTTTGGGGAATGCTGCATCAGTAAGATCTAGAGGTGAGGGTTACATAGGTACCACATTGCACTGGTTCATCCCTGTTGGATTTCTCTGCTGCTGAAGAGCTGTGAAGGTCACAGCTGGCACAGCCTGTCTCCAGAGTGGTGAACCCTGCACTCTTCCAGGTGAAGCCGAAAGGGCCACGGTAATGCTGCACCACCACACGTGAGGTTTGCTGCTGGAGAGGCAGAAGGGAGAAGGAGGAAGGGGTGGGTGGCTGGTGGCCACTGCCCTGTGCCCAGCCCTGGGCAGACACAGCTCAAGCTGTGAGGAGAGCAGCCCAGGAGGCTTCTCCCCACCACTGTCTGTCAGCATCAGCTCTGGTTCATCACTGGGCTGCCTCTTACAAACAGCTTACCCATATCTGACAACTGCTTCAGACAGCTCATTGTTCTAGGAGCAGAAGAAATCTTCTGGCAGGGCTTTTCTAGGTCCTGATACCTGCAAGTGCTGCAAAAGCAGTGCAAAATTACTTTTGTGTATCTAGGAGAGTTTCAAATAAACATGTAGGTGTAGCATCATTTCAAAATAGGGTATGATAGCTGTTGGGGAGGAGGGGGCTGTCTTTCCTTTTGTACCTTTTTTAGCTGTGGGCCCAGGGCCTGACCTCTCCATGGGTTAGAAATTATGGGACAGTTTCTATCTGTTTCTCCTTTTGCCATGTGGCTTATCTGAGTGCTTCCCTCTTTGGTGGTCCCCTCACTGACGTGTGCAGGACTGGGCTCCACTCCAAAATCCTCCATGTGTAACTTAGGAGGAGGTACAAAGGGCTGAGAGAAAGGGCTGTTCAGTGGGGAACCCCCACTCAGCCTGTGCAGGGAATGTGCCAAGCAGCCCTTTTGCTGCCTGAGGTGATATCCCTGACCTGCTCTGCTTTCTGTGGGGCTAAAACTCCCCCAGGCAGGGCTGGGCCCTCCACAGGGCACTGCAGGTTTAACTGTTGCAACATTTTCTCATCCCCACTTCCCAAAAGAAAACAGAAATGGTGAGTGCACCATCTTCTCAATGGCAGATAAAACTGCTGGAGTTGACACTTGGACAAGTTAAAAGGTGAGTGTGGATCAGCAGGCTCTCCTCTCTATTTCTCTTCATTTTTTTTTTTTTTAATTAAATGATAACCAGAAAAAGAAGAGAAAAAATTCAGCGGTGAAGAGCTCTGCTCTCTCAGAAGTGCAGGGGTGCTGCCTGGGTTCCCTGGGCCACTGGGATGTGCCCAGCTGCCACCCTCAGCCTGGTGAGGCTCCCTGGCTTGGTGGCACAGACAGCTCTCACGCCTGGTCCCAAGGCCCCACGGACAGGGCAGGTCCCCAGGGAGGGGGACAGTCTGCTGACATCACTTTCAGAGCAGATCAACCAGTGAGGTTATCTCAAGTGCAGCAATATCCTCTGAAAAAGGGAGGAGGAGAACCCTCTTTGCACCGTGTCACCCTGGATAAAAACCTGTCCATGGGCAGTGGTGGTAGAGCAGAGACCCAGCACCTGTGTGGGACCCCCTGCCCAGGGCAGTGCAGGGAGCACACGGCCGGCATTCTCCAGCCTGGCTGTTTGAATTTTGCTCTATATTTAGTGCCCTAAACGAGTGTTTGATTCGCAGTGTTCCCAAGCACCTGCTGCTTCCATTGACTCTGGTGGTCTATATGGGTCCCAGCAACCCTCGGGGTTAAGCTGCTCTATCTACATGCCTAAATTTGGGTACTGAAGGTTGGGAGCTGCGGGTGCTATATTCTGCTGGGGTTTGTGTTTCTCCTGCTGTGGGGCACGGTGCTAATCTGGGGTTTGTGGGCAATGTGTTTTCAAAACAAGGGTGGCTTTGATTTGCCAGTTTCTGGTCCAGCTCATCTGAGCAATTAATCATTTTTCGGTGCAGAGAGAGATTAAAACTTATAGAAATAAAATCGGAATATGGCTAGCTGCTTCTTCCCAGCAGCAGATGCCTGGCACACACAGTGTGTCTGGTGCAGGACATCCCTCTTGCAGTGGGAGTGTTTCCCAGCTGGGGTGTGTTCCCTGCACACCCAGTGGAGGGGCTGAGCTCTAATGCTGAATGTGACCACCCTGCTGTCAAAACCTGCAGCTGACTGTGACAGCTCAGTGGGGCACTGCCACAAGTGGAGCCAGGGCTGGCCTTTTAAGGAGCCCTGGTCTGGGACTGGGCATAAACACTTTCCTCTTTCATGCTCATTTCCAGGGCAGGTAATTTATGTATCTTGGTAAGAACGGCAACCGTGTCCATGCTTCTGTCCCTTTGTAATATCCTGTTGTTGCTTTCCAGAGAAAAATACCAGCAGACATTCAAGGTTACTTCCTTGGCATGCTCTGTGTGTTTTCAGCCTGATTGTATCTGGATGTTTCCTGCATCTCCCCCGCTCTTGCATCACCAGCTGAGTGCTAACTGTGCATGCTTTGCTGCAGCAGAGCTTTGCTTTCTGACACAGCCCCAGCTGTCTCTCACAAGTTTGCTCCCAGCCACGTCCCCTCCTTCCTCCAGCCCCCACATTGCTCCTCAGACTCTTCTGGGTGCTTGATAGACCTCAAAGCAGTTCTTCTCCAGAGCAGGAGATGATGAGTGACTGTGGCATGGATCAGATGCCCACACAGCTGCTGGAAAGGGCCCTCATTTCTCTTATTGCAAGACAAATGAGGTGTCTCAAAAGTGGCTTTGGAAAGTGATCCTCATGGCATGGCAGGCTCCCAGATGTTGTTCTGGGTCCCTGCAGCAGCTGGACGAGGAGCAGCACCAGGATCCTGGTGCATGCCTTGTTCACTGACCCGGCCCTGCTTGAGAAGAGTGAGTCCAGGTTTGTTGTTCCTCATTGCTCCAGGATGCCTTGACATTCCTTAAGGAGATCAGAGCTCATTCCCATCCCCACTGCCAGGCCTGGGCCGTGGCAGCACGGTCCAGCCCCAGCACGGGTCCTGCATGGCGCGTGATGCTGCAGATGAAAGCTGTTGTTTGTTTACAAGCTCTCCTCAATTAGAACTCATTTGCTGCTCACACACTATATTTAAAAGCTCATGTTTAAATCCGTGCTGCTGATTTAGGAGTGTCTGTTTTATTTTCTTTCCTAGATACATATGATAATTCCTCCACCTGTTAAAAATCTGTTGCTAATATTTGCCTTCAGGTTTCTTTTTTTTTTTTTTTTTTTAGTGCCCTGCCAGGATAGCCAGAGGCCTGCAAGTGTTTATTTAACTCTAGATGTTTACTTCTCATAAACTTCTCTGCCTAAAAATCCACTTGGGATCAGGCAGGAAAAAGCTTTGCTATCATGCTGGATTAGATTAAAATAGACAGAAAGTTTCAGTTTGGGCATTTTGGCAGCTCTGGATCTCTTCAGAGCTACTCTCAGTGAGGCTTTCCAACACACAGCCCCAATGGTATGGAGGGAATAAGTTCATGTCCTGGTGCCACTTTGTGCCCCAGTGTCCTGGCCAGTGCAATGTCCCAGGAGGTGGGGCAGGGCAGGAGCTCTATCCATGGGATGCTTCCCTGAGCACCCTTCATCCTCAGGGAACTGCTCCAAGCAGAGCCACTGCACCATCCCACTGGGGTGTATGTGACCTTTTAGCCTTAATTCCTGCATGAAAAATATGATTTTAAATTTTTTTCCTCAAGGTTATTGCTTTTAAAACTTTCCTGTATTTTTTTTATTCTGTTCATTCTTCATTAATTTTGTTAATTCATTGCAAACTTATCATATAACTGGTGTCTACGTATACCTTTTTTTCAGAATATCAAATCAATCCAATCAGATTCACCCATGGGAGGATGACTTTAGTCTTTTAAGGAAAGTTTTGTCCAGATTGCAAAACCCTTGCTCTAAAAATTATATGGGGTGTGTGCACTTGTTTAAGTGCACCTTTACATGAATGAAGCTCCAGTGTGAGAGCTCCTGAGCCAAATTAGGTTTAAAGTTAGGAAATTCAGGGTATGCCCAGGATGAGAAGACAAACTTCCTCACCATGCAGATGAGCTGGTCCAGCAAGCTTCCAATGAACAGGAGCATTCCCAAGGTTTGGAACCCATGGCTTTGGGTTTCATCAGTCATTTCTTTCAACAAAACCCTGTCCTGTCATGGTATTATTTGTAGAATTATCCCTTTCTATAGCTTTTTGTCCACCTACTGAATTTTTATGATGAATTTTCCAAAGGACTATGGAATGGCATGCTGGGATGCTGAAACAAATGTTCCCATGTTTGTATCTGATTGGGACACACATTTGTTTCCTCCCGGCCACTGAGCCTTCCCTATATTTCATGCTTTAGCCAAAAGCCAAATGCCAACCCCAATTTCCCACTTTTACACTTTGGAAATCAGCAGAATCATTCTGGATTCTCTGCAATGTGCATGAAAAAATTGCTTTTGCTCCTTTCATAATTTTTAGAACAACTCAAATGTCTTCAGGGATTCAGTCAGGAAACATAACCTTGAATAAGATAGAAACAAGAAAGTCAAGTCCTTGTATCTTCCATGCTATTTCCATCTCCAATGTATTTCCTCTCTCAAATTGCTTCTCTCCAGAGTCACACTCTGCCAGAGATAACTAGGTGGCAGTGAGTGAAGAAAGAAACAGCATTGTCTACAGCTTTGAACCATGAATAGCCCTTGGAAAAACAGCAGCAGGGAGAGATACAAGTTCAGGTTGATAAAGCAGGTTGCCAAGTGACTGCAGACTTGCTCCTGTTTCACTGAAGCTGGCGGTGAACTGCCATGGATGTCAATTTATCACTGCTCCCAGCCCATCCTGGTTGCCATCCACCAGCAGCCTGGCAGAGCGTGGCTCTGAGGAGCTCCTTGGGCTGGGTTTGCTGGTGGAGCCTCCTCCTGCTGCAGCTGCTGGGGCCAGGCTGTCAAGGACCCACATGAAGCAGTGTGGGCCAGCTGAGGGTCAGCATTCTGCTGATTCTGCACGCTGCCCTTTGGCTTTGTGCTGCTGGCAGAGTGAGCGCTGATGCACACACGTGTTCACATCGTATTTATGCATATCAGGGCCTCAAATTTGTATGGAAAAGTCCCAGAAATAGCTGCCATATAGCAGTCCACAGTGATGAAGATTGAGGCCCTGCGCTCTTCGCTGATATTGCAACTCATCCTCAGCTCTGGCTCCATCAGGCAAAGCCACCTGGCTGTATTGATCCAAACCGTGGTACAACCCCAGACAGCACCACAGGCTGATCCCATCCAGAGGGGTCACCTCCTCAGCCCCCTACCAGACCCACAACTGTGTCTTCAGCAGGTGAAGGAAGAGAATGAAGCAATTTAAGTACATTATGACAGCTGCCTGCTTCCCTACCACCCTCTTCTGCCTCTTCTTCAAGACATGAAACACTGGGCAGCAAAGCAGCACAGCCACTCACTGCTGTCACTGAGTTCTCAAAACCCTGCACCACGGCAGCCAGTAAAGAGAAACCACTTTATTCCAGTGCCTCCGAGAGGGCTGGATGAATAGCTGAACTGCAGCAGCCTAATGGATTTTGGAGGGGGGTGGGAAGCAGGATGGGACATGCAACAATTTGCAGGGAGGCGTGTGGGGAAATGTTGTTGCAGCGATGAGGAGCGGGAGATGGAGTAACAATGGCTCCAGTTTACATTGACCTGTGCCAGTGCTGTGATCTGCTGCCAAGATCAACCCTGGAGAGAGGAACTTGAAAATAACACGAATAGTGTGGCAAGAGAGATACCCTACAGCATATCCTGCTCCCTCATATTTTGCCTTTGAGTCAGGAGTGAAATATTGGAGCTATTGTGGTGAAGTGAGACTTAAAAATAGAAGGAAAAAATGCCACTTTTTCTTTTTTTTTTTCCTCCAAAGGGACATTGTTTTTGAGTTGTGGTACTTCTAGTTTGAGTTAAGGAGGAAAACACTTCAAGGCATTGAAAGGTCGAGAAATCATGTCACTCATCAGCTGTGCTGTGAGAGCTGCCCCTTATCTCCATCTCCATAGTGATGCTGCTGCTCTGGTTACTCTCCCCAATGGGTTTCACACTGTTTCTGCATTACCCTCCATGCTCGAGATCCCTTCAGAGGAGGCCTGGTTAATACCATGAGTCTCACAAAAAACTAGAGCTCAGGTGGGTTAGCAGCATTTCTGTCTGCACGTTTGTATTATCTGCAGGGAACAGAGAGAGGGCTGGTGCCCGGGACTCCTGCACAGGAGGTGAACCTGAATTCCTGACAAAACCTGGAAAGTCTCTTCTGTCTTGCAAGAGCAGCAGTCTGGAATCAAAGTGGGTTTAGGGAGTTACAAAGTTTGTATTTCTTGCAGGGTTTTACCTCATTAGGATTTTTTTGTTATTTCAGGGATCAGTGGGCTGGTAAAGCTTAGGTCTCTCTGGGTTTTCTAAGAACTGCATTTATATGAATGTGAGATGAAGCAGAGCAACATCAGATCTGGTCACAGCCATGTGAATGCTGTTTATCTACTGCCTTCAGAAACAGCACCCTGTGTAAGGCTCCTGACTGGGTGCTCCAGGATGCTGCCAACACTGGACCTCTTGCAAGTGCCTTTCTGGGAGCACAGAACCCTCCCTCTCAACCTCTGAGCTTCCTTGGGAATGGAGAGGCCAGTCTGGGATGCCAGCAGCACCACTACAACCAGACAGCTGTGGACAGCTTCCAGCCACACTCCCAGGGGTTGTCCCCCCATCCCAGACTTGCTGCTGGCCTTTGATGAGTGACTGCTGCCACATGGGGACAGGGCTGCTCCCCTACAAGGAGAGAGCTGCACTGGTTTGTATAAATATAGCACGTGACATGTATGTCTGAGTTTACCAAATTCGGCCTTTCCCACTGGTAAACTGTGAGAACCAGCAGGGTCATAGTGTTTATGGCCAGAAGGAATTGCTAAATCTGGATTTGCACACATCACTGAGCTCAGTCACTCCAAGCCAGTAGCCTGTTTCACTGAAGCTCATGTTGCTCTGAAGGCAGTGGGAGATGGGGCACCTCCTTCTCTTTGTCCCACAAACTGGTCATCATCCTTGCTCACTCATGTGCTTTCCTTCTGGTTAAAAATCCTTGTCCTTCTCTGCCTTGGCACTGTTGCAGATCCCAGAACAGATGAATATATTCACCTCTTCCAAGCACATGTATCAGGCTGTCTCACAATCCTCTTTGCTGAAATTAAGGAGCTCTGAGCCTCTAAGGTCTGCCTTTCTCCCCTGCCTCTTACATCCATGATGACAGCATATACCCCTGCCAAGCAGCATCAGAAACCTGGTTTTCAAATGATTTCCAAAACTCAGGATGTTTCATCCTTTCCTCAGGCTCTGGAAACAGCCTGTGACCAAATTTTGGGATAAGAGCCTCCTATGGCTGAGATCTTGTGGGCAGCAGGTGCTGGGCAAGCATCTCCAGGGGAGGTGGCCACCCTGGACAAGGAGCTGATGGTTTCTGTGGGATGATGCCCAAGTGCTGGGTTCCTCCAGGAGCTCAGAGGATCCACCTTGCAACGGCTCATTTCTGCAGCAGATTAAATCAGCAAAAGGAAATGAATAAAGAGCAAACAACGGGTTTTAAAAGATTGAAAGAAAAGATAGTTTTTTTATCTATGTGGAACCTAACAAAATACCCATGTGCTGTTCGGCGATGGCATGACGTGATAAATGTGGTGGAAATACAACATGGGGGCAGAGAAACAGCTCAGGGCCCTGTACTGCTCTGGATATGGGTGTTGGCATCTCAGGTGTTATCCCTGACCAGCCAGGACAGGTTTGATGGCAGTGCTGTTTTGAGTCCATGCTGAAAAAAGGGGCATTGACTCAACACTGAAGGTGGAGCAGGCTCTAAGCATTAGTGTAGGGGCTTTTCTAATGCCATTAAAAAGGAAAAGGATAAAAACACCAACAGCACCTGAATACTGGAGGAACAATGTCTCACCATCTAGAATCTGACTATTGTGAACAGTTGTTTCAGTGCTTTTAGGGTCTAAACCTCTGAGAGAAGACTGGGGTGAGAAAGTTCAAGATGTAGGAGTTGACAGCCAGTGCTGCTCGCTGGAGAAAGAGGTCTCCTTTCCATGTATTTCTTAGCTCAACACCAAAAGGAAGCCCCCATGCAGCCTTCATTCTGTGTTCAATTTGGTGTGCAGAATGGGCAGACACCTTCCAGCTCCCCTCCATCCCAAGCAAAACCCAAGTGCTACATCCACCTCACTGTGCCTTTGGCTTTGCCCAGGGTAGAGAAGGCCAGGAACACTGGTGGTTTGCAGGGACAGGGAGAAAAGCCTCCTTGCTCCCTGGCCAGCTAGTGCTTGGCCTGTTATATACTAGGACAGAACAATTAGCAGCTCAGTTCATCTCCCATTTCTGTTCCCTGGACACAATTATTGATCCTCACTGAATTGTCCTTCCTGCTACAGAAAGTCCTGTGTCAATGCAGGTCCTTTGTGAAGTTTTATTCGGTTCACACTTAGGCCATGTCCTGCATTTCTCATCAGAATGCACCTGAAATTCTGAAAATAAACAAACAAAATTTTTAAAAAATGCCCCAACAAATCTTTCCACCCACAATTTGCCAAGAAAAACCCAACCCCAAGGCCATAGTCAATAACTCCAAGGAATTCTGAGGGACCTTGCTCACATTCACCAAACAAATTCCTTCCTGGGAATTATTAGCTTGGTTGGAAGTGTTTTGTTTCCCTCTGTGCGGTGTTGGGTCTCAGGTGACAATTCAAGATTCCTCTGCCTGCAGTGGCTGAACAGTGAAGAACATTTCACCATTTCATCCACCAACCCACAAAATAGTGTCACTGAAAGGGGGCATTGTGTGGGGTCTGTTGGGTTATCAAATCATTCCCCCTTTAAAATAGAAAGTCTTTGCACAGGAATACTCACATTTACCTCGCTGTGAGTCCTTTGGTCTTCAGAAGAAGAAATATTTAATATTTGTTGCTTTCAATCTGGACAGGAGACCAAGAAGCCTTCTTCTGCAAAACTGTTTGGATGCCATAGAGCAGCCCATAGCTTGCAAACATGACAAAATTGTCTTCCTTATGAGTAATAAAAAATAAAAAAAATACATATCTTGGGTAAAGTAGAGAGGTGATTCAGCAAACACCTCAGCAATGGCCTGGGTGGCATTAGTCAGTTCTCATGTCAGAGATGTTGTGTGTAGTCATCTCACAAACCAAGCTCGTGGCAGCAGCTCTGCACCTCTGAATCAGACACAATTTTGAAAGCTCCTGGTGCCAAGTTTCCCAAGTGACCTCAGGGTGGTTTCCCAAATGGGGAGTCAAGTGCAGAGGATTTGGAGCCCACACATCTGGAGTAGGACTGGGACACTGTCCAGCTGTCAAGTCAGGGCTCAAGGGCTCTCTGTGCAGGACAGAAAGGCACAGCAGAAGAGCATGTGTTAAAACCTTACTGCATAAGGCCAGCTTTCAGTGCAGCTTCTTTCTTCTGCCTTCCCCATTCTATCCAGAAGCTGAGTTCTTGATGGAGAGTTAATGAGAACTTCTGAGAGCAGCTTGGCATCTGCCCATACACAGAAACATTCCCAGGCTCGCTCCCTGGGCCTGGGCTCATGTTTGGGTCTGGAGAGAGCTGTGAGGGAGGGATGGCCAGCCTGCCTTTGACCTCAAACATGCCCAGCACCCCAGCTCTGTGCTGCTGATGTGGGCATGGGCATCGCTTTCCACAAACATTGTGGTGTGCAGATGCCATATTCATGGAAAGCCCTCAAATTTTGGAGGTGAAAATGAGAGAACCTGTCTGGCAAGTGTTCCATGGCCCAGCAATTTGGATCCCCTCTAATCTGATCTCCCCTGTGTGCTTGCTCTGGTCCTTCAGCTGTTATCCTCTCTGCAGAGTCTCCTCCCTTCCAATGTGACAGCCTGCAGTGAGGCTTCCCAGTGCCAGTCTGACATTTCTGGGAGTGGGGCTGAAGAAAAGCACCTCTGAATATTCTGCTTTTCAGGAGTTCTTTTCTCCCTGTTGTGTTGTGCCACAAAAATTGATATCCCCTGGGTCACTCTCCAGCAATCTCCTGCTCCCCTTTCTGCCTGCACCTCCCCAGGGATTGCAGCCAGGCTGTCTCCTGACAGAGGTCACCAAGCAGCAGGGTTAATACAGCCACAGACCTGCAGCACAGCCCTCCTGAGCCAGAGCCCAGGCCACAAACAGCCTGTTTGGGGCAGTTTTTGGAGAAATTGGAGAAGGTGTTGACTGCAGCACCCCCCTCACCCAGGGATGCTCACAGGGTCTCTGCACCCTGCTGCCTTCCACTCTTCTCACACATGTCCCCCAAGGAATTCCCTCTGAGATCATATTGGCAGCAACCCACGTGGATATTGACACATTTGCAGCAGGAACAAGAGCCCTGTGTCCTCAGGGTGGATTCCTGTGGCTTTTTAGTTTAAGAATGTCCATGAAGGGGGTGGGTGATGCTTGTTTTTTTCTCTCAGGCTTTCCCATTCCTCCTGGCCCAGAAGTGGCTTCTGCCAGCTCTGCCATTCCTTGTCCTTCTACCTGGCAGCAGAGCTGGTGATGACACATTTCCCAGGTCTGTGAGAGAAATTAGTAAAATTACACAGGATGAGAATTTCCTTTGCTGATGGTGTAGAGGGACACGGATTTATGTGGTTTTGAAACCTATCTGAGTTGGAAATATTGTTTCCAAACCAAAGTATAATTTTCAAAAAAATGTTTGAAATCTCCTTGGAAAGGTACAAGTGGGACTTCAGATGTCAGGAGAACATTTTCCGTCAATACAATCAATGCTCCTTACTCTAGGCTTAGTGTTTTCTGAAGTACACTGCTGTTTATAATAGAATATGCATTAAAATTTAATGAAAAGTTGTTTCAAAAAAAAAAAAAAAACAGAAAAAAGAAAATAAGAAGGCTCTTAGAAAAGGCTGAGATAATATCTTGACCTTGGCAAGAAAGTGCCAGTGTAACTTCCTGCAAAGTCACTTTTGGTTGAAAGCTACATGTTCCCACAGAAAGTTTGAATTTATTTAAGGAATGGCATTTTCTTTTCCTTTATTTTTTTCTTTTTTTTTTATGTTACTGACAGAATAGGACTCAACCTGATTATTTGCAGGCAGCTGTCTAAATAAGCTATGACAAAAATGTCTTCTTGTGACACTGAAGAATGAACAAAAGTATTTTTAGTCACTGAAGTGGACGTACTTAATATCACACATTTTCCCTCTACACTTTTTCCAGTGTATTTCCCAAAGCTGCTGGGCAGCACATGTCTCTGCACAGGAATTTCATCACAGGGTTTTTTCTCTGTCCTGGGCCCACCTGAGCATCCTGCTGCCATATTGTTCTATTCTCATTCTCTCTTTTCTGCCCCAATGTGAGTTGATTGCTTCTTCCCCCTCTTTTGTCAGCCTGATAACCTTTTCAGGATCTCAGCCATTTTTTCACAAAGTATGTATTGGTGCCCACAGGCAAATTTTAAGTCCCTAAATCCCCTCTTAGATGCCTCAGTGGTGCATTGAATCTGGTTCAATAGCCTCTTAAGAAACAGACCCTCCATAAAGAGCCAGGGGACAGTCACATCCCTTTCTTTCCACTGTGGTTTGCCCTCCAGGATGAATAGGAGCATCCCAGCTTGCAGCTGATTATTTTTTTAACACTTGGAGACATCTGCCTGGGAAAGTAACTGCCTCCCTGTGCATCAGATGTAAGTCAGTGGAGGGCAGTTCTCCAGAAAAGATCCTGGGCATGTGTGTGAGAGAAAGAAATTGCAGGGAGGCGCTGATGAAGCCAGGAGAGAGGCCCATGAATGACCTTTTCCAGAGGAGGAGGAGGGGGAGGGCAGTGAAGAAGAGGAGTGGAAGCCAGTTCAGCCACAGCACCCTTTCTCCTCCTGCAGAAAGGAAAGGCAAATGAAGAAGTGAGTGGGGGGAAGCCCTGCATTCATTCCCAAAGATAGGGCAGACTCAAGCCCTGCAATTTTCTCCCCTTCTTTGTGCAAACAGCTTGTCCCTTGCTCACCACGTCCCCCTGTGGCTCAGCCACCATGGCAGGGCTCTGCAGTGGCTTTCCCTGCCCACATGGCTTGTGCTCACACACAATGCCACAAAGGAATTTTATAAAAGCTGGAGCAAGGACGGTGTTTGGCCCTCCAACCCCTGACCCTCCAACAACTTAGTTAATAATTGTGGTTATCAGATTCACTGGCTCAGCAGTGCATCCATCACTGGGCTGACAGGGATTCAATCCCACAAGGGGAGGGACTGTGCAAACAATTCGATCCCGGCCTGGCCAGCCCCCAGCGTGCCTCTGCCCCTAAATCCAAGAACAAACAGAGAGTTTCCAGGGGAAGAGCTGCTGTGATTTATTGTAAAATAAGAGACAAGATGGACCTGTGGATGCTGGCAATGCCTCAGATGCAGGACCAGCCCATGAGAAGCAGCTTAGCTGTTGATGCTCCTTGCAGCACATGGGGAGGAAGGAAAACAAGCAGTGATGCTCCCCTTTCTGTGACAGCCTTTGCCTGCTCCTCTGCAATATGTTACTTGCTTTACAGGTTCAATCCTGCAGCCCAAACCAGCAGCTTGCTCTGCTGAACCTAAGGCTTATTCCTTGCATCTGTACTGTTCCTATGTCCCAGCTCTGTACTAAAGCCTCCTGCCCCATTTGTTTTCAACCCCTGCCCAGGACACTGTGACTCCCTCTCCCCATCCTGACAGTCCTTCCACCCATTTTCAATAGATTATTCTGCAATAAATCACAGCAGTTCTCACATGATGGAAAACTGTTTGTTCTTGGATTTGGGGGAGGTCCATAAAGATGCTGTCAGCCACAGCAGCCACAGGGGTACCAAAGGGAAGAAGATACAATTGGTGCTGTGACTGCAGCAGTCCCAGGTCAGTTTACCCATACTTGGACCCAGCACAAAGATTGCAACTGCTGGCTTGTCCTTGTATTTTTGAATTTCATGGTGAGAAAGGTCTGAGGCAAAGCACTGAAATGCATTTGCTGAGCTCAACAGCTTTTTTTCTAAGAGGCTTGGAAAGATCTGGAAACATTTCCTCTGAAGAGGCAGTGAAGAAACAAGCCTGAACCCAGAGTTTCTAAAGATCAACCTCTCCTTCTGCTCAAATGCCATCAGAAATTCCCACTCCTGTTTCATTTTCTTGCCTCATCCTGTCACACGTGCACGGAGCTGACAGCAGGGAAGCTCTGGGCATATCTCAGAGTGGGAGTTTCCACCTTTACACCCCCTCCAGATGGAAAAGGAAAGGTCCAGATGAAGCACCACCAAACACTGGCTGCCCAGGAGCACCAGGAGACAACTGACCACAAAGTTGGGCATGCATTAACCATCTTGGGTGGCTCTGTTTCGAATAGCAATTATTTCAAATATGGCCAGGGTTAATTAGCTGCTTCTGGTTGCCAGTGCTTGGAACAGGCCACCCTCTGTGACAAGGGCTGAGGACAGAGCAGATCTGGCACTTGCCTTCACTCCTGATCAGAAACTGGGCAGGCAGCACTGGGCAGGATTTGGAGGAGTAGAAAACACTGTGGTGAAGTTTGTGTCTTATCTTGGATTCCTCAAGCAGTCCAAAACTTTGGCTCAGCTTTCTCCAAGATCACTCCCAAGCAGATGATGTGAGCACAGGAGGGCTGGCTGTAGGATAAGGCAACACAGGCAGATCCTGGCTGATGGGTGCTCTCTAAAGTGCACCATACCAAGGCATTTTGATGCTCCCTGGGCAGCTTCATGGGTAGCCAAAACCCCTTTCCCTGGGGTTTGCAACATGACCAGGTCCAGTTTTTCAATGCTGTGCTGCTTGGAGGGAGCAGCTGGCCTCAGATTCGGAGCTGCAATGAAAGCCCAGATTTTCCCCTGCACTTCTCCCTTCTCTCCATGCTCTTATGGGATCCTCAGGGAAGTAGAGCAGGACTGTCAGCACAGGGAGGAGAGCCTGATCCATTTTGGGTAGCGATGCTGCTCTGGAGTCCCTGGTGCCACGCTGGCAGGGTCCCCGAGGACCCGCTGCCTTGGGGAAGCTGCGCGGCAGCGCTGCGTGATAAGAGCAGATAAGAGAGTTCCTGCTCTGATTACTGCATGACCGAACAAGTTTCCTGATCCCATACCTACGCCAGCTGCTCCTTGAGACAATACTGTTATCCCAGGAGGGAATGTGCAGGCAAGCAGGAGCAAAGCAGAGCTGCAAGCCCTGATGCCCCGTGGCAAACAAACATCGCGGTGCCCAGGCAGGGTGCAGGCTCAGGGATTGGGCAGGGAGATTTCCAGTGGAAATATCCTGGCAGGGCATCAGGCTTGGAAGAGACGGGGAGAGGAGAGCTACAGTGACAAGAGAACAGGATGTGAACCGGTGTGGAAAGTATGACAAAAAGCAACTAAGATTACACAGCAGCACTTTCTCTTTGCCTAGCGGCACTCTGCAGCCGGGTGCCACAGGGGAGATGAGGCTCACAGCAATGCAAACGCTCTTCACTCCATCAGCTCACCCCAGCTCCTGTGGGGATGCCATGACTGCACCTCTGGGGAGGTCCAGCACACCCTAAGCAGCTCCAAACCATTATGGCCTGACCACCTAGTCCAGGAAATCTCTCTGCAGCTTTGCGTGTGTGCTGTGGGCTTTGGCTGCCAGGAGAAAAGCCTGTCTGGCAAACCAGATCAAGCTCTGTCACTGCAGTCCCTGCTGCCTCAGGACAAGCAAGGCTGGGGAGTTCTCAGAGATGGACTGTCCGTTTGCATGAGCACTGAGCTGGGAAATGCTCTTACTCAACATTAGACACATCATTATCAGGCTGATATTGCTGTTTTAGGGTAGACCATATGCTGACCTGTGGGGAAAGACTTTGATGAATTAGGACCTCACTCAGAGGGTTTCACCTGCCTGATTTCCCTGGAGCCATTGAGGGAAAACATCACTCTCCTTTTAAGTGATCACAGGGGCTTCTGGTACATCACAGCACGCTTAGCTGCTGTCCCAGCAGCAGGCTGAAGCAGAGAGCCCCAGACCTGCTCAGGACTGTGCCTCTCTGTTTTTTTCTTACAGTTATTTGAAGGAAACAGATCTGATTTTAAGAGCAGACCTCTTGTGTGACTGTTGTATATTCAAGTAATCACACAGACACTTACCTTGGGATCCTTATTATCTTTATATGGCAGTGAAGCCATCAGGGCTAAGCCAGTCGGGAACTCAGAGCACAAGTCTGATGAGGAGCAGCTGCAGAATCTGGGGTTGCTCATCCTGAAGAAAAAAAGGCTAAATGGGAGGATTACTGCTCCCTACAACAACCTGAAAGGTTGTAGATGGAGGAGAGTCTCCTCTCCCATTTAACAAGTGATAGGGTGAGAGGACATGGCCTCAAAATTGCACAGGGGTGGCTTAGATTGGATACCAGGGAAAATTTCTTCACTTAAAGAGAGCTCAAGTATTGGAATAGGCTGCCCAGGGAAGTGGTGGGGTCACCATCCTAGAAGGAATTTAGAATACATATAGAGCTGGCAGCTGGGGACATCTTAGTGGTGGTCTTAGCAGTGCTGGATTAATGGTTGGACTTGATGGTCTTTAAGGTTTTTCCCAACATTAATGATTTTGTGACTTTATGAAATGAAGGCAAACGCAGCCCCATGCTTGTGTGACTCAGTGTTCAGCTGGTGTTTTATGAATCTCTTGTTTTTGCAGGCCCAGTGAGTCTGTGCTGATTTAATTTGGGTGCCCAAGCTGCAGCCTGGACAAACAGCCAGGGTGTGCATCCAGCACGTGCAGCCAGGACAAAGGAGCACACAAGACCCTGGTATTTAGCAAAGCCCACAAGAAAGAGCTTCCAGCTATCTCAGAGGGCTCATTTGCATCAGAGAGCTGTTTCCTCCTCTGAACTCTCCCTGGCCTGCCTGAACAGTGCCATCCCAACAGCACTCCAGGAATGTTTTAATAGGGACCACTGGGTAACACTTTGCAAGTCAGAAAGGTGACCAGAAAAAAGATTGAAGTTATTTTTTTCCCTCATTAAGAGCTAATTTGCATACAGAGGGATCAAGAGGGGTTTTCTGCTGTTCTTCAAGCTGACTTCTGCAAGGGACTCATGAAACAGAGACAATCTCTTCCCCTGAGAAATACTGAAAGTTCCCTGGTAAATACCTCTGCAGCTGTCCTGAGGTGAAATGGTTGAACACAGGATTTTTCATGAATCCCCATGGGTTGCTCAGTCACCTGCTGGGTGAGGTACCTCCTTTCATCCTGAGAGCTGGGTCAGCAATTGTGGTAGACCTTCTCCTGGTGTTTTGTCTCTTGGGAATTGCACCTTGGCAAGGGGCTGGGAGGTCAGAAGAGAAGAAAATCGTGTGTGTCATTTGGCCAGCTCGGACCCAGGAGATGAGGAGGTGTGTGGAAGTAAATCACATTAAGGAAAGGCTCAGATGGTGGCAGTGATTTCTACTTTACTGAGGAACCACCTACCGAGTTTCCTGCTCCCTACCACTGCTCAGCAGATAGCAGCTCTAGCATCAGAAGCGTAGCAATGGTAATTTATCATGTTTGAAGGTGCAGTAGGTCTCCCTAGATGTAATTAAGTGCTCCCTCAAAGGAAGGGACTATTGCTAAGCCTTGCAGGCATGTTTACTTGACCGCAGAAGGCCCTCATCAGAACATCCAGTACTAATATATTATCACTAATGATGACAACCAACAATTTCTTCTCCACGTGAATTACAATTACATATTCTTACTTGGCTGGAGAGTCCAATTATCCACAAGGAAAGTGTTTCTCTCATACAGGACAAGAAATATTAGCAATACCTACAGGTTGTTCTTTCCTATCTTTTTTTTTTTTAATTTGACTCTTTGTTTTCCTTCTCTAATTTGTTTCAAATTACTTCCTGCATTATTAGATTGGTATGAATGATCATCTACCACTTTTCTCTTTTGCCAGCCCCATGTGCCTTTAGATTCTCCACATTTTTACAGTTAGCCTGAAGGCGATACTTGATCTCTCAAACCAGCCACCACAACAAGAGTTTACCAATCTTTATTTCATCACCAAACACTTCTTCAGCACGGCATCTGACATCTGAGATATGTGTTCCTCTCACCTCAGGTTCACCTTGGCAAAGTGTTCCTTCTCCAACAAGCACATTTTAAGGACCGCTGCCCTGGTGTCCCATGCTACGTCCTACACTTGACATAACAAATTGCTCCATAAAGATCATAGGAGTCTGGAGGAAGGCTGCTTATCTCAAAGCAGTCCAGTGAGCTGCAGGAGGCTGTTCCCCACGTGTGGCAGTGACACTGTGACAGAGCCTCCAAAAGCAGTGCCTTAGGAGGCCTGTGACACCAAAGGAGAAGCAGCACCTCTTACCTCTGTTGGAGGTGAAATGTGTTAAGAGGCACTAGCAGGAAGAAGTTTTGACTAGACCACAAAACGAGTGAGCTGACATAAGAAGGAAGCAGGAGGAAGGCCTGAAACTGCAGGAGAAAGTCATGGCAGCCTCTGACAGGCAGCACTGATTCCCTGAGCTGATGTGGGAAGTGGGGAAGTGTTGTGTTACCTGGGCTTTAACCACTTCCCCAGCTCCTCTGTGAATCATTTTCTGAAGGGCACAGCCCAGAGCTCAGCAGTGCCTGCTGCCACATCCCTCTGGCTGGGTGGATGGACTGCTCCTGAGGGAGCACGCAGGGCTGGTACCACCCAGGGAAAGCACATCAACACCTAGCATGGCAGCCAGCACCTGGTCCAACCTCACTGGCCCTGATAATGAAATTCCTTCTGAACAAGATTTGCCTCCCTGTATTTGCAAGACAATCTCCAGGCAAGTCAGGCTTGCTCTGGTACACTTCTGCATCACTCATCTGCTTCCATCTGAGGGATGGGAACAAAAGTGTGTCTCCCTGTGACCACGCTGTCTTCTGCTGTGATGCAGAGCCCACATCTCAAGTGTGCTCTGAGATGTAAACCCACACTTAGGTTGTGTGGATGCTCATTCTAGGCCTCTCCTAGTAAAACTCCTCTTTTATTTCTATCTTCCCCACCCCCCCCAAATTGTTACATGACCAAAAAAGTGCTTAATCAAGGAAACTGGAGCAGCACCACACCCATTGCTAGTTTTACCCCACATACTGTTTTGTTGTATTGAAGAGAGCTCATTTTTGAGGGCAGACTGAGGTTTATGAGCCCCCAGCATCCCCCTGCCACAGCCAACATTCCAGCCAGTGTTACACTCTCTGCTCTGATGGCTTTGCTGCATCCTGTTAATCAAGCTGCCTATCTAACACTTCCTTGATTAACAAAACTCCCCAGCCACTCCCTGCCATCATTCCCACTTTAGTGCACTGAAACCTGCTGGCAACTCGGCACCAATTGCAGCCAGGCAGCTGGCTCTGACCCCCAGAAATTGGGGCATTGCAATCAGAAGGGGTTGTTGCCTACTAAACAGACCTGAAAGTCGCCCACATTGCTCTTGGAGTCTTCCCTTGGCGACAGCAGTGCCCTCCTTCCCGCCGGGACGGGACTGGCAGCGCTGGAATCTCATTCATGCATCTGCTGTTGCACCACTGCTGCCAATCCAGCCCGGGCTTTAGGGGAGAAGAACATGATCACTTCACAGGACGCTGCTGGAGTCACTGCACAAGCGGAGGAGACCATCTAATCCTTGCATTCCTGCAGGAAAGAAAGCCCCCAGTGAGCTAAACATAAATGGCCAACGGTGTATGTGTTATTTTTAAGTCCAAAAGCCTGGAGGCAAGGTTTAAAGGAGAGTCTCATGGCATATTTTTCATGAGCTGTCTTAAGTCCCCTTGTCTCTTGCCTGGATTGCGTCAGCCAGCAGTGACATATTTTGGTGCAGGACCTGTCTCTGTCCCTGTTCTCAAGGCACTTTAAGCCTGGCTGGAGCAGGCAAACTGAGACACGGAGCAAATGCTGGCTTCCATCTACACATCTTGTCATCCAGGATTGACAGAGACCACAAAGTGGCCTCACAAAGGGATAAAGTCAAACGATATGGCTGCCTGATGTTCCATGTTACACCCTGCCTCTCCTCCCAGGAGCTGAGGGGAGGGTCACTGTGCCCGTGGTGATGTCCCTGCCAGCAGCCTGCTGTCCCTCTCCATCCAGAGCCACTGGAACAGCCCTGCTGTGCCACACCACATCCTCCCTGCCACCCCGAGCACTGACTGGGACCTGAAGATGCAAAAGTTCAGCACATATCTTCCTCCTCCTCCTCCTCCCAGCTTTGCTGGCCATGGAGCACCAGGGCTCCACAGCATCACTGCTCCTGCCCCTGCATGCTCTGCTCCCAGAGCTGCCAGAGCACCGTGCGTGTCCTGGCCAAGACAAAAATGAATGAATTCACACCATGGATGTGTCTAAGTTCCATGCTCAGCACCTTTGCTGCTGTGTGGGGCAGAATTAGGTGGTAAAATGTGAGCTGCAGCTGCAGAAGGCTGAGGGGATGCACCCAGCCTAGGCAGCAACCTGCAGTCCTTGTGCTCACTCAGCCATGCCTGGGACCCCAGGCAGGCACTGGCACTGCAGGGCATTGAGTAATGGGTTCCTGTTCCACTCTTTCTCCACTGAAGGCAGCTGCAGAAGTAATGGAATGGTCCCCAAAACTCCACTCTCTCTTGCACTGGCGTTTCCATATCCCAGCAATCATTTCTGACAGCAGCATAATTTTGCTGAGACTGCTTCAGCCAGCTGATATAACCATAAAGTATAACCAGCTTTGGCTTTTACAATGTTTCCTGCTCTAAAATGGAGATTAGTATTTTTGTTACTGTCCAGATGAATCTTGCTGAAACAGGAAGCTATTCAATCTGGGATGAAATCTGGAAGGTAGCTGGGATTTTGGTTTTTTGGAAGGAAAGATGACTTCTAGGGGTAAAGAAGCCCAGGTCTTTCCACATATAGAAAGGACTGAGGCTGAAGTCAGAAACTATCATGCCCCAATGTCAATGAAAGTGAGAGGAGATGGGAGGCAGCCTCAGGGCTGAAGGATGAGTGTGGTTTCAACCCATGTTTCAGGATGGCCTCACCTGTGCATACTCAAGAATGTGCTGACACTTTATCCTTAAATCCCAATATCCCTGCTCTCTGCATGCTGCTGCTCCCACCATACTTTTCAGTGCAAAGAAACAAAGACATATGACACAGAAATTACCATTGAGTGCTTTGTTTTTGTATGACAAACCTGCTTAAATGAGCTCTTTTTTGATCTTTTTTAGCTTTGGCTGTGACATCCTCCCAGTTGCTCCTCTTTGCAGTGACCTCATGTTCATTTTTGATTTTCCTAATCCACCTTTTTCTGTCCTATCTTTGGTCATCTGAAGACCCCAGCTCTCACAGTCAACACAGATTATAGGTTGGGAAATAAAATACACGTTGCTCTACCATCAGACCAGCCTCTGAAATTCCCTTTCCTCCTCTACTGCATCAGGCTGGCACGTGTGGGGCAACTGGCACAAAGAGGACTGATGTGAAAGCAGCATCCCCTGCACAGACAGGGCAAGAGCCTGATCATTTGAACCAGTCCCTGCATCTCTAGGAGTGGATATCTAAAAGCAGCAGTGACTCAGGGGTGGCAGCACAATGTTCTGCAGAAGCTTGTAATACCAGAGCTTGTAATAATGGCCTCAGCCCTGCTGGGTGAGGCATTGGACATCATCTTCACACTCCCTTGGAACAGAGGACTGCTTCTGGTGTGATGAAGGAAAAACAAAGGAAAGCATCATTTTGGGGATGGAGGTGAGGGGGCCTTGTGTCTGAGTTTTTTAATTAGTTGAGTCATGCGAGTGAAAGAAAATCAGTTTAAGGAAGCCAAACCGATTTAATTAGCAATATGATTATGAGTGCACTGCCTTCCCAGGCATACGAAAGGTTCTCATCTTCAGCAGTTTCATTAAAATAATGACTCACACCCCCTCTTCCTCTCCACCACCCTCGCCACGGGTCCTCCCTCTCCCATGCCTGTGACTGTGCTGGGATATGCCCTCGATAATCTTCTGCTATCCCGGGGGCCTGGGAGGCAGGAGGGCCATGGAAAGAATCCCAGCGTTTCCATCTGTCGAATTCCCGGGCGGCAGAAACCTGACCCCGCACGGAGCGCGGCCGCGCTGCGTTGCTGCTGCTGCGGCAGGGCGAGCCCTCGCCATGCATTATTAAATGAGCTCAGAGAGGGAGAGACACCCGACCAGAGGGTGAGTGAACCTGAAAAGTGGAAAAGTCAAACCTATCCCCTCAATAAAAAAAAAAAAAAACAAATGTAAAAATAAATCCGGCCCTGAGCAGCCTCAGCAGCCGATGCGGCAGCTGCTCCCATGGGCAGAGCAGAGCAGGCAGGAGACATGACAGCCATGCTGATGGGTTGCTGCAGTAGCGTGGGGTTTTTCCATGGTTTTAGCCAATTTGTGGATGGAAAAACGAGGCAGTAAATGTTAAAGTCTGCAATGCACTTGTTTCTGTCCTAATTTGCTCAGTGCTGAGGGAGTGGGAATACTTTGCCAGTGGATGAGCTGCCCCAGAGCCAAACCCCACAGGCATGGGGTGACACTGCTGTCACCCAGGGCTGCTGGACACCATGGCTGGTCAGCACATCCCCTTGGTCCCAAAGCACATGTGGGAATGGTGGCAGGGCCCCTGTCCCTGGCAGAGCCCTGCTATGGCTGCAGCATTCCTAAACCATCTGCTGAAGCTGCCTGGGACACACATTTAGCTGTGCAGCCCTGTGGAACTGCACATTGTGAAGCACAGAGGAAGGGTGTGGATGCAGGGTTTGCCATCTGGGTCTCCATCACCCCTAGAGGTGGATGGGATCTGATGTGGGGTGAAAGGGAGACCCCACAAGTCCCCTGTTTCTGCAGCTCTGATCAGTGTCACAGCACTGGGGCTTCTGGAGGGCCTCAAGCAGCAACCACCACTCAACCCACTTGGAGGGAAAGGCCTGGACCAGGCATGTACATTTGGGCAGGTATGCAATCTCATCCCAGTCTCCCTGAGCCTGTTTAGTGATGTTTTTATGGATGCTTTTGCCAATTTTCCAGCCCACTGGCAACTATTCCTTATAAGGAAAACAAAAGCATAGAGAAACTTAATGTATTTCTAGCTGCTTTCAATGAAATTTAATAACTTCATCAAGGAAGCAGAATCAGCCCAACCAATTTTTTGTGAACCTAGAACCTGTAACTGGAAGGCCTGTCTGAAGCAGAGCAAAAATTATTTGCAGAAGAGGCAAAACTGCAGAGGGCCAAGTATTGCAAAACCCCAGGTTCTGCAGAAGGTGATTTATAGTTACCTGCAAAGATGTGACTAAGGAGCTCAGGAATCCCAAGCTGAACAACAGCCCATTGATAAGCCCCAAGACACTGCAGGCTAAACTCTTGGCTCCCCCCCAGCTGACCCCTGGCAGTGTCCTGCACTTGCCTGAAAGGCAAATGTGTGCAGGGGACAGACAGTGGGGAGCACAGGGCACTGCTGCAGGCCAGGGCTCCACACACCAGGGACTCCACATGACAGGGCTGGTTTGTTTTTGGCAGCAGAGGATGGACCAAACCCATCGCTGGAGGCAAGGGGCTGCATCTCTGTCAAGGGGCTGAGGGTCAGACCTCTGCTAATAGTGTTGTGAGTTTTTTCAGGGATGTTTTCTTTCCACTTGTGCTCCTGGAAATGCAGAGGCACATAAATAGAAAAGGACAAATCAATAAGCTTTTATGAGCCATGAAAAAGCTTTCTTGTCGCTCAGGTAAAATCTTAGTTGTGCTCTTTATGTGGCTGGGATGATTCATTGAGCTTCCCTCTCCCCCACAGGCAAGCAGAAATAAACAGGAATGCTTTCCAAATTCAGGAAGGGCATCCTCCCTCCTTCCCTTCCTCCTTCCCTCCCTCCCTCATTTCCCCAGTATAAGTAGATTTTTCTGCAGACAACTCAAATGGTTATCTCTGAAAACTTCAAAATTCCTGCTTGCTTCACTGCAGCACAGCCTGGAATACAGGTGGATGGTCATCCTGGCCATGGATAGGTCCTTCACCACACTTTTCTCTGCGTGCCAAAACACTCTTCCAGTACAACCAGTCCAGTGCCCTGAGCTCCACTTTTGCTGTCGCTGTGGTCAGAGGCAAAGCTTCCCCAGGCTGCAGCGAGGGCAGGAGCGTGTTTCACCCAGCCAATCCCCCATGTCTCCATATGCTGCTTTCTCTGCTCTGTTTTCCTTCAGCCCTATCTGCTCCATCAGAGGCGGGCGCTGGTGGCCGTGCTGTTTGCACAAAGGCAGTAATTCAAGCCCTGGCAGGAGCTGTTTTGGCAGCGTAGCCAAGGCACTGCTCCCTGCTCTGGCTGACCTCTCCTCTGTGGCCCTGCCCGCCCTCCTGCCTGGGTGCAGGTGGCTCTCACCCCAGCTTTCCCCCTGCTGTGCTTCCTAAAGCCATGTTCCTGTGACTCACTTGGGGATGGAGCAGCTCCTGCCCTGCTTAGCAGGACACCTGAAGGTGCAACCATGGCACAGCTCACACCCTGAATTATTTTTAAGACCCTGCGGGGCCAAGTCTGGGCAAAGGCAGCAAACTGAGCAGCCATAAACATAAGACACTTCTAACAGCACTAAGAGCAGGTGCTGACAGGGATTTGACTGGTGTAGGTCGTGGCTTGGGCAGGAAATGCTGCTCTCCACACATTGTGACCTGCTATCAATGCCTCTACCACCTCATGCTGCCAACAGGTATTGCAATGCAAAGGAAAGCATGGCTTTTGTCACGAGACTGTCCCACTTGTTGGTGAATCCTCACATAGATGGTATCCAAGCCCTTTTGGTCATCCTTTGCCATGGCCTGGAGCAGTGCTCTGTGGTCCTTCCTTTCCAGAGACTTCATTTCAAACCTCGTGCCACCCTCCAAGGTCTCTGTAGTGAGTTTGCTGCTCCCAACAGGCTTGGAGAAAGTGCAGGGTGAAATTCCCTGTAGCTGCACATCTCAGTTCAGTTTATCCCTGCTGCAGGAATTTCCAGGATGGAGAACAGTCAGATCAAAGAGAGACAATCCCAGCTGAAACATGCATGATTTGCATATTCCATTTAAAAAAAAAAATCAAAGGGGAGGGTGTGTAAAATATTTGCGCCCTGGAGCATATACATTGTATGCCCCAACAAGATGCTCCATGTAGGGTTTATACTTATTTACTCTGATGCCTAATAACAAAAAAAAAAAAAAAAAAAAAAAAGCTCTGGTTAATTTGAGCATCCCAAAAAATTCTGGCTCATCTGATACACAGACCATCTCCTTGAAAGCACAGATACCCCTAAAAAAATCAGGCAGACTTTTAACAAAATGTTTACCTTTTTGAAGGTCAAACTAGATACATTCCTTGATTCCTTGTGCAGTGGGAGGTCCCCATTGATATAAATCTTTATTGCTCTGGTTTTTGCTGTTTTATTTAGCATTTTATAGGCTTCAAACACAGGGGAGGTGACTGGAGGATACATGGACCTTTCTGTGCCAAATTTTAGAATGGCACTGTGAAAAGTCAAATTGGCAAAGCTGAGTTGGTTTTAGGCTAAGGAAAGCATGGGGTAAGAATTTAATTCTGCTTCTAGCTCTGTGGCTGCCAGCTGGATGGCAGTGACAAGGTCACTGCTCTGTGCCACCATTTCTCCATCTATTAAAAAAAAAATATTGATCCCTTTATGTGGTATTTTGAGACCAACTGCTGGAAGATCTGTGTGAACCAGACACCATTAGTGTTAGCATTAATATTCTTGCTTCCTTTTATTTCCCCAGTGGTGGCTTCTAAGGCTGTGAGCCCATGTTGCCCTACTCAGGAGTCTGAGCACAAGGTGGGTGATACTCCTGAGTCTAATGACTCTGTCCTTCTTTCTACCTACCAATTCCAGCTTCTCAGTCTGCACAGAGTGGCACTGCCTTCCAGCAGGAGACAGCAAATAAAAGAGCAGGTTAATTGGAGAGATGGATCGCAGGGCTGCTCTGCTGACCCCCATCTCCAAAGCCTTTCTTCCAGCAGTGGTTTGCACATCAGCAGGCCCTGGGGGATGCAGGAAGGCTGCAGGGGAGGATGATGAGTGCACGCCCAGGTAGAAGACACCGCTGTATACAGAGCATTTCCTCCCCCTGTGACTGCCCCAGCCCATCCCCAGGCAGGAGCACAGCCTTGCACAGAGCTCCCCCAGAGCTCTGGGCTGAAGGAGACACATTTCCCCTTTTCCCTTGGGGGTTTTCTCTGGGTAAAGCCCTCCTGTGCCAACGCCCCACACTCACTGAAACGCCCCCCTGCCCTGCAGCTCATCCTGCAGTCCCATGGCCCTCCTCCTTCCCCTTGAAGGGACCAGGCACTGCAGCCATGCATGGACATGCCCTAAGGAGGATGCTGGCTCCCTCCCACGGGCTGTTCCTGCCTGTTGGCACTCCACAGCAGCGCTGTATTGATTTGCTTGAAGGCGATGGTTGAGTCCCTGATAATTTATTGAGAACCAGCCGGGTGCTTTTTGCTGACTCCCACACCTTATGTGGCTCTCACATTAATCCTGTGCCAGCAACAAGTCATATTTGAGAATACAATTCCTCTCACGGAGCATCTTCCAAGAAAAAATAATACTCAGGAAGAATGTACCTTGGGACATCAAGCGTTTTAGCACTGGTTTGTTTGCCTTTTCCCAACAGCTTGCCTTTAAGGTACATCATTTCTGGCATCAGGTTTCCTCACGTAGAGACCATTTAAGTACTTAAGGCGCTCTCTATGTACTCAGCCAAATGTTTTGCCAAGAAACCTAGAATTTCTTTGCTTTAGAGGCATAAAGTCTTCCATCTGAGTCTTAATTACAGGGTTGAATACACAATGAAACTGCAGCTAAGCCCCTACATGTATGGAATGTAACACCACTTCACTGCGCCTCACCTGAAAGACAACTTGTATAAAAGCCACAGATGAGTAATAAAATGGAAGAACACTAATACAAAAAGAGAAAGGATTTAAACAAAAAAATCTCCCTCCAGTAAATAATTAGCTTTTTTCCTGATTTCCCTCCTCCTGATAAAAGACAAAGAGCCCTGTCAGGAAGTGACTCCATCTGAGGATCTGCTTCCAGAAAATGTGGTTTTAGTGGTCTAGACCCATTTTTCATGGCCAGGGGAAGGGTGAGTCCAAGCCCATCTGCGTCTGAAGCACTCCAATGTGCTGGGTGACAAAGCTCTCTTGAATCATGCCCCTGGACTGAGTGTCCCAGGGGAGGCAGAAGGAGCAAGGGAGTCCTAGACCTGCCTGAGGAGTAGGAAGCCCAAAAGCCACTGCTGCTGGGATATGTCCTTGGTGCTATTAATGATCTGTGGTGCTGGAAGTCAACAGGAAATTTTCCTGGGTTGCTGTGGGCAGGAGGTCAAACCAATCTGCAAAACTCATTCTGCATTTCAGCAGGGGCTGAGGTATCCTTGAGGATGTGGTGAACACAGATGCTCCCAGATGTCCTGGGGCTCTCCAGGGCACAGCAAAGCTGTGGCAGTGATCTCATGGCCAAGTTTGGGCCAGCCCTGACCGTGGTGGCACTGTGCCCAGCTGTCTTTACCTCCCCACCACACCGTTTCTGTCACAGGAGCTGTGCCACAGGGTTTTGGGGTGATAAAACACTGGGGCAAAAGGGATTGCCCAGCTCCAGGGAAGGGGAATAGGGAGTGTCCTTCCCCTGGGAAGGCAAGGGGACAGGCTGAGCTGAGGCAGTGCATGGGGTGGGAAGATCTGGAGAGGCAGGCGAGCTCCTCTTGCCACGGCAGCCAGATTTGCCTTTCCCCTCCTTGTGGGTGCTGTGCCACATGCCACAAAGAGCCTAGTGCCAGGGTAAAGCCCCCTGGATAAACACCTGGCATGGCTGGGCCATCTGCTCAGAGTCAGAGGCAGGAAGACAACAAACAGCAAGATAAAGTTATTGCTTCGCAAGAACGTGTGCTGTGTTCCTTAGCTGGAGAAGCCTCATCAAAGCATACCTTCAAGCAGGGAGCATGCTTCACCCAGAGCACACAGTCTTCATATTTAACATGTAATTTAGTTGGGATTTTTTTTTTTTTCCATAGAAAGATCAAATTAGCTGCTTTAGCTCCATCCCTAATTAAATGTCTTTCCTTTTTCCTTTTTCCAAATGGCAAATTCCTGCGAATTCAAACAAGTTATATCACCTGGCAGAATTAATTTTTAGTCAGGACATGCCTGTCATTCCAAACAAATTAGATATCTGAAGGGGAGGGTTTAACTGCATTTCTGTGCACTAACCAAACCAAGCAGTTATGATCCACATGGGGCCAAAAACTATATTCTTCAGGTGACAGTAACCCCCATGCATACCAGCACCTTGCTCAGTCAGAGAGTAAACACCCATTGTACCCGGGCATATGCTGCTGTGGGTCTCTGAACCCATGTTTAATGACCTTGTCAGGGAATGTGTGTGCTGTACTCTCACATTTTTAAGAAAGCATAATGGCGCTTTTGTCTTCTGTTCTTTCCTGTGTGGCAAGTTGCAGCTAGTCTTCGAACTTAGCTTTAAAACTTCACTTATTACTTCTGGACAGTTCTCTAGCCACTTCTGTGCTTGCTTTTTTTAAAATTATTTTTCCTTTCTTTTTGTATTTTCTTCTTTTTTTTCCCTTTTTCTTTTTTTTATTTTTTTTTTCCTCTTCAGCTGGGTGTCTTAGCAGATATCAAATTTTCCTTTTTAGTGCTGTAATTGATAGTTTGGGGTCCAGTTGTGTGTCTGTGCACATGTGCAGCTGCAGACTCACAGCCCCCAGTCCATTGGACAGCCATACAGCAAGAGAATAACCTGAAGACCTAAAGTGAACACTAATGCTCCTTTCAAAGGGCCCTGGTGTTTAGTGTCTCATTCAGGAGGGAGGCTCACTAGGTGGCTGTCTTTTAACATGTGCCAAAGCCCCACCAAGTTAAAGACTCTACAAGGTTTTATAGACATGGAGAAGACCAAAAATGAAGGATTCATGACTGAAGTGAAGTTTTCTCTCCTCCCCACCTGGAGGCTTTCAGGAGAAAATAGGATATCGAGTAGTAGGAAAAGGGGGAAGAGGGAGAATGGTCTTAAGCTGACAAAGGGCAGGTTTACATTAGATATTAGAAAGAAATTCTTCCCTGTGAGGGTGATGAAGCACTGGCACAGGTTGTCCAGAGCAGCTGTGGCTGCTCCATCCATGGAAGTGCTCAGGGCCAGGCTGGATGGGGTTTTGAGCAATCTGGTCTGGTGGAAGGTGTCCCTGCCCATGGCAGGGGTGTTGGAGCTAGATGAACTTTAAGGTTCCTTTCAACCCAAAGCATTCTGTGATGCCCTTTTTGCCTGTGTTTGTCCTGGCATGGACATGGGTGTGCAAAGCACAGGTACAGCTCATCAGCCTGCCCTGAACTCACAGCTACAGACCTCAAAACTGCTGTTTCAGGCATCTAAACCTGCAGTTCTGCTAGAGAAAGGGACACTAACAATCTCTGTGCACGCCTCCAGAAAGTGGATACAGAAACTCCATCAATTTCTTGGGGTTGCCAGTGGAACTGGGAGGTTCAAGAGGATGTTTGGAATTAGGAGGAAATAGGAACTCTTCAATCAGAGCAATGAGAAAAAAGACAAGTCTTTTGATAACTTTTCTCAGAGCAGCTGGGGATTTTCTATAATTCCTTATGTTCTTTTCGGGCAGTTTTAATTACCAGAGAACAGCACTTGTGACATGAGAGTAAGATCCAGGTCACAGCAGTTTAGATGTTCACACCACTGCTGTCTTCTCAGAGCTCCCTCCACAGCCGTGTAACACAGACTAAAGGATGGCTGTAATTATTCTGGGCACCTATTTCAGCACGAGACAGATCCTTCTTGAAGCCATTGATTCTAAAAAGACAAGAGCAGGTTAGATGGTAACCAGATAGATGGAGGCACCTGGAGCTAGGGAGATGAATTTCACCCTAGGTACAATTAAATTGTTGAACAAGTCTACCAGACAAATGCTTTAGCTGCAAAATTTGTAGGAAAATTAGTCAGGAGCTGGAGGAATCTGGCCCTAGGCAAGGAACATTTCCATCTCCTGGCAGGAAAAGAAGGCACTTGGAAGTGAACAATTAGGAAAGTGGATGAATATGAAAATCCTAATGGCTCCTGAGGTGTCTTTAACTTTGCTAAAACCTGAATGCAAGGGAAGACACAGAATGGGTGTTCATAAAGAGGATGAGTATGAAGATAAAGGGAGTTTTTTTGTCAGCTGATTTTGCTTCATGCCCTCTAATGCCTCTCAGGAGCCAGCATCCCACTGGAGGGGAGCTGCAGCAGAGGGACCAGAGCTGTGAGTCTCAGTCATGGAGGGTTGCTCACCAAAGCCACCTGAGAGCATCCTCAAGCATGCTGGAGTGAAGGAGGGGGAGTCCTGGAAATCTTCTTTTAGGGTATAAGATTTGCAGTGATGAAGTCTCAAGGAGCCCAGATCAGCTGATTTGCCAGGAGACTTTTGCTCCCATTGCCTGCAGGGCAGCTGTGCAGGAGGCAGGGAGGAAGCAGAAAGGTGGGCTGAGGAACTCATTTCTGTGCTCACTGCTCCACCACAGTCTCCTGAGTGCAAAGGGACCTGCAAGAATCGAGTCCAACTCCACCACGTGCCATAAACAGGGGTGTGAAACACAAATAGCTCAGCAGGACACAGACTGGCAGGAGGTGAGGTGGAGATGGCAGGACAAACGTGAGTGTGGGAGCAAGGCCCTGAGAGGGTGATTTACCCTATGGAATGCTGGCAAGAGGACAGAATTTCATCACTCACACTTCAGCTGAGCTCTTCACTCCCAAAAGCTCTATTGTCCCCTCTGGATCAGGAGCTGCTGCCCCCATACCCCACAGCCCCGTGCTGCCCCATACCCTGAGACCCTGCCCAGGGGCACCGTGCCAAGCCCCAGGGATGGAGACATAGCTGAGCCCTGGGACAGGCAGGAGATGGTACTCTGGACAGGATGTGTCCCTTCCCCCAGCTGGGATGCAGGTGGCTCAGCAGCCCCCACATCCAGCCCCGTGCCTGCTGGTCACACCCCAAGGCTTCCCATCTTCCAGGGGTCACAAAATACCACACCAGGCACTCTGCACCTGTTTGTGAGCACAGGACTTTCTACACACCTACAGACAGAGATTTTCAGATTTATCAATCCAGAAAGCTCCTAAATCTTCCCATAGTGCTATAGGAGACCATTCCATATAAGGTCAGTGCTTTAAGACCCTGCACAAGTGCCCCACATGAAGATAACCCTTCCCACCCCGAAGCACTTACAATCGAAACATAAGAGCAGAGGCAACAGGTGGGCACAGACAGCCAGGCTGGAGGGAAGCACATGGCAAAAGAGGAAATCCCAAAGTTCAGGAGGTGCTTAGGAAGTTGCACATCCCTTTATTGAGATTGCTTGTGCCCATTTCATTGCATCAAAAAATTCACACGCTGCATTCTGGATTGTACAGATAATGCTGGAGACAAAAATGGATCAGCCATAACCATATGCTCAAATATGGTCATACACTGGCAACTCATAAGGATCCTGTACAGGAGATCCCAAATTAGCTATTTTTGTTTAAATGACACTTCTGCCCTTACAGCTTTTCTCACCAGCTGTCTTTGGAGGACTGTGTTCTATATCCGTTTGTTTACCTACTCTGCTGTAGGAACCGTTCCCATGACAGCTCCTGTTAGAGAGAACACCTGCAAGTCTCAAACCCTGTGTCCCTTGGGCTGGAAATTAATTGTTCATCTCTATGGGCTGAAGCCTCAATCATTTAAAAAAGGGGGCAAGTGAGAATTTCCAAAGAGTGGTCAGAACTGCACATGGGGAGCTGCATCTAAAAGGTGGCAGATTCAGATAATGATACCCAAAATTACCCTCTGTCAGTATATTAGGTGATAGATTTGAGATGTACTCCTGCACTTGCCTTCCTTTGTTAACTGTTTGATGATAAGTTTTCAGGATCCCTAAGGTTGCTCTAGCAGGCACTTGCAAACATTTAGAAAGGACATAACCCAGGGTTTACATTTTCATTCTATTCTGCTCTTTTTCTTTTTCTTTTTCTTTTTCTTTTTTCTTTTTCTTTTTCTCTTTTTCTTTTTCTTTTTCTTTTTCTTTTTCTTTTTCTTTTTCTTTTTCTTTTTCTTTTTCTTTTTCTTTTTCTTTTTCTTTTTCTTTTTCTTTTTCTTTTTTTCTTTTTCCTTTTCTTTTTCTTTTTCTTTTTCTTTTTCTTTTTCTTTTTCTTTTTCTTTTTCTTTTTCTTTTTCTTTTTCTTTTTCTTTTTCTTTTTCTTTTTCTTTTTTTCTTTTTCTTTTTCCTTTTCTTTTTCCATTTCTTTTTCTTTTTCTTTTTCTTTTTCTTTTTCTTTTTCTTTTTCTTTTTCTTTTTCTTTTTCTTTTTCTTTTTCTTTTTCTTTTTCTTTTTCTTTTTCTTTTTCTTTTTCTTTTTCTTTTTCTTTTTCTTTTTCTTTTTCTTTTTCTTTTTCTTTTTCTTCTTCTTCTTCTTTTTCTTCTTCTTCTTCTTTTTCTTCTTCTTCTTATTTTTCTTTTAAATTCTGCTCATTAATAAGAGCTTTGAAAAGGTGATTTGCAGCCTCACACAGCTCAGATTCTGTGATTCTGTGGCAAGGCCAAATCCAAAAAAACCCAAATCTTCCACTGAGATGTTCCTTCTGCATTGCAGAAATTAAATTGAGGCCAAAAGACATTTCCATGATTTCCTAGAGTACAAAACCAGGAAAATACCTTTAGATTCTTTTTCCTTGTTTGTGGCATTTTCTGCATGTTAGAACACTGCCAGCACATCTCTAGAAGGATGTCATGACATGAGATTTATCAAGTGCAGGTAACAGGAGAACAGCCCTGCTGGGGAGCTGAGTAAGCCAGGTGAGAGCAGGCTCAGGATGCTTTCAGGGCCCCATTGCTCCTGTGAGGCAGATGAAGGCAGATGGGACATCTGGCAGTGACCACCTTGCTCTGCAGCCTCAGCCAGTCTTTCACCCCTTGGCTAGAAACTCCTCCTCACTGGGGCCTGCTGTGCTCCCACACTGACTCTCCTTCACCACCTTCCCTGTCACTCCTGAGTCCCATGGAGGGAGGAAGCAGCAAAGAAAAATACCATTCGTTTAAAATGCTGATTTCTGCTCTCAGCTGGTAGGGCTCATGACACAGCTCCTTAGGGCTGTGTCTGCAGCTGAGCAGCCCAGGGCTGGCACTCCTTGCTGGGGGATGACAGCAGGCTGGAGAGCAAATGAAGCTTCTGCAAACAAACTCTTCTGTCATAGAAGAACAAACCTAGGCATATTATTTAACATTTTGGCTGTTAAAGTGATACTCCTAAGATGAAACACCTTGACCAGGGCTTGTCCCAGAGCCCAGATTTTATGAATAACCCAAGAGGTCCCCTCAACCTACAAAAGCCAGCTTGGGAAAATGAGACCCAGGTATCAGAGTCAGAATCACGTGTTTGGATGCATCTGGTGGCCCAGCAAGCTGCTAAAGCAAACACTGGCAGCATTACCCCTTGGCTTATCCTGTAACACAATACAGAGCAGCTCCCAGCACTGATGCTTGGCAGCCACCTGAGGAACCACTGGACTCTGCTGCTAAAGCAATCCTTGTGGTGAGGCCAGGGGGCAAAGGGGAGAGGGGCTCACTGAGGAGGATAACCCCCACCTCCTTTAAAAATTAAACACTGTGTTCCACCACTCCAGCACTGGGCAGCACTTTGCTCTGTGACAACACTCACAAGAGCCAGGGAAGTTCAGGTGTGCAAGCTGCCCAGCTCTCAGCTGGGTGCTACATGTACAGCCTTGCCTGGGTGCTGTGCAGGCACCATGGAGCACCCCATGGTCCCAAGTGCCCCACAGGAGGAAAAACCCTTCCCTCCCAGAGAGACCAAAACATGGAGAGGCACCCTGAATTATCTCTCCCACCCATGGACAGTGCTTTGCTGAGATAGCCCTGTCTTTCTAATTTCCAATATCTTATTGGCACCTACAGCTTGAGTGACACTTCCTCATCAGCTCTGTGCCTGTTCCACGAGCAGTGCTGGAGGTCCTGTGGTGCAGGGATGGCAGCCAAGGCTCAGATGGGACCAGAGCTGTACCATGTCCCGGGTAGCTGCCCCTCTCCAGCCTTTCACAGGCTGCCACATCACCCAGGATATATTTAGTGAGGCATCTGCAGTGACAGTCATTTTTCCAGTATTTAGGAAATGCTAGGGCTCTCTTCTGGTTGGCTGCCAGGTGCTGGGAAACATGTGTTGGGATTATTTTCAGTGCTCTCACCACCACAGTGCCCATCAATCAGCCCTGTGGGGCTGCTTCAAGTCTGTCTGAACCACGGCAGCCTCACAAAGTCCCCCTGCCTCCCCAGGGCGGGGGGAGCACAAGCATGAGAAGGCTCAAGGGGAGCATGCAGATCATTTTTTAAGGAATTCCTGTCATGCCAGGCTTGGCTGAGCCTACCCAAGCCTGCTGCAAAGCCCGAGGTGACGTTTAAAAAGAGTGGGCCAGAGTTGGGGGCACGCTCTGGCTTCATGGTGAAGGCTTCCTCCAAAACGTTTCCCAGGAGGAAAAGCTGAGTAAAATGCTCTTTTTCCTTGATGTGCTGGCTTACAGCAGGCGTTTCAACAACTGCGATGCTGCTTACTTCACAGAAGCTTCTCCCAAGAAGCAGCTCTGAGTTTGCTTTCTGCAGGGAACTTCTTGCTCTTTAGAAAGGAAAATGCACCAAGTAATTGCTCATGACTAAGTAAGGATTCTGAGACCAGCAGATGGTTTTATAAGTATTGTCATTATATAATTGATACGCTCTGTTAAGCCCTTTATTTTCTTTTAAACAGGGTTTTTCTTTTCATTGTACTTTGGCCACAGCAGCATCAAAGAAGTAAGGCTTGAACAAACCCTTCTGCCAGGTCTTGATTGCTCTTTCTGCTGGATTGCAAAAGCCTTCCCCCAGCATTTGGAGGATTCAGTCCTGCCCCAATACCCACTGCTTACCCCTGGAGCTGTTGATGATCATGGATATTCCATCCCAGCCTCTCCCCTTCCTCACAGCTATGCTTCCCTTCCCTGCCTGCTCTCCCACACACATTTCCTTGCTAAGGGCCAGCTTCGTGCTGAGGTCAGCCCAGGAATGAACTTCAGAGAGGGTTTTGCTCCATTCAGCCCTTGGCAAAGTCTGGTTTTCCTGTGGGTTCAGCACTGCTGGCAAATCCCTGCAGGCTGGGATGGGGGCAAGTGCTCCACCCCAGAGCAGGGCACCCCATCACCTGGGCAAGGGGGCAGCAACAGCAGCTGCCCCCCAGCACTGCTCCATGGGCTCTACCTTCTGTGCAAAACCTGGGAAAACACATTGCAGTCACAATGCTTAAGGGAAACCTGCACCCAGAGAAAAGGAGAGGGTTTCCCAGCTGGCAGAAAACAGCAGAAATCACAGTCATGGCCCCAAGTCTTTGCTCCAAAATGTCAACTGAGATTTCTCTCTTTCTCCCACCAAAACTTTCTGCCATTCCTGCTCTGCCTCAATAGCCTTAAAACAACATTTTAATCTTTGTGCTTTGCTTGGCTGCTCAACTATTTTCTTCACTGGAATATATACATATATCAAGCTGCTGGTAACTGTAAAAATATCTTGTGAATAGTGTGATTAACAGTCACAAAGCGATGGCTGTGAATTAAAAATAATTTACAAAGGAAATCTGGACACTGTTTAGAACAACTGATAAGATACAGAGTTTTGCAATAGGTGAGACAGAAAAAGACATAAAATTTCCCAAACACATTGCTACTGATGGATGGATGGATTTCATCTCTGTGTTGTCTCTCTTGTTTCAGATTCTGCTTTATGTGTGCACAGAGAAGCACCTCTTTTATGAAATTGCTTATAAAAGTGTTCAGGTTTCCCTGGTGGGAATGCTGATCTGCATTACATCTTATGGCAAAAGCTGATAGGGGATGGATTATTTGGTTGCTGGGGGTGGGGAGGTCCTGTTTGTGCCAAGAAAGACATTAGATGCAAATCCCCTGCAGCTGATGTTTTTATGATTCAAGTGGGTATGCAGAGGTCCCTTTAGCTATGTGTGCTGTGTGCCAGTGTCACAAACCAAACACACTGTGCTACTCCCAGCAGACATCACTGAAACACACGCTTTGCTCTATTTAAAGCACCCATGCAAGCATTGAAGCAGTGTCCACATCACCTTTCCACACCTAACACTGACTCCCACATCTCCCTTCTGCTTTGTTCTTGACAGCACATCCCACCAGTTACCAGGTCTCCATGAAAAGCTCCTTCTCTGGCAGAGAGGCATGTTGCACAACCAGGGACAGAAAGATCAATAAAAGGGTGAAATTTGTTCTGTTTCCCACATCAGAGCAGCACAAATGACCATCCTTCAGCTTGTGGGTCAAAGCAGTTGTTCAAAGCACAAGATACCACCCAAAGCAGGGTGGGAAGACCTTTGGGACCAGCCAGTCCAGCCCCACCAATCCTGTGAGCATCACTCAGCTCTCCAGAGTTGTCACTGCATGTCACCACCATGCAGTGCAGGATCAGGGCTGTGCCAACACCTAAAATTTCCAGTGAAAAGCCAGAAACCCCAGTGTGCCAGAGGAAGACAGCAAAAGGAAACAAGTTGTCACCTCTGTCCTGGGTCCACACAGTAGGAGAGGTTTATAGGTTGAAAGTCAAGCCAGTGGATTTTGTGTTTGACCCAAAACTCATTGCCAAACCACAGACAGAACAACCCCCTCCCTGGTTATCATTCCCCCCGGGTTTTTTGCTGAGCTGTCAAGAAAACAGTTTCTTATCAGCCTCTTGATGCCCCTCCCCAAAATGCAGAATTTTGGCAATAGCCAAGTTCCTTCACAGCTTGCAGGAGCACATGGGAAGGTCTCTGCAGTTCACATGAGCACTCTCACAGGAGCCTGCAGAGTGCTGATAGCACCCCCAAATCCCACAGGCTGGCCTTGGTCACCTTCAAGTGTACATGCAGCACATGGTGAATGCATTGAATGCACCCTGGATGCCTCAGACCTGCTGTGCACAAGTGGTGGAGGAGGTTTGTGTGTGACCAGGAAGCTCCACGTGCTCTGAACCCATCAGATTTCCTGTACAGTGCCTTTTTCAGGGGCATCCAGCCCTGCTGCTGTACCTCCCTGCCCTGTGCAATTGCTCAGTCCATACCCACTGCACCTTGCCCAGACAACTGCACCTTCTCAGCTTCACAACCCCACTGCCCTGCCTGAGCTGGAGATCACCAGCTGCAGGCACTGTGAAGCCAGACTTTAAAAACCCAATAAATTTATCCTGTTCTTGCAATAGGAGCATTTACTAACCCAGCCTCGATGCTGCTGCATCTATGCCTGCACCAGTTGCAGCAGGTATCCAGAGAAAATCAGCTTCAGGCAAAATAAGCTGCATCTTGAGGGTTTTTAAAGGCTGACAGCCTATTCTCCTGGAGCAGGAGCTCCCAAGGTTGCCTAGCTCACCTAGAGAGGGCTGTGAGCAGTCAGGGTATTTCCACCAGCAAATTCAATTCCTGGAAACACTAGTGGTGGCTTGAATCTAAGAATGGTGCTGTTCCTGCCCAGAATGGGAAGTATTTTATTTTATTTTATTTTATTTTATTTTATTTTATTTATTTTATTTTATTTTACTTCAAGGTTTCAGATACTTCTTAGAGAAACATTTGAAACTGATAGATCACATAGAAAATGAGCACGAATGACTTTTTATTTTTCTACAGTAATAAAAACTGAAACATGCACATTCAACAAAATATTTTGTCTAGAGGAGCTGCAAAGCAGCATTTAAAGCAAAGTGTTCAGTGTGTCTTCAGAAGTCCTTTCTCAGGACTCGTGCTGTCCTGGGGGAAGAAGGAGAGACAGAGGGACATGGCAACCTCTAAACCCCCTTTGCCATGGGGAAAGCATCACTTTTTTTGTCATCCTTGTGCAATATGTACATGGGGCTTGTTTGATCTCATCTTGCAGCTGAGAAACTGCACCACAAGATTTCCCCTGAGTGGGTTTTCACATGTCATTAGCAAATCCCAAAACATAAAATCAATAATAGAAAATATTCAGCAAAAAATATGGAGCACTGGGGAGGAAATTCTCTGCTTCCCTGTGTGTGATATCTCTTGAATCACGGCTACCCAGTGCAGGCAAAAACCTGTGGAGTTGCACAAGTTTCCCTGCTCAGGGAAATCTCCCCACAGACTTCAGAGGGATTTTTGCATGGGTAAAAGTGGAGAATACATCCATCATGGTGAAAGAAGGGATCCTTCTGTTTACTTGTCCAGGTTTCACATGAAAAAGGGGAAACCAAAACCTGCTTTTTTCACATTAAATGGTTATTATGTGACATCTAATGAGCTAATTTCAGGGCAAACTCTGTGTGTGCGTGTGTTGTGTGTAACCCTGGTGAGTGACTGCCCTGGAGCCTTTACATGCGAAGACTTCAATCAAGATTAGTGAAAATGTAATAAATCTAAGTAGGCAGAGTGGTCTGCCCCGACTATTAATAGCAGGAGTGGGGAACTCAACAACTGCTGGTTGCTCAAAGGGCTTAAATGGATAAAATGAAACAGAAGGTATATGTTTTATTATAGGGTGTCACAGTGTTATCAGATGCGTGGAAATCATCCTTGCAATGCTACTGCACCACTAAATCTTGCATGCAGGCTGAATGAAGAGGATTATTTCCAATATCCTTTTGCTCATGCTGCTGTCACAGCTTTTCCATATTTGACTTTGGGAAAAGAAGAAAAGAGTTTGCAAAAGGAAGAGTCATGGCAACGCTGCGTGTTAGCACCAAATCAAATTGGTCATGGCTGATCTCAGCGGGACATGAGGAGTCACAAAGCCAGCAGAAATGGCCAAAGAGCCTTTGCAGGGATCCCTGGTATTTGGGTTTATATCCATTTCAAAGGGAAGAAGATATGGGTAAAGCACTTTATGGCTCACTGACGTAAAGCATTTGTGAATGTAAGGGAGTAGGCAGCTTGGCCCAGTGTGCCAGAGCAAAAGTGCATTTAGAACTGGATTTTCTTTTCAACTCGAAGGAGTCTGACTCCACTTTGGGCACTGCTTCTTAATCTTTGCCCACCTTTACACTCTCCTGGGCACTGGGTCTGCCAGTGGTGTGGCACAAGCACATTTCTCAGCATATGCTTTTTCAAGGACTACCCCAGAGTGCCCAATCTCAGCATCCGTAGGAGGTATCATAATGCTAATATAACCTGTGGGTTGGCTTGAAATATTCTAAGATGTGCTTCTAATATGAGTCTCCCTGTGGGTGTGTAGCTGGAATTAGCAGGTTTTCTGCAGATATTACTAGAACTGCTAGAAATGAATAATGGAAAATGAAACCTAATTTCCATTATATTCTCTCGCCTCTTCCAGAAAAATGACAAAATATATTAGAATGCTGGAAGTGGGACACATTTATTTGACTACAGCTATACCACTTCCCGTAATAGCTACTAGAGACTTCCAAAGTTTCCCATTTTTCTTTCAGCTTCCAAATTCATAGTACTATCAAGGATGGCAAGTCATAATGCTGATAGGGATTGGATTTTTTTTGTTGCAGCCTGAAATCATGTACATCCTACTCACATTTCCCTTACAGGTCTAAGGGTCTGCTTTGCACTTAGTCTTCCAGATCTAAATATACATCTAAAAATTGAACCTTCCATCCAGTGACCCTTTCAAATGATGCAACTTCTTGAAAATCTACTGCAGCCTTAGGAAAACCTCGAATGGGAACCAGTGAAGCAGTGTTTACAATGACAGCAGCCTTACAGTGCCTAAAAGGGGCTACAAGAAGGCTGGAGAGGGACTTTTTACAGGGTGTGCTGTGATGGGACAAGGGATAATGGCTTGAAACTGAGAGAGGGCAGGTTCAGATTAGACATGGGAAGAAATCCTTGGCTGTGAGAGTGATGAGACACAGGCACCAAATGACAAAAATTGACTGTATCCGTGCTCCACAGTATTTGGGAGCAGGTCTTCATTGGGCCCTATGAGATGACCTTCCAGCATGAATGTTTTAATATTTTTAATATCATTGCAGCTGAAAACAACACTGTCACCAGTCAGAATGGTTGAAATGGAGGGTTTGCACTGTGTGCCCTGGAAGATGGAAGCACACAGGGCCACACTCCATGCTGCAGGAATAAGCAGCTGGACAGGCTTGTCCATATAATCACTTATATAAGGGCCAGTCTATCAGCTACACCACGTCCTGCATAGCCAGGAAACATGCAACAGGATAATCCCAGAAAGGGAAAAATGGATTGTCTTTTCTCCAGGCTGCTGGGGCTGCTCCATCGTGCCTGCACTGGGATATCTGTCTGTCTTCTCTCTGGCCATCTGGAACCAGGGAAAGCAGCACAAAGCGTGTGTGAAGGCAGATGACAACAGCTGAAGCTGGAAAGAAGAAGCAGAGAAAGACAGAGGAAGCTGTTAGTAATGCCAGAATCTATTTTGGTAGATGCAGGGGTTTCATTTATTTTGCAATGTATATCAGAAGTTGGGAAAAACTAGAAACAAACCCTATAATGATGAAGGTAGACTTGTGAGAAATCATGAATTTTTTACCAAAAAAACATCAATAATTTAAGCTATTGATATTGATCTATCAAAGCACATGAAATTGCAATTCTCTCCCTTATCTTTCCCCTTTTATTCTTCATTCCAATTCCCTTTGTTCCTCACTTGTCACTCAGCGTCACATAGATTTGGTGATAATCTGCATTTTCTTTCAGCTTTCTTGCAATCATCTGCTTGCCCGTGTCTCGTTTCTCTCCAGTCACTCTGGGTGCAAATCATCTGACACAATTTCAGCCATTTGGGAGTCAGGTACTCAGCCAGGCTCATCTTCTGGGCTCGATTTACAGCGGGCAGAGGGAGACCCAGCTGGCAGTTTATCCCACGCTCTCTAGGAAGGGGCAAAAGGCTGAGCTTAGCTTTCACTGGACATCTAAATCTGAGACAGAGAAAGAGGGTGACAAGCCCTGTCATCTGTGACTTTCCAATAACTGCATATCACTGGGCTTACAAGGACAAAAAGAGGAATAAAACAAATATATGCCAGAATTTGAAAGGAAAAAAAAGTAGAAAAATCAAAATTCTCCACTTGTCAGAAAAGGAGTTTTTTTTTTAAAGAAATGTTACATTTAGGAAAATCCAAAACTTTTCACATATATTCCAAATTTAGGGCAAAAAGGGCATTTTAAGCAAAAAAGCATAAACCAGATTTAGTAAAATTATAGCCATTATTTTTCTAAACATCCCCAGCATGTATTTGAATACTTTATGAATGGTGAGAGAATGTTTTAAGCAAGAACAATCTTCTAGCAGCTACGAGCAGATGTGTCATTGACCAGGGAGCAGATGTGTTCTGTGATCTGACAGATGTTGCAATGACAACAGGGGAACCCAACACATGAATCAGAAATGTATTTTATCTGGAGCTTTGGTGCATTGTCTACAAAAAATCATAAAGTCAAACCAGGTATTAAATTTATCAGAAAATTACTTAAAATTTGAAGAAAGATCCAGTATTTTCTTCTTTTTCAAAGTAAAACAAATCTGTAGAACTTCATGTGATATTTAAGTGCTTCTATCTCCACTTCCCTGTCAGCCCCATATCATCCTTTGACATCTCTTCATTTCTCCCTATTTGTCTCAATTAAAAGATCAAATGTAATTTTCCAGCTGATTTTCCTCCCTGAAATTTTTAATTCCATTTCTCCAACATCCTATTAAATGTCAATCTCTCTGCACACGCATAAATTACTTCATAAACTTGGGAGGTGGGGGGAAGGGAAGAACATGGGCATAGATAAAACCCCAAATAATTCACAAATTACGGCTAAGGAATTAATGCCATGTGGATTTTGATGCCGTGGGGGTGCTCTGCTGCCTAAAGCCTGCCCAGTCACCCTGCCCCTTCCAAGGAGCTCTGTGCACAGCTCTTTTCATGTGCCATTGCAGGGAGGTGTGGACTGGAGGTTTGATAAAGGTGCCCAGTCTGGGGTTTCAGGCACCTTTCTGCTTTGTCCTGAGAAGAGCTGACCTACAATAATGCTCAAAATCTGGAGAACTCCCCTGTAGAACTGGAAATCTGCTCTGTTTAACAGCATCTCACAGATTCTGGCTGGCCAGCTGAGCCCCAGCATTCCTGTGTGATTGCAATGAGTGGGAGAAACCTTCTTTCTTCTCACTTTAGTATTAATTCATTAAACTGGAAATTACCCCAGCTGGAAAATCGATATGGCCCTGGCTGATAGGGGCATATGAATGCACAGCCCCTTCTGCAAACAGAGGTTTAATTTACCTCCCAATTGCCATGAGCTGAGGTGATACCAAATACAGCAGTGTCACATGTAATGGTGGCTGAGGTCAGGCTTTAATGTTTGCAGCCTCCTGTCCAACAAACAGCTCTTTTGGCATTTGTTGAGAGGGCTGTCAGAAAAAAAGCACTTTCTTCTTCTAAAAGCACTGTCCCTGTGACATAGATGGGTCACCATTATTGCAGGCTTGTTCCCCTTATGAGAATTCCCTGAGATGCTTGGAGAGATCTGTGAAAAGAGGGATTCTGCACATGGGGAGACAGAGGCACGAGGTGGCAGCATGGCCAGGGGGGATTTTCCCCTTCTCTGTGTTGTCCTGACATCGATGTTTGGCAGAACTGGCAGTCAAGCAGTAATTACAACTCCCAGGCCTTTTAATTACAACTTCCACGGTCCTTTCTTCCCTAAGGAATTTCCCCTGTGCTGATGTCCGAGTTCAGGGTGATGTGCTGGTGACCAGCAGATCCAGGTGGCAGTTTTGTGAAGCATGTTGGATTCTCCTTGGCATTCTCAGCTGCCTCCAGCCACTTTCTGCTTCCCTCTTATTTACCCCCAGGTCTTTTTCGTCACCTTTAAGCTGGTGAAACGCTGTCTGTGTCCAAGTGCCTCTGTGCTAAATTCATTTGTGTTCATAAACATGTGAAGGCAACTATAAAAGTGAAAAAAAATGAATATATGTTAATGTATTCTGTGATCATAAAACCAGAAAAGGGAGAAAAGAAAGCAGTGATTTTATCTCTGTAGAAAGAATGATTTAAGAAACATTACCAAACATAGCTATAGAACATGGCTAATGACTCCATTTCAGGTCTTAACCTCCACAGTGACCTGCTCATAAATGAGATATTTTTTCAACCTCATGTACTTCCCAAGCTGCAAATAATCTGTAGTATCAGTGATTCCAGTCTCATTTATTTGCACCAGTGTGACTTTCTTTTTCAAATAAAAAGCACAGTGCCACACATTCTGCCTACAGCTGGAATAACATCAGAGCTGTTAGCTGTTAGAATTCACCCAAGGGGAGCAGTTTAAGGTAAAGCAGTATTAGCCTGGAGCACATGTCATAGCACAAGAGAACCCCTTCAAAATGAAAATAAAAATGCAAATCTGCCCTCTGTGTTGCCTGTTACACCATCTCTCTAGGTTTTAAACATTAAGAGAACAGCCTTGTTTGATTTTTTTTACTCCCAGGTTGGTTCTTTAGCTCAGTGCACAGATATTATTCTGCCAAATAACTCCTGTGTAATTTGAGCTGTGCCACAAGATTAATCCCTTGGTTTTTTTAGAGGACAACCTGATGGAAAGAGCTGCAGTTAGCAGGTGGGCTTGTGACAAAGAAAAGAGAGCAAGGATCAGTTATAGCCTTGAACGTGGCTGCTCAACTATGTATCAGATAACCACCAATTCCCTGAAAATCTGTCACTATCCAGCAGTTGCTACGCAAGGGTGAGTGTGGGGCTGCTGAGTTCATGTTCATAATCAGGCCAGGTGGGTGATGCCTTTTAAGGAGATGTGGCAGGAGGAATGCACTGGGACCCAGGATGAACAGCCCTGTCATTTTTGCCTGAATGAAATGCACTTGGTGGCCTGGGACCTCTAGCTTTGTCTGCAAAGGGGTTTTTGTGGAGTGACAACATAGAAGCAGAGCCCTGCCAGTCACCAAAGCAGTGATGCTGCTTTGGTGGCATGGATATGTGGAGGATAAGGAATGGGTCTGACCTAGGAAACATTTGTTTTCTCCTGGACACAGCTTCCTTCTGAATATCCCCCACTGCTTCTGGGGGAAACACATGTTTCTGTGCATTTCCAATTTCTAATTTGTCCTCCTGCTGGCACCATTGCACAGATGTTCTCATTTTGATACAGGACAATCTGAGGTCAGTTTAATTGGTCAGACAAGATTATCACATGAATACGCTTCAGATTGCTCTGATCTGTGGGGATGCATGCAATGATCTCTGATGAGAGAAAGAACAATCTGGTTCCACATCTCACCTCTTCAAACAGTCCTCAGAACCTGGTGAAACATCTGGCTGATCCAGATGCCACACTCACCAGATCTTCCTGTCCACCCAGACAAACCCACCTTATCCCACCTCAGGCTACCAGCCCACCTGGCAGCAGTTTTACTTGCACTGCTGAAACAGCCACTGGAAGAGACCTGCAAACATGAGTTTGAGACACACCAATATGATCAGGTATGGAAATGGCTCGTGGGTAAAAATCACTCACTTCTCTGAGGTGCATTTGCCAGGATTACCCAATATTTTTCACCAAGTATCACAAAGGCTGAATGAAGTTGAACAACAGGTGAAGAAAGGAAGGGGCAGTAGGACACATCACTCTCAAGGTGACCACAGATGAAAAAAAATACACAGATATTTTAGTGCCAAAACACCAGTAAGATTTTAAGTGTCAAGAAATGAAGCTGTTTTCAGAAGGGACTAAAAAGAGTGAGGTAATGGGAGCTCAGGGACTCATGGTTGCCACTACACAGGGGGACTAGCTGAAGTCAGGGACTGGTCCCAGCTGTCCTCTTCAGGTTCCCCATCCAGAGAGGCAGGACATCTGCCTGCCTCAGCCATTGCATTTTTAACTTCATGTGAGTCAAACCCTTATCTTCCTCCTTTTGAAGACAGGGTGTAAGTCCTTCTGTCTCTTAGTTGTGTATAAAAATACTCACCAAGAACCAGACATGGAGTTACAGGGCAGTGACTCACAACTGCCTATTATTTACTAAATAATTTTATGGTACACTAAGCACTTATTATGTTATTTTTTGCCCTCCCAGGGGAATTGTTGCAAACAAATTTTGGGAGGTGGTGTCTGTCCCAAAGCACCTGTAGTCTGGACAGAAAAGACACACAAAGTGTACAAGCATAAACAGTGAGGCAGATAAGAGATTTGCCTGGGGTCTCAGCATTAAAACTGGGATGTGTTTTTCCTCATGCCCCATTCCCTGTCAGGTATTCTGTCCATTCAATTCTGACACTGCTATCCCTGGTGATGGAAAAAGTTAACTGAAAAATATGGCAGAACAGAATATTACCAATGAATGATAGGGGATTTTTACCTGGTTCCTATTCACAGGAGCAGTTATTATAGAGGAACTAATCCTCAGGATTCCATGGTCCATGAAAAAAGGTTGGTTTTCTTTGACACCATTTTTATTTTCTCTCTTCTTCCACTGAGAAATGGTAGTTTAGGATAGGAGAAGATGGGATGGGACATTCATTGCAAGAGTGATTGATACAGATCCCACTGCTGTCCTGTGGGTACAAGTGATGTATCCATGCTATTCCCACTCCTCTGTGGCAGAGGGGAGGTGGGTGATGCAGGGATGTACCCAACATCTCCAGCTGGGCGCTGTCTCCAGCACCCCCAACTCCCTTGGCCGTTCCCCTCAGCCATCAGCTTTGCAACCCTACCCTTATCATCTGGTGGTGGGTTTTGGAGTGGCCACTCATGCTCTCCCGTGAACTCAGGGTGCTCCACAAACCTTCATGTCTCCATCCCTGCTCTGCTCTTGCAGAGGTGCCATTCAGATGTTTCCTGTTTTACCAGGAGACGACAGTGATGTGAACTCAAAGAACAGCAAGAGCTGTGGACAAAAAGGGAAGCAGAGAGGAGTGCATTTGCAGCCTAGAAACCTCAAAAGAGGCACTGGAGAAGCTGGAGCAGCAAGCTGAATGTTAACACCTGCCTCTGAGAGCTCCCTGCTTTGTCTATAATTGGAATATTTGTCCTTGAAGCAGCTCAGCTACGTCCCTGAGGAGGAAGAGCAGGGACAATGTCTCAGGGCACTGTAACAGCCACTGAGCTCCAGGAAATATTAATGTGTGTATCTTAGGGTTTTGTGGTTTCTGTGACATCTTGCTGGATGTTGGAAAGATGAAAAAATTCTAAGAACAGCAAAGGAACCCGATACAAAATGAGTAAAAATTCAGGCCCTTTGAAAACCACTCACATTTTAATAGCATTTATTCCTACAGGCAGCAAAGAGAGAAGTTGTTCAGGGATCACAGGGATATTCCAACTATATGAATATACTTCCTATGACATTTACTCCTGATTACCTAAACCCACAAATAGGTGTGGATGGCGAGAGGAGGAGGGAACTCTTGTGGGAAAGTTGGATGAGGAGCACTGGTGGTGAGGTACAACCAGATCTGTGAAAGGTTTCTTATCTTTGAGACTACTTTGAGGAAATTTTGTGTGGACACAAGTGTTTGCACATGCAGCAACCTATCAGTTTAAATTGGGATGCAGGAAATTCATCAAATTTCATAGGAACTGGCTCTGGCTGTGGAAGCCAGGGAAGGGGAAGAGTCTCTCCTGGTGGACCAGAGACACAGTGTCTAAGGGTAGGACCTCTGCATGAGTCGATATTGGGTTAGGGTGAAGGGAAGAGGTGAATCTTGAATCATTCCTAGACCAAAGGAGGATGAGCTGAATCCCTCCAGTCAGTGTAGTGTTGGAAAAAGTCAAATCCCTCAAATTGTTTGTCCTTCACAAAAACAGCCTGAACCTTCAACATCAAAAGCTGAAGAGAAAGGCAAGATGAAGAGAAAAATGGCAATGGTGTCCCTCGGTGCAGACCACAGTGGGTCTTCCAAACGGGTGTGTCTGAGTGTGTGTACAGAAACAGAGCTCAACCCACCACAGCTGCTCAGCCAAGCTCAGGGCAGGCGTGGGACCTGAGCACCAGCTGAATCCCCCTCGGGGCTGGCAGATAACCCTTCCCAAGCCAGCAGGAGCAGCGAGGAGTGGGCACGAGCAGCCCTTGCCCGGCTCCAACGCCGCGGTGGCAAGAACCCAGCAGAGCTGATGGCCCCGCCGCTGCCGCCAGCCCCGTGCCAGCGAGCCTGCCCGGCCTTGCAACCCTTTATCACTTTAATTGAGCTCTGCACACCATGAGCTGTCAGGGCAGGATTCATGCCTGTGGTATTCGCTCCTGGCTCCGGCAGGAACGCTCTCCACGGCTCCTGGGCGATGGGAGAGGCCCGGCCCAGCACGGTGCCCGGCAGCTCGGCCCCGCCGCCGTGCCCGGCTCCTGCAGGGTTGCTCAGCTGGCTGGAGAAGCAGTGGGCTCCCTCAGGGCACAGATTTGGCTGCCCTGGGTGAAATCCAAGCAATGCTCACCCACATGGTGCTCAGGGGTGCCATGATGGCCAAGGGTCCCGCAGCAAGGCAGGGAAGTGGCTTCCTCTCTTCACTGTAATTGCTGCCCTGCCCCAAATGAGCTGGGCAAAAAGGCTTTGGTAGGTGGGCACAGCACCAAGTGAAGCTGTTGGATGTTCCCCTCCAAGGAGAGGTGGGGGGTGAATGTGGGGCTGCTTTGGTCCATCCTGATGTGATGTTGTAGCACTTGCCATGGATTTTCCCATGGAGCCCCATGGCGCCCATGAGCCCCAGCCCAGGAGTGTGCCCAGGCCTGGCGTGCTGGGTACCTCATTCACAGTGGCCATGCCTTCCCTCCTGTGCCAGCCCACGCTGCCCACGCTGTCTCGAGTGCTTCCTGCAAGCACTAACAACGGAGCCAAGCAGAAGAAACCATCCCCTGGGAGCTCTGGAAAGCTCCATGGTATGTCCCTGAGCAGGCTCAGAGGTGTGCAGCCAAGGGCAGCCTTCCCAATGGACATCTTGGCAGGTTGCAGCTCCAAAAAGCCTCTCCTTCATCCCAGGATGACATGGAGCCACCCCAGAGTGGCAACTTCAGCATTGCTCCTGGGTTGGAATGGGAAGGGAAGCTGGGAACTGCTCTGCTTTACACCCTCCTCTAGCTCCTCAGGAGCATATTTCTTGGAGCAGATGAAAGAATAAGGATTTTGCTTTGTTTCTGTTTTCAAAAGCAAAATATCTCACTGAGAACATTTCAGATCTAATAGCTTGACTAAGCTTTGAATTCCTGTGGTCACAGAAAGTGATGTCTTATGAACATGCATGAAAACTCCAGGCATTAATCACAAGTACAATTTCCCCTGGCTCCTGCAGCAGCAGCAGGCAGTGTGCTGCAGGAGCTGCTCCTGCAGGGAGGGGAAGGCAGACCAAACTCCCACCATCCACAAGCATGACACAGTCTGGAGAAGCATTTCGAGATGAAGTTAGTCACACTTTGGCTTCAAACTTTTCCAAACAAATAGTAGCACCACTGTGTCCTTTGCCACTGGGAGAGGACCAGGCAAATGTTCCATCTTCCCTCCAGTGCCACCTTCAGCCCACAGCTAAGGGTCTTTCCAGCCTTGCAGGGTTTTCATGACATTTTGGTAGATTTTTTTCATCACTGATGAAGGCTTTGAATTGTACTTAAAGCAGTGATTTAGCTCTTAATTATTTTCTCTTCTAGGAAATTAAGTTTTTATTGTTGTTGTTTCTAAAGTTAAAATAGTTTATTTTTCATCGTGTTTCCTCCCTCCCTCAAAAGAAATGTCATTTATATGACATATATCTGCACCTAAAATTTAATTGCTTGTGGGAACTTGCCTGTCTGTGAGTGCATCAGCTGTTTTATACCAGAATCAAAAGTGTATTTAGTGAAAAAAAAAAAAAAGATAAAAGAAAATGGAGTGCAATAAAAAGTATAGCTGAAGGGGTTTGAGAGGCATCTCCATATCAAGAAAAGTTACATCACCTGTGAAAACATCAGATATACTCTTCCAGTTCTGCAGTCATTATCCTTATTAGCAGTGTTGTTATTACCACTGGAACAAGTGTGAGCTCAGGGCCATGGAAGCAGGAGGGCTCTGGGCCACATCCTGCACATCCTGCAGCAGCACACGCCATGGGAGGCCTGGCCTAGACATGCAACAGCAAAAAAACCAAAACAAACAACAACAAAAAAAAACCAAACCAAAAAAAAAAAAAAAAAAAAAAAAAAAAAAAACTTGTGCAGAAAAGATAATGAAGGAGAATTTTTGTAGCTGCATTTCTGGGACAAGTGTTTTTTCTTGAGAAGGAGCATTTTAGAAATTCCTTTTATTGTTTCTCTCTCACTGCAAACACAGTGGGGCAACTGACATAAGAAACTGGGCACGTTCCTAGAAAAGAGGGATTATTTATAAAGCTCTTGCCTAGACAGGAGCTGCCTGCAGCCCAGTGGAGATCTGCCTGCTAACCCATGTGAGAGGCACGCACTGGGAGCTCCTTTACCTTCAGCAACCAGCAACTCTCAAAACCATCACACCATCTTCCTGCCCTCCCAGGGATCATGAAAAACCTTAGTGCTTCATTTGGAGGAGCTGTTTTAGTCCCATCTGTGGCAGAGGAGCGAGGAGGACACCACCAGGAGGTTTTCCCACCCTAGGAGGATTATTGAGAGTGTGTCTTCTCACTGGTTTATAGCTTCTCCTATCAGTCACAAAGGCCTGTCTGAACCAACACACTCTCTTTAAAATGGGCAACTTCAGGCAGGTTGGCAGAATTAAATCTGGCCAAAGGTGGATATTTTTGTAAACAAATTGTATTAAATAAGGAAAAAAAGAAAGCCAACCCATTTCCCTAGGAAGCCACCCACTTTTTGCATGCCAGATGCTCTGCTGCCTGGAAACTTTCCAGACAAAGTGCCAAAAAGTTTCTGGATGGGCTGTGAATTAATTCAGCAGCAGTTCATTTGTTTCCTTTAGCTGCATGTACCAATTGCAAATAAGGTTAACAGATGATATTTGCTACTTAGAATAGTTTATAAAACAGCACAGGAATTATTTATAGCTGGACTTCTCTGCATACATTCAGTCTAAGGTTCAAGAAATTGAGCTCTCTAGCACCAGTTAAACCCCCTCTTGTTAAAGTTCCATAAATTACCATCAATGGAGAACAGTGTGCAGACTCACACCATGCCAGCTGGAATCCTGGAAGACGGGTTTGCCACTTCATCAGCAAGAGGAATCACACCAGTTTTCACAAGGAAACAGGAGGAACTGATGCTCCTGCTGTTCTGCATGGGCTGGGACCTCTGCTGATCTGTGCTGCTGCAGCTCCAGCAGCAGCAGCACCACATCTTTTCCCCACCCTGGCATCCAGACTACAAAAAATTAGAAGTGCATTGTATTTAAATGTCAGCATTTTGCAAATACGTCCACAGATAAGATCCTGGAATTTCTTACTGTGCGCTATATCTCATTTTTAGATAATACTAACATCTCATTTACAGGCCAATTAGGAGATTAATATACATATATACATTAAATGTGTGTGTGGATGTGGGTGCAATTTTACAGCTAGCATGTTAACAGGATTGTCACAGGCCCAGACTGCACTGCTGGCTCCACCAACTCATCATCTGAAATATCTCTTTTCTAGATTATTCTCTTAAAGCTCATTTAACTCCGCACACTTCATGGTAGTGGGATAGTGTTGGATTGTTTCCCTCCAACATATCAGCTGGTTATTTGTTTAGCTGGAAAAGTCCTTCAGCATGTACAGTTACCTCTTTTGCATTTCAAAATGAGATGGACCACTTATCTGTAAAACTGGTCTCAAAGTTTACCTGCAGCACCATAAGAGATTTTAAAAATCAGCCTTTCTTCAGCCTCAGAAAGCAGGCTGCTGATGCCTCCAGACCTGCTGAACAAACTCTGTGCTCTGCATGCCTTTGGAAAGAAAACAAAGCAGATTCCTGTGCTAGCAAGAGTGATTTTTGTTTTCCCAGGGGTCTACCAACACTTGTGATCCTGCTGCCAATTAGCTCTGCTCCTGTGAGGAGAACTTGCAAAGGCCTGGAGAAAATGCAGGTAAACCTGGTTTGCCTTTCTCCTCCAGCATGCCAAGAAAAGCTTTCAGGTGATACGTGAGGTGACCACAAGACCTTTAGACAACAGGCTGGAGATGGCTGCAGCCGTTTCCAATGGCATCAGCATCATCTAGCAAGGAGCTCTGTGCACTGAACAGAGTACAAGGCATCCAGTACGTGTAAGTGCCAGGAAGTGCCTGACATTTGGATAATTTATGCTCTTATTGTTCACATGAACATCAAGTCCCAGGGAGCCTGGATACCCAGAAACAAGTCAGGCAGCGTGGGTGCCTGCAGACCAGCTTGTTGTCAGAGTCAAATACCACTTAATTTAAACTGAGGGTGTCTTCAAATTGCACACAGAGCCATAGCCTCTCTTTTCCTTGAGTCCTCTCTAGATTTGAACCAGGTTGCATAATGGGAAGGATCAAGTGGGAGTCAAGTCCATGGCTCTTGACGTCTTTCAAAGGCAAAATAGTGCTTACTTCCTTGCATTCCTTCAGGGAGCTCCTGTCCAACAGGAGAGATCTAATGACCTAATCCACGTGAAGCCCTGGAGATACTGTTTTTGCTTCAAAGGCTAAATGCAAATTTCTTTCTTGTACCTTGTGTGGTTGAAGGGCTTGGCGTGAGTACAGAGGTGGGAGGTGCAGAGGGCACTGCTGCCTGCCTGTCTGAGGGAAAAGCAGCAAGTAATGGCAGCACCTAGCCACAAAAAGGCTAGAAGATAAAAGTCCTGCTAGCTGCTATTCAGGTTTTCTTGTAATGATGCAGGGACTACTTCCAACACTGCAGGTTCCTCAGTGTGTGCCAGAAGTGAGACCCCAACTGATTTTGAAAAAGTAATTTTTTCCCACCTCAGTCTCAAAGATCTTCAACTCCTCCCAAGGCATCTTCTCTCACTCCAAACCCTCTTCCTCTGCCAGTATTTTGCCACTCAACCACCACCTTCTTGGCTGTCACCCTCACTCCTGGAGTGCATGAGGATGAGACTCAGAGCCCTGTCCAGCTGTGCTCCATGGCCATCCAGGCATGGGCCTCTGTGGTTGCACCACTGAACACTGGTGGGGAGGCATGAGACCAAAAAAATTCCTTGGGCTGCATCTTTTCCTCTAAAGTATCATCTCCCCCCTTCCCCCTCTCTGCCCAAGGCCACTTACCTCCAAGGTTTGTCAAAATCTTGGACTCTGAGCATCCAGTTTGCCTCAGCTTCCCCTCCTCAAGGCTGTTTTGCTTCTGCTGCTTCTCCACCTTTGTTGAAGTGCAGACACCTTCTCTCTTGGATGTTCATGGGTGGTCTTGAAGCCACCACAGCTCTTGCAGGCTGTAAAGTTTGTCCCAGTTCACAACATTCAACCCTGAAACAAGAATCAAATCAAATGAGGGCTCTGATCACGTGTGGCAACAACTGGTGATAAACAGAAGCACATTTCTGAGAGAAACCTTGCTTGGTGGAAATTGGTGTTAACAGGTCCCCTTGAACAGCTTCCACCCGGTCAGAGCTTGCTGAAGGCTGGTGCCATTTCCAGACAAAGCCTGCACAACACCCAAATATTGCAGACTGTTGATGGCTTCTAAAAGGGGTTGAAAACATCATCAGCACAACACAATTATTCGTAAAACGGGCCAATTTCACTGCTCAGCACAATAGTTTTAAACAATAGTTGATGAAAATCAATTTCCAAGTCAGTTGAGAGGCTGATAACATCCCTGGTTGCACTGCTCATTCCCAAGTAATCATATTAGAGGCAGATGTGACACAAGAATGTGACTCCACTAATCATTAAGAGACACTGAGCTCCTTTGTCTTCTGAAGCAAGTTTCCATGGGATTATACCAGAATAATCCCATGGGTAGAATAATTTAAGATTGAAAAACAATAACAATCCTGAAATAATTTAATGGGATATTCCTTTAATCTTCCTTGTATGGGAGAATCCAAACTAATCAAGGGTAAGGGGTAAATGGCCATGAAATGCTCACTCACATCCAATTTCTGTGGGACCAGGCCATTTAGTGGTTGTCAATATCTTTGCAAATCTCTCTCCTAGGTGAAATTGCACTCTGCTGGTCTGCCAAAAAGCAGTAGTTACTTTTGGTTTTCAGGGGGGCTTTCTTTTCCTAGATGAGAATATACAGATATTCTCATAACTTTAGAGAAGCTTTCAAAACCCAGGTGCAGAGGTTTGGCATCAGCAACCTCCCCAGAGCACTTTATAGCACATAAATCTTGCTCCCAGTTAATCAAACAGCGCTGGAGTGAGCCAAGGAACCATGAGAATGTAAAATGCTCTCCTCCTCTCTTCCCACTTATCAGAGATTTCTGCTGCTGCTTCTTCAGAGGCAGAATGAGGACTTTTATTGCTCTAAATGTGACTTTAACACTGATAAGGATTCTGCCTTGGTTGGACATGGGCATTTTCTGTGTACAGGAGTTTTTGGGTTTGAGGTTTTTAACCCAGAGCTGCCCTTGATGGGCCAGCTGCTCCCCTGCCTTAACCCTTCTCTGGAACTGTTTTTTCAGCCCTCACCTTTACTTTAACCCCTGTCTGGGTTCTCAGCAAGGCTGGAATTGTCATGAAGTTGTGTTAGGAACAACAACACTGTTTCTTCTTGCCAAAGAATGTGGCTGCCTTCCTACTGGTCCTCTGTGCTCCCTGGGTTGTGTGCTGCAGGACAGCTCAGGGTGCTTTGCCTTTTGTTGATGAAGAGCTTTGTGAGAGTGACAGAGGAGATAACTCCACTGACACCATAATTTTCCCACCACAACTGGGGCAGAACCCCCTTTTTTCTTGAAGTTATTGCTGCAGATGACAGACTTGTTTTCAAACAGGGATGCTCAGACTCAAGCTGAGCCAAATAGAGCCAGAGGAAAAGATTGTACCTCCAAACTGTCATGAAATCAGGATTAGCACATGAAGCAAGTGCTGTGTTTAAAGACTTGTTTAACCTCCTGCTTAACAGAAGTCTTTACTTTAATCTATAATGCCATCTTGTTTTGTCTTAATGAAATTATGCAAAAAGATCTTCACTGAAAAGACCAACCCAGCATTTTCTTTCTTCCCTTCAAGCTGAGATGAAAAGGACTGCCTACAGCCTGAAAGTTTGTTTCCTTAAGGAAATGGAAAGCAAAGAATTTACTTATATTAATGCTTTGTATCAAGTACCTTTGAATTTCAAGGGGTAAAAATCAGCCTTGACCTGGATGCTGAGTCCAGATTTTCATAATGTTTTTTCACTCTGCTGGCGCCAGGGTCAGCCAGTTGCACTTCTGCTTCAGTCTGTTTTAATTCTGGTCTCTTAGCACTGATTTCTCTGTGCAAGACATGGAAGCCACACCCCAGTGTGTGCTACTCCCAACCATTAACAATCCTGGGCTAAATAAACACACAAGGATACTTCTGCATCTGGTTTTACTGGCAGGAGAAAGAGACATTATATGTCTCTGGAAATCTGATAAAACAGTGACATATAAATTCTGGATTGCTAACATGGCCAGTTTAACTCCGCTGGACAGAATTTGCTGCAGTGCTTAAGGCTGAGAATAAAACCTCTCTTTTCCTAAGCATTGTAAACCAGAAAAAGAAATTAAATTAGCATTTGGCAATATCTACAACTTTCTACCAGGAGATAATAACCCCACAAATTCAGTTTCTGCAATCTGCCCCTCTACAGGGTAACGACTTGTCGTTTGTTCTATTTGTGGAGCATTGCACAAGCCTGTCTTTCTTCCATGAATATTTTAAAAAGCTGGATAGTTACTTGGCAAAGGCCTGGGCTGGTGCCTGAGAATTGTGCACTCTATGCCATGCTCTGCCACAAGCTTCCCGTGTGACCTTGATAAGTGCCTGTGCTTCTTCCATTTCTCACTTTCCCATCACTGCCATGTGCATTTTCCTCCTTCTGTACTTTGTAAATTCCTTAAACTGGTACATATCTCTCTGTATTCTCATCTTCATACAGGGCTTACTGCAGGTGTTGTTCAACTTTTCAGATGCTGGAAGCACTGTGATTAAATGAAGAAAAAAAAATTCTACTGTTGGTTTTGTTGCTGCAATACTTAAGATTATTTGTGCATGATATAAATATATGTATGTTTGTTTAGCCGTTGTTTGCAAGAGCCATTCAGCTAGGATCAGGTAAGAAGAAAATAGTCAATGCTATGAACTGGTGAACATGGAGCAGGGATGGGCTTGAAGGATTAGTTTACAGAAAAGTGACTGGCAGCAATGGGATCTTACAGTAAAAGTTAAGGAAACACAATCAGGAGAGCACTAAGAACAGGGTAGATGGATACTTTACTAAGTGTGGTGGAGGAAGATGGAAAAACAATGGACTGGGAGTGAAAACAGGGAGTTTAGCTTTGGCCATTGCTGATAGCAATTCCTCACAGAGAAAAACATGAGCAAACAGGACATCAGAATTTCCCTCAGACCACAGGACATTCCTGGCCTGGAGAACCCAGAGGATCTGGCTGTTTTTAACAGGGAAGCAAAGTCTGCATCTGTTTAAAATTTAGTCTCCATCTCTGACCTTTCTAAGAATTACAAGTGTGAGACTTCTGGCAAGAAACTTATTTCCCTGCTACCAAAAGAGAGCCACCACCTTTCTCAGCAGACAGGGCAGTCTGGTGCTGCAGTGATGGAAAAGCCATTGCTGAAATCCTGCATTCAGCATGTTTAAAGAGGCTTCATCAAACAAAACCAAAAAGAAGAAGCCTGACAGGGGTAATATTTTTATTAAATGGCAAAATTTACATTATTAATGGTGGAGCCATTTACAGTGTGTATATATGGGCTGCATTTAAGGAACACATTATCAATACATTAAAAAGTCACTCCAAGTGTTATGGAAAAAGAGTATCTACAGATAACACTGACACAAGCAAAGCTGTGAGCACTTAAACCCTTATCTTTGCTTAAGTGTCCTCTTAGAAACACACACCTTCATATCCATCTTAATTTACAGAGCTTAGGTATGAATGAAATTTGCACCCCATTTGATTATTCCAGATCCTGAACTAGACTCTTTTCTTAGCTCCTTGGTTGAAGTAGATATTTCTGACTGTTAAATGTAGACCCCTTCTGAAGAGATGTTGCTAGTGCTCTGGCCCATGTTTTGCCATAGTTATGTAGTTTCTATGTTTTGCCGTGATGAAAGTGTAGGATTTGTCCTTTGGGGTTGATGCCACATTTATGGTTTCCAAATGGGTCTTTGTAGTTAAATCCTAAAGAAGTAATTCATGGCAGAGGAATTTTATACAGTTAAGTTTTGTCTGGGAGGAAAATATGCACTATATGTGTGCATAACAAGAATTTGAGGGCAAAATTCTTCTGTCTGAGCCACATAATGGAGTAAGAAAGTGTTCTGGAGATGTACTGTGGCCAGCAGCTTGAGTGCAATTATGTGATATGGTCGCTTTGATGGTAAAGTTATCTTCAGATGTTCCAGTGAAATAGAAACATCCCAAATACAGTGATGAATAATTTTATTTTCACTAAAATACGTATGTCCTTCAAAGACACCTTCTTGTTGAAACAGCTTAATTAGGAACCAATATTATGACAAGGTGTAATGTGGATTTTCTGTGTACTCTGCGGCTCAGTGGAGACTTTTGCCAAGCTGGATCAGGAAAGGGGCAAGGCATGTCCACAAGAGAAAGATGAAAATAGCTGCAGTGTCTAATTGTCATCCCGGAGTTTGGTGGGTTTGACACTTTACACCAGCAGCACTTGGGAATCAGAGAGGGTTCCTGGAGCTGAGTGTTAAGTACATGAACCTGAGCAGTGTAAATGTCACAGGAATAGGGATTGGTTTGGGAGCCAATGTTTGTTCTTAATCGAGTCTCCAGGCTTTGTCTGACAGGGCTGCAGTCCACGTCCCGGTACACTCAGGCACTGTCTTTCCGCCCTCTCTCTTTCCCTTTTCTCCAGATAAGAGTGCAGCACACGTTATTCTAAGGAAATGACAGCGATATTAATCACCGATTCATCAGGACCTCTAACAAAGGCCCTGCTATTTTGAATATTCATATTGCCATGGCATTAGGAATGTCAGAACTGCCATTGTTCTGCCGAGAATGACACATCCCCGCTCTTCCCGCTCGGCATCGCCGGGATGCAGCCCGAGGAGCGCGAACCACGCGCTTCCTTCTCAGGTTCCTTCTCCTGCTCCCCAGACGGGAGGCAGAGGCACAGAGACATGAAATGACTTGGCCAGATCACATGGGATCCCAAGGAGAGGCAGGAAAGGAACGCAGACCTTCTTAATCCTGGCACAGGGAGGGAACTTTGTTTCTTATAAACAAAATAATTCACATACCTGACATGAAAGGATGTATCGAGGTGATGAATGTATGCGTGAGTACATGTGCGCGTAGGTAATATGCATATAGCAGTTGCGAGATATAGAATATTAGATGTGTAACTCATTCAGACTCATTCAGACTTGGCCAGAAAGAGCTATTGTAGTGCTGGCTGAACAAATTTATGCAAATCAGTCGCTGATTAAATTAATAACCTTTTCAATATTCTTTAGGCAAATCAAATGCTTGTGGAACTGTTGGTCCCAGAGCGCCAACCTAGAAAATAGGTTATGATGGGAAAAGGGATCTTAACAGGAAGATGTATGAAGAGGGAACTATCTGTTGTCCATCTCCCTGCCACCACCCCAAGGTCATTCTTGGCTTTGACCACCAGGATTAGCCTTTCTTGCACAGCTGGTACTCAACTTGGGGAGTTTGTTGCTTTGGAAGGCTCTGAAGACAAGGAGTGCCAGCAGAGCCAGGGATTACACAAATTCATAAACAAAAGGTGCAAGCAGGGATGTGCCCTCTAATGTCACAAGTTGGAACACGGAAAATTCCAGTTAGATATAAGGCCAAAATAATTTTTACCATGACAGTGGTCAAATATAGCACAAGTCACCCAGAGTGGCTGTGGGATTTCCCATCCCCTGAGCTGTTGAAGGCTGGACTGAACAAGTCCCTTAGCGATTTGATTTCAATCCAACTCAAAGTTGGACTGAGTTGTCCCAGAAGTGCCTCTCAGCCTAAATTATTCCTTGGCTCTCTAAGAAAATTACCAGATCTTCTTTTTACTCCTCTCTTTCTTCCCTCTCCTCCCCACTGTCTTGTCTTGCTTTCTGGTCTTGCAGGGGGATGGGTCTCCCCTCTTGCCCAGAAACCCTCAGGCTGTAGACTTTAGGATTCCCATAATACTCTCAGGTCTCAGGTCTTTTAATGCTAACTTTTTTGCTCTTCTCTCTGGAGACCTTCCCATCCCAGCCCCTTGAAGCAGAAATTGGTTTCCTCAGGCAGCAGGTCCATGCTGGGAATCTCTGGCCAGGGAAAGGGCTGGCCCAACCCTGTCACCAAATGGTGGTTTCCATGGTCATGGCACATCAATCTCCTAACATTCATCATGCTGCTGCATTTTACTTGGCCCACATTCCTACATTGAAATTTTGTATCAAGTAATCATTTGCATCAAGTAATCATTCACCATTAAAAAAAAAAAGAAAAAAAAAAAAGAATCAGAATATTTTGGCCCAGCTGGCCAACAGCCCAACACTTTAAAAAGTGGGAATGTACTCAGCTTAAGCTGGTTTTGGTCTCTGCACAGCAAATGCCTGGCTTAGCTGGCCTTTCAGTGCTCCCTAATGTGGAAATGAAGAGGCAATGACAGCATGAGATGTATTAATGGGAAAGAAGACACTGGATTTCAAGTGCCCCCACTAGAACTGGGAGGCTGTTTTAATGTTTTGTGCGTCTTCCTGCCCTGAAGTATTTCAAACACTCACGTCGTGTTTGCTGAACACTCTGAACAATACACGTGTAATTACAGATTGATATCATAAATCACCTAAAGAACAAGACGGTCTTTCAGAACAGAAAGGACAATTTTGAGGAAGTTTATTTTTTAAATGGCAATATTTATCCTCTTAGTACTTTAGAAAGAAAAAAAGAGTCTCAGCTGTTGGGCTCTAAAACCACCTGGAAAACATTTTAAAAAGCCTGTATTCTGTATTTACCATTATATGTTTTTGTATATGTGTGAATGTACACACATATATATATGCATGTATATGTGTATATAAAAAAAAAATCAAACAAAATAAAAGTGGGTAGGACCAAACTTCACAAGCCAAGTGAAATCCAAAGCTCCAACTTTATTTTAGATAAATGCACATTTTAAAGCCAGTATGGAGCTATGAAGCTAAACAGGAACAGACAGGATAAGCAGTGATGGAAGCTGAGTTTCTCCTTCAGAGGCTGTGCTGGAATGGCTACACTGGCAGAGACCCCAGATGTGGCTGTGTACACACTGATGGCAGGATCTCTATCTGATACAGCTATGCTGTGTCCCCTGGTAATGCAAGCCAGGTCAGCAACATAAATCTTGGAAGGTCCTACTGAATGTTGATGGCCTGGCTCAGGAAGATTTCCAGAGTTTGTTCAGAGAAGCACTGAAAACTTGAAGCTTCAAAATTGCTGTAAGGGAAACCTTTGGGGAAAAGAACACAAACAAACATGAGGTTGTTTGATTTAAAGTCAATCTTTTGATCTGATTAATTTTTATTTTTCAATGTTTTCATTTTGTACTATATTTTATAACTACTTTCTTACATCATTATCCATTATACAGTAGGATATAAAAATGAGAAGTTGTTCTATGGTGGAAATTGAAAAAACTTTATTCTCAAAAGGTGGGATAGGATGTTTCAACAACTTTTCTGCTTGATTTTACAAATTTTCCAGATTTTAATAGAAAAAATTTGTCTTATTTCCATTTTTTTTCCAATTGCCTAGCCCAACTTTAAAATATTAAATAATTAGAGAGCAAAATACATACCTGATGGCCAGCAGCTCCCTGTAAACAAATCCAGCTTCTAAGTTAACTACAGTTTTTCTCTTGATCAGAGAAGGCAAATTCTCACTGTAGGGCATTGCCAGTGGGTGCCACAGACTCCCTGAAATTTAAATTTGGTAAATCATGATCAGATAATTTTTGGAAGACTTGCTTTAAATCAGCTAAAAATTATGAGGACAGATTCAGGAACAGTGAAGTGAAATTGCATGTTCTGTGGAAATGATCAGAAAGATCTTTCTGGCCCTTTATCAGGCATTGATTTTGATTCAGTTCTGAGTTCAGTAAAAGGGGATGTGTGCAGGGATGTGCTGTTTACCTGTTCCCCATCTGACTAGCAGCTCTGCTGCAGAAGCCTCCCTCCCAGACTCAGCACAGGCTGCCTGCAAGCTGTGTTTTCCATTTACTCAGCTGTGTTACTTTTACACATTCTATGGATCAACTTAATTACCCAAAAATTGCAAGTGGGGCTACTAAACACAGCAAGGGTTCAGCAGCTGGAACTGGAGTGGCAACCAGAATATGAACTTAAAGAGGTGTTGTGACAGCTCACACTGGTGCCACAGGCAGTCCAGGGAAAGGTGATGTCCTCCCACTTCACACTGGCCTCTGTTTCTATGCAAGTGATAAACTGGTGATGAACATTTGCTCTCTGCCATGAAGAGAACAGAGGAAATTATTATCATCACTGCCCCCTCACAAATAATAACGAAAGCATCCTCTTTATTTTCATGGACTCCTCAGTATTTGATCACCTGCCCCTCTTGAGCAAAGTGTCCTCTTCCCAGAGACCCATCCCCTGGTTTGCTAGACCTTCCAAAGGTTTGGCTTGGCTCCAGCTCTCCTGTGCACATGGACAAGTGTCTTCTGGGTACAGAAAGGTTCTGATGTATAAAGTCTCTGCTCTGAAAGTTTTGTTGCAAAGCAGTTGCTCAGCAGTGAACCAGAGACAGAGGAGAAATGATGATGCTCAGCCTCACTCATCCTCCACTGTGGATGACCAAATTCAGATAAGGACCAAACAAAACAAAACAAAACAAAACAAAAACAAAATAAAAAACCTCCCCAACCCAAACAAAAAAATTAATTAAGGCAGCTGTATTTCCTAAAAAATGAAATAAGAGAGAGAAATCAAATGTCTCTGTCACATCCATCTTTACCATTTCCCAGACATTGTTATCAGTCACTGAAATCCTGAGCTTTTAAACTGGGTCCTGCTTCAGGCAGCTGCAGGTTAGTACACAAAAACACAATGGTTTGGGCAGGAGTTCTCTGCTGATGCTTTATAAGATGGTCAGCTGCTGATCTTGGTGTTTTCCTCAGCCCTTTCCATACACTCCTTGTGATGGCTGCTCACAGCAGGGTCACAGCTGCTAGGTGGGAGTGGAGTGCAGCTCCCTGCTCTCTCCCAAAGCCCTGTTCTGCTCCTGGAGTGTCCCCAGGCTTTCCGAGGAAGAAGAGGCTCCTGCTGCAATCTGGGCATGGGGAAAAAATGAAAGGAGACAAGAATAACTGGGAAGAAGGAGGAATGAGAAGAGTGCTCTGAGTCACTGAGCAAACAGACCAGTGGCATCCGGGCAGGCTGCACTTGCATAGTTTCAATCCTGTGCCCAAAGAGCCTTGGCTATCCCAGACCTTGGCTGTGGTGAGGGTGGGGGAGAGAGGGAGGGGACAGAGGTAATAGTTTCTCAAGGACATAATGATCTTGAGCAATTTCTGTGCAGGTATAAACATGATTTCCTGCAGCGCTGCTTGTCACAAATGTCTCCTCACTCAAACAGGACTGAATGCATTTGTTTACAGTGTTTGATGCAACAAAAACTTCTGACATATGTTTTATTTATGAGGTGTCCTAACGTAGTGATACTTTTTGTGTGCATGAGGTAGGGAGGGAATTGGTTGCCTTTCCATGGCCCCTAATTTCAATGGCTGAGGATTGTGTTTATAGAAATGTGTGGAGGAATGTCCTAAAAGCTATACAAACCTGGGCTGTACAAGATGGTCAGTAAAAGTAAAGTGTCTACCAGTGATGATATTCACAGACCCTACAGCTTTCTTCAGAGCTCATCTGCTTCTTAGAGATGCGTAAAAGACAGCAAAGGTGGTTCTGGAATCAGGAGGAGAGATTCCAGGAGGTCTCAGTCCCTCTGAGCAGATGCTGTAGGAATTTGTGGTAGATGGAGAGCCCAATGGAAGGGGAAATGCCAGTGACCTCCTAATCTAGGAGGGCACAAGGACAGGAACAGCAGTATGGACAGAACAGTCCCTGTGCTCTCACTGGTGCTTGGGACAGCAGAATGAGCCCACTAAGGAGAGGTCTTGGCAAGCTGACCTCCTCCAGAATGAGAGCAGCCTCAACATTTTCCCGTGGTTGAACTTGCTTAATCTGTTCCTTCTCTTTTCAGCTGGACATGGTGGACAACTGATGTGAGTGCAGGGGGTTGAGAGTTCACTCTGGAATGGGACATGTGGAGGACAAATTCATCAAGACATGAGTAATGTCCTACTTACCAGACACATCTTACTCTGAAATCTCATTCTTGGCTTTGACCTACTGGTTGTGGTGCTTGTAAAAAGATAAAAGTATGGCAGATGCACATGTTTCTGGAATATTGCTTTCCTCTGGGATTATACAGCACTCCTACCTCCCAGGCCAGCATTTGCACCCACGTAGCCCTCAATAATTTCATGTGTTGTAATATGGCAGTGACTTTGTGAAGACGTCTGAACTCTCCAACACCCTGCTGCAGGGACTCCCGAGAGCTGTGTGAGGAGAGGATTGATGGGGCAGAGAGGCAGGGAGCCCCTGGAAGATGGGACAGGACAAAGATGTCCTTCTGAGGAGATGGTGAGGGCTTTGTTCAGGCAGATGGAACAGGCAGTAAAGTGGCAGAAAGAGATGAAGAAGTAAAACAGGTCAGAGGGAGAGCTCTGGTACAAGGCAGAAGCTCATGAGACTGACACTGACCATAAGGCAAGAAAAACAAGAGTCTTGGTGAAGGCTCCAAAAAGAATGAAACTGGGCTTCATTGCCTACTAGGTCAGGAAATAGTGGGAAACATGAGGAGGACATAAACACCCAGACGAGGAGCTGGGAGAGGAGCAGCTGAGATTGTTTGGGGCAGAGTGCAGGCAAGAACTGCAGACAGTGGCATAATCCTTCAACAAGAGCGTGCACTGAGCAATGTGCTGCTCAGAACTGAGTCATTTAAAGGCAGTTTGGGTGCATCTGCCCTGCAGTTATTTCTGTGAATGCAAGGAATTACTAGATTTGCTGGCATGGAGCTCTGCACAAGGTAGGTTACTATAGCACTGTTTACTTTTATGGCAAACAAACTTTTCCAGTGCAAGTTACCTTAGGGACAAGCCTCCCCACTGAACAATGGTGATATTACAGCTCAGCTCATGTTTGAGCCTTTCCTTAGCTTCTACTCCTGGGAGGATTTATGGGAAAAAAATTTAATAATCTCTTTAGGAAAGAAAAATTTACCTATAGCTTCCTGCTGACTAAAGTGTTAGAGATGGATGGCATTTCTGTCTCTATTCAGACAAACAGGTGGAATTTAGCAAGAGTTTTGGCCCACAGAATGCAAACACATTCTGTGTAGGGATGTGGTGTAGAGGTTGAAGCTGATGATGAAAAGGCCAAACAGGATTTTGAACTTGTTTCATTTGGAAACACCCTCTTTTCACTCCATTCTCAGCCTCTTTTCATAGTCCACTCCTCCCAATTTTTTCTTAAGGGCTTAGGCAACTTGCAAAGAAATTAAATACTTTCTTTGCAAAATATCTAAGTGGTCCAAATTAATTCTTCTTCCATATAATCAAAAAAACCCAAAAACATACACAAAAACCCCAAAACAACTAGTAACAAATAGTAACATTCTATGTAATGTAAGTGGTGGAAATGAATCCTGGTGTGTGGTAGGCAGCCTGGAGCTGAGCACTTGGGAAGTGATGCATGGAGCTAGAAATTACCACAATCTTAAGGAAGAAGAAGTAAGATATGTGGATGCCACTACTGGGTCAGGGTGGGGAAAGAAGCATCTGAGCACCTGGTCCCTCCCTCCCTCACACACAGGTCCACTGTGCTACAACTCTTGTATGTTTGAGTGTAAAATCCACCCTGACCTGGCCAGGTGTGTAAAGCACAAGGCACTGGCTGGTCTAGGTATACTTTCCTGCAGAAAACTGCTTTCCCTGAAGTGTTCCTTCACCAAATCAACTCAAGCAATGTCTGCAGTGACGTGGTGAGGAGAAGTCTGTGGCTGCCACCACAGCTGAGTGTCAGCTCCCTAAAGGCAAGGGCTAAGTGCATTGGCTTCCTTGTAGAAAAGACCTCCCTTTGCCCAGCAAGCACTGATCTCATTTGCCCCTGAAATATCCCAGTCTCTGAGTCATCCTATCCACAGAATTCAGGGTAAAATTCAGCCTGTCATATACTGCTTTTTACTTGAAGAAAACAATTAGAGACAGGTCTGCCAGTACGGTCCAAGGCATGGAGATTGCTGTGAGACCCCAGTGGAATTCATGGAGATGTGGGTGACATGTGTTAAGGAATTCAGATGGCTTCTTTGGTCCACTAATCTGGATGTATCAGAGGACACAGAGAGGCATTTGAATTGCCAGATAGGCTTCTTCCTTGTAACACATCTGCTGCTGGTGGTGGGTGTTTGCAAGGCCACTGCAGTCAGCTCAGGGTGTGATGATCCCTCTGGACTTCAGCAGGATGCACTGCAGCTTGCTTTTGGTAAACTAATGCACTTTGGCTTCCAAGTCACTTCTAACTGCTGGCTTGAATTTATTTGGAAGATGCTCTGCTTTGCTCTACAGTTTTTAGGTAGCTCATTGACTGATACAAAAACCTCTATCCCTAATTTTTTTCTAGGCTGGCACTATTAGGAAAAATGTGTCAGGTGATAGGAAAAGGATTCCCATACAAAATACTTCTCTCCCTGAATTCACTTGAAGATTTGGAGACATTTTAGCACCCAGGTACAAATGTGACATGATCCTGTTGGACACAGCAGTTTTCGTTGACTTTATCCAGCCACGGGGACAAAAGACAAATTTACCTTCCATCAGTATCACAGTGTTCCACAAATTCTATCAACACCTTATGCTATTCAAAAACTGCAAATATTTCTTCTTTATAATGAGCCACAAAAAAATGTGTTTTGGAGTTGTAACCTAAAGGAATTCTCCTTTGACAGGCTGACTGCTCATGTCACATGCAGAAAGCCCAGAGTAAGACTGGTTTTCTGTGGGTTTGGTTTGGTTTCAGTTTTTTTTCCAAAGCCCAGTCTGTCTCCCTAGAGGGTACATGAGCCATAGCTGAAATCTCTCTGAGTTGTGCAGCGTAGCCCATGGCTCCAGTGGCTGCTCAGGGATTTTGCAGCTGTTCTCCAGCAGAGATGTGTAATAACTGTGCAGTAACACACACGTATTTTCTTTCATAGTGGATGTTAATTTATGAGCTTGCTTAGAGCTTTAACACTCAGCTGGTTTACTCTGCACCTTTTTGTGTTATACATAGCATTTTGTGAACCAGGGCAGCAACTGGATACGGCATTGCCTCAAATCCTTGGCAAGGTCTGCCACTCAGAAATTCCACCCTAAACCCAGTCAGGTCTTTTGTCACAGAGTATTATTAGTTCCCTCTAAAAGGACCTGAGAGTCACAAAGTACTTTTAAAAAAAAACCTAACTCCTCTCAAATGTGAGGTAGAAAAAGTGATGGGAGGCTCATGTGTGGTGAGAAGGTGCAGACTGAGTACAGGAGACACCTTTTTCTGTGCTCTCATACTGTACAACACATCTGCAGGTTTGAAAAGTCCTTCTTGTATTTTATCTGGCTCAGCATTACTAATATTAAGAAACCATTTATTTGCTGCAGGGTGGAGGTCACATCACATGGATAGCTGACAACTTCCCTGCAAGCTACAGCTTTCTGAGAGGAACCATGAAAAACAGGCTTCAGGCAACCAGAGGGATAGAAGGAAGAACCAAGGTTTATGTGCTTCCCTCAGTACAGCAAAAGGGGATTCCCATGCAGTAGGTGGGCATCCTACTCACTGGGCTGTGGCATACAGGTAGCATCCAGTCCCTGCTTCCTTATCCTACCCACACGTCCAAAACCATCTTAAACACTAGTCCCTTTCCCTCTGAATTATCATTGTATTTTCCAGTAAAAGAAGTCTTCAAGTAGTCCTAGTTGAAACAGATAACTAGGACTGAAAAAAATGTTTTACTTGGTCTGCTGTTTTAAAGTATTATTCGTTTCCTGAAACACATGGCAAAACAAAAAACCTCAGGTTTTTTCAAGCATAGTTTAAGAATGTGGTTAATTTCCCCTGGTCTCTTAAGGTACTTTCTACAGTACTTGGACATAAACTCATGCCCAAGTGCTTCATTGAACGAATTCCCCCTGTTCTCTGAACACAGAGAGAAAACCATGGCAGTACCAAGGAGAAGGGCTGAGGGATTTCTTCCTTGGCTTCAGCTAGGGCAGCCATTGAGAGCTCTATTTCCAAACCCAGACAAATCTCCTGAAGTTGTTCAGACACGCATTGCAAGAGTAAATAAATAATCACATGGCACTTTATTCCACCACCAGAACTCTCTTAGCACGGGATACCAGTGGATCTGGATGAAGCCAATTCTAATTACAGATAAAAGGTTTGATGCATGAAAAGAAGCTGGTATTTACACCCAATTATCTGAGGGAGGAGAGATAGGGATGCACTTCCTTTTATCATTTTCATTAAATTTCTTTTGAAATTAAAAGGCTCCTTGAGTTTCTGAAGATGCAACAGTCTTTTCAACTCGCCGTCAGTGAGATACAAGTTGTTTTCCACGACGTGTTGTGCAAGTTCAGACAGTGGGATCTCTCCATCCTCCCTTGACTCCAGTAGAGCATTGCATGATGCTTGCTCATCCAGTTGCTTTTTTAATGTCCCTTTGCTGAAGTTTAAACTCCTGGAGCTGCATTTCATGTATTTCAGGTCTGAGGCACCGTGTGTTTGTAAACAGCCTCTGCCTTCCCATCACCTGAAGAAAATCACTTTGAGTGAAGGAAACCTCCAAGATTTTGGGGTTTGTTAGGGAGGGGTAACACCAGCCCACTGAATACTAACAGAAGGCAGCTGGACCTACTGATGCCATTTTACCACAAAGAACCCTCAGAGGGAACAGGGAGAGGGGATGGGAAGCAGCCAGGTAGTTGTGCTATCCCAAAGAAAGCAGCTCTCAGGAACTGGGCAGAGCAGGACTTTGACAGCTCCATTGCTGCTTGGAGTCCAGAAGACCTGGTCTTTGTGACTCTTCCCTCTCTCCCTCCCTTCTGGGCACTCAGAGCCCAGCATCTTTTCTTGGTCTTAGAATAGATCATTTATTTCTCCTCTTCATTTCTCCGTCTGCAAATTGGGTATGATGTGCGTAAAGCTCCCTGAAATCCTCTGCAGGGAGGTGCCACAGAGTGGAAAGTATTAGCTATCAGTATCCTTGTTAATATTCTGCTCAACTCTAAGTGAAGTCACATAATCCTGTGTTTGGGTCATCACTATTTGTTGCTATGGAAATGTGTGTTATCAGATACTGCAAATTCAGTGTCTGAGGACATCTGAGGAGGAGGAAAATCTTTTTTTTTTTTTTTTTAAGAAACACTTGTGTCAGTGGCAGGAGACTTTGTGAGGAAGAAGGGAATTTACCTATTTCTTTTGTTCTCCACAATTTGCTGGAATGAGTCAACACGAGCCCCCCACGCTCAGCTCCTGGAAGCCGGTGTCTCTTACCCAATGCACAATTCCAAAAGGACTGCACGTGCTGGGTGAATTTGTGAATGCATCTGGTAGGATCATTAACACCAGAGCAGAAGACAAATGCAAAGTATGTGCTTGGCCATATGGGTGAACGTGAGCTGCTTAAGACTGTGTGCCATAATAGAGATGGAAAGTCTTACGAGAGAAGATCAGTATCCCCCCACCTCTCTGGCAAGGGATTAAGGCAGTTGGTCTTGCAGGAATATTCATAGAGCACACAGCCAAAGGGGACACTTAGGTCACCTAGGCCAGCCTCCTGAATGCTGCAGGTCATGGTGTTTCTTCCAGTGAACCCTGAGCTGAGCCCTGTAACTTTACATTGAGGCTGCAGCAAAGCTTCCAGCCAGAGCAAAGAGGCAGATGCCAGCAGCTCCCTGCCCAGTTTGCTCAGGGAATGAACACTCCCACTGGTCAGCGTGGCTGCAGCTCAAACCAGGCATGCTGCAATGGGCTCACACACAGGGATTGCATGTGCTGGACCTGTGCAGCTTCCTGAGCCCAGCTGGTGGGGTTACATCACCCTGTGCCTCAGCCCCTCCTGGCTCCAAACCTCTGCAGGAATATGCCATTTCCCTGGAAATGTGCCTGCTTACCAATTGGCCACATAGTCTTCTTTGGGTGAAACCAAACAAGCTTTTTGGGCAAATTCCTGCTCATTTCTATGGTTTGCTATTGCACCTGTGCAAAATCTGACAACATTTTTTATGTCTACAGCTGTCCAACATGTGTATGTGTTCACTGTCCATTGTGTGAATGGAGTCTATAGATATAAAAAAGCCTTTTTGGATATACTCAGCAGCACTCTCATTTCTAGACCTTTCTGTCAGTTTCCCTGAGCAAAGGCTGTTGTAAGAGAAAATTAGGTTCATGTTTTGATAATGTCTTATCTCATGCCCAAAGAGAAAACACAAGCCCTGCCTTTATTTCTCTTTGGGTCTCTATATTGAGTGCATTCCTCATCCTTTACCAGTTTCTCACTGGGTTTTCCTCCCTGCCTGATAGAAAGCTGATTTCAGGTTGAAAACAGGAAGAAAGGTGCCTAAGATCAAGCAGAACAGGTTGACTTTTCATAATTAAAATCTTTATTTTCAACTATTCAAGCAGGTTGTAAAAGCTCGGCAATAGCTGGAAGGATGAAGTCATGGGCAGGCAGGTCTGATAAGAACCATTACCTAAACATCATATATATATTTAGGAGGTAAATACCTGAATCCAGCACTAGCAGAAGGTTCTTGCAGTGAGAAATGGCCAACCTATGAAAAAATGTATGTGTGCTTTTAGGTATGTATGTATATATGTGGGCATATACATATATATATATATATATATATATATATATATATATACAAGCACACACACAGATATGTATACATATACATATATGTGTATATAGTTGCTAATGGTTTTCTATAGCAAATATTAAATACATTTACAGTAAATTTTCCATATTTAGTGGCAAGTTCTAGTGACAGACTTACTAAAGAAAGAAATATATGTTGTAGGGTAATTGTATATTATGCTCTATAAATTCCCTGTCTGCTAAGAAAGATGATACAGCTTTTATTTTGTACAAGTTTCAGATTTACAACTCTGACAGTAAGGATCAGGCTGTGAATCTGAACAGCAGCTTACTATTTCTGCATCTCTACTACCATGGTGATTTTTTCCATCAGAACTGAAACCACCAATTACAGGGCTGAATCATGAAACAAGACAGGATATACTTTGCTTTTCCATCCAAATCAGCTGAACCTGCAAAGCTCTTGGTGCTTGTAATTAACATTAACACACTCCAAGTCACATTTAAAAATCAAGAAGACATCCAGAACTGAGAAAGATGTTGCTCACCAGGGGCAGAAATGGTGAACTTAGATTGTGTTTGCAGGAAGCCATTTTTGGACACTTTCCATTGCTATTAGAAATTACTTCAGTGTCTGTGACATTGTTACCTCCTTCCACAGGCTGAGAGTATTCAATACAGACACTGCAGCCCAGGAAAGGTGCTGGTGGGGAACACCAGAGTCTGTTTTCCCATGTGTGATGGGAGAATGCAGGTGCTACATGTTTTCCAGCCTGGCAAGTTGTTCTTCACAAACCTCAGCTCTTCTCTTTGCTTAAGCACAGACCACAATTCTGACCTTGCAGGATGGTTTAGTAAGAATTATACAGACTTAATTGTTAGGGCTGTTGCAGGTAAAAACCCCAAATAGACCTATAATAACACACAACAGAGTGCCATATAATTTTAGAAATATTTAATACGTCCAAATTCCATATGTGCTAGCCACAATACATGCCACTCCTCACTAAAACTCTACTTAACTAAAAAGAAGCTACAGTTTTATAGCTTTTCTTCATGCAGTATCTTTAGTCAGGATTTGCAAACATGTCTGTATCATTCTTTTTCCCTCCAGGTCAACTTTTGATCATTTTGGCTTCTTGCAACAAACATTTGGCAGAAGGGGATGGCACTCAGATATGTTGCACTCCAATTATTTCTGTGAATTCTTGTCTCTGCTTTAAGGAGAGAGAAACCTCATTAGCTTGCAGGGAAAAGCAGCAAAAGGACCTCAACCACAGCAAGCATAAAGGGTGCCCACAGATGTTGTAACAGCCCTGCCACAGCTGCATCTTGTGTTTTATTGGACTCTGGAGTCTCCAGTCACAAGACAGGCAACCCCAGGCAGCTCAGCTCTCCTCTTTGTTTGTTCTTGGATTTACTTGTTTTTAAGCCTCACTAGGTACACATCAGATGCCAACATGAGAAACTCAGCCCACAGCCCAGGAGTTACCAACCACATCAGCAAGAGCCACTTCTTTCACTCGCACATCTCTTCTGAACTCCAGCCAGCCTGAGCCTAAGCCTTTCTGCACACCAGTCCTGGCACTGCTGAGCTGTGCCATCAGCCATCTCCCACCTGGATTTCTGCAAACCCTTTGATGGCAGCAAGTGCCAGGGACAAGCAGCATAAACCAGGGAGCTGCCATGGACTGGGGAGTGCTGCTGGGTGCTGCCAGCTGCACTCTAGGCTGTTGCTAAATCCTGCACTGCCCTTGGATAAGGAGTTTACTCAATCAGTAGTTGATTAGGACATCTCCAGGGCACATTCAAAGGTGTTAGGACACAACAACAAGCACAGTTTTTAATCCTGGGCTGGGCTGGGCTGGGCTGGGCTGGGCAGGAAGCACTTACAATCATAGGATTATTAAGGTTGCAAAAGACCTCTAAGATGGTCACCCAACACTGCCAAGTCCACCAGTAAAGCATGTCACTGAGTGCTACATCTACACATCTTTTAAATGCCTCCAGGGATGATAACATAACCATTTCCCTGGACAGCCTCTTCCTGTGCCTGGCCAACCTTTCAGTAAAGAAATTTTTCCTGACATCTAATCCGTGCACAACTCAAGGCTGTTTCCTCTTGTCCATCATTTTTTCCACTGGAGAAGAGGTGAGTCCCACCTTGCTACAATCTCTTCTCAGGGAGTTGTAGAGAGGGATAAGGTGCCTCCTGAGCCTCCTTTTCTCCAGGCCAAAAACCTGCAGCTTCCACAGCTGTTCCTCACAGGCCTTGTGCCCCCCCTGATCTTTGTCACCCTGCTCTGGACATGCATACTTGTATCTGGTTTAGCAGAACTGGCTGGTAAAACTCATCCCCAGAGAGCACCATTACCTGACTCCTTTATGGGGGCTGTTTTGTGGCTGTGACATAGCAGATCTCTTCTCCTGCCCCAGCCCCCTAGAAGTCCTGCCCTGGCACTGCCCCATGGCCAGTTGCCATTGCCCTTGGGGCTGTGTACACCAATATTTGCTGGCTTGGCTTCTCCATGCAGTGGAAGGGATGCCTGCAGCACATGTTGGTGATGTGCCTCATGTACTGCTGGATGGTTCCAGCCTGCTCCTGACTGCATGACTTTGGTCTGCTCTTGGCTTGTGTACAGACATCTGGGGATTTTCCAGCAAAACACATGTGCCCATTCCCTGCTTTTCTCTTCCTTTTCATCACATTTAAATGGTGCCAGGTAAAGCTTAAGGGTTTCAACCGAGCAAAACAAAAATGGTGGTGAAATGAAGCCATGAGTCTACAAGGTAAGACCGACTGTGTATTTGCTGCAGATACCTGAGGGCAAAGTTTTGAGTTTTGTTCATCTTGGCTGCTCCAGGATGCCTCTCATTTCACAAATAATTTCAACAGTTCTTAATGATGATTTTTGATCAAGTGACATTTTCCATATCTCCTAATATGCTTGGGTTTCACCCTCCAGTTCCAGCCACTATTTCCTGGGCTATTTTCCACTTGGAAGCAATTCTCCACCTCACCCAGCTGTACCTTCCTGCTCCTTCCAGTCCCTCCATTTTGAAGCCTCAGCTCTTTCTCCCACAGCTCACAAAGCCGTCTGCAGGGACAGGCTCCCTTCCCAGCCCTCTCCTCCGCATCCACATCAGCTGAGCACTTTCCAAGCCTCTTCCTTCCGTGCTCTTTTCTTAGGCTGGACTCCCTTCTCCAGCTCCCCCTGCCACCTCCCTGCTCTCCAGCAAAACCCAGCACTCCCCAGCTTCCTCCTCCGCGAGCGGCCGCAGCGGCTTCCTCTGGCCACAGCTGTCCCAGACACTCTGGCTCCACGGCACACCCTCTACATGCACAAAAACACCAAAGCAGGGCTTTGCTTTCTTACTGAAAAATGCAGCTCAGCTCAGGCAGCTGTGCCACTGAGGAAACCTGCAATGCCTGTCACCCACTGTGCCACCACTAGCACGGACGCCCCAGTCGGCTCTGCCAGCCATCATGACCCATCACTCATCCCTGTCAGGCATTTGCTCCTGTCCTTATCATCTCTGTGTCCTGTAGGGCCTCTCTGACACAGCATGATATTTTTTCAAACCCGACCTGATGTTTTGTTATGATGCAGATGCCCTGTGGTTTGCAGAGGGCACCAAAATTTAAATTGAATCCATAGGAAAGCACTGTGCTTTGGTGGGAGTTTGCACAAGAGACAGGGAAAATTCTTCTGGAGTTACTGTCTGTGGGCAAGCCTGGCCCAAGGCCCTGTAGGGAATGTGTTGGACAGACAGAGGCACATCTGTCCTGGGGAGCTCTGCTCACTCAGCTGCCCCCCAGGTACCATCCTGCACAGCCAGCTTGTGTAAGGAAAGGCAAATCCCTCCCTGGGAGTGGGTCCTCTTGGAGCTTGATTGGATACAGGCTGCTCTGTGTGTGTCAGGGATGGGGACAGGACTTGGCCACCTCCAAGCCCCCTTGGCCAGTGTGGGGCTGCTGCTGCCAGTGAATTCTGGACCATCCCTGGCAGGCTGTGCCCAATCTAAGTCCACGTGATTGATGGCAAAGGGGCAGCCAAGCTCTCAGTACAGCTCTCTCCTTTGATGCTGCCAGCTCCCAGGCAGATGTGTGCTTTTAGGTCTCATGAACTCAGAAAGCTGGGAACAAGCTGCAGCTTGGCAGAGACATCCAAAGAATATCCAGATGTCGCAGGAAGTTCTGTCAGGTGGGGTCAACCTAGGACTAATTCAGTACTGGTAGGAGCCATGCTGTTCCTGGCCTCCAGACTCCCAAACAGAAAGTTACTTTTAATTTACTGGTGGCTTGTGGCCACTAGAACAACCAGGACCTTCCGTTCCCAGCTGTTGGAGTCTGAATGTCATTGGCCGAGCCCACTTTTAATTTACTTTATTTTCTGATGTAATTCAAACTAGAGAAGTTTTGTTGATTTCCTCCTTTCTAGGCAATGGTTGTGTAACACTCCTGGCTTGAGAGAGCTGCCGTGCTCCAGTCCAAAGCAGCTGTGCTGCAGTGGTGAATTTTGTTGATCCACATTGCTTAGATGGAGTGTTTGTCATCTGTCTGGACACCCTTCAGAATGGTGGGGGAACTCTATGATGATAATGAGTTAAATGCCTTGACCTCATTTGGAAATTTTACTGGGGAACATGTGCAGAACTTGGCTGGCAAGGGGGAGGGATAGTCAGCCTGTTCTTTACATTTCTGTTCGCTTAAACTACATATGCTCTGGCACATGCTACCTGGGAAGCCTGGCATGGCTGCGAGCTCTCCATCTCAAACAAACCCTGGGTCTGCCCACAGGATGTTAGACTGCTTGGGGAAGTGGTGCCAGCAATGTCTAGAGATGCTTTCTGTGCAGGGATGTGACAAGAAATGTCTGGCTCTTTCACAGAGGGGTGGAAGGTGGAGTGACATGCAATCAGGAGAGCAATCTCGCATCTCTTACCAGAGTGGCTCGTGCTAGTGCACTGAGGGGACATGAAGACACCAGAGGGTGTAAAAGAGGATCAGTGAAGTCAGGCTGCAGATGGAAAATCAGCTTCGGGGGCCAAGATGCTCTTTGCTTGTCAGACAGGAGGTTGAGAAGTGATTTAATCATGGTGGGTGGGTGATTCCACCTGGAAGAGAACCGAACAAGGGGAACTGGAGGTACTTTTGAGTCTTACTAGTGAGGGTGCATCATGAGCAAACAGCATGAAGTCTGAAAAACCCAGTAAGGAGCCCACTGACTCCTCACCTTCCCACTTGGTTGTAGCAAGGGGATATTTTTCTGCATGATGTGATTTGATCCAGCTACTGGCACTACTCTTCAGTGAAGTGAGTATGTGCAACAGTATGTGAAGTGAGATGTACAACATCATTCCTTGCATGATGTGGGGAATACTCTGCTCTCTGATCCAACTCTTGCTCTCCCTCTTCCTGGACATTATGGAGAGGAGGGCCAGCTACAATTTTTCCTCAACGCAGTTATCACAAATGTGGCTGAGTCTTCAGAATATGACAGTAATACAAGCTCACAGTTCTGCAGGAGTATGTGCATTCTAAGAGTATATTTTTTGCTCATTTACCACTTCCCTCGGAAGGTACAGGATACTTCCAGTTCCCAATATGGCAGTACAAAGTGACAGACTTTCACCTTAAAAGTTTTGAAAAATTTGAAAATTTGAAAATTGAAGTGGTCCTGAAAACACACTTCTGCCTGTCTGATACCTGGGTGACTGGCCTTGCTGTCAGACCTCACATGCTCTCAGAGGGTGCACACAGATTGATTTCTCTAGAAGGAAAGAGAAGGAAATGTGTGTATGTCTGCAGAGGGTTGGATGATTCAGTGGGGAGTTCCCAGCAGCAGCCAGTGAAAGGATGCTGGGTTTACTGGAAATGCCCAGGTGTCATTTCCCCTGGACAGAGCGCGAGCGTGGGCAGCTGAGCTGGCAGGCTGGAATCACCAAAGCACAATCACCAAGCAGTTATTTCTTTTGGATCAGTTTGAACAATCCAGCAAAGTCAGACTTTGTGTGGAAGACAAGCAGGGGCCTTTGCCAGCAGCTGAATGCTAAGACAAGGAGAATAGAACAGAACAGAACAGAATAGAATAGAATAGAATAGAACTATTTCAGTTGGAATAGACCAATGATTGTCATCCAGTCCAAGTGCCTGACCAGTGCAGGGTTGCTCAGAAGTTACAGCATGTTGTTAAGGGCATTGTCCAAGTGCCTCTTTAAACACTGACATCCTGGGGGCATCAACCACCTCTCAAGGAATCCCAGTGTTTGACCACCCTCTTAGTAAATAAATATTTTGTAATGTCAAGAGTGAAATTCTTCTGGAGCAGCTTTGAACCATTCCCATGTGCCCTATCTCTGGATCCCAGGGAGAAGGGATCAGCACCTCCCTCTCCACTTCCCCTCCTCAGGGAGCTGCAGAGAGCAAAAGAGTTCACTCTTCAGCCTCCTGTTCTCCAAACTGGAAAAGCCAAAAATTCCCAGCTGTTCTCCACAGCACATTCATTCCAGTCCTTTGGCCAGCTTTGTTGCCCTCATCTGGATGCATTCAAGTACTTTAACAATGTTCTTAAATTTTGGGGCCCAGAACAGCACATGGTTCTCAAAGTGAGGCTGCACCAATGCTAAATACAGCAGGATAATCCCCTCTGTTGATTTATGGATTGTTTGTTTGGTAGAGGCTGAGGTGCTGCCATTCCCTCCCTGTTCCAAGATGAGGACATTAAAGAGGAGCATCATCTCTGAAAAAACAGATGGGAATGTGTATTTGTATGCATCTGTGACAGCAAATACTCTTCTTACACTTTGTAACAGCAAGAAAAGCCACAGCCACAGAAATGGGGAACACAAAAGAATTTATTGCCTGGGACTCCTAGGTTTACTGCCTCATAACTGATTTTCTTATCATCTGTTTATGGTATTCAAATGGCATGCACAGGACTTTGTGCTTCAAGTCTTTAAGAACCTACTTATGTTCATTTTACACATTGTCTGGGAACTATTAAAAATTACTAATAACTGTGTTATCCACTACCATGCTGAAGTTTTAGTCACAAACACTGGCAAGTCCTGGCCAAAAAGGTCATGGTCTGTTCTTGAGCAATAAGTGGAAGCGCAACAAGAAAAGTGGTGCAACAGTTGCAGATGGCAGTGTTTCCACATCCCCTTTTGAGTCTAGACTCTAACTTGCTGAATAGTGAATACTCCGTTTGAGGTTCAAAACTGTTTTTATCCTCAGACCAGAGAACAAGAATCTTGATTCTTGTCCTCTTCTCTTCTTTTGCCTTCCTTGATGGTAGTGAGTTGCAGGTTGCCTGATGGCGTCACAGAGGCACAACTCACCCAAGCCCTTTTCTGCCACTGCTGAGGATCAGTCCATTCCATTCCCAGATTCTGATTGAGACATTGCAGTCTTGAGAGGATCAGGATATTTGGTGTGACCAAGTCACTGCAGTACGTGTGTGAAATCCGATGGTCCGATTGTCGAGCCAGGTAAGACAAACTAATGGCCCTTTCTGGTTTCCAGCTGTATCATGTGCTGTGTTCATGTTGTTTTGTGGTCGATGCTCCATGGGGCCTGGAGCATGGTCACTTTTCGGGTTTGTGGAGGGGAAACCAGGGTGGGTCACCCAGAGATGTCACAGACAAGGTGTCCCTACCAGGGAAGCTGTGGGAAGGCTCACATCAAGAGAAAGGTGCTGGGTGCAGTGGAAGCAAATGCCCTGATATTTTTCCAGGAGGGCTTCCGAGAGTCTTAGGGTACTCTGCTTTGAAATGCCACTTGAGATTTTCCCTGAGTGAGCAGGATGGGTTTTCAGAGCTGTTCTCAAACTCCTCAAGAGCTCATGTATCTGCGGAACATGCGATGGACTGTCTCCATGTGGAATTCCTACCAATATCTATGATGTTTTTCAGGTATTTCCTTTTCCCAGGGCTGTCTCTTCTTTCTATCTCTCCCATGCTGCAACCATGGACCCATCCCCAGCTCCAAGTGAGCTGCTTTGGGAGGGGAAGCAGGATCCCTGGGACAGTCCTGGATGTTGGGTAGCTCCCATCTCAGACAGTGGTGTGACTGCTGATGTGCATCACTCACAGAGCACGGCTCACAAGGGAAACTTCTCACGTGTTCTTCTTGGCTTCTCTGTTCTCACTCACAGCAATTATGTGTCTGCTTTCTGGCCTTCATTTGTGCTAAGCTGTTGTGCCTCAAGTGAGCTCTTATTAGCACTTCCTTCTCTGAAAAGGAGTGACTGCAAAATAAGCCAAGGGTCATTTCCCTTCCCTTGAGACCAGGAGACATCCTGGCTTTTAAATCAGGCTCCATAAATTTTAAGCCTTAGCATCTCATGTGTTTTGCCTAGAAAGGGGTGGAGGTTCCCCTGGAGAGAGCAAGGAAAAAAATTCCTTCTGATGTGACAGTACATTGCCTGAGCCAATGTTTTTAAGGCGTCTGAGACAGCACAGACCAGTGAAAAAAGCAATCATTAATATACCAAGTGTGTGAAATTAATCAAAAGTGGAAAAAAGGAAGTGACCATTTTATATTTCTTGCATCATCTTTACTTGCATATCATCCTGCAGGGTTGGGCATCAGCAGGTGAAGCTGCTAAGTATCAGCCAACAAAAAATGCTACCAGTAAATAAAATGCTGCTGTTGAAAGTCAACAAAAATAGACTGTGCTATGTGTGGTGAATGTAAATTTTTAGACTGAAAGTACTCTTAATAGCTGCAGTGTTCACTATAAGGTCAGAAAAAAAGGATTCAGACTAATGTCAGAATCTTGAAACTTCTGCAAGTCCATAACTAAGGTCAACAGCACAGAAATTATACATTTTTATCCTTTACTGGCTAAAACCCAGTGAAGTTTAAAGGCAAATCATATGCATTATTTACAACAAAATGACTGGTTTCAGTGGTGAGGATTGAATCAGGACCTCAACATGTTCTTCTCCACTGATGGACTATCCCTCTAGTGCCTGTGTTTACATCCTGAGATCAGAAACAAGGGCTGCACCAAGGAGTTCCTCTCTGCCCCTTCCCTGGGGATAACTTTTCTCCAACAGTCTCTTGCCTTCACTAAGGTCTCTATTTTAATTTCTTCTCTACAGACACAGCAGTGATGTTGGAAGTTGCCATATTCATGAGGGCTCGTGGCTTGAAGAAATCAAACTTTCTAAACCCATGAGGTGCTTAGTGAGATTTTCATCCAGTTCAGAGCTGCAGCCCAACCCACCTCCCCCAGCAGGGCTCATGGAAGCAGTTCATGGGTAGGAGACAAATGCATGCCCAGGGTTCTTTCACTCCATTCCAGGAGTGTATGTCCTGCATGACCACAGCAAGACAGCAGCAGGATGGTTTCATCCTCAGGTAGGGATTGGATCACCAACACATCCACCAGCATAACCCACACGGTGGGTGTGTGGGATGATCCTGATGTAGGAGCCACACCCAAACACAAGCTGTGTGTGGCAATACAAGCCCCACTTCTGCCTGAAAATCCCAGCATTGTTCAGCTATGGAACAGTCTCTGCACAGAGGAAACCTGCTGTCATCTTCTCTGGCGACAGACAGGGCCATGGGTGAGGGTCAGCCAAAGAGACAGAGGGAGAAGGAAAGGATTCAGCAGAATATTATTTCTTGATTCTGCTCCTGCAATTAAGAAAGGGTTGTGTTTATCACTTTCACGTGCCTCAACTCCCACCAGCTGCATGCACCCACCCACAGCATGTGTGCTGTGTTTTTATTACGGCTGTAGCCTCAGGTAGCGTGGAACTGGGGCCAAGCATACATTAGTAAAATTAGAAGAAATATCATCTGACGGGTCTGGACGGTGCTGTGGGCAGAGCATATTTGGCAAGACTGCTTCCTTCGCAATCCAGCCCAGAGACATTCCCTGATCCTATCTGAACAAGGACTGAATTTGCAGAACGAGTCCCGGCCTGTGAGCTGTGAGTCAGGGATGTCTTAAACACTGCCTCAGCATCCAACACCAACAAGCCTTTTTTATCCTGTTCACCCTGCTTAAATAACTGCAGCAAGCCCTCATGTTAACAAAGCAGCCTTGAGGGCCATAAGGCTGGGTTTTTTCACACCTTCCAGCAATTGCCCCTTGTGTATCTGGCCAGTTTTGACCCATTCTTGTTCTTTCCTCTGCTTCAGCTAATGGGACTCAGCTGCACTGCTCAAAGAAAGTGGTTTGAAACCTGCATCTGCTCCATATGGCTGCACTCATGTCCCTCACTGGTGATCCCCAAGGATTCACTTCAGTGGGTTTGTCTATGCATCAGCCTTTGTAGGATGCATGTGCTTAAAATTAAGTATACTTTCCAAGCACTTTTGAGCACCTTCCTAGTAAATAAAGCCTCCTTCATGACTCAAGAGATTTCATAAATTGTCTACCAGGACATGCCAGGACATGCAGGAATCTTTGGAATACCCTGTGTTTACATCCTAAGATGATACACCTCCATTATATCTGAGAAAACCTAATTAGAAATGTTGGATTTGAGAACCATTTGCTGGAAAATGGTGGTGAAAAACATCAGGTCAAAGGAAGACAAGATTCACACTGATCTATTCCAGAAAATCCTACCTGGTGCAGGTATCACACTGACTCAAACTGTCCTTGCCCAAGTTTCAGTGAGAGACTGCAGATGTGAAGGCAATTACAGATTAATGACTGCAAAGGTGCATTCACCTTGTTACTAGAAGATGGAAAGAGAAAGTATTATTTACTTGTGAAGCAAAGGAATTTAGGACAGAAGTTTGTACTAACAGAGAATAAAAGCATAGTGCTTTATTCAAACGCAGAGCAATGGAGACAAAAGGCTGATTCAAAAGGGCTACATGGGAAGTGCCTGATGCCTTCATAGCCTTGTTTTATCTTCAAAAACAGGCACATCACAGGGAGTAAATGAGTCCTGGGTGGTCATAAACAAATTGCAGTACTTTGTGGAAGAGAGAGGGTCATACCCTCGTGTACCAAGGATGTACCAAGATCTACCATTCTCTCATGTACCAAGAAAGACATGTTCAAATCTAAATTTCTCAGAAGGGATGAGAAGGATCAGATTGGAAAGAAAATAAAGGCAGCTTGAAACTGGATTTTATCTTAAATATATTTTGCTCTTCTTCCACAATACATTGCAATGCAGTCTTCATGCCCCTTTTCTCACCTTCCTTTTGTTTTGCAGTATCACCCATTGCTCTTTACATGTCAGTACTGCCCACTATCAGCACCACACACAACAAACAACACCATTCCCCTCTCATGGGCTTAGGATGACTTATTTCAGAGATATCATTCAAGGGCCTTAAATACATTGGCCTTAGAGCTATTTTTACTTGCAAGTGCTTCAGCCAGACCTTTGATGTTTCATTTGGGTTCAGGGTAAAATAGACAACACATTAAAATAAGCAAGAGCTGGTGGTTTTGCTCTAAGTGATAGAAGAAGCCAGGGTGAGATGTAGAAGAGGAAGGGAAGGGGATTGCCAAAGATTTCCGTTGGATACTCACTCTCTCCAGGGCTTGTAAATCTCTTCTGTAACCCTCCTAATCCCTCCTCCTGCAGGGAGTATGGTATCACTGAAATCTTCATGATCTCCTGCAAACAAAGGTTTTAATGCAGCCTTTTGTTTATTGTCTCTGCAAAGAAAAAGGAGGTCATTTTTTCGCTGTAGCCTGAAGGCTCGGGGAAGTTATCAAGTGTCCTATCCTGCTCTGCTTCCCATCCAGCATTTTGACAGGCATGGGCTAGTCCACATCCAAACAGTACCTCGCTGGATGTGCCAAAGGAATGGAGTGCTGGGGTCCATGTCATGAAAATCTTCCAAAGTCAGGGTGGAGGGAAGGCAACCACAACTACCCTCACCGGATGCCTAAATGCAAGCGAGAAGGAGACTGTCCTATTCCAACCTCAGTGGATTGTAGAGGGAATTACTCACATTCAAATCAAAACCATCCTGTGACCATGTTTTTGTGCTGCCCACTTGTGCTGCTTCATCTCATGAATTTTACTTACCTTTTACTCCATCTTTCAGCATGTGGGTAGACCCATTGTTGTCTATGCCTATTTCAGGGACACTATGTATTAGAGGTAGACAGGTATAAACCTGTCATCTCTAATATGTCTATGTAGAAAGAGGGAAAAAATTGTTTGTTTTTAAAAAAGGAAAAGGAAATTCTGTAGAAGACATTTAAAATAGAAATATTCTAGGAAGAATATTGGATAATAGAGAGAAAAGTTTTGGGAAAAATGAAAGCAAGCCACATGCAAGTAAGCAGGGAAAATTCACAGTACAGCAAGAAGGTGTAGATGTTAAAATGGGAGGAGATTTGAATGCAATTGAACAGAGAATTTACTCTGTGGCACCTACAGAGATTAGCAATGTGGCCAGGAAATATCATGAAAGTGGAATAATATGGGCTGCCATCACTCAGGGAAAAATATCCCCAAATGACACTCAGAAACAGCCATAGGAAAGCTGGGAAATTATATAGGATAAGAATCTATGTGTAACCTCTGGCAGCCAGCTGGCATTGTGAAATTTCCTGCCATCCTCAGTGGGCATCACCCTAATCTGCCTGTCTTAGATACGGCTTGAAGGTTGCTGTTAATTCCTTGGAATCTCAATGCCATACACTGCAAAGCCAGAGGCCTCAAAGGAGAGTAGAGACATAATCAGATTGTTTGGAGTGGGTTTGATTCATGAAGATGTGCTTAGATATTAACTGAGATATGAAGAGATATGAAAATAACAGATTTGAGTCTACAAATATCTGAAGGATGCAAGCAGGGTCACAAAAATGCACTTGAAGAGAGAGAAAATAGGATATAATAGAAAGAAGGAAAAATTCCCTACCAGTATTGAGAAGACAAAACTAGGATATGGGGTCTTAAAGAAAGTTCTCTTGAATGCCTTTCTCTTTCAAATAGCAGGAAATATCCTGTAGATGCAGTCTTGCTTGGATAGGATAAAAGCTAATAGTCTCAGCTCAAACTTCTGAGACACAATGCTTCTTGATGAAAGGTTAATTTTAAAAGTGAGTTAATTTCTGCCATGGATACAGTGAGCTGAAAAAAGATCACCTATTTCTAAAATTCCTTTAAAAACATTGTGTGCAATGAGCAGTCAGAAGAAAGCCAAGAAACTGAGAGCCAGGAGCTAGCAAAATCATTAAAGAAACAGCAAAGAAATACAAAGAGCACAATGCATTCAAATCGGCACAGAGGGCCAGATGGTACAAACCCAAGGGTATTAAAGGAATTAGCTGAAAAACTCTTAGGCCCATTATCCATTATATTCAAGTGCTCCTGGAGAACTGAGGAAGCCCTGGTGACTGGCAGAGGGAAAACATCACGCTTCTCTTCCAAAAGGGGAATTACAGATCAATTAACTTGGCATCCTTTCCAGGTGAAACTTGGTCTCTACTAATCAGAAAGCTCTATTAGCTGTTCTGCAGGAGGAACAAAACAGAAATGTGTCACACACGTAGAGAGGTCACGTTAAGAGGGGCAGTTGCACCCAAGTGATAGACTCTACAGACAGATTATACTCACAGTGTTGATGGGAGGAGGAAAACCACATGGAGTGGGAAGTGTTGGGTGGGGAGAGTGAAGGATAAGCAGCTGCTTATCCACCACGTGGGATGAGTATAAGTGTAGTGGGACACGCTGGTGGGAGGAAGAAGGGATATGGTCCCTTGAGTCACTCGGTAAATTTACCCTCAAGGGTTTCACTGGCTGACAAGACAACTGGTTTTACAGAGAACTCTTCTGCAGAAATGTTCTTGATTTCAGTATGTAATTCTACTCATTTTCTTCAGACATAATATTCCTTTAGAACTTGATCCATCCCTAAAGGGTTCCATGCAGACACAGTTGACTTTAGCAGTGGCTGGACCGGGCCCAAAGCATTACAAGAAACATGTAGGGTGGATACAGAGAATAACAATGAAAGAGATTAAAATCAGGCCCTACAATAGGAAGTGGAGTTTGCTTATAAATATTGCCATGTTGGGCTCCTCAGGGATTCCTGCTGACTTGGACATTATATTCATCTGCAGTAGCACTGAGGAAGGAGAAGAAAAATACATCAATCAAATTCAAAGATAACACTCAGCTGGAGTGTGAATTGCAAATCATTTATTAGAAGCACCATCCTAAAGGGATTTCAATAAATGAAAAGTGGGACATAGTGGGAATAGCAAGAAATGAACAAATCTAAGTGCAGAAACATCCACAGGGTAACATTGCTCACTAAGGAGAGGTCAAAGCAGTAACCCCAGAGGCTGTGGAGAGGAGTAATCCAGAAGATCTCCTTGGATGCTAATTTGATAGAAAGCTACAGCTGATAATTCATTAAAAATACCGAGATCAATCCTCTTTTGAAGTGCTAATAGGAATACCACTTGGGGCAGGGCCTTCTGGAAAGAGTGCAGGCAAACAGGTAATGGTATAGATTAACTGGTATAGACAGGAGGGTGGAAGGAATGACCTATTTACTAGGAACATCAAAGGAAATAAACACATACATAGCTTGGATAAAATAAACAAAGGGAGGCAGCAGGGTATAGTCAGATACAGAGACAAACCTTATCATGAAATAATGCTGCTGAGTGGGAGACAGAACCAAGGCTCATCAGTAAGCAATGGTGGGGGCTACACACGTGGCTATTTTCAGGCTGGGAAGGGGATGATGACCTAATGATTTGGATCTCCAGCAGGATTGGCTTGGAAATGTCTCCACTGCAGGGAAGAAAAGGGTTTTAAACCACCATACACTCGGGTCCTGTGTTTGGTTCTCCACCTCCATGGAATCACCACCTTGCTGCCTCTGGGATCACAGCATGTTTGCAGTCACATTTTTGGCAATGTTCCTTGAGCCAATAGACGTGAAAATGAAAGTAAAATCATCAGGGCTTGAATACCAGGGGGGAAAGTATAGTGGAAGGAATGTCACTGCAGATGAGGTGGAAAATCCCAGTGGCATGGGGTTAAATACTCCAGATGTGTACAGACAGAGCCTGGCAAGGCAAACATAAAGAAAAGGACATGAATTATCATATGGGGAAGTCCAAACCCAGAACAAGCATTGCAGATGTCCTTAGCAGTGGTGCTATTTGTTCCTTTTTCTAGGTGACTAATTAATGTGGGCCAGAGGAGAGATTAATCTCACCTTTTTTTTTTAATATCCATGGGGTAGTATCATGGATCTCCAGAGTGGGAACTGTGAGAAAGTTATGCTGCCCCGCCATACCTCAAGTACTTAACTCCTGTTAGCTCACAACCTCAACTAGATTTTACCACAGACAGGAGATTAATGCTACACTTGAAAATACCAAGCAATCTGGAAAACATGAGAAAACTTAATGGGAATTTCACTGATTTCTTTACAAAACTGCTAGACCACTTGTTCCACCAATGCTCCCATTTCTCTGTTGTCTGCCCATTGACTTCCAACTGGGATTCACAGTGCCGTTTATGATCCAGAAATCTCAAAGTGTGCATGGCCAACTACCAAATTCTTTGTTTTCACACACATCACCTCTAAGCCCTTATTAAGAGAGGGCTTTGGGAACCCCACAATAGGATGTGTCCTCCGTTCTTGAATTTGCAGCCAGCAGAGACACTCCTCATTCTTACCTGATCTGCACCACAGGTGGCAGCTCTTCACCTCGTGGCTCTGGCAGTGCTGCTCACAGCAGGCCAAGGAATTCCAGGCAATCCTTCTCAGTGGAGAGGCTTGCACCACACTTCAGTGATGTGAAATCCACCCACGTTTGGGAAGGTGACAGTACATTAGAACCACACAGCATCACTTGAGAACCCATGACAGCAACTGGAGCATCACCAAGGGAAGCTCTGCAGGAAGGGGATGAGAAACTCCCTCCCACCACTTGACTCATGTGGGTTGCTGCTTGGATACAGGTTGAGGCAGCCACTGAAGTCGTGGCTGTCTGTGGGCTGCCAAGTTTCTAACTTGATGTTTTATGGGGCTCTGTCTATCAAAATATTTGGGGTCTGCTCATCTGTGGTTTCTGTGCCAGTTTCAGAAGCATGTGTTGGCTGCACAGAAACCACAGCAAGGCACCATCTTGCTCCCATGTTGGCTGAATCACCTGCTTTTTGAGCCTGGTTGTCAGGGAAAAGCCATACATGTGCAACAAGCTGTTGAAAATAGTTTTTAAGGGGTCCCAAGTGTCAGGGCTCCTACTATGACTGGGCAATGTAGTGCTTGCCTAAGTATTGTTTCAGAGAAACAACCACAAAGGATATATGCAGAAATGTGAACAATTGTTGGATTTGAGACTTGTAAGCAAGGACCCAAAGCTAATTTTAAAGGAAATTAAAATTTCCAAAGGTATTTTTTTCAAAGGAAATGTTTAATTGTCTGATCTTCAAATTGCACTCCATTTTGGTATTACTAAATGAGAGGAAAGGCAGGCTCTTGGTTGAGATGATGGAACAAGTACTCCAGGGTAAGTTCCTGGTCCCAGCCCAGCTTTCCAGAACCCAAGTTACTCAATCCTTCTGTATTAGAGTTCACTATCAGGAGAAAAGGATAATATTACTTTTCTCCACACCTCATCTATTTAATCTTTTAAATAATGGGGAGAGACAGAGAGAAGGTTTAATATAAAGATGCACAACCTCTTGCACTGTAGAGTACCTCATCTTGATTAAGGACTTGCACATTATTGATGTTTATATTAATTTCAGCTGTCCCAACATATTATTTTATACAAAGGAAGACAACTACAGAAAACTGCAGTTATGCAGCACAGTTAACTAGATATTACATGGATCTGTCCCTCTGGTTTAAAACCCCATATTTATCTGCCTAGGTGTAAGCAATGTGTTAGAGGCTGAGTGGCTTAGTAAGCAACCAAGTCTTGTGACAGATAATTTATTGTGGCTGAAAGGCTGAAGACTAATTCTTCATTTTCACATGATGGTTCTAAAACTAGCTATTATTCACTGTACATCTACACCATGAAAGGGTAACACATATAATTAAAACTAATACAGGTATTTTAACTCTTTTTGGCACAGATCACCATATGTCTATTTTAATTCCTAATTGTCACATATAGTCCGTGTTCTGTAAGCAAGAGTAAAAGTGCAAGCTATACTGTTTCCAAACAGTGATGAGTCAATGATAGACTATTTAAATCTTCCTATTCAGGTGAGTGGTGATCCCCATGTCTCCTTTCAAATTTATGATCTTCCTTCCTGCCTTTAATTGTCCTAGTTTTCCTGAGGAAATCAAAACATAATGGTATAAACCAGCCATTTTGTTGTACATAATGCATATGATTTGCCTTTAAACTTCACTGGGTTTTCACCATTAAAGGAAAAAAATTGTATAATTCCTGTGCTGTGGGCCTGAGTTGGTGCTGTGCTGATGGTGAGCAGGTTCTGCTGCCTGGTGGATACTCAGGGCCACATTCAGGCCTGAAGAAATCTCATATCATTTCAGATGCTTGAAACTCAGGAGCTTAATCTATGTTCATCACACAGTCATTGGAGAAATAACTCTGCAGAGCAATTCTCCACCCGCTCTTCTATGGCTGCTGTCAGAACCTGAAGAACCACCAGTGCTGCCAACCAGGCAATTAACCCTTCCTGCTGGAGAACCTACCACAGTGTGACAATCCAAGAAAAAGGCTCTGCCAGAGGCCAAAGGGCTGCACACAACTGTCCCTGCAGCCACCAGGTTCAGTGTGATCAGCTCCCCTGAAACGAGTGCAGTCACCAGGGAGCAGTGACAGTGAACCACGTCCTGCCACACAAACCATTCCCACCAGCTCATACACAGATTTCTCACAGAGCTGAAGCCTAAAGTCTTTGCTTTGCTATCTACTGTGCCTTTGTACTCAGCCTTCAGCAAGGGCTGAGGTGCAGACATCTCTGAGACAAATTCTCCATCCCCTCTTGCCAGCTAATAGGAAAGGAGAGTTTAATATTTCAGTCTTAGTGCTTCTTATCCATGCCTGCATGAGTTTATTTTAATCAGTGGGATGGGAAGGGAGGTGTCAGTGCTTGCAAACCAGGAGTTTTTGGCAGTATTGATGCCACTTCTGATTTATGTTTGATACATGTCCCTTTCTGTTTCTGTTTTCAAGTTGTTAAGTGACCTGACACAGAGCACCCTGAAATCTGTGTGTGTCAGAGCAGGTCTGTGATGCATTTAATGTATAGACCAAAGTATATTGATAAAGCATGAGATTTTCAGCCAAGCTGAAAATTTATCCCAAATGCTGATCTACATCAACATTACTTCCATTGACAAAATACTCTTTAATATTATGCCCCATCTGAATTTTTCACAGGAACTATTTAATTCTCCTTTTTAAACCCTACAGAAATAGCAGGTTTATATTTTATGAGAACAATCAGTTGTACTTTTCATTTATACATGACAACAATCTTTACAGTAAAGCTTTCACACTGCATCTTCTTTAAATGATTAAAAAGACATAAGGGAAACAGTGTTGGAAATACTGATTTATTTTTTTCTTTAGGTAGTCAAATGCTGAATCACTACAAAATATGCACTGTGGTCCTCAACCTGCTGGCAAGGAGAGTGAGAAAGCAGGATCCCTTCCCATGTTTGTGTCAGCCTCTCATGGTGTCTGTGCTACAAACATCACCATTTGTGTGTTTGAGCATTGACAGGCTTGCAGGTGGAACTCCTGTGTAAACCAAAGGTGAGACAGATCCTGGCTCACAGAGTAGCCCAGGTTGCTGAATATGGGTGTGAAGACAGTCAGGTAGATAGGACTATTCACAGTGACCATTCCATTTGCCAAGCACAGCCTCTGTGCCCACTGAATACAGATTTCTTCAAATTTGGTGGCTATCTGAGTCTCTACTTTTTCATAGAATCACAGAAAAGCCAGGGTTGGAAGGGACCTTAAAGATCATCCAGTTTTAATCCTTTTGCCATGGGCAGGGACACCTTCCACCAGATCAGGTTGCTGTGAGCTCCATCCAGCCTGGCTTTGAACATCCCTGTGGCTTTGCCCAGGGATGGGGCAGCCACAGCTGCTCTGGGCAACCTGTGCCAGGGCCTCAGCACACACATAGGGAACAATTTCTTCCCAATACCTACTTTAAACCTATTCTCTTTCAGTTTGAGTCCATTCCCCCTTGTCCTGTAACTACACACCCTTGTAAATAATCTCTCTCCAATGTATATACTTTGTACACATTCTTTACAGAATTTTGTGTGTACTCTTTAGAAGATGTAGAATTTGAGTTGCAAAAGCAAGTCCTGATATTGGGTCAGCATTTCTGCTCGTTCATTTAAATTTTTTTTCCTAAACACACATGTGACAAAGCATCATTCACTTTCTACTCATTTACCCCAGAAGACCATGAAAAATACTGTTATGTAAGATGCGGAGCAATATTAATAAGATTTAAATTATAATTACTGCCCACAGGACATAGATACAAGTTAATACACCTCTTTCCACACTACTGTAGGACATGCTCTGTTTTCAAAATATCCTAAATGAAGTATCTTCCCAAAGTCTCTGCTGCTCCCATATGTTGCTTTTAAATATCAGATGAGTTTTCCAGTTGGTTTTAACATCTTATGCTGTGGCCAGCTGATGTAATTTGGCATAGATCCATTACACCATCGGAAATATGTCAGTCTATACCAGCTGAGATTACAGCACAGTTCTAATTTTAAATATACTTAGCATCTTTTTAATGCTTTCTCAAACAATGCTAGTAAAACCTGGTTTATCTCAGTTTCTGTCCTCAGTAAGCCTATGTGCAAAAGTTAACATCTTGGAAGAGATGAAAGAGACCTGTTCCTGCTCAAATTTTGAAGGAAATATCCCTTATGAAGTCGTGACAGGAGGGATGGGTTTCCATAAGAAGAGTGGGATAAAAGAATATAACTCACCATTTTAAGTAATGCTGAAAACAAAGCTAAATTCAAAGTATTGAGGAAAATCTTCTTCCATGTTTCAACTCTGGAGCTGCTTAAATTATTCACTATAAATATATGACCATACTGATTTAGCACTTTCACTGCTCTTTGTGATTTTGTTGACCAAGATGACCTTGATTTGCTGACTGTTCAAAGCACAGTTTTGCCTATTAAATAACTTTCAAATGCTCACCTTGGACTGCATAAAGCTATTACTGACATGCTCACATAATTCTTCCCCTTGAAGTGTCAGTCTAGTTATACCAAAAAGAAGTACACACACATGGTGTACATTCTCATGAGCCCACGTAAAGCCCTGATATGGCAAAGCTTTGTACTGGCCTGGAGCTGCCAGATGCTGCTGGTCCCTTGTGTGGTGTCTCATCTCCACACCCTCTGAGGAGCTGCTGATGCTGTGGGATGGAGCAGTTAACTCCTGTGTTCTCCCCCATCCTGGGTTCATTCCCCCTGGTGTCTTTGGGATGTTGTTGGTTCCATGAGTGAAACCAAACATCATGAGCAGGGCTCTCAATAGGAACTGCAGGCTGGCCCAAGGAGGGGCTGGATGAACCCTTCCCAAAGGTGTGTCAGCTCCAGGGGCAGCATTCCAGCACAGCAAAATCCACTTTCCCTGCTCAGCTCACCCAAGCACTGGGCAGTGCAGGATAAACCCATAGTGGGGTACATCCTGACATGCTATCAAGCTTGGCACTACAGACATTTCCCATTGCTCTGAGGGGGTGAAAGCAAAGCATGGATAAATGTTCTCAAAGTGGAAGGTGACTTACTTGGCTAAATATATCTTGTGGAAGTTCAGTCCTCGTGGGAAGATTAGCATTTAGGTTACCAGCCATTCTTATTCCCAGATGGTGTGGTCCCTAAGATACAGGTGTAGGTGGTGTAGGCCCCTTCAAGTGTGACCCAGAATGGGGTTATCACATCTGTGTCCTCCCAGGGTCAGTGCTGGATCCTTCCCTGAGGAAAAAGTGTCCCTTTTGGATGTTTTCAGAGTGTTTCAGGAAACTGTGTCTGCCACAAAAACCTCCTTGTACATTCAGGCATCACACCAGCCTCTCCTGCTCCCTCCTTCCTTCTCTCATTTTATGAAGCACCTGACACTTTGGGGCTTTCTCTGGCTTCAGAAGGGAAAATAAGGATTTTCCTTTTTTAAAGCTTTTTTTTTTTTTTTTTAATCAGAAATCTTTAAATGTTTGTCTCATTCCTAATATGTCTAAAAGCCTGTTTAGGAACATTCAGCTCAAATCTGGTTTTGTGAAAGTTAAGTGTGTGAGTGATACTCTCAGGCACATGGTGTGATTCCTGGGGATGGTGCTGTGCAGGGCTGAGTTGGACTCGGTGATCCTTGTGGGTCCTTTCCAACTCAGCATATTCTGTGATTCTGTGATATCTGAAATCTGCTCAAGTGTGAGTAGGAAAGCAAGACGGATGCCATTTGGGAAATGGGGATTTCAACATGAGGACATTACTGTGCTATTTTATACAGCAACAAAATAAAGCTTAAAGGTCTCTTCTGTGCATGCCATTTTCAGTATGTTGAGGAAAATATATTTTTACATACACAAAGCAAAGCAAGCTCTAAGTGGTTGTCAGCTCCCTCCAAATGACATAAAAATGCCAGTACCTAAGAAGAATACATTAAAAACCTAGAACTATGAGAAATAGTAAAATGCAGAGCACAGACTAGAGTAGCAATACTCTTCTCCAAAGCAGTTTGAGGATATCTATGTGCAAGGTCATGCTGCCTATAGCTGTCCTATTAAATGTTTTTCTTGTCAGAGATTACAACACAAAAAGCTTTTGGTAAGTTTTGGGCTGATGGTCAAGTCCAAAGGGTGTTTAGAAATGCTCCTTTTGACCTGAAGGAAGCACTGCTTGCCAAGGGAAGTTAGATGTCAATACAAACCCAAATGTGAATGGTAACACTGGTATCCTTAACCCTCACAAACAATGAAATTTCCAGCACTCCCTGCATAAAATGCAGCTCATCAAGGTCTGATTTGAGTTCATGAGATATTTCAACTTTATCCTGTTGTAGTTTAAGAAAATTTGGTTGTGTTGGAGCCCTTGGCAATGCTTCCAATCTGCACCAGTTGGACACATCTCCCTGGCCATCAGTCTTCACAGTGTGTTGCACCCAGCAACTGGCAAATATTCAGTGGTTTTTCTGTTGCTTGTGTTTCTCCTAATGGAACTCCTAAGTAACCTAATTGGCAATTCCCATTTTAATGAGCTCCTTATTATGGGGTTAATAATCTGCATTATTTTGTGTGGTTCTGGCCATTAGCAGCTTGATGTTAAATGGTTTTAATTTGTTTTGATGCGCATCTGTTGACTTAGCGTCTCAAAAAGTAAATAGTTCAGTACAGATCTGATCAGGAATATGCCCCTGAGGTCCTAAGTGCAGGCAGCAACCCTCCCACTGTCTGCCCTCTGTCAAATCTCCTCATTAAGACTTTCTCAAGACCCAGCAGGGTGTATTTTTGCAATATGATGCCCTACAAAGTTGTCCTGCCACTGTGGTAATTGGTGGCGTGCTATCGTAACCCAGCTTTCAAAGCATCTCCCTAGGTGCTCAGCACAAGGAATGAATTGGCACTAACACCTTGGGGAAAAAAAGAGGAAAGAAATCTCAAAAGGGACCTGAATGGGTGGGGGAAGAGGAGGAGGAGGAGGAGCAGTTCCCAGGGATTTCACACACAACTTCTGTTGCTATGGCAATCTCTCTGTCTGTCTGTACTTGCTCAGAGCAACAGCTTCATCCAGAGCCACAAAGTCAGGCAATTTCAGTAGGGCCCTTTTGGAGTGTGGGGAACAAGCAATGGGGATGTTTATGCCAAGAATAGGTGATGTGTGTGGGGGTGTGATAGAGAGACAAGAATACTTTGCAAATTTGCATTAGCCTGGTGCCTGTTCTCAGCAGGGTGGTGCCAGGGGCATGTTTGTGTACAGCACCCAGCACAGCCACCACCTGAATTTCAGCTGGAGCTCCCAGGCAGAGCCACAGTACTGATAAAGCAAAAAGGTTTGGGTCAGGGAAGTGAGAAGCCTCCAGCATGTGGAGGAACAATGAAACGTGTCTCCTACCCAAGCATATATTTCATATATTCTGAAAACAAGTAGGATGGGAGAAAGTGTTGAATCACAGACATTGTCCTCGGTGAAACACCGTCTCACCCACAAATTGCTTCTAACACTAATAGCAACACGGCACAGACAAGAATCTGTGGGAAGAGTGAGTCACTGGAAATGACATATTTATATAGCACCCCTCAGCATTGTATTATGGCATCTCTGCTTTCATGAGATCCGGTCCTAGAGGTCCTGCTGCACTCTAGACCTTGAGGATGTCCTCAGTCTTCAGGCTCTGCTTAATCTTGGCCTTTCCAAATATAGTAGCTGGTCAAAGTGTTCCTTACACCAGGATCGTAGGTGGTTCACTTCCACTGACCTCCAAACAGGCCAGATTTCAGCTGTGGTTTGTGATGCTATATGACCACAGAACAAGAGAGCTGCAGCATAAGTCTAACCTGCCTGCAAGTAATCTTGCTTCTGCAGAAGGTGTTTTCACCAGGGCAGAATGGAAAAAAGACTCCATACCTTCCCACACCCTTTTCACTGTGTGATTTCAGGAAACTGCTCCCTCATGATAAAAAGTTCCTGCAATAATGCACCCCGAGGTGTTGGGTTTTAAGCTTTTCCAGAGAACAAGATGTGTCCTGCTTTGAGAAGTACTCACCAGGGTGCAGCTTGCCAAGTGCTGGGATTCAGACTCAGAAAAAAATTTTTTTTTCCTCTAAATTGAGCTGGATCAAATCTTCTTAAGAAAAGAGTATCTTGGCACAGCCTGGAGAGAAAACAGAGATAATGCCAGTTGTGTGTTAACTTTTCAACTGGCATGTATTTTGTTTTTTAGAGCTGGTATTAGAGGGAGGTGATCTCTCTGGTGCCAGAGAGGTTAATGTAACTGCCACTGCAATCATTTGAGTTAGGCAACACATATCTCGGTTTAAATCATGCTTCACATGTGGACTTAGAGTATTGAAAGCATTTAGGATTTCAATCCACACTTCCTCTTTCAAGTCAAGGCTTCTTTCAGCTTCACCAAATACTTTAGAATGACTTTTTTAAGAAACTGAACCAAGTGGATATGATTTCCAGCATGCAGAACAGCACAAACCCTGTGCCCTGATCCTCACACCCTGTGAGTCTTGCTGTGAGCGTGGCAGTGCCTGCATCCTTCCCTGATCCCTCATGGCCCCCAGCAATGGTCTGGAGGAGCATCTGCTCTGTTTCCCTGCATCTTCCTGAAATGTTTCCTGGCTTCATGTGCCCTGGAGTCTACTTTTATCAGGAAAAAATGCGAGGTGCCCCTCCCATGGCCTGGTTGCTGGTGAGTACAGCACCAGGAGGAAGGGAGCCTCTGACTGGGGAAAACTCCTGACACAAAGCCCTGCTCCAAATAAATACCAAGCAATGCCCCTATTTTGTCAGGCCACACAGCTTTCCTGGCTTCTGCTGGCTGGAGCCATCTGAATCTCCCTCACTTTCAGTAGCAGGATGGGGTTTTTCACAGCTGGTGAAATATTCCACTTAAATACATGGACTCTTAAAGGGGTTGCCTCTCCACTACAAAAGTGAGAAGTAGTAGAGCCTATCTGAAGTCAACTGCCTGAAATCATGTTTCTCTTTGAGAAAAATCTCACTTTTTCCAGAGGGCTCCCCTAGCCTGGAAGCCTGGAGATAAGGAGGGGAAGATAAAGGCTGTGCTGCAGGGCTGTTTGTATTGGAAGAGACAATAAAGCTGATGATAGTAAATGCTGAGTGTATGAGACTGAATGGATGGATGGAAAATTACTGAGATATTATTTGCTGCTTTATCTTGGGAACTGAAGTGAATGTGATTTCTAGCCCAGAATGATGTGATACTGCCTGAGCTGCATCCTAGGATACACAGGAGAAGGCCTGGCCTCTCCTGCCTGCCAGACTCCTGCTTTTCTCAGGGTTCTTTTCCAAGAGCTTCAGGACATGGACAGAGGGTAGCCTGAGGACTGGCAAATCTACCAGGAACCACCTGGCTGTCAGGAATCCTGTCCTACCTGTGCCACCCCTGCGAAAATCACACAGCCCTGTTCCTCACTTTCCTTTGATTTTTATCTGCATCCTTCTGGGGTTCAGAGCCTTCATCTGCCTGTCAGTCACTCCATGTTAATTTATTTTTTTTCAGGGCTAACAGCACTTCCCTTCCCACAGCCATGTTGTGTAGATAAATAGGGGATGCCTGAGGCTGTGCACTCCAAGCCTTTCTGGCAGAGTCAACCTCAGGCCAGCACTGGGAGTTGGCCACTGGGGCAGCAGAACAAGAGGCTGTAGTGCTCTTAAAACAACATCCAAACCAACAAATGAGTGAGACTCTTCCCTGCCTTCTGAAGCCTTCCTAACCCATTCCCAGTGCTCACAGCTGCCAGAAAAAGTCTTCATGGAGCACTGAGCCAACTGAACAAAGGCACAGTGGCACTTTCTGTCCTTCAGCCTGCGGGTTGCTGTTTTGCATTAGAAACCTCCACGACAGTAGGATGAATTCTTAAATTCAGGCTCCACAAAATGGAAGGTTGCTGATGTGCCTGATCTGGAATTAGGGTGGAGCATCTATAATTCTTTAATATTTTTCTCTCCTTTCTCTTTCTCTTCTCTCCATTTCAGTGAGGGGCTGAAGGGCAGGACTGGGGGCAGGCTGCATGTGGGGAAGGCACACAAAGCCCAGAGGATGCACCTGGGTCCCCTCCAGGGAACAGAGTGCATCCTGTGAGTCACCTGTACCCAAAGGCCAGGTGTGCTCCCCGTTAGCCCCCATGCAGGGCTCATGCATCCAAATGCAAAATGAAGGAATGGTTGTGATGAGCTCAACAGCAATCTGCACCTTTCTTTCCAAAACTGCTGCAGAAACATGACGGGCACTGCAGGGATTACAGCTCTGTTTGCTTTACAGGTGGTGTTTCCAAAGGAAAGCCTTTGAAGTATTAGGAGAATGGGAAGGGTGGAAATAAATGTTTGGGCTACATTCCTCTTAGACATAAAGCAACTGGGACCACCAGGAAATAACTTGCCCCATTGCCTTCTAATCTGAATCAAACTTTTTTTTTTTTTTTTTCTCCCAAAAAGGCACATCCTTTCTAGGGGTAGGTGCAGAGTTTTTCAGATGTGAACTCCAGAGCTCTGGATGAACTTCTCAGTTTACCCTCTGGAGTCTGAGAGAACAGCCCCTGTTTCCAGGATGGACTGGAAAATGGAGACAACTCAGCCTGTGCCAGCAGGAATACTGACCCTCTCTGCACTTTGGTTGATGGTTCAGTGTCTTCTTGCCCAATTTGCTGTTTCCTCACATACTTGGAATCTGCCTTTAATAAGGACAAAAATTATACAGATGTGCATTCCAGGCTTCATTCCCACAAGAAAGGATGGTGGCCAAATTAATCTGGATTTACACCAGCAATGTAGGTCATCCCAGATGAAAATTGAGCTCAGCAGCTGTCCAGGAGACCTGGAAGGGTCCTGGAGACACCACGTGTCCACAGTCACCTCTGCAGCATCTGCTGCCTCAGTTTCCCCATTCCCAGGAGGTCTGGAAGGAGGCTTTAGCAGGGCTTGGTTAGTCCTCAGTCCCTGGGAAGGAGGTTACCTGTATTTTCACATTTCACAGATAACTGAAAGGCTGGGAAAAGGTTTTAAATCTTCAGTTAGCATCCAAGGGGCAGCACTTGTACTCCAAGATCTCACACTACAGTTTCATGACCCACGTGAGGGTGTTTCTCATTACAGTCTGCCCTGCATATTGACCCTGCAAACTGGAGATTATATATATATGTACACACACACACACACACACACACACATATACACACACACACATCTTAGAGAGATTGCTGGGTCAGAGTGTTTGCTGGTATAAACACATGCAGGTCCAATGGGCCAGATGGTGTATGCCAGAAAACAAGGCTCTGTGTGACTGTGGAAAAACCTCACTGGGATGGAATTGTCTGTGACATTTTGCTGCATGTCACATTGTTAGTGAAACTGAGCAAATAAGTCGCCCTAAATCATCCAGCCACATAACTGCTCAGAAAGCCAGCATGGGACTGATAAATATTCTTCTCATGAGCCCCAGATGTGTGCCAGGACACGTTTACCATGCATGATTCCCCATCCAGTCTCCCCAGTTCACCAGGGAAGGACTCCCTCCACAAGGCTGGAGAGGAGATGAGCTCTGCCTTGGAGTTCATGTTCCCCCTGGTCCGGGCATGGCCAAATTACCCAGGAGCAATGTCCAGCACTCACAAATTAATTTCCCATGACTCACGATATAATAATTCCTGCTGTAATTCGTGGTATGACTCCCAGCATTGTGCTTCCAGGATTCACCACCTGAAATCTGAGGATAACTGCAAGGGCTTGATTGGATGTGTGGATTGCAGGGCGTCTCCCAGGGATCTCTTGTCTGTAGAGCAGAAAGCACCCACTTCTCAGCTACAAATGCTCCAGCCCAGAAGTGTGGTGGATTTTCTGTTTGCAGAGACCCCAGATGTTTGCTTTAAAATTCACTCCAGCCCAAATGTTCAGGCTGGTGAAGCTGTTTGCTGGACCGTTTCCAGAAAATGAGTACCAAAATGGGGCTGGGACAGGAGTGACAGGCAATGGTTTATTAGTTCACCCTGTGTGAGTCAAATGCACACAGACAGTGTCTGGGATTTGACCAGCCATGGTTGGAAAACTTGTAGGAATCAAGTAATGGAGATGGTAGAGGAAATCCTGTCATTCATTGTTTTAGCCTTACTGATGTCACTTTTATGTCCCTTTTATCCCTTGTCTCATCCAATGCTTCCAGAGAGAAAGTTGTGACTGACAGTTTTGGTCAGACAACCAGACATGACGTGCAAGAGGTCAATTCATCCTCTGTTTGTCAGAGAGGAAGAGATTTATTTGCTGTAGGTACATCCGGCTTTGACTTCTTTGCGATGCTCTTTGTTTATGCAAGCCAGTCGGCCGGGGGCACGGAGGTCAAGATCTACATCCCAAGTAGGAAATCAGTGCTCAGAAATAGCAGCCCTGGGAGTTCGTGAGATGAAGGTCCCTCCAGGCTCCTTTTCCAGTGTGCTTCATGGAAGGAAAAACAAAAGCCCTGTCTTTCTACAGGAGGGCATATTTATGGCTTTAAATTGCAAAGCCATGCTTTATCAAAATGCAACAAAATTATTTCAGTGCAGATACGCAGAGGAGGTGATTGAGAACTATTAGCCACCCGCATTTTTCAAATGGAAATTCCAAGCACTTTAGAACATGTTGTGTTTCGATAAATTTCACCATACCAGCCCCTTTTGCAAAGACATTTGGGGACTGAGACAATGAATCCCTATTTGCTATTTAAACACAGAATAAAGGTCAGGTTAGTGCCCAAAAGAACACAGACTCTTAATAAGCCTAATCAGGTGGCTTTCTTCCCTTGAGTTGCAGTTATGTGGTAACCATCAGAGGGTTTTATGAGCTGAAGGCTATCTCCACATGACATAAGACCTCTCTTTCTTTGCAAGTTACTTTTACTGCTAGTTTGCAGCTGTGGCTTCTTTCTTGTTTTCTTAACCCATTGCTGTTAAAAATTGAAAGTGGTTCAAGTCTCAGGTGAAATAACTCCCTCCACTGACCCTGTTAATGAGAGACCTCTGTACTTGCCTTGCAGAGTTCATGAAGCTGGTTTGTTTCCTTGTGCTGCCATCTACAGAGCAAGCAACAGGTAGTGCCTGGGGATTATTAACAGCCAGTTAATTGCAAATCCTCCTCTTTAAATCTTCACGATCAGTACCTTCTCCAGCTCTGGTAAGGACTGGCAGCAACTGGCACTGCAGGTTTTCTCTTCCATGACTTCCATGATCCTTGAAGTGATCATCATACAACCATCTTATGGAGATTCAAATCCCCAACTCTCAGGTCAAGAGTCAGATCTCAGCTCTAAGAGTTTCTGGACCATCCAGCAAGTCATCTCTTCCTGCCTCATTCTTAGGTCATGCTTTGATTCTTCATTCTTGTCTGCACAAGACTTCTGTCTCTCTTTCAACCATGTGAGGGTCTGAAATACTCCTGTGGCATCAATCCCCCTGTCTAAGGATGTTTTTTAGTCTGGTACAAAGGAACTGGAGCCTCTGCCACTCAGCTGCTGCATGATCTTAGTCACCTTGCTTCACCTTGGTGGCTCTCTGCACAGGATAGAGCTGTGGCATCCTCCTGTAAACGAGGAAAATCCTGCCTGGGGTCAAGTCTGTCTATTGATTTCAGTGAGTTCGGGGCTGGGTGTCCAGAGCTCAGTATTGTTCATGCCAGGGCCCAAGCAGTGGACAAAAAAAATTCCTTGAAACAATGAGGCTGACAGGAACCCATTTACTTCTGGTGGTTCAGGCACTGCAAAAAAAGTCCTTTAACAAATCCTGATGATACTTAAACTGCATCTGGAACCTCAAGGTGCTGTGTAAAACTTCTTTTTCCACATAAGTAAAGAAAGTAGATGGGGAATTTACTGATTTATAATAGGCTAATAGCCTTACAAAATCTGATCCAGCCTGAACACTCTGAAGGTCCTGTATGAAACCCTAACCTGGGTGATTCCCTTTAGGTTTCTGCATGTGGTGCATAGTGACTGCAGCTGAAAAGTCTGGATGCAAAGTGTATGGATCTGCCTGAGGTGGGAATTGCAGAGCAAAGAGGTCTGTCCCTAGGATGGAGCTGGTGCCAGGTGTTCCCCTGCAGCAGTGAGAAGGAAGCACTCCCGTGTGATGGACTTCTCCTTCCCGCTGTGTCTGCTCCCTGGATGGCAGCAGGCAGGAAAGAGCCAGCAAGATTCAAGATGCAGTGTGCAGACCAGTCTCAGGGCACACACTTGCAGACACAGAAAAGCCACACTGCTGGGAGGCTGCAGCAAGCACAGCCCTGCAGGAAACAATCATCCTAGCCTTGGAAGTGTTCAAAACACGTCTAGATGTGGTGCTTAGGGACACGGTTTAGTGGTGAGCTTGGCCGAGCGGGGTTAATGGTCAGACCCAATGATCTCAGAGGTCTTTTCCAGCCTTAATGACTCTGTGATTCTATGGGGTTAACAAGCGCCAGCCCTTCCTGGGGTCTGCTTGGCTCTGGAGAGCATCCAGGCGCAGCAGAGGCGAGGGAACCACGGCGCTCCTGCAGATTCGCTCTGTGCCAGCGGCAGCAGCTCCCTCGTGCAGCGGGGAGCCAGGGAGGGCAGGGCGGGCGGCGAGCCGCGGCTCCGCAGCGCTGGAAGCCGGCCCGGCCGCCCGGGGAGGCGCGCCGGCACACGCGGGGCAGCGCTGCGGCTCCGCTTCCCGCGGCTCCCGCTGGGCTGGGCCTGCCAAAGCAGGTAAAGGTACAGCCTGCAGCTCCCCGAGCGTGTCCGTGCAGCTCCGGGGCTGCGTCCCGGCGAGGCAGGAGGGCACCAGGCAATAACTCGCATACCTGCGCTGGATTGTGTAAAACGCGGCTCTGAGCACCCGCCTGCCGTGTTGCTGCTTGTGCGCTGCCTTTATTGCTCTCTGCCCCAGCAGTGTGTGCGCTGGTATTTTCAGGGTGGGGTTCATCATAGGTTTCCATGATTGATTTCCCTTCTCTTTGCCTTCTGGAGAGGCTTTTGAGATTGTTAGAGAGATTCATGGTTTTGTGCCTCTGCCTGTTTACCGTGTCCTGTGTGCCTTTGGCTTCAGGGCCACTTTGTCATACCCACAAGGAAGAAAACTGCAAATAGGAAGGGTTTTTTATGCAGCTGAGGCACGGTCTGGATGCTCAATAATATATCAGAAACCACTATCCAATAGGATAGAAATTGTTTTTATTCCAAAAGACCGACATCCAGGACTGACCGTCAGCCTGCACTGACCAAGCACTCACGGGCACCACGCGGGTATTGCTGAAAGCCATGCACAGACAGACTGCTGGCCCCTCCTGTGGAACACGAATCCATTGCAAAGGAGAGCCTCATGAGCAACAACAGCCGGCCTGGTTCTTCAGCCTCGGTTCCCAGGGTGTTTGCTCCACCTACACGTCCCGCAGAGCCGAAATTCCCCTGCGGCAGCTCCAGCTCCCGGGCTGCTGGGGAGGCACCGGGGCAGCCCCTGAGGCAGCTGCAGGCACTCGCTGCACTCGCGGGTGCCTTGCAAGGGGCTGGGGGTGCAGGCAAGCCCTCCTCCTTCCCTGCAGAGGACTCCCAGCTTTATTTAAAAAGGCATGATTGATGTTAATAGGACACGCAGCTACCTGGAGGCTGCAAAAAGCTGTAGGAAAAGATGCTGTGAGGCGAAGGGAAGCCGTCTGCAGCGGAGCAAGCATCATGTTGAGCTGCTGCCCTCTGCTGCTGTGCGGCCCGGCCAGGGAGTGGTCGGATGGATGCATCCATTTCCAGCAAAACTTCTCACTGGAGGCTCCCAGAGCCTGCAGAGCCAAAGCTGACGGAGCTTTCCATCCTGCCTTGCCTTAGGAGTGGGAAGCTTCTCCCAAGTTTTTTATTCAGGATCAAAGCAAACAGATTTGTTCGGCTTGTCCCGAACACTCGCCGTCAACCTAGGCAGCCTACGAGGAAGTAGCTGTCATTTACCGAGATAAAAGGTTGCAATTTAATCACTAATTATCTCCTATCGTGCTTTGCTGGCCGGACACGAGCCAAAATGAACACAGGGCTGCCAAGAGGTGCTGCACTGGTGCCCGGGAGGAGGGAGCCTCTGGGCACAGAGTCCTCAGAGCATCTTGTCGTGTGCCTGGTGCCCCTGCTCACCATCCCCATCGGCCATGTATTAATGAAACACCACTTTCCAAACAAATCTTTGAGCTGTTCTGCTGTTCTCATCAGTGACTGGAGGCTGCCTAAAAGCCAGGAGCAGGGGGGAGCTGGCAGAGGTAAAAGCAGGAATGAAGTGCTCCGTGAGCACCCAAGCCAGGCAGAGGAGCTCCTGCTGGGATGTCTCCAGGCCAAACTATGGAGCAATGCCTTGGGACAGAGGATACAGGGAACCCATTTGGGACATAACAGCAGGGTCTAAGCAGCAGTATTGAAAACAAATTCTGTGAGGCATGTGAAGCACAACCTGGCCCATAATTTGGCTCCTGATGATGTCAGGAAGTAGCAGTTGCTGGATCTGGATGCAGGTTATCCCCAGTTCCAGCTGAGCTGACTGGCACACAAAAAGCAATGTCATGAAGTAGGTGGCCATAGATGACACTTCCCTGGTGTCACAGCTTTCCCTGTTGCTGCCTGTACCAAGAGGTGTGATGACAATTTATACTCTTCCTCCCTGAGTGAGTAAACAACATGAGAAGAGCTCAAGAAAATAAAAAGTTAGCAAAGTCTCTCCTATTTGCCAATGTGTGTTAAGAGAAATGGTCTCTCCTCTGCTCTGGGCTAAACCCCACATCCACTTCTACAGATTTTAGATAAAGTTTAAAACCCTAGGCTCAGCTTTTCTTCTCTTTCTTGAAATAAATAAGGATTTTAAAAGCCTTATTATTAAAAAAGCACAGGAAAAATGTGTCATCTTCTATGACAATACCCATTGAAACAGCAAATTGCTTTTGTGGAATAGAAGAGTTTAGTTGAAGGGACCTACAGAGATCATCTAATCCAAATGAATGTAAGTTACTAAAAGTAGACAAAAAATATAATGGGGGTTGGTTCTTTAGCAATAGTGGGTGAAATGTCTGTCAGTTCATGTTGAGCAGAGTGTACAACTACAATCAGCACCCAAAACAAAGATCACAGACTATATCCCTGATGCTGCTGTTCTTTTCACTCCAGAAACATGATGCCCTATATATACCATAATATTTTTTCAGCAAATTAGCAAAAAAAGTCTGTTCTAGTTAGCATATGAAATGCATTCTGCACACTGCTACTGTCAAAATTGTAACTGCATAATGAAATATAATTTGGGATGTAAAAATGGCATTTTAATATGCTCTACTCAGGGAGCTGAATTTGATATGTCATGCTAGCTTACTGGTAATTTACATTTCCCATTGGGCAAGCTAAGAGACAAGTAGTCATGCTTTCCAGAAAGGTGTCAAGTCATACTCTGTCAAAAATATGCTTTTCTAAGCCGTAGAGAAAAAAAATGTTAAATTTTGCAATGCATGTCTTAACTCAGAGGCGATAACTGGAGTCACATGCTTTAGAACAAAATTACCATAGTCAGGTGACTGCTAGAGGAGGCAGTGGCTGTCACACCAAACTGGCAAAAAGTAGGGAAAAAAAAAAAGTGCAAACCTTGTTCTGCTGTTCAGGGTGCCTCAGTTTGGGATCAGGCTTGGCCAGGGCTGGTGTTGGAGCAACAATTACTGGAGTTGCCCAGGATGCAAAGCCTTTGGAGCTACCATTCTTAGTGGATAGCTTTAACCAGACTTACCTTTCTGCTAAAAGCTGGAGAAATGTTTTCTCAGATGTGTGACTTAAACCCAGAATTTCTGTTGGCTGTCACACAGAGGAACAGGCCAGATATATCTGAGTAGCTGCCCCAATAGACCAAGACAGCTGAGCTTATGACTAAACACTATTTCCATGAAATATAGCCTGGTTTCTGAATCAGTACCCTGCTGCTTTAGAAAAGAGATGCTGTGCCCAGCAGCAGACATGCAAAGGACTCCAGCCACTGCCCCCTCCATCCATAAGAACAGGTTGCAGGCACAGGGCTCTGTCCCTGGGTGGTAGGGATCTCTTAACCTAGGGCTGTTCTGCATTCCAAAAGTGTCCCTTCAAGTCCTGCAGTGACCCCAAGCCATGCCTGAGCCTCCCTTCAGCTGCAAAACAGACACTCAGGAAGGTGAAGGTGAGGTCAGGACTCGTCCACCCCAAATGCTACACCCTGGGCTTGGGGAGCTGCCCCTCCCTGCAGTGACAGCCACCTTCACTGATGGCATCTCCAACACCAAAATCCACTCACTATGCTTCATCCTGATTGCTCCACAGCCAATTAGTGAACTTCCTAACAGGATGTCATGTCATTTATCTTCATTTGTACACTGCTGCAGACTCCAGAGCGCTGGCCAGTCAGCCCTGCAATGCCAGACACTGACCTGAATGAACCTTTATTATCTGCTCTTGCAGTTTCTGAATGCTTCACAGGGAATCCTCTGACCTCTCTCCTTGGACTTGGAGCCTGGAGTGACAAGTAACCCCTCCACACCTCCAATTTTTTTGTTCTGCCTCATTTCTGTTTTATTTTTGGCAAGGGATGCAAAAAGCCTGGTCCCTTCTACACATCTGTGTCAGGCCAGGCTCAACCTAGGCGTCCAAGTGGAAGCATTTCTCAAGCTCTGGGACCACCCTTCTGGGAGAGAAGGCAAAGATTTCTGACAAGGAAAAGAAGTTTTCAACCTTCTGGGAGCCACAGTGGCAGAGAAAATTTCTGAGAAGGAAAAGAAGTTTTCAAATTCTACTGGAGCATCTTGCCTAGGAAAAGGGAATCTCTGAATCACCAGAGCTTCCGTGTTCCCTTTCTGCAATATCCCACCGAGAATGCTGGGTCTCACTGCTTGCACTGGGCTGGGTGGGAGCAGGGGGTGGTGAAGGTGTAGGAGGCTCCAGTACTGCAGTGATGGCTCCCACCACCACCAGTATAAAGCTGCTGGTTAGCAACTGGGGCTTCTCCATGGAGAGCCCAGCGTGACCCAGTGCTCATGGCCAGCAGACCTGCCCCAGGAGGAGCCCACCTGGCCTCTGAGTCAGCCCAGCCACAAACAGACACCTCCAATGGCTCAGGCACTAGTACACAACCCCCCTTTTGGAATAAAGGGGGCCCTCATTACCCTGATTGGTTTAGCATTGCACTTTGGCTGATGCACAAAAGCCTCACAGTGACACAAAGGTGCCAGTGTCACCCTAGCTGCAGCTGAAACATTATATAAGGCTAATGCAGGTAGAGGAGAGCATGGATCCCCTTGGAGGCTGGGACTGCCACACCAGGGGCTCTGCCAATGCTGCAGCTTCACTTCAGCATTGGGAAGGATTTAGGATCACTTCTTTGGCCCAAGAGCCTCCACAAACTGGAGTGTCTGCTGCAGGGTGACCCACATGTCTGGGGTGGGTGACAAGCACGGGGAAATGGCACAAACACTGATGAAATGTGCACACTCATCAAACAGCAGTGGAGATCAGACTCAGAACTGAGGCCAAAATGGAGGGGAGACTTTGGAACAGGTGACTCCTGAACACCTATTTCTGTGCTACTGCAGGGCACAGAGTCTGGAATAGCCATCACCAGCTCCATCAGCATCTAGATTAGCTGGGATATCAGCCTGAGATATCCTGGGGTACCATGTCCAGTAGAACCCTTCCTTCTCTTCCCTGTTCCCACTGGCTGTCCCTTTTCCAGTCTAATTTACCTGACAATCTGTTGAACTTCATCTTCTTCAACTGGACTATAAACATTGTGTGTAGGTGCAGGAAACACAGTTCAAATTATGTTCTTAAATTCTGTTAGAGAAAGGGACTTGTCTGGGATCACCTGGGGCAAAACCATGTAGGTGAGGCTTTTTAATGCTGCCTCCAGGAGTATAATTCCAGGGAAACTAACCCTGGCCCTGAGTTGTTGGCCAGAGGTGGGAGAAGCAGAGGCAGCTTGTATGCAGCCTGTGTTCCTCTTCCAGGTTCCCTGCACTGTTCCTGTGCAGTTTTCCTGGTACCAGGTTGGAACCAACGCATCCTTGCTCAGTGGAAGAATTTCTTCTTGAGCTTCTGTCTGTGTCTGTTCTGCAGTTCCTGGGGTCTGACAGCAAATTATGAAACAACTGCATGTAAAACCTCTGGGAAGAGGAGAGGAAATGAATTGTCACCAAATATATGTGAGAAAAGGAAGTAATTTTTCTCAGAAAATGGGGTATGTTGTCCCTTTGCAAGCCCAACTGCACTTTTTCCAGCTAAGGCATTTTAATAGCAATGGGGAATTGTCCTATCCCATCTGCAGAGCAGCACCTTTGGACTTCTCCTTTCTTAATGGAATTGAGATTTCCCAGCCCCCAGTGATGACTGGAGTATGTGGCCTGAGGAAAAATTCTTTATTCATGTGAAGACAACCCATCAGGTTCATTAAACTGAAGATTACATTGGCTGATGACAGAAAGAAATTAAATAAGGTTTTGTCTCTTTACTTCCTTATTTTTAATTGAATAATAGACAATTAATTTGATTGAAGCTAGTCACATTAAACAGTTTCTTGGATATCATATTGAGAAATGTCTCATCCTGCAGGTTGCCCTGTCACTTCTTTGGCAGTGATTTTGAGATGCCCACTTCAGTGTTACTCCAAGATTGGCATGCCTTCACTTTTCTGGAGGGAGTGGTGGAAGGTAAGGTTATTATTTTTATTCCATATTTAAACCAGACCTATGCATGGTGAAAAAGAAACTTAATGTGAAAATGGGACAGCTCTGGTCCTGAGTAGGAGAGAAGAGGGCACAAGACCCAGATGGAAAAGCTCCAGGATGAGCATTGGCTGGACAGACACCACTCTCCTGTTCTTGTGCTCGTGCCCACGTTTGCCTGGGAAATCTTCCTGGACACGTGAAAGACTTCTTGGAGGAAAACAGGCTGAGCACTTTCCAGTCCACATCTGCAGAGCCCACAGGGGAGGGAAGATCCTCGGGAAAGGCTGGTGCAACCTGCAGTGGGATGGAGCAGGAGCTGCGTGCAGCAGGAGCTGCTGAGCAGCCTCCCCTCCCGGCCGCAGAATGTGCAGGACTGTTTTGCTCCGAGCATGCATAGTTTGTGTGGGTGTAGATTTACATTTCGTTAAGAAAAATGATATAAGGGGGCTGGTTTCAACTAGCCTGCAGTTTTATTATTTGCAAGGGCCTTTGCCTTCTTGTGATGCTTTATGTAACAGCCTTACACATCTGCAAAGTATGTAAAGCATTTCCACTGTTGGGAAGAAGAAAAAAGGGAACAATATTTCTGAAAGTTACTGTATATCCTGGGAGGACTCAACAAGGAAATTTTAGCTCCCAGCAGGCAAGAAAACAGTAAGCACCATGGGTCTATTCTCTAGGGCAAACTTTCCCTAGGTGTATGGGATAGTAGATCACATTTCCAGGGATGATCTCATGCTCAAAAACATAGCTGACAGCAGACTGGGTTCAGGGAAAAAAATGTTAAATGAGATTGGCTGAATGGGAATAAAGGCAGTAGGAAAGTGGGGCATGCATCCTGATCTCAGGGAGAAACAATGGCGCAAGGAAGAACATTAAATTAAGAAATGGATAGAGCTCAGGGAGCAGGAGAGATGCTGCCATGGGCAGTCTCTGAGTGGCTGCAGAATTACAGAGAGCTGAGCTGAAGGCTACATTTTTGTCTGACATCACTTAGAAGACGTGAACAAGCACACTCCTTTAATGCTTATTATTACCCTGTCTGATAGTGAAATGTGTGTATATATAAGGCTATGGGAAAAAAAAAAAGCAAAAATATTATAAATATTATTAATGCCTCCAAGGAGGATTGGAATGAATGAAAAATGTCTGAAGCTGTTCAAGTGCAAAGTCTAGTGAGTCAGCCCATCCACTTTTCTTTGACTTTGAGTCTAGGTAGGTAGACCCAAACCACAAAGAAAAGAGGAAACAAAGGTGGAGTAGACATCGAGAAAGATCTTTCTGAAACTTGGCATTAAAATGTAAGAGCTCCCAATCACCGCTCAGCCTACGCATTGTGAAGCAATTGGAAAGGACTGGAAAATCACTGCATGGTGCCCTGAGATGCAGGGGGTGTTTTGCTTGTTTCTTTTCCCCAGGAGCTTCTCAAGAGTTGTATGACTTCTGAGAAATTGTCACCAAGTTCCTCTTTCACTGCGGTCTCCCTTAGAACAACCTGAAAAACTACAGGAAATGTAAATGCTTGGCTCAATTCTGTAGCTCTGCTTCTGCTTTGTATTCAGTTGTCATCATCTAGAGGTAGTCCTGACACCAGTTCTGACAGTCTTACCCAATTTTATAGTCAGGAATAAGTCAGGAATAGTTCAGGAATAGAAACTTTAAACTTTGGTAGACAGAGTTTCTGAGCTTCCATGTTTTGGACATAATGTCTCAGGTAGTTCCTATAATCAGGTACTTTGACCTTTCTCCTGTTTGATCTTTTCCCTTCTGAAACCTTTACCACTGAGTAAGAATATTTGCATTATCAATCTGTCTTTTTACTGCTGCCCATCTCCATTGCATCTGTTCCTTATCACTCCTCATTATTTATTCATATTTTTATACTCTTTAGGAGTCAGAGATCACTACCACAAACATGCCCAAACAGAATCCATCATCTGAGGTCATTAGAATTTAAATGGTCAAGACAGATGGACACCTGGGGTGCAGAAGGACTGATCACTGTGCTTACACCCCTCAGTTCAACCACAGATTCCTCCTTGTCCCTGACTGAGGTTTCTCCTCAGTGTGACACAAGCAATGCCTCTTGCTCCTGGCCAGGAGCTCTGTCAGGTTCTTCTGCACGGGAGCTCCATCCCAGAATAAGAGTGGTGTAATTTATTTACCTTTCAAAAATGATTTGCAGGGCACAGTTTTTTTACCATTTGACCTCTGTGTCACAGCCTTGCCCCATTGTGCACATATTCTATTCTTTTGCCACGAAAATGGCAATTTTTCTTCATTGAAGGGATAAAAGCAAAAATTTGCTCCCAGAGACAAAGGTGATTTTTTTTGTCCATTTTTTCTTCCCCTTTTTGTAATGCTGGCACCAAGCCAATTCACTGTGTTTTACTTTCTTTCCTCTGTATGTGTGAATTTTTATATAATTTTTTTTTGCACAGTTCCAGAGGAAAAGGATTTCTCAGCCCTAACATCCTGTCCCCTTCTGCATACTTTTGAATGTTCTTTTTTAAAAGCCAGCTATTTATACACAGGAACAAAGTACAATCCACTAACCCCTTGTGGCATAACTCCACATGCTGACTGCTAAGCCCTGGAAAGGTGTATTGAATGCATGACAGAGAGCTTTTTATGGGTATTGAATACCCACTGTACATCAGCTCAGGAACACCCTTTCAAAATTCTCTTTGCTATCATGTCTTTGGAAATATGAAAGGCAGACCTTTCAACAACCTCATTCCCTCTGAGTCTAATCTTGATCATGTTGAGAGGGATAGGTGCCAGATAACTGTATCTCTGGAAATGAAGATAAGAAGGCTGTGCATATCATAAGCAGCTGTACTGCTTGAATTATGGCCTTGGACAGATGCAGTGACAATAACAGGACAGCACTAATAGGTGAGTGGTTCATTTACCTGCCTGGTATCTTTCAAAGACATCAAATTGAGCTCCATTACTGGAAAATTCCTCAGGACATAAAATGAGTCAAGAACAAGTGTGTTATCTCAAAATCACCCCCCTGACAGCGCAAAACAGTGGGCATCTCACAAGGGGAGGTTAACCTAAGTGATGCCTCTGTGCAGCTCAGAAAAGGGACTGGGGCTGAAAACAAGATGTCAAAGCAACCTTTCAGCTGAAGAATAGAAGGATCCTTCAGAGAGGATTTGGGTGTTTTGGGTCTGTCTACTCTGGAATAACTTTAAGACAAAAGGTTGGTGCCCAAAGTGCAATTCAACATTTTTGCTTTGATTGTCACCTTTTTTATATTCCCATCAAAGGATGCATGATGCCCCCTCCAGTTCACAGCTGGTACATTGGTTTCAAAACCCTCTGAACTGCACTTTTAATCTTGGTGGAAGCTTCTTCCACCTGCCTGCCCCAAAAGTGTTTTACTGTATGCACAGCTGTGACTGCAGTTCCACCTGGCATTCACCCACCTGAGTGTTTTCTCTGAGACTTCAGGGAAAAAGAGCTGCCCACACAATTGTGTCTTCACAGAGCATCAAGGCCCTGATCTCCAGGAGGGGATTCTGGTGAGAACACATCATGATTTGGTCATGAGGAGCAGAGCAGGCAGAGCAATACCATTTGAAGTCCCAGTCTCTAAGGACAGAGGCTGTGCTGCCATCCCACCTCGTTTGTAGAACTCTGAGCAATGCATTTTCCAGCCTTTGTAGTTCCTCCTCATACTGTGCTGGCACAGACTGTTTCAGAAGGCCTTGGCAAAAGAGAGCAGGAAAAGTAGCCCTTCTTAACCCAGTTTACTTGACAGTTTCCATAACAACTTGACACAGCTATTTATAACACAGGAGGATATCGTTTGCGTCTCATCATTTTTAGAACCTTTGTTGCCATATCAACCTCAGCACCACGTAGCAGAGCACAGCCCCATTCAATTCTCTCGTTTGCTCAGAAAGAAACTCAATGAATTGAGATTCAGTTGGTCTCAGAAAGACCCTTAAGAGGCCTATATGCCATTTAAAGCATGATTCAAGCCCTAATTTAAATGAATTTTTTCCCGTGTGACCTATCTGCACCGGGTGAGTGGGATCAACTGCAGTGGTAAGCAACAATGAGGACAGGGTGAAGAAGCAGACCAGCATCCCCATTGTCTGGGGAAGCAAAACATGGGAAGGATATGGCAGCTTCTCACTCTCTCTGTGAGAGGTGAGGGAGGAAAAACCTGATTTAGAAATGTCAGAGTTTCAAAGGCTCAGTGTTAGCATTGCCCAGTCTGCTTTTTGGGAGGTAGATTGGGTGGCAAGGAGTTCCAGCAAGATGCAGTGAAAGTCAAGATAGGTAGAAAAGTGGCAGGAGACAAGAGCCAGGGGAAACACCGTGCTCCCAGAGCAGGAGAAGAACCTTCCTTGTGCGCTGTCAGGTGCTGCTCAGTCCTGGATTAACTCCCCACAATGCCAAGCACCTTGAAGGAGACAGACAACCCCAAAGCATAACTGAGGTGGGGATTAGGGGTCTCTCACTGCCTCTCTTTGGAGGATGCAGTGGTGCTCAGGCACTCAGTTAAGTCCTTTCAGCCAAGTGAAATGAAGCTGGGCCTCAGTTTCTTTCCAAGGCTGTTTTCCTGGCTCCTGCTAGCAGGTCCAGTTCATCACTTGCACAGCCACAGTTCATCTGGGGAAATTCAGCTTTGGCAACCCATGACACCAAATCTGCCCTTCCAGGTCAGAATAGAATTAATTTTAAAATACTCATGCAATGTGCAATCAGGAGTATCTATAATCCACCTGACACCTTGGGCTCAAACAGCCCTTTGGCTGCCCTGCTTCGTGTCACTCAAGCTTCCTCCTCCTGCTGGGAGGTGCCAGGTCTGCTGCCTGCCCCAACACCTCACTGACTCAGCCTGCTGTGTTTGCCACCTTCTCAAGGTGCTGCTCTTTAAAATAGGTGTCCCCCATCTCCTGTCCTTCTGAGATCTGAGGGTGTCTATGTATTCCCTGGGATAAGCATTCATTTGGCAGAGCAAATTTCATACAAATAAGGCAACTCCTTGATGCAGTTCCAGTGACTTGGCCTGCCTTCCACCAGCAGAAATACACACAACAGCATTTATAAGAAGCAGCATGGGTTCCTGGCTTGCATTAGTCATATTGTTCTGTCTTGTTTTAATCATCTCAGTATTTCTAGAGGGTCTCCAGCGAGGTTGAGAAGTGTGTTAGCAGCTCCAGTACAGCTGGATTTAGCTGCCTGTGTCAGCAGAAGAGAACCTTGGCCATAGGGATGTGTTTTGTCATGTAGCAGTGCTGAACACAGACTCTCCAGCTTTATTAATAGCAGCCCTATTATTTAACATGATGTTCCACCAGCCCTTTGGACTGGGGACAATAGGAAATGGCTCTTACAGGTTTAAATCTGTGGCATGCTGGACTGTTTGAATGTGTGTGATTCATTGTCAGGCACTGCTATGTCAGGCACTGCAGGCAAAATAAAACAGCCTGGATATGCATTATCTATATGTGTTCTACACCTAAGCTGTTTGAAATGCGTCCTGCCCAGCCTCTGCTTGCAGAAGCCATAAATGAGCTCCATAAATGTATCTTTTAAAGCATTCTTGGTGAGACCTTGGGAAGTTCCAGCCTGGTGTGTTTAAACACAACCCCAGAGTATGTGAGGAGCTCTCTCCTGTCATGCCTGTGGGCACTTGGAGGTTGTCTGGTTGGCTACTGGAAGGAAACAGCTCTAGATATGCACTGAAAGAGGTCATTTGATTCCTAAACCCATCAGTTATCATCCACATTTTGTCAAAATTGAAAGTTTTGGAGTTTGGAGATGGTGTTTTTTTCCACACTGACAAGTCTTAGTTTAGCCCTGAGAAATCTGGGAAGACCTGAAAGTTTGAAACTTGCACTGCTCACATTCCTCCAGCATCTGTCATGGCTGATTGTTATTCCTGGATTTCATTTTTCTCCCCTCTCCTCTAACCCCTGCTCAATTTGCAGTAGAATTGATACTATCTAAAGTCACTGAATTCAAGGGGAATATTCCCATTTGAAAAACTGTACCCTGAACACGTGAGTGTTAGCATTGAAATTGTAATTGTGAAAGCTGTGACATATGCTGAAAACTCGTGGCTCACCCTACAGATGGACCTATGTAAGACTTTTCTAACTTGATTTGCTTTATTCAGACTGTATCTTCAGTCGTGGAACAGAAAAGGTCCTAAGAAACATGTGTGCAGTTATTCCTTTAGCATCCTCAGCCCAAACACACCTGCCTCTTTCTTGAGAAAAACCTGTCCTGGGAGGAGGCAGAGGCAAACTGCTCTGCTGCTAACATCACTTTAAAAGATGGAAATTCTCTGATCCAGATTAGGATTTCTTCAAAACTGAACGATGCCTGCAGAAGAGATGTGATCAAACCTTTAAGAGTGTTCCCTGGTAATTCCCAGCCCAGCAACATGCTCTATCTCTACTGCTGTTCAAATAGTGTCTTGTTCTCTGCTACTTGCTTTCAGTGTGAAATTAGACCTTACACGCAGCACCTCTTTTTGTACTTGTCTGCAGAAAATGATTCTCAGTTTGCATTCATATGACAGTGATAATCACCATTTTGAAGAGAAGTCCATTTGTCTGAAAGCTGTGGCAAATTCCCAGCCTTGCCCTCTGTGACACACAGGCTTTGCTCAGAGCACTCACACAGACACCATTTAATCCAGCTTTGCTTTTCTCCCAGCCTGGCCTTCCTGGCCCTGCTGGGAGCTAAAACCCACCCAAGCCTCAGGGAAATGTGGTGGGACTGCAGCCCCTGTATCTCCTCACAACATGGGATGTGCCTTCCCTGCTCTGATGGGCCACCATGTAGGACCTTCAGAGACACCAAGCCCTCTCCACCTGTTGCTGACCAAAAATCTTATCCATAAACCTCCCAGATCTTGTGATAATTTCCTCACTGACCACCTGGGCCCTTTGGTGCCTGCCCTCCTGCTGCACATCCCACCCAGTCCAGAGGGCATCATCTCTCAGCCAAAGCTGCACAGCTCCCACCTGCCAACCTTTGCCCTTGCTGTGTCAGCTGGACTCTGTATCTTTGGCTTTTCTACATCTAAAACAAAGAAAATGCTCCAAATGCCAGGTCAGAGCCTGGTACACTTTAACATGCTCCATCCCATTTATTTTACAGCACTTTAATGCCTCTCTCAGTCTCACTACAGAGACTTCAGGCAGAGTGGAGCCGTGTTCCTTAGCAACTCACAGTACACATGACCAAATTAACCCAAACACTTTTGTTTATTAACTCTTAATAAGGAGCAAACAAAACAGCAACCTGAGAGTTTCACAACAAGAATGCTTTCCATTTTGGGTGCTTTACTAAGATTACAGACGACAATGTTATCTTGGGTGTTCTGTGGGGATTTTTTTAGCCCTTTTGTGAAGACTTATTTGAAGCACAAAAGTCAACCCCTCCCTCCCCAGTGCTGAGTGCTTCTATAATGGAAACACTCTATATAATAATAGAAAAATTAAAAGACTACTGGAGCTAATAAGCTCTAGATGATGCCTGCTTGGCACTGCACAATCCCAGTTTGGAGGATGGAGATGTGAATGTTATCACCAGACAGTGGACAAACTGCAGGGGAAGGGTTTTCATTCTGCTGGGATTTACTGCAGTCTCTTCAGAAAATGTGACCTTATGTTACTCTGCCCTTGTACCCCAACCAATACAGTCCTGCTTCAGAGACTTTTTATGACAATAAATTTATTGACACATGCAAAGCAGCACAGGCTTAATTTGAAGAGATATTTAAGCAGCTAACTAAATATTTCAGCAGCAATCAGGTGTCTGCAGATCTGGTGTTCAGGTGCTCTGGAGCCAAACCTGTTCCTAAGGAGACAACTGAGGAAATCACTTGTGCAATATGTTGGTTTATGACCATCATAAGAAGTGACTAGGTATATTCTTTCTATGGTTCCTGTCATGGGGAGTTAAAAAAAAAAGAAATATTTGCCTTTCAAAAATATGTAAAACTTGCCAGGCTTTACTAAAGGATGAAAGTCCCTTGCTGTCTCAGGAGATTTGGATGAAAGGCTACTGCCAAGAATTCAGGCCTCAGAGAAACTTCTACGAGATTATTTCCAGATATGAAATCCTTTTCCTGCTGTGCTGCTGAGCCCTCCCTGTCCAACACTTCATGGCAAGTGCTGATAATGAAAGTGCTGAGCCTCCCTCCCAAGAACTAACCACACCAGCTGAGCCAGGCAGCCCTTTCCGGCTTTTATGGAGAAGAATAAGTGACTTGGGCATTCTTGTGAGAAACTACTGGGACACCAGCAACAGCATCTACAGGTTCTTATGGAAGCAGAGTGCAGATCCTTATCACACTCCATTTATTTAGCAAGTCATGACAAATGAATTCCTCAGAAACTTGCTCCTGGTGATCCCAGAGCACGGAGTGCAGGGTGGTCAGAGGCACGTACTCCAAAGGCCAGCTCCTCCTGAGGACAGCTGGTGGAAGGGGTAGCAGAGAGGTGAGAGAGGGAGAGGGACTGGAAGGGGAGCAGGGGATGAGGGAGAAGGTCCACTTGCCCTCTGAGCGCTGCAGCTGGGCTCTGTCTCTTCAATGGCCTCATGCAAGTGAGGAGGTTGCTGGAGGATGCTGCCAATATACCCTCACTTGATGCAATGTGGTGTATAAACAAACAGGCTCAGAGAACCTGACAAGATTGTTTATCTTATCTTATCCAGGCCATCCTCTATCCTACACAAGAAATTTTCCTTTTTGTACATTTTCAAGTATGCTAAACCTCAGTGGATGCGAGCATTTCCCTTAGGAAGTCTTTCACAAGTGGTTTGCTCTCCCTGCCAGGAGGTTTTGCACAGACTGCAGTGACAGCCTGGGTGTTCTCAGCAGAAAAAGAAGAGGGATGGGTTCAACTATACAGTTGGACAGTTTAGAGTCCTGCCAATCTGCAGCCTTGTTCCTCTCCTCACCCAAAATTTCCACTAACATCTTTCAAGGCTCCCTGAGCAAAGAGCATTTCCTTTTTCACCAGCACTCAATGCAAAGTGGGAAAAATCACTCTGGGAAGGCACAGAGGCAGAAATTCAGGTTATTCCTGCATACTGAGTGTAAGGCACATCCCTCTCCTTAGTGCTGCTCAGGTTTGTTGGCTGCACATCCATGGGCTCTTCAGACTCTGCCCAGCCCTTTCTCTGCACCTCCTTATAAACTTCTTACTGGTAGCTATCACATCCTGGAGTGTATCACAAAAATTTGTCCTATCCAGCTGCATGGAAAAAAAGGACAGGATAACCTGGGGAAATAAGAGGCCTTCCCCCAGAATCAGAAATATCTTAACCACATCCACTCATCAAGTGTTTTTTTCTTTCTATTTTAAAATTTTCCCCCTTTTTTTTTCTGTGCATTTTCTCCAAGAGGAAAGCTGGAAGCTGACACTGCCTCAAAATCTCATTTTAAGCCTTCCTCACTCCCAATTTAAACTGTTTTTTCTCCACAGTTCCCTCTGCCCCACCCATCTAACTCTCTGTCTTGCAGCAAGAAGGCTTGGACACACATGAAGGCAGATTTGAACTATTGCCTTTGATAGTTACAGGGTCTGCTTGTGCCAACTAGGCTTAATACAAAGGTTCCTAATAAAAATTTGTATCATCCAGGTCCCTCCTGGCATAGACAGCAGCTACAGATGTCCTTCTTGGCCCAGCTCAGAGGGACATTTGCAAGTTTGGGTCACACTCTCCTGCCAAACTCTTGTCTTGTAGAATTTGAGGAATGCTGGGATGTTCAAGCCAGCCCAATCACATTTATGGTCTATTCATCACCAAAACTGGTCTGGTGGAAATGCCCCAAACCAGTGAAAAATGTCCCCTGGGACTGGGTAGATGATTCTCCTCCACCCTTTTACCTTTTTTCCTTTCTTTGTCCTGGGGCAGCTCTGGCTCACCACCGTCAGACACAGCTGGGCCAAGAGGGGAAGTGAATCATTTGCAGAGGGAGATCTGGATTGCAGGATTCTTATCTTGAAAAAGAAACATGCACATCTCCAGGAGCCCTGTGGAGGGAAAAAATCTTGGCCAACTCAAATACTTCCAGACAAGATTTTTTTGGAGTCAGGAGCAAGACTATTTTCCTAGTCATTATCTTCCTCCACAAAAAAAAAAAAAAAAAAAAAAAAAAAAAAAAAAGAAGAAATTGAAAAAAATCAACCTGTATACCACTGTATACCAACCTTTTCAACTGTTAAATAGGCACACTGGGAACAGTGAGATGGTGAGATGAGACATTATCTACAATACCAGTAGCTCCAGGCAGGATATCCTCTGTGTTGTAAACTTCAGGCATCTTTCAGGTTCCCAAAAGCTGGCAGGCTGAAGACATTGTATCAAATTGGATTAAATGGGTAAGGATTTCTGATTCTGAATGCCATTGTGGCTGCTGTGTACAAGCAAACACTATGTAGACAACATTCTAAAAACCCAACAGGTCCTCTGAGAACTTAGAGCTTCTCAAGGCAAAATTAATTAAGAAGTAATGAACTGAGCTTTTGATACCACAGTGAAAGTGTTGCTGCAGGCACAAACACTAAGAAAGGGGGTTTTGACTGATTTTTAATTAGAATTTAATAGTGCCCTGAAGTTACATCTCTCATTAAAAAAAAAAAATAAAAAAAGAAAGCTTACCTAGTTCTATGTGATGACAATTCAAATTAGGTTTTAACATATGCAAATAACTGGTCTGAAAGATCTTCATGGGAGTCACAGAGATAGTACAGGTTAAATCCTTGACCCTTTACAGTGGATTTTTCTTTAACTGATCCATCATCCAGTTTGTGTGCAATTAAACATTGGATTTAATAGAGTTTAAAGGAAGCACTGAAATGCAGACTTCAGCTGAGGTAAATTAGCACAGCCCATTGATTTTAACCACATTAACTATCTCACTGGAGTGTGCAGATCTTATCTATATGCAATATTTCCAAGTCATGACCAGTCCCAAGTCCCTCTCACTCTCTAAGATGTCCCATTAAATATTGCTCAGCACATGTAAGCCTGAGGGAATCTGCCCACAAAGTCACCCAGATTGCCCAAAAAAGACCTGGAAAACAGAGTGTATCAGGGTAACTCCCCGGGCTCCTGGGGTGGCTTGGCCAAGGTTTGTACCCCTAATCCATTTGAAGGTATGCTGCTGCTACTGATAGCATCAAGAAACCCATCTGAGCAAGAGCCCACAGGGTATGGCCTGAGATGATTTACTATGAGAGGAGGCCAACAAAATATTTCCATTCATCCTGAGCAAACAGCTCCTTTCACTGCTCTGCATGTAGGAGAACATCTATATCATGGAAATCTAACTTTTCTGTCTGGAATGCTGCACTCCTCTCAATAAATGCCCCCCCTCCCCCAAGATAACAATGTCACACAATACTAAGCAGTAAAACTAAATAAAATGTGATTGCCCTCAAATGCAGAGATTACCATTTAGCTGCTTTTCAAATGCATCTCAAACTCATTCAGAGGCAAAACACAGCTGTTTCAATGGTTAAAAACAAAGGCAAAACTCCATCCTCATCTTGCAGCATCGGGTTGTGATGAAGATTTCCCCATGGGTAAGCAGAGGTGTCAGGACACACAAAATCACACCTTCTGCCCAGGGCAAAGGGAATTTGGGTACCTAAACTAAGCTCCAGGGTTGTTTCTCTCCACTCACTGTACCTGAGCCTCTCTGTCCTGGATAAGAAGTGACCTGGATCACTTTGAGATCCTCTGCAGCCACACTGGCTGCGTGCAGTGCCAGCAGCAGGCTGGGTACAGCCCACCAGCTCTGGTCTGCCACACTCAGGTGTCTTGTCTGCACATTTCTCTAATCTTTAGGACTTCATTAAGCACAGGGGGAGCAATCAAAAGTGGTCCTTGTTGTGGTTTGGGGTTTTTGCTTTGCTCCTCTTTAATTACACAAGAATTTCAAGGTAGCATAGAAAGGCTATGCCAAGAAGCTGTATCTATCAGCAGTTCCACATTAGCTAAGCACTGATTCTGCAGCTACTGAAAAGCAAGTTTGCACCTTTTTTTGGTGGGATCATGGTCCATCGGGAAGGTTTATGTTTACACATGGAGGAAACATCCTGTTGCCATCCTGCCTTTAGGACACAGCACAGGGACAGGTGTTGATGTAGCTTAAATGTCTAGGCTGTAATCTCTTCATGTGACCCCTGGCAGGTTGCATTCCCAAAGACAGAGGCTATCCAGGGATGAGGGAATGGACAGGATGAGAGTTTCAGGTCATGGGAAGGTAATCCATGGGCAGATAATCCAGGCAGCACTGGGCAGGAAGCTGGAGTTTGCTCTGTTTGAGGGGATGCTGTGCATTTGGTTTGTTTCTGAAGCAGTGCTGTGCCAGGGGTTGATGCTTCACCTGGTTGTGGGGTATATTGAGCCTTTCCCCACTTCCAATCCTGTTATATCAGTACCCATCCACAGCTGTGGTGAACTCCCTACAAATACTTTTCTAGAGACAACTTTTGCTTTTACACCCATGGGACTTTTCCACATTCAGATTTGATGCTGAAATAGAGGCACTGATTTTCATTCAGACAAACTCTGTCATCTCAGTGCTTAAAGAGACCCATACCAGTCCCAAACTTTGGTTGGCTGTTTCTTTTAATCTTCAGGATCCCAGATCACTCCTCTGACCCTTCTCCCAGCAGTCCTTGGCTGTTTTGCTCCTTATTCATAAAATCACAGAATACCCTGAGTTGGAAGACACCCACTTGAACACCAACATCATCCAGTCCAACTGTTCATGCCAGCCTCAGAAACCCTGCTACGTACCAAGGAAACACAGGGCATCCCAGTGAACAGCACTGAGAGCAGCAGCACCTGAAACCCTGGGTAGCTGAGCTATCAAGGTGGGTGCTTTGGGAACAGAGAAGGACACAGGCATAAATCTGACCTTGGGATGCTTTTGAGTGGCAGGAACAGTTGGGAAAGCTCGTGGATAAATCAGTCTCTTTTGGTGTTTACTGCAACCTCTCATCACTGGTTTGCAATTTCTGCTTAGCTCAGGCAAGGAAGAATGTATGGGGGCTTGACAGGCAGATAATGAGAAGAGCTGCTCGCTGCTTTCTCTGCATCACCCCCAGCTCGGTGTGGGGAGAGTGCCTGAAGTGGGTGTTGTTTCAAAGGGGCAAAGCAGCTCCTCAAGCGGTTTTATGGCTTTGTAATTTATTTACCAAGGCAAGCTCAGGTCAGTCACACTATCTATTTCTTTTTTTAATGAGGTGCTGCTTATTTTTCACTCTCATGTTCTGGGTGGATTGAGGCACAAGGAGGTCAAACAACTTCTCCACGAAGTCTCCAGGGCTTCCAAAGCAAAGTCATTTCTCCTTTTAATGTGTTAACCAAGGAGTTTGACTTGAAATCAGGGGAATTGCAAACATGTTTAAAGGTGCTTAAAAACCTTCCTAACAAGGAGCCTACATGAGAGCCTTGGTTTTCTGTGTACTATTGAGTTTTAACACCTGTGCAACTCCACTCATTTCTGCCAAGTGTCACAGCCAGAGATGATGTAAGGATATCCTTTGGGGAAGATCTGCAAAGAAACACTTTTCATTAGCTCCACTACTGTTCTGGGTAAATTCAGATACTCCTGCAGTTTTCCAAGTCAAGTCTGAAATTGAAGCTTCTAAACTTAGTCTGGAGTTTTCTTCTTCAGACCTGGTCACTTGCCTTTCTGTCCAAATATACCAAACGGAAAATACTCTCTTTCCACACTTTGCCTCCTCTTTAAAATTGTCACAACAGACTGGGGGATCGAGAGAACCTCTGCTGGAGGCTTATTTCAAGAAGAAACATTTTTTCTTTTCCCCTTTCCTTTTGCAAAATGAGCAAGCCCAATCTGAGACTAAAATAAAATCACCTCAGATGGTCTTGCACACTCGGGTCATTAAAGAAAAGTATCAGATGAAAAATAATAGGGACTGGTGTCACTTCCAGTTGAAAACCACAGAAGCAGACTTAGGTCTGTGCTGTGGTGGTGCCTGGGGACCTCAGACGTGTACGATGTTCAGGGCTGCACAGCAGCAAACCTGCAGACAAGTTGCTGTGCTCACCCCTGAGGCACACGGCCACCCCAGGCATCTCCCAGTTCAGATTTGGCTGTCCAGCCACAGGCAAAAGAAAAACAAGGGGCTGAAGTTTGTAGGGAATGGGCTAACTGGGTGAGGCACAAGAATAAACCATGGAGAACACCGGTGAGGTGACCAGGTGTTTTTATCCCCTTGGGTCCAGAGTGTATCTTGGGGAGCTGTTGTTAAAGATTTACCCTGTGGTTTTGCTCTTCCACCAGAACCTGTCTTCAGCTGAGGCTGGAGACAGACACAGAGCTGGATGGACACTTCTGATCCCACTCATCCTCCAGGCTTCATGTGAGGTAGCTCAAGTCCTGCCCACAGAGACATCTCAGCTCTTAGCCAGTAGGTAAGGGGCTTGAAGATTTTGCTCTTGGTTTTCTTTCTCTTCTCATTTCCTGGAAATGCCCAAATGAGCAGGCCCTGGATGGTCCTGGGAAGGGGGTCTCAGCCTCTCCTGTTGGAGCTGGTCCAACTTGTGCTGCTAGTTAGCTGTTCACTGGAGCAGGAACCTACAACTTGACTTTCCCACATTACACATATGAGTGTCCTGACCATGGGGAAGGAGAGTCCATCTTCCACTTCTCTCTGGTCCAGTGAATCTTTAATTATTTATGCCACATGGAACAGCTTCAGCAGGAGACTTTGAGACCAGACCCCAGAGGATCTAACAGTCGGATGCCCACAGCATATTTTCAGGACATGGGAGGCTCCACATGGGAAATAGAAGTTCAGTCTGGGTTTCCAAGAGCCTGAGAGAGGGCTTAGACCTGTGCCATCTGTTTCCAGTGAACAACACTGGTGTGCTGAGAAAGCTTATGGGATATAGCCACTTACAGAGCTTCTTGCACCCTGTAAATTTAGAGGATGAACTCTTGGTCAAATCAGGAGGAGGATGGACTTCCCGTTTGTTTCCATGGGCTGGAAGTCATCAAGCAGGATTTAGGCATGATCATTTCAGCCAAGGTTTAGGCAGGTTTGCATTTATCAGCGTGTCAGGAATGCAAACACTCCAGCTAGGTGGGGCAGACACCCCACGTTAGACAATTAGACACCTACCTACCTTAATGGAGTTAATCTGCAATAACCCCACCACATAAAGATGCAGAAATGCTATTAAAGTGATTGGGAATATACAGTTAAAACAGAGAGGAGGGAAAAATATAAAGGCACACACGATGCAATGTTCCTGCAGCATCGCCTGTTCTTGGGTTGTATATCACAGGGAGAGGTTTTATTGGAGCTCATTAAATTTTAAAGCCTTAATGGCACCTTCTGTGCCGTATGATTGGTACGAGGAGAGCTTGGGAAGATGGTAATGCAGCAGGACAGAAGGCAGCAGAGAGAAACTCCGGGTGCTCAGCATCCGCGGGCTTAGCGTGACATCGTCTGGCCAGCGCCGGTACCTTCGGCCCGAGGCTGGAGCATCCCCGGGCTGGCAGAGGCGGAGAATTGCGAGGTGAATTCTCTGCTGGTGCCTCGGGAGAGCGTGGGAGTGCGACAGGAGCAGCAAATAAAGCGGCACCGTGCAGCAAAGTCAGTGTAACCGAGCTGTAAGCAACTCAAAAAATCAGATTCTCACTTTGTACTGATTGTTTCTGCTGTGGCTGAACCTGCCCGCTGGGTCTACTGTTCTGCTTTTTCTTCTTTCTTTTCTCTAATTTTCCCCACTCTTGGTTTGGTTTTTTTTTTTAACTTCAACTTTTTAGCAACCAGTTGACACATTTTCTGTTTCCACTCGTTTTCCACCTCCAGCCACACGTTGCAGACCAGGTGAGACACGCAGCCCTGAGGCTGTAGCACTCATGGCCAGGAGCAGGAGGAGTCAGTGCCAGCATGCCAATAAAGTTACTCTCAGGTAGATGTTCTCTGCCTGACTTGAACCTTTGCATTTAGAAACCAACAATCCATCTGTAAATTGTTTTTTTATTATCATTATTGGGTTTTTTTTTTTGTTTGGTTTTTTTTTTTTTTTTTGGTTTGGTTTTTTTAGGGTCACCAGGGCTGAAATTTTCAAAACATGTGTAATGGTGTTGCACATCTGAAACTTGGACTCCTTGGATGTCAAAAGCCTAAATGCACTTGGGCTCCTCTTCTCTGAGCCCCACACACAGAGCTGTAATCTGAAACTGTGTATGCCTGTATCCAGGTCAGGGAGACAGCATAAGAGTTCATTTGCCTGACTCACTAACTTCCTTGCCAAGAGAGCATGAAATTTTCATGACACTGCAAAGTAGCTGATCCACAGCCTCTTAAATGTTGCTGCTCCAGAGATTTTATACCCAGGAAGCACCCAGAATAATTGATCTGCTTTCGGGATGCAGGATTATTTATGTATTTATTTTTTTCTGGTAGTGGTGGTGTTAGTGGGGGTTTAGGAAAAATATATTAACTGAGCTGGGGAAAACAAAGTCTCTATAAAATCTTGGGTGGGATGACACCATGTACCAGCTCTAAAAATCTAGGATAAAGCATAGGAAGGTAATGTCTGGTTGTGATTTTAAGCTCATCTCTAGGCCAGGGGAATAGTCTCCATCCTTGGAAATGGAGTCCTCACCAGTCCACATTTTTAATATGACAGGTGTCAATCACTCAAATGAAGCTACTGCTCCTCAAGAATGCTCTGTCCAAAACCTTTGAAATGACAGCTGAAAGTGACCTCTCAGAATCATTCACAGCTTCGTAGGCTTTGGGGTATTCTTTAAAATTTCTGACCTTAATGTTTTTTTTCTTGAAGACACTAATGAAAAAAGGTGAATGACCCAGGCAGTGAATCTGAGTGTCATCCACCCTTTTCCAAGCACAAACAAAAGCCTCAAAGTGTAAATGCTGGCACTGCTCTTCCCCACATTTTTCTCATTGTTGGCTCAGGCCACAGAGGCACATGAAGCCTTTCTCTCTATCCCACTTTTGCAGCCTAAAGCTCACAGGGGCCTCCCTGACTTTGTTGCCTGTATCCACACTCTCAGACCTTTTCCTAGTCAAGATGGAACATTTCCCAAGACCAAGGTCATGCAGACAAGCATTGCCAAGAGGAGCTGTGGCTGTGAGGAGTGATCAAGGGCACAGACTGAGGACTCAGGAGAGCCCATTCCAAGCTGAATGGGGCTTTGAGCAAGCTGCTGGAGGGGGAGGTCTCCCTGCCCAAGGCAGGGGGTTAAAACAAGATCATCTTTAAGGTCTCTTCCAACCCAAACCATTCTATGATTTTATGCCTGGAAGATGACATCCATTCTGTAGGAACAGTATCTGTAGAGTCAGCCTGGGCCATTCCTAAATTCCTATGGTTTGAGAGGTTCAGACAAAGCATCACCCATCAGTCAGAGGCTTCGAAGCCACACGTTACAAGCTGAGTCTTGCTTTCACACTCAGTGGGGCCCAGACTGGGCTGCTTTATTATTCAAACACACTACATCTTAGTCATGTTATTTTTTCAACATGGAAACAGCTACATTCCATCTACAAGCAAAAAGGTTGGATGTGCAGCCTGAACAGCCAAGGCATGTCTGAATCTGCCTCTTTTAAACTCCTTGATAACTTTCTCTATCCCTGAGTAGCTTGAATAGTTTTACTCAAGAAAAACAAGAAGCTATCCCTGACTGCAGAAGCTGTGAAGGGTTCTCTTTGGATTAATACAGTGTTCTGACTTTTCTGTGCCACCTCTGAGTCCCATTAGCATGGGATGTTCCATCATGCAGGGACAAGAGAATCTCAGCACGAGCAACAAGCATTTGAGGGTATTTATTGAGACAGCCAGGCTGACACAACACAGGGAAAATGCAAATGAGCACCAGCTTAATGCTCACACACCAAGAGTGTGCATGGGCTCCTCACCACCACTGAGGGGTCTCTGTGATACATAGCCAAAGAAAACATGAAAAGCAACTCAATAGCAGCAGCAGGTAGCTCTGTTGAGCTGCTCCTGGCCCAGTGTGAGGTTTTCTCCCCATTGGCTTCCTGGGCTTCTCTGTCTGTGGGAATCTTTTGGACACACAGAAACAAATACATGTCCATGAGGAGAGAAGAGCTCTGATTATCCATGAGCAGTAAAGATGTAAAATTAAAGCATTAAAGAGGTAAAATTTCAACTTTCAAGAGGTAAAATAAAATTAGAATTTTTACTTTTAAGTATTGGAAGTTATCTTCCCCACCAAAAGCAGATGCAGGGCTGCAGTCACACTATCTCTCATGTAGCTTCTCATACCTGGAGCTGTGACCCTGGCAAGGTGGCAGGGTGGTAACAGCCCTGGCTGTAGGTGTGAGGATCCAACCATCCAGAAGGTCCTGCCTGGAGACACACAAGCTGGCAGACAGACAGACAGACAGACAGACAGACAGACAACCAACCTAGTTCCCATCTGACATGTGCTTTCCCAGTGGCTACTCCATTTCCCAGACAGAGAGGAGTTAGAAAATTTCTTTTGCAGTTTTGATGCTTACAAGAAACCAACCATCAAACCCAGCTTTGATGCATGCAAAGAGAACCCTCAGCAGGGCCTTGGGAAATTCTCTGAGTCATTGGGAAGACACCATGGGGCCACCAGTCACAGGGATGGAGGGAAACCCCACACAACTCCAGGCCACCACTAGATGTTCTCCTAACTCCCTCCTGGGGGGAGCTCCTAGGTTCATTTCCTTAAAGCCCTGCAGTAGCTCTCCCAGCCCTTTCCCCATCTGGGGAAGGTGTTCTCAGCCCTCTTGTAGCCACATCTCATTTCCAAAAACCAGTAGCTTCATGCTTCAGTCCCAGAACAACTGATAGTTCCTGTCCACCTGCCCAGTGTCTATTTCCAAGCTCCTCCCTATCATTTTCATCTTTGAGGAGAAGCTAACAAATCCAGTGGTGACTCCATCCAGATCCTCCCTGGTGAACCTTCAGCCCAGTCTGCTCCAGGAGCTGGGCTTGGTGTCTGCCCCTCACATCAGCTCTGCAGGCCTTGCCAGTGAAGGTGCCATCACCATTTGGCAGTCCCTCCTCTGGCAGACTGATCCCTGTTTCCCACCACAGTAACCACTTCACTGACAGGGGTATTTTCACCTGCACTGCTATTCTGACCTCTCTGTAACTGTGAGCTCTTGCACATCTTTTGCATGTTCTTGTAGAAGAGCAGCTCAAAGACTGCTCTTCCTACACAAACATTTCTTTTAGACCCATTGCCATTCCTGTTAATGCTTTCTTTCACTGTCATGACAAATTCACTCTCCTTTCCTTCTCCTGTCTCCTTATAACTTCTCCTTGCAGTCAGAATCAATAGCTCCTGCCTTTGCCTGTAGCATCACCATTCTGGGGCTTTGCTCATGTTGCCCACACTAATACATCCTGCCCACACCTCCTTCACCATCCCCACCTTCAGCAGCACAAAATTCTTCTCCCCCAACTTCCCATCCCCAATGCCATGGCTATAGAGACCCCTTTACCTCCCTGCACCAGCTCACTCTTCCTGCCTTTTCTTTTTGTGCCTACTCTGGCTGTAATACCTACAAGTTTGGTCCTGACTTTTTAGACATGGCACAGTGATGACTCTTCTCCATCCTTACATTCTTTCCTGTTCTCTCTGACCCTCTCCACACCACCTAATGCAGCATCCCTGGGATCCTGGTCCCTCTCTGCCTCAGCAGCCCTCTGCCTGAATGCAGAAATGCTTCCACCTGGCTCAAGATTTCCATTATGTTCCTCCAACCCATTCCAGGCTCTGCAGCCAGAAGGACATCTCCACCTGGGTGAGTCCTGAGAGGACCTGGCTGCCCTGCAGTGGGATGGGAGCTGGGAGAGAGGAGCTGGGACAGTGCTTCTGGACACTGCCCTGCATGTCCTGCAGCAGCTCCTGCTGTGGGAGGCTCTCTGGCCCTTGGTGGTTCTCACTTTCCCCTATACACACCCACAGTTACTGTCTTCTACTCTCCTCGTTTCCTCCTTCTGGAAAGGCATTCCCACCACCACAGCTTGTTTCACAACCACTTTCCCTCAACCCAGATACTACAGATGACGTTTCGTTTTTCATTACGGTAACAGCAATGGGACTCAGAGCAGTTTCACTTGTCAATATTCACATGTATCAACAGATCAGGAAAACTGTTCTTGAAACATCCTAAAACTGAAGATGTTCTTATGTTCTTATGAGCATTCAGGTCTTTCCTGTTTTCATCCTTCCAGAGCTGACTCAAAATAATAGCCTGAACACAGAAAAAAAAGATTTGTATTTGACTGAATTCTGGTGTGCCAAAGCAAAGCAGGACAACTTGTGAATAAGCTGTAGATGGCCAGCACAATGGGAATGAAGCAAACTGATTTGATGTTGCTTGTCTCCGTCTTTGAGGAAGAGAGGCAATATCAGAAACAGGAAAAAATAATACTGTCACATGTGGGTTGCCCGCATCTTCAGAGAAAGACACAGAGGGCTGGTTAGAGCAGCAACAATAAGCACTGCCAAAAAAATTGTCATGCAACTCCACACACAGAAGCTTGCTGTCTGAATGATGAAAGCACTGAATGATGAAAAAACAGAACTTCTGGTCAATTATATAGGTGCTAGAAGGCCTGTTGCCTTCAGGGGAAGGCAAGGCGACCTGGTTTCAAGGAACAGCACGGCAGCCCAGTCTCCCCTGGGCCACTCGGGCCAACGACACACGCAGCTGATTGTGTTCGCACTTTTTGGTTTACAGCATTTGTTGCTGGCCCACGAACAGAATGTTCGCCCGTTCTAGACGGGCCTGAACAAACGAGACTAGCTTGTTTAGCAGGCATGGTCCTATGGTAACAGCTAAAAGCAGTATTGCCAGTGGACCTACCAGGGCAGAAATTAAAGTGGTGAGCCAAGGTGATTGATTGAACCAGGATTCGAACCAGCTCTGCTGGGTTTCCTTGTCTCTCTTTCTTTGAGCCAGTTTATTTCGGAGTTCTGCCATGGAGTCTTTAACGACTCCTGTATGATCTGCATAAAAGCAGCATTCCTCTTTCAAAGCCGCACACAGTCCTCCTTGTTGCATGAACAAGAGGTCCAGTCCTCGTCTATTCTGTAAAACTACTTCTGAAAGCGAAGAGACTGATTTCTCTAGATAGGAGATGGATTTCTCGATCCTCTGCAGGTCTTCATCGATGGTCATTTGCAGCTGAGAGAGTCCGTGCTGTTGGGTTGCGATGGCTGAGACACCTGTGGCTGTACCAGCTGCTCCCAGGCCGAGCAGCATTGCGATAGTTATACCTGTGATTATTTCTCTTTTGTGCAGTCTGTCAGGTTCTTCGAAAAGGTGGTACACTTCTTCATCTGAGTGGTATAGGACCCTAGGAACAATCAGAACTTGGACACAGAAGTCAATAGAGTCATTAAATTTGGCAAGGAACACACAAGGACTCACTCCGGATCGCTGGCAAACCCACATCCCAGATGCGGATGGGACCACCCACTTACCGATCTTTCTGTTGGGCTTGACAACTTTAGTGCAGAAGTTGCCTTTCTGCTTTGCTAAAGTTGCATTACCAAAACATTTGCCTTGTCCTGTGATTTGACTCAGGGTGATTCCTCTGCGGGGAGTGTCCCATCTGCACTGGTGGGGGGCACTGGCTGTGGAGTAACTGAAGGGGATGTCTAAAGCAATGCCTTCGTAGAAAGGGGGTTTAACATCATAACAAAGCCAACAGGAGTTAGTCAGGTTCGGTTTGGTTTCGTTTAGGGTTAGAAAGGTAGCTTCTAGCATACGAAAAATTGGGTTTGGATCGGACTCGGCTGTGCGGCTTATCTGGAATACATCTGCATGGCCAGCCGGGGTGTCGGTGACTTTTGGGGGCAAGGTTTTGGGGTGGGTTGTGTTTTTCCCTTTGAGCACATTCCTGATAACTTTATTGGGTCCTACTGGTCGAGGTGCTGGTGGTTGGAGTTTGATAATTCGTACATTCACCCACTTTCTCGGTCCTCTGAGGACCACTGTTTACGTTCTACCTGTGGTCTAACTAGGGTGGTCTGGCTGTAGAACGGTCATGTTATAACTTACACATCCTCGATATCTAGGCTGTGCATTGTGATCTCCGCAGCCAAAGGGTGCCCGGGTGAACTGTAAGAATTTGTCGGGCTCCTGTGGTTGCCACCCAAAACTGAAGCCCTATGACATGGTGGTCCTGACTGCCATAAAGGCGGCACGTCCCCCACACCTTCGGTGGCTCCTTCCCTATTTTCATGGCCAGGGCCACCCAGGGGTCCCGTTCTGGGGCGTCCCCTGCTGACCCTGCGGCACGGGCGCTGCTTGCGGCGGTAGTGGGTACGAAGGTACCGCAGGCTGTGTTGCGAAATTCGCTGGTGAGGGTACGAAGCTGGCTGCCTCCCGTGGGGGTATGGGGTATAAGGGCGCCCCGTCCCACTGGGGGTTGGCATAGATGGGCTGCCTTGCATTTGCAGCGGGAGGAGGCTGAGTGCAGCCCGCACGCCCCTTCCCTCTCCCGTTTCCTTGGGTCCGGGACCTGCATTTCTTGGCCAGATGCCCCTTCCTCCCGCAGCCCCAAACAGGCTCCTCTCGGGCGTGCTTGGGGTGGAGGCGCCGCGGCGGGCTGCCATGCCAGCTGGGGACAGCTCAGCGCAGGCTATTTTTATTTCTCCCCAGTCGGTAAACTGGGCTGGTTTGTATTGTGGCTGCTTTTCGGTGCGGCTTAAAGCTTTATTTGGTTTTGTTTTAAATTGCATTGGCTCTATTCTCTTCGTCTCAGAGTCCCAGCCGGCTCCCGGCAGCTCGGAAGAGCTGCCGGAGCTGCTGCTGGACTCCGAGTCGGAAGTCGAATGCCAGCGCACTTCCGGGGCTCGGTGCCGTTTTGTGCGGCTCTGACCCCGCTCCTCCCCCCGGGGGTGGCGCCGCTGCCGCCCCCCGGGCTCGCCCTGCCTCCTGCAGGGGGGTGTTTCTCCCTTATATGGTGGCGGCGTCAGGCGCGGCTGCCGATCGGCTCCGAGCCCCCTGCCGCTCTCCTCCTCTTTCTCCCGCACACGCGCATTAGCAAAACTCCGCGCCTCTGGGCTCTTCGCGCCGAGACTGCCCGCGCCCCGCCCCTCCCCTTGGCTGCCGGTGCCATTTTCAAAGGCGTATGGAGGCGGCGTGGGCAAGATCTCCTCCCGAGCCGCGGCTCCCGCGGCTCTGGCTTCCCCCGCCAGTCCCTGCCAACAGAGCTTTGCGCGCTGCTGCACCTCCGGTACCGGGTCACTGCCCGGCGGTGGCGGGGCGGATGGGGAAGCCGCGGATTTTTGGGAGGTTTCCGCGGGGGGTCCCGGGCCCCGGCCCGGGGAGGGGGGCGACGCGCCGGCCCCCCCCGGATCCCTGCTCCCGGGCGGGTCACCCTCAGGGGCGGTTTGCGTTGCCGCTCCTACCCCTAGCTTGGGTGTAACTAATAAACACGTACGCGCCGCGCTCCATGTCTCCTGCTCTTCTATTGCTCTGCGCAGGGCTTTCTCTACTTTTCCCCACGCCTTAAGGCATTTGCCGCTGCCTGAGGATTTCGTGTCCTCGGCCAGTGCGGCTGTGCATTTTTCCCATATCTCCGGATGCAAAACATCCACAGGGCGTTCAATTGCCCCAAGCTCAAGCAGCCTTGCTATAGCAAGATAAAAGTCTTTGAGCTTACACTCAATTCCCCATTGCTTATGAACTTCACTTACGACCCTGGCGAAGGCATCCATGATGATCGCGGGTCCTGGGACGTCTCCCTTGCCGAGAACACGGTTCCACCGGTCCGGCCGCTGCTCTTGTCCAGGCGACACCCGCAACCCGAGCGAATTATTCCCGGGTTTCGGCACCAGTTATGTTGCCTTCAGGGGAAGGCAAGGCGACCTGGTTTCAAGGAACAGCACGGCAGCCCAGTCTCCCCTGGGCCACTCGGGCCAACGACACACGCAGGCACCAGTGTGGTGGACGGTCGAAAGCGTTTATTATCTTATCTCATGGGTTTAAATAGTTTTGGGGGACTCTGCTACGTCAGGGGGGGTTGGTAGGGTCTCTAGGGTTAGTCAGGAGTGGAAAACTATTGGGTTAGGTGTGGTTACATTCTTTGGGGTAAATGGATAACATGTTGCAGGGTGAGAGGGGGAAGGGGTCTTTCTTTCCGTCACATCCCGAAATCTTCCGTTCGCCTGTCCCTATCTACTACAAGGCCCAGTAAGAAATAAGAGGAACAGAAAGTTACTTGTGGATGGAATTTGATGCAGCTGATGTCACAGAAGCCTGGTGAGATGACTGTTCTGATACTGAAATAAAACTGATGATTGGGAAGGGCAGACTGGGGATCGTTCTGTTCAGCACCACTGTGGACCTGTGAGCTGCTAGGTCAGATTTACAAATGCTCAGCAGAACAGGGAGAATATCTGCAGAACGATCTGCTACAGACCACCAAAGTCAGAGCCAAAAAGGAAGATGATTGTTCTTTAAACCCATTATTCATTTCACCCTCATCCAATTTGTGAACAGAAGAGTTCTGTATGCAGAGAGCTTCATGTGGGAGAACATGCTAGAGATGTAAGCAGCCAATAGAAAACCAGAATTTGGGTGGTACTGGTGAATTCTCTCACCCATGAGGGTCACACCCATGATGAGAGTGTTCATTTCAACATAACGTGGTGAACCAAATTCTGGGTAGAAAGTTTGTTGCCCTCTGAATGCCAGGCGTCGTTGTGACCTGATTGTGACCTGATTATTACCTCCCCTAAACACTCAGCATTAAAAAGGTACAGTCTCTAGCTCAAAGGTAAATTACTATCCAGGTTCACTGCTAGACAAAATGTGGGTAGAAGAACCCAGATGAAAGCTCAGACCTTTGATGAAGGGTTTATCAGATGGTCAAAAAGTCAGGATTTCCAAGCCAAGAGTGCAAACAGATCACACTAAAAATCTCATCCTGGTTCAGCAGCACAGTGAAGGAATCAATGCGAAACTGAAAAGCAGTCACAGCTGTGAAGGGGGAAACAGCTGCCAGTTAACATAAAATGGAAGTAACTAAGTGAGAGAAATTAGTAAGTAAAATTAGAACTATATAGAAACACCTCAGAACAAAGCAAAGAAAGTATTTTTCTTCTACTAAGAACAAAAGGAGCTTAAAAATAGTGCAGGAAAATCACTAGAGAGGGGTAGTAAAACGAATGGCAATGCAAAAAAGAAAAGTAATAAATAGATATTTGTCTGTATTCAGAAAAAAGTGAGACCATGCACATGTATAACATGGGGTTGTTGATGGACATTTTTGCTTAGTTACTTCAAGAGTCTCATAAGCAAGACCTACTAGGGAAAAAATATTTAAAATAAGCACCATGGCTAATCAGCATTCCCAAAAGAGATAGCATGATCTCTCTCCCACTTCTATTTGAAGAAGTGCTCATAGTGTATCAATACTCCAAATGGGTAAAGAGAATGAATGGGGTAAGTACAGTCAAATAGATATGAATAGGAAATGGTAACTGACATTTTTCAAAGAACAAGAATTATTTGCCAAACTGAGTTACAGTTTTGATGAGTTTGACCCAAACATGACAGACTCGGGGTTTTCCAAGGTTGTACCAGGAAACAATGCTGTGTCCTGTAAAACACTAATAAAAGTTATCCCATAATTGATGTGAGGGCTGAGAAGCAAGAGATTGCAAATACTAATGAAAGGTCACAGCACATGGTGCCAGTACAGCACTATGAGACAAGGGAATAAAGGAACCATGAGTATACATTGTTAGATGTAGGGAAATTATTTCCATGCTCAGGCATAGCAGCAGAAAAATCACTGCTGGAACAGCCCCTGACGTGCAGACCTGTGGAGTGAGGGAGCAGCTCTGGGGAGAGGACACTGGGAGCTGCCCCCTTGCACTGCTTCTCCCCATCAGCTGCTTCGAGTCACCACTGGAGGCTGGATTTTGAACTAGGCAAACCTTTGGTTCCCCAGGAAAGCCACTCCTGCTGCCTTCGTTGTCTGCACACTTGCCATGTGTGCAGTTGTCAAAGGAACCTGAAAAGAGGAAACCATGAACTACCTGCAATAGCAAACTGCAAAGACCAGAGCCAGCACTACCCCGTGTGAGGTTCAGGACTCACTCTGCTCTTTGGTCTTTTATTTGCTTTATCCATCACATTAAATCTCTTCGCAGACTACTGTGACTGCATGTAGGCTAACTGCACAAATATTTTCACAAAACACCCCTTGCATCTTGAGTTCCTAACTATCACCTCAGGCTTCTAACTGTGCCAGCACAGTTCTGGCTTTGAGCATGACTTTTGGCAGGGTGCATGGGCAGCAGGCGTGTTTCAGACCCAGCTGTCAGGGCTGTTTTTCCATTTGATCCATTACAGTTGTCTGTTCAAAGACAAAAAATACCCTCGGCACCCGGGACTGGGACTGAGTTCCCCAGCCACAGTCAGTTCCCCAACTGCTTCCCTTCTGAAACAAGATGTATTTTCCACATACTTGGCCTGCTTTCAGTGGGAGAGGGACAGCTCTCACCCTCTTCCACTACTCCTCTCTTCATCATGCCCTTTCTCCAGAGCAACCCAGATCCCTGCAGGAACCCACAGGAACCTGACACTGGCTGGGGAGTCATGGAATCATAGACATGTATTTATCCAGATGTTTGCTGGGCATTTTGTCCTAAAGGATCCTCTGAGAGATGGTGTCAAAAGCTTTACTGGAATCTAAAATTATTACATCAGCTGGCTTCCCTTGACCAAGGTTTATTATTATGACTGGCTACCTTGTCATAAAAGGAAATTAAGTTTGTCAAGCAAGACTCTCCTTCATGAACCTGTGCTGGCTGTGACCAGTGTCTGCCTTGTCTTCCAAGTATTTTTCAATAACTCCCAGATGAGTCTCTATAATTTTAGCAGGCACTAAAGTGAGACTGCTGAGGTGCTTTACTGCTCAGCACTGGCACGTAGGAAGACTCATCTGTAGGGACCACAGATGACAAAAAGTGTGATTGATAAGGAGAGGAAACAGACTGTGGTTTAAATGTGGTCTAGAAAAGGGAGTGGTTCATGTTAAGTGTCTGACATTCTGCTAAGAATGGCTTCCAGGGGTTCTGCCTTTATTTGTACCTTGAATTTACTTGGAAGAAAACACCAGGAACTAAAGATTGCTTTGCTTTAGGTGGGCACGTTGAAATAGTTGTGCTCTTTATTTATTAAGCAGGTGTATTCCTTTTGTATCAACAACACACTGTCTTCTGCTGGGTCCAGACTGGAAGAAAGGAGAGATTTTGCCCAGCACTCTGGGGCAAAGCACCAAACACATCAGGGTGGGGGGGTCTCCATCCTTTGCACCTCCAAAGCAAGGCTGCCCACCTCTGCAGGAGATGCTTTAACCCAGCAGGACCTCTGCAGACTCAGCACAGAGCCCAGACTCAGCAGCCACACGCTGGCAGAGATGTCCCAGCCACAGATCTGGCCCACTGCTGCACACACTGGAAATCCAGGGGAGGGTTGGTGGGAAGGGGATTGTTTGGGCTGGTTTTTCTTTTGAACCCTATAATAGCACTGCTCACGTCTGGTTGTGCACACTCTTTAAAGAGCTGGGATTCCCCCTTCTGATAGCAGCTACACAGCAGCCATGCTTTTCTTTAATCTCCACCAAACTGTTATTTCAACATACCACCCACACAGCCAGATGAAAAAGCACTGGTAAAAGGGTGGTGTTGTTTTGTTCTTTCCTTCTCAGAAAAAAAACCCAAGGCTTAGAAGAAAAGCTCAGAGTCTCTCTCTAGATGTACTAACTCCTCCTTTCCGTCTGGAATTTCCCATCAGTTGCACCATAAACAAACTCCCTTCAAATATGCTAAAATCAAGTGAACTGAAATTTAGTAGCAGACATAGAATTAGGGACTACTTGTAATCTGGTGGTTACCAAAGAAAGATCAAGAGCTGATAGAATCTGATTTTTCATGTTAGACTATTTAAATTTCTTATTCAATAAAGTAGTAATTCACTTTATAAATTAGGTTGCATTTGAATACAGCTTTTCATTTGATTTTGTGATTGAGCTTGATAAGGTTTTTTAACTACAAGAGGTTGCTACTTCATTCCCAAATAATGGATAATACTTTGAAGAGCAAATACCAGCATGTTACTGCCATTTTCCCAAATGACTTAGACATCTTAAGAGATTATTTATTGTTCTGGTGTCCTATCACTGATGTTTCTACTAAGACCCCCTCTACAGTGTGTATAAGATGGTGTCCTAACAGAAAATTTCATTGCTAGGAAAAAGGGCACAAATCTTAGATTACCATGACAGGTTCATAATTTTTTTACAACAAACCACTATAAAGGAACCATAGAACAGTAACAAAGAACACCAGAAGATGTCTTTTTTATAAACAGCATGGCAGCTTTCATCCTCTCCTCCTGTTTTTCTGCCTTTGGATTGCTAAGAAGCTTTTTAGGGAAAGAGGCCTGGTATGCACTGTCTCCATTTTATTAATAATTTTTTAAAGTAAAATTTCAAAGAAAAAGATTAGCTGACATATCCATGGCTGTCATTCCACTGTCCAGAAGACAGAAGCAGGATGGATTAAGAGACCTGCTGAGAAGGACTCTGGGGTGCTGAAAGCCAACCATGTCCTCAGCAGCAGGTCAAGGCAGGGGATTCTGCCCCTCTGCTCCACGCTGGGGAGATCCCACCTGCAGTGCTGCTGGACATCCAACTCTGGGTGTCCCAACAGCAGAGGGATGTGGATTTGTTGCACCAGGCCCAGAGAAAGCCCCAGGGGGTGCTGGAGCATCTCTGCTATGCAGACAGACTTGAGAAAGCTGTAGGTGTTCAGTCTGGAGTGAAGAAGGTTCCAGGGAGACCTTCCAGTGCCTGAAAGGGCTGCAGGAGAGCTGGAGAGAGACTTTGTACAGGGGCATGGAGTGACAGGACAAGGGATAATGGATTCACACTGTCAGAGGGCAGGTTTCCAGACTGAGAAGGCCCTGGCACAGGCTGCCCAGAGCAGCCGTGGCTGCCCCATCCCGGGAGTGCTCAAGGCCAGGCTGGATGGGGCTTGGAGCAACCTGTTTTCTTGGTCTTTAAAGAAGCCCTGAGCAAAGGGACTGCCTGGCTGTGCAATGACAGGTTTCTCCAGGGCACCCAAAAGCAGGTGTAGGATGCCAGTGGCTGTTCCTGCAACTACCTGCAGACATCCACATCCACCTCTCTGCTGAAGACATGAGCTTGTTTATCACTGCCCACAGCCCTCACTGACAGCTAGGCACGGATCTCAGACATCCTGAAACCAAGCAGAGAAAAGACACTGCATTCTTTCTGGACCATCGTCTTCTGTCCTCAAAGCTCTTTCCTCCTGTTCTGAAAGTGCCAGGATGTCACCCAAACTGATCAGACAGGAAGGTGCCTCTGCAGAGGAATGGGAGAGACATATTTTATGGGTGTGCTTGCATTTCTGTGTTCTTTAGTGCTTGGCAGCATAACAAGACACCCTTTATTTTCACCCATGTATTTGCTGTGCGTATTCCATAAGCTGCAGCTCCAGGATGAGCCCTGCCAGTGATCCTGTTTGCCTGGGACCTGAGCAGGGATGCTGGCACTGCATACCATGACATTTCCAATCAGACAGGTCAGTGGGAGCATTGGCATTTGGTTCTGAAAAATTCTAGGATTTCCATGGCTTATTATATGTAGATATCTATAGTTAGTTGATTTTTGGTTTTTTGTTGTTTTTTGGGGTGTTTGTATTTGCTTTCTTCCCATTATTTGACAGTACATGCTACCAAAGCTGGCAGAGAATTATAAAATATTTGCATTTCCTAAAATATTGAAACCTGCAGGTTTGGCTGAACAGAAGTTTCATGCAAAAACATCCCACATCTGGGTAGCCTGGAGTGCACACAAAGTTGTGGTGTCAAGGTCCACCTGCTCCCACTCTGCAAAGTCACTCCAGAAAAGCTACCACAGGAATCACTCACACACCACAGACAGACAGACAGACAGACAGACAGACAAGATTTTCCATCCCCAGTGTCACGTGTTAAAATGTGCCTGTGCCACCCCAGTACCAGGTGAAGCTTCACCATCTGTCTTTCCATGAGTAATTTTATTTACAAAATGATTGAAGCTGCTAGTGTCTGGAGAAAATATGATGGAAGGGTTGATTTTTAATGTCAAAGAATCTTTCCAATTTATGTGGTTGCTTCTGAAATGAATCTTCAAAAAGTACATTCCCAACACAAAAGAGGGCATGGAAATCGTGCTTGGGAAATGAGGCTGTAAATTGTTTAAGTGAAAGCAAACTGCTGAACACAGAACAAAATCCCAGGTGTCTATAGGAAGACCAATTTATAGCAAGATATATTTATGCTTAAAAAAAATGTGCCAGAGCTCAAAAGTCAGTATTTTCAAGGGTGATTTCCAGTAGATTTTTCTGTTGCCTGTTCTGTTATTATGATGGAGTTAGAGGATCTGAAAAACTGCTGGGAAAGGAGGGGGAAAACCTTGGATTTTCTTTCTCCTTGGTGTGTACACATACCTAGATATCTCAAGGAAGACCATACTTCCTTTTTAAGACTGAATCAGGAAATTAATCTGAGAAAAAGTGAAGCAAATATCTCCAAATATGTGCCCCACTAAATCTTTCACTTTAGTTGAAGGCTTAATATCATACCTTCATCAGCTAATTTCCTTTCTTCAAAATATTAAGTTGCTTATAACAATACATTTTTTAACTCTTCACTGAAAGCATTCAAAAAATGTGTGGTTGTGGAACTTAGGGTAATGGTTTGGTGGCAAACTTGGCAATGCTGGGTTAACAGTTGGACTGGATGATCTTAGAGGTCTTTTCCAACCTAAATTATTCCATTCTATGATTCCAGCAGAGACTGGAAAGTCTTTCATACCCACCAGCATGACCCAAGACTCAGAGGAGATGCCTCAAAAAAGGCATCAGAGATAACCATCCAACATAACCAGGAGATGGTTTCACAGCCTGGCCACTGCAGAGTGGTATCATCACCCAGCTCACCACCCACATATGAGCCTCAGTTTCCTCACTTAAGGTCAGTGACACAAAGGAAGTAACTAAACTAAGAAACAAGTAATTATAAAGTACAGCCTGCCCAGGTTTGTGAGCTCTCCCACTGATGTGCAGTCAGGTGGACCACAAAGAATCTGACAAAGGCTCCCACAAATCACTTGTGCACAGAGGTTCTGCACAAGAGAGAGACCTGCTGCTGGCAGGAATGTGCATCCCACTGCTTGCTGAGGCTAATGCTAAGGGAGGGCTCAGCCCAAAGAAAATCTCAGCAACAGAGCACAGGGCTCACAAGTCCACCCTCTGAGTCCACCCTCCATCACACAGCTGAAGTTCAGACCAGTGGCTCAGGAACTGGTTTGCTCCGACAAGGTCTGACAATGTCCAGGGTAATTCCAGCTGTACACATCAGGGAATTCTTAGTGCAGAAGGTCCCAAAGATGATGGAAGTTGCCCATTAAGGCAGACATCCTTTTGAACCAAAGGGCTCACAATCCTGAGTGTCCATGTGTGACTGCAGACCTCCACAACACACCATGCTCAGGAGAAAACCCAGCACATGAAGTCCTGTTCCCAATGAAACCTGCCAGCCTGCTTTGTTGTCCTCTTGCCTTTTTCCTCCCCCTCCTCCTCTGTTCCATTTCCTTTTCCTGCATGCTTACATGGCAGCCCCTGTACATGTAAATCTAAATCAAACAGTTTACAGAGCATTATTTCTATGTTATCTCTGCTTTGCAAAAGGTTTCCTGCTTTCCTGTCTGTGGCTGTTCTCTAAGGTGCCCCTTGGTGCTGAGCCCCAGCACAGACGTGCTGGGGTCACCCATGGGCACCTGCCAGCTCTGTGACATCCTCCCCGAGCAGGGCACCAGCTTCCTACAGCACCCACCTCCGGGGTTTGTGCAGATCTGCGGGGTGGACTGCTGGGAGCTTTGCCATGGAGAGCTGGCAGAGAGGGTCCCTGACCACAGCAGGAGGAGCTGATGCAATGTAAACACCAAATCCCTTGGAATCCCTGCTGCATCAGCTGGGTCCATCCTGTCTGCAGAGCAAACTGAAGGAGGCTAAGGGGGAAACAACAGTAATGAAAAGAATATTTGGACTTATGGCAGAGTGTTTGAGTGAGATTTGGTTTATCTGAACCCCAGGTTTGTCCAAAGCATTTCTGTGTCTGTCAATTCAGCCAATTCAGCTGTATTGTTCTTCAGCCACTCCACTCCCTCGGGATTTGGAATGGAAAGATGGATTTTGTGACTTCGTTTCCACATTGACACAGTTTTTGTATTAACCTGAGATTTAATAGCCAAAAACATACAAGCCCTGCAGAGCACAGAGCTCAGGGTAGCCATATCAGCTGTTTGCACCAGATGCAAAACCAGCTTGAGCTCCTCTCTGATCTGTGAGAATTAAACCAGTTTCAGGCCTTGGCCCAGCATTGCTGCTGCTTTGACTTTGTTAAAATATTCTAAACGAGATCTGTGAACCGCACCCTTTTCCTCCCCATGCAGTAACACATGTAACCTTTCTACCCCTGCGGGTTTAGAGTTTCTCAGTAAAAGCAGGGGTTATCATAAGAAAAGGAAGCCAGACGTGTCTGTCACAGGGCTGCACGTGCGGAGCCCAGCCTGCTAACTCCTTATGTTTTCAGTTTCCTCTTATTCCAACAGCTGGAGCTGAACAGAAGGGCAAAGTGGATGGGCTGGGATGCTTGGGAACACACACGTTCAGAGACGGAATTCCAAGTTGGGAGCCAATTGCCCTGAGCTGCAGCAGCACACTCACTGTCTCAGCTTTGGCCACACCACTGGCAGCAGGGTGTCCCAAAGAAGCTGTTGGATGTAACCCCACCTCATCCCAAGGACCCTGAGGCACAGACTGGCTCCTCTCCACTCTTACCACTCAGAGGATAAGCTGTTGTTGCCTCAGACAAGCCAGTGGTGTCAAAGGTCTCTGTGTGACAACCAGCTGTGCTCTGCCAGCAAGCTCCTGATGGGGACCATATCAATCCCAGCATGTGACAGGGTAGGACTGTCAAACACGGAACTTTTCACAGTGAGAGACCTTTCCTTGATGAGGGCATGATCAGTCACATTCAGCTTAGTGCATTTCCACCCCTGAGGCACGCAGTACATCACTACACCTGTGAAAAAGGAGAACTGACACATTTCTACACACCACTCACAAAACCAGGCAAACTTAAAGCAGGTAGGCTTTCCAACACAGACATGAAATTAAAGCATTTATGCAGCCTGACTAAGCAGCAGGAATCTGACTGTATCATCCCACCCATCATTGTAGGAAAGCCACTGAATCAAAAATCTTAGGAACTGACTGCCCCGTGTTTTTAATTTCCAGCAGCAGGACTTGTCTGCATTCCCTGCAGACTGCACACTATGGATTGGGTGTGCGTGGTCAGACAGAATCTGTGTAAGCTCTGTGCTGGGCTCAGCTCAGTGCTTTTGCTACTCAGCTGGCCTGGCTGCCAGGGTGGCACGTTTGCACCTCGTGTGCTAAGGAAAGACTCTGCAGGTAGGAAGTGGCTGGGAGGAAGCTGAGCTCCAGTTTTAGCAGAATTTTAGCACATTCTGTGAGGGATCCAAGCTGTGGTGGTCTTGATATAGACTGAAAAAGCAGCGTGGCCAGCTTTTGTGCCTGTCCCAGACCAACAGCATCACAGCCACTGTCACAGGCAGCTCAAGTCTGAATCACAAGCTGCTGAGATTCTCTGCTAGACACAGCTGTGGATCACACCAGTGCAGGGCACTCATACAGTGCTTGGCCACAGGAGCACAGAGCAGAATTCAGTGCTCAGTGCTTCTTAGCCCCTGGACACTGCTGTCCTAGAGATTCTTGGGCACTTTCCTGCCTTGCTTATGACTAAGAAAGTCCTTTTTGCCATCCTGTATATGCTGCACTCCCCAGACAGGTCTGCAGCTCTGCTCTCATGTAGTGCACTGCATAGTAAGAGGAGAAGAGACAGACCTTTGGCTGTTTCCTACCAAGACCTGTACTTCAAGATACTGTTTTCATTTCCTCCCTTCCCATGCTGCAAATTTAAAGCTATATTCTATCATTAAAAAAAAAAAAAGAACCTTGGTTGCCTACAAAAAGGTAAAAAATATTATAAAGATTATAAAAAAATATGCATAAAATTTTCTTCTGATGTAATCTTTTGCAATGTATGACCACAGCCCTGTATTCGACTGCAGGTGGAGAAAGGAGAGGCAGATGATCTGACATTTCCTCCATTTATAGGTTCTTGTTGGTCACAACCAAGGTAAGATAACATTAACACAGAGCATTTTCATGCACAGTGGAACAGAGAAATATCTTACCTGTTTTTCTCTTGATAGCTTCTAAATGAAAAAAAAAGGAGTGAAAAACTCAAGTCTAAAAGTCTTTCGAACACATTGGATCCCATCAGTCTTCCACAGTTATTTCTGTTTCTAAACAGTGGTGCATAAGCAATTTCTCTATCACAGTGCTGTGAAAATTAAAAAAAAAAAAATCTGTGTTATATAGAACTGAGTTAAAACAGGGCTGGACCCTTTTCTCTCTTACTGTTTGACAGTTACTGTACCTCAGCAGGAAAATGATGAAGAGTGCATAGAAAAGATCACTTATGCAGCTTACCTTGCTTGAACAGTCAACCTAAAGACAACCTAGCTAAATAGCACCCAGAAATTAAACTGCAGAAAGAAATATTCTCAAAATGCCCAATCTATACTCACTGAGGTTAAAAGAAACATTTGCATTTACTTCAGTTTGATTTGGCCAGAGAGTTTCTGCACTCTGCTTTAAATGGTTCTTTATCTGATCTTCTGTTACTGACTAGGTGAGATATCAGTACAATGCAGCTCAGACCAAAATTTATATCTCTGTACTGCTTGTATTATCTCTACCAAAACCAGAGTAAAGTTACTTAAAGCATTTGGTTTGGTTTTGCCACCCACAGAAGGTCTAACTTGGTGTTCATCTCCAGTCACAGAAGATCTTGTCAAAGGCTTTTGAAAGCATCTTTCAACATGAAATCTTGTATCAGTCTTCATCTTGCAGGGAATGGTTGTGCGTGATGTCAGTTGGGGCTGTACTACTGAGAGAAGCACAAAGAAGAAGATAAATAGTAATATTTTTCAAGTCTGACTGGAAGATTCAAGGTAACAGAGATGTCTCATCTTTCATTTCCCTATGGAGGACCATGCAATTTTCAAAGTTTCATCACTAAATCCAGCTGGAAAATGCAAATGTGTCTCTGACTATCCTAAACTCAACATCAGGGAGAAAACAATCAGGCAGGTATCTGACCCCACAGCTGATTGCAGCCAAATGGGAACAGTGAGCTGGTACATCACAAATACCACAGAAGAGCACCCTGGTCTCTGTGAAAACTCCAGTTCTTCAGGTCTGAGAGCACTCTGCTCTTCTCTATCCCACATATCTGAATGAAAGACAAATACAGAGACAAATCAGCTGCAGTCATCTCAGAAACATTATTCCTTCATTGTGTTTTCCTGTGGGTTTGATTTCTACACAGAGAAGGAACAACATGAAATCACATGTTTGAGGCAGTGCACAGACAGGTTCCAGCAATATGTCCAGTCAAGCTGAGCTGGTACAGACAGAAATTTCACCTACTCTCCTCCACAGATGGAAACCCGCTTCAGCCTCTTTTTTCCCCAATTCTTTCTGGTTCCTGAGAATAAATTGTTCTTTAGAGAAAGACCCATCTCCAGAAACCTTCACCAGAACAGAACCAAAGCAACTTTTTCACACCAGAATGAAAGTACATACCAAGCATTTCTTTAATTTTCAGAGAAAATGTTTTACTTTCAATACAGATAGCAAAAGTAAATTCAGTTCTCTGCATGCCTTAGGTTGTTCCCCTATGGTTCTTTCCTGTCCCACCTTAGCCCTCAGCAGTGTGCCAGCACTGACAGACCCTAGTGGGGTCCTGTAAGCACCTCACTGCAAGTGGAACTGGTAGGAGTTGATGGAGAAGTTACCTGAAAACTTAATAAATCTGTTCATACCTGACTTTGACTGAGTGACACACAGCATCTGCAAAAATACATGGAACAGGTCTCACAAACAAGGTCTAGGCTGGCAATGTAACATTGGGATCTTCTTCCTCCTTCACATAAAGCCTGAACTAGAGTACTTGGTAAAGATCATGTGCTCCTTCTTATCAATGCTCTTCGTTATTAAGGAACTCCTGCAACTCAATTCTTCTAGAAGGTGTTCAACCCATCATCAAATCTTCTTTAGCATTCTCAGCCTTCTCTATCCCAGCTGGCACCAGAATAGGCTCTCCCTCCTGTCACCACACTGTTTATTGGGCTCTAATACTGTTTCCCACTTTTCAACACCCAGCCAATTCACACATATTCAGGTGAGTTCATTCCCAGAGAGGGAATTTCCCTCACTATAGGAATCAGCACCTCCTGCAGGTGCTCTGCCCCTGAGGAGCCACAGGGTTCATTGATCCCTTGTCTCTCTGGGGCATGTTTGCAGTGATTTAGGTGCACATCCAGAACAGGAGCCCAAACCAGAGTCTGGCAGTCACAAAAACAATCTCTCACCCCTGTACAAGTGACAGAATTTGACAGCAAACACTTCCTTTTTAAGGCTGCTTCTCCTCCTAGATTCTCTTCTGGCACTGTGCAGTCTCTGCTTTCTGTGCACACCCAGCTAAGAGTAACACATTTTTGGGGACTCAAAGCTGTGCCCACAGAACCTCTTTTAGCTCACAGCACTCAGAACTGCACGTGGTATCGTCTGCTACTTCCTGCAGCTCTGTCAGAGCAGCCTCTGAGCACGGCACGAGCTGGAGCACTCCGTCATCTCCTCTGCAAAAACAGGGGGGGAAAAAGAAAAAATAAAAGGTAAGTGTTTCATCTCTGTGTCAAGGCATTGCTTCTATTTAGCAGCATTTTCCTTTGTTCTGTTTTGGTCACTGTTTCTTCATGCCGTGTGTCTGTGCTCAAGAAATGTAGACTGTGTTGATGCTTCACCATAGTCTAAATTTCCTTGTGCCTGATGTAGTTGCTGGGTCTGTATTAATTAATTGTAGTTGATGCAGCCCCTCCTATCTGTCTTCCTTACAAATTCCCTTTCCTACAAAGAACATATTTATCTTAGAAATCAACTTTAGTTCCAGTCAGGGATAGAGGATTATTAGGATTGAAGGATTTTGGCAGAATAGAAGTTGCTGTGAGGTGAGCTTTAACTATTACTGCAGTGCATGAGCCATGAATACAGAATTATAATAGCAATATGAATGCTGGGTTTCTTTTCAGAAGAATTCACATCCAGCCTTTCCTGTCATCCTTACTATGCTGGAAAAGCAAGGCAGGCATTTAATTGTCAAGTTTACCTGCTGGTCTATAAAGACTAATTGGATATACTACATTCCTTCTTTTTCTCCACCTTTTATTCACACAGCACTGCTGATCTCTGGCACTCAGGGATGTGGAGACTAACTGGAGTTTAAATTAACTTTTTTTTTTTTGTCAAATATTTTCAGAGTTGACTACTTTTCCAAAGACCAAAGAGCATCTGGGTTTATTTTAAAGCAGTCCTTCTCATAATCCTATTTAGAGCTGCTGCTACCTCTAAATCAGGAGCTTTTTAACTTCCGTAACTTCATTGTGGGGAAGAAGGAAACAGGGGAGTGGGGGTGAAACAAAAAAACCCAAAACAAAGAAAAAAAAAACAACCAAAAGAAAAAACCTCAAGCACTTATTCTGCTCATATTCTGCTCATTAGCACACAATGGGCAAGACTGATTTTCTTCTGAGAAGTTTTCCAAAGTTCTCTACACAGGACACTATATTCAAAGAAATTTAAAGTTTTAATTGGGCACCCCCTCTGTACAGATTTCTGTCTGAAAGTGCAGATGACTCTTTCAGGTTCAGCCTCTTGGGAGATAGTGATTTTACAGCCTTGCCATGATCACACAAATAATTTTGCTGTCAAGTGTCAGGGTGCTTTGGGAAATGTCTAATAACCAGGATTTTTACACTAATAACTTCCAGGGTAGACCCTAAGTGTGCCAACAAAGAATGAGATATTCATTGTGGCAGACGTATAAAGAGCCAGAAGACATCAGAGATGAGGATTCAGACAAAACACCACAGATTTAGCAGAAGTGAGTGTGGTGACAGAGATGTCAGAGGTGCGTGTACATTCAAAGAGGAATCTTTGAGCATGACAGTTGTTTTGTTATCACTAAAGTCTTTAGGGGAAAGCCCTGCTCTTGGTATGGTGAGGTAGCTGCAGGAGGTGACCTAAATGTCAAAAAGGAAAATGGAAGTTCTCCAATTAGTTGAGAGCAAATCAGAGATCAAAAAGGAGAAAATAAATTGTGTTTCATGGAAAATGGAGAAGGAGAAAATATTTGTGTCTAAGTTCAGAGCACTGTTAAAAATAGGATTGCTTCAAGTAAAAAAGGCACTGTGGTTTTTGCAAGGCTTTACAAATCCTACTTGATCAGAGACATCCACTTTAGACAAAACGTAAAACAATTTTAAGATGAAACAACCTAGATTAGTCAGTAGTAGCCATTATGTCAATAAGCCCAGGTCTGACAGATCATTACATTATTTTGGCACCTCTTTGCTCTGCTTTTCCCCAGCACCATCTTTAGTACTGATGATGCCACCACAGCAGCTTCCATACAGACCCACAAGGGCAGGGCCAAGACCCCTATCAGGGAGAGATAATCTACTGTCACAAGGTCAAAGCTCAACACAATCTTCACATTTTCCTGCTCCAGAAAGAGAAACCATCCTGTCTGTGCTCACTGTTTGCAGCACAGCTAAGCCATGCTCTGACTGGGGGATTTATCAGGGATGAGAGACAAAGCCATTTTGGGGATGCAGAAAGAGCCTGTGTGATCCCTGTGACTGCAATGACTGCAGTGAAGGTGCCAGTGCAGGAAGAGGGGACACTTGTGGATGTGGGAGTTTGATCAGATGTGTTTGGTTATAAATATGTTCAGCAACTCCACCTGGACAGTTTCTACCCCAGAGATGAATTTGAGTCACAGTAGTTTGGGGTGGACATGGCACTGGTCTGGGCCTTTCTATGGCTCTTAGTGTGTAGGTGCCAAAGGATTGTCAGGAGTCTGTTTGAAGGCCTGGAGGCCAAGAATAAGGAGGATGATATCCATAAGTAGCTGCTGGGGAAATCCTAAAATCTGAAGGACAACAGAGCACCCCTTTTTAAGGGGAACACTGGTGGGTTTGGACATAGGTCTTGGTGCATCTTTGTTCAGCTGCTTGAAGTCAGATTTTCCTTAAACCTGGCAATAAAACACATTCATCTCCAACAGTGTGTCAGCATAGCCAGACCTCCTCACCTTGTTAAAGCATCCTGTTCCCTGATATCCCAGCCTGTTCTCCAACATCCCAGCCTGCTCTTTTGGCAATCCAGAGCAGTGTCCATCCACTTGTATGCACTTAGTGCCAAATCTGCTGGCATTTGGCTGTGCTTCAGCATCCTTGAGCACCCTGATGCAAGAGAGAGGAATGGAAATCACCACTCTCATCCTCTTCCTCTACAACTTTGTAGTTCCAGCACAAGCCAGTAGTAAAGTTTAGTCAGCTAGGTTTCCAAATGAGCCACTTCTTTAACAGAAGCTATAAACAATTAGCCCCAAACGCTAAGGCCACCAATTAAGCTGCAAAGCTTTAGGGAGTCATTGGGCTGGAGTGCTTGGTGGTTTCAGGTGTGAAGCAGGGATGCTCTCAGTTGCTCACTTTCACTGCTGCTGCTCCAACACCTCCACTTACCTCAGCCTTTTGACTTGACAGGCTTTACAGTTTAGCCTCAAATTTATGACAGCTTTTCTGGGCTTCCTGATGCTTCTCCTGGCCTTGGAGCCTTTCCTCTGGCTCTGGGATCTTTTCCACACAAGCTGGTGGGTACCAGGGAGTAAATCTGCCCTGCAATAGATGCACTCTGATGCTCTCAGGGACGACTGAGAAACTTTGTTAGATCTGAAATCCCAAAATCCTGACTCACAGCCTTTGAATCATGACACCAAAGTCCCTTGGTACAGGTGGATTTTGGGGTCTGTTTTTCACCTGTGGACTTCCCCATCCTACAATGTTTAAGTAGTTTTACCTGCTTTTATATGCATTGAATAATGTGGTCTTAAACCCAGCAAAGGATCTTTTGTTAACATTTCTCTCATACCCACCATGCATTCTTCTCTCCTGTGCAGTCCCTCTCCAGGCAGCATGGCACAAGGACACTCACTTTAGGGAAGGATGGCTTTGTCAAACTGGGCCTTTGTCAAACCTGAATTATGACAGTTCCCCTTAGTAATACTACAGCTGCTCATTTTAGCTAATTAGCACACTAATTGTGTGCTAGATTGTGGGAAGAGGGAAGTGGATGTATGGATTTATGTAAAAACCTGCACTTAGGTATTTAAAAATCTACAGTCATTAAGAGTTCATATCTATGAACAGTGTTATCTTGAGGTAAATCAAGTATCTTTCCCTCCTCAGAAAAGACTGCTGAGCTTCTCCCCTCATGAAAGGCAGTTGATTAATAACCTCTCTTTTAACATATATCTTCTTTATTTTTATATTTATTATTATCTTCATTTTAATGTCTTTATAAGACTGCATATATCTGCATTATATCTCATATGTGCAATACAGAATTGAATATAAAGGCTGTATAACTAATCCCAGAGTCTTGCTGCTTTCATCCTACAAATGCTGAAACTTGTTGAAACTTGCTGAAACCAGCACTAGGCAAGAGAGGGGTTACCAGCTTCACCAGTGGAAGAAAGATATCTTAGGATAGAGTTGTGCTCAGGCTGGATTCCCCGGATAGCTTTAAAACACTTTTTTTTCTAAAAAGAGTTTTGAAACTATATAGTGCCAAGATTATATATTCATGTATTATGTTCAAATTTGAAATGAAGTTGCTTGAAAATACATGGGTTTATGTTCAAATTTCAAAATATACAGCTTCAAACCCCACTGTGTTGTGTGTGTAAGTAAAAATGATTGGTCTGATAGGTAACCAAGTGAAGCCATGGCAGTTTCTCCTTTTTATGTTGAAATTTGCTTATAGGAGTGACTTCATTTACTAATTTGTTTATTAATGATGAAAAAAAATAAAGCAGTTCACTGACTTGCTGGGCGTATGGGCCGCCATGATCTGTTTCTATTCAAAGACACCATAAACATTTTGCCTTCTTTCAAGAACAGCAGAGCAAATAATCCACAGCAATTTCTTAGTTTCAAGTTAAGAGACACAGAAGTTTATCAACTGATAATTTACAGGCAGGTAGTGCAAGTTCTGCATGAGAAGAAGCCCAGGTTGAGACGTTGGAGGAGTGACCCTGCTGGTGACGAGCACTGTAGGTGGCATAAATATAAATGTCACATCTGGCAACTGATGTGTTTCAATATAGATTTGAGTGTCCAGCGGGCATCCTGCTGGCACCCTTGTGTCAAATCCTTCCTGCACCACATTCTGCTAGTGAAAGCACACAAAATCCCTCAGGAGAAACTCAGGTCCTCTTTCACTGCAGGCTGATTTATGCACAAATCACTGATTTGTGATTTATGCTTTGAGACACGCAGGTTGCTTTCCTCTACAGATATTGGGGACAGGAAGGAAAGTGTGAAGGGAAAGTTTGTTTTCATTTTAACCCTCATAGCAGTTATTTCACATTTTTCCTGATATCCACATAAATGCCTCAAAACTTTTGGCTCGAACAATAATCCCTGGAAGAGATGGATGATCAGAAAAACATTAGAAAATAAAAAAATATATTAATTAATGTGTTTTTCTCATGTAATTGTACTCATGTTCTGAATTTCACTGTGTCCTTTTTTTTCTTCTGTTCCTGTGTATCTCAGGTGAGTTACTCCAAAGACTTTCAACCAGTCTCTGTCCAACTATTATGATTTCTTTGACTTATACTTCTCTTCCTTGTAACCATATCTGTAATTTCCTTTTTTTACTTTTTCTAATAGCAGCTATTTTTATCACTCCAACTTCTCCTTTGGAAATTTAAACAGTTTCATATGAGTAGTCATATACAAATAACAAAAAAAAAAAAAATTAAAGCCTTTTACTTTCCTGTTTGTTTTCATTTCCCTTTTTTTTTCTTGTTATGCTTTGGTATTACTGAAAAGACTTTTCTTGAGAAAAGATGAATGCAACTGGCCCAAATGAGCAGCAGGAGCCACTGCATTTTAGGAGTATGGAACATAATTATCTAACAGCATAATCTAACAGTTTCTAACAGCATGGAGACAGCATAAGAATATTAGAAATGGAAGAGTGTAAATACAGAGCAGGCATGCAGCAGATTTTAGAGGATTACCCCATCTTCCAGTGATTTGTGCTCAGGTGTTTCGTGATCTCTCTGTCCTGGAAGATGAGATGTTTTGCACATCTTGAAAGCGAGAATCATGCACGTGACAGCTGCAGTTTGTCCCATGCAGAGACTCTCAGAGAGCAAAAAACCTCAGAGTGTTGACAAAAATACATTGAGCTGCTGATGCAAAACACAGCCAGTACCTGCTGTAACACTTAAGATTAAGTGTTACAGTGAGACCTAGCACATCAGGATAGGCCACAAAAAGCTGAAAGCAGCTGCTTTGGAGAGGCTTTGCTCAACTGAAGGATACAGGACAGCAAAGATAACTCATTGGAACAGTTTGTATCTCACAAATGCATTCTTGGATATTGCTCATCCTTGTCATAATCACAATGTTTTACCCTTTATAAATGCTTGAAAATTGCTGGGTGTGATAAATCTCTTGAGTTCTGGTGTTCAAACCAAAACTGATCATCACAAATATTAATAGAAAATGGTGCCTAGTTTTTTTCAGCTGTGTAATTATTACTGTTTTTCATTTGAATTAATATTTAAGATGCAGGTTAGCCTCGACATCCCAGAGGAAGACAGAACTGGGAATCGTCTGGGCTGAGCCAAGCATCAAACTGTTGAACTCTAAAGGTCTTAGAAGATAGGAACGTGCCTCAGTTGAAGAGGGCTGTAGAGGCACAGAGAAGTTGACTTTAGTCAAAGGGTGGATTGTGGTGTTACTTCCTTCCCCTTAGGGGTGCATCAACACAAAAGAAATGTCACCAGGAGAAATGTCATAAATTGTCTGCTGAGTGCTGCTTTGTGATCTTCAGTTCGAGGGGGAAACCTCTCTGCAGGCCTGGAGAACCGAGTGGAGGCCAGTGAAGCTCCGAACTGGGGGTGGATGCAGTGGCCAGGGGAAGAAGTTTCTTCCCTGGACAGGGCTGAGAGCCTGGAGAAGGTGAGGAGTGGAGCAAACGGGTGGCCTCCTCTCCTCCTTCATTATATTGGGCTGGGGCTTAGAGCACTCCTGCTGGGAAGGATACAAGCTCCCAGGCTGACAGGCCAAAGCTTCAGGACAGTCCTTCAGCACCTGAATTTCTTTAGAAGTGTAAGTGCATGCCCAGGGCTGCCCGTTGTCAGCTGAGGCACCACGCTTGGCAGCTGACAGCCATTTCCAGGGGAGGTCTCTTGGGCTCAGCTAAGCCCTGTGGCTTTGTCCATGTGCCAAACACCAAGGAAAAATGCCTGCTCCAGCTACCTCCAGGCAGGCAGCTTAGAAAGTCACCTTAGAAAGATACCTTAGAAAGGCATCTCCTTCCTGAAGTGCTGTTATTGGACATGAAATGAGTACACAGAAGCTTCGTGAGTTCAAGAGGAAAAAAAAAGAGCTAATTTTATTTCTGACCTTGCAATATATAGAATTCCAAAAGTGACAGTGGATTGGAGGATGAAATTGCCACCTCTCAACTACACTGGTCAAACTAATAGTCTATTAATTCTCTCCTCTCACAACGAAAAATGCAAACCAACCATTATTTACATGAACAGTGTGTGAGAACTCTAGTAGAAATATGTAAACATTATCAGAAGGCTAAAGAAGTTTTATGAGAACTTTAAAACTTTCAAAAAGAGCTATAAAAGGAAACACTTTTAAAAATCAGGGTAACACTGAGGCTCCCTCATGGGTGCTGAGCATCGAAAGGAGACTTGGAGCAAAAGTGAGAGGGGAGGAGGCAAGACAAACAAACAAAAACCCAAACAAACATTAGGAGCCATGTGTCCACAGAACTCTTCTACTGCTTCCTGCCCTGTACCATCACTGACTGCCCTACAGAAAGGAGAATATTCAGACACAGGATCAAGAGAAGTGTGCAAAGCCAGGAGGAGGGAAGGAGAGAGCATCCTTTACCACTCCTGAAGGTGTTTTTATTGAGGTGTGTGGGGTAGACAAGCTGATGAGTGACTGGTGTGTGACTTCTGTCATATCCTTGCCCTGGATGTCACCATCTGCCTGACTATGAGACATATTCACCTGTTGTGCTTTACGATAGAAAGGGAGGTCTCCAAGACCCTCTGTGGTGTGCAGGTGTGCAGCAGCTCTGTGGTGTGCAGGTGTACAGCAGCTCTGTGGTGTGCAGGTGTGCAGCAGCTCTCACACCACCAGGTGTGTTTAAGTCAAGGACAAGCTCTGTATGTCAGTTCATAGACAAGGCCTGGGCAGAGAACCACTGCTGACCCTGAAATCAAGCACCTTTTTTACCCTTTCTACACAGCAGTTTGGTAGGTGGCCCAGAAGAGACCCCTCCTCCTCCACCAAAGGTGACAGATGCTTAGGAGGCAGCAAAGAAATAGTCACCACCAGCCCTTATTGCAACCACCATATTCATAAGTTAACACCAGCTCAACCACCCTCTGGGGTAAGAACTTCTTCCAATATCCAGCCTAAACCTCCCCTGACACCACTTCAGGCTGTTCCCTCAGGTCCTGTTACTGATCTGAGTACTGTGTCATCTTCTCCACACTGCAGTGAGAATTCTTTTCTCCAGTCATTCTGAAGATGGGACAATACTGAACCCAGCTTTTTTTTTTTCAAATATGTCTAAGCTGGTCTACAACTTCATATTCATCTGCCTTATTTTCATAGGCTGATCGTCATGTGAGATTTTGGGTGTAGGTGATACTTGGCATAAGGAATTATGGCAGTTTTGGCATTTACAGTATGATTTTAGAATGGGAACTGACAAAAAGGAGATGGATAATTTTATGTCCAGGGACAAAACTTCAGATCCCCCTTGAGTGAGCTTCCACATAGCTACCAGAACCTAGTCCAACTCTCAGAGGTGGAGGGATGTGACCCTTTCTTTCTCAGTTCATGCCTGAGGATGAACCTTTCAATCACCCCCATCCTACTTGTTCCACTGACATGTCAAGTTGGCACCTATGGCACCATAACCTTTACTGACACATTTTTAAGTGATGCAATGCTAACTTTCCACCTTGTCTTCTGATTCTCAGGAAATACCAACTGGAAAAAGAATAATGGAACGTTGTCTACACGAAAATTGTAACTCCACTTGCCCAGAACTTCCTTATCAAGAGAGTCAGACATTTCTGGTTGCTGTTTACAGCATCGTTGTTGCTATAGGCCTTCCAGCCAATTGCTTAACCTCTCTGCTTACGTTTGTACAAATCCAAAGGAATAAAGTCATTGCCGTCTACATTTTCAGTTTATCACTGTGTGATCTGATGTATTTAAGTACCTTGCCTCTCTGGATTATCTATGTGCAAAATGGGCACAAGTGGACCATGGGTGACACTGCTTGCAGAATAACAGGATTCATCTTTTTCTGCAATATCTACATCAGCATTCTGCTTTTGTGCTGCATCTCTGTGGATCGTTACGTGGCACTGGTGTATTCTGTGGAATCAAGGGGAAGAAGAGAACAGAAACAGGCCACCAAAATAGTCTGTTTTCTCTTTGCTGTGGTTGCAGGAATCCACACTCCGGTATTTTACATGGAAGATAAGCAAAACTGTACAGAGGCAAAAACCTGCTTTGAGACAGTGCCCCTTGACATATTATTGGCTTCTTTCAGCTTCGCTAGATTCCTGTTTGGATTTGCCATACCCTTCACAATCCTGATTTTTACAAACTACAAAATTTTCCAAGCTATCAAAAGAAGCAGCAGCTTGACTTGTCACCAGAAAGCCAAAGTGAAGTATGTGGCTATTGCCATTATTGTTATTTTCTTGATCTGCTTTGCTCCATATCATGTGGTGCTCATAATAAGAGCCATATACTTTATGTTTCATCAGGACTGCCCATGTCCATTTGAAAATAAGATATATTCAGTTTTTACAGTGTTTCTGTGTTTAGGCACTGCAAACGGTGTTGCTGATCCAATCCTCTATGTTCTGGTCAGTGAAAACGTCAGAAAAGACTGTTACAGGAGCCTGAGAAGATGGAGATGGACCTCATCCAAGCTAAATTCATCCACTGATCACAATACTGACAACAGAAAATTGGAAATGCCAAAAGAATCAGAGGAAGGGGGCCAAAGAAAAGAAAACAAAGAAATAACAGATTCCTCTGACATTCAGAAGGCCTGTACCAATGGCAGAGACCAGGAAAGTGGCAGCTAGGCTGGAAGCTGCTGGAACAAATAAGAAGTTCCCAATGCAAGCTGCAGGACACAAGTTTTTACATGCTGACATCATCTTGCATATCTTGCATGGGTCCTTAACTCCTTGAGGACACTATGGGAGCAATAATTCACATTTGTTTGTCACCTACAACAAACTTTGCCCACCAGATCACTGGTGAAACTACTGCTTTGCTGAGGATGCATGGAATAAACAAAGTAATTTACTTTGACTCAAAATGGAATCTTAAAAGCTTTTTTATTTTGGACCGACTCTTTTTCTCATATGAAATAAAACCAGTTTTATCTTCTGAGCAAAATTTTAAGAAGCACTGGTGAGGAAAACAAGGTACTATTCTTAATTTTGAATTTTTGCTTCTAACCATCTGTTCCTCTTCATGGTAAGCACGAGGAGGAGCATGTTCCACTTCTCATACATGTGCTCTGCTGTTAACATTTGTGGTTAACCAGTGGAAAATATTAAAAATGAGTAAGTCTTTCAACAAGAGCATTGAACATTTTCCTTGTACTCTAGTATGTGACTTCAGGTACATCACACATTCCAGGAGAGTTAGATGGCAAAAAAAATGCCTGATAACACAGAGCAACAGTACTGCTGCTGCATTAGCCAAGATCCCGCACTGCCCTGAAATTCTTAAAATGTACAATTCTAATGCTTGATAGTTGCAACGAGTCAATTGTACTTGTTTTGCAGTCAGACCTAGAATGCACTGAAATATACAAAGAAATGTATACATTTCCAAGTGGAGTCAGGGACTGCTTTTATGCCATCCCCAAATGTTGTTGAACTCATGTTTAGTTTCTAACTAAGCTAACCCTTCCCTTTTGTTATGGATCCCACTTTTACTGTGTAGTAGTCTGTAGCAGCTATGGGTATGGAAGGTTGGCAGTCTGGAGAGCACAATCCTTCCTCCCCACAGCTGAGAACTCCCTCAGACATGCTGGGGCAAATTTCACTGTTGCTGCTGCCACTTCTATTATGAATAATTTGCTGATAGTAGTTTCTTGTGCCTTCAAACAAAAATTTAAAAAATAAGAGTGATACAAATCTTGCAATGTTTGTCTAAACAACTTCATGTTTTTATGGGATTCAACAGACAGATCATTAACCAGTTTGAGTACAAGTTTGTAGAGTGTTTCATAGCATCATTCCATTTAATCTGTGCTGTTGTATTTCTGTGACATGTTGAAATTTTTATTGACGTTGACATTTCTGCATTGAATTAATATTAACCAGTCAATATAAATACAATGCTTTTTATTATCTTAAAATTGCCATAGATATTTCTGTATATTATGTTTTATTTTTATGTAGTCTTACACTTTTGTAAAGAACCATTATGCCAAAATTATATATCCCCAATTTACTATATTTATTACATATTTCATTTTTTAATTATTTAATTACTCCCCTGGTATTTTATATGTGAAATGGTTTTGTCTTCAAAAGTAGTCCACATAATACAAAACTAGAGATTGTTTCTTGGAAGAACATGAAATTCTGTTGTGGTACTAATTTAAAAATTCTGGATTTCTATTTTTATATGTATCTCAGAGATCAAATTCCCTAAGGTATTATGGAGAGACCTGGAAGGTGCTGAATATCTGTAACTTTCAATTGCTAAAGAATCCTGCAGCAGCAGAACATGGCTGCTGACAGCCCCTGCCAGCCAGAGAGAGCACTGGTGACTCATCTCTGAAGATGCAAATGCAAATCACCCTGACCTCAGGATTTTCATAGTCTGAAAGCAAACCTTAATGAATAATAGCAGTGAGTTTAGAAGGAACCAGAGGTACAGGCTTCTGAACTGACTGATATGGATGGAAGTTAGCTATTGACCTCGATGAATTTAAACATCTCTGATGATTTTCCTCTGACAAGAAGTGGGTGTTGAGGGAGGGAATTGTCCTGCTCTGCACTGAGCTGGTGAGGCCTCACCTCAAGTCCTGTGTGCAGTTTTGGGAGCCACAATATAAAAATGACATTAAGCTATTAAAGAAAACCAAAGAAGGGCATGAGGATGGTGAAAGCTCTGGAGGGGAGGAGATAAGGAGTGTCTGAGGTCACTTGGTCTGTTCAGCCTGGAGACTGAGGGGAGACCTCATCACGGCTTACAGCTTCCTCATGGTGGGAATCCAGGGAGCAGGCACTGGTCTCTTCTCTCTGGTGACAGGGACAGGACCTGAGGGATGTCCTGAAGCTGAGCCAGAGGAGACTGAGGTCAGATGATAGAAATAGGTTCTTCACCAGAGGGTGGCTGGGCACTGGAACAGACACTCCAGGGAAGTGGTCACAGCAGCAACCCTGAGAGAGTTCAAGAAGCATTTGGACAACGCTCGCAGGGACGTGATGTGATTCTTAGGTGCCCTGCGCAGAGACTGGAGTTGGACTTGATGATCCTTGCAGGTCGCTTCCAACTCAGGATATTCTACAATTCTGTGAACCAACACTGGAACCCACTGCCATGGATGTGGGGGCCAGGGATTATAAGGGTCTGATGCAAGAGTTGCAGTTCTTCTGCCTTAGTGAAGCTGCACGCTGTCCTAAATTACTATGTCATTATGTATCTTCTCTTAATGAAAATCCTTGGAGTTTCTGTGTTCAGACATGCTCTGAAACAAAAGATTTAGGAGTGACAAAGACTTGTACAGCGTGATCTAACTTAAAAATTTACCAAGATAATCTCCAGAGGTGTTTTCCAAACTAAAATATTCCGTGATAGATTACTGAAGATGTTAGGGGCCTGGTACCAAGCAATGTATCCACATGGGAAAACTCCCAGTGCTGACTTCTTTGGATAAACAGAAAAGCAGCTTTATGACTGAGTGAGGGCATCAAGATACCTTCCATGTTGTTAAAATAGCCCATCAGATAAAGTGACTGTTTCTTATCTGATAATTCAAGCACACAATCTATTTTTTGTCAGACAGTGTCTGACAGTACCACTCAGGCAAAGGAAAGGTCCCAGCACTGGCACAAATGTGAGATACACAGCAAGGGGCACTTCTCTGTTCAGAGCAGATCTGAGGGGTGGATTGACTGTGTGGGTCTTTCCACCCTTTCCTCCTGCAGAGACACCACCAGTGAGCCCACAGGGACTGCTTTGTGATGTGAAGAAAGGTTCACCTGCCACACCAGATCTGCAGGTCTCAACACAGCCACCTGGATCTGTACCCATATGGGTCTTGCTACCCCAGCTCAATGCAAGCTATGAGTTAGAGAGAGTACAGAACCAAACCAAGGCTGTGCCTCCCGATTTGGTCTTTAGATGGCCAGGTCTCCACACACAAGGTGCAGAGCAGGTAAGCTGCTCACCAGTGTAACAGGGTGGAATTACAAAATTTCACTCTTTTATACTCAGTATTTCCTCAGGTATAATTTCCATCATTTGACTAAAAGAAGAGTGGGCTACTGTATAAATAAAACATTATTTTATTTTTACATGTGTCTCAGACATTTATTATGTACCTGGGAGATAAGCTCATTGCTGATTATTTTAAGTATGACTATAAAACCTGAATAATATCTGGCTATGAACTAGAGCTGGCCAGACTAGTTTTTGAAGACAAAATATGTGATTTGTTTGCTTATTCATCAATTTTATCTGAAGACTGCATTTTTTTTTTTTTTAAGTAAATGTTTAGGGTAAGTCACTTATAAAAATCTGTTTCTGACTTAGAAATGCTTTCATGTTCTGCATTAAATTTTGCTGCAACAGGATTGCTATAATTTTGCTACAAAACTGGCAAAATCCCATAGGAATTAACTCTCTACATGTGACAAGTTTCTTCTGCAGTTGGTGACCTTCTGACTACTCTCAGCACAACCTAATGTCAAATTTCTGCTGGGTAGTGAGTGATGAAATATAAATCAGGACCAGGCTTTCAGAAATATCCACAACCTAATGGCTTTTCTTAGTGAGGATACTGACATTCTACAGCTCACACTGTGGGACTGGTATGTTAGGAAAACTTCCTCTGTACAGTGAAATGATGCCAAAGTTCCCTGAAAGTTTGGAATGCCCATCTTATTTTCAAACCAGCACAAACAAACAGTAGCAAAGAAGAATGCATCAGAGAGATGCAATAATTTTTTAACCTCTCTGGCATGCAGGGAAGCATACAGGTGCCAGCATCCCCAGAGCTGGATCTCCCAGCATGTCTTTTGCAGGCAGATCTAGAGGATGTGATACCAGTTCTGTCCATCTCTTCCGTGCCTGCTGGAACGGGTGGTTTGCCTGGCATTACTCTCCCTCTTTCCTGCAGAACGAACCTCTGCGCAGGAGAGGGCGCTTCTGCTTGCAGCAGGGATGCAGCGCAGCCTCGTGAGTCAAAGAATGTGAAGCACAAAAAGAGAAATGTTATCCCAAACTGGACTAATTCTAATACCCTGGTAACAGTTGTTAGTAGCTGCCATCATGAGCTGCTGGTAAGAAAGGGTAGGGCTCTGAACTCATTATGTCTAATCTGTAATTCACATCACTGATAACTTCTAGGACTTTACTCTCTTACTCTATCCTGAAAAAAATGCTCAGAGGTAATGAAGCAAAAACCAGCCTTTCAGACAGAAGTCTGCTGAGGAGATATGATTAGATGTGGTAAAAATTTTACAAAGCATTACATTAATATTGTCTACAAGAGCAACCTCTCACTGCACCATGAAATGATCCATCCTGTTGGGTAGTATCCGTTGGTGACAGGGCCTGTGCATTTCAGCCCATGATCACAGAGCATCCCTCTATGTTCAAAGGTCTGTCTTGAAATATTTTCTTGAGGGCAATGAAGAATCAAAGAGAAGACAGATTCTGTGGGGAAAGGGTGTTGTAAGATATACAAAGTCCTTAAAAACCTTGTAAACCTTAAGTCACAGATGTTCTGAACAAATATGCAAATATCCATGTTCAGAAAGCTACTTAGAAATGCAGCAGCCTGTATCACAGTTCCCCATCTATAAAATGTGACATTTCTTCCCTTGAGCATTGTCTGGCTCCTTGGTTTAAAATACAAGCCCTTGCAGGAGATACTAGAAAGTGTAAGCAGGTGTGTCTGTGCATATTCAGAGCTCATTGTAATGGTGCAGAGAACAGCGTGGAGGCAAATAGGAGGTATTAAAGCACAAATTCTAATTAGTCAACACTTTCAGAGTCAGATTCAAAGTACTTTATTTGCTTCTATTTATGCTAGGACATCAGAAAAAAAAAAAATACGCAGACTTTCATTTTAAATTTGTGTCTCCTTCTGGTAACGTGGGCATTAGACCCTTGGGGATTTTGCTGGGATTTTTCTCACTGTGATATTCTGGTGTTTGGAGGTGTCTTGTTTTCAGAAGATGAGAGTGATATTGATCTACAGAGTTGATTTCCAGACTGGAAACGCTCAGGGCCAAGCACTCATACTACCTGTCTAGGTAGAGGATTGAAGACACCAGTAACACTATTGCAGTGCTGTACACAGGAGGGCACCAGCAATAACCTCTGAAATCCCCAGCTCTTGAAGATCTATCCATGTGGACTCTGCCTCTCAAGCTCTTCCCTTCCTGAGACTACTTCCATGAGTCTGCAAGCACTTTCTTAGCACCAGTTTTCTGGGATGAAGTCTCTGACAGTGAGAGTCTGACACGCTTGAGATAACAGCACTATTACTTATTGATTTCATTAACTGGGGGCAGAGAAGTGTTGCCTTTCTTAAACAAGATGAGCCTCACACTACCCGCTACAGGTAGTTTTCATTCTTGTATGTTTGACATTTATAGGTGATGAGGCAATGTGTTTGATACAGGACATTTGATAAGGTATAAAAAATCCTATCATTTTCAGTATGGTTTCTAACTATCTCTAATTATTTTGTTCAAATCCTTCTTAAAATAAGGCTCTCAGTGGAATGGTGCATTGCTGCATTACTGGCAGGTACAGCTGTGTCCTAAAGGGGATAAATGCACAAGTTTCACACTAAACTCAGGACTGGATGGAGTGATATGGAAAAGGGAAGAAAAAATGTACATTAAGCAGCAAGGGAACTCAGGACTATCACCAAATCTTGCTGTCTTGACTTGTGGGAATGTCCCACCATCAAAAGTTAGGAGATTCTAGACAGGCCAATAACAAATCTGAAGTTTCATCAGAAACAAGAAGAGGACAAATGAGGATGTTCCTCTGTACACAGTGGTGTGAAGCAGACTGTAAAGTCAGAAAGGCTTGATGGGAAACTAAAGGTCAGAGGACCACTTCAGTTTACACAAAATTAGAATTCAAAGGTGTGCGTGATTTTATAACTCAGCACGGGGCTTTCCCTAGAGAAGGCTGAGTGGACACTTCTTGCTTTCTTAAACGATGAATCATTGCCTTTCTGAGCAGAAGTATTGCCCTCTCATGAAAGTGGGGAAGCTGGAAATTATACTAAATGTTTCTCTTTTTGTCATCCTAACATTCAGTTTCAGATACTAGAACAAGTTCTTAGTCAAATTCCAAGATAAGAAAATAACACTGTACAAAAAAAATCCCAGAAAGTAATCATTTTTTTTTCTTTTTTTCTCTTTTCTTTTCTTTTTTTTTTTTTTTTTTTTTTTTTTTTTAACCTCTGGAGATACTAAAACCCATAACAAATAAATCAATGTGAAATTAAACCAAAGCCATGAAAATAGCCATCCTCCTTCTCCCTTAAGGCTGTGGAAAATTAAATGTGAATCTGAACTTTGTTTGCTGGACCATGGTTTCAGATCATAATGACTTCAACCCCTCAGAATATGGAGAATGTGGAGAGTTTTTCATTTAGAATTGTAGCTTGAGCATAATCTTCCATTATGTAGGTCAATATTAATGTATAACCCTGACTTGCCCATCCTTCAGTATCATATGTAGTCGATTAGCACAAAGAAAAGTTTTTATGAAAGCAACATATCATTGAAATATTCAATATATCAGTCAACTATGAGTTGTGACCCTACTGCTTCTATTATGAACCACGCAGAATTTTCATCTCAGAAATAACACAGAGAGGTTAATTCACCCTTTTCTATACTTCCAGCTTTTGTTTAGGATAAATGTCTTTATGTTTTCCATTGTAATTCAAGCTCTGACCGCTTTTTAAGTCAGAGTATAATGTTTTCGAGTAATTCAATACAGTCACAAGAGGGCACCAGACTCTACCCTATTTTTCCTGCTGGGCATGGTGGATTTCACAGTGGAAGAAAAAAAACATTACTACCTCTGATATCCCTAAAGTTCCCATCTCGTAAACATAATTTGTAAGACTTTGTGCTGCTCCTAGGTAGAACAGTCTGTACAGAGAAGTGTGTTTCTGTGCTTATCCTCATCCCTACAAATAGCTGTTGAGCCAGACTCAAGATTAGGCTATAATATTTATCCAAATATGGTAGAAACACAACCTTTTTCAAAGGGTGGCTACAGACAAGCTGAGAAACAAGAAAAACAAACCAAAACCAAAACAAAACAAGAAACAAAACAACAAAAACAAACAAACAAACGAACAAAAATATAAATCATGGTGAGAAAGAGGCATTTCCCTTGCCATAAAATTAAAATATGGAGGATGATGGAACTTGCCAGGATCGGTCCATGATTCCCCGGAGAGGATGTAAGTGGCAGGAGGCAGGCAGACCATCTAAGGCATTCAGCTGAGTCCCATGCAATATCTAAACACCCAGCAAATTCTAAACAACTTTCTGATGAGCCCCACTTTGCCTCTCTGCCTCGGCAAACCTCTCTGCACATCATCCTGCACCACTGCTCACAGCAGCTCCCGCGACTTCATCCAAGTCCATTGGCATTTGGTGCTATTTGTAAGTAGTGCCAATTAAAGATTTATTATTCCATTAATATGAGGCACGTTGAAATGATTGCTGGGAAACCACTGGCTACTGGCAGACCACCAGGAGACAGGAGTTAACATTCCTTTACTACTACAAAAGTCAAGGCTGTCATTCCCATTGAGGTGCAGGACCAGAGCAGAGAACAAGACAAGCTCACAGCCTTTTATCTCTGTTCATAGTCATGCTTCTAATTGGGTTAACCCTTTAAACACAAGGTACACATGTGTTAGTAACCACTCTCTTAGGAAAAAAAAAATCACATTTTTAATATGCCTTTTCATGCCTTAGTTTACCTACTTCTTATCCTCACTTTTTGAAACTCTTATTAAACTGTAATTGTTTTGTTCCTGCTATAATTTATATTTTTACAGACTATGGAATCCTGCTAAGCCACCAGCAAATGAACATCAGCAATAATTTGTGGCTACAGTACATTTTCTTTTTAATGTATTGATTCATCAGACTCTCAAATAAAATTTGGAAACAATCCAAACACTCCAATAAGCCATAACAGCCGCTTTCTACTCTTCAAGGCTCATAGAGGGTCATTTCAATTTGCAGATAAAGCATTCATTTCTATAACCAGGATATTTCTCTTACTAATGCTTCATTTTATTCTCCTTGTTATTTATGATGGGTCTAAAGAAAATCACATTTCTGCTTTGGAAAATGTGAGACAACTAATGCTGTCAACACCTTGTTACCAAAATCTCGACCACCAGAATTATTATTGCATATGAAACTCAGTGTCTTTATTTTTCTACTTTTCCCCCTGTAGATTTCATGGTCCAAATCCTTACCAGTTTTAAGATAAGCTTTAAAATAAACAACTACACCACATATTCCTAAAAGTTTTGTTAGTTTTAACTGTGCCTTTGAATTATAACTCTCCAGTCTGCCATGACTGCAGAAATTAGTTTCCCACTGATATTGTAATTTTCAAGGACACGGCTTGTAGGAACAGCACGGTGCCTCCTGAAAGGCTGGTTTCAAGAGCAAAACACTGTAATATCAAAAGATGCAGAACAGCAAAGGTGCAAGCTCAAATCTGGACTAAAAGATTTGAAAGCCATGCTCTAATGTATGTTCAAAAATATATGAAAAAAGGAATTATTCATTAACTTCTTCAGCCTGCAACCACTCCAGGCCATTTTATTCTTAGTTTCTGCTGTTTCAAAGGAAGGTAGAGCTGATGGGGGAGAAAAGATCTTCACATGACCAGCACAAACACATTCATCAGAAACAGACTAGCTCCTGAGATGAAAATACTGTTCTTAGCTGGCTGAAAAGAAAGGAATACCTTGTGTACTGACAGGCTGCACATGGTTTTTCAGCCTGTGGGTGCTATTTAATAGTAGATGCTTAGTTGCTATAGCAACTGTCATAGCCTATGGTATTTATGCTTAGATACAGCACACATATTTTAAGCAGCACCAGATAATATGGCACTCAATTATCTAAAATGTACATTTTTTAAAATCCCTATTAAGAAGCAGATGTGTTCTTCTAGTTATTAAAAATCCTTTCTAAGGCAGCATGTTTATAACAACAAAACAATCTTGTCCCTCACAAACGTAAAGCTGAACTATCACAATGAGCTACCTTAAAATAAAATCCCAAATAACATTCAGCACTTTAAAATCCATCTTTGCTGACTGCTGGTGAAACATTTGGAGACTTTTGCTGTTCGGTCCAGTGCATGGTGCTTTGTCACTAGAGGTTCCTATTGTCATTAACTTGTTATCATCTGGGCTTTGTTCCTCCTGCCAATGTCCTCTACAATACACTTTCCACCTGCCATGGAGAACACATTCTCTGAATTGGCTGGTAACCGCAGATCTTGCTGAAAACTTTTTTACTTTTATTTTGTCACATCATCCTGGCTGAAGAGATTAAACAAATACTATAATTAGGGCACTCTTTCTTTCAGTGTCTTTCCACTATAAGAGGAAACTCATGGTCACTAACATCAACAATGAGGGCCTGTGTCACTAACTTCAGCAATGAGGCCAACCAAACCACTTTAGCCAGGCAGGCTAAGAGTTAGTGGACTACTGCAAGCCTAAGTGCTCTGTGTCCTGTTTTAACTCTATTTCCTGCAATCAAAACATACTAATACCTCTCCTTAGCAATTTATTATTGGTTCCATAAAGCCACTAGCTGGCTTGGGTAAAAACAGCAGGTCTGCTTTTAGCTCACAGAGTATCTTAGTCTGTAAAAGTTCTTACAAAGAACTCATTTCTTGGCTCATGTCACTCCTAATCCCCATGGCCTCCTAGTAGACAGATCAGATATCCAGGGCCATAAAACCCAAGGCCTGAGGCTGGTGGCCTGAGGCAGACAGATTTGTGCCTAAGAGCTGAATGCTTTGCCATCGTTGTGCTGACAGCCACACACCCCTCCCATCACCTGCCTACCACCACTGCTCAGTTTTTCAAACCCCCAGCTGAGCCCACGCTGCCACATTCAGACATGTATTAGCTGCTGTGTGGATTAGCTGGGGTGATGAGTGCTCTGACTGCGCTATTCTCATTTTGTAAGCCGCTAACATTTGATGCCAGCATCATTATCAATCCAACATCTGTTGTGTTGTGTTATCTAAGTTTTTCCATTCCATTAAGTCTTATCAAGTGGTTTAGTCCTGCACCCCCTTGTAAGTAGTCCTGCCCTCTCTTGGCTCCTCCCATCCCTGTGTCAATCCTTTCCTTCCTCCACCCCTTGTCCCTAGATCCTGCTGAGTCCTTCCCGTGGCCCTGCCCTACAGTCACTCGACAGACCTTCCCCTCCACCTAGAAAGTTCCATCAGGGGCATCAAGTGATAGGACAAGACACCGGGGTCCCCTCCTACCAATTTCCCTATTGGTGTCCGCCCATGCCAATCTCCCCAGTTTCCATTCCCTGTTGTTACCCCATTGGTCCATGGAAAGACCATCCCCCTGTTTACACCCCCTATTAAAACCAGCTGCCCCGTGCAGGTTGGGGCTTTTGTTGGCTCTTTGTCCCTATGTCAGGAGGCTGCTTAGAGTCTCCCAATAAACCTGGATTGGAAACCACTACAGAAGTCAGTTCCTTCTTCTGTTAGCTCAAGTCTCTCCCATGACTTCGAGCCGAACCCAAAGCTTCCCTTCTAACCCCCAGGAAACAGGAGGGTGGCCCTTGCTGACCACTGTGTCAGGTCCAGCCAGGCAAGCACTGAGCCATCAGCGCGGAAGACACGATGGCAAACATCAAGCTACAGTTAGCCCGCAAATGTTCACTCACTTAATACTAACCTTTTGGTTTGTTTTAAAGGCACCAGTGGCACACTGCTCTTTGTTTAATCCCTCCTACAGGGAGGAGTAGCATCCAGGCTCAGAGCAGTGAAGGAGAAGCCTACCTTCACTGATGGCTGAGCAGAACTTCCAGCCACCTTTGATGATCTACACATTAACACTGCAACGACCCAAAACCACTTTCTCTTACGTTCAGCGCACTGTGGCTGCAGACTGAACACAGTGAAGTTGTATCCTGTACCTGGCTTATGGGGCCCAGCTGAGCTGCTACTACAGGCTCGTTTCTTGAGGAACAGCCACATTTAATTACTCCTTAGCTGTTTTTCCATCTGCCTCTGGATTTTTTAGGGGAGCTCTACTGCAGGAATGTGCTTGTCTGCAGAAGCACTCAGGACTGGTTCATTATGCTGCCTATCTCAGAAGTAATCAGAATTTGCCAGTTTGGGCTTAAAGGAAGCTATGTGTACTAGGAGTGGGACTCCTGCCCTACTCTACAGCAAAATTAAAAAGACAAACATATCTTAAATGCTTTAATCAAACAGTAATTATGAGAGAAACAATAGAGACTCAGAACAAGTCCATGTTGTCTTTAGCAGGCAGAGGCAAGCAAGCTCTGTCCCCGTTACAAACCAGTGGGATCACAGCCAAAAAAACTCTTCCAAACCACAGGCAGTTGTGCTGGTAATGCACAGAGCTTGAGCTAACACACCTTGTCTCTCAAAAAGAGTCGCCAGCCAGAGCACAGCACTGCACTGGCGACAGCTCACAGCTCCCGGTTCAGGGCTGACTCATGTCTGGTTTTGTTGGGTTTGGGGTTTTTTTTTGTCTTTTAAAAGGGTAGTGTCAGCCCTGCTCCTGGACGCTACGTTTCTGTTAATTTCTGCGGTTTTATAAACATTATCCAGCTCTAAACAGCCTTCCCGTCACAGCCAATGTGTGAAAGCCTGGGCAGCTCAGCAGGGGGCTGAGCAGCTTTGAGAAAGAAGCAGCAAAGCTCCGAGGCATCGAGCACAGCCCAGCACAGGCTTGCTCCAGACGGGAAGGAAGGGGGCTGGGCGGGAGGGAGCCGTGGCTGCTTTCCAGCGCCCATGGCACGCAGGTCACACCAGCCGGTACCAGCCACCGCCGGAGGAAGAGGCAGGCCGGGCTGCGGGCCGCGGGCCGGGGAGCGCCGGCGCTGGCTGCCGGCTCAGCTCCCGCAGCCGCGGGGGCTCCGCTGGGCACGGCGGGAGCGCCCGCAGCTCTCGGGGACTGAGCCAAGCCCGCCCTTGCACCGAGCACGAGGCATCCGCTGCCCAGCCAAGGGAAGGAGCTCAAGGCAGCAGCTCCACTCGACCCGGCCCCGCTGCTCTGAGGCTGCGCCTGCAGCTCAAATCGCTGCCTCCATGTGCTAAAGATGGATCTACACCTCGGACCTGCTTGGAAAGATCGAGGCAATGCCTGCTCCTGTTACACCAGCCCTGGTGCCTCCTGTTTCGGACAAAAAAAGGCATCCCGTTCATATTTTTTACAGGCTGACAGTGCTTTTAAATCCCTTCAGAACTTCCACTCGCTCTGGAGATATTGCTGTGTGTCAGTGGTGACCCGGCTTCCCAGGAGAGACCTGCTGAACTGATTTCCACCATTTTTCCTGTCACCCATGTTACTCATTTCCTCAGCAGGCAGGCTGCTCTGCAGTGTCCTACTAGGTGCAATGCCTCCCAGTTGTCTAGAAGCTTTGCGTTTGTGTTTTTGTGAGAAATTGATTTGTAAAGAATTCTTGAAACTTGATAGAAATTTCACACAATCTTGAACATCCGTATAAACACTGAGATAAGGTGTGTTGATTTAGGATGGCTATAGAAGAGAGATTATATTGTTGAGAGAGATTGAACTACAAACAAGTTTCAACGAGTTTTAAAATACGGTATTGTAAAAATACTAGATTTTTAAAGAATTAGAACTGTGAAAGATGTGTGGTAGTAGCACTATGTGGGGAAAAAATATAAGTGATTGGTATTAGAAGTAATAGTAGCTCTCCTGATGATCCCAGCCAATGATTCCCTCACTTTTTTCCTTTTCTTTGTATGCAGTTACTTTCTTCATCTCCATTTCCCCTGTCAGGTAGTTTTGCAGACAGCTCTTTCTAGCTCTCTAGTAAAATACTTCAAGCTGCATTGTTTTGCAAAGATCTGTCCAGATTTTTCCATTTTGACTTTTCAAGTTCCATTTCTCACACATGTGAGATGTGAGAGTTGCTTTCTGCTGAGAATAATCAAATGAGGAGACATCACTGGTTTCTCAGATTTTTAACAAAGATGGAGAATCTTTAACAATTTTTCTTTCACTGGTTCAGTCAGAAACTTCGATGATGTAGTTCTTAAGCCATAAGACATCCTCCAGTTTCACTGGAGAGGTTATTGGGGGGGAAAAACATAAACAAAAATGTTGTGATCCTCTCACTGTAGCTACCCAGAAAAAAAAAAGATACGGAGAGGGGACTTAAGAACCTTACTCTATATAGATGATGCTATCACTAGAGGAGCAATGCAAATTAACTCTCTGAGCTGTGATCCTTCAGGGAACAGCCCCCACACTGCCTCAAAAGGGGCCTCCATGGAGGCTCAAAGGTTCTTGCAGGATTTGTCGTGGGAATACCTGTTTGAATTCCTGCTGAGCTGGGGCTGCCGCGGGGTGTGGGAGGGTGGTCAGGCCCTGCTGCCACCAGCTGTGAGAGGCGGTGGCCTGCAGGAGCAGCTGGGGTGGCAGAGCCTAGATCTGTCTGCTCCAGGAATATGCTGAGTGTGTGGAGTGATGGCTCCTGGAGTGACAAACCAGGCACTGCTTTAGGAAAGACTGGGCCCAGCGGGAATGTACTTTTCCCAGATATTTTTCACACTGACCATCTTTTGTTTCATGAGCAATTTAGAGATTACCAGGATTACATCTCGGCTGACTGCATGTTGGGGATTACAATGTTAGAAATTAATTGTCTAGGGTTACGTTTTATTGTAACTTGCTGACAGTTTAGCATGAGTGGGTCCTGCTCAAAACTTGGTGTCAGGGAACTTCAAGTGAACTTTGTTAGCATGGAGAGATAAGCAGGGGAGTAAACAGAGAAAGACTGGGTTTCTTCAGATAAGAGTTGAGATCCTGAAGGGCCCCAGGATGGAAGATAAGAACAATTAATGGCCTGCACAAGTGGACATGGAGAAAGAATTCCATGAGGCGTTACAAGACTTCAGACCATAAACCAACACTGAGCACTGGAAAATCAGTGCACAGACTGTGAGGATATAAAGGCCCAGGGATTTCTTTGTTTGAGATCCCACACCAGAGGCACCACCTTGAGCTGAAAGAAACTGACTCTGGCCCAGAACCTAAGGTCCAAATTCTTCCTTAACATTGCAAAACTTTGGAGGTGGCACAATTCACAGCTGAGTACCTGGACAAAGTTTTTGCACCGTGTAGATGGCAGGAAAACTGGCGTACAAATGTGTTTGAGGTTCTTGTTGGGGTGGCTGATATGGAGTGCTTAGCTCTGAAAAAAGAAGCTCCTTGAAGCTTAACGGACACCAGGTACCAGTGTGGGAGCTGTGGGTTGTGTATGATGAGTCAGGAGAGTTTCACCAGACAGCACAAGTTGTAGAGCATGTCAGGTTCTTCTCCCAGTGCATCTGGAGGACTGGGACAAGGACGAGGAGGAGGATAACTTGGATTCTTTTGTGTGATGTGTTGAGTCTTAACTGAGGCTGCATTCTGACATCTGAGAACATGGTGTCATTCTGGGCTTGTAGCTGACTGTCGTAAAGACCTAGAAATACAGTTTCACCGTGATCCACTGACAGCTGTAAATGCCTGTTATGAAGCAAACACAGTGATCATCTGTCCTAGTCACTGTGTTCTAGAGGGCTTGTTCTGCATTGCTGATTCAATAGAACTCAAGGGCTGTTCCTTTTATGTTGTGGTAGAATAAACAAAAGAAAGGAGACACCTTTCTTGACTGTACAGAATCCAACATAAGGATCTCTAGTTTTAAGTGAGTTCTATATGGAGTTGTGAAGGGAGTTTTAAATGTCTATTATGCAAAAACCACCCTGGAGAATTATCTATTACACTGTTGTGTTATCTAAGTTGTTTCATTCCATTAAGTTTTATCAAGTGGTTTAGTCCTGCCACCCCCTTGTAAGTAGTCCTGCCCTCTCTTGGCTCCTCCCATCCCTGTGTCAATCCTTTCCTTCCTCCACCCCTTGTCCCTAGATCCTGCTGAGTCCTTCCTGTGGCCCTGCCCTGGGGTCTGCCTGTCACTCGACAGCCCTTCCCCTCCACCTAGAAAGTTCCATCAAGGGTATTGAATGATAGGACAAGACACCAAGGTCCCCTCCTATTCCTGGTTTAGGGGGCTCCTCAGAATCTCCCAATAAACGTGGATTGAAAACCCCTGCAGAAGTTGGCTCCTTCTTCTGTTATTGCCGCTCAAGTCTCTCCCACGACTACGGGCCGGACCCAAAGCTTCCCTTCTAACCCCCAGGGGAACAGGAGGGTGGCCCTTGCTGACTGCTATGTCAGGTCCAGCCGGGCAAGCGCTGAGCCATCAGTGGGGAAGACACAACAGCAGTTTGACACCCAATGTGAGGCCTGGGAATATCACTGGACCTCGTGGGTGAGACTTGGCGCTTTCCTGAGGATTTATCTGGGTGTCAAGCTACCTCCAGTAGAAGCAGGCCCTGTTTTAGAGGGTGGTGCTCCTGGGGGACGGGAGCGGTAGCCTCAGATGGCACCTCTGAAGTCGCTTCCTGACAGAAGCCATCATCCTGGACCTTTCCTTTTCCTCTGGCTGGTTTTGATAAGTTTTCAGCCTCTCCTAGTGCAGAGTGCTTTCTTTCTTTCTACCTCCCTGCCCTTTCTAATAATTTTCCCACTTTTGGGAAACTAGTGCCTTTTGTGGCTTTTGCATAGCCAGGCACTCTCTTTGCATTTTGTGTTTTTTCTCTTGGCTGGAGGGAACCGGCTTGGGGATTTTTCCTGCTCTTCTTTCCTTTTATCTGGGGCGGTGGGTTAATTGAGCTGTGCGGTTTCTAACAACTGAGCCATGGGTGCAAAGCTCTCCGCTGCTCAGAAAGGAGTCTATTTCCAAGTTGTGGGGGTCCTTGTGGATGGGAGTTGTAATGTCAATAAAAGGGCAGTTAAGAGCCTTGTGAAACGGCTCTTCCTCCATTTTCCTGCACTTGTGGCCGATGTGCATTTTTGGGATTTAGTTGGAAATAAATTAAGTAATTTGGGAAAATCGGGGAGTAACTTGTTAGCAAAATTAACATTTTGGAGTCTCCAAATTCGTACAGTTGTAAAATCATATCAGAAAATGGAGGATGAGCCTTTGTTGGGCAGTTTACCCTCTTGTTCTCCTGCTCCTAGTCCTCCTCCCTCTCCTGTTGCCCCTGCAACTGGGATTCTGAAGGGAGCAACCCGCCATTTGGCACAGGGCTGCTACCGACTCCCCGGCTCCCCTCAGAATTCCCGGTATCTTTGCCCGAGTCCCGGCCAGACTTCTCAGAATATTTCTCAGTCCCTTCTTTCCCTAGGATGTACAGCCCCATCCCGCAAGCCCTGTGTTTGGTTTGACCTTCCCAATCCTGTCCCTTCCCAAGATGTCTCCCTGAAGAGACAAGGTAGCAGGAGCCACAAGGTTTTTCCCACCACTTGTTCTTCTTCTTCCCCAAATCCCTTCATCTCCTCTTCCAACCCCTTCCTACCCATAAACCCCTCCTCTTCCTGTTTTCTCTTTTATTCAAACTCCACCCACAACTCCCTTAAGTTCTGCCCCCGGTCACACCCCTGAGGGGGGATCTTCAATCATGTGTCCTCACCCCCTCTCCTGGCCCCTCCCATCCTCCTCCGTCTTCCAGTTCCCACAGTCCCTCTTAAGGTTCCCTGGTTTTCATTCCAGAGGGGAGGAGCCCAGAAATGGAAGTTCCCATGATTTATGGCCAGTTCTGTCTGCTGCACCAGTGGCTTTTATACCCCAGTGAGAGGGGGATGTGCAGGCCCAGTGGACCCTGCTTCCATATCAGACCACCAAAGAGTTGTGTAAGGCCCAGAGAGAGTTCTCAAGGGAAAATGAATGCTTTCAGGGGCTTCTCAGGGCGACCTTCTCCTCTGATCTCACTCCTGCTGATCTCTGGTCACTCTTCTCCTGCCTGTTGTCGCCCACTGAATTTATTTTGTGGGAGGCAGCCTGGAGGAAGGAGGTCCAGAATGTCCTTCCCACATTGTGGAATAACCCTGCCACAGCAACTGACACTGAGGGACATATGTTATCTGTGTGGGGAGGCAGAGTGGGAGGAAGGTGCCAGACAGGCACTTGAAATCCCTAGGGGGTGCTCCGGGAGTCAGCCAAAGCTGACTGGCGTTCTTTAATTTAAAACCAAAAGGGCCTGTCTAAAATTATTTAAAAATTGTTCAGTCTCCTCTAGAGCCTTTCATAGATTTTGTTGAGAGACTCTGCAGGGCGGTGGAGCTCCAGGTGAAAGAAGAAGAGGTCCATCAGGGGATCCTGAAGGAGATGGCAGTACTGAATGCAAATGTTCAATGCAAGGCCGTCATCCTGAGCCTGCCAATGGAGCCACTGCCAACCCTGCACGACATGTTAGAAGTGTGTGAAAAGAACGTTATCATTGAAGCAGAGGAACAAGACAAGGGGCAAAGACATCCTCATTGGATTGCAGCAGACGATACCACCCCAGCCTTCAAACCACCGACAAAGCAACCGCCCCACACGCCGAGACCTTCCCAAAGACCTCCTACAGCGAGCAGACCCTGCCATCTATGTGGAGAACTGGGGAATTGGATGCAGTTCCTCCCTGCGCTAAGACATAAACAGGGTGGGCCCAGAAGTAACACTGGGGACGGAACTAAAGCAGAAACCCACTGAGGGACAGTTGTTAACCTGCAATTCAAAATCACCTGACTTGACTAATAGTAAATATGACCTCTCTCACAATATACCTATTCTAACGACCACCTCTCACTTTGTACCTTTTAGGCTTCAGCTGGTGGAACTACTACATCTACAGGACTCACATTTTCACTTCATCCAAGTGTCCCTGGATGATTCAGGTACCTGGAGCAAGATTGGATGTAAGTATGTCATCATTGGGGACACCAAACACAAGAGGTCAACATCATTCTGGGTGTAATTAACACCAGATCAGTCCAGGCTTGATGACCCCAAGCCCCGCAAGGATGCTGATATTACTGACCACTCTGCTCTACATCGTGTCCCCTGGCCACCTGTGGATTGTTCCCAGCCACAAGCCAATGTTTGGAAAACTCTGGCACAGACCCTTGGGCAGGATAACATCTGTCTGTCCACTGACTCCACTGCCAACCCAATGTCCACCTGCCTTGTGGGGATCCCATTCAAGTCAAATGAATTTCCTCCTTTAGTTTCTTCTTTCCTCCCTATGTACAATCCCTTAGTTCCCTGGGAACAGTTCCTCAAAAGATTACCACAAGCCAAGGAGGAACCCCATGAATTTGAATTGCTTGGCTCAGCCAGCAAAAGCCTCTTATTGCGTTCATTTTATGATTGAACCTATGCCCCAAGAATCAGGTGCACAGAAATTAAACAAATCAAAAGTCAATACATAGCAAAAAATTGGTGTAAAAAAATCAGCCACAGAAGGGAACCACTCACCCTTACCTCCAAACCTCACACCCTACCTAGTGGAACTATATTTATTTGTGGAGATAGAGCTTTTGCAGGCATCCCCTCTCACCTACCCAGAGGCCCTTGCACCATCGATCAGTTGAGCCTGTTTTCCCCCAACATGTCCCAAATTTTGGATTGGCGTCAGAACAACAACACCAACCAATCAGACGGCAAAAAAAGAGAACTTGGTGACCTGGACACAAATTGCAGCTCTGAAATTATTCATTGGTCAAGACTAAAGGGGGTCGCATTTACTCTTTTTTTACCATGGGTATCTGTAGTATGTTATTTCCTCCTGCTTTACTGTATGACACTACAGCTCTGCTGTTTCCCAGCCTGTCTTACAAGAACCTCAGCCGCAAGCCTCGCCCATCCTCCAGCTCCAGCTGCTTATCCCACCCTTTCTCCAGCTCCTTCCCCTCCCCGCCCCAGGGCCGGGAGGCAGCAGCTGCCGCCTCTGCGGCGCTCCGGCAGCCCGGGCCAGCCGCCCCTCCTTCCCCCGGGCTGCTCCGGAGCAGCCGGCACGTAGCTGCTGGGCCGGGAGAGCCACCGAGACACGCTGGGGCAGCCTAAGTGCTTGCAGATGTGCAGCTGCATCGGGCTGGGGTCACAGCGGCAAGGTTTGGTTGAGGGGGTTTTGCTGAGCAGGGTGGCAGCAGCTTTAGGACAGAACCAGTTAGGTTGGAAAAGACTTCTGAGATCGAGTCCAACATAGCACTGCATAACATGGCACTGAGTGCCATGTCCAGTCTTCCTTCAGCACCTCCAGGGACGGTGACTACACCGCCTCCCTGGGCAGCCCATTACAGTGCCTAATCACCTTTTCTGTGAGGAAATTCTTTGTTATGTTCAGCTAAACTCCCAACAGCACAGCCTAAGGCTATGTTCTCCCTAGCCCTGTCACTCGTTCCCTGGGAGCAGAGCCCAACCTCCACCTGGCTGCACCCTCCTGTCAGAAAATTGGAGTGATAAGGTCTCCCCTGAGCCTCCCCTTCTCCAGGCTAAACATCCATAAGCTGCCTCAGCTGTTTCTCATAAAACTTGTGCTCTAGACCCTTCACCAGCTCTGGTCTCTTCTCTGGACACACTCCAGCCACCTTAATAGTCCTCCCCAATTGAGGAGCCCAGAACAGGGCACAGTACTCCAGGTGTGCCCAGCACTTCCCTGGTCCTGCTGGCAACACTATTCCTTTAGAGGCCAGAATGCCACTGGCGTTCTCGCCCGCCCGGGCACTCGCTACTGACTCATGTTCAGACAGCGGCTGCCTGCGGGGTGAGACATCACCCCCGCCCCAGCACGCGGGTTCCTGGCTCCGACTGCGAGACCCGGGGCTGGGCCCGAACAGGAAATGCCACAGGCCTTGCTAATGTTGTGCTGAGGCCTCCTGTTACCCCCGCGGGGCGCAGCTCCGGGGCTCCCGGGCCGTGAGGGAAGTGGGACGGCGGGGAGCGCCCGGCCCGGGGCTGCCAACGCTCCCTCTCCCCTCCCCCGCCAGGGCTCCCCGCGGGCTGCAGCGCGGCCAGGTCTGAACCTGTTCCCGCCGGAGCCCGTGGCCGGGAGCCCAGACGCACCGCGGGGCCTTGGCTACGATTTGAAATCGGGGCGGCCCCGCCTCGCCCCCGCCCCCGCCGCCCTCAGCCTCTCACGGCCGAGGGGAAGGGCCCGGCTGCCATGGCAACCTCACCGCCTTAGGGGGCGGAGCTCGGGGGCGGGACGGGCGGGCGCTGTAGCCAATCGCAGCGGCGAGTGCCGCCTGCAACGCCTGGCGGCAGCCAATAGCAGGCGCCGCCGCTCCCTGGTGGGCGCGGTCTCCGGGGAAGGCCCGCCCCCGGCGGCCGCGGGTCCCTTTGTGGGCTTTGACAATAAGATGGCGGGCGGGGGGAGGCGGGGCCGGCTGGCCCCGCCCGTCCCTCGGGCGCGGAGCCGCCGGTGAGGCGGGAGCCGAGCGGGAGTTCCTGCTCGGGTGTGCGCCGGCGACAGCACTGGCAAGGCGGTGAGTACGGTGGGCTGGGGCGGGCTGGGCTGGGTCAGATCCGCGGGAAGCTGGTGCCGGCGGAACCCGCTGAAGGGACGGGATCGAATCAAAATGGCGGCGAGAGCGCGGGGCGGTGAGTAACCGCCGGCAGCGCTGAGGGGGCCGGCGCGGGCGGGACGGGCGGCCCGTTCCGCACTTCTCCGCTCGGTCGCTACCGCAGCCCCGCTCCCTCATCGTCCGCGCCTCTCCCGGGCGCTCCGCTGCCCTCCCACTGGCGGGGAGCTCCCCCTCGCTCCCCGCCCCGGTCCCGCCTCTCCCCCCGGCTCTGCGGGCTCCCCCTGCTTAGCGCCCCCGGCCCCCACCTGCGTTTCCACGGGCTCCTGCCCCATCTGCTCAGCCTGCTCTTCCCCGGGTGCTGGAACCCCTTCCCCAGTCTCTCGAGTGCCAGAGAGGTGCCTGCCAGCCCCCTACGCCCCGGGGGTGGGCAGACCCCAGTGCTTTACAGGGGCCTTTGTTCCAGTCTGAATAGCGATGCTTCTGGCCTCTCCGTCCCTCTGCTGTGTCTGCATCCCACCTTATACCTCGACACACCATACGGGCACACGTGCATGGCTAAAGAGGAGTAGCAGCTCCCTTTCCGTCTTTTTCTCCACTGTTACACAGAGCTTTGGTTTCTTCCCACGGTTCTTAGAAAAGCCAGTGTTGGAGTGGAGAGGATTAGAGTGGTAGAGGGGCGATACGGCTCCTTCTTGCCTTCCCGTGCTAACCATCATCACTGTACTTACGGCTGTACAAAAAGCAGCACTGTGCTTCACTGAGCCTCCAGCATGGCCTGGGTACTTCTTGTCTGCTTTCCCCTAAAGATAAGCACTGCTGAAATTCCCTGTCTTTGTTAACCCAGTTAGTGGGAAGCAGCATTTTTCCCCTAAAGTACTTAGCTATCTCTTTGGCAGCATATCACTATATGAGTCCGAATTGCGTGTGAAAATGGAATGTCTTAAGTTGATGCTCTAATAAGAACTGAATCAAATTTCAAGCACATTTTTATAAAGCAGACTGGGAATTTGTTGATCCTAAAAGCAAAACTTGTAATGAATTACATAATGCTATGGTATTATTTATTTTTTAAAAAGTGAAACAACAAAACCCACAAAACTCCTTTTCCCTTAGTGCACTATGCTGCAGCTAGCTGTGATCTCCTTGACAACAGTTTTTCTGCGTAGCTGTTTCAAACAGCAGCTTAGTTGAATACACAAAGTTTGGGCTCATGATACTGGGGAAGCAGAAGAAAGGAGATGATGCAGCTCGTCTGGATGCTGCCTCTTGGACAGAGAAAGGTGCTGCTTCAAATTATCAGGGGATTTTGAACACTTTGAACTCTGAAGCAGCAGCAGTCTTCCTCTGATGTACCAAAAGGTTTTACACAATGGCTAATGCCTTTTTGAGTATGTTAATAGATAAATCAATAGGAAAAGATACTTAGATTTTAATTAAGTTTCAAAGTTAGAATTCTCTTGAGATGAGTGCTTATTGGAGATAATGTAAGGAAGTCTGTGGGAGGTCATTTGTTTGCAAAGTTTTAATTGCATCTGGTAATAGCTATGAAGTTAATATGCTTTTACTGAGAACTTGGTTGTTGAGGTACACATTTATGCCAGTTTATAGAGCCCAGAGAAATGACTGCTGTGATGGACCTATTCTTCAAATTTATACTAACAGAAGTCCATGTGGTTTTGTTATAGACCAGGGAAGAACATGGAATCACATGCAGCAGGTTTTAAACATTATTATATTGCATGGGAAAACTCTCCTTCTGTAGTACATAAATAGATTACAGACTGAACTGGTCTGCCAGCATCCCCTGTCATTTAGTTTGTGGATGTGATAATGGCTCTTTTACCAACAGCAACAGTCCTGTCCTGTATTGTCCCCTATTTTGGGAGGCAAACAGCCACAGCCTCTCCCTCTAAAATTGTCAGATATACCAAATAGCATCAGAAAATATTTCAGTTTGTTTTTCTCATGACTGCACCATCTTTACCTGTAGTTCTTGGAAGGGAGGTGGGGGAGGTGTTTGATGTTGGATTTTTTTATGCCCTTGTCACCTACCCTCCAATAAAGCAGAAATTTTGGGATTCAAATAGTTACCAGACACAGGCTCTCAAAGAGATCACTTTTCATTTGTAGAATATGTTCAAAGTGTACCTGGGGAGCAAAAACTTCTGAACTTTTATTGTGTCATAAAGTGTTTGCCAGAAATAAGAAATAGTTTATTGACTTGATATGGTGTCTGACTGAAGTTGTAGTTCAGATGCCTTAAGACACTGTTTCTAAAGTTGCTGTGAGCTCAGTCTATAAAAAAAAAGAGACTTTGAATTGTTTGAAATACAGTTTCCATGACATAACATAATTTAGTTTGAATATCTGCGATCAAAAGTTCTTGGCTTGAGAATGTTAAAGGTGTTTTTTTTTTTCTCATTGTGGCATTTTAACAAGTATGCAGCTTCTTGAGTAAAGACATGTTTTCTGCACTCTCACCCTCAAGTCCTTTGTCATCCATTTTCTTCCCCCTCCATTTGAGAGAAGCAATTTTGAAAAATTGTTTATTACTACACAAAACAGAAAATCAGAACAGATCTCCATGTGCATCCTCTTTATTTGTTTCTTTTCCAGGTATGCACTTCAGTTGCAGACACAGAACTGTCTTGTACTGCACAGACATGTCTAGAAAAGTATCTGAATTGTTTCCATTGTTTATTATAAAAGTTTTTCTAGCCTGTTGGAACAGCACTCTTTTTTGTTGCAGTAGTTAAGGGAATTGTTGCATGCGATGTGAAGTTGTATTTGAGATATCAAATCTTATTATGCTTTAAATGGGTTTTAAAAACTCAGCCTTTATTGTTAAAGCAGTTTAATTACTGTCATTACTTTCATTATTGTCATCTTGCTAAGTAAATCTTAGTCATAAAGTTTCGATGCTGTAAAGGAAAATTCTTTCATGTTTTGCTATGTTACAGTTTTGTGTTTGTGCCACCTCATTTCCTCTAGATGCTACAGAGATATACATGGGTTTGTACAAAAAAGGTGAAAACTATGGTTTTGTAATAAAAGTAAGGAAGATTTGCTTTCGTTACCTTTTGTTTGTGTACACTTTAATGCTCATATGAAAAATTTTTGTTTTCTCTTTAAATGACAAGGCTGTTGGCATAAGGGAAGTGCTGGTCCAAAGGTCCAGGCAATAGCCTAGGACTTGGAATTAAACTGGCATTTCCCTCCTGCTGCAGATTTTGGGGGTATTGCTGGCCAAATCCCATCTGTGCTCTAATTGTGCGTTGGGTTTAACAGTACTATTCATGTTTCTGGGAATGATGCTCACATCATACAGAATAGAGAAGCAAAACTGTCTTGTTCTGCATCTCCTGTCCCTGCCTGACGTCCTGCTTCCCTGTGCTTGCCAGGTGGTGCTGACACTTTTACTGCATGGACTCTGGCTCAGGAGCATGGGAGAAGAGGAAGGACTGCATCAAACACCATTCCTGGTACGTCACTTTGTGCTTCTTAAATGAAACCATAACCTGGTACTCTGTGCAGTCAGGAGAACAGAATGGCAAAGAGCTGGCTTTATGATGTAAGATACTAATTGAAAGCAAGTTTTAGAAAAAAATCAGTGAATGCTGTGAAAGGTTTACTTTTAAGAATCATTAAATGTTTTTCCTCTGCTTCTAGGTGCCCAAGTGTGTGTGATGTATTGATGTTTTCAAGTTTTCTCCTGTGTTCTGTTGTGTTGGTGTTCCTTAGAAGGCATATAGATGCCAAATTATAAATGTATGAAACCAGGTTAACATTCAATTGACATTTTAATTACTCTTCAGAAGAATGTAAGTTGAAATAAAAGAAGCTTCAAACTCTCCACAGTGTTTAATGTTTGATGATGTGATCATACATGATTTGTAAACAGTCCCAAAAGATGTTTCTACAGGTTGTTTCACGTGGCAGGGGGGGAGGTAAGGGTTTGTTCAGAAAGTACTGTACATACAAGTGTAGGAAAAATTAAATAGGGTATCTTCTGATAGGAAGTTTGCAGAAATGTCTAAAAATCTGGAAAAGGAACTATCGAGCAACAACAATACCGAGTATTTAATATTATTAGTGCAAATATGTTAAGTGTCAGGATAAAATTTTAGAAGAAAAGTCCAAAGTATTTAATACATAGTTAATCCATGGATAGCTTTTAAGATGAAAAATTACTACAAGACCAAGTTTATTCTATATGTAGTCTCTGCACATTATGATTTCTAAAGAGTTTTGTATCTTCAGTTGAAAGAAATCTTTTAAGAGTTGGCAAATCCCAACAAAGGTTATTTCACGGATATATACAGCAATGTAACATGTGTTGTACAGAGTCAGACCAAGTGTTTATCTAGCTACTGTGTTATCCCCAGGTTTTCACAGCAGATAAGCATGTAATGTATTTTGAAAGGAGCAGTGTTGTTGCCCTTTGGTGGATTTTTAGTGTCTCAGAAAAAGCTGAGAGAGAATTCCTTGAAAATATGTGGAATGTACCGTAGCAACCAGAAAAGCAAGCCAGAGTTTAGGGCTTATCAAGGAAAATGGGAAGTTACACAGAAAGACACAGCAATAGTATTTTTGTTTTATCAGCTTTTACTTGAAGAACTGTTTCATTTGGGTCACTACCTTGGAAAAAAGCCCCCAAATAGTCGGCAAACAGGAATTCTAAGGACAGAAGACATAGAAGGAAAATAAGGAAGAAGCATAAATTAAAAGGTCAGGTGTCAGCTTTCATTTGCAGCCCAATTTTTATAAGACTTAAAAAAGTGATATATACTGCATTAAAAAAAAGTTACTTTGTATTTCAAGGGACCAGTTGCAATATTTGCATGGGTCACTGTTGTCAAAATTAGTGCAATTCAGAAGAAGAGCTGGTACGTGAGAGGTACCCCTTGTAGAATTCAGCAAGTGATTTTAGGTGTGAATACTGAAAAGCCTGCATGCACCCTGTGTATTTTTAGCTGGTGAACCTAAGCTACAAATACAGGAATTTTCCTGTCTTACAGTCAACCATAAGGAAAGGAGTACAGAAGCCCATACAGAGGATGACTGTGATTATCCTTACTGGATAGTTCTTATTGGAATTACTTGGTTCTTATTGGAATTACTTGGTTCACTTACTCACCTAAGGAAGGGAACCAGAAGGACTGCTTTGGGCACCTCTGCTGAATGTCTCAAGTTACATGGAACAAATCTAGATATTACTGTCTTTGTAGTCAAATAAGCAAATCTTTTCACATATGCTGCCCATGTTTGGTTTTTTTTTGTTTTGTTGTTTTTTTTTTAATGTTACTCTGTTAGGCATATTAATGTTCTGGAGGGGTCAAACCTTTTAAAGATGGTGTGCCAGGTTGTATTTTTATTTCCAAAATCAGAGGTTAAGCATGCCAGTAGAAACTCGGGAGGAGCGAGGAGAAACTGCCTCTCCAGTAGGGGAAATACAGCCGGTGAGATGTTTGCTTCTGTGCGAGGCAGCGGCTCCTGACTCCCATCAGGTGCGGAGCTTAACGGGAGCCAGGAGCTGGGAGCCCCTGCCTCTCTCCAGTGCCATGCCTTGTGGACCTGCTCACCCCTGGTTCCCGAATGTCGCCTTTGGGACCCGGTCCACTTGTTCCTGACCCCTGTTGTACCACACTGGCCATTCTAGAGCATGGTATGACAATTCTGATGTTTCTATCTTTAAAGAATTTGCTTTTTGATAAAAGATTAAAGTTTGCTGTTCTCTTTTTTAGTACTTCTTTTTCCCTCCTTCCTCTTGAGCCGTTTGTGTTGTTCATGATTTTTTTATTTGTTTGGTTTTTTGTTTTGTTTTGTTTTTAACAGGACACAATGTTTGTGCGAGGATTAAAGAGAAAATGTTTTGATGGTGAAGAAGATATTGAAGGGACTCTGGCTGGTATTAAAGCTATTCCTTCCTATAATCTCCAGCGGCAGTCACTTTTAGATATGTCCTTGGTTAAACTTCAGCTGTGTCACATGCTGGTCGAACCCAACCTTTGTCGTTCGGTACTAATCGCCAACACGGTACGGCAGATCCAAGAGGAAATGACTCAAGACGGGACTTGGCAGATGATAAATACACAGAGTACAGGGCAGGCATCCCTGGATCGTCTTGTTTCAACAGATATCCTCTGTCGTTCATCTAGGGATCAAGCTGAGGGAAAGCATGTTCCAGCCTATGGTACTTTCAATAAAGACTTTGAGAATGATCAGGCACAAGATAGTTCAGAAACTATGTCAACAGCATCTGCAGTGCAAGCACCAAGAAACCTGCAGAGCAACGTGTGGGAAATGGAGAATCCACAAGAAAATAAAGGAAACTTTCAAAAATCTTTAGATCAAATATTTGAGACACTGGAGAATAAAAGTCCTAATTCTGTTGAAGATCTGTTTTCAGAAGTTGACAATTCTTACTATGATCTTGATACTATGTTAACTGGCATGATGAGCAACACAAAAATGGGACACTGTGATAGCCTTGAAACATTTTCTTCTTCAACAAATACAGCATCTAACTCTAATTGTAAATCTGATCTTAATGACCTTGATCATATTGTGGAAATCCTTGTTGAATCCTGAACCTCCTTGTGTGGAGGTAAAGATCTGTTAATGGGAGAAAAGACTTGAGAAAGCAATTTCCACAGTTTGTTCTATCAAATCTGCACGAGTATTTTACAGATGTCTGTATATTATATAGCTACATATATTAAGAAGCACTTCATATTGCAATATAGTGTTAACTCTTAAAGTTAACCTGCAACTTGCAGTGTAATAATCTGATTTATTGTCCACTGAACTGTAAGTACATATGGTAAATGTTTCTACATTGGGGATCCAAGGCTCTTGAAATTGGGTTCCTTTTACCAATTTGTTTTAGCCTTTGATGGAGGATATCCTCAGGGAGAGGGATTCTCTTATCTTCTTATACTTCTCCCATAAAAATGGTAATAAACAGAGAGGTTGGATAACTGGTTTCCTGTTATCCTACGGTTTCACTTTGTTACGCCACAAACCTCCTACCATACCTGCTGCTTCTGTTTCAAGTTGCTACATGGCTCTTACAGAGCAATATGCAATATTTCTTGTTACCCTTGCTAGCTTCTTCTGGGTTTTGCTACAATTTTTACTTCAAAAATAGTTTTAAAGTGTTTATTGGTGTTTAGATTTTTCCAGGTATTTTCCTAAAATATATTTTTACTACAGATGTTATGTCAGCTGCTAACTTAGTAACTTTTGATCATATCTGCAGTTGATGTATTTTTTGCAAAATTTTCAAAAAGGGATGTTTTTTACCATGAGCTACCCAATGTAGTTCAGTAAAGTGTATGTAAATATACAATTTTATACTTTGCATTAAAATGTAAGAGCTGTTTTCATGATTCTGTTTTATAGAGTAGTACTTTACTAAATTGAGTATTGTACATTTATGCTTTTCATACCCCACACACTTGAGTATCATTATAGGACAAGCTTCGATCTAGCTAGGCACAATTACATTTAATTCATTTCAGACCATACTTTTTGTTAACTACAAGCCTAAATGATGCAGGTTTTATTTATGTGTATTTATATGTAAATGTCATCAAGTGAATTGTTTATCATTGAAGTCTACCATCAAATATTTGTTTATATCGGATAACTATCTTGCACTAATTGCTACAAAAAGTGTTATTAGCGGCCTTTAAGTCTCACTGGTTGGTATGTCATGATGTCTTGTCATAATTAATATGCTCCACTCTTACCAAGGGTTTCCTCTTGGCTTTTTTTAATAACAAAAAATGTAATACAACATGGATGGTGGTCTTTTCTTCCAGCACATTCGGTTTAGAGTGTATATAACTAAGCTTATTCCTAGAAGATTTTTTCTGGGGGAAAGGGATAATTTGAGTATAGCCTATAATTTTATTATAAAATAACAAATGTTTACCATCAGAAGTTGCTACTGGGGAAAAGCCCCAAACTAGCAGGGTGCAGGGAAGGGGGAAAATACAGATTGGTTTCTAGAATGTGTTGGCCATGGCTTGCAGGGGAAGACATCTGTCAGTAACGTGGTTGTTTTTTGTAGATCTGAGCCAAGCAAGTTGCTGAAAAAGAAAAGGGAACCTTGCTGTGTGTGGCAGGCTCTGCCTGTGACCTTACCTATGATGCAGATTCTCAGACCTGGAGTGAGGTTTGGAGGTGGGGGTGCCAAAGGGGTGTTAAGAACATTTGAGTATCACTTCAGGAATAAGGAGACCGCTGAGCTTATGTGCTCTAGAATCATCTGCTTAGAGGAAAGATACCATTTAGCTAAATTTTGCAAACTCAACAGTTGAATGTATATTGGCTCCATCTTCCAAAACCACGTACTTGGTGTGAGTCTTCAGTGAACCAGAAGATGTTTCCTTGTATTAAATTTGGCATAAGGTAACTTGTAGTTGCTGTAGTTAAACTTTGATTAATAACTTCATGCTCAAGGACAAAATAGCATATAGGCACTGGCAAGTTCAGTCTGTAGGATACGGCCAGAACACAAGAGAAGCCCATCTATGTGTCTTGATTGAGAGATCACTCATAGGTATTGCAGCAATAAACGCTGATTCAGGAGGATCCAAATATAGATAAAAACTGTTGTACCTCACAGTGAAATAAAGCTGGCTTATCTGGTAGTGTTTGTTGTAGTATTAGAAATTCTTTCAAAAATTATAGATCTGCAGGTGTTTTTTCTTGATTCTTTTCTGTGTGTGAACCATGGAACTGGAGAGCAAATGCCTTATGGTAAAACAGAGCCAGGCAGTTTCAGTTTTATAAAGGGAACATCAGCATTGATTGGAATAACTAAATATCTTCTGTTCCTCTGGGAAACTTCCAAAACTGCTCTGAACTGTTGAAAACCCACAGGTTTGAGCAATTGTGCATGTTCCCCTCTGCCCCACACCTTCCATTTTCTTCAAATGAGCAATTTCATGTTAAGATATCTTTAAAATGCTCTTCCCCACCTCCTTAGTGTGCATCAGTCTACATGTTACAGCTAGGAATCAGTATAACGTGTTCATAACTGTTAAACTGTGTATGCCAAATGCATATGTGTGTATTTATAACTTTATTACTGTAAAAAGCATCTAGCTGGGTGCATTCCTTCACTGAGGAAGCTGTGCCTAATTAAAAAATTTATAGTCTACTTGGCTTAACAGAAAAGCTGTTAGGTAAAAAGGCATTTGTGGAGTTAAGCATTAAACAGAAATATATATCCTGGTTTATTACATTCTTAAAACTTATGCCAAATCTAATGTGCTCTTACAAGCCTGATATCTTGGCTCAGTAGGTATAAGAAATGGTATTGCTGAAACTTGCACAGTCACCATGCAGAACTGTTGGGTGCCTACAACTGGTCTGACTTTGCAGAGACCAGTCTGTAAAATCAGCTTCTCTCCTTATTGCTTTCATAATGTGTCTTAGTTTAACTCAGCTTCTCATGCTTTGCTTCTCCTGGTTAAAAAAAAAAAAAAAAAAAAAAAAATTAAAAAAGAAGCTTTATTTTCTAACTGCCATTCTCATTTCTTTAGTGAGCTGTTACTACAAATGGTGAGAGATGATACTTGCTGCTGGGGATTTAATTAATTTCTACATGTAAATGGAAATTTAAAAAAATAAACTTCTTAAATTAGGAAAGGCTTCTGGCAGATTTTGCTGCCACTCCTAGCAGCCTTTTTTCTCTTGTGCTCCTAGAGAAGAATTGTGGAGCTTGCACAGCATCAATGCCGTGTGTCAGACAAGGCTGTTGGTGTGCTGGTGGCACTGGGCTGTACACCTGTAGCAAAGAAAGCGCTGTCAGGCACACAGCTAATATCCAATCTGCTTCCTTTGCAGGTAGCACAGAGATCTGTCCCCTTCTTCAGTGCCTGTGCTTTTATTTCTCCTTTTCCCCTGCCAGAAAATCAGAGCTCAGGCATTCTGCAAAGGCAAGAAGTGCAAGGATCCAGGCTGCTGTAACAATAGCTTGTCTGCTTATTGCTTCTCCGTTTGTGGGGTGTTTGCTGGTTTCTTTTAACCCCCTCTCTCTGCCTCAGCTCTGTGAGTTTGCCTAGCAAAAGACATCACTTGTCTCTACAACCAGACTATATTTGTCTAAAAGAGAAATTTGGTCAATGAAGAGAGAATCAGGCCTTTGAATTAAAGCACCTGTCCTGACCAGACTGCCTTGGAGGCACAGCAGTGAAGGGTTTCAGCCTGGAGCAGGTTAGGGGTTCACACATGAGCTGAGCCTTCAGACTCACCAGGAATTACCTGTTCTCAAAGCTGTCCTTAGACTTTTTTGAAGTCTAGGGTATGTCTGGGCTGCTTTAGTAAGCATTTTAAAAGGCATTATTGTAAATTGACTGAGAGTATAGTATGATATTGTAATTACGAGACCATTATGGAGTTTTTGTGTCTCAGAATATTTATTTGTTGACTGCTTTACAGTGCTGCAACTTACTCCATATTCCCTTATACATAAATGAACTGTCAAAAGCTAGAATTAAAAAAACCCAACACATTTGCTTTCTGATATGTATGATAAGACAAATACACTTTCAAAATTTATTTCTGTTCAAAGTGAAAATATACTTGTTTCTCAGGCCTAGGATGTAGACCCATATGCAAAAAAAACCCATGACTGATGATGACAAATTTTGTTTGCTCATCAGTTCTTAAATGAGTGTTATTTCACACTGACTAATACTGAGAGTAAAAAGCCACCAAGTTTCAAAGAAATGAAATAAACATCTTGGGAACATACGTACTTTTCTCAATATGGCTTATCAAATACAAAGTTTTGCAAGGATTGAACTTTTCTTGGTGTCTCTTGCAAAGCTGACAGTTAAGATAAGTTTTCCTTTTTTTTCCAAGGAATTTTCATCGAGAGGTGAAATCCCATTGAATAATTTGTCAGGAAAGAGACTTATTTTAGTGCTTTTTTTAGTTTGTAGTGCTTTTTTTGGAAAAAAAAAACCTAGTGAAAAATACAAAAATTTCATTATTTGACATGATTTTTCATCAGTTTATATGGTTGCTCTTTCTTTAAAAAAGCCAATATTCATTTGCTTGTCCAACATTCCCCAAATATGAGTGGTTTATTACTTGAATAATTATTGTGGTAAATGCTCATGCATGACAAACATGTCAACAGGAAAACCTAATGCTAGCAGCTGCTTTGCATTACTAGGGAAACATTTGAGTAATTTCAACTGTCATATTTTTAGGGAAGAGTAATAGAAGATACAGGTGATTGACTTTTTGTAAAACCAGAATTAAAGAGAAATTGTATCCCCATGTATGCTGTATTTGAAAGTCCCCATGGAGCTTCCCAAGGAGTGGGAAGTGCAAGGGTGTACTGCGATAGTAAAATGCTGCAGCAAAGAAAACAGTTTATACTATTTTTCATGTTCCATTTACAGACAAGATTTGGAGAGGAAATCAAGAAAAAGTAATGCAACTTCAGCCTGGAGTTGTGCAAGCTGACAAAACAGGACTTCCAAAGGGAAGAGTGGGTATGTTGATAAAAAACTCAAAACCAAAAAGAGTTTAATATGTAAAAGAAAAAAAAAAAAACAGTACATATACCAAATTCACTTTTCTGTGTTTGAAATAATTTTACAATTGTAAATTTTGTACAATTTACAAATTTAAAATTTATTTTGACAGAAGAGAACAATGGCTAATTTCCTAGTCTGAGAAATGTTCTGTAAGGTGTTGTTAGGTTTTTAATAGCCATCTTGTGTTATGGCTTTTTCTAATAAACTTGAGTAAGTGTAGGAATAGTTTCTTCACAGAGGCTTTACCATCAACAAGAGGTGGTAAAACCACCAGAGTTTAGTACAGTGTGTTCTGCCTTTCTCACTTCCCTGTGGAAGGATGGCATAACGGGATCATTCTGCCATTCAGCTTTAGAATAGCCAATTCATGTCAATCAAATCTATCAGATCTCACAGTCACTACATTTTGAGAATGTTTCCAAGTGTGTAGATACCAGAAGAAAACAGCATTCTGTACTGATAACCAGTAATCCACATAAGTCAGAGACATAAGTTTCCAGGCATGAGACTAGTTTCAATTAGAGCTCTTACCTTAGAGTAATTAATCACAGGCATAAATCCATAGGAAAGCAGTCTTCATTAGTTCTTGTGTTCCTGGAACTGTGTTTTCGAATAGTTGCCAAGTATGAAGGTAAGAAGAAGTAGCAAACCCCCAGCGTTCCTTTCAGATGAGTTATATACAGACCTTGATTGGTTTGGGGGTTGTGTTTTTTCCTGATTTATGTGAAATTTGCTGCAGAAGCAAATATGCTGCTCGTGAGAATGGCATCCGGGCCTGCTGCAGTGAGTATAGTCATACTGAAAGGCCATGTTTAAATCATTAAAAATCATATAGAGTCCTCTGCCTCAAGCTTAGTTCAAGTCAAAATGGGAGAGCATTAGACTCCTAGAACATGACCTCATTTGAGAATGTAAGGCCCTTTTAAAAGAAAATTTTGTCAAGAAAGACCTTATATGTGAGCTCAGCCCTCTGAATTCTTCACTGTGTGAGACAAGCATGGCTCCTCTAGTACATGAGACATTAAATATTGCCAAGCTAAATGAGGTTCCAGTTCTTTTATGTGAATCCCACTGTTAACACAAGCAAAAAAGTGACCAAACGCTTTGTGAATAATCACTGTATTTTTTTGTCATTTCTATGAACTTCTTAAAGCGTTAAGCTATGAATCTAAAGTTCTCATGCATGCATTTAAACAACTCCAGGTTCTTTTTTTGCTGTAGCTCTTGTCAGAGCATGCTTGAAACAACTGACCTTTCTAGAAACATCCACTATAGAACACATTCACCCTTTTCTATTGCACAGAACAAAAACTGCTTGCAGAACAGCTGACCACCTTAGGGTAATCTCTCAAGAAAGAGTGAGGAGAGCAGGGTGACATGATGTTGGTGTCTTTCTGGGAGGTCTGGACTGGAGAAGAATGGCTGTACCAGAGGCTCAAGCACTGAGCTGGAGAGGGAGAATTGTCCAGAACTGTACTGGTGCTGCAGGGCTGCCCGGAGGTCACAGATTTTGGCCTGCAGGGATCAAGTCTACAAAGCCTAATCTTGGCTCAAGCTATGGGGACACCAAACAGTTTAGTTTAACTGCTAGTTAAACTACCCCTTTATATTCTGTATTAGACATAATGATTCCAGATCCATCCTTCTGCACCAGCTACCTTTGTATGCCTGTCCTGTGTGTCTATCCCTTGGAGATAATCCCCAGCATATGGCAGGGGTCGGTCCTGGTGCAATATTTCTGGTTGTCCCTGGTTGACTTTAGCAGACAGAAGAATCCTGAACATCTCAGAGTTACTCCTCCACTAAAGCCACAGTGTGTGGTGGGAAGGAAGGGATCTGGAGGAGGTATTTGGTCCATTCCTTCCCCTCAGTGCTGACACAGGTCCTGCACTTACACTTGGAGCAGCAGATGTACCATGGGGGTCGGGGTGTCACCCTCAGCCATTTGGGGAGGTGACACAGCTCCGGCAGCATGTCAAAAAGGATTCATTAGTGCTTCTCATGGCAGCACTTGCTCCCTTCTGTGCTCTGCGACCTCCAGCAGTGAGGTCAGAGCGCAGCTGTGGCTGAGGAACTGGGGGCACCGTGCTGCAGGAGAGAGGTGGCCTGGAGAGACGATGCCCTTGTCCTCACCCGTGGGGGTCAGCTCCAGCTTTCTGTCTCTCCCCCGCTGCACACTCCTACCCCTTCACAACTGCCCATCAGGAGACACAAAGGTTAAAATCTGTTGGACCTGAGGGTTTAAAAGAAAAAAAATCTCCTTTGCTGAATAATCACAAAAAGCAGCTGATCCTTCATCGAAGTTGTAGTGTATCTCCACCAGAAAACTGCAAATGTTTCTGTAGTAGTTATGAGCCCGACATGGAACTTTGTGTGTAAACTTGGTCTGTGCTTGCTGTCAGTGTAGGAACCCATCTGTGCAGATGTCCTTTTGTTTGGTTTTAGTGTCCTAGAGATTGGCTCTTCTGAAAATGGATTTATATCAAGCAGCTTTCAGGGGATGCATCAGGTAACGAACCCATGGCAGGGTTCGACAAAGGATCAAAATTGATCTTACAAATACTTCAATGTCAGATTTTGAAATCTAGTTTGTACAAACGCTTGTGCCAATGTAACTTGATTACGCAAATGCCCGTGAAAAGCAAATACGAGGTTTGAGCATGGCTAAAACCACTTCATCTTTGAAGAAAAAGAAATGAAGTGAATATTCATGGGAGAATTGTGCAATGTTTGACGTAGCTGTAGGGCTGGTCGGGAGACGTGCGCGCCTCATTTCCCAACCGCGCTGGCACCGGGGCGTTGTAGGAACGCTGCTCTGCGGAGGCCCTGGGCGTGCCTTTTACTGAAATTCGGTCGTTTTGGTCACAGACGGACTGCGAGTTTATACCAAAAAAAGGGGGGGAACGGGGGTGGCTGTGGGCTTGGAGCGGGCTGGCCGGCGGCTCCGCGGTGGTTTCAAGGCACGAAGTGCGGCAGCACGGAGGGGTGAACAGGGCAGTGCGGAGCCGAGCCCTGCGCGGCCGCTCCGCCATCCCGGCGGCGCTGCGCGGAGCGGAGCCCTGCGCGGCCGCCCCGCCATCCCGGCGGCGCTGCGCGGAGCCGAGCCCTGCGCGGCCGCTCCGCCATCCCGGCGGCGCTGCGCGGAGCCGAGCCCTGCGCGGCCGCCCCGCCATCCCGGCGGCGCTGCGCGGAGCCGAGCCCTGCGCGGCCGCTCCGCCATCCCGGCGGCGCTGCGCGGAGCCGAGCCCTGCGCGGCCGCTCCGCCATCCCGGCGGCGCGGGCGGGGCCGGGCCCGGAGCGCCGCGCCGCGGAACGCGGGACTCGGCGGCGCCCGCGTCCCCATTGGGCGAGGCCGGCGCGCAGCCCCGCCCCTCGGCTCTCCCGGCTCTCTCATTGGGCGGCGCCGCGGGACCAACTGTAGCCCCGCCCCCCGGCTCGCCGGCCAGTCAGAAAATGGTTGCCGGGCAGGTTGAAAGGGCCGCGGGCCAATGGGAGGGCGGGCAGCTGGCGCGCGCGGCGCACGCAGCGCCCCCGCGGGAGCGGCGGGCGGAGGGAAGGGCGGAGCGGAGGCTGCCGGGGCCCGGCGGGGGTGGCGCCGCCTCCGCCTCCTCCCGGCCGAGTCCAGCCCCGCCGGAGGGAGGGAGCGCGGCCGGCTGCGAGGGAACGCGGCTTCCTCCGCTCCCAGGTGAGGCGCCGGCCGGGAGGGCGCGGGGCTGGCAGCCGCGGGCAGCGGGCGGGCAGCGGCGGTCGCGGGGTGACGGCGGGAGGCCGAGGCGGGGGCGGCGGGAGCCCCGGCGGGGCGGGGGAGCTCTGCCGGTGAGGGGCGGGGGGGCACCCGGCGGTGCGGTGGGGAGGAGGGCACCGCGGGGACAGGTGGGGCGGGCGGTGCGGGGCGGCCCGGGGCGCCGCGCTGGGGCCGGGCACGGCGGCGCCGGGTGCGGGCGCGGCGGCCCCGGGGAGCCGCGGGGGGAGCGGCCGGAGCGCGGCCGGCGGTGGAAGTTGTTCGCGCAGTTATAATTAGCCCGGCCGGGGTCTGGGCGAGCCGGGCGGAGGAAGGGGGAGGAGTGTAACTTTTCGCAGCTCGGGAAGCCCAAGGTTGTCTCTGGTTACCGCTGCCCACGGCCGCGGCGGGGGCGGGACGCCCGCAGGAAGCACCGGCGCTCCTTCCACAAAGGCCAAATGGTGGCAGGAGCCGCGGGAGCGGCTGCGGGAGCGCGGCAGGAAAGGGCTTTCCCTGAACCCCGGCAGGAAAGGGCTTTCCCTGAATCCCGGCAGGAAAGGGCTTTCCCTGAACCCCGGCGGCTCCAGCCTGGCGCTCCCCATCGCTGCCGCTCGCTGGTTGCGACTTAATGTGTAAGCTGCGGTTACATTTTTAAATAGCAGGTTTTGTTCGCCTTAATAAACGCGTGTTAGTCGGGGCTGCGAGCAGGTGGATAGGACTGGAGGATCATAAGATTGGTCTCTATGCATATTGCAGATTAAGCTCGCAAATAGGTGCAGTTAATAATTTCCGCCCTAGTTAGGCCTGGAATTCTTCAAACTCTGCTGGAATGCTCGTTTCTAAAAGCATAGGTGGAAGCCTTATGCTGTAGTTTTCCACTTTATTTTTGATGTGGCTAAAATTCTGTAATTCAGGCAGGTAACTGCAGTGTGGGAAATACCATAAAAATTGAAATGATGCTGTGATCTCAAAATTCTAAAGTGACCCCTAAACACAGGAAGGGAAGACAAAAAGAAATCCACAAAAGAGATATAATTCATAGTGATTTGCAACTACTGTGTCTTCTATGGTTGTTTTTTTTTTCCCTAACAGATTGTAAAAAGTAAACCTAATAATCTTACTTCTGTACTTCTTGACATTTAACCCAGTGTGCCCAGAAATCATACAGGGCAAAAGTCAAAACCTCCACAGTTACTTCTGCAGGAATCCTTTGAAATATCTAATAAAGAAATTAAATTCGAAAACTTATTGACTTCATCTCCTTCTAGCAAAATATTGGACTTCTAAAACACAAGTAACAGTACTATTTTTTTTATCCAGTGCTTCTAATTTTGTTGGGTTTGGGGTTTTGTAGATAAGGTGCTGAAATCTAAAACTCTTCAACATTTTACTATGCTTGCTAGCTTTGTGACGTTGTTTTAGCATTAAAGAATCCTAAAACTCTAAAACATGTGTTTTTATATTCAGTATATAGAAAATGCAGTGACTGCACACCTCTCCCTGTGACCTGACAAGTACACTTTAAATGAACCTCAATAGTGACCATCTGAAGTCCTGCTGTTTCAGAGCAAATAGGTTATGAATCTTCATTTGTCTCTTTGTTTGGGGCTTTTTTTTTTCCTATTTACTTACAGATAGCATGGATATCATTATAGTGGGAAAGAAGGCAGCTTCTAGGAGGAGGAGGAGGGAGATGTTAACGTGTTTGTTGCTGTGGGTTAGATTTGGCTTGCTTAGGTCACGGGCATTTTACTGCTGTTTTACTGCATTTTTACAGTTCCGAGGTTCTGTAAGCGGAGGAGCCCTTTGGTAGCATCAGGCTATGAGTTGCTATGTAAGATGAACTGTAGGCGTTTACTTGCCCGTCTGTCTGAATGTAAGACTGCCTTTCACTATGTATTATTTTAAGATTTGTGAAGTAATGTATGAACTCTTGATTTTTGATCACGAAGGACTGTATGTGTGCAGCTAGTGCTGATCCTTGCTCCTGCGGTGCATTTGTGAGGCTGGGTCAGGTGTCTGTGTGTGTGATGTGCACAAACAGGCATGTCACATCCAATCCTGGCTGCAGGCTGTTAGCCCCTGCAAGGCCTTTAATTCTTGGAATTCATTACTCTTTGCTTCTCCAGGTGGGGGTGAGACCTCAAGAGCATGGATCATGCAATTCCCTCCACATTTCCTAGCCTAGCCCATAGTTTATTGTCACTTCAGCCTTTTCACATTGTCCAGTTACCAATACTTTCAGCTAATACATAATTTAATCCATGTGGTCTCTAGCCATACTGCAGATATTGCTGTATCAGGGCTTTGATGGAAATGGTGCCACACTGAACATTAGACACAATCGTAGGACACCTTGTCAGCTGACTTCTCATACTGGTTTTGTGTATGCTGAAAAGGAGGAAAGTTGGGGAATTAAATAAAAATCTAACTGCTTTTGTAGCCTATAAGCATTAGGGGATAATTCTGAAATGTAGTTCTTCACAATGCATGGTATTCTGTCCTGATTATGTAATTTTAGAGATGATTACATTGTAAATTGGTGTTCTATAACCTGAGGAAGTAGCAGGGCAAGTCCTTATCCTAAAGCCTAACGCTTAGAGGATCAGCATTCTGCAATACTCATTTATGAAAGATAATTTCTACATTTTATGTGTTCACAGGTAAAACTGTTAGGTCCTCTTATTTCAGTGTATTCATGAATTCAGGGGTTTAACCCATATTTATCTGCTTTTATAGAATTTACCACAAATAATTTAAAAAGTTGTGTTGAATTGTGTGCTTAATGCTTCTGAGCTAAAAAAAAATAAAAGCCACCACACAGTAATTAAATACTCTGATTTTGTTTTTCCTCTTAAGTCGCATCATCCTACCTCGGTGGATGGCTTGGCCTCTGGGATAGTTCGAGACTTTTGGATGACCACACTTTATGCAAAATCCAGAATCTTCCTGCCTGGACTCCTTTCTGTTTTCTAAGGGTAACTACTTTTATGTTTTTATGAAATTGTGTCTTACATGCATAGGACATGTTCTGATAATGGGCTACAGATGTTATATATGAATTAGAATGGTAAACTGAAATATATCTTTTAAAAATGGGATATATAATATAAAGCGAGGTAAAAACTCTTTGGTTTGAGTATTTTGAATTTCTTTTACTATTTTTTCCTTGATAAGGGGATATTGTTACAATGCAATAAAGCATAATACCTTAAGATCACATTCATCTTGGAAATTGCCTAACTAAGACTTCAGTCTTATGGTAAGATCCACTCTTCAGCTGCTAAAATTATGTGTTGCAGTTTTGTCTTGTGACAAGGTGGCACTTTGGATATTCAAATGAAGTTGCGTGCTACAAGAGAAAATTCAATTATTTCTGATTTGGTTAGTGAAAGAATAAATGCACAGTCCTCTACCAGGAAAAGAGCTTTTTTTCCCTTGTTTTCTTTTACTGTTAATAGTCCATTTTTTTCTGTTAAAGTACGGGCGTGCCAATTTTTAATATTTAATAAGCTGTAACTTCATTTATTAGTAGATTTTTAGATCACTGTAACCCTAAAACATGTGTCAGTGTTATGTAGGGAAATGCACCTAGTATTTCTGTTTGAAGCAAATGTGGGATTGAGAACTGTTCAGTTGACTGGAACAAGCTGTGCAGAGGTCTGTCATTGCATTTGCAGCTCTAATGATCCTTTGTCTCTCCAGTGAGATGCTTTGGTGGAACCATGGTGGTTTGGTTCTTCTTGTTTCCTTTATGAGTCTTACATTCTCATTTAATTATAGTTTAGTTTTACTATGGGAGTTTCTAGGTTTAGTAACTCTTGATTATGTATTAGCTTTTGCCAACTAGTATTGATTCTTAGTTTGAATTATTCCAGGCCCTTCTTCCATTAAAAAAAAATCCACCCAAAATACCTAAAAAACCTTGCTAAACACACTCTCATTAAAAGTATACACATGAGCTTTATTAATAAATGTGGAACAAGATATACAAGTGACAGACAAGAATGATTGTGGTTTAGTTTGGGGTTTTTTATGGGTGGAAGTTTCTCTCTACTGAGCACTGGAACCCACTTCTTATAGCTGTGGAAGGTACAGATCCTAACAGAGGAGTTCCTTCTCCAGAGTGAAATGCCATGCTCTGAAACTCAGCTGCCATAGTTTGTGAAGAAAGCTCTTATCACTGCTTTGTGAAATGAAATGGGAGTAAGGAACTTTGAAAGATGTCCTTAAGTGCAGGAATTTTCCAGATCCCAGTAGACATAACATAAATAGGTTGTTGTGGGGGGTTTCAAACTAACTTTTAAATCAAAGTAAAACTTACTTCCAAGTGCTTCCTAAACATCGTTTCAGCTCCTAAAATATTTGTGTATGATACAGGTTTATTTTCTACTTCCACACATAGTGAATGACAGTAGGAGCATTAATTCCAGAATAATTCTGTACTAAACTGTCTTCTTCTCATTCCTTTCCTAATGAATGCTACTCAGGCTAGTCTTACTTTCAAAATGTAGGGAAATCCTTAGGTGTGGGTTTTTTTTGTTTTGTTTCCAGAGTTGTGTGTGTGTTTGTTTTTGGGTTTGTTGTTTTTGTTGGGGTTTCTTGAATCTGAACAGTAGCATATCTTGGTTCTGTGTTCCTCTTGCTTTGTACCAGACTGTGGGCACGTTGGTCAGGATTTGTTGACCTAAAAGTTGACATTATGTCTTTCTTTGAGCAGCCATTTTCTGCTAATTTGTGACTCCTGTGAAGAAGTTGTTGCATAGGAGGTTAGGTATGGGAGTGAGCTGGTAGGGCTGCACTCCTCCCTGTATGCACACTTTTAGTCACTTGTGCCTTCTCCAGCAGTTACTCATCTTGGCTAAACTGGGGCAGGGCTGAGGGGGGGTGGGGAGGCAATGGGCTTATACACACTTCTGTATTTATGGAAGTATCCTCAGGTCTAAACTTCTTTCATTTGGTGTTTCCTAAGGCATTCAGTCCTTCCCTCACTTGCTCAGGGTGACAGCCAAGATGTAGTGTGGGGATCTCTGGCACTCGCTGTGGACCCCAGATCAGAGATGTTGTGTGTGCTCTGACAGCTTACACTGTTATGTAAGGCATGGCCAAGTGATCAGCCCTAAGCCTGGATGGGAGGAAGGGATTTGTGCTGTGTCTGTTAACTGCACCTTCAGCCTTTCCATTTCCTTGTGCACTTTCTTCTACATGAAATACAAGCCAATAGCCAGTCCAGCACTTAATTAAAACTGCTTGTGAAGTTGTGTTGCCTAAAAATGTCTGTCAGGTAGGGGAAGGATTAGCATTAAAAATAGTGTACAGCATACATCAAATAATTCTGGGGAACAGCTGTAACTGTTGGGGTGTTTGTCTTGCTTTGCACTTCCTGCAGATAGATGTGTGCTTGTGAGATGTGTCAATGAAGAGAGGGGTGAGCAGAGCACCAGGTTATCAGCCAGCCTTGGTCAGTCACTAGCACAAGTCTACAGCCCAGAGAGTCTGCCTGTCTTTACTCTTACATGGGTTCTACAGTTACAAGACAAAGGAGACTTTGAGAGGGATATGACCAAATTACAATAGCAAGGAGTCTCTTAATTTTGATTTTAATACATAAGTTGCTTTACTGCAAACTGGACAGGCAGTTTTCACTCATGAGTGAAAGCTTACACACCTCCAAAGCTGGTATTTTTGTCCTTAAAAAAAAAAACAAAAAAAAAGTATTTCACTTTGAGGCAGTCTTGGGCTGAAAAATACAGCAGTGTAACTGTACAGAAAGGATCAAGCAAGTTTGAATTCAATAATATTCTAAAAAGAAAAGCCAAAAGGAACCACTCTGAATTCAGTTGTCTTTACCTGGATAGTGAAGGCCAGGTACTTTATTATCTTGCTATTTAAACATATTTAGTGGTAAATAAATATCTGTTGTGTAGTTTAATGCAGTGCTTGTTTTGAGCATGAAAAGTTCATATTCTGGTGATACTAACTGTGGCAGTTGTGTTTGATATACTCATTATTTTTTAAACTTTTCTCCACTGAAAATTAAACCTCTGTTAGGTCCTGAGTTCTAAACATTGTTTAACTTTTCTCTTTAGTTTTCCCATATATTCCAAAAAAAGTTTTTAATAGTAGTTTGCCCAGATAGAAGTAATTGAGGGTTTTCACATGTTGCGTTATTCCTTGAGAGTGTTCCCAGCTGCACTTCCCCACCATGTGTCAGTGGCAGCTGCACTGTCAGACCGTGTGACAGATGGAGCTGAAATGGTGGCACGGGCCCTGTATTGTCCACAACACGTTGCAATGTGAATTTTTCTTGGTAGCCTGGAATGTTTCTTCTGAGTAGCTGCACCCTGACCAGGCCTGTTTGTTTGGTCTTGTGTGGATTTGCCAACCAGAGACGTGCTTCTTCCCTCCCAAGTTTTTTCAAACCCTGGTATGGTGTAGGATTACAGTGCTTGGATGCTTCTTCCCATCTTAGCAGGGAGGAGTTGCAGTGAAATGTCCTCCATGGAGGACTGGAAGGAACTGAGGAATATGGTGTCAGGGTAGAATTTCTACATAGACTCCATTGAAGTTCAGTGATGTGAATAGAGAGTTTGGTACTCCCAAATACTGAGTTCACTTTGCTTCCTTTTCTCTATGTCTGAAAAATTATTTTAATTAAAAAAGCATTCTGCTGTAAACGGCCTGTGGCTCAGTTTGCATTACTATAATGAGATAGGATGAGAAGATGCCAGGAAAAAAGTTGTGATGTGTTGCTTCTCATTGTTACTGTTTTTTTATGACAACAGATTTTAAAATAGATCATCTGAATGGAAGAAAAATCTTTGTTGTGAACTTTTTCAAGTTCAAGAAAAGGGTGACTTAGGGCTTGCTGCTTTTATGGTTGAACATCTATGTGGAGACCTCACATTTGAAGTTACCATAAACTTTTAATTTTTATTCAGTTTATTTACTTACAAATTACAGAGTTATCAGATTAGCACATCCCAAAATCCTGTTAGTTGACCCAGTTTTTTGAGATGTGAGTAGGTTCCTGGAATAAGGCTGAAGAAAAGTGCAGTTTCTGGAGACTGTGCTTTAGTGTGCCCAGATTGTGCTGCTCTGTGCTGGCTGTGCCCTCATGTCAGCTGATGGAAGGGCTGACACTGCTCTGGGGGTTTGTGTGTGCACGGCTGCTCGTTTGCCTTGCTACCAAAAATTGAAGTGGAATAAGCACTGCATAATTAAATAATGCCATCATCATCTTCTGCAAAGTAATTCTGTGAAACAGCATCTGACTGAATTTTGGGTTTGGGATGGGGTGTAAATTGCAGTGCTATAGAAGAGCAAGCTAGTTAGAAAATATACAGTTGTTTGTTAAGGATCTGATCCCATCAGAAATTCTTGTGTTAGAAAGTAAAGTAAAAGGCCTGATAAAATGTAGATTAGCTGCTAACAAAGGGGCTTTGTGTCTTTTGTAGGTCAGCAGCTGAGTGTGTTTGACAAGAACTGAAATTTAATGTCTCATGTAGCAACCATGACACTAGTCATTTTTAAATCCACTGTACCAATGGTACTCTGGTTTTTGTTAGACTTTTCCAAATTTTTGTCTAACCTCTGAAGTTATCTAGCTCCAGGAGGGAGAGTAGGGGATCCTTCTTGTTAGGAAATAAATCAGTGTTAGACAGAATTTCTAAAATATAAGGTAGTACTGTGTTTGTTTATTTTAAAAATACATCTTGGGAGTGGGGAGTATGTTAAGTAGAAATATTTTGAAGTTGGAGCAAATAGTGTTTCTTGCACTTCACTTTTACAGTCAAGTGCTGTCATGCTCAAGCATTGTTACGTATTTCTAAAATGCTCTGGGACAAACTTTATGAAGGAAATTTGAGTAATTAAAAGAGGGGGGGTCTGCCTATATGAGCATGAAGTATTTCGTCTAACAAGACTACCATTTGAATTGAAAAATAATACATGTCATATTCAGTTGTTTCTGTGAAATTATACATCCTTGCATATCATAGCCTGCTTGCTCTTTAAGCTTGCTTACAGAATTAAATACTAGCACATTTTTGAGATGTTAGGAATTAACATAATTTTTATAATTCAAAGAGATAACAATAGTATGCCCTGTGTGTCTAACGAAGTATAAATGTGTGTTTTAAAAAAATACTAAAAGTAGTAAATTATCAAAACGAAGCATTCTGAATGTATGATATGTCAGAATTGCTATTTCCTGTGTGGTCATATCTTCATTCCCTCATGGGTGTAAATTTTGGTCTGTTTAATTAATTGAGAGAAAAACAAACAAACCCCACTAGTGTGCAGTGTATGGGAATGATGATGCTTAGTGAAAAAACAGCTGTTTTGATGCATAATTTTTGTTCTTAGAGTCATGCTCTGAAGTAGTGCTTGAGGTAGTACGCAACACTTAAATGGTATTTGAAATGGAGAGTTCACAATTTTATTGTGAGTTTATGATTTGCATAAATTATTGTTTTCACAACGAGAGTCAGTATATTTGCTGCGGTCTACTTGTCCTGCATAAATGTGATTTTCCATAGACTGTGTCAAAAATTATCAGTTAACTGACAGTATTGTCAGTAGTTTGAGGATCCTTGACACACACACACTGCCTCCCCAAAATACTTTTATATTTTGTGCCTAAACTCTGTATCCAGATTTGTTCTGATTTTGTTGTATTGGAGTGCTCGGTACTGGCTGGGTCTGTTTGCCCTTAATGGGATGCTGGAGTGGGAGAGTGATAAATGATCAGTGTAGGATGATGACCCAGGTGAACATGTACACCACTTCCAGACACCCTCTGGCTTTTAAAGAGATTCAGCTGGTGCTGTGGCACTTTAGCAGAAAGCTTTGGAGAAAAACAGAGTTGAAAAGTTGCAGAAGTGGTAAGATTACAAGTAATTAAAGTTTGTTGCTGTTTCAAGAATGACTATGTTAATGAATATAGACCAGAATACTCCTTGCTAAGTAAAAATGCAGTCCTAGGACAAGCTGAATTTCATCCAGATATGTCCTTAAAAAAAACCCAAAAAAACAACCAAAACATCTACTCTTGAGAAGTCTGACACCTGAAGTCCTGTAGCATCTGTCTGTGTGTCTTGCTGAGGAGGATGCACTGCTTGCTTTCTGTTCCTTCAGAGGAGCTGAGTTCTCCAGCAGCCTTGTCTAGGCAGATGGACATAGCCTTAGAGCCCTGCAAATCTGGAGAAATCCTGAAAGTAAAAGAGGCTTTATCCTGCTGCCTTCTCCTTGTTCCCAAAAGTCTAGCAACAGGCTAGCAGCTGGCAGCTGCGGCCATCAGCTGAGCTATTGCTGGCAGCATCCAGTGCTCACATGAAAAGGAAGTTGGGAGGCCCTCAGCAGCATGCAGGGTTTGGATCATTGTGCATGAAGGATCTGCCCTTCATCTGCCACTGGTGTCTAATGTATGATTGTTTAATTTTTTTTAATAGTTTGGGAACAAGGTGTCTGTATTCATGGACACTTTAGGATGTGTGTGACTAATATTTTACCAGTTTTCTGTGCAGAGTGTACTCCTTTTGTGAGTTTATATGAGAGATTGCATAGGGCTTGTTGTCCCTAATAAAACTCTTTAGACTTGGGATTGTAATTGCAAAGTACCCGAGCAGATATTTGTTTAACTCACTTATATTTTAGAACTGTGTGTACAGGTTTTTATACCACTTTGTTCTAGACCTAATGTATTTCAGTGCAAGAGCACACAAAGCAGAGTGAAAGCAACTAAATTCTATTTTTTTTTCATAACAATTTTACCAAATTTGGTCGCTTTTAAATTGCTGATTGATGGCTTCCTGCCTGGTGTTCTTAGTATGAAGTCAGTAGCAGGTTGTGAACCCATTGTCTCTCTGTGAGCTCAGTGGCCCAGCCAGATTTCCTCCCACATTTAACCAAACTACCAAGCTGTGGAATGGATCTAAGGACGTCATGGGAGGTCCTGCTGTTGGTCTTGCTGTAAAACAGTTTTGGGTCACCAAAGAAAAAAGAGAAGAATCAGTCCTACATAGAATTCTATGTATGTTCTCAGAGACACTGAGCAAGACATTAGAATGACTTAATGAGATCAAAATGAGTGTTGAAAACTAGCTTGAAATCTTACCTGCTGTACCTAAGAATGAATGCTAAAATGGCAATGATTAAATATTCTGTAGAGTATACAAGCATCTATTTTATTTCATGTGGACACAGATATACTTAGAAGTATATAGTTTTTTTTAAAAAGAGTTAGTATATTTCTTCCATGTTTTCTGTTTAGGAAAAAGGTTGCCATGAAACAATATAGCTGGAAAATGCATATTTTCAATGGAAGTACTATTGTGTAGGATTCCTTTCTATCTCTTGATGTTCTGTGACATCAAAAGTCTCAGCTAACCAATACATTGTACACTACAGGGTTCTCAGCATTGTCTGTTGGGCCTGCCCAGGGTTAATTGAGGATTTTTGTCTTGCAGGTTCATGTTGGGGAGAGGCCTAAAGCGCAAGCTGAGTGACTATGAGGAGAGCATGGCTGGTCTCTCGAGTGCCTTTGATTCCAGTCGAGGTCTGCCCTACCCGCTCAAGCGGCAGCTGGTGCTCAACATGTGCCTCACCAAGCTGCAGACGTACAAAATGCTGGTGGAGCCCAACCTGCACCGCTCCGTGCTCATCGCCAACACCGTGCGGCAGATCCAGGAGGAGATGAGACAAGAGAGCAACCAGCAGCCAGTGAATATCTGCCCTGGCATTGCTCCTGCTTCTCACAGCTACACAGGCCTGGAGTCTCCTGGGATGTCCCTTCAGTTGCCTTCAGGAGTTGGTCAGCAGGAGACTCACTGCTGTGAGCTGCGGTCTGTAGAAGACCCGATTGAAAACAGCCTGCTGATCGTTTCAGACGATGACATGTCATCTGCTATTTCGTCTATTCTGAAGGATTTAGACTTTGTAGAAGATATCAGCCCACCTACTTGTCTGGTTTCTACTGGAGATGACCAGCCAAAGTTTCCAGAAAATACTGGTCTGAAACTAGAAGATGACAGACAGGATTTGAAGGGAGCTGAATGTGTGTTTGGTTCCTTTGAGATTTCAAATTCAACCAGTTACTTGAAGGATTTGGCAATAGATGACATTTTTGAAGATATTGACACTTCAATGTATGATTCAGACTTCTGTTGCCCTCCCCTGATGCCGCCCAGATCACCATCTCTTGCTACAGAAGAACCATTGAAAACCTTCCCATCTTGTAATTCTTCTTCAGCAAACAACATTCAGATATGTAGAACAGATCTGAGTGAGTTGGACCACATAATGGAAATTCTCGTTGGATCCTGATACTTGTTTTACCCAAAGATACTTTTAGACTGCCACTTGATTTGGTTTCAGGATAAAAGCCACTGGAATAGCTGTAAAGAATTCTTTAAAAAGCAAACTAAATAATAATTTGTCCATAGTAGAGTTTTCTGAATAATTCCAAAACTTACAAACCAAAAAAGTGGCAGATTTTTAAAAAGAAAAATTATTTATCAGAACTGTGCAATCATAATTTTCCTTCCAGGGTGTATGTGGAACAATGGGCACATACCCTCATCACCCCTCATGCCTCTTTCAATAAACTTTTTTATGTGCAATTTTTAATTTGACAGAAGAATTTACATGCAAAGCAAATTTCATACGAGGTGATCTTTTAAAAAGCCTCCACTTTATTTTTAATATCAGAGTCTATGCCAGGCTGGCATCTGTCAAGTTGCAGAGTTAGATTGTGTGGATTGCAGACACGTTCTTAGAGATGGGTATATTTTAAAAATGAGACACGCTTTGCTTTCTTTTGGTCAGAAAAGCAGATCAAGACACTTACCAACAAAGTCTCTTGCATTTTCTAAAGCATTCAGAACTATTTATTTTTGTAAATTTTATAGTCTTTCTACATTTTACTACGTTATTTCATCATAGTTCAAATATAATGGACTTCTAGTTGGATGTGTTTAGCACTACCTCTGAGCTGAAATGCTTTAACTCTTTCCAGTGCTTCATCTGAGACTGCAAATCTTTTTGTTTCTGTTTCTTTCTGGGGGAAAGTACTTCTAACTCATTAAGTTGATCCTTTGACAGTGACCTTGCTGATTTGTGAAATCAAGGGTATTCAATGTTTAAAAACTTTTAAGTATTTACAAATTAATTTATATGTAGATTGTGCAATTTAACATTTTTCTGTCAGTATTATGTGCTTAGATTTTGAATAATCTTGGCGTTCTTTAAATTAAAATTTACTATGTACAGGTAGCTTTTTATTCTCTTTTGGAAAACACTGTCCTTCAACCCTGTTTTCACTACAAATTTTAAGATGATTTTTATGTGCAATATTATTTAAAGAGATACACATTTGTATACCTGGCATTGTGGGAAGAAACGCTTCAAACTTAAAACCTCTAGCACCTTTGGAGGATACTCAGCCACCATTTCTTCATCCTTTCAGAAGCCCAGCTGAGAGCACTGAGAACTCGTCACCCTCTGCTGTGACAGCCCTGGAGCACCCGTGGGGCTGTGGGGAGCCAGGGCTGGTGGCTCTGTCCCTCCCCGGGGCTGGGGCCACCTGGGCTTTGGAACCCCAGAGCTGCTGCCCCAGGCTGTCCTGGGTGGGGCGGGGGTGTTTTTATGCAGATACACAAACATCCTGCTCAGCTGGAGATGAGATTTGCAGTGAGAACTGGTTTTCCATCAGGCAGTTTGGGTTCTGTGTTTCAGCCTGAACCGAGGTCTCGATCGATCCCTGCTATCGGCTTCCGAGTTTCACACTTGCACACTGCTTTTTTTGGTTTGGATTTTGTTTTTCTTTTTTTTCCTTCTTTTTTTAATTATAAAACTTTTACTTTGTTCTTGAAAGATGCAGCACCTGTCTTGGAAACTTGCAGTTGTAAAATCTTTGCTTTGGTTTGTTGTTTTTTTTTGATTTTTGTTGTTCTGCTGAGACTTTCTATGAACAGAGTGTCGGCAGAGGGAAAAAATGTTGCCTGTGTGTTGCATCTCACAGAAGTTGAAATCCTGGCCCTGTTGAAGGGGCCAGGGTGTCACCTGGTATTTCTAGTCTTAACTGATGCTGTGGCACACCTACCTTGTGCAGAGATCTCCATTTTTTACTGTGACTCTCTTGGTTAACAGTTAGCTGCCGACATAATTTGGTATCCCAGGCCAATGGAGAACCATTTCAGGTCACATCCTCGCAGCCATCCGGGTTGTTTAGCAACTGAAGGGTATAAATGTATTTATATGCATATATTGTATTGATTCTAATATAAAATTTCTGATCTAAAGCATTTTGAATTGCTGGATAAAGGGATTTGTTTGAAGAGTGTATAGCTAGTTCTTGAAGAGGTACAGCTTCAGAATGTACACAGATTGTGCATTGTGTATAGACTACTCTGGCTTTTCCTCAGCCTCTACTTTTGTATTAAAAATATGACTGAATAAATCCTTGAAATATTAAGGGCCTTCTGCACTGTGATGAAACAGAGATGCGGTTAAAAATGTCTTTAAATTCAGTGATGAGGGATAAAATAAAAAGACTGCATCTAATCTCTTTTTGCATTTGAAAATATGGAATGTTACTATGCAGTAAAGATATTTTGGTATGAAAATTGTATCATATAGCAAATAGTGAACACTTAATAAATCCACTTACTTTGCAGTCTCTACAGAAACAGAAGAGAAGACAACTTGCTTTTCAACATTTATGTACTAAAGTTTTTTGTATACTGCAGCAAAAGATTTAATTGTTGGTAGATCTTTTATCAACAATTCAAAATGCAATTTTTGTACAAGTGCTGGCTACAGAGCTCTGTTTCTAATTGGTTGCTTGTGTCACAGTGCCAAGACCATGAGCTGGTGTGTAATGCAGTTTGGTTATGTTTGGAATTATGTGCAAAGGGAAGTTTAATTTTTAAATATGCACAAATTAACTTTAAAATCCTTCCATGTAAAATGAAGTTAGAGGCTAGTTGTGGTGGACCTATTTATTGTATGTTTGGAAATAAAAGCCACAGTTTTGCATTTAAACCAGTTATATTTTGGAGCTGTTGGTATGTGACTTTTTTAAAAACAAAGCATAAAAAAATCTGTGACACCCTGCCACCTTTTCTTTGGTCTTTCACTCACAAAGACATGGCATTTTCCCTAGGCATTTGTATCTTTTTTCCTTCTCCACATGCCCCCTCTCCCCCCATCCTTTATCCCTAGAAATAATAAATACCTTACAAACCTGTACAGAAATTACGTATGCCGGGCCCCATAACAGGGTTCCCCATGAGGTTTCCACATACCCTGAAGGATGGATTCCTTTAGGAAAGCACCACAGCTTGAGCTGGGTGCCTCCAAAGAGGGACTGTGAACACTGAAATTCCTGGGCACTTATGCCTCTAACAGTAATAATTCAGACTATTAGTAATAAGAAGGTCTGGGGGTCTTCATGGTGTTTGCTGCTCCATTGTTTAGTGCTTGTTTTCTTACACAGCATCTCATCCTCCCAGCCCTGGGAGCCTGAGTCTGGAATTTGGAATCTTCTAATAATGTTACACTCATTTACCACAATCCACAGGTTTTCTCTACTTCAGCTACGCAAGCTGCAGCTTTGCTCTGGCTGAGTTTTCACTGAAAAGCACTGCACCCTCACATCCCCTTTGTAACCAGAGCAGGGGTGGCCCACAGGGCGTTTTTCCAGCCGGTGGGGAGGGGGGATTCCTGTTGGGAGCAGGTGCCACAGGAATTTGGCATTGAGCTGTGTCCTCTGGGCTTTGTCTCCAGTGCTCCGTGAGCTGCTCCCAGCCCCTGCAGTTCTCAGTGTCCCTTCAGGGGCTGCTGTGCCTCAAAGCAAGTGTCACGAGTGTCCTTGACGCACATAGCAGTGACTTTTCAGACCTGTGTGCTTGTCAGGCTGGACCAAAGCCCTGCCACTCTGGGCTAGCAAAAGGCTGCTTGTACAAATAAAACCTTCAGCTTTAGAGGCTTTCATCCTCTTCCTGTTGTAGACCTCTAAAATAAGATCCTAACTCTTCTTCAATGAACTTTTAAGGTTTGAATGGAGGCAGAATTGCCACTTACCCTCATTTTTAGGCATTTAAATAGAAACAAGCCTCTTTATGTGCCATTTTAAGAATTACATCAAGTTCCCTCCACTTTAAGGGGAAAAAACATATAATCTAGATTGATGCATAACTTTCACTGATGAGACTGCACTGGCTGCTGCTTACAGATTTCCCTTTGTCATGGAACCTGCTGACCACAGTGTGAAAAGCACAGGTCTGGGAACTGCACAGAAACCCGGTGGTGTGACCCCCCTGCCATCAGCTCTTGGAGTGACTCGTTCCTGAGGAAGCTGCAGCACGGAGCTGAGCCTGTGCCTGTGGCAGCAGAAAACACTGCCTTTCCAGGGTGTGCTGCACTTCAGTGTTTTAAGAAAATATTTTTGAAGCTTTCAGTGGTGTAGGCTTTCATACACTTGAATCGGTTTTAGCCACGCTGAAAGATCTGAACTTAAAAGCATTCAGAGCAGCACAGCTCAGTGCAGCGCTGCTGCAAACAGCTGCCTGGGGAGGGCTGGGTGCTCTGTCCAGCTCTGCAATCTGTGTGCTGGAAGGGACACTTTAGAAGAGTAATTTTCCAGCACAAGCTACAGTAAAATACACAAAGTTAAATAACCTATCCATTAGTTCTGTGAGGAAGATGAGTTATAAATTAGTGGCAAAACGAATTTTGAGCTGTTCAATGTTAGAAGTGAGGCACTGAGCTCTGAAGATGCAGAAGTGTATGTAGAAGTGTTAATAAAGTAGGTTTGGGGAAGCTGGAGGATTTTTGGCATTTCAGGATTTGCCCAGCATTCACAGGCATCTTGCCTCGACTAAAAAAGCTAAAAATGTTGCAACTTCATTCCATACATTTTTTCCTCATCAGGGCCTGCTTATCCCACCCAGCAGAGCACTAAGCCAGGCTGGCTGTGCTCTGGCATCCAAGCTGTGCTGTGGGAGGTAATATAGGAGGTTCTCAGACATATTTCAGTAGAAGGAGCAAAAACTTTTTCTCTTTTGAATCTTCCAGAGTGGATCTGGAAAGTTAAACTTTGATCCACAGGGAAATTTGGGGGTTCACAATTAATTTGCAGGTAGCTCAGTTGGCAGCCCAATTCCCTTTGCTGTCTTAACTGGAGCAGGCATACTCCAGGAAGTCCCATTTTTTAAACTATTAAAGCTGATCTTCATAATTAAAAACCACCAGAGTGCTTTTAAATCCTGCAATGACCTTGCATTTTGAAAAAAAAAAAAAATTTACAAAATTTATTTTTTTTGTTTTTTACTCCAGCTTCTGCATATGCAACCAATGGGGGGCTTATAGTATGGTTAGAAATCCTTGACTGTCCCCCCTCTTTGACTATTTTTAAAATTATTATTATTAATGAAATTCTACATTTTAGAATATGCATTGAAAATTTTTCAGTCTTTCACAATGAAGTTGGTTTGAGGGGGTTTTGTCTGAAGAACATTTACAGCATTCCTTCCACAAAGGAAGCATTTCAGTAGTCACCCTGCTGATTGGAACTTTGTAAAACTTTGTTCTGTGGGTCTATTTTCCCTCTAATCCCAGCAGAAGAAAGAGGCATTCCTGCCTCGTGCTGCTGTGCAGATCTCCTGCCTTGCTCTCACTGTCACCTTTTCAAAACCCTAAACAAATGTCAGAAGTCTGCAGTATTTGCTTTCCGCAAACGCCGAGTACAGCAACACGGTCAGTTCACCAAAACTCAGGATTTCACAGCTGAACTAAGAAACGGTGAAATTTGTATCTTTAAACTGTTGAGTACAGAGTGATATTTCCTCAGCGTGCCACTCCCAGAGCTCAGGCTCGGGGTGCCTCTGGAGCGGCCGTGGGGACACGGCGGTGCTGGCACCCCGGGCTGGCGGCCAGGGACAGCGGAGCGCGGAAGTGGCTCACGGCAAGAGCGGCCGCTGCTCGTGCAGAACGTGTCACAGCTCCCACGATAACCACGGGAGGCGAGGCTGAATTCTAAATTCATTCGTTGCTACAAAATATGCCTGAAAATGTCCCTATGGTTTGTCCCCTGATCTTTTGTCGGTTGAGAGAGTCTGGTTTTGTCTTTGTGGGTACCCCAAATGTGCCGGTTGTGTCCAAATTTCCACGGGGGCTGGAGGGTTACCAGAACTGCCCAGCCTTGGAGCTGAATTGAATTATCTTGCTGCTCCAATTTTGCTAGTCTTTTCCCCTGGAATGGTGAATTTGTTCATCTCAGGTTGGAAATGGGAGTTACAAGGTCCCTCATTTATCTGACGCAGCCTTACGGGTAGTGAGGGCTCAGGTGGCCCAAAGCACCTGTCCAAAAGAGAAAGACCTGGAAGGTGGAGCCCATCACCTTTGAACTCCAGTAGTTCATTTCCCTGCTGAATCACAAGGGCTGAACCCTTTTTTCTTTCCATTCTGTACCTTGGACAGGGCTGTAAAACCTGCTAATGTGAGGGAAAGATGACGTATTCGTCCTTCTCCCAGGGTAACAGCGCAACACATTTTTCCATACATTCATCCAGTGCTCACAAAAGCAAAGGCAAAGTTGAAAGCCCAGAGGAAAAGAGGGTCTGGTGTATCAGTGAATGTTACACACACTATCAGTTGCCCCCTTAAGCCCCTCTGCAGGCCTCTGCTTGTCTGGAAACATAAAAATGGGATTTTAATCTTATAATTGATTTTAATAATGTTTATTACTAACCTCAGCTGTTCATTCACCATTTAATGACAATTTAACATTTTGTGAGCTTATGACTACAACCTATTTAATACATGTTTATGAGCTCTGAAAGAATATAAGGGAAACTGAAAATTTATTCAAATCTAGGTTAACTGAAAAAGTTAATCCTGTTCTTGTATACAGATGAAGTTTCTAGTTTGGCATTGTAGGACTCCCTCCAGGGCCAGGGAAGCTGCAGAGCCACTTTAAAAGAACATTTTTCCAAATGCCCTGTTCCATCTACTGAGTAAGCAGGACAGAGTTCATCCCATGCTAAGAACACTGAGGTATCATCAGCATTACCGAAATTATTGCAACAACTGTTATGTCACTGCTGAATAGTTTACTAGATTAAGGGTTGAAGTCTGCCAGTGCTTTATAGTATTCTTAATTCTAAGAACAGAATATGCACATCATTAACTGATGTGTTTAACTAATTAAATAATTAACTGACTTAGTTTCGGAACACCTAACTTTGTTCGCTGCTTTCAACACATAAAATATCAGTTGCCATGCTTAGCAACTCTTTAAAACAAAAAGCCATATACAATTTTCATATTCAGAATGGCCAGAGCAGGAAATAGATCAGTAACTTGTGTAAAAGTTACTGCCAATGAATAAATAAAGCTGTTGCAGTTGGCAGGGAACCAGCACGGATTCTCCTGAGTGACAGTGAAGTGCATCCCCTGCGGCACTCAGGCATTCAGGAAGATGGGCAACAGTCAATAGTTGCCATAAAATTTGAAAAGGGCAGGAATTTACACCATTATTCAAGTCCTGAACTGCAACACTGCTGAGCTTATACGAGCAGGGTAAGCGTGGAGTAAGCGTGGCTGAATGAACCCAACGTGTCCTGTGACAATCAGCTTCAACAAGGTGATTTATTTCAGCCAGAAATCAATCCCAGAATGAAGCATTTTGCTGCTTCACCCCAGCAGGCTTTACCAGACAGAAATTAAACCACTTTTATTCTTCTAAACCCCACTGAAAGTCCCCAAATGAAGAAAGGCTCTTCTCATCACACCCAGCAGTGGCAAAGCCACAGGTCTAAGCTGATCCAAACTGGAGCAAGAATGAGGAGAGATGGTGACAAGGCACCTTACAACACACCTGAGACTTGTGGGATTTTGGCAGGGAAAAAGGGTTTTGATCCAAAAGGCATTAAGGTCTGAAAGGTCAGCAGTTCAGGAGAGTCCACCAGAGTTATCTTGAAGCGTGGTTGCAGCTGCAGCATTTACTGTAAGAGACACAACTCTGCAGCAAAACTTAGCATGGCAAAATTACAAAATTTGACTTAACAACTAAACAGGAGAAATGTCTTCAAATAACGTGGCCTTAGGTCCCTCATATACAGCATTACATCACCTTCCTAAACAATGTCTGTGGTCTGTAGTACCAAGTCAGTAACAAAATTAAGATAAACTGCAATCCGTCCAAAAGAAGGAAAAAAAAAAGGCTGAAAATTGCATTTAGTTCAACAAACATCACTACTGAAAAATTTCATTTTTAGGTTGTGTGTAGAAAAAATCTGTTTCTTCCTTGGGATTGTTATATACTGTGTGTTTTCATTTGATGATGTGGTCTTCAAAAAGAGGTTACAGGTGAAAAGGTGACCATGTCTGGAGTCCGGTGGCACAGAAAGCTGAGTGAAAAAGGAAAACTTAGTTAATTTTTTCCATCCTATAGGAGGTTAATCACTTTGCATATGCCAACCTAATTTTTATAAATTTTCATTAAAATAGTATTTTAAAAATTAATTTTAAATTGTTTACATGGAAAAAAACATAAATATGAAGATAAATGGAAAACATCCTATTGTAAGATTTTACTTACTTTAAATTAGAAATAGCAACCTATGTCTTTTAATTAATTTTTCTTTGAGATATCAAGCTGCAGGATTTGTTCTTTCCCTTATGAGGCTATCCCCCCAAAAATATTGTCCTTCTACCTTAATTTTTACCACAATTCTTTTTTCTTTTATTCTTTTTTTGTCTACTTCAAACCACTTCTCCTTTGTCTAAACCCTGTTCCTGTATTTTACACATTTACAGTGTGATTCAGCCACTGTGATCCCTCCATCACATACTCACTGAAGAAAGCAGAACTGAGTTATGAAGGAATAAGCTGGACAGTCTTTTTAAGTTATATTTCTGAATTTTCCAGCCTATCATCTCTTATGTAAAGGTTCCCAAAACATTTATACACCTTCACTGTAAAAGCCATGAAATAGAACAAAACAGAGCAATGAAAGTGTGCCTCAAACTATCTGTCTCTACAGTGACAACAGCTGCTCAGTTTTATTCTGCACTGAGGAAGGGACTTTGGGTTTAAGTCTATTCCTCCAAAATACCTTGCTAAAAACCAGAGTGAGGTGACTGAGGGGTTTCACAGCAATGGAGAATGACACAATTTTCCTTCCAACTTGCATTGCTACAACAAGAAACAAACCAGTGCCAAGGTATCTTTGCTGAAGCAGTCAGAGAGTTTTAAAAGACCAAAAACCAACTCCACATGCAAAAGTTGTACCAGCACCAAGCCATTCCATGAGAACATGTGCATGAGAGCCAGTACATGAGAACAGCAGGGAGGAAGATGCTGAATACACTCCGTGGCTCTCTGAAGTGCTCCCTTCCAGAGCAACCCTTACCTTGGTCTGGATCAGTGTTTTGCAGTCATTAACACTGAATCCATCAAATCTAAAGTCCTCATCATCTTTGACATTTGATTCTTCAAAAATATCAGCTTGGTTTTCTGAAACGTCCTAAAAAAAACATAATTTACATTTTATTTATTAATTTATTGATGCATTTCTCTCTGATTTCAATGCATACAACATAAAGAGAAGTTGCCCTCAAATAACAACTAAATTTTACTTTCTGAAGCTGTGTTTTATCATGTGTCTCCCTTTGCATTAAAACAATTTAATGGCAGAACCAGTTCTATAAATGATGCCTTACATTTCAGCTTTTGTATTTTTCAGATTCTGTACTACATTAGTGTACAACTCTGAACTCTGTATAGAATGCTAGTTAGCCTTCTTCACATTTTGGTCAGACTCAACAATCCTTTTAGGCCTCAGAACCAAGGTCAACACAGCCACAGGCCCAAAAAGTATAAATAAAAGTAAACTGGGGAGAGAATCAAACCTGGGGAACGTGACTTCATCACCTGAAGCTATAATTATACAATTAACATCTGATATGCAAACTTATACCTGTCTGAGAAAACTGGTGACTATTGTCCATCTTGGGTGTAGCCAGTGCAAGGCTTTGCACTGCCCAAGGAGTATCCTTTGAAAGCATTTTAATAAATACCTACTTTATTCTCTAACTCTGTCTAGCCTCTGTTCCAGGTAGCCCCTCAAGGCATCAGCTACACATATCAATCTGTGACTTCAATTAATAAAAACCCATTTTTAATTAAAAAAATAATTTCCAATTAGCATTGCCCTTAATTAGCACCAAGGCATTGCTGAGAAATGCCTCTTAATCAGATTTGCTAAAAGCAATACAGTTTTCCAGTAGATAAGAAGTAATGATGTAAGTTTAAGCTGCATGGACATTGATTTAATGCTGGGGGCAAGAATGGAACAGAATGGGAGTTTAGTTATGTTAGATAAATGTGTCTGATTCTTTCTCTGCTAAATTACACTTCTACAAAGTGACTTTTTCAAGTGCAAAATAGATTTTTACCTTCAGCACCATCCTTCTGTTTGCATATAACTTGCATGAAAAGTCAAATAAACCCCTAAAATCATTACCTTGCCAACCCCATGTTTCAGCATTCAAATAATCTGTTGAAATAGTTACTTCTGCAAATTACATGTGACTAATTAATCCCAGCTAAATAACTGAATTCTAAACCATCCCTGACACGTGTACCTTCTCAAAACAAGAGATTGTTAAACAGAGACATTTCTATTTGAGATCTTTCAACACTGCTGGTTTGGTTTCAATCCAATTTGGAACATATTCTCCCTCAAGCCTTACAAGAAACAGACAGAGGAATAATGTGAGGAAAGGGGAAGTTGAACACACTTTCAGTTTCTTCACAGTAAAATCACCCTGTAATTACTGTAACAGCCTCTGATTCAGATCTGATTTTCACTTAACAGAAAGTGAATATAGATGTTAGAGGCTAGCAGTTTTCATGCACTCTGAGCAAAAAAAGTAAACAATCCTACTGCACACACACCAGGGAGCTGGTTCTCCATCTCTACCACCTGAAAGCTACTTCTCCATCTCTACCAAAGCTGGGTGCACCACCTAACAACAGGGAACTGTGTCAGGCAGACTCCACTGTAAGGACAATTAAAGTGTGATCCTGCACAATTTCATAGTTACACATGAAGATGAGAAAACACTAAGCTATTGTCTTAAAGGCTCCCTGTTAAAAAAAAAAAACAACAACCTTGTGACTCACCCAGATCTAGTCCCGCATGCATCTGCATGTACAGCTTACAGAAGATCAGATTCCCAAGCCAGTGTATCTGCTGGCAGATTGGAAAACCATTGTTCAATTACCTTTTGATTTGCATCTACTCCGAGAACCCTCAAGAGTATTTCTTGGCAATGAGATTTACTCCAGGGATGTCTTGAGCTGGGGGCATCATCAAAATCTCTGAGTGCTCTCCATACCTTTCCAGAATCCATGCTAGGAAACAAAACACACTTTTCAGGTTTTCAGCTGAGGTTTCCAGTGAACATATGCAATAGTTATTTTCACTGCATACAGCTGTATACTAACCTTGATTTAACAAGAAACTTGTCTTAAAACTCTTTCTACACTTGTCCAAACTACCAGCCCAATGCAATAATGAGCTGGCATGACAATTAGTGGAAGCAATGAGTCAGCAGAAGTGTCATTTATGACCAAAAATAACTTATGTATACTTCTAAGATTAAAAGAGTAAAAGGAAGTAAAAGGAGGGAACTTCATTTCTGACCTTGTAATATATAGAATTCTAAAAGTGGCAGTGGATTGGAGGATGAAATTTTCACCCCTCCATCCACACTGGTCAAACTTAACAGTTCATCAATTCTCTCCTCCCACAAAGAAGAATGTAAAACAATCATTATTTACATGACAATGTGTGAGAAACTCCAATAGAAATATGTAAACATCAGAGGTATAGAAAACTTTCAGAAGAACTTTAAAACTTTTGAAAGAACAGGGTGACACAGAAGTGTCTGTGCTCCTCAGATAAGAAGGGCATTAGGAGCACATCTCAGAGGCTGCTTCTGCCAGCAGCTCGCAGTGTTCACTTGTTTCTGTGAAATGTGGGCAGAGTTCAGCCCTGTTAGTTCTGCACTTTGCCTTTTCTGTCTCTCAAGTCTTTCTCCATCCCATAGGTCACACTCAGCCCTGCAGCCCTGTCCTACAAAACAAGCCAAAGGTGCGAGAGAGCTCCCTTGACATGGCGCTTTGGATTCTGACACTGCATTGATCACACTTAAAATTCACTTGGGCTTTACCGAGTTTTGCAGTTGTCATTACCTTAGTTACTCATCACAGTAGATCAGGAAATTTTTGGTTTTACCTGGCACTCTGCTGTAATAGTGCCGTCCCCTTTACAATTATATTTCTCCACAAGTTTGATGCTGATTAAAATATAACACATATGCAGGGAACTTGGCTGAAAGGTGCCCACATTAAAAGTTTTACCTACATGTCTTCTGAGTCTTAGGACATTCCTCAAGTAGGTTCTGACACTGAATTCTAGACACAAAGCCTCCAATTATGAAAAAATAACTGCAACGCTGTTCAGTAACTGCTCTGAAGCTGCTCATCCCTAAAAAACATGAAACAGAGCTAGAAGTGTTCCAGCTGTTGCAAGAAAAAGCTTAGTTAATTACACTAATTGCTATTAACATAACCCAGGAAAGAAGCCAGATGCACCACAGGTTCTGAAGCACATCTAGTTAAACATGAGAAGAAGTTACCAACTGGGAAAACTGAGGGGGGAGGGAAAAAAAGCAAGTTGTTAGCAGAAGCAGCAGCTTCCAATGATGAAGAAATAAGTGGGATGTGCTGTAAAGAAAGGACAAGCAAACAGGAAGAACAGGCTGCCTGTTGGGTTCTGGCATTCCAGAGGCTTAGTCATAAGGAGGCACACCAACAGCAGGAAAAACCCTAAGCAGGAATTTGTAATTTTGATATATTCCCTTCATTGTTTTCCAATGGCTAAACCACCATCCATTTCCTTTAACAACGTGCTACAAAACTGGTAAGATCTGTACACTGAAAGGCATAGTATTAAAAGGTTTTTAAGTGCACAACTGATTTCTAAATTATGAAACAGTGTAATTGATGAGGAACCTTTTCTTTCCTTTTTTTTTTTTTTTTTTAAACTGTTAATCTAAACTCATTACCAAAGTTGATTCTTCAAAAGTTCAGGAATCCAAACATCTTCATTATTTGCATCAAGAACTTGCTCTAAGCTTCTTATGCACTCCTTGGATTGTGGTACAAAGACTTCTGGAAAGCCCAACTTAAATATCTCCACATAGCTGTGGTCTTCCTAGGAAAAAAGATTTTTTTATTACATACATCATACAAGCCATGCCCATAGTTAATGAAAGACCTAGTCCAAAGATTACAATAATTCTAGAGATTGTTTTATTGTTTTTAGAATTTAATATTAATAGCAGAGGCAATTAGCTCATATTTCAGTGTTTTGAGTATTTTGAATTAGAGGAATTAGAGGAAGCAAGAGTCCCAGAGTTTTTGATGAATCTAACTTCCCTGCTTCTCAGTTACAGACTTGCATATTTAACACTTGGGTCTCCTCCTTCTGCTCAGCTAATTCAGTCCAGGTCAAATCTGATGTATCAGTTCAACAGCTTGTTTTGCTAGCTCAGCATTCAAACACTCCTAATTCAAATGTAACACACCTGCCAAATGCTACAGTTACCAAGAAATACTTGCACTGTGCAAGTCTGCAAAAAAGACGGGGTGAGGATGTTTCTGTATCCCTGCATTTGCACCAAACTTTTTCCAGCCTATGTGAAAAATCAGAGCCAGATTTAAATCTTTGTTCCTCCTGAAGCAATGATGAGCAGGAGGTTTGGAAGACTGACCACAGCACAGAAGGGATCCACACAGGCCCAGTGGAAGTTACCACTAGTAAGTAGGGTTATCTGACAACTGAGAAATACATATACAAGGAAAATCATGCATAATTTACATCCTATCCTAGGGGCATGCCATCTGGTTCAGAAGCTGTATCCTTTTATTCCTTCAAGGAATGAATTACTGCAGTTTTCCAAATAAAAGCAAATTAATTGACTTTGCCACCCTGCCCAGGGACTGCAATGCAGGAGCAGCAACACTGTGAAAACTCAAAAATTGAACCAGTCAGTTTGGGCTTTTTGCCCAGCAATCAACAATTTAGTCTGAAAACCCTAAGCATGGATACTGCATACTTCTATAGTTTCATTTAATTGTAATTCAAACAGCTGAAATATTTCCACAGTCTCATTACTGAACTCAGACAGGTGGGGTGAATAATGAGAGAATATCTAAGGAGAACTGGGCAAAATCAAGAGAGCTGGTAGAAGGCTTCTGCACTCCTGACCATGCTTCAAGAAACAGAATTTGTGCCCCATGCTGCTCCCTCCTGAAGCAGGGCCTTGCTAAAATCCTGTCCTGGTGATTCACTGCTGGGACACTCAAAGACTCCCGGGTAAATTCCTTTGAATCTTGCCCAAAGTGTCACAGTACTTTCAACCAATTTGTAAATTATTTCAACAGGGATACAACATGGAGGATCCTGAGGGATGCTCGAGAATCAGAACTCTGTGAAGTAACACTTGCTAAAGCATACATAGTCAAGGAAAGAAAAAACAATTTCCAGGTAGGCACCAAAACTGAAGTGGGATGGAAGTCAAGGAAAAGCCAGGCAGCTGCTCTTGGCTTTGGGATGGGGGAAGTTACAGCCCCAGGGAGTAACTTGGGAAGCAGAGCTCTGCCTCAGCTGCAGCATCTCCTAAGAGCCTTGGTGCTGCTCCAACACATACAAGTCACTGACTTATAGTTCAGCCAAGACAGATTGAGAGATTTTTTTATTACCTTTATTACTGTCTATTTCAGTGAGTGTTTCTGAAACAAAGTTTGGGTATATTTCCATTTATCCTGTGGCTTTCTACTAATTATAAAAAAATCAGTGTACAAGGTTCACATCAGTACTTTCTGAATAAATCCTCTGTATCCTATTATATCAAAATACCCCATGGCTTAAACACATGCACCAGTCTCTCTCTCGAAGGCCAGTGTTTAAAGAGAACATGAAAAATCCTCAAAGTGCTCAATCATGTAGGCAAAATACCCAGCTAGTGCAAGGAAATTAATGATTGTTTCCATCTTAAAACACATGATTCTGATCCCAGTTGATGTCATTTAATTAATTGAAGCAATAAATAAATAAATCTCAGGTCAAACCTCTGACCTGAGATGATTTCTAGAGGTCTCTTCCAACCCACCTGACCTTTTTTCTATTGATCATACAGAAGCCAGACTGCAAAGATTTTATGATCTCAAATTAACAATGCAAAAAGCAAAGGGTTAAAGGACAAGCTACACATATATTCTACATTCCAAGGAATATCTAGCAGCTCTGTGGATCTACCTTGAGATGAGAAAAGACAACTTGAAACTCTAAGCATGGTTAACTCATTTAACTCGTACTGGGCATTTCCTTCTGCCTTTAACAAATGCAAAATAAAGAAAAGGCTTCAGTAAGATTAAGATCTACTGCTTTTGGAAAGAAACCAAGCAACCTGCTATATCCCATTTCAGCTTCAGTCATTACAACATTCTCTTTCTCCAACAGAAGACTTCTTGTCCGCCACTTCCAGCATTACAAAACATTTGAATTCTTTGTTTGTGCACACCAATAACCAGGTATTTTGTGTATCTACATTCAATCAGTATGAGTAGCTTTTCCCACCTGCATCTTTGTGCTTTTACTAGCAATACCTCTGCAACAAGTAAAATTCCTAGGCAAAGGGCAAGAATTTCTGTCTCCAGAAAAGTCTCAGTTCCCTACACATAGTAAAACTCACCCAACAGACTACAAGCAGTAAGTTATTACTGCTAAAGATTAACCCCATGGAAGTCTTAGCTGATTGTTCTCTTCTTTCAAATGTTGTCATTTAGGAGGAAAGCAGTAAGAACAAGTGGATTTTGTTCTGTATTTCTACATTCTTTCTGCCCTTTTGTTACTTTCCTTCTCTCTGCTGATGCATGTTTGGTCCACATGGAAGCACATTTGTCCCAGAAATGTATAACTCTTTACCTGATCCCTTTTTTTTTTTTTTTTTGTGCTGATAAGAATTCATTACATTATTTACTCAGAATTTTAGCTCTAACACTGTAAGAGAAAATGTTATATCCTGTGCTAAAAATGAATTATATTATTTCTACTAGTGTCTTGTGTGTCACCATCACACTAAAATTCCAGACAAATGTTGATATTATCCAGAGAGTATACTAAATAACAAAAGACATCGGTTTTGCCAATTTCTAACTCAATGGCACATGAGTTTACTTCAATAAGTTTGCTGGCAACTCACAGAATTTCTGTCCTCCTTCCTGATTTGTTGTTTCTTACTCTCTTTCTTGTCTAAATGTTACACTTCATGTCCTTCAGGGCAAGGTTCATGGTGCCTACGTGCTTACTTACCTATCTGCCTATTTATTCCTAGTGCCTAGAGGCAAAATAGTGCATTACATTCTTTAAAGCTCTCCAGCAGGACAGCTTAAGTCTTTGTCAAACACTGTAAAGAAGTTGCTTTTGTTCCACTTGAGGTAGCAGCGAAGTAGCTGCACAGTTTCTCTGCATGTGCAGCTCTACGCTCTAGAGAGAAGCCAGACACAAATCCGGAGGTGTTGGAAGCACAACACAAACCTTTCTGCTCCTTGCCTTGCTGTGAACACGTACCTCAGCCAGAGCAGCCTCCTGCATCCCAGGGCACAGAGATGATGGCTCAGCACACGCGTGGGCAGCAGAAACGCCACAGCCTCCGCCGCCGAGCTCCGGGTCGGCTCCCCACCTTTTTGCTGACTTCACTAAAACTTCAAGGTTATGACTGAATCTCTCTGATTTGTCTAAAGACTCCCTGAAGCCTTCAAAATCACCCCAGGAACCGCTGGGTTCCGAGGTACTAAAGCTGCTCTCAGAAAACGCCTCACAACTTCTTCCTTCGCTGTTCATTACAGGGAGGCTTTGCTGCGTTGTTCCAAGATTAAATATTTCTTCATTGCTTGTTCTTTCATTCCAGTTACAGCCACTTTCATGGAGAGACACGCCACCTGCCTCAGCTGCCAGGTCTTTTGGAGGCTCACAATGTAGTATGTCTGTATTACCAAGACTTTCTACCACCGAGAAGTTCTGCATCTTTGTCCAAGAGAGAAAAAATAATTTGTTGAAATCTGTACTGCAAAAAGGTTACTGAAGTTCAGTTGCATCAGAAATATGAGTGTTTCCAAAACAAAATCAAATTCTTCATTTCGCCCCAAAGAATAACAACACTGCTGAAACAAAACAGGATGTCCTTCAGCCTCCCCTCCAGTACTCGGCATGTGCACGTTATTCGGCCTCCCTTTCTGTGGAGAGTATTATGCCTGCAAAGAAAGGATTATAAATAAATACCTCTGTGATAAGGCCTGAGTAGGAATAAAGATAGCCGATAAGTTAGGAGAAAGAATGCCTGGGTTAAAATAAATACATTCCACCATTATCCACTGAAAACTGCTGTAGGCAAAATTATTTAAAATTTACACAAAACTATCTGCCCACACCACAAGAAAGCCATTAAATTAGTGAACAATACTCAGCAAATACATAACAGAAGTTGCTGACTGAGTACACTGGAGACAAACTAAAATAACTACAGCCAACATCCAACACTTTAAAAATATTTTCTGTGACTACTTCATCCACCTCGTGCAAACTCAAATAATGCTATTTCTGCCAGCATGCGCTGCCGCATCCCAACAACTAGAATCCTGTAAAAATACCGTGTTTGCAGCTGCGCAGGTTGTTGAGGCAGAGCTAATAAATTCAGTTTGGCACCTGTAAACGACGCAGAGGGGTCATGTTAGATTAGCCCCGTCTCCTCAAGCGTGTTCCCGAGCTGTCTCGGGGGGCGGGTCACAAACACGCACTGAACGCGCCTCTCACCGACCCGCCGCGGTGCTAGCAGAGCCCAACGCGTGTTTTTCCCCCGCGTTTCCTTCGTGGGCGGGCCGGGCACAGCCCAGGGGTGCCGCAGGTCCCTGGCCTGCCCTCGGCGACACGGTGGAGCCCCCGGGCAGGGACCGGGCGGGGCCGCGGTGTCACCTGTGCGGGCACGGAGCGGCCCCGCCGCCGCCCGCAGCTCGCCGGGGGCGGGCCGAGGTGTGCGGGGCGGGCCGGGGCGAGGGCACCGCCCGGGGACAGCCGAGCCTGCATCCTCCGCCCCGCGGAGCGCAGGGAGCCCCAGCGCATCCCCAGCGCCCGGCACCGCCCGGGGACAGCCGAGCCTGCATCCTCCGCCCCGCGGAGCGCAGGGAGCCCCAGAGCATCCCCAGCACCCAGGGACAGCCGAGCCTGCATCCTCCGCCCCGCGGAGCGCAGGGAGCCCCAGCGCATCCCCAGCGCATCCCCAGAGCATCCCCAGCGCCCGGCATCGCCCGGCACCGCCCAGGGACAGCCGAGCCTCCATCCTCCGCCCCGCGGAGCGCAGGGAGCCCCAGCGCATCCCCAGCGCATCCCTAGCGCATCCCCAGCGCCCGGCACTGCCCGGGGACAGCCGAGCCTCCATCCTCCGCCCCACGGAGCGCAGGGAGCCCCAGCGCATCCCCGGCGCATCCCCGGCGCATCCCCGGCGCATCCCCGGCGCATCCCCGGCGCATCCCCAGCGCATCCCCGGCGCATCCCCAGCGCATCCCCGGCGCATCCCCAGCGTATCCCCGGCGCATCCCCAGCGCCCTCGCTCTGCTTCCACCGGCGCCTCTCCGTGCTCGCCCCCGGGCCCCCTCGGGTTACACCCGCTGGGAAGAGGCTGGGCTTCCAGCTGTGAGGTGAAACAGAAAAGTATTCACTCTCTTTTTTTCTCCTCCCCCAGCTTCTTGGTGCAGCCTGGCAGGCTAAGGGCGCACGGTTTGGTGGTGGGGGTTCCTGTTTGCCTTTCATTTGAGACTAGCTAAGATTCCCACAGAGTTGCAAAGTTCCAGGATACGGATTTTAAAAAAGTGACAATCAGTCCACTGATTAACAGAACCTCAGGATTAAACAGACCAACACAACCCTCTTCCTCCCTCTCTTCTTTCACCCCCCAAGGTATTTGGGTGTCTCTGCTGAGGCTGAGGCTTGATCCCCTCCCGACAGGTACAGCAGAAGCCGTGGGTGCAGTGATGCTCACGGGTCACCCCACGGCCTGGGGACCATCCCGCCCTATCCCAGCCACCTGGCGAGGAACAGAGGTAATAAAAAATATCTCTGCTCCCAGGCCTGGGGGTGAGAGGGAATGACACCGAGAAAACTCCTCAGCTCCCTGTCCTCAGGCTGAGTTAAACATCTGGGTAGTCCCAAGGAAGAGAGAACAGTTGTAAAAGCAAGGAAAGAGGTTTTCTGGAGCAAGGCCCAAAGTAAAAAGCTTTTTCTAGGCGCTACAGTACATATGTTTTCCAGCCCAGACACAGACACATGCACTCCTCCCACGCATCTGACTCTCATTCCCGGCTGTAGTGCTTTATCTGAGGGCAAGAGGCTGGATTTGGGAGCCATGCCCAGACACAGAGCCAAAGAAACTTTATTGGCAACTGCCTGAGAGGGTTTTTTTCATTTGTTTTCTTTCTGCTTTGGAGTGGTTTCCTGCCCTGCGTGGCCATCCCGTGGCAGCCGGCAGCTCCCAGGATATCGGCCCGGCTCAGCTCCTGGGGACCTCCTGAGGCTCTCCTCAGCTCTGAAGGGAAACCAACATTTTTTTTTTTTGCAGTGACTGAGATTGTTCTGCTCAGCTTTACACTTTCAGCTTTATCTTCCCGAAGGAGAAGGCCAGGAACGGGCGGCACAAAGGCTGAGGTGATCCTCTCCTCTCCCTCGCTCCGCGTCCGGAGGGGAAGGGCTGTGTGGGTTTTGCAAGCTCTGCCGAGTTCAAGGTGGCTCTGCAGCACAGCAAGGAGCTGTGCCAGAGCTGGGGATCTTCCCAAGCTGCCACAGGCCTTTGACACCAAACTGTGGGAACAGAGGGAAGCTCCAGCACTTTCTTTCCAGAGTAACATCAGAAACTCTGTGAAGGGCTGGCCACGTAACGCTGCTGTTTGTGAATCCCCAGCACACCTGACAACCCACCTTGGGAAAACCAGTTGCTAGCCCTGGGTCCCTGCACTGGAACAATTGGCTGCAGCATCTGCTGGGTGTAACCACGGCTGCCTCCTGCTCTCAGGCAAACACCGCTGAAAAGCCACACAAATGCAAGAAAAACCTGTGCTGGTGTGGTGTTGGAAGGTTTTCCCTTCAAAAGGGCTCGGTGTGAAGTACAGCTGCCCTGCAAAGGGGATTTCACCTGTCCTCGTCTGAATTCAGTCCTCTGGACTCAGCTGAGGGTGTGACAGCTGCTGCTGGGATCACCAGCTCCTGCTTTAAGTGACGCTGGGTTAAGTTAGAAGCCTCAACACAGCTGGATTAAGAATTTTCCCCTCTGAAGTATAGTGGGATAAAATTCCTGTTATCTGTTTGGCAGAAAAAAAATAATTTTGAGAGAGTTTTGTCAGACCAGGCCTTGTGCATAATTACTGCATTAAATCAGTATTTTCTTTTTGAACTATGACCACGTGGTTTTGGTTTGATTTTTTTGGTTTTGATTTTGTTTTTAATAACTCAGTCATTATTTAAAAGTTTCAGACATGAACTATAAACTTATATTTAGACACACATGTATGCATCTATCACAGCAGAACATCATTACTCGAAAATTCACCAATGCATATAGCTGAATTGACTGAACAATCATCTTTATTATTACTGCTCCTCTCAGCATTTCTACTGGAAAATCATTAGAATTTAGTACACATATTCTAGAATTATTATATTTTTCTTTTTATCCTTTTAAAAAATACCAATTTGCAGTGAAAAAAAAATCAATGCAATAACTGTAAAGTGTTTACTTTCAGGTCATATCAGCACCATGCTGCTGTATTACAAATTTGTGTTTGTTTATGAAAGACCTGGTCCTGGATTATTGAATTGTATGATTCCCTTGTAAATGACCAGGATTGTTTTTTATGGATTGCTTTTTCCTTCGTTCATTTTTTCTCTTGGACAAAAATATAAGCAAGAGATACCATTGTATGCAGAATTTTCAGATTTGTTTGGGTTTACTTAATTGAAGTTTTAAACAACTTGCTATTTAAAGGACTGAAATATTTTATTTAATTTATGTTAAATACTTTCCTTGTAAAAAAATAATACATTTAGCTGAACTGACATAAAATGTCACCTAGAAAATAGAAGTAAACATGTTTTCAGAAGCAAATAAACAATTCTGAATGACTCAGAATGGCATTTCAATAAGTGAGCTGCCTTTTCAGTTAGTGATTGGGTTTTTTGCACCCTAAGTACCCAGAATTTAGAATGTAGGATGTCACCAATTTTTTCATTTCCATAATAATACAGAATGCTCTGCTTTTTGAAAATCCACTGCAGAGATCAGGTCTAAATGCTGATCTAATTGTCTATCTGTGACTTACATTTGAAGATGTGGTTGATTTTTCCACTCAAGTCCCTCCTAGAGGCACAGTGGATTTGCCATACCTTCTTCCCTCTTTGCTTTGCTGCTGGCATGGATGGTTGCAAAGGTTGGTAAATCCATCCTCTTCTTCCTAATTTACACATGAGATGAGATCTCTGGGCAAACCTCTCTCCTCCCCAGTGCACGGCGGGTTTGGATTCCTGTTTCCCCTGTGGAATATTGCCCCGTGTGTTATCCCACTGTGGTGGGAGCTGCTGGCATGAAGGAGGCACCTGCAGCTCTTAGCGGTGCCTGGGCTAAAAGACGAACCAGGGATTTTCCAACAGCAGATGGCAGCTCTCCCTTGTCTCTCTTTCGTGCACACAGCACATCTGTCAGTGCTCCTGAGCAGGGGAATAATGAATCCCCTCTACACTCCACTTTATAAAGGTATTGGGCCGCCTGCTTTACGTGCTGACCACAGAAAACCCATCCCACAGGACCCCTTCATTGATGGGCTGCCAGTGTAGAAGTGATAAAGGAAGTGACATACTGTGTAGGAGGTGGAAGATGTACTTTATGTCCTTCTTGTCTCAGGTGTGAAAGACATGGGAGGTGTAGTCCACCTCTGAAAAAAGCAAGATGTGCAAGAGGCATCAGTGCCCTGTGTTCAGTGGCTGCCTTTATGTGGGTGTTTGCCCACCATTGTGGCTCCAAAGCAAAGCTCACATTTGCTTTGACAATTACTCTGGTTCTCAGAGTGATTTTGGGGAGCACAAACTGGGGAAAGGCAGTGAAACACTGTTCCACGCTGGCCCTTGATGGAAACACTGTCTTCCAAATCCAGTGGGCAGCACCACTTCAGGATCTTCCAGCAATTCACATAGCACATTTGCTAAAAGAAGGCTCCCAAACCATTCAGAGCTCCCACAAGATCCCAAAGTGGGGTTTGTGCCTGTATGAAAAGGGCCAAGTGCCACAGGCACCTTCCTGTTGGCCAGCATTTCCCTGCCTTCCACTCTGCCACCAATTCAGTGACACTGCTAGTTTGAAATCCTTTCCTCTCTTCAGCTGCTTTCCCTTCTGTTGTCAGTCCCACTTGCTGAACCCCTCAATTATTTTATCAGATCTTTTTCTTACTATCCATTTGCCAGCTGTTCTCTCTTCTGCCTTCAGCCTGCTGAAAACCCAGAGAGATGAGACTTGGGCCCCTGATGGAAGTGGTGGTGCTTTTTATTCAGTGAGCAGGACATGAGAGGGACAAAGATTTCCTGGGCAGCAGGATAATTTGCTGGTAGAAAGAGGAGACTGCTAATGTTATGACTGTATGAGAGCACTGGTCAGCCACAGAAGAGAATAAAGGTGAGCCTCTTGAAGTTGTATTACACTGCACTGAGAGCACAGCAGACACACACCTGCTATGAGAGCACAATACAGCTGACATGGACTCTGTCCCCATGCTGCAGGACCTGGGGAAGTGACAGTGCTTTGATGTGACTCCAGGGTGCTATTCTTGGATCCCACAGAAGATCCCTTCAAGGCCATACTGTAAGATGCCTTTTTCACCTCCTCCCCTCATTAGCTGGAACCAGCACCCTGTATCCACACTCCTGTTTCCAACAGAGTGAGTGCTGCTTTCCTATACAGGCTGCTTGGCAGGGGGGCAAAGCTTCTAAAGGAATTACAGCTCTGGGCTCAGATCTGCAGGGAAGTGATAAATATCACCAGACTGCCCAGGAGTGCTGGCACACCTCTAAAAGCAATTCCACAGGGGCTGTGAGCTGCAGGAGAAATAACTCACACAGCAGCTACGTGAAAATCCCAGCAATGATCAGCTCTGCCTGCCCAGCCCTGATCCAGGATGGATGGCTTTGCCTCAAAGCCCTGCAGCAAACATTGCCATGTTTGTGTAAAACAAAGGGTGGGATGGCTCCTTCCCTCCTTCAGTGGGGCTGGCACATATCCAAGGTGCCAGACTGGCTTCTAGAGGCTCTGGAGAGGTGACACAGCCTGACACCAGTGTCTTCCTCCAGAGCCACCAAGCTGTTGCACACACATACCACGGGAAGGCCTGTGGCAGGAGGTGGGAGTAGTTCTTCCATGACTGATGTTCAAGCCCAGTACTTATTGCACCAAATTATTTATTATTGTACACATAACATCAGCCATCTAAATATCTCGCTTCTTCTGATCAACTCAGCCAAGAAAAGGATCTTAAAGAAGACAATCACACATTTCTTTTAGCTCTGAAACCTCCAACTCCTGCTTCTCTTAATGTTGTGTTCCTTCCCTACTTCAATTTCAATTTGAGTGTAGCCAAAGCAGAAAAACTAGGAGCACGTATTCTCCTTTGGTACCTCCTCCTGTAGTATCTTTTCTGGACACAGGTGAAAGTGGGCCCTACACTCCCTGAACCTGCTACTTAAGCCCCATCTTCAAGCAGGGGTTGTTTAAATGTAGGACAGTGGGGTGTGGTACCACACTTGGATTGTATTTGATGCTTCACACACACTTACCTATACCTGCTCCTCTATTAAAATTTCTCACTAAGCTGCTGTTCTGTGCTGCTTTTTCTGCTGATCTTTCAAAATCATCATGTTGATATATTAAGTCTCTGCTGCCCAGAGAGGTTTTTCAGGTACATAGACCTTAATTTACTGGGAGCATGCTTGGCAATTTTTGCCCCGTAAACCGAGCTGTGATCGCTGCAGTCTGCAGCTCACTAATCCTCTGTTTTAATGCCTGATTAGGTCCCAAATCCATCATTGTTAGAGAGATGTGGGTGTGGGGAGGGCAGGAGGATTTCGTCCTCTCGGCTGAGAGTTAAGCTGCTAGAGGTTCACCCGCCTGGTGCTGTACCAGTGTATTAATTAGCTTGCCTGGAAATTTCATCGGTGCTGCTCAGTGAGGTTGTGGAAAGGTCACACAATCCATTAGAAGTGCTGTGCTTCAACTTGAAGTCATTACATTTGGCACTTCGCAAATCTCTAGGAAAAAAGAATCAAACAAAGCATTAGCATAAAAATATTTTTAAAACTCAAGTCCCCACTTCAAGCAGCACATGAAAGAACACAAAATCATGCTAATTAACATCTTCATAGTTCCTTAATTACAAGGATCTTGCTTCTTCATTCTGCAAGTGAGCTCTGCAGGGGCTGTAAGCTTGGTGCACTAGTGGTCATCACTGCACTTTGCATGGGGGAAACATCACCACTCTGCCTTGCACTGTGGGAAACACCATTAAAGATGGTTTATGTTTTCTGCCCCTAAAAGAAGACACCAAGTCCCTGATGAATGTCTCCAAACCTTGTGAAATTAACTTATCACTAAAGGTGTCATTTTGTTGCTTAAAATGTAGCACTGCAGTATGAAGCCATCCTCCCATGCTGAGAGAAGTGGTCAATACCCCAGAGGGCTGTGGAGAAAGATCTCAACAGGTTGGAGAGATGGGCAGAGAAGGACCTGTTGAAATTCAACAAATGCCAATGCAGGTCCTGCACCTGGGGAGGAACAACCCCAGGCACCAGCACAGGCTGGGGGTGACCTGCTGGGGAGCAGCTCTGTGGAGAGGGACCTGTGGGTGTCCCAGGGGACAAGAAGCTGTCCATGAGCCAGCAGTGAACTCTGGTGGCCGAGAAGGCCAGTGGGATCCTGGGGTGCATTAAGAAGAGCACTGGCAGAAGGTCAGGGAGGTGATCCTGCCCCTCTCCTCAGCCCTGGTGATGTGCATGTGGAGCGCTGTGTCCCATTCTGGGCTTTTCAGGACGAGATATGGAGTTCCTGGAGTGGGTCTTGGAGAGTGACAAAGATGAAGAAGGGACTGGAGCATCTCTCTTATGAGGAAAGGCTGAGGGAGCTGGGCCTGTCCAGCCTTGAGAGGAGATGGCTGAGAAGGAACCTCATCAATGTCTGTCAGTACCTGCAGAGAGGGTGGCAAGAGCATGACCCAGGCTCTGCTTGGTGGTGCCGTGCTATGGAACAAGAGGCAACGGGCAAAACTGGCACATGGGAAGTTCCACCTGAACATGAGGAAAAGCTTCTTTATTGTGCAGTGACCGTGCACTGGAGCAGATACCCAGAGAAGGTGTGGAGTCTCTCTCAATGGAGACATTCAAGCACCATGTGGATGCAATCCTGTGCCATGTGCTCTGGGATGGTCTTGCTTGGACAGGGAGGTTGGACCAAAATACCCAATGTGGTTTCTTCCAGTCTTACCTGTGATTCTGTGATATTTGCAAGAAAAAAAAAAAAAACATGGAATTAAATAGCAAAAAGACAGAATTTGTTTGAATTTTTCATATGTATGCAAGACAATCACCTGCTTTTCTTACCAGAGAGTGCCACCTCTCCAGTAAAGCAGTGTGGCTGCAGTACACACAGCAGGCAAGGGCTTAGCTGTCACATAAAACAGGTGACAATGTCTGAAGCTGAAGTAAACTGCCTCCTGTACTTCCAAACCCCTGCTCTGCCTGTTTCTGCCCCTGGGAGGTGGGAATGTGCTATCTCAAACATAGCTGGGTGAGCTAGAATGTGTGTCCTAGGGCTAGGACAGGTGACAGATGGCAGCTGGTGAAGCTGCAGTAAGTCCATCACGTTGGGATGCAGGTGAGCCCAAAGCAGCCAGGCAGGCTGCCACAGAACCATAGAATCATACAATATCCTGAAATAAAAGGGAACTGCAAGGATCATCGAGTCCAGCTCCTGTCCTGGGCACAGGACAACCCCAGGAATGAAATTCTGTGTGCCTGGGAATGTTGGAAGGGTCTGTGGGAACAAGTCCTTCTCTCCCACCTTTGCTACCAACATCCTTAATGTCACCTTGTCTATCCCTTCCCCTCTCAGCTGTTGTGTACACCACACCACAACTGTTTTAGAACCATGCCTGCATTGTATGGGCTGCATTAAAAACTCATTCAAGCACCTCCTTGAGCCATGTTTCCAGATGCTCTTTGCAGCACGCTGTTCATAAGAAGTCAGGATTTAGCCTGTTTTTGTCTGTATGGCAAGTGGTAAAATGAAATACAGCCAAATGGATCACAAGGTAATTGTTTTTGCAAAGAGAAAACTCTTTAAACCTCTGAGGCTGGAGCTGACAGGCAGGAGCTGGCTGGGGAAAGGCAGCTGCTCCCAGCTCTGTGTGGGAAACACCATAAATACAAGGCTGGACAATTTACAGCAAAATCAAAAGAGGGCAGAGGAGGGAGCACAGCCAGTCCCTCCTGTGCTAACGACGCTATCACAGCTCCAGCTGGAAGAGGGCAGCATGTGTTTTATTTAATGGTTTATATTACTCCATGCTGAGGTCACATTTCTGGGAGCAAAACAAATCAGAGGCAAAAGCAGGGAACCTCTGCTGCAGCACCTGGGTCTGGCCTGGAAATTCAAAGTTTGGGTCTAGATCCAAGCTCTCCCCAGATGCCCAAGGACTTGCATTTTAAGATCTTGATTTTGTTCATTTCTATTTATGCTAAAAAACCCACCAAAGAGAAAAGGCTTAGCATGTATCTATTAGCAGCTGGCCTCGGCTTCTTATGCTATTGTAAATGAGGTCAGCAGGACTCTGCAGAATATTATCATAAGGTTGCAATTAGCAATGAGTTTTATGCCACACACATTTCACATTAAAGGAAACAGTGGCAGTAAAAGGCTGCTCAATTCAGATATCAAAGCACACGGTTTGTGTCAATTAATAATACAGTAAAATATAAACTTGAGATGCAAAGACACACCAATAGTTCATTTTAAAAAAAGAATTTGTTGAGAAGTTCAATCACACTTTATATTAATTTTCCATTTTTGAATATTGTATGAAAGCACATCTATTTATTATTAGCTCGAGTACAGACATAATTTACAAGGGTATGAATGTGTCAGGGAAAATCAGAAGTTATATATGGGTAGGAACATGTCAAGAAAAGGCATTTTGTTAAATAAAATGTTCTTTCAAAGCAAATCTAATGAGCCATTAAATTTTATGAAGTACTTAACCATAGACTAGCCTGTCAGTCTATTCACCAGTTGCTCTTTTCCTACAACCCATTCAGATGTGCTGTTTAGGAGTGGAACCTTGCAGAATAAGGTGAGTAGAACTTCAGATTTTTGAGTTTATTGCCAACACCTGGATGTTGTTCTCCCTACAGTCAGTGAGATCAGTTCACTAGCTATATCTGGAAAAAAGATTGAAATAATGACACCAAGGATTCCATATTTAAATAAATTTATATGGAAGAGATGGCTGGCAAAATATTGAGAATACAGAGAAGACTGAGCTGAATATATTGTGATAAGGTTAGTATTTAGATCTTTGCCTTGTTTAATTTTTAATGTATTCATTTTGCATTTCTATACAGCATCTTTTAACACAGAAGAACTTGGCTAAATTTAGTTCCACTTAATGGGAGCTCCTTAGTGAGTAAGTAAGGGTTGTGAATTCATTTGACAACATCTGTATGAAGGGCTGTGGCAGCACAAAGCAACTTCCAGAGAGCCCCAAGGGGAGGCTTGGAAGTCAGTGACATCAGATGAGAAATGCATGCAGTCTGGATCAGCATATCCCAACAGCTCTGCTGCAGGGGGCCCTTCCCAGCCACAGCCAGCTCCAAGCTGCTGTTTTCCAGGCTGGAGCCTCGTGGAGGACAGCAGTGCAATTCCCCTCAGCCCTCAGTTGAGGCTGATGGTGTATTCTGTGTGTGTGTTACAGCATCCTGTTTCCCATACTACCCCAGTGGGGTGAATTATGGCAAGAAAATCTCATTGCAGGACTGCTGAGTATTGGAAGGGCTAATATACTGTGGGAAGAGAAAAGCATCAAGTAGAGCCTGTATATAGGAAAAAGCATTCCAGGTGGTTCCAGAGACTGAAAACAATCCTCAGACACAATTCTGCAAGGGGAATGGCAGTGGTGGAAGGGGAATGGCAGTGGTGGAAGGGGAATGCCAGCTTAGTCATGGAGCCACAGTGCTGGGGGCTCTCAGACCCTTCAGACCCTCTTGTTCCGTGAACCACATGCCAAAATCAGCTGCTCTCAGGTTACAAGCATCCAAAGAGCTGGATCCAGCAGCCAAACCTCCATCCCTCCCTCCTGCTGATACACTGAACAAGGCTTGGTCACTACTGGGCAGACTGGTTAGCTCAGCTGGAGTGTGTGCATTTGCTTTGCTCCCCATGCTGGGGATTTTGGGAACCCAGCAGAGCATGAGCTGCAGTTCTGCAGAGGATCTGTGCTCCATCTGCCCAGCAGGAGCATGTGGCTGCTGGTGGATCACTCCTCTGTGCAGACTGCTGTGATCTGCTGCCCAGGTTTCACCCAGCTCAGCACAAGGACAGAGCCCAGCCATGCCCTGTGTCCCTCAGTGCCATCCTCCCTGGAGATGGGCTGCAAGAGGCTCTTTCCCTTCTCACCCACTGGCATGAGGGTAAAAACATGATTACCCATCACTTGCCCCTCTTCTCAAACTGAATTTTCTATTAAATGGGGGTTCAGCCACGGGCATAAATAGATGTTTTACACCTCACTCCTCAGACAGACACAGCAGCAGTCTGCCATTAGGAGTACCCTGTGCAAGGCAGTTGTCTCTTTCCTGGTTTTGGTGTTATTTTTACCCTTTTCTTTTACTACATCTCAAAAAAATCTGCAGAGACTTAGCTAATTTGGCTTCATTTACTGCAAGGATTTCTGCATTCAGTAAACCAGACAAAATTACTGACTTAAATGTCTGGTGTATAACATGGATAATCTTGAATCAATTACAACCAGCAGAAATTATGTGTGTACCAAAGTGAAGTCTGGTTCTAGCACTACACCCCTTTCTATATCCACGCTTTTCCCAGAAACTGAAGAAACTTTCTCAACAAGATACAGAATCCATGATTTTACAACTCTGCTTTCTAGAGATCAGCCCTGAAGCCCCTGACACTCTAAGAAAAAAGGCTCAGCAAGAGACTTGAGAATACTCTGTCTGTTCTGTGGCTACAGAGCTCTTGCTTGCGTGTTTCAGTAAAAACCCTTCCTTCATTTGCTCAGATTTTCAGCAAAATCACAAGTTTGGAATAGTTAAAATCAGGAAAAAAATTTGCAAAGTCCATCCCAAAATATTCTTCCCTTCTCTTAAGCAGCAATTTACTCTAATACAACATATGAAATAATTGCATTATATGAGAAATTCACATTCCAACATTAGTTGTTCCAATTAATCCAACAATTTTCCCCAATTAATGTTTCTGTAATATAAAAATCAATCAAGTCATTTTATAGATTTGCAAGGTGAGCTTCTGAATTAATGAATACAGATTTTTACATTTCTCAGGTGGATTTACATTGCTAAAGAGTAGGGATGTGTGTGTGTGTGTCTGTTTAAATAATCAGACTAAATTATTCACAGTGTATATATAAAGTTGCAAAATATTAATCTTAAATAAAACACCTTAGAAGAACATCTAATGATTATTTTCCTATTGTTTAAAAGTTTTAAAAGGCATTTTTCATGGCTACAGGTTGTCAAGTAAGAAATATTATGGTGTTTTGCCTTGGGGGGATTGGGTTCTTATCTTCCAGCTTGCGAGAGGCCTGGGGTGAAATGTCCAAGCTGTTCTCACTTGGACAGAATTCCATTCTGAAGTGTGTTAATCTTCTCTCTGAGCTGTTCCTCTGCAACCCTCCCATTACAAGTTGTCTTCAAATAACAGGAACAGCTTGAAGAACCCTCAAACTGCAGGGCCATGCAATGCTCCTTCGGGCAAGCTGCAAAAGAGGATGAGAGCGGAGGAGTATGAAATGAAATGAAATGAAATGAAATGAAATGAAATGAAATGAAATGAAATAAATGAAATGAAATGAAATAAATGAAATGAAATGAAAGCCAACTGCTGTGGTTGGACTGGGGAGATTCACGCGCCCCGAATTCCACGGATTGGCGTTAATCGGTCCCGTGGATCTGTTTAGTTAAGCTGTCGTAAATCCTGGGGTGAGCAGTGTGAGGGGTATTCAGTAAGGCTAAGACAAGGAAGACTTGTTTGCCTGGGCACAGTCAAGGGAGAGAGAAAAAGGCTTTTCCAGGAGAACAACTGGGGCTGTGGATGCACTGACCTGATCTCACAAACTGAGCTGAAAGTGCAATGTCCCTTCCTCCAGCCTGTCTGCTCCCTCCAGCTTGCTCTTACACTCACTAGGCTTTCCCACCAGCCACATCCGCTTTCCAACACTGAAGAAAAAGATTCCCTGTGTTTCTGCTGGGTCAGTCTGCTGCCAGGCTAGTGGCTGAGCTGGCCATGGGGTGACCTGGCCTTCTCGAGGCAGGGCTCCCCCTCTCAGGGTGATGAGCAGGGCTTTGAGTCACTGAGCATCTTCACAGAACTTCCAGGGCATCACCATAATTCTACATTACATGTATGTACCTCTAGCTGTCAATCTCTATATATTTATCAATGTGTATATGTGCATGTTTAAATTCTAACCATAAAGACACCACCCCCCCATATTTGCTTAAGAAGGGGTTACATAAATGCACAGAAAAACTACATTGAGGAGCAGTTTGTTTAAAAAGTGTTGCTATGGCTGCAGTGGCTTTTGTGTACAGTTACTTAAAATATGGGCTTGTGCAGGATGAAGTGACAGACAGATTTGTATCTTTGTGTGGTCAGACTGCCACTGGTTCAGCTCTGCTTGCTGGTTATCACCAGGGGCAGCATCTCTCTGATGTCCTGGGTGAGCAAGGCTAGAGCTCAGCACTCAGCTCTCTTCAGGCAGCTGTGACTCAAACAACTGCTCTGGAGCTGTTTGTTTGCTTGAGAAAGGAGGTGGATGTGTGTCATTTCCTTGACTGGACATATGAGCATCATTTTCCTTTTTCTCTTTTTTTTTTTTTTTTTTCCGTTTTGTTGGGGGTTTTTTGTGTTTTGTTTTGTTTTTTTAATGAGACAGCAAATCACTTGCTACAACACAAAATGCATCAGAAGGCTGAGGCTTCTCAGCATGAAAAGACTGAAGGAACTGAATTTTTTAATGGGTCTTAATCTGAAATCCTAAAAATTCCAAGAAGCACCTGAAATGTCAAGGCACTTTAAAATTGTTGTCCTTGGTTACACTAAGTTAAAGCAGTCAGAAAGGCTGTCAAACAAGTAACAAAACTTAGCTTGTGAAATGTGGGAGCAGTGTGGGGCTGAAGGAACTGCAGCTCAAGGAAGAGCAAGTGAGTGTCTGGCAGACCTGAAAGGAATATTCTCCATCTCTATGGGACAGTTCAGCCTTACCCATTCTGAGATTCTGTCCCTCGGTTTCCCCAGGAATAGACAGGCAAATGCTGTGTGCAGCAAACAGACCCCAATCCTGTGAGGCCCTCTCTGGTATTTCATATCAGTTCTGCCAAAAATGTTTGCCAAAAGTCAATTTGCAATTGTTTCCATAGCTGTGTCTTTATAATGGGGTCATTAATTATCCTCCATGTTGTTTATGAAACAATTCTAGTGATTTTCAGATTTGGCCTTTCCACGCTGCCATGTGTGTTCCAGAGGTACATCCACCATCACTCTGCTGCCTCAGCTCCACCTGGACAGAGTCTTGCCCAGGTGAGCTCTGAGATGCAGACCCTCCCCCCAGCAATCACAGCAGACCAGGACCTGAGGGTTTTACTCCAGGAATTTCAGAGGTGAAACATGCCCAAGCTTCTGATTTTAGACAGGATGGGGAGATCAGGATCATACTTAGCTGGTTTGGCTAGATACTGTCTGCCATCACAGACTTTATAACCTGAAATGCTGATTACATTCGTCTGGGAGAGAGTCTGTGCCCATACCTGTTATCCACCATCAGGTGCAAACACTAAAGAGAAATAAAGAAAATACGTCAGTCATTATCTGGGAGGAAGTGTAGCAGAAACAGAACCTCTCCCAAGCGACATTGGTACACTGTGAGGTAAACACAGCACATCCTTAAATAGACATATGAGTCTGTAGTGTGAGCTAAATGATCATTCTCTGTGAGTAAATAGGACAAGGCCTGGATCTGAGCACTGCAGCTGGTCATCCTCTTCATTAAGCTGCTGATGGACACCATGGCATATGTCTGCCCATGTTCAGAGTTACCAGGGCCAGCATTTCTCCCTAGACACCTTGGTCTAAGCCACCATATCCTCAAAGAGAATATCTCTCCCAGATTCTGTCTGAGAGATGTTCAAGATATATTTTGTCAGGAAGAGAGCAAGTAAATATGTTAATATTAATGTAATGCCTTCAGAGTCAGGAATCCTGTAGTATCAATCTTGTTCCTGTTCATCTGCTCATGCAGATGATTTTTCAGATGTAGTGCACAAATAGCCCCAGAAGGAAGTTGAAAATCAGGTTGGAATCACTTAAACTGTCCCAGACCTTTGTCAGGGACTGGTGCTGGCTGCCCCTGTCTTCAATGCTCTGAACATTCCTCATGGAAGAGTGCATATACTTCATTCCTCAGTATGATGCTGTCACATATTTTGAAAGAAAGGAGTGGATTTTATTCCTAAGAAAAAGCCCCTAGGGGGCTGAGGCCCCTCTCTTGACAGGCACAGAATATGGATCCCAAAGATTCTCCAGGAAGGTGCTTCATCACTGCTTGTGGGTGAGGTTTATGTAGCTCTTTCTGCTCTTCCCCCAGCAACCTGATGATCCTGGACTGCACACAGTGGACCTGCTCCTTGTCTGAGGAGCCCAAGTGCCCAGCACAGGTGATGGATTTCCCTGTGAGCTGTGCTGTGGTAATGACACACTTCCATCAGCTCCTGAGCTTGCAGTGCTGCAGGGGTGCTGACACGGCTGGCTGGATGCAGCCAACACAAACCACAGGTCTACATCCCAAACCAAAGTGTGTTGTGCAAGCTTAGTAGGAAATGACACAATTTACTCCCAAAGCCCTGTTTGAGCACATGGAGGAGTTGTTGGGCACTGGCTGAGCAAACACACTTCTGCTGACTCATCTCTTTGGCCCATCAGCTCCTCTGTTGGTTACTGAAATGTTAAAAGCCCACTGGAACAGCTGAGCTTCCTGAATATTGCCTTTGTTTCCCTGAAGCCAGGGTAGGAAGGAGAGATGGCTGGATCACAGAGCACTTGACCTGGGTGTGTTTGTGTCTCACATGTGCCTGAGAAACACACACCATGCTCTAGTTCGTGTTGCACTATTGTACCACGTCCAGTGACATTACACTATTCCAAGCAGGCAGTATTTTGCAAAAATCAATAATCATGTTAATTAATAATGGCTAAAACCTTCACAGACTTTTTTTTTTTTTTCCAGAGCTGTCAAAGCACTTGGCAAGCATAGGAATAATTCATGCTTCTATATCCTTGTATTAACTTATTGGAAATATTTATGTAGAAGAAGAAATAGGAACATTTGCTTATTCCCTACCAATGGCAACAGAAGAGATGAGTGAACCTTGTGTGGTTTGTTTTCAGAAGAGGCCTGGCATTCCTGGCTTGACTGGATGCAATGCTGGCAGTCCATTTTAGTCTCTTCTTTGCTCTAACTTGTGTGAGACAAGACTCCTCCTGGGTCTATATTTCAGTGCTTTTGATACTCTGCTGGATTAGATTCATTATGTTAAGGGAGGTGGCTCAAGATCCCTATCTTCACATTTTGCAGTGTGCTGGAGCAGTAAAAAGGAAGAACTGCACTAGTGTAGAGAGAAGTCTGTGTATAAAGGCAGAATTAATGAAACTGCTCCAGAATCTTCTACTAGTGTGTGACACTGTCTCCTTTCCTCTTACCTACCCCTGTAATGGATTCTTTTAGTTTACCACTCTGGTATCACAGCAGGAGTTCTTAGAGATTGGAATGTCAATGAAACAAGCAAGCCATGATGTATAAGTGAGACATTTCTGAAGGTGAAATACTGGCCACTTCTGCTGAATCCCGAAATCATAATTCACACTAGATCCTTAAATCTTAGCCAGACAAAATTGTTTCTCCTGCATGTTTCAGATAAAATTACTGGGCACAGCACATAAAACTATGAACACAGAAGAAAACTGAAAGGAATAATAGATAAGAAATCACAGAAACATTGAAAAATTCAGGAAGGGACCCCTAGCTGTCATCTAGTTCAGGTCTTTTCTCAAAGCAGGGCCAACTATACAGGTTTCTCTGGACCTTGTCTAAGTTTTTACTCTCTTCCAGGATGGAGATTTCCCATCCTCTGCCTTGCCCAGTGCTTGTCAGTCCTCACAGTAATTTTCCTTAGTAGGTAAGCTTCTCACTCTCCTACTTCTGTCCATTGTGTTTTGTCCTATTGCTGTGCTCCTCCAGGGAAAGTCTGACTGCATCTTCCAATGCCCTGCCACAAGGCAGCTGAAGAGAGCAGGAAAATCACCCTCAGCTTTTGCTTTTTGAGGCTGAACAAGCCCAGTTCTGTGAGTCCCACCCTGTACATCATGTTCTCCACATGGCACCCATCCTATCTGCTGAACCCACCCATTTTCAGGCCCTTTTGAAACAAGGATAGACAATTCCAGCTGGACAGTGACCCACTGTCCAAATTGTGCCCTACTAGAGAGAGAAACAACTGCACTGAGGTTACTGGGGCATTGCCAGAGCTCTCTGGGCTCCAAAACATTCCTCCAGAACCAGCAATTTCTAAAATCCAGCAGTCTCTGGATCCAAAGTGCTCATGAGTGTGGCTGCCAAAGTAGTTCTAAATTTCTGCTCATTGCAGTTATTGCTACAGGAACATTGCTGGCAAAACATTTTCTCCTGGAGTCTTTCTACAGCACCTGCTTCATTCACTGTGTGCTCAGGCATCAGCCAGGACAGATGCTCAGGGAAGGAGCTGAAACCCCAAAGCTCACAGAGCTGACGCCCTTTATCAGAAAACAGGCCACCCAAGTTCTTGTTTTAAGTGAGGAGGCAGGAAAAAGGCTTTGAAGAAGAAGCAGCTTCCTTAAAGTGTTTAAGGAAACTCTTTCCAGAGAGAATATTAAAAATGCATGGGTGGAGTGAGAGAGAAAGAATTCTTATTTATGTATAAAGTTACACGGAGACAATGTCCAAAATTATTGAAAAAAAAAAAAAAAGACTCTGTGAGTCTCTGTTTTCCTGAGTTTTGACAGCATGTGTTTAGTATTATGGCTAGTCCATTACAGGAGCCAAAGTTAACATCTTCCAAAGCATAAGGGTTTTTTGGGTTTTTTAAAGCTCAGTTGAATTCTAGCACTTCAAACCTACTTAAACCTGGCAAAATAAAAATCTCAGGAAAGTCTTTATTTAGTTTTCTGTAGTCGAAACAATTATGCAATTGGATAAGCAATCAAGTCAGCTCAAATCTGTGAAATTCTGCATTACGGGGAAGGACAAATTACATTTGATTCTGGAGGAAAAAAAGCAATATAAGAAATGTAGTGGAGTTTTTTCCCATTAAGGAAGGACAGACACACAGGTCTGGTCTAAAGGGGTCTTGGTCTATCTTGAGGACACAAACCTAGAGACTTCATGGGATGATGCATCATGCACATCTTACAGCACAGAGCTGCCACAGGACAGCTGGATGCAAGGAGCTGGTGGCTGGAGAGGGGGGCTTTGGAGGCTTTGCACACTTCTGGCACCCCGGTGTACAACATTCCAGTCACTGAGGATGCTCTCTGTGGGTTTTAAGTGCTCACAGTGCTCATAAAACTGTGTTGGAGTGATCAGGCTCTGGAGGCAGCAAAGGGGAGACAGGAGAAGTTTGTGCCCCCCCATCCTGTCTTTTCCAGCAATTCATCCATCAGATCAGCAAGATGTTAAGGCACATATGTGCTTCCCAAATGGCTTAAGTCACTTGTCTTTGCAAAAAGCACTTTTTGTTTGTCGAGTAAGGGCTTTCACTCTTAAGAAATCTCTTCAAACCAAGCTGCCGGGAGCTGGGAGTGTGGATGTTCTGTTAGGGATTTTCTGTGGAGCTGTGTGTACAGAGTAAAAAAGCAGGTTTTAGAACTGTTGTTTTAAGGAGTATTTCTTATGTAGGAAAGGGCATAAAGCTAAAAGGGATGATGCTTCCCAAGAAATGAGTCCTCCCACATCCTGTCCCTGCTGGTTGGTACTGGCAGCTCCTCGCAGTGGGGCTGTGCTGTCAGAGCTGCAGGGCATGGACAGGCTCAGTCTCCTGCTGGTTCTGCCAGGAACAGAATTTCTGCCATGGTCTCCAGTTCAGGACTACCAGATTGGGATTCTTTTTTTCAGGTAGTAATTGCCTAAAAAACGATAGAACACTGCTATGTATTATTGACATTGTGTGTCTTTAACAATTTTCTTGTCTTAGGGACTTAAAGGCAAGGTCAGGACAGTGCAGCACTTCATAATGCCTAGAGAAGGGGACCACTGAAAGCAAGACCGGTGATCCCTTCCAGAAGTCAGCTCTGGCAGGACAAGAAAAGCACAAAGCTGGTGGAGTTTCTCACCTCATTCCTGCCTCGTCCAAGGACAGTTAATTCCATATGGTTTAAAGCAGGGAAACTGAACAAGAAGCAAAAAGGCCCCTTAATTAAAACCTGAGGGATTCAGCACAGAGTCAGTGCCACCCAGTGTCAGCCAGAGCTCCCATCCATCCATCCAAGCTCAATTTCCTGCAATTTGTTTCATCTCACCAAAACAATGAGTAACAAATCACCTTCTCAGATAGCACAGAGAGATAGCCATAATTCCACAGCACAGGAATTGAAAACAAAATGTTACTGAGGATTACTTGGGTAAAGAGCAACCCAAGCACAGAGAAGATGAATTCTGGTGGTTTCTTACATGAGCAGAGCAGTTCAGTATTTTAATCCAGCAGAATGAGCAAAACACTGAATTGTTAACTTGATTGATACTGGCATTGTCCAGGCTGCCAAGTATTTAGCAGCTGATAGATAATTTGTACAGCTTCTTTCATCTGACCAATCCAATATATTTTCCAGAGTTTAAGGGGAAAACATGGCCAGATCCAATTTCTATATTTTCAGAGAACTGACGGAAGAGACAAGCCCAATTAAACTTGGACACATCTTTTTTCTTCACATAAGGCCAGGAGAACACAAATCACAGGAAAAACCATGAATTTTCAATGCTTTTAGAGCTGGATGGATCAGGTAATCTCCATCCAGTGAGCCAAGGAAAAGAGAGGAGAACATGTTTTACTACACATCATCACTGCAATGGCACAGACTTCTGTGAAAGAGCCACCTCAAGTGTTTGCTTGGTTCTCAGCTTCGGCCCCTGAGATTTACTTGTTCACACCTTCCTTGCCATTACAGTCTCTCTACCTCACTCTCTAAGTGAAACTCGGAAAGGAAATATTTTTGACAGCCTGCCTGCTCTGCAGGGATGTTTGGGTTGGTACAATATTAATTGCTTTCCATCTTTGGTGGTTATATTATTAACCCTGCACTTACCTGGCCATCATTTCACAGTGTTACTCATACTTTGCACTGGGACCTTGGATACACTTAGGTGAAGTTCCTTTAGGAGGAGAAAAGCAGCAGTTTTGTAACTCCCCGTTTCTCAAGCCCAGTTGCAAATCCCCTCATTCCCCATGCAGTCAGAGACAACCTCAGATATAAAAGCCTTACAAGACCTTGTAGATTTGAGTAAGTAGGTTAAATAGACACAAAAATGAAATTTGCAGTGATCTTCCTGAGAGTCTGCTCAGTAGATGGGAACAAGAACCTCCTCACTAATTTGATCATTGTCTTTTAGAGGCCAGCCAGCAGGCAGAGATGCTGGAAGAAAACCAAGCTATCCAAAACTGCTGTGAGGGTCCTGTGAGTGCTCTCCAGCATCTACATGTATTTAGGTGGCCTATTATAAATCACTTATTTAAGTTATAAATCACTTATTTAAGTTCCAAAACAACCTTTCTTTCCTTCACTGACTTTTTAGAAGAGCACAAAGCAGCAAAACCAGCTGGACTCAGGCCCTTGGTTGAGTTCTCTGCCTTTCCCCTTCACAGGAAAACCCCAAGTATGTGACAAAACCAGCACTCCTCACTGTGACTGTGCTACCTACAGCCTGTCACAACCTGGAAACAAAGCAGATGAGCAGTGGATTTATTCCATACAAGAGGCACACACACATCTCTCACTCACAGCAGACCCCTCACAGCAACCTTCCCCATAGGCAAGTCATCAATACAACCACAGTTTCTTCCACAAATAAGCTTGTGTTGCTAAATATAAATGCCTGCTAGGTCAGAAAGTCCTCTGACAGTTCTGACAGAGACAAGAAGCAGATTCCTGGGGGAAGAGATAGGAAATACAGCACGTACTGAGTAACCTGCTTATGCCATTCCAGCCTAGATCCCTGCAACCTGTGCTTTAGGGACTGTGAATTATAGGGAACATCTGAATTGTCTTATTCAATAGCTCTCAGTGGACTTCTTCTCCCTGAGTTTGTGGAAACCTGTGCAGGCTTTTGTCCTCCACAACATCCTGCAGCAATGAGTCACGATTGTTTTGCATTGTGTGAACAAGTACTTCCTCTTTTTATTTAAAAGAAATCTGCTACTTGCTATTTTCACTGGACACCCTTCAGTTCTCGAGTATGATGAATAATGCCCCGTTGTTCCTCAACCACCTTCTTTTGTGACTGTAAAACCCTCTCCATTTCCCCCCCTTTAATCATTCCTCATGTTGTTCACATCTATTGCTATTCAATGCTCCAATACCAGGAATCCAGCAAGGCCAGTGTCCTCAAATGCAATTCGATATTTTCTGCCTGACCTAATAATGATCCTTATGAAGTGGATTAATCACTTTATAACCCAAAGGCAAAAGTACCTATGGAAAAAAAAAAAAATCCCCAGGTCTATCACTTTAGGATGGTGAAACCTGCAGGAAGATACCCCTCATCTACTTCAAAATGCACCAGTTCTTGTACCCAATCCATTTTTAGCCACAGCAAATCTGAGCTCAGCTGGGTGAGCTCAGAGTTGAGCATTGACAGAACCGTGTCTCCTGGCTAAAAAACCCAAACACCTCGATTTTGTTTTGTACAATAATATATCCTTGGACATATTACTCCAAAGTACAACTCAACAGCATTCAAAGGAGATAATTGATGCCCTGTTTTCACCAACATGACTCTGCTTGTCTTTGAGTCACACAAATATAAGATGTTGTATGTTTGAGGTGTGGAAATGCTGCTGAAACCAGACATGCCTTCAGGTGGTAACAGGAGCATCCTTTGGCTCAAGGGTTTGCTGAAATAATGGAATGAATCTCAAACAACACCTGAAATGGTTTTGGGCTGTACAAAATTAGCTAATTGTCCAACACAGGGCAAGGATTTTTTATTAGAACAAGCAAATGCTTGCCATTTTTATTGACATCTTGTGGCCACTAAATAAGCTGAGACACTCCTCTTGCAAAACAGCTTGACAACGTAATCTGAAATGAGTATGAGACACAGGACTGACCCCACAGGACTGATAAAAAGGAAGGTTATTCCAAAGAAATTTGACAGATGTGCAGAGAAGCTGTCTGCCCACTATGCCCCCTATAAGGCAGTTATTTTAATAAAACTATGGTTTTGCACTCTGATTAATATTACAGATGGGCAGATGAAATCACATGTGTGAAATATGAAAATATTAAATTGTTATGAATAGTGGTAGCTGTAGATGAGCCCTTAAATAGTGTCAGAGGTCAGGCAGTGTAAAGTAGTCTCCTAACCCTGATGGCCAGGGACTGACAGACTCCAGGCTTGAAGTTTGGTAACGGAATTTATTCTCCAAAAGTGATGGATTGAGGTTGCATTTCAGCAGCCAGGTCACAGCAGAAAGATAAGGAAATCCAAGGGAATCTGTTACTCATCATGGCTTTATCTCACTGAACCACAGTGTTGTTACTCCTAATTTACACCAGTGCAGGGCTGAGCTGAAGGAGTTCACTGCTGTGTGAGTGGTTCTGTGAAGAAAGTGTGATGTGCTCCACCAGTTATGCCAACAGCGAGCTTTTCTTATGCCAGTGTGGGGATTCTCCATGGGGGAACATTTGATACAGGGCTGGAAGGGAACTGTGATGCCCAAACAGGTCTTGTTTTGGTCTTGTTGGAGAGCAAACAGGTCTCCAAACAACATGGGCTGTAATATTAAAGTGGCACAGACTGACCTATGGCAATGAAAAAAATCTGTGATGAACCTTCAACTCTAACTCTTCAGCAGTGGAAAAAGATGCCATATTGATGTTCTTTTTGCCACAGAGGGAGCCCTTAATTCACTGCCCGGGAAAATTGCTCCCATCAGGGGTTTGGATGTTATTTTTTTCTCCCCCTACCTTCTTTGGTGAAGAAAGTAATTTTTCTTCTTTCTGATTTTGGAAGTTTATGGCCTTTGACCTCTGTCTGCACATGGAGCAGTTCAGGGTCAGCTCCTGGGTGAGGAAGGGGTCCAAGCAAGGGATACCAGAAGGATGGCTCTGGAGAGCATCATAGCAAACATTTTTGAAGGACACTGAAGATTGTTGCTGCTGTGTCTGGTGTAGGGCCCTGGCAGCCAATGCAGATGAGCTCTCCTGCTAGAACCAAAGGGATGGCAGGGAGCTGTCAGATAACCCTGCTCTACAGCTGCCAGCCCTTGTTTGTCAGAGAAGAAAAGGGGCCTTTTCTTAATTCCTTCCTTCCCTTCTCCTTGCCTGTCTCTCCTCATTCACCATGCTGGAGGGCAAACTTAGTTTGGTGTGGGTAGAGTTAATTTTCTCTGTACTCTCCTGTATGCTTGTGATCAACCCTGCTTGTCTGCCAGGGCTGAGACATGAGAAAGGGAAAACCTGCAGTTCCTCTTGCCTCTGCATCCCCACACCCCTTCCAGATCCTCTGGGAGGTTCTGACACCTCCATCTCACTGCTGGATGAAGCTCCTGCTGTGGGGTGGGATGAGGCACCCCAAGCCTCCAGCTTCCTGGGGTGGAGAGCAGCCATGCATGGAGAAGGCTTGGAGAGGCTCATTTTAAAGTTTTCTCTGGGACTTCCACTGCTCTCCCCTAAATAAGGCAAGTGCTGGCTGAGAGCCCTGCTTCACATGGGAGCTGAGATCTTGTGCTAAATGGGATGGGAAAGTTTTCACCAGGCTACACTAAGAGTATTTTCTTCACTTTTGAGAAGTAACTGACCTGTGCAGTTTTGTCACTGGTGGTTTGGGAAGAACAGCCCTCCAGGAGGAAAAAACTTTGACAAACCAGCCCCAAACAGCACAGGCTGATGTTCAGCTGAAGAGCAGCTCTACAGGGTTTTTGACCCCCCACAATCCTACAGTGGCAGGGAGGGGTGACAGGGTAATGACCAAGCAGAGACCTTGCAGGAGGGAAGTTTTGCTTTGCCATCACACTTAGGCAGCACGTCCCCATGGGATCATGGGCTCCACTGGTGCTCCCTCATGGAGGCAGCTACACCCAAAGCACCACAGCACTGCACTGGCCAGGATTGAGGCACATCCTGGTGCTCTGGATATCAGCAGTATTGCTGCCTGGATGTTTGCTGTAGCTGCAGCCATGGCTGACAGCTTCACGGGGCGCTCCTCAGAAGAGCTCTCTGGAGATGCAGCAGCAGCAGGATTAAGCATTAGGATTTTGCACACATCCATACACAACTGGCTGTGCTGAGGGAGGGAGGGAGGGTTGCAGAGCTCTCTGCTGGCGCTGAGGCCTGGGGCAGGACACCAGAGTGTGGAGGTGCCATGGGGATTTAGTTCACCTCCCCAGAGAGTGCCTGCATCCCGGCCAGGGAGAAGGAGGGTGCTGCACCTCCAGCCAGGTTTGTGCAGACAAGGTGGCCCCACAAACAGCCCCAGTGCTACCCCCACAAATGATGGTGAGTTCCCTCAAGATCAGATTCCATCCCTGCAGCCTTGCACTGTCATCTTGTTTGCTTGCTTACCCTTTCCCTGCGTATCCCAAAGGCAGCTCAGGGAAACATGCTTTTTCTGGTATGGCCATGCCTGTGTGCTTCTGAGTAAGCTGGCACAGTTCCAGCCCGAGCTTTTTCCATTCTAATGGCTTCAGGTTTAATCACAAAGCACTGCTATAAATAATGGATTGTGAGAGACATCATCTTCCAGTAAATCCTGCTGTGTCTGCTCATGTTTGGATGGCTGCATTGTGCTGAGGTCAGCTGCTCGGGAGCCACTGATGTGGGGAGGCATGGAGAGGATGAGGAGGGAGGGAGGCATTCAGCTCTTCTTTGGGTGATGATTTAGGGGCAGTGCTGGGGTGACTGGTTTGATCCTCAGAGTGGCCTGGCTCTGCTCTGGGATAAACCACAGGCAAAACCAAGTCCAGTAGGAGCTGGACCAGACAGCTGTGTGCTTGATTCATAGTGTAAGGGGGATTTCAATTGTTGATGGATTCACCTGGGATCTCTGGCAAAGGGGTCATTTGACTGCCTGGTGAGGGACTGATTGGCAGCCAGAGAAGCAGGAATATGGCAGGGAACTTCAGTCATGGATCCAAGGGTATCTCCTTCCACTTTTACGATGTATTCATAGGGATTTCAGGTGAGATCTGCTGAATGCACAGTGAAAATGTTCCACCACTCCTCAGCACCAGGGTACACAGGATCAGCAGCTGGATCTTGTCCTTGCTGGGAAATTTCTTACATTAAACCAGCTTCTCTCTGAATGCAAAATCATGATTAGACAAGACCCAAATCAAATTAAGCACAATTCAAAAAGTATAGATGGGACTTGCTCCTTTGAGCAGTACCCTGAGTTTTGATGGATTTAATCTCAAAACTCCTGTGCAAAGTATACACCCTACAGCTCCCAGTACATTATGGAAGAGCTGAAACACGAGGAGCTCAGCTTGGCAAGAGCTGTTGCTGCCGGGCACAAAGAGTGAACCCCTCTGTGTGACAGGCACTGTGCAGGGTCCCAGAATGAGCACAGGGTGGGCAGGCTATAGGACTGGGAAATGTATAGCCGGGCTGTAGCAGTGCTGTTCCTGCAGAGGCAGCTTCCAGGGAAGCTGGGCTGTGCAGCCCCAGCAAAGGAGGTGCCTGTCCTGGGGCTCCCTGCTCCTCTGTCAGAGCTGTGCTGTGCCAGCCTGCCTCTCCCTCATGCCTCACTGCACACAAATGCCCTGAATCTCCTCTTCACAAGCAGCTCAGTGCAGGTCCCCATCTCCAGAGTTTTGCTTTTACAACACCCCCACACAGCTAGCCACGGATAATGATTGTCAGTGGACACAAAGGACTTTACAAGCCTAGCCAGAAATGGATGGATTGGGAAGTCCTGCTGCCCACCAACCTGTGTTAGTGTCAGTGAATGACTCTAATGCAACACCCTGCTGTGAACAGTCACAGCTGGCTCTGGGTTATTCATCACAATTCCCCAGCTCTTCGTGCCCTGCGTGGCTGAGGGCAGCATCATCCCCAGCAGGGGAGCTTGATCTGAGAATAGAATGCCTTGCTTTGGATGGAGGCCCAGGTCACACAGCCTTTGTCTGTGGGATGTGCACCCTGCACCAGCCATCCTGCTGCTCAGGCACTGCCATGTCCAGCCAGGGGGAACACTCCAGCCACGCAGGGCAAGGGATGCCTTGTGTTTCCCAATATCCCACATCCCACCTCCTTGATTCACGCCCAGCCCAAGCCCAGGAACATTATGTGCTGTAGGAATCTGGGTGGCAAATTATGGTAAGAACCTGAAGTATTATCAGTAAGAAGTGCTTTTGAAATAAGAGATTGCTTTTCAAATACCACAGGAGCTGTGGTTGTTTATTAACTTGCTCAGCATTTACAATTTGCAAACAAAAACTTTATTCTGTTTTGATGCAGAATGAAACATTTCCTGGTGTTTCACATTTTTCATGGTGGATGTTTAGATTTTGTGTGGCTGTCTGCTTTTCCATCCCGAGTCTTCCAATCTGGCACTGATGGAATTTGGAGAGGAAGAAAATAAATAAAGAGAACCATTCTATTCTTCTGTTGAAACATGGTATTATTGGAGATTCAAAAACTTCTTAGGAGAGTGCTGGGTGGGAAGGGAAATGTAGGTGGTTATAATCACCTTCTAACTAGGGCTGCTCCCATTTCTCCAGCTTCCAGACCCAAAGCCTTGCTGAGCCAGCAGTCCTGAGGCTGCTGAGGGCTGCTGCAGTGTCCCACACTCCTGCCTGCAGCATCTCAGCCTCCAGCCAAGACTGGGAATGCTGCAGACCCCAGCATTTAACCTTTCAAAGGGCTCCTCTTGTTTTGGAGACACACTGTGAAAATATTCTCCACTTAATGCGAGCTCTTGGCCTGGCCCTGAAATATTGAGTGGTTATGGCAGAGAAGGAGTCTGTGATGGGTGATCAATTAAAGATGGTAAACATGCTGTCAATGACTGTTCCAGGAAATACAAAAATTTTTGAGTCATTTTTATGTGAGAACATGAGGAGGGTAATTAGAAAAGCTAACAAGTGTATTCACTTGGAATGAATAACATCTCACTGAGATATAAAGCCTTCCCATTAGCTAGCAGTGGAACAGAGACATCCTGGAACCCAGACTTTAGAAATGGATGAAGAATAACAAATGCAGGTGATGCAATTTCTGCTGAAAATCAGATTTCTCAAGACATAATTCACCTGTTAGACTGTTCCTGAGGTGCACTCATGCTTGGGATGGCATTTTATTCTCATTAAACTATTCTGAGCTCAGAGAGACTAGAACCTCAGATGGTTCAAATCAGCAATATCCCCATCTCCACCCAAAGCCAAGGGAGTTAAAGTATTTACACCTGTGCAGTCTTCCTCAGGAGATTTATGGAATGATCTTTGGGAGGGCAGAGAGCTGAGAAAGGGCTGTGCAAGAGGAAAGAGTTTCTGACCTGCTGCCCTGACCCTGAAAGTTGTACTTTGAGAAAAACATTAGTACTGATTTTATCTCTGTTTTTTTTCCCCTTCCTTTTTCCCAGCACCAAAGAACAAAAGTTTCACAATGGGCTGCTGAGCCTTCTGAAACTTTCCAGGGGTGTCTGTATCTTCCCTCATCCAGTCTCATGGGACTCAGACCTTTCCTGAGGGCACAGCCCACCTCCTGCATGCACCTCCTTGCCAGCCCTCCAGCCACTGGAAAACAGGGTGTCCTCACTGCTGTGACAGTGAGCCTGGGCTGGAATCTGAGCTGGAATCCTATCCAGCAGCAAGGATGGGATGGGACAGCACAGCCAGCATTCACCTGGTCCTGGGGGTGAGGACAAAAGGCAGAGCCCACCCACCCAGGGCTACCTGCAAGAGAGAATTGCTCCTGGGCTGCATCCTCCAGGCCTTGGTAGGCTGCTCATTTGTGTATTTCTGTGTTTTAAGTAAGTTGAGGATGTTGTCAGTAATTGCTACAGCGAAAGAAAGTCAGAAATTATGTGATGTAATGTTCAGGCAAAATAAATTATGTAATATTATCCCAAGGAGATTTCCTCTTCTGATTACCCCTGAACACTCTTGTTCTTATCCTGTCACAGTTCTTCACCCTCTCTCTGGATTCTTCTCTTGCCTCTAGGCCATTTTCCCTTCATGTGTGCCCAGGTGTGCTGCCTGTGTCCTTCACCCTGACCTTGCTCTGTGCCAGTTTCCATACCAGCCCTTCCTCCAGGAGCATCATCTCCAAGGTGTGCTGGTAGCTTTTCCATTAATCCAGACCCACGTGCCATTCCTGCTTGCTGGTCTGTGTGTCCTTCTCACATGCTTTCCTCCCTTTACCTCCATCCCAGAGGTTTTTTCCAACTTAAATAATTCTGTGATTCCACGATTCCTGTGCCCTTGGATGAGCTGAGTGCTCAAGCCAACCTCCTTGAACTTTTCATCACAATTAGGCAGCAACAGAGCTGCAGGGAGAAGGAAGTTCTGGACCCCTTTGGTGAGAACCAAGGTGCCTGTGGGCAGGAGCATGGGAAAAGCTGAGGGAGCTGCAGAGCCGTCCCTGGTTAGAGTGGGGCTGTGGTGGAGCAGCAGGGAGGCTTTCTGCACGGGGTCATGCCTGCAAAGTGTGCTTCACCCATCCTCCCACTTCCAGGCACTTTGGCTGTGAGGTAGTTGTGATAATTTCCTATTCTGTTTTATGCATGCTGCCACACTTCTAACTCAGATATGCTGGATCAGAGCTGCTGTCTGCTGGACATGACCCGCCCGTGGCACGTACTCAGAAATGCTAAAGGAAGGTAATAACAACAGAAATGTCTTTTTCATCAGTGGATCTGGGAGTGCTCCATGGAAGATGCCGGGACAGTATCCTCTCTGTGAAGGGGAAGCTGAGACTGCTAAGGGTCTTGTCCAAAGCCACCCAGCAAGCCAGGATTCCAATCCAGGAATCCTACACTACAGCACACTCCTCTTTGTTGTAGGTCTTTAAACAAAACAGTATGAAACACCTTTTCCTCAATTCTCACCTTCCCAGAATGACAAAAATCACTTTGAAGTCCCAGCACATTTCACACATTGCCTGCTGAGTCTGCAGCCACCCTCCCCTCTGGCCTGGGACCAGGAGGATTGTTCCCAACAGCAGAGAGACTGTTCCGTGGACAAAAGCCTCTGGCATGGACACATGAGGGTTATTGCAGCTTCAAAAGCCCATATGTGAGTTCTGTTGGCACAATCTGGGCACAAAATTTCACAAACATGCCAACTTTTCTTTGTAACTTCATCTCTCCTGACAGTGCAAGACTCATTCAGACATATCTGTACTCCATACTTCTCCCATTCCTTTTAAATTTATTTTGTCTCACTCTACTTTCTTCCAGAGAATACCCTGTCATCTCACCAATACACGGGAAAAAAGTGTGATTTTTATAAGAGTAAAGAGAAAAAAAATAGTATTTCAGTCTCTTTTTTTTGTGAGTATCATGATGACAGAAATAATGAAAAACAACCTTCAAGTCAGGGACCACAAAACCAATTAGTTTGGAAAAGACTGACACAGTCAAGCTCTCTACCTCTTTTATATATATATATATACATACACACACAGTTATTAATTATCTTCCTTTTCATAATAAACACATCTCTTTTTTACACCTTTTGGATCACACTGTGGTTTAGGCATGTATTTGTATTTTCTTAGGGTCTGAAACTGTACAGACTAGTGCTGGCTGTGGAGTATGTTACAGCTAGGGAGTTATTAGCAGCAAATTCAGCAAGGATTAATTCCTCACCCACACGTTTCTTGCAGCAATCCAGATCTGCTGATCTCTTTGGTCTGGTGGCCTGGCCCTCGCCGTGTCTGTCTGCAGGGCTGAGCAGCAGCTGCCAGACGTGGCCAGGAGGGAGCTCAGAACGTCCCAGATCACAGATGGGAACTGGTTTGGACAGGGGAAGCCTCAGGAGGTCTCAGCAGGGACAGTCACTCCAGAGGTGGCTTTTTGTTACAGCCAGAGAAGTGACTAAGGGTGTCCAAGCCTTCCATGACAACGTCTGACTGATTGCCAGAGACAGCAGAGACAGAAAGTTTTGCCATAATAATAATTAGTATGTATTGCCTAATGACTTTTTTTTTTTTTTTTTTTTGGAGATAGATGTTGTCTAGGATTTTGCAGGGAAGAAGCAGAGTTTGGAAAAAGGAATTACAGCTCCTAAATACCCAGTTTAGCCCCTGCTCTCAGAAAGATACCAGAGCATCTGACCAACCCTGGGCATGGAGCTGGGCCCAGAGGATTGAGGTGCAGTACCTGGTGATAACTTTTTGCCTTCTTCTGGCCAAGACAGCTCCTGACTCAGTTTCCCCATCTGTAAAGCAGTGCTAATTATATGTTTATCCCCTTTGTGAAATGCTTTGAAGCCTACTCATAATATGTTACCTACAGGGCTGGTAATCACTATTATAATGAAATTAAAATCAAATTATATATATATATATATATATATATAATTCGCATATACATAATAATTAAGTTATAATTAAAACTAGTATTAATTTTTTTTTCTTTACTTGAGACAACATGCACAACAGTTCCCAGTACATCCGAAGACCGAAGACTGCAAGTTTGTTCAGTACAGAGCAAATAATTTCAAGATGGAATTCTAGAGTAAGCAAACCAACAAAGAAAGGCCTAAATTAAAGAAAAACTATCAAGGGATTCCAGGGTTGTTAGTACTTTACTGAGCATTTAAGTTAAACAGAGGTACTTTTCAACATTGTTTTGACAATTGCATAAAAGTAGAAATAAGAGAGTTCAGTTCTCTGCATCTAAACTGGAGATCCAGATCTGGTTTCGTCCATCTTTTGTCTGTTTTTTTCTACTTAACCTCAGCATTACTAATTCATAATTCAGACAGATGTGTTGCCATTTTGAGAAACTGGGAAAAGGTTTGATTCTTCCTTAATTTAAGTGGCTGTTGGCTTTACTCTTTCCCACTGGCTTGCAGTATAAGACTTGTTCAAGCTTTGCATGAATTTGAAAGCTCTTTCCTAAAACTCTAACTTCCAGTAGTTGTTCAATTTAATAAGACAAAGCTGAATTGACATGTAAGACATGTTGATTTATTTGTGACTCAAATTGTCTGGGAACATGATCTCCAAAAAGAAAAAGAAAAACATTAATATAATGAAGCAATGTCAGAAGCAGGACACAGTTCTCTGGCTGAAGATGGAGTGAGCTGCATTTCCAATTTATCAACATATCAGTCACCTCTGTTTCAGAGGCACTGTGACATTGAATGAGTTTTTCTTCCTAACAGGGCACTGGATATATTACAAAAATTAGGGTTAGAACAAGAAATTTATTTATCTGCTTAATGCCTATTTTCCATTAATTTCAGTCAAAATGCAGCTTCGTCTTAAAATGTTCAACTCTCTCTTTTTTATTTTTAATTGCTCTGGCAAGTTCATCAAATCCCACCCTCCAGTGGGCACCTTCCCTTCCAAGCCCATCCCAGCAAGCCTGTGAAGGGTCACAGCCAGTACTAACAGATTGTGGAACTCTGTTTTTGCAGTCACAGCCTAAATGTCCCCTCGAGCACACCACAATGCTCCTCCAGCTTTGCAAGCCTGGATTTTGTGCAGAAATTGGGCACGGTAAACACAGGAGGATGAGCATGCTGTGGTCTCTGAAATGAAAGCTCTTTAGTTTGTACCAGCCAGACTCCAGGGCTGAGCCCTTCCCACCTGTTGGATATCAGCTAAGGGATCTGGGCAGCAGCAGTGCACAAAAAGCCTTCTCCAAGAGCAGGCAGAGAGAGCTCAGCTGGCCTTGGCTGCAGCTCTCACCAGTTATTTGGAAAACTCTCGCCGTGTTTGAAAGATGCCCTCAGCTCATCTGCCTTCACATGCCTCTCACTTTGTGTACAAGAGGTGCTGTGAAATCACACCAGGTCTGGACTCTCACTAAAGAGAACACAGCTCCCACAGCCACAGCCTGGGGGTTGCTGTTCCTCCAGGAGAAGCTCTTGACACGTTTGTCTCTTTGTGCTGAGACAGGATCCGCATTGCTCCGTGCTACGTGATTGAATAAATTACTGCTTGTGGAAACTCTGCCTGTGCACTTTTCCAGCTCAGTAGCTGGGGGAAAACTGGGGCTGATTTTGGTTATCTGCTGCAAGGAGATAAAGCAGTCCCTGCACTCCTCATGTAGACATGAAAGCTGTGCCACCACCTGCAGTTCATTTCTGCTGGGTTGTGGTTGAAGGTGTGTTAGAGCCCCAAATCAAAGCTGGAACTCTCAGCTGTGGATGCTGCAGAGTGTGTGCCACCCAGTCCCAATGAATCTAAGTAAGCAAGAATCAATGAATCAATCCCAATGAAAAATAAGCAAGAAAGCCATCAGGAGAAAGGAAGCACTGCACAGGCTGGGCCTTGAGGCTGAGCTGCACTGCTGCAAGGTCCTTGGCACACACTGACCTAATTCAGTGGGAATTCTGTACCTGCATGTGCAAGAGGAAGTTTAGTCTGAGAAACTTGCTGAAGATCACACAGGAAAGCTGGGATAATGTTAGGGGAGCTGATCAAAAATGCCAAATTGTTGGTCAGTGCCTGGATCACAGGGCAATTATCTGACAAGGTTCATTATTGTGCTTTCAGAACAATTTCACTGTCACCCAAGAAAGAGGCAGAGGGCTTGGTCTGGCAACTTTGCTCTGTAAGAATCTTCCCTTTAGAACCTATAGGTTCCTTCTTTCTCTTACCCCTGAGGGTATCTTGGCAGCCATTAAGCCTGAGTGCTTCCAGGCTGTAATTTCTAGAAATATAGGCAATTAATTTTGCCCTGAGTTGCTTTTTTTCCACCAACAGGTGCTGTTGGAGAGTTTTGCAATGGCTCAGGTGGGAGCGACTTCACTGGGGAAGAAGGCAAGGAGCCTCCTGGGAGATCTGAAGAGCCTCTGGGTTGATTGAGGATTTTTTGAAGAAGAAGCAGAGAAGATTTTCTCCACAGAGAAAAAGTGTGACCAGGCAGGAGCCATACTGCAGCAAGAGACTGTGGGTAATAACAATTGATAAATGTGCTTTGATCTGTTAAAACCTGATTTATTTTGCTGAAACTCACTCTGTACGAAACATCACTTTGGAGTTTCTCTTTCTCAGCTCCAAGTGAGCCCTTCACAGTGCCACTAGGCTTCTCAGGATGAGTCCTTTCAGGGCTTATGGACACACCAGGTGTACCTTTAAGACAGAGAGAGGTTTTGCAAGAACTGGGAGAAATCAAGATTTAGCATGTGAGATAAAGGTGGAAGCTGCTTTAATTATAGATTCAGAGCATGTTGCATTAAGGATTACTCAATGATGAGATGACCACTCAGTCCCCATATAACCTCATTAAAGACTGATAGGCTTGTCTTTTAAATATGTGCTTTTCCCTGTGCCAGATCTTAAATGGTTCTCTCCCAGTAATGCAGCTGCACCTTTAGCAGACCTTTGGCTTTTTTTAGGTTATTGAAGATGCATTAAAAAAAAAAAAAGAATCTGCAATGCTTCAAATCTTGGATCTCAAATGCTGACTGCTTTGCCTCTCAGAGGGCCTGGGGAGCAGCTGCTGGGCTTCTAAAGGTTAAGTTCTGCAAGCAAATCCCAGGATGTTTTTAGCAGCCAAGCCCAGCTGCCTCAGTCAGCAGCCTGGTGAGTGCCACACTGGCAGCCCTGTATGGGCAAAGGGTTGGGTCCTGCCTCGTGTCTGCATTTCAGCTTGCACTTGCTCTCCCTGGATCTCTCAGGATCTACAGAGTCCTCTGTGGTGGTTGTGAAAGGATCACAGGTGATGTGAGCCCACCAGGACACAAGTCAAAACTCCAGGGGCACGGAGAAGTGATGGAGACTCACCACCAAACAGTACCTGGGTGTTTCTGGCTAACTCATTCATCTTGAAATGAGCTTAGGATGTTTCTTACTGAGGAAAACAGTCTTATGCATCTAGAACACTATCCAGAGTTAATGCCACCTTTGCCATAGATTCCTCCTGTGACTTCAGACAAATAAGCTTTTTCCTGCCCTTTTCTCGGAAAAAATAAGAATAATAAAATTTGCCTATGATTTGTCTCCCTCCAAAGTTCAGGTAAGTCAAGAGCACCTCAGTTGGGGTCAATGGATTTGCAAGGATGTAAAAACAGGTGAAACAAACAATGTTCAGTTACAAGGCTACTCAGATTTGAGCTGTCCCTGGCTGTTTTTACACCTCGCTGTATGATGTGTATATAATACTTGGTACACTATGTCACAATCTCAGCTGGAGTCATTAGATGATTCTATCCTATAATTAATAAACACTGTTGTCTAAATATGACATGCAACATTTCTAACAGCAGAGTATTTTTCATCTGAGAGTCTTAAAACACTCTCAGAACAAACACTGATTTCTACTTTAGAAATATGTGCTTTTCACTGGTCTCATGGAAAGAAAACAGCCCTCCCCCTTGTCTCTCAATCTAGAGAACACAGAGAAAAAAAGCATTTATATGTCTTTGCATTCCTGCCAAAGTGATTATCAGTGTCTTTAACAATTACAGTATTTTGAAGTGAATCATCAGCCTGCATCTCATCTGAGCATCTATTTTTTTCCCCATAATCTGCTTTTAGAGGGGCTTTTAACTGCATCAGATTTTTCTTTCCCATTAAAATGCTGTCTGGATGACTGGAAAATAGAATAGCCAGTCCTCACTGCTTAGTTTCCATAGTGAATGTCTGGAGCAAAGGGCTGTGAGATTATTCAATTACTGCAATAATGGCCTTTGACCTGCTAAAAACAATCCAGAAGACAGAATTCATATATTGGATTATTTTTAACATTAATCATATTCTATTTAGAAATCACAGTAGAGCAGCTAGGGTTGAAGAGAGACTGTAAACTATTTGTGTATATTTTATTGAAGTGGCAAAAATTTTTATGCTGCATAGTTGTACAAGTGATGCCTTCAGGGATTTTTCTCCCTTCCCCACATTTATGTTTCAGACTGCAAAGCCCCCTCCCTCAGCAGTGCATTACTAAATACTAAATACAAGTGTCGTCCAAGCACTCTGTGTAGACATTAAATTGCAGATAAAGAAATATTCTTGATCCTGAAACTGCAGAAGAGAGGGAAAGCAACATCTCACACTTGAGCCCAACCTGTTCATTTCCATAAATTGCAGGCAGAGACAGCAGACTGAAACAACTGTACTCTTAACTCTGCCCCTGTCCACACATCATAACCTTCCCTTTTTGCAAGACATTACTTTGGAAAAGAGTGAATCTCTGCCCTGGACAAACTCCAGAGAAAGATTCCTGGGATCACCAACACCTGTGTCCTGAGCCACTGACTGATGCCACAGCACAGCCATGCCACCACTCCCAAGGAAGGAGGAAACACAGCACTTGGAAAGGAAATCTATGGGGCTATAAATCAGGATTAGGTTTTCAGTTCAAGTACCAGTTGAAAAACACTCATTATTCCTGCAACCTAATATAGGATCAGATGCCCTTGTTGAAATTTCGGGAGGTTTTTATTGGCACTAGAGCTACGCCCATAGCAAGGACACACTGAGGACATTGGCAATGCAAATAAACATCTGAAAAAGGAATTCACACAGCAGTAACACTGGCAACACGCAACTTCCCACACAGCTGTTGTAGAAACTACAAAATACATCTGCTTGGAAACCTGGTGACTTAAAGAAGAACCACTCCTTATCAGGAGCACCGTGACTGTTTTAAACAGCTCCATCCTCCTGTGGGAAGAGGTAGATTTGAGTTTTGGCATGGAGGCAGGGGTACCATGGGCACCAATCTCTCCATCCAGGCCCTGGCTGCTCACAGCTCATCTGCTGCACGCTGAGGAGCTCTCACTGGTGCTACAGCCGTGTGGCAGTGTGTCTGTCACTGAGAAGAGAGTGGTGCTGCTGGGCTGGTTGAGATGAAGGGATGGGAGCATCCTTCCCTGCACCCTCCTGCCACGTTTGCTCATCCAGCCACTCCCAAGAGCAGCAAAAACCCCCTGTGCCTGCTGCTCCTGCAGCCTGTGAGCACCAGGACTCTGCAGGGCAGACGTGGAGGCTGCTTTTGTCTTTTCTCATGACAACAAACATTTCCAGTGAAACCTCCCCTTCAGGAGCATGTCTGGGGGAGGCATGTTTGCTTCAGACACATAGTGAAATGAAAACTTTGCTGGTACAAAGGGAGGTCTGCCCTGGAGCTCCTGAACTACGAGGTGAGGCAAACTCTGCAAATTGACACTACAGAGCAGTGGTTACTCTGTGATGTTATGACTGTGCCTTTACACTGGGGCCAAGCAGAGTCCAAAGGGGTTTAGATGCTCAGTCTGTCCTGGCTCTGCCCAGGGCTGGATGACTTTCAGAAATCCCATTCAGCCTTTATTTTTGATGGTGCTGTGATACAATTTGAGAGGATGAAGAAAAAATATCACTTTTTTCCCCCTAAACATAAACTAGTAATTTCCTAACATAGGCCTAGTGAATAAATCAAGTGTGTGCTCACTCTGACAGTAGGATCTATGGCACCCTGTGACACTCAATTATAAATGGCCCAGCAGAATTTCACACTGAGCAAGATCAGAAATAATTGTGAGAGCAGGTGGCATGAATGCGCTGAGGGGAAAAATCAGATGTTACAAATAAACTGTTACCTGGAGGAAGAGACTGGATGCAAAGGGGTTCTTAAAAGCTCAGCTCTTCTCTGAGAGCACTCAGGTCCCTTCCAGATCACTGGAAGCTTCACTGCTGCCTCCTGCTCCATCAGCCTCTGCTGATAAGGCTCTGTAAGAGCAGGGAGGTCTGTGTGGGGAAAAGATCCACCTGATCTGAGGGGATATTTGCACAGAGCGTGGCTTTGCAAAAGCTGTTTATTGTTTATGCTTTACCTCCCTCAAATGCAATGGGATGGTAAAAGCAAACCTGAAGCCCACCACGGAGCACTGCAAGGGCAGACTCCAGGGCAGGAAGCACAAAAGTGAATCTGTAACTTCACATCTCTACCTGAGGAATGGCCCCACGGGTGTCAGTGGTGCAAGGAAGGAGAAAAGCAGCTGGGACAAAGGGATTGCTGCCAGATCCCAGTCTCACCCTCCCAGCGTGAGCCCCTGCTCAGCTGGGGATGGTCCTGAGCACCTCCCTCTGCACAAGGGGTGTGGTGGCTGGTGCAAACCAGGGCTGTCCCCAGCCCATGGGAAGCATCTCCACAAATGGGAGCCTTCCAGCCTTCCCCAAAACCTTGGGCCCCACAGCAGCAGCTACAAGCTGTCCCTCCACTTACATGCTGCTTTCCAAACCCAGCCTGAAAATTGTCTCCAGACTGCCACAAGCCAGGGCTGAGCTGCTGAGCACCATCAGTTTTCTATCAGGTTCAAGGCTCATTGTCTGTGTCCATTTAAAGTGATGGCAACCACTGTGAGTTGCCATCACTTGATGGCAAAAAACTCTTTATTTTGGGACTGGTGAGTTCCAGCGTCCTGCCTTGGAGCAATGACCTTGCAGCACCACACCAGAGCTTTTGGGCATCCAGCTGCTGGGAGTGGCATGCAGCTCCCTGGAAAGAAAGCCATAGCTTCAAGATGGGAGAGGTACAGGTTATAAAAAAGCCAAGCAAGCACACACTAGCACAGGTTTCTGTAAAAGCAGGGAGAGCTAACCCACTTCACCATGGAACTGCTGCTTTTGATAGGGCTCTAATTGGGGATTTTTATTCAGTGTTGACTCTCTTTTATCAACTCCTTGTCTGCATGAGGTTCTTTTAGGCATGGTAAAATGAGATTCATATTACCACATTCCTGCTCCTCCAGGCATTTTCACATCACTTTTCCCCTCTGCAGATGAAAGGCAGTGCAGCAATAAGTGGCATTTCTGTGGAATATACTGCCTCCAGACACAAACTGCATGCACAATTACTTCTCCCTATGGGGAAAGCAAGGCAACTAAAGATGTAATAACAGCACCTTGCCTTTGCTAGGCTGCTTTGATCCTGGAGGATCTCACAGATTTCCAGAAAACCTTGTCCTGAAGCAATAAATCATGTGAACTAGGCAAAACATTTCCGAGATTGTTTTTTTTTAAATACAAACACCGGTCATCCATGGACAAAGCCCAAGAGGTTCTGTCAGATGTCTCCCCTGACAGCTTTGCATAAAAAGAGTGAGAGAGAATGAAAAATACCCATGGATAAGCATATACCCAAACATTCTGCATTTTCCTTAAAAACTGACTCTCTTACCTGTGTTTCCTACATCATGACAATGTGCAGGTAGGGAGTATGACCCCTCTAAGTGGGGCTGGGCACAGCCCAGAGATTTGGAATAAAAACATTTTATTTCTTCAGAGGCTGCAAGGGATTGGAGTTACACCCATCTAGCTATAGGAAGACCTGAGTGCCCATCTCAGCTCCCAGAAACCCCTTATCCCAAGTATCCTACAGCTTGGAGGTCAGGAAAATACCCTGTTAGAGAAGTGTGTGCGTTGTACCATGTCGAGAAGGGCTTAGGCATGTGTCTTCTCTATCCATAAGTACAAGATCTCTGAGATCAGCTGGAGCCACATCCCTCCAAGTTCATGTTTTCAGGGCACAGGCAGACCTGCACCAGGCCAGAAAGAGAAATTACAGAAAGAGAAATACGTGACAGCAGGGATCATATTAGGCAAGACTTGAATGCAAGCAGCATTGCACTTTTGAATGTCTCAATTTCCTTTCCTAACCTAGCTTAAAGACAGGTGATGTCAAATAGGTGCTTTGCAGTCAAATGGCACGTTTAGTGCCTGGGATATTCCATGGGAGTAGTTTTAGCTGCAGTAATTCAGAAAATATCGTAGCCTGACCACCCAAATCACTGACCCAATGTAGCTTTTTTAGGAGTGAGCTGTAAAGCACAGTAGGAGGATTTAAGAAAAATGTTGGTGATCTGGCTCTCTTTAAGTAACACAATAAATGCAGAGGGCCTGTGAGTGAATACACTTCACAGCCAGCTGGAGTTTCTGACCACTGACTGCTCATGACAGGACTCACTAACAGACACAGACACCACATGAAAATTCTGCCATCGACAGAGCTGCAGGTCTGAGAGTTTCCTTCGGTCTCACCCTGTGCTGGTGGAAAACTTTACTTCCATCACCTAGCTCTCAGCCAGATTTCATTTTTACTTGGTTTTAAACAGACTCATTAGACCATTCCCGAGATGGGCTTTGGTTGGTGAAACTTTGCTTCCTGAGACAAAGTGAAGTGAGAAAGGAAAACTTAAAAGGTAAGGCAAGATGATTTTGCTTATTTGCTGTAAGTAGATGGTTTTGCAGGCGTGACTAGGAAAGTCTTCCCAAAATCTGCTTTCATAAGCTCTCCAATCTGCTCTCTGCTGGCTGGCTCATGGATACTTTCTGGCTCCATAATGAGCTGTTATAAGTGAGACTCCTGTAAATCAGATGACTCTGTAGTCATTTGATGCTTATATTTGGCCTGCTGAGTCACAAGGACAGGGGTTACATCATGTCAAGCTAGTCATGCAAAACGAATTACAGACAGAGCAGAGCTCTGGGGTGTGCACAGGGTGGCCCTGAGGTGTGGGAGCTGGGCAGCCACCTTCCTGCCCTTACCCCATTGTCACCATCAGTGGGGCCCTGTCCCTCACTTCTGCTCCTGGCACAGCTCTTCCTCCTTCTCTGGTAGGAATATCTCCTTTGAACAGTATTTACAGCAGACCTCTAGAAGGCCCCCACCAGATAATGTCTGGTCACACACCCAGGTTCAGAGCAAGGTCAGACAGGGTGTCCCAGCACAGCCTTACACAGAGGACACTATTTTTCTTTAAAACAGAAAAGCCAAATCGTTTTCTTTTCCAACATACTGTTCCCTCTAACAGCCTGTCCCTGACCCCGCCTGTTGGCTGTACACTGAGCCGTGGCTTCCTCCCTGTGGTTCCTCCTCTTCTGCACCTCCTTGCTCCCAGAGTGGTCCCCAGCCTTGCACCCTCTCCTCATCCTCACACCCACGTGCTGGCAACTTACCCACTGATAAGTGCTAGGCAGCCTTTAGACTTCCTAAAGAAAACAGCCTTCACTGAAGGGCTTAATGCAGTAGGGAAGCCACAGCAGCCTCTCTCAGCAACCCCTCTGGAAAATTAGTGTTGCTGTTAAATGCTACCCTGTGCTGCAGCTGGAGATACCCACCTCTCCCATCAATTTGTAGGATCTCTTTGTACCTTTGGCTGCTCAGAGTTCCCACCAAAACCACGGAGAGAAGCAGGGTAGTAAACAGACTTATTAACACCTTTATTTTTCATGGGGGTGCAGCAGTTTAGAAGAAAAAGCATTTCACTCCATTAGTCTTAGGGTAGTCTTGCATCATGAAATAATTCAAAATCCTGCAAGCTGAAGTCAGGACAAAAATCCCATAAGCTCACAAAAAAGCATTGGTTGGATAATGGTATTCTGGTATTCCCCAGTGAAATATTTTGCAAGTTACCTCTCACAGGTCATTCTTTTTCCTTCAGATTGTGGAAAGCAAAAAATCCTCAGCACATGCATCAAAGAAAAAATGATGACTTTGATGGTTTAGCAGTCAAGCCACTCACCTAGAAGAAGGGGCACTCTGCTCCAGAAAACCACTTCCTTTTTTTTATGTGCTAAATATTTAATGCAAAATGTACAAGGTTTGGCAGCCACCTGCTTACCCTGACCACTAAATCACAGTCGTATTTGCAGTGGTGCCTCTCTATCTGATCAGAGTCTGAGCTTCTTGCTGCACAGCAGACCCATTTTCAGGAAATGCAATGGGAATTCCCACAGCTCCCTCTGGACCACCTGGTGAGCAAGCCTGGATTTGAATCCCACTACTCAGCAAATCTGGCTCCCCCAGTTCTTGGACCAAAGCTCCAGATTCTGTGTAGTCACTGAACAGAAGGAATGGATGAATTCAGATAGAAAAGATTCAGCTCTGGTGAGGTCTGGGAAAGGTGGTGTGGCCTTCAGGAGAAGGTGCTGGGTGGTGGATGCCAGCTGGCTGCAGGTGTCTCCTCGCAGTCCTGGGAAGGGCCCTGCTCCCACTGAGGCACAAGTGTTCAGGTAACACCCTGGGCTGGGTGGTGGCACTCCTGTGGCAATGTCAGCCACTGACAGTGAAGAAACCAGTGAAATTAATGGGCCACTGTGGGTGGACACCAGGAGAAGGGCAGAGGACAGACCCTGCTGGCTGCTGGAGAGGGCTCTGCTCCAGCACAGAGTCTCTGGCCGAGTATTTGCAGACTCTGCAGGGCACAGTGCTGGGCTGAGCCACCCTCAGCTCCCACAGAGTTTCAATTGTGTGACCATTCTCTGTTTGGGATCACATTTTTATTCACACATAGAGTATTTTCCTAGGTAGAGCAGTTCAAAAGCATCATGCATTGAATTTTTGTCCCTATTTTCTGGAAAACAGCGCAGCTTGCCTGGAAGTGTCAGGCTAGCCAGGGAGAGCAGCCCTCCCTGTGAGCTCTCACATCTGGCTTGTTTTCAGAGGTGGTGCTGTGCAGATCATGGCCTCTGTTAACATGAGAATGATAACTGATCCCAAATTTTATGGCAGGTGAATAGCAGTGGCTGCAGCTGATGGTGTGTCCTTGTGTTCTGGTGGCATGGCTGTCCCACCCCTGTGCCTGGCTGAAACTGTAAATCCCTGTGGGAGCAGCCTGAGTCACTCTCAGGTATCACACATATGAAATAAATAGCAGCAGCTCCGCTGAAAGGCTCCTGCCCTGTTGAGGACCTGGTTGAAACCACAGCAGGCAACTCAGACCTGTGTCCCTCCTCAGATTTGCTCTCCCTGCCCTCCTCTGTGAGAAAAAAGAGCAAAACTCCTATAGCCATGACCAGACCCCTCCCTGGTGGGAAATGGGATACCTGGGCTTGGAGGGGCACTGCTCTCACTGCCAGGGAGAGTAGAGTGAGGTCTGCATGAAACCTGCTTCAGGCTTTGTTGTCTTTTGAGCAGGAAGAAAAACACTCTCCCTGCAGCCCTTGACTGACCTGAGCTTGGTCTGCAGCACCAGCAAGCAGAAGGGTGAAGCCCCTCGCTCACGGAGAGCAGCCACAGCTCTTGCCTCAGTCCCTGCTCCCTGGGATCTGAGCTTTTGGTGTGCTCAGATGTCTGATCCCACCTGAGTCGCAGACCTCTCCACTGTGACAGAGCCTGCTGAGCTGACAGCAAACAGCTCAGTTGGATGTGCTGGAGATTGCAACACCACAATGTCCTGCAGCCTTCTCTGCCCCGTGTCACAGCAGCCCCAGCGCTGTCCCCCCTCTGTCCCCAAGCACAGCTGCCGTGCAACAGGAAAGTGCTGCGGTCTTTGGAGGAAAACACCATGTACCACTTGATCTCCCAAGGAGAAATAATTCTCGTGCTGTCTGCTGGTGCCTGTGGGGACCAGCAGTGCATGTCTTGGCAGCCCTCATGTGTTGTTCGAGGCAGATTTCCTGCACGGATCCATCCTGCTGGATGACGGCCACAAGTAGGAAGGAGATGAACACGCCCTCTCAGGAAATTATAAAAGAACAGAGCAAATGCTTTTGTTTGTGAAGCAGCATCATTTGGAGCACCATGAGAGCCTCCTTCCAGAGGCAAAAGGCAAGTTGGAAATCACAAGCAGCTCCTAATCCCATGCCAGGCACTGGGTGTCACCAGGCGTGCTGTGTAAGTCAGCCAACACTAGAAAGGACCTTAATGCATTCTCTCTGAACAATGGCCCCAGTGGAAATCCCACTGAAAAGGATGGTGATACACTTGTTATGAACTCATCTCTATGAAAGCATTTTCTTTTTCAAAAAAACAGCGTTGAGGAACCAGGGGAATGATCCATGGAGGAAGCTGAGAGAACGAGAGAGCAGATGCAACACAGGCTAACGGAGTGGGAGGCACTGCTCAGGTGACACTTAAGTCTGCAGCACATAGAGAAGACCTGCAGCAAAGATGGACTGGGCAGATTTCAGCACTGAGACAGCACTTGGAACCCTGGAGTCAAAAGGCCTTTTCCATGTGGGAGATTATATTGCAGGGATGAGTCATGAAAGACTCACATCAGGCATCCTCCAAGGCAGCAAACTCTGGAACACAGCCTCGGGCAACACAGAAAGAAGAGATGCCCGCCAGCCAAAGCATTCTCCCAGACTGGCCAGAGCCCAGTTCACACACTTTTGCTGCTGAAGGGATGTTTCCATGCAGGGCACGGTGCCTCTCTCCTACTCCATGGTGCAGCCAATGCTCCCAGGGCTCTCACACAGTGAGAGGTCACCTTCAGGCACCCTTCTCCAGGAAATGGAGGGAATTGCTCTTCAGCTTCTCACCCTCTAGAAATGTCCTGCAAATACTGAACTACTCCATGCAAAGGCAGGTGGGCCTCTCCCCAGCTGTGTTTTGTAACAAAAGGGTGTCTTGGACACGATCTCCAGGGAATAGTCTATGGTTGCAGATTCCAGATGAGAGCAGGTACTTCTCAGAGCGAAGTGTCTGTATCTCTTTGCAGATCCCTGCTACTCTCCTTGCCATTTCCTTCAGGCTAACTTAGGGGATTGCTCCTTGTTTGCCTTGGTGAGTCCTACTTTTATATGCTGAGTTCTCTCAGAATCTGCACATGACTCCAAACAGAACTGAACAGAGAAATATAAGAGGTAAAGTCCTGAAATACTCAGCCCTGCAGCCTCTAAAACCCTTTCTATCTGGGCAATGCCTGTCATCTGGGCAGCTTTTGACTCATTAATGGAGGAGCACTGATCTGACCATTGTGGAAGAAAAGGCCTTCCTGCACTGATATTTTCTCTTCATCTGGGAAGAGGAGATTTAGAAACAGAGCTATGGAAAACTAGCAGATTTTAGGCAACCAATACCTCTTCATAGCCCAAGGAATGTAACATTGAAAAATGTGTCCTTGTGAAAGGGAAGAAATTTCTGTAATTGATTTTCTAGTACTCAAATGGCTGAAACAGAAAGAGATAAATGAACTATCCTCATAACTGGACAAATCAGGGCATGCAGATAGTTTCTTGTAAAAATGAAAGCTTTTATATAGTTGAGGTTGATATATCTAACTCAGAATTTTTCAGATACATTTTAATGAAACTTTCAAAGTTATTTTAATGGAACCCTAACTAAGAGTATTTTGGGGTAAAACACTGAGCTATTACACCTGATTGTCTCAAAAAGCAAACCTGAAGGCAAGTGAATTTTACTAGGAACACCTGTACTGCACTTTAGCATTACTATAGTGTGATGAGAGTGCAGGAGACTTAACCTGGCCTAAATTTTTCTCACTGTTAAAAGCAGTGAAATCTCTTCTGCCCAGGCCTTGATCTCTGCCTAGACACTTAAGAGGAGGAGGCTAAAATCTGACAGCAGAGAGGGGACTCTTCTAAAAGGCACAAAGAGCAATAGTAGAAATTCTCTAGGAAAAAAAAAAGAATTTAGGCACACAGATTCCAGTTATATCAGCAGCAAAAGCCAATGTCTTTACAAATAATAATCATGAATGGATCAGTCTCTACAGGTCCTTACCAGTCCTCAGTCAGCCTGAGACAGATGCTGAACTATACTGAGACATCCAGTATCTAAATAGCTTTGAACAGCTGGTCAGTAGAGCTTGGCCAAAAGAACAGCTGAGTCAGGACATCAAAACATGACCCTACAGAAATTCACTGGGCACTGCATACTTTCTTTCTTCCCTGCCCCATGGATGTACCAATACATGCTCACTTACATGCACCAAATACACATTAAAAAAAGAGAGCAAACTGCCATGACAAGGTTCTTTACAGTCAGGAACCAAATTTTGAAGTCTCCACAAAATGGTGTGGTCCCAAGTTACTAAAGGAAAATATCTCAGGCTAGAAGGAAAACACCAGTGTAAAGAGCTGTGCCAGATTTTGTTAGGAAAGGTCCATTTTCTCATGCACCTGGACTCTGCACACTAAAGGCCAGTGCACCTGGGCTCCTTCTGCATCAGGGATGCTGCAGCAGAAATTGAGGATGCCTTGCATGTTCGTTTTAGATGCTCCATGTGCACAGCTCCAATAGTGGAGCAAATCACAGATGTATTTAAAAGGGAGAGATGAGGCTGGAAGGCTGATGTTGAGAAGGTTTTTGGTTTTTGTTTATTTCAGGCAAAATATTTTAATATTTTGTATCTCGTTTTCCCATGTACAATTATTAGCTCTGCTTGCCTGTAAGAACAATTTCAGGCAACTTCTAAACTTGCTTCTAAGTTCCCTGTTCTGTTCTTGCTGTACTGCTTAAAAGAGCAAGACATAGCAGGAATGGATGACACCCATTTGGCTCCAGGGAACTTTGTTGTCTGACTTTCCCATTTCATTTGTGCCAGAAAAGGTTTGTGCATCTGAGATGAGAGTAGCTCCCTAAGCAGATTTTTACCTTGGGGGACTGATGAGCTGAATGTTACTGTTGGAGGAGATTGTGTAACTCAGCAGATACCAGATCACAAAAGTGAGGTGGGAAAAGTCACTGGAACTGGTCCATGTCACGTAGACTAAAACCTCCAATCATCTAGAAAGTTATGTAAAACACTCTAGGAAAAAAAGCACTGTCACATAAAGAAAACAAGAAAATTGGTAATTCAGGAGATGTTGCAGGACTTTGCAGATCTCAAATAGCTGAATTGGCCAGAGTATAAATCCAAGCAGAAGACATCTAGCGAATAAGAATGGGCACACTTCAGGAGGTCATTGAAGGGGAGAGGAAAGGCTGAAGAAGGACTAGCTGAGCCTTCTGTTGGACGTGGAAATGTGAACATGTTTCCCAGGGCGATGCATCCCCTCTCTGATCCCAACAGACCTCAGGGGAAAAATCTCCTGGCACCCATTCTCCATAATTGCCCATGCAGTGGCAGCACCATCTGACCAATAACCAGCCACTGAGGGTCAATGGGAAAGAAGAGCAAGAAGGAAGGGAATGAAGAGAGAAGAATCTGGGCCCTCAAACGAGCAAGTGTATTAATTTGGATGTAGACTGCAAATGCTGGGATGCATGTAGGAATGGAGGCTGGGAGACAGCTGTGCAACCTGGAAAGTTCCAGTGCAGAGTGACAGCGACGTCCACGCCCATGGGAACAAAGAAGCTGCTCCCAGTTCAGCAATGTGCTGCTGGGAACAGATGCCGGTGCCTGAGCAGCCTTCCTCCAGCTCGGAGCTTCAAAGGCACGAGCTGTGCTCCCCATGTTTGCCCAAGTATTTGAGGATCAGGGAGGCATTCAGCCTCATTAACCTTTCAGTGGTATGGAAACTGCAGAGCAAAAGGACAGCTGGAATTCTTCCTCCTGTACACACTGACCTAGGGCACATTCATCTGAACACGCTGGGGTGTGGAGCCATGGTGAGTGCTGACATTCTGAGGAACTGCTCAGGATAGAACATGGACCTGCTGGAGCGGGCCCAGAGAAGGCCATGGAAAAGATCAGAGGGCTGGACCACCTGTCCTACAGGCTGAGAGAGCAGGAGTTGCTCAGCTCAGGGAAGAGAAGGCTCCAGGGAGACCTTATAGCAACTTCAGCTTGAACGGGCTCCAAGAAAGCTGGAGAGGGACTTTTGACACAGGCATTGAGTGGTGGGACAAAGGGGAAAGGTTTCAAACTGAAATATTAGATATTAAGAAGGGTTTTTTGCAATGAAACCGGTGAAATACAGGCTGCCCAGAGAGACAGCAGATGCCCCACCCCTGGAAGTGTTCAAGGTCAGGTTGGGTGGGGCTTTGAACAAGCTCATCTATTTCAAGATGTCCCTGCTTACTGCAGGGGATTTTCACTATATCACCTTTAAAGAACCCTTCCAACCCAAACTATTCTATGATACCTCTAAAAAGCGTATTGCTAGGCACTACGTTCTGGCAGCATTTATATTTTTGGCAGGACTATGGTGTTATTGTGAGAATCGAGGAGATCAGGTCTGTGCCTGACCTCACCCTGCCATTGTGCTCCTGCAAGGCTGCCCTCCTCCAACTCCACAGAGGGAATGAGGTGTGCCAGGGCAGAGCCATAAATCCCACTGCAGGAGTCCTGCCTGTGACATGAACTGGGTCACACGTCCAGAGGAGGACGATTCTAACAAGAAGCCCAGTGAGGTGTTGCTATCCAGGAAATACACACAGGACAGAAACACCAGCTCATTTGAAGAGCCATCTCCACTTGTGCTGCACTGTTTGCACGAGCTGAACTGCAAGGGAAAGAGTAATTCAAACAAAACAAGTAGGAATGACTGTAGAAAAATAAATGTGCATCTCTGAACAATTCTGATCTGCCCATTATTTGGGTTGTCAAGATCCAGAATAGATGTGTTGACTCAGCTTTAACAATGTCAAAGTGCAGCCTCCCTGGCCAGGTTCATCTGTCCAAATGTAGGCAAGTCGTGCTCTCTGAGACAACCAGGATATGCTGCCTTGCCTCTGCTGGCCTGTCTGGAAGGGGACAGGTTTATCCTGGGTCCTGGGTCACATCTGCTAGCCCCATGTAGATGTCTAGGGGCCCTAAGGTACCTAGGATGGGCATCAGGTACCTTTGTGTACAGAAGAAAATGGAGAAACTGGAATGCATCCATCCTCCAGGCTCCTTGATCATTAACGAGAGGTGTGTGTGTCTGCAACACCCATCTCTAGGAATCTTCCTTCAGAGGGACATTTCTCTTTCCAGACACTATTAAAATATCATTGAAAATAAACTTGCAATGAAAATAAACTTGAAAACCTGAAGACAGTTCAGTTACTCTCTTCCTTAGTCATGCAAACTTACTCCCATCATTGTCTCAGTTTTGGGTCTTTGTAGACTCAGTTGGAAACAAAGAGCCCAGAAATACCACACCACCAAACTCTGCCTTGCTCTGGGACATTACTCAGTCCAGCTCAGCCTGGTCCAGGAGCCCTGAGAAGCACTGAAGGGACAAGGAGCAGCAAGGCTGCACAGCACATGGAAAAAGGCTCCCAGAGAGGCAGTGTTCCCAAAACCATTTGCACCAGGGACTGCTCCTCCCTCACCATAAATTTTATGGGGTATGAAATGTCATGAGAAAGGTCTGGTATTGTCTTTTTATCTTATTTTTGTTCACAGCCCCTGAGGGAGCGTTAGCACTTTGCAATTGCTTTTCCCTGTTCTTCTGTCATCTGTGGATATTTCCATGACACACTTGCCCTGAGGCCACCAGACTCAGCTGCCAGCCCTGAGGGCATCTCCACCTGGCTGAACTAACGAGCAACGGAGGGAGGACATTTCCAGAGGACAAGATGCTTGGATTTTACAGGGAAAGGGCGTGCTCAGAAAACTGTAGCATTAGCCCCATTGACAGGTTGAAAATGCTTGCAGAGAGCAGCAGGAAGGCTGGGAAGAGCCTAGGGAGGACAGGCTGAGCTGTGGCCCTGCAGAGGGTGGCCAGCAGGTCTGTGTGGTTGTGCAGTTCTAAACCTTTGGTCCCTTCTATCAGCACCCCAGACCTTGTTTCAGCAGAGACTGTGGTGACATCTGGTCCATGGGCAAGCAGCTACTGATTTATGGCCATTTCCTGCAGGAAGGGGCTGTCACTCTGCCTTCATCTGCATTTGTAAAGACTCTGATGGAACGCACTCAGCAAGCAAGAGACACAGAGCTTTCTTCATGGTGTCAAGAAAGGATGTTTTCCAGATCCAATGAAGCTCCATATTTATGTCTCTGGTTCCTCTGAGGTAAGGAAAATGTGAATCCAAACCCTCACCCTCACAGAGCAAGCTGAGAATGGAACCCAGACCACCTGCATGCCAGGAGAGTGCTCCATGGACTGGTGTGTTATGACAAAAGTGGGTACCATCCCATAACCACTGCAGGTGGAAAACTCAAACCTGCTGCCATGGATAAATTAAGCTCCAAGGATAACTAACAAAACACCTCTGGAGATCCAGCAGCTCAGTAGGCTCAGGAATCCAGACGGGCTGAATTGTGTGGGAGAGATCCAATCTCTTGGGCTACAGAAACAAATACCCTCCCTCCAGAGGGTATTTGTGTTTAGCACAAGGCAGCAGCTGAGCAGAGAGCTGGGGTGCCTGGCAGCACAGTGCTGGACTCATTTCTGCACATCATGCTTCAAGCTCTGAAACCTCATTTAAATCTAGTCCCCAGTTATGGATCTCTTCCAGGTCCTGCCCTTCTGCTTCCTGTGCCGCATAGTGACACATTGGTGCATTCCTTATCCTGCACATTTTCTGCATTCTACGGGAATCCACTACTGATACCAGAAGCAAAAATAAAGCTAACCAAAAATATCTGTCCCAAGAAGTTGGCTTTCTATGTGCAAACATATGGCTGAAATGAGTAAACAGGGAGATCTTCCAGCTGAGTTGTTCTCCTGTGTGTGTGTGTGCACATGTGCTTGTATCTGCATTTTTCCTTGAACTGTTGTCATCTTCACTAAATATTTTACTATGTTCAAAAGCATGTCTGTAAAGGGCTTTCAACAGTAGGGAAGAACACATGGATTTTTCTTCCTCTACTGCACTAAGAATAATTCACTTGTCAGATACCACACTGCTCTCTTGATCAGGTGGTTCTGCAAATAGAGAGAAACCACATCCTATGCGCACAGAGAATCCCTGAGTCACCACTCTGTCTTCTGATCCATCTTCTCCATCTTTGAGCCATGACAAGCTGGGGCCTTGGACTGGCTCTGCTGCTCAAGGATTTATGCTATCAGGCACAGTTGGCAGAATATAAAGAGTAGAGATACAATTAACAAAATATGCTTGGATTACTACAGTCCTTTGACTGCAGTGGGACACAGCAGGAAGCTTTTATTCTGTAGCTGTCTAAAGCTGTGGGAGTTGAATCCTGTCTGCAGAAGTCCACAGACCTGACTTCGGGAGGGAGTAACCTCTCCTGTGATCTTTGAGGCACCAAGTTCCCACAGAGCTGGTGGGGCCAGGCTAACTGGTGTCATGGGGATTGTGCTCCTCAGGACAAACTAAGGGCTACCATAATCCATGCCAAGCAGTACAGCCACACCTCTTGCCTTCCTTGCCATAAATACCCAGAAAGCCAACTCTAGCATGAAGCCTTGAAGTCCCTTCCCACCCTGTGCTCTTCACCAATACCACTGCAGTGCTCACAGCCAGAAAACAGGGGTGATGCTATGGACACATTCCCATTTAGCAGCACTGGTCTCCTGGCTCACACTGGTTGCTCTCATCTTCTGCTCAGCTTCCACTAGGATCAGGGAAACTTGTCCTGTAGATCTCAGTGGGCACTGGATCAGACCCAGTGCACATTCTTGCACAGCAGCTGTTTTTGGCCCCAGGCTGGTTACATGTGGAATGGGCAGCATGATTTTCCTGTTTTTTAAAGATTACTAATGAAATGTCTGAGCATTACAATAAGTTCAACACAGAAAGTCTACATATAATTTATAACTTGTTCTTTTTCATTCTTGGTGGCGGTAAGTAGCTGGCCATGAATACAAGTTTATTTCCAAGATGTGTCCCAAACCCCTTCTTCTGATGAGTGTCCAGGGTTCAAAAATGTAATTTTAAGCAGAGGAGTGGGATTCCCTTCTGCTGATTTCAGGGTGGGTGAGATGGGGGGGGGGGGGGGGTTTGCTCACAGAGAGGGGAAAATCCCAGGGTCTGCTCACCCTTCTTGCATGCTTCCCTGCTTTTCCTCAGGGAGCATGCAGAACACTTCCCAGCCCCACTCCTCCCAGCTCTCCATCACCAGGAGGCTGCTGTGCTCCCATGGCAGCGTGGCCTCTCCGCTGGAGCTCGGGGAGCGCAGCAGCCAATCGGGCAGCCCTCATCAATCTCCCTAAGTGTGTTCAGACTCTGCGAGGAGCATCCTCACCACTCCTCTTCCCTCTCTGCAATGACCTGAACTCAGCTCTGCCAGCAGCGAGCAGTGAGCCATAATGCGATGCAGGGCAGCCCGGAATAATCTGGTTGGCATCCAAGGATGTATATTCACTGAGAGGCTGAGGAGTGTGTCAGCATTTAGTTTCAGTCTAGCTGCACTTTTCCTGCAGCACAGAATCACAAAGTCTCCGTCTCCTCCTCTGGATTGGGATTGATTCTGCACCGGGATCCTCTGAAAAGACAAAGTTTTCCTCTCTTGTTATTGCTGTACCACCACAATCTACCAAGATGTGTGACTGCTTTCATCTAGTTCTTCCTAACTGGCAAGGATCTCCAGCCAGTGGTGGGCTTACGTTTTCTATACTTTTCTGTATTCTGCTTCTGCTTTCCTGTGCTCCGCTCGCTGCGACTCAGCCTCCCCGGCAAACCCTGCAGCTGCTGGGGTGTGGCTTTCTCTGATGCTGCATGAATCAGATAAGGAAAAATAGAGTTAAGAAAAGCCTGTCGTTACCTCCTCTAAACTTTCCTGCACATGTCGAAGCTGTGCTTAAAGAAGCCTTTGACTTTGTAAACGAATTAAATTCAAGCTGTGTCTAAATGACCTCTTTCGGGTTGCATGCCTTAATTCACGAGCTTGCCCTTCATTTCTCAGAGTAGCAGGATTCCTGCATGATCCAATCCACCCGGCATTTACAATGGCTTAAAGCTGTGCTGTGCAGTGTATGTTTGCAAATTCAACGTGTCCTACGCTCTGTATTGGGGCTATTGGCTGGACAACACGGCACTCTGGAAGAAGGGATTATTTTCCTGGGTTTCCCTGCAGAGCAGGAGGAAATTAGCAATTTATTTTTTTTTTTTTTAAAGGGAAAAGATACACATTTTAATATAAAATATTGTTGAAGCAGAACAGTGATGACTGGGGGAACGAGTCTAAAGAGTAGTGCTAAACAGTGCTTAGCTGGCAGAAGAGTATCAATAAATTACAAATCTGCTCTTTAGTTTATGCAGAGATTGACCTGTTTTAAAACAAGCAACTTGTAGTCTTAAAGTCATGTCTACAAAAATGGTAGGAATCTAAAATTTCTACAGTATATTTTTCTCCCTAAAATATACAAAAACCTATGTTTATCTACATGCTGCAATAAATTTTCTCGCTATTTATTCTGGTAGAAGTTATAGTCTACAAAACACAGTCTGTAAGATTTTGATAGTCTAAAAGTAGAGCACTTTTTTTTTTCTTTAAATGCCTGATTATTTCTGTTTTCTTTTGTAAATAGTTTAGGATTATATTTTCCATAACAATGGAAAGTCAGAAATTGCTTGTCAGACTCTGAGTCCTATTATTGCCTAAGTTGACTTGTTGGAATCAAGGAGACAACTCAAGGAATAACTCATATCTCTCCACCCAACAAAAGATACAGTCTGGCTCTCTGCTGGTTACCTGGTGATTAGATAAACCAATTGAAGAACTATAAGGTCATAGCAAATATGTTAGGACTACACTCTGACCGTATTTAAATATGATTTATTCAAAATATATTTGACATAGTTTTGGTGAAAATATTTTCTTTTATAAATGTGACTATTCCAGTAGTAGCATTTTCCTAATGTTTGTCTGCCTGCACAGATTTACTTGTTTAGTAAACAAACTAGTTTTGTGGTTCTTACTACTCTTTCTGTTTACCACATCAGAGACATTCTTGGGACTTCTAGATACCTAATAGAAACTTAAAATATGCTAGAAATAGAATAGAAATAGAAATAGAAAATATGCTACCTAATAGAAACAAATACAACCAGAACACTAACAGAGCACTCCACCAAACAAGGCTTTTCTCACTGATTAGCAAAATGTTTGGATTTTTTTTTTTTTAGGCTTTTTTTTGTATAAGGAAACAAAATTCCCCCATGCCATGAACCTGGGTTGTTATTTCCTTGGTACCAGTCTTCTGATGGTGTGAAAGGATGCTGTTGGTGTGTCACATGCCAAAGAAGCATCTCCTGCACAGGGTTGTGCCATGGCAGCAGCCAGCTCCCGGTGCTTGGGAGGTGCCAAGCAGGATCAGGCTGTGGCACCCACAAAAGATCTGTGCTGGGCAGGGCTGCAGCAGGGAAAGATGGCTGCATGTGAAATTTGACCAGCATCTGCTTTCCAAACAGTTATTGCTGATGTTTCCTGGCAATGGGTTATCACCTCGGAGCTCAGGGTGTGGCAGCTCTGTTTTTCTCAGACAGGTAGGCTGGCTGGCTGCCCAGGCATGTGATATGGGTTTGAGAAAGGAGTATCAGCGTGGTGATGAGGCAGGATCATCTGAGCAAGGGTGGGGAAAACCACGCCATGAATCCCACATCAAGCAGAGCATATTAAATGCCTCGTTTCCTCCACGGCATGGAAGGAAGGCTGGCTAAAAATAGGCTGGTTTTGTAAGCTCCTGTCTCTGCTGGCTATATTCACTGCTCCTGCTTTAGCTGAGTGTCATGATGACACAGGTGAGAAACAGATAAACAAAACTTTGCCAGTTTTCTTTATTAGCCAGGCAAGAACAGGCATGCAGTTGGATCTGACATCTGGAGAGGCTGGGAGCGTTTTGCAGTTGTTGATGAACGTGTTTGTCATGGATAATTTTTGAGTCAGAACAACAAATAAGTAGGAGAAGAGAACATCTCTATCAGCAAACTGTGGCAGTTGGCCAAATCATAAAATATAGAGGTCTTTTTAGCACAAATGTTTTCTAAATCTTTCCTTCACCTTATTTTGGGGCATGATCTAAATCCCCAGAAACTAATGGCTGTAAAAGACACAATTCACTAAAACACTAAAACACTGGAGCAAGTGTGTATGGCCTTCTAATTGCCACCAGATGAAGGGTGAAAATAAAACACCTACCTTAGTCCTTTGCTGAATGGACACCTGGACCACAAGATTGCTGCTTCTCAGGTGCCATGTTGATCTTTGCACTGCATGGGGATGACACACCTGAGATCCTGAGATCAGCTGGAGCTCTAGAAGTCCCTGGCCAGGCACCACTGCAAGCTGTAATATCCAGAAAAACTCTACAAGTACAATGACATCCCTTCTCCTCTGTTCTTGTCTGCCATGCCAAAGGCCATGGTCCATTCTACCATACAAACTGCTGAGTATGGTCCACAAATTTTGAGAATCTAGAAAAAAATGCTAGCTCAATTGCACTTTTTCTTAGAAATATTTTCTCAAAATATTTGACTATGATCTGCAACAGCATCTATTCCAGCCCCATCAAGAGACGGATTAGAAAACCTGTAGCAGCCAGACTGCCAGCTTGGGTGAGGAACACCCTCCTGGCTCTCAGGAGAAGCTCTGACCTGACACACCAGCATATTTCATTTTCCCTCCTTTTACTTCATTCAGTGAGTTTATTGTTAAAATGACAAGCTGTTTCAGTTTCAGCAGACACTCATTCTCTGCACAGTAATGCTTCCCAATATCTACTCTTGTTCTACCCATGGTGACACCAAAATAACTGTGGTGCCAGCATGGACTGAAAGGGAATCTGATTCATCTGGCTCTGGCAGAGAGCTCCCTGCCAGCATCATGAATCAGGTTCAGTAAATTGCATCCCTCTGGCTTCTCTCGGTCTTCCCTCCCTCCTGACTCATCTTCTTCCCTCCAGAGTTTATATTTTTAGTTATTAGTTTCACACTTCTATTTCCAATGGGTACAAACGGGCTCGTTGGTGACTTAGGAGCACAAGTGGAAAAGAAACATCGGCATGACAGAGCCCCACAGGCAACAAGGCTTTCTTTGTCCATGCCCTGCCCAGTGAAGGGTTTGCTGTTCTCCATCAAGCTGCAAGAAATGGGGATGGTATGTACCCGCCAGAGGCACAGCACATTGTGTTTGCCACAGCTTCTGATTCATGTGAGGAACGGACATACCCCAGCAGCAAACCAAAACCAGCTGAAAAATGATTTTTCTTTACTGCTGCGTTTCAAAACTTCAAGAAGGAAGATGAACAGACATCTCAAGTCTGCTTTGGTAGTGTGCTCCTCCCTGGGCACCAAAGCGTGATGCATTTTGCCCAGCAGTTTGTGCTGGAAACCATCTGTTTCCATCCAAGGCACTCTGGCTGCAGCAGCCTCTTTTCCAGGGCTCTTGTTACTGTGTGAGAGGTGGAAGAATGTGAAGCAAAGGCCAGGGAGAGCCCCCACGAGCCAGGGCCTCCAGGGCCGCTGCTATTGCTCCTTGCTCTGGCGAGCACTGCCACCACCAGAGATAAATTACACCCTTGGTTTGACGTGGGGACTCGCTGCCAAGAAAAACACTCCAACAATCAGCCAGGCTGGGCTTGTCTGTACAGAGGAGTGGCTGCAAAATACTTCTGGATGCAGTTTGCAGCACGCATGGTCAGCCAGTGCCAGTGTCCTGTGCAGATGGATGTCGTGTTTTCCTCGTTTCCGTGTTTCCCATGGCACTGCAACCTTGTCCCAGCCACAATCCCATCCTCAGCACGTCTGTCCTGTAGAGTCTGCCAGTGCAGCCACCATGGGTAACCTGCATGTGTGGGGTGCTTGGGGCTGCATTGCTGAGCAGTGGGATATCCCTATGGGGATTTGGTTGGCAGTGAGGTTGCAGGAGGGTTATTTTGTCCCTGGTCTAACTGAGAGCACACCTTTGGGGATGATGTGGCAGTGCAGGGGTGCAGAGAAGGGATCACAAGGACTTCCTAGAGCCAGTGTTGATATGTAAGAAAAGGCACATGGAGCTGGTATTCTGCATGAGGGAGCTGGCCAGCCCATGCTAGCATGCATTCACTGTAGGAAATTCAGGGCCCCAAACTCTCAAACACCAAAGGAATAACTATCTCTCAAGGATACACCCCTGCCTTTATAGCAACACAGACAATTACATAACTGTGTCCAGTCATGAGTTTGAAAATGCCAATAAGGTCCAAATTTTTCCAGCCTTATGTCTTTGTACTTATTAGTAGCAGATATTACAACTAAATAGTAGTGTCTGTGTACCAAAACTTGCTGGCATAATATTTTGTGTTGAAGTATCTTCAGGGCCATCAGAGTTGCACAAGTGTAACCTTTCATTCCTGTTTCTGCATTAGTTTGTTCCCCTGCTAACCCTGTCAGCCCCTGTGCTTGCACACAGCCTCGCCATGCAGATAACAGCCAGGTCTGAGGTTGCAGTAATTAGTCGCTGGGCTTCCAGTTTTCTCTCGTACATATCACCATTAGATTTCTATCAGTGTATTTTTCTCTGTCAGAACAGGCTGTACCAAAAAAAAAAAAAAATCTATCTAGTTGTTAGAATTACTGAGGGAGAAATATTAGTAAATTAATGCTAGTAAATTGATTGTAAATTACACAGGTGCATTACACATACACTCTTCTACCTGCATTTAGAATACATAGAATACACAAAAGACAAGAAACAAAACTGTTTCATCTGTCTTTCACTGCCATAGGGTTCTCCATCTCACATCAATACAAAGTTTTTTTGATGAAACACACAGCTGGGATGGACCAGCAGACTAGTCCAGTGTGAGGACATGATGCATACTTATGAGCCAAGAAAATTAAAGGAAACAGCCCTACCACCTTCACCCTTTTCTTAGAGCACAAAAACAGATGCATTGCACAGTCTTGGAAGTTTTCCAGGCTTCCATTTTTTTTTTAAGTTCATGACACACAGCATGAAGCAGAATCTTTTAAGCTACTATGGCATCAGATGTGTTTCAGGGGAGGTGCTGAGAATGTGGGTGAACACAGAACAGATCAAGTTCTCCACACTTTTGTTTTCAAGGTTTGGCAGCACCAAAGCTGTGCTTAGCTTGGACTGATGACCAACATCAGTAAATCCCTTTGAGACTCAACAGTAGCATGAAAGGGGAAAATCTATCCCCAAATCCTGAGGGACCTGGAAGCTTGCTGTCATGGGCTGGAAAGGGAAATGTGATAGCCCCAGTGAAGCCAGGGCCATATGGAGTGGCTTGTCATGGATATTATATTTCCTCTGACCCTATTCAAGAAAACACCAACTCCAAATTTGACACAACCATGTCATGGTAAACACTCAGCACCCATTCTGTGGCACCCATTTTCCCAGTGGGATCAAAATTCTGGTAAGACACAGACAAGAGACAGGGATTTTTTTTTTTTTTAACTCCTATTGTTGATTTTGAGCCAATAAAATCACTGTGGGGTTTTACCACAGAGCCAGGGGGACTCTTTGTGTGTGCCTTTGAGAACATTGCTGCCTTCTTAGTGCCTCACCCTGAAAATGATAACCCTTGTCTTTGTTGGGCTCCTATACTTAATTAATGGCTGAAAAGCATCTGGAGAAGGTTGAAGTAGGTAAATGATGCAACTTAACTCCCAGTCTGATGACTGGTGTCACTGTTCCCAGACTACAATCTCTCTTTGATATTGGAAACAACGGCGAGAAAGATGCTGATGATGGTGACATTGGTTTTGGCTCTGGCTCCTGGAAGATGCAGTCATCTCATATCTTATGATCCCAATTACACCAGCAGATGTACTCTGGGTTCACACTAGTGTAACTGGAAAAGGGAGCTGGACCACAAAAAGCTTTGATAAAAGGGCATTACAGCTATGATTAGAAAAACAAAAAGGGTTAAAAGAAGGTACGGAAAAAAGATGGAAAAGGTGGGTCAGCATGGATCTGAAAGAGCTGGATCTGAAGTTGTTGTGAAATTTGTGATCTGGCCCAACAGTCAGCATGTCTGAGCCTCCAACAGCTGTTCTCTGTATTACACAGAAGTGAGGAAGAGCAGGAGAAAATATGAGATCTGGAAAGAGCCACACAGATCCCACCCATCATGAGAAAGGCAACAGTGGCATTAAAGGGAGGAGGAAGAAAACAGCCTAGAAAAGCTTTGCCATGAATGATCATGAAATTATGTCAAAGAACCTATAAACAGTTTCAGGAAAAAGCTAAATAACGAAACTTTTTTTTGTCTCACTCCCTTCCCCTTTGTGTCCTCCCCTAATCCAGAGTGGCCTTAGGAAAACAGCACAAGAATAGCTAGGCTCCACCTAATTTGGACTAAGGATAACTCACCTCCTCCCCACCCTATTTCTGGTTCTTTGCTTGACTTGTGTCATGTTTGTCTCTTGCACTCTGATCTCTGGTATGTGCCACAGCAGGAGAAGTAGGGAAAAGAGAGATGTTAACCTTTCCCTTGAGAAGCAAAACATGACTGGTGTGAGGGGGAACACAGTGCCTTTTCTTGGCCACTGAGTAAGGCAAGCAGCGAAAAAACCTGCCCTTTGCATGTGTCTATCCTGATTTCCAAAGGGGAAAAATTCATAAAGGAGAAGAATATACTTCTCGCCACCATCAATCCTGCAATTAAACTGAACTTTAGCAAAATATTTGCTGGGTTATGTAATAGGGGTGGATTACAACAGGCTGCCACATGGCTGGAAACTGCAGTTTTAACCCCTGGACACACTGCCTTGTGGTAGGTAAAGATAAGTGACATCATGGAGCTGTAAGAACAGTGAAACCTTTAAAACAGACAAACCTTTAAAATACACTTTGATGGTCCATCTGATAGAGCAACTCCAAGTATCTGAGGCTGCTTTTCTTCCTGATTTTCTTGCCTATACATGGCCTTTCTGTCTTTCTCCTATCTCTCCCTCTGAGCAGTGTCAGAGCAGTTCCCCAGGTGCCTCTTTCTCAGGTTTCCCACTCTTTATGGCTGCTGAGGATGCCCTGGAGGTGTTCCCTTGCACCAATGTGTTCATGGTGCCATCCTTTCTATGACGTGGCCACCCCTCCTGCAACTGCAGGTGTTGATGCTTCTTTTCTGTGAGCTGAACCCAGTGATGTGTGCCAGGACCAGGAGCACAGACGTGGCAGTTCTGGCTGCAGGGCACTGCAGGTACCAAGGTACAAACCCTATTATGAGGCTGACCCCAAGCCACCCTGTCTTTTCTGATGTTTCTGTGCATCAGCTGGATGAACTTGCCCCACAGTCAGAGACCACTTTCCTTCCTCAGCACAGGGTAAAGTCTCTCTAGGTCTGACCAGCTATTATTTGGGCAGCACTTAAAAACTGGAGAAGCAGAGCATTGTAGCTAATTAGCTGAGCCAGAATGGCACAAAGGACGTTTGAAAGAGAAGAGAAAACAAACAAAGCCTTGGCGAGGACTCACAGGCGAGGCAGGCTGGCTGCAATTTGCCGCTCAACACGCAGAGAGGCTCCCCAGGAGAGCTCCCAGGGCCATGGCAGAGGGGAGCACCCTTTGGGAAGAGCTGGCTGTGAAGGGCTCACATGATGTGAGGCGGGGTTGGCAGCCAAAGCCGCCCCCGCTGGCCCCACCCAGGGACCTGGGTGCATGAAGGACCCACAGCACCTCATCCATCACTGCAGGGACACTGCCAGCAGGACACCGGGACCGAAACCTGCCCATGGCTTCCAGGTAGGAGCTCGCTTCTTGCAGCACATCCCGCTGCCTTGCCTCCACTGCCTTGCTGCTCATGTGTGTGAGAAGAGGCACTCGGTGCCCTCAAGAAGATGTAGTTGCTGGTTTCTCTGAGCACACATCACATCAAGACTTTCTACCTGCATGTTAAGTTTCTTCTCTCTCTTTTCCCCAGCTGCTGGGGTTTGAAAATCTTGTTGGATGTGTGCTAAGATGATGAACCGGTTTTATTTGCTTTCTGCCTGGTATTGCTGTCATGACAAGCAGAGAAAAGTAGGATACCCCCTACCCTGACATAGCAACCAACATGCTACTGGGGCATGTATAGTTGCTTTCATTATGAATGCCTGCAGAACAGAGAGTGGCAAGGAGCTTCTTGAAATGGTTATGCATCATTGAACTTAACTGGCACTCACCCAGACCCCCAGATGGGAGAAAGAGGAGCTTTTTCTAAGCCCTTCCCACATTCTTGTGCAAATAGAAAGGATGAATGATCACCATCCCCTGTGCCAGACAGTTTTCTGGGCCAAATTCACACACAAGCGTAGGAAAGCCAAGGGGAACTGAAACTGGTGAAGCTCTCCCTTCCTTCCGCTGCTTGCAGTGATTGTATTTCATATGTTCAAATCCTTCTGGGATTGCTTAGACTGAATTTGCGTAATTATTTTCATCCTTGGATTAAATAGGCCAAATATGTAAGCTGGATTGCAACTTGCTGAGATCTTACTTTACACCATATTTTGTCCCTCTGGCATATATATTACACAGCAGCAGATTGCATTTAAGTAGTTTTTTTTTCAGAATAAAAGTCTGTCTTTCCTTGAGGGTGTCAATTTTCTCGTAATTCTTGCTGTTCTGTCTTGTATGGATACTTCAAAGGATCATGGAAAGGTTCTAAACCAAGCATCTACCCATACTGGCTTTGAGTACATCAGTCTGACTGACACCTCTCCAGACTTGGAGCATGCACAGATTTCTCAGCCTAGAGGTTAGGGGGAAGGTGTGACTTGATGCAAAAGCCTGTAACTACACCCTTGTTTCTACCAACTGTGCTTGTCCTTCATTGCTTGTGATCACTGATGAGAAGGGCAAACTCATGGATGTGCCTAAACCTGAGGGATAGCCTTGTTTTCAGGATGAGTAGACAATGATGCTTTTTGAAATTAAAGACAAAAGGATGCAAGGGGCTATGGTACCCCCAAGGTAGGAGCAGTGGCTTTGAAATCAGCTTTTAATTGCCTTGTGAGATGCCAGTAGGTACAGGAGAAAGGGTGGCCATTCAGTGTGTCATGCTATGGGAGGTCCTGAGTGCATCCTGTCCAGATGGACAAAGCATGTATGTGCTATAAAACATTCAGTGTTTTATGCATTATAAAATATTCAGTTCCATCTGTCACCAGGTCAGGGTCAGCAGGTACAGCCAAAATTCAAACCAGCATTTTTTGTTGTCCACCACCTTTCTTTCTGCTGGCAAAGTGCCACCTTAAAAAAAGCTTAAATCTTTCATGAGTTAAAATTACTTGCTCAGCAGTCAGAGATTTCCAGGGAAATATCAATAGTTTTGAAATCACCAGCTGTGGGTGGTGGTTTGTTCAGTCAGTCCTAACTTTTTCTTTGAACATTTGGGCTCTAAAATGGGAATTATGGTGCTTGGCCATCACTGGATACACCTTGGCTAAAAATCTTACCACCCAATTACTTCATCTACTATTAAGAGATGCTCAAAATCTCCTCTAGGCTCTCCCCCATGAGCTTGTGTCCTAGAGGATTTGTGAAATGCAGTTGTAGTGAGCAGAAAATACATGAGGTGAAAATCCCAGCTGCACTCCTGAGAGGACTGTTTCCCACTAGACCCATCTCCAACACTCCATTCCTCCTTGTTCCACACATCAAATTCCAGCATTTTCTGTATTGTTGGCATCTGCCTCCAAGAGCTCTGGACGTTTCCACCATGCTTCTTGTTTAGTCCAGGTGAAGATGTGCTCTCCTTGGCTGAGCCTTGACTAGGTCCCACTTGTACCTGCGCTTAATCCCTCCAGCCTACACAGTTCTTGCCTGCTGTCTCCTCTCTTCACCTCCACCACCTGCAGGATGGATCCCAGGCAGAGGCTGATGTGCTGCCAGCCTCTCCTGCCCCAAGGGATGGGTGTTCCTGGTAAGGACAGGTTCTGTCCAGAAACAGCGAAGTTTTAGGGGGTGAACAAGCAAGACAACTGAGCTAAGAAAATACTGCCATGGTTGGAAGGAAGGGCTGCTTCAGGCTCCTGTCTGGCTCATGTTGGCTCTATCTGAAGCACATACCCAATGTTCTCTGCCTCTTGGCCCTGCACTGTTCTGCTCTGCCGAGTTCCTGCTTGGTTTGTTCTCCATAAAGTGGCTCTTTCTTAATATTTATGGGTGGCCTTGCTGGAAGACTGTAGGTGACATCTGGCAGGATGACTTTCCTTTCTGCAGCTCCCTGGATGACAGCTGTGGGCCTTGAGCTGCAGATTCCCAAACCTGTTCTGGTTCATAGGCACCCCCAGGGTGTTCTGCAGTGCTGCTCTGTTGTAACTTGTTCCCTACTGAAAAAGCCAAAATCTCCTTGAGATTAAAAAAGTGTGAAATAAGAAAATAGAAGATTAGTGCTGTACCTGAAATTGATCTCTCTACCAAGATGTCTTTAAGGTCTCACCAAGGCTTCTCCTCTGTGCAGTTACTGAGAACCAGCTCATCCTTTGTGCTCTCACTCCTTTGTCTCACAACCCTTGGTCCTCCTCTCTCCAAGTTTTTTGGAGGGTTAGGTGGGTGCTACAGACTGCAGATAAGCCTCTGTAGCTGCTGCTTGCATCTGCACCCTCCCTCCTGCCTCCATATCAGTGCAGGGAGTTAAATTTGCAGCTTGGTTGAGATTTAGGCATTTCTGAGGCTGTAAATAAAACACTGTGTGCAATATCCAGGCTGTCTGGATTTGCTGAATTTGCACTGGGCTCACGCTGCTGTTTAAAAGTGAATTGGCTGCCCTGCCTCATCTCTTCCTGAGTATCATGACTCACACTAGAAAACTCCTCTTGGGTTTCTAATGGCTTTATTATGGGGTATGCACATGCATCATCTTTTTGATGGTCTCAGAGCTTGTGAGATGAGGTCAGATTTTCACAGAGACCACACAAAATATGATAATAAAACTGACTAATTGGGCATTTGGGATATTTCACTCCTTCATTGCTTTACCAGTTTTAAAGTTTCAGTTTGTTGATTAGGGACTTCAAGTTGCCTACAAGGGTTTGTGGTTTTCTGTGGTGCATGATCAGTTTGGAGATGGTTAATGGATCCTTAATTCCTCACCAAAGGATCTGTAAGAAAGGAATAAAGTTTAAAATCCAAGAGAGGAAATTAATTCTTTTCCCAAAAAAAAAAAAATCCATTTATCTTTGAGTGAGAACTTTGAATATAAACTGTTTCATTGGCTTTTCCTGTCCAGCAGAATGATGAGAGAAACTTTTCAGCAAGGAGTGAGAGAATAATCAGAAAAGCCAATCTGCAGCTTTTCAGTTGTGATTCCTTGGCAAAGTGGACTATAAAAATATTATAATGCAGGGAAAGAATAGTTCTAGGGCACAGCATTATGGATGTCATTCCAGAATTAGTCTTAGAGGTGAAAATGATGGGAGCAAGGTGAGAAGGTGAGCAGAAAGGTGTCTCTGAGAGGATTGTGGGGTAAAAGCCGAGCACTCTTCTGCAATGTGCCCAGCCCTTCCAGCTCCCCCTGCAGCTTTGCAGGAAGCAAGGGAGTGGTGTTCATGTTTCTTACTGAAATCCCCAATGAGAAGGGCTCAGAAAAAAGTGTGAATGAGAAACCCTCTGAACGCAGCATAACTGCATATGGGAGGGAATACAAACCAAATTAAATCTGGTTTAATGGCTGATATATTGGGTTTGCTCACAAGGGAAGAACAGAATTCCTCCCTCTGCCATTTGTAGGAGCTGAAAAGCACCTGGGCAAGCAGACACGATGAAGGCTCACCCATGGTGCACATGCTGTGCCTGGGCATTTTTCAGAACCAAGAGAAAGACAAATGTTGTTGTAAATGAGAAAAATTATTAGCCCCTGTAGCTGTGCTAAATTCTGCAGAACGACAGGCCCTTTTCCCACACAGCGTGAATCACTTGCTGGGTTTTTGTGCTACCAGTTTCACGTTTGAGCTTTCCATTCCCCTGGCTTTCCTCCAGCGGGTGAGAAATGGGTCCCTTGTAACCCATGGGCAGTGCCAGAGCTCCGTGCCATCCCTGCAGACAGCTCGCAGAGCCTGGCGTGTGCAGCCACACGGGATTTCCACAAGGGAAGCAGGAGGGGATGCCAGCCTGGCACTTCTCCTCTCTGCCACCCGAAATAGCGCTCAGGAGCTGAGTCACCGGAGCCATCCTTCAGCAGGGACAGCACTCAGCTGTGCTAACAATTACAGCTGGAAATGGGCTCCAGGCAGAAGTTTATCACAAGACACTCCAGCCCTGTCACTGCCCCAAGCAGAAGAAAAAGGCAGCCCGAGGACTGACCCCGTGCTGTTTTCCCGAGGCACTGCAGGACGGGTGCTGTCACACTCAGCATCCCTCTCATTCATGGATGCTGCTTCTGTTCTTGCATCCAAAAACCTTCAGTGAGGACTAACAAATCACACCTGAGCAGGTGATGCTTGCAGTTTGGCTTTTCTGGTTCCCTACCATACCTTTTCCTCTGTCATGTATTTGTTGAATTGTAGGAATCCAGAGCTTCCCTCTGGCTGCCCTGGCAGGCCTGGGACCCTGGCAGGGGTCAGGAACCCCCCTGGACAGAGCCCCCAGAGACACTGTCTGTGATCTCTGTCTATGGAAAAGAGTTTTCAATCTTACAGGATGAATTACAAGTTCTGAGTGTTTGATGTAAGTGATAATTAAGTGTGGCATGGGTGCAAAAGTAAAATTTTAGGATTCTAGATTAGGGGTCCAAAGGGGACAAGATGGAGGAAATTGGGAGTGTCCTGTCCTTTTTCTCCTTCTTCATGCCCTCCATGTTTCACTGTGGTGTTGGCATTTTTCTATTGGTTTAGGCTGGGGACACACTGTCCAACATAGGTGACAGATATTGGCACGTTATTGTAAATCCAGCCCAGGGAGTTTCTGGTATTTAATGTTTGTAACATCCCACTGAGGGCAGAGCCCCACACGCTGCCCTGCAGGACAGAGCTGGGCAGGGCAGCAGAACATGTTAGAGATAAACAGAATAAACAACCTGGAAACCAGCACAGACCAATTATGGCTTCTGCTTTGGCAGGGGGGCAGAAAGACAGAGACTTTCTGCAATCTCAGAATCGTCAATACCACAGACTCTGACACTGAATATTTAGAAAAGGAATAATTTTCTGAAACCAGGATTTTGAGTTTGGAAAAATGTAGGGCCAATGCTGTTTAACTGAACCACTCTCCACATAGGAAGCCATCAGCAGAGGAAGGTGATGAATCCTGTGGTGTGTAGTGGGAAATTGGAAGCCTTCACAGAGCTGCTTGTGAGGTGTCACATGTGTTTGCTTCCTGAGTCACTCGTATTACTCAGAATCATGGGCTGGGATGTGGCACATGGGTCTGCCTGGGCAAGAGTCCAGTCTGCAGCTGCCAGAGGGACTTGGAGGGAGCTCAGGACCGTGTGAGCAGAAAGGATCCATCCTGAGTGATACCATGAGGAGCACTACAGCCTCCATTTGAGTTCCTTGAGCAAGAACTGAACAGCAGATAAAAAATACATTTTAAAAATTCCCCACTGACTTCTGTCTTAACCATTCATCCACAGAAATACCCATTTCAAATACAGGAACTTCTAAGGACACTTTCCCCCACTTTTTAAAAGCAAAGGTGTTTAAACTAAGCTGACCAAGCACGAGGTGGAAAAGAGAAGAGCTACATCCACTCTCCCTTCTTTTTTGCCGTTCTATTTTTTCCCTGGTCAATCCAGGGCACTTCCTGGGATTCTTTAGTTAATAACATAATTTCTTATTTGAAAGAAGACAAAGACAAAGCTAAACTATCAGTAATTCTTTATTTAGCTTTTCAAATCCTTTCATGAACACTGTATAAAAATCTTCAAGATTCAGTTCTACTCCTACCCCCAAATACATTTAATACCTTTCTTTTAAAGGAAAAATAAAACTAAAATACTTTTATTTATAAGCAAACAAAGGCTGAAGACACAAGCACTTGTGTGAATAACAGATTGTGGCAGAACAGGACTCACTGCTGGCAGTGTTCAGTTTGCTGTGATTTCAGAATAAATGCTCTTCTCTGCACCTGACCCATTTTGGGCTCTTTCTTCTCAGCCTACATTTACAGGGTTTGCATCAGCAACTGAGAGCACTTCTGCTGTCAAAACTCCACAATATATATAATGTCTCCCTTTAAAAAAATATGAGCTGTTCTCTCTCACTTCATTGATTCCTATCTATTGGCAGCTGCAGCCAGTACCAGTACAGCACTGTGTGGTGTGCAAGACTGAACAGTGACCTTGTTTACCATTAGCATCATTGACAATTAGGAGGAATTAATTATTACACACTGGGTTTCTTCACCCAACCAAGTGTCTGGCAGCTGAACTCAAAGGCACCAGTTCAGAGGTGGGGAAAGGTCTCTTTTAGGGCTTCTTCCTCCACACAGAAATCCTGCTTCACAGCTGAGTGCTTCAGCAGAACCCAAGGGAATCCTAGTCATACTTATCAAGCTGATTTTCTCTGCCAGGAGCATCAATCAATGCTTAAATTCAATTTCTGGATGAGTACTGGGGAGTGCGGCAGTTTCAGTAACATTTTACTTTCTCTGGCACTGACCAGTGAAAAAGATGACATGATCTATGTCTCAGCCCCGACTGAGGCTGGCTGCTGTTGTTTCCTCTGCTCTCCAGAGGGAGAAAGTCAGGAATGAAGCATTAAAGGGCTCAACATTGCTGCCATTAGAAGTCACAGGCAATACTATAGCTGACTTCAGTGACAGTAAACAGGATGAAAAGACTTGATACCAAAATATACATGTGCCAAAACCCTTAAAGCCCAAAGATTTCATTGCAGCTGTAGGAACTGCACAGGACAAAGCCAATGGCATCAAAAATGCATTGTGGAGGGAGCACTCCTTTTCTTACTCCCTCTTGGCTGCTGTTTCCCAGAGTTTTCCTTTCTGGGGCACTGGCAAGCCAGTTCAGCTGAGTAAGCCAAAGTGCAGAAGTCAGATAACTGTGCTGATTATCTGATTTTACTTGTCCTGTATTTCTGGCTTTCCCCTTTCCAAGGGAAGGCTTTTTTGTGATGGGAGGTAGGGCTTTGAGGTGAATTCTGTGATGTTGGAAAATCAGTCTTAGCTCAGTGAGGAAGCAGGAGACTTAGAAACCCCAGATGGAATTAACCTAATGTATTTCCATCTCTCACTGATGATGTTTACACAGTGCAAGCCAGTCCAGAGTGGTGAATGGTATATTTAAAACGAGGTCCTCTAACATTCAGATCCACCCCATCACTCAACTTAACAGATACTTGATACCAATCGAGTGACTCACTTCATTAAGAAATAAACCCTGCTGTGTTGCTGACATCCTACAGCAAACACTGAGCCCCATTGTCATCTGCTGAGTCCTCTCTCTGTCCCAGCCCACGCCCTGAAGATGCACACCGAGTCTCAGGCACAGCAGCAGCACTGACCCTGTTTTTCCACGGTGCTGTGTGCCAGCCACAGACACACAGCAGCCCCTGTGTGTGTGAAATGCCCTCCCTTCATCCCAGCCTCCCTCTGTGCCCCTGCAACAGGGGCAAAACAGGGTGAGCATTCCTCATCTGGAGCAAAACAGTTTGTTTTATTAGCAAGACAGGAGCTGGTGCTTGCTTGTTCCCAGTTGGAGGGAGTTTTTCCCTGGTTTTCCCATTCACCTGGGCTTCTTGCTGCCTGTCAAAGGCAGCATCTGCCAGCTTGTGTCCACCAGGCAGGAGACAGAAACAGGTGCAAGGAACCCAGTGACAGATGCTGCTCCAGATGTGCGGGAGGGCTCGGGTTAGAACACTCCTAAAGAAGAAGTATCTGTAAGAAATGCCCCTCCTGTGCCCACAGCCACTGCCAGCAAACAGCCCTTTCCTGGCTGGGGCTGTGTGGGCACAGCCAGGTCCCCAGGTGAGCATTTGCACCCCTTCCATAACCCAGAGCAGGTAGCATCGAGACCCCAAAGCCAGAAGAAAGAGATTATTTCAGTGCAGTTCCCAATTCCTCCTCCAACAACCACTGGTAACCACCACTAAATGCCATGGAAACCCCAGGGCACGCAGTGATATCAGCTGCCAGGAGTCTTTTATTTCAAGATCTTTGTTTAAGAACTGTTCTAAGGCTTTGGGGAGAAAGACAGCAAGGGAGGGTTCACTGAAGCATTTCCTCAGCTGGAATGTCATAAGCCACTCGAGCACCCAAAAATGCAAGAGTTTATGCCATTCCCTACAGGGACTGGTAAAAAGGAAAAGGGAAAAAAAACCCAGCCTTTAGTGAAGCATCTGAAATGTGTTTTGCTATAGCAGATAAAAAGTTCTGCTCTTTTCAATGGCATCTGAGCTACTGCATTTAATAATTATACTTGGCTTTTATTGATGTCTGGGTTTTATATGAGATCTTTTTGTATTATTCCATATCGATGGCAATACCCTTCAACTTTCAATTTGATAGGGAAAAAATGTCTTGATCAAATATAACAAATGTCACACAGATGCTTAAAAGTATTCCAGAAATACCTAACTCAGTAAGTGATTGAAAATTGAGAGTTTGTGAATGTTGTATCCATACTTGACAATCCTTAGGGTGTTTTTTTTACCCTGGATTTTGAAACGAGTAAACTTACTGACTTTGTGATATCCAGAAGCAAACTGGAAAATGAAACTGTGGAAATAAGAGTGATAAGGCAGCATGATGACAATGCAGAAAGAGAAACAGTTTGTTTCAAATAGTTTTTTTCCAGGTGCTTGGGCATTACCACCTGGTACAAACAGGTTATTCACGGGTAATTAACATCTATCTTTCCAGCTTGAAGAGCTGCTTTTGTTTTCTTCCTGTCGGCTATTTGTCACTAATATTCACTTTTCAGGGAGGAGCCCAGGTCTGCTTTTCATACAGTGGCACAGGTTTTGAAATAGTAAATAATATAATCAAATAAAAAAATAAAATTAAAAAGAGTAAAATAATAAAGATTCACGGTCAGCCAGCTCTGAATTCCATTTGAGTGGGGAACTGAAAGCAGCAGAGAGCAGGGAACGGGATGGTTTGGGGAACACGGAGTAAATGCTAACTTTTAGCTCAAGCCCTCCACAGCAGATTATGGAGCTGGATGTGCAGCAGCAGCAGCAGTGAGTGCTCAGGTGTGAGTCCTGCAGGCGGTGGCTTTGTGCCCTCTGCTCTCAGTGACCTGCCATGGCACTGGCAGGGCAGGAGGGCAGCAGCTCCACGAGTCCCCTGGGCTTTGTACCAGCCTTGCCAATTATAGGAGTTTTCCCCAGGTCCGTGGCCATGGCTGCGCTGCCCCTTGCTCCGGCTGGCTCCTGGCTTTCTGTTTTCTGTCCAAGCTATTTGGGCTGCAGAAGGTCAATGCCAGCACTGTCAGGGCCAGTGGAAACTCATTTGGGGGACAAAGAGAGATGGAGCATATGCCTGAGGACAAAATAAAAGAAACTGTGCAGGGTGAATTAGTTTCCTCTTCTCCTCCTGCTAGTAAAAGGATTACCCTTGGAAATGTCTCATTTTGTTTCAATTCTAAATAATGCTTTCTCTGTTGTCGTTGGGGTTTTTGTTTATGCTGCTTGTAGATCTGCATTTTTAGGTTTTGTTTGTTTTTTTTTTTTTTCCCACCAGCAACAATATTAACCACTAAAGCAAATATATATATATATATATATATATATATATATATATATATATATATATATATATATATATATATATATATTTAGGATCCTGGAATAGAATTTTTGAATTTCTGAAATGATACAACTCTTCCCTGGATTTGTTTGGTTATTTTGCCATCAGTTTGAATTTTACCACTCCAGCCCTGGATACCTGGAGTTGACATTTGTTTATCTTCACAAAGGAGAAACCTCTTTCTGTACAAAATATTATCAGCTACATCTTGGTGTTAGTGCAGGAAGCAGGCAGGTTGCCACAGGTAGGTAGACACTGGAGCCTCTTTTGAGTAAATTCTCAGATGAAAAGACCAATCTACTTGGAGGACAGATTTCAGTTAATTTACAAGATACATGAATGACACCCATTCATTTTTGGGGGGGAACTCATCTGAATTTACTAACTTCAGAAAGAGGTCTTTGAGTCCAACCCTGAGGTTTCTTAAAAGAGGCAGTGATGGAACCTCATTTCCATACCTGGCTCTCTCTGTGTGAGGTTGCATGTCTACCTGCAAATGGAAGTTTTATGCAAAAAAAGTTGAAGCAAATCAATCAAATTAATGGCTTATGTATTGCAAAAGAGAAGAAATTCAGAGGAAGTTTGCATGGCTGGCTTAAATACCTTTTCAGTTCAAACTGACTGACTGAAATAGATAAATATATACATTCCTGTGTCGTAACAAAATGCAGTCATGGGAGACAAAGCATGGGAGATGTCTAAATTGGAGATTAATGTTACATTTATCTTCCTTGAGGCTAGAACTGGGAGTTGGTGGCAAAATGCTTCCACCCATTCACTGCTCTCATTGCCAGTCTGATGTTCAGTTCCATCCACTCTTCTACATCTTGAGTTTACATTGATCTTGTCTCTCCTTTCCTTTTTCTTTCTCCTGTGGTTCATTCTCTTAGCAGCCTATCTCTCTTTCAGCTGGAGGTCCTCAATTTTTTAACTCCTTTCTGAATTGTGCAGACAAGTTTGCTTTCTTATTTTTTGCAACACAATCTTTACTTGTGGAAATTTTTGGCTTCATATTTTTCCCCCAAATATCCAAAGATTCATAACTGCTAAAAAGGAAAAATAATAAAAATTATCACCCTTGCATCCTCCATACTAAACTACAGGGATTTGAGTTCCAGAGCATGCTTTACTACAATCTCGTGGAACATGCTGCCTCTCTCTCTTTGGGTCAAAGAAAACACAGGAACATTCCTGTTGTTTTTAATTTCATTTCTCAATTACCATTAAAGCAGCACACCCTTATGCGTAAGCCTAACATGAGTCCATGCACAGGTCAGGGTGTGAGTAGCACTAATAAAAGAAAGCTTGTGACATTCAACTGTGTATTTGCAGATTTACCTGTGAGCAGAGTAGAGACAAGAACGTTGTATCACAGTAGAAAAAACAACATTGAAGTTGGGAAACAGGGTTAGATATAGGATAGAGAAATGTGAGATACAATGGTGCTCCCTGCCAAGGCAGTTGAGCAGAAAGGAATATTTTTAATATTGCTGTAGCATAACTCAAAAAGCTTTATCTTTTAATATTTAGATGTCTGTCAAGAAGAGTAAACACAAGGGCTGTTTGGAGTGTTCTCACTGAATAACTTGTGCTGAAATCACTTGGTAAATTAGGAAATTATTGGTCTGATAGCATTTTTTCAATAGCTCAGTAGAAAAACAGTGGATTTTATAAATATTTAAAAATAAACCAAGTGAGCATTAAGAATTCCTGTCAGTCAAATCATGTTGAAATTATTTAATAGTCCCAGAACAGCACCATATTGACTGAAAAGAGGGGCTATTTTAGCCTTGAAATGGTGTGGAGATAAATCTCTGACACAGCAGTTGTCTTCAGTGAAGTCACAGCTGCAGGGCAGTGCTCAGACATCCAGACTCACACCTTCAGATCCGAGATGAAACTGGAAAAAAGCCACTGACAGTGAACGTAGATTTCCCAACACCATGAAAACCAACGGAGTCATTTCTTCCAGGCTGATGGAAAAACAGTTGGCTTCTCTCAACTTAGCCAGGAGTTTCTCTCATGTGGGCTTTAAAAATTCTTAAAAGATGGAAACAACGCCCATGCATATATTCAGCAAAGACAGCTGAGATGCAGCACTGCCTGGGGATGGAGCTCACTGCAGCTGCTGCCACCCCGCAGCCTGTGCCCTGCTGGAGCGCTGCTGCTGGCACCGCTCACTCCGCATTTCTGCATCCAAAACTGTCCCCACATCAATCCATGATGTAGGCTGGGCTTCTTTTGCATGTGTGTTTCTAAACATGTATGTTGTTTGTCAGGATGTTGGAAGATGGCTCAGAAAGGCTGGACCTTAGCCTAGTCCTACAGACAGCGCACAGAAGTAGGGATGGCAGCAAAGCGAGCCTGAGCCAGCTCTTAGCAAGGTCTGGTTCCCACTCTCAGCCATCTCAGAGCACTCTGCTGCTGCAGACTGCACCTCAGGAAGCCTTTATTGCTTCTGGCCACCTCCATCCTTGAGGCAGCTGCAGGGCATCTTGCTCAAAACACAGAATCAAGGAATGGTTTGGTGTGGAAGGGATCTTAAAGACCATCCAGTTCCAAGCCCCTGCCATGGGCAGGGATACCTTCCACTAGAGCAGGTTGCTCCAAACCCCACCCAGCCTGGCCTTCAACACTTCAGGTGCCACCCCTGTGCTGACACTGTCCCATTGCTTCACCTTCCTCCTTCACAGCCTTACACCTTGCAGTGGCTACAGCCAACCTCTGCTTTTAACTCTTTATGTGGATGCCACACTCACAAGAAGGCAGAGGTTCCGTGTGAACTGCATACTGCTTCACAACATATTTATATTAATTATATATGATTATAGATATAGTATATAAACACACATTATGAGATTATATATTATTTTGTATAGGTATACAATAGAATCACATAATAAATAGACACAATTGCTGAAGTGTTACTCAGTTCATGTGCTGAAAAACTGCGTATATTAATTAGATAAAATTACACATAGTATTTCTAAATTAAGTTATATCTGTGATCTGTAATTAATATATAATGTATAATTAGATGGTAATAATATACATTAATTGCACAAGTTAAATAATTTGCTTTACTATAAATACTGTAGTTGTGTGACCCTGTTTTCATAAAATGCCTGTTAAGCACCCACATAAGATGGAATCAGAGACACACGTGCAGTTTTCCCTCTCAGCTTTTCAAATACCCTCTGTGGAAACCATGCACACCCATTCCAAACTTGGACCCAGAAACCCAGTACTTGCAGAATATCAAAACCTATTCAGAGCCAACAGCATAAAAATCCCCAGCACAGCATCTGCCTCGACACGAAACCAGGCTGCTCTGTAAACACAGGGGTTTTCCTTCTCTTTTGGCTGGAGTGTTTTTTACCGGCTCTGGGTTGTTGGCAAAGCAGCCGGAGCAATTGCAGGACACTCCCAGGGCTACTTATGTGTTGTTTGTGTTTTGCACCTTCTCTCACCTCACCCCTATTTGACAGAATGCAAACCAGCAGCCAGATGTTTCTGTGAAACACGGAAACGCGGCTGAAATCTGTTGCTGTGACTTTTTAAAGCTTCAGGGAGGAGGAGTCAAAGGATCAGTGGAATTCCTGGGAGAGGGAGGAATCAGCTGTATTACAAATTTCTTTACGTGGGGTTGAAATAGAAGCAGGTGAGAGGAGGGGCTGGGAATTGCCATAAATCCGTTTTTGCAGGCGTTAAGCAGTGTAGAAGAATGTCAGCGCACGGTGAGCGCAGCACTCCCACCTTGCCAGCCACCGCAGCGCTTCGCTTGGTGCAAGCACCGTCAGCTCAGCGTTCAGGGGGCTGCCGGAAAGAATCGAACAGCTGGCTAAAAGTGACAGGGAAAAACGAGCTTAGAGAGGACGCTGGGACAGCCTTGCAGCCCGTTTTGAACCGCGCTGTCGTGACAGGCTGACAGGCTGCATCCTGCGTGTGTGCATGCCTGCATGAGAATTTACTAGTACCTACGACGTTGATTACCCAGTTATGTCCTGAAGCAAGGCTGGGAATGAATTTCAGGAAGAGAGATGTTTGTTTTGCGCGGGCGCCCACATCCCATATACTCCCAGTCCCGCGGAAATCGCCCCGCATCTCCACCCTGCGAGCGCCCGTGCCTGCGGCCGTAGGCAGCGAGCTGGGAGAAGACGCGGAGCTCAGGAAACAACCCCTGTGCCCCCATTCTCAGCGCCCCCGACATGGAAAGCCTGGCCAGCAGCAAGCCCAGGGTCTGTCCCCTGCTCCCGCCCCAGCTGAAGCCGTACAGCTGTTGCCTGAGCAGAGAAAGGGGTTGGATTTCACGGGCTGTGTAATCTGCGACAGTGCTCTTTGCCTGGGGGATAGCAGCGAGCCTCACCCAGGCTCAGCCATCCCCTTTCTGCCCGTGAGGAACGCCCCGGTCGACATAGAAGGAAAATTGTTTGCTGAATTTCTGCACAGCCCTCCTTCCAATTGCTGGAGAGAGAGGGGGAGTGAGAAAGAGAGAGAGTTTAAGGCAGGCTCTGCACTGGTGTTCTGGGCTATTTCAACTTCAGGGCAACTTTAGAGAACTTCAGTTATTTTTGGTAAGTTTTTTTCTTAAAACCCAAACGTCTCTCTCGCTTTCTTTCTTTCTTTCCGTGAAATCTCTGATGCAGATTGCAAAAGTTTGCAGTAGATGATGGGCTTTTAAAAATGCAAAGAGATGTGGGCGTGAGCATTTTGCACCCTTTGGTACAGAAACCGGACTTTACAATTGTAAAGACATAATGTTCCCAGCTGCTGTACTTGATGAACGAAACCTGGAGATGTTGTGTGTTAAATGACACTGGCCAGAGCTTCAGCCAAGGTGCCTCTCACCTTTGCCCCTTTCTTGCGTATGGGAAAAGGTGAGATCAGGGATGAACAACTGTGTTCACCTTGATAAAAAGTTTCTGATCCATGTTTTTACATAGGGGGTTTCAAGTCTCAAAGCCTCCCAAAGCCTTCAGAGGGATGTTGGTTCTTAGTGTATACACACCCCTCCATTCAGTAATCTCTATTGCAGATCATGCATGTTGTTTTTCTTACTTCCTCTGTCTGTATACTTAACCCATTGGGACGATCTCAAAGATAGTGAATCTCTTTTGTACTGCAAAGAGCCAATCCCAATTGTTGCAATGAATTTCAGGGTGCAAAGGGCCATTTTCTTACAGTGAGGTTGATTTCTGATACATATGAGTTTTCTGTTATTTGATCTTATCCTAGTTATGTTTGGATTTTGTAGTATCTCTGCTCCTATAAGAGGAATACTATTTGTGTGGATATTATATCTCAAAAGATACTATTTGCAATACATATATATATATATATATATGTATATACTGAGATGGCATTAGGATCTCTGAATGTTCATGGAATTTGAGACTAAGATTAACCTTGAAGCATTCGAAAAGCAGATCCATAACCTTGTCAGTAGAAGTTGGATCCTGGAAGTGTTCACTGCAAGGCTGCTGAGGCTTGTTCATAAAGTGCTGGGAAATACACAGGGTATAATTATTCTGTCCACCTGTCTAGGTTCATCCATGTACCCTGATACCTTTCTAAACATGTGAATACAGATAGTCAGAAGTAGAACTTAAAACTGTAACCATCTGTAGAGAAAATGAAAAGTCCATTCTCTCAAAGCTTTGATAGAAAAGAGAGAAAACATTACTCATATGAGAGAAAAGTCCAAAAGACATTGCTAAAACAAAACCAACCATTATTCTTTATAATTTATGCCACAAAAAGCACAGAAGGTTGGAAGATGACTTGTAAGAGACCCAGTACTTATGATCACCTGTTGCATGCATGAGGGAAAAGGTCTTAGTATTGCCTCACTCTTTCTTTTACTGTAATAAAGAAAAATGTCAAGAAATTTTGCAGATGTAAACAAATCAGAAGTAAAGCAGCTCACAACAGCCAATTTACTTCCAGAATCTATCCTAACATACGTCAAAAATCCAGCATAAATATAATGTCAGATGTTTAACGGCACGGGAAAACCTATAACATCTCAGGATTTATTGGGTTTTATTAGCTATGTTTAAAAATGATAAGTGTGACTGGAACTTTTAATTGCAGAAAGTCTATAACAATGGAGTTAACAATAACTCTTCAGCAATAAACTGAAAACTATAAATCTGCGCCAGGCGCTCTGCGGTGCTGACATGCTCCATGATGGCTGTAGCTTTTCTGTGCAAGCATGTAGATTTGTTAGCTAAAACTGCATTTTACTATCTTTGGTGTGGCACTCTCGTAAAGTAAACTCTACTATTAGATTATGAGGCTTGTGTAAATCTCTGACTGAAGTCAGTTTGACTCTAGTCAGTGCTCATAAGCAATCCATTGGGGATGGCTGCCTTCCAAGCTCCTCTGCAGCGAGTGTTAATGTCTTTTCAGTCGGATGGGGCAGCGGTAATTTCTGGCAGTGTCTGGCCAGGGGTTTGGAGATGGCACGTATTCCCTGCTTTTAATTGTCTTGGACGCTCAGTCTGTAGTCACAAAACTATGAGGTCAACGTGCCTCTATTCACTTTTGGCTGTACTTGAAGCTCATCACTGCAACAAAATCCAACAGTCTGTAACACATGGTTATTGGGAATAGCTGCAATCTGAGTTAACCTGCTGTTGACTTCAGGGGGTTCAGTGCCCTGTGCTTGGACATACCTTTCTCCAGGAAGCCACACCATGAACTTCACAGGCATTTCACTTCATGTTGTCACTGTGAGTGGAGGGAGCATCAGGGTCTTACCGAGATGTCATGCCTTACACGAAGCCACAGGAATGTGTATTTGAAGGTTTGAATCTCCAAATATACTCAGAGCTTTGGGTTGTTTTTATTCCTCTAAGTCTTCTACTTGGGCAAAGAAGTGAGTTCATCCTATACAAGTGTAAAACACTGAGGGATTAGAATAAGATTTTTTCCCAGGATTCCTCACATTCAAGGACCTAAATGATTAGAATATAAGGCCGTGTATTTGAAAGGTGTGAAATCTTATAAGCTGAGCAAATATTTGAGTAAATACAGTGAATCTATTTTTTTACATTCCATAATGTTGCTTACATTTGGAAACAGAAAAATATGCCCTCAAAAAAAAAAACAAACCCAGCGTTTCCTCCTCTGGAGAAACATCTCTCTGTGTTTGTGGGCTCTGCATTGCAGCTGCAATCTGAACCAGTAAGGCTGAGAAAAGCCTCACCATTAACCTTGTTTGGAGTGAGGAGGGGACCTGGCTCCCTGCACCAGCACAGGCAGACCCAGCAAGGGCAAGCTCTTGCTCTCAGGCAGTTTGCCATGTCCCTGACCCCCAGTGCACCCACAAACTGTTTTCCTGACAACACCAGCTAACAACTGCTGCCGTGTCTGCTTCCCTTAGGTAACTTCCAGTCTGCCCAGCAGGCTTTTCCCTCCACAGCCAAGTGCTGGAGCAGTGCTGAGCGATGTAGGGGATTCAGCTCCCAGTGGAGCTAAGATTAAACCCGACCAAAGCTAGTTTGCCATCTCTCCACATGCTGCAGGAATCAAGGCAACATCCTTGTGGCAGGGAAGGTCATCCTTTGGATGACCTACAGCTGTGCCTAGCCCCAGTGTGGGAGGGTTATGCCTGCTCCAAGGAAAATTTGCTAAGTCCGTGTGTTTGCTCATTTTGCTCCGGATTTCAGAGTCAAGGCTGGAATTCATTATTTCATATTGGAAAACAAAACCTCAGGCTAGGAGAGGACCATTCACGTACTAAATACTTCCTACCAATATGTTTGCTTCCTGAAATGGGACTATAGGTAGCCATATATCTGAAAGTAACCACTGGCTTACTGCAGAGAATAGGTCTGCAGTTTTCTGTCAAAGAAGGGGATGTACAAATGTGTAGTCCAGGGTGACAAGTGAAAATAGTGAATCCAGAGTGAAACAAGTCAAAATAGGCTGAGGGTGCTGTGGCATGTAAATAATAAATAGGACAAAATAATTGATAGAAGACCCATCAGTAAGGGACAGCAGCTCTCCAAGGGAGAGAGTCCCAGGCCAGGGTAACAGCTCAAATCCCAGTAAAATTCCATGGAGCAGGAATGCAAGTGCCTAAAGAAGAGCAGGCACCAAGTCTACTTCATCTACCTAATAAAGATAGCAGTGTCTTCAGGGGGCAGAATTATCTGTTTTTCAGAAACACAAAGAAGGAGATAAGGTTTATATGATTTCCAAGCTTGCTGATAAATCCTTGAGGCTCCAAAGCCACAGGAACTGCTCTTCACTGCTGGGCAAATGTTGTTTCTTCTCTGTAGTTAAGAGAACAAACACTACTTGATTTTGATAGCAGTGGTCTGTACCTGACTTTCATCGAGTCAGAGGAGCCTCTCTTATCCATGCAGCCCTCTGATTTTAAATACCTTCTACCTGCCCACTGACCTCCCAGTTCTCTCCCCTTGAACAGTGGTGTGGTTGCAGCCTCAGCCAGCACTGAAAAGCAAAGGTTTTAAGCTGCACACACTTCTTTCAATTTCCACAAGTCCTAGCTAAATAGTCTAATAAACTGTTATAGATATAAAATATTCCACCTTGAAGTGCATCCTGAAAGCTCACACAGTTTATTAATCCAGGCATCCCCTTTTTTCCTAGGATTCCCATACTCCATACCAGCCATAGGAAGCAAATGTCATCAGGTTTCCACAAGTCCTCTGCTCATTTACTTGCTGTGTGATTTACTCCAGCTCCTGGACCTTTGACTGTCAGCCAGGCACAGTGCTCTACTTTTCCCTCAAGTAAACACATGCAGGAACTATTCTTTTCCTCACATCACTCTTTTTTAATCCAAAGAATTTGCCTTAGCTCTATTACTTGGAGGAATGAATTCCAAAATGGGAATTTTAGCCTGAGTAGAAGAAACTCAAAGGACATGGCACGCATGAGCAAAAATTATTAGTTAGCAAATGGGATAGTAAGTTTTCCATGCAACAGGAATGGCTTTAACTGATGCTTGCATTGCATTCTGAAGGGGGAAAAATAGCTCTATGGGATGGGGCATCATTATCTTGAAAATTAGAGATCAGCTTTTGGTGAACCTCAGAGAAGTTAGCAGCTCTCCCTCAGATCAGAAGATCAGATAAGCATACAAAAGATTTGGTTTGATTTTTTTTTTATTTGCTTGAAAACTAAGGATGGGTGGTATTAGGTCAAAGGTTGGACTTTATCATCTTGGAAGTCTTTTCCACATTGAAAGATCCTGTGATTGTGTGTGTGATTTTATTGGAAGGTCTATAAGAATGAAGATCTATGAAACTATCATGAGAAAGTTGGTAATTTCAATTGCTGATGTTTCCTGATATGAGCTGAGCTTCCCCTATTCCTGCTTCTAAAATCAGCTGAAAGCAAATAATTTACAAGAACACAAAAATGTCATTAAGCATTCCCCAAATATTTTCATATATGTCAGAGCTGATCTGATTTATGCTTCAGTGAAAAGTTCTATTGATTTTTATATGATCTGTGTCCTCACACTCCTTAAGGCTGACTTTTTCACATAATGGGCTTGATTATGAGAAAAAAGTTGTTTGCAGAATGAATAGCTCAGCCAGCTCAGTGCCTAAAGAGCAAGTTAGAGCTCATTTTGGAGGCAAACTGGGCATTTTCACATGAGAATGACTACATGCAGCACTTGGGTTCATGGTGATGCCATCTTGCTACTCAGGCTTCCCATGAACAGTGATGGGTAGTGTGTTTTTAGGCTTTGCTCTCAGGATCCTTTCTGGAGGCACGTCTCAGACTAGAAAATGATTGACTATGTAAGTGGTGTAAAACAGACTCTTCACACACAGGTATTTATGAGGGGACATTCCAGTGATCAGCAGAGCTGGATGGAGGCAGGCCCCCACAGGTCTGTTGTGAAAGGAATAAATTTAGTAATGGCACTGTGATCTTATATCTGTATTTGGATTATATGTTCACAGTGGATTTAACCACTGCTTCAGTCAGTCTAAAAGCAATCTGTGAATGAAAGGGTTTGGATAGAGATAGCAGGAGAATTCATGTTTTTCTTCTTAAAATTATCCTTCCTCACAGATTAAAAAGAAGCTTTTGGATAACTGTACTGGGTTATGCCAGGAAAGCTCATCACAGAGATTAGTGCATTAACTACATAATTATAATGTATACATTGCATGCTTCACCAACCAAATATATAAACCTTATTTAGTCTAAATAAACCTTAAAGCCCAGAGAATAAGCCTAGCATTTTCAGATAAGCTCAAGCATGAATGTAATCTCTCCTTAATACACCAGCTTTTTTCTTAGAAAGAAAACAGTCTGCTCAGCGCATGTGACAACAAATCATCCCTGGGTCTCATGGTGAGGAGATCAGAGCAGCCATCAGGAGTCCCTGAGGAGCCCAAGCAAACTGTCCACAGCAACATTTTCCTGGGAGCTCTGCCCAGTGCTTCCCCCTCCTTCTCTCCCTTTCTCACTCTGTCTGCTTTTCTACCCTGGATAAGCAGCCCCAGTCCTGCAGAAGCGCTCACATCCCAACCACGGGGCCAGACCCAGGCCATGGGGCCCCTCCCAGAGACCTGGATCATCATTTCCCTTCTGCTGCTGCTGCTGAGCACAGCAGGACTAAGGAGTGTGGAGGGTGTGTGGGTGCCTGAGGTATCCCTGTTCAGAAGTCAGGCTGTCAGAGGGTACTGGAAAATGAAGCACCCCCGACTGGCAGGATCTCAGCAGCAGTAGGTAGGGAGAATCTGGCAGCAGAAATGTTATTTGGAGGGCAGCAGTGTTGTGTCATCCTGGGGCCAGCATGAACAGCTACACGTGTCAGCACCATTTACTGCACATCTGTAAGATGATGTTGTAGTCAACATATGGGCTCCAGAGCACGCTGTCACACAAACTCAGATTAGGAAAATGCTGCAGTCCCTCTCTATCAACATAGAATTGTGGCTTTTCCAGGAGAGCAGTGTCTGGTGCAGGGCAGGGAAGGCTGTGGCAGGCAGATGGCAGAGCAGATGGGTGGTGGCTCTGCAGGGTGGGTGTTTGCAGCCAGGCAAATGGTGCAATTCTTGCAGAGGCATTCAGGGCACTCAGCACTGCAGGTGCTCTGGAACAGAGATGGTGAAGCACCTGAGTCAGATTAACTTGTTGGATGTGGACAATAGCTGATGGCGTGGCTTGGGAAGGAAAACCTGTGAAAAAAAAATCTCATTTATTATTGTCAGGTTTTAGGGCTTTTTTTCCCCCAAAGAAAACTTTAACTTCATACAGCGCCCATGAAGGAAGATAGTGACAGGCTCACCTTGAAGTCCTTTGCAGCTGGTACCTCTGAGATCAGTCTGCTTGGCAGAGGCAGTGTTGAAGGAAGATACCTTGGCAAAAAGACAGGCATGGGAGCAGGGGAGCTCACAGCACACCCCCATACCACAGGCTGCTGCATCAGCAAGGCTGCCCAAAGGTGCCTGCAGACCCTTGGGATGCAGTGATGGAGTCAAAGACAACCCCAGAGCAGGGACAGAAGCAAATGGCGTGGAAATAAAACCAGAGATTTTGGATTATTTCTCAGGGGCACGGAGAACGCAGCCAGCAGGGCCACACACAGAGACATCCAGCCACAGCCCAGTGAAAACCAGTGTGGGTGAGACAGCCTCATGCAGCAAAATCTCCTCCTTGCCCATGTGGGCAACCACAGCATTTTTATTTTCCAGCCCAGGAGAAACACCTCGGAGGAGTTGTCTCAGATGCTGGTGCCCCAGAGCTGTGTTGCACATCAGCAACAGGACATGCTGCAGTGTGTTTGTGTTTGGGGTGTTTCTGCTGACCATGCCCCCGTCGTTCTTAGCTGATTAATGTGTTTCATTAATTTCTTTGCTCTCCTGTGTCTGGAGCTTATTGCTGGTTCACATTCAGTCCCTGCCCTGCTCTGAAAGATGGGGATTGGAGTCAGCAGATCTCCACCCTGCATTTGATAGGGAAGCGGCGCTTTTGCAATGATCCCCCAAGTTGTGACATGCACTGGAAACTGCTCCTCTGCCAGCTGTCCTCTGTGCAGGGAGCTGCAGCTAAGCTCAGGTGCTGCATGAACACCTCTGCACCATCACACTCTTGTTTTATGGCCTGGCCTGACAAAGTTTGGGTCCCGTAACAGCACACACAGACACAGCCCACGGGCCTGGGGCTGTCATTTGCACCAGAGCAAAGGGAGGGCAAAGGAGCTATGAAAACCCATTAGAAGTATTTCCCCTCCCCACAAATCCTCCTCTTTCAAATGCCCAATAAGGGATGGAGAGGGAGGGAAAACCCTCATCCTCTAATCCAAAACAGGAGCTGGCTGTCGTACCAGCACAAACAGACCACGCCAGCTCCTCCACCAGCTCTGCTCTTGTGAGGAGACAGAGATGGACTGCGATAAGGTTTTGGCTCTCAGCACACTTGGAACCATGGGGAAGGCCAGCCAGAGCCCGGCATTCAGGGGAATTGCTAAATGGGCTCTGACAGACTGCAGCAAGGAGCAATGTCCTTGACCTGGCTGCAGCAGCTCTGGGGAGCAGGAGTGAGAGCTTCCTGCTTCGCTGGGACTTTGCAGACAGCAGTGTCTCTGGCAGGAGCACAGCTCAGGCCTGTAAAACTGACTCTTGTTGCACAAAAATGGCACAACCCAGCCGTGTTTGTCAAGACCTATTCTTCATTTCTTGCTGCTGCAGTCCGAGGGCAGGTTCAGGTCCCCACTGTGCTAGCTGATACACAGTCTCCTACCCAGGTGTGCCTCGGAGGATTTAGAAGGTTTGTGTCACACAAGCTGAGCAAAATGGAGGTGACAGTAATGAGGAAATAGCAGAAACAGTTCTACAGAGAAAGAAGGAAGGCTTTCTCGAGGTACATATTTGTCTGCTTCATTTTCTAGAAGATCTCAGAAAATGTCAATCGTAGTAAAGCCCTGGTGGCTGGAGAAAAGCTGTGGATGCAGTTGTCCAACATGTGGGTTCATGCAGAGTGTTCATGGTGGAGGCACCTGATACAGGAGCATCTAAGAAGACCATGAGCTCTTTGACCTTGCCATGTGTGGGATCTCAGCTGCTCTTCTGCAGAGGAGCAGGACACAGCTGCTCTCTGACAGGAGACCTGAATGCAAAATCTGGAGGGCAATTTTTTCCAGTCAAGAGAAGTGAGGGAGTTGAGTGTTTTAGGCAACCTGCAGCTGCTGAAGTTTTTGTTCCCACTGTCATGCCCCTTGAGTATTTGAGTAAGAGCAGGATGCGACATGAAATGTTGCATTTCTTTTTAACTTCTGTCCAGCTCCCCTGAAGTACCTTCAGTAGACAGAGCAGCATGTTGGAAGTGGAGTTAGAGCAACAGCAGCACAATACCTGCAATCCCAGTTGGATTTGTGTGACAACAGGTAGGAAAAATGGAATGGCATTCACCTTGAGGGTGAGAAAACAGGCAAGTAAGAGTTTAACTGCTCAGAGACACGGACTCACCTTGGACAGCAGTAAGGATATTTTGCTGACAGCACATGACGTATTTGGTGGAAATGAGATTTACATTGCTTTTGGAAAATACATGAAAGTGGCCTACCACACAGACATCATAGATAGCTCAATAAGCAAATTTTAAATATTTGGACATTCTGTTCACAAAATAAATTTATGGGAAATTAACCTTAATTAGCTATCAGTCGTTTTGCAGACCTGAGTGGCTTCAGTGAAAGAAACATCCTGACAAACTTTCCTGCCTTTCAACAAAATAAAAAGGTATAGAGGTTTGTTTAAATTTATACTTACAAAAAGTATTCTGTAGCTTTTTTTTTTTTTTTTTCTTAATAGTAGTAGCTCAGTTTATTCAGTGCTTGGTTAAATTACTGTCATGGTTTAACCCCAGATGTCACCTCAGCCCCACAGAGCCATCCATTCACTCACTCCCTCCCTCAGTGGAATGGGGAGAGAGTACGAAGAGTAAAAGTGAAAAAAACTCATGGGCTGAGATAAGAACAGTTTAATAGGTAAAACAAAATCCACACACAAAAGCAAAGCAAAATAAGGAATTAATTCACTGTTTCCCATTGGCAGGCAGGTGTTCAGCCATCCTCAGGAAACCAGGACTCCATCACAGGCACTGGGGAAGACAAATGCCATGACTCTGAATGTGTCCTCCCCCTCCTTCTTCTTCCCCCAGCTTTATATGCTGAGCAGATGCCATATGGTCTGGAATATCCTTTGGGTCAGTTGGGGTCAGCTGTCCCAGCTGTGTCCCCTCCCAGCTCCTTTTGCACCCCTACTTTGCTCAGTGGTGGGGTTGCTGTGAGGAGCAGAAAAAGCCTTGACTCTGTGGAAGCACTGCTCAGCAATAACAAAAACATCCCTGAATTATCAACACTGTTTCCAGCACAAATCCAAAACACATCCCCATACCAGCTACTATGAAAAAAATTAACTCTACCTCAGCCAAAACCATCACAGTTACAAAAATTGTGGGTTTGTAATTAGTGGTTCTTTGCATAATAATGAAGTATATATATGTATGCACAATGCATATCTATATAAAAGTAGTATGTGCTTAAATGAGTTTTGCACTGATAGACTACTTGGCAAAGAAATCACTTTTAGTTGTCCATTAGGGCTGGATTCAATAGAAATTTTGGCTGACTTTAGTGCAAGCCTTGGAAACCATTGGAGCATTCAAGACTTAGGCAGTCAGATGCCTGCTTTAATTTCTATTGACAAAGGAAAAGGAGGGATGAGTAAATGTAAAACATTTCCTTCCAGCTAAGAGAGGCAGCATGGTGCAGGGAGGAGGTGGAATCCAGGACATCTGGGTTTTATTTATTGCTGGCTCTGCAGCCAAGATGCTTTGTGACTTTGAGCAAGTAATTTTTTTTTTTTCACTTTGCTATCTTTGTGCAAGGTGGGGAGAGCTCACCTAGTTTCTCATGGTGCTTTGGGCAGGTGGAGGGGTTTCCTTGGTGACCATGACCAAGATGGTGCAGTTGCCAAGCTGGCAGATTAATATGTGCCAGGCAGTGTGTGACAGAAGATGCAAGGGGTAGCTGTGCCTTTGGAGAGCCCAAAGAGAAACATGTTCATGAAGCAGCACCAAACCTGCATAAACAAGTGTCCATAAGTGCCAGTAACCAGTGCCTCCTACATCACAAAGTAATTTGGAGCTAAAGCTGGGTTGGCAACCTCTACCTATGATCTCCTATTTCATTTTCTACAGCAATCCCTGGAAGAGCAATTGCTTTGAGGCTAAATCACAGAAAATAAAGTGGCTGTTTTTAAATGGTCTCTGTATTTGTGCTTCCTGGACTTAAAGCTGTTTTCAGGATCTCAGTGTGGAGGGAAAAAGGCTGGCAGCTTCATTATTTTTTTCTTTTTCGTAAGATGCATTTTCTGCCAAATGTGAAAGAACTGCAAAAGCATATGAAAGCCAAGAGAGAGTCATATATGGCCCTCTGCATGCCACACAACTGTAGTCCAGCAGTGATACTTGGGCTATTCCTGGAAAACTTCTGCCTATCTCTTACTTGCCTTTGTTTCTCACTTCATACAACACTGATGTCTTTGTGCTACTTGCTGTACCCACCAATGGAGCTCATGGCTAATCTACAAAACGCTTGCATTTTTTTTTTTTCCTCAAAACATTTAATCTTACAAGGTTGCAGGTGTGATTGCTGTGAGCAGTCATGTGTGCTCTGCTGGATTTTGCAGGATGAAATCAAAGCTGACCTCAGCCCATATCATAGTCTGAATTACAAGATGAATGCAATGTAACATGCCATGTATCAGTTTCAATGAGGCCAAGTGATGTCTTGCAGGAGTAGGCACAAAAAGAAATATCAATACTTCAGGATTTGATCCTGTGGCATTAGATGATCAGCAGGTATCTTGTAAGTCCTGCTGATTTTTGTAAGCTTCCATTTATGGCTGTGTCCTTATGATCCTACTGGTGGGTCAAGATGTCTTTCATGAAACCTTTTGGAAATACCTGGAACATGAGAGCTTGGGCTGACTTACCTCTCCAGCTGTTGAGTATCATACAGACGATGGAAGAACTTGTCAGGAATAGTGATAATCATATGCCTTTATGCACTGTACAAACCTGAGAATAACGATGCAATATTAAAGTCTATCCACTGCAATATTACTCCTCCTTTTTTTTTTTTAACCTACAAAGGAGAAAGGTTATTAAGAATAACAGGGTAGCAAAAGTATAAATTTTCCCTGACGTACTCTAGCTTTGTTGTAAGCTGTCTTAGTTTAGGTGTCACTTCAACTGCATTGATTTTCTCTCCTCTGCAAGGTACATAATGAATTCTTCTTCTCACAGTAACATATTTGGCAACTAGAGTCAGTCAGTTGAACTGGAGTGCAAGACCACGGGTTCAACCTCTGAGTGGGTAGGTAATGCAGTCAGGTCAGCTCTCTGTGTCTGCCTCCCCCTCTGTCCAGCCCCCTCCTCCTTTGCCTCTCTCTGTTAGTTTAACAGAAAGCCCTTTGGGGCCAGCACTGCTCTCCGTTGTGTATTTGTACAGCATAATGAGGTGTCAGTCTTGGGACAGGCTCTTGGAAACTACTAAAGCATAAATGGTAATAGAAATTAATTAAGTGAATACCCATGTCCTAGGTGTCAAGGCAGGGTATAAAAATTATCTCCAGTAAAGTGGTCTGAGTGTTTTAAAGTGTGATACAAAGCTTCTCCAGATTTCAGAGGCTTAAATCCATCTCCTAGCATGCAGCCAGGACTTCCTGCAAAGTTCTCTAGTCCTGCACAGACAACTCTGTGATGTGAAGTGAAAGCTCAATTTGAATTGCCGTGGGTTAAAGGCGGTTATTCCCACAGCTCCCATTTCCTAATGTTTTCCACTTATGATGTTCTTCTCTTTTAATGTTCATAGTAACTTGTGCCAAAAAAAGGTGTTTCCTATCATGTTCTCCTCACATTGTGTGTTGTGGTTTAGAGATTTTTTTTTTTTATTCCATATTTTCAATCCCCAGAGAGCTAAGGTTAGTCATAAACATGCTTTTGGCTATCAGATTCATGTGTGGTTTGCTATAGCAACAAACAAAAGCATTAGTCAGAAACTGGCATGAGGCTATAAACACATATTTTTTTGTGATATTACCCAGAGTTAGCTGAATTTATCTGGTACACTGTTGCCACACAACTGCATTGTATTTAGACTATAATCCTGGTTGAATAGGAACATCATAGAAAACCCAAATAATACATTATAGAGAAATAAACAAGTCTTGTAACTGTTGTTGTTGTCTGAAGATCATGGCCAGATTCTGCTATTGCACTGTTATAAATTCAGCTGAAGACCTTCAGGACACAAATTTAGACCAGAGACTAAAATCTGAATATATAGCTATGGAATAAAAGGACAATTATCATTAAAAAAAAAAAAAATTTGCTTTGCTTTTGCTGTTTTCACCTCCATAATTCTACTGCAGCAAAACGATTAGAGGTAGGTGTCACCAGACTGCAGTAGATGGTGTGAGCTCACTGCCAGCACTCTTGGAACACCTTGTCTGCAGCAGGGCAGGGAGGGAGCCTTGGTGAGGACAGTCTGTGTCTGGCTGTGCCTGCACAGCCCTGGGAAGGTGCAGAGCTGTGTCCAGCCGGTCTGGGCACGGGAGGAGTGGCTGGTGCAGCAAGTCCTGGCTTCCCTGGGGAGGAGGTTGGGTTTGTAAGGTGTTCACTGAAATCCCACAGCTACCAGTCCCTGAGCCAGCTAGTTTAAAGGTTGCCCTGAAGGCTCTACAGAAGTGGTGATTTTTGCCTAGGCAGAGCAGGCACATTCCTGCTTTATTCCAACCATTTGTCTCTTTATCCCTGCACCTTTTCAGGAACATGAGCCCTGCTCTGTTTTGACAGCTGCATTTAATAAAAAACATATGCATGAAAAATGTGTTTTCCAGTATCCCTGAGCTGGCACTGCTCTGCAAGAAGGAGAACTTAAACTTCCTAGAAATTGTTCAGATACATTTTCAAATCCTTCTCTTTGAAGGTGTATGTGTGAAGTGGTCATGACCTTCCCTGCTGCAGAGGTGTGCAGAGTAACATAGCTGTAATGTCCACACCTGCCCAAGTAATAAGAGTAACAAATCCATCAGAACCTCCTTGTACTGACCAGTCTAGAAGTTGTTCACAGGGCCAGTGGTTCCAGCTGCAGAGGATAAACCTGCAGCAACGTGTACTTTGCACTTGTGTGCTTGAGCCCTCTGAGAATTGGCTTTTGAAGTTCAATGATCAGGAACAAGACCTAGCAGTGGTTAATTGTGTTCCAAAACCAACGTTTTTTTCCCTTAACCAACCTCCATGCCCCAGGAGATCCTACATTTTAACCCTCACTCTGTGCTTTGCCTAGTGTTGCTGGATCTGGGTCCTACATGCTTGAGGCTCTGGCCCAGGGGTATTTTCAAAACCTTTTGAGATAATTTCTCCACAGTAGATTTCCTGATGTAGAAGTGTAAAGGACCTGTTTTTCAGTTAGCAGAACTTCAGGAGGCTTTCATCAATCTGGTCTAGTGAAAGGTATCTCTGTCCATGGCAGGGGGTTGGAATTAGATGATCTTTAAGGTCCTTTCTAAAACATTCAGTAATTTTCTGATTCTGTGACTTACTCTGGGCTTATGTGTGGGTTTGTCTGTGCCCCTTTCTCATGTGTCTCCTTTTGGATCAAGCCCTGTACTTGATTTCTCTGAAAAGAAGAAGACCTCTGAGCATTTGTCTTCTAAGGCCAGCAGAATGCTTTTCTTTACTCCGTTTTGGTGAAATGGGGGCAGATCTTCTTCATAAGTGTTCAAAGTGGGATTAAGTAGTCTTCAAAGTATTTGTAATGAAAAAAGAAACAAATTCTGCTCTCAAGTGTAGTTGCAGAATTCTGTCAACACTGCCCCAACACAACTATATAAAGCAAATATTTCAGTCTCTGCTAAAACCCTATTAACATCTCAGTCCATGGAGGACTTTGGGACTGCAGTATTTAAAAATGTCACATGGTAAGATGGTGGTGGAGCCTTTTGTTTCAGATGGGGTAATTTCATGGTAGCAATTGTTCTCCTTTTCCGGCGTTATTGACTGTAAGCTGTGCATAGTGCAAGGAGTGCAAATCCACCTTCCTTAGGAGAGGGCAGTGGTCTCTCTGCTGCACACAGAGCTCACAGAGAGCTGAGCCACTGCTCAGACAGCAGAGTCCTCACTGGGGCCATTAGATCAGGCAGGCAAGAGAGCACAGGTCGTAAAACACCAGGGTTAAAAATACTCTTTGCAAAGATGTGCAGAAAACCCTACAGATGGACTGGGTGTCTCCAGGTGCCTTCCATTCTCTCCTTTTGCTTAAACTCTTTACAGTTCCCCAAATCAGGGTGGTCATTGCTATTCTTGAGAGTGGGGCCAAGCCACTGGCTTGTCCTCCTGTTGCACAGATTTAAATGACTCTGAAGAAGCCACCTTGCAGCAGGTCTCAAAAACTGCAACTGAAGCTCCAGGATCTTCCCTTGAATACTTTGTATTGGTAGAAAGCTGTTTTGTTTTCAGTGGAGCCCTTGATCTGGCTGAAGAGCAAAATGTAATTTACTCTCCCTTATTAATTAGTCTGAATTCAGCAGAGCTCTTAATCAAGAAAAATCTTACCATGTGCCTTCAAAAGAGTGCATCCTGTTTTAATTGAGTTAGAAAATACTTAACCTGAGTGTGAACAGACCATTATTATAGAGTTACTCATTTCCATTATATATCATTATTTTCCTATTACAGAGAAGCTCTGGATGTTTAGAAATGTTATGAATCAGCGTTAGGGTTGATAATCAAATCCAAGAAATAGTCCTCTTAGTGCTTTCAAACAACTCCACCCATCTAAATTCATTCACCAGTTACTACATGGATGAACCACAGTGTAGTTACTTTCTTGTATTTTAATCTTAAACCAGAAAGAAATCCAGAACTACAGTAATGAGTCTTTAAAGAAATGGTTTCTCCCTATAGTTTATACTAGCGTCTGTGAAACCTAAAACTGAAATCTGTTTCCTTAACTAAACTGTGTTTTTCTCTAATCTATTAAGCAAGCATTTTGATTTGTTATTTTTGGGTGCTAGGAGGTGCAGAAAAAGCAAATCAGGACTGAACCATTTAAAAAGCACACGCAAAGATTAAATTTTATTTTTTTCAAAAATATAATGCAATAAAAGTTTGTCAGCAACAGTTTTTCCTTTTGTAAATTAATATGTACTTAAAAGCCCAGTGCTTTTCAGTCTTACATAATTATTTCTCATTTCAAACAATGAAGATTAAGTCAATAGATTTAATTTCTAAAAGAAGACAAGTATCAAACTACACATTTAGAAAATGCTGGGGCAAGGTATACAATTCTTAGGGAAAGGTGTTCCAAAAAGAGGTAAAAACCAATGGGCTGAAGTCATGAGACAACATTTTCAAAAAGAATTTGGTATGTGACCAATTCAATTATTTTGAAATCTGACCTTTTTGTGACTGAACCCCAAGTTTATAGTCCATTTATTCAGATTTGAATTACACTGATGTGTGCAGAACTAAGCGAATTTATTTATTTATCTGACTCAATGTATTAATTTGTCTGTAAATGAGATTTTACACTTTTGTAAACCCACAGTCTGCATCCAGAAATTCTCTCTAATTTTAAAGAGAATCTCCTACTACACAAAAACAAGGAAAAGTGAGCTGTGCCAAATGCTATTTTGCTACTGTCAGTGTTTAATGACAGAAAAGATTTCTATCTTAACAGAGTGAGGGAACTGTTAACTTTATCTTTGATGTAAAATATTTTCCCATAATAATTTTCTGTCACCTTTATCCCGTATCTCTTGTATTACATATACATTAAAGAATTTAAAAGCTTAAAAAATATTTTCTTCTGTGGTGATTTACATCCAAACAAGTTGCCCAGGGAATTTTCTCTTGAGCTGAAAACCTGTTTCCAAAGGCAGATATTTATATAAAAGCCCCCATAAAAGGTTGTGGGAAAACTACAAGGGTTTTTTTCTGCATTCCTGTTTTGAGAGGGGCTGTGCCCAGCATACCAAAGAGACAGCCAAAGTAGCATCACTCCATTAATTTGCTGTATCTGGGCACTTAATTGTGCACTGAATTTTATCAGTTGAGTAAGGAGAAATAAAAGTCTTCTAGACCATAAGAACCTTCAGACCATAAGGATCACAGTACAAACTCTTGCTCTCTATATATGTATGTATGTGTTTATCTTTATCTCTAAGTACAAACATTTTTACTGAGCATTGATTCTGATGAGGATTTTTTTTTTTAAGCAAAGTGCTTGAAGAGCATTTTTAGCAGTTTGGGCTAAAATGTCTGTTTCTAATTTGGAGTGATAAGTGCCATTTATACAAAGACTGCATCAGTTTCTTTGGGCTTTTTGCAAAACGTTAGCAGTTCCTCTATTCTATCTTAAGACCTATTCTTACGGAACAAATGTGCTTTCTACCAAAACCATCAAGAATTAGCATCTTTCTTTAGTGTGTCATTATTGGGCTACCTTAAGAAACAGCTTGGGGTTACAACCACTTATTCTTAAGAAATACTGACTCTGTGGCCAGAGAAATTGAGTCTCTGGGGCTGCCAATCAAGCCTACGCAGGCAGAGAGATCATTTTCCATAAATGCATTCATTTGATTCATTTATAAATCTGAGCAGGGCTGTGCTTTGGCAGTGGAACAGGCAATCTGCTCTGGTAGAAGCCTGAATTCTTGGAAGGGTGAATCAGAGAGGAGAAGGAATGTGACAAAGTTAATTTTTGTGATCCTTATGGGCCTTATCTGCAATAGGCACCCACCTGTTTGTGCTTCTACGTGAGTCATGGCGAGAGCCGAGTTCACAGCTGTCCAACAGGGAAGACAGCAGGAATCAACTCCTTGCTCTGAGAGGAAGGCAGATGTGCTGTGCATTTCCTTCCCAAGTCTAGTTTGTTGTATAGGTGAAGGGGTTCCATTCGGAGGGGAGAAAACTGCAGGATGCCTAATCAGTATATTGGATAACCAAATAGCTGCACAGTAGTTCCCACAAGGGTTTCTGAAGCTAAGTGAGCAAGTGAGAGCTCTTAATTTGCAACATGTTCCTGAAACCCTTCTTAAAACTCAGATCATCCAGATCGGCAGTGACACTCCAGGAAATTTTATTTGGGTATCCATACAACTATTTACAGCATGGTAGCGAATCAATTGCAAGTAAAAGCAGTATATCCCAAGAGATTAAACTGTTGAGAGTCCCAGGAGATAAAACTGTTGAGGATCAGAATGGATTAGAACAGTTTTTATTTCTTTATTTGGCTATGAATTGCTTACTTTCTCTTCAAAAGGGTGGTAAGCAATTTTAGTTCAGTCCATGAATTTGGACACACATAGCAACAATTGCTAAAAAGTTATTCCCTTCTCTTATCATCTTTGTGAGAACAGGCCCAGCAATCCTGGAAAAATCATAATTTATAATTATCAGAGAGAGTCCTGATTCACTACATCATCACAATATTATGCAAGAAAACACTGTACGAATTTATGCAGGAAGTAAAGCACAGACTGGAAATGCATTCTGCCACATAAAACCCGAGAGAGAGGAAAACTCCTGCCTGAGACGTGCAAGACAGACACACAGGGCAGGAGGTTACACCTGCCCTCTATGAACACAGACTAAAACTGGAGATTATACAAAACTTGTGCTTCTGAGACAGTGCCTAGGAGAAACAGCACCAAACCTCTGGTTGCCTGCTGGGTACCATGAGCATTTACCCTTTTCACATGTGTTTTAGCTAGGAAGAGGAGGGACAGACCAGGAGAGCCAAATACAGCTATCAACCACTGCTGGCTGCTTTTGCTGTCTCTTTTGGACATCACTCTATCATGTTCTTGCAATAAACTTTGGTTAAGAGGTTATTTTCAAACTCTCTGTTACTTGTAGGACACATTATTCTGTTTCAGTAAGAGGTGAAATATCAGACTAATGAAATACTTTAGTTAATATTTTATCCTTGTAGCAGAAGAGTTATGTGGATCTGGCCAAACTACATTTCCTATATAGCCAAGTAACCAGTAAATGATGATAGCTAGATGAAAGTCATTAACTCAGGATCTGGGAAATTTCAGTTTGACAGTTTAAAAAAAAGTTCCCTGTGCTTTTCATGTTAAAATATGACTCAAACTGAGAAGGTCTGTGCAGGGACCCACCAGAGTGATTTATTTTCATGTTCTGAATTGTTCTGTGGTTTCTATTAAGTTTATCTTTACCATCAGAGGAAAGGTGGACCACTGTAGGAATCAAGAACTTCTTTCTGATCAGCCTTCCTAAAGGCTTTGTTCCCATTGTGAAGTGTGAGCAGGGATGCTTTTAATACTTTTAAATCTTTGGGCAGAGCTTATCAATAAATACTCATGGGAAAGCCATTCACTCTTCTTTTCATCTGGGGGCTGTTAGTTTCTGGTTTTGTGGTAGTGTTTATATCAGTTCTTAGTTGCTAGTGCTCTTACACATCTTTCCTGATATTAGTCAAACTGTAGAAAATGCTCTGTAAAATCCTACAGAGCTCAGTATGGTCTGCAGGGAACCTTAATTCCTGAGACATTCCCTTGTTTTTGGATGTACTTTGCAGAGCAAAGTACCGTTCCTTTTGATAAAAATAAGTGTTAACTTCATGGACAATCCTCTGGCCGGGCAAGGAGACTCATGATTGTAACTCACATATATATGTCTTCGAAAGGTTTTGAGATGAAGTGACTTGAAGGCTTTTAATGAAGTACTCTAACAGCCAACAAGGGCAGCTTAACATACCAAGGCAATGAATCAAAACATCTTGTCCATGCCTTGAATGGAAGGAAACTATTCACGCACGTTGGTTATTTGGGAGTAGCTGCTCCTTTAGCACGACTCTGCGCCTGCTTTCGGCTCGCAGGTCTGAGCTGCATTGATCACATCGCAAGTATGCAGCCCAGGGACGGAGTGCAGCCAAGGGGCATTGCCAAACCAGCGCAAAACAAAGGCAGGAGTGTAGCTGGAACACCGGCCCGGCTGGTTCTGATAGCGTCCCGCTGATAACGAGGCCTGTTAAACTCCTTCAGCAGCAAAATCTTTATCTGCATTCCACAGAGTAGTCCTTTGTCTTCATCCCACAGAAATTTCAGGGCTTGGCGGGGACGGTCCCACTCCCGGCACCGAGCAGAGGGAAGCACTAAAGGGGCGGTGCCGCTGCTCACTTTTAACACCTTTTTTTGAGGCAGAGCAGCTGCTTTTTCCCCGTGGCAGCCGTTCTGTGCCGAGCTGACGGGCTGGCTCTGCTGGCTGGAGCTGCTGCGTGCCCCGCTGTCTCCCTGGCAGCGGTTCAAGGGAAGCATTGCTGCCCCGGAGGGCTGGGACGGGCAGCCTGTCCGTGCCGGGGCGGTCGCATCCCCCGTGGCCGGGGACCGGCCCAGATGGAGCGGGAGCCGAGCATTCCTGCTGCGCTCCGGCCGTGCCCGAGCCCTGCCCAGCAGTTGCTGTAACTCAGCCCGCGGCATCTCGCAGGGCGATGGAATGAATCCAGGTCTCTGGAATGCACCAGGAAATCTCCGCCAAAGATGAACCTCTTGATTTTTATGCTGGTGGTTTTCCCCGGCATCACTGGAGCTTTTACTGGAAATGGCACGAACCTTCTCCAGGTCGTGGTAGAGCCTGCACGGACTGTGCAAGAGCCTGTGCTATAAACTGTGTTTAAACCTCATGGCAGCGTCCTTCAGCAACACAGCACATGCACAACAAGGTTTATTTGCAGGCACTTTCAGATTCTTATCTTTGCAGCTGATGCTTGCAGGATCATTTCCCTCCAGCATTTCTTGCTTAGAAGTCAGGTGAATTTACCTATCTGAAAAAGTGCTCTTGAGAGGCCAAGATTAATGTCAGGCATGTGCATAGTGTTCCTGCTATCAAGTGCTTTCCTGAACTTCGACCTGCCATTTAAAATATTCTAGGCATTCTAAGTATTCCCTATTTCAACTCTAAGAAGGGAATCAGAAGGGGCTGTGGGACTTCACGGCAGCGCTGCTCAGGAGCTCTGAGAGCTCTGGGGGAGGAAAAGGAATCCCAGTAATTGCGATACCTGCAGGAGAGGGAGAACGCGCTGTGCGTGAAAGTCAGGCACACCATCCATCTGGAGAGAGGGATGTGGTTTGAAAACCAAAATACTTTCTGGAGAAATGCATTTGCAGTTACCAGCCATTGATGCATGAGGAATAACAGCCCCTGACAGGAGGGGACAGACCTGCAGGGACAGGGACTGATGGCTGCAGGAGGAGGGTCTGCTACAGGAGCCAGCTGAAGCTGTCTGTGACAGCAGCCATGCACAGCTTTGTTTACAACAAGACATAAGCCCATGAGGGAGCACCATGAAAACTGCTGACCTACATGTATGAATCCTTTCAGTGGGTCAAACACAGTGCCAACAACAACAACGACATTAAATTATTACTGCTGTTGTTTTTCTTTCAATTATTCATTCCTTCTTCTCCTTATTAATAACACAAATGAGGTCATGTGTCCAGAGCGTGCTTTGCACTGTCAGAAAAGACCTGATCTAAAGATGTCCCAGCCTTGCCCACATGTCAAGGTGCAAGTTTTCTAACTGGCTATGGACTCAGAGTTATTTCCACAACACTGAACAAACAGGACTGTTTGTTTCTTGTCACAGCTTAGAAATGGTAACTAGCAAATGCCAAAATCCTCATAAAGAAAAGGCATAGGTTGTGACAAAGCATAAAGAAAAGGCAGAGGGTGTGTTATTGTTAATAACAATAAGTGAGTGAGCAAAGCCTAAAAGTTCTCACCTGTGGACAGATATTTATCATGGATCAGGTTTCTGTCTGTTGAGAGAAATGATTTGTTGGAGTAACATTGAAGTTGATGGAAGGAAAAGAAATATGCCTAAAGATAAAAACAGATTACTTAAATTATCTTCTCATAAGCAAATATAATGTCAGTAGAAAATCTTGAAAAGTGAAAACCCCAAATCTAAGAATTGCAGAAAAAGGACTATAATCTGGAAGCAGAGAATCTAGGATGATCAGCAAAAGACGTTTTTGTTTGTTTTATTAACATCTCTGGTATTTTCATGTACTGTTTTTTAATTTTGAAGTATACAGATATACAGGAATTTTATATGCCAGTGTTCCAATTAAAACTAGGGTTCTCTTTATACAACACATTAGAGCACATTTGATTTAAATTCAGTGACACTGTCATACTTGGAATCCATTATATTGTATCAAATGTGATTTTGGAGACTGTTACCTACTGAATGTGAATATTAAAAAAAATAACCTGTTTTTACTTTTTTCCTTCTGGTTTTGCCCAAACAGTCCATCTGGGTTACTAAGCTAAAAATAAAATATTTTTTAAATAATTGCATTTCAAAAAGCAGATACACATTTCAGTCATATGATATGAAAATGATCCAGCCTATATAACTCCTACAGCTTACTTTCAAAAAATTCCCTTGTTCTGAAGTCAGTCCAGTGGCTATTAGAAGTAGTCACTGATGTAAATTCCATCTTGTTTATGAAAACATTTTGAACAAAGCATTGATTGTCCAGGGTCCATAAAAAAAAGTTAAAATCTATAAAATGTTGGCACTGCTACTATTCAGGGCATGAGAATGACATGCATATAAATCATAGTTTATTGGCACAGGCTTTTCTCCTCAGAAAAAAGGCTTTGCTGAAAATGTACTGTAATGCCCCTCTTTTATAGATTTCTTTTGAAAGTATTCTGAATCAGGAAATAATCAGAAGCAAATCTTAGTCAACAGTAGGAATCAAGGGCACGAGAAGTCTTTTATGATATGGGTTAACCATCACAGAGGGGCAGCCTGGGCAGAGTTTGGGGAAATCAGGGTGGATGGAAAAGCCTCAGTGTGAAGCTTTGGGAGGGAAGGTCATCTGTGTTTCTTTTCCAGTAGCAAAATTATTGGCAGCCACCAGGGATCAATGTGTAGTTAACACTGGAGTGCTGCACTGAAGAGAAAAACACTCCAGCAATCCAAGCAATTTTCTGTTAAGTCATTCTACTGGACTGCAGGGCTTGTGGGTGGGATTCTCCCAAGTGAAAAATATGGAAATGCCACAAGACTAAGTCCTTACTATTTCTTGGAATTTTAGTAACAGCCATAAAATTTATTGTTGGCACCTGAATCTTTAGAAACACTAGGCAAATTAAACAATCAAGCATCAATCCTGCAGCTCTTCTCCTCATATGATGCTTATTAAAATACATTTGGTGAAGTGCTTCATGAATGGGTTCCAGAATTTTCAAGCAGAAATGCTTAAAATCAAGTTCATGACTCCATGTCTAAATTTTTAAATAAGGTTATGCTAATTTTTCAAAATTTTTGAGCTTCTGAAGACTGCAAATGCTAGACATTTGGAAAAAAAAAAAAAAAAGCTAAATTTCAGGCAGGTCATTAATCTGAGTTAAAATGTGCATTAAGACCATTTTCTAGAATTTGCTATAATTGTCCATTGTAGGTGTCAGGACTAGTGCTGTGAAGGCTAAAGGAGGGATGGTCTGGCAGCCCTGATGTGTTCTGGGTTGATCCTAATTCCCTGGAGCAGGAATACTGCAGGAGAGCTGATTATGATGCTGTACATATGGCTAATGTGGATTGCCTTTTATTTTATCAAGTTTGGAAGCCTGACCCACAGACTGTTATGGGATATTCCCACTGGAAGCACACTCTTCCCATTCATCTTAACAAAGTGGCCCATCACTGATCACTGGGGCATAACTCTTTCAAAACTTTGCCTGTACTATATAATTTCACCTTCAAAAAATCAAGGAAAAAGTAAATGTAGGAGATCAGAACACTATGAGGAGTGACCAACAAAATCCCAGCCGCTTTAACAAGAGTTTGGCAACGTGTGTAAGTCAGTGATTGCAGACATGACTAAGTCGTGCCATCTTGTCTGCACACACAGTGTGTAACATCCAGAAATCTTGTGTTCCAGCCCAAGGATTCTCCATTTAAAACAGACAATGAGTTGCACAGTTCTTCTTGTCAGTTGTTTTCTCTAGTTTTTGAGCATATTTCTAAGCCAGAGGATTTGTTTAGGAGAGCCAAAACTATGTATAGTAATGGCAGTTGCAGAATTGAGTGTGGGGGAGCTAGACAGCCTGATGCCTTGGAAAAAACAAGCATGGAGACAGGAAAGAGACACAGTTATTAGGACAAGGACTTGGGCATGAGTGTGAATAGCTGGTGCATTAGGGAATATGTAATTCAGCTACACTGTCCTCTACTGGCTAAGCCTGGATCTCTGAAAATGTTCTAATTCATGCTGTTTTCATTCTTTGGTGCCCAATTTAAAGCATTTCAAGAGAATCATACTTTCAGACAGGCCATCTCCTTCACCTAATCTCTGTCCATCCTCAATACTTCTAAAAACTAAGAAAACAGTATCTTCTGACTATCAAGGTTCTTGATGTTTACTCTCCTCTTCTTAAGACCTTTGTGGGAAGCGAGGAAGAGTTTCAGTATGGGGAATTTCAATCAAATTCATTTCATTGTGAATTAGCAAACTGTTAATTACTTATTCTGTTATTTTAAAGAATAAAACAACTCAGGGAAATACTTTGGGTACCATCTGTAGACCTCTTCTTCCCTTTTTCTGGTCACAAATCCCTCTGAGCCTTCACTGTGGGCTATGCTCAGTCCCTTTGGAAAGGTGGAGGCAGAAAGGGGTCAGCAGATGGTTGATGCTTTCTTTTTTCCAAAGATAGCAGAAATACTCATATCCAGAAATGTGGCTTTTGTGAAGGAGAAAAATCCCCAGCTGGGAGAAAATATAGAACTGGAGGTAAACCAGATTATAACCCCTACCTATGGCTGATAGGGAGAACTAGATTAAGGTCCCTTCCAACCCAAATTGTTCTGTGATGCCTAAATTCAGGCAGGCCTTTCCAGTGGCCTGTGCATGGTCTTTGCTGTGCTGCTCCAGGGGGTTTCAGCTGCAAGCTGACTGCTCTGTGCTCTGTGTGGGTCGTGCAGGCACCAACAACCTGTGTGCTGCTTTCAGGTTCTGGACGACAGCTGAGGCCGGCCGAGCCCCCGGGAGATGCTGATGCCGATGCAGATGCAGAGGAGGAAGATTCTGTGAGTTTTTTAGAGTTGAATTTTTCTGTGATGACAGTTTGGCAAAATGGGATCTTAAATATTTTGTTTGTGGCTGGGTCTTGCTGGTGGTTTTCCCATTAAAAATATTGTATTTTAGCTTGGGATTGTCCTGCCAGCTCAAACCCCAGAAAGATGTTTCAGTGTAAAGGCACTTGCACTTTGCCATGGTTCATTGGCATAAGTTTACTACCAAGACTTATCAAACTATTACGTGGCTGTTAACTACAGTAACTTTTCTTTAACGATTTAGATAGATTTTTTCTTTGAGGATTTTTTGGGTTCCCTGTTGTCTGACTGGAGAAGAAAGAATGCCAAGTGCTTGTGAGCAGAAATTCCTACTGGGACTTTTCCATGGTTTGCTTGCTTATAGAGGGCAATAAAGTTTGAAGCCATTGGATGCAAAGTTTAGGTGTGCAAATAGAGCAGAGAAGGGATTTTTTTTTTTTACTTTTTCAATTATTACTAATTGATCTGTCCATTTTCAGTCTGTTCAGTCTGTAGATACATACAGTACATAAAGAAAATCAAAATAAGCTTACCACTGGCTTTTGTCTCTCAGAACTCTGTCCCTTGTGGTTTTGAGTGTATTAACATGAAAACTGTGTGTGCTCTTGATCTAAAAAAAAGTTATTGGTTATTTTTTATCCACCATCACTAATGAAAGATTTTTATCAGAAGGACACTATGGATAGCTAGAGAAACACTCCTAAAAAGGAGTCACTGTTTAATGGTGGGTGTTCCTTTACCACCGTTCATGTCTTTTCCACAGGTTAATGAAGTGGCAGTAGAAGACATTCGTCCAAGGCCACAAGGATCCTCTCCAGTTTATGAATATCCAGTAGAAGAAGACTATTCAAAGGCAAGATACTGAATTTTTGTGCAGACATGGCTTTATCAAGTTGATTCAAGAGGCTTTATCTCTCACAAGTAGCAGAGAGTCGCATGTCATAGAATGGGCCATTGTTGCAGCCATATTGTCTTCCTGTCCAGTGTTTTTCCTGTTAGAATGTATGGTTTGAATCTTGCTCCTAAGTATTTCAAAATTATCTGTACCTCTTGGTTATTCAAAGTTAAGAGATTTAATTAGTACAGTATGTTAAGTAGGCAACAGTTTAAAATTCGTGCTGAAGTTGAATAAGTAAAAAAAGTATTATATTTACAAAATTGAAAGGTGAACAATATACTACATTAGGACACAGAAAAACTCCCAATATCTTAAGACATTTGATCTCCGACCAAAGGCAAATTTTGGTACAATGGTCTGTGATTTAATGCAAATTTTGATGCTATGAAGGGAGGCCTTGGCATCTAGTTTACTACTGGGATTAATATAGTTAGATCATTCATGTTGTACATAGCATTTGATCCTGATTTTGCCTTGTTGCCATTAAATTCAGCCTCATTTCTTGCTCTAAACCAGGAATTTTAATTGACTTCTGTTTTACTCAAGAACACTGTGGCTTCTGAACTTGAAATAATTAAAAATTATTTTTCAGCTTCAAGAAGAAAACAAAAAACATTCTACAGACAAATCAAAGCAAAGTCATCCACAGGTCAGTCTAAAAGCACTCTGTAGTTTTAGGTATGAGCCTTGTAAATAGCAAAATTTGTTAAAACACACAGACATGAATGGGTGGACAGAAGGAAGGACAAATGGGCAAAGAATCACTTTGGATTTGTTTTGACCAGGAACTTCATGAATGGCTGAGTTGTGGCACAGGCAGGAACATTTATTTGTCCTATTTGTGGTCCTTCCATAATTCTTTTTAGAATTCTTTCTTTAGCCTTGTCTAATTTGAGTGCAGCATTAGCTCTTATTCTGACTTTTCTGGCCCATAGGCTTTAATTTGAGTGATTAACATCTTCACAGAAAATACAATCTTTCAGCCCTAAAAGTTTCCATGTTACACATTTTAAAATTATAATCTATTTTCCCTATGACCCTGATTCAACATAACTCTAACACACATGCTTAATTGTAATTTAGAAGAGATTCCAACCCACACTAAGTATATTCTCTATTTTGGATAATCTTTCTTGAGCTATTAAAAATATACTTGAGAAGACTAAATTTTTTTATTGTAGAACAACTTAGAATCCTTTAATACAAATGAATAAAAATTATAAATTCACATCTTTTTCCATCTCTAGGAGACAATGGAAGTGACCCTGAAAACAGAAGTGGAAGCTGGAGCTAGTGGTTTTAGTGTGAAAGGTGGAGGAAATGAAGGAATATTTATCAAAAAAGTACTTAAGGAATCTCCTGCTTCAAAAATATTTAGTCTTAGAGAAGGTACAGTCTGATTTTTTATTTTGTTATGATTTTATTCTATATCATTAAATAATGAGATTTGTAGCTGTGTGATCTCCCATCTCTTTAGGTATCAGAAACAGTAGATTTCAAACCAAATAATGTTATCTGTGAGCTCAACCTGTTGATATTCATAATTTCTAAGATCACTTGCTTGAACAATAATGAAATGTGATGTTTTTTGTAGACTGTAAAAAATCAGTTTTCACTGGAACAGTGGAGAAGACACACAGAAAGTAGTAAATACAAAACTAAAATGAAAAAAAACTATTACAAATCACAAACTAATTAAAATTATCCATTATTCCACTTGCAGGTGATCAGCTTCTAAGTGCTACAATATTTTTTGATAATATCAAATATGAAGATGCACTCAAGATTCTCCAATATTCCGAGCCATACAGAGTCCAATTCAGCCTCAAAAGAAAAATTGCCGTGCAAGAAGATCTAGAACACTCGACAGCCCAGCACAAAAAGGAAAGGATAGGCCAGGTAGATATCTGATTAGTTTACAAAGTTTGGGTAACATACTGCAGCAATGTGCTGTGTGAAAATAGATCATAAAACACACGCTTTTTTTCTTCTTAAGACTTACACATGTATTTAAAGTTACTAGCATGAATATTCCTGAATTTAAAAAATCCCACCAAAAAAAGATATTTTTTAATATCTTGAGTGAGACTATAGATATTATATAAATCCACAATCTTGTTTTAGGGTGCGAAAATATTCTTTATGAGTTAGTATTTTTTAATTGTTGATTATCCACTGATGGAACAGATTTGGGTAATCTCTGTAATATTTATAATAATTATGTTCAAAACTGTAAAATATAAGTAAAAATTTTTATCCAAAACTCCTCTGTAAGATTTTTCTATTAGAAAAATATGTGTCTAACCACTGATATTTTGATGGACCTATGATCTCTTCATAGGTTTCCATAAACTTAAAGGTTATATTTTCTTCTTATATTTTTCATATATTTTTTCAAAATTATATATTTATAGGAACATATATACATATATAGATACATATAGAAACCTCTGTTTACTGTAATGTTTTGCAAGGAATGAAAATCTTCAGAAATCCATATATTATGGTCAATTTGTTTTATGTAATTTCTGCCTGACATTGCATATTTTTGTAATCTTCAGGATTTTTTTATATAACAAGTAGATACTAGTAATAAGAAGAACATTTTTCTACATGTTTTATGGTATGTTTTTTATTTTCTGTTGCACTTATATTTAGGTTACTTCTAATTTTCTGATTACTATTTGTTCTTTTAGGAAAAAGAACTCAGTGAGAGCATTCCTGAAGAAACACTGATTGTTTCAGGAAAAGCCATTTCAGAAGAAGACAGGCAAACATTAATTGTAAGCCAAAGGGTAGGAAGAAGTAAAAGACCTAAAAAAGATAGATTATCATGGCCAAAATTTCAATCAATTAAAAATAAAAAGATACTGAGGCACAGAAGATCTCATAGTACATCAGATGCATATGAGCCTGCTGTGCAGGATATTTCCCCTACAAGCACGGACACAGAGTCTCAATTTCCACAAGAGGTCCATACCAAAGAGAAAAAAGCAAGCCAAAGGAAGCTGAAGTTCCCTAGCATTGGATTCAGAATGCATAGGTCCAGACCAGAACCTCAAGAGAAGCAAAAAAAAGAAATAAAAACGACACTGATCTCTGAAAAAGAAAAAATACATAAAGATGATATAAGCCTGGAAAATCCTGAAATCTTAACTGTTGAATATACCACATCTCCTGCTTATGAAATGAAAACAGGGGAGGGACATGAAGCTTTAACAAAAGACTTAAAAGAGATGAAAAATGGTATTGCATCTCATGTAAAACAATGCCCTGAAGTTGAAATAAGCATTGAAAAAGAAAAAGACAAGGAAGCAACATCAAAATTTAGTGTACCTGAAGTACCAGACATAACAGAGATAGCAAAGCCCAGTTTAGAAGCAGCTGATCTGAAAGTAAGCCCAACTAAAAAATCACCACAAGCCTCATCAAAATCCCGAAAAAAGAAACAGAAGGGAGCAGCAGATAAAAGAGATGGAGAAAGTGGAATTAACATAGACTTGATAGGTCACAATACTAAAGGATATGTACAGGTAAAAGGCCTAGAAATTGGCGCTGCTAAAGCAGAATTGCAGACATCTGACACACTGGGAACAGGAGAAAAACGAGCAGAAGACACACAAATACTAAGCATTCAGAAAATAAATTATGAAATTTCAGTGCCCCCAAAAAAAGAGACAGAGACTGACACTACCAAACAGGGAAGTGATGTTCCACATTCAGTACCAAAAAAACCAGCTGATACGACTTTAGAGGACAGCAGGAATTTAAATGTGAAAACTCTTATGCCAGATGCAGAATCAAATGTATCTACTTCGAAATTACAAATGCCATCATTCAAAGTGGCCAAAGCACCTAAAACTGACATGAAAATAACAAGAGAAGAAAGCAGAGAGGACAAAGAAGATAGTGTAAAAAAGGAATGGATTGAGGATAAGGGAATGCCTACAAATGAAAAAGCCTTAAACATAGAAATTGGAAAGAAGAAAGGAGAAAAAGATACAGAGGAGAAAGAAAGCAAATTCAGACTGCCAAAGTTAAAATTCCCTACATTTACCTGGTCAATTACTAAGGACGAAACAGCCCAACCTGAAGCACAGATAAGTGAAAGGGAAGTAAAAGTGCAAACACTGGAAAATGCAGGAGGTCTTCAGGTAAGTGAACCACCAGGAGAAATTAGGGTTCCAAGTGCGGAAATGCATATAGGAATACCCATAGGAACAAAAGATGAACACAAAATAAAGCAAAATCGCGAAGGCCAGTTGCCTAGTCCAAAAGATCCAACAATAAAATCATTGCAAATAAAAATTAATACAGAAGACAAAAAGGAAAAAATACAGACTTCAAACACAGATATTCCAATACAAACTAAGGACTTAAATACAAAAACAAAATATGAAATTTCAGAAATTACAACATCTGAGATCAAAGCTCCCAGGGTGGATATCAGCCTGCCCTCCGTTGATGTCACCCTTCCACAGGCCAGCGTCGACATGCAGGCACCTGAGGCTACTCTTAGCCTTGAAGAAGAAGCCAAAGGCCCCGAGAAGGAGGTCGGCAAGGCCAAAGACAGCAAGTTCAAAATGCCCAAGTTCGGCATGCCTTCCTTTGGCTGGTCCAGCAGCAAAGAGGCCAAGGGCACTGTGGCAGCTGAGATGGATGTCAGTTTGCAGGAGCCTCAAGTGACGGTGCCCTCAGGACCCACTGAAGTGGAGGTGACCCTACCCTCAGCCGATATACAAGCGCCCAGTGTGGAGGTGACCGTCGAGTCGGCCACAGTTGCAGCAGAGGGTGAGAAAGGCCGATTCAAGATGCCTGATGTGAAGATGCCCAGTGTCAAGCTGCCCAAAGTCAAAACTCCCCAGGCACAGGTCAGCCTGCCCGAGGCCGAGGTGTCACTGCCCAAAGGCCAGGAGGGTGAAGTGGCCCTGCAGGGCCCCGAGGCCGAAGCCAGCCTGGAGGTGGCCAAAGGCAAAGCTGAGGATGGTGGAATGAAAATACACATGCCCAAAGTCAAGGTGCCCAGCGTGGTCTTCTCCAAGCCCTCCGTCAAGTCTCCCAAACTGGATGCAGATGACAGCCTCCCACAGGTTGAGCTCAAAGCTCCTGACACCAACATCACCATCACGGCCCCAGACATTACACTACCCTCCGTCGAAGGCTCTCTCGAGATCCAGGCACCCGTCATAGACCTCAATGTGCCCTCAGCTGAAGGCAAGCTCGAGCTGGAAGGCTCGGGTCTGAAAGGCAAGCTCAAGATGCCCAAGTTTGACAAGCCCAAATTCAAAGCATCCTCCTCCAAGGCCCAGGCACCCACAGCCGAAATCAGTTTGCCCAGCGGAGAGGTCGACCTCCCCTCCACCACCGTGACAGCTGCAGTGTATGGCAGCAGCTTGAAGCTCGAGACGCCCTCCCTCAGGATGCCCAAATCTGACATCAAAACTCCCAAGGTGGACATCAGCCTGCCCTCCGTCGACATCACCCTTCCAAAGGCCAACGATGACATGCAGGCACCCGAGGCCAGCCTTAGCCTTGAAAGAGAAGCCAAAGGCCCAGAGAAGGAGGCCGGCAAGGCCAAAGACGGCAAGTTCAAGATGCCCAAGTTCGGCATGCCTTCCTTTGGCTGGTCCAGCAGCAGGGAGGCCAAGGGCACTGTAGCCGCTGAGGTGGACAACAGCCTCCAGGAGCCTCAAGTGACAGTGCCCTCAGGACCCACCAAAGTGGAGGTGACCCTGCCCTCAGCCGATATCCAAGCGCCCAGTGTGGAGGTGACCATCGAGTCGGCCACAGTTGCAGCAGAGGGTGAGAAAGGCCGATTCAAAATGCCTGATGTGAAGATGCCCAGTGTCAAGCTGCCCAAAGTCAAAACACCCCAGGCACAGGTCAGCCTGCCCAAGGCCGAGGTGTCACTGCCTAAAGGCCAGGAGGGTGAAGTCACCCTGCAGGGCCCCGAGGCCAAAGCCAGCCTGGAGGTGTCCACAGACAAAGCTGAGGGCGGCGGAATGAAAATACATATGCCCAAAGTCAAGGTGCCCAGTGTGGTCTTCTCCAAGCCCTCCGTCAAGTCTCCCAAACTGGATGCAGATGACAGCCTCCCACAGGTTGAGCTCAAGGAACCTGACGCCGACATCACCATCACGGCCCCAGACATTACACTACCCTCCGTCGAAGGCTCTCTCGAGATCCAGGCACCTGACATAGACCTCAAAGCGCCCTCAGCTGAAGGCAAGCTCGAGCTGGAAGGCTCGGGTCTGAAAGGCAAGCTCAAGATGCCCAAGTTTGACAAGCCCAAATTCACAGTTTCCTCCCCCAAGGCCGAGGGTCCCACAGTCAAGGTCAGTTTGCCCAGCGGAGAGGTCGACCTCCCATCCACCACTGTGACAGCCACAGTGGAGGGAAGCAGCTTGGAGCTTGAGAAGCCCTCCCTCAGGATGCCCAAAGATGACATCAAAGCTCCCAAGGTGGACATCAGCCTGCCCTCCGTTGATGTCACCCTTCCACAGGCCAGTGTCGACATGCAGGCACCCGAGGCCAACCTTTGCCTTGAAGGAGAAGCCAAAGACCCCAAGAAGGAGGTCGGCAAGGCCAAAGACGGCAAGTTCAAGATGCCCAAGTTCGGCATGCCTTCCTTTGGCTGGTCCAGCAGCAGGGAGGCCAAGGGCACTGTGGCCACTGATGTGGACATCAGCCTCCAGGAGCCTCAAGTGACAGTGCCATCTGGACCCACCAAAGTGGAGGGGACCCTGCCCACAGCCGATATCCAAGCGCCCAGTGTGGAGGTGACCATCGAGTCGGCCACAGTTGCAGCAGAGGGTGAGAAAGGCCGATTCAAAATGCCAGATGTGAAGATGCCCAGTGTCAAGCTGCCCAAAGTCAAAACACCCCAGGCACAGGTCAGCCTGCCCAAGGCCGAGGTGTCACTGCCCAAAGGTCCGGAGGGTGAAGTCACCCTGCAGGGCCCCGAGGCTAAAGCCAGCCTGGATGTGTCCACAGACAAAGCTGAGGGCGGCGGAATGAAAATACATATGCCCAAAGTCAAGGTGCCCAGCGTGGTCTTCTCCAAGCCCTCCGTCAAGTCTCCCAAACTGGATGCAGATGACAGCCTCCCACAGGTTGAGCTCAAGGAACCTGACGCCGACATCACCATCACGGCCCCAGACATTACACTACCCTCCGTCGAAGGTTCTCTCGAGATCCAGGCACCTGACATAGACCTCAAAGCGCCCTCAGCTGAAGGCAAGCTCGAGCTGGAAGGCTCGGGTCTGAAAGGCAAGCTCAAGATGCCCAAGTTTGACAAGCCCAAATTCACAGTTTCCTCCCCCAAGGCCGAGGGTCCCACAGTCAAGGTCAGTTTGCCCAGCGGAGAGGTCGACCTCCCATCCACCACTGTGACAGCCACAGTGGAGGGAAGCAGCTTGGAGCTTGAGAAGCCCTCCCTCAGGATGCCCAAAGATGACATCAAAGCTCCCAAGGTGGACATCAGCCTGCCCTCCGTTGATGTCACCCTTCCACAGGCCAGTGTCGACATGCAGGCACCCGAGGCCAACCTTTGCCTTGAAGGAGAAGCCAAAGACCCCAAGAAGGAGGTCGGCAAGGCCAAAGACGGCAAGTTCAAGATGCCCAAGTTCAGCATGCCTTCCTTTGGCTGGTCCAGCAGCAGGGAGGCCAAGGGCACTGTGGCCACTGAGGTGGACATCAGCCTCCAGGAGCCTCAAGTGACAGTGCCCTCAGGACCCACTGAAGTGGAGGTGACTCTGCCCACAGCCGATATACAAGCACCCAGTGTGGAGGTGACCATCGAGTCGGCCACAGTTGCAGCAGAGGGTGAGAAAGGCCGATTCAAGATGCCTGATGTGAAGATGCCCAGTGTCAAGCTGCCCAAAGTCAAAACTCCCCAGGCACAGGTCAGCCTGCCCAAGGCCGAGGTGTCACTGCCCAAAGGCCAGGAGGGTGAAGTCACCCTGCAGGGCCCCGAGGCCGAAGCCAGCCTGGAGGTGGCCGAAGGCAAAGCTGAGGATGGTGGCATGAAAATATACATGCCCAAAGTCAAGGTGCCCAGCATGGTCTTCTCCAAGCCCTCCGTCAAGTCTCCCAAAATGGATGCAGACATCAGCCTGCCACAGGTTGAGCTCAAAGCTCCTGACACCAACATCACCATTACGGCCCCTGACATTACGCTGCCCTCCGTCGAAGGCTCTCTCGAGATCCAGGCGACCAACATAGACCTCAAAGCACCCTCAGCTGAAGGCAAGCTCGAGCTGGAAGGCTCGGGTCTGAAAGGCAAGCTCAAGATGCCCAAGTTTGACAAGCCCAAATTCACAGCGCCCTCCCCCAAGGCCCAGGTGCCCACAGTTGAGGTCAGTTTGCCCAGCGCAGAGGTCGACCTCCCATCCACCACTGTGACAGCCACAGTGGAGGGAAGCAGCTTGGAGCTTGAGAAGCCCTCCCTCAAGATGCCTAAAGCTGACATCCAAGCTCCCAAGGTGGACGTCAGCCTGCCTTCCGTCGACATCACACTTCCACAGGCCAACGTTGACCTGCAGGTGCCCAAGGCTGCCCTTAGCCTTGAAGGAGAAGCCAAAGGCCCAGAGAAGGAGGTTGGAAAGGCCAAAGACGGCAAGTTCAAGATGCCCAAGCTCGGCATGCCTTCCTTTGGCTGGTCCAGCAGGAGGGAGGCCAAGGGCACTGTGGCCACTGATGTGGACATCAGCCTCCAGGAGTCTCAAGTGATGGTGCCCTCAGGACCCACCGAAGTGGAGGGGACCCTGCCCACAGCCGATATCCAAGCACCCAGTGTGGAGGTGACCATCGAGTCGGCCACAGTTGCAGCAGAGGGTGAGAAAGGCCGATTCAAAATGCCAGATGTGAAGATGCCCAGTGTCAATCTGCCCAAAGTCAAAACTCCCCAGGCACAGGTCAGCCTGCCCAAGGCCGAGGTGTCACTGCCCAAAGGTCCGGAGGGTGAAGTCACCCTGCAGGGCCCCGAGGCTAAAGCCAGCCTGGAGGTGTCCACAGACAAAGCTGAGGGCGGCGGAATGAAAATACATATGCCCAAAGTCAAGGTGCCCAGTGTGGTCTTCTCCAAGCCCTCCGTCAAGTCTCCCAAACTGGATGCAGATGACAGCCTCCCACAGGTTGAGCTCAAGGAACCTGACGCCGACATCACCATCACGGCCCCAGACATTACACTACCCTCCGTCGAAGGTTCTCTCGAGATCCAGGCACCTGACATAGACCTCAAAGCGCCCTCAGCTGAAGGCAAGCTCGAGCTGGAAGGCTCGGGTCTGAAAGGCAAGCTCAAGATGCCCAAGTTTGACAAGCCCAAATTCACAGCGTCCTCCCCGAAGACCCAGGTGCCCACAGCCAAGGTCAGTTTACCCAGCACAGAGGTCGACCTCCACTCCCCCACTGTGACAGGCATAGTGGAGAGAAGCGGCTTGAACCTGGAGACGCCCTCCCTCAGGATGCCCAAAGACAACATCAATGCTCCCACGGAGGATATCAGCCTGCCTTCCATGGACGTCACCCTTCCACAGGCCAACGTTGACCTGCAGCTGCCTGAGGCCACCCTCAGCCTTGAAGGAGAAGCCAAAGGTCCACCGACGGAGGTCAGCAAGGTCAAGGATGGCAAGTTCAAGATGCCCAAGTTCGGCATGCCTTCCTTTGGCTGGTCCAGCAGCAGGGAGGCCAAAGGCACTGTGGCCGCTGAGGTGGATGCCAGCCTCCAGGAGCCTCAAGTGACAGTGCCATCTGGATCCACCGAAGTGGAGGTGACCCGACCTGCAGCTGATATCCAAGCACCCAATATGGAGGTGACCATCGAGTCAGCCAATATTGAAGCAGAGGGTGAGAAAGGGCGATTCAAGATGCCTGATGTGAAGATGCCAAGCGTCAAGCTGCCCAAAATCAAAGCTCCTCAAACGCAGGTCAGCCTGCCCAAGGCCAAGGTGTCGCTGCCCAAAGGCCAGGAGGGTGAAATTGCGCTGCAGGGCCCCGAGGCCAAAGCCAGCCTGGAGGTGTCCACAGACAAAGATGAGGGCAGCGGAATGAATATACTCATGCCCAAAGTCAAGGTGCCCAGTGTGGTCTTTGCCAAGCCCTCCGTCAAGTCTCCCAAATTGGATGCAGGTGTCAGCCTCCCACCGGCTGAGCTCAAAGCTCCTGACACCGACATCACGGCCCCTGACATTACGCTGCCCTCCGTCAAAGGTTCTCTCGAGATCCAGGCACCTGACATAGACCTCAAAGCTCCCTCAGCTGAAAGCAAGCCTGAGCTGGAAGGCTCGGGTCTGAAAGGCAAGCTCAAGATGCCCAAGTTTGACAAGCCCAAATTCACAGTTTCCTCCCCCAAGGCTGAGGGTCCCACAGTCGAGGTCAGTTTGCCCAGCGGAGAGGTCGACCTCCCATCCAGCACTGTAACAGCTACAGGGGATGGCAGCGGATTAAAGCTGGATAAGCCCTTCCTCAAGATGCCCAAAGCTGACATCAAAGCTCCCAAGGTGGACATCAGACTGCCTTCCGTTGACATCACCCTTCCACAGGCCAGTGTCAACATGCAGGCACCCGAGACCACCCGTTTCCTTGAAGGAGAAGCCAAAGGTCCACCGACGGAGGTCAGCAAGGTCAAGGATGGCAAGTTCAAGATGCCCAAGTTCGGCATGCCTTCCTTTGGCTGGTCCAGCAGCAAAGAGGCCAAGGGCACTGTGGCCGCTGAGATGGACGTCAGTCTCCAGGAGCCTCAAGTGACAGTGCCTTCAGGACCCACCAAAGTGGAGGTGACCCTGCCCTCAGACGATATCCAAGCGCCCAGTGTGGAGGTGACCATCGAGCCGGCCACAGTTGTAGCAGGAGGGGAGAAAGACCGATTCAACATGCCTGATGTGAAGATGCCAAGCGTCAATCTGCCCAAAGTCAAAACTCCCCAGGCACAGGTCAGCCTGCCCAAGGCCAAGGTGTCACTGCCCAAAGGCCAGGAGGGTGAAATTGTGTTGCAGGGCCCCGAGGCCAAAGCCAGCCTGGAGGTGTCCACAGACAAAGCTGAGGGCGGCGGAATGAAAATACATATGCCCAAAGTCAAGGTGCCCAGCGTGGTCTTCTCCAAGCCCTCCGTCAAGTCTCCCAAACTGGATGCAGATGACAGCCTCCCACAGGCTGAGCTCAAGGCTCCTGATGCCGACATCACGGCCCCAGATATTACGCTGCCCTCCGTCGAAGGTTCTCTCGAGATCCAGGTACCTGACATAGACCTCAAAGCACCCTCAGGTGAAGGCAAGCTTGAGCTGGAAGGCTCGGGTCTGAAAGGCAAGCTCAAGATGCCCAAGTTTGACAAGCCCAAATTCACAGCGTCCTCCCCGAAGACCCAGGTGCCCACAGCCAAGGTCAGTTTACCCAGCACAGAGGTCGACCTCCACTCCCCCACTGTGACAGGCATAGTGGAGGGAAGCGGCTTGAACCTGGAGACGCCCACCCTCAGGATGCCCAAAGACAACATCAAAGCTCCCAAGGAGGAGATCAGCCTGCCTTCCGTGGACGTCACCCTTCCACAGGCCAACGTTGACCTGCAGCTGCCTGAGGCCACCCTCAGCCTTGAAGGAGAAGCCAAAGGTCCACCGACGGAGGTCAGCAAGGTCAAGGATGGCAAGTTCAAGATGCCCAAGTTCGGCATGCCTTCCTTTGGCTGGTCCAGCAGCAGGGAGGCCAAAGGCACTGTGGCCGCTGAGGTGGATGCCAGCCTCCAGGAGCCTCAAGTGACAGTGCCATCTGGATCCACCGAAGTGGAGGTGACCCTACCTGCAGCTGATATCCAAGCACCCAATATGGAGGTGACCATCGAGTCAGCCAATATTGAAGCAGAGGGTGAGAAAGGGCGATTCAAGATGCCTGATGTGAAGATGCCAAGCGTCAAGCTGCCCAAAATCAAAGCTCCTCAAACGCAGGTATGCCTGCCCAAGGCCGAGGTGTCGCTGCCCAAAGGCCAGGAGGGTGAAGTTGCCCTTCAGTGCCCCGAGGCTGAAGCCAGCCTGGAAGTGGCCGCAGGCAAAGCTGAGAGCAGCAGAATGGAAATACACATGCCCAAAGTCAAGGTGCCTAGCGTGGTCCTCTCCAACCCCTCCGTCAAGTCTCCCAAATTGGATGCAGGTGTCAGCCTCCCAGAGGCTGAGCTCAAAGCTCCTGACACCGACATCACGGCCCCTGACATTACGCTGCCCTCCGTCGAAGGTTCTCCTGAGATCCAGGCGCCCGATATAGACCTCAAAGCGCCCTCAGCTGAAGGCAAGCTCGAGCTAGAAGGCTCGGGTCTGAAAGGCAAGCTCAAGATGCCCAAGTTTGACAAGCCCAAATTCACAGTTTCCTCCCCCAAGGCCGAGGGTCCCACAGTCGAGGTCAGTTTGCCCAGCGGAGAGGTCGACCTCCCATCCAGCACTGTAACAGCTACAGGGGATGGCAGCAGTTTAAAGCTTGAGAAGCCCTTCCTCAAGATGCCCAAAGCTGACATCAAAGCTCCCAAGGTGGACATCAGCCTCCCTTCCGTTGACATCACCCTTCCACAGGCCAGCGTTGACATGAATGCGACCAATGCCACCCTTAGCCTTGAAGGGGAAGCCAAAGGCCCCGAGAAGGAGGTTGGCAAGTCCAAAGACGGCAAGTTCAAGATGCCCAAGTTCGGCATGCCTTCCTTTGGCTGGTCCAGCAGCAGGGAGGCTAAGGGCACTGTGGCCGCTGAGATGGATTCCAGCCTCCAGGAGCCTCAAGTGACAGTGCCCTCAGGACCCACCAAAGTGGAGGTGACCCTGCCCTCAGCCGATATCCAAGCACCCAGTGTGGAGGTGACCATCAAGTCGGCCACAGTTGCAGCAGAGGGTGAGAAAGGCCGATTCAAGATGCCTGATGTGAAGATGCCCAGTGTCAAGCTGCCCAAAGTTAAAACTCCCCAGGCACATGTCAGCCTGCCCAAGGCCGAGGAATCGCTGACGAAAGGCCAGGAGGGTGAAGTCTCACTGCAGGGCCCCGAGGCCAAAGCCAGCCTGGAGGTGTCTGTTGGCCAAGCTGCGGGCAGCAGCATGAAAATACATATGCCCAAAGTCAAGGTGCCCAGTGTGGTCTTCTCCAAGCCCTCCGTCACGTCTCCCAAAATGGATGCAGATGACAGCCTCCCAGAGGCTGAGCTCAAGGCTGCAGATGCCGACATCACCATCACGGCCCCTGACATTACGCTGCCCTCCGTCGAAGGCTCTCTCGAGATCCAGGCACCTGACATAGACCTCAAAGCTCCCTCAGCTGAAGGCAAGCTCGAGCTGGAAGGCTCGGGTCTGAAAGGCAAGCTCAAGATGCCCAAGTTTGACAAGCCCAAATTCACAGTTTCCTCCCAAAAGGCCCATGTGCCCGCAGTCGAGGTCACTTTGCTCAGCACAGAGGTCGACCTCCCATCCACCACCATGACAGCCACAGTGGAGGGAAGCGGCTTGAACCTGGAGACGCCCTCCCTCAGGATGCCCAAAGACAACATCAATGCTCCCACGGAGGATATCAGCCTGCCTTCTGTTGACATCACCCTTCAACAGGCCAGTGTTGACCTGCAAGTTCCTGAGGCCACCCTTAGCCTTGAAGGAGAAGCCAAAGGCCCTGAGAAGGAGGTCAGCAAGGCCAAGGACGGCAAGTTCAAGATGCCCAAGTTCGGCATGCCTTCCTTTGGCTGGTCCAGCAGCAGGGAGGCCAAAGGCACTGTGGCCCCTGAGATGGACGTCAGTCTCCAGGAGCCTCAAGTGACAGTGCCCTCAGGACCCACCAAAGTGGAGGTGACCCTGCCCTCAGCCGATATCCAAGCACCCAGTGTGGAGGTGACCATCAAGCCAGCCACAGTTGCAGCAGGAGGTGAGAAAGACCGATTCAAGATGCCTGATGTGAAGATGCCAAGCGTCAATCTGCCCAAAGTCAAAACACCCCAGGCACAGGCCAGCTTGCCCGAGGCCAAGGTGTCGATGCAAAAAGGCCAGGAGGCTGAAGTGGCCCTGCAGGGCCCCGAGGCCAAAGCCAGCCTGGAAGTGGCCGCAGGCAAAGCAGAGGGCAGCGGAATGAAAATACACATGCCCAAAGTCAAGGTGCCCAGCATGGTCTTCTCCAAGCCCTCCGTCAAGTCTCCCAAAATGGATGTAGACGTTAGCCTCCCACAGGCTGGGCTAAAGGTACCTGACGCCGACATCACCATCACGGCCCCCGACATTACGCTGCCCTCCGTCGAAGGCTCTCTCGAGATCCAGGCGACCAACATAGACCTCAAAGCGCCCTCAGCTGAAGGCAAGCTCGAGCTGGAAGGCTCGGGTCTGAAAGGCAAGCTCAAGATGCCCAAGTTTGACAAGCCCAAATTCACAGCGTCCTCCCCGAAGACCCAGGTGCCCACAGCCAAGGTCAGTTTGCCCAGCGCAGAGGTCAACCTCCCATCCCCCACTCTGACAAGCACAGTAACATCACTGCCTTCCGTCGACATCACCCTTCCACAGGCCAGTGTTGACATGCAGGTGCCCGAGGCCACCCTCAGTGTTGAAGGAGAAGCCAAAGGCCCAGAGAAGGAGGTTGGCAAGGCCAAAGACGGCAAGTTCAAGATGCCCAAGTTCGGCATGCCTTCCTTTGGCTGGTCCAGCAGCAAAGGGGCCAAGGGCACTGTGGCCGCTGAGATGGATGCCAGTTTCCAGGAGTCTCAAGTGACGGTGCCCTCAGGACCCACCGAAGTAGAGGTGACCCTGCCCACAGCCGATATACAAGCACCCAGTGTGGACGTGACCATCGAGTCGGCCACAGTTGCAGCAGAGGGTGAGAAAGGACGATTCAAGATGCCTGATGTGAAGATGCCCAGTGTCAAGCTGCCCAAAGTCAAAACTCCCCAGGCACAGGTCAGCCTGCCCAAGGCCGAGGTGTCACTGCCCAAAGTCCAGGAGGGTGAAGTCACCCTGCAGGGCCCCAAGGTCGAAGCCAGCCTGGAGGTGTCCACAGACAAAGCTGAGGGCGGCGGAATGAAAATACATATGCCCAAAGTCAAAGTGCCCAGCGTGGTCTTCTCTAAGCCCACCATCAAGTCTCCCAAACTGGATGCAGATGACAGCCTGCCACAGGCTGAGCTTAAGGCCGCTGATGCCGCCATCACGGCCCCAGATATTACGCTGCCCTCCGTCGAAGGTTCTCTCGAGATCCAGGCACCCGACATAGACCTCAAAGCACCCTCAGCTGAAGGCAAGCTCGAGCTGGAAGGCTCGGGTCTGAAAGGCAAGCTCAAGATGCCCAAGTTTGACAAGCCCAAATTCACAGTTTCCTCCCCCAAGGCCGAGGGTTCCACAGTCAAGGTCAGTTTGCCCAGCGGAGAGGTCGACCTCCCATCCACCACTGTGACAGCCACAGTGGAGGGAAGCAGCTTGGAGCTTGAGAAGCCCTCCCTCAGGATACCCGAAACTGACATCAAAGCTCCCAAGGTGGACATCAGCCTGCCCTCCGTTGACATCACCCTTCCACAGGCCAGCGTTGACATGCAGGTCCCCGAGTCTGCCTTTAGCCTTGAAGGAGAAGCCAAAGAACCCGAGAAGGAGGTTGGCAAGGCCAAAGACGGCAAGTTCAAGATGCCCAAGTTCGGCATGCCTTCCTTTGGCTGGTCCAGCAGCAGGGAGGCCAAGGGCACTGTGGCCACTGAGGTGGATGCCAGCCTCCAGGAGCCTCAAGTGACGGTGCCCTCAGGACCCACTGAAGTGGAGGTGACTCTGCCCTCAGCCGATATCCAAGCACCCAGTGTGGAGGTGTCCATCGAGCCAGCCACAGTTGCAGCAGAGGGTGAGAAAGGCCGATTCAAGATGCCTGATGTGAAGATGCCCAGTGTCAAGCTGCCCAAAGTCAAAACTCCCCAGGCACAGGTCAGCCTGCCCAAGGCTGAGGTGTCACTGCCTAAAGGCCAGGAGGGCGAATTCACCCTGCAGGGCCCCAAGGTCGAAACCAGCCTGGAGGTATCTGCTGGCCAAGCTGAGGGCAGCGGAATGAAAATACATATGCCCAAAGTCAAGGTGCCTAGTGTGGTCTTCTCCAAGCCCTCCGTCAAGTCTCCCAAACTGGATGCAGATGACAGCCTCCCACAGGCTGAGCTCAAGGCCGCTGATGCTGCCATCACGATCCCTGACATTACGCTGCCCTCCGTCGAAGGTTCTCCTGTGGTCCAGGCACCTGACATAGACCTCAAAGCGCCCTCAGCTGAAGGCAAGCTCGAGCTGGAAGGCTCGGGTGTGAAAGGCAAGCTCAAGATGCCCAAGTTTGACAAGCCCAAATTCACAGTTTCCTCCCCCAGGCCCGAGGGTCCCACAGTCGAGGTCAGTTTGCCCAGCGGAGAGGTCGACCTCCCATCCACCACTGTAACAGCTACAGGGGATGGCAGCGGTTTAAAGCTCGAGACGCCCTCCCTCAGGATGCCCAAAGCTGACATCAAAGCTCCCAAGGTGGACATCAGCCTCCCTTCCGTTGATGTCACCCTTCCCCAGGCCAGCGTCGACATGCAGGCAACCAAGGCCACCCTTAACCTTGAAGGGGAAGCCAAAGACCCCAAGAAGGAGGTTGGCAAGGCCAAAGACGGCAAGTTCAAGATGCCCAAGTTCGGCATGCCTTCCTTTGGCTGGTCCAGCAGCAAAGAGGCCAAGGGCACTGTGGCCGCTGAGGTGGATGTCAGCCTCCAGGAGCCTCAAGTGACGGTGCCCTCAGGACCCACTGAAGTGGAGGTGACCCTGCCCTCAGCCGATATCCAAGCACCCAGTGTGGAGGTGAGCGTCGAGTCGGCCACAGTTGTAGCAGAGGGTGAGAAAGGCCGATTCAAGATGCCTGATGTGAAGATGCCCAGTGTCAAGCTGCCCAAAGTCAAAACTCCCCAGGCACAGGTCAGCCTGCCCGAGGCTGAGGTGTCACTGCCCAAAGACCAGGAGGGTGAAGTGGCCCTGCAGGGCCCCGAGGCTAAAGCCAGCCTGGAGGTGTCTGCTGGCCAAGCTGAGCGCAGCGGAATGAAAATACATATGCCCAAAGTCAAGGTGCCCAGTGTGGTCTTCTCCAAGCCCTCCGTCACGTCTCCCAAAATGGATGCAGATGACAGCCTCCCAGAGGCTGAGCTCAAGGCTGCAGATGCCGACATCACCATCACGGCCCCTGCCATTACGCTGCCCTCCGTCGAAGGCTCTCTCGAGATCCAGGCGCCCGACATAGACCTCAAAGCTCCCTCAGCTGAAGGCAAGCTCGAGCTGGAAGGCTCGGGTCTGAAAGGCAAGCTCAAGATGCCCAAGTTTGACAAGCCCAAATTCACAGTTTCCTCCCAAAAGGCCCATGTGCCCGCAGTCGAGGTCACTTTGCCCAGCACAGTGGTCAGCCTCCAATCCACCACTGTGATGGCTTTAGGGGAGGGCAGCGGCTTGAAGCTTGAGAAGCCATCTCTCAAGATGCCCAAAGCTGACATCAAAGCTCCCAAGGTGGACATCAGCCTGCCCTCTGTCGACATCACCCTTTCACAGGCCAGCGTTGACATGCAGGCACCCGAGGCCACCCTTAGCCTTGAAGAAGAAGCCAAAGGCCCAGAGAAGGAGGCCGGCAAGGCCAAAGACGGCAAGTTCAAGATGCCCAAGTTCGGCATGCCTTCCTTTGGCTGGTCCAGCAGCAGGGAGGCCAAGGGCACTGTGGCCGCTGAGATGGACGTCAGCCTCCAGGAGCCTCAAGTGACAGTGTCGTCGGGAATGGCTGATGTGGACATGACGTTTTCTGACTCTGAGATCCAAGCACCCCGTTCTGATGTTTCCCTAGATTCTTCTCTTTTTAAAGAGGTAGAATTTAGTAAATCTAAAACTTCTGTATTTAGAATGCCTAAAATTTCTCTTTCCAAAAGTTTCAAACCTCATGCACAAAGCCAGTCTGGATGTGATGTTTCTGTTTCAGAAAGTCCTTGTTATTCTTTAACAGAGGAAACTTCTGTTCCTTCTGAGAGTGTTGAACATAAATCTTTTCCTGACATTAAGGTAGAGAGTGTATCTAAAAGTAGCAAATTCAGAATTCCTAGCATTGGTTTTTCTAAATCTGATGTGACCTCATCTACAATTGATCTGGAGTCCTCATTACAAAAGGGGGATATTACTCTTACTAAATACCAAATTAATTCAACAGAATCAGAATCAAAAAGAGCATCTCTTGCTGATGAAAATCTTTCAGATTTTGAAATTTTATGTGAAGATGGTTCTGAGGAGCAAGGAAGTATTAAGCTAGAGGGCAAAACCACATCTGCTGAAGTACCTTTGGCTGACACAGAGGTCACAGTTAAATTTCCTAAATTCCGAAAACCTAAATTCAGAATTCGGTCTAAGGGAAAAGCATCTGAAAGTGACATTGGTTCCAGCATGGAATCTGAAATTTCTAAGGGACGGATAACATCTGATATGACTGATCCTGATATTGAAAAACCAGCTCATATCTCTGATGCCCAACTTGGTGTAAAGTTGCATAAGCCTTCACTTGAAGTTGTTCTGTATGCACCAGCAATGGATCCAAATCTCTCATCCATGGAGGTTACCTTGCCAAACTTAGAAGCAGAAATCCATGGCCCAGATTTAGAGTGCAAGGCAGAACAGGAAGTAGTTACAGGAGAGAAGGATACTGAGGAGAAAGAAAACAAATTTAAATCATCAAAATTCAAACTGCCTTCATTTCGGTGGTCACCAAAGAAAGAAGCTATTGCTTCTTCTCATGCTGAGGAGCATCTGGAAGGACCCACTTTGTCTACCTTACCTGGTGACATGGGATCTGAATTAACTTTTCCTACTCCTGACAATCAATACCTTCATGCAGAATTTGATACAACAGAAAAAGATGGTGAAAAGGCCAAAACCAAGAAGTCCCAATTTACCATGCCAAAGATCTCATTCCCTAAAATTAAGGGTCAGAAAGTGCAGGTCTCTCTGCCTGTATTGGAAACTGATGTTTCTGGACCTAAACAAGAAATAGAAGGTGTTTCTGTTCAGAAATCTGAGAAGGGAAGTAGTGGAGAAGGGGCAGAACTGGGCATAAAAGTGCCTAAAGTTACAGTCCCAACTTTGGGACCAGAAGCCAAACCAGAAGCCAAAGCTCCAAAAATAGAGATGGATATTAGCATGTCTACAGGTGAGGTCACAGTTCCTACCTGTGAAGGAGATGAGCTGACACTGAAAGCAGCTGCTGCTCATGTCAGCCTCTCCACCTCAGATATTAAGATGATACCTGAAGGTTCACTTGAGGTGAAGAGTCCTGACATAAGTGTTGAAGGAACATCAAGTGAAATTGCTGTGGGTGATGTAGAGATAAAACCTGAAGGTTCTGAAGGGAAAACAAAACTGTCTAAATTCCAAATGCCAAAGGTAGGAATTGGACTTTCTAAAGGGAAAGGGTCAGAAAAGGATGTTGGCCAATCCAAATCAGAAGTAAAGGTTCCCCAACTAAAAGCAACAGTAGAAATATCTGACATAGCTGTTGAAGCACCCAACTTGAAGGTAGAATGTGGCACAGAAATGGGGACTTACAGCCCTGAAGCCAAAATTACCAAAACTGACAGTAAGACATCAGAGGCTGATGTTCACCTCCCATCAGCTGACATTCCTATTCCAAAAACAGACAGTGATATTCAGGCCTCAGATGCAGCAGTAAAGATCAAGGGGGAAATAAAGCAAGATGGAGATGGAGAAGAGAAAGAAGGACATTTCAAAATGCCCAAATTCAAACTTCCATCCTTCAGTTGGTCACCAAAGAAGGAAGTAAGTGTTAAATCTGATTCTGGAGCAAATTTGGAAGACCAAAAACTTGCTGTCATGTCAAGCAGAATAGACACAGAAGTAAAAGATACTACAATTGATGATCAAGGTAGTGGGCCAGACCTTGATGTGGAAATATCTGCAGGAAAAGTTGAACAAAAAAGCCCCATTAAAAAGCCTCAATTTGTCATGCCTAAAATTTCACTCTCCAAGATCAAGGTTCCAAAATCTCAGTCTCATTCACCAAGAGTTGAAGCTGATGCTACTCTTCCTAAAAGTGAAATAGAGGGTGATGATTCAATTAAGATACCTGATATAGAAAAAAGTCATCCTGAAGGGATTAAAGAAGGGGCACAAATCAGCATAAAACTGGCTGAGACTACGGTCCACACTCTGGACTTTTCCAGAGTAGAAACTGAAGCCTCTGAAACTGAAATAACAGTCAGCTCAGGAAAGATTGATGCATCTTTGACTCCCTCAGAGGGGAGTTTTCAACAGGTTGACTTAAAAATAAGTTCTACCAATGAAGGTAATATTAAAGAAACAGGTACTAAGCTCCCCAAAGGAGAAGCTTCAGTGAATTTGAAGAGCCCTGATATGTTAACAGAAACCTCATCAGTTGTGGATGGAAGGAAAGTGAACTTGGAAGGTCCTGAAGGGAAGATTAAAATGCCCAAATTCCAGAAGACAAAGTTTGGAATCTCCCGAACAAAAGGGAAAGTCCCAGAGTCAGAGATCAGCTCTCCAAAAATAGAAACTGAGCTACCCCAACTAAGAACAACAAATGAAATTGCTGACATTGCTGTGGGAGTTCCAGCATCAGAACTTACATCTGATATGTCAGATCCTGGAATAATTGATGGTAAGATAAAAACACCCCAAACTCTGACAGGTGGCATTGATGATGCAAAGGTAGACATAGGCACCCAGTCAGTGCCTAAACCAAAAACAGAGGGAGTGACTGAGAGTCTTGGGGAGAAGGAAATCAAATTAAAAGATCATGAAATAAAAGCTGAAGAAGTTCAGACTGAAGAACATCAGGGATGGTTTAAAATGCCAAAATTCAGAATACCTGCATTTAGCAGGTCATCCTTAAAGGAAAAAAGAAGTGATGCTGATATTGAAAGAAGTATGGAAAAAGCTCAGGCAAGTACTCCTTCTGCTAAAGTACAAACTGAAGCAAGTGTTCCTGAAAATATCTTCTCATTACCACATGCAGTTGCTGAAATTACTATTGGAAAAGAAGGGATTCAAAAATTAGGAGATTCTGTGAAGAGTTCTAATGTTAGCTTGCCAAAGATTGAAGGAGATATTTCATTATCCACAGAAAGAACAGATAGTAGAGTGAGTATTCAAAAAACTGAAAGTTACGCAGATGTAGTTAAGCGCAGTGCTGAAGGACATACTTCAGAAATCACAGTGTCTGCAGCAGAATTTTCTAAATCATACCCAAGTTCAGAAAGTGACAAGGAGAAGAGTACAACAAACAGGTTTCCTACATGTACACTGACATTTCCAGAGCATAAAGGCAAATCACAGGATATAAGTGTCCAAAAGGTAGAAAGTTCCATGAAATTAGAGACATCAGGGGTAGAATGCAAACCATCATCAGCTGAAATTACTCTGGATGCAACACAGATGAAAACAGATGTTAGTCTTCCAAAGGAAGCGCTAGATTCTCAAAATAAAGAGGCAGCAATTAAAAAAGGAAAGATAAAGGGTGAGGTGAAAATCATAGGAAAAGACAGTGAAGAAAGCAAATTAAAAAGGACTGCGTGTGAATGGTCTACAACAAAAGGATCGGAAGATGGTACTTATGTTACTGCTAAACTGGAAGATCTAAAGGTAGAAGTTCCAACTGTGAAAACAGATGTTAAAATTACTGGAGTAGATCCTGAAATAAAATTTCAAGTGAAAAGTGTTGAAAAGGATGTGTCTGCAGGAGTGGAAGTGCAAGTAGAAGACAGAGCAGAAATAAGTAAAATTAAAGCATACAAGTTTAAGATTCCAAGATTTGGAATGTTGCATTCTGAAATCAAGGGTTTTGAAGATGATACTGATTTGCCAAAGTCAGAAGCTGATTCAGCATCTAAAAGTGAAAAAGGCACAGCAGAAATGCATTTACAAAAACCAGAAGGATGGATTGGCCTGAAAAGTCCAGATCATATAGAAGCATCTGCCAGAATAACAGGGGGAACAGTGGACCAAATACAAGGTGTCCCAGAAGTAAGTGTAAGAATTCCTAAACTAAAAATACCAAGATTCACTTTCAGAACTCCCCCAATTGAAGCTGATGTTTTGCTGTCAAAAGTTGTAACAGATCCAAAGGGATCTAGTACTGACATTGAAATAGTGCAACTGCAAGCAAGCTCTGCTATCCCTGAAGAAACACCAGGAGCTGTAGAGGGGGGTGTTCAAAAAGCAAAAAGCAAAATTTTAACACTGACTGAACCTGACATTAAAACAGCACAAATGACAGCTACCATTGAGTCCTCCCTTTCAAGTGCAGGGCAAGACATTCATTGGTCTTATATAGAGGGCCAAGAAGTAAGTGAAAAAGTAGAACCTGAACATGTTGCTATTGAGCGGTGTGAGATTTACACCACTGAAATACTGAAAGAATCTGAGATTCTGTCATCAGAGGTCAAAACTGCTACTTTGGGATTCTCATTGCTCAAGGCCAAGTTGCCTGAATCACACAGTGATTTAGACATGCTGGTCCAGCAGCCATCTCCAACAGGAGATGCATCAGTGAGAAAACCTACAGGTGCTGGTGAAAGTTTGGGAGTAGCAGCACAGAGAACTGAGCTCAAACTATCTGACAAACCACACTGTGAGTCTGAAGAATCTAGAGGAAAAGTAAGTTTGTCAAAGTTAAAAACATCTGCTGCTGAAGTAAAGGGTTCCAGTAAACCTGAAGAGAGTTTTCCTGATAAATCACCAGAGGGAATAACTCCAGCTCGTCTCTCTGAAGATGAAGATGTAGTTGAAGCAGTGGAAGGTGAAGAAAAAGACATAACCAATGAGAAAGAAAAGACTGATAGTAAAAGATCTCCTGGAAGATTTAAATTTTGGCTTCCAAGTATTGGCTTTTCATCTTCTGGGGATGAAGCAAACACAGATGCAAAAGCAGAAATAAAAAAATCAGTTCCAGAAGATGTGAAACCTGCTGACACATCAGATGATTCCTCTAAGCAGGGTGAAAAAACTGGATGGTTTAGACTTCCCAAGCTTGGTTTCACATCTCCCTCCAAAAAGTCTAAGTCTGTTCTCAAAGAAGAGTTGGGTCATAAAGAGGGGAGACTCTCAGATGAAGATAGCCCAACAGATAAGCCAGATGTGTTTTTTGATGCACAAGAAAGCTTATCACCTAAAGAAATAGGAGAGGGTGAAAAAGCTGAGACTGATGGGGCCTCATCTATTGTGACATCTTCAGCAAGAACTGAACTAATCTTGCTAGAGGAAGACAGTAAATCTAATATTGTTGGAGATACAACCAAATGAAGGTTGTATTTTCTCAATCATCAATGAAAACAAAATCACAGAAGAGAATGTTTTCCTAATTTTCTACTAATTGAAAATTAAAACCCAAGGTTGGTATTCATGAAAACACTTGAACAGAATTTACTACGTTAAAATTTTCAAGTACATGGATGTACTAGATTGTACACTAATAAAAATAATTTCATCATATCTTCCCCAATGGCAACAATTATGACACGTGCAGATGAACCCATAGTTTGAGCAAAGTCTGAGTAGATACCAAAACCATGTAAGTAAATCACTGAAAGGCTCCATGATAGCAAAAAATTGTTAAAAAGGGTTCTCAAAACACATCAGTTATATTTCGATTACAGATTATTTCCAGAATGGGCTCTAAACAAGTATTATGGGAACTATACTTACCTGTTTAGATTTTGGAACTTTCTGATCTACTTTTGCTTTTTATTAAAATGTCTTTTCTTTATTTCAGCTAAGGTAGTTGTATATTCCACAAACATTTTAAAATATAAAGTAAAAATTAAATATTAGTGTAGAGAGACTAATGCTTTGCCTCTTCCTCTCTTCTCATTTTTTATTATTGTGGCGGGTCATATTTAGCCTTAAAATAATTTAAAAAAAAAAAACAGCAAAAACCAACAGAATAATTTCAATACCAAAAAACATGTAACTAAATCATGTTTGTAAGATACCAGAATAAAACATGCTTACAAAGAATATTATTCAAATGTGGATAAATAAATTTTAATGTATATACTTATGGGATAGTTAAATGCTTAGAATGATCTGCCACACTGGTGGAATTGCTTCAGAGATTTTCTGGGAAAGGAGGTGTATATAATTATTTGCTCCTCTGTTTATATTAATGCTTCTCTCAAGTGCACAATGAAAACCAGAGTGCATATGTGACAGCCTTCACATGTACCATTAAAACACTGTCTGTATTCTTAATTCACAATAAACTCACTATATGAATAATAACTTGAGTAGTGTGAGTTACTGACATTTCTAATTAGGAAAATCCCAGGTTAAATTTACAAAAGTTTGCATGTACTTCAGTGACTGCTGAGGTGGATGCTTAATGACAGCACAGTTCCTTAACATAAGGGTAATGGAGACTTTTCATTCATTATAATCCCGAGTTGAATCATAGAATGTGTTGATTTGGAAGGAACCTGTCAGGATCCTTGAATCTCACTCCTGGCCCTGCATAGGACACGCCAAGACTCCACCATGTTTGTGACAACATTGTCCAAAGGCTTCTTGAACTCTGTCAGGCCTGGGGCTGTGACCGCTGCCCTGGGGAGTCTGTCCCAGTGCTCAAATACCCTTTGGGTGAAAAATCTTCTCCTAACATCTGTCCTAAACCCCTCATGACTCAGTTCCAGCCATTTCTCAGGTCCTGTCACTGGCCACGAGAGTGAAGAGATCAGCACCTGCCCCTCTGCTTCCCCTCGTGAGCATTTGAGGGCCACACTGAGCTCTCCCCTCAGTCTCCTCCAGGCTAGACAGACCAAGCAACTTCAGCCACTGCTCATACAGCTTCCCCTCCAGACCCTTCATCATCCCTGTAGCCTCCTTTGGACCCTCTCTAATACCTTTTCTTTAATTGTGGCACCCAAAACTGTTCATTGGACTCCAGGCAAAGCTGCCCCAGTGCAGAGCAGAGCAGGACACTCCCCTCAAATACAAAAACATTTTCCCGGGAGACTTTACTCACTAGTTCCCTGAACAACCTGAAGTCAGCTCTCCTCCTGTCCAGAGTTGAAGTTTTGCTGTCCCTTTTCCTCCTGTCAACAGAGATTTTAAACTCAATTTCTTTGTGGCCTCTTTGGCCAAGACGGCTGTCATCACCACTTCACTCACGAGATCCTCTCTCCAGAATAACAAGTGCAGACATGCTTCATTATAGTTGTTTTCTCTTCCCACATTTCTCCATATTCTACTTAGCACAGGAAAGCAGACCCAGCAAAACCCATTAGGAAATGAGTTGTAAGTGAAGTGTACTTGGTGTCGAACCATCTGTAGATTAAGATGTTCTTAATTTCTTCTATTCTTATCACAGAATCATAGAATGTTAAGGGGACAGAAGGAAACTTAAAGATTGTCCATCTAACCCCCTGGCATGGGCAGGGACACCTTCCACTGGCCCAGCTTGCTTGGAGCCCCACCCAGCCTGGCCTTGAACAATCCCAGGGGCAGCTGCAGCTTCTCTGGGCAGCCTGACAGGGCCTCACCACCCCCACAGTGAAGATTTTTTCCTTATATCTGATCTAGCTCTGTTTCACATGATAGACATAGAATAGAATAGAATAGAATAGAATAGAATAGAATAGAATAGAATAGAATAGAATAGAATAGAATAGAATAGTTAATTGAAAGGGACCCACAATGATCATTCAGTCCAATTGCTTGACCATTTCAGGGATGACCAAAACATCAAAAAAACATTGAGGTTATTAAGGGCACTGTCCAAATGCCTCTTGAACATTGACAGGCTTGTGGCATTGAACACATCTCAATACAAGTCTGGTTTAGTGTTTGACCACTCTCTTGGTAAGGAAGTGTTTCCTAGTGCCAAGTTTGAACCTACCCTGATGCAACTTTGAACTATTCCCACACATCCTAACACTGGATACCAGGAAGAAGGAACTGGCACCTCCCTCTTCAGGAAGCTGCACCACCACAATCCACCCTGCAACTAAAGCTGACTTTTCTGAGCCTCTACAGAGAGCAGAGGTCTGTGAGTCAGTGCCCATGGCCCAAGAGCTATCCTCTCAGGATTGTGGGGATAGTCATGACTGTCAAGAAATTAAGTGTACCCTAATATGGCATAAATGGTAGATTAAATGTTTTCTCAGTACCTGTATTAAAGCAACAAAGGTATGTTTTATCTGGAACAACAGGGAAAGGAAAATCCTGGGTAATTGCAGGAAAAAAATGTGAACAGATAACACTAAAGCTTTTGGAACAAGCTGTGTCTAATGTCTAAGGTGACTGTGTGGTCATGTCAGTGCTCATAACCCATGGAGCCAGCTAGGTTCTGTCTTGCTGTCAGCTGCATTGCTGTTGCAGCACTGTAGCCACAAGGCACTGCACCAAGAGCTTCCAGAGGTGATCCTGCTGGGGGAGCAGTGCAGCAGCTCCTCCTGAAAGCCCCTGCAGTGAAGCAGAGCCAATTAACACACCTTGTACTCCCTTGTCACACAGGCACCTGAGATGAGCTGATCAGGGGAGAGTATCCATGCTCAAGAGCCAAAACAGTGACCTTTTTTAGACATGAATAAACCAACACTGACAAAAATGTGAACAGCCTACAGTTAGACTAGAAAATCATAGAGTATCCTGAGTCAGAAGGGATTCACAAGGTCCAGCTCCTGGTTCTACACAGTACAACCCCAAGAATCTCACCACATCTTCAAGAGTGTATTTAAAACACTTCTTGATGTGACAGCTTTCCTGGGGAGCCTTTCCACTGCCCAGCCACCCTCTGGGTGAAGAACCTTTTTCTAATAGCCAATCTGCACAAGGATGATGCTAATAAATGGCATTAGAAGACCCAGGATACATTCAGTACAGTCCTTAGCTTGGAGAAATCACAATCTAAATGAAAGACATAAGTAAGAGGTGAATGAATAAGGACTATTATTAACCCTGTTTCATAAATAGAAAAAAATTGAGACTCAAAGCCTGGTTATAATTTACATGATACTCTACCTTTCTAATAGAAAACAAGTAAATGAGAATCAAGGTGTGAGCAAGCTTCAAAAGTCCCACAAGTAACCAGGGCAATATTCCCAAGTTCCTCTTAGATCAAGTTCATTGTACTAATTGTAAACTTCCCATATGTAGAGGAAAACCAACAGTGATGTCAGCATAGAAAACAGAAGAGCACTCTCCTAAGCATCCATTCTTCTTTTATAAGTGAAACATTAACCCACCTGAGGTTTATGTGGCCATAAGAAAAATTCTGCCAGCTTGTACAGAAACTCTGTGGCACTGGACAACTAATCCAGCACTGTCAGCTTTGAGCTCCCAAGCAGAAGAAAGTTTCTTCTTACTCCTGCAATAGCTATCCCTGCCGAAACAGAAAACACAGCTTGGAGTGCCATCTAGAGGAATGCACTCCTCTACAAAAAACTGTTTTGTGGGTGGAAGATGTAAGATCTCAAAGGTGGTGGAAGATGTAATGTCTCAACGATTTTCAAGCTAACTCTAGTAAGGAAATAGGGTGTGAGAGCACGAAAAGCACCTGCATGTTATTCAATATTTTGGCATGTATGTGAATACTCCCAAAATTTCAGTGATGTCTGTACATGTAACTACATGTCTTAAAGAATCTGCCACAGTAACACGAAGCATTGATTTGTAATGATGGATAAAATACTCCAAGAAATCTTGGAAGTATCTGAAAAAATAGCTAAGGAGCAGTCTGGAAACTAAAAAAAAGGAACATTGATGGGGGTCATCTCTAAAAGTCCTTATTTCTATGGGGATTTTTGTGTATGCACAGCCCTGGCAAGGCTCCAGCCCAGTGTCACTCACTGCTGGAGCACGAGCCCTGCTCTCCTCTCCTGTCACCTCAGAAAGTCACCCAGGGCAGAGCTGGGGTGGATATGGATTCAAGCACCAGATGGCTCAGGGCTGTGGTCCCTGGGTGAGTGCAGGAGGAAAGGCAGCCCAGAGACACACCACTGCTCAGGGCCAGCACCAGGGCAGCCCAGAAGGAGCAAGGAGGCTCTCCAAGCCCTGCCCACTGTGCAGGTGGGACGCCCTAGCCATGACAGCACCCATGTAGAAGCTTTGCCCTGCTCCCCATCCTGTTTGCTGCACAAGACAGACACACAGACATCCAAACATCCCCAGACTCCAGGGCAGCTGAGCTGGAAACTGGCCCCAAAGTTTAAATCCCAGATATTCATCTCTAGCAGTCACTTAAAAACAGGTAATCTCTAATTTCTTCAACCAAAATTAATCTCTGTATCTCTATTTTCTAAATGCTTTTAAAAATCTGCCCTTGCTATTGCAGGTGATCATATACATGGCTGAAATATTAAGGTGGCCAGGAGTTTATTAAAAATGCTTAAACACATGTAAGCAAACACTGTTAATGTAACCTCTAGGTTGAAATATATAGTTTCTAAAGATAAAATAGCAGAGCAATAATGATCTCTGTCTCTGATATTTGCTTGAATGCCAGACAGCTTGTCGTACAACTGTATCCATTTCATTAACTCTGCAATGAGGTAATCACACACACACAAAAAAAAAAAAAAAAAATCAAACCTCACACATTGACTAGTGGTTTTACAGGTAGAGTCAACTATCAGAAATTCACATGTCACCAATGTGAATGCTACAAGGAAGTGATTTCTCTGACAAAGACAAAAAGAAGAGTTCCTTGATTTGCATGTGAACAAGATTCAAATGCATTTTTTTGTTTCTATTTTAAGTGCACATTTCAATTCACTTCAGGGTCTGCATCCCAGTTACAGTCTTTCTGTCCCTGCACATCTTCCAGATTCACCGCATATTTGGAATTCCAGTCTCGCTCAAAAAGATTTTTCAACTGCTCCTGGATAGGTTGTTGCTTTCTTTGCAGGTTGGTTGAATTCTGTTTGATAATTAGTCCCACGCCAGCTGTATCAGTGAAGTAGTTTTCTGACCAATTGGAAGTCCCTATGCAATGGAAAAGTAGCTGATTAGAAAACATTAATTTCCCAGTGTTCTGTTTGATCTCTGGGCTTTGTTGATTCGCTCTATGACTGCAAATCTCATTAGGACCAACGAGGCAGCAAAAATCAGGTCACCTCCTTCTTATGCCAGACCTCAGGTTTTGAAAACTTGGTATTAACTGCAACCTTGAGGGTTCATAACCTTCTGATTCATTACAGCCTGTGACAGAATGCACAAATCTACTCATAAACATGGTAATAAAGTGCAATATTTGAGTATTAAGAGAAGTAAGAGCCAGTGTTTGACATGGGTTTCAGTGTTTAAAGAAAAAGTCTTTAATTTACTTAATTCTCATCACTTGTTAAAGGAAAACAAAAGGAGAAACTGGACTCCTGATCAATAAACCCTCGGGAGCTGTTCTGAGCTTGACATGCAAAGCCTGCTTCTAAACCAGGCAAAGCTGGAAATCCAGCTGCAGACCTTGTCTAGGGCTCTCTCCAAAGCTACCCCAGCTCAGAAAATCAAGCACTGTGAACAATACACATTTTATCACTTACGCATTTCCCCTCGTGATCGCCTTAGCCAGAAAAATCTGTCAATTCTAGAAGGTGCTTAGGCATGAAAACAAATCATCTGCATATCTGCCTTCAAGTATAAAACAAGTTATTAAAGCATTGAAGGCAATTGGAGCTGTAAACCCTCAGCCAGCTGGAAGATCAGGCTATTTGCTGGTGTGTATTGCTGGGAGGATGAGCTGGCTGAAATGACAGAGCGCTTTCACATCTCCTTTTTAGAGAATGAAATGTAAACACCATCCCAGCTTTAAGGAACAGCACACAGTTGACATTACTGTTTTCTCATTTCCTTTCCTAAACAGTGCATAGAATTAATTCCTCCCAGCAGTTCCTTTTTATTAAAGCACTATAATGTTATATACTGGAGCACCAGCTATCCCTGTGTCACTCTGAGCACACAGGCTGTGAAATTCCCACTGTGCTTGTCACAGGCTGTGCACTCAGCCTTGTCATGCTCTGCTCCTAATGGCTCACAATCATATGAAATAATCTCATACTGAACTTGACCTACATTCTTTTCTCCCCTTCATATCTGTACTTTACCTAGGACAGTCTTTGCTTTATATGGCAAAATGAGGTATTTTTTTGGTATTGCAGCTTATCCTATCTCAGTCTAAGTCCAGTACATCTGGAGATACTGTGACTATTTGGAATAATGGAATACATACCAATGTAGGCTACTTTATCAGTGACCATGTATTTGTTGTGATTTACTCTCCCATGAGGAATGTTTGTGTGATTCAGAACAGGAACAATGAAGAGTTTCTGGAGGGAGAGAAAATAAAACTATTAACACAAATACTAGAGTGAGGAACAGACATCATGATTGGACAGTACATGTTTTCTATGGTTTCAAAGAATAGAAGAGTATGGGAAGAACAAAAGAGAACATACTGCTCTCTGTTATTGAATAGACCATAGAAGAGATTTTACTTCTATCCAAGAAAACTAGCAAATAATACTTCCACTATACATAAAACTGGATAAGCAATTAAGATCAGATACAGAAAATGTTTGCCCCACAATGTTCCATTAGTGGCACAGCTATTATCATTACAGGGCAGACAATAAAATGCAGTTTTAGGCAGCTGTTTAATAGATTGCATTTACCACTGATTGCTGCTCTTATTTTGTGTGAGAATGGGCTGATCACAGACACAAGGGGCACTGTAGGCAACTACTATAATGCCTAACTTTTTGTGTTAACTCTTACCAAAATCTACATTTCCCTTTTTATTTTTTCCCTGAAACTCACTCCTCCTTCTGTGATATTTCTCTGTTGTGATTACTGCATCATGTTGGGAGCATCCACACCATCCCCACTCCACCTGATGCATTCCAGCCTAATGCCTAAAGCCTGTGTGCAATATTTAGTGTTTAAGAACAGATCTATCTGTATAGGTTGACAGCAGAGCCCTCAATTTTTAAAAAACTGATAACAATTTGAGCAATTTAATATATGCCATGCAGGAAAAGGTCTCTGAGAGGAGCACTAAGTTATCATACAAACTGTTACTGTCACAGTGCTCAGCAAAAGGAACTGCCTGGATAATGTCTCAAGTGCCACAGACAGGCACATACCTGATATCACTAGTAGCTTGAAATAGCTGCTTCCTCAAAGATTATATATTGGGCCTTATTTTCACTAAAATGGGAAGCAGTCACTGCAAAAACAGACAACCTGCTTCTCTAAAAGCTAACTTTAGTACACACAAGCAGCAGCTTATTCTCAGGAATCAGTGTGTCTTTCCAAAATCAGGTTTCTTATTCATACCACGTCGACGCTGATGTGGGCGAGTGGGTTGTTGAGAGCACGCAGGGACCTCAGATAGTGGAGCATGGCTGGGTCAGTGTATGCCCAGCAGCTGACCAGGAGCCTGACTTGCACTCTGTGGTTGAAAGCTGCACGTCTCAGGGCATTGTCAATGGCTGGCCAGTATCTGCAGAGATGGAGGGGGGTGCAAAAAGGGATATTTTTTTTTAAAACAGTTCACTAGAAAGCTGTGAAGTTAAACTGAAACTATGAGTGATGATGCACAGATGGGATTTCTGATGTCTATTAAGTGTCTTCCCTGGAGGTACAAGCAAGGTTTCTGCCTTCTACCAAGTCCATTCTTTTCACAGAACGTGTTTGGAGACCTCCAGACTCTGCCAAATTGGGGTGAAATTCATCCAAAAGTTTAATTCTTAGTAAAGTGCACATACAGATACACACACAGCATGGTGCCACCATGCTTATCTCCTAAGGAAGCTAAAGAAAACAATAGCAACTCCAGGGTAAAGCCAGTTCATACAGCACAGAGTAAAAAGGGCAGTACAGAGCCCAGAGGAAAGTCTAAGAACCATCGTGCAGAATATGGCTTTTTCAGGCCCCTGTAGATTATTTCCAGTGTCTGCAGTGGTCCTGTGCCATCAGCCAGTGTGGGCAGGCTCCATCCATCCCTCCCCACCTCTCCCCATCCTCACTGTGTGTGCCCAAGGTAATGGACACAGCTGTGTCCATGTTCCCTGAACATGGGAAAATCCATTTTCCTGACACTTGTGTTGGCTGTAGCTATGGGGAACATTTTTAGCATCCTTCACCCAGCTACACAACACTAAGAGCTGGACAGTGTGCATCCCAGGGCTGGGAACTCCAAACACCCACGTGGGATTTTCATTGCATAGATCCTGACAAATGCTGCACAGAGAGAGATGAGCATGTTTAGTACAGATTGGAGGGCTGATACAGAGAGAGGTCCAGCATTTGCTCACAGTCCCATGAGCAATGATGAATTAATTTGCCTAGCTTAATCCTTTTGGTCTTATGCACAAAGGCCTGAATTCTCTAATCCTCCCCTGTGCATCGTCCTATTGCAATCAATGGCCTGGCCACGTGCTCTGAGGCTCAGGCTTGACTTATAGATCCTGAAAAGCTTGGAAAATCATGCTATTTGAAATGTAATTTTTGAATGGTTTCAATTTTTAAAATATATCAGCTTCTAGTTGATTAACACTCAGGCATTAGACAGCAGCTTTGTTCCCTCTGCCTCAGCTGCTGGAGGAACCTAACCTGAACTAATCAGCTCCAATTCAAGGCACTACAGCTGGTTGCTGTGGAGATAGCCCGAGGCCCTGTGCTGCTTTCCCTGGGCCTTTCAAACTCTTGTTTGCATCTGATCAGCCCTAGGTGTCACAAACTGTGGATTAAGCCTTCAGATGAAGAATAAGGAGTATTAATGCACTCAGTCCTAAGGGGGAAAAGAGACTTTCTGGGAACTTATTCCCAGAAAGAAGAGTGGATTCTCAGAAGATGAGAAACCCAGAAACTCGGTTGTATTACATATAAACTGAAAGTCCTCTGAGGTGTTTGATTTATTAAAGGTATCCTCCAAGTAAAGGCTAGTCTCAAGATTTTGTTTCTTGAATAGTAGAATTATCTGTGTCTATTATCCTAAAATCTTCCTCATAACACACCTGTGCCTCAGCTGAACAACAGAGGCCTTACACAGTTGTGACAGAGGGACATAATGCATGGTATCCTGGATAAACGGCAGCCTAGAGATTACCCTATTCCACAAGACCTGTTGTACATAATTCTTCCACTTGAACTTCTTTCTCAGATTATTTAGGTGGTTGGAAAACTCAGAAATGTTGTAAGCAGATCATTCAGAGCACTTGACTGCACACGAACATCCCAATTCAAGCACATGTAAGAGGATTTGGGAGTCTCAGTGCTGCCCCATGACTGACTAACCTTCTGTGCTGCCCAGGTTTGGGTTCATGTGCAGAGCCTGCCTAGTTCTGCTGTGGCCTTGGGCAGTTTCTGGGGCCATGGCAGTGGTTCACCACGCCCAGGCTCAAGGCCAGGAGGGGACTTTGAGCAGCCTGGTCTGGTGAAAGATATCCCTGCCCATGGCATGGGAGGGGAGGAAGGAGGTGGTCTGCAGCCCAAACCATTCTGTGATTCTGTGATTACTCCAGATCACCACTATCACCTTATTTCTGAAACTGCTGCTGGAACTTAGATGGAATTGTTAAACACAAAACAAAAACCTCAAACAACAACAACAAACCCTCAACAACAGCAACAAAAAAAAAATACACCAACCCCAAACAAACAAAAAACCCAAAAAATTATTTTAGAGGCTGTTTCAGCTCTCACTGCAAAGGTCAGGAGAGTCAAGAACTACCCTCTAAACTACTGGTCAGGTGCATCAAGCAGGAAATAGAGCAGGAAATCAAGACTCTTCAGAAGTAAAGGACAGCAAGAAAGAAAAATGGGAGCAAGAAAGGAGAGCACAGCAATGTTTTCTCTGAAAAAAACTGATGTCAGATATATTTCTGGTGTTTCCTTCCCTCTTAATTCATATGTTGAATTTTGGAGGATGCTGGACCTGTCTGTCCCTAGTATGGCATTTCACAGATTTCTGCTGTGTGTACAGCAAAGGAGGGTGCTCTAAAACACCAGCAAAGCACACAGGTATTGGTAATCATCCTTCCTGCAGCATCAGGACTGGAATCACAGAATCTTAAAATTGTTAGGTTCTGGAAAAGACCTTTAAAATCATGAAGTCCAACTCTCAGCCCAGCACCAGCACCATGTTCACCACTAAACCATGTACTCAAGTGCCATATCCACAGAATTTTTAAACACTTCCAGGGATGGTGGCTCCACTACTTCCCTGGGTAGTCTGTTCCAATACCTGACAACCCTTTCCATGAATTTCTTTTTCCTAACATCCAACCTAAACTTCCCCTGGAACAACTTAAGGCCGTTCCCTCTCATCCTGTCCCTTGGTGCCTGGGAGGCACAGTCTGCAGGATGGTTGTGAATGCAGAGCAAAGGCTCTCTCCATTCTGAGTATTTGCATTGCAGAAGGAGGGGAATCATATAATTTTTTCTTTAAATAGTACAAGTAGCTGATTTGCTCAGGATTAAAAATGTACCTCTTTGGCTGAACAAAACGGCTGGTGGGGAAATATTCCATAACAGAAACATAGACAAACTTCTCTGCCCAACTGATAATACTGAGTATAGCAGAGAGGTCATGGGTACGACCTTCTGGACAAAAAGCTGGAGGAGAAGCCTGTAAAAAAAAATAAAAAGAAAGAAAATTATTAGATCAGTGATTTAATTTTTTTTTTTAACTTCAGACCCCTTTATGTTTAGATCTGTCTAATTTTCATTCAAATATCCCAGAGCACTTGAGATGGACCACCATGCCTTTCCTCATGCCTTCCATATCCTGCTGGGTCAGATACTTACTGATATATTGAGCCTACAGGTGGTTAAAAGAGACCTGCATGCTGTTCCTGCCACACAGTTTGACAGCTTATGCTGGGTTTATCCCTATCCTTTGAACAGTTCCAGGGAAACCTAAGGAACAAATTATTATCCACCTGGAACACAAGCAACTGAGGAGGACTGCTGAAGAAACTTTCCTGCTCAATCCTTAAACAGTTTACAGTCAGTTATATTATTTTCAAACATACTTACAGAAAAATAGGTTTCTGTCAAGATTCCATTAAATTCTACTTCCAGAGGCTGATGTTTGTTGATCTGGGTTGAATAATTAAGAGGCCAAGGACTTGGGATGGTAGCATTAGGATATCCAACATCCCAGTAGGTACTAAATGTTTTCCAGAGGTCTTGGGCCAAGCAGCTGCAGTTATACATCACAGCACCAAACTCCTTCACCTGCAAAGAGAGCAAGCTGTGTCACAGCCCCAGAAGGAGCCACCTTCAGGGGTTTCTTTGCTATTTCTTATGCTCTGACAATATTTTACATCATTATGATTTTTCTCTTTTATCTGCTAGGACATGAATTTTCCCCCAGATTTTTGAATATACAGCAGCAGACATTACCTGAGATAAAGATCTCCAGTCCATGTTTGCACTACCAATATATATGTGTTTCATGTCTACTATCCAGAATTTGCTATGCAACACTCCTCCTGTCAAACGTCCAAAATCAATCTTTTTCACATGAGCCCCTGAAGAAAGATGGAGAAGGGGAAAAAAGAGTTTAGATACAAGATGGAGATGGTTCTTCAACAGCCAGAACACATCTGCATGTCTGACTCTTGAAGGCAGTAACAGCTACCAAAACTCACAAGCACTCATTCCTGGGAACACAGTAACTTGAAAAAAATATGCAAAATGTGAACATTTAGAAAATCCTAAAGAGCACGGCAACACAGAAAGAAAGCATGAACTAATGAGCAAATAGTGCTTGTCCTGTGAACCCATTGAAGCACTATATCAGAAGAGGCCTTGAAGACCACTTTCCCACAAATGCCTTTTTGCAATACAGAAGCTGTGAGTGGATCACTGAAGGGAAATAATTACCTTTTTCCTCCAAAAGCTCAAGGTCCCTTGATTTTGTAGCCAGAGTTGGTGAACTTGCTGCAATATACAAAGAGACATTCTCTGCAAGTAACCTCTCAAACCTCTGCAGAATATCTTCACCCTGTGTGGTACATTGTTATTTTTTATATTTTGTTACAGAAGCTGTAGTAAGATGTATGCAAGGGCAGTGTTACTAATGGGTACTTTATTTGAAGAACACCAGCACAAGGAAGGTCAGAATTTTCACTATTTCAGTCTGACTTGACTGAAGGAGGAAAGTTGGAGTGTTGCTTCAGAACAGCATGGAAAACCTTCCTGGATTTGCAGGAAGAGTTAAGCAATGTCTCTGGGAGACAGACCACATGGACATGAGGAAAAACAACCACAGACGTGCTTGCTGTTGATTTTACCTTACCTGCTTGGAGGAGGAGTCATTGACCCCAATATCCTTCCCAGTAAGAGACCAATAGTAAGAAGCCACGTGCACTTGTTCCTGGGCTAGATCGAGCAGCCTCGTCCAGGCTTGGTACAAGGGTTTGGCTGCAGTGCTGTTTATCTCGAAGGGTAAGTCATAAGGAACATTTTCCACGAGTTCAAAGCTGCAATGGCAATGCTGTGTTGTGAAGCAAGTGACTGTGACCCCAACAGGACACCAAGCATCTGTCAGGCCACATAGTTGGCCATGCTGGGTGTCAGCCTCCACAGCAAGCAGGGTGAGCTGGACAAACAGGCTGGGAGTGCTCTCTACCCCTGGTTTTTGTAGCCAGGCTTATATTGTTGTACAGCGACCTCCCCAGTTCAGCAGAATGGTTTCTCAGTAGCCATTCTGAGCTTTTTATTTCACCATGCCTGAGATGTGGAGAGAAGGAAGCCCCCATAGCTGGGTGTTGCTAGGGTACCCTCTTCACCCTCTCCCAGCACAGACATTCCCCATTCCCTGCCCCTCCAGCATCTGAGAAACCACTGCTCTGCCAGCTGGTCACTCTGCTGTGACAGAAAAGGAGGATGGCTGGGGGTGGCAGAGGAGGAACTGAGCTGAGATGAGCATACAAGCATAGGACTGGAAGAGGAGCTGTGACACTGACCCTACTGTCCCTCACAGCAGCAAACTACCAATTACCCAATGCCTAACAGCACCCCCACTCTTCCCAAATTAGTGGTGTTTCATCACTTATGATACAGTGGGAAGAGAATAAAACCCATGCTGATATTATCAGTACTGCAACTATTTCTCCCTCTGGTGATGACTTCTCCGTGTGCCATCTAACCTGACTCACCTGCAGGACTCATTGGATTTCTTGGTGCCCTCCTCGGTTATTGTGGTTCTTGGGAGATCTCCATAGAGTCCTTCTTCCTCTGGGAGATCTCTGTACAGTCCTTCTTCCTCCTCCACCTTTCTGTAAATGCTGACAACTGCTGCTTCTTCTCCATCAGCATCAACTCTGCTGTCCACACTCAGGAAGTAAAAAGCCATCAGGACAAGACCAAGCATCAGAATTGCCCCTAAGATTAGAAACTAGAACAGAACCCAGAGAGGAGAAGATGATTTAAGTGATCACCAAGACATTGATGTACCAGCTAATGGATGACTACCTGTTCAGGTGAATAAATCACAATCTCTGAATAGGAGATCTGCTTGCAGCTACTGCCAGACAGTTCTTAGGTGCAGCACTGAAAGTGAGGAACAACTGTTCAAGGTCTCTTGGCCAGGGCCCTGAGCAACCTGATCTAGTTGAAGATGTCCCTTCTCTCTGCAGGGGGATTGGATTAGATGACCTTTGAAAGGTCCCTTTAAACTCAAATGAGGTGCAGTGAGAGGGACCAAAACTTGCTTAAATTATTCACGTTGAAACCCCAAAATCAGGGAAGAAAGGTAAACAGAGAGACAGGAGAATAAATTGAAGAAAGGAAATGCTAAAAAACAAAAGAGAAAATTCTGAAACTAAGTGAAAACAATAAAAGCCAATGGGACGACATGACATGCAGGGAAATGGACCAGAGCTTGCCCAATTGATCCTCATTGAAATGGCAAGATTTCTTTCCCTTTCCTGAAAGGAAGGATTTCCTGAAATTTCATGAAATCTTGCAATGAGAGAATCAAGTGGAACAAACACTCTGGAAAGGAGATATGATCAAATAAAGTGCAAAACAAAAGAAAAAAAAATTGGAAATGGATTGGTGTTGGTTTATGTGACTACTGTGATTTTTCCATGTTTTGGTTTAATATTTTTGTGCCAACATATCAATCCTTTGTTTTTTCCCCAAATTTTGTGATTATTTTGTCACTGATTAGCTTTATTTTAGCACAGGACCAATGGATGTTCAACAAAATTTCTACCAAAATCAAAACAGGGAAATTTCTAACACAAGTTTAGCTGTGGGATTAAGCCAAGCACTACCATAAAAAGGAAGTTTGTGTTGTCAGGGGAGAAAAAAGAAGCAGAAAGTGTCAGAGGCAGAGGCAGAAAGACATTTTGTGGTTTCTGAACACATTCTGGTTTTGTCTTAAACCTCCCTTAACTGAAACTACACAGATCTCATTTATCCATGTGCACAGTATTCCCATGTCATTCTAGTGTGCTTTCTTTTTTTTCCTGAATGTAGATGGAAAAAAACCACAAAAGTAGCCTGGCTACCTGGTAGCTTCAGGTCTGCAGTCCAGCTGCTCACATGCTGAAAATTACAGCACCAGGCTCTAAATGCTGCCCTGTACCGAGCAGGAAAAGACAATCAGCCACACATGCAGATCTATTCCCCCACCCAGTAATTATCATGTCTGGCTCCCCATGGCAATCTGTGGGAGCTGGAACCATCCAGCACCCTGTGATAGGCAACATGGACTTCAGAGCTGAGCTTCTGAGCTTCCAGGCAGGAGAACTGAGTCTGGGGGTGGTCGTGAGGCTGTGGCCATAAATCTGAGCTAAATCAAGCACATGGGAAAACCACACAGAAACCACTTGCGTCTGAAAGTTTCTGTTTCATTTTCTATGTAGATAAAGCTTCTTGCTTTTAATCTTCTCTGCTTTGCTCAAAATCTACAGTGCTGACATGGATTTCAGGCTGTGATTTGAATAAAATAATCATCTTTAAGTTATCTACTTAAATTTTTGCCCTCTGGCTTGTTCTCCACATTACCACAAAAAAAAAATCTCACCCATTTTTAACAGATCCACATTTCATCACATGAACACATTAGCAAGACTTAGACAGGTTTTAGAAGACATTTCTAAGGTAAAAAATCTATTTTGAAGTCACATCATGGCTGTCACCATGCTACACACTGTGATGTCCAGGTACTCTGGGCATCTGAATAAATGAACAAATGAATACATGAATAAATGCTGTGCCAGTGGTGGAAGTGAGGCTGTTTGTGTGAGCATGGTTTCCTTGTCCTGAGCCAGACAGAGCTGCAGGATTTATCTCCACATTACTCCCTCTGGGCAAGGTTTGATCAGTCTACCAGATAAATCAGTGAGGGTTTTGTCACTCAAGTGTTTACAAATAGGATTGAAACCTACTTAGATTTCTAAAATGGCCAATAAAATCATTCTTCTTAACCTGTTATTTCTTTTCAGAAATGTCAGCACAATCTCAGCTCCTGTAAGCAAATGTGGTGTATCCCAATAATTACCGTTTTGACGTCTTTTTGATTGTTCACGCCTAATTTCATGTTGGAGGACTCATTAAACATCAGGGATGTTTTTAATGCTTTTTTCACAATCTGAAAAACAGAAATGTATGCAAGGGGAAAAATAAAGCTTTATGACAACATTTGTGTACACTCAATTACAGATAAAAAGTGCGGGTTACTGCTACTGCTTTACACAATGCTCTGAGATTTGAGTGTGGATCTGTGCAACACCCTCCCTGTATTATGGGTCTTGAGTGACATTAACAAATCCCAAAGTGACAGAGAGATATGTCCCCATAGTTTTTCCCCAGTGCTGTCTACACACAAAAATCCCTGCAGTAATTAATGTGCAAACAACTGCATCGCTGCCTCTTCCAGCCATCCTTCAACACCCACTTTTGTCCTGTTGCAAGTGAACATATTTGCCAACAAGCAGTAATTAAATGCAGAAGCAGTGGGTGATAGTTTGCAGCATCAGTCTCATCCTGCATGTGACTCTGTCGGGCTTCTGCTCTCTTCCTGTGCCCGTGAGTTGTCTTCAATGCCAGTGCCTCTTCCAGAAGTGACTCTGCTAAGGGGACAGAGACCAGGCTGAAATACAAACTCCCCTTCTCCCCTGTTGCAGTCATGACTCTGGAAAATAAGTTATCTTCTTTTCCTTCTCAGGCAGTATTTCTCCAATCTTGTGTTTCCATCAGCAGAGGCAACCAAATACCAAAATATGCCAATATGGCACCAGATGGCCAGACAGGGGGAGTTGGCACTTGCCTATTTTACCTTCTCAAAAACTTGACACATGCCCAGTGGGTCATGAATCATCCCAGCATTGGCAGAGGTGAATTTACCCCACAGGAGCCTGATGACACTTTTCATTCTCAGAAGCAAGAAGCAAATCCTGGGGTACAGCAGATCTCAGAAGGTGCTACCAGATGATACCACCACCTGTCCAGTCCCTGCCTCTGACCCCTGAGCCACGGGGCTTTTGTAGCCTGGAGGATGAACCTGCTGCAGTGGCATTGGATGTGGAGCTGCTCTGTGGGTGGCCACACTCAAGTTTTCTGTAGGAAGGATCCTGCCAGACCTGTCCCATCCATCTTGCCATGTGTTCACAGCTTTCCTCACCTGAACTGGGTGGGCTTATGGTGCCTGCCCATAATGAGAGAATGACAAAGATGGAAAAAGTGGAGACAGAAGAAAAGGTACAAACACTCCTGCTTAAAAGCAGGACTGGAGCTGCATAGAAAAAGCCCTGTTTCCACTTCAGGACCTGTTATATTGTTGTTATCAGCTGCAATCACTCCAGCAGGGCCCACTTCCCAAAGCAGTTTTACTCACACTTTTCACTGTCACTTCTGTTTGCTGCCCCAGGCTCAGCTGCAAGCTTTTCTACTAGAAATAGTTACAAATGCTGGCAGGTAAGCATCCATTCTTCCAGCCCTGGAGAAATGGAGTGGCTGCCAGCAGTGAAGGACAGTTGGCCATTCCCATAGCTCTGAAATCCCAGTTCATGTTTTCAACACTGTATAAAGACCCAAAGAGCTGACAGCCCAAGCAGATGGGGGATATAACCCACCACAGAAAGAAAGGTGTGTGACACAAACAGACATGGGAGGAAATGGTCACACTCCAACCCAGAAATCTTAGTGGGAAGAAAGGGAAGAGACAGGAAGATGTGAAAGAGTTGGGTAGAAAGTGAGGTAAAGGTATTTTAAAAGAGGAGAAGAAAGGCATCTGACAAACAGCAGCAGCTCTTCAGGCTGGGCCAGGAGAGCCCACTGAGGCTGCAGGTCACACTCTGCAGCCTGTGACTTTGGCACAGCTGTCCCAGTCAGCTGGGCTGGCCAGGAACAGCCACCGTGAGCGTCCTCATCACAGAACTGGAGCTAAGAGCTGTCCCTCTGGCTCCCTCGTCCCTCTGGCTCCTGAAGTCACATCTGGTGACCCAGGCAGTGTCTTGGTAAGAAACTGCAGGTATCAGTGCTATTAGAGCCACATGATGGCCTCAGATGGATGGAGCTTACCAGAAACAACTTGTTTCACTTCTCTTTTTCAGCAACAGCTACAAAATGTCTTCCAAAAGCAGCGTTTTTCTTAAATATGAAGATGAACAGATTTTGTATGTGCTGTGATAGAATCATCTACCATTCTGCTCAAACAAAGCCCTTCTTGATGTTTTTGACTGGTGATGGGCTGAAGTCCCACCTGCTGTACAGAAGTTCTGAGAACTGCTCTAAAACAGTTTAATTTTCAAGAAGGGAAACATCACAGACAAAACCAGAACTCCTAAGAATAATACTGTAGCTAGTCAGCAATTACCTACAGCTCCCTCAAAGCTTTCAGGGCTCTACCAGCTGCCAGTTTCAATGACTGAATGAACTTCATCCAAGAGCAATAAATATAAGCACTACTTAGCATTGCTTCACAGGCTGGGACACCAGCTAATACCAGTCTGCTGAGTACCCACAGGACACTGCTGTTTATAACATTAAGGTTGCTTTCTCCTTGCCTCTGAAAGACTTTGAGTATTCTGAAGTACTCTTGGTACTTCTTTTCTCCACCAGCAACGAATTGTGTCAGACTTTGAATTTCAAACAGAAGAATGTGATTTTTCACTCTACCAAATCCTCCCCAGGAGCTGTTTGAAGTTCCTCAGATGAACAAGGTGCATTCATCTCTCCATGGCTACCCCCCAGCTCTCTCAAGATGATGACAAATGTACTTACCATCCTGGAAAGCCTCCTCTTGTGTGGATGTCCCACTGTATTCTGAAGTTACTCCCAGCCTTTTGTACAAAAGGCAATACTCATGCTCTGTCAGCACATTTGTTTAGGGTTCTTCTGGTTTTTTCCCCCTCCTGCTGTAGATCACTTCCTCTTAGACACCCAGTTTCACAACATGTACTGACAGAGTACTAAATTATCCTCCAGTTGTTGTGACCCTGTTCTTAAACTCCAGATCCTGATCTTCTCTTGTTTGCCATAACTTGCTCTGTTGGATGGCAGAGCATCCACTCAGTGGTGGAAAGTCAGAGTCCACATCAGCATGAGAAGACACTGGTTGGAAGGACTGCTTGGTTTTGGTGCTGTTAGCAGCCCAAACATGCCTCTATTTTCACTGCATTATTCTTAACTAGAATCTTCATTCTAAGCAGGCAAACAAACCCTCCAAAACAACCTCTCTGCAAAGTTTTTCTTGAAAGCACAAACACAAGGGAGCAAGCCAGCTCCTTTGAAACAATGCAGTCCTCATCTTGAACACGTGGCATTTGGAATTTGCAGTTGAGGGGTTATATCTGACATTGAGTTTAGGGCAGTTTCTAAGAAATTATGCCTTCTATAAAAATCCAAAGGCTGCACCTCAGCTGACACAAATCACAAATCACTCTGCTGGTTTTCTCCAGGCAGCCTCTCGTTCCTACTGAACCCCAGGATGCAGTTCCCTAGTGCAGTACCAGAGGAAGGATGCTGTAAGGAGTCAATGGAGAGACAGCTTGGAACACAAGGCTTTAGCACACCTTATTAAACTCCTGAAGGTGGAAAAAACAAGGAGCCAGAGGATAGGTCTGGTACAACAGAAAGACAGCTTTCCCTGGGAAACTGCAAATGCCATGAGTCTTCTGCTTTCCTCAAGACTAAAACACAAGCATGAAGTCAAAGAAGCTCAAAAAGTAATTAGTGGAGCAGATAGGACACCTCTCTGCCCAGCCACCTCACTCCTTAATTTACTGCTATGCACAGATCACTGATCATGGGAGCCATCCCAAATCTCTGGATTTACAACAGGACTTAAAAACAAAGCAAAGGCTGCTGCTGTCCCTGTAGACCCAAATTACCAGAAAGCTGAAGGCAGGATCTGCAGCCAGTGAAAAGAGCTCCAAAAAGCCACCCCTGCTAAAGATCCAAATCACCCCCAGGAAGTGTCCCTGGCCCTCAGATGACTTCAGAGGCTGAGCATTCCAACTAAATATTTCAGCAAAGCTCCTGCTTGTGTGCAGGACTGAAATCCTGGCATGAACTGTGTCAGCATGAGTCACAAAAGCTCTGACTGACTTCAGGATCAAACCACACAGGCAGCAGCACCTTTTTATGAAGTTCAGGATTTATCATTTATGTCTCCAATATCACAAGTTCGGTTTAAGAGGGTTGTATCAGAGGAAGAGCAGTTTCCAGGAAAAGGAGTACTCTGTATTTCTCCTCTTTGTCAGCTCTCTAACCACTTGCAGCACTGATAAACTCCACTGTCCTCCATTCCAGCTGCAAAATCCTGGATTCCTTCTCATCTGATCACATACCAGCACAACCATTCCGCATTTTTGATCCTACTAACAGTTGTAGCTATGACAGATTCAAGATGGAAGAGGATTTATGAGTAGAGTATGGTTCTATTTGACCAATTCATGCAGCTGGGGGGGAAGAAAGAAAAAAAGAATAGCAAGTTTTAGAGCAAACAGGAAATTTTCTTTATTCTTCCTCTTCCCCATCTCTCAGACAAGGCTCTTTCTGCCAGCTGCTCTGGCTGATTTGCCACCATCCCACACAGAAGAAATGCATCTCTTGCTGCACGGTTGGGTGGCATTCTGTGGTTAACACATTCCCTCTAAAAATCATGCCTGGACTTCCAGTTTGTTACAGGGTACATTAAAAGATACAGTGAAGGAGTTTTTCTGCCTGTGTGGGAGGTTTGCTAAGAAGAAACTGCCAATTTAATGCATTCTCATCTCTGAGAGCTAATTATGGACAAAAACATCAGCACCACTGCAGAGATTACTACAAAACTACACTTTCTGTTCCATGAGAACAAGGCTGGGCTGCAAATACCAACAGCTGACAGAAGGATACGAGGCAGGAGTAGTCAAGGTCTGTACCATTGAAAAGTAAAATGCTCTATTTATATTTTGTGCCAAAACATTGTATATTTAAACTAGCTGGGGTGGGGAGGGGAAGTACCCAAAATAAATTATTTCATGTTTAAAACTGGGAAGTGATTCAGCTGACAAGCCAAGGGAAAATTTCAAAGTCCAAATAAAATTGTGATTTGTTTGGAAGTATTTTTCAAGATTTACTCAGTTTGCACTTTAAAAAATATTCAGTAAATTCACTAAGATATCTGACCATGGATTTGAAACACTTAACTTGAAATATTTAACTTATATGGAATAATTTTATTCAGCCTAAAATTAAATACTGAATACCTGCCAGCCATGTTTTGTTTGGAAAAATATTTAGTTGAAAACAAATAAATAAATCTGTGATTCATATAGCACAAGAGACTGCAGAGTCCTTTGCTGTCTCAGTCTTGTCACTCATCTTTTGTAGCACTCACTCTCCAGTCACACCTGGAAAAGACAACCTGCAAATATTAGGAAAATACTTCAGTGTATGTGGGACTCAGATTCAGTCAAAGAAAGAAACTGAGAGTTTCTAGCCAGGCAGACACCTGGGAAAGATCTGGAGAAGAATGTAAATAATTCTTTATCTCTCTTGTTTTTCACATTGTTTATAGTGAAGTTCTATCACTGTGCATCAAGCACTCTGCACCAATGCTTTGAGTTGTTTTCACTTCAGAACCAATGGATTTGGTCCTCACGAAGCTCAGTATAAAAGAGCAGTGTATTTTGAATAAATCAGTTTTACACTCACAGCCTTCTGATCTAGTCAGTCTCTTCATTCCCATCCTGCCTCGACAGCGACAAGTGTATGCTGTGTTGAATGTATTTCCTATTATAAAAATAATATTCCTTCTCTCTTTCTGTGGTTATTGCTCCAAACCTCACCCAGGCCTCTGGATCTCCTGTTTGGGAAGTGTCTGCAGGTGCTAGGTGGATGCTGTATTTTGGGTTTTTTGGTGGTGTTGTTCCTTCCTGTGATCTGAATGTTGACAGAAACATTTAGTACTGAACATACCATTTCCAGCACCAGCTCTTTTGGCAAGTACAGTATATCCTGTATTTTCTGTTCAGAGGAGAAAAGGCTTAATGAGGGCAGAGTCCTAATGAGTGCTACTTTCTTATATTATTTTTCTTGGCTTCTCTTGCTCAGCCCACATCACTCACGGAGCTCAGCAGCCAACCCCCTAAAACACCTTTTCTAGGTAACTGCACAGGGCAGCTCCTGTGTGCTGGTGCTCAGTCTTTGCAGGGTTGCATCCAAATGGTTGCACCCACTACAGAAAGCAGCACCCCTGCAGGCAAACTGCCCCCTGCTCCCCTCACCAGCCCCACCTCACCAGCTGAGACCTGCAGGGCTCTGCCTTCAAAGCCCAAGGATGTCCTTGCTGAGAAGAACCTGGTGCTCTCCCACCATCACGTGGGCAGAACCCAGCAGATGGGGGTCTACTGCTGGATCTTCACAAACACCCAAAAAGGAGAACCTGTCTCCTCCAAAGAACTAAAAGCTTTGTTCTGAGAAAGGATCCTGAAACCCTGCTGAAGGCAAAGTGTTCTGGTGTTCCCTGCTGTGCACATGTGGAAAACCAGGCTCTATTTCCCAAAACAGCTGAGGCTGTTGGAGAGCCAGGCCTGCAGCTGAAGGCTCAGCAGGAAGATGCACAGAGGAGATCATTACTTTTCCCATCTATCCTTTATTTTTCAGTTCTAGCAGCTTTCATTATGTTGCAAATAGTTTTGGCTACAGTTCCACTGCCTCTTATGTTTATTCAGTCAAACTGTTAAAAATTAATGAAGTGGGTGCACTATTGATTTCAAAAGGGCCCTTTGCACAGCATCCCAACTCAAACACTGCTCCATACTGTCAGGGAAGCCTGGGGAAAGGCAATTGTCAGTGTGTAATGCAGCCCTGCATTGCAGGCAGCACAGAAAACCTCTGCAGACACAGCACACAAATTAAGCTTCAGAAGGCTTTTTAATAGAGGCAATAGATTTATTTTTAAATACAAAATCCCTCCCTAAAACTTTTAAATGTAAAAGATTTTCATATGCAAGTATCTAATGGAAAGGTAACAAGGGGATGGAAAATCTCCCAGTAATTCTAGTTAGGAACTAGTATTTTCTTCCTATATCTGTTTTAGTTATTGCTGGCAAACAATGCCATGTTTTCATCAGCTGCATGTGTTCTGCTTCCTACAGGAGCTATGCTAATGCAGAGTCTCACGTGGCACCAGGCAGGGTGGGGGAGGCTGAAGGCAGTGCAGAGGAGGAGGAATTAACATTATTTCTAAAGTGCCAGGAAGGATGCAAAGCTCAGACAGAACTGCTGGAGGGAAGGAAAACATTAGTGGAATGAAGGAAAACAGGAAAACATCAAAAACTATTTCACAGACAAATAAACTATATATGTATCTAAAAAAAAAAAAAAAAAAGAAAGCCTAGTAATGAATCTGCAATTACATACCTCCTGGGAAATGATCACTTCCAGGCTGGATTCAACCACCATGTTAATAATCATGACAATGAAACAAAAGAGCACTAAAAATTAAATAAAGTATCACCATAAAATACTGAAGTGTGGTTCCTTCATGTTAAAGGGACTTAGGGACTTGAATCCCACAGGTTCTGGGAGAATAAGGGGACTCCTGCTCTTTGGAGAAGGACCTGCCCAGCCACAGGTGTCACCAGGACTGATCCAGCTGTGCTCTGAGTCTTCAGTTGCTGACTTTTCTATCATTGCACTGCACTTAACACCAGTGAGAACAGGCAGTTCAAACAATCCATCCACCAAACACACATCCTCCTCCAAATTAATGCACAAAATGCACCCTCGCTGTCACATGATAAAAGAATGATTTATTAGAGCAACTTTATGATAAAATTATATAAAATAACAATTTGGTTTTTTAAAGACATCCACAATATCACCTTGAAACAAAATGTACAGATACTGCCTATAATCCAAACAAAAAAATAAATTACTGTTCAAAAAAAACCACAACAAACTGAAAAGTGGAAAGAAATCAGGGCAGAAGAAACAAATCAAAATTATACACAGCATTTCAAGAGGGCGTGGAAAAGAGAAAGTCATTAATCGATTCAAGTTATACAAACGTGTTTCAGCTTTACTCTCAGACAGCTCAGCTTGCATTTGTGTTGCATGCAAATGGAATGATCCAGTGAACAGTTCAGAACAGCAGAATCAGCAGCATAACAACAGCAGAGAGTGAAATAGGCACAATTCAGCACGGGGCACATTGAAAGTGAACAGGTAGTTCTGTCTGGTCTTTGCAAAAGTTATACACATTTACCAACTTCAAAAATAGCTAGTGTGATCTGCAAAACAAGAAAAAACTAGTAGAGTCTTGCACTTAAATACTTTACACTTTTTTATCTTTTTCTGTCTCCTTTTTTGTCAGTAGGCTGTATGTAAACATTCCACTAATTGTACCTTTTCTAAAATACTCAAAGATGATGCAGACGTTCTTTCCTCCTGGAGCATGACCACAACAAGACACCACCACAGATCCAGCTGGGTCCTCGCTCCCAAAGCTCCTACACACCCTCACAGGAATTTACATTCATGCCATCAGAACAGAATAACAGGATTTTACATTTGAAAGTGTCGAACTGAAAAGTTTTCAAGTATAGTGGAAGAGCTGAGGGCTGGGATTTTGGAAGGTGCTCAGGGCATCAAGCACCCAAAGCATATGGAAAATCCAAAAGGACCTGAGCACTTGCTTCCCCAAGACTTCGAAAATCCCAGCCTTGGTTACATTGCTTTAGTCAAACACAAAACACAGAAAAGCAAAGTGGCCCAGGAGTGACACACAGGGCAGGGTCACCCCTGCCAAGCTCAATGCAGGGCCCATCCACAGCTCACGGGAGCCAGCAGCAATCTCGTGCACTGACCCTGGGCCCCCCCAGATACACCACTACACATGGGTCAGGTTCACATTGAGTCACACAGGCATGTTTCCATGGCTGCATACAGTACTGCTTGTAAGAACCAACAATCAGCAAAGGAGTGGATAGCTCTTTGGCTTATCTGGAGCAGACAAGAGCACACAGTACTTCAGAAGCGCTGAACACAAGAAAAAAAATATGTTGCGTTTCATCGTTGACTAGCAAAACCTTTTCAAATGCAAAGATCCAAGAATGAGCATTGTGTCAGGACACAGAAGCATTTTACAGTTTGGCTGAGTCACAAATAAAATCAAGCTGTGCATCCTCCCTGCCTTCACACACTCATTTACAAATCATCAAGAGACACTGATTGTTGCATCCTCATTAGTCATTTGAAGAGGTACTGTATTTTGCAGGTTGATTTGATGTAAGGTGGCTGTGGACTTGCTCTCTCTAGTTCAGAAGAGAGCAACCAAGGGAGAAAAATCCCTCCCTGATGTGTTCAAGAATCAAAGAAGAATCAAGCAATTTTCAAATGAAAGTAAACAGAAGTCCCATCAAGGACACACTGCAGAGAAACAGAATCCACCTGCGCATAGCCATGAAGATGTGGAAATAACAAATAATCAGAGAAATTGGATGTACATCTTAGTAATTCACTCGTCTCTACAGCAAAACTGAAACTAACAGCAACACCTTATCTGTGAAGGTCCTTCAACTCCTAGTGAGTTGGGGTAGCACCTGGTCAGTTCAAACCCTAAGAAGGGCTTGAAAAATTGTGTTTCATATGTCAGGAACATTACCACCACTTATGATATTCACCAAGGACACAGTCAGGTATTTCAAGAAAAGACAGATTGGGATCAACAACTGAATTAACACATTCAGATAGTGCGCATATTACAGGCAGAACAACGTCAAGGGCAAATTCTTTTTATTCTGCATTCATCTATGTGAGATCCAGCAGATTTCTTCATGGAAGGGCATCTCCACACAAGCAGATGAGCTTATAGCCTACTGGAAATCTTGGAAAGATATCTTCACCTACTATTTACCAGCCAGCGTCTTGCAGGCTCAAAAATAAACTAATGACGTGTTGACATATTCCCATTTTGGGACCCATCTTGTCTCTGCTGCAATTGATGGAAAGCTCTCACTGGCTCCACCAGGAAAGCAATCACCTTCTTCACTAGTAAGGTTTTTGTGAGCACCCCTATTTATTTAAATTATTTTAACAGGTTCCCACTGTTACAACATCCTAGCAGAAAAGCTCAGGTAACTACTGAAGCTAACTAAGGAATCCACTACTCACCCCAAAATATAGAGTCAGCACACAAGAAGCAGTCAAGCTTGGGAAACCATTTTCACTGGTTAAACTATATAGTGTATGAGGGTAAAGTGGAACTCATCTGCTCACCTTTCCCATTAAATGTATCCTCCACAGCTACAAAAGAACTTATTTACCTGATTACTATTTGTTGACCTGGAAGAATGAAAAAGGAATAGATACAAGACAGAAAAAACTGGGAGCAAACACATCTGGAAGAGATCCCCTCAAAATCAAATTTTTTGCTCTTAAAGCAACAAAACTTGCTTAGTGTTTTGCAGTTTAACACAGAGACAGAATATAAACCCTAACTTTTGTTAAATAAGAAATTGTTCAAACAACTGTGCACATTCCTTAGTGTTTCTAGGATTATAACGGACCAAAAATTAAATCCAGAGACAAAAATCCCAAATGTACCTGTACAAGTGCTTGAAACTGTTGAATAGTTTCTGAGGAACACCACCATAGTGGCCTTTGCAAGCACTTTTGCATTGGAAAAAAAATTCATAAGAGAACTAGCCATAAAGGTGGAGCTACATCAAAGCCATATCTTTTCAGTGCTGTCAAGTGATTGCACTAGTTCACAGCAACTGTGTAATTGAGTTTATTCCATGAGCCATTGGAACAGATGGTTTTCTTTGCAACTGGGTAATTGCAAACATCTTAGTCTTTGGCCCAGCCAAGAGCACTTGTAGCTCATTAAGAAAAGACTGTATATTTAAATTAAAAAAAGAAAAGCAGCTTAAAGACAGCATTTGTACCAAAATCATGAAAATTTGGCAAGCTAAATTGTAAAATATAACTTTCTGTACCTACCCCAAACTTTGGGTCTGAAATATAATCAAAAATAGTAGCTGCATCAGTAGTCTTGACATTCATACCATTATTAACTTTTATACTTTCCCAAGAGAAAAAGCAAATGGGTTTATTCTGTCTTGTTTTGGTTTTTGGACTGAAAAACAGATGCACAACTTCAGTCTGGTTGTTTTTTTATGACTGCTGAAAGGAAATCTTACACAACTGCAGTAAGGATTTCTCTCAGAAACCTATGATATTGCACAGTCATTCTGTTGGATTTGCAAGTTGATTCCAACAGAGTTGTAATGCTTCACTTGTACACTTAAAAAAAAATGTAATCAAATAAAATCCAAACAAACATAGTACCAAAAAAGTGTGGGTTTTTTCAACTTGAACCTCATTACAACTGAATAGTTATAAACAGTCCAATGCAAGAGCACTTTAGCCTCAGCAGTATTGAATGGAAAATATGCAAAGCCTGTTTTCTTATGGCACACTGGAAGAATAAATGAGTAATTTAGTAAAAATCAGTTTGCCTCTGTGCTGAGTATGTGCTGCTCCACAGTGCTAGTCTTGTTTAAAAGGCATACACAGACTTTCCATTCACCCTCACAGCATAGATTTTTCTTTTTTGTGCAACATGTTAGCAATCTAAACAACTGCTCCACACAAACTGTCCACAAACCACTCATACACAATACTAATGCAACAGTAGATTACAGTATAACAGCAATACAAAATATTGTATCAGATCACATATTTCTCTCCATCTGGAATGAAATTTGACTCTTGTAAGCTAGAAGACCCACAGTTCGATTTCTGAGCGTAGTTTCTCATCTGTGCTAGGGACAAAGTCTCCAGTGTGGACCCAGAATTGTTAGCAGTCCTGACTTTAGTGGCTGTAGTTTGTTTAGCAGCAGAAGATGCTTTGTTACTGGTAACTATATCCAAGTTTCCAGTAGGGTCAATGATAGCGTTTATGACTAGGGAAAAAAAAAAAATGACATAAACACATTAGCAGCAGACAGTAAAGTTTCCAAACAGAAATTTGCTGCCTTCATTTTGAAAGCAGTAAAACTGTAAGAATAGTTTAGTTCATTTTAGTCAGGTTATTTTCCTCATTAGCACCTTCAGGTGTAAACAGCTTTAACAAGCAAAACCTCTCCCAGACTGAAGAGATGTGGACTCTCAACTTTCTGGTTAAATTGGAAAAGACAAACCACAGCAGTCAAATGGCAAGCTTTTAGCAGGAGCCCAAAATGATGCCTGGATGTTTTTACATGCCTTTACTATGCTTTTAGATGATGCAAGAGTTTGTCTTGCTTTTTCTAATACATAGATCTATGAGCAAAATTCAAGTCCAAAAACCATAGCATAGCTTATTGGCTGGAAGAGCTGCTAAATACTATTTCATCAGAACAGTCTTGCACCAGTTTATCTTATGGGAATATGCTAATTACAGCAAAAAAAAGCATTTCCATAGCAACAGCTTCTACATTTCAATAGTCAAAAAATTTTCCTAAAAACTGGCAGTATAAGATTAATCTATAGTTAATTCCCTATGCACTCATCAGACAGCACTGTGGTAACAGCCTGAACTTCTGCATCCTCTCCCAGCTTCCACTGACAAATCAGGCCAACATTATTTTGTGCAACTCTACTGGCATTTGAGAGACAACAGGAACATTTAAGATGACCAACCTTCAAGCTGTTTTTGAACTCGCCTGAGCTCTTTCAGGATAGAACTGATTTCCTAGAAACAAAAGCATCAGAAAGAAAATTAAGCAACAAAGTATTCAACTGACACAGGAATTTAGTCTTACTGCTTCTGCCTTATCTGATCAAGAAGATTCAAAGTCAGACCCAACCTTGCTCGTTTAACAGAAAAGCTGTAGTGAGGGGCATTTGGTCAGTGCACAGGGTGCCTGCTCTGCATCCTGTCACCAAGTCCTACTACACACCCCATTCATAGCCACAGTGGCTTTTAGATATGAAATGCTACATCTGTACATCCTCCTTAATATGAAATACACTAAGATATTTATAAACTCATCTCCTAGACCAGACAGGGTATTTGGCCACATTTATACTGCTGCAGGACCAAGCTACACACATCTTGCACAAGGTTGTTTAGCATTAACCATATTCACTGGGTCTACTTCTGCAATTAAAACCTCACTGACAATCCCCCTTCAAGGGCAATGAAAGGTCATGAGAGCACCAGCACCGTCTTGAGGCTGAATCACCTGAGTGAATGCACCCTGAGGTGGATTTTTACTGTCCTAATATCAAACATTTACAGGTGAAGAAAACAAACAGGTGTTTCCTCATGAGAAACACCTGTCTACAACTGAAGCTGTGGCAACCACATGGCAGATGACCCTTTGGTAAATGTTTGAATGAGGCCTAATGACCCTGAACTTCAACATCTGTTAAGAGACCCAGTCTCTGAAAATCATTTGCAAAGGAACTGGGAAAGAGTTTGGTGAAACAAAACCACAGAAGGAACTTGCTTTGTCACACTTCAAACAGTAACGAAATCCAGCAGTTCAACACATGAAAATGGACCAGAAATTTCAGAAATGGATTTGAGAAGGGTCAGAGATTGTTAGTTTGGTTTCTTACAAAGCATTCATGGATCAAGTCTTTAGTATTTCACTTGTTTGCATGGACTTACTTTGTTTGATGTCTTCAGAATTGGCACTTCATTTTCTGAATTGATTTTGGCCTCCATTTCCTCCCAGGTCCTTTCTGAATTTTGAAACAGAATCCTGTAACACAAAAAGTAGCGCAGATCTTAAAACTGCCATCAAAAAACTGCTTGTTTAAAAGACTTAATTATCACAAGATGTGGCAACAAAAGAGATTAGTGGATTAGCAGCTGGACAAAGCTCCTTTCAGCTGATTTAGGAACAATCCAAAGTCCTTCCCTCTGATGTCTCTAGAGCAACAACAAACTTGGAAAAGATTTCACATGCTTGGTAACATACTGCATATTTACAAGAGCCTTGGTACAGAAAAGGAAAGAAGAAACAATCCACCAGTTTTCTGCTCTATCTCCTGCATAGGCAGCATTTCAAAGTCAAGGCATCAACAGGCATTACAATTCCAACATTAAAATTCCAAAGGCCAAAGATATGAGGAAAAGTGATAGCAAATAATCATATTACCTCTGGGTGGTTACACACACACAATTTCCTACACGTAGATTCCCTGCATCCTGATTACAGAACTTTCCAAGACAACAGTACAATATCTTCCACAAGTAACAAATCAACAAACTCACCACCAAGTCAATATTTCAGGACAGGGACAAGAAGTTACTTACTTCATTTTTTCAGCAAGATTTTCTGTATTTTCACGGATTGTATGTGATAACTGGGACACTGGGTTCAACATCAGATTGTCAAAGATTACCTAAAATATGAGGACAGATTGGAAAACTTTTAGCAAAAGCAGCATATTACAAAACAGGAATTTTTTGTACAGTAAATCACCTCCACTGAAACATCTTTGTTTGTGTGGATGATACTTGAAGTTCAAGGGAGATTAAAATGATGTGCATATTTAGTGCAGCACTTTGGCATAATGGTTATAATGGTTAATACTAACTTGTTCAGACTTATTTTAGAGACAGAGACACAGCTTTTGCAGTAACATAAGCATTTAAGCATTTCTGAAAGAACAGCACTTCAGACTTCCCACACCTCACAAAAAAAAAAAAAAACCCACACCAAAAAGTCAAATCACAATGCAAGAAGCCCCACAAGCAGTCTCACTGAAACGATCTAATGTGACACATATGAGTTGAAACCACCTTCAAAGCCAGGTATCCCACCATGTTACATTCTGCTTTATTAAAAATAACAACAAAATACTATCAAACCCCAAATATTCAAGTCCTGTGGCTTAGCAGAGCCTCCAGGCTTCTGCCAGGAAAGCCCACACCAAGCTGGGGGCACTCTGAAGCTGCACCTTTTATCCAGCCTTGGCACTTCTCTACAGGAGAGGAAGGGATTGCTTCAAAGCAGTCACAGGACAGGATCAGTTCCAGTGGCTCAGCCCACGGTCCCCTGTATGTGCCTGTGTGAGTCACTCCACCTCCAGAGTGGATGTGCTGGAGGCAGCTCTGCCCTCCTGCCTGCACTGCCTCCCTGAAGTCTCTGCCCAGCTCTTCCTTCCCACCACAGCTGACAGGCAGGCAGAAAGCAAGCAAGAGCAACAGCCAGTGCTGGATCAGCAGCTTTCTCCTCCTCCCCCTGGCACCATCACCCCACTACACCCCTCATCCAACACCATCCCCAGCCTCAAGTGCAGGCCAGGCTTTCTCAGCCTTTAGCATCACCCCAGTGATTTGCAGGTCACTCTGCACTAACACTGGAGGGAGCAATGCTCACAGACTGCAGGGCACAGCGAGCCAGCTGTGCCACAGCACACCAGCTGTGCCACAGCACCAGTCACACATCCCCTCCTAAGGTCCAGATCCTGCCACTGCTGCTCCATCAGCAGCTCTAACCAGGATGCCAGCTGCAGAACAGTAAGGTGTCATTAAACTATCAGTGCTTCAGATTTCGAAGTTGGAATGTTTGAGTTCTTCCCTAAGATAGCAGTGAAATAGCCTAAGAAGGCTCTGACACTCAATGTGTGCTCCCAAAAATAGGTGACCAAGCCTCAGGTTTTACTGACATTTTACACAAGAGAGGAAACTTCCAGTCACTACTGGCAAGAGGGGTGGTTCCATTCTTCTTCTTTCTTTTTAAACACTGTTTCTATACCCACACTTCAAGTACGGTTTTGTTTTTTTTTGGTTTTTTTTTTTTTGTTTTTTTTTTTTTTTAATTAGCCTCCTTTGGCAATTTACAAAAAAAAGTTTACATGCAGCATCTTAAAGCAATGTACTAAATAAAGTAAAGAAAAAGGTGTCCTGCCTCTTCACGGTTTCTTGTCCTTGTTTTTCTTGAGGGATCCTCTTCTCTGTTGTCATTCATATTTTGGTCAAAATCCTTCAGTTCCACTGATCCCGGAGGCACTTTCTGGTAGTTCAGACTTGCTTCTGGAATGTGCTGCACCAACTTGGAAATAATGAGTAATGAGTCATTAAAAATTAGTAGGGAAAGCAGGCACTCACTGCAGGTATTGCAGATTTTCAGGCAAGCCCAAGAGGAACCCTGATTCATTTAAGTCTTGTTCAGACAGGTATGGGCTCATAAGCAAATTACTAGACCCCAATCCTGCAAGTGTCTACCCACTGGAGTCATACCACAAAACTCTGTGGGGTTATTCTACTTTAAAATTTTGAGTCTTGAGCATGTATGGAAAAGTACATCTTTGTCTTTTTTGAATTTAGCTCAAAAGGACCCTATTTTCCCATATCTTATGTCTTAATTTAGCTCAAAAGGACCCTATTTTCCCATATCTTATGTCTTAATATATCAATGTAACATTAAAGACACACTCAAAATAATCAGAAACCATTTAGCAACACATGAAAGAGATGAAAAAGCAATACAAAACCACTAAAAATGCAAATAATTAACTGGAAGAACAGAAATTACAAGACAGTTACTCCTGTTGGCTTTACTGACAAAAACTTTAAAAGAAGGGGAAGAAAATAACAGTGACAAGACAGAGATACAAAATAATGGGATGGAAAGTGCACCTGAGATGGATATGCCAGCCGAAAAGATCTACGAGCAATCTGTGTTAAAACAGAAACAAAGAGATCAATGCTAGTGAATGACTGTGACAGCAAGTATCAAAGAGAACACAGGGTCTGGGGTTATTTGGGGTTGACATTCCCAAAAGCACATTCCTGGGGACCAGCACTTGGTGCCCACCCCCCATCATGCACTGAAGCCACGGAGATCCTGGTCCCCAGCCAGCTCTGCTGAGGTGGCCTCAGGAAACTCCCCAGTTACTCCAAACTGGACTGTGCTGGGTGAAATCCAGAGTGCTCTGGGAAAGGGCTGAACACCCAGCCCAAGAGGCCCTTTGGTTGGCAAAGCACACAGCTCCTTGTGAGGAAACCATGTGCCATCCAAGGTCCAGGCTCCCCACACTATGCAGCAGCACTTGGGTTATACACAGGCAGCAGGTGTGAGATATTATGGCACAGGGGCAGAACAGCCAAAATATTTAGCTAATAAGCTTCCTTTCATCAAGTGCAGAAACAGTAAGTTAGGCTGATTGCAGCAGTAAGAATGTCAGAAGGGAATGAGATACTCCTACAGTGAGCAGGTCTCGGCACAACCAGCTGAAAACAAGGAAAGGACAGCACCTGCTCCACCATCCAGGAGATTCTGCACATGACCTGTTCTGTTCTCACATTTTCTGTTCTGTCACACCTGTAAGCATTTCCTCTTGTTGTACCAATACTCATACTAAGTACATTACACAACAACTTAAACTTAATCAGGCTCTTTAGTTTTTGTTACATCAGTATCAACTTTTTTTTAAAAGATTTGCCAAAAGAATTTTATGCAGGTCTAAAGTTCACAGAAGTAGCCAGTGATTTGGGATGATCCAACTTGACTGTGTTAGCAGCAGCTGATGTTTAAATTTGATGGCTGAGCTCTGCAGAAAGCTGGGTCCTGCAAAACCTACACACCCACAAAGCAAGGCATCCCAAACAACCCAAGGCTTTGGCAAACAGGAATCTTTAAAGTTTCACCCTTGCTGAACCCCTTCTTTTGTTCTGTTTTTTGTTTTTTGGGTTGGTTTTTTTGGGGGGTTTCTTTTGGGTTTTTTTTGTTGTTGTTTTTTAATTTGCATAATTTGTAGCAGTACTCAGTTCTGTATGCCAATAATCCATTTTATCATAAATTGTACAGCTGAGGCTAGAAAAACAAAACCACCCCAAACATACACTGGGGAAACTGAAAGCCTCCCTGGCACACATCCAAGCCAGCACTGAACCTGAAAGGACAGAACATGAAGAATAAGGTTTAAATCTAAGGCTCCACCTTAACTTTTAAAAGGATACATCTCATTTAAACTTTAACCAAGCTTCTTAATAAAGTAATTTAAAAAGCAGTTCATTTGAGGCCAAGGGAGTGTTTAATGGTACAGCATTAAACACTCAAAAGTGATTCCAGTATCAGTACTTCTTTTTCCTGCATTTTCCCCCACTTTTTTGGAATAGATATAAATATTTAGTACTAGAATGCAGAATGGCATACAACACTGTATAAACCATTGCAGCATAAGAGACAGCCACACAGAGAAAACTTTTCTTATTCACATAATCCCTTCTATCAGATCTTTCAATATATTACTATTATAACCATGGTAGCTATTTCTCATCACTGTGTCCTTTCCTAGAATATTTAATATACAGTTGTTTGATAAACACTCACAAAATTCAGAGTGCTTAGCATCACACACACTCATCTTCAGACATTTCCTAGTAGCTTCTCTGCATCAAGCCAAAATTATTAATTCAGCACAGTTTCAACAACACTTAGACTGTGGGAAGTAGGCGTGGCTGTGCGCTGGTGCTGAATCTGGTCCAGTGCCAAAGATGACGTGTGTTTATTAAACCCACATCAGTTTGTATAGTTGTCATTCATAACAAGACCCCCAAGCTGCACTGTTTAGGATCCCAAGCTATTCAGCATCTGCTCCACATCTCAGCACTGCCAGCAGAAAGCCCTGCTGATGGAACCTGTTCCTGGCTATCGATCACATAAGGCAGCAACACTGATGCATTGTGGCATTTTGGGTGTACTCAAGCAGCCTGCCAGATGCTGGCCCTGCTGAAATCATGGTGATATCTTCTCCTGTTCAGAGGAAGCCTCATTAGAAGCCTTGAGAGTGCTTTCACCCACTACCTGAACACACCAAAGGTTATGGCTCCTGATAGATCTTCATGGACTCCCATCAGTGCTTTGTCTTTCACACCACTGTAAGTTCTCAAGAACTGCTCTAGCAGTGGGCACTGCCAGGAGTATTCCCTACAGTGTGACAGTCCTGAATTTGCTCTCCTGACTGTTGTGAGGGACTGACTGGCATGTGCCACACAGCAGCACTACAAAGCCACAGAGAAACCCTCATCCAGGTCTGAGCTATCCTGGGTTTGTGAGTCTGCTATTTATCATCACACTTTGGAGCCTGTCAGTTTGTACAGAGCAGAAACACTAGAGAAACTAGAAACACACTTCTGCAGGTGTCTTCCTCTAGCAGCTGGGAACATCCCTCTGTATGAGCTGAGTTAGGGTTGAACCCTTCAGTGGCACTCCAAAAAAAAAAAAAAAGCTGGGATACTGCTCTTCTTCCCCTGTAAGCAACTGGGAGCCCAGTAAAATGTTTCATTTTGCAAGTTGGAAGTACAGTAGGCATGTCACCTTTACTGCTTGAAAAGAATAATACAAAAGGCAGTTGGCAGGTGTGGCACTTGCAAGGAAACAAAGCAATAAAACATTTTATCTCAGAGTCTGCAGTTACAGTGAAACATTTGTGCACTTTGGCTCCAAAAGGCCCCAGGACAAACCCCTCCCTGAGCAGGCTGCAGCTGATCTCGGTTTAGCACAATCACAGCCACACTCAGCTGATCTTCTGGGTATCCCCCTAAACTTCTGCTTTGCCCCTCTAGTGCTGATCACAGCAGGATCATGGGACCTCCAAGGACTCTCTTGGCAGAGTAACAAGTTTGGTCTCAGCTTTGAACCCTGCCTAGGATAGGTCTGCAATTCTCCCAACAATCAAAGACAACAGGGGGCCAGGGGAACCATCTGAGCAGCAAAAAGCTATGTATTTTTTAAGCCCACGCTGGTAGTACACAGGAGGGAATTTGGATTTAAACAGTACCAAAGGCAATTTTGCTTCAGCAGCTGAAGCCTCCTGGTGACCTTGCAGCCAAATTTGAGCTGAGCTGGTCTTTGTGCTGCGGCACTGGTGAACCAAATTAAGAAATTGCCTCTCTCCTTCCCAGCCTAGTGCAGACAAACTGTGCTACACAGTTTGGGATGAAGCCACAGCTTCACTGAAGGGCTGGGGGACAGCACTTCCCAAGCTACCTGCCTGCCTCCCTGCCCAGCTCCCAGAGTCCTTGTCCTCCTCCATCAATACTCAGATGAAGGGAAGGGATTCAAGCAACACCTGCACAGCAATTCAACAGTGCTGGCAGAAAGGACACAGCAGAAGTACAAAACACAGCTGACACAGAGAGTGCAGCCAGCACACACCGTCAGTGCCTTGTGTGAAACAAAGACGAAAATTTTGGCTCCCTGGCACAGCAGCACAACACATCCCCTCCATCCTGCTCCTCAGATGCAAATTTCAGGGACCAGTGTCCAGACAGAAGCCTTGAGAGCCTTAGGAAATGAATCTTGCAAGGCTGGCTGCAGCAGAGCGGACAAAACAGAGCACCCTAAATAGGCTGCAGTTGGTCTTTCTGGTGGTGCTCTTTAGGAGGACAAGGAATGAAGGTTTTTCAGTGCTGCAGCAACTGGGGATGCTGCCCTGGTCTCGCACTCCAGTCATGCCCCAGGCACTTAGTAGCACCGAGGGGCAGAGATGTGTGTGACTGCAGCCCTTACCTCTTCCCTCGCCGATATGGTGGAGGCCGGAGTGTTGGGCACAGAGCTGAGGGAGGGACTTGGTCCCGTCCCCGAGGAGCTCTGCGAGTCCCCATCTCCAGCAACATCGTGAATCTCTCGAGCAAGGATGGCCACATCCTTCACCAAGGTTTGGCTGAGCCTAAAGCACAAGCAATGAAGCAGAACCATTAGGACACAGAATACCAACGTGCCTCACATTCATAAAATATAAAAAGAGGAGCCACAAAAAGTTTGTGGGAACTATAACCTCTGCAGAGGCTAGGGCAAGCAGTGTTTTATGGGCTACCTTGGCAAGGTGCTGAGGAATGTTCTGGCTGCACAAAAAATAAATCCCCTTCCCACCTGAATCCAGCTTCAAAGTGGAGAATTGATATAAAGCAAATTCTAGTAACTACACACTGCCAGAAAGCAGAGACAATCCATAAAGAAATTTTATGTTATTGCTCCTCCACACATTCACTCTACCTCTTTCTCTTGTTTGTTTGTTTTCTTAATACAGTATAGTTAATTTTTCCTGGGTCTTCTTTGTTTTCCATTAAAAAGTACATACAGGGGAAAAAAACCTTCTTTTTTTACTTAAAGAAAAAAACCTCAATTTCTCTTGCATTTTCCTTGTGGTCTGTAGGCAGAAAATCACAATATGCCTCCACATTCTCCAGAAGAGCTGAGGGATTATGAGGATAAGCATAGCATACGTTAGAGGGATCTGGTTTTCAGAAACCAAGCCTTTAAACCTCAAGCCCCTTGACAGGTGTACAGTTAATACTCAGTGTTGGCAGGACCTTGCTCTATCTGCTCTAGAGCTCAAAAACAGGTCCTAAATCTCTGGATTGTTGGTAGTAGAGCTTTAAAAAACCCCTTCAGATCAGAAGTAACTGTTACAGTAATTTTAAAGGAAAACTTCCATGAGAAAAAAATAATCTTACAGCTAGTCAGATTCACTTGAAACAACTGTCCTCTTTTAATGAAAAAAACCAAACCAACCAACCAAAAAAAAAAACCCCAAAACATGTCACCCAACAAAAACCCCCACATTATTATGGAATATTCCAAGTTGGAAGGCACCCACAAGGAAAACAAGCAATGCGATAAAACTGTCAGTTCATCAAAACATTTGCTTGGAAAGAAAATGCACAGTTGAACTAATAAAATACAGGCTGAGCTGCCTGCATAAGGTAACCCCTCTCTGTGCTGGTTTGGATAGAGTTGTCACCAAACACTTCCATTATGTGACTCAGTACTGTAAACAAGTGGCATTTTCCCTTTTAACTCTCCCTGACTCCTCTAAACCCCTCCCAGTTAATTCGGGAGCAGCAAGGGAAATCAGGACTGCAATTACCAGGCAGGCTCTGTGACAGAGCCCTGCACGCTGCAGCGCCAGACGAGTCTGACGCAAGCCTTTATTTATAGCTGCTGAGAGCCAGAGCGCTCCCCGTGCTGGGAATGCTGCTGGGAGGGAAGCTGGCATCTCACACACACACACACTTCGTGCAGCACAGGTAGAGCAGCCTGGTTTGAAGGCTGACACACTTTCTAGCAGCTTGACAGCAACTTTCAGCAAGAAAAGTCCTTTGGAGGTGAGCATGGCAGCAGCGAAGGCGATGTGGCCAAAAGCAGACACAAGGCAGCTTCCTCAAGCAAAAGTATTTCAAGTATGGCCAGTACAATGGAAGACCAGTATTTCTGGAAAGTTGGCATAACACAGTTGCATATTAGAGATGACAAACCTCAAATGCCACTGTTTAAAAAAAGAATCTATTTGCTTTATTGCTGAGGTCCTCCAGGCAACCATCAGACCACCAGTACACAGCAAGTACCGTATCCAGGGACATCAAGCTAAGCAAGGATTCATTTATATACAAGGTCTAGACAGGTTCAGATTCAGTTGTTCCCAGCAAAGAGGTTTCTGCCCTGCAGCTATTCCTTACTGCTCCTTCACCAGCTTCAGGCAAAGCAGCTTCCACAGTTTACATATTCAGTCTTTGCTAATCTATTTGACTTCCTCTGCAGAGAATTAAGAGAGTTCACACCAACCACACCATACACACACACACACACTGTGACTTCCAGCAGAGAGCAGAGTTATGCAGGTATAAACAATTAGACTTCCTACAGCTTGAACAAGAAACAAACCAAGAGACAACAGCCTGCACTGTGGCCTTTTGTAGATACAAGGTACAACCAGCATATCCAGGCTGTAAAGGTTCATGAAAACTTCCAAGTCAATGTTCATATATAAAGGAGATGTGGGCACACAAACAATAGGAGAGAGCCTCTCCTTCTACCCCCACACCTGGGTTTGATTTGAACACCAAGGAGAAAACAACACATTTTAAACTCATAGGTTAACAGATAAAGCCCCACCTCACCTGGCTATTTCTGCTATCTCTGCTGTTTGCGCCATGAAGTTGTAGGGGTCAGGGTTGTCATCAAAATCTTCATCCTCATCTGTTTCTCTGCCGTTGTGTTTCTGCTTGCCCAGCCCAGAGCCACGCATCCTCGGTGTTTGTGTGGCTGTTGAAGTATGGGAGCGTTTGTGTTTAGGGGAGCTGTGATTTGAGCCATATTCCTCCTCCGAAGTAGAAGTGTAATCTGAACCCTGTGGTCTCCGCCTTGATGCTTATAAAAAATGAATTGGTTTCAGATGGAGGACAGTAGTCAAGAGTAACTACAAAAGGCTGAAAGGTAACACAAAACTAGCCCAAGAGCACAAGGAAAAGAGAGTTTCTGTGCAGATCTTAAGTTAAAACACCACATTCTCTGAGTTTATTTCAGAGTTGAGCCCCTCTATGGCTCCCATTCACTGTACAAATTTGGAGTGGAAAATTCCAATGGAAAATCATAATGACTGGGTTAACGCTTCCACTGTAGTAAATTACTACCACAGACTCAGTTTTCCATGCACAGAAGCTCTGTGTATAAGTAGCACACATTTCAGACTCCTCATAGTCCCACAGAAATCCTTTTCTAAAGAGAGCCCAATTTTCAAGCCTGCAGATACCTTTCTAATTAGCTTCAAGTACAAGCAGAAGGAAGGGGTTTTGAGTGAAGAGTAGACAGTGGTGCTTGGTGTTATTTGCAAGAGTACACACCCCGTGTTCACCTCCTGCCTCACAATTCACCATTAATGACACTCTACAAGAAAGCGTTCACAGTCAGGACTGGCTCCAAGCCCTGGAGCCAAGTGGAAGCTGCTCACTTATCCCAACTTGTTCTGCAGACACCCAGGTCTTCTTTGCATGGGAAATGTCAAGGTGTCTTTGTTTGAAAACTGGGCTCCCAATGTTTGCTGCTTCACTATACTCTCTACAGCTACTGCTTCATTCTCTTCTGTCCACCCCTGGAGAATGAAGACCCACCAAACACAGAACCAGATGAGTTATTCAGACAAAAAACTTCACTGTGTTACCAAGACAATCCTAACACTGAAACACTACCTGTGAGTTAAGTCGGCATCATACACCATACAAACAAAACCAACTAATTTGGCTTGTAAGATGCAGGTAGAAACTATAGATAATTACTGTATAGTGAAAGAAGAATTCCTAGACATTGCTATCTCACCCCACCCATAGCTATAATAATGCCTTGGCTTAGGGTTTTTATATACATATATATAATAAAAATCAATTTGCTCATATTCAATTCATAGAGTTGCATCTTTTTTTTTTTAATGCAGTTTTAGAATCAAGAGGTCACCCTGTCACTGAACAGCAATTTTAAAATTATGAGACTCATTTTCCATCTCTGTGCGCCAAGGGAAATCAGAATCAGCTCCCTCAATATCATTTAAATTACCCTGAGTATACAAATTATATACACAGAGGAGCATGGGAGACAGGCCTTTAGCTTTCAGAACTGGTAACTTGGATTATTCTGATGTTATCTGTGACTTTCACAGAAAGCTACTTCATACGGCCCAACAATCTACCAGCATCTCTTGTCTCATGGGCGGACAGTTCACACTGTTCCTCCACTAGCAAGATTAACTTTCTTCCACTGGGAGAGTTGGGAGCTCCCATGGTTAGCTAAACACTAAGAACTCCTGGAATAAATCAGCCACATCTGCCTCCTTATCCCCTAGGCCTGACATTCAAAGCTTTCAAGGGTTGTTGTATCATGCTAAAAAAAGTCTTGATGGCACAGTGCAATAGTCCAGTTTAACAACACGTCCCTCTTGTTGCAGGAAGGAGTTCTAGCTGCTGATTTGCTATGTCTACAACAGCATTAGTACAAGAGCATGGATCACACGACAAGCAAGCATGATGAAGCTCTAAATACACCAGCATGTACTTAGAGCTTGCACAAGGATCAATTCCTATCAAGGAATTACAAGGTTAGTATTTTAAGAGTGACTAATTCAGAGGAAGGATTAGCATCATCTGCTGCAACTATGGACAAGGAAAAGTGTTAGCATGCTGCTACAGAGGTGTGGAAATCAAAAACCAATTCATTTAAATAAAGAACTGGCCAACACTTATAATTTTTCTCTAAATGGTTTGAAGCCTGTGGTCCAAAGGCAGAGGGAGCGCAAAGAGCACCTGCTGTTTGGAAAACTCTGACCACATTATCTTGCTTTAAATTTATCAGTATTAACAAGACGTTAATAATAGCATCATCTCAAAAAAAAAAAAAAAAAGGCAAGAGAAGAGACTGTACATACTCTTTTAGCTTAATCACATTCTGATGTACATGCATATAACAGTGTGAGAAAAAAAATCACTGAAATTAAAGGTGAAGCTGAATGTATTAAACAATCCAAATCAAAACAAGCAGCAAATAACATTTTTAGCATGCAATAAAAATGAATACTGCAAAAGGGATAAATACTCAGCTGTATGAAAATATATTAAAGGACACATCCAGAACTCCAAGACCCCTTAACAAAATCATGAAACTGTTGGAAATAGCATTCCTCTCAACAGGACTGAGAAATCCAGCCAAAGACGTTCTTCCTGTCCCTTTGTCTACCACTCATTCCAAAAATCCTAAGCAAACACATCTGCTTTGCCACATCTCTAGAAGGTCAAGAGCTACAGGCACAGACCTGAACTTAGACCAAAGGTTTCAGGAACAATCTCCCATTACCAATTACCATGCTAAAGTTCTCATCTGAATTGTCCCCATCTCTTAATTGAAAGCTGATTTCAGTGTGACAAATGCTGTTATTTCAAGGGTCTGCTGAGTACTCAACTATAGGGCGATGTAGTCCCCACACCTCTGCCTCATGGGAACCACAACTGTGAACCTGCCTTAGCTGTGGCAAAAGTCACTGAAAATCCACAGAAGTGTCAATTTCTTGGAGTAATCAATGTGCAGTGTCTTGTCTATCTCTGTATTTATATTATCAGGAACAACAAGGGAACAGCTTTCACAACACAGGGACATATATTACTTGTTCTCCAGTTTCAGATGCTTTCAAACCTGCCACCTTGGACATCAGCTGTCACCAACATTATTATAAACACTCTGGGAGAAAACTTTTAATCTTATAAGTAAAACAGATCAGAATATTTTGTAGTACTAGAAAGGCATTAAATTCTGTCTTTAAAAAAAAAGTACTGTCAAATGGCAACTGGTTGTTCAAAAAATAAACCACTGGAGAAAAAAAGAAGTAGCTATTTGTAGTATCCTCACAGACATAACCACAATACCATCTCACCGAGTATAAGAGTGCTCTGCTGTCTCCAAATCCACATGAAGTCTCAACATCCGTGCTGCTCCTTAATGCAGACTTTTGTACTCACCAAGGCAGCACCTCTACTACTGTAATACTAATCCTTGGCAACCACGTGTTGCCTGTAAGTCAGAAACAGGGAAGAGGGGAGAAACACAAAGCAGGACCACTTACAGGATGATGAGGAGGAATATTTGACACTGCTTGAACGAGTCCTGCTGAAAGGCTGCTTGGCAGAGGCAGCAGCTGCTGTTTTCCTGGCTGCAGCTCTCACCTCCGTAATGCCCGTCTTCCGATAGGACTCGGCGCTGCGGCCCGAAAACCCCGTCCTCGACTGCGCCGTCTCCGAGTCACTGGGCACTGTAAATGACCCTGCCCGTTTCCTGGGCATGGCCAGGATGTCCAGCCGGGAGAGCTTCTTCGTCTCCGTGGGCTGCTTGGTGCCCTGAGCAGTGGCATCCGAATTGGAGGCTGTTTTCTCAGCGTCCACGCATTCGTTGTCCGAAGCATCTCCCAGCCGGGCACGGCGCAGCTTCGAGGCCCTTGTGGGTCGTGGGGTGGATAAACTGTTGGAGCGGGTGAGAACCTGCTGGATTTTCTGCACATTCGAGGTTGTTTTGCTCTGATCCTCCTTGGTGACCTGAGTGAAAGGTTTCCTCCTGGGAACAGGCCGGGCAACTGAGTGCTCGTGGTCAGACACAACCGCATCTGGGACTGGCAGGTAGGGTGGGTTTGAGCTTCTCTCGTCATCTGTGAAGTCAAGTGACCCTCGAGTCCCAGCGCTCCGCTTCATCTGGAAGCGTTTGGCGGCCTCTGCTCGGTTGGGTGCCTCCGGTGCTTGCGTTTTCCGCTTCTCCGTCAGCCTGTCCCGAGCGCTGGGCTGCCCACACTGGTCCTGGATGGATGGTGTGGAGGAAGATTTCTCCTTCTGCAAGCTCACAACTGCTTTGCGTTTCGGGGCACTTGCTGGGACGTTTTTGCCACTCACCAAGCTGACTGTGCTGGCCGTGTCTACATCCGAGTCCCCTGACAAGGAGTCCTCCAGCTGACCACCAGTTTCTGATGGCTCCAGCTGTTGGCTTTGACCAAGCAATTTGGCTTCCAGCGCTGCCAAGGCAGTTTCAGTGTCCTTAAGCAGAAGATGAGTGTCCTGACTAAAGTCCATACGAGTTGACCGAACAGCCTCTAAATCTTTAAGCAGAGGGTGACTTGAAATATGTGGGAGTTTATTCTGAGGAACACCACTGCTTGATTTATCTTTGGTAAAACTTTCCTGTCTAACAAAAGACGCTGTCTCCTTTCCTGACATGTTTTCTTGATCTTGAGGAAGACTCTGATGAAGAGAAATGACAACTTTTCCAGCTGTGTTTATATAAGCACTAACATCTTTGACAGGTGGCTTTCCAGAAACTGCTGTGCCAGCACACTTGAAGGAAAACTCTGGATCCTTGCTGTCCTTGTCTGCTCGAGTGTGGGACACACTCAGAGAGAGCTTGGAGGGAACCTCTGAATCATTGCTGTCATCACCAATGTAGAAAGAAGTAGAAACTGGCTCACTCCCAGCTCTCACGTGAGAGATCCGGGAGGCTCCTGGCTGCCGGCTCTCTGATCTATTGTCTTCCCTCATCTGCTCTAGTGTTTTGCTGTTCTCTTTGTATTTCTTGCCTTTTTCCGTGCTGAAGCCATCGTCAGATCTGCTGGCATCGCTGAGGCTATCCGGATCCAGGTCTTCTTGGATGAAGAGGTGGCTGCTGGAATCGCCATAGGCTTCCACACAGTGGTCCTTCACAATGGTTCTCTTGGTAACCTCAGAATAGGACTCCTGGCACACCAGGACTGGGGGAGTGGGGCTGTCTGATTTATCACTTGGTGGGAGCTGGGGAAGAAGGCGCCTTGTTCTTGAGGGTACAGAGTTTTCTGGTTCCCCAGGTTTTGGGGGTGCCCCACTTTCTGAAGAAAGTCATGAGGAAAAGAATCAATTACTGTAAAATTATGTCACTTATTTATTTATTTGTTTAGGAAGAGCTTGATCCTGCAAAGTGTAAGTCCACAAAAGCAGTCATAAGATGTGATTAGAACTAAGGTTTGATGTAACATGAACATCAGCAGGGCCTGATTGGTCCCTGCTCCCTTGGGTTTATCAATACAGACATTAAACTTAATTCCTTTGCTGAATCACACTGCTCCACACCTTCCCCTCTCCAGGTAGTATGTCAGATTCATCCTCCCATAATTTACCTCTCAGTACAAGCACTATGGAGTATAATGACATTGCTGGGATCTAGTATCAATCAGGCCACAGGAATGAGATGAAAAGCCATCAGACATCAGTATGCAGTGTTCTAAGCGCCATTTTAAACAACATGGCCCATTTGACTAAATAGATTGTGGTTTTCACAGTACAAGTTCTCCTACACTCATATCCCAGAGCAAAGTCCCAGGAGAAAGACCCTGTAATAACCAAGAGACTGTGAATTACAGCTCGCTGTCCCAGCACACATGGGCTTATCAGCAGGGACACCAACACTCCATAGAAAGAATGTTTCTATTTCTCCCATGCTGCTGGCCAGGCTTCCGTATCTGATAAGACCTCTTAAATACCAGGATAACTGGTTATCTGGTTATGGTAATATTACAAGCACTCCAGGAGTTAGGTGTCCTACATGGTGTGAAAACAGTAGCAATGATCTCTGAAACAAACCTTCCTTATAATCTTTATTGGATCTAGCTGTAGCTGTTGATGGAAAGAACATATGACAAGTAATCCTGATCAAAAAACGGTTGAAAACATTTGTAAAAGCCAACAAAGTGCTTTTCTCCTTTTCTCACACACCAAGAAGACCACAGGGTCTGTAAGGTGTCTTCCAAGCTATGATGGGAATCTGATATCCTCAAACTTCCTTTCTCTCCCACCATATCTAATTTTCTACACTGATCTCCACCCTTTAGAACTGCCACTCAACAGCATATCCCAGAACAGCCTAAATTCTCAGCACAGCCAGACACAGGACATGCATACAAAAAACATGAAAGTCAGGAACTTAACTCAAAGGCTATGTGCAAAGGGCTCTCATCAGGCATCATAAGGCAGTTTAAGGAATCACAGCTTGGGGCTGGTTAATACCCAAAGCCCTTACAAGCCTTCTCCTTCCCAGATTCCCCTTAGTCATGTCAAAACTAACATTTAAGAATCTCTTGAATAACTCTAAAATGCAAACCAGAGGCTCTCTCTGTCTTCAGTCCACTGGGAACTATTCACTCTGTGCTTCCCATCTCCAACTACGACAGCTAGAACAGAAAATAAGCTACAGCCAGATGCAGAGATGCCCTTAGTTTCTGCTTTTTCTATCATCCTGGTTTAGATTCAGATATCCCTGAACTGCAGTGTCAGATGAGACTTACCTGCATTTCCATCACCCTGCCCAGAGACAGATCCAGAGTCAGAGTAACTGTCTGCAAGGCTCGCCCACCTTGACACCCACTTCTGACTCCCTGGAGATGCTGCAGACATCTACAACAAGGTGGGGAAGATGAGGTCAGAAAGAGAGCTTGTACACAAAATCCTAGCCACAAAATCCTCTCCTCTCATACTGACATTACTTGGTGTGTTTGAGATGGAAATCAAGCTACACATCACACTTACATCCAGACAGAAAACCCATCTACACCTCCACCATCCCAGGAAATCCACCTGGACTGCCCATACCTGTGCTTCAGCCTGAGACCCATTCACAGCTTTTGAGGAAAACGCCTGGAGCAAGGGTGACTTCTGACTAGTGCCATTTTCATTGATTAGATGCTGAGAACCAGTGTCATCTTTTTCACCTTTAATTATTGGTCTAAAGGTTGAAGAGATTCTGGAAAATTCAGGCGATTCAAGAACACCAAAAACCTGAAAAGATGTTTGCATGGGAATATAAAAATGCAAGGAAACAGAAAAACATTAGTCAAAATCTGTGAAAATCTGTGAAACATCAGTCACACACAAACTATGATCCCAAGAGGCCAGAAACACTTGCCAATGCTTCCATGCAAACCATGTAAATGATTTTATTCTGTATTCCACAGTAGCAGCTTTAAATATACATAATCATAGAATTCTACTCACACCCACATTTCCTCTCTCCCTCATTATTTAGGGGTGTTGCCTTTAACAGCAGTAACTTTCACTTTTCAGCCCAGAGAAATTTAGGATGAATGTCAGGAAAGCTACTTACCAGCTCATTCACGAAGATTTAGACAGAGAAAATGGGAAAGCTCCATCCCCAGTGCCTTTCATAGACTGTAGCTGTGAATGGGCTGAACAAAGCAGCCCTGCATTGCCACAAGGAACTGGGACAGGCTGCACCTCTGAGATGGGTGAGTGTTTGAACTCATTGCACAGATTCCCCCTGAAGATAAACAGGCCTTCTATGGAGAATGACAAGGACTCATGCCTCAGAAGGGCTTGTTCCTCTCACTTGACTGCAAGAAGTTCTGACAAAGATACCACTACGGAGGGTGCCTTGGCTGTGCAGATAGCCATAAAGACCTCCACTCTCACTGCTGTTGAAAAAATGAGCTTGCAACGGTGGAGGAATAAAGAACAGAAACACCTTAGAACCTAAGTAAGTCCAGAATTCATTTTCTTTCTTCCTGGACAGAAGCACTGAGGTTCACTTATTAACTGTTTCACAAGTGGCAGGTCCACACTGCACCAAGTCTATGGCACAGTCGGGCCAGAAGCTGGCCAGTTTGTCTGCCAGAGTCACATGGCTGCCAAGAATACTCCCCAGAAATATTTGTATTTTTGTGGCATTTTCCTTCATATTTCTCCATCAGAACAATTAGTCACCTATTGTCAGGACTAGGATCTTGCTGTGACCTAAATACCATGCCCTGAAAGCTTCCGATCACATTGCAAACAAGATGTAAGGAACAAATGTAATCAAAAACAAAGGAGAGAAACTAAATCCAGGCTCATAAACACTGTATACAAAGCTCTAAAGCTAGGTTCAATTAAGGCTTCCTTTAAACCTTGCCATCCTCCTGACTACATTTCACTAAATCTTCATAACAACTTGCCAGTTTTGTTTTCATAATAGACCGCAGATGAGAGTTAAACCTGAAAATCAGCCAAACTTTCATTTGCCCTGCGGTTGGTTAGTTAGGTGGATTCTTCTTAAGCCTCCCTCACCTCTGTTGTTTAGCTTTTAGGCAATCACTCACTCTGCAAAATCCAGACAAGTATAGATCCATCTGGGATTGCCTCTGCCCTAGATCACACCCTTTGCTATCTCAGCCAGTTGCCACTTGCCCTGACTGCAAGCACTGCCTTTCTAATCAGGCATAGCCAAATAGAGAAACATCTGCCACTAAGGGTTGTAAGCACCAGCCCTTGGCATTTCCTGTGGCCTACCATGGGATGATGCATCAGTGATGGGCTACAGCTCCCATCTTCACAACAGCGGGCAGGAGGTGATGCAATGCCAAGGCAGAGGCTTGGGAGCAGTCCTAGAGAGCAGAGCTGCTCCCAGCCACAGCTGTCAGCAGGAACAGCCTGATCTTTATTCAGGTGTTGCCTTTCCTCAAAACAGATGGCAAACTCACTCTTTCCCTTTTGCTTCCAAATTCCATTTTTGAGCAAGCAGTTCTTTGCCATGGGCATATTTTGCCTTCTTTAACTCTGTGGGGTTTTGTTTGTTTGCAATTTTGTTGTTTTGATGGGATTTTTCAAAGACAAGCATCACAGTTTGTTGGGGCCTATCCTTAGCACAGGTCACCCAGGATGATTTTCCACCCCTAACTGGGTGCCCTGCTGCACCCAATTGCATCCCCTCATGGCAACAGTTCATATAGACCCTCTGAGCCTTCAGTCCTCAGCTCACTGGCCAAGCACAGAAAAGCACAATTTACCTGATCTATCATTTTTCGCGCTTCCTCCACTTCTTTGTCCTGTGACTCTGTCTCAATGGTGTATGTGCCCGTCTCACTTACACTGTCCTCCTCATCATTCCTCCTGCCCTGGGCAGACTTCACCTCTGGAGGTGGAGCAGAGGCAGGCTCTGGTTCTGAGGATATAACCACGCGTGGAGCTACCGGCATGGGCACAGGGGCTGGTTTCTCAGCGTTTGGCTTCCCAGACTGAGCAGTCTCACGCAAGTACTCAGCCATAAAATCCTGAGCCATTTTCGACTTCCTCCCAACGCTCCCGTAACTTTTGGCTCTGGGAGCAGAGGAGGATGAAGCGTTGATCCGATCCTCCGTCTTGTCCCTCTTGAAGGAGCTGGTTCTTTGGGTCCCGCAGGAGCTGTTGGTGGCTTTGCCCGCCTGGGCTGTGAGGTGGGATGGTGGCACTGAATTTCCCGGCTTCTCCGCCGGCAACGCATTCTTGCGCTTTTCAAGCTTGCTCTTCAGCCCCGGATCCGTGTCGCTGTGGGACGAGTGAGCGCTGTGCGTGAAGGACTGGGACCGCTTCTTGCGCGGCGTGTCCTCGAAGAACTCGATGACGAAGGCCTGCTTGTTGTGCAGCATCTCGTGGGGGTCACGCCTCATCTGGCGCTGCAGCCTCGTCTGCTCTGCCGGGCGTTCCCCACCCGTCGTCGTCTCCTTCTCCGCCTTGGGGTCTTCGGTGTCGCTCTGCGTCCCGTCCTCGTGCCTGTTGCCTGGAAACAAGGTATGCAGATTTGACCTTCATACTCTCCGTTGTTGTAGGCCTGTCATTACCTCCCAGTTGAAATTTATCATTTCAGTTACAAGAAAAGCATTCTGTAAGATTAAAAAACTCCAAAGACATCTGTGTGGTACAGGGATTACACCCTATCAGAAGAAATAAAGAGAAAGCAGCTTTCTCTCCTGACCCCACTTTTCACCACTGGCTGGCTACCAAGTTCATTATTTATTTAAGAAGAATTCAAGAAGTACTTTCAAGCTCATGGATTTCTGATTTTTTCTGATTCTGGTGGTGATGGGTTTACATACCTAATATTTTGTTTCTTTACTTAATCAATTCAAATAAAAATTAAGAAATTATTTTGCCGTTATATCCAATTACTGTAGTCCAAGACCACCTCGCTAGGTTTTCTCTTTTAGGGAACAGAAATATCTCTGCAGGATCAGGAAATAAAACCCTCACACTGTATACCATGAAACCAAATCCCCACAATGAAAGATCAGATCACTGCATTACAAGTACATGCATCTCTGAGCACCCTACAAGGGGAAATAAACCAGAGGCTAACAGAAAAGTGGATTTGTAGGATTCTTTATTCTTCCTGGAGATTTAAGAATCACCCCGTGTGTTACACCATCCTATCACCAGCCAAGCAAAGGTTAAATCATTACTTAAGAGTTCACTAAGCTTAAACTAAGTTTATAATTCTTTTCACTTATGTTAGCAACAACCGTCTTTACAACTGTCTCTATGTATCAGTGCCTGCCTGCCTCTCAGCACCTTAGCTCAGGACTCTCAGAAAATAAGTTGAAGTAAAACAAAAAGTCAAAATTAAAACAAAAAGTTAAAAGTAAAACAAAAAACAAACCTTTTTTTGGAGAAGGAAACGGGTGTGAAGGCACACAACACGATTCAGTCAACGACCAGGAACCTGTCATCGGGAGAACGGGGAAAGAGGTCTCTGCGCTCGAGACTGTAATATGTAGCAAGATATACTGGCTAAAACACCACGTGTTTGAGGGAAAACTGCTCAAACCAACCTGGCAAGTTCTCCAAACTCATGGGTGAAGACCATTTATTACATCAAGTTAACTGTGAAAGATTAGAATTTAATGCAAGGTCCATTCAACCCAGGAGTCAATTCTATGAAGAGTTTGCTAATACACTCATGAAGAAAGCCAGCAAACTTTGCATTGTGCCCTGAGGGCTGATAAGCTTCATCCTTGGAAGGGAAATTTCTTAAAATTAAAGGTCTTGAGGAAGAGCTCTGATGAATGCAAAACGGTGAGGACACAAGGAAAACATGCACCATGCTCATGGATGACCCAGCAGAACATCATGCACATCCCCTCAAGCTGCTAAGACCTGAACACCCTGTAGTCTTGATACCAGCCTTTACATTCACCACAGTGTTGCTGGAAGTGAACAAATACTCCTTATATAGCCCCAGTGGAGGGCATTTCTGATCCTGGAGACCAAACTTGGTAGGCAGCCAGCAGCAGCCTCCAACTCATCTTCAACATTAGCCCTGCCAGAAGAACACGCTGCACAGCTATCGTAGATAAATGACATCTCCCAAAGCAGAGGCGGATCAGCTCCTCAGGCCATCAACACTGTACGTTTTAATCAAATGTCCAGAGTTGATTTCTTGATATGCAAATTATGCCCTGAATTACCTCAGCTTCTTTCCATGCCTTATGGACTGTAGACAGGCAAATGCAGCCAGTGTTCCTGTGCATCACAACAGCAATACCTGCCCAACTCTCTAGTTTTCTCCAAGAGGAAAGAGCAAAACCACTGAAACACATTTCTATCCCTGACAATGTTCTCCAGTAAGTCAACAAAATCCAGTATGACAATAAAATAAAGAATCCCAGCACAAACCCATCCATCACAGTCACATTATGCTGAAAATAAGACCCTGAATAATGAAACAGGGCACCTCAACACTGTCCCTTATTGGGAAGGACTAGAACCAAGCAATGGCCAAAAAATTAGTTCAATTTCCATGCCATGCCCAACCATATGGCTGAATATGAGACTTTACAGGTACAGGGTTCCCACAAATATGTAACCAAACCAGCAATTTGGAGGTGTAATATATAAAACTCTTCATATTATAACGAGTTTTGGGGTTTTTTTCAAGAAGGTCAAAGCAATATTCCTTTAAGAGAAAAGAAGGTCCTACTTATTTAAGTAGGACCTCAAGCACAAGTAGGTCTGGTAACCCTCAATTCCACAGAATCAGCTCAAGCTGCAGTTCAAAACACTAGCTTTTCCAAAGGCAAGGCAGTGAGAATGCAGGAATCACTGGTCTCCTCCAAGCTGTTCAGTGGATGGCCCAAGAAGAGACACCCAAGCAATCATAAATCTTGCAGAATGCATTCCAAGTTGCATCAGAATCATGTAAGTCCCATCACCTAAGAACTGGGCTCCAAACTTAACTTCAGACCTTTGAAAATCCCAAAAGAATTCCTCACAGTGACACACTTAACAAGACACAGGTCCACTAAATCTGCTGTTTTTGAACAGAGCAGGATTTTAGGAAAGCTTTGGGTTAGGAGAAACCTTTTCCTACAAGCACAACAATTTCCTCTATGAGGGATCATGTGTATCTCAACTCTACCAGTATTGTCTCTGTAACAACTTTGGGCCATCCAACCGAGTCTGGTCATTACCAGATGATCACACTCAGACTTAAGGCAGCAGGATGATCATGCTTAGACTCCTCTGGACTAATGTTAAAAAGAGAAGCCATTCCATCAGGTAGGGGAAGACAAGAGAACCAAATTCACTGAAATATCTGTATTTATCAGCCTGCCTGACCATATAGAAATTATTTTAGACATTTAAAAAACAAAATCTTTTTTTCAACCAATTACTCTTAAGCTGGCATTACAGATGCAGAGGAGTCACATTAGTGTCCCCAAGCCAACATCACACAGGACTTCAGGTGAAGAGCATGCTAGCTGCATTCAAAATACCAACAGTCATTAAAGTAATACTCTTTATGTTGCAAATTTGGAGTAGAGATAATTAAGTCCAGTTCTCCTTGATGGGAGAAGGGTTTTCATATTTTATTATGAAAGGCTGGATTTTGCATGGCCAACAGAGAGCTCTGTCCACATGACAAGACATTCACTCACCTTTAAGAGTCCTCACATGAACTGGCAGGTCACTCTTGGTACTGTAAACATCATCTCCTGCAGACTGCCTTCTCATCAGGCTTGGGTCATTCTGGACAAGCCAGTCAGCCACTTTGCTCTCAGCTGACATTACTTCTGTATGAGCTGGCTCCTTACAGTAGGGTCTTCTCTGTCTGAGTGAAAATTTAGTTATATGGTCTTTTATCTTTATTTTACCAGGGGTACCATCATCAAATTCAATGGTGAAAGAGGCATGACTCTGTACCACAGGGGCTACCACAGCATCAACATCTTTTGTTGGGATCTCATGGACCTGTGTTTCTGTAGACTTTGATGGCTGCTGAAATTCTTTAGTTGGAATCTCAAAATAACTTGGCTCTCTCCGGAAGGCAAACACAGATTGTTCTTGGGCATCCCTATAAGTAGAAATATTCCCATTCAGTTCCTCTTCGTGTTGGGTTATCTCTTTTGATCTCTCTACAAAAGTGGGAAAAAAAAAAAAAAGGATAAAATAACATTTTTTCCGTACTACTTTTTTCAACTTCTTGGAAAGGCTACTAATGACAACCCCTCTCTGCTAGAGAACAAATACACTGTGCGTGCATTGAAATAAAACATTCATTGTGCAGTAAAGCATATGATGATGGAAACATCGGGTTTATTGCACAAGTGAAAACTACATGCCTCTTCCATACACACAGACTGAAAACAACTGGAGTGCTAAGACCAAGGATGATGAGGTGAGAAACAGATACGGCTACACAACTAACTCTAAAACAAACTTAGTGATTTACTCCACAGCTGCTGTTTCTAGTGGTCAAATATTTTAGGGAAAACATTTTAATTCCCCCTTATGCCAATTTCAGCAGCAGCAACCTACACACAGGAATGTGCAAATACAAGCACAAAAAGAAGTAGTAATTAGAAATCTTGAAAGAGGACAGCTTCAAACAGTAAATATCAAAAGTGTGCCAAAATTTTGTGTCCCCTATCTGCCCCCACCCCACCTCACCTCCATTACCTGAGTAATGTTCCTCCTGCCTTCTCTCTTCCTTGTTATTTGCATCATCTTCCCCCCACCAAGAGGGCTGCCCATAGAGAGGGGTGCGGTAAGTATTCGTTTCTAGGAAGAGGATAAGCAAATACTTTAACACAGAAAATATTAATTTACCAGGTTCAACTGCACAGCAAAAGGGGAAAAACAGCAGGGCCAGATGAGACCATGAACCTGTTACATCACAGTTACAACAACAGCAAATTATATATAATAATATATTCAGGCTTTTCTTTGTTTTGCCCTTTTTTCCTTTTTACATTCTATTGCAAGTTATTAACTCCACCTCCTTTCATTGTCTTTCATGTGTTTCCCAGATACTGGCTTTTGTCCCTTTCTTGTCTTACTATACACATAAAGTGGAAGATTTTTGGCAGGACAGACTACAAAACACTACCCACAAAACTGTCTTCAACTCATCTGCAATTTGGGTGAAAATCTTTTTCCTCACCTTAACTGGGAAGAATTTAACTCTACCCTTTTTGTCCCACTATGTGCTTGGATATGTCCAGGCTACAGATTTTTCGCACTGTTTGCCACTCCCACTGTAAGTGACACACATTCCACAAAAGGAAATTCTCAAAGCATTACAAACTTAGGAAAAATAGTAAAACCATCTCCTCACACTTTCATAAAGAAGCAGTAAACTCTCACTCTCTAAAGCTTATTTATAGTAAACCAAATGAGTTGCATAGTCATTGTAGGACAGAGGTTTTTCTCATGGAGAATTTCCACTAGAAGAGCCAGGCTTACATTATTTCTCTATTCGGTGAGCACTCACTGAAAGATCAGGGCTTCATTGCACCCACTCAGTGGAGCTGATCCACTGCTCCTTGTTTTGTACCCCACAAAACAAGGTTGTGTTTTGGCAGTGCCTTGGGCTGATGTTGTTTATGCAACAAACAAAAAGAATACACCCAATTTGCCTGTGGAGCAGTCAATACTACAGTTTTTTCACAGTTCAAGAGAAGCAAATAAATTAGCTCTTGTTGTTTCATCTCGAGGCGATAGAAATACCAGGATAGGTCAGGGGCTGAGGTTAAGATCCAGCTTTTTTAGGCTGCTTCTGCCTGTGCTCATAGCAGCTGTAGCTGGCCATGTCTTGAAACCCTGGCTCCAGCTCCAGAGCCATAGCTGGGATTCTACTGCCAGCTGCTGCTCAGCTTGTGGTTTTCAAGCCACACACTGCTCTGTGCAAAGCAGCTCTCAAACAGCCCTGCAATTTTGCATTCCCTGCTTTAGCAGGGACACGACAGAAAGCAGTTGTTAGCATAAGGGAAGTCAGGAGACAAAGGGGAATTAAATAACTCAAATTTAAAAAGCAGCCTGATTTTATGCTGTTGTTTCTAAAGCTACACCGACCCAGCAGCCACTGCTTCAGGTATTTTTGTTCTAGGATCATTCCAGATAATACAAGCTAATACACTGACAGTCCACAAGCAAAAATTTTGCTTTACAGATGCAGCCCACAGGCCCTTTTCTAGAGATCTTGTTCATGTTTCAAAATTAACCACGCAGCCTCACTTCTCACTGAGGATCAAAAGAGGCTGAAAGTATTACTCTCCTCCCTGCCTAGAGTGCATGGAAGATAAACCATGTGGGCGGCCTTTGAAAGTTCAAAGGAGGAAGCATTTCTCACCATGATAAATTGGAATTGCCAAGCAATACATTTCATAACTGATGTGTAAACCACTCATGGGAGAGAGGGGAAAAAAATAATTTAAAAACCTTTTCACAAGGTTGTCAGTGAACCCTATTCCAGTGTAGGGCTTGGTTTTTCCTAGGCTGAGAACTTCTGTCACACAGCCTAGCAGAAACCTACCATACTCTTTTCATGCTATAACTTGTCCACTAGACCCCACCCCACGCATGCAGGATCTGCTCCAGGCACTTTGGGCACACCATGCATTATTACCCTCTGGCTTGCAGTACACATCTTAGGGTTGATGGCCAAGAGGCAGCTATCTGGGGGAAGTCAGGGGAAGGACATCAACACTTCAACACAAATCCATTAGCAAGAGCCAGTTATGTCATAGGTAATTTGTGCCTGAAGGGATCAACTACCCTATAGATGAAATGCAAAGACCACCTGCACTCCACTGTTGCACAAGCAGCACCATTCCCAAGGATGGATGCTGTTACTGCTTGCATCTTGAAAGGAGTTGCAGCTCATTAACAGCTCGTCTCTCCAGCACATCCCAGCCCCAAAGGGATCCCAAAGGCCCCCTAGTCTAGAAGATGCCAGTGATCTATTCCAAGATAAGTCAGTGTCCAGAGGGGCAGAAGAGAGCTCACACCCATCCTGCAGAACAGAAGTCTTCCCAGAAATTGCTCAAAGATCTCTGTCCCATCTGAATACAAATACAGGAGGAGCTTCTGCCTTTGTTGGCCAGGAGCTTTTCTACTACAGGGAAAAGACAACCATGGTTGAGTAAGTCAGACCTCTTCTGTTGATGAGGAACTTTACAACTGAAGCTGAAGGAGGAAAAGAAAGGATTTACAAAGAATAATGATCCAGCTCCTCTGTGGTTTCAAATTTCCCTGGGCACTAATAGGTACTTTTAAATTACCCTAACTGCCCCTCTGACAAAAGCTAGCACAAAGTCAAAACCCCAGGGCAGGCCTAGGACACCTAAAAAGAGTGCACCAGGTTGGCCAGAGTGCACAGGTCTGGGGCCATCAGGTGGAAGACACTGCATTGCACTCACTGCACAGCAGCAGAGGGTTCCTCATGCCCCATGACACAGAGCTCACATGGCCCCACCTGCAATGCCTGTTACAGCATCTGTGACAAAGCTGCACATTTGTGTGTGTGGCGTTTCATTCCTTTCCTCTCCCAACCTCCACAATGAACGGGAACTTCATTTTAAAACTCCAAAAAGCACAGGTGGAAAGCTGAGTCAGTATCTTGCTATTTGGGGACAGTTTCAATATTTTAAGAGCAATTAATTAATTCCACTGAGCTTCATATTAATTTGCATTTTGAGTAACATTGTCAAGTGACAAGTCACATGACAGTCACCATCATTCCTGGCTGTAGCTGAAAGTAGACAGATCCTGAAACACAGTAAAATTTCTCTGACTTCAAAAAAGTGTTGTGGTTTAACCCCAGCCAGCAGCCAACCCCCACACAGGCACTCACTTGCTCCCCCACCAGTGGGATAAGGTAAAGAATCAGAAGGGTAAAAGGTAGAATAATCATGGGTTGAGATATAGAGAGTTTAGTAAGGAAAGCAAAAGCCAAACAAGGAATTCATCCATCACTTCCCAAGGGCAGGCAGGTGTTCAGCCATCTCCAGGAAATCAGGACTCCATTACACATAACAGTGACTTGGGAAGACAAACACCATCACTCCAAACATCCCCTCCCACTTCCTCCTTCCCCCTATATTATATACTGAGCATGTGATAGGGTCTGGAATATCCCTTTGGGTCACTTGTCCTGGCTGTATCTCCTCCCAGCCTCTCAGGCAGCCCCAGTCCCCTCTCCAGCGTGGCAGTATGGAAAGGCCTTGGCTCTATGTAAGCCCTGCTCAGCAATAACAAAAACATCTCTGTATTAACAACTCTGTGCTCCTCAAAAATCCAAAACACAGCTCCACACTAGCCACTGGGAAGAAAATTAACTCTACCCCAGCCAAAACCAGCACAAAGAGCTACATGAATTTGCTGCCCTGCTCAGTCAGAAGCTTCTGTCCCTCTAATTTGCCAGCACAACTGACACCTCTCCCAGCACCAGCTCTAACACAGCAATATTGTAGGAAAAGGGGAAGGGAGGGGAGGGGGGGAAAGCACGATGGGAAGGCAGCTAAAACAGATGGCTGTGACAGAAGTGGGCCAGGGAGCAGCTACACATGCAGTTGTGCCAGCGGGCTTTGCTCTTCACCAGCTGGGATCCATTTTGGGTAGCAACCTCAACATGGACCTGCAACATCCAGAGCAGCATGTCTGCCTGTGTCCTGAGACATGCAAAGCACCCTGAAGCCACCTCCTGTCTGTTCTATTTTAGTGCAAGATGGATGCTCTTGCAAGAGCAGAGAAACTTGGGGCTTGTTCAAGTCAGTGGTGAAGGGAGGAACACCAATGAAAATGAACTGCTCAGTCATTTTAATGACATGAGACTTCCTCCAATTGATGGCAGCTCGTTACCACCTCTCTCCACTCCGTGCCAGGCTGCCCAGATGGTGCCAATTCATTTAGACATATTTCTTGGCTCATCAATTCAGGCAGGCAGCCCGAAAACCATCCTTTTAGATAACTGAATTGAGGTCAGCACAAGCATTCAGCCAGATAAATACTGAGCTACCAGTGATGGTGTAACACAGGGAAGACCACTGACATACACGTGGTTCTGCTCCTGCATTTCAGTTTTTGGGGCAGTCACTCAAAAGGAAAAATGAAGGCTGCTCTGGCACAAAACAAGGGAAGTCCATTTGCTTAACAGTCTGACAAAAATGTGGCCTGTTAAATTAATATAGAACTATTGATCATCTGAAGGAGAGGCACCGAAAGAGAGAATGAGATGTGTCAATACAAAGGGTGTATTTATGGCCAAGTGAATCACACAGAACACAAGGCCACAACCAGAAATACACCCCTGGTGATGAAAGGCAAAGGAGAAAGACTGTGTTAAAGCTGCTTTCCATCATCAAGCAGGAAGGAGAGCTTTCAAGACAAGCACACAGCTCCCACTAAACAGAGGGTCCTGATTTCCCTTGAAGGTGTCCCCTGTGGTTAGGACAGGACTGAGCACTGTGCTTTGCTCAAATCTTCACAAAGATTCACACAATCATGAGAGAGAGACAGCAACAGCAAATTTCTTTGCTCACAGAAGCACACACAGCTTTGAAGCTCGCTACTGTAAGTCATAACAAAAGCATGAGAAATCCAGCTTGCTTTAAGTCAAACTGTTTTTGATTCATTATTAATAACAATAATGTCCATCTCCAGAAGATGCAGAGTAGGTTTCTTACAGCAGAGGCCTTGGGGGGAAAAAAGATATCTAGCTACAATATTTTAAAATTAATTCCTTACATGTCTGCTTTTTAACTCCTCTCCAAAATAGGGAATTCAGACCTAGTAGGAATAATCATAAAGCAGTTCTCTGACTCTTTGCCACACAATTTATTTCCTATGTGCACAGTTAATCTAGGCCCTGGTCATTTGTACCTGCTGTGAACACACACGGACCCCAGGGACTTCCAAATCAGGCTGACGATCACAAATGTATCAATAACATGGTCAAACCTTAAACATGCTGCAGTTACCACCACTCTAGTTCAGGCAAAAAAACTAGATATAACACCACTCCCTTAAATGAAAGGCTAGGGCAGTGCTGTGTGTCTAAATAGCTATTGCCATGATCTCATGGGGAAAGCAGCCAGAGACCATGGAAACCACTTCACAACTGGGCACAGCTCCCACTGCCTCCATCCATGCTGCCTGCTGACCTCAGCCCTGGACATCAGCAAGATTTTCAAGCTGTCCAGTCTGCTGAGAGGACTTAACTAATGACATGGACGCTGACCTGGTGAGCAAACGTATTTCACAGATCGCGGGAGAAGCTCCTGCAATTGGTCCTGCTCCTGCAAGTGATGATGCCCATTTCCCTGCAAGCAGCCTCCACCCCTGGAAACTCAGGCCTGCAGCAGTTATTCAGAGGTTAGTCATCAGATTCAGGATTACCCAGTCCCATCAGGCTGTGGCAGCTTTGCAAAAACAAAAAAATTAAGATCAGCCTGAGTATTTTTAACTATGTGCTGAGAACAGAAGACCACAAAGCAGCTTATCTCATCAAGTACCTCAACTCAGGTACCAACAGATGGGAATAGGGATTGTGACTGTCTTGAAATCTACTCAGTTCAAGGCTCTACCTGACTTCCTAATAACTTAAGGCTTTAGACATGAGTGCTAATAGCTATTTTTAGCATTAACTAGCTGAACGGTGGACACTTTTATTCATATCCATCTCCAAGCTATAGGATTAACCAAGCTCCTTGCTTCCAACATTTCACAGACTGATGATTTTCTGCTTACAGGCAACATACACCCAAAAGCTGCAAGTTCAACAGCATAAAGACTAAACTGACTGTTTCCCATTCACTCCTCTGGATCTCTTTATCCTCAGCCCCTCACCTCCTCCCATTTCTAAGCAGTTCTAATTGTTTACATTGTTTTGTTAAACCTCCTCCCTGAAAGCTTGCATTCCCTCTCCCTCTTTTCCACCCGGGCCCTGGGAACCGATCCTTCTAAAGGCTTTTGTCAGCCCAGACCTTGCTTTAATTAGTCAATGCAAATTCCTAAATACCTACAGGCTTAGCAAAACAGATTTTCCCTAAAGCCTCTTTCTGCTGCCACTAAGCAAGCCCACTCCCCTTAAGAACACTACACTCTTCTTTTCACTAATCATTTCAAATTGCTGCCACTCCCCACAGCAGCTGAGGAGAAACAGTGCAGGTGTGCAGCCAAGGACAAGGTGAATTAGTCACCTCGCAGATGAGAAAGGATCCACTGATCATTCTGCTCACGAGACAGAGATGCTAAATCAGTCCCTAGGAGAGACAGGAACTGATTTAATGCTCAGGCTCTTGTTTCCACATGCTTTAGTCCAATTCAGCAAAATACTTCAAACAAAAAGTCCTGATTTCCTCTATAGTTCAGTGGGGTTAGCAGCACTTTACAGATTTTTTTAGCTCTGCCCATCAGTCCCACTGCATGTGACATACTTCAGTGCTGGTCCCCAGTAAGAACACAAAGCCTGTTTTGCCTCAGACCTCTGGTCTGTGCCCACTGAAGATGACAGTAACATAATGCAGGTCTGCGAATCACAGGCCAGAGAAACGGGTCACCTTGCTGAAGAGTCACTCAACGTCCTGGCTTTGAAGGTGTTCCAAATATCCACTGCTTATGCTATGTAGGTTAAAATCAATGAGAGTGTCTTTTGGAAGGTGGCAAGAATAAAAAACTCAGTGTTCATGGAACCAGGCAGCAGCAAACACAAAGTGGTCCCAGTTACTGGCAAAGCTTTCCAAGACCGTCCTGCCCCTTGAATGGCAATGGAGAGCTCTTCTCCCAGTGGGGTTCACCTCTCCTCACCCTCCCCAGTGCCACACCTAATCATCCACAATTCCATCCCTTTACATTCACACTCAGGCTCAAACACAGCCACACAGACACATCCAAAGCAACACAAAGAAAGATTTTCTGGTACCCAAAATGGCAGTCAGACACATGGGTGCACGTGCTTCCCCACACAGCTGGAGACAGCAAGGAGACCAGGGAGGAACATTACACTGTGTTAGTTCACTGTGCCAACTTAGGGGGATTTTCATAAGGACAATACATGGGAGATTATGGTCAATCAACCCACTCCAATTAGTTATCATGAAGCCTTAACAGGTTAGCCCAAAGTTGTACACTTTTCTAGAAAGCTGCCACACCTGTCTCTAGGCAAACTCACCCACGATGTTTACCTCACTCTTTTACTTGTCCATCCCCTTTCCTCCTTGATTCTTCCTCCAACAGAGAGTGGACAACTCTCCCTGCTGAACCCTAAAGCTTTTCAATTGCTCTGCCATCCTGAAGCCACAAGACCACCACTGGCAGTCATGTCACCAGTATGCTTTAAAACCTTATTTGTTCCTCCCATGAACCAGCAAGCTCCAGAAAGCCATTAACTGATACCTGAGCAGAACTGGGGAGGGAGACCTGTCAGGACAGCACACACAGGAGGCAGGAGTTTGGGTGAAATGGGTGAGACAAGACTGTTGGGGAGGTCCTGACAAACCATAATGGGGAACACAGAGAAACCAAGTTCAACAAAGGATCTTTCAAGGCAGGCAGCAGTTAGCAAAATGGAGAAGAGAAGGAATTTCTCAAATAGAAAAGGTTTGAAGCCAGGGAACAGCGAACCTGAAGCAAACATCTCCCAGTTTGGCACTCAGTTTCAATTCCACATACTGGCAAGTTAGGAAATACAGCCATTTAAAACCATCCAGGGCTTTGTGAAAGAAATGGCTTGTTGCTTCTTTGCCTGCCAGCACCATGCCACAGCAGCTATACATTTTCTACTCTGACTCACCCTCTCTGTTCAAACACCAGCTCACGATTAGGAAATTAAAAATAGACCAGACAGGTGCCAGAGAACTTACCAAACCTGCTCTGCCCACAGGTTTTCCAGAACAAACACAGAGACAACGCATGTAGAAGCCATCATATCAGCTGATTTTTTTTTTTTTTTTTTTTTTTTTTTTTTTTTTTTGAGGCTGAATATCCAAAATCCCAGAGTCTGGAATACTCCAGGAGTTTAGAAAGATGATCCTTCCAGAACTGCTCCCAAATGCAACCCACAAGACTCTACTGTCAGAATCATAACCCAGCACAGAGCTCAAGCTGCACTTTGCTCAGAATGCAGATTAACTGGTTGCCAAGCAGGTACCTGTAATTGCTTTCCTCTCTCCTTTCTCCAGCTTTGCTTGTGGGGACTCTGTGTAGACACCGTGCTCCATGGGCTGCTCCGCCCTCTTCATGGCCGTGCCTTTGTAATTCATCTGGAGTTGGCTGGTGTACTTCTCATGCTGCAGACACACAAACAGCAGTGAAACCCTCTTCCCCAGCAACAGATCACCCAAAACTCCACTGCAGCTGTGTCCTTCAACAAAAAGCATGCACACCTAAGCAGAAGCTACAGAACAGGAGAAGTACCTCATTTGGAAGCCATTAAGTGACAACTGTAGAACACAAGAAGGTCACTGTGACTTAGCGCTGCAAAACAACTAATTAGAAAATCCTTTAAAAAACAGACTGAGAAGAATCAGAGCTCAGGCCATTCTCCACTCAGGATTCAAATCCTGAAATTCCCTTTGTTCTTAAAGGACCATTATAAATTATTTCAGAGTGCTCATCTGCATTATCTCGGTTTTTCAGCAAAGGCAATTGGAATCTATTTTAATTATTTTATCCAAACTGTCTCCCCAGCTAGGAAAGTGATTCTACCTTAAAACAGGTTCCATATTAACACAGTAAATGAACTATTTAGAAGCTGGTTTATTACAAGTAAATTAATAAAAGGGCGAACCCATCCAGATTATCCCTGAGTGTGTTCAATGTATCATTTGCCCAATTCTAGCTGTTAAATTTCCTATTCTTGCCAACATGGAACAGGGCTAGGAAGGCAGTATCTGCTAGCCAAGAGCTGATGCATGGCACTGATAGCCCAGTCCCACAGCTGAACATTACAGCATTTTTTTCCTGCCCAGAGGGGGTTGCTTTTCTGCCTTAGATAAGGGGATGCTTGAATATTTCTTACCTGCTACTGAACAATGTTTAAAAAACACCTCACTCTTAAGAGGACTGACTGCTCAGTAAGTAAAAACAGGGAGCTTGGAGGCAAAAAATGAGATGGTACACATGAATAAATTAAGCAAACTTCAGCCTTATTGAGGAGGTGTGGTGGAGCTGGCATAAGTCACCATGCTCAGAAAAAGACATCTGTGCTCCACTTCTGGGAAGAAAAAAGTTCTGCTGTGCTTCACCTACAAGTTCATGTGCTGGTTGTTCTTTAACATCTTACAGTTTTAAGTAATTTTTTTTTTTTTCCTTGGCAGTCATGAAACATAAAGAACTTGATCTACATGCAAGTACAGGGACAGGAGCGATCAGAACTGAGATAACTGGGAAATGTATCTCTCCTCAAAGGAGGGTTTTATTAAGTCCAAATCCAAGGAGAGCCTCACATTCTGAAACATTTCACTGCCATCAAGAGTATTTTAATATTTCACTCTGCTTGACCATCACTAGAGTACGTAAAGTTTTGTTTTTTTCTTTTGTAAATGCACTGCACCCAGCCACTCTTACCTTTAATGCTTCTTCTGGGACTTTGTGTTGAATTTGCTCCAGGACATACATATTGGAATGTACAGAATTCATTAAGGAAAATACAAAGGAATTGAATGGACAAAGAAATCTAGCATTGAGTCACAGAAAGAAAACAAGATAATAAAACTAGAAAGTCATAAAATACACCGGGAAGTAAAACTTGCCCGTGCTGCAGCCCAGCATGGTTTTCTTGTGCAGTCACATTTGCTGGCCAGACCCACAACAGCTGAGGGGCAGTAGACAAGGGGACCTGAGCAGGAGGAGCCTGGAGGAGCACCAGGAACTCTGTGCAGGACCTGGGGGAGCAACCAGAGCCCCAGCTCAGCTTACACCCTGATCCTCTCCACCTGGCTGGCAGCTTCAGGCAGACCAGTCAGTATCCTGGCCAAGATGGGCCAGTCTCAAATGCTGGATAAGGGAGCAGCAGAGTTCAGCTCCTTGCTCAAATGCCTGGGACAATGGTGCTCATGGTGCTCTCTTGCAAGACCTTTCAGTCACTGCAGTTTTCTAGATAAAAAGTAAATCAGGTCGTGAGCTGCTGTGACCTCTTAGGAAGGGAGGCATCCATGTGGTTGAGCCCAGGCAATAATCCTCAGCAATGCTGTATTAAAAAAAAAAAAAAAAAAAAAGCTGGCATCTGGAATGTCATCATGAACAACCCAATCAGCACAGCAGAAACCAAAGAGGAGGAAAAAGGAAAGATGGACTAAAAATAAACCAAGTGATACTGGCCTAGCAGGGAAACTGTGCACAGCCTGTAAGTGAAACTGTAAATGGAAAAGAGAAATGCTCTTTTGCAAAAGGACACAGTGACTCCAAGACCTCAGGAGATGCTGCCATCCACACCAAGCTGAACTGCAGTGTGCACAGAAAGCTCTGCTAAAGAGTGGCACCGAAGCAGCAAAGCAGAGAAAGACCTTACAGCTGCCATAGGTACAGTACATCTCACAAAGACTACTCTAAAACCTACATTCTTTAAAATTTCCGTGTTGAGGGCAATAAAATCTGCAACTCACTTTTGTTGTAGAATTCACTTCACAATTAATTTCACTTGAATAGCCATGAAAGCATTGCAGGACTAAATGCTTCAACTCAGCTGATCATTGCTGAGAATTGCTTTCTGTAAAAAGTTTAAACTGGTATTGCAGTCATTAAAACCCACCCATGCTCCAGGCACTGATTTTTGCCTTCCCAGGACTGGAGTTCATGACAAGTCTTGTGTGCATTTCTTCACACACCAAGAGACCAGAACATACACAAACAGCTGTATTAAAAAAAAGCATTTGCAAAGTCAAGAAAAGCTTCAACTGAGATTGCCTGTAACAGATTTCATCGCATGTGCAGCAAGACACCATCTTTAATGACAAGATCCCAGATGACAGTGACCAAAACCCAAATTATGATCCATGGCCCAGAAAACCCTCTTTTCCTGCAGATCCAGGACAGCACACACATAAGTTTAAGCAATCCTGGTTGCAACAGTGAGTGCTCCTGCACTGTCACTGCTGAGAGCTGAGGTACCAGATCCCTGGAAGACCAGTAAGGCTAAAGGTTTGGAGTATTTCAAGTGCTAAAGCATGGCCAAGCACAAATGGATTATCATGGGGACAGCAAAAGGCAGAAGAATGTGGCCTTGGGGTCAAGGATGCACAAGAGTTTTCCAGCCAAACATTTTCCCCCACCAAATGGTAAAACTTAGTATCTGCCTCTATTCTCAGAAATGTCCAGACTGTTTTAATTGACATCTCCCCAGAAAAGAAAAAAAAAAAAAAAACAAAACCCTGGAGAAGACACTTGCTACTTCTAAATCTAAATTCATCTTGAGTGGGCAAAGTTTGGCAGATAGAAGCCACTGAAAAAAAGTGAAAAAAGGATTAAATTACATGAAAAGACAGCAATAGGAGCCTCTACTTATCACTATTGCTCTTCGGGCTCAGAAAGGCATGTCAACATCTATGTTTATAGCCAGCCATACTATTACATCAGGATAAAGATAGGGATGAAAGCAAAGGTGACCAGACACTGGCAGGATTTGTAGTCTGTAAATAAAGCAGTAACCTAAACCTAGCCTCCCTTGCTAGAGGTGAACTATGCTGTTGTTAAAGTGAGATTTACTCTTGCATTTTGTGGCAGAACCAATTCGTATAGGCAAACTTTAATCAGTACAGAGTCAAGGGTCTGGCCACAAACTCTACAGCTAATTGTTGAAGGCTGAAGGCCTGAAAATTGTTTGAAAGAAAGCATCTGAGTGAAATGACTAATAAAACAAGGCAAATTGAATTAAAAAAAAATAGGAAGATGTTAGTTCATACAAAAATACATGAACTATGTTTGCTCCCAGCTGGTAGCAGCTACAGCTGCCACCCAAATAAAAATAAAAAACCACAACCCTTACTTAGGAGGAGACTGAAGAGGCACTTCCACAGTCAGTACTGCCAGTGCAGAGCCTGATCCAAAGTCCAATGCAGGCATCATGATTAATGTGCTCTGAATCAGGTTCATAGTAGAGAAACACTAGCTCATGAGCCATCCAAAGGCTACAAGAGGCAAAACAAACACCTTACTCATTAGACACAATTAGCCCTGGTACCTCTTCATGCAGCCAACAGCACAAAACCCAAAGAAAGCCTGAGTCCCAGTCTTCTTCAGAAAGGATATCATAGCCGAAGCGAATGACATCATTCAGTTTCAGGGTGATGTACTTCTGATCAGGAATCCTCACATCATTGACAAATGTCTGCAGGAGAGAAGCACAGGAATGGGTTTTGACCAAGGATATCAGGATGATGGATCTCAGATGGATGGTGCTCCCTGGTGGGCACCCATGTCCATCTGCTGATGGCACTGCACGTACTCAGAGCGTGCTGGCACCAAGTCAGGAGCTAGGAGCTAAGTTCCCTGGAAAAACCAACACCAGCAAGGTACCTGCCATGGGCAAGTCAGAGCACTCCAATTATGCTTCAAAGCAAGGTGCTGTGAAGGGACCTTTAGGGTGATTTCCTTTGCACCAACTGCAAATACAATTTTAGTCTCTGACTTGAGCAGGGAAATGAGGTGCCTGAAGTTAGGAACTTCAAATGCTCCTGATTCTCCTACACCCATCTCAACCAGCAAACGGTTGCAACTCATGCCCTTAATTACTGAACTAGGAATCAGCTTTCTGCTGGATGGCAAACAAGACTGGTGTCAGCCCCAAGGTCTGATAATTTAACAAACAAAGCCTATCATGGGGGAAAGGGGAAATGAAAATGCACAGGGAAATGGGAAAAAAAATTGAATCAGCATCACCAAGACAGCTGCGGCCACACTGTCTGAGATAACCAAATCCATCATGCTAAAATTCACACACCCCTTTTTCCCATGCTCCAGGCAGTTAATTGAGGCTGAAAGAAACTAACATCCTTCTAAAGGTGCAAGACATGTATTTCACAGCTGTGAATAAATGTATTTGATGTCTCTGCATCCTGAGGGGAACCACTATGAAACAATTCTCCCAGACCAACCGAGGATCAAACCAAGGGTGCATGTACATCTTTCACAAATTAACCCATGTATTTTTGCAATTATCTGGGCCAAACAAAAAATAAGAAGAGGCTGAAGAAGCCCTAGAGTGCTGATGGGGATTCACCATTCCCACAGCTGGATTTGAGGCAGTCAGACACCAGCAGTTACCCTACTTGGCATGGTGGGATTCACCCAGCCTCTCAGACCAGGAACCTGTTGCTGGGGCTTTGTGCCATTAATGCAAATACAGCTGAGGAAACAAAATTACACTAGAAAATGAATTTACATGTTTTCATGACTGCAACACAGTCTTTTCCTTCTGTCTTCTCACCTCAGCCAAGCCAAACATGCATGATAAGACCTAGCATTAACCACAGAGGAAAAATAAATGGTAGAGCAGGAAACTAGAACCTCAGCAGACAACAGCCCCCACTTTCCTGGCAATTTACAGAAGAACTGGGAAATAGGCCTGTAATTTCAGAATAAAAACAGTGAAGCTAGTTAAAAGGCACAGAATTCCAATTTGCATTAAAGTGTTTAATATTTAAAAAACCCACAACAATCGCACCTGGAAAAGGAATAATTGTTTGCTGAATTTAATTCAAAAAAGTCTGCATGAACCCATTTTGATACTTACCTATTTGTCCATGTTTACCTGAGGTAAAGTAACTCTAGTAAAATTCTTAATCTGGATAGAAATGCTATCCTTAAAAACAAAAACCTCTGAATAGAGACAGCAGAATTACCTGAACATTATAATAAAAACAATATAAAACACTTTGACAATTAATATGAACCAGATTATCCAGCAAAGCCATATAATGCATTGCTGACTACTCAAATACAAAATAAAAGGAAATTCTGAAAGTGGATTTAAAATCAAGGTGCTCAAAAGTGATTTCTTTCGTTTTAGGGGGGAAAACAAGCTTTTGTGACAATTTTCAAATAAAGATATGTTTCTTGCACGCAAAATTTGGTTTGGCCACAAGAGTCTTTTTCAACAGAAATGTTTGATCAGCTGCAGAGGGCAGGCACTGCTGTAACTCCCTTTTACTCCACTGCCTCTCTAAGCATAAGTCTACTATTAAAATGTTGTAAATTCTTATGCTTTAGCATGTGAAGATAGGAAATAATTAATGGTACAAGTCTTCCCTCCCTTGCAAACAGAATCTTCAGTTGCTATTTTGCCACCATGAGGTAAATACCATAGCTTTTGAACCAGGAATCCAGCTAGAGTCCAGACCAGTTACTGGAAATATTCCCATTTCAGCAGGGCTGCATGCCTTCAGCTATTAGGCTGAGAAGGATTAGCACTCATTCTTGCTGCGCTCAGATGCCAGAAGAGGCAGAATGGTTGAGGGCTGCTTTAGCCACTGTTTTTATACAAGTTTCTGGGCTCATCTTGTGGTTTTGTGGCTGTGATGGTGGAGGGCTTCTATGTCCAAAACAATGAAACAATGGCTGCAGTAGAACCCCCACTGGGAAAACAATTATGTGAATCTAGCTTAGGCCTGCTCCAGCAGAGGAATAGCTCCACTTGTATGAAGAAACTACCAAAACAGAGGCATGCTATGACATTTGGACATTTTTAGCAACAATGGTATATTTAAATATCATGGAATTCAGGTGTCTAACACCACTGCATAAGTCAAACCAGAGCAAGTGTTAAGATTCAGTCAGGCTCAGTTCCTTCTGCTGTGCTCACAGTATTCCTCGGCCTTCACGCAAACCAGGCTCAAGGCAGGCAAAAGAGCAATTTTTATTATTATAAAAAAAAAGGTGGTTTTAAGTAGTTTCCCCCAATGAACTTAAATGTCTCATCCCCCTATAAATCACTCCATGCACTGACAACTGAACTACCAAAAGGTTACCCTGCTCGTGCTGAACAGCTGCTCCAGAATCTCCACCAGCTTTAAGATCCCCAACATGACACTGAATTTATTTCCTCCCCTTTTGGAAGAGGCTTCATAATTTTGTGAGCCCTGAAGCATTCTGCAAGGACACCAGCAGAGAGGGGAAAAAGCAATACAATATTCACCAAAGCCTTCCCCTCCCAAGATGAGATGCTATATGACCTCCACCTCAGGCCTTGCAAATAATTATGCATGTTTGGCTTAACTCATGCCAACAGCTGCAGTGACCCAAAATGGTCTGAGAGCAGGATTCAGCGAGCACACGAGTGCTTGCAGACTCAGCACAGCACCAGGCCACCCCTGCCAGCTGGGAGGTTTGGTACTTACTCCGTTTAAGCTCCCGAGATCCTTCACCCAGTGCTCATCCTTGTCCTTGTCGTAGTTGATCACAGCGTGCTGCTTATCCACGCTGCGGGACTGGCAAGGGAAGCACAGCGAGCGTGAGAGCAGTCAGGCATAATAGACACTGCCAACACTGAGACATTAAACTGCCTTCATGTGGGGTAGGGGGACAGAGGGGGAAAGCAGGAAGGATTAAATACTATTTACTACTATAAATAATGGAAGGATAAGCAGTAAATGCTTCCATGGTTGTTTGCAGAGTTTGAAGACAATAGGCTATTTTAATGGAGAAGGGAAAATAAAAAGTTTTTAAAAATTGCTGAAGGCTGTCAAGACTATGCCACAATTTCAATAAATTATATCAATAGACACTGAACAAAATCAGTCAAACTGAGAGCCTGAGGGCCAGGATCTGAGCCAGCATGAGCTAGAAGATCTCCATTTTTCAACTGCTGAGGCCAATGGCCTCAACACTAGGGATGCTTCTACTTGGGATCATTTCTTCCTATTTTTCAAAGAGAAAAAAAAGTCATTTTCTTGAGTTACAAACTAAACTTGTTCCCAAAAAATTATACTGTTCCCGGGATTATATCCTGGAATTGATTTAAATTTTAGGATGTGTTCCAAGTTAGAGAGAGGTTAGTAAACCTAGAATAAGCAAGAAAGCAACTCCAGGAATATTTAAATTGTAAACTGGGTTTGAGTACACTGAACTTGACAGTGATCTGGTGCCACTGGCTTTGTCATAATGCACAAGTAATGCACCTTATCTTCAAGACATAGTGTGACACTTGAGCAGGCATCACGTCAGACTTGTGAAGAAGTGCTAGAACAAAATCTATGAATAATTTTGAAATATGCTGTGTTACAGCTATAAAGACACCAGACTGTCTGTTTTTAGACCTGCTGCCTTTCATAACTTGAGTCCTTGCTGCAGTTGACCTTAGGCAGACACTGGAAGCAGCATGTACACAGAGCACTGAGATCTCCCTGGTACCTCAGGCCAGGGGAGGGGAGGCCATGATACCAGAGCAGAGAGACCAGCCAGGCTCCAAGTCAGCTAATCCTCATCTTCCTGGGCACCAACCAACAAATTCTTGCTGGAAGTCCTTTCCTTTTGCCAAGTACAGACGCACTGGTTTCCACAGCACTGCTCTCAGCAAGCCATTATCTGGCTTCTTGCAAGCATGCAGAGGCAAAGATTCTTTCAGGCAATTCCTTGGTGAAAAAAAAAGAGGCTTTTTTCACACAAACTACTACTATTTACAGGAATTTCTTCTGGCCCTGCCAATGTCAAGCACATGAGAAGTACCACAACACCTGAGAAATGGCATCTCCTTCCTCTGCAGAGCATCCATCAGCCCAGGAGACACATCCTCCAGAATAACCCTGAAGTACCAATATGAAGCAAGCACATACCTGGCCGTAACATTACCCTTCCACCTTGCAAAGTCCCTCACACTATTCATGACATGTCACTCCAAGCAGAGGCAGCAAGGACAGGGGCAAGTGACCCCAAGCCTCCAGCTCCTTCTCTAATACAATTATCCACATGCTGCTGGACTTCCAAGGAAGCACTTCATGCTTTGCTGCCCAACTGATGCTGCTCAGACAGCAATCACCTCCCCAAAGACACAAAGAGAGGTGGGACAGGCAGAGAGAGCGTGACTGGGGACAGCCCACCTGTGTCTCCTGCTATGCTGAGCACTAAACATGAGAAGCAACAGACAGCAAAGCCCTCCCGGGAGAGGCACACACAAAGCCCTCATCCCCATGCCATCCCCACACTTGGTGTCTGACCCCTGACCTCAAGCATTTGCAGTGAAGCTACTGCTTCTCTCTCTTATTATCTACATCAGATGCAGCTCCCCAGTCCATTTTTCAAAGACCCAAAGTGGGTGTGGCAGGTGTGTGCAGTGTGAGGTAAGGATGGTCCAGGAAAGCACAGCTGAGGGACACTGCCCAGGCCCTCTGCACCTCAGCACATGGCCCTGAGGACAGCAGTATCTCCAGGCACAGCCTCAGGTACCACAGCAGCTGATGCTACACAAGCTAAGGTTGTTCCTGATCCGTCACTTGGTCCCTCACACCCTCTGGAGGGATGTGAGCCCAAAGTGTGTCCCCACAACAGTCTGGCTGTTTGAGCACTGCTCTGGACAGGGCTCCTGGAGGGCTCATCACACCTCAGCTACAAAGCAGAGGGGGATGACCATCCGCTCTCCCTGCTCATGGGCATTTACGTGCTATGCTTCATGCCAGGGGAGTCAAAAACAACCACACACAGGACTGTGCCTGCACAGCAGAGATGTGGTCTGTCTTCCCTGTGATCCCTCTGCTACTCAAAATTGTGGGTGTCACTGTTCCCAACGATATACGAGGGAATGCTGATTAACTGGTGCAGCAGTGTTTGCTTTAGTTTTTTACAGCACGTCATGAAGGCTCATTTAAACATTAACAGATTCTAAAGGTAGAACAAACCACTTAGCCCCCTTCCAAAGGCAGAAAGGTTTCCAGCCCAAAAAGTTAACCCAGACAAAAAACCAGGGAATATCTGCTATCTGATTTTAAATGTATCACAGGTCACTTAAAAAGAAGTTTATTTCTGGGAACCAGCTGTCTCCAAAAAATTCAACTTGCCCTGCATCTGACCCTGATGTAACTGAGCACAGCCCTTGTTCAGCTGCGTTCTGCAACAGCTGACTTCAGCCACTCAGGGGTCCCCAACAGATGAGGGTCATCTCAGGGGAGCAGACATATATTCTAGCAACATGATATTGCCCTCCATAAATGCAGAAAGAGGTCACCAAATGAACCAATGTATGCCACCCTGTTTTCCAAGGAAGTTTCAGCTGTGTTCAAGAAAGCCCACCGCAAAAGGAGTCAAAACAACAAGCAAAATCTGACCCACAGTCTTCCTCTCAGCATCTCTTTAAGAGTACATCAGGAACAAGGCAAACTGTTACGCAGATTGCACTTCTGTGAAATGTCATGCTTTTGCAGAGAAGTGAAGGAATTTTCTTAGTTTTGTTTATGTTAAGCCAGCAAACATCACAGGAACTGGCAGCAGGAGTTCCTAAGGACCTGTCTCCAAGGAAACTCAAAGAAACTAAAATCACACCTTATTTATTTTGATGCAGACTTGCCAAAGGTCACTCTTACTTGAGAACTGAGGTGTGGTTTATTTCAACATCAGTCACATTTAACATAAACTGCTCTTGTGTGCAGTGCCAGCAGCTGATGGTGCTTTTGTCTCAGAGAGGAGCACGCTCCCTCAATCCCACTTCCCATGAGGAGACAAACCAGTTTCCATGCTGGTAACAGCATGAGAGCCCAGGGACAGTCACTTCAGCCCAGCAGGTCAGTGGTTTCTAAGGAGTGACCTGCTGAATCACAGAAAGTGATTAAAGAAGCCTTAGTCAACACATCCATGGCTGCAGAGCTCCCAGCCATCTGCAACTTCACTGGAAAGATTTTAGGCTTCTACAAATTGAAAAACTGCAATTAAGTTGACTGAATCACTAACATAAGAGGACTTCTAGCCTAAATACACACGTGCAGCAAATACTGAGTTTCGCTTAATGATCAGCCATGACCTCTACAACCAAAGGCAAGACTGATCCATCATGAGTAGACACAGGGGTCCAAAATAAAAAAAAAAAAAAACAAGCAACAGATTTTTCAATAAAGTGTTAATAAGAAACCTCAATTACCCATATCCAGATGTCAAAAGCAAAAAATAACCAGTGCATCCTTGCAGTTAATCTGTTTCACCAGAAAAGCACTTGTGACAGGGTGAGCAGTAGTCCCGAGATATGGGTAAGAGATCCAAACAACCAAACCAGAGCTGGAACACCTGAGGGGAGGCTGAGAAGGGGAAAAGAAGGAAGGGAGGAGTCCTCTTAGGCAGTGGTGATCTTCAGGCAAGAAACAAGGCTACACTCCCAGAGGCTGGAAATGAAGGAAGTACATAGCATTCTCACCATGTCCCAACACTGGATTTGTTATCAAATGAAAACAACTCTCAAGAAAACACGTGTGCTTTTCTGATTAAGAATATTTACACTTCTCTGCAGGGAAAACATGGACACTGATTTGTTACTATACTCAGTCCTCATCCAAGGCTGGAATTTCCAGACATTCAAATAACTTCCTAATATAAGGTTGTGCTGCTTTTCTGTCATACTATCTACCATGCATCATGCTTTAAATACCTAGTAGACAAAATGCACACACAGTATATAACTGAGGATGGAGGTACTTTATATATAGCTCTTCCTTCTTCCACAATCATGTTAATCAGATAGTACCTGGGGGTCTGCCAGTCCCACAGCGGTACCAACACCTTGGATTACCAGGTTCCAATCAGCCATGCAACTTGTGATTCTCAAAACTGCACACATCATCAAATCAGCAAAATCAGCTTCAAAAGCTTCCAGAAATCTCCACAGAGGCACAAATCACACTGGCTACGTGTGCTACATACCCTACAGCTTTGTGTTTGGTGAAGGGTCTGATGCAGAGAGCAGGGATCTCAGGATGAACACATGAGCTGCAGAGATGCTAAGCAAAATCCACAAGGCACAAACACCTGCTTAGAAAGGCAGGAGGAGAAATCCAGCCAGCCAGCCTGCATTTCCCCACAGGGCTGGGGAGCAGACACAGCTCAGCTGTCTGTGCAGATACAGATGCTACTTTTTTTCTCAGGAGAATTACCATGGGTGAAAACCTACCAGTTGGGGTTGAGATTTGGACCTCAGCCCTGCCAGCGCCGCAAGGCATCGTGGCACTGGAGATAAAATAAACAAACATGAGCAGTTTCCCTGTTCCTCACTGCAGACTGCTGTGCACTTCTGGCACAAAATAACTGCAGTGTTCTGGTGGCAGCATGCAATAAAACAGTTGCCCAAATACTTTCCATAGTGAACAGGTTACATTTCTGCCAGTACTGTATTCTGCACAAGTGCCCCAGTAAGGAAATATAAACCTCTGTTGGTGTCCCACTTTAGAATGGAGATAGACAAAACTAAATTTAAAAAAAGTAAATATATGCTGGATAACATTTAATGACAGACATGAAGACTGGGTCCTTCTCTTTCACCACAAAGCATTTCACAGTGTCGTGTGCATTGGCCCCTCCAATATATACTTTATATACAATATATATACTTTTCCAGAATATCAGTGAATGCTCCATCCTGGCCCAGGCTGGTTGCAAGTGTGTCACCCCTGTGGCAGCCTGATGGCTCCCAGGGGCAGGTGCTGCCAGCTTCTAATGACTCTGCCTAAGCAGACAAATCTTTTCAGCAAGTGTAGCCACCTCATCCTGGGGCTGGACTCGCCTTACAGCTCCCAGGCTGCAGAGGCTCCTGCCCTCAGCTTTGCTGCAGCCAAAATAATGGACTTTGAGGATCTGTGGCTGAACCAAGGCCTGAGTATTCAAGCAAAAAAATAATGCATTGAACAAAAGAGAGAAATCCCCCAGGAAAATGAAACTGTAATCCCCACAGCTTGGCAAAGGGATTTGGAGGCTGGCATGGTTCCCATAAAAACTTAACCCGTTATTTTGGAGTAAAATGGGTTTTTGCTTGTTGGTTCCCCATTCCCAAAGTGAACTGGTTCAAGTGTCCCAGGGTCAGATCCTGACCACAGGCAGGGAGCATGCTGCCCAAGATGCACTGGCTTTCCCTTTGTTTTACATGGCCACCCAGGAGGAATAGAAAAGCATCATTTTAGGTGGGACACAAGCCTGAATTTTTATAGTGCAGCTGAACAGCTACTGCCTGTATCAGGATCTCATACAAGGAAGATGCATCTCCCTTTTTAATCTGCCCACTCCAGAGTGGGACAAACCCTCCCTTGGCAGTCCAGGCTTCCAGCACCTGCATGAAGCCCTCTCAACCCTAATAACCATCTGCCTTCAGTGCCACCATCACCTCTCTCCCTTCCCTGCCTCCAGCAATGAACTCCCCTCCCAGATCTGCCAGTCTTGCTATGCCTCCAGCCTCCTACACTCATATGCCATCAGGCATAGTAACCTCCTCCCATCAAGTGCACATTAACAGAACACAATGGTACAAGGAAGAGCCAAAAAAACAACTCTAGGCCTGGAAATACAGGATGTGCATCCTTCCTCCCACAGCTGCTATCCCAGCACCTGGAAACACTACCTGTCAAAAAGCAGCACCTTCCCAAGGCTAGATCCATTCTCTTTTATAAGACTCTTACCTCCTTTGTAGCACCTAATGAATTACTCTTGGCAATTCCCAACACCCAGGGAGTAACTCAGGTGCTTGTTCACACCCTCTGGATAATTGCAGTGAAACAGCACAGGTGGGGCATCTCCCTGTCCGACTACAGCTTCCCACTTCAACCCTACACTGCCATGGGGAAGGAGGTCCAGACACAAAACCCAGCAGAGATTCCTCATGGCTTCTTCTGGGAGCTCCCAGTGCTGGAAATATGTGAGCAATAGAGGGATGCAATTTCCGCACTGTAGTGAATGCACCTAGAAGGACCAGGAAAAAGATCATCTACCAAGTTCTTACCATCTGCTTCTTCCCAGCATAACACTGTAGACAACCCACACCACACCTGTTTGCACTTGTTTATGTATGCACTTACTAAACTACACAGCAAAGACACAATATTATCAAGTATGGCCCAGGGAAGGCAGGATACACCAGGTCAATGAAACCTTAATTTGACCAGATGTCACACACAGGCAGAGTTCATCTTTGCACTCTATTATTTGTGGAACACGCCGTGCACCCTGCATACCAGACACAGAACAGATCCTGCAGGGAAAAATACCCAGGAACTACACAATAACAGATTGCATCTTCATGCCTATGTACACAGGGGCAGAGGCAGAATTACACAGGCAGCCTTCAGCAGCCTTCACACTAGGGTGTTGTAACTGCTCTGCAGTTATAAACACTTGACTTAGCAGCCATAAGAATACTCCTTCAGTTCCTAGAATGCTTATAATTCCCTGTCTTTTTAACAAAGCAGGCTAAAAAGACGGAAACACAGTATTGTTACCTTAGTGTGATTCACCAGGAGAATGAACTATGTCCAGCTCACAAGGACTTACCACTTGAACTGACTAATTGGTATCATAAGCAGCACTGGTCCCATCTGGACCAGTGACAGATGCTTGGCTAGGAGCTTTCACAGCTCCCTTCTGACACCAGAATAATAAACAGCAAGTCTTGACCCATTCTCAGGCCTAAAGGCAATGCTGCTCAGCAGCCACATCCTGTAATGCCCGTTTTGCCCACTCCGAGCATCTTCTGCCCTATGTGCACCACCCTCTCCACTCTTCCAAGTCCTGCTGCTCCTCCTCTCACTCCGCACAAACAGAATCCTCATTGTACTTCCTCACTTGGCCAAATCTTCATCATTTGGTGAAGCTCTACAGAGTAGAAATGCAAGCACTACATGCAAAGATCTGACCTGTGGCTTCCTGAAACACAGGTGAAGAGGTTAAACAAGCATTCTGGAAGTATCATTACACTCTTGGCTTGTTCTTGCCCTTTCCTCGACAGCTGCTTTGACCACTGAGTCAGGATGCCAGGTTAGGTGTACTCTGATCTAATCTAGTACAGCTGCTGTTACATCTACACTCTAGTCTTGTGAATACCTGCACCCAGTTCCTCTTTGCCCAACCCGTGACACTACTCCACTCCATCTCCTTGCCAACATCACTCCCAGATGGAATTACTTACGGCAATACTATCAAGTAAGTCCCTGCTGACCACATTCAAACTCCAGCTTTTATTCAAAGGCTTGGAACTTGGTCAAACACATTTGGATTATTGATTAAGGGAAAAACAAACAAACAAACAAAAAAAACCCCAACCAAACAAAAAAAAAACACCACCTCCAACCTAGTCATTCACTTTTGAAAATCTTCCCTGACCCAGCTCAACTACAATGCCAGAACTTCAAAGAACAGGCTAAATATACTTTTAAATAATTGACCTGAAGAAAACAGCATTTTTCTCAGAGTTGCTCACAGCAAAGACAGGAGGTAAATGATTGCATCCAGAACACACGGCATAAAAAACATGCCTGGAAAATAAACTCTCATCCCAAACAGCTACAAAGTTTAGCAGAATTATAAGCAATTGCAAACAGTGTCTCCTGATAGGAAATGTCAGGTTGTCCCAAAAGGCATACAGGATAAAGGCATAAAACAGAAAGCACCATGCTGCCTGCACCTACTCCTGCTGTAACTCACACGCATGTACAAACTCACATGCCCACAGCATCATTCTAAAGGGAGGGAAATAATCAGGGGAGCACTGATTAAACATTTCTATTCCCCAAATTTTCCAGTAAACATCATAATCAAACAAACACAGGGAAATCATGACACTGCTTTCCATTCTGTTAAATATTTACATTTAGGAAAAATAAAAAAAAAAAATATAAGTTTTGTTTAGGGGCAGCGGAGAATGTTTTAATGGTTAAGTGAAATTTTTGAGTTTGCAAAATGTTTGTTCCCTGAATACTCATCACATTAAGCAAATGATCAAAGCTGATAAAAATGGCAGCTGCATTCCCCAAAATAAGGTTGCTGGGGAGAGGGAAAAAATATTTTCTTCAGGATGGTCCCAAAATTCTTTTATTTTTGATTAAAAAAAAGAGTAGATTTTTTTCAGATCGTTACTTCCTAACACCCCCAAGTTTCACATTAAAAATCCACACCAATGCAAGTTAGTGAAGGTCCAGATTTCCACACTCCTGCAGTTTGTTCACTGTTACCTGAAGGAAGCAGCAAGGCTGTTGAAGAAATCAAGCACTTTTCTTAGAAAAAGGGCAGAATTGAGCCCTTGGCTCTGGTAGCAACACTGCATGCCAAGTTACAGCTACACTTTATGGCATTTTCCCCCATGCATTATTCAAACCCAATGTAAATCTCGCATTTACTTGTACTAGAAGCTTTAGAGGGCTGCAAAAACATTTAAAATATTTCTAATCCTCTTAGTAGGTATAGAAGATATCAAGGTAGATTATGTTTCCCTACTATCAGACCTACTCAATTCTAAGATTAAAGACTCTGGGTTTCTTCACCTCTTTGTTAATCAGAAAGCAAATCCACTACTTGTATTATGAAATAAGAAAACCAGACAAAGCTAAAGCTTAATTGTTTGGTGACAAATCCATCCTTTTTTGCTGTTTAGAGACCTGATACTTTGAGACAGCACATTCCAAGAAAATATCAATAGACAAGACACTCCTAAAACAGTAAAATGAGGAAGGCAAGACTGCAGGTCGCCAGAACAAGGATTATCTCTGTGTTGTGTGTTTGAGCACCATGTTACACGTAGTCTCAACAGGGAACCACAAACCATATCACGATGAAATCAATAAGCAGTAACAGCCTTAGACATGAAAAAACAATGACCAGGTCACCCAGTCACTGCCAGTTTGTTCCCAGCTGTGCACTTTAAAGGATTAAATGCCAGTATCTTGAAATATAGATGGAAAATAACCATGCAGTGAATATACAGTTTCAGGGTCAGTACGCCAGAAATACAACAAGGTGCAAACAACTGCCACAAGAGCTCTGTCCATCTGCTCTGATAACTGCCCTGCTTCTTAAGCTCCCCCAAGACAAATGATTGTGCCAGTCTGCACAACGATTCTCTGACATGGACAGTCACAGTAGGGGAAAAGTCTATTTTTAGATCCATCCTCCATCTGCTCTCATACAATTCTGCTTGGATATGAAGACTCCATGTTCACAGTTTCTGTTCTGCACTCAGTCTTACTACAAACATCTCATTTGGAGCCCCAGGTAGCTCTGGAAAACATCTTCATAAGCAAATGGCTAGGAAAAGAATGTGCTGTGCTGTTCAAAACAAGACCTTACATGTGAGCCTAGAAAAAGCTTTATTACTGGAGATAGCAGACCACTATGCTTATAAAGGGTCACATGCAGCTCACCCCATGCTGGCTTTTATAGACAATCCAGAGCCTTCACTCTGGTGAAATAATGAGTAACTCTTTTAATACCACCCACAACCTCTGAACCCTTAGATACAACTGCCTCACATATATTCTTGGCTCCTCCAGGAATCTCAATTCATTTACCTTGTAGAAAAGTGCATGGCAAATCAAGAGCTTCACAAGATTGGGTACTCCACAAGCAACACTGACAAGCCAGCTCAGACTTGCAAAGAAGCATGAAAAACTCTGGCTGGTATGGAGTGGCTCACAATCCACAACATCCAGTTAACCCCATAAGCAGCTAGAGAAAAAAGCTGTGTATTTTAAGCGTAATTGTTATTTGGGGTCTTTATTATTTTAGAGACCACAGCTTAAGACATGACTGTCAGAATACTGAAAGCTGACAAGCCGCAAGTTCTTTCACAAGATATTAAGATGGGCAGCCTAAAACTCAGACCATTTCTGGAAACCAGGGACACTGTGTGTGTCTCCCTCCCAGTCATGAGAGAAGATGCCAATCAGGTTCCTGAGCAGCCAAATGCAGATGTACAGCAAGTATCAGGACATTTTTAATGTCTCACCTTTACATGCCTCACCAGCCAGACATGTAGAAACATGAAATAAGAGATAGTGTGATTCATGGGAGAACCCAAACAAACGATCTGCTGTGGAACAGGAGCTCCCAACTCTACAGCAGCACAGCCATGCCACTCACTGCCAGCAGGCAGAGCAGGACAAACACTGCAAACTCTCCTCTTGTGGACACTGACATTTTATTACATCTAGATAGCACCTTGCCCTTCAAGCACACCTCCTACAACAACTTCTACCTCTCTAAACAGACCTCCTACTAACATATCATACAAAATCCCTACAGCAACTACAGACAAAGCCTCCTCAGTAGATCCTCAGCACAGCATTTAGGACATGCCTATGATCAGGTCAGTAGTGGAAATTATGAGGAGAGAGTCTCCATTGTGTAGGCAGCTTCCTAATTTTGCCACCTACAGGAACATTTGCCACCTTCACAAAGGGGCAAAAAGGGGATGGGCAGGTGCAATAGAAAATTTTTTGTGCACCTAAGTACTCATGGCATGGGTTTAGCAGAATCACTATTTTAATTCTGAGCTTCTACAAATTCTTGAGCTAAACTGCTCGTGTCAGAAGCTCTTTGCAAGATTCTAGCTCCATTCATCTGGAGTGACATCTACTACATTATGCTGTCAAACATCAGAACCTCAGTCAAGACTTCAGACATGCTGGATTAGGTCCAGCAGAGACACATGCTGGTATGGAAAGTACTAACTGAAGCTGAAAATTTGCCCAAGTAACACAATTACTTTGGGAAGAGGTCACCAGCCTACTCAGCCTACCAAAACAGATTTCCTCTGCTAAACATCAGCATTTTCTACCATGATAAAAACACCTGAGAAATGAATAATTCAATCAAACTTAAAGGGGAAAAACAGGTAAACAAAAAACCCTGCCTGCATTCAAATCACATGTAAACAGTGCATATGTTAAAAGCTAAAAAAGCCAGCAGCATAATCACAGATCAGGACAGAATGGCATGTCTTTGTTTACTGCTTCTAGTAGCATCAAGACAGTTAATCTATTTGATTAATCTCCCACCACTATGGATCCTATCCATCTGATGACATGGCAATTTGAAAACCTCACTCACTGTCACAAACATGAAGTCTTCAGGGGAAACGCAGACTCAGGACAAAAAGAAGACGTTCCTTTTAAAGGTGTCTCTTCAAAGCATCAAACATCTCTACAGGTCCCCAGTATTACATACACATCTACTGCATCTTCAGAAGAATTACAAAAAAAAAAAGCGTCATGTTACCTGGAGCATCAGTTCACAGTCATCTCTTCCAACAAATATCATCTCCCGAGGGAGCCGATGGCGAATGCCAGTGCTGCTCACCAAGAACCACGAAGTCACGCTCATTTTGGCGCTTGGCACTTAACCTTTATACATCCTAAACACAAAAAAAGAAAAACCCCACAAGACAGAGTTAGCTATTAATGAACTGCACAAGTACAAGAGTGTGTAGCTGCTGTTCCCAAATTTCCCTCTACCATGGGACCCAACGCTGCCCTATGCACTTGTGTTCCTATTTTAAATCTCTGGTGACAACAAGCAGTTGTGAAGTGTCTGCCAGGACCTCCTGCCCATGTGTAGGAGCTCTGCAGCCCTAGAAATATTCCCATGGCAAAGTAAGACTAAGGATCTGAAGAAAGGATTGTTTAAAAAATTGAAACATCCATCTGAATCCAATCAATGACATTATGAAATATGGTGGAGGGGAAAAAAGAGAAAACAAAAAAGATCTCCTTTCCAGAACATTTCCTCACCACTGCCACAGTGCTACACAGCTTGAGCCTCTCCCATCATCAGAGACGTGGACCAGCACATCAGTAAGGTGACATAACGTGGCTCCCTTAACCTTTCACAGCGCACTCCCAGGAGCGCTTACACCCGTGCTAGGAGAACCTCCCTATTGCTCATCCCACTTCCATCCTGGTGTAAACTGGGAGCCCACAAATCCTTCCTCCCTTCCTCCCCCGCTGCACGGCTGGTCCACACGCCAGGTGAGGGAGCGCAGGCTGCGACTCCCCGCGGGGTTTCGGCGCCCAGCGGGCGGAGGGGCGGCAGCTGTGACCTGCGTGCGGCACTCACCGGCGCTCTCCCGGCCACACCTGCTCGTTGTCGCTGCCACAGCCCGGCTGCGGGCAGCCTGCTGCCGGGCCTCCCCCGCGGCATCCCACCTTCCTCTCCCTGGCTGCAGGAAGGAGGATTCAGCCGCACACGCCAGGCTCTCGCCTTCCCCGCACCCACCTCCCGGGCTCCCAGCTGCATTCCTAAGCGCACCGGGGGAAGGAGATCTCCATTTTCCCCGGGCTGCGCCGCGCTCCCCGGCCCCGCCGCCGCCTCAGCGGCCGCGGGGCGCGCAGGTGGGGACGAGCGAGCTCCGCGGGGGCCGCGGACAGCCCGCGGGGGCCGGGGACAGCCCGCGGGGGCCGCGGACAGCCCGCGGGGGCCGGGGACAGCCCGCGGGGGCCGGGGACAGCCCGCGGGGGCCGGGGACAGCCCGCGGGGGCCGCGGACAGCCCGCACGGCCCCGCCGCTCCGGGAGCCGCCGCTCCGGGCTGCCGCGCCCGTGGCGCGACACACGAGCGGCCCCACACACCGCGGCCCCACACACCGCGGCCCCACACACCGCGGCCCCACAAAGCGCCCACCCGGGAAGGGGAGCCGGGAGCCGCCGGCACAGCCCTTTGTGTGCCGGGCCCCCGGCCCCCGCCTGCCCGCCCTACCTGCTGCGGCCCTCGGCGCGGTGGCAGCCGGGCACCGCGCCCCGCCAGCCGGCTCTGCCTGCCCCGCGGGCCGCTCCCGGCGCCCGCCCCGCTCCGCCCCCGCGCCGCAGGTTCCCGACGTCAGGAGGCGGCTCCAGCCCCGCCGGGCCCGGCCGGGGGAGGCGGCGGGTCCGCGGCCGCGGCTGGCCGGGCTGCGGGGCGTGTCAGCGCCGCGGGGACACGGCCGCGGCGTGCGCTGGGTTGGATGGGGCCTTAAAGAGCATCTACCTTAAAGGGCATCGCATCTACCCTGCCACCCCGGGCAGGGATGCCAGCCACCAGACCAGGTTGCTGAAAGCCGTATCCGTCCTGGCCTTGAACACCTCCAGGGATGGGGCGTCCGCAGCTTCTCCAGGAAGCCTGTGGCAGTGTAATGCTCTGCCCTGGTTCAGCATCCCTCACTTCAGGCTCTCGGAGAGGCTCAGTGAATGCCGGCAGAGCCTCTGGCACCTCTCTGACCAGGGCAGCCATCCTTCACCTGGGAAGGTCCAACATGCAAGCTTGATGCCATGGGGCTGGAGGTGCAGCCTCTGTGAGACTCTGGGACCAGACCCCACACCAGCCCAAGGGAGGTCCAACACCAGCCTCTTCTCCCACCAAGTCCTAGCACCAGCTGCTTCTCCAGTCCCAGCACAGCCACCCAAGTGAGCCTCAGCACCAGTCTCTCTCACTCTCTACCAACCTGCAGGTCGGCATCCATCTCCACATACACTCCTTGAACTCTTGCAGGGCAGTACCAAAACACAGTTGGCAGGACCGAGTTAGTCTTGAGCATCTAACCATGGAATAAGAGCCCAAAATGGGTACTGTGAAAAGACATGCCATTTTATGGGTTCTTTTCAGTCGTTGGTAATTAGAAAATTCTAAAGAAAAGTAAGTGCAGCGAGCAATTACAACCTTTTCTCCCTTTGTGATGAGCATTGAGTATCATGGTGAAGCTTTCTCAAGAGAGCCCCAGCTCCTGCAGATGTCAGGGGAGCTGCAAAGAGCAGCAGCTGAACACTGGTTCTCTGGCTCCAGCTGACACAGGCAGCTGAAGGAATTCTATAGGAAGACACCGAGTTCATGGTGATGTTTCCCCAGACTTATATTCCAGCTGGAAAGACAGCTTTGCTTTTATACACTGTAAAGTTGGGTTTGAATATTGTTTCTCAGTCACCTGCAAGAGCTTTTCTTGGTCTCTTCAGTATTGTGTACTTTGGAATTTTGGTTCAGGATGTAATCTTAATAAAGTCTGATGGCATGGAAACCACAGGTCTGTGACACCACTTGCAGGGGGTGGCCCTTTAGCCACATCACTTTGTGGGCTTACTCCTGGTTTATACCTTTGCTGCAAGGCTGAGGAGCCAGGAATGGCAAAGTGAACTGCAGCAGGACTGTAAGGAGGGAAGGAAAACAGCATTTCTTCCTTTTCCTCCTCTTTCTGAAGAGAAGTAGGACTTTGTTATTATTTAATTAATAGTATTCTTTAATCAGCATTTGACTTTTTTCTTGGCAGATACATCATGCCCCAGAGTGATTTCAGGGTATCATTATCTTCAAAGTCTTCGAAGCTGGCTGAGCTGCAGCATCTGTGTTTTATTGAAGTGCTCTTAGTCTCTGCTTGGAGCAGAGCACCACACCCTTGCAGCGTGCTGTGTCCCTCAGACACCAGGCAGGAGGATGGAGGGAGCAGCTCCCACTTCCACAGCTCTTCGAAGGCTTTTGTATTGAGTGCTGCCATGAAGTAATAGAAATCCTTTATAAGTAAAAATGGACTTCTGCCCTATTTTGCCAGCTTATCCTGTCACTGAATGATCTTTTATTATTGATTTAACTGACCTATAGCTTAAGTTTTTATATATATTATTCACTTCTTTCTGAACTACATCTATTTACTGGAGAGGCTGCTCTATGAACTGAGCTGTAGAGCATCTCTATACTCCTCAAAGGAAGCAGGATAATTTACTTCTTTATACAAGCCTGCCATCTAGGCAAATCTTTGTAATAAGTTGCTATAAAAAGGTTGGTGTTTGCTTTAGTCTCTCTTTAAGCCCAGTTTTACTATGCATTTATCCACGTGTATTTATTTGAGCAGTCAGTCAGTACTTCAGCATTTATAGGGAAGAAAAAAAGTCCTTGTTCCCGCCTCGAGTCTTCTGACCTGGCTGAAGATGAAGTTTGGGCCAATACCCTGAGCCTGGCTGAATGCTGCATTGCAGCCTCTTTATTTTACTCCAGTGATCTAAAAGGAATAAAAAAGATAATAAGTGGAGTTTTTCCTTGTCCTCTCTCCTCACTCCTCACCTCTCCAAAAAGAGTGTGTGGGCAGCATATCCTGGTGCTACACTGTCATCTTTAAATCCCAGTCGGAGCTTGTGTCCATGGGGAAGACAAGCTGTTGCACTGCTGTACCTTGAGTTTTACTTTTTTTTCCTATTGAAACAAGCCCTTTTGGCAGGCAGTGTAGCCCTTGGGCCGCTCAACCCCCCAGGCTAGCCAAACACACAACTGTCTTGGAAAATACAACACCATAAAAGTGACATAAAACCACTTCTTCTGGCTGAGAGGCCAAGGAAAGACCTCACAAAGTTGGGTGTAGCAGCAGCACAATGCGGTTCACTCTAAATTTGGGGCATATGTTTATCATGCAAATCCCTCTACATCCATCTACAGCACTGTTACCTTCAGCTACAGGGGACATGCTCACAGCTGTGTTAACCTGCATGGCCCGGGTGGCAGGAGGTTCACTGCTCTGTACGTTGAGCAGGTGCACAGTAATGACCAGTCCCTGTCCCAGAGCACTCATATTCCCACTAAACAAGGAGATTGAAGGCAAGGTAAAATGTCCAGGCAGAAGATTAACAGGTCACAGGGCAATCTGTATCCAGAACCATTGAATCAGGTCATCTGCTCCACTGAAATACTTTCTGTCTGACACCCTGAACCCACAGCTTGGAGCAGAACCACTTAAAATTCCTGTTTCAAAACAAAGATCCCACCATTCCCAAAGGAACTGAGCTAAGGCAAGTTCTTGCTGGCAGGCTCTGATGTGAAGGAGATTTTTTGATAGAGTTGCCAAACAAGAGCTGCATCTTGCTGCAGAGGAGGCTTCTGTTCCAGAGCGATCACAGCCTGACCCAGATGTCCTGTTTGGCTCCCCCTCTGAAGGGCAGTTTTCCCTGTCCATGAGCTAGATGTCAACACGGTGGGTAAATGAAGGTGTGCAGGACTGCTAAGTGAACGTGGCCTGATTAACTCTTTGCAGGCTGGCTGAAATCCAGTGTGCACAGCTGTATGCACACACATTCATGAGTAAATTTGCAGCTCGTTAATTCCTGACTACTTTGCATCCAAGGGCTGTAGTTGTCAGTCACTGTTCCCCAAGATTATTTCATTTGTTCTTTGTTAACTCACTTTGAGAAACATTAGGAGAGGTTCACAAGTAGGTCATGCAGGGTTTCTTAACCACTTCTTCATTTGAATGGATTCTGCTACTCAGTGATTACTTTCTTTCCCAGAAGGCCAAAATTGGAACAATGCCAGCTCTTTGAGCCCTGCTGCAGGGAGATGTGTGCCTGGAACATTGCCACTTCAGGTCAGGATTTCTGCCTAGATTTTTACTGTAACCAGGAAAGGTCTGTGGTCTTTCACAAGAGAATGCTGCAGGTCTGGACCTGTGTACTTCACACAGCTAATGGTGCTGTTGGCTGCCCTGAGCCCTTTCCTATGGAGCCTGAGACCAAAGTTTTCATCACTGGCTCTGGCTATCAGCATGAGCTGGATCACCACAACATGCAAATAATCCCCCTTCTGATTATATGCCTTCTAAGTGTCATTTCAAAAATATTTCCTTTGATTTCAGTTGGGTTTTTTGTTTGTTTGTTTGTTTGTTTGTTAATTTCTTGCTGATTGATGATTTTTAAATGAATGAAAAAAAATATTTTTAAATGGATGCTTATCTGAATTTTAGTTAGCTTGGTGTAGGAACCTTGCTGAACTGAGTTTGGACCAACAAAAGCAATCTGCCCCTCCTCTCTATCTAAGCACCATTCCTTCACTCTGCCCAGTACCTCGGTTGTGCTGGTTGCCAACATTCTCTTCTCCTGTATAGCCAGGAACAGGCCCCAACCCTACCCAGTCAACTGGAAAACAATAAGACCATTCATATGCATGGTTATTCCCTGGCATAAATATTTGCACAGATACAGTCTGACTGGGACAGGCATTTGTCGTTTGCATGGTTCTACAAGATGACTTTTTACAATACTCATGTTTTTAACCTGTTTATTAACCAGCCATAGGGACAGATCCTTAGCTGTAGTGTGGTAGCGTTGCCCAAAACAGGTTTAGTTTGGCATCTTTGTTTTAAACCAGCTGGAGAATTTTACTTGTATTTTTTTTTATCCACAGCATAGTCCTACATGCCAACGTGAAATTTAATTTTACTACTATGGAATCAACTAAAATAAAACCCCATTTGTGTTAACACTTCTTTCCAGAATGTGCAGTATGGCCTTCTCCAGTGATCCTCCTTTATTCCCCAGCTAAGCCACAAAAAAAATCTTATTTTTATTATGGAGAGGAATTTGTACAACTATTTTTAATTTATGACCCTCATAACTTGTGGCAGGGGAGCAGGAAGAATTATCAGTGCAATAAAAGAGTGGAGCTGGTTTAGTGTGAACATTGTCAGAATGTCTCATCTAGGATCTGTGTGGTATAAAACTTCGCTGAAAGAATTAAAACATACGCTTAAGTGATCTCTTTTTAGGGGGGTTTAATTAGTAAAAGCTCGTCAATGATGATGTCGTGCTGTCTGATGAGATTAGGTCAGATTATACATAGTTGTATGGTGTGGCATCTTAAATGGGAATCACCTTATGGCAAGTCAGAGCCATTTCAATATCACATTTAAAGAAATAGCTTCTCAGGGAAAGTTGATTGGTTTCATAAGAGAAGCAGCAGGGTTTTGAGGCCTCCTGTGTGGGAGAATGGGAACAACAGGCAGCTTGAGATCATCTCTATTTCAGGGTTCTTTTCCCTCTTATTCGTTCAATTAATTTTCATATATGTGTATATTTCTTAAGAGAAAGGTTGCAAGCCTACTTAAACAGAAAAAATGATTTCACATGGCCTGGAGAACTCAACACAACGTGCATGGCCAGAGGGCTGTGCTTTGCCCTCCCAACTATGAACAAATTCTTTCTCCTCTTCCTCTGTGGTTGTTATTATAATGCTAAGGCAGGAATATTTGTTTGAATGCCGGAAATGCAGGATTTCCTTAAGCAGTTTTGCTGCAGTAACCCCCTCTATTTCTTTTCCTTCCTCTTCCCTAGTACTCTACTCATGCACTTGCACATTTTCAGATCTGGACCAAGGTTTATTTTGCAAGTACATTCATTGCAGACTCTGTTCTAATGCAAGTGATCCTCTGCTACCCTTTCCCAAGGGTCCACTTAGTCAGAAGATTCTTTATAAAATTTCTCCCACTGGTTCAACTTTATGCATTTTTAGGAAAATCCTTTTCATATTTAGTTCAGTGTGGCCATTTGATTAAAATTCATGAGGATTATAAAAATCCTAGTTCAAAATGAAACATCAGTTTACACTACAACATTGTCATTCAACAGGATCTTACTGATTTATGAACTATTCAAGGTTGCTCCTTGCCTAAGAGACTTGTTAAGACAAGACTTAGAGACTCAGCAGTGGGTAAATGAGAACTTCTGGAAAAGAAGTCATTCCTGTATGATTTGAGCAAATTCATGCATTTTATTTGAAATCCAAGACCAGTAAACTTATTTTGCTGATGTCATAAAGAACATTTTAGGTAACAGTACGGTTGCATCTCTAAAGCAATCATTATTATTGCCTCTGTAAACAAGTGTTTTCTCTGCTGACACTAGATCATGCCACTCTGGTTTAATGAAAATGTCAGTTCTGCTTGAAACTACCTACTTGGTTTCTTGCGTTATCATTTTTGCCTGCAAGATGAAAAGCTTTGATGAAATATTTAATAGATACATGTAAAAAATATATAGTTCCCTTTAAATTGAAAAATATGTCTTCAGTAATATCCAGTGTAGTGGCAAAGGCCTTACAGGAAGAGAAGGTTCATAATTTGCTGCCTTGCAGGGAATAATTTATTGAATCACTTGGAGATTCACATATTTGCTGTCCTGTGAAGTTAAAACCATACTCCACTCTGTTGATCTTTAGTGATGCTCTTTCTTCACTTGAGAATGGTAGAAGAATGCTATGAATGTGGAAGAAAAGGTCAGTAGTGTCTAGAGGAGCCAGCCCACTTTGATGGGGTAACTGTAGGGGCAGCTTTAGTAATTTATAGCATACAAGCCATCAAGCTGGAGATTTATGTGCTTGTCAGGCATTTTATGAGAGCTCATCAGAATAATATTTATTTATTTGAGGAAAAGAGTTGTATTACCAGCATCACTGGAGAAAAAAGGCTGCAAGCAGGAGACCAACAGAGCAGTATTTTTGAAATGTAGTAGTGGCTTCATTACATGCTGATTCTTAAAAGCTTCAGGATACTTTAGAATAATCTTCTTTAGTCAGCAGGTGCATGAACTGCCATGTGTTCCACATTCATTAAACCGTCTTCAAACCCTGCAAAAAATGCACATTTTCTGACTGCACACACATGGCTCATGGCTGTCCTTCTCACTGCAGAGTTTATGAGTAGAAGCTCCATTCATTTCAGGTAAGCGGAGTGATCATGACTGAAACAAGCTCTCAGGTAAACTGGGCACAGATCTTTGTATCATTGCAACACTCCTGGCAAGACTCAGGTTCCCGGGTATTTCCATGCTGGTGAAATTAATTCCCAAAAATGAGTTGTGGGAGGTTGAGATAATTGATTAAGAAAGGCTAAGTGACATTTGAACAAAAAGAGAGGTACCACAGTCTTGATTATCTGCCAAGCATGAAGCAACTGTTCACGTTCTACACACACAGGCTGCTTTGTTTAATTGCCCAGAAGAGACTCAGAATACCTCTCACCTCTACTAAGTTTCACCATCTTGCACAATTTTTTCAAGATGGGTCCTTTCAATACCTATACATATAGGCTGGATGTTTGCTGGGAGGTAATGGCACCATACAACTCCCTTTGTTAATAATCAGTTTCAATGTTTGGGGTTGAATTGCATTTTCTGCAGGAATAGCTTTAGCTGAACAATTCTGAACTGACTACATCTGGCCACTGCAGGCAGAAGGACTATGTTGTAGCTTTCTGGCCAGATCTAATATCAGAGGGTGCAGGAGCTCTCAGAGGACGGTCCAGTCACCAGTTTTGACTGATGCCTCTCCTTTCCCTGTGGCAGAGCATATTTGTGCAGGTTTCTCCTTTTTTCAAAGACCCTGGAAGTTGTTCCAGAGAGAAAAGGAGGTAGATAACACCAGCAAGCAAGTTTTTTCTCTAGGACAAAACATTGACTGCCACACCAGTCAATGCTGATCACACCTGCCCACAGGCTGGGTGCTTAGGGATGAGAACAGATTATACTACTAAATCTCACTAAAGGATTTTAGCCATCTTTTTTTTTTTTTTTTTTCCTGGGACATGCAGAATAGGTTCTACATCACATCAGTAAACACAACACAGCACATTCCCATCTCAGTCATGCCTACCCTCATCTTGCCTTTGCCACTAGCTGCCACAGGTCAAATTACTGCTCTTGGGATCTTGAAGAAACATCCTAGAGCTTTCCCCCCACACACCATGAGTTAACTTTGAATGCAGAAACATTCATTAGCACTGTATTTTATCTTAATTTCTCATTAATTCCCGAGGCTTATATTCCCCACTCTACAAGAAATATTTCTCAGTACCTGGCCCTGCATGTTCATCAGCTCAAACACAGGATGGAGAGCAGAGGAGCCATCACAGCAGAGACATGACATGAAAAGGTTCTCCAAGTGGTGTGGTTGAGAAGGGGTGATCAGCAAAACTCAAGTGCAAAAGAAAATGCAAGGAGAGCTAGAAAAATCCTGAGGACAATACATGTAGGTCTTGTATGAGACTGAGAGGCAGCAACAATGGGTGAGACATAAGAATTGTCCCCTTTACAGCTTTGCCTCTGGTCCTGGGTTCCCAGGTAGACTGCAACCATTTTTTTTATCAGGGACTGTCTTAAATAATGTTTTTGTACTATGCATTGAGCTTCTCAGCACTCCTCTAATATAAATAATCATTCAACAGAAGCTGGTGTATACCTGGCAAAGCTGTAAATCAGATCCCATTAAGACCCAAGGTAAACCAAAGATAATGTCTTACAGGAATTTATCTAAGATAATAAGCTGAGGAGGGGAGAGAATTGGTAAAAATGGTTAAGGTTCATGACATAGTCTATAATTTCTTTCTTTGCTGGACTGGTAATAGCTGAGCAGAAAAATGATCACATTTATAACAGGTCATCTTATTAGTGCAAGAAGATGAAAAGGAAATCCTCCAGTGTGTAGTTTGACTGGTCCTGTGATCTGTTGTTGAGCCATAAGCTGATTGCTGGGGACATGTCTGGACAAGGAGAGGAGCTGAGGTTAACACGCTCTGCGGAGAGCTTGCCGTGCCCTCTGACAGTGAGCTCAGCAAACCCCATGCAAATGTCTTTTGCAAGTCTTTCAAGGGAGGAAAATAAGCAATACAATACTGTACTGGTGGCACAAAAGGACTTTTGAAACTTCCAGTTAATACTTGAAAGCATTTCGAACTCTGCCGAGAGCATTGGCCAATAATTTGCCAGTTTGTTCCACCCTGCAGGATAAAGGATCATGCAGAGGTATGGCTTAGACTTCCTTGCCCCTACAGATCTGTCTTTGCAAACAGAAATGGGCACAACCTTTCAAAGAGATGGCATTTCCTGCTTTAAGTAAAAAAACAAACAAACAAACAAAAAAAAAACCAACAACAACAACAACAAAACCCCCTCCAAACCAGCCAACCATCCAACCAAAAAAAATCCCACCAAAATACCCAAACTCCAGCCAACCCTCCCAAATAGCTATCGTTTAAAACATTTTATATTTCCTTACAGAAAAGGGGGATGGAGTTGGAGGACCAGAGGGACTGTACCAGTCTTGGTGCCCACTGAGCCCTTTGCACAAGGAATAGCAGGAGAGGGTTTGTGCTGGTGGGGAGTGCCCACAGCAGCAGGGAGCTTGAGCCCAGGAGTGCCCAGGAAGAGAGAAGTCTACCTCATGTAACATAACCCATTGGAAGGTGTTTCAGTCCCTGCACAGCTCACAGGTTAGGTCACAGACTGCAGATGACAACAGTGGCAGCAGTGATGTCACTGGCCATTGGGCACTTTTACAGTGCACTTTTTGAGCTCTCTGCCATTTCTGTTCTATTCTATTGCAGTTAAGCAATTTTCTTCCCTATCTGAGCTACAATTGGTTAATTTTTTTAACATTAGAAACACTTAGAGACCAGCTTTTAAAAACATTATATGAAATATGCTTGCTGTGGGAAAATAAATTTAAGAATGACATTGGCTTAATAAAAGTACCGTGCTGCCTTTCAGACTAATTTAAAACTTGAATTCTAGCCATTTTTAGCTTTAACAAAATCAATAAGGCCAATTGGTGTGCTGTGTCAGGCATTGCCTATTTTAATCTTTTAAGTAATTTTGGCAGACAATACCATCTGGGGAGTTGAGTTCACCCCTGAAGATCCTCTAGGATTTTAGTGGGATTTTCATATTGCTGCAGCCTTGAACAATCAAGTCCTAAATCGGTCACAAGTGCATTAAATAGAGCAGGGCAATAAGATGGCATTTGGCTCTAGTTTACATTTAAGATGATGCTCACTTCAAAAACACTTGGATCATGCAGTGGAAATGGTAAAATTGTTGATGATGATGTGAAAAGGACTGAGGTGTTCAGTAAATATTTTTGTTCTGAATTTGGAAACAAGAAGAATCATGCACAAATGTCATGAGGACAATGCACTTTCCATCCCATTAGTAACCAAGGAAGCTATTAAACAGCATTACTAGAGACAAACATTATTACCTTAGCAGGTCCAGACAACTGTCATATTCAGAACTGAAATGAATTGACCCACTCCCACTTAATCTTGGAGGACTGCACATGTTTTAGAGGACTGGTGGAATGCTACATTTTGGGTAAATTATTAAAAAAATCACTTGGGAAATGCAAGTAATTCTAAGCCATCCGGTCAGCCATTCTGGACAAAGTAATGAAATATTAGTATAGAAGTCAGCAATAAAGAATGCCAGTGTATATAATAGGGCCAACACAATTTACAGGAAAAAAGGGTTGTGAAAGGAGCTTGATTTTGTCTTTTCCATAAATTATTTGCCTGGTTGATAACAGCTTCTAAACAGATATAAGAGATTTGCCTTTTGCAGACTGCTTTATTTTTTGCAGTAATTATTGCAGTAAGCAATAGCATTAGAGTCAGTGAATTAAGAAGTGACAGATTGGCAAGTCTTAAGTGAAATACAGGCCTCAGTAAAGACTTGGCAAGAAACAGAATGAACCAGGTTAGAATACTGCAGCCATCAACACTCTGTGCTTCTTCTAAGGTGTATGGCTTGTGTAAAACTGACTTCTGCTAAAAACATGAGAATGTCTTGGTTTGTAGGGGTGCCAGTGAGCTGCTTTTGTACCACTGCCTTCTCTGCTACTGGCTATTAAAAAAATATCATTGTGTAACTGGGCTGCAGCTGGTCCTTTGGGATTTAGGAAGTCCAGAGTGGTGCAGGACAGGAGCTCAGCGCTGGGGCCTCTCTCTGGGCTGCGGCAGAAAGGATGAGAGCTGGTCAGACAGAGAAGCAAGTTGATCTGAACTGCTCCACTCTTGTCCCTGTATCAGAGCCCCGAGATATCCCTCCAACCCTCAGCTCAGGAAATCCCTCGCTGGCTGGATTTGGGTAATGTCCTCCTGTGCATTGCTCCTGGAAACTTCCCAGCCCCCTGTGCCACCATCCAACTCCATGGACCCACTGGAGTGCAAGAGGCTCAGCACCTGGAATTCTGGTTTTCAGTCACCAAAGCAGTCATGCTGGGAGTATTTAGCACATCTGAGTGTTTCATCTGTGCCCTGAATGCTTTTCTTAGACAGCATAAAATTAAAAAGCTGAGAAGTAAACCTGAAGATGCTGACAGCCTTACACAGCACAATTTCACATCCTTGAGAACAAACACTCCGAATTCCTCTTCTGAGGAGGAAGAAGGGCAGGAAAATCTTTGAACTCCCTCATCTAGTAGGTTCTGACCACGTCCATTTATTCAGCTCTGTGTAATTATTGCTCTTGCCTTTTGGTGATTATTTTACTATCCATGAAGAATTATAAAGTCATTAACCTGGAAGAGAAAAAGACAAAAGCCTGGGCATGTGAGAAAGACTTTGAACACCAAATTCATTCACCAGCTAGAAACAAAAGTGCGTGTTCAGAAAGTTAATTAACAAGAAGTCTGTCTCAAGGCAACTTCTGCTTACTACTAACGGATATAATGAAAATTCATAAACTTATTGGTCCCAATGGGAGGATTTGCTGACTGGAGACTGCTGTGTGGGACCACATCTCTCTATTCCTTTGCAATGGGGAGGTGGGGGATGGCCAGAAAAGCCCCTCATCCATGTGAAGGGGTAAATTCCTGATGAGTTCAGCAAGGAAAGCTTTCACATGCTGTGTTCTTGTCTGCCAGGAACACACATCATCCTGTGCTCAGGGAAAGGTTTAAATGGCAGCCTTTGCTATTTGAAGAAAAACTGAAAGTTATTGACCCAGAATTAGCACTGCCAACTGCACTTCAGGCAGCACTTTCACTTTGCTCTAGATGTGATGTGAAGCAGGAAGGTCCAGAATACAAAAGCTTGGGGACCCATTCCCACAGATGGCAGCCATGTGCAGGCAGAGCCTGTGTGTGATGAGAAGCAGGAGCTCACAGGTGCTCTGGAAAGTGATGGCTTTCCCATTAATGGCTGTATCCTGTCCCTCCCTGGCCACAGTCAAAGTGAATTCCTGGAGGAAAATGCAAAAAAACCTACTTGCCCTGGGTGCAGCCTGGCTGCCAGAGCCTTCCTGAGGTGTGTGTGGCTCTCCTCTTCTAAATAGCCTTTTGTGAATCTGCCCAGCCTCTCCTTAAACTCACAATCATTTTTATCATTTGCAATAGAATTGCACCAAAGGGATATAAGTCACATGGGGTCATGTTCTGCCTTCCTTCACCAGGGCACAGCTGATACTAGCAGAGGCAGAGGGGATTTAGGACATCTGCATTGGAAGGGCTCAGTGCATTTGGAAGCTGTTATAGATCAGCTTGCACAGAGCTTTTCTTCAGGCCCCTCTGCAATGACTGTGATTTCTTGTCCCTGAGCTTTAGTGATTCACCTGAGTGGAGTCATGCACAAGGCAGTGTGGCTCTGGAGGGCTTCCCACCACAACTGGTGTGCTCAGCAAGTCCATCAGCTGAATACAAGGGATCTTGCAACTGCTAAGCCTTCTAGGGTAGGGGGGAGACTTAAAAGAGATTAAGTAATTGCCTGCACTAATCAGAACCATAGATTTTACAAATCAATCTTGGCTCAGTTGCTGGAGAAAAGCAGCTTCTGGATTTGAAGGGAGATGACATAGCTAGAAGGCTGGTTTTGGGAGACAGGAATGGGTGTTGGGAGGGTAGGATGGACTTCCTAAAAATGACAGAAGCCAAAGAGCCAAAAAGCAACACAGAATTGACTCCAGAGCCTATCTTCCCGCAGCAGGCATGGGGCAAATAGTATAGCCTGGGTGAATGAGTGAAAACCTGGTTAGCAAGACAGAAGAGAAGGCAGAGAGATACCATAAGGCACCAGGGGCAGCATCACTAGGGGTCTAGGGAGGAGCCTGGCAGTCAGTGCTGCAGGTGGCATTGCCAGTCAAAACAGAGAGTGGAAGAATACACAGCATTCCTCAGCACCCAATCCTATGCTCATTCCAATCAGGAGCTAAGCTGCTGGTCCTTTCAGCAGGGCATGATGGAACAGGGAAGAGGGGTGCAAGGCTTTGCATAATTTCAGCAACACTTCCCCTCACCACTGCTATGCAGCAGTTCTACTATCCAGAGTATTATTAAGAGGGTTTTTATTGACCAAATGACACATCATTTAGCCCCACCTGTGTCTATTCATACTATCTGTGTGTTGTACTGTCCATACCAACCCTCTGAAGCCACTGCCAGCATAAACTGAATGTGCTCTCAAGGTGGGATTGCAGTAGCTTACTCAGAGGACACAGCAGCAAGGCAGGGCAGGAAGTGAGCAATCAGCCCTGCAAGTCCATGGGCAGATAGATGTCCACACAGACATTCCAGATGCACAGAACCACCCCAGCTGCAGAAGGGAGGGCATCAGACAAGAAAACTTGTCCACTTGCAATTCAGCACCTTGAATAGGCAGAATCCATGGTGGCATTAACATTTCTGGTTTAATTTTCAAGATCTGTGTTGCTTGAACTTGTTTATCTTGTGTCTAGCTCTATGATCTGATTAAATCACAAGCCAGCAAAAGAAGTAAACTCAAAATTTTGGGGTATGCCCAGCAGTTCTCTTTAAGGTGTTAGAATAGAATAGGATAGTTCCAGTTGGAAGGGATCTGCAATGATCATCCTGTCCAGCATCAATATTTACCTATAAAAAGTTGTGCCTGTTCTCCTCAAAGCCACCTGCCTTGTCTGGTAGATATGCCCAGTACCTCTCACAGAGGATCAGACTGAGCAGAATATTCCAGGTGAAGTCTCACCCACATCTGTTCTAGGGCCTTTGTCCTGCCTTCTATCTGCTGGAAATCCATCCCCACCCGTAACAACCTAGGAGAGGACACACCACTGTCAAGGCCACGGCAGCTGGTGGATCTCAGTCCTCCTGCCCTCAGTGGAGCATGGATGTGTTCTCCTTCCCAGTCATTCCTAAGTCTTGACTACCTGTTTGATAGCAGAAACTCTATTGTTACTCCATCAGTTCATGCTCACAGCAACTGAATTTCCTCCCTATCTCCTACTTTTTCCATCTGTGACCTACTGGGACACCCCATCTGCCCTGTACCGGCAATGATTTTCCAGTCTTTGTATGGAATGTCTCCAGCAGCTTCCCCCAAGGCTTTCCCTGCTACTCACATTGCCCTGGCCAGTTTCTTACCTCACCACAACATTTCTACCACTTCCCATCTTAGGGCATAATTTCCCAAATGGCACTTTACCAATTGCTCTGAGAGACCAGGCAAGCAGTGTATCAGTGCAGTAGATCTTATCTGGAAGATCAGCTCTCTTATCGAAGGAAGGTAACAGGTTAGGCTGGCATGGTGGACTTTGGGTAAGCTCTGTTGCATCTTATCTCATTTTCTGTTTGCTCCCATGTTGGATAAGTACTTATCCCTTCAAAGCTTCTTTCAAAGCCTTTCATCCCACTGAAGTGAGATTACTCCAACCTGTGTTTGTCCTGATTTCACCCTTCCTCTCTGCTTCTTCCAAATTTGTGCACAGATGGAGTGTGTAACTTGTCCTAATATGTGAGCTTCTCCAGGTCAGAGCATGTGTGCTGCCTTCCTTCCTGCAGAAGGTTTCACTGCAAGCTTTTAGCAAACAGCAACAGTAATAAAACAGAAGTAACCCAACCACCCCATAACAGGATGGTTCCAGCACTTCAGGGAGAGGAAAGATGAGGGATCAGGGAGTGTAGGGACACAACAAGGGCTAGCAGTTTTAAAGGTAGATTTAGATATCAGGAAGAAATTCTTTACTGGGAGGGTGCTGAGGCCCTGGCACAGGTTGTTCAGAAAGGTTTGGAATGCCCCATCCCTGGGAGTGTTCAAAGCCAGGCCCAGCCAGGCTGAGAAACTTGGTCTGGTGGAAGGTGTCCCTGCCCATAGCAAGGGGTTTGGAACTGGATGATCTTTAAGGTCCCTTCCAACCCAAACCAATTTATGTTTCTGTGATTCCAAGGTGCAGTGAGGTGGGGAAGGAAAGCATGGCCTCATTTCTCCTGTGCAGGCTTTGGAAGATAACACACTGTCATTGGCCATGTGTCCACCCACCTGCAATAATTCTACAGCTCCCCATCAGCTTTTAGATGCACACTCGGGATAATTAGTTTACCCCCTCCTGAGGCAGTGAAATTAAACTTGTTTTTTCCATTTTACAGAATAAAAAATAAGTCACAGGGGGACTAGATCTGTGTCACGTAATATCATAATAGCATAAATACAAATAATAGCCATGTAATGACTATTTAACAATCTTTAGTCACACTCTTTATTATTTATCTAGCTTTCTATCTACTGGACATGCATTCTCTTACACCCTAGGAGTGGACCATGGCAGCTGCTGGATCTCAGTCTTCCTGCTGTCACGGAGGCACATTTTTTACAGTGCAGTGAAAATCAAAATGTGGTTTTGGTTGCTCAGTGCACAAAAATTGCTTACTGTTACCAAAAATATAAAGTAGGTTTTCACAGAAAAAGAAAAAAAAAAAAAAAAACCCATAGCCTCAAAGGTGGTTTCACTTACCTTTTTTAGCAAAATACATTTATACTCAAAATACGCCCCTTACAGAAACTACTGTAATCTATAGGTGCATCATACACATTTTAAATTATTTTAAGGTGTTTGCCTACAGCAGGTCTTCCATTTTTGATGTACCTGGCCACATCGATACGTTTAACATTATGAAATGGCTGGCACTTAGTTTCACTCCAGGATCAGCAGATGGGAGCTGCCCTCACAGGCTCAGCCCATGGGGGTTTGGGTTCTGTCACCTCCTCCTGAAGCCAGCCCGGGGTGGTGCCAAGCACCCACTGCCTGTGTGTGCATTCCCCCTTTTGCCAGCAGCTTTGGCGCTGCGCTTTTCCTTTTGGAGGCGAGGTGCGAGCGCTGCCTTCCATCCACACTAGAGGATGCTCTTGGGCAGCAGTGAGAGGCAAACCTCCTCTCCCTTCTCAATCCGCTCGGCTTCCAGGCTCCCGAGGGCTTAGCCAAGGTTTAGGCGGCGTTTCAAGGCTTAACAAGATAAGAAGAGAACGTTCACACGTACGGAGGTGTAATGCAAGTGACAAAGTAGTGACAAAAACTACTTACCCTGCTTTTGCAATGCTGTTACCGCTCAATATGCATTTTGAACCAGCATGGAGGCAGGCAGGGATACTTCGATAAGGCCAAGAGTTGTTTGCTGGGGTTTTTTTCAGTCACCTGTTTGTGATACATTCTGTGGGACATAAGAGAAAGCTCCAGGGAGACCCTCCAGTACCTAAAGGAGAATACAGGGGACATGGAGAGGGGCTTTTCACATGGGCAAGTAGTGACTGGGGAAGGGGGAATGGCTTTAGACTGAAAGAGGGCAGGTAGAGATTAGATATTTGGAAGAAAATTGTGTCTGGGAGTGGTGAGGTACTGGAACAGCCATAGAAGCTGGGATGTCCCATCCCTGGGAGTGTTCAAGGATGGAGCTCTGAGCAGCCTGGCCTGGTGGAAGGTGTCCCTGGCCACGGAGGAGGTTGGAACTGGATGATTTTTAAGGTCCCTTCCAACCCAAATTCTGTGATTCTGTGATTTTGACAGCAAATAAGGGGCAAATTAAAGGACGCTTATAAATCCTTATGTCTCTTTATCATAGACAACAAGGAAGGAAATGAGGAAATTTGGGTTGTTATGCATTTCTCTAGCACTGTGCAGATGCACCCACCCCACCACAGCACCCATCTCCCAACAGGCAGGAGTTCCCAAGGCTCAGTGAATATTCTGAATTTCAGCCCCTCCCACTGGAACAAGGGAATTTCTGCAGATGTTTGTGTTTGCACCAAACACTTGTTTATAATGGCAATAGTCTCTTGCTCTACCATGGTTTCATTTTTCTGGTTTGATAGACTTCCTCTAAAACCCCCCTTTTCTGCAAACTGCCTCATTTTGAAGGATGAAACTCATTTGTGGCACACAAATCCAGTCTAACAAAACACCTGGATGCAAGTTGAGACTGTCCAGTGAAATCCAAACTAATAATAAAAATGGACTTTAAATGAAGGGCTTGATATTTCAGGGGAAGCTGGAAAACCCAGGGGGGAATTTTTTGTTTTTTAAAAATGGTCCTGGCATTCTCAAAACAAAAGTGAAAGAAAACCCAACCATTAAAAAGCACATTAATTTCAACACGATGTGACTACAGGAGTCACAGTTTTGTGCTCATCAAAACTATACCAAACCTCCAGCTCAGGTGGCTCTTCAGGGGCCCTGTGAGGCTGCAGCCAGGAGAAATATTCCCAGGAAGAAGGCTTCCTCCAGCCTTCAGCCTTGCAAGCCCATCCAGCAGAGCTTATTTCATACACAAAACTTCCTGTGGTTTGCTCCTGTCTGAAGGGAAGGCACATTTTGACCTCTCCCACAGCACAAAGTCACCCATCAGCTGGAGTGATGAGGAAAGCCACTAATGCCTTTGCTGCCCACATAAGAAATCATTAAGCCCCGTGTATCATAGTGCTGGTATGGCCCAAGGAGGAAGGTAACAAACTGTACCACTGCTGAAACTCCTCTGGTGGGGAAGTTTGTGCTGCTGGGTGAACTGGTGGTAGGAGAAACAATTATGAAAGCAAGTTAACAGCATAACCAGTAGTTGTGATGCTCACTGCAGGTTGCAATTCAAGACCTTGCTGCAGTCCAGAGAGCATCTTAATCATTCAAACTGAAGCTAAAACTCCTGCTCTGAACTTCAGACCCCTCATTCAAATTTGAACCTTTTTCCTTGGAAAATCTGCTTTCCATATAAATCCCCAGACACCCTTTCCTCCCCCCAGAGACATGTGAAATGTTTGGCCTAAGCAGCTCCATGTGGTAACAAATCCCAAAGGCTAATTGTGTGGAAAAGCATTTCCTTTCATCAGATTTAAATTTTCTGCCTTTTAGCATCGACTGCACCCTTTTTCTTGCATCATGGGAAAGCAATGTTTAATGCACAGAGCTGGAAAGAGCCCAAGACCACCGAGTCGATGCGTGAAGGCCAGTGGGCTGCCAGCAGCTTTGAACAACTGTTGATCATCACCACCACCACCAAATTCCAAACAGATTACCCAAAAAGGCCAAGGCCAAATCCCTATTTCTAGGCTAGAAAAACAGATTCTTCCAACTGTTGTTATGGTGAGGAATTCAGCTCATTTGCAGATGACAGGCAGAGTGGAGCTGTCAGTCAAGGGCAGGGGGAGAACACCCAGGGCTTGGGAGGTTGTACCTTTCTCCTCTGTTTTGCCTGGGTAGCTGCTAACATTGCAAGCAGCTTTTCAGAAGAAAATGCCAAATCAATCCTCTATTATCTTGAAACAAAGCAGTAGTTATTCTGACTTGCCTCAGCAGCATCTCTGGGGAGGTAGATGCTCGTTTCAGAGTAAGTTTTATGAAGAGCTGCTGAGAGAGCTCGGGGTGTTTAGCCTGGATAAAAAGACACTCAGGGGAGACCTTATCACTCTCTACAACATTCTGAAAGGACTCAGGTGAGGGTCAGCCTTTTCTTCCAGGCAGCCAGTGACAGGATGAGAAGAACTGGCCTGAGGCTGCACCAGAGGAGGTTCAGGTTGGACATCAGGAAGAAGCTTTTCACTGAAAGGGTGGTTTAAGCATTCCAATGTGCTGCCCAGGGAGGTGGTGAAGTCACCATCCCTGAAATGCCTGGATGAGGCACTCAGTGGCATGGTTTAGCTGCCAAGGTGGCATTGATTGAAAGGCTGGACTCGATGACCCTGGAGGTCTTTCCCAACCTTGAAGATTCCATGCCTCTGGGATGTCTGCAACATCGTTTTCCTCCTTCATCCCCAACCTCACTTTGTCCTCCCGAGCATCTACAGGGCTCCTGGAAAGTTTCCTGCTTTTGCATGAGGGGTTGTGTATGTGGGCTCTGCAGAGCTCAGGCAGAGGCACTGAATTTGCCCCTGCTGGGAGAGTGACACAGGTTTGGCTGGACCAGGGGGAGGATGCCCTTGTACCTCCCTTGCAGCCCAGCTACTCCAACAGGGATGAAATAACTAGCTGAGATAATCCTAATGAAATTGCAATTTAAAAAAATTAGGTATTACCACCCAAATCTTTTGCTGTAACAATGTATAGGGGAAGCTTGCAGCACATTAGTTGGCAGCTCTCAGCTATCCCCTATTCATGTGCATAAACTCCACTTTCAAAAAACAGCTGTTCCTGCATCCTCAGATAAATCAGTCCTGCTTTGCTCCTATCTCTGAGAAGATGTGGTGTGCAGGGGTAAATGCTCATCAGAGGCAAGAAAGCTCTGGGGTAAATCTCCTTTTTGTTGTCTGTAGATGTAAACAGGGGCTGGAAAGAAGTCAGCTCAGAAAATACCTGGCTCAGAAAACACATGAAAAAGTGGTGTTTGGGGATATTATCTGAAGGGCAGCAGCCTGCTTAGGGCTCAAATCTTCTTCCATCTAAGTCAATAAACATGAATTTCAGCTATTTTAGCAGAGATTTCTTCATAGATCCTTTTTTCAAAATATTTGAGTGAAAGAAAGCGTGATTATGATTCTTTGTAGTTTTGTGGCCAAGAAAATATAACCAGGTTGTTAGAGTGGAAATAGTGTCACTTGTATCACCATGGGGACAATCTCAAAGTTGGGGTTGAGGCAGAGATATGAATATGCAATTTTGGGGAAAAGTTTGAAAATACACATTTGTCTCTACAATATAGCCAAACATAGGAATAAGTAAATTTGAAAATTCAGAGGTCTGAGACCTTTGTTGTTGTTTCTGAGGGGTGTTTTGCTCTTCATATTTGAAAATGGCTGAATAACAGTTTTTAATACAATCTCCTTAATAATTGGTCTGATTTCCTCAAACAAAATTAATCTAGGATAAAAAAATCCCACCCTTCACTTTATCCATCCTCACAGTCATCTCTGACTTAAAAAAGCTTCCACACTAAGTTCAGCATGAACATCTCTTCTGTGCATGTCCTACACACAGTTGGATGGGCTGGTTTGTGTGTTCATAACCTCAGCAGTTAAAATTTTGCTTAAAAAAATTTGTCTAAACAACTCTGGAACAGCCACTTTTGTTGCCTGCTGTACACAGGCCTCAGAGCAAGGCCTGATTGCATTCACATGTGGCTAAAGGCAATATTAATGAATTAAATGAAAAGGTACAAGTGGAAAAAGGCTTCAAACACTTGACAATAATGCAACGATAATTTTACATTGAAATAGAAATTTCAATATAAAATTGAAAAAGAGCTGCTTTACTCCAAAGAAGCAGAGAAGGAAGTGGAAGCAGCAAAAGTGCAGACAAATGCTAAGGCAGCCTCTACATGCAGAGGAGGAGACAGGGGAAGAAACTGAGCTACGGGTTCTGTTTGTTGTCAGCTACAACCAGCAGAAGATAGATAATTTTCTCATCCCAGTTTATTTCCCTTTCTTTATGTTTATGATGCACATACCCAATTTTAAACTAATCCTGAACTCTTGCATAAATTCAAGTTCTACAGATAGTTCGGAGGGAAAAAAGAAAGATAAGTGTATGAAACCGAAATATTTTTACAATTGGTTTCTTTAGGAGAATGGAGGTAATTTTGTTGTGTTTCTCTGTAACGAAGAGCCAGATGGATATTATTTTTTCACCTCAAAGGGTAAAAGCTTGGCTTGACAAAGCTTGAGGCAGGGTTAGAACCCACATTCTGACAACATTCATCTCTGACATACCTTCAAAATAATTTTCTTCTGCTTTTTTTTGTTGTCTTCCCACTGCCTTTTCCCTACTGCCTTCTATAAAAGGGTCTGTGCTCATGGCATCCCCCATGTGGGGGTGGAGGGGCTCACCTGGGCGTGCTAAAAACCCACTGTCCCTTCTGTGCTGGACAGTGGCTTTGATTTAGTTCCATTTGTTGCACAGTTTTGCATGCTCAAATTATGGAAAAAATTGCACAACAGGCTCAGTTTGATTTTTTTAAAGGGATTGAGAGGTAATATGGAAAAACAGCACGTCAAGACTCCTCCGTGACCCAGGTTTCCTCTCCCACATCCCACGCTGCAAATGTTTCATATCCTCGATTTGGTTTCTGGGTCGTTCTGGCACTTCTCCCAGCCCAGCCACGAGGAGCTCAGCACGGCAAGCAGACCCTGCTCCATCACCCCACCCTGCTAAGGCACTCCCAGCCCCACATGGAGACTGCTTTGGCTGGGAAATGCTTTCCAGCTGGGTGTGCAGGACCAGGCACCAAGGGCACCCTGCTGCTGGCAATAGCAGAGCTCTCCTCCGTCTCACAGGACACAAGATTTCACCCAAATATATTTGGCTGTTCTGCATTCTAAGGAGAAAGGGATGCCTGTGGGAGATGGCAATACTGCAGAAGTGACTCCAGCAGTACTGGCTCTACCACAGCCAAGAGACAAACCCTTTCTGCTCTTTACTCCTCAAACTCTGGGTAATATTTACAGTACTGCCCTCAATGCATTAGTGAAGACATTCCCTCACATTCACTGCTTGCCAAAAAGCAAGTAAATTTAACTCAGCGATTCAATTCAAAGCAGTTTGAATCATCTACATCCTTGGCTATGGGTGTCCAGACACCACATCCAGCCACACATGCATTAATAAAGACTTCAAAATAGACCATCAGTTCCTCCAGACCTGGAGTGACACATCTGATCCCAGCTAAGCAAGAGACCCAGCAGGGACCACCACCTCAGCGAGGGGGTGCAGTGCAGGTGGTTTTCCTAATGTACCTCCAGTGCTGGTGGCTGGGTCCTCCTGCTCTCCTGGTGGCTGGGGAGGGGACCCTGGAGATGCTGTGGCAGTGCCAGCGCTCCTGCCTTGCCTGGGCTTAGGTGCTGACAAACAGAGGATCAATTATTCATCAACTAAAAGGCAGACTTCTATTACAACAGATGTTTCTCCGAATGTTTGACACTGCCCATTAACTCACCCTTTAATTTTAATTGCTTAACTAATGGCTGTGTTCAAGGTTAAATGAGCTTAAATCTTTATTCTTCTCTTGTGCTGCTTAATATAAAGATACCATTGGACTAACAGGGAAAAGGGAGGGAGAAGGAATCAAACCAAGTAACACCTTTGACCAGACACAAACAGGCAGCCAGTTTATCCTCCACATGCCTGCCTAGGGATAGACACAGCACTTGGATGTGGTTTTCTCTGAAGCAGAGAAGTGATGGAAGGATCTCTCAGGCTGAAGGGGTCTGTGGGTTTGTAAAGCCAGGCTGAACCCGAGTCAGGAAGGAGGTGTCTTGGGCTGAGCATCCTTCCTAAAGCTGACATAGAGAGGAAGTACCTGCTCAGGGAGGCGAGAAGTGTTTGAACACGCTGTTTAGGTACCCTCCAAACCAAGAATTCAGTTTTTAGGAGTAATTTAGGTTTGTAAGCCACAGAAGTGATGGCCTGGCATGACCATGCTCCTATGCTTCCTCCTTTAAATATTTATAGCCCATCTGAAGAGTGGAGTTTCCTGGCCATCAGGGCAGGAGCTCCAAGGAAAAGAAGAGGTTCACCTCACTGCCTGGACAACAAGGAGGGATCATGTCTCAGAGGATACAACCTCAAAGAAGTACTGGGCTTCAGGGCAGGGGACATGGTCCTTACCTCACTGTAGCCATAGTTTTGCTATGTGCCAAACCAGTGTTTACCATGCATTTTAGCTCTACAGCTTGGCTCCCTCTAGGAATGAGCAATGTAGGCACTGCCAATGTCACAAACAAAGCACGCCCTGTCCACATCCTGCTCCCCACCAGTGTCCCCCCAGCAGTACCTCCCTGCCAGAATCAGTCCCTTCAAGTCACACCAGAAGAAAACAAAAGGATGCATCCTGGAGAGGTCACATCACCAGGCAGGAGGCTTTTCTTCAGCTCAGGCAGGTTCAAAGATACCTTTGGCATCACATCTGTTGACCTAATTCAGGAATACATGGCACCATTTTTCTAGCAAGGCCCATGGATTTAGTTTGGATAGCTCGGATCTACTCCCAAAAAATAAATTACCAGTATCAGTAGGAACAATGGGAGAGGCAGGACCAGACCCAGCACTCCTCAGCCCAGTGAGTAGCAGTGCCACAGCACCTCCATCCCAGGAGAGGGATTTGATAAACATGGTCGAGAAAAACACTTTATTTTCTGTATCTTACCACACTAAGGACATGAGGAAAGGAAAGAGGAAACTGGCAGATAAGTAAGCTTTTTTTCCCTCAACATAGAGGAGAAAAGGAAGCACATCTCTTTCCTTTCTGGCTTGCTTTCCTTCCTTTTGTGCCTCTCTTAAGAGGTGAAGGAGCAGAGATACCTAGTTGAAGATCAGATAAAAGGGCACATAGCAATAGGAAAACCAGGAGGTGTGGTTTTAAGCTGACAGAGGACAGGTTTAGATTAGATATTGGGAAGAAATTCTTTACTGTGAGGGCAGTGAGGCACTGGCACAGGCTGCCCAGAGAAGCTGAGCCTGCCCCATCCCTGGAAGTGCTCAAGGGCAGGTTAGATTGGGTTTTGAATAACCTGGTCTGGCAGAAGGTGTCCCTGCCCATGGCAGTGGTGTTGGAACTAGATTATCTTTAAGGCCCCTTCCAACCCCAACCATTCTGTCATTCTGTGAGGATGTCCCTGCTCATTGCTGGAGGCTTGGACTGAATGAACTTTAAAGTTAACTTCCAACACAAATTATTCTATGATTACCCAAGGAAGTTATAACCAGTTGCTTCACTATCATTGTGCATAAGCCACTGCTACGATCATGACCTGGAGCATGCCCAGGGCTGGTTGTCCATGTGGGAAGAGGGAAAACCATTAAAGGACATCAGCCCATCCCCTGTTGGCACTATCAACATTACGCCACACCTGTCAAGACCAGGGCTGGCCATGGTTAAACATTCCTCTGTGCCCTATGGACAGTTTAACATAAGATGCTCCCTCCTTCCTGACAGAGTCTCTCCTGCTACAAATCAGTACCAAGGAAGACAAAAACCTGTGGCCTTCCAATTCTGCATGCAGCAGGAATGCTTCCCAGCCCTCCTTCTCAGCTAAGCTATTACAAAGTGGAACCAGCCTCTTTAGCTCATTTTCTAAACTGAAAAGAAGTTCTTCGTTTAAGTTGCCTTTTTTTTTTTTTCCTCTCTCCCCCAAGCAGGCTCACAAGGACATCCACTCATTTGATTTTGGCTCCAGCTCAGCAGCGTTCGGTAGTGACAACCATCAATCCTGCCAGACAGCCGATGGCACAGACTGCTCGGAGTGGGCGATCTCCGTTTCTTTGCAGCTCCGCTGCAATTTGCGTGGCGGCTCGACGCGGGCTGGCGGCCGGCCAGGCGCTCAGCATCCTCCTCCCACCCTGAAAGGTGTCTCTGCACAGCAAGGTGCCGGGGCTGCGCCGCGCCTGCCAAGACCACGGCGTCAACCGTGCCAGTCCTGCAAATAGACACCGGAGCGCAGAGCTGCTAATCCCACACACCGCGGCGTCGCAGAGTTCACCACCGAGAGGAGCCTTCTCGGGCCACCGAGTTCAGCCTGAGTAGCATTAAGCTTAAGTTTATGGATGGTTCAGTGCAGCCCAATTTTTGGCAGGTTGCGCCAAGCAGCGGCGATGTCGAGGTCTGGTTACTGGCTGGCCCCTACCCTTGGGTGAATATTGGGTTTCTGAGTGCAGAAGTGAGAGTTTCATTCTTTGTTCTTGAACTCATTCTTTCCATCCCAAGGGCCAGTGGAATGTAATCTCTCCAGATGCCAGCACCTCTTAGGAAATTGTAATATAGCAGCTATGCCTTGTAAGTGCCTTATTCATACATGGAGAAAATAATAGTAATATCCTTGGGGGACGGTTTTTAAACAGCACACAGTGACACAATCCAAGGGACAGGTGGGATTTCACTTCAGATGAGGACTGTCCCCAAAACCACTAATTTTCAAGAGCAGCAGCAGAACTGACATTTTGTCTTTTACTCTTAGTTTGTTTAAAGGCTTTTCTTTCTGTATAAAACCATCAGTGCTTCCTTCCTGGGGAGGCAGTCAATGCTTTTAGGGTTACAGTAAACAAATCAGTCTGCTGAGCAAATTATCCTGTCCACTGACACTAACAGATTCCACGAGCTACCAGGAACTTGATCAGCCTTTTCTCCCCTCTCCCTATTGTTATAATAAAAAAAAGATTTGCCAAAAGACCCCTCTTTGCAGCAAAGTAAAAGAAATGCCTTGTGGACAGAGATTCCAGGGAGTATTCTCAGAACTCTCATTGACCAATTCTGAATTAAGAGGTTTGTCAAAAATAAAAGGCACACAAGAGAACAAGGGAGCCCGAAGAGCCAGCTGACAGATTACCACACGACAAAACTAAAAGGGAACTCTAAACCCTGCCAGTGTGGCTGCCCACAGAGTCTGCCAAGAGCCAGATGCTGCCACGGGGATAATATCCTCCAGGGCTGGGGAGCCAGGCACTTCCCAGACTTCCAAGCTGAGAACAAGGGGATGGTGGGGCAGCTGTGCACCCCAAGCCCATCATATCTACATGAAAAAGCCTCAAGAGGAATAGGCAGGTCTCTTCAAAAAAAAAAACAAAAAAAAAAAAAAAACAAAAAAAAAAAAAAAACCAAAAAAACAACCCACCAGGGTATCTGCTTCTTACTCAGAAAGTCCATTAGGGAAAAAAAAAAATAAAAGCTGGGGGAAAAGAAAATTGGAGTTCTTCTGGGTAGTGCTTTTCCTCCTTATGCAAAGCAAACTGCCACTGGCAGCAGGGGAAGAGCAAACAGGTCAGGCAGGGGAAGAAATGACACACAGCAAGGGAATAAGCAACATACTTTGAAGAATTAGGAACCAAACACATATTCAGGAGCCCAGCACTCACCCTGCTCCAAGCAGACTTCTATTAGTAACCAATCCCGACGGTCTGCTGAGATTCCGCTGAGAAAAGGGCAAGTTAACACAGACACATCGGTGTTAACATTACCCTTGAACGCAAGCGGTGTAAACACAAAATATTTGTTTCGCTGCTACTGTGCAACATCTGTTCCCAGCGACTTACTCATTCCGCGTCTCCCTCCCTCGGGGTTCCAAAGTACACGAGGGAGAGGGAGAGGCTGGCAGGTGCCCGCGGCGCCCGCTCGGACCTTGTGCCACCCCCGAGCCCGTCCCGCAGCCTCTCCTGGGCGCAGTTCGGCACCACCGAGCCGGAGTTTGTCCCCACCGCGCCGCTGAGCCTCGCAGGATGCAGCCAGCGCTCCAGGCACTTCCTATTTTCTGCAATTCGATCCGCGGGGATGGCAAACCTGCAGACTTTTAACGGAAAGGTTGCCAATCTTATACTTGACTTAGCAGATTAAAAGAAAAAAAAAATTAAAAGGGGAAAAAAAAAAAATCAGACTTCGATTTTTTGAAACCAACCGAATCAGTCAGCTTTTGCTGCAGTGCCAGAAGTCAGCGATGCAATAAGAGCTCTCACTACATCTATTTTCCTTCCACAGAACCCTTTAACACCACACAGTTGTAAAAGCTAAGGGAGTTTGTGCCAGGTCATGATGTGGAGACAGGCTCTCCCAGGGAAACTCCCAGCACTGACATTTTAGCAAAAAGGCTGTTAGATATGTCAACTTGAGAGGAGAATTAAGACATCCAGATATCATGACTGTGCATGAAATCATCCTGGGGGACAAATTCGGGTTTTGTAGTTACATTCCTGATACCTCCCCACACTCCCCTGTGCTCCATCAGCTGTGCACAGCCACATTGCAGACCCTGAAGACCCAGTAAACAGAGAAAAACACACACAAAAAGGCATGTTTTGAAAAATCATTTCCAAGACAAATCTCCTAAGTTTCCATATTCCAAAAGCAGTTGGCATTTTTTTTTTTTTTGAGCTTGAAGTAAACGAAACAAAAAGCCAGAATTTTATGATTTGAAGATGAACACAAAGCATTGCAAGAACTTGCCAGAATGCTACTGGAGGCACAGTGAACACCACGAGGAAGGCACTGTGCTCATACCTAACTTCAGAGCAGTGCTCAGTAAGTTTTGTCATCTTTTGATGTCTGAAAATACTGTAGAACAAAGTGTTGTCTGATCTTTTAAATTCTGGTTTTACAAGCAGGAAGGTTTAAAAAACCTGAGCCAAATAAAACAGGTGGCTTTTTTGTTGGAAGTCACGGGTGACTTTTTAGCCTAATATTAGGGGAAAGAAGCATTTCTGATTCTGCTGATGGTGAGAAATTAAATGCAGCCTTTGGAAGTATTGCAGCTTTTCTGCCCTGCTGGAATTTGGGGCTGCTGGGAGCCAGAGCACCTCAGTCCTGTTACACAAGCAACAAGAAGCAGCAGCAGTGTCACCATGATTTTAGGGTCAGAGCCCTGTTCTTTGCTCTGAAAACTATGACACTTTTTGTGCTCAAGTCTGCAACCTCAGACTGTGACCTCCCCAAAACTGTCCTCATCCAGTGGGTGCAGAGCCCAGCTGTCTTCTCTCTCTCTTTGGACAAATCTTGCCCTTGCAGGAGGGGATCCCTGCTGGGAAAGTGCTGCTATCCCAGGCTTATTGCACTGAATGGCATCACTGACTTTACCTCCTTTCTTTCCCAGCTTCAAAAAGGTCCAGGCAAGACCTTACCAAGTGCTTGTGGCTGTACCACCTCTGGATACATGGAACTGAATGGAATTCAGTGCTCCACTTTCATGGCATGAAACTAAGACTGGATTTCAGCTGAGTGGCTCGACAGAGCACCCTCCCTCAGACCTGCTCCAGACCTAAAGCAAAACTCCATCCCCTGGGTAAACTTGAACTTAAGGAAAATTCTCACACTCCCTGAAAGTCATGGAGCTGGAAGTTTTTCTGCCAGGTGCATGAGAAGCACCAGGAGACAAAGGGCTGCCCAGACCAGGGGATGACCGAGCAGGAGATCAGGCACCTGCAGCACCAGGTCTCACAGAACAGGCACAGGTTTCTCTGCACTCCCCCAGCAGCCCCAGATCCTTTTCCCTCCAGCAGTGAGTTTCTCCACTATGCTCTTTCCAGCTGAAGCATTCAGATCTTATCACACCAAAGGCAGGAAGGACCCTCACATTCACTACCCCATCCACTTGCCAACACCACCACAGGCTACACAGTCCCACACTGGCCCAGCTCCAGCCCAATAGGTCTCACAAGGTTAATAACCCCTGGTGTAACCTGGTCCCTATCCCCCTTTTCCTAGCATGCTCTATCTGAATACCCTTGTTTTGAATTAATGCAAGAGAAATTACTTTCATTAGTAAGAGGCTAATGAGGTTATTTCTGAAGTCAGAGCCAGATGATCAGTTTGAAGGCTACAAGAAAGGGAAGACAATCTCACTTGGGGTTTCCCTTCCACACCTCTAAAAATTTAAATTGTGTTCATTAAAAAGAGATCTAAATCCTACCTTAAGCAAAAGCCTAAGACAAGGCCCAGAAGAACTCAGCCTACTGCTGGCCAAGCAGGGGTCAGTCCCCAGGAGTGTCCTGAAAGAACAAACACAGCCTCAATCTTGCATGTTTTATTGAAGGCACTTGTGCAGGCATTAACCCAACAGCCTGTTTCCCTTGCTGGCCACCTACAGACATCAGATTATGCCCTGGAGCCTCCTAGATCTTCCTGGCTGTGAAATAAAACACCCAGGGGGCTTCAGAATAAGCTCGTTCTGCTGTTCAGCTGCTTTGCCTAAGACTGCATCCAGGTATAGTTTATAAACTGGGTCAGTCCCCCACACAGACCATTTTTACATCTCAGGTATCACACTGACAGTAGAGCCTGCCTCTTTATCCACCTAAAAAGGTGACACATCAGAGCCAATGACCCGCACTAAATATCAGGGTGAGAAAAAAGGCTTTCTAAGCTAAGGGAGAGGTGAGCATCATGACAGACTGCCCAAGGAGGTTCCTACAAGCAGGTTAGACACATATTCCTCAGGTAAAACTAATGGCAAGTTGCCCCTCACCAGGAATAGGGCAGACCACATCCCAGACAAGGTCTTTTCCCCTCTTGTGCCAAGGATTTAGTGCATATCCTTCGACAGCAACACAGCAAAAGGTTTTGCTTACAAAACATTTTCAGAAACAGAACTGTTAGATTTATAAAAACTTCTCTGAGGAAATGATTAAAAGGAAAGCAGCTTCTTCTGACAGCTGATTAGACATCAAAAGGGTTGAAACCCCAGTCAGTGTGACTACTCCTAGTCTACTAAAATGAAGATATTTTTGCTGAATTTACAGAGTGAGAAAGAGAGCACCTTCTGCTCCTCCAAATGTCACTGGTCCTCCATGAGCTAAAAACACCTTCCAGTACATGAGAAATTTAATGTTCCTGGTCCTCTTTCAGCACTCATTGCCACAACCCATTGCACAGATGTGATGGATTTTTGAACACAAGATCTATTATGTTTCCTACCAGAGGCTCAAATGCATACAGGCACTGAAAACACGATGCCAGGTAGTTACTTTTTATACTGACTCAGTATTTGCTGGCAGTCGCTGCCAAGCATTACTTGACTCTTACCAATAGGTTGGAAAGTCAGCACTGCTAATGAAATTCTTCATGTTATCTGAAAGATCATCTTTCCCCCCATCCCAGAGTAAAAATCCAGTGATTTTCACACTCAAAGAGCAGGCAAAAGGCAAAGCAAATTCTTACCCCAAGGAATTTGTGATACCCAAGGCAGAACTAGCATCACCCTGTCTACCCTGCTCCTGTCCCACACAGCATTTGTTCTGCAAAATCCTGCTGGACCGGAGCTGCCTTACGGCCCCGCAGGGGAATTCATCCCTTTACTGCCCCCACCTTGGAGAGCTTTATACTCTGGTGCTTTTCAGCACTCTCAGCATGACCTTGGGAAGGAAAATGGCACCGTCTCGTTCCCATCTTGCGCCAGCCAGGAAGCCCAGCGCCTGCCAGACACCGCAGAACACCACAAAGTGCAAGGGAACCTCTTCCCTCCCCAGGCCAAATCAGCCATTTGATAATTAACCAGCGGGCCAGACGAGCCCCGTGGAGGAGGCTGAAGCTGGCGGGGCTCTCCCACGGGCCCCGGGAGGCCGGGGCTGACCCCGGCCCCGCTCGCAGACACGGTGGCAGATGTGCCGGGCTTCCCCACGGCCTCCCCCTTGCCTGGCAGATGCCGGCCTCTCTGGGAAAGCGCTAAATGGATTCTGCTGAATCACTGCAGCAGATGGTTCGTAACACCACCTGGATAGCACAGAAGAGAGAGAGAGATAAAGAAGGTTGGAGAACACAGAGTACCTAGTGTGTGGGCCGAGTTATCCCCAGGGATAAGTAACCTGTGGATAAGGTCGGCATTTGAACTTTTGTTTTCCCAAATTCCTGCGTTATTAAGACTGAGAACATCAATTTTCTAGAAATTATATCCTGACATCTCAACATATATTGTTTAAAACCCTTCAAAACCCACTGGGATGCCAGAGCCCACTCTTTGCCACTGGGAAATGCTGGCAGCACTGCCTGGCCCAGGTTGCTTTGCTGGTGGGAGCATCAGCCTTCATCCATGCCTGAACCAAGATCCTCTAGCTGGGGTTGGGTACAGAGGAGGCTGATGTGTTGGAGGTCGAAGAATATTAAGAAGGATTTAGGAGAAGTTGTTGGGTTTTTGTTGTTTGAGGGGTTTTTTAGAGCCAGGTTGGCAAATGCTTCAGTTTGCTGCAACAGATAATTTTGAAAGGGCAGGGGAGCCAGCTGTGCACAGAAGTGAGCAGCTGTACAAAAGAGAACAACAAACAGGAAACAGGTAACAATAACCAATGTGTTTGCTTGATCTCCTCCCGTTAAACAGCAATTTATTTATTTTTTTTTATTGGGATGAAAAGAGCATGTTAGGAAGAGAAGAGAGCTACAGCACATACACAGAGGGTGCCTACTTGGAAAGCACTTGGAATCCCACCTCTGAAAAGTAAGAACCTAGGATCCCTTGGACTGATTGTCAGGAGACATGGCTGCACAACCTGCAGCACTTCCAGCTGGGTCTCCCTGGCACAACACACCAAGTCCTTTGAGATAATGTGCTCTCCAGGCAGTCAGTTGCAGCTCTGCTCATGATTCCTCCTCCTCCTCCTCCCAGGACAAGGCGTTTTCACACACCAACTGCACCGTAGGCTTGACTCCATTTCACTGGAGCCCAGCTTTGTCCTACATAGGCTGTTTTTGCTGGGTCACACCTGCCATTGATTCCCTCAGAAAACAGCTGCTGTTCATGTTCTGCTGTTCACCTTGCTCAGCACAACGGTGCAGAAAGACACTCGTGGGCAAGCAAAGCTCAGGGTGGCACGAGCTGACCTCGAGCACAGTAGAAACTGGAAGGTGACAGTACTGCCAACCAGCTGGGCAGTAACACAAAGATTCCTCTGCCCCAACTACTTCACATGGGGGACCTCCCTCATTAAAATCATGCAAGAATTTAACCAATTTAAGCAATAAAAGAGATCCATCCTCACAGTGCTTCCCCACTATGAATCCAACAGCACCAGGGACACTCTTATGGGTCAGCATGAACTCTCCTTATGCTTTGGAGGCACTTGCTCCAAACCCAGACCCCATCACCTAATCCAGGAAAAAGCCATTTCTCCACAGTCTCCAGCTGCACTGCAGCATTTGGTGACGCATGGCCAGATGCACCCGGATAGCCACAGCCACCTCTGTGCCTACCAGACCACTTCCAGAAGGCACTTCAAAACAAAAGCTAAAAATAAACAAAACCAGTTCCCAACACTCATTCCAAGGAGAACCAGGCTCTGGAAGGGTGGCACAAACCCCAGCTGCTGGCATGGGCACAGCTGACCCCTGCCAACGTAAGGAGTCCATGATGTGCTGTAATCCTGGAAGATGACAGCCCTTGCAGCATGGGATTAGGACAGCAGATGCTCCTGGGGGTCACCCCCTTTCCTGTAGGTCACAGGTCCCAACGTGGCCAAGAGCTGGCAGGCAGGGAATCCTGTCTAGAGCGTGCCCATTGCCTATTTGGTACATACACAGCCTGCACACACCCCTTCCCAGGATCCGCTTAGCGGCCTGGTTTCTTCCCAAAGCTTTTTATATTTCACATTCCTAAGATTTAATTATGTTATCAGAACAACAGGCATCAGGATTTGGAGTGCCAGAATTCACATTAGCAATTGCTATCAACAAAGAAAATGGGCACAGCATGCCCATGCCAGAGGAGATGTGGGCTGCTCTCCTCAATCTACTCATGGTTATTTATAGCCTGTTTGCAAAGCCATCCACCTCCCAGGTTTAGCTTCAAGCTTGCTTCTTTCTGAGCACCCTCTCTCTCAAAGAAAAGCCTTTTGCCTCCTCCTTCCCCAGCACCACACTCGGATTTGGGCAAATTATTTAATTTTTTTGGGGAGGCAAGGGCAATAAAAAAACACCTTTGAATCCACCACAGCAAAAAAAACTGGAAACAGAGAGCTGCAGGGACACCTAACTCTCAGCAGCAGAAATTAAAAAAAAAAAACCTAAAAAAAAAATATGTATTTATAGTTTTTAACACTTCACCACATTGCAGCAGATCACCACGTATCTTCAGCAGCTTTCAGCCCTCCCCACAGATGGGGATGCAGGCACAGGATCTCTAAGGAAGGGACACATGCTTGAAGGCAAGAAATACCCACCTATTTTGAGACGATTGCAAAGAAACCACTACGTGGTAGCAGGAGGGGAGTGATAGCTGTGCCTCCCCACCAGCATTAACTATAACTTGCCCATCCTTTAAGCAGCACCACTTTGAGGCAGTCCCACTCTGCCAGGATCTTTTGCTTCCAGGTAATTAAGAAAAAGACACAGTGCTCATGGTACAGGTGCAAACCTCCCCACCAGCTTAGTGCCCTCCCCTGAGCAGCAGGGACAGCTCGTGCCTTCCTCCTCCCAGCGCCAGCTCCTGCTAAACTCAGCCCAGGGATGGAGGTGGGTGTTGAGAGGAGTGGGTCAGAGCTCAGCTCCCCAAGGCTGGGAGAGACTCTGCATTTAGGAGAACACCCTCACACCAGTTAGCCAGTTAGCCGAGGGTGTCGGGCTGTCCTCGCACGCCACGTCACCCCCGTGCTCACGGGTTTGTCACCTGGCCACCACCACCATCACTGGGGACAGGGCTGGCCCACAGCTCCCCCAGCTAGCGCCGAGCCCCTTCAAACAGCCCCAAAATGGTCAAAATGCAGAAGTGGTGCTAGGTTAGGTCCAGCCCAGTCACTAAGGAAATGTTCCGTCAGGCTCTGACTGAGACACGGCAGCTCCTTACATGCCTAAAATTCCAGATGGCCCTGAAAAACAAAGAAAATATTAGAGCACATAGTAATAAAATTTTTTTTAAGTGGCAAATTATAAAAATACTTGCAATTAAAGTAATCATTATTAATACATCATAAAAAATGGCAAACACCACACCCCTTTCTGCTAAAGGGGGGAGGAAGCTCAAGCTTACAATTCTAGCACGTTTTATTTCATGTAAATTTATAAAGACAACAATCCTAGTCACGATTGTCACATTGTACAGCACATACCAATACAGTTGCAAACAGAACTCCACGCAAAACTAAGCGCTAACAGTAGCCTGAATCACTCTTCCTGCGATTGTCGTATCTAGACTAACAGTATTACACTAACACTGAAGGAAAAATAGTTCACTATAAAACAGTGATAGAACATTTTTATAAAATATATTCCATTCCAATAGCTTTTCTACATACTGTATACTATAAAACTCTCCCACAAAAAATTAGTGTCTTTAAATATACATATTTAATCTGAACTGCACCAAGATTAAAAACAATTAAAAATATCAATGATTTTTTTTTTTACATTAACTTCACAGTATTTGTTTGTAGTAGAAGACAAATCCAGTGTTTAAAATGCAGAGCAGGACTGTTCCCTATGGAGACAGCAACTGCCCCACAGAGAAATAGTTTATGAAGAGACAAGCGTTAAGTGTGCCATGTTTTAGTACTTCTCCATAGAGCCATGAACCATTTTGAAAACATGCTCCGAGCTATTGCAACTTAAAAATAAGAGACACACAGAGAAATAGCCAAAAAAAAGTCACCTTAAGAACAAAAATAAGTGCAAACATTTCTTTACTTTAGAAATTCAAGCTAAGAGGAGGGGGAACACAAATACCAGACTATGAGAACAGTGTGTTCATGATGTAGTCAAGGATGAGAAAGTCTTTTCTTTTCTTATTTAAAAAAAACAAAACAAAAACAACTTTTGCCCCATATTCACTGCAGCACAGAGCATGCTCATAGCATCAGTTTAATGAATTATTTCTATACTAAGATCAGACAAAAACTTGTTTCAACTTTTCCCTGCTCCATATGCTAATGATGTTCTTATGGCACATCCTATTTTATGATCTTCTAAAAAAAATAAAAACAAACAGTAATTGAGGACTGAAATGCAAACAAAAGTGTCACAAGAATGCAAAATTAAGATTACCAGCTTCAGTAATGCTGACTCTACATTAAACTCTTCACATGTTGCTCAACATGCAAAACCCATTGTTATAAAATTTAAAGTGTAAATTAACTAGTTTTGAAATAGATTAACAGTAATAATTCCACTTCAAAAACAAAACAAAACAAAAATCTAATAAATACTATATCAAGTATCTTCAGGAGAAAAAAAATAACTTAATTTTAGTAGAAAGAAAAATAACTTAATTTTACTAGATTTTGTTCAGTGCTATTTCCAATCACAGCAAAAATAAAAAAGGGAAAAAAAAGAGAAAACTGATTAAGTAGAATAAGACCACAGTACCAAAGCCACTTATGTTCAAGATACAGTACTCTCCCACAACTTTCATATGTAACAGGTTCAGCAAAAATATTTTACAGTTGAGAAATTAAACTGAAAACAAACCCCAAAACTATAAATAAAAGCAAAATTTCACATTACATGTACATTCATAGTTTAAGAGATGAATAATAAGAGGCTGTAACAAGTATATCCTGATTTTCCTTAAAGAGGAAGTACTTAATTAAAAAAAAAAGTCAATCCCATATTATTTATGTAGGTAGTGCTCAGTTTTTGGACCAGAGGGGGAAAGGCATTGGGAGGTTTTTTTCTTCATAAGATGCAATACAGTATTTTAAGCACAACTTTTAAAAATAATCTAAATCAGTGCTTCAAATTCATTTTAAATCACACACTTAAGTTTCACCAAACAACTCCAGGAGTGTCAAGAAAGCTGGTGAAGCAATGCTAATGCAGCAGAAGGACATTCACACCCCTCAGATATTATTATTATTATATTTCAGTCCTGTGTACATGTACCTTGAATGGGTCATTTGACTGGAAGGGAACAAAGTGATATCCACCGACATGCACAGACAAAATTATGCTCTAATAGGCAAGAAACTGAATCATCTGGAGTAAAACTGGCTATAGTTACAGGCAGCCTCAGTTTACAAACAAACAAAAAAACCCAAAACATCAAAACCCCCAACAGCTTCCCCTGAAAAGGTGGGACTTGGGGAAAAAGTTAGGCCACTCTTTCCCTTCAGCAGTTTATCTTCTTGCTGCCTCTTGGGAACACCAGCAATTGCACACAATTTGGCTCAGAGGGAATTGCCAACTTCATAAAAATAAAATAAAATATAATTTCATGCTGCTGGTTTTAGCACGGCAGCAAATTTTTCAGGCAAGACAGCAGGGCATCTCCTAATGCACAAGGCATGAGTACCTTGAACTACAAAACCCCAAAAACCTGGTAACAGGAGGGGTATTTGGCCACTTTACAGCTGCCATCCCCTCCAAGGGAGATGGGATCAGCCTCTGGATGTCAATATGGGAAGGAAAATATTCATGTATTATACAATTTTTTGTATGTCCTAGTGTGCATCCTTCAACATTTCAGGAGTGAATACCCTGCAGACAGAAAGTGTTTTTCCATCCACATTTTATGCTCAAAAGCAGCTTTTCAGCAGGTCAGCCCAGTGAGGAGGATGGGTGGGAAGGGAAAATTTTAGTCAAGTCCCAAGGCAAAAACTTCTCATTTAGATTTTAGGACCAACTGCAGAGCAGTATTAATGGAATAAAGAGAATAAAAAATGACCAGTACCAAAGACGCAGCCAGGAATCTTCAACCCCTTTAAAATTTGGGCCAATTCAATGTCTCATCTAACTCTATAAAATAAAAGTACATCTGCCCACTCTGCAATGTGTGGACAGATTTCTCTACACCAAAATGTATTTAAATCACAGTTCATCTCTTCAGATGTTTCTCTGCAACACACAGAGAGCATTTGGGGAACTTAATGGAAGCCAAATTTTTCTCCAGAATGTGCTGAAAATATTTTTTCCAAAAAAAAGGTTAAAAAAAAAAAAAGGAAAAGAAACCCAAACCAACAAAACCCTGACCACAAAGCAAGTACTTCCAGTGTGAAAAGTGATGCTAAATCATTGCAGAATTACTTAAGATCATTTCACATTAATAATGTAACATGGGTGCACCAGAGAAGACCTAAAGGACTGTGCTAGGAAGGGAGGGTGGGTGGCAGGGGAAGGGGAGAGATGGAGAAGTGGAAGGATTGCATTAAAAGGCCTCTGGAGTGTATACCGCTGCATCTTTTAAAGATCATATACCTGAAGTGAATATCACCAAAACAAAATAAAGGGAGGAGGAAAACCAAAATTAGAATTCAGATGCTGCCTTTTTTTTTTTTTTGTTCTGTTTTGTTTTAAACGGGATGGGGGGGGGGGGGGTGTAGATATTTAAAAACAAACGAACAAAACGAAAGTCACACATCTCAAACAACCAAGGACTTTACAAGGCCACAATGAAATTTGCGGATATGTCTGTACAGATCCCCGGACTGCGTGAAGCGTCTCTCGCACCACTTGCACCCGTGGGGTTTCTCCCGGGTGTGCACGACCGCGTGGCGGCTGAGGTTGTGGGAATACTGGAAGCTCTTCCCGCACTGGCCGCAGGTGTAGGGCTTCTCCCCCGAGTGAGTCCTCTCGTGCCTCTTTAGCGTGTACATGCAGGAAAAAGTCTTTCCGCAGAGGGTGCAAGTGGGGACCGACCCGTCGGGGGACAGGCGGGTCCGGGAGCCGTCCTTGTCGCGGAAGTGAGAGCTCAGGTGCAGCTGAAGGATGTGCGGGCTCGGGAACACCTTGCTACAGAGGGGACAAATGCAGATATGCCCAGGAGGCACCAGGACGCCCGAGGAGATGTCCGACGAATCCATGTCGTCCTCGCTCTCGTCTCGCTCTTGATCTATATCCTCCTCTCGGGCATGAGAGCTGCCATTCCCCGCGAACATGTGTCCTAACCCTGTCACTAGGCTTTTGGCTGAATTCCCAAAATGCTGACTCTCTGGACTCCTGGCTTCGCCGTCCTCCTGATCTGACAGCAAGTCTTGTTCATCTTTAACAAGTGGCTCGGTACCCTGCTGCTGGCTGTCGGAAGCCAGCTGTCCAAAGACATAGGAGGGGTGTAAGGAATCTCTCCCCGGCACGGGCTTGAAAGACAAATCCAGCGCGCAGTCCACATCACTCGAAGCCAGGGGATGGTTAACAGACCTTTGGGACAAAGGTCCTGTGGAACTATTGACATTAGCCTTTGTTTTTCCAGCTGCTGCGGCGCACGGTTCTGCCTCTGTCGGCACAGAGCTGACACTTATATGATCAGAGGACCAGGCGGGGTGACTGCTGACCTTTTCTTTGCCTGCTGCTCTCTCGTATTCTGCAACGCTGAATTTTTGTTTGTTTCCTGGGTCAAACTCGTGGACCAGGGGCACTCCGGCGTCTAGAAAATGCTCCGCTTTCTCCAAACTAGCCGCCTCATCATTAATCTTCTCTTCCGAACATAATTCTTTATCTTTCAACTTGCCCTTGCAGACTTTCACAATGTCATACATGTGAAGGTAGCTCGCCGCAGCCAGCACATCTTCCACTGGGAGACTGTTGAATTCCAGCTTTCCCTCGTACATGAATTCAAGCAGCAGGCTGAAGGCAGGGGCTGTGACAATGTCACTGTTCAGATGCACAATATCCCTTTTGTCTAACTGGTCCCTGTAGAAAAGATGGAAGTACATACTGCAAGAGGCAAGAACGGCTCTGTGAGCTCTGAATTGAGCTTCTCCAACTAAAACAGTACAGTCACACAGGAAGCCCTGGTGACGCTGCTGACTCAGACACTGCAGCAACTGGCGGCTATGGTCTGGAAACTCCATTCTTCCTTCATAACCTGTTCAAAACAGGAAAAACTTGAATGCTACTGTAAACTAAAGCCTCCTAGCAGCTGTAACAAACAGATCGGCTTTTTGGTAACCCAAGCCAAAGAAACAGCCTTGGAGATAACATTTACTGTTAATTGTCTGTAATAGTTTTATTAAAGGGGGGGGGCGGGGGGAGGAAAAAAAAAAACCACCAACACAACATGTTTCTCATCCTTTCGCACCTGCTCCGAACAGGAAAAACTTGATTGTAAGTAAACAAAAGCTAGTAAAGCAGCAGCCCCTCCAACCTTTGTTTCTCCCACTAAACACTTTAATAAAATTATGCAGAGGAAAGCGCACACACCCCCGAAAAGAAAAAAAGCATCAACTCGCAGGCTGTCTTCCCAGCAACGCTAACTTGGGGCATCTTTTAATAAAGCATATTCCCCGCGACACGCACGCACACACTCACACGCACATTTAAACTTTATCCTCAGTCGTTATGCACCGAATCACAACAAAACAGCGGCGGCTGGCGCTGGGGGAGCGGCGGCTCTGCGGGGAGGGGGGCGAGAGGCCCCGGCCCCCGCACGCCAAAAGGGCGGGGGGGATAAAGGGGGGGAAGGAAAAAAAAAAGTTTTCCTTGAAGTTATTAAAAGGCAAGGAGGGAAATAAGCGGCGGAAGGCCGGCGGGAGGGCAGGACGGAGGCTGCAGCCGGCTGCGTGCCGCGGCCAGGCGCTTACCTTGCGCGGGGCGCGGCGGGGCCGGCCGCGGGCGCGGAGCCGGGCGGGCAGGAGGGAGCGCGGTGCGAGTGCGACCGAGGCGCGGCGGGAGGGAGGGAGGGGGAGAGAGAGGCAGGCGGGAGGGAGGAGGAGGGAGGGAAGGAGGAGTGCTCGGTTTGCTAATTACACCGCAAGCTGGAGAGTCAGCTGCTCTGACTTCACTGCGATGGAAATGCTACCTCCAGCTGTGCGCCTTTTAATGCCATATGTTACTCCAAATCTCGCTACCAGCCAACCACAGCTTGCTGCCTTTTAAAGTTCCAGCAGCCCCATTTATAGCCCGCGATTAAATCCCACAAACTTGCCCCGAGCCCGCCCCCCCACCTCCGACACTCTCGCCACCACCAGCCCCCAGCCCGGACCCCACCTCCCGCCGCAAAGTTGCTCCCCGCAGCCCGCCGCTGTGACCTTCGCCGGTGCCCGGCTCCGCGCCGCGCCGGTGGGGCCGGCAAGGGGAAGCACCGCGGAGCCGCTCCCGGGATCTCCCCCTTTCACAGCCGCGCTCCCCCAACTTTGCGGGGAGGACTTTCCCCCGCCGGGGTGTGGCGCGGCGGCGAGTTCCCCGCCGCGTTTCCCCGCTCCGCGGCTCTCCCCGCGGTACTCACCGGCGGGCGGCGGCGGCGCTCGGCGTCCGCATGTGCGCGGCGGCGGCGCGGGCGCTCCGCGGGCGCGGCGCGGGGCTGTGGCGGAGCAGGTTGTTCTCCGGCCGCTCTCGCGATACTTTCGCTGCTGCGAGCCGCGGGTGCGGGCTGGGTGCGGTACGAGCGGCCGTGTCCCCGTCTGGAGCACACAATGGCCCCGCCGCCCCGGCCAGCCCCGCCGCCGCCGGCCGGTGCGCGCTGCCGGCTGCGCCCTCCCCTTCGCCGCCTCCGCCTCCTCCGCCTCCTCCTCCTCCTCCTCCTCCTCCCGCTGCTGCCGCCGCCGCTGCCGCTGCTGCCGCCCTCCCCTCGCGGCCGCTGCATTGGCAGCGCCGCCGTCCCGCTCCCAACTCCGCTGCGCCGCCGCGGACAGGGCGCGCCCGCCCGGCCGCTGCAGCCCGACGTGCCGCGGAGCGCGGCCGGGGCAGCGGCCGCGGGGCTGGGGCGAGGGGCGCGGCTGCTCCCCCGGCACACACACACACACACACACACACACACACACGCACACGCACACGCACACACACACACACACGCACACACACACACACACACACACACCGGGTTTGTCTGTAGTTGCGCGCCAGCTGATAAATTCCAAACGCCGACGGATTTTTCAAGATGACCTTTCCGATCGTTGATTTGAATTTTAAATTTTAATTAGCTGCAATCGCATCAAAAGTGAGCGCCCTGCGAGGAGCGGGGTTCCCGCCGGGGCTCCCGCCCCGGTCGGGGCCGGCGGACGCGGCCGAAAGCCGCCGGGAAGCCGCGGCCGCCGGAGCCGCTCCGACCCCGCTGGGAGCTGCCGGGATGTCGCGGCTCTGCCTTGTCCCAGAGCCTCGGGGCTGCAGCAGCGCCGGGAGGGGAGGCAGCGGGCTGTGGATTGAGGCTCCGGGTCGAGGGGGGTGTTGACGTTTTTGAGGGATGAATGTGAGGGTGCTGGTGGGTAAGGGAGAGTGGAGGGGTAGCGGAGCACCGGGTGCACTTCAGAGCTCCCCTGCCAACGCCGTACGTGGTGCCAGCTGAAGTCTCCAGACTGTGCTTTAGTCTCCAACAAGTACAGCAGGGAAACTCCTTTCCCTTTCCTTCCTCTAGGTTGCCTTGCCTCGATTGCAATATCTGCAAAATAACAACTTTTTTTTTTTAATTGATCCATTTTGTTCCTACTTTTTTTTTTTTTTTTACAATGGTAGCACTAGAACCTTAAAACATCAGGTTTAATTTGGATTTAATCTAATTTGGTTTGGGTCTCTAATACATTAAGGCTCTTTGTCACAGGAGCTGGGGTCTGCATCACCAACACCGCTTTTCTTCCACAAACCTCAACTGTTTAACTCCACTAACAGTGAATGGCAGGATATTTGGATGGCTTTGAGCATTAATGATTGTGTTGTCACAAAGCTCTTCAGAGTAACAGGATTTGGTAATACTGTCAGCTCTAGGGTTCAAATTGGAAAATTCCAGCTCAGAATGTGGAGGTGCCCAGCAAAAGAGTTAAAGGTCCTGGGGTTAAATCTGTCACCATTCAGTAAAGCTGAGGGCTTTATCTATTTGTCCACTATGGCAGACAGGACTGGGGAGCTCTATCCTTTTAAAGAGGGTGTCATCCTGCAGTCACAGCCTGCGCAGGCTCGACCAAAACTGGAGCAATTTCTTCCCCAAAATGCAAGGGCAATCTCCACAAAGTTACTCTGTGGATTGCCTAACTTGTGGAGTTTTGTTGTCTTTGTACATTGGAAATGTTAGGCAGAATTTTGTACTCGTATGAATTAGGCTTCTTGGCAGTTTTGTGAAACTAATAGTTCATCTTATCCTCTCCCCTTTAATAAATAAATTGAGAAAAAAAACAAGATTACAAATAGAACCAAGATCTTAATTCCTATTTGGGCGCTGTAAGCTAGGTATAATTGTCTGCAATCTAACAGCATCTTATTTTTAGGAAGCCAATTACAATTTCACAGTAAGTCTGTGGTCATTATCGAGTTTAAAGTGTCAGAAAATAACAACAGCATTCCCATTTCCTCTAAGTATCCATTTGGCATGTTGCTGGCTTGCTTTTTCAGGACTCAGAAATACTATACTCACCTTCACACCAAGGCAATGCTGGGTACAATACAGGTGTTGTACTGATTTAGCTACGGTTGTATAAAATACTGGTAGTACAACTTGCTAATGTAAACAAGCACAAAGTCATTACTGGAAGCAAGGCAACAGGAAGAACTGCCCCAGAAACTTTATTCCAAGAGCTCCTGCATTTCTGACAGCCCTCGTGAGAGCACGACAGGGTGAGCAAACGATCTGCTTTCCTCTCCCTGGCCCCTGAGCCCTTCTCAGGCTGAGGGCTCCCCTCCCACCAAGCCCAGAGCAGGCTCTGTTTTCAGTCCTTCCTCAGTGGAGCAGAGCCAGGCAGAGCTGCTTGGCCAATACAGAGCTTTGTGACTGGTGCCTGTGCTCAGAGGAGATCACAACCACCGTGCCACCAAACAGCAGGCTGCCTGAATGTGGATGGGGACTGATGGAAGCTGTTGGGAGTGACTATGTTGGGCATCTTTGTGCGGCTGTGTGCATTCCTGGGTCTGGCTAAAACTCTCCTGGGCTCCAACAAGCCTTTTGCTGCCTATGGAGCTTTCCAAAGTTGAGCAGAAAGCCCAGCTTTAGGGCAGAGAGAGAAAAAATCAGTGGTGCTGGCAGGGCTTTCACTTGCCAGGCAAGGCTAGCCCTGCTCCTGGTTGATTTTGCTGCCTGGACACCAGCCAAAGCCCACAGAAATTAGTAGAAAAACCAACTGGATCAGGTCCATAAAGCCTGAGGACTTGCTTCCATTCTTACCCCTTTGATCCAACAAGAGTAGGTATTTACTGAGTGGGGCCTCTCTAGCCCTCTTTGTTGGCCAGATGCAGAAGCAGTAGCAACAGGTTTTTCATGCAATTTAATTGTTTTCTCTCTCACCGCATTGGGCAGAAGCCTCTTTGTGTTTGTTTCTACATGATTTCAGTGCTTTTATGTTCTTTTTTCTTTTAATAGGACATCTTCTTTGTGATAGTCCAGTTGTATCTCAGAGGGAGAGTCGGGGCCTGAGACTGTGTAATACTTGCAGGATTGAAGCTATTTTAAGTGCATTGGTCATAGTGAGGTTTATTTGCAGAAGTTCTTCCAAACTTTTTCAAAGGCTGTTTTATCCCTTGCAGACAGCAGCGAGCATTAGAAGGACTGAATGCTTCATTCCCTCCTGTGAAACAGGGAGGAATTTAACTCCAAAAGATGCAGAGATGCTGGTGGCAAGACAAGGAGCTGCCCTTGGCATCCACGGGACTTCCCCAATTAGCAATCTCCTCCAGCACTTACCCTGCAGTCAAATCCAAGGTCAGCATTTGGGGGGGTTGCTCAGTTTGCAGTCAAGTCATAAAAGTGGGCACGACTTTCCCAAAGATCTTTTCAAGCATGTCATCCAAGACTCCAGAAAGCATTAACTTGCACTGCTGCCATTCCAGACATTAATCAGAGCATATATTGCAGACAGCCTCCTCAGCAGTGTGCTTATGTGAGTCGTATTTGTTTTATGGCTGTCCTGCTGATTTCTCCCCGATAACGAGACCCTGCGTGTGCTGCAGTATTTGTGAATATATATTGGAGCAGCCAGGGCCATTGTCAAACCATCCTACCAAATGGAGAGGCTGGTGGCACTAAGCTGCATGTATAAATCACATATTGTTCTATTTGCCGTAACGTGGCTGTCAATAAGGCTGCATCAATCTAGGAACACATATTAAAATCAAAAAGGACTCTGCAGAGGTACCACTGGCACAGGTCACATTCTACTCTGCAGTGAGAGCTTGCAACATCCCTGTCCAAGCCAGCCAAGCATTTAATATAACACCTGTACCTTGGCTCCCCTGTCAGCATCTGGGAGGCAACTTTCACTCAGTTATTCATCTTCCATAGTTTCACTTACCCTTAGCTTCTGGTTATGTAGGGTTTTTTTACAGTTTACTGTGTTCTGTTTTTCTAGAAATAGTAAATGAAGGTACCTTTTCAGCCTTTATCAAGCCATTGCTTTTTCAGTAAAGAGAGAATGCTTCTTGCTTTGCAATGGTGAAGGAAATTTGCATGGCATTGACAAGGCACACTCTTCTTTCAGAGTTTTTTTCCTCTTTCACTCTTGTTCATCACCCTGGCAACTGTATTTTAACATTGCTTGGGATTTCTTTGTCAAATTAATCTAAAATTTCAAATAAAATTAATCATGTTCCTTTCTTTTTAATATTTATTTATTTATCAATGGCCAGGAAGGAACCTGAGAACCCACATTATAAAATAACAGGTGTATAGAAGTTTGCAGCAGGATATATAGAGAAGGATGGTGAAAGACCATAAATACTAGTGGACAGAGACAAAATTGGTGTCTGCTTTGGGAGCAGACATAAAATTTATCAGACTCAGACAAAACTATTTAAATCAGAATCTGCTGTATCCTCAATAAGGGTCCAGTGTAGAGTTACTAAATTCTTATTAAAGGAGAGAATTTAATTGGCGTTGCTCTATTTGTAAGCAAATAATGCACTGTGTTAACAATGCACTTTATTTTGGTAACTCCCAGAAGAGACCTTAATACTGCAGAAGTGTTTTGCTAGACTAGGACTGGGAAATCTCAGGATGAAAACACTTGCTAAGCAAAAAATATAACCTAGAATAAAGGACTTTTGTTCTAAAGATGTTCTTATACCACTGTTGAAGCAGTTCCTCAGAAAACACTTCATCCCAGGACGAATCAATGTTAGCCACAACCACTGCCCTGAGTTTTGTAAGGCAGAGATCTGGCATATTTATCCCACTATCTGCAAAAGGTCTCTTAAGCAGGATCCATTCCTCTCCTGGGACTTGTGGGGTTGGCAGAACGTGTTCTTAGAAGAAGTGTTGGGTTCCTCCTTATATAAATCATCAATCTCAAGGCATAAAAGTATCTGTCTTTTCACACATGTGGAGTATATAATATGAATCTTCTCTTTTGCTTTTCCAGGGGGTTTCCAAATCTACCTAGCATGAGTGCAAACAAACAAGTAATCCCAGATGCCTGTTAAATAAGAAAATCCCAAAGATCTCACTTTTCTCCATTGCCCATTCTAAAACCTCCTGTGTTACACAGTTCAGACTCCTTGCTGCAATGTCTGACAGTGATACCCATGACTGCCCTCCCAAACACATCCCCATAGCTGCAGCAATCACCTCTACTCTTCCTTTATCCTCTTATCAGGTACTGAGTCAAAACCACCCTGCCTGTTCCCACCTCCAAGACCCTTTGTAACTTGGAATGCTCACACTGGTGTCATCTTCTAACCCTATTCGTTATCCTCCTGGGATGTTTTTCTCTTCCCTCACCCTTGTATCCTTTTTGTGCTAGCCCCCTCAGCAAAGGCAAGTCCTGTTCTTTGCTGTGCCTCAACCTTGCCTAGATGTTGCTCACAATGTAGTCAGAGGAGCTGGGGTGAAGATTTTGGTGACACTGGATAGGAAGGATTTCAGGGTGATTCAGGGAGCTCTGTGCAGAGAGAAGCTGGGCTCAGTGGGCTGTCACTGCTTGACTCCTTTGGGAGCTTGAATTCCAAACTCATGCCTCTGAGAGCAGCCCAGCTCCAGGTATGGAGAGAGAAATGGGAGGCTGGGCATGAAGAGAGCAAGACAGATAATTTTTCTGGTCAAAATGAGCTGCTTTTGTCTCAGAGCTGTACAGTAGCCATCACACTGGTTGCTCCACTTCCCTCTGATGTATTCCAGGTGGAGGGGAAGTCCAGAGAATGTCATGTAAGAAATGCAAATAAAAATGTCTTTCTAGACTTCCTTCTCTTATGTACTGTCTGCCAGAGCCTTTGCTCCCCTCTTTTACTGTTTTGCCTATGGATGCATTTTATGCTTTTATGTTGCTCTTCTGGTAAAAGAAGAATTACTTGCTGTGAGTTTACATAACTTGCCTTTTACTGCTCTGGAAATGAATATGGGACTTCAGTCTTAATTAGACTTTCAGTGTAAGTCCTGCTTTAATGAATCACTGAAAGATGTGAATAACATTAAGCTTCAGAATGTGGCTGCAGAGTTGGATACCTGAAGCTGATGACCCAGCTGGGTCTGTGGGAGGATGAGCACTTAGTACAGAGGTGAAGGTGCAGTGAGGGGGAATAGCCTCCCTGAAATCTGAGTAAGTTTGAATTTGCATGCAGGTAGACCCCTGCCTGTGAAGAGTTTGGATTTCAGAGCCTGTGCTTGTGTATTCAACACTTGGCTCCTGCATCATGGCTTCACAACAAAGCAGCAGACTTCACTGCATCAGGAAGTTCAGGCTGCAGTCTGAGATCCAGGCTATCACGTTACCCAGTTCCTCTTGCAACACAGCGAGCAGCCTGAGCTCCACCTGCACCCAGGGAGGAGAGGGATTTCAGTAGTTTGCTCTTGGAAATAAAGTGGGATGGTAGAGATGTCAGAAAATGTACAAAGCCTTGGGAAAAAAAATATCGGCTCATTAAGATATACTCCTGATGCTTTTGCAAAGTGTCTGTCTCATCTGGTGAACCTGGTGACACTTGCTAAAAAGCAAAAGACACTCAGCACCACACTTAACCTGGAGGCCAGCCCATAACAGTTAGTAAGTGAAAGGAACAACCTGGAATGGGGATCACCTGCTGGAGACCTGGGGTGTCGCTGGTAGGATGTCACCTGGTCACAGCAGAGGGGTGGAAATGGTGCTGTTTGTAGACAAAAAGGGGTTTTGTCTACACTCTTTTGCAGAAGACAAAGTGGGGCCAAACTAAAAGTAAGACTAAATGGACAGGGAGAGTTGCAGAAGTAGCAGTGGGCCAAAACCCTGTGGTTTTTACATCTCCCTTTTTTGTCCGACCTTCATGACCCAGACTTGATGATATGCCTAGAGGGTCCATTGGGCTGGGGTGACTGTAGGACCCAAGGTTTTTGTAGCCAGCAGTGTCCATGGTGTGATGTGCTGCTGCTCATGCCTGCCTTTAATTCCATAGTCCAAAAGGCTAAGTACTTATTTTCAGCTGAGTGAAGTAGAGATAGCCTCCAGCTCTAGTCCAGAGCAATGTTCAAACTACACCTTTTTAATCAGGATACTCTCAAGCTCTCTGCTGCATCTTAATGATGAATATAGGAGAGGATTTGTGACTACATGCATTAAGACCAGATTCCTAAGAAGGCAGGGACAGAAAAGGAAAGCAGAGGTCCTTTTAAGATCAGTTCTAACAAAACTATAGTTAAAGAGGAATTTGTTTTTATTTGGTTATTGAGAGTTACCTGAATCCCCCCAGCTCTTCCAGTACTGCATTTGATGTAGAGTCAATACTGAGAAGATCAGCTCTGATGCAGAAACTGAAATCCGAACAATTTCTCCCTCCTAATTTGGAGATCAGATTGCCCATTTGATTCATGTATACAGGTAAGGTGGGCAAAAGTAGCAAAACTTATATAGAGCAGAGATGAGAAAGAAAGGAATTGCAAGGTAAATGGTGTTTGGAATCATAAGGAAGTCTGGGGAAATAAGCAAACATCAAGGAACAGTGAAAGGATAAAAATGACAAAAAGTACATTTTATTTACTGGAAAAATAAGATGGGTAAAGGCTGAACCTCACAATCCTTTACTCATGCAAGGATTCCTGTTGACTCCAATACTTGTGTAAAAGTATTTCTCTGGGTAAAGGATTTGTTGGACTGTGTCCAAAACCGGGTTAAGGTTGATGTTTCCACAGAGGCGGCAGTCTTTCCTATGCCACCCTGGGTAGTAAATGACAACCACGGGACACGTCTTACGGGACACACCAAACAAATGAACAAACAACAGCAAAAAAGCAACCTCTGCCGAGGTGCCTGGGGGGCTGAGGGTGGCAGGGCTGGCAGGAAGGTGGCTCAGTGGCCGGGGAGGGAGGGTTGGTGGTGTCGGACCCTCGGCCGGCGCACGCGGCTGCCAGCACAAACTCACACGAGTTGTTCTGGCGCCCGGCCTAGAACAACACGGGGCTGTTTTTTCCCTTCTGTGCTCAACTCTGTTGCTCTGGGACAATGTGAGAGTTTTAATTTTATATGCAGAAGGAAGAAAGAACTCGACCTTTTCCTTTTTTTTCTTTTTTTTCTTTTTTTTTTTTTTTAACTTTTCTGTTTCTCCACTGTACTTATCTTTATGTGTGGTGGTGTTACAAGGCCAGGTCAGCAAATACTTTATTCCAGTGACAAGTTTTTGTGCAAAGGTCACAAGGGGTGGCCGTTGAGTGATCAGGGCACTTCTAATTGTCACAGACAGATGTGCTGCTCCCACCTTTAATTTTCTGCTTCTTCTGTGGGCTGCCAGGTCCAGCTGTTGCATAAAGAGGGAGAGAACAATGAGTAGAGCAGTAGAAGGGAGGAGTTTGGTGCTTAAAGCCTGACAGACAAATGAGATAAAAAGTCTGTGCCCTGCTCTTGGCACCAGTGACTCAGGGAGCTGCATTGCACACCTTGCACTTGTCCAGGTGTGCCTCGATGGAGAGGCAGAACTCTGGCCAGCCACAGCTCTTCCCACATCTTCAGCAGAACCATCAGAGTGAGCCTGCATGTACCTGCCCAGCAGCACCTGGGAGGGCTCCACTGTGCCAGCATAAGCCCAGCCTGATGAAGAACTGCTCATCACCCTCATCCTCCTCCAGGAGTTAGCATTAGGTGCCATGAACATGCACAGCCTTGGTGTCACTGAGGCTTAACTCTAGGCAGGTGCTCCCTGGATCAGGACCTAAATGGTTAATTTTCAAGTGGCTTCTTAGAGCAGATGTTCCCATGTGTATCCCCTCCTTCCTTCTTCTGACACATTTCCTACACAAACAGCAGATTGCATTGCTGCTGTCCTTTTGATCTGAGGGAGGGGGAGGAAAATCCCACACAAATGATATTAGTTCTCTTTTCAGGCAGGCTGGTGACGGTGGGTATGGACATGTGCCTCCCTCCCACCTCTCCCTGCCCAGATGCTTTTTCTGGGACTTTCTTCTTTAGTCCCTGCCCACTTCTGGAGCTGCTTTTAAGGTTGCTTACCTTAAAGTCTGGAAAGAAAGAAGAGGTAAGAGGGGGGAAATTGTGGAAAAATTGTTGTTGCAAAACACTGCTGTCTGTCCAAATACATCCAGAGGCTGGGGTACTGTCTGCTCCATCTCCTGCCATGCTGCTGGCTCTCATGCATGCACTTGGCTACCTCCACTCATCATTGGGCACTGATGAGTTAAGCCACACTGCCTGGATGAGGCTTAAGTTCTTACCAGTCAGGAGACTCTCTTTGAGCTTGTGTCTAGATCATTCCCAATCCCAACTTACTGTCCAGACTAGTGGAGATGGCCACGTAGTCTCAGGCCGCTTGCAGAGGGACAGTTCGTGCAGCCTCTGTGAGAGGTGACTCAGGGTGGGGTGGCAGGACACTGCAGGATCAGATCATTATGGGGACAACAGACCTTCCCTCTTTCTTCCAGGAAAAGAACCAGGAACAGCAGAAATCTCAGCAAGATTGTGGGTTCAAGATGAATTAAAGGTGATTCTCTATGGGATTGTAGTTAAGCTGTGCATCTCCTTGATGCAGCACCTCTAGGGTGTCAAGACTGCACAGGTTTGGAGGACTATGAGAAAATTTAATGGTTAATAAATTCATCAAAAGGTGTTAAATGCAATGCATAGATTTGGGCTTACAAAGCCACACAGTGCTGACAGTGTGAAGAATACTCTGGGGTAGAATCCCCGATTGCTTACCCCAATCTTACATTCATTTGACCACATCACTGCTGTTCTATTTTGGAGAGAAGACACTAGACTTGATGTACCTTTGGTCTGTCCCAGGATGGTCTTTTTACATTATTATCCTGAGACAGAGAAGAAAGCTTCCTGTCACTCTGCTACGAGTGGCAGCCGCAGAAGCCCTCTAGATGTGTGATGGAGATAATGGAGGTAAGGTATGGTGCCACTAATTTTTCTAGCATCACTCACCTGTGACTTGACTGGTGTGAAAAAGACAAACAGTTCTGCCTGAGCTCCTTCCTAGAAGCCCAGGAATCTCTGCCCAGGGAGAGTCTTTGGGATGTCTGGGAGGCTTTACACTGCCAGTGTCTCTGGCCTTGCCACAGCAGCACTGTGGGTGCACTGACCCAGGGCAGGATGCACATGTGAAGTAGCTTAGCACTGAGCTGGCTGCAGCTGAGACATCTAAATGTAGCCAGTGGAGTTTCAGAAATCAGATATTTTTCTTTATTTAATTTTGTCTTTTTTCCCTGCTTTAGCATCATCCTCGTTTCTAACCCTCAGCAGTGGGCTTATAGCATCAGTGCTCTCTCCTGTTGCCTTTGGAGGCTCCCATAAAAATACCTGATTATTATGAGGATGATGTTTCTTGAGGCAGGGGATGGGAAGGCTCAAACGTGACACTGTGACCAGCCAAAGCAGCAAGGCAGGGAGTGACTGATTGAAATGTTCTAAATAAAAAATTCCTTTAAACCAAAACCAATTCCAAAGAGACTCAGCATATTTGCAGATGTTATTCATATAGAAGAAGAATCAAATATCATCAAATAACCCACTAAGCCTGACTTGCTCACTGACTTAGATGGGATAAGCTAAGCTTTGCATGTTATTTCGCTCGATTTCTTGAGCTTGTAACCAGAACCAGGCAGTTTGCAGCACTCAGCCAGCACGTTCAATTCAGCTCCTTCTTCTGTTGCTAAATTTATTAAAATTGCCCAAGAGTGTGCACTGGAGCCGTCTCCATGTGGCTGTTGAGCAGCGTTTCTGCAGAGACATCAAGCACACAAGGCTCCTGGGCGGGCTGGGTGTGTGCAGCCGTGCGGGCTGGCCCGGGCACTGCCAGCACCTCTGCTTTCCCAGAACATCTGGGGAAGTGCCAGAACATCTGCCCCTGGCACAGGCAGCGGCGTCAAGCAGCGCTGCTCTTGCAATTCTCTCCCAGCAACAGGCAGCAGTGGGGAAAGGGAAGAACATTCCTGCAAGGAAAAGTGCAGGCTGCTTTTCTTTCACGGTGTTTCAAATGCAGTGGTTTTTACAATTGCATTTGGGATGTTTCCTAGATGGTGATTTATGGATATCTTTGTATTTCACAAAGGTCCGATGTTTAGTGTTTCACCCTGTCTGCAGGGGGAAAAAAAATAACCTGCCCAGTTCTTTGTTTTCCTCATTTACATTTTTTCATTATTCTTTCTTTGCAACCCATCAAGTGAGCTCTCATTTCAAAAAGTATGGGGGTAGAAAAGCTAGTTTGCTGTATTTTCATTTCCCTGAAACTTTTTTGAAGTTTATGAAGTGATGAGAAGTTAGAGACTGCAAAGAAAAAGCAGCCAGAAAAATGGGGACAAGTGAATCCCTCCCACTCACCACCCTGGCATCACCCCAACATCTTTCATTTCATTTTGTTCAGCAATAACAATAATAGGAAACAGACTTTTTTATCAAGTTATCAAGTGTCCTTTGTGAATACTCAAAAAGGTGATTTTTTTTTTTTTTAGTTTATTATCATAAGCATTGGGCTTCGTTGCTCAACAATTGGAAATGGAAAAGTTAAAAAGAAAAGCAGGTTATGGTAGGCACAGTCCCAGTCACTGGGAGCTCAGACTGAATCCTTGGGAGACAAGGATTTCCCCACAAGCATCAGAACCCTGAGGTCTCCACAGGGTTCTGATGCTTAGAATATGGTCTGATGGACAGAATGTTCTTAGACATTCTGTCCATCAGACCATATTGGCTCTGCAATATCAGTAAAAGCTGAAAGCAATTTCTCTGTGCCTTTCCCAAAGCTGCCAGCATCCCTCAGTCCCACCCAGCATCTGTCACGAGCTCTCCTTCCCCGATGCCTTCACAGGTCATCCCAGGAGTGTTATCAGAGCTCAGGGCTTAGGTGGTTGCCCTTCACATCAGGAGACTGTATGATACATTTCAGCACTTAAAAAGATAAGCTTATCAGTTTCATTGCCTTGTGTGTAATACATGTTTATGAAGAGTGTGTCCATACAATTTATACCACTAAATTTTCAACCCTGTGGCAACCCTTAGTAGCCTTAGATACAGCAAGAATCAAATTCTTTCCCTTTAACATCAAATTGTTCGTTATTGTGTGATTTATTCAAAGGCTGCAGCGTGGAAAGTAAGAAATGCCAGTTGTTGCCAATAATATAATCACATGTGGGGCTTAATCCTGTAAACATGCACAAGGAAAGTTACTTACATATCTAAGTCTTTGGTGCCAGCAGCTATTTGAATAAACTCCTCAGCCTGAACATGCATCTGTACAGTATTTAACACGTAGGGTTTGAGCCAGCCTGGGGTCTTTGTGCTAAATATATAATAATTATTATAATGAGGGTATTAATGATTTGTTTGTGTGCTGTTCTTACATCTAGTGCCAAATATTATACAGAATGTGAATCTGGGAAGAATTTAGCCCTTCACATTTTATATCTGTAATAATCCATGACTGAATTGCTGGATTCCATCTCATTTGTATATGCCATATTTTTTTCCAGAACATCTGTTTAAACCCACACTGGATAGCTGCCAGATTAGTGGAAAGGATATGGTATAAAGAAGACTTTTGTTTCCTCCAAGCAAGGAGAAAAAATAAGTTACAAGTTGGTGCAGATTGCCGAGAAGAAGCAACTTTTTCTCTCCAGAAGCAGATGTCCTGTAGTGTTTGAAAATGAAATGTTTTTGTGTCTTGCAGGCAAAGGTTCTGTGCTTCAACAATATTGATTGTCAGTTAGTGCAGGCTGTCAGCCTGCCGTGGTTAACCTACCAGTTGTTGGAGAGACAATCACGAGCAATTAAGAATCACATTTCGCAGTTTCAAATGCATCCATATTGCCACTTCATTCAAAATCCTTTTTTTTTTTCCATGTTGGAAAGTACATTGGTGAGAGAGAGAGGAGTTTTCTTTTTTCCTCCTGCCAACCATATTTTCATTGCTGGCCAAATTAAGAAAGATATATAATGCTCATAAAGTTTCTGCAGTTTCTTGATTAAAATCTTACATCCAGCACTCCTTTCAACATCAATCTATATTAATAAGGAGGGAGCACATTGCATTGCATGTCTCTGTGTTGTGCCTTAGACACAAAGCACCAGGGAAGCATCAAGGAAAGATTCAGCTGCAGAACAAGCAGTAGCACAAAGAGGAAAGGACTGTTCTTCATGAGGATGGACCTTTGTGATTTGAAACAGGAAAATGGATAGGAAGATTAAAACTAAGAAGAGCCAAGGGGCTTAGCAGCTGAAATTACAGCAGTGCTGGCTGTGCAGCAGTTATGGGAATGGCTGATAGAGGCAAGGTAGCAAAGTGCTGAAATCAACCTGATACACTGAGAAAAACAGCCCACAAGAGATGAAAATGGAGTACTACACATTCCCAAAATCAGCAGTGCCTGGAAAGCCTGTGGCTCCTGCCACCCCTCTGCCCACCATCCTTCAAGGCTTTGGTAGCTGGTGGCCCTTTAAAGAGAAATATCAGAATCATTAGGTCTGGGCACTGTCTTACCATAACTCAATTTGTCACAAAGCCTGTGCCAGGTACTATGCACGTTGTGCTGTGACAAACTGTGCATACTGTCACCTTAGTTGGTGGTTTCAGTCCAAACACCTGGGAACCATCTCAACATCATAAACCAGCGTGACTTAGAAGGACTTTAGGCAAAGACAAATCCTGCCTCCTTTTCCAGAACTTTTCCATACAAAATCATTTCCTAAAAGCAGCAAAAAAATCCATCAGTTCTTTCAAGACAGCACACCCTTCACAGCCTCAAAAGAGGTTTCTGACCATCAGATGACACCCACCATGGGGTTTCTCCACACCCCAAACCTCAGAAGCCCTTCCTGTGCCTCTGTAACCCACCTCTCATGAAATCCATGTGTTGTCTGGGTCTATAATGCTTGGGAGAATGGGACTGGGAGCAGCACTTGCAGGTTTTGTTGGTGAGAATATGCCCCTTGCAGACACATGGGTTTCTGCCTTATACACAGGGAGAACAAGAAAATGTCAAATCCTAAGCAAACCCATATACATCGTTCAGAGATTGTCAAGAGCAACAGTAGAAAATGTCAGCATATGCTTCACAGCTCAGAGGATCAGAAAAAGAAGTTGGCTGTGACCCTGTCCCTGGGAAGGGTTTTTTCCCCATCCTGCCCTCCCTTCCAACAGCATTATAAACCCCCCCGAAACACAGAACAGCATCCAAACTCACTTAGCCAGCAATGGACTTGAGCTGAGTCCCACAGAGCTGCTGTGGCATTGCAGCACTGATGGATTAATACAGTGAAATCTTCATGATTTGGGATCTCAGCAGAAGTATTTCAGAAAGGATGGGCAATTTGGGTCAGCAGTACTGGAAATGAAAGATTCTCAAACTGGGGAATCCAAAGAAAAAAGGGAAATTATGCAGCTGAATAATATTGAAAAATCATTTCCTACATGCAAATGTACACAGGTTCTGATACCAAGGCTGATATGAGTATAGAAGTGAAGGGTTTCATCTTTAGTAAGACTTTGTCAATTCAAAACTTAGATTAAAGGGATTTCTGTGCAGTAGTTCTCTGACCATCTTCACCTCTTCTCTGTACAAAACACAAGTTTGTGGTTTCACAATCACATTTTCCTATTTTTAAAACATATTTTCTCTGCTGTCTTGCTCTGTGAGAAAGACATTGAAACTGCAAGAGAAACTGTCTCAACAGAGGAAACTGAAATGGTTTTCGTGTATGACATGTGAACAAGGGAACAAAGTAAACACCGACAAAAATAGAAGGCAGTGCTTTATTTTCTCTCTGATCTTTCATTTTTAGGGGATATTTGTGATTAAGAGAACTTCCAACATTTCAGGCAAATGGGAAATTTTTAAACAACAGATGTAATAGAGAGTTTAGGTGCTAGCATGCGATGAAACAATATCTTATTCTTACTGACAGCAGGATACAAAGATTGTTTGAGTTTAGGACTCTTCCTGAACTGAGCAAGAGCAATGGATAAATGGCTTTAAAAGGACTGCAGATCTTTGCAGCACACTCCATAACTCTGATAGCTCTGTATCTTTGATTCATCTAGGAATGAATTTAATAAACCCAAGAATTAAATAAGCATTCAAGAAAACTAAACATGATTTTTTTTCCCCTTATCCTGTGTCTGTCTTTGAGCTGAGGAAGAGGTTTCTGTCAAGCAATTCAAGCTGTGGAAAAGTACCCTGAGCACCTCACTGTTATTTATAAACCCCAAAATCTTGCTCCTGGTACCAGAGATGAGAAACTTGAGAAAATCATTTGGTTTTATGCTAATCTCGATCAAACTGTTGACACTGACATTAAGCAAACATACTGGGGTGTAATTACATTTCACACTGATCTATGAAATATTCATGTAATAATAACGAATACATACATGCAATCGTACAATATCATCACCATAAACTGTGGTCAAATACCTATGGTATTTGCAATTCTTATACCTTGTTCATATAAATAAATATTCATTAGAACTGAAACTAATTACTGCATGGTTGATGACAGCTGAGAATATTAAGCACCACTACTGAATTATGCCTTCAAAGGCAATGAAATGACATTCATTTTTAAGTTGGGTCAGTTTATTTGTCCAGCTATGATAATATTTTTTTCCAATGGAAAGAATAATGTTTATACTAATTGTCATGAGAATGTCTAAGCATTTTCTGTGACTAGTAATCAAATTAGGGAGCTGCAAGTGTCTGTAACTACACCAATGTTAGTCTATTTTCATATTTAAAATTGGCCTTTCCCACAGCTCATTCAAGTTTATGTTCTAGCCACATGTCCCACAGATAAATAAACAGATGCTCTATATAAAGAGTTAGATCATATTCTGAATGAGTGAGGAACATATGTCATCATTAAGGGAAGCTTCAGTGCCAACGCTGGCATTAAGGTAGAGGAAAGAAAACAAGGAGGAACTTGAAATAGAGCAACATAATCCCAAGGAAGTTGTCAAAACCAGAAGAGAGGTTATTTGTGCTAGAGTTGGCAAGAAAATGTTGTTTGGCAGTTTTTACTGAAAAACAAAAGAATAGCTAGAGGAAATTTTGATTTTTAATTAAAAAACATCCTCTGTTGTTGGTAGTTCTGGCCTGAAACCAAAGAGTATGTTTTTTTACCTTAACATGCCAAATTGTTATGTTTTGTTTTCACTGAACTTTTTGTGCTGTGTTTGAGGTGCCCAGTGAAAACAAGAAAACAAATAAAACTGAAATTTCCCAAGAATATTTCTTTTTGTTGGAAATTTAATTTTTTTTTCAACTGAGAATTTTTCATGTAAGTTTGTTTTTACATACTGCTGATGAAAGGAGGATATCCAGATATAGCTGATGATAGATCTTTGCTGTCTGAATGCAACCAGATGACATTGCTTTTATTGTTACTGTAGTGTTGTGTGCTTCATAAATAGAGACTGGAAAGACAGTTCATGCCCAAGAGATCATTGTAATCTAAATATAAATCTAGAGGCTTTATTTATAAAATGTACAGAATCAGGGGTTTTTAATTGCATGCAGAAATATTGTTCAGAGCAAAGTACTATGCACACATAAAAAGAATTTTAGTTCTGAAGTTTTGAGAAAATCGTAAGTGAAAACTCATGCTATAAGTGACAATTAAAAAAAAAAAAAAGAAGAAGAGAAGAGAAAATGTATTTGCAAATACCTTAAGGATTTAACTGCAATTCAATCACAGCAAATGAGCAGAGGACTGACACAGAAAACCTGGAAAAGACCAAAGATCTCCCTGAAGAACCAAAAGAGGGAGGTGAAGTCTGTGATGGGCAGAGATCACTGATGCAATCAGAGGGTTTATGCAGGCTATTGATCCAGGTGATGGTTGATTTCCCTAAATAACAATCTTTCTAAGATACATCTGAAAGTGTGGTGAATAATGATGCACAAGGTATTGGAAAGCAGCAGAGCTGCTGCTACTCCGATTTTTATCGTTAAATTCCCTAAAAAAGGGTTAATTTTTTGGTTTTGGGGTATCCAAGGGTGGGAAGGGAGAGACTGTCTAGAGGAAAAGGAAAGACCCAGTTCACTGCTACCAGCATGGGGGGATGAGGATCAGGAAATTGGGGGCAGGCTGGGGAGGCTCTGGCTGATGGTAGATGGAGAGGAGGGATGTTCTGCATCTGCACCTCGTGCACCACCTCCGGAGGAGGCTGCTGGATTTAGCAACCACTTTTGGCAGGCAGTTGCATCGGTCAGTGGCAGCGTGTAAAGGTTTGGCAGTACACAGCCGGATCTGTGTGAGACTTGGCTGCCTGCACCATCTTTTTATGTACTTGATTTGAGAAATGAGTACACGACAGAAATTTCTCATGGCCTGATGCGGCAGAAAACATCTAGTGCTTTGTAAGCTGGAAACCTCCCTTAAAGCCCCAGATCCAGAAACACCCGCCTGGCACTCTGGATTTGGAAAAGAAACTTTACAGGAAAGTTGTTGAAAGGCTATTTGGGGCAGGATTGCTTATAAACCAATAAGCTTTATTCTATTTCATGTCCATGGCTGTGCAAGTGCCCTTCTGTCCAGGTGTCCAGCATTGCCACTAAATGAGTCTACACCAACCAGCCCCTGCCAACAGGCCCTGACCTCCTGAAAAAGGAGTGAGGGAAAGGGCAGCCTAGGCCAAGGTGGCCACTGTAATTGTCTGCTCACAGCTGTTGTGGCCTTGACCACCTGCTCTGGGTCCCTTGGATGGGCCAGTCTTCTGAGGCTGCCTGGAAGAAGAGCAGAGCCACAGGTTGCCAAACCCAGTCAGCAGGCACTGGCAGGCAGCTGGCAATCAGGTGTGTTCCTACCTTGCTCCAGCTATTTAATTTATGTGACCATTTGGGGGAAACATCTGGCACAACATCTGACTGACACATAACCAGCTACAGAAAACTGATAAAAACCAAAGCAGCCATTAGGGATAACAAAATGCATTTTTGTTCATCTTAAGCCTCATTCTCTTCTCTCAGCCACCAGGAGTGAGCCAGGAGTAACTCAGTTGTGGTCAGTGAAGGACAGGCTAAAGATGGTATGAGTTTTGGTAAAAATGTTCCTGCCTGATGAGACATTTTCTTAACCAAGCCATCCAAATTTCCCCACTTGCATCATCACTGATTTTGTGTAGGACCTGGGATAGTAATTTTTCTTTCTCTCACTTCAGTTTCTCTAAACAAGGGAAACAAAAAGTCTGCTTTGGTCACACAAGTTGCTATCTGCCAGTGCATTCTAGAAGAGTTGAACATAATTACAGCCATTCTGGCTCCATCGATGATTGCATGTAACATTTAACAACTAAAGGTAAAACAAGATCAGGAGCTGGAAAGTGAAATACTTGCAGTTTATCCTGACTGTATGTTTTCACTGCCACAGCTTCCCAGCAACCATGGTAGATTCTCCATGCAGAGCATTTACAGGCTGCCTAGCTTTTTTCCTGACATTAAAGACAGAGAATCTAGAGGACTAGAAATGTGTTTTAACATTTAGCTTTCCTGTATCAACCAGCTGCTGTCCTCACTATTTAAATTAAAGATAACAGTGTGATGTGAGGGAAGCCCAGGTCCCCGTGGGGCTCAGATGCACGATCCAGCTCTGCAAGCGAACAAGCTGCCTCATGTCAGCTGAGCTGTGGTAACTCCGTGGGTGCTTGCTCCTACAAGCAGTAACAATAGCTCCCTACAGCAACTGGAGTGTGCTATCTCAGCCCTGCTTTCACCACCAGCAAGTGCCATTCTGCTGCCTTTCCTGGAGGCAGAGCAGCCCCATGGATACAGCAGTCACCCCACTCAGCTGGGCAGGAACTCAACTGAGACCTCTCCAGGGATGTGGCCATTCTCCAGACAACTTAGAATTGGACTGTGGTTGTGCAGTGGCAAAGTGCAAATGAGAAGCTCACAATCTTCTCCCCAGGTCTACATGAAGTTCTACAGCTTCACAAGCAGTCACTGCTGCTGCTATCCAAAGTAAATGCTTAAAATACTTTCTGCTGTTGGAATATGCCAGAACAGCCCTCCTCCCACATCCAGCCCCCATATGGAACGATCTAAATGCAAAAGAAATGACTAAAAGGGTGTTTTTGAAAATAATTAGGTCAATTAGAATGTAACAAGGAGAGTGGTCTAGACATAGAGAGCATTTAAATTAGAAACAAACTACTCCATTTGGGTTCTTCAGTTCAATCAGCTATTTAATCATCAATTCGTCTATGTGAATTCTTAGCGAATTAGGGAATTTGCTAATTTAATGTACCCTCAAGGTGGTGACTAAATTATGTATCAATGTCACTGATGCCTGCTCTGTCTAAAGCATGGAAACACAGTCAAGCTCTTCAGAGCAGGGCTTTGGTGTCACACACTCTCCAGGGATCCCACAAATGGATGTGTTTTAGAAAGGTCTGTAAGGTTAAAAATGAGACTTTGGTTCTGCATTAGCCAATCTGAATTTTGCTTAATGTTTCCTTGCCCAAACCTCAAGCCCAAGCACAAAGCTGCTAATAAATGAGAGGGAACTGAAATTAATTTGTTTCTCAGCATGTCCTGTACTCTAAAGTGGCAGGTGGCCATTTTTTAAGCCAAAGATAATAAACAATAATCACTTTTATAACTGATACAGTATAAGCAGATCTAAAAGTGGAAGGTGATATAGGAAACCATAGCATCCTCTTACATGGCATGTTAAGAAACTAGTCCTGTAGCATGTACAGCATGTCTCCCAGGCAATATAAAATGCCATCAGTCTCTCCTAGTGGAGCTAACCCTTACCTGGGTGAACCTGGCCCCTGTGCAAAGCTGCACAAGAGTTATCCATCACTCAGGTCAGTCTTCTCATTGTAACTGACACATTAAAAAGATCTGTTCTGACTCTATAATTGATGCCCTGCCAGAAGCCAAAGTGTCCCTCCTCTGGGGCTCAGATGTGATCATCTCACATCCTTTAGGACTGACACAGACTTTGGTGAGACTGAAGTCAAGCTCTGAAGAAAACAAGTGTGTGGTATGTCTCTGAAAGGGACCTTTGCAGAAAACATGGGTGGGGAGGAAATGGAAGATGAGAAAGTTGGGTAGAAAGGAAAACAAAACTGGAATTTTGGAAAAATTTTATTTTGTGCTGCACAACATGCATGTTTTACCCTCTTTGCCATTCCCTTTCATTTAGACTCAGCAATTTGAGGAAGCCCCCACTGTGTAGTCAGGATTCAATCTTGGGTCCTGCCTAGAGCAAAATGGATGCTATTATTTGTCACACGATAACTCTGCTTAAACACCCTGTGCTCCTGTGTGGTGAGAGCAGGCTGACAGCCCCAGAGATCCTTTCTGACTGGAGTGGTACCTCTACAGGTAAGAGGCAGCATCATTCCAGCACGAGGTGCTCTTTGTCAGACACTGTCATCTGCAGGGGTTCCTGGGAGGTTACACGGTGACAGGAAAACAGGCTGAACGTCACAGAGTTCAGATGTTCCTTGAGTGGTATTCAAATGCCTGGAGATAGAGGGATGGGTGCAGCCTTGGCAAGATCTTAAAAGCAAGATAAGGAGCAAAGAATAATTAGGCATCTGACTGGAGCTGAAAATTCACATCTCTCCTCAGGATTGGTGAACAGCTTTGGCTAAAATAAGATGCAATTTGAATCTCTGCCAGTTGCCTGTATTAATCTGAGCCCTGCTTTTCTTTTCTTTTTTATTTTTTTCTACTTAAGATCAGAGATTGCTTTGTTCAATGTTGGAGCACGTCAGAAATTCTTCTGTGATCCTTGGAAGTCTAAGTGGAGGGGAGTGGAGAAGAAGGAGTTGCCATATTGCTGCATTTCACACCTGGTGCAACCAAGTCAATGCTGCCTCCAGGTCTGGGTCTGGGATTCAGCAGGGATTTTGTGAAATTACAGAAGCTGCATAGTTAGTTACCCAGTTTGCTTCCTCTCTGTGCCTGTTTTTAGGACATTTCTTTTGATTAAATATAAATTCTAAAGAGAGGGATCCTCTGTTCATGCTGGGGCTGGCTGTTTTCAAAGAAGTTTGCCCTTCAGCCCAGGACCTTATACAGAGATCAGCTTCCTCCAGTAGCTATTTGCTGGCTTTAAAATGACTTGCACCCTTCCCACATGGGCCTGAGATGGCATAGAGCTGGCCTCCCCACATCTTTGGGATTCTGAAAGCTTGCAGGCACCATCACTGAAGCCCAGAGCAGACCCAGGAGTGGGGTTTCAAAAGTACCCCTTGACTTCAGAAAATGAGATTATTTGGGCAATAAATGAATACACCAAGTATAGACTAATGTGGTCAGATCTGAAATGAAAATAAAGACAATTTTAACATTCCTTTACAGTGCCTGATTGAAGAATTTGGTCACATGGCAGGAAAGAAGGTCACTGAAGAGAGCTCTTTTAACAGAAGCTCATTCGTATTTTAAACTGGTCATATGCCTTTTCATTTGTGTCTTCTCAAATGTGAGTCCCCTCTTCCTTCATCTTTATTTACACTAATCTGTTTTCATAACTTGCTTTGAATTGCAAGCAGACTTTTTTCTGTCAGCCAGTTTGAAGGGGCAGCAGAGGCATCCCCCTCAACTCCTGCTTGCCTTGTGCCCAAGAGGAATCATTTCTCCTAAGGAAAGAGCATCATGGCAACTGCTTTGACATGATGCATTTCATGCTGACTGGTCAAGATCAATTTTAGGAACAAACTGTAGCATGCAAGTGTTGCCACTCTTCCATTTGTCTCTGCAGTCAGGCTCACATCAAACACACTCCACGTCACGTCATGGACCAGAAGAAAAGGTTTGCATCTAAAACAGTGGGACTCACAGCCAACACTATCAGAAGTGTTCCATAGTGATGGCACTGTGGCAAAACACAGATTTCTATCAGAGAAACACAGATCATGCTCAGGAGGACAGCAGTGTTTGTAAAAGCGTGGAGTACATAATGAGGAGAATTTCACCATGCACAGCAAGGAGATGTGTCGGCAGCTACAAAGCAATAGATTTAATTCATACCTGCAAATAATTTGATCTTCAATTTTCCTCCACGTTACTTTCTACACCCAAACAGCTTGTACGAGCTATCAACGGGCAGAAATTGTCAAGGAGTTATGGCTTTTTAAGATCTGACTTTCTCAGCAGTTGCAAACACAAGAGCAGAATGCTGATTAGCCCTAAGATGACATGTGCATAAAAAAAAAGGACCCCAGGAATATAATAATTCAAGGCTACTTACAATGGATTGTGTTTTTGTAAACACTTCACAAATAGTGAATTGGGGAATCTGAGCCCCGAGCTGAAAGCCAGGCTGAATGCATTTCCAGGAGACATGCAGTTAGTACCTTGACTGTGGTAAGATTACAATGAGCATTTTTCACTATTGCTAAGTATACATTTGAGCCGTGTGGGTCAGCATGGTGACTCAGCAATCAAAGTTACTTCATCCTGCTGCAGAGGACTGCAGTTTGGTTTCCAGCACCACATTTAGGATTTCCAGGGGGAGCAGGAGATGAGTCAGGGAATTAGAGCAACCTTGCATTACTTAACTAGTGCTTGTGGCTTGATCAATGGCACTGGGAAGGCTCTGCTGTAGGGAACCCCTGCAACAGTGTCGCAGTGTGCTCAGTGCTACAGGGCGCTGTGGAGGCTGCCACTGCCCTCAGAAATAGGGGAAAATAGAGAACACAAAAAAAGGTACATACTGTGAGCAAATAATGCGAAAAATTACTGTAGCATCACATGGCAGGTAGTATTTACCTTACTGAGTGTGAACTGATGCATACTGTATCCCATCTGTGATGCAGGCACACATAAAACTTCATATTGCATGGCAAAAAAATACTGCTATTTTTGGAGGTATAGCAAATCCCTGGTAAACTGGAATGTACACAAACCCCACAACATTCCTTAGAGCAGGAGTGTGTCCTCGCTGGTCAGCTGCAACATCGGGCAGGTAATTAAAAAATGCCTGGATAAAATGAGCAAGGTCTTGTTTATCAATCAACATCCTATTAATTAGTTCACATGCCAATTTTAATTGAAGTGATTTGTATTAATAATGGTCGTCTGTGCAAGTTGTGTGGCTTACCTGCAGGAATCTGTCCTTGCTCCTGGGCTTAAATTTTGGCAAATATCCCAGCCTAGGAAATACCATCACAATTTCAGAACACTGATTTTTTGAGCACTAAATAGCTGTGTAACTGATAGCTACTTATTAATAGAACCCTTACATGGGAAACCATCATCTGATAACTACATCTGAAGTGAAAACAGAATAACAGTGTTATGTAAGAAACTCTCTAGCTGAATCCATATCATAAAAAAGCTCCAATGACACACATAAGGGGGTAACATTATTTGCAAATTATAATAATGGCTTTCCACATCTGTTCTCATGAAGAGGGAAAGCTGTGTAGCTGCTGGTATTTTATTTAAGGTTTGAATACATCCCATATTGCTTTACATTTTGCAAAAAAAAAAAAAAAACCAAAAAAAAAAAAAAACAAACCAACTACAAAACTATTACTTTTCTTCATTTTACCTTTTCTTATTTTGTTAAAGTCAGTGCTGTAGCTCAGGTTACTTGGAGATTGTCCTAATCCCAAGATCAGGTCAAGCCTCTTCTGGAACTGAATTATCCCAGGTGTGCTTTCAATTAAAAAATTACTCTGTGAGGACAAATATTAGGACAATCACAGCTGCTTCTGTGCTACTGCACGTGATTGTTATTTTATCATTTATAGACTTGCCAGAGCTCCCTGGTGCTGTGTGCTGTCCTCACACTTCACAAGAGGCAATGCCTGCCCCAAGGAGCTTAGAATCAAAAACCACAGAATGGGCTGGGAGAAGGGAATTAATCAATTATTGACTTTCTCAGCATTAAATACAGGAGTATCTGAGGCATGGAGATTCAATGACTTGGCTAGGTTATGCAGAGAGTCTATAAAAGAATTGGGAATTGAAAGTAGCCCTCTTCCATCTAAATCCAGACATGTTGAGTCATCAGTCAATAACAAGACTGATTTCCATGGCAGTGGTGTTTGGAGGCTTTAATCAGGTTTCATGTCCTATTATGCCGGGTACTGTGTAAATATAGAATAACAGATACTCTCTGCCGGCATGTCCTTAAACAGATCCCTGCTGATTTCAGTGGAACTCTACACGTCCAGAAGGATACCCTGGGGTAGATCTGATTTTCTAAATAGGGACGAGGCACAGTAGGTGGGAGTAAAATCTGCAGGATTTATGGGTAACATACCATTATAGGTAACGGGTAGCAACTTTGATCCCTTGTTTTATTTTGGAAGAGGGTAAATGAATGCGGGAGAATCATAAACTTTTGCAGTGATAGCCTGGTACCCACACACTTCGAAGCATCTCAGTAATGGTGTTTAACTGAAATGTAAAGTTTTTCTGCCCAAGAATAAATCAAATACACTTAAAACAACTTTGGCAAAGCTTTTCTCCAGTTTTGGGACACAGTCTTTAGCAAAGAGTGACCTCTTTTCTAGCTGAAAAGGTGGGACTGTGAAAAGTGGATGGAAAATAAAGATGCTATAATGGGAGAACTGTGAGCACGTTTGGAGGACATCTGCTAAGATGTTATCGGTGGCAAAGAAGCCCTGCCCATTCGGTGACATCATTCCCTACAACTGCCAGCCTGTCCTGGCAGGCTCCGGGGCTGCAGCGGAGCGCTGTGTGAGAGCCAGGCTGGATGCGGCAGAGGAACACAGTGGGCTCGATTCCCTCCGGGCTGACAGGCAATAAATGGCTGAGGAGCAGTCGCTCCTCCAGCTGAATGCAGATGACAAGGCTGAGGGCAGTGAAGACCTCAAGGCCAGTCAACAGATTGATTTCTTTGTGGTCACCTTTGTCATTTTAAAAGTTAGTATGTTATGTGAGCATCAAGAAGCTCCTGCAGAGATGGTGCTCAGCACTGGACATGGACATGTGGAGAGGTGGGTTCCCACACAGCCCTGGGGGGATAGTCCTGTCCTGACCTACACAGGCTCCTCTTGGACCCAGTTCATGCATGAACCCTTCTGTTCAAGGCTGGGATGGGAAGCTCTGCAGACAGGCAGTGTCCAAGAAAACTGATGCTAGTGACAAGTATGCTGAGGGGTGGGGTGGGCAACCAAACGGGTACTTGTTACATCAGCATGTGTGCAGGGGTTTTGACCCTGAATTTTGCAGTGCATGTGTCTGATTCTTGCTCCTAATATCTTCTTAAACTTCTCCCTAATATCTACTTCTGGTTTCAATGCCTTACTCTCTAACAGTGTACTTGAATCAGGACTGTGTTGTTGAGGCAGACCTCCAGATCACATTGATTTATTGCAGTTAGGTTTGTATCACAGACCAGTCTGGGAGTGTATGAACTGAGTGCCCTTCCAGTGAACCTAAAGCAGTGTGATCCGCCAGAGCAGTTCACATGAACTCTGGCCATCACTGAATATATTGTCCATGGGATCCCATTAAAGCTAGCCTCAAGCACCCCCACTTCCCTGAAACACCTTTGGTTTGGAGATGGGGTCCTCAACATCCGCAGAATCACTCCAGAAAACCACTCCTCCAGGGCCACTACTGGTCACACACACCAAGTGCATTGCAGCTTGTTGCTCTCAGGGAACTTCAGCTGAGGGCAGAGGAAGAGGGTTTGGGCTTGGAGAGGAGCCCAACCCCCTCAGAGCAGGATGGACATAACTCACTCTGGCCACAGAGTGCAGCAGCCACAAGCCTATCTGTAGGCACAGCTAACAAAACCAGTATAGAAGTAGCCAAAGGCTAGAAAAACACTCAAAAGTTTTGTGACAATAAGACATCTTGCAGAAAAGGAGAACTCAGTGATTTTACTGAAGGCAAGTGGTAGCATAAGCTTAGACATCAAAGAAACACAGGAGAGTGATTCTCAAACAAACAAAAATAAATTTATAATATATAAATTATTTCTGCACCTTTCCTTTCACAGGACTGCTTCTTATATCACAAATAAAACAGATTCTGAATATAGATAAAGACATCAGTAAGCACAATTTTGTGGTTGCAGTAGCCAGTGTCAGACCAGAATGATGATGGAACAGTCACTTTTCCCCTTAATTTTCCCAACTATATAATTTTGAGCAGGTGATTCAAAGCATAGCAGATTGTTGTATGCATGCAGATGCCATTAAAAACACACTGAAGAAATTACAAGCAATCTCCTCTCTTCTAGCATTATGAAAATGATAAAAACACTTGCCTGTCCACTGGGTAAATGGCAAAGGTATATACACTTTACAGGATATGGGAAGCCCCTGTCACCATAATGCTTAAAACCTTAAAAACTTGATTGAAACTCTTGCTCTAGGAAACTGCAAATGTCATGATGAAGACTGAGCTGCTCTGTGCTCCTGTCAGCTGGAGATCCATGTGGCCAGAACCAGTGCTCCAAGAACCCACTGCTGAGCCTGTGCCCATCCAGCAGAGTGGCTGCTGCTCCTTTGACAGAGATCTGTATGTGGGGATCTGCAGGGGTAATCAACCACTGAAATAGCCCCCAGGTTAATATGCCCACATTGTGCTTAGCTCTGTAATTTTAGGTGAAGAACATAATCAGCACTGGGTGTGTGAGTGTTGGGAATGCAACAGGAACCTGAAAGTTTTTGGCTTTTATTTTAGTATGTGCCTATAATGTCAGTATTTCAGTCTCAGAGGATTTGCCTACCTGACTATAGTTAAGATCGTGATGTTCTCTCACACAGATCATTGGAGTTTAGCTTTTTTGGGTATCTTTCCTGATCTAAGAATTCATGACAAGTCACTTTACAAGGAAGGGAGAAAACCAGCAGTTTGAAGCAGACTTCAGTCCCTTAGGATCAAAGCCCAAGTCTTCTGATGAGCCTACAGCACCAAACGGTGCCTAGTCCAGACTGAGAGTCGTGGTTATTGCAGTGGGGTATGGCATAGAACTGAATATCTGCTATTTTTGCATGCTTTATTTAGTGAATTTTCTATGCAAACCACTTGGGTTCCTGTTTATGTATCAAACTCCCCACAGCATATCTGCCCCTTGTCATGGCTATCATTATTTCTGGTGAAGAGGAGTGTACTGCTCTCACTTGGGAGTTAACAGCAGTGACACCCTGCCATCCTAGGGCTGTCTGGCTTTAGCATCCCAGGAACAGAGGCAGGAAACCAAAGCAAGGTCTCCTGTCTAGCCTATTCTAGGACTTTCAGCAAGCCATGAGGAAGGGCACCAAGGCCTCATTCAGTGCTGCTCTCCAGCAATGTTACCAGTTCAGATGATAGCAGTTTTGTAGGAAATTCATTGGAGAATTACAGACGAACTCATACATCTATTTAGTCTCCAGATGAATTTCTATAAAGCAAATGCACAATGTTTCAGCATGACTATATTTATTATTTTTTTCCAGAGAGCCTGCTATTGTTTTGCTATTGAGAAATACACCTTCAAACATTGGATTAGTTAAGTTTTAGAAGCACAAGTATGTTTATTATATTTGGCACTGTGAAAAGCACTTCTAATTTCTATTTATATTGAGCTAGATTCTTCACTGAGACCAAAACTGTGTTGTTTGTTTAAAAGCTATTAATGCCTAGACTGAGATACCAGCTCTGTGATCCTAATAAGATGTCATACAGTTTTTTCCTCTGAGTACAGCCCACCTTTTAAAAAGGGAGGAACAAATTCACTGTTGGCCCACAGAGGTGCTGTCATTACTTGAATCATGGAACAGAGCTTGTTCTACTGGGGGTTAACTCAGTAATTCCACTTCATCTTACCATTCTAATCTTTCCTCTAATGCCTGACTGTATTTTTATCCAAAGCTTCATAATTTAAAAATTTAGAAATAATTTTTAAAAGTGATACTGAATTAATTGTTACCTATATATGTGTTAAAAATGGGTGGGAACAGGAGTGCCTGCTCTTTTGGCGTGGTATCAATACACTGTCTGGAAATCATCCATTCTTTGCCACTAAATCCTACATTCGGTATTTTTGGGTAATGTAATACCAAGGCTCAGTTGATGCATCTTATCCTGAAGCACTTAATAAACTAGAGTTAACAGATGTGAAATTTGAAGAAGCGCTCAGGGAATCTAGGGACTTCCCTGAAAATTAGGGTTTATAGACTATAATCCCACTGATGATAGCTGAGTGATAAAACCCACATTGTTTGTATTTATAACAATTCTTGAGTGATTTCATTGTTCTCAAAGAAAAAAAAAAGCTGCTTTTGTTCATTGTTGATACAAAGTCACTCTTGTTGTTGCAGACCAGGCACTTCCTACTTTACCTGGGTATTTTTATCCACAGTACTTTGCTGTGTTTGAGAGATAAGCCCTTACTCCAGACTCTGAATCACACTTCCCTCTCAGATTTGGGGAATGTCAGATCCAGATCGGGATCCAAACTTTCTAGTTTGGGCCTGTCTTTCATCATGGTAAATCAACAGTCGGCAAATCTAAACAATATGTTCATGTTGAAATCTGGAGGGTTTTTTTAATTGTACTTCCTTTCTAGCAAACAACGGACGTTTATTTTCTTCTCTTCAGGACAGAAAACTGTTTACTCTGTGATCTTATTTTTTAAACTGCTGCTTCATTTGCAGGGGGAAGTCCTAATGACCTTGCTCACCACGAAGCCTGGGAGCTTATCAATCAGGAGAGGGTTTGTCAGGAAGGTGAGAAAGCTCTCCTGAAATCAGATCTATTACCAGAGATCCCCCTGCCCCCACTGTCTCACAGCCAGTGAACTCCTATACTTACATGCACTCTTTACTTCTAGATGTAACTACAGCCTGAAGACTCAAAATTAGTTGATAAATTAATTTTGTCCGTGTTTTTGTTAAGGAAAATACATGTCCTCTGAGCTGCCCGCAAGTTTTCCACACTGATGATGAATTTAATTTTAAATACATCTTTAAGGACTACCTACATTTTAATACACACTACGTATTTTGTAAGTAATGCATGGTAGGTCAAAATGTGATCACAAACCCAGATTTTTCCTTTCCATTAGCTTTACATCTTAGAGAGTTCCCACAGCCATTCAATTCTGCCCTGGGTAACTGGGCCAGTACCACGGGGCCTGCTTACTCTGCTAAAGTACCTGAATTGTACATTTTTAAAATTGTGCTGAAATATGCCCCAGTAAACCTAAAGGTGACGCACAGAAAATCCCACACTGGCGTAGCTGCTCTGCCAGCAGGAACTACTCTGTACATTGGTGGGAAAGGAGGCATTACTCTTTCTTCACCCTCCATGAAGAAATGGGAAACATTTCTCCTCTGCCTTATCGTTGGCTCCTCTAGCACACCAGCGTACCCAAAATCCAGGAATCCATTTGACACTCGGTAACCCTGATTACAGATATGATCAGTCAGACCTAGCTGATCAAAACGGAAGAAGAAAGTGAATTTCAATAAACATTTACAATCGTCAAAATGATGTGGTAAAAAAGCCTCTTATTATATCCAATAAGTTTGTAAAGACAGAGCTGTATTCCCCAGCTTTACTGCTGTAAATGCGTTTTATGCACTTTTATATTGCCAACGGTGCATAGCTGTGGGAAGATGTGCTGTTTCCTAAATTCCAGCCAGCTTCGGATTGCAGAAATGTGATCATCAGTGATCGTATGTTTCTGAAGAAATCCAATCAGTTCTTACAACCCAGTTAACGTTTATGGCACTGTCAATTTGAGAATAAGCAAGATCTCTTAATGACCGAAGAAGACAAATTTTGATAGTGGAAGGGCAGAGAAATGTTAATCTGTCATAGGGGTTTCCACAGCATTGTTTTTAGAGCAGAATGGCTCTCAAAAACCTTACCAAAAATATTGTCATGCTGTAAGCAATAGTTTAAGCAATTTGTCATGTTTTGAGCCATTCCTACTGTGAAAGCAGGATGGCCTCGAGTGCAACATCCAGAATCACTACCCCAGCCCCTCCATGGGCAATTCCTTAATGCAGCCTGTCCAATGTGGAAAGGGATATTGAGCATCCTCCCAGGTACTCTGGTACCTCGTTATTTAATCATCTGGTATATTATAGGAATACTGTAAGGGAAAACTCTGAGGGCAGAGAAGCAGAACTGGCATCCCATGCTTTTGGGGAAGCTTGCTGGAAGCACCCCAAGAGGTTTAAAGGAGCCTGGCCCTTCCTAGAGTCTAAAATGCTGGGGCTGCCTGAGCCTCTCACCTATGTGGGGCAGGATGCCTCATTTTTGGGGATGCCCTTTGTCCAGAGAAGGGCACTAATCTGGTGAAGGGCCTGGAGAAAAAGTCTTACAAGGAACAGCTGAAAGAGCTGAGGGTTTTTAGCCTGGAAAAAAAGGAGGCTCAAAGAGGATCTTATAATTCTACAGAACTCCCTGACAGGAGGGTGTAGGCAGGTGGAGCTCAGTCTCTTCCCGGACAATCAATGACAGGACCAGAGAACACAGTCTTATGCTGCACCGAGAAAGGTTTAGGCTGGACATTAGCAATAAATTCTTCACAGGAAGGGTGTTTTGACATTGGAATGGGCTGCCCATTCCAGTGGGAGGTGATGGAGTCACTGTCCCTGGAGGTGTTTAAGGAACGACTGAAGTGGCACTTAGCGCCATGGTCTGGTTGACATGGGGCGATCGGTCATAGTTTGGACTCGCTAACCTGTCTTTTCAAACCTAATTGATTCTGTGATTCTGTGAAATTGTCCATGCTCCAGGCAGCCGGCTCACAGGCCGAGTCAGGAGAAGCCTCGTCCCTCCCCTCCCGGGGCACAGCGTCCCCACCGCTCCGGCCCAAGGCCGGGCCGGTGCCAGGGGAAGGGGGAACACGGAGCCGCCCGGGGCCAGGAAACGCCGCCCCCGGGGCCTGGGGCCGGGCCGGCGGGTGGGCGGAGGGGCCGGGCAGGCGGGCGCTGCTCCGCCGCGCTGCGGGAGCTCGGAGGGTGGCGAGGCCGCGAGCCCCGTCCGGGGAGCGGCGCTGAGCGAGCGGGGCGGCCCCTCGGCTCGGGCGGGAAGCGGCGGCGGCGGGGCCCGGCGGCCGCGCCGCGGAGGGTGCGAGCGAGCGCCGCGGGACGAGCCCGGCCCGGGCGGCGGCAGCGGGCCCGGGGCTGCGGGGGGAGGCGGCGGCGGAGCGAGGCGAGGGGCGGCCTCGCAGGGCGGAGCGGCGGGGAAGGCGAGCCGGCTGCCGGAGCGGGCGTGCGAGCCCCACGGGCCGAGCGCCTGCGAGAGGGGGAGGAGGAGCCGCCCCGCCGCCCGGGGATGGTGAGGAGGAGGCGGCGGCTGCCGGGAGCCCAGTGAGGCCTTCGCTCGGCGCCCGCCGCAGAGCCCGCCCGCCTCGCCGGCCGCCCCCTTCCCCCGCTCGCTCGCTCGCTGGCTCGCTCCCCCCTTCCCTCCCCTTCCCCTGACTCCCTCCCCAGCTCCCTTCCCCTGCCGCCGCCGCCGCCGCCTCCTCCGGGGCTCCAGCCATGTAAGTGACCCGCTCTCCGGCTGGGAAGGGCTGGGGGAAGGAAGCGCCGGGGCCGGGGCCTGCTCGGCGCGGCCGCATTGTGCGGGGCCGGGAGGGAAGGGAAGGGCCGGGAAAGGGGGCGGCCGCTTTCCCTTCGCCTTCCCCGGGTGTGCGCTGCCCCCGCGGCCCCCGGGCACGGCCAGGCGGGGTGGGGAAGAGGAGGCCCGGGCTGCGGCCGCCCCGGCCGGTCGGTCGGTCCTGCCGGCGGCCCGGGGCGGACAGGAAGCTGTTGGCTCCCCGGGGATGCGGTGGGAGAGAGGGCGGCGGGGCGGGGGGCTCCTCCCGGGCCTGCCCCCGCCCCGGGCCCTGCGCGAGCATCCCCCGGGGAAGCGGCGGTGGGGGCGGCTGGGGGGTGGTTTGTGCTATTTGTGAAACAGCGGCGAGCAAAGTAGCCGAGGGCCCCCCATTTTCCCACCTCCCCCGCCCCCATTTTCTCCTCTTGTCTTCTGCGGCCGCGTTGTTCAGCCCAGCTCCGCTTTGCGGACCACTGAGTGTTTGCCGACGGGGTTGTGATTCCCTCCGTGGGCATTTCGCGTGTGTAGGTGGCTGTGCAGCGCTTGTGGACTTGAATTTTTTTTTTTTCTTTTTTTTTTCTTTTTTTTTTCTTTTTGCAGTCGTGTTTTGCAGAGGTGTAGGGAGCTGTCTGCCGAATTCCCCCCCACCCCTCCAGGTGAAGCAGCTGCCGAAATGTTCTTAGAGACTTGTAGGACTTGTGTCTGCTTCGTTGTAAAACCCATAATCAAACATATAAACGTTCTGGTACTTTCAATTTATTTTACTGACAGGACGCTAGTGATGCAGATACAGCTTGCACCTTATTGGTGGTGTGTGCCCCCCCTCCCCGGCCACCCCTTTGGGAAATATTTAACTGTTTTGCTTTGTTTTCCTACCACCTTTATCATGTAAGAAGCAAATTAATGATTTGCGCTAGTTTGTTTTATTTATACCACAGGAGGGACGTACATTTCAAAATACAGTTATAAAAGGGAGTTACTAACACTTAATGCTGAAGAGTATTTGTTTGCAGGTAAATAAATTTGACATACTGCATGACTAGTAATTACTTTCATGTAGTAGTTTCATGGTGACAGCCACAACATTTGTCTGAGTTAGCAGATTTAAAGACCCTGTGGAACTACCTTTGATATTTTTAAATAATAGGGTTTGTGTTGTGTGTGGCGTTTATAGAACTGTTTTTGGTGTGCAGCAGCGGTAAATCAAATTTAAAAATTGATCCAGTGTCCACAATTCACTTTCAGCTCCAGTGTTCACTTTACAGTCTTATGAAAATGTCCTGTAAGTGATTACATTAACAATTAAATAGTTACACAACTGTCTTGATTTCTTTGGGGACTGAACAAAACTTCAATTACAAATACTTCAAAATGGAATTTGATTAAATCTATCTCAGGTAGGCAGCGAAGTTCTGAGCAGCACAGTTCTTAAATCATATGAGCATAAACTGTAAAAGGACTTGTTCTTGTTTGGGAACATAAAGAAGATTTTGTCTGGGCTGCAGAGGGGCTTATGAAGAAGTCACTTTTCTGCCATCCCTCAGTTTTGAAATAGGTAGCTTAGTTTGTCCTATCAAACTGTTGTTGTGTTTGCAGCATGGACAGTTGGATGTCGTAACTGTGGCCCCTCGCCTGAACAGCGTTAACCTCCTGTCTATTGATCAGCAGAGGCAGGAGAACACAAATATTTCAAATTACTGTTTTGTAAACCTAGATTAGGCTAATAGATTGAAAGAAAAAAAAAAAGGGTGAGATGTGGCTGTAGAGATTTTTGTTTTCCAATTACCATTTTCCCCATAACTTAGTATCTGTGAATCCGTTGCGAACCTTGTGATCTGCTGCACTTGCTGCCATGAAATTCCAGCTTAGATGTGGTGTCATTGGACACACACAGCGCACAGTAGTAAATACTGGTGGCCACACCTAAGTCGTGGCCCACAATGCCTTTTTTGTAAGGGAAGCTAAGATGGTGGCACAACCTGGTCCTTCTAAGCTTCCTTGAAAGCTGTCTGCCCAGATTTGGTAACTGGGTCATGGTGCGAAGCTGCTGCAGGCACAGAGGGCCTTGAGCACGTTGGAATCACTGTTGCTCCTGTGAAACAGCCAGGGCAGGATTTGCGTAACGCGGGAGATGTACTTCACTGGTCAAAGCCTGGTGGGAACATCTATCTGTACGCTCCACTTGAAATGTTGGCTGGAGCCCAACTTTGTTGTGTCTGTGCTGTTTAGGTGCCGTTGGCTGTCAGCTGGGAGCACTGGGAGGAGAGAGTAGGTTGCTGGTGGCATCCCGTGTAACGGGCCTGAACGCACCGCCCTGGCCCAGTCCAGTGCTCGTGTACCTTGTCTGCTCTCATGAAAGTGTCATGTGGCCACAGTAGGCAAACTTGGGTAGCTGGATTCCGTTTTGCCTGGTCCTGCTGCTGTGCATTATGAGAACGTGTACGGATGTGTAGCACGTTTGAGCTCAGAGTGTCCCGGGAGAATCACGAATGTGCCACACCAGGGCAGTGGGCATCAGTAACTGGTGGTGTGACAGGGCAAAGTGTTAGCCCAGGGGAATGCTTTTTTGTAATCTGCTTTGTGATCTGGGCTAACAAGTGCAGCCCAGAAACAGTCTGATGTGCCAGGACTGAGGCTGGTGGGTCAGTCTCCCTTTAGTCCCTTGCTTACTCTCCCTCATAAAGATGAGGTGATTACCATAGGTGCTCCTGCATCCCGTAAGCTTAAGCTTCAGCTTAATGGAAGACTTCCTTTTCTTTCTGATCTGCTCTAGGGCATGAGTGGAAACAAATACAAAACTTTACATTGAAAAGAGGACAGGAAGTACAGATTTGTATTTCTACTTTCTTAGAGAAAAAAGAAGGTGAGGATAATGTATAGAAGAGAATGAGAGAAAGAGCTCTAACACAATTCTCCCAAATACGGAAAAAGGGGTCCTGCTCCACCTTCTGTTGGATGGTTGGTTTGACTGACTCCTTAAAGCAGGTTTAATTGCTCCAGTGCCTACAGAAGTGAGTTATCTCATTATTTACGAAGAACTTAATAACCTTTAAGGAGTTAATATGTACGCAAAACTGGTGTCACCATGATACGATGCTGATGTCATACCATTCATGATTTACAGCACTTCAGCTGCGTGAGGACTACTGCAGTGTTAAAAAAAGTATTACAGAAATGCGTAATGAAAAACAAGCAAAGAGGAGACTAAGAGAAAGACCAGGTTGTTTAGCTTTTGACAGTATTCAGTCCTGTGCAGACATAGACTGGAGCAGCCAGGTCATACTTACCTCAGATGCCCTCTCTTCACTGGGAACCATTCCTAGATGGCCATAAATGAGGACTGTAATCATTCCTTTTCTTTTTTTTTTTTTTTTTTCCCTCTAAGGATTTTATGGAAAAGGAACTTTTTCTGGTTTACACATCTTCAGTAGTACATTGACCTATAGTTAACTTGCTCTTCTATTCCAAGAAATTACTCTTGCTTGCTGCCACTGTCTTCAATAACATCTCTTATAAAATAGATGTATTAGACACAGCTTCAATATGTGTTTGAAAATACAGTAGATAGAGCAGTTTTGCTGCTGCTGAAGCTGTGCCTATGGACATCTTGTTAGACAGTGAGAAGGGATCCCCAGCTCTTCACATTGCAAATTAAAAATAGCTTAAGTTTCTCCATGTGAAGTAAGTGCTCTGACATGGCTGACTGAAGGACTGAGGTGGGACCCGTGATGCAGGTTGGTGTCAGGAAGTGTTTAATGTTTTTCCACTTTGTTGTGCCACAGCTTCTTTACAAAACTCTCCGCCCCCTTCACCACCCCTCTCCCCTGAAAGGAGGAGGGCAGGTAAAGACACATCCCTGAGAGCATGGCTTCAATAGTAAGTGGGAAATGTTTCTTGGGTAGGAATGGTAGGGAAAAGGCAGTCCAAGCTGCTTGGACACCACAGAGAGTAGAAAAAATAGTCCCTCTGAACTTTGTATTTCTTAGTTGATCTGCTTTTTTTGGCTCTGTTGTCATTCAAATTTGGATTATTAAATGACAGTTTAGCTGATGACAAGCAGGAAGCTGCCAAGTTGTAATCCTGGCAAGTGTTAACGCAGGAAAAACGGGAGTAAGTTAGCTGCAGATTGGAGAATTCTGGTCCTTCATCCTTTTGCATGTTTTTAATAACAGTATTGCCCTTTCTACAGTCTAGTTTGTCTTGTAGCTTCCTTTTTTTTATGTATGGTTGTTGGAAAGGATACTGATTGCTCAGTGCCTCTAAATGGTTGAGTTCAGGATGCAGAGGTAGGATTGCACAGTCCCTGCACCCTGTATGACACAAAGTTAGAAGCGTTAATTTTCACACCTGGGTGTTGCATTTCCATACTCAAGCTGTGATAATCTTGGGGGTTTTGTTCAACACTTTGCAAATTGCTCAAGCCTCTAAGTGAGGTCTAGTCTCCTCTTGACATCAGCAAGCAAGTCTAGCTTGCATGGCTATTGTGCATTTTCCATGGCCATTTTGAAAGGAAGGAGCATGCTGTGTTTGTCAGGTTTCCATCCTAATTGCTCTGGAGCTCAAGGAGTTTGTTCCAAGGTATCTCTCGCAGCTGTGGATTACTGGTCTCTATTCTGCAGCATACAGTTTTCTCATATTTATTTATGAAATTAGGAATAACTTCACGTCACTTGTTCCAATGTAATTTTTTTGTGTTTCTTGCCTCCCTTAGGCAAACATCTGTTTCATGGAGTTGATAATTCTAACTAGTGAGATCGGCAGATTTGTAATTTGGGAAAAAAACCCAAACTCACCTTGCTTTTGGGAGAACTCAGCATAAACTGTTAACTGGAAAAGCTGAGGAACAGTAACAAACAGTGTAGGTTTGTAGGCAGAGTGTCAGGGCCATGACCTCCTTTCTCCATCCATTTCTGCTGGCAGTGATGGAGCTTGTTCAAATTCGAGCTTTGTGCTTTGAACGCTGCCTGTTTCAGATCACTCGGCTGTAGTACAAAGCCCCCTGCCCCTGCTGGGGTTTCAATTCTAGGTTGGATTCATTTTGACCACCTGTTTTCTTCCATCCAGTGTTGTGTCTTAGTGAATTATGGGGAATTAGTTGCTTTTTAATCTAGTTTCTGATGGATGGCTATCACCTGCATGCTCAGAGATAATTGATGCGCACGTGCCAAATGCATGCAGAGATGGTATATATTTGTCAGGTGGGAATGGGATGTCTCTGTGGTAGGTGAGAGACTCCAGTAAAAGCCAGGTCTTTGGTGGCAGTTTGCAAATGCTGCTGGGTTTTTGTTTTATTAAACTTGTTGGTTACTGCTGGGAATTTGTCACCAATTAGGTTTTTTGATCACTCAAGTAATACTAAGTTGAATAGCAGCATGGACACTTGAAGAGCACAAAAGAATGAAAAAAATAGGGAATATTTGTAATCAGAAGCAGAAAAATAATCAGATTCAATTTAGAAAAATAATAAAAGTTAATGCATTTGGGAAGAGATTACATTCAGTGAGGGAGATAAATGCACAGAATGTTTCTGTGGTAGTCAGCCATAAGCAAGACACATTTTCAATAAGAAATGGCAATCTTGAGCTATATAGAGAGGGATTTTGTCTCATAAAGCAGAGGAATAAAAATCCCAAGTTGTGCTTGGGTATATTGTGAGAAAGGCAGCAGCAAACTGCAACACGGTTAAAGAAGAGCAATAAAATTGATCAGGGTGCTGTAAGGGCTAATTTGGCATAACAGTAAGGTACGTGAGCTTATCTGTGGTTGTTTGTATATCTCTAGGAGAGGTAGAAGTTAGAAATATCAAAGGTGGAGAAGATACTTTTTGGGGAGTTAGGAGATCTGAATGAGATTGAGGGGATGATGCTGAAGGTAGGAAAATCTGAAGCAGGATAGAAATACTTACTGACAGAGATTTATCTCTAAGACACGCTGTGTGCTGGTTAATAGACTATTATCAGGCTGTAAAGAAACCTTTCAGGAGAAGTTTTGGAAATCTTCCTCACCAGGAAACATTGAAAACTGTTTTTTTGTGATATTTCAGAATTTTTATTGTTGCAAAGAATGAGGTGATGTTGCAGAGACGGAGGTCTACTAGGTAAGGTCTTGAATCCACCTGTAATTCAGACAGCACCTGGCAATATTTGAGTCTGCCCATGATCAGCCTACTCAGCGAAGAAGCAGGACTTTAGCAAACCTGTATTTTGGCACCTCCACCTGCCGAGATAAATTATTTTGGAAAGCTAAGCCCTTGTTTAAGATTTGTAATAATAATAGAAAAATCCCAAACTTAACAATGCGGCAGTGAAAACTACTCCCTGTTGTATACGTTGTTGTACATCTGTGACATGCTTTGAAATGATGGTGTACTCTTCTTTTGATCCTTTTAGAAATAGCTGGAAAGGAGGAAAACGGAGGAAAAACCCTTGTCCCTCTTGTGGAGCTGTCTACTGGAGTTCAAGAATTTCAGCTGAGTGATCTTTTGCCATAAACTGGTTTTTAAGAGACATTCCTGCCATTATGAATGAAGTAGCGATAGTGAAGGAGGGCTGGCTTCACAAACGAGGTAAGTGACTCTTCCCTTCTGGACAGTACTATGATCCATCCCTCTCTAATCTGGTGTTTAGCAGCATGTACTCAAGTAATCCATTATTTTCCTGTTCATCCTAGTGGGAAACAGCACATAGGTAGCATACCTGACTTTTTTTCAAGCTTTAGAAAATGCATGTATAAGGGGTTTTCTTGTGTGTGTGTGTGTGTGTGTGTTCACCAAAAATGGGTGTCAAGTGCTTTGAAAATGATGATAAAGGTAGCAAGTGAAGGAGATTAAATTACTTAGAATGGTAGAGGTTAAATAATTTTGGTTTGTGTATGTAGGTCTGTAGCTTTCCTTTTTGTACTAGAAGGGAGAACTAAGATGAATGTTTTTGAACAGTGAAAAATATGCCTGTATTTTGTGAGCAGTGCTGTGCTCTTGCAGAGACTTGCTAGAATATGTGCTCTTCTGCTATTCTGTGTGTGTCTGAACTGCTCTGGGTACCTGTCCTGGACAGGAAGAATAGCCTTGAGTTTCTGCACTCTGTATATTTTGGTCGTACCATGAACGACATTTTATTTTTCTACAAAGTCTTTATTCTTGACAGACTGGCAAAACTGAAAAGACAGTCACATGTATGGTTAGGCTTTTTGCCTTCTTAAATGTTTTCTTCCTATTACAGTGAGTTTGTTTTTTTTGGGGACGTGTTCATTTTCAAGTACCTCAGCATTGATTCTATAGGGTATTACCTGTTCCTTTGTATTCTGCTATTGTTTCTTGGAAAGGAGAGAGCAGTGTTAGGTACTTTCCATGATAGTGTCATTTTTTTGGACCAAAACCAGAATCTCTGTGAATCTGTGTGCTCCAGCAGTAGGGAAGCTTACATGGTTCTGCAGACTCAGGATTTTTCTAGAGGGTTTGCAGCAACTTGCCTGAAGGTGCAAAGGTGTAGCATAATTATTTATGGAAGAAATTTGAAATACATTATCATAACCTTGGTAAAGGCTGATGGTTCTTCGGCAGCAATAAGAAATATCTAGGAATTTAGAAAACATGTTGATAATGTGTATTTAAGAGGGTGGAAGTGTATATTTCTAACAGTTGGATATGCAGTGTAGTTTAGCAGATTGATGCTTGATGTACAAATGTTTTGTTCAAGTTTTTTTAGGGGGGGTGTGTGGGATTTTTTTTTTGTTCTGGTTTATTTCGTTTGGAAACACCTTTGCACTCATTAGCTTAACTAGCTAATTCTGGTGTACCCAGGCTGCTTTGTTCTGACAAAGTATTTGAGAACTATTCTGTGTTTGGATAAAATAGAAGAAGGAAACAAAGAGTTATACTTCCCATTCCCATTTATGAATGAAGAAACTCTTTAAATCAGAGATATTTTTTTAGTTTTAAGCAATGTTTTCAGGCTGAGTGTTTTTAACCATCTGTTGTTGCAATTCTTCCTGCACTTACCTGTAATTAAAAAAAAATTCTGTTATTTTGAGGAGCACAGCACAAAAATCTGAGGGAGAAACATTTATTTTAAACAATATGGAAAAGGCATTGTTAGGATGTTTCAGAGGCACATGTGTCTGAAACTTTTAAGAAATCATGTTGTAGTTCAGGTTTGTCTGTGTTTAGTTTTGGAAACTGAATTTTTATTGTTTCTAGGATTACAAGAAAGCTACTTTTAAGTGAGGAGACCTCTGGAGGAGGTCTTAGTAAAAGATGCCCAGATCTCCTGATCTGATTTTTTTTGTTGTTTTAAAATTGCCTTAGAGAAACAGATTATTATCTCTGATGGATTGCTGATAATATTATGATGAGATTACGTGCTGAGCACATTCCCATTTTCAAAATGTTGCTCTGCATGTTCCACATATTCAATACTGCAAATTTGTGCCCAAACTCCTAAACTGTTAAACATACCTTGGCATTTTTTGGATGCCAGGGTTCCTAATCTTTTTAACCTGTTTCCCCATGTCCTTTTGCCCTCTTGGTATGTGCAGTGACACCTATTTCATTCCACTCCATTGACTCTGCAACTGTTAATTCAGTGTTGTCCTAGTGAGGACGTTTTTAGAAAGCAGTGCTCTATTTTCTCTTCAGCCTGCTGGTGTCAGCCCTGGGAATCTCTTGGTTTTTGTAGCTGTTCAGGGATAGGTTGACAAATTCAGTTCATTTGGCTCTGTCTTTGCTGGGGAGTAACTTAATCCACTCTGTATATGTGTGTGTTTTGTTAGGCATCTTTTTTTTTTTAAATAATCTACATTTATTACTAGACATTATCAGTTTGCTGGCTCTGCTAGATCAAGTGCTTCAACCACAGGATGTTTCCAAAACTGATGTCTGATACGGTGAGCTTCTGAAGTCAAGGCATAAACAATAATTAGTGCAGGGAGGGACTGCTAAAGGGGTATAAGAAACATATGTAAGAAACATATATATGTGTGTGTGTATATAAATATATATATATATATATATATAAAGAGAGAGAGAGAGTATTTTAGATAATTTATAAAACCAGAGGTTGCACTGCATGTGTTCTCTAAAGATCCTAGGGCTTTCCACATGCAAGTATATTAGTGACTGGACAAAATCCAGATTGGGCAATAATGTTCTCTCAACCTAACGTTCCCCATAGCTTTGGTTGGATTTGGTGTCTCTTACAGTTCCTGTCCTGAGCAGTCTGCATGGCTGCGTGCAGTTAAACAGTTGCCACATCTCACCCCAGCAGTGGCTTAATTTTGGTGGTTTTAATGATTTGTGTATGTATAAATCAAGCTGCAAAGTGCTCTGGAGCCCTTGTGGATGGCAGGTGTAAGTAAGCATAAAGCCATCATTAGCAGGAGCAGGTGTTTCAGCCTGGCAGGGAAGTAGCAGGGCTTTCTAGAATTGTGTAGTTGTTTTCTTCTGTCAGCATGCTTTACATTTATGTTTTTGTTTCCAAGATTAAAAATACTAATGGAGAAATGAAATTAAACATTGCTGCCTGACAGAGAACTCTTGGCAGTTCTCTAAGTCAGTCAGTGAAGGAAGCTCCACTTCCAGTAGTGCAGATGTTTGTTTGTGCAAGGGCCAGTTGTGTCCATGACATGTCGAACCTCAATCAGGCAGAAACAGAAGAATTCATGGATGAACTTTCCCCTCCCCATCCCTTTCTCCATTGGCAGTGCTTGGTGCAGCAAGGATAGACTCTTGTGACCACTCTTTGTGTACCTGCATGGCTGGACTCTTCCAGCACACAGGTGGCAGGTATGAAGGAGCTCAGGCTTGGGGTTTGTGCATCCAGCCTGTGTGTGTGCATCCAGGGTGTGCAGTCCCTGGTTATGTGATGCTGAAGGTTTTGTTTAGTGGGAAAGGATGGGGGAAATGATTCGATGCAGAGATGCTATAATTGTGATTGAATATGAGGGGAGAAGAAAGAAATTATCTTCCCAAATTGCTGCTTGTTGAGCTCGGAGATTGTAGGTTTTCTGAATGTATATCATGAGGATTCTTAATTTTGGTTGTGTGTGGGGAACTTCTTGGAGAACAGAGGTGTGCTCAGGTGTTTTTACTTGCATTACTGATCCATTTCAAAGGTTTAATTGGATTTCTTGCATCCTTCTGCTCTGGTCCCTGTTTATAAAGGTCCTTCTATTGTTTTCAGTCTTCATCCTGTTTTTTTTTTTTTTTTAAAAAGTCTTTCTGCATGGCTAACAAAGAGGGGATTGTGCATTTTGATACTCTGTCATCTCTGTCCTCCCTAGTATGTCCGGTTTTCTTATTAGGGCATAAACTTGTATGAAAAAAAGGAGTCTTTTGGAGGCAGGGAAAGAGGAGGAAGGAAAAATACACACTGACATTTGAAAAAGGAAATTGAAAAATCTCCATTTCTAAGTCTGAGAAATCTGAAGCAATTATAAGGAGCTGGAGAGACCTGTGTATTCATCCATTAATATTTAGCAGGAAATGCAGAGCTATTTTGTTTTTAAATAGCATATTAACACCACATAGTAATTTTAACCATGAAAACCATAACATGTCCTCCAAATGCCAATTTTTATGGACTTCAGGCAGGTAAGACTGATGGAGTCTGTAGCTTACAAGTTGATCCAAACTAATAGAGACCCTAAAATGAGAAATAATACATAAGACACCTACTCCACTTCTGGATATAATACCTTTCTTTTTCTTTTGGCTAAAGAATTATTTCTGTAATGAATGGAGTGAAACAGACAACCTAATAAATAACAATTGGCCCGTTGTGATTTTTCTTGCTATAGCTTCATTGCATAAAGTGGATGCAGGATCCATATGTAAAATTCAAACTAGGACTAAGATGCTGATTCCTGCTCTTTTAACTTTCTCTAGCAGAATAGCACAGATGGTGAACTTTACCTTTGTTATTTTGAGCACAGGTTTATACTTTGAGTATTCTGTTAGTGTGAATCAAAAGAGGATTTTACAAGGTATGACCAGATATATTTTTAAGCCAGGGAGTCTTTGGTGTTGCTGTTTTTCTTCACCTCTTCTCTCTTCTCTCTTTTCTGTCCTCACCATGTTCCCTATCTCTTTTCTGTATGTGTGTGTGTGTTTTTTATTTTGGGGTGTTTTTTTGTTTTTACCTTGGCTTCTGTCTGTCCCTGGGATGTAGTGATGGACTGTCTTGGTGACCTCTGTAATCAGAGGTTCAGATTAGTTCAAGGATCATCTGGCTTTCATGGTATTTTAAAGAATGGCTGTGGCACTTGATGCAAATTATCCTAAGAGCCATCTGAACTCTGAAGATGCCAGCTATACAGGACACAGCTGCTTCAGAGAAAAAGCTGGGGGGAATGGAAAGGTAAGAAACAAGATAGGGACTGAACAAAAAACAGAGTGGGGCTGAATGAAGAATGGAGTGGGGAAGTTGTGACAGAGGGAAAGAAGCTGATGCTGTTTCTCTGATGGTTCAGAGCTGAAGGGTTTGGTTTATAGGGAAATCTGTTGTGCTTCTTGTTGGAAACAAAAGATAAGCTGTGTCAGTTTGTGGTTTTCCTTGTGTGTCTCTTTTTCAACACAAGGGGCAATAGTTTTGCAATTCTAGCTCTTGGTTGCTTTCATTTTGCTTGTCCTGTTCTGGGAAAAGGGGACTGGGGAGGAACCAGGAAATTGTCAACTAATAAATCTGACCTTGGTAGTAGGCAAGATGCTAGAGACATTAAGAAGGGATGAGATCACAAAACATCTGGAGAAATATGAGCTGATAATGGCTAGTCAGCTAGACTTTTGGAGGGTAATCTCATCTGATGGAATTATTTGTGGAGAGATCATAGGAAACAGGCTGGATCCAGTGTACTGCAAAAGTTTTCTCTGGATGACACGGGAAGTCAGAAACTGAGAATCAGCTGGTGCAGTGTAACTGTACTGTACTTCATCTTCGAAAGAGCTGGTGTAGCCTAGAAATGGCTCATCTTCCTTTCACAGAGCAGACTACTTGTCTTGGAGTGTTTCTGTTACTTTCCAGCAACCTTTCAGAAAACTGTCTTCCAGAACATTTTTGCATGAAACCCATTCTTTATTCTACAGCTTTGTATTTTTGAAGGGTGACATCCAAATGTTTCTTTCTTCAGTAAAAATTACTTCCCAAAAGTCTTTATTCTAACATTTTCACAAAACACTTTCAGTTCTTTAGAGAAGTGATGCTGGGTTAGATGTGTTTTTCATTGATTGTAAACTGACTGGAACTTACTTGGAAGCGAAGCGAGACTGAGCACTCTCTTTGAATGGCAAAGAGGAAGAGCTGGGATGTTGATGCCCTGGTTATTTATGTCAGTCCTGGAAGTTTACTTTCATATTCTGTTTTATTGCACATCAGAAGCAAAACAAACTAGGTCTCAAATTTATCTCTAAAAGTGGGGTAGCGTCATAGATTAATGTTACTTGTTATTAAAAGGGATTTGAGAGTGAGGGATCTAGGACGTTGCAAGCCCTGTAAAAGCAAGCCTGGGAATGCTTGATACAGTGGATCATGCAGAAAGTGCCTTATTGGTTTTGATTTTATTTTTCATGGTTCCTTTCTTTTCAAAAGGGAAAGGTAGGCCTCTGAAAAAAAAAAGCTCTCCATGTTTTCTGTTCTTTTTTCTCTCAGTAGGCATATTGAGAAGTCATCAGGTTTGGATGTAGGAAGAAAGAAGTACTGAGTGAGTATGCTATTTTGAGGTGAAGAGAGATCAAGAGAATAAAGCTTGCTCTTTCTTGCAGGGGTGGTTTTAGGCAAGGTGCTGTGCCATGCATTTAAAATTTGGCACCTTGTCCTCGCTTGGAAATGTCTTCCCCTGCAGCCCCTGTGTGGATGCCAGAAGGTTCCTTCCCTTCCAACTGGTGCTGCTGCCACTGTGTAAGCACCACCAGTTGCACTCCTTGTCTGTGCCTGTGGCTTCCCCTGCCCAAACTTGCTCCTGGTTATCCATCGTAGCCTGAGATTTTGCCATCTGAAAAAGCTGATGAGGACTTTGGTGCTATTAGAGCAGTACATGGTGACATGTGGTGCCTCTCGTTTCATACACTTTCTGTGTCACTAATAATTCTCTTAAAAACTGGGGTGGTGGTTGCTGTCAGATGCATTTGGGAAACCGACCTTAATATCTATTGCAGAAATAAAAAGGATTTGCTTAATAGCTCAACATTTAATTTTAATGTATTTTAAAAGGGAGAGCATGGTAAAAAACAAATACTTGTCAGCTTTTACATATGTATTGGAGTAGCTGATTTATGAAGAAAAGAATTAGTTGTCTTATTTAAAAGTCATCTCTCATGGGGGAAGACAGAGGAGGTATTATTATTTTCAGATGTATTATGTTGTAGGTACAATGTGCTTCTTAAAGGGGGAACAAAAACCAGGAAACTATATGAGGAAAGAGGAAGAAAAATAATGGAGAAAGAAAAGCACCATATTAGGTGTGAAATAGTGTGTTTTTGTGAGAAATATTTACTGCAGCTGAAAGGGGGGAAATAATGAAGACTGAGTGCAATTGGTAAGCATGCTGCAGACCTCTGGGATTATTCTCCCACCTCTTCCAAGTTGAGCCAAAAAATGTGAAAAAAGAGATAGCTAGTCAAATAACATTGTGAAACTTGTCAGTTTATTCAAAAGTGCATGGTCATATTTGAGGACAGCTGAGGTAAACAATCATCACAGACTGTGGGCAAGTCAGTTACTGTTTCCCCTGAGTCTCTTGGGTAAGTTGGGAGAGCATGTTTTGAAGTGCTGTCCAAAACCTAGGCCTTTGGTGAGCTGCATGTAGAAATACACTTTGGAGTCAGTGGTTTTGTGCATGGTGCAGTGGTATTTCATGCTCATATGGAGAATGAGTGCAATATCTGAGTCATTTATGGGGCTGTCAAATCAGTCTCCTCTGCCTGGGCTTTGCTAATGGACTCCTAATGAGAACCACAGGATAAGCATGCCAGAGAAGTGGTCTTTGTGTTGGTGGTGAACCACAGCCTTCACAGGAGATACCTGTTTTGGGAGGGAGCTCTAGCCTTAGAGTGGTTGGGGTTGGAAGAGACCTTTAAAGATCATGCAGTTCAACCCCTGTGTCATAGGCAGGCACACCTTGCACTAACTAGACCATGTTGCTCAAAGCCCTATCCAGCCTGGCCTGGGACAGTGACAGTTCTAGGGATGGGACTTCCACAATTTCACTGGGCCACCTGTGCCAGTGCCTCACCATCTTCAGAGTGAAGAATTTCTTTATTAAATATTAGGTAGTCGAAATCTGCTCTCCTATATTTTAAAACCATAACTTGTCACAATAGGCCCTGATAAAAAGCCTCTCTTAGTCTTTCTTAAAAGCCCTCAGTATGCATAAAAAGTGAGCAGTAAGGTCTCTCCAGAGCATCCTCTTTTCAGGCTGAACAGCCCCAAACTCTCTCAGCCTGTTTCCTTAGGAGAGGTCTTCAAGACAAGCATTAGTTGCTGATGGAGACTCAAGTGGTTGACACTAGTGTGCCTTGAAGTGAACTTCAGGTGCTGATGGAAGTCAGGCTGCTTCCAGCAATTGCTACTAATTCTCAAATTTTAAATGCAGCCCTTATGTTTATGTTGGCTGTATAAATCAATTCCCAGATGTAGAAGTCCCAAGATTTTGAAAGTTTTGCCTGAATTTTCTTCATGAAGCAGTGAAGCCTGCTAGTCCTCATGACATTGAGAAAAATAGGAAAAGATAACCCAAATACCTGCTTTGTGGTTTAGGCTAAGCAGAACAAGAAGGGCTGTTTAATGACTTGTCAGAAAAAAAGCTCAAAAAATAGAGGATTTGAAATAATGTGTAGTGTATTTTTTTTTCTGGCCTCCTAGCCTTAGCAGTATCAGTACCCTGCTATTTCTGCAATTGTGTCAGACGGTCTGGGGATCACAGAACACATCCTGATACACTTCAGAAAGCAGGTGATATGAAAACATAAATTTCTGATTATCTGCAAGATGCTTGACAGGTTTCATTGTTAATAGAAACATAGAAATGAAGCTGTATTTGAACTGCTTTTTTATTTATTAAATTCCTAAAATAAATCTTAAGATTTATGAGAAAAAAATACTTAGCTAAAATTTTGCAATGTCTTCCCATACAAACCTTCGTATGTGCCGTATTACAAATGACAACATACTGCTGCTTTGTGCAGAACGATGTAGTTAAACTGGTGTGGAAAATATTTGCACTGAGTAGTGTTTATGCCCAGAATTACAAGACTGCATACAATTCTGTATATTTTTGGTTTTATGCCTACACTGGGGTGTCTCAGTTGGAGTATTAGTCAATAGTAACACCCTTGAACAACCTGTTAAGCAGCTCAAAATCCATTGCCAGGCCTCTGCAGAGTGGGAATACAGCCTTTTATTTGCTGGTTGCTTTTCAGGGGCTTCCAGCCATGGATTTTCTGGACAGGTGTTTTTACATGTCATATGTATCCCTGCCCTGTCTGTGGTCTATAAACCATCTATAAATAGCAATAATTTAACTAACTGAAAGTGTTTTCTTTGTAATGTAGTTTTTTCTTTGTCTTTTTCTATTATTTTTAACTTCTGATCATGCAGTCTCCTTGCCTCCCTATGCTCATTAAGTAGAATGAAAATTTGGGAACACCAAGGAATAATTGAAGACTCAAATGTGTAGTTGGATAGATTTAGGTGTATTAAATGTTTATTACTCTACTTGAAGTTTATGCATGGATCAGTGTGGAATCCAGTTGTGATTATCTGTGATGACAATGCTGGTTGTAGGATTTGGAAGTAGTTTTCTAGGTGGACTTTGATTTCTGGGCAGAGGATATGAGTCCTATGCCAGTATAAATTCACTGATGAAGTAATTTTATATGAAGTGCTCTTCATGCTGCTGGGGCAATGTATGGAGAAGACCACGCTTCAGCTCATCATGGGTTTTTTTCCATAATTTTTTAAAAAAAGAAATCTTACCTTTTTACATAGTTGTTACTAAAAAAAATTGTTTATCTGCTTTAATCATAGAATTGATTGAGTTGGAATGGATCTTAGAAATCATATAATTCAACCTCCCTTCCATGGACAGGGACACCTTCCACTAGTTCAGGTTGCTCAAAGCCCCATCCAAACTGGTCTTGAACACTTCTAGGGATGGGATATTCACAGCTTCTCTGGGCAGCTCTTTCTAGCACCTCACCACCCACAGCCTACAGAATTTCTGACCTCATCTAATCTAAATCTTTTCTCTTAGACTGAAACCATTCTCTGTTGTCCTGTCACTGTCTGCCTGTGTAAGAAGTCACTCTCACTTTAATTGCTCTTAAACTATGAAATGAGTGACTTTATTACTGTCTTTGGTATTCTTTTTCAAACAGTGGAAGAATAGTATACTATTTGAATTTTTCAATTTGAAGTTTTCTTTGCATTAGGGATAGCTGTAAATTTGGTCTTCTTTTGTGATGTAGGTATATTTTTACTCCAGCGGGAACATTTGAAAGGTATATAACTGATGCATCTCCTGATGTAGAAGTCAAAGTTGGCTTATCACTTGCATGATAAGAAAACCATTTATTCTAAATAAGAATTAGTTGAAAATAGCATTTTCATTTGTGGAAAACCGCTGCAAACCCGCTAGCAACAACCTCCAGCTGACTTGCAGTATTTCTGTAATGCCTATTGAACAGTTGTGACAGCTTGTTTCTGTTGTTTCTGCTGAAGTTTAGCTTGTAAAGTCAAGATATCTTGATCTGAGAGATGGGAAGATGGTTAAATTACATCATCATGGAAGAATAGCGGCATACTTAGCTTTAAAGCCATTCAGGACTACATTGGCACCCCTTTGTTATACAGTGTAGCTGAAAACGAACTGCAGCAATAATGAACCAATCCATCTAAATCACAGCAGCTGAACAACTGACTGTTCTATCTCAAAATGCAAATGCTTTGTGCAGAATGGATTTAATTGTAAATGTTTGCTTAGTAGGGAATATGAGCCTTTTAGTTTGTGACAATAATTGTGAATACAAAGACCCACAGAATTTTAGGGTTTACATAGCTTGTCCCTGCTCTCATAACAATATTTCAAAGTCACTTTTTTAAAATGTACCATTTGGCTTTTTTCTAGCCAGTGAATAGAACTCTAAATGCCCAATCTCCAAGTGGTGTTTTGGAAACTGAGGGATAAATTTAGCTCTATGTACTTAGATCAGGCAGAATTTTCTGTTGTATTTCTTTCAATCTATGTTAGGGCTTTTTTGTAGCTTCAGATAATAAGAGAGAAAAATGCTGACTTTCAGAGCTTGAATTTGTTTTGCTGTGCAGAAACGCCAAGTGTAACTTAGAGTATTAAGCATTTTCTTTGAGATTCTAGTAAGGTGCCTCTCAAACAATTAAAAGGTTACTGTGAGGAATTTCTTTTGTAGTCAAACTAACAAGCAAACCCCTTCTCTATTAAAATCTTCATTCTTTGTTAGATTCCTGAAGCCTGACTGCTTGAGTGCAGCTTAAGAGGGTGAATCTCTCTCACTGATTTGAATGAATTAAAATTAAAGCAGCATTGTCATTTTGGGAAAGGCAAAAACTCACCAAGCTCCATCAAAAAAAGCAAGAAAGCAGAAATAGCTGCCTCCAGGCTGTTCTTAGGTATCTGTGTAAGGAAAACCAGATACAACTTGGAAAACAGGCGCACACAAAATGTGTGTGTTTATGCTGGTTGGCATTTTGTGTGTTCTTTAATAGCCTTCACATGTGGATTAGTCCTTCTGAAAAAAAGGCAACCAAGCCCCCTGAAGAATAGGCCTTTGTGACACTGGAGAAGTTTACTGTGCCAAAGTTATGGTAAGAATTTGTAAATTTTGGCTGCTGAAGTACTTCCTTCCCCTGCTATGTTTTCATGTTGGAAACTTGTAAGTGTGGAATAGAGGGTGTTTTTTGGTTTGGGTTGGTTTTTTTTTGGTTTTTTTTCTTTTTGTTTTAATGACAATGCAAACATTCATTTCACAAATTAAACCGCCCGTTCACATGATGCTGCTGCTGTATATAAACACCCTGTTGATCTTGTTCTGCAGAAGTGTTTGTTGGGCTTCCTGAGTCATACGGAAGTGCTCCACTGCTGTTCTTGGTACTGTGCTGTGGATTTGGGCTGTATCTGCTCAGATTAAGTTTCCAAATTAATGTCCCTGAAAGACATGTTTTTACTTCGAACAGGGCCCTCTAAGTTGTGATGTTTTTCTATGCCTCATTTTGTCTCTGTGTTTAGTATTTTACATTCTGCTCTCTCAGGAGTAGGTTTTGTCTTAGTTAAAGCTGAACCTATTGGGAAGGTGTTTGGTGCTTCATAGTTGAAAATCTTTCTTCCTCTTATATGTGATATTGTTTCTTCACACAGATCTTGTTTTGTGGGAGGCAATAACTCAGGCTGAAAGGGCTGTGCAGAACACACAGGCCCAAGAGGACGCTGGTGTCTGCACTGCCAGGTGAGCCTTCCCGGCAGCCTGGGATGCAGTGATGAGCTGTGCAACACAGTTGACTTCACAGGGGTTTTCTGGAGTAACCAAGGGCAGAATTAGAGTCCAGGACTAGACTGTCATGGTGACAAAATATTTAGAAAACATTTTCTTGCTTGAAACAAAAGCTTGGATTATGCAACACAAAGCACTGTCCCAGTGTAATAAACGATGCTGTGTATTTTTAAAGGGTTCTGTGTGTTCCCTGACTGTTAGTTCTTGCCAGATTGAGCACGTTCAGGTAAAATGAGGCATTTTTCCTGCAGACTGTTGCTTTTAAAAGCTGGGTTAATTCTCACCCTTTATGCGGTGGAGTTGCAAAGATGTGGCAGCCAAATGTGACCTCACATTTTTAACACAGTAGGACAGCCCTGTTAAAGACTGATGGAATGGAGCAGTGTCTTCCCTTCAGCCATGGTGGCACAGCTGCATTAAGAGCAGTTGCTTAAAACTTACACCTTGTAATTGGCATAGACTGATCTGATTTCTTGTGTGCCTAGACTTGGTGATTGTTTTTATTGGGTTAGAATGTGCTGTTCTTGCTGCAGTAGGGACTTCTTGTTCTGTAGGTGTTTCATCCTTCCGTAATAACTCATGGAACTTTCTTTTTATTAATGCCTGAGGTTTTGTGATGCCCCAGTCTTACCAGTATCTACACTCTGATTTGAACAGAAGCCACAGGTCTCAAGTAGATTGATTGGTCTGTAGAAGATTGTTCATTGGGAATAATATAAAATAATTTTAAGATGAGCAAATTTATGAGTACAGAATGAAGGCTGCTAGCCAGCCATGTTCAGTTCAGCACACTGCACCATTTGGAATTAATGCATATTTTTCCTAGTCTAGTCTGTGTTTCCTGGGTAATATCAGTTGTAATTTCAGAGAAAGCGTGATTTTACATATGTCCCGCCTTCTCTGCTTAGAGCAGCAGGTGGCCAGATTTCTTTCTGAAAAATAGCGAGTTGTCTCTGTTCTGCAGCAGCTCTAAGCAGATCAGCTGCAGAGACTTTATTAATCTCAAAAGTTGATTTTTCCAAAGTTACTGTAGTTGTTAGACTATACTGTTATTCTTGAAAACGGAAAACAGAAGCAAAACATGGAGGGGGAGGGAATATACTTTCCTAAGGTTTGCATCATCTTGCATCTTTGTATGCTTGGCATGTAACCGTGTCCCATTCAGAATGCTGCGCTGAACAGAGCAGAGCTCGTTCTTTAGGCTGCTGCTTTGTCCCTACCACTAGTTTTTCTGTTGCATTGAGCTACAAAACCAGCTGCTTTTGCTTTTCATACCTATTTTTACCATCTCTAATTTGCTATTAAGATGTTAACTTCTGCCTCCCGTTAGCCTAGCATGTGTCTATACTGTGACTACAACGTAGAGGCAAGCAAGTAGTTTTACGTGCTTTCTCTTGTGCTACCCTTTCACACTTGGGAAATGGTCCCTGTAAACAGCTGCAGTGCTGCTTTATTGTCCTCTTCAAAAGCTCTGGCTCCTTGTGTTGCTTATAAAAGGCCCCAATGAACTTGTAATGTGTGTGTACTGAGAGTGCTGTTCCCAGCAGCCCAGTATCGGTCCCCCTTTTTGTGTGTCTGTGTCTGGCTTTCCATTGTCCCTGTCCTGTGACAGGCAACTCTGCAGAGCAGGGTCTGTCTCATTGTTCCATGTGTACAGCAAGTGGCTCAGATCCAGATGTGTATCTGGAGTTGCTGTGTACTGCAGTAACACAAATCATTATGTTACAGAAAAACTGCAACTAAAATGGGCGGAAAATTTAGATACACTGTAGTACGTTTTATGCACTTTTAAGGGTTGGGGTTTAGGTTTGTTTTTTGATTAATCCTCTGACATATTACATTATGCAATAAATGGATATGCATGAAGTTTTCTTCACATTTTAAGAAACCTTTCCTATAGCTAGAGAAAAGCTTTCTTCTTGGGAGCTGCTCCAGGCTACTAGGAATGGGCTACTTGACAACAGCTCTTGTTGGTTTCTTGGAGAGGTTTGTTTATTCCTGTGAATAGAGTGGGTGTGCTTATGGTGAAACCTCATGTTTCTGAAGACTTTCCTCTTTTCAGGCATTATTTTAGAAACGGAATGACACACAACAGGATGTGTGGTTGTAGATACATGTTCACCCTTCAGGGGCCATGCATACCTTTGTGACCATGTACAATCCTGTGCTTTTTCTTTCATCATTCATGTGGTGAAATAAACCATGGGGAACAGTGGATTCATTTCTCCTTTTTATGCCTAGAACACACAGAGAATGTATTGATACTCGTCTTTCTGTTGACTCTTAAAATGCTCAGACCAGTTATTTGAGGTAAGAAGATAAAAATGAGGGCACATGCCCATGCAGGCTTAAGATTTTATTCCTCAAATTTGGTTTGAAAATTGCAATTTGATAAAATTGCATTTGTTCTATTTCTTGTGTTTGTATGCTTTTTAATTCTGAATTACCTTCATGCAGTATTAGTTTAAGTAATCTCTTACAGCATTCTGAGTGGTCCCACTTTGGGAAGGGTGAGCAGACCGGATCACATGAAATAGCTCTTATTGACATAAAGTATTCTGTGATTCGTGACCAGTTTAATACTGGGATATTGGGAATCTCATGCAAAGCCCACTTTAATTTTGAAGGAGAGTAACAACTTCATATGTACAGGTGTTCGGCTTTATTTTTCATATTTCTTGTGATGGCCATCAAAGAGAAAATAAATAGCAGTTCCTCAGTTGTCAAGAGGCATTTTCATTTTTCTGTGTTGGCTGGTCTGTTCGTATACAGAAGTTGGGATTTTTCAAGGGAAGGGTTCAAAACTTGGAATAAACAAACTGTGCTTATTTACAACTTTTTGTAAGTGTTCTGGGTCTGAACCCAAAAGTTTTTTGCTTTAATTGCTAGAATGTCTAGTTTACTAAAATTGCTGTGTAGCTGTGAAGCTGCTGGAAGTTTTGCTTTCATTTGTTTATTTGGCTCTTGTTGCTGTGAGGCTTGCTGTCAGAATGTAGAAATGTTTCTAACCTCATCCCAGCCTTTCTCCTTCTCTTTTTTATAACACTGATGTGAAAGAAAGGGGTGAAATTTGGGTGTAGCAGGATGTCTGGTAGAACTAGCTCTGTTCTTTCTGGTCACCTTCAAGGAGGGCTTCTATTTTGTCACTGACAGGAGTTAAATTAGGTGCCTGATGGTGCTGCCTTCAGAAGAAACAGCTCCTTCAGACTCTGTGGCAGAAGAAGTGTGCTTTAGATGCATGTTGTGTTGCTGGTGGCTGCAGTTTACAGCAACAGCCTGTTGTGGAAGTTGAGGTCTGGGCCATGGGGTCCAGCTTATCAGCAGCAATTGACAGAATAGTCCGTGGATAGCAGAAGTGACCTGGAAGTTCATCATGGCTTATCTGGTGTCCTCAGCTACCACCAACTCACAGATTTCTTCCTTTGATTAAATCAATGGTCAGAGAAAGAAATTTGAATGACTGTGTCATTCATCAAGGCTTGTTTGTGATGGATTAGTAGCAGTCTTGTCATTTTTTGGCCATTGAGATGAGCAGTCACCTTTTGGAGTCAGATTCAGTAAACCCAGTGATCCGTACTGTGATGGATCTCTGCTGTGTGTTCCAAGTTAGTAGTCACCTCAAACAGTTGACATTAAATGCTGCTTTATGAATGCCCTTAAATTGTAGATTATTTCATAACAGGTTCTCTGGATGGTTGCAACTGGAGTCCCAAAGGACAGAGTAAGTTTTGGACCTGATATGCTGTTTCACCTAAAAAAGAGAGCCTTTGAAGGCAGGAGTGAAGCCTGGCTCAGCCAGGAATAGGAAACCTTGAGTAGTATTCAGCCTCTGGAATTTGTTTTATCTGAGACAGTATTGTGTGAAGTCTGGAGCCAAGGTCTCCATATGAAACTACATTAGGCCTGTGTTTGGATCTGTGTATGAAATGAGATAGCTGTAGTACCATAGGGACTTTTTGTTATTTCTGATTGTTGTATTACCTAAACTCTCTAGAGCAGGGAGATCCTTGAAGGATGCATGTCTAATACAAGCTTCCTGTTAAACTTTCACTAATTATTTTAAAATTATACTTAGAATCTGCTGTGGATGTTTTTAATTTTCTGCTTTGAAAACTTGATATGTCTTCCTTCCTTTTCCCACAATACCAGGATAGCAGTGGTTATTTTGGAAATTGTTTTCCTTGTTCGGGTTTGGATTTTTGCATGCAAACAGCCCTTATGTCTGATACCCTCTTCCATTTTTCTTGGGCTGGAAATGCTGTTGCTAAAAGGCCTATCTATTACCCATTCCTTGTGGCCTAGGGGAACAGGTCAGTCATATTGAAGGTGGAGCATCCAAGAGCTGAAGAGGTGTCTGATGCATGAGAGTACCATCCTGGAACTGAGAATTGAAGCCAGTTTTCCCCTGCTCTGCCACAAACTTCCTCCTTATACAATCACCTCGGACAGGGTTATTTTTCTCTCTCGGTGCCCCAGTTCCCTATCTGTAAAGTGGTGATAACAGCACTTCCTTACTTCACGGGGATGTTGTGAGGACAAATGCAGCTCAAACTGTGGGGCTCTTGGATATTGTGGTAACTGGGAGCACAGATGGAAGAAGGGAAATGTTCCACATAAAAGCTTTTTGTTCTTTGAGCCCAGAGGTAGATTATGGCACTGATGTGAGTGTGGCTTCACTGAAGTCATGGCTTGACTAGTGCCATGTCTTCCCTTCAAAGGTTTCCTTCCTTCCATGTGCTGACAGGGAAAGTCCTTAACGTCCTTCTGGATGTGTTTGTTTGGGTCCTTGGCTGCAGGCTCCGTGAGCCCAAGAGCCTGAGTGACTCTTGCTGTCTGTTTTCCAGCCTGGCCTGCTCACAGTTTCTGAATGGAGTGTGTGCTTCTGGCACCAGCCACCTAGGGTATTTCACAGACTAACTCACACCCTGGAAGGAGTTAAAAATATGTATGAATGGATTTTCACTTGCGAAATCCAGACTATGGTAACAGTTACTCTGAGCAAACCCTGGACTGCAATGTGACCAGAAGAAAGCAATTGTCCCTAACATAACTGGTTAAATTTCATAGAAACCACATCCTTTATGTTGCCACTGGCAACATAACATTCCTTAATGTTTGATTTCAAGCAAAGCTTTATTACCCAGCTGTACATGAAAGCATACTTCTAAAGAATTTCTGTCCAGAGTCACCACAGTGTGAAGCTCTTTCATTTTAATGTGGACTTTATAGTCTTGTTTATTTATGCTACAAACAGGTAAGAGACAGGAAACCTATGTGCTTAATATGTACTTTGTGACATGTCTGAAAGGAAGGAGGCAGTGAGTTGAGTAATTTGTTCAATTGAATCTTGCTCATGCAAATAAGTTTGGTTTTGGAAGCTTTTTTGGCCAGGAGGTAGAAGTATACTTCATTTATTTCTTGCCTCTTGGAACATGGGGCTTATGTCATCTTTCTTGTTCACCTGCCTTGATAAATTCTATATTTAGTTGTCTCTGCCATTCCACTTGAACGGGACAAAAATAACTTCAGTGTAATCCATCCTCTCTGTCCTTTCCTTCCCCCCCCCCCCTTCCCTCCCCTTTCCTTTCCTGCTGCTAGGTTTAGGGCATTCAGTTGTTTGGGAAGTGGTGTTTGTTTTGCTTTGTTTCCTTACAAGTAGGGTTGGAGGGCAAGAGAAAACATTTATACTCTGGCCTAAAGTTGTTGTGAAGAGTATGCAAACTGTCAGAAACACTTCCTTCTCTCTTACAACATTTGCTGAGGGGTCAGAGTGTGTGCAGAGTGTGTGGAGGGAGGTGGAGCAGAGAGGTTGGGAAATGACTTGCATGTGGCATACATCTGTCTGACAAAAAGCCAACCGTGCCAGGGGATAAATGGACAAACAAATAGTGTTTCAGTTCTGAACTCAGAGGTTCAGAACTTAAAGTTTGCACAGGAGCAACTCTTCAGATAAGCTTCCAATTGGACCTTGACTTGTGTTGTGCAAACACCTGGTAGTTAGTACAGAGGAGTCTGTCCTCTAAAACCCTGCCTGGGAGAGGATCTGGCCACAGGCTGTGTTTTGCATGGCCTCTCCTGTGTCCTGCAATGGGCATATACATGCATAGTCTAATACAGATCAGCACTGGCCAAAACCCCCAAAGTATTTAAGCCTTAACCCCTCGCCTTTAGCATGAATTAAGGTGAAGTTGCATTTCTGTTAATCTGGCTGTGAACATTGGCTATTTTTGGATTGGATAAAGAATGTCCCCTGAATTTACCAAAATGCTTGCTGTCTGTGTTATCTGAAATATTATGGTCTTCCACTATTAAGCTGATAGGGATTTAAGGGAAACTGTATTGTTTAGGTGAAACGGCTTTGAAATATGGCCTGCCACTTTCTTGTATCCTGAGCTGAGTGTTGGGTATGTTGTTCCTGACAGACGCATTGTCTGGAGATGCAGGGGGACTGATGTTGCTTTTTGTAACTCAAGCATTTTTTTATTAACGGTGTTAAAGAGGGTGATGTGGAGCAGAAAGATTGAGGGGTGTTTAATTGATGCCTAACAAAAATCAAGTTGTTTTTCACTAAATTTTTCATTTCAGTCATCTGCTTTTCAAAAGAAAGTGAGATATTTTCTCTTTTTTATTTTTTGCTTATTTTTGTAATCATAGAATTGCTGCAGGACAGAAGGAAGAAAGAGTTGGTTTTGAAAATTGGTCACAATTTGCCTGTTTGTCAGTAAAAGCCTGAGCCGTGTAGCAGTGTCAGAGTGGCAGTGCAGCCCTGTCTTGAGTTGCAGCCTGATTGATGGGGGTGTGAAGGATAATTGATTGGAGGACACTGACCATGTAGGGTCTTCTGTGGTGTGAGCTGTGTTGGGCAGTGCAGTGGAACCACTCACCAGACCTGGCTTGCACTCGAGCCAAAATCCTGGTTTGAATCTCCACGCTGTGAATTTGTCACTACCAGAGCCCACCTCGCCTCTGTGCAGTGGTGTCAGGGTGCTTTGGCCCCCTTGCTCAGCCCTGCTTTTAAAGCAAAGGGCACTTGAGTTTCCAGGAATGTTAATTCCTTACTTTGCAAGCACAAATACATGTTCTGAGTGTTTGGAAAGGAGCAGGCCCTGAATTTAGAGCTTGCACTCCCAGGCACGGGGTAATCCTGTTAGGAGCCTGGGCTGCTGCGTTGGGCCCGGGCAGCCTGTGCTGCCTCGCAGGCATCTGCTTCTCTGCCGACTGAGTCAAGTCAATATCCTCAAAATTGTAATTTACACTGTAATGATGGATTACACTTGTCATGGCTTACAGAATTTTGTGTTGTGCCTTTAATAAAGGAAAACGCTTTCTAATGCTTATTATGTCTGAAGTCCAACACGTCTGAACTAAAGCTCAGTGTATGCAAGGCAAACTATGCTTTAATTTTACAATTGTCTGATGGGACTTTGCGATTTATTTGTTGTTACTTCCTTAATGATGTTGCAGTCAGAGGCACTGTTTTGCTAAATGTTGTGTAAAAAGTAAATTGTAGCACAGCAGATGTTGGTATTTGGATGGATGTCGGTGCAATGGGGGGACAGCAACAGTCATCTCTGTCAGCTGTCTTCAGGCTCGGCAGGCCTGCTGCGTGGTTACTTTGGTGTGTAAAAACAGCTCGTTTTGCAACTGGGAAGTTTGGCATTACATTTGGCACTGAGCCATGTAGCTGGGTTAACACAAGTGTTTATCCAGTGATTTTCTCAAAATTGGTAACTTGGAGAGAGTGTTATTAAACTTCAGTACAAAGAAAGGGGGAATATGGATGGATCTCTTTCTAAAAGGCATTGATGTTTATAAATTCCATTAAAAAAATTCCTTTTATTTCCTTCAGCTCTGTCTTTTTTGCTTTTTCATTATCCTTTTTCCAGCTTACTGTTTACAGTTTCCTTTTCAAGGATTAATACATGGAAGCATACCTAATGAAATGCCATAACCACATTTTTCTCCAACCTGTCCTGAATTAAGTGCAAAGAATAGAGGACTGCAAATGAAGCTGCTTAATTGCCACCATCCAAAATTTGGTAGAAATTCAAACTGCAGCATGAAACGAGAACCTGCTCATATGCATATCTGCAGAGCAGTTGATTTCTGTATGATAAATTACTGTAAATTTTACCTTTGGATTAAGTACAACAATCCTTGCAGGCCATCAAGAGTTTTTTTCATAGAACTCCTGTTAATATCGGATGTATTTCTTTATGGAAGTAGCAATTTAGACTGCATTTTCAGTAAGGACAGGCAGGAGCATGTGGTAGCTTTGCAGAGCAGCAGTTTCAATCAGATTTTATACCTGAAATTTGGAACCTGTTGATTTAATGTTCATTGGGAAACTTTATCATAAAGGATTAATTTTTCAAAGCCATTTTAATCTTGTATTGCATCTGTGATTAAATAACTAGATGTCTTCATTGCTTGGAAAGGCTTCTATTTCTTTTGAAATTGGGCAAATGATTAAACTAGGAAATTTGGATTCTCTGATGAGGGGAAGAAAAGTGTATAGAAAAACATTTTCTCAAAGCAGTGATAGCGACCCAGTAGTGGACTTGTGCTTAGTTAATCTTGTAGCTGAGCTGCAATTTTACCACCAAACAAAATACCAGGACAGTAATTTTCATTTGGGTCCTTTCTTCTCTCTCTTTTATTCTTTTTTAAAGAAGAGGCTGTTACCTGTATTGTCCAATTTCTATAGCTAAATGTGTCTTCATTTAGAAAACTGTAATTTGCTGTAAGTCTGCCCACGACCAAGGTTCAGTTAGTATGCTTTGGATAAATGAAAATTTTAAGTGTTCAGTGACTGCTTCTTGGAAACATTTTTGTCTCTTAGTTTGATACTCAGGCTGTAATCCCGAAGTTAAAAAGGTTTTCTCGTAGGAGATGGAGACATAAATGTGCAAAAGCAGTAATAGGAGAATAATCTAAACTGTACAGCTTCCTCAGACCAGAAGGTGGTACATCTCTGTGGCCAGTGTGACACTGGAAGGTTTTCCTGGGAGTGTTGGCTGTGCCTGTGAAGGAGCAGGGTCAGTGCAGCGACCCTGTGCTCCCAGCCAGGCTCCAGTTAGCTCTGTGGAACATACCTACGTGTCTGTGTGTATCTAAAGGATGTAACTTTGAGGTTCCAGCTTGCTGGATTTGGCTGCATGTTAGCAAGGAGGTGCTGAGTGGCAGCATACTCTCCTCACAGACTGGGCACAACCTGTGCTTCCAGCTGCCTGCATTGGTGCTGGGGCAGGAGCAGGAGATGCTGGTGATGGCCACAGGCACAGCTGGCATGGCCCCTCCTGGGGTGGGGGTCAGGCTGCAGCCTCTCCCTGCCCTGCCTGTGCCCTCAGCCCCATCAGCGCCTTCCCTGCTGCCCACCAGAGACCCAGCTTGTCCCTTTGTCAACACTGCTCCAATGCAGCTCTTTCAGCCAGAATGGTAGCCACATCTTAACTCTTGTCTAGCACAGTTCTCTGCCTCCCAAAGGTGCCTCTATCCCCCGCCTCCTTTTCTCCTCCTGCTCCCCTCCCACCTTACTGGCAGCAGCAGGGTTTGCAGGGTGGCCTGGCTTGGCTTGACCCCTGGAGTGGCAGAGGAGCCTCCAGCAGCTGCCACCTGAGCTGGAAGCATCAGTTCAGGGGCCAGTGGCAGGAAATGCTGTGAAACAGGGTGTACTAAGCATGGAGCAGTGCTTGCATGCAGGCTTTTCTGTGTGGCTGTACCTTCCTCCTATGTGTGGCTGTACCTTCCTTGTATATGTGGCTGTATCTTCCTTGCCAGAAGTCCCTGAGGCACAGGCATAGTCCTAGATGGCCTTCAGGAATGTTACCCCAGGTGACCTGTAGGGCTCTTTCTCTCTCCTTTTTAAAATAAACCCAAAACCTGTAAACAAGAAAAAGCAAAAAGCTGTCATTTAAAGCTTTATTTATGGTTTTCTGGTGTTCTCAAAGTGTGGCAATCTGACTTTCCTGGAGAGCTGTTGTAATTGTTGCAAGTTGTACACCTGATGGGAAGCTGTAATGCTGTTAGGTGAGGGATGTGCTTAGGAGTTTGTTTTACTTCTGTTCTTTGGGGACATCCTAGGGAGAGTGGGAAGATGGAACTAGAGAGTGTGTTTGTTTATGGGATGGGGCTTTCAGGATTCAGGTGGATGAAGAAATGTGTGTGGTGAGGAGCAGTTGTGTGGTGTGCTGTGCATGGAAAACCAGGTGTGAAGGAAAGGTGGGGCTGATGTGGCAGTCCCTGACCTCAGAAGATCCAGTGAGGCAAGTGTCAGATTTGATGCCCACAGAAACTGGTGTGAGTTCAGGGCAGGGTGGGCGTGATGTTTATTTTAACACTGCTTATAGGAGCAATTTGAATATAAAAGATTGGAATTTTTGCCATGTCCTTCCAAACCAAAAATAAGAGGCACTGCAGACTGGAAACTGTAATTCAGGCTCCCATCTTCTGTGTCCATCTGCTTCCCACTTCTGTGTGGGATATGCTGTTCATTTTTATGCTATTTTTAAAATGAAAAGTGACTTTAGTGTAGCAAGATGCTGTTGGCAACAAGGAATTAATTTATGGTAGCAGTGTCAAGGTAGGTGGGTCTTTATTGTGTCTTTTTTCAGGTTGGTCTTTATTTCATTTGTCCTTGTGTAAGAAACAGATCTTTGTGTGTCTGAAATGCATTCTTTCCTAGAGCTTGGAGCTGTTAGAAAGAAGTATAATGAGCTTAATATAATAGATACTTTTGGGGTTAAAAAATAATTGTTATTATATGTATGTGGTTTTAACTGTATTTTAGACGTGTTTTAATGTCACAGGGCTAAATTGTGGTACCACTGAAATCCAGCATGAATTTTTCCTGTTTGATTATATTAAGACTCAACATTTTTACTGTCTATTATAAAAATAAATGAGATGTAATAGTGTGACTGAGTGATCTTGTGACCCTGTTGAAGCAGCAGTGTGGACTATACTCTGCTTTACAGTGACAACACACCTGAGTTCAAGGCACAGAAATCCTTGGCAGAGTTTCTTATGCCTGTGTTACTTGGCTAAGCTTAGCACCAGAGCTGTGGTGGTGGTTGTTCTTCTCTTACTCTACCCAGTGGTGAAGTTGCTTTAATAAATTCTCAGCATGCAATTAAGTTACTTTGCAAAATTCCTCTGAAGTGAGGCAGCACTCCTGTTATCTGGAGGAGATTTTCATTGCTGAGTTTGGGGTAGTGACTCAATAAAACTTATCTGTGGAATACTAAATTTGGAGGCGTAACCAGGAGGTTGCCATTATAACAAATATTAGGACTTGCTTTCTGGGAAGTGCTCCTAATTCTTCCATTGGCCATTAAATGCCTCAAGATAAATGAAACTTTTCATTAGAGCTAACATGGTCTCCTTGTGCTTCTCCAGGCTTTTGTAGACTTGCTAGTGACAAAATGAAGAAGGGAAGTCCAAATTAGCCCCAGCCCTATAAAGACACCACCTCTTTTTTAATGTTGTTTCTTATTTTTTCCAGTGAAATGTTTGCTTAACTTAGCTTTCATTCATAATTCTACGAAATATTTATCAGTTTGTATAAACATTTTAAAATTCTACATTGGTTTTATTTTCTTGGCACTTTTAAGAAATTTCCTGATGCACAGCATGATCACACAATTACTGGTAGAGCTTTTATTGTAAGTGACCAAAAACAACTCTGTGCATTTATGTTGAAAATTAGGACTCAAACCCAGAAGCTAAAGGATAACAATACAATGTGTTGATTTCTTACTCTCCATAAATTGCTTATTTATTAAAATCCATGTTCTGCAGCTTAGTTTTTACAAAGAGACCTTTTTTCCCCTCTTCAAACTGCCTAAAATAGGTTCATACCTATTTTAGAAATGCTGCTGTTTTCATAAATCTCTCCTAATGTACTTTAACCTTTTTTTTCCCTCCATTTCTTTACAATTCCCTGAGGTTTTGATTCACAATGTGAATGACACAATGATGTGGTAATGGGAGCCTAGGAGAGCAAGCCAGGGACTCGGAGCAATGGTGGAGGAAAACATCCTCAAGGTGGATGTTTTCTGTTTCCTTAGTGGCTGTGTCCTGCTTTTTCCCTCCCCTGCTCTTAACTTTCTCATGGGCACCCATGCCCCAAGCTTCCAGGTTGTCTCTCAGCCTCACCAATTTTGGGATTTTAATGAGGAACCTCTGCTGAGTACTCTCCAGGTTTAATGTTCGTAAAACAAATCACAAAAATCATTCTTGCTCGAGTCTTTGACTCACCTAATTTTTTTTTTTAGGGGGGCAGAGTGAGAGAAGGGACCTAAAATAATTTTTAATCAATTAATGATGCTTTTCCTGAGCATCCCCTATGTTTAGGTTGCTTGAGGAATAAAAGTTTAAAAACTGTGATTTTAGTCTTAATTTGTTCTGGAAGAGCTTTAGTTTGTGTATGTTTTTTTGCTTTGTCCCCTCAGACACTCTGCCAGTCTCTAGATGGGATTTACTGAATAGCAAAACTGGGTATGTGATATTCAAATCAAGCATGTGTTCAGATAAGCACAAATGTCATGCCTAAGGATTCTTAGGCAAAAAGGTAAAATCATTGAATCAACTTTCAGAGGCTGTCTAGAAAAGCCCATCCTTGTTCAAATACACCAGGGTGTGGTGTGTTTGGTGTTTCTGGTTTAGTTTTTATTTTTCTTTGCATTTGTAGTAGACATAAAATCTTTGGAGGACCAAGTCACGCTGTTTGTGTAAGTACATGGGGTGTATTTAAGAGCCTGATTTGCCTGATTTGCAGAAATACTGAACATATTCAGACTGAGCTTGAGGAATAGTTGTAGCTACTTCCTTCCTCTAAGGGAAGATATTTAAAAACGTGGAGAGGCTTATTAGCTTAAGTGCCTTGTTAGCTGCATGTGCTGTTTTCCATCATAGTGTCAAGGTAAAAATTACTTGGGGAGAAATAATTGTTCTAAGTATGCTTAATTCAGTTCAGTGAATCTGACACCTCCTCTGTCATTTTTTTTTATTTATAAAAATAAGAGAGAGTTGGGCACCTGTCAAAAGCAGAGAAATACATGATGGCACTTTCTGTTACAGGAATGTTTTATTTTGTTAAAATCCTGTAGCTGCTTGCAAGTTTATTGCAGAAAATTTCTCTAATCGTGTTGGACACCACATGGTAGTTTTAAGTCCTTTTGTTCACACCATGAAGTAGTGAAGATGCAATTCACTCGATGAGATTGTTTTCAGTATAGCTTAAGAAATCACTTTATATATTCCTGTAATTTATGTGGCTATCCTTAAAACTGCTGTTTTTAATGAAATTTCATTTACATCTTCTCCCACTGGAGACAGCTGTAGGTTAGGACTAGCCTGACTAAGCTGTGCCAAAGGTAGGAGTAAGGAGTTTTTTACATGCTGATTAATTCTCTTTTGCTCCTTTGGGAATATCTGGTATTGCTTAAATTGATTGCTGTAAGCAATATGGCAACATTTTTGACCTTCTAAACTGAAATTCAGCAAAAAAAGAAAAAGAAAAATATAAACCTCCGTGTTTCAGTTTTACATAACTATACAGTTGGAGTAAGTATAGTGGTAAAAAATACAGGGGTGTCATCTTCTGCAGTGGTGCTGTTGGCTGGTGATCTCAAACCCTTTGGCAGAGATAGAATCTGAGAACGTGGTAATTGTCCATCCCCTGCACAGAGAAAGTATTGGGTGAGAATCTGTTTTTCCTTCTCTGTAATCTGGCTTCTCATCTCTCCTATGGCCAGCTTTGTGAATCGGAGCACCCGTTGCCTTCCTTAGGTGTTTCCCACCTGCACTGCTGTGTAACTACAGACGGGCAGCTTGCAGTACGTTTACTGTTCTCCACAGCTCTGTGGGAAGCCCGAAGCCAAGGCTATGTGCTGCTTTCTGAAGTGAATTTACAGATGCGGGGTGCCAGGTGACCAGGAGCTGTCCTTCCAGGCTCCCTTTGTCGCTCGAAGGCCAGACGGCTCATCTGGCTCATCCGTCACCCTCCGCCCCACCTCCGGTGCCCACCTCCCTCCCTCTCTCCCCATATTCCCTCAGGATATGATAATGAAGCAGGTGCCCTGGACTGCAGCTCTCCCTGAGCTGGAGAAGCGGCAGGAGGCTTAGAAAAGCCGAAACCGAGGAGGATGAGGAGGAGGCGGCACTTCTGCTGAACCTGTTGGCAGTCACGGCCGTGCACCGCACAGCCTGCGGGGCAGAAAGTGAGGAGCCGGTTGCCGCACCCAGTCAGGCTCTGGGTCGGCCGAGCCGGGCTGGGCTGGCCGGCGGTGGCCGTGCTCGGAGCAGCCGAGCTGCTCGCTCGGCGCTGGCCCCTGCGCTGCGGGTGACCTCCCCACCGGGAGCAGCCCCGTCGGCAGCCCCAGCCGCCTCATTGAGATTCCAGGCACAGGGAGCGCCTCTGCAGCTGTACGCTGGAGGCGGTGGCCGAGGAGCCGTCCAGAGAGGGGCCCCAAAAAATCATCAAAGAGCCGGCCCCTTCGCTGCGCCTCTGAATAGGCAGACAAACCAGAGGTCCTCCTCTCTCTCCCTGCCAGCGTGTTGGGAACGGCATTAACATAACCTCCTTTTTTTTTTTTCCCTTTCTTTTTAATTTCCCCAAGCTACTGAAAATCTACTGTGTTTAAATATCTTGTTATGACAGTTTGCAACGGGGAGCGAAGAGTGGTGTACCAGCTTGGTGGGTGTCTGTGCAGCTATTTTTATAAAAAACGAAACATACTTGAGCTAAGAGTTTTCATTCAGGTCACCCTAGACTTAATTGTTTGGTGTCAGGTCGTTAAGATCCAGAATTAGCTCCCTGCACTTGGAAAGGGCTTGCTTCCGAGTGCTTTAGAAATGCAAAGGCAAGTTTTCAAGCCCTGCTTTCTTCTTCCAAATCTGTTTTGATTTCAGCTGTTTTTGAAGCGAGTGGACACTTACTCAGTTTACTCAAGCAGTAAGAACTGTAAATCCCCATCCCACTCCTCAGCACGAACGAGATGGCAGCTCCTGAAAGCTTCACATCTTTAAGGAAATTGGCGCTTGTTTGCCGAGCCCTTATTAGGCCGACAGGATGCAGACCACTTCTCATGGCCATTGAGGCTCAGAAATGAGTCACTGTGCCTTTGATGGGTGGCACATTAGCGTTTCGATTGGCATAACTTTCATGTTCCCTCGGACAGGAACTGGGGCTGTACAAGCAGGGAGTGCCCTACATCATCAGAGCGTGTGGGAATGTAGAGAAGGCTTGCATAACTGAAAAGCTTTAATTTTTTGAGTGTTATGCTTAAGCGCAATTAAAGGTGCTACTTCTGATGCTCAGAGCAGAAAGTTTAATGCATTATTTATTGGTAGATTTGTGGTAGCCACTTGACTGCATTTCATGTAACTGAGACTTTGTCAATGCTCCTGGGCTTGTTACTTGGTTACTTTGGGCCATAAGAAAGTTAATAGTCGGTCGGGCGCGTTTGTAAATATCAAGGATAGCATTGGATGCTGACTTGGTTAACCTAATGATTTTTTTTTCAAACCATTGGTATGTATGAGTTGATTAAAACAAAAGCAGAGGCTTCTTAAATATAGTCTGTTCTGAATTAAAGGGTGTGGTGTTGGCTTTGAATGAGCTTGATGCAGCAACAAGCATGCAGCAGTTGGTAAATAAAGATGGATTTTCTTTTGTTCTGCTGGTGCTTGCTGCTCATTATTCTCCACTTACCCCGTGAGCTTCCCAGGGAGTGGCAGCTGTTTCTGATGTTAGACACTCTATCAGTGGTAGACAGCTCCAGATTCGGTGAGATACTGTTGTGGGGAGGAGAGGAAAATAATCTAACCCTGCATTATTGTAAATCCTCAGTAGAATTAACTTTTCATGAGCCAAAGGAGTTTTGTGTTTAACTTTTTCTGAAATACTCAGGCATAAGTGTGCTTTGCAGTATATGTTACAGCGAAAAAGCTTTTCTGGCATGAGATGGATTTACATTCTGAGTGTGTGTTAAGTATTTTAATGTGCAGTGTGTGGGGGCAGGCACAAGGCAATAAAGGGAAATCAGTCTGTAACAATCTTTGTGTATGTTTCCAGATATATACAGTTTGGGAATCTTTGCAATTTGGAAATTGCTTGGAGTAAACAGAATGATACATAAAGATTTTAAATAATAAAGCTAGCAAGCTACAGAGGAGTCTGTTTGGTTCCAGGATTTTATATGTAGGATTTATAACCCATGCTTTAGCTTTCCTGTCTCTGCAGTGTTAGCATTCTGTTACTGAAAACAAAGAAGGCTCTGCCAGGGCATTACACAAGCAATGAATCACAGAGGAAAAAATGTTTTGCTTTGTAAATTGTTCACTTTTCCATGGTGGATCTTTTTTTTTTTCTTTTTTTTTTTAGTGTTGTCTGATAGAATTTGCCACACATGCTTGCATTTACTGTACTCAGTATGATTCTTTCTAGTGTGACTACTTAACTGCTAATATTAGTGACTTCAAGCAACTTCTTCTTGTGATTCTTAAAAACAAAACCACAACAGGAACAAAGAACACAGGGTAAAAATTGAAACAGCTCAGTTCACTCTTGAGGCATGACAGCTTGCTGTGTATATCGGAGGAAGGAAAAGGTGTTGATGTTTTTCAGACAGCTTTGTCCCAGCAGTTCCACATAATTATTTTTTTTGTTTATATTGACAAACTTCTTTTCTGCCTCCAGTACTCAGATTTGCTGTCACCTTTTGATGTGGTCCTCGTGGGCTGTAGGCCATTTATAGTGTTTTAGCTAGTCATAAAAATATAAACTTGTTTCTTAAGAATATGCACTCTGTACATATTTTTGATGACTGTTGGTAAATTTATGTTTCTGAGCTTCTGGAGAGGAATGATAGCTTGCTCAGGCTTAAATTAAAATTATACTTAGAGATCATCTCTTTGGGAAGTCACACACCAGGCAGTGTCTTGCCATTTTTTTGCAGGATGCAGAAGTAAAACCTCGGTGTGTTATATAACAAAAATTTGTAGTACAGATGCTGCACTGTGCCTCATACTCTCCTTGGCAAGAACAATAATCAATAATATTTTGGATTGCCATATTACAGTATTCATTAAGCTCCAGACATGTGGAAAAAAATTTAAATAAAATCATATTACTTTTTTACCAATTAAAAAGGTGGATCAGGAGCCATAACCAGCTAAAGCAATGCTCAAAGGAAGATCCAAGTAGAATGATCCCTGCAGAAAGGCTGGTGGTAATGAAATCCTTGATTTTTCACACAGAAGCAGTGAGTGTGGAGGAGGATGCTATATATGTATGGAATGCACCATTTTAAAGACTGTGTGATTAATCCTGTTAGAGGATGTGTTTCTAACAGAGAAGCAGGTTGGTGGGATAAAGCTGTAAGAAAGTATGAGAGCCAAACATAAGCATCTAATCTTAGAGAAAGTCTCTTATGACAGTACAGTCTAATTCTGTTTAAAATTGTGTGTAGTTCACTGCAAATAACCAGATAATAATTTCATAATCTGCAAAAAATTATTTTCCCCTCTGTAAATGCCAGTGGGGAAGATGTGTAGCATAAGTTACAGAGTAAGAGAAGTAGAAACTCTCAGTCTTACCCTATTCAGATATTATTTGTCCCATCCAGTCTGGATTTAGTCCTGAGTGTGGGTATGGTAAGGGGTGTGTGGCGGTCATTAGGTCTCCTGGGTGTGCTTTATGCAAGAGAAGAAAATGCCAATGAGTCAGGTATGTAAGAGCATGTTCCAAAATCCTGATTGTCTGGGCAGCCACCTCCCCAACCTGCTTACCTGGCAAACCTCTAGTCAGGAGCTGGGCTGAGCATGCCACGTGTCTTCTCATCACATCTGTGGTGTAATAGTAATGAGATTGGAGTAATCTCACTGATCTGCGCCGAGTTGGACTGGTAATTTAAATGTGAAAGGCTTCATAATCTCCTGCTGATCCCAGAAAGTTTTCGGCATTTAATTAAGGTCAGAGTTAAAAAGATGATGACAACAAAACCTTCTACATTTACCTCCTTGCCTATAAATGTTAAACCATGACAGGAGAGTTCTGAAATTCCTGGAGCAATGATGATACTTTCATAAACGCCTTATAGATTGGTGTAACACTTAGAGCAGTAACAGCCATCTCTGAAAGAAACAATGAGGAGATTTGTGCTCCTTTTCCTCTCTTTCTTTCCCCATACCTATTTCATCAATTCAAATGGATGTTTTCTGCAGACATGGCCACTGCAAAGGTGGCTCTGTGTGACTCTCCCTAACAGTTCAGTAGCACTTCATTTTTTGTTTAGATTAGGAAACTTAAAGCCCAGTGACGACTGAAGAGGTGAAAGCAGCTGGTGGGGGCTCTGCTCACTCGCGTCTGTGTTGTGTGGGCATAGTTGGGGTTGCTTCTGCTTCTGTGTGCAGGAGGGAGAAGGATGAGTGTGAATGGAGAAGTGACACAGCTGCTGCCCAGAGCAGGTTGAAACTGCACTGCAGATGGGGAGGAGGTCTGTGGGGACAGGAAGGAGACAAAGCAGCTGCAAGGGAGTTCCTGGGGCAGGGTGCACTTCACTGGGAGAGAAATCACCAGTGGAGGAAACCTAAGCAGCAGGAAAGTATGAGAGGAGCCTTGGAGAACAGGAGAGCAGCAGAAGGTTGCCAGAGCCAGTAAATATGGTGAGCCCTCTCCTCTCACTGTTCTTGGTTGTTTGAAGAGCTTGCCAGCAGGTGAACCTGTGGGCACTGGGCACCAGCCACTGCAGGGCAGCATTACAGGGTGCACAGGCGTGGTTCTATTGTGGCAGGCTGGAAAGGAGTTCAGCTCCTAGTGTGCTCTCTCATCTTCTCCCCAGTGTTAAACAAACCAGTGAGAAACCCTACAGAAACGAGGAGGGTGTGGTTGATGCGCAGCTGTGGGTGCTTTGTAGTTGACCATTTGCTTTTAAAATTTCTAAATTGGTTGTTGGCGTGAGAAGAATTGGAAAAGTGTGATCAGTGCTGTGTTTAGAATAACACCTCAAATTAGAGTTTTGTGACTCAGTTGAGTAGAAACATCACTGCAGGAGCTTTTAGGACCTAGAGGGGCAGCTTGGCACCATGAGAAGCTATTTGAGGTTCTTGAAAGACTGCCTCAGAAAACAGTGATCTGGTTAATAAGCAAAAAACTCAGATATACTGACCATCATCCAGAAGAGCCATTGATGAGATTTGTGTCTTCCTTCCCTGAAGACCTTAATAAATCCAGGAAATAACTGAGGTTTTGATTAGCTCTTTTCTTCTTATTCTACTGCTGAATGTTTTGAACATGGCTGTAACAGTCACACAAGTGTCACCTGTGCAGGTTACTCAGATGAGCAGAGTGTGGTGAGAGCAATGGGTGTTTCTTGAGACAAAGAAAGGTGGCATATCTTTCAAAGTAGATATTTGTTTTCGACTTTGTGGTGGCTATACATCATCCAGTGTTTTCCCCTTCGTATTGTGATATATCATCTTGTGTTTCATGCTTGAGATGTTGTGAGAGAAGTGAGTGATGTTATGTAACATAAGCAGAGAATTATCTTCTTATGGTCTGAAAGTGACTGTTGGTTTGATAAAGCAGTTGACTAATTAGTAAATTACCCATTCTTGTTTAAAATACTTGCGCTGCAAAATGTAAATGAAAAGAATTTCTCCACTTGTCAGTATGAAAAATGACAATAGCAAAAATAATACATAGGACATCTGCTCTGATTTTTTTAAAATTTAAAATGCATTTAAGGCAGATGTTGCAGAATTTGAATGGAAATCAAAGTAGATGGAAGAACAAAACATAGCTGTTTACCTTTTATGAAGTCCCATTTTTATGGCTAACATCGCTATCAGTATGTGACTCAGTGCCTGTATTTTTCCACTGTTTGTATCAGACTGAACTGAATGTTCTTAAAACTGCTGCTGTCAGGATGACATATAGTTCCAATATTAACAGAAATTATTGGTGTGTCAGTAATTTGGGGTGTTTTCTGATGTTGCTTCCCTTTGCCCATCCTCTCTTTCCAGGAGAATACATCAAAACATGGAGGCCGCGGTATTTTCTGTTGAAGAATGATGGCACCTTCATTGGCTACAAGGAACGGCCACAGGATGTTGACCAGCGGGAGTCACCTTTAAATAACTTCTCAGTAGCTCGTAAGTGTTTTTAACTGCTTCCTTGTCCAGTTTGGGAGGGGGTTGATGTCTTCTTGTAACAATAGCTGATGTCTTCTTGTAACAATAGCTGCATCAGTAGCATTCAGATCTGCCCAGAGCTCGGTATCTAAATACTAAGTATGTTTATTTGAGTTGATAAATCCCACTGTGTTTCTCAGGAATGATTGTAATGTTGGAGGTTTGATGCTCTGCTTATTTTTCTTGTCTTTTAAGTTTTCTAGTAATTTAGTGTTTCTGGTTATTGAATAAAACGGGCTTATTTGTTAATACTTTGTATGTATGTTAACAAATTGCTTTAAAGTGAAAATTCACCCAGGTATTTCTGCCACCAGATCTGGATGCCAGTGACATTGACATTGGTCAGAGTTATTTAATTGTTAGCATAAGAGAATGCAGAGTGAGCACATGTTTTAATGAGGCACACTTAGATTGTCTTAATTTTGAGCACAAACCTATAGTTCTATCAAAGCCAACAAAAAGGTTTTGAAATAACATCTCCTAACCTCTGCACTCTCTATTATGCAAACATTTCCGACTTTGCTCAGGTGCTGCAGCACAGGATGTGATAGAAGACTCTGAAGATAATTTCCTTTTCTTGCTCATGTTTTTAACTTTTCACTGTATACTTCCAGCTTTTATTTTCTCCTGGTCTTAATCTTTCCTGTCTCGTGATCTGCCTGTGTCTCGTTCCACCAGTTAAAAATAGATCATTGTGGCACCTGTTATTAAGAATGATCTGTTCCATGTTCCTGGTGACTACCAGAAGCAAAACTCTGCAGAGGGAAGGGTAGGGGCTTTCCCTCTTCATTACAAGGTAGCTCCAAATACACGGGGTTCATCTTTGAAGCTGATCATTAAGCAGGTATTTATTTTGAAACACCCTGCTCCTGGAAGAGAGCTGGGCAGCAATAGGAATTTATGGGAATGTTCATTACTTTCCCTCCAGTAGAAGCATATACTTGTTCTGAGTGAGTGATAATGGGAACACCAGTGCCTGGTGCTCCTGTGCAGGATTTCAAGAGTGCTTTGAGGCTTCTTGTGTTGTTTGAGAGGCAGAGTTCTTGTAGTGTTTTCATTTCAGTAATGACATGGTACTTTCCTCTTCAGACTGGTATCTTCTTACAGATCAGGAAGGTAAAGCAAAGCAGAAGAAAACCATTAATTCATAAATTAATTCAGTACTTGGTCTATAGCCAGAGGCTTTTAACAAATGCACTTTCTGAAGGACACTTCCATCCTCTTGCCACTGCTAACTGCATTACTTGGGCAGCTCAGTGCCAAGGAATAAAAATGTGTCCATCACCTTTTCTTTGTCTAAGTTGCCTTTAAAATGGGTTTACTTAAATCAGTTTTCACAACAGGAATATGGTGGTTTTTTGGCAGATTGAGCCCATCAGTCTCAGCATTTATAGATAAACCAGTTTGTTACCATGGTATTGGAGCATTGTCAAAGACACAGCACATGCCTATAGATGAGTTGTAAGTGGCATCATGGGCTGGGTGGTGGGTGGGAGGATGTTCTTAGCAGTGGCTCTTGCCTGGTGACAGGTCAAGAAGGCCTTGAAGATTGGAGTGGGGCTTCCTTGCTAGAAGCCATTATTGTGGATTTGGGCCCACAGAAGCAGCTGTTTCCCCACCAGGATTTAATTTCTCATGTAGGCAGTAGCAGGCAGTGCTGCCAGCACTTCTGTCCCTTCTGGGTGCCCACCACACTTTCACAGATTGACAGAGTGCTCTGAGTTGGACGGGACCCACAGGATCATCAAGTCCAACTCTTCAAGTAACTGGCCCATATGGGGACTGAGTCCACAAACTTGGTGTTATTAGCACCAGGCTCTAACTAGCTGAGCTCATCTCAGGGATCGCTGGATGTATTTTTGTACCACGGGTTTTCCCTTTGAACATGCTTGCCTAATCCTTTCATTGAGGTTAACATGTTGCATTAGTGTGAATGAATTTGAGATGTCTCTGGAGCAAGGCTCAGACCAGAGCACAGCCCTGTAGAAGCCTCCTGCCAGTGAAAGGTGGGGGAAATAAGTTATTTTGTAAAAGAAAAAATATTTTAAATATTAAGATTAAATATTTTGTGAAAATTAATTTCTGTTTTCTTTTCATCCAAGAGACCACAGTAGTCCCTGCCTTTTTTTGTTAATTAGTGAACCAGATTTTTTTTTTTAATGAGATGGCAGGCTGTCTTTGTCAGTCTGTTCTTTGGAAGTGGTCCCATGTTTCTGATTAAAATCTTTACCCACTTCTGCTGTACAAAAATGTAGGCTGTTTTATCTTTGCAAGTAAAAGGAAGGGTTTTTTTAATAGGGGAATTTTATTACTTACAGTGTAAAATTCATATTGAGTGATTTTGTCAGCACATGAGAAGTGGGAAATAATTAATGAGAAAGCTATGACAGAAGATAACAACTAATGGTCACCTGTCTTTTCCTTTAATGGGTATGAAGAAAGTATTAGCAATAAATAGTGTGTGATTTCCATGTGCTTGACAGTCTCTTCTTTCTCCTACACTAGCCTTTTCCTTTTGATTTGTGAGGGTTTGGATTGTGCATTTTTGAGAACTTGTTTCTTAAGCCCCTCTAGCTAAAGAGAGGTGTACTATTTATTTTAAATAACCTTTTCTCCACCTAATTTTCCTTTTAAAATGGCCATAGACTAATGTTTCCTGTATTTAAGGAGTTTATTTTCTCTGGAATCAACCTATTGATGATTTATTAAGAAAAAACCACAAAACAAAACAACAGCAAACAAAAAACAAATACAGAAAAACCCAAAGTAACACTCGTGAAACATTGTTGCGTGAGTGAATCTTATTTGTGTTTGTGTTCTGTATTTTACTACTAATAAAGTAGAAGGAATAAAAAAAGTCTGTACCTCAAAGTTCTGCTCCAGAGCTCATGCAGATGAATAACCAATAGAGGCTGAGTTGTAAATCTGTGAGATAAGTAGCCTTCATACCAATTGTAATCTCGGATTATCATGTATGTCTCCCTATTAGGTTATAAGCCTTTAAAACCATATAGCTGAAAAAAGCAGTATATTGTGAAAAACCACATGGAGAGAAAGGCTGTTCCCGTTAGAAAGGGATTATTGCTCCTGGCTGTCAAAAAGGAAGATGGACTGTGGTGGTTTTGTTGTACTGCTGAAAACATAATTGCTCAACAATACGAGAGCTCCTTTTGGGACAGGACTGCGTGTCTGCAGTCAAGTGTTTTTGAGAGGGCACAGGATGGCCAGATCAGTGGTTGGATTTTTGCTGCGGTTACTAAGAGCCACCTTTGTGCAGGTCTGTAACTTGGTGCTCCTGGCCCCTCACTTTTGCCATGCTGAATCTATCCAGACTTGAATCTATCCAGTGGTGTTAGCCAAAAACAAACACTTCATCATAATCTTTGTGTTTGTCTTCTGAAAGTTTTATTTCTTCATCATTCTATTTTCCTTATTTACCCTTTTTTTTACCTTTTTCTTCTTTCTGTTTGTCCATACCCTTCCTTAAAGAAACCAAACCACAAATAGGAAAGATTCTTCCTTGACATTATTGTTTTAAGTGTGATGTCATTATATAGGGAGCAGAGTTTGACACTTTCATCGAAAGTAATCTGCCTTTTAGCTTAAGTGCTGGGAAAGCAAATATTGTGACATTTTAGAAAGTCACTGGGATAATACTAAGTGTCTTTCAAATACAGAATGGTAATTTACATTTGAATGCCTTGGTGTCTATTCCTGTTAGGAACAATTTCTCTGTCCTACTTACTTTAAAAGACCAAACGCCAGGAGAGAATCAAGAGGTTCTTTGGAGAAATTTAAATAAATTTTAACAGGCTGCTGTTTATTGTACCTACTATGTTTCACAGGAAAAACTTCCTTCAAAGTGGGCAAGTGACCCTCAGCCCCTATTTAAAATTGAATGTTTTTACAGCAGAATCCCCAAACATGCCATAAATCAGATCTAATACTTCACAGCATCGCTGTCTGTGCTCTCTTGGAGTGGTGCACGTTGCAGTAATATATTGATGATTAGAGAAGGTGGTTTTGGTGCTTCTCTAACTTCAACTACAGTGAAGAGTACACAGTTGGGTTTAAAAGTAAGAAAAAAAATACTGTTCATTCATTTCATTGATAAAATCCATGTGATTATCATACATGGTGAGAAATAAGTGGTAGTTTCAAACTTCTAGAACCTATATGGTACAGCACTTTGGTAGAGTCTTCTGTATTTCTTGATATGTGCTGTTATGATTGAGCAGGGTAATTAGACAGCATATTGTTCACTAAACAAAACAATTCTGGGTGACATTCCTGAATTATAGTGGTTATTAACTGACAAATCTCTATTATTCATCTTGCTCTATGCCTTAAAGATTGCTGGATCAGCAAGCTTAACAAATATCAATGGACAATGCTGATTTAGGGGAGGAGTGACATGTAACTGGTCCCTGTCTATGACAGGAAAAACCTTGTGTGGTTTATCATGCTGAAATTAAATGGTTAAATCTAGAGTTCATGGCTAGTTTAAGTATCTCTGCAGCTACTTCAGAATATGAATCTAAAGTGTTTTTAAAATCTCAGCAAAGCCTGTGTTTATTTCTTTATGATGTTATAATGTGGGGTAAGTATGAGAGAACAGCTCTGGATTAGCACAAGGTTAGGAAATAGCCTGATGTTGTTCTTCCAGTCTTCAGCCAGATTTAGTGTTTTAGGACTGCATTGTGCAGGTTCCTAGAGGACAACCCCAGCCTTCATCTAATCACATTAAGCAGATAAAAACGGGAGGCAGAACAAACAAATAACAAAAAAAGAAGGGCAGCTAAACGGAGGTGGGAGTTCTGGAAGCAGGAGTGAGATCTTTTGAATGGAATTTATCAGCACCAGGCTCATGGGGCTGCCATCCCAGGCAGTTGTGTTTGGCTTTCTCCGCCGTTCTGTGAGAGGACAGAGGTGGCTGCAAGGCCGAGCCCAGCGCGGCCGCATCACTGCGTGGAAGTTGTTTAATCTGAATGAAGGAGTGCCCTTTATTGCACTAGAGCCTTGGCATGACTCATTAATAAACTTTCTCTTATCTAACTGGAGTGCTTCAGTAGGATGCAGTATAACCTCAGTGTGCTGTTGAAGAAAAATTATATTTTCTTGTAATGAAAAATGCAGAGTTACTAATTGAAAATCTTATAATTCCAGCAGCAAATGAGGCATGAAATATATTGCCAAAAATACAGTGCTCAAAAACACTGGCAGTAAATATTTTATCTTTGTGCTAATTAAGAACTTGAACTTAAAACTGAGCATTCTAAATGCACACAATAATGAAATTAACCTAATGGTACCAGTGTCGCCTTAGTAATGTATACTGTTATTCTGGTGGATTCTGTCCTCCACTTGCATGTTACTGATTGTGGAGGAAGTTCATACCTCTAGCAGCAAACAGAAATTTCTTGTCTTCATAGTGCCTTTTTATTTATTTAGAAGTCTATTTAGAAACTGAAGACCAAATACCAGCAAGCTTGTGGTTTCATTACCTGCAAGGAAAATAATTTCATGCAAGAAAAAAATGCCCACAATTATATTTTTTCCCCCCTGCTCACTTGGTTTCTTAATTTGACTTTCCTCTAGCAGGATCTGTTTAATTAACTAGCTTTTCTATTAGCATTTATCCAAAAAATGTAGTGGTTTGGGTCCTGATGTAATTTCATTGATTTTCTTTTGTTTTTCAGATCTCTGTTAGTAGAGTTAAAGTGTACCCTTTATCCAGGAGTATTTTCTGGCCCAAATTTAAAGCATAAACACTTATAACATGTTAAGAAGCTTGAAGTAGTACATGTAATATAATTTCTTCTTTTAAATTACACTGAGCTCTCAGCAGAACATTTTGATGAAGGAAGTGGTGGCTTAGCATGTTGCTGTACTTCTGTAGCCTTTTTGGGCTGTGCCTAAACCCTGGCAGGGGTGGCAGCTGCTCGCTGCGTGTCCGTGCAGCATCCGACTCCCACAGCTCTCCCGAAGGCTTTTGGAACAGGGTCTTCTCAGGGGGTGCCTTTGCAGTTTGATGTTCCCTCTAGTGTTTGAGGACTGGAAATGCTGAGTCTGATCTTCATCAGATTGCTGCAAAATGTTCAGATGTTCTCCTGCAGCTCCCTGGAACCCATGGACAGGGTTTTATATGAGAAAGTCAATAGGAGGAAACCCCACTTGGGGGCTTGGCTGTAGTTTCAGTGTATGTAATTGTTGCATTATCAAATGGCTTTGGCCATGTGCTGTGCTCTGGGTGACCTTTAGAGTATGAGACCCGAGTCTGAATGGCTTCTGTGTTATCACATCACATTTCTGCTTACCTCTATGGGCAGACCAAATGTGGAGCCTTTCAAAGCAGAATTTTATTTCATAGCTGCTTAGATGGCTATCTCCCAAGCTATTTATTGGTTTCATCAACACAGTAAATTGTCTCAAGTCTCCTAAAGAAGTACTTACAGAGATTTCTATGGCTGATTAATTGCAAAGGTTTGCTAGATAAGAATAAAGACAAATGATTATTTAAACCTGCTTATGTACCATGACTCTTTCTTCCTTCATTGTGGTAGAGTGCCAGCTGATGAAGACAGAGCGACCTAAACCAAACACATTTATCATTAGATGCCTCCAGTGGACCACAGTAATTGAAAGAACATTTCATGTGGAGACTCCAGAGGAGCGGTATGTTTCATTCATATTTAATGCATAAACTCCTTGTAAAAGCAGATGCAAGTGTTCAGCATTAATAGTGAGTCCTCTGTTGAAGCTCTTATTTATCAGATGATGTACATCTGGACTGAAAAGTGACAAATAATTTTCAAGTGCCTTCAGTTTTAGTGTGTTTTCCAGTATAAAAGCAGCCCTAAAGGGAGGGTTTCAGAGAGTGGATTTTGAGCAGTGTTTGTAAGTGAATTGTTGCTAGGTTGGGTATCCAAAATGGACAGGTGCAGGTGTGCACCAGCACACAGGTAGTTATTTCTGGAATGTAAGGTTCATTTCTCACTGGAAATGTTGTGGTATGTAAAATGAAGGGTTTCTGACCTGGGAGTTTCTGGAAGGATGAGCACAAGTGAAACAGAGAAGAGATTCAGGCAGAGTTGAGTTATATCAAAATACTGACCTTTTAAAGTCTATTTAGACACCCTAGTTCTAAAGGAAAAGTTAGTTGTATCATTGCTGATTGCTAATGTTTTATGCAAATTAGATAATAAAGGTGATAGTTATCTGCTGCAGGTGCAGATTTCTGTTTCATCTTTTAGGAAACAAAGCTAAGAGCAGAGCTACATCCTGTGCTCTTATCATTGGAGAACTGATCTCTTACCTCCAGAGAGAAGAGTTTTCTAGCACAGCTATAATACAACTATGGGTACTTAAATATTTACTTGCCCTTCAGAAACTGAACTTAAATTATTCCAGTATCATTGCCCTAAGGGAGTGGGTATCTTAAAACACTGGTCCTCCCTAGATATGATACTAATACATGTTTATTTTGAAGACCAGTAAATCCTACTCAGTATTACTCACTTACTACTTTCATAGTCTTTGTATGCACTTCACATGCTCCTTATTATTGCTTTTGATTCTGTTACAGTGATCAGAAGAAGGTTTAGTCAAATTAAAAGCAAAGAAAAAGAAACTGCTCCTTGTTTCTTTTAGGAACTTTGTGGTCAGTGACCCTAAAGGGAGTGAATAGCAGTTTCCACTTGGAGGAAGATTGTATTTCAGTCTTGTTTTGTTCCCTCCTAGCCAATTAAGTCAGCTTTGTGACACTTCAGGGCTCAGAGTGTTAGTCACCTCTGTTGTGTACTCTTGAGACATTAAAGCTGAGGGTGAAATTCTGTTCTCCCAGAAATCAAAGATACTCACTTCAGGAGGGCTGAGATCTAAACCAAGTCAGTAGCGAAAGAGATAAGAAGGTCAATATACCTTTAGCTTTCTATATGCCTTTAGAACCAATGTTTGTTTTTTTGAAAGAAATGGAGAGAGAAGAGTGCAGAAGTTCTTTTTGCAATCGTTTTGTATGTAAAAATATGACTAGTAAATATGACTAGGAATGTGTTAGTGATAGTGAATAGAGCAGTCTGTGCTGGGAGTATAGGGAGAATGTTCTGAATATTTGACATTACCTTGCTGCCCCAGACAGGGCTGGATGAATTGTGCACAATTCAGGCAAAATCCAAAATAAAAATACACCAGGTAGGGAAAACCTTACGTGGTGCCATTTTGTGTTGGATACTTTTTCCCATGGACTTTGCTTCCTGTGGGGAATGATCAGCCTCTTGAATCCATTATAAACGGAAACTCACGTGTTCAGATATAATCTTTAAAAAAAAACAACTTCATAGTGAAAAATTGGACATTGATAAGGATGGCATGGGTGCACTGCAGATTGTGCACAGAGTTGTTCAGCATTGGCTGCTGCTGATCCTGCTCTAGTAGCAAAATATTTTATCTGGGATGTCCTTAGGAGAAGAATTTAACCAGTCCCTAGAAAACACCAACTAAATCACCACATCCTTTTCCCTGCATGTACAAAAGACAGTAAACATGTTAAGTTCAGATAGTCCACTGGATGTGTCTTCAGCCCTTGTGTGTGTCTTTAAAGCCTGTCCCGAGACCCTGGAAGCCCTTACAAATTGTATTCTTCATGTTCAATAAATTTGCAGTGAAATCGAGTGAAGGCCAAGAACTTCCACTTCAGTAGCTTCAAAGGTGTGAAATCTCCCAAAGGACACTGGAGTGGAAGTGTTCTCCGTGGGAGTTGAAGGGGTCACTGTTAGAGCACTGGTTGCTGAAACAGCTGTGGAAACTTTATTGTAGCCAAGACCTGTGCCTGAGATGAAATGTCACTGCTTTTGCTGACATTCTGCTAAAGTTTACACAGCAATTGCTGTACTAATGTCATCATCTTTACAACAGAAGAATAACCTAAGTGCCCTGAGCTTTAAGACCTTCTCCAAGAACATCCTTGCCACTACAGCCACTAAAATTTGGGATACGTGTGTGAAGAGGTGCCATAGTTCCCCAGGAGTTGGATGTGTGTTTCAATGCACCACAGCAGTGTAGAAACTGTCTTTAATTGCTTTGTGCATCATGTAAACCTTTTGCTTTTTGGCTTTGGCAAGTCTATTTTGGTTATGTAAATCTCTGTATCACCAGGTCATATCCTGAGCTGTTGACTGAATACCCATTAGAAATTCTGTTATTCAAAAAGCCTTGTATTATGTCCAGACTGGGAAGACTTAAGTTGTCTCTTGTTTCTAGTATGATTAATAAAGATTTTAAAAATGCATTTTTATAGTGCTTGAAAATGTGCATAATTCATCATATCTTCCATTGATTCATGAGAGAGTATTAGTGGCTCTGTATTCCTTGGTGATCCTTGCCATGGCAGATGGTAATCTAAAGCCACAAGTAATTAATATCTTTGCCTATATTTTGCCAGGGAAGAATGGACAAAAGCCATCCAAACAGTAGCAGACAGCCTCAAGAAACAAGAGGAAGAGATGATGGATTTCAGATCTGGCTCTCCCAGTGATAATTCAGGTGCCGAAGAAATGGAAGTTTCTATGACAAAGCCAAAACACAAAGTGGTAAGTGGGCATAGCAGGAATGACTGTTTTTTAGGTCTTCTCAAATACAGACAAGAAACAGCCATCAAGCCATGTCTGTACCCCTGACAATTACATGATTGGCTGTAGCTGCAGCTTCTGAAGGAAACAATTGTCTCAGCAGAGCAGAGCCTGTCTGGGTCTGCCAGAGTTCTGCGTTCACGTGTGCTTACTGGAGGGCTTTCAAGACCAGCTCAGGGCTGGGTTTGGTTTGCCTATTTTCCTGCAGTACAGAGCCTGAAACCAAAGCTCCTGCTGGACCTTGTGACTCTGTAAACTCCTTGCAGGCTGGTGCAGAGGTATTCTGATGGATTTGCAAGATTTAGGGTGGGTCCATAGGTTTAATTGCTCTGGATTAAGGGTTTAGGTTAACTCCAGCCAGCCATTGCAATGTCTGTCTGTAGTGCTTCTACAACTTGGGGTTTTGCATTAAGCACTATATAGCCTGAATGTGGAAGGCCAGATAAGGAATGGCCTTCCATGACATGAGTATGTGCCAGAGGAGATCTTTGCCCTCTTGAGCCTTTTTAGGTATCTATCTTCAACATCCCTTTGTTTCTTTCTATCTCATTGTATTCTTGTCGTATTTCTGTTTTCGAAAGTGTTCCCACCAGTTCTTGCAAGAGGGAATTGATGGAACCTTTCCCCATGTAAATGCATTGTCTGTGGAGTTTAGGTGGGCACTTCCTTGTGTCTTCATCTCACCATTGTCATCCTCACCCACTCTCATAAATCTGTTTCAGTTCTGGGAAAACAGATGAAATTTTTCTATAAAAAGATATCCACTAGTGCCTTCACTGAGTCAGAGCTTGCCAGCAGGCTTCTGGATCTTTGGTTGAACAGATCCTGCTCTTGCTGAGAAGTCTTCATAGAAATGCAAGAACCATCTCATTCATCAGATGGATACAGTGTTCTGAAACAGTGAATGTCTCTTCCTGGCATGTTAGTGAGGATAACCAAAATTATTACTGGGGTCCTGGCATGAACTCTGTTGAGCAGTTTAACAGAAATTCTCCTCAACCCAGCTCTGGGGAAGAATATGGAAAAGTTTGCTGTTGGGGGCATCTTAAATTTTTTCCCAAACTGAGGCTGCAGCAGCCTTTGGTTGTGTCAGTCCTACTGTTGCCGTGTTGGCAGTGGTCACTGATCCGACAGTCTCTGCTCAGATTCTGATTCCTCCAGTGTTTTTCCTCATGGTGAAACAAATCAGAGCAAATGGCTGATCTGAGAGGCGGTGTCAGAGACTGTAAAGATGTCTCAAGACATTTTGGGATGCATGTGTGTGGGGGAAGGGGCAGGTCAGGCCTTGCCTGTGAGACAGTGAAGTGCCCCACACCTCCCAGAGCCTATATCCCAGCCTGGCAGAGCTGCCAGTCACTGACACACCAGAGGCAGTGCTCCATTCTCCCCTAACCCAGCTCCTGAGTGGTCAAATGACCTAAAGTCCCACCTGGTGGAAAAACCCATGAAGGCCAGAGGAGTGTTTAGGGTCGAACACAAGGCCATCACCTTGTCTGGATCCTGCCTGTTCTTGTTGTTTCTGCCTGGACACAGCTGGAACCCAGGAGTTGGTAGCTGTATGTGTGCTTTTCTAGATCTCTTCTGTCTTTTTTTCCTCATTCCCTCTTGTTGGAATATTTTGAGTAATTTACCATGGAATGAGTTTAAAGTTTGCTAAGGTGAATGGTCCACATTAATGCTGTGAGAAGTGTTTCATGTTGATTGGATGTTGTAGTAGACCTTTAGCCAAAGTTGTCTGATTTTCTAAAGTTTGCTAGTAAGCGCTGTGTGTTGTTTTGACCTCATGAGAACATCTGGTTGGTATTTCTCCCATGTGTCCAGCTCAGAAGAAGGAGAAGGTAGTTTATAGTCAAAACCGATGTTTTCTGACAAAAAGGTCATGGAATCCCGGATTAGACACAGATATGTGGTCTGAGAAGAATATTGGAGCTTTGTCAAAAGAAGGGAAAAAACTGCCCGGTCAGGGTTCCGGTTCGGAGTCCTAAATGGCTGCCCAAAAAGATAAAAGAAGCATGTGTTGGAAGGGACGGAGAAAGAGTTGATGAAGTTGCAAATTGCCTTGGAGGCTGAAACAATAGCTCGCCTCAGGGTGGAATGAGAATTAACAGCCCAAAAGCAACTAGCCCCAAACCTGAGAAACCTGTTAAACAACTTTGTGCTGAACCAAAGAGCTTTAGAGTTGCAAATAACACCGTTGAGGAAGCTGCGGAGGATGAACCAGGGTCTTGTGCCTCCCTGAAGGTGATTTCAGCCCTCTCAGCTCTTCGGAGGAGTTTGATGCAACAAAGCCAGACCTCTCCCCAAACCATAAACTGCACCCATCGGTAAAAAATGAGGAGCTGGGAGTCGCTGAGCATGATGTCACTGTTGTCACCTCCCTCCACTCCTTGGAGGAGGGATTTGACTCAGCAAAGCCAACTTCCACTGCCCCTACCTCAAGTCCTGCAATCCAGAGGCAGATATTATGGTGATGATATCGTAGTCTGCAACAGAATTGGTTCATTTAAAAGGGAAAATTATCAATAGTTTTAAAGAAAATAAAACTGAGAATGTTTTGAAAATTTTACTGATGGGGAGTGAAATAAAGCTTTCTGAGGAGGGAGTGGCCTATTGTGTGAAAAGTTTAAACCTGTTGGATGTATATTTGTTAGAGAGGGAAGAACTCATCCCTCTCCCCCCTCCAACATGTGGTAAAATTACTGTGAGAGCATGGGAGGCAGTGGGCTTCCAACCACTGCATGGGAAACAGCTGGTGCTCTATTGGCCTTTTCCAATGCAATTGTTATTTATTGCAAAATTTAAGGATCAAGCCCGAGACAAAAAAACTCTGTGCCAAAAAGTTGGAGAGGGTGGTGAATTCAAATACCCTCAAGGTTTCCTTGTGTTTGCAATGAAGCTTTGCAAGCTCCTCCTGCACTGCCTCCTCTTGGCAGCAGTGGGTATTGAGCCTTACCGACACCAGAGGCCAGAGGTGGAACTGCAGAATCCCTAACCCCTTGGGGAAAATATACTTTTGTCATTGTGCAAGTTTGTTGTTTTAGTCTTGGTGATAACTTTGCATGTTCAAGTATATCCTGACCAGGCAGTAGTAGACTGGGTGTATGTCTGGAAGTGGAATAAAGAGGTACTTAAGCAGAAGCGGAGAGGACTCTTAACTATACACACAGCTATGAGATCTGCAGCTGGAAATATCTAAATTACTTGAATAAAGTCAGCTCTGGATAAAGAGGAGCACAGAGGGACCATATTGGATAATGTAGTAAACAGAAAATCTGATAGGAGATAAAGCTGCAATGAAATCTGAAATCTAAAATGAAATACGTTAAATGGTTTATCATTTTTATTTTCAGAACAGTGTCCCCAGTGTGCCACCACAGTTGTTTGCTCCTGAGTTAGTTGGCCATCCTAGCAGGACTTTGTGACTAACAATTGTAGTAGCAAGTATGGCTTCAATGCAGTAAGCAAGAAAGAAAAGAGAGTGGTGTCTTTTTCCCTAAGGACCACTCTAACATCATACACACACACAACAAATACGTGTTACTGGTTGGCTTTTGGACTGGAGTCTGAATTTGCAAAATTGGATGTAACAGAATATGTAGATCCAATGAAAACTGTTTTCTCTAAAGTGAAAAGGCCTCAAAAGAATGGCTGGCTGCTCTAACTCAAGTTGGCCTACATGGCTAAGAATGTTCATTAGTATTGTTAAGGTACTACATAAGTTTCATTAGTAATGGTTGCATTTTTTATATGTTCTAAGGTTATTTTCATAGGCTTCTATTTATTCAATGAAACATTTTATAGCAGAGAACAAAAAATATTGCCAAGTAGTTGTGTCTTCTTTTTGAAGCAGGTCTGAGTGGGACCAGGTTTTCTCCTTCTAGAAGTGTTCCATGAGAGGATGAAGTGGTGATAGGACAGAGGAGTTGCTGTCCTTTGCTGCATCAAGCATTTACATGTTTTTATCTTGAAAGGTTTTAAGATATTTATGTTCATAGATGTTTATATAAGTTTGTTGCTGCAATATTTTGAGATGTTAATATTTTCCCTCTGGTTGCCAGAGTGGAAAGATTCCTCCCTCCAGTTTAGTTTGGGAGTTCACACAGAGGATTTCATATGATGATGGAAACAAGTTTGTGTACCTCTTCCTATCTTCTCAGTGCAGAGTATAAAATCACTGTATTGAGGGAAGTGTGTGTAGTAATGGTAAGCAATGTGTGAGGCATGATTGCACAGAAGAAGGAATGTTGAACTGTTGGTGGCCCTGTAATGAAGGAGAATAGGGGCTGACAATGGAACTGAAGTGGAGCTGGGAAGTTCCAGCTGTAGATGAAGAAGGCATAAGTGATTAAGAGAAAAAATATTTGGGGTTTGAGAACTGCTGAAGAGTCTGGTAAAGTTGAAAAGTATTTGGTCCAAACTCAGGACCTTGACTAAAATTATGTGCTGAGCATGTTGGAATGACTGAATGTTGTTATATATTGGACCCCACAACCAAGGCAATTCAGACAATTAGGTAGTAGAATTTTACTGAATGTTTTTTCCCATGGTGCCCAGTAACTTCTTCCTCTTTCTCTGGGTACAGGTTCTGGTAATCCCCATGAAACCTGCTTGGTGGGAGAGATAATAGTAGCAATTTGGGATATGTATGTTTGTTCAGGTGGTGCTGATACTTGGACCTGTAAGATAATGGACTCCAAAAGGCAAAGCAGCCTAAACTATTGATCCTTACAGAGTTTGACAAGGAGTGCAATGTATGGCACTATCAGTAAATCATAGAGAATCCTAAGTTGAACTCACCGAGCTATTTTGGAACCCAGCTTACAGGTCCAGCAAGTACCAAAAATAATTGTATAAAATTGTATAAAACCTCACAGAAAAAGAGTGCTGTCTCAAGGTACACAGAGGAAATTACAGACCAAACTGCTGGAATCTTCAGGCACTGCAGCTGAAGGAATGCTTCATGAATTCTTCCCCCAAATCCTGATGTGCATTGCAACTCACCTGCAGTTCTAGAGACTCAGGGAGTGGGGAGCACTGAATTGTATAGGAGGATATGTTTGAGTTATTGGAATAGCAGTTGCCCATTATATGAGTTTTAGTGTACTTTCCTCTTCTTTCTGCTCTGTTTGCTTGATTAGACCACAAGAGGAAAGTTACCATTACCGTGGTCCTGTCTTGAGGCATGGGGTGGTTCTCAGAGACTGGAAAGATGTGATGTTTCAAGAAATTTTGGGGTGCATATGTGTGAGGGAAGGGGCAGGTTAGGCTGTGTCCTGGTGAGACAGTGAAGTGCCCCACATCTCCCAGAGCCCTGTATATCCCAGCCTGGCAGAGCTGCTAGTCACTGACACACCAGAGACTTTGCTCCATTCTCCCCTAACCCAGCTCCTGAGTGGTCAAATGACCTCAAGTCCCACCTGGGGGAAAGACCCATGAAGGCCAGAGGAGTGTTTAGGGTCAAACACAAGGCCATCACCTTGTCTGGATCCTGCCTGTTCTTGTTGTTTCTGTCTGGACACAGCTGGAACCCAGGAGTTGGTAGCTGTATGTGTGCTTTTCTAGATCTCTTCTGTCTTTTTCTCCTCATTCCCTCCTGTTGGATATTTTGAGTAATTTACCATGGAATGAGTTTAAAATTTGCTAAGGTGAATGGTCCACATTAATGCTGTGAGAAGTGTTTTATGTTGATTGGATGTTGTAGTAGACCTTTAGCCAAAGTTGTCTGATTTTCTGAAGTTTAAACAACACACAGTAAGCGCTGTGTGTTGTTTTGACCTCATGAGAACATCTGGTTGGTATTTCTCCCATGTGTCCAGCTCAGAGTGCATGAACCACTGGAAAGCCCTTTCAAGACCCTTACAGGGAGTAATTTTGTCTCTGTTTTTTGGTACTGTTCTATGAAACACAAGAAACCCGGTGTCCTAGAGAGGTGGGGAACATCAGAAAAAAGGTGTGGGTTTAATCCCTGGAATGAGAGCAGCGTGTGCCTTCTAAGGAATGTCTGCACTGGCTAAAAGGTCAGAATGGCTATGGATTCATATGTTCAGTGTTACTTTTACAGTTCAGTTTTGAGTCATGCAACAGAGCGTTCAGTTAATTGAAAGCTTATCGTTTTCTGTAGGTAGTTTGATTGATTATCTTTGGGAGCGCACTGGCATTCATTTTTGCAGAATCATTTCTGCTCCTGAATTCTACTAAACAAAAGGATTAAAAAACCCACATGTGCGACATATGCGATGCATTCTCATGTGAATGAGAAATTCCAGTCAGAGAATAATGCACTTCTTGTTAGATCATGTAATTAATTTCTTCTTTATCTGTATCATTAACAGACCATGAATGAGTTTGAATACCTTAAGCTACTGGGAAAAGGCACTTTTGGAAAGGTTATTTTAGTTAAAGAAAAAGCAACTGGACGGTATTACGCTATGAAAATTCTGAAGAAGGAAGTTATTGTAGCAAAGGTGAGTAGATGGGAAACTTTGGGATGTGGTTTACCCTTGATACAGCCTTTGTCAAAGTCATGGGAACGATTCTAAGGGTAGTTGTAAATAATTGCTCTGTTAGTGTTTGAAATGGACGCCTGATCTGGGGAATCACTTTGCTGGTTTCCTTCTGCTTGTGTTTCAGGATGAAGTAGCTCACACGCTGACAGAAAACCGGGTTTTACAGAACTCTCGGCACCCCTTCTTAACAGTAAGCATTTCTGCCTCTGCACAGTGTAACTTGATATCACCACCACCGAGGCTTTCCTTATTTTTTGTTTCTTACTTAATACATCTGAGAGTTGTGTTTCCAGAGTGGCTGTGTAGTTTTGTAGCTTTCCATTTTAGGGGAGCATAAATGAAAATACTTTTTCAAGTTTTCTGATTCTTGCAGGGCAGGTCCTTAGCACCTCTTGAAGACAGTATTTTCAGGCTGTGGTTTGACATGAGGGCTCACCCATTTAATGAGAGTCTCTGAGAGGAGTATCTGCTTTCCTTACCCTTCAAATGTTTGGTCTCCCCTTTGTAGCAGAGGTCAGGGTGATTCTGCTTTTGTGACAAACAAATTCAGGGAGATATACTGGGGAGAAAAACCTTTGATTTTGTCTTTGTTGTTTTTTTAAATACCCAGATACAGCTCACCAGTAGAATCAGAGCACTGGTAATGCCAGCCAAAGGATAGCGGTAGGAGCATGTGGAATGGGAAGAAGAGCAGGACTGTGCTTTTATCTGCTGCTTTCCTTTTGAATTGTAAAGTCAATCCATACTCTTATTTTAGACCTCTTATTTTAGAGTGCCAGCAGTCTCTCTGGGCTGAGTTCAGATATCCAAGTTCCATCTCAAGATTTGGTTTCTAATATTTATTACAAGTTGTCTCTGAATTGTTTACACCTGCTCAAAGCCTCTAAGAGACTGGTTGTTTCATTTGGCCAGGTACAAGGGCTAAGGTGGAACTCAGACCTTTTAAGCATGACCTCTAGAAGTAAATATTGCCTTTATTGAGTAAAATCAATAATCTTGACATGTCTAAAACCTGGTCCTTAATTTTTCTGGAAAAAACTATTACTTGTTTAAAAGTGCCATCTTTCGTAATGAAGACAGCAATATCATATGCAGTATTTTCTTTGTAATGCTTTTATAAACTCAAATATCCAGAACAAGGGCTGTCTTGAGAAATTAGCTTTAAGACTGGGTTTAGCTTGGGTACCAGGAAAAGGTTCTTACCCAGAGAATAGCTGGGCCCTGGAATAGGCTCCCCAGGGAAGTGATCACAGCACCAGCTGGACAGAGTTCAAGAAGAATTTGGAGGACACTCTGGGGCCCCTGTTGAGATACTTGGGGTGGTCCTGTGCAGGGCCAGGAGTTGGACTCGATGACCTTTTTGGGCCCTTTCCAGCTCAGCATATTCTGTGGTGAAAAACCTTAATACTATGGCAAACAAGTTGAGGTTACTCTTGCCACGGGAATACATGTGACAGGACTATACACAGGCACCGTGTGACTCTCCATCACAGCCTCCATCTGGTCTGTTTTTGTGAACTGCTCACAGAGAGGTATTGCCAGTGTTGGCCAATCCCCTGGCAGGCTGTCAGCAGGGAGCAGTTGCAGGCAGCAGGGCAGAGGCCAGGGGGCTGGTGTGTGAAAATAAACATGTTTCATATAAGAGGTCTTGTAGCCAGTGTGGTAAACCTTGTGCTCCAGGGTTTGGTTGTGGCCTCTTTTCTGTCAGTTGAACTTGTGGCCAGAGGAGGAAACTTCAGTCACTGTTGGTACACTTTGAGTCCCTGTTAATGGGCCAGGACGTTGTTTTGCAGCATTTTAGGTGATGATAGCTTCTGCAAGGAATTTTTTTAATGTTTTATTGAATTTATTTAATGAAATAAGTTGGCAGTGAATCAGTCCTCAGCTGCAACAGGAAAATACAAATATTATATAAGGACAAAAAGTTCACTAAAATAGAAAATTTCATGTCTGCTTCTGAAAATCTATTAAAAATGCTTTTCTAAGTGTCACTATGATATCTCTTCTAAGTTTTGGTTTAAATCTGTTTCAGGCTTTAAAGTATTCCTTTCAGACACACGACCGCTTGTGTTTTGTTATGGAATATGCTAATGGAGGGGAGGTAAGGGAAATACTGTTTAATATGAAATAATGTTTAATGTTTAATACTTTAGGATTTTCCTGCTATACTACTCACTTTGCTTGACATTATTTATCTAAGGTCCATTTCTGCAATTCTAATTAATCCAAGTTGTCCCAATTAAACAGAGCTGTTCACAGGTTTAACTATTATGAAGAAGTAAGACTTAATTTTTTCAATTCCATTTTTAGAACATAGAGGTTTTAGGCATAAGTTCATATTTTACATGACAGCAATATATTGTAATCTGACATTTAGAAGTTCAAGAAGGCAAGGTTGCTTTCTAGTTGCTCTAGTTGTCAGACAAGTTTTAACACTTAAATTAATATTGTGAGTATATTTGGAGGGAGAACTAGAAACTGCTGTCTGCTTCTACAGTCAGGAAGGAAAAGTTGGAATATTAACATTTCTCTAAATCATGCATTAGGCTGTAGTTTTAATATGTAATTGTAGTTCAGTCAAAAATAGTTTCATAATTTTCTGGACCTGTAAGACTGTAGTACATGAACTGGTTATCAGTGTGCATCTGTGAATATGAGACATAATTATCTAATCATTTAATTTATGATGCTTTTTAACACATTTGGGAACACAGCTGGGTGAGGTTGGAAAGGGGTTTTCTCCTAGTTAATAGCACCTTCCAAGCAGGATGGCTTGTGAACTGCAAGACATAATTCAGAAACATTTAAAGTTAACAAATTACTGTTCTTGTAGTTGTTTTTCCATCTGTCAAGAGAACGTGTCTTCTCTGAAGACCGAGCTCGCTTTTATGGGGCTGAGATTGTTTCAGCGCTGGATTACCTGCATTCAGAGAAGAATGTGGTTTATAGAGATTTGAAGGTATGTAAGAAAATAATTTTCAGGCTTTTGAGGTTTGGCTTTTTTGTTTGTTGTTTAAAAAAAGCAAATGATCCTGAATGATTAGAAATTCTTTCCTGACTGAACTTTATCCAAACTGTTGTGGCTGTTGGGCTGGACTTTACAGGATATGTAAACCCTTTGATAGTCCAAGAAGCTGTGTAAGGCATTTATTGTGACTCTGGCAGCATTTCAGAGAACATGAAGGGTTACTGGGCTACAGGGGTTTCATTTTCTCTTGCCTGCTTATGTTCTGAGAGAAACTTCGCTGGTGCTTCTTCATGGTGGAACATAATCCTGGTCTTACCAGAGAGATGGAAGTTCACACTGCATGGATGTTTTGCTTCCTTGCAGTGTGCTCACATCATCTTCATAGTAGCTGCTTGCAGTTAGAAAACTAGCTATGCTTCAAGTTACTCATTTGTTTGGGGAGCACAGTAGGGGAAAAGAAACCCCAACCAAACAAGGTATTTCAGGGCAGACAAACTTGAGAAAATCTTGAGGAAAATGCAACAATAGCATTTTCTTTCTTCCTGAGAAGAGTTTTCAGAACAGGATGAAGGGATTCTGGTAGTTTATTTAGGGGCAGTCTAAAATGAAGCATGCTCTGTAATTTTCTCAGACTATGTCAGAATAATTTTGGGGTCTCTGCAGGGATTTTGTCTCCCATATCACTGTGATTCCCCTGCATGCACTTTATTGATACACTGAGGAAAGTGTCCTAACACCTGGTGATTTTCTCAAAAATCAGATGCTCAGGGTGGGATGTATACCCTGTGCTGAGTAAATGTATATAGTGATTCTCATTTATAGGGTCTCTTTGGAAGTGGTTCCTTAACCTTGCATATGATTTCTGTTTTATTTATTTCATGCTATTACTTTCTGCTACAGATTATTTAATAAAATCAGAGTAAAAGCGGGGATGAAGTTGTGTGAGGAGGAATATTTAATATACTTTCTAAAGAACTGGTGTTCTATCGATGATGATCTTGTAGAAGTACAGTGTTCATGTTCTGCATTCTTTCTGTATATATGGTTGGTTACCCCAAGTAACTACAAATTAGTTACTTAGTGTTCCCTAAAGGACTGAGGAAAATGTTACAAATGTATATTTACATTTTACATGCTCTGGCTCTGACCCCAGAGAGGATGCGGTTCAAAACTGATCTTCAGAATTCATGTCTTTGATTATCCTGCTCAGGATCAATGTATGTTACAGGTAATCATGTCTTTTAATTTGGCTTTTCTTCCCAGTTGGAAAATCTTATGCTGGATAAAGATGGACACATAAAAATAACAGACTTTGGACTATGTAAAGAAGGCATCAAGGATGGAGCAACAATGAAGACTTTCTGTGGCACTCCAGAGTATCTCGCACCAGAGGTATGCTTATGTTGGCAGTTGTGTTAAATTGCCTTCTTATGTGCCTTCCATGGTAGCAGTAGGAGTACAGAATAATTCCTGTGCCATGATGTGCTCATGCACTAACTACTGTTACATAATTACACATCCTGAGACTCCTTTATTCATCGTGATCTGGAACACATTTTTAGCATAATGATACATGATAATTTTTTGGCGGGGTAGTTTCTTCCACTTGATGGAATATGTACATTTTACTGTAACAGTGCTTGTTTCTTGTATCAAATACATAATTTAAAAAAATGCCCTTTTAATCAATTCAACTATTGTATGATAGATTACCGTTTTTGCAGGTTGCTATTTGTTGTCCTAGCTGAAAGGTTATCAATAGGACTTCACTTAAGAAGTAGAAGTATTGTCCAATTATTTTACTATTTGAGGACAGTAAAAGGTGATATGCGTTCAGAAACAGGACACACCAAGCTTTTTCTGCATTATTTAGCATGGCATGCATTAAAAATGCTGGCTGTTTTATGACTATAAAAGCACAAGATATTTCTCAGTGTTGATTTGAGCGCTCCAGTTTTAGAGGAAATAAATCCAGGCAGGGGATCTCAGTTCCTAAACAGTATGTTTTGGGTAATTTTTTTGTGCAATTTTTTTTTTCCTTTTCAAGTGCAAAACGCAGAAGCGTGTTTGCAGGTTTGTTCCTGGAATCACTCTGAGTTAGTTGTGCTGCAGAGGTGGTGTTACAGCTGGGAGTGAGTTGGGGGCAGTTGAGCAGTGAGGTCAGGGTTGCGCGTATGCTCAGTGCTCTGCAGGCACAGGCTGGTTTCTCTGTCCATGCTCAGAGCTGTGTGGAAGCAAACTCCTGCACTCATAGGGCACGAAGCCTGTGCCAAGGTGCTGTGCCTTGCACGAGGGCTGCTTCCCTTGCAGTGGGGCTTTGCCTCCCGTGGCATTTACGTTTCCATCCTGCTCAGAGCACACTCTCGGAGCCTTGGGCTGCCGGCAGGTTACGGATTGTTGGCACAGCTTTCCTCTAAATTGGGAGACTTGAGCATTGCAAACCTGCCTTGAATTGAACTGTGCAAAAGTAACAAAGATGGAAAACCAGTGTGGAGGAGGAATATTTCTGCTGCGAGCCAATGTCTTTGCTGATCAGCGCTTTTGTGCTCCCTGCTTTCATAGTGGTGGCAGCGTGCTCTTGGGTTTTGTTCGGTTTTTGTTTTTGTTTTTTTTTTAACTCCCAGCTGCTTTCAAGGGCCTCCAGTCCTTTGTAATAATGAAGAACATGGGCACCTGTCGAAGTAGCTTGCAGCAAAGAGGAGGAGCCAGTCTCATGATGACTGCCAGTTTTTCCATGGATCACCAGAAGTCTTCAGTGAATCTAAATTGGGGTCCATGCACCACAATTTGAGATTTACTGATGCAGAGAGTAATTAGCAGCATGACAGAGTGTTTATTATTCATAAACACGCCTTTTATTTTAGCTTCCCTCTTAAAATCAATTGCTGAACTTCAGTTTCTCATAAAGGATTTTATGAGGATGCTAAAAATATTTATTGTTTTGGTTTTTCCTATCTTGGAATCTGGGGATTCCCTGTGCTGGCAGTTGGGCTGTTTTTTCTGTTCTGTTACTTGCTATTATTTTCTCTTTTTTAATATTTATGATGAGTTGGCTCATCCAAAAACCCTGAAGGACAAATCCTTTTGATTAACTCAGTTCTCTCCCTTACTTGCAAATCCCATCTGTGAGTTGGAGTGTTAAATTCTGGGGAGGCTTTTGTCATCTGGTTAATAGCATGCAAAAATCTGGAAATTGTGTGCAAGTGATCTTCTGTGCATTTAAGGTCATACATCCTTAAAAGCAGGGGTGTCGATGCTCCTGTCTGCATTTGTAACTCGAGTCCAGCACAGCAGTGTGTCTGTACAGTTGTTGCATCGTTGTTTTTAGGTTCATACTGGAATCTCATGCATGGGTGACAGTGACTGACCCATGTCAACTTTGATGTGTCAGATGCATTGATGGCTGTGATGTGTACAGCTGTTCTGCCTTCTCTTTCAAATTCCATCTCACAACAGTCTAGAGCTGCTCGTTAAGAAATTATGATCCCTTTATTTAAGTGAAATGACCTTGTTACTTTACTGCTCCCCAGCTATCCAGTGTCTTGCACTAAATCATGGATGAGTGCAATCTCAATATCTTTTTTTTTGTCACAGTGCATTTTTGATATTCACTCCATTGCTCTCTTCCTACACAATCACTAATCTGATGATATGCTCATTGTGCTAAAAAACATTGAAGAAATAAGCACTTTTTATTCTGTTTAAAATTAATGGAGGTGAAGGAAATAGTTGTAGTTAGTAATCTAGTTTATAATACAGAGTATTAATACACTTTCTAAAGTAACATCTGAAGTGTTTACTACATTTCAAAAGTTCCTGTAATATTAACTACGTGCACAACAAAGGCCTCTGTGGTTTTCTTTTTCTTTCAGTCTCTCCTATTGCATCTCTTGCAGCAGTTTAAAAAACAAAAATACAAATCGGAGGCCATGTGAGTGTTTTATTTTAGGCAAGCCAAGTGTAGGGGAGTGTGAACAGGAAGCGCTGGTTGAGCGGGGTGACTCAGAGCGGGAACTGCATTGTCACACAATCTCCGTGAGCCGAGGGCTGCCGTGCCTCGGGAAGGACGGGGCCGGCTCCTGGAATCCCAGCCGGCGGCAGCTGTGCCGGCCGTGTACATGGAGGGGGCAGCTGCACAGCCAGCTGTCGTTTGGTGTGAATCATACGGCCGGGGATGCTGGAAATAGACCGACGTGGGGTAATCTAATACCTGGCAGCCTTTTGATTTTTACTGCAGGCCCTCTCCCTCGTTCAGATAATTAAGGGGAATAATTAGTGAATAAAGAGAGGCAGAGTGCAAACAGTTGTTACATTAAGTGCCTTGATGCTTCTTTTTCATGTGCAAAACCTTTATATCAAGATGTGTAAGACATTAAGATCTTGCTTTTGTTAAACTTGGACTGACTTGGGCTCTTTTACCTTTTAAATTTGAATGTTAAGTATTCTGAATCGCAGGAATGTAAGCTCACACAGACACTGTCCAGTAAGAAAACAGGATGGTGGTGCAGTTGTGGTTTGTGCTCTTAGCAAGAGTAAGCTGCTCGGTGCAGGACCATGCAAGGAGTAAAGATGATAACTAAAACCTGAGGACAGGGTCTGGAACATGAGATGTTGGTGTCAGCTATGGACAACTGCAAAGGAGACACAAAGTCTAGAGGAGTCCTTGTAACATTTCACTGCACAGGCCACAAAACACTCCCCACTCCCTTCAGCAGCCCACAGTGCAGAAATCAGAAATGCACTGTGGCAGGGCTTCTCTGGAGCCAAGCAGGAGAGGTGGAGAGCACTGCTGGAGTCCTGAGTCCCTGCACCAGCCACTGCTTTGCTAGGTAGAAGTACCCAGGGAAAGAGAAGAATAAACTGTGCTGGGCTCCTTTTGCTGTGAGACTGGCAGAAATCCACCCCACTGACTGTTCTGTGTTTGCAGCCCTCTGAGCAGGGGCAGAAGTGACTTTGGAGTGGGGCAAAGGGTTGGAGGGGAAACGTTTCCAGACAATTTGGCTGCCATTTTCCAGCCTTAGAGCTGGTCAGATATTAGAAGTGTTGTTCTGGCTCTTAGTGTTTAATGTAGATTAGTTACTGAGTATTTGTGGGTGGCCTTTTAGGATGTGCAGAGCCACCCCTTTGGGATGCAGGTTGATAAGAAGATTATGGATACTGTTGGCTTTTTGCTTGTGAAGGAACAGGTTTATGGCCTTTTCTCCCTGTACTGTCTCCTTGGTGGGTTGGGGTTTTTCTAAAAACTTGGATCCCGTTTGGAACAGTTTGTGATGAATAAGTGAGTGTTTAACAGCTAGCTCTGTAATGTGAGAACAGTTCTTGGCCTTTGGACTTTCAAAGGTTGTGCTTATCATGACCATAATGTGAGGGAGGATGGGAGAAGGAAGACAAGGAAGTTGCTGTAACATACCTGCTGCCTCATTTTCCTCCCTCTGCTCACCCAGGATGGTGAGCATGGATGCCAGTTCTTTTCACATGGTTCTTCTGCAAATACTCTGCTGGTAGATTTGGCTGTGTCGTGAAAGATGGACTTGCTGGGGTAAATTTTGTTTCTTGAGTTCTGTGTTCATGCCTGGTGTGGGAGTATTTTCTAAAGCCTTTTCCTTACAATCTGCAGGTTCTGGAGGATAATGACTATGGCCGTGCAGTGGACTGGTGGGGTTTAGGAGTTGTGATGTATGAAATGATGTGTGGTCGGCTCCCTTTCTACAATCAGGACCATGAAAAGCTCTTTGAACTCATCCTTATGGAGGAGATCAGATTTCCACGCACATTGTCACCTGAAGCAAAATCCCTCCTGTCAGGTTTGCTGAAGAAAGATCCTAAGCAAAGGTGAGGCTGTTGCTTAATAGTTGCACTTTTTTTAAGGTATTTGAGATAAAAATTGTAATTTAATTTTTAATCCATTCTAATTTATTATCAAACAAGATGCAGCAAGTGGATCTACTCATTTATTTTTAACTTTTTATATGAGCTGACAGCATAAATAGCAACATGAAGCAGCAGCTTTGGTGCTGATAGAGTTTGGTGGCTGCCATTAAAGCAAAACTATAGCCTGGGAGAAAGCACGTTAACCCTACCTTTGGCTGTAATGAATCCAATGGCTGCTGTGATGCTCTACACCAAATGCTTTTACCTTCTATTGCAATTAAGAGTGCTGTCCCTTTCCTGAATTTTTTGACTAGATATGTGCCAGTGATTTAGCATCCTGCTTTGGACAGTAGGTGGTGATGTTTGTACCAAGTTTGTGGTGGAGTTTATACGATGCTCAATTGACTTTTCTTATTTTCTCCTTGTGTTTTTGTTTTTCTTTTGTTGCTGTATTTTTAAAAAAATAGCCCTTGATTTAAAAACAGAAAAAAACCACAAAAACAGCCCCTAATGGCTAACAAACAAAAAATGGAACAAGATCCAAAAAGGATGTTGACCTTCACAGAGATAAACATCAGTTTAAAAACTTGCCATCTTGTCAACCCAGACATTTTTTAAACAAATAATATTGTGACTCTGCCCCTGATCTCCTGTCCTGAACCCTCCACTGTTAATGGCCCCAAATAGGAAAGCTTTCATGTGAGGTGCAGGCAGAGAATTCCGGTTTACTTCCTGGTGTTTGTTTAGTCTCCGTGCATGTGTGTGCACATAGCAGGAAAATGGGACTGCCACTACCTGGATACTTGCAGCAAGGATTTCTATCATCACTGTAGGCTATTTCCTTCACTTTTTTTGATGGAAGATCCTGTTGGGAGGTCTCGTAATGCAAATCCACAGGTTTTAATGTTGGAGGATTGATCTTGGCGATGCTGTGGGGAGGGGGCACAGCTGCCCAAACGTGGCCAGCCCTGCACAAGGTGGCAACAGCTGCACCCCCTCCTGATCCCGGTGCCTGTGAGGGGACCTCCAGGAGGAGGTTGTGTAATTGATGAGCAGCCCCCAGGCTCTGTGCTCTGCAAGCCTGGCTGCAGCCTCTGCCAGCAGCATTCCTGCCCAGTAAAGCACTGGGTTAAATGCCATTGTGACCCTTTCATAGCTTATTCAGGTGGGGCTTTTCAATCACTGGGAACACAGGCAGCATCTGCTGCAGTTTGTTCTTAAAGGAGCATCTCTGATGAACCAAAATGCAATTTGTTTACAAACAAAGAATACCCACTCGTTTCTAATTACAAGATTTTCCCAATGCCAATAATTACTCCACAATATGCTCACTTTATACAAATAGCCACTTCTTCACATGTATCTTCTGCAGGCTTAGAAGCAGCACTGCTCTGATCTGGTGGACAGATGATTTTCATGCTGCTGATAGAAATAACTGACAAGCCTGCACACATGCCTTATTGTAATTATGCCTAATTACACTGGTGCTTCCCAAGCTTTTTTGAATCATGGACTGTTCTTAAATACTGCTTTCTCCCCAGTCACTGTTCCATAACTTTAACTGAAGTTGTGGTTCAGCAAATCCACTGCACTTTGGGACATTTCAGGCAGCATGGAGAACTGATCTGGAAGCACTGGAAGCAGAAGTCCTGCATCCTGCCCCTTTAGTGTTATGTTCCTTTTTTCTGGGTGGTCTGGGTGCTGGGGAGGGCGCCTGGCATACTTGGTATTTGACTCACAGTGTGCTCATGGATCCATATGGACAAAAACCAGCCAGAGAGCTACTGAAATACATTCACTGAAATGTTATGTAATAATGTGACAGTCTGTGCTTTGGGGTACCACTGTGTAATTCAACAGAAATGCCCTCTGGTGCCCAGTGGTGGACAGAAGTTGGTGTCATTGTAATGTTTGTGGCAGAAAGCATCAGAATTGGCAGTGTATCTTTGGATGAACTTTAGAGTGAGATGGAGGAGACAGCCAAAATCAGGAGAAAAAGGAAACTGGGAGATGTTGTCATTTCCCCTAAAATCATCAAAAAAACAACCAACCCAACAATAAAGGTTGATATAATGAAGCTTAGTGCAAGGATACTTTAGGTTAAATATCAGGGAGCTAGGTAATTGTGATGACCTGTTGTACCTGAGCTGGATATACTGAAGCAGTGTTAGCACACTGTGTTCAGTAATACCACTTCAGTCTCAAACTCCCAGGCATATGGAGAAAATGGGAAGAACAATAAATTGTATTCTGCTTTTAATCATGGCTATTTCCTAAATTTGGTCATATGAAATCCATTTTGTAAGAGAAAAGGAATTTTGAAGTTTCTTTTGGGATTGATAGAAGTTTATTAATCTTGTAATGTGAGCCCTAATTTTCCTAAGAAGGAAAAAATCTATTCTGTAAATATTTCCTGTTAATGTGACCTGAAATTCCCCTTCGCTGCTTTGTGACATGGATCAAATGAAAGAAGGTAATCAGAGCATTTTTTCATAAATGAAACAACACAGTTTTTACTTTTTATTGTTCTTCCTTTGGCTGTAGAGACTGTAGCTTGTGAAAGTGGGCATGGATCAGAGCACCCTGTGTAAATGTGCTATGTTTAGATTTGGTGGATGGGTTTAAAATCAGTGTCTTGTAAGCTCTGAATCTTGTCAGGTTTTTAACTTGAGAGAACTTCAGGATGGCTTAATCTGAATTTTGATCATTGACTTCACTACGTGCCTTTGTCTCTGTCATAGGCCAGGGTTGTTCAGCCTGGGGTTTGTCACAGGCTGCTTTACCTGCCTCTGTGGTGCTGTTGGACCTTGCCATTCAGCAAGAATAATAGGAAGGTGATGGAGCATTTCAAAAACACCTGTTCAAAGATCTGATGACTTCAGAGAGTTGCAGTTGTGTCTTTGGAGAGCTGAAGGCACTCTGTGGGCCCTGGTGGTCAGTTTCTGCAGTCATACAAAGATCTGGTACTTCATTCTTCCATAGCCATGATGGTTCTTTCCATATCCACATGAAAGGTCAGTCACAGATGTTCAGGAATGTGAGAGTTGATCAAGCCCTTACTTGTATGAATACTGAACTCGTTGGTTTTTTCCCTAGTGAAAGGAGGAGATTTGTAGTTAAGCTGTGTGTCTGTCCTCTCTGCTGCTCTGCTACAGGAAGGTTAGGTGGCTCTTGAGCTCCCTTTTACTCAGGCACTGGGAGGTCTGCAGCCCTCACAGCGAATGCTCGTGTTGGAAGAGTTAGAAGTGACACTTGAGGGGACTTCAGGGGCCTGGGGTGGTCCCAGCTAGCTGGTGGCCAGCAGAAGGAGGTAGCCTTGGTCCTCTTGGACAGCACACTTGGGTGCCTTGTGGACATGCAGAGTTTTGGAGCCACACATGAGAGGTGGCTTGTGTTTGCTCTGAAACATGTGTGCCTTGAGTAGGAAGGTGCTTCTGTCTTCAGACAGCTTCAGGTTCCTGTGTATCAGCTGAAGTGCAGAATGCTCATGTCTTCATGTTTCACCAGGTGCTTTGAGATAGGCTGAGATTTAGCTGTTGTGTATGATAATTTTAGTCTAAATCAGTTCTGTCCACGGCAATTTAGACACATTCAAACAGTTCTCCCACAGAGATCTAAATTGAAGCTGAGAAAAACATAAAAGGCAAGTTTAAAGATTTTTTTTTTCTCCCAGCTTTCCAGAAATCGCTATTTTAGAGACTTCCCAAGCTTCACCAACCTCAAACATGACTCCTCTTGATTACTGATGTTGCAAAGTGGGAGCTTTTTCAGTGCTTTTTGTATCTACCATGTTTGTGTCACATGCATGTGGTTAATGAAGAAGTGGGGAAGTAAAGCTCAGCAAAGAGCTGGGAGTTAGCTGCATTAGGCTTTCCAAAAGTTTTAATCTCTGAGCAGGAAAACACCCAAAGACTCTGTGTACAGGGCTACAGGACTTTGGGAAGAATTTGGCCTTTTCCTTCCAAATCTAGAGTATTCAAATCATACTGTTCTGAAAGACAAAGACAGCTTCTCTGTGCTGATAGAGCCAGTCACAGGAAACTAATGTGAATACAGCTCCCAAATCCTTCCTGTGGCTCTTAGAAGCCTCTGAAGGTAAGGACTGTAGTAAAATGAGCTACTGGTGTCCATCTTGACTGTATCAGAGAAGGAGAAATAAGAATCTGTGTGCTTGGACCTGGTGAACACCAACAGCCTTTGCTGGGCTGTTGTTCTTGAGCCTGGTGGGGCTGTTTGTGCCATTGTAGAATTGGGGCAGGGCTGACTCAGAGAAATCATGTGAAGACAGGGCTGAGAACTAGAAGTGTGCAAGTTTCTTTTTAAAGAGCTGGGAATGGACCTGGGAGCTGAGCACGGTTTAGTTCTACGTGGGCAAATAGAGATACATATTATTTTTCACGTGATCCACTAATTGCAATCTTCCTATGTGTTTACAGACTATATTTATATACATATGTTAAAAATACAGTACAGCAAATTTTAAAATTATTTCTATATGATACATCTGTGGAATGATGGCTGATTGCCCTCAGTTTCTGGAGTACAGACATTTGTCATTAAATGGTTAAAGGGACTTAAAAGCAATATGCAGATTCATAAAAATTTAAAATGTGAAAATCATTTTGTTTTAATATTGATGTTGCATTTTATTAATAATTTTCACTTTTGGATTTAACTAAAATAAGAAAGTCTCTCAAGGGTAGATAGAAGTTGAATGAATAACCAGAATTGTTTGCTGGTTAGGTTTTGAGGGATGTTTTCTCTCGTTTTTCTTTAAATTGTTTTTTGGCCTCTATACTTTCTGTTCTATTTCTTTGTATACTGTGAATTTCTGTAGCTTCTGCTTTTCAAGTCCTATATATACTATTTTTGGTGCTGTCTGAGGACTTAAATGTGCAGAATTTAACTTTAATGATCCAGGAATCTCTTCAGAGCTCTTATTTCTGCTGCATTTTTATTTATTGCATGTCCATATGAAAGACAAACCTGCTGCTCTTTACATTCTCACTGGTGCTTAACCATGATTTTTGTGCTAGTTGCCAATTTAATTGTGTTGTCCTTGAGACGGACCTTTCGTAATAATTCTGGAAGACAAAACCATATTTTGGAATAAATCCATATCCAAAATACAAGGTTTGTGTTGTTTGACTAGATTTGTGTAATGTTCAAAAGGTAAGTAAAACATCTGGAGTCTTTCTTGGCATTTCCCTGAATATGTGTTTGCCCTTCATGGAACACAGGCTCGTATTAGATAACATATTCTGCAAAGCACTTGCACATGGCTGCAGCCAGCCAGCCTTCCTGCCTGCTTCTGCAGGACACCATTCAGGTGCTTCTGAGCTCAGAGTCACTGTGCCCTCCTGTGCAGTCTGTTGACATCTGTGGATAAAGAGGATTGACTCCACCCTCTTCATCAGCCATCATCATTGTGCTGTGGAAGCAACAAGGAGTCTGGCAGAGACTTGGCAAAGACACTACACCTGGAGGGAGCCAGCCGAGAAATGATTACTCACAGAGTTTGTTTCTGTTCCCAGGCTGCCCTGGAGTTTGTTCCAGGCTGCTCTGCAGCTGTATAAAGTGCTGCCAGGCAGATGGGAGAGCCCTTGGGTGGACTTGGGTTGGTCTTAGAGCTCACCTGGGAGGAGTGAGGTACTGGAAGGCTAGGGTGCTGTTCCACTGCACATTTTTTAAAGGATGATAAGGAGCAAATCCCTTAGGGCACTGTGGCACTGTCATGGGGGAGGGCAAGGAAGTAAGTACAGCCCCAGGACTGTCAGGCACCTGTGCTGCTGGGTGTCTCTGGTACAGCTGTGTCTCTGCCAGCTTGCCTTCTCTGCAGATGGTGCTCAGGCATGGCTGAGGGGTTGAATGCATCAGGATCCATTCCCAGTGAGCACTGAGAACAAAGTGTTGCAGTATGTGACTTTTCCATGCTGAACAGTCATCCAGTGCTGTCCCAACAGCATTGTGCTTTCATGCTGCATTCCAGAGCATGCAGTCTCAAGCTGTAAAAATACCACTTCAATGGCTTTTAGCAAAGCCTTCATATTTTCTCTGTTATTTTGAACCAAACCCCTCCCCTCTATCCCCAGATAATCATGAGCTGGGGCATAGGGTTACCACAGGTGGCCCAGAGGACATTCTGTTGCTTCCAGCTCTTCAAACAGGGTGAGGATCTCCGTTTGCCAGTGGCACCAAGCATGGGAGAGCAGGCAGATCCTAGAGATCAGCCTAGGTGAACATGGTAACACCTGAGCATTGTTTTAACCTTGTTACCTGAGTCTCCTGCTGCTTACCCAGTATGTGTTTTGTTTTCTCAGTGCCTGCCTTTGCTTGCAGATGTGGTTCAGTCTTTTAGAGAGCATTTTAACCTCCACAGCAAAATTTAAGCATCTGTTAGCTCAACACTGCAGCTAAACTGATTGCATCTATAAGCTGTGTGGACAGTTTTATTTTGGAATAAAAGTGCTCTATCTTGATATACCTCAAGTCAATAAAACACCCTTTGTGCTTTCCTGAAGCCAAGGAAGAGGAAAGATTTGCATATGCTGTGATATTATCACTGCAGTTGTCAACTGTTTTCTTTAATGGAAATTTAAATCAGGTTGCATAAATCAGTTTGCCTTAAAAAGCCTTGTTTCTTTTTCACTTCAAATTTGGTTTTACTGCTGGCATCACTGTACTGTAGAAGACTGTTAAGGGGTAGTTAGTTGCATATTAATGTAGAGAGAAGGATCTGTGGCTCAGACCTTTTACTTACAGGATCTGCTGTGGTCCCCAGGACAGCATCATTCCTGAAGGGCAGATCTTTTGAACTGTGGGTTGTTGTTTTTTTTTTTTTATTTGTCTAACAGAGACATTTTTTCTAATTCTGTTTGTTAGCCTCTTTTTAAATCTTTTAGTGGAACTGTGTTGAAGCCTAAAATAGGCCTTGCACAAAAAAACCAAACACACAGCAAATGCTAGAACTGCTCCCAAATGCATTATATAAACTCAGAATTTCTTCAGTACACTGCAATAAAAATTGCATTAGAAAAAATAACTGTACTCAAACATTTAATTACTTATTTTGCCTCCTACAGGTTAGGTGGCGGTCCTGATGATGCCAAGGAAATCATGCAGCACAAATTCTTTGCTGGCATTGTTTGGCAAGATGTATACGAGAAAAAGGTATTTATACAACTGTTCTCCCAAGGTGAATTGTAGCTGTGGATATATCAAATATTTCAGATTTTGTTGCTCTCTAAAGGTACACAGAAACCCTCCACAAAAAATGTTTCTAATTGTTTTTAGCAACAACTTAATATACTGTAATCACATAATTTCTGGATTTTTATTTTGCAGTGATAGGAGTATCTCTTAATGAGATACATGGTTTTATGGCTGAATAAATAGGTTGTAATCAAAATAGCTTCCTATCAACTCTTGCTGCCATTTCTTGTGTTGCCTGACACATCCCTTGCAAGCCCAGAGTTACTGCTGGCTCCTGAGCATCTGAAGCCAGACTTCTAGAGGGAGGAGCAGAAGATGGGCTCTTCTTTCCCATTTCATTTTTCCTGCCTTTTCAATCTAATGTTGTCAGCATTAAAGACAAGTCCAGACAAGTGTAGACTCTTACATCAATCCAAGCCTAATACTAGTTTTTGTGTGTGGCAAAGGACTGATATGAAGTGTCAGCACTTCATGGTATTTCTCATGGGTTTTCTTTGAGACCCACTGGGTTTGTTGGCTTTTCAATGGGAGCCACTGAAGTCAAAGAGCCCAGCCCTTCTTGTAAGAATGTGTTTCATCAGTTGACTGTGCCTCAGTGCCCCTTTCTTCTCAGATAACTATTTCACACTTCCAGGATGCCCTGCTTTGTGTTCTAAGGATGGTGTGCTGTTGTCCTCTCATGTTCAATTCTCAACAGCCACATTTTCATAACACTCATGAAATGCAGCCAAACGTGGTGGGTCTGCAGATTCAAGGCTCCCATCTACTGGTGCCACACAATCTTACTCAATCCCAGCAGTCCTTTGTGGTATCAGATCTCATTTGATCTCTAAATACAGTTTGGTTGTCCTTCCAGTTGGTGGGAGCAGGTAAGACACTTGGCAGATTCTGAGTCTCCATATTGTAGTGGGAGCATTGTCCAGTGCCTGTACACAGCTACAGAGAGAGCTCTGTTTCCTTCTCTTCTTTCACTTCCTCACAGATCTATGTGGCTAAAATAAGTGAAAAATCATAAAACAAATTTTTGTGCCTTGAAAGTATGGATAAGACATTAAGATCTCAGAGCATCCCTTGAGGGAGAGCTGCATGCAGTCATGAGGGCAGGAGAAAGTTCCATGGAGTTTATTCAATATAACATGAAAAGATCTGAATTCCTATTCTAAATAGGAAGTCGTCCCCCTTTTCACCCAGTTGACAAGCTGAATGCTTGAGGGTTTGCTGGTTTTATGCACTTGAAGGTAAAAAGCTGACAGTAGAGCTCAAATATTTTGATTAAAGCTATTTGTGATTGGTAGTAGTCCCAGTTCCCTGAACAGAAGTCACACAAGCTGGAGGCAATGTTTTATTTAGCCACAGGAATAAGAAAGCCTTCTTAAATTGTTCCATAGTGGTAATGATTCAGATTATTCTGAAAACTATCAGGAAATTCCAAATACTTGAATCTTTTAGAGCAAACCATGTGCTAATTGAGACTAATCCTGACCTTGGCCTATCCAGGAGTCTAGATCCTGGCTTTTCTTGTGTCCCATTAGTGTTTGCATCTCAGGTAGGCATGCTGTGCAAATAGAGAGCCTGTGAGTAGTTGCTGCCTATATTCTGGTGGTCCAAAGAGGGTCTTGCAGCATTTACCTGAAGTGCAGTCCCATGGATTGAAGCTGCATTTTGTCAGCTGCTGAGAGGTGTTTGTGTGCTGAGCTTGGTTCCCCGCCATCTCCAGTAATGCTGGGTTATGAGTATGGGCCTGGGTAAGCCAGAATGTTTGCTTTGTAATTAAACTTTTTGGAAGCATAGCTTTGCTTTAAATTATAAGGAGCTTTGAATAACTGGGGTTGTCCCCCAGATTTAAAATGTTTATTAGGCTCACTTGGAAGCATGCTGTCTGTCTCTGGTGCAGAGAAGGTGCAGTTTAATTTGCAGTAATTTGCCCACCCACAAGCAAAACATATGCAAAGAGATTTTAATCACATGGGGGCTTTTTTCTGGTCTTTTTTCTCTCTTAAACCAGCATGAGCCTGTGGGTACCAATGCTGGTCTGCAGCCGTGGGAGGCTACAGGTGGCAGCTCCCTGCCAGTTGAACTGCAGAGCTATTGCAGTGACAGCTTTTCAGTAAAGCAACATATTTGCTTGTTAAAGCCAGCGTTGGAGCTTTCTGCGGCTTCCCCTCTGTTTCCAGCTTAGCGCTCAGAATTTGACAGCTAGGGGGAAAAGATGTCTGGTGGGTGCATCATAATCTGTCTCAAATTGCTTTTAACAGATACTAAAATAAAAAGGAAAATGATACAGGCAGCGCTAGCCCGTTCCACATGTGTGCTGGCTTGGGATTGCTGCTCTGAGTCGCTCCAATGTGCTCAGTTCAGGTGGCTGCTGCAGTGCCCAAGTCCTAAATCACTCCGAGCTGTGCACAGCAAGCAGAGCAACTGGGGGCACTGTGAGTGCCAAAACCACCATTAGCTTAAAAGGACAGAGCTACAAACACATGCACAGCCTGTCAACCCCAGGGTTGCTTTGGGAAGTAGGCAGAAACTGCTGCAAGGAGAGGGAGGATAGAGTTACATGAGGAAGAATCTTCCTGCTCCACAGGGCTTTTATATGTAATATGGTAGTGTGATTTGATTGAGAAGTGTTATTAACATTATAATGTAAAGCATTCCCTCTTCAATAGCTTCAGGGGACTGCAAAGCTTCAGAGTAACTCCTGAATTTGGGATATCCTATTTCCTTTTCCTTTTTAAATTCAGGACATAAAATACCATTTCTAAGGACCTAATATTTTTTGGTAAGGGTAATGTACCCAGCTCCTTTATGCCATTCTTGGGCACAGAAAATTGTGAGTAATTGGGAAAAAAAGATGATGAATATATACTATAATTGTGCTCTCTTATAATAAACAGAGCTTTTATGTTTTAAATTTTTAAAGATTGATTTTAAACAGTAAATGCTTCTTTGCATGTGGGAACACACCCATATGTATACATTACATTTCTTACAGTCTTTACGTTGAAAATGAACACACTTGATTGGATTGATGTTTATAAGACAGGACACAGGTGCTCTTAAAACAGATCAGAAAGACCATTCTGGTGATAGGGAACTTGAAAGTTGGCAAACAAATGATTCTTCACGTCCAAGCAGGAGGCAAAGTCAGGGTTGGGGAGGAGGTGTTTTGTGTATTCAAGATTTGCTGATGTTTTCCAGGTAGTGATTTCTGTCACTGTTCATGTTTGTAGAAATGCAGAAGTGCATGTCTCGGGGTCACTGCATAGTTCCAGTTGTGGCAATTTACCATCCACCTTGCTAAAGCTCTCCCTGCAGTTTTGGATTGGAAGCTTGATGCTTCCTCAGTCACGCTCCTGAATGGCTGCCCGGTGTGGCTGTGTGCTATTAAAAGATGGCCACGCGTAACCCCGGCGGTGGGCGAGCCCGGGAGGGCTCAGAGCCCTGTTCACATCCTGCTTCTGCCCCTCCACGCAGGGGAAGGTGAGCAAGGTGTGAATCCCAGCTCCAGTGCCCTCCAGAGCTGTCCATGTTCCAAGTGTGTGCATCTGTATGCAGCCAGCTCCCCATCCCGCTTCCCGGGCGCTCCTCCTCCAGCCCCAGCCAGGCAGCTCCGCTCCATCTGGAGCTGCTCTTGCCAGAGCCTGCCTAGGTACACATGGATGATTTCCAGCCTGTCTGCCCGAGTGAGGCTCAGGAATAAACCCCAACGAGTGCAGCTCCTGGTGTAGCAGGAAGAGGATGTTCACTCCGACTGGGCTCAGGTTTTTGTAAGGGCTCCAGGTTCTTGAAGTTTAGAGTTGACATCAAGCTGCTTTTGGGGACCAGGAGTCTTAATTAAAGCTTAGTGCTGCTGCTGCCTTGGCCTAGATTCTGCTGGGTTGGTCAGACCTCCAGTGTGAGCTGCATGGGCACAGTAGTGCTGTAGCTGAAACTTTTTGTTGAACGTTACAACCTTTGTGGTGATACACAGGGTTAGCTGATAAATTTCATATCACTATGCATCTTTCTTACTGATTTTATTCTCCTTAAGCATAAATCTGACTAGATGAGGTTGACAATTTCCATATAACTATGTGGGGAACTAGTACATGTTATTTTTAAACATTGGTCATCATGTTATTACTTGAAGAAATTTTAGGATTCTAAGTTTTCTTTGTGCAGTTAAATCCTAGGGAAAAATGCCTTAAATGCCCCATTAATAGTAAGTGCACACTTAAGTAACTATTTTTTACTGTATGTGCTTCCTTCTTTGTGAGCTGGTGTTTTTTAGACATTTTAGGACTGTAGAAAAAGGCACTGTAGTTATAACTATGTCAAATTCTACTTGTTTCAAACATCACTTCAAGAACTTGTAAATGGACACTTTTTTTCTTTCCTTAGCTTGTACCTCCATTCAAGCCACAAGTTACATCTGAAACAGATACAAGATACTTTGATGAAGAATTTACAGCACAGATGATAACAATCACTCCTCCTGACCAAGGTAAAGTTTTTCCAAATGTTTTCCACTGTGTTCTCCACAGCACCAGAAATAATTTGCTATGATGTGTCTCTTCAGCCCATATAAAAAAGTATCAGTTTAAACTTGACGGTTTTCCATGTGTATTTGACCAAGAGTTGGTAAATTGATGTGAAACTTTCTACATCTTTCCAGTATTGGAAATGAAAAACCTGTTTAATGAAATTATTTGTACTGTTGTCTTTTCCAAATTTGCACATTCCCACTGGAAATCAGTGATAATAATGTTTAGCTCATGTCCATATCCACATGCACTGTGTGTATGCAAGCAGTCAGTTGAGCATGGGCTAATATCCCATCAAAATACTGTATTTTTGTGATAACTGAGCATGTTTGTTGCTCTCAAATAGCAATTGCCAGAAATTCAGAACAGTGAGTTCTTTAACATGCAGTATCTTATTGTTGATTTACTGAAAATAAAAATAAAGGTAGCAAATGTTACCTAATTTTTTCTTACTCTTTCAGATGACAGCATGGATTGTGTAGATAATGAGAGAAGGCCTCATTTTCCTCAGTTCTCCTACTCAGCCAGTGGAACCGCTTAATGTTTTGCCATTCAGAAACAAAACAGACTGCATTTTGGGGACCTTACTTCAATGGACACTAGAGAACTTTCTATATTATCAAGTTACAAACTGTGTTTGTATTACAACTTAGATGAATTTGTAGGAAGCCTCACAGATTCTGTATTTAAAACAATTCTTTGATGCATTTTTGAGAAGGAGAACAAATCCATTCTTTAAGTATTATGTCAAGGCTTTTATGCTGAATCACCATACATTTTTAAGAATATACACCAAAACTGTTTACTTTAGAAATAATTAAGGTATTCAACATATCAGCAGCTCTTACCAGAAAATCCCCTTATTTTATTTATTTCATACAGTTCATTATCTAAATACAGAATCTGCACTCTGATCAATTAGATTTATATAGGAAGATATAAGACTTTAGTAGCTAGTGCAATAATATAAGCAACAAAGTGAACAAACTCTGGAGGGTTAAGGTTCAAACTCATTTTGGACAGCAGTGAAGTGTCATCCAACTCCAGAAAACCAACTATAGGAACAGCATTAATGGCCTCAGTGAGGTAAATCAAAAAGCAAAAGTTATTTTTGTTATAACATCTGCTACAAGACATTACATATCAAACTGAATCGGTGGAACTGCCACGCCGTACAGATGAGTATTTCATTCTAGACAGTGCATTTAATTATTCCGTTTGCATAGAATCTAGGAATACTTCATAGGATTGGCTTCTCAGAACCTAGAAAACGCTTGATTTACCAATCTAATATGAAAGGCAACAACACAAAATCACCCACTTCCACCACTGTACAGAAATACCACACAGGTCTAAGAGAGAAATCATCCTCATGAGTGACTCAGCCAGACACGAGTACATTTGGCACTGAAGTAATGACTTGTTGCCGCCTTTTTTTTTTTTTTTACGAAAAGATATATGAATATATATAAACACTTAATGAATTTTTGCATCATGCCAGATCATTTCTTCTTTCTTGAGTGTACATTAAAGGTATCAACCAACAGTTCATGGTGCCTTCTCACTCTTGAAGGTTCAGTTTAACAGTGTTTCCCATGTATAAAAAAAACTAGGTTGAAACTTCATATGTGTTCGAATAATAATGATGTTCAGAAAGTGAACTCTTTTTTTGTTTTTCATTTTTAATCTTAGTGGGAAATTCCCCACACCCTATTTTTGTTGTATCATGTTTCTTTGTAATTTTCATAAAAGCAGTCTTACTCTGTCTCTGCTGCAAATAAAGTTATTCCATTGTAGGTTGCGTTCTTTAAATTGCGCTTTTTTTTTGGTTTTTTTCATTCTCTTGACTGTATAAAAAATAATGACATGTACTTCAATTAAGTAGCATTCAATATTTTTATTTGAAAGGAATTATATTATGAAAACCCTCCCTTCCCCTCTCCATCAGACACTGCTGTGCTTGCACAGAGAGCCCATCATCTTGATTTTTTTTTAACAGCACTCAACTCTAGTATTTTTACTCACAATATGAAAGTTTCCCTCCAAATAAATAAAATTGCTTTAATGAGTTAGGTTCTTATTTCTTGTTGTAGAGAATTTGTGGAGATGCAACAACTGCTCCCATTTCTCAAGTTTGATGTGCACATCACTGAAGGATTCAGGTTGTTCTGTTCCTCCTCAGTTGTTTCATCTATGTGCTGATCATTATGCAAAGATAATTTTGGAAAATGCTTGTTCAGAGAAAAGCAACCTGTGCCAGGAATAAATTGTCTTGAGGTGAATGAGGTCTGGCTTTGTTTTGCTGCCCTCCTGGTGCCAGCAAAAGGCCCTGATCTGCAGAGGTATTTCTGTTCCACCACTCAGGCCAGTCTGTGCTGCACAATCTCTAACACTCTCCAGGCACTAATGTTAATCACAGCTGAGAGGTGGTTAGAGAAGGCTGGAATGTCCTTTTTCAAACATGAATACAAAGAACGAGATCTGAACATCCAAGAACAACTGCAGTGTGCTTCAGAATAAGCAACAGGAGTTGCAACCGTGGTAAGCTATTAAACATCCAGCCTGTGTTTTGGTTCAAAGAATAAGCTGTAATTCCCAGTGCAATTTACTGCGTGTTTGTGCAAGGAGGGAAGGGGAAGAAGATCTGTGTCTCTGTAGAGGCTGGTGCTGGACAGCCTGTCCCGTTCAGCAAGTCTGATCTAACTGCTCTCCTTCCTTTGCTTCCAAATCTTCATCTACGTCTCCAGCCAGCCCAGGGACCAAGTCCAAGGAAACTCTTCTGCAAGTCTTGACAAGTTTTGAGCCAACACAACTTTGTGCATCCAAATATAGGCAACACTACTGAGCAAAGGTTACCATTATCTGCCCCAGGAAAACCTGCTCTGTCAAATGCAAGAGCAGGCATGGATCAGGTTGTTTTATTGAGGCTGATTACACCTCATTATTTTTCTGCCAGTTGTTGCTAATGGATTGTTTTAATTCCCTTATATAAAAGGGAACTCAAAAAAACTGGCAGAAATCTCTGACTCTTAGTATCATTAGCAACTGAGAGCTGTGAGGGCCACACCTGAATGCTGGATCTTCTGGATGCATTTTGCCAGTGATCTAAATACCTTACTTGTTGTTCGTAATTGAATGGTTATGGCTGTTACAGCTGTATATCTGCAAACATAAAATGTGTTCTTTACATTTTGAATCGGCACAGAAAATCCTAGTGCAAAAACCTGTGACCCGAGTGTCATTCACCTCAGAGATTGTGTTTGTACCACATATGCTGAGACTGCTTAAATCTTGCATGTTTCTTTAGCTCTTTGATTCTAAACCTCAAAACTTTTCTAACAATTTCTACAGCCAAAACCTCCCTATTCTTCCTTCTGGCATTCAGAAATGTCATCTTGCTCTGGTGTTGCACGTTGCAGCAAAGATGGTGCATCCCAGGTTCTGAGCACCAGTAGTGGATCTGTGTTACACCCCAGAACTTCATTGTAAATTCAGACTTTGAGAAAAACAGGAAAAAAAACTCTTGGCAAAGCACATAAGTAAGTTCTCTGTGTGCCTGTGACTGCAGTCTGGAATTGAGGTCAGCTGGGCAGTGGTTGAAACAGACACAGTCCTCTGAGTGCTGCTCGGGGTTGAGACATGGGCTGGAGCCAGGTAATTCTGCAAGTTCCAGTTTCTATTCTCTCGTGTAACTAAAGCATTCAGTAGAATCCCATTAGGATATGACAGGCTGTTCTCCCTTTAAAGTGGATGAAAATGACTGTTTCATAGCATTCCAAACTTTTGCATAAATTGTGCAAAGGTTCTAAAACTTTGCACAAACTGTGACCTCTACCCCCCCCCTCCCAGTACAATAAGCAGCTTTTTATTAATTTTTCTTTATGCACCTTCACTCCTCCAGCAGGTGACATCCACCTGCTCTCCAGCTCTCATCCTTGCTTCGAGTCCTAGCTGGTTTTTTTATTCATTCACAGTTTTCCACCTGAGAAACAAACAATGATAGTCTTTAGAGGTTTGAGGGCAAAAACTTGCCTGGATTGTTTGAATTGGATGGTCCTTGCTTTAACTAGTGGGAAATTTTGTCTGCTGCTTCGGACTGTGCCCATGTGTTGAAGTGCTCAGTACACCAGCACTGTGTTTTCATACTCCTGAGTGTTTGTGGGGCCTTTTCAATCTTTGTCAGAGAAAATACCCTTTGCTGCTTAGAGAGCGCATGCCAAAACAGATTTTTATCTCCAGTAGCTGTGTGTAGGATGGTGGTCTCAGATCAGAGGTCACAGCTCACAGTGGGAGTGCAAACTCCAAGGAGACAGAGATGCAGAAGAGGAGCCCACACACAGAAAGTTCCTGTGCAAGTTGTACAGATCTGCCTGAGAAGTTTGGGAAATGAAGACTTAGCACGTCTGGTTTATTTCACTGTATCTAGAAGAGCTTCAGAGGTAAAAACACAGTTGAAGAAACAGGTGAACGTAAAGGATCTTGTTTCTTCAGCGCTGCAAAAGGGTGTTTGTCTTCCACTTGGAGCTCAGTTTCTGTAATAACAGGGAGGTTCATTGCCACGAGGAGAGGCACGCAGGGAACACGCAGCGCCTGTAGCCAGCAGGATCATTGTCCCCCTGCAGCTGAGGTGCAGCCGTGTGCCCGCTCCTGCTGCAGCACACGCTGCATTCTAATCAGGGGATGGCTGCCTGCTCTGCCCGAAAGCATTTGAAACAAATGCCATTTGTTACAGCGGTTCCTGCTTGACATTTTTTTATATTTCTCTAACCGATGGTCGCCACCCTGGTTTTGTGAGGGTGGTGGGTTCTTAAGGACCAAATCAAGGTATTCATGTGTAAAAACTCTACTTCCCTCTGTGGTTTTTCAGCCTGCACATAGCTCAGTTCTGTTTCCCGTTCGCTGAAGTGCTGCTTCGCATGGGGTTTTTTTGCCTGTAACTGGGTTTTTTGGCCTCCCCCCAAAGATTGGCTTTGTGTTAAATGTAACCCTGTTTTTCACACTTTCTTCATGGCTTTTTTTCAGGTTACTGTAATTTCTTGTAATGTTGCATTTCATTGGGGCTTTGAGTTTGTTTCGAGAAGATAAATGGCAACACAGCATTTGCTGTATTTTCTGGATTCTGAAGGTCTCTCAAATTCTTTACATACTAATACATTCACCCTGCAGAAGATAGAATTATTTTTATGTTGGAGTGTAAAGTCTTCACAGAGGACACACAGACCCTTCCCCATATGCTGTCATCTTTAGTTAAATTCTCTGTATCTATTCCTTTGTGCTGCTGTGTCCTTACAGTACTGATGCTGTTACCCAGGAAGTTGTCGAGTACTGAAAAAATCTATATCAGAGCAAAAAATAGTGATTGTGATCTTCAGCAGAGTGCCTGAGAGTTCACTGAAATTGGATTAAAACAAACATGAAATTCATTCTTAAACATGCTGGACTCGATGGTCCTTGTGGGTCCCTTCCAATTTGCCTTATTCTGTGATTCTGTGATCCTGCTCTGCATTAGGACCTGCTGCACTTTAGAGGCTCCTTACTCTGAAATTGGCTTTTTATTTTAATTTACTGGGGCACAGATCTGACTTCAGAGAACAATTCCAGCACCTTCTCCCACACACAGGGCTAGAGCTCATGGAGCATTTGAGTGATTTTTTTTTTTTTTCTAAATAGCTAATGAATTTTTCTCACATACTTGATAAATTACTCCAGTGACTTTTAAAGGCTTTATACATATGCAGAAATATCAAAACATTAGCCTTTCAATGAACTTACAGAACAAAAAATGGAGTGATATTATTAGGATGGTTGCAGCACACAGTAAATTTTCCATATTATATGTTTAGTTGTTGTGATTGTTCCTTATCCTGATGATACTGGGAGAAATGAAACTAAACAGGAATACCTGGTCTCCATCCAGTAATGAGTGTAAAATGAAACTGAGAAAAAGCAGAGAGAACAAAGTGTCTTGGAGCAACTGCAGATTGGAAAGTTGCAGAGGAAAGGAAGTGGAAGAAAGTGGAACAAAATGTACTTATGTACGCAGGTGAGGTCATAAATTTAATGTGTAACTAAGATAAAGGGATTAAACTCAGTATCTCCTTTTATTTGATTGTAAAACTTAGAATCAGGTTACCTCTCCAAAGTTTTACCTTCTGTGGTGACTTGCTCAACGTGAAAGAAGTGGGGCTCAAAGGTGGCTGCTTGGTGTTTAAAATTATCTTTTTTTTTAAATTCCCATAAGCAGCAAAGGGGGTTGTAATGAGGGCAATGCTTCCTGGACAGGTAACTGAGAAACCTCTCATAGCTGTGCCTTGGTTGAGGTAGGAGAGGCATCCCAGCAATGCAGGAAAGCACTGAGTGTGGCTGGAGGTCAGTGTGAGTGGCACTGAGCTGTCTGGGGTTCCCCTGTGCACAACAGTTGTGTCAACTTTCAGATCACTGACAGTAACTTGGCTTTTATTAGCCATCTTTCTATAATCTCTCCTCACAAGAAAGGAGAAGTCAACAAGGACACCTCAAAGAGGAAGAAAACCCTGGATATAAATCCATTTATTTTCCTAACGGGTTCAGCTGCAGTTTTCTCTGAGCAGCACTGGATCAGGCACGCAGGCTGGTGGAGCCCCAAGCACCCGAGGGCTGCTGCACAGGAAGGCTGGAGCAGCACAAAGAAGATTCCAAGTCCCCATCTGGAAAAAGCCCCCACAGGAGCACAGGCAATGGCGATGCCATCTGTCTTCTGCCGAGCAGATCTCCTCTCCTGGGAGCAGGAAAAAAGCTGGCACATGGAGGTGGGCTTTCAGTTCCCTGCTGCACGGAGGTTGGATGCAGATTGCTGGGTGGCACCTGTAGAGACCAGCCTGCACTACTGAGTTTCTTTCCCCTTTTTAAATTTTTTTTTTTTTCAGAATTCCAGTTTTCTTTATTTGCCTTTTGCCGTATGACATCATTCTCCCATCTATTCCCAGCAGACAAGGAACAATGGATTTCTTCTTCCTCTTCTCCCTCTCTTTCATTCTTCCTTTGTGCCTTACCCTGTCTCTTGTCTTCTGCAGGCCCTTCTAGAGGGTGTGTTATCAACTGACAGAATGCCTCTTTAAATAATTATTTTCCTCATGCTGGATGCTCCTTGGGTCACTGTGGAGACTTCATCTGACCCCAGTCCACAGGAACACTTACAGCGTCAGTAAAGACCCACGTCCTCAAGTTTCATGTAGACTCTTAACTGGTGTATTTTGGCATACTGGCCTAAACAAAGAAAAGAGCAAGTCTCCCATTGAGTTTTAAAGTGATTTCCTATTTCTATTGATATTTTTTATATCAATTCAGCTACAGATAAGAGGAGGAGATAAGTGCCCAGTGCCTTTTGTCACACACTGTTGCTCCTTTAGTAGAGTTAGAAGAGAATTGATTGCTTTAAAAAATATTTGGTTACCCCTTACTATCTGGCATCCTTTTTGTGTTACATGACATACCTAAATTTGTGTGAATTTCCACCTGATAAATATAAAAAACCTGGGGAAAACAAAACAGAAAATTTGCCTGCCCTTTATCTCACTTTGCTTTGCTTTGTGGTATGAACTATCAAGTTTAACATATCTAGAGTTCTCTAAAAATGTAGAGTTAAGTACCTGATAAGACACTAAATGAAAATTGCTGATGGAAAATGTTTACATCTTCTCTTCAAAACTCTTACGAACACTTAAGAACTCTTTAAAATGTGGGAAACTAAAGCTACCCAAGCTACTTCAACATCCTCAAGTTCTCTGCCTCAGTCTGCAGCCCGGGACCAATTTACCCACTTTCCTAGCTGTGAAAGGCTTTCAGTTCAACTCAACAATATTGATAAAACTCTTGGAACTCAAGACTTAATCATGTCTTTTCCCATGCAGAACCAGGGAAAGCTTCCCCTCTCTGGCACCCAGCCCACATTATCCCCTGGGTACCCACTGATCTCATCTTCGAAGAGGAACTGAGGGGGAATTCCTGCCAGGCAGCTCTGTGGAAGTTGCCCAAGAAGTTTTAACACCCTATTTCTGGATGATATTGTCCCATCCTATAGTTACCCTGCTTGGCTCCAGCTAGTCTGCAGATGCAGGTTCAAAATAAAATCAACCTCCATTGCTCCCCCGCCCACTTATTTGGGCAGCTAAGTGAAATCCAAACATATGGACTCCATAAATCCTTTGTAAATGGCCTCGTGTTGAACACTGAGCCAAAGCAATGGTTGTCATTAAACAAATAATGACACCACTAGAGCAGAACACAAATGGCACACGGGGGCAGATGCTCAGCTGTGCAGCCCAGTTTGCCCAGTGACACCAGGCTCACTGACACTGCTGCCTCGGTGCTGGTGCTGCCTGCTGTGAAACCAACCTGGAATCCACACAACCCTCCTGCAAAGCTTTGAGGGGTGCCCAGGCAGGGCCAGGCTCTGAATGAAAGGATGTTCTGCAGTGTTTGTGGAAGAGCAGGATGTGAACACCAGGACAGGCTGCCCAGGGAATGGTGGAGTCACTCATCATCCCGGGGTATTTAAAAGCCGTGTGGATGTGGCAACCTGAGGACAGGGTTTAGTGCTGGGTGAATTGGTTGGATTTGATGTTTTTTACAAGCTCAATGATTCTATGGTTCTGTGGCAACAAATTTTCAATAAACACAGATCATAATCAAGAAAGCATCCACAGCTAGGCAAACCAGAGTAAAACAGCTGAAATAAAATACTGCTGGAGACAGGTTTAAATATAGACTGACTCAAAAGCACGTGAAGAGCTGTCCTACTGCTGGGGCAAACTGTCTCTCAGTAATATGAAATGCCACAGGGAATGTGTCAGAATAGTTTGCTACAACAAATAAACACACATACACCCCAGCCCACTGAATTTTTTCAGTAATTATAAACTCTTACATGCAATCTAAGTAATCTCATAACTTTCTGAACAGTAATGAAACTGTGGAGCATGTTGCATTAAAATATGTATCAAAATAATCATCTTAAATTTATTTTACACCTTCCAAGGAGCTCAGTTCATCACACTTTTGCTTGTGTGGCATCTGACCAGATTGTCAAAACCCATTCTTACAGGGTACTGCAGGGTACTATAACTTAAGTGATTCATGCATGCAGCTGTTGGAACTGCTTGTTGGGTTGTGAAAAAGCTTGTGGTGCCAAGTGCTGATCTAGGAGAACTCAGATCTCCATCAGCCGCCTTGGCTCCGAGTTGTTACTGAACAACAGATGGTAGCAGGAGTTAAGCAAACTAAGAAAATATTCTAAGTTAAAGGCCTCACAAGAACTGAAATTCTTGAGAAAATACAGAGAACAAGTGTTAAGGTTGGAACTAGTTTTCATGTCCAAGTGATGTATGCCACTAAACTTTAAAGGGTACTCTCATTTCTGGCAGCACTCCTTATGGTGGAAGTTGTCATTTAACTTGGGCAGAAGCAACCACGTATGGAATTAATATCACAGATATTTCAGGTACAGCTCAGAGCCACGACTCCTGCACATCAAGCTGCACTTGCCACAATGTCTGGCACTAAGAAAAAGAGGAAAGAACCCCAAGTTGTGTTGTTTTGCAGTAGATTACAAGCAGCAGCAGCAGCAATGAAGGGACAGGATCATGAGCACTGATTTATTTCTCCAGCAGAACAAGGACAGCACTGCAGTTCACAAATGGGAAACTTGTTGGTGCTAAGGGGAACAGAAGTGCACAGGCTCTCACTGTGTCCTTATCAGCAGCAACAGCACAGAAGGGACAAAGCCAGTGCAAGATGCAAGAAAAACTGTTCCAGCAATGATCCCAAACATGACAGGGAGGGTGTAAGAGAGTGCACAGAGTAAACAGAGTGAGGTCTTGTACCAGGCAAGAAAGGAAGGCCCTCTAACTCCAGTAACTTCTGGTTTTGGGTTTCATCAAGACAGCACACTCCAGTATGAGCTAGGTGAGGAACAAAAGGTATTTTCAGGACTTATAGAAGTTTGTGTTCAGCAGTGCTGATCCAAAGTCACAGGAAAAAAGTAGTTTTCTGTAATACTTTTTACTCCATGCCCTGGCTGAACAAGAAAGATCCTGCATTTCTGTGACCCATATAAATACACAAATTTCTTCAAACCAGCTCTGTAAGCAGCAGTACAGGCGACTACACCCAACTGAGACCAAGCTCACTCATTTATAGAGACGTGAGGACCTCCAGAACAACCTGGAGTGAAACCACTCAACAGAAAACAATTTATGAAGGAAATATGCAAATGGACTTTCTTAATATTTTTGGGAGGAGACCACGAAAATCTGCATATTGACTGCATATTTTCAACCTTAAATTTTACTGTACTTTAACTCCTTATACTGGTTATCCCAACTGATCCCAGGTTTCTATGCTTGTTTTTACTGCATTTAAAAATACTTTAAAATCTATTTAGGGGCAGTAAGTAATCTTTCTATCATGGAAAGCAAAATGAGAACAACCAGATTACTCATTTGGGGAGGTATTACTCAGTGCAAGAAAGTGTGGGAGAACCAAGCTCCAGTGAATGAAATGAAACTCACTGGGATGAAATGCATAAAAGTGCATCAAATTCTGTATGTAAACTACTTGGTTGAAAATTGAATCATTTCTTTAGGTTCAGAAATCAATATTCAGCAAAGTGCTGCACTCTACAGCACATCCCACCAAAACACCTAAGGATATGAGTAAGTTTGATCGTATCAGTAGTTCTAGCAGAGTAAACAGGATGTAAGAGTGGACATACTCATAGCCTTTTACCAGTTCCTCACTTCTGGCAGCAGCAATCAATGCTCAGGAGAACAGAAGAAGGCAGCAGATCTCAGAGTGCTGAAGAGTTTCAACAGTACTGTTAACTCCTAAGTGTGTCCAAAATCAACACACAGCCTTGAGCTCCCAGAAACTCATGAAATCCTTGTGCTTTGGTAGAAGAGCACAGATGTGCCCTGTGTGTGACCTGGAAGTCACCAGGCTTCTTGTTCCCCTCCGTGGTTTCTCTGCACTGCAGGGTCTCCAGGCCACTAAAGCCTCGTGTGCAGCAGCAGCAGCAGCAGCTCTGGATGTCTGGCACAGAGGGATCTGTGCAGCTCCTGCAGCCCCACAAGGTTTGCCTTTCCCCTGGCAAGGACACCTTCATTTCTCTCCTCTCCTCCAGTGCTGCTCATCTCATCTCATCAGAAAAGCCAGTGAGGTTGGTCACATGTAATAGGTTCTTGATAAATCTGTGTGACTGTTCCCAGTTCTGTTCCCACCCTTCCTGTGCTGGGATGTGGAGCTGGACACAGCTTTTGTGAGGATTCACACCATAACATGCCTGTGGGCTGAGGTCACACTGACCAGCCCATCGTTCCCCAGATTGTTCTCCTCAAATACTGGCACAACTCTCACCACCACCACCAGGACCATCCCTCAGGTGCCACTGCCAGCCAGCACCCACTGCACATTTCCTGGTCCAGATTCACAGTCCTACTCTTGGCATGGACATCACTGAACTCTCACATCATTATGAGAAACAACTTGAATAGGATGTTAATTCAATGCAAAGAAATGTGTAATGGGAATATTTGGTTGTGGTTTTTCTTTTTCTGGTTAGGCTTTGTTTTTTTTTAAGAAAAGTGTGACATAACTTACATGTTGGTATATAATCACCCTTATTTGTCATAATGATACATTAGAATTCAATGAAAAAATGGGAACAATTTATGCTCTTGCATTTGATTTACATTTTGCTCTTGTCTTTGCAGGCAGCAAAACAGTCTGTTCAGAATTTCAGGGCATATTTTATGAACGGTACAAAATATCTGGGATTAAAAAAAAAAAATCTGTTTTGTGAACATTTGACCTACAGGTTTACGAGGGGAATATTTTAAAACATACTTCCTCTCCAAATTAGCAGTCCTGTTATTACAGTATCAATTGAGTGAAGACTTCAGAAAAACACCAAGAATTTGGGTCACAATAGACATAAACCCAACGTCGTGCTGCCACCCTGTGACTTGAAGATGAAACTTCTGCTGCGAAGGCTGGAGGAGGGATTGTTTTATCTTAAGCCTCTAATCAGATTAAAGAGCATTTCTGCACGAGGAGCCGCTGGCAGCTGGTGGAATTCAGTGCAAGTTTAAGAGAAATACAGACCAGATCAGGACAGTACTGGTGCAGGTTATCAAGGGGACACCTGCCCTCAAAACCCTAAACTGGGTCTTTGTCAGGGAAAGAAGAAACAGAAAAAACATCTGCATCTTACAGAACAAATAAATGAGAAGGGGATCATGATTTAAACTATGACACTTGAGCAAAACAATGTAAGAAAATACAATTAAATAAATCCTAAAATTTAAAGTAAATCCTATAACCACAAAATGTTCAAGCAATAATAAGCTCTGCAAGAGATAAGTAACTTAACATCTATCACAGGGTTTTAATGCAAATCACAGCCATGAGTATAAAAACTTTTAATAAAAGTGTAAGAGAAAATAATTTGATTCCAGCTGAGTTTTTTCCCAGAGGAAGAAAACAAAATAACAAAAGCACAGAATACAAACCACCAGCAAATATTAAAGCTTGTATTACAATTGTAGCAGTTCAAAATGCAATCAAACTGTAAAAGCTATGGTATTTCAATAGCTGTTCAAGAAAAGTTATATATGTGTATGCATGCATATTAGCCATCAAAATATACAACACAACACTGTGTGATCACTTTCACTTTATTGCAATTAATGATGTAAAATAAAAAGTAATTTGGAAGAATTTTATTCCAATTTTCTACCCACATGTATTTGCCTTTAAATTACACTGCTCCTATTTATTTCTTAAAGAATCATTAACACTTTCTGGCTGCTTTTAATAGGTTACCCAATCTACCTCACTGAAAACAATGTTCAAAGCGTTGCTACCTTCCCCTTCCCAGTAGTGAAAAACCCTAAAGAGAGTGGAGGAAAGAGCAGGTGATTTTTCTCAGCCTCACTCAAAAGCCTGCTGGGAGCAGGATGCTCTCTGGGAGGAGCCCCCCACATCCCTCTCCTCTTCCAAGCTGCCACACCCGAGGTTATGCTGCCAGGTTGGGCTCTGGAGTCCCTGTGCTGCTGCAGCAGTTTTGTTTAGCACATGTCTGAGTGCTGCTGTTGGTTTGAGGTTTTGCTCCCTCTCCCTGGAGAACCCCACATGTTCCTGCAGGAGCCTGGATCTAGGCTCAGTCTGACAACTGATGGTAAAGCACTGCAAGGACAGAGCTTGACAGACACAGAACAAACAGGAATTTGCACATTCTATCCCAGCTGCTTCCCCAGGCACACAGGGCTTCATGTGCAGGTAGTCAGCGCTCTTGGAATCCAGAGGGGCAGTAAAAGCAGCACAAAGAGCTTTTAGTTGCAGAATTTGCCATGAGGAAACAGTATCACACCCAACCAAAAGTTACAGAGCAGTAGTAGAAGCAAGTTTGTATATAAACTCCATACCTGGGAGATTATTGACAGCTCTGTTTTGCTGCGATTCAATTTTTTTAATCCAGTTTGATCCTGTCAAAACCCAAAGCCATCACACAATGACTGGTAGGGAGCATGGTGAAAGAGAGAAGTATTTATTCCTTGCATAGTGCTGGCATTTCCTATTGTCTCACCAATCCAGCCAGAGGCCAGCTGAGTGTTTTCAAAAGAAAACAGCCCAGCAAACCTGGGGACAAAGATAACAGTTTCAATTTCTACTTCTTGGCTGCATCTCTTCAAGGTAAGATTCTGAAGATTCAGAAGATTTAAGCCCTTTGCATATTGCTGCCACTTCTGAGTGTCACTTCTGAGCTGATGACAGCAAACTCAGTACAGAAGCAAAACATAATTTCCTTACCCATCCTTGTAAGGAAGAAAAGGACATAGTCTCTCACTCTCACCTGCATTATCTGGGGTTTATACCCTGTCCTGAGATACAATACAACAGCATCTAATTATCACCTGTTCAGAAAGGAACACAAAAACCTCTGAACTGGCTACAAGTGTAGGACACTAAAACAAAAAGGAGGGGAAGAGGCTGAGGTGATGGCTGTATTAAACAAAAGACACATCAATCATAGAATGGAGAACTGACATTTATTTATTTTTAATTTTCACACTGTCTGGATCATCTGTAGAATGGCTCACTTCTCTTAGAAGAAAGCAGACTTCTGAACTGAACTGCAAAATATTTGGGAATTCCTTTGTACAATGCTATTGAAGGAGAAAGCTCAAGTGTATTTGCTCTTTTCAGTGAGCTTTTTTACAATGTTGTGGGTTTGTTCTAATAGTCTGAATCTACTGGAGACTACTGCAGTAATTTACCACTTTAGACTGTCCTTAAATATTTGGTGTCTATGAAACCACACATTTCTAGAATTGACTCAGTTATTAGTCTTAAAAGAAACTGTTTTATCCTGATCAGATCAGCTGACTTCCTTTTGGACACAGAGGTCTGCTCTTTGAGACATATGTCACCAGTAATGATACACAGGCCTCAGAAGTTTCTCATCCATCTGTAAAATCATTACTGCAGGATATTTTTACCCATCAATTTGCTGGCTCCGCAGGGGATCTCCTTCCCTTGGAACAGCCAGAAAACTTTGATTTTTGACACTTTGCACTGAGTGGGAGGGGAAGAACATGCAATTACAACAAAAAAGCACAGGATTAAACCCAATTTCCTGCTCAGCTAATAAACCAGACAATTTCTCTGGCTCTCATTTACAGTCCTAGGGGTACCCTATGTGTTGTATTATAACTCTATTACAGCTCAATGATCAGTGGCAACAGACAAGTCCTTGTGAGGAGGAGTTAATTAGGCAAAGAGAAAAATCTTTGTACTTCTCACCGTAAGATTTTTCCCTTCACATAGGTTTTTTTTCTTTTTTGTAGGCATTATAAAGATTTATAAACACTCTCCAGTCTTACCTCCCATTGTTTATCTGAGAACTGCAGGACTAGAAAATGAACTTTTTTGAATAATATTTGAGTCTTTTGGTAGACACAGGGAGTTTTCTTACCTTCTGAAGCCAGAGAAGCAGTTGTGGTAACCACTAAACCCCATTTCTCACACGTGTGAAGGACCTCCCCTGTGCAAGGGTTGGCTATGCTGTTCTGTGCTCCTCCTGCCCTTCCCCTCCCAGCCTCTAACCTTCTTCCAGCCCTCCTGCTTTTCTTCTCTCAGCTCTTCACGCTGCATTGGGTATCTATCCTAATGTACAAGCATCTTTCAAGCAGCTAGAGGATAACAAATAAGAACATTAAGCCATGAAATTTATGTCATTGTTTACAGAGGACAGCTTTCTATGAAATACAGCAGTGACTAAATGAGCCAAAAAACCATTTCCATCACTAGTTTGAAACACAAATCATTTGTAAACAACATGTCTCATCTCTCCCAGAGCCTAGAAGCAAAACATTATTTTCAGTCTCTCACCCTCAGGAGAGAGTAATAAAAAGCAGACACATACTTAAAGGTTTCATTTTGAAAAATATGCTTGACTGAAAAACACTTTAGTTCACTGCTTAAAGCTTCAAATGAAACAAAGCCAAGTTTTAAAACTCTTTCCTAAAACTAACATCTAAATGCAATAAACCACAGGTTCTTTCCATCCATAAAACTCAGCTTTGTGGTTTAAACTGATTGCCACAGGGGCAACATTTTTATCTGCCCTGTGACACCAGCTGGGAGCTGCACCAGAGATCTGCCACCATCCTGACTTCATCTATTAGAGCTTTGAAAGAACAGATAATGCCATGGAATTCCTGCACATTCCAACTAATTCTTTCACTAGTAAATCCCCTGACTTGAGACTTTTTATTTTGTTTGTTATGGGAATGAAGATAAGACAACATTTCACAGCTGCTCAAAATGAAGACTGGAGTAAGAACCAGTAAAGTCCCCCATTTTAACTGGCTCCAAAACATGCAGAACAGGAAAACTAACCAGATCCATCAGCATGTCTAGGCTGGCACATATGGTCAGTCTAAGCTGGCACAGATGCTTGAGAGTGAAGTGACACCCCTCAGGAAACCCTGAAGGGCACAAATGCTTTCAAAGTGTGTCTGCATAGTTATACAAAGTGCTACACAGGCGAGGGAGGATGTCATCCTGCACCTCCCTGTGGCTGACACACCCAAAGCCCTGACACTGCAGCTATGAAGAAGAGCTGGTCTCCAGCAACAGCCACCCCACCCTTTGCTAAAGCATTTACCATTCTCTTTGGGTGGCTGCAGGATTCTGACAGGGAAATACCCAGAATGCCTCCAGAGAATGTCAAATAAAGGTGTCCCCACGAGGGAGAAATCAGGCTCTCAAATTGCACTGCAATGGACTTTCCATCTCTTCAAAGAGAAATGGCTAAAGTGGAGGGAAACAGGTAAAACAAGGTTACTCCACCCGAAACACACTAATTACAGTAGAGAAGACTGGGAAGCATGAATGGCAGGCTTTGCTTCAGGAGTTCAGGGCAAAGAATTTGAGAAACAGACCATTAACTGGGCCACAAGGATTTCTTTTCTGTGTCAAACCTATTCCTTTTATCCTACAGTCTGACATCAGCCACTCAAGTCAGCATTTTCATGAGGTAAAGACCACTGTAGTTTTCTCTTAGGCATAGCTGGTTTGCCAGATGAAAAGTGGCTTTTTTTAAAGAAACATAGCAAAATCAGTAAAAGAAAACTACTTTGAGGGGCTGTTCAGTAGTACTTTATTCTTACAGCACAAACAATACAGTTTGCGTATTGTTATAAGCCTCTGCAGTAATTTGAAAAGAAAATTAGGAATGAGCTGGTTTATGGAGAGGTGTCCCTGAGTGCTGACCATTTTTCAGACCACTTCATGAGCTATTTCTAAGTGGGCATTCAGAACAATATGAAGTTTACAGAGTGGGTGATAAACTCATACAGATAATTTGCTTTCCAAGAAAGACCTTTCAGTGAACGTACTGGAAAATTTACTAATGAGAAAAATTTTTCTGCTCCAAGCCTGGTGTGCTATTGCTCTTTCTATTAAAGTTACCACAGAAAGATTAAAACCATTCAAGCTGTCAGTAACCACAAGATATTTGTGATAGCTTAAAAAAAAAACTTAACCAGAATCAGCAAATTCTCTTATTTGGAAAAGCCCTTAGGCCTGGCTGATTTTCCTAGATAGCTTGCAAAGAAAATGTTGTGTGTCCAGAATGGATTCACACTCACCTGAAAGCACAGAAGGAGCAACTGATTTCTATTCTGATCCCACAAAAGTGTGTCCTAACATGACCAACAAGTGAAGAGAATATTCGGAATCCTGTATCACATCAGGAACACCAGGTAAAAGCACAGAGTGGTCCCTTCCAGACAGGCACATCACAACTAGGGAAAAGGAAAAAGCCGACTCAATCTAAAAAGCTTTAAAATATAAATGTTTATTTAGCTACAATATTAAAAGTACAATATAATGTATAAAACATAGAAATTCCATAACTAATTCACATGCTAAAAGGATTATTTAACCAGTTGTAAGGAGAAGACTTCATGAAATTCATGGATGTTTTAGCCACAAGGGTTATTTCATCAAGTTTCAGACTTGAAATACTGAACAACCATTGCAGAGAACTTGCTCTCCCACATCACCATAACTAGGGAAAAAAAGAAACAAAACAGAAGAAACAAAAGTCAGAGCGCCTGCTGTTTCTGGAACATAACAATGGCATACTATTCCATTATCAACTGCAACCATGGGACTCCCACACAGCACACTCAGTATTTCTTTATCCACAGAACTGTTAACAATGAGAGAAAAAAATTAAGATTATTCCTTGGAAGTGCATGCATTCAGCACTGGCCAGCATGCTATCCTGCTGGTGGGGAAGCAGGAGAAATTTTTGCCTCCTACAGCATTTAAGTAAGAAGCTGAACTAGACTTGTACTACGGTTGATTAGAGTGCTTCACACAGGCATTTTAGTTTGCATGTTTCAGACAGTTTTACTGCTGCTAAAGCAAGAGAATTGTTTAACTCCTTTATGGGTACGAGCCAGATATCGGCTGCACCCAGCTACCAGGCCATGTGTAATTAAAATAAGCTTCCAAACTCGAAAGGCACTTACTCAACAGCGGAGCACAAAGAGCAGGTAACGGTGTTACAGCAGCTGCAGAGCCTGCTGCAGCTCTGGCACACGAACCGGTCACACTGCGCACACGCCTCCTTCACATCGGCCGTTCTCACACACGACGAGCAGGCTCTGGACGCTCCCACCGGCGGAACTGCTCGGCAAAGACACGGAAAAGAAGGGATGAGCTCTACAGCAAGGCAGGGGAAGCAGCTGGAAGTCCCCGCAGCTGCAGAGCGCGTCCGTGCACAGCTACAGGTGGCAGCACTCCACAGGATGCTCGGAAATGAGAAGGGACAGGGAGCGCCGCTTGGAACGTCCTTGGTTCTTTCTCTGCTCAGCGGCAAGATGCAAAGTGATCTAAAGCAGAACACAACACGCGGCAGTTCCGAAATCTGTCAGCTCAAATCTAACACTTCCTTTAAGAAAAGTCAATAAAGAAGAACTACACAGCAGTAAACCACTCATCATATTACAGACTTCCTAGGGAGGGGAAGCCAAAGGGCAGCACTGGTCTCTGTAGTGACCAGGGACAGGAACAGAGGGAATGGCCTCAAGCTCCGTCAGAGGAGGTTTGGCTTGCATATTAGGAAAAGGTTCTTCACCCAGAGGGTGGTCTGGCACTGCAACAGGCTGCCCAGGGAAGTGGTTAAGGTTTAAACTCTGGGAAGTGCCAGAGTTTAAGAATCATTCCGACAACGCTCTCAGGCTCATGGTGGGAACGCCGGGGGTGTCCTGGGATGGAGCTGCACTTGGACGGGTCCCTGCAGCTCAGGGCATCGCGCGGTTCCGTGACCCGGCCGGGCACTCACTCACCCCTGTCCGCGGGCCGCCGCCGCAGTTTCCCGTCGTGTCCGATGAGGAGCTGCCCGCTCCAGCGGGAACCCTCGTCCTGCGCCTCCCCGGCCGGCCCCGGCTCCGCCGCTCGGGCGGCGGCCGCCGCGCCCTCCATGTACGCCTGGGCACCCCTGAAGAGCAGGCGCCGGGTCCTCTCTGCCGGCGAGAGCAGAGTTACGGGCGGGCTCCCCATGGCCGCGGGCCGGCACGGCACATCCCCCCGGCGGGCCGGCACATCGCATCCCCCCGGCGGGCCGGCACGGCACATCCCCCCGGCGGGCTGGCACATCCCCCCGGCGGGCCGGCACATCGCATCCCCCCGGCGGGCCGGCACGGCACATCCCCCCGGCGGGCCGGCACGGCACATCCCCCCGGCGGGCCGGCACATCGCATCCCCCCGGCGGGCCGGCACGGCACATCCCCCCGGCGGGCTGGCACATCCCCCCGGCGGGCCGGCACATCGCATCCCCCCGGCGGGCCGGCACGGCACATCCCCCCGGCGGGCCGGCACATCGCATCCCCCCGGCGGGGCGGCACGGCACATCCCCCCGGCGGGGCGGCCGGCCCGGCGCCCCCCGCTCCTCGCCCCGCTCACCGAACACCTCCCGCCGGTACTCCTCGCCCCGCACGCCGCGGCTCAGCTCCCGCAGCCCCACGCGGGTCTTGAGCTGGAGCGGGGCCGCGTCCCCGAAGGGGCAGGAGCGCTTCGGCATGGCCGGACCGACCCGCGCCCGCCCCGCCCCGCCCCGCGCCGCGTCACGGCCGCGCCGCCGCCGCCCTCACATCCCGGCCCGGCCGCTCGGGACCCGCGGCCGCTCCGCTCTCTCCGTAGGGAAGGGAAAGCTCCGTCCGCAGCGCTAAATCCCTCTTCCCGCCGCGTCCCGAGCGGCCGGCGGGGCTGGCAGAGGCGCCGGCCCGGCCCCGCCGCCGCCGCCCCTCAGGCGTCACCGCCGTGCGCCTCCGCGGCGGCGGGCCCGCGGCACAGCCGCAGCGGCGTTGGGCCGGTGCTTGTGTAAACTCGGAGTCACCCATATGCGGGGTTGGAAGGACCCGCGGGGATCATCGAGCCCAACTTCTGCCCTGCGCAGGACACCGCAGGACTCGCACCGGGTGCCTGAGCGTTGTCCGGACGCTTCTTGAACTCTTGTCAGGCTGGCGGCTGTGAGCGCCTGCTGGGGAGCTGTTCTAGAGCCCGACCGCCCTCTGGGTGGAGAACCTTTTCCTAAACCTCCTCTGACACAGCTTTCGCCCATTGCCTCACGTCCTGTCGCTGGTCACCAGAGAGAAGAGATCAATGTCTTCCCCACCAGACCCTTCATCGTCATCGTAGCCCTCCTTTGTAACCTCTCTAATAGCTTTAATAGATTTTTATATTGTGGCACCCAAAACTGCCCCCAGCACTTGTGGTGAGGCAGAGCAGTGCAGAGCAGAGCAGGACAATCCCCTCCCTTGCCCAGCTGGCCATGATGCTCCTGATGTGATGTCCCCAGGACAGGATTGTCCCTCCGGGCTGCCAGGGCAAGGCTGGCTCATCAATGACCCAACTTCCCATCAATGAGGACACCCAGGTCCCTTTCCTAGTTCCCCAGTCTGTCTCTACATTCCGGGTTGCTCTGTTCCAGGTGCAGAAACTGGCATTTGTCCTTTTCGTACTTCATACAGTTGGTGATTGCCCAGCCCTCTAATGTGTTGAGGTGTGTCTGCAAGGCCTCTTCCTTTCAGGCAATCGACATCTCTTACCAATTTTGTTTCATCTTTAAACTTACTTAGTATCCTTTCCAGTCCTGCATCCAACTTGTTTATGAACTCTCTTTTCCCTTCTTGGCAGCCCCCACACTACGCTGGGCTCATGGAGCTCTTTGTGCAGTCTAAACCCCCTGCCCAAGTTTGGGCTGTCTGAATGCTGTGGGACCAACAAAAATGGGCACAAGCTTGAGAATTTCCTTTTTGAAAGACCACCAGGGAGGCCAGAGAATCCCTGTCTGGCCAGAGGACTCTGGTGGGCTCCTCAGCACCAGCCAACATCATGAATGGGCTCACCACTTGTGGGCACAATGAGTTTTTGGGGACTGACGCTCTCCAAGAGCTTCTGCTGTGAAAGGAAATTACTGCAATTAATTTGCTTTTTACAAGTGGGCTCTATAGCACCGCAGGTGTGGTTACATGGTTAAAAGTATCAGGAGCCATTCCAAGTGGCAACCAGTCTGCATACTATGTATATTTTGAAAATACATTGTTTTCCTCAGGGCAAAAAAGTTTAAAATGGTGTTGGAGTTTAGGTGCCATGTTTTGTGTCACTTGAAGGTGATCTGTCAAGAGAGTTTTATTTCTTCCAGAGGTCTCTGAATTCAAAACTTCCCCTCTATGTACTGTGGAATCACAACCAAGTACAGGAGCGATTTTTCCATGAATGAACTTACAGTTTGCTAAGGGTAGAGGACTTGTTCTTGGTTTCTTTGTTTTGTTCTGATCAAAAAAGTTCTTCTGAAGAAAACAAAGAAACAACCAAAACCTCTAAACACCAAAACCCAAACAATAACAACCTTCTCAAAAAGTAGTGATAGAATCAGTATTTTTTTTAAAGCCTTTCATTCAGAAAATCATAAAAATTTACATTTTCAATACTAGCACAAGATTTAGAATGGCATGGATTAATGTGCTGAAAATGGGCCACAATACCTAATGGACTAACTCTTGTCTGGTTTCATTGCTCGAGTTCTTCCAAAACTACTGAAACCCCAAGACCAGTAGTACTGGGCACGGTGCCTGACTATGCCTGTAGGATCACAGCTATCCTGAGCTGGAAGGGACCCACAAGGATCATCAAGCTCTGCATCCTGGCTCTGCCCAGGACAGCCCTAAAACTCACACCAATGCCTGAGAGCATTGTCCAAACACCAAAATGATGAGTGTGAGTTTGCTGAACTGCTAATAGTTTGCACATACAACCATTCTGGTTTCATACAGGTTAATGTGATTTTTAAATTATTTTTCTGCAGAGCTGATGAGCCCAGCCTTCTGGTCTATGATTGTAATTCACAGCAATTCCCAAAAATCCCTTCTGAGCTCCAAAATCTTACTCCTGCCACTCTTTCTTTATCTGCAAGGATTTCTGCTTTGGCTTTTTCTGCACATAATTGCAAATGCCATGCTTAAGTATGTTCAGCAGACTTTTCCAACTGCACATTGAAAACTCATGGCCTTTTCTTTCTGTCTAAGGAAACTACTTTGTAAATATTCACAACTTTGTAAATATTCTGATGTCCCTGATGTTCTCTGGATTCTCTGGGAAATACTGGTTAATGCGAATGTAATTGCAGAATGTAATTGTAGTTGGAAAGAGCCCTGTCAGGATAGAGGACAGCAGATCACACATACTTCATTAACATAGCATGGGATAAATATGGATGTAGCTCAGCTGTCTGAGAGCTGGATGAAATATGAAGAAAGAGCTAAAAGCACTATTCCACTTGTGGGAAAGGAGTGCTCTGAAACACTGATCTCAAATATGAAGTAGACTTGAAAGGGAGTAGCTCATGGTGAAACAGTGGTGCTGGTGCTGTCACTGAAGAGTAAATTTAAGGACACTTTTGCAGAATCACAGGGTATTCTGAGTTAGAAGGGAATCACAAGGATCATCAAGTCCAGCTTTTGCTGAGGGCTGATCACATTTGACACATTACCACCACTAACCCACTGCAGGATTCTTCTGTGCATCTCTGAGTCAGCCTCAGGTGGTGACATCTCTTAATTGTTTTGTAAGATTCACCTTACCAACATCTGCTACTGACCAGCTCTCTTCTCTTTGCAAGCTATGAAGGCAAAATAATTGCCTGCTCTGCACCAGCAGGCCTGAGCACCTCACAGGGAGGGAACTGGTTCACTTGCCAGTCTTCTGAATTGTTACCCAGCAGAATGGTGCTGAGTGGTTTTTTTTCTTAGTTCCAGAGCAGTGAGCCTTGAGGAAGATCCACTGATGATTTAGAAGTAGACAAATAGTGATCCAGGCCTTAAAATACTTTATCTATCCCTTCAGCTTCACTTATATCGAAGTCCTCCTCTCCATGTGCTTGTAGTAAAATTTCCCATTTTTTTCTATTCCTCCATTATTAGGCCATTTAGAAAGACCTCAAAGCACATCACATAGAGGTGGGACTCTTCCTCCTACACATCTTTAAATGGGGAGTTTCCTTGGTTGAATTGGTATAAAATGAGTGGCTTTTGGCCAGCTCGCTGGTTCTTTAATGTTTTCATGTTAAAACAGTTAAAGAAATAATCTGGAAATTCTTTTCAGTGGAAATTATATGATAGTAGCTGATATAGTTGGCCATGTGCCAGCATGCAGTTTGTGTTTTGTGGGATGGGCTGTCAGGATGGGCACAGGTCCCCTGGTGGGCCTAGGGAAAAGTGCCACACCCCATGTGCTCAGTCCCACTGCACTGTCCTTTCTCTGCTCTGCAGTGTGGATCTGAAGATAAAAAAACCCTCCTTGCATAAGTCAGCTTTTACCTGAAGGGCTAAGGGGCCATTTGCTTTCTTCTGTATCCTTTTCTTAGTACATCAGCCTTAACAGACATGTTTACAGCTGGGATCAGACATAATCTGTTCACAAGAGCATGTTGTTTCATGAGGACCTGCTAGCACAAAGTTTGTGCCTCATCTTGATAAGCTCTTCATGAGGTTCATGCATCCAAAAGATATTTGACAAGCCGGCGATATGCAGGATTAAGGGCTGGCTCTTGAGACATGCTGCTGTTAAGAGAAGACTCTGCTATCTTGTCACTCCAGCCAGTGCTTGCTCTTAAATTAGCACAGCATGGTTGAGTTTCAGAGCATGTTTCTTTCCTGCCAGCCCTGAGATGCACCAGTGCTGCTCAGCAGATCAGAGCACCCGAGGGTCCCACTCACTAGAGGGCACCCTCAAAACTATAAATTATTTTTGCTGTTACAGAGATGTTATTGTTCTGTTGTGAAGGGTTTACAAAAGGACTGCTTTCCCTGTTTTTTTTTTCTTAGTTGTTGTTGTTCCTGGCCCTCCCATAATGTGCTTTCTTTTCTGTTGCACTGTTTTCTTTCAGTTTGCTTCTTTTCAGATTATTTTAATCTGTCATGAAAGAAGGAATATGAATCTGACAGTGAGAACTGCTATCACTGACCTAACACAGTGCCAAGTGTTCTGTTTTCTTTCTCTGCAGGAAACAATGTTTTTGATTTAATGCTAGGTTGTCCTAAAAATTCTTTAAATCTTTGTCCAAGCAGTGCTATCCATTGCTGAGTATGGATTTATGTGGGAGAGGCTCTGAGACATAGCTCTGTCCTTCCACTATCCCCACACAGTACAAACATCCTCCCACACATGGCTTGGGAAGGGATGGGCAAAACCTTCCTCCCTCCCTGTTGCAGCTGCCTCCAGCCCTGCTGTTATTATTTTGCTGTGGAAGGGAATCCTTGCTTTGAGATAGCTTGGTGTTCCTCATGTGCTCTCCCCTCTCCATTGCCCAGAGCAGCTTTCAGCTGGAATAACTCAGGGTGCATCTGCTCAGCTCAAAGGGGCTGTGTCAGTGCAGGCTGGCCAAGAACCCAGCTCTGCACTCACCATGTCTAACAAACCATCCCCAGCAGCAGCCCACAAAGTGTGTTTATTTTAAATATGTGTGGCTGTGTTGTCAGCCCTGCACAGAGAAGATCTCTGTGCACAGAACAGAAGCTGCACAGAGTCAAGGCAATTCCCTGAATGTTGCCAGGATAACGTGCCACAGCTTCAGGGACCAGGGACCATCACAAATGCTAATGTGGAAATTTCCTGAGCACAGCCTTTGCAGCTGAAATCCATTTATGCAGGGAAGTCTTGAAGGCACTCATTCTCTTTGCTCTCTCCTGAGCAGTTTGCATGAGTGGTGTGGTACAAGCTGTAAAAGTAATGTTCAATCCTAGGCCTACCATCCAGGGTGCCAATTAATAGAATGAGACTTTTTTGTGGTTCTGGCATGTTTCCTCTGCATGGAAAACATCAATGCATTTTGCATAGGGCTCAGACTTTCATCAGTACCAGCTTTAGTATTTTAATTACATAGTGTGAGGCAAATCAATCTCTAATAGACAAAATGCCTTATCCTATTTGTAATGCCTTAACTAACTTCTTTTATTTCTTTCACTTGACTTCTTTTCCATGTATATTAGAATCTATTATAACTTTATGTATATGCTCAGTAGCTTCTTATATTTACATTAGTGTTTTTTGATTTTTTTTCTGAATGAGGATATCAGAGAAGATATTGTGTCACAATCCTGTCTTTTTCTTCTTTCCTGTCTGCAAGATTTAGAAGATCCCCAGATTGTTGGTGAAGGTGTTCAGTATTGCCTGTTTCTAATACTGATCCATTACCCTACCTAAGCTGTAGGAAGCTTAAATATTCAAATGTATCACCACTGTAACTGTCTCAAGTATAAAACTGTGCTACTAGCATTGAATAATTGATGGAATAATGAAGAGTAGTAGCTTGACATTCCTCCTAGCTCTTCAAAATTCACAGCCCCCACCCAGTTTGTCCCAGGCACAGGTTGTTCTTCAGGCCACGTCCAGCACCCAGCACATAAGCTTCCTGCCATTTTATTCCAATTTCAGTTCTTCTGGCAAAGAAGAGAGGTGTTACTTATTGGAGATGTTATTTATTCCAGTACCCAATATATGCAAGTAGAGATCACTGAAGGCATATTCTTTTTTCTGAAGAACATACAGTACTGAAAATCAGTGGACACTCAGGGAATGGGTTTGATGTCTTAGTCCACTTTTCCAATAATCTCCTTTGGAAGCTATACATAGAAACTTAATGCTGTTTCAGAATGACAAGGCAAACCTTTTATGAACTTAGTAAATGTCTTTAAGCTATATTTTATCTGAGACAGACATGATTGAGGCCCCATTGGTACAGCTACAAACTGCATTCCTGAATTCTGAAAGAACCCAGCTTCCAATGAAGGCATGAAACAGTGATAAGAGTCATTGCCAAGGTCACCACAAGGGCACAGCCTCAATGGCTGTGAGGAATGAAGCAGAAGAAAACTGGAGTGCAAAATCTGAACTGTTCAACGCTATGGGGTGGTAACTGAGCAGCAAATCTGTGACTGTGGTACTGACATACACGTGACTGTGCACTGGGAGTAAAACGAGTCTTATCTGTAGTAAGGCATAGTCTTGAAACTAGAATATTACATCATCTTGGCAATTCTCCCTTTCTTCCTCACCCATTTATTTAGGAAGCAAAACATGACATTACGATGGATGCATTACAGTGGACATGCAGCAGTAATCTGTGGTACTACTCATCAACATCAGTAATGGGAACCACCTTCCCTGCCTCTCCTGGCCATTATCCCCCTCAGGATAGCCCAGCAGACCATCTGCTTTATTCAAGATGCATGTGCACTGTTGGCTCACACTCATCCTGACATCTCATTTAAACCTCAGGTCGTTCTTGGCAGAGCTGCTCCTTAAGCAGGTGCTTCCCAGTCAGTACAGAGACATGAGGAACCCTGGGCCTTTTCCTGAGCTTCAGGAGCTTTCCCTGGACTACCCCCCAAACTTTTAAATTTTTCAGCCATTCTGGAATTCAAAGCTAAAAGGGCAGGTTTCCATTCATGGTAGAGGGCTGCACTATTTTAAGAATCTCAATGGAAACACTACTCTAATTACTATAGGTTTGACACAGTGAGTTTCCTCTTCAGAAGAAAAGAACATGATGAAACACCTCTTTATGATCATGACTGGTAATACACTGTATTTCCATGCATATAATTTTGTCAGATTCACCAAAAGCTGACTCCAACACCACATGCTTGGGATCTTTCCCATTTGCAGGCCAGCCAGGCTCACAAACCTCAGCAGCAAACACCATTTCCTCACATTTTAAGAATTAGGTCCAGTTAGCAGGAAAAATTTTGTCTTCTATGGGGGAAAATGGACACTGACATCTCTGCTGAGAGGGCATGTATAATTGACTGTCCTTAAGACAATCTTTTATATATATTCTGCAGTCCTTAAGAAAACTTGTCTCCAGTGACTCAGCCCAGGATATTTTAAGGATTTCAGCAGCCACCTAAACTGTCTGCTCTGCCACTCCTCAGGCACTGGAAAGATATCACCTGAAACCCAACACTGCTGTCTGAGGCACTATTTACAGCCCTGCAATGTAAACTCTGGTGTCTACGCTCAGCTCCTGAAAGGTAATGCCTGTCACAGGAAGGGTGCATTATCTTGAGACTGTGAAAACATTAAAATACACAAGTGTTTGGGGCCTTTTTCCTGACAAAGACCTTTTCTTGCCATATATTTATTTAGACAGTGCTCAAACTTGTACTGCTTTCAATCACTGAAAAATTGGACGAAACTTTTTACATTAATGGAAGATACAAAGTATATGTGCTTACTAAAGACCTTCTCTCCTGTTTTATCTTTTGTTACCATCTCATAGAGCTGATGGGCAAATATTTAATGAATAATGTCTGCTCCAGAAACCTACAGATATTAATAACACATGCAAGTATTTCAGAACAACTATTTTCCTGTAAGTATACAAGAGTTTAAATGGCAAAATCTTGCAATCATTCTGTAAAACACGCTCTTTATGAAAGCTCGTTTGTGATGGATCAGTGATTTGGGAACAAAAGGGTCCAGTTCCCTACCTCCCTGAAACAGCCTGTACAATCCCACTTCCCTCATGCCATAGATCCATGTAGCACTGTGTCAGCTGAGCAGGCTCCATGCTTCAGGCATCCTCTTTGTCACTGGCAGTCTGGATCTAATAAAGAGACAAAGCAAGCACTGACACACTCATTAGTGACCAACAAACCACCAGGTTGCACCCCTGATGAACTGCCACAAACAAGCACTTGTAGAAATGAGATGGCTGGAGCTGGGTTTCCTTTCTTGCCTGATGTCCAGTTAAAAGGGTAATGTGAGCTCATCCTTTTTGCCACCATCTGACACTTATTAAACCAGCTTTCTGATGGACATGACATGTTACTGTACAGGAGGCAAGACCACTTCCACAGGGAATAATTAGTGGGCTGGAGCTTGACCCCATGTTAAAGTATTACTGTCAGAGGTTAGGGGTGAGAATGTATTTTTTCCTCCACCCCAAACATCAGACACAGCTCTCCAGCTTGTTTTTTTTTGTTTTGTTTTGTTTTGTTTTTTTTGGTGTGGTTTTTTGGGGGGTTTTTGGTTTTTTGACTTGGACATTGTCAACCTGACATGGATTTAGATGACACTACCTAAGATGCTTCAGCTACCGAAGACCATTCTATGTGAAATTATACATATGTGTGTGTGTATATGTATATAACTGATGCAAAGGAAATAAAAAATACTAATTAATTAGCAGACCAATTCTCATTTAGGTCTCAGGCATTGGCCTGAGTGGTCTGTGAAGCACTGACCTGCTATAATTTACTAGAGGTCACTTACCTCCTGTTTCTGACTCCTTCTAAAACAGAGGGGGAAAGCCATGGTTTCTTTGGAGGTTTCTGGAAGCCCTAACACACTTGTCTGAAGGCCAGTCAGTTTTAGAGGTGATAATTGTTTATCTGAGCCAGTATCAACCTTTGCTTTCTCTCAGTGTTGATGATAAAGAGCTTCACAGAGTTCACATCAGTTGTTTTGAACTAACTTTTATTGCAAGAATTTCTGCATCACTTAGAAAATGTATTTTTCCTTCATAAAACCATTGGTCACTCAGGTGAGCTAAGTAAAGACGACTAACCATGAATCCCAGTGGTAAAAGTCGATCCCCACTCCGTTTGTAAATGGGAAAGGGAGACAAAGTTTGTGAAGTAAGTGAAAAAAGGCTAAAACCTGAAAATTTGTAGACTGAGAGAAAACATACCTTCATTCACTAATGCTGCTACTTATTTTCTAAAATTCATGAACTATTAAACCAGGTTTTGTATGAAGTTTATTTTGTTAAAAAATAAGAGAAATAGAGACCAAGAACTGTTACTTCAAATCTATTTTAATACATTTTCAAGGAGAAAATAAACAGGTGTGGATCAAAAATAATTTGAAAAAATCTGCATAAGGTGTAAGTAGAGATTGCACATTACTATGGAAATGCTTCATTTTCTTTCCTATTATAAAGTGCATTATGCCAGAACTGTAAGACCATATATAGCCAAATACAAAAGCTTCAAAACCCTATCCTGAATGTGTTAGGAAGTGTATATCTGACTAGGAAGGCCATATTGTAAGGGTATGTGTCAGAAAATATCCCAAGAACATTCCTGTGCAGGAGTGAACCCATAACTGCTACTTTTAAAAAACTATAATCTTTACCACAAATTACGGCTTTTCAGTAAACGTTTTCCCTTATTCTTCCATTCAGATATCAAACAGGATGATGCATCAGCCAGTTTTAGCCATTATTATTGAATTTGGCTGGGGAGAAAGTAGTTAAATTCATCACAGTGATTGTTGTGAAATTAAATTCCAAACAATACAAAATAACATACATGGAAAACAGCCAAAACTAAAGGAAATTTATGTTAAAATGTTCCTATTAAGCAGTGTGCCTCTCAGTAGATTAAAGAGCTTTTTCATAAAAGCCTGAACTTATTCACTCAATTATTTAACTTATTTAACTCAATGACAGCACATGTAAAATTTAATAGGAGTATAACTTTTATTTAAAATATCCATGCTATGAAATGAAATGCATGATATTATTTTTATGGTAACAGAATAAGTCATGGGATAATTGCCTGTTACATCATGCTCACTGACAACATCACTGGGTTTTCTGATGAATCCTTGAAAGCAAGGACAAGCCATGTGGATCTAATGGATACTTAATGGAAAAAATGGAAAATAAAAAGATTAGGTGGAAAGTAATCCTATGAAAATTATGCTATCAAAGCTATTGTCTCCAATATGCCAAATACTCAGTTTAGATTGGTCATTTAATCCAGTTATTCAGCACACCAAGTGGCTCATTAGTCACTGTGGACTTTGCCTATAAATCAAGCAAAGTTTAAATATAGTGGATACCTCCCAGCACAATTGCACTGAGGAAGATGAGGCCAAGAAAAGGAACAGCTCTAGATCATTCAGAAGGCAAATGTCACAGGGTTAAGCCATGTGAAAACAAAACTTAATTGTTGTATCTCCAAACATCTTTATGCTTAAAGCACCTCATATGAATGAGGCACACTTCACAGTGCTTATGAAAATTAGCACTTAGCAAGTACCTTTCAGAAGTGCTTTGCAAACATAAATAAGCTTAGAAGTCTTATTGGTCTTTCATCAGAACAGCTATCACTATGATAGGGAGAACTTCCTCCTCAATTCAGATCATGGACTGCAGGGCTTGACCCCGGGAACTCCAAAAGGCAGTGTTGAAGAGGTGAGAATGTTTTACTAATTGCAATTTTACAGATTGCCAAACCAGCAGCAGTGAGATTAAACTATTTGTCAAAGATGGACAGAGGAGTTAAAACAGAAGTAAGTAAGGATTTACAGCTTTGGGATCTTCTTTGTTGGCTTTTATTTTTTAGAGAAAAAAGGTATTTGCTTGTGCATTAAGCCAGACTCTATAATGAACTGGGGCATGGAGAGACTGCACCAGAGCTGGATGGTGTAAGAATTCTGCCATACAAGCAGCAAAACATCTGTAAAAAGTTGCATTTAGGGCTTTGCACTGGTCATTTTAAGAGTGTTTCTTGACACAAATGGCTTTGAACATTATCTGCTATTTGATATTGGGTGAGACAAGACAGAGGGGATGAGTATGGCACAACATCTCCTGACAAATCTTCCTTTTTTCCCCATTTCTAATGCCAAGTGTGATAGTTTTGTACCCTTGGAGTTACCATATCAGAAAAGGGCTGTTTTTACACGCTGCATAATGGCATCACTGAGGATTGTATGCCATTTCCACAGCCCATGGGAATGATAGAAAAACATTGTTACAGCTCTCTGAGACATATATAAAAAAGGAACATCTACTTGGAGAACTTCACAGTTAGGGAGTAACTCTGCCTCTAGAACGATCTTTTTCCTCTACAAGAACTAGGCGTTTTTTGAGAGCTCTTGATGCATAACCATTACAAATCAGAAGATCCACAAAGAAATCCAAAAACATTCTTGAAGATTCTGGGACCTCTCCACAGCTTCTGCATGTCCCAACCCTGGCTGCCACGTGTCATCCCCTTCTATAAATAGGCATTACATTTTGCTGAGGAAGGTCAAAATGTATGAGGGGTGTAAATACTGCAGCAGTCATCATTGAGTCATGCATTGATTTATTCTTGGAAACCTGTGAGCTGTGGAAGCGAGTGCCATACAGAGCCACAAGTCCCAGGTTCCTCAACGGAGTACCACAGTAGAACTTGGGAAACTTCAATCACAGGGCTAGCAGGGAGAAATGTCCCAGGTTCAAGGAGAAACACAGCTGTCTCAGCTCCACTCTCCTCATGTGTTTTGTATCCTGAGGACTCCTTTCCTTCCACCTTCACTCACTCCTTTTCCTACTGCATAAAAGGAAGGCCACACACCTGACAGTCTCCAGCCTGTTAGTACACAGAATAGTTCAAAGAATTATTAAACAGGTCAGCTTTCTCCAGTTTTGCCCCTTTACAGATGTTATCTCAGTTACTAGAATAGGCTTTGTGATAAATAAATTTTATATTTTAGCTGCTCTCCATTCATTTTAGTAGGCTATCAAAAATATTATATAAAAAATTATATGTAATTGTGTTTGCCTTGCTTTGTGCAGTCAAAAATACCCATCTAACTTTGCTGTATTTTATAAACTGAAAATCTTTATAATTCAACCAATTTCAGTGCATGGTATCTGTTCTAGTACTGCCATCCCAGATACACAGATATTTTAACATTTGAGGAAAAAAATCTAAGTCTCACAATTCTAAAGTTACCCAATAATTACTACAAAAGGCTTGATACTGGTTTCAGCAAGGAGAAATACTATATAGGTGTAAAATACTTTCAAATAGTAACATGGATCAATTGAAAAAAATGATTTCCCTATTTTGTTAGGAATATTTTTTTGACTTTTTTGATGATGGACACCAAGGAGATTTTACAATGAATTTACTGAGAAATTAAATAAAACGTTACAAGACAGAATATATGGGGTTTTTTTCTATTTAATTCCTAGAAGAATTTGTTTGTTTTAAATAGCATTTCCATTTAAAGAGGAAGCAGTAAGGAACCGATGAACGCCAAGTTGTGCTTCTCATCACTGAAGTTCTTCATTTGTTTAAAACAGCTGGATCATTGACTCTCTTGATTTCCCAACTCCAACCCATTTAACTAGGGAGGAAAACACATCTGTTAGAACAATTACTGAGAGTAAATACTATAATCAATGAACTGGAATAATTTTCACCTTTCATCATGCTTCACTACAGACTGACCCATTTTAGGAAGGAAGTTTCATTGTCAAAAATCCCTCGACTCCAGCTGCACAACTGAACTAAAAGTGCAGTATACTGAGGTTTGAAAGCATGAAATAATGATACCATAAACACAAAGCATTGCAGATGGAAGGCCTAATAGAAGGTCAGGAATGTTTGTTGCAGGTTTAAATGCAATTGTTTTGAGTGACAGGCTGTTTAGCTACATCCCTGCAGAGAGGAAGCCAGAGCTGTGCCAGACTCTGAAATCTGCATGATGTAGAACAGGATATAGTGGTGCCTACATACTACAATATTTTTAAATGTAAGGCTTTAACTATAAACACTATCCAGTGTGAGCAGCCACCCCAAATTCCACACTGTAGCTGTTCCACTGCAGTTTTATTGCCCGTGGTTTCTACAGAATTGACTGTGAGTAGGTCTCTTTTAGCCATCAAACCTAGCAAGGCACCCTGACTTTGCACAGCAAACCAGAGGAATAAAGGTAAGGGGAGCTGTATTTACATATCCCTTGTGTGGCCTTAACCACACACAGGCCATTCTCTGAGTTTCAGTCTCTGCTATCAGATGTTTCCTGATCCGTGACCGATACAGGAATTGCCATGGTTGTAACCAGCCTGTACTGCACTGATGTGACCTTTGAGGTGCTTTATGGAAAACGAAAGCACACATGCCAGCTGTCTATGCTTGTTACTGTGGAAAGTCTCTTGCAGACTCCACCATTCATGCCACACCTAACTGTTGGCACATCAACAGCTCTAGCAGTTAGATTTGAAGAAAACCGGGTGGCTTGACCTTTGCAGATTGATGTTAAGATTCTCATTTTTCCAAAGTGGAAGAACTGGTCTAAGCAATCTTGTATCTGTTATGCAACACAATTCCTTATACGAGTAAGAATGGAAAAAAAAAAAACAACAAACCAAAACAAAGACATTTAAGTTCAAACAAGGATGCAGTGCAGGATGCAAAGCAAAAGGGGGGAGATGAAGACATCAGCCTAACTACATACTGAAGCATGGTGCACAGACCCCTAAGTTTTCACTGACAGAAGGTGGCCAATTGCCAAGAACAACACATGTTTATCTTTTCTCTGGTTAAATACCTGCTAGCAGCAGCTTGGAGCTCTCTGCAGCACTGCAGACCTGCCTGCTGAAAGCAACCCTTTACTGCTTCTTGGCAAGCTGTCATTTATCCCCATCAGCCCTGCCACAGGTACTTTAATTCCCTCCTGCCCAAATAAAGCGACTTCCAACTACCAAATTGAGCACTTTGACAGAGCTGTGTCTGTCTGCTGTGGCATCCTCATATGGACATCTACAAAGAAATGTACCTGGCACACCAACATGGTTTTCCACACAGCGGATGTAATTCTGGGCCTTGGGTGGGAGGTCCTCCCATTTTCGTGCTCCAGTTGTGTCAGTTTTCCACCCAGGCATTGTTTCATATTCTACTTCTACCTTCTGAAGTATCTCCTGGTTAGCTGTGGAAGAAAATTTTTGTCACAGTTAGTTTTAGCTGCTCTGCCTTAAGAGAACAGACCTATGGCTCTTGACCAATAAAGTCTTATGACAACAATTAAAATCTGATATATGAGGAAATAGTATTTTTACTGGTTTATTCAGTCATTCACGCCTTTATTCTTAATTGAGGTTAAATTCTGATACTTAGGAAGATAAATCTGATTCAAGAGGATCTAGGAATACAGTTTCCTCTTCCAAAAATTGTAGAAAGTACTCTATGCTATCAACATGGAGCCAATAGCAACACTGCAGTTTTATTTTTGAGGAAATAAGATTTTTTGAGGTTTACAGTACTTCCACTTTTTGGTTCATATTTGCACAGAATAAAACAGTAGAGAAGACATTACTGTCTCAGAGAGTTTCATCTGTACAGAACAAGGTCAAATCAGTCTTGTTAAAAACTGGTGTCTACAAGCTTTTCCCCACTGGAATTCTCATTGTGTCCACAGCCAGGAACCACTCCCAGGAGTGATGGGAAAGCTGGCTGCTGCCAGTCCACCCTGTGCCTCTGGAATCCCCCATAGCTCAACAGAACAAAGCCCTTTTCTTGGCAGAGACTGTTACACATATCTTGAAAACATCATTAATGGAAAAAAAAAAAAATGTATCATTACATCTAAAAGGTGAATCATTATTGAGGGGGCAATGTATGTTTTTATTAACCACAGTGTTGTGGCTGTTAATAAAGCTTAATAAAGCTATTCAGAAGCAGCTTTATTCTGCTTGTTTCCATCTCATTTTTGTACAGCTTTTATTTCAATTTTGCTTCATTAAATGCTATTGCCAATGATAAACACTCACTGACTCAAGCCTTGCTGACTTTCAGATCCTCAATTTTGCCAATAAAAAAATTAATGGCACAACACAGAGGCTCTAACACAAGATTTTATTTGTTCTGAAGTTCTTGACATTTTAAAGAGATGCAAGGTAAATGGAAAATGCCTATATAATGGTATGGCAATCTTTATACAGAGACTGCAGCTCCATAAATTGCCATAGAATGTCTAGTGAAAAAGAAATCAAGTCTGATTTTAAAAAACAAAATTGGCTTAACAGGCAGGAAAGATAAAAATGAACATAGAAGTTTAACTTACCTGGAAAATATGGAATTCTTTTTCCACCCAATTTGTAGGCAACACCAATTTTAATTTCATCAAGGACATCAAGAATATCCAGTTTTGTTAATGCCAAACTGCACAAAAACATCAGTTAGTTACACACATGATGAATCTCCTTTTCAATACTTTCATTCTATTTTTTCCCCTTTCACAAATCCAGCTCAAGCAGCCCAGCCAGCAGAAATACACAAATGTATTAAACTATTGTTAACTGAATTCACACCTCTGGGAGGAATACTTGACTGAGGTACCACAACACATTTCCAAATGCTTGGCTGCTCACGCAGGTTCAGCTCAGTATTCAGCTCAGTGCATGAAAATGCATCTGACTGTGGCAAGGGGCACCTGCTGGGCCTGGTTTGGATGGGTACGACCCATGACATCACTGACAGTGACTATTTCTGTCATTCCTACTGATTCACAACAACTGTCTGACAGACTTATTGACTGATTACACTCTCGTAACAGAACAAGCAGAGTCTGGTTATTAAAACCACATGTGCAGTTCATTAGGAAGGATCCCATCCTGCCTTTCAGTCCCTGGGCAGTGCTGTCAGTTTAATGAACCTTATTAATTTTGTGAATGAACACATTAGGAGACAAAAATGGAACCTCAAAAAGACACTGCAGTATTCACTGGTCTGAATAGAACTGCATTTTAAAACTAGTAAAATTGTTCAAAACAATATTCTAGATGTTGCCTGGCAAAAATTTGAGCAGCTAAGGATTTAGACAGACATGTGCATAATAGTCCAGGTTATATGTGCTCAGTAAGTACATGATGAATGAAAGGATTAAGTGAAGAGACTTTTTGAGAAAGAAGCACCATAGAGCCAGTTCAACTTTTTAAAATCTCCCCATGTTTTTTAGCTATCACAGTTATCAGAGAGGATATAGTTTTGTTGATGAGTACAGTAATTGTACAGAGCTGAAATGGAAAGAAACCTAATGCCTTCTTAAAATTTTCCACATAAACTAGAGCTACATAAGTTAAAGCAAAATATAAATCCAATTTAAAAAAAAAACCCCAAAGCTAAAAACCCCTTTTGATAAATTAATGAACAAGACCTTCATTCCTTTGTAACATTAGTAGCATAAATGATATTAAATTATGTTTCAGTCTGTAATATATTAAAATGCTCAGGGTCACGTGTTTGCATATATGGATAAGTTTGCCTGAATGCATCAACCAAGGAAGCCACTTGGTCTCAAAGAAAATAAAACTTAGCCCATTAAAAGGAGAATTTATAACACAATATTTCACTACACCTTTGTAAATAAATGAACCTATTGAAACTGGAATGAAAGCTGTGCCAGTTGCTGTACCCTTGTATCACTCCATTAATTTCACTTATCAAGGCAGTGGCTCCAAATGATGCAGAATTGGTCATACAGGTAGGATCCATTAGAGTGAACCAAACCTCAAACCCAACAGATTTTAGACCATGGCACAAGTCAGTATGAAAGCACTGGATCAAAAACACTAGAGTAAACTGTTAGAAAACCAATATATTGATCCTATGTACACTGGCCATCTGATGAAAGCAATGTGAAAACGTACCAAAAAATCACAGCTATCATGTTGCAAAATCACTTAATTTGAAAACAAAAAAAAGTCAAAGGAATTAGATTATTATCAGCATTAAGACAATTCTCAGTTGCCCACTTTGCATTATTGTATTGCTTAAAATGTGACACTTTACTGGACTTATATTAATGTTACCTACATATTTATTCTGCGAAGCACAAAATTATCACTTCCAAATGTAGCGCAAAATCTGTGATGCTTACGCAGTGAATCCGTTGATCATATGAGCATATTTCAAAATGACAAGATCTAACCAGCCACAGCGTCTCTTTCTGCCCGTAGTCACCCCCCATTCATGGCCACGGGACTGTAAAAGATCTCCAATTTCCTAGAATAAGACAGAGAGAATGCTGATGGTGCTTCACTGAAAGCACGGCTTGAAAACAAATACAAATAAATATAGATAAATAGCAAGAAAAATACAATTGTTCCAATTTGAAAGATATTTTTCAGGAAAAAAAAATCACTAGGAGAGGACTAAGGCAGATAACACATTCCCTTGTGCATAGGATTTTTGTATTACAATCACTAGCATTTCAAATCATGTATTTAATACGACTTCTGTGTTCCAAGGAGAGACTTTTCTCACTTCTTCAATGAACAGGAAGATTTTCTTGACAATTCAGTCCATTATAAAATATTGTTTGCATTTACTTTCTTCATCTGGTCTTTTGACATCTTTTGGTTTTGGGGACAAGACTGTAAATGCTTGGGACAAGACCAATGCTTGTACAATGTCTAGGTCAAAACACCTAGGGCTCCTTGCCTCTACCACAGTGTGAGACTGCCAGCTGTTCCATTCAGACTGGAATGGCTATACACTGGTAAAAATAAAGAAGGAAGAAACTTTATGTTCATGATTCATAAAACCAAAGGATACTACCAACTCATCTGAGCTATTAGAGAAAGGATTTCAGTGACTAAATCCTTAAATTAGATTCGGAGCACTGCCCTAGAGATTGCTGCATGCATAGCTCATAATCAATATCCTAAGTTTCTAGTTTCTTGATAATGAAAATACAGCAGGCAGTTTAAAATAACCAGAATCTCTCCCCTTCTTTTTATTGACCCATTTGTGCATGACTGGCTGACATACACACCACATTTATTCTATAAATCATCAAGAACACAGGCTGTTAAGCACAGTTGTTCTTGTAATTTAAGCTCTTCTGGGAATCACTGACAGTTCCAGTCCACAACAAACTCTCGCCACTGAAACACACCTAAAGATGTTACATAAGATGATGACATCTGTTTTCACGTTGATCATTACAACAGAAGTGTGGTCACTGCAATGTAACAACATCACACTCGTGTTTCTCTCCTCTCATGACGAACACCTTAAGTTCACAGTGTAATTCTCCTCTCTTCATGGGTGTGATTGCTCAGCATTATTACCACCGTGCTTATTTCTCAGTGGCATAACCCTTAGCCCGCCGCACTGGCTGTCACTTGCTGCCAGCTGTGCCCCCCCCATTGTGTAACACTAGACCTACATTGATCTGCTCGGTGGGGAAGGCGCCGATGCCCACGCGGGTGGTGTAAGCCTTCACCACGCCGTACACGTCCCCCACGTGCTGCGGAGGAACGCCCAGCCCCGTGCACACGCCGCCCACGGTGCAGTTCGAGGAGGTCACAAAGGGATACGTGCCTGCCAGGAAAACACAGCAGCACAGCCCTCTGTCAGCAATGGTAGCAAACAAAGACTGGTTTTTATCAGTTCAAAGAAGGTTTTCGCTTCTATGTTTGGCTTTAAAGCTAAACTGGAACAGTAGCCAAAGAGGGAGGCAAATTCTTTTTATTATGTGTCATTCATCCTTTACAACTTTCACCAAGGATTGCACATCAGGGAGAAATTCAAAAGCATCTCAATACTACCTCCATTAGGCATGGGATCTATTATATGAGGCTTCTGCTGTGTAAAGCTTTTTTTTCAATGTTCTGTGTATCACAGAAATTATTTCCATTACATTCATGGAGAGCCTGGTGTAAAGGTCACAGTCTGGCATTCCCAATGCTCTGCACAAGTGGCTGTATTTGCCACAAATTGTCTAAGTCTTAAGAGGTTACTTATGATCTCTACACAGTGACTTGGGGCTGGAGAATCTCTTCAGTCCTTAATTTTTTCTTCATTGATTTAATTAGACTTTTGGTAAGAAAGCAGACCAGAGACAAGTTGTAGTGGCAAGACTTATAAGTTGCTGCACCAGTTTAATGTCCTCCCATGGCAGAGGAATTACCTAAATTGAACTGCAATGAGTACCTGGATTGTTTGGCAATGTGCATACACATTTAAAAGCAATCAAGACAAGAGTATCTGCAGTGAAATTTCAGCTGCACTGGAATAAACTTCAGTAAAAATCAATATTTAAACCCTAAGCACTAATCCTGTTAATGATACAATTTCTGTTTTAATGAGCTTTACTTCTGGGAGATCTGTTCCTATAAAGGAAAGACTATTTTGTTTCTCTATTTTCCTGCTGTTTGCAAAGTCAATATAAACACAAATCAAAATAAAAGCTGATCTCTTAGGAGTTAAGCTGAATTTAGAATACAACTTACCAAAGTCAATATCAAGTAAGGCTGCATTGGCTCCTTCAACAAGGATCTTCTTTGGGGAGCCATGAAGAGCTTCATACATAAAATACACACCATCTCGAACCATGGGTCTTATTTTTTCAGCATATCCCTGCAAATTGAGTACAAATGTCAGCTTCCCCAGACAGTAGCTGGAAGCAGGGAACACTGTGTTCACTTTTGAAAGACAAAACATACAGATAAGTCTAAGCTTCCAGCCTCAATAACTGTGTTTTCCTGAAAGATACAACCATTAATTTATACTCCTTTCAATCTACTGAACCACTCATATAAGAAAACATGACCTATTATGGCATTAGAATGCCATAATTTCTGTGTCATTTCTGTTCACAGAGATGTGGTATATCTACTGAATTTTGTTGCTGTAGTCTTTAGATAGTGTGTCTATAGTCAGGCCACACTGAGAATGGGACTTAGAACTAATCCAAGCACCAAAATAAAAACATATCAGTCCTTTTGAACATTAAAAAATATCCTCAGGGTGTCAGCTCTAAAAAAGTATAAGAAAAAACTTGGGAAAGGTAAGAGATATTTTTAACGTCCGCTTTTCCTACATATTCCTGAAAGCTGTTTTACCAGTGGCTCTTCTGGATTTATTTGTAAAAAGACAATTTTTAAAAAAATATCAGGATCTTGAAACATGCTTCCACAAACAATTCTTCAGTAAGCAAGGAAGTCCCACTGACACACTGGACTAATTGAAGTCATCACCCTGCATTCTCTTGACTACATTGACACCACAGTCATTTTAAACAACATTCAAGAAAGTAAAATATTACAGGAGAATTAAATCCTCCACAGAGCTTACATGAATGCCTACAGCAAGAGAGAACATTCTACTACAAAGCATATCTACTGTTTGTTAAAAGCTTTTATAATAATGAACATATACATTTTTCATTTAAATTAGCGCAATAAGTGTATGTCTGGTACACTTCATTTTTTATCTTTTAAAATTAAAAGAAATATTTAGAGTGATAAATCCTTACCTTTAGCTTTTTCAATTGTCCTTCTGTATCAATTTCCAATGTGGGAAACATTGACTTGTACTGTTGTGCCAGGTTTTTAAATCTGTAAAGAATTGAAATTGAACTGAAATTGTACCTATGAGGAACATAGTCACAGAATCACAGACCCTTTGGCAAGAACTCAGTTTATATTACGCACAGTATATACTGAAAGCTATAGGGAGAAAATACTCAGGACTCTGACACCTCAACCAGTGCATTTCCCAGTATTCAAAATTACATTTTAAATAATGAGAAACCCTGTGAAGTACAGGAGATACACACACACAGAGTCTTTCCAGTTTTCTTCTCCTTCTAGACAATTTATATATTAAAATCCGACACATATTTAAAAACATCTCCTTAAAAGAAAATCTGTCAGGCAAAATGTATCACTCTTTAAAACAATATTTACAAATGAAAATAGTTGTACCTTGAAGAAAATTCATCAAAATCAGAGAGGAGATCACAAATCCGAAGGCCTGTTCGTGCAGCTTTGGAAGAATATGTTGGTCCAATCCCCTTTTTTGTTGTGCCAATACTAAGTAAAAAGAAACACCCCCCTCAATATGTATAAACACATACAAAAATACACTTTGTACCAAGTAATTTTATCAAAGCTCTTCAGTAAATCATATACCAGGGAAGGATGTCTGAGACATAAAAAGATATTAAAGTTCTATAATAATAAATATATTGCACCTTTCAGGCTTTGCGTAAGTATTGCTAATATTTGTGGTATTTAGTAAAGCATGAGGCCTTGAGTCTGGCTGACAGTTTGTTCACTAACATAAGTAGGAACAGAACAGAAGCACAGAATTATTAACATCAACAAGGCTCTTCAGAGACACACAGCATTGCTGTTTTCCAAAATTACACTGATTTTCCGAATTTGCGTAGCTATTAATGAAACGAGGGTGTTGAAAATATTTACTTTTTGCCTTCTTGTGCTTGACGTTGCACTTCCTGGAGCCCATCTACTGCCTGGTGAAAGTCAAACACTGCAGTGGAAAATCAAATGGATATAGTGAGAGAACAAAGGAGAAAAATATTCTTTAAATCACAGACATCCATAATTTCAAGACAAGGTGCCTCTGCTGTCATTGACAGTGCACAGGCCTCCTCAAGTGAAAACAGAGGGAGTATTCCTTAAACATTGTAAAAACATGTAAAACATCACTCTTCAGTGGACACAGATTCCATTATCATGCTTCAGATTACAGAACATAATAAGAAGCTGTGTTAGATCAAATACATAGCGACTCTGTGGAATAATAATTTAATTTAGCCTCATGAGCTAAGCAATCATTTGTGAGGGTTCTTTCCTCTTCACTCTTCACTTACCTATATGTGCTCTATCTGATATAATCAGTCTTTTCTCCCAGTCTTTCAAACCTGTCAAAAAATGAAAAAAGGTAGGATTTCAGCTGTGCTGATTGGTTGAGCTTTGCCATCACTTTTTCTATATTTTTGCTAGTTTACTTGGCTTCTTGTTAAGATAACTGTAGACAAAATGGATAAACCACAAGACAATATCAAATAGCAACAATGTTTCTGTTGAGAATTTTTTCCATTTTTGACTTATCAGCTTTCTCATTTTGGTATGGACAAAGATATTTCTTAAATGCCAGAGTGCTGTGGCTTACACAAAGTTCTTTAAATAAATATTCTTGTTTAACTTGCTACAAAATGCATCACTTAAACTCTGTTTGTGCATCAGAAAATAGAGAATTTCTATATAGAAACATAAAACAATCTAAGAAGTAGAGGATCTTGGAAGGTCATAGGGTCTAAAGCTTTGCTCAAAGCAGAACCAACTAAGTTTATATTTGGGCACAGAAATTTTGGGTTAAATCACCCCTATTTGAGGTCACAGGAAGCTTAGCACACATTTTAGCATTTATTTTCTTTTCAATGTGGCATCAAATGCCATAAAACTCCATGAAACCCATGAAAAGACTGCTTTTGGAATACGCCTAAAGACTACCACACATTTCAACATTTTAAATACTGTTTCTTCATTTCAAATCCAGAATGTTATTACTGCACTGAATACTTATGGTCAGAAAATAGCTTACAAAAATCCTCAACCTGGCTGCCAATATAAAGGTAGGTTAAAAATTACTTGATACAAACCTTTCTTTTCATTCTTTTCAGCTTCTTCAAACAGGCCTGGTAAATGTATAACCACTCCATTACCTTTGGGAACATAAATGATTTATTTTAAAGCAAGGAATAAACCACTTATTTTTAGGATATAAGGCCTGTAAACACTTGCTGTGTAAAATTTTATTTAAGAAGTAAAACTAGAGTTCACACAAAATGATCTTGGGAATTTTTTGGATAAATCCTGATTTGGGGTAAGCAGCTGCTGGGCTGCTAAACTCAGGAAAGGCAGAGCTGGCTTGTTTCAGGCATGAATGCCAGGCTGCTGCACAGCCAGCTGAGGTAAGCGGATTCTTGTCTTTGTTCACGGTGGACTTTGCCCTGCAACTTCAGCCTCAATTGTTCACAGGGAAAAGCTCAAAGAAGTCCCTGGCCTTACCACAATAAGTCTCTGTATATAACACTTAAATCTTCTTCGATATTCAGGTCTTTGTTTTAAACTCAGCCCAAACTAGTGCTGTGATACATTAGCAATGCCTTCCCCCTGCTTTTGAGCTACAAAATAGAACCCACGAGTGATAAAGAGCAGTGCTGGCGAGACATGGAGGATTAGTGATGCAGTGGGCTGGAAACAGCTGCTGCCTCCTTCTTGGGAATGTCAGAAATATATGCAAGAGGCTGTCTCAGCCTAAATTTAGCATAACTCAAGTTATAGTCGTTACTAATTGACAAGGGAGTAAATAGGAAAGCAAGACAACACACCATATTTAGCTGAGAGAAAAAATATGTTTAATAGATTCCAGTTATTAATTTGGAAATTATTAAATGGAACAAAACTTAAAACTCTGTGACTCACTAGAACTTATACTCATATCTTTAACAGTCTGTACATAATTTCTCTCAGAAAGAATCAAAACTTTGGACAAGAGGCTTAAATTTGCCTACCATTTAAATATGAATTTAATGTCCAGTGAATGCTGCAAGTTTTTTTATGATGCCATCTGCATCAAGTATCTTTATAGCAAAACACGATATCATCCTTAACAGCTGGTGATGTGAACAAAAAGGGGATTGGATGGGGGCCTCCTAAGTAGAGCCCTGCATTTTGGGGCCTATTTCTGGAAGTCAGTAAAAAACTGTGAGATATAATTTTTATTATTTATTTAGCTAAGTCCTGGCATTTGTGTGCTCAAAGAATAGCACATATATTTCTGAAAGTATAAAAAGAGAGTCCACGTAGAGGGTGGGGTCCAAATTTTACCATAAAGTATAAGAAGGAACATAAGATGTTCTTGCTTTCAGTTTTCTAACAGTGGAAACTAAATTGGCACTGAAAGTAGAGTAACTCTTCATGTTAAAGCAGCAGTGAAATAAAAGTCAAACAGCTGAAGCTAAAGCAAACCTGACTGCAAGTCATGTTTTTCTTTCCTTGTTACTGCAAAGTACAGTTCCAGCTATCCACTACACAGTATCTTTTTTTATAATAATTTCTAAAATGTCTTACCAATAAAAGAGATTGCCTTTGGATTAATGATGCCACTAGGAAATAGGTGAAAATCATATTCTTTCCCATCAACAACCACAGTATGGCCTGCATTATTCCCACCCTGCAACAGAAAGAAACATGTGAAGAATAATTGTCCAAACTCTAAGCAGATTATTTGGCAAGAGCATCTCTTTTTATTTATACATGCCTTTGGTCACTGCTTTCTCCACATTACAGTTTCTTAACATGTTGTAGCATTGTAAAAAGTGTTCAGACAGGACAGTGAGGGAGTTAAAGAAGTTCAGCAGGACTGTAGAATATTGAAGCAGAAGGATATAATGAAATTAAGGCAGGGCTGGGCCAGAGCAGGAGTTAATACAGGAGTGGTGGCATAAGCTAGGCAAGAACTGAAGCTTTCTGGGAAAAGAAACTGGAATTAACTGCCACCCTTGGAGTTCTGTCTCTGACATGCCTACACAAACCCATCCTTTTTAGGCATCTTTTGTACATGGACATTTCCTTGAGTTTAAGCCCAGTATTTCCCTTTGGATGGAAGCTCTTCCTACCTGCCCAGCCATAAGCAGCTACTGCTTCTCTTGCTGTTCAAAACAGAGCCTCTCTTGTCAGGTTGGAGGCAAGTGCAGACTTTGCAGCTTCACTAAATGACCTTGTCAGTCACAGAATATCCTGAGTTTGAAGGGATCCACAGGAATCCAACTCCTGCCCTATACAGGACCACCCCAGAAAATGGTCAAGAGATGATCTTCCCAGTAACCACCACCACCACTTTATGGAGTCTGCAACAATTCATGACTTACACAACTTAGGCTTAGTGTTTTTTCCTGCTGTGTCTTAATGCAAATTTGTCTCCTACTGATAAGGTTGAAACCTGACTACTCATTTGCTGTGGTGCTACAGGCCTTCTGTTTTCCCAAATGATTACAAATCTTTGTGGGTTTGATACAAGAACTGGATGATTTAAACTGTCTAGAAAGAGGGCTGGAAGGGGAACAGACTGCCACTGGTAATTTGCAGAAAATAGAGTGTTGGCTGAATGAGTAGAGTTACATGAAAATGCTGAGAAAGAACAGTCATTTATGAAAATGAATACTAGAACACACTTTAACCAGAGTTTAACTTATTTTGCATTTACTCATTTGCCTGTTTGTATGTAAAACAAAGGAAAATGGCAAATGAAAATTCTTTCAAAATGTGGATAAATGCTGAAACACAACATTAGGAATATAAGAACTATGGCTTAAAAAAAGAGAATGTTTTTTAAGCAGTGTGATGGAGAACCTTAGGAAATATACCTGCAAACGTGATAAAAACAATTTTCATGCTTTGGAACATTTGAGCTCAATAATTAATTTTAAATAGATAACCTGCTAAGGGAGAGCTGAGGAGTTAGCACAGAAAAAAAATAGTACATACAGATTTATTTGACTTAAAAACTGCTGGATAGCTCATCCTTGGGATGGGAATGATTTCGAGATATCTTGCTAATGCATAATTATAACTTGTCCAGAGAATCCTGGCTAGTTTTCTTGCCTCCCAGATATAATAAATCAGTTGTAGGAATCTGGATCTAGTTAAAAGTACTCTATTATCTAGAAGGTTAATTAATCAGGCAGGAGAGTACTTTACATGATATTTAAGAGGTCTGACTCTGGTGGATTGCACTGGTTGAAACACTAGTTTATTTTATTACCAAGATGAAAAAAAGCTAGTAACTTCTTCTGGGAGTCCCACTTTCCTTTTCTACTCACTTATAGACAATGGCAAGATGGAAACTTTAGAAGAATTAAACTCCATAATTTGACACGAATTTAACCTCTACTACAAATAACAGTTTCCTCTTTTCCTCAGAAAATGGCAAACCAGGCTGCTTCAAAACTATTTGTTGTTACCATGCTGAAGTTATACTCTGCTTTTCTTAACCAACATGAATATGAACAAATGGAATCAGGCTTGAGGACTCACAATCTGAGGTAACAGCATTCCTAAATTACAGTCAAAGGCATTTTCTTGTATCCTAAAATTTCAGAAGGTGGGATACACTAGTATGAGAATGCTTATGAAAGACAGTTTATGCTTTTGGAAAGTTTCCTGAACAACTGAGATCCAGACAAATGCTCTTTCTTTAGCAAATGCTTAAAAAGGAATGCTAATCAAGCAGATTGTGAAAGTTGGCATACATAAAAAAATGCTGAAGCACAGAAACACCATCAGATATTGTACATCCTTTAATGGCCAAAATCTCTGATACAGTTTAAGTCCCTCTGGATAGATAACACACATCAAAAATTCAGTGACAGACCACCTAAACCAGCATTTCTTCACTATTGACATCTCTGGAACTGCATTTTGCACTGCTCCTGCTGTTCTGTGTTTCCTAAACTGTTTCCCAGGTATATTTTTACAGCTCAACTAACTATACTTTTATAAATATAATTGAAGTGATAGCAGAGCATTGAATTACCCAAGAGACATGACCACACTTGCAAAACATTACAGTGGTCTGATGAGATACTTCCTGTTTATTATCTGGTCATCTCAGTAATTTCTCATGTTCAGTTACATAGATATTCTAACAGCATACTGGCAGCCTAACAGCTGAGATATTAAAGACATCTACTCCTTTTCTAATTCTACTCCAGTTCTGAGAGTCAATATATGGCTTGTATGAGCCATTTCTTCTCCTTACAAAATATAATGAACCTAAAATCTTAGATGGGGTTTATTTGAAGACTATACATTTGAAGGTGCTGCCTAGTACACTGCAACTGTGTGAGCCCACCTGAAATTTATTTCTCTTCAACTATTTTCAGTTTCCTAGGTCCCTAAAGATGGTATTTTCTGAAGTTCTTAAAAATTATCTCTAACAAAGGGAATGTTAAGGCAACAACTTATGATAGATTTATCATCAGTACCATTTTGGCATGATCTGTATTGTGAAATGATAGTATGGCTAGAAGTAAGTTATTGTATAGTCTGGGCATCCCCACTAAACCATTCTGCTGTAGGAAATGCTGTTCCCAGGGAGGCCCCATGAGGGAAGCTGTTCCAGTGACATCCATAAACACTCACACTCTTCCCCTGCTCCGGGGTGTGCCCCTTCCACAGATGCAGTGGAGTCTGGGGTTTACTTAAATAATTAAAAAAAAAATATTACACTGTACTCAGATTATTTTTTTTTCCTTAAGATTTCAATCTATATTTTCTGAAATTTTATAATCCAGGTGTAAAATTACATATTGTCCCTGTACTAGGAGAAACTAGAGGAACTAAACTATCCCATACAACATTGTACAGTCTTTTTTCACTACAGCACTTTCTTAAAAAAAAAAAAAAAATCCAAGCTTTTAATGTACTATCTACTTGTGGTATTGGATTGATGCACTGATGTACATTGATTACTATTCCAGAGTGCTTGAACACCAGAACTATATCAATATACTAAACTGAGAAGCTGTATTTTACCAGTGTTAACAACAGTAGCTGGCATAAACAGCACCAGGGAACTGATAATTATTATGAACAGGTTGCCAGAGGACAGTCATTGTCTTCATAGTAGAACTTAAAAAAAGCCATGAAGAAACAGACCCACCTCCCAAACTGCTTAAAAGCTGCTGTTTTGGCCTGTATTGTTTTTAAAATCATCTCTATTTTCTGCAGCCAAAACATCCCAAGACAGAGAATTTCTTTTGGGAGCAGCAGTGAGGCTGTTCAGTACCTGCAGCAGGAGCTCAATTCTCCCAGTTAGCCTAATGATACATGTTTGAACAGGAAGGAAATATGTCCTATGTTCACAGGTGCTTCTGTCTGCTCTTGCCAGGCAGGTAGTGTGGAGGAGTGTTACATACTCTCCTGGCTGGCACATCCTTCATTTGCCCAGTGCTCCTCACAATGCCTGAACACAATTTGATTAAATAGATTAATATGAAAAAATCATCCAATCACATATAAAAACCTTAAAACCAGATGATTGTTTCAAACTATAACTAGAGTGTGAACAAGAAACAGGTTTATTTTTGATGGGTCCTACAGTGATGAGGTCTCATCCTTTTCCAGTTAACAATGGGGAAACAACAGAAACTGGTTACTGAAGATCTGCAGCCAACATCACCATGGTGTGAGTGACACACCAGCAGCACGCAGAGCTCCTTCACTGCTACATGCAGTGAATGTATGAAATGTCACAACTAGGTTTTGAATAAACTAAAACATTGTTCAAGGAGATATCTGTGCTAGGAAGCACATGGGGCTATCTGAACACAGTTTCAGTACTGGCTGATATGCCTGAAGCAAACCTTGCGTGTATAAATGGGAATATCAAGTAGGAGTAGAAAGATTGTATTACCTCTCCTCTTGGCAGTCGTGCAACTGCCACTAGAATACTGTGTCCTTGGTACGGGGACAAGATTACAAGCTGATCCCCTCTGGCATTATTATATGAATTTATAATCTATGAATTGAAATACCAGCCACTAGCATGGGAAGCCTTCATCTGAAAACAAATGCTGTGACTCCTGTCTTTTTCTCTTCATGATAAGTGTCCCAGTAATACAAATTCCATCCATCAATGGAGCAAAACATTTTCTGAAATTCAACTGTATCTGCAGGGCAAATACCTCTCATCAGACTACCAAAACACTTCTGTTTTTTTTACCTGAATTGAGTAACTTTTTTCAGTTTATTATAGGATTTTTTTTATGTGAATAAACAAGAAGGAACATTTTTACATAAATTATTTATTCTCTTTACAATTTAATTAACAATGGCTATTTCTAACTTACATCAGCAACTGCCTGGAACTAATTTGAATAAATGTAGCTAATAAGTGCTACCAGCATGGCTGGCTCTGATGTGGACTTTATAATAATATAGATCCATTGACTTTCATAGGATTTCTTGTTATTTACACCACTGCAAATGAGGTTTGAGCATCATTGGTATTAAAAATCCAGTCAGACAAGTGCAATACATTAACTGCTTTGTACATGTAGACCCGTCAACACAATCTCACTGAATCACCTGTGTGTGAACGCTCCTGCCAATGACTGGAAGTGCTGCACATTCCAGCTGGAAGGTTGTTGCCATAGGTGCTTGTTAGATTCCCTTACTGGAATTCTTTTTCCAATTTTTTTTTTCCAGTTTAATTATTGACAAGTAACATCCAGCTCGCTCCCACTTGGGTTTCAAGAGGTGGACCATAATGTTTTTTTATCTTTTAGCCCAACCGATAGGAAAGAGGTGGGTTGAGACTATCCAGAAGTATCCTTAAGACCACAGGAACTGAGGGAATGCTGATTTTTAAAGCTGTAGTGGTGACAAACAACTGGTCTGAGTTGCAAGTTTATCTCCAGACCCCAACCACCCTCAGCCAAATCTAGTTTGTTTAGCTCTTCTTTCCCAAGACTATATTGCAGTAATGACTCTGCACAGAACTTGACTCCTGCTCTGTTCAAGTGTGCCCCTTTGCTGTCTCAAAGAAGGGGCAAAATCCATAGGATCCCACTGTCCCAACTAAAACAGTGATCTTTTCAAAAAGTCTCAAATTCCAATGGGAGGAGACCTCATATAACCTCATGAGATAATTAGCATGATTATAAACACAAACACTCTTCAGAAGAACTGAGCAAGATTTTTGATCCCTTAAAGAAACATAACATGATTTGTAGCACAAATAAAAACCCCAAAGCTTATATCATATACTGCACCAATAATGTAGTATTATTTCTTTACTGCAGAAAATGACCCTAACTTATACAGATACCTTGGTCTTCCTAAGCATCTGAAAAATGCAACTGGAAAAGCCAAGTCTAATTCAACTCAGGTGTCAATCAACAATCAGCATAGGCAAACTAGACACTCAGACACTGGTGATTTTCTCTCAAACTGAATTCATTGTTTTGTCAAGTCACATCAAAACATGCCACAACAGACCACTATAACAAAATACCTATTTACTCCAGCAACAGATGCAAAGAATATAAATTCAAGGTGTATTAGTAGAAAATGCTACAGTGGAAAAAATATTCTTATGCTAGCAGAATGCTAAAATAAATAAAATCAAACATGAAAAAACCTAGATAAGTCTGCTTGTCTTTAATTCTCTCTGCTGAAGAGGCATAGTCACGTCCCTTTGGGAAGTAATATGATCCAAGGATATGAACATAACTTTTCTTATATCTGTAAACAAGTTAAGGACAGGAATGAAATAGAACAGATATAATTTCAGTTTAATTTTCAGCTGTTTTCTTTTGATGCTTGTAGAGGATAATAAATTCATCAGGCTTTATAAAGGGGATTGAAAATTAAGCTTGCTTTCTTATGGAGATTTGGAAACTTTAAACCTGACCTTCTCATACAGTATTTATAATCCTGGTGGTCCTGAGATGATCTTGCTGATGCCCAAAGGAAAGGCTAGTTTAAAATAGCAGTGTCACCATGTTGTTCTAAAGCTTAAAATGATTTAGTGTGGCATGTAAGTATGTATAAGCATAGTGAAAAATAAAATTGGATAAAATACCTTAGAAGCAACAGATTGCTACAAAAAAAGTTTCAAGTTTGGAAGGGTAGACTACTTTATTGTAGCTAAAGAAACAACACAAATCCTCTCCTGTTTTGAATAGTGAAATAAAACCTACTTGTTTTTGCAGGGAATCTTGCAAAAAATTACTTAGAAACCTGTATGAGTGTACATGCAAATGGCATTATCAACCTTCCCAAACACTTGAGAAATCAAAACAACAGTCCTGCAGTCACTGTACACTCATGACTTCAAGGTCATCAATCTCTTCACTGAAGATCATCAAGCACTAAATCATTAGGAGATTAAAGCCTTTCCATGCTACTTTATCCTGTAGGGAAAAACTACACTAAATATCACAGTTAAATCTCATTGAAAGGAGAGCAACACATGACACACACAGAGAAAAACAGCAGCAAACAAGCTCCTGTAACTCCATACAAACCTCACATAAAACTGCCATAATTTAATCCCTGTTGCAAACAGTTCCAGTAGCCCATGATCAATAGGAACAAGTCACAACAACGTGTGGCTGCTTCCCCTGCCCTGTCAGCAGCAACAGGGGAACAAAGGAAACCTCCCCATCTCGCACCTAAAGCGCCCAGAGAAACTACTGGTCCGGCATTTCTGCCACGTTTGGGTTTTATTATTCAATTGCTCGCCCACAGTATTTTCATTTGCATTCCTCAAAGCATTGTTACTAAAACAGATGGCATTTATTGTATTCATTTAAACACTAGCACAAGGAATTAGGGAAACCTACAATAATATACAACAGTTACTTGTATGGGCACACAGCATCAGGCACATCCCTTCACCCTTGCTTAAATTGTTCCCTAATGTTGCAATGCTTCCTCAAACCCAAAACGTTGCCAAGCTTTTCTTACTAGTAAAACTTTCTCAAACTTGTTAACATCCACTACACAGAGAAAATATGCCACTCCACACCCTTGGTTTATGACCTGGTTAAACCTCTCAGTCCAAGTAACTCTGAATTACTCAACCACAAAAGACCTTAACAGCCATTTTTTCTGGTACCCTTTTCAACCTCCTCAGCCTTTCTTCACTATTAACATGAACTGTCATTTTTGTCCATGTGCCTCAAAAGATCAGATGATCTTTGAAAAGAAAGCAATTCTTAACCTGAAACATAGTGTTGATAGAAGAAATATTTTAAGAAGTGACTGCATATTTAATGCAAAACAGAAACTTTAATATGAGAAGCTTAAGAAATCTAGTAACACCTCTTAATGCAGCCACATTCTTACTATTTGGTGTTGCTTCTTACAAGTCACTTCTTAAGGGAGTGCAGATAACATCAGGCAGATTGTTTCCAGATTTCCAGAAGGCAGAATTGTCACAGGACTGACACATCCAACATTGTCATGGGCACGCTGGAACAGCAGTGACAAATGACAGCTTGAACAATTTTTTTAAAACTGCCTTGACCTACTCCCTGCTGCTGAATCACTGCCACTGGTGTTGGTGTGAAGGGAAGAAAAGCATGCATTTGTGTTGCAGCTGGCTTACAATCTATTCAGTAAAAATGATGTGACCTGTGACAGGTAGAGGTGATTATCACAGGGCCTCTACACACTTAGTAGCAATGGCATTCCTGTCTTTCACATTAGGCTTTTGGAAAATCTTTCCTTTCCTTTGAATTTTTTATCAAATTTTTTTATGGGGCATTTTTAGTGAAAAGTTATTTTTGCAGTGTACCTTACATAGTCTCACCTTAAGGAAACAGCTAGAAATGCATGACAACCAGCTGGCCTCAGTTAACTGAGAACTTATGATGTGTGACTTTTTAGGAACAGCTCTAGTCCAAGCAGGCCCTCTGGAAGCACACCACCTTTGGCCCCTTGGCACTTGGGACAGGTGACTGTTTGATCATCCTCCAAAACTGATCTGAGAAATCAGCTAATTAAAACCCTGGTAGCTAACACCAGCCACCAGCCCTAGCTTTGAACGTAGACACAAAACAAGGAAGGGGTGAGGCAAGAAATGTACATCTGGAATGAGAGCTACCACAGATAAAGTCACAATCTGAAATCATGTTTTGAACAACACCAAAGCTCTCTTCCTATGTTAGATGTATCCAAATTACTTCATCTGATACTCTGACAACATGCTAAGAGGCAACATAAAAAGTGAACTCCCATCTTTATGTCAAATATTCTCTTAGTTAAAAGCTTTAAAAACAAGTTTTGCATATTTGTTTAAAGAAACATCAAAATGAAATATTTACCATCTAAATCTTGGGTTTTACCCTTTCCTAAAAATATATCAGGGATTAAAAGTATTGCATGGCATCATGTGACAGCTCCATGCCTCAGGAGGCCACAATAAGAAAGAAATATTAGCCTCTAGCGTTTTTCTTCTGAAATTCTTTGCTTGCTGAAAGAGCAGTTTACAGGAAAAAAATGTTCTTTATGTTCTCCATTAAACCTACTCAGTTCCTTAACTGTTAACTGTTCCTTAGCCGGCTGTTATTAGTTTATTTAGAAATACATTTTCTGCTTCTTTATATGAGTTTCTGCGCCTGTGTATCTGGTATTTTAATGAAAGCAGCCTGTAAAAAGTTGTGTACAGCACCATCCATAAGAGCATTCAGAGACCTTTCACCCTTTTCGAAACATCCTCTTTCATAAAGAATGCTGTAAGTATAAAGGTGAAATTAAATCAATTCCTTCTGGTGAACTATTATTTCATATTCAAATTATGTCACATATTTCAGTGTCACTGAAGGGTGTGTACCTAATTATTTTGAACTCAGACTGTATAATCTAAGCACTGGTCAACAAATTAAGTCATCAATTCATGTGAAATTCTGAATGCCCAGGAAAATTACAAAGGCTGGGGTTTTAATGCAGATTTTTCTTTTAATACACTTTAAAGCTTCCATTGTGCCTGTGATGGACTTTTATTGCCATTCACCTGCTTGTCTTTTTTCCTAGTATCCTAGAAAACAGAATTTCAGTTCCTCTGCAGAAATCGATGTCACAGATTATTTTTATGCACCAAACACATTAAAACACTTGAGAAACATTTAATGAAAGTTATTTCCTTTCATGGAAACATTAAGGAATTATTGTTTTTTAAAACCCCTTTCAAACTCAAATTTGAAAATCCCTACACAGACTTTACATCCCTACAGAGAAAGGAGGGTGGTTGCACTTTTTTTAAAAGGTCAGCTCAAAGAATATCCTACTAGGATGAAGAATTACTCTAGCTGGGACATGATTTCAGAAGACTTGAAAATCTATTTTTGAGATATTAATTTTCAAGTTTTCTCTACTTCCTTTTCATTGAGGACTAAAAGAAGCTGTTCAACATCCTTTCCATCAATGTCTTGGAAAATTGAGTGGACAAGACATCAGGTAATAAATAATGTTGTCAATCACCATATTCTAACAAAAAAAGTCTGGTGCAAATTTTTCTGACATTTTCTCTAAAATCTCTAGTAAGTCAGTCATGCAGTATTTCTTGTTTAAGAAATTGCTTCTAATACACAAGTGCTAAGGCACTGAAAGTCTGTCTTAATTTCCAGGGGCAATGCAAAGCAGCGAAGTTCTGATCCAAACACTGAGCTTTTTCATGGCACTACACAGCATTAATGAAGTTCCCCTCAAACTGATTACACCTGTAAGTTAATGACCTGCCATTATCACACTGAGAGAACTCATCAGTACTGTTTACTTCCTTAAGTATGTGCATATCTTTACTAAACCTTAACAGATTTCTAACAGAGGCCAAAAAAATCATACACCATTATCTACTTGCATGATTGGCTTTGAAAATATGAAATATTAAATTATTAAAACAGCATAGTTAAAAGCACAAAACACCCATTGAAGTATTAAAAAATTACAGTCCTCTTTAAAGTTACATAATATTTGCCATTCAAAAGTAAATTATGACTCATATTTTCTTTTTCAAATGCTTTATAGTTGGCCCTAATCTTGAAGGCATCTCCTTCTAACCAGTGTAGTCTCACCAGTGTAGCTATTGTAGTCTCACACACCACGTATTGGGGGACACTTTTGAAAAGAGCCCAGTGCTTTTCTAGCTTCACCTGCCTTCCATCCATCCTGGTCTCATCAGGCTGCAGGAAGACAATCCAACTTGCCCAGCAGCACATTAAACCATCCAAGCCATCAGCCTGTTGCTAACACACAAACCCTTGTGGCATACTCACACACCCACTCCTGTATCCTTCAGAGGGCATCCTGAGGCTGCACCTGGGGGGCACACTTGTAAAGTAGCTCGTTGCATGGACAGCAGACCTGTCCTGAAAGCAGCTTCAGGGCACCCCACAAAACTGAGCCTGAAAAAGAACCAACTCCTTGCAGTAGTAATCTCATGAGAACTCACTATTTGACAGGGGCCTTTATGAAATGCTCCTCCTCAGCTAAAACTTTTAAATCTTTTTTTCTCACCAAAGCAATCCCAAGACCTGAGTTTAAATTCCTAGTAACACATTACTGGGCGAGGGAAGGGGGAAATAAATATGAAAAAAAAAAAAGGTATGGTCCTAGTAACGCATATTCATTAGCTACCTTTTGCAGGGAAACTTCTCCCCAAGGTGATTCAAGATCTTGGGAGTTTAATGTCCCAAATGAAAATACTTCCTCCACCTTCTAAATATTTAACCTGCATGATAACATTTATTTACATAACATACTTAATTAGAAAAACGTCCTTGGATTTATTACCTTGGATTCAAGGATGTCTGTAGCTTTTTAGTAGCTATCATGCATTTTAAAGCTGAATAAATTTCATGGTACATACTAGCCGAGCTGGACTAAACCGACTACTTCTTAACATGTGCACATAGTTTAAAGGGACAACAGACAGAATATTAGCTGTATTGGTCTAATCTGTTCATAACTAATGTTTGAAAAAAGTTAAGTTCTTTAGAAGTTATTACCATTATTGATGCCCCATCCCTGGAGGAGTTTAAAGCCAGGCTAGATAGGGTTTTTAAACAACCTGGTTTAGTGGAGCATGTCCCAGCCCATGGCAGGGGGATTGGAACTGGATGATCTATAAGGTCCCTTTCAACCCATTCTACTATTCTATCTGGAATCACCTATATGTCTAATTTCGTTTATATTATGTAAATACATTGTTTTGGAAATCCTTACAATATATTCAACTCAAAAATATATATAAACAAAGCCATGCAAGATGCTACCTGCTTTCATGCAACTCTAAATCCTTATTTTTACATAAATTGGTTTTCCCCCCCCTCCATTTTACTCATGCTCAATTTTAATTTTTTTTTTTTTTTTTTCATAATAAACTTCCAGGCGCTTTGGAGGGAGCACAGCCCGCCCATCCGAAACAGCCCCTGCAGTAAAACTTTATCAGGCTCCTGAGGTTCCCTACGGCTGGCCTTCAGGCCGGCTCCCAGCGCTTCTCCCCGGAGCAGCACGCCCGGAGACAGCGGCACAGGCACGGGAACATCCCCGCAAGCCCGGACCGCACCCGGGCCGCGGGGCTCGGCTTCCCGGGCAGGCAGCCCCGCCCGCACCTCGGGATTCAGTGTCGCTTATCGTGAGGGGTCAGCTATTTATATTTATAGCTCAAGGCTTGTTTCTTTCCGAGTGGCATTTGGAGGCGCAGGCGGGTGGGCCGGGGGGTGTGTGCGGCACACGGCTGCCCGCCCGGGCACCTTCGCTCCGCCGCCGGCTGCGGGAGAGGGACGGGGACTGGGGACAGGGAGCGGGAGGGAGCAGAGCAGCAGCAGCGAGGAGCGGCACCGCAAGGAAAGAGCGCTGGAGGGAGGAAGGCGGAGCAGCGGGGGACGGAGGGGACCGGAGGGGAGGACAGCGCCGGGCCGAGCTGGGGAAAGCGGCAGCCGAAGGGAACGCAGGGTGGGGGAAGCGCCGAGGGAGCGGCAGAAGGAGCCGGCCTGGCACCCACCTGGCACCGGCACACAATATCCGACTCGGTGGCCAGCAGGTCGACCACCTTGCCCTTGCCTTCGTCCCCCCACTGCGCCCCCAGCACCACCGTCACTTTGTTACCGCCCGGCTCGCTGCGCGCCCGCTTCAGCCCGCCGGCGGCGGGGTGGCCGCTGCGGTCGTTGGACGCCCGGGTGCCCGACATGCTGGGTGGGTGGGTGGGTGGGTGGCTGTGGCCGCAGCAGCCGCCGCCTCACGCTGCCTCGCTCCCCGCTGCCGCCGAGCCCTGCGCGCTGCCCGCGCCGCGCCGCCGCCGGCATTTAAGGGCGCCGCGCCGCCGCCCGCCCCGCGCCGCGCTGACGTGAGGGGCCGCTGCCCCCGGCCTCGCCCGCCCGGCCGCGCTCACAGGCACGGTCCAGACACGGACAGACACACGGACACTCTCACAGCACCTCTCACACCCACAGTCCCCTCACACAAACACCGCGCACCGTACTGCCTCACAGACAGTCCCCTCACTCACATGCTCACGGAGCACCCCGCACAAGCACGGTCCCCTCACATTCAGGGTCCCCTTGCAGGCAGGCACAGCTGACAGAGGCTGTGGAACTGTGAGGAATGCACAGCCCCAGGGCATGCGTGTAATGGGCACCTCAGAGGGATGCAGGCCCTTGTCGCCCTCAGGGAGACACTTGAGTCTGAGATGAGGTGCAGACAGACAGATGGACAGACTGGGCTGTGAGGCGCTCTGAGCTACGGACAGACAGATGGACAGACACTGGGCTGTGAGGCGCTCTGAGCTACGGACAGACAGATGGACAGACTCTGGGCTGTGAGGCGCTCTGAGCTACGGACAGACAGATGGACAGACACTGGGCTGTGAGGCGCTCTGAGCTACGGACAGACAGATGGACAGACACTGGGCTGTGAGGCGCTCTGAGCTACGGACAGACAGATGGACAGACTCTGGGCTGTAAGGTGCTCTGAGCTACGGACAGACAGATGGACAGACTCTGGGCTGTGAGGCGCTCTGAGCTACGGACAGACAGATGGACAGACACTGGGCTGTGAGGAGCTCTGAGCTACGGACAGACAGATGGACAGACACTGGGCTGTGAGGCGCTCTCGTGCAGGGGTCTGAAGCTGTGTCACTCTGGGCTCCATGGCAGTCACAGCACACGGGTTCAAGGCATGTGGCTGTCACACAGTCCAAGGCCTGTGGGGCCGTGTCACACAGATATACAGACATGTCGTACTGAGGTGCATGACTGTCACTGTGACACTCACAAGCGCTGTCACTGTTACTGAGGTGCCAGGGTCTTAGGCACAGGAGCTGTTGTCCTTGTGAGACACACACACCCACCCACACACAGAGTCCTGAGGTGCATGACCCTGTGTCACTGACAGACAGACAGACTGGCACTGGCACGAGGAGCACAGGCCACTGTCACAGCAAGAGGGATGCTGCCCTGAGGCATTTGGGACTGTTGCTGTCAGACAGGCAGGGAATTGCACACTCAGAGAATCCTGGCATGTACACAGGTACACTCAGAGTACCCTGTGATATGTGACAATCAGAAGGAAAGGGACAAGCACACAAGCTGCTCCAGCACACAGGGATCATGAGACACAAACATCCACCCGCTGGCCTGAGAAACGCAGGCAGGCACACTCTGAGTTTGACTGACACACACATTAGCCTAAAATACGTATGACTGTTGTTACTGCACTGGCACTTACCCTGTTGACAGGCACATACATAGCTGTTCCATGGCCTGAGACACTTGAGACTATTTTGGCGAGGCACACATGCACACCCACACATACACTTACACACTGACATGAAAAAAACCCATAGGGCCATCCGTTTGAGACAGATAAACAAGCAAGGCACGTGGAGCTGTCACAAGGACAGATTTAAGCACCCGCTTCTCTGTTGTGACAGGCAAACAGGGCATGCCTGTCACCTATAACACCTTCTCCATGCACGATCATGGGCTAGGCTTGGCTTTTTCCGCAGCACGTGCCCTGTAGCTCCAGGCATGTTGGCACAGTGTCCTTTATAAAAGTGAGTTGAAATGTGTAAGGTTAACAGACTAGTCTGAGGCACATGCACCGGTGTTGGTGTGAGGTGTATGAATGCATGTATGTACCAGCACACACACACACACACACACACACACACATGTACGCAGAGGCAAAACAGCAGAACATACCAGGCTGCAGCTTCAGTGCAGGGGAAACTGCACCAGCTGCTGCTCCCATGCTCCTCCTGGCAATTGCGTGCGTGTGATCCCTACCAAGAGAGCAAGGGACAGAAATTCAGCATTTTCCAGTGACACATTCCCTCTCTTACACTCTGACTCAGATGAGATGCTGTGATACTTACGAGATTACACAAGCACATAGTTTGTGCAGTGGTCAAAATGCAGAAGGGTAGTTCCACAACCTATTACCCTGGAAGAAGGATGAAAATAAACCATTGGAATACTGTAATAAACTCCTGAGAAATAAAAATACCCAGTGTGTACAGCCCACTTCAAACATGCATATTTGTGCCTTGTATGTGTGCAGGTAAAGTTCTACCCATTCCCGCAGACATATGTGGATGTTTATGTATATGCATGTGTAGGTCATAATCCATACTCCAGCACCTTGTAGGGATTCATGATGGCAAAAAAGGAAGATATTTGCTTTACTTCAATTCTAGCATTTGCAGCATTTCTCCTAGGAAAAAGAAGTAGAGAAGATTCAACATAGTGTATGCTCCAGCTGAGTATAGCAGGTAACAGTGGAGGTAATAAATGTGGAAGACAGGAAGGGAGCTCCTGATGTTAGAGCCTAGTTCTCTGGCTTCTGCAGTCAGTGAAATCACACCACACCTTGCAGCTCCTATTGAATAAGTTCCAGAGCTGTTCTAAATAGAACCTCTGCTAATTTCCAGCCTTCTGGCTGATTTATATCCATATGTTCTATGCTGATGTTGCCATTTAGTTCAAATACTTCTTCCTTTCCCTTCCCTGTGTGTTTATTTATAGACAGAATTACATCCAGTCTCCAGCTTTGTTTTGTTCAGCAGAAAGACAAGGTTTTTTTGCTCTTTTCTCAAGGCAGACTCTCAAACTGCTGATCATTCTCACCTGCCAGCCCTGCACCTGTTCTGATTTTTGCTCATGTTTCTTGAATATGGGCAGAGAGCATTGTACACTGTGGTCCATGTCAAGTTCCCTGTTACCTTCTACCAGGCAATTAGTCTTCTCTTTTCACATGAAAGTATCTCACCTAAGATATTCCTGGACTTGACAAGTTTCACATACATGGTGAGAGTCAGCTCCTTTCTCACACCTCACTGCAGTGCTGGTATCTCATACACAGAAATACTGCTGACTCTTTCTGCCATTCACACTTCATATGAACAGTTCAGCTACTTGCCATTTAATGCATATATTCACAGCCAGATGCCATGTATGATCTATTGTGGCCTGTGAGATGAGACTCCAGCTTGGGTTTTGGAATTTTGTGTTGTACAAATTTAACCTTTATCTTTATTTTGAACATTATTTCAGTTTGAAGGATGTGTGGTACATTGACCTTGGCTGGAGCCAGTTGCCTCCTGAGCTGCTTTACTGCTCCCCTCCTCAGCAGAATGGGGGCAGAGAAAATAAGATGATAAAAACCCCTTGTGGGTCAAGGTAAAGGCAGTTTTCTGAAGCAAAAACAAAGGTCATGTGCACACAAGCAAAGGAAAAACAAAAAAGATGTAATTCTCTACTTGATGCTGTGTGAGCACTGCTCAGCAGTAGCCAAAACACTGGTGTATTATCCACACTCTGCCAGCTACCAGTGCAAAGCCCAGCTCTAGGAGGGCTGCTATGGGAAAAATTAATTCCATCTTAACCAGACTGAACACAGGAATAGTTACTGTGAATCCTTTTAAGACATTTGATTCCTGAGGTCTAATGTGCACCACAACTCCTCAAGCACAGGCTTTACTCTTTGGGCTTCTTGCCCTGGTACTAGGCAGTCTAAAGCTGCCCAACACCAGACCACTTGAGCTTAAATTTGCTCCATCTCATATGGGAACACCTAGCACTGGCCATTTTGTCTTCCCAGCTACACAGTGACAGTTTGTGGACCTCATCTAAAAAATTTCTGCACTGGTCTGTCATCCCCTTAAACATATGCAGCCAGTCTGGTCCTGCTGAGCAACAGAAATCATTGTTAATGACTTCTCTTTAGCTGCCTTTGTAATTGTTCTCAGCCCATACTCTGCACTACATTGAAAGTCTTAATGAAGTCCATTACTACTGCATATCATCTGTCTTGATAGTTGTCAAAGGGAGCCAGTGCCAGAGTGATCTGGTTTGGCTTTTGCTTTTCCATTTTGTAGTTTACGCTGGTTTCATTCACCTCCAGGCTTTATTTTCTGTCATATTTTCCTCTAAAGCTTCCCTTACTATTCCAGCATGTTTCAGAGTTTTTTTGCAACTTAATAACAAAATAATTTTGTCTATTAAGTCACAAAAAATGTGTCATTTCATTGTGGAATAAATATTTTTCAGGCATTGTGTTTATGGTTGTTTTTACAATTTGAAAACAGGAGCCCCGAGGAGAATGAAATACAGCAGTAGCATCACTCAGTTCCCTCACTGATTCTCCTCTAATTCTCCTCAAAACTGATGACTTGCGAGTCAGCTTCCCACAGACAGAGTACAAAAACATCCTTTGCTTCAAAAATACATATTCCTGGTGGTGTTCTTCTGCAGAAGAAGCCTTTTACAGCTACATTTTGGAGTCAGAGAGGATGCTGGTGTTCTATTTAATATTATTTTTATGGCCTTTAACATTGCCATTCTTGCATGTTTGTTTTTTTTTCTTTCTTAATGGTACTCTATACCTACTAGTAAAGAACTCAGATATTTTTCCAGATTAATGTTATTACTGTTCTTGCATTTAGTTGGGTTTGGTTATGGTCTGTTTTTTTTAAGTCATCCTGATGTGATCACATGTAAATTGCCCTGCTTAAGGACAGACTTCAATTTTTTTTTGACAGCAGATGACAGACTACTTGGTCTTTGTAGACCTCAGCCACAAAGAATACATTTATAACTTTCCTAAATCTTCTAACAAGGTACATTCTCTGTCCTTCTGAGATGGCCATAAACTCCATCTTTATTTTTTTTCTTGTGCCACCAAGGCCAAATCTTCTGTTTCTGTAAACTGTTTTACATGCAAAAATACTGGACACTTTGAAAGCAGACTAATCAACCAGGGGAACACTTCCCATTATGAAAATTCAAATTAATTAACAGCATAGAAAAAATATGAAGCAGGTTAATTACCTGAAGTGAGACACCAAGTGCCACACTTCTAACACCAAGTTAAAAGAAAACTTAAGTCCACTGAAATAAATGGATTTAAATACATCTTGATGTGAGAGATGGAAAAAACCAAACAGATCTCCAAGGTAGGTTTTGCTCAGTTAAAACCAAATTTTTTACTTTTAAATTGAGTAAGATATTAACATTGAGGTCACACAGAGTGCCATGAGACTTGTAAGGGGCACAGGAAGGCAGCAGCCTTGTCCCCTGTGAGTCACCTGGTGCTGTGTACTGCTAAAGAAGGGAATGAGCTGTTAGCTCCATAATCAGAATTGGTGTCTCAGATTGGCTCCCTGTTCCTCAGAGCTCCTCCATTAAAACTAAATCATCTGGCAATACTTGACCTTTGCAATTTCACAGGAAAAACATCAAGCATTTGCCTTCTCAGATAAAAAAAAGCAGTGCTTTTTATTCTGGGTGACTAATAAGAGCAAAATACGTGCACATTATTAAAGCAGTGCACTTTAGATTTACTTCAGAATAAATTAACCCAAATGATAATGTTTCTTTTCAGAACTGCATATTTACCAAGCACCTGTTCATTTACAGCCCTGATAAAAATAGTAAATTGTTGCAAAAACACATGAAGATCTGTACTTGGATAGTAATAAAGAACTAATTATTTGGATAAAGAACACATCATCAGAAAGGCAGTATAGGTGGTTCCATTTTATTTTCTGTTTCCATGAAAGACTTGAAGCATGCAAAAAAATGTATTTATTGAATGTGCAGGTGACTGAAGATGAAAGCAACAAGTATCATGCTGGAGAGCAGGATGCCTCTCTGAATAAGGGTCAGAATGTTAACATGGTTGCAGAAGAAGCCAAATGTCTTGCTGAGATGGAAGAACAACCTGTAAAAGGCAGGCAGGTGTCCTTTCACTGACCTGAGCCCAGCTGGAGATCCAGCACTGCACAGTGGGGAAGATGAGATCCAGGTGAAGAAAATCAGGAAGAGATCCACAAGTGCATGAACACAGGTGTGGAAATCCTGGCATGCAAATACTAGGAAAGCCCTAGGCTGAAAAGCTGTTAGTCTAGCAAAAAGGAGACCAAAGGTGACATGATATCAGCCTGCAAATATGCAAAGCATGCTGCAAATTACAAGGGAGGGGTAATGTGTTTTCTCTGTGGTGTGTAGGATGAAATGAAAAGTGTTTGCATGCTTTATTAGATTAACAAACTAATCAGATAAGAATGGACAGGTGTGTAAAGCTTCAGTAAGCTTGAAACAAAAGCTGTGAATAAGAGCATCTTTGCTCCAGCACTATTCATAAGGATCACATTTGGGCACAGCAGCAGCTTGTCTAGACTTCAGGATTTCTGTTGTCCTTGGGTATTTCTGAGAAGAGTTTAGGCAGAAATGATTCAACATTAACTGCTTTGAGTTAGACCAACTTTAATAACTGTGTATGTCCCAATGTTGTGGGGATTTTCTGGAGACTTTGGCCCAAACTCTCCAAAGGTACATTGAGAGGTACACCCGTTTAGAGCAACAGGTCAAATAGTTGAGCAACATTTAAGAAGTTGTTCAGTTGCCACCTAAACCTGCAATCACTTCCATGTCTGTGAGTGTGCCCCACACTGAGCAATAAGCTCTCACTTTGCTACCAGATCCCTCCCTCATGAACATTGAATGTATAAACTGGAGAAAATACCCCACAAAATTTTATTTGGGCTGTCATCCCAGATTGCCTGAGGATTTATGGGTTTCAGGTGGGATGTGACAGACATTGCTGCTTCAGATATCTTTTTGCTGGCTAGAGATGTGAACATTTTTTAGTCTCTGCCATTCTAGATGGAAGCCTTTAATAGGTGAATGGTTTGGGTTGGAAGCGCCCTTAGAGAGCGTCTGATTCCAACTCCTCTGCCATGGGCAGGAACACCTGCCACCAGACCAGGTTGCTCTAAGCCCCATCCTGCTTGGCCTTGAACACTCCCAGGGATGGGACGTGCACAACCTCTTTCTCTCTGCCCAACAAATAATCAAGTTTTGATACCAGTCTAGCTTTGATACCAAAAATAGAGGTTTCTTCACATCATTTCAGCTATTTGTGTAAACATTATACAGAAAAATAAGATGTCATAAAACCTGTGGAAGGATTTAAAGACACATTTCAATGAAATGAGCTCAACTTGAATCTTTCCATCCAATAAAGAGGTGGAGATTATGAAAGGGTATGTATAGTTCAAGAGAGATTAAAGGAGCATTGCAATATGGTTATGCCCATTTATGCCTGTGAGAGCATGGCCTGAAGTCTGCCAGACTCTCGGTAAAAAAACTGTGGTAAGCTCATTGAATTCTGGGGTACATAGTGGTACCCAAGAGGGTACAAGATTACAGGCACAGGGTCAAGATTTTTTTTTTTTTAAGAATTTTTTCAGTTTTAGCGCTCATGGGGAATTAATTTAACTGCTTAGAAGTTCTATATTGCCAGATGCAATTAAGAAGCTTTTTTTTTCTCATTTATTCACCTTTTTTTTTAGGAGATTAAGATCCAGATAATCTATCCTGCCATTTTGCACTTAAATAAAATAAAAGTACCATTACTGTATTCATTCTCAGCACAAGAAAAGCACTTGCTCAGGATCTCACTTGCTAGTATCTGATTTAAATCTGCAGCTAATAAGCCTCATAAATTCAGGTACTTTTGTTTAGCTCTGTTTACTAAAATGAAGGTACACAAAAGTAAAATACATCCTGGATTACATCCTGGAATACAATGCAGTTGTATGTAAACTCTGCACTGAAGAGTTGTACTTATACTTTATACAGTTTCTAAATCATTATTACATGCTTTATAAAAGCCAACTCAATCAATACAACAGTGACCCAGTAAGATGTTGCAGCAGAATATCAGCTGATTTTCCCAGCTCTTGAAGACTAGATGCTTTTACTATTGGATCAATTTGTATTGGTGATATTTTATCATATATCAGCTTGTTACTTACAGCCAAGCAAGTCAGTCCTGTGTAAGAACACACAATAAGAATTTTTCCAGAGGAAAGCTCTTGTATTTGATCCTGGATATATCAGTATATGGAACTGAATTAGGAATCTGCTTTTGCAGTTGCTTTCTATGTGTAATGATAGCAGTTATGCTCTGGAACTTCTGTACTATTCATCAAAACGTACCTGCTCTTTACCTTTTAACAGCATTTAATTTTCTGCTGCAGTTACAGTATTATAGTGGCATATGTAAATTCTTACCAGATATTTAAATGCATATTTTCATGTTTTGTTCTTAAGCGTTCTTGTTCTGTTGCTTACTCTGGTCATTAGCTGTATCCTCAAATTTCCATTAGAAGCAGCTAATTTTCCCACTTGATTAGCTAAAGAAACCTCTAGATGTTATTTCTTTTGCAGTAATATATATAAAATATATGTTATTTTTCTTGAAGTAACATATAAAATATAGTCCTTGCAATTATCTGATATAATTCCTCAGAAGAATTTGAATGCCAAGTAATGGAAGCTGCTGCAACAGAATCTGAAGAAAATAATGCAGGGGAATTTCTTAATTTACTCTGAAGCATGGGGAAAAAATAAAATCAACATACATACATATATAAACATGTCCGGAGGAGGTAAAAAAAACCCAACCCTAGAATGCCTGAGTCCCTGGAATCAGCATAAGCCTGTCACCAAATTATTTTGGAAATCTTACCTTAAATCTTATTCACAGAAAAGCTGTTTTCAATATATGCAATCAAGTAAGATATTGCTCAGTTGTCTAAATAGTACCCTTCACTTGAATTTTACAGTTTTTGACTCAGTTTTGTTCTCAGCAGCTGAAGTCCTCACTAGTAATCTCTAAGTACATCAGCAATGGGGGCTTCTGGCTTTATTGCTGGCCCTAAGAGACATTGCTGCTGTGTGCTGTCCCTGGCAGATCTGTCAGCTGCACAGAAATGATCCTCAGACAACTGGACTAACCAGATATTCACACTGACAGAGCATGTGACTGGACTTAAGGTCAGAGATTTGGAGATTGCAGGATTGGGACCTTTAAAGATCCCTGCACAGGATTGCCCTGTGTGCTGTGTGGCACTGGCATTGAGGGAGGTACCTGCAAAGTTAAAGGATTACTTCATTCTTTGTGGAACCAGGCCTTGACAATCCTGTAAGCACAGGCTGATAGGGGTTCATCAGATTTACTCTTTTCATTCCCTTCTTCAGAAAATAATTACTTAACTTGCTGATTATATGACTAGAAAAACCCCATAGAACCCATTTTACATAGAATAAAGAATGTTAAGATATCAGCATCCTGCCATGCCAGATACGATACCTTCTGTTATTTTGTCACCATACCTTGATTGAGATTAAAATAGGTTTTAAAAGTTCCTGATTGTCTTTGTCACTGCAATGCACAGTTCTCTAAAATCAGTACTGAAAAATAATTCAGACTCCAAGTGCTCTTTCATGTTCAAGTTTATACTCCCCAAGAATTAAATCCACCTTCTCACAAAGGAACAAAAAGAATGACAGTTCTGCCTAAACTATCTCCTGAAAATACAGAAGGTTCTTCTGGTTTGGTGCTCCTTTTCTTTACAGGGTTGAAGCAAACCTTTAATTCTTACAGCTGATAAATGTCACTTTCTGATTTTATTTTATCATATACTAGGTTACTCTTTTGTATTTATAGCAAAAATGTATTTTTTTATTTTAACCTGCAGCTTTACATTAAGTATGTTGTGATTGCAAAGTATGTAAAACATTTGCGGTAGAACTTGACAAGACAATATTGAAAACTTTGTTTTTGTCAGTTTTCAATAGATTTTATATATTTTAAAAATGTATTTCTAAAAGTGAATAACTGTGAAAGAGGATCTAAAAGGAGGCCATCTATTTAGACACCAGATACAAGAAAAACAACAGTCTTCCAAGGGTTGAGCATCTAGCATAAAATTTACATGAACTCCACTCAGATTTACTGATGGCTTCTTTGCAGTGGTGCTCTGAAGAACTAAGAATTGCAAAGTAATGTTATTAGCAGAAATCTTCAATAAAAGTGGATGCCAAGTATTTCCCAATATAAAAATTTAAAATATACACATGCCAATGTTAGCACTGGACATGCTTCACACCCAAGGAGGCCCAGCACAGCAAGTGCTTATCTGCATCAATCAGCACAGAGACTTCTTTAAGCTCCGACATAACTCCATTAGGGAATCAGATCTCTGATCAGAAGAAAGCAAATAATGTGGTAACAATAACACCAGACACAACTTGCCTACTGTGCTGCTGGAGTTCAAGTGTGTGCAGCTTTCTATAACCCTAGAAGTCTCCCAAGAACTATTCTGAACAATAGCAGGATATCCTCCACTTCTGAGCAAAGTCAGAGAAACAAACTTGCTACTTGGGAGTGGTATTTTTTTCCTAACATCCCTCTCATGATTTCTTCAAAACATTCATTTGCACTTGAAAATTGATAATTGATGTCTTACTATCCATCTACTTGACAGCTACGTCATCCATGTCTAAGTCACTCTCATTGTATCAGATCAGCTAGAGTTAACAGATAAATTCCTTCTCATTAACAAAAGATGGCTAACAAAAACAATTAATTCTTAAATGTACTACACTTTCCGTACTCTCCCTTTAGCCTCTTTGCATCTTCTCCTTTAAACCATTTCTTCCTTTTCTCAGATTTTGCAGCTTGCTCCTTCCTTTCTTGATTTTCCTGCATTCAGACAGAATGAAAAATAAAATTATAAGTAAGAGTTTCTGAAGGAAAAGCTTGTTAAGAAACTCTCAGTTTGCAATGAATAGGTATTCTGAACATGCCCTGTGTGTATTTAAAAACTCTCAGCTGCTGGGGTTTGAGGGTAAATACCAGAACAGAGCTTCCTGGTCAGTCCCTTTGGCCTTCTCCATGTGATGATGTTACCAGCAAACTATTTCACCAGCTTTAACTGCAGCTTTCAACTATGGACTGAAATGCATTCTTCTTAATTAGTCCCTTTGTCCACAAAAGAGAACATTAGTTTAACTTAATTAGCATTCTAGAGATTTATCCCATAGCAACCTTGTTTGTATTCAGGGATTCCTACCAGAATTTTCAGGAGCTGTTCAGCTGTGTTAAACAGCAATTCAGAGTTTCTCTCCAGTCTCTCATTAAATTTGCCAGTAGTATTTCTACACTACAGTTCAGGGCCAGAGTCCAGGCTGGATGTTTATTGGTACCACTCACACAATTGCCAGAATGGCATAAATCCTGTTGGGATTTATGCAGATAGGCAGGATTCTGGTTTCCACAGAGCTGCTGCCACCAGAATAATATGGAGGAAGAAAAAGGATTGGAATGATTACTGCTAGCAAAAGAAGACCATTACTCAGTGGAAGAGTATTTTTGGCTTTTGATAACTAGCACAACAGTGGTAAAAGGTAGTTCTGAACAACTGAGATAACATACAGTATAACATAAAGATGATAAAAGCCATTTTCTTAAATGCTTCTGCAGTTCTTGTTCTAGACTTGTTTTGTCACTAGAACATTGCCATCCCACCTGGAAGCTTGCCTGCTTTTGATTGCAACCAGTGAGTAATTAATCTACACATTGTGGGTAGATCAATACTTAATAGACTGCTATGTTATATGACAAAAACTAATAACATCCAGGAAGATGCTGATGATTCGGTGCAGGTAAGATTTTTGATGAACATGTGTCTCATGCTTTGCAGAGAGTTTAAAGCAGAAAATACAGTTTCCCATGATAGTGATAAATCTGATTGCTATGGATCATCTGCCACTATTTCCATAAGGTGAGCTGAACAAGCCCAAGAAAATGTGCACAAGTTTATAGAACAAGACTTTACAGAAAGTAAAAATCTAGGATCCTTTGGTCCAAAGGAACTTTCAAACAAAGAAGACTTGTGAGCAGTAACAGAGTTAGTCTGTTTGAAATATAGGAGCATTAGAAGCTCAAGGTTATGGAAACTGTCACTGTGCCTTGGGAAAAAAAAACAAAAACAAAAAACTATCCACTCTTGACAGAGAAAGAAAGTGATACATTTTCCCCAAACAGAGGGTGCTTCTGAAAGAACAGGGCCCAGGTGGTGAAGTCTTAGGGAGAGGCTAGAAGCCTTCCATCAGTACAAGGCTCCTATGTGCTTGCCTGATAAATTCCTGCTGTGTCTTACGATAATATCTTTGAGATACTACGGCTGCTGGGAGACTTGCAGATTTGTGGGCCCTGGGAGAATGTCTCTATGTAATATGTTGTAAGAAATTAAGGAGGTGAATTCAGGGATATTCACAGCACACACAGTAGTGAGAACAAGCTAAAACATATTAGGAATAAATGTATCAATTGAGCAAGCCTGGACCAATTTTTAATTCAGAAAAACTGTAAAAAAAAAAACCCAAACAACATAACAATTAAATGTAAACACACCTAACAAAGTTTCTTGAAAACAAGAAACCCAAAAAGGTACAGTGGTAGTAGGAGAGAGGAATGAATACCCACAACCCCTTCTCCACTTTCCTGGATTAGTGGAGGCAGCTGCAAGGATGCGATTCAGTGAAAGAGGGAGTCACTTTGGATTTGCACTTTGTGGGATGTTAGATATTTGCTTGATTTTTGAATTAAAAGATGCTCCGGGACAACTGTTTATCCCCACACTATCTAAAGCACATCCTGTTCCAACACCATATGCACCCTGCTGAAGAGCAGCTGCTCCAGCGTGGTTGTCCTAGGGGAGTACACAGAGGAACTATCCCTGTGCAGTGCTGTCTGTATAACCTCTGTAATCAGCTGAATACTTCCTAGAGCAGATTTTGTGGAAGATTATTTTCTCCTTTTCCTGAGATTAGACCATCTCTTGGCTGGGAGGTCCCTTCTATGAACAGCTGCAAATGTAAGGGCAATCAAATGTTTACCACAATCCCCTATAATCACACAGAGATTCTCTTCCCCACAATTTTACCACTCGGTTCTCAGCAAAGCTCCATTTCTGATTTTTAGTCTTTGAGCTGAGGAGCTATTTTCTCCCTGTCTCCTTCCTCCTGCCATCTGCTTCTTTCATTTTTTGAGAATTGGTGAAACAGTCATCAGCCCTGGGTGACAAACCAGCTCCCTTGCTTCCTTTCACTGTGTCAGTTTGGGTATCATTTGGGTATTTCAAAAGACTTTGTTGATTTGGGTTTTTTTCCTCCAGACAGATGGAGAGAAAGATGGCAGAGTCTTATTAAAGTAATTCCATTTGTGTAACTCATTTTTTGTTACCTGAAGGATGAGAGATCAGAAAGAACCCCCAGGGAAGGGAGAAAGATTTTGTTTGAACAAAATAACAAACCTCAAATCTCTGTAGATAAGCTTAGGAGACATGAAGAATCACTATTTATCGAAACTATTTCCCTTCTTATTTGATGTGGGAATGGAAAGATAGCACTAGCAATTTTGGCAGAGCTAAGAGACCTGCTTTATACAGAAGACTAATTTCAAAATAAAAGTTACACCTTAGCATTAAGGCTTAAAATAAATGGCACTGGGAAGAGATGATGCCTGCAGCTGATTGTAGTGTAAAAATCAAAATCACAGAATAAAAATATGCTTTAAAAATAAAAACCTTCAGCTTTTCAGCATGTTTCTGTTTCAAGTACAAATAGTATCTTTTCTGTGGTGTTAGTAAGAAAACAAGGCAAGAGGAAAAGGAGATTAATTCTACATCTGCAGTAAAGGAGAGAGGTGCAGACAACATGGCTAATAGCTATGATACCTATGAGGTGAGGTGCTGCTGAGAAATGGAACTCAAAATAAGATGAAAGGGAGTTTCCATTTTGGGATATCAAAATAAGCTTCTTTCTAGGGGCTCTAACCTGGCTGTGAGCAAGAAGCACCCAGAAACATAGTGTGAATCTCCTGCAGCTATGCTAAGACACTCCATAACATTTACTGGGACTGTTTCTTGAAAGAACTGCAGTTGCTGGAATTACCCTTCACAGTAAATTTCCAGTATAGCTCTCCGCAGATGCTGAGCCATTATGTTCTTGACTGTCTTAGTTCTTTCCTTTGTGCCTAGAGTTTTGGGAACTTTAAGGATCAAACATATTGCCAAACAATCTGTAGTTATTAGGGTTAATTTTCCAGTTAATTTTTGTCTGTGGCATTATCACATCATTTCAGAGCCTAGGTAGCTGCATTTCTCCAAAAATTTCAGCTCAGTGGAGCTGAAATTGACTGGAGAAGCAGCTAGTGAGAACAGTAGAGGATATATTTTTTGTCTTTCATCTTCTATAACTTCCTCAGAAACATCATTGTTTTCATCTGAATCTATGATCTGCCCTGAAGCACTCCTCCAGTCTCTCTTGGCAGCAGAGCCATCTGTATTCTTGCAGTTCTTATAATACAGATGGTTCTCTACAGAAGGTTGATCCAGGCTGGGGCTCTCCTGGAGTCAGCACAAGAAATGGTGATTCTTGCTAAGATGTGTATGAGTGTGAAGCCACTGTCACCTGGCACTAAGAAAACCCTAAAGGAAGTACATTAGTCCAGGTATGAAGTGTGTGCAGTAAGGGAAATTAAATAGAGGTTTACTAGAGAGTTTACGAACTGGAAGGTGCTCTACACAACTTTTATGGTGAAGTTGTTGTTCTCTTACTCCTTATTGCAAGGAGTGAAGTCCTATAAATTAAGAAATATAATCCATTGGGAGATTTTGAAGGGTTTTTTGGAACACATAAAACACACTTTGGAGCTAACTAGTACAATGAAATTCCAACACATAATCACACCTTCCAGTTAGGCTTTGCCAATTTGAAAATTTACCTTTTGTCTAACAGCAAAGTCTATAAAGCATGTCAGCTTGTTCATTCTTTCACATGCCACAAAGGTCCTATTACATTGAGGTCTGGTTAATAATTTTCAGTGGGAAAAAATTACTTAAACTGTTCTCCACAGCTAAAAAAAGATCCACCCCCCTGCCCCATCCAAAAGAAAAAACAACCCAAGCAACAAAACAAAACCCCATGAACAAACAGAAAAAAAAGCCCCAGATTTTATATTTGCCCACATACTCATTTTCTGCTGCAGTTTGCAAGCACATAAATTTACTTTCATTTACTTCTGCAACCAGGGTTACGTACCCCAAGTTAGAGTAGAAGAAAATAGAAATTATTGCTTGATTAAAAAAAAAATTCTAAACCTATTTCTAAACAGTCACAAGGGCACACCACCTGTAAGGTCTTGAGGAAGATCTCTCTGAAGGTTTTCATTGTGCTGAATACATCTTCCAAAGACAGTTTTTTTCGGTCTTCACAAAGATAATCTGCAAGTTCTTCCTTCTTCTTTTCAATGGTGGCAAATTCCTTCTGCAGGTCCTTTGAAGCATTCAGGCTGTCCTGAGACACATTTTGTAACATAATTTATGCATATCAAAAAGTAGCATATTCTGAGCTGCCCAGAAGACTTCAGCCACTTAACAGAGAGAGGTCAGTTTTTTTCAAAACTAACAGCTAAGATTGGTTTACAATGTGTGATATTTATTTCTGAATTGAATCATCTGCATTTTCCCTCATTTCTTTGTACAACCATGTGGAAACGTGGCACAACCTGGGATGACTGAGTAAAGGACTTGCAGCACCAGGATTTCTATCTTATAGCTTTAGTTAACTGATATGCTCTGAGAAAACAAAAATCTAGAATGTTAGAAAATATGATTGAGAGCTGGGGGGGAGGCGAGGGGAAAACATATTGCAATCTATCCACTTTTTCCCCATAAAGCACAGTGACACAAAACATATTTCTGTGCTGCACTGTACACATTTATAGCTGCAGCCTACATTCCATTTTTTGGGCCTTCCTCTCTTTCACCCACAGAAAAATCTGTCTGGTCCTCAGCTGTTTCCATATCCCAGGACCACGTCACAGAAATGGAGGAAAATCTGAGATACTCCTCCCATCAGGGCACAGCGGGAGGGTAATAATGACCCCTTTCCCACAGGGCTTGGGATATCCAGTTGTAACCTGAATTACACTGCCTTTAAGAAGAAAGTATTTAGGAAGAAAGATGGGAAACATGTCACACTCACATTACCTACTTGCACAGATTTTCCATGCTGTATTTTTAAATCATCTGTCGACAAAAATAAATGCTTCTCTATTTCCAACAGTTTCTTCAAATTGGCACCTGCCTCAGCCTGCATGGCGTCAACGTGGATTCTGAAAAGTCCACAAGAGGGACAGTACATTGAAGGGATAAATCTTTTGTTTGCATTAACTTAAAATGTTATTATAAACATTATCATCTCTGCAAGTGAACATGGAATTAATTGTCCAGCCCAGACCCTGCTTTTGCAGGTAGTTCTTTTCTGTGTAAATTATTTTCCATGTGAACAAGCCCTCATCTAAGAAAGACTCTGTGCTTTTGCCCTCACTACCTCCCTGGGTGGACTGTGGAAGAGTTTCACTGTCCTGGTATTCAAAAAACTCCAAAAAATTTCCAGCCTATTTCTATTCATAAGCAACACAAGCTCATCTCCCCTGTGCCAATGCTGTCCTTATTTATCTGGTTCTTTTCCCTCTTTGTCTTTTCTCCCCAATCTATTTATAGTCCAAAATTGTATCTCCTCTCTGTGCTGCTTTAGCTTGTGTGGAGATCCAAACAATCACTGCCAAACCAACATCATCTGTAGTTCTGAGTTACTCTCTGGGCCAGACAAAATTTACTGAATCAGGAAAACCTGACTTGGTTTCATGGTGCATCCAGATGTGACAGCATTAGGAGAGTCCCTTGCAGGATTTGCACCATGCACAGTTCTCCACAGGTTGATTAGCAAATCAATTTTGTAAGTTTGAGAGTTCAGTTAAAGTAGAGGACAATTTCTTTATACAAAGAATGCATTTATATCATTGGCCAGAAAGATCTAGTTTCAGTCAAGAAAAGTATTTATGACACAATCCAAACAGAAATTTATGGTTGAAAACAGCATTTTGTTTAGCTTCTGCAAAGCTAACTCACAACAGCCACAGCATTTTTCTGTTTAATTATGGAATTAAAATACTTTCAAAAAATTATTTGTCAGGTACATAATAAATGTCAATCTATTGATAGATTTAAAAGTTACTCCTTTCTTGAGTTACAATAAAGTCTAAATCACTACAAGATTCCTGTGAATCCTCTGAATTCGTAACAGGATTAAAAATGCTAATCCTGATGCTACAAATGTGAATTCTGATTGGTGTATTGAACATATCTCCATGTAATTCCATTGAGTTAAAAGGCTGGCAAGAGACACATGAGGCTTTCATGGGAGAAAGTCAAAAGTCTCCAGAAACAGGTTTTTTCTTTCTGCCCACATATATTACAAACGTATGCTGATGGTCAATTCTGGGAGGTCCTCCCCAGTTGCCAGTAAATCACCCCAGTCATTCCCTTCTTACATAAGCTTTGTACCTTCAAATGGGCTTTCACCTAAAAATCACAGAATGTGCTGAATTGGAAGGGACCCACCAGGACCAACAAGTCCAACTCCAGGCCCTGCACAGGACCATCCCCAAAAGTCACATTGTGTGCCCCAAATATATTGTCCAAACACTTCTTGAACTGACTGAGAAACCTCAGGGAATATATGTTTATATTGCAATATGTGGAAGACAACTCTGGTCCTTGAAAATGAGGGAAATTCACTATCTATACAGTTTTCTTCTAAAGTAGTACTGGATCCACAGGAAAAAAAAAAAATCACACTGAGCCACAACTAAAAGTCTTAACCAGGTTGAACTATAAAAATTTCAACACTGTTTGGTGTTGAAGAGAACCACTCTCTTCTACAGCAGAGAAATCCTGTGACCCTATTACACCACCATAAAATGAGTCAGCTCCTTGCTGGCTTTAAAAAGGTTGGCAACTCATACATGACAAAAACAAACAATGATGTCCTACCCCACTGCCTTGGAAACCAAGTCAAGATCTCTGGGAAGCTGCAGGAGATCTCTGTGGTTTTTTTCAACCTCCTAAAATTGAAGAGAAAAAATTGTTATCTTATACAGGCTGTCAAAGAGCATGTAAGTTTTTCAGCTGGACAACATCAGGGCTGAAAAATTAACACTTCAGTTTTGCTCTTATAAGTGTAGGGATAAATTTAGTCTTGTTCATTCTTTTTCTTATGTTGGCATCTACAGGGAGTTAAAAAGAAAGGAAAAGACTCATTTTAAGTGCTCAGGCTGACATCCCATGGGCTGCCACAGTGTGCAGGCTGACCTGAGATTTTGTCTTCATACCATAAAAATAAATTTCATTTGACAGATACATTTGGGATATGTGTCAACACAAGGGAGCACTTGAAGAAGTGAAAGAAAACAACAAGCAGACAAGTCAAGTGAACTTGAAGAAGGAAACCTAGTGTTACCTCTCTAAATATTACTGGGTGTGGATGTGATCTCATCTGCACAGAGAGCTGTGGAAAAGTTTTCATGGTATTTCCAGCACAGAGACTCACCCTCTGGGTACCTATAGTGGGGTATTACTGAGGTAAAAGCCCCTTAGCTTCTGGGGAATTAATATTTGAGAATAATGCACACAGGATTAGTTTCTCAGTTTTGTTGTACCTCCAAAATATGGTGAAGCAGAGTAATGTTGTTTTGGTTTGCTTTTGTATCTGTTAGTTTGAGCAAGGCATTAATTTTAAAACCTCCAGCATCTCCAGTGTGACGCCCCTAGAAGATACAGAAAAAATTTCCTTCCTTCAGTTTTCAAGTCTTGCATTATTTTCTGTTATCTTTAGAATACAACAAATAAAGAAATAATTTTACTTACATAGTTCAGAAAGTTTCCAACTTTAAGAATTAATTGGCAGAAAACTGGCAGTTGGTGACTGGTAAGAATTGCTAAAGAATAAGAAGACAGACATTTTCAATAAGTCAGTAGGATTTTCATTAGGTTTGACAGTGATGGTAACAAAACTTCCATCCAAGATTATGTGAAGTCATTATTATGTATTTGGAAAAATACCAGTACAGAAATAAATTAGCTGAATGGAAGTGGAATGAGTAACATTCTGTTGTGATCTCTTCTTTACAAGTGAATGGAAAAACAGTTTTTCCATCAAGTTTGGAGTATAGATGTGTCAACCCTGCAGCTGCCTTATGAAAGAGAACCACATACAAGAAAGTGTATAAACTTGTGAAAGTCTATAGCTCTCATTCCCAGTACATATTATTCTAGTTAAGAGAAGCAAAGGGCTTTGTGCCTCATTATCATTATTACCAAGAGCAATAATAAAAAGATGCACATTTTAATAACATTTCTGGCAGAATTAGAACAGAAATGCTGACCTTCAGAATGGGATGGAGGGGGAACAGAGTTGCCAGGGTGGGACTACAGAGAGGTGTTGATTGCACCCCAATAAAGAGCAACCATAGTATTGACATCAGACACCAGGTATAGTCCTGTTTTGTATGTAAACATAAAAGTTTGCAGTTTAAGTGTTTAACAGGAGATCAATAACTCTCTAAAACCATTGAAGTGAAGCCGGAGTGCAAGAGCATCTTCAATAAAGAGACAACTTCAAACTAAAACCAGAGCTAATTTTGGGTGGAAGAGTCTCCTGAAATATTGGTGAACATCATCTGGGATGCCTTTTTCTGGCAGCCACATCAGATTCTGGTATGCCACTATGTCCTGCTCCACCACAGAACTAATCTGGACTGCATCAGCGCACACTACAGGAAAAACTGGGCTTGATTCATTGTTATGGAAAAAAAAAATCTCATCTGCACACAAGAATGTAACAAATACAGGATCTGTCACTGACATCTCCATCTCAGGAGAGACCGTACTGCTGTCTACAGGTCCCTGAAAGGTTGTCAGAGGGAGCTCAGCCTCTTCTTCCAGTGGCAGGATGAGAGAGCACAACCTCAAGCTGCACCAGGCAAGGTTCAGGTTGGACATCAGGAGGAATTTATTCACAGAAAGAGTTGTTAAGCAGTGGAATGAACTGCCCAGGGAGGCAGAGTCACCACTCCTGAAGGTGTTCAAGAAACAACTCGGCACTTAGTGCTAAGGTCTAGTTGATAAGGTGTTGATGGGTCAAAGGTTGGACCCAGTGATCTTAGAGATCTTTTCCAGCCTAAATGATTCTGTGAACCCTGAAGTGTTCAAGGCCAGGCTGGGTAGGGCTCTGAGCAAGCTGGTCTAGTGCAAAGTGTTCCTGCCCATGGCAGGGAGGTTGGAACAGGATCATCTTTAAGGCCCTTTCCAAAACAAACCATTCTGTGATTCTCTGATGAAGGAAATTTTCTTATTTCTCTTCAGAACTACTACTTCAGAGCAGAACAAAACAAACTGCAATTCTTCAGAATGTATTCTAGGAGCAGGAATTTGCAGAATAATTTTGATGTTCACTACACACTCAACAATTAAAAGGTTAATTTTGATTAGATTATGGCATAGACTACCACTGATGCTAATCAAGTAGAAGAAAGTGGCTGAACCTGGGCACTGGTGCAGCACTGATGTACTTACTTTCACAGGCTGTCCTGATGGCTTGTACTTTTGGCCACAGACACTCCAGCAGAATTCTTGTTTCCTCACAAATCAGCATACATTCAATCCTCAGCTGGTAGCTAAAAAGAGATCAGTGGAAAAAACCACAACAAACACCACAAAAAACAAACCCCACAGGCCTGATTAATTGACTTGTGTTCAGCAAGAGCATCATCCATTTTAGGCAAAGTGCAGTACCAACATTCTTATGGCCTCCTTAATGCTCTGACATGAGAACTGCATTATAAATAAATCAAACACAGATATTTCCAAAGATGTCCTAGAAACTATTATCATCTCTTCTTTCAGAGTGCGATGCTGGACTGACATCTGGCAGTGACTACCTTGCATAATGAGGCCATAATTTTTACAATTCCTGGGCAACACTAGCCAGGATTTTAGTTCTTTTTAAGTACACAAACAAATCTGAAATATTTTGGCAGTGATGTCCTTTAATGACATTTAACTTCATCACAGATTAATATTGTGAAAGGAATTTTTTTTCTAAAGTACTTTTAAATATAGCTAGAAGTTTGAGAAAATTAAAAGCCCCAATTTCACCACCACATTTTCAAAAACGTGTCTCTGGTTGTGGCATGGCAACTGATCAGATTTATGGAGGGCTATTGCTATTACTTATAATGTATCACCATCTTTTTGTGAACAGCAGAAAGAGTTCTCTGCGTGCACCTCATTTGACTTGGTAAAAACTGGGGAGGTGGTGAAAGCACAGGCTCTGCTGTGATTCACTCTTGGATTTGTGAGCTCTCCAGTGGGTGAACTGGGATCTGTAGCCCAGGGGTGGAGTGAATCAGCAGCCTGGTGACAGGATTCAGTCTGCAGCTTCACGCCACACAGGAATAGCTGTTCAACAGTCAAGGGTTCTTTCATACCAAGGTTATTTTAACTGTAGTTTGCCAAAGGTGTCTGAAAGTCTCTCTGGCCTTTTGGAAGGAAAAAAAAAATATTCTCATACAAGGTCTGCAAATAGCAGTGAGATGATTTATCCTGAAGACTGGATGTCAAGAACATCCCTCTAGCACAAGAAACAGAGGCCTTAATTTTTATGGACAAGTCTTGAAAGAACCACACTCATGGAAAGAGATGAGGAAAATTTTGCTTACCTGGGAACTGCCAAAAGATAGAGATAAAACTGATCAGCATTTGCCAGCTGTGATTTTTTGTCTTTGTAAGATTTCAGGCCATTTATCTAACAGGGAATCAAAGAGCAAAATAACCACACATTTAACAGGGAAAAAAACACACAATAATTTCATTCTCTTTTTACAGGCATGAAACTTGCTTTTCTAAACTTTGTGTGCACAGGCAATGGGAATGAAGCAGGTGAACAATAAATTCTCGGTATGAACTGGTTTGCAAGGGCAAAAATGTAGGGCTTTTTTTTTACTGGAAGGTCTTTTGCCTTAGTACAGCATCTCCTAGGATGAATTCCTGATCTGTAGGCAGAGATTCAGGAAGCTATAATGCACAGACACCCAGAATCCCTTTAAAAAGATGGGTCCTTTCCCGTCCTCCTTTTTGAAACTTGCTCTGAAAGGCTCTCTATTCACCTAAGTCTACAAATCCTACTGTGTTTCATCCACTTAATTAAAATAACAGGATAGAGAGCAGCACTTTGTCTACACCTGTTGAGTCTCCCAAAATGTTTTTACTCAATTTTGTGTGAAGAGGTCAGACTGTTGCTGGGATGGACTTCCCATCACTCTGCCTTGGAATTTCATTGACCTAGATACAGCAAAAGGATGTGGGATCCAGGCATAGCTTCCTGTTCTAGCAGTGCAAGTATTTCAAGCTGAGCACACAACACACTGAACTCCACCAGAATGACATGTTAAGGGATACCTCCTGTTCTTCAGGCAGCAGTTTAAGTAGCTGTCTCAGTATGTCAGCATCCAGCTTGGATCTATCCCCTTTCTGAATCATGGCAGCAATGTCTTCATTGGAGCTGCAAGAAAGAGAGAAATGGTGGGGAGCACTGGGGGAGTAAAGACCTCAATCTCTCTGCTGGCACACATACTATACCTGCCTCCCATAATATTTGGATCTTAGTCCTCAAAAATACATGGAGATATGAAAATGCAAAGGTTTTTCTTTTAAGCCTAAAGCAATATTCCTTATAATTTAGGTTTGCTTTTTGGCCTTTGTTCATATTTACACAAGAAACCCAAAGCTCTGCTTTTACTGTGGATGTCCAGTGTCACTGAGAAGGCATTTACATTTGAATTCCTCCATCATTTGCTGTGGTTTGGGCTCTGGAGAGCTGGGCTCCCTCGGCCACCAGCACTAACAGAGGCATCACCCAGCTCAGAGCAGCCTCATCCCTCACAAGTGCAGTGGGGCTCAGCTCTTTGATCCCACAGTCACCAGCTGCTCCCAGGAGAGCTTCAACCACTGCCCAGGGAATCTTGCAGGAGAGGAAATAGCATCTGCATTAGGCTGTGCACCGTTCTCCCCCACTGAGAAGCAGTTTGTCATGGAAAAAGAATAATAATAATTAAAAACATCCCTCTGACTGATCCTGATTTATTCTTAATGAAAAGGGATTTCTTGGCTGAGTTTTCTTCTTGAAACCCTTTTAACATGGGCCATGACACAAAGGGCAGAAAGAGAGCAGAACATCCATCATTATCCTACGATAGTTTTAGGAAATCTAAGAGCAAAGATATTTTCCCAAAAACTAGTACAAATTCCTTTCCTCCCCCAGCCCTCCATGAGGGCTGTGACTTGGTAAATTTCCATTTCTTCAGTTTTTCAAACTGTTTCCTATTTATAGAAAAACTGCACATAAAGTCTATGTATGATTTTGGATCTGAACCCCTGGAAATGCCACTTTAAATGTAACAAAGTGACTTGAAACTTCCAGTCAACAGTCTTCCCTAACAGCTCCTGCCAGAATTTGATATTTATGACAATAATACCAAAGAAAAACATGTTTCTACATAACTGTACTGTTATTGATGAATATTGTCTCTTTAGGAATCTGTAGTGCATTCTAGGTTTAATACCAGTTTGAAGAATGATATTTTTTGTCTGGAAAGAGATTGCCACCTCTCATTATTAAAAAAAAAAGGGGAAGAAAAGTTGACTTTTTGTTAAAGAAAGATAGTACTTGAAAAGTATTTCTGCTAAATTAATTTAATATCTGAATAAACCCATAGATACATCAAATCAGTCATTCAGATGTTATTCTCCAAATCTTACCACTTAAATTGCTTCAGAAATATATTCAGGAGGAGGCTTTTCTTTGCACCTATGAATGTGATCTGTAAAAAGGGAAAAAAATTGGTCAGCCAGAAATACATTTACCTTAGATTCAACAGATTTTCTAGGGCTTTTGTTTGTTTATTGGCTGTGATTAATTCTTTTTTGGTAATAATATTATCAATAACCTTAATTGATCAAATCCCAAGTAATTGACAACAATGCAGGTTTTTAGATGTATTTGAGAAAGAGGCAAAGGCAGAGAGAAGGAAATTGATTTGCTTATTCCAGTTTATGAGAATTAATATTGAAATTCCCACATCCTCCTGCCTCAGATGAAGACCTATCCCTCAGGAGAGTTATTTCAACTTCTTTCATTCCAAACCTCCCCTGTGTTTTTTTTAAGGCAGCCTCAGGCAGTGGATCTCAAAATATTTCAAACTTTCTTATTATAAACGATTGCCAACAATAAAGAATGAATAAGCTTTTAACTTCCAAGAACCTTGCCATTTTCTACAAAAAGTGGGCAGTCCAAGTACCTCATTTTTTTTCTTTCTTTTTGGCTCTGTTTTCTCTGTAGGGAATGTTGGTGGGACAGAGAAAAGAAGCTCCAAGCTTGCGTAGTCAGGTTCCACAAGCTGCTTGCTGCTGCTTGGCATCACAGCCCATATGGAGTGGCTTTCTGGAAGAGAATAAAAGCTCAAGATGGACCACAGAGGTTGAGGAACACTTTTAAGGTAGTGTGATTTGTAAGAGGGAAAACTCTTCCAAGGATGAATGAAATATGATGTTCATTAGCCCTGGACAAATGTGAATTATTTAAGAGTGACAGCTCCCACAGAGAGTATCCCAAAGGTTTGAAGCCTAATTAAACCTGGAGGATTAGTGCCACATTCAATTCACTGAGCTGAAGGCAACAGATGAACTTAATGGGCTGCTTCAAATTGTTTTTGCTATTGCTGACCAGCTACACATTAGAGGACTGTGGTACCAAAACAGGGGATGCTGCATCCACTTAGGTAAACAACTCTTCTTGCAAGAGACCAAGACTCCCAAGCCCAATATTATTAGCAGACTCCTCAGGACCTATGCAAAAAACAAATAGAACTTTCAAACAAGATTTTGTACAACATGGGAGCCTTTAAGACAAGATCACCTTTTGCTTTAGGAGAGATTGCAACAATGACATTAAATGCATTGGGGATGAATCTCAGTTTGTCTTTCTGCACAAGAGAGAGGTCCATGGCTCAGTTTTTACATCTGTGTTTATATATTTTATCACAGCAGCAACTTTTTGTCCTCTAGGTCTCCTGGTCCTGGAGATAAGCAAGGAAGAACAACTGAGATCTGTGTTGTCTGAGCTGAATATTAAAAACTACAGCAAAACTGGAGATGTGTTTCCAGCCTCTTTGCTGGAACAAGACTTTTAAGCCCCTTTGGCTCATGCTAACCACAGACTCAGGGTTATTTTGTGTGTGTGTGTGTGAAACACCACACAAATCACATGCCTGTGGTCAGTATGAAATGAAGCTGGGGGCTACCCTGAGGGTACACATTCCCCAGCCCTACTGACAAGAGCTTTCAGCCTCAGATCTTGGCTGATACACCTTTTGGCTGTGCAAGAACATAAAAAGCAAAGCAAAACCTTCAGCTAAGAGTTCACTCAGTGGTGATGTGCTAGCAGTTCATTAAGAAGAACCACAGAACATGACTATTCAAAGGATCTTTCCACTCCACACAGAGTATTTTGCAAACCTTAATCAGCACAGACTCACAACACTCCTTTAAAAATAACAGAGATTGAGAGATTAAGAGAAGGTAACTCCAGTAGCCACAGAGTCTCAGCCCAGAGCTTCTTCCAAACTACTGTTTCCTCCACTAATTGGCAGAGGACTCCCTTTCCATATTAATTTTGGGATTATTATTGAGAGCAAGCAAAGGGACCACACGTGTGACCTGACTTTTGAGTGAACCCATCAGCCCAGCATTACAAACAAGCACGTACGTCTCACCACGTCAGAGGGGAGCTTCTGCCAGTGGAGCAACTTCATCCTCAATGTTGGTGTCTTCTTACTGTGGGGCTGCTCCCCACGTCCACAGGTAAGATGACTGCACCCAGGACTGCTGCATGGTTGAGGAGATGGGAGTGATGGGGCATTTATGCCAGGCATGGAAACAGGGGGAGGAGGCACCTTGCACCCAGGAGGTAGGGGTGGAGGTGCTGGCAGCTGTGGTAGCAGAGCTGGTATGATAGACTGCTTTTGGGAAGAAGAGGAAACATCTTTCTGGGAAGGTGATGCGCTCCCTGGACAATGCTCTGACTTCCCAGAAAGGCCAGCTGCTGGAGAAAGGCTCAGGTCTGAACTGGGGTACTCCTCTTCCAAATCCATATTAACTTGAGTGCATTTGTTCACCTTTGGAACAGATCTTCTAGGCACTGTTTTGTGGGGATTTGAGCAGCACATGCTTTTTAGCAGGTCCTCCATGGCTTGCCCTGGTCCCATTTTCCTGCTCTACAAGACAACAAGGAGGTGCATGGATTAGCAAAGTTCCTCACGACTGCTCTCTACTTGCAATTCCTACAGAGATGCAGAAATAACAGTGGCTTTCACATTAAGGTAAGCAACAGGAATATGTCTAACTGCTTTACAAGTGATAGTTTGTAGCAGTTTCACCTTGCTGAGTGGGGAGTAAAGCAGTCCTTCAGGCCATAAAGTTCATTTTTGACTTCTCTTGATCCTTCTACATTCTTGTTATAATGCATAAAAAAAGAGCAAATGCTATCAGCATAGTAAACCCTTACCTGGTTGTTTTTTCCCCTGTTGACAGCTGTTTGGTGGGGTGGAGAGATGCCTCCTGGAGAACTTACTACAGTTGTTCTACAGAAGGGACATCTCAAACAGCAGGGACACAGCCCTGAAAAACCATGTTGCCACAATTTGCCTCGAGTGCAGAAGGGTGCAGGGGATTTAAAGAGAAGCTCTCAAAATAGCCTAATAAAGTAAACAAGCTACAGCTGAGGAGGAGGAGGAGGATTCAGGGTGAGCTGCTTAGGTACTTGTGACTACACATGGAAGTGACTTGTAAGCATTTCAGTAAGTAAGATTATCTTACCTATTTTGCCCTTAAAACAAATTTTAATCTAGGGAAAAATCTTTATATTTGTCTTGAGACAATACAGTTTCTTTCAGAGCTTCTTGCAAAAGACTGCAGGAGTTCCTATCTTGTATGTATGCCCAGTTTAAAACATGGAGACAGTCCTACAAAAGTTAGTAAAGTATTTGCTGTTTTAGGACTTGGCTTTGCTTGCTTGACTGAGCAAACCTTTGCAAACAATTGCATTTCTTGTGGCTGAGCAATGTCCTGGGACACTTAATCTCAGTAGCTGGAGCTGCTGTGTGATTTTTCTCTTTATAACCTCTACAGCAATGGCCATCAAAAATGGCAGGAGGAGCACGTGCTAATAGGGGAGCAGTGAACAAACTATCAATGACACAGTAGGTGCAGCATTTTTAGGATATATGTAGGCAGAAACATCCCATTCTTGAGCAAAACACACGTGAATAGCATCAGCAGTTTTAACTATGTGGGGACTTTCACTTCCAGTGCAGCATGAGAGATTTTTTTGGTACATACACCACATTTATGTTCTCAAAGAGCTAGGTTAATACTTACTAATGATGATATATTGTTATATAGGATAATCCTTATGAACCATTTTCCTCCTGACACAGCAATTTTGGGCAGTTACTAACACAGAAAAAACTCATTAGGTGAGCTGCATTAAAACCTGCCATTGATGCATCTCTAGTCCATAGCACATCTGTAAAGCATCTTCTATAATTTGTAATAGTTTGTCTTTGAAAACTAGCACTTCATAGTGATGACAATCTCCAGCTCTTACAGCCCCAGTGCAATTGTAAACCAATGCATCTAAAGCAAAAGAAAGCAATAAAAATTTGATATCTTTTTTCAGTCTTAATTTAGTAAGAATGGCTTACATTAGAAACATTAAATGTTAAATCAGCCAGTAAATAACATTTGATTTACATACTAAATGGTACCAGTTAAAATAACTAAGTCAAAGGCCTATAACAGAAAATTAATATTAACCATATTTGCGGTTTACTTGAATTAATTTGTCGTTGTTTTCCATATTTCTTTTTGCAAAAATAAATAGTTTCCCCAAAGGTAAAGCAGGCTTACATTTAATTTAAGTAAACAATTTAATGTATCCCCTTTAGGACTTCAAAATCTTTGTGGTAAACTTGTACATATGTCTGTAATTACCCTAACAGGACAAGTGAAGGATTCAGCCCTATGAAAAAGCCTAATGAGAAATGAGAAAGCCTAATGAGAAATAAGCCACTTTCTGCTAAAAGTATTAGGAGTAAAATGAGCTGATTAAAAAAAAAATCTTATTAGAAATGCTCATATTAAAATTCTGCTGCTTGTTTATTTTAATTAAGCTATAGGGAGAATCAGCAAGACTATTAATTAGGAAGCTCTTTTTCTTTTAATCAGAGTGCTCATCTAAATTGCTACAGGGTTTGTGTAAAGAAAAGTCTTATTTTTAAAAATCCTACTAACAAGTAGTACTATGCAAGGAACAGCTAATATGCTTTGAATGATAAATAGGCTTATAATAATGGATCTCCAAAGATTATACTTTAGAGACTATGTAGAGAAACCCATGCTTTTAAAAAGATTAAAGCTTTGGTTTAACTTCAAGGCAGCTGTAACTTACATTGCTGATAATGTTCAAATGAGCTTGTGGGTATATATTAAAAAGAAATCTCTGTGTGAAATTTCCCCTTAGAAAGTTCAACCTCCCCTCCCTGGTGAAATATATAAATTAATAGACACACATCTCAATGCAGCCAGACAAGCACTTACACTTGTGCTACTTATGCAGGGCAGGGGACAGAGATTGACTCAATAAATCAGCCCAATTCTGATGACCCTGTTGAATCAGTTAACTTGCAATTACCTGTGAAGATATTTTCAGTGCTCTACTACTCCACCTTTTGTTTTATGGGGAAACCTGATGATGCTTGAGGACCACAACAATACAGGGTTTCAGTTCCACTTTTTTATCTGACTACTGACATGCTAAAAATAGGCACATTTTTCATTAGCCTTGAAAGAGAAGCTGTATTTTGACAACAGAGGGTTTAGAATTTTAAGTCAAATTAAATAAATATCTTACATCTGTAATTTTGATTATGTAAACACTCCAATATTTTACTGCTTGTGTTGCTAATGGACTGATGTGGGGCTACCTTGTTTTGTAAAACTTGATTTTCTTTGTAATGGGGAATTTCATCCATTGGTCACTATTATACTATTAATGGGGATTTCAATGAATGTTTCAGAAGACCTGACATTTCCTCTTGAATATAAATACATAAAATGTTTCTCTTGAGGGGGAAGTTGTTTAGGAACTGTACCCCACACACATTCAAGGTAAGCACAGAGTGTACACCTGCAGGGTAAGATAGTTTTGAGGATATGAAGATGTACTTCTTACCAAATGGCTGGAGCTGAGCAGGAGAAGGTACAACCCACCTGGGGACAGGGTTAGTCACTTGTTTATGCAGACAGCTGCTCCCTTACTAGAACAAAGCTGTTGTTCATTAGCTCCCAATGGGCTCCACTTGCTCTGTTTTGGATTCAGGCACTGACTTGCATTAAGATGCTCCTGGTGTAATATTCCTCACTGTTGACTTTGCAACTTGTGCAATTTATTTGTGATGATTATGATTCTTAGGAGGATAAAAATAAGAAGAAGGTGATAATAGAAATCTCAAACCTTTCTTGCACAAGCAATCTTCTCACTATAAGATTCACTCTTTTTCTTTCAGATAAATTCCTAGGGGTTTTCAAGGTTTTTCTGCAATCTAGGGTCAGAGAGGCCTTTGGGAAATAGTAATTCCTTGCAAGTTCCCCTCTGCCTTTTGTTTTGATTCTAGTATAGCTACAAACATTAAAGAGAAAAAAGGAATTTTCTTTTTCTTATTGCTAACAATATTTCTGTTGTGGTATTTTTCATCAGTGTTTGTCCAAGTGTTTCAAATGAAGTCATTGCCCCCAGTTTAGAGATGGGGAAACCGAGGCAAAGCTTATGTGCTTGCCAACTGCCTCTTAGGCAGAAAATGAGTTCTCTCAGTAGCACAAGTTGCTGGCATTTCATTTCAGTGCTCTGTCTGTCAAAAGCCTCTTTAGTCTTGCAGTCCACCTCTCATTAAGATCCAGCTACTGCTGTGCCTCCATTTCCTCTTATCAGAAAGCTGGAAGCAATTGGAAAATGTTGGAAACAAAGTGAAAGAACTCATTTTTCACTCTGCAACTGCCCCTGCTGCTGGCAGGAATGTGGCTGTGAAAAGTATGTGGACTCTGCCCTAGGGATGGAGTTAATGAAAAAGTCCTCCAAGGGAGCTGGCTCCACTTTTTGGCAGCTGGTGGTAAGGCAGGACCCTTGGGATGTGCTGCAGAAGGAGCCTGGGCCAGCAGCAGCAGCAGCAGCTGGGGGTGGCAGATGTTAGGAAGCACCTGCTGCTAAGACTTTGCTGGTCTCTGGGCCCTGCAGCAGTGATGAGGCAGTTCAAGGAACCATGGAAAGGTGTCTGTAAAATATGGGGACAGACTCTGAGAAGCAGGAGGCTGGGAGAAGATGTGTAGGATCAGCAGTGAAATTTGAGAGAATAGGGATGAACTCTTCAAAATTGAAATAAATGTCAACAGTTACTTCAGTTGGGCCTTGTATAGCTAAAGGGATTGAAGACAGGACATAACAGCTTTAATCTTTGGATAATTGCTAGGTTTGAGTTAAGTCATGGTTTGAAGAGATTGCTGTTTGCTCTCATTTGATCTACACACATTTGTGCTATGGTTTGCATCTGGACCTCTGCAGGCAGCTGTGTGTGTCACAAAACATGCCTTGTGGAGATCAGGGTCTGTTCTCCGTCCTCTAGACCTCTACCAAGGTAGAGCAGTTGAAAATATTTGGAGGGGGAAAACCTCTTCTTGTGCTGTTTTCCCTGGGGTCTCTCCAATTCAGGGGGTGTTTCAGAAAAAAAAAATATTTGTCTGTGATTCAGGATGGGTTTGTAGACTGTTGGTATGGTGAATGCAGTCACTACCCCAGGGGCATATTCTTCTGTGTATAACACTGGTCCACCAAAGAGGATTAACACAGAGACCTGAAAGGGTTTCTGGACTCCTATTACTCCTACCTTTTCTACTTCTCTTGTATCTGCTTCTTGCTGAACAGAGAATCATAAAAACATTGGTTGGAAAGTTCACCAGAAATGATTTTGTCCAAGCTCCCTTTCAGAGAATTATCATCACTGCTCTGGTTTTGTCTGAGCTGTGAATATCTGAACAAATGGAGGTACAAAACATGGCAAAGTGTATAAAAAAACTGTTGGTCTCAAAGGATGAATTGTGGGAATTGTGTGCTACTGAGGGTTTCATTTAGATTACAAAATCAAATTGTGGGTTTCAAAGGATTACAGGACCAGACTTCATAGACTTGTTTCCCTTTTTGCCTGTGCTGATTCTGCTTCTCCTCTTTCTTCATCTATTCTGACTGATGGATTTGGTCATTAATTGTCACTAATTCATGACTAAACTTACAGCAGATTATGCTGTATGAAGCCACATAAGTACCAGACAAACACATCAGGTTCTGCATGCCCTGAGCAGGGCAAACCAACCATAACCATAATAATGTACGTGCCATCAGCAAAGACTGCTGATCTGAGAAAAAACCTACTTTGACAGGCTTGGGAGTGTATCTAAACTGACTTGATAGGAACTGACTGCCACAGGGTGATTCTTGTCTTCTGACTTTGAATAATGCAAGCTGAGCCTGCCTAAAGTCTCCATTAGGGAAGCAGAGGACTCCTGCTAATTCCTACCAACACCTGGCTCTGTGTGAATTGTCACACACAACTCTTGCAGGAGTTGTGGATGCTGCAGCAAAGAGAGCATTAGAGAGCTCCTAATGTGAATTAAGTGCTAGCACAGCACGGATGAAGGGGTGAGTTACTTCCAGAGCTGCTGAATATGTTGATTAACTTGCAGTGATCAAATTCTCCCCTGATATTTAAGGTCTAGTACCTGCTCTGAACTAAGGAATTGGAAACATTTTTCTTTATTATGGACCTCATTTCCATTGCAAATCCTGCAAATCATGTGGTTATTTTGCAAGATTGACACCATGCAGTAATTGCAAACATCTAGAGAGGTCCTGTCACTATCACTGCCCCATTTTTAACCCTCTGTAGTCACACTTCCAGTAATGGGAAAGCTGTTTATCATATCCTGCCCAGTTTTGATTGTGAGGTGACCAAACAAAATGTGGTTTCTGATGAAGTTGGCTCATGACTGTATTTGCTTTCAGACTCATTACGGGGACACAACCTCATGACTAACATGTTCACTCATATTTCATGGCCATGACTATTAGCGCACAGACAGAATGAGCCAGGGTTTCTACAGAGCTAATGTTTAGCATTGGTAGGCTTGCATGTTGTACTTGGTTGATCACTGTGTACCAGAAATATGAAGCCCTAGATCCAGGCTTTACATTGAGATGGAATGGAAACTGGTTAGTTTTCCTAAAACAGGCTTATGCATTTTAATTTCAATTTATCCTGCCTCTTTCTAACAGGAACAGAAGGTATTTCTCAGCCCCCATGGCTGTGTGGAATGTAGGAGAGGACCAAATGGTACACTCAGCCCAAGAGACACTGGCATAGCTTGGAAATTTCGGCCATGCTCCAAGTAGAATGCAAAGCTGTGGTGGTGCTCATGAACTAGATACAGCTCCATTTATATATCTCCTTCTTTTCAAAGAATCATTAATACTGGAGAAGGACCTCCAAGATCATCAGGTCCGACCTTTGACTGAACACCGCTGTGCCAACTAAACCACAGCACTAAGTGTCACATCAAGATGTTTCTTGAACATTTATAGGGATGGTGAGATGTCATGCAGAGAGAAAATTAAGAAGGCAAAAGTTCAGCTAGAATTCAATCTGGCCACTGCTGTTAAAGATGATAAAAAGTTTTTTTTATAAATATACTGCCAATAAAAGAGGGACACGGAAAATCCCCATTCTCTATAGGATGTGGAGGGGAACATTATCACCACAGATGAGGAAAAGGCTGCCTTTGCCTCAGTCTTTAACAGTAAAACTGGTTATCCTCAGAGCAACCAGTCCCCTGAACTGGCAGACAGGGACAGAAAAGAGAATAGGTCCCCCACAATCCTTGAGGAAATGGTCAGTGACCTGCTGTGCCACCTGGGCACTCATAAATCCATGGGGCTGGATGGGATCCACCCAAAGGTACTGAGGGAACTGGCAGAAGAGCAAAACAATTTGTAATTACTAAGCATATATGACAATTATGCTTTATATCCTATGTGGAAAATATAGGACTTTGATGGATGAATTCTCATGAATTATAGGTCTTCTCCATCCCTACGAGAGAAAGGAAACTCACCAAGTATTTATTTTTATTCTAAACTTTGAAATATTTTCAGTATTGGAAAAAAAAAAAAACAACCAAAACTCCCCAAAAACCGTGAAAATCCATCTCATTAAACATATATGATTTTTGATGTGAAATATTTAGAAAAGACTTCTGATTTCTCTTGTATTTTCATTTTATCACATAGCCAATGCTTAATTACAGAAGATGTATTTATTTGGCAGCAAGAAGCTTGTGGTGGTCACAGCCTGGTTTACATACCAGACTTCATGTGCAGTTGCTGTAATATACCACAAAAATTCTATTTTGAGGTCTGTACTCATGATTGACTTAGAAGATCACAGCTCTGTTGAACTGGCCATGATATTCTTTTTACCAAGAATTAATTTGGTCTTGCAGCCACTGAAAAATCTTCAGCTCCTTTATGAGCTTTATTTCAAGCTCATAAATGGAACAAAACTGCACATCCCAGCTGAGTTTCAGTTTTTGACCTGCTCTGATTCTTTTCTTCTGTTCTTCTGAAATCACTGTAATGGAAGCAGAGCTGCTCTGGAGAAATAAATTATAAATGTTGTGCTTGAGTCTGCTGATTGGGATGTGATTGAATAGATAATTTACAGATGATTATTGAACAAAGAGCCTCTGGTGGCTCAAAATAACCCATTTCTTTGTAAACTCTTGAAAGCAGGGGAAAAATAATGCCAAAAAAACCTCTCTTTTAAGGCCAAGGTAAGCACATAGAGCAATAAAAACTCTGGCTGTGGAAATGAGCTGCTCTCTCTGGGTGGAAATGAGGGAAGCTGAAAGATCCAGATGGAGAAATGGACACATGATGTAGCATCTGAATTGAGCAGCCAGTGGAGCATCAGCAGGAAAGGTTCCCCAGGTAACACCCAGAGAACCTGTTTGTTCCTCACTCCTGCATCTCCAAATGATGATGATGATGATATTGATCAATCAGTGGGGTGGTGAGGAGGAAGCTGGCTGTGCACTGCTAGCCTGGGCTCAGGCTCTTCTGGAAACACAGAGCTGGGAGAAGTTGTTTAATACTCAGGTTTTTGCAGCTTGGAGTCTAATCTGAGAGCAGCAGAGCTACACTGAAGAGCAAAAATATGGCTTGGGTGATGTGCTCTGAGACTGGAAAAGGGGGAAAAAGGGGAGATAGCTGTAGATATGATAGAGACAGTCCTGCAAATCAAACCTGGGTGGCACAGTTCTACAGGGAATGCTGGGGGAATCCTTGCTTCAGCCAGCAGGAATGAGTTTTCTGTTGCAACAGGGCTGTGCTGCTCTGCTGTGGCTCCTGCACTGAACCTGACCACGTGTCTGTTCTCAACTCATCTCTGCTTCTGTTGACCAGTTCTCAATATGCTCATAGTGATGCCTTGGTTAAAGCAAACCAGTGATTTAATTCTTGGTTTCACTTTTTAAGTTTTCAGTATTACAAGGACATTACAAATCCTATTAAGCAGAGCAAAATAAGCTTTAGTCTGCACATTAGTTTAGCCACAGTGAGTTACCATTTAAATCAACAGTTCTGAAATGTACCCAGTTCTTCCACTGGATTTATGTTTCAGCACATATCACACCATAGATTCAACAAACATAGATAATTTTAAATGGACAGCTATGTACAAAATTATTATACAGTGTTATTACAAAACTTAAGAAATAAAGCTCTGAATTTTGAAAACACAGTACTGCACAGTCCCAGTTTTAAAGCCAAAGTAACATGATTCCACACGTTCTGCAGCTTGGATGCAGAGTCTTGAGTACAAGCAGCTGACAATGGAAGTAAAACCCAGAGATTTACTACAGGATAAGCTGAAAACATGTCCAATAGAACACTCTGGAAAACCTCTTCCTTTTGCTTTAGAAAGAGAAGCCAGGACCCTGGTTCTCCAAAAGTTGATGGATGCACCAGCGGGTGTGACAAGACTACTTAAGACTCTACTGATGTGCTTCAACTTAATTGCACATAAGCATCCTGTAGGAACCAGACACTGTTTATATGGCCATATATTTATTAAAATACATACTTTTCCTTTTACTTGCTTTTCCCCCTGTAACCAATTTAAGTGACTGAGAGTAAAAATATATTTGTCTAATCTGGGTCTTGGACCTGGCCCAATATATGAGTCGTCAGTGGGCAGTGAGCAGAGGGATTTAACACACCTCCACCTGTGATGGTACAGCCACTGCTTAATTTATACCCTTAATTTAGTCGAGGCACTGCTGTTTTTAACACTTCTTCAAGGGCTGAACAGTGCAGTCTGCTCTTGGGCCACACTCAGCTGTCATTTCAAGAGGAGTTTGGCCTAAGAGCAGGTTGAAAGCCTTGGCTTCCAGGACAGCGGATGACAGGTCTGACCCTTTCACTGCCACTGTGCACTGAACCATCCCCTGCCCCACGGGTGCCCAGTGCAAGGCACAGGCTGAGGGGTCCAAAGTCTCTGGGGAGGCTCTTGAGGTCCTGGGGAGGGGAGTGAAAGGCTGCATGAGGAGAAGCTGTGGGTCTTCATGGGGCAGAAGATGTCCATGGTGGCATTTCATTGATGCAGATCCTGGAGTCTCAGAAGCTGGCAGCACTCCAGGGACACACGAGAGGTTCTCTCATACCTTCTGCCTTGCCACGACACCTGCAGGAAGAGGGGGAAATGCAAATTATTTGCAACTATGAACAAAAGTGATGTGGTTTTGCATGCATGTATTATCTAATGGTTGAGGTGCTACTAGGGAATTGGTTTCATCTGTTCCTCAGATAACCTAAAAACATGTAGTTTGGTGTACTTAATGAAAACCTCATGTTTCCAGAACCAATCTTGATGCTCCTGAGTTTGGGCAACATTGCTTTTAAGTTTAGTCCAATAACATATATCCTTCTAGGTATTAAATTGCTGAACCAACTAAATCTACAGGATTTAGCAGGTCTGTCAGAAGGATGGGGCAGCATATTGGCCTGTCTCACTCCATAACTGAATCAAATGCCATTTCTGAAGGCAGACACGAAGGCAAAGGACTAGCAGGAAGATGAGCATTAGATTGATGACATTCTCACAGTCTATTTAAAAACTGCTCACAGACAATACTGGGTCTGCAGAAGGGGAGGTGAAGCATCTCTCCCTCAAGAATTAAAGGAAAACCTCAACTCTTCAATCCCTTCTGTGTCTTTGCAGGGGAAGGTTGATGTGCCACTGTGCCATGTGCAAGTAATTTCTGCCCTTCTGCACGTGCCCTCACTCCTCACCAGGCTGTGGTCTCTGAGTTGGTCTGTCCTCCTGGTTTGGTTTTCCTTTTGTTTTCTAGGGAATAAATCAAATAGATTTCTGAGCAGGGAAATTACTAAAGCCCAGTTGCCAAAGCTCAGTTGCTTATGGACTTGTGCTTTCAAGGCTTTTCCTTCCCCTAACCATTCCAAGTGATGTACACAGGGGAGGAAAAGGGGAGCTGCACAGACAGATGTGAACATTTGTCTGTAGGAATTCTCTAGGGTTTAAGGCAGACACACTCAAAGAGCAGCTCATTTGAGTTCAGGTGTTTTTAATGTCTCTCTTTTACTGTCATCTTTATAAAATAATTATTTAAGCTCTTTCTGCACTTGGTTGGAAATTAGTTGAGATGTTAACAGGGTGCACACAAACAGTGTCACCACCAGTGCCTTGATTCCAGAGAAAAAAAGGCTAAACCATTTCTTTCAAGAACATGAAGATAATGTGGAATACCACTTTTTAGATGTAAAAGCTGACATTTAAAGACATTAACATTATTACAGAAATTGCTGCATAACAAGATATGGTTAAGGTGAGGCAAGAACTCAGTAGCTGATTACAGTCTTTTACTGCTCTGAAATATTATCACAGTCTCAGGCTGTTCCTGCCCTCTGCTGATGTCAGAGAAGCTCTAAAAACTCCTAAGAGGTTTGAGTCTTGATCCCTGTAGCTGGATCTGCACAAGAAGGAAGATTTCTGTGCCTTCACTGAGACCCATTAACTTCCACATCACCAAATCCACCAGACAAAGAAATATCCTGTACCAAAAGAGAACTAGTGGGAACCTGAACAGACCATCTATGCTTGGAAGAAAACATAAAATTAAAAAAAAAAAAATCATGTGGGAGATCTTAGGAAAAAATACTAATTGGCAACACTCTAGGCTTGCTGAATCTGTCTTATCAAGAAGTTCTGTCCTATCTGTCTCATCAAGACACGAGCTGGGTTTGGGAGAGGAAGCTCTCCAGCAGGAAACTAAGACAAGCAAACGGGTTTTTGCTTCTGCTTTCCTTGCTGTGTGACGTACAGAAGAAGAAAAGGAAAAAGAGAAGTGCAGGTTTCAAGGTGTAGCTCATTGCTGCCCTCCTGGCATCAAAGCTCAGGCAAGCTCTGCTGATGCAATGCCAGGCACTGCATTCCAAGGATGCAGTGAAACTCCTGCCCGACTCCATAAAGGTACTGTATGCCCATGCATTTATCTGTGCTGAATTTCTACGTCTTCCTAGGACAAAGCAAAACTATGGTTTGTATATTTTTTTTTTCAAATATGACTTTTTAAAAGCCTGTATGCTTAAAAGAAAAAATTGAGTTAACTCATAGTTCCAGCTGCCCTTCAGCAGCGTGTCCTCTGGTGGTGGCATACTTCTCACCTATGCTTCCTTGTTACTGTTTTCTGTTCCAGCAGGAAATCTTCCTTAGGATTTTTAAACCAACAGAGCTACCTTCATGTAATCCTATGGTACAGCAAGTAAAGAGCCAAAAGGAGGGCAGGAGTAGTGAGGACTGTAACTACCCAATGCATATCCCATTTTCTCTTGCTAGCAGTGATGCTCCATGTGCAGGAACAAAAGCAGTCCTGTGGAGAAACCCTGCACAGATCCCTCCTGTCTCTGTGCAGGAGCAGGGCTCCCAGCTGGGCTCCCAGCCCCAGGGAACTGGGGATGCTGGACAATAAATACATTCCTTTCAGGAAACAAGACAAAGAGATTTGATAATATTGATTTAGTTCATAAGAGATGCTCATCAGCATGGAAAGGACAATGCGTAACTATGCAATTTCAGTACAGTGGGTGTTTAAGTTGTTTATTTTTCTTGTTTTTCTTTCCACTTGCTGTAAAAACAGGGGAAGTTTTGCAAATAAAAGTCTCATCCTAGAACTCCTTTTGAGGGGCAACCGTATGTTGCCAGCATTAGTGAAGGGTGCAGGGAACTTGTGTGCAACTCTGGAGTTGAATTTAGCTTTTAGTGGGAGCTGGTATCTTGCCCCAACTAGTATTTGTCCCTGGGTCCAGTGTTTTATTCCCTTTATTCCCCTTTTCCAGGAATAAATTATTCCCTTTCCCATATTTAAACAGTGCTATAGAAAATGGCTACCCACAAGCAAACCAAATGTTCTTTGCTGGAGGTAGGTACTGAAATTGCATTTTTACAGTTTTTGAGAAAATAATGTGATCAAAGCAAGGACTTTGTTCATCACATGAAGTCTGATTGTTTGGTTAGAATAATGGCTTTTAATTATCTGCAGGGAGAAGCAGTTTGGCTGCTGCTGACACAGAGGACAAACATGTGGGCTGTGACCCTGTGTCGAATGGAGATCAGCACTGACTCCACTCAACGCAAGATCAACACCCTGGAGAGTAAAAATCAGAGTAACAAATTTATTTCAGATGTGTTTGTGATTAGACACAGAGACAAAAAGCTTAGGTGATATGCTGAATACTGATTAGGTCTGTGAAGTCCCAGTGCTGTGGTTAGTTCACAAAAAAAATCTTTGTGAGTTTACATACCTCATTGTGCCACACAATCTTTTTTTGTTTTATTATCTCCAGTATCAGTCTCAACCTCTGCTTTTGAACAAAAGAGAGACACTAAATATATCAGATCATGGCAAGGCCAAGGTAACAACAGGGAACTTTTTATGATGAAAATACTGTCTAGTAGCAGAGAGGTCTCTAAGAATATAGAATCTTTGAATGGTTTGGGTTGGAAGGGACCTTAAAGATCATCCAGTTCCAGCCCTCTTGATGCCATCCCTGGATGCCCAGGGAACCCTGTGTCTTTTGCAGGCTGGGGTCAGTTCTTAAGACAGAATTTCAGGTGTCAGGAAAGCATTGCAGGGCTGGGAGCACAGGATGCTCCCACTGCTGCAGCTTTTGCTCCTCAGATAAAGCAAAGTCAGGAGCCAACATTACAGGAAACAACTTCTCATTTGTGGCTTGTTTTTAACAAGGGGAAAGCGACACGTTTAGAAATGTAAATTACCACAACCCTGGGGCATGCTGCACTAAAAGGTTAAGTCCCTCTGAGGTAGATGCTCAACCTATGCTGTCTAATGGGTATTCAAACCCCGCTTTCCTTTCTCCTCCACCCTCCTTAAAAGAAAAAACATCAAGCATTGGTAAAAAGAGACTTTCCCATTTGCCTGTCCATTTGTTTGACCTCAGGATCCTGCAGGAAACAGGTTTTGGAAAACATATTGTAAGTTCTAAAGGCTGACAGACCCATCTGCCTTCACTACAAGGCATCTCCAATTTGGGAGTAAGGGTGGTAGGCTCTGAAGAACTTGGACACTGTTCTCAGGTTTGGGACTGGCTGAGGACTTTTGGTAGGAAGAGGGAGGCCTGTGTGGCTCCAGGAGCTGAGCTCCCTCCCAGCCCCAGCAGGGCAGCCCAGCTGGAGGATGGATCCTTGGTGGAAGCATCAGCAAATGCTCTTTTTCAGTGACTGACCTTTCCCCCTCCCTCTGCAGCAATGGTTTGAGGGCCTGATGTTTAGAAGCCACCTAAAGTACCCCTGGGGCAGGTTGTCAGGCAAAGTGCTGTGGCAATGAGGGGGAAAAACCAAACAACCCCAAGGCAGCATTGATGTTGCTGCTTTTATGTGTTTATAAGTAGTTCAGAGGGGTGATTGCTGATTAAGTACCAAGTATTAACTGCTCTTAATCACTGCTCTGGAGCCTAATGGAGCTCATGTTTGCACATAACCGTGCCTTGCAGCTGTCTTTAGCACACTTGACAGATGTGCTTATTGCCATCTTTACTGCATATCTGTAATGGGCTTTTGAATTATTGATTCATCATTACTCCTTTATAAACTACTTATACATGTCACCAGAATGAACTATGCTTTTGTTTTCCTTTTTAAAGCTCTTTCAGGTTTGAAAAATATAATAGCTGTACAAAACAGTGTGACTCTAGGGGTAGGGGCATTGGGCTTTGAAGTGGAAAGAAATATACAAATATATCAGGAAGGTTCCCACATTTAAGTCAGTCCCCGAGGGTTATTTATAAAATAGGCTACCTGAGTAGCTTTTGCTGTGCCTCTTCTTCTTCTTCCGTTTCCCTGATGGCCTCTGCTTTTCCCTGTCACTGTGAGTTTGCTCTGGGGGAAGTGTTGCTGAGCAAGAGGAGTCGGTGGCCGGCTCCTCTGAGAAGGATTTGTCTTGAGACGTGTCCAACAGCGAGTCTGTTCCAGGGTCTTCGTTTTCCTTTGTCATTTCTTTTGATTCTGCCTTCTGAGCCTCGTTGCAGGGAGCAGACTGAGCACTCTCTGAGCCATCAGCTGGGCATTCCTTGTCCTGCCCTGCTGACATGGACCCCTTAGTCCAGCTGAGCTGGTCTCTCAGAGCAGAGGCTGAACTGCTGCTCACAAAGCTTATCCTTGTGCCTATGTCAGCCACAGAGAAGGCAATGGAGCCGCTCTTTGTGCTGGGCTGGAGGCTTTCCACGTTGTTTGCCTGCTCCATTCCGGGGCCCAGCATGGTCTGACTGGCTCCATCAGCTTCCCCCATGCTCACTGAGGGGCTTCTGGTCTGGGACTCCAGTGGCAGACTTCCTCCAGCACTGTTTGTAGACAATACCTGGCCTGGAGCTGAAGCATTTGTAACACCTCCACCTGCCTCCATCTTGGTTGAGGGAGGAGTGCTTTCTGAGGGATGATCATCCTTGTTTTGCTTGGTCTTGTCATCAGTCTGCTTCCCTGCTGCTTGTGGATCCTTCATGCTCTGTCCTTTAAACAGAAAATACACAGTCAGCCACAGCTGCAGTTTTACCAGGAATCACCTAAGATGCACCTACCCTGCAGAGGTTACAGGTTAGCAACTCTCTGTGGAGGGAGCACTGACCCTAAAGCAGCTAAGCAGAGGCAGCACCAGTTTATCCTCCCTGTACCTCCCCTTCTTATACCCATGTGGTCAGCCCAGCTGGACTCCAAGCTGCAGCTCAGCAAAGCCCCTGATTTGTTTCCAGCAGCTGTTAATGTGCCTTTGCTACAAAATGGCTGATTTCCATGGAGGCTCCAGGACTTGCAAGGAAGCCTGAAAGTCTACAGCAGAAGAGAGAACCTGCCTGTGAGGTCCTGGACTAGGCTCGACTTGGCTGTGTGAGGACTTCAAGGCTGTCCACTAGCCAGCCTTAACCTGCCCTTGCAGAGCAGGTCCAGGAGAGCCATGGACAGACCAATGTCCTTGGACTTGCCTAACTGCACTGGCACTGAGGTCAAGAGACCAAAGAAAAGCTAAATCCATGGGCTGTCTCCTCACAAGCACCTAAAGCACTTGGGTACTTCTGCAAATAGGGTATCTTATGTTTTTTAAAGGGCTTCTTCAGTCTCCCAAGTGTAGACTAAGACGGGATGCAGCAGTCTCCAAGACAGAAGCACACTGAGCTACTGAGACTTGAGAGCATGGAGGGGACTTGTGTGGGGATCACAGCAGTGCCCCATCAGCATGGTGCCATGGCTGACACATGGGTCAGGCACCTCAGAGGGTTTATCAACACAGATGCAGGGCCATGCTGCTCCAAATTCCTGCTAATTCTGGGACAGACCTGGCTAGCAACAGCTCAAGGCTCTCTGCTCCTCTTCTCCTTGGCACTGGCTGCAAAGCCTTCTTAAATATGCCCCAAATGCAAAGACAAAGGCTTCTCGCTGGTGCCTGCTTGGCTCAGGCTCAGAGGCAGATGGGAATGATTAGCTGCAGGTACAGTCAGGTCTGTGTCCTTACCAGACTGGCTTTCCTCAGGGCTCTCTGCAGACAAGGGTTTAGGAACTGCCTCTGCCTCGTGTCTGTTCTTCGTCTTCCTCAGCGTGAACCCTTTCCTTATGTCGGCGAGCAGGGCGTCGATGACACACACCTCCTCCTGCTTCATCAACCCCTTCTTGACTGGGGAGAGAGAGAGATGGATGTTATACCTGCCCTGAGACAAGCCAGGAGGAGCCTGCAGTGATGCCACTGCTGTCCCAGCACAAGCAGCCACTGGGCAGGAGCAAGGCACCTACACCAGGCTTAGGAGCAGCCAGTGCTCTGTGATCCCACACCAGCCCATCCTGGCTGAAGACAAGGGATTTGCTCCCATGTCCTGGTGCTACAGCCTGGCACCAGTGGCACCAGCTCTCCTGGACATGTCCCTGGTTGTCCCATGACTGTGGAATATTTCCTGTTTGTTATCAATGTTGGTAGGAGCCCTTTTTATTGGAAAAAAAAATAATTTGTTTTTTCTTTTCTCTCAGCTTCTTCCAATTGCATTTTTCAGTCTTTCATTTTCATCCAAAATAAGGCATATTTAAACAACATGCAAGATTTTTGGGACAACTGTGGTAAAGAAAGACTATTTAAGTGTATATGGAGACCTTGGATGATGGATAAGTCAAATGTTTCTTTTTAGGTTTGGGATTCAAAAGTTATGTTTAGAAACTGGAAAAGTTAACTGAAATATTTAATTTGTGGTGATTTTCTTTCTTCTTGACTGTTCAGTCAGCAAACCTAAAATTAACTTCTCTGCCCAGATGCAACTGTGGAAAATCAATTCTTAGCTATGGCTGTAAGACACCTAAAAGCCTTCAGTCAGTCAGCACCTCGAAACCTACAAAGTAAATTACTAGTACTGGTCCATTAAAACAGGACGACCAAACAGCTCCTATCTCTATTTTTTTAAGCCATTTCAGATACTCACTGACTTTTCCATTTTCTCCCTTCTGTCTCTTCCCCTCTTCCTCTTCTAGCTGTTTTTTCCTCTTCTCTGCTTTGGCAGCTTGCTCCTTTCTGTCCTTGTTTTCCTGCAGGGAGGTAACAGTGGCATGACAAAGTTGGGTAAATGTCTGCTAAAGAAGCTGATTAAGAGAAAGGAGATCTACAGATGAAGGAAGAGAAATTCTGACTTCATCCTGTGCAAAAAAATAAAATGGGCATTGGCAATAAGGGCTGTCTTATGAAAATGATGAGGGGGAACCAGGACTTGGCCAGGACTCTGCCACGTCCCAGTCGGAGGTGGCAGTGGTGATATGCCTCACACAGCCACCTGCAGTGTGCTCACCTGGGAGCTACTGAAGCCACAGTTTTTTCCACACAGGTGGCTTTTATATTACACATCCCCCTTCTGAGACTGTTTGCTCAGGTTGGAGCAAAGGGTTAAGTTTTGTAAGCCCCTTTCTCTAAAACTTGCACACTTGGTCCAAAACTTGACTCTGCAGCTGAAGCTGCAACAAAATCATAAATCCTTTGGGCCAGGCCCAGCAGCACCAGAACTGCATGAAGATGCAGTGGAGGAGGGATCAGACAGCACTTCCCTGGGAGACCTCATGCCAAGTGCCAAAAGGAGAAGGCTGTAACCAGATCCCCCCCGGGATTTGGGGTGCCCATCCCATCCTGTCCATTGGAGTGGAGGCAGCATCCAGCACTAGGGATGCTCAGCATCCTGTGTGCAGATGCCAACCTTCAAGGCTCGGATGAAGAGATCTCTGAAGGTCTTCATGATGCTAAATATGTCCTCTAAGGACAACTTGCTTGGATCTTCACAGAGATAATTTGCAAGTTCTTCTCTCTTCTTTTCAATGGTTTCAAATTCTTCTTCCAGCTTTCTGGATGCATCAATGCTGTCCTGAAATGCATTAAATGCACAGAGTAAAACACCATCCAGAAGATGAGTGAAGTGCACTCGCAGAGAAAGGATTAAAGCTTAAAGCAGGACTCTAGGTCCTGGCTTTTAACTGCAGCTTTTGGAAAGTAGGTGGGAAGAAATTAAGATTTGCAGATGATCTTTACTCTTGGCAACTGCACTGTGCCAGTTTACAGGGGTGTCTTGAGCAAGACATGGAAAACTGCATGCAAAGCTTAATCCCACGTGAAGGGCTTCACTGTGGTGATCCACACAGAAGGTGACCATCCTCTCTTGAAGTGAGGAGTCACACAGCAGCATGGACAGAGCAGTTGGGGCACACACCCTAAGAAATGGCCTCACCAAAGGTATCTAGGTTTGGGGTGCAGCTGGCCAATGTGTATTTGGGTTGTGCAGCATTGCATCGTATTTCCAAATTTGACAGCATGTCTTGTGGCAGTATTTTCTCCCCTCTCATGAGGCTCCTCTGCTGCAGATGTACCATGCACCACCTCTCTGTGTGTAATGGGGAGATCTAAGGCAGCTCCATTACTGACCTGGATGGGTTTCTCATACTGCTGTTTCACATCCTCATTTGATGATAAGACTTTCCGCTGAAGCTCCAGCAACTTCTTTAAATTGGCACCGGACTCCGTGCGGATAATATCAAGATTAATTCTGAAATCACACAGAACCCTGCCATTAGTTTGACACTCCAGCATCTTGAGCTGACCAAGGAGTGGACAAGTCTGAACTGGTGGTTTGGTCACCCCTCTGCTTCCCACCACTTCAGTGAACTGAACCCTGTGCTCTGAACTCTGTATACAGTCCAAGCCCAGGGAAAACAGCTTCCCTACACAGTACTTATGGAAAGGCTGCCAGGCCTACCTACAGTTCTGTGCACTGGGTAGATGAATGCCAAAAAAGGTCCACCCGTTCAAAAGGCTCTTCTCCACCCATGCTCAGTATTAGCTCACTTTCCCTGCCTGGAGGTACTTCAGAAATGCTTCTGGTAGCTGACCTTCACCAGCTCCTGCCACCACAAAGGCAGAGTACATTTCAGAAGGGCCTGGGAGGCAGTTTTAAATGACTGCTCTGCAAATTTCGGTCCTAAGTGTTGACAGCTGTAGTAGAATTATTATATATTAAAGGGCTTTCAACATTCATCAACCAAATCTTCAGTTAAAACTATGTAAGATGCCATCTTGTTAATATCTATACCAGCTGTGTGTGTCCTAATTTCTGGTACATTGTTGATGTGCATGGGATTTATTTTTGTTTTTAATTCAAAGGAAGTGACACACAATTTTACCCTGCTGCTTTTGAAACATATTCAAGATCCTTTGGCAGTTCCAGGAGGTCCTTGTGGCTGTTTTCTACTTCCTGAAGAGGAAGAGAGAAAGAAATGTTATTTGGTGTGTGGCAGGAGCCGAGGGGAAGCTGAGGGGAAGACACAGGGACAGAAGTGTCCAGGAAGGATGACTGTGCTGTGTTCTGCTGCTGCCCCCCTTTCTGTAGTTTGCACATTCAGAGAGGAAAGGTGTTTCCCCTGCTGTAGAAACATAGAAGAGTACTAAACCCTCAGAAATACTCATAGTTCAAAGCAAAGCAGAGCTCTTCTTGAGCATAGAGGGAGGTAGGACCGTGGTTTGATGCAATCTGACACTTCCCACAGTACCAGAAAGGTACTAAAAGGCCTTGAGTCTTGCATTTTTTACTTTCATAGCTGTCCTTACTGAAGCTACTACCAGCTAAAGTGGGGCTTGAACATGAGTAACTGAAATGAGGGACATTGATGAATGAAGGTGGCAGAGCAGAGCATGGAGAAAAAAAGATATAAACAGCATTGCAGGGAGTAGGAAAGTCACGGGGACTTAGAGAGAAGCATGAAAAGCCTGAGCACAGTCTGGAGGCAAAGGGAAAGTTCATGGAAAGGCAAAAAGACTGAATGGGTACAGATGAGGCAGGACAGCTTTGTGCTCTGTGGTTTGCAGCTGCTGATGTGCAGATTGCACAAATATGAAAGGAAGTTGCAGACACTGTGGAAAAGATGCTGGAGGGAAGCAGAGCAAGTCTTAAAATAAGGACTAGTGCCCACAAGCAGCCTCCACCAGAGTCACCAAAGTGATTCAAATTCTCCTGACTTGTGACACTCCGGGGCTTGCCAGGGAGGACGTGAGTATGAGCATGCAGCATTAGCCAGCAAAAGAAATGCTTCATCTGTGATAAAACCCTCCCTCTTCCCTACTGTGCAGGACTTGGCAGTGGTACCTCTAGAATATGGTGGAGCAGTGTAATGCGGGTTTGGTTGGCTTTGGTTTCTGTTAGTTTGAGTAAAGTGCTGATTTTAAACCCATCAGCATCGCCTGTGTGACTTCCCTACAAGAGAGAAAAAAAAGCAGATGTAACTCCTATGTTCATCCAAATTACAACCCTAAAGGAGATCATTCACAGACTGTAATGGGGGGAGGAGAAGACAAAAAAAGTCCTTACATAGTTCAGGAAGTTTCCAACTTTGAGAATCAGTTGACAAAAGATTGGCAGGCGATGACTGGTCAGAAGATCTGAAAAACATAAGGGGCTTTTAAGCAAAAGCCTCTGTTACACCAGAACATTTTCCAAACTGCACTGAAATTTGGATTCTGAATTCTACTAAATCAAATTTGGTATTCTGGCTTTGCAGCCCAATGCCCAACCAGCAGAGAAACTGACTCCATGCAGATTCAGTTCCATGGGTTGTCAAAGTCCTTGTTGACTTATGTTTCTTTCTTTACATCTGGTCTCTCATTTCCTAATGGCAAATAACCTGCAGTTGGACCCTCCCCACTAACAGCAACCAAGGTCCTGCCTTCCTTGCAAGTTTCCCAGTGTGGGCAAGGGTAACTGGGCTGCAAATTGAATCTTGCCAACTTCATTTAGCTGTGCTGTGAAGCCAGTTCTGACTGCACTATGATCACCTGCTAAAACCAGACATACTCACCCTGTTCCTGGGTCTCTCATGGTAAAGGTGATTATCGAGCAGGGGTGAAGAGTACAGTCCCTGTCCTTGCTCTTGTGACAGGGTGCTGCAGTGCTGTGCTTTCTGAAGCACTCAGCTTTGAGGTAGGAACAGCTCCAAAAGAACAACTGGGCTGCTGGGAAGTCACTCTGGGGGAAGCTTCAATTTATGCCAGCAGACAGCTGTAATGCCAGCTGGAGAAACCCCCAGCAGGAGTTAGGGGAACTGGCTCTGTAGGACAGGCAACACTTGACAGTGCTAAGAAGAGCATACTGCTCTCAGAGGAGTGGGACCAAAGGTTTCTGCCTAAGGAAGCCAAAATCTATTGCATAAACTTTTTGTGTACTCACCATATTGCAGCATCAGCAATATATAACCCAAAATAACAAACTCTTTCTTCTGGTTCCATTTCTAGGCAGGGAAATACTAAAGCATTGCTACTTTTAGGGGAAGTTTTCTGGCAGCAGAGAAAATTGCTGTATGAAGTTCTTAATTTGGGAAATAATGCTGGATGGATGAATTAGCTGCAGCAGGGCCAGCTCTGCTGTCTAAATTCAGCTCCTTTGAAAGGGCTGATGAACTTCCAGCACTTCACCATTCAAAGTGTTTCAGAGGAATACATCTGCAGCAGAAAAAAATGGATGAGAACGAGAGAAAAGAACCTTTGGTTCTGTTACAGGCTTTGACCATAATGAAAATACCTAAAGCTGCATCCCATTTGCAGTAAACCAGTGAACAGACCACACAGGAGTTCTTTGAGGTTTGGGTAGTAATACTGCAGAGCTCCAGGGAAGTTTTGTGGGGGTTAAAATTTCCAGTCTTAAATCAGACCTACAAATAAGCTCAGGTGATCTATACCTTCACAGGCTCTCCGGATGGCTTCAGCTTTGGGCTGGATCATGTCGAGCACGACGGTGGTCTCTTCACACATCAGCATACACTCGATGCGCAGCTGGTAGCTAAGGGTGGAGATGGATTCTCAGCATAAAGGCACTGAGATCTCAGCCAGCACAGCAGCTCCTTTCCCACATCACCAGCAAGCCCTTGCCACCCCACAGCACTGCTGTCAGCCACATCCACACAAACCACTGCTGTGGCCTGTGCAGGGAGGCAAGGGGCTGCTGCTGGCCCTGAGGACCAGCAGGGATGCTGGTGCATTGGGATTCTGCTGGTGCATTGTGATCAGCAAAGAGAAGGGTTTCCCCTTCTTGGCACTGCATTTGGTACTGCCTTTCACCAAGTTATGGAGCCTCCTTGGGCACATCTGACCCTGAGTCTGGGTCAGCTTCAGCTGGTTCAGAGGGTGAGGATGTGCTAGATCAGGAAGAGCCCTTCATCTAAGGGTAACAGGGAATGGGATAGCTCCAAGGTGGAAGGGGAAATCCACCAGTTATATCCATCAGTCTGTGAGGCTCCTATAAAGAAACTTAAACTTCCCAGAGGTAAATCAAGAAACAGACTGGACTGAAGTTTATGACTAACAACCTTACCTGGGAATCTGAAGGAGGAGAAGATAGAACTGATCTGCATTTGCTAGCTTTGATTTCTCTTCTTTGAAGGCCTTCAGGTTTTCTATCTAATGAGAAATAAAGAATCAAGACTGCAGGGCTGCTCTATGTGTTCAGCTTTGTGAACCTAGAGTAGTGTTTTCCTCCTGACCTCATGCTTTTCAGGCAGCAGCTTCAGCAACTGCTTCAGAACCTCAACATCAAACTTCGTCCGGTCCCCATTCTGGATCATGGCAGTCACCTCTTCATTGGAGCTGCAGGGAGGAGGAGCAGAGCCAGCCATCAACCAAAGACCACTTTTCAACTATCACACACTACCAAGAGATTTATCTGTGTAAGCACTCTGCTTTCCCTAGTAAAGAGTCACAATAATCCAAAAGGAAAGGTATCTCCCCACAGTTAACCTAGAATCAGGACCCAGATCCCTGCTATCACCCAAATCTTATTTCTGACCCTGATCAAATGACTCAAGGCCAGAGATGAATCCTACAACTGAGATCCTGTCTTTTTTTATCTTAAAAGAAAATGGAACTCTTCATTTGTCCACTGGCCCTGATTTGAGGAGGGATTTTACCTCCAGGTGTGTGTCATAGTCTATGTCACCCTAAGAGTCTGTGCCCCAACTTCATCTGAAAATGGAGATGTAACTCCTTTGCCAACATAAGGGAAAGTTGTATGTAAAAACATAAACCCCTAAACTCAGTATTTTAAGGACAGTGTAGGAAAAAATGTGCAATGTTTACTAGCATAGACCACCAAAGCACATTGGCTAGAACAGATTTCCTGAGGACCTTCCAGATACTGCAAAACCTGCCCAAAGTTTTGTCAACTGTCACGAAAACTGGCCATATCTTACCATTTAAACTGCTTCAAAAATATGTTCAAATTGAGACTTTTCTTGGAGTCCAAAAATGTGATCTTCATTAAAGAAAAAGAAGATATCTCATATTAGATGAGCTGTCTGCGGGGATCTTTACTCGGAAAAACGAGGGGGTCTCCTCACCTCCTTCGGCTCTGCCTTCACTGGTGCTGCTGCCTTCTCCTTGGGGGCTGGCTGTGGGAAGCAGAACAGCTGCTCGATGCTGCTGTAGTTGGGCTCTATCGTTTCCTCGCCACTGCTGCTCACAGAAGCCCACATGGAGTGGCTCTCTGAAAGAAAGAAAAAGTGTTCAGACTGGCTGCAGGCACAGCTGAAAGCTCCTGCTGCCTGGGACAAGGTGAGCTGCCAGCAGGGACACTCTTCAGGACATGAATGAAATAAGAAACATATTAGTCCTGGATAAATGGTCATTACTGAGGAGGGGCAAGTGCCACAGGTGGGATCCAAAGGGGCTGAAGGGCAATTAAACCTGCTAGGAGGACGCAGCACTGGGCACACAGAGGCTGTACTGCCCCATCCCTCCCTGTAAAACTGTTTTCCTCCATGATGGGCAAACTGGATCAGCATGACAAGGACCTCAGACATTTTGTTTCTAGTTCCCTGGTTGATATATTTTTTGCTCCCTTGCATCCTAACAGAGGGACTGGGCACAATTTGGACATTTTCTGACTGTGTCCTTCTCAATTTTTCATTTTTATGCTCAAGCCTCCTGGCTACAGGACTGCTTGAATTAACTTCTACTTAAATTTCTTATATCTTAAAAAAGAAATCACACTAACATGCCTGTAGAAGCCTCTACTGAAATAATCCAAACATTTTACTGCTCTTGTGATTGCAGACATGCCTTATTTAGATTTCACCTCTGCCTACTTTCATGCCTTGCTTGTCTAGGACAAAGCTGACACAGCTTGTCAAAGTTTCTTCTCACATTTCATGTTCCACTTTGAATCCACTAGTAGAGGGAAATGTAACCCAAAAATCAAGAGAGATGTGATGTGATCCTCACATGCACTCTTAATCATGACTTTAATACACCCAGATACAAGCATAATTGAGCTGGGTAATAAAAATTTGGGGAACTCAGATCACAGCTGGATCTAAGGCATGTCATAGTGAACAGGAAAACATTCCCCTCCCTTTCTCTTGTTTTAAGTTCAAAGTATTTTAGTAATAAACAAGCTATTCCAAAGTACTAATTCAGTTGGAATAGCTACTATTACATTGGTAGTTTCATGTTACTTTTATATCAGCTTTGTAAACAGAGCCAACCACATCTGACAAACTTTAAGATAGTATTTCTTCCCCTGGGAAGCAAAAGCAGCCATGTAAAGCACCCCTAAAGCAGCTTTAGTGACTATGCCAGAAGCACCCACCTCTCACCACGTTGGAGGGCAGCTTCTGCCAGTTCAGCTTCTTCATTCTCAGCGTTGGTGTCTTCACTGTCTTGTGGGGAGGCCTGCCCAAGCCCAGGGGGCAGCTGAACTGGGAGGCCACCACGGCTTCTATGTAATCTCCTGCCATGCCAGGAAGGAGGGGTGGAGGAGGAGGGATGCCACCCATGCCAGGCAACGGAGGTGGAGGGGGTGGGATACCAACCATGCCAGGCAGTGGGGGTGGAGGAGGAGGGATACCACCCATGCCAGGCAGTGGGGGTGGAGGAGGAGGGATACCACCCATGCCAGGCAGTGGGGGTGGAGGAGGAGGGATACCACCCATGCCAGGTAATGGAGGTGGAGGTGGAGGAATACTCCCCATGCCAGGCAATGGTGGAGGAGGAGGAGGAGGAGGAGGAGGAGGAGGAGGAGGAGGAATACCCATGCCAGGCAATGGGGGTGGAGGGGGAGGAATGCCAGGGAGTGGAGGGGCTGGAGGTGCACTTGTCAGGGGGGATGTGGGGGTCATGGCTGCTGTGCCAGAGGGTAGAGGTGGTGGGGCTGGAGGTGCCGGGTTGGGAGCAGTGTTGGAGGGAGGGTTGGATTTCTCTGGCAGGGCACAGCAGGCTGTGAACTGGCAGGATGAGATCTTTTCGTTGTCCAGTGGCCCTGAGGATGTTGCTGGTGCCCTGGTGGGGTTTGATGATCCCGCTGGACACCGAGCTGCACGTGCACATGGCTCTGGTTCAGCCTGGACAGCTCCAGCTGCGCTCCCAGACAGGCGGTTCTCAGCTCGCTTTTGCTTGTTTGGATGTTTTTTGATAGACAGCAGCCTCTCAATGACTTCTTCAACTGTGTTCCCTTGGACTGGAGAAACGAGTCAGGGTCAGGGAAGGGAACGAGATCCACAGGCTGCTTCATGCTATTCAACCCTCACCAAGCAGTAGATCTGGAGCCATGGCGAGTCCATTTCCTGGTGTCACTTTACACAGTTACACTTTTCACTTCTAGGCAATTTCCTTCCTATGTGCCCAGCCCACAAACACTTCATAGTGTGCCTGCCAACAAGACAGGTCAGCACCAGTGGCAGGATGCCAGTGAGGACAGATTCCCACTGACTCCCATGAGCCAAAGCTCAGGGATTTACCATTAAAAGAAGACTGGGAATCCCAAACTACTGCTAATGTGGCCACCCACATGGATGAACCTTCACTTGACCTTATACAGAAGGCAGAGCTTTGTCTCACTTCTGTTCACCTTTCACCAAGTCCCACAGATTATTTCCTGCACACTGGGGGAAAGACTTTTATGGGACAAGGGAAAACAAGAGGAGTGTGCAAGGCTGGATGGATACGTCATTCTTACTGTCATTGGCGAGTAAAAGGGCTCTGTTCACTACGGCATCCAAGGACTCCCAGAGCAGGAGGCTGGAGTGATGAGAGGGCTCCAGGTGCAGCAGGCTCTGCAGGATGGACAGCAGCTGGACAGAGACTGGAGAGCGGCTCACCTGGAAGACAGAGCAGCTTCTGTCACAGCAAGGCTGGCTCCCAGCAAAGTTTAAAAAAAAATTAACTTGGCCATTGTGGGGCCTCACACCCCATGCGAGGGGCGACTTACTTTGTTGAAGAGAGATGAAAAGACCTCATGATGATCATTCATGTTTATGCCATCACATATCCTTAATAATTCCTCATCATCCTCTATTTTGAACTCCTCAAATGTGTCACACTGGATAAGCAGATCCTCCTCCTCGATGTCTCTGCAATATTATAGCATTTGTTTTCATTGGAGAGCCCTTCACTAATTTTCAGATTACTGTTTTTGTTAAGTGGCTTTTATCTCTTTGCCTCTTGGACTCAGCCAGTTGGTGTTGAAAGTACCCAGCTCTGCATGATTTATAAAGGATGAGATGCCACCAGTGCATCCCTTCCTGAACAGAATGTACCTCTTCCTACAATCAATACATACAAAGGAATGAGACTTCTCATGGCATAACTTGGCCCAGCACAGGCTTGCTATGGAATTCTCCTTGGAGCTGTAACATCAGAGTGGCATTCTGACCCTTTTGCAACCAGGCTGCCACCTTCATTTTTTTAAAGTCAAGACTAATGGAAAATATTTCAGTGATGTTTTTTTTTGAAAAGCCTCCTTCTCTGTTATTCAAAACTGGATTTTAAAAAGCACAGACACTGTAAATCTGACTTTTTCAGTACTCTCAAGACCACACAGTGTTAGAATTTTACAGCTTCTGCTCTAATAAAATATTTTCTCTTCCCTAATTTTTTATGGTGTTGGATTGAGCAATTCCAGTTACATGAATAAATGCAACTCACATAAACTGCATTTTAGAATTTATCACAGATGTTTCTGATAGAACATAATTTTTAAATTACATTCAGATATACATTAGTAAATTGTTTTAGCTGGATGCTTTTGGGACCAACAGCAGCAGTGGTGTTGAACACAGCAAGCTGCTCAGTGAACCCACAGCACTGCTTCAGATTCAGTCTGAAGCAGCCTCAATGAGGACATTGCTGCTCCATCTGTGCCCAGAGCTCTGTGCATGCCATCTGTGCCAACAGCTGTCCCTGTGACACTGTGGTTGGCAAGAGCATCTCAACACTGGCCAAGTGCCTGTAGCTCCCATGAAATGGGTGCACACAGGCATGGTCCACTCCACCCAAGAACACTGCACTTCACACAACAGAAGGTTGGGTAAGTATTAAGTTTCCAAAGCTACTTCACTGTGAATCTAATTTTAAAGAAAATTTAAGTAGAGACCCTTACCTTAGCTTGTCTAAAACATCCAACAGCTGAAGCCCTGGTAGGTGTAAAAAAAAATATATAGTTGCATTATGGCCCACTTAGTACTTATTTGTTATGATCTTTATATATGTTATGCTCATAAAAACTTTTTGTAGAGAGAAAAAGTGAAAATATCTTCAGATGGCTCTATCAAAATGGGTAGAGTCATCTGGTAAATGATGAGACACCATATCTGCAGCACCTGTGTGAACCACTGCACAATCCCCCTGGGGTTACTGAGTGACACGGGCACTTTTGAGGCATGTGACCTCAGCCCAAATTAGATATTTAAAATCAGTCTGATACCATCAAATGTCCCTTGATCTCCATGGAGAGAAATGGAGCCCAGGCTCATCAACTCAGATGCACCCAGCATGTGAGGTGAATACCAACAATGGTACCTAGGAGCCTGGGATTCTAGCAGCTGGAAAGTTCTGAACCATGGGAAAGCCTCTGTGGCTCAACTGAGTAGACACAGAGTGAAGAAATTTTATCAACTCTTACAAGTAGTTGCAATATATAGAGATGTGATGGTTGGTTATAGAAATGCTCTGAAGAAGCTCAAGTGATACAGTGCTGCTGGGATTCCAGAAAAGATCAAAGCTATGGAAAAGCAGCAAAGTAAAAAAAAAAATCTGTTGACAGAAAGGCTGTTGATAATAAAGGTCAAAACACAGAAGAAAATTAGTATTTGCAGTTTTGCTCCCCAGCCTCTCCAGACACCTTATGGATACATCTGAAAAAACCCCACTTGGTCACTGACTTTCTCCAGGGAAGGGTGTAACAAACATCCTTACCTATGAACTCATTCCTGATTTGTGTCCTCGTTCTCAGCTCTTCTTTCCCCAGGATGATGGCATTGATAGCACTCAGCAGTGTCACCATGTATGGCACGTTGTCTGTGTTGGACAGCTCGTTCATTATGATGCTGAATCGATACTGCTGGTTCTTCACACTCTGTGGGTAACACAACTGATACTATCACAAGGATGGTCTATACACACCTAAATCCCATGACTGTGGGGCAGGCTCTCAGATGGAATTAGCATCTGGAATCCTCAGTTTATTCCACTGTCAACAGGACACGAAGACATGGGTAAAAGCAGCACTCCTGCATTATGGAGCAGGGGCTGGCTGGCACAGAAAGTCCTTGGAAACACCTCCTGGATCCCTTTCTGCTTTCTGGTAACTGATGCATGTACCTGAGCTCGTGGGCAGTGAAACCTGTGGATGTGGCACCATTTATTCTGGTGATCTGGTGGTGCTTTTGCTGCCAGAAAGCACCTTGTGGTTGGCAGTCATCTGTCCACACGAGTCACAGAACAGCACCGCAGACCTACACTGACCACGAAAAAATTCCTACAGCTTTCACCTTATAAACCCCTACTTCTCTTACCAAAACAATGGTACCCCTACTTTCTGTTACCAAAATAAACTTTATTTCCACCCTTTTCTGTGGTACATGGATGTGTCTGCATGGATCAAAGCCGAGCCATTCCTCCTACTCCAACCAAACACTTGCCTTGTAATGGTCCAAAGCATCCAGAGCCAAAGAGTGGCCATCTGATGAGTAAATGCACAGTGCAGCCAGGAGCTCAAATATTTGCTTTTTGACCATGACATTAGTTGTGTCAAGTGCTGTAGGAAAAACAGAACAAAACAAAGCAGAATTTATATTGACATTAATATTCTGAATCTCAGTGTCTTCTGCTACACGAATTATGAGCAGTAGTAGAAAAGAGACTGAAAGAGGGGACGCATTACAGTGGAAGATAGGAAGAGAAATATCTTAATGTACAGATATCTCATCCCAATAGCATTATGTGATGGTAAATTCTAGTGGGAACAGTAAATGCTACAGGTATCCCATTGGCATTTTGGTGCAGCTTGTAGTTATTAATCTTTTCCATGTCCCAGCGACATGCTGCAACAACAGCCAAGATTTTTCAGCACTCACAAAATTTATTTCCCATTTTCACATATGGCTATCTTCTAGAACAGCAGATAAACAATTTTCTTTGATTAATGACTCTTATTTTTTGTGCAGAAAAGCTCAATATGCATATGAGTTAGAGCAATTGTTCCAAGGGGTCCCATGCATTCCCTTTTCGCATTACTCTTTCTCTGTGAGCCCTGGGAGCTGTTGTGTTTTTCCTATATTAGAGCACAAAGAAGCTCCAACACTGAAAATCCAGGATACCCCCCGGTTTTCACAGTACAAAAATGCCAGGTTCATATTTTATATAAGGTAAGAAAACACAGGCTGAAGAGGAAAGAAGGGGACTTCAAAACTGAAGAGGGAAGCAAGTCAGCTTTCAGACTAAATGCATTTTCAAAAGCTATTAATAATGGTTTCTGGGTACAGAAGTTATTCTTCCAGCACCATTAAGTGCTGTATAATAAGTCCTACATAAGATGCCTGATGAATTTCAAAGCTAACAATGAGCCAAGTGAATGGCAGGAGAATGTAAGTGGTGTTACCCACAATGTTGCAAGAGGAGCAGAGTGAGCAGCACAGAGAGCAGGCTCTCTTGAATGCAAACATGCCACTTTCCCTCCTCTTTACAGGCTACAAGACTTTAAGCCCTTTCAGTTCCTTTCCTCTGCCCTTGGGGCTCTCGAAGACTGAATAGCAAATGTCTGCTGACAAGCAAAGGGTTGAAGATTTCTCATGCCTGTATACAGATAAGGCTGGGCTTATTACCAGCTTCTCAGTAAACTATGACAATAATTGTGTGGAAACAGCACTGGGTGGCAAAGGCAATGGGATTTCATAGCAGTTTTATTTTAAAGAAGAAAATCATCTCATTAATCACTTGTGACCAACCATTTCCAACTAGCCTGGTGCAGGGCAGGAGGATAAGCAACAGGAAAATGCCCCCCTCCCAGTGCTGCATGTGATGGATGAAGCAGGAAGGCGTCTCCTCACCTTGGAAGAGTTTTCTGACGTAGCCCTCGTTGCTCACAATGTATTCTATGCCTTTGTGGGAGTTCATGACCGCTCGCACACAGCTAATGCAGGTGAGCTGAAGCAAGGCATCAGATATCCTGGCCACTCCTCGCCCCGACAGCCTGTCCAGGGCCTCCAGGAGGAGATCCAGCCCGGACAGCTCCAGGAACTGAACCATCCAGGCATCGTCGCTGTTCTCCAGCCTCTTCCTCAGCCCAGAGTAGTTCACCACTGAGGGCATTTGCAGGAGGCGGATGCACAGCTCTGGCTCTGCATTTTCCAGGTTGGCCTCTGACTGGTCGGTCTCCTGGGGTCCGAGTTTCTCCTTCAGGGCAGCCCACTTCTTGTGGGCACCTTCCTTTTTGGCTGACATTGTGACTGGCTTGTTCTGAAAGAAAAGACAAAGTGAGAAGTTTGTCTGGAATACCAAAAACGATCCAGTAGACTTGCTTTTTATCCAGTAATTGGAATGTAAATCCCAACTACAGCAGGTCCCAGCTCTCCAGCATGTAGGGCATACACTGGAACCAGTCCTGTGTTGAAGAAACTCACTATATCCCCACTTCAACCACACACATTACATTCAGCCTCTCAAGACTCTGTGGAGAGACTTTTAGCACATCCAGGCCAGCAAATACAGCTTTAAAAGTAGCCAATTTGCAGCAGTCAATTGCCACTACCTATTTTCATGCAGTGAAAGGAAAAGGTTGGAAGCAGCATTATCAGCTCTGATCTCCTAATGCCCATTAAACCACTTCAAAATCTCACTGTGCTGGAGAGGCTGTGCAGTTTCTAAGAATTTGTAATGGGATGGAGAAATCATTTTGAGCATATCCTGCACATAAGAGCATCTGATTACCGTGTTCCTTTTTCACTTTGTTTTCTTGGGACTGATGTTGAGGTTGATTTTATAGCACTCAATCCCTTCCTGCCTGCTGCAATTGCAAATATGTTTGTACACATGGTGTTTATGCCTGATAGTGTGAGAGCCTGACAGGCTGTGAGTGCAGGTACAGCAGCAGGAGGCTGGCTACAAAATCAGCAGAGCACTTTTCTGGAGATGGGGAGCGATGGCCTGCCCCCCTGGAGAACATGGCCTGTCCAGCCAGGCCATCAGCAGCAAGGAAGGCCAGGAACTGATTCAGCACAGAGAAACTGCAAAGCCAAGTGTAACTCTTGGTGCCAGATTTTATGGTTTTAGGCAGGAGGGATCAAGTCATACAATGCAGGTCCTTTTCAAAGCTGCATGCAATGGCTCTGGCCACTGAGATTAGCTCAGTTGGTCACAGCACCATGCTAATAATGCCAAGGCTGTGGATTTGATCCCCATATAGGCTGTTCACTTAAGAGTTGGATTTGATGATCCTTGTGGGTCCCTTCCAACTCAGAATATTCTATGAATCTGTGATTCTGTTTTAAAGCTGAATTACTCCCACAGATGACAGGTTGCCCCACAGAAATTGATGCTACCATCCTACCACACCACCAATACCTCTGTTCCCCATGGCTGCTCAGCCTGCAAAGAGCTCAAAATATCCTGGGGCCAGTTGGCCCCAAAACTCAGCACTTAGGGGACTGAAGAGATTATAGGAGACTCTTATTTTCCCTCCATAGCTCAAGCACAAGGCTTTCTAGGCCAACAATGACTAGAAAAAAATGCTTGAAATATCTAAACTAAGTAATCTCCAGAAGGTTGTTTTGTTTTTTTTTTTTCCCCAAAAACCTAAGATAAAGGATGGACCCTTTACACTGGTTGGAAAAAAATCTCATTTTAAAGCCTGCTTGTGATTTTTCCTGGAGACTGTGCCATTGAGAAAGGTCCTGGCTCCTTCCCTGCAGCAGAGCTGCATGGCTTCTGTTTTACCCAAAGAATCATTCTGGCAATCTCCCCTTGGCAAATATACAGCCAAAAAATTTGCTCACTGATTAGTGACAGGCATGATATTATAGGCCTAAATATGCCTCTTGGAAAGATGCAAAGTGTGATGGGGTAGGACACCTGAAAAATTTCTCTGAGAAAATGTGATGGTGGGACTTTCTGGCAGGTCACAGCATCAAAGTCTGCACTCAGAGGTCAAAGGGGTGGAAGAGTTAGCAGGGTTTGGTGACAGAAAATCCATTTAGAGAGCTCTGGAGAAACTCTCTTGCAGAGTTTTCTTTTGCTTCAGTGGGAAAGAAGCTGGCCAAGCACCCAGTTGCTCCCTGTTCTGTTAACTGAAAAAATGATGGTCACGATCCAAAAACATGAAGTGGCAAATATACCATCTGAGAACACACTGTACAGCTGAAAAGTGATAAAAAGGACCATAAAAAAACCAACCAAACCAATCCCCAAACAAACCTCCCTGCCAAAGCACAGGCTTGAGTTTCCAAGATTTGTCATCACTCCCTGCAGTCCAGAGCCCTTACTCACTCTTGGTAAAATTCTTTTTGGGATTAGTCAACTCCAGTCCCACCCCTGTATTCAAGCCCAGGAATCTGGGTTAGGCTTGATGCAAAGAAGAGAAATCCTTCCTCACTGGAGGGAGAGAAGCAAAAGTTTAAAGCCCCAGGTTCACAGCCCTGGGGATGGAGCAGCATCCTACACCTCTCACCAGTCATGAGGACTGCAAATCTACACTCAAGGGGCTGGAGAGGTCCACCTGCAGTCAAATTCTCCTCCAGGCTGTGCATGGAGCCCAGCCATCTCTTTCCAGAACTGGGGTCAAGCTGGACCTCCAGTGTAGGGCAGTACTGAGGACCATCTGACCTGGGTGCTGGTCAGCCCGTGGGGCTGCAGAAGCATCTGCCAACTGCAAGCTCCTCTTCTCTTGTGTGACTTCTTTTTATACTCAGCAAATCACTTTTTTCATTTGAACATGAATAAACATTTCTTATCCAGCCAGATAACAAGACAGGCTGACTTTTTTCTCCCAGATGTATGAATGCCTCATTAATTGTATTTGTATGATACTGTATCAGCTACAGCAAGTCAGTGAAATTACAACAGCGTTATTGACCTCAGGCTTAGCTGATTCCTGAAAATTAAGCTTCACCAGTGCAACAGGAGACAGGAAATACTGAGAGAGCATCCTGTTTACCAGCAGATTTGTTCTGAATTATCCTTCCCTCCCACCTGCTCTGCACAGATGTGAAGAGATGAGAAAGAGAACCGGGAAGCACCTCTCCAAACAGTCCTGGCTTGTGTTTTTATGCACCAAAATGAACAAATTGGATTGGTTAAATATTCTTCCCAACAGAGAGCACACCCTTTTTGTAGGAAAGCATAAAGGTAGCTAATGTATCTAATTGTAAAAAGGGAATAAAATAAACAGGAGCTGCATGATATAAATGGAAAGGAAATGAATATGGAGATGGCAATACGACTTTGCAGATGGTGTGATAAATCTGTTTACAAACACAGATGAGAGTGATATATTGTGAATGCAACATCTTTCCATATTTTCCACAAAGCAAAGTGTTGCAAAGATGTTCAGATACATCCTTAAAGGGCTGCTGGTTTTGCCTTTTATCTCTGCCCACAGGAGCTTGTTAGCAGGTAAATGATCTCAGCAGAGTGAGACAGACAAGGATTGAAATGGAACACATCTATCTGGCTGGCTCACAGAGGATATTTAGACTGTGTTGGCCAAGGGAAGGAAAGTGTCCTGACAAAACCAGACAGGACAGCTGAATACACCTCACCTTTTGCCAGAAGAAGGGGTGCTTTGCTTTTGGTTTCCCAGGGCAGAGAGGGGGCTGTGGTGATGGAAGCAGTGTCCCCAGTGCCTGTGTCTGACCGTGCCTGCAGCACCCACGCTCTGCCTCCACAGCTGCCTGCTCAGCACTGGGGCTGGGTGCTGCTCCCTGGGGCACAGCCTGACAGCGTGTCTGTGCTTGCTGCTGTGGGGACACTCACAGCCACAGCAAAGAGTCACAGAGTACTTTAGATTAGATTAAAAACCTTTAAGATCATTGACTCCAACCATTAACCCAGCACTGCCAAGCCCACCACTAAACCACGTTCCCAAGTGCCACATCTACGTTCCTTAAATACAACCCTCTCCTCATCTTCTTACCCTCAGAAGCTGGTTGGCCCTGATGGGGAATCACAGAATGTTAAGGGGTTAGAATGCACCCTAAAGATCACCTAGTCCCATTCCTCCTCCCATGGGCAGGGACATCTCCCACCAGACCAGGCTGCTCAAAGCCCCATCCAGCCTGGCCTGGATGCCAGGGCTGTGGCATCCACGACCTCTCTGGGCAACCTGTGACAGTCCTAGCTACCCTCACAGTAAAAAAGTTTCCCCTCTTTGAATCTGCAGTCGTTACTCCTTGTCCTGTCAGTACAGTTCCTGATAGAGAGTCTCTCTCTGGCTTCCCTGTAGGCCCCCTGCACATACTGGAAGGTTGCTGCAAGGTCTAAATGAGCATCAGTGTAAAAGTACTCTTAATTTTAGGAGGTTCCTTTGGGAAACATAAAGATATCCTGAGAGCTTGTGTTCTTGCACATGGCAACAGCAACATCACAATTCATGGTGCCAACTCTTTGGATCACTGCGTTTGTAGAGTTATAATGTTCCCTGCATCCATCCAACCTGGTCTGTAAAATTTTCTCCTCCTTTCTTTCTAAATCAGGTGCTTCCCAGATTCAGTTTTCTGTGCCTCTCTGTCCTTCAAGTCCACTCCTAGGGAGATGACATCTGTGGGAGATAAATCAGGGTACATCAATACTTCCTCCATCCTGTGAAGCTGTGGAGAACAGAGCTGCACAGCACAGCTTTCAGTCTAAATTATTACATGCCTCCAGGATGACACGGATCACAGCAAGGACTGGGGAGGACATGTAAAAAGAGATTTCTCAGGGCAGCTAAGCATAATTGAGTGAAAACAAAAGGGAGGAAAACTGCAGGTCAAACTATCCTGATTTTTTGGGGATCAGATCCATTGCCTATGTAGAAGAATAGGACTTGGGGGCTGGTGTGTGTAAGGGGGAACAGCAGCTCCTTGCTGCCCTTTGAAGAACTCTGGGAGCATCCCAATCCCACATGCTGCCCTCACAGCCCTCTGCCCCCCTCCACAAGACTGCCAGGGTGAGAAAAGCTCCTTTATGCTGCTCAGTCCTGCCTCCCTTCCATGCCTGTTCCTGGCACTCAGGAGCCTGTTCTGCCTGGCTGACTGCTAATGACAGGTTTCACTTCTGGGGAGCTCCAGTTTTCCCTCTGCTGCTGGGAATATGCCAAGCCTTTGTATTTTGCAACATGTCAGACTACTCAGTCCCTAAAAAGAAACAACATCCTGGCTTTGTGCTTTCCAAAATCACTTCTGGAAGTGTGATGTGCTTCCTTCACCTCACGTTTTGCTTTCATTTGTGCTGTTGTTTTCCTGTGCAGCGTCGGAAGAGCTCACCCACATCAAGGCCAACAAACCACCCTCCCATGCACCAAGATGAGTTGGGGAAAACCACAGATCTCTATTTTAGACACCAACCTGACCCCCATCAGTGTTTGTAGGAACCAGCAGCATTTTCAGTCTCCCAGGGCAGCATGGTGGGAAATTTAGGCAAGCAAAGCAAAAGTATGGTTTGCACAACAGACCTTGCCCCAGCATGCTAACCAAGTGCTGCTCCATCCTCCTGCTGCCATGGCCAGCGGCCTCAGTAGTCTTTAGATCTACATATTCTGTATCAGAGGCCAGAATGTGTGATTTATGATCAAAAAATGAAAGGTTTTGGAATGAGTGCCCACTCTTGCTCTTCAGTACTGAAGAAGGTCTCTGGCACGCTGTGCTGTGCTTTGGCACAGCCTACAGGAGCTCTCACAACACAACCCAGGTCAACTGTGGCCTCAGCAGTGCTGCAAACCATTATGGGGAATATTTTATCTTTAGGAAATGAGGGAGCATGGACACACACCCTGCTGCAGCTGGTGGGCAGGAACTGTGCCATCCACACTCCGACTGGGCCTGGCACTGGGCTGGCAGTGGCTTCTGCTGGCAGCAAATTCCCAGAAAAGAACTTCAGTGCATTGACAAACAGTGGCCACACTGGTATAAATTTGTATGTATTTTGCCAGTATAGCTTATTCTTTCACAAATAAAGGAAAAACATGGTTCTGATTCTGTCCCGTTCACCACTATTAGGATGCCACGTGCCAGCACAGCTTTTCTCTCCTGGGCAACTACAGACTACACTATTGTGTGATGTCTCACAAAATGGGTAAATGTGTCCATTCAATATGTATTGGTAGCACTGGAGTTGCACCAGGTTTAACCCAACCATACAAAAAAAAAAAAAAAAAAAAAAAAAAAAATTGCCGGTGCCTTCTTCCTCAGTAAATAAACAAATTTCTCATTGGGCTGCTGAAGGACCACAAACAAATCCAGCTCAAGTGAGATGCTCAAGGACATTTATGTCAGGATCTTCAATGGCCTCTAAACCCTTATTTATAGCAGAGGTTCCATGAGCTTAGCTTCAAATGAGTTTGAAACCACTCTTTGTTACTATAAGTGTGAAGATACAATAATCACTTCCCTTAACGTGGTGAGCCAGCTTTAAACCAGACTGGTGCAGCTGTCAGATTTTGTTTCTGTAATGGCCACTGCCAGTTGTGGGGGAGGGAAACTGTGTGAGTGCCCAGTCAGACCAGTATCAGAAGCTTCCCATGGTGGGTATGAAGCCTGGGCACCCTGATGTGCCACCACAGCCCTTGGCAGGCACAGCAGGCTCCACGCTGGAGGGATGTGAGTGGTGGCCAGCCCCCAGCTGGGCTGCACCAAATGGGGCCACCAGTGCTTCACCCCAGTCCTTCCCCACTGCTGGGAGCCAGAGACACATCCTGACTCCAGCCAGAAATGAATGGACTTGGGTCCAGATCCCATGAAAACTCTGATGGGAGTAAGGTGGGTCTGGAGTCCCATCAATCCCCTGCTCCATTGTCCACATGCTCAGGCAGGAGCAGCAGCTCCATCTACCAGTGATTTCAGCACCATTCAGCATTTTGGGATGCAATTTATTATTATCATTTGGGGCCATGTGAGGAGCAGAAACTGTTACCCAGCAACACGGACAATGCAATGGTAACTTTCTAAGACTCTTGGCTTCTGCTCTGTGGGAAGCTGTCACACAAGCAGATATGAGAGCCAAAATCCTTTTATTGCCTTTTTTTTGTTGTTGTTGATGTTTTAAAAAATCTCCCCAGGATGCCAAGAGGACAGAGAAAACTGTCAGAAGGAAGAATTCCTACCTCAGAGCTGAAGCCAAATGATTCCATTGCCTCTCCCACATGGAAGGATACTTCTCAACAAGTTGTGTGATCCTTCCCTTCCCCAGCCAGCTCCTTTTCTCCTTCTCTCATCAAGCAACCTTTAGTCAAGATACTGTAAATCCCCAAATGAGTGTCTTTATAATTCACACCCTCTAAGAAAGTTCAACAGGATGTCAGTGTCTGATAGCATGCAAATACCACCCTCCAGTAAGGTCCAAGAAGTGACTTTTCTGTAACCTCCAGGGAAGGCATTTGCATGTCATTTGTCACCCTCATTCACCCTGTGGGTGTCACTTCCCAGTGGGCTGGGAAGGTGGGAGCCTTGCCCCCACTCCATGTCCGAGTCCCAATATGAAAAAGCACTCCTGCCATGGGGTGACCCAAAGCAGGGAAATCACCAAAGCAGGGCAATGATCTGGCAAAGGAAAGGAAAAACAATGACAAGGAAAAAAGAGAATGCAGGGTGGTCAGGGTGGTGGGATGGAGAGCACGGGTGTGGGTGGGGACAGCCCCTTGCCTCTTGCATAAGCTGTGCTGGGTTTTCCAGCTTTGTGGCACCAGAGCTTTAAACAGGGCAAGACCTCAGGGGTCTTTGCAATGCTGGAAGAACCAGGGCAGCCTAAAATACTGAGGATGTCTAACCCAAGGCTGCTACCCTAGGAGAGGGGCCACATGGCAAAGGATGGGAGCTGGGAGCTCAGGCAGTGTCCTCTGGACCGAGCTCACTCAGTCACAAGAATTCTGCTCTCATTGGGCACCACTAAGGTCCTGCTGAGCTCCAGCCCAGCTTTTATGGGCTGAGCAGGCTCTGAAGACATTAAAAGCTCTTTTCTACAGAAGATATCTCTGTGCCTTTCTGGTTGATATTTCATGTAAAACTAGTTTGTGAGCCACAGCTGCAAAATGCATCCACTCAGCCTCTTGGGAAGTGTTAACTGAAACCCAGTCATTATTAAATTGTGAATATTTCAACATGGCCTATTTCAGTATAAGCCTCCTGTGTAGCTCAGGGGTAGCAGTTAGGCTTCATATGTTTATTTCTTACTCTGTGAGGTTCTACCCTGAACTGAACCTCCCAGATCAAAAGTTGGAACCCACATCAAGAGTCTTCCTGCCTTAGGTGGGAAACTCCAGCCTTGTGTGCATGAGCATGACTCCACCAATATTAGAAATACATTGATCTGTCTACCCTTAAGTCCAAATTCAGCTGGCCTTTAAGAGAACCAAATTGCCCCCATGCTTTCTAATTAAAACAGTTTTGTCATAACAATGTAATGTCCAGGGAAATGACTCTGCATAATTCCCCATCCTGCCATAGGAAACACTCTGGGGGTGTGCCCATACAATCCAAGGCTATTGTTAATTCAGGATGGGTTTTACAACAGCAAATGAATGTCCCTTTACATTTCATGCACTCCTGAAGTGTAATCCCCGTGTTCAAAAGATTAGTCACTAATCTGGCTCTTGAGAGCAGGACCAGTCTCACAGCAGGTTTTAGGGGAAAAAAATTAAGAGGAAAAAATCCTGCAAAGAAAGGATTGTGATGGTGCAAATTCGTCCTTGAAAACCATGGAAGCAACATGAAAGGTTATTAATCAGGTCCCATTACGTTTCATCTGAAGCCTGGATCTGAGAAATATTACAGAAATGTTTCTCCTTTTAGAAAGGTTCCATCATTTCTGACATGAAAAAACCCCACCCAACAAAATCCCACAAAAAAAAAACCAAAAAAAAAAAACCAAAAACCCCAAAAGTAAAAAAGCAGAAGTGGAGAAATTGGGCTGAAAAGCAGGAAAACCAGCTCTCAGGCTGCACTGCTCCTCTGCAGGCCACATGAACATGAGCTTTCAAGTTGCTCAGAAAGAGGGCTAAATGGTTTTCCCCCAGTAAATCAGCCCAATTTTACTCCAATATTCTAGCAGACGATTTGATGGTTCCTCTGAATAGTAACTACACCAAAATCAAATAGATTACATCAAGAATTAAGAATTTATTTCCATGCTAGGTCAAGTATAGCAGAGATCCTCTAGTTTTTGAGTATCACTCTGCTGCCTCTGAATCACAGTGCACTGGCTTGACTGCCCACATGGCCAGTCCACAAAATTCAGAAATCCAATTAAACAGACATAAATACAACCCATTTGCCTTAAGGAATTGGATTATTCCTAATTACAGCAATCAGTGTCTTCTCGCTGTTCTACATTTCTGTGACAAATTTATTCCCGTGCCAGTGTCTTTTCAAGGAAGTCATGTCAAGGGTTTTGGAAAGGGAACACCCAGCTCATTTTGGGCTGGCAGAGACCTGTGCCAGCCAGAGGTCTGCTGCAATGGCTCTTTCTAGGTGATCATGTCTAAAATCCCTCTTCTCACTAAACATCAGCACAGATGTTATTCAAGAATGCAAGGTGCAGTATTCACTTCTGCATCTCTGTGATGGATTTTGTTGGGTATTCTGGCATCTATGGGACCAGTGATAACTATATGTCTACAGGGGAAAAATTAGGGAAATAAACTTGGATAATGCAATTTCTCTGTTCATTTGAGAACTGAACTCTGAGTTAAGTAAGCAGAAGGACCAGAGTCAAACAAAGTGTTAAAATGGCACTGAAGGGGAATTAGGCATGGATGAAGACATACAAATTTAGGGAGAGAACAAAATAAAATTTAAGGGAAGAGTTAAATCCTACCCCTGCCCACAGGACCTCTGACTTTTGCAACACGACCTTATGCACTGCGTACAGCAGGAAATGCCAGAAGAGCTACTGGGATGTAAATGGGGTGAACTAATAATGACCTTCCCAGGTATTGGGACAGCATAGTGACAACAGTGACAGCAGCCAGTTTGCTGCCTTGTGGGGAGCAGAGACATCTGAGCATCCCCAGGAAACCACGGGAGCGAGACAGGAACTGCAGAGCTGACTGCTGCTGGCTCTTACTGAATTTCTCTACTCTCCTTGAAGACTGACATCTCTCCAGCTCTCTGATTGCTTTGTGGCTGAATGCATTCACTTTAGAGGATGTTAAAAGGAGGGGGGAAAAAAGCCTTCTGAAGTAGTCTTTATCTGATGAATACTTCCGATAACAAAAATAAAGGACTCTGCAACTGCCAGTAGCATATTTCTGGGAACTGTATTGAATGGGGCTGATCTGCTTAAAACATCCATAACATTTGCTCTGCAATTCTTTTGATAGGAATATTCTGCAAGAAAGAAACATGGGGAGGGTGTTTTGGGGAGGGTGCTTCCACCTGAGGAGATTAAACCATGAGCTGTGAGGAACCTGGAGCTTAATTTGGAAAGGTGTTGACAAAAATCTCTGCCAAAACCCCAAACTGCACCAGCAGTTCTGCCCAGAGCACAGAGCCAGGTTTCCAAAGGATGTATGTGCTCCTAAGCATAGGTAAGGTGCCTAATATTTGTTTATTTATCCTGCATACGTGTAGTGCACCCGTGCTAAGCCTGCAGGGGAACAGCTTAGGCACTGCCAGGATAAAGGGTGCCACGGCAGCTGAACTCTGCTCCTTGGTACACATCCTGGTGCTGCAACAGCAAAAAGATGTAATTACAGAAAAAAGACCTTCTGAGCCCTGCCCCAGAGGAGAGAGGCAGGCAGCTCCTGTCCAGGGTTTAGCTGTGTCCTTCCAGCACAAGCACAAACCCTCCCCACCTGCACAAGGGTGAAGATCTTCAGGCAGGCAGGAGCTCTTCCCTAGGAACCAGTTTGATGCTGAAGGCCCACAGAGGAAAGGGTTGAGGGCATCACTAAGCCAAAGAGCTACCCACTGACATCCCTTCTGAACAAAGCTACCAAGACACCAGAATGGTGCAGAAGGAGGAAGTGTTTTCCCAGCTGTTCTCCAAACAGGTTGCAAATGCGATTCCCTCCTATGGGATCAGCTTTTCCATTCAGCTGCTGCTGAATCACAGGGGTTGGTATCTCATCTGGTGAACAGCCCAAATGCAAACATCCTGAGTGTTTTTGTTCAGATAAGGCTGACCACAGCCAGGATTCCTAATGGCATGGGCAAAGCAAGTATTGCACACATTAAGAACAGCCAGGTACTGCCAGGTACTTTTCTGCTTGCTTGTGTGAATATGAACATTACCAAGGGTAATGAGAGAACCTGCTCAGCTGCTAATTCAAAAAATTAAGCATTTGAGCTGTTTAAAACAAATCCTTGAAAAAGGTTGGCTTAGCATGATTTCAACATTAATCCAATCCCAGAGATGCCTTCAGAGTATTTTCTCTGCTGCTGGGTAAAGAAGTTTGAAGAGCCTATTTTATAACACAGTAATCCTAAAACATTAACGGGTTTAACCTTTCATTTTGCTGCACTACTAATTCCAGCTGTTTTGAGAGGGCTTAAAATTGTCCCCTTAGATACTAACTTTCCAGTTCCAGCTAAGTCTTTGTATTAATGTGAAGAGATTTTAGTACGGCCCAACCAACTGGGGATCATGGGAAAGGTCTCATGCTTGGTCAAAATAACCTTACTACACAGGCAGGATACTTAATGATTATCATTTTGATCCTTTTCAGTTTCTCCTTATCACTTTAGATACTGTTTTGTTCTTTGCAAACAAATCGGTTCTTCAATCACATCCTCAGGTTTGCATAGTCCAAAGAGTTGCAGTGCTTTATGCCAGCTGAACATGTGGCTGTCATTAATCTTCAAGAGGAAAATCACTATATTTGTCTGATAAGTTAATATACAATGAATATTAGGATATAAATTTATAAGTGATTCATCTCTTCACATATGGCTTGCTTTCTTACACGTGTTATCAGAACAGGGGTTTGGGAATTACAGGCTTGTAAATCAATTCAGCTTTGTGTTAGTCTTTTCCCTTCCTTTTTAGATAAATAGAGGCCTTATTTAAGGCTTGCTAATGTTTATGGAGGTTCAGTCCATTTCCAGTAATGGAAACAACAAAACCCAAAATTTATCCCCAGGCTTATAAAAGAAGCTTCAGAACTGGATAAATATAAAATAACTCATGAATATTGGACAGCTTGTTCTGAAATGGGAAACTACAGCCCATCAGTGCATAAACAAGTGAGCACAGCCAGGCAGGCTTGGAAAGCAGCCTTCCAAGGGGGAAATGGAGCAGCTCAGCCAGTTTTCAGATGAGAGCTACTCAGGGAGCCTGCTGCCACATCGGCATGACACAAACCAGAAAGGAAGCAAGTTATAAAATGTATCAGGGAATAAAAACATTTGTTCCCCTGTTCATCTTCATGGCAGGCTCACATTTGCGCCATTTGTCGTATAAGTCAAGAAGAAGACACATTCACAAATACTTTCTAAATTGCAGAGCCCACTGCTGACATGACAGGTAAATATTGCATTCTTACAGTTTCTTACTCCGTGTGAACTTCTTTGCTCTGGCTCAGAGCAGATTTGCTTCACTGCATTGTGCACCCAGTTGAAAGTTAAGCCGACCAATTCTAAAGGATTTATCTTTTTTTTCTTTTCTAAATAGCAGAAGTAATTAATCTGCTTCAGAGAATGAATCAGCCTTTTCTGAGCTAGAAACACACAGAGGAGATTGTGGCTGTTTCTGGGGCAGGAGGGAAGCTTGCTCACACAGCTGTGGGCTGTGAGGGGGACAAACCCCAGAGCTGCACCCCAGAACCCCCCAGTGCCACCCCGTGCCCCCAGGGGACCCGCTGGGACAGAGGGAATGGGCTCAGCACTGCAGTGCTGATGGAAGAGATGAGCCAGTGCACAAGGAGTGGTCCAGGGAGGGCTGTGTGGCTTTGCCTCTCCTCCTGCAGCCCCTGCGTGGCACATCCAGCCTGCACCCACTCCTGGCAGTAAATCCTTTGGCAGCAGGGGCCATCCTTTTATTTAGGTGAAGCACCTTGATCTGGGCCAGACGGTGGGATGAGTTCATTTGCCACGGTTTGACTTCTCAGTAGGCTGTGGGAAGAAAAGCACTTCTCACAAAAGCTGCTGTCCTGTGCTATGGGAACTTCTGTTTCCAGCTGGAGCCTCTGTCAGAAAATAAAGCTAATGCTCAGCTCACTGCTTCCAGCCAATGCTCAGCAATGACTTAACAGAAAAGCAGGACAAGCAAAGAGCAGACAGCTCCCAGAAAGGGGAAGCCAGCAGAACACAAGCAGCACGGAGATAGCTGCCTCATTAAAAATAATGCAACTTAACCCACGGAGCTGAGCCTAACAGCGATGCCTTAGCTGCACTGACAAAAGCAGAGCTGCTCACCAAAACTATAAATTACTAAATAAATAAATCAATCAAGATGATGCAAACCTCATTCATTGATCTGGAGAAAGGAAAGGGGCTCTGCAGCTGCTGCTGCCCTGGGGGCTACTGCTGCTTCCCTCCCTTCATCCCCTCTGCCAGCCGGGGTGTGCTGGGGAGGGGCTGTGCCCCCAGCAAGGGAAGGGCTCCCCTTGCAATCCCCAGGACAGCAGTGGGGCCAGTGTCCCTCCCTCCCTCGGGAACACAGGGAAGGGGTGGGACAGGTGGCTATGGCTCCCTGTGCAGAGCAAATGGGACTGGAGCTCATTTGACCTCTGCAATGGCAAAATCACCAACACTTTCCATTTTAAAGTACCACTAAATATAGAGGTTCTATGGTTGCAGGATGCCTTCTTTCCCACACTTTCCTGGAGCAATCTCCACATTTCTCTGATGTCCTTGCTTGTTAAAATGTGACTCAGCTTTCCCATCTGGAAAAGTGGAGACCCACATAGTTTCAAGGTGGCCAGCTGCCACAAGTGATGTCCTATGTTAGCACTAGCCATCAGCCTGGGAGCAGCAGAGGCAACGATGGCTTTGCAAATTGGGTTTGGGGTAAAATCAGTGTCAGAGAGTCTGCAGGTACTCTGTGAGCAGCAATGCAAACCACCAGCTGAAACTTTCCTTGTGTACCTTGTGGGGAAGTCCTCAGCACCGAGGAGTGACTGAGGACACCTGCTCACAAACTGATGGAACAGCAGTGCAAAGAGCAAATCCCTGCTCTGGCCTCTAACATTCCACAAAATGAATACTGTTCACACCTCAGCTGAATAAAGGTCTGGTAAAAATAACAAGAGGGAAGTCAATGCCAAGTAGCACCATCTGGTGATAATTACTACAACCATGCCAAGTTCAACATCAGGCCTTACCAACTACAGCATTTGGCAGGTCTTCATTTGTCTGTTCTTGTGACACTGGACACAGTGCTGGAGCAATGTCCCTTCTGAAGCAATCTGTTTCTTTTGTGGTCATTAAACATTTTGGAGTCAGCTGAGTGACTCCAATGCTGGAATGAGGACTTCATCCACTGTCTCTCAGTCCTTTCTGGCTTTGTCTGGTGTCCTGTATCAGCTCAGCTGGTTTTTCAGAGACCTTGAAATACACCATCAAATGCTACAGAGCTTTTTGCAAACACTACTGCTTACTTAAGATTCTCATTGATCTGTGGCTCCAGCATTCCTAGTACTTTGAAATGTCAGCTCAGGTATTAAAATAGTAGAAACAGCTGAATCCATTAACAATATGTGTTCATTACATCAAACAGAAAACCCACCATGCTGTTAGATGCCCTCCTGATGCTTTCTGCAGATGTGAAAGGCTGACTGACAAAGCAGCAACAAATGTTCATCTGCCACATCACACAATCACTTTTAATTTTGGGCACTCCTGTAGATGCCAGGCAATGACTCAAGGCCTCATGCTTGAACCCCACACCCTATTTTCTTCTGTATTCAGTTTCATAAAATCACCTTATCTACCACTGGCATTATCTGGTAGCAGTCATAAAACTTATCTGTTGCTCATTATTATTTTTTCCTAGGAAAAAGGAGCCAGAGGATACTTGCCCTTGACAAGGAATCTGCTAGGCACTGAAAAGTCACTCAAATGCTTTTTTTAAGCATTCCCAATTTGTACTTCACTCCAGTCCTTAAAGCATGCCTGCAGAACTGGAACCACTGGAATGGTGTGACAGCCCCACACCAGACCTGTGAGCATGAAGCTGCCCTTCTTTAGAAGGAGACAGTCAAAACACAAAATTTGATGTGACTTGTTTCTGTCCCCAAATTTGTTCTTAGCATTTTGGTTGGCAGCACAGGACTGGAGAAATCTCAGTAAAATTAAAACAGAGATTGTTTGCCCATCCTGTTGCAGCACTTGGTGCTCTCAGAGCTTTTTCTAGCCATTGGGAGGGGAAGGCAACCTCTGCAAGACCAAGCTCATGAACACTGCATGATAAACTGCTCACAGGCAATGCTGAGAAACACTGGAATAAACCTGGGCTTGGTGGATAATGCCAAAGGGATTATGATATATTAGGTCAGAAGCAGGTAGTCATGCACTGAACATGAGGGGTATCATGCTGCAGTCTACCTTCTGCAAAATATTTAGATATTTTTCACCTAGTTATATAAAAAGCAACAATGTTAATGAATGGAGTAGGGATAACTCCTTATGTTTATCAGCACTTACCAACTGCAGTATTTTGGACTGAGCAGAGCTGGATTTGTCCAGTGTCACTGTGTGACCCCATGACCTGAGTTTGTTGGTTCAGTGGTATTTTCTTTGAATCATTATTGATAGACCTTCCTGCAAATATTAAGAGCAAGGATATTCAAGTGGGAGCTTAACCCAAGCTCAGACATGAGCACTGAGTTTGCCTGAAGTTCCTTCAGCTGTTTCAGCTTGATGAATGCTTAGCTCACTGCCCAACCTGCATTACTGTGCTGCAACCCACTGCTGAATTACACCCATCTTCTACTCATGGTTACAGTACAATGGTGGGGTTAAACATCCTCATCAACAGAATAATCACTGCAGAAAAACCCCACATCTAATAACTGATGCCATGGAAGTGAATTGGGTGGAAAGAAGGACAAAAGCAAACTTAGCTTGCTTTGGTAAGAAAAATTTTCTGCTCAGCTACTCTGGGAAAACTGTCCAGCATACCTGGCACACAAGACAGGGATAAAGTTCAGCTTACAACACATTTGAAGCCATTTTCTATCCAGTCCAGTGAAATCAGAAGTTTGCAAACAAAAGATAAAGATTTGTAATAAACAGAGTACAGACCTAGAAGGATCAGACAGACATTGAAATGGAAGGAGTCAGTCTGAGTCTAGCAGGGGTCACTACTGCAAGTGAGGGAGATTCCATCCTACTTAACTTCTCCCTTCATGACAGAGCAAGTGGGAGAAAGCTGAGGGAATACTGAACCAGCACAGAACATGGGGATATGCAATAAAAATGGGATCAACAGAATGACTGGAATACAATGAGAGCTGACAGCAGAAAACAAATGTCAGATGGACACCTGGAGAGGAAAATCTCAGCTTCCCACCCCCCATCACAGGACAGGAGGAGCCTGAGGAGGAGGTTAATTGCAGCACCTACCTGGTGAGGGATTTATTTCTAGGTGAGGTGTCAAAACATGAGAAGCACAGGACCTCTGAGTCCTGCAGCTCTGCTCATCCACAGGGAACTCGGAGATTAAGAAGCCCAGCTCAAAATTGCCAGGGATCAGCAGAAGCTGGAGCTTGCTTCATTAAAGCAGACAGCGAGTTGTAGCTTGTTTGGCATTGCACAGTAAAGAGAAAAGCATGCAACTCCTATTTCTACACAGATAAGAGAAAAGCACCGGACGGGGAGAATGAAGCAGACATAGTGCAAATACAAAGTAAGAGAAAGCCATATATCAGAGAAAGGATTATAATATAAGTTCAATTAAGGTGTGAAATTTCCCCTTCCCAGAAGGCTGGCAACAAATGAATTACAGTGGTGTGCAATAAGGCATAATATCATTCTGTGTTTAGATTTGCTGACCTGCCAGGTCTCTTCCTGTCCTACATATAGATTATCTTTTATACAATGGGTCTTGTACACTGCTTGCATTTTTTCAGCAATATTTTTGGATGACAGCCTAGAATGGGATTATTAACTTATAACAGGACAAAAAAAAAAAAAATCTCATATCCTCAGATTCTTGCTATCCCTTCCCCCCTGCCCTCTGGTATTGGCAGCCTCTGTTTCGTGGAAAAATAAGCTTAAGTGGATGGAAGAGGAATTAGATTAGTGGCCAGACAGCCCAAATTCTGAGCAAGTTCAGTAGGACAATGGCAACCTTACTGTAACTCTGCTGACTCCAACTTTCCTTTTCAACTAACTCAAGCCAGAAATTTGAGTTGCAGTCTACTAGGGAGCTTGGGGTGTTTTGCACTGTGTTTACCCAGAGAAATTCTTCAGTCTTAAGAATCCAAAAAAAGAACGTACAGTTCCACAGTGCTGATCTGGTACAGGGAGGGACAACCACAAGCACCGTTTTGGGGTATTTCTTCTAAAATCAGTATGTCTGAGCACTCCTTCCCCACCCACGAGCTCTGGAATTCAGCTCTGTATACTGATGTTGCAAGAAGCTATTTAATCACTGCAGAGTTATTGAGCAGAGGGGAGGAAGAGGCTGGAGAGAACTATGTGGGAAAACCGGGCAGGACTTGGGAAACCTCGCCTGAAAACCACTGAAGAACAGAAAAGAATTCTACCAAATAAAAGCCTGAAAGTGGCCCAGCGCAGACGCAGGCACAGCATCCATCCACTCCGCGCTGGGAGATGCTCTGCCAGCCCTAGGCACAGAGGACCACATCCCGCCCGCACATCCCACCTGCAAGCCGCACACGTTGCACCCACACGTGCAGTGCGGCCCGCCTCACGCCCGTGCACCGCGCGGCCGCACCTGCGACCCGAACCACATCCCGCAGCGGCGACCCGAACCACATCCCGCAGCGTGTCCGAACCCCGCAGCGTGTCCGAACCCCGCAGCGTGTCCGAACCCCGCAGCGTGTGCCAGCGATGCAGCCCGGACCGCCTCCCACCTGTGTGCGCTCCACTCTCGCACCTGCAATCCCGGCTCCATCCCACTCACATTCACACCGCGCTGCTGCATCCGCAGCCCGGACCGGCTCCCACCTCTCCCGTGTACCCTCAAAGCGGCAGCGGGGCCCCGTCCCAGCGATGCTGCCGCACCTGCAGCCCAAACTGGGTCCCACCTACACTTCCCGGCTGCTGTCGCGCCTCCATCCCCCTGCGCTCTGCCATCCCTCCTGCGGCTCCGAGCCGCCCGGAGCTCCTTCCTCGGCGGCCGCCGGCCCGTCCCACCGGCCCGTCCCAGCGGGCGGCAGCGGGGCACGGCCGGCCCGGGCTGCAGCCCCCGGAGGGCTTCAGCCCAACTTCTCCCGATGCCGCTCCCGCGATCGCCCCCGGCGGAGCTCGGCCTTACCGCGGCGGCTTTCCTGCGGCGGGGACGGCACAGACCCTGCTGCGGGCAGGGACCCTCAGTGCCAGCGACCCTGCTGCGGGCAGGGACCCCGACGGGCAGGGACCCCGAGCGCCGCGCCCGCAGCCGCCGGGCTCCGCCGCCCGCGGGAGCCGCGCCCGGTTCCGGGGCGGGGCGCGGGCGGGGCGGGGGTCCGGACCGGCCCCGCCGGGGAAGTTTTGTCTCCTCCCGGCCGGGGGTTCCGCCGCGCCGCCCCAAACCTCCGTGCTGCTCGGCGTATTCCCTTGTCGGCCCCGCTGCCGAGTCCTGGTCTCGCCCTGGCAGATCGTCCCCGGGAGAAGAGCTGCCCGTCCCCCTCGCTGCAGAGGGGTGCTGCCCACCCCGGAGGGCTCCCCAGTGTGCCCCTTCCTCCTGTGCCCCGTGGGCATCCTGGAGGAGAGCGCTGCCCCGGTGTGAGCGGCGCAGCCCCGCCCGGCGCTGGGACCTCTCAGTCCTGCCCTGGGGTTCCGATCCGCCGCCCGGGGCTGCGAGCTACGGGGGGATCACGAAAGATGGGGACAGGCTGCCCAGGCGGTCAGAGACCCAAGGGATCCCGCACCCTCCTCTAGGGACCCGGCACCCTGGTCTCTGCAATGTAAGCGCTTCACTTCTAGCATGGAATCATCGCGTCGATCTCGTTGGAAAATACCTTTAAGGTCGTCGAGTCCAAGCGTTAACCCATCATTGCCAAGCCCACCACTAAACCACATCCCCAAGTGACACATCGACGTGTCTTTTAAATACCTCCAGGGATGGTGACTCAACCCCTTCCCGGGATAGCCTGTTCCAATGCTTGAATGTTGTACTTTGCACTGGGCTAGTAAAGCTAATATTTGAGCATTTTGCACAGATTTTGAGTGTATCACCATGTAAACATCTAGTCAGATACTCGCCTAAAACTAAAGTCAGTACAAGATATTAGATATTAAAACTAGAGACTAGCCTAAAACTAAAGTCAGTACAAGTTTAGCATGTGGTACTTCTGGTGGGCACAGTGGGCCACCCAACCCAGCAGAAGAGAAGGATGCCTTTTCCATTAGTAAAACACATCAGATCTAGAGATAAGCAATAAGGCAGGTGGAGTTAAGCTAAATATTGACAACCAAGTGGAGACAATTTGGTGGAAAATTGTTTCCCTTCGTGGGTCAGAAGTGCTATCTCCTATAGGCATTAGGGGCATGAGTCAGTTCTGATTTCAGGCAGAGCCACTCAGCTTTGCCATCCAGAGAAAACCTGTCAGGGAAAATAATGGAGGGGGGGAAATAACTGATAAAGGGCAGCTGCAAGACACTGAGAGCCGAGCTGAGACCACTGAGTATGATTACAGGTGACTGGAGGATAGTTACAGGGTAAGAACACAGGGCTGAGTACTTCTGAGACTTCAAATTGGAAAATGAGACCTGAGCTTTCACTGTTTGCTCATAAAACACTCCTCTGTTTTTAGTGGAAGAGAAGACAAATGGAAAAAGTCTGCTGCTCTCAGAGATGGCAGTTAACCAGAGTGGCTCATAGTTTCTTCTTTTGCCCAAAACAAATGTTTCTAATTGGTATTTTATGCAGTACTCAGGTGGTACATACTTAGCTTTACAAATCTACACAGTGGGAAAAATGGATGTGTCCCCTGCAATCTTTCTCTTTTGGGTATAAAATTGGTTTTGAAAGAACTATTTGTTTTTTAGGAAATAGAAATTGTCTTTGGCTGCTGCTGCTGTTCTTGCTTTAGCCTTTTTTCCATTCTCTGCAAGTTTTTGCTACTTTGGTATATAAAGAAGAACAGGGAACGTAAATCTTTCCTGCTTGAGAGTATTTTTCTTCTTCTTTGTGTTTGTCTGCTGCCTTTGTATTCTGGAGGAGTCCTGCCAGGGTTCATCATATGGAAGTCAGACAGGTGGGACACCTTGATGTGGCCCATGGGACTTCCCCTCCTGCTGCCTCATTCATATGCTCATTTCAGGCATTTTCAGCATCAGGTTTGTGGCCTCTGTCCCTCGTGGTGACTGTAACTGTTGGGGCAGTTGTTAATCCACTTCCCTGTTATGTCCATAGGAGCAGGGAGTGTGGCCATGGGGCAGCTGGCTCACACACAGGACACCTGCAGCTCACAGTGACCTTGTACTTGGGACAGGTGAGAGACAAGGAGAAGAGCAAGGGAGCTATTCCTCCTCCATGTTTCATTGCTTTATTCATTCTTACTCTAATGCTCAGTACTTCTCTGTCCTGCTTGGAAGTAGAAGAACAGTACACATGGCTGTAAAAATTGCTTATGGAGGACAAATTTTAACTGCTGGGCCATAAGGGCTTTCATCGTGTAGGAACGAGGGGCAAAGCTCAGAAAAGACAAGGCAAAGAGAAAAAAATGAAGCTCTGTGTAAATACCCCTCATTTTCACCCAAATCCCTTTTGACCTAAGCAGATATGACTGTGGGGGTGAGCAGTGAGCACACAAGTGCTCCTTTGTTGGGACAAAGCCACGCTGTGCATCCATGTCCAGAGCTGGTCCACATGTGCTATGGCCGAGGGAGTGCAGCAGCTGGTGTGCTTTCCCAGACCTATGTCTGCAGTGTTCTTTGCACTTTGGAACAAATAATCAGGCTGAACTCCCCCTGGGCTCTCCATCTGTCTGCCTGGAGGGGCTGTGATCACTGATTTGTTGTTGGATGGTCTGAATTGCCATTTCTATTTGGTGTAATCACTGCCAATTATGTAAAGAAATGTGTACATAGAACTCCACCACATGGACCACATTCTTCTTTGGTTACACCATGAGCCACTATTTGCTCTTCTAACCTCCAGCTGGCCATTTTTTTTCTTTGGTTTGGGCAAAAGAGCTGATAGCAAATTCATTTTTATTCAACAGCATCCGCATACTTGGCTGCTCGGTTCCACAGTGAAAGGGCTGGAAAGAAATACCACAGCATCTGGAATATGGGGCTTTGAAGCTCAGGGGAATTGTTGCCCTGGCTGGATTGAGGTCCTAAAAAGCAACTTTTTCAGTGGAGCAAGCTACTTTCAAATCGTTCTTAGCTTGTAATGCTTTGTGTTCTCACTACTTACGCTAATATTAAATAGATTAGAAGACAGTAGAAAAATTTCATTTGGAGGGGACCTAAAATGACCATCTAGTCTAAATGCCAAAAATATGAATCAAAGTTTTTTTTCTTCTGATCTCTTTTTTTTCCCTTGCTGTCCACAGACCTCTGTCAGGTTCCTGATATTTTACCTGCAGTTGTGCCCTGCCCTTCAGGAGGGCTGAAACATTTATTTGGTGTTTTTGACATGAAGGCAGGGCTACAGTAGAGCTCAGGAATGTAAAGATGTGAGTGTTTGTGCAGACATTCCTTTTCCTTCTAAGCAGCAGACTTTTAGACAGAGATCTGCCATGCCGAGAATGTAATTTCTGCACAGCTGCAGGAATTGTTGTCCCAAGGTCTGATGACGAGAGTTGGTTTTGTGTTTGTCCCTGTTCAGATTAAAGTGGGACTAATTTCCAGCAGTGATGAAGGTTAAGAGCATGTACTGCACAGAAGGATTCCTGATCTTTTGTTTCTTCACTTAAGCCCTTTGCAATGCTTACAGCGAAGGTCAGAGCACAGAAGAAAAGTGTTTTTTCATTTTGAGTCACTGCTTTGTTGTCAAAGAGTTGAATTTTCCTGAGGAAGAGGCCCCAAGAGAGTTGAGAACCTTAAAGAAAAAGATATTATCTATAATACCAAGCGCAAAATAATCTTTGTGTTTTAGTGTTCCCTGAACCACAGGAGATTGAGTAAGAACTGCTGAGAAGCAATGTGGTATTTGTAAGTCAGTAATGGTGCATACATACACGAGGATTTAGACACACATTTGCAGTTGTAATGGGAAGAAGATAAACCTCCCCTCTCATTTAAGAAGCCTAGAGACACTGAATGGGCGAAATGCCTCAGATTGTGTAATTTAGATAAAGTCTCACAGATGTCCTACTCACCTAAGCACAGTCAATTTTTCTAAGATGTTTTCAGTCACTCTGCCTCATGTTTTGTTTTGTTAGAGGCTTCACTTGGAGAGCAAGAGTCCTTTGTTTCATCAGGGCTCACCTGCTACTCTTGTCTCTTCCTCACTTGACAGTGTTTTTTCCTTTGTGTGCCATCACGTTTATTTCCCCAGCAACTGCATCTCAAACATGACTTCGTAGAGATTAAAGGCTTTCAGAATGAGCATCCACAGCAGAGACTGAAGTCTTCTTCCCTTCCCTTCTTCCCCTCATTGCAATTTAGGATTAATGGCTGTATTTCTTATGTAATGGATTTTTAAAGCACTGTGATTTTGGCACTGATTATTCAGGCACACTCAAAGCACAGACTAACGGGATGTAATTTTTTACTAAATCAGTACTGTGGTTTTCTTATAAATCTCTTCCTTTTTGTTCTTCCTGGTATCCTTCCAGGTACACAGCAAAGCCACACTTGCTGTCACTTGCTATGGATGAGGGAATTGATTACAAACTCGGGAGACAGTATTTATCCAGGTATCCCATTCACTGGTGGGATACACATCTGTCAGCCAGACTGGGCAGACAGGAGATGTCTGGCTCCCTCCTCCTTTCTCTTATCCAGGTGATATAAAGATTTCTAATTCTTCCAGAGCTTGGAAATATTTCCACTTCTGTCAGGAAAGCCTTCTGCTTTTATGCTGAAATTGCTGGAGTTCAGGTTCCCATTGCTAATAACTCACCTAGGAGCATCCTTTGAAACCCTGTGTAATTCTTGATAATTCCCAGAATGGTGACTTTTAAGTGGGACAGATGCTGAGAAGGGGGATGCTATTGGGGTTTAACAGCATTAGATTAAAAGACTTTTGGCTGATAAAGCATAACAAAACGAGGGTTGAGAGGGCATGTGAGCATCTCTGAATATCTCAGGAAAGGTGTCTGTGCCATGCAGGAGCAAAATACCCCCTGGTTATTCAAGTGTGTGAACTGTGCTAGCACAAGAACAAATGGGTATTAATAAGAAATAAAACCATTTACACTGAGGAAGAGAAGAAGGGTTTTAATGGTCAGAAGGGTATTATCTCTGTCAGGAGATGAAAGGCCAGAATTCTAGGCTGAGTTAAAAGGGAGCTTCATTTCTTTATGGAAAGTGATTAAAGACAGATTTGTGTGCAACAGCAGATGCCAATTTCAGTGACCACAAAGGTGTTTGATCCTAAATTCTCCTTTCCCTTTACTTAAGCATCTGTTTATAGCTTGAAGGAATGAAGAAAAGCTGTGGTACATGGTTTGCCCTCCTATTTTGGGTAGTTATCAAGGACAGCTGCTCTCACAACTTAGGGGTTCTTTCAGATAGGTCACCCCTCCTTTGACTCCCTCCTTGTTCCTCAAATACTCATGTCAGGCTCAGCCTACCTCTCTTGCCTTGGTTGTGGTTCACTGTTGGCTTCCCTTCTCCTTTTGCATCCTGGAGCTTGCAGTATTTTATGCACTTTGAGGCAGGAACTTCTCTGTAGGTTTGCCTGTCTCTTGTAATGGAAACTCCCTCCATCAGCTTTTGGATCACCAATCCACTGCCACAGAAAGAAGGACCAAACAGCTTACAGCTTAGCTTAAGATGCATGTAACTGGTTATAACAAAATTACCTCATTAATGGCACAGCTCCTGCCTCTTTACCCTTCCCAGAATATTAGATATGCAGATATGGCAAAAAAAAAAAAAAAAAAAAAAAAAAAAAAAAAGAAAGAAAGAAAAAAACCACCACATTTCTGGGAAAGAATTTTTGCAAGCACTTGGATCCTGTGATTTGATCCAGCAGAGAACAGAATCCACCTATTTTGTGCCTTGTCCAGTAAAGATTTAGAACTTCAGAAAAAAACCTCATCCAACTAGCAGAAGACAAGTTTGAGGCAAATAACAAGACATGATTCCTCACACTAGGTGATATAAATTGGGAAACTCCCTGCTGCAGGATGTTAATAGCAGTAAAAATCAGTGAAGACCAGTTTGTGGAAGAAAAGTAGACTGAGGGCTATGGAGATAATATTTTTGTCTCTGGAAGTTCTTGAGTTGCAAAATGCTGGAGACAGAGGAGGTGTGGATATGACTATATGCTGTAATTAATTATAGCATAATTATTTGTTATTATGTTGGTATTAGTAATTGTTAGACAGGACTAGCAACTATGAAACATCTTGTTTGGCCACTTACAGACAACAGATGTGGGTCTAGTTGGATGGAAGCTTTGGTGTGGCCCAGTAGAGCTTATTTTATATTTTGGGGTTTCTTCCAGCCTGCTCCTCATAGGAAGAGGTAGCCCTCCACCACCTGCAGAGCACAGTTCACTGCCCACTCCTTGAATAAATGCCTATGAAAATTTTAACTAAGGGGCTTAGAAATAGACTGATTAAAAATATGATAGCTGCAAAAAGCTGTCAGGTCTTCCCCAGAAGGTCTTTGTTGTGGTTTTGAGCAAGGCATGGGATTTTGTTTCCAGAGACAGCTTAGTGCTAAGCTACCAGTGATTCAGCCTAAGGTGGTGGACAGATGGAATTACCATGGCAGGACCAGGCATGGTTCCTTCTCCTCTAAGATCACCATTTTCACTGCCCTTGCCTCCAGAGAAGCAGCATGTTCTGCATGTTAAGTATCAACATGGCACCAAATTTCATGTGCGGTTTTGATAAATAAAATCTGTGTTCTAAGCAAAGGCACCCAGACAAAGCCCCTTTGTGAGAGCAAAACTTAAGCCTAGTGTATGTCGTTGGGAGAAATGCAGAATTCATTTTGGGGAGGGAAACTGATATGAACAGCAGGCCATTTTCTTCCACAAAGGCTCTCTTTCAAGGCTGGTCCGTGCAGCAGAACAAAGGCTGACCCCGTAATCTCTACTCAACAGTAGCTTGGGATATTTGATTTGTTTGTACATGCATATATCATGCCTGGCTGTAAATAAATAGGGCCATGGTTTGATCCACTGTGAGGATAAAGCCAGCCTGTTCCCCTTACCACTCTGGTTTCAAGGAAATGCTGATTTTGTATCTCTGCCTTCTCTTGGATGAAGGATGTCCATCTTGCCACCAAGGCCAAAGGGTCTCAGTTTAAAGCCAAGTAACAAAGACACAAAAGGTTTTACCACCATTTTATTGGTGCCAAATTGGTTCACCATTTCTTTCTCTAATCCCTGTAACTTCTGTTTTATTAAGAACCGTTTCTTGGCTGAATTCATGGCCAACAAATAAATAGGCCAAGGAGAACTTGGGTCTTCCAGATAACTTGAGGCTCATGCTATGGTAAATTATATTCTGTTTAGACTAACTCTCCACTTCTGTATCTCATATGTAAAAAAGAGGAAGACATAACTTCCAAAACCTATCCTTGGATGCTTGAGGTATTTCTACAATACAATAGTCTTCTGCTCAAGCACATAAAGCAGTGGTAATATGCAGATTCGTGATAGTTTTTTATAAATTGTCCACAAAATTTGTTGGGAATGAAACATATTTGCTCAGCGCATTTTGTGGTTATGCTCATAATGCAAGGAAAATTTGGGTTGTTTCTCTGGAAACATAGCAAACCACTGGCCTAAGACACTGTGTTTGTAATGTAAACATTTGGGACCTTGTTTATATAATTGTAACTGGAAAACAAAGCAACCATAGTGAGAGTCTTGCCTAACCATCAGTTGTTTTACTGGATAAAACAATTTTTACTTGGACATTTTTATCCCATTTGGTTCATTGATGAGCATTAGGCAAAAGTCTGTGCAGCAACAGTTGTCAGAGCCTGGCATGAATGGTCTCCTATGCCATAACATCACATGGCATAACACACAGCAATGTTTTTCTAATAATGTCAAAACCTTTGTGTTCGTTTTAATATTTAGGCCAGGAACACAGAGATCTGTTTCAGCAGAAGAGCTGATGAAATGTATGACTCAGTACATGGAATTGCCTCTAAATACAGAAGCACTTGATTATCATCGGCAATTACCATGACAATTTGTGACATTCCTATAAACGGACCTTTTTTATTAGCATTTATTGTTTCCACTCCTCAAATATTTTAAGACACATAGTGATGAAAGAGCAGATTTTCTGGAGATCTTAATATCTAAAGGGTCCAGGAAAAATATGTGAGAGAACTTCAGATTGTCTTTGGAAAATTGGTAGAAAAGAAAAACAGAGGATTGAAGTAGTAATCAAAGGGGTAAATATGAAGCCACTTCCATGGGTTAATGACTGGTTAAGGCATATGTAGCAAAAAAAAAAAAAAAAAAAAAAAGTGGACTTCCATTTGGCTCAACCTGGAGGAGACTGAAGGGACACTTCAAGAAGAATTTGGACAATGCTCTCAGGCATATGGTATGATTTTTGGGGTGTCTGTGCAGGGCCAAGAGTTGGACTTGAAGATCCTTGTGGGTCTCTTCCAGCTCAGGATATTATAGGTTTCTAGCAGACTGCTGTAGAGATTTATCTTGTGTTGCTTTTCTTACATATTCACAAGTGAAAAAAGAAGTGACAGCAGTTCCGGATGATACAGGGTTAACTGAGAATAATAAAAATGAAAACTTACAGTAAAGATTAACAGAAGGATCTCACAAGGTTATTGGATGAATGGGATAATAGCAGATGCAATTCATTTACTTAAGGCAAACAAGACAATCCTAACCATGCACAGCAGTAAGGTCTAAAATTAGCTATTGCCACTCAGGAAGAACTTCAGCTCATCATGTATAACCCCATGAAAATGTCAATTCAATGCTCAGAAATTAGAAGGTGGCAAACCAGATGTTAGGTATTGTTCAAATAGGAAAGTGCACAAAAAAAAAAAAAAAAAAAAAAAGAGAAACATAACAAGCTACTCTAGAAATGTTTTGCACTCACAGCTGGGTGGGAAGCTGCACACCCAGAGCTGTTCTTGACTTCCTTGCTGAAAAAAAAAAACCCAAAATAAAGTAGAAAAAATGTGGAGAAAGCAACAGGAATAGTAATAGGAACAGGACCTCTTCTCATAAGACTTTACTGAGTAGGGAGAGGGTTGGTTGAAAGGGTCTGTGGTTGAAGCTGCAATGTCATAAGTGCAGTAGAGAAGGTGTAATGGTGAACAAAATTATCCACCTTTTTCCTTGTCAATTGAGAGCTTGAGGTCCTAAGATTTAACTCTGTTTTCTTCAGTAACAGTTTTCAAACAAAACCCCTGTTCCTTACAAGGTCAGGCTTTAAACTGTAGACTTTACTGTACATCCTCAAGAAAAAAGTTCTTCAAAAAGTGGTTAGAGAGATTAAAGGGAGAAAAGTCCATTGAGGCTATTAATCACAAGGGTCTATTGTGGATCAGCAAGTCCAAAAGATGCACATGGATTAGAAAATTTGGTGCCAAACTGCTCTTAAAAACTGACCTTCAGATTGGTGCTAGACTTTGAAACTCTGATTTTTCCAAGGTTACAGAGGAAGATGGCAACAGAGTCTGCAAGAGCACTCAGATCTCCTGTGTTCCCATGGGACTGTGCACCATGGGACAAGGCAAGCTGCCTATGAATGTGCAGTTCTGCTTCTGTTTTTTTTTGCAATTAACGCATCATTTAATCATTTGCTAACATTTTCAAAACATTTATCCCCTGCTACTGACAGGTTTTGAGCTAACTGTGGTACAGAGAAGCTGTTTTTTTGGAAACATCTGAAGGCACTCACAAAGCTGATGTGACAGAGTTTCCGTAGCTTACTCTTGCTGCACAAAGGTTTGCTTCCTTATGACTCAGCCACTAATGTGCCTTGGTTACTCATCAGAAAACTGCTTGAAGAAAAGACTAATTTTGAGCTGAATTTGATTAACATCTGAACAGTGGAGCTGGGAGAGACTCAGAGCTGGGGTTAGCAATAGCATGGGGTAATGAGGACTGACAGCTTTCCACACTTCACTGGTGGAAGCTTCATCTTTCTTAATAAACCCTTCCTCCTTCCAGCCACACAAAGCTGCACTGAGCCCCAGGGGTTTAGGTTAACCTCAGGATGCAGTGTTTTTAGTCCTGTAGCCTGCTCAAGGGATGTGCCTGGGTGCCTGTGGGCTGACATGTCCCCTCCTGCAGCAGGTGAACTGCGTGGGGAACATGCCACATCTCCACCCTGTGCCTCTGGGGCCAGGCAGCTGAGCCAGCATCAGAAAGGTTGTTATTTAACTTTGCCATGGACCAGCAGAAAATGCTTCTTTCAGCTGCAGGAGGAACACAAAAAGGAAGTGATGATTCTTGGTGAATCTGACTCATAAGACTTGAGAGGGTTATATTAGGGTAGGGCAGCATTTACCCCTTACTTAATGGAGACCTTCCAATCACTGCCTAATTCTTGTTTCCTTGCTATTAGCAGCCTGTGCTGCCCCGTGCTTGTTTCATTTGCACTATATTGCCTTGCCCTTGGCCTGACTGTTTTGATAAAGAGTGAAAATCTTGTTCCTGTCCTTGGTATTGTGCAGTGAATTGCTTCAGGCTGGACAAATCTGTTCTCTCACGCAAGGCCAGGCTTGGAATGAAGGATGGGTCATTGCAGGGGGCTTTTGTCAGCAGCTGCAAAGCCAAAACAGAGCGGGTGCTTGTGTGCACTGAGAATTTCATCTCTCTGGTCCTCTCTACCTCTGTAAAATTTTAACTGCTCCCTGTCCCTACATGTCTGGCAGAGAGAGACCAGAGGGGAGCTGAAGCTGGCAAACACAGGAGGGAGAAGCTTGGCTGCAGAGGCTGGTCCTTGCCTCACAGGCAGCAGAAGCTGGCATGAGAAGGAAAGCTGGGCATTCCCAGTGTTATCTTTCTACACAGGGTCTCACACAGGTTTCAGAGGAATCACTGGGGGGTTGCAGGTCACTTCACAGCACTGGAGCCTGCTGAAGCAAGCAAATAAAGATGGCTCAATTCAGGCTACCAGAGCTGAGGGATGAGTAGCCCGTGTCGTGTCTCCCAGCTGCACAGATCCTGTGAAGCACAGCACTGCTGGCTGTACTTGGCTGCAGACCTGCAACGCTTTTCCAGAGCAGAGAAAGACCTGAATTCCAAAGGCCATCCTGTCGGAAGTCAGACCAAATTCTGTAGGTGCTGCTGAATGTTGTTGAGAACCCTTGAATATTCATGTAGCCAAGATTTGCCTGTTGCTGTGACGCTCTGAGGATGTAATCCATATGAAACATGCAGGGAGAGAGACCTTTTGTTATACAGACTCCAGTTTTCTTTTATTTATTTAGAAATCTGTGCAGGGCTTAGGAAAACTGGTCTTTAAAGCTGTCATCAGCTTTTAAAAGACAAGCACAAAAGCTTCAGCTTACCATTATCTGATGAGCTTGTAAAATAAAAGCTGCGGAGGTGTGTGGGCACTGAGCTTTGTTTTCCAACTCCATCAATGAAGCTGGAAATGAATGGGGAATGGATAACTCATGTCTCACACCTGCATCACCACCTCTGCCAGGAAGGGGCCTGTTCTCCACTGAGATCACCTTACTAGAGGTAATTAAGCTGGTGCAGGACAATGCCAAGTCAGAAGGGCAGATTTGTTCCATCTCACGTGCTGGGCATAGGATTTACTCATTTGACTTCTTCTTTCCATTCCCTCCCTCCCTGTGGAGGCAGTGTGTTCATGGGCTCTGCTGAAAGTGGTGGCTTCTCTGTGTTGGGATTCCATGTGTCTGGTGCAGCTGCTTTGCTTGGTCTGTGAATTCCTCATCAAACACGTAGAGGCAATCCCAGATGGGAGCATGGAGGCAGGGTCCCTCCAAGCACCTTCCACTCATTTTCCATCCAGAAACTCCAGTTGAGTTAACATCAGCCATGAAGTGATTTCATACAAAGGCAGTATGGTGTCTTCCCTGAAAATGAAGAGCCTTTTCCCATTTACACAAGCAGCATGATAAATATTTTGATTTCAGTATGTCTTTTGTTGGGAATCATTTACATTTAGTTTCTTACCACAGTGACTTGGGGGCTAAGAATAACTAGAGTCTAGCAGTTCCTAGCTGGTGAGACATGTATTTTGAGAACTTGGTTCAAACTTGCATTACTCATAAGATGTAGAATCTGCTCCTGCACTATGCTCAGCAACATGCAGCTACTCCAGTGTCTTTGCACTGAAGGAGCTTGGTAACAAAGGGGACAGTGATAGCTGCCCACAGCCCTCTGGCTGGCAATAGCTGATATTTCCCAGCTAGCCACAGCTGGACATACTCACCCAGAGCTCATTAGTGCAGCACCTCTGCTCTGAGGGCTGGAAGATGCTCTGTACCCACAGCTGCGTGCAGCCCAGCATGGAGAAGCCTCTGGCAGGCAGCAGGTTTGCACTTCTCTGGGGCCACGTTCTGATCCTCTGCTCAGTGAGGCAGCTGGAGCCTTCCCCCAGCCAGGGCACTGCCTTGGACCCATGGAGAGCCACCCTGGATCAGCACTGTGCAAACATCCCTGTCTGCTCTGGCTGCCTCTTATCACCCAGCAGTGTGATAAGCTCTAATGAGTTGTGCAGACACAGAGGGCTGCTGTCCACAGAGCACAAGCCAGGTGAAAGTTTTGATCTGGTGGGTGAACTGCTTCCTCAAACAGCTGGATTAAAGCTCTCTGGACTGGTGTCTCTGTTTTACAAGGATGAACTCCATTTAGGTACCCTTGGTTGGTTTTGGAGGTTTTTTTTTTTTTTTAATCTTCTGATGGTCAGAGAGGGAGAAGGGAGAAAAGGCAAATGCTTTTCAATTAGAGATACTCAGCAGGGCTGTGTGCTCTGGGTGCTCTGAGTGCCCAGCACCAAGCAGGCAGTGTTGTTTGTGCCCTGGAGCTCCACAACTTGGGCATTTGCAGTCCTTTGGGACTGAAGGGAGCAAATGAGGACAGCATGGAAAGGTCTGGGTCGCCTGTAATGTGGGAGGTGAGCAGAAATGCCAGAGGAGTCAGGCACTTGGAATGGGAGGGGGCAGATAAAGCCTGAGGGACTGCTGGGAGGGGCAGGAGGGAGTGTAGGAGGCTTCACTGCCATGTCAGGGACAGGGGAATTGTAGAGTGTTCCAATTTTCAGCTTGGAGGTGGGATTGAGAACCTCAATCCTTGCCTTCTTCAGTCCAAAATAAAAGTTCATTTAAATTTCTTTTTTCTGGTTGAAATGCAGGTTTTATGTGAATAGAACATAGAAAGGAGAAGTAATTTGGGTCAAATGAGAAAAGGAAGCAGAAGCAAAGATATGTGCTGAAATGTCTGAAATGTGGTGTGAAATGGGTGGCCAGTTGTGGAGTTGCAGCTGGCCAAAGGCAGTGTCATTGCACTGAGGTGAATGAAGTTTATTAGATTTCTCTGCTGTGGATGAGATTACACCCCCAAGAAGTCAAAAAGGAAGCTGTGAATCTTGGCCACTTTTAGAATCACAAATCAGTATAGCAGAGAGGATATTTGGGATCTGATTAAAAACAGAGAATCACAGAGTCTCTGAGGGCAAGGACTCGTGCAAAGGAAGGTTCAGCTATCCAATGCAGCTGGACTATGGCCAGTCAGCTCTGGTGCTCTCCAGGAGGGTGCAGGATGATGTTGATATTGATAAAAAACAGAGAAGTTTTCAGTGTGCACTGTCACACTCCCTTGCTGTAGTAAGTATTGGTGTGGTGCAGCCACTGAGGAAATTATGGGGGCCACCAAGAGGGCCAACATCTGGCCATACTTCTGGAGAGTGCTGTGACTCCATTTTCAGAGCCCATTAAGTGTCTAGAGGCCTTTGGAGATGTTTATCTTTGTTCCTATGTCCTTCCATTGAACAGATACACCCAATTTGCCTGTGTTAAGTCCTTGGAAATCTGCTGAGCTGTTAAGTTTAGCATTATGATCCTTGCCAGTCTCTGTGGGATGTGCAAGGGGCTTGTTCACAGCCTGTGTGGTCACTCTGCTCCAGCCACCACTAGCCCTGGCAGGATCTGGACATCCATATCCACCAAACAGGGCACTGATGTAAAGATCAGAGAGGGTGATGAGCTTTGTTTGGACAAATGACTGACTGTTGTTTGAATGAAGACATAAAAGTGCTGCTGGCAGTCACAAAATGGACAACTATGAGTTATGGTATCAGGAGGCCTGATAAATAATAATAGCACAAACTATTTATCTTTTTTTGGGATGCTCACATTTAGTAGGAGAGTTTAAGCCATGCCTTCAGCTTCTGCTCTGTGCAGAATCAGCAGATTCCACCAAATCCTTCTCTGAGGATCAACCTAAAAGTGGCAGTAACTCCAGCCATGGGACTTACATTCCTGTCAGTGTTAGTTGGTAAGACTCTAAAAGAGTGAAAGTCTTTTTTTTTTTCCTAGCCTGGCTGCTGAAGAAAGGTTTGGAATGTGTAAAGTTGAGCTTTTAAGGTTGTTAATTTTTTTTTATTTATAATAGTTTTTATCTGACCTGTTGAGGTCCAGCTAGTATAGAAACTATGGCAGTCTCTTCTGAGTTCTGGGCATCTTTTACATTTTATCCTCAAAATTATGTGCACTATGTTTACAGTTTTCATACTAACACCTAAAATTTATGTTGGACATGTGTCCCTATCCAAGACTAATAGAAAAGAGTTACTATCTCACTGAGACATGGAGGACAAGAAGAAGGAAGAAAAGGCTAGGGCACGCCCAGATTCTTCTATCTTGTACTCCTGAATTACATTCTAAAAAACCCCAAAATTCTACTTTTCCACCCTGTGTCAATTCCTTTATTACATTACTCAAACCCTTTTGGCTTGTGATTCCACATATAAGGCTGGCAGCCTCTCCCATGGGCTGAAATAGAAGCCACAGATGTTTTTGACTTTGTGCTAAGGTCTATGAGCTCCTTGCCAGGGTCTCGAGGCACCCAGGGCAGCTAAAGGGATGCTCTGGAGTCTGACACATTCCCACAGGCCAGGTAAGAATTTCATGCCACAAATGGAAAAGTGAGGTTGGAAACACCTGGGCCATTGTTTCTAGCCAAGACTAAGCACATGTGCTTATTGTGCCTGTAACTGGATGTGAGCTACCCCTTTGGATTTGTGCTGATTTAGAGTTAAAAAGCCCTTTCTAGCTTTTTGTCCTCGATGAACACAATAAAAGCACTGATTTTGTTCTTTCATGGTACATTCACATGTCTTTTCTGTGTCTGGATCTAAATAAGGCTGAGCTGGAGGTAAGGTCCCTCAGTTTTTGTGTAGGCTGGCATAGCACACTCAGGGCTCTTGTTCAGCACATTAAACCTGGTTCCAGGTTCAGAAACCTCCGGGTAGAGATGTGCAGTGCTCATTCCCCATTCTCATCCCCATCTGCCCTGCAGTGACCACAGACCAGGTGCTTTCTTTCTGCTTCCCAGTTTTGCAGCCCTGGTTGGATTCCCCAGCAGGGCTGACCTGGCTGGGGGCTGAGGCTGATGCTCAGGGCAGGCGCCTGGAGCCAGAGCTGCAGAAGGAGGCTGTGCTAATGCACTTGGTGAGAAGGGCTTTGAGCCCTGACTCTCATTTTTGGGTGACAGCTCTTCCTCCTGGGGGATGGGGATTAAGGACAGGGTATGTTAAGCCTGAACACCTGCCTGTGATGCTGGCAGCATGACAGCCCCCTCTGTGTGGCCTGAGTAGAAATGTGCATTGGTTTCTCATTAAAATTGTGTCACATAAGCACAGAGGAGTTCCATGAAAATGAACAGTGGGGGTGGAACACCTCTCCTAAGAGGACAGGCTGAGAGATTTGGGGTGTTCAGCCTAAAGAGGAGAAGGTTCTGGTGAGAACTTGTAGCACATTCCATTACATAAGGGAGCTACAGGAGAGCTGGAGGTACTTTTTATGAGGGCATATAGTGCTGGAACAAGGCTTAATAGATTTAAATTGAAAAAGGAGAGATTTAAATTAGATATTAAGAAGAAATTCTTGTCAGTGAGGGTGGTGAGACACTGGAACACGTTGCCCAGAGAACTTGTAGATGCCCCATCCCTGGAAGTGTTCAAGGTCAGGCAGGAGGGGGCTCTGAGCAGCCTGGTCTGGTGGAAGGTGTCCCTGTCCATGGCAGCGGGGTTGGAACAAGATGAACTTTAGGGTTCCTTCCAACCCAAACCAGTCTGTGACTCTATGAAATAGTTGTTAGCAGCAGGAAAACAACTGCCAATTTTTTGAGTGTCAAATTTCAATTTACATGGAGAGGGAGAGGCTCAGGCATTCAGCTGGTTAAGAAGAAAACCTGGGCTTTTGGAGTCTTCATTCCTCTTTCATGCTTTGAGTCATCACTGTCACCCTGGGACAAAACATGACAAACCAGCCACAGCCCTGTTTAATTGCTCAGATTTCTGAGAACAGACTAAATGAGGTCTCTGACCCTGGGACAAGAACTGTAAAAAGCCCTTTTTTTTCTCTGTCTCTGCCCTTCTGGGGAAGCTCTCTGCAGGCCAGGCTGGGTTTTGGTTTGACTTTCTTCCCTAGCACCTGTAATGTTGTGGCTGCACAAGTGTGAGGAGACCCCAGCCCTACTCACCACTGAGCTGCCTGCACCAAAGAAAAGGAGGATGGCTCCTGCAGTAATGTTCAGGATGAACCCTGGACTAGAGAGGTCATTAAATCACTGTCTAAATCCCCCCCGACTTGATATTTGAGCAGATCTGTGAGAGCTGTGAGGCTCTGTGAGGAGTCTGGGGTACAAAATGTGATCTCAAATAAATGTCCCATCCAGGGATTTTCCTAAGTAAAGTTGTCAAATGAGGATGTGCCCAAATGAAGCATGCTTCAACTCGTCCATCCCTTCTTGGGGTCAACAAGTGAGAGCCTGCATCTCACTTGTTGACCCAGGATCGTCACATCCACACTGCCTTTGTTCCTGCTGATGTGCTGCAGCTGTGGGGCTCACACTGGAGTACATCTCCCTCTCTCCTTTGCAAAGGAGTTATTTATTGCCAGACACTGTGAGATGGTGAAGTGGCTCGTGGCAGCCATGTAAAATGCCTTAACAGCTCATTGAATGCCACAGATGAGAAGACAGCAATTACACTATTTACACCACAGTTGTTTTGTTTTACAGCCTAATTCGCATCCATTCCCCTGTAACAACTCCTAAGGAAAAGCAGCCGTTCATTGGTGTTACTCATCTGTGTAATTAAACAGCAAGTGCCTGATCTGTCACAGAGAGAGAGAGAGAGAGGCTCATTCAGGCTCTGCCTGAAATGTGTTTGCTCAGCTGAAGGGTGGAGTTCCTCAGGATTGCTCTGCTGAAGATGTGAATGGAGGTCTGGGTACTTACCCAGGCTGCTCTTGTGATGGGCATAGTGGTCATTTCAGACCACAAGTGCTTCCTTAGGTTTTGGGGCTGTATTAGCCTCCCAAACTTCCTAGGTTGAGTGGGCTGAGTAGTCAAACTGCTTCAGATAAAAGCAGAATCAAGTATGGCCCCCATCTCCAAGCCCTATCCCAGGGTGCTGGAGAGGATGTAAGGATGACCTCTTACTTTCTTAAAATCTGAACATGACAGTTTCCAAATGGGATTATCATTTAACAGCTCTTTGCCATCTCTATCTTTTGCACTGGGGTTGCAAATGGGGAGTGATTGACACTGATCACACCAGATGGCACTTCTATTTGATTTTCTGCTTTATAATTGGCTTGCATTTCCTAGTTGCCATGTGCTCTTTGCATTTTACAAGGAAATGAGGCAGTGGAGCTATGTGGGCACAGCTCTGTCTCAGATCACCCTGTCTGTAAAACAACCCTGTGGGAAGCTCCATCATCTTGCTCTGACTGCCTCTTTCTGGCTTTGTTTGAATTTAAAGGAGGTGAAGTTATGAAGTTCTAACCATTGCTAGCCTGGTTTGCAGGGGTCATTTATTAGTGTTGAACAAGCTTTCCCTGCTTATGTTGCTTTCCTTTACATGGTTTGCATCCTCCACTGAGAGTGAAATTTGTTTTGTGCAAGGCTTGGAACACTAATTCTGCCTCTTCTCAGATACTTTGGTTACCAGTGAATTTACCACAACCATGTAAGACCTTCTAAACAGAGCAGTGCTCCATCACACTATTTTTTCTGACCATTGATGTCTGTGTCTACCTTTCCTGCACTCTGTTGCTGGATTTCACCAGACCAAGCTCCCTGAAGGGACATGGAAAAGGCTGAAGAATGTTTGCACTGGCAGAAGACCAGGCTTTCAGGGGAGGCTGTATGACCAAGGCTTACCAGATGCAAAGGATGGGCTTTTGGGGGACAATCAGAGCAGGATCTGTGAGTACAGTGTTTGAAATTTTACATTTATGTAGAAATGCTAAATAAACGTACATTGAATATGTAGGCCTTTGGAAAATAAGATTTCTCTCCTAGAATATGAGGAGAGGCATATAAGGTTTTTCCAGAAAGTCCTCACTTCTTGTGGCTCAAGCTTCAGACTATTTCATGATTAGGCATTGACAATCCTTGACACGGGTGAAGGAGAAGGAGATGTGCTGGGTTCTGCTCTGGGACTTTTGTCAGTGAGTCTAGTGACCAACCTTTGCTGGTCAGCCTGGTGACAAGGTGACACTTTCATATTTCATAGTTTTGGTTTCATGAGATGAGAGCTTTAAGGTTTTCTTGTTGTTGCAGTTTTTTTTTTTTTGTTTTGTTTGTTTGTTTGTTTTTGAAAATAGTGTATCTTGTTCAATGCCCTTTTATGAGATGCAGGATTTTAGAGAAGTGATGCCTGCTGTTCTTGTGCAGACAGCACTGGGGCAATAGCTAGTGACTCAAAATGAATAAGAATCAGATTGCTCTGCAGTGCTGTGAGCTCAGAAAGAGGAAATAAAACCATTAGAGATGGATCAGACCTTCCAATGTTACCCACACACTTCCTCCAAACTTCTGGCACCTTGGCATGTGCTGCTTGCCTTGGGTATTGCTGGTGAGTCAGGCAGACAAAGGCAGTGCTCTCCCCCACTTAGGTGCCTGTACCCTTAGTGTAACCACTATTTGTACTTCAGGATTTTACATTTCTAACCTTTCTACCTGGGCTTGTTTGACAGCAACAAGACATTTGTTCAGCTTTTAGATTAGATTCCTAATGAAACATTGTCTTAGGTGCCCAGCTTGGGAAAACTAAGCTTTGAGTTACTTGGGGAGCTACTTTTTTATTCAGAAATGTGGATTATTTGGGTAAATAAACTGAAGGGAAACAAGAAAAATTCTAGTCACTCTGTTGTTAAAGTTAATTTGTAGTGAGACTTCCATGTCTCTTTGCTTGTTGGGCACCCCAGACCTCCCAGAGCTGCTTTAGCTGAGGGTGGCATCTCAGTGCCACCATGAGTGCTTGAGCAATTAATTCCATTTCTCCTCTCTGCCCACAGTAATAACATTTCCCCATCTCTCTGCCATGTCTCACCTTTGAACAGAAATTGCTCCTAAATATATTGGTACCTCAGAAGTTTCAGGTCTTTAACCCCTCCCCTTTTTTTTTTCTTTTTCCTTTCTGGAAACTTTGATTTTATCCACCCAGCAGTGTCTGCAGCTTCAGTTTAGGTTGAGGAAACTCTAAGAGTAAGAAAAGAACAGTTCTGGGATAAGGCCAGTGATTTTGAGGTTTTTCCCAGGGATGGAAGAATCCCACTGGGAGGCAGGACAAGACTTCACAGGCATTACACTGCAGCATCAGCCTAGGGATTCCATTCTTGCTGATTTGCCCTTCACAGCCCAGGCCACTCCATGGTCAGCTTGTGAAGCTGAGAGCTTAATTTAGGCTGAAATTCTCTCTTTCCCTGCAGTCTGTATGTCCCTCTTCAAGCAGCAGCAAAGTCAGGAGGTAACTTGTGAACTGGCTACTCTGGACAGGTTTTCATGGGCCTGGGAAAACCCATCTTAATGACCCAGAATTTACTTCACTGCTTGGTTCCATGTCTTGTCCCTAAATGACACAAGAAAAAGGAAATTTTAGCTTTTGCATGGGCAAAATTTTCTGTCCTCCCTCTTAGCCCTGTTGTTGGAGAGATTAATTTCTGAATGTGTATACATTGGATAAAACTTCAGCCAAAACAACAGATATTTGAAATGATATGGTGTAAAAACCAAGGTAAATCAAACCTTTTTCAAACCAGTCCTACCAAACTGATCATTCCATAGCAAGATGATGCCTACTATTCTCTCTGGTGTTTCTGTGGGTAGTCAGAACTCCATTTATGTGATTAGATAGTCTAGATCTGCAAATCCTGCTAAGCACACAGTGAACCAGAGGAGGAGGCTTATTTAAGTTCTCAGGCAATCTTGTTCTTTGTGTTCTTGTCCCTGATGATTTAAGACATGACAACAAGCAAATAAGCCACTGGAGTTGTGAAATTCCATGTATTTTTATTCTGCTGTGATTCTTGAGTAGAGGAAATATGAAAAGATGTGCATGTTTCTAAGAAAGCACCTTCTGAAAAACTAGAACTAAGGAAGTAGAATAGAATCTCCATAAAACACATCCTCTCTCTGTTAGTCTCTGTATGTCTGTTGTTAACAAAGTTTTTTGAAGTTGACTCAGCCTCCCACTGACATCTCCAAAAATATTTGTATTCCTCTGAGGGATGTTTGATCCTGGCCCTACACAGAAAATCAAGAAAAACAGTCCAAGAGTCAGTACATACCCACAGTATTTTGTGTGTCCCACTCTCTGAGATGTCTGAGTTTGCCCTGACTCTGTTTCATTGCTTCAGGGTCTTGTGCCACTTGTCCACACTTGCTCTGCTTTGCAGATTTTGTCATACATGCTGGTGTATTTATTTCCTGGTGGAAGCAGAGTGTGTTGGCAGAGGGAGGGCAGGGCTGGAACATGCCCACATCCAGCTCTGGCAGCAAACTGGGAAGTGTGTGCCATCTGGGAGCTCCCAGATAACTCAGGCTGGCTTTATCATAAAGTACATATCCAAGCCCATTTACTGCTTCTGCCCTGGAATTAAACCAACACAGCCATGCTCACTGTGCACCTTACAAACACAGCCAGGAAGAGAACATTTCTGCAGCTCAGACACCACTGACAAATATTTCAGGGTGATATTCCTATAACTGTCCAGGAGTTCATAAAAATAAGTCATCCTACTGGAGGACCTTAAGGCAGGAGTGATTTTGCTCAGACTATTCCCAAAGTGCATTTTGGTGGCACACCTGAGCAAAAGGGCTTCTTTGGTGCCCACATCCTGCCCGGTGACCTGCTCACTCCTCAGCCAAGCTCCTGCCTGGCTGTGTTACCTGTGTTTCATCCAAGATCTCCAATCCCACCCAATTCATGGGACAGAGACTGTCAGGGGAACGTGGCAGGGTGATGCCCTGCAAGAAGCAGCAGAGCAGTGCCCTGCTTTTGTGTCCCCACCAGCTGTGCCCTGATGACAGGGCCACCCTCCTGCTGCTGCAGCAGAGAAGCATTTCAGGGCAGGGAGTGGGACTGCACCAGCACAATTGGTGGGTTGTGCTGGCACTAAGATGTGAGGAGAAGGTTCCCTTTTCTCCCTGGCTGCCCACTGGGAGTGCTGGGCTGCTGTAAATACCCAAATTCCTCTTGGGCAGCTCTCAGGCAGCTGTTCCACTGCCTGGGAAGGCAGATGCTCTGCCCAGGGCTCTGCAGCTGAGCCTGACCTGGCAGGGCTGAGGGAGGTGCTGGGTTCAATCCTGGCAGATCCAGGCACTGAGGCTGAGTGCTGGCACCTTGAAGTGCCAAAGAGGAAAGTCTGGGGGTTTCTGTGGTCATGTAAAAGCTAAAAGAAGGCCTTTTTGAACTGTGTCCTTGTACCAATTTTGCACCAAAATTTGGCTTAAATTCTTTGTTGCATCAATTCCTCATTCTTGGTCACAGTGCAGCTCCTTGCCCTTGCTTCACATTGGTGTTTTCATGCTTCTTAGAAGTGCATTTATTATTTTTCATTATTTGTCTGATTTTTTAGTTCCTTGTTTGGGACCTCCCACTTTGTCCTCTCCTATTCCAGTGCGATGACAGCATGAATTCTTCTGGTGTGAATGTTTCTGTGAATATAAATTCTCACCAGCTTTTGCAATGCTTCATGTGTGCCAACATCCACGGAAAGTGTAGAGCTGGGGTAGCAAATGCTTCCACACAGTCTCCATTTGAACAAAATAATGAAGAATATTGTGGGAGATGTCTCTATCTGGTTCTAGTTTATCTGAACATCTGCTAGGAGAATGGGACTCTCCAAAAGCAGACATCATTATTAATGAAGCTCAGGATTTGTCTGTGTTAGCTGAATTTCACAACTGCTTCCAAGTAGTGAGAAAAAATATTTAGGCCTGGTAATAAGTAATGAATCCAAATGTTTTTAAAAAAGGTGAATGTATAGCCACTGCTTGTAGATATTTTTTTTTTTTTTTACCAAGCATTTAAAAATGGGTACAAATTATTTCAGTAGTTTTGAACTACTGGTCCTAAGATGCTGTCTGAAATTCTAGTTCACATGTGCTCCAGCAATGTGAAGGATGCTTAGAGGATGCAAGAAGCAGCATCCAATGTTTGTTTTTTTTTCCGACCTACTGCTGACTAATTGAATCATCCCAAGCACCAAGCTAATGTTTTTCCTCTCTAGGAGAACATAATGTTACTGGGAAAAGAAGAAAAGGGAAAAAATCAAAAAGGCAGTTGCAGGTATTTGTTCCAAATGCCACACAGTGTGTACCTAACACAAGGAAAGAACATTTTTGTAGCTGAAGAAAATGTTCAAATATCCAAATGAGCAAGACTGGTGGTGCTGAGCCCCTGGCACCCATGGAGTCTAGGAGGGTGCAGCAGTCCTGGCTGATGGCATGTAAGTGCAGATAGGCAAACCCAAAAATATAGAAGTTCACTTTTGGTATATGTTTTAACACCCCCAAGGTAGATATCTGCATTATTGATGCTCAGAGCTACCAGAACACCAGTTCAACAGACTGGCTATTGCAAACAAGATGCTGGAAGAGGAAAACCTGGCCTCATCCTGCCTCTGAGTGAGGACCCAAACAAGCATCCATCTCTCAGTGATGTGGATAGACTAACTGCTTTGGGCCAGGCCCTGTTGTTGGTAAATTTTTAATTCAATGTCCTGTGGGCAGGCAGAGAAATTGGGCAGAAACTCTTTCTCCACTGCTGTGGGCAAGAACTCAAAAGGATTTTCTTTTCCAGTCTGTCTTGGTCTGCCTGCCCTCAGAAAAATAACAGCTCTTACTGAAATTAAATAATTTTTTTCTCCTAGTAGTTTTGTCTCACAAGATGAGTATCTTTGGGAAGAAGGATGGAGAGAAGGCTACAAACCATGGTAGCATTAGCAAAAGCAGAAGCAGCACAGTTCCCCTTCCACATGAGATCAAGAGATTTGAGTTGTACAGAGGACCCCAGGGTGCAGAGAGACAACACTGCCAGGCAGGAAGCCTGGAGACTTCAATTTCACAGATAGGGCACGTCTGTGGCTTTTGCAGCCTATCACAGCCACATTGTCCCTTGGAGAGTATAGAAGGAAAAACAAAGAAATACAATTAGCTAAATAAAGCAAGAGTTTCCTGCATGTCTGGTGTTTGCTGCTTCTGTGGAGGAGGTGCTGGGGCCCCAGCAAGCATTTTTGATTTTGCAAAGAGAAATTGTGTTTTGCGCAAAATAAGTGTCTTTTGAATGTCTGATTTCTGAAAAAAAATTCAATTTTGTTTTTTTTATTTGATGAAATGTGTCTGTGGGGTTTCATTGAAGTGCTGCCTTTAGTTTCCCCCATTTTTTTAGCTCCACAAAGGTTTTTTTTTCCAGAATAAAAAGAAAGGGTATCTGTATTCAGCTAGAGTATTGAGTCAGGCAGATCAGTGGCTGCATTTCACCTGTCTGTTACAATCTGTATCTCTGTTATCAGTGGTCACAGCAGTGTCTCTGTTCATAGCTCATTCCAAGGAAGAGCTATCCTGGTGGCAGTGATGCCATTCTGGGAGGTCCCATGTCACTGAGCTCCTCCACCCCTCACAGCGTTCAGAGGTGATCCAGGTAACCACGTGTTTGCTTTACTGTACCAGCTCAGCTAAAAATATTGGAGTGTCATCTCAGAAGTTGCATTGCTGTGAGCACTGTGATTTCAGCTGAGCTGCATCATCCCAGGAAAGCAGCCTTGTCTGGGTTGTGTCAGAGCACCAGCACAGAGTGCTCGTGGCAGCTGCACTGGAGGATGCAAATTACTGTCTGCATTGTGTGGGTGAGGAGCAGAAGCAGCCCTGATGAGGCTGGTGCAGTTACACGTGCACAGCTGGGCTCCAAATCCAACCCCTGACATTAAACAGCCCTGAACGCTGAGATTTATTTTAGGATAATGCAATCAGTGCTTTAAATAAGGGGTTTTAATGGGAAAACATTGCCAAGGTGCAATTTTTTGCTAGAAGCTTAGAAGTGCAAATACAGTTTAGGAGAATCTCTACTTTAGCAGAGTAATTTGTTCACTGGATTGAAAACATACCTGCCTTCCCAGCAGGGACACAGGAACTTAGCAGCTCTTCAGACCTCTTTTGTGCTGTGATTTGATGATACAGTAAATCCAGCTTTAGGGTTCCCAGAACCAGAACAAAAGTACCAAATCCTGTGGCCCAAAATGCTGATATTGCTGCACGAACTCCCTCTGCTTGCCCAAGTGTGCACTGAAGGTGCTGCTGGGCAGCGCTGCACTGATGATTTTCATGGCACATTGGCTGTCACCTGCCTTCCTTGAGCTGGAAAAGCAACCAGCCCGCAGTCTGAGCAGTGCTTTATGGCCAGGTGGAAATACTAGACGCCTCTGGCTGCTGCAGGTGCCGTTCACACTGCTGAGAGCAGGGTACAGCCCTGGGGAGCTGCGGAGCTGCCTGAATCCAGGCAGTGCAGCTCCACGCTGTGGGGAAGGAGGGGAAGCAGACGGGTTTCTCCACTCTGGCACTCGCAGCTTCTCCTGCTGCTGGGATGCTGAGGGAGCTTTGCCGACTTCTCCCACCCCCAGGGCTGGCATATCCCCCCTTCCTCAGGCTGCTTTTGCAATCTCCCCTGAGCTGTGCTGGGACTCCTGCGACTTTATATTTTTTTTTCCACTTCTAGGCTTGGGAAACAACAGCAGGTGAGTTTGGGAGGATACAGGACAGGGGACCAACAAAGCCCTCTGGAGGACTTTGCCTTCTCGCTTCAAAGGTGTTTTTCTGCCCACAGGGGATGTCTGTAGCAAAATTCCCTGTGCTTCCATGGGAGGCAGCCCTAAGGAGGGGTTAATGTTCAGCTGCTTTGCTGCTGCTGCCAAAACCACCTCTTCCAGGTGATGGTGCCATCCTTTAGGAGGGGGTACCCCACTGTTTGTGGCACATAGAAATTCCCAGTGCTGCACTGCCAGGGCTGGCTCTCCATGATGAGCACTCACGGAGGTGCTGCTGAGGTCCTGAGCATCGATGGCTCTGGCAGATGTCAGCTGAGTGTGGGGTAAAGCCTTTCCTTGGGGCCAGGCAGCCCATGGTGCAGAAGGTAAGGCTGGTGGTGGAGCCAGGCTGCCTGTGCCAGGGCTGCCAGCTGGGGGAGAGGGCTGAGGACTGCCAAAAGACATGTCTGATGCAATATTCCTGGGAAGGGTGGCAAAGGCACACTTGTGGGATCAGTCAGGCTTGGCTTCAGCAGGGATAACTCACAAGACTGATCCACACATGTTGCTGCTCTCTGTGACCCCTTGAGTGGCAAGTGCTGAGGGTGTTTTGGGGCATCCAGGAGTGGTTAGCAGCTGGTTTCATCTTGAATGTTTTGCCCTGGTTTGAGCTTCTCCCAGGCTGCCCTTGGAAGATCACCAAGTGAAGAGTGCAGCAAGACAATTTCAGCTTGGAACTGTCAAATGGGCCCAATTGCTTTCCTGTCGTGTTGGCTGACAAAGCCAGTTGTACCCTGCCACTGTCAGAGCTTCCAGCAAGCTGTCTGTTCATCCCTACCCCTAAATGTCATCAGCAGTGACATGGATCCCTGAGAGTCTTGTTAGTGTGTCTTGCTGGCAGCATCTCTACGTTTGATCCCCAATGACAGTCTCAGCCATCTGTACTTGGATCCTGGTACTCCTAACAAGACAAGAAGTCCACTTTCCTTGCCTAGGAGTTTATGCTAATCTTCAATATTGCCATCCAACACTGGCAATGCCCTTGTTTCCCTTTTGCCAAGGCAGGTAGGTTTTCTTTGGTGGTAGACACCTGGGTGGAAGTGTGTTCAGTGCACCATTTAGCTTGCTTGGATCTGTTCAAGTGCAGCTTGTCTGCTTCCTGATAACTGTGTGATGGTTGGAGGCTGCCTTGAACTGCCTTTTGTATTTGTGTGCTGCTTTATTATATTTTCTCTTAATATGCTGCATACTCAGGGAACTGCCTGCTGACTGCTCATGTGTCTAAAAACGAGTAGTTTAGCAGCTTGGATATGAGGAGATTGGGGATGTAATCTGCTTTGGTTGCATGCTTTTATTCTGCTCGTGTTTTCACCATATGAATATTTCATCCCAGGTCTGGTCTCACTTGGATTGCAAAATTACACCATTTTACTGAAGCTGCTGTATCCAACACTGATGGCAGCCCTATTGCTCCTTCTTCCTGTCTCAGGATTATCATGTCCCAGATCTGGGACTCAGCTGGGCAGACTGCACTGGTGGCAGCTGTCTCTCAGGCAGCTCTGCAGCGTGTCCTGACACCTCTCCAGGCCCCTCTCACCCATGGGGGCATATCCAGCTGTGTCACATGCTGCCAAAGAAGGTACCTTTAGAAGGCTTGAACATCTTGTGTGTAATTTAGAATGTCCTTAGGGTATTTGGATCCTGACAAGATTTAATTTTGCTTTGCTTAATTGCAGGTTTGGTTTGTTTTCTGTGTGATGCTGTGAAATATCTGGGAACTCGCCCTATTTGCCATCAGTCCCTGTGCCTATTTGCCTTCTGCTTTCTTCTGAATTAAAATCACTTCAAATTAGTACTACCTTTCCCCCCTCTCTTTCTTGAAGATTTGACATAATTATTTCTCTTGCAGTACTTACTGTTGTTGACCTGTGTGTCATTTGCTGATAAATCCTGCCCTTCACCATCAGAAGTAAAGCATTTGCAGTGCATTTCTTCCACCAGATTTTCCTCCTCTGCTTTGTCCTTTGTCCTCCTCTGCATTTCCTTGTAAATAACTTCTGGTGCTGTTTTCCCATGTGTTTCTGGGCTTTTCCAGGCCTGTTTAGCAAAGCAGATCTGTGTCCATTTCACTCAGGCTGGCTTTGGAAAGGGTCAATCATATCTGTGCAAGTTTCCTGCTCTTGTGTGGCAAACAGAGCCCCTGTGAGCATTTCTGGACCCTGCCCTGGCACCTTGGTGCTGCATCTGCTGCCTGGCAAGGAAGGACAGGCTCTTTCCCAGCTGCTGTGAGCCTCAAACAAGAGACTCTCTGAAGCGAGTGACTGCATTTGTCCTGGCTGTGGTTGTGCCCCTGCCCAGGGGGTTCCAGGAGCATGTCTCAAGTAGATTTTTTTTTTAATTTCTTCAGATCTGATTCCATTTCCAAAGTCTCTGTAATTACTCCCTTACAGAAGTCATGCAGCTCTGCAGGCTTTGCCCCACAAGTGTCTCCTACGTCATTCCAGAGGAGCTGCAGAACCTGCAGGGAAACGCTTTGTGAAGTGGTTCTTGAGAGACATCCCTGTGCTTTCTAAGTGATGTGAGAAGTTTAATCCCGTGGGGTGCTGGCTGTGTGTGTGCAGCAGAGGAACTGCAGTGTCCCTCTGCACGTAGGCACACGCAGCTGGCAGCTGCTGCTCCTCCTGCTCGACGTGACTCCAAGCAGCAGATTTGGGCACTGGCCCCAGGAGAGAGCAGGGATGGCTGGGGAGGGGCATGGAGCTCTCCGGAGCACCAGGCTGCTGTTGGGAGCAGGGCTGCACTGCTGGGATGTGACTGTGAGCACGGGGATGGCTGCAGAGCTCCTGAGATTGCAGTCAGGGCTGCAAGGCAGCAGGAGCTGGAAGCCACTGGTCACTCTTGCAGGTGATGGGAGGCTGCGTTGTGTGTGATGGGATTGGGCTCAGCTCTGCCACCACCTTGCTCAGTGTCCTTAGTCTTGTCACTGTGCTCCCCAGACTGAAATGTCTCTGCCCATTACATGGGGGTTTTGTGGATTTTTTGTGGTATATTTTGAGGTTGGTAAACTGACAGCTGTACAAAAGATAAATCTTATTCTTTCATCAGCGTTTCCTTCAGCAGAGCTAACCCTAAGCTAACCACTGATCCAGATGCTCTTGGAGTCGACTGGGAGTTTATACATCAGCTCCTTGCTGAAATGCTGTCATCCAAATTGTGATTTATGCACTCTAATGCTCTCTCAATACCTTTTTAATTTTTTAATAGATCCTTTAGCAAAGTATTCCACCTCAAGCCCAGCATTATTCATGTGTTTAAAATATAAACACGGTAATTGGTGAAGCAACAGCTTTATTCCATTTAACAGTTTACCAGATCAGCATGGCTGAGAAAAGAAACCTGCCTCCTAGAGCTATCCCCAGGTGGCAAGTCAGGAAGGCAGAACAGCAGATTAGTAACTGCTCTGCTGATGTCTTCTTACTACACTAGCATTATATTGGCAAGCAAATTGCAGGCTTCCCTCTTTGACATGGTTATGGTGATAAATTAGGTACACAGAAGAACTAATGATGAAATTAAATGGAGTTATGAATATATATAAGATCTCTTTCCCAAGGTCAGCACTGGATGACACAGCAAAGGCATTATAATAACAGGTAAGTGTCAGACAGTGGTGGGCAGCATGCTGCTGGAGCCTGAATGCAAACTTTTGTTCTGGGAATATGAAGAGAGGAGGAAGAAAGGAGTGTTGAAGTTCATGGTATCTCCCTCTGCTCTCAGAGGAGCCCTGTTTTGAGCAGGCAATTTGGTCTCTTGCCACCTGGGTGCTGAAGGAAGCCCTGCCACCCCACACAAGGTGCTTTGCTAGGAAGCCATGCAGGAATCTGGATGAGAGCTGTCCTCTGGATGCTTCAGACACACATCCTGTGGGGGCTTCAGTGTTCCAGAGCATGGAACTTGGGCTTTTTGGGTGCTACTCAGCATTTCGGGAGGCAATTCAGTCTACTTGGCCCCATCTCAATCTCTCCCGTATAACCCAGGGCAAGTAATTTGGGTCAACATTTCAACAGTGTCTGGTGATTTTTTTATTCTTTTTTAAAGCATCTTCATGTTTGATTGTTTAGCTTTGGGCAACTAAACTGGATTCAAGCCAAAGCTGCTGACCTCAACTCTGCAAGTAGGGCTCTCTAAAGTAGTATAGCCTAAGTACAGGACTCAGAATTGCCAGGCACTTCTGAAAAGCCTGGTCTTACATCCTCTGTCTCCCATTTCTCTGTGGAGCACAAAGAGATAACAGTGCTTCCTTTGCCTCCAGGAATGCTGAGGGCATGGACACAGTAAAAGTAGACGGGCACTCTCAGACTCAGAGGATCAAAAAAATGTCTCAAGTAGATTTTTTTTTTATTTTTTAGATTTGATTCCATTTCCAAAGTCTCTGTAATTACTCCCTTACAGAAGTCATACAGCTCTGCAGGCTTTGCCCCACAAGTGTCTCCTACGTCATTCCAGAGGAGCTGCAGACCCTGCAGGGAAACGCTTTGTGAAGTGGTTCTTGAGAGACATCCCTGTGCTTTCTAAGTGATGTGAGAAGTTTAATCCACATTTCAACAAATGACCTTGCCCAGAGCTGCAGCTCTGAAGTCCCTGCAACTCTGCAAGTTGTGTGTATGCAGCAGATTTTCTCTGTACCTTTTTTTCCAGTGAGGATGTCCTTTTCTAAGGTGAGGGCATTAAGTTGATCAGTTTTCATTCTACTTTTGTTTGCAGTTTGTAGAATAAATTGAAAGGAGCTGTATTTCCTTTCTAATTGGTGAATGAGTGGGTCTGGTTTCTACCCCATAGTAAAGAGAGGGGGGAGTTATGCTCCCAGAGGAGGGTCTGGGCTGTCCCAGCTCTGCAGGAACTGAGACCTGCTGCTTCTCAAGAAGGAAACCTTGCAAGCCAATGTCCTCTAGGTCAGGGCAGCAAAGCCCAGCCTTGGGCAGTCAGAGATGGGGAGAGATGGCAGTGGGGTGGGACCGAACATGCCCTTGTCTGCTTCTCCAGGCTGAGACCGTGCTGTCCCAGCGCTGGGCAGGTGGGGTGGGCCCTGCAGGCGCCGTGGGGACATCGCAGCTCCGTGTGCTGGAGCATGTGCTGGCCCTGATTGTCTTCTCCTCATCCTCCTGAGAGATTTATGGGCAACCATCCAAGATGTGGGGATTTTTATTCCCCTTAGTTTCTAGCCCTTGGAAAGCACCTCCCGGTGGTCCGGGTCTGTCACCCACGTCACTGTGGTCCCAGGTGCAGTGGCAGCAGTGGCAGCAGTGGTGACAGCAGTGGCAGCAGTGGCAGCAGTGACAATAGTGACAGTGGTGGCAGCAGTGACAGCAGTGAAAGCAGTGGCAGCAGTGACAGCAGTGGCAGCAGTGGCAACAGTGACACCAGTGAAAACAGTGACAGTGGTGGTAGCAACAGTGGCAGCAGTGACAGCAGTGGAAGCAGTGACAGTAGTGACAGCAGTGACACCAGTGATACGAGTGGCAGCAGTGCCAGGAGTGACACCAGTGCCAGTGGTCGCAGCAGTGCCAGCAGTGCCAGTGGTGACAGTAGTGGCAGTGGTGGCAGCAATGACAGCAGTGACAGCAATGACAGCAGTGGCAGCAGTGACACCAGTGATACTGGTCACAGCGGTGATACCGGTGCCAGCAGTGGCAGCAGTGACACTGGTGACACCAGTGGCAGCAGTTCCACAGTGCCAGCAATGCCAGCAGTGGCAGCGGTGACAGCAGTGCCAGCAGTGGCAGCAGTTCCACAGTGCCAGCAATGCCAGCAGTGGCAGCGGTGACAGCAGTGCCAGCAGTGGCAGCAGTTCCACAGTGGCAGCGGTGGCAGCAGTGGCAGCGGTGACAGCAGTGCCAGAAGTGGCAGCAGTTCCACAGTGGCAGCAGTGGCAGCAGTGCCAGCGGTGACAGCAGTGCCAGAAGTGGCAGCAGTTCCACAGTGCCAGCGGTGACAGCAGTGACACCAGTGATACCGGTCACAGCGGTGACACCGGTGCCAGCAGTGGCAGCGGTGCCAGCAGTGGCAGCGGTGACACCGGTGCCAGCAGTGGCAGCGGTGACAGCAGTGGCAGCGGTGACACCGGTGCCAGCAGTGGCAGCGGTGACAGCAGTGGCAGCAGTGGCAGCAGTGGCAGCAGTGACAGCGGTGCCAGCAGTGGCAGCAGTGGCAGCAGTGGCAGCAGTGACAGCGGTGGCAGCAGTGGCAGCAGTGGCAGCAGTGACAGCGGTGCCAGCAGTGGCAGCAGTGACAGCGGTGGCAGCAGTGGCAGCGGTGACACCGGTGCCAGCAGTGGCAGCAGTGGCAGCAGTGACAGCGGTGCCAGCAGTGGCAGCAGTGGCAGCAGTGGAAGCAGTGACAGCGGTGCCAGCAGTGGCAGCAGTGACAGCAGTGACAGCGGTGCCAGCAGTGACAGCAGTGGCAGCGGTGGCAGCAGTTCCACAGTGCCAGCAGTGGCAGCAGTGGCAGCAGTGGCAGCAGTTCCACAGTGGCAGCAGTGCCAGCGGTGCCAGCAGTGGCAGCAGTGGCAGCAGTTCCACAGTGGCAGCAGTGACAGCGGTGGCAGCAGTGGCAGCAGTGGCAGCAGTTCCACAGTGGCAGCAGTGCCAGCGGTGCCAGCAGTGGCAGCAGTGGCAGCAGTTCCACAGTGGCAGCAGTGACAGCGGTGGCAGCAGTGACAGCGGTGGCAGCAGTGGCAGCAGTGGCAGCAGTTCCACAGTGGCAGCAGTGACAGCGGTGGCAGCAGTTCCACAGTGGCAGCAGTGCCAGCGGTGCCAGCAGTTCCACAGTGGCAGCAGTGACAGCGGTGCCAGCAGTGGCAGCAGTGGCAGCAGTTCCACAGTGGCAGCAGTGACAGCGGTGGCAGCAGTGGCAGCAGTGACAGCGGTGCCAGCAGTTCCACAGTGGCAGCAGTGGCAGCGGTGGCAGCAGTGGCCGGCTCGCGGCAGCAGAGGGAGACGCGAGCCCGGCCACGGGCTGGGGCTCCGCTCCTCCCGCTCGCTCCGGAGCCGCAGAACGGCAGCAGCAGCAGCACGAGTGTGAAGCTGAACCCGGTTTTTCAGGCATGAGCTGCCTTTGTCTCTAGTGGCAGGCATCGTGCACGCGGGACTTTTAGCAGCTAGGGGAACGCAATGTTAACATCGTTATGTACAGTTTTGAAATTCCCATCTCGGTGGGAGGCAAATTCTGAGTCAGAGGAGATTTCCAGCGTGCTGTTTCCATGAAAGAGTAAGAGGAAGAAAAAGGGAAAGAAAAAAAAAAAAAAAAGAGAGAGAAATAAAGGAAAACAAAATATATAGAGAAAATTATTAAAAAAGCTATTACTGGCAAGGAGCCAGTAGCTGCTGATTAAGGACCACACAGCACAATAGAGAAAGCACAGCCTTGTAGTGCTGGCTTTGGACTCAGGCAGGAACAAGGTGCCTTGGTACGTTCTGCCTACTCCCCTGTCCCCTAGAAAGAGTTTTTCAGCTGCTCTGAAGTTCCAGCAGGTAGGTGCATGCTGCTGCAACGGGGCTAGCCCTTGTCCTTGGAGCATGCTGCTGGTGTGAGATGGAGTGAAGCTGGAGCCTTTGTCAGCCCACAGGAAACCCCAGAGAAATGTGGGCTCTGCAGTAATGGGGGATATTACTTTAAATGGCTCAATAACACTACAGCTCTGCTACCTCCTACACCATAGTGTATAAACTCTTGTCCAGATCCAGATGGATTTTCTTCGACATTTCCTCAAATTGCATTGTTTTAAGGTACCTTTGCATTTTTATTGGCAACCCAGTTGTAATAGATGGAATCCATATAGCATTAATGCTGCTTTCTAGGACATGCCTGGTAGCTGTGAAATATAAACCAATGAGGCCTTGGACTAAAGCTTAACCTTATCAGTAGAATTCAGATAGAGTGGGACTGAAATTATGCTACTAACAAGTGTTTCCAGCCATCACTGCTGTGATGAAATGGGATGGAAAAATCAGGAAATAGAGCTGTGTCTGGATCCACACAGCTCCTGAGTGCAGCAGCACAGAGAAAGGAGCTGGCTGTGCCTGGCAGCAGCCTTGTGATTAAAATAAACAGTTCTATGCTGCAACCCCAACCCTACCTTAGTGAGTCTCCCAAGCCAGGAGACATAAATCCTCTTCAACTGCAGAGACAAACCGCAAGTGATCGCAAGAAAATGTGGGCAGTTTACTGATATTTTTAGGAACTCCTCTCCATCTAGGTTAAGAATGAAGAGAGGGCTGTCAGTGCCTTGGGGATTGCTGTGGGTATAAGCCAGCACCTCAATTTATTTCAGCTCCTCTAGGAGCAGAGATACATCATTGTAGCTGCTGGGATCTTGATCTGGACGTGCAAAATCCACCCTAAAGGCTTGCCAATATAATCTCTTAATGCCACCATCTCTCCTGCCTAATGTTCTACCCCATGGTGCTGTGTTATTTTTAGGCAGCTTATACAGTGTAGGTTAAACTGGAAAAACCTCTGTTTCTTAGCAATTTATAGCCCCCAATTATTGGGGTCTTAAGGTCACACAAGCCTATGTGCATAAGCTGGCTCTTTGGAGAGCAGGAGATGACTGCTTGGAAATTACTGCATTTAGCTCAGAAATTTAGCTCAGGAAGGACAGCAGGGAGATATTTAAAGGAGACAATGCTTGAAGCAGGACAGCTGAAAAAATTTAAGATGCATGTAGCCCCTTTGCTTCCTCTGATTTTTGGGAGCTGAGTTGTGTTCACTCCACTTGTCTGGCTCTAAACAGCTGCCCTAATAGTCATGCCCATGGCCAGATATCCATACTAAGGGAAGACAAATCTGGTTTTCAGTATCTAAAGGGTTTTTTTGCCTTCTTGCCTGACATTGGTGCATCTTTGATTCTAAGATTTCCTCACATCCCAGTCCCATAGAGCCAGACTGCAGCAATCGTTCAATCCCAAATTCAGCAAGGAGGGAGACAATGCATACATGTGAAAAAATGGACTCCCAGATATTGGCTCCACACCTCTTGTCCAAGCCTTTTTGTGCTGCACTGCTGTTAAGCCAACATCCCTGCTGTCCAGATGTGTGTGCCATAGCACTGTTCCTCTCCGCTGCTCCTCAAGTGGTGCTGGAGCTGTGAGATGAGGTCAGCAGTGTCACTGGGGCACTTGTACATCCCTTGCATTGTTATTTGTTCCCAAGGACTGTTCTCTAACTGTTTAATTAGTCCCTTCAGTAATGAACTATGTACCATTTGCTCTTTTTAAGCTGATATTTACCCTGTAGGAATCAGGGGCTCCTAAGAGCTGTCACACATCAGAGTGTTAAGGGGACCCCGGGGAGAGGAATCATGTGTGGGCTTTGGTAATGGCCAGCAGGGCAATAAACCAGTCCGAAATGCCTGCTTTTAAATACTGACAGAGACACTGGAGCTGGTCTATGATTGTGCTTTTTAGCTGGTGCTTCTCTCCCTCTCTCCAGTGATGCAGGGACCTGTGCATGTACCCCCCTTCAGCTGTCACAGCTGCAGGCTGCCAGGCAAAGCACAGCAAGAGTTGTTTGCCAAAATCTGTCCAGCCAGAGACAGCAGGAGGGTGGAGAGGAGACAGCCAGGAGCCCACAAGCAGAAGCAATTCCTCCCTGTGCAGCAGCTGAGGCTGGGCTGCAGCACATGTGTGGCACTTGGGACGATGGGCTGTTCTCAGCAGCCTGGATTTCCCAGTCAGGTATTTCTGGGATGAGAAAGCCTTGATTTTTTGATGGCTTGCCAAAAATTAAAAGTAAACTAACCCCTATGAAAGTGCTTCTTTGATATTTTTATTGCTTGGAATTCAGAAGCTTGCTGTGGCCTCAGTCCTTGAATTTTCCTTTAGCCCATGCATTGGAGCAAGCGAAGCACCACTGACCTCAGTGTGAGGGTGGATGCAGGGGCTCCTTCACTGGCCAAAAGAACAACATAAAGGTGTTTTTTCTGCTCAGGTGCTGCATATTGCTCTCAACTTGTACTAAAACATACCTAAAGAAATGCTGGTTCTTGCAGACTGATGGATTTGAATATGCCAGCATTGCTAAACACTCTGTTTAGGATTTTTAAACGTTTAATTTGTAGCGATGGAGACTAAATTGAGAATTAAAACCATGCACATCAGTCCCAAGGGAGTTTCCCTCTTCCCTCCCACTCCATCTGGAATGAAGAGGAGTTGGAATTATACATGAATTAATGAATAAGTAATAGAGAGTCACACAAATAAATTAGAGATGCAAGGATTTTTTTAAAATCATCCACAAGTTAATATTTATTTATGTAACTTGCAGAATTTTAGCCAATAGCTGCATAAATATTAATTACTAATTAAATTTTAATAGCAAAGCAAAACCCCTGTATTTGCTAAATGTACATGTATTAAAGCTATCATTATTTGTTTGGACAATTAGGTCTGTTTGTGACTTTGGTCAAGTGGTGACAAGAATACAATTTTAGAGCAGGGGATATTCTGGATTAATCATGCTTTTTGATTTGATTGCAATTGCTCAAAGAGAGGATGAATTAATTATTTTTTTTTTTTACATCCCATAAGGAGATTATAAATTTAAAAAGAACCTTCAGCAAAACAGAGGCATTGCTGGACTCCCAGTTGTGCATCCCTGCTACATAATTGACAGATTTCCAATACAAAGAGGAGGAGGAGGAGGAGGAGGAGGAGGTGGAGGATGGCTTCTCAGCCATCAGCCTGCAGTGGCTGTCCTCATTTAGAGCAGCTGATTGTCTGGCCTGTGGTGGCACTTTTCCATTTATGTGTCTCCTGGCAGCCCAAAGGCTCCCCTGCAATTTCTGCTTTTGCAGGTTGCTGTGAGTAATTCCGCATTAACGTCCTTGTGTGTCACTTTTTGATGCACATTGCTAAACCCAGTTGGGAAGGAAGTTCTATGGGATGAGCTTTTCTTTTCTGCAAAAGAAGGGAGGATGGAAAGCTAGTGGGCCCTGGCAGTGCTGTGGTTCAGGTCTGAGGCTGCCCTGTGTTTTCTCACACTGCTCCCCTGGTTGCTCCAGTTCTGCTGTTTTCCCTGTGTGTTGTCCTACTGCTCTGGGGAGCTTGTGAGGGTTTCTCAATGCTGTGGTTAAACCAGGCACTGTCCCCTATGATCCAGGCTGGCTTCCTGGCTCCCAAGTGGCTCTTGTTCATGCTTTGCCATGACTTGGGGCTCCTGGGCTCAGGAGAGGCAAGGAGCTGAAGCAGCTGTGACTGCCAGAGACCCGAGACTAAAGAGCTTGGTTGGTACAGCTGGGAAAGGGCTGATTTTGCTGAGCTGTGGCTTCAGCAGCTCAGCTGAATTGATCTTAGGTGGTGAAACATGAGGTGAAGGTGACAGTGGTGCCACAAACCTCTCAGGGGTAGGATTGTCTAAAGACACTCTGAGAACAAAATGCACCTATGTGTAAAAGGCAGTTTATAGGTATCTATGAATTTTTAAAGGGAAAAGCAAATATTCCAGCCAAAATGGGACCACTGCTGTGTAATATAGTGCAAAGAGCTGGTGCTACTGCCTGTGCTGCATCCCTGCTCTGGGGCAGTCAGGGAGGTGCAGTTATCTTGTGGTTTGGGTTTGGATTTGTGCTATGGAGCTTTCTTCTTTTAAGTCAGTAATTATGGACTTAAGCTGGTGAGACAAACCCAGAGTAAAGCAAATCAATCTGTTTCATCCTGGTGGGGAGTCAGGGTCTGCCTCCCAGTACTATCCCACTGTGATTCACCAGGCCCATGGTCTGTTGTAGGTAAGGTCTTGGAAGTCAAAAAGGTGAGACCCAGTGCTCCCTGGGACATACCTGGAAAATCTTTTGAAGGCTTAGGGCTTTAATAAGCATGGAGAGCAGATAAAACATTTATTGCAGTGCTTTTTAATTTGGCCTCATTTAATTACAGGGACACTACTGGTTAAAGAATTTATTAAGCAATTTTCTTACCCACTTTGAGATTGATGGAGCATACAAAGACATGAGTTGATTAAACCCAGCCAGGTTTCACCCAGCTTTCTGAAATTAGTAATCTCTAAGGTCTGAAAAGACAAGTGCATGACAGGGTTCTATGCAACAGCCCCAGGTACCTCCCCAGTGAACTCTCCTGGATCCTGTATTTGGTTCAATAATAGTGGATGGCCATGAGCATGTCCATTTTAAGTAGAAGGAAGAAACAGAGATAGGAAATAAATTAAGCTGGTAAAAAGCACAATAAAACAAAGTGCACAAATTTAAATGGAAAACACTGAAAATGTACCAGAAGTAATAAAGACAAACCAGTGATAGGAGTCCGAACTGAAACCCTGGCTAATTTTGTACTGCAAAGATATAAAAGAAAATCAATATTAAAAAAATGGGACCTTTATCACAGAACCTGTTAAATGGTGTATGCAACAATTTAAAAGAAATTACTTGAGAGCTAGAACTGCAGCAAAGAAACATCTAAATAATTGACATTTAAAGAATTAACATAAAATTATTCCAAGATAGTAAGGGAAATAGTCAAGCACTTTTCTAATGCTCATGTAAAACCAGGCAGCTTTTACAATGCACCCTCAACCTTTAATGCATCTGCTTAACCATTAGCCTCATGTCCCAGCTCTCTATAGGTAATATAAGCATTCACTAATACATGGACCAGCCTGTTTAGATCAGGGTTTTTTTGGTCTTGTCCTTGACCTCACTATTAGGTCATGAAATGGCAGGCCAACATGGGGCTGGCTCCATCTCTGCTCCTCCTGGGCAAAACTCCTGATGGACAGAGAATTAAATCAGCATCCCCTGAGTAAGCTGCTGCTCCTTTGGAAAATGGATTTCTCTGTCAGTGGTTGACATCGACAAATACAAGATGTTGTGGCATTGCCATGCATCCTTCATTGATCAAATGTTTATTTCAGTATGGTGCTCCCCCTTAAATGGGGTGTTGCAGATGCTCATTAAACAAATATTCATTATTTAAGCAAGACAAAGTCTGTCCTTAATTTCTTCTTGGTTAACTCTTCTTTCTACAGCTACTGCAGGTATAGTCAAGAGACTATACAGATGCTGGCATGCAAAATTCAAAATATTTTAGTGTCTTGTGCTGGATTTTGGTCTCCCCAGGCAGTTTTGGACTGGCACACCCCATCAAGGACCTTTGAACAGACAATAAGTGAAGGTACCCTAGTGTAATGCAACTGATGGCCAAGCTGATGCCTGTGCAGCCAGGCCAGCTGGCAGCTGGTGCTCACAGACCAAGCCCTCAGTCCTTCAGGCAGTGGGATTAAAGCTCTCTCTTTACTGTGTGAGTCCCAGCAAGGCTCAGAGCAATGACAGCACTGCCAGCTTCTGCTGACTTCTTTCCTGCCTGCTTGAGGAGTAGTTGGCTCTGGCTGACACAGGCAGTCCTGGGAGAACAGGGTGGGAACATCTTTTAGTTGCTTTGATATGTATGAAAGAAGCTTTGTCCCTCACTCAGATGAAGATTCCCAAGTGTCTGAAGCTTAACATCCATGAGATCTTCTCTCTCTGTAACAAAAATATACATAACCCCTAGATCCTGTCTAGGTGTTTTGTTGTGTAGCTGTGCAGGCAGCACAACATCTGAGCACAGAGCATACCCAAGAATCAGCTCCTGACATTTGGGATTCAGGCTATTTGCAAACTCTGGCATGCCTCAAGAACTCTTTTGCACAGGCTTCACATTCCCAGAGTTGTCTTCAGAATTACTGGGGTCACCAGCCAGGAGATGGGGGTTTTATGACACACCTGTGGAACAAGGCTGAAAGCTGATTGACATGAACCCAGCACCCAGTCATGCCTGAACCAGATTCCTCTCTCAGATGGGTTATGTGGCTTCTCCATGAGCTCAGCCTTTGAATTTGGGACACATCACCCCTTTTGCCTTTGCTTGTCTTTGTATTTTCCATGACACTTGCAGGAACTTGCATTTTTTTTTGAGATCTTACAGCTCTATGAAAAGTAAACTTGGCTCCTGGGTTTAGAGGCTACCAGAAGATGTTTATGCAGTGGTAGGAATGCAGATGCCCTGTTTCTGTGAGAAACCAGGCTAAAAAGGAAGTCAGGAGCACAGTGATCCCTGGAGGAGTCAGGAAAAGTCCCACAGCTTGCTTATGCATGGAAGAATGTTGAAATCTGGAGGCTGGAGCCTGGATGTGTGCCCTGCTGTGAGCTGGGGCTGCACTGGAAGGAGCAAAGCCCAGACACTGCCCTGGTGTGCAGAGTGGGGCTGGAAAATTCCAAACCAAGAGCACTCGACTCCATTTGCCATTTCTTAGATAACATATTCAAAGAGGTTCATACCAATATTTTTGTCTGCTTCCATTTCCTTTTTTTTCCATCTACAATTTTGATACATAGTTGGGGTATTTTTTCCCTGGCATGTGTTTTTTCCTTACCTTTTTTTTCTTTTTAAAAGTGCAGTTTCTCCAATGATATTTTAAAACAAGATGGATTTATCCATATCTTCAGTTTTACTCCATTTTACTTCAAGTTTTGTGAGTGCTAGTTCTCTGTTTTACAGAATAGCTAACTTGGGGGCTGGGATGTGTTAATTATTCAATGATTTAAATGAAATATCAAAGGAGTTTTTATTGATTTGCATATAAAAGTTATGAAACGAAATATATGGCACAACAGACAAATTAGTAGGCCATAAAAAGCATGAGTGAATTAGTGTTTTATTAAAGCTTTAAGATAACATGCTGTAGTATCTGAAAAGAAAGGTCAAAAGGAAAAAAAAAAAGGGAAAATTTAAATGTGTGCACATTAATGGACTGGAGAATGTGGCTTTACTAATAACTTCTGTGCATAAAAATTTATATTTTTCAACACAGCAATCATTTCTTTCACCCTGTTGGGTATTTTAAATGTGCTCCTGTGTATATAATATTAATTTAGTCATAAAATAAAAGGCAGTAATTCAGACAGCAGCCCATGTGAGCTATTAAATTCAAAGTACCGTGTGAAGTATTTGTGGTTATGGTTCCTCGCAGTTCTGTGTGAGACACAAACAAACCACTCCTGGCAAGATGAAAGTGTTTGCTTTCAACATACCCTGTCTGTGCTCAGTTTGGGTTCCTGTGCTTCCTTATTGAGACCTGACACCATCTCTGATTAGATAGTTTGGGTGTAAATGTAAGAATGTTCCTTGGGAACAAAATGGGCACAAAATGAGGATTTGTGCAATAGACAAGCATTTAAAAGGGGATGTACATTCTGTGAGTCCATCTAAAGTAGCCAATGTTACAGTTCACTTCTTTTTATGCCTGACCATTGAGCTTTGCTGCCTTAGGAGGTGAAAAGATGTTTTCACTTGTCCTGCTCATTCACTAATGTGGGGCTGAAAGTTAACCAACAGCAAACGGGCTTGACTGTAAGGCTGATGAGCTGTGTGAAGCATTTCTGTGTTGTCTGTCTCTGAAGAGATTCTCTAAATGTTCCATCCACTGCAGAAGCAAATTAATACATGGCAATTAATCAAAATTCTTCTCACTTGGTTTCCCTGTGCATGTGCTCTTGCATTACGCCTTGGAGTGCCTGGTTGCTCTCCTGTTAAATGTGTCTGTGCTAAGACCCGACACCAGCACTTCTCAGCAAGAGGAAATTAAGCCCAGACCTGGGATGAATCCTTCAGAGACTTGGCTCAGTGCCTGCAGCTCAGCTCATGTGTCAGTGTCCACCCTTAGTGGCAGTGGTGCAGACACCCAGAGACTCCTGGTAAAGCCATCTCTGTGGATTCTCTCTCTATTAGGATATATCACCATGCAGCATTTCAAAGTCATCTCTCTCCTTTTAATACCAGTGGCTTGGAGAGAGATCTCATCCTTGCCTCCCTTCCAGCCTGCCCTCCCACCTCTCTTTACAGAGAATCCAAATCTGCTGGGAATAGCCCCTGATATGGTGGAGTCTGCAAGGAGAAGAGGATTTCCATGGATCCTGCTTCCTGCAACACACACAGCTGAGAGGCCACACAGCACAGTGTCCTCTAAAGCCATGTCCTGACAAAGTGCAGCTGTGTGGGGCAGAGGGTGAGCATTTGCCACAGCTGAGACACAGCAGCAGTTGCTTACACAGCACCTCAGCTCCACAGCTGCCCAAAATAACTGTGTGGCACAGATCAAAGGCAGCAGTAAAGCAGCAAGGATCACTTCCTTCCTCCAGCACTTCCCCTTGCTATCTAAGGGCAATGTAAATGCAGTTGGTGAGCTCGGTGCAGGCTTTGCATGACTGATTGCTAGTCAAGGCACTGCTGTGCACAGAGGTTGGTGGCCCCTGTTTGCTTCCTGCCCTCTCTGCTGGCTCTAGGGGATGCCTGGGCTCCTGCAGGTGCCACAGCAGCATGGCTAATGGGTGACCTTTCTGGTAGCCTCAGAAAAAGCTCAGCCACGTGTCTCAGTCTTAGCACAGCTGTAGCCTGGGCTGGTGGCTTGGTCCAGGCTCCTTGTGGTGGTGCCAGCCCAGCTGGAGCTCCTGTGCAGTGTCCCAGGCTTACCCTGGGAGCCTCTGCTCTGCGCTGCCTGGGGCCGTGGGGTCTCTTGCACCAGCCTGTGTCTGACACCACAGCTGTCTTCAGTGTCCCCTGCACCTCACTGGCATCCTCCAGGATAACAAATGGTCTTGCAGGGTGTGAGAGATGCTTCTGTCCAAATTCGTCCCTCCTGTAAATCAGACAGTGGAAGGATGGATATCCATGGAAGAACTCTGGGATTCCTCAGCCAGCAATCTCCCCAGACAATGCATCCTGTTTGTCCTGAGATTACCATCCTGTGGAGAAACATGGCAGAGCCATTACCAGCATGCTGTAGGTGGTCTCAGGGCAGTTGTTTTAGGTATTTGTTGGCTTCAGAGAGGAAGAGATCACAGCTTGGCTGGGGAAATAGCTGCAAGCCGCCCCCACAGCTCAAAGGAAGGGTTAATTTGCCACAAAGGAGAGAGGAGATGTGTGTGGGCAGGCACAGCATCCCCACATCTGCGGTGAGTCGGACACCCCAGACGTTCACGGTGGAAAGGGAGAAGTAGGTCAGGACAAAGGCGCCGAGGTTCCATCAGCCGGATCAGAGGCAGCGGGAGGGATCTGACCTGCAGAGCAGGGGGGAGCATCCATCATCCCCAGGCTGGCACAGGGCTGACGCTCGGGTGAGGCAGGTGCCCGGTGAGGGGCAGGCTGCACCTGCACCGGCAGCCAGGGGGATGGCAAAGCCGCGGGGAGCGCTTTAATTACACGTGTGCTGCATCAATTAGCAAAGACAGCGGCGCTGGGCTGTCTGGCTTAATTGGCAGAGCCCGGGAGGAGGGCATCTGCCACGGCCCTCTGGGGACAGGGCAAACCAAAATGCCCTTGAAGTCCCAGGATGGGAGCCACAGCACAGCTTCTGCTTCGGCACTGCCGCCGGACTGCGCTGGGAGCAGCTCCGGCCCTGGGGCGGGTGAGCTCCACGCAGGCCTTGGCCATGGGCTCTGGAAAGCTCATCCGAGGCTGGTGAATGTGCACAGGGTGAAATATGGGCTCTAGAGACCCAGGCTCCAGAAGGGAAAGGTCAGTCTTTTAAACAAAAGGTGTTTCCCTTTCCCTGGCATGTTAATGCAAGTGTAGGTTGTTGTATAACTGATTTACTGATTTTCTTTGCCTTTTTGGCAGACTTGGGGTATTCCAAGCCTCAGATAGTGTTGTAGTTCCCCTTACCTCTCACCCTGACCTTTATTTCCCAACCTGTTCAAGTGCTAACCACCAGTGGTGGTCTTAAAGGTTGTGTTTGGTCATGATGGCTGCATCTGGCTCAAAGTGGATTTGGGGGAGACAGATAAATACCCAATAGTCAAGGAGCAGTGCATTCATCTAACTACAGTGCTGGTCTAGGTCTGACTCAAACCAAGCTTAGAAGAAACTAACATCTGTAGTCTGTATGCAAATATGACTATGTCAAATATTACATTATCTTATTCCACAAATAGTGACAGGCCAGGGCATATTGAGCTCTCCTGCACAGGAACAGAGTGTGTGCCAGGATTTCCCTTGAGTAAGAACATCTTTCAAGGTGCCTTCTTGAGGCTGAGAGGTTCCTTATCAGATACTCAGTAAATGAATTGTGAATATGTGCACTGAAAGTTTGAAATTATACAAAGGATTGATTGTGCTTGTATAATGCTTTAGACACAAATTGTTGATGAAGCATGGATCCATCTGCACACAAACTCTCATTTGAGAAGTTGTTTGCAACATAAGGGGGTCCTTTCTGAACCTCATGACGTGATGGGAGTACATGGCAGTTTTGTCTGACCCTGTCCTCTAAGCAGTAAATGCTCAACTGTACCTTGCCATCAAATTTTGTTAAACCCCTGTTACATTTACTATTGAACTTTATTTACCCACTGTTTTGTATCAATGAAATACGTTTTTACTCTTCTCCTGAGAGTAAAGTTCATGATTCCGCCCACAACAAAAAGGAAGCAGATACTTCTCTGTGGAGGATGCAGCCTCTGGGGTTTGTCAGTGCTCAGCAAAGTGAAGATGAGTCAGGTCTGAAACAGATGCACATCATTTCAGGCACGTTATGTTCCTGTGGAGATGTTCTCAGTCAGGCTCCAAGTGACATATTTCCTTGCCACTTCACTTTCTTCACAGGATTAAAATAATTCCTGCTGCGGATCTGTCGTGATCCTTCTGGCTTAAGTGGCAGGAAGAAGGTCTGTTTGCTTTAGGCATGTCTGAGCCTGTACCTTCAGCAAGCTTCCAGACAGCTTGGGAGTGTTGTACAGTTATATCCTCCTCTCTGGGGTGTGCAGGAGGCATTTGAAGGTGGTCCCAAAGGCAGGATGGGTGGGAGCTTGGTGCAGGAGTCAGGATGGCTGGAAGAGCCAGGAGGGAAGCAGGGGCTATTTGAGGGGGGTTTGTCAGACAGAGCTGCCCAGACACAGCAGCGGGGTGAAGTGGAACACTTGGAAGTGCAGATAATTGTCAGGGCATCATACCAGAAAAGTGGCAAATATGGGAATGTGTCTTTCAGATCCATGCCTACATAGAAAGGGAATTAAATCAGAGAGCAAGGAGGTGCTAGCCTTGTCATGTGTCCAGAGGGGAAGAGAAGATGAGACTGGGAGGTTAGGAAGGAGACCAAGAAAATTCCTTTTTCCCCGGATCATGAAGTTTAACTAAAAATCCTTTAAAAACATTTTTCAGAGTTTAAATCCATTGTGATTTCTACCTCTTCTGTGAAACTCTCACTCTGACACTTTGGGCAAATTACCATAAAAAGATCCTGTGGGTGGAAAATTCCAGGAATGAAAAAACTGATTGCCAGTATTGATCAGTGTGCACCTAAAATTCTGCAGATCCCTGACGAGTTTGTCTACCAATGATCTCGTCTGGCAGTGGCTTTTGGCAACAATAACAGTTTGTCTTGATTCTGTGACTTCATTTTGTGTACATTATGTTTGATAGTACCAGAGCAAAAAGAGTGTAAAATGCATCTTTTCCCACTTAAGAAGCTCTAGTCATCCATTTCATGTAGATTTAAAATGATGGTGTGCAATCAGCACTCTGAAGAATGCTCTTAAAACCCATCATCCCAATAAGTAGATCTCTTTAAGTAAGAGAATGAAAATAAAAGCATTTTTTCTAAGTGCTGAGACCTCTCAGGAGAGTGAACAGTAGGACTGGTGGATGGAAGGCAGCTCATTTCCATGGGAGTGGAGCAAGGTTGGTGTCTGGTGCTCTGAAAAATCCTGACCAAAGGTGGGAATATCAACATATCCCCTTGTAGCAGCAGGAACCAGGGTGTCTTCAATAGAGAAAGGAGCAGGTTTGCTGAGGGATGCTGGATTTATGACTCCAGAAGGGGATGTTGATTTTCTTGGGGCTGGGTTGTGGTGCTCCATTCATATTCACTCTGTGTGCACCAGCACAGCAGCACCCAACGGGGGCTGGTGGGAGCTGATGGGCTTCTCAGCATGTCCATGCACAAAAAAGAGTGACACTGCTCTGCAGGGTGCCAGAGGAACCACAGATAAAATGTCCATTTCCTATCCCTCCCCTAGGTACTGATCTTGCTGTTCTGTGCAAAAGAAATTTTAATAGCGCCAACATTTGCCAGTACTTGCATAAACTTGTCAGCTCTTCTTGGAGCCAGCTCATCCAATCCATTGTGCTGTGTGGCTTTTTCTGGGGGTGCTGGGGTGGCCAGTGTTGTCTTGGGGCTGGCTGGAGATGGTGGGGAGGGCTGTGGTGGGCTGGGTGCATGCTGGCAGCTCTTGGGTAACCACATCACACATCTCACATCTGCATAATCCATCACTTTTAAAGATGTTTCCTTATATGGGTTAATATAAAATGTTGCTCATTGTGTCAGCCAGCAGGAGGTTTCATAGGTCCTTTAGGCAACTTAAACAGTGATTAATCAAAAAAAAAGCCTCCACCTTCTTCGTGCTGTTAATGTTGTTGTTAGGTTGCAGGCAGCATAATTTATGGTATTTTCTGATCCTGTTAGCTAGGATGTCTGATTAATTTTGGCTCTGGGATTAAGTCAGCAAAAGAAATTTGACTTCCACAAGCAAGTGATATATATCATCCACCCGTGTGGGAGGGACACAACACTATCTTTCTGCCAGGACTTTTATAGTGTCCTCCACTATAGCCAGGAGGTGGCATTATGTACTCATTTTATTACTGCTGCTGGCTGGGGACTAAGTAGATTTTAAAGTCCAGGACATGGTCAGCTTCCTGATCATGACCAGGAAGGGAAAGCACTACCATGAGATGCTGGAGACCCTGCCCCTGCTCCCCAGCATGAACAACAGTGTGCAACTGGCACATTTCTCATCCTTTTTCCTACCTGGATAATTCAGAAAATGACATATCAATGACTTAATTATTAGCCAGAATTTTCCTTTTCACACATTTTTTATTCTTGGTACTCAGGTGCCTTTTTGATGCTTGTTTGATTTTGTCTTGTATCTTCATTTTGTCTGCTTATATCTTGTCTGTGCTTCTTGGGGCTAGAGAGCAAAGCTAGGGGATAATACAAAATATTCAGTTTATCTCTGCTTTACTTTAATTTTCTTTTTATCCTTATTACAGAAACCTTTATGAAGAAGGCATAAGATCCTTTAGTAGCTCTGGGAATTTGTCAGCTGATGAAACAATCTTATCTAGGTGGGTTTCTATGAGGTTATTTAAACCACCCTCAAGTACAGATATAGCAGGAGTGCCTTCATCCAGGAGCATTTGTTCTTGTTAGGTGGGATCCTTGCTCTGGGAGGCCTGGCAGCAGCCATGCTGCTCTCCATGGCTACAGACAAAGCATGGAAATTACAAACACCACCTTTCTTCCCCTTTCCATGCCAGTCACCTCCATTTCTTCATTTTAGGTAGCAATGTGCAGTTCAAAGACTAAGTATCTCTTCTTAATTTCTGCAGGATGAAACCAAAGGAGGAAAGTCAGGCAAACCTCAGCTTGCTGCAAGTGATTCAGCCTCTTGATGGAAAGTTCAAGAAGAAATCTCTGCCCCACCTTGGCCTGGCAGTCCCTAAGGAAAGGCAATTCTATATCACAGCTGGGGATGTGGCTGCAGCCTAGAAAAAAGTAGCAGAGATCTGGGTCTGGAGCTGTCAGGAGGTCACTATTGAGAGGTGACTGTAACCCTAAGATGCTGCAGTTTATATTCTTGCTCCATTAACTCTGACAACAGACTTCAGAGACCAGAGTTTTCTCAACCTGGTTTATAAATCATGCTGGTTAAAATTGCACTGGGATCTACTTGTGCATAGCAGGGAGCTATGCAAGTAAAATTAACCCTTTGAATGAGAACTGAGGTGAGTGTGGAGGATATGCTTGGCACCTATGTGAGGCTGCTCAAGTTTTCAGCTGGGTTTGTGGAAGCCCAAGAGTGGATACTGCACACCTTGAACTTCACATATTCATCTTTTCCCCAGCCAAACCCAGACAGGTGAGAGGGCAGAGCTGGTGGGATGAGACCAGCCCCAGCCTGGAAGCTGTTACAGGCATATCCTGTGACAGGATGGTCCAATGCTGGTCCAGTGCTGGACCATCTCATTTGCTTCCCAGAAACCAGTGGATGGTGCAACAGCTTCCAAGCCTCAGGCTGGGCTTACACCAACCTGCTCAGAGTGGTGGAGATTAATAAATTTTGTACCCAAATATTTCCTCTGTCCTTGGAAAGATTTGCTTTCCAGAACCTACCAAAACCTCTTAATTTTTTTTTTTTTTTTTTTTGGTGAAAATACGAGCCTTTAAAAATAGCTGAACTGCTCACCCAGGAAGAGCCCCACTTGAAGTCATAAGCTGTTTTTCAAAACCTTGACCTTAATCTCTGAAAGGGTGCTGCCTTCTGCATAACCCAGGCAGTCCTACCAGGTCTGTGGGCTCGAAGCTGTGCCTGTGCAGTCTCAGGCTGTGTGTGGCACTGTGTGACAGGGTCACAGTGGCTCTGCAAGACTGAACTGGGTCACCTCCTCACTCATGCATCAGCAGCAAAACTGGGAGCTCAGTGCTGGTGGCAGGACCTTTATCAGCAGTGATGAATGGCAGGGCGGATTTTCATCTCTTTGATTAATTTTGCTGGGCTGACAGAAAGATCACATCTTGGCTCCTGCGCCAGGAGATTGGAGTGAGGGAAGGTCTGCATGAACTAACTTTACTTCTGCAATCCCAAAACCTTGAGCTCTCACAGCTCCTGCATGCCTGAGGGTGGGAAGTGGTGGTGGGCTTGGGGAGGCAACACTTGTGTTGTCAGGCTGGGAATAGAAACAGTGATGGGTCTGAAGTCATTGTGTTTGTAAAGGAAACACTGAGGCAGAAACAATCTATTTTGCTTCCTTCTGTGGATGTTTGGAAAATAAAGGCAGGATGAATTTGATCTCTGTTTTGTTTGATATTTACTGATTTGAGAGATGGAAGTTTGCAATCCAGAGGCTGCTGTGGCTGTTGTGTGGCTGGGGAGGAGGGAGTCGGACTGCAGCAGTTGGAGGGTGTCACAAGTGCCACAGGGGGCATGAACCTTCCTGGACAGAGGCTCAGGGTGAGAGTTTTAAGCAGCTGGAGCTTTTCCTTTGCTCATCACCTCTTTCTTTCTGCCATGGTTCATTCATTCTCCTCACCTCTCCCCCAGCACTACTTCTGAGCATCTCTGTCCTCAGTGACCTGGGTCACCTATAGAGGGCAATTCCTTGGTTTTCCTTCTGTCAAAACCAGTTATTCCTTACTCAGCTGATTCCTCTCTCACCCTCATGCCCTCCTGTGCAGCTACAATAAGGATCTGGATATCTACTCTTGAGATAGCTGCCTACAGTCTGAGTCTGAACATTTTTTTATTAGGGCAATACAAATCTAATGTTGCTTCGCTGCTCAAGAGAAAACTCGTTCCTGCCTCCCCTTACAGCACTGTGATCTACTTCCTCATGCTCCAAGGGAATAATATGTGATATTTCAGCTGTGACCATGAACTCAACAGATGAAGGGACCTCCAGCAGCTCCAAAACCACAGAATATTTTTCTCCCCATTACTGTTACAAACAGTATAGCATGATAAGCAAAAGGATGGAATATGATGATTTTTTCCCCAGTCCCATGGGATGCTCTTGTCTCTCTGTGGGTATTCAGATACTGAGTGATCTTGCACTTAAACTGTGATTAGACTGTGGAGTCCCAGTCACAAATCCTAAAGAGGGCAGCAGAATCAAACCCAGACCTTTGTCTATGGCCGGCTGAAGCAGTGTTGGTGCTGCTAATTGAATGTGCTTTATGTACAGGAGCAGTTCAGCACACACCCAGAGCATGCTGCACACCCTTTGGTGATGTACAAACCCACTGGGACAATTTACAATGGTGATTTTTCCACTGACGGGTAAATTAATGCTCTCTATTATAGGCATTTAATCAATGCCAGCTCCCTAAGTCTCTGAACAGGCCACCAAGATAGAAGATTGATTGGTCTGAATGCATCATATATAAAACAGGGACACTTCATAAGAGCATAAATGACGTGTTTGTTTCCCAAAGCCACAAAGAGCCACTTGCTGAGACACAGTGAAGGCATAGGACCCAGGTTTAATGTGGAGTTTTTGTCTTGGGTTTTTTCAAGACAAGGCTGAAATTACCTAGAAATGGGGAGAAAGATCCTTCTGGCTCTGCACACGGGCAAGGCTGTTTGCTTGGAAGGGATCCTAGTGATCCCTGCACTGCCTGTGTGGCTTATGGAGATGCTGCTCCCAGGTGCTGCTGACTTTTGCAGCAAAATTTGCAGTAAATCACAAAGCACTGAAGTTTGGCTTCATATTACACAAGCAGCCAAAACTTCAGAGGAGTTGGTTCCCCACCCCATCCCCTTTTTAATGTTATTTTTCATTTTATTCAGAACAATATAATGACTTTCTTCTTAGCTCAGCCAGGAGGCTTAGCCTCATTTCCAAGCTGTGGTTTGGATACACAGGGGTGTGGAAAGGATATTGCTGGGACCATAGGAATCCAGGGTCTGTCTGAGTGTGTCTGTGCTCTTAACTGGGACAAATCTCAAATAAAATATATGAACACAGGTCCCCCTGAAAGATGTATAAAATGTCTGATTGTATCTCACATGAGAAATGGGTTAAAGAACACAGAGGTTCAATTTGCATTACCTCTAACCTTTGCAAAGTCATCAAGCTGAAGTACTAAGCACTGATTTGATTTGGAAACTGAGACTCATCCTAAATCAATGGGATAAATTATACCTTTTATTAATATGGCTAAACACACCCCTAGTTGTATAAAGACCATCAAAAAGTGATGGTCACTCTGTCAGGATTCTGAACCCCAAGTGTCTGTGAAAGCCAGTGAGGTGGGGGAGGCTCAGACACTTAAACCTTAATTGTGCTTAAAATGGGATTTAACTGTCCATGTGCCTAGAAATTATATTTCCTTTGGCTTCTGTCAGGTCTGTGAGACTGTGATTAGAAAATCAGTCTAACTTCACAGCTGGAAAGATTGCCACCATATTCTTCCCAAGTGGATGCCCAAGGCTACTCAGTTTCTGATGGAAAGACAGAGAGCTTAATAAATAAAATCTGGCATATTGAAACTTCATGACTTTACTTTCACAGAGTATTTTGGGTATACCACTGAAAAAAGCATAAAACAGGAGTTTGTTTCTGGGGTAGCAGGGAAGCAGTAGCATCCTTTTAATTCGTTCTGGCTCTTTGTGCTCCCGAGTTCAGTCCAGGGATCAGTGCAGGTTTTTACCCTTAGTCCTGAGAAGTTCTACTTTGTGAGATGGTTTATCTTCTCAATAAGATACACAAGGGTATCATTTAAAGCCCAGTAAATTAATTTTTCCCACATTCAGTGGCCCATGGCCTCTGGGCTCCTGGTTAAGAACTCACAAGCATGAGGTGCTGTGCTGTAAGTCACACTCGTTCACAGCTCCTGAATTAATTACGAAACACTAAAAATGTGAAATAACAAAAATAATTATAATAAACTAATGAAGTGGAATATGTTTTGCTGAAATTAAAGAAGTCACTGTCCAGACTGAGAAATCCAAACATTAACCTGTGTGGGGAGAGTAATTTGCAGTGTGAGTATGTGATGCTAACGATGACTTCTGCCATACTGCTCTGTTTCTGAGGTCAGATCTTAATTGTATGAGGAATAAAAAAATTCTTATGTTTGCATAACACTTAAGTTTATTTGTCTCTGTGAAATCTGAAATTCCCCACTGCTGTGGGATATTAGCCCAGGTGGATTGGACTTCAGTGGTCCCTTCCATCTCAGGATAGTCTAAGGTTTTAGGATTTTATGATTCTGTTTACAGTGAGCCAGACCTGGGAAACAGCAGACTGCATGCAAATTCTCCTCTTGTGTGGGGGGAGGATCCAGTGGAAGGCAACAAAGACAATGAAGGGACTGGAGCATTTCTCTTATGAGGAAAGGCTGAGGGAGCTGGGCCTGCTCAGTCTGGAGAGGAGATGGCTGAGACAGGACCTCATCAATGCCTGTCAGTACCTGAAGGGAGGTGCCAGCAAAGGCAAAGGGCAGGAACTGATGCACAGGAGCTCCCACCTGAATATGAGGAAGAACTTTCCTGTGCAGGTGACTGTAGAGGGGAACAGAGTGCCCAAAGAGGGTGTGGAGTCTCCTTCACTGGAGAGAACCCAGAACTGTCTGGATAAAATCCTGTGCCATGTGCTCTGGGACGACCCTGCTTGAGAAGAGAGGCTGGACCAGATGACCTCCTGTAGTCCCCTCCAACCTGATCCAACCTGTGATTCTGTGATTCTGCAGCACCACTCCAACACTCTCAGCTGTCTCATCGTCTTCTGTTGTGCTCTGAAGCGAGCCATGTGCTGGGAGATCTCTGGATCCGAGCTCTGTGGTGATGGTGACCATGGGGCCATGTGGGACCCATTCCCAGGTCACTTGTAGCACGTGTTGCACGTGTCATCACTGTCCCTGTGAGGCCACAGGACGGGGTCCATGCAGAGAGCCACCACCCACCTTGCAAGGACCTTCTCCTGTAGCATCCACGTGGAGTTTGTGAGTTGGTCAGTGTTGCCATTGCTATAACGTGAACTCAAATGGGAAATACTCACGTGGTGACAGTGATTATTTCTATATGAGAATCATGAAATATAGCTTCCTTCTATCTTTTAGTTCTTTGTTTTTTGAAGGACACACCTATGTGAGCTGTTTTGTTACACACCTCATACCCCTGCAAAGGCTGGAGAGTTGGCAAAAGGAGGGAATGGGAAATATGCCTGTATATGTAAAGATAACATGGAGACCCAGGCACCTGAAATGCTTTTATTTGTTTAGGGGTTTTTTTTATGTTTATTTTGGCTTTTGTTTGTTTGTGGGTTTTGGTTGTTGTTTTTGTTTTATTTGGTTTTTTTTTTTTTTTTTTTTTTGTCTGTGAAAAACAGGCTTTAATACATCAGTCTCATGCATTTGACTTCTAAAAATCAGTATTTAGACTTCTGAAATTGGCACCTGTTGGAACATCAAAATATTCTGCTTGGTGTCTCTTGTGCATCCACTGGATTTATTATAAATGTCACTTGGACAGCAGTTTTCATTGATAGTGCAGTCAGGCAGTCAGATTTGCCTTGTTGACAGGACCTAATGTGTTTGGGGAAACAAAGCCATCAGATCACAGGGCACTGGCCAGCTCCATCCAAGAGGTGTGTCTTGAAGAGACATAAATTGGATCTGTAACATGCAAATCCTGTCTTTAAAAATTACACTTAGAAGTTCTTGTGGTGTCAACCTGTTTGTTAAAATTACATTTAGAGCAATATCCCCATGGCTCCCCAGTAACAAATCCAAAATTTACAGCATTGTGGAAATAGGCAGCTCTACAGAACTGTGGCCTTAACTGGCAAAACACCAAGAGCAGAAATAGTGCCATTGTCTTCCCATCTCACAGAGCCACTGCAGCAGTGCTTGGTAATTTTTAATACTGCTCTTCATGGTTATTAAACTTTTTTTCCATAGGATTTTTGTGTTTTTAAATGTCACACATGATCTCAGTTGTCAGGGCTCAGTTCAGCCACCACAGAAGGAATTTGTGCTTTTCCCTTGGTGTTACCTGGCTATAAAATGGCATCTGGGCATGGCATATACTCACTAATCTGTGAAACCAAGAATGAGAATTGTGTTTAATGGGCCTATTCAGTAATGCCTGCAGTCAGGATTTCACAGTGTCTAGGGTTGCTGCTGATTGTGGGCTGCCATGCAGAGAACTGTGATTTGCAAAGGTGCCCAATTGTTATTAGGATTGGCTCTTGCTATTATTCTTGTTTGTAAAAATACATTTGCAGTAAGAACAGGCATTTAATTGGCGTATTAAAATGCCAATTAAGGGAAAAGCTTCAGAGTTTTGCCCTGCTCTCATTCTTCAACGTTGAAGTTAAAATAAGTTATAGCCACCAATTTCTATACCAGGTTTCAGTACAGGACTGGGTTAATGAGAAAGCAAATGTTTGACAGCACTAATGCCCTGGTAAACTCCATGAGCACATCTTTGCTAAACCTGGGCCGGGGGAAACAGAATTCAGCCTTCACAAACCCTGTGTCTGGTTTCCATCCATGCACCCTCTGAGTGCCTGCAATAGTGGATCTTCACTGCAAAATAAATCTGGCTGTAGGTTTGTGCTTAATTCCAGTGTCCCTTACAGTCTGGGCACGGGCTCAGTGAGGAGAAAGTACATTGGTTTATTCCCACCCATGCTCCCCAGGACTTAGTGAAAGGAAAGCTTTTGTAAATATTCCACAGGCTTCAGAAATTTTATGCAGTCTCCACATCAATCATTTGTCTTTCCTGGGTTTACTTTGGCAGAAGTCTTCAACCTGGATCCTCTCTTAAGCTTCCAATAGAATAAAACTGTGGAATATGAAAAAACACCCCTTGGGGAGCAAAAGTGCTTCTTCATATATTCTAGAATCTTAAAATGGTGTGGATTGGAAGGGAGGTTGAAGGTTTTAATTCCAGCCCATTCTGTCATGTCCAGGGACACCTGCTACTTGACCAGGTTCTTCAAAGCCCCATCCACCCTGACCTCAAATATTTCCAGGATGGGGCATCCAAAGCTTCTCTAGGAAAAATCTGCCACTTTCTCACCACATTACAGCCAAGATTTTTTTCCTACTATCTAATATAAATCAGCTCTCTTTCAGTTTAAAGCCATTACCTCTTGTCCATTACCCATGTCCTTGCCAAAAGTCTGTCTATGGTTCTTTCTTGCCCCCTTTTTAGCCCCTGTAGGTATTGGAAGGCTGCTAGAAGTGTCACTGTGTAGGAGGCAGCCCTGGTGCAGATGTGTCCAGCTGTGTGTTCTTGGAGAGGTACTGAAGGAGATGTCCAGGTGCAGCATTTGCTGAAAACTGCAGATTGTCCTTTAGGGTCATGTTAGAGGCTGGCACTTGCCCTTGCACAGATAAAAAGAAATTTCATGTTTAGGATTATCAGATTTCCAGCTGCTCTGCAGAAACAGCTGTCAGCAAATCTGTGACAGCAGATGCTGGGATGTTATTCAGTGTGCTGTGGGCTAATCTGCTGCTCTGCCCTCCCCAGTTACAGTCATTTTTTGCTATCACAGGAGGAAGCTTGGACAAATACTGTGATAAGAATGTGCATCAAAGTTGTCTGGGTCCTTCCAGAGTGAGGAGCCTTAGGCAGATACTCACTTTTCCACTCAATTGATTTTATTTAAAGAGTTCTGTCAAGACAATCCATGCTTTGCTTTCCCGCTACTCCATGGGCATTGGCAGGGTGGATTGCCTCAAAAAAGCAGAAAAGAAACCTGGAGGGGGACGGAGACTGCTGAGTGGTGTCAGCAAAAGGAACACACAGCCTGAACTGCACTCTAGTAATCTCCAGCTACCTGCGCCTCCAACTTGCTGGGAGATTGGTGTAAATTGTGGCATAACTTGCAAATACCATCTTTTTGTATGTGAGATGTGCATTATGCCTTTGGGCATATGAGAAAGGATCTGCCAGCCAACCCACAGGGTTAGCTGCTCCTGAAATCCTTTGGCATCCCAGCTGGAATTTTAGATACAGTGACTGTGAATGCTCAGCCACTGAAACTCAGAAGTACCTATTGGAGTCCAGTTTTGTGTGGCTTTCTCAGCAGCAGTGCTGGTTGGAGCAGATCTCCCATTCCAGGCTTTGAATATTAAAAAGTCACAATTTGTAAGAGCATTTTCTCTCCTTTTTATCTGGAAGGATATAGAGCTGGTCTTGCTGAGAGAAACTCACTGGTGGTCTTTGGGACTAATGCCCCCTTGGACATGATGCCCCTTTGTTTCTCTGTGAGATGAATTTAATTCCTGAGTGAAACTGTACATGGCCAAGCCCAACATAATTTCTGCTTGCTGACCTGTAACCACGTCATTGGACAGTCTGAATTTCAGAGCAAACCACCTTAGAAACCTCAGATTATTTTTATGTCCACATTTTAAAATAAAAGCCAAAATGAGCGGAAAGAAAAGTAATTTGGGATTTTTACTCAAATTAATGTCCTGTATTGTGGGAAACCCAACCATTAGAGAACTGACATGACAGATGTGAAATCAGAAGCAAAAATGAAGCTGGTTCCTGGATTTTCTCTGTCCAGTAAAGAGTCTTAGTTGCCTAACACCTGGCCTGTAATGTCTGAGTCTTCCTCAGAGCTTATCATGCAAAGCCACAATGAGTGGAAAGAAGATATTGAAGACAAATGTTCCTATAATCTATTTTAGAACAAGGTAAGTGATGTCTTAAAAATGTTTCTGTGCCTGTACCCAGAGTCAAGGTTACTTGCTTAGATACAACATTCACATTGCTGACTTTTTTTGGCAAGAAAAATACTGTTTGTGGTGATGATGTAACTGGATTTAGAAAAATATTGTAGCAAAACACAAAACAGAGAAGGAAAGGCTGTGTTTATATTGCACTGCATTTTGTGGTTAGTTATTATTAAAGGAAAATGCACATTTTGAAAAGCAGTTCAGGTCTCTCAAAAGAATAATCTGTGTGAGCTGACAGGAAAGGTTTACAGAGCAGCATTTCATCATGTTTTCATTGTGCCTGGTGAGGATGCTGTGCAAATTCATTGTTTGCCTTGATCTGGAAAGACCTGCCCCTGGAGAGGAAGAGGAGGAAACAAGACACAATAACTGTGGTTTCTGAGGAACTTTGCAAGGAAATTAAACAATAACAGAGTAGAGGATCGACAGTTCTAAGTAAACAAAATATCAATATGTTGGTTTTATGTGTATGGGAATTTTCATCTGTATGTTATTAAGGTCCCATGGCTAATGCTGTGATTTGTTTTCTCCTTTCAAATCAAGGTAAAGATTAGCTGTAGTGTGTGTGAAAGGGATTGATCAGAATTCCCATATTGAACACAAAAACAATATGATTCTCATGATGACAATTTGTATAGAAAGTTAATTTATTTTCAATTTCCATGTGCAAACATACCAACATGGTTTTTTGTTTCAGCAACACCTGAGATATGTCTGTACCACAGAGCAAAGCTGTTGGCTACTCCAAAATGAGGTCCTTTGCTTTTTGGTGTAACTACTGCACTTCTGCTGACTCCTGCACTTTTTTCCCAGATTCATTCATGTTTTCCTTGATTCAAAAAAGTTTTTAGCTCCAGTGGAAAACAAAAAATCTGTAGTTTCAGTTTCTAGCACCTTCCTGCCTTGGACAAAATGGTGATTTCCTGCTTGCTTTCTACCCTGGTAGAATTTAGGACTGGAAAAATAGTTTTGCTGAGGCCATGAACAGATGTTGCTCTGCTGCAGCACGGTTGGCGTGGTCCTGACCACCTCCTGTTTCAGAGATGGGCATTGAGTTGCAATCCCATCCCTCTAGGATAAGATGTGAGCCTCCCACAAATGATCATCCCAGCTCTTGAATGCACAGAGTGCTCATAAAATCAGAGCTGGAATTCGTAAATTGGCCATAGGTGGTCCCCAGACTGTTGCAATGTGCTGGTCTCTCTGCTGTCATGGAAGCACTCTCTAAACCTCTCTCTCCCCCTTGGCCAGACAATCACTTGCACCAGGATCCACAGAGCAGCACTTACACTGAAATTTGTTCTGTTTCATTCTGTTAAGCTCACTCGATGCTCTCTCTTGCACAGAATGCAAGATTACCCTGAAGAATAAAATAAAGGAATTAATTGACATTTTAATTAATTGCAAGTTTTAATTAATATTCACCAGAGTGACAAGTGTTCTGGAATGCAAAACAGGAGTCATTTCTAAGGAAAAGGGGAAAAGGCCCTGCAGTTTTTGTTCAGGTTAAATTAAGACCTTGTAGATGAATATATATCAGGTATCTGCTGACTCCATTCAACACCTGAAGTTTCATTCATTTTGAAACAGCACAGGCAGATCTTTGTTAACAATATCAGGGGCTGTGAGCAGGGCTCAGGGGTGGAGGACACCAGCTCCTTGTTTAATGCTCTTGGTTGAGCTCTGGCACCACGGAGAGTGAGGTCAGGGGATGGACATGGCAGATGTCGTGTCCATTCCCTCCCTTCTCCCACCTTTTGCAGCCTGCCTTGTCCCTTGGGCAGAAGTTGTTCCAGGTAGGAACCCACAGGAGACCTGGAGCCTGTCGATGACTCTGCAGGAGCTGAGGCTGTTGTAAAGTGTTGCATGGATGTGCTGTGTTTTATTTGCATAGTGAGGATCCCTTTCCTGAATTGCTGTAAAAACTGGCTTGTAATTTTCTCCCAGGCATGAACTATAGCCTTTGAACAAACCTGTGAAAGATGGGCTCTTTTTACTCACTGTTGGTAAAGAGGGGGGAGTGGAAATTATCCCTTTATACAATTTAATACTCACTTTGTAATGCAGTTTTTATGTCAGCAACACTCCCCTGATTTCAAGGGATTTTGTGCCAACAACCTGTGAACCTAAAGGATGGGACAGGGATGTACTACAGGCAGGATCAAATGTTTGACAAAATAAAGAAACAAATATTTTTATTTTTTTTCCCAAATTTTAAGCAACTGTAGATCTTCCTGCAAAGAGATGAACTAGGAGCAGTGAAGAGTTCCCTGTTCTGCCTTTGCAGCATAAATATCTGTACCTTTTGCAGAGATAATAGACTATTCCCCAAAATTATCTTACTGCTAAAAAATAGTTCTTAGCTCATTTGACTTCACAGTAGATTTGAAATCATGAAGGTGGAAAAGACTTTGCATTCCTTGGCTGTTCTATGAAACAGAAATTTCCCTTCCCAACTGGAAGGCATGATCACACATCACATCAAGCTGACACAATTATTAATTTTCACTAACAAAACACCTCTCCTTCCTTCCTCTCTCTTCCTTTCCTCCTCACCCCTACCTGCAGCCCAGCAGCAGACCTGGTCTGCCAGCCTGACCCTTGCATCAGCCAATGCAACATTTTGCTGCATTAATTTTCTGCCAGGATGGTGAGTTCACTCAGTCCAACAAGGAAAACCACCCCAGTCACAAAGAAGAGGAACACTTAGCTGGGGGAATGGGAAAAAGAAGACAGGTAGTATGCAATGACCATTAGAATCAGACTGTGATACAGTAATATTTTATCTGGAAAAACTCTCCTGGGTTCAAATGATCTGTGGCAGCACCAGAGCAGCCATGGCAGAGGCTGAGCCTGCTCCTTTGGAGGGCTGAGCCTGCTCCTTTGTTCAGTCATCCTCTTTCATTGATGGTGATGACAGCTTCCAAGATGCCAGGGAACTGTCCCAGTCCCCTCTGATGATCTCTGGGTGATAAGAACCCTCTTTGTTTTGAGTTAGGTCTACACTCAAGTGCTTGGAGGAAATTGGGGACCATCCCTGATTTCTCTGTTGTTGTTTGTGTGGTGTTAGAGTAGAGGAGGAGTAGATGGAGTAGAACTTCTCTGTCCATCTGGCAGCTAAGGTCTAGGCTACACTCTGAGGCAAAGAAGACTTCTTGAATCTTCCACCATGAGGAAAAGATTAAGCTAACATCCCTGATGAGGGAAACAAGGAAAACAGTCACCCACATGATCTTTTGGCCACTACAACACTCCAGAAATCAAGAAAACCAACTGACTTCAGGATGAAAGTCCAGTTCCCTCTGTGCATCATCTATGCAAAACCAGAACCTAAACAGCAAAAAAAAAAAAAAAAAATTACTGTAATCCCATCTTTGCCAATTAAGTGTCTTCTGCTTCTAAATGGAAAGAAACTTCAATGTTAATTTTAAAATATTGCTGGCATTTATCATAGTAATTACTTTAGCCATGTAAAACTCCAGACACCATAAATACTGTTGATACTATAGATTAAATGCTCCCAAGGCACATGTTACTGATGCTACAAAATGCACAAGGAGACAAGGATATTCTCCAAGCTCAGCATTTGTTGGGCTCATGCAAAGCCATTTGAGCCCACAGTTGCCTCAGATTTTTGAAAATGACTGATGTTCCTTGTCAAAAGCCATCTGTCTTTATCAGTGACTGTATTTTGGAGGAACACACCTGGGCAAACACACTCACGAGCTCTGATATGAACACATGCTTCACTGCAATTACATTTTCCAATCAGTAACTTTTAAAGATGGGAAAAGTTTATTTCAGGGACACTGAATTGCCATGAGCTTCACTTTCCAAATTCTCAGACTCTAAAAATCTGATCTCTTTGATGTCTTATAGATATTGTGGTTATATAACTCATAAATGAATCATTCTGAATCACAAGTCAGCTTAGAAATTGTCCATCCTAATCTACTGCTGTGGACCTCTGCACCCAAAAGCAACAAATGGTGTCTGTGTAGGTAGGAAAAAAACAGAGTCTTTATCAGACACATTTCTCCAGTGGACAGGCTTGGAAAGACGAAGTGGGTGAGAATTTAGGGATATCAGCAATCAGCTGGAATCTTGTACCAAATCAAACTGTGAGGTACTTGAAACCAGAAACTGGCCAAGTTTACACAGGTAAAGTGTGACCATTTTTGTAATAATCTGATGTGAATATTATTTATAACACTACTGTGCCTTTCTGTGAATATTACGTTTTGCTCCAGAGAAGCAAAAGAGGTTTCTGTCAATTTGGCTGTAGAAAGCCTGCCCCTTTCCCTGGTGATGGCACTGACAAAGGGGTTTTGGGGTTATGCTTTCAGCAGGTTTTCCTGCTGACAGGAGGAGGTTGAGTAGAGCCTGCATGAAGCAGGAGCTGGCTGAGCCCTTGGCAGCAGCAAGATACAGGCACAGTGATGTGCACTGAGTAAAATACACATTTATCACTCCATTGCTTTTTATTAATAGGAGGAAAGATACTAAAAAATAACTCAACCCCAAGACACAGAATGGAGATAAAGCTGTTTTATAGCAGCTGAAAGCATGTGGAAAAATTGTTGCGTAGCTGGAACTTATTTGGCACTAGGGAAAATATTTGTTGAGCTGCCAGTAAAACTGAAGAAGAGGAAATGCTTATAAGGAAACATCTAAACAAGCACTGAGCTTCCTTCCCATTAAAATCAAGGTCAAATAGAGCATTTGAAATCATTAGAAACATGTGAAAAAACAGCTTATATTGTCACTGGGAATGACTCAGACAACAATTGGAAATGCAATGTGTTTGTGAGGACCCAAAAGTTTTCTTCCACCCAGGGAAGTGCCCAGGATTTATTTCTTGAGCATTCTGACTGGCATAGCTTGGGCAGAGTTCCCAAAATTCAGTTTGTGTGGTCTGGAGGACGAGCTCTGCCTGCAGCACTGTCACTCTTGCTCGTGGTTAGCCCAAGGGGGGATTTCCTTGCCCATCACCTTCCATCCAGGAGAGGTGGCAGCATGCTCTGGCACAGACATGGCCAGCTGCTGCAATGCAGGGCATTGAAAGACTGCATGGCTAACCTGACTGCTTTAAAGGATGCATCTTCTGCTGGAGAAAACTGCATCCAATTTGCTTTCATATGGAAGCATTGGCTCAGCTTTAGTACTTGTGTCCTGTGGCTGCAGTGGTTTTTTCCTAAATAAAACATACCAACCTAGCTGCTTATAACATTGATATAGAAAGTATTCAGTGGCAGTAAGAAATCCCAGGCATTCAGTGCACTGGAAAGTTTAGTGTTGTAGGCTGCTTTTGATTTTCACTGGAATTACACTGGGGTTTTTTCAGATGACAAGCTGACCTCAGGAACAGAAAACAAAAAAAAAAAGCTCTGTATATTTTGGCGTTATTTGAAACCTTCTTTTACTTTGTATTGCATTTCATACAATAGAAACAAGGGGTTTCTTTATTATTTTCAAAGTGAAATATGCATTTTTCTCTATTTCCATGGGCTCTAACTAAGAGTCTTCTGTGATCATCTTTTACAGCCAGTGTGTTGCTCATTTTTTAAGAACTTGTGGTCATTATGGAAGATAAATGGCAGTCCTTGGAGCCCATGGCTGAAGCACACATTAGTCACTAGTAAATGATGTATAAAAAATATTCAGCTTGCAAAAAGATAATGGTGATTCCTATTTGAAAATGCAGAAAAATGCACATATCTGGAGAACAAAAGTGTCTCATCAATATCTCTGTGGGTAGAAAACTAACCTGTCAAGAAGAAAATGTTGAAGAGATGGGGATATTTATGCACTTGCAGCACTGATCATAATGATCTAAAGGACTATTAAAGCAAACTTAAAACATTAGATACTGTAAGCAGACTACATAATTGTTTTTTTCCATGCAGCCTAGGAATGCTCTAAAAAAATTCAGTAAGGAATTGCTCATTCCACATCTTTGACCTCCAGTGCTCCTGCCTTTCTCCATTTCATTGTTATCTGTAAATTTAATAGCCATTCCTGAACTGACCTTTTGCTAGCAGCAAAGTCCTTCACCTCCTCCACGCTGGGGCTCAGGACTGGGGCAGGGAGGGAGCCCAGATGTCAGAAGCCTGTCTTGGTGACTGTGGCCAGGGCTGGGGCAGGGCTGGTAGCCTCATGGCTGCACTCTTCTATGGCCCCCTTCCCCCAGATGGCAACTCCCAGATGAGACATCAGCCCTGCATTGCACAGAAAATCTCATTGCCTTCCCAGAAGAGGGCAATTCTGCCTCTTCACAGGGCCAGGATGTTGGTGTGTGGTGGAAGAGGGAGCTGCCTGCCAAGAGGGGGGAATCCACTTTTAGCCAGTGGTTTAAATCCTTGTGGACCTGTTTTCCTCACCTTCCACTCCTGTCTCTGTAAACCAGCCTGAGGGTTTTGGTTTACAGAAAGGGAGAACCTTTTCTGTGTGGGTTGAACTGGCTTGCTGCTGTTGTTGCTGTTGTTGCTGCTGGCAGACTCAGAGCCTACTCAATCCACTCGTCTTGAAACCCCCAAATATTGATGTATATCGATAAATTAACCAGCCTGATTTTCTGCTGGTTGTGGTAGATCAGCAAGAGATCCTCGCTGGAGCAGGAGGATGGGAGGAAAGGAGTCATGGGGTGGACACTGCGGGGTCCCCCCTTCCCAAGTCAGTGAAGCACTGCAGCAGCCCATCTGTGCTTTTGAATTATTGTTTACCCACTTGAAGGGCTAGGACTCAGACCTAGATGGAAAAGTCAATAAATCAGGTTAATTTTAATTTTCTTTTTCGTTAGTAACTACAAAATCTGCAGAAAAGGAGAAAAATGGCAATACAAATTCCTTCACAAGAGGCCTTTCTGCATGTGCAATGCTCTCTTGTCACTCTGTGCCTCTACTGACTGATCTCAGAGAAAAATATTCACCTTTAGTTCCTTCCTGGCACTCTCTGCTGTGAAGGGGGAGATACAACACCACTACCCTTATTATATAAGGGTTATATATTCCTCCTTTTACAGGAAAAGCCTGTAAGGTGCATAAGAAAAATCATTCTGTGGCTCTGGACATCAGTAAATGATGGATGTCAGTCAGTCAGGTGCTGCCCTGGGGTCTTCAGCTGCTCTCAGCTATGCTTGAAGAGTCTGTCCCAGCTGTCCTGTTGCAGCAGAGATAACGCTGACTCTGAGTGCTTCTCTTCATCCTTTACAGCTGTAAAGGCTCCTAGAGGCTCCTACACATTTTGATATTTGTGGGAATGCAGGGCATCCCTCTGGCTGCCCTGGCAGGTCTGGGACCCTGGCAGGGGTCAGGAACCCCCCTGGACAGAGCCCCCAGAGACACTGTCTGTGATCTCTGTCCATGGAAAAGAGTTTTCAATCTTACAGGATGAATTACAAGCTCTGAGTGTTTGATATGAGTAATAATTAAGTGTGGCACGGGTGCAAAAGTAAAATTTTAGGATTCTAGATTAGGGGTCCAAAGGGGACAGATGGAGGAAATTGGGTGTGTCTTGTCCTTTTTCTCCTTCTTCATGCCCTCCATGTCTCACTGTGGTGTTGGCATTTTTCTGTTGGTTCAGGCTGGGGACACACTGTCCAACATAGGTGACAGATATTGGCACATTATTGTAAATCCAGCCCAGGGAGTTTCTGGTATTTAATGTTTGTAACATCCCACTGAGGGCAGAGCCCCACACGCTGCCCTGCAGGACAGAGCTGGGCAGGGCAGCAGAACATGTTAGAGATAAACAGAATAAACAACCTGGAAACCAGCACAGACCAATTATGGCTTCTGCTTTGGCAGGGGGGCAGAAAGACAGAGACTTTCTACAATCTCAGAATCACCAATACCTCAGATTCTGACAGATCTTCAGTCCTCTTTTCCAACTTTTCTAACCCATGGAAATGAGGAGATATTTGGAGAATCCATCTGCCTCTCCCCAAAGCTGGCCCGTGGGGCTGCACTGGGGGGGTTGAAGGCTGAACTCTCAGCAGAGCAGGAAGGAGCTCTCTGGCATCACACAGCAAAGCAACAAATTGAACCTGCCCACCCTCTGACCTGTTCAGCTCTGCTGTAATGAGAAGCAGTCAAATCCAGCATGCTGCAACTTTATTATCAGAAAATAGAAAAAAAAATCTCTTTAGCAACACGTTATTTACTTCAGAAATAACCTTGAGATGTCAGCTGGAAAGAAATATGCCCCTTTTCTTTATCCACTTCGCATTTCCCTGGCTTCCAAGGCTCAAATCTGAGGCAGTTTCTGTTGCTGTGGGAGAAACAATAGCCTGTGCTGAGTGCCTGGTAAAGGTATTTATAGGTGTACATTTAGAGTCAAAGAAAGTGCTGTAGCATTATGTTTTCTAGACACAGAGAACAGCTCCATGTTTTCAGCTAAAATGTTTTTTATTTGAAATGAAGATAGCATCATAAAAAGTACAAAATCCAACTCACACTGAGGAAGCTTGCTGAGCATTTTTCTTGTGAACTCTGCTGCAGGAACAATGACAGCAAAATTGTATTTTTTTTTTTGCCAGGAGTACAGGAAGATGCTTTAGGATCTCAGTCCCTGACTAGCAAAGGCAGTTACCCCATGGCTGCTTATTAGAGCAGGTTGGAAAAGAGTGTTTTCTTTCATTCATGACATTTCTGTTCTGAAACAGTGGCTAACCAAATACCCTGAAGTTTTCACTGAAAATGGGGAAGGTGGGAGGGATTCTGGAAGTGCCATCCTCTTGTTCATATCTCTTCTCCTCCTGTGTCTCCCTGCTGCCACACTGCTGGGGTATCTGGGTTAGAAACAACCCTCCAGGCTGTCTTACTCTGCATGAAAGGTTTTATATTTGTGCCCTGCACCCTATAGAGTAAGGAAGATTTATATGAAAAAAAAAGGAGAGTTGAAAACCAACTAAATAGACTGAAACCTGCCTGGATTACCTTATATAAAAGAAAAAAAATCCTCATAGGTTTCAACTGGGAATATTTTAAATTTAATACATCCTTGTGGTTTGAGTAAAGTCAATACAAACAGTTGATTGCAGAGATTAAAAACTTATAAAACACAAACCTCAGCCAGCAGAAATCATCACGAAATTATTTTAAATGCTTTGTATATGGGGCTGAAGTGCAGCCATGTACTATTATGGGGAAAATTAAAACAGTGGTGCAGGATGCTAGGGGAAGTCTAGTATGGTTTTATAGCTTCTCTCTATGGCCAATATGATTTTATGAGACACATTTTCTATTGCACATCTCAACAAGTTGCCCCTTAGCCACTGACAGTCCTTGTAACTTATATATTTTTCTCTTGTTCCACTTTTTTCCCTTCTAAGGAAGAGAAAAAGTGACTTCTGAACAGTTTGGTTGAGAACACATTTGGGATGCTGGGAGGCAGCCTTGTGGTGGAGTTGTTCTGATAGGAGAAGATAGTTTACTGAGGCTTTGGCCCTTTTCAGTCATGGTGAATCTCTCCTGGAAGTGCTTGGAAGAGAAGAACAAACTGTGCCCTAAAGGAATTGTGTGGGACCCTGACCAATCCTCACTGGATGCACTGGGGGAAAGTCAAAGTTTCTGAGCTTAGGCAAATGGCTTCTAGCCTATGAACATGGCCTGGAAATTAAAAGGTTAAAAGATAGACAGTGGCTTTTGGAAAATTCTGTCCTGTAAAATACTAAATATTTGGGCTAATTAAATCTACACCATCCTTTGGGAATGGGTCATTTGTATGCGTGTTCCAAGACTAAATTTGGATTTTGGTGGATGTTTGCCAGCAGTGATGAGTAGGTTATATATTTGTTTTAAAACATCTCCAGGATTTCAGCTTACAAATGGAAATGGAGAAAAGAGGCAGACTTTACTGGAATAAACAAAACCCTGTGGTCTAATGTGTCATTTGAATAAATTATATTAATTACGTAATATCTTGGAAATGTTTTGTGCTGGGTTTTGACAGGGTTGGCCTCTAAATTATAAACTACACTGGAGAAGTTGTCACTAGATTGAAGACCCTGGGTCACATCAGCAAAGCAGCGCTACCAGCATCACATTTTCATTAATTTCTGGTGCAAAGTCAAACGAGGCAGTAAAATTGCAGCATGGCAGGGGAAAGAAAGGCAATGGGAGCAGTCTCTGCAGAACTCATTGTGTCCATTTAGAAAAACACCACTGGGGAGGTGGGAGGTGTTTCCCATGCCAGGTAATTCTTTTCCCAGTGGTAAGGAATTGACACAAGAGCAATGAAGTGCATGGAAAGGTGTTTTCATTCAGTCAAACACCTTCCCACGCAATGCTCTCAGCTTTCAGGCATCCCATTCCTCCCTCCTCAGAGGCAGCACAGACCCTCCCATGGAGCAGGGAATCCCTCTGCTGGCTGGGCACCCAACACCTCCCTCACAATGATCACTGGAACATTGCTTCTTTAGGTCCTTCTCTTGATTTCCTTCAAAGAAAAGCATCCACAACCTGAAATCCTGAATGACTTTAGCAAACCAAGAAGGAAAGTGAGGCTGCTTTGGTTTGAAGCTGCTTTCCTGGTGCTCTGTGGGGAGCAGATGAGAATTCATGCAGCGAGAGCATCCTCATCCACGTGGCTCCCAGAGAGCAGAGACTGAATTAGAGAATCCTAATTGCAAAGTGTCAGCAAATATCCACTCAGCTGGGCCTGTTTTATGCTTGCCATCTCTTCAGACTTTCCTGCCTCCATCCTGGCAGCAGAGGGGTGATGGTGCTGAGAGCTGGCATGTGCTGGGACACTGACAGCCAGCACTGGGAGGGGAGCTGGAAGCATCCCTCATGCTTCAGGGAGCCTTGTCATGGGATAAATAAAATATTAATGTGTTTGAGAGACCTGTATTTCCCTCACACTTGGGCACTGCGGGTCAGAGCTGGTTCTCAGTGGTGAGGCACAAATCCCAAATAGCTGCTTTGCCTGTGAATGTGTGTGTGAGATTCTTTTTGCATCAGTGTGAGAGGTATCAGGGAATCTGATGCCTTCTACAAACTATTTGGAAGCTGTTGGTTCAGGAGGAGACTACCATTGCCAGGCTTTAGGGATTGCTATTTATACATGTATTTTAAACAGCAGTTGTTCTTGGAAAATCTGATTTAAAAATAGCATTATGCCTTTGTATCCCTCTGATTGCCAGATGAGATGCTCTGTGTTCCCGAGGATTTGTTTGGGTTTATTCCTCTCTAAGTGCCAACACTAGAAATTCAATCTCAGTTCTGAGAGCAAACTACATCCTTGTCTTCTCAAATGTCCTCACCAGTAATAAAAACTTAAAGATCAAAGCATGCCCTTGGTGACACCTCTACAACCTCTTTATTTGCCAGTGATCAGCTCCCAGCTGGAATCCTGTCAGCACTTCTGAACTGGGTGCCTGGAGAAGGGCTGGACCCAGATTGCTCCTTGTATTTTGTCTTCCTCAACAGCAAAAGAAAACCAAGTGCAAGAGAATTTCAAAATGACAGGGATGGGGATGTGATTACATGTGCTGTTGCCTCACTGTTACTGGGTGTAATATTAATGTCAGTGTTGTTCACCGGCTGAGAAAGTGATGATTTTGTCTTTAGGGAAAAATTTTGCATTTCAGTGCACCTGGGCCGACAAGTGCCAAAGTTGCTCTTCCAAAATATTGTGTTTTAAGCCCAAGGAGCAGAGGAAACATCACATCACTTTCCTGGTCCCAAAAGGACACCCCCACAGAAAACAGTCTGAGACACCCCATTACACAGACTGCTCAAGCAGTTCATGAACATTTGAGACATGACTTGCTCAAATTTAATAACTTATTAAAAGTTAAATGTCCTGTGGACATCCAGGTTGTGCTTTCTGCCCTGGAGGAGGCAGGGAGGGCTTGCAGTGCCCTGTGGCTCTGACCATGCTTGGAGAACCTCACAGGGATGCCCATGCTGTGCTGGCTGCATGTTCCAGCCCTCGTCTTGCTGGCACCAAAGCTGTGCCCAGCCTTGGATGTAAATTGAATCTTGTTGGGAGCTAATGGAGTGAGGAATTTGACACACCTTTTCCTTCTCTCTAGATGGGAGCCATATGGCTCCTGACTCTTACAGCGTTCCTCAGACTGAAGATGAATGAGTATTAGCATATGTTCTCTGGAGTAATTAAAAATATGATCACAAACAGCCTGACTCACTGAAGGCAGAATGTTTTATCAGGGAAAAACTGAAGTCAAGGCAGTGCTTAAGAGGTGAGCCCCTACCTGGGGTCCCAGGTGCAGGTTTGCATTCAGCATGGGTAATGAGGACACCAGGAAAAAGGAGGGAGATGTGTTTGGTATAAAACATATTAGCTCGAGGAAATTTGAAATAAAGCATTTCAAGGGTTTGGGCAGATGTGGCTGCTGCAGCTTGCTGAGGCAACTCACTGAGCCAGAAGAATTTAGTTACGTGCCCGAGCCCTAAGAAATTCCAGTTGCTGATTAGGGCTAAATTTGAGGGATGTTTGAGAACTTCCCTGGAATGCACCTGAGGACTGCACAGCTCTGGAAACAGAGAAGCAATCTCTAAGGCTGGGGAAGAGGTTTAATGTGTCTCAGAAAATATCTCTATTCCACAGCCTCACTCCACCAGCAACAGAGATGCAGCATTCAAGGGAAATTCAAATAACCCATCATGGAAAGCTCTCTAAAAAAGAAGTTTCCTGTTTCCCATCTCTCCTGAGAGGAAGAAGTAACTGGGTGTGTGTGAGAAACCAAACCATTAAACATTGTTAAAATCATTGGAGGACTTTAGAGCAGAGGATAAATTTTAGATAACTAAACTATGAAAGGCTAATCTGAACCCAAGGAGAGGTTTGGCAGTGCTGGGTTAATGGTTGGACCTCATGAATTTAGAGATTTTTCCCAACCTAAACTGTTCTGTGATCCTGTGAAGGTGGTGGGAAAACTAATAATATCAAATGTAGGAGAAATTCACCTCAGGAAATACAATATTAATAAGGGTATAGGGTATTTTTAAGGTTTCAAAGTGAAAATTTTCAGTTGGTGTTCATGAATATTACAAAACAGATGTTCTTCAACTGACTCAAGGCTCTTTTTGCTTATGACTGGGAAATTATAGACAAGGTGTGTTGACTTCTACAACTTAATGAGCTATATTAAGAGGGGGAAAAAAAGAGAAAGAAACAGGCTATTAAAACCAAGTTAACATCAATAATCCCCCCATGATCAAACATATCTCTTTGAATTAAATATTTAATCTGATGGCATCAGCTGCTTTATTTCCAATTTTAGACAGCAGACATTTTTATTTAAATTACTTTTATGGAGAATTTCCAAATGTATCATAGGTCAAAAGGCAAGCAGAATAAAAGGAAAATTTTATATAAATTATTGCAAATACTTTACTTAGCGAATGATGAACCAGAATAACAGAACAGATTTAGATCCTCTGCTCCTTTAGGTCATGATATATTACTGCCTGCAGGTCCTTTCCCATTCTTCACCCATTCATGTCTCCATAAAATATCTTGAAAAAACAGCGAGTAATATCCCAAGTCCTGTTGTCCAGGGCCTGTCAAATGGGTGGAGGAAAAAAATGAATCAAATGTAAATGTAAACTCCACTCTGCAAAGTAATAGTAGGGCATGATTTGCATGAATATTGTTTGCAAAGAGCAATTAGCACTTCATTTACATTCAGTGAAGTAGCAATTTGCACATTTTGAGGAAACAATTTCTTTACCCATATGTGCAAATTTTGTGCACTGCAATTGACACGCTAATAAAAAGATTTTAATAGACCAGTTTTTTTTTATTTTACATCACAGTGTTCTGAAATATTGATTCACTTTCCTGAAATATTGATTCAGTGGGCTATTTGTAAAAACAGAAAAATGCAGATTTGAATTTTTAAAACTTGCTTTCTAGAAAAAAAGTCAGAATTAATTTCAGATGCCTGCAATCTTCATGGTTTTTAAGTGGTATTTTAATGGGTATTTTTGTCAGAGAAATATAATAAGCATTATTAAAAGGCATTAGCAAATTCAGTCTCCTAATCTGCAGTAACAATGAGTATATTTGCATATTGCAGTATGGAAATAATACAGTCCATTTCCTAGTGTCGACATCACACTCAATTCTCCATTACATTTTAATAAAAATATTTCACATTTATATAGCATTTTCTTAAGAATTAAGAAACTTTTTAATTAAGAGACAAATTTCATACTTACAGCAAATACAGAGAATTTTTATAAACAACAAAAATTGGGAGTTGGACAGGAAAAGAGCAGCCCAGTGAGTTCAGCCAGCTGTTGTTAATGGACGTTTCTGGCCTTTGCAGCAGGAGAAATGGATGTTAAGGGATTTATTTAGACCTCCTGCAGCTCTGTCACTAACAATTGCTCTGTTTGCTTCGTTTCCTTCACTGTTTTGTCACTTCTCCTATGACATACACATTTGGGGAGAGGTAGGGATTGGAGTTCCCACAAAGCTGGGTTGCACTGTGCTTGGCAGCTTTTGAAGGAGAGAAATCATTTGGGTGAAGATTGCTGATATTTGGAACATTGCATTTTTCTGTTCTCAGTCTGAGTTTCCTAGAAGGCCTTGTTTTGGAGGTTGTTCAGTGCCCATTCTGCAAGGGTAAGCATTAGGGCACAGCAGCAGACAATGCAGATGTTCAAGAATCTCCCTGCCAAGCAGGCTGGACACAGGCTGCCTCTGCTCTGCAACCTGTCCTGGATAGCAGGTCCCAGCAGGAAACCCTCAAATGGAAATATTTTCTAAATTAGCCCTAGTTATGAGTTCAGGCAGTCAAATGCTCAAAATTCTGCCTGTTGCTCTTCAGAGGCAATGCAAGTGAAACATCCCAACATCACAGGTCACCTTTGAAAACCTTCCTCATGCTGTGCATTTTAATAAAAGGCATTATTTATCAATCTTTGAACAATCACAAGGAAAAGGAATAGCAAATATGACAACAAACAGCAAAGCCCCCACTAAATCCCAGTTTTACGTGGTTATTAAAGTAATTGTTACAATAATGATCTTGCCTTTTCATCTCTGTCACAAGAGAAGGAATCATTATGGTTGCACCCAGGAGTGTGACATTCAGGTCTATTTTGAGGTCTCATTATTGTTGGTGTTGTCTTTTTATTTCACAAATCACATATTTATATTTCATCTCCTGTGTCAGGTGTTCAAAGCTCTGCTTTGATCAGTGTAAATTGCATGTGCCCCTCACGTAAGGCGGGACCTCTGTTTGAACCTACAAAGTAGTTAACTCTGAGATCTCCTGTGAATCTCTGAGTTACTCATCATTGGTTTACTCTAATTTTATTTAACCATTATTTTCTTCTTTTTCTGTTTTTTTTTTTTTTTCTATTTTTCTTCTCCTTCTTCTTCTTCTTCTGTGAGGCCTTTGGCAATATTAACCCCTAATGCAGCTGTGTCCCAGCCATGCAGTAACTGCTGGGGTGCTCAGGATTTACCCAAGCAGTGGGTGCTTTCCTCCCTGTACAGACCTTTAAACTAAAAGTCCACCACATCATTTTGTACATTATGGACAAAAAACACCATAATGAGAAGGGGACTAAATACCTGAACCTTTAATGTTTCTAGAGCCTCAGTGGGACCACCTTTTGCAAATGCCTTGTGACACTACAAGAGAGGCTAATGATAACAAAGCAGGGATGACATAAGAAATTGAGGAGTCCTCTGACCTTCAGAGAGCCCATGGGTTTATTGTTTGCAAAACAAGTAGATTTTTACAATTTTCTATCCAGTGACAAAACCAGATCCATGTGCAGCATCCATGAGCAGGAACAGCTGTGGCCAGCCTGTGCAGGTAGCTGCCAGGTACTTGGGGCTTAGGCTGAAAGATGGAAACTGATCTCTGCAAAACCACCTGGATTATGTGATTTCATCTGCTGAGTTGCAAACTGCACCAAGCCAGGAATATGGTGATTTGCTGCCTTTTTTTTTTTTTTTTAATATTTCCCCTTTTTTCTCAGTAACCTTGAGAGATGATGCACCAGGTCAGACCTCCTGCTGGCTGTTTTTAGGTTGGTAGCAGCACCTTCAGCTGAGAAGCTAAGCTGAGGAACATCTGCCTCTATCTCACATATGAGCAACGTGCCCAGTGAAGCCACAATACAACACAGAGCTGTTTGAGAATCTCACTCATCTGATTTTCCATTAAGTCTTTGTACCTTGTGCTTTACTGGGGCTGGGCCTCAGCTTCCACAGCTACCTGCCCAATGTCCATTTTGGTGGTGGGACTGAAGTTGACAGTCTTTAGGATACTGACTGTGGGCTGTGACATGATTGTGTGATAAAGAAGCCATAAGACCCTTGTACTTTACCCTTGGCTCCAGAATCAGTTTAAATGTATTTTTTCCCCATTACAGCTGCATTGTCCCATCAACAACCAGTAGCAAAGCCACATCTTAATGTTTTGGGTTTTTTCTTGCTGCCTCATCAGAAGTAAACAAGTCACCATGAAGTTCCTCCTGTCTCCAGGAATTAAGGATGTGCTTCTGCCCTGATTTATTCACTTTTGAGGCAGAGTTTAATTTTGCAAAACGTCTCTCTCCTCAGTCTCTGCATTTCCTTTTGGCAGGAGCAGTTGCCTGCGGCGTGAGCACTGAGGACTGGCTCAGTGTTCATAGTTGTCAGGGAAAATGAAGAGGCTATTTCTCACAGCAGACTTTCACCCTGCATGACAAATGCTACTATGAGCAGATTAAAAATCAGTGCATGGTGCAATATGTCACACATAAAGCAACTCCATGTTATTAATTGGCATGCTCCCCATTAGCTGCTCTCAGTACGTGCCCCTGTGAGTGGAAGAGGAGCTGGTGAAATCAGGTGGGTCAGAACCTCCTCTGGTATAAAGTTGTGCAGCAGTGATGGAACTAATTGAGGTATTCTGATTCATAGCATCCAGTTGCTTGGATAAGGGTTTGAGATGCTATTTCCCCCCCCCCCCCCCCGCTAAAATGTGATTCAACCTGCATTTTATTAGAATGAACAGCAGAGATACTTCATGATATGTTTCCCCCTGAACACTAAACCTAATCACAATAGGTGATTTCAAACCATGATGTGATTTAGAAAGGTTTTTTTTTCTTCTTTTCTGCTGTGTTTGTGACAGATCCTTAATTATCGACATTGAAAATTTACTAAGGAAATTACTCAGTCTTAGGGTACAAATTAGTTGTTGCACACAAAAATGGGTTTATAAAGCAAACCAAATCAGCAAAGGCTGAAGTTCCTTTTCTAAGTCATATTAGGGCTGGGAATTGTTTCAGTTATCCTCAAGAAAAAACCCAAAAGCTAGAACATAATTTTCAACAGTTTCAGAGCTGGAGCAGCAGTGTTGCAAGGTGCTGAGCATCCCCTTCACCAGACTCTGTGGCCAGCTTCCCTTCTGCAAAGTTTCCATCACAAATAAAGGCCTCAGGAGATCTTTCTGAAAATTGTTCCTAGACTTCTGCATGCTGTGAGAGTTACCCTGGTTAGACACACTTTTCTTTCAGGGGTGTGAGAGGGGATCAGGGCCAGCCCAAGAGGCACAGCCTCGACTGCCCATTCTGCCCAGCGCCTCTCACGAACAGAGCAGGCAGGGACACTGGCAAGAGGCACAGCACAGCCCTTCAGCAGGGAATTTGTGCCTTCCAGGGATTGCACAGGTAGCAAAGAGCAGCTCAAACAGAGCAGAACCCTGGAACAAACCTGGATGCAGCACACAAGGGGCTTTTGGGTGTGAACGCCTGCAGGTGCAGAAGGCACAAGCTCTGAAGAGTTTTAAGCAGACACAGGCTGCTCAGATGCCAGAGCTCACCCTGGGCTGGGGGTGGCTCCGTGTGGTGGAAAAATTTCTCCTCCAACCCGTGCTTCCAAAGAAAGGCTCAGCAGTCTCTGTTGTTCAGTCTCATGGTTGTTTATTCCAAGTTATCAAAAAGATTTTCTTCTCAGGCAGCTCAGGCAGAGGCACACACACACCCTGACATCCTCTCTGACTCCCGACTGCTTCTCCTCTCCCCCCACCCAGGGTTGCTGCTGTCTTTTATATGGTACATTACATGTTACATGTTTACAGTTTTCCCCCAATGCCTATTACCTATATTAAATGGTGCTTTTCTACTCTAAACCAATCTGTGAATGCCAACATCACCAAGAACATGGAGGTCAGGAAGAAGAAAGAGGGAGGACAGGGCAGCCCCAAATCCCTCCATCTTAAAACCTCTGACCCCCATGTACAAAACTTGTACCCCCCTGTACAGCACTCAAAAATTCTTCCCTCTACTTTGTAACTACTTCTACTATAATATCTAAATTTTGTGACTTCTTGTTCTTCCTTCAAGGTTGGTAAATCATTCCATGGCTCAAATCCAAAGTCACAGCTGTTTCCAGCTGCTTGCCAGGGTCTCAAATGCTTCTGACCTGGACCCAGAACCTCCAAAAATGTCTCAGGGACATTTTGAGTTCCCACACTCAGATACACAAGACCTCAGTGACTGCTGGACTTGTGGTTATGGTGATATCGTAGTCCTTGGCAGTCACAGGTTAAGCTGCAGATGTAAGATGTTATTGTCATATGTAATAACCCCATTTAATCTGAAGTGGGGCAGAGTTATATTTACCCTCAGGCTGGGTTTTATTGCTTGGACACTGTGGGGTCTTAATTTGCTGATCTCTCTTCTGTCACCTAAGCAGTCACCAACTCTCCCATGCTTTTCTAACATCTCCTTGGGGCCAGAAGAAAATTCACATTCACTCCTGAAGCCTGTTTTTCTGATGCACTCTTCACCTGGGATCAGAACCTTACACGAGTTTGTCCTACCCTTGCCAGTACCTCTATCATCCTCAAGACAGGACAGCAGAGGCAGTGGACCAACTCCTGTGCCCTTCTGGGGCCACGTTCCTGACAGCTCTCACAGGCTCTAGGGTGCTGTGGAGTCTGACAGGCACAAGTCACTCAGAGATTTAATTATTTTTTTTTAAATTTATGTCTTAGCCACAGCCTATGCTTGTTCAGTTCAGAATGTGAATATGTTTGTTTTTCCTTGGCTATCAAAATAGAGAGGTTATTCTATCTGGACACATCCATGATATTCAGCTGTTTCCTGATAACTGCTCCATTAACATCTGTCAGCATGGCACCCTCTCTGCTCATAACCTCCTCACAGACCAGACAGCTTTCCTAGCAGAAGGGACATACTTATAAGAAAATAAAAGGCAAAATGTCAGCATGTTCCCAAATGAGATGCCCTGGGAGATTCATGACACAGTGGTAGCTGTGAAGAAATGCAGATGTGACAGGGGGCTGACAGTTTGGTACTTTGTCTATAATCCTTCTGAACTAGTGGCAAAGACTTTCTTAAATACAGTGATTACCATGAGAAACCTTTCCCTAAAAGTGTTGTTTACATCAACAATCATAAGATGATAAGTGACAGTCCTGGGTCTTTTCCATTCCTTTCAGAGGACAAATACCATAGGTCAAGACTTTTGGAATAACAATAATAATTACAACAACAACAGATTAATATAATAATAAAACAGACCAGCGAGCCTGAAAAAAACAGAATAGAGTCTGAATAAAATAGGCTGAAAAGCCTGGGGCAAACTGCATTTGCTAAACCATTTGGTAAAATGGGCTGAGATACTTGAGCTAAAGTAAATCAGGCAGAAGTTGCCTTTGAGTGACTGAAGGGCTGGCTCAAAAGCAGCCATTTGGACTGCCCAGAATACAGACATATTGCTCCCTGGGCATCCTTCTGCAGAGGTACTGCTGCAGCTCTGTGCTTCTCTCCAGAAATAAGCAGTGCATTACTAGTAGCAAGGTGGTAGCCACCTTCTAGACATGCTGCTGCTGTTTTTCTTGGACCACAGAAATGATATAACCAAGGTAGAGTAAATATAAAAACAAATAAAACTGCTCTCAAAAATGTTTTTGTCTGAATAATTAATTCCTCAGCAAGTTTTCTCATAATAAAGCATGTCCTAATGAGCTATCAGGAGGAGAGGAAATTCATCACTTACCCCACAAATATCAACTTGAGAGCACTGCTCATGTCAGATGGCATAATTAATGACTTGAGAGGGAGCGTGGGGCAGCACAGCCAAAAACATCATCCCCATCAGTCATTCCACATCAGCCCAACTCATCCATGTTACTTGATCTACAGAGGATTAGCCAGGCAGCTAGAAGGAGATATGGGGCTAAAGGGAATGCAGGCAAATATGGTATATCTAATCTTGATTTATCCTTGGTTGGTTTTCTGCTTATCACTGAGGTGCCATGGCAGTTGGCCGTGCATTGTGTTTTATTTTTGTGGCTTTTCTTTTTTTCCTAGAGAAATAAAATTTACAAACTTTGAACTTTACTCTCCCTGATGCTGAGCAAGTCATTCTCAGCCCCGTGTCAGAAGCTGGTGCTCCTGGGGGTTCAATTCCTATGCAGCAGGCCTGGGTGGGTGCCCTGGAGCAGTGAGACCTCTCTGTACAGTGGTGACAGGGGATGATGTGGTCAAGGGGGGGCTGCAGGAGGAACACACCTGAAACTGTTCTTCTTGTGGTGGCACCACCCCCAGAGCTGGGGCAATGTGCAGCTTCCTCTCTTCACACGTCCATCTCTTGTCTGAGTGCCCTGCAGCAAGAACTGCCCCACTGGCTTCCTCTATGTGTCTGCTCTGGGGCAAGTCCCTCCTAAGGACATTGACAGGAGCCAAGGCATGGGGGATGCTTTGGGGAGCCAGCTCTCCCCACTCGGATGGGGAAGCTGAGGCACCAGGCTGGTGCTGGCAGCTGCTGTAATGAGAACCTGAAATGGCCAAAGGGGGTCAGACCAGAGGGTGATCTCCCTGGGGATCCCACCTCAAGGCCTGCCAGGAGCAGGTGCTTGTTTAGGGAAGAATAGAGGATAGAGTAACCTTCCTGAACTGAAGGTTACTCCCCCAGCTCTGCATTTCTCAGGTCCTTATGGAACTCTTTTTACCATTAATTTATCTAATATCTTTTGGCCCCAGCACTCCTCAGTGTCCCTTGATGTCAGAGAACAATTGTGATTGCCGCAGAACAATTATGTGAAGTGAGAAAAATGTGCATCTTTTCCTGTGTTTCAGAGTTTCTGCCTGGCCTGTATATCTAATGTCCTCCATTCCCTGTGATAAGAGAAGGAGTGAATCATCATTCACATTGCCTTTCCCCCTTGTTGCTTCACCACGTTGAGAAAAGCAAGCCTATCAAATTTACTCCACTGAAATAGCTCTATGTTTCTGAACCAATTCCAGCCTAGCAGGATTTTTTTTTAGGATTTACATGAGAGAAGAGTATGAGAAATCCAGGCAGCTGCCAAAGTGATGGCTGACAGGTTTTATTTCCATCCCTTTGCTCACTCCAGTGTGTGCTCACTGCTTAAGAGCAAACCCTGTGCTCCAGTAGCTGTCAGCTGCTAAGTGCAGCTGTTTTACATGTCTGCTCACATTTGCAAATGCCTGGCTGTGTTTTCTGAAGCTCTCCAATAAATGCTTCCCTGAGTTAGTTCATCAGCAAAGACAACTTTAGCTGCTCTACAAGTGACCCCACAGTCACCCTGGTGCAGCAGAGCCCTGTGGCTGCTGCTGGCAAGATCTGAGCTCTGGGCTTGCCCGAGGCCAAGCGCCCTGGGCATCTGCTGGCACCTTCTGTGGGCTCCAGGGTAACCAATAATTGGCCTTTTATGTTGGTGCTGACCTCCCAGGTAAAGTTCAGAAAACATTATCTGGCAAATCTGATGTGTCTCATTTCAAAGAAAAGAGTTTTCCACCTCAATCCAGGTCTGATTTCTTTACAGGTAAAGGATAAAACCCTTTGGGAACCAAGCACTTATTGGAAGCAAGGTTAAGAGCAATAAACTTTTCTCCTTACCAATAGACTGAAATATCAGCCAAATATTTTTCGTTAGGAGCACACATCTATCCCCATGGGGTCAGTCAGTGCTCTATAACTCATCTTACAAAACTGAAATACAATTTTTGATGATCAGAGCTGGGTAAGGATCAGAAAACTGGCCCGACATGTTCCATTTATACTGACAAAAGTTTGTATTGAAAAAATATTTCCCCTGCACAGATAGAGTGAGATTTTAAGATGCATTACAAATTATTTGTAATGAAGCTGTGAATGAATGTCTTCTCTGAGAATCCCCCCAGTGCCCTCCTCAGGACTGTATCTCTAACTCTTACCAGCACACAGAAATAATTGTTTGGTTGCCCAATGGAAACACCAACCTGAATTCCCATGTGCACTGTGTTTGGGGTCTCTGTCCCTCATCTGCTTCTCTAAACACTGCCTGGGAAGTGGCACAGTGATAAAATGAGTGTAAACAGCCCTGGGATTAAAAAGTGATTTGGGACCTGCAGCTGATCTCAAACTGGATGTGGCTAGGAAATTAGATTAGGAATTTACTTTACCTGGAACTGGACATTAATTGTGGTGTCTCATACTGGACAGAGGAATTGTGCTGAGATGGAAAAAAAGAAATTTGGATTTTGGGGAAACTATAGCTTGAGGTCAGTTTAATTTGGATTTTTGTGCCACAGTGGTCTGAGCACAACTCACATCCCCCTTTTTGATGCCTTTTGCTTTCTGGCTTCCTGGCCTTGCAGAGGGGATGCTCTGGTATCTTCCCAAGCATGGTGTGGGGCAGGGAGCTGCTCACCCCCGGGAATAAAATGCCATCTGTTCCTGCTATGTGTGTCCCATTGCTGTGCTGGTCTGTTCTCAGCTTGATTTCCAGCAGGAACCTGCTTAAGGCTATTTCCTTTCAGCCCTGCTCCACCTCCCAGACAGGGATAAGGGAGCTGATCCCAACCCCAGGCAGCCCCTAAACGCCACCAGGGCTCAGGAAAAGTTATTCCACTTGTGGTGAGCCTTTGCTCCTCTTGCAATACCTTGGTAGGGGGGTGACCACCTGGGCTAGAACAGAACCACTGGGTCTGTGTGTGCCGGGGTGTCTGTGCACCCTGTCTATTATTGCCACCGTCGGAGGCTGTGGCCAGATTTTTAAAAACTGGGGCTAAAATTTCCTGGCATCCAGCAGGTAGGGTGAAGCCAGTCTGCTGGTTTTGGGTATTTGTGTGTGTGTGTGTGATGGCAGTCAACAGGGGTGACGTCGGTGTTCTGTGTCATCAGGGGCATCCCCCATCGGCGGTCCCCAGCCCTGTTGGATATTGATTTAACTCCCTGGGCGCCAGGGCGTAGTGGCAGCCAGATTTTCCCCAAGAGGGATACCCCACAACAGCTCTTCCCCTCTCCTCTCCCCTCTTCCCCTACAAGCCCTGAAGCCATTCCCAGGGGCAGCTCGGGCTGCGGGAGAGGGAAAATCCTTGTCCAGAGGAGGCATCGGACCGCACTGCATTGCATTGCATTGCACTGCGCATCCTCCCTCCCTCCTTCCCTCCCCACCGCCTACTGCTGCAGCCTCCCTTCCTCCCTCCATCCCTCCATCCTCCCATCGCTCCCTTGCGTCTCCCACTCCTGCATCCCTCTCTTCTACATCCCTCCTCCCGCATCCCTCCTCCCGCATCCCTCCGTCCCTCCCGCATCCCTCTCTCCACCCCTCCCTCCTTCCCTCCCTCCCTCTGCCTGCGCAGAGCCGCGGACATGGCGCTCAGCAATTTCCTCTTCGCTCAGTGCATCTGCTATTTCCTGGCCTTTCTCTTCAGCTTCATCGTGGTGGTGCCACTCTCCGAGAATGGCAACGACTTCCACGGCCGCTGCCTGCTCTTCACCGAGGGCATGTGGCTCAACGCCAACCTGACGGTGGAGCGGCAGCGCTTCACGGTGCAGGAGTGGGGGCCTGAGGCCGCTTGCCGCTTTAGCATCTTCACCGGGCTCCTCTCCCTGCTGCTGGCCACAGTGCAGGCCTGGAGGACCCTCTTCTTCCTCTGCAAAGGGCACGAGGAGTAAGTATCCCTGGGGATCAGCCCATCCCTCCCACGGGCTGGGTGGGCTTTGCACCACCCAGGTCATCGGGCTCCCCAGAGGGGTTTGGGGACAGGGGGTGTATGGCCCGTGTCTGGCTGCACACACTGCAGGCACTCCCCCAGCTCTTCCAGGGCCCTCTCCGGAGGATGCTCCTGTGGGGTGGGGGGTCAGACCCTCTGCCGTGCACCCACTGCCCTTTGGCAGACTTGGTGCAGCGTGGCTGCAGTGGCCATGGAAGGATTTGGGGGCTCTGGGGTGATGCTGGAGGCTGGGGCTCCCAGGTGCCTGTTGACCATGGTCCCACTGCACATCCGTGCCAAAGAAGGCCCTCCCCAGGTGTGCACTGGGTGTGTGAAAAACCTTGAAACAACATGGTTGTGTGTGGGGGGCCAGAAGGTTGGTGACCCCCCTCTATTTTTTGTGCTGGTTTTGCTGTGTACATGGCAGCTATTGCAGACAGCAGCTATTGCTTGGTTACGACATGAGAGCGACGCTGAGCGCTCCTGCAGCAGCTCAGGGCAGCACTGACTGCTGGCTCCTGTGCTCAGACAGCCCAAGGGGCATCCTGGGGCAGCGTGGGGAAGGATTCCACAGCATCCCACCCCAGCAGGTGTAGTGAGAGGCTTGGTGGCCAGGCAGCAGCTCAGGAGCACTGTGATGTTCTGTGCTTGCCTCTCTGGTGGCCTGAGAGGACAGAGAGCCTGGTGCAGGTAACTCAGGTGCTGCAGGGCTGGGGCTGGACAATGCACTGGTGCCTGTCTAAACTAGGAAGATATTTTTCCCATGGTTTAGGAACCATGCCAAGGGTTGATCACTCCTGTCCAGGTCTATTTGGACTAGAGGTTTCTTGAGTAAGGGGCTGTTACATCTTGGTCTTGGTAACCCTGGAGATTGGGTAGCAGTGTTTTCTTTTGGCTCTTTCCAACCACTTTCAACCTGCCTAATGCTCAAATATGCTGTAATAAATGTGGACCAGAAACTTATTCCATATTAAAAGTGTGTACCTTACACTAAATACAACCACATCCTTCTCAATATCTTTGAGTCCAGCTTCCTTGGGTGATCCATTATCTGTAGAGGGTTAGCTGAATCATAATTCTTTGCAGGTCACAGCTAGCTAATTTTTAGAAGAAATCATCAACAAAAACCCTGTAATGGTGACATTTGGATTAGATGTTAGGCCTGCTTTCAAAAGTGGCTGTTAACTTCAAAGCTGTTGGGCAGGCTCCTGAAAAGTGTCCCTTTGGAGCTCCTTCAGGCCCTTTGGGAGTTGTATGACACTGCTCATAGTTGCTCCAGGCAAGAAAGGCAGAAGGCTGTGGGGTGATGGGAGCAAAGATGGAGCAAGCTGAGATGATGAGACAACCACAACATGGCAAGATGCTTGGGAACAGCAGTTTCTTGGTAAGGTCTGTCCTGTTCCACATCAGCCACCGTATGAAAAGCAGGTGGGGCTCACGCTGTCCTGATTTTAGACAGCCATTTGTTAACAGTTCAAATGGGTGCAAAAACATTTCTGTTTGGATGGAGAGATAATTGTGAGCTCCTCACTACACATGATAATTGTCTGTTCTGATTAGAGGTAGTTGAGGAATGTCAGAAATGATGATCCTGTTGAGGAGGATCACTGCTACTGGACCAGCTCCAGGCTGAGCCAGCTGAGGCAGTCAGGGTTAGTTATCACCCTCTGCATCTTTCATGTACAATGATTTGAATGATTGCTGACAGATACATATGATTGCTAAAAATACCTTAAAAGGGTCTCAGCACCCCTTGCCTCAGCAGCCTGGGGCTCTTCAGCTCAGCTGAAGGGTAGAAGTATAACTCAGGTACTTCATTGCTAGGATTGCAAAGAAACTTTAAGAGTAAACATTCATTGCTAAAGGGCATTCACTCAATCTGCAATGCATAGCTTGAAGGTCTAATCTGAGGAGGAAAAATCAGGTGATCTAGAGAGCCAAAGAAGCAGTTTTCTGTCAGGATGCCCTGGCATCAGTGGTGGTTTCTCTTGCCAGAGGCAAATCAGGTGCAAAGCTGAGCCCTGCTTTGTCAATGGAAGGCCAGATCCTGGACCATGGAACCTCTCTTGCTCCAGGGTACAAAATAGAGGGAGAACTGGAGATCCTGGGCTGTGATGGCCCACTGAAAAGTCCTGGCAACTGCTCCTTTTCTGGAGCTGTTACTAATTCTGGTTCCAGGTCTGTTTTATTCTGTGAACAGCTCAGGTCTTTTCTGCCTCTCAGGCCAGCACACCATGCTAAAGTGCACAGTATCTGACTTTGGCAACATTTGGGATGAAATCCAGTCTAGGTGTAAAATCAGGGTGAAGAACATGCAAAAATCTGGTATCTCATAGCAGCTCTCACTGTATGGGTTACCCCAGCTCACCCCAAATCAGAGGTGAGCTGATCTGCTTCACCAAGCCCAGCTAACCCAGAGCAGGATTCAGCTTATTGCTCATCCAGAAGTCAGGTGTCCTGGCATCCAGCACTCATTACACTCCATAGGGGCACTTCTTGAAGGTGGTTTATTTCACTTTTTCCATCAGTCTTGGGGTGGGACAACTGTCAGTTTGGAGAAAACCTAGACAGTCTCTCTAAAGCCACATCAACCCAGGAGAAAACAGCCTAACTCTGCTGATAACTGCTTCCTCATCTCATTTTAAAAAAGTTCTCCTGAGGTCAAAAATGTATCATGTATAATCTGTAGAAACTAGGATTGTCCAGCCCAGAACCTTCCAGGACTCAAACACTTATTTAAAGAACCTCTTGGCTTTTCATTTAATGAGAAACCAGGGAAAATAAGTGAGTGAGGTTTTTTTTTCTTTCTCTGGGGTGAGTAGATTCATTCTATCACCAGCACAATGAGTGGCACTGGTGAGAAATTTGTCATATTCATCTTTACCACACACTCTGGATAGGATGACCTGCCTCCTGGAGCTGCCAGTCTTTCTCCAACCTGGAGCAGATGTCCAGTTTTCACATAATGTGACATTCCAAGGTGTCCTATTCTAAACAGCCACTTAGAGCAGTTTCAAGTAGAGAAGGGCTTTGCCAGATGACTGGGATTAGAAACTTTTCACAGCTAGAATTCAGGTGAGGAGTTAAAGAGTGAAAATGAGTGAGCGATTCCATGGCCTTATGGGAAATGCCTAAGCATCCCACCCATCCCACTCCAAACACTGCCCGTGCTGAGGGCAGGCCCTGGTGGGGCAGATTTAATGGGGTTGAGGTAAATTGATATTCAGCTGGCAGACATAGCATACTGACACCAAAGCCAGAGAAATCCCGGGAGAAGCTGGCCTGCTCTGCAAATTGCCCATAAAACTGAGATTCGTGTCCTGTGATGGCACTGCCTTGTGTTACATTGCTTGTAATGATTATAGCTATCAGTTCCGTGTTTTTTATTTTTAGTTTTCCTCTTCTAAGCAATTTTTGTTCCAATTATCACTTAAGTCATGAAATAATTTTAGCTGCAGTTACTACATAATTTGAGCTAATAACATTTATTTTAACAATGGTGATTTTCATCATTACAGCTAATGAAAGCCACATTGTGTATGAACAATCACCACACATTATATAAAGCCACATCTTCATATTGTTAAAAAAGAAATCAAAATCAAAAGCATTTGGAAGTGAAGGTACGGTGACTCAAAATCAAGTCCATAGTATTTAAATGTATTAGGTGTTCTTAATTAAAGATGTGTTTTAAATGGAAACTGGTATCTTTGTACCCACTCTGTGCTGCTTGCAGAGACTGCTGATGTTGTGTTTCAGCTGTTTATGAGTTACATTTTTCTTGCCTTTTATTACAGCTCTTTCTTTTACGCCTTCCTGAATCTGCTGATCAGCGCCTTTGTGGTGTTCATCACATTTATTGCCAGCACTATAGTGAGTGTAGGATTTAACATGTGGTGTGATGCAATTACTGAAAAAGGAAGCATGCCAAATAGGTTAGTATTGAAGAATACATTTTATTCCTTTTATTTTTTTCATATAGGCACACTTGAACTGTGGTGTTACAAAGTGTAGCTATTACACACAATGTGAGAAAGAGGGAAAAGGCATCTGTAATATGAAAATCCAGAGTTTTTTTCATGTGTAAGAAAACAAAGTAAATCAAACTTCTTTTTGTTTCTTTATTTAGAAGCCCACAAAGAAAAGTGTGTTTCTGTTGTATTTTGTGGTCATGATCACATGAAAAGAAATTCATTATGTTAAAATTTTTTATTTCCAAAGGAATGCTAGATTTAGGGATTTTCTAAGAATGGTGGGGGTGTGGCTTTGTGAGCAGGGCAGGGGTCTGGGGGCCAGGGCTCCTGGCTTGCAGTCCTGGTTCTGCCTTCAAGCCACTGTGTGGCACCTGGCAAGTCACTTATCCTGCCTGTGCCACAACTCATCATCAGGCAAAACATTTGGGGTAGAGTTCCTTGCCTTGTAGTGATGCTGTGGATGCCCTGAGAGCCACAGAATGTAAAGCACTTTGTAAATGCAAAGTACAGATGGCTGATGCTTTGTTACAGCCACAAAATTTACAGCTCCTAAAATGTGCCAATGTGTCCCATGATGCTTATGCTCCTTATAGGAAACATGATAAGTCGAGGAAGACTTGCTCCTGTCAAACAAATAATGATGAAAAGAGGAAAATGTGACATTTTATGTCATATGATTTTGAATAAATGTACTACTTAAAGCATACATTTATGTTGCACATTGTCATATGTTGTAAAATGCCATAGTGAATGTTCTGTTTAGGGCTGCAACGATTAATCGAATTACTCGAATATTCGGTTAAAAATTCAATTACAAAAAGCATCTAATCGAATATTCGGGTAAGAACCCGAGATGACCGACAGCACTGAAAAGGAGAGAGAAGAGGCTGCAGAAATCAACCAAGATGTAGAATGACAACCTCAAAATCCTGGGATATTTTTCACACCAATAATGGTCCAAGTTATTTGTAAAATCTGTAGGCAGCCCCTATCTTATCATCAGAGTACCATGTCCTTGCTGGAGCATCTGAAACAAAAACACAATTCCATCTTCTGAGGCTTTTCCTGATGAAGTCAAAAGGTAACAGAGGATATACACTTTGTTTCATTGAGGGGTGAAACAGCCAACCTGGGGTGATGCCAGGGGCAAATCTGTGGGAGGCGAGGGGGCGTTGGGAAAGAGGGGTTTAAGACAACCTGATGATTGCAATAACTTAATTATCCCTTGACAGAATATGCCATTGTGACCGTTCAAAATACATTTAATATGTTGTTTCATTTTATATTTAGTTTACCTAGAATCTCTTAAATTTTCTTCTTTTGTTTTTCCCTTTCCAAATGCCTTTCTGGGTAGCTGTGAAGAATTGCAGGATATAGATCTTGAGCTGAACTTGGAAAACTCTGCTTTCTATGACCAATTTGCTATTGCACAGGTAGGTCAGACTAAGTCATGGTTCTATTACAGTTAATTTGCCATTTGCTTATTGACTTGGGATTGTTGGAGCTGAACTACCATTCTCAGAAATCAATGGGAATGTTTCCACTGACTTCAGTAAGTGCTGAATCAGAATGATAGTGATGGGCACATTTGCCTTTTAAATTCAAAATAGACAGTTTCGAATACAGATATGTCAAAGCCTCACCTTACCAGTGATCTTGTTAATCATGATAGAAAACTCATTGTTCATCCAAAGGATGAGATCTGCAAAAGTTGCAGCACTCCAGTGTCCTGGATCTGTTAATTACTGTTCAAAATAGTTTCTGACCTGCACCATGCTGTGGGGTTTCTAGTTTTGCCTTCCTTGACTTCGACTGAGATCAGTCAAGGTATGTAAATATCAGACCATTGAAAAGAATCAAAGATTAATTCATTCAGATAGGGCTGTTTTCTGATGAGTCCATGAGAATTAGACCTCTAAGGCTGTCAGATCGTTCCATTGAACATTCTAGCTCTAAGTCAATGATCAGAGTCAGTGAACACTGGGACATGAGCACATACTAATTTTGCAGGGGTGAGAGGTCCATCTCTGCATGGCTGCAGCCTTACAAAGGCTTATGCTTGTCCCACATGGAAAGAGGCATTAGCCTGCCTGGAACATTCCTTGAAGGTAACGCTGCCTCTTGAGCGCAAGTAAATTTTTTGTCTTTGTTGCCAGCTTTGGTATCTAGATGCCCAGCTCAGGCATAACTGCATTTAGGAAAGAAATATGCCATAAAAGTGACTCCTTTATATGAAGAACCAAGCCCTCCCTGGATTTAGCTTGGCGTGACTCTGTGGGTTTTGGTCCAGATGAGGTTTGCATAACCACCTGGACAGCTGACTTTGTTTTTACAATACTGTCCTGACCTCTTTATGATTTCTTTTCTTCTCCAGTTTGGTCTCTGGGCTGCCTGGCTGACTTGGCTGGCAATTACCATTCTGGCTTTCCTGAAGGTCTATCACAACTACAGACAGGAGGATCTGCTAGATAGCCTGATCCATGAGAAGGAGCTGCTGCTAGGAAGATCCCCTTCACGATCCTCTTTGCAAGATGACAAAAGTGGCATGATCTAAAGTGTAAGCAAATTTCCAGGGCAGGATCTAGATTTTATTATTCAGTAATGTGAGCTGAAGCTGAGTCAGGGTATTGAGTGTGTGAGACCTTTTCTTTTCCTGAAATGAAATGCAATTGTGAATCACTCACTTCCCCCATGAGAAATTGCTGGCAGAAATAGTGATATTAGGATAAAGAGAATGAACTGCCCTATGTGCCTGTGGCACAGCAAACTTTCTGTCCTGTGCAGGCAAAATTTTTAACCTGCCCTTGTCAGCAGAGCTCCCATGTGCCATCGCTGGCTTTTGCCACAGGGGCCATTTCTGAGAACTGAGCTGGCAAACCCAGGCTACAACATCCAGGCTATTTCTTCAAACTATTCTTCAAAATAGTTGTAACTGGAGCTGCTTTCAGTCCTTTTCCTCCCTTTTGCCAATGAAGCTGCCCTTGTTCTGTCTATTCTGGGAAGCTGCAGCTCTGGTTTGGGTGCAGGCTGTCACTGTCTCTGCTTTTGCTGTGTATGGATGCAGTGCTGGTGAACACATTGCTCCTGCTCTGATTTTATTCAAAACATAGAGACCTGTGTTCCAGACTTGATATTTAATATTGGACAGTGTTAATGAGTTCCATGAAACCCGTGTATTATTATAGCACCTGCCAAATACTGTGTATAATATGGAAGGATGATGGAGAACATTTGTGGTTTTGTTTCTTCTTAGATTTTGGCATAACCAGCATTTATTATGTCTCCTAAAGTGAAGTGTAGCTAGAAATTGCTGAAGCTTGCATACTAATAAATTAAGCTGAATAGATAGTATTAATGCTTGTGCATTTATAAATGTAACTTGGTCCCTAACATTGTATACTATTCTGTTTTGAATATTAGAATTTATTTGTGATATTTATTTCATATAGGATATGAAAAATTACTTTAAGCATTTGCATTGTCGGTTCTATATATAAGCACAGGCAGGAGTTAAAACAGCTGAGTTATTTTATAGGTAGTGCAGTGCTGAATGGGTCCATTCTCTCCACTCATGGGCAGGAGTTCCAGGGCAGGTGAATTTTGCTGTGAAAAGGAAGAATAATTGCTATTTACACAAAGCTCACTGGTGACTGTGTTGTTGCTTTCCGTATTGCTTGGCCAGTGCTTCAACAAATGAGGTGGATTGTTGAGATCAGAGGTAGCTCTGATAATTAAGAAGAGTCACTCAGAGGTGTGTGGGATTTGCATGGCAGAGTAGTAAAGCTGTACTAGGATTAAGCATTTATCCCTAGGTACACATTGCACAGAAGACCTCAAATCAGCAGAAAACTTAGGCAAACAACTAAGTTTGGACTGAAGATTTTTTGGGAATATGCTGACTCTGGCTTTGGTACCTGTGTTTGAGTTGAGACTGAATTTATTGCAACAGAAGTGCAAACCACACAGGATTATATGACCTGGTAAATCAGAATGAGGGGAGAGAGGACAGCAGCCTTCTACCACATCAGAGCTCAAGCCTGGGGTTAGCACAACAATGCAGATTTACTGTTGTCTTCTAGGGACTCTCTGATGCTTAGTTAAATACCAGTTTAAGCATTTCATTGAAACAGAATTTGATGTCATGAAAAATCCCTCAATTATTAAGCATTTTAAGGCATAAAATCTGACATTATATTTAACTGCCAAAATGTTCTCATAGGTTTAGAGAAAAAGCCCTCCATGGGCCCTAAGCAGTAAGCCAGCCATGTGAACATTGATTATAACTCCAGCTGGCCACACTTCTCTGTAGAGAGGCCTTGTTCTTCAGCATGATTTCTGCCCACAAGAGAATTCAATTCATTTGAAAGCTTTGCACCAGTGGCTTTTTTTTTGTAGTTGGAAGTTGACATCTGAGGAGTACGCCTGGAGAGGGAATCAGAGATCAAGTTAATTAATGCCAACTTAAAATTCAGATATCAGGACTGTCAGAGTGCCTTTTTAAAAATTCTTTTGGTCTAATAGTTTGGATATTAAGAAAAGTCTCTTCACTGAAAGGGTTGTCAAGTACTGGAACAGGCTGCCCAGGGAAGTGGTGGAATCACCATCCCTGGGTGTATTTAAAAGAAAGGTAGATATGGCACTGAGGGACAAGGTTTAGTGGTGGCCTTTGCAGTGCCAGGTTAATGGTTTGACTGGATGATCCTAGAGGTCTTTTTCAACCTAAATTACTCTGTCTCTAGTAGGAGATATACTCTTTCTAGTACCTGAGTCCATTGCCAGGGAATGACCTTCTTTATACCGTGAAAAAGAGTTTGGGTCTTATAAGTTAGCCTATTTCCCCAGTTTCTCCAGTTGTAAAAGGCAGTCTCACTTTCAGTCAGCAGTGATGTCTCTTCCCACAAATTACTTCAGTGCATGCCTTACTCCTTGTGTGGAACCGTGATGCTGCTTTGTATAATATATTTTATGTATATGCCAAATCAGGCTGAGGCTGAAGTGACATGTGGGTTGGGACCACTATTCCTGGTGTTGCCTGAGGGTTTGGAGAGCCCTGAGGCAGCAGATAACAAGTGTCTGCTTGTGGTTCTTGCTCTGAGGTAGGTACCAGAGCCCAAGCTTTGTCTCTGGTTCTGAAAGAGAGGATGCTGCTTCTGGGCGAGGCTCTCTGGAGCTCATGCTCTCTTCTACCTCTCCTGTCTCAAGGTCTTTTTCCTCCTTTCCACTTCCATGAGAAGCAGCAAACACTAGTCCTGGGTTTGGAGTTGCTATGCAAAATGATAAAAGGTTGAAGCTCTTTTGTGAGTCCCATGTGAATGGGAGTGTTTTTCACAGCTTTCCCATGTCAGTCTGCTTTTCACAGCTTCCCTGCCTTGGCCAGGTGGGGTGAGGCTGGTAATCCCTTGCAAGTATCAGTGATGCTTAAAAGCAAAGCTGTTTTTGGTGGAAGCCCCTGTGTGAGTCAGAAGGCAGAGCATGGAGTGAGCAGCTCTCTGGCTGACCCATGGGGAGGAAGGGTATCCTGCAACTCCCAGGTTTTGGACACACTTGGTGTTTATTTGCACTAGGTTTTCTGCAACCTCTTTTCCTAAAGCTTAGGCACTCAGGCCAAGCTGGTGATGCCAAGCTGGAAATGTGTTAGAATTGTGGTATAATTTATGCACACATAAATACCTACCTGTGCTCTCTCTCATGCACTTCTCTATTTTGTACATTTCTGATGTCTAATTTTAGTCATCCATTGCCAACCAGCACATCATGGGGCTGAGTCAAATTTTGCATTTCTGTGACATTTCAGTACCTTTAATTTGCCATGTCCAAAGGCAATGTCTGGGAACACTCTAGCAAGAGTTGTATTCAAAGAACTAGAACACTGTGTGGTACTTATACTTGTATTTATTTATTTATTTATTTATTTATTTATTGTCACATGGTGCAAGGGGAGAAAGCTTTGTGGCCTTTCCAAGGCACTGGGCTGTTGCCACACCATTATTCTGTTGTACCAAATATATTCTCTGGCTACCATCTGTGGCTGGATTCCCCACCAATGCTCAACCAGCAGTCCTCATTGAGCTAGAAGAATCTAATCTCACAAGTGTCATCTGAGCTTTTAGATCAATATTTATTTGTCACACTACGACACGAAATAGCTCACACATGGACACGAGATGCAAAAGAAGGAAGAAAAGAACCAAAAGAGAGACTTTATATTTTGATTCTGCAATATATACAATTTCAAAAGTGACAGTGGATTGGAGGATGAAATTGTCACCTCTCCAACCACACTGGCCAAACCCAACAGTCCATCAATTCTCTCCACCCACAAAGAAGAATGTAAAACAATCACTGTACATATGAACAGTGAGAGAAAGTTCCAGTAGAAATATGTAAACACCAGAAGGCATAGAAAACTTTCAGAAGAACTTTAAATCTCTCAAAATAACAGGGTGACATTTATTATTATTTTTTATAATGGAGAAACAATTGCAGCCATCTTTTGGAACAGAATTTCCTTATGAGTGCATTCGTGCTCAAATCATCTTATACCACTAACTCATAAGGCATCTTTCAACTAGGAAATTTCAGGGAGAATCACAAAAATAAGAGCATGATGATTAACTGCAAAACCTTAAGGACACATTTGTACTATAGCAGTTATTCTATGGTCCCTTAAAAAAGGAGGTGTTATAATAACCAGTGATTGATGATTGAATGTACAGACCTTGTCATGAAAACATTCTCTGTGTATGTACAATGCACACAAATAAATGCCAGTTCCACTGCTCTTCTGTGATGTGGATATAGGCTCTTCTCTAAACAATCAGCTTCAGCTGAAGTAGTTCTTAGAATGCCTTAAATTTCTACACTAGCTTTTACTTAGCACTGGGACCCGTGCAATGACAATTATGATACCCAGTTATGATTCCCAGAGGTGGAATTGATGTGGGCAGAGTAGGAAAGCACTGGCCAATGCATAACCTGCCAAAGGCTGAGATGAGTTTCTCATGTGGGTTTGCAGGTGTTTTAATTCCTCCCTTTTATCTGAATACTGTCCTGCTGCTGCCCTAAATGAATCCAGTTAGGAACAGAGTCAGATTTCCCTTCAAGGCCTTCACTCCCCAGTATGGAACACTGCTGATTTAACCTAGGTAGTGTTCAGGATGGAAGCAGAGGTGCAAGGAAGTGGAGCTCACACTTCACAGTCATGTTGCACACAAACCTGCTATTGGGTGGACGTGGGTTTTGTCATCTCCCTTTTCCAAAGCCTTCTCTCTTATATTGCATGTAAAATCACTTTTAGCATTTAAATTATAACTTAAGCAAAAATCCAGACAGCAATTTATACTGGAAAGACTGACAGTATTTTGTGGAAAACCAATCTGGATTATGACAAAACTTGGGGGTTTCTTTCTTTATCAATGGCCCAAGTATCTGTGAGCAAATGAGCATCCTGGCTGTGTCCAGATCCTAAATCTGTGCCTCAGACCACTTCCTTTGCGGGTGGAAACAGCCCATTTTTATCTCTCGGAAAGTTTGCTTTGGAGACCACAAATATCCTTTTCTTCTGCTTAGGGAATCTGGTAAGAGAGGAAGGCTTTACCTGCAGTGACAAAATGCTCATGTAACTTCATAAGCACAGAAACTGGTTAAAAACTATTTCTGTTAATGGCACTAGTGCCTTGAAGTACATTTCTATTTTTGTCCTCCATAAGGAAGAAAACTATCCTGAGTTTACTTCAGTACTCACATATATGCACCTAAATTTTTGTTTATTTTTAATGGATTTTTAAAAAATTACAAAATTCAACTCAGTGATGCATGATGTTGAGAACTGCATAGAAAAGAGCACTTTGATGCTCTCTTGATGTAGAAGAGAACTGCACTCTCTCAGAAAAACTATCATTTGTTTCTGAGCAAAGAGAAGGTTAGAACAGAATTTATTTAAGATATATCAAGTACTGCTTTATTTCAGTGCAGGCACTTTATGAATAATGTTTTTCCATCCTGTTGTTGGGAAGAGTATTAGCAAAGCCATGCTTTCTCTTTAGTTTTTTTTTGTCCATGCCAAAGAGTGTAAATGAACTGCTGTTGTAAACACAGATTAATGTGAATGTATTCACCCATGTGCTTAAAGATCTTTACCTCTCACAGCTATTTTAACTTCTTGAACTGTTATTGCACACAGTAGACAAAAAAACCTGAATCCATGTGAGAGTCTTAATCCTATTTCCATATACAGCTAAAGGATTTAATGCTTAACTTGCTATAAAATCCTCATTGCTAAAAAACGGGCATAAGTACCTGAGAAGTGCTGTGTGAATAGAACTTTGCATTGGTCAAATAATTATGTAATTTTGGTTTGGGATTTTTTAATTTATTTTTTTTCTCACCAAAATGAAAAGACAGCAATGTAATGCATTAGACATGAAAGGTCATCCTCGGTCCCCCTTGAATCGTCCTGCTGGAGCTCTTCTACTCGGCTTGAAATTCCTAAATAACAATTATTTAGCATGCTGGCTCTGGTGTTTAGCAAGGAGATAAACTACTTGGAAGCAAGAGCTGCTCACTGAAATAGCTGGAATTTTTTGTATGTGGTAGAAACCCAATGTGAGAAGGTTTTGTTCCCCCTTGCCACTCAATTGTGTTGTAAAGTGAGGGTTGAGCCAACCTGCCAGGAGGTGAAAATGGTGATTTGTAAGTACTGTTGTTATCTTGGATGATTTCCCACACAAGTGAGTAAACTGTCCTGAGACTAAACTACTCTTCATCTCCTCCTTATTTTCTCCTTGTTTCCCCCTAGAACTGGGCAAATTTGACTCCACTGTGGATACAGACTCTGAAGTGTATTAATGAATGTGAGAAAAATTGCAGTCTCTGTGGAAAATGTTGTCAAGAAATTAAGGAAAGCAGTCAAGGATTTTCCCTGTTCTCATTCAGCCTCTCTGGACTGTGCCACTGAACCCTTCCCTTTACATAAGCCAGGCCTGATTTGGGTGATCTGTTGCTCTGGGAGGTTTCCAAGGCTGGTGCCACCAGTCTCTCCAGGAGCCTGGTGGAGTTAAATGAGTGCTATGTTAAACCATAAAAAACTGAAAACTGTCATGGTATCTCACATTACACAGTCCAGAACTCTTCACTCTGTCTCTCCTGCAGCAGAGAGAATTATTTCTCCCAATTAACAATGTGAAGTCCAGCCGTCTGTGTCTGAAGCACAGCACATCTTCCTGGAACACATGGGATCAGGGCTGCATCAGCTAATCCATTCCACTTTCTAGGCTGCTGCAGCATTTTAATTGTGGTTGTTGAAACAGGGTCCAGCATTTCACTTCATAAGCTGCTGGCAGCCTCTTTGTTGAGCCACATTCTTTGAGAGCAGCAGGCAGTCCCTGTGCTCAGTGGTGCTGAGAAGCTCTGTACTCAACAGAATCCTTCCGTGGGGGGACCACTCTGCTGGGGCCCACAGCCAGTACAGGCTGCTGGTATCAGAGCAATTCTGGTCAAATACACTCTAATTAAAATAGCCCAGGCTACACTACTGAGAAATCAATATATTGTGGTCTGAAGTACACTCCAGAGAGGTTTTTGAATGTTTATAAACAAAACAAAAATAACAAAACACCCCAACAGTTCCACTGAAGTTTCCTCCCTCTGCATCCTTTAATCTTCGAAAACATTCCTGCAGACTTCAGAGAGGATTTTATTGCTATCAAGCTGATTGGGTCTTATTTCTCACATCCCTTCCTAACAGAGACGAGGACAGCTGAGGTGTGCAGGACAGTGGCATCAGTCTGAACAGAAATAGGTCATGAGGAGTCGGTGCATTTCCCCTGAGGGATTTCAGCTTTTGGGCTGTGATATGAGGGAGTGGCATTGACACCAATTTCAGCCTCTGCTTGGCCTGCTCATGTGGCCTCACAAATTGCAGAGCATCCTCTTGAAGCATGTGCTGATCTAAAGATGGCTTCTGGAGAGAGCCACCAATGCCAGCTGTGCAGGAATGTGGTGTAAAGGTGCTGACATTGCCCCCAGATTTGGAGGAGAGCAGATCCAGATACCCTTTGTCCAGGGCATCTCTTGACTTGCCTGGGGAAGGAAAGACTGTTCCCAAATCTCTGTAGAGTTGGCATTTATGAGAGTAGCTCATTAGCACTCATAGTTTAAAAGGTTTAGTGGTTTTGTGTGGTACCACCTGCAAAGATCTGAAGCAGATCTTTCTTGCTTGTGAGTCAGTGCAGAGCCTGAAAGCATTTCAGGCTCTCTGAAATATGTGTCTTCTGATGTATGTATTCATTCATACTGTCTCTTACAGCCACCTGGGAAAAGCTTTATAAGAGTCTAGATTATCTACTTTTTTCTTTCTTTTTTTTTTTTTTTAATGCTGCTTAAGAGGTTCCTACAGCGGGTATTTGGGGAAAAAGCAGAACACATTTTCATAATTTGTTTAACCACTGAAAGCAGTTGAGGAGCAGATCCCTCACCAGTGTACATAGATTATCCTGTGAGCAGCCACGCTGGTCCACACAAGCTGAGGGTAGAGCCTGGCCTGTTTTGAATATTATCTGTTTATTTGTATGGTCTTTTGTAGTGTAATGACTGCTTTAATTGCATGTGTTTGACAAAACCAGAAAGGGAGTGAGGTTTATTATTGTTTTGATACAGTCTTAAAGAGAAGCTTTTTACTAGCATTTTAATACAGCCCTTTGTAAACACTCAGCAAAGAAAAATGCTGAATCCAATCCTTTTGCTAGTGCAGTCACTGAGTTTCCTGTGGCTTTAGTAGGAGCTGGACTGGGTTCAGTGTATGTGGTACACTCCAGCATTACTGATAACGAGTTAATGTGTTTTATATATTGATGCTTTTTGCTGAACAGTGCATCGGCTTTTTATGATTTGGTGAAATATAAAAATAAATTATTTGAAAATCAATGTTTCTGTGCCTGTTCTTTGAAGGTGAGTTTAAATTGTTACAATATAAGGTAAAAAAAAATGTTCTCAAAGTCAGTGGTAGAGTCTTTGTTCTCATTCCCCAGCTTCCCCATGCCACAGCTGGTGTAGTTAAAGGTATGCCCAGCCATCCTCAGCTGCCTGATCCTTTTGGTATCCTCTTCCAGCAGTTCACCCTAATGCCACTGGGGACAAGGAGAAAATGGCCCTGTGTCCACACGCAGCTGGTTTGTTACCAAATGTAGGGTGACACCACAGGCTGCATGGACAGGCCATTTTTCTAAATGCCAGCTGGTTCATTTTCTTCGTGTAGCATCAGTATTTCTCTTCAGAAATGAGCATAAAGGTTCTCAACAGCTATCTTGGAGCAAAGAATTAATAAGAAACACTATTATCGTCTAGGTTCCTGAGTTATTCCTTGGGGGCAGCTGGTAATACCCTTTTTATAGTCACAAGCTTCCAGCTCTTCTGCTTGCTTCTAAGTGGCAAAAGGCAGAAATGACAATTACAATTGCTGCTATGGGCTCATTTTCAGACTATCAGGGTTGGAGACATGAAGGGAAGGAAGGGGACTTGAGCCAATCTTTGGAACTGCCTTTCACTGGTGCTAATGCTGAGTGCATCAAAAGGTTAATGCAAAACCATCCAGTGTCATCTCTCTATGTCTTTTTCTATCTCCTCTAATCATATGGGTATGGACACTCCTGCTGCTGCTATCAGGTGCTGTCCATGTGCCTGAAGAGGGTGTTGGCAGCTGCCCTCCATCCGTTCACACTGCAGGAATGTGCTGAACACTGTCAAAACAACACTTACCCTTCTGTTGTGGTCTGCTTATTTCTGCTGTGTGTTGGTTACATACTCACTGCATCAGGGAATTTAAGCAGCACTTCTACCCTTAGGGGCTGCCATTAGTCCATTGTCATGCACAGAGCTGCTGCTCTCCCCTTTGCCTCCTGCCACCCCAGACACTGCTCCTGGGATGCTCCTACCCACTGGCTGCTTCAAAAACTGTACCCGGGTCCTGTCCTGCATCCCTCCCTCTTTCAGACCTTTATATCTAAAACACAGCCATTTCCAAGTTTCATTATGCAATTGCCCAGAGCTGGTTGGCTGCAGCACTTTTGGCTTCTGAAGCAATTCACCAAGTGGCCTCCAGTGTGAATTCAGGTGAGCATCTCCACTTTGTGCAATAAATTATGTATTCTCTCTCTCCTTTGTAGCCCTCTTGGGAAATTCTCAGGAGTTGTACTGAAGGCAAATATTGCCCAGCATGGCCAGCAAGGGGATTATTACCCAACACAGATGATTTAATGTAACTTTAGAGATCCAAACTCATAAAGGTGTCACACCCAGGAGAAACACTGTTGAACGAGAATAAGGAGAAATCACATCCAGCTCATGGTGGTGAAGATAAAGCTGTGATGGCTAAAAAATGAAGGGGCAGAGAGGGAAAAGTGGTTGTGGGTGTTTAAGCAGTATGGATGAATGGAAAAAGCAGTTCAGTGTGAGAAGGAAATAAAAGAAGTAAGTCCACAGTGAAATTGTGCAGCAGCAAAGAAATGCAGGCCCAGGAGCTGGAATTTTTTCTCCTATTCCCAGTCATGTTATTCACCCACTTCATTCACTCTCACATGCAATGGCTTTCTTAGCTTCAGTTACAAGCTGCCACTGCTCTGCCAGAAATAGGTTTTAGCCTTTATTTATTTCAAATCTTCTGGCTTGGAGGCAATTTTGATTTGCCTTTCTGCTGCCTGCCAAGTATCTGACTGACCACAGTAAACAATTCTGACCCAGGAGACCTTGTAAAGCCATGGTGAGACCTCAGCAGTGGTCTCAAGATAACTCGAGTGCTGCCTTTTCCCATGCCCAAAACACTCCCAAACACAGCCAACACAAAGGCCAAAAATAGCTGTTCCTCTGCTAAATATCCTTAACAGCCCAGATGTGATAGCAGTTCTCACTCACACCAATAAATTGTGCCCCAAGAAGAGGAATGTGGACATTTTCCTTTTATAGCAGGCTCAGTGTGAAGGTGGTCCTCTGTCCATCCCCTGGGAGCTGTGCAGGAGGCTGAGCATGTCTGGTCTTCACACCACCTCCACATTTCCCTCACAGTCCTAAGAGCAATCAGCCCAGAGACCAAAAAGAAACACCACTGATTTGCCAAAAAGTCTCAACCTGGACATTAAAATAATCACGAACATTTGAAATACGCAAACAGAAATCAAAATTACCCCGTTGCCCCAAGCAGGTACCAATCTAAACCTTTTCCCCAGAGATTCACCAGCACACAGATTTAAAACCATTCTTCTTTATTACCTAAAGAGCAGGGCTGAGGCAGGGGAGAAGGGAGGGAAGCAGTGCTGGAGTCACCCTCTGAGCTGGGGTTCCTGAGTGATCTGCACACAGCCCCTGAGCCCAGCCCTGCTCCTGCTGCTTCCCAGGCCGGCTCCTGCCCAGTGCCTGCCTGAGGCTTTCACAGCTCAGGACAGGCAGAAGAGGAGCCACTGAAGGCACTTCTTTCTGTCTTGGGCTGCAATTTTTCTAACTTGTTTTCAGTCAAGCCGCTTCCTCCTCCTGAGAGAAGATTGCACATTGTGTTCCTGTTTATCCTCTCCTGGTTTAAGTTCTTGGGCTGCTTGGGAGAAGGTTGCTGGGGCAGATGTATGACCCTCTTTTTAAAAAAACAATTAGAAATAAAGCACCATTTTTTTCTTTTTGATGGTTGCAATGACAGGGGGAATATAAACCAAGGTCTTGCAGACATCTCTTAATCTTCTCTGCAGTGTTTTTCCCCCTCTTTTTCCCCCCTTTTTCTTTTACTTACAGGTTCTGATGTCAATTTTACCATACAAAATAATCCCAAGCACACATTAGGTGCTAGCTGAGCAGAATCTAAAATCTAAAATGCTGTTTGTGCTGATTCTTTGAAGCTCATGAACTTGCAGTCATTTGTTCTCCTCTCAGAAACCCAGAGCATCGTTTCACATGATCTCCATTAAAAGGATTCCTTTCAGAGAAATGCATAGTATGGTGGGGCAATGATAAAGGAACTATGCATCCAACACCTTCCTAAGCAGTCCATATTATCATGATATAAGGCCTTGAATTCTCAGGCATAGCCTCTGTCTGAATACAATCACTGTCATAAATCTTGCATGTCAGCCTGTGGGGTTTATGGACTGAATCAAACCCAGATGATTAAACTACTGTTTTGATGATTAACCTGGCTTTCAATGATGCTATTTATTATGTTAGGCAAATAAACTATTTTCTGTTTAAATGAGTTTCCATGTTCTTTTCCACACCTGGGAGTCAAGTGAAGCATTAAGAACCAGCTTTTGCCCATGGATGAAAGAAATGTGCGAAAGGAAATAAGAAAGCCATTTGCTGGGATTTTACTAATAATCATTTCAGGTGTACAGCAGCTTGCCAAGCATTTGGCCACCAGAGCAGTGTCTGTGCAATAGCTCAGCTTTATTTTAACCTTTGCAGAGTAATTCTTAGGAGACTTGAGGAGAAAGATGGTTTGGTATCAAAAGCCTTGACCTGAGACTCACAAGACTTTTCTTCCAAGTTTGCTGCTGCCTGCACAGATCAATGCATTTCTCTCTCTCCTTTTCCTCCTCATATCAGCAGCTTGTTAATTCTGGGTGACAAAATCTAGATACTTGTTTGCTGTTCAGGGTGATGAAGAGTGAGCTTGGGACCTCAAGGCGTTAGTATGAATGTTCACTGATGTGAGACAAAGAAAAACAGCAAAGAAGGAAAAAGGAGAACAAGTGTTTGCTGGATGGTGCACAGCAGGGGTGATTTTCTTGCTCTTTGAGGTGGATGCTCATGTGTTCCTTGCCTGTGGCTGCAGTAGGCTGGGAGCTTTGCACTGATGTTTTTTAGCAGTGTCAGGCTGGAGGACAGTGCTACTGCCTCAGAAACCAAGTCCAGCACCTCTGAGCGACATGTCTTATATGAAGAAAGAAGATGACAAGTTGGGATTGAAATTCCTCTAGGACTGTGACATCTTGCTTCATGCTGGTGTAGTAGAGACTCACAGCAAGGATCAGCACTACACAAAACAAGAGCCACAGGAGCACAGGTAATCCAGATGATGTCCTGTCATCTGCTGAACAGTGATGAGAAGAAAAAAAAAAAGAAAGCAGCATTATTTTAGTGCCATCTTAAATAATTCCCAAATTTGATCCCCTGCTGATGCCTTTGTCCCAGTTTTGTGGCAGCAGCAGGGTACAGAGGGCTCTGATGGTGAGCACTTCTGTAGGGATCAGTTAAATGATAGTGAGTCACATCTCCTGATGGAAGGTGGTGAGTATAAAAGATATCATCTAATGGAGAATTGAAAGAGTTTAATTATATACAATAAGAACAGGATTAGCATAGCTAATGCATGATCTCAACTTCCCCTACAGCAATTATTTTTTATACCTTTACCCTAAATGTTAAGTTGAATACTAGGAGAATATGAAGCTACTCGGTCTAATTATTTAATGTTCACAAATGCTCCATAAAAGAGAGAAGCTGTAGATTTCTGGTAAGTCAGCTTGTTTGGGACTCCTGCTAATTATGGGAAGAACCCAAACATGGCTCCATTAACAAAGAGACATGTTCAGAGAGCTCTGGCAATCTGAACCACTCTCAGGGTGCTATGTGTGCTAATTACACCAGAACATCCTCTGCACTTGCTCATCAGCAAGAGGATACTGTAAAGATTTTTCTTGCCTTCAAAATCTTTTTCCAGCACGTTTAAAGTGCCGCAGGTGGGGCACAGCACAGGTGTGGAAATCAGAGGGCTGCATTCAGCTTGCAGCCCTGTGTCCCAGCCCTTGCCTGTGTGTATCCATCCCTGGCCTTGGGGATGCAGTTTTATTCAGACCTGGCTGCTCTGTCTGGCTGCGTGGCCATTACACAGCCGGCACTATTTCACAAAGCACTTAGAGTATTAAACATGCAGTATAAAGCCAAATTCATGCCTGAATAAAACCCATAGTGTGCAGCTATTTTCCTGCCATATGCACATAATCAATAAGGAGATAAAAATGTGGAGTGTATTATTATGGGTAAAGGGCCAACATTAGCTGTAACATATTTAAATTAGCTTCTACTCCGAGCCCTGGAATACACACCAGTCAATTAAACTGTCATACAGATGTACAGAGAGGAAGGTAAAAGTCATAAAACCAAGCCAGAAACACATAATAATGTATCAAAAAGTGTATGGGGAAAAGGTAAAATGTTAATAGGCAGTCATTTTATAGCTAACCAGAAACCAAATCAATGTCCCATAATAGATCTGAGTGAATTATTTGCAGCAAGTAATTTATTCATTTGAATTTAGCCCTTCTTTCTGTTTTCAAATTCTCCATGTGCAGACTTCAGATTTTATACATTTGTTTATTTGGCATTATTCAATGAAGGGTTGATATGAAGGTATTTAGCCAGGGAATTGCTCACCACTTTCTGGTTTTGCAGAGATCTGTGAGTTGGGAGTTGGTGTTTCCCTTGTGAGATTTCCCACACCATGGGCTACAGCTCTGGCTGGGTGCCCCACCTGCCTTTTCCAACGTGAGGCTTGGCTGATGAGCACTCATGGGAGCAGGGAAACCTTCCTGTGGAAGCTGAGCAGCTTTTCACATCAACCCTTTTATATGAAGTCCTTGTAAGCTGTTCCAACTTTTAGAAAGCTACTTCCATGTGAAATTTCTGGGTGAACTCAAATGTAAAAATGTACTTTCCTTATATCCTCTCAGTTATGAAATATGTTCTATCCATAAACAGAAAAAAATAACACAGAAGGGTAATTCCACCTGCAAAATTGTGATGAGCTGTGCTCACAACAGCTTCAGCCCATCATTGCATTTAGAAGTTGAAAATCAAATTTGCTTCTCTAGATTACAATTAGAAGTTTAATGCTTAAATTTGTTAGTTAAATTGCTTGCTGGAAGAGAACAGACCTGTGCTCAGTCTTATGGCAACTCATCTGAGAAAAGCACTGGACCTGAGTACAGGAGATTTTGTCTCAGTTCCTGCCTTGGGAACACATTTCCACCGTGCCCTGAAGAATATTTGACCTTTGCTTTTCCACTGAACCCTTTTCTGGCTGTAGTATCCTGTTTCTAGCCCAGTAACAACCCTATATGATTGTTCCATTGTCATGAGATTACAGCCCCTCTTTCTGGACAAGAGCAATAGCTGAGGGATATGGGGACATCTGCCTGAGAGGCTTTTTGGCCTCCCAAAACTACAGCTCTGTGTGTCTATATACACATGTGTGTAGGTACCCCTCTCCCCTTCACTGCACTGCCTACAGCAGGGGCTGCAGGTTGCCCCTGAAATTATCACATCATCAGAATATCTAGATACACTCATTTCCTTGGGGGTCTGTGGCGTTGCCAGGCCTCAAACAAAAAACAGAAAAAACTGATTATTTTTATTATTTCTACCCTGCTGTCAGCATATAAATGAATTGTCTCTTCCCCTCATACAAAACTCAGCAGGGAGAACTATTGTTTAGCTTGGGGTGCTTTCTTTGCATATCTTAGTGAGAAACCTGTACCTATTCTAATGCCATAAAATATATTCATTATATTTAAATTAAAAATAGCTTCAGGGATTTAATTTTTGTTTCCACTATTAGTCTTACTAGATGTCTTGTTTAAAATTGCACCAGACCTCATCAGCACCTTGTGCTGCTTATGCTGAGAAGAAAAAGCAACAACCACTGACAACACAAACTGCTGTGTATATGGAGGGTATATTTGCACAGTGCATCCCCCCAGCTGCAAAAACAAACTCAGGTTAATGCTATGGATGGCTTACAGTTATAATGTGAAAAATTCTACTTACCCACTACGTAGTCACAGCAGGAAATTACTAGAAAACAAAATGAAAATGTTCTTACTTGCTTGGAAAGGTCTCTTGGCAGCAGGTGAACAAGAAAAGCCAGAACCAAGCAGTGTCTATGAAACTGCCTGTCACCTTGGAGATGCTGGGCAACCTCTTACACCACTTTTGGCTCTGGATGAGGACCTACTCAATCCATGCAAACATGCAGATGCAGGTGCACTTCAGGAAAGTGAGGAAAAATTATTGTGTGTGAGAATTCAGAGGAAGGATTGCTGCTGCTGCAGGAAAGTCAGGAAACAGCTGTGCTGGAACCCCTCCCTATTCCACATAATTCATAGAAAGGAAAGGATTTGGACCAGCAGGCTGAAAGAATGAAAGTTAAGAAAGCACTGTCAGACTAACTTTCATTTCAAAAATATCCTGGAAATGAGTCTGCTTGGCAGCCAGGGCCCAGACAAAAACCAGGATGAAAAGTCCTTGATTGGATATGGAAAAAATACGGTGGTGCCGGAAACCTTTATTTTACCAGCCCTAATGTGAGTAATGTGTGGACAAACAGCAAATAATCTAAATCACAGACTGTTTGCAACACAGAATACCAGTTATGGGTTGGAATGTTCCTGATGTCTCCATGAAAAAGAGTCAGAGCCTTCTCCATGCTTGCAGCTCCCTGCAGGAGTTCCAGCATGGCTTTGCAGAAGTCAGAGCCAGTGGGAGACCAGCCTGGTCTCCTGGGCTGGACTGACTGCAGGATTCCCAGTGCTGGTGTGGGGCATGGACTCTGGCAGAGAGCTGAGGGAGTTATTTGTGCCCATCAGAATCCTGCTCTAGAGCAGTCAGATGAGCTTTGAGGAATTTAAGTCTGACTCACTGAGTCTTTCCAGGAGTTCAGTTTTGGTGGGAAAGCCCAGGCCATGTCAACAAGCTTATCAAGAAACAGCTTCCCCTTCATGCATCAGGAGGCATCCCAAACAATGTATTGCCAAACAAATGAGAGTTCTGTTTATAGACACAGCAGATGCCAAGCCTTATTTTCAGAAGCTGTAGCATCCAAACAGGTGGCTGACATAGAAATTTTACCATTCTGCCACCTGTGTTCTGACCAACTGACATATCAAACCCATATAATTTTAGTTCCCTACCAATAAATACAATTTTCTTGGTTGGATGGGTTTGGGAAAGTCAGTAGGTAACACCAGTTATTATTTGGTATGGCATACAGCACACACAGAAGTGCAAGCTGGATCCTTGTGCCAGATCTCTGCTGAAGGTCAACTTCCAGTTGACCTACTTGCAATATTTTGGCTCATGAATGAAAAGACCAGAGGTTTTGTTAGCTGTGTCAGTCACTGGGTGTCTCTGTTGGCAGAAGTTATTACATCCTGGCTGCTAGGCTCAGACCCCCACTGTTGTACTCTGTGGCATCCTAGTTACCCACAGTGACATAATTGTGTTTAAATGTGGTCTGAGTGAAAACATTGCTCTGGGGAAGCCCTGGGGCCCAGCCAGACCCGTGGTGTACAATGACCCTTGTGGGGGCTGACTCAGGAGTCACTGGGACAGCAGCTGAGGGTGAGGCAGGAGCTTGTCCATCCCAGGGCAGGCAGGCAAATGGACCAGATGCAGCTCTGCAGAGCACAGAGCAAAAATCATCCACCCTCTGCCCTGTGCTGAGCTGAAAATCACAAATTATCAGAGGGGGAAGCTGATCTGTACAGACAGAGTGGATGTTAAAAGCTAGAAAGGCCATGCCAAAATTCCTGATAACTTGGGCGTACCATGTTCAATGACTTCTTCTGGCTCACGAAATCGAACCCTTCTCTCTGCTCTCCTCTTTTCCCCCACAGCTTGGTCCACAGGTGGCCTTTTCCTCAGTATGGAAGGAGGATAGCTGCTGTCATCTGTCTAAAGAGTTGATCAAAACACAAAACACATGACCATTCCAACAGGGTGAAGTATCTGTGTGAACTATTGATCTTTGGTGGATGTGTCCCTCGAAGGACACGACATGTAGCACGTCTGCTTGGGCACAGCCAGACCACTGCAATATTTACAGCCAAACAAAAGGCATATTCCTACATTGCCACAGATCTGCAGTACTCTAAAGGTGCATTCTCAGGGAAAAGGATAGGTAGGGCAATGGACAGCAAAATGTTCAGAAAGGATTTCTCTAAATTGTAACAAATATTTGCTGAAGGTGGCTGCTCAACAGCCTTGGGCTGTTCTTGGAAGAACATAAATGTGATATGAAATATATGAACCATATCATTTGGAGCACCTTTGAAATGTTCTGAGCTAAGCAGTTCCATTCAGAATGCAGCGTTACTGTTTAAAAAACTGGGACTGTGCAGCTGACTTGGGCTTGGACACTCCTGATGGGTACAAAAATGTAATTTATTTACATTTCAATATGACAATTATGCTGTTGCTCTGGTTTTTGCTTGGAAACCACATTTAGTCTTTGACAACAGGATCATAATGCTGTGGATTCTTTGAAATGACAAGAAACAGAGCTGCAATAACAGTAATAACTCACTGTTCTGCATGGGAATGCTCCCACAGCCAGCTGCCCAAAGTAATCCAAAGAACCTTGATTCAGACACCCACTGTCCTCTGGCAGTAGAGAGCAGATGGTAATTTTTCTGCTTTTCAAAGTGAGAGGTAGAGATTCTTAACATTTTATTTCTGACTGAAATAACCTTCTCTAGATTTTTCCATCTCTCCCCTCTGTTCCACTGCTAGATAAAGGTTATTATTTCTTCTGGATTTCTCTCTTCTCCCTTCCCCCACCCCCCCTTGTTTGCTGTTCCCCCACTCAGTGATTGCATTCTCCTTACTTCAATTCTTCTCCTTGCTTTAATCTTTCTATGCCTCAATTATCTAATTTTGTCCTTTTTTGGACCCAAATGCCATTGCCTTGACTTTTCTAGTTGGATGCTTTCCCCATGCTCAACATTTCACACACCCACTCCTTGGACTGCAGAAACAGGATTAGGTTCCATTGACTGCAATGTGGGGGTGTCAGACCCCAGAACAAGGGGGATAAATAGGTTTTCTTATACATCACATTCTGGATAACCTCATAAGACATATAACATAGCCAGCAGGAACTGCTGTGGGGTGAGGAATGTCTTCAGCTTTGATCCCTTCTCCTGAGAGATTCATAAAACCAATCTCAGCACTGATAAGGATGCTTTCTCTGATCCTGGGATCATATCACCTGTGTTCATACTGGGGACAGTGTGCGTTGGAGCTCTGAGTTTTTCATTCGGCAGCTAAGAAGCTGGAAGCCCTATTCAGGTTAGGGAAAACCTGGATTTCACTTCTTTCTGAATCCAAAGAAATACAAAATTGCATCTTATATACATGCTCTCATCGTCAGGGTTATGGTGCACACACAGGAGCAGGGAATCTCAGTCTCTGCCACTGGAGCTGTCTTGTTTGGCCTTGAATAATTAAATATTCATTGAGCTAAAGAAAGAAAGAAAGAATGACTTTACGGCCTCGTGTTTGGGCACTCCCTTGGGGGTGGCAGAAGTCTGCTCCTATCCTTGCTCCAATGAATACTTAATATGTAATACTTAAATATTCATTGGAGCGGTCACTGGGAGCAGGGTCTCTCATCTACCAGGTGAACACCCCAATCCCTCTGCAACAGCCACACACACACTTACTCACATAATGAATATTTGATTATTCTGTGTAAAATGAAACAGGTTTAGGGAGACACAGCCTAGCTCAGGCCGGGGGTGGTTATAGCTATAAGGGCTTCTCCTGTGGCACAACCAAGGAAACTGAACCTTATCTTTGAAGAGATTTATAACTCCACGTGCAGCTGTTGCCCCATATGAGCTTTTCCAAACACTTAGCAGGGACAACACATCAGAAGAGAAAAACATTGAACTGCCTGGTTGGATAACACCCAGCCAAGGAAGACCTTAAAAAGGAAGTGATTTCATGATATTCACTAGAGTTTATTAACTTACAGAAATCAAAGCTCCACGGTGTCAGAACGAACAAAGCACTGTCCCCTCAGACAGAAATCTGGTGTTAACATACTGTGACAAAGCTGGAAACCTACCAAAGTGATAGCTGGGAAATGGTATGACCCTAAAAACAACCCATTTGTAACAAGCTCCAGGCACTGGACGCAGGGACTTCATCACCCATGAGAAGATTACTTACCTGCAGCTCTTTGGCACTAGGATCAGAAAGTGAGGCTGGACATATTTGGGACATGTACTCTGGATGCCAACATGAAGCCTCCCACATGAAGCTTTGGATGGAAAACCTCTTGCCCAGAAAATGAGAAGCACCAGGGAAAAGCGTCCGGAGACCCCTGAGCAGCGGGGACGGAGCCGGCAGCGGAGGACGAGGAGTGGAAAGAAGAGTTTGTGCCCTTCGTACCAGGGCTGCCGTGGGAAGGATGAGATGTACTCAGGAGCCAAAAATAGCACCCAGTGATAATACTGGCTGTGCAGCTGGAAGCAGGGCTGTTCTGGCAGCAGAAGGGAGCCTGAATGGAGCAAGTCACAGATAAACACCTACGTATTTGTTCTGCGTGAATGTGAAGCTGGGGGTGGATTTTTAACAGCGATTGCTGCGTTTCTGTGATCATGTTGGTTTCCATTCCGGAATCCATTCCCAGTCACAAAAATCTTGCAAGTGGGATGGCTTTTAATGCTTCTTCCATTCAAAATATGTGGGTAAAGTCATCAGCAAATTATATAAATATAGTGGGATGACAAATATCTCCCTCCAGAACAGTTATGGCCTCACTTTATATGTTTTACAAATTAAATCTATTATTATAGCAATAAAGTGGGATTTAAACACTTGACATTTCTACTCATATTCTAATAAGATTATTGATAAAAAGAGAGGTTATTTACTGTTCAAGAGACTTTAACAGGCCCTTGTCAAATGCTGAAGGCTGGGCACCATCAAATATACAATTTCCAGTTGGAAATACCTGACATGATTGCTGAAATATACTGGTTTGATGCCCCTGCAAGCACAAGCTTTTTTTGTTGTTGTTGTTTTTCTGTTTGTTCGGTTGTTTTTTTGTTTTTGTTTTCCTGTAGCTGTTTACATGGTTTGGCTTTATTGCAGGTGGCTGGATGGATATTTCCATGTCATGTTCAGGCTGGCCCTTGTTCTGCAGTGCAGAGAGGGTGGCAAGATGCTCATACAGGCACTGGGAACCAGAGGGCACAGCTGCTCTGTGGCTCTTTGGGCTTCACTACTTATTCACTTCCTTTCAGGGATGTGGGGAATGGGTGAGTAGATGGAGAAGGTTGGGATCCTCCCCCAGAGAACTGGACCAGAGCAACAGAGGAAGCTTCTGTGCAGCCCAGCCTCTGCATGGGTGTATTGTCCTCTAGCCTGACCTTAGAGCTGCCCATCAGCATCCATGTGGACAGGAACAGATTTTGCTGGTCTAGGGCTCTCCACTGAATGCACCAGACCTGAAAGCCCCCTGAAAAGAGTTACCTTACCTTCTCTTTCCTGTGCATTGGGGTGATGGAGGGCTTTTCCTCATGCTGAAACCAGCTCACTGCTGCAGGCCTTGTGAAATGCTTCCAAAATCCCCTCTCTGCTGTGTCCTGCAAGTGTTCCACAGGGGTTATTTCAGGAAATCTAGGGTGGTTTTGGTGGGGGAAAAGACAGTCTTTAAAATTTTGTTCATAGTAGATCCTAGACAGAAAGGTGACAAAACCTGTCAGACCATGGTCCCTGGCTTCTCTGGCTCTTCCTTCCTCCTGTTGTGATAACCACTTGCTATTAATTCATATAAAAGGAATTTACCTGCCCGCTTTGGCCAGCAAAACTGATGAAGTTTGGGATTAAGGAACTCAGACTCTGGTCCTCATCTAGCTTTGACTTTGTCCATGGGAATGGTCTCATTTATTTTTATTAGTGTCACCCAGCAAGGCACATAAGAAGGTATTGTGGAGCTTCTTATTCTTGCAGAGTGGGGCAATGCACTTTTAGATCTGATGAAAAACCTTGTTCATGTCTTTTTCACTGAACCTGGCTTTGTTCAAAGGAAAATGTTACAGTTTTTGAAGTATTTGGTCAAAGATATTTTTGTAATTAAAAAAAAAAACAAAAAAAAAAGAAAAAAAAAAAAGAAAAAAAAACCAAACAAAAAACCACCAATGCAGAAGTTGATGGGGTTTGTTCTATTCAAGAAATGGATATATGGAGAAGACAGTTATAATTTTTCATGCCAGAAACCATTTCTTTTCAGTTCTAGATTCACCTTAAATGTAAACAATTCTTTTTTTATTCATTTGATTGAAAAATAATTGGGCAGCTTATAAATGTTTTCATGAAAGATTGCTACCTAAATGCCAGGGATGATAATTTCATAGTGGCAGTCTCACTTTTATCTCAAGATGTGCTAATTATATTGATAGTAATGGTTGTAAATGCTTGAATAATTAGTAGTTACCTGGGCACTCAAGTTTCAGTGGATAAAGATGTCAGGAGTTCAAATCTCATGACAGGGAGTTCCATTCATACTAAGTGCTTTTGATTGTAGTTTAACAGCCTAAAATTGGATATATGTTAGGAATAAAATACAGCCCAATGCTTAAAGTAAAAGAATCCAGGAAAATAACTTCTCTAGCCTCTGAAATCACTGGTAATAAATAAGAGTGGGATGATTTCTACATTAAAAGCTGTAAGAATTTCCTTTAATATTGCCCTTCTTTTTAAAGTAATTTTTCATCTAAGCTTTGATCTAATTTCATGCAAAGTATGTCAGAAACAAAGCTGGACAAATAATTCATAAATGAATTATTTAGCTTGTGAGTGTCACCTCTATTTCTTTCAGCTAATTGTTCACAAATAGATAGTGACTTTTGTCAATGTATTCATTATTCAGATTTATTCAGTGGATAATTGCTGGGAGTAATTCTTTGTCTGTAGATTGCTTGGAATAATTTTGCTGTGAACATTTTATAGTAAAAATCTATCCAGGCTTTCAATAAAAGGCAAACTAAAATTATTTATAACTACTGATGTAGCCCTTAAACACGAACAATATAATACAGTCTTAAAGAGCAACACCAACATTTTTAGCAAGAAATCCACTAGTTTCCATGTACATAGGAGAGAAAGCAAAAACATTTCAATTCTCTGTGTAGCACTGACATTGAATGGTGCACATTTTATATGCAAATAAGATTTTACAAGAAAAGGGTTGCTTAAGTGTTTGCTCAGCAGAAAAACAAAACATGCCTAAACAAAACGTGATTGACTTCCCAGAGAATAAATATGAGCAGTCCACACAAAGGAATTAACTGCACAGCCAGTATTTTTTCTGCAATACCTCAGTGGAAGATGTCTAGGAAATAAACGTAACATGATAAAACAATTTTACACTCAGAGGATAGCTGTGTAACCATATGAACTCTTTTTCCATTTCCTTTTGTGGGAATAAATATTTTAGACAAGCAAAGTACTTTGTAAATGATGCCTTTGTGGGGATTCGTCTGGCCTGGTTCAATTATTTTGAAACCTAGCAATTTTCTCATATCATTGAATCTGCTTTTATTGCAAATAGGGTCATAGAAATAGTCACTCATTGCAATAATGGACTTCGTTTATCTTAACTATTAACACTTCCAGTAGGTTTACACACACACACACACGTCTATATTCAATATTTATGGATATGCACAGTGCATATATATTAATAATGAAGTAACTTTATCTCCAACAATCTGAAAACAAAATCACGTAATACCATACAGTGTGGGGTGCAGTGGTAACTGGAAGCAGCATATCAGGATAACAGAACAGAAAAGGAATAAATAAATTAGAGGGGAGTCTTCCATATCTTCCTCAACTTCCAGAGTGTCAATTGAGCCTTTGTTCAGTATTCCACCTTTCACGGTTCTGTGTGCTCTTGATTAATAATTTAGAGATGCACCTTTTGGAAGCAGGGTAAGTTTTGTGTTTGCCAAGAGTGATTTTCCACTAGTCAGGGAGTACATCAGGAAATAAAACAGCAAATTGCACCACAGAGTATAATTGGCTGTTGCCTCCTTCCTTTTTCTGCCTCTGGAGAAACAGATTTACTGCTGGAACTTATGGGACACCCATGAGATGTCATATAGCACCATTTCTTCTCCTCAACCTTGCAGTAAAGAAAGCACTGTGTAAATCCCTGACTCAAGACAGAAATCAGCTCTTTGGACTTCATGTTTCCATTCCACATCGAGAAGGATCATGATTAATCTGTTGTCTGGTGGTCAATCCAAAATGTGGCTTTTTCGTGGAGTTGGTAAAACAAAAGAGCAACAGCAAAGCATAATGGAAACAGAGCACTGAATGGGAAGATGATCTGGCAACACTTGGTGTGTGTAACCAGCCAGGATGAAAGCAATCAGATTTCCTTCCTGTATACCTGTTAGTTCCTGTGGTGGCCAGAGAGCTGTGTATCCAGGGGTGCTTTTCCCCAAGAAAATGCAGTTGTGGTCAGTGCAAAGTGCAGCACCAACCGTGCCTGTGCTGCTCCATGAAGGACCCACAGGATTTTGTTGCCCTTCAGTTATTCCTACCCTGTGCTGGAAGTTTTCATGGTCACACAGATTTCTCAGTACCCCTTTGGTGAGGTGGGCAGACCTGGGCCATGCACCAGGACCTGGATTGCTAACCTTTGTAAAAACTGGGCTGGGGTGGTGGTACTGCACGTGGCCATCTGCTCCATCACAGCAGAACTCACTTCTGAAGGCAGAGTCATGACCCCCTTTGCAGATGTAGTATGTCAGAATGGTTTTGGTTGGAAAAGATATTTAAGGTCAGTGAATCCAGCTGTTAACCCAACAGTGCCAAGGCCACCACTAAACCATATCCCCAAGTGCCACATCTAAATGTCTTTTAAATACCTCCAGGGATTGTGATGGCTTCCCTGGGCAGTCTGTTCCAGTGCCTGACAACCCTTTTGGTGAAGAAGTTTTTCCTTTTATCCAATCTAAACCTCCCCTGGTGCAATCTGAGGCCTTTTCCTCTTGTTCTATTTCTTGTTAATTGGGAGAAGAGGCCAACACCTCCCATCTACAATCTTTTTCCAGGTAGTTTTAGGGAGCGAGATGGTTTCCCCTAAGTCTAATTTTCTCCAGTCAAAACTGGAGCTGCTTCCTCAGCTGCTTCTCACAATCTTGTGCTCCAGACCCTTCCTCAGCTCCACTGCCCTTCTCTGGACCTGTTCCAGCACCTCAATATCTTTCTTGTCGTGAGTGACCTAAAACTGAAAGCAGGATTCAAGGTGCAGCCTCACCAGTGCTGAGTACAGGAGGACCATGCAGCAAGTCCTTCAAAGTGATGATCGTGTTCCTGGGGCTGTGGCACCAGTTTAAAATCCACACTGTGCACAGGCTTTTCCTGGTTTTGAACTGGGCTCTTTCCTAAGGCAAAGGTAGAAGCAGTGAGCAGAAGACTTGCAGGGTTTTGCATTATGGTGAGAACATCCCTGCTGCAGGGCAGAGCTCTATTTGGACTGACTGGAAGTGATTTAACTCTGTTGAGGAATTTGGTCTTAATTTATTCCTGCCATGAGTTCATTGACTTATAAAAGTCTCCATTTCTTAAAATTGCCTCTCTTATTCATGTGTCTTTCTGAGTAGATGCTACAAATAACCACAGAGGACTTGTGATGATATATAGTAAACATAGAGAGAATTCCTGGCTGCTGAAATGAACTTTCTAAATAATTACAGACTGATTCCACATCCATTTCATAATTAGACTCCTGAGATTGCAGCCAAGATATTATTTGTGATTCAACAGGCATTTTTATTTTAGAAATGTCCCACAGCCATTAGGTTTATTCCACCTGAGATTTTCTAATTTGTTCTGATCATCCTGTCACTGGGGCCTAAAATGTAAAACATGTATTGATCGAAGAAGAGTTACCAAGGAACCAAATGCTAATTTCTGCTGTTGGATCACTGATTCCAAATCAGTCAGTTTTGTTGATGTGGGATGTGGGAGATGAACAGGGCTGGAATGAGTGAGGTCATTCTAAATCAACTTTTGTTACACACTCATCGTATTTTAGGAACAAAAACTAGTGGAACTGTAACTTCTGCCCAAAGCATTTGGGCTGCTGTTGCTGGCAGGGCTGCCAGCAGCCATGAGGTGAATTAGGAGAAGCCCACTGCCAGCATGAGGACATCTGAGCTGGCATAAAAGAGAAAAGGCACGCAGAGAAAACCCCTTAGAAATAGGGAAAGTGGAATTATCTTCAGGAGTTCAATTTTAGCAGTAATCACCCTGTGCCTGATGTTGTGTTCACTGGGGCTTTCTGCCCACATTCCTTGGTGAGCTTTGACCTGCAGAGAAATCCAGCTAGGATGACTGCAGGATACAGCCTCAAAAGGGGATTAGTGGTTTTGTCTTAATCCCGAGATATCAAAAGCCTCCAATTGACTTCTGTGAGCCACTGTCTCGCACCTAAAAAGTATTTTAGAAACCTGGCAGCCATTAATGCCAAACTGGCCCTGAGAGGGGCAACAAGCAGGGCTGACAGGAATGGGAAGGAGCCAAAGGAATCACAAAGCACCAAGACACATAACATGATTTGAGGGCACTGATGAAAATGCACTTGAGCTCCATTTGTGGTGTCACCTTGGAAGAGGATTAGATTAGATTAATGACATGAAACAAGAACAGAAAAATGGAGAAAAGAACAGATTGAAGTGTAAAAAGAGTCCAAATGAGTAAAAAACCCCATGAATTGGAAAGCAATTGGTTGATGATATTGGATGATAAAGATTATAAAAATAAAGTGGTAAATCCCTCTGTCATCGGCAGCTGCTTTACATTAATGTTAAGTCTATTAATGATGATATTTGTTTTTCTAATTAGTATGTAAGTCTCTCTCCTCCACCTCTCCAAGCCCTGGAGACTAGTGATTTCAGAGAAAAACAAATAGGTTTAACAAAAAGTAATTGGCACAATTTTCAAAACTGGCTGAGAGCTTCTGGAGTTTATATTCAATTTCATCTCAGTTTAAGCTGAGGCAAAGAAAATAAGCAAGGGAAAATTCAGGCAGAACATCAAAGTACACTTGTTGGCATCAGGCTATACAGATAAGTCAGGTTGAAAGCCAGTTATGTTTTGCAGAGGCAAGCTGAATATTTAAGTTGTGCTTTCATCCCAAAGCAGAGCATCCTTTGGCATTCCTGCAAGAGATTCTAAGATCCTGCTCACACCAAGACAATTTGTGTCTTACAGTGGGGGAGCTGAGGGCAGGATGTGCTTTGAGAGTAGAGTGGGAAAACAGGGTCTGGCTTTGACCCCTGGCAGGTTTGAATCAGAACCTTCAAGTGCAATGCCCCTAACATGCAGCCTCTTATTAGCTGCCTTCTAACAGCTCAGCTGTCTCACTTTCTCCCCCATTCTCTCCTTTGTCCTTATCAGAAATTTGGTCCAGGACCAGGAAACCTCTCGGCTTAAATTAACAGGTTGGTCAGAATCATCTCTGCCTCAAAAATATTTTTTTTTTTCTCATGTGGAGCATTTGCATTAGTATATTTTTCATAATCTTAAATGTATGAGCCTTTCAATCAGAATCCTCAATGAAACAATTACTTTGCCTTTTCTTTTAAAGGCAGAGAAATGCAGAGGCAAGGAATGAAACTTCGTGGGACAGCTGTGGAGATGCTGAAATAATAGTGTCTGAAGGGAGAAGCATGGAAGCTGAGCTCTTGGTCTATTATGTGATTCTGACTACATGGCTGTTCCCTGACAAAGACTTTTGGGTACACTGAGCTGGTGCAGTGTCTTGCATTCTCTCTTTCATGCATTATACCCACTCTAGCAAGTGTTTCTGGAAGAAGTTTTGAGACTGGAGTGTTCCTATAGTTAGCATTTATTCCTGTGTTTGGAAATTTGGGAAAATATTAAGTTCTTTCTGGAGCATACTCTAAAGTGAAGATGATGGAAAAGTGACACCACCACTCCTCCTTCACAGAAGTTCTCTCCTGCCTTTGAGATGGGGCAGGACATCTACTCTGTAGATCTGAAACGTATTTTCCTGACACTCCTGCTTTTGGCAAGGTTTGTTACTTGCTATGTAGATAATGCCAGAACTGGGAAATAGTGTGAACTTCTTCAATGGCAGATTTGACAGCCCAAATCAAAAGGTTATTAGCAAGGGATGCTCAGGAGCCACTGCTCTGTCATGTCTTTTTCAGGAGGATCCAGTGTGAGCCAGTATCAGTGCCAGAGATTTAGTGCCAGGTTAATCAAAGCTGTTGTGTTTGCTCTCTTTTGTTCTCTCCATTGTCATTTCAGAAAGGACACCCTCTGCAACTTTGCCTTTACCAAATACAAATCAAATTACAAGGCAGTAAAATTGCACTCCTTCCTTTTTTTTTTTCCTAGTTTTTTTGTTTGTTTATTTGTTTGTTTGTTTTCCCCTGGGAATATGAAATATAAATAAAAATACAGAGGAGGAAAAAGGGAATTTGGAGAATTTAGAGCAGGTGGCATTGGTAGCTGTCACCTTTACTTGTCAGTTCAGAGTCTGATTGTTTGATTTTGGGGCAGCATGTGGTAGAACTGGGCTGGCACTGGAGAGAAGTTAGTGCTCCATGTAGCAAACATGTCACAGAACTCCAAGCTATCTACTTATCTCTTTTACAAAACCAAGGCTGAAGATGCCTTGGGGATGATTTCTCTTAAATCTTGGCACTACCCCAGCTCATGCAGTGGTAGTTCTGGCCTTTCTATCTGAAATCTTTACTTATTTGCTCCCCAAAAATAAAGTAGCTGCTCCAGAATGAAGATAAAGAATTTTGTACGTTCAGATACTTGTCAAAAACTTTTATTGTAGAACTTACTCATCTGAATCATGATCCATTCATTCTAGGTCCTTTATCCGAGCAAAACAGAGTTTAATTCCCAGGTTTTAGTATGTCATTAGGAAGGGAACATGGAACTTTCCTGATCCATACCATGTTAAGCAGATCAGACCTCCTTTCTGGAGGTAAAATGGGTTGTTTGGGATTTGAAATGTTGATAATCTTCTTTTCAACATTTATGAATAAATGAGCTCTAGGAAAATAGATGACCATATTGCTTTTATACTGATTCAATTCTAAAAAGTCTGATGAGTTATATTGTTGCTGCTCCTAATAAGGGCTACTATTGTTCATAAATATGTGCTTAATTCCATCAGCCTTGTTTAAGAGCAGAGCTGTACAAGGGCTGCAGACACTGGCTAAGAGGCTGTTCCTACCTTGCAGTCTGCATGAGCAGAAGGAGCAATGCCACTTTACACCAGCACAGAGACCTTGCCCACAGTTTTTAGAGAGGCTGAATATAGAACAAAAGGGGAAAAGAAGCCAAGAAGTCGCAGTGTTTTGACAGGAACAGGTTAAGCAGTTCAACGACAGAGGCTCTCTCCACACTGGCCTGTGCAGCCTAAAACACACAACCTCTTTCAAACATACCTGTTGGTCATGATGAAAAATGTAGGCTGCATCTCACTCTGACATGTCTGGCTTGGGAGGCCTGCTCAGAAAAATCCCTCATCAGGGCAGCAGCTGTCTTCTTCCCCAGGGCAAATTCCTTTAAAGCTGTCAAAGATGCTGTAATCAGACTAGGTCATCAAAACCGGTCCTCCTGAGCACTGGAAATAAGATCCAGAGATGAGCATTCAGCTACATGGGCAAGGTCTAAAACACTAAAGTTTCCATTGAAATTAAATGAAGAGCCTGTAATTGCTGTGAAAGAAAAGAGAAGCAATCATTGGGAGAGCCCGAAAGCTTTCAGAGCACCTCCTGAAACGATGCTTGCTGCAAAGCAGGGATATGTGTACTGAATAACAGAATCTGATAACAGCACAGCTTTTACAGGGAAACCAACTTCAATAACTGCTGGAGCATTTGACTCTGTGGCTTCTGGAGAGGCAAATTTTAATTGAGATTTCACCATACAGCTGAGTAGTTTTATTACTGAGTTAAATAAAAAAGGCTAATATAGTAATAAAAATGGATTCTTTGCATTCTTGATTTCAAAATACGGAGCTGTGGTCAATATGCTTAATAATTTCTAAATAGAATGAAACAGATCACAAATAGCCATGGTGACCATGGAGGGGGGATTGCTGTGAGCTTGTACCCTCCCTTGCACTTTTGCTTGCATTAGCAGTATTTCAGTTTCCACAAATAAGGAAAGGTAAAGCAAATGAACTGAGTTCTTCTCTGTCCAATGTTTACTGCTGTTACTGGAGTTACATCTGTGATAAATTTGACTTGGATTTGACTAAACCCTATCTTGGATAAAATAAAAGGGTATCAGTGTAGTTGATTTTAGCTGTATTTACTGTAAATTATTTACAGTGTCTCTGATTTTAAGTGATTGATCCCTGCCTGAGGAATAGTACCAGAGTAAACAGATCAAAACTTGTCCTATATGCTCCAATGCTCTGGCATTACACCAGATACTGTCTGCCAGTTCTTTCCTACTTTTTAAATTTAAAAAAAACCCTAAAAAAACCCCAGCACCATACATGATGTGAATGTTCACATAACTACAGAAAAAATGGGAAATAAACAACCTCTCTCCTCAGCAGGAATAGCTGGGGGAAATCATTGACTGATCTAGCCATGGGGGAGCAGGCAGCACCTTGGCTGCTGTGGTGGGCACAGGAGAGGGGCTGGGGAGCTGCAGAAGCTGAAGTAATTAACAGGAGGAATCCCAGGAGCAGGGGAGAAAGAAAATGGAGGTAATATGCTCCACTGAGCTAGTAAAAAAATATAGTTGGAGGAGATGCTGCTGAAGCACATGAGAGGTGGAGGTGTGTTGTGGAGGCATGAGGATCTCTAAGATGGGAGACTTGGAACAGCGAGGCACAGAAAGCTGGTGCAGACAGGCAGGCAGCAGTCCCAGGAAGTACATTGTGAGTGATTTTGAGACATCTATTTCTGATTGCTGTATTGGCCAAAGTGTCCAAGAATATGTTATGCCTCTGTACTGATTTTTCCATCTGTCTGAATGGGAAACAGAGGCACCAGGTTGCAAAGTGACTCACCCTGTCATAAACACAACAGAGCTGAGTGGTGGGGCCAGCTTACTGCTCATCCCACCTCCTAAAATTCCCCTGCTACCAGGGGCAGGTGACTGCTCTGAGACACTTCAAGCAAAGGCTTCTGCAGGCTGTGCAGCTCACAACTATCCAGGGAAAGCACCCTAAGCATAATCAGATCATAGAACCTGTGGGAAATGCTGCTATAAATCCTGTAACACTGAAGAGCAGACCTGCAGAAGTTTTGCAGCGAGGCAGAGCAGAGTGTGGAGCAGGTAGCAAAGAGGAGTAGTGCAATAAATATAAAGCCATGTACTTGCCTGAGCACCCTCCAAAGGCTCTGTGTGTGAGTGAGCAGCAGGGCTTCCTCAGCTGTTTATGCTGCTGAAGGATATTTAACTACTCAGTCAACTGGCTAGAGCTCAGCTGGAAGCACGCAGTGCCAAAAGCACAGGAGATGGAGCCAGTGCAATAAACACAAGGCTGCCTTGATTTTTTTTTTTTTCCTGTCTAATTATATATCTATGTTCAATGTTCCTGGGACTGAGTTATAACCTTAAATTTGCTTTTCCTTCCTCAAAGGCTTTGTCCCTGAGTTAAGCAACCAAGAACAAAACAACAAGTGTCTTCACTCTGCAATCTCCTTGTCGCATTATTCCCATATCGAACCTGGCAGCTTCCAGCCTTCCCAGCACTATAATTAGAGCATCTACAGCCATTGAAATAGCCCTGACCCTCACTACAGTGCTGACCTGCCTGCTTTGCAGCTCTCATCTGTCACACAAACACTCCTTCCCCATACAAAGCCAGTGCATGGAGGGGTCAGGGATTTTGCATTTCAGCTGTGCCTGGCCAGCACCCTGAGCCTGCACATCACCCCAGCTCCTGCACACCCTGCCCTGTGTTAGGAGAAGCTGACTGTGTCCCAGTTTGCCACTGAAATATGGGAGATGGAGGAATTAAGTTTGACATCTGACATCTCTTCAACCAGGCTGCTTCTTGAATTAGTGCATGAAATCCAGCTCTTCTGTCAACATTTCATTCTTGTTTGATATATAGGAACATGCAAGCAGGCTGTGGCTGGCTGTACAGGCTGCTGATTTAAGGAGAGCTGAGACCCCAGGATAAATTAACACAGCCTGGTTTTCTTCAGCCTGTTCTGTTTGTTGGGCTTCCAGCTCCAGGCTCCCCTCACTGAGAGCTGGGAAGCCCCCATCACCTCCCAGACTCCCTGCAAGGACTGGGATAACAGGAAAGAGCAGAGTGTTTTCCCATCAAGCAAGGATTGCCATCTTGTGTGTGGATAGGCTAGATTTGCCCTCAATTTGCTTTCTACAGGAGGCATTCAAAGTGCTCTAAGTATTTTGCTGAGTTTCATTTAGAGGCATTTATCCTCCTTAGCAAATGGGATAATCAGCCAGGAGGGGTGCAGGCAGTCCCAGAGAACACCAAGCTCATCCCATTCCAAGAGCTCTAAAACAGATGAACTGATAACCCCTTCCCTGGCCTAGGGGGGAGCTAATAGCTTTCTACAGGGAGCCACAATGCCTACATTAGGTCAAATATCTGAGTTTTTTGTAGCTGAGAACACACATGGACTGGGTTCCACTCTGAGTAGGAATGGGCCAGAGCAGGAGCCAGTGTCAGTGGCTCCACTGCTGGGCACAGACCGTGTTCAGCTGCCTTGGGAACTGCAGGCTGTGAGGGTTCAAGTGCTCTGTCTGAAATGGCCAGGACTTCTGCATATTTCCCAAAATTCTTATCCCAAATGAGCTCTCATGCCTTAAGCATAGCACCCCCCTCCTTTCTCTCCTGCCTCTTCCCATGCTTACCAGCATAAAGTGGAAAAGATGCAAAAAGAAAGTTCAGTTCCCCTTCATATCAACCAATTGGCAAATCCTTGCTCATCTGGATGGAGCAAAAGCATGGGTACTTGCACCCTGTGTAGGACTTCCCCCAGTGCAGGAAACATTTTCTGTCACTCTCCTGCAAAGTCAGGATTCAGCTGCTCAGGTTTCTGCTGCCATGCAGGTGCCCCAGAACATCACCCCAGTCCCCACTGCAGTCAAGGAGACAAACATGTGCTTTTAGGGGCAATTCATCCACATTAATTAAAAATCCTAAAATAAATAAGCTGTGGGTGAATCTGATCCTGCAGATGCCTTTTCCTCTCTCCATAGCAGGGAGGACTGGCTCTGATGCAGATGTCTCCATCCAGAATGGTGGATCAGACCTACCCTACACTAAGGCAGAGAAAATGGCTTTTCCTGAAGGCCAGAATGACATTTTAATACATATTGCTTGGGGCAGGGGAGGGGGAGATCTCTCTGGGGTGACCTTGCCCTGAATGTGAATTCTCTGTGGTGAATTTTCTGGGCTGCAAGGGGAAAGGCAAGGAGGGGTTACCAAAGGGAAAAGTGACCCCACACTGAAGCCTCAGTGCAGAACTAACCCAGGTGAGCTGCATGTGCCCTGCACCAGCGCCTCTTTCTGTTTCAATCTCTCTCTTACTTTGTCTCAGAGAGTTAATTTTAAATGTAAACCAAGGCTTTTCCCCCCATTCTGAAGTCTCTCTTTGTTTGTCAGAATATAACTTACATTTTCTTTTACTTTTATGGGAGGTTTGCATTTCCACATATGTCAGCAGTGCACAGAACTGACATCTGAGTGGGTGAAGTAGAATTGTGATTTATTGGAGGAGAGTGCATTATCAGTAAATTCAAGAGCCTAAATCTGCCATGGAGAGGACTTCTTTTGTTTCCATCATCAAGTCAGACATTATATCCTGTCAAACATCCCAGGGGGCACTTTTGCTCCAGGCACCAGAGGTAATAACTCAGCACAGAAATGTATGCTGTGTGCTGAGCCCTTCATCATACCAAGCATTCAACTCTTGTTCAAATGCAGGACACAAGTGAAAGAGAATAAAACCAAGAATTAATCCTTAGCCTTACCAGCCCAATGATAGCTCTGCTTTTTTCAATGCAGACTGTGAAGTTCTTAATCTGAACTTTGTCTCCTGGCTGAGTGTGGTGTGTGATGAAGTTTTTAGGTTTGGATGCACTGTCATGGCATGGCAAACATCCTCTGGCAGAGTCTTATCACTCCTAGGATGACTTTGTCACCTTCCAGGCCTCAGAGTAGCTACAATGCTTGTTATTAAAAGATGGATGGGTTCTCCTTCTTACTTTTATCCCCTTGCCTGGTGGTTATGCAATGGAGAGGTGGCCTCTTGCTCTTGGGGCCCTGGCATTGCTCCTGGTCCTTGGGCTCAGCACGGTGCCCTTGCACAGAGGGAGGCCAGGGTCAGATGCCCTGTGCCAGTCTCTGTTTCACTGACACCACTGCTGACTACAACACCAAAACCATGTGGGTCCCTTGTGCTGTGATAGAGCATTAGTTCTGTCCAATACTGTATTGAACATTAATTCAATATGCCCAGCTCTGGTGGCATCTGTGGAGAACCACCAGGTCACCTCTGCAATTCACCCTTCACCAGAATGTTCCTTTGCCAAAAGCAATTTTTTTTTTTTTTCAAGAAGCCAATGAGACCTGTGGTAACCTCAGGTAACAACATTTTGCAGCATGCAATAAACACACTGGAGTTTTAACCCTTCTGCTTCTTCTAATGCCTCTGTGGAGCCCTTCTGCTCTTGACAGAGGTCTGGTGACCAGCAGAAAAAATTAGTGACAGAATTTAAGTGACAGCCTTATTTCAGGCTTCATAGGTCATTGAGTCACAGAAAGGCTTGGGTTGGAGGAGACTTTAAACCCTATATAATTTCTACCTCCCCATCATAGGTAGTGGTTTATCCACCAACCTTCCAGACTGTTCAAAGCCCCATCCAACCTGGCCTTACACACTTCCAGGGCTTGGGCATTCACAGCTTCTCTGAGCAACCTGTTCAGCTGCCTCACCATCCTCTGAGTAAAGAACTCCTTCCTAAAATCTAATCTAAATAGTGACCCACTGTTGGCTCACTGAATGGAGCTCACAGCAGCTCATACAGGGATAGTTTGGTGCAAATTGACTGAGGAAATATATGGTTTAGTGAGTTCCAAAAGCAGAGGGAGACTCACTAAACAGCCAGCTATTTATGAATAAATATATCTGTTCAGAGGGGGAATCACATAAAACAATGGGCTGGCAGTGGCTGGTAATTTAAAATGCAGCAGGCAGACTGTTGCTCACATTAGTAACCTATAAGACACATAGCTTAAATAGCACAATCAGCTCCAACCAGCTCCTTGGGAATTACTGAACCATTTGTGCTTCTGTGCCCCTACTTATTCTTAGAGAAACTTGCTCTTCAGTCTTGGTCTCCAAAGCCACATATAGTCAACCTCCACTATTACTTAATTTGGGTTCTTGGTAGAGTAATAATATTTAATAGTCCAGTACTATGCAATTTGTTTATTTTTGTGATTTCTTTTAATCTCTGAAATGCTTTATATTCTTCTCACCTCTAAATTTGCAGCTAAACTCTGTGCATTTCCTATGTATTGATTGTGTCTTTTCCTAATAATTTCATGCTTATAACATTCTCTTAATTTTTGCAAATACCATCTGCTGTGCCACAGACACTGTAATGTTTGTCTGGTGGCCTTTTTTCTACCAAAGGGCTATAAGGAAAATGGAGGTTAGGTCATGTGGATTTTTGAGAAGCTCTGTAGGTCCTCACCTGGCTTTGACTCCAAATGGAATTAGCTTTGTTAAATGCAATGAAAGGTGCTGATTTGGCCCAAGTTATCCAAGCATGAACTTGAATAGGATAATAAAGCAGAATAATAATTTTTGGGATCACCATTGGTGATGTTGGTCCTGTTCAGCCTTTCCTTTCTTTCCACTAATTGTTCACTCACACATTTTCCATCAACTACATCAGGATGAGCTGAGCTGAAAGATAGCAACAACAATAACAAGACAGGAGTTCACCCAAGTGAAATAAAAAGAAGTAAAAGCTTGTTTTAGTTCTGGTCCTCAAACATTTTAGTCACCTTTTTTTCCCTGGCATTGTTTGACCAGAGAAGATATTGAATTATTAATGGAGATTGTATTGTCTCAAAATGACAGTCCTTAAAATCAACAATGAAGAAATTAATTTGGAGACTTGCTAAATGCTGACTGGGAAGAAAAAGATGCAGTAGGCATTAAATCCAGTCCCCTATTACAGGCAATCATATCATACAATTCCATTTCTAAATGTGGTAGACTTCACACAGTGTAGCAATTCTCAGTGCCCAGAATCCTTCAGAAGCCCCTTTCAGGCATTCCTGTGTTCTAATAATCATATTTAAAGTTATTGATGGCTAATTTATAGTAATTTATTCTCATGGCAACATCCTTTAGCTTTCACAACTACTCCACAAAAAAAAAAAAAAACAACAAAAAACTACAGCACCATTTTACTTTAATTTTTAATTATTCACATTAGAAATAATGCTGCTAAATACTAAAGATCAGGATGAGACCTAATGTGTAGTTGTGAAGGGGGAAATCATTCCCAGATATCCTGCTGAGCCCATCTGGTAATTTCTTTTGGGGATGCTTGTAAATGTGTGATTCAGCATCAAGGGGGAGTGACAAAGTACTGAGAGAACAAGAGAAAAGACATTGCTGAAGACATTTGCCCTCCCTCCCTCTCCCTTGCCTCTCCTCCTCTGAGCAGGGAGCCTCTTGCACGCCATCCTTCAGGAGTAATATCTGGAACTGAGATTTTTATCCCCTGAGGCACCATTTCAGAAAGTCCCTCTGCTGCATCCCTGTGATGTGCCAGCAGAAAATGATGCTGTGGCACCTCTTGCTCACGAGCACAGCTCCATCCCAGCCCACACCAGAAGCTGAGACAGAAGCTGATTTTACTGCTTCTTCCACGTCCAATTTCATCTCACTCTTGTGAGTGACAAGGTTTAGGATATGTTCATTATGCAAAAACGCATTTGTGCTCCAGCCTGCTTTTTGGAGAGGGCTTGGCCAATACAGTGTCTTTTTGGTCCAGGAATTTTCACACTGGCTCTCTTATTCCACACACGGCTGCCATAAATGACAATTCCTCAATTTCACTTTCCTCAGTAAACGGATGCTTAGATATTTAATTAGGAAGCAAACCATATAATCAACCTTCTGCAGATAGAGCTGCACACTGTAATCAGTCCTGTTCAGCTTCTTTGCATGCTGCTGGAGTGCCAACAACTCCTGAATTTATCAACAGTGAGGCCTGAGTGGCAATTTGCCCAAGAATTTCTCAATTAATAAATATGAAGCAGCAGGGAGTTCAAGCACTACACAGGCTCGAATGCACATCTAACATCGTGGTTTCACTCTATTTTTGCTGGGAAAAACAGCTCCAAAAAAAAAATCAGGCAGAAACAGAAGTTACATAATAGCAAGCTGCATTTATCTTTTTGTGTTTGTTGTTTTTTTTTTTTTTTTGTGTTATTTCATCTTCCAAGTCCCCCAAAAGCACGTCTCATTGCTGTCTAAGTTATCCCAGCTGGCATTCAAGGCTATCACATTCTTGGTGAGTGGTTCAGAGCCTGCCTACCAGGCAGGTAAAAATATGGAAAGTAAGAGCAGGATGCATGGCAGGCAGCAGACATGCAGCAGAGATACAGAGATGCCCATATCAAACACAGCTCATGGCTCCCCAGCTCTTAGACTAGGGAGTGAAAAGAGGTAATTCTGGGTCAAAGCTGATGCTAGATGGAAGTAGAATTCTTGTGAGGGTGGTGAACTGGAGGGAACAGGAATAGATGAGCACTGCTGCATGCTCAGAATGGAAATTTCTTTTTCTGGTACTTCCCATGTAAGCATGGAAGGTGAGGGTTGAATTCAGAGGGTGAATTGAATTGAGGGTGTCTTCTGAATAAAACCTTTCTTCTCCTACATCAGCTAGAGGAGTCAAAGAATACTGACCTCTAGCAAGTGCCCGTGGTGGGAGTCTCTGTGAGCTCCCAGCAAAAGTGTCCAAACCTGCAGTCTGTGACTGCCCAGATATATTCCAGTGAGAGTGCAGACACTCCAGCCATGGGATAGTCTTATGTGGGATTCTCATGCTGAAGGCCACAGAATCACTGATACCCACTAGACCTGGGTCCTGCCAAAGTCTAAAACTGCAAAAGATGTGTTCATATGCTCAGCCCCATTCGTTTTGCTTGCAATGGTTGCAATGGTGCAGTGGCAGAAATGTCTCTGATCTGACCAAATGAGCTGGTTTTAAATAAAATGCCTACAGGATTCATCCCAAATCTCCTCCTGGTCCCAGGCCAGAGAGGTTGTTGCAGCCTGGTCTTCGCTGGTTGCTAGCGAGGAGCTGCACATCTGTCAAAGCTGTGCATCAGGAGTGCCTTCAGAGACACTTTCTTGTTATTTTGGTTTTGGCAGCCCTCAGTCCCTTCATGCCACAACCATTTTAACCACTGACACGCTAATCCTTTTTGACACTTCCACTCCTTTCTGCAGTCAAGCTCCAATGAAACATGAAGTGCCTCCCACGTTTCCACCTCAGCCTACTCAGAAGCATTTGCCTGGTGTCCTGGAGGAGGCAGAGCTGCTACATCCCTGCAGGAGAATTCTCTGCATCTGGGCTTTGTGCACCTCTGTGACACCAGCATAAACAGCAGTGGGACAAACTGGGACTACCTCCTGTGGCTCCTAGCCACCCAAGAGATTTTTGGTGCAGGAAATTAAGGGCAGTAGATAATGCAAAGGGCTCAGAGAGGACATGCAACTCTGGCTGTTGAGCAAGTGACTGCACATCAGCAGGTCCAGAGTACACTGGAGCTTGTGTGTGCTCACACTGATCATGCCAAATGGGTGGGACTCAATTTATCACAGAATCAAAGACTAGTCTGGGTTGTAAGGGGCTTTAAAGACCCTCTGGTTCCAACCCCTGCCATGGGCAGAGACACCTTCTACACAGACCAGCTTGCTCAAAGCCCCACCCAGCCTGCCCTTGAACACTTCCAAGCATGGAGCAGCTAAAACTTCTCTAGGCAACCTGTGCCATGGTCTCACCACCCTCACAGTAAAGACTTCTTTCTAACATCTAACCTAAATCTCTCCTCTTTTAGCTTAAAACTATCTCCCCTAGTCCTATCACTATCTACCTGTGTGAAATATCTCTCTCCCATTGGATGCTGCTCTGTGACATCCACACTAGGTCACAGTATTGTCCTTTTTTTTTGCAAATTAGGAACACTTATTTTAAACTATTACCAGTGTGCCTCTGATGTGCAGTAGATTTTTTAGATGTCATCAAAGTGCACATATATCTGTGTAGCTCTGGAATACAGAAAGACTAATTAAGTTTACATGTTCTATGGAAGAAAGAGTTGGAGACTGACTTTAAAAGCAGGCAAACTACACACTGAAAAGTGTGCATTGAATTGGATGTCCAGGGCTATGTCTGAGCACTCACAATGACATGGGCTTTCCAGCCAGATGATGTTCAGGCTGTGTAATAAGCCAATGACATTTTTTTGCCTTTGACTCAGAAAAGGAGGCTTAGAGATTAATAGAATTTTTAAGTCCAGAAAGATTCATATTATTTGATTACCTCCATAACACTGACTCACACTGAGCAAATATGTAGTGTTTGGCCAAAACATGATTTCCCAAAAGGTGCCTGTACATCATTTGCAACAGAAAATAATTGAAAAGTCCCAAGATCCAATTCCCCACTGCTATGTAATTACTGATGCCTATGTAATACACTATTGATTTGCCCATGTTTTCCTACACTCATTTTGCAGTTGCTAATGACTTACAAAACATAAAATGTTGGTGAAACAGACCCAAAGTCTTAACAATAATAAATCACAGTTCAGAGGTCCTTAATTCCCTTATTTCAACATTTTTTTTTTGTGGTCTGCATCCCCCAGCAGTCACCCTGAGGTTAAAGTGACCTGAGCATGGTAATGTTCCCTATTTATGGCCTTTCACCTGTAAATGTAGCCCCACACCCTTCCTTGCTGCCTTGTGCACTACTTGCTGCCAGCAGTTTTTGTGGACCAAAAGCAACAAACAATGTCTGCTGCTCTGGAGATCAGGAATGCAGGGATTCTTCACAACTTCACAGCCCCTTTAAGGATCCCAGTGGTCCTGGCAATCAATGTTTACTTTTAATGAGCCCAATTAGGTGCATCTCTCCATCACAGGATTATGAGGATTAGAAAAGGGTCAATTTGTAATTGTTCTTGTGATGGTCACTGCTACTTGCCACATTAATGAAGATTTATTAAATTAACAACAAATGTTTTTTCAGCAATTCAAAGTTCACACACACAGTTAATTAGTGTTGGATTCTATACATGCACTGACTTGGTGAACTGCTTGTATCTTAAGTGTGCAGAATTTATTAGGCTCTGGTCTTGGAAAATACATCCAGAACTTTGCTATACCTATTTATCACTGGTTTTGTTCCTCACAGAGCTATTAGAAACCCGCTGGAGTGCTGCCTGTATTTTTACCAGAGGCTCCCGCAAAATGTTTTTTTTCCTCAGCATATTGTAGAGTCCTCAGACAGCAGGTAAGGTTGCTGCAGAAAGGCCTGGATAGGAAATTGATTTATTTTTTTAACATTTCTTTTTCCCTCTCAAATCTCTAATTAATACATAAGACAATATTCAGCAACTTCAACAAAATCACTGAGGCATTAAGAGAAGAAATGTCACCATAATACTTCAGGGAGGAATATTCATGTAACCAACCAGCCCATTAATTTTTTGCTCACATTTTATCACCTTAAACAATATCACTCGGTCAAGGAGACCTAAGTATTTTTGTGACATTCAAGGTTAGCTTCAAGGGAAATGTTCAGGCCAGATTTGTGATCTAGATGGGATATCTAGTAAATACTTAATCATGAAAAATCAGCCTTCATTCAGCAAGAATTCAAGAGTTTTGGACTTCTCATCTCCAACTGGATATGGAAAAGAGTTTGTCTAGTTCTGCTGAGGTGCAGGAGGTGTCCAGGTATTTTGGAACCCAAATAAATTCTCCAATTTATTGAAAATTTTACTTCTGTCCTGGGCAAGCTACCATTTTCCTTCAGGTAGAGGTGGATTAAGGATGTGTAAATAGATTTAATCTGGTTTGGTGGCTGTAGCAGAACAAGCTGTAGTAATCACATGCCTGCTGGAAAGGAGACTTTTCCAACATCTATCCAACGAAGATATTTCCATGCTTCTCGCATTACTGGCATTACATCCAAGCATAAATCTTAATGTATTTTCCACCTGGAGTACTGGGTAGGTTTTCAGTAAATAAAATCCTCCACCCCTGAAATTATAGTTGTAAGTGTCTGATTTAGAAAATTCAAACTTTCTTGAGTGTTGAATTTGTTGCTGGGGACATGCTGTCAATATCTTTTATCCTTGGTGCTCCTTCCCATGAAACAGGGCATAATTAAACATCTGAACCTGGCTGATATATGGACAAATACATGAAAGATCATGAGGCTTCTCAGTTACTGTTACAATGAATGCCAGACAAATAATTGAGATGGACACCCAGCTACTCTGCCACGCCGCTGTATGCAAACCATGACAGCAGCTCCTGCCTAGGGGTTAAGGTAGCTCTGGTGTCCCATTAGATGGGCACTCTGCTGCCTTTCATTTGTAGGAATGAGGAGCTGGACTCCTGTTTCAGGTTTGACCCACTGAACCTGCTCCCTGTCCCCTGTGCACCCCTCCCCTGGTGCTCAGCCTGGGCATTATTCCACTTTGAAAACCAGATGGTCTCAGAAGAGTGGCAAGGTGGGAAGGGAACGTGGCAAGTGCAGAATGGCAATGTAAGGCTCTGGGAAGAATGGGAAGAGACTCTTTAAAATAATGGTGACAAATGCTGACAATCCTGAAATTTCCTGAGTTTCCCCAAAATTTCAAACAAGCAAAAATGTTAACTGCACAAAAATAGATCATCAGTCTTTGGTTAAGATCAGTGGCAATATGTGTACTGCTACAGTTCTGGGTGTCTGCAGAAGCAGAGTAGGTTCCATATCCTGTTCCTCCACACTGGAGCATTTTGCCAATCCTGCCTTCTGAAGATGGTTTGGTGGGCAAGACACTGACCTGGAGCCTGACACTGGGCTGAGTGTTGGCTCCCACAGAGACTTCATGCTGAGGCCTGGAGAAGTTGTGTCCATCTACAACTATACATTGCTCAGAGCCCTGACTTCCACTTGAGAAAGTAAGTCCCACTGGTGTCCCTTTGCTGATGGTGTTTTATTTGCCATCTCTGGGAATTAGCTGTCAGGGTTTAATGGTTTTAAATGGCTTTGGTGAATAAAAAAAACTTTTTTTTCTCATGCTTGGTCCTCTAATGGGGATAATAAACTTGTCACACCTCACTGGTCTGTTGTAAGACATGTTAAAGATTATGAGGTGCTCACAGGCTGTTGTATGAGACATCTGAAAGCACTGGGGGGAGATGAAGTGATACCATTGTGAAAAAGGGAAGAAAGATACAGCATTGACTGATTGATTTTTTTTTGTCTTGTAATAATGCACACAATCTGTGCTGATCAAACAATGAAGATTGTGGAAGCTGACCAGGAATTCAATATTTTTGCAGTGCAACTCTGATATAAAGGATTGATCAAAAAATGGATCCTTTCATTAGTGCATAAAAGTTGAGGGTCTGTGTTAAAGAACTTGTGCTGTTTCCAGCATCCTGTGTGGCTGTCCTCAAGGCATTCAGGCCTGTGTGATATTATATTCAACCAGTGAAAGTGAAAATACTGGAGGACTTCATCATCTATTGCAGAATAAACTCTACAGAAGGGTCACAACCCTGTTGTGCTTGTTCTGTGGCATCAGAGTTGGATGCACAGAGCAGTGTGCATTGTGAGTAGCTGAACCAGGGAGAGGTTCTGACCTCTGTGCCTTCATGCCAGTCAGAAATGATGAGAAGATGCAGTAGTAGCAGATGATGTCTTTTTTCACCTGGTTTGCTCATCAGTGTGCAGCCCCAGCACAGAGGGTGACGCAGCTCGGTCACATCTTTGGTGGTGCTAGACCCAAGGAAACCATTACAAGGTACAAAGGCTTCACGAGGCATTTCATGGCCTGTGCTTGTCTCTTTCACATGCTCAGGTGCATGAGGGACTGGGATTTGAACTGGTGAGGGAAGGGACATGGACCTGCTGCTCTTCTCTGGCCGGGCTGTGGATGTGTGGGGCTGGGGCTGGCGCTGTCTGTCCCCAGGGGTGTCCTGTGGAGCTGCTTCTTGGAAGGACAGTGGCACAGGGTGGCACAGCCCTGCACTGCTGTGTGTGGCTGTACACCTGCCCCAAGGCTCTGCATCATCTGGGGGGGAAATTTGAATTATGTGACTCACTGTCCCACTGTGTGCACTAGGAACATTTCCAGCAGCTCTCCTCTGTACATGCATGGGGGGCTGGGGATATCTGGAGAGCCATTATCAATCACCCTCCCAGCATGAGCTTTCCATTTAGAGAAAGAATTGGAAACCCAGAAATACAGGAAACAAAACTTAACTCTCGCTGTTTATTAGCTACAATTACACTGCTGTCAAATGCCTGTGCAAGAATCAGTCTGTGTGCAAACCAGAGGCTTTCTTTTTGGAGAGGAAAGCAAGCAAACAAACCCTGACCTTGTCAGTGCTTGGGAAGTGGTAGGAAAGTGCTTTGGAGCAGCCTCATCTCCCCTTGCTGGTGTTTGACAGCCACTGCAGCCTGGCTTTGTGTCTGTGTTCAGTGAGCTTCCAGCTGCAGGTTTGCAGGATTTTCCAAGTACTGCCTGAGAAAGAATTCTATTTTCTGTGTATTTGCTTATGAAACTAGAAATGAGCTTGCTTCTTTTGATGAGGTTTATCTAAATAAATAGGCTTTTTTTTTTTTTCCTTTAAAGGCCTTCATTTATACTTAGAACCTGTATTAAGACTTGCTGCAGAGTCTGAATACTTCCAGAATACTTCAGACTTCCAGCAGACGTGTAACTGCCAGGGGAAAAGGAAAATATTTCATTAAAAAAAGAAAACTGAAGAAAACCACCAACGAACACTTGAATCAAAGTGTTGAATTAATGACAAACAAAAACTTTAGGCCTTTATGATCAAGGATTATGATGATAAATTATGATCATCACCTGGGAGGAACTAGCAGAAGTGGTGGCTCAGGAGAAAATGGTCTACAAATACACTTGACTTGGAAATAACAGGAGGATTTCTTGCCATCAGAAAAATGGAACAGCTTGGTAATAAAACCAGAGTTGTACAGAGCCAAACAGGATTTGTACCAGCTGACAAGGGAGGGATCTTACATGATGCAGGAGCCAGATGTGGTAATTCTGGAGGTAGTTTCCAGGACTGGGTTCCTAAGAGGGTGGTCAGACTTTGGAACAGAGAGGCTGCACAGTCTCCATCCTTGGAGGTTTTGAAGACCTGACTGTAGATGGCCCTGAGCACTCTGCTGTCACTGACTGGGCTCTGATCAGGGGACTTGGACAAGATCATCTTCTAAGGTGGTTAAATACAAAATCCAGTGACAAAAAAGCAGATATCCACCTCTTTTTCTTGTGTGTTTATTTTTACATATGCTCTTTATGGGTAAATACTCTTTTATTCCTCTCTTGTATTTATCCCCAAGCTGTACATCATCTTCTTGCAGGAGTAAGTGAAATGTGAATGGGAGCAAGGGTGAACTTTTGTTCTGAAAGTTAAGATCAGCCAAGATTAATGGTCTTTTTTAAATAAAACTCAGCAGGTTGTGCTGAGTGTGCATTGAGTGTGTATATGACAGGAAGGTGCAAATCCTCACAGAAAAGCCCAGAGAAAGTGCTAACTTAAAGCTTTGCCTACAGCAAAGGAACTCAGGAATATGTGTGGGTCAGCTATTCCAATGGGCTCCATTTGCTTTACTCTTTCTCCTTATGATCTTTTTCTCAGTTTAGAGGTTTTACTCACAGAGGAAGAATTCCTGATGCTGCTAATTCACATACTTGATTGATCTGGGGGTTGATTTGGGGATGGAAGCCATTTACTCTTTCACAAATCCTCCCTCCCCTGGGCTGCCTGCCCAGAGTCCTGCAGGTGTGGGGCCAGAGTCATGTCAGGATGCTGTGCTGGCTGATGGTCAGCGTGCTCAGCACTGTGGCAGGTCCTGCCTCACATCCTCAGAGACTGTTCAGAGCTACATCCATACCTGTCAACCTCATGAGGGCTGGAACCTCTACATCTAGTCAGTTTTTTTCCTATTTATCTCTGAATAAGCTTTGGAAATTACTTTCCTCCCCTTTAAATTATTTTTTTTTGGCACAAGATCCATGCTTCTGGCTCTACTGGTTAAAGAGCCATGGCTGGATTTACTTCCCTCCCTGACTTTAACCTGCTGTTCAAGGCTACAGTGATTGAACACTGCCTTGCAAACCCAACTCCTATATTTTTAACACCATATAACTTTTGCTGGTATTTCCCTAATGGCCTGGGAATGTGAATAATTTTTTTCCCGTGAAAAAACCGCCCATTTATATATTTCTCTTGAGAGACAGCATGATCTGACACTGCCTTTAACCCACAGCAAGGTATTTAATTTGTTGAATGGGTACTAGGAGGAGAAAAACTTATGTAGCACAGTCCATAATAGATAGTCATTTACCAGGTAAAATACTGCCCATATTGAAAATGCAGCAGGATTGAAACAATGGCATTTTCATTCCTTTTCTACTTTTCTCCTCATAACCTTTTTACACAATTTATATGAATTTACATAATATAGCAGCTAAACCTTATAATTAACAAATCAGTATGAGGCAAGACCAATAAATAAATACTTTTTTCCTGTGCTGAATGGGGAATGAAGCAAATGACAGAGTTAAAATATGTCTATGTGGTGAGGAAAGGCAAAATAATTCATGGATAAAAGCAGACTCACCTTGCTGGATTCAGGATTACAGCCAGGATTTCACCTTATGCTGGTTATGGAGTCATAGAATGCTTGGGGTGGAAGGGGCCACTCAGTTCCAGCCCCTCTGACCATGGGCAGGGACACTTCACCACACCAGCTTGTTCAAAACCCCATCCAGTGTGACCTGGGAACACTTCCAGGGATGAAAGGATTGCACAGCCTCTCTGGGCAACCTGTTCTACTGCCTCACCACTCCCTGAGTAAAGAATTTCTTCCTAATAGCAAACCTGTCATTTCAAAAGTCATTAACCTTTGTCCTGGTGAGGATCAAATAAGCACACCAGCAGTATGGATAGCAATCTGAAAACCCATGTCAGTGTTTGTGTGGCTCTCAGTGATGCTGTCACATTTTCCTCTGCAACACCTTGCAACCCCATTTTGAGACTGTGGAGCTCCCCAGAGTTCTCATGGGAAGTTACCCTGAGGTAACCCCAGTGGAATTATTCCAGGGTCAGGATTCCCAAGTGTGATCTGAAAGCCACTGAAATCAATCACCAGAATATTCCTGTTCGTGTCAGAGGAGCAGCTTGCTCTAGGATTGAAATCTCCCACTAATGTAATTATTCTCTGCTAAGGGAGGAAAATGGAAAAGTGAAGATGGCATTTTGTACATCAAGGTCACACACACCATCCAGCTCTCACAGTCTTAAATGGCCCTGTATGGAGCTTTTATTCTATTTCAGACATAAAGATGTGTGAAGTGCATCCCAGCTCTGCCTCCTTCCTGCCACTCAAGGTGAGTTTTGATGGAGAGCTGAGAGAAGAGGCTTTGTACTTCAGGCAGAGGGGGCATTGGGGCACATGGGGGATGAGCACCACATCTGACCTGAGCAGAATTAGGGGCAGGGGATAGAAATTGGGAAGCCTTTGCTGGCTGACCCCACGACAGGTTTCTAACATCACAATGGTTCCCCTGACCCTGCTCTGATCATATATAATCTTTACTGCTGGAACTCTCACCCTCATAATCCTGCTCATTCTTACATTGATCCAGCAGAAAGCACTTTCACAATCAAAAAATATTTCTTTGTTTTTGTAATGATTGTTTTCTTAATTTTTAGGAATTGAATTATCTTTGTTCTGATTGGAGGCACGAGAAAATCTATATCACTACCTAACTTTGTGCTTGTGCTCTGAATGAAATTATGGTTGATTAGTTTCAGTTAAGTTAGTTCAAATAAAACAGGAGAAAATGGTTTCTGAAAAGCAAATAAAACATTAAAAACACTCTGTTTCTGGTCCAAAATCTCCATCTGTAGAAGGTTTGTAGAGATAGTTAAGTTTCCTTTAAAATTCTTCAGCACAATACCTGGCTTGACTATGGTTTAACTTTATCTATTTATTGATTACATGAATCATTCAGTTCCTAAAAAGTCAATCCTCTCTGCTCTCCTCCACCCTCATTATGGACAGAAGTCAAGGTGAATCTTTCCATTAACTTCTGTGATCTTTGGATAAAGCACTGAAACACAATCCTGCGAGTTGGGCATCAGAAATGAGCTGGGCACAGGAGGTTATCTCTGCTCCAGCTATCCCAGTACCAGGGCAGAACCAGGGCAGTGAGACACAGAGCTGACACTGCCCCTGCAGTCAACTTGGAAATGCTTGTTTTATGGTCTTAAAGAAGATTTGCACCTTGGAGAAAATGCTCCTGTAACCAAACAGCAGCCTCTTAATTGTGCCACATCATCGCTCAGTAATAGAATGGTTTAAAAGTGTGACTACAGCAAACAGGAATTTCTGTTTTGCACCAGACCACTTAGAAAGCTTTGTCTTTATGCAGAGCATCAGGACCTTTCTATGTCACATTCTATTTCCATCTCTTATTAAGAGAAAAATTGATTTGGTGTGCCAGGGGCTTCCCATTTGCATTTCAATTACGGATTTCAGTGGCTTCTTAGTCTTTCCAGGCTTTTAAAGGACTAGTATTTCCTACAATATATTCTGAAGAAAAAAAATTTAGGGTTTGAGATGGAACAAAGTTCATTAAAAATAAAGCTCATCATAAGGGCTGCCACCCTCACAGTCAGACTCATTGACAATTGTTTATATTTCCATTGTTTATTAAATAAATAAAGAACTCATTACTCAGAACTGAAAACCACTATATGTGACCACATGACTTCCATGATTTTCCACACCCTAAAGATTTTATTTAAACCAATTTAGCAGTGCTGTAACAGAATCTGTGGGGGGTGTCTGGAAAGGGGTAAAGAAGGTGATAAGGGCAATAGAGCCCAGCTGGGGATATGGGAGTTTGGGCTCCCAGCACTTCAGAGCCTACCAAGGAGCCAGAAAAATGTCCTTCAAGCTCAAATTCCCAGATCTTCACCTTTGCTGGGATTCCCAGGAGCAGAGCCCCAAAACTGAAGTAGAAAACTCCCCACTTGTACTCTGTGGTTCAATTGCATGTACAAAATTTCAAAACAAACTGCTGGTAAGGTTATGAAAGCAGATTGAAAAAAGTCTTCTCTCCCCACTCTTACCCCATTTCTCTCACACTGAGCACATTCTGGATAAAAGCTCTGTGTGCAAATCTCACTCCAGGAGTTTTCTCTACACTCTTCTGTGGAAGGGGCTTTACTCAGGTAAAAGGTAAAAAAAGGTAAAGGTGAGCTCTTTAACACCTTTTCAAAAGTTTTTTAACACAGCATTAAATCACATTTCATTGCTCCATCTTTTTCAACTCAGCACACTTTTTATGAATCATTTGCTTCTCACCAGAAGGGATTTTTTTACCCACACTTATTTTTTTGGTGCACTGTGGGGACTCCTGGCCATGCTGCCATCAGTTTTTTTCATGCCACACACTCTCCCAGGCAGGTCCTTGTGGAGCAGCTCTCCCTGTTCCCTCTACATCTCCTCTGGCAGAGGAAATGCAGGAAATACAGCCTCCTGCATAGCAGGAAGGGATTTCCATCCAGTCCATAATTCATTCTGCTTTTTCCATGTACTGCACATGTCCTTTCTTACCGTTGGAAAGGAAATTAAATAATTACACTGCCTGCAAGAAGCATACTTTATGGCTTGCATTTATGATAAAATTATGGAGCTGTTGCAATGAAATATTCTATCAATACATTAAAACAAAACAAAATCAGCATGGCAATAAAAAACTCTTATTGTCCCTGTTTCATCCCTGGTTTTCTTTTGTTTGTTTTATTTAGTGCCTTTATTAAAATATTTCTGTTATAATACTGGTTTTAATGCTCTATTGTTTTTATAATGGCATGATTTTTATTGTAACATCACCTTCAATTTAATATGTCTTTCCATTATATCTGAATTGCTACTAAAATGGAATTGCTCTTGTTATGGATATAATACCCTTGTAGAAAGTTTTAAGAGCCACTTCTACTACATAATTACAAAAGAAAACCCAGAAAATGGCATAAGAAGAGGGAAATCCTACATGTCCCAACATGGAAATCTGGAGAACAGTGAAGTAATAGTACAGCTGTCCCAAAAAAAGGGAACATTTGCCCAAAAATCTGGGCCTAACTTTACTGAAGTACTTTTAGCTATATATTAGATATCAAACCTGAGGCAGTCATATTTAACAGTAGCTTCTGCTATCATATGTTCCATGTTTTAGTGAAATAATAATAATAAAATAAATTGATGGGCTTTAAAGTTCCACAGATCAACAGATAAGACATGGATGAATTTTATTTCTCATGTGACATTTTGAGGGAGGAATAAAACTCCTTATGTTCACACAGTTCTCTTTTGAATCATTGAAACATATGGTAGCAGATTTATGGCAGTTTATCAGAAGATTTGTATATACATAGATACAAACTAAATATGCATGTAAAACTGTAGCGGGCTCTTTTGCACTCTAGCTGAAATTTATCTCAGGGTGGATCTGCAATTTCCAGAGAGTGAATTATAGTCTGAATTCTGAGTGACAGAACTCACTGCATTGGTTATCTAAGGATAATGCATTTTAATCTCAGCATCTCTCCAGGGCGGTGCAAATTAAAAAGAAAAAGAAAAAGAAAAAAAAATAAAGACAACACATGCACACACACAAACTCCTCAAGCCATTTTGATAAATTTCTATGATCTTATCTCTGCAGAGCATTTTCTTTTAGGCAGGGTAGAGGTTTTTTTTGCTTCAGAGGATAATACGGGAATTCAATCATTGTTTTCCAAAGTGCGTCTTATTTGCAATGGTGTGGTCTGGGCGATTGCCTTGCTCAAAGAGGAGGACAATATTTCAGCTAACAGGGTGGAAATCAATAGCAAAAGATTAAAGCTCAAAGGATGAACAAGTGCAGGTGAACCAAAGGAGAAAGTGACAGTGAGAGCTGCCTCTAAGTGCGATGCCTCAATTAACTCATCGCTGGGCTCCCGACAGCCGGGCTTTCTTCTTGGCTTTGAAGGATTCTTTCCTTTCTTCTGATAGTTTTGCAACTCCCTAGCAATTTCTAGTTGCTGCTTGATCCCATATTCCTGTCGAACCCTGGTCAGTCTGTTTTCCTGCTTGGTGACTTTGCTAACTACATTCTGGCTGAAAAATCAGTTTAGCTCCCTGGGTTTCATAGAATATTTCCGTGTCTGCCCCCAAGGCTCACATACCTGATAGCAATGCCAAGGTGCTTCGTTGCACCCCTTACCCCAACATCTTAGCCCTCCACAAATGCTAGGATACAATCATTGGATTACCGTCATCAAATAAACAAACTACCAGCTAGAAATTATAAGGAAGAAAAGAGAGCTAAATGATATGCAGGCACATGATGAGTACTGTGTGCATTTGGCTCTGCTTGTCTCTAAAAGGAGAGAGAAGGGCTGGAAAAAGGCAGAACAGATGCCCAGATGTGTGGGGAAGGAATGGCTGCACAGATTAGGATGCTACAATTCAGAGAAGATTTGGTCTAGGTAGGATATAATTAGAGGTTACAAAATGAGGAATGGCATGCACGGGGCAACAAGGGAGGAACTGCTTTGTGCATCTCCCAGTTGGGGAGCTGGGGAGCAGCAGTTAGATTAACAGGTTTGAAAAACGAAGAAAAAAAATTAATTTCCAGTGTGCATTTAAGCTGAAAAACTCCTCCTTGCAATACATTGTGGCTGCTGAAATAAATATGATGAGCTTGCCCTCACTAGAAGTTTGCATAGATATAATTTCTGGGCATTTGCTGGTGTACAGGAGATTTTTAAGATGTACTAAGGTCATTATACACCTCAGTATGTGCAGAGGGAGAGAGGGCAGAGAGGGACAGAAGAGGGAGAAAGAGGGAAGGAGGGGGAATTTTGGCCACTGGCATGTTTTCATGGAAACACATGGTTATCACAGCCTTGACAGCTTTACTTACTTTTGGGGCTGGGATGAGCAATTACCTTGACAAATTATGTTTGGCAAACTGAAGTAAACAGGCACCTTTGCCAGCCTGTTCCTACCGTGGCATTGTCCTGCACTCCCCCATCCCAGTCTCACTGACTGCCCTTCACTGGCCCTGAGTTACTGTCACTCCTGTCTGGGACAGTGAAAATATGCCAGCACTGATCCTGTACGTGCTCATAACACTTTAGACTCCCAATGACCACAGAAAATTTTAACCCTTAATTGAATTGCATTTGGTGCAAGTCTGGGGGCTTGTACCTTAGGTACAATCACCTTTTCCCAGCGTTTAGTCCTTCTCTGCTGTGCTGGCTGGGAGCAGAACAAGATTCCCAAGATGCCCCATTTCAGTGGGGTTCAGCTAGGGCTCTGACTGTGAACAAGGCTCTGACTGTGATGGCAGAGATTTTGTCTGGACTGAAACTGTGGATTATTTTTCAGGATGCACAAAAGCAAGTCCTGGTATATTGTCATACATTTGGTTCTATTGCAAAGGTTGAGAATAAGTATATTTATTCTGAAATGATGACAAATTTTATGCAGTCTGAGGATTTGGGAAAAAAAAAAAAAAGGAAATATTCATGTCCAGGACATCCCCTCTGTCACTGCAGGTGACAGATAGGTTTCTTGGCCCTTGCTCCAGTTCCTTATGTAAATGGATAACAATTCCTGAAAGAATTTCCTTACACTTCTACCTGGGTGACTGCTTTTCTTTCCTGAGCCGTGTGAAGCAGACAGGCAGAAAACTCCAGGCTGGGATGTCTACCACTGCTGAAGAACTGGGAATAAATCCCTAAGTCTATGTAACATCTGGTGGAAAATAAACTGGGCTGAGACAGGGGATAAGAGTGACAGGTTTTGATAGCCCTTTTCAGGCTTAAGCTCTACAAACTCAGCCTACATGAAATTCCCTTGGAAATTCAAAGGTAGAAATGCTCCACATCAGGTCCAGTAGCAGAGCACTGGCGTGTCTGAGCCTCAGCAAAAACCAGAGGCAAAGTAAATACCTTGAGCAAGTCTCCATTCACAGACTGAGTGGTAGAGATGTGTAATTTTCTTCTAGGGAAAGCCATTTGGATGAATTTTTTCCCCAAGATAAATCCTTACTTACTACGTCAAGGACAGCAACATAAAATATATCCTCTTTTTCCAGCCACAAGAGAGAAGCACCTGTGAGCAGAAACCCACAAATGCCAGGTGGCTTAGCACCCTCTTTTAACTTCTGAGTTTTTATGACCAAAAGAAGATTCATGGTTTCCTATTCCCACTTAGCTTTGCTGAAGCAGATGTGAAAGGTTGATGTTTCCAATAAATGGCACTAACACCCATTGCACATCAATGATACCGAAATGGAGGCCATGAAAAAAATTTGAAGGGCTGAAAGGAAATAAGGCTGTAGCTTAAAAAAGGGCAAAGTGCAGCCACAAAGAGCACACAGAAATAAAAATCAATCTGTATTTTTCTCTGCAAATTATGAACTGGTGCAATGATGCCACAGGAATTTTGGTGTATATCTGGCCTTCAGGCATTTTTGGTCTATTCCTGTAGTTTTGGCTCTGTAAACTCATAACAGCAGTTGTGTAGAAATGTTTTGCTGACACCATGTGTGAGGAGAAAAGAGTAGGAGGAGAGTCACACTCACAGCCTGTTCTCTCATTTTACTGTCTCCCACCCCTCCCAAAATGCAATTTTATGACACAAATTCAAAGTTGAAAGTTTGTGACTAAAAGCAATGGCAAGTCAATCAAATTACGATTGGTGGGGCATTTTTTGTGGTTTTTTTTTAGGGGGTGCATTTTTGTTTTGTTTTGTTTGTTTTTCCTTTCAAAATTCTTCTAACTGGGATCTTTCACTAAAATTTGCAAGGATTGGAATCTGTTTTAATTCTCATTATGTGCAACATTCCCACCAGGTCTTTTCTGACTTAATATTAATTTACTCCTATTTTATGGACATAGAGTAGTATTGACTGATAAACTCTTCTAAAGGTCCCCAAGCACTAAAAGCTGTCTGAAGGAAGAAAAGTAGGTTAACTATAGGATTTGGATGACAAAAACACTTCCTTAGGGACTCAAGAATCACATTCTCATTTGTGTGAGAGGACAAATGCTGATGAATATATATAAATACTTTGGCACCTCATGTAGTTTGTAAGGTCAGAGTTTCTCTCCTGCTCAGAGGCATGAGACCAGTCCTCATTTGCTTCTGGGGGTGGTGCTGGACACAGCTCTCTTTGAGTGTCACAAACCCTTGGAGTCACTGCTCCAAATACTTCATGCTGGGGGGAAGGTTCTGGAGAATTTAACCTCTGCTGGACATAACTAAAATCCAGCAATTTCCACACCAACAAAAGCTCCTCCTCAGGAAAGAGAAAACACAACATGCAGAAGAAATGTTGCCCTGCCAGGACACTGGGTGTTTGAATATTTCCCAGCCTGGAGACACAGTGAAGTCCCTGCAATTTTCTGATACCAAAAATTGCACACTGACCTCCCATGGCAAAAATTGCACCTGCAGCATGGCTCAGGTGGCTACTCTCATCCTGATTTCCTTCCAGCCCTGCAGTACTTCCCTGCTCATAACTCAGCAGCAGCAGGTGAATTCACAGCCTTGCACTGACACCAGCCCAGAAGCAGAGACTCAAATCCAGCAAGCTGAAGACCAAAACACGCCACTGGTATTTATTAACATAGCCTTGTAAATCAAACCAGTCTGCCTGTCTGGTGTCTTGTCCAGAAATTATTGCCTCATTCATCTTAGCCATATTAAGCAGGCCACATTTATCAAGGTTGCATAAAAAAGAGATGTATAAAGACCATTCCTGGACAATACTTACATGCAGGTATCATGCCTACAGCAACTGTCCATTTTGCAGGGATGCACAAGCTGTTTGACATTGCTAGGTTGTATAGAACGAGAGGGGAAAGTGCTTATCCGTGTATAAGTGTACAGGCAGGGATACAAAAAACTCAGAGGTGAAACTTCAAAACTTAACCACAAAGGCTGAATGAAACACGCTAAGCTCAAAGAAGTTCCTATGTTTGTGTGGATATTTTGGTAAAGATTTTGTGGAACTGTATCCGGTAACAACAATATTCTCTCTATGCTCCCAATATCTTACTGGGAACAGGGAGCTGTACCATATAGATATTGTCAGAAACACCTTTGTATTCTGCCAGTCACTCATCTGCTGAAGCCATCATCACCAATGCTTTGACTTGGATGAATTTCCAGCAGGACAGAGGCTGCATTTCACTGGAGCCAGCTGCCAAGCACTGTCCCATGTCTGGCTACTTGGTGGCCAGATCCCTCAGGAGTCTTTTCACCTCTTCCACTGACCACTTTGCCAAAGTCTGGGACAGTAGGTCCAGGACAATTATTGAAGCTATCTGTTCCCTTTTACCATTCACAGATTATCTTCCAAATCAAATGCAAGAAAATGTTAAATAGTCCACATCAAGTCCATGAAGTGGAATCATATTTCTTTTCCTGTGATTTGTGATTGCTATGAGGTCTAGTACATAGCTGGACTCTGTCAGAGTAGTATATTATTGTGCTGGGCAGTGCACAGTCAAGCAGAGTCCCTGCCACTGGAGTTCCCACACTGAGAGACAGTCTTTTATTCAAAGAATTTATAGTCTAATCAGAAAAAAAAGCAGGAAGGTTGGGAAAATGGGGGTAGCAGCTTTCCATGAACACATATCAATAGAGCTTCTTCACAGAGAAAGTCTGTGAAACTGTTTACATTGTTTTTTTATTAAAAAAGGATATGAAAATGGATGCTTTAAAAATGGATGTTTTAGAAAAGTAATTGCTTTAAAAATTAATCTTTTTAATCTACTTTATTGAAAAAAGTTATACAGAAGGCAGTGCAATTGCCTTTGGGAAAACTTACCTATTTTTTTAGACTTCACCATGAAAATCACAGTATAAAACTTCTAATTTCCAAGATGATCAAAATTATACATGTAAGATGATATGCTTGTGAGTATTTGTAAATACAATATTTTGAAATTTTTCCTTTAGAATTGTAGAATATTTTTACAGGTTTTTTTATTTTTTTTTTTTTAACCCACTTCACTATCTGTAACCCCACTTTGACTTAGTCACTGCCTGTATGTTTCGGATGACAGAATAAATGTTAAAACCTTTTACTTCTTCAGCAACAGATTTTCCATACATCACTGTCACAACCTGAAGGCCTGAGAGCCAGCAAACCTCTTGAGCTTTCTGGAGACAGTTATACCATTATTAGAAATCTAAACATGCCAGAACCCCAGGACAGGTGTTTCTGTCTTTATGGGTAAAGCTATTATACCTTAAACCACTCCCTGCTCCATGCTCAGGCAATGCTCATATGAAATTTGAGAAACAAATTACAGCACAAAGGCACCATGGTTTATGGTTGCTTTTTTGGGACATCCTGTGGACTGGATTCTTTCTGAAAGGGGAATTCTACTTGAGGAAGAGATGTTGAGGTTTTATGACATTTTCTGTATTAAACTGAGAACCAGATATTAAAATTGCATGTGTGTGTGCTGCTAAGTGTAGGACAGAGGAACAACCCCTCCTTGTGAAAGCTGATATTCCCAGACAGGGATGCAGGAGGTTCAGGGTCAGTTCCTTGCTCTGAACCTGCAGAGATCCCACTCCAGACCCCTGGCTGTGCAGCCAGCCTTGCACCTGGGTCTTGTGGTGGTTTCCTCAACCAGGAATTCCCAAAAAAGGCTAGATGAAGATGATAGTTGGCCCTGTTGTGTTTCATCTCCTGAGTTGTGGCTGTGGTGGTACCTCTGTGTCCCCTGTATCACCGTGGTGAGGTGCTGGGTAATGTTTCCAGCACACTGAAACCTGTAGGTGTACAACCCCCAGGGGAATGGGGACAAAGACAGGACAAGAGAAAGCTTAGAGAAGAGGAGGGATTGATTAGGTCCTAACTGTTCACTGCATGAAATACACCTATTGTATATAATGTATATAAATGTGGTATGTTCATAATAGTGGCTAGCTGCTGCTCATGGCCACTACTCAAAACCAGATGAGATGAAAAAAGGAATTGTGTTAAATGGAGGGAGGGCAAAACACCTCAACAGGCTGGGACCTGAGGAGTCTCTTTTGCAGAAAAGGTTAAAATATGGGCAGAGCAAACATTTTGTGCAGGATTTTCAGACACTGGTGAATCTCTTTTCAACAACAGTCCTCTCCAGAGGATCTCCTGAATCTCCCTCTGACACATCATTTCTACCTCTTAACATTTTGGTTCTTTAGATAATCTGTCATCCCAGCCAGCAGACCACTGCAGTATGAAGTTGCAGATCAGCCCAGCTTTTGCCCAGAATGCTAAATCCCAGCAGAGCAGCTGGGTGCAGTGTGACACCAAACAGCTGCCTGGCTCCTGACCCTCAGCTGAGCTGGCCTGGGGCTGTGCCATGGGGATGCTTCCCTGACTGGGGTGCCCCTGCACCTCATCCTGCATCCTACCCCTGTATCCTCATCCCTCTGTGAAGTTACACTGCACGTAGGAGGGGAGGGAAGCAGCAAATATGTTTTCTGGCTGTGTCCACAGCAAATAAATCACCGTGTATGAATTATGGAGCGAGATTGGTACACAGCATGATACTGCTGTTATAAATGCCGGGGTTATTAGTTATGCTGGGATGCTGGAGGAGACAAATCAGTGTGGATGGAGTGTGGATGTGCAGCACAAAGATTAGGGATGATGGATTACTGTTGCCTGTCTCTGGGATGGCAGCACTGTCTGAGATCTGTGTGTGGCCAGGCAGCCCCAGAGCCAGAGAGGCAAAACTCCCTGGTGGAGCTGGGGAGATCTGGTGGCGTTATGTGGGTGGTCATGTTGGGATGCAAGGAAACCAGGATTCACCCTTATTTCTTATTTCCTGCTGCTTCTGAGCAACAAATGGAATTGAAAATGCAAGCCTGTGCAGCAGCAGCTCTCTCAGGGGTGACTGTGAGTAAGTGACAGGTATAAATTGTAGCCCCTGCAAGCAGTTAGGAGGCCCGTGGGAATGAGAGGCATCATAACATGAAAATGAAGGTCAGCTACAATGCCATGAACATGCACTGATCACCCAGTATATTACAGGGTCTTTAAGAACTAGCAGAGGTGCTCAGTCTTTTGCAGCCAAAAGGGGTCAGAGGACAGCTCAGTGATGCCCATGAGAGCCAGGGATGTCTGCAGGATGGGGCAGAGCCACAAACCCCTTCCAGGGTTTGGTGTTTCTGTAGCTATCAGGCAGGAGGTATTTGCTTTGGGCTTTTTTCCCTGTAGTACAGCTCTCTGGGATTTAGCAAATATGGAACAGGATAGTAGGAGGGAAATGGTGACTCTACCCCAGCAATTAAAGCCCAGTCTTTCTGTGATGTTTCTATTCAAATTGTGGTAAAAATAAAAAAATCATCTTTATAATGACCCAAACACAGCTTATTTTCACTAAGTTATTTCACTAAAATATATTGGAATAAAAATACAAGACCAGAAAGAGCAACAAAGCATTTACATGGATCTTATTACAAAGACTTTCAGCCAAAGAGATCCACATTTTACTTTCTTTTTAGTTGTTCTGTGCTCAAAGGACAAAAAGACAACTTTGAGGAGGAAACTTTTCTCAGGTAAAATATTCCCAGGTAAAACATTCAGAACTCTATGAATGACTTAGAAAAGTACTATTTTCCCTTCAGAAGAGACATGGTTTGTTTGGCAGCTATTGCCAGGCATGTAATGTGTAATAAAATTACTTGCAAAGATTTCAGGAAAAAAGGAAAACTGGATCAGGACTAAGCAAGGTCCATCAGAGACATTTTTATTTGCTGGGACAGGGAATCCAAGGGCATCAGCATGCATCTGGGACAGTCTGTGGACCCTGCTGTGTTCTCTTGAGCAGAGGCTGGTGGGCTCACAGACAGATGTGGCAGACAGCATTTGCCTCTGGGCTGTTCCTCACCTTTCACTACCTCCAATTCCCATCTAGGCAGAGCTGGGAGGCTTGTGAGATGAGCTGCCCTGAACCCTCACCTGCTCCTCATGGACTGCTGTCTGCATGCCAAGAGTGCCTTGTGCTCAGGGACAGATACCTGGCATAGCACAATTGCTAAAATGAGCTTTACTTGCAGATGTAATGGACTACATGGATGGAGTCCAAATGGGGAGATGCAACAGCCACTCAGCAGTGAAATAAATCCCCAAACCCCAATCTAATGTGTAAAGACATTTTTCACAGCTGCAGATGAAGAGCCTTCTGGTAACAGCATAAGTCTCTGGGAAATTCTGTCGGGATTTTGTGGGCTCTGATCCCACTGTACCCTAATTTCCATTGTCCACTAGGGCTCTTATGTGGGAGAATCTGGTTTAGTTTTCAGTCCAAACCATGCAAAAGGCAAATCCTCATCATCCCCTAGCAGATGTGATGGGCTGATCATTATTGAAGATGATGTATTTGGGATTTGTAATTAAAATTAAAGCTATTTGGTATAGAACATGTAGAATTTAATTCCTCTCATTAGATATCTTAGGCTAATTGTTGTATCCAGCAGGGAGCAAATAGCATTGTAATTGCTTGATATCTCATGCTGGTTTGATTAGAAGATGATAGGAATGTGAAAAAAGAGAGATAACTCCAAGAAGAGCTTTATCTTTCTTTCTTTGACTTGTAAAATAAAATTAAAATTTTCAAACTGACTTTCTCTTGCTGTCTCAGTGAGGTTACTGGGCTGAGGGGTGAAAATGCTGGTTTTGTTCACTCCTGGAGAGGTACTGAGTTGAATGGTGCTGTTTTAGGGATGCTCTCAGAAGGCGCCCATTGGACATGCAGAGGAGCTCTCATGAATGCTCTTTCCATCCTTCTGTCAGGGAAACTGAGGAACTGAAAGGCAAAGTGACAGGTCTCATGTCAATAACACAAAGAATAACCCCAAAGACCTTCCCATTCCTTCTGGGTTATACAGCTCTGAAAATGACCTTGTGGAGTTTGGAAAGGTGCCCTTGGCTCCATGACTGGGCTCCTGTGGCTCGCATTGGAGGCACCCAAAGTGCTGCAGGTTAGGATGGATGTGAAGGGAAGAAATTAGGTGAGCAGAAAAGCCTGACAGGATTTGACTTAGTGGGAATTTGAAGACTCACCACCAAGGAAAACTTTCCATGGAAGACATAAAGGCAGGGAAGCTTTGTGTCAGGCACCCACAGGCCTTGGGAAAATGAAAATAGCAGCCTCTACAGCCTCTTCTTTCTGTCCATAATATGAGATTTTCCACATTCCCCTGGTGCAATAATTGATACAATTACCAATTGAGGAGCCCAGCTCAGCCAGCCACCTGCATGCCACTCATCAGTGTGCAGCTCAAAGCCTGTGCAGGGAACTTCAGCCCCCAGCAATGACCCTTTCATTAAAAAACTGGCTGTGCATAGCCCTGTCACAATGAAAGAGGCAGGTCATACATCAGTCTTTTAAAGGAGTTTTTATGGTTCTTGCTGCTTCAGACTCTGAGCACCTCGTAATCTTTATTAACATCCTCTTCTCAGTGTTTCTACGAGGTGAGAAAATGCCATTGCCTTGATTTTTGCAGGTGAGGAAAAGAGGCTGATTCACACCATCCTTCAGGTGCTACAGATATCTTCTGATCCTACACCAAAGTATCCCTGCAAGCACCTGAGTTTTGCACCTGGGCAGATCATCTCAGTTCCAGGAGTTAAAGTAATGCCTAGCCAAGGCTGAAATTAGCTCTGTAAGAATTCCAAAGAACTGCTATTTAACCAGAAAAAGGTGCTGGGGGCAGGATCATGGTGCATATGTGGAGCACAGTGATTCCCAAAGCAGTCAGACTGGAGCTGCTGTACAGGGATGCACCAATCCCCAGCTGCCCCCTGTAAGTGGAGCTGTGACACAGGATGAAAGCAGGGTCTGGGAAGCAATCTCTTCTGCCCTGCCACTGTGTTAAAACTGGGCCTTTTTTGATGGGCTTCATAAACTTTTTAAGTGGGGTAAATTTTCATTTGTGTATCTGAATATTCGATATTTATTCTTTTTCTACCCTCATTTTTAGTTTACAAAGAGAATTGCTACTGCGTACTTTCAGCCCTTCCTATGTGGTGGCAATCTCTTATTAGAGGTTTTTTCCATCTGTGCTACCAGCTATGACTGGCTTTTGCTAATTGAGGTATGCAGGCACCTTCTGTGCCTTCTGCTTTTAACTGTTTTAAGCCATCTCCCCACACACACACATTAAATAAGCTTCACGTGCATGAGTTTTGTCTATGATAAACGTGGCTTTTAAGTCCAAACCCCAAACCTATAGCTAGCTGCTCTGCACCAGGCTATATTAAGCCCATCTAAGCAAGACTTTCTAGTGAGCAGAAGGGGGAAAAGTCTCTGTGGCTGCTGTACTGTCAGCCTTCCTATCCAATTTAATTAGTTCTGTGAAGCTCCTTGACTAAATTTGCATGTAATTTATTCGTCCTTGTTACGTGTGTTAATGATTTTGGTGCGGCGCGCTCGGGGCCCGCGGATGAAGCCGGCTGTGGGTGAAGATCTCTGCCCGCGGCAGGCGCTCACCCCAGGGAGGCACGGCCTGCAAGGTGCAGGAGGGGGATTCTGGAGGATAAACCCAAAGTTAGGCAAGGCTGAAAGGCAGGCGTGGAGCACTGGGAAGCTGCTGGCACTCCGTGTCTTCTGTGAGTTTCTGCACACATGTACAGAGGTTGATGGGAAGTGGCTTTTTGAAACTGGATTCTGCTGCTACCTGAGGGGGCAATCCCGTGCCAACCCCTTCGGGATTCCAGGCTGGAGTACACACACAGGGCTTTAAGAGAAATAAAACTGTGCCTTAAAGTGGTTTTTAGGGGTGTTTATGGGGTGTGCCAGCCATTGCCTGGGTGCAGCCTGTTACAGGAAGGAGCAGAGCTGTGCTGGGGACGGTGGTACAAGATGTCACCATCAAAGGCAGTGAAAAGGACAAAATCAGCTGCAGGCTGAAGACTGATGCTCCTGTCATTGCTGCTGGGGCTGCTGGAGCAACAACACCCCTCCCTCAAAACCCAGGGGGTGAGGAGAAACCTGCAGAAACCAGTTTTGTTTATTTGTTAGATAAAGACACATGAAGTGAAAAGCTGACTGTTTTATACCCATGTCTAAAGCACACAGGTCATCCATCAGGACTGAGTTTCCCAAGCAGTCATCTCCTTTGGAAGGAGAAGGAGGGTGCTACTGCCTGGCCATGGGACAGGGCCAGCAGTGAGCACGGGGTCCAGCTCACAGGTCTCCCTGCTTTCCTTTCCCCTGTTTCTTTCATGGGGAGAAAGTGAAGAACTAAAATCCAACTTAAAACATCTGGCTACACACTGGCAAAATAGCAGATTTCCTCCTCCCACTTGATTGCAAAACCTAGGTTTTCTCTACCTTTCCCTTTACATTTATTCATTTGCTTACAGGGACATGGAGGAATTCAGATCAGCACACTCTTTCTCTGTGTGGTGGAGCCCTGGTTTGACAAGACAAGGAAGGAGACTGCTTACTGCTCTGCTGTGCATCCAAATGAAGATAGCAGCAATCTAGTTCTGCATGATAAGCATAAAAATTGGTCATTTTATGCTAGATCATCTCCTGTTGTGCAAGGTAAAATGGTTTCACATATCTGTATGCCAGAGGCAGAACCACTTAAACATAGTCCAGAGGAATATTTCAGTATCCCCCAAAGTAATGACATTACTGATAACTACCAACTAGCAGACTATCTTTGGCTAGTGGTTTCTACTAATTTTATCAGTGGAGAAAGAGTTTGTGGGAGCTATTGCATCTTGATTTTGTTATTAATCCATCTGTACAGCTATGTTCTCCCTCCGTGGTGAATGTCAGCTGTGGGAATTTTCAGAGTGGACAAAGGAAACACCACGTCTGGAAGGCACAGATTGTTGGTTAAATAAACCTTCCCCAGGAAAGCATTTGGATATCATAGAATCATAGAAAGGCTTAAGTTGGAAGGGCCCTTAAAGATCATCTAGTTCCAGTCCCTAATGGGAGCAGGGGTAGAGGAAAGGGAAAATCTGCTTCCAGACACAAAGAGAATTTAGTTAAATTCCTCAGGCAACGGAGCAGAGATTTTAACATATGACATGAGCAAATGATTTTTTTTTTGCGTGCTTTGTTTACTGCATAATTTAAAGGAAATTTTTTGTCACCCTTTGCTACATAATTGAATTTTTATAGTGCCGTTAATAAAAATGTACATCAAATGTGACAATTATTATTCTTCAATGGATTTTTATATTATTTCAGTCGGGGACAGATATGAGAAAGAATCAAGGATAACTAAAAATGTATTCTGAAATCAGTTTCATTATTTAGTACTTCTTAAAATTGGTGAAATAGTTGTATATTGTAACTACTTCTATGAAGTAATTCTGGATTTTCAGATGATTGATATATTTTAACAATAGCAAAAGAGGGGCCAATGCTGCAGTCACTTTCAGGTAAAAATCCCATTTGTTTCTACAGGAGTTTTGTCAGCTTGGGGAGACAGCTGCATCACGATGCATAAATGTATGTAAAAAAATGTCAGTTCCAGTATGTCATTTGTTTGAGTGTTCAAAATAGCATTATCCTTTCATGTACCATAAAGTGAGGCAGTAAATCATTTTTAAAAGGTTTGGAGTCACAGAAAAATACATTTGACCCTTTGTGCTTGAACCTGGCTCCTTACCTACGTCACTGCCTAGGTTTCTGGGAACATGCTCCAGAAAAAGCTGCAGAATTTCCTTGTAACCATGAATGGAACAATAGTCCAAATCTCTCTCTACAACTTGCCTTTACACTTCATGAGGTATAAACTGATGGGGCTCAAAATATTTTTTTCTTGTCTTTGTTATTTGTGGAGAAAACAATTGACACATTAAATATCTGACATTGGATTTATTAGGGACAGTAGTTTCCAGCAGAACCTTTTCTTGAAAGTATATTTACCCTTTGAAAAAGAAATGGCATTATTTCTGGAATGGAGAAAATGATGATTTAAATATGTTTTCAGATAATGGAACCACTTTGTTAATGAACAGTAATTTTCTCACTACCTCTGGAGGAATTAAGCTCATGGATTATATCATACATCTGTGAAAGCTTATCTGATCACCCAGTAATTGTGACCTCATTGTGAGTTGTGCAATTTAGCATTAAGCTACTATTTGGCACCACAATTAATTGTGTTTTACTTTTCTGATACGCTTGTTGACAATAGGGAGCGAAATAACTGATGGCAGCAGAGGGGCTGGAGGAGTGGCACAGTCTGAGCACCATCCCCACGCAGCACTGCAGGTGCCCCTCTCCAGTGTGGAGGAGATAATTAATCAGGAAAAGAGCTAATGACAGCAGGGAGACTCTCACATCCAGTGTGAAGGGTTTTGGGATGGGTACCAAAGCCCTTCTGCTTCCAAACTCGTGTGTAATGCTGAAAGAGGCAGATAGGTTCAACATCTGAGGGAAAATTTGAGGATATGTCTTTTGGATACAGCTTTCCACGTATAAATGGTTGTCTGGAAACATGCAAGGCAACAACATATTAGAATTTTTTTTTTTTTTAATTGTGACAAAAATACAGACCTTAGTCAAATAGAAGCTAGGTTTTGGGGACCTATTGGGAAAGATGACAACGAGGTGAGCAAAAAAGCAATGCATACAGACAAAGTCAAGTAACTGCTCACTTGGAAGGGTTCTGACCCTCCAACATGACAAAATCTTCAGGTGGCCAAGAGCCAGGACATGCATACCTGGAGCCTCAGGGAAAGCAGGGATTTGGCAATTGTCCATGGCAGAAACCTATGTGGTCACAGCATTAATTGCACTGCAGGGGTTCACATGTAGCTCTCCTGTAGGGCAATTCATTTTAGGCATCTTTGTTGACCCACCGGATTTTCTTGTCCTCCCCATTAAGGACTTGTGCTGTGCATAGCTCCCTGGCCTGGCAGTGCCATCCTGCTTGCTGCACAACGTGACTGAGCCTGTAAGACACCTCTGAACTGATGAAGAGCCACAGGTCCCCATACATTAATGTGCAAGGACCAGAATGAGCAACAGGATGGAAAAAAAGAGATTAATTTTTTTGTTCTTTCATGCTGCGAGAAGCAAGAAGCGTAAGTATCCACCGTGACTGATTTCATTAATGCAAGTAAGGAACTATCAAAGGCTTTTTATTGTGGTGCAGTCATCCTTTCTCAATTAAACCTGCTTCCTCTTGGACCTCCTCCTTGTTGGGCTCTGCCATCTTTTGGGTAGTACATCAACCGTGCGCCCTTTTCTGTTGTGATCTATTGTACCTGTATATCTTCAGAGTGAGCTTTCTTTCTAATGATCTATTAGTGAAATGCATCATTTCAGTGAGGATGATGATGATGATATACTACTCCATGGATGATGCCATCCAAAGGAAAGAAAAGGTCAAACAACAAATTCAATAGAGTTATTGGATTAAAGTCAGGCAACACATCATCTCCAAGGCTGCTTTCCTAATGCCAAAGAAGACTGCTGATACAAGCAGTGCATTCTAGGGGCCATTTATTTTATGACTGTGCCTGAACTGACCCCTGAACGACGAGTGAGAGCAGTACTCTGTATCATCTCAGTTGAGGAAATACAAAAATATATTTGTGTTTGAGACTATGCATATGACAGGTTCAACACCAAGTCCCCAGGCACTGTGTATCTTCTGCTCTTCTGGCCAGGCTTCTGCCTTCTGGGTGCACATTCCCAAGCACTGCATGTGTGTCTCTGCCTTGGCTACTTCTGAAGCTGTATCTGTGTTGTTGTCGAGGCAGGACGAGAATGAAGAAGACTCTGATTCAGAAGGTTGTGAGAGTAAAACTCTGTTTATTTAAAATGCACTGCTCTTTTATACAGAGCTTTGTAAGGACTAAATTTATTGGTTTTGAAGTGAAAACAACTTACTACTGTTGGTGCAGAGTGCTTGATGCACAGTGATAGAACTTAATTATAAACAATGTGAAAAACAAGAGAGATAAAGAATTATTTACATTCTTTCCCAGCACTTTCTCAGGCCTCTGTGTGGCTAGAAACTCTCTTCCTTTGACTGAATTTGAGTCCCACATATCTGTGTGCATCCTGATCATTTGGTTCACTGCAACCATTTAAGATGCTAGCAAATAGGCTTCTTTAGTGAGTTAAAATTACCAGTGTAGTATTGTAGAATAGCACCTACAAAACACTTACTTTATAGTAATCATTTCCCTCATGAAGTCTGAAAATATATTTTATTCACTCTGCCTCTTTTCCACAGCATTCAAAAACCTTGCTATGCTCAGGTTGAACAAAAAATATTTTCTGTACCTTAGAGTGAATTTAAAAACATGATATGGATCTTTCTTGTCTCATGGATCTTTTTTGTTTTATTGAATCCCTAGAATTCTGCTATGGAAGGACACTGAGAGACACATAAATAATGTGCAGAGCTGTACCCAAAATGGCTTAATTGTTTAATGCCTACTGAAATGTAAATGAAGCTTATGAGAGCACTAAGAGATTCATCTATCCATCCAAGGTCAATATATTGAGTAAGGTGCAATTTGCTGGGGGGGAGGGGACTTCCAATGAATAATCTTGATTTTCAGAAAAAGGCTTCAGGCTTGTCACTCCTTTCAAGTCCCCATATTTGCATTTGCTGATAATGATGAATGGTTTTGTAATGCCAAGATGTGACATCTGACTGCTTGATTTTGCCATTTCATGTGTGAGACTGACATGCAATGCAGCTGCTCAGACAGTGGGAATGTGACCTGGCACTGGCCTTGGAAAATCAGAAAGGATGCTTTTGAAGCCAGAGGCAGTTCTGTGCTGTATGGACATTTCAAGAAGTAGAGGGTGGTTGCTGCCAGCAGCTAAACCATTAACACTCCATTTCCTATACAGCCTGGCATGTACTAGCAGGTCTATCTTTACAAGGGTGGTCAGACATCTCCCAGTTGGAATCTGTGTGTGGGGAGTACTGTGGAATGAATTCAAAACAAAATGCATGTACTTCATCTGTTTCACCAGGCTTTCACCATTTGGGTTTGTTTATTTTTCTCCATTATTTTCCATCGTTACACAAAAGACTGATTATTACTAGAGAAATTGTACAGTTCCCTGGAAATCTTTGCACTCCCAATTTTCAGCCTAAGCCTAATATAAACCTCATGGAAGTTTGGTGCCTTGTAGACTTTCTCCACAAGGTCTACAAGACTGTGATCACCACTTCGACCAACAGATGTTGAAATTGCAACTACCAAGTCTCATCTCACAGGTGGTGAGGTCTTTTCTATCCTTATCCTTTCTTTTCTATATACATTTTTCTAAGTGTTATTTTGATGCTTTTTTATTGCTATATTACTGTAGATAATAATAACCAAAATGGCTGCATACCTACCTTCCACAGCAACCAAATTGTTCTAAAATAAATCCTACATATATATATATATTTGTAAACACTGATATTCAGAATCACTTCACTCTAATCCACCCCAAGGGATATAAACAGGAACCTGGGTTAGCCTCACCTTCATTGAGAGGGCTCATAACAGGGAGAAGGTAGAGAAAAATTAATCCTGCCTTCAGCTTCCTGAAAAATGCAACCCATTAATGGCCAGGAATGACTGTTTTGAGACCTTCAGGTAGCAGACAGAGCACTGAATGGGAATTACAAGAAATTCATTAAAACTCAGAGAGAAGTAGGAATGTAAGACAACAAAGTCGTAGAAATTTGCCAGACACAGAACAATTCCTGCAGAAGCTTAGGGACTCTTTCAGCACTTTTGCCATGTTCCATAATCTTCCTTTCACTTTCTTTTATTTCAAGAAGTGTATGTTCAGGAGTGCTGCTGCTTCCTAATTTAAGCTGTTTCAAACAAATAGAACTGCTTCAGAATAAAGCTTTGTAGAAAGCACGATTTTTCTGGGTTGAGTTAGGGCATTTAGCAAGATAGAAAAATGAGAAGGTAAAAGGTTTTCTTGTTTTTAAAAGTTTGAGCAATTTTCTGGCAATGGCATGACAAATGCAGCTTGTAAAATTACACAATTCTGTTTCATGACAGCATTTTCAGCCATTCCAGGCTTGATTCTAGTTAAATTAAAAGTGAGAACCAGTTTAGCACATAGAAGTGTATTTCCATAAATCACAGACCTAGTCCTAGGAAGTATGGGTCTGCATGTTCACAGCAGCAAAAGCCAGTGTAAATGCAACTACAAAATAAGCACTGGAAATATATGGGTGTATGGATATTAAAACAAAAGATCCTATAACACAGGCAAGTAAACTCTGAGCTATAGTTTTCTGAGATGTAGATATATTATCTATTTCACTAAATGCTTTTATGAACAGCCACAATACAGCCAATTAATACTTTAAGAGATCCTAACACACATCCCTATACTACAGAGTTGTAAAAATTTCCTAAGAGCAAAACAAAGGCTCATAGTTATCAGAGAACACTTCCACTATAAAGAATTAATAACACCTCAGTATGAAATATTTGTAGATACATTTTTCTCAGTTTAACCATCTCCTAACAGAGACATTGCCAGTGTCTCCCCATCCCAGAGCCCGTGACATGCAGCATCAGCTCATTGCCCCTGTAGCCTGATTTTGCAGTATGGCAAACTTTCTCTTTAAAAAGAAATAAATAAATGAATGGAAGAAGTGTCATCTTGTCACTAATGGCATTTGCGTCATTTTGCAGCTGTGTTGACTTTTAAGTGAGCAGCCAGTGATTTTTGAGTTAGCTAGGTGAAGTGGAAAAATAATGATGGATTCAGTAGTCTTTTGTCACTTTTGGGCCTGAATTTTACTGATGTCTCTGTGAGTGTTGGCTTTCGGTAGTAAAAAATAGATTCCAGTTCAGGTCCTGCTGGAAGAAAAAATCTGGGCCATTTAGTTTCACATCATTTCCCCTCAATTCCCCTTTATAATGAGTGTTAATAAATAACTTGGGAAAAAGGGTTCATGATCTTTTATCACTCAAATGTGCAACAATGAAAATTAAAATGGAGGAGAAACCGATAAAAAGCCTAATACCTCATAAACACTCTTTACCCAAAACAGTTTATAATAGGAAATAGAAGCAGCCTTTAATGGGAAGATTTGGAGGTTTGAGACCAGTCTTGATTAGGCTTTTTTGCCCTAATTTGTTGTACAGCTTATAACATTTCTTTCAACATTTCTTTCAAGGCGGAATAATTTAAGTCAATAGTTGACTTAAAAATCTTTAAGAACTGGGATGATTAGTGACTGAGCAAGAGCCATTAGCCAGTGCACAAACTCGTGCTCTTTCAGACATGAGCTTGTCTTTGGGCAAGGAGCATAAATCTAAAGCTTCAAACTCCATTGTTTGCATAAAATAGATCAATACTCAGCTCTACTGAGAGATGCATTGATTTGGTCAAAAGGAAGGAGGGACTGAGGGTTGCAGGTTCTTTTTTGATCTGGTTTTCTCTAGGAATTGCTGTTTATTGTATAGTGTGTGCTTGCCTCCCTCATAGGCTCTGCTACCCAATTTTAACCAGATTTTAGAAAGATTTCAGCCAGTGTGGAGGATGTTAAAGATATTGGGGTCTGACAATTCCTTTGAAAACAAGAGGTGTGTTTTGGAAGCATGAGTGAGGATACCAGGTACTACCTGGTTGCTCCAGCAGAGACTTTTCCAAAGCTCTTGGGCCACATTTTCTTATTTGTCCATCCATGAGCAGCTGCTCACAGCTCTTGTTTGGCTTGAGCTCAAGCCATTTCTCAGTCTAAGTTTTTATTTCATGCAATACTAGGCAATAATGAGCATGAGAAGTTGACTGCTCAGGATCCTAACATCCCTTTTGTAATCCAGGGAGAAAATTCCCTTTTCCTGTCCTGTCTTGATCATTTTGGTCTAAGCAATTTGGGAAGAAATCAAAGGTTTTTGGCTACAGTATTAAGGCCAAGGAACTCAATACTGGCTGAAGTGTTGGGATGCCACAGAAATATGGATGATGTGTGTTCATGTACTCCCTTGTTTCCTCATGTCCTTCTCTCAGCCTCCACGAAGAAAGGAAAATCCACCTCTTTACTTCACATAATCCAAGAGCAGAGGACATTTCTCCAGTTCTGGCCAAAATGCAAAATGAAATAGATAACCATAATTCCATCCCTTCACTGTCCCAGCTTTCCCAGTATTTTAACTTTCCAACAAGTAGGTGACTTGAACCAGAGCTCTCTTTGATAAGCAGTGACTTCCCATAACCTGTTTTATCCTGCAAACCATCAAACCATGAGCATTTGGACAGAGGAAAATATATACACAGAAAAAAGGAAAATACATAAGGTGGTGCAATTTTTAGGACCATGCACCGAGGTGGAAGAAAGGTGTGGAGGATGATGAAATGTAACTTTTTATTTTAAGAATCACACACAGTTTTCTTCTGCAATCTTCCTCCTGCAGTTTCTCATAAAATGTGAAATTAGGCAAAAATAATTTGATGTTGCTTTTATCTGCCCATGGTAAACTTCCTCTCTTCCACACTGCTGTGTGGGAAAGGCAGTGGGAAGAGAGACAATTCAGATCCACACTGGAGCACCTCTCTAGTCCTGCATACTGGGGTGGGAGGCAGGAAGATGCTCACAATTAGCAATGAACATTATCATCCGGCAAGTGATTTATAAATATTCCATGAAACAGGGCCCTGGATTGCACAAGCAACAGCAGATATTGTAGCAGATTTATTAGTGGAGCATGAAACATTTATATTTTTCAGATGACAGGACAGATGATGACTATGTTATGCTAGCAGGCAGGATGAACCTCATTCAAAAAGTGCCTCGTAGGTGATGGGTGGATATGACAGCAAGATGAATTAAGGTCTTTGAGCATCAAGATGGTGTGATAGACCCTGGGAATTGAAAACTAAACACCAGTGTTATCCTTCAGAAAGCTCATCTGAGCTTTCTTTGTGTACGTGGAGGTACAGCGTTGATAATTGTGTGGCCCCAATGACATCGGCAGGGATTGAACTTTCCTGTCATCTTTTTACTGGGTGGTTTACTGGAATAAATGTTTAGTGCTTCCAATTAGGGTTATATTTAGGAAGAGACTGAGAGAAACTGGTGTTCCCCAAAGATCTGGATTTGGAAAAGAAGTATCTTGAAGGGGTTTTGAGACAGTGACAACTTCCTTTTCTACCCTTCATTAAATGTATTACACCCCAAACATGTCAAAGAGCTGGACTGTGGTGGCTTCTGTACAAAAAGCTGATGGAGCAGAATTGAGTAAGATCTGACTCAGAGCTGCAGTCTGGGTAGCACTAAAGAAGTAAGTAATTATAGAAAATATGTCACTTAAACAATCAAGTTCTTTGGTGTTACTGGTGCTTAATTACACCATGTCAGTTCTCAGAGGGAAAGGAAAAGGCCATGGAGTGGAATCAAACAGGACTTTCCCCTCAGCCATCAACTGTTCAGAGGGAGAGACTGGCATCTTTATCTCTTCTGCACTTTTTATCCCCTTCTAGATTTTGCCATTTTGAGCTGACACCTTCCGTGATATAAGCACATTTCCGGATGACAGATCTTTCTACCTTTCACTCTCTTACCACATTTAAAGACATTTCCTTGAAGCAGCTCAGTATGTGAATGAATTTCATGGCTCCTTTCAAATGTATATGGAGGTGGATCAAAACTCAGCTTGAGATGGCAGCTAGTCTGACCTATCCTGGGAATGTGTCCCCTGTGAAACTTCACTCTATACATCAAGACCTTTCACACTCAAATACTTTGAACTCAGGCACATCCTGACAAATTGCAATGGTCTCCTTCCCACAGAGAAGGGAGGAGGTTGTGCACCTAGATGCACTTTTTCAATTTTTTTCTCAAACATAAAACAAAATTTGTCTCTCTTTATAGTGAACTCTGCAAAATAAAAAAAAAAAAAAAAAGAAAAAGAAAAATCCAAAGCCAAAATCTGATGTTTTCCCCCTTTTTTTTTTTTTGCAGGTATGTAATATTGTCCATAGTTGTTTTAGTGAGGATTGAACTAATTCACACCAGTGACCGACCTTCTTTCTATTTCGCTGAAGATTGAGTTGCTGTTATACACTATAGTTAGTCAATTCAAATTTGTCTAGTTCTACTGAGACACTCATTTATTTCCCCTCCTAGAAGCCACAATCATTCATAACCAGCACTAAAGGGTTGTATCTTCATTTTACCAACGATCTGATGAATATGATGAATATTCCTATTGCTGGGAGACTTGAGGAGATAATGGGAACCCTGCAGGACTTGAGCAGACTCCCTATCCTTCACCAATAGTATGCAGTGGCTGTGCTGCAAGCAAGCTGTGAGCCCTTGAGATTTAGCCTATTTGCATTCTCAAGTTTGTTGGCTCCAGCTATAAGCACTGCTGAACTAGTAGGAGAAAAATGTATAGGCAAATGTCAGAAAGATCTGTGTTCCAGATTAAAAAGGGGACTAAGATTTGGTCTCAACAAGCTCATGTTGATTAAAAAAAAAAAAAATTCCTGCTATTTCATACTTCAGCATTTTCTAAACTATGATCTAAAATAATTGGTTCACCACTGAGAGGTCATGCAGACAAGGCTGTCCCTTGGCACAGAGCTTCTCCCTGCCATGGCTGCTGTCCTGGAGCACCTTTGGCATTCTGCAGTGTCCTCCATCTGGAGTCTGTCCTCATTTCTCTGGCAGACCACTGCAAGGAGACCTGAGCAGAGCTAAAGTGCTCCCCAGGAGAAATTGGGCTTTCACCTTTGTGACTAACAGGCAATGCTTCCGCTCCTTCAAGCAAACCTGGAATTTCTGGCACAGAACAATATTCCTTGAGTTTTATTTTAGGTGTATTATGGCACCTGTGGCCTCAACCTGTTGTTTTGAGCCTGTGCCTTCCCTCCTCATTCAAGACATGAGGATCCCATGCTCTCATGCCTGTCCTACATTTCTTAGTCAAGCTAAAGCTTATAGAAAGAAATAACTTATTTTAATTTTGATCAGTTGGGAGAATTGGAAGAAAAGCAGTGAACTTTTGGTGTTCAGTTCTCTGTGGAGAATCTTGCATTTTGAGTAATGCTTATGGATTCATTTTTGTGGCTTAATTCATCTTCCTGGACAATGGATGTAATCCTGATTTTAGATATTTTTTCAGAAAGATGTAAAATAATTTTGTGTGCTTTTGAGGAGTGTTTAAACAGTTGGATGAGAGAGCACTTATGGCTAAAATGGGTTTGTTATGTTGTTTGAGTCTGCTAGTGCAGGATGCTCAGTGCAATCTCAATTGCCTCTAGTGTCTGACACAATGCATTCCTGATTTATTTGCTCATACCATGAAATCTGGGACTAGAAGTTACATGTTTGGCAACAAGTAGGTCTCACAGGAGCTTGGATGCCAGAGCAGAATCAGCTTTCATTGTGTATTGGAGAGGAAAAAGGGAATGAAGTCCTAAAAAAGTATTTTATTAATTTCTTCCCATGAACATTAGAGTAGCTAGTGAGTTAAAACAACATTTGAAATCCCAACAAGCCAAGAAAGATCATAAAACTGCAAGGAGCAGGCTAAACAGCATACAGCACACAAACATTATAAATTAAGACAAAGCAAATGACTGTAAATGCCAGCAGTCCCTAAAACATTAGGGACTAATTTCTAACAAACCATTAGCTGCACAGGGAATTGTCAAACATTATTAAATATAATCTGCTGCATCTGCTTTATTATAGAATTCATTTGGCACATATGCTATTTATGCTGTACACTACATTTTTGCTATAAGTAGTGTCTTTTTCTTTAAGCCTTACATGCCACCCCAGCATAGTGCAGCAAGTGAATTTGGATTTATTTCACTTCTGCTGTAGGAACTCGTTTTGTGTGTTCTTATTCACACATATGTGAACCAGTTTCCCTCCTGCCCTAGGCTTCCTTCCACAAGTAGCTGCACATGAAGGTTTCTGCGGTACAGTCAGCATCCAGCCCCCAGAAAATGCTCTTTCAGATGTCTAATGCTATGACTGCATGTGTGGGGGACATGGTTTCCAGCCTTTGCAGGAATACTGTTGCCATCAATATCATTGTGCCATTAATATTTAAATGGATCCATGCTCTGAATTATACTGGGATTTTCTTTTGAGCTAATATCCAAGGAATAGGTGATATCCTGTAAGCATTGCTATCAGCCACATCAGCCAGCCAATGCTGTAATCTGGATCAAAAATAATAATGTCATCCATAACACTGTAAAGATTTATTAGTTGTGACAGGTCTATACATTAGCAAATCACTACATGGCCCTGAATGCCAAGTAAACAGAGCCAGTCTCATAAGGAATAGTACAACCTTTTGGGAAACCTATTAAGGAGTGTTTCACATAGGAAAAATATGCTCTGAAAATAATCCAGATGTTTGTGTGTGTTCACAAGTGATGGATGGCTGTCTGTCCACTCTTGCTCTCCTCAAGTCAGGGTGGGGCATGGCTGATAAACCAGAACAAGCTCTGTAAGTGTTTCTGGTGCAGTTCTGATCCATGTCCTGCTGTAGCTTGGATTTGTTCTGATCTGGTTCCACTTTTTCTTCTATTTTAGGATAACTCACATTGTACTATTTTGGGAAGATGTCCCAGTTAAGACAACTTTTCAGCTTAATTATTGTAGTGGACTCCTCCACTACAATATTTTATAATTTCCATTCCTATGTTGGCAGTAAGGTGATCTTTCCTGACATGTATTTTGATAGATTTTACCAGTTGGACGAATAACACATGAAATCAGAATTTTCTTTGTCATAATAAAGTTTTAAACATATTATTAAACTAATGAAAAATGCAGTATTCTATTATCCATGCATGCTTATCTCTTTCTCTAGATGATCCCTAGACACTGGCTTTCACTTACCAAAGTTTCAGACAAGCTTCATACTCTTTTCCTCAAGCTTGGGATGGACTCTTTGTGAATATCCACCAACGTTTATCCCTTTCCCATACCCTCCATGGATCTGTGTCTGTCTGAGAGCTGTCATAATCCCAACAGTGCACGACTGTGCTGGAGGAATAAAGTAAGAACAGAGGGTTTATCCCTGAACCTTTCATTTTTAGTCACTAAGCTGGTGCCAGGATATGGAAGTCTCAAATTATCAGCTACCAGTTTTTGAACAACTGATTTTGTATGGTCTTCATGGAGTATCAGCCTTTGCCAAGCATTTGCACAGGGAGTGGGAAAGTAAAAAAGCTGAGGATCACCTAGTGATCTTATTTGTCAAAGATTCAAAAAATTTATTTTGACTAATTTCATACTTTGGAGAGAAGAAGAAGCAATTCCTATTCATCAATGTGCTGTTTTGTCTTCTAAAATATTATGAAAGGTTTTATTAAAAAAACCCAAAAAATCTTAGATATGTGTGAAAAACACTGAAATATTCTCCCTTCATTTTTTGAATGTGAGTTTAATAAGATCTTTGAGATTTTGGTTTGGCCTTGAGCTGAGATGGAAGGTGGAGTATTTAATCCTCCATGCTCTGCAGACTGGGGGATCTGTTTTCTTCCTGGGAGAAAATTTCATTGTCAAGGTCATCACTCTCCTGGTGGTCTATTGACCCAGGCTGACCATGTCCTGGACAGCTTAAAAGATACAACAAGATCAGATGAACAGGCTTCCAGCCTACACTCTCTTCTGAAACATGCAATTTATGGAGCTTTAATGGATAATATGTTAGGAAAAATAGTTTTTACAGTTCTCATAGGTATAGAGCCCCTGATGTTATGGGGAGTATGTATCAAGTTATGATTTGCAACCCTGAGGCAAAATCCAAGCATTAAAATTCTCTTTTTAGATATGAGATGGTGAGAACAGAGTTGTTTTTGTAAGGACATCTGTCTGCTCAGTGATGGAGCTCGGGATGAGCCTTGTCTCCTGCTCACACTCCAGCTGCAGGACTGCCTTTCCTACCTGTCACACAGACAGAATCTTATCAGGGTTTGGGAATTTTAGTTGATGTCACATGTAACAATTGACAAATTTCCTACTTGGCAGTGGAATATGAGAATACAGAGGAGAGTTGAATATCTTCAGTACGTTTATTAACTGTGTATTAAAATATATAAAAAGTTGACAAATTGTATCTACAGGTAATTCTAATTGCGATAGGAAGATTTTTTTCTGAGGATTAAACTATCTAAAACACTGGGATATTAGGAAAAAATGGTCAAGAAAATTGTGACATGGGACCAAAGCAGCAATTTGGTTCCAATATTGTGACTGGACAGAGGCCATGTTCAGGCATAAGTTGAAACAGAATAAATTCAGCCTGGACATGGGGATAAACCATTAGGGAGAGCAAAATTCAGCAACAGGTTGCCTGAAGAGGCTGTGCTGTCCTTGGAGGTTTTCACTGCATGACTAGATAAAACCTTGAGCAGCCTGGTCTCACCTCACAGCTGCCTCAACTGCCCCAGGATCCAATGGAAATGGAATGGCCAAGAGGCCAGTCTGGGACATAGAAGTGTGGTTTTCTCAACAGGAGAGTGAGGATATGCTGGGAATTATTCAGCAACTTCACAACAGACTGAGAGTGCAAGAAACTATGACTTGGACTTTGCTGATCAGATTGTCAGTATTACAAACCATTCTTTGTTTTCCCTCCAGAGAGACTTCAGGCCAAAGAAAACTTTTGCTTTCCTTTGTCTCTTTCTCCTCCCCTTGTGAAGAGCCAAGAGAGAGGGATGTGAGGTGTGTTCTGAATTACAAGAGGGTGCTCATGTAGAACATCATACAACCTTCTAGATACATTCTTCTGTACCAGGCTTTTGTATATTGCTTCCAAGCATTGCTCAATCTGCCAGCAGGGTGAGGTTGAATACTGTACCAATACTCACCATGTGGCAGCCTCTATGACTGGAACATCAAATCAGTCAGGGACAAACCACTGGTGGAAAAGTCATCATCTGTCTGCACAGTGACTCATCTCCCACCAAGATTCTCTGGGCAAGGCACTGCTAAGAATCAAAGTTACAAAAAGTGGGGTTTTATGCTGCAGTTGCTGCTTATGTTTGCTTTGTATACTTTTTTTTTTTATTTTGGTGCTGATTTGTGGTTTTGTTTTGTTTTTCTTTTTTCAAACAGGTCTTGCTGTTCACATATGCTTAGGTTATTATTTTGCTCTTTTGTGCACCGGTTCATAGAATTGTAGAATTGTAGATGGTTTGAGTTGGAAGGGACCTAAAAGATCATCCAGTTCCAAATACTCAGCCATGGACAGAGACACCTTCTACCAAACCAGATTGCTCAAAGCCCCATCCAGACTGGCCTGGAGCACTCCCAGGGATGGGGCAGCCACAGCTGCTCTGGACAACCTGTGCCAGGGCCTCACCACCCTCACAGGGAAGAATTTCTTCCTTATATCCAACTGAAAAATCCTCTCTTTCAGTTTACAGCTGTAACCCCTTGTTCATCTTGTAAAATATATCTCTGGAAACAGATAATGGGTTAGGAGTGGAAAAGAAAACCTTTAAAGCCTGGATCCAAGGCAACAAAAATGGTACTTACACTTTCCTATAATGGGGTCACTTCATGAGAAATCCCCCAGCTCCAAACTCCCAGGAGAACTGTGTTGAAATCGAGAAGAGTTCTCCACTCTGAGCTCACCCCTAATCATTAACAACCCTTTGCTGGATTAATAAACATGCCAGTGCAGGAATTTGTTCTCATTTTACTTATTTTCTGACCTGTCCGTTTTAGCACGTAACTTAAAAAAAATTCTAGTTTTACTTATTGTAGTATTTGGAAGTTCTGAAAAATTGCCTGCCACTAGAGGTTATTCAAATTCTGGTCTTGATGTATTAGCCTAGACAGTTTTAAAGCCATATCTACAGCGAGTAGTTAGCCATACTGCTGAACAGACATTTTTTAAAATGAACTACAAAGAATAGTCTATTGTGGTTAGCTTATTTTATTTACAGCATTTCACATGGTGTGAACATTAAAAATTTACAGAGTAATATTGATTTGCAGCTTCATCAAACCATTTCTACCCAAACTACAGACCTGAATTCTTTCAGGAAAGGTGCCTTATTCAAATGGTTATTTGTGCTGCTCCGAAGGCTGTGCTCTGCCATAAATTCATCTCCTGGCAGAAAGTTAAAGAGGAGGCTCAGAAAGTAAATAATTTCCAGGAAGCATCAGGAAAGGAGTCTGCTAGTGGATGTGGGAGAGGAGGAGGAAACCGGTGTGTCTGGGAAGGGTTTAATAAATGAGTTTTCAGTGGGTCCCCCAGCCTGCAGGGACACAGGGTGGCACTGTTGTCAGCCACATGGCTGGCTCCAAAGCATCACCCATTCTCAGCTGGTGAGAAAGAATTCTTGTCATTTCTGTCACTCTCCAGGTTAAAAAAAAAGCTAACAAATTTGAATAGACCAGAAAACCAAATGGTGCTGGGTAAATGGCACACAGTTTTTTGCACAGACACTTCTGCTTGACAAGTGAATCACAAAATAGGAAAAGAGAAAAAACAAACAACAAAACCCTCTAAAAATCCAGAAAGCCAGAAAAATCTAAGTAACAAACAAAAAAAAATCTACAAAAGGAAAAATGTGTGTGATGGAAATAAAGATGCCTTTCTCAACCCCACTAATGGGAACTTAATTAGGAGTAAAATTTATGAAAGACTTAGGAAATATGACCTTTTTATCCCATCAGGAGAAAACTGGGCTGCTTCAAGTCTGTGGGAGAGCTAAGTGATAGTCATGTGTAAAAAGATACATCTCCATCAAGAATGATATATTGAAAACATCTGGTGAAGTTCTTTGGTCAGTAATCTGTATGTCTTGAAAAATTATATGTAGAACCCTTTTGGTTCCCTTTGTACAAAACACGTGGTATTAAATTGCATTTCATGCCAATGTAGTAAACTAGGTTATCCAGCTTTCAGTCCCTCTTCTCATAAGTTCTTCCCATGCTTTGGAACTCAACATCCAGAATTTCAAAAGAAAGTGAACTGGCAGGATGACCAGGCTTCGCTTGTCAAGATAAAGGAGATGAAGTTCCAGATATTTTGGAAGTACTAATCTAATTCTGCTGCTGCAAGCCTAAGTTGTTTTTTGTTGTTTGTGTTTTTGTTTTTAATTTTGTTTGTTTGTTTTGTTTTTTCACACTGCTATAACCCAAACAATTTTACAGTAAAACTTTCAGATTTTCACCAGGGTAAGTTACAGCAGGATTGAGTTAATTTTATTTAACTCACTGCTCATATTATTTTAGTAAGGGTCAGTGTTACAGTTAATTCATTTGAAAGCATCCAGAGCAAGAGGGATGAAAAAATGAAGATAGGATTTGGTAGCTCAGTCTAATACTTCTGAAAAAAGCACATTAAAAGAAAATCTGGTGAGAGCAGACAAAACATTGCTTGAAGTCTGTGGGTCAAATCCAACAAAGACCTGGACAACTGTGAAAGCTACACTGCAAGCTGTGAGGGGCTGAAGAGAGATTTCTGAGTAATTTGCACTAATGTGAGTGCATGGATTTCTCAGTGGAAGGACAAGCAGCAACAAGAACAGACACTGGCAGTGTCTGATCCCCATGGCATCACCTCCCTGCACTTGGGCTGGCTGGGGGGCTGCTGCTGCCCTTGGAGGGGGCACATCATGGGAGGGCTCTGTTCTGGGGGCTGTAAGAAAGTCAGCGAGCAGGAGAACATGTTAGTGCTGATAAACAATGGTCTGTTGTCCTGTTTTGAGACCTTTGTCCACTGTCTGAATTACTCGTGTGGGTTACTCAACAGCTTGTGGTCAGATGTGAAGACACTCAGACTCTTCAAGTAAATGTAGGTGATTGAGTCCATCAGTATAATCCATTACCTTCCCCAGGCTAATCTTTTAAGTCTCTGATAATTTTTTTTTTCATTGGCAAAGTAACTCCAGCACCCACAGTTTTGCCCTAGGGGATATATATAAGGAAGGAAAATTGTTCCTGTGAACACAGAATTGCTTTGGTCCATAAAATGGGGCATCCCAGAAAGGATTCATTATTTGTAATGGTCTTATAAGTGATAGTGAGATAAAAGCAATGTGAGATTTGAAACAACATGAGTGTTTTAAGGAGAAATCTGAGTGACAGGAGATGGTGAAAATACCTTCCTTTCCTTTGCTGGCATTTCAGTGTGTTCATTGAATCAAAAAAAAAAATATATTTACACTGGGGAGAAAAAGAAGGAAAGGAAAGGAAAGGAAAGGAAAGGAAAGGAAAGGAAAGGAAAGGAAAGGAAAGGAAAGGAAAGGAAAGGAAAGGAAAGGAAAGGAAAGGAAAGGAAAGGAAAGGAAAGGAAAGGAAAGGAAAGGAAAGGAAAGGAAAGGAAAGGAAAGGAAAGGAAAGGAAAGGAAAGGAAAGGAAAGGAAAGGAAAGGAAAGGAAAGGAAAGGAAAGGACTTGATTATAATCTAGTTAACTGCTGTCAAAATTAATGACAAATATCCTGTTCAAGTTTATTAGTCAGAATTAGCGTTCCTAGTGAGAGTATGCTATGGACCTGGGGTTTGCCTGAAATCCCACTTCCAAAGGTGTAAAGTGGGGCTGCCTAATGAAAATGCAGGTCATATCAGTGGGGAAATGATGTAGGAGGGAGTTGCATCTCTTCGCTGCCTTGTCATACGAGCTGCTAAAGGAGGGAGAGGGAGGAAGACAGTTCATTCTACAGAAGCAGGTCCACTGGAGAAGTATTTAGCTTTTATAAATAGGTCTATAAATAATACATTTCTATTTCTGCTGGTTTTATTGCTATTGATATGCAATATAGTCCTCTGGGCTTAAATCTGCAGGTATTTTTTATTACTAGAGGTCATTGCCATGTTGCATTGTACAAACAGCACACTGCATTCACCTCAGCAAATGTTTATTTTTGCATGCCTCAGTGCCTGCCTTGAAACAGCAGTGCATTGAGTGTTATCCATCTCTTCTACCTGTCCTTAGATTTTGCTAAGTGCATACTTTTATAGATCAGTTGAAAAGCCCCAATCACTCTGTAATTTAAGATTTTATGCCTGAATGCTGGATGTCATCTTAATAAGTGTGGTGGTGTGTGTGTGAGTGTCAGGAGGTATAAAAGGAAATCATGCTTTGTTTCTGTGATGGATTTCTGTGACTGTTTCATGATACTGTCTGTTCTTTGCTAATTGAATAAGGATTATTTTGGAATGAGGAAATCTGTAGCTGCTGAATAAGATTCAGTCAGTGCAATTAAAATGTTAACATAGATTGCTGTTAAAGATGCAATTCACTTTTTCTCATTGTGCATAGAAAGAGCTGAGGTGAGTGGGTGGTCAGCTGCTGGGTTTTATTCTCTTCCAGCTTCCAGCATGGCATACCACTAAGTCTGCAATAATTACCTTTCTGAAGCTTGCTTTAATTGTATTGTTATATATGTCAAATCACCAAATGAGACCCAAGGCTGCTTGCCTGCTGCTGTGTAACTACCCAGAAAAAACTTGCAGCCTCCCCCAAGATATTTATGTGCTGGTTTCTGAATTTTGCCATGTGCTGCCTTATAGATACACAAGCAGCTATGCTGCAAAATCTCTCTGAAGATACAGAGCTTGGATGTTTGTGAGGCAGTGAAATCATGCTCTGTGATCCCCCAGGTGCTGAGTCTGAGCACAGGTTGGGGTGCAAACCTGTGCATTGGGCATCCCAAGCTATTGTGGCATCACAGAAGCAGAGAGCAAGGCTGTGGTTGAGTCCAGCTCTTCCAAATCTATTTAGTGGCCATGTTTGGAAGTTGATGGAAACCAAAGAGATGTGCCAATGCAGGCATGAATCCCTGAGACCACACCACCACTTCCAAGCAGGGTCTAATGAAATTAAAAGTGCTTCCCTTCTCCCTTGTCATCACCTCTGTCACATCATCCTGCAGAGATCAACCCCTCACTCACAGAAAGGTTTTCTCCTAAAATGTATTAACCTAATCTCTCTCTCATGTCAGTACTCTAATTGAGACTTAATGTATTTACCTCTGCTTTTGTCACCCTCCCTCCCACTCCCCTTTTATTGGTACCGTGTTGGATTAGCATCCATAAGCACAGTGCCCTTGCCTGCACATGTCAGATGGGCAGAGTGCTGTCAGTGAGACCTATCATTTAACCACTGGTGTTCTGGATCATTAGCACACTGTCACAGTTTCACCCTCCATCCTGGTGCTTTCTCTTAAGAAGATTTCCCTGCATAAGTCTCATTTTTAAAATGATGGCTTTAGTGCACATGTTAATTGCAAGATTTAATTATATGGTGGTGAAGTTGTGAAATTTTCCTCCTAATTAACAAGGGAAAACTTGGCGCAGGAGAAAGGGTATAATGGGGAAATAAAAGGGTATAATTTCATCTGCACCAATTCCTGCACATGGCTGCAGTGGTGCATGACCAGGACCATTGGCTTCCCTGGGTGAGGATGGATCAGGTGCAGGTGAAGGCCAAATTGTCCCCTGACAGGTACCTGCAAGGAAAAGAGTGGTGCCAGAGCTGGAGGTGAGCACAGCTTTGGCACTACAGAAGATAAATATTCAGAGAGTTTCTGGGAGCTTTTTTTTGAAGATGTGTTGACCTGAAGCAAGCAGGATGAGGCCAAATCAATTTTACACTGAGGTTTCTTTCCAAATTGGCATCTAGAGATTCAGTTCATATTCATATCCAGGTTTCAGGAGCTACATCCCAGCATTAGATGGGAATTAGAGACTCAGACAAAAAGATGCTCCTCCCATTTGATGAGACTGTTTCTATTTCCACAGATCTGCCTGCCTCCTAATGTGCTTTTCCAAGGTGGCACAACCTGTTTTCTCTCATCCTCTTGGGTTTTTTTCCTTTTTCTTTTCTCTTTTATTTTTTTTCCAGTAACCAGTTGAAATATTTAGCCTTTCTGTTAACTTTCCTTTCTCTTTCCTTTCTCTTTCCTTTCCCCAGGGCAGACTCTCAGAGAAGCTGTTGTGGCTGGGAGAATGAACAGAGCCTATGTCAGTCTCAGTGAAGGGAAATGAAAGAATATGATGTGGTTAATGCCTTCTTTTGGGTAAGGCTCTCACAAACCCATCCTAATCAAGCTGAAGAGGTACAAGGGGTTCACATCAAGACTACCTCTCCCCTCTGCCTATTGCATGTTCTCCCTTCCTTTAACCTTTGTCATTTCATTATGTCATGGGTTTTTATTTACCTTAATTGCTTCTGGTGCTAAATGGTTGATGCCCCCAAGCTTTTGAAGCACTCAGCTCTCCCCAGCAGCTTGGCTCCTCATGCCCATGTCACTCCTCCCAGGGCTCCCAAATCCCACTTGTCAGTAGCATTGTCTTCTATAGCCTGGCAATCACCTTTCAGCAATGGAGGAGTGCTACTGGGAATTCCTGGGAGACCAGGGAGCAGGAGGGCTGTGGCAACAGCCTGCAGCTCTTGTGCAGAATCTCAGTGTGATGGAATTCATCTTGCTTAATTTTGGAGACCCCATACAAGTAGAAATTGCCATGGTTTAGGATTTCCAGATAACTGGTTTGAGCACAACTGACAATTCAGTTCTCTAAAAAATAAAAATGCTTTATTTTTGTTTTGTGTTTGTTTTAAATCAGAAATTGCATTGTAATGCATAATGCAACATTCCTTATAAAACTAGCATTTGAATTTTTGATTTTGACCTGATCCAAAAAAATTGGATTTTTTTCTCTGACCTTTTGATGAATTCAAAGCACTCCAAGGGAATGTCCTGAGAGTAGTGGTGCATTATTTTAATTCATCATACAGTCACCTTATCTGACATTAGAATTTCACATGCTTTTTCTTTAAGGCACACTGCTCGAATACATAATTCGGTACTCTCAGACTTCAGATAACGAATAATCATTTTCACGGATCAACCTAATTGGGTAGCTGAGAGTGTTGCCTACAACAGAGTGAAAAAATGTATGTATTCACAGCTAGACAACTGTTCATTAGGGGCCTGACCTTGGAGCCATTATTCATATTGAGTGGTATTCACTATAGGAGATACTCCTATTGTCTTCAGCACGCATATTACTACATAAAATATCATCTGCCAATGTTATGACTTCCTTAACATCCCAATATTTTCTACCTACAATGACACGTGGTGTAAATTATGCAAGCAAATTTTTGACGAGAAGGCAGCGCTGGCAGCGGTGCTGTGCATTTCATCACATCTGTAGGAAAAATCCCTCCTGATGCAGCAAGCCCATTCCCACCCTAGCACTGAGATAATCACAACTGGCCTTGAGTATTCTCCCAGTCTGTTGCTGTGTGATTTAAAGTTTGTTTGCTTTAATTCTCCTGAGGAAACCTGTCTGCCCTTGTGCTGCAGAAGGAAATGGCCCTGACCACACTGCAGCTGCCAGGGCAGGTACCAGCAGCTGGGGGCCCGTTAACATATTAAAATGCACTAATGCAATTGCAAGCAGTTGTTTCACCAGTCCCTCAGGGATGAATGGATTTGAATTGCAGATTCTTGTTTTCCTCTCTGGGTCTCTCTGTGTTTTTTCTGTTCATTTTTCCTCCTCTTATTCAGGACATCAAAGTCCCTCTCCGACTCAGCCTGGTCAGTCTGAGTGCTGTGTGTGTCCTGCACACTGGCCACATGCCACACAACCCTGAGTACATGCAAACCTCTGGAAAGGGATGGTTGGGAGCAAGCTGATGCTCCCAGGCCAGTTCATGTACCCATTTGTGGCCTTTCCTGTGGGAATTGATAGGGAATGGGCTGCAGTATTGGGTCACCTCCTTCCTTGCTGTGTTGGTGGTTAGTCACTCTTCTGTTGCAGCAGATAATAAACAAAAGCTGTTTATCATCAAACACCCATGTAACAGATCATCGCATAATTTTTGTCTTTCCCAGTGAATCCTTTCAATGGTAGAAGGAGTGTTGGAGGTTCCTTTCTCACAGAGCATACCATGGTGAGAGGTCAGTCTAACATTGAAGAAGAAGTTGTGTTTCAGGAACAGATAATCCTTTGAAGGCTTGGGATATTCAGGTTTTCTCCTCATTTTGCCACAGACTGCCTGCAGGACCTTAAATAAATCACTGATCTCCTCCCCTGCCTTAGTGCCATATGAATGCTCGAGACGTGTATGCTCTGGCAGAATATTTCCTGCCCTGTCTCTGCTTTGCCTTGCCCTTCTCCGTGGTTCAACACAACTGGAAATGAAATACTTTGCAATTGCATGCTCACTCCCCTTCTCTCCAGTGGGATAGAGAGATGAATCTAAAAAAGATAAAATGTAGGCTGAGATAATATATGAGAGATTTATTAATTGAAATAAAGTAAAATACAACCCTCTCCATCATCAGCAGCACAATAATGAAAAGGTGAGAGTAGTAAAACCCAAAAGAAACAAGTGATACACAATACAACTGCTCATTCTCACCTGGCTGAAGCCCAGCTCATCCCTGAGCAGCATTTTTCCCCTTTTCCAGCTAACTCCTCCCAGTTTATATACTGGACATGATGTCCTATGGTATAGTAACACCCCTTTGGCTGTTTCAGGTCAGCTGTCCCAGCTCTGCCTCCTCCTAGATTTTTGGGCACCTCCTCACTGACAGGACATGAAACACTGAAAATTCATTGACTTAAGATAGTCACTACTTAGCAGCAAATAAAACATCAGTGTCTTATCAAGATTATTCTCATACTAAATCTAAAACACAGCTACTAAGAAGAAAACTCACCCTATCCCAGACAAAACCAGGACACCTTTTAAAAGAAACCTGGGCTACCTTGTTGCACTATGATGCAAAATAACTCACGTACATACACTAGATGCAAAAGAGGGAAAAAAGAGGAAGTTTATCTCTGACTCCACAATATATAGAATTCTAAAAGTGACAGTGGATTGGAGAATGAAATTGCCACTTCTCCAACTACACTGGTCAAACAAACAGTTCATCAATTCTTCCCTTTCACAAAGAAGAATGCAAAACAATCCTTATTTACATGAACAGTGTGAAAAACTTTAGAAGAAATATGTAAACATGAGAATGTATAGAAAAATTTTAGAATTACTTTGAAGCTTTTAAAAGAAGAGGGCGACACTACCTCCACTGCTACTCTGCAGCCAGCCCCACCCAGTGCTGGCACAGCCAGTGGCCTTGCTTTGCTCTACAAGCACCAGGCAGCAATAGGCAGGCAGGCCCTGTGTTTGTTTAATGCTTTGCTGTGTGACAGCTTTTCAATAGAGGTAAGCTTCGTGGGAGAAGCAGAGGTAATGAGCTCGTGTATTGGCTTAATATATCAGGCAAGAACACTGCTAAGTACAAGGCACCTCCTAACCGTGAGCGATTTGTGAGCGGTGAAGATGCTATCTGCTGCCAGCAAAGTGGGCCCTGGTTTAATAAGTGAGGCATGGGCTGCTGTCAGGTTTTGTCAAAGAAAGGATGGCTTATCTTATCTTGTGATCGGGCAGCTCTGAACAAAGCCATGGCACAGAGCTGGGACATTGACACCGGGAGCTGAGCTCCAGAGACAGCCCTTCCAGGGAGAGCAGGTGCAAGGGGTTTGTGTCCAGCAGAGCCTCTCTCCTCTCTTCTTTCTCCAGTGAGGAGCTGCCCGAGGAAATAGGTTAAAACTGTTTTTATTTCAGCTCTGTGGCTATGTACAAGATCTGGTGCACAGCCATTGTGTGTGTGTAGGTCCAGGGTGACCAGGCAGCAGGTAACAGGCCTTGTGGCCACAGAGGGGTAGCACTGGACCAGCTCCCAGGCCCCAGTGAAGCTCTCACTAGCCACTGATGTCATTCCAGTTTCTGCTGTGTCTGATGAGAGCAAGACCAGAAACATATTTCCACAGTCCAGGAATTATACTGGAATGGCTTTCAAGCCCATCAATGTCTATGTTATTTCTAGAAGCTTGGGTTTAACCATTCCTCTCCTTGCCTTTGCCAAAATCAGCCCATTTACACCAGTGCTCTAAACTCTGTTTCATGGGGAATCAGGTGAAACTTTTGGGCCTGATGACTGTAGATGATCTGACTAAACTGGAAGTGATCAGGGGATCAATAACGTATTGGTATACTGTTAAAATTCATCTGGTCTGGATGGGTCAGGCATCTATTCAGATATTCCTGAGGCATTGGAAATCTGCATTTTGTTTGAGAGCATCAGGCTATCAGGTGCAGCTTATCCTGGCTTATTTTACTGCCGTCCCAATCTCTGGAGTCAAGCAGATCTTGGGTAATGTGATATTCTCAGTACCTTCTCTCTTGTAAATCTTATCTCTTTTACAGGCTTTCTCCTCTCTAAAACATAGGTTTGCCTGAATCTTACCCCAGGATAAGGCCTCAATATCCTCCTTGGGTAGAGAGGCTCAAGGACAGCCCAGCACTCCTTTCCCAGCTAGCTGCCCCTCTCTGCCATGCAGCCTCTGCTGTACCCACCACTGGGGCTAATCTCTCAGCAGCTTTCAGATGCTTCTTTCTCATGTTGAGAGTGAGACAGAAAGTGACTGTGAGAATTATCTCAACCCTATTCATCTGAGAAGGGCTCTCTGTCAGGATTGTGATTTTCCTGATTCCTTTCCCATAGTGCTGGCAGGGATACAAAAGAGAAAAACCACAGACAAGCTCTGAGTCTAAAAAGAGCTGTTGCTGTACAGCAGCCCTGTGATGACTTAGTGCCAACAGACATCCGAGTTTACCATAGATCTACTGTAGGTCAAAAGTGCAAAAACATATCTCGTTAATATTTAAAGATGCTTAGCACAAAAGCATGCATAATTAAACAGCACATCAGAGCTGATAATTCCAAATAATCTGTCTTCTGAAAAGGGATTTTTGTAATTTGTTAACTGGTTTGAAATCTGCAGCTTAGCAGCAGGACTATGTTTGCATTACAAAATGAATAATTTTAAATGTTGGGCTGTGTCCCTTCTATCTGAGGAAAAAAAAGAGACATAGATGAGAGGATTTTTAAACAGGCACATAAGTGTGGATTCAGCATTGCCCAAAGCTCCCTGTCTGCCTGAGATATATGTCTCATTTTTTAAAAGCAAAACTGTATTCCTACCAGGTGTTGCATTGCTTTCTCTCCCAGGATATTTTCATAGTCCACCAGGAGCTCATTGATACTAACCATGTCTTTTTCCAGATAACTCAATGGTGAAGTAATGCCTATAAAAGGAATGATCTATTAGTTAGTGAAAAAAGTGACATACAAGACAAGTATGAAAATACTAATGGCGTCAGGTACAAAATACAATATGCTGTGAGCTTTTCATTACATCCAAAAGACTATCAGAGCACATTTTCTGCCTGAATGCTAAAAATCTATGAGGAAAGAAAATGTGCTTATGATCCTTTGCAAATCATGCTTTTCAGAAGGGCCAAAATACAAATTGATATGTGATCACAGCTATACTTTAATGTAAGATCAAAAAATGTCAAGTGTTAAGGGCACATGCAGATCATTGATCACACAGGATGTTTATTTACAAAGCAAATCTAAAAAAAACCCCTATTTTATATGTTTACCTGTAGTTATTTCTGGATGTTACTGAAGTTGTCACAGCCTTGTTTAGATGAGACAGTGCTGGGACAGCAAATCCCAACAGGCACAGCTTTGCTGTGGTGAGGCTGCATTAGCTGTTATTAACTCAGGACTGGGAGTTTTGGTTGAACTCCCTGCCACAGATGGTTTTTTTCTCTTTAGGCTGGTTGGGGGAGGCCAGGGAGACTCATTGGGAACTGTCACATAAAAGTGTCCTACTCAGTGCTGTGGTTTGTGTACCCATCCAGCACCTCATTGTTATTAGGAGTGGAAATGAAGACTAAACTGGATGTGCTGGTTCTGCTGTGAAGTGGCCAACACCAGTAATGGAGAGATGAAGGAGACAGTAGGAGTTTGCTCTCATAGCTTGAGAATGCAGTCCAGAGGGATGTGTTCATGAGGCCTGTCCTGGAAGTGGTGGTATCCAGAGTGAATTTACAACTTGTGCAGGTATCTGAATGCATTTAACCACAAGTGATTATCTGGCAGGGCTGTCATACTCAGATTTAACAGGAAAGAGACATGAGCAGCCACATCACAGCTGTCTGTGAGGGCTGACTGGTGTCACACCTAACTCTTCTCTGGCTGTATTGGGAGTCCTCAGCAAAAAGGTAATCCTAAGAGGTCATAATTTTCTTGAACTTAAATGTTCCAGTTATGTATCTGAATATAGTCCAGAGAGACATTAAGACTAAGTCATGAAATAGAGTTGGTTAAATAAGTAGTACTTGCATGTATAATTAAGAAGAAAAAAAAAAAAAAAGAAAAAAGAAAAAATAGGCTAATTTGGCCATCGGACTTGGCTCCTTTGGAATCAGAAGAGGAATAGATCAAGGCAACTGAGGCCCCTGTAACTGTGCTGTATTTGTTCCAGGGTTTTTTTTTGTACTAGACTTTGTCTGGTTCTTAGTGGTTCAACGTCCTCAACAGACTTGAGATTCGAGGCTCCCCAAAGGACTATGTAGTGGTGCAAGCCAAGATGTCCCCATTATGGAGCACATCAGGAGCACACATGGAAGACAGCTTTCCTCCAGAAAGGATGAAATGAATCAAATGAATGAATCAAAACTGCTCTGTGAACTGGTCAGCCCAGACCACACAGGGCCAAACAGAGGATTCACTTCAAAACAGCACCATTGCTTGGAGCTCTTCACAGATGCAGGCCCAGACTGGTGCCTCACCTTCAGCATTGAGGCACAGGGGACCACACGGATGGTGATGAAGCCTATTTGACTCAATGTGAAATTTTTGATCCAACCACAAAACTGCAGTGGTCCCATATGTACACCATCCAAGTTTAACTTACAGAGAATATGCATTTTATAGATTGGCTGTGAGGAAGAGACAAGGCTTTCCATCCAGCCACTCTAATTTATTTTTCATCTAATTCCCTGTCTCTTGTCTCTCTAAGTTGGATGCTCTGGGAAGCCAATGACTAGTTTGACTGCAAATAATAAGGTCCTTCAGACTGGCCGAAGAGGGATAATCAGAGGCTGCATAATGTGGCATGTAGCTCTTCTCTCTTAGAGCTGCTGATGACATTTTTCCATTAGCAAGTCACAGAGTATTGATGAAGGAGGAGGACCCAGGGCACTGCAGCCTGTCAGCCTGACCACAGTGCTGGCGAGGTCATGGAGCAGATTATCTTGAGTGTCATCACACGGCACCTACTGATGCCTAAAGAAACAGGGAAACTTGGAACAGAGTCTACATAGTGTTAAAGGAATAAAGCAGGGATTTATTAAAAGGCCTTCAAAGGATACACCTTGGGCAGTACAAGAGTCTGGTCGAGGCTCTACCCAAGATGGACCCAAGATGGAGAACCAGTCACAAATTTTCACTTTTATAAATTTTGGTCCATTTACATATTGGGATTAATTGTCCAATTACAGCTTCAGGCTATGAAGTCCCACCCTCCCAGTTTGCTCTCCTCAATTTGCCATTGTTTATACTTTTTTTGGGCCTGCAGCTGCAACGGTGTCCTTGGTTCTCAGGCTGGAAAAAGATTGCTTTGTCTAACTAAGCTGTGAAGAGGATTTACTAATACATTATGTGAAGTTCAGAATAATATCCTCATTCAGTACAGAATCTGGAAAATACAAAAGCTAAAACTTAAGGCACCACTCAGGACAATGTGGGTGTGGGTCTGTAGTGACAGAGTCTCCAGGCAGGTGCAAAGGAGAGCAGCTTTATTGCAAAAACCAGGCTTTTTAGGCTCTTAGGCCTTTATCAGTTACACAGTTTTAGATCATAACAAACATCATTCAACCAACCACCATTCAACTTCAGCTCCAAAATTGCAAAAAATCTTGCCCTGGGCTGCTATGACCCTCTTCTCCTCACTGAAATGTGATTTAGTTAACAAAGCACCAAGAAAGAACACTACAGATTGGAATGAGATTTATTCCAGAGTTTACCTATCTAAAATGATTAATGCATTCTTCATAACTTCAAAGATTTCCCATCTCTTCAGAAGGAGGGGGTTTCTTCAAAGCTTTCAGATAGTCTCTCTTTCGAGTTGATGAAGGCATGGTCCCAGTGGAGATTTTACATTGCCAGTATGTACCCCTTCAAAGATTTCACTGTTGGCATTCTGTATTTGAAGTTTTCCTGCCCTTTGTTACCAATTCATTTCATTTTACAAAAATAATAAAAAAAGAAAGCATATCTTTGGGGTCTCCTTCAAAGAAATTTCACATCACACCCCTGAACCCTGGAGAAGAGCAGCACACACCACATTTTGGGGTTTGCTGTAGTGTAATTAGCATCTCTAAGAAAAAGAGCTGCTCTTTACTAGAAGATTTGTTTTTCATACTGGGAATTGTCTTTGATGTGTTTTGATTCAATTGCCAGATAATTTTTTCAGATTAAATGCTGAACAATTTGATTCCTCAGCAAGTTCATCATTCAACTGGAAGGTTTTTGGATCAAGGAGACACCCACACATAAGTCGAGAATGATTTAAAAGTGTTTGCAAGAATACCAGAAAAAAATCTTTCAGGATTTTTAGAAGCAAAAAGAAATGCTTATCAGATGGAGATACTTGGGCTGCAGGAACATTGGCTAAAATATTGCCTAGCTGTTTGTGGAATAAGATGTACAATAATATATCAACTCCTGGAGAGCATATTTTAAAAGTTTGCAAGGAGTGCAAAAATTTATAGCTGCTTCATTTCCACTACTCAGTCCTATCAATATAGTTCAAAGTAGACCTGAGAAAGATATAATTCTCCTAATGGTTTAATCAATTTACAAACACTGCTTTTACTCTTATTTTCCCCTGTGGAATAAATTGTTAATTAATGTGAGTCAGAAACACATGAAAAAATTCCCAGCCTCTATAGGCTGCTGAGAAAAAGAGGTAGTGCTTGAAAATATACATAGTCTATGGAAACAGGTAGAGTTGAGACTCTGGAGCATAATCAGAGGTGCTACATCCCAAAAACCTGTATTGTTCTGTTGTTTGGAATGCCTTTTCTTCCTAGTTGTCCTTTGTGTTGCCCAGTGAATGCATCCATCAGCTCTTCATGGCTCAGTAATTCATGAAATTCTCTTTCCATTAAAAATAAATACTGCATTTTATATCCTTGAGATGGACCCCATATTTGATTGTCTTTTCCATGGCTGTGTATATTGAAAACTATAAAATTATAATACAACTATTAATCCCCTGTATCTGCTTGTACCTAATTTTTATTAAAAATGTATTGTGCTCCAGCTGGCTCATAAATTACAATGTGGTAAAAAGGCTCCAGTTGGATTACTTCTGAAGGAGAACATATTGAAATAAAGAAAGGCTTACTGGTTAATATTTTGACTTTATATACAGTGTTACTAAGGTAGCGGCTTGATTACCATAGAAAAGAATTTGTAGTTAACTATATTGCAGATCTGGTAAACATAACAATGTGAAGCTTGAGAAAAGTGGCATTTACCAAAGAAAACACATTATCATCACTGATCAAATCTTTCAAGTCATCTTCTCCTTTTATGAATGACATAAAAAACTTACTTTGTTTCAGCAGTAAATTAATGCATTTATAGGAATGTGGCAGAACCTGGAATCACATACCATCTTTTCTCTGTCTCTCAATTGCTACCACTGATTGGTTTTGATAGCCTCTCTAAAAAAGGCCTAGAAATAGCTGAAATAGCTTTGTCTTTAGTTTTAATACCACGAGAAGAAAAATTGCTTAATTATGTCTCATTTGGGAAGTATTAGGAAAGGAGAAATGAGAATATTTGGCTTAGAAGCAACTAGGGGCCCCCTTTCCCATTTTGTAGGCTTAACAGTCAGCACAATTTTGGGGGTAAAATTAGTAGATTAAAAAACACACCATGGAGCTCTGTGAATGAACTGAGAAATTTTGGCTGAGAGCTTAATTATTCCAATTCCCACTTGCTGTGTAAGACCAAGAACACAAGTTAAACTCACAGAGTGCACCCAGTCCGTAAACTGGAGTCTGTGACTGCCCACAGGGGAAGGAGGTCACTTGAAAAATAAGCTGCTTTCTATAGGCAAATGGGAACACAGGCACTTGGACTATGTGGGCTTGGACACAGCACCCATGAGGCAGGGTAGTTCCATTTTCCATCCTAAACCATCTTGATTTCAAACTTTGTTTTACATGAAAAAAATGCAAAGTTGGTTTCCAAACCAGCCCTTTGATTGTTTTTTTTATCTATCGGTCTCACATCTTCCCCCACTCATTTTCACACAAGCACTCCAGGCTATGCTCCCCTTTCATCAATAAGACAACTGAGAAGGTGGATTTTTTTCTTACATTGTGAGTTAAATGAGAATAAACCCCCATTATTGTCTGTACTTTTTCCCTGAAGTTTTGCCAGTAATAATGTTGGCTTTATTAGCTGTGTAGGATTGAAGATGCTGTCACGGTGTCAGACCACATACCAAGGTGCAGGACTGCAGATGTTTTGAATTTTCCAGTTAATTGTCTTGTCCTTTTTGGTCAGCCAAAGACTCATGAGAACACCATCAAGCAATGAAAAATAAATGGGGTATTGGAAACAGCAGTGGTAGCTGTATAATCTAGAAAGAAAAGATTATTTAATGTCTGTCTTACACAAGGTTTTGGGGCAGCCAAACCAGGAGATTTACATATGCTCTCTAAAGATGTCAGTGTAAGAACATAAGCATTATCTTTGATGTACCATAATGCTCACACACAAGATATACACATGATAACACTACTTTAGAGAGTAAAGTGGTGTGATTTTTGATCACAGGTATTTACAGCCAGATGTAAAGCCCAATTCATTCCCTTCTTTATCTGATAACAAAGAAGTAGCAGACTGAGTTTAATACAGCGTGAATACTGAGTAGTGAAACAAATAAAAATAACCAGAAGTATTTTGATGCCTTGCAGTATTCCTGACCTTTCTGCCCCCATGGATAGGCAGGCTCCCAAGGCTGACCTGTATATGTGGCACCTGGGTGAAACACCCAACAGAGAATATGGCCTCACATTACCTCTGAGCTGGAAAAAGTAACTTATTTGCATTTGTGGGTATCTTCCAATTTTTTACTCATTATGTTCTATTTTTACAGGCAAATTCTCTGCAGTTTCTGTCCTTGGTTGCTAAGAGTGTCTGAACAATAACTGACTTTGCTCACGTCTGCTCACAGCTCTTTCTGGTCCTGGGACTATGGAAAATGGAGAGCAAACAGACATGCATCAATTAATGTGAGAGTCTGCCACTGCAGCAAATCCAGCTGAGTGAGGCTATTAGAGGAAAACATTAAGAAAACAATTCCAATGATTGGAACATTTAGTTTTTTATTCCTTTCAGAATTTTCACTGCAATGCCTCCCTCCTATGTTGTTTTTTTTTTTTTTTCTTTGTCCAAAAGTGAAACACAAGACATTGAGACCTCAACTCCCATGAGAAAAGAGTTATGAGTAGAGGCGAAAAGTTCTTTTATTGCTAAGGAACAGAGTGGGAAAGATATCCTGCACTAAGAGGATACATCTTTGGGTTTAAATCCTCTTGGAGTTTAAAATTCCCTTTAGGTTTAGATTTTAATTTTTATATTTAATTTTCTTGAAATTGAGAATTTTCTCCAATGAACAAAAAGGAGACTATCTTCAGCTAAACATATATTACTTGGGATTTTTTGAAAGACACCAAAATTGTGGGAAATATAATGATACACTCAGCTGAGGAATTTTTCATCAAAGATTTCTAGGGATGCCCATGTTAATTATTTTTTTATATATTATTTATATCATTTATTTTATGTTATTTATTACAGTCAGTGCTTTCTAGTGTTCTCTCATCTTCATAAGTCAGCAAAGGCATGGCACAGACACAGGGCTTGGGATTCTTACACCTCTTTACCTGTTTATACTTCCTGGACACTGCCAAATTTTCCGTGTTAATTCCCACATGCTATACAACAGCACTAGACCACTGCCCTGGGGGGCTGAACTCTTAAAGAAGCACCAAGAGAGATTTCTTCAGCATAATCCACTTTACTAACTCAGCAACCTGTAGGCAGGTATGGTGCTTACCATTTACTTGAGCTGGGATTTGAGGCACTTTGATGTATCTAACTATGATGTATAATCAGCATTGTCCTGGCTTGTGGGGACACTCTTTTTTATTCTCCCCAAATTAATTTTACAGCAGCCAGATATCGAGGCCAGAAGTTCCCTGTATTTGATGCTTTTCAACATATCCAAGCTTGCAAATGTTTAATGAAATATGGCACCTGTGGAATTTGTAGCATTATTAAAAAGGGTGAAATATTAAACAAGGGAAAAAAAATCAGTAACTCTGTGCATTCATTATTACTTTACTAAAAAGTGTCCTAAGGGATTTCAAGCATAGAATTCTAGATCTGTGTGGATGAACAATCCCTGAGGACAGAGGCTGAATGATTCCTAAATATACACAGGTGCCATTCTAGTCTTGCAATCAACTCTTTCATTGATTCTCTGTTGGGGTGGGCCGGGGTCTTTGGGACATTTTGGGACTGTACCTTTTAACTCGTGTTATTGTGCTTTGAAGGTGCACAAAGGCTCAGCACACTCAGAAGCACCTCAGAGGTTCCTGAAAACACCTTGGGCTGTGTCCTGCACACCTCGATTGATGGAGCCATTAGGGGCTGAATGGAGGGACTGTAACAATTCCATTCGGACCGATCCAATCTCAATGACATTGTCTCATACAATTCCATTAACATTGGAGCTGTTACAACCTCCGTGACAAATTATTATTTCTTTTAAAAAAGAAAAAGGAAATTAACAGAATATATTGAATTGCCCTGAATTGAGACAATAAATAATGGAATGTACCAGATGCTAACCTCTCCTTCTGTAGTTCCAGGAGGAAAAATAGACAAATTTACCACAAAGTTGATGACATATGTAGCACTTACATTAAAATACGTGGCAAATCCTTGTAACATATGGGTAGAATTATAAAACTGGCTAGGTTTCATATTGACTGCAATTTAACTTCAGGTGTAGAATTAGACAGAAAGTATCTGTCTACATCTATCTAGCAATGCTCATTGCTGTAGTCACTGAGCAAAGCACACTGATAAGTCCTCTGTAATGGAAGAAACAAATTTAAATAGCTGTGTTTTTCAGAAGACACACACAAGCAGTGGTAAAATGAAGTGAGACCCCTACATGATATTTGTGTGGATAGAGGAAGGGCTGCTTGAGGGCATAAACTGAGCAGCTCTATTCCTCAAATGAAAGATACCATACTGGAAGACCTTCTAGGAAAATATTTTTTTTGTCCAAAAATATTTGTTTTGCCTAAGTTTTCTATTATAAATAACAGTCTCTGACAGAATCAGGGGTATGGACCCCTGATTCTTCTGATCCTGATGGGAATCTGCATAGCTGAATTGCTATTAAGCAGTACAATCTGTGCTTATATGTGCAATTTGTGTTGTCTGAAGAGTTTGATGCTCAAACCAGCACAGTGGTCCTTGAACAGTCTTGCTGAGCTCAGCTTCAGAATGAATGTACTTAAATGATCTAAAATCTAAATCTAAAGTGAATGAATGAGTGAACTTGGATGGCTCACTTTGGAGTAGTTATTCCTATTTGCTATCCAGAACCTCAAGATACATTTATTGAAAGCACAAACACACATTTGTGCAATGATACTAAGAGGGACCTTGACTTCCATCTCCATGATGGTTAATCCTGGTTTTCCAGCCCTTTGATTACTTCCTGTGCATTTGTGGTGTGGCAGGTTGCTATCTGTTGCAATAAGAGATGGTAAGGTTATTTTTTTTCAAGTTCCTCATTTCCAGTGTCCAGTACTTTGGAATTCAGCGGCTCTGTTTCAATTCTCTGACCTTTGCAGTAAGAAATCAGACAAAGAACAAGGACTCACATTCAGGTGAGTTCAAGGCCTCTTACATAAACCCCTTTTTCTTCAGTGGAGATAATTGCTTACAGCAGTGTCAGAGAGCAGACAATCAAATGTGGCTTTTGGCAATACCTGACAGCACCAGATATGGAAATGTGAAGTTTCCAGCTGCTGACAGAACTTCTCAACTTCTTCAATCCTTCCTTGTTAACAAATTTTCTATTGAATGACTGTCGCCAAAGTAAATTCCATGGACCTCGAGTCTTTGACTCTTAATATTTTCTGCAGATATTCTCTTTATGCTAGTGGATGGATGCTCAGGGAAGTCTTTTCTGCAAATATCTCAATCAGAAGTCCAACATTTATGTATCTGAAGCCAGAGTCCATCCAGCTTCTCAAAATGCCAGAACATTTGTGCACCCTGGAAGTGCATCTGTTTGAAATGCAATTAGGTTCATAATGGGAAGTGAGTGTAAGCTTTAATTAGAATGAGGAAACTTCTTTCTAATCTTTCTGGAGTGCTCTGAGCAGGTCTGCCTATCTGTATGTGTATCAGTTTCCCTTTGTTTGCTTTAAATATTCACAGAGTCTGCACACAATTGTGGGTACCAGAGGGGAAATTAGTGTGATACAGTCAGAGAGGGCAGCAGACGTTCCCTCCTCCCAGGTCTGGCATCCCCTGTACCATCATGAAAACCCTGCTGGGCAGGAGAGACCAGTGGGGCAGGATGGAATAAGGGAAGAGCCTGATGGGAGAAGTAATGGCAATTCTGGTGGAATTCAAGAGCTGTCAACTATGAGGTGTTAACACAAAGCTAAAGCAACAGCCTGATATTTTGCAAGAGCAAAATTTGAACCTGAAGGGGGAAAAAAAACAGTAGTACAGAGTTACCATTCTGTTTTCAACCTGCTCATATCTGCATTTTGTCTTTATTGTTTCTAAGATTCATCTCTGCAGCTGTGGAAATAATTAAAATTACTGGAATGCTTGTGGATGGCTGCTTTCATCAGACTGTCTGTAGGCTGTAGTCAAGTCTTACCACAGAGACATCAGTGGGGTTAGTGTTAGTTGTAGATCTACAGAGCCTTTCTTTGTAATATTCACCTTTGACACTCTTAAACTGCCTTTGTAGAGCCTTTGCTGTTGTATAATCTTAGAAGTGGTCCATTGCACACTAAGACCATTATTTTATCTTGCTCAGGTACTATGAATAGCAATGGGAGTTTCCCCCATCCCTTAATTCACAAAGAGGAGGAGTTTTGTTTTACTGTAAATTGTCTTTTTCATAGGTTAGGTGATTTTCTAACATTATCAGGATATAGGAAATGTCACTAAGAAAAGCTCCAGCAATAGAAATTAAAAAACCTAAGCATGAGGAGAGATGATACACTGAGTTCTGATCAGCAGGGATCTTCACAAATTCACCTTGCCTGAGGGAAAAAGAGAGATTCACTATTTTCACTTTTCCTTGTGATCTGACTCCACTTGGCTCCTGCCAGGATGAGATTCCAGCTGCTCACCAGGGTTTGTGTTTTGGTCCGAGCACTAAGCTTGTGCTTATTAATAAACACTCATAAATCATTCTGATTTTGAAACTATTTTGTAGAAGTACCAGAATTTTTCATAAGATTTAGACACAATAAACATTTGAATTTCTCTTTAGATCACTTCAAAAGGAGGAGCTTTGTAAATATCCTATTAACTTTACAGAGTTCGAGGTATGTGTGTGTTTTTATGTGCTTTTAAAGTTGTTTTTATAGTTTATTTTGTAATCAAACACAGGGGAAGGGGAGAAATAATCAGGCTCCATCAGTGTAACTGATCTATTTAAATATTTCCACTTATAAAGAAATTGGCACATTCATTTATACATACTGTTAATTATCTTCACTGTGGTGATCTAAATATTCCTCACGGCTAAATAAGTGCAGCATCATGGATTATCCTGAATTTAAAGAAAAAAAGAAAATAGAAATGGAAAAAGGCATGCACAAAAAATAATGAAATTCTCATGGGTTTAAAAATGTTTCTGCATATTCTATGCTCCTATAAAGCCATTTAAATGAAAGAACCATTGGGGAGGAAAAAAAAATAAAAACTCCTTGCCTTAAAGATGCACAGAGACATTAAAACTTATTCCCCATGGAAATTGTGCCTCTAAATGACAATTCACTTTTATGAACAGTTTTATTACAATATAGATTTCCTGCAGCTAATTTCATCAGTTGTCCCATTCTGCTGTTACTTTCCACTGCCTCCCTAACTTCTTGTTATCTAAGTACAGGTACATTAATTGCTATATGATGTAAGAGAGTGGGCTGCATGCCAGAGCCATAAGCAGGGAAGCATTTTGCCTGGCAGGTCTCCTGACGATGCCTGCACCCAGCTGACTGTGTAGCAGTATTTAAGCAATATTTCCATGTGATGGATTAAGTGTCATTGATGGATGTGGGTAATGGAATCTCCTGAGTGTCATTTTAACAAGACATATATGTTGTTGGACGTATTTCACAAGTCTCTGTAATAATGCATTAGTCTCACTGAGAAGGAATAGGTGATTAGTAGCACTAATTAGAAAGTTCTTGGAGACAGACTTTGGTTGATGAAGTATGGTGGGAGCTTTCAGTCATTAACAATACTGCAATGAGTTCAAGGTAGAATCAATCTAGGAGGGTGATTGCACAGCTGACATTAAAATTATACATTCCTTATTAATATATTGATTTGCATTCTAAATTAAGTGATGGCATTTAATAAAAAAGAAAAAGAAGAAAGGAATTTTTTTTTTCTATTTTATTTGCTGTGTGAGTGATGTGTAGTTCAGTTTCCAAGTGAGGAGTTTAATCTTGTGTTATCTACAGCAAGACGTGCATTTATGGTAAAAGAAAAAGAGGAGCACAACAGAAGGAATTACCTAGTGCCTGGGAAAGCTCATTATCTTGAATCTGGGTGGGCTGGGAAGCCTTTCACAAACATTGCCTGTCATTTCTTTTCTTTCCATGTGGCAAAAGTGAAAAAGAAATCAATTTCTCATCCTGCAATTTCCATTTCCAATTACCAAAGCTGAGGGAATCTTGGAAATGGATGAGAAATGGATAATATTTATGGTTCCATTCAAAATGTTCACCCATCTGGACCAGTCCTTGCTGGTAAATAGCCCTGAACCTAGCCATCAGGAGACCACATGCTGTCTTTGCAGAATTGGGCTGGAGGCAATAGCTTGCTATCTCTGCTTCCAATCCCACATGCTAGTGCTGAGTGGCTCAACAACCATTTCATTCCATTAAACCACTCAGCCAGTAGTTGGAGCACCTGCATGGAAGGAAGGGAGGTTGGGATCTGTGGAACCATCCAGCAGCAAAAGCATTTTGTCTCATTTCAGTCCCTGTCCAAACTTGCCATGGGAAAGCCCTTTCCAGGGTAACATCTGCACAGAGCTGCTCTTATGCTGTCAGCCATATGAGCAGCTATTTTTGCCCTGGAACTGGGGATTTTGGGTTGGTGCCTCCACTGAAGGAAAAAAAGAATTCATTTAACACAAAAAAAAAAAAAGAAAAGAAAAAAGTGTCAGGATGGAGATGCATCACAAAGGAACACTGCATGGTGGAGCTTCCTGCATGTGCTGGACTGCCCAAGGCAGAGACTCTCACTGGGAAAGTACTTTCACGCCTTCTTATGGACCTGCTGGTTGCTATGTGCCAAAGCAATCCCACAGGTGAATAGCATGAGGTTCTGAAATATATTTTTTCTTCTTTATTGATCAAAAAGATCCCTTCATGAAGATTTTGAGTTATTAACTCCATCACAAAGAGGACAGCCCTGACACTCAGACACCCAGAATGCAAACCAGAGCAGGGCACAGCAGGGAAGGTATGGGGGATGTATTTCTACTTTGAAAATGGGCAGGAAGGGTTACAGGAGGTGCCTGAGCAATTTCCCTGCCTAGAGATGTTGGTGGAGAAGATGTCAGTGCTCCAGGAGTACACAGTCTGTGTGTGTCTATGAGCTGGGCAAAGAAGGTGAAACCACAGAAGTGTAATACAGATGTCAGCAGCAGCAGGACTTTAGGCAGGAGTCAAGTCCTGCATGCTCTGTGTGCAGAGCTGTGGCTACCATCAGCAGTGTGCACCTCATGGGATAGGCTTCTGCTGAGAAACATCACTGTTGCACCTCAGAAAATTCTTTGAGAACTGCATCATTTTCAGCCACTTAAGTCCCAACTGCACAAGAAGTCTGAGGCTTTCCATTGCCTGAAGAAAGGGAGTAAAGAAGTAAGAAAAGCTGTCTCCAGTATGGTGTCACCTTTGGCATCTGGGAGCTTATTTATGGCTTCACATCTTCAATGATGCCACACAAGCTCTGCATCTGCCTCAGTAAACTGCATCTAGGGAGACATCAATCCATTGTGTCTAGCCTATGATCTCCTTGCTTACTAAAATACAGTTAGACTCACAGATACAGTGTCAAAAGCATCTTTAATTATGATATGGTTAGGCTTTTGCAATACTATCCTGCAAATGCAGCTTGGGACTAATTCCTAAGAAAGGAGTCTTCTGTCTGCTACTCCTTTTGAAGGTTCAGCTCCTATTTCTCCTTTGTCTTATTGGGCTTAGTTGTATCAAACTATTGTTTAAAATTGTATCAAACTATTATTTAAATTATTCTCCGAGATTTGGATAGAAGTAGATCATGCACATGCAAAGTGAAGACAGCACATTTGTGACCTCCATGCTCCCAGATTTGCAGTAACTCCATGTTCAAGTAATTGTCCAGCAAGCCAGTGTAACTTCAGACAACATGTGCATGTAGGAGGGGACACGTAGGCTGTGGGCAGAGTCCTTCAGGTGTGCTTCCTTCCTCTGGCAGCAAATCTGGGAACTGATGCAGCCTCAGATCTCAGCCAGAAGCTGGGTTGGGGTGTGGCTGGGAGACACCATGTGTGGGATGTCATAAAATCACCCACAGCCTCCCACTCCAGGCTGAGCAGGACGTGCAGGAACGGGCTGCTTCTCTATGTTGGCAGCAGAAGCTGGTTCATCTAAACACAAAGCTTGTGGGTCTGATGGCTGACTCCCCCTTTAGTCTATCTCTGTGTCATGCACACATCTATCACATGCATTAGACTCACATTCCAGCCTTAAAATCATGTCTGGAGAGAGGGATGAGCAGATGACCTTCTGCTTCCTAGGGAAAACTGTATTTTGGGATAGGTTCTCCCTGTGTTGAAGCAGGCTTCACAGCAGAGCATGTATCACCTGCTAAGGTAATAAGAACTCTCAGTGGCACAGGACATCTGGGTTTACAGGCAGGAAAGTGGTAAGCTGGGAAAACAGGTGTCCAGAACTGAAGCTGAGCCTTTCAAGAATTACATTTTTAGCAGATGTGGAGGACTGAGTTCTGCTGGTTGATAATTAGCAGAATGGGCATGAGAAACCTGCCCCATCCATGAGTGCCTTTTGAAGATCCTGCATTTGTGATGAGTTATTCAGATCATTTTGAGACATGGCTTTCTTTTTACTCGTTAAAAAAAAAAAAAAAAAAAAAAAAGAAAAATAAGCAGATGGTTTCTGTTACAAAAACCCACACCAAAAAACATCTGCTCAGGGAATTTTTGGAGCCTGTCCCTTGAGTGCTTGACTGCAGACCTGGCATGCTTTGGTTTTGATGTCTGAAGTTTGCATCATGGCAAGGCACAGAGGTTTAATAACTCGCCCTGTGTGCTAAGGAGAAATTGGAGTGCACCCTGCAAGGAAGAAACAGGGTCACTAAGTGTTAGCAAATCCTCTTAAGAAAGCTGAGTCAGAACTGAAAGCCTCTCTTTAATCAAAAGATTGCTCCAAATCTTGTTGTGTCCTGAAGATTAGACAGAAATAAAAAGCCTCTGAGGAATTTATCTTATTTTAACTAGAATTCTACTAAATTTTGGATGCCAGCCCATGCTTAAAAACTAGGAAGCTAACTTCAAGTATCTTTTTAGATATTTTTGTGAGAAATAGATCTGTTTACAGGAATATGTGCATGAGAGGCTTGTTAAAGGAAGAAATATATCTTTTCTGAATGATTTCAAGTATTAAAAAGGAAGGACACCAGTGTGTAGGAAAGTAATGGGAGCTACAAAAAACTTTTATGTTTGAACATAAAGAAGTTATGAGCTTGTTTAAGCATAATGGGTGGTGGTCAGAAGATAAATCATGAAAACCTTGGGTAGAGGGAATTTCATAGTGAGTTTGTTTGTTTCATTGTGTTTATTCTTCTAGCATTCTGTGCAGGAAGGTCAAAAGGGATTTTGGGAGACTTAAGATGGGTTTTTGTCTCTGCCAATTGCTGCTATTTGGCCCTTGAACAGAATTTGATTTTACATGGAGATTCACACTGCATTTTGGCACAAAAGCTATGATGCCTTATTAATTAATGAATATATGTACTCCATGAAAACAATACCTTTTGCAAAAAAACAGAAAGAGATATTGGAAAAGTAGCATTCCTTAGCTGGATGTTCAGCCATTGCCGCTGAAACAGGCTGGGATAATTTTCATAGCCAACAGTGATCTATTTCTCTGTGCTTTTCTCTCATGGCAAACCAAACACTGAAGACAGATCAGAGAAGTTGCATCCTTTTACTGTAAAAACTCTTTGTTTGCTATAGAGGGTTTCAGGATGGTGACTGGCTCAGACTTGTGCATCTCATTTTTAGCTAACTTGAGCTGGAACACGTAAATCCAAGCTGTGCTGTCTGAGCCTGGCTCTGCATGTTGGCAGTTTCAAAGGTGACAGGGACAGATGTTGATGTAATGTGTAGCATATGTAGGACAATGTATAACAACAAGTCCATCACCAAGATAGGGAGAAGTGAGATTTTTTTTACTTGATCTTCTTGTGGAGGGGCTCCTTTTTCACTTTGATGGACACCAGCTTTCTGGCATTATAGTCAAGGCTGTCATTGACATTTTGATCCTGATTTCTTCTATGCATATTCTTTAGCTTTTTTGTTTTGATGAGGCTGTTCTTTTGAAGCACATAATCTGATCTTTTTCCTACTTACCACGCTTTGGCTGATGTTCCATAGCAGTCTTGAAGCACACAAATTGGATTTCTTTTTGGCTGAAACTAAACTGGAAGATGCTTTCCAGATGTGCAGCAGTTTGCAGCTTCTGAAGGGAAATCCATGCAAGGGCTGCTCAGGAATGAAGCCCCTTACAGCCCCTAATGTGGGTATGGGGTGCTCAGTGCCAGAGGCTTCGTTCTGCAGGGCCCCTCCTGCCAGAGCTCAATCTGCAACTTGACCTGGTGCATTCTCAACAAAAAGGTAAAAGAGAAGAGATCCAGGCATGGTTTTACCAGGCAGGACTGATGCTGTTGAGGAGCTGGATGCCTTCAAAAGCTCCTACAGTTTACAAAACACAGTTTATCTGATAGGAGCTATAATGTTTGAGAAGCAGTGAGCCTGTAGTTTACTGAAATCCATCGTAGCCAAGACCTTTGCTTTCAGGCAGCATGTGAGCAGAGTTTTCTGTGTCATTTGAACAAAGATCAAGTTCTTAATGAAAAGCAAGGAGCTGTTTTTTGACAGCACAGTGTGTGTGGAAAAGTTGGTATACTTCTCCTTGAGTGGAGCCTGCTTGCACACTTGAGATAAATTTAATCGTTAAACATGCCATTCTTTTTTATTAAAATAATAACATCTTCCAGGTAATTAAGCTGAATTTCTTGAAACTCAGCAGTTTTACCTGTTTATTTATGGTGACATCAAAGTAGGGGCACTGTCATTACAGTCTGTAAATAACCAGGGTTATGTCCTTGATCAGTGTCGGTGAAATATTAGAGTGTTGTATGAGTGGGAGTGTCTGGCTGTTACTCATTGGAGGCTGTAAATGACACAGAAAATAATTACCTTTTTTTAAAATTTTAATATTTTTGATAATACAGTTGTCCTTTATTGATGGAGTATCTATCAAGATATATGTACTACATCAAAGCAATACCTTTTGCAAAAACCAGAGAGAGAACTTGGAAAAGTAGCATTCTTTACCTGGATGTTCAACCACTACAGGTGTGAATCTGAAACAGGCTGGTCTTTTGTACTGTCTTCCACACTATCTCAAACAGAAACTGAAGAAGTCATCAGGCTGCTCAGCCTGGTGGTTCTCTGCATATTTAATTCCTCAGACTAGTCCATGCAGAGCAGAACACAACACAGTCCATTTTCATGCATTAAGTGCTGGAGAAAGGAAAAAACATAAGGATTTGCTGGTGAAGCCCCTCTTCATTCCCATTCAGTTCCACTTCTAGTGTTTTGTCACCCAGTGACAGACCAAAAAGCTTTTTGCACATGAAGGATGTGTAGAAAGGAGGCATTCAAAGGTGACAGCTAGCAGAGGTAGCTCTACACTTGTCACTTCTGTGAGCCCAACATGTATTTACAGTGACTGCCACACCTGCAAGGGATAGAGATTTCACTGCATAACTCTGAGTTCCAGTTGAAAATGAAGGTGTTTTTTTGGTTTTTGTATGAAAACCAAAAAAATGGTGAGGGAAGCTGTTTAGTCAGCCTGGGAATCTGTATCTCTGTTGGGCCATGTTGGAGCTGTTCCACGAGTGCTGCTGGCACCCAACAAGCAAAGACATAAAATCAGCCCTGAGTATCCACATCTGCATCACTAGGACAGAAAACTGTTCCTATGTGGTAACAAATATGGAGCAAAGCAAAATTTCAATTACTGGCCCTGGACTGACGTGTTCTGTCCCAGGTATCTGCAGTCACCATGGAACTGTGCTAAGCTAATCTACTGTGCAGCATTTGTGCTCTCAATCACCTCATCTGCAAGGGCATGCTTTACTTGCCAGACTCAATAACTAGCCCTCACATTTGCAATTGTTCATCATTTTGGTATTTACTCATTTTTCATCATTTGCCCATGGAGATGAGATGTAAGGTGTGGAAATGTGGAATCCATTTGCCAAAATATTCATCCTGCCAACACAGTGTCTGTGAGATTTACACTTGTGATGCACTGATGAGTAAAACTGAGATTTTTGTGTGGGAGATTTTCATGGACAAAGGCTTGGGAGAGCTTTTTCAGGGAATGGGATATGAGGTTTCTGCCATTCCTTAGCAGACCACTAGCCCATTGTGTGTATATTTGTTTATCCTCTGTCCTCAAATACTTGCATTTGTACCTGTCGTGAGTGCTTCATTTTAGCATTTTTCCAAATACTAAATGTCCTGAGCAAATGCACTGGCACACTTAAGCCTGCTACAAAATCGCCTACACTTTGTAGAGGTTTGTAAATTGCTTGTATTATTATTCTTTCCTTTCTGACCTCCTTCCCTATATTTTTGTTCTCATTTAGCTGTTCTTACACAATGACATGTGCTGTGTTCCCTTCAGCATGTGAATGTCAGGATAACCTGAGGTCAAATTATTGCTTGCTAAAGGGGAACCTTGAACCATGTGACTTTATGCTTCCATTTCTTTCTTGCTGGGGAGGGGGTAGGGAGCAGAGGGAGGAGGAAGAGGTTTAGTGGTAGCATTTAGCAAAATATCCAGATTCTAGCTTTGTGATTGTGCTCTTTATTCACACTCTCACTTAAGGTGTATGCCACGCTTGTGTGTGTGTTAAACAACATCTGAAGAAGTTGGAATACATTAGCATTTTAAGTACCGTGAAAATGTACAGGGAACCATCTGGGACTCTGCAAATTGTAATATGAAGAAACAAGTTGTATTTAAAGGCTGAATTTAATGTTTGGAATAAAATCTGTGTTTTCTTAACAGCTGAGAACAAAACATTTTCTAGAACAAGGTTCAGCTGCTTGGGCTCTCCCCAGCGGCCCAATGCTGTGTTAAACAGGGCAGGAGGGTCCCACTTTACATAGATTTCCTCCCTTGATGGGAAGAAAAGTCTTGATGGCTCTTTTTGTTTGCTTACTTTCTCACTCTGGAGGCAATGTTAAGAACTCACATGCTGCACTACAGAAAAACCCAAAAAGCCCAAAACAAATAAAAAAATGAGTTTCAGAGGAATAGATCTGAAAACACTCAGTACTGCTAATTTATTTTTTAAGGTTTACTTGCTTTTGGCTGCTCATCAAGCCTCTCCACCCTGTCTAGCACATCTGAGGAGTGGGTGCTCTCCTGTATGCATCCCACCACTCTCAGAAAATCACTTGTCTGTGCTAGTGATTGATTTTGTCCTGATTTTACTCACCTGCAAAATGAGTGTTTTGCTACTTCACTTGGAGTTCCAAGCACAGAAATTGCAGTATTAGAAGAAAAATTACAAGTGAATATTAAACAACGTTAATGAAGATGTTTTTCCTCTAGTGTTTCCTTATGAGCTTTGCCAAAGCTGCATTTCAGGGTAGTTGCTAAGGACCCATATTATCCAGCTTGCCTTGGCTAGTGTCAAGGTGAGTTGGGCCAAACCGTAAGTGTAATGCCCAGATCAATGAGGATAGGCTGTTCTGCTCATGGTATTAGATTTACATACACCTTGGATTATTAACACAGAGAGCTTGCTGGAGATAATTGTCTGACAGCGAATATGATGAGTGGGGGCTCTGAACATGCTCCTTGTTTCACTCACAATTGATGCCCACGGCATATGAGTGTGTGCTTGGAGCTAAGCATGCTGTAGTGCCCTGATAAACTCAATCCCATGGAATTTCCAGGGAATTCCTAAGAAACCTGTAACACACAGCACATGGCAAGAAGGTAAAGCAAGAAAGTTTTATTGCCAACCTATAGAGAGCCAAAATAGGTCTTGCAGCTCTTACTATGGCTCTAGGCAAAGAAAACTTTGTATCATGGAGCATAACTACAAGGTCTCGATGTACATCAAGGTGTGCACACTGCTGCTCTGGTTTTGGATTAATCTGCTCTTTCAAGGGAAGAATTGTGCCTTCTGAAATGGGATCTGTGCTATCCAACAGAGCAAGCAGCTGAGAAGGAAGAAGGGAGATGGACTGACTTTTTCTGACATGTTTTCCCAGGGCTGAGCTGGGGAAGCCCTGAGGAAGCCTCCAAAATAATCCTCTTCTGTTCCCTTGTGTAGGGGCCATACTGTGCTGGTTAAATCTACAGGGTATAGTTTGTTCCTCCAGAAAAATGGATACAGGATTGCCAAGAGTAGATCAGAAAATAGCAAGATGTGGTTTCCTGCAGGCTCTTCTTTCCCTCCTAGGTATCAACTTGCTACATGTGGTTGGTAAATATAAGGTCTTGTTGCTTTAAAGCAGAAGAACAGTGTATTCAGGACTACAAACCCTAAATAATGAATAATAAGAATAATGTTATTGAACAGCTGCAGCACTGCAGTGAGTACTTAAATGTCAGCTTTAAAGACCTATATGCCAAATATATCTTCTCTCAGAGAGAATATTTACCTTAATGCTCTCTAATGAAAAATATAGCTAAAAGATTTATAATTACAGTGGCACACTTAGAAGAGATTTACAAGTATCAATGTATCTACTGAGCTGAAAGAAAATCCATTAAGTTTTGTCCCCTAAAAATGGTGGCTGCTTTCCCTGTTCCCAAATAAAATAATATGAGTAGATGTTTTTCCTATGAACATTCCTTAAATGCTCATCAGGCATAATCTAAGTGACAGCAGAGCTTCAAGACACAAATCACTCTTGTGCACCCTCACACTGGATCATTCATTTAAATATGTACGTGTCTCTTCTTTTCTCTTGTAATGATGCCTTTCTGTTGCAAGAAGAGATGTTTGATTGTTCTTTACAGGTAAAATTTTTTACTCCTTTTTAAAAGTCATGAGGATAATAGAAGAGTGACATTTCTCCACTTAAATTATGCACTAATAAGACAGACAATTTTAAAATATATTTTTGCTCTTTTTCTTTTAATGGAATTGTTTCTTTGCAACAAACTGCCTGAATTTAAAGGATGTTATTGGCTCCCTTCCCCAAAAAACCTCTTACAAGGAAAACTTGAATACAAATGAAATCCTTTGGTCTACAGAGAATTGAGAAAAATAGATGCATTGAATGAAAATGGACTGTTAAAGGAAATTAGGAGCATATGCTGCCTTTTTGAAAAGTCTCATGCATTAGCTGTCTTTTAAATTGGATGATTGTTAGTAGAATGAAATGATGTAGGAGCAAGACGCAGAGAGTACACTCCAAATGCATTGCTATATCCACCAAGTTGGAGTTTAAGGGAATAGCAAGGCATATCCTCAATGGAAAATGAGGCAGGAAGGAGCATTTACATTATCTGATATAGAAGAAAAGATTATATAAATTATGCTTAGAGGTTAGCCTGTCATTGCCTTAACTCAGTTGCTTGGTAAAAGGGAGAGAGCAGTTTTGGCAAACTCTCTCCACACGCCTATTGTACTCAGGAGGGTGGCATGAAAAGCCACAGGAGACCTTCCTCTGAGATGGGAGCAACTAATCAATGAATCCATTGCTTTAATGATGTCAGTCACTAATGCAGCACATACATTATCATGCTTGCAGAGATGCTGTTGTTAATGTGCCCAGCACAATGGAGTTATTAAATCCTGAAGAGAGCCTGTCCCAGCAGTGGCTGCCTGGCTGGGACTGCTCAGAATGTCTTGGTTATCTCCTCATCCATGTGCCACCCTGGAGCAAGGACAAAGCAGCAGGGTGGGAAAGCCCCATGCCTCCTCCAAGGACTGCTTGGTGCAGGGAACTTCCTTGCACAGGAAGAGAAGAAAATGTGGGCAGCCTCTAGCTTGATGATTTGTATGAAGGTAGCTAAGCCCCCTGCAGAGACAGGGCTGCTGAACTGTGGACTAGTCTAGAGTCATTGCTGATTAGATACTGAAGACCCTTATATCCATATTTGTGCACACCAGATTACAGGTACCTATAGCCCACTGGTTCCTCGCTCTATTTTGCATCCATCTTCACTTCTCCCCCTCAGGGAGGAGTGTTACATGAGCAAAGCACACAAATCAAAGTTCCCGATGTCTTTCTTTGCATTCCCTTACTCTCTTGATAGCAGCTTTTTCCCTCTCAGTGGATCACTTTACTATAATTTGAAGTCATCATACACCATCATGTATTTGCATTCCTGCAGTTTAGTGTCTTTCAGAGGTTGTGTGTAAAGCAGCTTCAATTCACAGGTGTAGTTTAAACAGTTATGGATCAGATCCAACTCTCAGGGACATCCATAGGGACATTTCTGCAAGCTCAATTCATTCTGCAAAAGGCAAATTGCATGGTCAAGTGGAGGGGATGCTGAATGTGATGATTTACTTGTCACTGACCTCAGGACCAAGATATCAGTCTTTATTTTTTTATCTGATGTGGAAACTCTCAGGAGAATTCTGTGATCATCATGATTCCATTCACTTCTCCTTGAAACATGCCACATTAACTTGCAAAGAAGGTACGTGGGCTGGAGATTAAAATGCGTTTATAAGGCATCCATGCAATATTAGCAGTGGAGGGCACAGTTCTGCTTCTAGTTCAATGACAGCAAAGCTGAGCCTGGTGGAATTATGCCTCATATAAAAAGAAGATGTACCTAAAATATTTAAAACTACCTGTCTAGATTCTACAAAAAACAGGAGTGATTATATCCAGAGGTTTGCTGCTTGGGAGCAACCCATCTCCCTGTTCCAACAAGAAGCAGTATCATATAATTAGAAAGCAGCTGACTCTGTCTGTCTTGAAGAGCTAATATGGTACAAGAGCATTTCTGGTTGCTCCAGAGACCAGCAGCAGCATGAGCAGTGAGGTGAGAACCGAAGCCGTCTGGCTCTCTACAGAGCCAATCTTTATTCCAGCATGAGTGTAATCACAGCTCAGTGTCCTCAGCCTTTTCTGCCTCCTGCAGATCTGCTGTGGCTGAGGGGCCAGGTGAGCTCTGACTGTTTCAGGTTGCTAACGTGGTTTGTGGGTACACTGACACAGCTCATGCAGTAACAAATACAGAAAATGCTTCCCAGCCTGGTCTTACACAAGCTGCGCCACTGCTCACGGACTCCAGCATGAATTTCTTCTCCTGTTTAGCACTTTTGCTGTCTGATTTCCTCACACTGAGCAGTGTGCTGCAAGGACAAGGGCTTACAGTCCTTTTCCATGGTTTCAGCTGCCTGGACCCCAAACCCCACCTGCATGATGGAAAAGAATACACTTCCCTGACACATTAAAATTGCAAGATGATGTAGCTAGCAGGCTATATCAGGCAGCTATTTCCTTTAGTTAAGAGGTTTATAAAGAGTAGATTCTCATAGCAAAATATGCAGGTGTTCTACAGTTTAAATTCTACCATATTGTAATATGTTGAGGTCTTTATGCACAAGGTGTCTGCCCTTCTATGAAAATTGCAATAGTGGTACAGGGACTAAATTCTTGTAATTGGATGTTCTCCATATTTTCTTACAGTTGTCTATTGGTTTTTTTTTCATCCTTGAGAGATCAAGTATTCCTCAAACATGTTGATTAAAAGATATTTATCCATCATGGCCCCTCTTTTCCACAGATAGGATTTGTAGTAGCTGCTGCATGGCTCAAGAGCATATTCTGTCAGCCTAGTACTTAGATTTATTACACTGGTGCCTGGATCTGCACTTCCACAGCCTGGCAGAGAATCAATATGTTCAACCCACCAGCTAGTCATTCCAGTAATTATGATAACCCTGTAGACCAATAAAGTGGGAAGTGTTTTGCTGTTATTGTTTTCTGAGACACCAGAACACATCCTCATCTTTAACAGTGTTTTACAGTTATTTGAATAATCAGGAGACTCCCCTGAGAAAGGATCTGTGAGGAGCACAAACCAGCCCTGCAGGCTGTTTGTGCTGCAGGACTGTGTAGCTCCATGGCTGCATGAGTGGGGTCAGCTCAGAGCCACACCAGCAAGGCCCTGTAGCTCATTTCTGCAAAGTTTCCAACAATACCCTTGGCAGTGGCCAAGCAGCTGCTGTGCAAACTACAATCACATCACTGTGCCTTGTGCCTCCTTGCCTGTCTGACATATTCTCCTAGTTAGTCCCTTTTGCCAGATATGCAGTCCTGCTCTCTCTTTGTCCATGCTGAAGCAGATGGACATGTCCAAGTTGGGGCTTGTAAGGAACTGGAATCCTCTCAGTAATGACACTGCTTCTTCCTAAATTCACCTGTTCCAGAGGTGGCTGATTCACATCGCAACTCACATGGGAAAGTGGGTTCAAACACATCCTCTGCTGAGCTCTCACTGCAGCTGGGCTGATAAACTTTGCAGGGCACAGGGGTATTCACTGGGACTGAGATCTGGGCTACCTGGTGCTACAGGGGCTGGTCTGCATCGACTGTTTCAGCAAAGAGTAAGTCCTAGGACTGAGGGGTGAGTGATGGGAAAAATCAGCAAGATCCCACTGAAAGGCAGAGCTGGTGCAGCCTCTGAGAAAGTGTTGATGGGGTGAGCTGCTGTACTGACTGCAGCTGAGGGGGCAGCAATAATTGGAGTTATTACTCAAGGATGTGAGTGACTAAAAAGGTCTGTGAAAGAACACAAAATGCTGGGAGCAGAGAGGAAAGCCCAGCCTCTCCATGGGCTGTGGGAAATAGATGAAAGGGTCAGCTTGACCTGTGTGATCTGCAGGATTTTTTTCAGAAGAGTGAGAAAGAGAGATAAGCCTGGTGGAACTCCTCTAGCACATGGACAAATAACCTTGCTTTGCAATACTACACCCAAGATGACAGAGCTTGAAGTGCTAAGATAAAACACAGAAACAAGCAACTATGGAACATGTTGCATTAAAATATCAAACTCCAGTGACAAGTCAGGTGTAGTTCAGTGCCTTCTTGGCCTTTTGATGCATTGTAATTATTGTACTGGAAAGATAAGAGCATTTCTCAACGGTTGGGGAGCAAATGTCTATGAGGCAAGAAATGACACTTCTGCCTTTGGGCCATATTCTTTGCTGTTTCAAGAGGTGAAACATGGTTGAGATAAAGGAACCTCCATCTGTTTCTCTCAGAACATTAATAATTTGGCATCTTTGCATGAAAACTGTTAGTACTTTCTCAGGTTTTGGAATATCCTTCTTTCTCTGTGCCCCAGGAAAAACAAAAAAACAAAACAAAACAAAAAAAAAAAAAAAAAAAAAAACCAGAAAGTGGCATCTCACTAGGCAGCAAACAGCACAAAACAGCCTGTGCAACTGTGAGAGCTGCTTGGGGGAGGATTTGATGCCTCCAAGGTAGACTATCGATTTGAAGCCTGAATAAACAGAAGAAAAAAAAGATAGAGGTTTTTAACTTTTAATTATAATTTCTAGAGGTATTGAATTGTGAAATCACTGCTATTTTGCAGAACTGAAAACACACCCTCTTCAAAGTGAAATTTCTTGGAGAAGCTATTTGCCTGGAATGCCACTGGAACAGCCAGAGAAATAATGATCAACCCTTTTTATCCACTTACATTGACTACAGTAAGTTTAAAAAGTTGATATTGGTTTTGGTCTCAAGAAGTGTGTATGTCTTTGCATATGTATTTACGTATGCACTTGACCTTATAGTCTAATATAATATGTATATGATACCTTTTGACAAATATTTTTACCTTCTCTAGTAAATTCTTTCCATTAGGCAAACAAAACAGATATCTAAGCCACTGAAATTTATGTGTTTTTGTGGTTTTTCTCTGGGACAGCTAATATCATCCCAAATTAGTTTTCATTCTCTACCACCTGGTGAGCTTTTTATACCTGATGAGACAAATTGCAGAGTATTCTCTCTTCTCTTGCTGGATGAGCAAATAAACACCTCAAGAGCAATATGAGGTTTGCTTTAAAACTTGCCTTACAGGCAAAAGCCACTGAGCTTTTATATCAACATTTGTTGGGAGGCAGAAGAAATCATTGCATGGCATTTCTATCACTACTCACCCATCTTCATCCCCATTTCCAAAAGTGTCAGCCTATTCTCCCTTTGTCTTTTGATGTGGTCAAAACTATTTTTTCCTACCTCCAGCTTCAAAAAACTATCTTCATCTTCAGAAAAATGGGCTGTGAGCTCCATTCTTGTCTTGTGTGTGGTTGTTCTTGTCCTACAGATTTCCATTGGGGTTGGTTGAAGCTCTGCTTTTCCATCTGAACTAAAGATGCACAAGTTTTAAACATAGAGTCCCCTCAGGAATGGGGTAGGTGGAAGAGAGTTCTTGGGACCTCTGCCACAAGGCAGTATTATTGCATCATTAACTGAAAGCAAATTGTTTTCTTCTCATTCCATTTGACTGATGGACATATCTGTGGATAAGCTGAATTTCTATCAAAGCTTTTTGTTTTCAAACATCTCATGGATTTTCCCTTCTCAATAATCTTTTTTCCTGTTTCCTGGCCAGGTCCTAATCCACATCTACAGGCTGCCCAGGACTGGGTAGATTAGCATTGAAAATTCTACTCAGGAAGGCATATTCTGGGATGATTCCCATCCTTTGCAATCCAGGCAAAGACTTTGTCCCACACAGTGTGCACAGGCACCAGCCCTTGTGACAGCAGTGAGAGCTTCTCCCTCTATTCCCTTTTATCAGTGTGAAAGATCTGGTCAGAAAACTTTCTTCTAGGGAGATTCAGCATGTTAGTCCAATGTGCTGGTTCCTCCACAGATGAAATCTGAAGTAATCAATCCTTGTGCTGATAATCAGAGGGGTTTTGCTGGAACTGTTACACCCAGTGACTGTCATGACGCTATATCCAGTGAAAAGCTAAGTTTCTAGCTCTCCCTTAATGAAAAGCAAGCGGTGTGTAATGGAAGCATAAAACAGTGCTGAGGACTGCTCTTTATTATTGCTGACTTGGTGTTTTTATGTGCAAGGCCCAGTAAAAGCTACTGACCATGGCCATGGACCTTTCTGGTCAGCTCAGCTGAGGGCCCAGAGGAACAATCATCACAGGAATAACAGGGTGGTAGAAAAAAAAATAAAAGGAAGGGCTGAGAAGTCACAAATCCTAACTGCCACCTTCTGTAAGATTTCTGTACCACAGAACAAACTCAGATCAAGCTGGATGTGCCTCTTCATGAATAGATATGTGGAATGGGAGTTTTCATGTAAATTGGTGTCAGCAGCCTTGGAAATAACCAGAGCTTGCAACAGAATGTGCTAATACCAGGTGTTTTCAAGTGAAATCATTCTACAGATTGATGGATGAGTTTTGGGAGGATAAATTGTTAAGCTTGTGAAGATGAAAGTCTCTATTTGCAGAGGTACAAAGTTTAAGTAGCTTTTTTTTTGATTCACAGTTTTGAACTGCAAAACAGCCACGTGCACCATGCTATGTGTAACCTAATAATCTACTTTAAAACAAATGTAAGGCAGCACCAATTAAGGCTGTGCTTTTTAATGAATAGCTGCTCAGCCAGGTAAAAAAAAAAAAACAAACAAAAAACAAACCAATGCAGCATATTGTGCCATCCATTTTAAATAGAACTTCACGTAGCCCTTCAAAGGCAGGTTCTGCCTAACAAATGGATGGAGCCATGTATCTCTATTTTACAAGGCAGAAGGGAATAGTGTGGGCAGTGCATGATGTGCATGTGTGTGCGTGCTCGCAGTGTTGAAAGCACCAGATTATGCTGAACTGATTAAACAAGCTTACAATTGCATTACAGCAGACACTGTGATGGGAGCCAAAATATGATTGGCAAAATATACATGACATATTGTAAAACAGATAAAATGATAACAGCTTTTTGCCGAGGAGCATCTGCTATTCAGTTGGGAAATTAGGGTGGAATGCAACTGTTCTTATAAATCATAAAATGGCGTTACCATCATCAAGAATTTCCTGTCATAATTTTTTAAAGTACGATGTAGTTGTTGCTCTTGCTTGTATGACAGAAATTTAGACTTCAAATTTTTTCTCTGAACATGTTAGAGAGAAAAAAAAATCCTTTAACTGCCCTTTAGCATTAAGTTCTTTAAACCTTGTGCTCATTGGAAAGTTTGAGGGTTGAAGCAGGATTAAATGGATAAAATTACCTGATATTTATGGGGTTTTGGATTTTTTTCAGAGGAACTGCAGAAGAAAGGAGAACAATTCTGATTATTCTGATGTTAGCCAAACCTCCCTGACTTCCTGTTGTAGTGGTTTACCATTTGTTCTGCAGGGGAGGCTGCACGCACAGATTTTGTTGTTTTGTGTGTTGATCTGCTGGGATTAGACCTAGTCTGACTGAACACAGTGACCTTCAGATGCTTCCATGGAAGAAGGTCTGCTTCTTAAGACAAATAATTAACCACTTCAGGATGGATGTTGCCTCGCTATCTATTGAATTGCTTCCACAGGGTGTAATGACTCACTATTTAATTGCTATGTAATTTTATTATTATCTGTAAAATGGTTTTCAGAAAGGAAAGGAATAATTGCAAACGGTCTGATGTAAACTGCCCCAGCTTTACTGACATCTAGTTATCATGTGTTAGGTCCCTGGTGGGTGTAAATTCATAGCTTGAAAGGGCTGTCCTGCTGTAATTCCTTTATGAGAGCAAAACACAGGAGAAAATGTGAGACACCCAGTGCTCTTTGTGGTCTCGTCTCTGATTTCACGGTGCCAGAGCAAACCATATCCAATTTTTTTGCTGTGCTGACATCTTTCCAATCTATTCTGACTGTTCTGCTGCCTGCCAGGTCATGTAGTGGACACTCATTTTGTAGTCTACCATCTGCAGTCAAAATAAATCTTGATATATTCCCTCAAACACACATATTGCTAGATCTACCTGTCCTGCCCCACACTGCATCTGCTTCAACTTCCTGGCTGCCCAACACTCACTGTCTTTTTTTTTTCTTTCTTCTAACTGGATCAGCTTAGGAAATGCCCATGTATATTAAGATTTTTTTTTATAGGATCATGCAGAAAGAAGAAATTCTGCATGGAACAGGGGATGGTCTGCCAGTTCTGTTTGTACCAGAGATTCGTATACTCAGCCTTGGCACAGTGCTCTTACATCATGCACCATTTTAACCTTGAGCTATAGTGCAGGTAGGGGTCATTCTCGATGTCTCTCACAATAATATGTAAACATATCCCGTGGATGCACAAAATACAGATTTTTTGGCTCGAACTGGGTCTTTTTTCTAGTAGTTGTTAGGCTGCACATCTGTCAAAGGTTGTTTCACTCTGTGTCATCCTGCATCAACATGTGGGTTTAACTTCATTTAGCACATGTTGGGCAGCAAATTATTCTAATCAAGGGTCCTCCAAAACACTTCTCCCTTTTTGCTGGTGGTTACTCTTGGTAAGCATTTAAAAATGCTCTCTCTCCATTTTAAATTTGCTGCATCTAAAGGCTCAACTGAGAGCAAACAACAATTGGCAATTCTTGTGTCATCTCCTGTTCTGGCAAAGCTCACAGGTACTGTCAGGTATCACTCTTCTGAGAGCTGACCTGTGCTTTGTTTCCCAGGTTCCTTTTTTGTCACCAGTCCTTTCTAAGACTTCTCTCACGTCTAATAGATGATATTAGTCTGGATAGCTGGATACTGAAACTGGGACAATCTTACCACGAAGCTGTGTCTGTTTGCACCTAACTGCAAAACATAAAGAAAGAACCTACCTTAGATCCCACTATTTCCATAGTCAAGGTGATAGAAGTCTTCATGGGCCAGGAGAGGCCTTGTATTTTGCTGTGTGAACCTTAGAGCACATGAGGTTTTGCCCTTGGGAAGGACTCATCCTCAGCAATATTGACCAGGGGAGACATGGCTGAGAGCTGCTCTGTCAGAGTCCAGGACATCCCTCTGGCTGCCCTGGCTGTCTCAAGACCCTGGCAGGGGTCTTGGAGACCTTGGCAAGAAGTCAAAAACAGTTTGGCCTTGATTTTAGCCCATGGAAAAAATTGCCAGTTTTGTATGAAGAATTACAAGTCACAAGGGTTTTAGTAGTGTGATGCTTGAACAGGGTGGAAAAATAGAATTTTGGGGTTTTTATAATGTAATTCAGGGGTACAAGATGGAGGAATCTGGGCATGTCCTAGCCTTTTCTCCTTTGTCTTGTCCTCCACGTCTTGGTGTGATGGTGGCACTTTTCTATTGGTTTAAAGTAAAAATTCACAGTCTAACATAGATGATGGGAATTGGTAAAGAAATTACCATCTATGTGCACATAGTTGTGAGTATATAAGGTGGGAGCTGCCCAAGACTTGAAGAGAGGCTGCCATAGCTTCTGTACTAGCCAGAGCTCAGCACGTTAGAGAGAAAATATTATAGATAAGAAGAAATAAGCAACCTTGAAAAAGCACAATCAGAAGCATTCCAAGACTCCTCATTTGGCTGCGTTTGGGCTAGGGAAGCAAAGACTCTTTATGATCTCTCCTGGGGTCACCCTAACCTTCAGGAACCCCGAGAGAGAGAAATCTACACTGCTCTGCTGAAATGGATGTGAGCACCTTCCCAGGCTTGTGAGACAACCGTGTACCCAGGCAGCAAAACCAGCCATCAGCATCCAGGCCTGCACCAACAAGAAATAAGAGATCAAGGAAAGTGATTATCCATTCTGCTTGGCACTTGTTAAAGCATATCTAAATAGTTCATTTAGTCTGGACCCCCAAATATGAAAAAGATATTGAAAATTATAGCAAATTCAGGAGAGGGCCAACAGCATACTCAGGTTGGAGCATTCTCCCTTTGAGGAGATCTGAGGGACCTGGAGCTGCTCAGCCTGGAGGACATGTGGATTCAGGGTGCCCAATAGCTTCAGCCTTCTAGTAACTAAGAGAAGATCATTGAAATATTAGAGCCAGGTTTTTCATAGTGGAGTATGGTAGATCATGAGAAAAAATGGGCATAAAATTAAATAAGAAATTGCATATAAACATTGTAAAGCTTGCATATGTGGAGGAACTTTTTCATCATGAGAACAGTTAAGATAACAGGTTTCTCATAGAGGTTTTGCTGTCTTCATCCTTGGTAGTTTTCAAGAGCTGACTGGATAAAACCTTGAACAACATTTTCTGATCTCATAGCAGACCCTGCTTTGAGCTTTATGTTGAACCAGGGATCTTCTGAGGCCGTAACCAAGTCATAGTATCAGGTGATTGTATGATGCTTATAGACCTGTTTAATTAAAAGGTCAGAATTTCTTCAAAACTCTTAGGTGTCACTGTGCACTGAGGGCTCTTTTCCAATTTTGAGAACTCACTCATTGCTGTGACCTACTCTGCTCAGTTCCACTTCTTCAAAGCCTCCAAGCTTTTCAGGTTCCTTGTCTTAGTATCAGCTTGTCATGGTGATTAATCAACTAATTGTCCCAATTGCCCTTCAAAGACACTTGTAGGTATTGCTCAGATCTGCAGTATTTTCTAAAATCCTCTCTAGTTATACTCACATTTTGGTCACTTCTGCATATTTCATAGAGGTTTTTGTTAAACTTTGCCATGTGTCCCTTCTTAGGGAAGATCCATTACATGACCTGTGTGCTGTCAAACTTTGAAACACGAATGCATTTCACCCTACCTCTGATGGAGAGCTGAAAGATCTAAGCTTAATTTAAACCTAAAATTACCTTCCAGTGTTTCACAAATTGCTCTTATACAAACAAGAGCAAAAGTCTCTGGATTTCTTTTGTCTTATAATTTTTATTACACATTACTAAAGAGTTCAGGAACAGTCAGTAAGTTGAACTAGAACCAATTCTCATCTGTTGTTATGGTTACCAGGAGTAGAAAATAATTTCCTGTAATTTATCTTAAGATCATTTATGTCAGATACAAACACAGATTAAGCGGAATACCACGGTAATTTCTTCTTCAATTGTGTTAGGAACCATAAGACATTCATTTTTACTTCATAAATAAGGGTTACAGTATGTCATGCTCAGTCAAAGAAGATAAAATGAATCTAATTAAGTGCCATCAGAAGATCACTTTGCTGTTTTTATTGCAGCAATAAAAGTGCCCTTACCTTCTTATTCTTAGAGAAATGACAGAGATTATTATGGAAATAGGATGAGATCAAGTAAGTCTTGCTTGACCTAGACTTGGATACAACAATATCCTTGTGTCAGTGATTGTTGACATGAATAAGCAGTTTACAAAATCTGATGGGCTAAAGCTCATAAGAGATGCATTTCCTTTATTAGAATGAATGAAACCATATGTAAGCCTCAGACAGGACTTGTTTATTGGGTTTTATATGAACAATATCATCTTTTTATTGATCTGTAGGCCTCAGTGGTGATGATGGCAAACAAGGCTTTCAGATTGATGACTGCAGGTCCCTTATGTTGATTAGTTGATGTGTGCACAAGTGAAAATAACCATTTAGCATTAGTGGGATGTGTATACCAGTATAATAATCTGGAGCTTGCTTCAGGGCACAGAAGAGCTCTGCCTGGAAATAAGAACAGTGGAGAGCCCTGAGAGAGCACAGGTTAAGTGAAAGGCTGTTAAACAATATTTCAAAGACATTTTTATCAAGTTGTCACAGTCTTTAAAATGCCAGCAGGGAATTTACAAAAAAATAAATAACTGAGATCTGTAAAAAGACTAAACCCTGCCATGTTTGAGGAATCTCACTGCCTGTAATGTAAAAGACAGTTAAGGCGACGTGGGGTAACAGCACTTGACCCATGTGTTTGGAGATTTGATGGACAACAAATCCAGTCTCCTACATGTTTTTAAAAAAAAACAAAAACTCAAAAAAACCAAAAACCCCACAAAACAAAAATAAAAACCCCAAAAAACCAAACCAATAAAAAAAAAAAAAAAAACCAAAAACATAAAAAGCACCAAAGCACCCAAAAACTAGTGTATGAACCCAATCTAAGCACATATTAAAAAAAACCAAACAAACAACACAGAAAGAAGCTGAGCTTCCTTCATGTATATATAATTTCCTTCAGGTACTGGAGTTACTCTGATCTGAACCTTTGTATAGCATTCTTTTCCACAATGACACCTTTTACAGCACATTTTTGAAAATTCTTAGGACTTGCTCCGCTCTGGAAAAGAAGTATGTTTCTGTGTGTCTAATGCTATTTATTTTTTGGTGCCTCAGGGACAACGCCTGAAAGGCTGTCCCATCTTTTCATATTAAGACAGCACATTTTGGCACACAGGATTAAATGTGCCCCCAGTCTTGTTTTACTTGGTATACAGCTGTCAGTTTGAACAGTGCCTAAAAGTGCAATCAGTGAAAGGTACAGAATGCAGCTGGAATGATAAACATTGAAATCATTGAAATATGGTAAAACTTGAATTATTGGTGTCATAAAAGCAGCTAAACCCTGTATCTCCACAGAGAAATCCTGGGAAGTTTCTTACTGAGAATGAATGTGCTGGTTTTGGCTGGAGTAGAATTAATTCTTTTCACAGAGGTGTGGGGCTGTTTCGGGTTTGTGCTGAACACAGAGTTATTAATACAGAGATGTTTTTGTTATTGCTGATCAATAACAAATTACAAAGAGGCCAAGTCTTTTCTGCTTTTGGCAAGCAAGAAATCTGAGGTGGGGCATGGGAGGCTGGGAGGAGACGCAGCCAGGACCCAAAGTGACCAAAAGGATATTCCGGATCAATGGCATCATGATCAGGAGGAAGGAGGAATGTTTGGAGTGATTCTGTTTGTGTTCCCAAGTCACTGTTACTAGGCTGGAGTCTCTTCTTTCCTTATTAAACTGTCTTTATCTCAGCCCATGAGTTTTCTACCTTTTACCCTTCCCCCAGATTCTCTCTGACCCCACTGCTGGAGGGGGGAGTGAGTGGCTGTGTGGGGCCTGGCTGCTGACTGGGGTGAAACCATGACAGCAAATAATCCAGTTCAGCAGTTTCTCCATGCAAGAGACAATATGTCTACAAGTTGATGTTTTTGTATGGGCTCAGGGCCTAAGTAGAGACATCATCTCATTCAGGAGAATGCTGTCCTTGCCATTTTCACTTTAGCTGATCTAGCAGAGATGTAAAGCACCAAAAAAAAAAAAAAAAAAAAAAATCTAATAATGCTAATTTATTTAATTTCCTGAGCTGGAAGTGACAAGGAGCCAAGTGCACGCTATCCTGCTCACATGAAAGCTGATGTGCAAGCTGAAAATCAAAAGTATTGCCAAGGAGACCACAACTTGCATGGAGCTAACCCAGCTCAAATGAAAGCTTCTGAAATCCTTAACCTGCTTCAATAAATGACATTTCAATGCTAATAAGGAGTGAGGAAACCAGGGGAAATATTTAAAGGAAACATATTGCAGCTGCAATTGCTGAGCCAGATCCACTGCCATAAACACTGTTGAAGCAAATACAAGATATAATGATTAGCATCAGCTAGGAATGCCCCTTAGCACTATGCCATTAAAGTTCCTGAGAGTGGGAGTTAAAAAAGGCAGTTTAAAATGTATTGGAAAATGATTTTTCATTCCATTTTAAAAACTCATTTCATGCATTGTTGTGTCATCTAGTTTTAAAATTACAGTACATGCAGAAAGACCAAAACGTGATACTGATCTTTTAAACCATGATCCCCAGGGCAGAAGTACACGATTGACCTGTAGTTATTTGTTAGATTTTTCTAGGCCATTCAGCAGAATAATATGCAGGAGAGTAATATGAGCACCTATATAATGAATAAAAGGTATTTGATTGGGAACTATATTAGAGTGAATAAATGGCAGTGAGATGGATCACACTGTGAAGTTGTGACTGAAACTCAAATAGCCATTTCTGCTGCCTTGATGTAATTGGTGACCTACTGGAGCCAGCTCTTTGTTGGTAATCTATATCAATGCTTGGACAATAGTACCTTTCAATTCATCATTTCCCAAGAGATTTAAAGCAGTCATATAAACATTTTATTTTGCTACATGCCATTTATTACTTTGAAGGATGGAGCAGTCTCTTTTAAACACCCTCTGTGCATTAAATATTATAAATTAAAATAAACTACTCCCTGACTAAATAAAACAGTAGCCACAGAAATGGGCTGGTATCAGCTTATTTTCTAACATTTTTCTCAATTAAGGAGAAAGACTTTAGTAACTGGAATATAACAAAATGTTGTTTCTTACTCTCAGAAAACATGTGTGCATATGTAACAAATACAGTTCCTGAAAATGAGAATTAATTGTATTCCAATACAGATAGTGGATGGGGAACACTATACAACTTCTTATTCCTTGCTTTATTACTTCATCATACTTGCTGAGCTGGAAATGCCTCTTGTGTATGTATTGAAGATAATTAGACTTGCAGCAAGATATTGACTGGAAACATTACAATTTATGAGTAATGAGTATTTGTTCATTTCTTTTTTCTTGTGGATGAACAGAGAGAGCTGGCCAAATTTGAATTTCTCTGTTGCTGTTCATATCACATGGTGGAAAGATATCCTAAGCCATGAATCTGTGTTAATGTAAGGCTTCTTTGTAGTAAAAATCTCTAGTTTTCTCCTTTCTATCCATCTTAATACATTTTATTTCACTAGGAACAAAAGAAAATCCTGCATGAGAGATTTCTGTCCATGTTCAGTCTGTTCCTTTGATCAAACTTCTGGATTCAACCCATACTTTAGGATTCTGCCAAGTCTAGCATGCATGAACCAGAGAAAACTCCTTTTGCTTTATTTAAATAAAGACTGTCTGTCTGATTCCCTGGTTCCTGATATCCTTCACTATTTTCTCCTGAAAGGAGACTCTGACATATTAAGAGTGTTATTGACTTTGGCTTACATTGTCCTCTTTTAAATTTAATTTTAATTTTAGCAAGCTGCTCTCCTGTGGAGGAACAGAGAGAAGATGGACGGGAAACACAGATGGGGACCACTGGCCCCTATCTTTTCTATTTTTTTTTTTAATGGCTGTTTTTGACCAATAGTTTATGTAGAGATATTTGGAGATTTTATCTGTTTTGAGAAAACGCCTACATTTTAGCTCACCATGCTTTCAACAGCACCAAAAGTATAATTAAATTTCACCCTATCCCTGCCAGAACTCTTTATTAGATGGAGAAGATCTATTTCCCCTCTGAAACACATATTATACCAAGCACTAATAAACATAGGCACACACAACATTAAGCCTGATTTGACACTCTAATGTTGACTGTTATGTTTATTTGCCATTACACATGATAACTGTTATGTTTATTTGCTATTACATATGATAGTAGCTGATAGCCATAACTGAGGCTTGAGTGTCAAGGAATGAAGCAGTGCACCAGAACAAATAGCAGGAACACAATCTGGCTTGGTGTTCATAGGGAAAACCAAGGAATGTAGGGGTGAATTGTCCTGCCTAAAGGCAGAGCAGGGCAATATTTGAAACAGAGTGTAGCCACACCAGCTCCCTGTTCAGTGCTGTGACTGCTGGAATGTACTGCTTAACTCAATTTGCAGTTCTGCTTTGTGGGTCTCAGCACCCTGCAGAATCAGCACAATCCTCCCTGAAAGCACTGAGAGGAAAAAAGCTCCATGTTTGCATGCCTCCAGGCTGAATCTCTGTGTCCAGAGAACAAAAATGCATCCCTCAGAATTATGATTGAGTTTCTTCTCTGCTATGGGATTTCTGTTTGTTTTCAGTGTGAGGTAACAAACGCCTGATTGGGAGATTAGGGGCAGATTCTGTAATCATAAAACGTGGTGTCTTCTCTAGCCCAGAGCATTCTCTGAAGATCCCCAAATGGATGAAAGCATGTCTGAAGTGAAGAAGTCAGGGTAACATCACTTCCAAGAAAAATCTTTCCTGTGTCTTTCAACCAAGGAGATTTTGAAATGAGAAATAAAAAGATAGTAAATATGTCTATTTCTTTAGTTTGAGGTTCAAATAGCCCTTTATTTTCTTTTCTTATGCAATTGGCAGAAAAGGTGCAGTATAAGGCAATAATGATGTGCAGCATGGGTTTCTTTTCCCCACCTGGTGTGTACAACAGGTAAACCAAACACTGCAACCTGAGCTGTGCTGGGGTGGTTCTTCTCTGAAAAGTCTCATTCCTTCCACTTATAGTTCAGTTACTAGTCACATATGTTAGATATTAGCCAGATCTGTGGTTTATATTTTCCTAAAGTGTAATCAGAGTTATGGATGGCTTTTCACAATTATTCACAACAATTCAAGCTGGGATAGAGCAAACTTGCAGAGCAGAGTGTACAAATTCCAGCTGAGGGGAGAGAGGGGATAGGCAGCCACTATCTGCTGTATCTTGTAATGCAATAATTACACGTGACTAAATGAAGCTGGCAGGAGCAAAGTACAAACCAAGCAAATTGGGACAGAGTTTGTATGCTCCAGCAGATCTGTGGGGGCTCTCCACAGCTTGCACTGGCCCCAAAACTCATGTCTGCTATTGGGTGGGGCATCTGAACTTCTGTGAACACATTGCCTTCCTCACTGACTCTTTCCTACCCATTGCACATCTTCAGAACCACTCTACATATTAAAGTTTCCCTCGAGTCAAAAGGTTGGGGAATTTTAATGAATTCCAGCTCATCCTTTCCTCTGACTCACTGTGATTTTGTTTTTGAGGTACAGCCAGTCTGTGAGTCTGTCCTTGTCCCCTTATGAAATCTGTAACTGATTTATTTTCATCAGACACTATTTCAAAACTGATATCCATAAGCACAGTCAGGACGTGTTTGAAAGAACACCATCACAAATCTCCAACCTCTGAAGTTCTTGGCTTTTGTAATAAAACTCACTCATAACAAAATATGTTTAAACATATTTTTCCACCTTTAAATAGGTGACACCTACACTTTAGAAAAACACATAAGTGAATATAACTGAAATACCAGACAGAGGCTACATGAGAAAAGCGTGACCAAATAGGTTTTACCATCTTAAATAGACACTAAAGTTGCTTTCATGTGTGCTTCCTTCACTTCCTCTGTTGAAATTGATTCATTGAAAAATTGGTCATTTAGATTCAAAAGCCTTGGTTCCCTTCTGTATTCTCCATCACTTGGTATCTATGTTGCTGGAGATGTGTTGTTAAACATCCTTGTAGGGCTCTTTAAACTCTGATATATTTCTGGAAGCACAGATTTGAAGTACCAGTGGTTTGTACTAAATGCAAGAAATTATAAATCTCTGAAAAGCTGGGGTTATCAAACATTCTGCTACCTACCATGGTTTAACCACATAATGAGCCTTTTAATGCATTTTCCTTGGTGACATTTGGGAGGCAATGCACTCAGAGCTGGCTGGTGGAGGCACACTGGGATGGGGCACTCACATCATGTTGGATATCACAAAGGAATCTCTAGGAATTTAGGAATGGTCCCAAACAATATCATCAATCCAGATGCAGGCATTTCAATGCAAAAATGGGGGAAAGCTTTTAATCCAGGATGTAGAGAAAGCTGAATGGGGATGACAGCAAATTTAGGAACCCAAAGGGTGCACCATCAGTCAGAAATCAGCATTCTGATTCACATTTCATCCAAGCAGTCAAAACCAATCCCCACAAATCATCTAAGGAAAACTGATTCTATATTAGTCTAGCTGCTGTATATAGAGACTTCATTAATGAACCTAATGCAGAGAGGATCTCTGATACTGTCATGGCAGGAGATTCTGTTTTAATTATTATATGTGGTTTTGTAATTTTATTTGCATAATTATTGCAACATTAAAAGATGCAATTATATTTTAAATCTTCTTAAGACCTCAATTTGATTACATTTTCATTACTTTGTAATGGTATGATATTTTATTATTCAAAATTATAAATTATTAGAAATAATTTTACGATTACACTCCTTTAAAATATGATCTTTTTATTCTTTCATCACTTTATCTTACAACCATCCTACACATCCAGTCGAAAGTGAAAGGCTGCAAGTATTTTGAGATGATAAGACATCAAAGATGGTGCTGAAATTTTTTCACTTTAGCTGCAGCCTGCCTTACAGAATTAATGAAGCAGCTTCTAATGACAGAAGTTAGTTCAAAGCAAACTCTAGTTATGGAAACAGCTTTTGTGGAGGGCTCACGCTTAAGATGAGTTATGTCACAACTGTCTGTGAGATCAGGAACTGTGTGAGAGGAGGTGGTGAAGTTGTCTGGTACTAATTGTTCCATTTGCTTGTAGCGACCTGAATCAGAGGCAACCCTGCTGAAATCAGAAGCAACACTTTTGTTATGGAGAGCTGAGTCAGGTCTCAAACCTGAGCAAGCCCCACTGTCATCCATGTTGCAGCACCCAGGGAGGCAGAAGTTATTCTAAATACAAGTGAAATTTTCCATGCTGCATATCAGAGCTTGAGCCACCTTAAATGCCCTTATTTCCTCTTCCATTTTTATGTTTGTATTTACAATATGCTTTTATGTGTTTTCCTCTGTGTTTTTATTACACAGAGTGCCCTTTTTGAGTTATATTAACATTTGCCATTGTTCTTCAGACTTTGATATTATACATAATAACATCCATCCTTTGTCTCAACTCGCTCCTGAATCCTGTTACAAACAAAACAGAGTAAAAAAATCACACTTTGATCTGCAAATAATTACATAGAAATGCAAAGGCAGGGAAGCAGGGTGGGTAGGGATGTTTCCACCCTACCCTAAAGAGCTGCTAACCTGAGAGTGAGAGTGATTTTAACTCCTGCACTGCCACCAGTGCACTGACTGCAGACTTTGTGATCAGGAAGAGCATTTCTGGTCTGTGAGACACAGCAGCAAGGATTAGTTCTCAGTGAGGATGCCTCTGCCTTCATAGTTTGGTCTCAAATTCAAGCACTGATCTCAGCAGAAAGGGGACTTGTGTCCAGATGCCTTCAGCAGTGTTTTGTCAACAGTTTGATGTCCCACTGTACATACTGCCTACCCTACTTCCAAACTGTGTGACAAGACAGAGACAGATTCTAACACATGCAACACTCACCCTAAACTATAAGCAATCACAAAATTAAAATCAAAATAAAAATCCAGTGTAATATTGTATTCTGGTGGGCACACTTTGTTTGTCCTAGGTGCAAACCATCAAGTTTAAAATTTAAGCAATTATTTGCTCTCATTTTTCTCTCCACTGTTTTCAAATCTGTATTTTCAATCATGGCTTCACCTCCATAGAAAACTAGAGAATAAACAAGATCCTGCTGTTTTTATAAAAGCTTAGGTAATATTTTGTCTGTACAAATGTCACAAACTATTTTCATTTGGAACAGATCAAAGGGAAGTATTCTATCAAAATTATTAGACACAAAAAATAAAGCACACTGATTTCTGAATTGCAGAGACTGCATTAAGATTGTGTGTGTACAGAACACATAGTTGCTAGAAATGCCCTGATTTTGTCCTCTGTAGTTTTTACTTGGCAGAAAATATAACCTCTATATATTAATTTCCTTCTAGCAATTCTGTAGTGTGTCTCAGAAAGGTATCTGAAGTTGTGCAGTGTAGTGCAGTACATCAGGGAGCTTGAATACTTTGCAGGGAAGCTCAAATCACAGTGTGCAGTCAAGAGTCACACTTCATCTCCTGCCATTCTTTCACAGCAAATGAGAATTTACACATCAGGACCCGATATGCTGAGATGCTTTCTCTATTTAGTGTCACAGCTGACATACACTGGAGGGCAGGAGTACTCACATTCATCAGAACTATTCTTAAAATGCAGAGAGATTTTAGCATTGTGTGCTTTTGATCCCAGCACAGGCCAATTACCACTCTGTCCTGCTCTTCCTTTCTTTCCCTTGGGTGATGATGGAAGTATCCCATGCTGAAGAGGTTTGCTAAGCCGAAAGTGAAAAATTAAAAGCTCTTCTGCTGTAATAGTATCAGCACTTGCATCAGTTCTTTTTTGAAAGCTGATTATGTTGCTTTTAAGGGATAATTTGTTACTAAAGCAACAGCTCTATTTGCTACCGTGAAAGGAAAGGAATTTCTGTATCCTGAGAACAACAGCAGTGTGTTGAAGTGTAGACACTCCATATTTTTTTCATACCATCAGTGCAGGTGCTGTTTGATTAAAGACAAAATACTCTTTCCTCACCTGATAGGCTTTCTGAGATGGGATATGGAGGAGGGGAGAGCTGAACTCTGAAAAAAAACAACCTGGAAGCCCTTGGGAGGACTCCTGAACAGCCCAGGGCCTTTTACCTTGAACACACACCTCGCACTCAGTGCCCCGGGGATGCAGAGCACCCACCCTGGCTGTAGGTGGGCAGGGTTTTTTGGATGGCAGGAGTGCTCTGCTTGCACACACACACACACACAGATCTACACTACACTTGGCTTCATCCCAGTGCTCCCAGCTGGTTCAGAGGGTGCTCACTGGAGTCCAAGGGGCAGCCTATAAATTGACTGCAGTAAGTGCTGAATCAAATGGGCAGAGAGGGCTCAGGATGTATTGCACACAAGGCAGAAGTGAACTCCTGAGGAATTTACTATCAGCAACACGGATCATTTGATCACACCCTGTGCTACTTCTTCTGCAGGGAGCAAAATGAAAGAAACCAACCCCTGAATCCCATGCCACCTGCAAGCTGTTTTCCCACATCCCCACTAATTCCATGCAGAGAAACCAGATAAAACAAATATTGAGTTTTGAATAAACAATGATTCACCTCAGGGAAATTATCTAACAATACTTACAATTTCTTTCCAGATCAATCAACTGAAGTTATAGGTCAGATCATCTTTTAGGAGCACTTTGGATTTTGGTGAGGGAAGGACATAATATTGTATTTTTTTAAAGATGAACTTTTGATTTTGACCAATTTAGTGTGATTAAATCTTAGAATTGCTTGGGGATTGCATTCCAAAGCTGATTCATTTCATGCTTAATTATGTCTGTAAACTGGGAGTATTGCCAGTGATTGTCTTTATGTAAACAGAAGCCTATATGTTTTGAAAAACAGAATGAAAACACCACCAGTACAGAAGGATCAATAAAGCTCTCTTTTCCTGATATGCTGAAGATACACATCTTTTTTGTAACTGAGTGTAAGGGCCAAATTTTTAATTCATAAAAGTCAGTGCTGTTTTTGGGGCTTATGAGAAGCTCCAGGAATGCAGATATTTGTGAGGGGAAAAAAGGACTTAAATGGCTGATTTCAGGTATTATTTGCCATAATCTCCCTGACCCTCTAGGTACAGGGATTTCAGCAGCTACTCTTCAGCTTGCTGATATCAGTAAAATTGCAAGAATCAGACATAAACAGTCAGGGGATCATTAATTGCAGGGTTAGGTTTGTATGGTGATTAAAAGAAGTGCTCACCTGCCTACCTGGTGGTGTGATTATATATAGTCCTGAACAAAATCATGGTCCAGAGCACCCTTCTTCAGCAGAGCAGATAGAAATCTGAAGAAGGGATGAGGTAGGAAGGTGATTTGAGCATTTTCAGATTTATTTCAGTGTCCTCCTGACACCTGATGCATTTGTGGCTATGGTCCAGATCCTAAGGAACTGCTGTCTCCCTCTAAGAAGAAAATCAGTAATGAATTTGAGAAAAAAAATTAACGCTTCTGAAAAGGATTTTGATCTGTTGGAGGTAGCTTTTGTTCCAGATTGGGGTGACAACTGAATGCATCAAAATGCTCCACAGAATGAACTGCAACAGCATTTCTGCTCAGTGAGCTGTGGCAGCCTCGTGGTCCCTGGAGCCTCACCAGCCCTTGTTCATGCTGGGATCCAGTCACTAATCCAGGAAATATGGGGGCCACGTGTTGAGTCACCTTTCTTGCTGTGTCCAGGATTTCCTGCTCATCGTAAACATCAGCTGAGGATTGTAGCAAAGAATTTAGGTGCATTACTGAAATAGATGCTGGCACTGGGGAGACATAATTTCCAATATCTTGTGAGAATACTGTAAGAACAGCCACTGGGCTGGGAGTCCCCTTCCAGCCCCATGGGTGCTGAGCAGTCCCCATGTCTGTTGGCGGGAATTGTGGCTGCTTGTATTTGCTTGCATTTTCTAAACACCTCTTCAAAACATTTAAATGCAGATTAAGTTGAATTTCCCATGATAAAAAATGCTGCCTTGGTGTTTTTTAAATCAGATGTTGAAGTCACTTTCACCTGGAAGTCAGAAAAAATAATGAAAAAGAATGGTAATGAAATTGTCCTGTGTTCTGTGTGAGGAAAACTTAGCTTCCCAGTTCCTCAAGTGCCATTGTGTTGTACAAAAGCCTATTCTCTCAATAGTCCTGGTCTGGCCAGAAGCAGAAATGAATTGAAATTTCATAAGGCCCCTCATTCTCATGACATTTAAAGACCATCTTTGAAAGCTGATTAATATACAGTGAGTGCTCTGCTGTTAAAGTTCACTGTATTATGATATTGATGATCTACTGTTGTATTTTGAGACCAAACATTGATTTGGGGAGCTTAATAGGTTATAACAACCTGTACTACCTTTTGTGGGAAACATAGATTTCTGATACTTTAATGGATTGAAGAAAACTTGTTCATTTACAGACCCTGTTCCTATTGAGAGAGAATACAAAAAAATAAATCTTTTGGTAAATAGCCTAATTTTCCACCTTCCAAGTGGAGAGATTGATGGGCTTTCTTCTTTGCCATAATAATTGGGTGAGTGGTGCAGTAACTCCTCTGGTCCTAAGCTGGGTGTTTCTCCTATCTTCTACTTTCCTGTGTCCACAGACTGATCTAGAAGAGCTGCAAACACAATGTACCTTTCTGTGATTCTTTCCAGAATTGCAACACATTGCTCCTCTCTCCTCTTCACTCAAATGAATAGTTTACAGCAATCAATAATATTACTTTCATCTATCTTTTTTTTTTTTTCCTACAGCAATATCATTATAATTTCCTCTTTCAAGTCAGGGAAATAAATGTGAAATAATCTCAAGCTTCCTCTCCTTAATGTATTTTTTTTCTAATTTTCCAAATGAATCCCTGTTTCTGGTCAAAGACTAGCACAGTGTGATGAGTTCATTAGTTTGCTGGTGTGCATTCTCTGACTCACATTAAAGCACTAAAGGTCTTTGAGTTAGCAATAATTAGATGAGGTCATTAAAGCTACAATGAGATCACAATTGCCAGAAATGGCCTCACATTGTACAAAGTAAGGTCAAATCAGCTATAACCATTACTCATTCTGGATTTTTAATTCATTACATATGCATTAAGTAACAGTAGTGGGTGATCCACAGCTTAGTACAAGTGAAAAGCCCTACAACCTGTCACATACACAGTATTATACTGAGGGGAGAGCTGCATGGTGAAATCTTTTATAGCAAAGATCCCTCACACACAGAAATCCCCACAGGGACTGAATCAAAATTGGATCAAAAGAAATGGCAGCAGGTGCCAGCAATGTTTTGAAGGAGAAGCAAGGCAGGAGGACAGGCTGCATTTTCCCAGGAAAATTCAAACTAAGAGGAAGAAAACAAGGCTCTCAAGCAAGACAGGCTGAGATGTTCCCCAGGTCTAAAGCTGATGTGAAAGCCATGGCTCCATGGAAGGCCACGGCCACAGCCAGAGCAAGCCAGGCCCTGTGTTCCTCTTGGCAGAAGGAACCAACATTACCTGAGCAGTGTGAGAAACCCATGCTGCCCTGTCACATTTGCCTGTGTCACACAGACACCTCTCCAGGAAAAGGAATGAGTCAGTCCAGCTGGCAGACTGGATGGATGAGTTTTCCTTCTTATAAGAATGAGTGACCTTTCCATTCTTTAGGTGTTAATTATAAGCATGTAATAACCTGGTGAGGGGAGGCAGAACTCCTTCCATTTTTTCTCATTTTCTACACTGCCAAAAAGCAGCTTTAAACCAAGCCCCTACATGGCAATAGATAACCCAAATCAAGCTGAACAAACAGTTAAGTGGGAGAATAGCCAGAAGAGGGGAAAATCAATACACTAATGACAGTAGCAATTGCTTCCAGATGTGTCTATCATAAAAAGCTGAGCTGGTTTTTTGTGTGGTTTCTGGTCATCTCTCTCCTCCTCTTTCTCACACTCTGCTGATTGCAGGCTCTGGGAAAATGACCCTTCCAGCACTCCAACACATCCCATTCCCTGAGTGCCGTGCAGCCGGCAGCGTGCCCGGGGAGGCAGCAGGAGCTCCACTGCAGCGCTCACCTCTGATGCAGTAAAGACTGCAGGAAATGCAAGGCTCTGCTTCATCTGCCTTCACTGTGAAACATCTCCTCCCTGGATTACAAGGGACAACCTCACCTGCATGTCAAGGCTGAGCAGACATGTGAAATTACACATCAATTCTGGGCCGTGCCAGAGGAGGAAAAGTGGCCTCTTTGACAAATGCAGTCCAGACATGAGGCATAGACCACAGCCTCTGCCTGAAACCCAAATTACTTGTGGCCAGGATCATGAGCATGCTGTCCAAGGAACTGACCACCCAAAAAGTTGCTGTCTGCAACCCTCTGGAAAGATTTCCTCCCAGGAGAGGCTGGACTCTGCTTGATGGTTGTAAACATGCATAGACCCAGGTTCTGCTTTCAGGCAATTTCTATTTGCATTTTCCCTGTAACCAAAGTTAATGAGCCTAACTAGGAGTAACATCTGAATTTCCTCACAGTCATATCTGTGTTATGAACAAAATTAATAGTTACTTAAGAGCTCTTGATTTGCAGAGGTTCTTCTGTCTGGGCACAGAAGCACTCTGAATGATTGAGGGAAGGTGCAGAGCTTCCTTCAGCTTGCAAAATGCTGTCCTCAACCTAAACCCCCTCTTTTTGCCTGTTATTTCTGGGGAGAAGTACAGTCTTTTTCTGAAAATATTGAGACTGTTGAATACAGATTCTAGAGTGTGAAATGAATTTTGAATGCATCACTGGAAGGGATGCTGGAGAATCTGGGACCCTTCGGTGTCACCTCGAGAGACCAGAACCTCTGGATCAGCTTCCACAGGAGCTGCCAGTGCCCCCACAGAGATGCAGCTGGAGCTTTGCCACCCATGAAAAGATGCTTCTCAAGTATGTGCCTTGCAGTTTTCCCATTTTATTTCCAAACTTGCTTGACTGTTAATGAGAAAAAGACATGGCAATGAAATTGCAAATGGAGGAGACTGTAGATTTGGCATGCTAATGCTTTTCTGACATTTCAGCTGCCCTGAGGATCCACTTCTTTATGTTATGGAGCCAAGGGTTGATTTTCTCTTCACAGAGTTTTTCTTTCAGAGAAGAGGTAAGTCATTAATGTTAATAGATCCTAAAATATCCACAGTGATGGAAAAAATGTTTTGCTTTAATGTGTGCAGTAGAACTTATGTGCAAATAAATAAAGCATCCAGGTTCATTAGCATTGATGTGTTAGCCTGAAAGGGAAAAAGAGAATATAAGCAGCTAATGTTGTTTGTCCTGCAATCCATCTTCCATGTCACTGAGGGGAAAGAAACTCTCCTTAAATTTCCAATCAATCTTTCTGACCTTTTTACATCATTTGCATCTTTAAACAGATTTTTTTTGTTCCCCTTGATATTTCACTTAAAAAGAAAATAAGAGCTTTCCCTCAGAAATCTCTCCTTCCAAATGCTTCAGCTCAGACCTGGGTCCTTATAGCCCCAACAGGACTACCCAGAATTTGCTGTTTTACCCACAAAGCAGCAATCCAATTTGAGGTGGACCTGAAGTAATGTCCTGGGGTAAACCACATAGTTCATTCAGGCTAATAGAGAAGCAGGGGCCAGGGGAGCTGGTGGACCCACCCAGAGCCATTTGTTCAGTTTTCTTTCCTTACATGGCTTGAGTAACTTTTGGAGACACAAATCTTAGTACTCTGCAGAATTGACTTTCCTATTTTATCTAGTTTGGGGTGTTTTGCAGAGCTACATCTCATTTACACAGTTAATAATAAATCATGTCATGACACTTTTACCCTACATTAAAGATATACTAGGCACACAGTAGCAGAGCAAACAGAGGTAGTTGATGTAACAGAAAACACAATCACATTTTCACACTGGGCATTCATGTGCTGCCAATTACAAATTGTGCACAGCTTCTGGCAGCCCTTGAAATTCTTCATGTATTTATTTGAAAGTGTATGAGTATAAGGGCAAGGTAAAGAGGCTCAAAAGTTCCTTTGCCAGCTGTGGTACCTGTCTGTTGTTGCCAAGGGCAATGTGAATAATATCAGTAAATCGGGCTATTTCAAGCATTGTTTTAAATTATATGATAGACTAGCTTACTAGTAGCAGTCAAAAAGCAAATCTGGCAAAAAGATAAATAATACAAAACAATAACCATTGCACTTTATAAAACAGGCCTACTACTTCTCTGTTTCTAGAGAAAAAAATAAGCCCATCCTTCACCCTTTCATGCCAGTTTCCATTCTTGCAGTGAATTTTGTCAGGAAGATAGAGGCAGGTTTCTCAGCTAAACTACCAGAAACAGCTCACCAGTCTTCTGAGGAAAGAAAGTACTTTGGTTTGAAAGCTTTTGGAGCTGGCTTTGAGGATTTCACACCAACAAATATCTATACTCAGGTTTTTTATCTCCATTCTGCTTGTACACTGCTGGCTGCAAATCCTCACCTTGCTAGCCAGCAAAGGGTTCATCTGAGTCCACATGAACTGGGTTTGTGGCTGTAATTAATGGGGAGGGAGAGAAGGAGTGAAGAACTGTCCATAAAATACAGCTCTAAAAATTACACCCCACAGAAGAGTAGGAGCTGGCTGTGGATTCACAAGACATGAATGAGGTGAGTTATTAAATCGTTCTTGACCCAAATTTCTTTAGGAAGTGACAAAAATGAAAGTTTTGCCAGTTTTAGACCTCAGGTTTCTGAAGAGTGAAAGGCATCTTACTGACACACAAAAGTGGAAGAAGAATTTGCTGTATTTGTGATTGCTATGATGACATTGACTCATCATTCAGATGTTTTTGGTGGCATTAAAGGGGATGGAAGTGGGAGAGGGAGCCTTCCCAAGCACAGCTGCTGCTCCTGCTCCTGCCCATCTCTTTGACTTCCTTAGCAGGAAAGGAGACCTGGGGAGTGGCTTTAAAGACCTGGCATGCAAAATCTATCCCATGTGAGGGTGTGCTGTGGGAAATGATCATCAGTAGAGTTGTACATGCTATACTGCCTGCTGAATCCCCCAAAGCAGTTAAAGAGCCAGGAGAATATGAGGCTGTCATTACTCTGTCTCCCTCCCTCTGCTTTGGAGCATAAACCTCTGCCAGACACTCAGGCAGAACAAAACACTTAATCAGTGTTAAGGATGCATCTGGTCCCCTCAGAGAGATGAGCTGCTCATTTATGCTTGTTTACAATATGTTTATAAACATTAGTGGACAGGAATGGATTACCCCAGTTTAGTGCCACATAAAGAAGTCAGCTGCTTACGTTTCCTATCATATCTATGTGCTTTTCTTTTACGTTACTCAAGTGGTACCTTATGGCAAGTAATCTTTGTGAATTAGACCAGAAATCAGGAGTGTCCCTGCAGAATTTGTACTATTTTCCCAGTCATTATCTCCAAAGTATTACTTTTGGATCAAACCCTTATTCATGATGCCTAATTTTCCTTGCCATCTCAATTACTCTACTTAATTTTACCTATATTCCCCTGTGGTCCATGGAGTAATGGCATTGGGTTTATATTTGAGATGAAAAGCATATTGTTTGGACAGTAATGGAAAAAGTGGTATTGTGATGACACTCCCCCCACTGTCAAATGCTCATAACCAGCTAAAGAAAACATCTCTGTAAAGGAAATTTTTAATTTTATGTTCTTATTTTAAAAACAGATTTACAATGTACGGTCTCTCTCAATTACTTCTTAAGACTTAACAGAGCAGTAGAAAAGTAGAGACTAACTCTGCAGCTCAGGTCATGTACTAAACCAGCATCCTCTGAATTGGGGTGAGGATGTGAAGGTGCCCCCAAATCCTGGGAAAAGCCCTGCACTGCCATTTTACATTTCATTGCACCTGTTTGTTCTCCCTCTTTCTTTCCATCTTCAGTTTGGCTATAAGCTTTTCAGGACTGAGTTGTTTCATTTTAAGCCTTTGATTTGCACATCATGAGCCCTGATTTTAGTTTGATAATTACAGAACATAGATCATGGAATGGTTTGTGTTGGAAGGGACCTTAATGACCATCTCGTTCCAACCCCTTTGTTATGGGCAGGGACACCTCCCAGTAGACCAGGTTGCCCAAAGCCCCATCCAACATGGCCTTGAATACTTCCAGGGATGACACATCCAAAACTTCCCTGGGAAACCTGTTCCAGTGTCCCACCATTCTCACAGTAAAGAATTCCTTCCTAATATCTAATGTAAATCTACCCTCCTTCAGCTTGAGGACACTTCCCCTTGTGCTATCTGTGGGAACTCAAAATGTCTCTCAGACATTTTTAGAGGTTCCAGGCCTTGGTCAGAAGCATTCTAGACCCTGGCAGACAGCTGAAAAACAACTGTGATTTTGAGTTTGAGCCATGGAATGAATTACCAACTTTGGAGGTGGAACAAGCAATCACAAAAGGTTAGATAGTATAGTATAAGTAGTCACAAAGTAGAGGGGAAATTTTTTTAGTATTGTACAGGGGGGTTTTAGCACATGTACAGGGGGGTTTTCACTTTGTACATGGGGGTCAGAAGTTCTAAGATGGAGGAAAGTGGGCTGATCCCATCCTTCTTCCTTCTTCTTCCTTGCCTCCATGTTCTTGGTGATGTTGGCACTCACAGATTGGTTTAGAGTAGAAAAACACTTGGCAACGTAGGTAGTAGGTATTGGGGAATAATTGTAAACATGTTATACGTAATATATCTTATAAAAGATAGCAGCAGCCCTGGGCGGGGAGGGAGACGAAGAAGACAGCAGATAGAGAGGATGTCAGGGTGTGTGTGTGCCTCTACCCAGGCCGCTGATCAAATAGCTGCAGTCCAAGAACATAATCTGTTAGATAACTAGCAATAAACTGCCTTGAGACCGAACAGCTAAGCCTGCGGAGTTTTTCTTTGGAAGCACGGGTTGGAGGAGGAATTTCACCACCACATGTGGCCCCAAAACAAGGCTGGGGTTCCCACAGCTATCATTACATGTCCTTTTGAAAATTCCCTCTCCATCTTTCTTGTAAGCCTCCTTTAGGTACTGGGAGGTGCTATAAGACCTCCATGAACCCTTCTCTTCTCCAGGCTGAACTCTCTCAGCTTGTCTTCATAGGAGAGGTGTTCCAGCCCTGTAATTAACTCTTCTGGACTTGTCCCAGGAGGTCCACATCTTTCTGCTGTTGGGAACCCCAGAGCTGGATGTGCCACTCCATGCTGGGCATCACAAGAGCAGAGGAGAGGGGGAGAATCACCTCCCCCAATGTGCTGGCCATGCACAGTGCAGCTCAGGATGGGGTTGGCCTTCTGGCTGCAAGCACAGGCTGACAGGTCAGTAAACACACTCAGGGTACAAATACCTATGGTTGAGAAACACTGATGGAATGAAGGAGAAATAAATTGAAAGAAGGCAGTGGAACAGGTTTCACAGAGAGGAAATGTGATGGGCCATGTGACCAGCTGATAATAAATTAATACAGACCAATTGCACTGGATGAGGATCTACTTAATTGATGAGAGGTTTTAGCACCAAATATTTGACTTAAGGTTGCTGTGTTATATGCAAACCCATTTAAAAACCTGGAAAGAAAAGTTGTAGCCAGCTGTAGCATCTTCTTCCTGATCTGCTATTGGTCACAGAGCCTTCCAGGATAAAGTGGTAATTTTCATTTTGTTGGCTAAAGATCAAGTATTGTAAGGAGTATGGTCATACCTTTTATTAGATCAGCATTATAAATGATCCAGCAATCCCATCAATCAATGGATGCATGAAAAATGTTCATTAACTTTCTCTCCTCTCATGGGATTCCCTGAGATGCCATCAGGTAGCACTTGCTAAACAAATCAGACCTGAGAGTGAGACTCACTTATGCAAACCCAGATGTAGCAAATTACAGGACAAAGCTGTGGACCACATGGAAAAGGCAACCCAAGCAAAAGGCACAGCAAAATGTGCAGAAGAATCCTCTCTCACACACACTTGCACACACACAGAGGCAGTTCTGGATCACCAATATTTGCACATTGACAACTCTCCTTCCAATAAAGTGCACTGGTACCCTGGAAGGCAATTTTTTTTTGCTTTCCTATCTTGAAGCTGCCTGTACTGTTCACTATTTGTGTGCTTCATGCCAAAAACCAAAGCCAATGCAAGGTCAAACAAAGGAATTTCCTGGCCTTTTTTCAGTGAGAGCAGGAAACAGGGTTCCCCATGCCTTCAACATGCATATCCTCATTTTTGTCTGCATTATTGTTCTGATGGTAGACAATCTCCTTTCCTTTATTAAGTCCTCCTTCTTTGGGTGGGAGATTGAGAAAATTGTATTTGTTTGCACCTGCTTCTTGAGGGCTCTATTCTCCAAAGAATGAAACTAGCATTAGGGAGGGAAAAGATTCCTGTATCAAACCATCCTATACACGTGAAAATTGATCTGTTTGTAAGGTAAACAAATGTGTATACAAGATTAATTCAAAAATGTATGGAAAGATTCTTGATTTACTGTTATTACTATACAGCACTAATATGTATGCAAAATAATTTAGGCTGCGTAATGCAGTACTTCAGTTCTGTCTCACTACCAAGATTTGCACTAAAAGAAGCCAAATAACCTTTCAAACAGATTATTTTTACTTAAAATACTACAGTGCTCCATTTCACAACAGTAGAAATAAAATGGAGAAAAAAGGCACTTCAGATAGCAAATGAATTCATTTCAGATACATTGGCAAATTTCAAAAGGTTAAGGTACCAATATTAAATTTTTTAAAAGGACAGAATAATGTTGGAGACCTTTCCTTGGAATCTCATTTTGCATGACCAGTATTTGTAGAAGAGACAATTAAAACTGAAAAGATCAAAATTTGTGATGCTCTCCACCTGAAGCATGTCTATGGGAGATGGCAGATTTTATATTGGGCCCCAGGCTTTACAATTCAGATACATCTTAGAAGCAGTCCTTGCCACATTACCAGAACAAATGAGTGCTAACACATTCTTGCTTTGTAAGCAGAAGTGTCTGCCACTCTTCATTTAGAGGCAGCTCCATTGATTTTGCTTTCAAATTTCATACATAAGAGTGACAGGATCCAACTCCAAAGTTTCTGTGATTCTTTTGTGCAGGCTCACTCTGATAAAATTTTCAGTTGACTCATGGATACTTTTTCGAAACATGCTCAGTTGGGCTAGAACTTTTCAGCCTGGAAAAGAGACAGAGGAATACAAAGGTCTAGAAAAGCCTGAGTAGGCTGGAAACCTGGTCAGAGACTGACTGTTCACTGCCCCTTTCTGTACTGGGCTAGTGGCAACCACAGATAACTACTGAGAACCAGGGCCAAAGCAAACAAAAGTATGTGGCTGTTCCTGAGATCAGTGATGGATGGATATGTGTGAATTCTTTCCAGGAGTCACTGTGAAAGTGAAATGCACTTGGAGGAGATTTTTGTGTGGAATTACTAAATAGAGAGAACACCATTTTAACCCTAAGAGCTGAAAGCAGCCTGAAGCTGAAAGAGGAGACAGCAGCCCAAGTTCTTACAGGTCAGATTGTGAACCTGGTGAAGAAAGGAAGGAGCAATAGGTGAACCCTTTGTCCATACAGCACAGCTCTTCCTAGGGTTCCTTGCTCTGGTATCCAGCTCCTTGCTTTTGCAGATGAGGATGCCATGTACTTCCCCTGAGGAAGCCATGGAGACTTAAAACCAGCTGTGCTCTTTGCCCATCTGTCCCTATCTCTGCTCAAAACCATCACACCCTGATCACAAGAAAACTCCATGTATTATCCATCCATAATTGACCAAGGGGGAATTTAATCATGGCATTTGTCACAGTTCTCTTTTCTCAAAAATGTTTTAACCAGTGACTGTCTATGGAGTAAAATAGAGATTTTCAGAACATCAGGAGCAAAAGCCCCACCCAGCTATTACAAGAAAGGATGAGCTAGCAGAGCTTTCCTGGCAGAGTGCCGGGGGATGCTCACGGGCTCTTGTGTGTAGTGTCCTGCATCCAGAGAGAGGCAGCAGCTCCCCATGGATTGTGTTCCCTGTTGGCTGTTCCTAGGCATTCTGATTTTTTTTTTCTTTTTTTTTTCTTAATTTCTGTTACTCTGGAGCTGTCTAACTAACAGTGACTTGTCTCCAGTAGGCATATGGAAAACCAGAACCCTCTGAATCAATAACCTTTACTAAAGGTTCTAACTCTGGGGAGCTCTCAAGCTTTTACCAGAGGGTTGGCAGGTCCAGTGAGGAAATTCACATCTCCCAGATGCTGCTTCGGAAAATAATTTGAAATATGCAGGTTTAGCTGGGAATTCTAGTTTTGAAAAACTGTGTTTGACATAGGCTTTTTTTTTTTTTTTTAATTAAGAAGTAAAAAAATTTGAAACATTTTAATTATAGTAACCTGCTTCATGTAGTGTGCAGATAATTCAGGCAATTGAACTATCTAATGAATAAGCCACTAATTCTTAAAAATGCCTTACACATTCCAAACATAGTATCAACCATTAAAAAAAAATCCATACTCCTGTGTTTGCTCTTATTTTCATCCAATAATAGCAATAGCCACCCCAGCACAGGGCATTCTCAGGGATTAATGACCAGCTGGGACTAATAGCACCCTTGGCTATACCTCTGGCCATAAATGCTTGTCAGACTACCATCAATCCTCAGAAAATGCCCTATGACCAGATCATTACTACTTAACCAGTAGTCAGAATGAAAATGAAAAGCAGATGTAGGGAGAGTTGTCAGGAATTTTCACATGGGACAGTGTTTGCCCCTCTCAGAAATCTTTGTGTTGGGGTTTCTGTGATTGCTCCTTGTGCAGCTGTGCCCCTCAACCACATTTACTGAGGCAGGAGATGTGAGGACTCAGGCTCATAAGCGCCCCCAGTCCTATTCATCCTGGGGCTGGACAGAGAGCAGCACCAGCTTTGGTGCTATCACTGACTCCTGTCCAAAACATCCTGCATGATGCATCCTGCATCTTCCAGGACAGAGCCTTTTCAAACCCATCTTCCCAGGATGGCCAAAGCTGAGAACCTCAGCCTGGCTAAATCATCAACAAGCTGTGGAATTTGCAGCGCTAGGGAAACACATTTAGGGAAAACCAATAGGAAGAGAAGCACTGGTTCATGCTGGTGGTCAGTGTATTTTCATATTTATTTCACACTGGCATTCAGAGGAGGTGCATATTGAAGACTTGACCCAAGATCTCTCTTGCTGTTCTGTGAATTTTCAGCAAATAGCAGCAAAATCATTCCAAACCACGTGCCACTGTATTGCTGGAAATGCCAAATGTTTGTGAAGGCAAGTAAGGAAACATGGATGTGATTTGACTGACAACCAACTGCTGCCATTTTTACTTTTTGCCGACAGAATGACCCCAGGAAATATTTGTGCTGGCAAATTCGTAGGTGCAAAATGGGAAAATGAATTGAAGCTAAAACTGGCAGGAAACTGCTTTCTCCACTCTCTTTAGGTATGTGTGGGTGTTCACATATTTAGAAACTTAATTAATAGCTCTGAGGGACTTTCCCTGGCTATTTTTCAATGAAAAATGTTTCCAGTTGGTTGGGGTTGTTCTTTAATTTTTGCATTTCTATATCACTAATTAAATCAAATAGATCTGGCCTGGAAATCATCAAATAGGGAAAAAATTATTTTTCAGATAGCCATTATCAGAAGATAGCTGTAGGTAGTAAAAATGCTGTACATTTTACTTTCTGAGGGCCCTCATTTCACTGGTATCTACTTGAGATTCTTTCACAAACCAGCAGTGTCCATCTGACTGAGGCTTTTACCTTTAACCCGCCGCTCCTTTCACTGGGAGAAGGGATATCTCTCCATTGCATTTATCTTCTGATTATTTTAAATTTATTCTGTTTCAATAGCATTAGGAGTCTTTTTATACCCTGTCTACAGATTTTTTTCCTTGTCTACAAGTTTCCAACTGTGTGAAGGAAAGGGAAGATTTTTCCAATCATTCATCCTAGGATATTTTCTTCATTTTGTCATTCTGATAAATGTTAAATACAAATGAGAGGGTGTGGGATGACATGAAAGACCAGTGCAGAGCAAACACAGAAGCTCTTATTGAGGTGCACAAGGAGCATTCTTGATAAATCTGTCCAAACCCCTCTGAATCCATCATCTCCATAATTTGAATTAATTCATCTTTTCCTTTTGTGGGAAAGAAAAGAAGCTATCTAAATCAGTGGGATTAAGCAGTATTTTGCCAATTTACACTAACACCTGGCTTCTTTTAGATAAGGCCCAAATGAACGTTAGCTCATGCCAAAGAACAGCCTCAGACTATTGACCTAACTGTTTAAGTTATCATTCCTGAGATTTGGAAGAACAAATGCTGGAACTAATCCTGTCTATTGCATGTAACCTTATGCCCAGGGAGGCATTCATGAAATGTTATCAGCATCATGTGTCAAATTACTTTTACATATATTTTTATTATTATTTTTAAAGGAGAAACTAGAAATGAATATCAATTGATCCAATAATAACTGAAAGTATTACATCCTACGTACATGACAGTGGTCATAAAGCTGATGCAATCATTATATTATGCAAGGAGCAGAAAACTCTAGGGAGAATAAAATATGCAAAAACAACCCAGAAAATAAAGTAATATTCAATGACGGAGGGAAAATGGCACATGGTAACCTGCTATACTAAGCTTTGCTGTGCCTTGGGAAATCTCAGCCCTACTCTAATATGAACACTATAAGTAGCCATTTACATAGAAAATGTGAAATAAATGCACCTGATCCTTTGGTTTTGGAATTGGGGCCCTTTGAAACCAACATGAGAATTTCAAGGCTCAGTCCTGCAACTTCTCCCCAGTCAGGAGGTTGATACATCAGCATAAAATCAGCATAGCCCTCACCCAGCTCCACTTCATCCCATTTTAATCTATACCTGGCTGGGTCTGCAAAGATGTCCTAAAGCCCAAGCTGCAGTCTCTCCCTGAGTAGCATTGAACCAGAACACCCATACCCTAAAATCACAATAGATTATTGCTGGTTTGAATTGACTGGGATTCTGTCCAAGCAGGTGACAGCCAAAGGGATGGTGAAAAATATTTGTGTCTGTGAAGAGCCTGCAGTGGGAGCTGGGACTGTGCAAGGGAAAACAGGGAACATAGAATAACCCCCATAGATTATTGCTAAATAAAAACAAGAGTAGTGTTGGCAGTCAGTGAGTGTTTGTCCAGTGCTTTTTTTCTTTACAGCACTGTGCAACCCATTGTCAGCTCTTGTATGGTCTGGAAGTACATTTGCCTTCCCCTTGGTTGGGTTTGTTCCTGGGAGAAGATGCTCTCACAGCAATGGCTGGATAGCACAGAAATGGTTAGACCTACACAGAAATTTGCCCCCTTTTATTGAATTACTCCTGCCAGTTTGGGGTTTGCCCAGGGTGGCTCTACTGTAGGAATAAAAACCCTAGTCCCTCACAATCAGATGATCTCATCAAGCTGGTTCTCTCACTGAGCAGCTGCACCTCAATTAGAAACTAGTACCCATGAAGAAAGCACCATTGGCCAATTATGCTAATTAGATAATAACCACCACCTCTTCATATGGCAGGCTTGTCACATCTCTCACTGGTATCTTATTTTATTATAAACTGCACTGAGGAGAATTTTTACTTTCCTGCCCTATCTCTCAGGGGAGTATGAACTCACCTGATTATAAAATCTGATTTCTAAGTCCAATCCCTGATGGGTTTTGGAAAGTTCACACTCAGGACATGGTTTGTCACAACTTAAGGAGATTATTTGACAAGAACTGTTTAAAAGAAAATTGAAGGAAACCTGCTTTTACAAGAGCCACTGGAAGCCCCACTGCCTACAACCCAGTGAGTACATCATTTATTCAAAATAATTATTTCATGTTCAGAGGGAAGAACTGTTGCTGCCCTTCATGCTAAAGAGTCCATTTTCATGCAATTCATACAAGAGTAATTTAGAGCTGTAACTTATGGATTTAATGTCTTATTTGTTGGGAAGTGGTCTTCAAAAAGTGCTTTGAATCTATCCTCTCATTGGACTCCATAGCAATTTGTTACCATTGATTAAAATAACAATGCCTTGTCATTAACCCTTTTAGAATTGTATGTGGAGAATTAATGTGAAGTGTGATTAGAGTGGGTTTCTGCTCAAATCAAGTAGAATGCTGGTACACTGGAAATGAACTGAATATCAGGAAGGATGTTAAAACCTCTCATTTCCTTAATACAATGTCGACATCCAAGTTATGCCAAGAAAAGATAATTTGAGACTCTTGTTCATTTGATTGCCCTTTTCTACTTCGAAGGCTGTCTGCAGAGGATAAGAGCTTGCACTTTAGGGTGATGTCCATAGGAGAGATGAGAGCAGCCTGCTGTGGGGTCAGAGCCTCCACGGGGCACAGCAGCCCTGCCCTGGCTGGGGAAAGCAGCACAGCTCGTCTGGAGCCCCTCAGCACTGCCCAATTTCCAAAAAGGAAAAAAGGATCCACACAAAGGCCAAAGCTCAGCAGGGCTCTGCTCAGCCTCTCTGCCCTGGCACGTGTTTGGTGGTGCACATGAGAAAGGTGTGAAAGTTGCTCATTATTGTTACTGTGTTGTTGGGCTCAATAATATCTTGTTGGCACTTTTAAAGTAACTGTTCCTCTTTAAAGTAACTGTTTAATTAAAGTAACTGTTCCTCTTTAATTTGTTTCAGGATTGCACACATTTTTTGAGTATCAACAATGAGCATTTCTGATCACTTTGTCATCATTGGAGTCTTACAGCAATTGCTAGTTTTGTTAGTTTAAGTATTTACAATTTTTGATAACATTTAAGTGCATTTTGGTTTTTTCCTGTTCCCAAGTGGCCATTATTTTTATTTTATTTGTGATGTTTTGATTATGCTGTATGAAGAGACACCCATTTCTTTCAGAGCCACAGGTCACCATTGCTGCTTGACAGTCTTATTCCTATTTAAGTGATAGCAAGTTGTGAGCAATATAAAACTCCAAACAGTGTGCTCTTTATTCCAAACAGACAATAGGTAAAAAAAGTGGAATTTTCAAAACGCTGAGACAGGGTAGGAGCTGTATCACAACCAACATCATGTCCACAAGCACACACAACCTCTCCTAAGCAGCATGGTCTGCAAGATATGAGTATTGCATTTGTACCATGAACATGATGTGCAGAAATCAGGCCTTCAGAAGAATGGAGTGCTGCAAATATCCCTGTTTACACCTCTGACACCACTGATGGCACTCGAGATCCCCAGTGTGAGGTGCACAGAGACAGGAGACACCTGGAGCTGAACCAGCTCACAGTGCAGAAGTGAAATTCCTTAGTGCCTCTGGGATGGGGGCAGAGCAGCTCTGAGAACAAGACTTGACGGAACAAACCTGTTCAAGGCCCAGTTTAGTCACAGAATTAAAAAAGAGTGGAGGAGAGCTTTTCTATCCTTGTGACTGGCTTCATTCACAAGACACAACACTCTCCATGTGATTTCATTTACCAGCAAGTTCAAAGAGTAGAATGATAATGAAGCTATCTCTTTTTAATATTCACTTTTCCTTAGAGTCCAAAACATTTATGAAATGTTTTCTACTGGAATCTGAACACCACTGCTTCTAGATGTAATGCTTTCAAACCTCCTGAGTAAGCTACACTACAGTGTCCAACTGTATTGTAAATAGAACAAAATTATTCCTAAAGTTAATTGAAAAAAGAAAACCTACCTCTATTTGCATGCATAAAAAGCTAACCTGACATCCCAAAAGCAGCTATTATATGTCAGCATGTCATGTGCACTGGGAATATCTGATCCAATTCACAGCTCATAAATGTCTAATTAAAAAAATATATATACAACAATTTTAATTGGTTCATTGCATCATTTCTTTTTATTACAGTTTTAAAGTCTTGCACAATAGTCCAGGCTAAAACTCTCTCAATTTGCAGGGAAAAAAGAACTATGAAGAAGGATATAACTATGAAGTAGGAATTCAATAATCACTATATGTACAGGTATAGATAAATGGCTGAGTGTTGGTTAGAATATAAATCTGGGGTTTAATAAATCACAAAGTAGTTTGAATCTATCTGTGACAGGTTTTTGAAATGCCATAAGAGTCACTGTAGAATTAAAAAGTAGAATCAAGTTCTAGGTTCACACAAAACTCCAAGCTGAAGAGTGTAATAGAGACATGTGTGAGAGCACATTGCTTCTGGTTTAAAAAAGACAGAAATCAGAAAATTATTCTTATTGTTGGTTTTATCACTGTTGGGTTTTAGAATGCTGCAGCAAAGAAAGTTAAAGAGGAGATATCTTTTGGCTAACTCAGTTTTTATCTGATACCTGATAAAGAAAATTCAATTCATAATTATTTATGAGCCAGCATCAAGTAGTTTATTACTCTGATTACTCACTAATCATTTCCCGTAAATGCAGTGACCTAAAAATCCCATATAATCAATAAAGAAGTAAGTTTCAGATTTAAATCACTGTACCTTGTATTCTTGAGTAAACCTTTGGGTAATTTACAAAGGCTGTTGAATTTTATAGTAAGTGTTTTTCAAACCAAGCTGGATTCTAAACAATAATGACTTTTTAATGTGGATCTGTGATTACATTGTCATAGTGAAATACGACAGTCTTTGACTGCATTCGAAATGAGGCAGAGGGTGAATTACTCCGAAGGCACAGATTACCATAGCCCCAGGTAAAGCAATCTTCATAAATTAAACTCCAATCTAAAGTGACCTGTCACTACAAACCTGTTGCTACTCTCAGTAACTTAAATTTCAGTGTACAATTTGTAAACAAGTTCTTTTCCTATTACCACAGTAGGGGGAGAGTTACTTTGCTAAAGTGCTTTAAAACGAATGTGAGGGAGGAGAATTATACAGAGCGTTTTATGGGTTTCTTTTCCGTAATTTCAATAAGCTGTTAGTTTAGGAAATGCAGCTTGTTGTCTGCTAAAATGCTTATGTTTTAAGATCTCTAAAGCTGTCAGCTGAAGGAGCCTTTGGCATAAACAGCAACTGCAGCATTTTCCTAACTAATATTTAACACGCTGAGCAAATTTGACTCTCACACTCGGCAAGAACATCTACAGTTCAATGGTATTAAAAAATGTTTTGTACATTTAAATGCTTCAGCTGCCACTTCTCAAAGGGTTTTCTGGTTTTGCCATAGCTCAGTCTGGTGAAATCTATTTTATAAATGTCTTTTTCAGCGATGCCAGAGCAGCTGTCTTCTGAAAATCATATGGCTTGTGTGGTAACTGAAAGCTGAGGGCTTTGCTCAGGGTTGGCTTTGGACATCCACAGCAAAAACAGCAGATAGTCATGTAAACATGGAAGTCCTGACCCTTGGTACTTTTCACCCAGCCCACTGACATCCCAGTTTTTATCCTACACATCTGTTGGCCCAACAACTGCTCTTCCAGTACTTGCTATCACTTGAAGTTTGTAAAAAATTGAAAGGTTACCCCATAAAGAGCTGAGCTAATTCATTGGAGTTGTACATTTTGATTTTCAGAAAGCCAGACCAAATTATGTCTCCTTGTTATGAAGACATTGATATATAACTTTTTTTTACTACATTTTCTGCAAAGAAGAAAGTTTAGAAGGCAGTAATTTAAAGTGAAACACATAGTTTTGTTGATACAAGAACTAAAATGAAACATTTTATGAAAATATTTTCAACCTCTTTTAGGCTTACTTTCAAAGCCTAGAAATTAATCCCATGATGTTTGGAAAAGCCTAATCTTTATTGCAACTACCTAAAAGAACAGCAGTTGATGGCTAACAACTGCAAGTTCAATTTGTTTTGAGCAATATCTTCATATTCACAGAACACGTGTATGGGTTTTTTCCCACTGGTTTGCTCTTTAATTTTACAAAAATCTCAGCCAGCTTCACATGCACGACCAACATGATGGTGTCACAGTGTGGGGTCTAGGTTTGAGTCACAAGCTCAGTTCTTGGCTTCCTGGAGTGACTGGTTTATACACAGGAAGGTAATGAGGAAGAAAAGAGTTTCTCTGTTCTTCACCCTCTGGAGGGTGAAGAATTCCTTACTTAGAATGACAGGTCTGGGTCATGAAGACATTTCTGAGCACCTGAGCAGAGCAGGTTGAAGAGGACCAAATTTAGCATGTACCAAATCTCTCTTAATATCAGGTTTTCAGGCTTCCTTTAGGATGATCATGTTCCTCAGCCTATTTGGATACTAACATTGTGTCCACTTCCTAATTTTTTCTTCTTCCTTGTTTCATCCATTCTCTCATCATAATCATAGAGAATGCCTTAATAAAATGGGTTTTGTACAGACATTTTATATCTGCTAGGCTGTTTGCATCATGTGCCCGCTTACTTTAAAGCCAGTGACCAATTTCAACCAACCTTTATGTCTAAAGAGATCCTATTCTTCTATGAGCTGTGTGAACTCTTCTCTGCCTATCTTTCCACACAAGGACCATGTAGGTGCTAGAAAATTTACCTTAAGGTGGTCAAAAAGAAGAAGCAAGCCTAAAATAGAAAGATGGCCAAGTTAAATTATTAATCTTGTGTTGCATTTTGAGGAAACTCAGCTGAAACAATCAGAAAAAACCAAACCAAAAAAAAACAACAACAACAAAAAAAAACCAAAAAAACCCCCAAAAACAACAAAAAACCCCACAAAACTCCACACCAAAACAGAAACCCATATTAAACTAATTTTTCAGTTCTCACATTGTCTGCATTTTTAAGGATGCATAAAGACTCTAGATGCCTCTAGGATTTTTGCATTTGGTATTTTGTCTAGGCACAAGTGCAGCTGCAAACGTTCTGATCTTGCTGAGTAGTTCAATGTGCAGTTCATGTTACATCCTATCCGATTTCCAAGTATCGAGCTTCTTCACAGATTTTTCTCCCCTAATTTTGTCACAAAGCTCAAATATAGGAGCTAGAAGAAGGAAATTGTGCAGGAAAACACAGCTGTACCTCCTGTACCTGCAGCACTTCCTCAGGGGGGTGGCTGGAAGCATTGGCTCAGCACACAGCTCTCTCATTCCACATCTTCCTGTACCTGCTCTTCAGCAGCACTGCTTGCACAAAATTTATTTACTCCTTTTCCAATGATGCCTGTAAGTGAAAGACTCCATTCCCCAGTACATCCTGCTTTTGTGGCTGCACCTCAGCCTTCAGGGAATGTCTGCTGAAATCAGTGCCCACATGTTTGGTCAGGAGCAGGTAAGAAGCTTCCACCTGTGCATGTTATTGAGCCTGTTGAGACAATCTGACTGCAGGCACTGGCTTATTTGCTCTGCTGCCAAGAATATCAATTGGATATTACACTTGCTATTGATCCAAAGGAAGATTTTGTTGTTGTTGTTGTAAAAAATGTGAATGCATTATGCAATGTCATGTAACACTATAAAGCAAAATAAAAGGTACAGAAGGGAAAGAAAGCAGCAGAACAGAAAGACAGCAATATTAGCTCTGCAGATTTTCCAGCCTATAATGACATGTTTTGGCAGATGGGCAAAAAAAACCCATGGCATATCTGTGGGCGTCTGAGTCTGGAGATGATTCAGCTTCTCTCGGCTGTGCCTTGACGGGCTTGTCTGTGATGACTAAAAGTACAATCAGGCTGCCTGGTTTCATATTTGTAGCACCTTAACTGAGAAATAAACATACCTGGAGCAGCCCAAAATGCTTAAAGATTAATCTGGAGGATGGGTTTCATTGTCCTCCCAGATCTTTATCCAGCCTGAGATGCTGCATGCCAGGCAAAGAGCTGTAAGGTGCTGCAAGGGTCTCTGAGCCCTTTGCTCTCCCCATCTCTTTTCTCTGCCTCTAAAGAGGAAATCTTCTCCTCTGGGCTCACAGTGGGTCCATGGCTGCTGGGGGAGATACCCCACCACATGTGGTGCAGATGAGGCACCCACAAAGCAGTGAAAGGTGTTTGTGTGGGAATGAGTTTTGGAGGCTGGGCTCTTGCTCTCCCTGCCAGCTAACACAACTCTTCTCCCAGGGGTATGCAACACCTCTCTGAACAGATTTCAGGGTGTTTTGCACTGACAGCTGTCTCATGCTGAGATGGAGGCCATGAAAGCCAAGTTTCTACACTTTAAGGTGGTTCCTAGACAGCCATGAGCCAACCTCTCACAGTTCTGGTTGTATTTCCCTGACATGCACATCTGTGGCTGTTCTGCCACATTTAGCAGAGCTACCTAAGGTAGTTAAGAGTTCTGATTTTCATGTACTAGTTTGCAGCTCAAAGCTGTAGGGTTGTGCCAGAGATCTAACTACTCCTTCCTTGGCCACAGCAGGGAAACAGCAGAGAAATCATGACACCTGTGGCATCTTGGTATCTGTGGTAGTGCTTAAATGGGAAGGTAGGTCAGCTGGATGCTAATTTTCAGGGGATAAAACTCTTAACCCTGGATCTGTGAGCTCTTGTTCTGCCCATGATCACAGTACCCTGTACTCTGCACATTTAGCAATATGCCCTGAGCAAAGGTTCTTAGTCTGCTGCCTACCTGCAAAAGGAGTCAGGTTCAGTCTGTGTGGCCCCACAAGGACCCAGTATTTTCTGTCTTTTCTTCTGACTTTTCACATGGATATTTTGAGTTTATGAAGTCCTTGAAGGGACATATAATTACAGGAACAAATCACACTTTTGGCACAGCAAGAAATACAGCAATGTGGATAAAATATACCTCATAGTCCTGCCTCATTTTTTCTTCTAGTGCTCTAAAATCTTCTCCTTAAATCAGGGCCTCCTGAGTCTGGGATGCCCTACAGGAATTCTCAACTCCTCCCATGAAACATGGACTTTTACTTCTCTGTCACACAAAAGCAGCTTCCTTTTTTCTTAGCTTTCACACTGCTCCCCTCCCACAACCTCATTTTTTTTTCCTTTGAATATGTGGACCTTTTGTATTGGGTTCGTATGGCCAGGTTTTGGTAGCAGGGAAACTACAGGGGTGGCTTCTGAGAGAAGCTTCTGGAAGCTTCCTCCATGTCTGGCATTGCCAATGCCAGGCATCTCCAGGACATCCCCACTGCTGGGCCAACTAGCAAAGTTGGCACAACTCTGTGATAACATATTTAAGAAGAAGAAAAAGTTATTGTACAGTTGTAATTGCAGCTGGTCCCCTTCAACTTGGACTATTCTGTGACCTCTGACAGCTCTCCCTGACCAGGATAAGGAAAAAAGTGATAAATTGTGATAAACTGATCATAACTCCCATTCCTTGGCATGGAGGAGATAGAGCTGGGAAGGACGTGGGTGGGAAGAAGTTGTTTATAAGATCTTAATTTTACTTCTCATTGTCCTGCTCTTATTTTGTTAGTAATAAACTCAGTTAATATCTCTAATTTGAATCTGTTCTGCCCATGACAGTAATTGGCAGGTGATGTCTCCCTCTCCTTATCACAACTCATGAACCCTTTGTTATATTTTCCCTCTCCAGCTACAGAGGGGAGTGATAGAGAGGTTTTGGTGGGTGCCTGGCATGCAGCCAGGTTCAACCCTCTGCACCTTTCCATTCATTTTTTCAGAGAAATGCAAACAATCCTGAGGCCATGTGACTATACTTGTAATATGTGCATGGCAAAACTTAGAGATGACAGAGTGATACGTTGCACATTAAATGGAAAATAAATCTAAACACCCACCAGCTTATATTTAGCATAAGTATCAGGCAGTGTGTTCCAGTGGATCTGCTCCAACATACACCAGGGTGGATGCAAGCCAAAATCTGAGCAGCAACAAACAGCCCATTATCAATCCATTAGTCCTCACTGACTGAGCTATACACATAAAATCTTGTTTTACATGCATACTCCTGCCATTCCCCAGCAGAGATAATGAGATTACATGTGCTGTATCACTCAGCCCAGAAACTTGTCACATTCTAATGAGTCTCTTCACTCTGCCCACAGACACAAATAAAATACCTGCATTTTCTATTGTACCAAAGAGGTACCCAGCAGCCAGATGCTCGCTTGAGAAAACTTAGTGACACCCTGCAGCACCCAGCTAACACACATGGGATGATTATTGCCAGTGTTGTCTGTCACTTTGCATCACAGGGAGACAAAATAGCAGAGGTTGTGGCTCCCCCTACAGTGTTATAAGCTGGGAAATTGAACGTGAAGCATCCATCATTCCCCCATTTTCAATATAAAAAAGACCCTGGCCTTGCCTTGCCTTGCCTTGCCTTGCCTTGCCTTGCCTTGCCTTGCCTTGCCTTGCCTTGCCTTGCCTTGCCTTCCCATCCCTGGCACAGCTGACCTCAGGGATACTCCACATTATATAAAGCTGGGGAAGGAGGGGAACATTTGGAATTATGGTGTTTGTCTGCCCCAGTCACTGCTGGTTATGACAGAGCCCAGATTTCCTGGGAATGGCTGAATACCTGCCTGCCCATAATTCCTTGTTTTGCTTTGCTTGCTTGTGCAGCTTTCTCTTTACTTTTTAAACTGTTCTTATCTCAGCCCACAAGTTTTATCATTTTACTCTTCCACTTCTCTCCCCTCTCCCACCACAGGAGACTGAGGGAGAAGCTGTATGAGGCTGAGTTGCCAGCTGGGGTTAAACCACAATGCCTTTCATTTCTAAACCTGTAAGTATTTTGTAAAACAACAAATTAGGTGCTCCTTCCTTCTCTTAATGCAGAGTAATGCCCTTAGCAAGCACACAGCCATAGCTGAATGTGGCCAGCATCAGAAAGCACCTGAAAGAAGAGAAGTTTCCCCACCCAAAACTCCATTTCTTTCAGAAAATCTTTTTGGGAGAGGCATTTCTTTGTCTTTCCCACAGTAGCCTTCTCTCCTACCAAATGGTGGGTCCACTGGTGATTCACCCAGGGAGCCCCATACTGAAGCCATCCCTTGGATATTGATGGAACAGTGCCACACAGGTAAAAGTTTCCTGGGTGTCCCACAGTGCTTCTGCAGCACTACAGTTCAGTGTTCCATTTCAGGGTGCCCAAGGGCAGTGTAAGTGGTGCACGTGCCTTCTGCAGCTGCCCTGTTTTGGAATAAGGCTGTTTTTTGTGAAAAGGGGGAAACATGCCTTTGTAGAAGTCCCTGTGCTAAAATTCTGCTTTGAGCTGTTAGTTTGCAAATGGCTTCTTTTGTTTTAGTGGGGAAAACCCTGTTATAAATAAAAGAAGGATCTAGCTGCTCATTTTTACTTTTTGATGCTGGATAGGTCTCCATCTTGCTGAAGAGCTGGAAAGGAAAAAATGTGTACAAAGGGATGGCCAATTTATGCCCTAGATTTTAAAGCAGAGTAACTCATTGATCTTGTCTGGTAGATTTGCTTAAAATTCAGTGGTACAATATGTCTTAGAGCCTGAAGAGACGAGTGAGGATCTGTATAGCTTGCGTGAGCTGAGGAGAAAAAGAAAAAAATCTCCCATTACTGTATAGAGTGGTTGTCTTTTCAATTATGGATGAAAAGATGAGTATGACCCTGAGGGGTTGGATTCAAACAGAATGCAAGGTGGGGAGAGCCCTAAAAACAAGCAAAATCTTTACTAAGAGATGATTAAAAGGGAACATAAATGTCTGGAAGTGTTTTGAAGAAGGAAATGCAATGGACTGGGGGAAAATGGTTATGGTGGAATCTGGAGTAATGGTATTAAATTAACAAAAGGAAAAGGTCTGTTGAATATCAATAGAATCCTTTCTGTTTTCCTGTGGCATCATCTCCCAGGGGAAGTTGCAGGAGCTCCATCATTTGAGTCCTGGCAAATGACTTGGGACAAACTGCAAGAAAATGTGGTTTAAGGCACATTACTGAGATGTTCAGGGATGGAGTTACTGACCTAGTGGCTCATTTCTCCCTTCCCCCTTCCCGGGGATGCTACAGCATTAATGAAAATAAGGGGGAAAAAAAGATGCTAGGGCAGGGTAGAGCTTCTGTTTATACATGAGTGGCAGTGCTACAGCAGCAGCAGAAAGAAGCAAAAAGATGTGTTCAAACAGATTGAGAGGACTGGTGATGGGGGAGGGAGATACACAGAAGAACTGAATTGCATGAGGAGTGAGGAAGGGGAGGGGAATGGGCTGGCCAGAGGCTGGCAGGGCCCCTGGACAGGGACTACCAGAGCTGCATAAAGGCTCTTGTGTCCTGGCAAGATTTCTCCTGCAAGGGACTGCTTTTGGACTCTCTCCACTTGTCATGAGGAAATATGTTCCTAGTAATTCATGAAGCAAGTGGTCCTTGCAGAATGTGGTCAGAGAATACAGAGCATCAGGCAGGGCAGGAGGTGCCATTTGTATCTTCCCAGGCCACTTATTCCATGTCTCCCATCACCTTTCAGAGCTTATAACAGCTTCCTTTGGAAGGAAGGTCCATGCATGCCTGATCATGCCCGTTTTGCACCTCTATCTTATTTACCCTATTGAAGGGTTTCAAATGTATCTTGAAGCATTCCTAGGCTAAGCCCCTGGTGCTGTGGAGGAGATTGGCCTTTTCCAAGAGAAGGAATGCAGAATAAAAGGGGCAAATGGCTCAAGCAAGGCCATGAAACATCAGATCTGGAGCCACAAATGCTTCTCGTGAGCCCCCAGGCCATTGCTCAAAGCCCATATCTGGCCTTGAATCCCAGTTTATCCATGGACTTTATGAGCATTCACCACTTCCACTGCTTAAAGTCAAGCATGAGCTCTGAAGCTTGAGCAGATTATCTAACTAGAGTATGGCATAAGATATTCTACACAGACAGCTCAATAATTATTTCAATGGAGAAAAAAAAAAAATCAATCTTTTTTGTGTGGAGTCCCTCAGCACCAAATTAGAACAACCTGGAGTCTGGGCTTTGAAAGGAGACACTGTAGGAATCTGAACATTTTGTTTTCCTTTAAATTCAACTGAAACCTTTAATGCTGCACAGAACCACTTGTCTGCAGGAACAGGGGTCAGAGGAGGCACTAAGGGAAAAGGAAACTGAACAGAGTTTCTCTTCTTTCCTGAGAAGATCCTTAAATATAAACATAAATTTTATAATAGGAGTGTGTCCAATAGCTAAAAAATGAATCCACTCAGAAAAGCAATAATTTCTTGTTTTAAAATTAAAATAAAATATTCATAGAGCAAGTTGTCCCTCATCAGGACAGAAGAGAAAACAAATTTGATTTCTATAATATAAGACAACAAAGATTATTAAGTTTCATGAAAATAAATTCAACCATCTTAAGATTAGGCTATAAATGCTAAGTATATTGTGTCAAAAATTAACATAAAAACTTCAAATTTGTGCACCAATTCAAAATCAGATTTAATAAACTGCGATTATAAAAGTCATTTGGTGAGAATTCCATTATAAAACCAAATTAAATCTTAACTCTACAAGAAATAAATATTTTTTTAAAGCCTAAACAGACTGTGTTAACATGCAATGATCCAAATTATGCATTAAACTCAATTATTTTTATTATTACTTTTCTATTAAGGTGACATGATTAACTCCATTCTTATAAGTCTCAGTTCCAATCCTAAATGTATCTCAACTTTGGTATCGTCTTGGGTAGAATTTGTTCACAGAGTTATTGTAAACAAGTCTGTTCTCCAGAGGTCTATATAGGGAAGTGTTTTGTGAAGAACAAACAGCACTGTGGTTTAACAGGCAAGTTAGTGAAGTGATGCTTTCCATCAGCTTTGGCAGACTTTTGAATGGAAGAGTCTGAGTATCAAGGTTCAGGAACTCAGTTGTGTGATTCTCATCCAACTTAATCTCATGGCTGTGTCTTTGAAATGAACACTTTGTTTTTAAACTTTTTTCCTCCTTAATATTCACCGAAGATCTGAACCAGTTTGAAATGCAGAAGTTTCTTCTAACATGACCTAGACTCCAAATCAGGTTCACTCACCCCAGCCAAGGGTATGTCATTAGCATTAACATCTACAGTCATTGGACTAATTCAATGAGTTAATGCAGCAAGTTTTTTCAAAAATATTAATTTATTATAACACCATCTTCATGCATATGGAAATCAAAATTAATGGCTCTGATTTTGAAGTAATTTATTTGTGTGGGTTTTGAATCTTGAAGTATTCCTTTTTCTAGTGTTATTTCTGACAGCCAGAACTCATCTTCAGCATTTATAAATTTTCTAATGCTAGCAAGATGTGAAAGTTCCTTGGGAAAGTGTTTTTAGCCTTAGTGAGTCATGAAAGAAGACTTCACCAGCTCAGTGCCTCTCTAGGGGTTTTTCAGTAACTGAAAATGAGACTTAAAATTTTTTGAAAGATGTAGTATACCCACCCTGAAAAACAAATACAGAAGCCAGGAATGTTAGTCAGATCTATTCTCATTTTCACTGGGGAACCTTTGCTGCATTCCTAGGAAAAGCTCTGAGCTTTGGCTTGAATGAGCACTACTGGATTTAATGGACTGTGCCCCTCATACACAAGGCTCCTGTCTGTAAATCAAGAACATCAACTCTGACACAAAATCCAAGCCTTCACTGACTGTGTGTGTTTGCACCCCATGCTCATCTTGGAAGATCCCCTTCCAACCCAGACCATTCCATGATTCTATGATTCTATGATATTGTGTCTGTTCCTCAGCAAAAGCTTTTTGTTTATTCATTTGATTAATTTCTTTGAGTTTAAGGAAAGGAATTAATTTCACTTATTTCTTTATGTGATCATTAGAAAAGCTTTTAATGAACATAGTAAAACCCAACTAATTATCACAATGGCATTTAACTCTAAATAAAATTGACAGGAAGCAAGAATATGATACATATAATTTTGCACAGTTTATTAAAACACATTTATCACTTTTTTCCTCCTAAAGCAACCTGATCATATTATTCCATGATAATTTAGCTAATAATTTTTCTGAGCATTTAATATTTAAGTGGCTTTTACTGATATTAAAGTCATAATGCATTTTATGGAAATTACCTTGCATTCTAATTACTTTTCTTGGTGAGGAATGGTAAACAGAATTATCTCGTTATGCTTGTTGTAGATGAAAGCAAAGAAATATTTAATGAGAAGAGACTGCTAAAGGAAAAAAGAAAAATCCATATTTAGGTGGGTTTTTTTCAAATGAGCCTGTTTTGCCATCAATTCAGAGACGCGCAACTCCCGGAACCAAAGCAGGAGCCAGGCGTGTGTGTGAACAGCAAAAGGCTCTGAATGTCAAGCTGGATGCTTTTAACATCAACAGTTCCCTTTTTTTTCTGTGGTCTGTCCAAACATAAGCTGAGGAGAACTGGGAGGAAGACAATGTGCTCCCACAAGAAAGCAAGAAACACAAACAGTGTCCTTGAGCCTGAGCTGTCCCATGCTTTTAGTAAATGAATTTGCTGTTGGAAAGCTATGAATTGTAGCTACAGAAATGGAGAGGTCAAGGCCTGTGCAAAAGTTAACCCCTTGTCCTTTCTTTTCCCAGTTCTTTATAGGAAATATACTTACTTTGCTGGGAAAATAGAGGAATTCACTGTGGAGAAATCAAGTTTTCCCAACAACTCTTCTCTCAGTTTCTCTGCTGAAGTCTAAGTGGAGTCAAAAACAAGGCTGGATTACTGTCTCTGAAAACAAAATGGGAAATTTTTTTGCATGAGCCTTTATGAAGATGAATATGTGCTTTAGCACTATCTGAATGAGGTCTCCTCTCTTTCATAACCCACCTTTTGGGGGATATGAGATGGAGCCTGGCTCCAGGGAAATCATGGTTCACTCTGTGTCTGGTCATCTCTCTGAAAATCAAAATGCACCATGGCTCTTGCTTAGTTTGCATGACTTTGTAACATCCAAAGAGCTGCCACAAGAGCAGCTGAATGGAATGTACAGTATGAAGCAGAAAAAGGTAGAAAAGGAGAAATAACTGAACAGTAACACCAAGAAATGAAATTACAGGTGTTGTTTCTGTGGAGTTACACAAATTTCTCTGGATTTGCATTTTTCCTTTCTTTTCCACTGGCACAGGGGTTCCCTTCCACCCACCAAGACCTACACACATGGCAGTAATGGTTGCAGCATAGGTCATATATTTCATAATTATATTATAATTATATATATATATATAATTATATAACATATTAATAAATATCTATAATTATATAGTATATAACCACCCATTTGTGGTTCTAATTGTGGTAGTTCTGCCCTTGTGAAAGGACATCTCTGAGGCTTGCATTATTTTAAAAAGATTGTCACATTTCTCCTCCACATGTTCTTAATTTCAAGGGTCAGTATTTTCTATTTGCATTTCCAAACTCCCCAGCAGGACAAATTTTGTAAGATTGTTGTTCTTGCACTTGATCTACTTTCAAACTTCTAGTTCTGGTAACTTTGAAGCATCAGACATTAAAGGCAAGTGGATGGAAAATGTAGAATTAAGCTTTAACTCACACAGAAATTTCAAATTCAATTTAATTGAAATGTTCTGTGAATTTCTGCCTACACTAAGCAAAATTTTCTATTTAGGGTAGGGAGATTAGAAAGTTCTATGAATAATGCCTATTTTTCAATTTTCTAAGTTTTCTTTCCACTAGAAATGACCTTTAAATAAACTGATTTTCATTTGCTTTTCAGCTTATTCTTTCTATTTTTTAATCAGCAAGCAAAACAAGCAAAGAAAGCCTTTAGTCCCCTGTCACCACTGAAAATGTCTAAGCTCTAATGCAGTAATCCAGTCCACTAATCTATTTATTCCTGTTTAACAAAAACACCTTATGCAACCCCTCCCATAGTTCTGCAAACAATAATTGTAATAATATTTCACCATTGTATTAAGGATCAGGTTATCTGTGTAGAATATTTAGAAAGGTCAGTGTCTCATACGTAACTTACAGGCAAAAATAAAATTGCCAGGGAATGTCATTGATATTTATTGCAAATGCTCTATAACATTCCATGTTTGCCATGCACATTTCTCCCTGTAATAGAACATGTTTCTAAAATGGATTAAATCCTGATTTGATTTTAGTACTCTACATATTACAAATGCATTTAATTTTAAGTGACAAAATAAAATGTAGCAGATGACATCCTAATCTGATGTATAGCAGCTTCACCAGCAATTCCCAGTGAGATACATCTTTTTTTTTAGTAAAAAATGTCAGTGTTGCTTGATTTAGCTCATCAGGGCCTTGTGTTCAAGCAGCACCACACTTCAGGGTCTTCTCTTTACTCAATGTTACCAAAACTGAAGGGGTCTCAGCGAAAGACAAAAAGCAAGTTGAAGGAGGTTTATTTGCTTTACTAGGCATAAAGAGCACTCCCTGTTGCTGTGCTCCAGCTTATTTGAATAGACAGCAAAGACAAATGCAGGCAGCACTTTTAAAGGTCCACTGGAAGACTTAGCATTGGATTTTAAAGACTCAGGATCAGCAGAGATAAAACAAATGTGATATGTCTGTGTGTCAAAGGCACAGTCTTGTTTTGGAGGTCACCGAGTATCTCGCTGATGGAAAACAAATAAATGAGTAATAACATTAACTGAATGATTGGGTTATGGGCATTATTTTCTCCAGAATCCTTCAGAGGCTTCAATGTGTTGACTTCAGCAAGGCAAAATCCTCTCAGGGCATCATGACCATTATGACCTCTCTTCTTTCAAATTATGTTAGTTCTGAATAACAATTATGGAAATTAACTTATTAGTGCAAATTGATACATGATGCTGGGCCAGCAGAATTGACTATTCTGTATTATTTTATTTATTTAGGCTGCAGTACCGGTTATAGTGCAATAAATGGAGACTGGCTCTATCATTAATGTAGAAGGATATTTAAGTTATGAGTATAACAAGAAATCCATTTATGTGAAATTTACCTCAGAAACATCAAACAATATTCTGGTATTATGTGCAATTTGCTGTGGTTGGAAAATGAAAGAAAGGGCTAGCACAACACAAAGACTAAGAATTAAGAAATGACATTTGTTCTTTGAGCATCAATAAGAAATCTTGTTTCTTTGAGACAATTTGTGCCATCTCAGAAGAGGAACACATTTTTTTTCCTTTCCATATTTGTTCATGTCTTCCCTCTTTCACCCCTCTGCCACCACATTTTGTGATGGGGAAGTGCAAATTGGACCTAAAACTGAGCACACAGCTCTCAGAGAGAGGGAGCTGAGAAAAGACAAAACAAGTGTGGGCAGAGCATTGACCCGAGGCTGCTGGTGGTGCTGAGGCTTCCTCAGGATCCTGTGAGGACCATGTGGGCACCTCCCCATGCTAATGCAGGAGTGTCCCATCTGCCCAGCCACAGGGAAACCCCTCATCCCTCCAGGAGGACATTGGGGAAAGCTCTGCAAGTGCCAAACCCCAGCCCAGCAGATGGAGAAAAGCCCCTGGGCATAAACAACCACCTCATGTGAGCGTGACCCAGCCCCAGGGGTAACTCCCTGCTGCTGCACCATCCACCTGCAAGTCCATGAGCAAAAGCTGAAGGAGAAGAAACCTTTCCATGTGGCTGGCTGCATTCAGAGGCAAATTTTTGTCTGTGAAGCTGGAGATTCTCACACTGCCATGGGACCACAATGACCTGTCCTGAGCCTTGTATAGGACACCCCAAATCAGCTTTGCCACTGTGCCAGGCGGGCACTGAGCCCTTCTAATCTGCCTCTATTGCTCCAATTGTCTGGGGACAGCCCCCAAGCTTTAGTGTGTTTGCACCAACAGTCTGACCATCACACATAATGAGGAGAAAAATAAAACTATCACACATAATGGGGAGAAAAATAAAAATTCAGTGTGTGTTTACACAGAAGCTAATTTTCTCAGGAAAAGGTAAAGATTATTTTTTCACCTTCCTTCGTACTACTGCAGGGAAGTATAGTGGCAGCAGTTGTAAAGCAAATTTTGATGATATGCCTGAATGTCACAGTTAAATCTCTGACAAGTTTTTACAATGGCAGCATTTTGGTCTTTTTTTTTTTTCTTTCTTCTTATTTGACCCTAGAGATTATAATCAAAAGCTTTCTTTTTTTTTTCTTTTTTTTTTTCCTTCACATTAAAACATTCTAATATTAGCACTAAGTCTTGTCTGGAAATTGACAAAGCCTGTGATTCAAAATTAAACAGGGAGATTACAAATACTGACACCATTCAAAAAAAAGTTACTTTTTAAGTTTAAAAATTTAATTATCTTTTAATTTCTTGTATTTGGATATATCATGGAGTGTTTGGGGGAAGTCTTATTCTTTGCAATTTTACCTGGCTATCTGTGTAATGACAACTGACTGTGCAGCTCCCACTGGTCATTTCAGCCATCAGGAAGAATTTGAGTGCAAGGATGTTCTGTGGATGCTCTGGCTGACACTTGGGCAAAAGTGAGGAATTTCCAAGAAGGGCTGGCTGTACCAACTGCCCAAGCAACATGTGCAGCTGGGGCAGTGACAAAGGTCAGAGAACAGGACCCTGTATGTTTGCATCAGGATCAAACCAGAAGCCTCCAGAACAAAACGAAGGAGCCAGGGGCTGCTGGTTGAGGTACAGCAGATTCAGAGCTTAGAGCACAAGGCAAAGAGGCAGAGATGCAAAATGAGCTCTGGCTGGGAAGATACCCAGTGGTTTAAAAGATGGGGTGTCTTGCATACCACCGACATGAAAAAGCACAGAGGTTTGGAAGAGTTCCTGGAAAGCAGTGAGCTTAGTGCCATGTGTGGCCAAGGAGAGCCCTGGCTGTCCCAGCTCCAGCAGAAGGACAGGGGGTCACACTGTGCCCAGGACCGTGCCTGCTCCTGGGGCAGATGGGGCAGCCTTGGCCACAGACAGGAGAGTGTGACAGGGGAACAGGCTGGAATGTTGTCAGCTTGGCAAACCATTCCCTTAAAACCAACTCCTTCCATACAATCTGCTTATAGAAACACCCAGAAACTTATAGAAGCTCCTCTCTACCTGAGTTTTTTGTGCTAAACTCAGAGGAGAATAATCTTCAAAATTCACCCACCAGCCCCAGTGAGACATTTTACCTGCTCAGAGGGATTCCTTCTGCTTGCTTGAGAGGGGCATGGGAGGGATATGGAGGAAGGGAGAGCATTTAATTCTGCTCAAAAGCTGAACAAAGCAGTGTGCACCCAAACAGGGGAATGCAGCACTAAATTTATTTGGCAATTTTATTTTTGGCAATTTTATTTTTGCCTCTAAGTTACGTATGAGACACCTAGAGCAGCTGCTGGGCAGCTCTCACTCCTGTCTGTTTTGTTATGGTAAAGGAAAAATAAGGATAATGGTATCCATAATTTTCATGAGCACTTAAAACCTGAGGATATCTTGGTGCAGCTTAAATCAATATAATATCTGAAATTTTCATTTCTGAATCCTTTATTTTTCTTCTAAAATGGCAGTTTTCTGAATAATTTTCAGCTGTCAGGAAAAAGAAAAAAAAAAACCCAAACAGCACCAAGTACCATGGTTCTTCCTTTCTCAGTCCTGATAAATAGATGTGAGTCTGCTGACAAGGAATTCCAGTGAGCTTAGATGTCTGTTATATGTCTGTTATACTTGCATTTTACTCCTAATATCTCAGAGATTTCTTTGCCCTCTCTGATCCTGGCTGAAACTCAGCCAAGTTCCATTAATAAAAAATAGCAGCATAAATTGAAAGTTTTCCAGGAATTCCTTGTTGTGGCCTTAAGTACAAAACTATTACAGTCTTTATCTCTTCAAAGAGATTTCTTACAGTTTCATAAAACTATCGGTCTCATCCACTGAAGTGTGCCTTTCAAAAATCCTTATTGCTGTTGAAAGTCCATGGCATCACTTTAGTTTTATTGCAGAGTTTTCCAGAGAGGTCTCTTGTTCTGTGTCCTTCCTGCACCTGCAGAGTCTGAGGTCTGTCTGCTGCACCACTGCAATTCAATAAAATCTGCGGGAGAGACATGAAATGTACAGTCTGGGTTAAATTTTTAGTCTTCTCAATCATTAATTTCCTCCAAGAATTCATTTCAGGGCCATATAATACTGACACTGTATTTCTATAGAATTCTATGTTTTTAAGGATGTAGAGAAAGTTGGTCTCAGTTCTCTGGGATTTTAATCACTGACCATATATCACCCCTGTGTTATAACAAAGCAAAGTCTAGCAGGACAGCAGATATGGATTAATTTGGGAGGCAGAGATCATGATCATTCATTTCCCATTATTACTGATGCCATTTAGCCTGTATGAGCAGATCACACAGTGATGCTGCTGCCAGCACGCCTTGCTGTATGGCAGTAGGAACAATCCTCCTGACATAGGGGAAAAGAGTTGAGAAGTTGGAAAATGAGAGTTCTGGCCCAAGGACCTGACACCAGTTAATAGATTTAGTACTAAATGTAAATTATTGCTAATATAAGAAAGTGGAAGACAATTTTAGCTGTTAATGAGAACAAGTATGAAGTAATTATTTCTTGCCAGTTTTAATAAGAGACAGCAAAGAATGTACCAATGGATTATTGCTTTATGCCCTTGTCTTCACTGGAATGAAGCTCCATGTTGGAGCACAAAAGATAATATAGGACAAGATGGAAAAATAACCTAAAAATCACTGCTGTGAGAACATCTGTAAAAGTCAAGTGCTAATGAATTCAAGCTCTGCAAATGTTTGGCATTGGCTTCATTTATGCATTTTTAACACATCCAACATGATCTTGATTTGAGAAGGAACAATAACATTATACCAAGTAATTTGTTGATAATAACTTCTGTCTGGTTTTTGTAATTAAAAAAGTGATTAAGAAAGGCTAAGTCATTAATGCTTGAACTGCTGCTGCTAGGATATGCACAGTAACACACAATTTATAAACTTTTGGCAGAAGGATTTATTTACTGATGCTTTTTCAAGAAACTTCTTTCTTTATAGTATTTATAGCATGTGAGAAATAATAGACTGTGATTATGAGCAGAGAAGAGAAATCATCCTGATAAATGCCAGTGAATTGTAAAATTAGACCAATTACTAGACCATTACATAAGGATACAACTGCTGAATCTTGCAGCTCAGCTACTTTGTTTATTGCATATTCATTATCTCAAGGAAGGATAGTTAGGTTTGGCAGGTAGTTAGGAGAACATTGGAGAAGCCACAGCTTCTATGGCAAACCCAATGCTCAGAAATTGGTCATTTTAAACTCAAGTATTTTTGGTTTGTCCATCTATTTTTCAGTTCCAAGCAAAGGCAAAATCAGCAGAAGGGAATGGGACAGGTCCACTGACATAAACAGAAGCAGAAATTATAGGGTGTCCTTTCACCCCGTGTCACAGGAGGGCATAGACTGCTGCCTCAACACCTCAAACACAACAGAATACTTAAGGAAATTTTTGATATCAGATCTGGTGCTGAGTAAATGAGTAAAGTGTATCTCATTGTTAAGTGGGATGTGTGTACCAGGCTGGGCTGTGAGTCTGTAAGAGGGGGAGGATGGATCCCCTTCCCTGCTTGTGGGATGGAAGCCAGCACCCCAAGCCAGCTGCAGCAGTTTCATTGCAGAAATGTTGATTCAAGGAATTATTTGCCCACAGCAGACCACCTCTCCTTGAAATTCATGTAGTTTATGACTTGGAGAAAACCCTTTCAAAATACATTTTTAAATTTTATCAGAAGTGTCACAAGGTTCACTTTCTCAATTGCTTTATCTTTTATTGCAATGCACGAAATAAGGGTAAAAGTCTGTACTGCTTTTGCAAAGAGTAAACAGCCAGGCTAAAACAGACCTTTCTCTCTCTGTAGATAGTTAAGTAGATGTAGATATTTAAGTAGATATAGGTAGTTGATGTATTACAGATGTTTCTATCATAAACATATCTCTCTGAGTGCATTATCAATGAGGACCAAACCAATCCTTGTTTGAGAAAACAAGGATTTTCAAATCTAGTGTAGGTAGTGATAGATTTAGGCTCAGGACTGTATTGTACTGGAATCAACACTGTAGTTCTCTGTACCTACCTTCAGAGCAATTTGGTGCAGACTTTTTCATGAACTGGAGATGAAAATTATTCTCTGCTACAGTGAAATCTATTAAGATCTATCAAACTTCAGGCAAATCACTTTCTGCTTGGTAATGCCACCTAAGAACAGCCAGAGGATTTAAAATTTATTATGGCCCTTGCTGAGCACTAGCATGGATCCTAGATTACTCTTGTAAAAATTATGAAATTATGTCAATAGATTTCTTATATTTTCCTGCACAAAGACAGTATAGGAGATAATGAGAGAATGCCAGGAATCAAAGCTTTTGCTTTAGAAAGATTTACAGCTGCTGCTTCATACTATAAGTCAACACTGAATAATTAAAAGACTTGTAATTAAAGGCTAATTCAGTATTGATTGTGTCCTAGAGCAAGAAGGCCAGTTTGCTGTTCTCTCACCATCCTGTGAGAGCTTCATCAGCCAGACAGCAAGAGTGCAATTACCCTAAGTAGCTTTCACCAGTGGGATGGCATCTCCTCCAACCCATTCTGGTGGGCTGTGGGGCCAAAGTGGTTATCTCACAAGGTCTTCAGTATCTCACATCCTCAGAGACTACTCAGTGCTCCAAAAGAAAACATCAAGTCTGTTTCATTTGGGAAATTGAGGTCATGGACTCTTCAGTCCAATTGTGTTCTTGGTTCTCTGCTCCCTCTCTTCATGGCTCCTGTGGTGGCCAATTTTGAGAAGAGCACCTTTCTCAGGGTCTCTGGTTGCTGTCTCCAATGCTTTTCATAAGCATGTTTAGAGCTGCTGTCTGATTAGGGCAATAAATGCAAAAGGGAGAGGCATGGGCTATCCAGTCTGCAGCCCCATCTGCACCTCTGCAGCCATACACAAAATTAACCCAGACTTTCTGGGAAGGGAAGACTTCAGTTTAGTGCTGCACACACAGAACTTATTCACCATTGCACTGATGAACAGGAAAAGACAATGTGTCTTTGAAAACTTCAATATGGCAGAGGTGGCTGTCAAAATTCAGGAAGTTCCACTTCTCTCTGTGACACCTTGATGATTCTCAGATTAAATTTCACTGTCCCTTAAGTAGTCTATCCTCACCAATCAATTGATTTTTTTTTTTCCTTACAGGATCTCATATGCCTCCTGTATGCGTCATATATCATAGAAATTAGGTCATATTTAATATACTGAATCATAAACATTAAAGATGGAAAATCTCATTGAGCCCTCAAATTCATTTCCTTTGTCAGTGGAAAAAGGTTCCCATGTAGAATAGATTTTAATTTTTAACATATAATTTGTACAGCCCTAAAATGTTTCTTTTTTTAGTTGTTATTACACAAAACTCATTTAGTTCTTGCTATCAGGGATTTTTATGATTATGTGAATTTTCTTTTAGAAACTTTGTTCCACAACTTTTAATTATATCTCCACATTGGTCTATCTCCAGAAAATAGCATTTGCAGGTAATAATCATACGCCTTCTTTCCAGTACTATTCAAAACATGAAAAGATGGGTCTAAATATGGAAACAATCCTGTAATGTCTATTTGCCAAGATACATAAATGCCCTGTATTTTGTTTTCTAGCCATGATTTTTTTTTTCTTTTTCACAGTTTGGAAACTGAAATAACCACTTTTCCTTTGAAAACCAACTTTTTCTTAATGGAATTGTTAATTACTTTTCAGTTCTTATTATCATAAAAAATTCTATGACCATGTTTGTGTTATAAAATTTGTGCTTTTTTTAAGCTAAGATTATGAACAAGAACCAAGTTTATTTATTTAGACAATTATGTATTTGGGACTCTTTCATGCATTACAAATCAATTATTTTAGGTGACCTGATGGTTTTGCATCAGATCAAAATATCAAAACAATTTTGACAGCAGGAAGCACTCCATTAGATATTCCTTCTTTTGAGGGCAGAAGAAACAAAAGTCTCTCTGGAAGACCCTTTGTGGTCTTTCTTCTCCCAGTGAGCACAAAGCCCAAGGAGAAACTTACTGCCAGAGTGTACTGAGGTGGGGACAATGTATTTTTTTATTTATATTTTAGCTAGAGTGAACCAAAATGAGACAATGCTGGATCAAAGGATGGGACTGAACACGCTGTATTTCTTTTGTTACTGGGGAACACCTGGGGACCAAGACAGGAGACAGAGCCATATCTGATAACCCTTGTGTTCCTCATCTGATCTGAGCCTTTTTTCTGGTAGCATTGGGTACTCAGATAATGTAAAACAGACAGAAAAAAACAAGAGAAAACACAGATCACAGGTTCACAGACAGGTTACAGGTGTAAGGGACCTCTGGAAGTCATCTGGTGCCACTACCCTGCTCAGGTAGGGTCCTCTGGAGCAGACTGTCCAGGATTGTGTCCAGACAACTTTTGAATAAGTCTGCAATGGGAGACTCCACAACCATTTTGGGTAAATTGTTCCACTGCTCACCATCACAGTTAAAATTTTTTTCCTGATGATCAGACTGCATCTCTTGTATTTCAGCTTGTGCCCTCTGGTTCTGTCCCTGGACAGCACTGAAAAGGGCCTAGCTCTGTCCTCTTTGAACCCTATAAATCAGATATTTATAGGCACTTACAAGATCCCGCTGAACCTCCCCAGCACGACCTCACTCAGCCACTCCTCCCAGCTCTGTGTCCTTTGCAAACTTGGTGAGGGTGCCCTGATGAATGCAGATAACCTTTCAGGCTTTTACAGAGTATTTGGAGCATAAAGAATGTGGCCAGAGAGGATGGCCTATTTATGAATTTTGATAACATCGATTGCTTTCTCTTAAGGCCTCCCACCAACTTATTAGAACCTTTGGCTGCCAGACAAAGGGTAATTCCTGACCAGTTTCACTAATTTTCCCACTTGCAGCAATGTCACCATCCTGCTTGACCTTTCAAATCAATTCATCTTGAGATACATTATTGACTAATTTCCTGAAATTCAGGTGAAATGTGCCCATTTTTAACCTTGTCCTTCCTTATGTATAGAAATTACTTTATCCTCTGGTACTAGCATTGCCATTAGTAAGCAATCAGAATTCTTCTCCAAAGGCTTTTCGATTTTATTTGCTCTTTCCACACTGATTTCAATGATGTATTTCATCTAATCCTGGTGCTTTGTCAACTTTTTAATAGTACTGAGAGCTTTAATTGCCTTATTATCTTCTCTTCTGCAGTAAGGGCTTTTTCTTTAGCATTTCTATTCCCCTGAAGGAAAGCATGGACTCTGGAATATTACAGGTCTTCCATTTCCTGGGATGAAGAAATTGCCCAGACCCTTAAGGATATCTACTTCATCTCTCAGCAACATTTAATCTATCATGGCCCCTCTTTATCTTCCTAATAAATTTCCTTCTCAGGCAGCAAAGGCTTTATCATCCATGCTCTTCAGACACAGCAGTGTCCTGCTGCTTGGTGTCCTTTGCTTCTATTGTGCAGCCAGGAAACCCAAGATCCCAGGGCTAAAAAAACAGTGAGATTTTTTTGGGTCAGGACTACAGATTAGGGATGGCATTCAGTTAGGAAAAAATGAACCATGAGCCTTGCTGCTTGTTTTTTCACAGAAAAGCTGAGAAAAGAAGAAACCTGCCCAGCCCAGAAGGGTGTGACACCATAGCAAACTGAAGTGCCTGTCTGTGTTTCCATGAATGGCTGGAATTGGGGAGCAGGGCAAAAAGGTGCTTCCTTTCCCAATTCCAGACTGTTTCCCACAAAGCTTAGATTTGGGTGCTTCATTATGTTGTCCTCTGAAGTAAAGGCACAAAGTGGGTTTGGATAACACAGAACAGGATGGATGCTCAAGCACTGGCTCTCTGGATTACTGGTTTTGCAGCATCCTCTCGTTTTAGATGGCAAAGGCTGCCCTGGCTCTCCCCTTGTGCCCATCACTGGGATCAGTGGCAGGGCCCAGCTATCACTGTCCTGGTGCCTCCCAGCTGCCTGCCCTGCCCTGCCTTTGCTCCTTGCTCTTGCTTTAGCAAACCTCAACAAGCTCAGTGTGTGATGGGTGATTACCCCCCAGACCAGACACAGCAAACACAGCACACAGGGAACTGCAGGAATAATGTGAGAAATTCAGGATTAAAGTCTTCTACTGTATTGCAAATGGATGTTGTTTTATTTACCTGGCTTTCCTGTCATGCACTCCAGATTGTACACTTGCTCTGTGTGTCACCTGCAGACAGATCTGCTGAACTGAGAATAAAGAGATGAATAATGTCACTGCCAGAATATAGCCATGAAAATCATAAATAAAAGAAAAAACATATTCCTGCTCAGAGGTATATTAACTGGAACTTTTATGTTATTTATGTTTTGCCTCAGATACACACGTATACCAGGAGAAAAAAAAAAACAACCTAGTACTTAGAGTAAATCTACTGCACTTTGTTGTAAGCTTGGGAAAAAAAAAAAACTATGTTGATTGATTTCCTTGTCTGAGTTATTTAGAAAGAGCTGAAAGCTGTAGGGCTGTTAGATTCTGGTAAAGTGAGTACATTTCCCCCTGAATAAAAACATTTAAAGGCTCTCAGTGTTTGTGCACGTATTCGTGTTCCAACACACGAATTAAATGTCAGCAGAGCCAGACCTTCAGCTACATTTGGTGGCAATACTGGAGTCAGTGCAGCCACATCGATTTATGCCACCTGAGGAACTGACCCAGAGTTGTTACTTTTCACTGGACATCACATAAGAGCTATAAATGGATTTCTGAGTGCACAGAAAAGAAAATGCAGTATGGAAAGTGACTTGAAACCAGAAGTTCTGTCTGAAAGGAATGTTCTGCCTTTGGGTTGCAAACACACCAAACTTTATCAGAACCTCCTCCATCAGTGGAAATGGGGTTATCCGGGCATGCAACATCCCCCTGAATTCCAAAGGGAAGCTGAAAAAGATCCTATCACTTCAAACACCGGGCTTGTCTCTGAAAATTGCTCTCATACCCCTATTACAAGTGATGTCTACAATTGCAGTAGTAATAATTTCCATTTTCCTGACAACAGCTTTACTGTGGGTTGCAGAACAGTTTCTGTGCATTGCCCTGCAGCTACTATACCTAGGGCTCAATAAGTTATTCAACTATTTTAAGGGTTTTTCAGTAGCTTTTCTGTGCAATGGGCAACCAATACAAGTACTACAGCAGTGAAAAGATTATGGGTTAAAACCTAAAAACACCCCATGCTGTGAAGCATTTAAATTCTTAAACTAGATTTAAGGCTTATAGTTCAAATCTGGGTTGGAATGGATGTATTTATATGGATTCTAGCAGAGCCCCTCTGGCTTGTAGCTGCAGGGGATTTGATCCAGCTTGATTTGGTGAACTGCAAGTTTTCTAGTGAAACACTGAGATTTTACTGTCTCATTTTGCAGTACCATTAAATAATCCAAAGACATTTGTTTGCCTTTCTGTCTCCACTAAATCTGCAAATAGTTTAAGCCTGATTTTTGATTCATAAAAAACCTTAGGTAGATAGAAAGGCTCGCACCTGGACATTCTCAGGCTAAATCCAAAAGGAAACACTAAGGTGGAAGTACTGTACCTCCATTTCTTGTGAATTGCTTTACAAATAATTTTTAAATAACACAATCCTTTTTCTTTGGATCAATTCATTATTTTACAGAATAATCCAGACTGGTGGGAATCGTCTTTCTTACACAGAAATAGTTATGGTGGAGAATTTTCTCTGAGTGTGCTGCTGCTTCAGAGATGACAGGTTTTGGTTATTACCCCTACTCACACAAGGTGTGCTGTGCAATCTGCTCTCAGTTTTACTTCTCTGATAAATAAGGAATAACATACTTCAGTATATATTTTCCTGAATAAACAGTAATTCATGCTAAAATGCACAAAACTTTGGGGATTAATGAATAGTCCCAGAGATATCCTAGAGGTATCTGAGTATGTATAAATAATGTGACCAACAAGCAGGGGTTTAAAGCAAACCAAACTCGATGAAAAAATTTCACAAACCATTATTTCAGTAATAAACAAGTTGTGATCCTTATCCAGTGCAACAAGCTACTCATTCCAAACTAAAGGCTTTTGCCATGTCATCCAGCAACTCACTCGTGGCTGCTGGGAACTGATAGCTGGGAACCAATATTAAGACTTGACCCACTTTAATATATGAAACACATCACCTCCAGGAATTCTGCATGGTATTTAACTTGCTCTTTGAAAGTCACAATTGATGTCTAATCTGCAGCTGGGAACCAGGCTCACTGTTGTGGCATGTGAGTGCTTTAACAGATTGTCTGTGTCTGTGTGTGTCTTGAAATTTTGGTGAGCCCAGCTGATCCAGTCAGTGTGTTCACAGGCAGCAAAGAGCAACACATTATGCAGCTCGAGATTCCTTATCACCCTTCATGGGAATTACCTTTAAGGCACCAAGAACTGCTGTTAAATTGAGGGGTAGTGACACTGGTGAGCAGACAGAAAACATGTTTACTGCTTCAGATGAAAGTGTGATGGCTAATGAGAGAGGCAATGACATCCACTCAAGCCTTTGCATCTTTTCAATGATGTGTCACCATACAAAAGGTATTGAAGATGCCAGCTGATAAGGGAAGCCTAAGTAGAACTGACATAGTATTAGAGTGAAAGAACACAGAAAGTGGCTGGGCTGTCATATTTTGATGAGATAAACTACCAGAGTTTCCTTTTCTCAGACACCTATTGCACAACTGCATGCCAGGTATAGCCCCACCTCCCAACATCCTGCAGTCAGAAGAAGGGGCAGAAAAAAGGGGGTTTGAGCCTTGAAATTTTCTGGGGTTTTGATTTTCTGATATAGCAGGAGGAATGAAGGATTGGATGCAAAATTTTAGATTTTTGGATTAAATAATTTTTGTGGATTTTAGCCATTATATTTCTGAGCTATCTTTAGTTCAGGTACAAGAGGTTCCTACTTGCTTTGGAATCAGTATCCTGTTAGTCGAAATAATTCACTCACGTTCCTACTATTAACATAACAACAGTCAGTAAATTCAGGGGGTAGGAACAGAGTTCATGAAAGCACAGTTTTTGTTAGCTTTGTGGCTGTCTTGGTTTTGAGACAAATTAGGAGGAAATTAGTTTTCTTTGGCTTGAAGTCTTAAATTTAGAATGGAGAGTTCACCAATAAAATTCAACAAATATTCAACAGTACCAGGCAGCTAAGTGACAGGATCATGGACAAAACAGTCTGTAAGAGCAATTTGCCAGTGAAGTGTAAGGGCAGGAGAATGGGAACCTCTCTCCTCCCATCTAAAAGGGACAGAGGAGCTTTTGAAACTCAGGTTTTGTAAGAGACTCTGTTCTTCATTCCAATCTACAATAAAATGTGACAGGATTTGTCACCAGGGATGGTGATTCTGTAATCACAGCTGTCCCTCCCAGAAAACTAATCCAACGTGTCAAATAATTTAGGAAAATATAATCTTGAGGACCAAATGGATTAGTTCTGTTTTTCTTTGTCTCATATTTGTATAAATGACCCCAAGCTTCAAGATATGCCCCACTGAAGACAGACAAGTAGAGAACACCCTGTTTATCAGAGTCTTCTTGAGATGCCTGTTGTCTTCTCACACAGAGTGCAGCTCACATCACTGTTCTCTTTAAACACCTCACTTATCCAGTGCTGAATTATAGCTGGATAATTCATCCTGGCTAAGCTAAATAGGATAGTTGCACACACTGCAGCCTGTCTGTCACAGGTCATCATTATGGTATTAATGACCATCTGTAAGCAAAGCACACGGGCAGGGTATGATTAGTGCAAGCAATTTAGCCACTATGCTTTTGTCAGCGTGAATGCAGTTTAAATTAAACTGCAGTTGGCTGCAGCTGAAGAAGCTTTTACTTAGCTCATAATGAGCAGATTCCAGTTTTCTCACAAAATCCTTTCCTTCAATAACAACTCACAAGGCACTTGCAGAGTTGCAAAGTCTCTGTGCCTACATCTTCTATTTCTGCTCTCTTGGCTGGGGAAACTCAGCAGGTTCCAGATCAGACTTTCCCCTATTTCCTTTCCTGAGAGTGAAATAAAATTTTTGTGCAAATCAGAGTTCTGTCTTTTGTACATAGGTACTGATGATTTCAATGGAAACATTTCACCATTTAATTTTTTTCTCTTCTGAAGCCAAGGTGAAAGCCTGGCTTTTTAAAGCTGAAAGCCTGATTACTGGAATACAGTTCTCCCACAGTAGTGCAAATTAGTCGTCCATTGTGCAGTTTTGCAGCCAAGGGAAGACATAAGCCAATCTCTAGGGATGCAATACTCCAATTCATACTGCTGTTTGTATCTCAGAAATCCTCCAGGGTGCAATTCAAGGACCACTGAAGCCAACTGGCATTGAACTCTGTCATAAATCCAGATCTCATGATGGACAGGGTTTAAAAATCCCTTGACACAGGAAAACTGTGGATGATTCTGCTGCAGTGGCAAAAAGGTCTAAGAGAAGCCATCGCTGAGGAGAGAGGTAGGAGCAAAGATGTGGTTTTACCTCTACTTCTGGCACTGGTCAGGCTAACACTAAGGACAAGGTATCCTTCTGATATCTGTGGCTTAAAGATAACACTGGAAAGCCAGAGAGGGCAGGGTAGAACCAGGGCAATAACTTAAGGATGATGCAGCAATGATGAGCTGCTAGGGCAAGTAGAGTGTCCACTGCATCAGGACAAACCTGGATGCCTTTGCTGAGTACAGGATTTAGCAGAGGGATGCAAAGAACTGGAACTGTGTAGGGCTTGAGCCAGTTTTTTTGCTCCTGGCTTTAGGTTCTTGAGTCTGAGAGCCTTGCCACAGCCTTCAGGAGCAATAACCCTATTTTCCCAGCTTTCTGAGCAAATAGTGTTCTGATTGGATCCAAGTGTGCTGGCTTGCACAGAAGCAATGAGACAGCTGATTTCAGTTACAGGAGTATTGCCTTGAAGTGAATTTGGGGAGGTTGCTAATAGGTGTCTGGGTTGCTTGCTAGAATATCATAAGGAGTTTAAGTTTTTTAAATAGAATTAAAGAAAAATATGCTGGAGAGAGCATACATCTGGGGGAGTGGTTACATGATGTAGTTAAGGAGTGTAGGCTAATATTGGATTTTTCCATTTATTTATCTTTTTTTTGTCTTTTTTGTTTGTTTGTTTATTTTAGTTTTGATCTTCTCACACTTTTTCCATTTATTTAATTTGCTGTTCCCAGCCTGTTTACTTTAATTGATGCTGATGTGGAGGGTTTACACTAGCTCACAACTGTCCTTAGTATCCCATCCTGGCCATTCCTGAAGACACTATTGGACTGGGTGGATTTTTATTATGACTTGCTATGGACGTTCCTGTGCTGTCAAGCTGTTGACATATGCACTATGGAATTTCTGAAGTCCACAAGATATTGAAGATTCCCACATTTCTTACCTAGAGGCATACTTTGAAAACTTACTCTCTGCTACTCTGAAGACTTTCTTTCTAACATCTCTTTGTTAAGCAGAATAGGCAAAATACTGACTGTGCCATTGTTACATTAGATGTTCATAATTTATATTCAAAATCTAAATATGTGTTGATGCCATAGTACTAAATAAGAAAGAATTAAATGCAGCCAAATATTTCCATACAGAATACAGAAGAAAATTATGAATCCTCTAATTATGAAAATCCTTTATTCTCTGACCAGCTGGCTGGAATTTTTGAAAAGAGGAAACAGATTATTTTTGGTGTTTGACCAGCACTGCCACATATTAGAGACACTTATCATAAAGTGGACCCACTGGGACTGCTGTTAGAAAGCTTCCAAAATAAATGTTGCCTGGATTTCTGGCCAACAGCTCAGTTTGACCATGATCAAATCCCTTCTTATTTGACATTGCTGAGCATGTGTGCCACAAGTCTGTTTGCTTGGTATTACTGCTCTGAAATACTTATTCTCTAAGCAATAATAATGTTTGCCTTTACATGTGGAAACATATTAATAAGTGAAGTAGAACATAAGCTGGTTATTATGTTAGATGCTTGCCTTGTATTGCTTATTCTTCTTGTATCTAAAAGTCTGAGATGTCTAATTGAGCAGTGAGGGCTGTTCTTAGGTAATCAGCTACATACCCTAAATAATTAACAGGAAATAGCTCAGGATCAGTTTGTGGAGGAAATCTAGACTGGTACTTGTGCATATGGCAATGTATGACAGCACATTAGCAGAAATCAGGACTTGCTCTGACTGGCATTTTGAATGCCATCTGGCTTTTAAGTGATACATTATCCCATTCTCCCTAATTTGACAATAGCTGCTTTTGCACAAGGCTGCTCACAGCAAACATCTTACACTGGGACAGGCAGGGAAGGAAGGCTGTGATGTTTGATGTTCCCTCTCCTGGTAAGTACAGCTGCCCTGAGACCTCCAGACCCAGAGCCCACTGTTATATGGACTCCTTCCAGTACTTAGGGAATTCAGATTTGCGACACTGTCAGGGTAAGAAGGAATTTCATACTCATTGAAAACAATGAAACTTGTGTGGCCCTTAACCACAGTATCACCACATCATTGTTTCAAAGCCTCACATCCCAAAATTTCTTCCCTTTTGCTTATTCTAGCCACATAAGGAAAAGTTTGTGAGAGCACAAAACTGCAAACTATAAAGGGAAAGCAGAGTTTGCCATCCCAAAATATAACACAATTTAGAATCCTTTATCAGAAAAAGATCAAACTCTAAGTAAATTCAACAGCAGGTCCACACAGCACATATGTTGATAACAATATCAGCATATTGCTACAGAGGTGAAAGCTTCCTAATAGTAGCTAAAATAAAATTGTTCATGGTTCATTGGTCTTTTGTTAGCATTGTCCTTTAGCTAAAATCGCCCTTTTCTCTGGAATTGGCATCACCATGCTACTGGCCTCTCTATCTCTCTGACTGTGAATTTACTCCCTTTACTATTCTGTTTTCATTTATAAATTTGCAAAATGAGGACTAAGACTTTCAATCTCCTCCCATAAAATATTCTCCTTTATCTGACCCAATCAGTGCATCCACTCCTTAAATCCAGTCTTCAGACTGAACTCTTGACAGTGCCTTGCACAATGGCACTTGTACTTCCTCCTTAATGTTAGGAATATCTTAACAGATACCATTTATTATTTCAGCTGCTCAGTTCACAACACATTAATGACTCGTTGAAGAATGTTGGTTTTTTTTCTGAAACCCCTGAGCATTTTCCTCTTTGCTGTGTCCAGCTCATGAACTCTCTAATCAGCTCTCTCATCAGTCTCTATGTGCGTGGTATGCACCTTGGCTATGAAACCACATCACATTTCCAGCATTTTTCATAATCCTACAATTCTTTCTTTGTTTTCCAATGTCTTAGTGACAACCCTCAACCCTGTGTCATCAGCAAAGACTTACACTTTTAGAGCCAGACCACCTAGTGAACAGTGGTCCCAAGACTTATCCTTCTGGAGCTTCACTAAAAACTTCCTCTAATCTATTGCCCTCTCTCCTTCAGTCAGTTCCTTGCTAATTAAATTATTTCCTTTCATCTCTGGCTTGCTCAGTTTAACTAGTCATTTCCCAGGTACTGAACTGGGGGGTTATTTCATCCAAGGAAAAAACTTACTGAGAAGTCTGGGTTTGAAGCAACTAATTTTCAATAAAATTTTTCTGAGTTTCATTTGGGTTTCTTCCCTTCCGAATTTATTCTTAAGTGTTTTACAAACTAGATCAGAATTTGTGGCCTCTAGATTTTTATTCCTCACTCCCTCTATCTTTATATATAGAGACTCCCAATCATAAAGATGCAAATATGTTTTGATATTTGTTCTTAAAATTTCATCGTCCAGTTTTCTGAATTCCAGCATGACAGAGCACTCAACTTACCCAAATTACATCTCCAGACATCGTAATTTCCTTTAGCTCAGCCCCACCTCTTTAGGATATGTTTACTTGATAAAATCACAGAACAGGAAGGGAAGGTTCATCACCCAATGCCCCGAACACATCATCCATAGCTGCATTATTTTTAACTCTAGATTGTCCAACTTACCTATAAACATTATTTTAAAAACTGTATAACACTGCCAGACAATATATTCGAGAGTTTGTTTGCCTTTACCATTAAATTTTCTCTTGTGTCTATCAGGAAGTTTCCTCATTTAAAAATTAGACTCATTAGTTCTGGCTCCATCTGGTCCATCATGGACATGGAAAGCAGACCACATCTCTTGTCATATATTTATCTCTGACAGCCTTTGGTCTTCTGAAGTGCAGAAGTTCTCCTTCAGTAACACAAAGAGCCCCAGTTCTTTGCTCACACACAACTGGCTGTGTTAGTGTAGATCGTGACCACTTTTGCTGCTGTTTTTTGGACAGCATCTTTCTCAGCACACTGTGCTCTAATAAAACAAAATTCTCACAGAATCTTTCTTAGTTCTGAGTCAGATACATTAATTACCTGATGTGCTTTCTGGCAGCACTCCTGCCTGAGCTAGAAATGACATCACTGCCTCATGGCCACCTTTGATCTGCTATAACCCCAAGGTCTTTGTGCATAAAATTATTGCCAAGCCCATTTCCACCCTGTTCAGATAGGTACAGTTGGTCATTTCTGTCCAAATATTATTTACTTTGCTTTTTCCTCCCTAACAAACTTTATTCCATTCATATTCCTGCTAATTTTCAGAATGTCCCTTCAATAGACAAGTTCATTTTGAATTTGCAATGAGCCTGTAGTCCCTTCTTGCTCCACATCCTCTGCAAATTTAATAAACATACTTCCTATTCCATCATCCCTGCTAATGAAAATATTGAATAAATGCAGACTTAGGACAGACTCCTGCAGAATGTCACTCAATACACCCTTCCATTTGGATAATGAACCATTGATAAGTACTTGGTCTGTATAGATTTCCAATCACTTTTTCACCTTTCTCATACCAATTTCATTAAGAGAGTATTTGCCTAGCTTGCTAATGAGAATGTCATGTGAGATAGTGTCAAAAGCCTTATTCAGGTCAAATATGCCTGTTGATTCTCCCTCACTCTCACAGCCCTCCATCTGCTGAAAGAAAGTTGGATAGATGTGACACAGCTGGCTCATGACAAATCTATAGCATGTGCTGCATATCCACTCCTATCTTCCAGGGGACAGCCTGTTCCAGACTTTGCTAGAAATCAAAATGAAGATTGGTGGCCTATCTCCTTCATAGGATTTCTGTTTTTTTCTTCCTTAATAACCTGAAATCCCCTGGCTCCACTTCCTTTTACACACTTATTGGCTGTTACTGTTTTGTGCACTCTGTGTACCTTTTATTGCCTACTTTCTCTTTTATTACGTTTGAAAAGATAAAGCAGTGTGTTTATTTGTTGCAAAGCTCCTTGTATTTTCTCTCTGCCATGGAAAATATTTCAATATTTTTAATTAGCTCTGTATTTTCCTTTCTTTTCTGTTCTGTCTGGTTTCACTACCTCTGGCTTTATAGAGGAAATGGAGGGTGACAGGAAATTTAGGGCAGGGGCCAGGTTCTCCAGCACAAGGTTTTTCTTTGCTTCTGGAGGCATCCACCATGCACCATGCAACAGGGAATGACCTGCTTATCTTCAGAGCAGAGAATGTGCCCTTCAGGCACTGCTTGTATGTCCCTAAAACACACTGCAAAACAACTGCATGTAACTGCAGGGGATTTTTCCCTGTTAAAGCTTTTGCAGTCTTCTGAGCTCTAAGAGCCTGCAAAACTTGTGGTTGTCAGCCCAGAGACCACTTTCTAAGTTTTCTGCTCTATTAAGCAAATCTATCCACATTTGTTGTATTTTAGAGTGTTTAGACTACTCAAACATGGTTTATTACACCATTGAAATATTCTCATTCATTTTTAAAGGTCAGACAAAAATCAATCAAAACAAATCAATTTACATTTTACAAATTATGTTAATGTGACACCATTATAGTAACGGAGATTTAGGAAGCTCTGGTTTCACAGGTAAATTAAAACAGATCTAGCAAAAGAAATGAACTGCTGTTATTGTGAAGACTAAGAACAGAAGTGATTCATCAATTGTAGGAAAAGGGATCTGGGGCTGGATGTGAATCTGATGTAACTCTAGGGGGTGATGCTGATTTTAAACTAAATGAGAACCGGTCCAGAACCATTAATTGAACAGCATAATTAGTTTCTGTAGGTATATCTTTTGTTTTTTTTCCCCTAGCCCCTCCCTAGCAGTGTTATTAACAGCATATACATCTCCCATCTGAAGCTTATCTTCATATGAAATATTCAGTGTGAAAAGAATGGCTGAACATATTATGAACTTTATTGACTCCAAATGACATGTTTGCTAAATTTCAAATCATTACATTCCCTGACAAGCTTGGTCACTAATTCCTGTTTAAAATTCAGAAGTTCAGAGAATGTTACAGGCCATGCTAGTAGTCTAGCACAGTTGTTGCCTGAGTCAAGGCAGAGAAGAGCATATTGGAGGCTGAATACAAGGAAATCATCAGTAGCTGAACTTTTCTGCTCTTTGCAAGTTCTAAGGAAACTTGGGTGAGGCAGCTGAACAATTCCATGGCATCTCAAAAATGTAAGGTCTTCCTGCAGTTTTTTCCTGCTTCTTTCCCTGTCCATTTAAGAGGCTGAGCAAACCTCTAATTGCTGAGGTGGTGATGAATTCCAGTACTTTAGCCAGAATTTTGGGCACAAGTGGCCAGCTAAGTATTGACCTTTCAACATGTGTCAGTGTCTCTATGACTTACTTTTTCTGAATCACTATCTAATCACACTCAGTCCTATTTATAATATTAGAGGATGTGAATGGGGTTTTTTTTTCACACTCCCTCCAATATCAGACTATATCTCCAATGCCTCTTTTCAAAGGAAATGAACTCTATTTTGTGCAGAAGTTAGAGAGGATAAAAAATCCCCAACCCCCCTTTTTTTTCCGTATTATATTTCCAAGTTCCAGCTGGATGAGTTTCAGCTGAAGTATCCAAGGGGGGAGTAGTGGCACCAGTCTGGAGCAGGATTCAGCTCAGCAGCTGAGGACAGCAGCCCATTAATGTAAGGACAGGACTGAACAAACTGCTTGGAACAAAATATCCTGGATCCTTCTATTCATTTTTAGAAGCCAAAGCAACCTCAGCACTTTAAGGAACTGTTGGAAAGTCCAGAAAAACCTACCTCTTTATTTACTGCTTTTTACATTTACAAGATCTACTTAGGACTAGAACCAGAAATGCTGATGCTTCGATAAAAAGTTGCTTTAAATTTTGGTTGGGATTAACAGATTTGCCAAAAGTCTCATTAACAGACCCTGCTTTTGTCAGTTTTACAGCCCAATTGCAGTGGCTTCAGAGCCTTGGATGCACCTCACCCTCTGAACTTGCAGATGCTTTTCCTCACCAAGTCCATATCTTTAAAACTGCTCTTTAATCAAGGCCTCCTTAAATCCTTCAGCAGATAATAATCAATAGCAGCCTTAATAAAATTTAACTGCCTAAAGGTTTTGGCAGTACAAAATACTCTATTTACTTCTTAAAGTGAGCATTTCTAAGTTAAAAATCCTTATAAGCATAAAGAGTGAAAAAAATGCATCTTGGAACTAAATTAATAGTAAATTATGTATATTTGCTCTGGTGACAGCTTGGAAAGCTTTGTGAGCAGCAGGGCTGCATGGAGAAGGCAGAACCATTTCTGCAGTCCTTTCTCAGAAGAAGAAAAAAAAACCCAAAACCTTCTGCTGTGTTTCAGGAGGAAGGAAAGTCTAGTGGATAAGGCACTGGATGGGGTGTCATGAGACCAGGTCTTCCTGCCTGACCTTTTGGCTGCTCACTTCATCTCCCCATATTGCAATTAATAGGCCTGTCACTGGGGATAGCAGGCCTCCTATCTCTTGCTCTCTCATCACATCTGTCACATTTGTTTTACTCTTTGGGTGACAAACTTTCTCTCTGCTAGTGCCCTTTTACAATCTCCTTTTACAATCCTCCCAAGCCTTGATCCAGGCTGCTTTAAAAAACAGATAAGACTATTTTGGTTCTGAGCAGTGGAGATGAAGATCTGCCTCAGAAAGTTGGGCATCTGGACAACCTGTGCAGTGATTTATTGGCAGTGCTGTGATTTTGGGGCCACAGCAGAGTAGGTCTTGAGAGGGAGGAAAAATCAGGGGAACAAGGTGAAATTATGGGTGAGGAGTGGGGGAATGCAGCTTCTCTTTGCTCTCTTTGTTTGAATCTAGTTTTCTACCTCTTTTGGTACAAAGCACATAGTTCCTTTATGCTGGGCATTATATTGCCTATACCATGAGCTGGCTCTGACAGAAAATTTCCAGCCATTTATTGTTTTCAGAAGTTTGCAGCTCCCTTTGCCAGTGGAAAGGAAACAGATCCCTGATGTTGCTCTAATGGGTGGGGTTTTCCCCTCTCCTTTCTGTCTTCAACCGTCCTAAAATAGACATCTCAGTTTTGGTCATCAGTTCTTCAAGGGGAAATTATGCTAGGGAATGGAAAACTTTCTTTAATGCCAAGTTTTAGCAATTATTGTGTCAGGTTCCAAATCTCTGGAAAATGGGTTTCCTAATGGAAACTGACCCTTCTCTCACCCAGATAACACTGCCACTGTAGCCAATATCATGTGTCTCGTGATACTGACTGTCAGCTTAAATGGATTATCCAGGATGTTCCCCCCACACCCTGCTCTAAGATGTCACTGCTTATATTTATAACTGGCCTCTATCTGCATACCTAACAGTCTGTATGTGTAAAACTTTGTCCTCATCCTCTCCATAAATGTTCATTGAAAAGAAAAATACAATGTTCAAGATTTTTTGCCCCCTCACATCATTTATGATAAGAAAAAAAAGTATTGATATAATGAAATAGTTTGTATATTTGAAAATTAGTTGTAGGTCTCTGAACTTCACCTCAGCTCCACACTGCCACATTACAAAAGTATTTATTTATGACCTGTGTAGATTTAATAAAAATGACACAAAAACTCAGCTGTATTCAAGTGTCAATTGGTACTTAACACCCAGGCTTACATTTATTGTAAAGGTTGTTTTCTTCAATGCTAGAGAGATGAAATATTGAAATCCTTAGTTCCAGGAATTGCATTTTTTATGGTTCCTGGAGATGACTCCCTGAGGACCCAGAGCATAATGGCATACTTTGGTAAGGAAATAAAAACCCAGCTACTTAATAGGCAGTCTGTTCCTCCATATTTTAAGATATTTAGACAGTATTTGCATTTCCCAGACTGGTACAACTTCTGACAACATCTCAAGCCACCAGGTAAATAAGAGAATTGAATGTTCCCTTACTTCATCAGAAAGGTGTTTTTTGATGTTAAAAGCACCATCTTCCATTTCATTATGGCAATGCTGGACAGTCTTAATGAATGTTTTACTTTGATCCTTGAGATTTGATGTCAGGAATATCAGATCTCGAGAAAAGCAGTAGGATTTGGATCTGTATTCATCACGTGTTTGTAAAAGGAATGGAGGATGAATAGCTGTGCCTTTGAAGGAGAGGAGCTGAAGAAGAAAAAGATGCATATTTTAACTAGCAGCCCTTTGGTAAAACATGAGCACATGTTAATGGAACAGCCACTGCAGCTGCCATGTTCCACCAGTGCTGAGCTCAGCAGATGGATCTGCAGGAACTTGGACCAGCCTTCAGAAACAAAACTGACCTCAGCTCCAACATTCAAACTTTCTGCATCCCATAGGCTTCCCTTCCCTTCCCTTGCCTTCCCTTCCCTTCCCTTCCCTTCCCTTCCCTTCCCTTCCCTTCCCTTCCCTTCCCTTCCCTTCCCTTCCCTTCCCTTCCCTTCCCTTCCCTTCCCTTCCCTTCCCTTCCCTTCCCTTCCCTTCCCTTCCCTTCCCTTCCCTTCCCTTCCCTTCCCTTCCCTTCCCTTCCCTTCCCTTCCCTTCCTTTCCCCTGTGTTTTCCTGCTGAGGAGGTTTAAGTCCACAGGGAAGATGTTTTCCCTGCTTTGGAAAGTCACTCATTCTGCAGTGAAGTATTTTTAATATTTTGACAAAGAAGCTGGGTGGTTCAACAAAAGAGATCTTTTGCTGTTCTTTCATTAGAGTGTGCAGCTGAATGAATGGAGTGGGGTGGACTATGAAAGGAGACTGAGTGTACCTGTCATAATCTTCTCCACTGATTTATTTTCAAGAAAAGCCTAAAATTTTCAGTCCCTTCAGATTTGGTGCATTTTCTCACAAGTATCTTGATAATTAGGGTTGCTTAGATGGTTTTACCTTTTGTGCCTTGTCAAATCAAATTACTTACAGTTTATCTACATGTATGAAAAAATATTTTTAATATTTTAGTGCTGGAGACCAAGGATGTTTCATTAAAAATTGAAATAATTTATTGTACTTCATAATAAAACTGTAATGCCCAGAAAATTGAAACTATAAGAATTTTATTGTTCTAGTATCTTTTCATGTTGATTGCTGAAATAGTCTAGCTTCACAAAAATCTCCTTATCAAAAAAAAAAAAAAGTCAGCCCTTAAATTACTGTTAGCAGTGTACACAGAACTTCATCACATCCTATTTTAATAGGAAGATCTCAAAAGCAAGCAGACACTGAAGTTGATAATAGCAGTTAATTACTTCAAATTGAATAAAATATATTCCTATTGTGAAGAGAATCACCTTTGGAACAAGGGCAAACAACAGTTGTGGCAAAATGATGTTTTTTTCTCAGGGTTGTATTTGCCATCTTTGGGTACTTTGCTGCCACATTTACATGTCTCCCAGATTGGGATCACCAGGGAGATTTTTCCAATATTTCTATTTTTACCTCACTTAGGATGGGGGGAGAAGATGGGGAAATGCCTTTCTTATCAGGTTCTTGTTTTCAGGAATACCACATCAGATTTTTTTTTTTTTTTTACATTCTTAGAGGAAAGAAGCAGATATGTAAACAAATATATATTGATTTACATGTGGAAGATTATTCAGTTGTGATCATAGCAAAGCCTGGAAATGGTCGAGTCAGTGCTCATTGCTGGAGGTATGTTTCCATAATAGGATTTGCCATACTATTTGTACTCCATCCAGCTGGCCTGTTGGAACATAGTATTTTATGTAATTATTGCATAAATTTTAAAAGATAAAACATGTAAATGAACCTGAGTGGTAGTAATAGATGATTTTAATTACCCAGACATAGACAAGATTGCATTAAGTAGAGGAAATATATTTCTAAATCTGGAATGAGAGTGCTTTCTAATTCAATCTGAACATCAGCTGACAGCCAAAGAAACAAGGCTGGGTTTGACTGTAACTTGGAAAGAAGGTTGACAAAATAATATTAGAGGACAATTTGGGCTTCAGTATATTAGTTGGGGTCACAAATACACCAGAGAAGGAATTAAAATGACAGTCAAAGCTATGAAGGGAAGCAAAAAAGAGGACCCTAACCCTCAGGTTCAAAACAGCAAACGGGGATATCATGTAAAGAAAATTAAACAAAACATTAAAGAGAAAGATGATAGAAAACAAGAAGGCTAAAATGAATGCAGAATATTCTGTGATAAACACACTTGACAAATGGTTTATCTTACACCTGGTTGTATTCTCATTTGTCAGAAGCTGGGCAAATAACCCCTTCTTCCAATGTAAGATGAAACTCCTCTGTGCTGCTTAAAACTCATAGATCTACTGGTCACTGAAGGCAGAAGAAAATCCACAAATTGTTGTGACACTCTATAAAGACTGACCTCCTTCTGCCCCTTTTGTTTGCAGTTAGATTCCTACTTGGAGGAGTTCTTCAGATTCCCTTGCAGTGTTTGGATCTAATTTATTTAATTTCCTGTGCCTGTTCCTTTTCCCTTGTTCATGTTCACTTCACATTTCAGCAGTGCAGGTGCCACAGAAAAGTAATAATATAAAACCCATGAAGTATTGGTGGATACTGGACCCAGACCTGGAAGGGATCATGGAGGATGCCAAATCAAGTCATCAAATCTTTACTAGGACTGCTGATGTGAACACACAGAACAAAAAAAAGCCAAGGGAATTAAGGGTAGAATCCTTATTTCTCTGCCCCAAGAAAACTGAAGAAAACATCAAGGTAAGGAGGTTATCCAGCTATTAAAGAGAATGACTGAGAAGTTAGTGGCAGTTGAGTTGATGATGTTTCTAACAATCTGAATGGTTCCTTCCCTTCAGCATTGACAAAAGAACCTCAAGGTGAAATTTCTCTGCATAGCACACATTTGCCCTGGGTGGGGGAAGTGAAATGTTAAAAGGCTGGGGAAGAAGTGAAGAGGAATCAAACCAATGAGCAGCTTAATTTTTCTGTCCTACCCATCTCGCTGAGTCCCTGGCTCTCTGGGTACCCCAGCAGAAGGATGGCTTTCCCAAAGCACAGCCTGCAATTCAGAAATGGCCCTTACAGAAGTAACAAAACTCTTCTTGCCACTGCTGTCCATGGCTCCTGTGCTGTGCTCATCCTCCCTGCTCCTGAAACCCCCTAATCCCAAATGAATCACAGGCCACTTCAGTTGGCCCTGATGCTGGATACTTGCATAGCTCCCATGTCTGAAAGTACTAAGAATCCTGGGGGCCACTGAGTTAGAGGAGAGAGCATTTTGTTCCCCTGGGAGACCAGAGAAAGTCTCTGCCAGCATTTCCTGGTACTGCCTGTGGTTGGGAGTTATTTGGAAGAACGACACTTATGGTAAGAGCAGAAGATGGAATTGATGCAATTAGAAATGCTGTCATAGATGATCTTATGGAGAGGAATCATCTCTTTCCCGGCATTAATTACAAATAGTACAGGGAATAATGACCAGTCCTTTAGGGCTCTTTCTACTGTAATATATAGTGTTTGATGCCTTTACCCTTCCGTTAGCTTCCACTTTTAAAAATCCCATTTCTGCTGTGTTATGGCAGCACAAAAAAAAAAAAATCTGCTGAGACAGCAGGTTCTGTGAGAAAACAGGGAGGAAATATGTTGTCTTGCAGGCTGGGTGGACAAAACTGGGAGGAAATGGGTCCTTGAGCATAAAACAGGGATATGTGAGGCACAGAGAGGAAGTGATTTGTGCATTTCATGAAGGGAGTTAATAAAGGAGTCAGATTGTGTAGGGGTGGGCAGAACAGCTAATTTCAATGCCTTATTCAGCAATGGGCTTCAGGCTTATCCAGAATCTCCATGAATAACTAACACAAATACCATAATAAATAACAATGACAAATAAAGCTATGCAGCGATTTATAGAGATATTTTTCCCATTTGCATTTTGATGTCTTTTAGAAAGTGATTATTTTTTATTAAGGGGAAAAAAATTGTAAGAAAATTCTGAAGTGCATTTCGTTTATTTGGAAAACAAAAAAACCCAAAACAAACAAACAACAACAACAACAACAAAAAAAACCACAAAAAAACCCCCAAAAAACTATTAGCAAGAGCTGAGTAGTAGAGAATCTTTCATTCTAGGCCTACCTAACTTTGTGACTTTGTATAAGCCATCTCTCACAACTACATCAACTCTAGGGAAAAATAGGAGAAAAAAAATCAGGATCAGGTTTCACATCTGATCTGTTTTCCCTTCAAAAGTGAACTATAGAAATAAGAAAGATGGCTATTGTTTAAACACTGGGAAAAATATGGAAACAAGATGAAATAAAGGAAATGGCTGCATTCTGTAATCCACTTTGACAATGATCCAAGAATAAACAAACCCCAGGTATCCAGCAGGAGTGAGCATGGCCATTATGAGCTTAAACAATGGGCACAGTTGTGCTCGTTGCTACCCTTGTGTAAGTCTGGTTTTCACTCCAGGTTTTCACAGCAATTGTCCTGAGCAGAGACAAAGCAAAGATCTTAAAAGCATGAGCCAACAGAGCATGGCTGTAATGTGCTTAAAATCAACTACTTGAGCTGGATTCCTGGTTCTGCATTTGATGGGCTTTGTTAGGAGAAAATTTTGCCTCATTTTCCTGTTAATTTTTTTTTTATTTGTCTAATGTAATTTTAAAAGGCAATTTGTTGTTTTTTTTTCCAGGAAAAGATTTTATAGTGCTTGCTTTCATGAAGTACTGATCTTCTCAGATATCTGTTTACACCTATCTTTACTTTAGGAAGAGATGTCTATTTCTTACAGTTACTCTTCAGGACATCATTCTGTAAAAACCCAGGAAAACCTGAACTCTAAAGAAACTAGGAACCTGCTTAGGAGTTTTGCATATACTGCACAGCAAGACCAGATAAAACCACTCAAATTTATTTTATTTTATGGACCAGTTTTATTTTATGCTTTTGTCAGTCTAAACTATGTCTGAAAAATACTGTAAATGGAACCACTTGAAAATGCTGTAGAACTCTCTGATAAACAAGAGATTCACCTGGGAATTTGAGGAAGATATTTTGAAGAATTCTGTATTTCAAAAGCATTAGGTATTAAAATACACTTTATTTGAGCTAAGAAGGAGGGCAAAACTCAAGTGAAACTCTCACAATTTTACTATCATTTTCACCCAAGGAATGTTTTCTTAATGCAAAATTAAATCTATTTGTTAATCATCAGCTAAAAGGAAACCTATTCTTTATGTACTTTTTGCCTTATTTACCATGGTTACATAATTGATCTGGTGACAGCAACATAACTATTGCCCACCATTTTGTTTATAAATTTCATCAAAACCAGAAATATTTGTTTTTGCTGGACTTCTCTAAGAACAGCAATAAATGTATGAATTTCCACTGCTGAGTGTCAGCCTTGACACAAAAAGCCAAATCTAACTTTGATTCTGTCAGGTGACATTTCCCATCCTTTGTTATATCTAACAGTGGGAAAGTCTCTTGTTTTGAGACTTGGTAATGCTCAAGAAAATAGGGTCAAGCAAGAATTTCTAGATTGATTGATTCTGCAGCTTCACTGTTAAATGCTTTTCAGGGTTACTCTTGGGTGACAGTCAATGTGGATAGTTTATTTTATTTTTATTTTTGACTTGTTCAGAATTTAGTAAACTGGAAAACATCCAGTGAAACTCAATATCACCATACCTTGGCTGAAATTCCATAATTCTCAGAATTTAATCTGGACATGAGGATTTATAATTTTCCATTTAATACTCAGAATGGTCTTTGAGAATTCACTGAAATTCTTAGAGAATCTTGCCTGAATTTTGAAATTGAAGAAAAAAAAATCCCAAATTATATTCTTCATTTGAAAGAGTATTCAGCAAAGCTTTTGCTAAGCATATACAAAAGATTATTAATTGACCCTTTTATTTATATATCCTGCTTTGTCTCACTTTGCCTGCATATGATGTTAAGTTACTGTGGATACTGCTGCTTCCTAGGCTATTGCTTTTATTTCCTGAGGAGATGTATGGCCAGCTCAACTTGAGGAGGTGTAGAACAGCCTTGCTTGTGGATTCTGGCTCAACCCTTTCTTCTTCCTGCTACATTTGCCAAGATTTGCACAGGCAAAAACGTCACTCACATTGTCAACAGGGACAATCCTGTGGTAACTGCAGAGGAGAAAAAAGCTGCCTGCTTTTCTTTACATCTATGTGTCAGCGTAGAAATATCAGAGAATGTTTCCTTCCTGACCCTAGTATTCAGAAGTTTGGTGCTATTGCTCACAGCCAAAAACAGATGCTCAGGTTTGGCACAGTTGTGTAGAATGTGTGACTGAGGGAGACCCTAGACCTCCTGTTGCCATTGAACCCTCTCAAAATGGGGGTGATGGACCCAGGCCCCAGCGAGGCTGAGCTTGGCTCTCTGGAGCTGGGTACATGTTGGGGTCAGCTTGTCAGGACCCCAACAGTGTAAAAATCCATTTCCCAGCCCGTGCAGCCAAAGAAGGAGTCTGGAATGCATCTGATTGCGTTTTCAAGGTTGTTTATTTTCCCTTGTCTATAACATTCTTTCTCTGACCTTCTACGTCCATCCAGAAAGGAAGCCATGGCAATCTGCTGTGAGCCTCGGACAGCTCCCACATTATATACTCAAAACTATGTGTCTATGTTTACAATTTCTTGCCAATACCCATCACCTATGTTAGACTGTTAATCTCTACCTTAAACCAATAGAAAAGTGTCACCATCACACCAAGACATGGAGGACAAGAAGAAGGAAAAGAAGGCCAGAACACGCCCGAATTCCACCATCTTGACCCCCTGAATTATGTTATAAAACCCCCAAATTTCTACTTTTCCACCCTATGTTAATTCAAATATCACACTATTCAAACCCTTGTGGCTTGTAATTCTTCATACAAAGCTGCCAATTTTTTCCATGAGCTAAAATCAAAGCCACAGATGTTTTTGACTTCTTGCCAAGGTCTCCAAGACCCCTGCCAGGGTCTCAAGAAAGCCAGGGCAGCCAGAGGGATGTCCTGGGCTCCAACAGGTACAGGGCTATTATCTGAGGCCAAGCTGGATGGGAGCCTTGGCCAATCTGACCTCATGGGTGGCATCCCTACCCATGGTGAGGTGGCTGAAATGAGATGATTTTTATAGTCCCTTCCACACCAAGACATTTTGTGATTATATGAGCCTGTGATACCATCCCAGCATCACTGGATATGAAGAACATAAGAGCCACAATGTCATCACAACACTAGTTTATTACTCTTTGCCAGCACCCAGACAGTTTTTAGGCTACGCTTGCAGCCTAGTCCGTGCCATTGTTAATGGTTCTGCTTCAATGCCATCAAAATGCCCAAGTCAAGGACAATGCCACAGCTTTGCTTCCCAGCAGGCTGTGCTGAGGTGTGCACAGCCATCCTCCACCAGTGTGGCAGGACAAATCAGTCACAGGTACATCTATTTATGCAACCATTTCCAGGCATCACCTGTCTCTCCATTTCAGATGGAAAACCAAGAGGCCTGAGAGCCTAAGCTACCAGTTTTTAAAATTTCAGTCTTTTAATACCCATAGTTTGGATTAAACTTCTATATCAAGGACTCTTGAAAATGGATGACTCAATACCCCCTTCCTAACCTTTATTATTCAGGATTTAGCTGGAAAAATACTGGTGCTGTGCATTATAGTTTAGTTTCTTTTCTACCAGCTTGTGGTCTGTGATTCCCCAGAAACCTTAGGAGCTTGCTTAGACATGGGAATAAACTGCACAGTCCTCCACTGGCAACTGTGAAATGGTGCTCAGATGCTCCTGCCTGGGATCTCCTTGTTCATGGAGAGCCACAGCCCAGCTGGAGCAGATCCTGGGGCTGAGGGCTGCTCCTGTAGGTGCAGCATTTTATGCTGTTTCAGAGGCCATGGTTTCTGTTTCTGCAGAAAAGTAGCTACATCCATCAAAACAAAACAAAACAAAACAAAACAAAAAAAAAAAAAAAAACAACCAAGCAAAACAATAAACAAGAAAAGGAGTCAAGTCCAATAATAAATCAAGCTAAACAAATATGCTGGGAGCAACACTGTTTTCTATGGTGATCAGCTTGTCAATGAATCACAGAAAACTCCCAGTGAGCAGCTCCACACCGAGATGCTCCAAACCTGCTGCCCCATCCACATCTCACTCAGCAGCTCCCTGGGAGGAGCAGCACACAGTTGTGTGCTTACAACCTGACCCCCTAGCACAGGTCCTCTGGCTGCTGGTCCTGCCACAAATCTGAAATGCTGAGCCTTGCTTAAAAAATGCATATAAATCAGTCTGAAGTCCTCTGAGCTTCAGACCACAGCCCATTACAGACTGAAAGACTGGAGAAAAGACATAAAATATGGGTTTGTTTGCCCATATCAATTGCCTTTTTATCTCCTGTCTTCTGGGCACAAAGGAATTTGAAGTGAGGAGATGTCAGTTTTGGTTTGTATGTTCACAGTTCCATTGTAATAAATTATGTCTTTGACACATTTTTGTAAAGAAGGCAAGGAAAGAAAAAACCCCTGCCCAAACCCTTGTAGTCTCAGGTACAGAGAGATCACAGGCAGGCTGGTGATGATTTTTGACATTGAGAGAAATAAAGTAACTCAAGAGTCTGAGACATCAGAAGGCAGGCTTCAGAGGCCCCGTGCTGTGCCATGCTGCTTTGCCACAACTGAAGGGCTCTGTCCAAGCCTGTCCTACCTGGGACAGAGCAGACAGACCCTGGGGAGCTGGGTGGAGAGGCTGAACTTGCAGGAGCTGCTGGACACAGCTGAACCACTCACAGCTCCTGCCTTGGCCGTGCTGGCAGAGATGCTGTGGGGCTCAACAAATGCAGAGAGAGAGTTAGTGTCCACTGCCACATGAGCATGAAACCATTCGCTTTGCTGCCTTGCATAAATTGCAATATGCAATTTTTGAATGAAAAAAGGCAGCAGGAAAGCTGTGCAGGCAGGGGACTGCTGCTGTCTCGTGCCTGCCCTGCTGCTCTGCTCATGAGAGGCAATTGGACCCACTGCCTCTGCCCGTCCTCTGCTGCCAAAGGAGTCCATCAGTGATGCTCTCACTGGGAGATTAATTAAAGTTTGTAAAGCACTTGGGCTATACTCAGATGAAATATCACAAGATATTTAATCCTTTGATAATATTTATTTGGCCGATGCCTGCACTAGAAGGGGAAGGAAAACCAGGGCGCGTGTCTGTTTAAAAACATCCTTTCTCATTTAAAAGAGCCTAGCTAAATTAAAAGGTTTGTGGAATGTGTTTCCTGTCAAACCTCGAGCCTGGGGGGAAAAGTACTGGAGAAGCATTTGTGGCTACAGTTGATGTGTCCATCTGAGCACAACTGCAGGGCTTTGTATGACTTGTGAGATTGAGGGCTGATTTATTCCATTATCCTATAATAGTTCATGCTCCTAATTCCTGCATTACTATCTCGTTCAGTACAGCTACAGCAGGTATTAATTGCCTATCCAGACAAAACTAGTTTAAGCTTTTTTTTTTTTAATTTTTCAAACTTGAATAGAAGCTGGTGACTTTATTCAATTCTCCAAGACCCAGATGGAATCTTTTCTGAAAGCCCTGGTAAAAAAACTGTGTGTATTTTGTTTCATTATCTAAAAATCTTTAATCTTTCAAAACTGACATAAAATACATAGTTACCCCTCTCACTCCATTAATTTTAATTTGTTTTGATCCCTTATTTGCTGTTTTAAGAATCCTCCCAATCTAACTTGAAGATTCAAAGCCATACAAACAGCATATGGTACAAACTTCACATCTGTATTGTGTTACACTTGGCAAGAGAGATAGGAGCACTCATTTACTGGAGCTCAGCATGGGGTGAGAGTTCAGAGGTTATCATTCCTGATGGCTTACAACTTTACAGATGTTTTCCCTTTATGAACAGCAGAACCACTTGTCAGTCACAGCCCAAACCTAAAAACCAGACCTTCTACCTTATTTTCATAATTTTTTCCATAATTCTTTCCATGTTTTGCAGTCTCCTTTTAAGGTTCAGTAGTAGGGAAATGACTACAGATTAACAGTTGCAAAAGATTAGTTAACATTTTAAATGTGTGGGGAATATGGCAAAGTAAAATAATAGTGAAAAATAAAATCATAGTCAAAACATGTGTGAAACCTAATCTGCAATAATGTTGAATTAATATTTAAGCCTATATCACATTTTTCCAATCTTGCCACAGTGGGGGTACTTAATGCAGATATGTAATATACATTTCTATAGAACTGTAATATACATTTCTATAGAATTGATCATCTAAGTGATATATTGCAGTAAAACCTATATTTGGCTGGATTGGATTTACGTAAATGACTCATTAGAATTGTGACCTTTAATGTAGTCTTGGCTTGGATTCCCTATTCATTTATAAAATACCTGAAGAACAACACCTGGATAATTAAAAATGCCATTTGGCAGAGGGAAACTATGACCAGATTATAGGTGATTGATGAAAATCTCATAGCGTTCCTATGAGAGAATAAAAAAATCAACCAGTCCAAGTTGGCCCAATATATTTTCTTCCTCTCATGCAGTGAATGACACTTCAAATTTGTATTACAAATCCAGCCTCAATCTAAAGAACCATAGAATCCTAGAATTATTAAGGCCTCTAAGATCATCCAGTGCTTTCAGGTAGTTGTAGACAAAACAGCCCCAGCTCCCTCAGTTGTTCCTCATAAGATTTGTGCTCCAGAACCTTCACCAGCTTCTGCAGTAATTTTCATCCAACAGATGAAAATTTGCCTTAAGCTTTGCGAAATTCTATTTAAGTGAGTTGTGGTCACTGGGAAATTTGCAGGTGTTTGGAAAAATAGAAAGATCGATTCAGATGGCAAGAAGCAGGGCATGAAAAATGGGTGATTTAAAGGGTTGCCCCTCTCTGACTAATCTTCAGTAACTATTTATGAAGTCCTTGTCACCTGGATCACAATCCAGATCACTGGTGTGAATTCTACACAAAGTGGATATTACTTTACAGGCAACTGATGAGGAAGTCACACAGGACCAGTTACCACACCTTAGCTATGGGGAAATAAATGACAGAATACTATCTGATCAGTCCTTAGTTAATATTAAATTTAGCTCTTCCATTTTATAGTTTCATAGTCACATAGTCATAGCTTCTTTTTTTTTTTTTTTTTTTTTTTTTTTTTTGTAATCCTAGAAAGAAATACTGGTTTTGTCTACCTATGATTTTCAAATTCTAGCTGTGATTATATATGCATAAGTTCTTTATAATAAAGAGTACCTACAGTGTCACACATTTGAAATCTACATTATGCATCTGGAAAGACTGAGTGGGGATGGGTGCCTTGTCACAGGCAATAAAAAATGTCAGTGGCACATGTTTGTGTGTAGTCTGTGAATGCTGTTTGATGTACTTATCAGTTTCTTCCTACAATATGCTGTAGTTACTGAACAGCACAGCTTGGCTATTGATGGGTAAAAGAAGTAGAAGATAAGAGAATAGGCAGACAGTGATTTGGATTCTGCAGATGATATTTTGCAGGTTGGAAAGGACAAAGACAATCTGCAAGCACCAGCAGCTGATATAGCCTCAATAGGAAATAATTCTGGGCTTGGAGACAGAGAAAAAACATATGCACAGTAAATCATTCAAATCAAGTCTAAATGGCAGTGCATTTAACAATAAGGCAGAAAATTATGGAGTTGGACGTTGTTTCTTTTTTTTGTTGTTGTGTTCTTTTAGCTTCAATTTTATAATAAACTTCTAGTTGGACTGATCAGCTATTAACCTCTTAGCATGCAAAAGGCTGTGGCGGTGCAGCACGCTGGGATAACAGCAAACTTGTACTGGGGAGATGGAGGATTGATAATCATCCCTCTAGGTCTTTACCGAGTTCCCTGGGTCCCCTGAGAAAATCACAAGTGGTTAAGAAGCAGCAAATTGGTCAGAGGAAATGGGGGCAATTTCATTATCTAAAGGTGAGATGTTATTTTCAACACTTCATTATTTCCTGTTAACCGCTCGTTCTGTGAATACTTGAATCTTTTTTAAAAGCCAACCAAATAAACAGACAAACAAAACCAACCCAAGAACAGTGAGACTCTTCCTGCTTCCCTCGGTAAAATCCCCGGAGCACTTCCCTTGGGGAGGATGCTGACCAGATGAGGCAGTTTCTTTGTCACTGCAGCATCTTGCAGGAGAGCTGGTACTTGGGGATAGAGCTAACGACCAACTGTGGCACCATGCCACGGAACTGTCAAATTATCTGGAGAGAGGATGGTAATGAATGTGCATCACTGCTACATACAATTTGCTTTTAAGCAGGTAGGTAGGGCTGTGACTGAACAGAAGCCATTAAATTATGAACAGAAGGAGAGCGATCCAATTTTCTGCCTTGCTAAGGATATGAATAGTTTTAATGATAGCTGAAGACTTTGAGTTTGCCCTTCCTTTTGTAATCTTCCTCAATTGTTTCCTTCAAGTACAGAAAATCTAATTCTCTAGTTCGTACCATCAATGTTGGACTGCTTTAATTTCATAGATTTTTTTTGAAGAAGCAGTTTTGTTTTAGTGCAATGGACGGAAAAATGGAGTTCATTGTTCAAAAGCTCCTCCGGCAATGAGATAAACTGAATATCTAATTTTACCTCTCTTCTTTTGCATTACTGGAATGTTTTCTGCAAGAGGAACTTGGATAGTCTGTGCTGCATTTAGGCGGCAAATAAAAGAACAGTGGGACCCAGAGTTTGATGTGTGCAAAGTACAAAAGATACCTTCTCATCTGGAAGTCCTGTCACCCACCAGTTGCAGACATGCAGAACTGAAAACACTTCAAGTTTAATCTCAGTGACAAAGTTGTTACTGGCCCAGATTTTGGTCTCTATAAGATCATATTTTAGGCAAGAAAAGCCTGTGTTCAAATGTATATTTAGTATAGAAGCTTACAATATAAATTTTAGAGTCAGATCAGTTCAAATAAGGTGAAAGACTGTTTATAGTGTGTTCTGTCTGACAGTATTTACCTTTTCTGCACTGCTGAGGCCTTTCCCCATTTTGTTGATATAACTGAAAAATTTATATGTATGAATTTTTTATAAGGAGGACTTCCTGCTATTACAAACTGACCTTAAACTCTGTACCTTAAAAAGCAGAGTTAAAACATGTGTGCATTAAAGATACTTTCAATGCATAGTACATGTCTTCAGAATAGCTTTTATCTAGTTATGATTAAAAACATTTCACCACCAAGACAACTTGATGGTTTTATGACTTATTGACTACCCTGTTACTGTGTAACATAGTTAATTGGTTCTCTGCTTGCTTTAATCTTGGATGTTTGATTCTGCTAAATCTTTAAAACACGTTTTTGACTACATTATCCTGTAAGTATTTAAAATAAATGCTCCTCAAATGCATTTTTCACAGTTTTAATAAATTCTCTTTAACAAATAAATGGGGGAAGGAGTGGAGACAAGGGAGAATGCATGAAATATTTATAAAGGCCAATATGATAGAGTCAAGAGATAAAGCTTGTTAAGATAAAAGCTTGTTTTGCAAAGCATTCAAGTTTGGATTCTCAGCCGGGACAGTCTGAAATAGATCATTGCAGATCACACTTTCCTTTTCCTCTTTCCCCTGTTTTGACACAGGCAGAGCCAGCAGGAGGGAAAATTTCTCCCTTTTTGCCTGTTGTCTGTCTGCAGTGGTGGGGAGGAACTAGTCCTTCCTGGAGATCTTGCATGCTGACTTTGGATGCTAAAACAGCATTTGGAAGAGGTGGATAAAATGTGGATAGGACCAACATAATATTGGGTACATCATGTGGGGAGCTGTAATTCCCTCAGGGCAATGCCACTGGCCTGACCATGTATGGTGTAGATACTGTGGGGATGGGTAGAGGTGTATGATGTGATAGTCACAAATAAGCCTCTTAAAAAAAATTTAATGGAGGGGAGTGTGTGTGTGTAGGGGTTGGAACATGCAGTGGTGGCTGGACATGGGCATGGGTGCAGGATGATTGGATCATAGGGCAGTCCTGCTTTGGCCAGGAGAGTTTCTGCAGCACACAGGCTCCCTTTAAGCTCTGGGAGCAGCATGAACCTCATCTCCTCGCTGGGACAAGGGCATCTCCCCCTCCAGGCAGGCACCAGGGGAATCAGCTTGTTTGCACATTGACAGAAAAGAGATGCCTTCAGTCCAGCTCCTCCATCAGAGTGTATCCTTTAAAACCCAACCTCAGCCATCAGCCATGTGCTTGTTGGGGTGTCTGTCACAGACAGATCCTCCTGGGGAGCTCTGAGCACTGGGGAATGACTCGGGCTTTTAAAAGTAATTAAATTTTTTTTAATTGTCAGGAGACAGAACTGAAATCCTGATAGATTTTAAAAGTGTGCTGTGAAGGCAATGGAAAGTTGTGAAAAATATTAAAAGGATATCCCTCTAGCTGTTTGTTTTTATACATTTGAATCAAAAGGACATAATCTTGGGAGATTTTCCCTGTTCAGCCACGTAAGGGATTTCTTGTCACTAATATACTTCCAATGATTTCTGTGAAATTCTTGCAGAAGAATGAAGCCTTGGAGAAAATATTCAGTGGAGTGAGGTGTCTGCATGGTTTTGTGTCTCTTGAAAGCCTGCTTTTTGTGTAGGACAGTGTCAATTAAGGCCATTCCTGTAACATGTCGCTAGAGGGACATGAAAACATGGAACAGTTTAGCTCCTGTTGTTCTTAGTTACTGCTCTTTAATGTGAAAAAAGCACAACAGGGATGACTTAGGACTTTCTGTTCTCTGACTGAATGAAAAATATGATCTTTGAGCTGTTTGATGTTTATTGAAAAAACCCCAACACATACTAGTGCTGAAGATACTGCAGTAGTATAGAGGTACACCAGCAAGTATTCAAATAAAATGCAAAGGAAATCTTCAAGCATAAGATACAAACAGTGTATTCTACAATTCTTAGCAAATTAACTTGTTAATATCAGGTATTTATATTAAGCTTAGCCCCACACTTGCTCATATTCATTTAAATAGTGGAGATGAGCTGTGTTAGACCTGCTTTCAGTCCAGGGTGTGATCTCAAGCCATGAAAGGTTCAGTGTCTCCTCTGGGCTGTGTTTGGCAGCCACAGGGGAGAAGGAGGCTCTTCCATGGGCCTTTCCCACAGAAAAGCTGCAGTGCACAGCTGGGAGGCAGCAAGGGACCTGCTCCTTAGCTCTGTGAGCAGCTCTCCTCCACCCTTGTCCAGCATCAAGCCATAAAAGCCCAGCTTCAATCCTCTCATATCTCTCACTAGACTGGAGAAGAACCATCCTGGGGCTGGTCTGAGCTGGGAGGCAGCAGCTGCCACGCCTGTCTCCATGTGTTGGAAACCTGCTGCCTCCCAGCTGAGACCTGTGGTGCCTGCCTGCATCACAGGCAGGAGCCCACCCATGCCTGGTGGGATGCCAGAGGTGCCCCAGGGCACCATCTGTGCTTCAGGCTTGCACACACACAGCCACGACACAGCACAGGGAATCCCACTGCTTTAAGCTTAATGATGTTCTTCACATTCATCTTGAAATAATCTTGTGGGCACACAAGGTCTGTGCAATCAAAAATCCGCAGTAACCAGGTTTTAGATACAAGTAATTTGCAGGGAAGTAAATGTGACACCAGTGCCTAAAATCTCTTTTTTAAGAAATCTGTTAAGAAAGCACAGCTGAGGCATACCCTCTCTTGGCAAGCCTGGCTTGCAGACTGGTCCAAGCACACTTTGATTTTATCTGGCTCACAGACAGAGGGCTTGCAGTCATTTTGCATCACCCCCCTGCCTCTCCTCCAAGTCTCCACCTGGCCTTGGCTGCCTGAAGGTGCCTCCAGCTCTCCCCTCACACCAACTATTCATATAGTGAAGAATTTTGGTGCCCAAATGGGATAAGAGCATTTCTGTTTCCACATTGGAGACAGGAGGGGAGTGCTGGTGACAATTGTGTCCCCTGGCACTGTTCCAGGTGGGGAATTTTACTTACACCCCATTTACACAGCAACTGCAAGGGTGCTCAGAGCTGTTTTCCTTTCCAAAAAACTCCTTGGGTGGCTTTTGTTTTGCGTGGAGTAATTAAGGAGAGGAAGCTGAGCCCTTTCCCTTCATGCTTTTGTTTCTCCTGTGTATCACATTACAGGTGCAGGGGTCAAAGTGTGACCATGTCAAAGACTGGTGGCAATAAATAGCTGCAGAAGAGGATTTGTGTTACTGCTGATCTGGTGGAAAAACAGAGAGAGGCTGACCTCTTTTCTTGCATCTATCTATCTATCTATCTATCATCTATCTATCTATCTATCTATCTATCTATCTATCTATCATCTATCTATCTATCTATCTATCTATCTATCTATCTATCTATCTGTCTTCTGACTGGGTTTTATTTTAGTTTCGTTTTAAAGAATCCAAAGACTCAGGAGAGATTTTTGGTCTAGGTTGTCCCTCATTAGCTTTTGAACTGTTACTCATGCAGTGTGATTGCTTACATGTTGTACCTGTCACTGCCTCTGCCCTTTGTTCAGGCTAGCTAAAATATAGTAGTACCTCATTTCAGTGATAGACTTGACCTAGAGTAAAATGTGCAAATTCTTACAGAAAGTGCAATAATTGCAATTGATTTATTCTTCTATGGGGAAATAATGTCTGTCTCAAACAATAACATCAGCTTTCTCTTAATTGCATTACATTAATATCATATTATTCTGTATTCACATCCACATCCAAAGCTGTGAAACACGTCTGGGTTGTGTTGGGTTTTTTCCCTACCCTTATGACACACACAACTCTCAAAATAGGTTAGCAGATATGGGAAGCCCCTTTTTACCCATTCAATAGAAGAAAAACAAAAGGGAAAAAAAAAGAATTTCAACTAATACTCTGGTCTATAAGCAGGAAAACTGTATTTTACCTACCACAGCCCCATGTTTATCTTTGTTGCTAATCCAGTGGTGGGGATTATGCTGTATTAATGATGTGTGGGAGCTCCAGACTATTTCTTATTCCTGGCTCGCAGCATCTGCTTTCAACAAATGTCTTTTGTGCACATATGTGACCTTTTGGCTACCTACACTTCAGTCCACCTGTCAGGATGGCATCGTGCCTGCTTGTGAGCGTGGCCCAGCTGCTGGGCCATGGAGGAAATCAGCCTCTGTGGCCCTGGAAATGCTTCTCCATTGCAGAATACCTCCCTCTTCTCCCAGTCCCATGGTGCACATGGCTCCTGGCTCTGGGGAGCCACCAACCATCTGATTTCCAGAGGTCACCAGCCTTGGGCAGCTGGCTGGGGTTTCTGGTGAGCCATGAGGGCAGATCTGAGCTGGCATCAAGCAGAGAGCTGCCCTGGCCCAGGAGCCCCTCTGGCCATGGCTCCTGCAAGCTCCGGGCACAGAGAACTCAGGTTCATCCGCAGCAGGAGTCTGGGACCCAGCTGATACCCAGCCTGTCAATCCAGCCCTTTCCAGCAGGGCAGAGTCATGGATAAAATCCCAGTCACTTTTCTCCTTTCAAAGATTTACCTATGCAAGATGTGCCACCTCATGAGAAAGATTTTACCAGCATGGTTTCCTTCAAAATAGCTATATTTTGTGAATGTTGCCTGATTTTTATTTAGAGGGGATGAAACTTCAGTTCAGAGGCAAGATTCCCAAAATGTTGTCAAAACACCAAATTTCACATTATAGTATTTGGCACTAAGACTTTTTTCTCCTTTTTTAATATTTTTTTTCTTTTTTCCCCCTGATTTTCACTGTGAGATTTGAAAGGCAGGGTTTGTTTTTCAACTTTTGTGCAATTGGACACGTTTGCTTACTTGGAACGCAGTAACATGGAGCTCTCCAAAGTCACTTTGGGTTTAATTTTGGCAAAAATTACACCTGTTCTGTTTTTTCAAACTGGAAAAGAAGTCAAAATAGTAGGATTTCCCATGAAGTGATAAGTCTCATTTCTCTTCTGCTTTGGCTGGGCTCAAATCACCACAGGGAGAATTTTCCAAGAAGGTTATTTATAACCCTTAGAATATGGAAACATTTCAGTGTTTTCAACCTGCAGCATGTGGAAATAATCAGGGAAAAAAAAAAAAAAAACCAAAAACATTTCCGTGGTTTTTGATAACTGAAACAACAGGTGCTAGGTCCAGGAATAGAGAAAGAGGAATGGGAATGAAAGTACTTTTAATTGTATAACATTCAAGGAGGCAGTGGGTGGAAATGCCCAAAGAGAGAGGTTAACCCAAACACAAAGGAGGACTTTACACACCCTGCACTAATTACACTGAGGAACTTTTGACACAGGATGTTGTGGAGGCCAAAACTGTAAAAATTGTACATGAGTTCAAACTGGGAGCAACAGAGTTGATGTAGGAAGTCTATAAGGGGCAATTACAATATTCCAGATGTTTCTTCCAGCAAGTCCTTGAGCAACAGACTGCTGGAAGAATTCCTCTATTTCCTCTGCTTCCTATAGCTTTTCCTTAATTGTCTGCTGCTGTTGGAGGAAGAATAACAGGTTGGAAGATCCTTGGTGCCATCTTGTCCTTGTGTTACTGGCTTGTCAGAGAGCTTGGACAGCAGCCATGGCAAATGGAGGGTGTAACAAGAGACTCCAAATGAAATAAGACAAAACAAAACAACAAAAAGTACAGTTTCTTTGGTTAGCATTTCTCTGAAAATTAATTTCAGACAATTTCAGCCTCAGTGGTGTCCCAATAACTGCAGGACACTGAGCAGGGAATCATCCACCACAGAGACCCTGTTAGGAAAGCACAAACTGCACATCAAGAGCAGACAAAGAGGAGGAGAAAAGGAAGATGAGGTTTAGAGATGGTGAGAACAGAGGGTCCTATTTGGCAGCTCTTTAATCTTAGTATTGTATTTGGCACCCAATTACCATAGGATGTGATTGGCAGCTGATTGACAGGATTACGTAATGGAGCAATGTCTGTTGAGCAAAAGCCATATTTTCAGAGGAAAAATATCACTCTGATGCTGGGGATGGGACCAATGCACAGTCTGCTTGGATCATCTGAGGCTTTTGGATAGAATTTTCTCTTTAAGCAACTAAACATTAACAACTCCTTCACAGTGAACTGGGAGTGAAATAGCCATCAGGACTTCAAGGGTGCCCAGATATCTCACCATCCTCCTGCCCATCTGACAGCCCCTGAGGCAGCTGCCAGGCTGGCAGCACTGAGTGCCTGTTGAGCTAGCAAGGGGGCACCCCAGCCTCAGGGAACTCCTGTTTCAATGCAGTCCTAAGCCCAAGGCTTTCAGATATGACACAGGAGAAAAAGCTGCAAATAAGGACAATGGTAACAAAATACAATACAAGATTCAGTGGATAGCACAGCAATTTTCTTCCTGGATATTTAAAATATGCTGGATTTAGTAATTGGGGCACAGTGGTTGGTATGAGCTAGTCTTGTTTGTGTTTGAAGGGCAAGAGAATTTGTTTGCCATTTTTTTCCCACAGGACGACCTCAGTAAATGAGTATCTGGGTCCCTCCAGTGCTTTTTCTTACCTGGCACTTTCTTAATTTTTGAGAATGTGGGGCTTGTTGTCCCTGCTCCTGTAATTCTGGGATTTGCTCACACATTCCTGCATGCAGTGAAGGGCTTTGTTAGATTGTTAGACAGGAAATGAGCTCCTGCAAGGATTGAATCCACACATAATGTGGCTGGAGTGCTCCTGATGGCACCCCTTTAGGAGATGCTATCTAACCCCCTTTGCTTCCAGGGAGAACTGATCACCCATCCTGAACTGACTGTAAAGAGTGAGCAGAGTGATGCCCGAGTCCCCAACTCTCCTGGTTCAGAGCAGATCAGACAGGAGCTCACTCTTACCTGGAAAAGCTCAGAGCAGCACAATAATGGCCCTTCTGTCTGTGCATGTGGAACCCTGGTTGGCCACCCTGAGAGGAGAAGGTGTGAGAGGATTGTCATTGCCCCTGCCCCCGGGACCTCAGCTGGAGAAACAAAACTCACCTCCTCCTCCCAGCTGCTCCCTGGAGAGGCTCTGGTCCTCTGTGGCCCCAGGGACAGGCTCCACTCTGGATTTCTTTGTGGCAGGGCCAGCCTGTGATGGAACAGACATCCTGTCCCCTCAGTTTATGAAGAAGTATGTATTTTATCTTTTCCAGACCATAACTAAGCACTAATTATGTGCAGATCAGGGTGTTGCAAAGCCAGGGAAGATCCTGCTGCAGGGTCCAGGTGTGTGCAATGTGTGAATGCACATGGGGTGGATGTGTGTGGAACACAGCACAGGTGAGATCTGCACTGCAGGCAGGGCTGCTGCAGGTGCTGGGCAGGTCCTGGATCTGCTCTGGGCTTGTGTTCCTGCCTCAGCAGCATGAGAGGCTCTCCTCCTCTGCAACAGCAACTTGCACATGCTGCAAGCTGTGCCCTGCAGCTCTTGGAGAGTCAAAGAGCTGCTTTTGGCTGCCCTTGGATCATCACTGAGCGACTTCTGGAGCCAGTGAGGCCTTTCATGTGAGGCACAGCATGGAGCTCTCTGCTCTGCAAAGAAGAAGGGGGACATCCAGGGATTCTCTTGACAGCCACAGAAAGCTCCTGCCTTTGCCAAGCAGGCTGGAGGACAGGAGCAGCTTGTGGGGCTGGAATATACTCGCCCCAAAGAAACACTGAACACGCCAGGGGAATGAGGGGGATTCAATTTCACTAGCTAGCAAATTAAGTTTCTGTAACCCCTGACCAAAATTCATACTATCAGCTGGAAATAATAAATTTAACTAGTTTCATATGGCTTTGAAACATCCCATAAACAAAATTCAGTTTTTAATTTTTTTTTTTTTTCACCACTGTTTCTCTCTCTTTCAGCGGGACCTGGAGAAAAAATCCTACTGAAGCCAAGGCAGAGACTCCCATTGAGTTCAGTGAGAGCTGAACCTGACCCTTGATAAGTCTCTGTGCTCAGAGAGCTGCTGTTAGAGAGCAGGAGTCCTGGACCACATGCCACAGTGTTTCTTCATAAAGATGCTTTCCTTTGGACAGGCAGCAGTGACAACAACACCTGTGTGCTCACACACAGAGGCACAACAGCCACGCAGAAGTCATCCATCTTAGGAAACGTGTTATGCCTTTTAAGTGTTTCTATATCAAAGACTGATAAATAAAACATGGGTTTAGTGTTAAAAGGGAAAAAGAGCCCTTTTAACAGATTAAAGTGCTCACAGTGCCTGACACTGTGAAATAGGAGTGGGGAGCAGCAGGGCAGTTAAGAAAAAGGACTGCCTATGCTGGCAGGTACAAACTGTTGTGTGTCTCTTAGCAGTCATTGGCAGAAAAAAAGCCCAAAATCTACTTTCCCAGCAAAGCCTTCCTGGAAGGTAACAAACTGAGCCCCCTATAGCTAAATTTCTGTATGTTCTCCAGCTGAGTGTCATGAGAAGAAGCTTTCCTCCCTGAAGGAAGAGGAAGAGAACAGTTTCTAAGCCCATCAAAATAAACAAGCAAACAAAATAATGGTTTATTCCAGCAGACTGAAAGCCCTGCTGGGTTTTGCAACATTTTTTTCCTTCAGCATCCTGATCCTTCTTAAAGCCCAGCACACTGAGTTGGCTCCTTAACTGATTTCCATTTGTTCCTCAGCAGTTGCAAAAACAGTGGTAAAGCCTTCTGCATTTTCTCATTCCTTCACAACTGTGAACAGAGAGTCCAGGACACCTAAACACTGTATTTGTACAGACAGGGACATTTCCCCATTCAAAGGAGCATTAACTAATTACATTTATTTGGCTGAACAGAAAAGCTGATCATTAAAACTGATTTTTCTTTCACTCTTTCTTTCTGAACCTGTGTTACCTTGGTGAAGGGGAGTCCTACAGCAGAGGTCACTGAAAATCCTCCTGAATATTTTATCAGTTCTGCACCTCATGGCTTAGTGTACAAAGACAAACCCTTATGTGTGAAGGGCATGGAGCTGAGGCAGGGGGAGGGGGGATAAACCAGTGTCTGCCCCTACTTTGCTCTCTGACCAAAACATAGAGCATGTTTTCGGTGGAAGTGGGAAATAGAATTTGCACACCATTAGGATCCCACTTGATGTGGAGCCTTGCTTTTAATAGCTAAAAAGAGCCCTAATTAATGTGAATGAGAGCCAGATGACTTTGCTGTCAGGCTGGTAAGGAGCAGTTTTATGATGCCAGCTGGTATCCCATCACCTTTTAGGACAAACTTGCCCACTGCTCTCATGGATTTGAAATGTTTCAGCAAACAGCAAGCCCAGGTTAGAGCACAGGCAGGCAAATCTGTGATGTTCTTTCCCTAACCCAGCCATACACTGTGGCCATGCAGTGCCCACTGTGGAAATGCCATGCTGCTGCCTCTGCCACCTGAGAATCATCTACACACTCATATAAACCATTTCCAAAATGCCCCAGCCAGCAAGACACATGGCCAAAGGCAAGTGGAGGGAACCTATAAAATTAAACTGCATTATTTATTGGAGAGATCTAAGTTCTATCTTGCTCCAGGGTGTCATTATGCACCTCTAGTCTATGCTGATAATAGTCAGCTGCACTCTGATAATGACTTTGATACCTTTCAAAAATTATGACAATTTAACACCTCTGTGAAAGACACCTCTTCTAGACAGACTGGCACCCCTTACAGACAATGATGCTCTTGCAAGGACTGAATGGGACCAGAGCCTGAAAAACCACACTTGATTTCCCCTCAGCAAGGCAGAGCTGATTCTGTCAGCAAAGGGACACAGCATGGAAGCTGCTTGTGCTGGATTTGGGGCTGTACTGGCATGGCAGCTGGTGTTAGATGGGGGTAGAAGAACACCATAATCATATAGAATTGTCATAGATATTGTCCCTTTGCTCCATTCAGCAGGAGAGAAGGAGGCAGTTCTGTGTCTGACAGGCTAGCTCATCCTATGTTCAGTAGGCCTTATTTACTGTTATACCCCATGTGAATTTTCTATTTGTCTCCCATTTATCTCATGTCACTCATAATAAGCATCCTTCCAGCCTTAGCAGGTCAGAGCCCCTAACATTATTTTCCTATATTTCAAAACTGATGGGATGAAGTAACAGGGGGAAATGCTTGTGCCCACAGGAGGCCATTCTGATTTTGCTTTTTAAATTAGTACTTTGTCCCAAATCCTGGAAGAAGCTTACACTTTGGTCAGAAAGTCTTGGATTTTCCATGGTACTGTTTAACTCAATAGCATTTCATGCACTCACGAGGCAATGGCTTTGGTGAAACTCTTCTGCCATTATAGGCCTCGTGTAGAGCTCAAAAGCAGCCTGGGACTTTTCACTTTTTAGTTGTACATAATTTATCTGATCATTTATTGCAGAATTGGCAGCCTGTGGGTTGGTAGCTGAGGTTTGCCCAGCCAGTATCTGCTGCAGGGCACTGAGCATTCACTGGGATTTTCTGCCCACCTCCTTCAGCCCTGACACCCAGTGAGCATCTCATGGCCTCTGCTGACACTGACAATTAGCACCAATTACACCAGCCCTTTTGCAGGGTGAATATTTGCCCACTGGGACCCTGAAAGAGATCTGCTCACTTCACAGAGGCTTCCTGATGTCTGTAAGATAAGAATGATTTACTGACTGCAGCTGGGCTCCAGCAGGTGACTGAGGTGTCATCAGCCTCCCCTGGCACCTTCAGCCTGGCAGACTTGGGGCTTTTGAAGGACTTAATGCCCCTCATCCCTGAGATTATTCCTTCCTTGTTTTAAAAGCTGCTAGGAGATTTGGAGTTTAATCCTCCCTTTGCCCTGCCACGGGAGAGGAGCAGAATGGACTGTCAGATCCACACCCTGTGGAAATCACCCCTCCTAGTTCTGTCAGGGAATTTGTAACTTTTAAACCTAAGAGAGGATGTCTGCTCTATTGCACACAGCAAAGCCCAGCGAAGTAGGCAATCTCCATTATCCCTTGTTGGATCTGTTCCTCAAGTCTGCAGTCTTTTATTATTTTTTTTTTTTTTTAAGTCTGCCATGTAGCTGCCATCTTAGTCCAGCCAGAAGAGGCAGGTGTGGTAGGAGAAAAGGGTGTGAACTGGCATGACAGTGAAAAAGAAACACTTTTAATGAGAAATGATGCTGAAGCCAGCTAAATCAGTGTACTCATTCCTTTGAATTTCTGTTTCCTGTAGACATTTTCTCTGCATGACTGCCCTTCCTTTCCTCTTATTACCAGTAAATGCTGTTGTCTGTGGCATGCTATTAACTTTTTTAATACCCTATTTTAAAAATTAATGCATTTTTAATAAAATGTCCAAACTGATCATGCAAAGAAAATTATCACTTAAGAGGTACAGTATATACTGGTGCAAACTGTAGGTTTCTGACATCTTCCAGCATACACTGCTGGGCAGCAATTTCTGTTCAAAAAATAATGTTTCCTCTGTCAGCTGGATTCTCACTTACTGATGTTGACATGAATTATAGCAGAAATACACACAATGGTGACATTGTGATGTGTAAGCTAGGCCTAAGCTGCAGTGTTTTACATATTCTTATAACAATATTGTTTCCTCGCTTTTCCTTTAGTTTAGAGTTGTTTTGGGGTGACTTCTTTAATTGCTCTCACTCACTAATGAATGCATTTATTTTCACTACTAACAATTTCAGCCACTGAGAAATTTCTACTGAATACTGGAAGTCCAGCAATTCCTGCCGTTCCTCATTGTCTCAACACGAGATGTTTGATATTCTGAACTCTCCTCTTTTTGCCTTGTTTTGCACCTATTTGGTGAAAGGAAGCACAAAAGGTGTTGATATTTGTGTCAAGGCTGAGGCCCCATATTTCAGCTTCCTCCAAAAGAATTCAGAGGCAATGAAACTTTTTTGATCTCAGAACTGTGATTCAAGCCACCTAATAAATTTCCCCCCAACAAATAGTTTTTCTCCCACCATTTCTATGTCAGACAAATGGCAGAAATCCCCCTCCTACCATAAAATACCCCAGTACCTCTATTTTAAAGGGAAGCAATTGTGGGCAGATGAAAAAAAAAAGTAGAACTGTGTTATATCAGAGGATCATTTGTACCTCAAAAAGGAGCTGTAGACAATGACTCAGAACATCCTTCTGACCCACCTCAGTGACACAAAAGCACTCTGATACCAGTTTCCTTTTCTGTTTTGTTCTTCTGATTAAAATTTGAGCATTTGCATTATTGTACTAAACAATTCCTTTCTGTTCTTACCATTCAGAAAACTAATTTCACTTGTTTGTGGATTTTCCCCTAGACTGAGCAAGCTGAAATTCACTCCAACGAACCAATTCTGAAATTTAAAAAGCACCACTTAAACATTATTCCTAAATCTTTTGGAGAGGAAGAAAAAATGAGGGGGAGGGAAAAAAAAGACCAAGATTTTTATCTTTTCTTTAAGAAAAATGGGTGATGCATGAAATTGAAATGAGCTTTGCTGGATGAGGTGATGAGTAGAGATGAAGCATTCCTTTGTTTTCTGAGGGGAGCAGTAGGCAGATCAGTGAGACTGACTTTTTGGCCTCCTAGGCTGCTGGTAAAGGTGCCCTGCCAATATCTTCTTTTTCTGCATAGAGATTTCTCTGTCTCATTCTGGATTCACAATCCTCCCCGGGTCAGTGGGAAGCAGCAAAATCTTGTTTGATTGACTCTACAAATGAGGGGTGCTTGAGCCTGGGGTTCCATCCCTGTTCTGGTTGTCATTGCCCAAATGTCAGATGACCTCCCCTGGGTATTTTTATGCTCTGGCAGATTTTTGGGGATTTATTTTGTTGTTTGCCCTATGGAATGTCCCTTACTATGTGATTATACAGTGTCTGGTGCTGGGAAGTATTGAACAGATTTCAGATGGGTATCTGCTGATATTTGCAATGTTGAAAATAACAGACTTACATCAGGCTCCCCCTATAACCTTAGATATCAGTATCTTCTGGCTGGACTATCCTGTGTTGCATAATGATGGTGTATTAGAGGAAGCTCTGGAGATTCCTCTCTAATCAACCCAGCTAAATCCTTTCAGGGGTCATTCTTTGAAGCTTATTTTGTGTTGTCATTGGCAGATTTTCTCAAAACAGCCCAAGGAAAATCACAGATCTTGTGATTTCCTGAAAGGACATTTTCAGAAGCTCAGGAAAAAAAGAGTCTCAACTGGCTGGGCAGGAGCCTTCTTGCAAAATCTAGCTATAAACTTCCAATATAATCCCCTGTTCCTTGAAATACTAAAAAAATCTCACAACCTGATTGATATTTTCTGAAATTAGGCACAAATAGTTTATTTAAATTGAAAAAAAATCCCAAAAAGAATGTAAGAAATAAGATGAGATGACTAACACAAAAATCTCTCCTGTTATTGTGCTCCTGAGCCATGAGAAACTGCTCAGTGATACTGCACTCATACAATAGTGAAAACATGTGGACTAACTCAGCAGTGTCAGAATTGATTCTGAACCTCAGCTGTGTGCAAGGCAAAAAAAGTAGTATATCCTGCTTTGATTATGGTGGGGTTTAGATTGATCCTTTGGTATTTTCCTGTGCAACCTGGAATCAGAGCACCTGATATTTGTGTGTATTCACAGCCTCTTGCAGCCAGGAGAGCAGCAGTCTGATGGCTTCATCTTACTGCCAGTTTGGAGACCAGTTTAGGCTGGGCATTAGGAAAAAATTCTTCACAGAAAGAGGGATTGGGCATTGGAATGGGCTGCCCAGGGAGGTCGTAGGTTGTATTTGATGATCTCAAAGAGGTTTTCCAGCTTTGTTAACTCTGTGATTCTCTGATATGGTGTCTGAGATGTGCCTGAAGTTCAGCAGTGTGCCATAGGCATGTAACCCAAGGCATCTGGATTTGCAATAATGATGGAGAGCCTTGCAGGATGGAGAGCCTAGAGTAGCCCTCAATCCCTGTGCTGAGTTCCATGAGACATTCCCTAGGGATCTTTTCATCAGCCTCAAGGGAGCTCACAAGATGCCCAAAATCTCTGAAGAGATACAGCAGCACCACTAACAAACTGATCAAAAGTCAGTGATGGTGTTAAAATGAAGTTAGTTCTGGCTGACCTAAGCTACAATGGATTTAAATTTAATTGCAATTTTTACAATAAATAGTAAAACATAGAGATCCTCTGCCTACCACTGAGTGGTATTTCTATTTACATCACTCAGAGGTGTGCTCAGCTTAGGGCTGAGAGTATTGGTGATTTTACTCAGCTTCAGTCACTAACTGACATGGTTATACTGCTTCCAGAACTGTCTTTGCAAGACTTTCCTCATTTCTTCCAGCCTGAAGGCCAGTTTTTCCCAAGGCAGAGCCCTGACCTGCACTGCCCTTGGGGGTACAGGTTGTCTGAAGTGGAAGTGCCCCTAGTCTCCCACGGTGCCTGTCCATGAAGCTTAAATCAGAACTCAACCCTGAAGTTGTTCTTTTCAGGTGTCTGGAAAGATAAAATTTCTTTTCTTAGGGAAGTTTACTTTATTTGTCAATATGCTCGTATTTCCTTAATAAAGGCATTTTATGTACCAAGAGAAGGTTAGTTCCCCCTCCTCTTCTCATTTAAGGGCTAATTCATACGCAAGCTAATTTGTTCTGGCTATTATCACAATTTATTTCCGTTGCTACAGGGCAGCCAATAACTTTAATAAAGGAGGTTCCAGTTACCAAATCTTCCCAGTTAATAATCTGCATTGAAATACACAGGATGAATTGTCTCCCACACGCTACAAATACAGAAAATTACCGTGCTGTAGTGTTATCACTACCACACAGGTACAATTAAATGTGTGTTGTGCATGGAGCTGCACAGAACACTACCAGTAATGTCAAATGCAATTAAAAAGGAACTATTGTGTGGCTCCATCTGAAAAATCAGCCTGTTTGTATGTACTTTATACAGGATTACTCACTGGATAAGGCAATATTGAATCACTTGATGTTTGGGATTCATGGGAGAGCTAAGTAAACAAAGGAGCACAGCCTGCCACAGAGGCTGTTAATAGTGAGGAGCTAAGGCCTTCCACCTTAAAGAAAGCATGAGATATTTATTTCCTGCATCACTGGAACGCTGTTTGTTCATTAATGGTGACCTTATTGGGTATAGGAACTGTTCAGAGTGTTGCAGGTTTTGTTCAGCCATGTGCACTATCCTTCTCTGACAGAAGTGACAGTTTTATACAAGTCCCCTGCTCTCTTTAATAGATCATCTTTCCAGCTCGTTATGCTCTAGTTCTTCTCCCTATATCTTTAAATCTCAAAGTCTTGACCTTCTTTTTATACCCCTGTCAGCATGAAGACACCCCAAATCCAGGCAATCACTACATTAAAACTGTTCCCATCTTCCCTTAACTCAGCTCATGGAAATAAAATAATCTCTTAAAACCCATGACTATATTAAATAAATATGAGCTTAGTGCTCTGATTGCTTTTATTTGGTGGTTTCTTTTGCTTACAATGCAAAACTGCAATCTCCTTGGACCAAATCCTGTGGTGACTGAAAGCTGAACAAAGTTCTGCTAAGTTGCACTAATCATCCTTATCCCCATGTGTGGGGACTCACCAAGCCAGGACAGCATTTGGAGGGAACCTCTCAATTGTGGACATTTTAAAACAGAAGAGGAGTTAACTTTTTGATGGTGGGTTGATAGTTTAATACCTTAGTTCACTATCCACTTAATTGAGGATACTAGTAGGAAAATATTTTTATTTTCTTTGAAAGTAACAGAATAAGCAGAGGAATCCTGGTTGAGAGAACTCCTGGAGCTCTGGGTGCTGTTCACAGCACTGCAGGTTATCACCCCTTGGCATGACACTGACCAAATTGCAGTGTGTTGTGTGATTACTGCCCCTGGAAAAGCAAAGGAAGTCCAGGAACAGATGTTACCCTGTGTATTTTTATTAGTCCTGGGTGCTTTTTTTTCTACCCCTTTTCAATTATTTGATTTAGGCACTCAAATAAACATCACACTTTCAAGAAGGAATTAAAAACACTGCCAAAAATGCTGCATTTCACTTTGATCCTGGTGCCAGGCTTTGCCAAAGAGAAGCATAAAGTCCAATATTTCTAAGATCATGTCCTTGGATAGAGCAAATCTTCCCAGCTCCACCCAGACCACAGGAGCTACAGCATCTCACCCCTATCAGTGCTGAGCTTGTATTTTTATTCCTTCATTGCAATACTCGAAACAATTGAAATGGTGGCCTAAATAACAGCTATCCCATTAAATTATTCAGAATTTGTTCCTTTAAGGGAGAGTTTGAGTGTTGTCTCTCTCAGAACTGCTGAGTTCTACAGTTCTGGCTCCCTGGGCAACATTTCCAGAGCTGGAACAACCCCTTCTGGATGTAAGTTTGGTAGTAATTGTCTTGTGTTGGAGCTGTCAACCAAAATTCAGAATCAGAGCACATCAGTTCATCCCAGGGCCAGTGTGTTCCTTGTGTGGCTGTTGTAGCTTTTGGAAAGCAGTGCCCTCTGTAAAATGAATGAACTGTGGAGGGCAAATACAGGGGAGGCACGTGGGGGCTTGGTGTGGCACAGCTCATGCCAACGTTGCTTAAAATGTCATAACTACTGTGGAGTTACAGTCTCATCGAGTGCGTGCCATAATATTGGGGGAGCAATTGCAGCATGCCTGATTGCTGCCTTCCTTTCCCCCCGCCTTTCTCCCTGGCCCAAGTTCATGTGCATATGCTATCCTGTGGGTGAAAGCTAATATAATATGAATTAAAGAAAATTGCACTACTCTCTAACGTCCAAATCACACAGATTGATTTGCATTTACTTGTAACTGAAAACACATGGCTAGTCACAGCTTAAGAAAAATAAAAAGGATTACAGCAACCTCAGACCGTGACTGAAAGGAGTTATTGAGCCCTTGCATTGTATCATTTAGCTTCACAGTGGAGCAGATACCTAATCTCACATACAACAGGCCATCTATAATCAAGGAGTTTGCTGCTCTCTGGCTGTCCTGGAATGATCACTTAAGCATTTGTCTTGACAGATACCCAAGGATCCTTTGGTGAGGGGAAAGTAGCACCAAAAGAAAAACCCGGGTAGGAAAACCTTTAGGAGACTGATTGAAATTGCAGGTGACAAGGGGATTGATGGCAATGGCAATTAGGCGGCCCCAGGGAAGTAGATAACTGTTAGAGATACAAAAGCTTGGTTCTGCATGTGATGCCACACTCATCCCCTGGCTGAGAGAGTGACCTCCTCTCCCCTCTCCGGTGGCAGAGTGATTTCCAGCAGGGCCCTGGCTCTGCACCTCATTGTAATTCAGAAAAGGCCAGCACGGAATATTTTCACTGTTCTCATACCCTGATGAGATTGTTCTGCCACGACGCAGTCAGTACAGTCTGAGAAAATTACTTTGTGAAACGCTGGGCTTCAAACCATTACCTGAAGTAAAATTCTTAGGCTGAATTTAAAGCATGATGTAATGCAGGTGCTTGTCTCCCTTTTCCCTTCCCTTCCCTTCCCTTCCCTTCCCTTCCCTTCCCTTCCCTTCCCTTCCCTTCCCTTCCCTTCCCTTCCCTTCCCTTCCCTTCCCTTCCCTTCCCTTCCCTTCCCTTCCCTTCCCTTCCCTTCCCTTCCCTTCCCTTCCCTTCCCTTCCCTTCCCTTCCCTTCCCTTCCCTTCCCTTCCCTTCCCTTCCCTTCCCTTCCCTTCCCTTCCCTTCCCTTCCCTTCCCTTCCCTTCCCTTCCCTTCTTGTAACATTTTTTTTTTAATTCTTTCATATTGGGGATTGTTTTTCATAGTTCTGGGATCATCACATTGATGGACAATGCTAAGTAATGAAGTCTATTACTGCACTATTGAAATTATATCAACCACCAAAATGTCTGCTCAATCTACATCAGAGTCACTGCCTTTGGTACCCAGATGAACCAGCTAAGCATAACAAAGTAGCTCCAGCACTCTTTTCCAATGATCTGAAAAGTGGCTGGCTGGTCTTGAGTGTAGTTCTCCACCTGGCATCTATCTGGCAGTGTTTCTGATGGAAATAAAAGGTGGGGGGGCATCGGAGGAAACTTCTCTCTCTGAAAGAAGAGAGTGATTTTATTAAAATTTGAATTCTGGAGATTTTTTGTGTTTTGTCTTAATGTCTAGTGCCAGTAAGTTAATATTCTCACTGAAGGAAATAAAAATGCTTTTAGGAAAAGAAACATGTGTGTTTTCCTCTTCTTTAATTTTCTTTTCTTTTTTGAGTGGTTGGTATCTATTGAGGCATCCAGAACCCCACAGACATGGGCAAACTTCAAGTCTTTCTGAAGTGATGCCCAAACAGAAGAAGCAGTGTGAAAGCAATGTCAGTCCTGGTGCTCACACTCATTTTTCCATAAGGTCATGTTCTGATCCAGGGGCATCCTTTTCTGGAATTAAATTCCCAGCTGTGGGGGAGGATAGCCCAGCCTCCCAGGGAACATCCCCTCAGTGATGCTGAGCTGAAGCTTAGGGTGAGTTCTTTGTGCCTTGCAGTGGTGGTGGCATTTGGGGTTCACGTTCACCCAAAATGTTGCCATTGGACGTGGCCCCTGGACTCCAGCAGGGAAAGGAGTGAGGGGCCCAAGGGGGGTGGGACCTGCTTGGGCAGGGCTGCTCCAGGCACCAGCTGAGCAGGGGCTCCCCAGCCCTGCAGATCTGACAGGGCCATTTCATGGGGCTCACACCCATCCTCATCCTCACCATCCATCCTCATGCCCCAGCTGCCCCCTCGGCGTGTCATTTGTACATAAACTGGAGACAGGTTTGTAACATAAAACAAATGACCTTTTAATCCTTCCAGGGGACTGAATGGGACTAATAACAGTCTTAAACTGGTTTCCATCAGAAAGTTGTCTGGATCTATATTTCTGGATTCCATTACTTTCAAGAAGGAAAAAAAGTAAAAATCCAAACAATGTTTTTTTCTGCCTTTTATTCCTCAAGACAATGATCCCATTGTAATTGTCAGTCATTAAACAAATCTCTCTGTGCAGAATATAAAGGAACCACAAATACTGACATCCCAAAATGAAGAGATTCATTAATCACAAACACAATGAATAATTATTTTTAAAAGAGGAAGCACAAAAGGCCTCAGGACTCTGAGCTTGCATGGTGGGATGTAGTAGCTGGGAATATTGCAACCCTATCAGTGCTGCCTGCCCCACTCAGAACAATCTTTTCCAGAATATATCCTGTTGGGCTTTCTGTTTGTTTCATTATACTGTTTGTTTGTTTGCAGCTTAGGCCAGTCCAACTGGCTGTATTACTCAGTAGGATGCTAATAAAATTTAATAGGAAACCTTAAAAAATGTTTATTTAAATGTACCATAGAAATGTTTCGTTAAAGATAAAATATTCCCTCCATATCCGTATGGTTTCTGTTTGAAATGCTTTTGGATTAGACTCAAGGCATTTGGGAGTTTGCCAGGAAGGGGTGTAAACAAGGGAGGCGTGGAACTTTTATTCTCAGAGAATGTATGGCAGATCCAGGGTGCAGCAGTGCCAGGATGTTTGTGCTTTAAATTCAAATCAGATACACAAAAAAAACCCAAACAAAAAGCCACTACTTTGACTCAAGAAAGAAATGTGCTGGGGTCACCTTATTGAAGAATTTAGATAAGAAAGGTTTTATTAATTTCTGTGGTTCTTCTGCCCGCCAGAACAAATTTTTCTGGATTATAATTGGCTATATGTAAGTATCTGATAATTAAGAATATTTTATTTTATAGAGCAAATAATAATTCTGATTTTATGCTATCATTTTTATAAGTATTTACATCAAACCTATATTTGACAAAGTCCATTTTTCATCAAGAAGATGTGTCTTACTTTCAAGAAATAGGGCTGGAAGGTCCCATTTGAGATTGTTCTGTTTCTGTACCCCCAAAACAAGATCAACTCATTTCTTTTGCTTTCCTTTCACGGAAACCTCTAATGATGGAAATTCCACCATGTTTCATGGAAATTTCCCAACTATTTATCATCTACAGATTTTTCCTGATGTTTATCCCTACATCTCCTTTCGTGCAAATTAGACTATAACCCATTAAACTTTGTCCAAACCATAGAGGACAAGGAGAACAATTCCTTCTGTCTTTGCAACACTTTTTCACACTCTTGGGCTGTGTTAGCTTCTTTTTTTTATTTTTTTTTTCCTAGCTGAAGCTACCCAGTTCTTCCAAAAGAGATTGATTTTCTGGTCTGTTTAATGTTTTTATGCTCTCCATTTGATGCTCTTTCACTGGCCCACCTCTCTTTCTAATACATTGCCAAGGACATCAGGTGAGAAGCGCTGTCTCTGCGTGGCCTCATGGAAGGATTATTTCACAGGACTTTTATGTGCAGCTCCCCTGTTTACACAGCCCGCTCTAATATTTATTTTTTGCAGTCGCGTGACGATGTTGACTCAAGCTCAGTCTGTGAACCTTGGTAACCTTCAGATCCTGTTTCACAGGGCTGATGCCCAGCAGACGTTTTGCATCCGGTGTTTGTGCAGTTCATTATCTCCACTTAGAAGCGTCCACTTTTCTCTGTTTTCATTGAACCACGTCCAGTTTTTCTCAGCTCATTTCACCCATTTGTCAAGAAGATTTTAAATTCTAATCCAGTCTCTCAAAATTATTGCGGTTCCTCTGTGCTTGGTATTCACCCATTAAAGAGCTGCCATCATACCTCAAATTAGGGGGTAATCTTCCTAACCAGTAAACCCTTTAACCAAGTGTATATCCAAGAGCAAAAAGACACCTGTCACATGCCCTGGAAAGCTGAGAAGAAGGTCAGCTTCAATCGTGGCTCACTCGGGTTCTTGAGAAGCCCAATATTTCATTATCCAGATGGCTTTGGGCATAGAGAAAAGGGCAGCATGGCCCAGACTCAGGGCTGCCAACATTTTATCTAGCATTAAGGAATTTTTGTTACCCAGAAACCATCATATCATCACAATGAGGTGCTGGTCACCCCACCAAGACACAGAGTGGAAACTGCAAGCTGTGTTAATGAGCCATTTGGTGCACAAGAATTACTTGGCAACTGTCATGCCTATATGTGAACATAATTTGGCATGAACATGCATTCAAATATGCTGTTAAAGCCAAGTATGCCTGTATATGTTACATATTATACATTTCTATTTATTATAGATGCATATGTTTTACACTGTAGGAAAAAAAAGTAAAATCCCTTTTCATTTGACTTACACTGATGCTGTTTACCTGTACCTGCTGCAAAGGAATCCATGGTATCAAGTACTCTCCTCACTCCAGCCAAATGCATATTGCATCTCCCTCTAGTGGCTTAACCTACATGTCCATCCTCCAACAATAACTACGTATTGTACTAATTCCATTTATCATGAACCAGAACATAATTCAGTCAGGAGAGGAGATGAGCTCATTTATGAGCACATCTTTATTTTGAGCTATCCCGTTTCTGTATTTCTGCTTAAAGTCTGCTTGAATGTTGTACCAAACTCTGGTTTTGCAGACAGAAAATAATTATATACATAAAGAGGAAAATGTGGATTTTCAGTTTAAAATTACTTTGGTGTTAAGCCAGCAGAAAAAATGAGACAAAGGCCAAAATTCAAGCCTGTCAGACAGCTCTGTAGTGAATATCTTCATTTTTCTTCAAATGAGTTGAAGCATCTCAGAAAACAAAACATGTTTTGTTTTGTTTGTGACATGTTCTGGGAAGCTTTACAGAGTTATAGCCAGAACTGCCTCTCTGTTGCACACACCCCCTTTCATTTACAGTCACCATAGTTTGGAGTGGTGGCTAATGCCCAGATAAGTTTCTAAATCACTCCCACTCAAGCTACTTGTTTTCAGACTTGCAGGTAAGTCATCACCTAGCTAATCAGCTATAAAATGAGGCTCTGAGCAGTATTTCCCTTCCATCACTGAAAAGTGCCATATGCCTCTGAGCACACACAACCATCCCAGCTAAAAGCCGACAATGTAACTACCCTCTGTGTTCATTAGAAATTCCGTGCCTCTCTCCAGCCCCGTGTCCTTCCTCCACAAGACACATAAAAACAAGGTCTTGGGCACTTGTGTTAATTAACATTCCCCCAGACCTTTTTGCAGAACTGGAGATAATAGTCCTGGTGTGCTGGCCAACTTCCAGTGTGCAAATTGCATTCGGCTTAGCCCAAATTCCCCTGGCAGCTGGAGGTGGCTGAGGTATTTGGATGTTCCCTGTCCTTTGCTGTGCTGTGCACACAGAATAAGCCAGGCTGGGAGCTGGGCTACAGGGGGAAAGGGAAAGATCCCCTTTTGGATAAGGGAACAGCTAAAGGTATAGTCAAAGATGAACACAAATACAAGGAGCTTATCCACTGCCCATATGGAAAGAAAAGAGTTTATTTACTTCCCACTGACTAGTTTCTGGCAATAAATTAACAAGTTTTCCCATTTATCTTTTTTTTTTATTATTACACAGCTGCTCTTATAAATCTCTAGCTATAAATCTGAGAGAGGAGTCCGTAACAAAGCCATAATTAAGTCTTAAAATGTAGGTGTCATTTTATTAGTTCCTGGGTCCGTATTCACATTCTCCATAGTCCTAAACTGGTTATTTTCTTTTTCAATAGTCTCATGTACAGCTAGTTGAAAACCTAATGTACTTATTACAACCTTTTTTCTTTTTTCCTTTTTTTTTTTTTTAAATAAAGGTTAAGTTCTTGCAATGAAGCCCTTTTGGCTTTGGTATCAATACAAATTCAGTTTCTGATACTCAGTTTGGACCCTGAAAATGTAATTAAAGCCTTGTCACAGACAACTTATTTTTCTTCAAGTGAGAAACACTGGATCAAAATTTTGTCAAATACTTCTTTTAGTGTAGCTTTTCCTAGTCTGCTTCTACTCCATCATAAATTACTATTTCTACTGAGGCTGTGGAGAGAACTTATAGAATCTGGATCGACTGTGATATTGGTTGAACACTGGCAATCATTGCCCAAGGATATTGTGAAGTCTCCATCCTTGGAGATATTTAAAAGCATCTGAACACAGTCCTTGGCAGCGTGGTGGCCCAGCTCAAACAGGGCAGCTGGACCAGATGATCTGCAGAGATCCCTCTCAACCTCAACCTTTCAGTGATTCTGAGATTTTTCACTCATTTCATGTCGTTGAAGCTTAGAGACCAGCAGCATGATCCAAATGTAAGGCTGCCAAAGAGCTGACAGGAGACAGCTTCAGGTTGACAACCTGATTCTTTTGTAAATTCAAACGAGAAAACTGAATGTGGGCCAGCATCTCTGGGTCATAGCAAATGTTTATCCAGCTCAAGCTGGTGTGATGATGCTGATGCTTTAGGAAGACATAATAAGGAAATTAATTTAAGCTCTTCCCTCTTCAGTCTGAAGATTCCATGGTTTGCAGGATCCAGCTGAAGGAAAAGGAGAGCAGCACAGGGGACAGCAGAGTATAAGGAAAATCACATTTCCATGGAGTTCAGTGTTGGAACGCTAACACTACATTTGACCTGAAAAGTATTTCCCAACAAATAAAACCACCCTATAAAAATATAAATACTAATAATAACTCAACTATCCAAAATTTATCTAAAAACAGAGAAATCCACAATTCAATATGAAATTACTCTGCAAGAAATCAAATTGAATATTTCAGATTTAACCCTGAACTATTCTGAGGCCTTTGTCAAAATCATGCAGCCCTTTTGCTTCAGGACAACAACTTGATCCAAATCCAAACTATTGTAGGATTTTCTAGATCAAGAAGTGAAATTATTGGGTTCTAAAGGACAAAAAAGACATTTCTCACTGACATCTCTGAGACTTTCTCACTTGATGGTTAATTCTTTCATTAAAATCTTATCTAACATCTTTTTTCTTAGAAGCTGGAAGGACGGAACAGGACAGGACACCCCCTATCTTGGTTTTGGTTTGTTCATTAGGCCATCAAGGAAGACTAGTATTGCTGCCCTTGAAGTTTTAGATCACTGCTTATTTCAAACTAAAATGAAGTTGTCAATCCCTGGTATTAGCTTTTCAAACAAACTAAGTGATATTTATGATAGTCTTGTATATTTATCTTCAAGATGACTTTATTTGTCCTAGGTTGTGGATCCCTGCTTGATCTTAGATTATTATGATTTGTTTGTTTTATCTGCTTCTCAAAGATTTATATTCTCAAACTCCTCCAGTGGCACTAACAAAGGTTTGATAACCCAAGTGATAAACCAGTTCTGCTTTTAAGTTTCTTATAAAACTTCATTACAAGTGAAATTAATCACTGTAGGTTTTAATGTGAAGAGAGGACAGAGGCTGTTATTTGATGGCCTGTGTTCAAAAAGCTGGGTAAGCTTTATATCACTCTTTATGATAATAAAAAATTACGGTGTAGGACCAAGGTCATATCATAACACATGAACAATAGCCCAGTGTGCTCATGATGCACTGACAGAGGATGCTGGTTCAGCTTTATGGCTCATACTGCAGCCTTCCTCCACTTCATATGCACTCCTAATGCATTTGCAGTTCAGCTCCTACCTGAAAATAGACAATATTTTAGGAATAAATGATTATATTTAGTTCCAGTTTACTCAAGAAAAACCTGACATATGCCTACATGAATGTTCTGGATCTGTGTTGAACTAAAGTGATGATGCAGTTACTTGATATTACCATTTATATCCTTATTTGTCTGTCTTGTTCAATGCTTTGAAATGCCTCGAAGCTCCAGAAATAAGTAGATTCTGACGGCAAAAGGGAATGGCATGGTTTGCTATGTTCCAAAATCCTCCATCAATGGGAAAGAGTGAAAGAGTAATCATATTGAGAAGCTGACTGCTTATTGGAAATGAATATATCACTTGGGTTTTTTACTTTTTTTTTCTCTTTATTCAGAGCAGCAAAATAAGTGTTTAACACAATATTTCCACCTTGCACCTATTGATGCATGAAAAGCTGTAATACAGGCTTGTCTGGAATAATCTTAAAGAGTGTGTCTGACTGCAGCTCCAAGGCAGTGAAAAGGAATTGTTAAAGACACTGTTAAAGAGTGTCCTCAGCCCCCATTCCTGCTTTCCCATGGAGTGCCCAAGCACAAAGAGTCACAATTTCACATAATCACCCATCTGCTTTTTTCTACCTTGCAATCCTGAGACCTGAGCAGAGCCTTCTTAACCCACTGAGCAGAAGCTTTTGGACCATAAACATTAACAGATGTTTGCACATGTGAGGGATTTCCTCACAGTACCTAGCTGGGTTTAGATATGTAGCTTATAAATATATAGGGGATAAAATTATGAAATTACAGTAGGAAATGATCTCCAATTCTGCTAAAAGTCAACTTGCTTGTTGTAATTTTGGAGGTCTTGAGTTTTCTTGTTATGGTAATGCTAAATTGAGGCTATACTAAAAACAACCCTTATTTCATCCACTAAATAATTTGATTATCAAATAGATGATGCAATGTAACAAGCACAGTGAACAAGAACTGTGCTGTCCCTTTCAAAATTATTACTAGAGCCAGAATCTAAGCAGCTGAAAAAAGTTTAACTCTGTGACTACACCACTTTGCAACAGCAAAGCCTGACCACTTAATGCTGTGGAAATGCAGTGAGAATCAGCAATTAGAGGCAAATAAAATTGTGATCAGGTAATTTGATGCAATACACACAGTGTATTGCATCTCCTCCAGTAAAATGAGAACAGATTTGAAGGTTTTAGTCATAAAACAGGAATTTAAGTGATAAAAATATTCCGACGTGAGCAGCAGCAAAGGAAGTCTATACAGCTGCTTTGTGGAGTAATTTCATGCAGCCGTGGCTGAATGTGATATTTTTCTCCTGAACCTGAAGGAGGGGGATGACTGATTTAAGTGCTTCATGTGATTAAGTAGACAAGGTGGCCATTTTTATGCATTTATGCAGAAGCAATAAAAATGTGTGGCCATGCACCAAATCCTAGGGTCAAAACTGCAGTTACTACTTAGGCAAAACTCCCGTTGACATCTCTACTTTTATTGAATGTGGGCAGTGAGCTTTCTTCCAGGCTCTTAGCCTGTCCTCTCATGTTCTTAAATAACACCATGAGGTGACTAAGAGGGGGAGGAAAAAAAAACTGATTCATGTAGTCGTTTGAATGCCTAAAAACCCTGGCTGCCCCTTTTTGCACCCCCAAACCCATGAGGATCCAGCAGAGGGGTCTAGAGGGCATCAGGACAGTCACACCCATGAGCTGGAGGCTTGCAGGAAGATCTCTGATGAGACAAACCCTGCTGCTGGGGCTTGATGGCATTTTGGGAAGTAGCTCAACATAGTGTGAAGTGGCAAAGATTGAAGCTTTATATGAGCATGCTAAAAGACAAGGACGTGCTCTGGTGTGTGCCTGCTCATGGCTGATGCTTGAACAACATTAGCCCCTTGTGTTCTGTTTCATGATGAAATCAAGATGGATTGGCTCTGTCTATTAAATTTTTTTTGATATGTGAAATATTTTTTTCACATCCAACCCATTCTCACAAGGGTCATAAGGACTTTCTCAGTCTCTCCGCCAGAGAGAGCAGGGAGATGGAAATACACTCTGAGCCAAATGTACCCTCTTCTCCATGGAGCCTGGCACATTTAACCAAGTCTTAGGAGTTCAAAGAAGCCTCACACCAAAATACTGCACCATGCTCTAAGCCTGCCAGTGCTTGCATTGCCTGATTTCTGACTCGAATAATAACAATGAAACATGATTGAGCTGCTTGACATTTACAAAAAGGTGCTTGTTAAAAACAGTTCCTCCCAACTTAATTAACGCTAAAACCCTTTAGGTGTTCCTCCAAGTACATATTAAAACAGCTGTCCTTTTCCCTGAAATGGAAGTAAACTAGAAGTGAGCTTCAATAAAACCAATGGACTATGACTTCTCCCAAGCACAACTGTAATGAAATGTTACTGCTGTAATATCCAGCTAAATAAAGAGTGGTGAGCTGGCTGGGCCAGCTGCAGTGGCAGATGCAGACAGGATCATGGGCTTTAAACAATGCTATCACTGAATAAACACAGACAAGGAGATAACATTTCTACACCTCCCCAGTTTCCATGAAATTAGTTTTTGTTATTCTAAATCAAAAAACCTGATAGTCCTCCCAGGATAATAGGAATGGTGGTAATTGTTCCATACATGGTATCATAAACTGCTATTAGTCATTGGTCAGGAATATTTGGAATTATGTGTCTGTAAATTGCACTGCATATTCGAGGAGACTTGATGCTTTATTGATGAGAGAGATTAGCCACTGATTTATATACCACCCTGTGTGCCACACTTTCCTTCATAAGAAACTTAATGCATGACTTAAAGGCCACATCCAAACTGGAATCTTTCCTTACGGAAATAGCCCAGTAAATTCTTAAGAACTGACTAAAGGATTAAGTTGAACAATTCAATACAAATATGGCCTTTTTGTGTTAGATGTGGTCAAAAAGGTAAAATGTACATAATTTACAATATACTGAGATTTGAAATTAAACACCCTCCCAAACTGAGGTCAAAGTTTAAAAATTTCTCCAATTTGGTTATTGCATATCATATCATTTGAAAGTGTCAAAAAACAGAATTTTTAAAAAATGGCAACAATATCCATTAAGCCTTTTTGAAATTGCTGTATTCATGTGAAATGTTTAAACATTACCAGCATTTTCCAAAGGAAAAAAAGTACTATTTAGTGTTCTCAGTCACTTGATAAGGCAAATGCAATAGTAAATAAATGCTAAATAGGGATCAAAATTAATCTTGCCTCTCAATCTAAGTGTTGAACTCTATAATGGTCCAAGCTCAGAATCTTATGTAGTCTACAGGCCCACTGGTGTTCATGGTCTGGGTTTGGTTATATATTTGATCCTTGCAGCATTTGTTTTCTTTTATCCTCCCTAAAACTGAACTTTTTGCCCCTTCAAAATTGGCTTGGCAAGATAAGAATCTGTGTGGTTATAGGATGTAATAATGTATTTAATAATGATGGGAATGATTTTCTCGTATTAAATAACAGCATTTTACCCAACAAGAAGTCCCACTGAAGTCAAAAGGCCACTTGACACTTGGGTAATAAAGTGCTCCCATGCCATAAAGGAGATTACTCAGTCCTGTTTCTATGGGTTTTATTGGCCAGCATTTGAACAGATTAAGTACTACTATTGTGGAAGATAAATCATCACAAACTCACCATGTCATCTCAGCCCATTTTTATTGTATTTGCAGGGAAGGAGCTTTAAACTCAGATAAATATTGAAGATGACACTTTCACTGAAAATAACCAGTCACTGGGAAATAAATGAAATGTGCATAGATATTGCTTTTAAAGATAAAACTTGGTTCTCAGGTTTTTTAAGGGCATACTGACAATAAACCATCAAAATAAAACTTGGTTTATCTTGCAGGAATTCATATGGAACCCATGGAAGAGTGCTGTGAAAATCTGTGTGCTCCCACGGGGCTTTCAAGCTTCTCCAGAAGCCAGTGGTCAGGCTCCACAACTAAGAGCAGGAGGAAGCTGCAAGTGTGAGAAAGGCTGCCTAATTCTCCCTGTTGCTGTTTCATATCCCTCCTTTTCTCCTTCTGTGTTTACAACAAAGAAACTTTATCTCACTGTAATGTCCCCATCATTTTTCTGGGGGAATGGCAAAAGTTCTGGGAAGCATTAATATCTTCTAATATAAATGAACAGGAGAAAGCAATAGTGAAGCAGAAGATATCCCATCATTTAACATAACTATCCTGTAGCAATCAGTTTGGGAGAACAGGCACTGACACTTGAAGGGTAAATATATTTTATTACCCTTTGGGCCAGACACAACAGTTTATCTTTTAAGAACAACTCAAGGGAACATTTCCTTCCCTCCCTAGCATCCTATTACTGTATTTTAAGAGGAGGGGGTGGTTGTTTACCATTGTTATAACATGTCACCAAACAATTAAGCCTCCTTCAACTAACATGATGGATTGGTAATTAATTTGCTCAGCAAGGTAATTCATGCATAAAAGCTCACCAGATATCAGTTACCTGTTTCACAAGAACCAGGGCAACCCTCAATAAAAAGGATCCAGATTGTCGTTAATTTAGAGGCACATATTTCTACTTAAGCAGATTTTATTAGAAGAATTTAGACACACCAAAGAAAAGTACATACAGTCAGACTTTTCATAGAAGCATGGGATGGTTTGAAACTTCTAAAGTCCATTTAATTCACTAGTTCCTGCTTTAAGAGTCCACTTAGTTACTTGATCATATAACAGACTTATAACTATCACTAGCAACATCATCATTTTTCACACTGGAAATGAATACATGACCTTACAAATTCTTTCTTGTAGGCTGAAAAACAAGTGACAATTCCTTAACCTCAGGTTTCCTGAAGAGATATCAGCGGTGTCAAGAGCAGCAATTAAGAATCACACGAATACAATAAACAGTTATTTCTTTTCCCTTCACTATTAGTTAATCCACCATTTCCAGGAAAAGGTGATCAGGTACTGAAGAGGTTAGCTTAAACAACAGACAGGTTTGGTTCTTGGTCCTTTCTCCCTGATTCCAACATTGAAGCTTATCTGAACACTTTTTGGTTTGAGTTGGGTTGGGTTTTTTCTTTTAATCAATTAACAGAATTAGTTACAAAGAAAAAGAAAACCCATCAATTTATGTTAAACAACCCTAGTAGCATTTCAGCATCCAGCACTAGGAAGTGTTGCTTTCCCTGTACTGCTAATATTGCCTGGTTCTAGTCAAGAAGAAGTACTACTAGAAGTACTTCTAGTAATTTCTAGTAAGTTATTTCCATATATATATGTTAAGTTCAGACAGTTTGGGGTTGGTATCATGTGTGCATCACCTGAGAGGGCAGAGGTAGATTTTCACCCACAGCTGTGCACACATATATCCTCACAGCTCAGAGCAGGGTGAGAGGATAATCTGCCTATGACACACACTGGCACACACTGGTAGATGCATGTTGATATGCTGGCAGACCTTGAACAGATTTTCTAACCAGAGTTTTGTAAATCCTGCTTCTTCCAAATTACATCAAGGAGTGAGGCAGAGTTTCTTTCATGCAGGTTTGAGAGCCGACCACATCCTGTTATACTCCCTACATTGCTGATGAAGCCTGAAAACATTTGCTCTCTGGTTAGGCCATGATCATGTTGGGGGTTTTGATAATTTTTCAATTTTCATAATTCTTTTCAGTGATTTATCAGAGTTGCAATTTTTTTCTGCTTTGTCTTTATGCATAGTTCGACTGTTCCTCCCAAGGACACTTCCCTCACTGCCAGACAATGACTGGATCAAATAAGGGGGGTTTAGACCCTTTTGCTTCTTTTCAATTAGTGAACAGACTGAAAATGGAAACAAAGCATATTATTTATGCCTTTCTTTCCTTCATTACAACAGCTTTCAGGCAAGCCAAATGAAATTTTTTTTACACTTTACATAATTATCTTTGAGCTTAATGGAATTATGGAAATTTGTTAAAGAGCTGGCTGTCTCTGGCTGCTGTAGCTCACAGGGAAATGGGGAGTAGCCACAAACAAAGGGAGTCCATGAAAAGTTGCTGTTCTGTATTAGACGCCTCTGTGTTGGGACCAATTTTCAAAAGGCACTCAGGCTTTATGTTGCAAGTCTTCAGGAAGGATCTGAAAGCATTTAATAGGTCATTTGTGCACCATCTGAGCAGAATTTGAAAAAGTCTCATCCTCCTTTGTATACATATTTTTGAAATACCAAACCCATTGCTGGTGCCGTTTCCGTGTGACTCGAGCTGTTGGCCAGAAAAGCCATTTTAGAAAGATGTGGATGAGTGCAAGTATTCATCCATCTATGGCTTGTGTTGGGGTGAAAATACCACAAAAAGCCAGAGAGCAGCTACGGGAAACAGCAAAGTTCTTTGATTTATGAGATGGATATTTTATATTGCAGGAACACGATGTTGAGCTGAAGCCAACAGCTGGAAAATTTGGACTCAGTATGCCCAAACCTGCCCTCTGCCTCCCAGCATGGAAAAACCCCAAAAACATCCTGTTACACAACTGAGAGCTGCTAAAACCTCCTTTCCATCTTCCCTTCTTTCACCCTGTGCCTTCTCAAATGTGCTACTTGGGCATATGAGAGTAGCATACCATAATGCAACAAAAGTGAATTTATCTCTATCTGATGCTCCTGAGACAATATCAGTAATCCTTCTCTTTCATATTTATTTCACTGGTGGTGTTTTTCTTTATATTGAAGTTGCCATTGTCTGCTCAGAGAAGAATGGAGAGCTCATCTCTCATAAAATAAGTAAAATTATGGCTATGTTTTCCTTCTGCTGTCCCTCCCTAATGGGACTGTTGCCATTTTGAGTAATGAACCTCTTCTTTGATTCCTCCTTCTTTTCTGCAACCATGGAAGAAACTTGACTATAAATCATTCAGAAAAATAAATAACTTTTTTATCTGTTATGCCTGATTAAGTGTTCTTTATGTTTATGCACTTCTCAGGAAAAACAAAATCTAGATTAATGCTTTAGCCAAGTCCATTTTTTGTTTTAATTTGAAAAGTCAGGGAAAGAAAGGGTTATTGAAAGAGGTAGCCAAATACCCTTGGAGGAGGGTCAGGCACCAAGGCTCCTCCATTCTGCTAAACATGACCAGAAACCAGTCAAAAGTCAAACAATCAGACAGCAGTTTTGAGACATATTTCTGCAATTCAGTATGATCAATAGATATTATCACAGAGAAAATACTTACCCTAAAAAAGAAATGAGCAAATAAGCATACAAAATATGGAAACCTGATTAATATGAAGGCAAAGCACAATAGCTTTGCTTCGAATCATCTGTGGGAAAAAAATGAAGAGTGAATATTTATAAAGGACCACTCATCTACATATAGCTACATTCATCTATTTCAAATTTTAAATCTTTGTAAAAAAAGTAATCACAGAAAAAGGGAAATGGAACTGATTTCTGTCTTAGACCACCAGCAAGTTTCTGTCTTGAGGTGGTATGAAATCCTGATTTTCAAGATCTCTGGAAACAGCCTTAAAAAAAAAAAAAAAGAGAGAGAATGCATATTTGCTGTTTTGAGTTGAGTTCTCATTCCTGAGATGTTTCATTTACGAGTTCTGTGTCTGATTTGCCTTAACTTTGAGAGATTCAGCCAGTCTGTGATCATTATTAAGCTATTCTGTGCAAAATACAGGATGCTTTTGACATTTCCCATCAGCTGCTGAGACATCTGCAAAAACATGCAATGAGTTTTGACAATCATGCATTCCAATATTTACCCACTTGTCCAGATATCTGCTTAAACGTCTTTATGCTCTGCTCAGTTTATCTCCAGGCATGTTTGTTAAGCAGGACACACTGCTGTGCAGATGTAATATTCTATCATCTGCAAAATATATTAAAGATGGAAGGTTTAAACCATAGGTTAATGAATAGCTGTAAACTCTGAGAGTCAGTTCAAGAGCTCAGAAGGAAACGTTTGGCCCCCTGGCTGAGTTCATGTTTAAAGGGAAATGAAGACCAAAAAACCTTAAGACTGCATTAAAAGTCCTAGTTAAAGGGTATTGCTGTTGTTTGCACTTAAAACCATCCAATGGGAGCTGTTATTTTCCTCAGATTTTAAGAGTTTAATTTAGCAATTTGTTAGTGAGGAAAGAAGTTCATTTTTTTAGTCACTCCTTTGCTCACATTAAGTATTGCTTAATTTTAAGCAGTCACTAAGTGCACAGAGGATTCACTAGGTCTTGTTCTGGGCACAAATATCAAGAAATGCTTGAAAACATCCTAAGTATGGGAAAAGGTTATTTATCAAACATACTTAGCTGGTCATCCCAAGTAATAAGACCTAAGACTTTCAATAAATATGTTCATTTTTCTGGACCTAAAGACAATGTTTTTACAGTGATATTTCTGATCTTTTTTTCTTCATTTGGTCATTTTCTGGAAAAAAAATATTGTGTATATGGATTAAATTTCTAAGAACATTTTTATAATGGCACCTGAACTGAAATGGAAAAGGTGAGGGGTGAATAGAGGAATTATAATGTAGATAAGGAAGAGACCAATAAGAGAGAGAAAGAGAGAGAGAGAGAGGAACTGCTGTAATGAAAAGAGGTTGCCTGTGACATTTCTGAAAGAAAGATTTTGGGACAAATTTGACTTGATATTTTCTTTGAAATGTTGTCATATAATTACAGCTGAATCTGGTATTTGCTGGTATTTGGTTGACTCTTAATACCAGATGGAAGGTTTTTGTGGTCTTCAGAACATACCCCAGTCTATCAGAAGGCAAATGCCTGTGTTGAAGCACAATTAGAAGAATTTCTACAGCAATCTGGGAACTCCTTACCTAGAAACTGCAGAAATGGTAAAAAAATGTTGGATAAATCAGGAGTGTAACAGAAGGGCAGATGCATAAGAAGAAGCAATACTGGAGAGTTGCAAGAAATAGGAAATGCTGCACACCAAATACTACTCCTTGTGTGAAACAGAAGGAGTAAACAAGAAAGAAGTCTGTGTCAGAATTACTAAAAACAAAAGTAGAAATCCAAATGTCTGAGATTACAAGAATCTCTTGAACCAGCTGTCATCAGATCAATTAAGACTTAGAACTACACCCATCTATTATCCATCTCAGACTGATAGTCATGAATAACCATACAGGCCTTCAGTGTAGTGCAGCTGTGATTTACAGTGTCTCAGGAAGAGTCTTTAAAGACTGTTGATTGCTGTTATTTTATATTGAAATATTCTGATTTCTTCTGGAATAAAATTTATGACTGGGGATCAAGAAAGAAATTTAATCTGAATTACATGGTTTGAATTGCTGAAATAATATGGTGAAGTCCATCCTTACTGAAACAAAGGCTATAATTTTTTCACTGAAAAAATACTAGAAAAGTAAATGCGAGGAGAGGAAGGAAGTGATTTAAGGCTAAGGAGTGTTTGCACAAAAAGTCAGGAAATTGAAAGAAGCAGCCTAAATGTAACAGTCTCAAAACTTGCAGTTCTTCATCTCTCCAAGAAAGCAGATTCCTCAACAATTGTGTAGGGGGATGAGCTAGGCTAACCCTGGAACCACAGTGTGCTGCCTGAGCTTTGGAATAGGATTCAAAGATGCAAAATCTGAAAGTTCAGAAGAGGGACCCAGTGATCCAAATATATTTATACATTTTTGCTCCTGAATTTTTATCCATCATATAGACAGCAAAACTTACTAAGGCTGCTCATGTTTACAGGGGATGAGGCAGGGGTTGTGGGTATGAATCTAATGAGAGAACGAAGTTATTTAAGCCATTATGCCCACAGTACCAGTATTGAATACTTGCACAAAGATTCAGAGGAAATGGGTTTTGTATCAGCTATGTAAGCAAATGTGGCCCATAAAAGATTCACCTGGCAATGACAAAAAAGTTAGGTGGATATTTTTAAGAGTCACCTTAAAACAGTAATTTTATTGAGTAAATTATTCAGTGTGGATTATTCATGCAATTCTTCTTGTGATATGTGAGAAGAATGAATTTAACTATTTTGAAACCATATACATGCTCGTTTTTTAGTCAGTGAAATTCCAGAGATAATAGAATTTATTCATGAAATTTACATTTCAGTGGTGTAAGAAGCTATTACCAAAATCATAAATGCAAAACCACAGAATATACTGAAGAAAGCAGTGGCCTGTAATTTAACTGAAGATTTTATTTACATGTTAAGCACACACAAACTCAGTTAGATGGGGTAGCATTTGGACTGGCCCACATTGACCTGTTGGTATTTTACAGAATGGCTGGTGAAAACACTGCCCTTGGATCCCCCTTTAAAAGGCTGGTCCATAGATAAGTGAAAAGGATGGAAAAGCTCTGTCTAATTCCCATGGGCTTTGAACAGGACCTTTAATATTACATAGAGGTTGAAGCAATTTAGTTCAATTTCAGAAATGCTATTCACTCACTTCCGTAGCAAGCTGGAGATGCAGGAGTTGGCCTTATTAAATATTTGAAGAAAAAGACCCCAAACATCTGACACCCCCAAGCAGGCTTCAGAGATTATGGAACAAAAGGTAGCTTGCAGTCTGACCTTGAGCAGAACACCGGGCATGGCTCTTCTTGCTTGACTCAGTCCTTTACAGAAATTTGATTACATTTTTTTTTCAGCAAGAGTCAAGAACAAGCTATGCAAGATGTTACAGTGAATAATTCACTCTCTCATCAAATCCCTTACTTTATCTAGTGTCTACCTAGTTCACAGGAGTATACCTAACATTATTTTAATAATCACCCAGTAACTCTGTGCACCCAGTCTGGTACAACCCTGTCCCTCTTGCCATAGCCTCTCCTGTTGTCACATAGGAATTTTTTTATAATCATGGAGCCATTTTTAAAGACCCTTTCCCACTGTTGGAGCAGAACCTTCATTCTTCATGCCTGAATGCCTGGTTTTCTTCTTGTCTGTAACAAATCACATAGTTTTTCCTGCTGCAATCCACTCTTACCCTGCTATCCAGATCATTCCCTGTCAGCAATTCATCTTCTTTTTTATTCATCATGTTCCAACTCAACGTGTCATCTCCAAATTCTATCAGCCAGGATTTTGAGTTCTCTTTCAGATCATCAGCAATGTTCCAGAGTTTAGGAAGATGAACAGCTCTCAGCAGTCGCTCACCAGAAATTCATATAATTAATATATGCCATTTATATACATTTGAGGTGTGTCATGTGGATTTTAATCATCCTTTTCACTTATTAAATAACATACAAGCCAAATAACTAGTGCAGTCTCAGTCCCCAACACACAACCATGCCCTGATGCAGCCATGTAAGGAAGAGGTGATTGCAGTCATTTTGTAATTACCACATCACGTTTGGCTGTGTTACTGGGGGATCTACAGCAAGCCTATGGTCCTTTGAACATCTAGATTATATCAACTATGTGACATTTGTCAAGCAAGTTTATAGAGTAATAAGCTTTTGGTCAGTTTGACAAGATTCCAGATGATACACCCTTGTTATTATAGCCTCCCTTCTTTCTAAGTTAATTGAAACCAATACTAGCTAGCCATTATTTTGTTTGGGAAGAATGTCAGGGTCATATCACCTATTCCATTCCAAATAATAGACTAGCATGAATTTCCCTTCTGCCTTCTGGATCTTCTCAATCAACAATAAAAGGGGTTCTTCAGGCAAGTCTTCTAAGGTTTTTGCTTGATAGCTATCCAGATCTAGTATTCAACTTAATTTTAATCTAATAATTTTATATTAATCGACAGAAAAGTAATTCCTCCTCATTGAATAAGATTATCCTTTCTCTCATTTATATCTAGTGAAGTAGTAGCACCATCATTAGTATTTCCTTTGCTCTTTTCTTCTTATTAGCCTGTTATTATTAGTCTGAATTCTGCAGGCTTAAATTGTGCATTTCCTCTTTTTGTAAGTTCTTAATTTTTTCTCAGTTTTCTACAATCCCCAGTTTCTAAATTCCATTATTTCTAGTGTATCATCAACATTTTCACCTGTTGTAAAAATAATTTTATTAAGATATAGCTTTATTTTGCAACCAGCATACTGTTTTGATTTTTTTGTAGCGGGCCTGTGCTGTGCATTACATAAACATATTGGAGACCAGTTTCCACTTAAAACAGTGGGCTTTTCAGACTTTTTTACAGGTCTTCTGCACAGGGTGCCTTCACTTGAAGTGGGAAGCAGGACAGTGGGACACCAGGGGTGTGATGAGCTGACCTGCTACTACTTCTAAGCCATAAGGCTGCAGTAGTTTCTCCATCACATGGTCCTGCCCCAGGCAATTCCTTCTGGTCATTTGCCTGCTCGGTTTCCTGTAGCAAATGTCCCCCAGATGTCCTCAGACAGAATCACTTTTGATTTAGCATGCTGCACCATATGAAAGGACAGAGGTTCTCCCAAGGTACTTTCTTACTACTAGGAATCGTTCAGAGCCAATCACAGAGTTAAACACAGATTAAATTCATGTGGCTTGAAGCTTAAGGAAACATTAACACAAATCTCTGCAAAAGCCAGCCACCATGATTTGTAGGTGAGCCTTCCCACCTGCTTGTAAGAGAACAAGTTTTATGGCCAGCTTGGTTTTCCTTTGTGCAGGAGGAGGTTTCTCTCCCTTTTTCCTCCAGATTGCCTCAGCAGAGAGAGTGTGTGTGTCTCTGGGGAAGGAGAGACCTGTGGGTACAAGGGCAGCTGGAGTGCAGAGATGATGTCAAATGAATTTTAACATAGCTGGCAGAATGTTATAAAACAGGATTTTTAGTGTTTGAGGGATTTGCATGAGTTCCAGATGTTCACTGTATGATCAATCTTGCTATGTGCACAAGAAGTATGTCCCCATGCACGTGTAAAACAAAGCCTGCCTAACCTAGGGAGTGCATAAGGGCATGGTTGCTTTCCTGGAAGTCTTTTGTTTGCTTTTCTGTTTAGATCTTGTGTCAGGTCATCCACGGTTTCTGTCAGCCTCATGAGATTCATACAGGCCTTTATGGCTGCTATGATGATGTAATGCCTTGATTTCACTGAAATTGAAGAATCTGTATGAAAGAAAATGGATTTTGAATTACAAAAACTTAAAGTAACCTGCCTGAGTTTATAGAGATGGAAACAGCATTTGAAGGCACAAACCAGCCTTTGAGCTGAAGATTGGGAAGGAGTGTTCTCCACAGTCAGGTCATGCTGTAATTGTTTCTAAAGCATTCCTTGTCACATCCTCTAATGAAACTGCTGCTGGCCAGGGTCAGAGACAGTGCTGCAAGAGCCAAATCCCTGGCTTGAAATGGTGCAGCAATGCTTGAGTTCCTGTCAGTCACTGTGAATTTACTCCATTATAATTTCAATTTATAAGGTATCAGACCCTTCATATTTCACAGAGAGCAACAGTTCTACTCTTTCCAAAAGCATCAGCATTTAGTGTTAAAACAGCCTACTTCCACCATGTAACCACAAAAAAACTGTGCATGAGGACTATTCTGTGCAGACTATGCCTCATATTTTCATTCTCCACAAGCAATATTACAGCTTAAAGCTACTTACAACATAAATAAAAATAAGTGAATAATAAATGAAACAGAAACTGGGAGCTGGAAAGTACCAGGATTAAAGCAATGCACAAACCCTAAATCTTAGATGGAAGGTTTCAGGAAGCCAAAGATGGCAGATTTGATTTGTTTTGTCTCACTGACTCTGAAGCTGAAGCAGAGATGAAGAGGGCATTGGGTTTGTTGCTCAGCCCCCAGGAACAATTGTACTTGAAACTGAAAGACTTTCAAGCTAAATATTCCAACTGTTGAAGACTTAGCACACAAAAGGGTCTCAATTGGTTCCAGCCATGGTCATATATTGAAATCACGCCACTGCCTCATTGCATTACAGTAAATATTATCACCAAAGACTGGAAATGGGTGGGCCCACTGTTTGAGACCATGGTTCACTGAGGAGCATAAAAATAGAAAGTTTTCACCTACTTTTTAACTCTGCTGTGGAGACAGACACAGTGTGGGGAGATGTTCTGGGACCTGACAGCTCCTCTGCCACGAAGCCCACAGAGCTCACCAGGTGTCTCCAAGGTGCCTGGGGTCCTGGCAGAGGCAGCAGCAGTGTTGGGTTGGGAATGCAGTGTCCAGGCTGGGACCAATCTCACAAGACTTGCCTGAGTTCCCTCTCTGCTCTGCAGCCCCACACCTGCACAGCTCAGCTGCTCCTGGTGCCCTGGGCACAGACACACCACACGTGTGCCATCCCCTACTCATTGCCAGGTGACCTCAATTTCACTTCCCCAAGGGACCAAAAAACCAAAAAAGCAACCACCTGAACCCAAGAACCAGGAATTACGATTTTTGTACTTATTTATAATTTCATCATGGCTTGGGTTAACTTGCTGAACTAGCATGATTCAAATTACTGTTCCTCACAGGAGTGTAATGAGATTCCACTCACCCTTTTCTATTGCTTTGCAATCCTCACATTAAGGCATTTATTTCTGTGCAGGTGCTTTCTGGGTGGTTATTGTCTGAATGAGATGGAAGCAAGATTTGTTTTGTTTAACATTCACTGTCACACTATTTGAAAATCTCAGTCTGGTTTTACCAACCGGCTATTTTTTCTCTTCACGGAAGAAGAACATCCTGAATACCAAATAATCCGTGAAGTGTGTTTAAGCACAGTATTACTGGAACAAGATTGCTGCATCATTTGTGAACTTTCCCATGGGGAAACAAAAAGGCAAAGCTGCAATAAATCTCCAAGTAAATCTTGCTATAGTGGAGATCAGTCAGAGACATCCTTCATTCAGAGGCAACTAATTTATTCCTAAACCAAACAGAAAATATTGCTATCAGTGTCAGGATTTTCCAGAGGTTGAGAAAATTGCTATAGTTGAATGAAAGAATATTTTTAGCACTCTAATGACAAAATAAAATTGCAATTGTGCTTCTCTTGGCTGCAAGGGAAACACTAAGAAAGTAAGAGACCCCACGGTGTGTCTACAAGGGAAAATTATTCCTTATTTTAGGAGGATGTATGTGATTCCATGTAGTGACAGGGAGGAGAGTCCTATGGAGAGGAACTCATGGAGTGACACCTTGATGCTCTGTCCCCACTGTGAGTACTTGAATAGTGGGGTTTAGCAATGAGAAAAGGGCTGAGTGTTTATTACTGAATTATGCCCTGGAGGAGGAGGTTTTGAGGATTTTTTATTGTAAGTGGTCCTGAAAGATTTACTTTTTTGAAACTCATGAGCCAAAAAGCTGTGATTCTCAAATGCAAACAAAATAGAGGGCACTGCTATTCTGTGGACTTCATGAGGATCTTGTTCTGCTACACTTTGCAGCTGTGGCTGCAAAGAGAACAAGGTTCAACTCATCTGTTTGTGGGTATACCACAGATGGCTACATCACAGCTGGTTTTCAGGTCAGCCAAGGAGGGTAGAAAGTGGCTCAGCTCACCCCAAAGAAGGCACTGCTTTTCACTACAGGAACCATACCTAAGCTCTCCTGAATATATCAGGAAAAATTCTCCCCTGTGAGGGTGCTGAAGGCCTGGCACAGGTTGCCCAGAGCAGCTGTGGCTGCCCCATCCCTGGGAGTGTTAAAGGCCAGGTTAAATGAGGCTTTCAGCAGCCTGGTCTGGTGCAAGGTGTCCCTGCCCATGGGAGGGGGTTGGAGCTGGATGAACTTTAAGGTCCCTTCCAGCCCTGACTATTCTGTGATTTGGTGCTATTGACCAAGATTTATTTGGCTGCAACAAGAGCTCAGGATGATGCTCTTAGGTCAGACACCTTCATTGCAGTGACCTAGATTTCAGCAAGATGGATTGCACGAAAGCCAAGCAAACACAGCGTGTCCAAGGTCAGGTCTGCAATCCCCACACGTGCCTCAGATCAGGTCTCCATGTGTCTCCCTGCCCTGCTTATGCCATTGTGGCTCTGTAAAGAACATTTCACGTGCTCTGCTACAACAAATTTCTGCAGCTGCTCAATGCATGCAGCTTAGTGCCAGGGGAAAAAGTACCGTCTACTTTGGGAAAACACCAAAACCAGCATGTTATGAATATTTCCAGGGTGTGGGGTGGAAAATTAAGTAAAAAGAAGTCAGATGGGCTTTATTTTAATTATTCATTATATTTTCTTGCAAAGGTCCACATTTTCTGTGAGGTTTTACAGAGAAATCTTCTGGTTTGGATCCCTTTTAGCTGAGGGGAGTGTGGGGTGAGGGAGGGTGTTAGGGATGAAGAGGGAATTAAGAAACAGGATTGCACCGGAATCAGAAAATCTAGCTCCTTTCCTCCATTGGCACTCTTTTCTTCTCCTCCTTTAAGAAACAGGCATAATAAGCCTAAAATTGTCATAATTATGTTCTTTCACATTGTCTTACAATTTAATTATTATTAAAGAACTATTTGGATATCAGTTACAACAGTCTATATCCAGTATGGCTTCTCCAATGTCAATGACCTTGCAATAGTATAAGACTGCAGTGAGCTCAAAATGAGCCCTGAAGCCTTCATTATTCTCTGTGAAAAAAAAAAAAGTAATTTCTACTCATTTGTCTCATTCTGAATTTCAATGAAGCCCTTAGTAATATCTCTCAATTCCAGTTTTAAGTATTGATAGTAACCTGCTGTGTGACACATATAATATCCAGCATTGCCTATTGCACTCTCTTTCCAGTAAATAGGAATGAGCCTGAGGTAATCTGTGGAAGTGTAAATTCAGTTGTGCTAGAGGGCTTTTTGTGGTTAATGGCTGTAACTGTCATAGTCTTAGATTCAAATCCAAATAAATTCTACTCCATCCTGATTCCTTTGGCAATTTGCCTATATCATAAGGCATCAGTGCAATGTCTTATGATGCACACAATGAGGAGAGTCCAGAATGCAGGTGATTTATAGAAATGGTGAATTGGGCAACTATCCAAACTTAATTCTTGTTTAGGGTTTGCTCTTGCCTTCCACTGCTGTAACACTGAGGCACTTGGGTTGTTTCCCTGCTCTTCTGATTATGCTTTCATGAGAGAGGCAGCTGTGTGGGAGGTTTGGATGCAAAGAGCATAGAGATCAAGCCTTGACTTGGTGTGGAGTTGCTGAAAATGCTTAGGGCCATATTCAGATCAGCTGTTGAGAGTTGCAACTCCATTAGTGTAATTTAAGGTTGTAATGAAAAGTAGAAAAAAATCTTCTCTTTGGATCACCTTTTTAACCCAATGTCTTTATTTTAAGCAGTGTTTTTGAAGAACTGTAAGTGAATCCACATCCAGAATTACATTGCCAGTAGCAACTCTCAGAAATGTCAGTAAAGATAACTTTGAATCTGACATATTGTTAAGTTTGGATCACTCCCTTGTCAGTGAGACAACTTCTCTGCAAACCATCATTATCGCATGTCTCCTCTAGGCAGAAGCACTGAGAATTTTATATTTAGAAAAAAAAAAAAAAAGAAGAAAACAGTAGTAATGACTAGGAACATCTGTAAAATGAAACACCCTTCTTTGTTTATAGTCAGGTACACAAACACCCATAGTAGCATGATCCTTTAGAGATGTTTGCTCTCCTCAGACAAGGCCAGTACTGAAGACATCAAGCAAAAATTTGTGGAGTTTCTGTATTTTGGCATATCAGTTCTGATTCCCTTCTGTTGCATTGATCAGATCTCTGCCTATCAAAGAGAAGGTGGGAAAAAGTGCTGTGTAACCTCTACAAAAATGCAAAAAGCATCATTAAGCCAGACTAGCAGATGCACAGAGCTGTCACTTCTCCAAATTAGTGAAAATGAGAAAGAAAGAGGCACAGGCAAGCAAGCAAAAAAAAAAAAAAAAAAAAAAAAAAAAAAAAAAAGAGAAATAAATAAGAATGAAAACATGCCTCTAACTCTCTGCCTTCAACATTTTTAAATTAGAAAAATTCTTCAACTCCAAATCTGTAAGTTTGTATCCTGTAATAACTGCCAGCTGTATCTGTTCAAGCTGTTCAAGCAGGTATTATTCTAAATGGATTAAGCATAAAGACTCTGACACTCTTGGTGACTGAAAGAGGAATATCATTATCTGTTGATTTATATATACCATTCCTTGTCTAGGTGCTTTCCTCCTCTGTTAAGTATACTGCAGCTAATACAAAAAATTGCACAATTGAATGGGCTGAAGAAGTCTGATGGCAACACGGAATTGTCACTGTTTTTCCAGTGTTCCTCTTGCAGGTGACATTCACAAAGGTCTATTGTAAAAAAACAAATGTAGAAGTTCTAAACTTTGCCCATTCCTTGGTAGCAAGAGCAATTTTACAGTTTTAGGAAAGTTAAAGAAGGAAAAATTTTATTGTTAATATTATTATATGAAATTGAATCCTAGAAGTTTGTGTTTATCTTTGATTCAACCAAACAACTGGAGTCCTAATGGCCTAATGACTGAGGGCTATTCAAACTCACAGTCAACAGTTCAGAGCAGATCCAGATGCCAATAAAGTTACTACAAAGACTCATTTAAATCAGAATCACAGGGTTCTGGGACTGTAAGTATCCAGACCAATGGTATCTAGTCTGAAAATTTAAGAGATTACCACAAATCTCCTGCAATTCATGACTTGCACCCTTGTAACCTGCCCAGAACAAAAGGTAAAATACAGCATGAATCTCTTTCAGTCATCTGTAAAGAAACTGCAGGAGACACTGCTCAGATGATGAGCAGCATCCCATCACACATCTGCAGTTCAGTTGCTTTTACTGGTGTGTTGAAATCCCAGATCTCCTTTAGCTGCTATTTTCCTGTTTATTTTCTTTGGGCTGCCCAGTGGCAGGATAGAGCATCATTTTCACTCCTGTGACTTAATAGTCAGGACTGGTCACTGATTTTTGTCCAGTTAAAGCACAAAAGCAGAGCTGCATAGGAAGTCTAAGTAGGCTATGGTTAAATTCAGGGCTGCTTTGTAGAGGAAATGGGACAGGTGGACAAAATCACTGAGTGGTTCAGCCTCCTGGAATCAATGACAAGTACTCACAGAAAAGAAATTAACTCTGAGGTCCAAAAGGGATCCAAATATAACCACATTATCTCATGTGTCTCTGTGTTTCTGGTGGTGTGTCAGTGAGCAGTGATGTGTTGCATCAGATTGCCACATCCCAAGTACTGGATGTCATATCAAACAAGTGAAATACTGCCTAGCAAACACCAGACTTAATATGATTCATCACCCTGAATAATCAGTATGTTGAAACCCTCTGTAATCTGTGCTTAGAAATATGCAGTGGTATTTTTTTTCCACTCTAATCTATAGCTGTAGAATGGAAACCATAAGGTCAGATGTGAAATATGTTGGAGATAAGCCAGCTGGTGAATAGGAAAAAAAAAAAAGGTTTTAAAAGAAATAAACTCACAGAGATTCTTCACTCCTTAGGAATAAAATTTAAGTATCTCTCCAGGTGGAAGGATAAAATGACATGTCAGCTGTGTCACTAAAGTGGAAGGAAATGTTAATTCCCCCTTCTCCACAAACATCTCATGTGTGCCTCAGTTTTCCCCAAATGGTAATATTTTAATGTACCATGAGAAGACAAGGAAAATAAATATGTTAGTAAATGTGAAGCACTTGAATTCTGTGTGAAAGAATGCACAGAAAAATGAGCAGAAATTCAGGTGGAAGACTGGACATGCGCATCTTAGAGCCTTTTTTACCCAAATGCAGATTATAATATAAACAAACAAAACCCCCATAAATTGACACTGAGTTGGTGTGTTTTCTGTCAAGTTTGAGAAGTCAGTCAGTCTTTGTCTCTTCAATCCAGGGCCGAACTTGTGGGGTTTGAGTGTTTCAAGAGTAGCATCAGTTCCAGCCAAGATGTTTCCCCTTCCTGAGGCTGCAAAGCTGCGAAATTCTGTTTTAAGGGAAACCATTCTTTTGCCAAGGAGAAAATCAATTGAGTGTTAAAGGGCCTACACTGCTCACTGTTTGCCAAGAAACCTCTTCAGCAGTGTTAGAATTACAAATGAATGTTGCTAAGTATGTATTTGCATTACAATGTCCCTTGAATCTAATACTAGGACTTGGTTTTGGGACTACAAAGGATGCAGAGGTGTCTCTATTTCTTGACTTTTTTGTTTCAATGAGCTGATAGAACGTGCTTTTACAACAGTCCCACAGCATGTTCTGACATCTATAATCATTACTACATTTTCACTATTAGCCTGGATTAATAATTCATTAATGGATTGAATTAATTTCTTAATGATTTGCTATACTTGAATCCTGCACATTTTAAAATTAGGGAAAAAAGCCAAGCTTAATGAAGGATTTGGAATCAGCTGGTGTAAAGCTAAATTAAATTGTGTGCTACAGAGCACTACAACCATGATTTGAAGGCAGAATGAAAGGGAAGGAAATCAGAAATTATTTCCTGATTCTCGCAGCATATCAAATAATGAATGATCAAGATTTGCTAGTATATTTTAATTAAGAGTAATTTCAAAGAACATGAGTGCTGAAAGGGGATCTCAGCTATCTCCTAGTGTTTACAGTGCATGAGGAAAACACTGCACTCCATTGCCCTTGCTGTCTTATGCAGCCCATGCTAAAGAGCTGCCCAGGCTCACACCTGACAGTCTTTCCCCACCAAAAGGACACTCCCAGTCACCTCAGCACGGACTGCAGAAAAGTGCAGGTCCAGAAGAGGGAATTGCTCTTCAACACTGATCACAAAGTGCCTTTTGACTCTTTTTTCACATTCCCTGCAGTGGCAGCAGCGCACAGAATCACCAAACAAGCCACAGGTTTTGGTCTGCTCTCACTGGGTCTACTTGTGAGCTGCAAAATCACAACTTGAGTGCATCTAGAAACCACAGCTGGATTGCAAACCATGTCATTGAACAAACAGCATCGAATCTGTTCTCTGAAAACGCTTTCCTTCTGCTGGGTTAGTGCACAAGGGAGACACAGCACACATATTAATGATTTTGGGCAACATATTGCTCTTACAGTAATTGCTTTTACTGTTATCTTGGAGACTTTGAAATGACTGCAGCAGATGTATTTTGTGGTGCACCCTGGTACAGTAGTGCTTCCATTTATTATTTATCTCTATTTGGCTCTCTTTCACCTTTTTTTTTTTTTTTTTTTTTTTTTGGTGTTTTAATGTCTGCTTTATCTTGGTTTCAGAGGGCCTGTTCCTGATTTTGGAAGACACCACATTGCTAATTTGACCTCAGGCCAGGTGCTCTCTTGGTGTTAGCATCATAAATAAAAATAGGAGCAAAAAATCATAAGATAGTTTAGTTTGGGTGGGACCTCTGTTGGTTTTCTGATCTTCTGCTCAAAATAGGTCCAAGTTTGAAAGTAGATTCGGCTGTCATGGTAGTTCAGGCTGCTTAGGGCTTTTCTCTGATTTTTTTTAGGATATTTAATTGTGAACATTTCACATCCTCTCTGGGTTACTGAGGTTTACAGTGGTTGATCAAACTTCTTCACATAAAATTTAGAAAAATAATCCTAGTATCTAATCATTATTGCCTTTGTAACAAATTATAAGTGTTGCAAGGTGCTCCTCAGCTGTGCTCTCCTGAGAAAGGTCAGCTGCATATTTTCCATAAGCTCCTATGCAAGAATTAAAGGCAGAAATAAGAAACCCCCTTAACCTTCTCTTCCTAAGGCTGAGCAAACCTGGTTCACACCCCCTCTCCTAACATAACCTGTGCCTTGTTATTTTAATGGCTTTGTTCTGGGCTCACCCAAACATCTCAATGCCTGTTTTGTACCTGTAGCCTCAGATTAGGGATGTGTTTGGTAAGCATTACTCTGGCAACTATGAACTCCCAATGTTTCCATCAAAGCAGAATCTGACCAGAGTCTCCAGAGTGAAGTTAGAACTCAGAACTATGGGTACAAAATTAGAGGCTTTAGTAGCTGAGGAGGGGCAAAAAATCTGTGTTAGAAACCAGCATGGCTCCTCTGGTTTTCCCTTCCTGAAACCAAAGGTCTCAGCACTGCGTGGGCTTAAGAATGCAATTTAGGCTGTAGAAATTTGAGCTACTCTGCATTTGATCAGAGAAGGAAAGGATCAGGTGAGAACCAGTTCACATTTGTCTCCTTCTCCAGGGCTGACTGTAAACCTACTGCCAGTTTGACACATCCTAATGCTTTCCTAGTCCCCATAATCAGTGCAGACAGATACAAACAGAGCTATCTCCAAAAGCCAGGGTCACCTCCCTGTGAAAGCCACATTTGAAATGCAGCATTCAAAATGCAGTAGCACAAACACAGCTGTGCAGGACCCTTGACTTGGGAGGGAGAGGGAGGGCATCCAGAGGAGCTGAGACCCACAAGGAGCTGTGGTCCCCATTCTCCTCTAGTGCACAGAGATCCCAAACACAACCTCAGCAGCCCACAGAGCATCCTGGGGCTAGGCATTCTCAAGGAAAATTAAAACACCAATCCTCAACAGATAGATATAAGTGGCTGAATGATGAAAGACTCAATAGCAAGACCAGAAGACCCACTAACATTGGGATACATTAGGCAGGCTTCTGGATCTCTTCTGGTTTAGATTTGCCTGAAAGGAGTTTGGTTTGCATGCCTCAACACCCCTCTAGTGTGAACTAGAAGACACTAAGTGGGGAAGATGGACCTGCTCACTTCAAAATTGTTCTTCTGATCTGAGCTGAAGTGCTCATGGAGCACCACTAAAATCTATTTTCATTTCACCTCCAGTCCAAGGATATTAAACAAAGGAAATGTATTTTCCTGTTCTGTTAGGAATTTAGTGTCATATTTATTTGACAGCAAATAGCATGGAAAGAAAGAAAGTGTGTTTTGGGGCCTCATCAAACTTTTCTAATCGGATTTTAGTGTGCAATTTAAATGGTGTTTTGCAGTAAATCAGATGATGTAAAAACTGTCTAAATCTATTCTTTCCATTGTACAAATCCCTTTGCCTTTGGGATCAAGTGTAAAATGTGCCTTACCAATTTCACTTGCAATTGGGGTCACCATCTGGGGTCTGTATATTGACACAGTACACATTAAACATCACTACTTTTCACAAAGTGGTTTTTCCAAGCATAAAATGTTATTATTCTATGATTCCATGATTTGTCTAAATTACCCACCATTTATTAAGATGATGATCTCTAAATATTGCTAGGAGGTTGAATTGTGCTCCTGTTGTTGGAATTTATTGAGTATGACTCTAGTTTCCTCTGTGTGAAACACTGTAATAAAACCACAAAGCAATGCATCAGAGCTGTGATATAAAGGACACACTTTTTTATGATCAGATACTGTACCTGTTATATGGAATATCTGTTTGGAATAGATGTGACAGACTCCAGAGACGGTGAATCACTGGGCTCTGCACTTCTCTCAGTCTCTCTGCTGGATGCTCAGATACACCTGTACACACTTGTAAATATATCTGACATCAACACACTTCTCCTCAGTGACAGAGAGTAAAAAAGAGCGAGGACAAATGTCAGGGAACTGCAGTTATCACTAAGGAAATACCAAGCCAGGGAAAAATTTGCTCTTATTTCTTTTCCAGAAATGGAGGAATACATTCGCCACCACCAATTTGTGATTCTCTCAGAAGTTTTTATTCCACTAGACACAAAATAACATCTGTGAACAACCCTCATTCAGTCATCAGGAGTTCACTGTGCTTCAGCTGCTTAGTGTAGCTCATGGGTCAGACGCTGCCTTTGTGCACCCTCAACTCCAAAGTTTTCCCTCTTCAAATGTCACCACCAGCAGTGCAAGTGTTGAGTTTCAGGATGCCTCCAGTTGATCTGAGGGGATTATTGAAGGCACTGTACACTGCAAATGAGCAGAAGCCCCTGGGCTTTGGCTGTGAGGGTCCCTGGTAGCTGGCAGGGGTTTGTCCCAGTCCCTGTGTATCTGGCAGTTCTGGGGTACCCAGCAGCTGACCTCTGCTTCCCCCATGGCATCTCCACCTGTACCACAGCACCTGACAGGGGAACCCCAAGGTAACCCCAGGGTACCCCAAGTGGTGACCTTAATACCAATATGCCACTGATGCTGTTTCTCTGGGTGGATGTTACGTTTGAGAGCCAGGCAGAATTAAGTTTAGAATGCGTATAAGAAAGAGAATTATTGTATTTCATAAAGCTAAAAAAAGCAATAATGCAAAGATGTCAAACTAGGAACAAGGTCCAAGTAAAAACTGCCTTTGAGCAGAGATTCTTTGGGCTTACCTGTTGGCCAGCTTCCTCTACATTAATAGTTTTCTATTGCTATTTTGGAAGCTACTGAATATATTGCACTGGTTTCTGTAGCTGTCACAGGAATGTCAGGTCATTTTGCTCCTTGGGGATGATATTCATCCTCTGTCTGTCTCTTAATGTACTAATACAGCTCCATTCATACTGTAGCTTGCAATCTTTAGTGTAGTTCCCCTTACAACATCCCTGGGAGGTAAGCAAATAGTGGGACGTGAGGAAGTGCTTTTCCCTTTTTATAGGACAAGTGAGACTGGAAAGAAACACTGAGGTTTTACAGCACATAAGCATCTATTGCTCATTTAGAAGAAAAATAAAACCTCCACAGAATCATCTATGATTCATGCAGTGTGGGAGGCAGAGGAGCTGAACTCCAATGTACCATTTTCAGCCTCCAGGGTGGGCTTCTCCTGGGAACCCCACAACATTTCCTCTCCAGACAGAGGGGAGATCAGCCCTAAGGGGTTTTCCATTTCACCTTGGCATGTCATCTACAACAAACCTGGAACACAAGGAATTCCTCCTACAGGGTTCAGTTACCTATCACTTTCTTTTCCAAATAAATCAGCACTGAATTGTCAGACAGGATTGCCTTCTCTAGGTAAAACATGATCATGAATAAAATAAAAATGATGAAGAAAGAAGTCTAGGAAAAATGTGCAAAATGTACAGAAGTAATTAACAACATTCAGTTCTCAGGGCAACCTAACTAGGTTCATTTTGTTTTGCAAAAAGGTATGGGTTTAATGTTCAGACAATCTATAGCTGTCTGACTTAGATATATTTCTCTAGATTAGTTATTCATGTATATCTTTAGATAAAAAGGTAAAAAAAAAAAAAAAGGAAATATAAGGGTCAGTAAAAAGCATTCTACATGCCCACTTCAGCAGTAGAACATGTGAGGCTTTAGAAAATAAAGCTTCCTACATTTTTCTCTCAAGTAGAGATAGACTGAATCATTCCATTTATCAGCACAAAGCTCTTTGTTTCAGTTCAAATTGTGTTGTGCAGCACTAATGATGACATCATGTAAAGAGAAAGCAGGAAGATAATAAAGTAGATGAAGTGCAGGAATCCTCCACTCCAGCTTTGCAGACTTTTTGTGTTGGTTTAGGTTTTGTTTTGTTCAAGGCATGAACAAATATTGGAGTGAAAGTATTTTCCACTCCATAGTAAAGCCTTGATTTACAACAGCCTTGATTTACAACATTAGGAAAGGGGTTTATTCTTTTTGAACAATTGTCTTATCATTTAAGTTTGCCTCTGAGGATATAATTTTTAAATAAATATAAGTGAACCCAGAGGAGGATTACATACTAAATAAAATTATCCCTGGGGTAGAATTTTAAGTTTACATCTTTCTCAAAGAGCAGTTTTAAACTTCTCTTTTCTCTAGAATTGCTTCTAAATGTGTGGGCTCCAGTCATACAGGCTGTCCCTTCTACCCACCTCTCTGACTGTCAGCTTATAACTGTGATGGTTCTCTACATCCTGTCTCTCAAGGGCCCAAAAGGTACCTTGGAAATAACCAGCAGCTAAGAAAGAAAGTCCTCTGCTCTCTCACGCATTAGGAGAACTTGGCAGCTTGGTGGAAGTATCACCAAAGCTTCCAACTTCATCCCAGCTCATCCAGGCAAGAGGGACCAGTGTTTCACTCAATGGCAGCTCAGTAAAACCTTGCAGAGCTGCAAGGTCCTGTCCCAGCTCCTTTGGGGCAGTTCTGGGTTTGTGGGTAGTAGGTGGTGCCATTGCTGTGTACATCTGTCTCAGCTAAGCCAGCAACAGTGCCCCTGCAGTCCCAAAATAGGTGCCTGTTTTCCAATCAAAAAGAAATAGTGGTGCAATGTAACTCTTTCTTTTGTTCTGTTATACAGGGTGGTAATAATGTTTGAAGGTAACAGTCAAAATCTATTTCCAATCCAAAGTTAGGACCCAACCTGGGTAAATGCTACTGCTCAGAAAGTTTGTGAACTCTTGATTTTTTAACCCAGTTGAGGTGGTTCTATTTGTCTGCACTCCTTCCACAGCTGGTGACTCCACTATTCCTTGTATTATAAGGAAAAATTATGGAGCAATTGTTTTCCAAGAAGCTTTATACTCTAAACAGGTAACAAGGAATAAAGAAATTATTTTCCACAGATTCCTAAGGGAACACTGATCTTTGCATTAAGTGACTTTACCAAATTAATAAAGGGGCGGGGGAAGGTCAGGAGGAAGTTACTTTTGTAAGACAAATTAAACAGATCTAACTTTGTACCTTAATTCCCATATCAATTATTCTCAAACACTTAAGCAATTACTCTGCTGTAGCACAGAACACCAAAACAGTGCATATTAAGTGTGTATTAGATCATAACCAAAGAAAATTAATTTTAGGGGCTTTCTGTGCACTTGGGTCACTGCCTGTAGTTAAGGCTGCCTGAAAAATTCCATTAAAAGATCTTTTTTTCACCTTTCATAGGAAACAAGTCCAGGATGAAATTCTCCTGCCAAAAGTGCCTTTAGGCTGATTTTGCTCCCACTTTTTTTTTTTTTTTTTTTTTTTTGAGAAAGCTTTAGCTAAAAATAGTTGTTACATTTCTGTGAACAAAGGGGAAGGGAAAACTTACTATAATTTTGCCTCTAAGTAAAAAAAAAAAAAAAAAAATACATCTGGCAAACTGCTATACCACAACAAGAGACTTGAAAATTAGATTGGTTCCTCCACTGTCAAAAGTGCACCTTTTATTTACCTGGTGATTATTGATTTTTTTTAATTCAGTCAATATGTGCTCATAAAAGACTTGTTAGAATTTGGAAGCTGAAGTATTTGAAGAGCCCATCTGCCCTGAACTTAGCCCACTCTTTAATCTGCCAGATAAATGCACATGCAGTTCCACAGAGTAGCTGAGTGCTGTTATCTTGGCTGTGATGGCTGAGTAGAATTTCCTTGCAATTTGTTTCAGCTCACAGCTGGATACTACTGAGGGAGAAAGCCTAGAAAATCTGAGAAAAGAGATCTGTGTTCTTTACTAATGGTGATGCCCATGCTGTACAGAAGAAGAAGGAAAATTCAAGCACAAATGAGGAAGCTGGGATATTGTACAGGAAATTTATGAGAAAGAATGAAACGAGAAAAAAGAAAAGCTGATGTGTGGCTAGGACAGGAATTCACTCCTGTGTAAAACTGATATGGCTTTTCCTGATGTGTTCATGTGTTATGCACAACAGGACAGAGGAGGATCTCAAAGGCATGTGCTATCCAAATCCTTGATTTCAATGTTAACACTTCAGTCAATTGCCTGGCTTTATCCTTCTTCAACACAAAAAAAAAAAAAAAAAAAAAAAGTAAAGAATCTTCAAACAAAAATTCATAGGCCAACAATGTCTAAGAAAGTCTTCTTGTAAGTTTAGTTCTGAGTACTGAATAGAAAGAAATAGATTCTTAGGAGCAACTGTTTACAGAACAACCTGGGGCTGATATTTGTAGCAGAAATGTAAATTCCATCATTTAACTTTCCTCTTAGCTAACTCATTGCTTGTTCTTGCTGGACCAGTTGAATGTGTGGCTCTTCTGAGATGCTCAGTAGTTCTATAGTAAGAGTTTTTCAGTTACACAACAGTCACTAATCAAAACAGCTGTCTTAAATAACAATAATTCGTGAAATCTCAGTGCCTGTGGTGCAGGATCAGCTGCATCCCAAAGTGGTAAGAATCAGGGAATAGAATTGCAAATTGTGATTCAGTGGAGATCAATAAACTACAAAGGAAAATCCAGAGTTACCTGAACCTCTTCAGCAGTTTTGTTATTAGTCCATGGGGATGTTACTGGTGCTGGTGGACTTTTCTGTGCCCAGAACTTGGTCACTTTTCTTCCCATTTGCTTTGTTTAAAATCCCAGACTTCCAATCTGCCCTTCTCCTAAAGAGATGCTGTACAACTGCATTTTCTGATTCTCCAGCCACCTTAACATCTGTCCTTGAAAATAATGTTCACTGAAATCAGTCTGTTTTGTCTTGCAGGAGTATGACGTTTTTTCCTATTATTTGACCTGCTCTGCAGACATGGAGAAAAATTCATTATGGCTGTTGACATTTTCCTTCCAGTTCCATATTCACAAATAAACATTTCATTACACAGCCAGTATGAAATACCTTGTAAAAGGTGATTTTATGTGATCAGATGCAGCTCATTCATGTTGGAGAGTAAAGTGGGCTGATGATGGAAATGTGTGTCTGTTGTTTTGAGGTAACACCATATTGGAGCTGAACCACACAGACTGCCATCTGATTAATAGGCACTCCCACCCAGAGCTGCTAAGATAAAATAGATGGCAGATTTGTGTTATTTTGGGCACACACTTCTCCACATGACATGGGTATGTCAGCCAGCACGGTATGTGCTCACACACACTGTTTACATTACTCGATCCATGCTACCTAAATTTCCAAAACTAGTTTTTTTTCCTTTACTGATGGCAACAATGTGGATGACCCTAAATGAAGCATTTTATTAACTGGATTTCAGTCTCTTCTTGCTATTCTTACGTGTTTAAAACAGCAGTTTATGCTACGCACATCCATTTGTCCCATCCTCATATTGAAAATCTCCATGAGCATGCTTCAGAGCACAACCCCTAGTGTAATAACAAGATTTTTTTTCTCTTGTTGCTTTGCCCAGAGTTTTAAGATTCATGTCTCTACTTCCAAACACCCATTTTAACCATTTACTGCAGACATACATACACAACTGTGTGAAATCTCCACAAAATTGTCTGGCAAAATCCAACTAGGCAGTTCCCTGGATTACATGGCTGTGTTTTAGCCAGCTGCTCCAGGCTAGATGTACATCCAAAGGGCACTGCTTTAAATTTCAAAGCCCTCATACAGCTTTCCCTGAAACTGCTTTATGCAGCCAACCAGCTACAGACTCAGGAAATGCTGTCAGCTGCTACTCACTGTAAATCCTCTCCTCAGCATCCTTTCTGCTTTTTGCTACTTCTAAACAACACTAAACTCATCCATCCTAACCTAAAGAAACCTAGCTGAAAAACTAGCTTGAGTACACCACCATCACTTATGCTACTGGCAGTTCATATGCATCACGAAGGACAGAAAACACCAGTGATGCTGAGCAGGAACAACACTGGATCAATCCTTTGATTGATCACTAGTTATTCTCCAAGAAAGATAGAGCAGAGTCCTGATGGTCACCTTTACATGGCCTTTGTAGGTTAGACATTGGAGACTGGTCCCTTGCTATGATTCCAGGCAACCAAGCATCAGCAGGGCTGTGTACCACATAACACTCTTTAACAGGGAAATCAAAATATATCATGGCTACATGGATGTTAGGTTTTTGTGTGGATGAGGCTTGGGGTTATCTTCCCTTAAGGTCACTGCAAGAAATGCAGATAATTTTCACTTATGTCAGCTTGTCATAACAACCATTTTTAAGAGAATGGCTCATTGCTTTAATTTCTGAAACTGATTTCAAGGTACATAATTACTGCTGCCTCCTCTGTCCTCCTGCATGATGTACACTGTAATTTTGGGAGGATCACAGGGCTGTGGGAGCCAGTCTCTTGAGTGTCTAATGTCTGTAGTTTATATTTTATTCTCTTGACTCCAACCCAAGAACTGCAGAGGATATGTGCAGTTACTTGGATCTTCAGCTAAACTAAAATTGTACCTCAAGTATTCTTTGGTGTTGGTTGAGATCTGGTCACTCCTGCTGAGCAGTTGTGAAGTATCCCCCAGTATCCTTGATTTTCACCCACTGGTGAAATTTGGTTCTCCTCCAATTGCTCAGATAATCCATTTTTGAGAACAAGAAATCTCTGCTTTTTGAGAGCATGTTTGTCATATTGTGGCTGGAGCACCCTGAGAACTTAGATGAGCAATCAATAATGACAGCATCTTTTCCTTACCTCCTGTCCCAGTCACATTATGCTGTGCCTTGCTCTGGGGAGGCAATCTAGGAGTGTGATGGATCATTCTGTCTCTGAGGTGAGCAAGCCTCTATGGTGCATCACCTCCACAGAGGGGAAAAAGATGCCAACTACTATCAGTCCCAGGCCTGGGATCCTTCTTCTTGAGGACAAAAAGCTGTTGCACACACAGATGATAGATTTTTCCACAGCTGCCTTTCAGTTGCTGTCATTCAAGGAGATGAGGGTGGTCTAATATATATTTGACCTCTGGTGCAGGGAATGAATTCTGTATTTGAAGGTTTCATGGCTCACCCAAACCCTCCAGCCAAGATCTTAGCTCAAAAGTAAGGTCTGGTTTCAAAGTCCCATCTACTGATTCATCCACATGCCTAGCTAATTCTCTGGCTCATCTCAGGCATGTTTAGTCTTTTGTGCCGAGTTTTCATCTTTCACAGTCGTTAAATGTGCTAAAATCTTCTTGATGTGAAATCCACATCACTCCTTGGCTTGCATTCCCTGACCACAGAGTCTGCAACCAGACCCTGCAGCCTGGGGTTGCTGCTTGTTGTAACTCAGGATTTACCTAAATGATGTAGAGTCTTCAAATGCCAAGGGTGTGATGTTATTCCTGCCACATGAATTGTCCTGTTCAGTCTCCAGCTGCACAACTGAGAAAAGCAGAAGCCACCCTGGCAGTGTCTTTACCCTGATATGCCAAGCAAGCCTTAGCCCATCTGACAGGGATAGGCACAAGGTATCTTACAGTCTTGAGTGACATCTGCTCGCCAGCATCTCTCACTTGTTCTAGGCCTGTGGGCAGGGAAGCAGGGTAGGACAGCTTTCCTCAGTGCTCCCTGGAATCCTTCTTTTACAAGCACTGGAATTATAACAGGGCCCTTTTCTCATGCACATTTTCAATAACTTTCTTGGCCAATTTTGTCTCAAATTACTTATCTCTATGGGCCTTTCTTTTAAGTTTAACTTGGCCAGAAAAGGTATAATAGTGGTTTTTCACCTTTCTAAAAGGGTTTAACAGACCTTTAGTATTTAGGGGATTTTGCTTATATATATATACACACACAGAATATATATATATATATATATATATATATATATATATACATACCTCTTCCATATTTTACAGGATTATTGCCTTTAACTTACTTGTTTCAGAAAGTTATTGGATTCATAGGAATATTGTCCTTACTGCCAATTCCTTCACCCAGTGGCAGTCCAGGTTCCATTTTGCTGTGGCCAGCTCCTCATTCTTGGTGGTGGTGGAGAAGACTTTCCATAGGAGAACTGTGATATCAGAAATAGTATGGATAACCACGAGTCTTCAGTCTGCTATTCTGGTGCCCAGTCATAGAGAATGTTAATTTTTATGAGCTTTCTAATTTTTGTTCTTCTGGCCCTCTATCTTGCACTCCTTAAAGTCTTCCTAATGGGTCACTTCTATTTTGGCATCTTTTACTATGCAAAAACATGCAAACAAGCTTATATTGAGATTAGTTATGGCTGACATCCAAAAGAGATAAGAACATTTCAAGTCATGGCATAACACTGTAAGCCCTGCACAAACATGAGATTTGAGCATTTTGAATTGCACAAAACATGATCTGGTCATATAAAGACAGAAAAAGTAAAAGACAAGCAGAGACCTAGGTGGCAATGTTTCCTTCTATAGAGGGAATTTTAAACAAGAGCATTTGACTAATGTTTCCAGAGATGAGACTGGTTGAATGCCAAAACACAGTTTTCATAACCTTTAAACCTGAACTATGTAATTGTTGCATGAATCAAAAGGAAAAACAGTGACAGGTATGAACAAAGAAAATCTGTCAATCATGTGGAAAGGGGAAAGATTTATGCTGCAAATAAAACAGCAAATAGAGTTAGGGAAATTAGAATGAAGAAAAAAAATAGTAACATTGAAATTAAACTATTTCCCCAAGTTGAAAAGAAATTTCAGTTACAATTAAAAAGCCTACACGCATGTGACTTGCTGTCATCTAGAAACAATTCTAATCCTGCAGTGGCTGAGAAAACAGATGTAGTCCCTCTGAATAGCTAAATTAAACCCAGTTTTTTCTCCCCCTTTGAAAAGGCATCCCAAAGTGAGCCGGAGTACACAGCTATTACACACTAATTAGTGAGACAAGGCACAGCCTCCCCTTACCAAGCAACCAAGCAGCCCCTCAGCTGCAGCCCATTTCTTCTTCCTGTCTGCCGCTCTACAGAGCTTCAGCAGAGCCATGCAATAGGGCAACAGCAGCCACGGTGGTCTAAAGGGTCACATTTCATAGGGACAAGTAGTGTCTTTATATATCTTTATATAGCTGAAAAAATTGAGCCAACTTCAGGCTCTTTAATCTTTCCCAAGGGCTTGCCTAACATCTTGTCCTTTTTCCCAGCTATGCCTGTTACTTTAATAAAAGATTTTGTCTATGCCCACTGCCTTAACATCAGAGACAGGACAGTCTGAGACCATTCACTCTTTGCTTAATCCATGGGGTAAAAGCAATTATTCTACAATTTTAGGAACTGATATGACAGGAGGAAAGAGCCAAACTGCCACTCCACATGCACTGCATTTCAAATGTAAATGTCTTGCTGAGCTCTGGCAGTATTAAAATAACCTCTTGCCTGTCAGAGGCTGCCCATAGGACCATCACTCCCTAACAGAGTGAAAGTGAAACGAGATTACCCTGTGATGGGAACTGGGGCCTGAAGTCATTTCTCTTACACCATAAAGCTGCTGAAAAGATTAGTAATTGGAAGCTGCTCTTAGAAGATTCTAATAGGATTCACCTCTCTAACCAGTGAGGTAGCTGGAAGGGTTACCTCTGAGATCATTAATTAGTCACTACTTTAAATGAGTCTCTTTCCCTGTAACTTTATCCTTCTAAACTTTGTAACTTCAGTGTAGTCTCCATTTCAGGCATATGGTTTTCCCTCAGTGAGGCTGTTAGCATGGTTATTCCTCCCTTACCAACAGCGATCAAGAAGTAACAAAACAATCTGGAATCTTTAGTCATGCATTAGATTCTCCTATCCAACAGATATATTTACATCTTAAATGTAGATTATTAAAAAGCTGATGATTTTAGTATTATGTCAAATTTAGCTAAGAACACGGTGCGTTTACTTCTAAGGCTCATCTCTTCTTTTCTTTTTTTCCAGAGGCTTAGAAATACAGAATCTCTTAATGAACCTTTGTTAATATGCACATTTATATGATCTGATTGGCCCCTGCAGCAGCTTAGGAAAACCTGTGAAAAGGCAGCTGACAGAGTCACCAAAAACCCTGCTAATTGGAATTATTAATTGTTTATAGATGCATTTACCACAAAGAGAAAAAATAAAAGCCAGTGACAGAAAACCCCTCAATTTTTCAAGTAAGACAGTCTGCTAGCAAAATAGTAGTGAGAACATGGGATACATCACTGTTAAATGGCATATCATCAAGTTCTAATTATGTGTCTTTTTTTTTATTATCAATCCTACAGGTAAGATCAAAGTCTGGAACTTCGAGATCTGATCTCTGCTCCAGGAGCCCTTTCTGTCACAGCTGCAGAGGGTGCAGCCCAGCCAGACACAGCAGGCACATGGCTGGTCCCACGGGTGCTTTAGCTTTTGCTAGACCTACCTTTAAGTGCTTTGCTGACTTGGCTAAAGGTCCTTGGAAAGGAGCTGGCACAGACTCAGAGCCTGCAGTGCAGCTGGGAGCTGCACCCTGGGTTGAAATTGCCCTTCCCTCCACTGTCAGCCCTTGCTACTCAAAGCACAGGATGATGAATTTCTAAATGAAAAAATAAAAGCTGATGAAGAAATGTACAGAAGAATTGTAAGAAGCCTGGGTATTCACTCATGGAGGAGGGGACTTTGGCTCCAGCTGGGCTTGGTCCAGAGAATAGACAGGAGATGCTCTGAATGGCCACACTGGGATGAGATTCAGGACTGAGAGGAAGCCTCTGCCCCCTGGAAGGGGTGCCCGAGGGAAGGATTGAGTGTTTTTGCATTGCTTTTGAACTGGGGGACACAAACTTGAGCTTGCTAAGGGCAATTTGCCAAGAGCCCGAGGGCTGCCCCTGATCTGTATAGGTATTTGCATTAAGTGGTTTTAGTTGTGATTTCTGGGGTTTGGGCTTTGTTTCAAATTCTTGGAAATGCTCTTGGTATGTTGGCATGGTTTTATGAGACAAACACTCTCAGTAGAACTCACACATCTGACCCTGAGACGAAAATACAGTGCACAAGCATCAACATTTCTCACCCACTGCCTGCTCTGGTTCAGCTCTCCTCAGGGAGAAAAGCCTTTATGTACCCAAAAGGGGGATCTTATGGGTGTCTAGCACTCATTTTCATGGGGGATTTCTACTTATCTACTTATCTAGAAATACAATGGAGCAGAGAGGAACCAGTCTGAAAGATTCCTGAGTCTGTGGAAGAAAACTTCCTTACACAGCTGGTGAGGAGTCAACTAGGGAAGGTGCTCCTTTACACCTGTTTGTGAACACAGCAGTTGTGGGTGATGTGATGGTTGGAAGCCACCTCTGGCTTCCAAAGACCATGAAATGATAGTTTTTGGTTCTTGGAGAAATAAAGGCCAGGGACAGCAGAAACAGCCTGTCTGATAAGAGAGCTTTGGCTTCAACCAAGAAAAAAATTGAGGGTTTAAGACCTTTGGAGGAAGGGGCAAGCAACATAGGGGAAGCAAAGGACATTGTGAGGCTATGCAGGAAGAAAGTTAGAAGGGTTAAATCCCTTGATCCCTTGATCAAGTTGGATCAATCCCTCAAGTTGGTTAAATCCCTTGATCCAACTTTAATTTAATTTGATTACTGTCATAAAAGACAATAAAAATATTTCTACAAATACATTCACAGCAAAAGGCTAATGAGAATCTGTGTCCTTTACAGATGTGGGGGAAAACACAGTAAAAACATAAAAAAGATGAGGAAGAGGCTAAGGTATTTATGAATGCCTTCTTTGCCTCAGTCTTTAATGGCAAGATAAGAGATGTTCCCCAGTGCTCAGTACTGGGGCAGGTCCTCATTAATAACTTCATCAATAATGTTGATGAGGAATCAAATGCATTCTCAGTCAGCTGGAAGGTGATGCTGCACACCCTGGAATGGTAAACCCTGCTCTCCAAATTTATGGCAAAACTTGTGGGACCGAGGAGATGTTCAGATATCACAGCCAGGGAAGAGGTCACAGTCTGACAGAGTTCAAGAGGCATTTGGAAAATATCCTTGGGCACAGGGTGTGAATCTTGGGATGGTGATGTGCAGGGCCAGGACTTGGACTTGATGATCCTTGAAAGTTCCTTCCAATTCAGCCTATTCTGTGGTTTTGTGATTTCAGATGTTTGGCTGTTTCTATGCCTGTACATTTTTAATGCTTCTGTGCCTTAAAGGAAAAAGAACACTGCTCAGTATTTCCACACTCCTTAGAAATGTCCCAGCATATAAATCAGACGTTCTGGCTGTTTGCTTGAGATAGGATTTGTCTATTTCCCTTTATTTGTTTTATCTTCCAGAAGAGATGATTAGAAACTGCTTGTTGATTGAATGCTTAGATGAACAGCTTTCTTCTCACTATGCAACAGAGGGAGCAGTTCAGGAAAATTGCCTCATGAACTTTAAATACTGGGCAAAATATGATGTTATGTCTGCAGGATTCATTTGAGTGCGATAAGCACACTGTAGGAAGTCCCATATCAGTGAGATCTACTCAGGCTCTGCTGAAGTCAAAATAAACCTTCATTTCCAGTTACTTGCAGCAACTGGGCATTTGCAGGCCCTGCAAGGTAATGGCAGTGTGACTGAGTGGGGAGGAAATAGGGCTGAGGAGAGCCATTGCACTTCATTCTCAGTTCTGTTGTGGATTTCTTCTATGTGTTTGAAAAGCCTCCTGTAATCCTTGAAAATTGTCACCTCCATAACATGCCTGGCAATAAACCCCCCACCATCCCTCAGGTTCCTGCAGCTTCTGGTAGGGAATATAAAGGACATTCTGCATGGCAAGGACTCTTTCCTGCAAAGGATGAGTGAGGCAAAAGGACATTTTTGGGTGAGGTGGTCGGTGCTGGAAACCTTGGCAGAGGTGGGAACAAGGGGAAATGTGACCTGGAAAACTTCAGTGACAAACCACATCCTTGCCTCTCAAGCACTACTGGAAATTCTCCCTCCCTTTAAGTTGCAGCCCAAAGCCACTGTGGTTTTACTTGTGTGTGGCCAGAGGAAGAGGTTTGAACAAGGCAAGGCTTCAGTGCACAAACCATAAAAGCTCAGTAGCCATCCAAATAAAAAGTGGAAATGAGCAAATGAAAGAAAATCCACCACTGTGCATATTTCAATGTCATGTTCAAGGCCCTTTCATACTTGAAGGAAAGCAGGAGGATGAGTAATGACAAGTAAATACTTGAGGCTGGCAACACTAAGATCTTTTGTTTGTCTAGGAAATTAATTCCAAGCTCATCATCCCTCCATTGCTTTTCCATAGTGGTAGGTCCAGGTTGCAAACTGCCCCAGCTCTGACACGCAGGAGCCCTGTGGATTTCCTGACCTTGCCTGAGGAGAAGCTGGACCTCCAGAGTGCAGGGGGAGTGGAGCACAGCTGCCTGAGAAAGCTCCTGTGTTGGAACTCAAAATGTCCCTCAGACATTTATGGAGGTTCCAGGCCCAGGTCAGAAGCATTTAAGACCCTGCCAGTTTGAGTTTGAGCCATGGAATGATTTACCAATTTTGCAGGAGGAACAAGAAGTCACAAAAGTTTAGATATTATAGTAGAAATAGTCACAAAGTAGAGGAAAGAATTTTTTAGTATTGTACAAGGGGGGTTTAACACCTGTACAGGGGGGTTTTTTGTTCTGTAGGCCAGTCCTGTTCCTCCTCTTTCTTCTTCCTTGCCTCCATGTTCTTGATGATGTTGGCACTCACAGATTGATTTAGAGTAGAAGAGAACCATTTAATATAGGTAGTAGGTATTGGGGAAAAACAGTAAACATTTATCACATACCATATAAAAGAGAGCACCAGCCCTGGGCAGGGGGAGAGGAGAAGCAGTCGGGAGTCAGAGAGGATGTCAGGGTGTGTGTGTGCCTCTGCCTGAGCTGCTGAGCAAACCACAGCAGCCCTAGAAGACAATCTTTTAGATAGCTTACAATAAACTGCCTTGACACCAGACATCAAGAGGCTGCTGAGCCTTTCTTTGGAAGCACGGGTTGGAGGAGAGACTTTTCCACCACACGGAACCCCTGAACCAGGCCTGGGTCCCGTCACTCCTGTGGCCTGGAGCAGCTCCACCAGTGCTGCCACGAAGCTGAGCTCACGAGACCTCCAGCAGCAGAAGAGCTCTCTGCCAGGCAGACCCACACATCGTGGGTCAAGAGTTTGTGCCTTTCTGCCTTTCTGTTTGTGCCATTCCTGTTGAGTCTGTAAATGTTACATGCTCAAATCATGACTGAATCCCAGGTTCAAAGCTCTGCTGAAGTGACATCACCAGCCATAACTGTGGGGTTTATGCTGCAGATGGTCATCCAGCTGGGAGCAGATCTGAAAGTCCTGGTTTCATTTTGAGTTGGATTATCTTACAGATAGTTTCAATGCAGGCTTGGGTTCAGCTATTCTTATTTTAAACTATAATATTTTCATCTTTCCCAAATGTGGTGCTTTGGTTGTTGTGGTTCTTGTGACTCAAAACAAGTAGAACAAAAATGCATTGTACACAGCCCCAGGGGAAGGCACTGAGACCCTCCTCCTCATTCTGCAGACCCCCCAGAAACTCTTCAGTCTGACAATATTTTCTGGGTGTATTGAAGGCCAGAAATATTAGAAATTAAATCTCTCTCCTTGCATCAGTGATCCATAGAAATGCACAGCTAAAACTACTTTGGCTGCAGTTTCAGGAAGTCTGGGATTCAGACTGGATCTAAAAACGGATTTAACATCTGGCATGAGAACATACAGATGAGGAAATGCATCTTTGACACATGTAGCTCCATTGTGTGCACATCTCTTCTAAAAGGCTATTTTATAACTGTCTTGGAATGAAAGTGCTGGGACAGCCCAGAGATGGTCACCAGCAGCTCCAGAGGCCACAAAACTCATGTTCCTATGCACTGGCACATGTGGTAAGTCTATTTCTCTTCTCTCTGCTGGCACAAAACTGGTGTGCATGAAGCAAGGCATTGCAAATAGACAAAAATGGCACCATAACTGATAAGTCTGAAAATCTGGAACTATGGAACTAACATAATTTTGGAGTATTTTACCAGTGAAGGTCTCTTTTTTGTTGTTGTTGTTGTTGTTGTTGGCTGCATTTTTCTAAAGACCAGATTCTGATGGGCCTGAGAGATCTTTGTGAGCTTCCATCATTCTGGGCTTTTTAACCCTTGGAATCCTGCCTTCATCACACTGTTGTTGTCTTAGGCATTCCTCTCTGAGGAGTTATTTCTCTGGAAGAGAGGGGTTCCTCTCTCAGCCCAGACTCACACAGCTGTGCTGCAGGTGGGATGGGGTTGTCTGGTGGTTGTAAGGGAAGGTACAGTTATTTCAGTTGAATTCCATAAAACCATTCTCAGCAATAAGCTTTCCTGTACAAGATAGACATACTTCATACTTCAACTTTAAAACCATGAGCAGGGATCACCTGTCTATAGATTCTTCAGCCCTAAGGAGGTTTAAGAACTCATCTTGGATAACTCAAGTCAGAGGCTGATAAGGACAGAAACTCACTTTACTTAGCCTGTTGTTTTCACAGGGTGCAATGATGCCCGTGACTCCTGAAAACTTGCATTCCTTGTTGTTTAGTTCCCTAAAATAACTATTACCTCATCAGATTACCTGCCAGGTCCCTTCCTTATCTGGCATAGGGTCTCTTGCTCTTCACTCCCTCTCTCTGAACTGGGAGCTGCCTGCCAGTCTTTCTCACTGATAAAAACATCCTTATCTTTATTGGCATACCTTGTTTTCCTAGACAAACTGGGGCCTACATCCCTTTAGATAAGTCCATGTCTTGTTTACTGCTTCCCATATATTCCTTTCCTACAAGTGATCTGGTCATCCTAGCTGGCTCTTCTGTGTCTACCTGGCTTTTGGCAGCGTGGAACAGGGTTTAGCCTTAACAACACACATCCTATGGGGCTTTAAATCCATCAAGGATAATATTCCATCTACAACCACAATATGCCATTAAGCACACAATTACAGGTTGTCTTCTTTGCAAATTAGCAATGCAACACCACGATCTGTGTGTAAATCAGCAACAGATTTATTAGCCACCCACCTTGCCTTAGATTGTAATGACTCTGATCTCATTGTTGGAAGACCAAAAGGATAAATCACAGATGTCCTGCAGGTTGTGACTTCAGTTTTTCACTGCATTTAGGGGGTGAAACAGATTTATGAATACTTCAGCAAGGCAGATTAAAAGCTGGAATTCATTGGCAGTAAGTGCTGGTCTGTTGTATAAGACTGTAATGATCATCTGTATTGATTAGGGAGCTGCACAGTATCTGTATTCCTTCCCATATGTTTTAGCAAAAATATACAGTATATCTCTATAAATATACTACAATATCTTTCTCATCATATTAATAATACATTAGATTCTGAGAATGAACTTTACTAGGTAAGTGCCTGCAGATTTTAAGCTTCTCAATTTGAGAGCAGGGATGATTGACTCCTGGAAGAAACAACATATGGTTTATTACAGTAAAGCATATCACTGTGGGTTGTTATTGGGAGGAAGTTTTCAACCCCTTTAAATAGTATGCTAGAGGAGCTGCTTTGAACCACTCATCCTATTTAAAGAGAAACTGATGTCTGACATTATCTGGCATTTGCACACATAATGACAATCACAAAGTCCACCAGTGAGAAAAGCTTGTTCCTACCCTTGAACTGCTTTAGTATGCCCATTATTTCCTCTAATGCAGTCAAAACATTTTACAGTCCCCACAATGTCAGATTCAAGTAAACACCCCTTCAGAAATAATAGTTTCCTCACCAAAAGTTTAAGTTGTCACCCAGTCAAAGAATCCAGCAAAGTCAATGAAAAATGGCAATAAGTGACTGCTTTCACAATCAGACCTCTGTGTGAGGGGCAGACTGCCTGGCAGGGTGGGAACATCATTCCCTGCAAGTGCAACAATAGATGTTTCAGGGTCTCCTGCCAGAATGAGGCAGTGGAATGGCTCCATCTTTCCTCTGTCTGAGTGATTCAAGTTCAGCATTGCTTCAGCAGGCACACGCAGCAGTGACTGCAGTCCTGTCACACTGTCCCAACATGGCTTTTGAGGGAGAACTGCACTTAACTTTGTGCTTCCAACTCTGCCTGGGTCTTGCTGACCTCTAAGTCCCAGCCTTAGAGTATAGACTTTTATGGTGGCTGGTAGACTGGCAAAGAAAATTATCTTATGGCTGGGAATGTTTTCAAATACTTTTGACCAGTAAGAGATCCCTCAGGAAGAAGCTATATTTGCTTTGAAGTGTATTATTCAGCACCATAATTCTTTTCCTTCACCACCTCTGAATAAGAAAAGGGTAGGCACTATGGTGCAGTATGCTGAACACATCTGAACAGTCTTCTCACGCTCAGAGAGAAAAAGTTCACCATCACAATCCTAAATGATTAAATGGTATTCTTCCCAAGTGGATATGTGAGATTTTAACTACCCAAGAGATGGAAACCCTAATCCCAGTAAAAGTGAAAGGAAGTAGAGTGAGAAGATTCATGACTGTTAATAGTGCTTGTGTGGGCAATCATTCAGCTTTCATTGCTAGAGCTGAATCAACTTTGTGAAGCCATCTTTTGTTGCTAAATCAGTGTAACCTTTTCATGTTATTGCCACCTTCAATGTGTTGGTGACATTTACATAGTGGCTATACCTCATATGCATTTTCTGTTTAATATTCTCTTGTCACAATGTCACTCAGGGTGTGAGAGGGTGGTGAGGTGATCAGTCACATGCTCACCCACAGTATTGGGGTGATGAGAACAGTCTGGCAGTATTTTGTATAGCATTGAAATCCTGGCTGATCCTCCTGCTCACAGAGGGAGAAGCAGCTCTAGGCTTGGACCCCATTTCTGCAAATTGTTGTCACAGATGCAGAGAACAGGGCTGGAAAAACTCACCCAGTGAATCCCCCTGCCTCAAGGCAGGGATAATTGCACCTCAGTCATTTCTGATAGCTGTTTGTCTCATCTACCCTTAAAGACATCCAGTGTGGAGACTACACAATCTTGTCAGACAATCTGTTGTGTGCCTCGCAGTCCTTGCCACTGAAAACATTATATTATCAGCTAGACATTTCACAGGGGATGGTTTCTTCCAGTCTTTATCTTTCATTCAGGACATGGGTCAGGGTTGAGAAGTTCATCCCAAAATGTTCATTCCCAAATATTCTGTGTGCTCTGCCTGCTGTTCTGCTGTACCTTGGTGAAGTTGAACATATGCTGTTCATTCTGTGAACTCTCACCTATATTACAGGAAGAGTAACAGCACACTCTGTTAGCAGAGCCTCTGGTCTCTTCCAGACATTGCACAAATGAGCCTTGAATAACTAGAAAAATTAGCAGGCTGGGATTACTTGTACAGTGTCCCTTGCTAAGCATGGCAAACCAGGCTCCCCTGCACTCCATATCTGGCACCAATCCCTCTGCCTCAGGATGGCAGCTCTACCTCGCAATGAGGTTGCAGCTGCTCTGCTGTTTTCTTCCTGCCCTGCACAAGCCTTTTCTGACAAGAGTTTGTCTTTGACCTCACATAGTCCTGCAGCTCTCCCATGTGAAGCTACCTGACAGGTCTGCTGACTGTGTTTTAAGGAAAGTTGTGGTGTTGCATGGTGGCTCTAATTCTCTCTTGAACTAAGGTTCAGGCTCACGCATGAATAGAGGGGTAAACCACACTGGGACATGTAAACACAACTGAGGGGAATTGAGAGGAGGACATGCTAAGAGCAGGTCCCTTGCTCAGTATGCAAAATGCTGCAAGTCATGCACAAACATGGAATCCTATCTGCAGTTGTGGATAATTTAGCCTCTTTATCCTCAGCACGGTGAGGAACTCGTGTTTTTCTTGCTGTAAGACATTGTTCCACATTTGTAAGTCAATGACTGTTTGACCCTTCAGTTGTCAGAAGACAGGAAAATAGCCTTGGAAGCTTGACAAGACATAAATACCTTCCTCTTTGTCCAGAATTACTAGGATTATATGCAGGGCTGTGCAGAAAGGATTATCACATGAATGGGTCTGAATTTTGCTGGCTCCATGTGCAATTCTGTCATTTCTCTTCCTGGAATAGAACTGAAATTCTTACAAAAGTGTCAAGAGTTTAGAGGTCATAATAAGGAACTGAAAGGTAAAAATCATTTAAAGCCTGTTTCTAAATGCCATGGATGTCATATGACTCAAAAAATCCTCTTCTATCTTCATTTCCCAGCAGAGGGGGGGGGGGGTATTAAATTATGTAAATTAATCACAAATTGCTTAACCTGTCCATGAGTGCACTGTAACTGGGGAGGGCAAAATAAGCCCATTATCAGCAACAGAGCAGCAAGCCCTTCTGGGGAGCTCCAGTTGATTCTGCTTCCCTCTCCAGTGCTGCTCTGGAAATTGCTCCTTGGGAACTGTGCCTTTCTCAGCTCAACTCTTTTCATCCCAGGGCTGGAGCTGCACAAATCATCCAGAGTGCTTCAAAGACAGCAGTGTGGAAAGCACCATATTCCCAGAATTCTGTCATTGCATTAGTAATAACTGATGACAGCCAACAAAATCAAATAAGTACATGTGCAAATGGTAATAGAGGAAAATAAAACTAAATAATGCCTTAGCAGGCCCTGATTATCTCGATCTTGGCTTGCTGTCACACTAGTCTGTCCTCATTGGGGAAAAGACATGAAGTTCTACAACCTCGTCAGCAGGAAAGATATGCATGAAGGGGTTTTCACAGGTAATTATTTACAAATTCCCTGCAACCATGCTGCCTCTGTTGTTTTTATTAACCTAATAAAATATATTATCTGGAGAAAAGCTTGGTGCATATAGCAGTTAAATTTATATGTGTTATTCTAGTATGACAAATATTTTGTTATAGTTTGCTAGCAATTATTCAGAATAACACAAACAGCTTGGTATGATTGTAGCCTTGCGAATTGACATTTGAAATATTTATCAGTACAGCCATCCTGCCATATGGGCCCTCGTTGGAGTTATCAGTCAGCATCCTACTGCTTCTGCCACTTCACATTCTAACTCTGCCTGCTTCTGCAGCTCCGAGGAGCAGAGCTCTGGGCAGCACAACATTCCCCATCCCTCAGCCACAGCTGTCAGCCCTGATGAGGGGGATGAAGGCTCGTGGAGCACATCCCTCGCCGGGGCGTTCTGCAAGCACCTGCTCAACGCTCGCGCGCTGCTTAATGCCACGTGGAGGGTACAGCAGAACGGATCCTCTGGAGGTGAGTTTTAAACACAAAAACACCCCTCACTGACTGTTCACTTCTGAATAAAAACACTCCTCACTGACTGTTCACTTCTGAATGGTTTTATTACAGATTGAGGAAATTGAGGGCATCTCTCCTTGGCCTACTGGTTTGTGGGGTATCTCCTCATCATGTAAATGCAAGTGATGGCTTGGCTAGCAAAAGCAGAACATGTCACGGTTTTTTCCCCTAAAACGAGTCTTTCCTCTCTCACATCCAATAGTTTATGAACAAATAGCTGGTATTTACCTTTTCAACAGAGGCTCATATCTGTGCAAAACTCTTACTGCCCTCAGTAAAATTCCACTCAAAGGAATGATGTCAGGGTATGTCCTGAGCACAACAGGCACTAAAATATGTATGCTGCATCCTTTCTTTGATCAATTAGCTGTATGTATGAAATCTTCTGCATTAAAGAATGAGGTGGAAATTCCTCCTGGTTATCTTGGTTTCAATCCTGGGAATTTCAATCAAGTGCAAGGATCATTCAAAACTACTATGGGGGAAAGCAAAAAAAAAAAAAAAAAAAAAAAGAGGGAAGAGCAAAGCGGAAAGAAAAAACGTATTTTCTACATATATATATATATTTCTATATTATATATTATATATTTCTACATATATATATATATATATTTCTATATTTCTACACACATAAAGACTCTTGCTATTTTGAAATCTTAAATTACCTGAGAGTGATATTTGGTGACTGGTGCATGCTTTGTCTGTTTAGAAAAAGAAATCCCAGAGGATTCCCAGGCTTGGTGTATCTACAAAAGAGACAAAATGAATAGGAAAGATAATTTTTTTTGCTAGCTCTGGGGAATTGCTGCAACCAAACCAGGTGAACAGCTCAGAGAATTAAGCTCCCAAAAGTGTATTCTCTCCTCTGAGTGCAAAGGACTTTACCAAGCAACTGGCAAATTCATGTCCCCCTTGTCTGCATGGTGTTGAAAAAAGCCCAGAAAAAGATTGGTGAAAGAGAGACAACTTCGTAAATGAGACAAGGATAGTAGATGAAAAATGCTTCATTGATAACAAATTCTCTTCAAGGTGAGAGGCACAATGAAAGCCTGATCAAACTGTCTTCAGTCAGAGGGAGCAGACCTACCAGAAGCCAGATCTTCTGTCCTTTTCTTTGCTCCCACTTTGCTGGTCACCTTACAGTCAGTGTTCAAAAGAGTCTTGGTGAAAAGCCTCTAAAAATTGTCCAAGAATGGTCCCATTGGACCACAAAGGCCAGGAATATTTACTTGACAGAATTCATCTTGAGCCTAATTCAGAAAAGCTTATGTTGTTATCTGTGGTTTTGGCCTTTTCCCATATTTTGTTAGATGCTTTTACAATTTCTCCACCTCTAATTAAATACACGCCAAACCGAGGGCAGTGAAAGAAAGCAGAGAGGATCTTGTCTTCAGGGAAACTCTCCAGTCTCTCTGGCTAAGCTACAAATCGGAAAGGCCCTGAGCATGTCTCCAGAAATAGAGGAGACAAATGAGAAATATGGGCTTTGTTCAGAATAAAAAGCAGATGAGGCTCGAAGGCACTAAGGCACAAAAGGATTAGGACACAGCACAGCCTTTCATTTGTCATGTGCGGCTCAGCTGGGACCCAAACAACACCTTCGATGCCTCCTGCTCTTTGTCTTAAAGGAAAAGCCAGAGACTCCTTCCAATTCATACATAAAATGATGTTGACAGAGAGCCATGTTTGGAGATATAGTGGCTTTTTGTTCCAGATAATTAATCCCCTTGTACAGGCTGACTGTCACCAGAGAAAGGATAAATTGGGCCACGGTGCATCTTCTGTCCAAGCAAAAGGATCCACTACTTGGATAAGATGCTGGAGGATTAAGGATAGATGGCATGATGTGACAGGAAAAAGAGGTAAAATGGTGTTTGGTCTGGCTAAGTTTCTTCTGTTAATGGCTCTGCCATGCTGCTGTAAGTCAGAGAGACTTGTTCGAGTTGAGAACTCCTTTTAAAATTCCCCTTTGCTTTCCCAAATGAGTGCACGTGTCAGCCAGCCAGCAGCACCAGGGCTCTGCAAACACCAGGGAAACTCCTGGATGGCTCAGACCCTAAGACTGCTCATTCTGCCCAGCTCTTGGACAATAAAGACTTCTGGTACTCATTTCACTGGCCAACAGACTGCACCAAGCATCTTAGTAAAGGAGCATCCCAGGAGGTAATTTTTATAGAAGTGAATCAATCAACAACCTCTAGAAAGATTTTAACCTGGTATAAACCAGCCTTTCCCTCATGATAAAAAAGCAATTTCTTCCATTTTTATTTGCTGGGGATTGATCCTTTAGTCAGTCATATTTTCATATCATACAACATGCATAGGAGTTTACAAAGCCTATATTTATTAATTGCTCCCCAGACTGTTTAGACAGAAATATCTTGATTTTCACCTTGGCTCTCTGCTGCAAGACTGGAGCACTCCCAAAGAAGCAGGTGAAATTCCAGTGGTGTAGAAGTGGTGTAGAAGCCAAAGCAGAATTGAGAATCAAGTAGTCTCATTGATCATTGCTCACAGTGATCTTTCAGCTACCCTTATCAAATATTAACAATAATGACTTATTTATATAGCACCAACTGAGAGCTAGGTGCAAGAGGATAGGCGTAAATCCCAGAGAACTAACAAACTAAATAATAAATACATATCAATCTAGAATAATAAATAATAAATCCCATATTCCAGAGTCACTTCATTTTTTTTTCCTCAGAGTTGTTTGCCCTCACTTTCTCTGATCAGCAGGAGGGCTTGGTTAAAAAGATCAGATTAGAAATTAATCTCTTTGATGTTTACAAAGGCATCAGGGCTTTCACACCTTTCTATGTGCAATCCAGCTGCAGGTAAAGAATTCTGCAGCTTGTGGAAGTGCTAATTAAAGCCAGTAATAACATGATTCACCTTCAACCCTGCTCTGAAGTGCCCAGTGTGTTTTTGCCAGGAGTGTTGCATCTCCAGGGCACTACTTTTGAGGAGCACTCTTGTTTCAGGCATCTGCAACATAGCAACCATACAGGCTAGAAAGGGAGGAAGCCAAGTTGTTTAAATCAATCCTTGTCATAGGATCCCACTGTTTATTGATATCCTGAAGGTGAAAGGTTAATGCTTTACTCAGGAAACCGCTCATCCTCCAAAATACTATTATTGTTTATCTTGCTGAAATCTATTTTTATATTTCCCAAGACATTTTTATTTAATTTCTGTTCCAGGTTGTCTTCAGTGTGTTTTCATAGTATCACTGTACAGACTTAATCCTTTTCCAATCTGATACTGCAAGTTGTGATGGAAAATGCCAAGTGTCTGGTATTTTTTGAAATAGAAAGATTAGCAGAAAGAAAAATTATTAACTTGAGGCTACTTGTTTTATCCCAACATGAGTTATCAGGGGCTGCAATCAAGCACTGGTGAAAGTAACAGATCAACTAGAATAAACATTTGTCCCCAGGAATAATATGTCTTGTCACTTTAGTAGCTTGGAACATGTTCTCATTTATCCAGCCATTTTCTTGCCAGAGCAATTATAAATGACCAGTTTGAAACGAGATCTGTTTCCATTGATTTTATTCTCAACCTTTTTTTTTTTTTTTAAGTCTTTGTACCTTCTGGTTAATAAAAGAGCAAGGAAGTGAACAGTACATAAATCTGCAGCATACACAAATAGCATTTCATGTGAACAGCTTGGCCTGTGAAGGAACTTCAAGTAAAATATTGACTACCTAGACTGTAAATAACTACTAACATGCATGATAATACCAGTAACTGGATGTGTTGCCTCTCAACAGGACGGTGTCTCTAGTGCAGATCCAGAAATAATTGTCATGTTCTCCTTTTCTCAGCATTTAGGATCTTCCTCTCCTCAGGGCTGGCTACTGGAAATAGTTAATAAATTTGTGGTCTGATGGAGGTTAGCAAATACTACACTCATTAAGCTGGAATTAAAATAATATAGTGAAAGGAATCAGAGAACTTGAAGAATATCCTTCTTTGTTAGGACTGACATAAATCATATGATGCTAAGACCATAAAGAATATCAAGGTCCAACTGAGAAGTTAGGGAGAGACTTTCTTTGTATGACCATTTTTATATCATTGTCAAAGCTGAAAAAAACTGCTTCCTTTTTCAATGCCTGTTGATATCCCATGTATCAAAGTAGAGTCTGCAAATGTTATTCTAATCAACTAGTAAAGCTCCTCCTAAAGAGAACTGTTTATTTAACATGACAAAATTCCTTGCACCTTGAGTAGTGTTTCTTCCCCATGGTGTAGAGTGAACCCAGGACCTACTGCTTGACCTTGTCTGTCAGATCTGTCATCCCATCAGGATAGCCAAGAGTGGCTTTACCACAAGGTACGTTTCCACATTCAGTCCCAGAGACCTGACAGACCTCCTAGGAAAGCCTGAGTACTCTCCAATGAATTTTTCCTGGACAGAACTGTCTGGGAAATCTTCCTCAGAGGTGGCCCTGCTGGTTCCTTCCTCTGGGAATCACAAGCTTGGCAGTCCATGGTGACTTTTAATGAGTGGAGAGGGATTAAGCAGTTTTCTCTGTAACATTCCAGGCAGCAGCATCTGGATCAGAAATAGAAGCTGTTACTTAGATCTTCCCCTTAGAAAATAAAACCTTTGTATTTTTATAGGATGCTCAGAATTTCTTTTCAATTTCAGTAAAGTAAAAAATTTGTGATTGCTGATAAATCTCTTGACTTAGTCTCCAAAACATGGGGTCCAGGCAGAAACTCACAGCTCAGACCTCTTTTCATTTAGCACTTTCTTCTCCCTTAATCTGCCCACTTGTGTTCTTTTCTCCTTCCCTTGCTGGGAAAGCCATCCTCTGCATGCAGGGATGCCAGTACTCACCTTCCTGCACACAGTAAATCCTCACAAAGCAGCCTGCAATATACCCTCCTTCCAACAGTCACAGCAGGCAAGAATGTCTTCAAGTTTGGGTGCACAATTGTGTAAAGGAAGGAAAATAAATTTTATTTGCCAAAGGGCAAAATTTTGCCTTTAAGTCACTGGCCCTAAACTGAAGATTTATGGAGGGCAGGAATTAAGTGATATAGTCCTTGAACCACATCCTGTTGGCCCCCAGGGTGTTGAAGGTGAGGGTCATTTTCTGGACCTCCAAGTTTTTCATTGGATGGCTTTGCTGACAGGCTTAAGTATCCCATGGAAGCCAGTCAGGCAATAGTTCCTCGGACAGCTACTGACAAGTGCAGTCTTTTATGAGTTGTTCATTATTTTCCACTGCTGAGAGCTGACCATTAGCTCTCCTTTCCTGCAATGTTAGCAATTAAACTTTGCCTTTCCTATTTGCATCTTCCCAGTGGTTCTCAGACACTTCCCACTGGGGACGATTCTGTTATGTGAGGCAGATTTCTGCTGTTCTGAATGCAAACCCCCATCCAAGGCAGAGCTGGGAAAAACATCTGTTAAAACCAGAGATACTTTCCATACTGGCAAGCTGCAAATCCTCCTGCTGTTCCTTCTTGCTGCCAGAGCCTGTCACAGGTATTTCTCAGTTCAACCAAAGCTCTAGCATCTCTTCCTCCTGCTCATCCTCACATCTGGATATGAGCACACATGGCTCCAGGGGCCTTCCCAGAAAGCTGAGTCACTAAGGCCAGGTTAGCATATGCTGCTGGACACCATCCTGGCAGAAATGGCCCTGTCAAAACCCACAGAGATCCTTTAAAGGAGGGTAGAAGTTTTACCTTGAGGCTCGATTTTAGATAGCTTGCTCCTTTTGATTCTCATTCAGAGACATCTCATAGACAGAAAGAAAATGCCAGCATCATTGATCCTTATTAGACACAATATTTGCTCTCTGTCCTGAGTGAGGTTTTAATCAGCAAAACACTCTGGACATAGACAAGGAGGCAGAGACCCTGAGTTACATGCTTTGTGTGTGTGTTAAGCCTTTCCTTATAAAAAATCCCAATTGTTTTCCAATTCCTCCCTCCATCCACACTGCTGATCTTTCTCATTTACTCCTAAACCCCTCAGCTGCATCACATCCTATCTCTCAACATTTCTTTCTGAGAAAGCAGAACATTTTCATTTCCAAATGTCAGCTCCAAATGCAGGTTTCCAAATGTTGGATTATTTCAAGAAGGCAAACATGTGCACACATTTTCTCATTAGAGAACTAAAAAGGTAACGATCAACTCCTAAATGCTACACACAGTTGCTACTCCAATTCAAGCACAGCATGTAATACAAGAGGCTGTGGTAGGCTATAACATTATAAATGACACCCCATTGGTGATGGAGACAAATCAGATTATGTGTGAGTAGGTTATTGATTGTGCTTAGATTTCTTAATCTCTTAAATCAATGAAAGAATAGTAAACAACAGAGACAATGTGTGCTTGGATGGCAAGGCATCTTTTAATACTTAGGTTTTAATGAGCATTTTTTAATGCTCAATAATATCCCAACTGGAAAGATGCTTAGCCAGCTCAAAGTATAGGTTACTATTTATTATAGAGATGCCTCAGTGTAGATTTCCTCTCTGTTTATACGAGACATCAATTCTGATTTACCTCTTGTTGAGTTAATGAAAACATGCTATGCAGTTTTATTAAAGAAAATAAAGTCCTCAATTGACTGCCTCTGAAACAGTACAACAAATTCTGAGGAGATTAGCATAAGGATTAAACATACAGATTTTGTTGCAGGAGTTGTTTTCATGAATACATTCTTAATTGATTGTAGCAAAACAAATACACATTTTGGTAATGCATGCTGAGTCTCCAATTCGGCATTATTTTAATTAAGTCTTTTGAATGATGAATCTCACTAGAGCAGATGTTCTTGAGTATTCAGGTATATAAATACAACCAGTGTCAGCATCTGATAAGCCTACAATTTGAGAGTTTAAGCACATATGAAACTCGGCCAATTGTCAAGAGCTAAAAATGGAAGGAATTTGCTAAACCACTGCTTGCACCTGTTTTGAATTATGATGTTGCTTCCTCCACACTAACCTCAGGGGAAAGAAGGAAAGAGTCTTGTGAGCAGTGCCAGAACATGGGGAAGGAGATGTGTTCACCCCCATTTGCAGTTTCTCATTAACCAACTGTAGCAGCTGATCTTTGGGAAGAGGGAATTCCAGTATATTTTAAGTACATTAAAAAAATGCCAAACCTTGTGATGAAGTGATTTTCAAATTAAAATTATGTCTCCTCACAAATAAATATATCTTCTGTATGCTAGGCAGTCATTTGTCTTTCAAATAAAATCTGCTTCGACAGGGAGTGTCTAATGAATTTAGAAATGTTTGATATCACCTTGAGCTTTAAATGAGACTATAAACATTATTGGTCATCAAAGTTTTTGGGTGTGTACCCATTAAATGTTCATAAAGGCTTTTAATCAGTGGATACACTTCTGTGCATGGAGCTCTTGGGCTTTAGCTCCAGGCTGTTCAGAGCCATCACCCTTTTGCTGCGGGAAATATGTTGATAAATGTTCTTGGCTTTCTTTGGTAACTTGACATTTTTATTGCTCTCTGTCTTTAAAGACATATAGGCAGAAAAACTCTCCCTGTTTGGAGCATGCCCAGGCTGCCATGGAAAATCAGCAGAGTCTCTCAGCTGAATGTAAGAGACAGAGGAAATGCAAGGGTGAAAAAGGAAACTCAAAAGATGCAAAGGTCTCCCATGAAATAATATCTGCTTTCAGAGAGCACTTCTCTATTGAGAGAACCTTTGGGCTCTGACATTTGCAAGTAAAGAAGATTTTAAGTCACCAGCTGATGCAGGCATTTGTGGGACAGAAATATTTCTTAGAGCAGAGTCAACACTCTGAAAGAGTATGAGGGGGGAAATCAGGGAGGATGCTGTATCTGAGTCACTGTAGGAAGGCAGGAAGTCAGACTGGAGCTGTGATTGGAGTTTAGGCTAAATGGATGTAATTGTTCACAGGTGTTTGGGTCTGGCACCTAAAGTGTGACACCAGGAACTGCCAACATAGGCTAAAGGTCATGAGGAAGAAAATCACCTCAGCTGTCATCAGCACTTCCACATTCAACACCCTGCATTACCCAGGCAAATTTCTGTGAGCCAAACACTGCCCATGAGATATCACAAAGACCTCGTGTGAATTCTGGATACTGAGCCTATTCCCTGCCCTTCTGCACCTTTCTTTGTCCCCTCAATATCAGAGTCCCAGACTATATTTAAGGAAACCTGATGGTGTGTTTGATCAATAGGAACAGCTCTTCACACAGGTACCTTTCCATGATCCAGAATCCACAGTGGCAAGGATTGAGACAAATGTCCTGGTGCAGCTTGGAGAGATGGTTTCCCATCCTGGGCTCTGCTCAGGGCTCACATCTGACTCAGGCCAAGATAGGGAGACCATGGTTGTCTTTTCCAGTGCACCAAAGCCATGAAACCAAACCAACCCTACAGCCCCCTCAGATTTACAGATTAACAACACACCTTCAATATTTCACTAGAAACACTTCAATGCCTTGTTTTATATTTATGTCCTCCTTCAGGATGAATTTCAGTACAAGTTTTGCGTGCATCTGAAAATCTTCCTTTTCAATATTCAATATTCACATTCACACCTTTCTCCCTTTGTCCCTTTCCTTCTCACCCTGAGCTTTGCTACCTCTGGAAGCCAAAGACACCCATCCATCACAGCTTGTTTGACACAAAGGCAATTTGCAGTCTCTCAGCTCCTGGCATGTGGACAAATGTGTTGCAGTAATACCTAACATTTAAATAATGATTCACCATTGAATATTATGAGAAATTGGCTGACAATTTCAAGGTAATGCCCTTCCAAAGATATACAGTATTAATTCTTTACTACCATATAACTGAACATTCACTTGGAGAACCTTAAATAAAGTTTACACTTAGCAATTAATTTAGTGAAATTCTGAATTAAATTGCATGCTATAAAAATATTAAACATATTACAACTGTCTGTACATGGCCTCCTAAATGAAAGGGAAGTTTAATTATTTTAGAAGAGAAATATAAACAGTGTCAAGATTTAACCACAGCTCAGTTTAATATAACTTCTGCCTAATTTTACAAATCATTATTTATACAGTTAACTTGCATAAAAAATAATAAATGACCTCTATAAGATTGTTTTTGGTATAGTTAGCAATGTAGGCAATTATTACAGTAATGTTGCAAAAAACCACAAGGGAAATCTGTAGTTGCTTCCCAAACACAAAAATCATGTAAAGAGGAAGAGAGGAAAAAAGGCACAAAAAGGAACTTCATTGAGCAAAGCTTGAAAGCCATGAAGTCAATTTTGCAACTCTCCTCCAAAGAGTGGGGAGAACACTTCAAAGCAAAGCTTTGAGACAGTGGTTTGAGACAGGGATTTGCAAGCAAAAAGACGGAAAGGTGATGATTTCTGCCACCTTCCTGCCATTACAAAGAGCAGCTCCTGGATGGAATGAGGGCAGGAACTTGCTCCCAGCCCAACTGCTGCACTTGTGGTGATGAAGCCTCCTGGGCACTGAGAGTTCTGGCCAAAACCCAGCCCAAGCATTAGTACTACAAAAAGTCTTATAATGGGTGGTGGCATGAGAGGAAGCACAAGAGACCCTCAAATTTTCTTTCTGCCTGAGAAGTTTCCATCAGAGGCCATCTGGCATCCCCAGAGAAGTGCAGGAGTGCACAGGAAGGACTGGGATACAGATACAGAAAGTATTGCTCTCTATTACCATATTCCTGTGGTTTCGGTGTGGTCCATGGGCTGTTCCTAAGGGTAAGAGAAAGATAATTCAGAACAGCAAGGCTGTCGGTAGCAGACTTGCAAATATTCTGAATATTGCAAATATCTGAATATCTTTTACTGCAGGGATCCAGAAATTGATCATGCAAAGGTAAAAAAAAACTTAATTAAAGAAATAAGTTTTGCAAGAAAGCTTCAAAGGCAGCTTGCCTGTGTCCAGGGGCTTCTGGGATGGACTTTAAGGGTTTTACCAGGCCACTGATAGGGCCAGATAATCCAAACAGTATGGAGGTAGGTGGGAAGCTAGTGGGAGGTCCACCACGAACATGTCCCTCAATCTTTGTTCTGAAATGCACACTAGATTTTCAAATAGAGTGAATTTTCAAGTGTTTATTGCACTTAAAACCTTGGCTTCTGCTGTCAAGAGTGCTGGCTTCCCTTTCTTCCTTCCTGCTGACCTTTACACTTCCCCACCATGCTGATTTACATCTGGAAGTGTGAGCTGCAATATTGGGAAGCTCCTACTGCACAGTAATTATTTAATTCCTTTCCAGAAAGAAAGGAAGAAAGCAGTAGGACTGGATGCAGATAACATTACTAACGTTTCATTGCAGCAGCACACTCAAGTGATCTGATCCCATCCTTATTCTTAACAAGAAATAGAGAAAAAGAAGGGGATAAACCTGCTGTACCTCCTTCTGAAGCATGATGTAAAATACAACTTATCAGGAGAGGGTATTGAGCTACCACAGGGGCTGCTTCAACACCACAGTGCTTCAAAGATGCTTGTTTGTCAGAGCCCTAGGTGGCATTTCTCTGTCTTTGCAGGATGAACCTCAGCCAATAAAACAACTGTGCAGCACTCTTTTTCTCCTTTATTAAAAGGCTTCTGGCAGATAATAGAAAATTATCTCTTCAGAGGGGTTTTACTGCACTAGACAATATAATAAAAGATATTAATTCTTCCGTAAAATTATTGAGGGTATTTTTTAAACAGTCTTTTGGAAGGTCAGCAGGCTGAGTCCCCAGAACATCCCTCAGCAATGTTATATGCAGAGTCACCTCCAAGTAATTTTGAAAAGAGGAAAACTCTTCACACCCTTTAATATAGATAAGATTTAAATTATTCCCTCAGGGAAAAAAAAATAATGCTGTTTTTTGGCCTCTACTCTGCAGGTCTCTGCTATGTTGACTGTTGTGTTGGCTGAGTGATCTGAACAGACTTCCTGAGTTGTCTCAGGAGCCAGTCCACTGGAGAGGGATGGGGACAGGGAAAAGAAGAAACACAAAGAGGGAGTTTGAAATCTCGTCTTGAATCAATAGATGCTTTACCATTGGTTTTCATGGAGGATGAGAGTGTCAGAAAGAAAATTCAAGAAGGTTTAAAGTGCAGGAATTTTGCAGTTCTGTATGGAGAAAAATAAATTATGAAATCCCTGATTTTCCTCCTTTCTCTCTTTTGCCTATTATTAAGTTCCCAGACCCACTCACCTGCATTGCTCTTCTCTTTTTCTTCATAACTGAAGGCAGGAGAGAAAATCAAGTCACACTTGCAAGTGTGGATTAGTGAGATTCATCAGGGCTTTGCTTTATTTTACCAGGAATTCAGGCATATGCTGGGCTGTGCCAATTAGGATCCAGCCATTATTCTTAATGACACCTGGCAATTAAATACCAGGATATGATGCCTTTACTCTTATGTGTCCACATGAAAAAGAGAATTTCCTTTTATAAACTATTGTGCAAATCCCAGACCATCAACAGAAGAAATTTATGCACCAAAAAGCCTGTTAGCCTGGAAAACCACAGCTACATGTGGTTGCTTTCTCTATGCAAGCTTATATTTCAGCTCAGAAAGATGCACCATGATTTAGTGAATTGCCTGGTCTCTGGGAAGACCAATATCTCTTTATACTCTAAGTTCAGGAGGATATTTAATCGTTATAGTTTGTCAGTGCTTTGCATCATGCTATACAATAAGCCAGTTTAACATGATATTTTCTCTCCTGCCTCTCACACATCCTGCAAAGTCTGACACAAAGCCTTGGATCCAGCATGTTTGTGTGACTTGGAATCCAGCTCAGCTCTGTATTATACAATTATTCTTTCATGTCTCAAATAGCTCAAAGCAGAACCACAGATCCTCTTAACCCTTAAGCCTTGGCGTGTTTCAAATCCAGATCTTGACCAGTGTGCCAAGACCGTGAGTCGGATGGTCACATATGAGGCACAGTCTGAGAAACCTAGTGGGTGTTGTTAAGGTTATTAGGGGTCCTTCAAATCATTTGAGAGCCAGAGACCATCTGGGTTCATGATATTGAATAAATCCTGCCAAAAAGGTGCCAGCTGAACATACCTCCTTTGGACTATTACTGTAATGATATTTTGTAACTAAGCATCTTATTCTTTTATTAGCTCCAATAGTGATTTTTTTTTTTTTTTTTGGTGCTATTCCACACAGCATTGAGTTTCCATGGCAAGGTTTCAGTTGTGAAGAGGCTACAAGTATGGTTTCTGCAAGAAGCTGCTGGAAGCTTCTCCCAAATCAATTGAGCCAATGCCTGCCAGCTGCAAGATGGACCCACTGCCAGCCAAGGCTGAGCCCATCGGTGATGGTGGTAGTGCCACTCAGATAATGTATTTAAGAAGGGAGGGAAAAGCTGCACAAAAGCCACTGAGGTTGGAAAGAGTGAGTAAAATCAGTCCTGCAGACCCAAGGTCAGTGCAGAAGGAGGGGGAGAAGGTTCTCCAGGCACAGAGATTCCCCTGCAGCCCCTGGTGCCGACCATGCTGAGGCAGCACACAGAGGTCCAGGGTGGAGCAGATATCCACCTGCAGGCCCTCAAGGACTCAGCTCTGGAGCAGGTGAAGGCCCATAGCAGTCTGTGACCTTGTGGGAAGCCTGCACTGGAGCAGGTTCTTTACAGGACCTGTGGCCCCACAGGGAGAGGATCCCACTCTGGATCAGATCTGCTGTCAGGGCTTGTGACCCTGCGGGGGTCCCCACTGGAGCAGCCTGTTCCTAAAGGACTGCACCCTGTGCAAAGCAACCTTCATAAAGAATTCCCTCTTCTTAGGAAGAGCTCACCTGGGAGAAGTTCATGGAGGGGGACTCATACTGGAGCAAGGGGAGGAGTGTGAGAAGATCTCCCCTGTCGAGGAAGTAGCAACAGAGACAACACGTGATGAGCTGACCACAGCCCCTGTTCCCCATCTACTGGGAGAGAGAAGGCAGGGAAATAAGGAGTAAGGTTAAGCCTGGGCAGAAGGGATTGGTGGGGGAAAGAATTAGTTTTTATTTCGCACTATCATACTCTCATTTGATTGGTTAAAAATTTATTTTTCCACAAGTTGTGTCTCTTTTGCCCTTGATCTCATCCTGACCCATGAGCTTTTCATTGTATTTTCTCTCCCCTGTCCAGCTGAGGAGGAGTGACAAAGCAGCTTTGGTGGGCACCTGCTGTCCTGCCAGGGCCAACCCACAACATCTATAATGGGGATGAATATAACTACCAAGTTTTAACATGGCCTCAGAAACAGTATCCTGAAAGCTTCCAAGATCATTGCTATAGAAGAAGTATCTGATTTTTTGGATGGTTAAAAAAATACAGCAATAACAAGATAGCCTTCTCTGGCATGGTCTGTTCCTTGGCATTTGTCTTAAATGTGTTATCAAATGCTAATAGCAATGCAGTCTCTGTGTCTGGAGCGTGTGGATTACAGTCCCATCTGCTTTGGATGTTCATGCCTTGGCTGTCTTGAAGAGAAAGGGTTGAAAGCATTGACCCCAGTAGTCCCTTATACTTCCATGTCTTTTTTTACAAAGTTCTCTTTAATCCATATGTCCTGGAAGAGCCATTTGTTCCAGGAGTGTTCTTCCTAAGGACACAAGTATTTTCTGCCCAATATTTTCCCTAGTTTGATATTGCTTTTTTCTTTTTTTTTTTTTTCCATGAAATCTCCATGTGTGGAAAACCAGATTTCCTGTTTGATCTAGATGCTTATACTTGCTCCCTCTGCAGCTGACTTGAAGGCTTCATCTTGTGCAGGCTGCTGATAAATGATGACGTAGGCTGGCAGTCCTAAGAAGGCAAAAATGTCTGATGTATAAAAACCCACAAGAGAGTGCACAGAGCAGGTCTGTGTGTGTGTGTATGTGCCTACTGGAGTGGGAATTCAGCTTTGTCTGTGCATGTCTGCAAGGATTTGCAGACAGAAGGAATGCAGGAGCCTTTGGGGTACAACTGTCTTATTCTCATCTTCTGTTGCTACCAGTTTGGCCAAGACTTGAACTCAGGAACAAGAAACGAAGGTTAAGAGTAGTGAAGCAACCCCTCTCCCTCACTGAAATTATTTTGGCCTTAACTTGTCAATGTTGTATAATTTGTATTGCCACATCACCAGCCAAGTCACAAACAGACCTTCCAAACTATGAGCTCAGCCCACAAATCACACTCATTAGGGCTTCAAATTTTTTCAGAGTACAAATAAAAGGAACTTTTAAACTTCATTTATGCCCATGTATGAAATCACTGCAATTCAGTCATGGTTCCAAAAGTTCTCAGGCAGACTACAGATGTTGGCACCTTTGCTATCCTAAATGAATCACTGAGGATAAAATCTTTATTAAGATTATACATCTTGGCTCTAAATTAGCAGTGCTGTGTGTAAAATCAAGGTCTCAGAAAGCAGCAGCAGTGTTTCACTGGGTCCTGCATGATCCAGGTGGAAAGGGTGGTCACAATGCCAATAATGTACTTCAGCAATGGCAAAATAAAGAGGAGTCAAAGGAGTTTTAATCTTTAGGAGACCACATGGCACTATCTCCCTCAGTCAAAAACATTACAAATTCCATGTTTTATTAAACAGGTTTCTGCAGGGGAAAATGCTGCGCTGCTAATTTGGAATGAAATATTAGCACAGTGCAAGCAAGCTTAGTATAAGTTTCCAAATTCACACTTGCCTAGTAGGAAAGGTTACTTAAAGGATGATAAGTCTAAAGACTGATTAGGCGTGTAATCATGGTGTTATTATGCTAATGATGGATTTGTTTGTTGTCGTGTTATCAACAAAAGATTAAGCAAATCCCTACATGAAAGCTTGAGGTGAAACAGTCGGCTAGAGAAGGGGTTTGGGCAGCAAACCTGTGTGTTATCATCACTTCTTTGTGGGGTAATTATTGCTGTGCAGGGTGCTTTTCTCTCAGTTCTCACAGGTGGCAAACCCACAGACTTTGCTGAGCGATTTTGCTCCCAGTCGCGTTGCTCTGTGGACTGGCTGGGTTTGCGAAGGATGCGTATTTTGGTGGGCTTCAGCAGTTAATCCACTGATGGGGCAGCCGGGAACATCATCTTTTCACACGGAAAGGCATCTTTGCATAAAGAAACAGCCAGTGGCTCTGTAAACTTTTTCTTAATACTTCAAGCGTGAAAGCTCTCCCAAGTGTGGTCCTCTTGTGCAGGATTTGATTGAGCTGTATGTCTGAGCACATTCTGAACTTATCCTGCCTGGGAAGATCTCTGCTGTGCCATGGGCATCCTAGTCCTGCCAGCAGCCCAGGCTGCTGGGCTCAGAGCTGAGCCTCCTGAAACAGGCCATGGAAATGAGCTGGGTGGCCAGAGGGTCTTTGCAATGAATTTTCTCTGCCATATCAGCATGTGGTCGATAACTCAGTCGTGTCTGTGCATCAGTGTGGGAGGCGGCAGAAGCGCGGTTTGCGTTCTGACGCAAATGCCCTGCTCGGGCTCTGGCTGCAGCGGGCTGTGCTGTGTCCTGCAAACACTGATGGCTTGTGCCTGTTCCTTCCTGATATGATCCATTGGGATTCCTCAGGGGCTTGGGTTCTTCCTTTTTGTTTGAAACATTCAGTTTTTATCTGACATATTCCTTGCAGAATACTTCCTGCGGAGTTCTGGCTAAACACACCTGATATATATATAAAGACTGGACATTTCAGTCTGCAATGACAGCAGTGAATTTGGGGTGGGGTTTGTTCAGTTACCACTATGGTTTCCCTAAAGAGCTGAATGAAGGTGTGGACTCTTTGGCTGTATAAACTCTCTCGGCTTTCTTGAAATCCATACAGTGCCAAATTTTTCAAGATCTGAATCTGGTCATCTGTGCTAAAAGTCTAGGCAGCAAAACAACATCCCGCATGACAGTGTTTGGAGTTGGTCATGGATATTTTAGAGTCATGTCACTGTAACAAAGTTTTCCTTTAGGAATTTTCCACCATTTCATTCTGGGAAAACAACAAAAAATTTGATTTAATTTTAATTTTTCAATGTAGGCATATTTTAGAAAATTTGAGGTCTTCATTATAAAATTTATTTCAGTTTCAAAGTGTTTTCTATTTTTCTTTGCATCTTAGTATATATATATTTTTTTTTCCCTAGGAGAAGAGAACCTAAAGCAGTTGTGAAGCAAATATCAAGTGACACAAATACCAAGTGAAGCAAATACCAAAATTACAGCTGGCCCCTGACAGAATTCTAGCTCAATACATACCAAAGACCTCATTTGTTTATCATATGAAAGAGAAACAGATCTATGTAGAGATCACAAACACTGAAATAATCATGAAGTTAATTATGTTACCTCAGTGGGACATAAATATTTCTAACTTTAAGCGTGTTGTCTCAGGGCTTTGATGACTGAGCAAACTGAGTAAGTTGATGGATATCTGCAAGCTGTAAATAAAGTAGCAACATATTGTAAAGTGTGAAGGCATCACTGAGACCCACTGAAACCTGTGAGCTACCACTGGAGCAGTAGTGCCAACCACAGTATGTTTTGTTTTTCCTTGTCAATAACTGTAATAATTTGAGGGTCTCACAGATTAATGAACACTGTAGTGACCAAAAATGGTATTTAGCACAGAATTATCTATAGTGAGCTTAACTTACAGTCTTTTTTCCAGTTCACATCTGCGTTCTAATTATGTGGTTCTTGTCAGCCCAAGCTGGAAAATATTTTGGGCAGGGTTTGAGTCAATTTTTCTGGATTTAACATAAAATCAGCCATCAGTTTTGCTCCCTATAGGAATACTAGATATGCAGGGGTGAATTCTATCTGCCAAACTTGGAAGGTAGACAGGGAGATTGCAAAGGTTGGCTCTGCCACCAGGGCAAGCCAGTCCCAGACCTCCGGGGAAAATCTGAAAAACAGTGCCAAGTGCAATGTGGCTTTTAGTCATCATAATTGTATTTATAAAGCTACCAGGCCACCTGCTCAAGTGCTTGAGCTGCTGCTCAGCCGATTAAAGCACAGTAGCCAGGTCATAAAATATGTATTAGAAGAACCAGACAACGTGTTAACTCGTGGCACGGGGAGGGAGCAAGCCTCACCCTTGGGCACACACAAGCAAACACAAAACCTAGAGGTTGTCCCAGATGTGGCATCCTTGCTGTTTGAGGCCAGGGGATGCCAAATCAAAGGGTGAGCTGGGGCTGTGGGTGAGTGGGGCTCTCAGATGGTGTCTGCCAGGAGCTGCCAGCCCTCGGGCACTGCTCCAGGGCTCCCTTTGAGCAGCAGCTTTGGCCGCTGGTGTTCTGCACTCACGGTGACGTGCTGTGAAAGGTCTCCTGACACCCCACCACAAACAGGCTTGCAGGATACATGGGCTGCTCTGTCTCAAAATGGTAACATCTGATCGTTCTCTCAGTCACCATAGTTACCTTTTCATCTGAAGGATGGAAATTGTGCTGCGTGGGGTTTTTTTTGTCTGTGGTTGCTTTGTTTTGATTTGGGTTTGTTTTGTTTTTTTCCAAAGGAAACTCAATCGAGACAAAGCATTGATTCGATTCTGAATCAAACACATCTTTCCTGTGCTTCATTAATAGCTTTTCTTTGTATATTTAAGTAACAAAATTTGAAAAGTTATTCAGCTATAGTGAAATCTAGATGTGTTTTCACTAGGTGCCTTAAGTGCAGGGATAGTTGTTCACCAACCTTTACCTGAGTAACTAAATGACTGTTTTACCAGAAAACAGTATCTTAATATTCCCAGATCTACTCTAAGGTCAGAATTAACAATATTCCTTTGCAGACTGAGCACTGGTCTTGCACTTTATTTATTGCAAACATTGACCAGTAGAGAAAATTGGAAAATAAATTTTTAAAACTATTAGAACATTAAAAAAACCTCAAACAAACAAAATAAAACCATTTAAATGGTGGGTGATTTGGGTTTCTTATTTGCTGGGAGCAGTAATTCTGAAAAAAAAATAGAATTCTTGGAAGGGAATAGTTCTGCTATGCTTTTGAAGCAGGTGAGAATATTGAGAAGGGAAAAGGATACAAAGAATTAAATATAATTAGGAAAGTTCATTATTCATGGTAATAAATGGGAATCTTCCTGTTCAAAGAGAAATTCTTAACATTCATGTAAAATAAAGGAATTTATAGGAACAACAGGGCTTATCACAGAAAACGTGAAAAATACACTATAAAAGTAACTCATATGGAAGAGGATTGCTCTGGGAAAGAGTGTGTAACTCAGTGAGCAATCTCTGGCATTGCCCAATGCCCTTTGCTTTGGCAAACCCAGCAAGAGCCACCAGGAAATTTCTCTTACATCAGGACTCCTCTGGAAGCATACCATACCTGTCCCCCTCTGGGATGAGGGAGTGAGGGGATGTAAAAGCATCAGATCTGGGCTGGCAACATAATCCCTGGGATCCAGCTGAGCCTGGCATCATTTACAGTGCCCCTGAGGCTTCTCTCATAAATGTGACCAACTCCCTTAAAACCTTATTTGTCACCTTTGTTTCAAGTCTTTCTATGTTATGCCACTAAACCAGCCCCAGGAAAAAGCATATTCTCTTGGTGGGTAGGGGGAATGATTAGCATGTTCCATAAGAGAAAATAAAAGGAAAGCATTTTGGCTTTCTACTCAGCAGCATCTTGTTCCATGGTAGCACCCTGGGCTTGCGCAGGAGACCACAAGGAAGGGATCACAAAATTCAGTGCAGCAGCAGCAACGCATCACTCCAGCTGAGGAGAGCCCTCCAGCCCTCCAGCCAGCTGTTCCACCTTTCCAAACCAGGGCATTTGGCCCCCACACTGAATGCTACACTTAGAAAACAAATGGTGAAGTTTTGATCTGGTTCAGAGTAGCTCCAGATGAGGCAGGGTCACATTAAGCATCTTGAATCAGAACGGTTTTTTCCTTAGACCACCTGCAGGAACCAGAGGAAGGGAGGTGTTGGAGAAATAATCCACTAGCCTATATGTGAAGAAATGTGATATTTGGGCATCTGTAAGAGTTTCCTACATACCAGTATAGTGACCTTCCTCCTCAGCCTAGTTTGATGGTCCTGTTCCTGATGTATATATACATATATATATGTATGGCATCCCATTTGAAACTTATCAGAAGTTTCTTGAAATGCAAATATTTACTCTTTAAAGATCTCATTGCCTCTTTTTTTTCTAAAATCATTGTCCTGAAGCAGGACAAGAGTTCCCAGTTGAAGTGATCTGTTCCTGAACTTGGAGCTTTCATGCAAGCATTTATTGTAAACCTGAAATCATTTGATATAAATTATTGCCAGCCCTGAGCTAATCCCTTTGTGGCAGGGACACCGACAGTGCACACCCAGATCATGCACATGGTTGTTCTGCCAGGCCTCTGTGATTTATGGCTCCAGGAAGGACCAGCCCCTCTCTCTGCAACTGAATAATGTGCTCCCAGGTTAAAAGTTAGATACTTAACCCTTACTCTCAAAATCTTAGGGAATACAAAGTGCTGCTTCTGCCATATGCCATCTTGCTTTTTTGTAACATCATTTTAAGAGGTGGAATTGATATGCTCAGACAGTTTGCCTTTCTGTTAATAATAATAGGAAAGCAAAACAAAAGAGAAAATTAACCTTATTTTACCAGAACAGGACAGGAATAATATGTGGTTTCACAATTCTAGCTTTTTATTTACATGGTTATCTCATGCACTTCATTGTACAAAGCTGTTTTTTTATTTTACCATGATTTTGATAACTATTGTTTTCACATTAAAGGACCTTTTTCTCTGACAGGTTACTTTTCCAAGCCAGCTGCAGAACCACCAATGCACATTTTAATGGATGAGATATCTGGCCCCTCAAAAATGCAGGCTGATTTGAATCTTGCCCTGGCAGAACAGAAAATAAATCCCAAACATGTAGAAATTCTTCTGAGTCTCTTCCTCTATCATAAATAAAGAACCACTTGAGGAACATTCATGTATATGCACATCTGTTCACTCACATGCTTTATTATGCACAATACAAATAACTGGGAAAAAAAATCTGTTACTCAAGTAGATTTTTTTTCCTGTTAAATTTGAGCTGGAATGTATTGCAGCATTTTGATTTGCAGTATGCTAAGCAGAGTGTAGAATCATGTTGCATATAGAGTTGAATTCAAACCATAGGTTTTTGCCACTGGATGTTATGGTCAGAATTGTAAGAGTGAAATGGTGGAACTTTTTGCCCAAGGAGGCTGTGACACTTCAGTCTGTTGAGGCTTTCAAGACCTGTTTGGATCGAGCAACCTAGTCTGATCTCAGAGCTGACTCTGATTTAAGTGTGATGCAGAATCAGACTCCTCTCCAATCTGAATTATTCTACAATCCCATGACATGAGATATCTGAAAAGTGTGTCAAAGAAGGTGCAGAGACTAGATAACAAAGGAGGCAGAGCTGGAAAACAAGCTGTGTAGAAGACTGTTTAAATACTATTTTAAATGGGAAGGGATTCAATTCATCATGACAACCAGGTGGCACTAATACCCAGTGGTGCCACTTACTGCTTACAGTTGGCTAGAAAGTTTTTTGCAGAAATGTTCTTGTAAATAAGAGGAAAAATTTGGGGAAAAAAAAAAGATGAAAAAGATCAGTATGCGATTATATAAATATTTGAAACTGGAAACACAAATCTTAGCAACAGAGGAACATAAACTTCTAAACTAGAAATGATGATCACTCCGGGATTATTCAGCTCGTTTCCATGGTTATTAAATCTGGTTCTTTATTCTCCGAGATAATTCCATAAAACTATTAGGGTGGTAGACATACATGACGCCACATCTGCCTTTACCCTAAGCAACTCGATTGTTTGTTTTTCAACTATAAATGTGGTAAAGAAACTGTACAAGTATTCCTTAATGTCATTTACTATCCCACCACCATCTGCTACTTTTGGCACTGAATGTGTAGCTAAAAACCCTTTTATAAGAGTGCCCTGAACCAGGAAGCCGATTCAGACCAGAACCAATTAACATTCCCAGCTCTCCCAAGGCACGCGGCAGCAGAAGCGCACCCGCTGACGGTGCCTGCATTTTACCAGTGTTTATGTTTTTTGAGCATGAATATGTTGAGGAACCAGTTTCAGCTAAAGCAGCCCTGTCCATTTTGCCCATCCCTGGCACCAGCAATGAGAGGGCAGTGCAGAGTCCTGCAGGGGACACGCAGCTGCTCGCTCGTGGCCGGTCGGAGCGGATGGAGCAGCAGCTCCATGGCAGAGTGTGTCCCTGTGCCTTGCACATATGCTGCCCATTGCTACACCTGAAAGTGAGCCAGACCTCATGTGAAGACTAAAGGGCTGGTTTAGGATTCAAGGCTGGATCTCCATCTGCTGCAAATCAATGTGGCTCTCCTGTATCTTAAGCTCTGCACCCTCCACCTCAGCAATCCCCTGCTGGGTGATGGGGTTTTGCCAAGTCCTGCTCTGCTCTGTGGAACACTCAGCAGCCATGCCCAGCTGATGGCACCTGGGATTTCACAAAATCCACAAATCATGCTTTTGGCAAGTACTTCTAATAAAACTAAGTGAAACCATGTGAATGAGCAGCCACAAACTCACTCCAGCTTCAGTCATCTTGTCAGTGGTGTGCGAAAGGAATTCAGGCTCTGGTGTGGCCCTTTGACAGAGAAAATCAGAAAATCTCCTGCTTTCTTGGAGATTTGTTGGAAATTTCTCCTGAGCCTGTGACATGAAAGTTGGGAACCTCCCCTGAAGCTGTGGGATGAAAGCAGAAATATACAGAGTTCATGATGTGATTCCAAAAAAAATCTTCTGCTGTAAGTCATGCTCCAAACTCCTCTGGATGGTCTGACTGAACATATACAGGAGGTCAGTGATAACATGGTGATTAAGAAAATCAGTGGCACCATCATTTTGCTTTTCATCTTCTTGACAGCTGTTGTGGTTTGGGTCTTTTTTTCAGTTCTGCCATACAGTGGCTTATCACCAGTGAATAGGCTTTAGAGTTCTGCCAATGAAATAATTACACCTGGGAACTGCACCACTTTATGAGAGGTGAATATCTATTATTGGGAAGAGAAGAAAGGAACCAAAGGGAATATTATTGTTGAAAAAAAATAATAATGTGCAGATATCCTATTAAACAATCAGCATCAGGGCAGAAAGCCAAAATCATTTCTATCTGCTGATCTTAAAGGAGTAGAAATATTAAGAACAACAGTGATCAAGCCTAAAAACACCAGAGGCCAAAAAAAGTGTTAACAAAGAAAAGCTGTATTCACGTGCTTAGGAGGAGGCATTGACAACAGAGGGCAGCCACAATAGCCCAAGTGATTAAATACAGAATTATCACTCTGAAATGGATACTGCAGAGTGCACTTTTGGGAAGGCAGGAGGGGCGTCAGGTGTATGAAATATTATGATCTAGACAAAAATCACTACAAAGCTGATACACAAATTCTTCAAAAGCCTTACATAAGGAGTAGTCACCATAGTCTGCTGTCAAACTTGGAGGTCACACCATAGAAGCTGTCCTCTGTCCATTGTTAGTCAATATTTTTATTAAGTATTTGGATTATGGGATGGACAGTACACATAAAACATGGGGATGACACCTTACTGTAAATCTCATGAGAACACAGGATTAGACTTCAAAGCACAATAAATTGGATAAATGACCTGAAATCAATAAGATTAAATTCAATATACATGCTGTATTGAGGAAGGAAAATTAGGAGACTGTCTCTCAGAGGATATTATAGCAGTAAGAAATCTGAAGGTTTTAGATAATCAAAAAATTGAAAATTACCATCACCCTGGAGATCCTGGAAAAGTAGTAATGTTCATGTTTACTGAACACTAATGGTATCTCACCAGATCAGTCTGGGTCCTGCATGTAAACGATATCAGAGACCAATAACAAAAATGATGAGCAAATAAAAAAGCATCATCCCTATGGAAAACAATCAGATCTTGAGTGTTTTTTACCCAAGAAAAGAGAAATATGAGGCCTATAGGGGAATAGTGGACATAAAAAGTATGTAACAGCTTGTCATAACAGAAAGCATTATTCTGGATGGGGTAGAAATCAGTTGTTTTCTATATTGGCAAGGGATGAAACAAAGAAAAAGGTGCTACATTTGCAATAATGGAGACTTACATGAGATATCAGGCAAGCAACTTCTAAAAGGTAGCTAAGGATCCCTGCAAGACAAGGGTAGAACCATCAGTAGAAGATATCCTCAAAAGTGGTAATTGCTAAAGGAAAGGAATAGTTATTTGCACTGGGAGGGAAGGGAGTTACCCGTAGCTATTTTTGTTTCTGTTTATTCCTTGCTAATATAAATGCTGTTATTAGGATTCTACTGTTGGTTTTTGCCCTGCCAATTTAAGAGCAGCATCTCCATGCATTTTAAGGGTTTGTGTTGTTTCATGTTGGTGGGGCATGGAGTGATAGGTTGGCCCAAGTTTGTGCAGCAAACTGATCACCTCTGACTGTGGATGGGCTACTAAGTGCCCCTGTGCTTTGCTCGGCTGCTCACAAAGGTGAGACACAAATTTCTGCAGGATCTGGTTACCAGGAAACTCCCTGTATGGATTTGCTGTTCATGGCACTTCACCATCTCTGCTGAACTGACACTGAAAACTCTCTCAATTCCTTGGGATTAATGAGACCCAGACATTTTATCTGACCTCATTATCCACCTATTCTCCACCCAGCAACCTCCTTTGCTCATTCTTTATTTGCCTGCATCACGTCTACTGTAATAAATGAGATGCCTTGAATAGGCAACCACCAATTTAGGCACAACTGGCTTTTCCAATATGCAAGAGTTTTGTATGTTTATGGGGTGTGGATAAACACTGATAGCCATCCCATTGTTCAGTTGTTTGGGGGAAGCATTTATCACTGTGATTTATTATCTCATGAATTAAAGAAGTGAATACAGTTTGTCAAATACATTTATCTGTTAAGGGCATCAGAGTTTTACCTGTAGTCCTTTGTGTTGAAAATCTTCCCGCTCCCATTTCTCCTGCTGCACTCAGGAATCAAATCCTAAGACTTATTCCTGAAGTCAGTCACCTGAACATCAAAGAGGTTTGGAAGACAACTTAACCTAAATTTGTATAATATGTTCTGTACCTTAAGGTTGCTTTATCAATATTTTCATCTTACCCTTAATATTCTGTATGCAACCCTTTAAACTTAGGCTTAGGACTCAAGAGCAGTGGGAACTGAGACTTAACTGTCTATTTTAATTTAGGCAGTAGCTCTGAAAGTAATGAAGGCATTTACAGCAGAGATCAGGAGTAATGAGATGGGTCAGAAGGTAGGGAACATACCATGATTACTTTTAGCATATATACTCAAACCTGAAAAGTTCTGAATTCCTCCTTATATGCTATATAAACTGGTTCCCACCTCAGATCAGAAGAGCACAGGGCACCACCCTTTCACTTGGACTTTGCCCTAAATTATCTTATCATCCCCTTCAGCCTAATTACAACAGCTCTTTCTCTGAATTTCAAAAGCACTCTCTTTTCAAAAGAGTGAAGTTACTTTCCTGTAACAGAAACACAATGGGAAAAATGATAGCCCTGTTTGTAATATTTGCAATCTATCCACTCCTTTTCTCCCTGCTGCAAGCATCATAAAGGAATAATATAAATGTGCACATGCAGAGAACAGAATTATCATTTCAATATCCAGCCTAGCTCTATATTTTCAGTTTTTAAGAAAAGAGAAAAAAGGCAATACTTTAGAGGCCAGTACAAAGAAAAAAAGATTGTAAAGACTTATTGCTTCAAATAACTTGTGACAGCAAACTTTATCATAAATACCCTGTTATTCCTTCAAAGGGAAGAGAGAAAAAGAAGCTTGTTCTCCCCTAAAAAAAAAAAAAGTAAGAATACTTGCAAAAATACCGTGCAAAGGATGAGTTTCAGGTACTAGCACAATCCAAAAAGGGTTGGATTGTGGCTTTTATCTGAGTGACATTGGTGTCAAGACTTCTGTGATTTTAACAATATTCAAATCTCCAATTAGGCCAGAGGCAAGGGATTTGCAAAATGTCACCTGAAGGATTGTTTTGTTTACTAATTTTCAGAAGTATGGAAATGTTGCTGAAGGCAGCTCACTTCAAGGCAGATGAAGCTCCAGTTTGCCAAGGATGCTGCACAATACCAACAAAGCTGGGCAGTTTGCAGCAGAGGTACCTACATACAAGATACAAGAGCTGATCAGGTCACTGTGAGTTCAGTAGATGGGCTATTGAAGGCTACAGATATTGAGAAGTGTGTGAACCAAATACAATTTAATTCTCTCTTCAAAAAGCAAGAAAATTTGTTTCTTGTCTGAATAAAGACTGTCTCAGAAGTGAGATGCATTCAGACCAAATTCAGGATCCAAACTCTATAAAAGTCTGATCTCTAAGCAGAAGCCAAGCTTAAAGCATGGGAAGAATCTCACCCAAGCACCTGGAATAACTCTCTTGCTTAAAATTAAGTCTCTTTCAAACCACCTGGGGAAAGAAAGCTTTAATATTCAAGTCCAAGAGGCTGAGTAGCATCCTGAGACCTCCACTCTCCTTGGCCTCACCAGAGCTGCCAAGCCATTTTTCAGGATCTCAGCAGCACTTCTTTGGGGCTGAATTCCTGGTTCCTGTGAATATTCTGTTGGTCTCTCCAAACACTTGGGCTGAGATTGGTCCAAGACCAAGTTACCTGGCTAGATTTGTGCCTATCATGATTCATACACCAGGCATCATTCCTTTCCATTTTGTAAGGCATATTACATTGCTCACACTTTATTATGAAATGTGATTCTGAAACTGTGGGGTTTTTTGTTAGAGGATTGCTTACTATATTCTAATTACCATAAAATACACAGTCCTCTTACTAGATTTCCACAGTAGCAGCTGAATAATTTCAGTTAATGTGCTTCATTTGCTTCAGAATTATTTTATGATCCAGTTGAATGTTTTAATGATATTATGAAGTCTTTGTGACAATCCAAATAGCTGGTCACAGAAAGGATTAAAGAACACCATGCTCAGTGTATAAATAAAATAATTGTTTAAGGATTGTAAGGAATGAGGTACTACACGCAGTGATGAACACTGAAAATTGAAGTGAATGGATGGAGTTACCATGTTATTTTCAGTAGGATTATTCTGGTTTATATCTGCTGAGGAATTTCACTGGAAAAAGTTAATAAATGTAATCAATGGCGCTGCATGAGAATGGAAGTAGTGACAATTTATTGCTTTCACTACTGCTCAGTCCTTTCACAGTCTCTTGTGGTAAGGTTTGTTTTAGAAAGTTCCACACTGGAGAGAAGAGGAATGTGAGATTCTCATCAGGTGTAAATCAGTACAGCTCTGCTAAAGTCAACAGAAGCTGCACCAGCTGAAAACCTGACCAGTCATGTTAAGTATGTCTGATGGTTTTAATATTCCTCGTCTTGAAGTGATGTTTATGGCCAATTTGTGATATAAAGTATAAATTGAAATTTTCTCAGCTGCATGCCATGAATCTCATGCAATGACAGTGCTGTTGAGCTGCACTATTGTCCTTTACTGCATACATAAGGCAAGGGATTGCTGTAAGTAATTTGTTTTGGAAGGCTGGCAGCCCTAATGGGGCACGCTCGATAGTCTTCAAAGGTTCTGATTAGGCACAGTACACAGAGATGTTCTTTCAACTTGAATCTCCAAAGAAAAAGACTTAATTTTTAAGAAATCACTTTCCTCACAGCTTCATCAATTTGGTTTCTTTGAAACTCAGTAGTAAGATGTATCAAAGGAACAGATTGTTTGCCTAAAGCCTATGAAAAAATGCTTTTTTTGCCTGAGCTCAATATACCTAATCTATTTTCACAACTCATTTAGAAGTGATCCTGTAAAGACAATTATTGCTAGAATGGTTTGTGAGGCTGGAGCCCTAAGAAAGCAGCAAGATGCCTCTGTGCAGCTGAGATGATATGAGCATGTCCTGGACAGCTCTTCCACAAGGACTAAGGGGAGGGAGGCTCTGGAGAGGTGAGCCCTGGCTGCTCCCTGCTGGCTGGGACAAAGTGTGGAGAGCCTGCTGGAGCTGATCTGCTTTTCCCTGATGCCATTGACTTTCTGTCAACTATAATGTCACCTCTCCCCCATCCCCACAATAATCCAGAAATTCACAGCTACCCAGCACTTCACCTGAGCAAATAAATGCACTGAGATGGCTTCTAGTCTGGTTTCACAGCATGGACAAAGCATTAGAAGATATTATCTGTACCAGATCGAAATAAGGGGGACCTTTCTGCTGTTAAATCTGTCATTAATCTCCCCAATACTTCCCACTCCCAGAGAGCCAAATAAGGAGAGACAACAGTTGGAAATAGCTTTAAAAGGATGTTATCACATTGATTCACAAAAGAGAGTGCTTTTAGCAAGAATATTGTCCTTTCTGTGTGCTCAAGTTTCATCTTTAATGTTTATTCATTTGGCTGCTTCACAGGGGAATGCACATCAGAGAAATGCAGGAGCTCTACAGGAGTGTGCAAAATGAACACCACACAACATTTCAGGCTTCATCCCCTCCTAGCCCAGCTTCTGAGGCACAGAGCTTTGTGTGCTGAGGATCTTGGGAAGAAAAGGCAGCATAGCAGGATTATAATAGCCTCTTTTCAGGGAGAAGATGAAATTCATGTGATTTCCTGGGATTTGTGTTTGAGCCACTGCTGTCCATATGTTTGTTTCTGAGAGAATCTGGCAAAATAATGTATTTATAGTCACTTTGAGGGGCTTCTGCAAGGCAATGCCCTTGACCTTTCTTTGTGAGGCATTGATACTTGTAGAGGAAGTCTGTGAACCTTCAAAGCTCTAGTCTGTTGTTAGAGGTGTCTTAAACGTTTTTTGATAAATAAAGTGGAGAAGCAGCTTTAGGAAAGATGAATGCCAAGATTAAGCATTTACAAGCTGGGAAATTAGTTGTCTAAACCTTCCCTGTGCAGTTGCTCATCTAGGAAGAGCTGGAAACTGCACCACAATTGGGAAATTCTTCTCTCTCAGCATCAGCTGGCTCAAAATGAGACTTTTGGTCAGTGGAAGGAGAGCAGCACCACAGGAGGTGTTTGCTCCCATCTCAGAGGTTTATGAGGCAGGTTGGATATATCATCCTCCCGAGGCAGATCAGCCTAGGTGAGGCAAGTCCCTCCCAAAATGAAGGCTCCAAAGGCAGTCCTTTGGCACTACATTTCACAGGTATGCACACTTACCAGAGTGTAAGGAAGATTCATTGCTCTGTCAGCCTCCACTGCTATTAATTTCCATCTGTCAGCCCAGGTTACAGAATAACTGAACAAGTTCCAAAAACAGACATTACCTGCAAAATGATGAAGCCTTTGGCTATTAAACCAAACATAGCTGGCTAGCAGTAGTTGTATGCTCAAGTAGATACCTGAGTAAATAGATAATTGTTATGTGTTAGAGTATTTGGCCATTTATTGTATTTTTAGCACACTAGTCCAAAAGATTTAAACCAATTTTTCAGAGCAAATAGGGAAATTATATTTTCAAGAGGAATTTTAAGAAATGAGAAGAGTCTGGTTTGTCCAGAAAGAGCTACATGCAACGTGTGCTTGATTAATTTATCCTTACGTGGTGCCAGTTGAGGACACAGAGCAGAAATCCTCTTAGTGCCACGTGCTCCTCTCCACCCTCCTTGGACCCACATGCAGAGGGTGGCCGAGGTGGTGTCTGCCCCTGCCAGTTTTGTGTTTGTTGGACATTTCCTCTTACCCAAGGGATCCTCTGCTCTGTGTTTGTGGATGCAGTTTGTTCCAGTCCACATCCTTGAACAGCAGATCTGGGCTAAGAACCAAAGTTTTACCTGGGGGTAAAATAAATAACATAAATACATATTTTGTTTCAAGGTCAAAAGATTGCTTAAGGTATTGAAATAAAGCACCACAGGCACAATAGTCTATGAAGTCAAACCTGATCAATTGAAGGTCCTGGGGTACCAAAATACTGATGCTTCTTCCGAGTTCATTCAGTATTTTCATCACTCAAGTGAAATAAGAAAGTAGAGGATGTGTTAATTAAACTTGCAATTGGACACTTCACTAGGAGGTGTCAGAAATACCAAAGAGGACCAAAATAAAAGAGCTTGAAGAAGCTGAAGAAGGATGAAACAGGATTTAGCTAAGAAAAACCATGTGCTAATGGCTGAAAGAAAAAGTAATAAAATCTAAAAGGAATGATGCCAAAATAGGTGTATTATTATGGTGCTAGAGAGCTCTGCAGCTCTAATCTCAGAGTGTAGCTTAGATCAAGTGGAAAATTGCCATTTGAGAGAGCTAATTGAGTTGGGCTCTACATACAAAGGGTTTTACCTTAATTTCATAAATTGGAGGAGTCTATTTCAAAATGAGCCAAAGCATGTCTCAGATGCCAGCTTCCTTTTTAAAGGCAAGCTGGTTTAAAAATGAGATTTATATTAGTAGAATTACTCTAAAATATGCTGCATTACACTAAAATGTGAGCATGTGAGGGCTCTTTTCAAATTACCTGATGGCTGAAATGCTGCCTTACATGGCTGGAGGGTTTATCTTTATTCCCTTACCTGTCACTGAACTTTTAAGGAGGGGACACACTGCAGCACAGTGGAGTTTTTCAGCCTTTTGTGCTTTAAATTCCACTAAAACTCATTTATGGTATTTTAAAAATACCCATTTCTTAAAAAAGGCTTGACCCTTCACTTGTTGAGATGGTGCAAAGGCATTCAATGTGAGTACCTCACTGAACTCAGGGGGAATTTTCACCAGGTATATACTTTTCACAGAATATTTTAGGTCTCTGTGTGTGTGCATATGCAATTGCAAGGGTTCTGTGAATTTTGCTCTCTTAGATTCATAAGATAAGCCTTTGACTTACTCTTATTGTGAGCTAGAGTTGTGTTGTAGTAAATACTATAAGAACCTTTTGTTCAATTCTTTAAATCATGCTATCAAGTCAGTGCTGTTACTTTAGGAGCTGTTAAAACCTTTAGGCCTGAATTGTAGCCAAGTCTGGGGCTAAGTTTAGCCAAGGAGTTCACTCCTTCTGAGTCCTTGAGACCCAACAGAAGGCTCCCTTATTACATTTTATCCTTATGTTTTCCTATCCTTACCCTTTCTTCATCCGCATCCTGCATGTAGATAATTTTTTTTTAATATTTGTTTCAGACTGATTTTAGATTTTAGTCCAATGTGCTTTTCCTCATGTGCTTTAACCATCTAGTAAGTAGCAGAGTGAACCTTGCCAATGAACTTTGTTGCACTTTCACCACATTATTAAACCTGTTTTTGCTGATATCTTTGCTGGAGATTCTTTGAGTGATCTAGACCATCCACTTTTACAAATTCTAAACTGAATGGGAACTGTTATGTGAATTGAAAAATTCCATCAATAAGGAATTGTTGCATTACAACATAGTAAAATGCCGCAACTCCACAGTAAAATTTCTGAAACATCTCATAGCAACTTAAAAATTCTACCAAGCTTCCATTTGCAGAGAAGATTGTGTTTATGAAGCCTACAAGTGGATGAGAAACTCTTTAGAAAGCCCACAAATTGTGGAATTTTTAAAAGAAACAAGCAAACAAGCAAACAAACAAACAAAACCCCAGACCAAAACAAAATAAAAAAACCCCACCAAGGCCTCTATCCATCCTTTAATTCAGGATTTGTGTATGAAAGGCATCCTCCCTGTAAGAACTTCCTTCACTCTGCTTTGAAGAGGCAAGCAAATATTTTATCAAAGACTATTTTCCTTGAAGAAATATTTTGCCTAAAAAATGGGATCCAAAGTCACATAATTATTTTCTAAGGATTTCATATTCAAATGCTGAACATTATGGAAATGCTCAGGCAGCCTCAAGATAATCAGAGCTGAGCAGTTCTTTTTGTGAGAAAATCTCTTTAGGTTCAGTTCCCACTCAACAAGTGTTGGGTTTAACCCAGTATCAAAGTTAATATACATTACAGTTATGGCTTTTTGCACTCTATCAAAGGCATAAAGGGAAGTGTGCCATTATTGAAAGAAGTAATTTCTATCTTGTACCATATCCCAGTTCCAGACCTACCATCTGCTATTAAATGTGTACAAAAGTGAGTGAGTAGTTCCTTTGCCTCGCCTGCTCTCTTGCCCAGAAATTATGTCAAATGGGTGTCATTCAAGAAGCATCTCCTTTTGCAAGGGCTCTGAATTTGTCTCTGGTTACTTTGGGAGTGGTACAGTAATTACATACATTTTCTCAAAGGTGCTACATGAAGCAGCTTCTCTTCAGCAGGGCTACTAACACCTGAACAAAGTGTCAGAGGATGAACATGCAGGCTCTGCATCATCAAGACCTTCAGCAAACAGTGTTTAATGTCCTCTTCTGGTGTAATCTGCACCTGATGGGTGCTGCAGTCTGTGGGGTGATCCTGTTTCCAGCAGGGCAGGCCACAAGGGCAATGTCCTTTATTTTGATATCCCACTGGAGTCAAGGATTTAGTGTTCACAAATATCTGAATATACTTACATACATTTGTATAGGTTGGGGTTTTTTGCTTTCATTTCCATGAGGAATAGCTTCTGCATTATTATTATAAGATCTTTCCTTCTGTGAAATTTCTCCAAGCAACAAATTTCCTGTCTGGATCCATGCAGTTTTAAGAACAGTGCATGGCAGTGTTGTTACTCAATGTGGAATCAACTTCTTTCCAGTTTGATTTTTTAAAAAAAGCAAATACAAAGCTTTGTGTTTCCAAGACAACCCCAGTCATTTCTCTTTGCTCTCTTTATAATATTTCTACACAACTTTGCAGAGCAGGCTTGGAAACCTCTCACCTAAGGTGAATCCTTCTAATCTTGCATTCTCCATGAAACTATGAACTCATGTCCTTCAAGGGTTGAAGCCAAATCAATATGATTTCAGCTCTAGAAGTAAAGATCCAGAAAAAACATTTAGCAGCTTCATTGTTGCATTTATAGAGTAAGTTGCTCTGGAATAAAGTTTTGTCATTCGTTTTTACACTTGACAATTTTTAATGATTATATTTCCAGGATGGGTGTACTGTAAGGTGTCATTAAACTCCTACCAGGTTTCCTGTTTGAAAACTGCCTTGAAGCTGTGTAATTCACACCACATTTAACTGTTAACAGGACACAATCAGTATTTTTATATACAGTTTAGGGAAGAGAGAAAGAAAAAAAATATCTTGCATCTTGAGATTCAAGGGTGTTTTCCCCTTTTTGTCCTGTCACTGAGATTTTGTGCATGGTTAATGTAAAATGGGTGTGAGTGGTGCATGCATGTGTTCACACACATGCACACGCAATGGCTCAGACACAGCCATGAGGGGCACTGAATAAAGCAGGTAATTCACATTCTGAGGCTGGTCTTGCTGGCTTTTATCACAGTTTTCATATCAGCACAGCTAGCTTCAGCCCACTTGTAAGACTCTCATTAATCTTAATTCATCCTCCATCTACCTTAAAATGTGCCTCAAAGTAATTTTTCCCCAGTCCTTTTAAACCATGCTCAATCTCCCAGGCTAAAGACAAATTTATCAACCTTGTGCAGCAATGTTGATTATTCCAGGAATATTTTAGCCTTTTGAGAAAATCTCTGGGTCTTCACATGGCTTCTTCTTCAGCCTCGAGTTTATAGCATTCCCCTCAAAACCCAGGATTGTTTCATTAATTACCAGCATTGCCACCACTGCAATATAAATCTCCAGACATGAGGGCTAAGTACAGTTGTTTTAGAAAAGATGACTTGTCTTTGCACAGACTATGTCACTTCCTCATTCATCACCCTCAAGTGATCACAACTGAATTACTCCTCACCACTGCCACTCATTTTTCAGGCCTTTTGCTAATTCATGGGGGCTTGTTAAAATGCTGCAAGCAAAGGTGCCCTTCTGATCTTTCCAAACATTCACTAAATGGCTTGAATTTATTCATTGGACTGAGCTCATCCTGGATCATGTCTCTTTTTTGTGTCTATCTCATTGACTTTTAAATTTCCATTAAGGCTGCAGTGTCTTTTTGTTTGAAGCCAGATCTGTTGAGGAAAGTCACTGCTTTGAAGGGAAAGGGGTGGAACAAATCTACACTAAATTGCCACAGCAGAAACAAAACATGACAAACAAGCAATTAGCTTTGCACAAAGCAATCAGCATTTTGGACTAGCAAGAGTTTGAATTTGGTCATAGAAGAATTTGGGGAGCAGCTGGTTCCCCTTAAAGCAAAGGGGATGATTCTAGAGAAAAGTTTCCAATAGCAAGACCTGCCACTTGAACTTGAACTGCATTAAAATGAATTTAAAAATTCAACCCAAACACCATTTTCAGATGAATGACAAAAATAAACCCATAGCTCATGATGATATGTCACAAAATTCCCACCTGACAACACCTGATTAGTTCAGGCTTCCAAGCCTTCTTGCATTCCTGTTTCTCGTATATTGAATTTCAGAGTCACGAGACTGAGAGGAGTCAGAGGAGGAAATGAAGAGGTCTCAGAAGTCAATAGAGGTTGGGGCAAATGCCAGCTGATGGAAGGACTGACACAGTACCTGCCTTCACCACTGTGGAGATGAGACTTTCAAAGCCAGTGACATAAAGCAAACAGCAACAGGAACAAGCTCCTCCTTTCCCGACCTTGTCACACTCCCCGTCTGTCATGGCCAAGTTGGGAGCTGTAAGGTTTAATCATCAGCCCCAGAAATACCAGCAACGGAGAAAATTCAGATGTTCTACTGGGAAAGAAAGTTTTCTCATCTTCAGCATTGTTCTGACAGTCTTTCCTTGTCTTGTGGTGGCTGCCTGGATATTATAAACACCTGCCTGGCATCCAAGGGCCATAAGCAACAAGGGCAGCAGGCAGAAAACAGCATGAACCCCCCAGACCAATTTTTTTTTTTTTTTTCTGAAATAGTTGATGTTTTGGGCATTTTGCTGCTTTTTCAAAGTAAAACAAAATTAAACAAACACCCATTCCCAACAGCTTTTTTTGGCTGGGCTTTTCATAGCTAAGGGAAGAATATTTATAGCGAGTACTTGCATGCCATGGTACCAACCAAAAGTCTTATGTGTCTGACAAACATTTCTAATTAAGCAGACCAGTTAAAATTGGGTTTTTAGGATCTAATTTGTGAGCTGAACCAAAATTGCTGGGGTGTAAGCATTGCAACTCTCCTGAAATCTCACTCCATCATCCCTGGGCTAAGATGTGTCAGGATGTGCTGTGTTGTGGTACCCAGCCCCTCTCAGACAATCTCAGTGATGGAGCCATTTCCAGGGATCTTGTGGCATCTGCCCTTCAGAAAGCAGATTCATCTGGCTTTGAACAGGGTCCCATTCTTCCTAGGCACACTAAGCACTGTTAGGGAAGAAAGGGTTATAGCAATGTCCCTGTGAAAAATGGAGTAGCTTCTTTTTACCACCATATTAGATGCAAGCCCCTGCTGGGAATAGAGGAGGAAAGCTGTGTATACAAATGCACTGTGGTGTATTTGGTTTTGGAAAACTTGTCATTGTTGAGCACCCAGAATTCTGGTCCTAAATGAAGTTGGAAACTGGCAGGTTCTGAAAATCTGGTGTCAAGATTTCTCTTCAAATTAAAAGTTTCAAAGCCTTTTGACTTTTGTAAATAAGAGTAAAGTCTGCTAACACCAACTCCAGAACACTGAAATGTGACTATACACCAAACCCTTCTCAGGAATGACACTCACTTGGAAACAATCTAATAATTAAATCAGTGACATTTCCAATGTGAGAAGTCATAGTGATTTTCCATTTTCAAATGTGTCCCTCTTTAATTCAATATTTATTTAGGTGACACTCCTCTGAGTTAGACAAGAGGATTCCTTTAGGATCCTTTCTCTTCTCCAGGGTAAAAAAGTCAAGACCTGTTCTAACCTCTTTGAACATTCATGCAGGGTTTATAATATGCAAACACAACTTTATTCCATTATTTGGCACTAACAATGTTTCTACAGCTCATTATTTCCTGCATGAAATAATGCCTAATTAGTGCTGAATTACAAGGGAATTGCTGTGGAACTACATAAGCCATCCTTGCAAATCCCCTAATTAATTCAATGTGATTCTTGCTATTGCATTGAATTCTAAATGGATTCATAATGATTAGAAACCTGAGGCATACCTGCCTCTTATTGATCAATGTGTGACAACAGGATTTCTTTATAGAGAGATCATGTGGCCAGTATATTGATACCAGCATCTGAAGATTTTTAGTGCCTCTTGGGAGAAAGCTGGTGAATGTGGCATTTAAATCCAAGGCTACAGTGATAAATGAATCAAATCTCATCAGTTTTCCCTAGTCCTTCTGGGGCTGCAAAGTTACTAACCCTGCTGAGTGCTCAAATAAATTGAATTTAGGTTTTGGTACTGAAGACCATAAATTCAGGTGATCCTGAATTTAATCAGAGAGACACAACACCTGGGTTGTCAGCTCAGGTACAGTACATAGGTTTACAAAACTATATTTCCATGAGTCTCATCCATCTGCCATAGAAAGTTTCTCCTTGGTTTTGCTGGATGTTGGGCAAGATCCTGAGTTCACAAAGTTGCTCTGTAGCCATGACTTCATCCCTGGGATGGGAACAACTCTGCATTTCACCATTGCCACCCTAAACTAGGATGTGGGGAATGGGGTGCCTGCAATCCTACACCATTCAGCCCCAGCTCTCACCTCTGCACCAGGAAGTTCTGCAAGCCTGGTGATGTGTGGAGAAGCATCACCAATCCCACAGTTTGGACATCTGCCTTCAGTGTAAGCTGGGAAGAAATTTGGCCTGCCATTTCAATATTCTCATTCCTTATTTGTCCAGTCATGTTTATGATCTTGGGGAAATCATGTTGGGACTCAGTTCTACCTTCTTTCACTTGCAGGTTATTAGTTTCCCCTTTCTAAAATTCCTGTTATCACAGTCTCCCATCCATTGAATCCTGCACCCCTGGGAGCTAATGCCAAAACCATTGCTGATTTCAGCAGGGGCACTTTCAGGCATATTTGGTGGATTATTTTATTTTAGCTTTTTTTTGGCCTGTCTTGTAACAGTTCCCTCCCAGTTTGTAGTATCCTTCAGACTGACATTTGGAACAGGTTAGGCTGACACAAACATTTCACTTAATACCCCCTGTGTAAGATTTATTCCCACAGATTTATATTGGTCAGTGTTCAAATTAGCAGTGGTTCCAGGCAGTCTGCTTCCTTGGGCTATGCTGGCATAAATCTACTGACTTTGGGGGAGTTACTTTTGATTTTCACTGATAAATACAAGTAAGAACTCAGCACTCTCCACCTAAAAGGCTTAGATTAGATTCCTCCTGGCCCCATTAATACTGCCACTGGTATTATTTCTGTATTTATTTCTCTGTGTACGTCAGTAAGTGCTTTCTTCCCACCTTTAAAATTCCTTTAACTATTAAGTTATCTGAAACTCCATTCTTTAAAGAGTTCCTAACTGATCTCTCAGTCTGAGATACACTTGAATGCACCTTGGCAAAAACTCTCTGTTCCTGAGTTAGAGAGGACAGTCTGGGTCATTGAGTCTCATTCTTCACAATCTCAGCAAAACATGTAAGAGATTCTTAGTCCAAATTGGCCTCAGAACATCCCCTCCCAACAGATCCCAAACCAAGAGAAGGTTGTCTATTTAAAATTGAACACAGAATCATTAATGAACCACTTATTTCCACAAAGTGAAACTACCTGAATTATTATAAACTTCAGAGGACACAGCAAGACACATATTGTGCTTACAAGGCACTGTGCTTTAGTGGAGCAGTGCTGAAGAATTGGGCCCGTAGGGGGATATTTCCCACAGCTGAGTCCAACCATCAGTGTGTGCTGATGTGGTGACAGCAGAGGCAGTGCATGGCTGCATGGCTGTGTGCCATCCATCATAGGGACAGTGGACAAGAATGGGTACAAAGCTCCTACACCTCCTCTGTCATCCTTGCACAAGGAGTTTACAATAGGATCTCAAGCAAAGAAAACTTCCCCACACCTCCTGGCTGTAAAGTTGGAACTGGGCCTTGAATTTCAGTGCTGTAGGACTATCTGTGTTTATAATCCACGCTCCCAGCTCTGGGCTGTGTTTGCACAGGTTGGCCTTGGCAAGATGCAGATGGCAATCTTCCTGCTTCAAATGGGAACTTGCATCTGACACGCAATTGTGAGAACCAACAGCTGGGTGAAGAATCCTTTCCATCCACTTGAACCAGGTCGAGATGCAGACATGTGCTGTGTGTCCCCACAGGCAAAGCTGGAGGCAATCATACTCCCAGTAACTTCTGGAGGATTTGATCTGTTCCTAAGTCTCATTAAAATTTTTTGCTTCAGACATGTTCTGGTTTGCAGTAAGTATTCAGTACTTTAAAACTAATAACCTGGTGGAATATCCTTCCCACAAGATGCTCTGCTCTCCTTCCAAGAGATGTAATCTGAGGCTGAGACCAGGAAGCATTTTGTGCCTCCTGAGCAGCCTGCTGCTCAGTCCACATGCCCAGCAGGACAAAGACAAGTCCTGTAATCGGGCACATCTCAGAGATAAGCTGTGAAGACATCAGGAACGCTACAGCATTTCACACAGAGAACTGCCATTCTCTTGCCTCTGCTGCAGATGCTGCTGCTCCCTCCTTGACTTTAACCCTTCCCAAATGGCTCTGCACATTTGACCCTCCTGTGAGAGGTGGAAAAGGTTGAAAATGCAAGTCTAATCCCTCACTGTACCACGGTGGAGCACAATGAGTCTCAGTAGTGGCAGGCAGTGACTAAGTGGCACGCATGCAAAATATGCAGCCACATTAACCCCTCAGACAAGGAAGCAGAGACATTTCCTGAGGTGGGAAATATATTGAAATGCTAATAGACCCCGGCAGGTATTGTTGGTCCTTTGGGGAAAGATACCTAGGAGGAACTTCTTAATTGTATGTTCACCAGATCCTTTCAACAGATCAAAAGAGAGTACTGATATGAGCAAATAAACTTTGATATCTGCCTTTAACCATCGGTACTAATTGGAAGGAAATTCCCCGGCCTGTGGACCAACACTTAATTTAAAAACATTGGAAATGTTAATTGAATAAGGGGGCAAGGTTGATTAGAAGCATGACCTCATGCCTAAAATGTTAATGAGGGTTCTTGACACATGAACAACAAAAGGTCATGGTAGTATAAATAATGAGAATAGAAAGAACCATCAGCTAGAGCCTGACAGTGACATACGAGTTTCCTGTAAGAAAGAGCTTTGGGCAGAGAGGAAACTGCCAGCTTCAGAGTTGAGATAGATACAACACAATCTAAAATAGAAAACCCATATTCTATACTCATGTGCTGCCTCTCACCTTTATTAGTTTCAGGGCTACAATTCAGGCAGAGTTTTGGCCTAAGTGCTTAGTATTCTGTTCATCAAGGACCATTGGTTCCTTTCTTGTGCAACCTTGGACCTGATTTACTGGGCAATGTGCAGGTCAGAGAAGATTGCCCCATGATGAGGAGTTAAGGAGGCTCACAGATAACCCTTGGATAACTGTCTGGAAGGTCTGGTCATTCCTTTGCCTTCAGCAAGGAGAGTCACATAATTAGGTCAAAATCTGGATTTCTGCTGCTGGGAGAACAAGACTTGAGGGTATATCTCATCTCCTTGACAGACTGTACTTTGTGTCTTGTATACAGACATGCAGCTGCAGAAAATCAGAAAAGACAAAATAGAGAATCACAGAATCATAGAATATCCTGAGTTAGGAGAAACCCACAAGGATCATCGAGTCCAGCTCTCAGTCATACACAGGACGTTCCCAAGAGTTACTTCATTTTTGGAAATAAGTTTCTGCATAGAACCTCTTTGCAAACTGGTGAACTTGTATCATTTTAGATTTCATGTCATCTCTCTCTAGATATTTCTGTTAAACTATTTAGAAAGTATGTTTACAATATATAAAAAAAGATCATGTGGAAATATGCTCTTGGGTTTTTTGGCTCAGAAAATGCTTCCAATACCAGGCAAGGGCTGTATCTTAAATTTCAAGATTTGCTGTAATTTTTTTAAAATTTCTTTTATTGTTGGAACATGTATAAATAACAGTAGAAACCTAAACATGGTCAAAGTAGAAAAAAAGACAGAATTTATAATTCAGTATTATTCCACCTGGAGCGTCTGTCTGTGAGATGACAAGTTTGCATCGATCCAATATCCCTGGATTTTCCAGACTCATTTTCAGTACTGAAGGAGCAATCCAGTGTCATGAGAGGAAGGTTCACTAAGTGGAGAGATGATGTGTGGACATGCTTTGAAAATTTGTGTTTGGTTAGTAATTTCCTGCACAGATTATACTTGCAAACTGCTGAACCTCTATTGAGTATATATTTCCCCTAGACTTTCACTCTGCCTCTCTTCTGAAGTCTCTGTTATTATATTCTCAATCCTGTTTGCAATCTTCAGTCTATTTACAAACTCTTCCAGCCTCCTTCCTCCTTTATTCCCAAACCATATTGATATCTGACCTAGAGTACATTTAAGTCTCACTTTTTCCTTTATACCATCACTGCCTTTCAATCTGGTGGCTATGCAAGAAAGTTTTCTCATCTGCCTTGCTCTTCTTTATGCAATCAAACTACTTCTCCTGATAATTCTGGTTTACTGTTGCATTCAGTTAAAATTATTGGTTCTTGTTTTTTTTGTCTCCATTCTGATGATCCATAGTCCTGCATTGCCCAGACCTCTCCCATTTCTTGCCAGATTACTGTATATATGGAATTTTTATTAACTTCACGAAATACACTGTATGCCCCTGATTCTTTTTCAAAATGCAAAAAGAGAAAGGGAGTGAGGAAAACTAGAAGGAACTTGATTAAATGTGACATCAGATACACTTAGAGTAATCAGTCTATAAAGCTTAGTACAGCTGTCCTCTTTCTTTCTTAGCTTCCTTAGAATAGGATGTGTCATTGGGGCATATTATTTTAAGAGGGAAAAAATTTAAAAAGGTATTCTGCTTCTGCAACTCCTGTGGAATCCCAGAGAACTCAACACTTTCCCAATGCAGAACACCCTGAAGGATGATGTTTCTCAGGGTGGCTCCATGACTCATTTTCAAGTTGAACACATATTTATGGTTTATTCTTGGTCACCAAAGCTACAGCAGGGAGTCAAAGTGGGGTCATATCTGAACCCTTAAAAGTGTGTATTGTCAGCAGGACATATGTCACTCATATCAGAGCTGAGGCAGCCAGGAAATGCTCTCCCAACATTGATGTCCCACTCACACAACTGTTCAGCAGTCCCCCATGTGAATTTGGATTATCTGGGAAAATGGAAGGAATGAGCAAGACAGAGCAGAATGAGCAGTGACAATGATGTAAGACAATTAGCATTGTCAATATCTCTCTGTGCCAGTGTGGTTCCTAATTGATTTGCCATGTCTTAAAAATGTAATTGCTGAGTGTACCTGTACCTTGGATGCATGTTAAAATTATTGCACTCGACAAAGATGTTAGCAGAGAGCTGGTCTTGTAGCCACTGGAAACTACCCTAATGTGATTAGCTGGGAGTGGGAACAATGATTCTGTGAAAACAGATTTCATTAACCTCTCTCCTCATGGGTCTGGATTGTTTAGGTATGGTATATTTCAGAAGATGCCAAATGCCAGAATTCCTAGTTTATTTTATAAGACTTGAAGGACAGAGGACTCAAGACCTCATACTTTATTATAATAAATGATAATAAAACAAGCATTTCTAAATGGGAATAGGCCATCTTAGAGGAGGGAAGATTTGTTGGAATTAAAAGCTAAAAGTAGGCTGGGTTTCCTTGTGGAATGGCATTTTGTTCTTCACCCACACACTTAATCTCATGCCATACTGCTCTTCTGCAAAAACTAGATACCCAGTCTGATACTGGACAGAAAACAGCTCCATGCTCTGTTGGGTGTGGATGTGGATGCTCTGAGCTGAGCTGAGATGAGATGATGGGGCAACATGACACTGTAACACCTTTGGAAAGAGGAAAGCAGAATCAGGAAAATACATTAACGATCAGTTTTCCAAGATCTCAACTCCTACTTCTGTTTCAATGCAAATAAGCCAAGAAATCTGGTCTAGACAGTTCCAGACAGTGTTTTCCTTTCAAACTCATGATGGCAGCTGTGACTGTGACACCTTCTTAATGATTACCATTGGCAACTGCCAGTTCCATTTAGAAGACTCTTCTGCTCAGGACCCCTCAATGCTACAGCTGCATCAGCCACAGTAGGAGGTGGGGTTGCCCTCCTTAACATGTCCCAAACCCAACAGCAGTGCTACCTGAACCCCTGCCAAGCTGCCTCCCCTCTCATCCTCCTTTGCCCCTGTAAATCTGAACTACCACTGGGGAAATAACCATGCTGAGCTCTCTTTTCAGCTGCTGAAATAGCTCAATCACCACTGAACCCTTCACACAGTGGAGAGGACCCTCTTGGAACATCAGCCCAGAGGACTTTGCCCAGGCTCTCCTTCCAGTGGGAAGGATGCTGCTGATGTTATTATCTCCTTCCTCCCATCAGCACTTCCAAACAATCTGGTCTTTTTACTCCTTAGCCTGTCCCTGATCATCAACTGGCTTTTTTACAAGAAAATTTTTCTGCTGGCTGTTGTGGTAAAATTCTCCTTGCAGGGAGAGTTGCATTGGTGAGATGTTTAAAATGAGGCAGTAGACTGTTCAATGTACAAATAAGGAGGAATTATTGCCCCAGCATAGAAATGGGTTAAATGATGGAAAATCTTCTGCATGTAACTTCTCTAAATTTGCCCAGTGTTCTGTTCCCCTAGACAGTGCATCCTCCCAGATGGTGATCAGACACAAAGCTGCCAACAGCTGCAAAATGGATTAAGAAAGGCCTTAAATTATGTTTCTCTTCGATTACTCACTACTTTGTGAAAGACTGAGTGGGCAATGATTCTAAAAGTTAGAGTAATCCATCCTCTTCCTGAACATTTCATGAGGTAGGAACATTTGCAAATAACTGCAACCACAAAAAAATCCCCAAAAAAACAACCGGTTATGGGTTTGGGGAAGTCCCAAATAATTCCTTTTGCCCTCATGATCTGCGTCATCTTCACACTTCTTTGTTCTGGTTTTCCTTTCAGTGCTTTCCAGGTTCTCTGTGCTGGCACGCCCTGTGCAGGGAAGGGATGCACAGAGCAGGAGGATTTCTGAAGAGCCTGTGAAATCCTTATGGGCTTGCTCTTCAGCAGCACTGTCTTCAAAGGGTAATGGCATTGTTGGGGTTACACTGCAAAAGCAGCAATGGCAATCAGAAGCTTTTTGCTTTGTTTAAATAAATTGTTTTGGCTTAATGTTACCAGACATATTCAAGTGTTTTCCTTTAAAGAAGTAAGTTCCGTTAGGAAATTAGCCCAGATGCCAATCACACCATCTTTCTTGTTGACATGGTTATGCTTGGCTTCATCTTTACATAGCTAGTCTTTGGTGATTTACCATTGGTTAGATCCTTTGAGATCACCTTGTGATTTCATTGCAGTTCAGCACAGGAATCTATTCTAGGCACCACAGGCTGTTTTTACCTTACCTGCATTTTAATGGCTCTTCCAGTGCCATGGCTTGGGCTCTGCAGCCCTTCCCACCTGACATGAGCAGGTTTTGACCTCAATTTCAGAGGAAACAAAGTGCTGCAAATGACTTTTCCACAAGTGAAGCACCAGATAAGGTTTTACAAATGGAAAAATGAGCCACAGAGCACCATCTATGTTAACCCTCTGTTTAAAAGAAGAAAAAAGAAAAGGAAACAGCCAGCTGTCCCACCCCTTCTGATGCTGTCAGACATTGCTTTGCAGGATTCACCTTCTTCCAGAGGTAATGATTAAAATTTACCATTTGGTCTCTTCAGATTACAGAGTTTAAAAAAGCAGCTGATACATTACAAAGGATATTCTCAGCAGCTGTCAGCCAGGTTTTCTGTATAGCTGAACATTTCTTCATACACAACCACTATGTTGTAGCCATCCCAAACTCACAGGCTGCCTTTTTCTAGACACAAATTAACACAAATCTTACTCCTCCTGCAGTTTTGCCACTGATTCAATGCATAGACTGAGCACAGAAGCAGCAGCATTTTGCTGTTGGTGGCAGGTTGGAGGCTGTACTTATAACTGAACAGATTTGATGACTTGTGTGGGCATTTACATTCACAGCAAATCCAAAGATATTCCCAGAAGGAGCAATAGTTAGCTCCAGTGTCCTTGACAAGTATGAGCAACAGCATGTTTGTGGCAGGGTAAAATTCTCCCTGTGGCATTCTCTGCTTCCAGTCCTCCTGTGTTGTGTAGTCTGGCTTGTTCTCTAGTAAGTGGAGTCAGGCAGGAAATCCATAACTTCATAAGATTTTTATTAGTTTTCCTCTTTGTCAACTGAGATATTTGTAAATTTTCTGTGGAAAGTAAAAGAGTGAAAATAGACCTGTCACAATGCTTTGTTCCTCTTCACATTCCGGTTTTTAATCCAAGATCCAATTTAGTGTCTCACTTCTAGAAAGAAGGTTGTACCAAGGTTGGGGCAGTCTTTTCTCTACAGTAACATGTCAGGAAATGGCTTCAGGTTGTGCTAGAAGTTTGGATTGGGTGTGAGGAGCAGTTTTTTCATGGAAAACGGGGTCAAGCACTGGAACAGGCTGCCCAGGGAAGTGATGGAGTCACCATCCCAGGTATTTAAAAATGTGTAGATGTGGGATTTAGGGACATGGTTTAGAGATGACCTTAGCAATGCTGGGTTAATGGTTGGTCTTGATGATCTTAAGGTTCTTTCCCAACCTAAGTAATTCTATGATTCTTTTGCCAAGTAAGATCATGTGCTCCTGAAAAACTTTCAGAAGGAAAATTTCATCAAATCTTGCATGTGCCTGTGAAAAGAAGCTTCAGTGAGTTCATATTTTTATCAGAGGTACCCTTTAGTAAGAAGCAAAATGATGTTCCATTGTGTTTTTTAAAGCTTGTACAGCAATTATACAGATTTTGGATTTATGATGCTTTCAAAAATCTAAAGTACCATTCTTTCATGGTTTCTAGTTGACAAATTCAGGGCCTCCTCCACTTGCTTGTCAGCTATAGGGAATAATTTGCTATGAATGAAGTGCATTTTATGTGTTCTGAGTGCTAACATCCAACCAAATGTCAATGCAAGAGTTAAATTTCTATTCTAGAGAGGCTTTTCCCCCTTAGATTTCAGGAAAAAAAAATCAATTTCAGACTATGCAAAGGTCAGTTTGCTTAAGTTTTTGTCAAAGTACAAGACAAGACTGGATAATGATCACTGGATTTGAGTGGATGTGGGCTGGCCTCTCTCACTGCTGACAATCACTCCACTACTTTGGCTTTGCATTTGCAAGTCTTTGCTAAAGAAAGAAACTGAAGAAACCCCCAGGCCTCCATTGCTCACTATTGTTCTCCCAAGCCAGCAATGAAAGCAAAACTTCAAAGCTCCATAAATCTGGTATTAGTTATGAAGATAATGATAATCATTAATATTCCAGAAGTGCCTGTGGGATGACTCTGATGTGGCCCCACACTGCTGTGGAGCAGCAGATGGACATAGCCTTGGAAAGTCTGTAGCCTGAGCTGGTGTCAGAAAACCATATTGTTATTCCAAGCTTTCTTTAGAGATGTGTCTTTGTGGTAAGAAGTAAATCAATCATTGCAGGAGCTGCTTCTGAACCAAGAGTATAGCACAGATAGTCACAAATACATCCAGATTTTTTGAGGTAAAATTCAAGCTTTGTGGGGAAACATTTGTTTCTTGAGACAACACAGATTAATAAAGTTTTCTGGGCTTGATGAGTTTTGGTCAAGTCCAGTTTTTGCCAAGGTCCGCAGCCCATCTCTGTGTAACCATTACCAAATAGAGAATCAAATGCTGCACATTCATTACCTGCTCCATGCTGTCAGCTAATGGATCAAACTCACATTAGAGACATGGATTATCTCTCTGAAGTTGCCTTCACCCATCTTGTTTTGGTGCTTCAAACCTCATGAGTTTATTTGATGTTTTTTAACTTCAGTCTGATTCAAAATGCAAGGAGAAAGCTTTGGTTTTCTACTAACCCTAGCCACGAGCTCTGGTGAAGACATTGAGGTAGCAGCTACTTCTCACTGATCCTGATGCAAAAAACAATCCTCTGCAAATGGCAGCACATCAGAAAATGTTTATTCACCATCCTGAATCAAAATGGACATGAGCATATGCTGTCATTCTTGAAGAAATGTATTCTTATTAAAGAACCTAGGAAAAAAACTCCACAATTCTATAGGCATTTGCTATTCACATCTAGAGCCAAATCCAGTGGCTGGACCCTGAGTCATCTGTAATTTATCCATAGCAGCCTGAAGCAATTTGTTTCATTTGAAATACATAATGATGTTTCTCTCTGGCTATAATAGAGGTGAGGTACCTGAGTCAGAATAAAGATTATCCAGGTCAGGAAAAAGTAGGAGTAGTGACAGGAGGGGACTGAAGAAGAGCAGGCCTGTGCTATCTTTCCTGGTTTGTTTACAAGTCTTGCTATCTCTCATCAGTGCCTGAAGCCAGAGAAGCGTGGGCTTCACCCAGCTCTTTAAAGTGTAGATTGAGTTACTCCTGTTGTTGATGTTCGATGTGGATCATTTAATTCATTCTACAGAAAATGTGAAAATCATGTGGCTGCAGCAAGTTAGCCCAGAAGCAAGATGTCTTGGGAGCTTAGTTTTCTCTCTTTTATTAGGAAGCACTGGAACATATCCCAGTGGCTACATCAGTGGCCCCACTAACATTTCTGGCAGAAAAGGAGTAACTGGTGTTTCATGCTGCAGGGGTTTCAGATGGAATATTCAGTTGTTCCAGATGAGATACAGATGACACCAAGCCTGTCTGTGAAAGTGCTTAGAGACACTCAATGCCAAGTAAAAATAAATGCTTATCACTATTTTTACATGCAGTTTAAGAAATTTAACCATTCTGTCTGAGATTAGGTTTACAGCTAGTATTGCCCAATATGTCTAGAATGACTTAAGTAAATATATCAAAGTCCTCCTCTTAAAATAGTTCCATCTCTCCTCCCCCAAAGCAGCTAAAGATCTGTTCAAAACAAGGAATTTGAATCATATTCACAACAAGCATGTTTTTTATCAGAAGAAATAAAGAGACTTTACTACTTCCTCTCCTTCATTTAGATGCCACAGGATTGGCATAATTTGTGTTCCTGATTCATCTGTCAAAGACCTTCAGTGCAGTAGTGGAGTGCCCAGGGTCACCTCTGCAGCAAAGGAATGACAGGAGATGGGGTTAATTGGAAAGGTAAAGCCCTTCTAGTGGCTATTGCAAGGAACAGAACATGGGTCTAGTCACTGCAGGGCAACAAGAAATCACTTTAGCCTGTGCTAAAATTATTTCCTTTTGGCAAAGGAGATGACTAAAGATATGCCACCCTGACCCTCAATGGGGAGTTCAATACTCTCAGCACAATGTTCTGATTTATCACACACAGTACACACTTTTCCAAATTTCAGGTAGGTTCTCATTCAAATCTATTTTGTTGCCTCAATGCAAAGGTCAGCCTGAACTACAGAGGTTCTGGAGTTCTCAGCTCCATGTGCACTTGGTCTAGCATATTGTCAATATTGGTTTGTCCAGCAAAATGTGCTGTCCAGCCAGCATTGGAGTGGAAAATAATAGGGTTCCAGCACTGCCATCTAATAAGTTCCCAGATACTCAAAAATAGTATGAAAATCCTTGTTTTTGTACCCTGGATTTCATTTTCTGGTGAAAAATCCCATTAAATTATCATTTTTGTGGAATACAGAAAGTTCCACCTGCCATACATATGTTATTGAGGAAGAGGGAAATCCTTGATCCTGTTTACAGAGGCAGACAGATTGTTCATTCAGCATTAGCTAGAGCTGACCAACCAACTTAAAATAAAACTGCATGCAAAATCCTTGCAGGAACCAAAACTATTTATTGTCAAAAAATATCCGCTCATTCAATGAGTTCAGCTAAACCTTCCAAATACAGCCTGCAGTTTGATTAATGGAGGAAGCTAGAGAGTTGTGCTTTAGCTGGGATTCAGGATATTGCTGAGCACTTCTTTTTGGTGGATAGGAAGGATGGGATGCCTCTTCCAAAGGAGGAGAAGGAAAAGCACCCTCTTTGGTAGGTCCATAGTGGAACTACCTTCCATCCTCTTTGGATGTTCCAGAACATCCCAGGGCATGGTCATTTCTGGTGTGACACTAAGCTCTCTGTGAGGTCTGCTGCTTTCAAGAAACTCAGTAATTTTATACCTGTGGAAGGTAGACAGTAACATTAATTTGATTTTACAGCTAGCCAGAACTCTGCTGTCAGGTTATAGGAACTGACAACCAGAGCACATGAACTCCCATGGACTGCTGGAGTCACTTGCCTAAGGTTTCATCTCACAAAACATTTAGCTTTTGCTTTATGACTGTCACTTCTAATGCTCCTAAGAAGGAGTTTTTCTCACCTTGATTTTCAAACCTCTCTTTCTCTCACTTGTTTTATTATCCCATTCATGCTCTTCTCATCCATCCAAAACTTTTAGCTGTAAATGTCCTTCAGTGACCCTCTTCACTTGGCCACATGCCTTCAATTTGGTGTTTTTAGATCCCATGAAAGGGGGGGGGGCTATCTCACCTTTTTACTTATTTATTTACCATTTTTTGAGAAAAACAAAACAAAACCAACACAGTGCAAGGTGTTAGACAGTTTTTCAGTTTAAATCATGATTTAACCTCCATATGCTGCAGAGGTGTCAGGACCAGAGCAAGATATTGTTGAAATCCTCAATACTCTGGTGCAGCATTCATAATCTGGCTTTTATAAATAAACGTATCTTTAAAAAATCAAGGTTGATGTGAGACCATTGCCTGGTTTGGAAAGATAAAGTCTAGAAAATTCAGTTTGCTCCACCCTTAAACATAAGGATCCTGCTGGGAGAGTGTAAAGTTGCTTTACATTTACTCCTTAGAAATTTCATCTTTGTGAGGGAGACAGAAGAGAATATGAATCTCTGAAGTATTGCAGATATATTGTTTAGGATTTTTTTTTTTTCTTTCTTCCTGACCTAGTGAGAAAGCCTCGAGTGAATTTTTCGTTTGCTGCTTCCCTGTTGGAAGCAGCAATGGAGGAACTTTACACAGACTCCACTTGCAGCAATAACACACAATTCATTAAAAAGTGTCTGCCCTGTATTTAGCATGCAGGAGGGGTGCACCTCAGCAGTTGTTCATGGGCTCTTTGTGACTCAGGCAACAGGCAGGCTACACAAGAACTGCCCACCCAAAATACCACAGGTTTATGTTCTCAATTTCTGGCAGCTCAGAAAGACTCAGCCCCTGGCATGCCTGTCCATATACCACAGCTGAATTCAAAGGATGTGATGTCTCATATTTTGGGGGCTAGAGCCAGTTTTTTCTTATTATGGGCTGTTTGTATTAGCTGGGATTTTCATCAGCAGCCACTTAAGGGCAGAGTAGGTCTCCATAGCAACTGCCAAAACAGCATTAACTCAAAAACTTTGTCATTTTTATTTTTCCTGTGTTTCCCTCTGTGTTCCTGTGTTTAAATCTTGCTGAAGACTCTTTCTAGGCTCTTAATGGGCTTCTCTTCTGGTGCACAGCCCAACCATTGCCAAGGACTGGCTGCTCAGGCAGGTAGAGTTAACTCCTGGGCAGATGCAGGTACCCCAAGACAGCAAGTTTTGTTTATGCCAGAATGGTTGCTGAGGGGGAATGTGTTGGATGTGCTGGTGTGGAGGCTACTCTAGGAGGCAAAGGGATGCCAAATTACTTCATATCCATCTCCTGCTCATAAAAGTAATCTCTCTTTGGTCTTTCCCATCACCAAAGCACCTCTTTGGGCAGAAAAACTGTTTTAGCCTCCACCCCTAAACAGTTCAGGTCAAGTTTTACCCTCAGGCTACCAACGGGAGCAAGTCAGGTACCTCCTGAAGTTGAACTGCTAGTCAAGGCACTGGCTGGCAGTCATTCTCCCAGCAGTGACTCCAGCCAGCCTGATTAATTCTGAGCAATTCTGTGTGCACACAGCAAGTCACTCAGCTGTAGCTGCTGAAGGACATCATCTTTGTGCCACTGCTTTCGAGGTCCAGCTACAGCATCAGCTGGTGCTGCATCATTGGTCACCCAGCAGCAGCAGTGGGCAGAGTGCTCTGATTCTTACACACAGTCCATGCACATTTAACAAATTGCATGTTTCCTATTATCTGCTACCAGCTGATAATTCATTCACACCATATCTATCTTTGAAAGAGCATTGTAATAGTTGTAGTGCTAAACTCCAGCCAAGATACAGGAAAGGACAAAGCAGCTGGCCTCCAAATATTTGTCTTATGGAAATTGCCTTGTTGAGACTGTGAAACAATCAGTATTTCCACCTGGAAGTCAAAATGCTGTATTTTATTTCATAAGTGAAGATGCTAGATATTTAGGAAGGTTAAAGATGTGATGGGCAGTGTAAATGTCTCTCTGCAATATCACACAAAAACCCTGTGGCTGCAATTGTTTCATTGTCAGAGCTGAATGGCAAGACTTTACAGTGTTCTTTTTCTCCTTCACTGTACCATGAAGTGTCATGTGAGATGCAAATACTTGAGATCTGACTTTGTGCAGAGAGTCCCAGAGAAGCAGTGCAACAGGAACACTGCCCTAGCTAAGAATTTTGTGCTGAATTTCAAAAGCTTGAGCTTGCTGCTGCACTGTAAGCACTGAGACCTCCATTTCACAGGCATGGAAGAATGACAGAAAGCAAGTTTCTCTGTGGTCTCCATTGCCTTAGCTAACGTTTGTTGTGACAAGTGTCAGTGCAAGCCAGATACCAAAATCCTTACTAAATGCTCCATCCAGCCCATCCTTGGCCCATCTATCTGGAAAGGAGGAATGCAGTAACACTACAAACCCTCATGCAAATCCCATTTGGTAAGAGTGGGCACTATTAGGATCATGTTTTCCACAGCAGGGGTTACTATAAAAGCATACATCAGAGCTATCTTTTCAAATTAGTATTTCATTCCTAAGTGCCCTTTAGCTCACTACATCACAGAACAGAGATGACATTTCTGTCCTTGTAAATGTGCTGCACTCTTCTAATCAGGATGTGTTGTGCTGGTGTTGCTGGCTGCTAATACAGCCTGCCCTGCTGTAGCAATCCCATTTGGAATATCTTTTCATCTCTATGGCCAGCCTAGAGCATTTCAAATATGCCTGCATTGATAAGGAAGGACTATCTGCTAAATGTGTCATGTATCAAGCATGGCTGAAATACAACATGTAGCAGGGATTAGAAACAGCTTTTAGGAAAAGCTGTTTCAGAAACAGCTTTTTTACATGTCCACATGTACAGACAAAACTCTGTGTTGTGCTGATTTAAAATCTCCTTCATTCCACATTCTCTGTAGCATAAAGGGTAATGTAGCAGATTACTTTATTCCTTTATCATCCCTCACACTTCAGTAAAGTATTTCCTTCACCCTGCTAGGTTTTGGAGCAGTACAGGAAAGCACACAAGTGAGACAGGTTAACTTGGACCCTACTCTGATGCAAATACCAGAAGAAAATGGTTTTTATTGTCTCAGGTGTATGTATAAGAAGTGAATCAACCATTTTTATAAGGAATGACTCACTGTGTTCAGACCACAACCCATGGAAGATTTCAGTGGCTTGCACGAGGATCTAGAAACAGCTTGGGATCTGGAATGGTGCAGGAAGAGGTGAGGTGAGGCCTGTGCATCAGCTGGATTTGTATGAAAATTAGTGGGCCCATATTGGACTATTTGGGATTTTGCTCACCAGCTGGAGCTACAGCTTCAGCACTGCACTGAGCTCAGGTACCAGGTCAAGGATGGCTGCAGGCAAGGAGCTGTATGGCAAACCTGTGGTAAAACATCTGATGTTTCACCATCTGGAGTTAGACAAGGAGGCTTACAGCTTTCAAATATGTAAATGTATCAAATTGTTGATGTTTCAGATGGATTATGAGTTTCTTGAACAACCTGCCTGAATTTGTTCAGTTCTTTGTGCCTGGATAGGAAGTGCTACCTATCAAAAATTGGTGGGAAAATCCACTGATGGCTATGAAATGCAAATAAAGAGCTGACCAGCCCTTTCCCTCTGCCAGTGCACAACTAGGAGTGCTGCAGGCAGTCCCTGACACTGTCTCTAAACATCTTCTACCACCATTGCCTGCCTTGTCAACCTGCCACTCAGCCCTAAGGAAACCTCACAAACCTCCCCAGAAAAGGAAGACCCAGGAGGGGAAAACAAAAAGAAGCCAAATAATATCAGAAGACAAAAAAAAAAAAAAAAAAAAAAAAAAAAAAATGCGGGGAAAAGGTGTCTGAGTCACAGATCTGAAACATAAAGCTAGAAATTCCTCAGGAATCAGAGTGGCCCCAGTATTTCCCCCCTCCCTGCTCATGTGCAAGTTGCTGGTGGACACTAACCACACACTGGGCTTGGTGCAGCTCTGACTGGGTTTTCCATAGCCTTTCTTGTCATTGTACAAACCAGAAAAACTGAAATGTTAGGAGTGGCTGATTTCCCACCAGCATCATTAATGCCTAGGTCAAATGGAAGTCTAAGATTCACTTCAATTTTTTAATGAATTCTCTACAGCAACTGGTCTTCAATGCTCTGACCTTTTCCTCCCTCTCTGTTCCCCAGAGAATAAAATAGTATAGATATGAGTGGGTAAGAGGGCTAAAATAGAAATTCAAAATGCAATAATAAAAATTAAAAATATAGAGCATACATAAAAATATTTTTTATATTGAAATGAAAGAAAATACTACAAATTCAAAGAAGTTTGGTGCCACCAATTTCTAATAACAATTTCCGTATCACTGGAAATATGTGTGTTCATATGTGTGCTATCTGCAGCACTCCAGATTGGTAAAAAACAAAATAAACATAAGTAGTGACCACAGCAGTTTTTTGAAACCTGACAGAGATACCCAAAACACCAGAGACTTTAGGGTACAAATCAAAACTGGTGCAAGTCCATCTCAGTAGTGGAAGATATACAGAGCTTAAGTGTGGCTTCCTGTTGCAGTAACTTGATTGTCTCAGGTCCCCTGTGGTTGCCTTGGAAATATCCACCAGCAGCTGACAGTGCTGACAGGGAATTTGAGCTTGTGTGCTGACATTTCTGAAGGCTGGCAAGGAATATAACAGTGAATGGTTGGCCATTCTGACACGAGTTTACTTGCCAGCAAGGTAGTATTACATCAGCTCAAACCCTCTAAAAAAGTCTACCGAGTTCAGAATCTCCTTCAGACTAACCTAAATGTGCCACATGGGGGAATTAAAAGCCTTGGTATACTCAGATTTTCAAATTGGCTCCATATGTATTTAAAATTTTGGATTTAGAGCCTGTTATATAGTACTGATGAAGCAGCCCTGAAATCAGTGAGCCAGTAAAGAAGTGACAAAGTTGTTTGGATTTGAATTTGATTTCTGTGATGAAATACCAAAAAAACTGCTGTTTATTGTTGCTCAGAAACGTATGGTTGGAAGATGACACCCATTAATTTGCCTTCCCATCTTAAGTTGTCCAGAAAGATCTTAAGGTGAGAGCATAAGCTGGGTCACTGGAGCAATATTTTATGAATGTTTTGCAACAGTACAGGAATATAATTTCCTCATTGCAGTAGAAAGAAGAGGGGTGGCTGTCTCATCCACTGGTGAGAGCATTTGAATGAGACTCAAAACATTTGCATTGCACTACAGATTATTTTTTGGGAAGTTACTACAGTTCTTTTATAGTGCAAGCCAAATGTCCTTTCTATAGGTGTTTTTATAACCCAACTTGGATGCAGCAATAAGTGCATCATAGTAAAAAAAATAGTGTCTAAGCAAGAAGTCAGTAGCTCTGACCCTCCCAAAGTGCAGTTTCCAGCAATACACTGGGCTGCTGTTTAGCACTGCCTTTCAGTGTTATTTAAGAACTGAGCCCAATGCCTGTGTTTGCTCACTTTGTCAGAACAGAGATTTATAGTGCATGTTCTTCCACTAGAGTGAGAGAGTAAAGACTTCCCTACAGACACTGACTTTCCCTGGAGGGTTTCAAATCTAAGTACATCCTGACCTTACTCCCTGTCTGACAAAAATACTGCTTGTGGTGCTGTGTTTCTATCACATGTCTTGAGAAATGCTATTATAAACTCAACATTTCAAGCTGTGTGCATTGCTCAGCCTCTTATTTTTTTTATTTTAACAACTGAAAGAGTTCTCTTCAGTATCCTGCATGCCTTCTTCCACAAATAGCCAGAATCCTGAAAACTGTTGTACTTTTTATCAACAGAGGAAGGATTTTGTCCAAGCTTGCACCTGACATTTTGTCACTGGGTCTTTATGGAGAGTTACCCCACTTGGCTGCATTAGTAAATATGTAATACCCTGGGAGCCCAGAAGGTCTATACCTGTTTTGCAGGTGGACAAAAGAATGCTTTTGCCTTTAGCAGACTGCCATGAATACATGGCAAAATTTCTTTTAATTTACATTTTCTGGAAGGTAACTTTTCATCCATCATTGTTGAAGTTTGTAGCTGGGTTTTGTTTGTTTGTTTTTTTTTTTTTTCTAAATTCCCAGTCTTTTGTTTAAAGTATAGTGCCTTTTCCAGACCCTCCCTTATTGTCAACATATTTCTAAGATTCAAGGAAGGATTGAGATTTCTCTGAAGTAACTGAATAAATGCCAGGGCCATGGACAGTTTTATGTGGGGAACCTCCCCAGCAGGGAAAATAGAGGACCTGCAAGCCTTCCAGCCCAAACCACTCTATGATTCTATGGCAATTCCTGTGTGCCATGGGACAACAATAAAGTTAAGTACTAAACTAATGTCCATTCATATCTTCTTTGCTTAGATGTAATATGTTGGCAGAGCTTCTTCAGTCTGGTGAGTATTGGTGAAATTCCACCTTCAGTGTCAAAATACCTTCTGACTTCAGCAGGGCCAAGATGTCATGAGTCTACTTGCATGGGACATGACTGTACACCCTTGATGGGAGTGAACATTTCAAGAGTTGCAGGCACAGTATTCCACCTAGGATAAAGGTACAAAAAATTTCCTTCCCATATTCTAGCAAGCTTTATAAATAGCTCATAAATCTCTGGGAGTGCTGAGTGGGCTTCCTGTTTTCAACAATCAAGCCTCAGGTCATCAGACTCAGGTTAGTCTTATACTCTAAAGGAAAAAACATATTTAACCACCAGCATGGACTTACTAAACTGATGATAAAGGTACTTCTTAGCAGTGTACAGACCCCTTTTCCACACTAGAAATGAGTGCTACATCTTCCACAATCTACTTCACTTCATGGCTAAGTTCTGTCTTGTTTCTCATCAGGACAAACATCACATAATTCCAACAAAGACAATAAAGCAATTCCAGGTTTACCAGGATGCCGTGGAGAGCAGTTTCTGGTCCTCTGCTTTTGTAATTGAGGTAAATGAGACCACACACAATGTCTTCATGATGGAAGGGAAAAATGAAGTCTAATACTTGCTGGCCTCTAAAGGCTTGGTCTCCTCCTGAAGCAGCAAACAGAGGGAGGCTGTATGAGAATTAAATGAAGTGAGCCAATGAATCAGTTCTTGATAGAGTCATCTGTTCATACTGCACAGCCTAGCTAAGCCCTGTCCCACTTGTGACTCATTTTTTATTGATATGAAGTGCTGAGAGACAAAACCACAATAAGAGACTGCAGAGAACATCAATAAGGGGCAGAAAACAAACTAGGAAGGAGATGTTTAAAATTTTGAGTGGAGGGGAGGGAAAAATAAAAAGTTTGCCCATGTTCTTGCCCTGAAAAAGTGTATAAAAGGAAAATGGCACTGGAAAAATAGAGACAGTAGATAAAGGAGAAGAAAAAAAAAAAAAAGGAAGAGACTGGTGAAAGAAAATCAGATGTTGTAAAAATTATATTTGGGCCTATTTTTCCTGCTGAACATTTTTTTTCAGCAGTGAGTATGTGAGGCAATCCATATTAAGCAAAGAAGGAAATCATTCCACTGCAATCTAGATAATTTCCCACTCCATTTGATGATATAATGCACTAAGAGCAAACTGCTCTAAATCATCTAGGATAAACTAGCAGTCTTACTTTTCAGCAGAAAAGGATAAACTTTGTTCTAAACAGTTCCACTCTCAGAATCAATGCCTCTTACAACCCCCTCTGGATAATCTGTTCATATTGCACTCCTCCCACATGGAGGTGCTGAGTAAATCCTTCTCACAGGTGTAATTGTTCCAACAGGGCTCTGCCTATGCACAGCACAGAGCAGTTTCTCCTTTCCAGATGCCCCCCCCAAGACTGTTTCAGTCATGATGGGCATAAGCAAATAAAAAGAAACAGAGATTTTATTAAATTCCCTAGCTGTGCTAAGCAATGGATTTTAACATCATTCTCTCCGTTTCCTGCAGTACCAAATTGCTGTTGTAGGGTTTTTTCTCCCCTTTAGAGAATGCTAAATCCAGCCAGAAAGCTGTTATGAAAAAATACCCAAGGGAAGCGTGATGGAGGTTTTTCTTCACTGATTTCTCTTCTAACATTGTTTCCTTCCTTCCTCCCCTCTCCACCCTGCAGACTCAATCCTCAGCCTATTGATGCAAAAGGAAAAACCCACACTGACCTCATGTGGCTCTGGATAACGCTCCCATTCCTGGGCCATTTGTTTTTATAAGTGAGTTAACAGGAGCACTGAAATATCCTGTCAGAGGAACTCTGAAAGTGCCATCCGCTGCCCTAATGCCTCATGTGAGTTTTCAGTGGAACTGCATTGTTTGAACCCAAGATAATATTTTACCTTCAATACACACCATTATGAATTCATTTGACTTTCAGTGTACAGTAATAACAATGAATTTGCTGGATATTGAATGTCACATGCTTTCGCCAGTACGGCATTTCATTGCAATGCACGGCAGCATTAGTTTAACGATGCCAGGCTTTTTCCAGAATCCTCTCTCTACATTTCACACACACCCCCCCTTCTTTCTCCAGGAGAACAATAAATACTCCTTAGCATTGCCTGAGAAAAATAAAATCATACTTTGCTTTTGAAAAGAAATGTGATCTATATGCAGGCCTCTAGTGAGCTGAACACCAATGCTTCCTGGGACAGTGTGAGCGTGAATATGTGCACAGAGGCTTTTTATAACCATAAAATGCATGGCCTGGAATATTAATCAGGGTTTGTTTCATTTTGTTTTGCTTTGCTTTTTGGTTGTTTGGTTTAGTTTGGTGTTTTTATGTTTTTTTTTTTAACTTGATTCCAGAGTGCAAAAAAAAGTAACCTTGCTCTTTGAAATAAAAGATGTGAAATTCATGCCCGAAACCAACCACTGTCTCCTGAACAGTTTATCCATAGGAGTTGAACAGGCCACACTGCAAGAGTGGTGAGCTGGGCTGCATCCTACTGCTGATGCAGTGGGGGGACTGAGGGAGGAGTGGGCTTGCCAAGGCCACAGCAAGGGGAGGGACGTGGTTTTCATCCAGCACTAGTGAGAGCCAGTGACAAGGAGTGCCTGCAGCTCCCTTAGACCCTGACCAAGCCACCACCTTTGTGAAGAGGATGTCATCCCTGAAGTGTCTGTGCCAGAGTTCACCCCATCACTTCAGCTGGGGTGATCAGCTGGATATTTTGGCCTGGAGCAATTCACAGTTGTGCACCCATCTGGTTTTTATAGTGAGCATGTTCTTGTGCAAGTGCTATGCTGGATAGGGAAACCATGCCATTTATCTGCTAGTTTTGTGAGGCTGTCTGCTGGGTATCAGCTGCTCTCCTTTCTACACATTGGTGCTAAAGCCTTCTCAACATTGCCACAAGGTTCCCAGGATGGCAGCCTGGCACCTTATCCTCCTCAGAAGATAAAATAAGTTGTGTGCAGAGTGGGTTTCTTGACTGCCTACTGGAAAGTTGTGCATGAAACAAACAAACAAACAAACAACAAAAAAAAAAAAAAAAAAAAAAAAAACAAGAAAAAAAAGGAAAAAAGAAAAACAAAAAATAAGAAGAAAGGAAAAAAGATAAAAATAACACAAAAGTACAGAAGTAATTTTTTATTGCAGAAGGAATAGTTATGTAAATGCATTTTTTCCAAGGTGTTTTTGTACAAATTGCATGGGTATGCAGCGCCCGTAAATGTCCTTGTAGAAATACAGGTAAACCTCATTTGATTAAGCAAGCTATTTTCAATGCATTATTTTTTATCATTTTAAGAGGAAAACTAGTAATATTTCTGATAACAAAGTAAGCACTGGCATCAGCTGAACTGTTAATAATGTAAAGCCCTTTAAGACTTTTGTCTAGCTTTGATTATTTGATTATATGTTATGACTTTGATTATTGTCCAATGTTTTGCTGAACTCTACAGAATCACAGATAAATCTATTGTTTCTGTAAATGCTCCTTCAGCAAGAAGAGAATAAATACAGTGACAAAATATGACAAGATCCTTTCCTGGGCATGTGGCAGTCCAAGGAATAAGAGTAACCTGCAATTAGTATGTTTTAATGTGGTTTTCTGTAACATGAGTGTGCCAGCCTAGTCCTTATTTAAAAGCTCTTGGAGCTACAATTTTTGAAGCTTTCTCTTCAGCTTTATGTTTTCTTGCTTGTATTCTGGTTTTCATCTGGGAGCACAGAGGCAGTTTCCAAGGCAAGGTGCCCTTCAGTGTAAAATACAGAATATATTAAACACTGAAATGAGTAAAGCAGCAACTGTAACTGTTGCAGCTAATGCTACATTGCCCAGGCTTGCACAGAAAGAGTTGAATCTACACAATTATTTGCAATGAATTTGCTCCAGAAGACCAATCAGCATTTTGAATGAAAGAGAACCTAGGGGGGAAAATTGCTCATCTCAGCTAAAATAATAAAAGCAATGATCAGTGGGATAAGGCAAAATAGATGGCAAAAGCTTCTTGTTAAATATGTTAAATACTTCAAACCTGTGCAACAATAGAAAAGGACAGCATCATAAATGTGACATTGTTATGTCACCTGTCATGTATGTTGTATCTTATCCAGAAAACAAATTTTTTTCCCACTTATCTCCTAGGGCAAATATTTTATCCCAAATCCTGTTGTGGACTTTCAGGCAGCTGACTGCATAGGATGGTTTTGGAGAAGATTGGGTTAGGAATAAGAAAGTCTGAAATCTTTTTTTCTTGTATCTAGTAACTGATGTGATATTTGTAAATCCAGACCTCAAACCACACAATGGCCAATAAAAAAATTTCACCATAATTAGATCCTATTGATGAAATGCTGCAGACAAAAGGTCTCTTTGAGGGAGGATGAAATGGGCTTGCCTCAGGTATTTGTAGTCCACTTATTGAAGACATTGATTGATAATTTACCAATCTCTTCATTGCTTTTTGTAGTGCAAATACACCAATATGTTCAGATATATAAACAGATAAAAGACAAGTGGAAGAGGCTATGATCAATCCAAGCAGACAAGTGTTCTAACGAAGAATTACAAACAGGTAAGTGATTCCAGACAACACACAAAAGGAGAAGGTTTAGATCAAACTACCTGAATAAACGGTGACTTGAAAGAGTTCACAGCAAAGCACAGGGGTGTCCCAGGAGGATTTATATGTTTTACCTGTCTATTCATACAACTGCCTGTTAGATCAAATCAAATATTTCTCTTGTAGAGTGCATGCAGTGATAAAGCACAGGCAGTTTTTGATGTGTCAGCATGTCAGTGGAGAGGCTCTGCACTCATGACGTTGTGCTCACGATGGGGTTTTATCTCAGGTGCTTCTCTTCTTGGCAGCAGTGAAAGAGCAGCAGAACTGCTTGGCTTGGTCATAACCTGGCTAATGCAACCACCAGCCTTCAACCAAGCCAGTTCAAAGGATAAGCAAGAGGACTGCAGAGCCAAAAACACTGTTCACAATCATTCCTCAGTTGTATGTAACTCTTCTCTTCCCTAAAGCACTTCAAAGAGCAGGAGCAGGGGCTGTTTCATGCTCTGCTTAAAGCATTATTGCTTAACAGCACATGGCAGCTCTGCCAGAGGGCTCCAGGTCAGAACAGGAGACCAGCCCACTCAATTGGAAGTGTGAGGCACTCAAACAGCAGAGATCTTTCAGTATGCAATGCAAAGAGGATTCCTGTCCTTACTCTCTCATGAAAAGTTCCGTTTAATGCTTTGTGAGCACTGGTTACAGAGACTTGAGTTTTACATCTTTGCTGATGGCCCAGAAAGTCAAACCTGTTAACTCCATGACTTAAAGGATGCCCAATTTTATGTTATAGGAAAGATAATCCGTATCACTTCTAGTAATATAGGAGTCTTACAGACCCTGGACTTTTAGTTATGAGATATGATCTTATAACAATTTCAAGTGAGGCAGCTGCTCCTTATAATCAGATGGAATCTGGTCATTAATCTATAACATTCATCACTGTTTACTTCCTCTTTTAATAAAAAATATGAATGCCTTACATATTCCATACAGATATCTATATCAGCTACCTGAACATACAAACCCAGAGATTCTTCATTTTCTTCAAATACTATGTTGTGACACTCTAAATCCACAACTAAGCTCTCTTAGTTTCCTAGAAAGAAAATCCATCATGAGGTACATGTCATAATTTCAGCACCTTACCCTGTGTCCTTTACCATAACTCTTATTTAATAATCTGTATTTTGAAGAGTCATATTTGGCCACATGCAGCTTCCAACTTCAGGATTTGTTTAGAGAATCAAAACACTTTTGAGGGGAGATGTGACATTTCTGTTGAGCTCATTACAGAAGCTGGAAAAGACTTAAAAATTCAAGCCAGATTGAAAGGAGATAAATGAAAGCATGAGTTTGTGTTACTGAGATGTTTGAATATTTTCCTGGACTTTGTCCTGTACAATTAAACAAGGTATTTAGGGACATGTCTAAATTAAAATATCTCTAATTTAACCTCATTTCCTTCCACAGAGTTTATTTCTACAATCTTGCTTGTGCACACTTCCCTTCGTTCTCTTCCTCAATGTTTCTTTTCCTTTCAGGAGCCTTATTTCAAAAAAAGTTGCAGTGTGCTCACTCAACCTGTGCTTCAGCCCCTAAAGCAGACTGGAAAGTTTTAAATGTCGTTCAGAGTAAAGTCTGATTAAGTGCTGTGACATCACCCTAGCAGCAATGTCTAATCCCAAATGAAATCTTTGTCGGTTTTGATTTTGTATATGCATGTTTTCTTTCAGCAGCTAATGACAAGTCTTGGAATATCTGAAACATTTCTCTATTTCTCCACTCCAGCCACAACACATAAATAATTATTCTGCATTGGACTGAGTTTTGCTATATCCATATCCAAATTTTGTACCTCCTATGTGTTATTACTGGTACAGTTATCTATTTACTACTAGTCTTAAAAGATTTGGCCCACTCAAAATCTCATTTATTCCTTTTCTTGGTGAAGTTCCACTGCTTCTGACACAGCTTCCACTTAACTGCCTGCACAACACAACCATCCTCCATGGACCAGTCCAGAATTTCTGTCACCTTCTGACATTGTTCTTTGTCACATCCAGCAATTTCTCATGTCATGTGCAGCAGTTTTCCTGTTCAGCTGTCTAAATCTCATTTCAGGCAGTACTTGGGCATCTGCCTGCTGCCCTAACACTTTTCCTGAAAGAAGTGCACCAGCCAAAGAACTGTCTTCTGAATCCCTATTACCTCTGTCGATGTGCACAGGGCTCAGTGAAACTCTATTTGCATGCAGCTGCCTAGTTCTTTCTTCATGATATTTCAGTACAGTGATAATTTCTTTCTTAAAAAAAAAAAAAAAAAGTTCTGTTAAGTAAACCATTGTAATCCATTAGTAAAAAACAAAACATCAACCTACCAAAATAAACTCATTTGCAATACTGATATCCCCTACCATATGTACAACTTGATTTAAAGTCTAATAAAACAGAATGCTTTTCAATCCTTATTGTACTTTACAGAGCACTTTTCAGTTATTTATTTTCAGTTCAGATTGCTGTATTATTTTTGCCTTCAGGCCTCATGTTGTAAGATGAAAAGCAGAAGAATTCACTTTGGCTTCTTCATCATCATTTCAGTTTCCTGAAAATTATATGCCCAGTTTTATTCAAAATGGAGCAGTTTGCCACACAAAGACAACAGAGTTTAACCATCCAGCTCCTCCTGCTTGTAAGATCACACACAATGTGGAGGATTTTGCTGTTCAGAGGCAGTTGTAGAGAAAATGCAGACCTCTTTATCAACACTGGCCATGTTCCACCGTGCTCTGACTCAGAGATTGCTCCAACCTGCACCAAGAATGACACCAGACCCCCTCACCCCAGGCTTGTGCCAAGTGGCACTTCTGCCCCAGCTCTCCTGTCATCACTATTCTTGTCTTTTCCTGTCCTTTCACCCACAAAGCCTCCTCCCAAAACCAAGGCATAGCACAAATGCCTGAAGGCAAGTGGCACCAAGAGCTCAGGAGCAAACATCCCAGGAAAGGATGACAGCAGGCAGAAGCTGGAGCTGCCTCTGCTCTGTGCTCTGTCCATTGGCCACGACTGGTATGTACAGAGCAAATCCATGCCAGGCACCAGCTAATGACTAAATATGGACAGATATGTTTCTCAGGCATAGCTGCAGAGATTAGGGACAGAGAAATCATCTTTGACTTTTTATTATTTTCTTGGATGAGAAGAATCCTATCCTATCTGAACATAATACATTTTTACAGTTCGGATGGTGACTTGATTGCTTCCTCTGCAAAGCAGGTCCTTGGTAGTAAGAGTTGGCAATATTAACAGAAAATCTAGAGAAAAGCAAGATTTCTCCATGCCACCAGTGAAGATTCAGAAAAAATTGGGAAGGCAAAATGATGTATTGTCTTATCAGTGGTCATAAGAGATAAAAATCACTTAATAACTGGGAAAAAAAATGAGAATAAATGGGGAGAACAACAGAAAAAATGAGTGACACCTTGTCAGTTCTGTGTACAAATGCTGAGGCAGGGAACAGCTCCCATCACCTACCACAAGCTGTCACAGAAGATTTTATATTCTGCTCCAAGTAATTTTTTGTCAGCAGCTGTCCAGTCACCGTGAAAATTTCTCAATTTTATACCAAGCATTTTATCTGTTCAATATTATAGTACATTCTTTCTGAGCTTAACAGCATCAGCAAAATAAAGGATGCAAATAATGTCCCTGATCTAGAAACAGCAGCAGCCAGATAAATCACTATCCTTTTCCATTTAAAATGAATATTTATGTATAGAATTTTAAATATCTTCCTATCACTTTTCAATGCATTCATTTCTTTCTCTAACCCAAAATGTCTTGAGCTGTGACCGCACAATTATTGGTGTTATAAGGATGATCTTATTTCCAATCACAGATTATTTATTTAAGGATGGCCTAATCATGTCACACAAGCTTCAGGTGGCTAAAGAAGTCACTGCTTTGCCAAGAGATAACAATGCTGACAATATTCTGTTTGCTAGCTGACCTCTATTTATCATTGTGTACTAGTTAAAACTTAAGCTAAAAGTATGTCCAGGGAACATCTTTTAAAAACAACTAGAACCTCAGATCTTGCACTACACTAAAATCAGAAAGATTTAGGTGAAAATGTAATTATTCTAACCCTGCCTTGGGGTAATTGCAGAGAGCAGCATATACAAATAATGTGATCAAGATTCATTCCAATGTCCCATCCATTCTACCAACCTTATACACATAGAAATTTTTGGGAGACCTAAAACCAGGTCTTCAGGAAACATGAGCACTGAAGTGATCTGAAAGCCACCACCAAGGACATGCCCAGTCCTTGAGCATATCAACTGGCTAAGTTATTTGAAATCCTTCCTCTCATTTCCATTTGTTTGCTCTTCCTCTGCCGTTTATGTATTGATTATTACAATATTGGTATTAAAATCAGAATGACCATAACTTCTCTTGTCATTGTTTTTCCCCATTTTAACTTCACATAATCAAAATGAAGCAGCAAGATTCAGGAAATAAAAACACCATTGGAATCTTATACCTAACCTGGAAGGCTCTTTTCCTGCTGTTCTGTCCCTAGGAAATTGGAAGAAGGCAGCAGGAGAAAAAAGGGTAGCAAGTTATCCAGGAGAGCATTGCCAGTGGGGACAGAGTCCACCAATGCAGTCACAGGAGCTGGAGGGGAAGGTGAGGGACAGGATTTTGGCAGGGGATGTGGGCACAGCCCTCGAGATCTGGCACGAGGAGCAGAATTCACTGGGTGATGACTGAGCCAGGCTGAAAGGCAAAGGTTACAGTGCAGTCACTCAGCTCAGGGAGGGCTTCCTCTTCAGTGTGATCAAGGCATTAACAGCAATAATAATCACTGTTCTATTCCTGATTCCACAGAGGATCATGCAGGAAAGCTCACTCATTTTGTGGTTCCCCTGCCAGAAAATTTTTAGGGCATCAAAAGAAATGGGCAGTTACTCAGTGAAGTCATGCCTGGCAAGAGGGGAGGAAGCAGGCTGGCACATTGGCAGACTTGTAGGAGACTCTGTGAACTTCCTTAGGTAATCAGGCAATGGTCAAGCCTCTGCCACCTCATTTTCACTCCTGCACAATGGAGCTCCTTCCAAAAAGCCTTCTGGTGAAATCACTTGTCCACTGGCAAGGATCACCTTTTCTTCCTGATAGAAGATATGGTCGCATTCTTGGTTGATATAAATTGACATCAGGAGATGCTGTTAAAGGAATTTGTATCAGACATGATGTTGCTCCAGGGTTCCCATGCATTTCCTTGTACAATCATACTCTTTTATTCTGCAGGCTGCAAATGAATTCATGGCTCCTCCAAATCAATCCATAAAATACCAGCTCCCCTTTGTGGTCTGGTACTCAGGTGTGATTCTGGTATCTGAGTCAAAGCCAAACACCGGCTTTGGTGGAAATTCTTACAGAGAGGAGGACAAAATAATTGTGTTTCTATATTGATATAAGCATTTTGAAATGTTTCACTGTTTGAATCCCACAATAATAAATATGTGGTTTGAATAAATTCAAAGAGTTTATTTCCATAGAACCTAATAAAATCTTACATAGTTTACAAAACAAAACCCAGGTTAGTTGGAGACAGAAAAAATAATTTTGGTTACATTTCCAAGAGATTCAGTTTAGCAAGAATAAAATTGCTGCACTGGAATTATTCAAATGGAATTTTTTGGCTTTGCAACAAAGTTACCTTATCTTTATTTAACTTCACTGTTTGATCATCTGTGTCCTGTTTTCTGCTTCATTTAAAATTCTGTTCACACCTAATCAGATAACATTAAATTCTGGATTGAAGGTTAATCCAACAAAAGCTTATGTGTGGGGGGACTCCATGTGCTGGGCATCATTAAGATTTTTTCAGCATTCACATGACATTTTACAGTTGGAAGAGACTTTATAATTTTGTTTTTAATTGTGAAAAATCTCCCTCAGTGTTGTCAGCTATATACAGCATCTGGCAAAGGTTCTTTTGAGATAATGAAATTCAGACCACTCAGTTTACTACATGTTTCACCAAAAAGATGCATGTCTAAAATGAGAAGAAAAGGTTTCAAAAAGTCAGTCAATCACAATTAGAAGTCAGAGGTTCAATGCCACAAAAGAAGAATGTGGTCTAGTCTTGCACATTTAGGGACTTTTAAACTGGAAATACATTCTTCTGGATACTTGTCCCATAAAATACATCCCTATGGAATATCACTGAATTGCACACACTTGAATAATTTATTTAATTAGTCACATGGGAAGTTTATTTCTAAAAATGAGTGCTTTCTTTTCCAGCTATACAAAGGAAGCCATAAATGTTTGTGTGTGGAAATTAGAAATCGACTTTTTCATTGACGATATTCTTTAAATTTCACTGGAGCTTTTACTACAGCAAAATTCTAGAGCTGCTTGATTCTCTCATACATCCTGCAGCATTCCCAAGCCCAATGTAACCAGAAGTGCAGGACACTGAAACTTCATTTCAAATCCCATATTCCATATCTAATTCACATGGTTTGAGGACATTCAAAGCAAACGAAACACCTAATGACTTTATCTAAAACCTAATGAAACCAATGGGAAAAAATTAACTAGGGAGCCCCTGGGGAGATGTTAGAATCTCACTCAGAGACAGACCTGATCAGAATTTCTCTCTTTCATGCCCATGTCTCATTGCCAGTAGTTTGCAAAGACAACTGCTCTTCATTAACTTTTACTGTCTTAACACAAACCATGTACCCCAACTCAGCCACTTAGGATTTCTTCTATACAGGAGAGAAGGACATGCAATTCCAAAAGGGATGCTGAAGGGCAAAAAACCCTTTTCTGGGCATATGTCCCTTTTCGGGAAAGTTCTTTAGACATCAAACTTTTCAATAACTTTTTTGAGAGGAAGATTTCACTCAGGTCAGACTAGTCCCTACAGCAAGAAACTGATTATTTTAGCTGCTCAAAGGAAAGAAAAAAAAGTAGGAGAGAAAAAGAAGAAGCAAAATGTCATAAAACTTGGGTGGAAAAGAAAGAAAATATGGTGTTCTTCCTGAGAAAGGAGAAAGTCCCACAATATTATTTTAATGGGAGGTTCCAAGTGTTGTGTTCAGCTGTAGATGGAGGAACCCAGCACTGGGCACCTGCCTTCTCTTACCTGCAGAGCTGTGCATTTCCTGCAGCAAATATATTTGAAAGACATCTCAGTAGATGAGAGATCTCAGTAGATTTTGTAGTTGTTTTCCCTCCTTTAAACTACTTCTAAGAGCCCACAGATTGAGGTTTGATATAATAAAACATAAACCTGGTTGCTACATAATTAACTTAAAATTTAATGAGCAATAAAACCACCATTATGCTCTTGTAATGCATTAAGCTTATACTCCTACTTAATCCATTTAAAAGGGCTCTCTAGGTGTTCACTTGGCAAATAACAAAATAAGGCAAGTCAGAAATTACACTTATTAAATGTAAATCTGTATCTTTAGCAATTGATATCTAACGTCATAGGACAAACTTGCCAAACTTAATTAAATGAATAAATGTGATTATGCACTTAATATCTCCTTAATTACAAGGCTTAATTATCTTTTACATGCCATGCTGTCAGCTCAATGCTTGCCTGTTACCTCACCAAAACAGCTGCAGTGAGCACCAAGTCTTGCCTGTGCTGGCCTCCTGCTGTAGTTGGAATTCTCTGCAATGTGTCACAACCATAAACTTCACATAGATTTAATATTTCTTTAACCAGCTTATACCAGTCTTATTATGGCAGCATGTACATTTTTGAATTAAATTTGACTATGTAATGGGAAAATAAATAATAGTTGAATTTCTATAATGTAAACTATGCCATGAGGTCTTTCAGCTTTTGGAATTACTTGTTACTGTATTGTATTTTCATACAGTGGAGGAACAGGAACATTGCAGAAACTTTCACTCATGGATGCAGAACAAACCTGTTCTTCTCCCAGCACCTCTGGGTGGTGTTACAAGTGTCTGCTTTCAGCAGGAAGGCACACTTCAGCTCTATTTCTGTCTCTTCAAGGCCACCATGACCTACATGTCCATTGCCAGCCCCAGGTTGCAGGACTTCACAGCAGAACTGCAGGATGGCAAACTTTCTCTCCAAAATGCCAGAGGTGTCACAGCCAGCCAGGCTTCAGGCCAGTGTCACCCAGGGCCAAGGTGTGAGCTGGCATAGACACCTTGCTCCAGAGACCAGGGCTCATCAGGTGAGACCTACAGAAACTGCACAACAATTTCCTCCTTTTCTGAAAGGGCAGATGAAATGTTGTAAGAGCACATCTTTTACCATGGTAACATCAGAAAACAACAGCTGGCCAAAACCCAAGCTCAGTTCATACAAATCTGATTTTGCTACCTCTAAAAAAGAGTAATAATGAAAGAAACATCTCACCTGCTGTAGGGACATCAGCTACAGCTCAAGAGAAGACTACACCCAAGATGAATGTTTCATTTACAATTTTCAATGTTTTGTGTTTCAATGTTTTATGTTCCCCAAATATAAAGTACAAATAACCTTCAATTTTCACAGGATTTTTAGAGAATGTATTTCCAGATAGCCAGACCTGGTTTGCCTGACTCTCACACTGTCCTGCCCCAATAAAACGTAATGGGAATTTATCAGTGGTGTTCACTTCCTAAGTAACCAGAGCAGGGTCTTTTATTTTAATTATTATTGTGTTACTCCATTCCATCCTTATCAGTATATTTTATCCAAATCAAATGCTGAACTATAAATGAAGGGTTTTAACCTTCTCTAAACAAATTACTTTAATTAAGTCTTTTGACATTTCCAAATGGGTGTTTTTAATAAATGTCATTGTTATTTTGTGCAAAATTTTGCACTTTTCATTCCTTGATTTATGACAAAAGAAATGTCAAAATATTTCAGTTTCTTCTGTAAAAGCAATTCCAAGTTTTGACCAGTTCTATAAACTAGGCTAGCCTTCAATTCCATTTTAAATGCAGAATAGGCAAAGGGCACTGAAAATTTGAAGTGCACTTTGAAAGGCAACTTTGCAATATTTTACTCTCATCATCACTGTGACTCATGGTACAGCAAGGACAGCTCTGAACTTTTAAAACACGTCCAGAAAAGATGTTGTGCTTAAAAAAAAAAAAACAACACATCTTTCCAACATATTTTACAAGTGCTTAAGAATCATCAAAAGACTTTCCTGATAATATTTTAATATGACTACTGAAAATTATTGCCTTTTTCTCTTTTTTTCCCAGGAACCTTTAGAAATTCTCCTACTAAGCTGACTGTTTTATCTTACATTAAAGGCAAAAGAATCAAAATGCAAAACAGAGAAGGTTGCCTATTTGTTGCACTACAGTGCATCAGAGATTTGCGGAACAGTTAACAGAGGACAACAATTAGCAACAGAGGCAGGCTCCTTTCAGGAGATTCTTTTTGAAATGCTTTTTTCATTAAAGAGAAACAAAAGTTTTCAAAGTGTCTTCTGAGTGATATTATGCAGTAGCATTTAGGGATTCTTTTCTTAAACCAGGCATTCATACAGTGTGCTTTTATATAGCTAAGTTATGCATTTGCATTCTAAAAAAAATATTTTTAAAGAAGAATCCTTGAAAAACTGCCATAAAGTATAATTAAAATCTATCATGACTGATCATAATTTATACTGGACATTTTATATCACTTTATAGTATACAAGGGATCTACCAACAAAGTTAAAGTACATTTGCACTCAGTTCAAGTGTTATAAATGTGAATGTTATGTATGGATTTTTAGAAATATTGAAGTCAGGTTCTGTGTTGAGACTACTGACACTTATTCAAAACCCCCTGTGGGCACAGCCTGTTGGGTCAATGGATCCTCACTCTTATTTAGCTACTGCATCACTGAAAAGAGATTTAGCCAGGTTGTAATTCTGGACAGAATTTTACTCCCAGAATGTGAAAATTAGTCAATTGAAACTAAATCCTGATGATTCAAATGACATTTATCTCTGAAAACTGCTCAAGATAGTGAAAGCTTTGGCTTCAGGATCCTGTTATGTGTGAAGGAAAATACATGATAGCTTCTCTGCTAACTTTTCTCAGGTACTAAATACTGCCCATATTGAAATCCCTTATCTGTTATTCTGTATAGAGCTCTTCACCTGAGGTCCTTGTCATGCATTTTTGTTGTACCTTTGGGTATGACCTGTTGTGCTCTGCAAGGAAATATAAATTGAGAGAAAAACTTCATTTCACTTCTGTCTCAGCTGAATTCAGTGAGATGCCACTATAGGGAAAAGCTGGCAAAGGATAAAGTCAGGCATGGCCTTTTGGGTCTCTGCAAGGTACCTCCTGTGCTATGGACAAGGATGCCCATCAGGGATGGGTAAGGAGAAGGATAGCATCACAAATGGTGCTGGAACCCCTTCCCCAAACACCCTCATGGTCAGGGAAGTACAGTTATGGCCCTCCATCCCCATTGATTGTACTGTCAGTGTCCAGCCACTGATTTACTTTTGGTTTTTCAGTCGTGGATTATTTGTTTTATAGGTCTTGGTCACAGAAAGCCACATAGTATGTGACTTGGATTCATAGGTCCTGGTGAATCTACCCCAGCATATATCCTCAGTGCCCCAGGCACTTATGGTCCCTCTGCTTCCCCTTGATTCTCTCAAACACCCTGGAGTTACTCCTGCCACACACAAATAATTGTTCCCAAACCAGTGTATGAAAAAGAAACAAAATTTCACATTGACAAGCACAGAATTTACTAAGTGACCTGACTTTTCATTTATAAATAGAGTGTAGAGATATCTCTGTCTTATTTTCTACTTCTCAGATTTATGCATTCTGCCTTCTCCCTATTTAAAGCTGCAAAAAAGTCTTTGTGAACCCCAGAAAGTGGCTTTTGCTGCATTAGTTTTCCATACTATATCCACAAGATCTCAGGATCTCTCAAATACTTTTACAAGATTTATACATGGTAGCTAAGAAAAGCAGACTTAAGAGGTTTAATTTACTTTATCTATGGGACAATTATTAAGACTTTCACAAGCTGAAGCAAAGTTGATGCTCTGTTGTGCTAGCTATGGATATTGTGACTGGGAGTAGAAGGATGTTCAGGAGATGACTGGGGTCTAAGGGAGCAGGAGCTTAATTCTAAACTCATCTGCAAGTGAATCAACCTGGTGTCTCAGCTTACCATTCAAAAATTGGAAATGGTACATCTCTTCCCCAAATGACATTCAGAAGATAATTTCACCAGTGTTATGAAATTCTCATGTATAGTTTAATGAAAATCCTAGAATATAAACATATTCCCAAGCTATGTCCAAAACTAAACAAAAAAATGTATAATTAGGAAAAAATTACTCTACTTGGAAATTAACTGTGATTTCATTTTTTACACATGACCCATTTATTCAAAACAGAGAAATCCACTATGGAAAGAGAAATACAGCAGGTGAAATTTTAATCAAGCTGTCAAGCTTCATTCTAATTCTCAGGCAGTTTACGTGGAGGACAGAAAGGCAGAAGAAACATTAAAACAGATTCTCCTAAAGAGATGGAGAGGCAGAGAGCAACAAGCTGTGCTGATATATTAATCATCTATTTATAATATGCAATCTTTTCAACTTCTGTCGTGTTAAAGTCAACAAAGAATTTAGCTGCAGACAGCCATAAAATGAACTGATTACAGCTTGTGTACAGCAGCGATGAAAGAGCAAATACACGGAGCTATGCAAATGTGAAATGGAACATGACAGAGAGCGCAGCCACGGCGAGAGCACACGGCGATTGCTGGGCTCTGCAGCTCTCCAGCCAAACCACCCCTGTGATCATTCCTTTGTTCTATAACTGGCACATTTTTGGCAAGTAGGAGGAAGGGGGAGGAAGCAAGCTGAGAGTGAACTCATGAAAGAAAGCTGCTGCAAATGTGTGGAGTGCCAGAGCAATGGAAGGGCTCTTCCATTGCCAGAGCAATGGAAGGCTCAAAGGCTACTTTGAGTCTTCAAAGTACCACCATGCCCAGTCCATTCCTCCCAGGAACTGGGAGGAATCATGTCCAATAACCTCATGCAGATAGTGGTTAAAGGACATTTGTACTAATTCCACTGGAAATCCTCCATGAAGGCAACACAGTGAAATGCAGCCCACTGGATTTAATATGAGAAGATCCCTTACTCCCATGAAACTGCCTGGGGTCAGGACCAAGTCTGGAAGCTCTCTGAGAAGCAAATAAGGCAGATCATTTAATGCATATATTTGCATGCATAGCTGCTTAAAGGTGCACGTTAGCAGTTTCATAAAAAATCCACAGTAGACCTAGGGCAGTGGGGTAAGTCACTTTGGAAAATAAAAGCCTGCATCCAAAATATAAGCTTTAAAAGTATCACTCTCCTCTTTGTTTTGTGCGAGTTCTCTCAAGCATTACAGATACACCTGTAACATTTGGTTCAACAAAAGTTAGAAACTGGCCTTCCTGTGCAAGACTGGGGTCCTGTCACTGAGGCATCACCTTCCTTCACCATCTCCTCTTACCTGTTTCCTGCCCTGGCTCCATATCTGGTTCCAGGTCCACACTCCTCATTTGTCATGATCCCCTCACCCTTCTCTGTTCAGTATTAAGCATCCACAGCATGGGAACTGAAGGGAGCATGATGAAACACTGGCTTGATACCACAACACAGTACATCCCTAACTTAGCCCTGTGCAGTTAAAAATTGCCTCAGTAACCTCATTGTGTAGAGCTGGACCCGGAATAAATTAACAGTGATTTGCAACTTGGATAAGTAAACATTAAATGTGTGTCAGAGTCTCTCAGAATCATAGAACAAACATTTTAGCTGGACAAGATGTTTAAAATTATCAGGTCCAACCATTAACCCAGCACTGCCATATCTACCACTAAACCATGTCTGTAAGTGCCCTCTCTACACATCTCTTCATTATCTCCAGGGATGGTGACTCCAACACTTCCCTGGGCAGCCTGTTCCAATGCTTGACAACTCTTCAGGTGAAGATATTTTTTGTAATATGAAAGTTAAACCTCCTCTGGCAAAACTTGAGGTCATTTCTCCTGGTTCTACCACTTGTTACTTGGGAAAAGATACTGACCTTCAAATGGCTGCTGTCTCCTTTCAGGGAGTTGTAGAGAGTAGTAAGGTCCCCCCTGAGCCTCCTTTTCTCCAGGCTAAACACCCCCAGCTCCCTCAGCTGCTTCTCATAAGACTTGAGCTCCAGACCCTGCACCAGCTCTGGTCCCCTCTCTGGACACACTCCAGCACCTCAATATTCTTCCTGAACTGAGGGCCCAGAACTGGGCACAGAGCAGGAGCTGTGGCCTCTGCAGTGTTGAGAGCAGCAGGAAGATCAGGTTGCAATCCATAGGCTGTACTTATAGCTGATGTTCTTATAGCTCCTTGACATTCACTCTTCTTCAGTGCTTGATTCTCTATTTATTGTGAGGTGTCTATTACACAATGCAGCTGTGAGATTGTTCTGTACTGTGTTCAGCATGCACATTCGGGTACATGTTTTTTTTAGATTTCAGGATTTGCTTATCTTTTTCCTTCCATTTTCCAGTGGCTCCAGTGTAGTCAGGCACTCCTGACCATGCTAAGCTTTTAGAACATCAGCTAAGACACTGTAATGGGGCCTCATGCTCAAAGCTCAGCTTCACTCAAAGAAATTAGTCACAGATTTAACTCTAGGAAGTTAAAAGTAGGGAATTAACTTCAGTATAACTCATTTTTCCTCCAGCATAAAGCTGAGCATGTACCCCATGCTTTAGTAGTTGGGAAATTTTAGAGGCTTGTTCAGAAGGGAGAAGTTATTAATTTCTGGGATGAGGGGAATTTTTTAAAGTTTGGGGTAAAATAATATTTCCAAACTGAAAGTATAAATTATTAACTTTTTGATATTCAGAAATCTCTGGGATTTTTTAGCTTTAAGACAAATAGTTCTATAGGACAAAGCTAGAGAGTTCTGCTCCTTTGGGACATCCTGAATAAAAACAGAAGTTGTGTGTTTCTGCTGCTATATTTTGCACCCCATCTGGTAGAGTCAGATATCAAACCCAGACTGTCTTTAATTTCAGTGGGAAAAAGTAAGAAGAAAATAGCCTTTGGCAGAGAAATCAGATCTGTAACTTCTTAAACATTTCCCAGAAATACAAGGCACAGAATTTCACTTCTCCTAGAGAAGGGATGTGAGCTGAGATTCTGTATATCCCAGATAGATGCTATAATCTCTGCCTTACAGATAAATGTGGTGATGGGTGACCAGAAACTGTTTTTAGGGTGACATTTCTTACTTTTTTTTTTTTTTGACTACACTTTACCTGATACATTTTAAATTTATTTTTTGTGGATAAATATGACAAAAATAAAGTTTTAATATTGTGAGCAAATTTTACTAAGATCTAAAAATGTAGAACCTTAAGAATTCATATATTTAATTTTTCGTATGTTGAAAGCACCACAATGTATTATCTGGATTCACTACTATGTAAATACATACATATCACCTTGTTTGTTTATTTGGTTTCTCCTTTTCCAAATAAACTCCTATATCCATGTGGAGGATGGAAAGGAATTCTGTGTTCCTTTCTTGTAACCTGAAAGAATAAATAAATTCCTAGTTTCCCCTAATTCAGGAAATAAATATCTCTTTCACAAAAAAATTATAGCTTTTCCACCCAAAACCTGTGGTTTGCCAGCATTTCTACTCCAGACAGATGGAAACAAGGCTCATGTTGCTGCCAGAGGTATCTGCTAGAGGGCTACACTTGGGGTGCAGAACTCAGCTGTTCTGAAATGAAAGATTATTACATCAGCCCAGTGGACAACCTGGAATTGCCTTGCTTTATTTCAGCTGGAAATTTTTATGTCACAATCCTGTCTTCTTATTAGTCTATTACAAATAACCCTTTGTTACACTAACATCAAATTAGGATAATGTGAAAGAAACTGATCAATAACTTTCTCCTAACCCCTCTGGTTCAAACTCTATTCCCCCAAGCCTTTTCAGACGCTGCAAGTCAGCCTGACCAGTATCTGCTGAGAGCAGCCTTTTACCAAATTTGACTGCTCTGACCATTTAATTTTGAAGCACTCACCTGCAAGTTAGCCCACATCACACAGAGGGGGCCCAGTATAACCTCAGAGTTAATCTTGCATTAGCAGATGCCCACTGATGGTGCTACCCAGAGAAGGAAGACTGAAATATGGCACAATCACTCCAGATTATCAGCGTGGCTCTAATGTCTGGGGCCAAGGTTGCTAAAGGACTCTCAGGTTCAGCCTATGTCCAAACTCATGCACTTTCCTGCATCCTTCACATGCTGCTGTTTAACTTTCTTCCTTAGGGGAGGATTTTTCCAGTGCATGGCTTGCAGATGCTTTCCCACTTCCAAACTCCTTCCCTGTGCAGGGTTTTGGTTTTTCTCAGTATTGACATTTCCATGCTTTCGGGGCTGGCCATACAAGATTTGCAGTGTGGGATCAGATGAATTGCCAGTCTTATCAGCATCCTGATTCCTGAAGGAATGAGGTGCACTGGGCAGTAACTAAATAACCTCAGAGAAGAAGGGCTGTGTGTTTTGTTCTTCGGGGGTGAAAAGTAAGGAAGCTGTAAACCTTCTCTCCTCCTGATAGTGCCTGACAAACTTGATTCATGTGGATCATGTTGATTTTTATCTTATGACAGTTTTTGGTTTCATATAAACATATATTGTTCCTGTGGGGTTTTTCTTGTTTGTTTGGGTTTTAGTTTAGTTTATTTTTTGTCTTGTTTTTAATTTGACTTTAACAAAATGAAACAGAAAAAGGGCAAACAGGCATGTCCTTGAAGATCTGAAAGCTCTTTGAAGTAATTTGGCTGACTTTGCATGTTAACAAGGCTCAGCTGTGAAGGCAATAGCAAGTAAACAGAAAACAGTAATATCTTGAACGTCTGTCTAGAGGGCAAGTACTTGCACTAAGGTAAACCAAGCATCTAGCACACATACTCTTTAAATTCATCCATTTCTCCATCCTGATATTAATATCTGAATCTCAAAGGCTTTCCCCCAGCCTTTAGTCCTTCCTGAGTTTCCCACTTGTTGAAAAGCTACTTTTCTGAATAGACTTTCTGTTTCTCATTTAGTTAAAAAATTAAAGTAAGTATAGACCTTTAAGGAATGAGCAAACTGTTTTTAGATATAAGTGGAAAACAAATAACTTGTTGTAATAACTGCTTATAGAGAGCAGATTGCCTAAGCATGCAAAAGGAAATTAAATGAAAGACAACAAGATTGTTTGATTGCGAATGACTTCAAAACTGACACCTGAAGAAAAGGAATCTTCATCAACCTACATGATAACCAAATCACCCCTTCAATCCTTCATTTTCAAGTGCTTATCAGCCTATTAAACCACCATAAGCAGGATATAGATTGCAGAATTACCATATTACTTCACAGTATTTTTGACCATTTCTCCTAAACCTGGGGGTTAGCATTTTATGGGATTACAGTGTGTGACTTCCACTTCTGTTAAAAGGCTTGGGGACATGGGTTGTGTGGTGGTTTGACCCGGGCTGGATGCCAGGTGTCCTCCAAAGCTACTCTATCATTCCCCTGCTCAATGGGGCAGGAGAGAGAAAATACAACAGAAGCTCATGAACTGAGGTAAGGATGGGGAGAGATAACTCACCATTTACCATGATGGGCAAAACAGACTCTACTTGGAGAAATTTATTGAATTTATTACTAATCAAAATCAGAGTAGGATTCCAGGAAATAAAAGCAATCCTAAAAAACACCTTCCCACTACCCCCTGCTCCTTCCAAGTCTTAACTTTATTTCAAGGCCCCTCCCAGCCCCAAGCAAGTGGAGGCAGGGAGAAAGGAATGGAGTTATGGTCACTTAATTTCATGTTCTTTCTAGTGCTGTTCCCTCCTCAGGGTAAGAAGCCCTTCTCCTGTGCAGCAGGATGTTCTGCCTGGAATGTAGCTCTATTTGTAAGGCTATCAGTGGTGGGCTGAGAGAGGCTGTGTCAGGCTGGTTTGGTATTGAATTATGCCAAAGCCAGTCTGACTCATTAAATCCCAAACTTAAACATCCTGGTAATGAGGTAAAGATGTGGCAGATATAGTAAAATATCTTTATCAAAAAATGCCCAGATGACACAGCTGACCTGGAGATATGTGATTGACAGTCAATCACAGTAAGAGTCCAGTCCCACAGTCCCACTTTCAAATCAAGCCCTTCTAATATATCCCTTCTTGGAGTGTGCATGAAGATTCCTGCCTTGGGTGGGGATGTTCCTCCAGGCCCCTCACCATCTCTGATCACCTCAGCCTTAGTCAGCAGCAGGTCCTGGAGCTGCCTGTCCCTGTTGGACACAGGGAAAGTTCCAGCACCTTCTCAAGAAGCCACCCTTCACTACCAGAATCTGAAATAGAATTTGTATTTTGACACCAAATTCAGATTTCAGGGGAAAAGCAGACAGAAACCACACATTGTTACCTGCATAATACAGTCTTCATAAAGAAGATGGGGTGCACCTTCTGCTTAAATTTATCTTGACATGGGTGCATTGAGAGACAGTCTATAATCCCTTTAGTATACAAGACTGGTTGAGGCACTTACCCAGGAAAAGGGAGATGAACTTTTTAAACTCTCCCATCTCATCTTTTGACAGGAAAGATGTCACCAGTAACAGAGTAGTCATGAGAAAGAATATGATTTCTCCAGTTCAAGCAAACAATAGGGACAGAAATAATTTATTAATTATTTTGTACTTTTGTGTTTAAGAAAAGTGAATTAAAAACAAACCAAACTGTTTTCTTGTTTCAGTTTCCTTTTCCCAGCTGAGCATCTCAGCTGTGAGCCGATTCCTTCTTTGTTCTCCAAGCCAGGAGAGGCTTTCCAAGATAAAAGTGAGTAATCATTGGGACTGGCACCCTGCTCCAGGTGGCAAACATATGAGGATGATGTGGAGAGTTCTGAAGTCAGCCCATGCCCTGCAGGCTCTGCTCAGGAAGGTCTCCCCAGCTCCTCAGGCTCAGGAGTGCAAGTTGTGAGTGACTGTCACAGCTGCCCGCCTCCAGCTGTGAGCGAGCGAGATAACCCAGATCTGAACGTACCCTGCAGGCACCATTCCTCTTCATTTTGTTATTGCTTCTACTTTTAAGTGCATATCATTAAGCACCAAGTCTCCAGAGAGCTGTAGTTAGTATTTCTATTTTTTTTCTCTAAATCAAATTATCTCCTAACTGCTGTATCATGAAATTACACAGCGCCACAAAATAGAGAGGTAGTTTATGCAATACACATTTTTAAGAAAGAAAAATTATTAAGGAAGAAGTAGAGCTGCAATCATTTCCCATCCACCTAATGATGGTGTTGTGCTTTCCCAAGGGCCCTTGTCACCTGTTCTAATTCACTAACTCTGACACTTTGTGTGCAACCACAAACAACTAAAATCAATGGGAAATGGAAATGTCCTGACAAGGCCAAATTGAGCCCACCTAGGCTGTCAATGATTCCTTCACCCTTATTAATGCTGTGTGAATGTTCCTGGGTGTACCATGGTCAATCACACAAAAGCAGGGCAAAACAGAGCAATGCAATGTGCCTGGTCTCCAATGCAGGCATCCTGCAGCACATCAGGGGAGCAAAGGACCTGGGAATGGGATCTAATCCATGCTAATTGCTAATAAGAAGAATTAATAATTTTAATAGCAAATAATTATTAATTCTGAAAAATATTTTTAAAATTACAGCACCTACGTGAGGAAATTTAATGCTGTTTATGATCCCACATCAAGAGCTTGGTTGCAGACTGTCTTGCCATTCAAGATGTCATTGAAGACATGGGAGTACCTTGTACATTATTTGTAAATAACCAGCTAGCCTCTCTCTTTGCACCCTACTCCTAATATTCATTTAAAGCTACTTTAACTTTTCATTGTAGTCTTTTAATGTGCTGTTATGGTATTTAGGGTTTTTATGAGAATCTACAACAAAAGTGGGTATTCCTCACTTTATTCAGGTAAATCTCAAGCCCTGTGACATATAGCTATTTAAGAAGGTAGGCCTTGGATCTCCTCTTTATTGTGCCAAATGGAATCTCCATATTCATAATTTGGAAAATTTAAAACTTACTAATTTGCCTTTTAGATTTTTCCTAATTAAAAAATAATATGTTTTAAAAATCAGCTCTTTTACACTTCTCTAATTAAATTTCCACAGGATATTTTTTGGTGGGAGAATTCAATTAGGTTTTAATTTTAGTAATCAAAAAAGCATTGGTGCTTTGAGTATTTGATTTTTAATTTAAAAATTTGACATGGCATTCCAATTAACATGTTCAACAGTTGCATTGTAGCATAAAAAGTCTATTACATCTGGTAATCAGGAGAATCCAATGACCATAAAAAATGCAAACAGTATTTCAAGCACCCTCAGGTTATAACCATATTTAGCAAAGACTAAATACTTCAATTACAGCTGCCTATAGCAGCTCTGATCACTAAGAACCCGTGGGAGCAAGTGGAAGCAACTTTTTACCTATCTCACCTTTGGTTAAGGTTATACCTTGAAAATGCCACCTGAACTCAGGTTCCAGCAATATAACCAAACCCGCCAGAAGCAGCAACAAAAAGGAAGTGTTGACTCTGCTTCTCATTCATGCAAGCTCAAATAAACCCACAAGAAAAGAAGAAACCATATCCACGCTAATAAGAAGAATTTATAATTTTAATAGCTAATAATTATTAATTCTAAGAAATAATTTAATAATTACAGCACTTACATGTAAAAATTTAATGCTGTTTATGATCCCACAGCAAGAAGCACACAACATTTCAGACAACTGAAATGCAGAAGCTTGAATGTGTCAAACCCACAAAATGAAGAAGGCAAACAGATAATGTAGAGTCAAAGTGAGTTAGGAATACAAAAATACTCTTTCATTTTTCAGCAGGTGGATCATTTATATGGAAGATAAACCAGTATCTTGCCAGTGCCCAGCACAGGCTGGGCTTATCACAATTGTATACAAAGCAAACCTAGGAATATTTTGGTCCCCAGGGGCTTAGTCATTGTCATAATGGATCACAATTGGCTCCATCCAGTCTACTGACCTGCCTCTGACAGTGACAAATGCCACTGGAAGAATCCAATATTGTCATTGCTCCCAACAAGTGTATGGCATTTTACAAGAATTGTATCTGTCTGTCTTGGCTTTCGTTTGTCCTCCACCACTAAACATAATGTTCCTGTGTTAAATTTTTTCCATTTTCCTTTAAATGTCAACTTCACCATGTACTTCTCATCAATCACATGATTATTACACTTTCATTTTGGGGCTCCTGTGCTACACGTGACAGTGCATGACACAGACAGCAAGGCATGAGGTCAGGTGCACCTGCATGCTTAAATATGTGCTGTGGTGCAGTGGAGGAAAAACACAGCCAAAAACCTTCTCAAGATGGTCCATTTTTGTTATTTTTTTAATAAAGACTGCTGTTATGCACTGAGAAAGGAACTGTAATTCAAGTCATATCAACAGCTGAATTCAGAATCTAACCTTGCACCCAACCCAGGATGATGTAAAAATGATGCCTGCTGTGGGTGTGCATGACTTTTCTGAAGACACTGAAGAGGCAGCTGAGAAAGGTGTTAGATTAGCTCTTTGGTGGTTAATAGAGGAAATTCAAAAAGGGAAAAAAATAATTAAGAAAAAAAAAAATTAAGATCAAAATAGAAAATACAGGCTAGTAGGACTACTTCGTAGTAATTCTCTGGAAAACAAAGGGGCAATCTTGGGGGAAATAAAGAGAAGCAATGACAGCAAGAAGGCAAATTTTACCTTTTTCAGATCTAAAAACTATTTGAAATGAAGAGGGGAAGGTTTTCAGGAAAACAAATAGATCCAAAGACTGAAAAGTTCTAAGACAAGTCAGATAGCAAATCAGAATAAATGGAATTTGAATTAAAATAAATACGACATGAATAAACAGGCCCTGATGAGGGGTCACTCAAGGACAAACAGGTTCAGTGCTTTCCTGAGAGTTCCCCAAGAGTGGGATGGCACCTGGAGTCAGTCCATTTACAGCAAGGTGGAGTAATTTCTAGGGAATGAGAGTCCTTGTTCCTGGCATGACACTGCTGCTGCTCTGTAGGGACGGGAGGACAAGGCTGCAGAGTCAATGTGTGATGAGAGCCCAGGAGCACCCAGGTGTCAGCAGCCCAGTGACCCAGAGCACACCCTGCAGCACACACCAGTCCCACTGCAACTACAGGTCACCCCTGCAAGCACACCCCAGTGTGGATCCAGCAGGGAATGAGAGCTGAGAGGAAATGTCTGTGTCCAAAACCTGCTATGACAGGCTATATCTATATCTATCTATATCTATCTATATCTATATCTATATCTATATCTATATCATCTATATCTATATCTATATCTATATCTATATCTATATACATAGCTCCCACACAGCTCCTAGAGGGAGTGCCTGAGTGTCCCCCATATTTCACACACTGTTTCTACTGTTTCTACTTATTACAACCACAGCTGCTGTGGGGGTGAAAGGCTAGAGCCCACCCAGCCCCTGCTCTTGGCACCTGAGAAAGCTCCATCAAAATTAACAATCCATATTATGCTGGAGGAGCAGCTCTGTTTCTCTGCTCTCACACACTCTCTGTAGTAGACAAAGAGCAGCTGGCGTTTTAAGGAGTGAATATGAAAAGGGATGAGCTTAAAAGTCTAACTCAAAATTTAATACCAAACAAGAAAAAAGCCACCAAGAAGATTAAACAAAAGTTGAAAACAGGCTTTAAAATAAAGGAGCAACCAAAGGAATAATTTACAAACCAAATGAAGAGGGGAATAGATAAGATAAATTCTGAATATTAATAAGCAATCAGAAATAGGGGGGGAAAAAGAGAAGCTAAAATAGGTCTATTTTACCACAGGCAAAATAATGTACAATGTTTCAATCTCCCCAGTTAAATTATAGAAAAAAAAGGAAACTTAATAAAATATCAGCGTGTAAATCTCTCTCCAAACCACCCACATGCTGACTACTGGTGGAGATAAATAGATACAATAACAGGTAGAAGGCAAAATGCCACTGCCACAAATGCAGTCAGGTTGATTGTTTTTCTGAGGACAGTAGAGAAGGTATTTTAATAAACACAAACCAGGAAAATTAGTGCAGATGAGCTGACCAGCAGGACAATTTTCAAGAAAGTGAGATTACACTGTGCACAACTCAGACCCTGAGGGGTTGGATATGTGTAGAAAAGATGCTAAATAGGCTCGCTGAAGTGTCTTGATATTTCCAGTCAGGAAACTCAGTTTGCTGATGGCACAGGAGGGTGGCTGATGCATTCAGGGTCCAGCCTAAAAAAGCCACACTTTCCTACATAATTATGGCAAAGAGAGAATGGGACCAAAACTATTTCCCCCCCTTTATTATTTTCTTTGGGCTGGGTTACATTATTTAAGGGTGTCCTGGGGACTTCTGGGCCTTCTGGGGAGTTCCTGCTGTAAACCATGTTTCTCTCTTTTGTTTCAGGGCTGGAGCAAACCTAGAGCTTCCCATGTAAACTCCTCATGAGGCATTCTGCAGCTCTGCTTGTTCTATCCTCAGGGCACCACATACACTAATAAGAGAGAGCAAGAGAAGAACCTGTGTGGAAAGGCTTTGATGTCTTGTGCCGAGACTCCACGTACAATCTGATATGTTAATCATGGCATTAGTCATTATGAAGTGAGAAAAAAAATATTTCTACTATAATGAATATATAGCTTCATTGGAAGAGGTTGCAGAGCCCAGGCTTTTCTCCTGTCTCACTCAGTCCTATCAGAGCCATGCTGCTGTAATTTGTCTCACTGGGCAGCCTACTTATTCCTCACGGTGGGAAATCAGGACTCTCCCTCCTCTGCTGGCAAAACAGCACTCTGGAAATAAAAAGAGTATTGTCAAAGACTGCTGGCATCTTAAGTTCAAAGATCCTCCTCCTGCAAAAAAAAAAAAAAAAAGCACAGGATTTCTCATTGCTGGCATATCATTGTCTAGAGCCCTGGAACTTGTCAGGGACCAGGGCAAAGCTTTGAACTTCAGCCTTCCTCTCCCAAGCACTTCTGCAGCCTGAACTGAATGAGAGATGGCACTGTCTCTGCTTTTTTTCTCTTCTTGCTTTCCAAAAATAATTCTCATGAAAGGTCACGGGTGAATGTCTAGGAAAAAATACTGCCCAGATCAGCTCTGCAGTGAAATTTGCCCAGCTTTCCCAGCCAAAGTCTGGCCCTGGTGAGCTCTGGTGTCCCCCCAGTCCTGGACAGCCCTGAGACTTTCTGGTGTTCTAGGGTGTCCCTGTACTCCCACTGAGAAGTTTAGTCATTTTCTTCTCCTCTGGAATCCTTTTACCTAACATAAGAAACAGGATAATAAGAACTCATGAAGGCATCATGCAGGGCCTGAGAGGTCAACATGTTCAGACAGCTTCTCCCTAAATATGGAGAAGCATCCTACATTCATTTCTTGTAGACTGAGCAATACAAGATAAGTAGCACAGAAAATAATCCTGCAGAGCATAAGGGACCAATCACCATATACTGCATACTGAAAAATAAGTATTTTCATTCTTTTTATCATCCTGAAATGTCTTTTGAAGACTCCAACTCCAAAGAGACACTTCCTTCTTGCTCAAGGGAATTTCAAATTAGCAGCCAGTTAAACTCTAAGAGCTGTTTTTCTGAGAATAAACATTTGTTTTGTTTATCTCCAGCCAGCAGCTAATAGCACAATAATGATCCAGTCCCCAGATCCCTTTGGCTGGAAACTGATACCTTAATCTCTGTATTGCAAGTCTTATCGGCCTTTGCTCCTATGCAGTTTGAACATTTCCTTTGTACCCTCCATGCCCCCTGCAATGAAAGACTGTCACAGATTCTGGTTATCTTTACCATGAGTTACCTTTCCCTGACCCCATTCACTTATTTCTCACAAATATCACCTTTGAACTCTTTTCTTCTGGCCCCTGTATGACTGTTTCTGGAGCCCAGTGTTACTGTTAATTTTGCTTAACTTTGTTGCTCACATCCCAGTGCATTATGTTTGATTCAATGATCAAGACAAGCCAGTCCTGCTCTTACCCAATTGCAATCAACAGAAACATGTACAACAAGCACAAAGTGGACATTTCTTTTGAATCTCAAAGCACATGGAACTTCCCCACATTACTGATTAGGTCCAATAGTACCTCAATGAAAGAGAAAATTAATATTCCTGAGGGTGGACTTCTGGCCTCTCTAGATGGTACCATTTCTTTAGATTAGCTGTCCAGACATATTGGGTAAGGATCCAGTATGTTCTAGTCACATTTTGGAAATCCTTGGGGAACTGAAAAAAAAAATTAAGCTTCCTGTCAAGGTTTACTCATCACCCCATCACACATATAAAAGTACGGAGTAATACTGTGAAACAGTGAAAGCTCATACAAAGAAAAAACACAAAATTAAAAATGAATGTATCTACTAGAAAATATCCTCCATTCTTCCCTGTATACAGACCTAACTACTTATTTATCCAACACATCTTACACAGCTTTAACACTACCTTTCTACAGAAAAGTCTCTTACAGAGACCATCCTTCTCTCATCTATCCTCCTTCTGCACTCTCAGATGTTGCAGGTGTTTTGTCTGGTAACGATGCATAAGAGATAAACAACAGGGGATAAAATAATAACATGATTTTTCATTCCTCAAGATACCCCACCCATTTATTTTACAGACAGACCACTAATTTGACCATCTAATTAGAGTTGGCTTGTTAAATAAACAAAGGTTAGTGATTTTTACCTTACCCTATACACTTCTACTTTAAAATATATACTGCTGTATCCATGGCCATTCAGAAGCTGTAATGCAACACTGATTTTAATTAATAACAAGGATTCTCTTTTCTGTTTAAGCTTTGTTTGTTTCTCAGTAAGTTTAGATTTTCCCAGAATCTATCTCAGTAATAAAAGTACAGACAGACAGGAGATGAGGCCACATTTATCCTACAGTATGCTATCCTTCCACTTATATCATATGACTCCCAAAAACTGAAGTCCATTAGAGCCTAATTTTGTCTAAAATAAAGCAAAATGAGAAGAGGTCTCTAATGAAATAAAGCTTTGCAGAGACCATAAATGAGTCACACACCAGACAGTGACATTGCCCAGGAATGCAGATAGCTGCATGATAAAAGGTTGTAGTGCATTCCTCATTGTTTTACCTCAAAAGGAAATGTACTCAGAAATGAGAGTCAAAATCACACAAACCAGCAACCTGATGCAAATATAATGCCAGATTTCTTTAAAATGTAAACCAAGCCTCAGCATACCTGACCAGGTAAGTATCATTTCTAGTTATAAGTTACCATTTTTGGACTAGATATTTTCTGGTGTTGGAGGAAAAAAAGTGCAAGGGAAGAACAAAATGAGCCTTCATTTTTTCTTTTTTTTGAAGTGAAAAAATAGATTTACCGCATTCTTTTAAACTGGTTGCACATCAGTTCACCTGAGGAGAAAGAAGCAGCTCTATTGGACCAGATAGAGTTTACCTATGCTGTTTGATGCTTTTAAAATTATCTATTTCTGCCATTTAGCGAGGAAAAATATCAAAGTGTGTTTCTAGAAGCCATTTTGGTCCAAAATTCTTTGTAAAATATAGGAATAGCAAGAATAGCTTGAGAATTTAAACATTCCCAACTCTCCCTTTCTTTTCCTCCTTGTTTTTCCCTCCCTTATTTGTAGTTATTGCTGGTTTGAGCCCAAGAGCCCAGCAAAGCACCCTGCCTGGAAATCAGCACTGAATAAAAGTGAACCTGACTGTCTATTTCAACAACCCAGCCTGAGAGAATTGCAAAGGATATAGAGCAACTCAGCTAATGGAAAATAAATCAGTCGTTTAAAGTCCTTCCTGTTTTAGGAACTGCAAGTGTTACCCATCAGTGACATGGCTGAGGGCATTCTTTTTAACAGCACTGTATGCTTGCAGCTGTTTGTCACATTCTGAGGTGATTCTGGTCTGGTTCCTTTGCCACTCTCAGTGGTTTTCTGTCATTCACACCTGTGGAAATACAGTAAATTGGTGGAAAATGCCACCAGCTTCAAGTAGGGAGCAATCCAAACTGGCTGACACACTGAAGAAAAGGGTGTAACGAAGACTTGCCATGTATTTGTGTTTTAGGTAGCTCAAGATGCTTGGCTTCAGTGGGCTTGCTCAGCCCTGTAATGGGATTAAGCTCCTATTTACACTGCCCACAGAGTGAGCCTCTGGATAGCTGAGGTGGCTTCAGATGAGCTGCCCAAGAGTCAGGCTGAGAGGGAAGGGAATGCAGCCTCTCACTGATGGGCACCAGCTCAGGTTGGCAGCCCCAGCTCTGCCCCCCACTGTGGGGATGCACAGGGACCCCTCCCTGCACAGAGCTGGTTTGTCACCAGCTTGGGAGAGGACAGCTCAGACAGGGCTGGCCTGGAGTCAGACAGCGAGGCGGTGCAAAAGCCAAACTGCACATTTCCTGCCTTATCCACATGCTCTTCCTCTCGTGGACCACACAGAGCTCCACTCCTGAAGGAATTTTCAATGAAGTGCTTTGCCCCATCCAAATAAGCCCAGCTTGACATGTGTTCAGTGAGGGTGTGGGCAGGGAGAGACTCAGGAGGGAAACGGTGGGAGGTGGAGGAAATGGAAAAATGGGGCAACACCAGGAGAAATTGAGGGCACAAACATGAAAGCAGAGCCAGAGCCTGCTGGGCAGAGTGTGAGGTGTGGTGGCCCCTGAGGGGTCACGGGGGTCGTGCTGTGCTGCCTGACGCTTGTCCCGTGGAGAGAAGCACTGCTGGGACAACACAGCTTTGATCAGGGGGATGCTGTGGTGGCAGAGGAACAAGGAAACATGGGGCAGATCCTGCTCTGCTGCTCTCCCATGGAGTACTGCACTGATCTAGGAGTGGCATGTGGCTCACTTCACAGTGACTGGGAAATTGAAATGTGGTCTGCAGCATGCATTGCAAAATGCTCGCATAGGAATGTTGTGCTGGGTATGCCTGGGGTGGAGTTAATTTTCATCCCAGTGGCTGGTATGGAGCTGTGTTTTGGACTTGTGCAGAACACAGTGGTGACAATGGAGATGTTTTTGTTATTGCTGAGCAGGGCTTACACAGAGCCAAGGGCTTTTCTGCTTTCCATACTGCCACACTGGAGAGGGGATTGGGACAACCTGGAAGGCTGGGAGGAGATACAGCAGGACAGGTGACCCAAAGGGACCAAAGGGATATTCCAGACCCTATCACATGCTCAGTATATAATATAGGGGGAAGAAGGAGGAAGGAAGGGACATTTGGAGTGATGGTGTTTGTCATCCCAGTTAACTATTACACAAGACAGGATCCTGCCCTCCTGGAGCTGGCTGAACACCTCCCTGCCCATGAGAAGCAATGAAAGAATTCATTGTTTTGCTTTGCTTGCATGTACAGCTTTTGCTTTCCCTTTTAAACTTTCTTTAACTCAACCCAAGAGTTTTCTACCTTTTACCCTTCTGATTCTCTCCCTGATCCCACTGGTGGGGGAGTGGGAGAGTGGCTGTGTGGGGCTTGGCTGCTGGCCGGGGTTAAACCATGAAAAGAACAAAGAGGCAGAGCAGAGCAGAAGCCTCATGGTCAAGACCATGATGGAGCTTTATACCAGTGAGAGCTGGTGCAGGAGTATGGAAAGAGGTGAATTAAAATGCCTCAGTCTAGTTTAAGTGTTGAATTTGAGCTTTGCTTCAGATTAGTGCAGTTTCTTAGTGAACCCGGCTGTACACACACTCCTGATCAAGCAGACAGGGAAAGCAGAGGTCTCTGAAAGTCCACTGTGACTTACTTACAGCAAGGGATGTGGCTGAGCCATGATAGTCCAGTGGGCTGTCTTCCCTCAGTGCCTAGAGACTCCCTAGGGCTCAGTGCAGGAGGCAGGATGCACAAAATAAAGCCAGTTTCTCTGCTGATAGACCTGCAAAAAATTTCCAGCACAGAGCAAGGAAGTGAGGTGCAGAGTAATATCTTTGCTTTAAAAAGAGTAAATGAATTAAGAGCTCCCTTTCCCAAAGCAAGGGGATTTCTCCCTATGCTCATTTGAGTCTGTACCTGCATTGCAAGAAAGACAGCAGAAAGGACCTGTCCTGTTTCTGCAATGCTCTATCTTTGGAATGAAACCCTCCTGAGAGATGATTTATCATCAGGAGTTTTACTTTCATTGCTTGGCCACTTGAGCATACAATAAACCATGCCTCTGACTCCTTGAATGAGGGGGACACAGGAGGACAGATGGTAACTGGAGTGCCTGGACCACATTCCTTCCCCATTTCTGAGACAATGCAGCTGCTCTGACTGCCCTGCCTTGACACTGGCTATATCTTGCAATTCTATCCCAGCTCTGTGTTTCTATTCCTGGCATTTGTTGTTGGCTTTTTAAAAACTTTTTCTGTCAGAACTTACAAACAAAAGTTATCTGTCCATCACTCTGAAGAATCTAACTTTAAACATGAGTTTCTGGAGCATCTTCCCCAAATGTGTAGTCCTGCCTTATTGACACAACCCCCACTAACTCAGTCAAGAAATTTAGCTATAAGTTACAAATTTCTGCAAGCTTCAAACACTGCATCTGCTGGATCAATGTCCTGTGGGAGAAGAATGTCAATAACTAGCATTAAAGTTTGATTTGTAAACACAGCTTTAAGGTTGGTTGAAAAATGGGCTTTGTCTGGAATTCCTAAATCTTTCCACCATAACTTGTCCAAAAAGCTCAGACTTTAGTTCAAGCACTGAACATTTTTGGGGAAGACTGTTCCTCTCTAAAAATGTGGCACTCTTGCCTTCTTGTTTAAGCATGACTTTTCCTGTATTTCATATGCCACAATATAATCCCTCTCCTTGGGAGAAAGGAGGCAATAAAGTTGGACAGATACAGATTTCATTTGGATGGGAACTTGAGCCTGAGGTGGCTATTTGATCTGGACATTTTCCTCCACAGTTCTTGGTTTGTGATATACCCACGTCTTTTCTCTTGGGGAAGAAAAGTGATGCATTATGGATTGCATATTCTAATTAAGAAACATAGCTCAGAGACATAAACGGATCACCAAATAACTGATAAATTTAATTGCATAAGACAGTAATAATTTCCAAGTAACCAAATTATCCTGGGCTTTGGATACCTCGCTGTTCAAGAACATTTCAAAAATTTTCATGGCAAATAGAAGAATTTCCATATTATTACATGGAAATATAAGACTAATTTCCATCAAAATTCTAGCCAAAGAAAAAGAAAATAAAGGAAAAAAAAATGCTGGCAACCTTCATAGTCTCCTTAAATGGTAAATCAAGAAATATCTAACTTCTGCACAGCTAAACTGGAAGCATTTTGTGGAGAGACTATTGAAATGCTAATGTTAGGGATACAATAAAACTGTTGCCTCCCTCAAAATAGAATCTGGTGTGAGTAGTGGATGAAAGGGATTATTTCACTATAGTTACAAATACAGCCTGTGTCACAGGCACTGAAATATGGTAACACAGGTCTGAGATGGAATAAGCTCATTCACCTTCATGGAGTAATCAAAAAGGTATCTTTCCTTTATAGAAGGGGAAATGAACCAGAATTAGTCACAGAATATATTCCATTTCTGCTCTGGGATGGTGCTAGGTCAGACTGGGGCCCTCTGGTGCATTTGTTCATTCTTTTGCACCCTGGGCCAGGGCAGGGTGCTGGTGGTGTGTCAGATACGCTGCACTGAGCAGAGTGTGATGGCTGCAGATTTTATAGGTGGTGAGTGAATTGCAGGCAAGATGAAAGCTAATAGATTTAGAGCACAGAGTAACAAATCTTCCCAAGAGTTAGTAAAGGATTTGGTTTTAATTAGCTAAAAGTTAGGTATGACTAAAATTATTTGTGTTTTTAATTAGGGCAACAATTTGGGATTAAAACAGGCACTCTAACAATTTATTTAACTCTTAATATAAATTATCTTTGTTAATGTTTCTTTGTGGCAGCTGCTGAGACTTTGAGTATTTAGCTGACAGAAAAAATCCTCTGAGGGAAATTTATTCATCTCAGGCTGTAAACAGAAGCAAGAAGGACTAATTTTTTATTTCTCAAGCAGAGAAACACCAAACCGTGGTTCTCTGGCAGAGTGAATGGAAAGTCATGGAAATGGAAAGCACATTGGAGCTGTCATTTAAACTTGGTGTTCAGGGGCTGTTTTGGTTTTTTAATATATGCTTAAAACTGACAACATCCCCAGAAAGATCAAAACTACCCTTGTGTTCAATCCCAGGTGCTGTTCAGCCGCTGGGACTCTGCAAAACACAGATGTGTTTCACGGCAGCAAAGTCAATGTGACTTAAGTGCTTTTCTGAACTGGAGCCATAGCTGGACCCGAGTCAGAGACCCATCAGCCTCACATCCTGGAGCACTCCCACAGCTCACAGAAACCCCCTTTCCCAGTGTAACACTACCTGTCCTGGCAGAGAGGTGGGTGAGTCCTGTAGGGACCTCGAATATAGGTGTTTCCAGGGAGGGTCTGTCTCCCCATTTGTGTTGATCATGCACAAAGCTGCTCTTACATAGCTCACATTCTCTTGTTTCTTTGTGATCTTTATACCTTGTGAATAAATTATTTGTTTTATGGAGCTGTAGCATATGGCAGCAAAGAATCACTCTGTTATGAGGAACTCCCAGGTGACAGAAAGAAAATGAATAACTAATTTCTTCTTGCTGTGAATGTGTGAGCACTGTCTGATATCGGGTCCTAGGTCTCATATGAGTGCATTTCACTCCAAAGACAAAAGTGGGGAAAGAGCTGTCAGACCAGGCATAAAATATGAGGCAAAGGACTGGCTCAGTGCAATCACCTGAGGGGTCATTTCTATTGCTCTTCCATGCAATAAGGACCATACTATTCCAATTACAAATATGGAGATTGAATAAATCACGTAAGCAGCTGAGTATCTATCTCCAGATTATTTTATCCTGTTGTGCTACAAATAGAAGACACCAACAAAGTTCCCCACCCGTTGTGGACAGCACTTTGCAAGGTTGTCCTAGTTTTGCTGTCTGTAGAGAGAAAAATCAAACTAGGACATGAAGCCTGAATTCCCATGCATCTTGAAATCTGCCTTTTATTTGGACTAAGCTTTTACTAGGTCTGAACAAAAGGGTTTTGTCTTTCCAATATATTCACCAATCCATCCTGCATATAAAGCAATCTCACATTTAACTGTTAAGTAATGGAATAGATTTCATTAGCTGCACCTTACAAGTGTTTTGGTGTCTGGTTGTTCCTAAGCTGCTGATGCAGGTGTTGGGTAGATATCAGTCATAAAAGATAGCAGAAAATGTTCCTGAGGATATATGACTTGCTGGTTATTTTATAAAAAGCTATTGATATATACGTGAGCACTTAGTATTTATTTAGTGCCAAAAATATGGCACACTAGTAGCAAAGCGTTCCCCAACCCTGAACAATTACAATCAAACAGAGAGGCACAGGGGAGTCATAGTATGCTGGAAAATCCAGCTGAAATCTTATATGAAAAGGTTTGATTTTTGGTTTAAACTCCCTACTTGTAAGTCTTGTAGCGCAGCCCCAAGAGTGTCATGAAGGACAGATCATGGTGACTGTCTTTATAATGCCAAATGGCTCATAAAGTGCCAACATGTGATGGGAAAAACTCTGAATGAGGGATTGCTTTCCTCTAGGATTAATACTTTAATACATGGAACATGTGTATGAAAATAGGATCCTGTATTCAAGAGCTTCCCATTCCCTCACCCTCACCTCTGATGCTTTCCCCAGCCACTCAGACACAGCAGGAGTTGATGACTTCAGACTTTTGGGCAATTAGACTGTAAGGGGGAAAAAGCCCAGTATTTCCTTTGTTCAGGGTCCCTCCTCGGAGGCACCCAGCTCCAACTGTTGTCCCATTGTTGCACCATGGTTAAATTATGATAAAGACCAGATAGCTGAGGCTGAGACTCACTGGAGCCACCTGCTACAAAGGGGCTTTGGTCCTATCTCAGGTGAGCTGAGGTACCTTTGAGACTTTCAAAACCTGACTTCCAGCTGAAGCTGGGTCTGAAAGAGGATACAAAAATAGCAATGTTTGGATAGAAAGTTTTTCTAGAGCTTTGCACAAAAGTCAGGTTTATATATGGAAGGTCATTTTTCATTATGCTGCTCTTGGTGCTTTGTGATTTAAATTACCATCCTCCTCAGGGGCTCTTAGCAGGGAAAAATTATTAACTGGCAGAGTGGCAATGGTAGAAGTGTTGCAACCATAACAGTGCAAGAACATGCTGTTATCAACTTCTGCTTCAGTCTCTTCAGACATAAAATGAGGCTTACGTGCCTGCAAGAGCATTTGTTGGTTTGTTTGTTTTTCTCCAGCAGGCTAATACCTGTGCTTACAACCCTTGCCCTGGCTATTTGACATTCTCACCACAGTGTGCAGAGACAGAAAGTGCTGCCTGCATTCAGTATTAGGCAGACAGATTTAATGGTCTCAAAGGTTGGACCTGTGCTCCCATGGCCAACTTCACTACAGTTTCTGTATTTCAGTGGTTTCCCAGCTCTTTCTGCTCTCTTTCCCTCTGCCTTAGCTACATAAACCTCTGACCCCAGAGATCATAAGCACATTGCAAAGGTCTCCAGTGCTCAGACCCAATTGCTGCTGTCACAAACATTCAGGATAAGCCTCAGGTTTTTGCGATTCAATACACAAAACAGAAGAGAATAGCTTCAAAGGATATTTTAGTCAAACCAAAAACTGACAGGTGATTTTTTTGTAGGCTCAGTGCTATGTATTCCTCTCTAAAAATGAATTTTAAAATAATATTTGTGGTAGTCTGGGTTCAAAAAGGGACAGGACAAATCCATGGGCAGAAAAAATGTACTGGTTTTCTGTTATTAGTTCCATCCTCTCTGCCTCAGGGAGGCCCTCGGACACAGAACACTGGAAGGATATTCTGCAGAGTGGCACAAGGTGCTTGTTTTGGTCTTACATGGCTCATTAGGAATCTGCTAGCTTTTTGACACAGTATTTTACAAGATACAGAGCTGGGATGCCAAAGTGCCTGTTCCCCCACTTCTGTGTAAGGAGGAAAAAGCATCTTGCAACATCAGTAGGGTAGAAGTTTTTCTGGCAGGAGGAAAAAAAAGAAAATGGAGAAAGATGAACTGGATTATAGATTTTGCAAAGAGATTGAAACCTGGAAAGGACTTAAGGAAATACAAAAGAAAAAAAAAATTAGAAAAGAATCAGCAAAAATAGAAAAATGTAGGCCTATGAAAGATTGTCATGATCATTCCTAGTGAAACTATTGGAATAGGGTTTGTGCAGATGCTGAATAATCTCATGCTGGTTGCTCTGAGATATCTGAAGATTGAATTCTGTCAGATCAATATAAGAAATGTGCTTTCAATACAATGCCAACATTTACTGTAATAGGCAGTAAAATGCTGCATCCACATCTAGCTCTGTATTGTCATTTCAGATTTGAGTTCAAGTATCTAAGATATTTTATGATGTACTACAGGAGAGGGAGACAGCATACTCTGCAGCAGAGAGTATTTTCTCTCTTAGACACAATGCAGCCGACTTCCTCCTTTGCATTTTATTCATATCTAAGTTTAAAAACCAAAGAAAATAGAAATTTTAAGGCCCTATTTTCCCTGTCTGACATGTTTTCAAAAACCCTGAACTGAACTCCTGTAATCCAGCAATTCCAGAAACAGGCACTGCAAGCCTGGCAAAAAGAGATTCCCTGCCTGCCCAGTGCATTTGTTCTGACAGGAATGGATGGCTCCTCTCTTCAAACCTGGAATGATAGAAACACTGTCAAAGGAAAACGAAGATGAACCAAATGAATTTTAAGCTCCAACATTTACAAAGTTATTTTCAAGACAAAAAAAAATGAATAGGCTTCATATGTTGGAAGATTTCCTGTCACTCTGTCAAGTTTAAAAGTCCACATGACATCTCTTTCAGGTGCTTTTCTTAACAAAGTTGCCCCATTTTAAGATCTAACCTAATCTTAACAGTCCACAAACACTGAGAAGCCCTTATAAGACAGGTTCTACTCTGAAAAATAAAACCAGAATGTCAGCAGTTTTTATTATTATAGCTCTAGGAACTAAATTGGAATTTTTTAAGGTAAAGGCATCAGACCATTAAAGCATATCTGTTTATGGTTATAGAAAATGGAATAGAAGATCTTTTAGCATATACTGTATTCGTAGTGTCATCAAAATGTTCATTTCGGGTCTGGAAGGTTTATTAAGTTGCCTTTATGAGTTGAGGATGGAGGAGCAGGTTTCAGACACAAGGTCATTCCAGAAGCCAAACTGCCATGTAAGGGAATGGACGCTCTCCAAACCCAGTTTTTAACGTGATATTTAGTAGCATTTAATGTTTCTCTTGTCACATATCAGTGACTCAGAGAGATGTCTTTTTTCATGAATATAAATTCACACTAATCCTAAATACAGTTAACACTTTTCAGCAAAGCTCTGCCTTATTCAACAGGGAGCTCATTTATCTTCCTATTCAAAAGAAGGAGGTCTCACTTTTCTTTTTTTTTCTCTTTTGTTTCAGCCTTCATATTCTGTATTGGAGACCAGGGAATTATTAGGTCAGGAAATAGAGTCAGAACTACAGATTAATCAATCATGCCTCGTCTCCTTATATTGCAACACACTGAGTGATGTCACTGGGGATTGATGAATGCCACATCTGCATGTACAACCCACAAGCACTGCTGGGAACTCATTCTGCAGCTATTTTGTGGTTACCTTCAACTCTGATTGATACCATCTTCTCACTGCTTCCTCCAGCAGTCTCCAATGCCCTGTGAAGCAAGGGAACTTCTTCCTGAAGCTCCAGCCTCACTACCAGGGTTTTGCTTTTGCAAGCTCCTGTGAAGATGGGTTCAAAAAAAAAAAAAAGTTGACATTTAAGATCTCAATTTTATCTAAATTCAGCAGTATTTGCTGAGACAATTTTGATTTGACACATTTCTCCTTTACTCAGGGTACCCAAGAGCTTGTCAGGGTCCACATACCACAGGAGGTGATTAATGCTCTGCTTGCTTTGTCTGAAGAGTGAATGCTTCCTCAGCCAATATGGCAAATCAAGAACAAAGGCCCACACACATGAAACCACCAGACATTCTGCTAGACAAGCGTTCATTGCAAAAAACTGCCACGTTCAGATGAGGGATGGGAGGAAAAAATCAAAATGTAAATGCAGATTTCCTAAAATAATGTGCAATCTGAAATTCTGTCAAAAATTAAAATTAAATGGAAGAGTTTGTGAAAAAAATACATCTGTCTAATAATTGTAATTTTCCTTTAATATGATGAAATTTTCTGTCACTTCAGGTGAGAAAGGATCTGCTGAAAAAATCTTTCATAATTTCATAAAAGTCCTATTAATTTCTGCTGATGAGTGCTATAAGTGGTGACCTGAGCACAAAGATGCTCAGGCCATGATCTTTTTTTACCCAGGTCATGCAGACTTCCAGGAGAAATCTTGGTACCATTGCACTCTAAATAGGGGACCTTCATCTAGCCTCTGAACACGTGCATTAAAATATTAATTCAAAAATGGTGTTTAAAAATGTAAAATGTTAAGTCCACTGCATGGTGGATTTAATTGTGTCCATGTGGTGAGGCTCAGGGTGCAAGTCAGTTCATGTCATCATGAAAATAATCAGATATCCAATTACCTGGGAGGGCCACAGCACACAACACTTTCTATGGCACCACAAGGAAATTATGCAGGTCCTGAGCTCACAGGAAAATTAATCCAGCAAGCAGCACATTTATTACATATATCCAATGGGCTCTCAGGGAAAATGGCATTTAGGAGCATGTTCAAAAGTATTAATAAAAGGACACCAAATGTCTGAAGTCCAAATATTTACTCCTCACCAGCATGATGTCTTTTGGAATCCAGAGTAGTTTTGGATATGATGCCCAGCTCTACAGCAAAATCACTAGACATGCTTTGAAGGATGGGGAGAGAGAGGAATCACCTCAGGGAATTGAGCACTGAGACAGGTCTGTGGTTCAGAGCTTACTGAATTTTACGAGAGACAACTAATTTTAATTACTGCTCTCCCAAACTAATTTCAAACATTTCTCCAAAATACACAGGCTGCTACAGAGGCTCATGTGCATAATGAACATCTGTAGTAAAACTGCTTTATTACGGGTCGTTTGATGCTGTTTTTGCATACCCGTTGGTTTTTGGAATGGCATTAGTGAGCAGCATTTTGAAGATGGATGCTAAATTTTGCTGTGGCAAATTAGTGTCAACCAAGAACATATTAGCAAATAAAAGAGTGCATCTGCTCCGAACAATGGTTTTTCTTTGCATCATGATGATGATTGAAAGGCTATAATAAAGAAATGATACATATACTCTATCTCCCAAACTACATTAAAAAGCTGTTGCAGGCAATCAGCAGTGCAGCAGGATAGACAAGTGTGTTGCATGTGGGCAGTGGAGGAGCTGATGCAGCTTGCCTTGGTTTATAAGGAGAACACCATCCTCAGTACCAAAATGCAGTGCAGTGCAAAGTATCTGCTGTCTCCCCTACCAGCAGCCTTTGTTGCAACTATCTCTCATCTGTCCTTATTTCCTGGATATCTCTTTGTCTGGTTTTGTCTCCCTTTCCTCCCCTCTAGATTAATATCAATTCCAGGCCAGGGCATGGAAACTCCCTCGATGATCATTACAGTAAAACTTCAAGAAAAGTCTTTCTGAGATATGGAGAGCAACATATGGGGACAGTTTGCTTTATGTCTCATTTTTCATACTAATGTGGTTATTTTATAGGACTGCATCTCATCTCCTGTCTGACTAATGCCTGAGCTCTGTCTCATTTAAATGAGAGGCTCCTCAGGTTCACTAAAGCACAGGAGGTTTGAAACTTTATCATGCAGCCGATGCTGCGGTGAGTATTTGCTTAACATTGCCCAGCAGTGAATAACTCCTCTCTTCAATATCCTGAATTTTGCCCTCTCATAGGCAGTTCAGTCAGAACAGAAGGGCTATGGAATGAACTTGAATTTATTTTTCCTTAGACACAAGGAAATTGTGGTTCAAATTACTCATGTGGTTTAGGTTTCCCCAGAGCAACTCTAATGCGTGATGCTCACAGTCACTTGGCAGACTCCTTGCGGGTGTCAAAAATGTTCTTGGCTTGAACCAAATGTCTGAGCAAGTACATTTCCTTGAGGGCAGTGCTAGACACAGTAAAAATGTCCTCCAGAGCAACTACTTAAGAGAGATAAACTTTTTAAAAGGGGGCTTTGCGGTGAAATTTCTGTTTCTAATTACTGGAGCAGAGGGAATTGTGAGGGATGAGGATGGAAGAAGAGGAAACATCCATCAGGAATTTCAATAACAAAGGGTTCCTTTGTCTTTAGAATTCTCACTTTAAATTACTTTAAATTTTGAAATGCAGGTTTATTTTTAGGAAAAAAAGCTTTCAAAAGGATGAGTTAGACATTCAACTGAAATATCTCAAAACCATTCATATGAAATATTTCAATGATTCACATTTGTATTTTGGGACATGATTTCAGATTAAGCACATTTACAAGATTTCAACTTTGTCTTGCCTTGAGTCTGGAAATGTTTGTTGTTGGCTTTGTTTTGTTTTGGTTTGGTTTAAATTTTTTTGGAAGAGGAGGCTGGGTTTGTGCCCAAATACATGTCCAAGAAACAGTTCATATTAGGAATATTTTCATGTCCATAGAAAGTGCAAAGCTTGTCCAGGGAATGAATACTGGAATGAATTCTAGGGGCAATTAATGAAGGTAAAGTTCAGAGAATGAATTTATTGTGAATCATCTCCTCTCCTCTTATAAAGTTTGCAGTAGCACTCCAGAAGCTCACATGCTAAGGGATTAGAGTTTGGAATTTTTATGTCCTGCCTGCCAGCTCTGATCACAAGGATAAAGAAAGTCTCTGTGGACAGCTGGTGCCTGGCTGGCTCAGCTGGAGCACTCGGGACCAGGGAAGCTCCTGCCCAGGGTTGTGTCCTGCCACCTCTTAATCACCACGACAGGGCTGACTGGTTTCCAGGGGAAGTGACACACCCCAAGAATCAGGCTCTGGTCTTCGATGACGTTTCAGAGCTCTTAGCAAAACTTAAGTGGGATTTAGCTGCCGAAAAACACAGTTCTCAAAATTCCTGCCTAGATCCCACTGCCTGCAGAAAGTTATTCCTCCTTAACTTCCTGGTGCCTGCTCAAAAGTTATTTTATTGGGGAAATACATGCCCATCACTGGAACAGAGACAAGGTCCAACCTCCCAGCTGCACTGTCTCTAATCTCACTTTGTTCCCTCTGGCACCCCCACTCACTCCATAGCTTCATACTGTACAGCTACAGCGAGTGCCTGTCGACAGAGTGCAGGAAAGCTGCTGCCCCACCTTCTCTCCATCACAGCTTTACTGTAAAAGGCTTGAACTCTGTCATAACTACCCAGTGTGTGGTGGTTTGGGCACCTCATCAGGACAGGAGAAGCACATTAAAATCCCATATTAAAAAAAATTCTGAAAAGGGCAAAGATCCCACGTGGCCGAAGAAGACAGAAAATGTGTGTCTCACTTTTTGGCAACTTACGGAGCAGCAGGCATGAAATAAAATGTTAAATATCTCCTCCTCTTTCTGTGACAGGGCTGTAAAGGAAGAGTTATCTATTCACCCAAAGAAAACCCTCTTGGCACCTAAAGGTTATACACCCCAGCTTTACATAGATACTGAATTAATGTATAGGTGTAGACATTAAAATCCTGAAGAAACACGGGATTTCAGACATTTTTCATGGGTTAGTAGGGGCTCATGGAACTTCATGATAGGCAAGGAGAAGGTCAGAAAGAAAAAATACATTAACCAGATGAATTTATCACATATGCAAATGTGATGGAGGTCCTCTGTCACACGTGGAATACACCATGACACTCGCTGACACTTACTGCTGTGGCTGACAAAAGTTTGCATGAATTTAAAGTGCATTAAGATAAATTCATCAATTAGGAAATACTGAGCAAAGAGAGGGCACCACTGACCTTCTGGAAGCTGTGGACTGGACGGGCAGGAACACACCAGTGCTCACCTGCCTCATTCTTACATACTTCTCAGAGCATCTGATACAGTGCACAGGTGGAAACAGGGTGTATTTGATTTGCTGATTTTCCAGCTTGCCTACCCTTCTGGGTCTTACCTTTAAATGCCACTTCCTTAAATTTAAAACAGAAGACATCATCTTTTCCCACAGACTTCACCTTTCTTGAGCACTGTTGGCTGTGTGTAACGAGGATACCAACTCTTGGACACAGGAACATAAAAATTTGGCGTGTGCTGTGATGCAGACTTCACTGTCTGAGCAGAACATGACTTAGACCATTGAGTTTTACTCTTTCTTTGGAATCTAAATTAGCTCATAAAATTACTTGTTCAAGACCTGCTAGTGATTTTAATGACAAAAATCACTGACAATCCTAAATGCCACTAGTCAATGTCTCCTTTACATACTCAGCTATAAATTACAATGGGAATAATTCCTTTTTCTCATGCTTCTTGTTTCTCATTTTAAAAATGAAAGCTTCTTAGAGTCTTTGTGTGAACCTATATGTGTGAACCTGGAATTATGTTCAATACAAGCATGAATAATACAAATTTTATCTACCACATGGAAGCAGACAGTCAGCTGCTGATTTTTTGTAGTGATTTGAGTGGTCCCTGATGTGGGATAAGCTTCTCTCCTATTCATAAATACCTCATTTTCCCTCAAAAGATCTTCTCATGTGAGTGCCCAGCCTATATTTTTTCATTCTTCTCTTTCTTTTTAACCCAGGAGGGCTTGAGAACCAAAATATCATATTTTCTTAAGCTGAGTAAAGCTAACACATCGCTAGGGAAGGGTTAAAGAAAAACAAACTCCCCTCAAGATGTTCCTGGAAAACCCAAGCAGATAAACACATGGGAAGCTCAGACAGCCGGCCTTCTGTTAAGTATGTGAGAGAAATTTCCCATCTTGAGGTAAGGAAGACAGAGGCACTGTTAAATTATGTTTCCCGTGAGTGTTACTAAAGCATACTTACACATATTATATGAGGTAGAAAATTAGTACTTTGAATTGTTATGGTTACATTTGCAGTAAAGTATAAGTGTTTGCAGTTTTTAAGAAGTTTGCCTATGGTTCATCGTGCAGTTCACCCACTGAGAAGAAAATTTACTTGCTGTAAAATAGCAGAACATATCAACAGCTACAAGGGAACTATTCCAGAGTCCTGTTTCTGGAAGAGGTGATTATTCTAGAGATGAAAAGACTAAAATGACAGCTCCAGGCTTCACATCTATCCACAGCTCACCTTTGGAAAGGTTTAAGCTTGATCTTCAGTGCACACTCAGCAGGGGTATTGGAGGACTTGAACACATTGGCACCAGTCTCTGACCCTGGGGCTGTGAGTCTACTCAGGAATCAAGGCTCAGTGTTACAACACAGCTTAAATAAGTTTAGGATTTCTCTGATAGTGACAGATGTCTCTAGCATTGTTAGGAAAGTTGTGGTACCCAGGTCTCAGAATTTTTTAGATACATATGTGTGTAACTATGCATATCATTAAATATTTTATTTATGTGTGTATCTATATTTATACACTTATATGCATGTGTCTATATAATGTATATAGTCTATACACTTAATTTAGGTAGCCCCAATACTGTGAGAAGTGGGAAGAAGGCTGAGCTCTGGCAGCCCTGGGCAGTGGTGATATGAATTACTCCCTTTTCTCTCTCTTAAATGTAGATAATGGAGGCACCTTCCATAGACAGGCTGAGCACAGCCCGATAGCAAATGCAAGGGATTTTGAATTGGACAATCAGCTCTCATGCATGCAATAAATTACATGCTTTTCGTGTATCTACAGAGCACACATGTCAGGAAGGAAAAAAAAAGAAAATAAATTAAATCAAAATCTCTGACTGAGGGAAAATGTTTCCTATTTCTTAGTCCACACGGCAGAGACTGCTAACCCCATCCTCACCCCGAGCCTCGTGACCAAGGACTAATTCAGGGGAACTAAACATCTCCTGAGGGTTTGGCACTTTGCTGTCACTGAACAAGACACAGCACCACAAATTCATTTCAACCCCTGCTCTCTTTCTTGCCAAGGAAGGAAAGAGAGCAGAGAAGCTAGAAGCTGTCTGGTACCTCTGCTGCACCAGCAGTAGCATTCAGTCCCTTTCCTGAGTGCTGATCAACCCGAAATGCTGGCTGATGCACCTAGTTTATGGTGTAATGCTTTATCATTGCACCATAAACTAGGAAAAAGCCCAGGAATGGTAAATTAAGGTGTCTAAGGCCACACTGAAGTTTGGATCACACCAGAGCACTTAATTTCTGTGACTCTAGATTCTTCTGATCCTTTCTTCCCCTAATTGCAGTCCTAACCAAAATCACTTTAATATCTTGGGCTGTCAGGTAAGGTACATTGGTGTGCACATATCCATGAGAATAAACTGCCATCAGACTGCCACTTTATTTTCAGTGCCCCCACTGTGTGATGGAGTTTGACATCACCATACAGCAATATATCAAAATATTCCATGGCAAAAAAAAAAAAAACCAAAAACAAAAAAACCAAAAACAAACAAACAAAGAAATAAACAAACAAACCAATGCAAGAGCTTTGGCCTTTGAATTCTGAGGTCAGTCTGACTGAAAGCTCAATCAATCTTTAACTTTGTTGGCTTTACTAGCAGTGGTTTTGTCCCTGATGAACATGCTGAGCACCCATTTCAGCCAAGCATTCAGAAAATTATTCTTCCCCTTCTGTTTCAAAATCCTCTGCAAAGTTATATGCAGTTGCTTCAAAGGGAAATTTATTTTCAGTGGTCAGTATGGGAACTGATTTCTTAAAAGGAGTAAGTGCTTTTGTGTAGTAAATCTCCATCTAGATTTACTAGTCATTTGCTCTTTGAAGATGCTCTACATATCCAGAGGCAGGACCAGATGAGTAATATCAACTAAACATAGAGAAAATGCACCAAAAAAAATTTATTTTTGTCAGTGACTCATAAGAGTCTTTTACTTTTAATTTATAAGTGGCAAATGTGTAAGTGTTCAATTTGTCTGATTTCTTTTAAGCATTCACTCTTTACTGAATGTCATAAGAAGCCATATATCCCACATCAAATGCTGAAAACATTCAGAACAGGATGCTCTATGGAGTAAAGTAAAATATAGAAGAGCAAGGTGAGAAGTCAGTACCTTATTTCTACAATCAAAAAAAAAATCTGGAAATCTGTGAGAAATCACATTAAGGAGATAACAATGCCTGGGAGTGGTGTTTTGAATATATGAGGAGGGGTACTGAACTCCACTGTTGCTAAGTATTCAGCAGAAAATGGCCCAAGGTTGAACATGTCCTTTTATGGCAGTGGGAAGAGAGCAAAACCATCACAGGGAGAAGGAACAGAGATGAGGGGAACTGATTTAGCAGTTTTGCCTTCTTGGCTTTCTTCTTTCTGAACAAGCTTCATGTTCACCTCTAAACTCATCACCTACACCACAAATGGTCACCTCATTAGGGCTTCTGCAATAAACACTGATGCTTTAAATTTAATCAGAACTTTTACATACAGCACGCTGAGGCTGCACCATTAGTTAAAAACAAAGGTCACCCTTTTCTCTTTGTTGTCTGTTAATATGATTTCGAATATTACTGCTTTGCAGCTATTACTGTTTACACTGGGTGATTGGCTAGACTCATTAAAGTGAATGAATGCCAGGAGATGACATCATTTACATTTAATTGTCTTGTTTCTCAACAAAGTCTATACAGTTGTTTTAATATAGGGCAGGGGGAGATAAAAGCTACATTTGCATTATCGAAGCAGCTTTTGACAAGGGTCTAGGATGTTGTTGACATTTATTGTTTACAAATGAGATAATAAAATGAATAATTTTTTGTTTTGCAATTGTTGGTTTTTTTTTTCATTAAGTTCTAGTGTTCTAATTACTGTTATTACTCCTGAATGTTAATGAACAGATACTCAGTTTCAACTTACTAGCAGATTCCTTCCAGGATTCAGAACAACTGACATGTTCAGCTTGCTCAAATTCCATTTCCTTGCTCAAATTCCTAATGCACCAATTTCACTATAACTAGAACAATACTTTAAACATAGCCAGAAGCTGCAGACATTTGAGAATTGGGAAATCCCAGCTTCAGAAATCATGTGGTCAATGCTTTCTGGGAGAGTTGTTCATTTTCCTGCCTAAGATTTCCAGACAATGCAAATAAAACATGCAATATATTGCTGACTTTTTCACTGTTTTTTGTAGTCCCATATTTAATTAAAAGACAAATTGTGTGATGGGCTACTATGTGCAGACATCATCATCCTTCTGCTTGTGACCTCACAGTAGAACTATGTCAGGCCTTGGCTGACAAATCTCCTGCTCCAAATCTTCCCTATCATGTCTTTCACAGTCCATTTTTCCCTCATTTTCTACCCCCACAGTCCCTTGGGATTGCAGCTGTGATAACTGCATTTTGCATTTATACATTCAGCCCAAAATACTGATTATATCCACTACTAAGCCAAGATTGCCATTGCCATCCATGGAGCCTATTCCATATTTGATTTATAATTCTGTCTTCAAGGAGTTGTTCTGTGGTCAAAGATACCTCAGACTATTTCCCTGTCCATTGTGAGGAGGGAAGTGCCTGGGCTTCTCCAGAGCAGGGCTGCAGAGTGTTTTGCTTTTTGGTGCACTGTGTGTCCAAGTATCTGTTGTCTATCCACTTGGATGCTGCTGTTTGGTGAAGAAAGCTGGTATTAGACGTACACAAGAGAAAGAGGAAAATTCTAAAAATTTCTAAACTATTCAGACAATGACATTGATGGCAGACTCTGGGTTTGTATGATGTCTAAGATACAGCTATTTAAAGGATAGAGGGTGCCCATTTAGCCCTAACCTTCCAAGAGTCAGGACGTGGTTGCTGGACCTCAGTTCAGGAGTGGTCCCTGGGAGGTGGTGGCAACCCCTCCTTCTCACACTCAGCTGTAATGAGCTGGAGTCCAGAAGCCAGTCTGGCCTGCTCACAGATATCTTGGACTCAGGTATCCTAAGAGATGTCTGAGTCCACCTTAGGTCTCCACAGTGGGGGAGGGGGGGATGGGGGGGGGGGTGGGTGGGTTGAGTAACACCAGTAAATTTTTGCACCCTTTCCAAACTTCTCAAGTACTTTATTTTTCAAATTCTAATATAAAGGAGGAAGAGCTTTCTTTTGTCCTTAATTAAAAAATAAATAAATAAATAAAACGTGAAAATTTAAGTCTTATCCAGTCTCTGCAGTCTCTGGAAGGGACCAGTCCACAATCATTTTGTGCTCTTCAGTCTACAGACTTCACCTGTTCTGCTGAGCAGCCCAAGGCTATAACGGAATAACCTGCTGCTTACATCCATGCCTGTATTTAATGTAGGTGAGAATGCACTGGTTAGAAGCACTGCTTATACCAAAAGTATTGATGCCAATTTCTATTCAACAGCCAATAAGCATTTTGGACTTAATTCTCTGCTCCAACTTTACACTGGTGTGAATTCAGTGGAATTACACAGATTTACAGTCCATGTGAGACAACAAAAATGAATTATTTCATTTGTCACAGGAGCTAAATTCAAATATATATGTTGCATATTTCTATAATTTTTCCCTGTTAAAAAACAAACAAAACAGCCTTAACAAAATGTGTTGTGTTGTTTGTTACTGGTGAGTGAAACCAATTACTAGATTACCAAAGAGCTACTCCCAGCAGGCCTCTATATTTGGGGTAATCTTAAAATAGCCCACCATTTTTTAGTGGGTATTATGAAATAGTAGCAAGAAAAAGAAGCAGAGTACTGCTTTGCTTTTATCTAATTACTCTGGTAGACAAAGGTGAAAAATTATTAGATAACATATGGGCTTGAGCTTGGAGAAGTTCCCAGTGAGATTTCTTTTTATTCCAGGCATATTTTATCATTTAATTTAAGGGCACTAATCCATGGGTGAGCCTCTGCCTGCCGCTCTGTCTCTTGCTTTCTCATACTTATCAAACATATTCCTAATTTCAATCGTGCTTTCTCCTGCTTCCTTGCAGTGCAAACGACCCCCTGGCCTGATGCTGATGACACTGATGGGTCAGGAGTTGTATTGGGATGTGGAACCTGATCTTCACGTGACAGCCATAAACTGAGAATTTACTGTTTGGGTACAATAAGGGGCTTTAACAATTCTGATGGTATCTACCAGTCCCATAATGAAGGGAAGATGTCCTTTGCTTCCTCTGTGAAACACATATTTCAGTGCTGTGAACAGAACTGTGTCAATACTGCTGTTACTTGAGCACTGAAGCAGCATTTCAATTTGCTAAATATAAGCAGTGTAGGAAGGCATACCCACACAAGCACCGTTTTTCCACTTCTACTTTAGCCACAACATTCCCCAGTTAGTTACATTTAGCTCGTATTGGAGGTGCCCAAAATACTCACATTAAAACAAGTGTGTGCTCTCCTCATGCAGCTCGTCAAGACCACAAACAACAGTTGCATCCCTTGCTGCAATAATGCACAACTTTGCATGTGTTCCTTCATTTAATCCCCCAGCACTCTGCTTGTGCTGACTGCAGCCCCGCAGCCAGCAGATAACAATGTCGGGAGTAAAGGGACAAGGTTTCAGTTTTCAAACACGGGAAACTTAATCCCTAATCTGGATGCTCCAAATTGCCACTTAGGCATGTAAATGTCAATTTTATGCACCTAAGTGCCAATTTGAGTGTCCAAATGTCTGACTTGGACATCTCATTAAGGCACCCATTGGGTTATATTGCTTGTTTTACCTATCTGAGTGCACATTATGCGCTGTAAGCAATTATGGTCTGTACCATACAAGTAAATCAATTCATTCAAGTGGCTTTACAGAAGAAAGTGATTTCAGCACAGCAGAAAATATTAAAAAAAAAAGTAGCTCATCATGTGTCAGTGTCACATACACCTAGGTCCCCTCACCATTCTCCATCAGCCAGTCCCTGAGAGCCCCCATTTACTGTAATTTCTAAAAAGTATCTCAATCTGAGCATGGCTATTTGGGGCCCCTGCTCCTGCTGCTGCATTGCAATCTGCCTGCTGTGTTCCTTGAGCTCAATGAATGATTTGGGGCACTCCTGAGCCAGCAAGGTGGGAGCTGAGCCGCGCCTCATACAGCCAGGGCTGCCAGGGAATCTGGACACTCCTGGCTCCACACATTCCAGGGCACTAATGGACATCTTAAAATAGGATTCTGGATGTCATTGTGTCCATCCTCCCTTTCAAAACAGTGTTTAAGTGGCCTTGAGAAAATGAGACTAAATAATACCCACCATGCTTTTCCCTGAGATCCCTTAAAATGCTGTAGGCAGAAAAGCACAGGCCAAGGCCACTTTACCCCAACCTTTTCTGAGCAACAATGTCTAATATGTCTCTCACATCACAGCACAGATTGTAAAATGAGGCGCAATTTGCAGCTTTAAGAGGATGAGGAAAAGAGCAGCCAAAAACTGGCAGTGCATTCTCTTAACAGGAAAGGACTGTCCTGTGTGTTATCAATTTTTTTTCACTCTTTGCCTGACCAAAATGACCATTTCAATATTTCTGAGGAAAGAGAAGAAGCATCTCAAAATTGCTCCTGGAACAAACTCATACTCCTTGTCTGGGGATTTGCTTGGTTTTAATGGGTTATTTCTTTGTCTTGACTGCTTTCTGCAGGCACAGCATTGTTAAAGATGCACTCACACAGTCACCTTCCCAAAGAGGGTTGACATGGCAAATGAGAAATACTACCCAGTATTTGCAAGGCTGCTGTCAGTGCCAGGGGCACTGCTTTCAGGGCTGCAAACCCTCACAGCTTTGTGAGGAAACTGCTCCAGTTCCTGCAGCTGTGGGACACGAGTGTCCTTAACACGGACAATACCTTCCAACTCCTTGCTGAGGTTTGGGAAAGTTTTGAAGTGGGACATCCCAGCCCACTGTTGATGCCCCCTAAACTCCCAGTGATGCTTTGAATACCAAACTATATGTGGGCTGAAAGTGCTCGGTTCTAGGAGTTCACTGTGCTGACACCCAGCTTGTTCCTCCTCTCATAAAGAGGACCCAGCCAACATTCTCCCAGATTTTCTGTTGCATCTGTTCCATCCAGACCCCAGACTGTGGGTCTGGTTCTGGAAAAGTACTGCATCTACTGGAAGGTTACTCCTGTCTCTACTGGAATGAGGAAATGAGACAAACAAGAGGCTGACTGGGCTCCTTCACAGAGAAACCAGCTCAGAGACAAAGAATTTGTGTCCACAGCCAGGAAAGAAATCTGCAGCCCTCAGAATGCAGCAATGATCTCTGTACATTTTGGGGAAGAGAACCATGACAGTTAGCATCTCTTCATAATACACCATCTAGAATTCTTCAGCAAAGTCCAGACAATGACAAGCCCAGGAACAGCAAATTATAGCTGCTCATGCATATGTGATTACTTGCTATATGCAACTGATATGAGGGAATGTAATATATATATTATATAAGGGAATACAAGGAACTCAAATTTCATGTCCATGCTTGTCAGCTGATAAGTCTTTATGTCACCTGATTTTTATTTCCTGTTGCACAAACCAAAAAGGAAAACATAGTGAGTGAGGCACCACTCCCTAGCCCTGTTTTACTTCCTATCTTTGCTCAGAGCTTCAGGGTCTTTGGTCATTAAAATTCTTTTCCTTACATGTGCACCTCCAGTACACATATGGAATCAATAGGATACAAATAATGTGATCTATCAGAACAAACAGTTCAAACTCTCTTTATCAGATATTTGTGGTATCTGATACCAATTTTTAGGTCAATACTCTGTGAAAAAATAGTAGAAAAACACTATGTTGAAAATTAAAATATTCTAATTTTTAATTTAAAAATTCTAAATATAGAGAAAATATACTTACCTAGGAACCTCTTCCCTACCCAACACTCTACCTACTAACATAGAACTGTCGACAGTTTCTTCACTGTAAGTAAAAATGAGATTATTCATATTCACTGAAATTAAAATGGCAGAACACATTGTGTCTTTATGTCCTTCCACTGTCACAGGAAGCAATAGAGAAGTAGAGCTACTGAGGTATTCTGCATAACATGAAACAAATCAGAAGTCTGTAATGACTGGGATGGGGAAAGGAGTTCTCCTCTTCAGTACTTTGTATTCAGAGGCAGATAACCAGGTTACCAAAGGGAGTTGGCAAAGAACATGCATCTTTTGTCAGCCAAAGTCTTGACTTTTTGTACATTTGTTACAGAATGCTTCTTCCTTCAAAATAAGGTTTAGCTTAGAGACCAATCTCAGGAGTCCTCAATCCCAAACAAATGGCCATAATCCCTCAGAGAGACTTTAACACAAAGTTTTATTATGCTCAGATAACTCTGAACTCTTACAAAGAGAGGTCTACATTTCTACAAATTTAACTTAACAGTTCAAGTTTAATTACTAATAAGGTTCATGCTGGCACTTCTTGAAGAAATTTAACTGTGACATCATCTGGCATTTTCTTAAGTGGAGAATTTGGCAGTTGCTGTTATTTCTGCAAGGTTTGGCTGAGGAAACAATGAACATCAGTAAGATGTGATACAAAATTGGTATTAAAACAATTTCTAATAATTTTGAGCTACACAAGGCTTTTAGGAGTGAATGTATAGAAAAAGATGAAATTATACATGGAACATATGTGCAGAGGCTTTCAAACATACAAATGAATGTCAGTGCACATCTCAAGGGCCAGAGCCCTTTTTCCCTTTGGAAAAACTGGACTACTCATTAATGTGTTTAAAGCCAAAAATTAGTCATTGAGTAAATTAAATTAAATCTATTTGAAATAGAATTAAAATGATGGAAAAGTGCTGAATATAGTTTTTGTAACAATTAGAGTTGCTCTACAAAAATTAATGAAAAGCTTCATCTTAATCAAGTCATAGTCCTGTCAGCATCCCTCTTTGTCATTCTCTATTGTCATTTAAATAGCTAATCTTTCTCTTTTCCTTGCCACAGTTTCTACCTTTCCTATCAGTTGGAGTTCGTTTGCCTCCAAGTTCCAAGATAGTTAATTAAAAAGTTAGGAAAACGACCTGATTTAGGCTTCCTGTGACGGAAGGAAAGCAGATACACTCATAAGGAAGCTAAAATATTCAAATGAGTTATACTATTTTTGTATAATTGTGGAAGATAGAGACCGAAACAGCCTCTAAGGTCAGATAGTTCAACTCTCTACTAGGGCAGACGCATTTCCAACAGGAAGTTTTTATGTTTTAACCAATCTAGGTTTGAATATCCCAAATAATGAGGATTCCATAACACTGCCAATTTATTCTGATTACTCCTTTCATAAACTGTATCCAAAAATGTTTCTCCTTTTTGCTATTTTTTTCTTTTTGCTCTGGTTGCAAATACTACAATGTTATTTATACTTTATATTATTATTATTTAAGCAGGAAACAATCTGTGTGAATTATAAACAATTTGTGGGGTGAAAGAATGCTTTCAAATGTGATCATTGGAGATTCCTGAGCCATCCATCAACATATGTCACACCTCACAGATTCTTTACCTTTGCCCTCCATGACTGCCATTGAGGTATTCAGAGAGAGCTTTGTCACAAAAGAACAAATTGCATTAATGATCCAAGTAATGGGGATCTCTCCAGGCTTCTGTAGGAAACTAATCTGTGCTGACCTGCCACAAAATGTATGGATAAAATTAAAGCTACACACATGCTAACAATACATTGTCAAAGTTACCTTTATCTACAAGCTGGTAGGTTGGTGCTCTCTTTTTAGATACAAGAGTAAGGGAAGGATGCTGGAAGAAGGGACTCAGCCTTTCCAATAATAGGAACAGACATTCTTTAATATTTTTTCCCAAACTTTCAGGAAGAAAAAATGTTTTATCTGCTTTAGCTGAAATTTATTTTAAAATCATAAAATATAAATAATGCACTTCCTAAAATATCCATAATGCAGAAGATGTTTTGATGCTTTGCTGCCAGAGGAGCAGGGCAAAAATGGGACAGGATTCCTATCAAGGAGCCAGGCTTTCAATGGAAACAGAAAGGACATGAAAAAGGCTCTGTGGCCCCCACCAGAGAAGTGAACCAGACCAGTTCTTGCTCTTCTTATAACAAATTTAGCAGGAAATAAAAAGCAGACAGAGAGCCTAGAGGTGAGATAAGTGTGTGGTGAACGCAGAGAGCCCCCCCAGACACACATATGTATCCAGGCTGCCCCTCATAGTGTGGCAGCAGCTGCTGGAGGATTCACAACCACTTAGGGAAATACTGGGGGTTTTGCTGTAAGCAACACCCCTTTTTATTCATTTATTTAAACCTGGGGCAGGGACAGTTCTTTGCATACAGCTTAGATGTACTGGTTTGTGTATTGACTGAGGCAGGGCTCCTTGGACATTGTTATCACACAATTAAAGGATAATGGTAAAACCCAGTAGATATTGCAGCTGTCATATCCCCCAAATAAAAATCCAGCCCTTTCACATCCCTTGCAGTTTGTCAGAACTGCAATGCAAGCCTGAAGTGCAGAAGTCAATTCCTTATTGTGAAATAGTATTTTTACTCAGCAATGAAACTGATACAAACCTGGCTTCAGGGAAATTCCAAAGTCTCTCCCATCCAAGATAATGTCTGCACAAGACTCACAATCAGAAAGGACCAAGTCATTAATTCAGACTACTCCCACTCACTCCACACCAAAGGACACACACTGTGTGCAACTCCCAGATACACAGATACCTCTGAGTAAAAAATCTTGAGAAGTGAATGTTTATAATGAGGACTATGTGCCTTTATATAGATGGTCCAGGCCTTTGAAAGTCACAGGAGTGGGCCAGATTACACATTCTACTTGTTGTAAGCAATACTTTTCTTAACCAGAGGATGTAACAGATGCATTAAAGTGCATTCATTATTGGAATGATTTTCAGCTGAGCAAAATCTTGCTTTGTGTAGCCAGGATTTTTCATTTTCAGACTCTGACCCTGCAGTTTGCTGCTGATAGAAATAGCAAATTAATACCTGTTTTCTTTGTAAAAATGATCAGTCTGGACAGCTAGAGACAACCCTATGGAATTATTTTGCTTGTTTCCAGTATAAATTCCAAGGAAAGTGCTCAAGGAGTTTCAGACAGACCCATTCTCAGTTATTTCCATTTTTCTCAGCACTGCACATTATCAGCTCTTTTACCCTGTTTTCATTCAATTTATTCTTCAAACTTCTGCTTCTTTTTTATTTGCTCTCTGGCCATAAAACTTTTCTCTCTTTTTCAGGCTGTATCTTACTGAGAACTTGGTCAGATAAAGTTGAAACATAGACAGTTTTCATCCCAGTCACAATGATCCAGAGATCAGACATGAAGTGTTATTGTCTCTACTAAATGTGTCTGATTCTGAAAAATTCTACATGGGCTTATGTGTTTTGTTCAAATGTATCCTTGTGATTCTTTCCCCAAGAAGTCTTTCATGTATCCAATTGATTTGTTATGCTTCAAAGATATGATTACAAACCCCTGAAAACTAACCAGTGAATATATCAGTAATTTGAATCTGTGAAGCACATCAGTCAATACATTCGCTCTGAAACCCCCATGACATGCTCATAACAATGCTTCATTTTTATCAGCTTCCTTCCAGGTCAATATTTATAGTATCATTCAAACATTTATTATGATAGAACAGTAATGCTCAGGATCCAAATAAGAGAAAAGAAAGCATTAAATGCAGGGCATGCTTTTAACAGCTTGCAGATCTCTGAATTTTCACTTGTCTGCTCTTAGAGTTCAAACTGGAAGGCTCTGGTCCTTTCAACACAAGCTGACAGAAGAGTTCCCTAAATCAAGATTGCAAACTCTTTTCTGATAATTTCAATCATCACGCTCAGTCTGGGCTCCTGTGTGGTGCTGGTGGGTAAGGGAGGCTGCACAACCACCCAGCTCTCCCCCAGCATGCCTGAATTGCTGTGACTGCCATGGCTCACTCCTGGCTGTGAGAGTGCCAAACCATGACACCCCTTCCCCTCTGACCCTAGCTGTTCCTGCTTCCCTGCATCCTCATCCATCTTAGTATCCCAAAGCTACTTTTAACCTACTGACCCTACTGACAGTCCTTCATAGCACAAAGATGAGGGTGAAAGGACAAGACTAGGGAGCACAGCACACCATGAAATAGGCCTCCATCCTTCCTTATCTCTCCTTATAACCTCATCACCACCCCACCCTCAGCAGAGCTCTGGCTTCAGTGTAAGTGAGAAAGCTGAACTGCTCTAAATGGGCCTTTCTTTTCTCCCAGTAGCTACAAAGTTTGTGGTAACTGGGAGTGGGACTGGGTCAAACCTCATCCCCAGTGGGCACAGCTGTGAGGAGTAGGTGAGCAGCACTGACAGGAATGAGCCATGGAGTGCCCAGGGGCACTGAGCATCACCAAAGGGAACAGAGGGCACACAGGTGCAATGCATGAACCATGAGGGTACAAAAGGCTGGGCTAAAGAACAAGATGCTTGCAGGCTTCTGAAGTGAGATGATGTTACTCTGTATGGGCAGACACCTAGGGCCTCCTGAAGTAGTATGGTATTATTCTATGGGCTGGAGCTTTCTGAAATTGTATGGTGATACCTTGTGTATCCTGGCTGTCTCAGCTGTGCTATATGCTGTGACATTTCCCAACATTTTCTGTGTGTGAAACTTGGGGCCTGGGAATTTTCAATGAGAAGGATTAAACACTGGCAAAGTTGTGCGGGCTCTAACAAATGCAAGTTCTAACAAAAGGAAGTTTCAGGCAGTGTTAATAGGCTGTGCTACCAGCCTTGCCTATAGCATATCTCTGTGTACTGAGGGCTGGTGTGTAATTATGGTGAGTGATGCAGCCTGCTTACTAGCCAGAGCTGTCAGAACTTGGCTCCCTGTACAGCGATGGAAAGAGGATCATAATAACTTCTAAATGTGACTGATAATGTGATTTACATTTCCCACATTGTTAGTTCATGCACACTGGGATTTCTGGTTGGTAGGGAATAGATAATATTTCTATTACTTTTTGGGCCTGATTTTATGTCAGTCTTTTACAGTTGGTTTGCTTTGGAAGAGTGGCATTAGTAGCATCCTGGCATTCTTTGTGTGTCTGGCACTTTTCTGGTTTTATTCCTGGACACTGCACCAAAGATATATACTGGCATGTAGTCTTTACCATTTACTGAGCCAAGTTAACGCATCAATGTATGTCTAAAAAGAGACATTGCAATATTCATAGCTGTTACTGCTAGGGAACCAAAGTAGATGCCAATTTTCAGAGTGTTTTTAGTTATGAGGCAGTGGAAAGAATCCCTTTTATTTGACCTCTGATGTGCATGCAACTGTAAACAACTTCAACTACTCCTGGCGTTCATAGATCCCATTTTAACAGCCTTCCATAAGGAAAGATTAAGTGGTTTCAATGGAATTTCCATATTTCAAGGGAGCTTAAAAATGGTGATGGTCTTCAGAATAGTTAGAAGAGTTTCAAAGCTGATATACCCTTCTCTCTTAACAGGGAAGAGAGATTAGCTTTAACTCAGGAAGCCTATGTTCATTGCTTCTGTTAGCAATCTGAACATGACAGGAGCCCAGAGGAAAGACACAATGCAGCTGACACAGGTGTTCTTCCTTGCTCAGTCCAAGATATGTTTTCAAGACTCAACTTTCAAGACCATCTTTTGGCTGAAAAACTTAGAAGCAGACCCAGTTCTTTGCTTTTAAATAACTTCCAAGGCAAATATTTTCTTGATTTGTGACATTAAATATAATATTCCTGAAGGATGATTCCTGGAAAAAAATGCTTTTTTTTTTTTTAATGCACAGACCTGGCAGAGCACAGAAAGGCATACCAGACTGAAAGGATCCTCAGGTATGCAGTCCCCACCTGTCCTACATCATGTGACCCTTTGAAAATGTTAGGTTTTCTCTTTGTCTGTAATCAAGAAGCTGTCTCAAACTCTTTTTGAGTTGGCTAGATACAATTTTCTGATCCCAAAGTGTGTTCCCATGTGGCTAATACCAAGAATCTCCTTCACTGTAAAAAGAGGTTTTCCCTCCTCATGCTGAACCCATATATGCGTCCACAGCAGCCACCACCTATCTTTGTGTCACTAAGATAAACAATCCAAGTGTTTTGATCTCCTCTTATGAAGTAGGTGCTGCTTTTCCCAGTCCTGCTTCCTGCCTTCCCTTCCCTACAGCAGTCAGAATCATCTCTCCTTGTGGTGAGCATACAGCGCACAAGGGCTTTGCACACGTCTGATCGTGCTTCCTTCTCACTGGTAGAAACACTTCTGCCCTTATGCATTTAGAGTGAATTTGACCACCCTACTGCTGTATTATGGTAATATTCTGCAGTCTTCTTTTTTGCCCCACAGTCATTTCCAAATGAGGAACTCCTAATGTGCAGCAGAATTACTATTTTCTTATGCATGACCTTGATTTCAAGCCCTTGAATGTAATTCTGAGGCCAGTCCAGTTTCTGCATGCCAGTTCACTCCTTCTCTCCACTAAGAGTGCCTCCCAGCACCTTGGCATCAGTAAGTTGGTTTGATATTAGTTAACTTCCTAATAATCCTGCCAAGTTCATTAAAAATAGTGAGCAGAATTAGCACCAGACCTTATCCTTGAGGAACTCTGTTAATGAATCTTCTTCAGCCTTATATTTCCCCTTTAACCCTCTCTGTTGCCCTCTCCCTGGAAGCCAGGACATACTATTTCTTTTTATTTTCCTGTGAATCCCCATCATGTCCATTAATCCATATTTCCCACATGATAGTACAACCAATTCCCTTCCCTGACTCAAGACAGACAAGATCTACAATATTATTTTAACAGAGAAAGTCATTGACTAGCTTGGTACAAGCTTCTATTTGACAAAATCAATGCACATTTTAATCCCCTTTTTCTTTGACATCTGCCTTTTAGATGCTTTCAAAACCCATATTGAAATTCTGATCCAGTATTCAGAGCAGATAAACCCAGGTCATTTTCCAATCACTGTCAAAATATCAGCACTACAGGTGCTGCTGCTGGTCACCTGGTGTGATCAGACATATGCCACTTTTGTTTTATTTCCACATAGACAGAAATGCAACATATAAATTCCAGTTCACTGAGGTATGATGGAGAATACCTGTATCCTCTGCCTTTGTCTTCCCAAGAACCGGGCTTTGACAAATCTATGGCTTCATTTGGAAAAACAGTTTTGTCTTTGTGGTATTCGTTTGGCGAGGTTTATTTATTTCTACTTTTCTGCAGCACAGCCAGACTTTGTACAAAACACTTGCTGGGCTTTCCATGACCACCCTATGCACTCTCCAAGGCCAAGTAAAAGCAGTTATGTTTCACTTTTAGGAACTTCCTCTGCTTATAATTTTATTTCTTGGAAGGTCTGAGGGTATCACTCAGAATATTCTAGATAAATTTAGGATAGAGAGTTGCAAAAAGGAGAATGTGTGCAATGGTATATTTGTTTTAAAGGTTTGGTCTGTGTGAAATTGTGCATGAGTTGGAAATGCCAGAAGCAGTTGATACAGATGAAAGACTGGCAGGACTTTAATCTGTATCAACTGCTTCTGGACTAGTTGTGGGAAGAGGCCGAGTGATCTGGGGGTGTCTCAGTGCTGGAGGTGGCAAAGCAGCCATGGGGCCACTGCTCCAAGAGCCAAGAGAAAACAGTCACCTGTTTCTCTCCCCACTCTCTCAACACACACAGAAGCAGCAATGCACACGGGTAAATATTATTAGAATTTCTCTACAACCCTCCAGCACTGCTTCACCTCTTTATCTTCCCAATTTCTCCCCTGGTAAAAGAGGCAAGAAAGATCCTCTGCTCCAACCTAAAGTTGCAAGTTTAGTTTGTCATATACTGTCAGGAAGCCTCCAGCTATGCAGTTGTTCTGCTTCCAATCATCATGCAAATATAGTGCATCACAGAGGAAGCACCCTGATAATTGATATGTATACACATATGGGTAAAGAAAATTTTCGTTTCTCATGTATAATTACACACACAGAGGTACACATATATATATATATATATAGTATTTCCGTTAGTAAAAGGAATTGCTGTAAATTTACTTCAATGCACTTAATGAAAGCATCTCTTAATCTTCACAGACTAAATCCTAATAAACACTAATTGGCAATGCCTGTCTTATCAGGAATAAAATAGTCCTATTGGGGAATAATTCTTCTCCAAGAAGTTTTTTATAGTCAGGCTAGTAAAAATGAGCTAAATGTAATTTTTACTCATCCATAATAATCTGTTTATAGCTCTGGTGGTTATTTCTGTTTTCCACAGAAGCAATCACTTGTTAGATAGAACAGACCTGTAATCTTAATTTATCACATATATTTTTGGTAGCAGCCAGTGGACTGCAGTAAATATTCCAGTTGGAACAAAGGTGCAAATAATCAATATATCTGTACAATTTACACCAATAACGGCACACAGTGAGATTTATGGGCCTCAGTATAAAGGAGATGCACTACTCTGCTGATTACTCTTCAATTGCTGACATGCATTTAAGTTTCACTTGTGTGTAAATATGACAAGAGACAAACCATTCATGGAAAATGAATCTACAACCAACACCTTCTTAGAAGTTTTCCCCTCTTTTTTTTTTTTTTAAGATGAAATTCTCTTGGTTAAAAAAAAGCCTTGTTTCCCTTCCATGGGAGGATATTTCAATTAGCTGGCTGCCTACATTCCCAACCCACATCAAAGACAGGCCTCATTTTAATTCAAGCCCAGATATATTGTTTGCTACTGTAAGGAATCATGGCTCATGATGGCAAAGTTTGCCTCAGCTGTCTAAAATTGCTCAGAACATTAAGGGCTCTATTATCTAAATGCTGATTTGATTACCAATACTTTAATCTGAGAAAAAGAAATACTGTCACTGCTTGGAAGCTGAGTGGGCTGACTAGAGAAAATTTACGATTAAGAGAGCCTTAAGAGCAGGGATCTGCTGAAAGGGAATAGAATTAAGAGCTTGTTAATGAAAATACTTTCTATAAACTCTCTTTTGGACATCAGGTGCTATATTAAAAACCTATCAAGTCTCTAAAAATTAGGTCAGTAAGAGTATAAAGCACACTTTGGAGGAATGGAGAACTTGTTCTCCATCTTTTAATGTACTGTTTGTTTCAGGTGTCAAGTTCAGGAACATTTTCTTTTAGCCACAGAAAGATAAAATGCTGAGAGATGAACAGCCATTCAAAGATGGCAGTCTGACAAGATGCCACTGAGCATTTTAATTTACATGTTTACATATGCTTTTATTTTACTAGCAGCTGACAAACTGCAGTAAACAACTGCTGGGACAAGGGTGAAAATGACCAATAGATTTATTCTGTTTAAGTCAATAAAATAATTTCTTATACATCAGGATGACATGATGCATATTGACAAGGTCCTCATGGTGCTCCTCCTTCACATCTTCTAAGGGTAACTCTACTCAGCATTTTCTGAGGTGAATTTGCCTTTATTGTTCCTCCACAATTTTTACCAAATTAAGACACTCATTATCATTAGCTGGCTTTGGAAATCCTCACCAAAGGCTCAGTACTGATCCCTGGTGCAGAAAGATAGCGCTACATCAGAGTCTATAGTGGTGTCAGTGACAAGGAGCTGGAGAAACAGTGCTTTGGGTGAAGTCTGATGCCACATTCCAGTGGCCAAATCAAGTCGTGTGAGGCCCTGGTGAGCCAGGGCTGGAAAAAAAAATGGAAAATAATTTAAAATCTTGTATTCTCTTTCCATACCTTTGTCATCTCAGGTCGGCAAATAAGACTTCCAGGTGTCTTCTCTCTTCTCCCAGCCCAACACACGCAGCTCACAAGGTGGGCAGGAGGGAAATAACTGAACAGCACAGCCTGCAGGAAGATGGTTAAGCAGGCAAATGTACTCCAGCAATGACTGTGGTCAACTCACACCTGTGCTGTCATCAGCAAAACTCACCAGGTGACACGATGTGTCTTGGTTATGGCTTGTGTTACAGTCCTAAGGCAACTCAGCAACCCTCAGTATAATCCAACTGAGTAGGAGGCAGGTGCCCAAATTTTCCTTTCATCCAAGCTGTGATACGTTTAGGTGTGCACAGTGGCAGAACTATGAAGATGTTTCACCATAGTCCTGAGATGGTAATTTTTAAAGTCCAGGAAAAGGGGGAGTCCAATGGTCCAGTCTTCCTGTACCTACTTTGTACTCAACAGAGAAAAAGAATTATTTAGCTCATACTTCATCAGCTTCTACATGCACATTGTTACCAGTGATAGTTTCCCATTGCTTAAAAAAAGCTGGAATAATTACATACAGTGTCATATACTCAGAACTGTGCAAAAGAAGACTAATTTAGATGGCGAACAAATGTTAGGAAATGTCAGATTTCTGCTCCTCCACAATTTTTTCTTCTGAATAAAATAGTACTAATGAAACCATGTATCATCTCAAAATAAGCACAAAGTTAAAGCTGTATTGGCAACTGGATAATATGCCTTCACTTAAATTTGAAAACCTTTGATTTTGTGAAACTACTTTGAAGACTTGACTGGGAGAGCCTTTATCCCTGATGAATCTGGACCCTGCTACTGGATCCATTCCAAGCAAGTATCCACACACACAGCACACACTCCCAACATGAGACTTCACTGAAAAAGCCCCAATTTAGAGTTTACTGTCTCAAATTTCTTTCTAAATCCATATTTTCCTCTTTAGTGCTAAGAAGATCCTGCTTGTATAGATATTACTACTCTGTGTCCCAAAGGCAAATAAGAATGCTTACATAAAATGTCTGAGAAATATTTCACCTAGAGAAATAAAATAAAATAGAGCTAGTTCATCACTTTCCTGGTTCTTTACAGCAGCAATCAATACTGGCCATCTGAGTACAGCAATGGAAGAAAGTAATCCCATGGCATGGAGAAGCCAGAGGCACAGCTTCAGCTCAGTTTCAGTCTGCCATGCTTTTGCCAGAGAGATTAGCCTGCCTCTGATCACAGTTTTGATAAGCCTGGCATGCCTTTTGGATTAATCAGCTCCCACTATGGATGTAACAGGCACCAATCAGGCAATAACAAATTATTTTCTGTGAAGTTATGTGCAGTTCATCTGCAGGTCCAGCTTGCCCTACCAGAGCACTTAGACCTCCTTGGAGAAGACCAGGGCCTGAGCTTAATGTGATCTGTGCTGCCTGTGGAGCTGTAAACCAAATTTCTCTGGGAAGGAACATCTGATGATTGCTATCTGCAGAGTTACATGCTGGCCAGCCTGATTAATATGAATGTAGTGGGATAGAGGAAGAGCCTCCCAACCTTTGAATATATTTATTCCTGAGTGGAGCAGAATGTCTGACAAGAGCTCTCAGAAATGTAAAGGTTTATTGTCTCATAATGGAATAAAGGGATTAATTCAGAATAGGTCTGTAGCCACTTGTAAAATATTTCATTTTAATAATTTATACTAATGGAATATATGATCTGGGACGGGAGGGGTTCATATGGGTTGCTCCTTGGCAGTTTTTGACAAGGCAAATGTGGCTAGGGAGGCCTGGGCTGGACTGTTACTTGCTTGTCCCTAGTGGACTTTTAGGATGTTAAAAAGAGAGAATAAGAACAAGCAGCAGACAAAGCCTTTAATTCATCTACTCTTCATGTCACTACAGAGTGCTCATCAGACAACAGAGCTGATCAGCTCAGCAGGTTCCTAAAACATTCACAAGGAGAAAAAACTTCAGCTTTTATCTCTGTAATAAGTAATGAAACCTAATTTCCCTTTCTAACGAGAAAAAAACTTAGCCTTCTTGTGTGAGCCCAGAAGGGCTCAGTAACAGAAATAATCACAGCACCAAGAGGCATGCAGAGATTTAGGGGTCACAGATGCTGCTGTGGGTCTGAGTCTCAGAGCTGTAGCTGAAGAAAGAGCCAGATGTGATAGGCAAGAATTATGCAGGCAGCACAGAAAGAGGGTTGTATCTCTTTCCACACATGTGCTGTAAGTCTGTTATCTCCCTTTATCCATCTGAACTGTGTCTGTGATTGATATTTCTGACATGCAGCCCTGTCCAAAATCTGAGAAAGGACTTTGGGAGCTCAGCATTGCCCAGGGATTCTTAACTGAGAGATTTGCAGAAATTTCTCAGTTCTGTTTCATCTGTCTCTTGTTTTATAAACCCATCTGCTCTCTGACAGTATCACGCAGAGTCCAGTGTCTCAGCAAGACACTTCCTTCAACCCTTCTCCGGGACTGCTAAAGCCACCTAAGAAAAAGCATCACATACATATTTTTCAGCTCCCTCTGTCAGTATCAATAAATCAGGATCACCAGAAGCTGTTCTCATTTCTGGTCTAAAAAAAAAAAGTCACACAGAAATTCCTGATTGATTGGTTCTGTTTTATCTGACAGTGTAGAAAAACATGAAACTTTATCCTACCTTGCCTCATTTTTAAACATCAAAACTTGACCTCTGATTTCTGCCTACTTCCTCAACTTTGCTTTTGTCAAGCTGCAAATATTTTTCTTTCATAACAATTTACATATGTAATTACTACAAGTACTTCAGGAATTGTTTGCTAAAGGCCCCATGTAAATACTAATTATCAGTAATTAAAAATCCACAGCTATTAGGAAGACACTGATAGGGAGAAAATACTGCTTAGGAAGCAACTAACATTTGTTTAGGCAAAATTAAATATCAAATAATTTTCTATCTGTGTAATTATACAATATGACTCATCATCTGCTGCATAAATGGAAGTGCAAATGGGACAAAGGTGTCCCCAAACACACATTCACATGCACCCCCCCTCCCCCAGCCTTCTCACAAATTGTGCGTCTTCAACATTGCAAATCCACTCCATTTTGGGAGCAGAGAACATTCAAAGGTCTCACAGTACAGTTGCAGAAATGCAACAGCTGTGTTGAATGTTTTCCATGGCATCCTAAAATCAGGTGCTTCCATGCTGATGATATGCAAACTTAATTCTTCAGGTCATAAAATGCACTGGGATTCTCTCTTGTGTCAAGTAAGAAAAGTTATCCTGCATAAAGACTGCAAATAAAATGCTGGAACAACTGTCATCTGCTTCATTTTTACAAAAATGTTTTTCACCCTCCTTGTTGGTTTTTGGTTTGTTTTTTTTTTAACTGCTAATATATATGTTCCCTCATTAACTGTAGTTCAGCCTGCATGTACTTGAAGTGGAATTTTGGCCTGTCTACAAATGTCAAAGGGCATTTTGTCATTGTTATAAGTGAAATTATATTTTCATTTTAGTGATTTATTACAGATTTCACCAGGCTTTGAATCAGCCTCAGTCCATCTAAAGTTAATCAACTTTCTGAGCCTGGTGGGAAAAATAAGAAGGCAATCTATGTGGTTTAACAGCAATCCCAAAGTTTGCTCACTGCTGTACCTTCTCCTGATGGCGGGGGGGGGGGGGGAAACATTAAGCAAGCAGACAGGCAGAGGGGCAGCAATTTTACAAGGGGTGCAAAACAGATTTCTGCTCCCTGATCATGGCTCCATCTCACTGACACCTCTCCTGGTAATGGGGCAGTGGGAATGAACCTGGATCACAGAGCTGCTGATGGTGCTCCCCTCTGATTAGGAGGTGGGACAGCTTAGAGAAAACCTCTCAACCCATAACACTCAGCTTTGGTGCTCTCAGTGCCTGCAGCTACATTGCCAAAGGCAGGAAAACCATGCAAGATGACAGCTGGACTGAGCTGCCTCCAGAATTCATTTTCATTATTTCTATTCACTTCTGTAAAGTTTACTTTTCCCTTTCTGGCTCTGCAATTTTAGGCTTAGATTCAATTCAGGGAAACACTTCAATTATCTCTGGATCAGGCCCTCAGTTTGTATTGTGGCTGAGGCTTTGAAAATTGCTGCTATCGAAACAATTAGCAGACTTGCCTGTGCTATTTTGAGCTGGAGTGAAAAGAGCTTGATGGCACATTGAGCCATTCACAAACCACAAGTCGAGCAAGAATAACAGGACTTTCACTATCAGGTTTTAACTTTCAGCTTTCAAAAGTGTTTCTCAGCCATCCTGCTCCCTCTCAGTGAGCTGCCAGAGCCAAACTCCCCTGAGCCTAAGGGCAAGGGATGGCAGAAAAGGGCTGATGTTTGTGCCGAGTCTGAATCTGTCTTGGCTTGGTTTGCTCCTGTCAAGAGGACAGCACCAGCTTGGTGCTGGCAGCTTTTCCTTCCTGGGATGTGAGGCTCACACCACACCAGCTCAGGGGGCAGCTCCAGTAAAACCCTGGTCTATCTGCCACCAACTGGTGATGAGAGACAGAAAAAAGCAGACCAACCCCTGTGTCTCTGCAGAAATATAAAGCATGGGTATTCCCTTGCTTAGCTGTCATGCAGCTCCCTAAAACAGTGTTCTAACATCTAAGTAGCAGTTGCTTCCTAAAATGTGCCAATAACTAATGCTTTTAATCACTATTTTGTTAATTTATAGCATTTCCTCAATCTTAACCTGGCATTTTTATTCTTCCCCCTCGTGCTTTCATTTCCCTTTTTTCCTTCTCTTTTGCTACAACAAAGCATGAAATCATTGTTTGTCAAAAGACAATCTGCCTGCTGCTATTTCTTTTGGTAACTAATAATGTTTACTTCAGTCTTCTAGATTTCTGGAGAGACATGTAACTGGATTTGAGATTAGTCAGCCCCATTGCTGTGCTTGCAGGTTACAATCAGGTACATGCCAATGAGACCTTCCTGGTCTTATTTTTTTGATGTTTCATTTCCTGAGAAGGGTAAATGCAGCTTCCCAGACAGACAGACAGACAGAGAGACCTCCCTCCTACCAGTCCCTCTCCTCCCCTGGCCTCATCTGGTCTGCTATGAATGGAGTAGCAGACAAAAAAATATACATAGTGACAAACAAGGAACAGTTTAAGGTTTTAGTTCCCCACCCACTTCTCACTGACCATCTTAGACTTTCTCCCAAAATGGATGTGGAGATTCAGATGACAAAGAAAAAAGAGGAATACCAAAGGCAGTATGCTGTTGGGGATAGAGGGATTTATCTCAGGGGACCAGAGGGAAATACCATCTTTTTCTTGTTCTCTATCTTACAGTAAAAACACCAGCTAAATGCAACATAGAGGACCTGAGCTCAAAGCTCTCTCCTGTCTGAGGGAATCAAAACCTGCAGCATGCAGTCACAGCTGAGCCACCAGCAGGAGAAGAATTAGAACTTGGAAGGAAGAGCCATATTTAATCAGCCCTGCTAAAGTAATTTGTAAGTAATTTGAAGTAATTTCATGTAACATAAAAAACCCATTCATTACATATGTAAACAATGTATAACTGTGTGCTAGCTGTTAGCATGAGCACAAAAGTTGAGATCTGGAATCCTGCTTCAGTGTACACAATCCCATGGATATTTATGATTGACTAAAGGGGAAAAGAAGAGAAGCACCATGGTTCCAAGAACAAGAATGAGATAAAAGTGCTTGTCATTCTCTGGTGAGTCGTGTATCATTTCAATGGCTTCTGAAAAAAAAATCGCCTCTGAGCTCTGCATGACAGCAGAAGGTGGATTACACAGAAAATAAAAAACAAAGATAGCAAGCTTGGAAAGTTTTATATCCATCACATGGACTGTAGGAACTGCAATTACAATTGGTGAAAAGTTACTGCCAAAGCATCCCTTGGAAAATGGCTGAGCCCAGAGTGGACTGAGGGCTTGTCAGCAGGGCAGGGTGTGGGCTTCTCCTCCAGGACCAAATGTCAGGCCACCTGCACTTGGTAGCGTGCAGGTGCTCTTCCCTCCCACCCACTTTCCTTTCTTCATCTGATCCTTTCAGATCACTCAGACATATTCACAGCCCTCCTCCAACTCACCTCTATTTTATTTTTCTTTGCTCTAATGTGGAAAGAAAACAGGTCTCAAAACCTCAAGGACTGCTTGTTGTCCTCTGATCAGCTTGGGCTGGGATGCCAAAGTGTATCATTTGCAGCAGTGGGAAGATCAAAAAGGCACCCCAAAAGGTGAGCTATTTATTCTTGGGCTGTCATTCAGTTCTCTAAGCATTGCTAAAACTAAACTGGAAACACAATAAAACTGGTTTTCAGGCATTATTGTTTTTATTTACAGCTTATTTCTGGACTTTAGAAACAGCTTTTCCAGGATCTTCATATCATCTGCATCTGGGTCTGCCAGAGACTGGCAAATCCCAGTAAGCAAGAGACCAGAATTAATGAAGCTAAAACTGTTTTCGGTCTGATTTTATATTCAACTCAGGATCAGCTTCCTTTGTTTTGGCAAGAATCAGTGTGTGTGTGCCTCTGTGTGTTTGTGTACATTTATGTGTGTTTACCTTGCGGTGGTTTCACTGGTGGTGGGGATTGCAAATGTGCATGTTCATTCCTCATGGCTGCACTGTACAAGTCAAATATAATTGATTTAGAAGGAAAGAGACTTGCCAAGAACAGTAGTAATGGCTTAGTGCTAAGTAAATTTAATGGAATATGCTTTGGCCAACAGCTGCATCTTTGAGAAAGAGTGATTCACCTTCTCCTAGAAATAATCATGAGAAGCTAAGTAAGTGGCTGAGAAGCTAGTTTGTGCACACAGAGGTTCAAAGACCTGCAGTGCTAGCTAATAGAATCCAACAGCTATCAAAAATCATGGCCAGCTGAGCTGGTGAGTCCCAAGAGGGTGAAGGGAAAATGGGGAGAGAGAAAAATTCCTAAGGGTGGTTTTCTGTGTAGATTGAATATACACTTTTATTTTTTATTATTCTGGGAAAGATAAAATGAAATGAAAGTGACACAGACTGTCAGATTAAGGTATTAAAATATTTAAAGAAAGAGTCATTAATATATTAGTCAAGAAAATATTATTTTATATAGCAGAGATTAATACATTTCACATATTCTAAGGCCAGAAAAGGCTATTAGGATCACCTAAATTAGGTTTAATATCATTCTGGTTCAGTAATAGATGCAGAGACCTGTTCTGCCAGGCAGACAGCAAAGGGTAAGGTGATTCCCGAAGTCCTTGAGAAAAAGCAGAGACAGTCAGAGCTCTGCCAGCCAATTCTCAAGAGAAGCGAGCGGAGCTTGCTTGGACGCGCTGATGTTTGTGACCAGACCCGTCGCAGGGTCAGCTCTGCAGGGCTGCCCCGAGCGGCTGCGAGAGGAGCAGAGGGGTCCCCTTCCCTGGCAGGCCATGGACACACAGCTCTCGGCTCCGCTCTGCCCCGGCAGGGAATTCTGCTCTCCCCTCTCCCCAGCGGCTCCAGGCTGGGTTTGGGGTGCGTTTTGCGGAGCACAGCCCGAACTCTCCGGGCCGGTTGCTGCCACTGCCCTTCACAGGGCGCACAGCCCCTGTGCCTCACAATGAGCACAGCCCCTGTCCCTCAAAATGAGCACAACCCCTGTCCCTCACAATGAGCACAGCCCCTGTCCCTCACAGGGCGCACAGCACAGCCCCTGTGCCTCACAATGAGCACAGCCCCTGTCCCTCACAGGGCGTACAGCCCCTGTCCCTCACAGGGCGCACAGCCACTGTCCCTCACAATGAGCACAGCCCCTGTCCCTCACAATGAGCACAGCCCCTGTCCCTCACGGAGCGCACAGCCCCTGTCCCTCACAATGAGCACAGCCCCTGTCCCTCACAATGAGCACAGCCCCTGTCCCTCACAGGGCGCACAGCCCCTGTCCCTCACAATGAGCACAGCCACTGTCCCTCACAGGGCGCACAGCCCCTGTCCCTCACAATGAGCACAGCCCCTGTCCCTCACAATGAGCACAGCCCCTGTCCCTCACAGGGCGCACAGCCCCTCTCCCCCGAGCCGTGCGGGAGAGCAGCCGGGCCGGCTCTCGCCGCAGCTCCCGAGCCAGCCCACCACAAGCCAGCCCTGCAGGGTGCTCTGCCTGCCCGAAACCCGCGGCTCCCGGCCGGGATGGGGGCGAGCTGAGCCCTTCCCGAGGCTCTGGTGCAGAGGATGCTGCACAGATGGGCGATAAGACACGGCCTCTTCCCTCCTGCACCTCCCCACCCCTGCAGATCCTCTCCGCGCATTTCTGTTTCCACACCAAACTTACACTGTTCACCTCAGGCTTAAGCAGGGGAGTGCGAGCATCTTTCAAATTTACTTTCTGTGTTGCTTGTTTGTTTTCTAAACATGCTCTTGTTTTGGGAGAATAGAAAAAGACTTTTTAAAACTCAGCGGCTGGGAAAGATGCCCTCATTATTAAGTTTAAAAAAGTAAATATAAAAGTGATAAAAACAATCACTTTTATTTTCACCACAAAAGATGTTTCAGCAATTTTTTTTTCTGCCCATAAAATCACTGCATTTACTATAAAGCCTCCTCTTCTTCCAAGGGTGACAAAAGGTTTCTTTGAAAAGCTTTTGTTCTTGCTGACACACCGGGCTGCAAAACCTGGGCTGGCCCCGAGCTGCAGGTACTGCTGGAAGTGTTCCCTCTTTTTGCCTAGGGGCAACAGAGAAAGAGAAAAGGAGACAGAGAGGCCACTTCTGAGGCTTATGTGTTTGCATCTCACCCTTGTACAAGAGCTCAGGTGACTTTGTTCTCCAGCTTCATTTGTATGCTTGTAGCCAATCCTACAGTGGATCTAAAAACCAATCATTCCTATTGATTTCATTGTGAATTTCCCATGTGGAACAACAGTCTGAAGAAAAGATTGCCTTGTAGCTATAAGCATAAAAAAACCCCACCCCCAAACCTCAAAAAACTACCAGCAAAAAAAACCCCAAGAGTTAAAAAAGAGTGCAGAACTCTTATTTTCATTAGATAAGCATCTTGGCATATTAAAACCACCCTTGAGCACCTCCAACTGAAAATTAAAAGAAAACCTAGGTTTTGTCACCAAAGCTAAATATGTTTTTATTAGTTGTGGACATTGTTGATGTTATAATATATCTCATTTCAAATCATAACAGGTGAGTGATCTCTAAATTGTTGGTTCAAATGAGATAATACTCCTCCACTGTGCTTTCCTTTACAACACAAATCCACATAACTAGCCCAACGTAAATACAATCACTGGCTGGTAGAAAGGCTTCAAATACTATTTGAAATCCTGCAAGTATGGCTGGTGCTCAAATTGACAGCTCAGTGCTCTGTCATTTCCCACTACCAATCTCATTACAGAAGTAAACAGCTCTATCTTATTTTAGCCTCTTCTATACATGATGCACTTAAAAGGACTTAAAGAATCTAGTAGATGGGAATATATGGTACAATGAACAGTTAAAAATGTCAATTGAATTAGTCGTTGTGTGATATCTTTTCAGCGTACAATCTGAACACAAATGCTGCCTTTTATAGAGGTTTATGCATACGAGGAACATGAAGTGGAACAAATGAGATTTGAATTTTATTATTCTTTTATGGGATTGCATTGCAGATAGGTTTGGGGTTTTTTTTGTTGTTGTTTTTTTTTTTTAATTAGCTCCTATCTCAACACCTTTGGCAACTCTAAATAATTCAGAGAATCTTGTCTTTTGTTGTTTTTTCTGTTGTGGTTGTTTCTTCCACAGAGAAGTAGCCTTTGCAGAGGGCAGGAAGTTTATCACCTAGTTTAAAAATGAGCCTCCAGTTACACAAACAATACACAAGGATGCAGTGTGATCTCCTCAGAGTCTTAAACCCAAATCAGCTGCCAGATGCACAGTGACAAATCTATCTCAAATCCTAGGAGACTGGGTAGGTAAAACTTTGCTACCCTTTTCATGAGGTTTCCACTAAGAGGAAAAATCAATAGAAGGTCAGTTTGATGGAGTGGGGCTCAGGGAGCTGGCTCCCCACCAGCCCCTCAGCTCACCCAAGGAAGGACAGGAGGGACCTGGTGCCACTGCACAGCGGCATCGATCTGTTGCTGCCTCTTGGCCTGGTGTCACACCTTCAGCAGGAAAACCCAAGCTGGATATGAAATAGGAGTGAAACCCACCACTCCCAGGACTTCAAAGCAACAGGCGGTATTTTATATCAAAATAAATAAACAAAAGCATGTAGACAGAAGCTGATGTTTATGCTGGTGCATGGTGCAGGGAGTGGGAATAGTCCCTTTAAGCTCGTTTCTCGACAGCACATCCCCACACAACTTCTTTGTTGAGAAACTTCAGGGACACGGTGTCTCCTAAGGATTCCCTCGGGCTTCCAGCCTCTCCCTCACTTCACAATGTGTGGGCAGGATACAGCTGTTCAGCTTCGCTGCGTGGTCTTCTCAGCCAAACTGTTCACATAATGCAAAAATTACATCCCTCAAGGCACTATGGAAATTCACATCCTAACACAGTTTCAAATGCCTATTTATTTCACAGCCTAGTGCAATTACATCTGCTTCAGTGTCCACTGTCTCAAATGACACCACAGTGTCTCAGATTAAGTATGTGGGATCTCCTTTGTACCTGAAAAGGACAATGAATTTCTTATTATTTTCAGAACAACAGAAAATATTTTTTTTACTTTTGTTAATTAGTGTGGTGCCTTTCTTCCCCCTCACTGCCATCCCCTCTCCCCCTTCCAGGTTCTTTCATGGAAAATTGAAACATCAGGAAATTTCTGAATTGCATAAATGGTCATTCTGAGAGTGTAGCCAAGCTCAACAGAAAGGAGTATTTTAGGTCAAATATTGCACGATAGCCTGTTCACATACTCCAGCTGAGTCCCCATTTGCGGGAGAAAAAAAAAAGTCTCTGCTGCTGTACATCATAAAAACAAAATCTGGTATTAAAGTGTAAAGACATGGATTTGAGAAGGTTCAACTCAAGCTTTCAGCAATTACATTACTTTGGAAAAGTAGTCCATGTTTTTAGCATCCTTTTCAAGCCTGGGAAGCAAACACCAAAGGAATAACTCAGCTCAGGCAGTCTGGGGAACCTCTGTCCAACATCATCCTCAGATCAGTCACATAAGAACACATTCCCAAACAGAGAGGCTCCCCATGCTCACACAATGCAGGTCCTGAACACACCACACACTGCTGAGGGCTTAGGGTATAAAAGGCTGTTTGCTGCCAGTTCTGTACATTCTGCCAATCTCTTTTGCTCATGTCAACTTTGAACTTCAGAAATGTTGTTCATAGATATCCTTTAGCTCAGTTGTGGAAGAAAAGGACATTTGTCAGGTTATGCACTAAGGAGTTCGGTAAAAAACGCAATTGTAAACCCAGCCTGCATGAAATGGTCAGCAGAGAATCCTGGCAAGGATACCCTCTGTTAAACTCCACATTTAATTCAGTCCATCAGAATAACAAAAGAAAGAGGATAAGAGACTGATATTTTGACAGAATCTGCCTCTTCAGAGACAGCAGGTTCTGCCAAAATAGTAGGCTCTCTGATCTGTTTTCCTCTGGTTTTGTGATGGAGAGGGATGTTTCAACTCTACAGGTGCAATTGACTTAATGAGCCAAGGCTTCTTCCTGATAACTGACAATTTTCTTGATCTTCTTTCTTCTCAATGCTCTGTCTCCTCAGATGCCCATTCTTCCCTCAAATCTCTCTGTGGCCCCTAAGCTAAATTAGATCTTGCAGGTTCTTTTCCTCTGGTGTGTTCACCACTGCAGGTTTTGTTTCCGCTCCAGGTCTGTCTTTCCTTCAGGCTCCACCTGTAGTTCAAAGATGCTCTGTTGCTCTTTGCCATGGGCTGCTCACCTGAGCTATCCTCTGTTAACAGTTGTAGCTGCTGCCCCCATGCTCTGTGCACAGCTGCTGTTCACCTCAGCTCTCATCAAGGGTATTGAAGGCAAAGAGAGAGCATGAAACAGTAACCCTGGGTTAAAACTGAGGCAGGAACCTGGGCTTCGTGATAAAATGCCTAGAGAAATGGGATTAATGGGAAGACATTAGCCAGGTCAGCTGAAGTGTATGCAAGGCATTACACTTCTCATAGGCAGAAAAAGCTTGTCCAGAGCTGAGGTTTGGGTTAAATGGCTTAAATTCTTTAATCCTCCTCCTGTTAAACATCCAAGTCAGGAATTTAGGGGTACAGGAAGCAAAATGGATATTTGGCAATATTGCCTGCCCTGTGATTAAGCCATGGCACAGGATGATAAGACAGAGGAAACCCAATCCCAGCACCTGAGGCTAGGGCAAGCAGAGTGGGGAGCTGACTTCCAGCTCCGGCTCCCTAAATTTTCTAGAGACTAGGACCAATGCAGAAGCCTTTCCCCCCGTTATGACAGCCTTACTCACTTGTCCAGAGCTGTACTTCTCTTTGGTTGCTCTTCAAGGGGCCCCATAAATGTTTTCTAAACTCCTGCAGTTTCCTAGCATCAGCATAGTTGGTTTTGAATTATCAGCTCTCTGTAGCAGAGTGGTAGGTGTGTTTTGAGAATGTTTATTTGAACTAAGACCTGTGGGATAGGGATTTTGGAACTGAGAAGGCTGTGTCTTTGTAACTCCTACCAAGCACAGGTAGGAGGTAGACACCATCCTCTTGGCCAAGGTGCCGATACTTATATTTACTCCGGAGTACAGCAGAAATAACCTACAATAGACTTTGCAGAACATTTACACTTTTTTTTTTTTTTTTTTAGGGTATCTTGGGTTCTGACCTGTCTAGTTGGCAATCTGCTGGTTCATTGGGTTTGATTGAGGATGACAAAAGGTCTTATAGACCACACAGAATATTAGGCTTGGTACACACCTGTGAGGAGGGAGGAAAGGAGGCTGCAGACAGACATCTCCATGGGAATACTGAATAAAAGGTGGCACACTCTGAGGAGGACAGAGCTTAAAGCAAAGCAAGTCAGACTTTAGACACAAAACTCCCTTGCCCAACATCAGCCACTTACTAATAATCATAAGATAAGGTTTGACACAGCAGCTTCCCTGCTCCAAACCCCAGCAAGGTCAACAGCTTGTCTGCTGGCTGAGAGCTGCTTTGGCAGTGCTGGCAGCTTCCCTTTTGGCTTCCTTTCCCTGGTATACTCTGCCCTGCGGTTTTTGGCAGCACAAATGGTGACTGCAAAGCAAGCGGTGGGAATGAACTTTTAAAAGTGGGCACACAGTAGCAGCTGCATTAATTCTGACTATTTAAGAGCATTTCTCTGAAGAGAGGGCTTTCAGTAGCAAAGAATACATTAACAGGTTCAGGGTACATACAGTGAGGAGAGAAAAGCATCCTGTCCTGTATCCAGCATGGCAGCTGATAACTAGTTTTGGCTGAGTGGCAAAATAAGTCAGGAGTCCAGGGAACAAAAGAGGTAGATTTCTTTCTGCAGTGCTTAGCTTCTGCATTTGCAGACTGTCTTGCTAAAGACACAAAGAGAAGAGAGAGATTATGCCTGTGATAATCTGTATAGCAATTCAAGGCTTAGGGAAGCTGGATTCCAGTTCACCTGGGAGAGGGCAGGCACTTTCCGAGGGTGTGTGGAGAGCAAATACGATGCCAAGTTTTACTGGAAGTACACAGGGCAGGGAGAGGCAATGAATTGTACAGTAGTGACACCTGTTTTAGAAGGGATAGCACTGGGGTATCACAGTGGCAGACTTGTAGAAGTGCTCTGGGCACACCCAGCTTTTCCAAATCCATTCAGCATAGCTCCTAACACAATTACCATAGCTACATTTTCGAGCCAATGCTACGTCAGGAACACTCTATATGGAGCTTTTTGGAAAATTGGCTCCTATTTTCTGGCAGTAATCGAAAGCTGAGCTGTTAGGAAAATGGGAGCTCTAAATGCTTGGATGACATTTCTCAGCTTTGCTCACAAATAAGAGAATCTATAAGCCACAAAGGCAGTGTCATCAGCCTTCTTTTAAGGATATCATCATCAGACAGACTATTTGCTCTTCTTTTTTGTCCTGATGAGAACTATAAGACAAAGTTAGCAGCAGCAGAGTGACAGACCACGACACCATTCAGGTTAATATATCCCCTGCTAAATGCAGAGCTATTATGTTAACAGAAACAGCACTGATGTGCATGTAAGTAGCAGTAGGTGTAGTGCATGACTGTTCCTTTAAATTAAAGGATCACCAAGCAGTTATCTCCATCAGATTTTATTATGTGACATTGGATGAACAATTACATGCTGTGCAATAAGCTAAGTGAGGTTTTAATTTCTGGTGCATTTATGGATGGTTTATCCTGACCTTTCATAGCCTTAGAAACCAATAACTGAAGCAAAACAAAGTTTACCAGCTCCTCTCAGAAACAAGTCATGTGAGCATAATCAAATCCCAGGAATTACTAAAGCCTGGCTTCCTGGGCTGATGAGGAACTGAGACTTTCCATGTCAGATGGGGCTGAACAAGACATATATTTTCTTTTTGACCAAATTTGAACAAAGGTTCAAATGGCTGAAGTAAATTATACTGAATTTTCAGCTTTCATTGTCTGCATACTTCTTTTATAAGACATAGTAAGCTCTGTGGTATCTTTAATGAAGCATAATTATTCTAAGAGACATGATGCATCTAAGAATAGTTTTGCAGAAATTATGCTAGATAAATGTCATACTGAAAAGGAAGAGCCCTGTCTTAGAGAGACACCAATTCTATGGAAAGATTCTCTTAGATATAAAGATTTATTGAATACTACATGTACCTCAGCAGTAAAGATGTGAACAAAACCTGCAGCCTCACTTTCTCCCTCCTTATTATACCACTATGGCTTTCAGGAGAGGCCAATGGGATGACAAGGAATGAGAAATGGTATTTGACACCGTTTTTTGGTTTTCTTGGGTTTGTTTTTTTTTCGGGTTTTTTTGTTTGTTTGGGGGTTTTTTGGGGTTTTTTGAGTTTTTTGGGGTTTGTTTTTTTTTTGTTTTGTTTTTTTTTTTTTTTTTTGCTAAGGTCCTATAGCTATCATTAGGACTCTAATCCAGATTTTTTTCCATTCCAGAAAACTTGAAATAAGAGTTGTCTACCCTTCATGGGCCTTTTGCATGCCACTGATTTATTGACTTCCATGCTTCTGGCAATCAAGTGACGTCTTTCAACCTTAATGTGTTCAGGAGGCAAACATTTGAAGTAAAAGACTTGAAGAATCACTACCATGAATCTAACTTTAATGATAATCCCTTTTCATTGTAGCCCTGTTTGTACACACAGGAATGCAAAGCTGCCCAATTTCATTTTATTTCAGATACAAAGGAAATAACATACTGGGATTCTCTCTTTTTCTGAAAGGGAAGGCACACTTGCAAAGTCTGCCTGCAGCAAACCTTGTCTACCTGTGGTCTGCTTCAGAAGAGTGGCTTTTCAAGGCCTCTCACAGGCTGCCTCAATCCAGACTTGGTGACAGAACTGCCTACAGCAATATTTAGCCATTTTATTCACCACCCTCAGCTGCAAATGCAAAGCAGCAGACACACCTCAGATAAAACTCACCACAAACATTCAGAGAAGTCAATCACTCTGATCTGACCCACAAAAGAGAGACAAAATGCACATATCCGATGAATTTGCAGGCATCCAGGTACTGCTCCTCACAGCTGCACAGCTGTCCTTCACACATGAAAGAAACAGGTCCAGCTACCAAACATCTCTTTCAGCTTTTCCTTCAGTACAGCTTTGTTCAGGTTTCTCCAAACCACAGCCCTGCACAGCACTGCAGCTGCCTGCCCCAGATCTTCAGCAGCTGTAGCCCAGCCTGGCTCCATGGATTTCAAATGCCTTTTCCACCCACTGGAAAACCCATCGGCAAGTTGAAAGTACTTCCCTCTCCTCCCCCCCCGCCTGCCTACCACACAAACATACACAGACACATCCACGTACATGGTGAATGGAATGAATCCAAAATGTTTTTCTCAACTCTGGTAGCAATTTTTTTTTTTTCCAAACTAGCTTGGAAGGAAAACTTTGAAAGCTTTCCAAAGCAAATGTTCCTGGGGCAAGAGGGATGACTGTAAAGAATAGCTAGAGCTTAGTTCTGCAAGAAGTTCTAACATGGAGACCTGAGGCAAATGTCCATTTATCCTTTTCTTTCCCTCCTGCAACAAATCTATATTGTACACACCAGTGCATCAGTGTCAGACACTCCTCATTGCTGCCAGGTCACTGAGGATGTGGCAGCTTCTGCCAGGGAAGTGGAAATGTGCTGGTCTTACATTGCTGATAGTGAATCTCCCACAGAGAGTTGGGGAAAGATATCCATTTTCCTTAACTCATGTGGTTCACTGAGGAACAGCTGGGGCAAGCAAAAGGAGCATCTCCCACCTGGTTATATGTGTCTGAAAACTGCTGGGAAAACCAGAGAGAAATGTTCCTATCTTGGAGTAATTAGGATAAGAACATAAAAGTGGAGAGATGAAGAAGGTGAAATCTTTGGCCCTTGTTTTGTCCTTTTGTTGGGCCTTGAAGTGGTTAAACCAAAGAGCTTCTGATTTTCAGAATTGTACAGTGGTAGCCCTCTCAGATAAGAAAACATCATTAAAGTGGGAATGATTGCATGACAGGAAGGGAAGAAAAGGGGTCAAAAGATAACAAATCCTTTTGTTTTGATTTGCTAAAGAGAAGTTAATCACCAGCGTGGGATTTGGTGAAGTCAGGTTGATGAGCCCTACCTTTGCTCTGGAAATTGTGCAGCTTTCCACTAGGGGAATTGCAGCTGGGCTCAATGAGGTAAACATGCAACAGAGAGCTCAGGGTGAGACCTTCAACTCTGGGCACTCCATCATCTACTGCAAATTCAGAGCAGTGGTCTCTGAGCAAGTAGTGAGCTCTGTGTGACTCCCTAATCACCACCCAGGACACAAATAGAGCCATTTTCTGAGTTTGTATGGCTCTGGGGCCAGGATGGTCCCATTTTAACACATGCAAAATATTCAACAGATGGAGTCTCTCAGTGCTTTTGCAATACAAACTACCATAAGACTATTAATGAGGCATTATCTTTTAAATTAATCTTTCCAGCATAAAGTTGGTGGTGATGGGCTATTAATACATCTTAGATAACCATATTATCTGAGCATCTTCTGGGCAAATCAAACTCATGCAAAGCTTTTAGCTGATTTCATCATCCTGTTGCTTCTTTTCCTTCTGTGACACTTTAACACTTCTTGGCATATAGGCTGCTTTTCTTGCAAAAAATTTGTTTCAGTCAATTTTTTTAAATTGCTTTTTCAATTGGATTTGAAAAATGCAAGTCTGATGGAGGGAAAAAAACTCATTTGACTAGATATAGTTGTGGCTAGGTGCTAATAATCCCCAAAGACACTTAGATCAATCATAAATTTATAGATAGGATTCTGATGATGTTTACTTCTTAATTTCTACATTCAGAATGCTCTTCACACAATGAATAAATGCAACAATACTTGTGGAAGATGATGTCCTGTTGGAAGTTCTGTCCATCTGTGGGGCTGGCTTTTATCTATGACTGATTCCTTTCCTTTGTAAGCAGCCCTGGGATTTCCAGATTCATCAAGTTGTCATCTTCCTTTCAAGCATACAACAAATTTGTAATATACCATAGGCTGACTTTATTAGATTAATTAAAGAAACTTATTAATTTCCAAGTAAATGAAAAATATTTTTAATCATTGCCTGTGAACCACTTAGCACATTAACTTGTCCCTCTGAAATCATTTACTTAAGTGTGCCCTCAGTTTGCTTAATCCATAACTGGTCAATAGTATATTAATATTACAGTCTCATTTTGGATCTAAGCATGTCTGAGCCTATTAAACTGTCACCCTGGATTTACTTGGAGGAAAAAATTATCTGCATTCAGAGATAGAAGGGGAAAAGTATTGAAGTGAATCAAGCACTAATGAAATTAATCATAATCATCGTAAGTACTTCCAACTGCTGTCACCCAGTGGGAGATGCTGCTACAGGAAAATTCTTACAGCTCTATTGTTTTTATGCCTGAGCTCTGGAGCTCTCTCAGCTTTTACTTGTTCCAAAGAGACTGATAACATTCTGGTGATCATTTAGAAACATTCCTTTTTTTTTTTTTTTTTTTTAATCTAAGAATCAATCTTAGAGGCAACCTTGAAATACAAGCCACTTCATGGAAAGCTTGTTCTAGTGAACTAGTTTAATGTAGGTCAGACCTACCATAGTTGATGTTATAATTCATTCAAACTGGGAGACTCCATCTCTTGCTGTTTACTTTTACTGCACTGCTTGTGAACATAATGTGTAAAATTGACAGGTCCAAGACAATAGGAAAGAGCAAATCAGGAGAAAAATTATCTATGTCCCTGCAGTGCAAGATACCTAGATATGTAGATAAATATATATCTTTAGATATATAGAGCCAGATCCTGAGCTGTGTAAATCAGAATAGGCACGTGGTGCATTAAAGCAAATAAAACTATGCAGTTTTTTATCAGTGATGTAAGCTCATCCCTAACAGCACTCTTCTTACTTCATGCAAATATTTTATAATCCTTCAATAATACTTGAATTAAAAAATGTCTATTGTTTTCCCTTCCAATTGCTGTAGTGACAAGACACAAATCTGTATCTTGTTTAATACTATGAAACTTTTGAAGGTCTCCCCCATGTATCTTCTTTGAATTTTTCAGTTGTCTACAAACTCCAGTTTTGTATGGATTAAACCTCTGATGAAGAGGAACATAACAATGGGAGAGACGAAAACTAGCACCAGATCAAAAGAAGTATCTCTGAAAACAAATTCAGCGCTATCCACAACTAAGCAACATTTGACATTTAAAAAATATTTGATCAGTGTTTTGGCTTACAGAACTGCTTTGGGGGCACTGTGATGTGTAAATTAAATTCAAATGAAGGTTAAATATAGTTCTCTGAGAAAGACTACACAGTTTAAGTTACCTAATTATTTGGACAAAATCTGTTCTCCTGTAATTAAATGTATACAAAAGAATGTGTCTTTTTACTAAGTATATTTGGAGAGGAGATGTTTATCAGCAAACGGTAACTTCCTCTTAGAGATCATAAAGATATTGTCATCACTCAGCTGTGTAGGGAGGAAAGTTAGTTCATGCATTTGTCAGAGCTCAGATGAGGTTGAATTAAGTGAGACTGAGCATGCCTGTATTTTGCTGTATGCAGCCTCCAAGTCCTGATGTAGCCTTTTAATACAAGCCTTGCTTTAACTTTTTGTCTAGAGTTCATGCCTGTGCAGGAAGGGATTGGTTGCAGGCAGTCAATGTGCCCAGGCATTGCTCTGATCATGAAAAGAGCTGATAATTCATCGAATCCATGTCTGCTGTGATGCCCAGGACTGGACTTCTGCCTTGCATCCAGCTCAGACCCTCTAATTCTGCAAATGTTCCCAGGCTTTGGAAGAATGACTGCTGGAGTGAGTTACAGCCCATGTGAGTAAAGGGGTGAGAGTCTGGATCACTGAGGTTTGTTTAGTCTATTTTTAAATGTGTTGAGTGAGGGGATTTTTACCATCTTTCTGTGGGAGTCTCCTCCTGAGCCTAGCAGATGTCAACAGCAGGATATCTTTTACATGATACTGTGTATGAACTTTCTCTTCATCTTGTCCATTCCTGTTCATTTTTTCTTTTCATTTGTGTACACCCATCAATATTTACACTCTGTAATATTTCTGTTTCTTTTTACAGAGCCATTGCTCAGTCCCACAAACTGTAGCTCTTTCATTCTATTTTTGGTGTCAATCCATCTGCCTCCTTTCTGCTTTGGGAGGTCATCTTTCTCACCCTTTTCTTCCTCCCCCCAGTTTACCAATTCTGTTCAAATCTGTTGTGTGTGGCAGAAATCTCAGCTTTGCTTAGGGCTCAGAACTCTATGCCATCAATTTAATACTGCAGTAAAGGTATAATACACTTGGATTGTTCAATTACTGCTCATGAACCAAAATCTCACTCTCCAAAGGGCTGGAAATTAATTCTGCACAGTATGTCTAAGATTCACAATGCCATTCCCCACAGTAAAGATATGATATGGAATAGAGCCCTGGAAAAGAAAATAATAAGCAAGATCATATTGCTTAAAATTCTGAATTTTCCAATATATACATGGAATATGCAAATTTTCATGGTTTCCCAGGTTGGAAGAGTAGCATTGCTCTGCATGTATGGTCCCCAGTTGTAATATCTGCCGTAATTATATTAAGAAAGAAATTGCATACTCACTAGAAAAAGCACACTGGTGTACAAAACTCTTGTCTGGGGGGCCCAGAGCATCTGAACTGCATGTGGGAAGAATGTTTGGATTTTACATGTGACATGAAGAGATTTTTCAAAGTGAGTGGGAAATTAAAGGCAGCTCAAAAAACTTTCCTGCAAGTCATTGTACAATCCACTCTTTTCATTCAAATTCATTCTGCAGAAAATGAGCTTACTTAAAGAAAGACAAGAAGGAGAGGAAAAAAAAAGGATTTATTGCTAATAGTCATAAAAGGAAACCATAAATCTACCAGGGCCCTGCAGTGAGTCTAATAGCGAGTAAGAACAAATGCAATCAATATGAATGTATTCATTTATTCTGTCTCAGCCACAATCAATATGCATGGTATCTCAATGTTGAATAGGAAGGCACAGCTTTTGCCCCAGTGAGTTTAAAATAATTCAACAGAACTCCTGCTGAGTTTTGATTGAATAATAAGTTTGGCTCTAGCTAGAGAAAAATGTGCGGACAAGCAATATGCTGGCAGGGAGCAAAACTGGGAGCCAGCATTTCTGGGAAAGGGATGGATTCAGGAACGCACAGGAAGAACAGAGAGGTAAGGGGTGACTTTGAGCAAGAAAGACAGAAGTTCTGCAGTTATTTTTCTAGGTAGTGGAAAAGGTCTCTTTTGAAGAGCAGAGGAGAGGCTGACCCCAACCTTAGTGCAGCATATTCCCATTATTCATTTACTGTGTCATTCCTAATTGTCTCCACAGCTCCTCTCCCAGGCTACATGTGCCCAGAGGGCATAAAACAGCACCACCCGAGCTGCCAGAGCAGAGAAGGAGGAGACACAGACCCCATGGAAAGCTGGAAGTGGGCTGGCTCCAAGCCTCACACCCCAGGCAAATATCTTCTTACAGAGGAGGCACAGACCTGGCACAGGAGGCCTCCACTTCGCTTCCTGCCACTAAGGCTGCTGAGCAAGCAGCCTGTTGCATTCTCCACTGACTTTAATTTGCAAATAGCCTTAAAGCGTTGCAAAAAACAGCATGGGAATTTCTTTTTAAAGGTGGTAACAAAGGTTGGGCTGTCTGTGTAAGTCTGCAATGTAATCACGGAACAACCAAAGAGTACGCAAGACATCATGTAGAAAGAGAGGTCACCCTGAACAGAGGAGGGAATGAAAGCAGACAAAAGGATTCATATTCACTGAACAAAGCCTCTGCACTGTCATTTCTGGACACTGAGCCTATCTGGGCACAATTAAAAATCCAAACATATGAATAGAACTGTTTCACATGCTCTTGAATTTACCTGCCAGAACAGTGTCTGTGTTCTTTAATCACCCAAACAGACAGCCTGAAAGGAGTTCAAAGAGAAGTTATGTATCTAGCTTCTACTGAAATTCAGGGGTGCTGGCCATTTAGCTACTCTGCGTTGAAGGCCCACCCACAATCATGCCAGACAATGCTTTTCCATGGCCTCTTTCTTTTCCTGGGGAGGATCTGAAAAATGCCTCTTGATGAGCTCTCCAGAACTAATCACCATACACTGCTTACCTATTCACTTTCCAGGCTGGTGATATTATAGTTATTATAGTGTCCTGTCACGCCTTAATTTGTTAGATTCCTAATGAGAAGACCTAATTCCTTCCCTGGCTGTTTGGGAGGCTTGGCCAGTGGTGCTGTGTAAATGAATAAGATGGTTATTACTATGAGCATGATTATGTTTCATTAGTAATAACAAGGAACCCTGGTCAGGTATAACATATATACAGGAAATGAGAGACAATACCTACTTAAAAAGCAGGTTAAAGAAACTGCTACTTTTCATCAAATGAGAGGAGAGATTTGCACGTGAAACAGAATATGATGAGCTTGGCAAAAAAATCCCTACTATGACTAACTCCAATTTAAAAATTATTTAATTTTGCTATGAATTTTAGCCCAAGGAATGCTGTCTTCCTGCAAGCATGCAGGCAAGGTCATTAATTCCTCATGGAAATACTTGGAGGAAGGGAAGGATGAGCCCATAAATAGGGTGATTCATGTTCCAATGAGAACTCCACTTTCCTGAGTGAGAGGAGGGCTCAAGGAGAGAGCTCCTTTCCTATGCCAGAGAGGCCAATGACTAAGGAAGCAAGTAAATGACCAGGCAAGTTAAGAATGATCTTTTCCTACTGCAACCTCACAGTTTTTGGCAGTCAGTAGGTTTTTGGTTCCCTGAAGAGGCCCAGATGGCACCTGGACAAAACAGTGCTGATGATCCCACAAAAGGATCTGCCTCGCCTTTCTGATTGTCATGAGCTGTGGTGTACCCGTGCATCTGGGCCAGATGCAAATGTATTTCAGACAGCAGAGTACAGGGGAAAAGAGAGATGCAAGTGCCTTGTCAGGTATAGTTAGTTCATGTTGAACCAGTGATAGTGATCCAGTTATCTCCTCTTAAGTGATGTGGAAGCCACAACTCTTTAAAACATGACACAAAAAATACTTTCAAACAGAAATTTGCTCAAAGCAGCTTGCTTTCAAAGAATGTTTTTCTTTGCAAGCCTTAAGCCAGCAAAACCTGTTTATGCCATGGGAAACCCCTTAGCAGCTGCAAGGAGCTGTCTGTAAAGCCCTTTCTAAACAGCAAACTACTGAAATCAATGTTTATCAAAAACCAATATGGACACTATCCCATTCCTTGGATTTCCAGCACTGCAAAAAGATGTGAGTCAGAGAAGTGCTGCTGTATCCCACTTACACACGGATGGAGAAACCCAGCAGAACAACAAACATGCCAAATCAACCATGTATGTTATCTGTTTATTGTTTTCCATTCTGACATTCATTCAAAACTCTCATCATGATCCATCTATGTCCCAAAAGCAGTCCTATTTTTCCAGAGAAAACCAGGAAACTCATTATCTTCCTTTAGAACATACAAACCTGCACCTCAACATAAACTTAAAACCCCCCACATATGATGTCCTGTACTGGAAGGTAATTTCTGTAAAAAATTGCAATAGATGATACATATTGAACATTCTTGTTTGCTCAGTCTGTTCATAGGATACTTCAGACATCTGAACAGAGAAATAGCTCTGCTTCATGTCATCTGCAAAGCCTTGGAGGAAAATCACAGGAAGTGGAAGAATAGGAAGATAAAATTTAAATTTTTTATGTTTTTTAATCAGTCAGACAAATTAAAATGTAAGATAATTACTGGATATAGTTTCTTCTTATGTTTACAACTGTCTATAGCTTTAACCTTATCAATTCAGATCTTGTACAATGGCATCTGCACAAACAGCTGTAGTTCCCTTGTGTAAAAAACACTGGATACAGCAGTGAATTTGCTTGAACTTGCTTTCACAGTCAGCATGGTCTAACAAAGGAATGGTTAATGATTTCTGCTAAATAATAGAAAGCTTCAGACACATGGCAGTGCAGGATGCTCCTTACTATCCCTTTGTCCAGGCACACACCTTAAACCTTGCACAATACAGAATCTAATCTGGGAGCGGGGGTGGTTTGGGGACTGTTTGGGGAGTGGCAGTGAAGAGAAAGCTTAATTTATTTTGCCAGGCTGTGCAGTAGACTGCATGGATTACCTTCTTATTTACATTTACTCTCCTGCAAGTGTTTGTGTTTAAAAAACCTAATATGCCCTATACCAAAAAATTGCATGCAATTGACTTGATGCACATCAACTTGAAATGCTGGGAGGCATCCCAGTGTAATAAATTTATTCGTTTGTATATAGAGTAGCACCCAATAAAAGTCCCCAAAACCCAATGAAGTTGTACATTATAGAATTTCTATGTTGTCTGTATTTTTTGGTTTTGTTTCTTCATTGGGTTTTTTTTTTTTTACTTGGGTTTTTTTGGTGGGTGGATTTTTTTGTTCTTGTTGTTGGGGTTTTTTTTGTGCAGAGGAAAGGTAGAACATTTCTGTACTTGATTAAGACCTGTTAGTAAAGATTTATTGCCAAGAGTTGCACTGTGTATTTGGTATTAACCTCTCAGATCCCAGCAAGCAGCTTTTGAAGCTGGCTGGGGACTGGAGAAAAGTTCTTCATCAGGGGACACTCCACGCCTGCCTCCTTCCGAGGGGAGACTGAGGGCAGAGGGGGCAGTGGGAAGGTCACTCCATTCTGCCTGCCGCACCATGCAGTAAATATTAACTGGAGATGATTATTGAATACAAAGAGTTCTTATAAACCTTACAGCTTGTATGTATCTTGTTAGATAACTGAAGAAAACCAGGGTTAGAAAGAATAACTCTGCCAGATGAAATCTCGTCTGTTCCATTCCTAGCTGCATTGCAAAGAGAATGAAGTGTTTTAAGGGCTTTATCTGCTTTAGAGCCTTAGTTTTCCCTCCCCCTCTGGTTGCCAGTAGCCCTGTTCCTCAAACTATGCTGCCAGGTGCCCCACAAGAAACAATTTTCTTTCTCCCTGCTGGAGAGTGTTTTCCTAGTGGGAGTGCAGGGTGGTGCCACCTCTGCCAGGAGGGGACAAGAGAGCGACTCCCTTCAGTCCCACCTGCCAGGTGAAAGGAGTCTTGCACATTCTTCCCCACAGGGCAAAACCTGGCTGCTGCAGCTGGACCTGAAAGAGAAAATAAAGCTTCTGTGGTTTCTATTTCCCTGATTTAATTTCCCTATTAAAACAAAAAAGGGAAAGATAAAAGAGAAATGTAGAAGAGGTTGGAATCAGACCTGGATTTCATACCAGAGCAGTCTTTCCAAATAGACCTGCAGCTTTATTTTCATCATTATTAGGTTAAGGGCAAACTGACAAAATTCACATTTTACTGCAGTTTCAGTAATGAATGTGCAGGAAAATGGGGCTTAACTGACAACTCTTTTAATTATATTACTTTAAATGCTGGAACAAATAATCAAATAAACTATTTATAGGGATCTAGAAGATAAGGAGGAGATGTGTAACAGCCAGCATGGATTTGTCAAGAGCAAATTTTGTCACACCATTGCAATTTCCTTCCCCCCAGGATAATAGACCTTGCAGACAGGGAAGAAGCAGTAATGTAATATATCTTGAGCACAGTAAGTTTTCTGACACTGTCTCATATAGCATTCTGATAAAAAAAAAAAAAAAAAATGTGGACTAGGAGAAACCTACTAGAAAGCGAGTGCAAAACAGATTAGAAAACCATTTTGAAGAGAATAATTGTTCATGGCTCAGTGTCAAGGGCTGCATCAAGTGGGTTCCACAGAGGTCTCTCTCAGCCTGATACCATTCATTGTGAATGAACCAGAAGGGATTGTGGTGCTATCAAATGCACATTGTCTGCTCCAGGAAAGGACTAGTGCTCCAGAAATGGAAAAATAGGATGTAAATCAAGCAAAGGCAGTGTTATATTATACAATGACCCAGCAGCAGAATTTAGGAATAATTGATTTGGTACTACAGCTTTCTAGGTAAGAATCTCTGTGTTACAGCTAGTCATAAGATAAACATGAAAACTGAAGAATATTTTTTTTCCCTTTACTCAACGTGTATAAGCCCTCAGGTCATTTCATCCAACTGGGTTTTGGCCACTTAACTTTAAGGATCATGTAGGCTAATGAGGTCCAAATATGAACAACAGAAACAATGAATAATCTGGGCATCTGGCAGAAAGAGCTGGGCCTGAACAGTCTAGATAAAGAAAGATTAAAACTCAGCAATGGTCTTTGTAAGTGATCTTCGTAAAGAGTGTCTTACCTGTGATCATAATGAGGAGGACAAGAAACAAATGGTTTATAATTTAGGAAGAGAGTTTCATTTTAGACACTTGTAAAAAATTCCAGTGGTACAATGGAATAGGTTCCTTGAGGATGCTGTGGAGTCTCCCTCACTGAGAGAACATCAGGTACAACCTGATGCTGTTCTAGAGTAGGAATGGACTAGATGACCTCTGGAGATTTCCTTCCAATCCACTTTTGTATAATGGCATGAATTCTATGAATACCACAATGTAGTGGTATTCAACTGTAAGGGAGGAAAAAAATCCCCTAAACCTAGAGCTAGATCTGAAAACACTTAAATGTAGTGGTAGGCCATAAATTTACTTTCACTTCCTAAGGAGATTTTATTGCCATAAAGACTAGAATACCAGAAGCCTCTTCTAATATTTAAGTGACTACAAGACACTGGCAGGTTCTTTGATTCATATTCTAGAAGAAGGAGTTTATGTTTATAGAAAAAAAATTGGTTGCATCAGAAATACAAGTTAGGTCAATCTTCTGAGTTCTACATGTCTCCAAAATGTTTTTAAATCCTCATATGTCTTACAAAGTAAAAACCTAACTCCAAAGTAGTTTCGAAATGCACTTTGAGTTATTTTTGTCCTATTCCTGTGCCCAGGGCTTCTCACAATAAAATTTAAATACCCCACAACAAGAATGAAGGCAGAGATGATGCGGACAAGCTGCGTGTTTCCTCATCAGCTAATCAGAGAGCAACACAAACTGTGCCTATTTTCAGTGTCAGACATCCATATTTTATGTAAAGCAGAAAGAACTTTATCTATAAGTTGATGGAAGGGACCCTGAGGGGTTTCCTATCCATACTGTGAGTACAACAGAGAGAAAGAAAAACTTTCTAATTAAAATCTTCCTACGAATGTGTGATTTCAAGGAAAAGAATAATTATTGCTGTAAAATGTCATACCAGTAAAGTAATTCAAGTTATCAAGTAGGGTTTTAATTTTCTTTTTGCATCACTGAGCAGATTCCATAATACATTTTCATATAAATGCCTAGGTTTCATTCTTTTTCACTTGGGTTCACTATGGTGTTTTAGGAGAATGAGTCCTCTTGCTCATTTTGATGAGCAAAACCTGGTGGAGGAAAATAAAAGCCACAAACTACTTTCTGTCTGGAGTGAAACTAAGCAATTCACTCGATGAGTTTGAACTTCAAAGAAAGTAAGGTCTGAATGAACAGCCTTTGTCAAAGCCTGTGCCCCAGCAGTTCATGGGGTTCACACAAGCCACATTGGTTCAGAGCAGCCCCAAGGGGACAATGCAAACCCTGCTTTACTACCACAGGGTATAAAGTGGTATCAAATAATGAATCCAAATTGTTCCCTTCTGAACTCAGCCCAAAGCATTTTAAAAGTTTTCTAATATAAAACAATATACCATGAAGTGGAAATATTTATAATATTTTGTCATTTTAAGCTGTGGTAATATATTTTCCCTGGGAAAATATAACTGCACTCATTGTGTGCTTTTTTGTTTTCTGTTTAATCTGTGATGCATATCTGAAAGGAATTTTTGCCAGTAATTCTATAAAATTTACTCTAAACCACTGCTTATGCTCTGCTGATCAGAACTCTGGTTTAAGGATTGGCTCTTATTTTTCAATCTTCTCTTCACTCCCCTTTTGCTGTATTAGAATATGAGGAGTAAGAGAGAACAATTTTGCACATTTAACACTTTGTTTCCCATGGACTGTGAACTCTTGTTATCTTACATGGGCAAACAGGAATTCATACTGCTGGAATGACAGATTTAGTAAATCTAATGGATAGAAAGAGGTGCATGGATTGATATTTTTGCTCTTCAAATTCTTTAGAGTTATCTGCTATGTTTCAGATGTGACAGTTATAGCAAAAAAAGAACAAGGACAAAGAATAATGGTTTTAAACTAAAAGAGGACAGGTTTAGATTAGATATTAGGTAGAATTTCTTTCCTGTGATGGTGATGAAACCCTGGAACAGTTTGCCCAGAGAAGTTGTGGATGCTCCAACTCTGGAAGAATGCAGGACAGGTTGGATGGAGCCCTGAGGAACTTGGTTTGGTGGAAGGTGTCCCTGCCCATGGCAGGGGTGTTGAAATGAGATGATTTTTAAGGTCCTTTCCAACACAAGCCATTCTGTGATTCTGGGAAGAAGGAGGCTTGATCCTCAGGCAGTGTACATTTATTTAACTGTGAAATCCTGAGTTATGGTTTACATATCTTCATGTCAGGCCAGACGTAATCATGGCTCCAGACCATAACCTTTGGCCATTGCACTCCACTGGTCACTGGTACTAATGGGTGTTCAAAAATTAGATTGATTGAAGAAGCTTCATGTCATTTAATTCAACTTCTGCAGGAAATATCTTCAATTGTTTTCAGCCCAAATGAAGTCTGAATTCATTTCCAAAAGTGATTTTAAAGCAAAAATTTTGACAATTGCATCAAGGCTAAACTGGGCCCTGCACTTACAATCACTTAGCATCTTCCCAGGTGCAAAAATATATAATTACATCAGTTGCTAAGAGGATGGTGCTCCTTGACTAAGTTCACAGTCAGTGGAAGCTGCCTCTATTGGGTTATTTTAAAATCTCAAAAATCATAGGGAAATCCATGCTTCATCCATGCTTGAATAAGGTACAGGTGGTGATGTTTAAAGAATGTCACAGAAGAAGTGACTGGACTTGTAGCTCCTCTGTGTCTAACAACAGAGCCCTTACACAGGCTGCAGTCCTTGGCAAGGTGAAGAAAAGAAAGCAAAGGTAAAAACTGATGAGGAAAGCAATATCAGAAAGAGGTGTGACCTTTAAGCAGAACATTCAGTGGACTGAGTTAATGCCTGGGAGCTTCTCTCTGTGTGGGACAAGAACAAACCAGATAAATGAAGTACCCTGCCAGAAGCAAACTAAGAATATCTGGAACCCCTCTGCCTTTGAAGTAAACATGAATACATAAAACAGAGCACAATTATTTGTAGGAAATCAAAAGTAAATTAAACAGGATGAGCTTCCATGAAATAGCAAGAAAACAAAGAAGACAAAGCAAACAAATAGGAATGTAAGGAAAGCACAGTCAGTATTTGTAATATGGTCATTAACTATGCTTTGTACTACTGAATGCCCTTTATTTGCTGGTCTGAGTCTGCAGACATTAAGGATTTGTCTACAGAGAGGCTGTGGTGGTAGATGATTTATTTATTCTGCTGTCACTTTTGTCTCTGCTTATCCTTCTGCAGCGTCAAGTCTATTTACACTCTTTATGGATGTAGTGTGCTGTGGCATGTGTGCATAGATGTGGAATCAAAGCAGCACTGTTCCAGAGCAGCCCCATCCATAAGCAAATGTGCTCTGTCTGCACAGCTCACACAAGGAACCCCCACACCCAGCACTGACACTGTGCACACCCCACAGACCCAGCAAGGACAATCCCCAGGTACTCAGCACCAGCAGCAACTTCTGCTCCACCCAGGGGTCCATCAAGACCATTCCTCAGGAGCAGCCACCCAGCTGCATGGGGAATCAGGGAAGAGCTGCCTAAATCCCTGCCAATGGAAGCTATGAAGTCCTGTAAGTCTTCGGGTCTTTTGAAAAGTCTATGCTTGGTGCCTGACATTGTGGCTTTGATACGGTTGGGATACACACATGGGGACTTCTCCTAGCTTTTGCTTCCCCATTTTTAAAGAAAAATATTATTTAATAACCCATGAGCATTAGGTGTTACCACAAGGATTATTTGTACAAAACAGTGATCTATAAAAGAACTTTTTCTAAATTATAACAAAAAATCCTGCTTCTTTTGTGATAACTCTTTTTTTTCTCCTTTTGTGATGAGTTTAATGTCTGTGAGAAGTGCTTGGAAGTCCTGTTTTCTTAAAACACAGGTGGAGGAAATTAAGTGTTGCTGTAGTGGTACAATCCCAACAAATTTCAAAAGCCTTGTCACTTTACATTACACACCCTGATGAGACACAGGTTGAGAGATCTGAGTCTAAATGGCTTCATGGTGGTAAGAGGGTCACACATGAAAGTAGGCCCTTTCCCTGCAAGGGGGCATGTTCTCCCAGGAGATAATCAAGATTTTCTTTCTGAAACAGTGGATCTCTCTGCTTAACGGCCTCTAACACACAGGAAAGGCCAGAGACACATTCTTTAGATTTGATTGTTGCAAGAGCTCAGAAAAATTGTGGGGACTAGCTGCACAGGAGTTTCCATTCTGCTACTGCCTTTATATTTGTGCTTTCTCTCTGAAACTGATGGATTCATTATGCTGCAACACCTGCATAGGCATTTTGCAGCTGCCATGGCACAAAATGTACATATATTACATTGTCACTGAACTAACTGAGCTGCACTTACTGCTTCCTTCCCACACAGGGGAAGACGACAGACCTGTTTTACCCAGCACGTTTCTTACACAGAGATGTGCTTTGTTAATAAGCCAAGCCCAGGATTTTAACAACTGTGAGGTGAAGGGTTGAAGCAGTAATATGCCTTAAGGTCGTGTGGCACACGGTCATATTTTAATTACCACTGCCTGAGGCTATCTCCACAGGTATGTTTCCTTCCTGCATAAAACATGAACCTGGGAGAGATTTCAAAACACACTGTCAAATAGTCTGTGACTCCAACAGGATGTACACCATATCAGACCTTAATCCAAGGGCAAATTTTCAGTGTTTTATCTTGAAGGCTCAGAGAGGCGAGAGAAAAACACTTTCCTATTCGTAAACTAATAATATTTAGTAACACAAGATATATCATATGTTCTAGAGATCTTTAATTTCCTTAATAAATACCCAAGCACAGAAAGCTCTCAACACCAATATCCTTTCAATAAAAGGTAACCTTATATGGTCACTACATGATACATGATTTATAAGATGTCATGTTAAAGTAAACTCAAACTCACCAAACACACTAAGGAAAGGAAATGGTTGTCTGGCTCCATATGGTGTTTTCATGTTTGTATTAAAGCCAGACTATTCAAACACTATGGATACCAGCACAGGTTTTAGCTCTAAAGGAAGGATAAAGAGAGTCTTATCCATACCATCTGTATCAATAGCATAAAAATTGCTGGCAACACATGAATGTGGTTAAAACAGTTAGGGTCATCTTACTGTTGGGGATTAAAAGACATTGCTCCCACAGACAGGGTTGCTCAAAGAGCATCATGAAAGTGAATCACTGAAACCCTTTGCTAGCCAAATATCACAGGAAAAAAGAAGAGAGATAGTTGAGCTGGAAAGACCATTTCTTTTGATACAACCTCCTTTAAAGTAGGATGTAACATTGCAGAAGCTGAAATATAATCTTCACTATAATCCTTGACACTTAAATCCAAGGTCCAGATTTTTGTCAAGTCATGCTATTCTGACTGAAGATCTTGTACTGCCTCTGCAAACATCTTCAATCTATAAATTTATCCTGTACCTTAAATTAATAAAAACATTCCTCATTTATTATGGATGACCATAAAAAGAAATCTAGGACACTGAAATAATTTTTCACAAGCTGTTCCCCCATTCTCCCTCCCAGGTGGATCCTAGAAAGCACACTCCTACCACAGGCTACTCCAAGGATTCCCAAGCTCAGCCCCTGCCAGGCTCCACCCAGACACCAGCAAAAGAAACCTGATGTAAACAGAAGGTACCTGAATTATCATTTTCCTTCCCTACAGAGGGCAACCCTTCCCCACTTCAGTGAGCGAGGGGCTACCACACATCTCAGTTCATGCCCAGGAACACGCTGCATCCCCTCAGCATAATGAAGTCAAAGAGAGGAACAGGTTTCAATGTGTGTCACAGCAGGTCAGTGCACTCACTCAGTAGTGTGCTGCACAAAGCTCACACTGTTGTCTTTTAAATTATTTTTAAATCCACTGCCAAACCATACTGCTCTAAAGCCCAGCTGATCTGAGAACCTGCAATAAACTCAATGATGTAGGAGACCTCACAGATTTTGTAGGGGAGGGCACATCCCCCACATTTTCAAGATGCTCTTTTCTACATTTCAATGAAGATATTTCCTGCAGAAGTTGAATTAAATGACATGAAGCTTCTTCAATCAATCTAATTTTTGAACACCCATTAGAACCAGTGACCAGTGGAGTGCAATGGCCAAAGGTTATGGTCTGGAGCCATGATTACGTCTGGCCTGACATGAAGATATGTAAACCATAACTCAGGATTTCACAGTTAAATAAATGTACACTGCCTGAGGATCAACCTTACCTTCTTAACTACCTTAATGCCTTGAAGCATTTCACTCTGCTTGGATATGAACGTATTTACCACGTACTTTTGACTCGACAAGAGTTTTGGTTCATTCACTTCTATGGTCATTAGCCTTATGCATCTACCACTATTTCTCCTTTATTAACACAAGTGCCTTCAAGAACTTGTGCTAATGAGAATGGCAAAGACGCAGAAAACACTCAGTTCTTTGAACCTCACTCACATCATATTACAAGGCTAATAGTGCCACTACTCCACTGCAATTTGCAATATTACAACCTCTGGAGCCAGTAGTACTTAATGACTTAAACACCTCATCTCCCTCTTCTCTCCCTCTCTTAAAAACTATAGCACACAGCAGCTTTACTTTGAGTTACGAACATCATCCATGGGTTTTGTGTATAATGGTCTAAATGGTTTCTATTTATCTTTTTAAGTACAGGACATAATCCCTGCTCAATCACAACTACCAGTGGAACCCAGGGGACAAAAAACATGTCCTTTATCATTCCCCTCTACAAGACACAGGCATGAGAGCTGAGTGTGCACTGGTACATGAGGGACTGAGGAACAGCTTCCTGACTGCAGCAGGCACAGTGTTCCCAGCTGCTTTCTTATCAGGCTGAGGAACTTCCATCTAGCTTTTCAACTCCTACAAATTTCCTGGGATGTCATTTTGGGGTTGCATGTGGGAAGCCACTGGGGAAGATGAGGCCCTTCATTTTTCTGATGGTGATTTATGTAAAAGGATGGACAAGGAAGGAGAGCGTAGGCTGGCTCAATTGCCAGCTCAATTTCTCAGATAATTACTGTGACAGTGGTGAGGCACTGCCATGGGTTACCTAGAGAAGCTGTGGATGTCCTATCCCTGGAGCTGTTTGAGGCAATGTGGAATGAAGATTTGAGCAACCTGGTTTGGTGAAAGGTGCCCCATTTTAGGTGGGCTTTTTTTTCTTTTTTCTTTTTTCTTTTCCCAGGATATTGGTTATGGCTGTTTGCTGCTTTAGAGTGATTTTGTCTGTGGGTGGTTCATGGAAGAGTACTTGGGGCAGAGGAATTTCTTGTAAAAACAAGTTGCATAATTGAGACAACAAAAATTTCTACTTGCTACTGACATGGGCCGCTTTATAATTTGTTCCTGACTGAAATGTAGTGTGAGTTTCACTTGCAACTGTGCTCACCCACCCAGGATTTAAGTTACTCTAATACATTTCAGCACAAATTAACATGTTCATCTGAACTTCAGGCCAATTTCATTGTAGTGACACAAAAATAAAGTGACTGAAGCATCTGCCAACAGTCTCAAACACAGGGCAGCAGTATGCACAAGCATTTGGAAGACTTTTGAAGTGGAGTATTCTTCCTTGGGTTATTATCTTGCTATTTACTATGCTGGAACCAAGATTAAAATGCTTTAGTGTTTACTGAGGCAGCATATATGGGATCTAACAGCATGTTATTTTGTGCACACTGTTTAACATTCTTTATTGCTCCAACTCATAAGGTTTATTTGAAATCAGTGGAGGAATTCATCCCATCCACCATTTACTCAGCCATTATCAGCTACTGCAAAAGTGCCGTGTGGAGAATAAACAACAGTTATTTATGTGCTTTTGCAAGCATGCAAACTCCTGATAGAAAATTATGGTTTTAAGAGCCATTATTATTTATGGCATCTGTGTGTCGCTGTATGCAGTTGTGTTCTGTATGAAGGTCGCTCCTGGAAAGAACAGTGGCTACCTGCTTTTACCTGATGTTCATGATGGTTTGTGCTTGATTCCAGCCTCCCTTTCTCTTCCCCACCCAAGCAAAAGTCCTTATTCTTCTTCTGGTAGCTACAGTGAGTGTGGAGCTGATGGAGAATGAAACTCTGCCTCATGTTTTGATCAAACCTCAGTCAAGTCGATGGGAAGTTTTCCTGTTAGAGGGGAATAGTTTTCCCAAACACCAAGAAATTATGGAACCTCCATAAAATGTTAGGCAGACATTGGTCAGGAATCATTTAGATGGCAGGTACACAGTTCTGGGAGTCCCATTCAGTGGATCATGAACCACTTCACGTAAGAGCATCATTTGCCTCAGTTTGAGTCACAGACCAATGCTCACCTACAGGCAATTCCTGGCTGTCAGCTGAGTGAAGGAAAGTCCTCTAAATTCTCCAGCTAAATACAGGAGAGTGCTGTATTTTTTCCAATATTTCCATTTATTCCACGTGTTTTGTTTATGTTTGATGCCTTAACACAATTTACATTCTCCTCCTCCACCTTTGTGAAATTTTTCCTGGTCTTGCTACTCAGCTAGAGACAGGGGTGCATGTAATTGCTAGTGGTTGCTTCAGATGAGCAATTGGAAATTGGAAATGTTTAGTTCAGCTTCATGTTTCATCTTTCCAGAACCTTGGTGACACTTTGTCTGGGATATTTGGTTTGTATCACGTCTCTGTGTGTGTATTCCAAGGTTTGATTATCTGAGTCTCGGAGGAAATAAATGCCAAGAGCTATGTACCTTTGCTAAATAACATTCTTATGCTGGTTTTGCATAATCAAGCAGCACCTTTCATCCTATAATATATTTAAAATATCTTTTAGACAAAGGCCAATCTGATGAGGCTGGTGCTGCAGCAGCAGGGAGCATGCATGGTACATTGGGCTTTACAATAATAGTTTAGATGTCTCTACAGCATGCAGCACACATAAGCTTTGAAGCATAAAAATCATAAATGATTAACCTACTTGATTTCACATAAATGATAGAAATATGCTCTCCATGGTTTATTTTATTGTCTAAAAACAAAGACAATGCCTGATCATGTGATGGTGTCTTTGTATGGTCTATAGCAATTCTAGTCCATTTTGTTTTAACTGCCAATTTTTCACTGTATTAATTGCTAATTATTATATATATGCATACATGACACTTCAATTATCATTATGTGATCATAACTGTTTGGATAGAATATTGTCTCTTCTCCATGAGCTATTTCTACTACAAGCTAGGCAGCCTTAAAGAAATTACATCCAAACATTTTACTTTCTTATTTTTATTAAAAATATTTTTCAAATAAGAAAGAGTCTTACTAAAACATCAAGCTTGCAAGATAATACATAGAGTCTTTGTAAGGAAAACTAATCCAGCATTTGTTAACTTTTTAATAAGCAGCAGTTGAATAAAAATTTGAGGGAAGATCTGATACTCTGAAAAGAAAAAAGTTAATGCACATCAATATAGACATTTTCAATATCATTTAAAAGACCATACAACATTCCCAAAGAGCTTCTCTGAGATCTACAGCTATCTTAAAAAAAAAAAAAGTCTACATTTTTATATTTACCCATCATAAAATTGTGTTCATTACTTCATCTCCTTTCCAGGTGAGAAAAGCAGGTGGAACTTGCTTAAAGAGAGCTGAGAAAACCAGGAGACTCTGGAGACAACCCAAAAACATATCCCCAGTGTCACATACTCATGAGCCCATCCAGAGAAATTGTGGCACTGCCACCTACTAAACTCATTCAGTCATGCATTGATATACCTGAGCCTCATCTGGAGGCATGATCTAAAATATGCATCTCTCCTGCAAACTAAGAGGCAAAGATAAATTCCCCTACTTTGTTTGAAATGCTGTTTTCTTGACCTCTGGGACATAGAAAGATTTATATAAATAGAATTTCTCTTTCTGCTTGCTTCCCTGTCCTGGAGAAATATGTATAAATAAGAGATCAAAGATCCTGTACAAACATTTACTATAAAGCTGACAGGCTGCAAAAGCAGAGCTTCCTCTGTGTCTCAGAGAACAATGACTCAGTAAACCCCTGGGACTTTGCAGAGCTGCTTCCTCCCCTAGACTATACCCTGTGAGGGAGGCCTTTTTTAATTTCATTTCCTTTCAGTCGTGCCTTTGAAAATGTAAATAAGTCAGAATGATTAGGTGTTAAATGGTTTATAATGGATGCAGTGAGATGTTTTTGCAGTCTATTTGGGATTACATGGCATTATTTCTGCCCTGGTCTTGTCCTTCTGGAGGCTGCTGAGCTCCCACGTGGCAGCAAAGACAGAGGACTTGCAAACTTTAGCTTTGGCTACCACCTCAAAAGCCCCCCAAAACTTTTGTTTCTTTGTTTGTTTTTCAGTTAAGATCCTATCAGACAACGTGGCATTTCCTCCTTTTGCCTTATTTTGTTTTGTTTGAATGTCTCATCAGTTACCTCCCATCATCCCAGCCCACTCTGCAGATTCCACTGAGCAAATAAGGTCCAGCAGGAAGATATTGATGGCTTTATCAGTATGAAATACTCACAATGCATCACCTGCATGCTTAGGAGTGTAATGCTGACAATAAATATGATAATAGTTGTCACACATCAGTGAGAGAAATGTTGTGCTTCCAAAGCACTGAATAAATTGCATTTTCCTTTATTTATTCAGTGCAATAGATGGCACAAAGATGGTAGAACCAACCAACCATTTTGACATGTTTACAAGGCTTTTAAATCATGAAATGGATTATTGCAGTGCTGAAAGTATTTGGCAAATGCATTTTATGCACAGCACATTCTGCTTGAAGAGGCAGGTTTTTAATTTACATTTGCTAGAAACACCCCTGACAAGGAAGGATTGTGTGTCAAAGACACCTTTAGTAACAAACAGTAACCTGCATTGATGAATCTGATCTGCTTCCCACACACAGAGAGGAGGCCTAAGAGTCAGAAGAAATATGCCCACAAATCACCTTACTGGCTGTAATCTCTTTTAAATCCACAATAAAGTCCAAGCACAGCCAAGCTGTTTCTCTGGAGTGGGGTCACAAATACATCCAGTGGTGTGTTTAGATCCATGGGTCCCAACTAATGAACATTCTTTAGTGGTCCTTTGCCAATTCCAAAATCTGGGTTTAATAAAACAAATCTATACCCACTTGAGCCTTATGTCACAAAATGCTAAATATTTCCTCCAACAAGTTCCAGACTTATTTAACTTCCCATTCAGTCTTAGGTATAGCCAATAAAATAAAATCAGGCCTTCATGACTTCATGACTGAGAAATGATAACAAACATCCTGGTGGATCAGGACCATCTTACTTAGGGCATACATTTCATCTCACCCAACTTGAACTGTCTGAAAGTGAAGTTTTGTTAAGATCATCCATGCTCCTTGCAAAGAAAGGAAACAGATTTGTACAGGAGGGGAATCAATGCTCTGATAAGCAGATTTTAAATAAAAGAGTTTTCCTTCAATCATTTTTTAATCCCTTCCACTTCTGGATCCAGTAAACCAGATCTTCAGCAGCTGTAAGCCAAACTCATTTCAGTTGATTTAGAGCAGCTGATGGTCTGGTCAAACCTTCTAAATCAGCATTTTAGCTTCAATTAACCCTGGCTGTCCCAAACACAGTGTTCAAACATGGCAGCAGTTAGCATAAATGTAAATTGTTTGAGGAATTAAGAAGCAGAAAACAAACCTGGTAAAAAATAAAAAGTACATTGTAAGCTGTTTGAAGCCTTAGTTTTCATTATAGTTACAGGCTAAATAAGCATGGCATTCTGCCAAAAGAAGAGATATGGCTTTACAAAACTATGTTGGTTTTATATATAACAAAAACCCAAAAATCTCAGAGCACCTTGTAATGGGGCGAAATAATAAGATCAAAATGCAATGGAATAAATAACTGAAATCCTATAAAACTCATTATAAAATGAAGCAAGAGAAATTAAATACTAGAGATAGGTTAAAAAAATGGGAAAAAATAGCTAGTTCTTTGTTCCCTTACACCGGAAATTAATAACATGCACATATTTAATGTTTTCTAAGTTTAGACAGGGTACTGTTCCCATTGAATTAAGCATGTATACATTATTAACATACATCAAACTACATTAAAGTAACATGAATGGTTTGATTTTAAATCCACAAATGCCTGGCAGTAATGTATCCTCAGTAATGTATCAAGAAAATAAGTGATCAGAAACCTCACCACAAGTTTCTCTTTCTGCAGAGTAGCATTACATCCTTCACATGATTTCAGGGCACATTAAAATGAATTTCTCCTCTAAATATCTGTGGGATTTTGTGTATTTGCTTGGCCTTGGGCTTCAGGGAAAGGAGAAACAGCACCATGAGAAGTACTTAGGGCAGTCCTTAGAAACCACAGGCCATTGGCAGGACAGAGAAAAACAGCCCTGAGCAGTGCCAGGGGCTGCTGAAGATCTTTCTTCCCCCAACTCTTTATGCAGCAGAGCAGAGCACATTTAGAAACCCAATGCTTCGTGCAGTCTGTGCTCTGCTGCCTGTGCACAGAGCCCTTATGCTAAATGGTCTCAAGTGAGCATTTTTTGTGTGTGCATTGTGTATCAATTATTTGTGTGTGCACTGTGTATCCACTACTTGTGCATGCATTGTGTATCCATTCAAGTTCCAGCTTTACTGGGCTAAATGAAGGCACATGGAGCAATTTTCTTCTCCCACCCCTTTTCTCCATGCATACCCCATATCAGCACCACTTCCTGCATGCTCCCTTTCACAGCAGAAGAGACTGGACACTTCATGGCTCTACCCTGTCCAAGACCTGTTTTATAAATCATCCTGTGTTATAAATAATTCTGTTTTATACATCATTGTGTTGCTGTGAAGATACACATACCCACGCTCTGTTCCTGGACCTCTCCTCACCCTTTGCTTGGTTGCATTTGGTACAAGTCAGACCCTGTTTAGTGCTGCCCTAAATTTACAGGAGTGTTCTGATGAAAGCTTTTTTCCATCTCTAATGCAGTGTGTAACAAAATTCCAGAAATTCAAGAAACATGTAGAAAAATCTACTAAAACAAGAAATATCATAAATTACAGAATTACTGTAATGTATTTATTACTGATTCCTATAAGAATGAAGGCTTAATTAATTTTGTGATCTGCACACGTGTGTAAGAAGTTGTCTTTTCCTCACATTGAACCTATCAGGCTCAAAATTTGAGCAAATTTGCCTAAGGGGTAGGGACTTCAAGAGTGTGCTTCCACAGGTATGATAAGAAAAGTAGACTGATAAAGAAAGATCCCTTTCATGTATTCACTGAAGAAATTACAGAAATAATAGCTAAATTCTTACTAAACTGTAGAGAACACTGAAGTGAAAATAGCTTTTAGTATTTTCCTACAACAAAAAGGATTTTTCTCTAGGTGATGATCTGAAAAACAGCAGAGTATTCATCATAAAGCTGCAGGAAACCATGCTTTATCACTTCTTCTCAAGAAACTGCTTATTGTCTGCTCAGAGAAATGGCAGAAATAAAGGATTCCAGCAAAATAATACATTCCTTATACTAATTTAGAATATTGCACAAGGGAAATATTTTGCAAGGTTCCATCTACTGAAACAATAGCACAGCTGGAAAATACAAAAGCCACAAGCTGCTATTCACAAACTGCTCTTTAGCTTTTGTGTTGGCTTGCAGTATCCAGATGTAAAGCTTACCACATCCCCCCCTTGGTGCAAACTAGCATGGCTTCAAGAAAATTGGTGTAACTCCACTTGACTAAGCAAGGCCTTGAATTTGAGATAGTTATTAAGAAATCCATGGAACAGTATGAGCAGAAGATCCCTGGCCTGCTGGAGCTCAGCATTAATGACTTCTTTTGCTTTAAAAGTTACTATTAAAATACTAAGGACACCCACCTTAAAAATGAAAACAGGAAGAAAATAAAAACAAACAAACAAAACCAAATTAGACAATGTCACATTGCTGCAAAAGTAGCAAATATTTTGCATTCTGCTTCTCCTAATATCTCCCTATAAGGACAAAGGTGATGGTTGTCCTACACTTTAGTTTCTCATCAAAGCTTCTTACAGCAACTGGGAATGAACTCCTTATGTGCATTTTCTTCAAGTTTTGATTCAACAAGATGCCTGGTTTTCCATTGTTTTTAAATCTTCTACCCCCTTGGACATGTTTTTCTTTCCCTTGCCTTCTATGTTATACCTTGAGGAATTATTTCCTTTTTATGAGGACCATTAAATTTTCCCTTCAGCTGCCTACTCAGGCTAAAAGATGGCAGCAGCCACCTGAGAAAATCTGTATGTGTCTGGTGCTGCCTCAGGAAGGAAGCTGGGGAAGATGTCTTGAGGTTCCATTTTGCTTCACATTTCTGTCATTTCCACTATCTTTCTTTCTTTCTTGGTGCTGATTTCTTTTATTTGGCCATAGATTACATGATCCCAAATTCAGCAACACACTTTAGTATATGTCCATCCTGTCTAGAAGAGCAGTCAGGAATTAACTTGGTTCCCACTGGAATGACTTCTTGAGCATCTCAGTAAAAGCTTTTGTCTGAGTTCTGCACGTTCCTCCTGTTCCTTTGGAGTGTCTCTCATGCCAGTATCAGTTTGCGTGTCCGACCTTCCACATGATCTTGTCACTCTCCAGCTCCTCTTATTCCTCAGACCTCCTTCCTTCATTGTTTACATTGCAGTATTGTTTATTGATCCCCTGAACTGCTCCAGCTGTGCTCTCACTGTCCAGATCCAGCTGCTCCCATACTCAGAGCCTACAGAGCAGGCATTCATGCAGCTCCAGCTGATACACCTCTACCAAGCTCTCCTTCCAGCTGTGTCCTCTTCCGCTGCTCCTAACAGCTTTGGTCATTGGTGCCCAAGAGAAAGAACTTCAACTCAAAGATCAGCAAACAATAGGAAGGCCAGGAAAGGGGCAGTAAAAGACTGAGGACCAAAAACTGAGTACTGGGGTACAGGTTCCCCTATAAGGATGCAGGGCAATAGGGAGCAGCTCCATAGATCTCCCTTTGTCTACAACAATGTGTGGAAATGGTTCAAATGCACATAAGGACCAAACTGACAGACTGACAGTTTAACAATTATCAGATCTCCCTAACTGAAGATCTCTCAGTGAGACATATATACCAAGAAAGCAGGTAGGTTCTTTTGAAAAAGATCTTGAAAGATCTTTTCTGGTTTTTTTTTTTTTTTCCTTCCAAAATATTTAACAAGCTATGAACTCAAACCTAGTAATAATAAATAACATTCCTGTCCTGCAACATTACATTATGTCAGGGAAGTTTTTGTAGTTCATTTGGCAACACAAGGAAATAAGATTTATGTTTCAAAAGGTAGGAAGGGGAAGGGCACTATTGATTATTGTTTTAATAATGAGGCTTGTGCTTGCAGATTTAATCTGTTTGTGCTGCACAACAAAGACTTACTGAAGAAGACCCTACATCTGGCATAAATCCAAGGGCATTAAACTGGCTCTTTAAAAGACTGAAATATGGAAATTATTTTCAGAATTTTAGGGTTGATTTTGCTGCACCTGTGGGTTTAAGTTAAATTATTATAATTTGTTTTTTTATTGTGTGTTTATTTTTTGTTAATATGAGACCAATTAGTGATCTTTATTGCTAGTAAAATTGGACTCCTAATAGCAAAATAACAGGAAGATGAAAACATGTTATACTAAGCAACTGATTTACCCTTCTTCATGCAGGCCAATTTATTGTAATTAAAAGTTGCCACTCCAGCACAAGGGTCAAAGATAGGGCTTGTGTTTCTAAAGAAACACTGAAGAGACAGAAGAATAAGATCTCTGCTCCCACCATCATTTGTTCTGCTTTGCATACTTAGCAAAGCTTGTTGCTGAAATGCCTAATTTGCACACATTCAAGGAAATTAATTTTGATCTCTGTTACAGGCTTGTTATTCCAACCTAGAGCAAATAAAAGCTGCTTTATATAACCAACAGCTGAACCGAGTCCTGAGTCCTGCAAGACCTTTTCCATGTGCATTTAAATTCAGTTGACCTATTCACATTAAAGAGGATGGAACAGACCAGGTAATACAGAATTGGCTTCACAATTGATAGAAATGTCATAAGTATTCTGATGGGTTTACTTCTCATCTTCAGGGTAACTACCTTGCCCTGGGTATTTCAAAATTTAGGGCTTGTTGTGATGAATTCTGTTAGTCTGGAGCTCTTGCTCTATTACTCTGATGTAAATTTGTACTTGTCCTCCACATTTTCTTGTTTTGAGGTTGTCTTCAGTACTTCTTAGCTTTGTCCAATAAACAGTTTAGTGCCAAATTCTAAGAGAACCAAAATGCACTGAACATCAGACAAGCAGCTGGGCAGGTGCCGTATTTTCTCCTCTGGAAATAACAATGGCACATGGATTAACTGTGAGGTATAATTCATTTTAAGTCAATGGGCAGCTGAACCAAATAAGGCTGCCAAGTACTTATTTTCCACTTAATGCTGAACAGGATAAAAGGGAAAACAGTGACCTAAAATAATTATGTAAGTGGCTTCAAAAATTTGCAGGCTCAGGGAACATATGAAATATGCAAAGTCTACCTGAAACAGGCAAGAAAAGACAGCATGAATCAGTTTATGATTAATCTTCAAAATCATCACCTCAGTGCACTGCAGCAGCCAAAAATACCAATCAAATTGTGATCATCATGAAGCAAGTTATTGAGAAAAAGAGAAAGGAACTAATTTTGATGCTACAGAGACCCAGGGTGAACCCTCTTACCAAGTGTGAGGTGATACAACTGGTGTAGACCTGAGTCTCCAGAAGGATGTGATGAAATGAGAGAAAAGGAAAGAGGCAGGCAAATGGTCAGGGGAGAGGAGGAAAAGGCTGGGACTCAGAATTTGTACAGGGGAAGGCTGAGTGGGACATAATTGAGAATTTCAGTAATGAAGGAGTGGTGAGCCAATTGCAGACTGTTCACTGCAGGATGAGGACAAGGGGGCATTCAGGGCAAACAACAGGGAGTCAGTACAAAAGAAATGAAGGACAGCGAGTGGATCTTTGCATTGTGGCACAGAGCTCATCAAACCAGCTACCAAAGAGGTTGTGGGCACAGAGGTGTCAGCACGGTCAGAGAGAGATTAGAAGAATTTATGGACTACAGGCAGGTCCCTGAGTGGATACAAAAACATCTAGGCAAGGACATACCTCCTAATCTCCCTAAGAGAATAGAACTGGAAGAGGAGAAGCAGGGGTCAGAATGAGGAATGTTACAGCCTCCAGTGCTCACAACCTCCACTGCTGGAGAAACAGTCTCAGGTGAGATAAACTGCAGCTCAGATCTGTTTCTTATGTACTTAAAAATCAACTAAAAAGCCACAAGAACAATAATCTGTGGTGTTGATTTGATCCCACTGGAGGGGAAGTGGTAACTGCCAAAGCAAGTCTGAGTCAGAGCTGGAAATGCAAAGGAAAACAAAATATCCTTTTTATTCCCAACAAAAAAAAAAAAAAAAAAAAAATAGAAGCTAAAAATGCCGCAGATGGAACTGAGATTTATTATATCAGCCACAAAAGGGTAGGATATATAAAGCCTGTATGAAGGACAACATTTCCAGAAGACATGGTGCTACCATGTACAGCACTGGAGAGACCTACATACACCTTTCTTCAACCTTAGTCACAAAAAAGCAACTCTCCAGAGAACAGAGAGTCTAAATTAGGAGCTGAAACTAAAAATGCATGTGCTGGTCAGCCCAGCCAAAGAAAGCCGGAGAGGAAAGATAATTTGTTCTCTGTAAACGTATTAGTGAGGTAAATGTCAGAGGAGGAAGATGAGGTAATTAAGCTAAAGGAAAATGTTGTCACAAGAATTAATGGGCAGAGACTAACCAGAAATGTCCTCAGGGTGGACTTGATAATTTTCAGAAGACTTCAGTTCTGGAAGAGCTTTTTGTTTGGAGCAGGAGGAGGAAAACAAGTCGATTTGAACTGCTCCTTCTTCAACCTGAGAAAGGAAGAACACCTTAATAGCAAAGCACCACACTTGATGACTCAAAAGATCACTTACTTTGCCACGTCCCTTGCTCTCAGTGTCCCTTAATCGTTGAGCACAGGCATCAAATAAGAGTGGTGAGTCAGGTGGGATTTCTCATGTCTGGGACCTTGAGGAAGGGAGAAGCAGCTGCCCATTGTTTTTCATGGCCCACATCAGACCAGCAGTACCTAATTATCAGCAGGGTCAAAGGGTACACGTGTGAGGCTTTGAAAGGCTCTCCTGTTGCACCCTAAAATGGTCTCATTAGCAGGGCACTGCAGCACGTGGTGTGCATGGGGATGTCAAAGGCACTGGACATTGCATTGTTCTCCTTCTCTGGACCCAAGGTCACAATTATGTTTATTGAAGACCTGCATTGTATTTTCCTCTGACCATTTCACTGTTGTCCTTTCTAGTCTTTGGAGAGGTTCTTCACTCAAATGCTGCTTTCTATTCTGTGTTTCTGCTTTTCATCCTTCTCTATCCTCTTTTGCTTGGACCATTCCCTCCACTCTTTTTATCCCTACTGCTTCTACATCCACAGGCAAGCAGAGATGCAATAAAGCAACTTAACACTGCACCCAGCTTTAGTCACAACTTTCCTAAGCCTTTACATGTCAAGGAACAGAGGGAGAGAAACAGGTGGAGAATCTGCTGGGCATATTCTTTAAGCTTTCAGTGCTAAAAAAAGCAAGCACAATATGTGGAATGTTTTCTGTATTTTTAAATTAGGGTAATTAAAACTTCACTGCTTTCTCCTGTGTTACCTGGAATGCTAAATAAAATCAAAATCATTGAATAAAATAAGCTTTTCCCAATAAAGCTGATTCCTCTCTATTTTAAACATTCTCCAGGCAACAGTTTAACATTGTGTCTCTAGCCCATTTTCCCTCCATGAAGTTTTCATATTTCCAAGCCACTGATCAGAGTCCTGTGATTACTGCTGTTTAAATATAGTCTAATGCAGAACATTTAAAATCTACAGGACCATAATCAACTAAACCCACACAACAATGCGTTGAATAACATAGATGTAAGGAATAATGGAAAGACCACAAATATATAGCTAAGCTAATATTAGAAGCTTAAGAAATCTGTTTAACGTTACAGCCAAAAGGCTAGAAAGCTGAGTTTTCCCTGCTGATGTGTCAGCTTTTCTAATATTCCTGCAACCTGTACTCTTACAGTCCCAAGAATGACATCTGTACTAAGTCTACCTAAGGTGTCACCTGAAACAGAAGATGTGGAGAAGATATTCCAGCTGACTGGAGAATTGTCCCCCTGCAGTCCTATCTGCCCTGCTGCTCCAGGGCAGGAAATGAATGTCCCTGAGTGATGTAATTATCTATCACTGATGCAACTTATCAAAATAAATGGAGGGCTGAAACTTTGGGTACATGTGGTCAGACAAAAAAAGAAGGAAATATTGATGTGCAGACATTGCCAGTCCCCCCCCCCCCACAGCTCCTAATAAAAAGTGGTATTAGCATAGGTGTTATTGGATGTATGGATCTAAAAAAAGAAAAACCTTTTACAGTCAGTAAGTAAAGCAGATAATGGAAAATTACCAACAGGGTAGAAAGCCAATTTCTTTTGCCTGACTTCACAGAGGAACAGATCTGTGATGCAGCTGTTTTCAGCTCTCTGTCAAATTGCAAACCTGAAGTTGTCATACCTTTAACAATAAAGAGAATAAAAGCCTTTTAAACTCTACTTAAAGTGTCAAGGCCTCACTCCCCACAGCCACCCCACCTTTAAATCAACAGTAAAGGGTTCACTGATTTCCAGGGTAATAGGTATTTGCTCTTATTTGAATGTGACATTAACATGGATATACTGTTCTCAGGAGAACTGACTGCTAGAGGCCAGAGCTGGACATTGATTTCACACCAAATTCCCCATTGATCGGCCATGGTAGGAAGTCTATTCATTGAATTGATAGCAGGATACAGCTATACTGTATTTGTTTTCCTTTTAATATACAGCTTCAACAGCAAGCCATGCATGAATTTAATAAAAGAAGATAATCATCTATCCATTCTTTGAGCAATACACTGAACCTGGGTGGTTATCAGACCTGCTGCTATAAATCATGTCACATAAGAGACCCATTTTAGCTTTACCAATGAAAAAAATTCCTCTGCTTTAAATATACAGAACCTCTGCTTCTCACTCACATTCAGTAAATTGATAATTGTATTCAGTTATGGTTTATCAATGTAAGACCTTCAGCAGAAGAGAATCAAACCCATTTTGCTGTTAGAAAACAAGCATTTGAAGGCAACTAAGTAGCTCTAAACAGTGAATTGAAGTATCTATAGTATCTGTTGCAATTATCCCTAGTTGTTCAACATGCTCTTTCAGTGCTGCTTCCTATTCAGGATTGGAGGCTTTGCTAAGGTCACCCTATGAAACAATGAAAGGAGATGCTTTGAATATGCTAATGCCTTCTGCTGGAAGAGAGAAAATGAGCTGATGTGAAAGTCATTGACAACCATAAGGCAAAGAGAATGGGAGGCACAATTGTAAGCAGAGTGCTGCGTCTGCCTCTCCGTCTGGGAACAGATCCTTGACAATCATTTTCTGCTAGACACTTGTTTGTAAATGACAGAAGGGAGGCAAAAGGAATTAAATGCATAGTGCTTTTCAAGTAGAAAATATATGTACTTATAAGATATAGACAGAAAGTTACTTTTGTAGGCACAGAACTGGGTTGAACTCAGCTCTTACTCTTGATTCAGGGAGAATCATTAAAGCCAAGAAAGGGACTCTGAGTGCAGACTAGCACAAATTAGATCAAGAGCTGAGCTGGCACGTGTGGACAGTGCTGCCTTGCAGATACCATTCTCCTCCCATGTCACAAAGGGATGGCATATCTGTTCTTACTGGCATAATTAAACATCAGCATTTTGGTAAAATATATAATCTCTTCCTTCTCCTTTACCAATTCATGTGGACAAAATGAAGAGTTTGCTCTCTACCATACCTGACCTAGCAGATGGGACATGTTTTTTTGCCATGAGCCTCTCAGAATAGTGCAAGATGATATCAGATGGTTGCTAAAATAATTGAGGAGCCTAAGGGCTGCCTGCTCTTTTCTCAGGGCATGGGATACCAGCACCTCCAAAGTAACAAAAGTAGCATGGAAACCTGATTGAGTAAACAAGCTCTGTTGAACTAGCTAAAGTGAAAAGTGAACAAGATGAAGGAAAATAAATTTTTCTAATTTTCTCTTAATCATGGCATTATAGCAATCCTTCATGATCATTTGATTGATTTAAAATCAAGCAATACAATAGGAAATAAAAATTTTTGTGAAAGAATTTCATACTCACTCATAGATTCACTTATTCATCCATGTTTAGCTGATGAGAAAAAAGCAGGCTGCTGTTGGTTGCATGCAGTTCATTCCCCAATCAGCAAAAAAGCATAGAGGTAATGACAAGAGATCAGAAATGCTGCAGGAGGGAAGACACAGAAATTGGGTCGAGCTTACCAATCTTAGCACTATTTATCCTTACCTGGGACAATTTCATAAATAGCTGAGACTATTGGACTGTGGGCTTTACTCCATGTATAATGAGAGATCTAGAAGTTTTGTCAAGGCATTTTTGGAAAATATGCAATCGAAGGAATCTGAAGGCAGCCTCTGAAAGTCCCACCACTGAGCCAGGGGTGACTGGGTAGGGCAGAGCAGAGATCAGCAGTCCCATGGGTGCTGGAAGCACAGCTCAGAGCATCATGGAGATCAGAGAACAGTGAGGGAAAATCCTCTAAATGAAACTTAAGACAGAGAAAACCTTGGAAATAGAGGGAGGGAGGGCAGAAAGGGGGTTTTTATTGTACAGAACACAAACACAGTTGCTTGTACCAATATAAATGTTTGCTTGAAGCCAACATGTGGAAGCAGCATTGCCTGTTACCTGTGTAAGACACAAAAGACAGTTTAAATCCAGCTGTGTCCTAACCAACACAAGAGCTTTCATCTGCCCAGCTATATGAGCTTTTCCCCCAAGACTCGCAGTACTTCAGACTGGAAGGGATCAGTACATGGCTAACACCCCTGCTGTTACATTTTATCCAATTACTAAACCAAACACCTTGCAATTGTCTAAGAAATAACTCATCTAAAACAGTGATGCTCAAAAGATCTTTAACCCTGGATGGAAAACCTTGGGGAATGGAGGATCTCTTTCCTGGGAACATATTCCAACATTTAATCATACTGATAGTTAAAATCATATTTAATCTAAATTCATCTGCCTTCAGTTTCCAGCAATTGATCCTTCTAGGGCTTTTCTTAGATTGGTTAAAGAGTTCTTCAGTACTTCCATTTTCTCCTTGTGAAGGTACTTACAGACTGCAGTGAAGTCACTTCTCCCACTCTGGTAAGATTCAGCTCATGAAGATCTCTTGTTATAAAAAGCCTAAATGGAAAGACAGTCTGTGCTCTCTTAGATCTTCAGAATTCAGGAATATTCTTTTTTCCCCACTAGAAAATAAAATGGAATTGCTGTAACCTTCAATTCTAAAAGCAGTATTTTTTCCTATTTACTTCCAAATTATAGGTGATAAATTTAATGTTTGATAGCATTAAACCTATCCGCAATATCTAAATACATAAAATATTTCATTTATCATACCTTCCCTTTGATGACTGTCAGACAAGATGAGCCTTCTGTGCATCAATTTGACACCATTTTTTAGCTATGCAAGAAACCATAGCATTCTTCATTTGCTGACTAAAGAGACTAAGGTACAATGTGATACTGCAACAGTGGCAAGAACTTAATAGCAAACTTCTCATATATGTGGCTTCCTGCAACAAAATTTGGTCTAAATCCCATCCCTTTAGTCCTTCTCCCATCACATTTTGTACCTTAACCTGTGCTGTGCTTTCTTTACTTATGTTTTCCTATGGAATAATTGTAAATTTTTTTGTAGTTAGAGATTATTTCTATGGAAAATAAAGAAAAATATTTAAGACTAATACAAAAACCTGTAATTTAGACATATGCCTTCTATGAACATCACTGAGAATGTAAGGACAAAATTGAAATATTCTGCATTTCCATTTTTCAATGGTTTGGGTTTTTTTCTCCCCAAGACTATGATTTTGCCTGAAAAGTACCTCTATCCATATCTAAAAGGAAGTAGCAGTGCAGAATATTACATTGTTTCACCAGCTCACAAAAAAATTTGGAAAACTTCCATCAATATATTTTCTGAATTTTCAGAACTTTTGAAAATTCATTTTATCATTCAAAATCCAACAGGGAAGCACAAAATCAAATTAAAGGACTGAAACTCTGTTCTGAACACAGAAATAGACCAATAGTTAAATTATTTTTCTCATGGTTTCCAACAATTGCAAACTCCTAATCACTGTTGTCAAATTAAGTACTAGAGCCTTAGAATGACTAAATCCCAAATGACTTCATCATTGACCTTTAAACCACAGTGTAGAATAGGAAATAATACTACACAATAGGAACTGATAAATATCAAAATTTCTCTTTAAAGAAAGAGACATTTTCGCTGTTGATAATTGCGGTGACTAATTATGTGATCTAAACAAAAAACCAAGTTAGTGCCTAAAAGCTTTTTCTATTCACTTGGCAAAATAATCCTGAATAATAAACAAGTCACAACATTTTCACTGCTGTGACATTTCAACTGGGGGGAAAAAAGTAAAATGTAAACTGTATTAATATCCATATTTTACATCTAGTGAAAAAATCAGCTAGATTTAGGCAGAAGAAAAGTTCTTAATTTTAGACTCAGATCCATACATAAATATATCAAGGCATTTCTTTTCTATTTTTTTTCCAAACAATCAATCTTTAAAGTAAAACAAAATAACCCTATAGGAAATACCATGAAAAATTTCAGTACTCATCCACAGAAGACATCCCTACCAGAAGCCACAGAAGCCAGTGACATCAAAGACATAGAAAAAAGCTTTGTAGAAAGAAGATACACAAGATTTTCCAAAGACAGGAGATGAGAAAGATAGAAAACACCAGACCAGGTCTGTGAGATGCTGGAGTGTGGAGCTATTTTCAGATTATGAATGAGCTCAGGACAATGCATTTTACTATTGGATATTTAGGATTTTCCTGCACTACAAACCAGGATAAGCTTTCATGACTCATTAAAACCCAAAGGAATTACATGACTGAAGTTTGAACACTGCTTTTTTGCTGCTAGACTTCTGCTGCTACCTGGTTATGATTAAACCAGGAGGACACAGTCCTGGATCCATGCCATTGTTGTCTTCAGCTGATGCACAGCCTAACCCAAAAAATCATAATTTCCCTAGTTCTTATAAGCCTAAAAAAACAGATTGATGTTTGATTCCCTGCTCATGGCAGAGGTTCTGGAACTAAGTAATGTTTAAAGTCCCTTCCAACCCAAACCATTCCATCATTCTGTGATTTAAATCTTGCCGTATTTGATAGGAGTTTGGCACCTGGGTGCTTTTGAATAGCATCCTTGATGCTTACATGTCTTTGTATTTTGAAATGTATTTTAAAAACCTTGTCCAATTAAAAAAAAAAAAACAGGGGTTTAAATGATCCCTCAAAATGAGTGTTCAGAGGAATCTGTAATCATGGAATACACTTGTTACACAGTGTTCTCCAGGTCCTGGACCATGATAGCTAAATACAAGGACATCTGTTTCTGCCTGACAAGGTCTTGTCTTAAAAACTCTCCCTTTCTGAAGTGACTGAGCTTCAGGCATTAGCTGTTCTTTGGGCAGTTTGCCAACAGCTCCTTCTCAAGATAAAGTGAAGTTCTGTGGCAAAGAGCTGTGAAGAACTGCCTTGTACCATTACAGAGTGCTCTGCCACTCCACCTAAAAATCAGAAAGCTTTCCCCAGCTGCAATGGCTTGTAGCTCTGCTACATTTGCAAAGTAGAGCTTATTTTAGCAGGAGTGATTAAAGAGCTGATATAAAACACAATCATGGGATCCCTTAAAATAAGAGTAATATATGTTTCCTACTGTGTAGCTATTTTCCCTATAGAAAGTATCATTTTATCAAAATAATTTTCAGATAATACCAACCACTGACCACATTTCATAGTTCATGGTATATGAACTGAATCTGATTATTCCAGGAGCTCAGAAGTGCACATTATTCATCTTCTACTTCTTGTGTGTTGGTCCATTTTGATGATTAATACATCTCATTCCTCAAAATTTTCTGTATTTTAAAAACCTTACATTACAGCCCCCTGCTTTCTCCCTGAGAATTTAGTACATTATTATTGCAGGGATGGCTAATATAACTTTTAAATGTCACTGAAGACGTGGTTCAGGTTTTGCATCATGAGACCTACAGGATTATAGCTGGACTTAACAAAATCTCATTGCAGTTTTCAGAGAGAGTAACTGCAGCCAATGGAATTAAGTGAATGGGGGGTTCAGCTTGTGTGAAAAATTGCCAGAGAGTTGAAGTGCTTGAAAACTTCTGCAAAAATCATGTGTGTCAACATCCAGAGTTTCTGAACCTCTTCCACTATATAAATATCATGTGTGAAAACCAGAACATCACTTTTCCAAGTGGCCATCATAAAAAGCTGGGTCAAAATCTCCTAGCTGTAACTCTGTTTCTCAGGAACATGCCTTGTTCAGAATACACTGATTTAATTGCAAATGAGGGTAGCATTCAGTGGATGGGTGTGTGCCAAAAGAGCAAAAGAAATGGAGAAAACAAATGAAAAACACTTGAGGAAGGAACTTGTCAAAGAGTACCTTTCATAGAGCACCTCCTTTTAATTATTCTACAGAAAGCAATCAGGCTTGGACTCATCTTTTATTCTCAGCCTATATTATGTCTTTCATTTTCCTCACTGACTTAAAGCAATGTTCTTTATTCTTCCCACTTCAAATGAAATATCCACATCATTTGTTAATGCAGGTTGTTGGTTGCCAAAGCTTGCAAGGGTCCTTCAGTTTTGGGCGACTCAAAGAGCCTTAGGCTTCAATCCATGAGATGTAGGAAGGCAAAGTGTAATATACAAGCCACAAACATACTCATCTATGGAAAAAGGTTTCACTTTCTAACACTTATATAGCTCAGGGTAAATTCAACTAAAATCCCATCTGACGTAGCTTGAAAGTAATTCTTATTCATTGGAAATTAGACGGTAGCAGGGAAAAAACCCACCTTATTTTATATAAATATAAGAATTTCCTCTAAAGTGCTTTTGATTTTTGTCCTGGGGGAAAGGAGGGAAAGGAGTTACAGAGGAATCTTATCCATGTTTTGTTCTTTGTGTGCTCATGTTCCTATTTTTTTCCTTGTAATTTAGGGAGGAGAAAAAAATGTTCCTTAACAACCCTTACACTAACTTCACCACCCTGATCTCAAAGGATAAACCAGGTATTCACAGTTTCCTGTTCCTGCTCCTACTTTAGTGTTGTAAATCTAAGGAAAGAAATTTCATAAATGCCAAATATCCCATACATCCTGAGAAAAAAAATCAGCTCTAAAAGCATTTCTATGCTATTATTTTTGTATGTATTTTTTCCCTGTTTGTCAATGAAAGACGATTTTTTTTCTAGACATCCGTACTCACGTGTAAAGCCATCTCCAAGTTCTCCTGCTTAGGTTGAAAAAAATCTCCCATGGTATATTAGTATTAGTATTAGTATTAGTATTAGTATTAGTATTAGTATTAGTATTAGTATTTTTCCCAAGCCATCATGAAGATCTGTCTGGTTATTGAACAAAAAAAGGAAATTCCTTGAGAACCAGTTCTTCTTAAATGTCTCAGCAGAATCGTGTCACCCTGTATTGCATCCAACATGCACAAAAGACATATAATCCCTTATATCATAGCATATATAGTAAGATGTAGGTTTCTAAAATGATAAAAAAGTCTAAGTACAGGTAAAAGTTCTCATAGTTTTGAACTATCTATGCAAAAAATGCCAGTTTTAAATGCTGTTGAACTGGGAGAAGAATGAGGCTTTAAGGAGCTAGTTCTAGAGCACACTGACAGAAAGTATACAGCAAGTAGTAAAACTGGTTGAAAGTCACATTAGCAATTACACTTACAGAAAAAAAAATGCAATTTGTTGGAAATGAACCAGTTTCATTCACGTTTACTTGACTTTAACTGAAATTCTCTGGAAAGAGAATCCTGTCAAAACAAGGGTAGCCCAGTCAGACAAGGATTAACAAAGCCATATGTATAGCAGCATCTCTGGCTTAGAAGTGTGACTGTGCTAGGAGCAGTCAGCCTCCCCAGCTTTTGCTGGAGCCTCTCCACTTTGTTCTGCATCTGAATGTTCAGAGCCCAGAGCCAGTAACCCCCTCCCTGCCTTGCTGTGACAGTGCTGGCCTGGGCCAGCAGAGATGAACATTTGACTTCACTCCAAACTCAGAAGAGCAGAGATACTGCCACTTCAGCACTATTTAAGAGACTGCTACCACCATCTGAAGACATGCCACAAAGCCAGATTTTGATTTAGAAAATATTTTTTATCACAGAACAGCATCTCATGGCCAGCAAACTGAGCTCGCAGTCAAGAACTACATGGAGAAATATGTAGAAATATGTCTGTGTGCTCAGAGTGTGCTCTTGAGTAGTTAGGCACACATGAATCTGTGAAAGACTGTAAATATTCCCCAAAATCAAGTGTTAGAGCAATGAGAGTGGGCTACACCCTGTTGAGTTCATTCACATGAATAATCCCAGGGCTTTCTGTCAAACTGTTTGTGTCAATAAGGCAAACAAGTCTTGGCCTGTTCCAAACATTGTTTGTTGCAGATTGCAACAGAGCAAATGTAATTATGTGAGAGAAAGGCAGCAGGAGCAATTCCTAAAGGCAGGACATCATTAAGATTTCATAACAAGCACATTTTCCCAAGGGATCCAGAGGAAACGAGAGCCATGGATTTCCTGAGGCCAGACTCTATGTTTGGCTTCATACATCCAACTGCATTTTTAATTGCAGCATTCACTTGAAAGACATAAAGTTCCTCAGGAAGTGAACATGATTTGGAACAGGTCCTAAAATAATGCCCAGTCCCTCATCTTACACAACATGAAAAGAAGAAAAGAAAAATCCCAGAATAGGACTACATGACAATTTGGCTTTGGAGAACTACCATGTGCAATTTTCTCTGGATAATAGAGAAATAAATGTCTGTGCTGCAAGGGAAGGCAGTTGTTGCGTGTTTTGTTGATCAGGGTATCATCAGTGAGAAGAACCAAGTTTATAGGACAACCTGAAACAAGTAAAGAAGTGTTAAGAGTAAAAGAAATAAAAGATGGCTAAGGAGCTCTATATATCCAGCAGAAATGGGAAGAGGTACTGGTTGGACTTGGATTCAGATTCATTATAAGATCAAGAATCAACAAAATTCCTTGCCTTAACATTTCAGCAAACTATCATAGGTTGAAAATGGTGCTCAGGGTAGCTAGTCACATCTTTGCTTGGAGAAAGTCAACACCTACACTCAGTCCGGGTTCCTTTGGCTTTTCTAGTCTAGTGAAAACTGAATTATGCATTAAGAAAAAAGCACATGCCAACTGGTTTTAATTAAAGGTAGTGCTTCCAAAATTGTCCTTCAAGTAGGAAATTTCCTGATGGAAAAAAAGAACTTAAGAAAATTGCCCCATTACATGTCTGTGTTTGGGTAACTAAAATCATTCACACATCAGCACATCAACATCACAACACTGGCACGTGAGCTGATATGCAACAGGGAAAATCAGTCTTGTAGCTGTGCATGAAACTGTGTAAGTAGTTTTATAAACACACAAATCCATATACTATAGAGAGACAAATAAGAAGGTCCCAGGACCTACAGCCAAACTTCTCTCTCATAAAAAAGGACCATTTCTATTGGATCTAATGTGAGAGAACTCCTGTGTGTGGATTTTACCAAGCTCTGCTACGTTGCAGTACTATTTTTGAATTGCTCTACTTCAAAATTTAATCAAATCCACTCCTTTGTGACAATAATACACTGCTTCATAATAATGAAGCTTAATGAACAGAATTAAAAGTTGATTAATTGTAAGCACAGTTAAACACAGAAATGCTTTGCTTCTTTGCCATAAAATCTGTCTACTGTTAAAAACTCGTCACTTGCTGTCTTCTCCCACTCTGGATTTTTAAGCAGCTTTTATGGGTTTTTCAGTTCCTGCCTGCAATTTAAATCCACCTTTTTTTTTTGTCCTCCTTGACCCTTCATCCTCCTGCCCTTTCCTTTAGCTAAAGACGAAAGGCCAGGTCAAGAAAATCTGTGATACTCATCTGATATTGCCACAAGCTTTTTGCTTCTTTTTAAGAGAGTGTAACAGCAGGGGAAGGCATTGTCCCACACCAGCAGAGAGCCAGACAGAGACGCTCCCTCCTCCTGCTCATTAGCTGAGCTGCCAGGAGCGTGGTGCTGCCTTGCAGCTGGGGAGGTCTCAGTTCCATCCTCAGCACATTTCCAACCTCTAAACATCAGGAAAGTAAAAGAATGTATTTCACACATCAGACAGAGCAAGGAGACAAATAGATGAGGATATAAAATATTGAAAGGAGAAGATAGAGGCTGACTTTGCCCGGGGAAAATAATGTTGGGAGTTTCATGCTGCATTCTGTGCATATTTTTCATCTGATTTTGTCTTCATTCAATGACCTTACCTAAATAATATTTTCATCTCAGTCTCATAAATGCCAATGAAGACAAAGTTTTCACAGAAATGTATTGAGCAGACACATCCTTCAAAAAATGCTGCTGGAAGACATCCCAATGTACTTACATAAAGACAAATACTGAGCCCTCTAGAACCCTTGGAAAATCTTTATCTGAGATATATTTCTTGTTGAATACTGTGTTTGGTTAATTTGACATTATATTTTTAGGGTCCTAAGTCACTTGACCAATAAGGAAAGGGACTACTTCTCCATTATACACAGAAATCAGGAACAATATGTTCTACTGGCTTTTTTCTAAGAAGGAACCATAATTCTAAAAAACTATTTCTGTCTCCAGACACATAAAGAAGTATTAATTCTAAGGAAAATATTTTGATTTTCTACTTACCAAATCTTCACACATATGCCACAATTCAAAAATACCCAAAAAGTGAATCAGAACTTTAAAATAATTTAGAAGTTTAAAATTGTTTATAAAAAATATCGATTTCTGAGTCAATATGCATTGCATGTATGTACTTCTCAAAGGTCTAGAAAATAGGCAGATGATACAAAGTCTTATCAAAAATATAAATGTAGTGTGTCAAGTGAAAAATAATAGTGATTAGCTTAACAGCGTCTTGGGTATGTATCTTTTATAGTACATGATGTATGGGGAGTGTGGTTTACTCAGGTTACAGAATTAAAACAGTAGGAGGTCTAATCTGAATTAATATAAAGGTTCAGTGGGAAATATTGATAGATTTAAGTATGATTCCTTGTAATATGCTATTTTATACATCTACAGTTTGGTCAATGGGGAAAATGAGCAGCATAGACTAAAATTACACTGTATTCCTCAAAGACATTTAACAGAAGTTTAGAAGGAAGCACAACACACAAATTGCTTCCATTAATTCGGGCCACAGCTCATGTGGTGTATGAAATTGCTGTGATTTTCCTTACTGTGCACTGTGTCTTTAAAAGTCTGAGAGGTGCCTGCCACTTTTCAAGACAGATTTGATAAGATGTGCTGTGCCATCCACTGCAAATTTCCCTTTGTTGTTGCTTTGTTGCTTTTGTCATCAAAAACACATCTCCCAGCAAGGACAAGACGACCACAGCAGCGCAAAAGCCAAGTTTATCCAACAAGGATCATGCAGCTGCCATGTCAGGGTCTCTATGGATTTTGGGTGCAGATGAACTATGAAAAATGTTGCACTGCTGAGTGAGCATCAACCACCACAGGCACCCATCCAGTGCAGGAGATCCCAGTCAACTCTCTGGTATCTCTTTCTAGAATCACAGAATCATTTTGGCTGTAAAAGATCTCTAAGATCATTGAATCCAGCCTTTGACCTTTCAGTAAGTGAAACTATGGTTTGCTGAAACCTCTGTCCAAACATGTCGCTTCCCTTTCCTCTCTAATGCTTGTAACACATATTTTGCACCTATAAGCCTTTAGAAGATTTGAATAAACAACCTTGTAGGCTGGTTACTTTGCACAACTGAAGAAAACCCTCTGAAAATGAAAAATGGCAGGTAGACCATCCACAGTGATTATCAATATGACCATGTCCTACCTTTCCTGAAAGGTAGGTAAAAACTCTTTTTTTACTGAAAACTTTCCATGCCAGTGATCCCATTCTTTTCAATAGAACACATCCACTCCTTAGTACTGAATCACAAAAGGGCTTAAAAATCAGACTCATAAAGTGTCCAGGCAACAGAAGTAGTCATTATTCTGTAAAAAGCTTTTTTATCTTTTGGTAACAAAAGAACATACAGATAGCCATGAGCTCTCATTGGCCTCAGAGTGCCAGGTGACTACACCAAATTATGGCAAATCTGCAGCTATAGAGAAATATTGCAAATTTGCTCCAGCAAAATGTCCTGCTCAACACTAGAGAGCCTGGCTGAGTGTTTTCTGGTAACTCCTTATGCCTGTGAGTGCCACTGCTATTTGGTGGGGAAAATGAAAGCCTGTTAAGTGCACAGGTAAAATGACAAGCACCTTGCTGTTCTCTAAAAACCCTCCTGATTGCATATCACTCACTTTAAATTCTGATTAGAAGAAAGCATTGAGAATCTCAGCTGGGAATACAAAAGGATGCACGGACTTAGCTAAATGCACAAACTACCAGGGTGAGCAGCATTCATTCCAAGGCAAACTACTGGGACAGCCACTATCCAGAGTGAGCATATGGTCTCACACTGCATCATTTACAATGAAGCATTGCAAATTTTTTTTTTTTTTTAAGAGAACCACCTCTCATGCAAATATAAGTCCTCTAGGTAAAACTAATGTTACTGGCATGAAGCACTAGGGGCAGAATTATTTATAACCTTGGAGATGGAAAAATAAAAATACACAAGGGAGACTTAGAAGGCTGGTCAATATGGAAGGGCTAAAATCAGGAGGATGGTGAGTCTTGGCATGATTTTGTAAATACCTGGCTAGAGCTTACAATTAGAGGCTAAAACAGAGTGGAGGACCAGCTGGGGACAAAACAGAAGAAAGTAGGACATGGTCATATTTATAATCACTGTGAAGTACTAGCTGTTTTCAGATGGTTTTCATCACTTGTCTGCAGAGACAGAAGAGCAAATCTTCCCTGTGAACATGGAAATATTTATTAGAAAGGATCAGATGGGGCAAAAAATGAAACCAAGACTTACTAAGAAGTGTTGGAAGTGACTGAAGTGGAGGATAAGAAAAGTAAATATTGAATTCCTACAGAAGGTCTTGGAAGGTAAGAAGAAATGCAGATTGTCTTCTTAATTTTTCAGAATTTGCAACAAGACTTAAAGTGTTTTATTAGTTAAATGTAGAATAATGCTCCCCATGATGCCATTAATCATTTAGGATATCCTGGAGCAAGTGATTCTGCATACTCACTTCATCTCAATTTCTTTCTGTCATTGTGTTCCTGCACTAACAGCCCAGCTGTACTTGGTGTTCATTGTCATTTTCTAGTAGCCAGCTAATGGCACTGCTGTAAAGCAACAAGCAGCTGGTGGCACAGCACAAATAAGTATTATTCAACATGAATTATGAATGGCATGGAAGTACTAAGAAAAAATTAACAAAGTACATGTCATAAAGTGTCCCAACTCTTCTCCCATCCCCAGCTGCCAACCCATCTCTGAATGCTGCCTAAGCAAGGGAAGGGGCCAGCACAGAGCTCTGGCTTGGTTTGGATGCCTCACACAAGTTGTGAAGTTGTGTTACTGACACACAAACTTGGGTGAGTCCCTGCCTGGGAGCAGGTAGAAGTGAGGAGAGATCTGCACCTAACCCTGTGGAGTCCCTGGGCTATTCTGCAGTAACAAATGAACTATTCAGGTTTGTCCTACACAAACTGCCCCGCCAGGCAAACACTGCTAAAATGTGAGGCAGTGCTCTTGGGGAAGGATGAAAAGATAAATCTGAATCTACCAGCAGCATAGAATAGGACTGGGACATGACAGGCAGGTTGCAGTACAGTCACAATCCGTATTTGAGAGAGTGCCTTCAGCAAAGGTTTGGTTTGCATGATGGAAGTCACTGGAAGGCAGAAAGCTCATTGTTCAGCTGTAAAAATGGTGTGAGGAACAAAAGAGGACTGGCTGTTTTAGTGCTGATACTGCTACAGGGAGGAGACAAGAAATCCTTGTCACAATATATTGTTGAAATGAGGATGAAATAATGTCTGTGTCTACCAGTGATATTGGGGGGAGGCTGAATATATAAGACAGCATCTGTAAGGCCAATGCACCTGGTGATTTCTTGGATCCTATATTTTCATTTTATAAAGGGATACATAAATTAAGATCTCAAGGAATGTATGGTTTGTTCCTGGATAATGGGATTTTCAAGATATATAGAGTTGGTTGTTTCTTTTTAAAATGAAATTCTCTTTCAGAAGGATGGTGGAGATTCAGTGGAAAAGTACTGTATTGATATAGTCAGAACACAGCCCCAATAAAAACTTTAAAAAATGGAGCCTTTAAGTCACACACTGGGACCTTCATCCTGCAAAGGCTTCATGAAGTTACTTGCCTTTAAGTATTGCAGTTAGTCTCACTGATTTCAATGTACTTGTCTTCATGGATAAAGTAATATTCCATGGGTCTCAATAGCTCACAGGCTGCAAATACTGTATCACAGTACCATTTATATATACAAATGGTAAAGGGATTCCCTGTTCACATATTTAGTTGGCCAAGTCCAATTAGCACATACTTTATTCAAACACAGTTTGATGTCAATGAAGTCTTTTACTTACACACATCTTTAAAAAAACCTCTTATTTATAACTGAAGATAAAAAAAGGACTGTTATTTTAGTTGGTAGCCCATAAGTGGTTTCCTAGGAGAAGTAAGGATGGGTTGTTTTCAGTTGACCCAGTATAAAATTACCTCCTGTAAAAGTTCTCTCCAAGATCCAGCATGAAGCTGTTAATGAGTAGTGCTACATTCATCTGTAGGTGGAGGAGCTTCCTGAATGCAGAATGAAGTATGGGTGCCCCTCCATTCCACAGGAGATATTAGTACATGCTCAGAAATATTCACAAAACAAAGCAGAGCTTTTAGATAGCATGAGGTTCACACTAATTCTAGCATAGTTCTTGTCATTATTATTGGACCACCGGTGTACCCAGAAGTCAGAGAATCTCAATACCCACAAAACCTCATTGAATATTAATGCCAGAACCCTTACAATAGTGGCTAATAATGCAGCTTTTCTCTGCCATGTGAATTACACATCAATATTAATGAAGGCTTTGTTAACATTCCATGTTCTTTCCCTTCTGTGTCTCTGCCAGGATTTTGGACTGGTTTATGCCAACAATGCAGACTTACATGTCAACCCTGAGCAGGTCCCAGACATTTCAGAAAGGGCTTGTTTTTGCAAATGTGCATTTCAATTAAGAAGTATGCCACATCAATGTTGCTTTAAATTGACGGCTGTTCAGTTCTGCTCCCCTGCACAGGACAGATGTCACTTTATATGTTTTCATCCTAAAAGTAACATACAGAGGGCTGTCTTTTATTTCAAAATGTTATTACAGCAGCCTTTGTATAAAAACTAACACAATCATTCACAATCATACATGGTTCTTCTTCTTCCCAGCATCAGATGTATGAAGAAAAGGCAATGATTCTGTGATTGGAAACAGAGATGTGTATTTTCTGGTTCTGTAAGAGCCCAGGGTGCAGTTCACACCGAGTTCTGCTATTCTAAACAGGAAACTATTCCAGTGCTTTGAACCTTCATATGAAATTTAAATGTAATTGCCAGAAGCATTAGCTTATTAATAAGAGTAGAAAAGCATCATTACTAATTATCGTGAGCTTAATTTGCATTTTCTAAACATTTACATTATATAACCTAACTATGTAACAGCTGCTTGCATGATTTCCAACTCAGCTCTTTTCCAAAACGAGTACCCAACACCAGCAAATAATAAGTGTTGCTGTGGACTTCTCCCATCATACTTCCAAAAAGGACTTCCAAAAAGGAGTTCCAAAAAGGAGTTCCATCAGCCACAAAAGCAATGCATTTTTTAATGAATACCAAACCACTTCATTTCAGCACAGCTGATCAGCCATGTGGAATGCTCCATCAACTGATCCTGTTTCAGAGGTAGATCCCGCAAGATATCTGCAACAAATTACCTCTTTGAAAGAAGGATTCAATTGGTTTGCACTAATCTAATTTAGAGGAGTCGAGAATAAAATCATACTTGGACTTAATCTCATCTGAATACAAACAGTACAAAAATGGTGTTGATAAGTAGCTGATGTAATGCTCTACCACACCATGGGGCTTTTGTACTGATCCCACCCCCTTTGAGGAGAACTCTCAGCAATTCCCAATGCTGTCTCTGGGATTAAGACTTGAAATTGCATGTTTTGCATAGAACATCTGGAACTTAATGTCACAAGATTAAAGGAAAAAAAGAAAAAAAAAAGCTGGCTATTTGCAACAGTTGTCATTACATGGAAGTGACCAGCTCCTAGATAGATCCAATTTGACCAGTTCCTAAATAGATCCAATATGCCCATCACAGGACCGTGGTGAGAAAGGAAATCAATATTTTACTTATCACAGTAGAAATGCAAGGCAACCAACACAGACCCAAACCTGACCAAATCATGGGGTATGTCTACTTATAAAATTATTTTTTTCTAAACTTAGGTTGAAAGTGGTCTGAAATTGATGCTAGCAATAAAATGAAAATGTTTTTCTTCCTTCAAAGCAAGCATTCCAGATTTTGGCAACTTCAAGAGAAACTGTCATTTTGAGCTGTGCCATCAGGTCAACAGCAGCAAAGAATGGAACCCATTTTACAGGACTGAATACCCTTAAAACCCTGTATCTAAGATAATTGGTCTTTAAGGCATCACATTTCATTTAGAGACACATCTATTTTCTGATTTGCTGTGTAGATTTAAGTTAATTCAGCCATTTTACCATACCTGTAAAATAATGACAATCTGTGCCCAATAGGACGCTTAAGTTTGAATTCACTAATATTTGCAAAACACTCTGAAGTGCTGCAATTCAGATAGCAATATGAATGTAAAATCTCACTGTGCCATGCCTACTGTCTTTAAATTCATAAGCTTTACCTGGAAGTACAGTTTTTTCTAAGAAGAAATAAAATAAATCTTTCTTACTCAATACCAGAGAAATAACTAGGTGAATATGCAGGGAGTAATTTTAAATGAAAATAATTGCAAATTGAGCATGGAGAACTTAAACCTTGCAATATGTTCTGATCATCTTAGACAGGAAACAAAAATTAATGGATGAAAAGCAAATTAGGTACAGAGGTGCACAAATTAAGTACAAAGGATCTGTTGATCATCATGTCCAACCTTACAACACTGGTTTGTTGGCAGTTGGCTCTCTGGTTATTCACCAGTTCTGTTGCCTTCACAAAATATGCCAAAACCACAAAATCAGGCAAAAAGTTAATATTTGTGAGTCTGGAGACCACATGTGTGAAACCATTGCCCGCTAAAATCCTCTTCAGTCTCTGAGCATCCTTATTTCTTCACACCTTTGCAAATAAATGTCTCAGCTATCATAAGAGCATTTCCATGTTTGGATTAGTTTGTCCCCAGATTAATGTAAAGTTTCCTGGATGATTTGAAATTTTCTGCCACGTTTCACATCAAAACCCTGGAATGAAGAAAAACTGAAGGTTGGCTCCTCAGGCAACAGGAAGAACGGGAACAAAACCCCTCATCTCTGTAGTTCAGAAAGGAAAACACATAAAATTTGTCATTTACTGTAGGGGGAATTTAGTGAGTTACCCTCAGTGTGAAGAAAATATGGTTTCTGATAACAGGTACTGTTTTGGCATTAACAGCTGTCCAAGCCCACTTCCAGCTATAAGCTCTTTATAAAAGTTTGTCTTCTGGGAGTGTTCACATCTGAAATCTGTACTTTACCTTCAATTTGATTCCAGTAGTTGTCTGGAAGTACAAACCCAGCAGGCTGAATTCCTACTTTATGATGATTTCACATATTTAAAGTATGCTCCTGGAGGAAATAGGATTCGTGGATTAAGGCATTTACCCTATTTAATTTTCTATTTTCATGGCCTCAAACAGAAAGCAGAATTTCATGATAAACAAATGCCAGCATGGACTAAAACAATTCCCACTTATTATTCACAGCAGAGGTAAAACAGGATTTCAAAGGCTGAAACATGCCCTCAATTTACATCCTGTTTCATTTGTCACTAAATCTGTTTGCTGTTGGGAGGGCATTTGCCATTCTGTTCTATTAGTCATTCAGTTAAAGCAAGACTTGTAATTAACACTTGTAATAATTAGGCATTGGTTTGGTTTGGTTTGGAATCAACCTCTGTGTTTTAATTAAATCTCAGGAACTGACAAAAATGGATATAGGTTTTTGTTTAGCCAAATGATTAAGTGGCATTTTTTTCTCATCTTTTTTGTAGAAGCCATGCTATTTTCTACTCTGAATGAGTAGGAATGTTTCATTGTGGATTTAAACAAACAGTTTACAAATAATTACTTTTTCTGTTTTTAATGTTAATGGAAAATGTGTTCTAAAAAACAAATCGTTGCCCTCACACAGAATGCTTCTCTCAAAGGACATATTATCTTTATGAAAACACTAGGTCAGCCAAACGTATCATATATTACAGATGATTTATTCTTTATTGGGAAATGGGGGAAAAATATCCTCACACTGAGCTCAACCTATCCCAGTAAACCTGTTACACAAACAGTTTGTCCACCAGCAAACAGACACGCCAACCTACTGTGACAGATTCCAATTATAAGAAAAATATATCTTAAACAAATGCAACCCTTGTGTACCCAATGGCACAATTCAATAATTGCAAAGACGACTGGACCATCTGTGCTTCAAATTTATGGCCTTATCATGTACAGTCAGACCTTTCTAAAGTAGCTTTTCAGAGGAGCAGGACTTGAAAGAGCTGAGTGAGTGTGCCTGCTTTAAGGAGGTTGCAAAAATTTTGCAATGCTATTTTGTTGATCAGAAGGGGAAAATTACAGGTAAAACTAAGATGAAATTAAGAAGTAATGTGCTGAAGAAATGTGATATACAGTTTCCTATTTCCATTTGCTATAGATACATCTTTCCCAAGTAGCAGCTAGTTTCAAAATTAGTGTGATTTAAAAGAGTCAGTGCACCACAAAAGAAAGCCAGAATAGCAGAGCCAGTCAAGATTTTGCAGCAAGTTTCTACTCCAAGATTCATTACACACCCTTTTAAGTGGCTCTCTGGTGGAGATATGAAGCTCACATAGAAATATGAAGAAAAGATATTAAAATTTAGAGAGACTGTTCTGCAATGTCAGGAAGAAGTCCATTTTCTTCCCTCACCTCTACCCCCAAAAAGATAGAGTAAATGGTATTATTTCATACACATTCAACTGTTCCTTGTCAAGTAATTTTAGCTCAGAAGTTATAAATATGCCAATGGATTAATGGATACACAGGGGACAACAGAACAATGACAAAACAAGCTAATCTGTGCAGAGAGAAATTAATAAAGGGCATTCAAATTCACTGGAAAAAGATAAAGCGAGTAAAAAGATATCCTAGCATCCACTGCAAATAGTTTACAGATAAGTAATGAGTATAACTATTACAGGGAGACATGTTTTAAAATCTTCACTTGGTTGAGTTTGATGCCAACTGCTTTTATTTCACTCAGTAGAGTTATGGATGAAATGGAGCTTTTAAAGGCAAGAGAATGTGATAAAACTGGGGACAGAAGAAAAAGGATCAAACCAAAAATAAAATAAAGTAAGGGTAATACAGTAAAGTTAAAGTCCTGATTAAATGTACAGGAAAAATAGATACACCAAACTGGAGATAAGTAGAATGAGGGAAAAGAGCTCAGAGTCTGAGATAAAGCACTAAGGAGAGAGAAAGAAAGAAAGAAAAAGAAAGAAAGGAAGAAAGAAAGGAAGAAAGGAAGGAAGAAAGGAAGAAAAAAGAAAGAAAGGAAGAAAGGAAGAAAGGAAGAAAGGAAGAAAGGAAGAAAGGAAGAAAGAAAGAAAGAAAGAAAGAAAGAAAAGAAAGAAAGATTTGTACTAATTTAGCAGGTTTTAAAATTAATAGAAGTCAAGTTAGAAACAACATGCCTCATAAATATCATCTTTTCACAGCATGCAATTCCTGTCCTTAGGGAAGTAAGAACATTACTCATATTGGTTTTCCTTGGCAGACTGAGGCATTTAGCAGGGAGAAGGCTTGCCAGTGCCTTGCAGTAGTGAGAAAAATGAGACTTTTTGCTAACAAGTCCCAGTCCAGATGCCGCTAGAAAGCTTTAGCTGGGACTCACCAAGAGGATATCACTCTTACACAAACTCTTATCTGGAAGGGAGAGAGAAAACCACTAGACAGTCCATGTGAAAGTGAACCCACCCAAAGGTGGAAATTACATAATCTTTCTAGAATTAGGCTGGTCCCATTTAGGCCTTAATCCCATTTAGGATGGAGAAATTAAAAAAAAATAGCAATACTGTGGAATGAATAGAACCTAAGCTTGCTTTCTTGCTTGCCTTCTTCAGCCAAGCAACTGAATTCCAGGGACTTTGAGCAGATATTTCTCATTTGTCTGTGCTTCACTCAAGGGCTCATTGCTGGGGACAGATGCTTTTTGACAACTGTTCCCTACTTTCACAGAGATAGTTTGGATTTCTGAGCTTTCCCTCCCTGAATTAGACAGCCATAGTCATGGATTAGGTCATTTTTTAAATCTCTTTTTTTCTCCCTAAAAACAAGCCTGTTTTATTACGTATGAGAAAATGAAGAAGCCTTCAAAAACTGTAGGAGGCTGACAGGAGAGGGTGGCTTCTATATTAGATGAAGTCCCACATACAAAATAAACCTCCCAGTGCCTTCATTAGAAGCTGGATTTTAGCTAAGGTTCATCTCTGCTTTACATTTTCTACCTCCCAGTTTTTCCTTACTTGTGGTTTGATACCTGGACACCCAATTCAGCTCAACCTCAAATGAAATCACTGTCCTAAAATTGCACTGAGAAATATGACCACATGCACACAAAAATAAAATTTTAAAAAAATCATACACATTAGTGATGTTTTATATATTTGTATTGTGTAAGAACTGGTCCATGGTAACCCCAATGTGCTGCCCAAATGGTGATGAATTTGATGAGACTTTTTCTCTTGCCTTTAAAGCACTTTCAGGGGATGCCCTAGAAGAGCTGCAATTCTGCCAGCTCTGCATGTCCAGTGTAGCTACAGCATGAGGCAACAATTTTTCAGTCTCTGGGTATGACTTAGGTTTCACACGAGGAGGAGAAGAAGCGATTGTGATCATAGCCTGGGACAGTGTCATACATGTCACCTGTGCCACCATCTGGGGTTTGGCAGACAAAGGCACAGAGATGGAGGCTGAAATCCCCTCCTTACATTTAACATTTTCAGTTAAAGCTCTAAGCAAAATGTTTTAGGGGATGAAGTTTAGTCTTAGATTTAATATTGCAAAATATACGCATTTTATCCTCACTCACACTATTTTGCAGGTACAGCCTTCTCATAATCATATTCCTACCTGTGTTACAGAATGAATTTGAGATGCTTTAAATAACTTTTTTGCATTCCGAGTTGGAAAGAAACTTTTGGAAACCTGAGCTAATCATAGCACGCACTTCCAGAACACAAGGCTCTTGAAATGACTAATATTTTAATAGCTCCTTTGTTTCAAATCAGCTGCAAGATTCTTTGTTGCTTTAACAATAAATATACTAGGGAGGAATAAAAGTCCCTTTTCTCTTTCTATCCTTACAGACCCCAGCCCACACTTTGTCACCACACAGGCTACAGAAGTGGGGGCATTTCACACTTCCTTGCCTGTAGTGACCTCTGGGATTCAAGGACATGGTTGGTGCTTTGCAATATTCTGAATTACATTTTCTTTGTCAGTCTTTTTTTAATATTACATTTGATTCATATACCAAACAAAAAAAAATTATTTCAAAGTAAAATCATGAATGCTTTCTTTTCAAAAAGCGTCACAATAGATTAATTTTGTGAATTTGGAAAATACTTTTAAAATAGGCTGCCTTCCTATTTTAGGAAAGAGTCACTTCTTTCCAATAAGCAAAGAACTGACATTAAAAGAATCAAATATAAAAAAAAATCCCACCACATCAACAAAGAGATTTTTGCCAGATGAAAGAGGCAGTAAAGGAGGACAGAAGTAAACCTTGGGATGTAACAAAGGAAAGGAAGGAAAGAGGGGAGGGGGAATCTCCAAAACTTTCCCTACTAATGAATTCCAGGGGAAAAGCTAGTAAAGCATGTTAATGAATAGCCAGATGTTTCTAAAGTCAGGAAATCTTCTCTTCCTCTCAATTTCAGACTAGAGTGAACTCCCTTTCTTGCTGTCAGTTCTTTGGTACACACTGGAAACTCACTCAGATGTTTTTTGTGCACCTCTTGCAATGCATATTAAAACCAAAGGAAAAATCTTTGCACCATTTGGGTTTGGAGCAGTCTCCATGTATTGCTATCCCAGGGTTAATGCCACACGCCAGTTTGCTCTGAGATGTGACACCACATTTTCCACTACAAGAAGCTTGCCTTTCTTGTGGCCTTTTCAATTATATACAGAATAAACTGTTCTTGTAGCTATTGAGCCAAGATTTCAAAAGATTCAAGACAGTGTCCATAATTCAGCCAGTCAGTTACTTTTCCAAATGAATGATCACCCTGCCATTTGGGTTTTGTTTAAGTTCTGAGCTCAGCAAGGCTGTTCAGCTGAGCAGATCCCTACATGTTCTCAGATCAGAGTCTCCATTTATAGTGAGACAGCATCTGAGGAATTAGCATCTCCTCATCCTCTTCTAACATTCAGCAGACAAGATGGGTCTGTAGTATAACATGTCAGAGAACTACAAAGTCCCTTTGGACAAGCCTCTGTGAGAATTAGATCCTCAGGATCATTTGACAAGTGTTGTTCCTTTTTCTTTGTTCCTCCTGTTGTCCTCCATGGCAGGTAGAAAATGAGCAATTAGAAGGATCTGATGTCTTCCTGTATTCAATAAAAAGAGATGTGGAAGAGGCTGTCATTGTGTCAACCCATTTCATCATCACTGCCTTAAAGAGGCTTTCTCATCTCCCACCCCAGCTATTAAAGGGGCAGAAACTAATTTCCTTTACAATTTCTGTGGCCAGGCCTAAGCAGCTTAAGGAGCAGTCTTGTGAGTGTGCTTAGAAAGAAGTTCCACAGCTTCTGCTGGGAAAGGAGTTCACATAAATTAGAGCTCGTTGAGCATCATTACAGCTTGTTGCCTATGGTATTTCCTTCCCCCAGGGTAAAGGAAATAATCTTGATTAATGACACCCCAAAAAAATCATTTTTCTCTTTAATTCACTAATTGGTTAATCTTTTGTGACATCAAAGAAGGCTGCAGCATTCACAAAAAAATAGTCAATGCAAAAGCCAGATTTCTTGTGTATTTGCCATGTGTGCTTTGTTTCCTGATGTAATTCCTAACTGAAAAGGAATGAAAAATTGAAATCTCCAGTTTACATGAGAAATGGCAGTTTTGAGCTCCCTATCAGACACCTCATTTTCTCTACATTAGTCACAATCAGACAGACAAGCCTCTGTCTTGTTGAGCTACATTTAGCAGTCTGTCTGAACTGCAAATTTAGATGACATCCAAATTACACAGACTCAGCCACTAGGTTACACTAATGCAAAGTAGGAGAAAAAGAATCAAGACTATTGATTTTTTTGGTTCTTTCTCTGTCATATTCCCTTAAAGGCATTTACCAAGGCTTTTAAGATCTTCAGCATTTTCACAAAGGAACAAATTACGTGCAAATAAGACTGCCTTAATCTATTCTTCCCTGCTTAGATTGTTCCTTCTGTACAGTCATTATGTGTTTTTCACGCTGCTGCTGCAGTTTACTTGATCCACTTTCATGCACCATGTGGTCAATATATATGTTGGAGAGTAACTGTGGAAAAGCACATCTCTTGCACCTGCCTATGATAATCAAAACCTTTTTGCTAATTCCCTGCAATCCAAACACATCACACATCTCTCTGCTCCTTCTTGCAGCTGTTTCATCAATTTGATGCCATATTCTGCAGAACACTCTTCTGATCACATTTCCATTCTCAGACAACTTGATTTTTGCAATGAATATTTACAGGAGGTTCACAACCATGTCACTAATACAAGAAGCAAAGACCACATATTCTACTGACAAATAGAGCTGATTTTCAAAGTACTGAACCTCACAACTCTGTCAAAGCCTAACAGCCCTGTTCACTCTGACTCATGTTAACATGACTCCATTAAAGCCACGAGTAGCTCTACTGAACTCTTGCAATGAGATAATTGTCTGGTGCGAATTTCTAAACAACACTGAAGGCAATAAATGTACATATTATTTTCTGCCTGCCAGTGTTTGCAGGGGAGCTACAGCTGCAATCCTGCCCAAAAGTATTTAACTGAGAAAGAAGCTCTTAGAAAACACTCTCCTTGGAGCAGACTGTCACTTCAGGGTAGGTACAACACCTAGCACAGTGGGCCAAAGACTCAAGTTTTTAGATGCTATGGCTAATATTAAATAAATAACATCAGAGCTTTCAAGCTCTCCCTTCTTTGAACCAAGAGAACTAGGAAGAGCTCTTCCTAGCTGATCTCTCTAAGCAGCTGTATAGGCTTTTTTAGCATAGTTAGCAAATTACAAACTCATTAAGCACTGCATATGGTACTGTCACTTTCCATGAAATCTGAAGCTCACATACTTTCCTTCTAGGCTGTTCACATGCTTCCTGTTGGAGCTGAATGTATGTGCCATCAGGCACTAATATGCCCCTTATGTATTGCCATTTGTGTTTGTTTGATTTTGTTTTCATGGGCTCCTGGGCTTCTGACTTTTCAGCCTGCAAAGTTACATGGCCTGGATTTTTTCCCTGTATCTATGAAAAGAAATTAATTTGTCTGCCCTTGGTTTTTTTACTTACTAGAGGACCCCATCATCCATTTTCTGTTCCAACTCACATGTCACCGATGCAGGCAAAAAGTGAGCCTCATGCTGGCTTTTGGTGGGCTTTTCTCCCTGAAAATTGAAGGTCTTGTGGAAGAGAGTTGCCACAGGCAGGTAAATTTGACCAAACACGTGCTTAGTAATTTTTTTCCCTGCAGGAAAACAAATTCGTTTGGAAAGCACTAACAAATGTCTTGTTTATCATTCTAAGCCAGGCTAGCACGTTTTTCTTCTTCTCTCTTGTAATACAGAGACATTTCCATCCCTAAGATTTACATTTTCCCTAACAATTTTTCTTTTATCTGACCTTTCTGTACTAGAATTTTACTTCAGACCTCTCTTTTTACTGACCCAGATGGAACAAAATTTAAGCAAAACCTTAAATTTTTTTTAGGTTTATCTATCTTCCTTCCTTTTCTTACTTCCACCTCTCCAATCTTTTAACCGTTTTCCATTCACACTGATTTTTTTCCCTTCTAGACTTCATCCAAATCACAGAAGCAGCCTGTTTAAGGTATCTGCAATTTCCTATGTTCCTTTTTAATCAACACTACAAGTTTATAGCATTGCTATGGGCTTATAGCATCATTGAGTCACTGAAAGATAATACAAAGATTGAGTAGAATTTGAATGAGGCCTAAAAATTAATTTGAATTACAGAAGCATGGATGTTCATCCTCTGAACATTTCTCTTTTCCAATCAGTTTAGTCTGTCTATTTCCATTAAAACAAAATTTATGTAGCTGGCACAGAGAGATGAAGAGAACAGAGATGATTTAGGGTCTAGAAATGGAATAAAATATGGCACCTTCAGCAGAAATTACAAGGGGAAAAGAAAATAAAAAGAATGAAAAAAAGTTGCCTGTATCCACAGGACTACAGCAAGGACAGTAGTTTAAGATTGCTTTTTGATTTAAAGCCCAAGATACAACACTATCACTTGCTACCACCACACCTGTAGTTAATTAAATGGTGGGAAACAACCCCATCCTGCCCCAGTGAGAAGAAAATCAGCTGGCAACAGGAGAACCTCTGTGGATGGGCAGCAATTTGGAGATGCAGTTTGTCACCCCATGGGGAGATCAGAGGCAAGCCCTGCTTGGCTCCATTGCAGGTAGGGGATTCCACACCTCTTGGTATGGAGGCAAGTGTCCCAAGTGGAAGAAAAAGGCATTTAGTGAGCTGCTTTTAAAGATGACAGCATTTTCTAGCACACCATTTTGGGAGAGAGGATAAGCTCAGAGACGATGGTCAGCAAATCCATTTCACATCCAGCTTAACACAGTGCCAGCCGCAGCTGGTGCAGGTGGCTGGTTCATGGGAGTTCCACTCTACCCTCATCTGTTTAGTGCCAAAGTCACTGAGAAACCTCTGCTTCTGTGCCAGGGGCCCTCAGCAGGACTTTGACCCCTGCTGACTCATGAAAAAATGCCTCAAGTCTTCTTTTTTTTTTTTTTACAATAGTTTCTCAGCTTTCAAAGAACATACAATTTTATATTTCCAAAGCTCATTGAAAAAAATAAGTACATACACATTCTGTAGAGATAATTAAATATTAAATATTATTATCCTCTTTTTAGCGGTGGAGACAGCAACACACAGGAAGTTGAAGTGATTTTCTACATGCCAGAGATTCAAAAAGCGCAGCTGAAGACCCCAGAAAAACTTTAGCTGTATATAACACATCTCCTGCCACAAAATAGCATGGTATATCTGAATTTCATGGGACACTTTCAGGAAAAGGGTTAGCCAGAAACAATAATTTACAATATACTCCTTGATCATTTTAGAGATTGCATGGAAAACTTGTGCTGGAACACACATTCACAGGCCTTAGTTACCATTCTCCATTTGTAAAGGTGATTAGCATGGCATGAAAAAGTGGGGTAGGGGGTATAAAAGATACTATATTAGTACAATACATTTCATAATTTTATGTTATATTTTAGATATCCAAATATGGAAAGTAAGTCCTCTGATGGCACTAGTTGGTTTCCCACAGATCTGTAACAGAGATTCCTACTTCATGGAGAATATAAAGTCTGTGACTGGAGTCAGACAAATTAAAGGCCAGGCTCAAAAAAGAGATATGATTTATACCATATATACTGTGGTGTGTTCTGTTCTTCACAAAAATAATGGTTATTTGTATTGACTTTAGGAGGAAAGCACATTTTCCTCCTATTCTAAAATGGCTTTAAAAATAAACATTCACATTTACATTTGGTGGATGACCTTTAGTATCAAGAAGAGGTCACCTGAATCATATAATCCATATTTGAATGGTTATATAGGAATTATTTTACACAGAAGTCCCTAAGGTAATTATTTCATATCAGATCTAGGAAAGTTTAGTATCTGTATGCAGAATGTATTTACACTTCATGCCAATGCATTAAATAAAATTCCATCACATTCTGTCTTTGTATTCTCTTCTTTCCAAAGACACACAGTACATGACTAGATTGCAAATTCCCTCATAGTCTGAAAGGCTGTCTCCTGCTATTGTTGAAACAGATTTAGCCAAAACTGGAAAAAAAGTCAACAGAGAAGCCAACATTGGTTTAGAAAAGTGCACATCTTTGACAGCCACTCTGTCATAAATGAAAAGACAAAAAAATAAATGTGTTATTATATTATTAATAGACACACATAGATGCACAGGAAAAACAGAAGAATTTAAAACTTTAATGAAAACCTTATTTAAGAGAAACAGCAGAGAACTATTTAGCTAAAAGCCAAGTCCAAAACTTTTAGAAGCCAAAGGATATTCTTCAAAATCTTACACAACACTGTGAGATCTGCTCAGCACAAAAAGAGGAGGGCATGCAAATTTAAAGTCCTAAAACAGCATTTTAAGGACCTATTAAAGATATTTAAATTCCATTGTTAGAGTTAAAATGAAAAGACCTGAGAACGACCTTGAATCTGGGGTGTTTGGAATTTTGATTTGGATGCATCTGACGTCTGTGGACAGTGTGTACTCAGACCTGTTACCTGAGCTAGTTGAAACTCAACACAATTCATAAGGAGTTGGACATAAATGCCTTTTGAATTCTTGATACCTGAAAATCCTGAAGCCAGAGAGTAAACTGTTCAAAACACAGCTAGTTAAAATAGAAGAATCTCTTTCAGCGAGAAATGTTGACATAAATATAACATTTTCACATTTTCCAAATACTTCCTAGAGAAAGTAATAAAACAAAGGTTTGGACATTGCCTTTCCATTCTTTCTGCTACATTTTTCTCATCACTGTTGAAAGTGCCCACGTAAAAATAGCTGTTTAAACAAGCAAAATTATTTTTCAGAGCTTTTATCTCATTTTTCCAAAGGATATTAAAGAGGAAAATAGGAAAGGAGAAAAAAAAAAACTGAAAAAAGACCAACTCTCTTCAAAACAACATATTTTCCTGTTCACAAAAAGCCTGTTCACTGAGCATTGCATGGTCACCATCCATTTACATAAATCAGCTTGAATCCCCTCAAAATCTGGCTGTTGTTCAGCAGTTGGGCTGCAGCTCTCAGCGAAGCTGGCCTGGAGGAAAAGGAGCAGTGATGTCCATGTCCTGCAGGGCTTGGTGCAGCCAGGCTGCCCAGAGGGGCTGGGAGCAGCCTCCTGCCTGTATCCCCACTGCAGCAGGCAGCACTCACAGCCCCAGCAGAGGTGTTGAGAGAGGAAATGCAAGCACTCTTTTGATTAAAAGCTCCAAGCACATCTCCTTCTGTATGACCATGGAGGTGAGGTCCACATCACATTCCAACTTTGCATCTTCTCAAGAAGTCCCTTCCAGGATAACATCATAAGCAGGACTGCTCAGCTCCTAATTCAGACTCATACTGCAGCAAAAGCCAGGACCTAATGCATAAACCCCACATAGTCCTTGTAAAACACAGTCCACCTGAAGAAAGATCATTCCCAAAATTCCAGTGCAGACAGACAGTAGCAGAAGAAAAGCATCACAGGCTTTGCAGTCCAAATGACCTTTCCCACTTCATTCCAGCTATTGTGTACTTTGGAAATACAGGAGTCCATCTGGCATGGGACTGGCAGAATCTGTTCCAGAATTATGGAAAATGGGAACAGAAAAGGTGCTGCAGGTCAGGATGGAGGCATGTTTGCAATGTTGATGTTTGCACAGTGCTCGCCAGCACTGTGCCTGTTTTAAGCCAATACCATTAATCATTCACTAAACTCACTTGAAAAAGTTGCAAATAAAAATAATTAAATAGTGGCAAGGCCTTGTATTTTTATATGACAAGCTTTGACCTTCACATGTATATTACATGCAGACCATGCCTGCTTAAATAAAGTTCCGTAGCAGACAGAACATCTGTTAGGTCTATTTTATATTCATGTTTAAGATGGGATTAGTCTCTAGGCTTTGTCAAATAATGAAGAAAACAAAAGGGGAGAAAGAAATTAAAATCTTAATTCCCCTTTGATTTTGTGAAACAATTAGAATTTAACATAATTAGTGTAAATGCTTATAGAAAATTCTGTAGGATCCCTGCCTGAAATCTTCCAACCTTTCGGAGATTAATGAGCATCTATAGCATAAAGCCCTTTGCAAATGCAGCCTATGCACAGCTGAAGAATTATGAGAAAAGTTACTTCGACGTCCAAGTGCTTACGTGGTGTTAACTGGTACAGAGAAGATGGAGATAATCTTGTCAGACCAGTTTTACACCAGACTAGGAGCTGTCACCAGCTGAAATGTTTTCTGTATTTTTGTCTGGTGTGCAGAAAGAGACTGTTTTCCAAAAGTCACTGTAAACAGCACTGACACCAGGCTACAGCCATCCTACATTTAGAGTAATAGCCTCTCCATTCTCATCACCTCAAAATGCTACTCTGTACCAGAATATCCTGCTTTGAAGGTTTCACATGACTGAAGACCTACAGCAGAAGAGTGTCTGATGTCTCAGCGGGTGTTTCAGCCCAATGAACACTTCAAAGCTGGTCTCAGGAAAACTAAGTGACAGCTGAGTCACTGTGCACCACTCAGAGCCCACCCACAGGTGACAGAAGCTTGGTCAGGAGCTGAGGCCCCAGGGAAATTACACTGCAGGGAGGGCGGCGGGTGTGTTGGTAATGCTGAGCTACAAGGTAGCTCAAGCAGATATTGCCTATTTCCCAGGAAAGGCACTAAGTATCAAAAGCATTCCAGGAATGAAAGGTCAGAAAGGCAAGAATAACTGCACCCAGCTGAGTGGGGAGCTCATAGAGGAGTCCAGAGTCAATCCAGAGAACTGGAAGGACGGGGGAGCGAGCATTCACAAGCCATAGGTGAATGAAAGGGTGAAGTGTGATTTGAGCAGTAATTCCCAGTGTGACTCCTTTTCCCATCAAGCTGTGAACTGTCTCCATTCCAGCTCCACAGGCTGGGAAGGGTTGCTGTGTGAGGCTGCTAGTTTGCTAAGCAATGGGATATTGAGAAAAGAACACAAAGCAGGAATGAAAAGAAAGCTATTATTTAAAACAACCCAAATCCTACAGGCATCCATCTACTACAGCCCAGAGGCTGTGCCTGCTCCTGGGCAAGCACAGATCTACAAATCAGAGTATTTTCACTTGTATAAACGTTTGAAAGGCAGGACTCACTGCTTCTGCTGTACTTGAGTCAAGATCTCTTCCAGGTTCTCCTTACTGAAAACTGGACTCAGTGTTGCCCAGTAATGGCTTTTACAGCAAGCATGTGACAACCACTTTGGAGGGGTCACTTCACTGGTGGGGAAGCAGATGGGAGCGAGCAATTATGGACAGAGAAATATTGCATGTAGATAAATATCCACTGATGGAATGACACCAGCAGACCTCTCATAAGAGTTAATCACACCCCTTTGCCTTCTAGACTGTGTTACAAAGGTTCATAAAATAGTGGGTAAAGGGGATGTGGTGGGTGTAAATTACTTGCAATTTCAAAGGGCTTTTGACAGACTGCCTCACTGGAGATTATGAAAGGGACCAAATAACCATAGGACAAAGAGCAGTGTCATGTTAAGGATTAAATCCCAGTTAAATAATAGGAAACAAAGAGTTAGAACTAATGTGCTTTTTCTCAAAATAAAGAGAAGTTAGTAACAGGAAACCACACAAAGCATTACAGAAACTATTATGGCTCAGTATAGCTATTAATAAAAAAGGAGCAGGACAGTGGGATCATAGCATGTGCCTAGGACAAGAATAAACTGGAACCCTTTCTGATGCCTTTTTTTATCCAACCCCCCACCCCAAATCCCCCTGTGAAATCTATGAGAAAGTATGATCATGGTTCATAAAAACCAGCTCTCACTCCCAGACCTCTGCAAATAGCCAGCCATACTGGAACAGGCTGTAAATCAGTAAAAGGAGCTCCTGAACGCTGCTGCTCTAATACCTAACAGCTTATCTGTATTTCAAAATATCTGTCTGCCTAGTGATGAATGGGGTGTCATGGTTGCTTGGGAAAGCAGAGCTGGGACCTTATGAACCACAGGGTGAACTTCACGTCAGCACAGGTGATGCAATAGCTGGGCTCAACAGCTTTGATCAGTGGTCAAAGCTTTAGAGCAAGCTGGGGTGAGGGCAGGAGAGGGGATTCTTTGCTTGCTTTTCAGTGCATGGGGAGTTGATTGTCTAAATCACAAAGAGTTGTTTGTTTCTCCTTTTCTGCTCCCACTGACAATGGCTAGGCAGTGCTCTGTAGGGCTTTTGTAACCAGATACATAAGGCAATTGATTTTTTTACTTTTCCTTCACATACCTAAGCTACTTTGAAGGCACAAGCATCCCTTATTCCCTCCTCCCGCTATTTCAACCTTCTGCCCTGCAGAGACTGAAATGCTAGAACAGCTGCTTGCCACAAATAAGTTTTCAAGTGCACCAATTTTAGTGTAAAAAGAGGAAAGAAGCTGGGCAAGACAAGCCAGGCATGACCTCAGATATCACAGACCATGTCAAGAATATCACCGAAAGTGTGGTTGCTTCTGCACATCAACCCCTACAAGTACAATTGCAGATGGGAGAGCACCAAGAGGAAAAATACAGCTCACAGTCATTCAGAAAACTAACCTAAATTAGAAGCAGGGAAATGCATTGGTCTATAAGCAAGATAAAATCCAGAAGTGGGTCAGAGCCTTCTGATTTCATCAGCAAAGGGAAACAACATAATTTTAACTCAAGCATTCCCAGAAGCACTTACTGGTGCCTAATTCCTGTTTACATCACAGATAAAAATATCAGCTCCCACCAGCCATTTTGAATATCTTGCCCTTGGGATATCATTTATAATGTCCTTGTTATTTAGAAACAACTCTTCCTAGAGAAAATACAGCCCACTTAAACCCACAAGTCTGGGTCAACATTACAGTGTAAATCATTATAGCTTCGCTATAGGTATAATGCATAGCATCTGAAAATTGGGAAAAATTCATGGTTTTGAAGCATTTTCTCTGTCATACTATAAAACCAAAGATAATGCTAGTCTAATTTAATCAAGGAAAGAATGTTTTTAAAATTTAACTACATGGTTTAGAATAATAGTGAGAGCAGTATATTCCTATGCATACCTATCTTGGCCTCAGCACATATTTTTGAATCAGATTGAACTACTTTTGACAGTTATTAATTTTAAATGAAAAGTGAGTTGGCTTTAACTCAGAGTCCTAGAAATTACTACTTGTAGTTTTCTGTTGATTTTTTGTATTATTTGAACATCTACAGAGAAAAAGGAATTATGATAGTTTGAATCCTGGAATTCTAGCCAGGCATTATATTTTTAGCTGTGCAAATAAATTTATGATACTTAAAAGGTTAAAAAATGTTGTCCTCTTTACAAAATCTTTTCACGTACTGCACCAAAGGTGCTGTCAATTTTAATTGACTTTCCAATCTTATATCTTGCTTTCCAAACTACTGTTGGAAATAAGATTGAAAAACAAAAATTATTCACCAAAAATTAGACATTCTGGGAATGGTATGATAAGGTATTTTTAACCTTTAAGCAAAATGTTGTAACAGCAAAGCTTTCTTTTCCACATCATATTTTGTTGCTGCTGGCCTTGGTTAGTGCAGTTACAAATACTGGGCTGCTGTACTAAATAAGAACCTGGCCTTCACATTAATAATTTATTCATATCACTTCACTAACCATGCAACCATGCAAACATACATAGATCAGTAGAAGGGTCGTGCAGAATTAGGAAATATTTTGTATTGATCAAAACAAAGCCAGCCAAGGTAATTCCAGAATAAATTACCAAGAATGTGCTGTATTTTCAATAAGCACTAAGATCTTAATCTCTGCTCAAAAACCTTGAAATGTTCATTCTTTCAGTTTACTTAAAAATATTTTAAACATGAAAGTCTCTGCAAGATGTTAGCAAAGAAAAGCTTCTATCTGTGCAGTGGGTTTAGGTAGCAACTCTTTCGCAGGGGGCTACGTTGAAATGGGAAGCTGAGACTGTCTCAAGTAGCTGCAATAGCCCTGGAATATAAAACTGAAATAGCTATTGGAAAGACAGAACAAATTTAGGAACTGGACTTGGAGGCATTAAAAATTCATAGCCTCCAACACTTTACCTCTAATGCATTTGAAGCACTGAAACAGTTAAGGTATTTCACTGAGGCACAAAATAACCTCATTATCATTTCTAATACAGATCAATACTCAACAATGCCCTTTGAAAAGCACAGCACTTGCCAGTCCATGTGCTTATTGTGCTCCTTGCACTAGCCCTAGCCCACTGCCATTAGAGCTTTCACAGAAGCCCATTGCTGGCTTCTGAAATGTGCCTCTCCCCGCTCCCTCTTTGATCTGCATATTCCCATATCAAATTGTAAGGGAAAAAAAATGCAGATCAATATCCAACATATTGACTTTTTTTTTTTTCCTTTTTTCCTTGTGACATTTTGTCAGGTGGGTGTCTGCTCCTTGGGACTGCCTGGTGGCATTAGAGGGCTGCCCCAGTCAGGACTAATGGCACAGGCTCTGTCCCAGGTGGACACTGGGTATTGTTTGCAGTAACTGATTGGTGTGAGAGCCCTCTAGCTCCCTCTCCCCAGCATGTGGTCCAAAGCACAACATATGCTTCCTGCTTGCTAGATTTGTCTCCAATAATAAAAACAGGATTTCTTTTCAATTTTAGTCTTGTGCCCAATTTATCAAGCAAAATAACATCAAGGCTTCAAAAGGCTTGGTTGGTAATCTGGTTCTGCATTGGATTAGTGGGAAGAGGTGTAACACAGTGAATAGAGAATTACCAAGATAATATCTTGTGCTGTACTATGAAAGAAAAAAAAGACGTGTATGTGTACATGGGGTGGATGTGCATGTGAATTCTGACCAGTTATTAGGGCTTTTCCTGCACAGAACTGGGAATTGCAACCTGCAGCTCTCTAAAATGAGTTTAAAAAAATAATAATGCGGGGGGAGGAGAATTGAAGCCACAGTATTACTGAGATTCTGATATTTGTTCTTTTCATTGCAAACACTGATAAAATATGTTGGTTCCCTGGGGAGTGGAGGGATGCAATTGTTTGGTGATGTTTCATCCATGCTGCTATAGGGCTTTAAAGGGAAGGGAAGGAAAAGGGGGCCAGCTTTGTTGCTGGTTTTTGTTTCTTGGGTTTTGTTTATTGCTTGAGCTTTTTTTTTTTTTTGAAGATTGAACCATGAGAATAAAACTCCACCCCCTCAATTAACACAATAGCACAATTTAAAGAATCTTGTTATTGTTTACTAAAATGGTAATGAACAGTGCTACAGATGAATTTAGTGCTCTTCCTGACAGTACATTATAATAAATAACTAAGGCAATAATGTAAACAGCCTACTAAATAATATTAGAATGTAGTGTGCAAAATATTTAGCTAAGATTTTATTGTGAAAACCAGATTAGCCTTATTAAAAGCCACTGTTTAGTAAAAATGGTTAAGATTTCTGTAACCAACACAAGTTTTATTCTCTTTCAACAAAGATCTTGATTTGCCTAGAAATCTCTCTTAGCTATTTTGTATTTAGATCAGAAAAAAAAATAAAATAATTTGTCTTTATTGATAGAATAAATCTGGGACTAATTAGACTTCTTTTCCTCCTAGTAGAGCATGCAATTAAATGTATTGCTTCAGGGGAAGTCTTAATGCTGGTTGCACATTAGGTGAGGTAATGCCAAGCCAAACACTCTACAAGCTGCTCAAGGAACAGGCTGACTTCACAGCAACTCAGCTGCAAGAAAATCTCAGTATTCCCATGCAAACACATTTGACTGACTGAAACCTGGAATCAGCCCTAGACATTCAGTAAATTATATTTTAATTCCTGCAAAGTATTAGGATATTCAGTGATTTATGCTTTTGCCATATGAACTGTCTCTGTTTGAATGTCTAATTTACTTTGTATCAATCATAAAACTCCATGATAAAACTATGTCTTCTCCACTGTTCTTACAAGGAGAACTGAGCCATGCATGCCCCTGCAGAACATACTTTCAAAATGGCTCAATTTAAATGGAGGTTTGGACTTTCTGTATTAAAGTACTTGGAGAGATTTTGATATTAAACACTAACATTTATACTGCTTCATACTTTCCTCTCACAGATTAGAGGTTTTCCTTGTGGTTCTTAAGGGTTTTCTCAACCACATCTGATAAAGAAATCACTGCCAGGTAAATTAGAAAGGTCTTAAATTTGAGATCACCCATTTTCTGTCAAGGGAGCACAAACTTCTGAAAGTTCCAGGGTTAAGATTTCTCTCAAGAAGCACTTCATATTATTTTAATGATAACACTAGGCTGCTTGAAAAATTATGGTCTTGTTATTGCTAAGTTTCAGAAAACATCCGGAAAAAGTCTGAAGTCTGGATACCTCAGAACATCAGTTTCTTCCCAATTTAGCAGCAGGGGATTTCAAAAGAGGACCTTCCCCTGAACATGGCACTAAGCAAAGCACCACAGAGCTGCTGGTTTGTGGCACTGCCAGGGGAGATGGCAGAGTGAACAGGACAGCATCCAGCCTACCATAAGAAACCGTGGCCATTCCAGCCACCACGGGGCAAAACTGAGATATGGGTGGATGTGGATGTGGCTATCATTGCAAAAGGTTCAGCACTGTGTGAGCATTTGCAGAGTGACACAATGCGATTACATTTCTGTACCATATACGAATAGCTGCAGCTCATCCCAACATATCTTCTGGGAATGGCAGCAAAAAGTACAAATTTGCAGCTACACAATCAGATGGGAATACTGCACACGCTGAATACAAATATTCTGCTTTGTTTACACTAAAAAACCAACCCCACTGAATGAACATCACAGCGGCTGAGTTTTGATCACACCATGTGATCCATGTACAAGTTCTGCTCAGGGAAGGGATATTTATCATGTTAATCTCCAAGGCAAATAGAACAATGTGAAGTAGCACAACCCAGTCTAAAGCAAGAGTGCTTTAGACTCTTGCCTTATATGTCTCCTCAAATCATACATGCATCATGCAGAATCATGCGTCAGAGATAGGGTCAGAGAGAAATTTTATGGGGGAAATAAGATTTATTTGTTCATTTACCATGAAATCCAGAGTATTATGTTAAAACCTAAGGGATACAGAAACTCCACTGGAAACAATTACCACTGCATGATATGTGATATGCATTATATTTAGTTGATATAATTATTTGCTCCTGGAGCATCACCAAGGAGAGACAGAATGATCCCTGCATGAGAGAATTTATGGTACAACAGCTACTTTCTACAATTCTCAGGCACATAAAGTTCCCACTGAGGCCTATGTCTGATAATGCTCTGTGTAGTTAGGATGCACTTAGGGATTCAACACAGGTTTATTACAGGCTGTAATTCTAGGAGTAAGAGATCTTTTGTGAAGTCTTACAAGCATTACAGGTTTATATTACTGAATAGTCAGAATACTCCTATGATAAATGGGCAAGAGTCTATTTACCCAATAGCTTCTTAAAAGCAGTGTTCAAACCCAAGAAAAACAATAATTGCTCTGTTTGCATGCCCAAACACCCCTCTTTGTATCACAGAATCTGCAGAAAAGAGAAAATTCAGCTTGCAGAATGAAAAATGCCAACAAAGTGAAAAAAACCCCAAGATTATGTCAAACAATAAATAAATAACATCTGTATACTGAAGGAGCAAGGGAAAGAATGGGTGTTGCTCCAAATTCAATCATGTCCCTTTTACATAGTATTTGACACGGTAATGATTCACAATAATCAATTCTCTTTTGTAATGGCCATCCTGCAGAAAAGCAAAGAGGTGTACATACTAAGTGATAAAAAAGGAAACCATTTTTGCTATTCCACTTGTCAGGCAGCTGCATTTGTTTGTACGTCAGATAAATCTCACCTTAGAACAATTCATCTGTCAGTGAATATCATTGCAATGATGAAGTTACTAAGAAAAACCCAGGTAACCTCCCACACCAAAAATCCTTGGACATTTGATAATATTTCTTCAGAATAAAAGAAAAGCCTCTCTCCCCTACCTCCTACCTCCCATTTATTTCAACAAGAAGAAATGTGTGATTTTATTACACATACAAATTTGCAGTTACACCCCAGAATTCATTAAGAATTAAGACAAAAATATTCTTTGCACCATTCCAAACACTAATAAGCTTTCCTTAATTTCTCAGAAAAAATACTAGAGGAAAAAATGGAATAAAAATGTTAATAAGACAACTGATGTCTCCAAAGCTTTGTTAAACACAATAGCTTGGGAAATTATAATTTATTTTAGATTTGATGAATCTGGTGAACACAAGCACACCAGGGAAAAGTTGCAGCCTTTAACTTGCAAACCACACAGTAATATTTTGAGCTTGTCTCATCTTTTAAAGGCACAGATGCATGTCCTTCTTTATGTGCAGTAGACATATTTCCCCAAAGCTTTGCTAATCACAAGAAATATTGAAATTACTGATTTAAATGCTCTAAAGCAAGGCTGTTGTTGCATAAGGAAGACAGTTCAGCAAATCTTCTGTTATTTTATCTGTCCTGTTATTCCTTCAGGACTGGGCTGCGTGACTCCAGCCAGGGGGTGAGAAGCACGATTGGCAGCAGCCCCAGAGAAAAAAAAAAAGAGTGCAGGGAGAATCCTCCTCATCTCTGAGAAGAGAAAGACATCTCAGAGGCAGTTTTTCAGCTAGTCTTAATTTGTAAGGTTCCTTTGCTGAGACAAACAAAAATATTTCTCCTCACTCTCCCCAAAAGCAGAATCCAAAATCACAGATTCAAAGGATCGGTTTTCTACAGCCTCTCAAATATGTGTTTTTAAAATATCTGTACTGTTTTACAAGGCTTTTAGCAAAGAGACTAGATCTACTAATAGGAAAAAGAAACACAAAAACAACAAACCACAACCAGGCCCCTTTAATGACTGGTTGCTCTGCTTACAGTATGGCCTTCTCCTCCCTACAGTGGGAAAACTGCAGCTGGGACTGGTTGGAGATGGGAATTATAACCAATTGCAGATTTTTAATGGATGCCACCTGTTTCCAGCTCTAAGGAAGTCAAGATACTGTATTAGAGGTCTGTCTCCATCCAATATTTTTGGGAGTTTGGATGCCTGGTACAGCAATACCATGCCAAGGGATCCTGGCACCACTTTCTTTACTTCTTCCAAACCCACAGACCATAACAATCTGTCTGAAATTTTGAAATGAATGTGGAATTCACTTATCATCATCATACAGAAAGCTGCTATTTCTACACATTGCAGCATGAAGAATTAGGGTATTGTGTGAGATTTGGGGCACTGGAAGTCACATAAACACTGGGCTTCAGTATAAATTAGAAACTAATGTCTCTGCCTGTCCTTGTGAATGCTGCTTTCCATCTGAATGCTGGACTACAGATTTCTCTGCACTTCTAAACTGAGTTGTCTCCAGTCACTGTGAAAGTGAAGTAGATCCAAGCAGCTAGATGTTTTAGTTTAGTCTAATAATCACAGTTCAAAGATAAAGTAGAGAGGTGGGTGGATAAACCCTTGGGAAGCTCTGGGCCATTGGGCATGCTTAGACCAAACGTAGCAAACCTTGTCAGTGCACTATTCTAGAAAACTACTGCATCTCAGCATGGATTAGTTTTTTCAGTTTTTCTCAGGAGACTCTTTACTTTTAAATTGTGTGAGCAGGCTGAGATTCTATGGTTGGAAACACAACTTCTTCTCCTGAACTCTCTTATCAACACATCCTCAAATACAGCCTAGAGAAACAGACTCTTTCTTGCTTCCTCTCACTCTTGAACTCTTTCCTGCACAGCTTCAAAAGGATGGCCAGAGGCTGAAGACCTCAAAGTCAGGTGTACAAAGTGGTAAAGGGGGCCTTTCTGTGGAGAAAAGGCCTTTTCTTTTTTCACTGGCAAATTAACTGAAAGAGCTCTCTGCCTCTGTGTACCTGCACTAAATACCAGACTGCCTGCAAAGGTTATTTCTCTTTACTTACACAAAAAGGAGCATTAAACACCTGAAATTAGTTCCACCATCTTCTTCCTAAGGAAACAGAAGTCAGGGAAGAGTCTATCTGGTAATTGTCCACTGAAATAGTCATGGTGACTGTCTCTCTAATATCACAATTTAATTTCTGTGTTTGGGCATGACGCAGGTTGGTCTAAGCTCAAAGAAATTGGGGTGGCAACAAATCAATTCACTATTCTGTAATAAGATCTGATTTGTTTCTCCAAAGAGAAGCATTTAATTGAGGTAATGATGTATGAATGCATATATATCCATGAAGATGTGTGTTCAAGGAAAAGCCAGTCAGCCAGCACACTTCACAGGAGCTGCAGCTATAGCTACTAGGGATGATAAATCTGAATTAAAAACCAAATGCTTCAGCTAAAAATGGTGGTGCCAAAGTATAAACCAGAACTGATTCCAGGGAAACTTTTTAAAGTCAATATATGGGGGAAAGGTTATGGACTGGAAAGAAGAGGGATTTAAAAGATATTGAGAGACTGACATGGAATTTTTCTGAGTCCTGATCAGAGAGGCAGAGCCAACATTTTATGTCAAAATTATAGGGGACAAAATTTATTTGGGGCCATGATGAATGAACATGATTGATGAGTGCAAATGTGAGAAGCTAGAATAATACAGTGAGGTAAGTGAAGTCATCTCAGTGACTCCAGTGAGGCCTGGATTTAAGTATTATAATGTTGTGTCCAACACAGTGCAAACCACCAGTTATGTATTTTTATTTTTAAGGCTTCATTTCTTATACTAAAAAGGACAATTTAAAACTACCCCAAAATTAAAGAGAAGCCACAGGGAGTGAAAAAGTACAAAGCAGATAAAATACACCAAATTAGTTCTAGGTGGAGGTAATGCCTTCTGTGACTTGACAAGAAAATTGATCACAATTAGACAGAAATGAAGAGAAGAAACTGAAGACCTTGGGATCAGAGCTAAACACAATCAAAGGACCGAACACACAGAAGAAGAAATCAGAATGCAGCTGTGTGAAATTATTAAACCATGATCATATTTACATTATTGTCTATGAACCTGACCAACAGCTTTACCTTTTCAGAATTAGAAACTACAATTCTATCCCAGTAGTTTGCCATCCACTTAAATAATGAAAAAAGATTAAGGAATTAAAATTTTATCTTTGTTTGGAAAAAGGGAAACTCTCTAGAATTTCTTTGGTTTTGCCCTAGATGACATAGGAAGTTTGCAGAGAAGCTGAGATTTAACTTCTTTTAAATTCCTAACTTTCTCACAGAGCATTCCTCCTTCTCAGATACATGTTCAGAGTCTAAGTTGTCATGGAACTCAAAAATTATAGGAATGGAAGGGACAACAGAAGGACCACTGGATGTTTTTAATAGATGTACATCCTCCAGATAAGCTTATTACAATGATCATCTCCAGGCAACAAAGAAAACCATTCAATTCCCTGTAATAACGGGGAAAGCTGCACCATATTCCCTACTTTTAAAGAAAGTTAGGAAATAAGATCATGGTTAAGGGTCAGCTTTTCTTGCTCAGCTGGCCTGCCTTGGGCACAGATCAAAGAGGAACTTGCAACAAGCTGGATTTGAAGACTGCACCAACCTCTTCACTGAGGTGTAAAGCTTAATATATTGAAATTTCACCACGCCACCACGGCCATGTTAATAGCTCAGAGCAGCCCTTTGTGCTGTGTAAAGGTGCCAGCACGTTGGAGTTGATCTAGCATCTCTACACTTTGCTTCTGCTCATGAGCTTTAGTAATCTAAAGCTGACACACAACTGATTGAGAGAGAGGAAAGTGAACAAGAGACAAAACCTTGTGCTGGGTTCAAGGAGAAGCTGCAGTGCCCTTAATGTCACTGGTAACTCCAAGCCTCATTTTTCACATGTTAAATATTACAGGTCAAATATTGTTCCTTTCTAAGAATCAAAGCAACATTAACAGGCCTGGATCACACTTCCAAAGTTTTTTAACCTTTGTATGTTGCACATTTGTAAGACAGCCTTGCTTTAATCCAGGAAAAACTGTGCAGTGTTCACTGTATTTGAGAGAAAAGGCAAAAGGACCCTTTAATGTAGAGGAGACAACCTAATTGTCAGAGGTCTCCAGTTTCACCTGGCATTTTGGATTGTTACAGAGATCACCACCAGCCTCAGCTCTGCCCAGCTCTGGGCTTTTCTTTTTTAAGCACTGTTCTCTCCTCTGAGCAAAGTTTACAGGCAATAAATGGCCATGTTTTCCATTACCTGGGATTTGGTTCAATATTCAGAGATTTAGCCAGAAAGGAAGAAATATATGGGAAACATCTCAGGGGGGAAAGAGCAAAAAATCAAGTGGATCATTTCATTGAACCATTTCATTTCAATCTCAGTCAGCCTCCTGGCAGAATTCTAGGAGAAAAGGAATTATCCTTAGTCATTGGTCATCTATTCCTAATTCTAGTTAAAAATGTTTTCCGATGATCACATGATAAGCAAAAAACAAATGCTAGCATGGATAACTAGGATAATTAGAAATCATGGACTTTTCCATAACACTGCTTTGGTCAATAAGCACAAAATATATTTTGCAGTAATCAGTCTAAGGAGAGGGGTGAATGAAATGAAGCTGTTATGTTAATTTCATGTTTTGGAGGTGTTTCTTTTTTTCCCCATTTTTTCCCCTTCTAGATGAAAGCACGTACCTAAATATTCCAAGTACTGTTAGCATTTTCAAGCTCTCTGCATAAAGTTTTGAAATGGAAAATTTCTAAAAGATAAATCTGCATATATGCATAAGACTATTATATTTGAGACTACTATGTTAACTAGCTGGCATAAATAAAGATGGTTAGAAAATATATTTATTAATGTGATTTTGTTAAAAAGGAAAATCAGGTACTTTCTAAGCAAAACGCTCCTGTATATTTATCAATTACAAAATTAATATAGGGTTGCAATAGTATTTTTACTACAGTAGTATAAAAATGTGAAACATTTTTTTCTTCCTGTTTGGGTTTTTTCTTCACCAAGTATTGAAAAGCTGAAGCAATACTTTTGTCCTTGTCCACTCTAAATCTCTGTATATAACAAAATAGTTCAAAATGCAAACATATGGCTCAAAGCCTAAAAGGCTGTTGTGAGTTTTAACACAGATTAGAGATAGGTCAGACCTCTGTGTGGAGCAATGGGTAACAAAACCAGCAATGGAAAGAAAGAAAACAGTGAAAATACTCTTTCCCAGAAGGCACAATTTCCCTGATTTTCTTTTCTGCTTGATGCACCAGGCTTTGTATTCATGCCATCAACCTGTAGCCAGTTCCCTGGATACTACAGGGAGAAGAACAATCCCCAGTTTATTTCTAGATTTTCCCAATCTACTTGAACATTAACATAAGCATCTCCTGACTGTGGTATAGCCCCAGAACCAAGCTGAGCCTGCTGCTCTGTGTGGCTACAGGGAAGACATTCACCTCCTGGTTCTTCACGGCTTACCAGTGGCCCTGGGGAGGTGCAATGGAAACCTGCTCTCTCTGCCCCCCTTAATTTCAATATTTCATGTTTACCTCTATAAACATTGCAGTCACCACATTTTACAAAGTCATGAAAACCAAGGTGACTGCCTGCCATCACTCATCAGCTCAGCAGTGACTACACATGGAATGATGATGCCACATGAGATGCTGCTTGTGGAGAACTTTTTTCAATTTGCACACGCCAGCATCCACCCTGCTTGTGACACTGTCCAGTCCAACGAGGGCAACAGCACGATGTGATCTCTGTGACAGGGAATCTCTCTAACGAAGCAGAAGCAATGAATCTGTCCTACCAAGGAAACCAGATCTGTTTGATGCAGCTCAGACATTGTGTCTATAATTATTTTCTATCACCAGGCTAAGTGAAGATGTTCAAATAATGAGCTCTATTCAAGTAAATGGAGTTTGTTCTTTTGATATATTTGGGGCAGAAAAGTGAGACCAGATTTACTGAATATATTACTCCTACCTGGTGCATTAATTTAGTACTTTAGTGCTGCTGTGATTCTAATTAAATAGGTAAAATCTCAACTTGTTTGTTGTCTTCTGGCATCTAGTTATTAATTATCGTTTCATAGGATCATAGAAATACTTAGTATAGAAAAGAACTATAAGTTCATCAAGTCCAATAATAAATTTGATTTCTCTTTAAAATTACCTTTTTTTAATATTTATATTTTCTTCTTATGGAACATTTTAAAAGCACCCATGTTTTATTTCTGCAGAGCCAGAGGAATAATTCAAGAGTTTTCTTCAGGCACATTGCAGAAGCTGCTTCTTCAGCCCTTCTGAGCTTCCACAGTCATCAAAGAGCGTTGAAGTCAAATCAAGCAGACTCAAGCAATAATCCGAGTAATAATCAGATGACTGGATAAAAAACTGCATTTTTCTATTGTACATGGATCTTCACAAGATACACCATCCTGGAATTCATTATCATAGCAAACATTCAGGAGGAGCTATTCACAATTTACCCCTCAGTGAGTGAGATCAGAGCATTTTTTTTCAGGCCTTTTATTTCAAGTTACGTCCTATTTAAATAAAAGTTGATTTAGGGATAAATTTTTTTTAAATGTATATTTTTTAAGTAACAGGGAGTGAAAGTAATACACTGAGTACATATCCAGTTTTGAAGAGTAGCACAAGTTCCTTAAGGGGTTAGATCCGTACATATCTGTGCCACTGATGGCGATAACCACATTTTGAATCAACTCCCATTTCCCCTTAATTGTTCTGTCAACCTGTTTGGGATCTCATCTACCTTCCTCATTATGGCCTTCAGAGGGAGGGCTCCTACCACACTGAGAGTCAAGAGCAGATCATGTCCCTCATTTAGACCCAACACATCTTTCCACAGCCCACTAATTGCATGGCATCTCGGGCTCATTTGTCTTCCCAGATCGTTAAAATTCATCACCATGCTGTGTGAGCTCTCACTCCTGCCCTTGGATGGGCAGCTGTAGATTATTTAGCCACACCAATCCCTAATGTTTTTAACTAGGAACTGACCCCAGCACCTGAGCACCTGCTGGGCTCTTAGTCTCTGTCATGTTAAAAGAGTGCACAGAAGGACCCGAGCCATCAAAAGCATCCTGCTGCATTACATTAAATATTGATAAAAAATATGCAAATTGCTTATTGATCTTCTCCAGGAAGGCCTGAGATAATGAGAGAGGGACTGTTTGAGATGATGCTTGGGATTTTTAACTTTGTTTTTTCTGTTGTTTTTTTTTTTTACATTAGACTGTTGTTGATAGCTGAAGTTAATGAGGTCTTTTGGTTCACTCAGTATTTCAGATGTTACCACTAGTTTGACGATAAAAGAAATCAATGCAGCTTTATTGTGCATCACTACCAGCAAGTGCCCTGCAACTGGCAGGAGTATTTGTACAGGTGCAGTGCCAGCACTCCTTACTAACTTTACTTGTACTGCCCTGGTTAATATTACACTGCTCTAAATTGTCTTATCCTGCACTGTGTTTGTTTTCCAAGGCTGATATTTATCAGAAGTTGATGCTCACACTGTCTCCAACTTATTAGCAGTTCAGTATATAATTAATACCCAGAGACCAGTTGTTTCTCCGTTCCCCTTTGCTCAGAGCATTAACTGCATCACATATGCTTCCTACCCTTTGTGTGATTGACATGTGACAGCTTTTAGCTGTCTTTCTGCGCCTTCATCCTCATGCTGGAAATTTCTTCACACTCACACCCTTGGCTTATTTTTTCTTTCTTTCTCTTATATCTCATCCTAAATTTTTTGGGTACTCCCTGATACCTCAGAGGAATAAGCAACCATAAACCCAAAAGAGCTGGAGCAGAGTACTGTTGCCCCCACAAGAATCATCCATTTGAAACCAAAAATCTGTCACACCTGGATTACCTGCAGGACGTTATTTCTGCACTTCCATCAAATCTAATTCCAGCCAGAAACACTGTGGATGTGGCCACAAGAATTCTTCCTCTGCAACGGGGTCCTGTTAAACAAATTCCTGGGGTACCTGTATCTTGTCAGGCAGCAAAGAAGCAAAAAAAAAAACTTCATATTCTCACTATAATTATTCAAATTTTTTAGGATTTTGATGAGCAGGTCAGTGCTGCGTTTGGAGATGCACAAAACCATATTAAGCTGCATCTTTGCCCCAAAAAGTTTACTGCTCTTATGTGAACAGAGATGATGTGATCTGAATGTGAAAGAGTAACTTTTTGGTAGCAGGGAAACACCTCAGGTTTCTCCTTTGCCACATGATCCAACCATGTACCACACTGAGCAGTGCCCAGGAGAGAGGGAAGAACGGGGCAAAGCTTTTTTCCTTTATTTTCTTTCTCCTTAGTAACCTGCAGCTGACCACACAGGGACAGAAGAAGAAATTCAGGCAAAGGCATTTTGGAGAGGCAGAAGGAGAAGCAGAAGATTTGCTGCAAATTGCAACTGATTTGTGGCAAGACTGAAAATACAACCCAAATCTGGTGGGTTCCATTCTGCTGCTGTGGTCCTGGGCCACCAGTGTCCTCCTGGGGAATTTTGCAGGCATCTGCAACAGACAATGCCAACCTGACCTGCGCTTCCAAAAGCAACAGTCTATTTAATTAATGTTATCAAGTGGTTTTGTGGCAGAAAATTGACCTAGGAAAGGTATTTCCAACACAAGCAGACAGCAATAAACGTAGGTGGAAAAATACTGTTGACAAAACACTAGAGAGGGGGCAACATCTGGGGGTGATGTGTCCAAATGGGATGGTCAGACAAAATCTTGACTCTGTCATGCCCAAATTCAGATCCTTAGGGTATCAGTTGAAGAGCAGGAATTTGTTGTAACTTTGTCCAGGTGCTTAACCCTGAACGTACTCATGTTCTCAGTACCCCTGGCCACATTACACAACTTTACAAACACTACCAACTGTCCTGACAATGTGCAATGATAAAACAGAGACTTCAACACCTTCATATTTTTGTTCATATCTTCTAAGAGTTTGGATATAGAAAATGTTAAATATAAAATCTCAAGTATGCTATTCCTAGAAACAATTACATCCCAGCACCATTAGGAAAAAATCCAGGAGCAAATACTAAAGATATTCTAGTTCATAGACTGAATATATATGTATATTTTTCATCATCCTGCATCAACTAAGACCATGGGAGAAAAGGTATGTTTTCTCAAGGGAAAAGAGTCCAGTGAGAACCTGAAAAAGTTAGTTTCCCAGAGAAAATCAGAAAAACATAAATAAACAATTATTCAAAATTGGATGAAAGAACAAAGTGATTGATGGACTGTACTTCCCTGTGTACAATTTAAGATTGATGCCATACTATTGTGTATGTCAGGGTACAACAGACCTGAATTATTAATTGCTCTACGATTCCCATTCTCTGAATGATACACTCCCTCAGTGCTTCTCTCAATGTATATTCTGTACATGTAAAGTAGGAGCAAAAGCATTCCCAGACAAACAGAAGCACTTTTAGGTTTCACAGTTTTTTCCTGCCCCCACCAACAAAAAGAACCAACCAACTTATAATTGCTAAGCAGCAGGGAAAACATTCTTTTTTTCCCCCCGTCTCTTTCACACCAGAGTATTTAATTATGAATTTATTCAAACAAAAATTTCAGAGATTTCACTGCTCCAACAGTCTCTTGCCCGAGGTGCTTTCAAGCCCACAAGGGCAGAACAGAAGGGGTGGAGCAGAGCCCCAGCGTTTCAGACAATCAGCTTTGGAAGCATGTTACAGCCTGTGCAGCTGCATGGTCCTATTCATTTTCTGTGTTTCAAACAAGAGTCATTTGCTTGAACACCGTTTTGGTGGTTTTTGCTTGCTTTTTTAATATGTCCATTTATTCGAAGAAATGATAATATGTGAAAAGAACAAAAGCTAACTGCAAGCAAGAAACAATAGGAGGAAGAAGTTAAATGTGACCAATGGAATTATTTCTTTTGTCTCTATTAGCTGTATCAGAACTGAAAACACAAAGGACCTCTCAGTTACACCTTTGTAGGTTGAAAATGAAGTCACTGAAGTCAGGGGATCATAATCTGTTAATGAATTCAGAAAAAAATGCAAGATATCTCTGCCTCTTTAACATACTAAATTTGCAGTTCAAAACTACAATTCCCTTTTAATAAAAGGTCACTGTAAACATTTCTGAAGATGCAAACAGACCTCAGGGTAGGAACAAACTATATTTGCATCTACCAAATGACCACATTGAACAGTGAGTGGATCAAAGTGTCAACAGAAATTAGATCTTAAGTTCCAAAAGCAGAAGTATGCAATGACCATAGTAATAGTTAGCAATAACCAAATTGTAAAACCAGATGACTTAAAGCCTTCCAGATAACCTTGCAGTTCATAGTTTAGATTTACAAGAGGATTAGGTTTTTCAGGGGATGGTTGTCCACCATGCAGCAGGATCTACAGGAGCTCATCCAATCCTTGATCTCCAACAGCTCCAGAGCCTTTTTACCTGTGACCTGAGGATCCCATCCATAGTCCCAAAAGTAGGGTTCCTGCCTTGGTGCTTAGAAGATGCTACTGCAGCACTGCCTGGAAAACTTCCCAGGTATCACCCCCTCCTCCAGGGCAGCCTCCTGCATGAAGGGGCTCAGCCACCCCACTCTGCAAGAAAATGCAGATCAAATCAAATCAAATCCTTTTTTTCTTATTTCCCCCCATCCCTGGAAGTGTTCAAGGCCATTTTGCACGGGGCTCAAAGCATCCTGTTCTGGGGAAGGTGTCCCTGCCAGGGGGAATGGTGTGGTCTTTAAGGATCCTTTCAATCCAAACTATTCTGTAATTCTACTTGCATGTCTGCTTTACTCTTTGCATGAGAGAAATGTATGTATTTAATGCTAGTATCACAGGGTTGCTGGGCAGTTTCAGCACTCACAACAATGAAAGTAACAACACAGTCTACATTGTCCAGAAGGAACGTATGTTATTTATTGAATGGAAAATGGAAAACTGAAGCATAGAAGCCCTCTTAATACTGCAACAACCTAATTCAATATCCACTGAAGTTTTTTATTGTCTTTAACAAGCTTTAATAAGCCAGGTTCATAGAATTACTTCTTTACTAAATCAATTACAGAACTACAAGCTATTTTGCAGTAGGAATGTTAGTGCTGTTTACTCAGGATATACAATTACTGCTAACCACTTTTTTTCTCCTCTCTTCCTTCTCTTTTGTTATTTTTCTATGTACTTTCAATAGATTTTTTGGGGGGTCTGTAACTCTGCAATTCAACAAGTGAACACACTAATTATACACAGATACAAAGATTTTAATGATAAGCATATTTTATATTTAATAAAAAAGCAGATGAGCCTTAATTTGAAAAAAAAAAATACAATATGAATCACATTAAATGTCAAATCTTGACACAAACATCCCCTTTACTACAGTCACTGATAGAATCACCTGTGATTGTCAGTGGCATCCAGATTTAGGTCTAATGATCAAGCTGATAAGCACACAGGAGAGGGAAATCAGGATCCGTACTGGAAATTCAAGCTGACACTCTGACCTTAACACATGCTGTGGTGCTTTTTGAAAAAGAGGGCAAGGAGCAGCTTTCTGCCCAATCACATGAGTTCAGACAGAATTGTCATCCCATATTTTTCTTTCCTTCTTTGTGTAGTGCTATTAAAGATTACTTAAATATGTTCCAAGGTGGTTAAATATTTTAAAAGGGTCACTTTCTTGCATTAGAAAAAGTGCAATCAAAATGTTTCCATTTCACGGGGAGAATGCTCTTATCCATACTGAGTCTGCAAAGACTTGTTCTATAGTGAGAAGGCAATGTTTTTAAAGAAAAAAAAATAAAACTTTTAAAAACAGCCAGCTTGTATTGCCTGTTGGTTTATTTCCAGTGCTCCTTAAAGCAATAGAAAATGTCTTTTTCAAATGCTCAATTTCCTTCAGAAACTAAACTTGCCAATATAGAAAACAAAACATGAGCTCCTAATCTTGCAAGATCTAGAGATCTTGAAAATATATTTTATTTTGGTATTACCATGAGTTGCTTAAATGCATAATGGTGATGAGATTGTTTTTCTGATTTTAATGCAGGTAATGTACTCAGAGCTCAGTGATCCAAGAGAAAATTTCCCAGCAGGCCACACTTGACAAGCAGGTGTCACTCAATCATGCACGTTTTCACCTCCCTGAGAGGACAGATGGTCCCAGCCTACTTAGCAATTCCATCCTCTGTTGGCAGCCCCTCTCCAATGCAGTGCCATAATAAAGATGCTCTGAGATTTGTGTTAATCTGTGGTCTTTGGGGTAAACTGTAAACAAAGTGTGTAGAGTTATCGTTTCTCATTATGAGCTGGACCTCTTATCTTCTCCTCTGCCTATAGCATATAGCAATCTTTAATAGCCTATACCCCTGGACTCAGCTTCCATGGAGATTAGTTCCTATCATTTTAAGCACCACAGAATTACTCTGTCTGCAGAGACTTGACCTAATCTGTTTGAGGCTTTTACTATAAAGACAGTACGACAGCCTTTTTTCTCCAAATTAGGAGAACAATGGTTTAAATCGGCAGTGGCTCCTGTTGCTGAATTTTATGCATATACGTGTATTATACTTGCTGATTTCCTGCTCTGAGATTGAAGAAGAATTGTTATTCCCCTCGCCATCATTCAGAAACAAGTACAGCCAGGATTGAGAGGGAAGGGAATAAAAAATCCACACATCTGAACACCATGTCGAGGGGGGTTATTTGTCAATCCTTTTTTCACCACTGTGATACATTTCCACTGCATCCAATTTCCCCTGTGTAAAATGAAGATTATCTTCTCCCCACAATCTGACAAGTACGGTAGGGAAAAAAGCAGAGGGAGAGATGGAGAGCATGCAAGAGTTCCCAGAGTCAAGTCTGGCACCTCCTATAATTTGTGCCATTTGGGAATTTTCCAGGACTTTCTACATGCAGAAAGGAAAAAGAAGGTCAAAGGTTCAGAGTTCTCATAACACTACTCAAAACAAAGCCAGAGCTGCTTCCAGCACCAGCACGTGCCACAGAATTACATTGGAAAGAATATCACATCATTACAATGAATTATCCAAATTCATGATTATGTTGCAATTTTAAGTTTCAGATGTGATTGCTTGAATTCACAATCTTTCAGAAATTGCATGAAAAACAAAAGAAGTATATTTCTTTGGGTTTGACTTCTTCCAGTCTCCTAAAAGGGAGTCTGTGAAAGATTCACAGTGATTTTAGTGGGTTATGGGTCCAGTCACAGTGACTGGTGGGACAGAGCTCAACTGATGGAAAAGGGAATTTTGAACAGATTTTATTTCTAACAAGGTGGAGAACATTTTCACCTGCTGAAGCTAATGGAAAGAATTAAATAAGATTTACAAGTGTGTAATTTCAGAAGTTCTTTAGTTTCTTTGCTTTCTTAGCACCTATGTAAGCCTTACATTCCTCACAAGGTAATAGACACTTTCTGACCTCACACAAACCAGTCCTCGTACACATGTGAGAGTGGTGGAAACAGCCATGAAACAACCACTTAACTGACTGTATCCTCATCACTGACTCCAAGACATTAAAAGACTAGCAAGCAAGATTGGGATGGAAATTGCAAATATTCAAAATAAACCAAAACACCAAACAAACAAAAACTCACAAGATCAGTTTGTCTCAGTTGACACTACACTTCAGTGCTTGTCTTATAAAATTAAAATCAGTGAAAGACCTTTCCAGTATAGTGTAATACTGTATTTGCACATAAAGACAGAGACTGAACCATTGAATCCTTCTCCATATGAACAAATTATCCAGTTATTATCTGTATTAATAGAGTAAAATATAGCCCAGAAGCTTTAGGAGAACTTGGGGATTCAGTGGTGCCCTGAGTATCACACTGGGCTGAGGGCACAGGGACACGGGTTCACCCAGCTCTGCCTGACCACTAAGGCAGACCAAGTCCTGAAGCTGTGCAGACATCTCAATTCCCTTGCTAAAATATCCCACTTTCCCACACTTGCCCATTAGTTCAGGCTCAGCAATAGCTGCAAGGCTGCACTGTCAGAGCTGGCTCACCCACAGCTCGTGGGTGAGGAGAAAGAGCAGCAGAATTTACATTTCCATGGCTGGCTGTGGACAAGTGCCCTGTGAGTGAAGACACTGAGGCTTCTTTTCTTGTTTCCCTGCTGGTCTCCTGGGCCACTCAGCAGAATTCTGTCCTTTCACCACAAGCAACAATGGGGGCTTCCTGTGGGCAAATGATGCCCCTTGTCCTGGGATTCTTGCCAAAGGGAGAGGAAGAATAAGAAATAGCACCAGAGCAGTGGCAGGCTCTGGCCTTTCAGCTCAGTGCTCCGAAGGTGGGGCAGGTCCCATGTGAAAACCCTGAGAGCAGCTGTGCTGGGTCCTCCAGTGCCCCTCCACATGGCACACACAGACAGTGGTCCCAGCTCTCAGGAGCTGCAGGACTACTTCCACAGAGTCCTCAGGCACATGTTCCTTTCTTGTTTTTACTTCCCTAGAAATGGAGCTTTGCTCTCTTACTACCTTAAGCAACTGAGTTTAGAAAGCATCACATACTTTTTGAACTGAAGGCATATAAGCAGCCTATGAATATACTTTGGATAAACCATTTATGTTTTCTTCTTCCTATCATTAGGAGAGATCATAGGAAATGAGCAGTGAAGTACTTACAAGCTTATGCCACTTCAAGTTGTTGCCAAATATGTCTCTTGCTGAAAATAGGAAACTATTATAGGATTATTTCCCGTAAATTCAAACCACTGTCAAATGAAATATGATCATAAGAGTGACTACACTGCATCACACGAAAGGGGTGCCAATTTACAGCTGCAGATATAAGCAGATGCCCAATAAGAACAAGGTAAGTAGGTGAAACACTTATCACAGAACCACAGAATATCCTGAGTTGGAAGGGACCCACTCCTGGCCCTGCACAGGACAACCCCAAGACTCTCACAATGTTGGAGAGGTGAATCTGTAATTCTCAGACCTACAAAATTAGCCCCAAACCCAAGTTCTGGCCCTTACAAAGTAATGAAATAATTATGGGACAATTCCCACTAGAATGAATGCAATGTTATATACAATAGTGCTAGATTTTGTTGACTTTCCAGTTCTGTTGAAGCAGCAGTAAAAGCACAGATATTTAGTGAAGAAAATCTATAATTTCCCCACTTGCCAACCTCTTTAAGAAATTTTTTTTAGAAAATAATTAGTCATGATACTCATAATAGCTTATGAAAACTGGGAGTCCATGAGCCTCAGTATAGCTCCATCCTTTGTGAGGTGAGAGAAAAGTGAGTGTCCAGGGCAGAGTTTCCTGCAAGGGGCAGGATCCTTCAGGCAGGAGATTCAGTGGCACCTTCTTCCTCAGAGGCCTCAGCCATTCTGAGCTGCTGGTGGCCAGAGGCTCAGAGTCCCAGTGGACATCAGGGACAAGTTGTAGCTCTCAGGGGTCTGTACTGGGATGATCTTTGAAGCCCCTTCCAATCCCAAACCATCCCATGATCCTGTGATCCTCACTGCCTTGACCAAAGAGAACACATTGCTCTCAGCTGGTGCTGAGCTTCTTGCTCAGACTCCTCACATGCCTGTAAACAACCACTGAGTATGGTACAATTGGCTGATGGTTAATTTTCCTTTTACTTTTAATGCAAAAAGGCTTTCCAGACAATTATTTTCAGTGAGAAGGTATGTTATTTGTGCAGTTCTCTTTGCAACATTTTTTCTAAAATATCTCATTAATTTTTACTTAGGGAAATCACATCACAGCTTTCTTTTTATATTTTTTTCAAAATCTGTTTTTTCCCAGAGCTGGCTTTCTCTGTGAGCATTTTATAAAAATCTAAGAAAAAAAATGCTTTCTTTTCTCCAAATTATAGTAGATTATAGCTGTTAAAATTAGGGAAAACATTTAAATTATTGATAAAACTAATTTAAAACATTTTACTTCAGCAAGCCCTGAGAACTTGGGGTGTTCTCAGATTTAAGACCATTTGAGTTTCAGTTAAATACAGTAATTGGTTGTAAGTCAGCCCATCTATGCTAAAAGCATTGCTAGAAACTCTTCATGTATTTGAAAGGAAGAACAGAAAAAGAAAGAATAATTTAGTACATAGCTCAGAGGTATCATTAGTAGCAATAGTGTGATGTTAAAAACAGGGAAATTTAGGTTAAACAGCAGGAGAGAGGGCTGAGTGCAGCCAGGGGTGTGATGAGATGTGAAAGCCTCTCCATCCACATGACCCTGGGGCACATCCCTGCCACAAACCTCTCCCCACGCTCAGCTCTTCGTCCCCTTTTTCCCCAGGGATAACTCCTGAACTTGTTAAATCACAGGACATGCACCAAAACTTTTTTAAAACTACATAGTTCAGAAGATAACAAGTTGTCCTTCTGCACTGGAAATCCATGGGTTCAAAGAGACTTTGTGAGAGGCACCTTTCTCTTGCTGCTGGAGCTCCTCCACCGTGACCACATCTCCAGGTTTACAGGTCCTGTGAATGCCAGGGCTGTCTCCTACAGGAGAAACAAAGGGTCTCAGAGATTTTCAAGTTCATCTCCTGCCCCTACAGCTTCTCTCCACACACAGCAGACTTTGAATGTTTCTAAGTATATCAGCTTCATCTATTAGAAAGCATCACTTTAAAACCAGACACACTGAGACCAAGAAAGTAGCGGAGTTATTTTCTTACTTTAAATTTTTTTTGTACTTTATTTCAGGTAAAATAATATTTTACTGTTGAGTCTTTTTTTTAGAAAAAAATATTTAAACACATCAACCTGACAGCCACAAAACCTGCTACCAGCAGAGCAGGATTTAAGCACTGCATAATCTTTCCCAGAGACTTTTTCAAACAAAGATGCTGTGGTTTTATTTGGTTTCTATTTAAGTCTCCAGAGAGGTCTCTCTTTAAATCCAGGCATGAAAAATACATTCTCAGTCCAGACACAGAGATTTTGGAAAAGAGAAATGCAGTGAAATAGCATTTCATTTGCAAGTATTTTACATTTTAACAGTGTCTTTCGCCTTCCACTCAGCAAACATTACCAAAACTGCTGCTCCCTACAATAAATTGTCTTTGAATTTGTAATATTTTAAGTAGTGTACATACAGTATATATGCAATATAAACAACTTCAGCATCTCTGTAAAAGTGGGCATATAGAATGCTTGTATTTTTGCCTGTGCATACTATGTATAAGTAGACCATTCACAATATATACCATATATTGACATGTGTAATTTCACTTTGGTTCTAAATAAAATAAACATAATTTTAAAAAAAAAGTTTAGAAAATGAGCAAAATGAGCAGCAAAATCCTGTAGCAAAGACTACTGAATAGATGCTTGGGAAAATTAGGGTGGAAAAAAGTTAAGAGAGAAAAAGAACAAATAAATCAGGTTAAAATTGGCTTCTGATACACAAGGAAGACAGAGATATTTTAGTCATTAAAAAAATCAAGTTTTCTTGTGTTCAGTCATATCATTTAGGGTCTAGAAAAGGAAGGGAAATTGAATAGAAATTACTGCAACTTGTTTGCATTTTTTGGTAAGTTTTTCCATAAAAAGAAATTTAATTCAGACCCTTTTAAGCCAAGTAATTGTGTCCAGGAGTTCTGTTTTAAATATGCTCTGGGGCATCTCATTGTTCAAACTGAGTGTAAAGTAGATTGTTTCTATGCTTAAGGAACCACAGTGTGTGGGATTAAATTATGCACTTAATGAAGGGGCTAAAATGACTACAGTCTTTCTATTTCAAAAACATTCCAGGAAAGAAAACCACCCAGGATCAGGGAAAAGAGACTTTTACCATCTCATATTTTATTAATACACTTTCTGTAGTGCACCCTACTTAAAGCTGTGCTTAAGGAGTATCCAGCTATAATATTACACCACCACAGACTTTCTTAGTATAAATCAGAACATCCCATCTTTCATCTTACTTATCCTTTCAACACACACAGGACCAGAGCTGGCCAGATGAATTTGGCAAGGCTGAGTCAAATGCTAGTGAGCTCTGAGAAAGGTGAATCCCTGTCTCTAAATCACAGACTATTAACCCAATCCCTTGAGTAGTGATGGCTACATTTGGGCTGTGAAATCCTAAATGGTCTGGATTGTCACAACTCCAATTCATTGTCCCATCTCAGCTTTCTCCCACTTTGTGTTTTACATCTCAAATAAAAGGGAATTTAACTGCTGTTCTCTGGCAGCTTCAGACACATTCTCACTTTCTCCTACCATCATCTTCCAAAGATCCTCTAAGGTATTTTCCACATGCACAGTGTTAGCTTAGGAGAACACATCTCTTTGTGGTTCTCAGAGTACCAACTCTATTTTAAACCAAGGGAATCAGAGCTCCTTCCCTGCCATTCTTGACTACAGCTGGAGAAGAGAAGGACCTGGATAAGCAGCTGTAACACCTGGGGAAAGGAGGGATTTGCCTAGGTCAGGCAACTCTCAGTGGTGTTTACTCTTGCAACACCTGAGAGGATAAAAGAGAGCTCTTGTCGCTTCAGAAATCTCTCCTTGTCACTTCATAGCACTGTTTGCTCAAGCTTTTAATGACTGGGCATGTGCCACATGCTTTGCATGGCCCCTGTGCATGTCCCCACTGGCATGTGCCACATTTCACAGACAGATCAGCAGAGGCACTCACACACAGAGGCCTGGCTGGAACACAGGTGCTTAATGCTGTCTTTGTTACCAAGCTGGCCAGAGACTTCAATTTCTTTTTTTGGAAAGGTTAGGGGCTTCTATGTGAAAAGAGAAGCTGCCAAAGAACTCTGTTCTGGTATTGGCACTCTTGTCCTTGCTGAAGCACACAAAGGCTCAAGCCAAAGCCATTTAGCCTTTCTGCCCAGCTCTGCATTTCACCCTCTACTGGGCCATATAGACACAATGTCCAAAGCACAGCTCTAATGATCTCAATTCTATTGCTTACTGGCTTTTGGAATTTAATCCAAAATGCAGACATCTGATCTATGTGTCCTTCTCAATATGTATACAGAAGTAAAGTTCTATTTATGAAGCTCCACTTCTAATGCAATTGTGAGGGAAAAATATTTAAGCTCCCTTCCCACCATTTGCAGATAGTCTCTGTAATTTGTCTCTGATGGCCAAAGCTTTTGCAATTAGCAAAATCAGACAACAAGATGGAGCCAACAGAAATGAGACATTATCTTCTGCTGCCAATGCTTGCATCATCCTACTGAGCTCATTTTATAGAATACCTAAAAGGTGAGCCAGTCACTTGGAATCATAAATTGTGCACTTCCCTCCCTTACCAGCTGCCAAAGTGCACTGTGGACATTGCCCTGCCTTTGTTACTGCAGCTCTTACTCATTCTTTCTATTTATTTCTTCTTTTCCCAGGGGAGAGACTTGGAATTCTTTTATTTCTCTCACAGCCACAAATCCTCTGGTCTGTGCATGGTCACCAGCCAATAATCTAAAGCAATGGAACCGAGACCTTTGGAAAAAAATTCCTGACACATCTTAGAATGCTGCAAGGACTACTCAGACCAGGAGAAAAAAGGAACTTGAGTGTGCAGAAAAAGTTCATACATTTCTGCATCTTTGCACACATCTGGGACCGAGCTTGCAGAAATTTGCATGATATTTCTTTTGACAAGGAAGCTATAAATTTCATGCAAGTCTACCTAGATTTGAAACAAACTAAAAAACTAACAAAAAAAAAAAAAAAACCAAACCAAAAACCCACACACACACACAAAATGTGTAACTCAGTAAACTGGTGAGTACATGGTGCAATATCCACTGCTTTCTTCCTTCTACATTACCCTTCCCATAGAGCCAACAAGATGGCTGGCACAAGAGCTGGCTCAAATTGCTCTATACCCACTGAGAACCATGTTCTCTAGAGGAATTAATCACTAATTTCTCACAGCCAGATCCTAGACTCCTTTGGCTTCCTGAGCCAAACAAAGAAATAAAAACACACATGCTCACATGAAGCCACTGAGAGGATTGTGCTTGCAATTAGGGGCAGCAGTATTTTTATTCAGTTTTGCTAAAATATCAGAAATTGTGGCAATAGACTAAAATTCAATAATCTCCATTAGAAACAAATAGATTCATCCTCTAAAGGAGTTATGGAACCTGACTTTAGCTATGGACTTCATGTACCACCATAATACTAAACAGAGACTTGCAGAGAAAGAAAACTCCATCCTTAATCATTTCAGAAAGTATCTACAGCTGCAACACACTATCACACTGACTAAACATTGTCTGCTCTGACCACCATGCTATCTGTCACTCTAAAGCTGTATTGCACCAGCTTATCTGTTCCCTTAAAGCTTGGGGATTTATGGACTGCAAAGTCTATTTGTAAAACCTAAGTAGCCTGAGTGTGAATTCATCACAATAAATTTTGTTTTCAGCTCCCCGGGATTTTCCTGCTACTGATTTGTCACATCCTGGACACCTTCAGTACAATGGAGTCCCACAGTACGTGTCCAGAAGGGGGAGGATGACATATATGCAATACCTGACTGGTGAGAGTCATAATGTCAAACAGCTCCTACCTAAAGGTTACCACCTACTCTAGGAAGATGGTGGGTTCTCCCAGTCATGGACCTTTCCAGGGGATAGACTCAGTAACACTAAAATAACATAAACTGGCACAGAAAAGAAAAAGACTGCTTAGCAGACAGTTTCTACCACCTGATATTTTTATGTGTTTATTCAGATATAGCTTTATTTATAGGTCCAAGTCCTGTTTTTTTTTTTTTGTTTTGGTTTGGTTTGGTTTTTTTTGGTTTTTTTTTTGGCTATGAAAACTGAATATATCTATCATTCTGCTAAAACACCTCTAGTAAATACCCGCCACTGCATTGACTTCAGCAGCTTTTTAACTGTTCGGACTGATAGATGTTCTGATGCCTCCATGAAAATTGAGCTTGCAGAGGAGCATCTGGTGAAGAGCACAAGCAGAGAGGATTAGGAAGCAGATGTTGTCTAAGGGTCAGCAAAGCACTAGAGGAAAGAAACAGAACCTATATCTCTGTAAAAGCACTTCCTACCTGGGTATTGCAACAAATGAATATTTGAACTGCCATAAATATTTGAAATGAGACTGCTGAAAGTGCAAGATAGATATTCCAACTAGAGAATGGGCTTAAACACAGATTCTTTATGCAGAATACATAATAAACTGTCTGTACATGGGGGGAGAGATGACCACAGCACTGTGGACGGGAACACACAACCTTCTGCCCAGTCACAGGGCATCCACCTCTGCAGTTTAGCTTTTGAGTAAAATTACCTTTTAACCTGCATCTGTCCTTGTTTCTCAACTCCTTTCCTTCCTTTCAATCCACATTGCCAAAGCTACACCTGCTGCTGAAGGGGTTTTCTGTAGGAGGACAGTGAAGGATAAGCCATGAGCGGGTAGTAGAGATGGAAAACATTTCCCTCTTCCTGAAGCAATAATGAGAAATGAATCTGTCTGGATGCAGGAGTGGCTGAAAACAGCACTGCTCCAGGTGTGTGTGTTCTTCTGTTTCTGCTTGGGACCTTCCTCACCCTGCCTCCATCAGCATGAGGGCAAAGCCACTTCCCATGGCTGCTCTCACCAGCCCCAACACAGGGCTGTGAACTGCCTCTTACCAGGTTAGAGGCAGGAAAAGCAAATGGAAAGGAGCAAGAGAGAAAGATAACTAATTAGAGAAAGATGGATGAGAGAAAGGGATGGGATGTCAGCTTTGAAATGGAGCCTTTTTAACCAGGCAGACTCCAGGCTTGGTCCTCTTCTGGCATTGCCTCAGAGCAGGATCCATGCAGGCCTCTACATGTGTCCATATGTGTATGGCAGGGAGGCATGGGGAGCCTTTAATAATTCAGTTCAAGTGCATTCCTGTTGCTCATGAATGTGCTGTTTTAACAGCACATTCATTGTTGCAAAGCTGCCAAACCCCCACCTGTGCCTCTTGCCCTGACTCCTGGCAGACCCTGGAGACTCTGGGCTGGCTTCTCCCCTTGCTGAGCCTCTAGCCCTGCCTGGCTCCTCTGCTGCCTCCTCCTCCTCCTCCACCAGAGATTTCCACCTTCACTGAGCTATGGCACTTCTGCCTTCTTCCCATTTTAAGTCACGTCTGTCACAACTGCTGCTGCCACAGACAAGTGCACGTTGTTATTAATGCATTATTAAATTTTATCTCCCATTTAGAGCCTTGTCGATGGTGCTCACTTAAAGACACTGTGGTGATAAGCACTATAGGAATGGCTATAAATAATGAATATTATCCTTCTCATGTCTTTCCCAGTCTGCCAACCCGGTAGGTATTCACTGAAAGGCAAATGATCATCAACTCAGTTTTATTTTTACTGATTAAAAGTATCAGGATGCATAGCTGCCACAAATTAGGCAAAAGACTGCAGCTACTATGGGAGACAGCCCAAAATATTTGAGCAGCTTCTGTTCCCACCGGAGTACCTTTCTCTAAAAGCAAAGCATTAATCCTAATTTGCCTTCTATGCTCCTACTCCTTGCCAGGTTCCAGAAACCAAGTGAGAGGGTGAAAATGTAGAGAAAGGGTCCAAATTCTCCTGATGCTTTCTCTTTACAGATCAAGTGCACAGCACAATTTTTAGCTGGGGAATACATCACCCCCAGAATTTTCCTCCCATCCAGAAAAGTTCAGGCACACACTCTGGTTCAAAATCAGAGCCCTGAAGAGCAGGGCACCACCAGTGCCATCTCATTAATGTTTGTTATTCACGTTGTCTTTCTTCCATCCCTTTGTAGCTCCTGCAAATTAAGCCTTTGAATGCTGTTAACATTCCTGTGTATCTGCAGTTCTTGATCACTTAGACACTGAAAAATGTAAGAAATCTTTGCTATTACCTGAGTATTTATGGGAACTTGGAGAGAAAATCTTGGAAAAGAAAATGGTTCAGGACAATGCTGAGAGGTCTTAAAAGAAGTGCTGCAAACACTTTGGGTGTGGTCGCAAAAATGCCCAAGCGAAAATCTAGACTAATGCTATGGAAAAAGATTTCTCAATTTCTTCCTAGTTTTATAATGGACAAAAGATTGCATGGTTCAGATCTCGAAGGGAATTCTGGACTCAGAATAGATACCAAAATCAGGCTGCACTCTGTCTTTAAAGTTTGGGCTTCTTGGAGTTACTGATTAAATTTGGCTCAACAAATATTTTCATCTGGCAGTTCAGATAAGATGTCATATATAAAGCTGAAATGGGCAGAAAATTGCTTTTTAACCTGAAAAAATATTTTGGATATCATAATTTTTATTCAAATGAGTTTAAAATGTCAAAAAATAAGTCTTTTTAATACATAGGAGTCCAGACTGAGAAAACAAAAAATAAATTTGGGTCAATTACATAATTTTCTTCTGTTAATGTTGTACTGTTTAATTTTTATTTTGACCTGTTTTTCAGTTGTGTATAATTAGCTGGTACTGAGCATTAAAATGTTGTTTAAGTAAAAAAAGTTTTGTTTGGGTTTTTTTTAATGTTAAAAAGGTCCCTACATTTTCTCAAACAAGCAAATACACTGGTGGAAGACAACTTTTTTCAGTTAGAAGAAAGTCCCATTTTAGCACATCCTTGGCTTTTTCTGTATTAGAAAAACAATTTTGTGAAGAAACTATCATCTGTTTCACCTCAGATAAGGTGAATCCTAAGTCAATCATCCCCTCAGGTATTGACTAAAGTTACCCCTGATTTCATCAAGTCTGAACTAGACCTTGCCACAGTCCTTTAGCCTCACTACATGAATTCTGAAAGAATCCAAAACTACTACAAGGAAAAATTCTCATATTTCTTTTCCTTGAGACCTCCTGACTTCACTCCAACTTAGACTCATGCTTGCCAAGCATTTGACCTAGGATCCCAATAATTTTTCACTTAATACCTTTGCTTGAGCTGCTTCAAGATTGAACATGGGCTTGTTTAAAACTCAGATTCCCCCTTGCTCTGCTCTTTCCTGAAAGATGAGCAGGATTTTGTTAAGCTATCCTAATGAATGGCTTTTTCTCAGCAGTCACACATTGTCCTACATGGTGGTCTCACAACACATGAAGAAATTCTCCCACATTAATAGGTCTAATCACAAGGGTGCATTATATCACCTCTAGGGGTGTATCCTTCTGTAAAGCTTGGGTTAGATTTAATATGGCTACAAAACTTTGGGTCAGCTTAAAGTAGAAGGAAGATTAGTTTTTGCTTCCTTGCAGAAGTCTCCTTGGATGCAGCCTTGAGAATATGTTATGAAAACCACATAGAAATTTGGTAACAAACCAAAGCATTCAAGCACATATATTAATCATTATGTCATTTCCATCTTCTATCATTACTTAAGTACATATAAATACATATAAATTAAATTTGTATTTGAGATTGCATACATTTGTGGATCCAGATCTCAAACCTCCAGTACCAAACCTGAATTTTAGGGACACTAAGCATCCACATCTCCCATTAGTTTCTATTTTGCCAGGGTTCTCCCACCAACAGAGATAGCTTTGTGAGTGAAATAAAGCTCAAGCAGACAGGGAATAGTTATCACTCAGCACTCCCAAGATATGATTCAGGATTCCTATCACTTACCTTAGGGTTCCCCCAACAACACAAAGTACTAACTCATCACACAGAAGGGAAAAAAAAGTTGAAGCAGCTGAGCTCAGTGCAATAAGGCTGTCAAGGTCCCTCTCCTAAAGCAGAGATGCCAATCAGTCCACTCCAATATTTACTTTTTTATCTGCCCATCACAACAGACAATAATTAGATTACCATGGGTCAGGTTTTTTCTAGAGAGGTCACACAATGGCATAAGATGCTGTCTTGACAAGACAATACCAGCATTTTACTTTCAAATGAGAAGCATTTTCCACTTCAGTTTTACAAAAAGTTTCACCATCTGTAATTACAGCACGGTCATTACACCACATACAAACCAAGGCACACAACACAGGCCCACAAATTACAAAAATGAAGGCATAAAAAAATCAACAGTCTTACACACTCAGTGCATCAAGGAGAAAGAGCAAATATATTTTACAACCCAAACTGGGAACATCAAACTTCTCGAAGTGTCCAGTAACCCTCCCCAGCCACCTCTTGTTCATTTGAGTTTTCCCTACACCTACACAGTGTTTCTCAAGATTAAAGAGGATTAAGTAACTCCTTCCATAAAGGTTTTCACCAGCTCACACATGTCAGAAGGCCTCAGCAATCATATCATAAGGTATAAATGTTGCTACTCCCAGTGCTGTACTTTTGGGAGGCAAGATTGTCTGAGATAAATGTTGCTCGGAATACGAGCTGTTTCTCCTCTTATCAAGGAAAAATTTTGTATCCTGAGGATTCCCTCGTAAATTAGCCAAGCCCCACTGCTACACCCACTGCTCCCCTACAGCAATACAAAGAATATGGTAACACTCATTAGAGCACACCACCAGGGAAAAGTCTAATTGCTGGATTTACATTTTGTAGGCAACGTGTATTTATACTAATAATTCTATTTTGTGCGGCTTTACTAGTCAGAGAAGAAAAGAGCATATTGTATTAAGCTCCAGCCCCCAAGCACTGAAATAGCACTAACAGATCCAGGGAGATGGGCTTTCATATAATTGGCATCCACCCATAGAACACAGTTGATGATGAAGCATATTTCCAGCAGTTCATAACAAGGGCATGCGATTCCCTGAGGATTTTCAACCTTTAATATTCACCTATCTTTGGGAGCATCTACTCATCTCATCATTAGAGTAGTACTAGTCACTTCTCTGATTGCAGTGGGACTGGAAAAAGCAGCACTTTAACCCTGCCCATTCAGATCTTAGGTATTATTTCCCTCAGTAGTCACCTCCAGGCTCCCACAGATCCTGCAATAAAAAAATGTTCTCTACACTGTCTATCAAGAAAATAACTTTAAGAAGGAATAAGAAGCTGTAGAATTAGCATTACATCTAGAAACAATGCCTACATATGAAAAACCCAAATATTTATTTATTTACTGTATCCTATTCCCAAAGAACATTAAAAAACTCCTTCTTCACAATATCCCAGTGTTTCTAACTACAGGTAAAGTGAGGAAGTGCTAAGTTGTTGGCAAACCTAACTTCCTTATAATGAGTTTGTAAAATAAATTTTACAACCTGCAAAAGTCCTCAGATTTTATTCAAAATTTCTGAAGTCTCTTATTTTATCTGAAAAAAAATCACCCAATCAAAATATTTTCTTTTCATTTAATACTATAAAAGTGGGAGTTTTAGACCTATCAAATGGATGAAAGATAAGACAAAGCTTAAATTCAGTATGAACTCTTCTAAAGATCAAAGTTCTTAGATGCCAAGGTTTTGCTTGGGACTGTCTTGACAACTACTAATAAAAAAAGTTAAAAGCAAAGGAAGAAATATTTCTCTTACTCATAATAGGTTCACATAAACTTAACTCTACATAAAAAGAAATTAAAGGCCTCTTCTAAAAGGAGCTGGGAGCCATGGTGTTATGTCTCCTTCCATACATTTTTCATCCAATTGAGCATTCTCAAAAAAGTACATTATACATCTTTAAGACATGGCTGCTTCACATTAGCTCACGTAGCTGTTTTACCAGATCACTGCACATCCTACTTCTGGCCTCTTTACCTGGAAACTCATTCCCACAAATTAACACCATGCTATTAATACTTTTCTGTTTGATGTTCTCCTCACCTTCATTTTATGTAGCATTGCCAAACATCAGGCATCTATTTGCATGGTTCTATTTGCAAATCAGCCCAGCCTCCTTTCAAGTCCTCTCAGTTTTTGCGTGGGAGAACTTGTAACAAACTTGTAAATGAGAATAGATGTCAAATCTTCCCAGGCACTGGAGACTGGTTGGGCTTTTCATGAGCAGGACATCATTCTTAACTAATCTTCCTACTCATCTTAAGCTGCTAAGTCATGAGACTTCTGAAAGCAGGTTTTTTTAACGGGTAAAAAACCAAAACAATAAACAAACAAAAAAAAAAAAAAAAAAAAAAAAACAAAAAAACAAAACCCAAACAAACAAAACAAACAAAAAACCCAAACCAAAAAAACACTAAAACCCAATCAAGATGTGGTTGTGGATTCCAAGTTGAGTCATGGAAGAGCAATAGCACAACTGCACAACTGCCACTGAAATAGCTTTGCTCACCAGAGGCATTCAGGAAATGAGGCTCCATGAAATGCAGGCAGCATGGAAGGAAAAAAGCCTCTGCTGAGCAAATGCTGCTTGCTGTCAGGCTCTGCGTGACATTTTCAGTAGGTACAAGATGGGAAGATTGTGGAACATGTAATGATTAGGTGTACTGCTCCAAAAATACCATTTGGAAAAATAAAATCCTTCATTATAATGCAGCAGGAAATATGCTGGGATGTGAGAATGCCAAGAATAACTAATTTTCTACCATTCCTTATCTTACCTTTTTTACATCTCATGTAAACACTTGTTAAAGCAGCCACTCTGGCATAAAGGAAAGGAAGAGCAGAAGAGTTCCATTTTTGTTTTCCATCATCTGCTGAAGTGATGACTGCTAACAGAATCTCCCCTGGTAGCACACACATGGCCATCAGAGACAATGACTCACTGTAAAACAAACCCAGCAGCCAAAGCAGCCACTGTGGATATTTTTTTGCTGATTCTATTTGGGATGGGCTGGAGTAGGGTAGGACATTTTACCTTATTTGATTTTGGGGCAGACAATCTTATGCAGACCTAATTATTTCCTTATTCATAAAATAACTTGCTTCCTGGAGACTCTAATGTTGGTTGTCTCAGGCACCCTGCATCTAATGATTTAAAATGCATTGGTGTTTTAAAGGAGCAAAATATCAGGGGTCTGTTGTAGGCTGTTGTACTCAGCAGGAGAAGGCTGGAGAAATTATTGCTTGACCTCCTGGAGTGTGTATAAGACAAGCACACAACCACTAGCCCTCATCCACCCTTAATCCAACCCTGCTAATCCTGCACACCAAACCCAGGACAAGAGCCATTTGCAGGACAGTAGCATGACCTCATTCCTGGGAAGATTTAAGAAAGTAAAGACTACTCTCCTGGATTAAATCCTTCCCAGCTGAGTGTCTAACTCCTAACAGTGCACCTCATCCACAAGGTCTCTTGCTGCAGTCCCTGCCAAGACATGATCCCAGACAAAGCCCCATGTCTGTGATGTAACCCACTCTCTGCTGTGTTTTCATCACATCAGGAGCAGAGGCTGAGAGGTCTGTCCAAGTCCAAGCTTCAGGAATGGGACAGACCTCAGGTAGTCAGAGGCTGACACGTCTCAAAAAGAAAGGATTGCTCTTATCCAAGCATATGCTGTTGCAAATCCCCGTCCAGTTCCCCCGGCTGGCCACTGACTTAATTAGGAAGGCAGCCTATTGCTCTCAGCATTAGCTGATACCAGAGGTTATCAGCCCCTAGCTGGGCCACACGCCTTTCTTCATATTTCCAAATCTAAGTGATTTATTTCTATTAAAAATAAAAAGCTTCATCAGAGTAGAAGAAAGGAATACAAAATTCCTTTTCAAAACTTTTCCATCATCTCTTTTTCTGTTAAAAATAATTAAGACTGGGTGTTCATCAGTGCAAAGACCTCATTTGGCTTGTCCAGAAGGAGCTTTGAATAGCTAGTCAGTATAAATACTGCATAAAAAAATAAAAGTAACAAAGAGAGGATTTTTTTCTTCATTTGTTATTTTTGGGAAGAAAAACCAGCCATCTGTGTTCCAAATGTGTTGCTTTTCAATGATCCCCAAGCTGTTTCTATGGTTAAAAATTATTTGACTTTGCTCTTCTTCTGAATGGTTGCCTTCACCATATTAAAATACAGAGCCTCACCCTGCTGAGTGCTGTGTTATTTGTCCGGCTGCTCTGCTTGATAAGTACTGTTCATGTCTGGAAATGATAACCTACACAAGAGGGCAGTTTGGTTTTCACTGTAACAGTGGAGGAAGGAAGGAGGGAAGCAAGGAGAAGTTCACATTACTTTAGTGAAGATTTTACCTGAAACACAATTTTATATATTTTGGATGAGAGAGAAATTGTTTTATTTCTATTTGCAGCCATCATGAATGCTGTTTCTTGACCATTTCTCAGCTAGTTCTGAAATGTCTACAAATTAGGCATTCAAGTACTTAAAACGTGTGGTATGGAGGGGAAGCATGTGTAAAGAATATTCCTGCCTATATAAAAAAATCTTCCATATACATTGCTTGTACATAAAGCATTTTATTTTGATTGAGAGCAGATTGTTCATTCCTATACCAAATTTGAGATTGGACAGACTGCACTGTGTGCCCATTTTCACAATATAATGATCTTTATGTACACACAGATGTACATACAAAGACGTACATATGGCATTTTTTGTAAATTTAGCACTTGTAATTGTTTTGATGTTCAGATCTATACTTATTAGTTAGCCCAGAACTCATTTATTATTGAGAACACTGTGGATTCAGCAGCTATTCATTAAAGGTAGAAATGCAAATGCAAAAATATTTACATAAATATCTGCAAACACTATGCATCATTCTCTTTGTCTTCAGGAGCACAGCCACATGCCAGGTCTTTTGTATGTTGAATGACCAAACACACACTTAAATCAAATAGCAGTTCCATTCAGTCTGTGCTCTCCACAAGTCGTTAGACACGCTATGTTGAAAGGAGTGACTTCGTGCACACTCAGCTTTTTCAAAGAAACATCTGTGATTTAATGGCCAGATCTGAGCCATACAGAAGCCTGAGCTCTGCGAAACTTCCAGCCTGACTGCCACCCACCCAGGAAACTCCTGCTATAAAGGAGTCTATAAAGATGCCATTCACACAGTCATTCACTGGGCCCCTGATGCATGACAAACCCAAAAACTTTTACTGAGCTCTGTCCTACAGAAACTCCAACTGCTCAAAGTCTGGGAGCCACCGACCCCTGCTGCAAACACAAAGCAGCCCTTCCTCTGAACAGGCATCTCTTAATGAGAGCAAACATTCCCCTCTCTGAAGAAGGCAGCAGGAGACGGATGTGTGCAAGGACCAAGCTCTGTCTATTGTATTTCCATGGTTCCCACTACCACAGCATTTTAGAGCCTCACAACTTAAACACATTTCTCCCCAAGATGCCCCAGTGAGGGTCGGAAGTGCTGTCACCATCTGGGACAATAATTCTCTCCACAACAGGAAACCCAGGGTAAAATCATTGGAGATATTCAGGTCAGACTAAGAAAATATAGATGACACTTCTGATTTTCAAAGATCTGCTTTTAAGTTTCTCATTAACACTACAAATTTACATTGAATATTGGTCAATATTTAATAAAATTGAAATTTAATTCCAGAAACAAATGGAGAGATCATGTACAGATTCTCAAATATGAAAATATGTGACAAAACCACTTTATTTTTCTCTCCACATCACACTCCCTTCCCAATTTTCACCAAAGCCCTTCTTCCTGCTCCAAGTTATTTTCTTCCTTTCCCACCCAAAAGGGTTTGGATTCACCTAAGTCAGAAGGACTGAAAACTTCAAGAGTTACACAGAATCTTACCAAAACAACCTAAACAATCCAAATCTGTGAAAATGGGCTGTAAATCTCACCAAAGCAGGCATACATACATCCTTCTGCCCTTTGTGGCACATCAAATATTCCCACAGTATTTTAAATAAGAAATGAAAATGATGAATTGTGCTTCGTGTCCCAAGGAGAGTGGGACACGTTCCTGGCTTAGTATCTCCAGAGAAGGAGAGGTATCCCAATAAACCCTCCCTGAGGCTCTCTCTGGACACATCCCTTGCAGAGACCATGCTGGGACCTCAGCACTCTTTGCAAAACCAGGTCTCCTGTCCCCACATGGCTCTCGAGGCTGTGCCAGCTGAGCTTCCTTCAAGGTAACCCTGTGAACTTCGTCAGGAACTGGTCTACCTGAAATATAACCTATTCTTTTGTCCTTTGTTCTTTTATTTTTTGCAAAGTTATCTTTCAGCTGATGCATTTACTGCACAGACATGCATTGTCTGTGCTGGCACAATGAAGAGGCACTGGGCAGAGACTGCTAAAACCATCTTATACAGCACGGCTGCTTAATATTTAGCCATGGCCTTAAGCTCCTGACTCTGGTCCTCTGAACTGCAACCAAATTGGATACAGGAAACAAATCCAACTGTGAAAAATCTACTGCATCTCAGTCTAGGGTTTTCATCACCACTCTACCAAACAAGTTGGAAATATTTCATGGGTTTTGTGGTTTGTCCACGTTCCTCATTCCATCTGTGCAAGTTTGAAAAGTTAATAAAAAAGTATCAACTACTACAAAAGCAACAACAAAAAAATTCACAGAAAATTTTTACTATCTCTACCTGAGATGCTGCTTAAAGCCTGAAAGATTATCTAAGCAGAGATATATGTCTCAAAACCAGGTTTAATCCACTGAAGCCAGTTGTAAAGCTTTCATCAGTCTGGGTACAGCCATAAAAATATTTCTTTCCAAATACATGCAAGCAGATACACATTTGCCTCCATTTAGAGAGATGGAAATCTGTGTACAGTCATACAAATATTTATTTTCAAACACATATAATCTCTGATTTGTATTTAAGAGACATGTGACTCCAGAAGAATGTGTTGTAACCTGCAACATCGATAGCCTCCAAACTTGTGTCTCAAGAAAAATTAGGTAGTTTCATAACTGTATTTTCAAGATTTTAATCCTCCAGGAAAACGCATGAAGTATAATTTCTTACCTTAACTTCACTTTTTCAGTTTTGAAAAAGATTTCTCATTAAAGTGAGCATTTGTATTATAATAAAACACATAATTTCTATTGCCCTATTATATGCAGTGCCCAATGACTCTTGGCCTGTGGTTTGCACAAGGATGAAATACACAAATGAATTTGCCTCAAATACTGTAACAACACCATGGACTCCTTTCAAGCTCACCATAAGACTGGGATAGGGAATCAGAAAATACACATCACATTATTTTTGTTGGGTTTTTTTCCCCTCAGCTAATCTGTACTTTATTTATGACCCTTACATGCTACTGAAAAACAGCAGAAAAATCAATATTGACTTCTGTGCTGAAATATGATCCACTGTTTGAAAGGCCATTGAAGTAAAGATTATGATTTCTAGCAGGATGCATGTTAAAGGCAAGCAATGTCCTTCCTTTGTAGGACTGTATGGGAAAACTGATAAGGGCAGACTGGTCCTTTGTAGCCATCATTCCCAAGAAGTTGAAATGATGGGGAGACACTGGGTGAACTATCAAGAGCAGACTCAAAAGAAACAGTTATTTGGTGAATAAGCACAGAGGTTTGGCAGATTTCTCTGCCTTGGGCCCCTCAGTGCAGCCATAAATGACAGCATCCACTGAGGAGATCCAAAGTGCCTGCCAATTTAGGCATTCCAGATTTTTAAAAAATGGTCTCGGAGACACAATTAGGGTCATAAAACCTGTTCCCACTTTCAGTTCATTGCTAATTCTTCAAAAACCCCTTGGTATTAAACCACAGTTTATCTCTTTCCTACTAAGTCATGCTTTTGTTGGATGATCTCTGCTGGCAGCACATCCCCTCTATGAAATCACAAGGAACTGAATGCTCAATGATAGTTCAAGTGCTAAAAATGTCATCCTGGATCTTTTTTGCCTCTGATCAGCATAGGAATCTCCAGAGTTCAGTGAATACCTAAGAAGTTACAGTTCTAATTTTACAGCAACAGCTGTACCTAGGTTTTAAGAGCAGGCAGATGTCTTTGTCTTTCAGTAGCCTTCAGCGACGTGACATCACTTGTGTTATCAAGATTGAAAAAAAAGAAAAAAGCAGTTTGTGCAAGAAGCCTAAGTATATTCATTTGTATTGCATTTCCAAAAGGAATTTTTTTTTTTTTTTTCTCTTTACTGAATGTAAAGCTCAACCTTTGTTTTCGGCAGTGTTGATGCTCTCTGAATGCAGATTGAGCTGTCTACAATAGCAGAACTAGTTGGAGGGAGAAGGTCTCTGTTTAAGCATAAAATTCCTTCATGAATGAGTAGAAATGCCAAGCAAAATACAGAAGAACTAGAAGTCCTGTTTGTTGAACTAAAAGTCCTGTTTGTTTCTTTGCTGTAATCTGGGAATGCTTCTTTTTTTAAGATTTGTCTTTGCCAGTTGAAAAAATATTCATTTTACATTGTGACAAAAGTTTCAGAACTCAATTTGTTCTCCAGAAGGGATCCTCAATCACCACTAAAAACAAATGGAAAGACTGATTCCCTAAATTGCACAGGTCTTATTTCCTTAACCTGTGAAATTTAACAGGGAAGAACTTCCCTGGGATAACAAGCAGTTTCTCTTCTCTTTAGTGGGACAAGAGCCACTTCCTTTCAGCAAATGTCAAGGTGTGAAAGCCTAAGGTTTTACCATAAAATGCACAAATCACATCAGCTGTTCCAACCCCAGCTATGCCTCAAGCTGCCCTGCTATCCAAACCTCACCTCCCATTCCTCCTCACTCCCCACTACCCCTGGTGTCACCAGTCAGGCATTTCTTACAGGAGAGCAAAAGGCAATGACATTCTAACACTCCTTTTGTCACTATAGCACCACTGTCTGAGAATCCTGGACATCAGAACATCTTCACCCAGTGTCAAAGACCACCCTGGGTTGTGGGGTGGCTTTGTGTGGTGGAAAAATTTCTCCTCCAACCCGTGCTTGCAAAGAAAGGCTCAGCAGTCTCTTGTTGTTTGGTCTCATGGTTGTTTATTGCAAGTTATCTAAAATATTTTCTTCTTGAGCTGCTGTGGTTTGCTCACAGCTCAGGCAGAGGCACACACACCCCCTGACATCCTCTCTGACTCCTGACTGCTTCTCCTCTCCCCCTGCCCAGGACTGGTGCTCTCTTTTATATTGTACATTACGTGTTACATATTTACAGTTTTTCCCCAATACCTACTACCTATATTAAATGGTGCTTTTCTACTCTAAACCAATCTGTGAGTGCCAACATCACCAAAAACATGGAGGTAAGGAAGAAGAAAGAGGGAGGACAGGACCAGCCAAAATCCCTCCATCTTAAAACCTCTGACCCCCATGTACAAAACCAAAATCCCCCTGTACAGGTGCTAAAACCCCCCTGTACAGCACTAAAAATTCTTCCCTCTACTTTATAACTACTTCTACTATAATATCTAAACTTTTGTAACTTCTTGTTCTTCCTGCAAGGTTGGTAAATCATTCCATGGCTCAAATCCAAAGTCACAGCTGTTTCCAGCTGCCTGCCAGGGTCTCAAATGCTTCTGACCTGGACCCAGAACCTCCAAAAATGTCTCAGGGACATTTTGAGTTCTCACAACCCAGGACTCCTCCCAGGCATCTGCAAGTACCACCCTTCCCCACAGAAACAGCCCTCACCTCCCACAGCCACCTCCAGCCTCTGCTGCAAATGTGCAACACGAGCAAGACCAGCACAGTCACAGCTCCACACATTTATCCAAATGCATTTTTGCTTTAGTCTTTCCTTCCCTCAAAAATCAGACAGAAACAAAACTCCCTGAGTGTGGAGCTTATCAGAGCAGCCTCTTCTGAACCAGCCAGCACAGATAGCTATTGAACACCAGTTTCTCAAGCTGTAGAAAAAGAAATATATATCAGAAACCTGTTAAGCCATTACAGTAAAAAACAGTCATGTGTAAAGATGATCCAAAGAATATTTTACTGTTTAACTCATCTTGTCATAAAACTTCAGTAGGACTTACCTCATAAAATAGAAATTTCCCAGATTTTATATGCACTCAAGAAAATTTTAAAAGCCCTGATGCACAGTACATCCACTTCAGCACAGAAGAAAATTTCTGTTTAAAGTACCTGAGGCATGGAGGAAAGACAGGGCAGTGGGGACTGGGTGAAAGAATGCCAGCCCTGAAAGAAAAATCTCTTAGTAGTCTTTCCTACCTGGTATTGATGTTGACACAGCGTAAATAACACCTATTGCATGTTCAAAGCTTCTGGGTCAAAATCTCAGCCAGCATAAATAATTGATGATTTTTCTCTGTCCCTCTGATTTTAGGAGGGGAGCACTTTTTATTCCATACTCTGTAAACTGCAGTGATCACATCATCCCAGAGGGAACTGGTCAGACAAATGTGTGTTATTCAGACTACACATCTCCAGTAAAATTTAAATACCAGTTTCACTTTGAAGGAAGGATGGAAAAAGATTCCGACCCCGGTAAAAAACAAGGCAGAAAGTATTGGAAAAACACATTCAATGTTTTTATGTCATTGTCTTCCTATGGAAGGATGTATTATATATTATTTACACTTTAAGCCTTATGCTTTAAGGTTTTAAACCTTTATATATATTGGAAATGAAATTAAGTGGTAAGGCTGTGAAAGAAAAGTTGTCTATCGATCCAAATCAGAGAGAAGCATTCTCCACTACTCCCAAATGGTCTTCTGTAAAATTGTTGATTAATTTGATTTTCACAATTAATCACAAAAGTGGGTTTCACCATTTTGAATCCCACTACAAAGCAAGTTCCCATTTTTCCAATTTCTGTGGTCATGGCAGTTCTTATAACTAAAGCAGGGTACTTCAAGATTTACAAGAATATTCTCCAGTTACAAGGTCCATGACCCAACAGGTCATTGTTTGTACCAGATGCTCTCCTCAAACTACCATCAAGGAACCACAGGAATCATTGTCTCAATGCATAATAAAAAATTTCTCCTTTATTTCTTAAAAATAATTTTTATAGCTTCTTCCTTCCCTTCTATCCTTCCATCTATCCCACATTCTCTTTTTTCTCTCTTCAACATATCTCTTGACCTTTTTTTTTCTCTCTCCAGTTCTACTTTGGTAACATCATAAATCACCACCCCTTCCCCCTAGCTTTGACTTTTCTCACTATATATTTGCTGACTGTTCCTGTTTCTCTCCTTCCTCAGGATTGCTCCTCAGAGTGTAATTTTGTACTCCAAAAGAGATGAATGTTTTCAAAAAGCTTCTTTCAGCCCCAGGAGCGAAAGTGCTGCGAGAGGTATTTGGGAAGAACTGTCAGTGCTTCTACATTGAGAAACATTGAAACTATGCAGGAAGAATAAAACATAGCTTGGAGTAAAAGAGACCACTATAATGAGCTCAGGATCAGGTACAGAGAGCTTTTGTAAATCTGTTAAACCTTAGTTTAGTGAGAGAAGAGAGAATCTGTTCCTAAATGGGGAGCTTGCATGGACTGATTAATTTTCAGTGATCATACCCCAACATCTGACCACAAGACCTGAGTGAAACTTGTGTGCCCACATCCCTGTCCAGCCACAAGACACACTTCTCCATCCTTCTGGATGCCTCCTATTTGCTTCAGGTGAAGATGGTGCAGTGTGTACCCTGGACAGAGAGGGATATGGCGTCACATCTGAAGGTGCCATCAATGCGAAGCTAAGAACTCCCTGTTAGTGACAATTGTAACTAATCATCACATTTGTTATTGCTTCCATCTCATTCCTGGGCTCCTTTACAATGTATTGTCCACACCCTCACAATTTTCACCAAGGTGGCCTTTGCTGCAAGGAGCTCATAGCCAAATGGGGCAGAGGACAGAAGTGCTCTGCCTGTGAGGGGAGTCTTCTCAAAAACATTGCCTTCCCAGTCTGTCTGTACTACCCTTCCTGGATTTTTCTTTACAAAAGCCAATAGCCACCATGTTAGTCCTTTTCTGACATTACAATCAACCATCCACACCAAGTTAAAAGCAGTCTCCCAAGTTCTTTCCTTTACCGAGTTCTTCAAGATTCCTGTCTTTCTTCTCTAGACCAGTAATAGGCACATGCTGACCTGAGAGCTTTAAAACTGCTTTACTTCCATGCACAAACCTCAGGGGAATTTTCCAAATGCTGCTGGGATGCTCCCACCAATGCTACCCAGCCCAAATCCCATTAATTGCTCCCAAACCACATGGAATCTTTTCTCATGGTATTGAAATAACCTTGCCATCCTGCTGGCTTCACCACTTTCTTCAAAGGCCCATAACAAACATATCATAACAGTTTTATATCTTAACTTTTGGAGCTGTTGAAGCTTCTCTGAGGTAGAGACTCTGATTTATATTCTAATGCCTTCCTTAGTCTAAACTAAATGTAATTCTTTCTAAAATGCCCAACTTTAAATTATGGATTATAGTGCCCAGAGTGTTGCTGCAAAACCTCTCACTGAGCTTAGATCAAGCTCACCAAGTGGTCTTGTATTGCACTCATTTTTGTGTCCATTTTAAATTGTTTGTGATATTTAAACAATCACAAATCATTTTCCAAATAAAATTGATTTACAGGTGAAGAAAGGCTTGTCCTGCTAAATTTTTTTCAACCAAGTTTGTTCCAAGACAACACTGAAGAAAAAAATTAAGGCAAATGAGTGTAGCTGCACCTATTTTTTCAGTCAGATCCTGTGTTCATGGAAACAACAGTCTTGACAAATGGGAAAGCCAGCATCCTGGCATAGGCACGCTATTAAAAACCCCAGAAAATGGACATTCCCCAGATCAATACCTCTCTTAGGACCTATCAAAGTGTGAGAGGAATGCTCCTCATTAAGGCTATGATGGTAATATGCAGTCCTTTGACTTTTGTACTGCAGTTATCATTGCAGACGTATTGATATCCATTGGCAATGGACATTTTCACAAGACCTGAGATCAAGAGATCAATCTAGAGAAACCACAAAAGAATCACCAACCAGTGGTAATAGCTTTCACATTCTCCACACCCTAAATTCAAAGAGAAGGTCTAGATGTATGATGTTAAAAGTCTCATTGCACTGCAAATCTATCAACAGGCACTATCCACCTTCCCATGATGGCTGGTACTCAAACCTCAATTTCATTGACATTTTAAAACATCTTTAAATCCACTGTAAAAAGTCTGTGAAGTACCTGTCAGAGGAAGCACATCAGACACTTCAGAGACTGCCTGGGATTTGAAACTAGGTGATTTCAGATAAAGTTAGAAAAACATCTGTAAATTTTCATAGTTTAAAGAAAACCCCATGGAAAGGTTCATTGAAGACATCCAATTCTATGTAAAATTGAATGAAACACAGGCACATAAACCCAACAAGGTGGTTATAAAAAAAAAAGATTTTTGCTCCAGCCATAAACCGATGAGTTAATATCCATGGCCCATTTCTGCAGTGTGTTCCAGCTAAGCAGCCACCCTCTCTGACCTCAACAGGCACAGCAGGCTGCATACACAGAGCTGATTGCAGAACCAGGGCCCACTGTATGATACCATCTCAGAAAAAAATAAAAAGAATCGTCCAGTCAAGCAGAAAGCAGACAAAAACCCCAGTCTATCAAAAGAGAAGGATACGAAAGTTTACCAGACAAAAGCATCATGCATTTTATCCTCATATATTTTCTTGTTTTAGCACAACCCTTACTTACAAAAAGCATTGATGGAGAAAGAAAAAGAGAAAGAAAGAAAGAAAATAGAAGAGTTCGACACATCCCTGTAGAATTAATTAGTTGTGTAGAGTTTTCACCCCTATTAAAAATTAAAATGAATTAGTTCTCTTAGCCTATCTATAGACCCCGGATGTAATTAGTGTAATAATCAATATATCAGTAGGAAACAGCCACTTAAGTGCAGCCAGTGCAATTGTAGATTTAGGACAAGTGAAAGGGGCGTACTCAACAACAGCAGGGAAGAGTATAAATGCAAATGAAGCTCATAAAAAAGAATGAGTGGTTCTGGCTGTGCAAGCTGCTCAAAATTCATCTAGGTTTTTTTTACGAAACAGTGAAATATTAGGCTGCTGTGAACTACCCATACTTGGCTAACAAACATGAATATGTACTACAGACCTTCATTTGTTTTCTCACTTACTTGAAGACTTGTTAAAGTGCTGCTAGCTCCCTACTCTCCACTAATGCACAATAAAAAAGTTCTAATAAAATGTGCACCTGTCACACTCACATTTTTAGTGTTAAAAATACTCCCCATTGTGTGTGGAGTACCAGCTGTGCCAGCAGCTTCGGTGCATGACTGACATGCTCAGGGACATCAATGGCTGAAGGTAGTTTGCCTCAGATTTGGCTCTGATATTCTCTCCTTACAATGGGACTTTAAAAACTGCAAGTGAGTGAATCACAGAACACCATTTCACAGCAAATTTCACCTGATCAGCCTCTAAGTACAGGAATCATGTGCATACAATGAACAGAAAATGGCATTATATGTTTTATATAATTCTTTAGGCTGTGATACTCCTTTAAGGACAGAGGCATCCAACTCCTGAGACTTTCCCTGCCACTAAAAGGCAGGAAAAAATGGACTTGGAAGTAATGATGTGGCAGAAATAAATATGACTGTAGTAAAGGTTCATGTTCATTGTCCCACTCATGATGCTCTGACCTATGTAGAAAGAAAAGGGGGAAGATATTAAAAGAAAAGGGGGAAGATATGACTGAAGCAGGGATAACTGATATCCATTCCTCTGGGGGGGATCCCAAAGGCCCACAGTTTCTGTTCCTGGCATGAAACATTTTTGTCAGATTTGATCTTCAGTCAAATGTAGAGGAATCTTGCACAAAATATCCATCTCAGTCATCAGACCTTGACTCAGAGATGGGCTTCACATGAAACTGCAGATAGCAATTAAAGCAGGAAAATACCTTAGTTGTTGATTTCAGCCCCTGGAGGGCCCAAAGCTTCTTGGCTTTCAATATCTTACAATTCTTTATCCAAAAATTAAGTTATTTATTTCCTCTACATAGAATTACTTTCAACTCTGTGTTTCTAATGAATTTTTTAATATCCCTTCAGTTTCAGTCCTACCCAGGTAAGTTCAACATTTTTCTTTCACAGGAGTCCTTGTCACTAAAACATGGTTTGAAGTGAGCAATTTGGTGTCAGAACCCACAGCAAGATTTACAAGAACACCTCAACTTCACAAGCCAGGGTCTACCTCAACAAAACATTTAAACAAGCACTTAATGTTTTGGTCTGTGGGAAAATTTTATTTTAAAAAAATCAAATAAATACAACGAAGCTACCAGATTCATCCATTTGTTCTGGAATAGTGAAATGAGGATCAGAGGTGGCTCAAGAAATCTGCAACCAAAGAATTGGTGCCAGGCTGCCAAATCCTCAAGGCACTTAACACCTAAGTGCCCCAGACACCCTCTCTTCCATCAATGTGTTATTCTAAGCAGCACAGAAGGGAGTCAGAGATGGAAAGCACAATTACTGTTTAGGGCATTCTACCTGTGAGTTTCCATCTTTTCTAAAGTTTTAGAACCATCTTCCCCAAGCATCCAGGATTTTTAAGGTACAACTTTTTTTTTTTAAAGAGAATACAGATATTCTTTAAAATATTCTCTACCCTGCAGTTACTGATAAAGCTTTATCACCTCACGTGAAGTTGAATTATGATTTTGCCTGGAAACATATACATCCACTAGAGAGAAACAGACGGTGTGTATTCATATATTTCAAAACAGAGGATTTAACCTCTGAAAAGAGATATCAAAGAGCCACTGAAGCATGGACCTGCATTCAACATTTTCACATTTGGTTCACAAATATCCAATTAGGTTTCTGTCTGAATCACAGTACCCCAAATTTATAATTAATCATCTGTCAAAGTTACAAGGGCAACAGAGCACCAGATTATTTTGAACAGTGATTTAAAAAAAAAGAAAATATGTCAGGGTTTTATGAGAGAATATCTTAGCTTTGAGCAGTAATATCAGACTCCTCTTGAGCAAAGAGTTAATAAAGAACCACACAATATCTCTATAGCAAACTCAGCAACCTGTTTACATCAAAATAAAGACAGAAGGGACATACAATATTTAATGTAAACTCAAAATGTATTGCTGGAAACGATAAATTTTTTAATGTAAAATGTTTTTAAATGTAAATTGTTAGAAATCAATCCCCATTTTTTAATCTAACACCAATATTAAGATTGATTCCTACAACCTCAACTTTAGAAAAAGAGAAAAAGACTTTTTTCCCTCTGTGTTAATTTCAAGTGGTTAATGACTTTTCTTTGTTGGTCTGGGAACATGAGAACCTGTGGTAGATTCTAACAATGTTAATTAACACCACTATATAAAGGGACAAATGTTTATAACTTCTAAGGATGTGGAAACTCTATCAAACTAAACTAAAGCTCTTTTGTCCTAATTTGGGATATAATTGGAATGAATCCCGTAGGATTTTTGCTATTCCTTCTACATAAAACCCTATTACTGGTTGATCCCAGAACAAAGATATATTCCTAGAGATTCCCATAACCCTAATCCATACAGTTCTGTCCCTAGCGGGTACACAGGTGCCCATAAAATTGATGGTCCCCATCTTTTTTAAAGCACCTTTAATTGATACAACCCAGACAGACTGCAGACAAACACAGCAACATGGTCGGAAAATTACCTCTTTCCCACTTTTCCAGTGGGAAAAAGATAGAGGTTATTTGGCCCAAAGAATACCTATAAGGTTAATTTCAGAAAATGGGATTTTGTCTGAAGGCTGAAGTGATGCTCTCTCAGTGTCAGCAGCCACATACTGCTATAGTTTTGGACTTTATGCTACTCACTATGCTACTCCACTGTACACAAGGATGTTTGCCAGGATTTATTCCCTGGTGTTATCTGCTTGTAGTGTTTCCAGTTATTCTAGAAATGTAAATTCTCCTTCTTCCTCACATTGGTCAGGTTTAACACGGGACTCAGTTTTAATCTGCACTTAGACAGGAGCAATCCCACTGAATGAACCCAAGGGACAGCAAAGAGGGGGAAACCTGCTGTGGGAAAGAGGATAGGATCCAGCCCTCAGGAACAAAACCTTATTTGGCATTAAAAACATTCAAATCCACTTTTAGAAACAAAACATCTCAGCACTAGTCCAAAAGCCTCATTGTAGTGAGATGCAGAATTTTAATGCTTCTTGTGCACAAAGTAATCACCTCTTAGCCCAGTCTAATATTTCATTCTGAAGCAACATTGAGTAGACAACTAGAAGAGATAATCATGGAATCAGTTACCACCCACAGTTCTTGCTTTTCTTTGATCCTATGTACAGAGACAAAACATATTCAAACCTGGAGCCAAACTTACACTGGCTGGGACTCTCCCTCAGCAGAAGTTTCAAATCCAGCTGGAGCCCAGTTTAAGATACTGCTACCACCACATTTTGGGGACAGAAGAGCAAGTCTGAAGGGATGAGATCTACCAAGCTGTTGGAGCACAATTACAATGTAGGTCAGATTGTTGTGGGGGTCTTTTGTTTGTCAGGGCTTTTTAAAATTTAATTTGGGAATACTCAGCCTTTAAAATGCACAGAGACTGGCAACCATTACTAAAAACAGGATGTAAATACACCCCACTAACACTGACAAAATTTCCCTGACCACACACAGGCAAAGAGGCCCAGGCAGAGAAAAAGTGTCCTAGTTTATTGTTTTATTACTCCCTTAATCTACGAAACACAATTTGCTTTACACGGCATCACTAAGAATCACCCACCAAGGATTTAAATTTGCTTGAATAATGTAATTATCAATGTTAGCACTTCTTTTCATTGTTATGACAGACTCAGTTCTGCTGCCATCTCATTTGAGCATCCTCCAGCCTATAAAAGAATAAGCATTTCTCACCTGCTCTCCTTCTCCAAATTAGGTGCAAAATTTATGGACACATGACTTAAAGTTTCAGGCCTTTTTAAAATACAGAAATTATACTAAGAAACTGGGAAAATCTAAACCCATAAGGATATCAAAAGCAAATCAGCAAAAGGAATGTTTCATGTGAGGTTGTTTCTCTTCAGCCTCTTATCTGTCGTGAATCAATATAGGCATATTTTACAATCTTGTTCTTGACACGGAGCATATTCTATGGAAATAAGGCAAAGAAGGATAATCTAAATTTTCTCAGGCAGTTTTATATCCATTGCTGGAGCAGTTGTTTGAAAAAGTGGCCTGGGAATGAGCTCACTAGGATACCTGGTGCCAAATTCTTGACTGGTACAATGCAGATGCTCTTCCAGCACAATGCCATTCCTGCTGGCGTTGGTGAACTCCAGTGAGCATTCATGGAGCAGTAATATTTTCCTATCAGTTTGGATTCTTCCCTCCTTGGACCACTCTTGACCTGCTCTCCAGTTAAAGTCATGTGAGGAACAACTTTGATACCAGCATTTGCAAACCCAACATTCCCCTCTTTTCCTCCTGTGCATTTGTAATTACGTATTAAGAATCAATGACATGCACAGCACTGAGCAAGGGACAGGACTCCTGTTCATTGAGAGACAGGAGGGACAGGACTCTTGTTTGTCCTGTTTGACAGGCCTCTCTCCTTGCTGCACAGCCATCATCTGCCACATCAGGGCCATACAGATTTCCCTCAGTCACAAGGCTGTGCCTGAGACTGTTCATATCCAGTGCCCTCACAGCATGGAGTTCTTTTTTACTTTTTTGTATAGAGATTAGTCCAATCTAGGATGGGTTTCTCAGGTCAATGAACCTTCAAGGGAAAGCACAGCTTTCACAGTATACAAGAGAGATGGGAGGGTGAAACAAATCTTCCATGATTATACACAAAGAGTTTAAGCTGCCTTTCAGCTCATAATTTTTCAGACTCAGATAACAGCACAAAATCCATGCAGTATCCCTGCAGGGGAACAGGATGTGAGGTCTCTGAGCTAACCAGCCATGTAAAAAATACAAGGGATCAGCTGGGAAATAAGAACTACTGGATTTACATTAAAATAAAAGGTGTGTGGGAAGAATTAGGCCCAAAGTCTGCAGCAGAGCTATGTGTAAACCCAGATTCATGTCTGAACATCGTCTTGGTCCCCAGTCTGTTCTACTGTCAGCCTTTCACACAGTGGGCCCTTAAACAGTTAAATCAGAGATTTAACCTGGCACAAAATTATTCTTGGAGGACTTATTGAATGGAGGATATTAATATCACATCTGTCACAGATGAAAAGCTACATATATGGATAAGTGCTGTACAATGCATCCATTGTTTTATAGACCTGGAACTCCCCAGAGAAGAGCACAACAGCTGCATCTCACCCCCAAGTGAGGGATTTTACATTCAGATGTCCGAGCTGGCTGAATGTGTAAAACCACAGCCAGCTCCCAAGGGATCACACCTCTGAGGAGACTCCTCTGCCTTGCTGATTCCAGCACGGGTGTGGAGCATCTTGCACTCACAGGTGACAGCAGCACTTGTCTGCAGTGGCACTTCTGCACACCCCTGAGAAACAGGACAGAAAGATTCCACCTTTAGGGAAACCAAGTCCTTTCAGCTTACAGAAACAACAGACACATTAGCCCCGTGGATCCAGCCATGGTTTGCAGAACTGATGGAACTATGCACAGGCTGCTCCCTTTTAAAGGACAAATGGATGTAGAACTGAGCCCTGAAGTATTTACATACACAAGGGCTCAGGGCACATAGGGTGTCCAGTGTTTCCCCCAGGACCACGCTCCATCCAAAGGCTCCAGCTGGAAACTTGCTGACATTGGTGCTATTATTTCCTGGGTCTAGAATTTGCTGCCTTGCTTTGAGACATGCAAAACTGCTTCTACCTCCTCTCTGCATTTCTCCAATGGAAACCAAAGATTAGCAAATAAGTAAACAATTAAATAAATAATTTGAGCTCTAAGAAATGTCTTATGCTTTTGCACAAGAAAGAGCCAGGTTGTATCTCCTGCTGCTTTAACTGGTATATAAGTTATTATGTTGCTGGTTGGTCCTGTGTAAATAATGAAGAAGGCAAAATAGTCAAGGTGATTCTATCCAAAGTCCCTGTCTCAACTATCACAGGAATATGCCAGACAAACTTCTATAGGCAAGGACTTATCTGAAAATGAAAAATGTCTCCTAACATGTACAAAAATAACATGCCAGAGCATCCTATTTCCTGCTCTTTCCTAATTGGATTGAGTTTGGATTCAGTTTGGTATTACAAGTAACAGTCTATCTCCAGCCAAGAGCTAGGGAAGCTCTGACAGGGACTCCTGCAATCCTCAAATGACCCCACCATGCAGCTGCCTCCTCAGCTCCTAAAAGTCTCTTGGAATCCACAGACAGTAACACAGAAAAAATGCAATAAAATGAAAGTTAAAGACACCACAGAAAAGTGAAACTGATTTTCTGAAGACAGATATTCTGTTTCAACTGGAATATTTCATTTTCATAGAAGTTACTCAGAAGTGTGAGGGTGATTTTACTTGAGTTTGGCTTTTTGTAGTTGAATGGGGTTATTTTAAACTTTCTGACAGCAATTTGAAATTCTTCACAGAAAAATTAAATTTATATTTTATCATTATGGATAATTTCATGGAATAATATGTTAATTATTTCAAACCAGCTCTAATTTTCTCATCTGACCAGTTTCTTCAGGATGTATGCTGCTTTTGGTTTTCCCCCTATTGTAATTCTGTGGCCCAAAACTATCTTGGTGTGAAGCACAGATCACACTCAAAATAAGCAGATCCATTTAGAAATACTATCCCAGTATTAGTGTTCATCACTTTCTAATTCTTCCTCTTGCACATTGCCAGCTAGCTTACTGTTCACAAAGGGCATGGACTCACTTCATGTTACTACTGCTGGGGTCATTTTTATTATTCAGTGTATGATTTAAGTCTCATTCCTGCTGACTACAGACTTGATTCCTGGAGACATTTCAGGCTGAAGAAAAAGAAAGGAAATTATCTTTAAAAGACCTTCAGTCCTACCCTTTTTAATTTCCCTGGAATTCAGATGTGTGTGCTCTGTTCACACACAAAAATGAAATTCCTAAATGCAAATATATTGGTAATATGTACAATATGATCTGGCTTTCAAGAGGATTCTTCTGTGAGAAATAATATGCAGCACATAACTGCTGAGTTTGGGGGTTTTTTTCCCATCATTTTTTAGAAAAAAAAGAACTTTGAAAACCAGTTAAGCTTTTAAATGTGCACACTGCTATATCCAAGTAATATACTCTAAAATGCAAGTGAGAAATAACTGATGTATGAAGGTCTAGCAATTTATCATCTCAATATTTATAACAGTCTAACAAATGAAGTTTATTTTTCATTAATTTGTGTCTAATTATCAGAAGGAAAAGCTTACTATGTAACTGTAATATCTGCAGCCTACATGCAATTTCTGAAGCTCTGCTGAAGATAATGTCAAGGGGCTTGCTATTATTTCTTAAAGCAGCAATAGTTAGACATCATTCAATTCAAAGGTAAGTTTTACATATTTATCTTTAGCTTACAGGCATGCCTCAGATAGGATTAGGAAGGCATTCTGTGAAATATAAATGGGGAAAATTTAACAGAAACCAAAAATATGAGTCTGAGATAATATTTTTGTTAATGAATTCTGGATGTTTTTTTGTTTTGTTTTTTTTTTTTTCCATCTATTGCAAAGCCAAGAAAGAAATATTTCACAGTACAAAAGTTAATATGCTCAAAAATTTCCCAATATGCATTTTAAGTTCTCTCATCAGAATAACTTGTGGCTATTCAAAAAATACAGGGATAAAGAGGATAGAAGGAATGGATTAACAAAGAAAAGAAGACCAAAGCTGGTTACCTCTGTCCCAGTTATATTGCCACATAATTATTACTTTATGGATTTCCCAGTAAAATTCACTTAACTAGTTTTCTGGGTTTTATAGCTAAATAAATTGCTTAATCCATTTCAGAGGAAAAACCTTGTGCTGGTGAGTTTATGTTGAAGATGTCATAACCCCTTGGGTGTCGCTCACTAACCGCTCGTTCACGACTTCTGTCCCTGGAGACCACAGCACAGACATCAAAGGCACAGCTGGATAAACTATACAGATTGGATCCCGAGCAAGCATTATCATAAACACCATGAAGCCACAAAGAATGTGGAAGAAATGATCATTTAGGTCCAGAGAGTTATTAAAATTCTTTCAGTCCGTCTGCTTATGGAGGTATGCGACATTAACCATGGAGCGCGCCTGGCCTGAAGTTCAGGGAGGGGGGATTTCATAACAGCCATCCCACAACAAGGAGAGGCCAGGCCCAGCTGTGGCTCAGTTCTCACGAAATCTTGCAGTCCTAAGAGGGATTTCATGGCATGTGCAATCACACCATAATCACAGTGAGTGAATAAATCTGGCCTTTGAAAGATCTGGCGGATGATGGAGAACTGACCTTTGATTATTCACCCTGCCACTTTTCCCACTGATGGACTGCTTATTGCTCATAGATTTCTTTAGAGTCCTTAGGGAATTTTCCAAACCTGGGCCAAAAGAGAAAGAAACATTTTTTGTGATTATTCTTACAACATAAAAGACACACTTTTCCTGGTTTCCACTCTAAAAGTAGTTTTCTTGGAGCAAGAGCAGAGGAAGCTGAATTAATGAGAATGTTCTTAAGGATGCTTCCAAGAGTTAATAGCATGTGCAATAAAACATTTCAGTAAGTATCTCTGTTTATCAGGGCTGACAGTAAGTTTTTAGGAAAATCACTTACATTAGCACAAAATTTTCTTCTACTGAAAAATGATAATGATAGATTAAAAATCTGCTTCTTTTTATCACTATTAATGATACCCTTGCAGCATGCAACAAGTTAAATGTTAATTTGTCAGAGCTGTTTTATAAAAGGGTAATAATCCTTTTGGTTCCATATATAAATACAATTATTAACCTTGACTTGACTAAAACCTGCTTTCTTATTCCTAAGTGATCCTTCCATTTTATTCATCCTAATTGTGTGGCAATGCAAGCTGAATTAAGTATTTTCCAGTGTACAGAAACAGTAAAATACTAGTTTTCTTGGATACTAACTAATGTATATTAATGACCAGCCCCTTCTCCCTGAACTCACACTGTGCTTCATGCAAAATGAGATACTGTTAATAAATTGATTTTTAGCCTCTTCTCTGTGGGCTTTTGGGAACTAGCCTGTGGGCTATTTCTAAGAAGTCTTGTGAAAAGTGCCTAAAGAAAGCAAGGTCAAGCTGGTGCTAAACTAAGCCACATACAGAAAAATACCAAACTGTCCTTGGAAGAAAATTAGATACTAGTTAAAACCAGTCAGATAAAATATTTTCTTAAAAATATTCCTCAAAAAAAAAAAAGGAATAGAAGAATACAGGTACCAGACACCATAACTGCAAATGAAACCTCTACTCTCAAAACAAAGTTACTATATCACACAGAAAACCAGAAGAAAGCTGGATGTTACTGCTCAGGAAGGCACTCTAAAAAAAAAATGTATCTCCAGTTCTCTGCTCCAGTAGAAAAAGACCCACAGGAATGCCACAAGTGCCCATCTGTCTGCTGCTCTCCAAGTAGGAAGGCTGATCACATGCTGCTAGCTGACTGACTATGGAAATCACTTTATTTCTACGTTCCAAAAGGTCCACAAATATGCTTTAGAACATGCCCTGACAAAATATACAAATGTTCCAAACAGATTAAACATTAATTAATCTTAAGATGGGGACACCCACCTTTCTTAGATAAAGGCACCACCCTATTTTGTTGGTCTTAGTGACTAACTTCCAATGTGACTTATCTCACCCATGTAGGAAGGAACTGTGAGGAAAGGGTGTATCACTGGATTGCTCAACAGGATTGCCACCTCTCCCATTTCCCCTTCAGTCAATGCCTGCTCTTTTCCCTTCCAATACTTGGAAGGAAGAATGTCTTGTTTTCAGACCATTGCAGCTTCCAAGGATCATTCCTGGAACTTGAAGAAATGTGGTCTCAGTCCGTGAGATACCTTGTAAGGCAACTCAGTTCCTCACTTCTCACTAGTCCTCTTTATTTTAACAAGGTGGTAAAACAGAAAGAATTCTGTAAATTCTTTGTTAGATTTATTTATGGCTCCTGAAATTAAAAAGTAGACTTTTCTAGAAAAATAAGAATCTTTTCTAACAGTTAAAAGGGTTTGTGAATTTGAGCCAAATTTTGGATTTTTCTCAAACAGCATTTTCTGGTGAAACTGTCACTTGCCAAAAGAAATTATCTGTGATCTGGCTACTGTTTTCCAAGACCGAGATGGCAGCCAACAGTCAAATATATCTGTAGGTTAGAAAACTATTTGTTGAATGAGCTGGATAAACATTGGAATATTCTTCTTAACATATGGTGATGGAAAAGCAGTAAGACTTTTTCCTAACACAGAGATCACTGTGGAGTATTTGCAAAAGAGCCTGATTCTTACAAGTTTCCTATTTGATTTAGGCACCAAAAATTCGGTGTCATTTTTGACTAAGGCTTCTAAATAGCTGGGGGCTTTTAAACTCCCTTTTCAGTACTGGTGTTATAATTGCCTATTTTTCCTCAACACCGTTAGTGTGGCTGTACACTGCCATGCTTGTATTGCTTTGGGGAATTAGGGCCAACCATTTCAGAAACTGCAGCCAAGAGCTACACTTCCTAAATCCATATGTGACCACCCAAATAAATGCTTTGCTTTCCAAAAGCACCTGAAGAACTACCATTCATCTCCAAGACAGCTGCTGGATGTGCAGTACTTTGGTATATCATTCCAACTACTGCAAAGCTGTAAACAAAATCTGCAAAACTTGGCCTTTAGGTGGTTATCAACAGCACTTATCTCAACTGGTAAGTGCATTAAATCCATTTGCTGTCTTCCTCTGAGACTAAGTTGAAGCAGGAGAAAGCGAGTTTAAGATAATTGAAATACATAAATGATAAAAAAAGCCATTTGTGACAAAGAACCCTGTGTGTAAAAGATGCTGATGCTGTAGGGAGCAGCAGTGGGCTTGGCCTGCCTGGGGACATCTATTTGTATTTGTGAGGTTCAGGATGCCAGAGGCTTCTACGCTGCAAAAAGGAGGAAGTTAATATCACACAAGCATGCAAGCTGCCTGCCACATGCCAACACAAGCAGAATCTTCCCTGCTGTTACTCTGCCTCTCCTTCCCACCCCCAATGCATGTTTCCCATCTGACATCCTCTTTTCCCTAGCCTGCATCCACAGCAGCTTTGCTTTTTCCAGTGACAGTCTCCACTCAGCTCAAACCATCTTTGCTGAACAATGGATCCCAAGGCACTGGAGGCAGAGCAGAGAGGCTGGAGCAGCCAGGAAAGCAGCTCCTGAATTTGTGGGCAGATGAAGCACAGGACTCACTGCAATGCCAATAGAGGAGGGAAAGCACGTATATACTGACCCATTTCTATATATTGCCTAGGGGCTATTGCTGAAAACAACTAGATAGCACAGTGGTGGAAACTGCAGTTAACCAAATCTATTTTAGTGCTTGTTTATGCTCAGTGATTTGTTTTGAAAGATCAAATAAAAACTATCTATGCACTCTATACAATTATGTGTTGTTAAACCACCCTCCTACCACCACAGTTTCATCTTGCCTTCAATCCCCCACAGAAAAACAAGAAGAAGTAAAACTACCTGGATTTCAGCAGCGCTCTCAAAGAGTTGGAGTCAATCAAAAAGCTCCCAGAAGTAAGACTTTAGGGAATTAAGCTCTTTGCAACATGCTATTTTCTTGCTGTTCTGCAGCATTTATCTGTCAGGAAGTCCAGGAGCTCAGCCAGGTGATTTAGGGAAAGTAAATCTCCAAGCTCCAAGACAAAGCAGAGACACCTGAACCCAAGAAAAGCAGCCTTAGCTGGAGCTCAGGGATGCTTCTCCATTTCAGCTCCATTAACGTGTTGGGAGTTCCAAGCCATGGCAGCTGGGCTTCTCCGGGGATCCCAGGCTGGCCTCTCTAAAGCTCAGCTGATGTAGAAACAGAAATCAGTCATTTATCCTTATATCAATCCTGGCACTACAGGGTCCTTCTCCAAAACCAAGGTTTTCCAACCTAATGTAGTAATAGAACCACATTTGTCCCATCTCCATTGGGGATTCCTATTTTATTACAAGGTGCTGTTTTGACCACCATACATTATGTATGGGACTGTCAGACAGCCTCTTAGATTTCCTTGTGCCTCAAACAGTCCCATTACTTCCAGTGGGAATTTCTATAAGCCTTAAATGAAAGAAGCACTTTTCTGAGGCTATGAAACTACTTAATGGGTGCTACTTCTAGCTATCAACAGCATCATTAACTTCTTTCTCAAAGCAACTTTCTGACAGATACTTCTGTTCTTGCAAAGACCTCAATTTCCACTTCTACCAGAAGTAACTGGAATGAAATTGTGACACTCTGTATGAAATTTCCAGTTTGCAACTTATGTGGTACATTTCAATCAAGCTTTGTATTAGGTTTTGGCTTTCAGGTGCCATATATATCCCTGCAGGTGTATGTCAACCCATTTTCCTTTAGTCTGTACCATATGTTCAAATGATCTTTATATTATTGATGATGCTTCTTTAAATCAATGGAGTACTCAAAATAATCAATCTTCTTATTTTTCTGGCAAGCCAGGTGTTATTTCAGATCTTCATACTTTTAGTGTTTGCCTCCAGGTATAGCATCTATCAGAGTTTTTTTATAACTCAAACCAAGAGGGCTTTTTAAGGGGAAATATAATAACTAAAACTACTAGCTGGTGCCTGAAGAACATCAATAACATTTCGTCTACAAGAATGTTTCCATGCAAGACAGATTTTGGAGACCCTGCTTCTTTCTAAATCTAAAAGGCTAAGCAGTGTTGTGCAGTTCTCCATGAATTAATGTTTTCCACTTGTACTCAATTTGTGCTTTTTTGTTAATAACATTTATCTCTTTCCCAAAGTAATAATTTTGTATAATAGAATTTTGAAGTATCTCTGACCAAGATTACTCTCTGTAATATATTTTTATCAAGCTCACTGTTTTTTATCAGCACTATAATCTATTGAGGTTGTGACCTGTTATATTCTTTCTATTATTCTTATGCATATTTTTATAATGACCTCATGGGATTACAGTAATTTATTATTTATGAAACTCCCAGCCATTTCCCTCTGTCAACTGCAGATTCTGCCATCTCAAGCAACAGAAAGCTTACTTGACGCAGACTCTCCCAGCTCTTGTATTTAAAACCCTTTTGTTTTTTGGCTCATAGTGAAGAAAATTAACTTATCCTTAAGGCTTTGTGTAGGCTTGCTGCTTCACACCAAAGAAAGCTCCTTCATTTATGCCTCCTGAGGTAAGTTACAGACATTCAAATGCTAAAGACTATTGACTGCCTCTAATACCAGCTGTCTAATTCTGTTTTAGAGTTAAGATTTCTTTTTTGTTCACCTGTTATTTACCTCTGTAGAAGAGCAGACAGTCTGCTACCTATGCTTAAACTAGGAACTCTCCTGGATTCATTTGATAATGCAAATGTAGTACACAAACCTTTCTCCCTGCCCCAAATCCATCTTCTGAGAGAGAAAAGCAGTTTTCTGTGTGTAGGCAATGACCAAATAACAATCACATGGAAAACTCTCAAGACTTATATTTTAAAGTCCAGTTTATAAACTACAGAAATGAATCATAAATGCAATGAAAGTCTCTATTGGAAATGCAGTTTTTCTTCATGAAACTGGCACTGCTTTAAAACCAACCAAGTGCCCTTACATTTCAAGCACAGGCAACAAAATGTTCTGCATTATTAGCACCCACACATGAGCTCATGGTTTTTGCTGTATTTCAATGTGACCTGGAATTAGTCCTAATGGACCAATTAGTCCTAATGACCTAGGTGAGGGACAATCCCCAGTATCATGGTCACTGAGCACACATAACTCCCTCTCAGTCAAGCAGGACAGGTGCATGGACTTGCTGGGTATCAACTGGTGGCTTGAGAGCCATACTTGAAACTAAAAGACTGTAAAAAACCACAACAGTACTTTGGGACCAGACACAAATGTTCTCCAGCTGAATCCAACAACCCTGTCATCCCTGACCTGAGTAAGGTGCATTTGGAACCAGAACTACCTCTTTCTATGCTTATCAAAACATGTGTCCTACTAAGACTTTCCACATCTGTCCTTGATACTCTCTGCCAAAGCTGAGCCCATTGCCTAAAATGTACAATCAAGCCAGCCCACTGCATTCTTACAATCCCCAAATAGATTGTTGGAACGATAAATATTTCAGTGTTCAGTCTATCTCTGGATGATAATCCATTCTTTTCCTTGCATTTACACGTACAGCCAAACACACACCTCCATTCTGGGGTGTGAAGCTATGTGCTGCACCATTACAAATTGCAGTAATCAAGAACATCACAGGAATAACAAAAGGACTGAGTTCTGGGGGGCTCATCTCTGTGAGATGCCCCATTTCCTGCTGCCTGCCCCTCATGCCAGCTCTGTGAAGGTGGATTTGCAGCCCTTGGCACACTTGAGCAGCCCTTCGAGCACCGCAGAGCCCGCGGTGGCTTTGCACCATCGCAGGCGGGTGACGGGCAAACGCCACCCCGGAGCTGACACCTGTGCAGGGGAGGTTTGCAAAGTGCCTGACACCTCCAGAGGCTGTAACTTGTTTTTCTTTCAACTCCTCACTCAACCTGACAGGAGCTCGCTTTGCGTTTTCCATTTTGGCAGGGCCAATAAAATCCCCTCTCACTGAGAGATTTTGGGCTCTGCTCCTGCTCATCCTCAACTCCTCTCTTGGTGACATTGTTCCACACCGGGGCAATTACTGGCACTGTGTAGGACACATTAAATTCCTCATCAGCCAGTGTGTGGCAATATCACTCCTGCCACTGCTTACAGCCACCTCTGCTTCTCCTCTGTAACAGAAGCAGCTCTGGGGCCTCCAGTTCATTTCATTTCCACCTTTTAATTAGTTCAGACTTTTTCCGGGGGTGATTTTTCTATTGTTTTAGGGGCATCTTTCTAACCAGTTCATTTTGCCTGCTGTTAGAAACAGAACATACCTGAGAAGAGTGTCAGAAATGTGACATATTTGCATGCCTCCTTTTGCCAGTACTTCTGCCTCCTCTCCCAGTATTTTCACTGGATATTAGTGATCCAGAGCATGAGCTCATCTTTTTGGATGATGTTATACACTAGACATGCAGTGTACATTTTAACCTCCAGTGAAATCTGTTTTATCAGTGGAGGCCAATGGGACTTGAATTCTAGTGTGACAGGGAGATACAGCTCCTCCTGTATTAAAGGGATTGATCAACCCTCTTCCAAGCAGGGAAGGGAGGACAGCTGCCATTGTTAAATGATGAAATCTGAGTTTTCTGAAGCTTGTATTTACTGTTGCACCTTGCCTGGTTTACCTCTGCCCTGCATCTCAGTCATCATAATTTTGCAGTAATAAACCAGTCAGCAGTGGCAGGCCTCATGCTGTGGCTGCAGGGTGTTTGTTTTAAACAGCAGTAGCGTGCTTCCTTGTCTTTTCACTTTCTTAATTTTTTTCTCTTTTTTTCCCTGACAATAACCAGATTTAGCTGTCACTGCCAGTTCCCAGCAGCAGCTCAGGTGCTCTCATCAGCTCTGCCTGTCTGCCCAGAAACCCACAAATTGCCACAGGCAGCCTCCAGCAGCCACCTCAGACCCTGCTTTTCTCTACCGTTGATGTGCACTGCCCTCAGGATTTGTTTTCTTCTGAATCCTCTTCAGCAAAGAGAAATATCTTTCCCTATCATAATGAGGCATGCTGATGTATCAGCATTTCTGGGTTAATATAAGAGAAAAGAAGATAAAAAAACCCCAGTGACATTTAAAACAGTACTAGGAAAAGCAAATATCAGTCTCATCATTTGCTTAACAGTTATTTGCTTGATGGAATGGATCAATTGCTTTCCCTAGAAGAGAAAAAGCATAATTTGATAATTTCTTCTCTTTTTTTTAAATCTTAATTGAGCTTTTCCTCATATTCACTTCTTAATGTTCATAATTTAAAGTAATTTTCTTAAAAGAGAGTGTCCATCTACTTTTTTTTAAAAACAGTCATCCCCTATAAATACAGTGGGCAGTGAAAAAAAAGTTACAGCATTTCAGGGTGAGGAAGCACTCATGGACCAAAAAACAAACAAAGAAAGAGAAGCCCAAATAAATAACATTAAAGCTTAGCAAAAAAAAAAAAAAAAAACAAACAAAAAAACTCTAGATTTTATAAATTGCTTCTCATGTATGTATGTATGTATGGAAAAAATAAGTTTATGGACTTATCCCTACCTATTATGACTTCCTTAAACCCCATACACATCTAAAGAACCATGCATTCTTGGCAGTAGACAAAGATTTGTCCTAAATATATTTACATTTAATTTCATCTCATGAGACAATAATGTGCAATGATCTTTCAGAAAGGAGGCAACAAAAGTAAGATATTTTGTAGTGTAAGAGATTTGGAGCAGTAAACGTGTTGCTGTGTACTGGGTTCTAAATTCCTGCAGGCTCAAATTGTTATGCTAACTTCTTTCCAACCTTTATTAAATAATTTCAGGGTTTGAGGGAATGAGATTTCCTCATGCTACTTGAAGCTTTCTAAAAAGAAGCGACTTCAAGAGCAACACATCTGAGGAGAGGGGGATGTTCATCAGCTCTTTCACCTTGTGAAGATACAAGACAGAGATGATCAACCCAATCAGTTCCAGTCTCACCAGGGTTGTGTGGATTTTTCAAATTCTCTCTCTGCTTTCCCCAAAAATATTTCTTTTCCCCTCACCATCTGTGCAGTTCTGACAGAAAGATTTTCTTAGCTTTTTCTGTGGCAACTATTCCTCCCAAAACATTAATTTTACACTTGCATTGAGGGTGTTTCTCCCACTGCTCAGTCTCTTGGTTCACGTAGATTTTGCTCAAAGTCAAACATTTTCTCTATTAAAAATCAGCTCAGCACCTGTTGTCTGAGACTTTCTCTCCATTTCAAGGCAGACCACTTAATGTAAATTTATTTAGAAGTGATGAGATTAAGTCCTGAAATTACATGCCAGAATTTACTTGCTTGCTTATTTTGCTGAACCATACCACTTGCAACACTTTTTTTTTTCACCACCTTTTTTATTTAATAGTCTAAAACACAAACTTTCTCCTGAGGAAGCACTATAAACACCACTTTGCTGACCCAGATCCACAAGAGCCACCAGTTAGCCACGTTTTGGGAAAGAGAAAAAGGGCTGGGCTGTTTTTTACCACTCACCCCAGGCTCCTGCAGCTCTCCAGCCCCGTCTGCCTGCGGGCAGGGAGCCCAGCCCTGCCTCGCCAGGCTCCAGGCATGGAGTGCAAAGTGCAGAGATGAAACCTCGCCAGAGCAAGGGGGGTTTTTAAAGTCCAGCTCGCCTGATTTCAGGGTATTTAAAGCTAAACCCATAGGTATCCACAAGGACAGGCACACGGTTGTTTTTCAGAGAGTACCCATCTGCCAAATTGCATCTAAATGGCACAATTCGAATTTTGTTTGCTCAATATTTTGCTATCATCACACGGACTTTTTAAAAAAATATAAAATACTGTAAGGGAAAATATTTTCACTCTAAAACAGATATATTTACAAAAATTAGGAAAGCATGAAAAGGGCACTGTAGAACCACTGAAGTAAATAAGAGTATTTCTGCTGACGTCAATGAGGCTTTGGATTAGATTCTAATTTTTTGGGTGGATTTTTTGTTGACAAATCTTCATTCATCTATAACAGGAACAGACTGTGACACAAACAAGAATCTGGGCAGAGAAAATGTATTTGTATAAAAGCATTAGGACAAATGTTCAGACTGGATAAATTGGATCAGCTGGGTGAAATGTGACACTTACATGGACAGAGACATATGACTTTTCCTATAAGAAGGGCTGAAAAAAGACCCAGTTGAAAAGATGTGCTTTTTAGCATTTCCTGTGACATCTACAGCACATAATGTTACAGCACAGGGAGAAAAAATGACTCCAGCATGGAGTCATTCCTGGTTTTCACTGACATTCATGGTCTAACAGAACTTTTTCTTTTGCTCTTTGCCTGCCAGTCCAAAGCTCTGGTACGTGCAGAGTCAAAGCAGAGTAATCAACAGGTTAACCTGCAGCATGGTGGCTTTCAAAAAGACAATTGTATGCCCCTGTCTAGGAGGTTACAGCAATTTTATTCTCCAGGACTAACATTTCATTGCTGGCTCAGCTGTCTGATTTTCAGTGCAATGACACCTCCAGTCACCTGCAGACACTCAGATGTAAACAAAATGATAAAGGACAGCAGAGTCCAACTTTTTGACAGCTCTGGAATAGTATGTCATGTCATGTAACTTATCTTGATGCAATATATAGAAGCGTGTATAATCCTGCTCTCTCTGTGAAAAGTAGGTGCCCAGAAACACAACTTTTGGAGATCTTAAGGCTGCAAATGGAAAACATCTACTCTGAAGTGCATGGAGTAACTCAAGAACTAAATCTTTAGTTACTAGCAGCCAACAGGTTTCCTTCTTATCAGTCACAACTCCCACTTTTATTACTAGACTTTGGTTAAGGCAAGACATTTCCAAGACAAAAAAATATGTGTAAAATAAGAGCCACATACACTAAGCTTTCTGATTTTCTTTTCTGCAAAGAATTTAATGGGCAGCAGAGTAATGAAAAGGTGAAAGGTGAACCTCTTTTTAACAAAAACTGTTCCATCCACATATGCATGAGGGTTTCAGTATTAACTTGGAGCTGCAGGTTGTTTCCCTTCCTTCTCCCCACAGGACAGAGACAAGGTCAGTATTTGAACCCTTGCATGTTCATCCCCCTGCTCATAAGAGATCAGGAGAGTCTTCTGGAAATTAAGACAGGATTAGAGCAGATCAGTCAAACTCTTTCTGAACAAGTCTTGTTACCACCGGAAATTTGCTGAGAATGGAAGTTCACTGCTCATAGAATTGCTATGAACATCAGAAAGTAATGAGACTAACCTTAATCCAGATCATTCTCACTAACTCCCTGGCATCTGTCTTCCACTTAAATATCTTTAGTTTCAGCTCAGCTGTCTGCTTGAGGACACTTAAGGAATTAAGTAGAATTTTTCTTTTTTAAATAGAGAGGCATTAGAAAGGTAAGCTCTCACTCCTAATGTACATAGCAAAATTTAAAATCTGAGCAGAAGATGGGATGACTTCTAAAATCAAAATCTAAAAGACAAGCCACTTCTTTGGCTACTAAAGCCCAACATGAAATTTGTTGATAGGGCTTCTCAGTTGATGACTAGACTTCCATCAGATTCTTCCCACTTGAAAATCAAGATAAGGAACTATATAAGAGTTCATCTTCTCCAGGAATTTGCTCCAGAACTTGCTAGTTAGTGCCAATGATCCTATAGATTTAGCCTTTATCCTCAATACTTCAAACTGAAATGAGTGACTAAAGATGGAACAAATCAAAACTTGTTGCACCAGGTTATTTGCAGAATTATCTGCTGGTCTCCTGTAATAATCAACTGTGTTTCTACTGGCTGCAAGTTCACAGGCACTGCTTTTCATTTCCCACTCAATTCTAGTATTGACAGTAACAACAGAGTCAGCTGAGTCTAAACACTGGTTGCTGAAATCAAGGCATGTGGCTTGCAGGATATTGGTACTATAGGTGCTGATCAGTGGGAAGATAAAAGTGACCCAGCCACACAGGCTTTGGTGTGTCAGCACCTGTGCAAATTGAAACCTGTGCAATTAGCACAGCTTTCCACATCACAGCTGCTCACACCTGGGCAGTGCCTCTTCCCAGTCTGGTTTCAAGTAGGAGCTCAAGGCCAGGTTGGATGGGGCCCTGGGCAACCTGGGCTAGTGGGTGGCATCCCTGCCTGTGACAGGGGGGTTGAAATAAGATTACCTTTAATGTCTCTTCCGACCCAAACTATTCTATGATTCTGTGCTACTCCCAGTTAGGCTGGAAAGTGCACAGTGCCAGGAGAATTTTCACTGACTAACCATGGGCATAACACTGTACCCCAGACATGGGAAAAGGAAGATTCCTTCCAGCATCCCCATGCTTTGATGTAAGGAGAGGCAGATGCACTTATCCTGATCACCTGGCACATTGCAAACCTTTTCATGTCTTCAGTCACCAATCTCCAGATTCACCTGGAAGGGAGCAGCTCATCTCTTCCAATTTAGACACCTAAAAGGCAGTTGATTCTGTAAGAGGTGGGAGTCTGTTCCTGTAGTGATTCATTCCATCCTGAAATAAGTTCAGGGCTTTGACTTTCTGCACACTTATTCCTCATCCCTTTATCCCCTCAGATCTGTGTTTGCTCAGAGCAAAGCTCCTGCTTGGCACAGGTGCTCACAATCCCTCAGGGGGAATCAGGAAAGGGCTGGTGCTTGCTCAGGTCCTATCCCAGTGTGGGTCAAGATGTGTCTGGGACTTGGGAATTGTTTCTGCATTAGTCACAAAAGGCAAATCCCAAAAGAGAAGGAATAAGACATCCTCTGGCGATTCCTTCATCTTTGCAGGCAGATTAGACAAGTAAGTGTGGATCGGTTTGGATCCACCAAACTTGGATAGGAAAGGATAGGAATATCCAACACTATATCACCTTTACAGTATTCCCCAGAAAAAATAGCAAAAGGGAGAGCACAGTTGGTATTTTCATTCTTTTCCCCCTGGGAATTTCCTTATCATGAATCAGAAGCAGTCAATCCAATTGTGTTTTTTTCTTATAATTAACATTTCACAATATGTCCCAGCATGAATCCTTCTTGTTCAGTGTTAACTATAACACACTTCACATTAGCTGCAACACAGGCAGCAGTGACACCTGTTTCTTTGCTGATCATCTTTCCAGATACAAGAATAAATTGATCCATTCAGATCATTTCAGTGGGACCCTGACAGCACTAACATTGTGTGCTTTATGGGTAATATATCTATAAAGAAAAGCTTAGTGTGCGTGAGTTGCATTCTCTTTGTCTAGCACTTGGGCATGTGAGTCAGGCTTATATGTCTTTTGTGGTTCAAACAGAAAAATCCTCATTAAGTTACACATGTAATGGCCTCACAAAGTATGTGAGTAATAGACATGAAACCTGTTCAGATATGCTAGCTCAATGATTTTTTTTCCCCTACAGCATGCATTTCCCTGTGTCACAATGATTTATTCAAAATATCCATTAATTCAGAGAAAATAATCTCAGGTGGAATGAGAAGTAAAAAGGTTTAGGTCCCACTGGTGCTAATAAAGCAAAAGCACAAGGAAGCAAAGCTTGCATTACCTATATGGCCAACCACCATCACAGAATGAAAGAAGTTAAAGGAACAAGAGCTTCCAAATTCCTAAGTCCCTGTTCACAACCAACCAATTGGATGTTTGCTTACCTTCACAGGAAGGAAGGACTGGAAATCAGCAGAATCTCAGATGCTCACTGGACAAATCAGCTCATGCTCAGGTGAATTCCCCTTCGCTTAAATCTCTGCAAAGAGCAAACCATGCTACCAGAGACAGAGGAGGATTCCAGCAAAGCTTTGACTCTTACCTTGTGTGAATAAAAGCAGTGGGTGGGATGTAGGAGGGAGCCTAACCTGCACTCTGTTCATCTTTTTCATTGTGAAAGGTGTGACACTTACTCAGCAAGCACAGGAGTAACACAGAGACTAAAACCAGAATTCCCATTCAGCAGTCTCAAAATTGTAGCACAATCAGGGTCCAATTTTATGAACATCATCTCACCAGCAAATGCAGCAAGAAAACCTGAAGGGAAGCAGGCTGGGATGCTTTGTATTCCTAAGCAGTACCCAAACATAAAGAGAGTAGCATAGATAAGCACACACAAACAGAGCAACACTGAGCTCTATTTCCTTCTGAGAGTAACGCCAAGCACTGAGCAAGGCAAAGTGGTATTTTGTGTTTGGGCTACATGTTTTAATGCATGGGTACTGAACCACAAAATTACCTGATTGAATGGGGAATTAAATCAATACAAGCTTTTGCATTTAAACTCAGAAGTTTACTATTTACCTGCAAATTCATTATTTGCTTAGACATTGCAAGACACAGTGTGAGCAGCAGTAGCAACCTTTCAAAATTATAGTACCAAAGAATTCAAAGGCTGAAAAGCAGTGAAAGAAATAAACAGAAACTCCTATCCAGGATGAACTGAAATGTCTGACTCCTTGTTTCAAAATATAAAACAGATTGTGCTAAAAGAAGGAATGAAGAACAATTACCCTTTCTTATGCTGGCACCAGAATATATAAATAGAACACAGTTTTATGGGTGCTTACTCTCTCTCCACACTGACTTGTGTTATGGAACCACTGCTCTTTTGCAAATAAAAAAAAAATTAAAAATTAGGATAAAACTTCTATGCTCTCTAAAGCGGGTTAAACATTTCATACTACTTTAAAGAGAGTTTTTTTATTATTATTTAATTAGGGCATTTCTAGTGTTTGAGCAATATTATTACCATATATTGACTTTCTCTCAATGAAGCAGAACCATAATTCTCAAAAATTATCACCACAATTTGCAAAGGAAATGAAGTCTCATACTGCACAATTCATACTAAAATTAGAGTGATAACACATATTCTAAACTCTCTTCTGTGACTTAGTGTTGGCACAGCTTATTTAAAAGCATTTCTGTATTGTGTTGTCTTCAACAATTAAATGTACCTATATATACTCCACACTACCTGAGTATATTTTGATCTTCATTTTCCAAAAGACAGTTTGTTTGCATCCAGTCTATTTGCTAAATACAGCTCACAGCAGGCATTCTCCAGGCACACCCAAGAGAAATTTGCCATATGTGATTAACTACACCAACTATACCTTCACAGCTATGACAAAGTTCTCCTAAAAAATCTATGCATTTTTGAAAAACCTGGTTTGTATCTGAAGTTTGTGACTCAGTTTCTACCCAAATCAACTACTCACAAAATACAACCTTTTCATGTGGGGGAGCAATCCTCCTCCTTGCTTGAAGGAGTAGATTTCAGAGTTACAAACCATGTGCTTTCCACTTGAAAATTCAGTCTACGGGAGCTGAATGACTTTTCAAATGTGAAACAAAACTCATTTAGAAAATGGGCAGATTTCCAGATGAACTGTCAGGAGGTGACAAGAATGTGTGTGACAGAAGCACAGCCACCACTCTGCAGAGGAGGAAAACTCTCAACTCCTACAAGGAGCTACTGTATTCATCAGATCTCACCAGTGAAGTGTAAAACAGACCAATTGTTATCACTTGGCTTACAATCCCTGTTGTTAATAGAACCACTTTTAGCTGAAAATCATTTTGAAATTATTTTGTCATCAGCAAGTATTGCATGCAGCCCCCCTCATTTTGCTAAAGAGAAGGGATTGTGTCACCCCAAATGTGATGATGGCAGAATATGTTTCTTTTCTAAAGAAGATTTTTACTTCCCAGGTGATTCCTCTTTCCAAACAAAGAATCTGACATGTGTTCAGTGGCAAGGGGGTTATATATATTACTATTAATGTTATGAAAATAACTGTGCATCAGAGCCTGGTAAGTTTAGCTGAAAATAGTCAATAAATTATTTAGTTCACAAAATGTCATTATGTGTGGGGTTTACTTAATTGAATAGAATAATTTATGGTAAAACCTAGAAAAAAGATCAATGCAGATGGCTTGTGAGAATGATTGAGTTTCAGTGAAGGCAATTTGATTTTTATCCCTCATTATAATAATGTTAAAGGGAAAGCATCAACTTTGGTAAAAATCAATATTTGATGAGTGCCTAGGCCATGAATTTTAACTAGAGGTAGAACTGAGGTAGGAATAGGTGTAAATAATTAATAACTTCCACACCCTGAACAAATAACTGTTTTGTTTTGGAACAAATTCCTATTATCCAGAGATCCCTCTGGTTTCATAAAAGACAATTTAGTAATGAATGTTTGGTTTTTAAAATTCTTTTTTCAAATTGACAAGCGATCCTTAAAACATTCCTGAAATGTGTTTAATCAAGGATTTTTACAGACAACAGAAGGCTAAAAAATGCAAACATCTTACTTTTTTGAGTGAAGTAACACATTCCTAATTTTTCCCTTTCTCTTTACATTAGAAGAATATTTTCCACTTTGCCATCAACAGCTATGCTGGCTAGACAGAGAATGAATTTAAAAAGGTACACACTTAATGAAAAAATAAAATAGTAAATCAAATTTTTACACAACTGTGTACATGAACTTGCAGTTGTTACTGTCATGCTATAAAAGCAACTTGTAAAATCTGCTTGAAGAGCAATCTTACTGCAAAACACGGACCATGAAAAAAAATCATCTGTGTGGTTTTTTTAAAAGAACACATGATTGAATTGATGTGAATGTAGTGTATATCCTTATTTGCTGTGTAAAATATTTACCCCTCAACAAGACACTAAAGAAATATCTCAGACTATTCTAATGAACACTTTTTATCACTGGAGCATCCAAGAAAATACAGCCTGGAGTTACATCTCAGTGCCTTTCTCCCCAGCATGTTGAGAAACCCTCTCTCCCACTGACACTTCACAGCACTTCTGCACCTGCATGGATTCACCTGCACAGTCATGCTTCATCTCTGTGAATTATATGGCTCATCATGGTGAGCGAGTACACAAGTACCTTCAAAAAGGAGAAAAATATCTAATTAAGACCTATTAGCAATGCAAGGTTCTTCTATTTATTTTTGAAGGAGACAGAGGCACAGCATAGAAACTGAACACCCAATGGTTGCCTGAATGGGAGATTCTCATGTGGCACCACGAGTAACACACACCTCTGCATTCATGAAACAGTGACAAAAAATAATTCAGACTGGCAGCTGGTGGAAAGAAGACCTCTAAGAAGGGAGCACCAGTTTCAAACAGACTTGAATTCCCACTGTGATTGGTTTACTGAATAATACACTAGTTGCCTTTTTGCTTTTCTTTTTTTTATAGCAGCCAACTCTGCTTGACAGATCATACATGTGTGTGTAATTTTATTGATGCACATTGATATTCATTAGACTCATGACATTCCATTCCATTGGATCCAGAGCTAGAGGCTGTCATGAAGAAAACTGACATCCTTCAACAGCATTCCAGCAAAGTAACAATTTGCTTGACCTAAGGATTCAACAAGTCACTGATTTTTTTTCCCATTACATCTTTGTTTCAGGTTGAAAACCCTGACTGCAGTTTCCAAAATGTCATATTAACATCAATTTGTGGAACAGATTATGAAATGCAAAGATACTTGGAGATAATAAAAGATGGAAACCCTACACTTAGAAACGAGGTGGGGAGACATACTGCTCTCTTTGCAGCAGAATTTGTGTAAGACTCTGCTATTTAATGTACTTTGGAAACATTTACAGTCAGCCTGTTAAAGTTTCCTCTTATCACAGAGAAACATCCCATACGTGGGCTTGAAAGGCAGCATTCCTCACAGCAGGGATTATAGGTTAGAATAATAAAGCAACTTCCTGCAAGGCTTGTGAATCTTCTGTTCCCCGCTCTGTGCCTTATGGATATCATCTGCTTTCAACATTTACTTCTAACATACAATTCCTTTTGACGTTCATTTCTCAGCTCAGATTTCCTTGCCATTTGTACAATGATCCAGTGTGGGATTAATGCAGGTACCACAACATTTAGAAGTATGACTCATTTAGGCACAGGCCTTGCTATGCAAGCAGATGACACAGGTAATAGCTGGGATAAACCCTATGTTGTGTCTGCAGTTAATTTTCTTTGTTTGTGCCGAGTATCCTCCTGGCTGTGAGCAGTCACCCCATGTAAAGCAGCTTTTTCTTGTGCTGAACAGTTTCTCACGCTACCAGCAGAGCTCTGCAGGCCACTGGTTGAGGAAAGGTGCAAACCCCTGGCAAGGTAATTCTATCAGCCAAAGCATGCACTCATTTACATGAGCTTATGCTCCAAGCCACCCTACAAAAATCAATTCACACCTCTGTTACTCACCATAGAGTCACATCAAGAAGTGAGAAAATAAAGTGATGGGAAGCTGAAGCTAAAATTCATCCCTGGATTTATACTTCTGATATTGATATTCAGGCCAGATCCAGAGTCTGTTTCTTTTTAATGGCATTGAATAGAATAAAGGGGTAGGCAATAGATGCATTACCATTTGCCAGATTTAGCTCAAGAATTCAGTAAGGTGACCAGAACATTATTTTTTAATCTGTCTAAAGATGATTCCATTACCTAATCAGCACAGAATAATCCTGAGGTGTGGAGGGAAGGAGTATATTTTGGGACCACAAACATTCTAGCATTTGCACTTATTTTGGAAAAGCAGAGCTCAGAAAATGCAGAGGGTCCTCTGCCTTTCCTCTCATCTGCCCAAGGTACATCCTATCAATGCAATGTGGAGTTCTCCTTCCACAGATCCAAACCTGTGGGGAAGCAGGAACAGAGCTGTGCCTCTACTCACACAGGATTTCAACTTTTTTTCTTGCAAAAAAATAATGAGGAAATATCAGCTGGGCAGAACAGCCCGCAGAAACCTACCTAGGAAATTTCATTACTCCTTCATGATTTTTACTCCCTCTGTAAATTTTTGTCATTAAAGACAGTAACAACTATTTTAATGCCACCCTAAAAAGTATAAAATAGGCCTCTCTTGACCAGTTTTCCTCCAGAAGAATCCCAAGGCAGCAGAATATTGATATCACAGATTTTTAATGCTTCGCTTCTGAGTGATACAAGCAGAACCACATAATTTTATGCATTTTAAACATAAAATTTAGTCATTCTTCTGTCCTAGGAATATTCAGGCTGCCTGAAATACCCAGCATTGGGTACAGCCATGAGCAGAAAAGTAAGCAAGTTCAGAAAGCCATGTGCTTTCTCATAAAGACTTGAAATACCTCTTCCAAAGTTTTACACGCTGTGATACAGCGCTGAAAAATTTAGATATATGCTCTAAAATAATTACCTGAAGTAAACCTTAACTTATACCAGGGCCATTTTCAGACCAGGGTTGCTTGAGAGCTGTGTAACCCATTCATCACCAGTCCTGAGCCAAGCACAGGTCAGACAGGGCAGAGCATCTGACTGCTGAATGTGCTGTCCTGGACTGGCTTGCAAAGCCCAAAACACAAAACAGATAGGGGGGAAAATATTTATTCTCAAGATTTTGTACCAGCAAAATACAAGTCTGAAAGTTGTGAACAGGTTGAGCCTGAATTTATTGTTAGAGAAATGAGTAGAGCTAAAATTTCAGCTGTAATGGACCCCCCCCTTATGGGATTAAACACATCTAACTGCTCTTGTATCTGCATACCTGCTCTTACTCTGAAATGTCACACATTTTATCCATGCCAATCACCCCAGTACATGTGCCAATCACATAAATATTATCAGGTTTCTCAGCTAATGCAAAAGAGATTATAAATTGTCACTTCTTCCAAAAAAATAGAAAAAACCTAAATATATTTATAATTTTACTTTGAGAATGAGGCTAGAAAACAAAACATGTTTTCAGTTTATCTTTTCCCTAAAAGATAGATTTTCCTGCAAGAGAGTCAGAGAATTGTGTTTTTCTCTGTTTTGTTGCAAAACTAAAGTGCTGATCATGAAGTGTACAGTATTTTAATAGAGGTCATGGATTATAAACCATGTTTAAGTTTTATAAGCAGGTCCTCACCTCAGTCCTCCTCTACTGAAAGCTGTACTTCACCATATCCCATTGCAGTCTTCCAGGAGACTGAACAGTTAAAGAGGTTCCTAATTCATACTGAAGTCAGAATTCCCTTTGTGATCAGAAAAATTAGATCTCAGGGCAGATATTCAAAAACACATATTCAATACAAGAAAGAATCTTACAGGCTGTAGTTCAGTTAGTTTATGAAAATAATCGTCTATTAAGCATGTCTCTTTTTTTTTTTTAGCCATATAAGAAAACCTAAGACAGAAAGTCCTCCTCGACAACATTTGCTTTATTAATATATTGCCAATTCCACAGACATAAGACTTCTTAAATTTCCATTAGTGCCCACATAGATTTAGAAATATGTCCAAAACACCTTTTCTTCAACCTGTTGTCCAACACATGTTTTGAGTGCACTGGCTTGGTGTGCTATTATTAATTAACTTACCACCCTGTTTGGAAGTCCTCCAAGCAATCTGAAATGGGACTACAAATTCTGATCTGCTTAAGTCTGCAAACTTCAAGTCTCAAAAGGATTTAACTGCTATGATTTTAATAATCTTATTAATAACCCATGATGAATTTTTATGCCCATTAATCCAGAAGTTACAGGAAGTACAATTAAAAATTCTGAGTATATGATACAACCTGAATATATTATTTAAGCACCCATTCCTATAACTGGCCATAGTGATGAAAAATACATCATAAACAGCTTTTAAAAATTCAAATATCCAGGGAAAAAAATCCCTCAGAAAAAGCCTCAGGAGGTAGTTTATTGTACAAATAAAACTCTTGCAAATCACTGATGTTTTCTATTAAACATCAAAGCTTATTCAGTGTATAATTTCTAATTTTTACATTAAAGTTTGCATAGATTTCACAGTAAGAAATTTTTTGAGGAAATGGCATAGCCTCACACTTTCTCCCATTTTCTTCTTCATGGTGATTTTTAAAATAGTTTTATATTCCTTATTGATGATAGAGGGGCACACTGCCCTTTTTTCTCCCTTTTCTTTTTTTGTTTTATCAACTTCATATAATGTTCCTTCCAAATAAACTAGAAAAAAGTCTGGGCATGTCCCAGGAAATAATCTAAATCATAGATCTTGTAAGAGTAATGCCATACTTTACCTCAAGCAATGCCAAATGCAAAAATGGACATCTGATTGACAACCATATTAATTTTTAATGCCAGTATTTTCAGTTTTAGCTCTAGTGCAAGACATTTTGATTATAATATACTGTTCAGTAAAGTCACTTGTCACTCAAAAGGACAGGAAAACACACACAAGAAGATGGAGTAGGCACACCAACAATACAGAGAAGTGATAAGAAAACACTACCATTTCATCTCCCAGCAGTGATCATCACAGAAGCCAAGCTGTGGAGCTGAGCTGGCAAAACTACAGTGCCATTCAGAGAACAGCAATGTCGATTTGTTCAAATAAAAATCAAAGACACAAGAAGAAAATTATGCAGGACCATAGTGGTGACAAGAATTCCCAGCCCTTTTTCTTTAAGTCTTGTTTTTCTTTTTTAATTAACAGCAGTTTAAGCAAGCTGCAAACAATGTTCTATTAAATAGATTTAACACTTTATATAGTATAGACTATATACAGTCTATATTACACACATATACATATATACCATCCACATATTTGCCAATTTTATGTTTTGAGATAACTTCACATGATGATCTTGACTGTGATTTTCAGAAGCAGCTTGGAGTTCACAGTCTTAATATTCTGCTGTGGTTTACTTCTTGGTTCTCTCAGGGTATATTTTATATAATAAGTCATGGAAAACCTTACCAGCTCACATGTTGCAAGGTCAAGAAACACTTAAGCATGCAAGTGTGGGAAGCAGTACTGCCCTCAGTTCATTTCCCTGCAAGTAGTAATTAATAAAGAGATTTTTTTTTTTCTGGCAGAGAAGTTACAAGACGTTATTGAACAGATAGAAATTAAAAAATCAACAACAATTCTCATTCATCTAATCCACACCTGCATTACATTGTACTGTAGACTGAAGTGCCTCAGCTCTACTCATTCAAATTGCTTGCAGCCAATGAGCCACTTTAAGAATTTTTACGCTACTGCCTTTAGAATAACTCTCCCAAATCATACTGATTCTGCTGCAGATAGGCTTTTGTGTTGAAAGGCATTTTCTGAAGTAGCATTTATCAAAACTGAAACAAATGATAGGACAATCTAATCAAAACACTGAAATGACTGCCTGATTGTATTTTAAAAATCATAACCTAATTAGAACCGAATTGATTTTTCCGTTAGCATGAAATTAAAACTAATTTCCCTGCACAATATTTACTCTAATATTCCCCAGATGCAAATACAGACTCATAAAACATTTCATAAAAAAACGTTTTAAATTGTTTCCTGATTTTTTCATTACATCATCAATTGCATTTATCTTTCTAAACTATCCTTCTTGTTGTCTCTCTGAAAAATGCATTAATGAAGGGAGAGATGATGAAACATCACTGAAATTCTTTAACTGCTGAGATCCCATGGGCAGATAAAGAGGTATTTTTCAGAGCATACAGTCTTTCATTTCCTTTCCTAGCCAAACCTGCTGCTGAGATGACTTCTCCTAAATTAATGTTACAGTCAGTCTGATGGACAGCAAAAGGTGGCAGACACTCCCTGTTCAATTTCTTTCAAAGAAATAGGCTAGAAAAGTAGATTTGTCACCAAAAGAAATTCCTCTGTCATCCTTCAACATATTCACAGTTTTCTCATTCAGTGTCACGTCTGCTGCCCTAGGCTCTTCCTTTCTCTTTGCCACAGAAAAAGTTCCTGAATTCCTGCAGCATATGGCATTTGTACACTGGGAAATTGAGCACTGAGACACTACCTCACTCTAGCCCAGACACAATCAGATTTATAGGACTCTAATTTCATTTGCTACGATGGCTGCCTTAATGAGGAACGTATGTTTCTGTCCAACCAGGGCTCCTCCTAACACAATATACTCTTGACCTTGAGCGTTCACCAGGTCCATCTGACCACTGGCCAGTCGTGGGGAGTCCATCCTCTTTAAAGCCAAGGCAATGAACAAAGAGTGCTATACAAATATCAAGGAATTACTTAATTGCCTGAAGAAGAAAATTAACTATAGAATAGCCACCTCTCAACTTTTTCAGATTTGCATGCCTATTTATGAAGCACATCACCTTCTATAAAAACTGGTTCCCAAGTGACTCTGCTGCAACACTGCTTCAGGATAATATCTTCACAGCTCCTCACATTTCACTGGAATGTGCAGCATTCAAAAGGAAAATTAAATCCCAGAAAACTGTCTTGTTCTCCTTTCAGGAGACACATTTGCTTGTCACTGGAGAGAAGCAGATGCCCTCTTTTCTGTATATAAACCATTGATTTGTAAAGGCATGTTTCCTCACACTGAAGGAGACCATATTGTGTCCTTTGCCCTAATACACAAAATAAAACCATCCCTTCTGATTAGGAGAGTTCACACACATCCTTATTATAAAACTGTGGCAGCAGGATCTCCCAAGGTAGGTTTGGTGAGACGCCCTTGTGGCAGAGACATTTTAATGTATGTGGACCACAGAGTCTCTGGAGGGGAGCTGGGAATATTTTTACTGCACAAGCATATAGTTTATCAAGAAGGGAAGGTCTTTGAGGGACAAGAGTCTACGTGCTGCAGTAATAATAAAAAATAAACTGAGTCAAGGGCTTGGGAACTTTGATTTCTGTTCATACCTCTGTCACAAACCTTAGAGAAATCATTTCTTTCCTCTTTGACTCAACTCCCTGAATGTAAAATGAGGTTAATGGTATTTTTATAATATCCTTTGTCTGATTCATCAACTCAGAATTCAGGTTTTAGGGTGAGGTATGTAGGGATCTAAATGCATAATTCTACAGTAGCCACTGCAACAAGGACAAAAGTCTATTAGGGTGTCTGTTCTCCCCTGCCACCTATACAAATATGATAAATCATCTACTATTAATCATCAAGGCTAAGAAAATTAGCAATTCACAAAATGGTGATAACAGAGAACAATTCCTGCAATATCCCTCCCATTTATCAAAAGTTAAAAAAATAAAAAAAAAAAACAGAACAAAACCACCAATTCAAGAAAAAGTCAGGACTCTGTTGCTGGAGGAACACACAGCTGACTGATCCAAAAGAAAACTTCCATTAGCAAATTATGAATCCCACAGACAACTAAGTTCCTCTTCAGATTCCCTGCCTTTATGATTTCTCTCTGTAATTTCTTGAAGGAATTAAAGAAAGATTAGAATTTACCATGGAATTATTATCCCAGGGATAATTATTATTTTCTCTTTTGAAGGGCATTTTGCAGTCTATAAGCATTAGGAGGCTTGTATAGAGAACTAAAGACAAACTTATTTTAAAAATAATGACCATGCAACAAAGAAATTGGAATATGCAAATCTCCCACTTAAACAATTGCTGTTGTGAGGAAATGATCCCTCCTGAACCGAGGGTGAACAAATTCAGGGAGCAAGGTCCTTCCCCTCTGCTCTTTTTCAAAAGAGATGCTAGATGTTACTGCCTTGACTAGCCAATCTTTTTATTAAAAAAATACATATATATAATCTCATAATGATAACAAGTACTCAGGCTTACTCACCTGCTTTGGGAACTCAGTGGCTGGGTGCACTTCACTGCAAAATGCCACTTAGTTATGTACTCCTGGCCTTCAGCCAGCAAAGGGCTATACATTTTTCTCTCATTGCACAAATTTTATCTTTGTTATGGTACTGTTTGGCAGGCCATTAATAGAGCCTTCTTTATAAATTTTTTTTTTTTGCTTTTATAGCATGGTGAACAAAGCAAAACTAATGTGTATTTTCCCATGTCTTTGACTTAAATACCAACTTACCATCCAGCACTGACACCTGCAGAAAATTCTTTGTGAGTGGGCTGAGCCAAATCTCTCACAGGTCTATGCAAAAGCACTTCCAGTGAAAGTAATCTCCAAGAAAGAGACCATCCATTTTAAAATTTGTATTGCAATCCAACATCACAAAATAACAGAGCCATCCTGGATTAAAATATTGTTATTTTAAATCCTTTCTCAATATTACCTGTTAATCACACACTCTAGCCTAGCTTTGTGTTGCATTAAACCCATTGCACTGTCCCTGTTCACTCACAATGACATCACTAAGAAAAGCTCTTTTTCATTATTAAAACATAAAATAAGTATTTGAAATTCAGTTGATGTCTAGAAACAACAGGCCAGAATAACACAGCAAAAAGTTATAACAAAAGCTTAGATCTTCTTGAACAGACAAATATATGTAAAAGAAGCAAAGGCAGGCCACCAGCAAACCCACAGAGTGTCATGGCTGTGCACAAAGAAGGAATAATCTGATCCAGCAATGGGAAGAGGAGACTTCAATTAATGGAAGCTCAGCTAAGATGTAGACTCTGCAGATTTTATCCAAAACTAAGAAATGTTTTCTCTCAGGAAGAGAAAAAAAAATAAAAATAAAAAAAAATTAAAAAGAAAAGGAAAAGGAAAAGGAAAAGGAAAAAGAAAAAGAAAAAGAAAAAGAAAAAGAAAAAGAAAAAGAAAAAGAAAAAGAAAAAGAAAAAGAAAAAGAAAAAGAAAAAGAAAAAGAAAAAGAAAAAGAAAAAGAAAAAGAAAAAGAAAAAGAAAAAGAAAAAGAAAAAGAAAAAGAAAAAGAAAAAGGGTCTGTCCCAGTGCTTCCAACTAAAAGTGTGTCCAGTTGACTGCCACAAGGCATTCAAGACCATGAGCCTGGAAGCACTGGTACACATGAAAACTTAGATCTAAAGCTTTGCCCTCTTTAGTAGCCCTATAAAAATTATAATACATTTGGTTTTTTCACTGCCATCTCTCAACAATTCAAAGTGTTTATTATATACCAGATGTCATGTGAAGGATTTGAGTTTCAAAGTGACATGAGAGACTTCAGAACAGTGTGAATTCTAGGACAACATATTGTGTGTGTCCATCTCTATCTGTCATGGTAATGATAAGAAAGGGCAGGAATGCAGAGGCACTTGCTCCTCTCCAAATATAATCACCATGATCAGAAATTCCTAAATAACAGCCTCAAGTTGCTTATTGGGGTGAGCAGAAATGATAATCCTTCACTGGCCTAAATTAGCTTGAGACCAGCACACAGGAAAGCTGTCAGGGAGGAAGCTGACAGCTCCAGACAGCGAGGCTGGGTGTCTCATCTTACATATTCATCACCCGAGGTTCCGCTCACATCCCGGAGAACAACTGCGCGCGGGGACGGCCGCGCGCGGTGCTCACGGCGGTGAGGAACCCAGGATGAGGAGGGGGATGTTCAGAGAAGGACAGGCAGTGTGAAATTAGGAAATTAAGGAACCCCATGAGCAGACAAAGTAAATACTTGAGAGATTTTTAAGAAAATCCAGGTGCATTTTTTTTTAATTTGCAGAAGTTAATACTTTCAGAGGGTAAGGATACCATAAAATAAATGAGCGCACACTGCTTGGGGTCTCCCTCTTGGAAAATGACAAAGATCAAAGACTCCCTGCCTATTTTCTCTCTGAAAAATTGAAAATTAATTGCCTGAATTCACATACCAGTTTATTCAACTCCTGCCTTTTCCAGTCCTACAATTTGCATTGACTGACAGATACTTTTAAAATGCTAACATAAATAGCTGGCCTAATACTCCATGTCAGGGTGTATTTTAATTGGTAAAAAGCAATCATCATCTTTGTTGCAGTAGGGTCATTTTCTGAATGTCAGATATCAAATTAACACAAAATGATAAGGTCCCTATCAAAAAAGTTGTGTATGCAGAGCCGGCAAGATATAAGGTAGAGAATAAAATCCATCAGAATGAAAAGCAAACTCAATTCATAACGAGGACAATGGCATCCAAAGTGTTCCTCATCTGTGTTAAAAATAAAAAAGAATAAAGAAAAAGATAAAAGGGTGGGATTAAATCTATAGCACTGAGGTTGTCACATGTATGCTGTAGGTATACAAATGTTCACAGCTCCACCTATGCTACCAAAGATGAGCATTTGACAGGAACCCCTAATTAGTGATAGCTGTGGCTGTCACCAGTAGAGGCAAACTCAAACAACTCTGGGTGGTCTCTAGGTTGCCCTCACAGAACTCACCTCAATTAGTCACCCACCTGTATTACAGTTCTCAATATTTTATTACGTTACGTAGAGGTGAGTGCAAAATATGAAGCCTTGGAATGCTGCTTTCCAACAATAGAAAAATGTCTGTGCAAAATCTGTGCCTACCAATTCTCTAGCTGCCCTGTGATTAGTTAATTTTCATGAATATGCAAATCTTAAATATTGCAGTGGATACTTTTAGTTTCCTTTCAGTTCAATGGTGCACAAATAGACCTCGGTTTCCATCAGTAAAAGGTGCAACACCTCTGTGGTTTTGGATGCCAAATAATGTCTATATAGCACTTATCAAGAGGGTGCACTTTGTGCCTGTCAGCATCCTGCTTTCATTACCATTCCTCACAGCTTACCTGCAGCAAAGTCATGTCTAGGGCTCCAGAGCAGAGCCCAACATTCCTGTGAAAACTAGAATTGTCTGAGGGAGCTGCAGCCCCAGCTTTGTGGCACAAAATCGAGTAACTACCTCAGACCACAGCTGAAAGCTTCAGAGTCACAAATCACATACTCCCTTCCCAGGAGTACTCCCTTTAACAGCTCCATTGCCAGAAGTTACAGAAGGTGTCCTGGAGCCCGAGGGTTAAAACACTGGATATTCTTGTTACCTATAAATATCCAATCAGTTGAAAGTCTTGCTGCCACTGTGTGAATAATGGATTTTTGCTCAGCACACAGACATAAAGGAAAAAAAAGCCCAATGTGTCAAGGTGACCTTAAGTATTTTTTTATCTCTTGGCTTATTTTAAAAAAAATTTATATAGCACTACATTTGACTTATAGTCTTGAAGAATTGTGGGCCAAACACATCTTCAAAAGAGTTTCAAATATTTCCTTTTGAAAGTATTAAAAACAGCTATTGTCATTCTCCTCCTTTTTTTTACTTGTAGCTGAAGCAATATGTTTAGATTTGTCCTGAGTTTGAGCTGCTGTTCTCGGTGAACTTGCTCTTTGAAATCTGTTTTTGTCTATCTCTAATCCTAAAAGATTCTCAATTCCATGATATTTAACTTCCAAGTTCATATGGTGACTATAAGCTTTTTTTTTTTTTTTAGCAAAATCAGCTTCTCAAAGTTCCCATTACCTACAAAACACTTTTTTTTTCTTTTTTTGTCTGTCTATCAAATCAACTTCTCCACTTAGAGCAGAGTGCACACTGCTGCCAGGAGACAAGATAGTTAAACAAATTACTGTGCATGTGTATAATCTATACATGTACATGGTTTTGTTTAAAAATATAATAACAATAAGAGATAATCCTGAGAAATGGAGAGTGTAATTTCTGACCAATTTCAAAATGCCATCTTTATCAAAATTCTACCTTCAGCAAGTGAAATCAATATATGGATGTTGCTGTAAAATTAATGAGCTTTTCAATAGCCTGTGTTGAGCTCTTTTATTTTTTTTAAATTGTAAATCATCTCTAATTTTTCTTTCCTAAATTGTATAGACACATGCAATGGTTGACTAATGCTGCACCATAGCACAAGAAAAATCTACTGGAGAATTTGTTCCCTGTAATGATCTCCACTAGGCATATATTCTTTTCTCTCTGCACAGATAGACATCAAAATTAAGTACATTGGCTTAATTCAGTTGCCATTGTAAGCTCAAATGGGATACAAAGTGAAATCAATATTAGTGAAAAAGATCAGACTAAAATTGGAAGGTAATATAATTAGGTTGGCTTTGCTATACTTTGTAATGCTTATCTGTAGTATTTTACTAAATAGAATATGGGTATCTATTTTTTGAAAGTAGAGGAGGTTTTCAATGCTGTATTGTCCTTATTTATTTAACTTTGAGGAAGCACTTCAGAAGAACCTGTCTGTCCATCTCTGTGGGACTTAGGGTTGACATATCTCCCCAAGTGACCTGAATTTTGCACATACATGGGAGATCTACTTCTTAAGCAAAAGCAATAAGAGTTGTTTTAATAGCACAACACAGAGAAAGGTTTATGTGCTCTGTTTGTAGGAAATGTGCTCTTTACCTCTGAATACAAAGCATTTCACTGTGCTGCAGTCTCAGAGCACAGAAATTGAAAACATGAGATCTTGCACCTCTACTTCTCAGACTTCGCTCCAGCCTCATCAAACTTGCCCAGTCAGCGGGACAGCTTTACAGTGCATCCTTGAGATGGGGATGCAGAGCAGGATAACATCTCTCCAGGGCTCTCAGGAGATTAGGCAGCTCTCCTGCACGGTTTCTTCACTCCATTCTTGAGCTCAGCTGAGGTGCAGGGCCGAGTCTCAGCTTCTGCACAGAGGTTTTCATTAATTTAAGTAATTTCTGAGCAATCAAATGAGAGCCATGGGTTCCTTCCACACCTCTGACAAACCATCCCCCAAAGAAAGGTGAATTCATTCCCAAAACCCAAAGTATATTTCAAGGATGAATAAAGATACTTAGTGATTGAATAAGTTTGGAGCACTAAGTGGAGGGACAATTCTTTCTAAAGATGTTATTAAAAGGCTACATAAACTCTGTCTATGCAATCTTCTTGGTTGATGTAAAATGTTTTAAAAGTTTTAATAGGAAGAGACTAGAAAAATATTCAGATTTTGTCAAACATAGAATTTGATGTCTCCCAAAAGACCTGCTGGATATGCAATGAGAGCTTTATCTTACCAAGACCGAGCTATGTCACATCAGGACACAACCGCTGTAACATGGTAGAGGAATGTACCAGCCTTAGGTCATACCAGCCATGAATTCCCCCTGTTCTCACATGTCTTGCCCAAGGTGCCACATGAGATGGTGACACAGCATTAAACGTAGCCTTGCAAAGACACTGAGCTAGTTATTCATTCTAGTGAAAAGCTGGCTGATGAAGGAAGCATTCCTGCTTTTCCCACTCTGACATTGATGATGAAGCTTTTTTGTCACTTTCACTTCTTTGAATCCTGGGATTTTGTCCTCTCACTAGCTTGCTAATGGCACAACAGGTAGTTCCAATGCAAAAAGATGATTTTTTTTTTTTTTTAATCTTTATCACTAACAGAAGGAAAAAGAGAGTAAGTTACTTTCTGGGCCACTCTCTCTTCAAGGCTAGCTTTGATGATTTTATCTCTTTGTAACAAAACTTGTGATCCCAGAACTAGGTTTAGTGGCAGAGCACAAAAGAGGCATGTAAGAGCCAGTATAAAACCAAATACTTCCAGTATTCCTAAAGAATGGGAAAGTGAAGCAGGTTTCACACAAGACATAAAACCCCTGTAAAACAGATTAGAGGAAGCTCTCAAAAGGCTGGAATTTGTCCGTAACAATGTGATGCAGGAAAATTTGGAACCATAAAAGTAAATGTAGCAACAAAAAACAAAGCCTGTGTTCCCTGTTCCTAACTCAGCTCCTGCGTGCCAAGTAGGAATGACCTTCTTCAGCAGAGAAAGCAGCACAGCAGCAATAACCAGCAAAGGAAGGGCAGCACTGCAGGGGCACTGGTGCCATCACAGGGACAAGAGAACCAAGAGGAATGGGGAAATTAGTATATGAAAATAAAATAAAGGAAATCACTTGTAATTAGATTTTTATCTCATTTAGAGTCCCTGTTCCTTTTTTCTACTCTGCTACCCACTTTCACAGGTAAAATAAGCCAGAAATCAAAATTACAGTAATGCCTCACAGATTTATCATAATTCTAACATTCCCATCTGATTGAGAGGATGCCACAAATTTCAGTGTATGTCAAGGATCTCGTTTGTAGAGATACATCATAGAGTAAGAGGAAAAATAAGATTTCCTCATTTTGAAGTAAATTAAATAGAGTAAATCAGATCAAGTATAGCATCAATAAAATATATACTCTCATATTTTAATCACTGGTAAATGGGCTCACGTGCAGAATATGTCACACCTGTCATACAACCTGCCCAGAGATGTGCATTGTATAACAACTACTCAGCTTTGCTTTAGTGGCATGCAGCATTTACTTTTAGGTGACATGATGATAATGCTGAAGGTTCTGCCACCTCTCAAATCTGCTTAAATGATCATCAGACATGATCCAGGTGAGCAAAGAAGGGTGAGTCAGTTGCTATCAACTACAACAAATATTTCATGTCAGGGGGTTTGACTAGCCCGAGCTGAATTTCCTTCTGGAACACGAAAAACCTGAAATTTCACTGGAATAGACCGTTCTTAAGATTAAAAAATAATTCTCATAAAACCAGTCAATTCATATATCAAGGAGATAATAAAATCAAAAAATATCATCCATCACAGTATATAACACTATGTAGGAGTGAGTGTAACAGTATTAAGTTAAACAACACCATTTAACATTTATTGGCTTTTCTTAAAAAAATCAAGAGTTTAAAAAAAATCAAACACCAAAATATTTTCAAATGTGGCTTCACATAATGAGAAACAATATTTAAACTGTTATTGGTTTATTATTTTAAAAATATTACATCCATAAGAGAAAAAGAAATGCAGAACTGCCTGCCCAGGGCCAAGATGGCAAATCAGCTCATGGAAAAACCTCATGCTTGTTATTCTTTTAAAAGGCTTTTCCATTTCTCTTCACACGAGGAGCCATTCTAGACTCAAGAAACTATCCTGATGAAGCAAGTTCTCCCACAATCCAAAAGAAATGCTTTGTGAAGCTTCTGACATTACTGAGCAAGAGCTCTGGAACACAACCTCAGCCTCTTCTAGGCTGCAAGCAGGAGAGTACAACTTGTCTGAGGGAAAATGGCTTATAAACATGGAAATAATCTCATTCTCCCCCATCACAAAAGGATAAAAGGCTTTCCTTACCCTTGATACTTTGTTCAGCAGATTGATCTGGAAGCACACTGTTTTGCTTGTTAGAGACCACTTTCCACTCTAAAAAGGTTCTTCCTCCCTCCAGGTACTGTTGGAAGGTTAAACAATACTCACTCAGTAAAATAAATGTTTCTTCCCCCTTTGGACAACTTAGGTGCCCTCCTCAACAGCTGATCCAGATTGAGTTTATCTTCTTTGCCCCTGTTTTTATTTTCAAAATAATTTACCCCAACATGTACCCAAATGGCATTGTACTGAATGTCACAGCAAAAAAATATTGCATTTTTTTTTTATCCAGAAACTGACTTTTAGGCAAAAAACACCATTATGTTGGTCTGGTAATAATCTATCTTTGATAAACCAATGATAGATTTTATTCCATTTCCTATTTATCTTCAGGTATTCAAATATTCTTGCCTTCATTCTATAGTATGGTATAATCTGTCACCATTTCTTCAGGTTATATATCAGATTTGGTATTTATCTTCTCACTGTTAGACAGCTTCAACAAAAATACTGGTTGCCAAAATCTCTAATTTATGAAGCTATCTATTTCAAAGGCCAAGGTGGAGATTATTTGAGTCCTCAGACTTGAGTATATGGAGCACCTGTAACTGCCTTCAACACACAAACCATTTCCACTTTTGCAGCCCCTGTCTCTGAGTCCATGGTCACCTCTGTCATCCTGCCTGAAATAATGATGTCAAGTATACATTTCATTCCAGGACCATCCCTAAATCTTTCATCTCTAAAACATTTTCACTCTATAGGTGCCTCCTTTACCTACACTTAGTGTTCTCTGCAAGTTAGAAGTTACCAACTCTTGCTCCATAAATGTAGAGAGTTTCCTCTCTTATTATTATAAGAAAGGAATTATATTATTTTTCTTACCCAGGTGCCTTGGAGACCAGACTTTACACTTTTCTAATGTTAAGGAATCCAGTTGTGTTTTGTCACATTAATCCAGTTTCAGACCATTTGATCTATCAGGATTCTTTTGAGGCCAAAGATTGCTTTGGTATCAAGCTTATCATGTAGTGTTTTAATCTAACAGCCAAAAAAATTACTCAATTTGTATTTTGTATTAATTATTGTTTTTCAATAAACTTGCCTTACACAGAAGCTCTATCTGAGGTACTAAAAAAGAGCAGTTTAAATTACACAGTTGCAGATTTAAATTTCTTTATCATGGTAGCATCATATTCCAGATCATATGTGAAAGATCAATAATGACTATTGTTCATTGTTGAATCTGAACTGTAAAAAGGATTTCCCAATGAAAAAAAAAGATTATTAAAGAACAAATATGAACATGAAGAAAAATACATCTTCAAAGGTAGTGAGTCAGATATTGATTTCTGTCTGCTTATTATGCAAACCCAGATGGGCTTGAAAATAGTAAGTATTAGGAGACAAAAAATCATGAATGAACTTTGTCTCCCATCTTGAAGGAATCTCAGCTCAGTAAAAAAAAAAAAAAAAAAAAAAATCAACATTCCAACCCTTAAGTATTGTTTTGTTTTTATAGGTTTTACACCACTAGAACATGAAGGCACTGATCATACCCAAAAGTGAAGCCGCTCTTTGTAATTATATTTAGTCAGAGCAGCTAATTTTAAATCCTCCCCTTTGAAATTCTTTTCCATGTGACAGTAGTGAAAAATAATGCACAGCAATGTGCATTAATCATGTATGCACAAGCCTGAATCAAAAATCAGAGACCCATTGAGTGAAGCCTTGTGCAAACATACTGAAAGACAGGTGATGGAATCACAGCATTTTAGAAATCAGTGTGTGGTCTGTGTTTGATTTAACCTGGATAAGGCTGCTAAGGATTACACTCATTTCAGACCAAAATGGAAGAAGACATTGCAAGATAAAGCCAGGATGCAGAAAAGGCAAAAGGGTGGTGATAACAGTTCCATGAGCGATGGAATTAATGATGCTTTATCTTCAATTCATTTATTCCTCATGACTGACTGATTTATTTGGGGTTTTTAAAATTAATTTAACTAAAGTAACAAAATGAGATCCCCAAGACTTCCATTTTAGCACCAGAAGGTTAGTTTTATTTAAATTCCCTCCTGGGGAAGAGGTGGTTTGATCTGCAGTCTCACCCAAGCTACACACACCATCTCTGACCAGGAGTCTGGGCACTGTGTGCCTCCCAAGTGGTCAGCTGGAAACCAGCAATCAGGGAGTGGACTGAGAAAATTATTTACCATCTCTTAGTTGGTGCAGGATGAAGTAATGATTTTGGAGGTCAAAAATTGTACTTGATTTTATTGAGAATTCAGTACTTCGTGGCTTCCTATTATCCTATGGTATTTTATTGAAATAATACAACAGGTTCAAACATTTATGAGAGAATTAGGGAACATGCATTTATATTAAAAAGGTGACTTTCCACATCTCGTTTCCAGAGTTAAACTGAATAAATATTGGTTTACTTTCCCCAGGTGGCCTAACAGAATTTTTTAGAGAAATGCCTACTTACTGGACTGTGCAGCCTTACTCTAGCTCAGGCTCTGAACTGATTTGCACGTCAAAAAAATCCAGGTAATTTTTTGAACATGGAAACAAGAGCAATAAACAATACTAATAACACTTATGTCATCTCATTATGAGTTTACAATAATGTCACTCAAAAACACCTTAGCAAGAAGCAATTTAAACAAGGTTTAATCTGAATCAAGATACAAGGATCTCAAAGGACAGGGTTGGACTTAGTAATTCTCCTGCACAGAATAAAGGGTGAGGATCAGCCCCATTTTAGATGCAGGATCACATGAATTAGGTGTAAACAAGACATATTTCTGAGTATATAATGTGCACATTAAAAACTGTCTAAAGATACCAACTGTACAGAGTATGAATAATACACTGACAAACTTGTGAAAGAGTGATGTTCTTTGAGCTCATCATTGCATACTTGAATAGGATATGAATATTTTATATTCATGCTAACTGTCATAAAGCAAGTTGAGCTGTTTGTACTAGAAAGGTGTTCACATAGCAGCACTATTCATGTTTACAGTTATCCTGCAAATGTCAGCAAAATGTTTCCTACTTGTAAGCATCCCCCTCTCTCCCCCTCACTCTTTTTAATTCATACATAAAGTTATTCAAAAGGACCACACAGCAGCAGGTTGAAAAAAGATAGAAAGGGTTTCTGGGTATCCAGCCTAGGGAGAAGACAAACAGAACCTTATAATCCAATAATCCAACACCCACAGTACACATTAAGCTACCTACCACAAACAACTGCAAGAAGAGGCCCTTGATAGATGTGGATTAGAGACAGGGCAGGAGGAAGGAGGATAAACAACACAGAGATCCAGACAGAGTTCAGCAGAATCTGCAGAAACTAATAGGCAATGTGGAAATGACCCCCCAAAGAAAGGAGTCCTATTAGCTTTAATCTCAAATGATCACAGCACTATTTGATAAAAACATCTGCAAGAGCTGACACATCAAGATTGCTAATGGTCTTTCTTCAGCAACTCTCTTATCACTTGCTATCAAGAGAAAAAACAGAGGATTCAAAAGCAAGTAGTGTTCAACTCTAAATTAGCTTCTATAAATTAGCAGGTACCTAATTTATAAATGCTAAATGTTTTCCCTGAAGAGCACTGAAAAAACTTCAAACTTAAAACTTCAAACCTAAAACTAAGAGCTTGCTACTTCCACGGATCTTTAAGACACCCCAGAGTACTGGGGGGCTCCTGGTAAAAAGGCAGACCTGAACCTGTTGTCCTCCCAGCAGCTCACTTGACATTAAGGGAAGGACAGAGGATTTTCTACTTCCTGGGGTGAATCATCTGGTAACAGCCTGTACAGGATTCCTCTTTGCACAAAGATCACATCATGGTTACCAGAACACTCAGAGGATGGTTTTTAGGAGAAACTGCTCCATAGATTTGCCACTAATGGGCTTTTCTTGCCAGCCTAAGGGACCAATAACACTCCCACATCCTGGTTTTTACCATCACAGAATAGCTTTACACGTGACAAGCTTGCATATGCCTACCCATCATCATCAGAATCTCCTTACATTTGCTGTGTTCAGGATCTCCAAACAAGTATTTTGAGCATTTATTTCTCTAGGACCACATCTGGGCAGTGTGACTTGCGTAGTATAAACAGAACTGCTAACAATTCTTCTGGTCCTGAGCAAGCATAAAAGCATATGATCTAAAGTGTATCAGCCTTTCAAATCCTGCCCAAAGGCTGTGGCCAGGCTCCTGCTGACATCTGCACAGAAATCAGTCTCCAGCCTTCTGATGTAACCATCACTTAATATTTCAGAGATAGCACTGAAGACCTGCCATGCAGGAATATTTTTGAACCTAATTCATAATGACTGACATTTATAAACCATGCTACTGCCAGGGAAAAGTATAATGGTTCAGAAGAGGTCAAGACACCAGATAAAGGAAGAACTATCAGACCCCAGTGACAATATGGCTTACAGTGAAATATGAAAAGCTAAATTTAGCCCCTATATTGATGGCAGATTATTAAGGGTTTTCTTACTTTTACATTCCTATATATAGTGACATGTACTACTAAGGCTTAATCTCAGTGCTCAGATTTATTTTCCTCCCCTTAAAAGAAAGAAAAAAAAAAAAAGAGAAAGAATTTTTCCCTTTATTCTTCAAATATTTGCTCATACAGTAGAAGAACAAGTCAAGTTATTACAAACATATAGCATTTTGAACTACACCATCAGACTTCTCTATCCCTCTCATGCCACATATATGAAAGAAAGGGAGTGAATTTACTCACTTACAGTGAATTTACACAGGTGCTCTGGTCCAGAAGAACTACTCAGTAAGTTGACACTCCTTTGGACCAAGGTGTTCCCAAATGATTAAAAAAGAACCATGGATTTTTTTTTTTTTTTTTAAAGGCTGTGAAATTGGAAAACTGTAAAGGTTACCACCAGTTTTACTAGAAGAATTCCTTTTCACTAAAACATTGTCATAAGCAGCCTAATTTATTTTTTCTTAATCATGCAACAAGTAATGAAGATGCTGCTTTCTTTTTTACTGCAATTCATCCTCATTGTATTGCTTACAGACCAGCTCAGCCAATTAAAACCTTAAAGAATCACACAACACTTTCTTTCTTTCTTTGCTTTCCTTCTCTTCCTCTCTGTGGTATTGCCTGTGGTATTTTGAGAAACACAAACAGATAATAAATTCCTGCCAAGATTACTAAGCCAGTAAAGTTATCTAGGAGACTCGGTGGTTTCTTTTTTCTTCCTCCTGTGGTCTCTGTAGTAATTAAAAGAGTAAGCTATAGTCTGAGATCCCCTAATCATGCTACAAGTTGTTACATCTCCATTTATGCAAGAGCTATCCGTAATTTCTGTAAGTTATTGAGATGCAGCTGAATGTAATGCAGTCTTGTCAAGATAAGGTAAGCCTTGGCACTACTTCTGTGGGATCAATGATAAGTCCCTGATGTGGAATATCAGAGGCTGCCAATGAGTCACAAGAATCTTGAGTTCCACCAGGAAAGTTGGGCATGCACCCAAAAGAGCTTCTAGATTACAGGTCTATAATATGCCTCTTTCATGCTGATATACATAAACTTCTTTCATGTCAACACACATGAGATTTCTTTTAAAATAATTATCCAAAGGAGCTGGTGAATTTGTGCCTCGCTCAGCCGTCACTGGCCTACAGATTTGGATTCCTGCCCTGCATCCAGAAGAGTATTAACAGGGAACAGATATGAGAAATAACTACCTCCCAGGTACCAATGCAGGGCCTGCAGATTTACAGGGCTCAGAGGAACAGGCTGGTCCCACTGTCCCCAGTGACTCCACAATGAATAGGTCAGACCTCTCTCCATGGCACATCATCCCTTCCTCTGTGCACAGGCCCTGGAAAGTCAACAAGGGACTCTGTTTTCAGGGGTGACAAACCACATACTGTCCTCAAACACACACAGGAACTTGTGACAAGCCATGAATATATTGGCCTTTCTAGTGAGACACCAAAATGGGAGGAGGGGAGGAAAGAAGGCCTCTGACTGGTACCAATTACGCATTTTTCCAACTCACAATAACGTACCACTAACACTATCCAGAGGGAGTCCCTTTGGCTCTATTCTTAGCTGGTGTTTCTAACCCTCCTTTACAGAAGGATACTGAATAAATGAGGTATTTCTGTGACCTACAGCAAGCCTGCACACAACTGTTTGTATTATATATGGTTTCATTTTGCTCCCTGGCACTGCTCTTTGGTGACTGTTACAGCCCATAAAGCCATCTGTTAGGAACACTCAGTCATAAAATTATTAATGCCTACAGTCTAAAACCAGCCCTAAGTAAATAAACAGTACCAGAAGGCCCAGTGCAAAATTCTGGGATGTTAAATACACAGAACCATAAATCTTCTTAATAGTTCTACGTGCTATTATATATTCACTTGAAATTCTAACACACAGGAAGACTAGAGAGAAGTTGCTTCTAAGCCAGTGCACTGCAGACTAGCCTCAGAGTGCAACCCCACATGAAAAATTCTGGGAAGCTACTGTGAATCCTTGTGACATTTAAAGCTAATAATACAGAGTTATGCAATTAGGAAAGAAAGTTCTTAACAAAGAAACTCAGGGCACACATAATCCTCGACGTTCAAAATACAGAGAACAAAAGAAGAACGTCCCAAGTTTGAATCATTCAAATTCTTAAGTGGATAAAGGAAATTTATTTGTATGGGATACGTGGCATTTGCAAACATGAAGAGAATATTAAAAAATTAAGGACAGATGGATCTTTAGCACTACAAGGGCAAAGAGAAAAAGAGTAAAATACACATGATGGCCACCTTAGTCACTTGACACTGGCCCCTACTTTAATATAAAGACATAACCTCTTCACCCTCCATCATGGACTGTGCTGGCTGAGGGGTCTCCAGGAGGCTGGCATGGAGCCTGGCCTCTCAAGTTTCACATACAGGAAGCAAGATAGACAGTCAGCTCCACTTCCCACCCCTCCTGGCAGCCTGGGCCACATCCCATGTGTGCCCAGCACAGCAGAGCAGCCTGTCACCCCAGTCTGGTAGCCACAGATATCAAGAAATGACGTCAGCTGGAATTCCTGGGATCTAAGCATCTGCCAGAGCAGGAGAGAGGCTGCAGTGCTGCTGGCTTTATGCATATCTTTAAGAAAGGTCTGGTCTTAATGGGGTTCAGCATCTCCCTAGTGGCAGTTTAGCATCAACAACAAGTCCAAGTGTTCTCAGACTGGGTTTGTGAAGGAGGATCTGGCTTAGAAATGCCAGCCCTGCAAAGACAGCCAAGGCCTGGCTAAAAATGTATAAATGTTCACTGCCTGGAAACCAGCAAGTCCCCAGGAAATCTGGTACAGTCAACAGTCAAGCAGTGCATGGCATAATACCACTCCTATTTAAAATGTAGTTACTCTAAAGAATTTACCAGTCTTAATCCCTCATCCCAGCACAGTCACCAGCTCAGAAACTCATTGCAGCATATGCTCAGTTTAACTGGCTTGATTAGAGAAACCAATTAAGTTACTTTCTATTTTATTGTCTTAAATAAAGGCTTCACACCCTTCAAATACGTCAATGCATTGGAAACAGGAAGCTTTTGTTCCAAACTCTTCATATATTTAGCTACATTTTAAAACTGCACTGCCCTTTCCACCCTATCTCACTTAGTTTGTATCCCCAGCTTGTGCACCTTTCAGTTTTTAACCTAAGGTTTTTCTTCTTAATCACAGGGGAAAGAAGATGGATTATGAGAGTCACAGACACAGGGCTCTTTATTTACAGTATGTTGCAGATCTGGGTTTTCTCTCAAACTGCCAAATTCTGTAAACTGGGTTGTGATTTTTACCATGAATCACATTTTACATTTGTCTATCAAGGTTCTTTGAGACCTTGAATATCTCAGAAAGAGATATGTTTTATATATGTCAGAGCTCTGTAAAGTAGGAACTGAAGGGAAAAACCCACACTGGACCTAGTAATGCAGAGTGTTACATAAGAAAATGAAAATGTATTACAAAAATTATAAATTACCCACCACATGAAGGCTGGGACAGCAGTTTAATTTCCAAAATAAGATTAAAAACTCTGAGTTCTATTTCGACTTCAATGCAAATTTCCATTACAACTCTGATTTGATTTCTCTGTTCTTCATGTCTGCCAAACACAAACTAAGTTCTTCTTTTATCTATCCTGCCTATATACATGATAAGATTTTGTGGAAAAGAAGCTGAAAAGTAACAACACTAGTGGAAACTGTTTCTTAGCTGGGTTTTTAAGTGCCTAGTCTCATCTAGGCTTGGACTGCTGAATGTTAGTCTAATACTGATGAATTTTCCCTAGGGCACAAAAAAAATCATGTTGCTACCAGAATATATTGCTAATTGAAGAAAATCTTTAAGCCAACAGAAAATATCATTTTAAGTGACATCATTTGATATTTCACATCACATTTCACTTGTAAACACAATAACTTGTTATATCTTCTACTTTACTGACTAGGACTAGGACATCATAATGCTCTTTTACAGACCAGATGGATGCAGCAATAATTCTTATCCATCATGTGTCCTATTGTGTTCCTCCACAACCACAGTGCTTTACAAAAAGCTGTATTTTTACATATCAACCACTAATTTAATATAATGTCCATCCAGCCCATCTGACCCCAGAGATTCCCTCAGTGAATCCAGGTCAAACCCTGCCTCCTCCCAGATGAGCATTTTCCAGGTTTTTGCTATGCAACAGGTTTTCTTTGAGAGCAGGGGGACTCAACAGATCTGTATTTTCTAAATTACATATGTCAAAAGATATTCTAGGCACTCTATAATTAGCCAGCAAGGAAAAGCATTTCTGATTCATTAGGTCAACTTTAATGGTTTCCTCATTAAAAGTTTTCACTGTTAAGCTGACAGAAGCTAGAATTTAATAGTAGCTTCCAGCACTTTCTTTATTAGCCGATCTCTATTGAATCAGTCTTTTATCACCTGAAGAGATATTTTAAATGGAAATTCCTCAGCCCCAAGCAACCTAGATTGACCAAAGGCCTAGAGATTGCTCTGTCCCTGCTTTAATAAACTGACTGTATGTATTGCTGCAAAGGCCAGTCCTCATTAGTCAGAGATGGCTATGCAAGATTTAACACGTTATATTCCAGTACTAATTTGTCATTTGTTGATCCTGACCTATTCTTGGTAATATAAAGTATCTTTTAGAGGCAATTTATCAATACGAATCTCTGGAGACCTCTAACAAGAATTGTTCCCCTCCTCCCTGATTCACAGCAGCTGGATAATTCTATGGTCTGGACAAGCTAACTGCTGTTAAACCTGCAAAGGATGGAATTAAGCTCTTTTGCTGTTCCCTTTGAGTAAAAATCAGTCAAAGAAAAGTGACAGGCTTATATTCTATGTGCCTGGGAATAAGTGCTTTGGCAGGTAGCTCATAGAAGCTTAGATTCCCCCTTTGTCATGTTTCAGCCAAATGAAATCACATCTTATGCTAATATTCTTGTGTTTGCAAGGGAAATGATACTTTCTTTTAAAGGGCAAAATTTTATTTCTTCCATTTTTTATTAATGTCCCAGCTGCTAGACATTGGAATTTCATGGAGAGCAAGTCTACCCAGCTCTAGACAGCAATGATCTTGTGCAATCTAGTTATTTCAGAATGTACAACTGCAAATACAGTAAAGAATTGGGTCCACTGAAACCAATCAAGATTGCTCTATGTTGACTAAAAACTATCCTCCTTAGGAGACTAAATTAATTTTCTTAACAGCTTTTTAATAGATCTCTTGCTCTTTGTTTGCAAGTCACACAAAAAGAAAAGTCATTTCTTCAAACTTCTACTGTCTCTGGGGGCTTTGAGCAACTCAGATTATTTTAAGAGAGTTGCTTGTCTAATGAATTAGGTATTGTCCCAGTACTTGGAAAATGGGGTTTCAACCCATGAAGCTCTCACTGAGGCTGCATCTGACCTTGAAGAAACTCTCTCTCGGGGTTTCAATTTCCACAGACAAAAAGTAAAGGTGACATTTACCTTCTCCTGTCTTTGGTCTGTCTTGTCTGTCTGGGTCATAAACTCTATGTTGCCAGGGACTCCCTTTTGCAATTCATAAAATGCCTAGCACAGCACTTTAAAAGCTGTAACAGCTCGTTTAATATACATTTAAAATAGTAATTCATATGTCAACATACAGAATTTTTCCCACCATAAGCCTACATAGGTGCCTTAAGTAGAGGTGTTTCTTTCAAACAGTATCAGGTGAAAGAACTAAGACAAATCACATAAGATGGAAAGACATTACTAGAAGCAGTTCAGCTCTTCACTTCTATCTCCAGGTGCATTAATTTGGAATTTCACAGCTTGTTAGCTAAAGAAATATTTTTGGTTAGACACTGAAAATGGCATGGAAGGGAGAGGACTTTAGTCTTGGCCAGGGTGTTTGGCTTCACAGAATTCTCTCATTTCAGTAGCAATTTATAAGGATTCCAGGAACTCAGCTGGCAATGATTTGATATTTTTCATGCTAATCTCCTCTTAAGGCAAACCAAAACTAGCATCTAAGTTAACATTAAAATGTGGCTATCCATAGCTGCAAAAGCTTACTGGCACAGGAGTGACCTTGGCATCCTTCATCAGCGCCTTATAATGCTAATGGAGGATTAATATAGGGAGGAGGAGGCAGCAGCAAAATAGGGAATAGATGGGGAAATGTGTGGGCAGTAAAGTAGCAATGAGCTTTCAAAGCTTTTCCATGCCCATAAACCATAAAAAGTAGCTGAGAGGAGTATTTACAGAACCATTCTCCGGAACCAGGGTGAAATAATTCAGTATGACAGCAGTTTAGAGTCTCTTTGTAAGAAAAAAAAAAAATTAATTATAGATGAGGAAAATTATAAGCAGTATAGTAGTACCAGCAAGTAGGCACCTTGAACTTCTCATACTGTCTCTATTACTGGGGCTACTTTTGACTGCCAAAACACCTCAAACTCCCTTGTTTGCATTAGCATATGTGTCTTAAACAGACTCTGTGCTGCCATCAGCAGCATCAGAACAAAGGTCAAGGGTAGCTGTGAAGAATGTCTGTAAGCGTGGCATCCAACCATAGGCCCATTTCCAGTTTTTGTTTGGGTTTTTAAAAAAAACGCCCTTAGACAAGATGCAGAGTGGCAGACTTCTTGATGAACAGAGCAATCCTTGAAGGAGGAAATAACAGGAAGGCTTAGAGGCATATGGAACCCATTAGAAATGGCATGTTTGCAGGGACAGATTATAAATTGGATCAACTAGAAAAGCATCTGAAAAAAAGGCCTGCATAAAATTCCATCTTGTGTGAACAGTCTCAATCCAGATGAAGTGGCTTTCTAAACAGAGACTTCACTTTTCCATTGTTTCTTCATTTTACCACATTTGGAAAAGGCCCAGAAGTGATGACAGCAGAAGCCCTGTGCACACTAAGACCCATCCTGGGACAGAGAGAAAGGGGAGAGGAATGACTGGCACCATAATATACAACCATTATATCTCCAGTGTTCACTCAAAACAGAAAGGAGCCATTTCAAAGGTTTAATAAGGTCAAAATCCACACTTGGGCAAACCTTCAGACCTGGATGCAATAGACACACAGCTCCTGCACAATACCAGAGTGACACTCACTGGGGTGCTCCATGGCAGCCCCACACTTTGAATGCAGATTTCAAATCCTTGCTCCCCTCTACCTCACAACTTCTGGAGTCAGACTGCTAACTTCCCTAATTATTGATGCAGGTGCAGGGGATTTCAACCTAAAAGAATAGCAAACAGTCATTCATTAACATCGGACATGCAAAACAAATTTAGCTAAGCTGATTACTGTAATGGAGTAGCCAAGAGCACTGTTCAAATTGACATGGGAGTAGAAACACCTTTGATACTCTCAGTACAACAAGCTGTCTATTTTTGTGAAGTCTCATGTTTCCTAATTACCTTGATGCTGTAAGAATTAGGTAATACCAATGTACAATCACTCACACCGGGCTGGGTTCACAGCCTTCCATTCCATGGTGCTTACAGGGAATGTCAATCTGATACAAGAGGTCTGGCTGAGACAGCAGCAGTGTCAGACAGCTCCTGTGAAATAATCCGTTTCACCTCAGGATAAGGAAAACCCTGAAATGCTACAGGGCAGAATTCATGGTGGCCTAATGGATATGCTGCAGGCAAGAAGGCAGCTGTAAATACCTCCTCCTGAGCTGTGCCTTGTGCCCCTGCCTTGCTGAAACCTTTCTCAATGACAGCTGCACCACAGCAGACTGTCCCCTTGGAAAGCCCCTTCCCCTCTCTAGCACAGACAAAAATGAGGATGAAGTTGTCTGCCTTTCAGCACTGTGAAAGCAACTCTACTTTTCCAACTGTGTGTGTGCCAGAGGACACACAGCACAACCTCTTGTCCCACACATCACCTGTAATCCATGCACAACTCACAGAGATCTCAGTATGAACCTGGCACAGCAAAGAAGTGCAGCAACAGAGATGCCCTGACATAACCTGAGAGGAAGTGAGCAGTTACTGGAGAAGGTTAATTTTCCATTCCAGTTAAATTTCCATTCCAGCCTGTTCCAGTAACACTCAAATTTAGGTCTGAAGTAGCTGCATAGGTGATGCTGGATGTCAAGTATGATATGTGCTGCAACAGCTGAGCATGTCAGTGCTGGTAGACATGAAGCAGGACCTTCTGTGCTAACCTGTGTGTGCTTCACGGCGCAGTATTTTTCTCTGTGTGTTTATTTATGGGCAGATTTTGAAAAAGAAAGCAAAGCTTTCTAAAATGGGAACAGATGGGGCCTGCCTATTATCCCAAATCATTCTATGACAGAATAAAAACAAGCAAAGGCTCATGTGTGGCAACCTGCAGTGCAAGACACAGAGCAGACCCCGCTGACAGGCAGTATCTTGTTGCTGAAGAGACCCAAGCTGCTCCCCTTTCCTGTTCTTCAGCTGAGTTACTTCTAGCTTGCAATAGCAAGAATAAGGAAAGGAATCAGCCTTTGTGTGCCACAAACACAGCTGAGACTCAAACTTTGGCTCTTGAGTGCAAAGAAAACAGAAAGCCAAGTAGCTAGGAGCAGTGTTCAACTTTCCACAGCTACAAATTGCTCCTTCATGCATGATACATACAATTACAGTGTGCTTAAATCCTGGATTATTGGGACAATAGGTCATAGCAGCTTAAATCCAAGTGAGTCATTAAGCTGTGCCACTTCAGTAGGAATCTGCATGCTTAAAAAGTGCCTGTGTATCATACAGTCCATCTGTGTAACACACAGTCCATACAGCCTAGCTCCAGTAATTAACTCAACTGCAATTCCTCATGAACATATTGCTACCATGTGTATACATTAGCATCTTGGCAATATTTTCTTTTTGTAAAAAGATTGAAAGCATTAGTGCCAATGTGGTAAATCTGTCTATGTCTGTCTGTATGTCTAAGCCTTATGGCTGTTCACAGGGATTGTCTCTCCTTCTCCCCCCTGCTTGTGTTAGACTACCAACTGCTTTTGAAACTCCTTTTTCCATTTCAAATACATTTTGTGCTTCCATATTGAGATAAACCCCCCAGGAGATGACTAGCAAGCCTCTAGCATCTGAGGCAAGGCTAACAAAGGAGGTCTGTTAGCTGTTGATGATGCTGAGCTGAGTTGGAAAGCTTACAGGGAAATAAGGCAGTTGCCATCCAGTGCACCAGACCCTGGACTGCTCTTCATAGTAAGGCAACAATGCAGGTCTGCTGGGAATCTCCAGTGGCTTATCATCCTCATCACATAACTCAAGAAAGGAAAAAGGAATGTGTAACAGGCACCCTTGCTAGCTGATTTAGATTCACAGTTCAGTGACAGACTCCAAAACTTGAAGAAACCTTGTCATAACCAGACTGTTGAAGAGACCCTGACACAAACCCCAATAGACTGAAGAACAAAAAAAAAAAAAAACACCAAAACCTGGGGCAGGAAAATTTACTCAGCTTGTTCCTCTGATTTCTGCAAGAACATCTATACTGCAAAATGGATGCAGACCTCTTAATCCTGTAACCAGCCTGAAGTCCACACATCACAACACACCAGAATGTAGCTTGGCCATCTCAGCCCAGTCCTGCCCTGCGGTGGTGCCTGATCAACTGCCTCCAGCATTGCTCAAGTGCTTCTGGGAGCAAACACAGAAACAGCTGAATTGGGCAACCAAAATACATACAGGTTATTTCTTATGCTGTACAGACAGACTGGTATCAGAACCTTTGTAATGCTTGTAAATGACCTCTTTCAATATTTATCAGTGTCTAAGCTGCAACCCAAATTTCCATCTAGCAAATGTGCTTTCTCTGCTGGAGTATCTAGAGACAGTGAGGCTGCTCAAGCTGTTGAAAGCACATCCCAGTCACAGGTGGAAGTCCTAAACAGAGGATCTGCACCTCTGGATGCAGCCACAAAGGCAAGATGCAGCTGCCTGGAGTCTGCTTCATCTCAGGCAGCCTGTGAGAGGGGAGTATGTGGGAGCCAGATACTGCAGGGTGGTGTGGAACCAGCAGTCCAGGCTTTACCAGCCCTGTAACATCACTATCCTATAATCTGATAAAAAAAAAAAAATTACTTAACCACAAATGTTTTGCCATAGAACTGCCAGAAAGCTTATAAAAGCCCAAAGGCAGCAGTAGTCATGCTGCTTAGTCATATAGCTGCAAAGGATCACAAAAAATCCCAACAATAACTGGTACATCATTGCTCCCAAGCTGCAACTATACATGCCAAGCTTTACCACCAGGAAATAAATGGAAAAAATGCATAGGGAAAATCCAAATAGACCCCTGATTCCAGCTTTAGTAAGTTGTGCCAGAATTATGATTTGACATTAACTGCTAATCAGTGATTTGAGAATTCTCTTCCTCATTCTTTACAATATCTCTACATAGAAAGAGATACCTTAGGAAAAATATTTTAATAAATGGAATGCTAATTAAAATCAAGTTTGTGATCTGAAGCAGCAATCTCAGATTTTTACATATTAACTAGGATTACTAGTGGGTAACAGATTAAAATTTTGTATTGTTTTATTTTATTTTTGGACTAAATGGGACAAAAACCCCAAAATATAAGAGTTTACAGAGTGAAAATAATATACCCATCCACGCCTAAAATAAATGATTCTATATTTTTGGGTTTTTTTTGAAATTTATCTGGAGCTACATCCACCTAAGTGCCCTCTGAGAGCTGCAATATCAGAGCCTCAGGATTAATCAGGTAAAATAAAGTGCCCAGCCCATCTCTAATGCCCACCTTTTATAGTAATCAAGGGATTCCTACAAAGTCACAGCTGGCAAATGTTCTTTGTGCTATATATTGTAATTATATCTCACAGGAGATATGATCCAGCTAAGGAAAGGATCTAGGGAAAGAACAGCAAAATTAGATTGCAAAAACTCCACTCCTACATGGGACCATAGGAGCTGAGCAGATGCAAACGTGTTTTGAACTGACCTGACACATCCTGATGGGGTCAGCTACAGCAAAATATCTTAATTCTATTAAACTCAACATGAAATAGATTTTCCTCTCCAATTTTACTTCTTTTTTTTCAATTTTTTTCTGCTTTCAATCTTACAGTTTTCCTGCCAAAAAAAGTGTTTTGGTTTTGCTTTGATTTGGCGTCTCAGGAGGAAAGGCAAAAAACACACTACCACTTATACTCAGCAAGAAATGAGTAAAAGAATTTAGAAGGAAGAAATTTAAAGAGTGGTTGGCACCACTGCTTTTTAAGACTGAGCACTGTTTACATCCCTGCCTCAGCACTCACTGTGCTGTGCTAGGAAGAAAACTGAGAAAACAGGGCACTGCATGCTGTACATCCATTTTCTCAGGAAAGGAAGCAGATTCTGACATTAATAAAAGAGCATGAACTGCTGGAGGATTCAACAGCTCTGCTCCCATGCCCAGGGTCAGGGCAGTGTCCCATAATTCCCTCACTCTAGACTTGAGAGGCACATCCCACACAAATCTTTATTATTCTGGGTACTTAGGGAGGCTGAGGTGTGGAGAGGAAGTGGCAGCAGCTGATTTCCAAGCCCAGACACACAGATAAGAATGGCAAGCTGAAGCCATCACTGAGCTTAAGTAGAAATAGAACTTTTTAAATTTCAGGGGCAGAAGATTTGAGTTGTCTCACTGAAAAGTCAAAAAGTTGCAAAGGAGAGCCTTCATTGTCAGGCTGGAGAACATAAGGCAGATGTGGGCTCAGCAGCTGCCACAAGACTTGGCCTTGCTACCTTGGTAGGACAGGCATGAGATTGTGATAATCTGTAATTGTGATATTTTAGAGCTTTTGCGTCATTTTGGTTTGGGTAGTTCCATACCTTTTGACTAATTTTTCATGTTAGCAAGTTTGCTGGACTATCTTGAGTTGCATTAAAACACATTATGGAATTTGGATTTCCTCTAGAAACAATCCCATTTTTTATTTTATTTTATTTATTTTACTTGACATTTGCTCTAAGAACAGGCTTTAGAAACAAAACCTCTTACTGATCTCACAGGTCTCCAATTTGCAGTTGTGGGCATTTTATTTCAGCTGCTCCCTTGTATTCTGACTTGTTCTGCTGTGAGCAACAAGGTCATGCACTTTTCAAATCTGGATTCCCCTGAAGTAAGGCAGTCCTGACTACATTCACAAGAGACAGGATATATATTAGTACATGGAACCACAGGTCTTTTTTATCTTTCAGGAGTGTTATCAGTAGTTTCTGGGGTCATCAGCAGTCTTCACTCCTGAATCAACTGCACAACACCATCACAATGAAGTATGCCTGCGTTTCCAGGAAGCAGCAATTAGTACATCAGTCACTTTGCACTCCAGGTTTGTAAGCAAAGGTGAGCCAGCCACACTGAGGCCTCAGCTGGAACCCATTCTTAAAATAAATTAGTGACACTCACTTTAATCATTGTGCAAATAATAATTTCTGAAATTAAATCAATCTGGTGTTTAATTTTCACAAGAATTTATTGACCTTGGCATAAAAGAATGAGAATAAAAGGGTTTCCTTAATTTTTGTGGGTATCATAGTGAACATAAGACTGCAGGTCATAAAATAATCTGGAGAGCCTTTATAAACTAGTGCAGCTTCATTCTCTCTACATCTTTAAACACAGGGCAGATGGGTTTAGAAAAAATACAGATCTGCTCAAAATCTGTTTTCTCATTAAGAGATTCATTAGCCATACATTTAAGATCAGAATACCATTTTTTCTCTACATGATCCAGGCCCATACATACATCAAAAAAAGATACATACCCACAAAAAAAGTTGCAGAATAGTGACTGGGAGACAGCACATGCCATTGCTCACCTTTCCAAAGGTTTGTTTCCATCTCACTCATCACCATAATTTATGGTATTTTATGACTTTCAGGTAGATCAAGTTTATATATCTATCTCACCACTCCACTGGTCACAATACTCATTGCTGCTGTTGATCCATCGACCATCTGAGTCACCTGTTGGGTCTTAAATATCTGCACCATCACTCTGCACTGATCCAGTGTCTGGGTGCAATTTCCTTCTCCATGTCTATGGGAGCGAGGCAGGAGCTTTGCACAGCCTGCCAACTTTGACAGTGAGCACTTAGCCTAGAAGACAGAGGTAGAAAACTATTCTGGAAATAAACTACAGAGGAGTCATATTGCAAACATGCAAACAACTCTGGAATCCTGGCAGGAGGAGAAATAAACAGTGAAGAATGGAGGGGACACAGTTAGACAAAGTCAGCATCTTGGGAAGCATTTGGTAAAGTGAGAGACAGATTTCAGCTTAGTAAACAAGCTATAAAGTTCTCCACAGGAAGAGCAGACATACCACCCTGGATTACTGCAATGTCTAAGCCACTTCTCCTTTGTGATGACTTTCTTAGAAAAATCTTGGTTTTCTGCCTATTTGTTTATAGAAAACATAGAAGTGGCTGTCGCTTTTGGAATGACAACTTGAAGTCAAATGCTGTAACTTGGCCTAGACACACTCTCTCATGATGAACACACTTCCCACTTGCAGAAATAAAGCAAAGCAAAAAAGCATCTGGATGTACTTTTTTGGATTTTTTTTTTTTTAATATACATTTTTCTGGTTTGAGAATAGTTAAGCTCTACCGCTCACAATTCCAAAATGCAGGAGAACTTCATAACAATTGCGGGTTAGAGCAGCAGGAAGGTTAAATCAATAGAAACCTTACTTGGTCAGTGTATTGCAAAAATGACAGGCACAGCTCCCAAAGCTGTATTTTATGCTCCATGTTAATGGTATAGCAGCTGGCTTTGTTACCTTCTGCCCTGGCTCCCTCACAAACAGCATGTGAGCTGCTCATCCCCCAGCCCTCACAGACATGGCTATCTGCAAAGTGCAGGAAAGTGAAATTCCCGTGGAGATTACAGTGAAGAAAGGCATCTGTACCCCATCCCAGCAGCTGTAGGGGGTTTGTGGCAGCAGGGCTAGAGTGCCTCTCTTGTGCAAAGGGCAATATTGACATTCACAGATTTGGACAAAAATTAAGTGTTTTTAAACTGATCCCCCACTCTTTCTCTCCAGCCTTTTGACTCACCACAAATACATGATTTGGGCAGAAAACAGGCAGTCAAATATCCAGAAAGTCAGTGGGGAACAACTATGAAAACCAGCTCTGCAACCAAAGGAGAAAGATACCTTCTCATAAATCTCCCTGACAGAAATAAAGCAACAACCTGTAACTCTGACCAAGCCCGAATTCCTTTTTGGATCAGCATTGGAATGGTCTCCCCAGGGAAGTGGTCACAGCACAAAGTGTGCCAGAACTCCAGAAGAGCTTGGACAATGCTCTAAGGCACATGATGTGATCCTTGGGGCTGTTCAGTGCGGGGCCAGGAGCTGGACTCGATAACCCCTGTGGGTCTCTTCCAGATCAGGATATTCTGACTCTCCATGTGTGCTCATGTCCACATTTCACCTCAGTACTTCAGCACTGCAAGAGTCCATACAGAGCACCTAGGGGAGAGAGCAACATCTCTCATGTTTTCCTGACAGCCCTCTTACACTTCAAAATGAATAGTTTTATAGTTGTTCACATATCTCACCTACATCTGAACCCATTCAAGCTTCACAGGCAGAGAGAATTTCTTACAAGAATATAATTTCAGTCCCTAGGTGGAGGGAATTTCACAAACTCAATATTCATGTAAAGTACCTGCAGGCTACATGGATGTGCCAAAACCCTTACCTGTCTTCCCAAAAATCAAAGGGCTTGCTTAACAGGAAAAATATTATCCCTGAAGTTTAGTTTTATAGGAGTTACATCATTCACAGAGGTACTGCAGTACTAGAGGAAACAGTGAAAAGAGGAAAAAGAAAAAGAGGCCCTTTCTCTGTCTCAGCATTGTTGCTTTGCCACTTTAATTCAAGTAGTAATGTCACAACACTAAAATAAACCATTCTTTACACCACCACAGAAACTATTGCTTACATCTTAATATTGACACCAAACACTGAAAGAAGCTTCCTCAAGTGAGGTTGAAAATAGTTGATAAAGTTAGTTCATTAGCAAATAACTTGCTCTTTTTTTTCCATTATTTATTCATGTGGAGACAAGAATATAAGCATATATTGACTCAGACATAAAAATGCCAATTGACAAAAGGAAAAAAATCTTTAAATGTAAAGTTTGCTAAAATGCTCTTACCAAGAAGTGCAAATGTGTGATGATTATAAATATTCACTGAACAGACTAAAATAAATCTGATATGCCTTAAAAGGGCTATATATTTCCAGCCAATTTTATTCTTCCTGGAAGGCTTTATAATGCATTTATAAAGATATGCTTACAGGCAGGATTAAATCTCTCCTGTTTGCACAACTATAATGCAAAATATGCAAATACTGTGGTAAATTAGAGCAGTTGTTGGCTTTCCTCTTCCAAGAAAACTGGACTGTGAAAGTTTTTTCCCATTCTCCTGCTTAGTTTATTAAACTACCAAAAAAAAAAAAAAAACCCCAACAAAAAAAAAAAAACTTATCCCATATTTTCTATACTCTAAAATAATTTTTTCATGTGGCATCTTTCAAAAAAGCTATTGTGTATTTTCTCTAGGAAAAAAAAATGCAGGACTTGTCCTACTCGAGGAATGACAAATATGCCCTGTGAGCGAACCAAGGCTTGTACTGAGACAGGAAGAAATAAAACAACTTACATTTAGACATTTAACACAGATACTGATTACCAGAAAGAGCATTTACTGAATTAAATTGAAACCCATGAATAATTCACCAGTTTCAGCTGATGACAAACACAGAAGTGGCAGAATATTTGATGATCAATAATTATTTCTGATATTTTAGGAAGTATGGCACCTTATAACTGAACAATTTAATTAAACACTAGATGTGACTTTAATTGTACATGCTGTATCAATCCTCTTTTCCTTTTGAATTCTGTGCAGATGCTAAAATTGTTCATCACTGCTCAAGCAAATTCATTTCTCACCATGAATTACAAAACTGGTTCTCTAATAAAGTTTTCCAATATTACATTTTGTGCTACACTCCTGCTCTCATTAAACTGCTAATAGCCCTCAAATTATAAGTTTATTGGAAACCATAGCTGTAGGTTCACTGACATCACATTTGAATCTCATCTGCTGCTGAAGTTTACAAGTGACAGCGCTAAGACTGATGACCTTGTGTCCAGCACCACGTTACTCCAACAGTAGATAAAATTTCCAGCAGGCAGAGCCACAGCACATGCCCAGGTTGTCAGTGTCAAAAACATTCTTCAGAAATGAAGCAGACCCATATCCTTATTTACAGAGTTTTTCTATGGAAACAGTTTCTTCCTATAACATCTCCTTTAAAAATGTGGTATCACTGAACAAATCACACAAAGTCACTTAATTTTTTTACTAGGTCTGCTGGCTCTGCACCATCAGCTTGGGAAGCAGAAATGCAGCTTGTTTTTTCCAAACAGGTAACCAAAAGGGATTCTTTCAGCTCTGCATCAGAGCCACAACTTCTCCACTGTGGATTCCAACAGCTTTTGGTTTTTAAATATCATGTAGGATGAGGATACTGCTATTTCTCCTGCAGCACTGTGGGATGGCTTCTGATCTCTCTCACTTAAAAGATTTTTTGTTGCTAGCTGTTCCAGTTTTGTTTGCTGGGGTTTTTTCCACCATTACTCCAGGTTACAGAAAACCTCTTTATGCTTCTGTGAGAGGTTGTTTTTTCTCCTGAAAACACTCCATACAAGGAATCTCCATAAACAGGTATATGATTTTCCACACCATCTTCACAGCTTTTACCAACCCCCTTGATCAGATTTCAGCAGACTGGACCTTTAAACCTCTCCTAAAGTGATTAACCCAGAACCTTTGTTTGCATCCTCTTCAAACCTATATTTTCTACACCAGGATTCAGAAGGAAGCACCAAAAGTGCACTTTGCCATGTCTCTCCATCCCTAGACAAAACCAACTGAAATTAAAAAAAAAAAAAACCAAAAACAAAAACAAACAAACACACCAGAAAGCAAAACCAAAAAATGCAGGAGGCTTCCATTAAAGCTCTTGGTGTGCAAATACCAATTCCATCTCCATGATCCAGTGGTTTTGAACACATGTAACCCTGGAATTTGTGGACCATTTCAAATAATTTTTTCATAAAAAAAATTGTCATTCACTGACATCTCTTTTCATGGCTATGTTAGTTGGCAATAATTTTCAGTCAAGAACTGACATTAGCCTGTGACTGAGTCTTGCTGCAAACTCTCAACCAGATCCATGGTGTTTTCTGAAAGAGACAGAAATAAAAAATCAGTTCACACTTGTACAAGCATCTAATTCCATCACATCTCTGTTCATGGTAGCTGAGGTGCTGGTGAGACCTTTCTAACTTACTATGAACTCTAACTGCCCTTGGATTTACCACAAATTAAATTTTTACAGGACTGAGACACCTTTGTTATTAATCAAACAATCCAGTTATTTGGCACATTAAAGTAAATAATGCCAACTCAAAGATGAAAGAAACCTTACTAATTAATCTTGCACTTTAACAGAGTCTTTTCACACTAAAAAGATATTCTAGTCTAGTCTCAGCTTCCATAAGTAGAACAGCACCTACAGTTCATTTTCTATTTGTAGGACAGCTCATGTAAATTATGGCTTTTGTGTTCCTGAAACTAAGTTGATATATTGTAAACCATTAGTTGTGTCCTGGTGGAAATAATTCCTTATAGCTGCAGTGCCACATGCTATCCCCACTGTGAGAGAGCTGTGGTGATTGATATGAAAGCCCCTCCAGCACTAGATACCCTGATGTTGAAACAGCAGACTGAAGATACAAAAACCAGCATTCAGAGGGATGTTTTCCATGTGTATTTCACACTGCCATTCAAACTCCAATAACTTTTTGTGAGATTTTAATTTTTATCCATTAATTCTGCTCTAACCTTGCCCACAGCCCTTCTTTGCCTACTTTCCTAAAGTGTTCTGCCTGCTCAACCTTCACTGACAAAACTGCTCTCCACATCACAGGCTGTTACAGAGCAGTCATGGAGCAAGAATTATAAATGCAAACATTTTGCCCCAAGAGCCTCCCATATGCCAGGCTGGGAAGAGCCCCAGTCTGAAGGGCAAGGGCTCCAGAGCCATGTGGTGAATATCACTTTTTATAGCCCAGAGTGGGCAGGCTCTGCCAATTAGCAGTGGTGGGGGTGTTTCATCCAATTTGCTCCCAAGGTAAATCCTGCCTCCAGTCAGCATTATGCTCATTTGGTCTCAGCAGACATTTGATCTGCCTAATCAAAAGAATCCATTTTCTGCTATCCAAAAAGGAATAATGCAGTACACTCCAGGAAGGAAAAAAAAATGCAACAGTTTTACACAAACATACTGTCAAATCATACTTGAATAATTATGGCTCCTATGGCACTTGTGTCTGGAAAAGAAAAAGAAGAGTTCAATCAGTTAACATGCAACTCCTTACAGATAGGAGAATAAGGAGCTAGAAACCATGAATTTTGAATAATTTTGTTAGATTCATTGTTCCGTACAAAACATAACATAGGAATATCTTTTCAGAAGTTTCAGTTAGGAATATCTTTTTAGAAGTTTCATTTTTAACTGTTAGACATCGCTTGAGTTTACCTGGACATCACAGCCTAATGTGACTGAATGCCTCCCGTCTCTGGCTCACATATTTTAAGCCAATATTTGGAATAGTCTTCAGGGTTCTGCAACATTAGGTTTAATTCAAGGCTTGTGACACCTTTGTTTAATTTTTGATATTACTCAGTTACCCCTGTAACTAGGAGGCTTCGTTAGCAATGTGTGGCAGAGCAGAGAAGCAAAATCAGGATTTGGAGTACACTGCAATTAATACCTGAATCCATACTCAGCATCAAAATAAGAACACACAAAAGCAATAATTAAAACTGCTCAGAAAATAGCCTATCATTCTGGAGGAGCCTTCAGAGGTATTGCTCCATATCCCTGTATCATGCCACCAATTACTGTAAATGCTTCTTGGCAGACCTTCCGAAGAGGATACCTATACTACATGACCAGACAGATAAATATCATCTCACAAACATTAAGCAAAGCCACAAGAACACTCCCTTTCAGACTAAGCTTTACATAAAACAAGATTTTTAAAGTCCTGTGATAGTTTCTCTTCAGCTGTTTCTCACTTTTTTCATATAACAGTGTGTACCAACCAGGTGATGTTTCCATGCCAGAAACAGCCTCAGACAATGCAAGCATTGTGAGAAACAAGCTCTGGTCTCCATCAGCACAAGGCAGAAATTTGTTAGAACATATCAGCAAGCACCAGAGAATTAGTAATATTTTTAAAAACTTGGGGTATTATATTTAGCAAGTGTCTCCACGGCCTAAAACTGTACATGAAAATCATGTTTGTCTTTGCTTTTTCCTTAAAAAGCTATTATAATGGCACTTCTTCAGCTGAAGGCATTTGTCCATCAATATTCCAGCAGAAACTTCCTTTGCTTGAGTCACTGTTCAGTTCCCAACAATTGCTAGGATAAGATGTAATTTCTCTGGGAAGGTGACCTGGCTGCCACCTAACAGGCTGAACAAAGTCACACCAGCACAGCTAACAAAAACCACACAATTTCTAATCAAACCTCAACAACGGTTCCTGCAATAAGGGCAAGCGACTTCTACAGCTAAAAGGCTTTTCTTCTGCTGCATTTCAAAGTTGTGAACGCTTGTCAAAAAGAAAAAGGGAGCAGAAGTCATTCTGTATGGCATGTCTCAGGGAAACTTGAATGTGGGGATCACCATCTTTGACTCTGTAGGAAGAACATTTAACTTTTCAGCACGGAATCACAGCATCTTCTAGTCTCAGCCTATCCAAAACAGCTTTCTAGCACCACACTAAGAATGCTCTGGATGCTTTACAGAACAAAAATGCTGTTATGCAATCAAATTTCATCTTAAGGCATACACATTCTTGAGTACATATAGTTAATCCTATGGAGCAATTTGATTTTTTTAACCTGTTTGCACTCTAACTCATCTGCTCTTTTTTCTTTTGTATAAGCTTTGTGCTTTTGTGTTGCCTTTGTTAGTATAATAATAATAAATTATTAACTATTTAACTCGGTGATAATTTCTCTTTTATAACTTTTATAATTTCTCTTTTATAACTTTTATAACTTTTGTAGCTACTGTTTTCTACTTTGGATGATGACACATAATTCTTACATTTTGGAATCACTGCCACTTATTTAGCATCTCTGTATGAACCAGCTCTTCCCAAGTTTACTCATGCAAAGTTCTCCATAACTAATTCTACTCTAATCTACATCACAGAAAACAGGGTTCCTCTCAGGATCATCCTTAAAGAGTGAGGAAATTCTGCCTGAAGTCCTCACCTGAATGGGCTGATCACAGAAGGATTAAAAAATTACCTAAAATGATCTTGTAAAACAAAAAGTTAATTTACGTTACTTTTCTTCCCCTCTTCAGCTTCTCTATAATAGGAAAACTTTTTCTCTGGGGCATGGAATTTGCTTTTTGTCTCCACTGAAAAATTTGCAAGCATCCCCTAAATGCTCACTGTAGTTTTATTGGTATTAGAAGGAAAAAAAAAAAAATTTACTGAGATCAGTGTGGAAGAGTTCTTTGTACACCAAGGATGGATGTGACAGGTAACCAACATGCCCAGTTTAACCAAAGAAGGTGAGAAGCAGAGCTCAGCTTTTATCTAAGGTACATGGAAAAAACTTCTGAGGCCACTCATTCAAGGTTCTTCAGTCCTCAAAATTTGTTCTAATTTTAGATACTTGGCACAACACAAGGGGAGATTCGGCTGTCTCCCTCTGTTCAACACATAGTTAAATGCAACACATTTTAGAGGTTTTATTTTGCTTCTTATCAGAAACTCCAGAATTGCTACTCCTAAAAAGTTTCTTAAAATTCTAGGTTTCAGTCAATACATGGATATTACAAATAATATACCCTCTCTATTTACCTGGGATTTTTATGACATCCATTAAGGGGCTTCATCTAAATACTGACTATAAAGCTGAGACAATCAGCAGCAGCTCTCCACTCTGCTGTGATGGTGCACCAAGGAAGGGGGAGAGAGCTCAGCCTTCCCATGGGGCAGCTGAGAGCCACTCTGTCTCAGGAAAAAAACAGCCTCCTGGTCTACAGGGAATAAATCTATTACTGCAGTCTGCTCCCATCTTCAAGACAAGAGTCTGGAGAAAACATTCACATTAAGCATGATTTTTTTTTTTTTTTTTTTCAAGACTGATAATAAAGAGAAAGCTTCACATTCCAAGGCTTAACCTATCTAGTGACAGAAGCTGGGCATGTTGTATTGTGAGATTTCTCGTGTATTTTCAATCCATCTGGTACTGCCCAGAATATTGAACTAAATGGGCAAATAATCTAATCCAGTACAGCAATTCCTAAATGTTTCTTTCCCTCTAAACACACACAAACACAGAAATACAAACAGTGTGCTAAACATTTGAATCTCAGGCACTGAAGGTCACTGAACAGCACACAATATTCTCTGCCTCTCCAACCCACAGAACAGTGTGCTTTGTTTCCCCATAATTAATTTCTATTTAATAACTAAGCTTCTAGATAGCTTGTTACTTAGAAAAGAATTAAATACTCATGACTATGAGGTTTAAATTGGTCTTTTCAATAGATAAAACTATTGAAATAGGACAGTAAAATATCCTGATTTCAAGAGCAAGATGCATAACTCAGAGTTCAAGTAGTAAAGCAATTAATCTTCAACAGAACAGCACATGGTAGCTCTGAAAACAAAGCTCTAAATTCTGACAATCATCCTAAAATATTTAACACTGAATCTCTTCTGAGACTTCTGTTAGAACTCAATAGAAAAGCCCCATCATCTGCTCACAAAATAAATGCAAATCCTTACAAGCCTGGATAACCATAATATGGCTCCAGGCATACCTTTGGTTCTTTCTTACTATCAGCTCCTGTGAGAATCACCATATTCCCTGATGCTCAGGGAAAGCTCTTTAAATGCCTGTTTTTTCCACTCCCTCCCAGCACAGTCATTTTTAAACATCACCTCATTTTCGTCTCACATTTAACACTTCCATTAATGACTGAGAGCAAGAGTTCACATTTCAGTACATTAGTCCAATCAGCTCTCATCTTGTGATTTTCACATTGTTCAATAGTTTATAAAAACTATGCAGCAAGCTAAATAAATAAACAAACACTATACCCTGTCAAGGTAAATTCAGAAAGAATTATTCACAGTCAAGTCTTAAAAGGGATTACCTCACTTATGGCCAATGCCTACACCAGTGCTGCCAAGAGCAGATCCCACTGTCATGGTCACACTAAGCTCACACCTAAGGTGGCAGCACTTGGCAGCCCTTTTTTGATCCCCCAATTTACATTATACACATTTTGGTGACAAATTAACCTTTGGTTTGAAAATTGCTATGATCTCCAAAAGGCCAAAATGGGGAACCCCAAATTTATCTTCCTTCTCACTGACCCAGTACAACACTCAGTCTTCTTGTGTGTTCTCAATTTCTTTATGTTCCTGCAATGACCTTTGGGACATTTGTTTTCTCGTAGAGATAAAATGACCAGCTTTTCCCAGTGGTGACCTCCAAGTAGGACATGACCTCCTTTTGTTCTGAAGTTTCAGGACAAAGCACTGAAGAGGTAAAGGGCATTTCTCAGCTCAAACTCAGAAACAAATTCTCAGCCCAAAGTAAAACCAAATTATTTTTATGGATTATGCTAAGTCACACCAGGAAAGAGGCCAGCTATTTTTTTCTTAAAGATGGGAGGCATCATATATGTAATATTTGTCTCTTGTCATTTCTTACACAAATTCACTTTGTCCAGTTACATAATTTGCCCCAATCAGAGGTCCTAAAAAAGTGCACAATGGTATTTTAAAGTTCATCTGAGTCCTGTCCTTTGAGAAATTAAATAAAATTATTCAGCCCTCCTTTATTAGCTATGCTTTCTTACTGTGTATTCATTTCCATGGACTCTTCTCACCTCCTGTTTTGTCACCTCTTTCTTAAAAACAGCCCCAAAAGGAATATTCCACACTCCCTGCTACATCACATCATCACAAATATATACTCCTTCAGTTGCTGATTCAGATTTCTGCTCAAGAAAAATATATATGAGAGTTGAACTTGTCAGATGGCATTCTTGAGAAATTAGATTTGCACATACTTCTTCAGTTGTGATTAAATGGACAATAAATCTAACACTAAACCATAGGGCACTGTTGCAGGAATGAAACTTAAATTAGAAATTTTAGTTTCTTTTACATGCATAAAAGATGCATACTTGCATCTTAGCTTGTATGTCCTGGTATACGTGTGTGAGAGGGCCACTCATCTCTGCAGTAATCAAGCAGCATGCCCAGTCATTCACACATTACTCCTGTAAATCAAATAAAAATGGTTTCTTGCTTAAAACAGAAAAAAGGTCAGAACCCAACAGAAGAGGAAAAAACTGAGAGGAGATAGAGGAATCATTCAGAAATGAGTGTGCAGTTATAAAACAGCTCTTGTCTTTCTTTGAGACTGTATTATCAAGTCATTTGTGAAGGTTCAAGTGGCCCATTATTATTAAGAAAAAGAATCTTGAAACGCTGAAGAGCTGAATAATTTTAATAGGCAGATTATTTCTCTGAAAACTTCAGAAATATACATTTTTATCATATATTATCCATTTTGAGTTCAGTTTAATATTTTCCAGCCATCCAATGGTAAAAAAACTGCATGGCACTTGATACTCTTGAAACCCGTGTAAGTGAATATCTGGCAGCTGGGGAAGTTTGGGTATCACCAGCTGAGAGCTGCCCTGGAAGAAGCTAGAGTTGGAAGTGTGCTTATCAAATTGTCTTCTTTTCCCCACTGTCTTACAATTATTTATATTCTTCTTGCCACACCTGCAAAAGATCTCTGAAATAAAACTATGTCTCAAATGGTCTCCTTTTATTAACTGTTTCCAGACAAATCAATAAATTGTGTGAGAGATGTGGGCAGCATCTTTCAAGAGAAACAAATTGCCATTGTAACTCATAACATGCAATTAGTCATGCAAAAATGAAATGCTCTGGAAATAGGGTCTGCTTTATAAATGCTTCATTGTGAAGAGTGGATGGTACTTCAAAATGTTGGTGGAGTAATAAGTTCTTGTTTGTCAACATAATATTCCCATATGTAATTAGAAAATTGTGTGCAAGCTGACCACTTTACTTTGCTCTATTAAGGAAATGAACCACTAGCATTAAAAATACCATGACAAAACATCCACTTGCAACTGCAGAATGAAGAATAATTCCAGTCACTAAGCTGTTTTCACTGCTTATCTCTGACATATGTCATCTGTGGCCTTTAAGTGAAGTAATTTTTTCCCAAATATAACAGAAAAAAATAGTAATTTTTTTAAAAATTAAGGACAGTCAATTATTCAAACATCTTCCTGTGTTTATTGGGAAAACACAAAGAATCAGCTTAATTGCATCTAAAAAAATTTGGAATGAGGACCAGGAAAAGTTTCTGCTACTAAAGCTCATGACACACTAGAGTAAGGCCAAGAGAGGTCATATAATCTCCTATACTGCCTTTCCTTACACATGCCTGAAGATTTTTGACAGCTCCAGAAGAGACCCACATTGTGTCAGTGCAGAGCAGTGGATTTCTCAAAGTCCTTTCCAGCCTGACATTTCCATTATTCTCTGCTTTTATGCACCCTGGCTCTGTAAGGACATTGCTGGGCTGCTGCATTCGTACAGATGAAGCTGACAGGGCTTGGCATAAGTGTAGGGTGCTGTCAAAATACTAATACATGCTGAACCAGACCTTTTCCTTTAACACTCCATGGTTTTTCATTATTGAGACATGGATGAAGTTTCTACACACTTCAGTTTCCTGAGGTCATTACAACATCGTTTTTATTAACTGGTCAGTGCTGCTTGGTTTCTTGCAGCTGCAAAAATGACCTTCCTGAGTAATAGGAAATGCAGTTTTCATTCCTGGTGAGCACAGCTGATTAGGAAGAGGGGTGTAAAAGAAGCTATTTATTTTACTAAAACAAAGGAAAATTGTGGTAGCTGTAATTTAAACAGCAATTACAGCAAATGTTATGAGAGATTAGAAAGAACAAAATAGATATAGTGCAATGTACCTTCAAAAGATGGCGAAAACTAAGTATCATGCTGGTTACTATTTTTTCATCCTCTCTCAAATCAAAAATCTTTCCACAACTTACATGACCCAATCTGAAGATTCATAAAAACATAGGAAAACTGTACTTGGAACAGAAGTGTTCACATTTTTAGCCATATTTTACACCTCCACAAATTGATGTATCCAGTTTGCCTGTTATTTTATTTTTAACTACATTCATAAACTACACTGATGCCCTCAGGGAGATCTCTACAGCTGGCCCACCTAATACTATTCCTGGCCAGTACAGCATGACTGTTCCCTTCAATACATACTCCCTAGTTTGCTCCATTACCCAAGAAATCACATTTTTCCACTAGCCTGAGATAAAAATCAGGTAGCAGTCATGAGATCTGATGGAAAAATATATTTTACATAACCACTCTTTTATGCTCAAGAAATAAAAGATATCACTTCTTTATTGTGTACACAAAACATAAAGGGCCAGGGCAGGCAAATTAAAGTGTTTCCAAGAGACACTAAAATGGAAAAACTTTCAAGCATTTCAGAGCCTGCTGGGTGAGTAACAAGAGCATAATTTCCCATCTGAAATAAAAGCATTTCAAGTTTGAAGTTACAAAGAGTCTGTTTCTTTTTTTTCTCCTCCTCTGAATGATGTCTGCCAACAGACATGGGCAGCAGGGCCATCAGGGAAACTTATTTTCAAGTAGCCAATCTTTTATCTCTAATCACTACTGAAATATGGTTTGATACTGAACATGTCACACAACTGTTCTGGGCTTGTTTTGTTTCCCTCTATTGACAGCTCATATGAGCAGAATTTCACTTAACTAGAAATCCTGCCAATTTTAATCATGCAGAAAGACCTAGGCAAACATGACAGGCATTAAGAAGAAAACAAAACTTCCTCAAAGATGTTACAGTCAGATTAGTTTTCATGGAGTAAGAAATAAAAATCCATAAAACTTCTGGTTTATTCAAGTCTAAACAAAAGATGGATACACCTGAACTCAATTCCAGACTATCCATGACCCAGTATTACAGGTTCCTTTCCTTCCCTCTCACCACAGCACAGGGTGTTTCTTTCACTTAGTGCAAAACATGTGTTAAACAATCTCTGATTGTCACTGTTTCTGTACATTCACACAAAGGATTACAAATACTCTTAGAACAAAAATTAGGCTGCTTGTGCCACAGGGTTTACATATACAAGAATAAACATCATCACACACTATATTATTTCCTTAGTCACATGAGAGAAAAGCAAAAAGACTGGACAAAGCTTTATCCCTTAAATAAAGAGAAAGAAGCAGATTCTTTTGCAAATGTGGACAAAGGCTCAGGAAATTTCCAAGAGAAAGATATTACATTCTTTCCTCAAAAAGGGGTGTAATATGCTCTGCTCCTCACTTGGGATAAAAAAATCCATTTCTGTGTGACATTTAAATTCAGCAGGCTTTGCTGCTTCTCTAATTTCAGAAAATAAAAACATTATTTTTTATGTGAAGCCTTTTCTTCCTTTAATACTGAAAGAGTTCTTCTCTCCCTCTTAATTGTGCCTAATTTTTGGTGAGTTTGTCCGTTACTCATTCTTGGTTTGCTGCCTCAAATTTTAGCAAATTTTACCCCTTTTTTTTTTTTTTTGACAGAACCATATTTCACCTCTTCTGTCTCTCTAAAGACCAAAAAAAAAAAAAAATCCAACAATAAATAAGCAAGCTCTATTTTGCTTTTTCAAATAAAACAAGTATCAGCTGTTTCCTCATTCTCCATGTCCAGCTCTGTCCCAGCTCAGCAGGGAACCAGCCCCCTGCATAGCTACACCCCACTGTCAGTATATTTGGAAAACCCTTGACCTCAGGTTAGAATGTACTGCACAGCTCTCCATGCTCAGTATTCATGTTTACTCTCAATTGTCTTTAAAACAGATTTGTTTATACAGCCAGCTGTGTGTTGAAGCTGCACAGTTGCTGCTTGCATCCTGCCTTGAGCTGTTTCTTCCCCACAAAGGTTTCTGCTGCCCCTTTGCCCACATTTTTATTCCCTGCAACTGGGATCAACATCAGCTGCAATCCCTCTGACCACCACTCCACCCTCGTGCTGCAAACTGATGAATTCTAATCAAGATATCTCAGGGCATTTTACAGTCTCTCAAAGTCACTTTTGTGTTGCTTCATCTACTCCCCTCTCTTAACAAGTATTTCAAATTGGATGATAGCTCTAGAAGGTTTTACTGAGATACAAGTGGTACCCATTTTCCAGCCTTATTAAATCATAAAGCACTTGATTCATTTCCAGGGATTAAGTCCAAAATATCCTCTGGCTATATTGACCATTCAACAAATTGCATTATGAAAGCAGCACTACACCAGAATAGCTCTAAAAGCCTGCTTTGCTTGGATTTTGCATGGTTATTATTGCAATCAATATTGGAGCAGTTCAAATCCCTCATGATCAATCTCCAAGGCTTAAGGTACTTTTCTTATAGGTACAAACATTACACCAATATTTTTTGAACCACCCTCAGGGTTTGTAGCAACAACCTGCCTTTTCATCAACTTCTTCCCATACTGCCTCTGGTTTATGGGACACATCACACATCCCTCGGGAAATTCTTTGCCATCTTTCAGTATTAATTCTTGCTAGAGTCAGTTTTGTTTCTAAATCTCAAACCTCTAGAGCTGTCCTAGATGTTTGGCTTGATACCATATCTTTGAAAATGATAGCTCATTCAAAACAATGTGGGAGAAAAGTTCCTTTTAAACATCAAAAGCAACAAACAATTCGGTGCTGTATTAAATATTTCAGAACATTTTAATTCTAAAAATAAAATGCCTTTTCCCCACCAAAAAGATGTCTACTTCTGATTCTAGTCAGGAGTCCAGTATTTTAGTTCCTTACTTGGATAAATTCACTCTTCTAACAGGAAGAAAATCTCTGGTCTCTAAGCCCCTAATTTAGGAAAAACATTCCATCTCCTCACTTGGAGAAATGCTCTTTTAGTATGTGTTTCTAGAACACTATACCATAAAAATAAATCCTGTCATTCAATTCTATACCTTGATGTTGGGCTACAGTATGACCTCCACCACTTCCCCCAAACTGAGGTTAATTTTAACCTGTCTACTGCAGGGGTTAAATCAGTTAAAATCCAATGGAATTTCTATTTGATGCACTCAATAGTGTGACAAATCAAGGGAAAAGGCAGGGGCACATGAAGGGTGCACTAATTTCAATCAAGTCTTTCCAAGTGTGTGAGTGCCAGAGAATGATTGGATCTCAGATTTCATCATATGTGTGAGTATTGCTTTATTGGGAACATTTACATTAGTAGTTTAATCCCTTTAGGAGAAGAATACTGGAAATTGGTTTCAAAATGTTCCCTTCATTAAATCTACTGCAATTTCTTTAGAAATAAAAGGCACAGTCTGAGGTAGTAAGAACCTCACAGATGAACTGTTGGAAACATTAGGTAAGGACCTCTCAACCCTTAAAAGGAATGAAATTGTGCTGCACATTTCCCAGCTGAATAGTTTGCAACATATTAACATCATTTGGGGGAATAGAATTTTAAGTAAAGGCTGTCAATGTGTATCACATGTTTAAAGGAAATCAGAGACAAAATGAAGAGCTTAAAATGTATGAGGAAGCCACATCCACACACAGTCACTCAGGTTTTTCCTAAGCACTCTTTTCTGCCCATTATGATAGTTCATTCACAGTATTCCACTGTGCTGGGAGACAGAATAATGTTGTACCACCATGAGAAATCTCATGCTTGTGCTTCTTCTGATGCATCATGTGTTATATTTTATATTTTTCAGATTCTGTCCTGCTTGAGTGTGTGGGTCAGGGCTTCATAGGAGGGGATAGTAAGCTATCTCCCCAGAGTAGGGAGACAAAACAATTCCTTCTGGGGACCAAGGACAAATGATCCAACTCTCAGGCCCAAGAGTATAAACAACAGTGAGAGAAAAGAGAAAAACAAAGATGGGACTTCATAACATAAAGCTATAATTGGACAATTAACTCCAATTTACAAATGGACCAGAACTTCTAAATGTGTGAGATCTTGTGACCAGTCATCCATTCTGTGATCATTTTGGGTTCACCTGAGGTGTAGCCCTGGCTGGGCTTTTGTGCTGCCCAAGGTGGGTCCATCCTCCTAATAAATACCTACTTTATTCTTTAGCTCTGCCTAGTCTCTGTTCCAGGTCAGCCTTCACAAGGCATCACAGCAAGGTCTCATTTCAGATAAGATTTCATAAGAGTGTCATAAACCTTGAATTCTTGTATCTCATCCACTCAGCATGTCTCACATTGGCAAAAGAGATGTGGAAAAGCCAGCGACCAGCAGGCACCTGCACTGGGTACCAGATCAGATGCCAAGTGCAGAGTTCCCTTCTGGAAATAATGCTTTGGAGGAAAGTCTTGTGGAATGCAGAACCTGGTCCAGCAGCATTTGTTTTAAATTCATTCATACTCTGAGTCCTGTGATGTGTTAAAAAAAGCAGTTATGTGGCCTGGTGCATGCTAAGCAACCTTTTGTCTCTGTCCTCAATCTTCTCCAAATCACATAAACAGCCATCTATCAGATTATTAGAAATATCTATAGTTTCAATCTTAAATAAATTCAAATCTTCTCAGATCTGCTGTACACAGCAAACAGAGAGGTATAGACTAAATTACTAACAATTTATGATAAGGATGATATGGCTCTAGTCCCTTCCCTGAAATTGCTAAACTTGACTCTCCTGGATGCCAGGACATTTTGGCTCATGCTCTTTCCAGTTCTCTCAAAAACTAAATGAAGGAAAGTTTCCCTGAAGTTGGTCTGTTCTGTGAACTTATACTTGAATTATTTTGATGGATTTGCACTTTTGCAACAGAACACTTTACCTAAAATTTCTAAACACGCCTGAAGGCAAAATGTTTCAGACACTTAAAGTTTCTTCTGTACCTACAAATTAAGGATAAACATCTTAGCTTTTCTATTCAGCAGTGCAGCACGCTGTATTAAAAGAACAATGATACTGAAGAAATGACATAAGGCATATTTTTTAGAGGAAATATTATTTTGTTCTCTCTACTCATATTTCCAATAATCTTTTCTTTCTGTGCAAAGCACTTATGCATTTTTAGAACATCAGAATTAAACTTAAAGAATTAATTTTAAAAATATGTTTGACAAAAATGCATATTGGACCCACACAGAAAAGCTACAGAAAAAAACTTAAGTACTAATCCGTTAATGAGATGAAACAAGGTAGTAGAAGATTGATGTACAAAGAGTATTTGATAGAGTCCTCAAAAAAAATGGGTATTACAGAAGCAACACTAAAAGTAAACAGCACACAGGCAGCCTTAAAATCCTCCAGCTTCACTGCTGTGGGAATATTTTGAAAATAGGAAAGTAGGAATATGCTTACACTAGTAATTGCCACCATACTAGTGGCCTGATATACCTGAAATGAGAGGGAATAAATAACTCATTGGAAGCTTCCCATGTCTCTGTTGCCTTTTTATTGAGATTAAACAGGGCATGTTGTCTCTGCTCAGAACAAATATCCACAGCTTTAAATCCAGGAAGGTTAAAAATCTTCTTCTGACCCATTTCACTGTATGACACTTATAATCAGAATTATATTGATAACAAAACCAGAAGTGATACTATCTAAACTAAATGAAGTTTTCTCTGAGCTTACTCTTGATCTACCCTCTGGTATTAGTTGTTAAAAAAAAAAAAATCACAGAAAAAGTTAGGTTTTTGTGGGTGGAGCCAACACAAACTAGAAACACATGCTATCTATTCTCCTTGGTGGGTGATTTTTCCACATTTCAGTGCAGAGAAAAAAAAAAAATATAGATTAGTCTTCACTTGCAAAGATGCAATGGTTGAAAGGGCAGGAAACATTCCTTTGGACCAAGCTCTCATGTTGACAAAGCATAGCTTCAATACAACCTAAGTGCAGAAGTGCACAGGAAAACATTTGAACACTTCCTCATGTTCTAGCAGAACATGTGGTTGAAGTTAAGCATTTGCCTTTGTTCTTTCCCTAACTACAAAGCAATGAACAGACTCTTCTGTCTTCATGTGTTCTAAGGAAAAGAAAACTATTCCATCTACGACAAATGATTCTATATATCCAATAACTCTAGGAGCCCGAAGTAGGGCTGCAACTCTTTAAAATATTAATCCTAAGATCTGCAACATAGCTGAGTAACCATACTGGCTACAGCTAACAAGAAACCAGTTTAACAAAAACTCTCACAGAAACTCCACAGCAAAGAAGGCATTATTTTAAAAGTGCTTCATATGAATTGATTGCACTTTATCTATTCAGTATTGCTTTTTAGAGCCAGAAGTCCAGCATTAACTCAAGAATGCCTGGGTCTGTGCTTACACAGACACCCAGTCAAACAACTAGGAACCTAATCATTAAAGAGTTTAAGACAGAAAACAGATGTTCCAGCCAATTTTGTCAGATCTGGGAGCCTCTGAAGAGAGAAGTCTGGATTGTTTTGCTTGCTTATTTCTGCAGATCCAGAGATCATTCTCATTACTGTGTTTTGAAGCGGTAATTTCTGAATGACGATGCTGGCAGAACTACAAACAAAGACTTACACTAATCCAATCTGGAGGTCACTAACACACGTAAGACTGTCTTCAGATTTTCACAGGTCAAGCAGGATTTAAACTCTGCTCCATTAATAAGACAGAAAGACACCATTCTTGGGATTTAAAAGTGTCTTTGCCTAAAATGGCACAGGAATCCAGAGTGGACAACAATGCCTTGTCCTCCAACAGGAGATCACAGAAATAATTCATGCACATTGTACTGCCAACCATCAAATTTCTTTAAACAGATAAAACTTCTTACATTAAGCATTTGCAAAACCTTGCTAATCCAGAACTGCCTCTCCAGGGCCAGTCCATGCACATCAACTTTTGTTGTAACTGATAGCCCACTCTCAAAGAACAGTAAGTAATAGATTAGTAATGAAATATAACTTCAAACACTCTCCTCCAAGATATTGGTGAAGGGGACTGAGGGTTGATTTAAACCTCTGGGTCCAAAACCCATTTGGGGGTCTGGTTGTAGATCCAAGTGGCAAAGGCAATTTTAAAAAATTATACCTTAAATTTTTACATTACCTAGAGCAGCTTCAGGAACTGCTGAATTCTTAAAAAAGTTCTCTAATTACAAAAAAGCTTATAAGACAGCTGGGAGTAAGCAGCTTCTCATTTCTCCATCGCAGATATAAAGCTCATGTGTGCTCCAGCCTTACTGGAAGAGGCCAGAAGTATTTTGAAAAAAAAATTTGCAAGATACAAAAATAACAAACCAGAAACAAGAAGACATCAAAGTCCTCCACTGCTGAGGCCAGAGAAGCAATGGCCCATGGAACACACAACATATCATGCCTACATGACTAGAGGAAAATTCACATGCACGCATTCAGAGTGCTTTCAAGTCAAGCTGTCCAGATGTTTCTGCACAGCTGCATGTTAGTAATGTTCTGTGGGCAGTGTGCACCAGACCAAACAAGCCTGTCTTGCTGTGCAGAACACCTGCAGGAAAACGAAAGCACAACCATAACTCAGAAAAGCTAAAATTAGCTTCTCGTGTTCATGCTTTATAACTAAAGCTCAGACAATATGCATGAAAGAAAAAGAAGGGTAACCCAAATGAAGACAGCTTAAAAAAAAAAATTGAAAAATATATCCTTGCATTGGTTTGCAATTTGCATTGTAATTATGATGGTGGGGGTTTTTTTTTTCATTTCTCTCAGCAACCCATTTTCACATTCTCTTTCCCTCCTCTTTTTGTTCTGCATGTTGCTGATTTATGCTCCTTCACAGAGGAACTTAATCATTTGGAAAACTTCAAATCACAAAAACTCTAAAAAATGAAGTACACAGGCTGAAATAATAATGAATATCTCTGCTCAAAGAAGTTCTGACCATGCAATTTCTGTTAAAAGAGGTTGCAAAGAATGTTACTGATTTTAATGACATTTTTGATCATAGAATTGGCAAGGTCCATGATGAAATTTTCTCTCATTTTCAGAGTCTCAGAGTCAAAGCAGGTTTTTTTTCTGGAAAGTAATGCTTCAATCCAGCTTCAATTCACACAAGAAAAAAATACATTTTGCTCTTCTATAAAGTAAAATAAACTTTAAAACATCAGAATGTGTTCTTTCACCAGGACCTGTTTCTATCTGACCAAGAATCAGCTTTTTGAAATGCAGACACTTGGGTACTTGAGCATGACAGGAATTCAGTGAAATGCAGAAGAAAATTCAGAAAACTTTATTACTTTGACAAATTGCTCAGATATCACTAACATAAATGCCTACAACTTGAGCTAAAAGCATCAGAGATTACATCTTCTATTATTTGAAACAGTTAAAGGAACAGAGTTAAATCCTTGTCTGATATTCCAAGAACTTGAACAAATGTGCATTGCTGCATCTCTCACAAAGATCTATTGAGAAGATTTTTCTGATCCTCATGTCTTCAGATCAACTTCAATTTTAGGCTTTTTCAACTAAAACCTCTCCAGACTGCAATAATCTTCAGAGCTCAAATAGTGATAGAGACAAAGAAGACCCAAACATATGCAACAAGAGCATTAACTCAGTCATGTTTTCCAGGCATCCTTTCTGTAGAAAGAAGCTCCATGGCTAAAGGCTCTAAAAGAAATTTACTGTAGGAGAAAAGCCTACCAACTTATTTCAGCATATCAGAGGGAGCATAAGTGAAGGTCAAGGTTAGTGCTACACCTGTCCTTTGGATAACAGAATCCTCACAAATGTCAGTTACTATACGCATTAAATTAAATTCTTCTTTAACAACACATGATTTGCTTTGTAAAATTCTTAGAAACAAACTCTCCTCAGCAGGGAATTTGTAAAGGGAGTTCAAGCCTGAGAGATCTACCCAAGCCATACCTCACCTTCACTTAATCTAGACCATAAATGTGATCAGGAGAGAAAGCAACAGCTTCACTTGAACTCAGTCTACGCACTTGAAGCAACACAGGTTATTAAAGAAGTTCAAGGATGCTCAAACAAGCTGGACATCCCAATGAAGGCATATGGTACAAGAAATGCAACAATAACAACGAATGCAACAAAGCAACAGCAATATTAACATTTAAATACCATGAAAAGTAACTGATGACAGGTGTAACTGTATTGCCTTTCAATAACTAAATAATCAATCTGGTTTAGATGAAACCTCAGAAGCCTAAAGGCTTGAGACAAAGCCTGTGTGAAAATTCACACTATGATGACCTTTGGATCAAGTGTTTGGACTGACAGGTCTTCAAACCAGGGATCACTTCTGCTTTGCCTCTCCTCCTCCTGCCTGCAGCTCACCTTCCTCTACTTCTCTCATCACACAGATTTCTCTTGGTTTCCTAATTTTCAGCCCATTACTTCCTCAGTAAACTCCCATCTCCCTCATGTCTATTTTCACCTCATTTTTCCTCTTATATTTCTCCCTATTAGGATCCTCTTTCCCAAATATTTTAAGGTCTTGGCCTTTACAAAATCCACCCTTCAGTCCAGGTTATTATCCAGCTACCTCTTTTCATGATATTGTTTTTAATCTCAAAACATGAACTGTGCTGTCTAGTCTGCCTGAAGTAGAACTGGATGTGAATCAGTTTTCCCATGCTATGAAAGATCTTGAGCTTTAACTGTCTTTTTTGCTGCTTCACAATGAAATAAAACTGACATCATTTGATATTTTCATTAAAACCAGAGACAGAGATGTCTATCTCAGACTAGACAATAAGCCTTGCAAAGGTACTCATATGGGAAGATCTCAGTCTACCTAATTAGCACGAGAATTTTTCAAAGGATCACCCAGATTAATGATTTTCATATTGTGCTAAGGGCTAAAATAGGAATTCAGCACCATTTTACTTCCTTTCTCCCAAAAAGTAATATTGAGCTAGGGAAAAGCCTTTCATAAATGCTTCATTCAGATGAAAATGGCCTCAAACAGGTAGGGCTTCAGCAGAAAACTTGTCTAAAAACCATCTGCTTTAACCTCAATTGTCCCCTACAGCTCCTCTCCACCCAAAAGTGTCACCAAGTAATTCTTAGCTAAAGCTTGCCTGAAGATAACCATCATTTTCACCATTTGCCTGGTCTTCACAAAGCATCTTTGACTGTGTCCAAATAATGCTTGCATTCTCCTTTCCAGTCATACCCCATATTAGCTTCTGGAATTCCTTCACTGTGTGGGGACCATGGGACTGGCTTTGGTGGACTCTGCATGAGTGGCAGAGGAGGTAGGCCATGACATTTTAGCCACTAAAATGTCACCTTCAACTGTCCCATTCTCCTGGGCATGAACAATAGAGCACACCTGACACCAGCCCTTGGCCCAGTGTAGCATCTTAAGCAGACTTTACCTACATATAAATATAAAATCAAGATTACTCTGAAACAAACCAAGCCAAGTTAATCTATCTCAGGTGATGGCTAGCAATGGATGTCACAGGAAATATATTAGAACTGAATAAATCTATAGTCAAATTTCTACAGTTTTACTGTTCTGTTTCCTGAACCAGAGTCTTCTTTTCTCATTTAAGAGTTATGAGATATTCTCCCATTAATTTCTATAAATGCTATGTTTCTGATGCTTTTATATGTCATTTCTTACCTGGGTTCTCCCTGCAATCAGCCCACAAGCCAATCCAACAGTCATTATTGATCTCTCCAATAAATCCTTCTGTTTTCCCTTATGAGGCTCCTCATGGCAGATGTGCACATCCTTTCATTTCTGTGACCATGTCTGTGTGTGGTGCTTGGCAATAGCCTGCAGCTACATCTGAGTCTGCCCAGAGCTACATCTTGGTGTTTGCCATCTTGTACTTAACAGAGACACAGTGAGGGTGAGGCCACCCTGGATCTGTGTTTGACAAACAGGAGAATTCTGTCCCATGGCTAGACAGTACAGCGACAAAAAATTACAACTTGGGCAGCCAAGCTGTAGGGTTTGGGGAATGGGAAACATCATCTGTAAAGTGATTTGCACACATCCTGGCATGAGTCTGCTTTTTAAACCAATTTGTCTCAGAAAAAAAAAACCAACTCTGGGTCCTTCTGAGGAAAGGTCAGCCACATTTATCTGCCAAAAGTCAGTCTCAGTGTCAACAAAATGGCAACTATCCACACAGCAACAGGTAAATGTAGTCTGAAGGAGGAGGAGTTCCACAACTAATACTGACAGCTGGAGTGAATATGACCTCAAGGCTGCCCTTCAGGCCATTTGAGAATGGCAGGTGATTTAACAATGAAAATCTGATCACATTAGCACAAGGGAAGGAGGGGATATCAAAATAAATGCACTAATCCAAAATGGGAAGATCTTTGCCTTTGACTAATATAAAAATAATGTCAATTCTTGTTATTTTAGTATGTTTCATAATTTGGGTGATTATTTAAGTGATACCCCTTAGAGAAACATTATTGGTATCAGTACCTTAGCTTTTACATAGAAAAAGAATTTCAGCAAAAGCTGAAAGACATGAAAATCAAGCCACATAAATCAGAAAATAAATGGAATATATCTTTATTTACTGGGAGACATCAGGCACAATGATTTGGAAGGCCTCTCGAACTTTTGACTTTGCCTGATCAAACCTTATCCAGAAGTCTTTATTAAATCTAATATTACTGCTGTCCTTTTCCTGTAAAAAGTTTTCATTAAAACAGACCTGAAAATTAAAGCTTGAATAAAATAGAGTTTGTGTAGAGTTTGGGAATGAAGAGGATCTAGGAGCCATCCAGGAAAGGGCTGTAAGTATATCAAAGATGTAAACAAAACTTACTGTCAGAATTATCCTAAAGGATTCTGAACTTGCACAATTCCCGTCTCATCCATAGTCTGTGTTTCTTCCCCAAGAAATCTTCTAATTTCCCCCTGGTATAATTACCCCTTTAACTAAACTAGTTTGTCAATATGCAGAGAACACAAATAAACTAGTCATGGGCAATAAAGCCTAGCAAATCTTCTATTGTGCTGCTCCAACTCCCTACCATCCCTCCAATTTTTAATTGAATGGTTGCCATTAAATGGTTCACTTTAATATGCAGCCAGTGAGGTTCCTTTAGCATGCAAACTACTGTACTCCCAGAATAAGCATTAATTGCATGACATTTCTAATTCTAATTATTTTCGATAATTTTCTAACAGTCATTAAAAATAGAATGATTTTCTATATTCAATTAAGAAATAGGCCAACAGCCTAAGAAAGAGCCTTAGCAAATACACCTAAGGTATTCTCAAATATTTAAAATCTGCTGCCAGAGGAAATGAACATGATTTCCAAAGCTGCTTTCCAAAACTGCTACTAGAGATAGCAGGATAAGCTGTTGTAATCCTAGGTCTGGAAGCAAGGATACCACATCTTTCAAACTGCTGTGGGCAGCAACCAGGAGACCTTTCCCCCTCCTTGCCCACACTTTAAACCTGTTTCCAGCCCACTGGAGTGGGAAATACAGGCAGTGATACCACAGCCAGTTTCTGCCACCAAACAGATGGTGACTGCTGGAAGCCAGCAACACAGATCCTAGTCACTGAAACTTTATTGGGAGAGCCCACCAGTGTGAATAAATGTCTTTAGATGGACTAATTAAAATGACTCTTTTCATTAGTTAGGACCATCTGTTAAGCCACAGACCTGGTGGAATTGCACACAGGTGGACATTCCTGGGTGGGAATGGGCAAAAGAGCTTCTCATGGCTCGAAAAGCTATTGTGCCCTAATAACAGGCTACTGAGTTTCACACAGAATGTTCCCTCATTCTGTGTCCACAGAAGGACTTTCTCCCATCTCTCCAACTCACCTGGATGGGCACTGACTGGTATCAAAAGCTCAAAAGCCACTTAGTTTTTCTAGCCAAGTATAACAAATACATATTCATGTTACAACTGTCTGTACCATCCCATAATAACCCTGGTATTTTCTATGCAGCAGCAAAAAGGGTGGAAAAAACAAGTTATTTTTACCCCCCAAAAATTACAAAGTACTAGCTTGTAAAAGTTCAGGAAAAATCCACAAAAATAAATGTGGAATCCACAATATTGAGCTTTGGGGCAGAAAGGATAGTGATACATAACATGATACATAACACTGCCAAGATTTTGCTTGAAATCAAATCCTTCACACAGTGCCAGGTCATCCATGTAAGACTCAGCAGTAAAGACCTACACATGTCTTGTTCAACTTTCCTATGAATTCCACATAGACATTACAGATACAGTGCAATAGGCCTGACTTGCAGTTTTACATATATTCTTTCTTTTCCCTCACCCCAGAATGCCCAGCATTGCTCAGTGCTCACACAATCTCATATTCAAAGCTATTGGTAACAGAACTCTTGCTGACTCCATATCTTCTGACTGCTCAGGGCTTTATAAAAGCCAGGCCAATTTACCCCTATGAAGCAAAAAGCTCACACACAAACACCAAGTCATGGCTGTGCATCACTGCTGGCAATTGCTCACATTTCCTGGCACAGCAGCCTCTGACAAGCTACACTATTCTTTCATATTTGCTTTCCTGTAATTCTCAGACAAAGCAGAAATTGCACAAAATTAGATGGGTTCAAAGTTTCAGTCTAAGCATTTTAACAGAAGTACTGGTCACTGCCATTCATCTGTACTGCCCTATACACCACCAAGACCTCTGGGCATGAGAGCTGGATAGAGGAGGCATTACTGCCAAAGTAAAATAAAGGTCTGAAAAGAAACTATTTCAAGAAAACACTTGTTTCAACCTTAATTTACACAAAAGATCACCAACAGTTTATTTCCCCCCTCACTTTACATGCCACTGATTACCAACATCACCTTTAGACAACCAAAGAGTTAAAGTGAGGCAGACATCCAGGAAGCTGCCTAGCCAACATACAAAGTGCTTTAAAAAGAGCAGAGAGGCCAATATGCTTCTATTTGCAGTATTTTGTGACCCTAACCTACTCATCATGTTTTATTATTTCCTCATTTTATAGCTCTGCTCTTTCACAAGAGCCAGAAGCCAAGATTTCTTCTCCACTGGCCAAAGGAGCAGCCAAGTGTCTCCTTCACAGCCAATATCAGTTACTGAGCCATAAGCAGCCAACACAAGGTTGTGAATGCACAAGGCAGCAGCTGATGCCCTTCTACTGGAAAATTAGACTTGGGTTTAAGCACCTAAAGATTTTTTTCCTATCAACTTAATTCATTCTGCGAGCCTATTTGAAACAATTTGATAAAATTTGGATTTAAATTAGGGCAATGAGTGGAACTATGCCTATTTATGCCAGCTGAGGAACTGACTAATTTATCACTACATTATTTTTCTTTTGTGTGAGAATAAACAGAAAATAATTCTTGCCCAGAGAAAGCAAAATAGCATTGTGTAGTTTCAAGGCCAAATAAAAGGATGTGTGCAGAAATCAGAAGCTCTAATTTAAAAAGCCTTGGAAAAACAGGGAAGATTTTCCCCAGTGTGGAATCTGCAGATCTCAGTAGAAGGTGTTCAAAGCCCAGCGAGTAGAATTACTCAAATGTAAAACTAATCAAGAGTTTTCACATGCTGTGTAAACAGCAGTCACAGCTCTTGGCTTCATTTACTTGATGCTTCTACAAGCAGCCAAACCTTTGGTAGCCAAAATGCACAGGAAGGTTATGGTCCATTCCCATTATCTGAGAATGCTGCATTGCTTCACCCTTTACAAGACTTTCAGCACCAGCAATGACTGCCTCTTCTCCTTGTAACATTGTTCCTGAAAACAGCTGTCATGGAAAGGGGAAAACATCATGTTCAGCCTCTCAGAGTCCATCTTACCTGGAGACGTGGTCAAATGTCCAGAGACCCACATTTAAATACCATCTCACCCTGAAGTTTTATGGACACATCTCTGAAAATAATTTTTGTAAATTTAGGGCATGAATCCCTAGAGGATCCATAGGTTCTGTTCTGAGAGCAGTTTTGGGAACTGGAGCCTTAGGGGGGGTTATTGTAACTTAGTTCTAGTTTACCCAATTAAATGCACCTTCATGCAGATTTATGTGTTTTTTAACAACTTCTCACTACCAAAAAGCATGGGAAGCTCTTGGGCAGCAGCAAGCAGTAAAATTTCAGGCAGGCATCTGCATTTGCCCATCCCAGCCTAAAAACAAAACCAAATAGCTCTTCACTCAATCTGGTAAATATAAAAATAGGATGACTGCATGTCTAGAGTATCTACCTTTTTACATATTCATAAAAAATAATTCTGCTTTGAACACTAGCAGTGGCAGCTTTATCCTTAAACTGTAAGGAACACAAGTCTCTTGGATCTAAGAGTACAGGTTAAAACCTTCACTACTGCTTGTACAAATCCAGCACTGAATTTGTATAAGCAGTAGTAGACCAGCTTTACCCTTAAAATCTGAACATACCACTTCTGTGACATTTAAACTCATCACTGGCCCAAAACCAAGAAACAATTTGATTTTTCAGCTTGGAAATCCTTGAATACAAAGAGCACAGTCTTGAAGAATTTCAGGGTGGGGCTACTGTTTATCATTTACAAAGATTATAAATTAAGAGGAGGGGATTAAGGTGTACAGCAAAGGGGGTACAAAAAAACTGGGGAAAAGACCATTCTAGAATAGACATTAAATAGAAATGAAATATTTAGAGAAACTAATCATGCATAAAGCGCCACAACTTGGCACTCCAGCCCCACACAAAGCCTGGCAGTAGGGATGGGGGCCTGGGAACAGGCATGATTCACATGCATTGTAATGGCATCCTGAAACTGCTGGTAACAACAGAAGCACAACAAAACAAGCAACACCACTCAGCTAAATATGCCATTACAATGCATGCACAGTTGTTTTATTATGCACAGGCCAGTAGATTAGTACACTTCACCTAATAATGTACAATTAGGTTCACTTTAGAAACAAAAACAGATGGGCAATGTGGATGTTCACAGAAACTGCACCAGCAATGAAAACCTACGTGCATGGGAAAACTGGACAAACCTTGCCCTATGACAGATGAAGCACGTGGATAAAAAGAGACTGGTATTTTCCCTTACCACATGTCAGGGGATAAAAGGTGGTGTAAAATATTCCATTTCTTTATTACACACTACCATGAATGCCAGCTTGTAGTAATTAAAAGGATGGAACATCAGCATTTAACAAGGTTTAAAAAAACTGCCTAGGAGAGAAGTTCCATTTACCCATCTGTACTATACCACTTACAACTGCACAAGAACCCCATACCAAACACGAAGCTCATGCTTTTCAGCACTGCTGGCATTCCTATATAATTTCTGCACAAGTTAAAATAGTGGGTGATATAATGCAATGTCTACATCAGCTACCTGGCCATGGGCTGACCATCCCAACAGCTTCCATGGTGCTGTAGTCACTGTCCCCAAGTGGTTCTGTCTAAAATGGTTCCTCTAGATCAGATTAAAAGATGAATTATCTAATGCTTCCACGAGGCTGTAATCAGCCACCAGCCTGGCCATAAATATTTGTTGTGCATTGTGTAGCATCATGTATCATCATTTCCTACACTAATCATCTTCATCATGTTCAGGCCTTCAGTCCACCATTAAAGTTTCCCTTTACCTCAAATCTGAACAATCTTTTCCCATACTATCTTCCTCCTTCCCCAAATAATGGTTTCAGAGGTTTACAGTGTTGGTAACTGTAAAGAGCTTAATTTAATGTATAATTTTTTGCTTACATTATTCAAAAGGAACTTTGATAAATAATAGAAGCAAACCCAGACCACATAGTTATTTTAAATATTTTTTAAAGAAAATAAAATTTAAGACAGTCTTCACAGATCAACCAATGGCTGAATGCCAGGTCTTCTACAGCTGGTACAATTAATGTCATTCACCTTCAAAAAAACCAGACCCTAATGAGCCATGTTTCCTACACTCAGGGAGCAGTTAGAAATGCCATCATTGTAATTGAACCACTTTTTCAAACTTTTTACCAAAAAGCTTCACCAAAGATCTCAAATAGCAGCTTGAAATGAGGCTGACAGGCCTTTAAGATTAACATCAGATATTAAGCTCCATGATGAAAGCTGAAAAACTGAAAACACCAGCACTTTCTTGTAACAGCAAGAGAGCTGACTCCACTGAAACATAACTCACGTTACCAATTTGCAGTCAAAAAGTAATGTTTGCAACCTGGTGCTCTGAAGATGGGATTGGGGCAGAAAGGCAAATGTTAATTGCCTTCAATTAATACTTCATTTCAAGCAATTCACCCAAGTGCCTATGGCAAGTACAAAAGGGTAACTGAATACCAGTGGCAGCCAGGAAGAAGACCACTATTAACTGAGCCAAGTCCTGCTTCTTCTCCAACCTCAACCTGCACAAAGTTGAGATTTAGCCAGTGTAATTGTTTCAGGAATGTGTAAACCCTCAGCCTCGGTCCTCATGGCAACAGGTTCTGCAAATTAAGGAGTGAGGTAAATCAATTATTGACCAAAGCCAGTCAAGATCACATGTACATGAAGATGTTCATGTAGATATTCAGAAATCCAGCAGCACAGTCTCTCTCCATCATCAGTAAAAAATTCCAAGCACTCAGTGCAAGGAAAAGAGAGTGGGCACAATTCTGCTGCACATTAGAACAGCCCCAGGATTCCTGCAGCACAGCAGCCTGTAAAGGCACCCCAAGTCCATGACATCCTGGGTCAGATGCCTTGGTGCAGAGCACACACCACATTCTGGTCCATAAACACTCTTCAGATCCTCAGATTCACCTGCTTCTATGCACAGCCCAGAGGGCAGCTGCAATTACACTCACTGCCTTAGCCACCTGCTGAGTTTATTTCTCCAGCACATTTTTTAGACAGAAAAACAAGAACCAAGAAATTTAAAAGCAGCATACATTTGAACACTGCTAAAGACAAACATTAAAGCAAGAGCAGACAGACAATTATAAACTGAAACTGCTCCATGGCTCTTTCTGCAACTCAGAGCAGCAGCACTTTCCTTCCTCTTCCAGAACTCCTCTCTACATCAGCTGAATGATTGTTTAAATTCATTTATTTAATTTACTGTTCCTTCCTCTTGCAAAGGAGACAAAAATCAAGCAGACAATGATCAAAGACTCTAAAACATCAGCAGCCAGAAGGACATGTCTATTTTATCCTCCCTTCTCTCCACCCACTCCAGAATGTATTGCAGAGGCTTATTGAGAACCAAAAGGAATTGGGACTCTCTGGTTGCCTCTGACCCTTTAATTAGAGCAGCTGGGTAGAAATAAATATAACCTGCCTTCTACCTTCATGACCTTTGATTTCTGACACTGCAAGACACTCTGAAGGAACATTTTAATAATAAAACTCCTCTTCTTAGAGAAGAAGAAAGTCTAATCTTGCCCTTCTGGTACAGAAGATTTTTTAGAGATGAGACTGTGATACATTTCTATTCAGCAAATATCTCTACTTTATATTACACTCCTTAGTTAATAGGAGTGTTTCAGAGTCTGAAAGAAACTGCATCTGAAAGTTACAGTGACAGATGTGCTAAATGTAGTGAGCAATTGGTTCTCATTTTCATAATGAAAAAAAATCAAAGCAGAACCTCAATTTAACTCAACACAAACTATCCCATAACATTAGAGAAAGTACAAGTTTTAAAAGTACTTTGGTTCAAAGTGAGCATTTCTACTTAAATTTGGATGTAACTTTGTGAAGCATCTCTTTGTTATTGTTGTTAAGTTTTTAAACCAATAACACCACATTTAGATAAATTGAAACAATCCCTGAATGTAAAAATTCTCAGATGAAATCACCACCTATAATCCAAATTTTTACAGTTTTGGTTAATTTGGTTGGCTTTTAAATAGACTTGAAGATTTTTAAAGCAAATCAGTTAACCTAATATAACTTTACATTAAAAATTGTTTGCAGACTTTCCTTTAAACTGCAGCCAATTGTAATGGCCTTTCTTTTCAGACAAAACCTCTATCAGAACAAAAGTGAAACAGATCCTCCAGCTGGTATAATCTAAAGTAACTTTTCTGGCTGCTAGATTTGCACTAGACAGATTCTGGCACTTCATTTGAGCAGCAAACTTTGCTTTTATGGTTAGTTCAGGAAACATTTTGTAGAAGAGTGTACATACTTATTTTAAAAGAAACAGCTATGATCATCTGGTGTAGTTCTGGTAGTCCCCCATGAAGCATTGAGAGACATTTAGTCTTTTTCAAACACACCATATCCTCCCAGGATGCCAGAAAGCTTAACTTGGGTTGTGATTGTTATTAAAATCACTAATTCTCAAATGTCCAATTGCTCATTCTCAAATACTAAAATGAAGAGTGATAAAAATGGAGGTAAATACTACTGGGTTTAGTTTTCACTGGTTGAAACTGAGGTTTGTACCCCTGTTATAATTCTTTGGACATATGTTAATTATTTGCATTTAAAAGTCCTGGATGTGTTGATGTGGCTTTCATATGAAAAAGATAAAACAAGTCACAGATCCTTTATTTTGCTGAGAAGATGAAAATGACATTCAGGTAGAATCAGACATAACATAGATGTTTCCAATTTCACCAAACTTAACTGAGTTCCTGGCTGCTGCAAAGCAGCTGCAAAGTCTGAATAAACACAAATGTTCAAAGAACAGAGAGGTGCTGAAGAAAGTTCTTCTCCATGAAAGAAATGCTTTTACTATCTGAATGACCAGTTTCTCTGCAAGTCCCACCCAAAAATATCCTGGATGTACTTTGTAGCTAGTGTCTGACTCACACTACATTTTCACCTTGGTAAAAATACAAGATCAAAAGAGCAAAGCCAAGGGGTATAATTTTCTCCTCCTTTGTCACATCCCAAAATGTTAAGTACATGTTCTTTTCCAGCAATACTCATACAAAAGGATAAAATGAAGAGCAGTGAACTTCAGCCTACTAAATGTCACCCCAAAATAGGTAATTACCATATGAACATTAAACTGATGCACTCCTCTCCTTACAAGGTTCCTTTTTACAAGCTAAAGATATTACCAGAACTTAATTGATGTAAAAATGAAATATCTTGGAGCTGCAATTTCAAAGACCTCCAAAACTTCACCTACTAGCTTGTTCTACACAGAGTTGATAAACCTGGGCCAAAGTCAACCTTTAAAAATATTCACACTAAGCACATGGACATGGAGCATGTGCTAGAGCCAGAATTGTGTGCAGAACTTTGAATTCATGCCTGGGCACACAACCTACACGGGTCACTTCTCAGCCAGTAACTGCTGGTCTGTCCCTCTGTGGAAAGTTTACTGCATCCATCTGTGTCCTTGCCCTTGAGCTTTATGGTGAAGCACAGATACCCAAATATCAGTGTGCTACAGGCCAGAGGCAAATCAAATGTCAGCAATGGGCATCAGCTGAGTAGTTCCAGTCAAAAGCTACAGGCAAATTTAGACTGCACATGAATTTAGCACTTGGTTCATTCACTCTGGGGAAAACAACTATGCATTTTGGGTTCTCTGCAAGATTTATCGCTAAAAGTCAGAGTTATGTAGAGACAATTTGATTTAGCATCTCTCCCAAAAAGTACTCAACAGGGAATCTCTTCTGTGATAGCTCCTTCATCAGCACTTTCCTAAAATACAGGAAAGGGAGAGAAGCCCCTGGGGAGCTGACAGGGATCACAAGAATGGTTGCATTCATGTTACACCAGGACAGCCACGAGAGAAGTCTTAAAATTAGGTATCAAAGGGGAAAATCTAGAAAGCACTCCAGTCCAGGCAGGCTAAAGAATTAATCCATGGTACAGATACGCCACGTTACTTTAGTTCAGAATGTCCTGGTCAGATTTCTTCCTATATGAAGTGACACAAAGCACATTTTTCTGCTTATGTAGCACTTAAAGTAGAGTTCATAAAAAAATACACTGATTTTGGAAGGCTGAAAAAACCGTGGCATGTTTGAGATGATGATGTACATTCACTTTCAAATATTCATCTAAACCTTTTCAAACTAAAGCAGCTAATGTGAACTATGAAAAGTTACTTTTTTTTTTTTCCTAGAGGAATTGAGGTGTCTGAGAAGTTACTACAAATGGAAGCGAACATTTCAAAAGCTATACAAGCACTATGATTTTAAGGTAATTTCATATTGTTGATCAGTCCAGGCAATCTCCACATTAATATGGAGAGGTCAAATATGAAAATATACTATTACTATCTTTCTAAAAGATTTCTGATAAAGCCATATCCTCCCATGGACTCAGGAGTGTCTTTGATGCTCAACACTCAAAAGCCATAGTCTGTAAAATATTTTCACAAGCCCACAGATTTCCACTTAACAACAAATTTTCCTTAACAAGTGATTGTGAACACCTCTGTGCTCATAGTGATAAATGTGTTTCCTCGTTTCCTCACTGCAGACTCCATGTAGGAAACATCACCAACACAGCACAAAGCTGTGAAGGAGGCATGTCACAAAGCTGCAGCTTCCAAAAGCTTTCAACACAGAAATGAGCTTTCATATTTCTATTCCAATTTGATGGTTCTTTTCTCAATTTGTGCCAAAAGACAAGCCTCATCCAGTCTCTCAGCAGGCCAGTCCAAATGGCACTGCTAAATTCACACAGGCTTGATGCACGAAGCTACCAAGTCTGATATGAGTTACTGTCCCTGTTCCACAGACTTCCTCTCTGCCAGAGCAGCCAGGGGAAAAATAACAAGGCTCCAATCTGCTTGGAAGGGTTTTATTTTTCACTCCTCAGTATTCATCACTCAAGCATTTATTTGATACAATCACAGCCATCATGCTAAATTGACAGAAAATTGGGATTGCTGATTTATTCCCATAGCAGGAAGATTCAAAAGCAGGAAGCAGCACAACATACAATTCAACAGCAGCATGTAACTCCTGCACCTAAAATTTTATGGAAAGAGTTGTCTCATGTTACCTCCCTCCCAGCTGCTCCATTCCTGCCCTCTCCAAGCTCTCTGTGGGCTCCTGGGCTTCCATTCCCTTCCATCTGCTCAAGCCTGGAAGTCAACCCTGGACCAGCCCAGCTCTCACGAGCACCAGCTCCATGCAGACCAAGTTTTACTGCTGCTTCTCAGCACCTGAGCCACAACTCATCGACTGACTCATCTGAGAATACCTTGCCAGGTCCTCACTTGATTCTGCTTGAGGAGAACAGCAGCACCAAAAAGGGTCACAACTACCACTGTTCAGCCTGCACTTTTTATATGCTGAAATAGTTTTTGTAAGAGTGAGTACAGACAGAAAACAAAAAAAAATCCTTGCTCCATAATGCTTGCAAGGAAAATTGTTTCCTCTATCGACATGCTGGCAAGTAAATTTTTTTTTTTTTTTTCCCCTCTTCTCACACCAGCACTTTCATATTGTAAATTGAGCCTACAACAGGATGCTGGCCAGACTTATACAGGCCACAAGCATCCTAAAGCTGCCCTTTTTTTATTTGCCTGACAGTAACACTGAAACCTTTCAATATCATTCTAATTGACTGCATTAAACATCAATAAGAATTACTTTCAATACATAAATCTTTACCTCTCTCACTATCACCTTTATAGAGACAGATTCTTAGGTATATAAGCTGTTCTACCATGAGGTTAGGAGATAGCTAGATTTTGTTTTGTGCTTGTGCAGAGAGATTAATTTTGTACAGGGTCTGTCACTGACACATCCTGTCTGTACAGATTAACTCTTCCTGCTTAATCCAAATCCCAAACTCAATTTTGAAGCAAGAACATTCTGAGTTTTGCTGCTAACATGCTACCAGCCACTAGATCAGAGAAAAGCACCCTCCACTTTACACTGTACTTGAAATAAAGGAGGATTTGCAAGAGCTTACTCTCCTACTACTCAGCCATCACCTGGCACAGCAGATACAGCTTCTATTTTGTAGCATTAGACCATCTGCAGTAGAAGAGGGAACTACAACGCTCCATTTTTTCTCATTATAGATGCAAAAACTGAGGCTATTGGAGCCTGCCCACAGCTTCAAAATCTCCACAGTCACATTATCACATCCGTAGTGTGCTGTACACGGCATCACAGCAGGGCTTGTTGGGTTGGTTTCAGTAACAACTGAGACATGGGTCCAGAGCCTTCTGCCTCTAGCAATACTCACTGACATCTGCCTTACAGGCCTTGCACACTGCAACATCTACCAGGGCCTCTTCTGACTTCAGACGAGTCATGGGGATTTTAGCAGCAGCATTTCACAATCAAGGTCCTGCACAAACAGTTATTCCTGCAAGATGAAAGCAGCCTCCCTGGACAGCAAGTAACTGGCTCCCTGTAAAGTTACTGCTCTGTGCCCTTCAGATTAGGGAAACTGCACATTTGTTTTCATTATGGGAAATAAACTGATTAGCAGATGGCTATTCATTTTCCCCCCTCTGTCAACTCTAATAAAATATAAATGGAAAATATAGAAATAGAAATCTTACTTCAATTAACATTCAAAGAGCTCTAAAAAAAAATCAAAATTCCTGAACATTAAGTGTATGCTTCTTGCAAATTAAGTAAATTAATCTTTTAAAAAGGAAGTTTGTTTTTACACTTGACTGATAGCATGCAATATGATTAAAACACATTGATCTCCAAGCTTTAAAAAGATGACTGAAGATTCACTTAGACAATGGACCCACTTAACTAGCTTTTACCAACTGAGTGGATATTCTCCAGGCTACAAACTGCCCTTTCTTGACTTTATTTCACCTTTGTACCTTTATCAACATGGCAAATCACAATAGGATGTTAAAGGATAAAAATGTCAGGCAAGAAAGTCCCCTTTCAACTTGCCACACACTCTCTTCAGAGCCAAAAAGTCAGAAGCCTTTGCCTAGACTTTGGTTTCACATTTATGCATCATGCAGTGGAATGTGCTTTTAAAATAGTCAGGAAAGAGTTTGTGCAGGAGGCATCAGGTGTGTGCTGCAAGAAGAATTAGAGATTATTTGCCTTTCTGAATTTGTTTTTCCCATGTCTTTCCTCTCCCACCATTTCTCTACTTTGATTATAAACACTTCTTTGGGGTTCCTCATGACCAGGGAGGTCTCAGATCCCAAGGGTCTTCCCAAGGGCAGCACAATGTGAAAACAACAAATCTGCAGGGGATTTGCAGGACTAGAGAAATACATAGAAAGTATTTTCTCTGTAAGCTGTTGGTCAGAAATCACTGCAAAGGACAAAAATCACCATTACACTGGTGCCCTCCCCTCCAGATTCAGCAGATGCTACTTTAATGACAATGTGATCCAGCCTTGCTATAAAATTGTACAAAAAAACCCCACAGCATTTCAGTGCATTGCTATTGTGTTCTCACAAAATGTATGCCCTCTTGATCCCCAGCTATCACCTACCCAAAATACCATCAGCAAATACATTCTCTCAGACCTCACAGAGGTTAGGGAAAGTGCAGGCTACAATAATTTCCTTCTCTTCCCAAAACCAGCAGTCAGAGCAGCAGCCCGTCAGGTTCCAACAGACCAACAAAAAAAGTATAAAATAACTGTATTGTAATAGCAAATACAAATTCAGACCAAATAGGAGGCCTGTGGAGCAAGGCACACAGTCCATGAGTGCTTGCCTCCCACTGGGAATATGCCTCTGGTCAAGAAAACACGTTAACATATGTGTAAGACACATTGTGGTCACTGAGCCTTAAAATTAATAAATGCTTTGCTGAACAACAGCTTAAAGAAGAAATAAAATGTTCCCCTCTGTTTTCATAGTTTATTTCAGAAGAGGCTTCCTTGATCAGAATACTACTGTTTGTGTTATAAATGTTTGGCTCATGGCTTGAATTCCCTGCCATATGGAGCTTCCCCAAAAAAACACCTGGAAATTATGAAATAAGAATTTGTCTTAATGACCATTTCCAATCTTGCAGCAAGTTCCTCCTTGAAAACACATGATAAATTGGTATCTAAACAATCCAGTCAGCTATTAAAAACACATTCTGTATATAAGAATATTCTGTATCTAGACATTCCATTCCAGCCCCAAGGTCTAGAAAGGAGCTGGACATGAAGCCCACAGGGCCTGCCAGTTCCCTTCACTCCCAGTATGTTCCTGGCCTTACTCCTCTGATTCTCTGCTTGGCAAGGCTATCCCAGCATCTCAGCTGACAAACCCACACATCTGTTTTTTCAAAGCCATTCTCAAAGTGCTCAGCTCCTACCTCAGCTAGAGCTCCAGAGCTCTCCAGGAATTACAGAACTAAGAAAGGTTTGCCACCTTTCCCCCATGACCATCCCTTGAGTGGCTGCCCAAAGCAGGCAGGTCCCCAGCCCAGACCATCAGCAACAGCTCCCAGTCCTTCCCAAGGGAATCTCAGAGCCTGGATCACCCAGCCACAGGAAGAAGCTCCTGGTTATGGGGCCTGGCTCACAGTCCATATATTGCCAAGTTCTTTCCTCATCATATAATAATAAAGGGCTGCTTTACCACCACAAAATACCCTACAATTTGCATGGCTTCTAAACTTTTAGAACTTCTTAGTTATTTCACTCCAAAAGAAAGCGTTAAAGAATTTTAAAGCTAAGAGATTGGAGTTTTACTGTGTGAAATGAATTCAACCAAACACTGCAACCCAGTGGAAGCTCCAGACCTCTTTTAAATGAGCCCCTACAGCAGATAATGTCTTTTTAATCAGTTTGATGCTCTGATAAATTGACTCTTATTTTCTAGCAGGGGGAAAAAAGGAGCATCTGACTTGATGCTTGCTTGAAAGTATTTTGAGATAGAAGCTATTTGTGTTCATAAATGCCAGAAAGGCTAATTTAGAAACACAGGCAATTCCTTTCTATTTCAACTCCATAAATCTGTTTGTCTAAGCCTGGTATATTTTGAGGGATTTTATGATAGCCTATGTGCATATAATTCCACTTGCCTGCACAGCAAAATTTGGTTGAGTACACAAAACATATAGCAACTTGTTGGGCTGAGTAATAGTAATAATCCATCTAATCACACTCAATTCAGCTGCTGGTTGCTTATGGGCATCCTTTACACATTAATTTAAAGACTGAATAAGCAAGATCAGAGCAGCTATTTAACAAAAGCATGCTCATAAAGCTCCTCTAAGCACCCAACACTTATTTTCAGAGGCTTGTGATCTGGGAGCATGCTTTTAAAAAAAGTTTACCAGCTTTAACCTTTCTGCCTGTCATCAGAAACCCTCACAAATCAGGAGAATTTTGTTTAATTTCTGACTAAATTATACACATTTCTGAACACTAATTTGGGCATTGAGAAAAAGGACCCGTATACACAAACAACATAGTGGGGTTTTTTGCTTTGTGGTTTGATTTTTTTCTTAAATAAAGCACGTATTGTGTCCACTCTCCAGTCACAACCTGCCTTATTCTCAGTCAAAATTACCCCAGTGAGGTAGCACAGAAGGTCTAGGAGGCACCATCAGTCTTTCATTAAGAAATACTTCTTGTTTAAATGTGTCTGAACAGGAAAACCACACATATTAAGTGGCTGGGGTTTTGGCCCACAGTGAGTGCCCACTTTTTCAGCTGCCACAGAGGTGAATGGCAGCAGAGGTCACCAACACAGAACAATTCATGACCCACTCAAACAGGTCACCACTGCAAATCCCCACTGCATGAACCTGCTGATTTGTGTGCCTTACATTGTCACAACAGGGGGGGAAAAAAGCAGTGCATGATCTTGTGGGTCCAAATTCCCCAAACTGGGTGTACTTTCCCATGTGAAACAAGCACTCCCTTGGTGTAAAGTGTGTCAGGAGGTGCTATTGCAAAGCATGGTTACTAAACTTGACTCCAGATTTATGCCCAGCCTTTTGCTTCTACTGAGAAGAGCAGGTGATTTATCCCCCAAGACAACAAAGCAGAAATTTGGTTCCAGGAGAAATCAAGCGTCAGAAGTCCCCTCTTCCTTTCCAAGAGGAACATCAACAATAAAGCAGAAGTGGGTTCTGTGAACACTTGAGTGGATCTATGAGGGCCTAAGAAACACCATCCACTGAGAAAGAAATCCCAGTATGTGAGAGAAAAGAACAATTCTTCCCAGGCTTTTCCTGGCTTTTTGCTTTAAAGGCTGAGACAGTGAGTGCAGACAAATATTACATGAATGAAAACCCAATACAGTGCAAATAACTGAGTGGAAGTGTCGGGACCACAGATGCCTCTGCATGACAGTAGCTCTTCTGCAGAGTGCCATAACAATCCCAGAAAAATGCCATGTGAGAGTCAGGCCTTTTTTTGGTAGAACTCTACTGACCACAACACCATCAGAGCAGGTGGTTCAGGAAAGCAGAGATCAGTGGAAGCCATGGTGCTAAATCACTGATTGAGGCAGGGTAGGGTGTTTACTAGAATATGTGTCATGGGATAGGTATGCATCAAAAGGTCACTTACTTAGCTCCAACATCACATACAGAACCTAAATTTCAAAATTTCAATTGAAAATTGTAGTTGTATGCATGACTTTTCCCTTCTTCTAACTGGAAAAGAGATACTAGAAAAACTCTTAGGTCTTCATAGAATGTTATCTTCCTTTAAAAACACTTCTTTACACACGACTAGGGATGTGTTAAGTTCTTGACTATACGTCTAGTTAATATAAATTTAGCTTTTCACTGCAGCATCCGAGCTGTTGGCTTATAGAGCAGGAAAGTTTCTGGGCAGTGAACTCTGCTGGTACTGGCTACAAAAAATTAGAGTCTAGTTATAATACTTGAAAAATTTATCATCTTTTGATCGGTAGAGATACCATTATTACATCATTGCTATGCTATATTGCAACTGGGTTTCTCAAGGATGCTTATGAATCACCACAAACTTCATAATATTCCAGTTACTATTACTGTACTAGAAGTAAACAGAGATTGAGAAACCAAGTGTCTTGCCCTCAGATCCCTTAAATAGTCTATGGCAGATTCAAAGTGTTCTTTATAGCAAAGAAAAAGAAGGCAGTTTAATAGCTAAGCACCAGATTGATACTTGGGAGATCTGAAGTCACTTCTTTCCCATACACCTTTTGTTTTGTGTCTGGCATGCTTCCAAATATCTCCAGGTTCATCCTTAGTACAAGTGGGTGAAACTAATTAAACAGGAGTTAGATATAGAAAGCCTCAAAGAAACTCAGCCACGCACAGCCAAGCCAGTACTGTTTGTGCAGTAATGTTGTTTTTCACATGTAAGAAGGGAAAAAAATTCCTCCTTTAATTGCCAACTGCTTAGTCCTAGACAAAAGGAGCTAAAGCACAGGTTAATCCAAGGAGATTACATACCACCCCCAGTGCAGGTACACAAAGCACCTTATTCCACCTATCCTTTCAAAGTAGAAAATGACTTCACATCAAGGCAGTTTGGGAGCTCTGTGAACGTGGGCAAGTTTGTGCTAGTGCACTGCAACTGCACATCATGACTTGCTGCTTGTGCCTATCAGTGCCATGTGGACTGTCCTACACCCCTTGGGGAGTGTGCAGCTGCTTCTTGGCAGCAGAGGCATTGGGACACACAAGGAAATGCACAGAAGGCTCTGCAGGAAGACTTGTAAATGCTGGTGGGACTCAGCTAACCTCTTCCAGCAGGGAGAAGCTTTAGGATAAATGCTCATTCCTGTGTGCTTCAGCAGCAGTGCTGCCACCCCACCTCACATTAATGGGGGAAAGAATCTACAGAAGCAGCAATATGGATTTTATTTAGTCTTATTGAATTAAAGATGTGAAAGCAGAGACATAACAAAGGGATCTTGGCTTTGATTCCACAATTCCTTCAGTTCTGTGCTATCAATAGACTTGTTCAAAAAACTTGCTAAATAGAGAACTGACCTCATGCATGTGGGCTCCTAATGCACTGTTTTGGTTTCAGCTTGTCTTTGATACCTTCCCAGGCTGCTGCAGTATATATAACACATTAGCTTCAACCTTTTCATTCAATCACCTGTCGAATACATACCAGACATTGAAATACCTTTCCTTCTCTATGAGAAAGATTAACAGAAAAGACCCCTGAATCCGATTTAGAAAAAAGGTACAGGAAAGATTTGGCTCTTCCAGCTTCCCTGTATAAGTTCCCCCAGTAACACTAAGTCTGTTCTTCCCAGGGGAATTACATTTGATAGCATATTTAGTTCACAGGACTAGCACAGTTACATTAAACAGAAGCTGCTGATAAAACATTACATCTCCCTCCCCCCGGCACTCCATTTGCTGTGATGTAAAAGGCAGACACCCCTTAGAGAAATTAATCAGAAAGAAGGGGAATGACTCTAAAGAGTCAAAATTAAAGACCCCATGACATCTACATCCATCTACTACATCCAGATAAAAAAGTGTCACAAAACTCAAGGATGTATTAAGATCCTTCTGAGAGATGGAAGGGACCACAGAATTCAGCATATTATCATCAATATAAATTATAGTTATTTAAATTGAAAGAATTCTCTTTGCTCAGCACTGAAGCTCCACAGAGAACACAAGGTCTTTTAGAAGAAAGAACACTTGTTTTGCTTTGCAAACTGATGAAAAATACTTCAAGTTTAAAGACAACTCATATAGAAGCAGTATCAGTCTAACTTCAGTAAAACCACACTGCTTGGATACAGCCTAAGCATCTACATTTCTCCCATAATGAGAAATTTCAGAAAGTGTCCGTGTTAAAAAAAAAAAAACCACAAACCAACAAAGCAACCATAATTGTGTGTCCTCATATCCCAGTTCTTCCCCATTTGGTCTAATGCTCTCAAAACTTTTCAGCACCGAAAATATTCCTACATAAAGAATACCTAAAACAATTTTAAGGACATCTTGATCTCCTTTTATCCCTTAACCAGATACTCATCTGCCAGACTCCCTACAAAGACATTTGCAGAATCAAATGGTGCTCTATAAGGGAAGGATTCTAGCCTCAGCTAACAAATTTGGCTGAAAAGGATTAACCTGGATAGAATGTGAAAGAAGCAACCTTGGCTTTAAGCACACATGAACTACCCTAGCCTTTGTAAATTTGAACTACTAGAATGGAGAATGGACTTAACCAGCAAGGAAAATTACAAGATGTGGACAAAAGTGAATGGATTATGCAGCCTCTTTTAAACCACTACACACACCACCTACAGGTGTGCAGGTTTTGTTTGCAACACCCTAAATGCCAGGGTTTGAATTTATGATTCAGGAGCAAAATTATACGCAAGAAGAACCTCATGAACTCTTACAGACAGTACCTGAAGCAATGAAGCAATGCTCAGATTAGAGCTTTCTCAAAAAGGAATTTAGTAGAGCAGGGTTTGAAATGCTACTTTCAAATCAGTTAGGCTTTATTCAGGCAGACCTGAGTTTAAACCAGGGAGAGAAAGACCCTTAAATTAATCACGTCCCTTGACAACGTGGGATACAGAGTAAATATATAATTTTTCCTGTATAGTTATATCACTTCAGGTGTTTGCAGATGAATAAGACTGAATGAACCATGCAAGCATACTTATTTTACAAAAATCAAAATTTAACCTAATTTTAAATTGAAGATCACTTATTCTAGAGACACATAGCAACCTTAAATCACTTTAAGTGAGATGGTAAAAAGGCCTGGAGGAGAAGACTTATAAAACTGCTTCTATTCTCAAAACACCAGCATTACTCCAATCTTGGCAGTTCTAGGTCAGAGTTCAGGACTAGACCTTGAAAGATTATTAAACAAGTATTAAAGTAGAAGAGGACTATATTGCATGTTCTTGCTAAGAAGTCTCATAGCCTTTGTCTCTCAAATGCTGTTTCTTTGCAGGAAATGGCTGCACACTAGAAGATAGGAAAATGTAAGTTTAGTCAGAGCTGACTTTCAAACCACACTATTTATTCAGAGTTAAAACACCTTCTTACCTCCTGCTATTGCAGACTGCTGAGAGGGGTAGAATACAATGATCTTGTCTTCAGAAAGGATGGTAACATCAGACTGAGGCTGGGAAGAGTCTTCTCACATATTAAAGAATCTAGTTCGTAGCCAAACTCCAGTTAATTTTTTTTTTTAATTGTATAATGGTAGAGACTGCAACCAAATAGCAAGACAGATAGTGCTCCCATCAGTTGCTATCTATGCAACCCCACTACTTGACAGTAAAAGCTTTGGTACAGTCCTGCCTGTTCACCTTTCTCACTGTATCTCTCCAAATTCTCCTGTTTCCTTCCCATTCAAAACAGTTTCCTTACCTTTCTGCCACCGCATATGAAAAAGAAAGAAAAACTCACTGGCTGCCCAGGCCCTGTGTTTTTCAGAAAAGCCCCTCTGAGCCTCTCAGCTCATAAAGAGCCCCCTGGTTTAAACATCCCCTGGGATCATTGAATATGCTGAGCAGGAAGGGATACATCACTATCATTGGCTCCAGCCCAGTGCCCAAGCAGTCTCTGGTAACAATGCTACAGACATTTCATTTGACAGATTTCTCTAGATCATAAAATCATTTAGGTTGGAAAAGACCTTTAAGGCCATTCAGTCCAACCATTACCCAACATTTCCAAGCCATGTCCTTAAGCACAACATCCACACATCTTCTAAATACCTCCAGGGGTGCTTATTCCACCATTTCCCTCAGTAGCCTGTTCCAGTGCTTGACAACCTTTTCCATGAAGAAATTTTTCCTAATATCCAATCTAAACGTTCCCTGAAATAACTTGTGGCAGTTTCCTTTCATTCCGTTACCTGTTTGCTGGGAGAAGAGGCCACCTTGCTACACCCTCCTTTCAGGCAGTTCTAGAGGAGGATAAGGTGCTTCTGAGCCTCCTTTTCAGGCTAAACAACGCCAGCTCCAGACCCTTGTCCAGCTCCACTGCCCTTCTCTGGACTTGTTCCAGCACCTCAATGTCTTCACCGAAATAAGGGGTCTAGAACAGGACACAGAACTTTTGGCCACTTGCACACACTGCTGGCTCATGTCAACAGCACCCTAGATCCTTTGCCACTGTGCATTTTCCAGCCACTCTGTCCCCATGTTGTAGCACTGCAGAGGTCGTTGTGACCCAAGGACAGGACCTGGCACTTGGGCCCATCAATCCAGCCTGTCCAGAACCCTCTGCAGAGCCTCCCTACCCTCCAGCAGACCAACACTCCCACCCAACTTGGTGTCATCAACAAGCTGACTGAGGGTGCCCTCAGTCCTCTCATCCTGAACATCAACAAGATGTTAAACAGAACTGGATCACTACTAACTAATAGATGAGACACTAGAGAGTAAAAATTCCTTTCAGCATTACAGTGTAATGGACTTCCAACAACACCACCAACACAATAGCAAACCACATGAAAGCACTGTGACTATGACCAAGACTGTCCCAGGACTTAAATTTTCAAAGTTATGAAATACATCTTGGGCCGTGCAACACCTGTGAGACCAAAGTATCCCTTCCTACCACGGCAGGGACAGCAATGTGCTTCCTGGCTACATCAAAGAAAAGATGAAGTCAAAAATAGTGTTCAAGTAACATCATTTAGTAAAAACATTTATGCTACAACTTCCAGGCGTTAAGAAACATTTCAGATACATCTGAACAATAACAAATGTTATTAGGTTGTTTTTGTAAAGGATGGGAGGAGAAAGTATGACAAAATTTGTAACAAATGTTCGTGACATATTGAGCCAAGATGATTATCTATGCTTAAATATTCTTTGGAGGATGTTAGTTTATTTACCTTATGAAAGGCTTACATGGACTAGATCTTAGTTCAGATCAGCACCACACATGAGAACACTCTGCAAAACATTAACTAAGTGAACTGGAAACTTTGATATGTTTCTGACATTGTATAATACCAGGTTTTTCTAAGTTAGCTCTCGTTGGCTTACTCATGCTATTTCCCTTGATTATTTTCCACTACAGCCTTACAAACCAATAGGAACTATTTCATTGCCATGTTCAATACTATGGTTTCCTCTCTTTTTGTGCTACCATCACAAGGACAGTGGGAGGAAAGCTATTCTCTCTACATTTAAAAGAAGTTCTGGTGCCATGGGTACTTGCTGAATTGAAATGCTTTTTACACTTGGCACATTAAGCCATTCCCTAATACAGCAGGCAAACAATAATCAAGATAAAGACTTAGGTACATGAATAACTTTCATGCATTAGACTATAGTCTAATAATATACTATATAGACTATAGTCTAATAATACACTGAAGTCTATGCATTAGACTTCATTCAAGGGTTAATAATCCGCCCAGGGTTGAGGTCTGTGTGAAATGGCAAGATTTGTCTGAAGCTAAAAGGGGTGGTCTGTGCTAGCTTTCAACACCAGCAAATAAAACACCTTATTTTAACAAGATCACAAAGCAGAGCAATGCAATGTTGTTGCTATCACAATTTTCTGCCTGAATGTGTGTCTGTACGTATAACAAAATTAATCATTTTGTCCACATCAGCTTTCTTCAGGAATGTGACAATATCCAATTGTAAAAATATCAGTGAATTCCTACCTGAGGCAAGTTGAGGAGAATTCAGATTTTTTAGTGTTATAGCGATAAGCACCCTTTACTCAGAAGCACATTTTTGTCCTGTAAATAACATTTCTCTATTTGATTCAAAATCTTTTGGGCAGGTCCAGGCAATATTAGACTGGAAGCTGTTGAATGTGATGTTTCTTCCAACAGCCAGAGTGAGGAATAAGGAGCCAAGACATACTTGCCTTGCTAACTCATGTGCCTTTTCTTTTCCTCAGTTTACCCTCAATAGCACTCTTCTAATAATAGCTTGCTTTAATATTTGCAAGACATACTGAATGCATGTCACAAGTCTTGACATACATGAGAAAAGGCTTAACTGAAAACTTCTCCTCAGACTAAATACTTCAGCTCAAATTAGCAATTTGCATTAGAATCCACACACACTTCAGGCTAAGTTGTATTTCAAACTAACATAACTTTTTGCTCTATGACGAGAATAAGAGGACTCCAGTAGGAAGTACACACATCAGCACTTTCTTCTCCCTTTAAGCACAGCACAGGCTTTGAAGTAGCAACAAATAAGAACAGGTGTATTTTGTAAACAAATTTCTATATCAACTTTCAAGAGTCCCCCACAAAGTGATTAAAATACTCATCTTTGTTATTGTACAGAGTAACATAAATAAACAACTTTTTTTCAAATATATTAGGTTGATCAATTAGGCCTATTGCAGAAAGACTTGAATTAGTCTGATTAGTCTCGGCTACTTAAATTCAGAAGCAGATGCCTCACTTTGCAAGAGCAGTGATTAAAGGCTGCATTCACAAAAAAAAATTGGATTACGCACACTTAAGACAATACCTTCCATTTTTCAGCTCTCTCCCTCACAGCAGATGGTCCATACAATTACTGACTTCAAAAAAATCTCACTAGAACTCCTCCAAAGCTCACTTTACTTTTTGAGGCAAAGGTACGTACAAGTCGAGACTTTTTTCAAATGTTCTCCTCATATTAAGATTTATCACACAGGTCAAGAAAACCATTCACACAGGGTTGTAAGTCAAAATACAGTGCCTGCACATTCCCAGAAGAGTCACCCATATGGCTACTAGCAGCAAGGGAGAGGAAGAATAATAACATAAGAGCCTTGGCAGCAAATAAAATCCACATCTCACCCTCATAGCACTCTAGCCAGCACAAGCAAGTGAGAAAGCCAGGACTGAGAGATACAAAATGGCTTATTATCTACCCCAGAAGGCACAGCACTGCCAAGCTGCTCTTTATCAAGTCCTTAACAGGTGTAAAATTAGCACTTGTTATTAAAGACAATGGAGTTACATGTATTGCCAGCAGCTGAAGAAATGTGCTAGAATTGTTTTCACCTCCAGTTAATTCGGTGCCATTCAATAATGTGCATGAAGCCTGTAAATTAGAGAAGTGCCTCCTGAAGCATGGCAGAGAGCTAAGGAGTGTGTGAGCATCCTTTTTAAAACACAGGTGATTTCCCGAATGAAGGAATGAGGACCAAATCCTCTTTTCATCAGTACTGATGTAAGTTCAAACAAACTGCATTTACCTGAGTGTACTCTCAGGTAAACTTGTGCCAGCGCAATCTGTAACCAGAATCTGGAGCTGTCAGAAATCCTCATAAGCAAGTGCCAGTACAGTGCTCTTTTCATCTTTTCTAACCCCACAGAGCACAGAACCACTGGCTGCACTGATATTCTCTCTTCTCAGCTACTTACAATTCATTCCTGGGAATAAAGCAGAGAAAGGTGTTATTTACTGAGAATAGCAAAACCCTATTCCAGATGTATCTCATTATAGGCAGATCTCATTATAGGCAGACGACCTCAGGTTTAGGACAAGAAGTCACTGAATCACTCAGGACTGTGTAGCTTCATTGTGTATTTTTCTGTTCTAATATCCTTCTCAGCTCTGAAAGCAAATTATTTGGACAAATACTGCACATTGGAATGCATCTAACTGCTGAGCCCTATTATTCAATAGCACTCTACATCTCACCACTCTCCCCCTTTCCGCAGTAACTGGGAGAAGGGTTGGCCAACATCAAACAAATCTGATCAAGGACAGAAATCTCAGTGATAATTACATTCCCACAGGGTTTCATGAAAACTGGCAGTGAGATAGAGGAGGAAATTAACTCCTCCACCAAGGGGAGGCAAGTCAGGCATCTCGCTATCCCTGTGGCAGCAATTGGTCAGGCAGCCCATGCACAATTTGCTCTGTACTAGCCAAGGCACACGCTGCCTTTTGTCTGCAGGGACTGACACTGGGAGCATGTCAGGAGATCAGCTTTAGTGGGAAGGGGTTTTAAGCCCATAAGAATCCGTGCTACTCTGCTCCTCCTGCCATATACCATGCACAGCCTGAAGTGCAAGCCATGGGACAAAGCTCTCTTGTTTTAGTATTATTATATTACTGGTGTGTGGGAATGGTGCTGGTCTAGTGCAGAACAATCAACTCAGAGAGAGTTACTAATAGGCACAGGTTCTCTTCTGCTCTAGTGTTCTGTAGTTTTCCTAGTGTCATTTTATGATGCAGTCAGAACATGTCTGAAACACCCAATATAAAAAACAAACTGTGCTTCTATTCAAAGGCTTTTGGACAAGTTCAGGTTTGGACAAAATGGATGCCTGTTTGCTAAGGTATGAAACATCTTACCACTGTCTTTGGTTCATCATCCATCCTAGAGGAGGCAAAAACCAACATAAAGCAAATAAAAAGAGCAGTTTTTTTTTATACAGAGCAAATCTCCAGCTCTTGTTGGATTGATAGGTGTGGTGAGTCACCAGCACATTGCCAGGGCTGTCAAGTTGTCACTTTAGCTGGCTGCAGTACAAAGCTGAGTCCTTCCACATGGTCACCACTCCCCTCTCTGCGTGCAAATAAAGACTACAGCCTTTTCACTCCTTTTTCCAAATGCACAGGGAAATCTGTTATTTCTTCATCAGTCTTGCATCCCCCTGGGCAATGGGAGTGCTCATCATCTGATGCATGTAAATGCTAACAAAACTCCCATCTTGACATTAAATGGTTTAAAACCTATAAAATGGCAAATGCAGCATAATAATGACAAAAACTGGCAGGTTTCAGGTGGCCTACAGGGTTCTGCCATGCTGGCAGGAACATCTGTGACATTGCTAAACTAGCCCTGGGACTTCCCAAAGACTGGAAATTAGCAGGAGAACTTCAATTATCGTCTGCTTGCCACAGATATTTCTGTCAACCAGTAGAGCTTCTCAGTCATGCACTGACCCTCCCCAGCCTGCGTGGGTGCACTTCAGAAAGGAAAAGGAGCAGCAGGTTCCTTAGAAGAGTTCATGCCAGTGCGCTGCAGGCTGGCAAAACTCATCACTCATTCACTCTGATAAGATGATAGCACAGCAAAGGCAAGGCTTATGCAACACCTTTGTAAACACAGAGCCATGCTGGCTTTGTTGAAGTATTGCCACATTTTAAACCTATTTACAAACAACAGAACTACTGCAGCATGTTGCAGGGGTAGGTTGCAGGCAAATCACCCCCTGAAAAGCATCCAGGGCTCAGTGTAAGCAGCAACATGAGTGGCAGCCACTTGAAATGCATGCAACAACTTGCACTGGTCCTCAAGTGCTGCCAGCAGCCTTGCCCCTCAGTTATAATCAGCTGGAAAAGTATTAACCAGCTGCATCCATGCAAAGAGCAAAGAGAGGCTTTTGCCAGGGCCTCGGCATTTCCAAAGGGTCCCAGTTAGTTTGCACACAGTGCTGTCAGACTGCTGTGCTCCTTTCCAGCCTGATTATTAACATTGCTAATGGGGAGAGGCCTTGGAGGACAAGGACTGTAGAGCTGCATGCCTGGTGCACACAGAGCCAAGATTCCTGGCCATATTCCCAACATATACAGCCCTATCTACTACATTAATGGATTTTATATCAGAGATTCAAACAGTGCATCCAAACTGTGGAAGGGTTAATTTTACAAAAAAGTTCAATCCTATATTTACAGTTCACACACCTGAAAAGGGATCTTTAGTTGCTATAGTAAGCTAGTCAGTGTGTTCTCAGAATATTGGAAGACTTTCCTTACCTAGACCTGGATAGATTTCCTAGTTCTCATTTTGGAGGAAACATAAGTGAGACATATGATTGAAGTTGAATGCTTTAATGCTGTTTCAAATCTTGGTTTGTGTTGGGTCACCCATCTATCAAGGACAACCCCATCAAGAAACTTCATTACCATTACACAACTAATAGTAGACTGCATTTACAATAGGATAATTAGTAAAGAAGAGCAGGAAGAAAAGGGAGAGAGAGTTTGGATACTAAAGAGCAGATCAGAGACCAAGTGAATCATCCAAAGAGGAAACAGCAAGAATTGACAATGTCCTACTGAGCACTTAAAAACTGAGAAAAGGAGAAAACAGGGAAACCTTGTGTTTGCAAAAGTGTTTTAGAAAATTTCTAAACAAAAGCTATACATAGGGAGTTTGTGAATTATTTGGTTGGTGGGAGTCTGAGCTGAAATTTGACCAAGCACATAAACAGGGGAGCAACACACTTCACTCCTTGTGCTTGCCCAGAATGAGAAGCTTTGCAAAGAAGTGCACAGTCCATATACTGGCATTTTCTTCCATGGATGTATTTGTACACACCATTACATTTTCTTCCTCCTGTTTCTCTCCCCAAAAGCCAAATCAAAGCTGTCCCTCATTTCCTGTTGCATAAATAAGTAACATTATCTTCACTTTGAAAACTGAGCAGTTTGAAAACAGCAGCCCATTGGAGCCTGTCTGTAGGGTTTCAGCTGCCACAGCTGAATGTTCTTCTCTGTATTCAGCAAAGCACATTGGAAGAGACATATTTTTAAGAACTTTTATGAGCTCAATTTGAAGTCAAACACAGTAGTCCACTTTGTCCTTCCCTCTCTCATTCCCTATTTAGGCTAAAAAATTGTGTTTGTACAGCATTGAGCCCCATGAGACTGAAGCCTTTAGGTACAAATGTATCTCATTTAAATGGTAATATACAACAAAATGAGTGGCACTCTTCAAAACAAGCAGCATTTGTAAGTGTGTCTCTGCCGGGTGCTGACAAATGGAGGGTCATGGTTGCAGGCAAAGGGAAAGGTCTCGGCGAGACAATATTTAAAAGTCAGTTTTTCCAGTCAAAGGCCAAAATCTAAAATGTCTGCTTATTTCTCTACTGCCTGTGCCCTGAAGCACTGTGCCTGCCTCCCAGAGAGCAGCACACGAGGACTCCAAAGGTATTTCCTATACAAGGTCAGATCAATTAAAATGTGCTTTAAATAGAGTCACGTGAGCCATGTGCAGAACTCCACAGCCGGGTTAGAGCCCCGACGCACTGCAGGGCAGAGGCTGAGACAATCTGCTGACCTCGGGTAGGAAAGCCAGATAACAAGGAGGCAGGACCTGCTTTTTCCCTGCCCTGGGAATGAAGGCTTTGATCCTTCTGGTCATCTAATATTGCTTTAGCACCAGAGATGCCAGGAGTTAACTAGTCACCTGGTTCTTTTCCTGCTGAAGTCAACAGCAGAACTTCAAAACCTAGTCTTTCAAAAGTCAGGGCAAGCTCTTTTAGCTGTCCCAGAAAGCCCAAGCAGAAAAGGAGCTGCTGCTGCTGCCATCCTTTTCCAGACCTGATAGGAAGCTCCCAAATAAATGAATACATTAAATAAATAAATGAAGCAAGACCTTGTCAGAGTGAAGTCGTAATGGTTCATGCCAGGGCCTGGGCTGTCCACTTGGAAGACAAAGCAAATAAAACATGTCTGAGAGACCTTCTTAAAAGCAAGATTTGAGAGGTCCTATTCTCAAGAGGGAATATTGCTATAAAAGTGCAGCATGCTACTGAGTAAGTGTTGATGCAGTGGAGAGATGGCAGAAATGTTATTTGTCTGCTGTAAAAACACCCCTTCATTCTCCACCCCACAGTCTAGTGATGCCTGCCCTTCCGTCTCATAGAAGGGTCCCAGGAAAATCCTAAAACCAGGAATGACCTGTCTCAATCTAAATTCAGAAGCAAAAGACATATAAACAAGGTTAAAGACAGGCTGCTGAGAGAGTGCATCACCTGGAGCCCCTATGTGGGTTGCTCTAAAATATTCCCCTCCCCTTGGCTCCATGCTGCAGATGTCCCACCCACCCTCTGCTTCTGGGGAGGCTCCTGGGGAGGGAAACAAGGAGTGAAGCCATTGGCTTCCCTCTAAGCTACTCTAAGGTCACCGTCATGCCAAACACACCCTGTCATCCAGCAGTTCCCCTCAGGTCTGGTAATAAATCTCTGAGCATTTACACTGTCAAGGGTTATGTCTTATTCTGTGTATTTCACAAGCATATTTCTGGAAGTCAAATTCTGTATGAAGATGTGAGATGCTACACACAGGAGCAGCCTGGAAGGCAGTTTCTGCATTCTAATTTGCACTTGTGATATCATTGCACATCAGTATCTTTCTTTTCTCCTAAATACCACTGATAAATAAAATTATTTTAGCAGGATTTTCATCTGGTGAAAGTCAGGGTAGCTCTGCTGAACCTCTGCTAAAAGAATTTATACCATCTGAAGCCCTGGAGAAAAAAAAAAAAAAATACAAGTCGATGGGCCATAAGCCAAAATTGGAGTGTTTTGCTGGATACAGACCAGATTTACTTGCTTGCTTAAACAGGTGCCTAAGTGCTGTAGTGAAGTGGGTCCCAAATATGAAAGCATTTTTTATTTATGTCCACTTCTGCCAGCCTGGACATCTGATACAGAGGTCATCTTATAGCTAACATTTTTGTCTTAAACCCTGCCTATAGCCACACTATAGAACAGCTGCCTGTGGAGTTATGTTCCACACATAACTTTAAAAATAAAATGCAAGTGACTGGAAAATGTGGGTTTATAACTAGAAAGAGAATACAAGGGTACCTCGAAATAGAAATGAATGAAACATTTTCTGCATGCTGAGAAAATGAGAAAAATCACAATCTTTTATTTCAGCTGCATTCTCTTTTAGTATTGATGTTTCAATCTTGCAGTTACAGTGTCCTAGAACTGCCTTAGCTGGAACTGGTTAGACCAGAAGCACTGTACGGGAAAAGGGTTTACACATACATTAAACAAGTTTTTGTCTACAGGGCATTTTATTTCTCTATAGGGAATCTATGTTTGTGCTAACTGCAATTCCAAACACTCGAAGCAATGTCCCCAGCTGAAATCCCATCTCCCAGGAGTAGTTTTATGTATTGAACCACGATCATTGAATGGGAAAAGGCAAAAGTAAGCTTGGAGGCCAGGTCCAGAACACAAGTTCTTCCTCACTTTTTCCAGTCCCTGGTCACCAGATGAGAGTCCTGCCTTCTCACTTGATTTCTGTTCCAGTCCATGCTTCATCTCCTCCTGAAAGAGGCTTGACCATGTGGGCACCTCTCCTCTCCTTGTCCCTCACACACAGGCAAGTTCACCTCTGGCCTCCTCATGAAACCTCGTGAGATGTGAAGTTTGAGGAAAAGGGAATTTGTGTCCCTGAAATTTAATCTTTAAGCTTTGAATCACCATTGCACTTGTTCCAAAAAACCCAACAGCTGTCAATACTTTTTTTTCCCTGTTGTTGAGAAATAGGTGTGATGTGAGCTGCTTGATAAACTGGGCCATCAAGGGACTGTGAAAGTGTTGCCCCAGCAAGGAGAAGGTGAGGGATTTAATGGGAAGAACTGCAAGCAAAGGAGAAAAAATTCCAGTGTGAACTATCCCTGCCAAAAGTTATTCAGGCAGCTCTCCAAAGCCAATGGGTTTCTAAAGTTTTATTTGATACCGTAACAAGCTCAACACAATAAGGTGTTTGAGTGTGCAATTTAATGGTTATCTTAAACCATTAAATTTAAATAGACAAGGAATTAAATAAAGCACTCAGTTTAATTTTGAAATTTTTATGTGTAATCCGATATAATTAAGTCTTTGTAAAATAGACTCAAATAATAAACTAAGTATTTATTTGTATAAGTATTAGCTAGTCAGAACTGCAACAGCTAAAACAGTAAGCTAAAAGATTATCTCAGCTCTTGAGATATGAAAGATAATTTACTACCCCCAACTACTTATGAAGAACTCTATTTGCATAGGGAAAATTCTGTATTTCATTCATCAGTGCCTCACCTTATTTTGCATCTCAGGCTTGTTTTGTGCCACCTAGCCAGAGGCTAAATGCATTTAATATACAGATTATTGTCATGTTGACAAGGAATTCAGTAGCCCTGAAATGTCACATTTGTTTCTTTGTGGCAAACATAACTATAGTCAGAAACGAAAGAGAGAATATCAAAGGATGAAATTCTGATCAGCAAACACTATACAGGGGAATATTTAAACCAGTTATCAGGTTTATGGAAACTGGGATGAATGATTATCAGCTTGATTTTTATTTCAGAGGACAGTATTGCCAGGGTGGGGAGAAACAATGAAGACATCCAAGGAAAGGATGAGGTAGCCAGCAAATAAGTAAAAGAAACAAAAGCCCTTGGGTTCATTCAAGATGGTGTTAGAGGCTGCCTTGAGGAAGAGTGTGTGCCCAGCCTTGCTGTGCCCAGTGCTCACAGGTCCCACAGGTCACCTCATCCTGCCACAGCACCCCTGAGATGTGCATCTCCAGAGGACAGGGCAATGGCACCAGTGCAGAACCAAACACCAAGTGCAGAGCTCCTCATTAATACATTCTCCTTTTGCCATCATGTTTGTGGAGGTCTTCCCTTTTGCTAATAAATATTTGTTCCACAGCATGCTGCTTTTTTTTAATTGTTGTTTTTATTTATCTAATCCTCGCTCTGAAAAGCAATTGAATGTATTTAATCACAATGTATTGAATCACTACATGGTTTTGATTCTATATCTGAAGAACTGTGACTTTCTGCACACAGAAAGTAAATTTAGATGGAATTCACAAGTTAGTAAATATAGCTGGTATTTGAGGGTATCAGCAAAGGGATCCTCCAGAAATTCTAGATGCCATATTCCCTTGCATACAACCAGCCACAGTGCCAAGTATCAGTAAATATGGTGCACCCTTTTCCAGGGATAAACGAGAGGGATAGAGAAGGGGACTCTTTGTAACCCATAAAGTCAAAAAGCTATTTAAGCATCAAACTCTTGCTCTGATTCTCCCACTTCTCCAGCTGCAGAATGAGGAGGAAGGAATTTACCCCACCTCACACGCTTCTTGTGAGGGTAAGAAAACAGTACATGGATGCCATGCTGTTAGGAGAGAAAAAGAGGGAGGGGAAAACTTCCCACAGATCTGCCTTTTGGCCAAATGGCTGGAAAACACTGGAGCTGCTGTCACTAGAAGCTCAAGCTTTACATGAACCCTGTCTGGGAAGCTCCAGCCAGCATCAGGAGCTGAGGACCAGGCACAGCTGCTGTCCAGCCAGGGAGCAAACACAGCAGTGTCACAGAGGAATGAACGGAGCAGGTTGTCATGATGGACCTGTGGGGCCCAGGGCTTGATTCCACTCCCTACTCTTCTTGTGATTCCAGCCCCATTTTTAATTGCTTTTTCTCATCAGGGAAAACAAGTATGTGAGCCACAGGTCTTTGTTCTGTAAACTATCAAGTGCTAAGAGAATACAGGCATTATCACTGCTATTTATTTCACCCTTTGGTGTTTTGTCTCTCTTTCCTGATTGGTTTATGATGACGAATGTCAGAACTCTGTTCCCAATTATACACCTCTTGGGCAAGGAGACAATGCAATGTGACATTTAACACAGTGTACCAGAGACCACCCTCCCTGTTCTGAATACTAAAATCACATACACAGCAAAAAGCACTCGTAACAATAGATGTATCTTTTATTCACAGATAAAAACTGAAGCAAGCCGTTATAATACATATTTATACAAAGGATTTGAAAAAACCATAAAAAGGAAGATGATTAGAAAATATGATTCATTATGAAATGTGGTATTACATACACTATTAAACCTTTTCAAAAGTATTTGTTTGGCAACAATTTATATCAATAGTTTCCACACTTAAGTGGCCTCCTTCAAAAAAGCACAAATCTCATGCAGCATGTATAAACTTGATCCTGAGGGTTTGCCTTCCTTAGAAAAACTGTAAAAAGATATACTATTTGTCTTAAAAGTTCAAAATGCAAATGCTATATTTATAGTCAAAACTATATAAAAATATGGACCTAACTTAACATTTACAAAAACTTTTTGCTCCTTTTTTTTTTTTTTTTTTGCTTGTTTTATGGTTTTGGTAATAAACATAACTCTCAATTCCTGCAGTCAAGAGAGGAAAAAAGAGAACCAAAACCAACCACAGTGCCCTTTGTAGACTTCCTCACATAAAGTTTACGACTCCAAAAAAGACCAGGTCTGTGAAAAGTGAGGTTAGTAACCAAGGAATTAGGTAAGCAGTTAATATATATCTATATATGTATATATAAAATGGAAAACAAACATTTATTTTGATCTGAAAAAGTAATAATACAAAACCTGAAGGTAAAACAATCATCTCAAAATGCCATAATACTCCTTCTCAATAGATAAATGTTCATAAAAATATCTTGAACCCTAACCAAGAAAACAATTATAATACAATTTTAATTCTGCTACATAAAACAGCTTTTCTATGAAACAAGAAGGCAAGTTCAGGTATGAAAACATAATTTACTTATTGCTTTTGCTACAATGTTGTTTGTTTTTACATATAGTCATAAATACACTATACAGTATAAAATATTTCGTAGGAATACATTTTGTGGTCTGCTTAGGTTTGCTGGCTTTAATTCTAGCACCAAATACAAAAATGAAAATCAAATGAACTTTAAAGGCACTTGCATTTCATGTTTGTTAACATCAGAGTTTGTACTAAATTTCTTCGCTTCCCTCTGGTAGAAGCAATATTTGATCCTACTTTTACCTTTGTACAGCTCAGGCCACATTGAGGCACCAAATTATTTATGAACATTCCCATTCCTCAGCTGTTTCTTTCTCTTACAACATTCAGTGTTGCTTTTTAGTCTTCACCTTTCCTCCTTCACTTCCCAGCTACTTTATCCGTTTATTTCTTCATGTCGGACGACCCAGCTTCACTTCCCTCAGTCCCTGGAAAAACCTCTCTTCAAACCTCCACCTCCCGCACTCCATCCTGCACATCGCTTATCCCGATGTCGAAACACGTCACTATCATGATATGTGACTTGCACAGATTTACACACTGCTCCAGTTCTTCTGTCACTTGTTCCAGTGCCTCCAGGTACTCCTGTGACTCCTTATCAAGATCAGGATCCACTTCAACTGTCAGACAAAAAAACACTGAGTAAGAGAAACAGCTTATCATAAACATTATTCTATCACAAAGCAGCCAACATGGTAGAGTAAAATTTATTTTCTCTTGAACTAAGACTTTTTTCCCTGCTTTGTTGAGCAGATACAAAACTCTACCTTGAAGCTCCAGTTATGCACAACACTCAGTCTGGGAACAAATCTCATCCCTCAATTTCCCAGTAATAACATGGATATGGAAACAATATTTTCCTTCTTTGCAAAGAATAATAATAAAAGACTAATAAAATCACATTTAGTATTAATGGCACAATTTTAATGTCCTCTTCTGGTTGGTTTGTATGTTTTTTTTGTTCAAATAGCATATTACAGAAATACAGATTGAGTCACAAGTCAATTCAGCAAAATATCTTAGCAAGTGATTAAGTTTTTCAGTGGGACTGCTGACATGCTGAAAATCTAGATCATACTGCTGTTTTTGCAAAATACTTACAGTCTTCTTTCCACTTATTTGGATCCACCATCAACCTGCACTTTGTCTCTTCCAACTCTTCCTTCAAAAGTTCGTGCTTTGCCTTTATTTCTCTGATTCGCTGCTGGCGCCTCTCTAGTATCTTCAGCTTGGTATGGAAATACATCAGACCCTTTTAAGACACAGAAAGACCATTTCATGAATTTTCCTGTTGTGAGCTGGCCTATAATACTCTGACAAAAATTGCTCCCAGCTCACTACTTGTAAGAGTGAGCAGGTGGGTTGTTTTATTTAGTTGTGGGGTTGGTGGGATTTTTATGGGTTTTTGGGGGGTCTTTTTATTTGAAGCTTGCATTTAGGGATTCTAATCTAGAGGAACTGCAAGCTACATCACTTGAGCATTTGTTGCACTTCTCTGAATTAGCAAGCATCTCTTAATGCATTCTGAAATTACTACTGTTTGTAGATATTTTTTTTTTCCAGTACTGAAAATTATAAACACAGCTTAATGATAATGTCAGAGTTACAGTTAATAATAAAACATGAATTCTTATTTTCTAAAAAGCATTCCTACCTTCTCAACATCCTGGAAAGGCTATTACAAAAGAAAGGGGAAAAAGGCATCAGTAGAACATAGAATTCTGGTCTCTAAAACAGAATTAGCTGAAGTGTTTTCCAATTACAAAGTAAGTTAAACTCAGTATATCCCTGGTTTAACAGAATCCTGTCATTTACATAAAGAGTTAATGACCCTATCGTTGAGGGATGCTGTAAGGTTCCACAAGCCAGCCTAGGATTATGAAGTCTTCTTATAATGTATTCATTGGTAACTTCCATTTACACCATCAGTCATGTTAGACACAATTAATTTTAGACAGTAATCATTTTCATTTTCTGTGTTAAGAGTACCCCAACATATGAATTGTAAAATTAATAATTATAGTGCTTTAATTGCACTCAATTTCCTGAACACCATTCTGGCATTCAAGCAAGGACTTTGTCTGTATATTGTAATTTAAGTTGTCTACAGTTGTAAAATATGTGCTGACCTCAGTTTCCTCTTGTCTGTGTCGCTGTAATCGTTCCACATCATCAATCTCATAAACTTTAATTTCAAATGGCTCTTTCAAAGTGCCTGGCAAAGGTGGTAGATCAACCCATTGGCCAGTGACACTGGGTTTTCTTCCCAAGGAGGCAGCATCTGGCAATGGTGCAGGAATCAGTCTGCGACGCTGGAGACCTAAAACAAAAACAAACATTCCTCAGGATCTAAAAGACTAACACACTGCAGAGAACATACTGCAGTGAATTAAAGAAAGATCTAGGTTCTCAGTATACTTAGGAAAAAATGCTTTTCTTGATCTTTTCCTTTTAGTAAAATACCCTCAGGCTGCTAATTGAGGTACTGCCTTGACAAAGTAGGTTTCATTTGGTTCCCAGATGGAGGCAACAGCAGTTCCTCTCCCAGAGCAGATGTCTGAACATCAGTTCTTTATTCTCTCCTTGCAGAAATATTTTGCCTGGACTGATTTTTCTTTGGTGGACTACAATGTTTTTCATTACCTTGCAAAGGCAGTGAGATAAGTGAATAATCTGAAACTAGTACTGATAATGACTTACTTATCTGGAAATCTTCTGCTCCCCCAGTTAAAGCCAAGCCAGACTAAGATCCCTGTCACTGCACTCTATTTTTGCAAAGCTCAAACAGCTCCCTCCAGTACTACTAACTGCTATTTTAGGGTGCTAAATACCAGCTGTTTTCAGTGATTTTGTGGGATTGAGAGGCATTCAGAAGGCATCAACGAAGCTGCAACTTGAACACTTCTAATGTTGAGACATCTCACACCTTTGCACCAGCACCCAGAAGCTCAGTGCATGACAAAACTCAACAATTCTGTGAGCCTTCAATAGAATGCTCCCAGATTTTCCAAGCAAATCATACTGCTCCACTATGCTTCTGCTAGGGTTCACGTTTCATGAAGCAGAGAACGACTTATATCCTTCAGAAATGCAGGAGCTGGCACTCTGGTGCCCAGAAGGTTTTTTGTGATTATTAAGTCTCTTGTGATTCTCTGAAAATCTGACCTTTACAGTACATGTCTCAAGCATGAGTACATGCACAGAGCTGGTCAAGCAACATTAAAAAGCCTGCAGCCCAATCCTTAAGAAAAGAAGGGCTGAAGGCCACCAGAAGCAAGCTGAAATGACACAAGGTAGCACTAAGTGGAAGCTGGCTTTAGGTGACTGGTGACAATAAATTTAGCACTTAATTGCCTCTTCTTATTAAAAACTAACTCGGAGGTGAAGAATCTTGTTTCTTCTGCTCTTACGAAAGGGAGCACATCAAACAGACAAGGCAGCTCTGCTCAAAGGACATGCTGCCAAAATAACTTCTGGGCTGAGACCTCTACAGGAGATGTAAGCACAAGTTAAGGCTGTCAGATAAGCCCTGTCACGAACTCCAACATGAAATGAAGACAAAATCCCAGCAGGCACCCCCAAAGCAGCACACCTCTGGTGATACTCCAAAAGTTACCTGCTTTACATATTCTTAAGAAAAACATCCCTCATTCTTAATTGCATCCTTGCTGATTTCTAAGTAACAAGAACAAAATGAGAATGTTTTCAAAAGAGGAAAGCTCGATTCTACTTCTACAAAACCATTCTCACAACCCAAATCCATTCAGCCTGAAACACCACTAAGGTCCTGTTGGATGAAGCCACACACTGTAACCCTGACCCTGTAACTGCTGACAGGAGATCCCTCTGAGGAGGACACCAAACAGATATGGTCAAACATATGCAATAAGCAGGCAAATTTCATTTCTCCAAGAAATGGGAACCAAACATCATTTCTCTGTGAATGACGTTACAGGATAAGGGGACAGCTTTACAGTGACATACATGGGAGTAAGATGTGTCCTTAAATCTAGAGACTCCAACATAGTCTGGTGTTACATAATCTATTCAAAGAATATCTAATAATGTGCAAAGATTACAATTATTTTAGAACAGTAACAGGACTGAACCAAACATTTCTCATAAGAAATATTTGTTGCACTTCCTGGTAAACTGAATTTCATGCATAAAACACATTATTTTCTCAAAGTCTACAGCACTCCAAAAAAGTAATACATAATTTACAGACATAGAGCAATTACAACTGGAAAAAGAAATAGTTTGTCATTTTTAAAGACCGTATAAGTATTTCCTGGGGCAAAAACAAATACAAATCCATCAGTGGGTAATGCCTTCTCAATATGTGTGCTACTTATACAGCTGTTGATATTGATTTGTGGGAAAGGTTTAAGAGGCAGATATGCTATGGAAAGAGAAGAGCAGCAAATATTACGCTAAGTTTCCAAAATGATTGATCACTTGCTGAAGCAACTCAGTTTCCTTAACCAGAAAGCCCCATGAGATCGACTTCATTCATTTGGTTTTACTGCCAGAACTGAGCATCGTGGGTATCTACAGGGATTGCAGTAATTGCTACTTCCCAACCAGAAGTTCAGACCCAGCACATTGCTGATAATAGTTCCTACTTATTTCCAACAGTCAGGATGCCCAGGTTGCTGAAGGAGGCTGCAGGTCATGATCTACATGGCACTGGTTGCCATTGGCTCTTTACAATACCACAGTATCTCAACCTAGATCTGAGAAAATGTCACTGTAACACCAACCATATGAGCCAGATTACAAATACACTTGGACTGCAGCTGCACTTACATGAGCACCAGCAGTGAGAGCAGTAAGAAAAGGCACCAAAGGGAAGGAAAGGGGACCTGACCACCATATGCCCACTTTTTCTTGGCATGGTCAGACACACTGAGCCAGAGTTGCCTCTTCCAAGCAACTCTTCCAGTCAGTTTCCTACTGCGTATACTATCCACACACACAAAATTTCTTAATATAAATACTATTCTTAATATAAATACTATTAGAGTGCAATACAATAATGTTGCGACCAGCTAGCAGCATTAACCTAGGAGTCACTGCATCTTACACACACGCCCTACTGCTCTAAGCCTAATCTGATGCACATCTAGCAATCCTCATTAATTCACACTCTTCTCCCCTCCCAGCCTTTCCTTTGTTTCTAAACTACAGTCCCAGAAGTTCTCTCTGGCATTCCCTCACAGACACCCAGCAGCAGAGCTCCTCCTCTCCTCACTGCCCTTCTCTCACCAGTCTTCCAGGATCACTCACTCAAACCTCACAAAAACTCATCAGCACTCAGCCAGCACCTCACTTTTCCCAGCCCACCCATAACACCCTCCTGTTAGGGCCACCCTGGTCCTGGCCCTGCTGAGGGAGGAAAGAATGTCCCCCAGCTGCCAGCAGCCACCTGCCGCCTCCTCCCTTGCAGGAAGACTGCCGGCACCCCGGGGCACCCACACCTTTCTTGCCCTCTCCACCACAGCAGCTGTGTCACACCTGCAGCTTTGAAGTAAAATAAATGACAAGTAGCTGCTGTCACAGCAATACACATGCACACACAAGCGCATGCAGTCAGTCCACCTCCCTGCTTTGAGCTCCCTCCAAGCCTCCTGTCCTCCATGCCAGAGATGCCACAAAACGCCTCCATCCTCAGGATGCAGTGGGGCACCAGCGAACACCCGGCCACCTGCCCCTTCCTGTCTCACCTGTTGACCGTTTCTTGGGGGATTTCAGGCTCCTCATGCGACCCGGTGACGACATCCCGCTCTCGCTCATGGAGTCGTGTGCCGAGGAGGCACTGCCGGTGGCCTCGCTGTCCCGAATCATGCTCTCATAGCCGCTGCTGCCGCCACTGTGGTAGAACAGGGCCGTCCTGCCCATGGCTGGTGGCAGCTCTCCGCTCAGGACGCTGCTGTTGTCACTGCCGTGCCCGCTGCTGTAGCGCTGCGGCCGCCGCGGCGCCGTTATCTTGCTGTAGGGAGACGGCAGCACCGGCACCTGTGACTTCTCGTCGCTGAGGTTGATGCCACTGTCATTGCCACTGTCAGAGTCAGTGGAGCCTCGGAAGTGTCCCGCCTTGGCAGAGCCGCCCGACACCAGCTCGTTCACGCGGCTGTTGGCTGCCCTCATGGCCTGCTTGGTGCCCATGATGGTCCCGCGGCCGGGTTTGCCACTGACCGGCTGCACAGAACGGGGGGCTGCCTTCCCACCAGGGGCCATGCCAGAGCCCTTCCCTGCAGGCTGTGCCAGGGACTTCACAGAGGAGCTGAGAGACTTTGACCCACTGGCAGAGAGGCCCCGGTTTTTATTCCCGTTGGCTTGCACCTTCTGGTTAGCTGTGGGTTTTGCCTGGTTGTTTTTACCAGGTGCGGGGGCGGTGAAGGGCAGTGGTAAACCCATACTGGAAGCAACAGGAGGGACCCCTAGCCTGGGGACAGAGCGTCCTGCCCGGCTGTTGCCAGTGCTCCCACTGTCCCTCACCATGCTTGCTTTGGATCCAACTGATGTCAGGCTGTCACACCTCTCCAGAGACATGTGGCTCCCATATCGGTGAACAGTTTCACTCTTTGACGCCTTCACCTTTAAGCTGGATGTCATCTTGGGCAAAGAGTGGTCACCCTTCAAGTTCATTTTGCAGCTGGCACTTTCACTAAAGTAAGAGCCAGCTTTCAACCGCAAATCAGCTTCGTCTTCAGCCTTTGGTGTGGCAGCTCTGGCAAAGTCCAGGCCAGAAGCTTTCACCCCACCATTACCCAGACCAACAGGTTTCTGCTCCAGGCTCGATTTGCGCACAGGAGGTGTTGGAGGTGTCGGCCCACCTGGTCTGGGCAACATGGTTGATTTCTGTGGTGTGTTCTTCTTTCCCAGGGACGATTTCAAGCTGCCAGTGGCCAAGGGAGCATCCGAATTCCCTCGGGTCACACACTCTGGCAAAGTACTGTTAGTGTGTGACACTGGCATCACTCCCAGTGTGGTGGCTCCTCTCTTCAGCTGCGGTATCTTCATCACAATTTCTGACTTCTTGGCAGCTCCACTGGAGGATTTGCAGGCCATTTCACAACCATCCACAACCCTCTGCGAACAGGCGAGCATAGTCTGTGACTTTGTTGGCTTGGATGCTGTGCCAAAACCCTGGGCAGCTTTTTCTGGCTGCTTCTCAGTACCAAACGTGTAAGGTTTTGGAGACAGCAGTGACTCTGCAGGTTTTGCTTCCAAGTGATAATCAGTGCGTAACAGCCAAGGATCTTCAAATATACCATGTGGATTCTGCAGCTCTTTATAGCTGAGAACAGTATTATTGTGGATTGGAGAAGAGGTAGTTTTTGTTTTCCTAGGAAGACTAGAATGTATTGTTTCTATCACAGGCGCATCACGAGAATTACTAAATTTAATTTTTACTGGCTGATCAGTGACACAAAAAGCACTTTTTATCTGAGATGCTTTGGTAGTTTCAGAGGTTTGAGGGCTTTTACCAATGCCTGAGGAAAGCTTGCTGGAACTCAAGCTATCACTCTCCAGCTCAGAGAAGCAAAATCCACTGTCATTGAGAGCACTTTTCAGGGGTACACATAAATGGGATGAGTCCAAGTTGAAGGGTTCCTCGGACTTATTACAGTTGTAAGATGACTGTGCGATAAAACTGTCACTAGACTGGGCTCCATCACTTTCAATTGTACAAATGCTGACTTCACTGAGCCATGAACTGATGGAGGAACGTCTGCTGCTGGTAAACGGATCCTTAGCAAAGGGCACAACAATATCAATATTTACACCAGTAGAAGTCTCCTGTGAGGTATAAGCATCAAACTCATCATTTATGCTGCTGATAATACTGACCGGCCTCGAACCCGATGCAAGGGCCTGAAGGGAGCAGTCACTGTTAAAGCTAATGATACTGGAAGGTCTCCCATTATCCATAATTCCACTAATAGAGAGCTCTTCCACCACTGTGAAAACAAGCTCATCCTCTCCATTCAGCTCAACAGGCTGCTGCAAAGTCACTGTGGTGGTCAGTATATCCCGATCGAAACACTTCCCTCTGAATGCTGACCTGAAGCTGTGTACCTCTATGGCACCTGACTGACTCTGGGTGTTGCTACCAACAAGGAATGTGCTTCCTAAAGGGTTTTGATCAGGTTTATTTCCCATCTGTTTGCTCATTCCCACAGGAGGAGTCCGAACTGCATTGCTACTGTCCAGCTCCAAATTCTCAGCTTTGGAGCTTGGGGAGTGTTCCCTCTGCTGTGGAGGGGGAGGTGCTGGGCTTGGCAAGGGTCTCTTCATGTACAAGGACTTTTCGTTGGTGACACATTCAGCTGTGGCCTTATTCTGCTCTGGATTCCTCAAAGGGCTACACGTTGAAGTCTGCAGGGAATCAGTGATTGTCTCTCTCTCCCCCTCTAGGACAGAGTCTATTATTTTGTTGTCAGCTCTGTTCTGCAGCTTGGAAAGCTCTGCTTTCAAGTGAGGTGTGCTATTTTCTTGACAGTTGCCATTGCCACCCCATGGTGCAACAGCCTGGAAAGGAAGGTTATATCCTTTTTTGGGAGATGCAGTTTCTTGCGGAATCAGTTTCTTAAATCCTCCAGAAGGAGAGGATATTTTTTCCTTTATCAACTTAGACTGTGCATTTTCTGTACTTCCAGGAACAGAACTACAATTGGACCCAACAGAGATTTCTCCACAAGCAAATTTCATGGGTTCCTCACTTCCATCAATGCACTCTAACCTTTCCTGCAGTTCAGCAAAAGTGTTGCATTTGAAATGGTCCTTGTCGGAACTCCTACTAATAGCAGAATTGTCTTTATTTCTCTTCTTATTTAGGGACGGGATAATGGGAACAAACTCTGGTGGCCCCTCATTATCTGTCAATTCCCTGTCAGACAAAGCTGCACCGTTGGGACCAACATAGATGACAGTATCACAAGACTGTTCACTGCTGGAGGAATAATCAGGATCACTGGATATATTCAGGACAGGAAGGTCAGGGTCAAGGGCAACAGTTCGTGGGTGGAATGGTCGCAAATGGGGCGGTCTCCGGACATGTCCTTCTTCACACGAACTCTCTCCTCCAGAGGAGCTGGATGCATACTGCAAATGACAAGTAACAGTAAATTTATTAGTATCAATTGATAAATAAGTATATACATGTACAGAAACTGATTAAAAGGTCAGGTTGCAACATAATCTGTGCTTTGTGTATACTGCATCTAGTGGGAAAATATTAGAGGGAAGGGTAAATTAAAATAATATGCTACATAGATTTTACTGTATTAGTAATAATATAAAAATCACACCTTTTCAGATAATTTCTATTAAATACTATGTGTTGTCTTTTTCCTCAATAGTTTTCTGTTCCTCCTCTATTGATTTTTAATTAATATTGACAGAAGCTTTTCAGATAGTTCCACATGTAAGCAAAGAAAGAATATGTGCTTGAAACAAAAAGAAGGGAATTTCAGGATTAAGGATTGGGGGCAGGATGATGGATCAGTGCCAAGTCATTTGTCAGTTCCTCTCCTGAGATTTTATGTATTTTGTATTACTTCCTACCATTGAGAAATCTCATGTTCCCCTACTGAGAGGTTAGGAAAACTCATTTTCAAATGAATTAATTTCTGCTAGATTGTGAACCAACCTTGGATTTCTTCTTTCTCATGCGATGTATTCGTGATGCAAGCTGAACAGTTGTGAGAGTCTCTGCATAATTGGCTGGGGAGTCAGAAATGTGTGCAATCATAGTAGTCCTGCAGTTGATGTTCCCAAGTGATTCCCTCAACAACATTGTCAACTTGTTGTCCCTGTGCAAAAAAATTATAACACCAGGATTATTTAAAGAAACCACCACCTTTTTTTTGCAGAATTTTACACCACAAGCTGTGCTTTTACTCTCATGCAGGCATGGTACATGGAGATAAGAAGTATGCTCCTGTTATTGATCACACTTAAAATGTGTCTGAATGTACACATACAAAGGTACCAATATTTTAATTTATCTGCCTGTGTATTTACAGTATGGTAAGTCATTCTGTTGCTTATAAAATTGTAAACCAATTGACTGATAACTAGTTTTCTCAGGGTTAGGTCATACTACCCAAAAGAGCTCATGAGTGCTGTATTTTCAGCTGAACAGACTTAGTACCTGGGCAGTTACATTCTGTGAGATCTATGCAAACACTTTTAACAATAATAAATAAAATAAGTCAACGGAAATGGTAAGAAATCTCTAAACAGATGCTAGATATCAGAAATACAACTGTCCCCCCAGCTAATCTACTTTCCATTCTGCCACCTGTGGTCTGCTCTGACATAGCAAAAGGGAAGCAGAACTTATCTCTGAAGGCTTTCCTGGTGATGTGAAGCCTCCACTGTGGATAGTAAAGCTGACAAGACAAGTGATATTTTGTCCTCCACTGGTCTCCAAGACAGCTTTCCCCACGGCTCCATGGAGTGGGAAGCTCCCTTCTCCCTGAGCAGATCCAGCCTGAGGGAACTCTTGTCATGTCTGGCCACTAAACCACAGTAGGTGACCAAGCTGAGGATCTGCCCTTCCCTATTCTAACCCATCCATCCTTTACTCCATACACAAGCCTAGCAAGTAGCCTGAGGAAAATATCTCTCTGCCTAATGCAGAAAGGAAAAAAACACCTGTTTGAGATGCATCACTAGATAAATATGTGAAATGACATGATTGATAATGCATTATAACTTTGTGTTGTTGTTAAGACAAGCAGCAATTAAATTTAAGGACTGAAGGCCAAGTTCTGGTAAGGGTGCTTACAATGTGGCTGTTGTCTTTAAGCTGGGCTCCCCACAGGTGTGTTTGACACAAAATTGTTGTCACAGACACTCCACAAAGGAACACACCTAAACATTCACTTCTGCTAAACTAATGTGCAAAATGGTGGTCTTTTTTTTTTTAATTTAAAAGATGTATCATCCAAAAAGACACACAGAAATAACAACTTTTGATGACCATACTTGATCAATACTCAATTATTTTCTAAAATTTCAGTGCAATTTTTACATTTTCAAAAAGAAGAGAAAATCCTATGAAATTTGTGTTCAATTATTCACTAAGTCTAGCTGGCTGAGATCAGCCAGAAATTCCAAAACCAGGAAACAAAGAGAGAGAAGGAAGGAAAACATCTTAGCCATTTTTTCCTCTCAACTCTCCCCAACACTTCACCCAAATTCAGTACTTACCAATATACCATTTTTGGCCATCTAACTAAGAATTTCACATTACTTGAATATTTGAAAACCTGTGTGTATGTTAGTATGGACAAGTAAATGAACAGATACGTGTACCTGTATGAGTGACTTTAAAAGAAGACAGATTCCTCTCTGACAGCATTTCTTTTAATTCATATTATGTGAACAGCAAATTGGTGATGCAATCCATTTCTCAGGTAACACCAGCCACAAATTTAAGATAATGCAGACTAGAATTCACTTACTTATATGGCACATGCTTAGCACCATTAATTAAGGCCAAAATTACGTTGCCCAGGGCAGAGAGAGACAGACACAGAGAGCCTCCTCCATCTCGGCTCTTGCTCAGCACTTTTTCACAGCTCCCTAGATCAATGAGATGCAAACGACTGCGGCCTCCAGACACTAAAACAAAAAGGGGAAAAACAGTTGTACATCACGTTCTTGTATGGACTCAAGCCAAACTTGGTATTCAGAAGGCATTCAAATGAGGAGAATAATGAATACAGAATGGGATAATGACCACATTAATATTTAATTGTAAGGAAACTAGATATTAGTCACAGCTACAAAAGTTAAAGGTGACTCAACTGGCTTGAGAGATCATTTTTAAGTTAATTGCAAATTATTATTAAAACTAATGGAAGACCACATCATTTAAAAATAAACAATATGGTAAGAGCATTCATACTTCCTCCTTTGCCACTCTTCTCCATGCGATACTGGTATATGTGAAGAGTAAAGAGCATGTGTGAATTCCTCCTATCTTCCTCCTCACATTCAGGCTTGCTGGTGCTTCTGGCAGCAATTGCAGCATCAAGGAAAAAGGCAGCTTTCTCTGCAGTTGGGGCCCTTAGCTCACTTTGGTTTTGAAGCTTGAATATAGACAAGAAAATGACTAATTAGCACAGGGGCATTTTTTTATTATTTTTTGCTGAACATGCTAAATCTCCAGGGCACTAAGAGAAACAAATATGTACACCATGGGAGATGAGCTTATAAATTAAAAGCAATACATTTTTTTTACAGGCTTAAAAGTTGTCATAATTGTTGTCAGATAAAAGGAAATAAAAAGTTGAAGAAAGGCTCAGAAAAATCTATGTTGTGATACTCATTATACCTGGGTTCCACATATTGGATCTTCTCTCAGATAAACCCCAGGAGACTGGCCATCCTGAAGGCTGCCAGTGGCTACTTCAGCTAACAAATCCTTAAGGTTTTCATCTTTGCCACTGATCTCTACAGCAGATACTCTAATAGAGAAACGAGTTCCAGTTTTTTCTTTACGTTCATTGATCAATTTGAAGAGCCAAGAAATTGCACAGGGGATGATACCAAGGCTTTGTGTGGAGTTATCTTTCCCAATCATGGTAAAAGATTTTCCTAGAATGAAAAGACAAGCATAAACACAATTAACCTTTCTTGTACAAGGTAGTGTGTCTTCATATTGCCACTTGATATCATCATGGCATTACATGTAATGCCATGTGCTGCACAGATAAGGAAAAGAACAGATTAAAAAATTCAAAGTATTTAATTAATAATCATTACTATTTATTCAATTAGGTTTGCAAGTTTTGTAAGCCAGACCCACAGCAAATTAACGTTAAAAACATCTCTGATCTTTTGATTCTCATCACAATGCACCTACATAAACTTGCTCTTGAATAAGCTAATCTGATGCTACATTTTACCTTTTCAAATTAAAACTTACAATCACAGTGTAGAAATAAACCATGATAAGTTTGCAAAGCTAATTAAAAAGAAATTCTAATCTATTCATATACTCCAGGTTTATTGTTCCAGGAGCTGACAGCATGTAATTACCAGACTGACATAGTAATTAACTGTAACGAATTTGGGAGCTCACCAAGCTTGACATGACCAAAGCAAAATATGCAACCATCTGCACCATTCACAACAGACTGGATTACTTCTGCTACCGTTCCAGAGCATACCTCAGCCTGAAAGAAAAATTGGAGACAAATAAGTGAAAGAGCATATACTGCTGTGGTTTTTACTATTCTCCTGTAATGAAATGAACGACTCAATATTTTTGAGGTGCAATATTCTCCCCATTTTTATGGCATCAGTCCTATTATTTTAGTAAGTATGCTATCTTAAAAAATAATAAAATATGCTACTACAGCCTAAAATAGTTTTCAATTCTATTAAACCTATTCTCTTGGAATATTGATTCTATGACTAATGTAGCAAACTGAATGCTATCCAACCAGGCTTCCTGCTGGTATAATAGCTTAGCCAAAGATATTCAGTAATAGTAGCAACTCCACTGAAATTAAGCTACTCAGGAGTGCTCACAGGAATTAAAAAGACATCCATACTGGAGAAAATGCATTAAGATCCCTGAATAAGATTTCATAGTATCACATTTTCCTCTTCCAGTGGAAACATCATCATTAATAAAAAAAAAACTTGCTAAAATACTTGATTGTGCTAAAACCAGTTTATCCACATCAGGGAAGGTTTCAAATACACAGTAGGATGATCTATTAAGTACAGCAACTGAGGGTAGGGGAGGGGGCTGCTGTAAATATGTAACTACAGTGAAATGATAAGGCTCTGTTTGCAGATGCATGGCAGCAAGCTTGCCTGCAGCAATTACACCCCCACAGAAGGGGCTGCAGTGGCCAGCGTCTCCCAAAAACATCACAACAGGCCACCCAAGTCTGCTACTAGGAACTGAAAAGCCATCCCAAACCAGGGGTCAACACCCTGCAGGACTGGTGCCAAAAGCAGCAGACACACAGGCTGTGACCAGCAAGGCTGACAGCACAAGGTAAGAAAACCTCACTTCCAGTTCTGGACTCATGTTGCATACTTCTGCACAAAGACCCTGTTTGAACTTAGGCATGATCTAAAAACAGCTTTTGGATGTGGCCACCTGTGCTTTGGGCACTGACGCGTGTGGGAAGTTATTCTCCATTTTTAGTGCTTGTCTAGAATTTAGACTCAATAGATAGTTTCTTATCTACAGTCTAAGACCCAAAAAATTAAACAAAAGCCTAGGAGAAGATCTGAGGAGGGGATTATGAACTAGACCCTGTCATATTTTCTCAACATCAATAGACTATTTTTACCTTGGATACTTTGCACTATATTTTTCACCCTAATTTTTTTCCAGCCGTTCAGACTTGGTGTAGCCCTTCAAATGCTGTTGAATTAGTTCTTTTTAAAGCTGTTCTAGGATTTTATTTTCTGAACCAAAGATTTTTCACAGAAGGAATTATCAGATGTCCATGAGTGCAACCCTCACTGAATATACAGCAGACCCCAATCCTCTCAAAGACCAGCCATCCTGTCTGTGTAGCAGATTTCAGGTCTGAGGCTATTACTGAATAAGTGCTCCCTTTTGCAGGCCAAAAGAAAGACATGCATTACCATCAGCACAACCATCAACATAAAATAATCAGTCAAAACCACAGTAAAAACAAACTGGAAAAGGTGCAGATAATATAAAAGCTCCCTGTTCCAGTAAAACAATCCCAAGGGGTTAGCTTTATCTTTCCTCCTAACAGCATTTAGTTTAACATTAAGCACATGTTTATTTCCCATTGAAAGTTTTGGGGAAGGACTTTGTTTCAGTCCCATCAAATGGGTTAAAACCTAGCTGGATGGAAAACTGGATTTCAAGCTGGCTGTGTGCCTTTCTTTAACAACAAAATACACAAGAAGGCAATTTCATCAGCAAATCTATCTCCCCAGCTATTATTCCTTTATTTTACATTTCAACTGAACAGAAGATGTAAGAATTTACCCACTTGTCTATTAATTAGCATGTTTTTTCCAGGCATTAAGACAACTCATTCAAATAAAATTCCCCAGAAACAGAAGAAACTCCTCAGGCAATCAAATGCAGTGGCCAAGAGAAGACTCAAGAGGTTTATGTGAGTGACTCCAGTACCTGTGAAGCGTCCTGGGGGAAAACTGCATCAAAGGCAAACATCTTTGGGACAGCAACAACACCTCTTCTGTGACCTGCATTGGAAGGCCCATTTGCTGCTGGATCATAAAATGTGATTTGCTTTTTTCGTGGGTCTACCTTTAGGAAGGACATGGATTCAGACGTTTCATGTGTCCCTTGAGAGGAACAAATCCTTACCATCACTTTCACCTGCAAGGATTCAGAAGAAAGCAACAACCTGAGTTCCCAGCTACAGATAAACATATGCTAAGCATTCCTCCCAAACCCACTCCCTTTCCCATGATGTGTTTGTTTATCTTGTTTAGGTGTGTCAGAACAACCGTGGGACAAAAACGTAGCCAGATTTTCCAGCCTGGGGTCTTCACTGAACTAATTAGGTTTCAAAGGTGCACTTTGTCTCTTCAGCTGACACTGTTCCAGTTTTACCAATTCAATTTATAAATGTCTGATCTGCAAATATGATCCACTGTAGGTGTAACATGATGCCAAAGAAAAGAAAATTCTAGTCTCCTGCCTTTCAAGTACTCAATGTGACCGAAGGGACACTTTGAAAACCAGTCTGAATAACACAAGGCTCAGACAGCTACTGCATTAGAAATAAGTCTAGAAACTTTCAATTTCTCATTCATATTATTCTAATAAAAAGGTGTCTTTCTTACAACTGTCCCAGGCAGTTGCCTTTATGCTGTCATTGCTAGGCTCTTCAGTGCTTAGCTGCAGATTTAATGGGGGGAGGCGGGGGGGGAATGGAAAGAAGGGAAAATAAATCAAACCACAAACCACTAAGAGGTCAAAAAGCTTGGAAAGAACCCTCTCACAAAGGTACATTTTTATTGCAGCACTACAAATGATGATATCCTACACAGGGGTTTTTAAGACAGCATCTTTAGAAAGCTCTGACATGTTGGCTGTGATTTCCAAAGCACCTTATGAAAGCCAAGTGACCAGGTCTAAGGAAAATTCAGCAACAGCTGCACACCTGCTTCTTTTAAGCTTCCTGGAAATCATACTCTTACTTTAAAAACCTGTGAAATACTGCCTCACACCCACTTACAACCATTTATCCTTATGAAATGCTCCCATGTCAGAACCAGCATGTTTTATACAGCTTGCACTGAAGTAAATTACTATTACAGGTGCAACTTCAACTCTGAACTGCCCTGCAGATCAGACTTCAGAGAAAAGCAATGTTCAGTGAGAATTACTTTTTCCATGGTGTATGAAATGTTTCAGTAACAAGCTGAACAACAGCACAATCTCCTTATTCAACTACCACACAACTCTCACAGCACCAGAGTTAACCAGGTAGTTGGAGAGCCTCCATGGCTGCGATATACCACAGCTGAAATAATTTACATATGCACTGTCCACAGCACTCATCAGCACCTTCCTATTCTGCAACACAGCTACTGAGCCACGGAACACCCACTCCTGGGTTTAGTGGTGGGCCTGGCAGTGCTGGGTTAACAGCTAGACTTGATCTTGAAGATCCTTTCCAACCTGGATAACTCTATGGTTCAATTAGCCAGGCTCACTTTTAGCCCTGAGCTGGATATTGCATGTAGAAGCTGGGTTTAAAAGCATTTGTCTCTGATAAAGAATGATTCTCTATTTCAGTAAGATTTTAGCTAAATGTAACCTTAAATGTGCCAGAACAATTTGGCTCCTACTTACTTTGTTTCAAGAACATTATGCCATTAAAATGGTGTGCACTTACTTCATGAACACATTCTTTGTGTCTTTATTAAAAAAATGGACTGCAGTCAGCACTTCCCCATCACTTCTGTGTCCACAGAGATACAAGCAAAGGAAGAACCAAAGATGAAAATCTACTTCAGCCAAGCACAGCATGTGAAATACAGGCAACAAGCGGAGACCGGAGCAGGCTAAGGCACCCTCAGGGATTGAGGGACACTCGTACCAGACAAGATGAAAAGGTGACAGCAGACACATCTGCACCCAGTGTGTGCAGTGAAATGCAGTGGCCAAGCCAGGATGATCCACAGCAGATGTGGGAGCAGCAGGAAGCACCATGCTGAACTGTCCCTTCCCTCTCCAGCTGGCGAGGACAGGTAATTCGAACATTTACATTCTCAACTGTCCCATTCTTCCATCTCCCTCTCTCTATGGGGGCTAAGCTGCACATGGGCATCCCTACACAGTTCCTCAAGCACCCTCAAAGGAAATATTTTCCACAAAGCAGCTCTAAAAGCTTTTCCCCAACATTTCTTCCTGTAAACAAAGAGGTTAAGAAACAACCACCCCTTCCCATAAACACTGCAGGAGGCTCCACCAAACACAGCAGCAAATTCTTCTAGCTATTGACTAAGCTGCCCCCTGATTCAACACTTTATTTTCTTTCGCCTTTCACAGGGCAAAAGAAAATATGAAAATACAGCCCCAGAAAACAAGCAAACCTTAGAATAAATGAAACAGCTGCCTGAAAAGCAAAGTGCATCAGAGGTGACACACTCAAGGCTGTTTCCCCATAAAAGCTGCATGAAGCCAGCTTTGTGTATTCGCCTGCTAGCTCAACCTTGACATGCTACCAAGGTGCTCATAAAAAATAACCTCCCTCAGGGTAAAAAAAAAAAAAAAAAGAAACAAAACCTAAATATATAAATATATGTAAGTATAAATGCCCACTTCAGGGTCACTTGATTAAAATGAATTTTAAAATATATGCTGTTTTCAAAGCACTTACTTAAACAGTCCTTTCTGTTCTCTCTTCCATCTATTATTAGATTATAGCAGCCAGAGCTTGGATAAGAGAAAAATTGGTTTGCTCCTGACCAAAACAGCAAGTTACCTCCATCAGAGCATTGCTCCCCCTAAACACAATGATGGCTTCACCCACAGGAAATCCTTGTGTAACAAATTAGCTTTTTAAGACCACCTTTCTGAATCAGAAAGATACAAAAATAGCTTCCCACAATGGATCAGACCCCAAACTTAACAGGACTCAAGGGTCACCTTCATGTTTACAATGGAACTGAGCTTTCAAGACAAATGTGAGCGGGGGGAAAAGAAAAGCAGCTTGAGGGACTTCCTCTTTTAGTGTTTTGTGTATAAAAGCTGATTTGCAGAGTAGAAAAATAGATTTCACATTTCATTTCCCTGCCCACTAAATATATCTGTATGTGATATCTGTCAGTAATTTTAGAGTTATAATGTGCCACACTCATTCATGATGCTAAGCCAGGCTGATTTCACTCAGAAATAAAGCAGAAATGCTCATGGATGTACCATCAAGCACATAGATTACTCAAACATATCCCTTCACAAGAGCAAAAACTAAGAGCAGGCAGATCCCAGGTGCATGCACATGCTTCTGTGTGTACAAAGGAAAGGTTTGGTGTAATACTGTTTATTCTTCTCACACTTCCTGCATGCCTGTGGTTGAGGACCAATCTTAAGTGACAGGTTTATAGTCTCAGCTCCGAAGTTCATCCCAGTATTCTTCTGGAGTTAATACTGCAGGAAAACAGTACAGTATGAGTACTACAGAGCCAGCATGGCTCTTGCCTTAAGGATCAATTTAACTGCAGCTTCTCCTGTGTCTCTTTATCTACTTCTCACACAAAAGGCATGCTCACCTGTAGAGACAGCAGTATGTGGTGCAGGAAATCATCCAGAAACAAGGGCTTGCAGCGAGGGGAGGATTCAGGATAATACAGGGCCTGTAAATATTAAAGTAACTCTGGCCCATAACTAGGGAGCAAATCAGCAATGACTGCACTCTAATGCTTTGCTTATGAAAATGAATTATTAAGTGCAATTAATTTCAGGCCCACTCAAGATCACACCTTTTGTGGGTGATTATTTGACAATATGTCCAGGTTTCTGGGCTCAACTCCAAGTGCTTACATGCTTACATTTGTACAAAGCAAGGAAACACAAGGAATTTAGTGGAGAATGAATAAAGAAATGGAAGAATGACAGGTCTAAAGGAAAAAGAACAGGTTGGGGAGTGGGAATTAAAGTGAGCTGAAAGGATTAGGGGTGAGGGGAAAGAGAGAGAACACAAAAAATGAGAAGAAAATACAAGTTTGATGATTTCAGAAAAGTCATCTCAGGCTCAGGGCACTCCACAACTCTTATATTCCTTAAGGAGAGCTAACACAGACATCCATCCTGTGATGGGAATGACCCTTTTTGCTAAAAGTTGGTATTATTAATACCTTTCTTCCCCTTTTGTTGTTTCTTCTTCAACGCAAAATAAAGAGAACACCGCAAAGTAAAAATCACAAGTGAAAGTTTATAATTATGAAGGACATAAGACTTTGTATATAGTTTTTCATGCAGGCATTGAATACTGGATAGAGGCTCTATTTTAATGAGGATGTTGATGGAAAAAGAGGCTAGATTTGTATTTGAGTTCAATTTATGTAAATAAAAATAAAACACAAATATCACAATATTTGCACATTATTAATATTTTCTCAGTGCCTGAAGACAGCCTAAGTCACAGAAACAACTGAAGTATCTCATTAATTAACTGACTCTAATCTGGTGAGGTTTGTACACTGAGGGTTCACACTCCATTACTGAACTTTTCCAAATTTGTGTATATGCAGAAACCAGGAGGTCAGCAGAATTGCTGAAGGAAATCCTATTAAAATCAAAAATGTTTGGGAAAAGAAGATGGTAAATATATTTTGAATATGTCATTACAAGAGAAAGAATTCAAAAAAATAAATAAACAAGCATCTGATTTGGAAAAGCTCTAGAACTGGGTGGCAGAAGGTCAGAGGCCCCTCACCCAGCACAATAACGGATGCAATTTTAATCCTTCACTGGCAAGGGTGAGAGAAATTTTCCAAGCAATCAAAGAATTTTTTTTTTTTTTAAGTTCATCTGTCAGCCTACTGTAGAAGTCAGGGCAAAGAAAGGCAATAAAAGAAAACAGCCACTAGAATTCATTTGTTCCAGCTATGCAAGGGATGGATGCTGAAGCATAAAAACAAAAATCACACCAGTTTTATGCAAACATATGGAATTTTAAGGAGACAAATTTGCAAAAGGATAGATTTCTTTAAAAAAAATAATTAGGGGGAAAAAGAAAAGTCCTCTGTGTGGAAGACAAGGCTATGTGGAGGACTCTGGGGCAAAACCCCATAAAGTTTTAGAAACATCTGATGAGATCACAAGAGAATCACAGATCCACTCAAATATCAGTTGGAGCCTGGAGGCAAAACTCTAGACCTTGAGATCTTTAACCTTTATGAAAGTCAAATCTAGATGGAATATTTAACAGTTTTCACCTGAACATCAAAATATCTCAGAAACTGAGGGATGTACATCCTGGTGGGCACCAGCCCTTCCTCCCCTTGCAGCACTCCTCCTCATTTGAGATTCCATTTCACACAAGGGTCACAAGGAGAGACCTTCTGCCCCACTGTTGTGTGGAGTCACTGCTCCCATGCTGTGACCTTCTCCAGCACTGCCACATGACCCATTGGTATGTGCTCATGATTTCCAGATGTCCCCAACACACTGAACCAACTGGAGAGGAGGAGAACAGCACACAGGAGTCCCACCAACCAAAGCAATGGGCTGGGTTCAGGATGCATCACAACAGTGCAGAGCGTCAAGTGTATGTCAGTGCCAGAAAGAAGTCTGGAAAAAGGAAGAGACAGACCAAAAACCTATGAAATCAAAACTTTGAAGCAACTGACAGCTGAAGGTGAGATGGATAGTCAGAGGCAAACTAACAATTTTATCTAGTAAGGCCCATATTATTTGGATCTGAACTGAATGGAGCTATAGTAAAGCCACACATCAAAGAATACAAAACTCCAAAACCAGTCAGGCATGTATTGTCCCAGAAGAAATCAGGTCCAAGCCTGAATTTGCAGAGAAAAAATCCACTGATAAAGAGAGAGAATGACACAATCCTACATAATTCTAGATAGAAACAGACAGGAGATTGACAAACAGGTTCTCATAGATTATTATCCCATAATCAAGAGAGGTGGAAAGGCTTTAAACTCTGAGATCAGAGAAACGGGAAGGATCATCTCACACTTAAAGAACCAGATGATTTTAATCCAATTCCTAAGACTATAATGGATTTCTACTACATGTTTTAGGCAACAAATAAAAAAAAAAAAAAAATATATATATATATATATCATAGAAAATTGGTCATTCATCTTTCAGTGGAGGGTGCCCAACACTCTGCACAGTTTAATTAGGGACAGACATGTAGACAGAGAAGACTCCACTAATTCACTTAGGTAATGACTAGATTCCATGGCATTTTGAATGTTGAGGAAATTAGGGTCCTGACCCAGCCAAGTATGTTAGCACAGGCATAACTGTAACATATGGTACCTCCTTTGAAATCAATGGATGTGCAGTGTTTATGTTTCTGTAGTGATGCTTTGTTAGCATCTGATGCTCATATAGTTGTCAAGTTTCATATTAGACATAATGAGAAGGAAAAAATGAAAAGGAGTGGATTAAAAAGCATGTAAGATTTTCAAATACACGTGTTCAAGACTTTTTTACTAAAATGAACTCTGTCTATTTTTTGGGAAGGTGCTGGCACTACACTGGAATCCATTTTAAAAATACTGGTCATATTGTGCATTACAGCAGTATCATAATCCCTAAATGAACAAGCAATTTGGTCTTTAGCAATAAATGTCATTATAACAAATTTGAATGGACACTAAATATTCCCTAGAAACACGTATCCTTGACAGGCATTGTGCAGCCAGGAAGTTAATTTTGTCCAATGTTCACAAAATGGCGCATAACAGCAGGTTAATTAAATAACTACGCTAAGACACCCACCATTCTGAATTAAGATTTCTTACCAAGAAATTACAAGGAATTCAGATTCCATTGAATAAAGACCATTTTCCAATAAAATCACTTATTTTTCAACTACAGTGTAAATCAAATTACAAAAGTCCTAGTTCAGAGCCAATATTTTTCATGGATTTAATTGTAACTGACAGATATATAACCCTTGCTAAATTGTTTTACCGTGGGTGGTTCTTACAAGCCTTTCATATACTGCCACTACCAATGGATGGCAAATTTATATGCGAAATTGCCACACTAGCATAGACCATCTAGCTCCCCTGGGAGAACCTAAAACAGAAAGAAAAAAAAAAAAACACTTATATATAGTACTCTGCTAAAAAACAATTGATTCTCAGAAAACATGATGAAAAACTATTTCATTTTTTCAAGGTGAAAAACAAAGTACAAGATCTTATGTATTTTTATCTCACTTTTCCACATTTTTGTTTAAGCAGTTCAAGGTGTTTTGGTAGGGATGCAAGTACCTTGGATGATACATTGATAGGCAAGTGCTTACTCTGATACATGACTTATATCAGAAATAACGCTTCAGCCATTAGGGAGCAAGGAGCAGTAAAGATGACAAAATTAAGAACCTATTTGTTATCCGTCATCAAACCACCATAAGAACCAGTGAATGGGACACACAGCACACTTAAGACAACCCTCCATGATCAGTAAATCATATTAGCAGTACCTTAGCTATGGCTTAGTAAAGCATAAATGGAAGTAAATGTCTAAAACTCATAAATGGAGAGCCCAAGAAACATGTCTGACAATTCAGGCTCTCTTTAAATGCTCCACTTCAATTGTCTCATATAGGAGCATTCTGTCATTCTAACATTAAAACAATTGACAGAATCCTTGGAAGAGACAAGCACTTAAAGTTGCTGCTGTAAGTGATGCAGTATTATAAAGAATGAGCTGAATAGAACCCCAGAACATAACATTTTGCATGAAAAAGGCTTCCTACCATGCTAAAGAAAAATAGCCCATTAGAATGCTATACAGCAGCCACTGTAAAAAGGATGTCTTTCTTAATACCACAATATGATAAATTATCTTAAGTAGCACATTAATGTCAGAAATTGAGTATAATCTAACTTCTTTCCAGTGACAATATTAAATGGCTTTCAGATGTCTTTCCTACTATTCTGACATTAAATTTAATAACACCCAGAGAGACCACAAAAATGATTCAGTTACAAGAATCATACTGCACTGGATCATTGCCTTTTAAGTAGGATTCAACTAAATGGTTTGGACTCTGATGCTTTTGGCACATTCAAGAGAAAGGTATGAATTTTGCTACGTAACATTTATCAGCTAGTGTGTAAAATTCCTTTCAGTATCCAGTTTGAATTGATAGTGGGATCTTCCTTTGTGCATGAGTTGATTACTGTTGATTATATGAAACACAGGTCCAAGGCAGACCTGCTGTTCTAAATTGCTGCTTTTTTTCAACTTTTCTCTGCTTGGTATTCCTGCATGTTGACAACCCCAGCAAGCACCTGTGAGAGTGTATAACATTTTGCAATATTACTAAAGAAAATTAAGCAAAAGGCGTAATTAAAGATTTATATCACAGGACAAGTCCACACACTTCTTCTGAAATTATTATATGCAGAAAAAATGGTATTTCTGAAATGTAAAAGAGATTATTAAGACATTTATTTTCCACCTTCCAGAAGAATACTTGAAACACTTAGAAATTATAAATACAAGTTGCAAAAGATATGTAAGGGCTCTCTGCTGCAGTAAGTCTCTAATAACAAATGTATTCAACCACAAAAGCCACACAACAATTTCACCACAGAAGAACTGGATGATACACATGGAGATAATGATGTGAAATTAGGACTAAATTTAGATCTTGGGCTCAAATAATCAAAAACTGAGTGCAAATGCAAGAACTGGCCATCACAATCTCTCCACATTCCTGCCTCGCCCAGCAGTGCTCACAATGCAAAGTAACTGCACCTGCTGCAGCCATGCAGCTTATGAAAAGCAAGAACTCAAGCCCCTTCTTTTCCCTACATGTGTGCTCAAATGTTCAAGACCATTGGCAGGACCTGATCAGTTCTAGATGCCACAGAACACAAGATAGTCCACATGCTACTTTCAATCAGTTCTTTAGATTCAACTGTTCCATCACGCAGTTCAGAAACACTTTTATTTCTCTGTTAGCCTCAAAAATTATATCACATTTTCAACACTGCTTCTGTGTCTGTTACAATGTATTGAACCAACCTTGAGTATCAGTGGATGGAAAGAATGATAAGAATTACCATTGCAGAGACAACACAGAAAGCCATTGTAAATTTTGCCATTGTAAATGCTTCAACATGTATTTTACTCTAAGCTTCCAGTGGATTTATGAGAAATGGGACTGCACAGAATGTGTCAGTACAAACAATAATTAGTCACTGTAGTATTCAGGCACTGCTCACGTAGAATAAATAGTATTTTGGCACAGTTGGCATATCATTCATCTCCTCATTTTTTCATAAAGGGAGGCACATTCCTCTCATTGAAGCATCCTGGACACTGCAAGGGTTTTCAGTTTGTCACTTCTATTTTTTATTCTTGCAGAACAACTTCTCCTCAGAGATGAGGGAGGAAAAGGCTGCTCCACCAGCTGTTCAACTCACTGTAAACACACAGAATAGTGAGGGACACTGCTGACATGGGAATGATCACCCAAACCACAACAGAGTACCAACCACAGCCACAGATGCTGTGCTAGGAAAAAGTGATTCCAGAATTCACCACTGATTCTGTTCCATATGTGTATCTTATATTCATTATTGGACAGGCTGCAAAACAAGGCGAGGAAAATGACAGGAGCAATGTAAAGTAAAAAGATGTTAGAAGAGAGACTGATGTTAACAGAGGACCACTGCACAACTGCCAGTGTTTACTGACTGCTCTGTCCATTGCTGTAATACTTAAAGCAGTGAGGAAGAAAAGTAACTACTTTGTTCCCATCACCCTCATCATGAGACACCAGCTGAGTAAATCTTCATCAGCAGAAGCTGATGAGTGGGAAATAATGGAGAGTGTTAATGCATAGTGAGCTAAATGCTACCAAAAGCTGTTTGGCATTGCTCAGAAAAGGTGAAACTATGAATTTTTTGCACTAAAGAACACCTAAGAGTGATACTTCTCCTTGGATCACAAGTTCTAAGAATTCAGACACATGAAATTTCATTTGTGCTGGCTCATAATTTTTAGAAAAAGCTGTATTGATTGAGGTTTTTTTAAGGCAAACATTGATATTTATAAAGTTGCAAAAGAGAAATGGGTTAAGAAAAATTTAATACATACTGCAGATCTTACACTGTGTTTTGGAGATGGCTATTTTGGGTTTTGAGGAGCATTAAAACTGGTAACTAGCCTACCCCGTCACTATTTGGATGCTCTAAATCTCAAGTCAAGAAAAAAAGGGATGATTCAATTAACAGAGATCTCTTGCCCTCTCCAGAAAAGCATAGGATTCTTCCAAATTGTGGTCAACAAGTAGTTTGGTGAGAAGGACACAGCTGGAATCCTCACAGATTCTCAGAATACGCTGAGCTGGAAGGGACCCACGAGGATCACTGAGTCCAACTCCTGGCCCTGCAGGGAACCATCCCCAAGAATCATAACAAACAGAATCTTCAATACTCTATGATCCTTGCAGGTCCTTCCAACTCAGGATATTCTGTGATTCTATGCTTTTACTGTTTTTAGCTGAGAGCTAAATAACAGGTATTTTGAGAGTCAAGAGACAGACATATCCCATGCTGGAAAAGCTCCCGCAGCTGAGCTGATCAGGGTCCTGCCATATCCTTGGAATTTTGGTGGAGCTTTTCCCTGGAGAAGTTCTCCACTCTACTCGCTAATGAAAAGAGTAGATAGAGCACATCATAGTAGGTGGAGCATGTCATCTCCTGCCCTCTGAAATCATGCACTTGATCACAGACTTTGTTAATCTCTTTGAAGACACCAGATAAACCAGTGCTTTCCATGAGGTACAAGTCATGCAGGGAAGTTCCACCAGCTGCCCTCAAAGCACAGATTTTGAGGCTGTAAAAAAGGCTGTAGTCTCTTGGCTTCACACAGCTGCAGAACACAAATGCAGACACAGTTTTACTGAGCTGTAGGCACAAAGGTATACAATCATACTTTAAAGGTCTTCCTAGGGCAAAGTGCCTCAGAAATGGCAATGCTCCTGGTGCCACAGCCAAGTACTGAGTCACACAGAAAAAAAAAAAAAAAAAAAAAACAGGCACAAAAAATGGGTTTTGTTAAAGCTCACACATAGAAAGGACATTCCCTCCTCTACCTGGGCATGTCTAAATTACTGTGCCACGTTTCCTGTATTCCATCATTACATCCTCTTTTCTAAGACACTGGAAAAGCAGGAGAACAAAAACAATCCATTTTCCTCTGTGACTTTTCACCTTCTTAAAATAGCCCAAATTTCTCCTTTATTTTTCATTAAGTACAAACTCAGTTAGGAAATACAGAGTATTCTTTGTGAGCAAGTGTCAGCTCCAGGTATTTAGGCTGACAAAACTCTTTATGTTAATGCTGATTTGTATAGCTACTCTAGGTGCATATTTTAGCTCTCCGGTGCACACTACATACTTCAATTCTATCTTCAAACACTAATCTCTTGTACCCTATGTAAATAAGTATTCAGACTCTGTTGTGTGGATGATTAAGCAGCTATAAATATGAATAAAGCTCCAAGTAATTGGGTTGTATTTTAATTAATTCTAGATAAACTTAGCCCGAATTTTTCCATTTCAAAGGTGCTGCATTTCCTAAGTTGGCAAGACTGCTTCTCCATTTCCATACTCTTACAATGACATGTGAAGCAGAGGGAAACAAAGCCCCCTCAGCATATCTCCTTAACCTCAGCAGAGACAGCACCAGTGCCTGAGTCCTGCTGGCAACACAGAGACAACTTCTTCCACAGCTGCATGAGCACTGGGTTTGGACCAGTGGGTTTGGATGCGAAAGGAAATTTTGTCTCTTACTCTTTGCAAAGTCCACAGGAGGTAACAGGACTCAGGCACATTCAAGTGGTTGTGGCTCTCTCTATCCCAAAACCCTTTTCTTGAGTCAATCCAGCCTTTTCTAGACTGGAAGTTTCTAGCCCAGTTAAAATTTGTGTAGAGAAATATTTTAAAATATTGAAATCCAAAGTTACCTTTCCAATGCCAGGGTTGTCCTTGATTTTGGACACAGCTCTCAGAAGGCATGGTGGTGCTGGGGGAGGACAGAGCTGCAGGATGCCACTAAAGTTAGTAGCATAAATAGAGAAGTCGTGTGTGTGTGGCAGGGGCGGATGGTATTTCTTTCTCTTCGAAGAGAGGTTAAGCTTCTGTGCTGCTCTGTATAAAAAAGCAAGAAAGGACAATGTTACTTAGGTGTTAATAGGAAACTGAACCAGACAAACAGATGCTCATTGTCATCACTGCCTGCTTAACAAATCAAGTCATTGCATTCTAATCTGATTTCATAAGGACAAGCTATCAGGACATGAATAAAGGAAATATGGGTAGAAAAATTACTGGCAAAATATTCAGTTAATTCCTCCACCAACAAAATTTCAATTATAATCAAACTTGCCCTTCTTTCCCCCAACAGCCTAATATCTGGACCCTAAAAAATGAACATCTCATTGATGTAGTAAAAAGTTGAAATAATCCCCTTGTCACTGGCAGAACCAGATGGACTTTGCTGGTGATAACATTATGAAAGTGGTTCTTTGTACTCTAAAAGTTACTCAAGGCAGAGGATAGCACTCCAAGTCAGCCAGGCTCAAGATCCTCTCCTGTTGGCTGCACAGAAAATCCTTGGATAACAGGAAATTTCCTTCAAGACAGATTGGTTTTGCCTCCCCGATTCCATTCTTTTGCATTAAAATGGAAAGCTATTAAAAAGACACACTTTAATGTGCTGAATGATAATGATCCTGCTTTTGAAATGTAGAATTTCAAAACATAAAAGATGAAGAAGAAGCAAAAATTAGAACACACAATTAAAATTGTAACATTCTTCCTTGTGAATAAAAATAGGAACATAATCTGTTTTGGTTTCTTGTTTGGTGCTGCTGATGGGGAATAGTAGAAAATCTACTATTCCCCATCAGCAGCACCAAATAAGAAACCAAAACAGAAACTCTTCCCTACATCAAAATCCACATGAGAAAATAAAATTCACCCTGCAGAGTGATTATTTTAAGCAAAATAAAATATTTATGTTAGCAAGCACATGCTGGGCAACTGGGCATGGCAATGAGGGTAAAATCTCAGTTCTCTCAAAGTCAAGGACAGCTTTACCACCTGAAAAAGACACGTATGATCCAACCCTGTGATTGTCAGCAGTCCCTCCACAGATAAATATCATAAAAGCACCCAAATTGTTACCTTCTAGCATTACTTTGAATGACTGTTAGGGCAGCAAAGCACAAGGTGTCCCCCTGCCAGCATCTAGGGACATGTTGAGACCACACCACTGATGCCAGCAGGTCCTTTAGGGACAAACCACTATTCTGCTCTATGCTTGCAATATAAGGGCTTGTCACTTTGAACAAATTAGTATCTTTTTTTAATTACTACTTCATATTTTCATCATGCCTTTCAGCCCAAGATCACCAAATACTTTTCAGTGAAATCAAACTGGCACTAGCATCTGTGAAGTATTATAAGCAAACAGACCCATGGAGAAACCAAGACAGTGTTTTGCTGTCATAATGAATTAAGGATAAATCTAGAACCCCAGCCTTGCCATGCATCTTATCATTATTGTCAGGCAGCCTCAGGCTTAGTCACCTTAGTGAGCTGATCAGAGAGGGAAACTGCTCCTTTGCTTATGTTCATTGTAGGTGAGAAAAAAATTAACATCAAGAGCAGAAGCACTGCACAGCTTCTTCCAGCTGCACTATTGGCTTCAAATGAGCAACAGTACAAAGAACTGGCTGTGTCTGAGGAGCAAAACTGGACACTTGAGTTAAAATTAGACAGCTAGTTAGTACAACAGCAGGACTCAATACAGATCTCCAAAATTCCCAGTCCTTTTCTCTATATTCCAAACTATGTGTGTGTTAACCTCCTGAACCTTTTTACCTCAACTTCTAAAGATGCAGACCCCCTACAGGCTTCCTTCTCCCTCTATAAACACTACAGTATTTAGAAAAATACAAAGATTCATGTGATGAAAAAATGAGGCTCTAGTTCCAAACTCAGAGGGAGCCTAAAGCCACTGTCTTTTGAGGAACAAGTTGGACTTTTGCCTTTGAGGAAAGAAGCAGCTTTTGACTCCTACTGCATCCTGAAACCAGCAGGAACTGCATCCCATGGTGAAGCAAAATACCACAAGCATGGCTTTATACAGAACCTCAAGAGTTTGGTGGCAATGAGAACTGATTTAACTGCCTAAATCTCAAATCCCCTTGCTAATACTTCATTCAGTAGGAAAACATATGATGAAATAGGACACCAGGAACAGAGTTGCACAGCTTCACTGGGGTTGCAGCTGCACATTAAAACCATAATGCCTCCTAAATTATATGCAGCTTTACTGTGCAGAAAAGAGTCCCTACCTGTTGGTACTGTCATTGTGAAACTCAAGACAGTCATTAGCATCTATCTCCAAGTACCAATTAACAATCCTGCTTATTATTTAATTGTCTTGTTGATTAATATGAAAGATAATGTTTATTTTCTTGTTTACATGCTATGATCCCTTGTTGAAATTATAAAAACTCCTCAAGAGAATGCCTTCAAAGTGCAATCAAGATATACATTAAATCCTGATGAAATAATTACTCCTGCAACAGATTTGGCTGAAGGAGCTCCTCTGGGAAACATACATGAAAGAGAATGAGATACAAAGGACAAATTTACTCGGGAATTGTGTGTTCAAGCAGCTAACTAAGCACCACACTCAATGCATAACTGCACCCCAAAAGGCCAAGCTAAGCAATGCATATAAAAAATGAACACAAAATGCCACTTTATACAAGTACAGCATTTCTCAAAATACCTCAGTAGCACATTTGTGGGACATTTTGATAAGCAGATCCAAGATACTGAATCTGTTACTAACTGCCTTAACTTCTGCACTAGGACAGAACCACGTTCAAACTGGTTCACTTTGACAATATCTGTAACTCTCCTGCACGTCCACTGGTCAAAGGACAGTGGCATGTGCTACCTAAAGCAATTAACTGCTGTAGTGCTGATAAATCCTCTTCCTGTGAGTCTGGAGGGCGATGATTTTACTAAGAAATTTGGCAAAGGGACTGTTGATGTCCATGTGAGATAACAGGAAACTGAAAGCAGAGGAACTGGAGTAGCTGTTGTAGAAAACAGTCAGTGTTTTGATGGGCAACCAGCCAACTGCACTAATAATGATGTGTGTGGTTCACACTTAAAAAGCATCTCTTGTCAGGTAAAAGTAGACAAAGCTTCATTACAGCCTCTCTGTGTTTGAATGTAAGAATGGCTTTGCCTGACACTAAAACAAGGTTATTTCTGGAGCTGGAACACCACAGACAACTTGCAAAAGCAGTATCAAACAGCTTGCAGGATTTGAATTTGTTTGTTGTTTTGTTGTTTTTTGTTTTTGTTTTTTTTCTGAAAGGGAAAGGGTAAGGATCTAATTGAAAGCATAGGGCAATTCAGGCAAAACAAAACATCAAACTATCAAACTGTAGACTCTGAATATGAATTCAAGTAATTGTCATCCTCAGCTCCTATAAAAAGCACAGTCAGTTCTTTAACAGAAAGCCAGTTGGGCAGCCCCTTTCTCATGCTCTGCTTGGGCTCCTGGACAGGTCCAGGCAAAGAGCACAACAGAAACACTCATCAATCCCTATGTGCTTCTTGCAGAACAAACAATACATTTGGTGGCATGCCAGTTACCTACTCATTAGGCCAAAATATAGGCCAAGCTGGTCTGGACATGGGCCCAAATAAATCAAGCAGAATTTGACTTCAGAAACCCCTTTACTTCAGAAAAATTCATGAGAGGATGCATTTACATGAAGCCAGTCCTGCGACACTCCAGAGTGCCAGACTTTCTGTAGTCCTTACCCAACAATGCATTTCTGAATTTACACTTAAGTTTTCAGTTGTATCTTTTCTCCAGAATTCCTTTTCTCAAGGGGAATTTGTTCCATGGAGACAGGATTGGAAAAGATCTCCTACACTGGGCCCTTTCTGTCTAGCACCAGAAAGAAAGAACTCAAGCTCATACCACATCACTTTCTGTAGGGAGCCTAATTTGGTGCCATGTCCATTGCCTGACCTGCTTCTATTTCTCAAATTTAATCTTGCACAGGAGGCCCTCACACACACTTTCAGCACCACAATGGGCCATCTGACCTTGTTCAGTATCAACTCCTGTTTCCTCACAGGGAAAATTACAACCTTCAGGGAATTCTACACAAAATGTAAGCAGTAAATTTATTTGTTTCTCGGGACATGTACCAAACATTTCTCATAGCTCTGATAGAGTTTTACACTTTCCATCTACCTTGTCTTTCCTTATTCAGCCTTCACAACCCTCTTCTACAAAACACTCTTACAAGGGAAACTAAGCCCCACACCCTTCTGCTTCTCTTCCAATTAAAGCATGAGAGACATCCACAGATATTGCTTTTATCTCCAGCTGTGAGATCTACTGTCTGCATTTTGCTTAACTCTTCCCTCTTTAATAGAAGATGTCTTTTAAGACGCTCTGGAGAGTTCTTTCCTCATAGCTAGGCGTCACGGTAGAAAATAAAACTAATATATGGCACATGCAGGGGCACTCAAATATCAAATGACAAGGGACAGTCTCTAACCTGCTCTTTCCCCCACACGATTTACAGATTACTGGGTTTTCTGCCATGCATGGATGAGACCAGTGAGGAAAACCACGGCCAGATCAATTACATAATGCTCAGCACCTAGGGAACAAGACTCTGCAACAACAGTAGCTATAAAGCCTGCTCGTTGGAAAAGCCATGCCATTTTTAATTTGAAATTCTGCCTATGTTGTTAGCATGACATTTCAGATATTCTGATGTACAGCAAGCTGCTTCAAGCTTACACTCCCTGCACACATTCTGCACATTATAGCTGTGAAAGTAAACAGCACAATTTAAATCCCTAATGCACTCTTTCTGAGCATAATTTCTCCACAACTAAAGAAAATTAGATTTGAAACTTCAATAACTATGCAAAGTTATAATTTTTTTCCTTAAAACTTTGTGAATTTTATTAACCTTCAGAAGGAAGAGAGCTATGAAATATACTCTGGGACACATACTATAAATGAGTCAACTGAGATAAAGGCAGAGGACTTAATGGATGCAGTACATTTCTGGACAAACTGCCACAAGTCAGAAATAGAACTGGGAGTCTTGCTTCCCATTATTAAGTTCCACTGACAAGAATAATAAAAGAAAACTTCTGCACATTCATTTCAACATGACTCATTAAATATTAACAGTTTTAGTGTTCTTGGCCAGCCTTATCTCTCAGAGATCACTATCATTATTCACATTGTGAAAATGCTGAAGGGCTTCACTGAAAGGGTCAAGGCCAAACAAGTGTACAGTCCAAGCCTTAAATATCCTGAACTCTGGACTTTACACAAGAGTATGCTTACTCAAGACTTTTGGTTTGACCTTGACAGACATCACGGAAGTGATTTTTATCCTGATTCTGAGCCACCTCCTAAGTTTGGAAAATTATGGATGCAGGCTTACATGAGAACCAGTTGACTTTAAAGCAAAGCTTTCCCAAACTTTCCCAGTTCTCAGCTCAACAAGGCATAAACCCCCCCTCACACCCAATATCCCAACCTTTTCCTGCTACCAACCAGTTCCAAAGGAAGCAGTGGGAAAGTCACAGCCTGTCATCCTATCTGCAGTTCCAGTTATTGTTTCCTTAATCACTCATCAAAACAAGCAACAAAAGGACGGATGTCCTACAATACATCAGCCAGCACCCTGTCCCAAGTCTTCCACAACTCACAGGACAAACTTGGTTGGCATTATTATTTTTATTATTGTTATTGCTGTTTGATTTCAAGTTCAAAAATTAGGAAGGTAGCACAATGAAAAAAAAAATGCAGTTGCTACCCAAAACCACAAGCAAAATTAAAAACCAACAAGGTATCTGTTTCCACTAACAGCATTCACCTTGGAAAACATAATGTGATTTAAAAAACACATTTTTAAAGAGAAAACCAGGAATGTCTAAATATATCATGACCTGGTCAGGCATCATCTGTATTTCTAGAGTAAATTTTGTCCAAGGAGCCACTTATAAAGCATATGATAAACTTTGAGGGTATGGTCTCTTCCTCCCCCAAGCTTACTAGGTTCTTGTGATGGATGTTCAGCTTCTGAAGGACATAACACTTTCCCCACTTCATACCATTACACAAGTTCTACACCAAATCTTTCTTTGCTTAGTTGTCCCAGCAATGTTGCTGAGAAGCCAGGAAGAACAAACAATTAATGTTCCTTATTTCTGTGTTTTGACTTCCTCAATAAATAATTAGTTCATCTGGATCACAATGCACAGCCTCAAACAATGGCATTTTTATAATGAGTGAGGGTAATAAAGTTTCAATAGAAACCCATTATTCTGAAACATTCCAAAATGTCAAACCACATTTAATATTTCAAGTATGTTACCTCACCAACACTGTGAGAGCAAGTATCTCCAATTTGAGATAAAGTTCATGCCTTGCCTCATGCACATAGCATAATCTTGCAATTCAAACTTGAATTTCAGCCTCTCACTTTGACCTTGTAATTTTCTCTTACTATCTCTTATTAAAATCAGCAAGGCAGAAATAAAAATCAGCAGTGTTGACATATTAGGAACATCATCATCTTACAGTTTTTTACTAGACAGTTTTTAACTACTCTTACTCCTAGAAAATTCACATCTCATGCCTCCCATTCCTTATTTCTTCCCCCACCTCACCAGTAGGCATGTAGAGGAGCTTACTTCCATTTCCTGCAGCAGCTGTTACCTGGATGAAAACCACTACCACACTGTAGTCAGTCTTCTCTTTTCAAATTAAGAAGTCCCAATCCTTCCAACCTCTCCTCACAGGTCAGGTTTCCTCAATTTCTGACCATCCTTGTTGCTTGCCCCCAGCTCTATTTACAACTTCATAAGGTATGGAATAAAGTCTTTGTGAATCCATGAGCAATAATCAAGACTCACCTGAATTCAGACACAGTACAGACCAGGCAAAGCCACTTTGGGAGAAACTCAAAACAATCTCCAGAAAATGAGAAGCTAAAACAAATTAGCAAGGTATTCTGATATCACAAGAGCTCCCTCATGCTGTAGAGACCCTAGAGGTGGTCCCTCCACTCAGCTCTTTATTAACTTAACAGAAGCAACCAGTCTAGCCCATCTTCAAGCAATTTGAATATAGGTATCCAAGAAGAAATTTTCACCACATTTCTCTGTAATTTTTCCCCAAGTATAAGAAACTCCAAAGGGCAGATACTCATAAGCACTGACAATTGCACTCCAACCATTTTTTCTGCTCTCCCAAACCAGCAGCTTCTGAGGTTGCTGCTACAAAATTGTCCCTTCCACGTTCTCTTCAGCTTGTAGATTTAAGACATTTGCTTCAGCAGCCAGAATCAGCGTTCAGGAACTGACAGATATATATATATATCTATATATATATATAAATATATCAGAATAACAGCTAGTCACAGCAGCCTGCCTGCCACATACCATTTCCAGCTCTGCTCACTGAGGATGTTAAACAAAGCCAGAGCAGATGAACATATTGCTGCACTTCCACACTCGCTGTTTACAACTGTACCATATGACAAACTGCTGAAAAACTGCGTAGGTTAATCTTTAAGTAAGCAAGACTGTCAACACTTAATACAGAAATATGTCAGTTCCTGGGCTGCACACTGCATCGATAGCAGTGTACTATGTGAAAATACAACTACCTGAATGTCAGCAATATTTCCCCACTCTGTTTCATGAGCTAACTGAGCTAAAGAAGGCAGAGCCACATCAATCTAAGCTCACTCCTTAGGCAAAAAATAAGTTGGACTTATTTGCTAGCAAGACACAGATGCATGAAATAGTCAGGTTGAGCAAAAGATAATTCTAGTCTTATTTGTATTCTGTCAAGAAAAAGTAAGAAAGATATTTTTAAAACTACAAAGTAATGCAACTGAAACAATGGTGCCAACTAGCCCTTCACCATTGAAGTAACACTGAAATCGATTACTTAAAATTTTGTTTTGCACTATCAGCTCCTGGTATACAAAATTTATTCTGCTCATTCACACTGCTCCAGGGAAAAGGTAGATGTATTTGCAAGTTGAAAAGATGAGAGATAAAATACATGACATGGCTAACAAGGGCTCATCTGAAACTCCAGATTCAGACAAGTATCTGACAGGAAAGAGAAGTACAAAAAGAGGGGAAAATTCAGTATTTCCATGCTCCTGATTGCATATAGCAGTTTGAATACAAGTTAGTATCTATGAATACAATGCCTTCTTTACAATAAAAGATCTGAGGTGAGTTACATTTTCCTGTTACCTTCCTTTGACCCAACACACCATCCCCATAGATATATCTTTCTCATCAATTCCAGATCCCTCAGTTCCATATTTTATTGCACATCTAAAAAATCCACAGAGGATCCATTCCCACTTCAGCTGGGTTTTATTTCAGATGCTTAGTCAAAGGCTTGACACCTATACTGCCAAGCAAATAACTTCTCAGGGGGGCATTTACTTATTCCTACTGTTAGTGAGTTAAATAGTCACTGACAGCACTAAATGATGCAGTGGAAATCATCCCAGTACAGAAGTGGTATGTCTACACAATGAGTATTTTAAACAGAGGAGGGACACATGGGCTTCTAAACCCAGGGTTACTATGATTTATTTAACTGACATCAGCTCTGAAGTGATACTCCTCAGAGGTACAACAGGCTCATACTGCAGCGCCCTTTAAAATAGCACTTAGCAGGAAAATTTGAGATCCATGTTTTTCCATCATTGCAGACAGAGAGATATGACTATTTCTGACCCAGTGATGGTAACTTTAAATTTCAGGAAAAATGAGCAACTCCTGAAGACCTGCTTGAGATACATTATCAAATGATATTCTAAAGTTTGCCCTGAAGCCCAGAAAGTTTCACTAATAACATTTAGATTAGATTTATTATATGCTGATAAACATCCATTGAGTCCTTTCCTCTAGAGGGCAAGTGCTTCTTAGTAAGTGAGCTCCAACACTGAGGACACAAAATGCCAAACAAAGCAGAAAGCAAACCAAACATCAGCACTAACGATGGGTGAGATACTGGCTAAGCTTTTTTGAAATGTCCTGCCAAAAGAAACATCTTCCATACTCCAGCAGGAAGGATGAAGGAAGTTTTAGAAAGCCAAAATTCAATATTGCATAGAGAATTAAAAAGTAGAATCAGAGTAATCCTGCAGATGATCAAGCACTGCAGTTCTAGTACTGGTGCATTGTTTGGCTTGACATTTTATTTTTGTAATAAATGATAATGTGGGATGTCTTGTTTTGTGACAAGCAAAAGCAAGCAAAGCAGTTTAGCTCTGAAAAGAGACAGTGCCACTTCAAAGTCCATCTGTCCTGCAAACCACATCCTGCACACCACAAACTGAATGTTAGTGCGACTCCAAGTTAGCCACAAAAATGAAATATTCAATTAACTATCAATCTGATTTAAAACCATTTCACCTGCTAAGTCTGTTGGTCTTAACAATGGTATTAAAATAGTTAAATATGTTATGGAAGAGTCTGAATGTCTCTAATAAAGTTGTAAAAACAGGTGCAAACTGTCAAATTACATCCCCAGAAGAAAGTCACCATTATCATTTTACCTATGGAATGCTCCGTTCCCACTGCAGAAAAACCACCAGTGCAGCTGCCACTGCTGCCAAGCTGAGGAGCCCCAAATAACGGAGTCAGAGCAAGTGCTGGAGTTCAGGAGTCCAGGAACCAAAAAAGCAGGCAGACTGGGAGGGCTGGGCTGAGGGGGAGCCAGGAGAAGTGCTCCTCTTGACAAGCTAGGAAGGGCAGAAAGAAAGGAAAAAATCCAAGGGGAAAGAGAGACTCTGGTAGCTAGGCAGCAGTGAGATTCCACACACTCAGGACAACAGAATAATCAAGTGCATTTAGCTAGGGAGGGAGAAAATAAAGAAAGGATCATAGAGAGAAAAAAAAAAAAAAGGAAAAAAAAAAAAAACAACTAAAATTAAGGGAGAAAATATTAAGTCTGGGTGAGGAGAAGATCCAAGAGAGGACAAAGTAAGAAGAAAATATCCGCATGACTCCAGTCGAGTATTTCAGATCTTTTCCTAGTTTAAAATCCACTGACCATCATTTATGCCCATAAATAAATGCAAACCTTGGTAGCTCTCAAGGCATAGATTCTCCCCTACTTGTGGGCACATCTGTTTTAAATTATTCTTCTTTTCTCTTCCTTATGGGCATCAAGAATGCCTCAGTATATATAGAGCTAATCCAAGACCCAACCACTGCAACTACTGTCTGCACTGAATCACCTACAGCAGCTCAAAAAGTCACCACATCTCCTGGGAGGGCTGTCTCTGCTGCTCCAGAACCTCTTGTATTATCATTCATCAAGGCACTCAGGGCTGACAAAAACCAGGCTTTCTCAGGTGTGGCCTCAAATTAATAAAGATCTTTAAGGTATTTGGTCAGCAGAAAACACTGGAAGTGCTTTGTTGTGCTCTAATTCTGCTTCTGCTCTCAAACTGGATTTAAGACCTAGAACATCCTCTCCAAAATGCTGACCTCATCATCTGGTCCCCACATTACTAGATCCATTTTCTGCCTCTTTTCTGTCTCTTTATTCTCATATTGCTTACCAATCTGGTTGGCACCAGGTTCCCTCCTTGTTTCATTCTGCCACCTCCTGCACAGTCCAACCTGTTCCCACACAAGCCTCGAGCCAGTGCTATCCAACAGAGGCTCCTCCTTCAAAACATCTCCCTGACACTGCTGTCTCGCATGATCTCTCCCATACCAGGACCCCTAACACTACATACAGGAGGTTCATCTTCCAAGGCAATACCTCACAGATGCCCACTCCTGCTTCACCTAGTCACCAGTCTCAGTTTCCCCTGAGACTCTGTCAAACCCTCACCATGGGCTCTCCACCTTGGCTGATCATTCAGTGATCAGCCCCTCTAAATCAACAGCCATACCCTGACCACAGATCTGTTGGCCTTTGGGACTTTTTCACGCTTTGCGCAGCATACTAACTCAGCACTATTCATCTTCAAACTCTGCTTTCCCTCTTCTCTCGGCTACTCCAGTTTCCTCACGTCTCTCTTTGCTGAAGCACAACTCAGTGTCTCATCTCTGCCCCGCCAGCCTCACAGATGAGCTGTTCCTAGCAGGGAGCCTGGCTCACCACACACCAATAATGCAGTGTGTAAATGCATGATGCTGCATTAGCAGTGATACCAGTAATGATGTTCTGCTGTTAAACACGCTGTCCTGAGAGTCATTTGTGCTTCCAAGAACAAAGCCTAATAAATTCAGGCTTATCTTCTAATTTATCCTCCTCACGGCCTAACGTGAAATGGGATATACCTAAAGCTTTCACTCTTTGTTTGTCCTTAATTATAGGCAATATTATGCTGCCACAGCAACTAGGAAAGCTTAAGCTGCCCTAAGTGATACAAGATACTGCACAAAGCCTCACACCGTGCCCCATCCCTGTCCCCCACGGCACTGTGAGACGTGCAGGTCACATTTGCTCTCTGGGGACAGGGAGCAGCCACATTCCAGCAGCGTGGCACGGCACAGGCGACACGAGGCCAGCCCCTGGTGCCCCCCGCTCCCTGTCCATTGGCACATCTGCACAAGGGCTGCCTTGCTCGCCCTGGCTCCATGCAGAGAGGAAAAGGGGGACAGGAGGTCATCCCCTCTCCAGCCCCACACATCCCCCTGCAAGGATCAGGCTGCTCCAGGCCTCTACTCTAAATCCAGAGTAGGGGCTCATTAAGGATGAAACATTAATTATGTATCTGGTTGCCCCTGTTATAGCTGGGTGCTTTACTTCATCTGCACATCCACGGCTCTCCCTCAAGCTACAAACTTCTCAGCCAGTGACCAAATGGCAGCAAGAGAACGTGGGGCTTTTGGGGCTTTTAACAAAGGGATGGTGCACTGAAGGGGCTGCTGGGCTGCACTAATGCCAGCAATCCATCACATCCTGAGGAGCCCTGCAGCTCCTACCACACTGCTGTGGCACTGTGAAACAGGGACAAACCATGCAGGGGTTTGGTGCATCTGCCAGCAAAGCAGCCCTATCAGGAAGGGCTTGTACCCCACTCTCTGAGGTAACTAGTTCAAATTAAATTTTCCAACATCACATCAACACAGGATTTCTTGGGCGGGGGTTATGCTTACTGAGGAAGCTTTAACAAGTGTCTCTGCTTCTTCTCTTGACCCATGATTCATCAAGAATTTACTGTGGTTACCTGCAACTACAGCAGGGATTTCTGTTTCAGCCTCGCAGACTAGCTTAACTACCACAGGTCAGCACAAAAATCTGTAACTCAGGATGCAATGAATCACATATTTTCTTCACCTTTTGATGAACTGCTACTTATTCATAACCCAGTTATTCATATTATCTGTCAAAGAGATTTAATTTTTGCCAGCTCTGCACAAAGCCAGGATACCTGTTCAACCCAGCAGGGTACTGAACAGAAGTTTAGAGCTATTAAATACAGGGAACTGTGAACTACATTATGAGCTTAGCAGAAATGTAATTCTCGCTTTTAACAGGATAGAGAATGACAGGCTGAAGTGATTTACCTAGAAACATCTTAAACATGGCAACTTATTAAAAAAAATGTGTTCGTCTTTTTTTTTTGCTTTTTTCCCCTGCATTAAATTCTGAAAGTACTGATAGTCATGGAATAATCAGGTTTAACAGGTTAGCAGTAATATATGCTTCAAGTGTTTCTAATACTTCATAATCTTCTTTCACAGAATTTGCATCACTGTCAAACTGAACTACTGATTTCCAGTTGATGCTTTTAACATGTTTCTATGGTTACTTTCCAAGGTCGCATCAGAGAAGCCTGAACAACAGTTCAGAAAGACAAAAGGCATTTTGCATCCTTCACCATATTAAATAATTTATGAAAGTTAAGGCATCCTCAAGGAAAAAAAATCATAAAAGAATAGGCTCTGAGGTTATTTTATTTGCAACAGTTTGAAGCACAGCAAAATCAATATCTCTACAAAAGCTTTCAAGATTAGATTATTTGACTAATGTTCCATATGGTACAAAATGCTAAAGAACACATTCTAAGTTTGGATCTACATGCACAAGCCTAACTGAATTGCATGAATGGACTTTAAAGCAAAATGTGGACATCTAATTTGCTGTCAGCAGCTTCATCTTTTAAATCAGGCACCGAGGCATTGTCTCAGTATTCTACATTTAAAAGATGCAAAAATAAAACTGAAAAAAATGAAGTAAAAGCAGTAATGACAAGCTTTATTATTTCCACCATTTCTTATTCAAAGCCACACAGATTTCATCTGTCCCCTAAATGTTACAAATTTTGACTAGAATAATGAAAGCTTGTACAAAAAACATCTGAATTCTCTGCCTACCACTACACTAGATCAGAGTTTATTGGAACTAATTGAAGTGTCTAAGGCTTGGAACAAAAACACATTAGTCATTTAGTGGTTGTGCTAATATTGCTATGCCTTTCCTGGAGTTTCATTAGATACAAACTGCTTCAATACCCTAATCATATGCTCAGTCACAGCACAATCAGGACACAGAGTACTGACAAGCTGTCCCACCATGCCTAAAGCTGATAAGGTGTCTGCTCTATGAGTAACCTCAATTATTGACTGTATTTTATGGTCAATCTAATGACCAAATGCTTATCAGTGAACCATCAGGTGCCTGTAATAGGATAGTGACCCTTAGTTTATATGTACCATTACTGCTCATTAGTGAATAATTAGATTCTTTAATCCAAATTCACAGGCATTAAAATATGATGGAATATCCTGACTCCAGTAAAAGACAACTACGCTTATTTTACCTCTTCACATGTTCAATTACATTACCAGAGACTGTATATTTTGTAAAGAAAATCTGCTTTCCAAAAGCATATCATGTTCAATGTTTTATATCATGCCTAAATTGACACAGCTTTCCCAAACATGCAGGAGGATGACGAGAGAAGAAAAATAACAGGTGTGATTCACCACTGCAATTCTCTGGATTTATTCTCTTAAATGGTTTTAATCTAGCAAAGCCCAGCAACATCACAAATAATTTAGAAACCTGAAAACTAGTGAGTGTTATGTTTGGAAGACTAATGTTTCAAACAAAAGCAGGGGAATACAAGGGAAAGGAGTTGCACTATACAGTTATTTCCCCACTTCAAAGGCACCAGACCCACAGCAGCAAATGCAACCCTGTCAGCAAACCAGTTTGAAAAGATCAACATCAAACAAGGTGAGAATTTTAGAAGAGGGACTTAATGCAGTTGGTTTTCTGCTCAGTGCTGCTCAGGGTTGCTTGCTTAGATACGTATTTTCTTCTAAAGAGTTTTGATTCCTCCTTGCTGCCCTGTCACTGCTCAAACCTTCCTTCCAGTTTGTGCACTGAGGGCAGGTATCCCTGTTCTCCAAACACCACACCTCACCCAGCTGCACAGCCACTGCTGCCACCACTGTCACCAGCCACCAACAGGTGGAAATGGCACGTTAATGGTGTCAGCTTCCATTTATTGGGGGTCTTCATTCTTCTCCTAAGGGAGTGGTATTTTCTTTTTTGTCAGCGAGCCCATTAATCTCTTCCCAAGTGCATGCCCATTCTCCTCCTTGCTGCCCTTCTCCTGCCTGCTCTTGGAAACACCATTTCCTCTCTTCCCCCACTGTTCGCGTGACAAGAAAACCCAACTTTGTTATAAAACTTATTTCAGCTTTATGACAAAATATGCCAATATTTACTTAGCTGCAGGCATAGCCCACAGAAGGGTCCTACAACTATCTCACATATTTTCCCTTAGTAACATAAAGTTTATTCAGGTTCCTTATACAAAAAAACCCACCTGAAAACAGGTATAAAGTGTGGAGCACTAGGCAAGGCACAGTTCATGCCACACCAAGGGACAAAGCCAGCTGCATTCTTCTTAAATCTGAAGAATGCAAGAATAAACTTCTCTTGAAATGTAAGGGTGAACTGGGAGTCTCTTCACAGCCATCCATGAACCTAAGCTGTGCTTTTTGCCCTGGCTTCCTCATTCTGCCAGTGACCTACTGAGAAGTTCCATTTCCTGCTAAATCCTCTGGTAACACAACCACTGAGTAATGCCTGGCAATTTGCTTGCGTGACACAGTCAGATGTTAATCAAAGCTTTCCTCCTTCTGTGACAGATCACAGTGAAGAAAAAAGCTTAAAACTGATTTAATTTCTTAATACGCTTCTGTCTGCTGTCTTTAATATTTGGCTTTGATTTCGAATACTTAGCGCTTCTCTGCATTTCTTGGTAATGAATAAAATACATTTTTTTTAAAAGCATGAACATAATTAAGCTTGAAGAAATTAAATGTGACATTCAAATGAGAAAGAACTTTGGATGAATATGTAGATTCAGGCTGCACATATGCTTAACAAAATCAGTGCATTCCCTGCAAAGAATATCTTAAAGACACTCATTTTAACCATGAGGACCTCTTATGACCAGGTATCCTTTTTGTTGCATCTCTTAGCTATTATTTTCCAGGTGAGGACATGAATCCTATCCTGTCTTCAGAGTTTGTGACTTTGCAAACACAAAACTGATTCTCATCAAGGAACAAACTGGAGTGAAAAAAAACCAACTAACCAAAAAAATCCAGCACAGATCTTTCTTCCCAGGCACAAAACAGTCCAAAAGCAAGAGAGTAAGGGTGTTATTTCAGCAAACAGAAACTCCAGTTTTAATGTGAAAAAGGCATTTATATGTGGCCAGGAAGCCATGTCACAACCCAAAAGCTAATTGTACTAGGACCTTTACAAATATAGTGAATGCTGTTTCATTGAAAATAAGATTGGAATACTTTATTCATGTGGGATAAAAAAAAAATTGTATCTAGTGTTGCTGTGGCTCAGGAAATCACAGATGCAGTTTCCACAAGCACCCCATGAATCCTTTGTCTTCTAAAGTAACTAACCCTGCACCCAAATACACTGGACATTAATATATATGCATATTTTTGCCTAGCAACTTTATTCCTAAGGCAAAACAGCCCTTTTAACAAGCCAAAGTTTCAACCACAGCTCCTCTTACAAAAGGAGGATGTAAAGAGTTGAAGGTCCTCAGTAGACTTAGTCAAAGAGAGGCCAATGATTTGCAAAAAAATAAATGTGTCTGTGTTTATGTGATTGTCAATATATTAACTGCTTTTATTGCAGTAGAGAACAAGAACAAAATCTGCCAGGCTCTGCATAATGTGAGTAACACATTGGCCTTGCTATGAAGTTCAGATTTCAAGTGGCTGAGAAGTTTCAGTATGAAAAAAAAATCAGCAAATGAATGAGACTACAGCATGACAGTACAGCCATGAGTCTTCTTTCATCTCCAGGTGCTTCCTGAGAGAGGATTAGCTGAACAGAGAGATGGAGAGACAAGTGAATGTTGCTGCAAAAGAGTCAAGGCAGGGATGAACCTTCTTCCTCAACAAGGCTGGATGGTGCAAAGGAAACAAGGAGTGGAAGGGTTGAAAAACAAATAAGCCCAAGAGCCCATTTACTGAACAAAACCCCCAAACTGGTGATATCTCAGTATCTGTGGTTCCTGGATAAGCCATTTCTGCTAGTATCTGTGTCATCTCTCACTCATCCTTGAGGATTTCCTCCTCTTCCTTTCTCCTCCTGCTGAAAGGACTGCATGGCTTGAGGGTGGAGGACTCAGAATGGAAACTTGGATCCATTGAGGTCCCAATGGCAGAAGAGTCAAAAGAGAAGTAACAATGGGAACCTCTCCTGAGGCTAATGCTGAAGTTGGGGGAGCAGCCTGGCCATGCCCTTGTACCCAACTGAGAATCTGCTCTACCTATTTACAAGTATCAGGGATCAGTGATGGATCTCGCTCCCCCACAGAATCATTGTGAGATTTTTTTTTTTCTTGTATTTCAGCAACAACAGAATAAGAAACAAAAGTGCTTTGTGCACAAAAATTTCCATCAGTTCTATCCATCAGTTAAAAAATTCAAGAGAACTAATTTTGAATATAGGAAACATGGGTAGGGAATAAGCAACATACTAATGGGGTTTTAAAATGTTTTAGCTACCACAGAGCTGCTAAAGCTATAAAATTCTGATTCACTCAAGGCAAAGACAGATTCATGAGAAGCAATTAGGGCCTGATCCAACATACAATGATGTCATTTGCAGTCTTGCTGCTGACTTCAAGAACCTTTGAATTAAGTCAATGACACTCAACAGTAAAAACAGAACTGAGTTTTGCTGACCAGTGACAAAAGCAACACTTTTGAAAAAGTATTTTGGGTCTTAGGTTATACTATTAGGTACTGATTTCTTTTTTCTCAGTTTCAGGGAAGGTATTTTATTTTCTGGCTTCTTCAGTGAAAGGCAAAAATCTTTGCATTTGCTTATGACATACAGATTAACACTGAAATAAATCTGAAGTAGATTAAGCTATACCCACAATATGAAATACAGAAAAAAAAAGCTGTGCTGCAGTCACATCTAAATATTTTGGAAAGGATGCATCTGACCTTGCTTAGGTAACTAAACAAGAAAAGAGATGTCTGAGCTTCTCCCTTTATCATTCTTCTCCGTTCCAACTGGTTATTTCAGATACCTATCTTTGAATAAAACAAATCATCCTCTGCAGGCCACAGTTCCTCTGTGTTGACTTCAAACCCACAGCACAGAGACAATCCACTAACTTACACACAGTATTCTTGGGGCAGTCATTTCCCAGCCTCCTGTGTACAGACTGTGACACGCAGGCATTCGACACTTCAAATCATTGTACATTCTTTTAAAAAAACAGAACTTGCAAAGTCGAGCCCTTTCTGAGGTCAGATTGTAACTTACAGTAAACATCATTTATTTAATGTTACACAACATCTTAAAGACAAATGAAAAGGAAACAATACAATTACCATTGTGATTACATTCTGCAAGGGATTCTCCGTGCATAAATTTTACTTTAGTGCCATTCACAGACATACGCTTTTCAATATTGTCTCAAAATATGTTCAGTTCAGAATTAAAAAAGGAGTTGGAATGCAAGTACAAAGCCCTGAGTTTTTTTGTTTTAACTACCATCTGCTTGACAGTGTATTACATTTAATCAACATTGCTAATTACAACAAACATCCAAATAAAACTAACATGTTTTTGTTATAAGACACCAGAAAAGAAAAAGAAATATTGTTGTGGGCTATTGATAAAAGAATGTCAGACTGTTTTAACTGTTTCTACCAACCATGGAAAAACTTTTATTTGAACACATAGGCCATGCTACTGAATAAAAAATACCTTTTTTTAATCTAGATCTGAGAGAAAAAGCGTTGTTACTTCAGCTTTTGCTCCAAGGAAACCTACAGAAATAGCAGACTTTTGGTGAAGATGGCCATTAAAGACTAGACAAAGACCAACACAGGTTTTCTTGTGTTTTTGGTCAACAGAGGTTCCAGGTCCCCAGAGAGCGAATCGGGGTGTCCCCATCCCATCCCTGCTCTCCAGCAGCAGCAGAAAGCCACAGTCATGACCAGGTGACCAACCCCACCCCTCAGCAACCAGCACCTTCGCAAAGATGGAATAACATTTCCCAACTGCCTGAAGACCCACGAGCAGTTATGGAAACAGAAGAAGAGAAACTACCTTATGAAGAAGGAAGCTGCAGCTGAGGGACCTGCCGAGACCCCGGCTGGGGCCACCACGCTCTGGGACGCTGCCGCGCTGCCCGCAGGGTCGGAGCTGGGCTGCCCTGAGCTGGTCTGAGCGCTGGGAACATCTCGGCCACTTTCTGGCACTGCTTCCCCCTGATAAAAATAAAAACACACATACGGGTTAGTAGTCTTTAATACACGGCCATGACAGGGGAATATTTCACACAGCACTTCCAAAGCGACTCTTTGCGAGGGTGAAGGTGAAGATCAGCGGCAGGTGAGGAGTGGTACAGGCGGACAAGTGTACCACAGCAGGTTCAGCAACAGAGAAAGCAAAAACCTTGACTCCAGGGGAGGAGCAGAAAAGCACAGAGAACCTTTGTGAGGAGTAATGCACAGTTAAATAGTTTGACAGGCATGAAGAAATGGAAAACAATAAGCAGAACCCTTTTGTTTTACAGTGTTATTTGGGAGCTAGCAGAACTGTTTATCTGGTTCAGTTATGACTGTCAAGAATTATTTCTCAGTGTCACATCACCTACAAGACCTATCTGTTTAAGAGGAACTAACCTAACAGTCACACTTGTAATATGTTTCCACATGAATAACCCCAAGAACTAAATAAAAGAAAATCGATTTTTTTAGAAAAATATAGACAGCCCTGTTTTTCAGTATTATTTTTCTTATCAGCAAAAGTGTTCAACACTTTTCTCCTGCAAACCATTCCAGAGGAAGAACAGGAGAGACTGGAGATGCATCTTCTCCAGCATAAAGCATTTGCAGTGTCTGAGACACAGTTTAGAAGTGGGTAATTGTTTTGAGATTTTGCCAAAATTTTAGACATCTGTATTGTGAAATTGTGTCAGGTCTATATCCTTATGTTTAGGCGACCATTTCTTTCAAGTACTAAGCTCAATTAAGATCCATCAGTCAAATGCTCATTGACAGTGCTGGGAAGCCTCCTTTTCAGAAGAACCTGCTCTCTGTCTGGGAGTCCTGAAGATTTAATTAAAGATGACACCACAATAAATATTTGTCAAAAGAGTTAATTGCTTCATGTATGATAATATATGATGTTTCTGTCATCTGAAATACTACTTTGACATTTCCAACTAATTAGCTAAAATAGATTCCAGGAAAGGAGACAGCCTTATAATGAAGCACAAGCACAATTAGGTACTTCCTAGGATGCCACCAAATTTTAAATTTTGAGCTGCCATAGATCATGTTTTACAACTACAGATATATAGACATGGCAATAGGGCACTCCCAGTTGCATACACACCCTCAATTTTCTCATACACTAACAATACAAATAGAGATTTTCTCATGAGAACTGAGGCAACCCAGTTATTAGGTACCAAGGAAAAGAACTTTGCCAACCAAGTAGTGCTCAACTGGTGAATGAAAGCTTATATGAAGTTTCATCTGGACTCATTTCTATAGGTTGAGTGCTGTATTCCCAGTTCTCAACAAAGTCAACAAGAAAAACGTGCACCCAGCTCTTTTGAAGGTCTGCTCTTTCAATATTAATATTATTATCAGTATTATGGAGTGGCTGAGTAATGCTTTAGCATAGAGTGCTACACAAAAAAGTACATTTATAGAGCTGACCAAAGAGATCTAAGGCTGAGACAAAATTCATTCATGCAAATTAACTTAATCCAAATGAAGTTACTCATCCTAGAAGCCAACCTGGAAACTTTGAACAACCCTCTGCAAAACCCTTCACTTTGTAATACAGGAATCTTATGAGATCAGATTTCTCTGTGATGAAAGCAGAAAGACCAAGCACTGCTTGAGATAAAGACAGGCACAAAGAAACAGAGTGGAAGGAAAAAAGTACTTTAAAAAGGGAGTTTGTCCATGATCTACTGGCAGTGACAGCCAGGAACAGAGAAGCTTGGAAAAGGATCAGATCCACTCATGTGGTTAATTGCTTATAACTAAGTGATGGAGTAATGAACCTTGAGGGGGTCGATAAAGCAGGTATTTGATCATTAATGCACTGAAGCAACCAATGTGTGCTCTTGACCTGTACCAGTCACAGAAAGAATATGGCACGTGGAACAACATGTAGGTGGGTAAAATCCAGTGTGACATCTGAAATTCAGAGTTACATGAACTGACACAAAGCGCTGACAGCAAGTGCAGCTCATATGGATTCAGCAATTTACAAACTAAAAAAATCTACACCACAGCCTCTGGAGCCAGCACATGGAGCCTGCAGAGTGGCACACCAGGGACTGCCATGCTCAGCAGCAGGGACATGACCCAACCTGCAACCTGTGTCTGAAAAGTCCCCCATGTTCTGTCCAGGAGACAACCATAACCCTCTGCCACTGAAGCTGCTGCCTCAGATTAAAAATTACAGGCTCAAGTCAAATTCCCAAGACATATATTTTTTCAGTCACTTTCAACATGGGTTATACTAGACAAAAGACCTTCACACAAAGAAAATAGTGTTCAAGCAACATTTTAAAAAAAAGACAGGAACAGCAAAATGTTTCTAACCAATCACACTAATTAATGTATAATTGAAATGATGGCATGATCTAAAGCTAAATATGAAATCTTTAGAGTTAGCACAAAACTTCATTACATTTTACAACAAAGTGTAACAGACTTGTTAGAACTGACTGGAATCTGTTAATAGATCAATTCCTATAAAAGCTATTCACACTTAAAAATATATAAGCCACATGTAACACACATTCATTTTACACCACTTTTATATTTCTATGAGAAGTTAAAAGCCTAAATTTCTAAGAGACTGATGATTGTGGACATATCAGGCATGTAACTTGAAATACCCAAATCAAACCTGGTATTTCAGATGGCAGATGGTTAAAATACTTTCCAAACCAACATACTATGTTGCATAAATTGCTATTACCACATCAAATACATTTGAAAACTCAAACTGTAATTTCTTTTTCTGTAAGTTTTATTCTTTATTCTGTAAGTTTTGTGTGAACATAAAAAGAGGATGAGGGAAGCCAATAAGACACACCAAAGGAACAAAAAGTGAAGATATACAAGATAAAATAATCAGAAGATTACTACAGAAGACAATCCACACCATTTTCATTGTCTTCAACTACCCAGTTAATATTAAACACAGAGGTAAAATCAGTTTTGGTGCACAACAGAAGCTGAAAAACAACAAAAGTTCTTCCAAGTTTAGGATTCATTTCAAGGACTGTTTGCACCATCCAAAGGTGGCAGGATTTTCCAGCACAGCCATATGCAGCTGTCCCTGAGAAACTACATCTCCCAGGTGATGAGGAAGGCTCAGGTATGAGAAAATTTGTCAGGTCCAGGTCATTTGCCCTGAGGCAAGAAAACTAAAGGCAAGTAATGGAACCCTCCTGGGCCTGGACACTCCAGTTTACCAAACCACATAAAAAGCAAGGGGCATTTTTTTTAACTAAATGCACCTCCCTCAACAAATATTTTTCTGAGGACTGTGTGTGGAAAAGAGAATTCTTTAGAGGAATTTGAGCAACTTTTAACTTTTCCAAGCTTTCAAGTCTTGAAAAGGCTCCAGACTGCAGCTGAGAGGGAACGGCTCTTCTCTATTAAATGAATTTTCATAAATCATTAATGATCAAATGCAGAAAGCACAACTTTGTCACTATAAAGTGTTACTGACTGTACTGAATGTTTAAATATCATAGGGGTCCACATCCAAAGAGTAATGTTTGTTTCAATTTTCTAAGAAAATATTTGCTAGACAAAAGCCATTGGAAAAAACTGAAAACCCTTTGGAAAGATGCTAAACCTCACAAGAAGGTTTTCTAAAACTGTTCTCTAAGACCCCTTTCCTCTACTTTTTCCAAAACTACATGAAAACTGGCACCAGTAAGAACACAGCAAGGATAACATTTGAAAATGTCACACCAAGCATTTTGCACATGCAGGAATGAGCAATGTCTTGGTGCTCCACATCAGTGCCTGTGCCATGGACAGGAGAATTTTGGGACCAGGTCCCAGCACCCATCCTGAGGACATGGGGCAGGTCAGCCACACTGCATTCCCAGCCGGCAGCACCCACACACACAGGTGAAGCTGGCAGGGCCACAACAAGCAGTTACAGCATCAGTTGTTCCCAGCTAAGAGGGCCAAAGGCTGGGGAAAAGGGCAGGATGAGATGGAGGTGACCTGACATCCTCAGGCTATGGAGGTGGAAGTGGTCTGGGCAGAACAGGGGCACCCCCTGTCCTATCCCTGATTCCCACACACGAGCTCACTGTTGTGACTAGATGGCAGGAAACATCTGCCCAGGCTTAAGCAAGTCAGACTAGTCCAAAATTATACTATAAAGAAGTTGGCCCTAGATGAAACTTCCAGATCCACAGGACTCTGTCGGGCCATTAACATCCAAGGACAATTACAATTCTAACACTCTCTTTACACATTTGAAGTGCAGAGCCAAAAACTAAGCCATAATGTTTCCAGTTTTCTGAGTATTTCCACTCTCTGGACATTGACCTTTGTCCAGAGAATGTCCAGGAATCCAAAAAAGCCAAATGAGGTCATGCCACTTGGTCTCTGAAATGCATGTAAAATATGTATCTGGCAACAGGAAAGAAAAACACAGGACTATAAAAACCTATGGAAAAATAGATCAGTCCCAGGATAACACTGTCATGGCAGAAGAAACCCAGAAGGTTGGATAGAGCTACAAAAGAGTATTGAGGACAGAATCACTAATGAGGAAATTAAGAAAATTACAAGAGCCTCTATGAATCTGACATACATCTCTATATCAGAATCACAATTTAATGTAATTTATTTTACTTCAAAATATTGGTCCCGTAATGAAAGCACTTAACAGGGCAGTGCAGGTGAAACACAGTGCTCTGGGACAGCCTGAGTCTGTAGTGGTGATTTTTTCCCCTAACTAATTTTTCCTAACTTTTTTTACCCCTTTTGGACTAGCAGGCAGACAGAGGATTTTGAGAATTTGCTCTAATTTACTGTTTTCCCCTTTCTGACTAGAACGCCACAGTCAATTAAACTGTTAAAACTGCTTGATGCAATGATTTTGCAAAATATTAAGCCTACTGTTTATATATGATAAAACAATAATTTTCCACCTAAATGATTCATGCAAAGACTCTTACGACCTACTACCACTGAGTGGAACAAATGTGACGTAAATCTCGAGCTGGGTAAGGCTCACACTGTAAAGCCTTCTCTCCCATAGGGCTGGGTAAGTCCTGCACGCACCTCCTGTGAGAAACGTCTCCTCCTGACTGACGAGCACCACATAAACTTAACAGGGCAGCATATGCCAGGCTGAAGTGAAACGTGTTCTGGATAAACTTTTTACTGCCACTTGGCATTGTTTCTGCCAGGGCTCGTTATAAAATAACCAGGGCATTTTATAACTTCAATACACTACTGTAGTCATTTATAACCTGCAGCTGCGATGTGGTAACAAGAATGCCTAAACCTGTCATTTCAGACTTTTATATGCATCTCATGTTCAAAGTAAATCAAATGCAGAGCATAATATCCCTTCTCTCAAAGAAGGTTTTTCAGCTACAAGAGTTGCTAATGCCTGGCTTATGATCAATCTCTGAAGATGAGGCAGAAGGAGAAAAATGATAGAGAAGTAGAATTAAATAGAAAATAGGAGGCCCATCTGCTGTCACAGACTGGAAAGTGATATAGACAATCCAAAGGCAACCTCAGAGTGCTTGCTGTTTGAAATAATATCTGAATTTCTAAAGCAGGTTTAAGGTTTGGATCTTTACCACCAAAAATCATTAGCAGTCTGTGCTTCATGAAGAAAGGACGTCAACCTTTTGGGCAGGGCACACACCCAGCTACATTCAGCATGGGCATCATTGGCAGTGCCAGGATGGAGAATCAGCAGCTTCTCCCTTCTAAGGGCTTTGATTTCAATCTGACCCAGGTTTATCCTAAACCATGCTACTTGGTCCTTAAAAAATGGATTAGGGTTCTCAGCAGGCATCAGTCTACAAAATGAAATGTCATTCTTTCCTTCCTTCAGATTGAGAATGTGGACAATCCCTGCAGACAGGGGTCTGGTTGTGCAAAGATGTCAGCAGACAGTGACAGACCAATTCCTTCACATTTCAGCCATTCAGGACACCCATACCAAAGACACAGTGAGAAATGCTCTTTTTTCTTTCCTTCTTCGCAGCGATCTGACCGCCAGTCACATGAACAACACCCTCCTATCTGCACATGCAAACCCACCCCCTGGAAAGTCAGGAGGGCATGAAATGAGCTACCAACAAGGACACAGATCCTGCTGCACATTAACACTTTCAAATCAAGACTCATGTGCAGTGCATTTAAAACAGCCACGCTAGAGGAATTGTTTCTTCCAATGCCTCTAGGCAAGCATCAGAAAGTGCTGCCCAGAGCCCTCCCTGTTGACTTCTATTACAATAGCTACAGCCTCCAAAACCAAAAAATCTAGCTGTGTACTTCCCTGGGAATTTATTCAAATGGACAAAATATAAAAAAAAAAATCCCTGCTTTTTGTTAAAGGCTCATAAGAGTAAGCAAAGGAATTCATTAGCAGGTTCATAATAATGCAAATTTCTGTCATTTCAGGACTGGGTTTCCTACAAGAAGACAAATGCTTTTCCATTAGGACTGACTTCCATGGGTCAGATGTGTTTCTAACAGGCACTAAACACAGGTGACATGCAGAGCTTTGAAATAAGAGAACTTGTTTCACCTTCCTGACTCCACAACAACACTTCTCAATGATTTGGGCAACTCAACAAAAATCTCACCTTATCTTGATTAGTCTCTATTCAGCAAAAGAAATTACCATGTTCCCAATTTCATTAAAATCACTGTATTGTTATAATGATTGACATACAATGTCATCAAATAAAACAAAGGTGGACGGAGATTGTCATGCCTAATTTCTATCTCAATCACACTTGAACTGCTTATATATTAGATGTAACTGCTTTAAAAAGAGCATCCCTTGGGATCAATTTGCCTGACAGCTACCACATGGAAGGCACCCACTTGAAGAGGTACAAGCCCTCATTATCTGAAGGGAAAACTGGCTCTTTATTACACCCATATTTAGAGACCAAGGTTCAGTTACAGGCAAGCTCACGAAGCAGCATTAAGTTTGTAAAGACAAGGACAGCTGTGATCATTGGTATCATTGTTGAAGGACACCAAGGTCCCAAATTAGGGATAGAGATGTGCAGATGACACCCTTTTCCTGTGGGTGTTCCTGCTGACCCCGCTGTTTGCTCCCAGTGTTGGGGCCATGTAACCCAGACATGATTCACCATGACTAGACTGAAATCTGCAAGCCCGCAGATGTCCCAAAGCTCTTTCAAGTAACAAAATGCCATTAATAAGGAATTCCAGAAGAAATTCCCAAGTGTGACTGTGCAAAGCAGCTGCTCCAGGAGGAGAGATAAAAGAGACTGGGAGCCTTCTCCTGCTTGGAGAAGGGAAGATTGAGGACAGCCTGACTGAGGTTTACAAAGTCATGGAGGTACTGAATAAATTGAATGAAAGCAAATACTTCTTTGCACTGGGGTAGTGAACTCATGGAACCTGCTGGCATACAGAAGCTGTGGAGTTAGAGAGTCTTTCAGGGTCAGAGAGGGGTTGGATAAATTCCTGAACAGCAGGTCCCTAAACAGATCCTAAAGGGAACAGACAGGTATGTGTCCCTGTGAATTCTCCAACTGGGCATGCTGGGGAGTATGAGCAGACTGCAGAAAGCAGCCAGGCTCCACAGCTCTCCCTAAATACCATTTCCAGCTTCACTGCTGGAGACAGCCCTGGGCTAAACAGGCTGCAGCTGAGACTCAGCAGGATATTACTAATGTTCTTATCATTCCCATTCAATCTTTTCAAGAGAATCTCAGCGTAACTAGCAACAGGAGGTTGTGCTATTCATGCATCCCCCATCAGTACTTCAGAGTCATTGGGAGAGGCTCACAGGACTCAAGGTGATGTCCACACAGCTATCTTGCATTAATCCAGACCCTTCCCAAGCCAGGCATCACAAGGGCCACTCTCCCCTTCCTTAACCTTGCACTGCCACCTGACCCCTAAAACAGCCTTGTACAACTTCATCACCTTGCAGCACTTCATCACCTTCTTTTTTGAGAAGTACACAGAGGCAGTTCTGAATGGCAGATCCATTATCTTTGCCCAACAACACTGAAAACACAGCAACAGATTCATACCTATAGCACCTTTCAAATTCTTCCTTCGCAGAAAGTATCACAAAAGAACAAACTCATCCAGATTTGAAATAGTCGCAGCCATGCAAATTCAGAAGAATTAACTCAGTTGTCTCTTTTCCAGGCTAAACAAGCCCAGCTCCCCCAGCCTTTTCTCATAAGAGAGATGCTCCAGTTCCCTCATCATCTTCATAGCCCCTCCACGGGACCCTCACCAGGAGCTCTGTGTCTTTCTTGAACAGAGGAGCCCAGAACTGGATATAGCACTCCAGATTGGTCTCAACCAGGGCTGAGCAGAGGTGCAGGACCAGCTCCCTTGACCTGCTGGCAATGCTCTTCCTAATGCAGCCTTGAATACCATTGGCCTTCTTGTTCACAAGAGCAGTGCTGGCTCGTGGTTAACTTGCTGTCTGCCAGGAGTCCCAGAGGTGTTTTCCTGTAGGTCAGCCCCCAGTCTCTACTGGTACATGAGGTTAAACCTCTCCAGCTGCAGAACCCGACAGTTGCTTTGGTTGAATTTCATTATGTTCCTCTCTATCCACATCTCCAGCCTGTCCAGGTCTGGCTGGATGGCACAGCACATTGTGGTACCAGCCATTCCTCCTCAGCAAACTTCCCAAGGCTGCACACCATCCCTCCATCCAGGGCATTGATGAATAATACAGTGAACCAAACTGGAATCAGCACAGACCCCTGGGGAACACCACTGGCCACAGGGCTCCAAGCAGACTCTGCAGCACTGATCACAACCAAGGTCTAGCATAGTATCCCTTCTCACTGGCTCTTCTGTCATTTGGAGAAGAAAATTATCATTAACACATCCCACATTGCTTATGCCCTGCTGTGTTGTCCCTCCAGCTGGTATCAGGGTGGCTGAAGCCCCTCATGAGGACCAGGACTCTAAACATGAGGTTGTTCTTATCTGCCTTTGGAGGACCTCATCCACTCAGTCTTCCTGGTTGGGCAGCCCACTCTCTGTAATGTCACTGTGAAATTATCTCATCATAGTTTTAAAGTTCTATTTATAAGTCTAGTAATCCCATCATTGATTACAGTGACTGTATTCAAATTATAAATCCATTAGCTGCTCAACAATGAAATAAAATCAATAATGCACGTAAATGGGAAAAAAGGAATTTAAATGCATACATTAATGTCACTTGAAGTAGTGCTATTTTATGCACCATCTCTAACAAAACTGTGTCACATCATTAGCAATAATGTGAAAAATCTTTTTCAATTAACAGAGCTGATTTGATGCTATGTTCACTAAAGTGGCAATCCATTCCATTAAACACACACATATGAAATGCCTGAAATATCTATGAACTCTATCCATACATCATAAATTCTCTCCTAAGTGCTGAAACACAAAAATAGATACATTATTTTCTATTTATGCTTTTTAAACCTCCTGTCAGAAGCTACCAGGCAGGGCACTTCAGCGACTCTAGCTGCAAGTAACAAAGAGCACCAATTTTTGTCCCATGCTCAGCTGCTCACGCCACAAAACAGGAGATGCTTTCACCAATGCTCACACTGCACAGCTCAACCATCTGAGGGCCCACAACCTCATTCAGAGTAAACAGCCTGCTGAGAAAATGTCAAATTCAAAGCACTTTAAAAAAAAAAAAAAAAGATTATGTTAAATACTATTCTACACAACTGGGCAATCCTACCTGCATTCAGCTCCACAAATCAGTTCCTTTCATGTATACACACACTATTGCAAGACTTTCCCCTCCACTCACCTGCACACAGCTGAGGTCTGAGCTCAGCCTGAATTTATTTGTTTTCTCTGCTGCATTAACTTCTGAAGCCAAAGTGCATTACTCATCTGCAGCCCACCCTTAACCCATGTAGCCCATGCAACAGTAGCCTTGTAAAAGATGCTTTGAGCTTCAGCCAGAAAGTATGAACCTTCCCTGTATGGCAACTTCTAGTGCTGGGGTGGCATGGGATGCACCGATTACCAGTTCACCAGAGGATTTATAGTGGAGTAAATTCAGAGTATAAATGGACCAGCAGGAAGCAAAAGAAGCTGAAGAGAGCAAAGTTAACAGAAAAGGCCAAATGAACAAGTTGAAAGGCAAAAGTAGAAAATTTAAGTATTTGGGGTATTTAGTGTAGCTTATGATACACTTGCCAGATGAGAGAATGAACTGTGGGCCAAAGGTAAATCCAGTAGATTATCATTTCCACATAATCTCTAAAATCTGCTTGTCTTAAATCTATCTCTGATGAGTTACAGGTGAAGTCTGGGCAAACATTCCTTATTATTGCCTGTTGACTTCAATTGTCAACAGAGGCAAGTATGGACTTGTTTCCTCATGAGAGCTGTAATAACAACTGCTTAGCCTGGAGGGGTGAAAGATCAAAAGAACTGGTTTCAGGTGGTAATTTGAGCCACAAGAAGGTCTGAGTCCTCAAATAGTTACCCTGTCCCACAGCTGTAAAGCCAATACTATGGTGGAAGTGTCACACACAATAAAAAGAAATGCAATCACACCCTCACCCAAGAAAAGGCTCATTTCCATTTTGTAGCAAATAACCTTTCTGTTAACTCTTAATATTTTTCCTGTATCACTCTGATACCTGGAAATATGTTAAAAAGTAACCATTTTCACCATCATCACCCTACACTGGGGAGGCTCTAGAATAAGAGAGCACAAAGGTCCCATCCATACACACAGGGCTGTGCTTCCAGCTGCACATTTAAGGCTGAATTCCCAGCCCACTCCTTCCAAGCCAGTCTGCTCCTGGCTGTTGGGGCAGGGTCTCGGTGACAGTGGCAGTGCTGTGCTCCCTCTGTGTGTGCCAAGGCAGCAAAGCTCCAAGCAAGGCATGACTGCCCAGCTGACACGCAGCAGTCACAGCAAAGGTCTTTTCCATGGGAGCATAAATTAGGTTGCTATGAGAAAGCATTTAGGAACCTGGACCAAAATGTTTCCTTCTGCTGTCGAGACTTGTTATGGAGGGCGACCAACACTAACTTTGAAAATTAGTATTTTTTGCCACCCCCTTTTCCTTTATGTACTTCCTCTACAAAAGCAGTGACACCAACACTACTGGAGCAGAAGAGGAAACACAAATGCCTCTGTGCAGTCCCTGCCTCAACATCTGTCTAACATTGACTTCTTGAGGATCAAGATGTTATATGTGGAGTCTGAGAAACGTCCCAAAGATCAAAGACATCCATATGTCTCACGGACAAGATTTATGGTCAATGCACTGTATTTTAATTGTTTCATTACAAAATATATTTCCCACATTGTATTAATAAAAGGTCACTGAGAAAGCTATCAAGTAGGGTTTTAAAAATTAATTTAAAAATCCATTTGGCATGACATTTATCAAAGTAAAAAAGTAAATGCTGGAAAGTAAATCTTGTCATTGTTCTGTTTTCCACAGTCAGCTTTTTCTTGCATCTTTTAAACAAAATGTAAGTCACCCTTGTTATAAACAAACAAAGAGGCTTTAAGGAAAGTCAACAGAGGCTGAATTACTCTGAGACAAAACCATCTGGTTTAGATTAGGGTAAGTAGAAGATTTACTCAAACTACAGGAAAGCTTGAATTGTGACTAAAATAACTCGTAGGTTTTTCATGTAAGACAAGTAAACGTAACTTCTTTAAATTTAGAGTCTATGCACCATTTACATGTGCTGTCCTGTGGGTGAATCCTCCCTCCCTGAACTTCACAGACCCAAACAATAAGCTCATACTAAATTTAAATTTGTGAATACTCTCAGGAACATACATTTGATAATTTTACAATTTTGTATATATAGGCTTTAAAAGTTTTACTTAAGGCACTTCAAATTTTTAGTGCTCCAACTTTTTCAATTTCTTAATGGCCCATTTTTAATATATTTTTAAATCCACTTACAAACTGGTAAGCGTTCAAGGAGCCACAATGCTTTGCCTTATAACCAGTGCCAACTGTATATAGTCAAGTAAGAAATACAGTATGACGAGGATTTCATTTGGTGTAAGATGAAAGAAAAAGCAATTTGCAAATAAGCTCTATTTCACTGAGATGTCTTTATAGCACATGGCATGGCTACTTTAGCACTTTTATGCAGTACATAACACTGCATATTAACACAATTTAAAATATACAGTAAGACCTCTTTCTTTCTACAATACAAAATAAATGCAGATATTTCTAATAGGCATTAGAAATTTTCAGTGGAACTTTCAGTGGTTTTAATGTTTTGCCTCTCAGCCAGATTCCAACACATCTGAGAAGCCCAAACGCCCCTCAGTCCTCTCCTTTTGTATTAAACTGGGTGGCAGTGCTGAGTACTGCTAATGGTTTTTTTTTCATTTGAGTAGTAACCTTATAGTCACTTGTCAGGTCAAGAACTGAAAACATCAATATAAAACTATTTATTAATTACAGTTGTCAGGGATCCAGCACAATTCAGCTGCTTTACCCAGAGTTATACCAGCTCCCTCCCCTCCACTGTGTTCACTGTCTGCTCAGACAACTTATCACTGCTACTGGTGATTATTTTTTGTAATTTTTCACAACAGGCCACTTGGGTAAAGCAGCTGATTACATCTTCACCTTTTGCACCTTGGTTGCAATCCTAGTCTTCCCCTCCCTGAACCTTCCTCCAGATCCTTAATTACTGTTCCTCTTTACAGCTCCCAAAGCCCATGGTTATTATTTTCATTTGAGCAGTGCACACACTACACTTCAAACACACGTTCCTGTTCAAAAAATTTATAATCTATATAATGGATTTTTCACACTTGAGCTCCAAACACATATTAAAAATTTACGATGTCCTGCACTTCTGACCCCCAACATTCAGCCCAGAAGTGTTTTCACAACCGTAAGTGACATAACAAGGTAATACATGCGAGTTTGGGGAGGGAGATGAGAGCAGCAGAAATCAAATTTTTTTTTCCTCTCCATCTCTCCGCAGACAATTCCACTACTGCTACTATTAGAACTAACCATGAATAAAAAATACAGATCCTGGAGAAATGTGTGCAGCTGCAAGTCTCATGAGGCTTGGCAGATGTACACTGGGGTATATTTTCACACCCAGAAGGCACTGGGGACACAGTAGGCTGCATCCAAAATAGGATTTGCTCCACACAACCTGCCTGGGCTCTACCAGCACCCTTGGTGGACAAGGCAGGCCAAGAGAGACACCCAAGGTGAGAAGGACAAAGCAACTCTTTGAAGTGCCTGTTGGTCTTCTACAGCCACAAAGGAAGCCTCAGTAATTGTTATAATAAATACCTGGGGTTTTGATAATTAAAAATACTCGAGATGAACCCCAGCCTTTACTTTTGTCTTCCCAAATTTGTAAAATTAATCATGCCCACTTCATATGTAGCAGTGGGAGGGCAGGCATTGAGTAGGAGCCTCCCACCAGGGAGCTCAGCACCTGTTTCAAGTACCCTTTGGTAAGGAAAAAAGGTGTAAGTAAGTACAGATTCCCAGTGAAACAGGAGTATTTACAGGGTGGTCAAAATAACTGGTGTCACAACCAAGAGTGGAAACTCCCTGGGAAAAAAGCCATCTTTTCCTTCTGTATTTGTGCAGTATGTTGCCTAAATGGGGGCTGAAGTCTTCAAAATCCAGTCACACTTAAATAAATAGTACATTCAATGCTGTTCTTTCTACTGCAGTGGTTCTTGCTCCAGAATTCCTCTAGCCAGACCAGCTTTGCACCACAAGACAGGAAGTATTACTATAGACAGACATCACTAAAAGTAGGTAAATGAACAGTTCTCTTCTGGGTTAATCTGAAACTTAAACCCTGTTTCTAACTTCAGGAAAGAAAAGACAAAATTACTTGTCTAACCAGTAAAAAAAAAAGGTGTAAATAAATCAAATAAACTTTTCTAATAGGGAAGGAAGTCCAGATGTGAGAATCAATAGAACTCAGAAAATCCCAGTCTTTAAAAAATTGTACAATTATGTAAGATAAGCATTGGACAAGAATGTCCTGCAGTGGATACTATCCTAGACAAGGGCTAGACTGGCTGTTTCCTGAAATCTCTCCAGTCCTTTTTCCTTCAACACCTGTGATTCCTCAGGGGAAGAGCATAGGGGAAGCACTTTCTGCCTCACCCACCCAAACAACTTCATCAGACACAAGGCTCTTAACAATACAAAAGGCAGTGGAAGAATTCCGACAGACAGAAGAAACACCATCTGGAAAGAGATGCACTCACAGTCTTCAGTAACTACATTTGGGTTTAAATGAATAAAATAAATAGAGAGATGAGAGATAAAACAACTGAAGACTAGCTTGCCTCCAAAAACTGCTTATAAATCTAAACGATCCTTGCAGATGACTGGATCACATCCAAGCTGCCTCCAACACTCACATTGTTTGTCCTTTCGTTAAAGGTCACTGTTTTCCAGGCTACTGAGTTTCTTTGCACATTTCTAAATCACACTTAAGCTCTGCTGCATTATCCACAATTTTCCTTCACAGGGGTTAAATGAGGCAACAGTTTTATCTCAGAATAGCGTAGTGGTTAGGGAAGACCACATCTATCAGTCAGCATAGTTAAGCAGGAAGAAATCTACAGCTGGCTGTTACTGAATTATTTAGGACAAGAATAAGGGCAGACAGAATGAGCAGACAAATGGAAATACTTCTGCTTTCAGAGTGCAGGCTTCTTAGCCCAGCAGCTTTCCCATTTTTCCTTCTCTATTTCTGTGATATAAAAAGAACTTAGAAGGCAATTTAAAGGTAACATCGTATACCATACATGGCCAAATTGATCCTTAATGCATGGAGCAACATTTTAGAGAAAAGCTCTCATAGCAGAATTCCTTATAAACTACCAAGAGCTGAACGGGCCATTTTCAGTTTTCTCAGTGAATGACCTGATGTCAGTGGAGATTCACTGGATTTAAATAGGAGCCCCTCAGAGGTGGAATCTATGTGAATTCACAAATTTCCTTAAGAGAGGAAAGTATGGAAGGGAGGAATCAAGTCTCCAAACCTTTTCTGGAAGGAAACACAAGTCAGCCTGAAAAAGCAATGTTACACAGCAGCACTCAAATATTTATCTCTCATGATCTTGGAGCTCAACCAGCTGAAGCTACCAAGCAATATTAGGTAGTGTTTACATACAACAGCACATAAGACATTATGCTAAATTTAAAGCTGCTGGCACCAAAACACCTGATCTTGCAAGATCTGCTATGTCATCTTTAAATGAAAACCATTACTTCAAATTGTACACATTTCATTATTACAGACACTCCCTCATTCACTATCTGAAAGTTGGTCAGGAATAAATCTTAGTCAAAACCAGCCATGTACTGTATCCTTCTACAATTCCATAGATAGCCACATAATGCATTTGCTTTTAAAAGTAACCTGCACCACATACACACAATACAGGAAAACAACATCAAGGCTGAAAATCCAAGTGCAGTGACATTTACAAGTATGTGGCTCTGAAGCAACCTCCTGAGCCCCTTCCTCAGCAGCAAACTCTTTTGCAACACATCTGAGCTGCAGATTAATGCTGTGCATCACAACAGCAACTGCTGAACTGCACACAGCATTAGAAGCTCAGCATTAGACTTGAGGGTCAAGTTCACTTTTGATATAATACCACGAAGCTCCCAAAGCTTCATGTGTGACAAACTTGGCCTTTTGTGTTTTTCTAAAGGAGCTACCAGGTATGTGACAGACAAATAACATCACCTGCATATATGAAGCTAAAATAGGTGCAAAAACATCTGAGGAAAGGATCTCACCATGTGAGAGAAGAAAGCAAATTCCTCCTGACATCTGATAGAACATCTTCCAAAGCTCTTTAACTCTTCAGCTCTTGAAACACGGCTTTGAATACCATTAGCTGATCCCCACAAAGATAATTATGTATAGATCTCAAATTTTATCTGTCTCTGTATGTCCACACACATGCAAACAAAACTCGAGCAGCTGAATTATCACTACTTACTAGACAAGCCTGAGGCAGGAAGCTGTTCACTCTGGAGATACTCCACATGCCCTCCAGGTACTGCTGAGCTTGGATGGTGACAGAGCTCAGGGCACCACTGAGACCGCTGGGGGCCACGGTCACTTGAACGCTGGAGTTGGGAAAGCTGCCCACACCTTGAGACCATCCCAGTCCTTTCTTCCTCTCTGCAGCAGAGAAGAGATTGGGCGACTTTCCAGACTGCCTGCCCACCTGCCCAGCAATGAGGGGCAGGTCCCTCTGGGAAGAGACAGTGACCATCCTGGGTACCATGCTGGTCAGAGCCCCGGTGCCGGGCGGGAGGTCGGGCATCTCCGGGTAGCTGGCTTGGCTGAGGGTGTGCATCATCTGAATGGCTTCCTGCTTCAGCTGATTCAAGTGAGTGGCACAAGTTTCACATCTGCTCTCTCCTTCATTCCTGTTTTTCTGTAAATAGTCAGGCACTTGAAGCTTGTCAAAAATTAAAGCTGATAATCGTGGGTCCTAAAGAAGTGAAGAAAGCGGGGGGAAACATAGTCAGTTAAGCAGTGCAGAAATACAAAAAGGAGAGGGAAAAAAAGTTCTCTGATTTGCTCTCCACTCACGGAAGTGCTTTAAATCTGTTCTGGTAACTCTCAGCATTTTTCTTGCTTTATACCCTAACAGGCCCACAGTGGATTAATAAACCAGAAGTGAATTCATTTGTATTAGACCCAGCATGAAAATTATAATCAGAATTAAACAGTGGAGCTACAGTGTTCTTGATAACTGCTCATTCTTCTAATTAACTCTCCTTTGGAGACATCTACAGCACACGTGTTTCCCATGCTCAGGAACAACGTTAGTTGAGATGCTGAACCTACAAATACTGTAACTTGATTCAAAGGCATACCACCATCAGAAACCAAGGAAAATTAGACTTGAAAGTATTTTGAAAAATTAATGCGTGACCTGGTAAACATCTTCCTGCCCTTACCCTCAGAAATGATGAATCAAGTGGCGTAAAAGCCAGTTTACATGGTGCTGCCCACAGGATTGTTATTTCTGATCTTTGCAACCCAGATGTTGCAATATTCTTTTCTGCTACACTTGCTTTAATGAGAAATAGATTTGAGCCTACAGCCATGTGTGAAGGTGTGACAATGTGCACACTAAGACACTGATTTAAAAGCAACACCTATTTTGTTACCACAGAGCATTTCCCCACCAGCCCTTGACTAGTTCATTTTAAGGCTGCTGAGACATTTTAAAACCCAGCACCGTGTTTCTACTTCAGAGATAGAGTTACCTATCTCCTGAACACACAAACGCCCTCCCATCCCAGGCCTGCTACTGTAAAGATTAGTCAAGAGATTAAATCCAGCCCTGTCGTAAATCTGCTATCAAGACTAACACCAGGCAGTAAAGCTGACCCAACTTCACACACTCTCATAGAGCTCTCTAAACAATTAAGGTTTTAATGAAATCACAGCACAGCCAAAGGTTTATTTGTATAATTATTTTAAATGAAAATATTTAATTTTCTTGTTAGTAAGTAGGACACACATAGCTGGTAAATCAGCCATCCAACATATGCTGGGGATATCCCCAGATTGGCACTTGTTTTTAAAAATGTATTACTTTATGCCAAGCTGCAATTGCTCTCTAGGAAATGAATGTCCTATTAGAAAACTCATTCTGGTTTTAATTACAAAGCACATCAATAAAACTCTTCTTTAAAGAAGTCTTGGCATTGGTACTTTGGCTTTGCTTTGAACTCAGAAAGTACTAAAATACTGCTTAACTTCTGCAGCAGCAGCACAGAATTTATCTCAGGTTCAGCTGTTGGACTACTCCTGCAACAGTTTAATCTCTCAAGAGACACAGTACATTGTTGATAGAAACCATTGTAAATATATCTAGCATCACATTATTCCACAGCCAAAAGCCATTAACCAAAGTTGCTCTTTCTGCAATAATCTAAATGATTGTTTATTGACTTAAAATAAAAAATACTTCTCATGCTAAGAAAAGTTTCTCCTGCCACTAACTGAACAATAAATTGATTCACATTAGTGAACCAGTATAAAAAGTGAAGTGAGACATTGTTTCATTTTTGTCTCTTCTTTTTATTGAGGCTTAGCTCCTGCTAAAAATGCCTTTGAAGTTGTACCATTTGCTTACCCTCATGAGGAAGAAAATTCTTTCCCACCAAACCTCCCAGAAGATGGCAATGCTAAATTAAGATATATTAGTCAGGAAAAAAAAGAGCAATTAATATTTTAGAAATTTTTTTTCTATCCCTTCAGCAGAAAGTGCTAGTGGTTAGACTTTAAAAAAAGCACAGAGACTCAGTGCTGCAAGCACTATTTAGCCTCGGGTAAAACAAAGGCCATGCAGTCTATCTCCCAAGAAAAACAAACAGCACCGTGCTCAGTGCTCCTCAGAAACTTCTCCAAGGGAGAGCCCTCTGAGCAAATACTTGCAGAGGCTGACACACAGCATCCATTCAAAGAGCCCCAAAACACAGCAGCTCCCAGCACCGGGTGCCCCGTCTGCACCAGGCACATCCCTGGGCTCGCTCCTTTGATCCAAGTTGGGCACACAAGGAAGCACCTGCACGTCCCAACTGCATGAGCCTCATCTGGCAATGTTTAAATTGCTATCAGATGTCAAAAGTTTCAAATAAGCAATTAAAGCGAATTACTAGGTGAAACAGGCTTCTCATTTAAAAGAAATTACTTCTTTTGATGTAAAGAAAATTAATGACCCCAATTCTAGCTCCATAAACACAGTTTACAGCATAAGGCAGATCAGAGTCAGGCCTGTCTCGCAGTTACAAAGAAATCAAGTCGATGTCATATTAAAGGGGGGAACAAAAATAAATTTTAAAAATATATATATTTAGAAAATTACACAGACCAAAGCTCTTAGACACATAGCATGCCAAATTTAAACCTCATAATTTATTTATAGTGAAAGATAAAGGCATCTCATTTCCAATGCTTGTACTTTGCCAAGCTTTACAAGGAGCCTCTTAACCCACACATCCAGCCTCTGTGACCCCCAGTTGGCATTGTGGCCAACCTTCTCCAGCACCTCAGTGAGGGCCCAGCTGGATAGTTAAATTACTTTTATTTTTCCACTCTGAGAGACAAAAACACCTGGCTAATGGTTGGGCGTGAAGGCTGGAGGAAACACAAGTTACTGTTAAAAACATTAACTATAACTTAAAAGTTTAGCCAGCCCCATTAAAGAGGTTTTCCTGCCCTGTGACAATGCCTGGTCCTGGGGAGCTCCTGCTTCAGCAGCTCACACCCTAAGGAGGCTGGGGTGGGAGTTACACTCTCATGTTTAACAGGGGGAAGAAATAAAAGTTGAGTGACCAAATGTGTGACACACACATGGGAGAAGTGAAGCAGCCAAAGCCATCCTTGCTACAGCTCCACCAGCAGCCAGGCGAGCCACAAAAAGGGGGTGTGCAAATCGCTTAGGGGAATGGCACAAAAATTAAACATACAACACACAAGTTCCAAACAGTGCTCCAAAACCTCTTTAGTCTGCTGTGCTACAAAGAACATGACTCTTTTGTTCCTCTATTGCATAAATAAACTATGCTGTCTTTGTCACACCTACTTTCCAAATGCTCTTCTTTCCTCCTGAACAAGCAGGATAAGCAGAATACTGTGATGCTGTAACATTCACAGCTTCCCCTCCCACTGCAAAAACCAAAACCCTAATTTCAGACTCAGCTTGTTAACTTTTGCAAATTAACAAATTTTATATATTCAAACATCACAGACTGTTAGAATTGTAAAATAAATGGTCCCACTAGGAACTGAGGAGCCCAGCAGCCCCCAGCAAGGTCAGGGCATGAGATAATTACATGTTCTTATATGAGGACAAATTTCCTGAATGCTTGAATTTGCCACTGCTTTTCAGCAAGCAGTTCTTACAGACACAAGCCAGCTTGCCAACTGCTGCTGGGAGATTAGACACAAACATGCAAACTGCCCACATGAGAGGAGCTCACAGAAATGGTCTGCAAGTTCAGCTGGGCTGGATGGTAAACTTGGAAAACCAGGATTGTGTTCCCACTAGAACACACAGCAAAACACTAATTTCCTTCAGCATTGGAGCATTTAGCCCAAAGCCTGCCTTCAGGCTTTACCTCTGAAAGCAGGAGTAGGGAAAAGGAGCACAGATTTGAAAGCACATCAAAAGTTGCTACTTGCAACAGCAAGAAGGAAACAGTCTCTAACTGAGGTTTCCCTCTCTGGTGTAAGAGCTCAGCTCTGCTGCCTCACATGAAAGCAAGTGAGGACCGAGCAGGGTTGGGGTAACACCACGTGCTGCATGTGGGGCACACAAACAAAACCCACATTTCACAGCTGTAAAATACTACATCCCCAGACCACTGCCCTTGAAACTACAGACATAATTCAAAGTAACTGGGATGAGCCCAAAGGTCAATATCACCAAAAAATCCCTGCTACAGCTTAGACACCAAAGTCACAGCCAGGTTTTCAAAGCATGAAACACCAAATTATCTTCCTGGACCTGAACTATTCTGAGAACTTGAAGCAGTTTGTCAGTGATAACTGCACTTAAATTAAATTATTTTGAAAGTACAGCTCAATCATATTTCTCATCTACTTAGAGTTTGCAGTTAGATTTTCTGTTCAGCTAACAAGAAAGAATAGAGAGGGTTTTTTCCACTGAAAAAGAGAAACAAAGATACAAGTTTTGAATCTTACCTGCAGCTACTGACTTCTAACTCCCAAACTAAGCAAGAGAAGAGGAGGCAGCGCAGCATCTGGATTCTCACTTAAGAAGTCCCTGAAGTAATACCCACCCATCTGTAACCTAATCCTTTCAGCGAGGAACTCTGCACAGAGTGCGAACAAACGATGACGAACAAACGATGAAAAGTCAAACTGCCAACAACCATCCTCAGTAATTACCCACAATTTTGCCTGGCACTGGCTTCTGCAGTGTGAGTGTATCCGGAGCAGTATTCTGAATTGAATTAAAGTCTTGACATAAATAGAATTTAAAAGAAAGAAGAATCATTGAATGTCACACTGAAATATATAATTAAATACAGACTGAGGTGAACAACATTTTTAAAGGATGCTTTTGGAGAAAGGAATATACTATCCCAGTGCACAAGAATCAATGTTAATGACTTTTTGTCTTAATTGTCCTTCCAAATCTCTGCTGTGCTGCTTACAAATTAGTTTTTATCTTACATGACATTGTGAAATATTCCCTAGTTATCTTCTATATTGACAAATACCTTGAAGGTTGATGCATGCTTTCAACTACATAGTAGTCATTGTGAAAACAAACAAACAAAAAAAGTAAGCACTATATTCAGAAAACCCAAAGAGTGTTCAATGCAATCAAGGGAAAAAAAAACAATGCTAATGATTTTTTTTAGGAGAAGTTCCCAACTATCTGACTAATCTCAAGGGAGTGAAAATATGAGCTTTAAGTCTTCAAGTAACCCTTGTTGTGAATTCATTCAGTCACTGACCTAATCTTATCAGAATATAAACAATCAAGGAAAAACAAACACAAAAACAGAATTCACCTGAAGTCCCATCTCTTGCGGGTTAAGGGTATCTGGAACCTACAATGTAGCTTTACTGTCCTTGAAAGCATTCCCCTGAACAAGCAGGAAAGCAATCCACATTTCCAAAGTGAGCCAAATGCACAGGCATTAGGAAAAAAGTAGGGCTGAATTCTATTCAGCCTCCTTACAGTAAAGTCTCACTACCTTTACGTGGAAGGTTAATTTAAGCCAGCAGACTGTGGCCCTCCTCCCATTCTATCTCCTAGCAGGATTTCTTCACATCTCCAATCCCATTATTCTGTTTCCAGCCACAACCTGAGGTAGTGCACACAGACATATCCCCCTGACTCGGCCCAGCTGAGACTCAACCCAATTTCTTTTCATCTCTGACATCCCAAAGTGTTTGGGGAAAAAAAAAAAAAAAACCGCAAGCACATTTTCTTACTTATATAAAAAAATTACACAGTATCTCTTTTAAACAGAGCCCATCTTTCTGACAAAAGCCCAGCAATACGATAAAGCCGCTCAAAACCGCGCGACCCCGCACTAAAAATGACTGCGCCATGTTTAGTTATTCGGCAGCTCCACTGAACTCTATTTATTTCCATTTCCTGCCCACTTTAATGTACTTCAGTGGCCTGCAGTAAAGTTACAGCAATAGGTGTCTGTCATAAAGATGAATAGTGCTATTGGAATGCATAATACAGTGGAAAGAGGAAATGAGAGCAATCTGGTTTATTTACATCTCAGGCTCCCATCAGCACCTCAGCCCACCTCCCAATGGCTTCAGCTGCCTTTCCTGTTATCTTGCTGTATAGTCCCCTGCAATGAGTTGGCTTTTAACCTCTCAGAACCAGAGGGGATGAGCTGATCTCCCAGATTTGCTTTCATGAGCTGGCAGAGTACTGGAGCAAACAGCCATGCAGTGTGTTCAGTGCAAAGAAAACAAAATAAAGGTAGTGGTTGCCATTTAAAATAATTAAAAGACACAAACAAAACAAAAGACCCCAAAGAGATCTGCTATCACCGGTAAATTTAGATCAACACATAGGAACCTGACTACTTCTGAAAAACAGTAATTACTGTTTCACAAAATATTACTTTTAATCTTCTTTCTTTACAATCTAATTAAATAGATATTTTACTTGCCTTTGCAAAATGTTTTTCTTAATTTAATCCAATTTTAACATTTGGTGTGTTCTATAAACTACACATCCAAACTAGTATGCAATTTTATGCTTATTTTTAATAGTGTATGACTTCATTTAAAATTTATGACTTTTAATTTGCATGTTTATTGTTGGTTTTAAGTAATCTTTTAATTTTCCCTCTTGGCTGTGAGGCTTACTATAACTTCACAATGTAAATTCAGTACTGATTTTGTTCATGTGAAAACACCATCTTCCAACACATATTGTGTCTTTTTTAATTTCCCTCTTATTTCTTTTATAAACCTTCAGAAGCAGCAGAAAGAAATTGTTGCATATTTATCACCACACAATACTTGGTGTCTGAAAAGCCTTCGTTTGATTCTACTTTCAGAAATAGCCACTTGGACAAAGCTGACTTTCAGAAATTCAGACAAAATCCTCTTGCAGAAATTAGACTTTTTTGTTTAAAAGATGAAGAGCTTTCCATGCCTAATTATTTTTTCTTTGAAACCAGGGTAAAAAACTTGGTTATCCTATGAACACAGTAAATCAGATTATAAAAACTCTGCCTATTACAGTTACAACTGCATAAAATGTCACAACTTCTCTTTCCTCTTCAAAGCCAACCAAGTGTGCATGGGTTAGAACAGCTCCTTGGGAAAACGATGCTATCTGATGTCATCACACTGAATGCCACCAACTCCACACACAGTCTGAGTTCTGTGAGGCTATCCAGGTAACAGAACAGCTCTGAATTTCAGCACAGGGATGAAAATCAGAGCACAGCACCACTACACAGAAACATGCTGCCTTGTCAAAATGCCTTGGAAACACCAATTCTTAATAGCATTTTATGGGAAACAAAAGGCTGCTCCTACTATTAGAATTCAGTCAACAGCCTGTGTTTCCAGAATTACAAATTGCACTGTGAGCCTGGGGAAAAGGACTTCCTCACTGATGAACTCTGCCCAGCAGCCCAGCCCAGCCAGCCCAATGGACTGGGAGAGGAGTCACGCCCCAGATGAGATCTTCAGCATGTTTAAGTGATCAGAACTTCATTTGTCCCTGTAGAACTGTGCCCGTTTGTATCAGACAGACCTCTGATGAGGGAGTTCAAGAACAGCTGGACACCAGCCACAGTGAAAGCAACTCTAACTTAGAAAGCCTGCATAGGAAAAAAAAAAAAATTGCTTGGAACACTCCTCTATATACAAACCCTACCACTGCTTCAGTCCAACCATCTGAATCCAATTAACAGAACACTGAGCGGCAGAAGTTAGGGAGTGGACACATTTTCCAAATGAACATCATTAGCATAATGTAGATTTAAAATCAACTATGGAAACCAGCACTTGGCATTGGATCACACTCTCTTAGTGTCTCATTCACTTGCTCATTTTATCAATTATTTGGTAAATGAATATTTGAAGACCATACAGAAACGATTTAGCCTTCACAACCAAAAGGCTGCCCATTATGCACTCACTTGCAAGCAACAAATTATTGTATCCACTGCACAGTTAGCACACCATGCAGTTTTTATTATTACAAAAGTGGATTGCACTTATTCTTCATCTTAATTAAGTTCCACTGCATCAGTTTGACTGCTTCACAAAAAAAAAAAAAAAATTGTTGGCTGAAAAATTTTGGGTTTACATCTGAATTTAGGGAGAACTGTAGTGGAGTTGAGTTTTAAGTTTTTCTCCCTGCTTGGACTTCAGGGAAAGAAAAAGAAAAAAAAAATGGAAAAAACCTAACAGGGATGAATAGTCAAGGAACAATGAAGAGCATCTGTAACTCCTCAACCACAAGCTGGCCACACTCTGCCTGAAGAGTCTGCTTCAGCTCCTTTGCTTACTAGGTGGCATGTATGAGACACCACCTCCCTCTCCAAACTGCTCATCCAGGAGCTCTTTAAAGTGGATTCTTGGACAGCTTTTTTTAATACCACTCTTCAGCGGCACAACTTCAGCAAGGAAATTCACAAATCTGCTGACAGCCACCTTGTGGTCCTGTGCCTTCAATATCTCTGGACTAGGATGGAAGTAAGGTCCATTGGTGTTTCTCAGTTTCACATAAGATGCCAGGGCATAGAAGTAATTTATCTCACTGCTCACCCCAGCTTAAAAACTAAAAATAAATATTCAGATCCCAAGGGATTTCTGCAGGTGGAGGACATTGCCCAAAGAATTGAGTGATCCTCCTATAGAATCTCATTAGGGTGAAGTATGATCCCAGCCAGATAAAACACAGCTGGAGACAGACCATTTGAGGCATGTCTACAGGACAAATAGCAGTTTAAAAAACAAGAATGTTGTGGGAAGTTAAAGGAGTTTGGTTTATTTAGTTTAGAAGAGTGAAAAGTAATCAGAGTCCTCCAGTACAAAAAGTGGTTACAAAGAGACTGGTGACAAATTGCTTTCTAGATCCACTTGGGTAAGGAAAATATGAAATCATTCTACTTTTAAGCAAAGAAAACTCAATAAAAACTATCAAAGGTGAGTGAGCACAGGCAATTGCTACACAATGTTGTTGAGAAATCTTGTTCTTTTGAAAATTTCTAAAGAGCAGGTGAAAAACATCTGTGGGAGGTGATCAAGAGATAGATGACCCCATTCCAGAGGAGAAAGCTGGACTAACTTTTTAAAGATCTGAAGTTTGTTCCCCAGCCCTATGATACTAGTTTTGGGAAGATGGGTAACTTATCTGTGCACAGAGTCTGCTTGGGTCCAAGGGCCACAGACTTCAAAATATTGCTCTACTTAGATGACTGTTAGTTACTATTAGTAACCTACACTATCTTGCTCACAGCAAGATTTCCAACTTGCATCATTCCTGTATTCATTTCATACCTCTTCTCCTAGTTGTGACCCTCTATACACTTTGAAAAATTCTTCTACCAAATACAACCCATCATCACCACACTCAAAACTTTCTTTTATCATTAATTATGCTACATTTTATATCCCACTTTCAATTTTCATTTACAAAGTATAGAAACTATATTTCTTCCATTTCAAAATATTGCTACATTTTGTTCCCTACATCTTTAGGGACCAGTTTTAGGACTCCAAATGAGATGCCTAAATTAGAAGGTGCAAGTCCAGCTAATCCTATCTGTCCATCTCAGTGGACATCAGGTACAAGTGGTGTCCCTCAGGGTCCATATTGGGACTGGTGTTATTTAACATCTTCATTAAGGCTGATCAAGGGCAGCCTCAGCAGATTTGCAGGTGACACCAAGCTGAGTGGTGCAGCTGACACACCTGAAGGACAGGGTGCCATCCACACCTGAAGGACAGGGTGCCATCCACACCTGAAGGACAGGGTGCCATCCAGAGAGAGCTGGACAATTCCATTTGATGGGAATCTCATAAGATTTAACAAGACCAAATGCTGGTGCTGCACCTGGGTCAGGACAAGCCCCAGTACCAATCCAGGATGGGAATGAACAGAGTGGGAGCAGCTCTCAGAAGAAGGGCTTAGGTAAGAATTGCCTTTATCAAACCGACAAACCACACTCATGTGAATGGAATGACAACAGTCTGGTGATGAATATCCACCTGTAATCCTCTTGTTAGGAAGCCCTGCAGTGGTCCTGTGAAAACTGCAAGATGTGCAACATCTCACCATTCAAAGGACTGGTGTAATCAAAGAGGAGCAGCTCCCTTTGCCCAAGGTCTGTATTCTACAAACATAAATCCGTGGGGCTATGCCCGCAGGCAGACAAAAACCCACTCTGCCCATGCTCAAAGCACCTCAAAAGCCATGTTAATAGGGTTTATAAACTCTGCTAAGGCACAGGATGTAAACATATTAAACCCATGGGCAAAGTGAGCTTATGTCTGCCTATAACACATGCACACGTAGACATGCCCACAGATGATTGGCAAAAATACCTCTGCAAACTCTTTCAGGCTCCTCACACACACACAAAACAAGCCTTGTCTCCTGAGACACAGAAGCAATCAAATACCTGGCAACAGCTTTCAAAACCCTTCAAGCCAGATCCTATTAAAACCAGCAGCTAAGAGATGAAAGGCACTAGCTCTCCTACCAGTCACATTTAACAAGGCTCTTAAACATTGACTTTATCTTACGTTACCTCTGTAGAAATTCCACAACTGTAGACAATGCCTAACATCATAGGATACATTTATGTTTCCATTCAGTTGAAGGCACTACATAAAAGGATGTTTTTATTTTAATTTTTGTTCTGGGACCTTGGAAAAGAAGCTGCCTCATCACCTGCTGGAAAAGGCCAAGTACAGAGAGGAAGAAAGGGTTCTTTTAAGAATAGAAATTATAGCCCCAGAGTGAGACCTGGGCCATTAAGAAATCCATGGCAACATTCATACTGAATGCAAAGTCATAATATCTCCCTCTAAATTGAAATATCCCTGTTCCTAATTTCAAATTAGCAATGAACTCTTTCACCAACCTGCCTCTCCATTTCATAAAATGCCCATGAAATGCATATGTGCAGTTGCTGGGTGATGACTTAAGTTACATCTTGGTGTGAAAACTTCCCCATTCTTTTTTAAACAAGGTTTTCTGGCATTATGTGTCAAATTTGCAGTGAATCATTAAAAAAAAAAACCGCTGACATCCAAGTTGCCTTAGTATTATCATTACAGATGCAAATACACATTTTAAACCAGGTGTGTAATCCTTGCTAACATCCTTATAAAACCTTAGTTTGTCATATAGCCCCCATTGTGGACAGCACTGAAGCAGTTCTAGAGATCATCAGAGTTAAAGGGCAGTGAAGATAAGTACCTTGTCCCACCTCCTGCACATCACAGCTCTCCTAATTTTAACCATAAGAAGTAGTGAACCTGGCAGGCTTCTTTAATGAAAATAGATGTTTTAATATTTTAAGAAACCCTCACTTTTATTTAAGCTCATGTGTCTTCCAGACCCCCAGTACTTCTAAAAAAAATAACATTTTTAAAGTACATGGTATATGAATAAAAACCACAATCAAGCAGGCAGGGACAGCAATTGAGGATATAAATCCAGAACTGACACACACTACTCTTTGCTCCTGTGACAGTTTATATCAGCAAGGCCAGAAACCCTGCTCCCAATGGTCATCTTGTAAAATCCAAGTGGCTGATTCCAGGACCTTCAGCACCATTCCAGATACTGACTGTGCACTGCTAATATTTGATGTATGCTTGCAGCTCCAGTCTAAGAGAAAGCCATTATGCAGGATATGCTCAAAGATGTGTGTTTTACTCCATAGGGCTGATGCTGTGATTCATGGGGAAAACCTGCACAGAAGGCACAGGCTGGGATGTTACTGCTCCAGGTTCCATCAGCAAACAGTCACTGAAATAAATTAACATCAGCATCTCATAGAAGTTCCTGCATGAGAGTGTTAGGCAAGATCTATTCAAGACTACAGTCTCTGGAGCAATTTATCAGAATCAAAGGTAAGCCAAAAATGAAATAAATTAAAATGGGGCCAGCTAGAATAACAGCAGCACAGCCAAGTAGCAGCCACATGACAGCCAGAGGGATCTCCAGAGTGGTCAAAACAACTGTCCACAGAGCTTGCCAATGAGCCAGATGCTGCTGCTGGAAGAAGGGTAGTGTTGATATAAACTCAGAGATACAAGATGCTTAACACCAAGAGCAATCAATCTTGATGGTTCCCACACGGCTGCCAAGTTTTGCTTTTATGCCACAAAGAGATGAAAACAAACTTCATAAAGCACATGTAGATCCTACATGAGAAACTTCCTCCACCCTCCCCTTACAACTCAGAAACAAACCCACAGTTTGGGTGTAGCTGTAAATGACCTGATGCTTTTCCTGAGTTAACAACAGAATCAGGAAAGAATATCATTGGCTAAACATTGCACTGTACACACCCTGCCAGAAAACCAATGAACTTATCATACTGTATAGGAAATTCCTATCTTCCACATCAATTAGTGACCCAAGAGTGATTGATTTTATAATCCCAAACTTGACTTACAAAGTGACTTCCTCTGGGGCCAATTTTCCATTACCCAGCATGTGGAAAATTGCATATGGTCAGTGCACTATGAAAACCAAGGAAAAATAAGTGCTATTTAAACCCCAATTCCACCATGCCTCCACATTCTTGCTTTCCTGAGGGAGATGCACTTTTGACAGTTACTTCCTTTCCCTGCCCCAACATCCTATCTGCACCACACACCAGCTGGGCACTCAATCAAAACAGAAACAACAACAGGAACTAGCAGCTATTCATTACAATAGGATCAAAACATTTCTAGGCACTAGTGCTTCACCGAGTTACCAGCCTTGAAGAGCTGCCACAATCCTCCTCTTCCCTCCCACCACAGACACCATCCCTGAAAGTGGCCCCACTTCAACTTGAAGGAACACATTTTGAAGATCACAGCTTTTGAATCACAAGCCACCTCTCATAACTGCAGGAGGCAATAGAACTGGGCAGCAGAAAGGTGAGAAAATTACATGGCCAACAACCCATGCTGCTGTTTGTCCTTTATTCCAATCAAATTAATGTTAGCTCCAGTCTATAAAACCAGGATTGCACTGCACACTAACTGCTAGGGTAATCACAGAAACAGCACCACAATATGATTACTGGGTGCTAATTATATCTTATAAAGAGTTAAAGACAATCAAGTACATGTAATAAAGATTTATATGCAGGTTTTCACTGACTTGAAACAGCTTCATACATTAGTAGGTTAACATTACTGCAGGAACAAAGCAAACAGTTACATCTACATGATAAAATACATGAAACCCAAGAGCCAGATGTTAGGTCCTTTCATCCAGGAAGCAATTATTTAATTCCTGGGAAAAGATGATCTCTCTCATTGTTTCATCAACACATATCTGAGAACCAATCCTGGCACTCTGGCCTGGTCTGAGTACAAATCTGCAGGACTGCACAGGGTCATGAATCAAGGATCTCCTTTTCCTGCACTGCCATTGCTTCTGGGCAGGGAACACAGAGCATCTGGAGATATCCTTGGTCCATATCTCTATCTCCCCCTTCATGCACAAGAGCACAGACCCCAAGGAGGCTGTAAAGAAAGACTGTGCTTCTCCTCACACTCCTCCAGGACAGCCAGTTCTCCCTGGCTAAGCACAGCAGGGAATGCCAAGGAGCTGTCCACGCTCTCCACCACAGTTGCTGACCTCCAGCTCTGAGACACCAAGGGTCCCTCAGCCACCAACTAAGGGCTGCTCCAAGCACCATCAAGAACTGCTGAACTTTGGGGAGCATTTTGGCCACACCATCCTCATCTGTTGTCCATCCTCCCAGATAACAACACCCACCACCTCTCCAGAGGTGGACAGTCAACAGCCACCAGTAGCACCCAGCCAAAGATCAGAGAATACTTGATTACACGGGACCCTACACCACGAGCACTTCAGCAGTTTTGCTAACTACACTACAAACAACTTAACTGAAAAATCACATCCCTCTGCAAGGTTACTCCCAGGCTGCCACTGGATAAACCAGCCTGAGCATCCCACATGTAAGGTGCACTCCTGAACAAGGCACAACAGATAGGAACACTTAATAAACACAGCCATTAACTAGCAAACATCCCTGCAGCAATTAAAAGTTTGCAAAGTACTACAACATACACCTGGTTATTGCTCTGACATCTGCTTGGGTTTTCTGTGTGTTTGTAAGTGGGACCAAACAGGAAGATAATTGAGTTTATGGGCATTTCATGACAAAAATGACAACAAGGTACTGCTAATTGTTCATGAAAAATGGCATAAAAACTCAAATGAAGCACATGTAGTGTTTGAAATGCTTAAAAATTACCACATTTTATAATGAACCATATATGACCAAATGGTGTTTCTCCTACTAAAGAATAAAATTATTCTAAACTAAGGATTTCATCATAAAATGAGAGGAAATTCACAGTCTGAGCAATTGCATATTGTGCTGAGCACATTATAAGACATATGGCAACTTTATAATGGTCGTGGGGGATGAAGAGGTAGAATTCTGTTGCAGATTTTGAATTTAAGACATTTCACATAAAATTGCATCTCAGGAAACAAATTAATTGTTAAGTGTGCATCCTCATAATGTTGTAGACAATATTTGGCATATGTAAGTATGACTATCTCAAAATATGAATGCTATTGTTTTAGAAAGGCTCCAAGTAAGTTTTTAAAAAAATGTGTGAAGGCATTATCCAAAGTAAACAAATATAACAAGATCTGCCTTAACTTTATACAGAATTACTGCAATATTATTCAGCTACAATATGTTATACAGTGTTCACAAGTAAATGCCCCAATTACTATTGTAAGTCTGTCATTTAAATAGTTCCTTCCTGTTTAAAATGTGGAGAGCCAAATGCATTTTCCCACCACTAGGTATTGTGTAAGACTCCCTTCTCTTCCAGCAAGCTGGCTGAAGATGGATGAGCTTCCAAACTGATATCATTTTTAATTACGTGTTTTTCTCTCATTACTAATTTCCTAAACACGTCTCTAATCTTGCAGTGAAATCTCTGAGCGCAGTAGGTGTAGCCACATACATCATGCTCTTGAAAATTAAAAAGAGATAATGATCAGGACTGCCATCACAACATAACCTGAAACAAACAAGATACACGAGAGGTGATACATATGTGTAAGACTCTGATCTCAAGTGTTTCTGGAAAGCAGTGGCAATTGGATGGTTTCCATTCTTCCTGGAGCCCCTCTCGGGGTTAACACAGCTGGCAGGGTCTAGGAGAGGAAGATGCTTCAAGCCACCTCCCGCCTTGCACTTTCCACCTGGCATTTACAAGCTTGTGATGCCAAATGCATTTCCAGCCCTTCCCTCCCTTCCCCTAAACCCTGCACCAAGAATCACTGTGTGCATCAGGAGCCAGAGCAGCTGCTCCTCTGCAGAAGATGCACTCGGGTGTCCCAGTTCCCTCCCGCCATCGGGGCTCCACCAGCTCCTTCCACCGAGGCCAAGGTCTCCTGAAGGGGCTGCCTTCTCCAGGAGCACAGGAGAGCAGAAGTGCTGGAGACAGGTAGGGAGGCAGGTGCCCAGGCACCAGAAGGTGCTGCTGCACTGAGGCTCTCCTGGCAGGAGCTGGGGCTGTGTACACACCTGTCAGCTCAGGTCATTCCCATGGGATCCCCCTCATTCCTCAGATACCTCTCACTACCTGAAAGGCATTGCACAGCTGAGCTGCAGCATTCTTTAACCATTAAACCAGCAGGGCAAAACCGAAGCTTTTTGGGGGTTGGGGGGGGGGGGGAGGGAAGCAAAGAAAACAAAAACAAAAGGCTTTCTTCCCAGCTAAACACTTCACACACCAAATTCCTAAGGGAGTGATGCTTTCAGCACATCAGCTGCCTTCTCATCAACTGACACTTCCCAAATAAAGGAGGAAAATCCTAGAACTGTTCACAGTGGCTGACATTTAAGGAATCAAATAGAGCAAAACCAGATAAATCACAAGCACTTAAATAAGGTTATATCTTCTAAGCAGTCTTAAGATATGTCACAAGTACAGTTCTGCCTACTCTCAAAGAAAAGGGATCTCTGCTGTTTTGCAGCCAAAAAAGACAAAGGTAGAGAAGGACTGGAAACAGGCTTCAAGTGCACACATCAGATTAATGCTCATAAAACCAGTGTATGTCTGAGGAACACCAACACCAGGGCTCAGGTACATATGCATGCAAGTCACTCGTCTGTAACCGCAGGCTGATCAAAATGCATGTGCTAAATGGGGTAAGCTTATCTAAAAATGCACTACTAGCTGAATTGCCCCGGGCCCCTAGGGAGGCCTGCAGCACAGTGTGAGTGGGCTGGAGCTCTCATGTTTTGCTGTATTGACACAGGCTGCTGTAGAAGCTAGATGATGGAAAACCCTCACTATTTCACATTGTTTTCTCAAAAAAAAAAAAAAAAAAAAAAAAAAAAAAAGTCCACAAAATTTTATCCTGTTTTCTTTTTTACCTGCTATCTATCCACTGACCAGGATCAAAAGCTCTAAATCCAGACTTAACTTCCTCAACAACTCCATGAAGAAATTCCTACAAGAACCCTGGTTTCTCTTGAAAACTAACACTTCTAAACCTTACTCAGCAGAGGGAAGGAAAAGGTGGAGGATGCTCCCGTTTTCTCCTTCCCACAGCATCTTGGGAGGACCATAAAGAGGACACCCACAGACCCAGCTCCACCAGACCTTTGCTTTGCACTACCCACCCCTTGGCTGGAAGCAAGTGCCCACCTGGGAGTCAGGGCAAGGCTGAGCTGCACAACACAACCCCTGACCTTGGATGGGAGTTCACCTTTCTTGTGACTCCACTGGGTTATGACTGGGCTTCTATTCCTCCTTAATTCTCCTTAATATTTGCTGACACCTCCTTTACAACCAGAGGGACAGGTTCTTTACGAGAAGCTGTTTTACCTTTGCCAGTTAATGTCTTAATCCACAGATTGAAGCAGGTCACATTATCTACACTTATCAAAGACATTATGCTTCATAAGCTATTTTTCTGCTTCAGTAAGGAACAAGCACGTTTTATTTCTTACTGTGTTTACCCATTAGCTCACTGAGCTGCATTATTGTTAGTCTTTCTGAGGCTCTCCTAGAATAGGAACGCATGAAACAGGATTTCCTCCAGCTCTGTGCACCTACTTACTCCAGAGTCATTAATGACATAGGACTGGATTGAACAAAGACTTAACATCAAATGAGCATTCAAAACAGCTGGGAACAAAAATATATCTGCCTGGAACACTGCATCTGTGTTTTGTCTTTTGAAAAATGCCAATGAGGCGAAAATTCGCTTTCAAGAGCACTTTTACAGGGATGTTTTCCTGAGAAAAAAACTGAATACTTGCATGTGGGACATGTATCCCAGTGGGCTCCAAATTAGTTTAGAACAGTTTTTATACATAAATCTGTGAATCTCTTTCTGGAGATCAGATGTAACTTAACTGCTGTCAAAAGGAATTCTGCAGAAAAGACCCAGGAGCTGCACAAGAATCCTCCAAAAACCCAAATCTAAATTGTCTTTCATGTGATAACAAGCAATAGCTGAAATACCCAAGGGCAGGTAACTATCCTCAGAACTCAGCTCCGAGGTTTTTAAGATACCTATAACCAATATTTTAAGGAAAGCTTACAGATATTTTTCTTACATGTGTACATGTAAGAAAAATACAAGTTACACTGTTCCAGGATTCGTAGAAAATAAGGATACTGCTCGGGTTCAGTGTTTAGCACCCAAAATAACTTTGGCACTCTGTTAAAGACCTGTGTATGGGTGGAGTACACAAAAGCAGTGGCAGCCAGCAGGATGGGGGGGCAATGCAGGGATGCATGAGGAGAAACACCACAGGCTCGCTGCAACGCTGTCAGCTCCCACCTGCCCCAGGACATTTCCTACCTCTGCCTACAAACAGCGATCCTCCAGCCACTAAGTAAACAGCCTTTGAAGATAACAAAGCTTATTCTAATCCCCCACTGATGTCACTCCTGCACTGTACTCAGCTGAGCTACAAAACTCTCGGGTTAACTCACTGCACAGACCACTCCAAGCATCACTCTTGGGTTAACTCACTCTGTAAAATCAGGATTACCTTAACTCAGTTCTTGCACAGACTTCAGAAATCCTGTTCAGGTACAGAAAGAAGTTCGTTTTTCACACAGTGATTCTATGTTTTTTCTTGTTGAATAACCAGACATTTTTCAGCTCACTCCTTTAGCAGCAGGTGGACCATTTCTTACCATTATGCTTAGTGACACAGTTTTCCCAAAGAAAGCACAAGTACAGCCTCTTGGAAGGACAGAATGCCATGGACAATTTTCTAACACTAGCAAACAGGACTGTTGATCCAGTCACAAGAAGGAAAATCAGACTGAGCCTGGACCAGTGTGGTGTGGTTCTTGGAGTGGTCCTGTCCAAGGCCAGGAGTTAGACTTGTGGGTCCCTTCCAACTCAGGATATTCTATGATTCTAGCAAGAGAAATTAAAATAAAAATCATAAAAATAAAACAAAAAAGTAGAGACTTCCAATTAATCACCTCAGAGGACAATGTCTTTAGGTTCTCACTTGTGTTCACTTCCTAGGGTTATGTGTTCTGCATTTTAGTTCTTTAACACTTCTCACTGCACCCAATCTTCCAAGAACCAAACCCTCCCACAGGAATAAAACACTCAGTGAAGAGCTCAGGGTGAGTCAGGAAAGCCAACCCTGCATATAACACATCTTCTGTGTCACCAAAAGACTTGGCAATAAGAAGCAGAAACCAAACTAAATTCTTACAGCACAAACAGAGCTATTTTGCTTTTGAGCTGCATGTGCTTATGAGCAGCCATGACCAGAATAATAAAAGAACACACAGCACAAAGCTGAGAACGGGAGCTCAAGTTGTGCCTGAATATTCACACTCCCTGTCAGTCCCAAAAGCAAGGTTTCTTTTGGAAAGCCTGAATATTGTCAGCCAGGGTTTTTTTGCCTCTTCAATAAGCTACATCATAGTTATAACAAATAGATCCTGGCAGCACTTCCACACACATACACATAAACAGGTAATTATGTTCCCACTGAACAGAAAAATGAAGAGGACGTGCTGGAGAAAAGCAGATGGAGGTAATGATACCAACAGAGAGAGATGGATTTGGAACACAGACATTGACCAGTTCTGCAGTCTGGCTTCCTCTGCAATTCACCCATGTAAATCAACTGAAACTGCACAAAGCAAACAGGCTTCATTTTCCACCTGTTAACACAGGTTATTGATTCCACTGTCAATAAAAGAACCACAATGCAAACTGCTATGAAATGAAAATCCAGTGTCGCATGTAACCAGAGACTGAAGCAGGGAGATGTACATTCAGGATGATGTATTGCTGAAAATACTCTTCCCTAAAAGCAGCTATGGCTCCCCAAAGGGTTCTTACCAAAGACATGACTGCTTCCCACTGCCAGACTGCCCTCAGGGAGCCAGTAAGGCTCAGCCAAGGTGCTGCTCCTCGTGATCAACTGAGCAAATGCTGAGCACAAACTCCACCTTCCACACAAAAATCAGAGAAACCCATTCATAGTCTGTGTTTCACAAGATGTCAGCATGAGCAACTCTCTCAACCACACAAATATTCTTCTAATCATCTGGCTCTTTGTGGATGTCTCAGATTTTAAACTTGACTAACCAGGAACTTCAGCAGAGGTCAGTGAAGCAGCAGTAAGGCTGCACGAGGTGGCAGGTTAAAGCATCTCATGTGTACAAGAGTACAAGCATGAAATTCAGAAAGGGCCCCCAGGGATCCCAATGCAAGACATGAAGATGTAATTAAAAACCATAAATCCATCAAACGAAAAATATGTAAACTTAATGTATTAACTCATATATTTTTCTTCCTTGAACACATTTGTCTTACTCTACACTCATTTGGAGCACACAAATAAAAAATTGGAAGTATCAGAAGAAATATTTCTTAATATGTTAAAAAGTGAGTTTCAATAATAAATGCTTTTTACTTTATTCTTACAGGTAATTGCCGAAAGAAGCTTTCTCAGCAGTCTGCTAAGATTCTGTGCATATTATGAATTATTTCAACTGTATCTCCTCTTTACAAAATCCACAAAAGGATGCTATCCTACAGTGTTTCCATGCCACTCAATCATCCACACAAAATTACCCTTGTGAGAGCTTGTTGGAGGAATGTCAAATGTATTTGCCTGCCTTTGCAACAAAATCTTCAGAGAAAGACAAATAGCTCACAGTGTAACTTGTGTAACTTTAAACTAACACCTGAACATTTTAACTGCAGATTCTGGGTTTAACCTTGAATTTCAAGCTACAGGCAAAATAGTTATAGGCCAAATCCTGCCTCATGTTTCACCCACAGCATAGTTTTCAAGGTGTCTTACAAAAGCTCTTCAGTACCTGTAGGTCATACTAGGTCTAAGGCACATCTGCTAGAAAGGGTATTTGGGAAAAATTAGCCCTTCCATCTTCTGCTCACTGACCAGAGAAACAGCACCAAGTATTGCCCAGAAATGACAGTGGCAAAGATATTTGTCCTTCACTTCCATCCTTCGAAGGCCAAATTTTGAAGAGCAAATTTGTCTCTCATCATTAATGAGTGTTCTCTTGGAACCAGGTTTCCCAGGGCCACACAGCAGTACAGAACACCATGGGTGACCCAAAAGGAGTACAGCAATTGAAACAAGGATGGCCAGATTTCCTGATCATACAAGCCACTTGTTGCTCCTCAGGTTTCTGACAATTGTAAAGATTGTCACATTACACAGAGTCTCTGGAGACTGGCTGGCATTGTGCCATTGATCTCAACCACTTCAGCAGTCTCACCCCTGCAAAACACTCAGCAGCAGCACCACTCTGCTGAAGGCCATGGGAGGTACCCTGGGCATAGACACCATTCCTGAATTCCTCAGGAGCCACATAAAAGCCATGCAAAAGCACCAGACAACCCCTAAAAATAAATTTTTACTTGATAAAGCCATATGCAAGCTGTAGGAAACTGCTGTAGTCTGAGATCTAGGAGAAAAGCAGCAATGCCAAAAGGAGTAAATACATGCTACAACATACAATACAGTGAGAACAACAAAAGGCAATAAATACAGACTACAATACAAACTGGGTATATTTAACATCCCAAATGAGTTCAAAACACTGACCACTTACAGTATAATCAGCACTGATAAATTTATACACACAGACAGCAACACAAACCACATTGTTACAAATGGTATGTTGCAATAAAACAGGAAACACATTTAAACATAACCTTTTGAATGCTGTGAGAACCAGGACTAATGTTCTCTTTCCCGGTTCATGCTGAAAGCCAAGTCAGTGCCCAGCCTGGCCAGAAGTATCACATTTCAGTTTTGTACAGAAGGCCCCCATCCCATTCACCCAGCAGTGTAAAATCCCTCAGCAACATCAGGGGAAGATTTGCTAAGAGCAAAACAAAAATTGATCATCTTCCCACAGCTGTCCAGTGTTTCAGTCAATCCTGCACAGGTACTGATGTTTGGCAATAGCAGCCCAGCCCCAGCCAAAACTCTGAGCAGCTTGCAAATTCCAGGAAAGCTGATCAAGGACAATTTTCAAACTTGACTCAAAGAAGGAGGTAGTACTCACCTAAGCCTCTTTTTGTGAGCAAGAGCTGAGATTTCTCTGATTCACTATACAGCAGTCAGACTCTTGGTGATAAAACAATCATGCAACAATGGCATTATGCTGCCTAAAATAGGTGGATATATTTATACTAAATATTTTTTGTCCAACATGAAAATGAACATCTGCCAGCTATGTCTTAAAAGCTCAAGCAGCTTCAAAGCAAAGTCAGCCCAAAGAACTACATGCCAAAGATTTACATCCCTTTTAGCATATCCTAGAAAAGAATAGATTACTCCTGCTAAGTGACATATTCCCAGCATATTCCAAATGATAGCAATAATAATTTGAAGCCTTGCTCTTTAGTTCATCTATAAAATTCAGCTTTCTTTCCATTTAAAACATTTTAATGAAAAACTAATAATTGGTACACCTTGGCATAAAACTTCAGCAGCAGTAGGAGAGACTGAAGCCACTGAGAGCCTCCAGTTAACAAAGCCACATCACATTTCCACAAGGCAGCTTTCCAGTTCCATCCAGGGAGGCATCGTGCAGTATGCAGATAAAACCTTTTTAGGGACTACCAGCACAGCTCTAACCCCTGCTCCCTGAGCTGATCTGACACCTGCTGCTTACTGAAACTCCAACTGAACACACACCACAGACCTTCAGACTTCTTCCACAGCCTCACCACTCCTCTCCTGGTGAGCTAGCAGATTTTCAGGGCTACCTGTTACTACCTTTACACTTTACCTGAAGTCTCCAGATTTTTTAGCTCTTTCTGCTGTTGCAGTTCCAGAAATCCCTCCCCAACACCTGACCTGAAAATTCAGCTGGAAGTCACAGAGTCCACTATTTTCTGTGTCCCTGTGCTATATATTCTGATTATGCACATTACAGGAGAAACAGCTCTACTTACAGCAGTTGATGATACTTAATACCATAAAAGCAAGAGAGAGTCCCCACCACAAAAAAAGTTTTTACTGCAAATGAACAAAAGATGGAAGCATTTTCTCTTTGCTGAGCAAAGGAGAAATTAAGCCCGTGGGTATTAATCTGCTTGCCCAAATTCACAAACTCAGTGACAGATCCAGGGATTAATTCAGATTTTGCATCCCTGCAGTGGGACAATTCCTGTTAACAGAGCAGGAGGTATGATTCTCCTTCAAGTAAGGCCCAAGTTTTCTCCCATAAGTCACTATACAAGATTAGTAGCCACTTTGAAAAGAAGACCAGACAGGTCCCAATCACAAGCACAGCCAGCAATAGACAAGATTCCCACCTTACCAATGATGCCTTTCACTTGGGGAAATACTGGACACATAAATACAAAATTGTTATTCCAGTGCTGCAGGTCTGCAGTCAGAGAAGGAGACAAATCCAGACAAGTTGAATTCCACTGATTTCCAGTAAGTAATAAAGAGCAGATACAGTACTTCCAACTGGACAGCTGCCTGCCCTATTCAGTGTGACCAATATCCAAATAGAACTAGTTCCTGAAGGTAATCCAATGTTGAGAAAGGCAACAGATTGGCATGAAAAAATATTTCATAAAACATGTAGACGCTTTCAGAGAGGTTCTCCTTGTCTAACCAGGGTGAAGCAAAATCTCTGCTTACTTTTCGTGACAAAATATTAATCTGCCAGCTGAAAACCCAGGGAATAACTGGCTCTTTCCTACATCAGTATCTTCACTGTGGCAAGAACAACTCAGGCCCAAAGAGTGCAGCTATTTTGGGGTACCCGAGCAGCAGGAGACATGTGCAACAACTGTGAACGTTGTGGGTAATCCTGGTCATGGAGGAGGGGAAAAAAAAAAGAGAAAGAAAATCCTGGTGGTTGCAGTCATCCCCACTCCTATACCCTGCAGTGCCAGGTCACAGCAGCAGCCAGGGATGAGGAGGAGGATGACTACTGCCTCCAACAACCTCACTGTTAACAAGTCAGAGACTGGGATCACTGTAGGTGGAAACTCTTGGCAAAAACAATAAAGCAGCTACTACATATTTCAACAGGTTCAAAGTAACCTCAGATGTTAGGAGCAGATGCTCTTTTCCACCCCCTGGGATTTTGAAATGGTTTATGTGTTTCCTCCCTTTCCCCTAATAGGGCAGGGTGCTGAAGGAATTAGCCAGGGAGAGAGCCAGAGAAACACTAATTACCCTCAGCTACCCAGGAGACCACAGCACCTCCAGCTAATTGTGCAATCCCCACTCCCCACTTCAGATCCCCCAGAGAGAAGGTCTCTTGCCTCCAGCATCCAAACTGCAAGATAATCCCTCTCACCTGTATTTTAAAAGAGCATGGTTGAAAATCCTAAGTGTCTAAAGCAAAGTCACAACTATCAGTTTCTGCAGCCCATCCTGTCACACCGGGAACGACTGCGCCGAGTCCACGGAGGGGACTGCTCGTGTCAACACATTTGACACAGTGCTGCCACTAACCCTGTCATTAGACTGCACATGTACCTGAAACCCACATCTGAGCTCACTGCCTGGAGCACTCCACAGCCAAGTGTCTGCAAGAGTCCCTCTCACAAAATTAAATATTAAATGTGCATCTTAAAAAAAATGCCCCGTAGTTTCATATATACTAACGAAGACATTACTTTTCCACTTACATATTTTTCAAATGTTAAGTATACAACATTTTAAGGTGCATTTAGAAGAGCCTTAATGCTTGTGAAGAGCCATGAAAATTGGATTCCTCTAGAGAGCAATCTTTAAAAGACATCTCTCCCACTCAATTCCCCTTATCCATATTAACCCAGATGCAGAGACCTCCCCCCAAAATAAAAGAGCCCCTAAGTAACAGAGGAGCCCAAACTTAGCCAAGACTCAGCTGTGTCACCATTGTGACAGCCAAATTCCAGACAGTAAGGGCTACCCCAGAATTAAGGGTTGACACACTAACAGAAAACAATGGGCAGGAACTGCTCCTAAAAGCTTACATCAATTCCACATGCACCTCAAGTGTTGCAGGAAGCCCCCATATGCTCTGAATCCTTGTTCTTTCAGGGAAGCACGACCCTGCAGGCAAACACTGAGGACACAGAGCCCTCTCCCAGGGTCCTACACTGGCTCCTGGAGCACCCACCAGTGCACAGTGAGGAGACAGGTACGGGCAGCAGGGATCACATGAGCTCTCCTTGCCTCAATTCCTGCTGATACCAGGCCATCAGTGACCATGGGGGGAATTACAAAGCATCCCTGACTCTCACACATCAAGACTACAGACCTCAATCCCATGCCTGTCCTCTCAGCCTGGTTTTCCAAAGCACTAAGAACTACTGCATGGTCCTTCTCTCTATCCTTACTACAAGCCCTTCTAAACAGCTTTTGAACCTGTCAAATAATCTAAAATTAAGGTGGAAGGCTCAGAACAAGTTCCTACAACTTCCACAAACTATGGGAGAAATTGGGCAGTATCCACATGTTATTAATTGCTTGGCAGAAGCCAGAAGTCCAAGCCCTAGCTTACTGTAATCCAAACAGTGTGTGCAGCTATAGAGAAGATGCTGCCTCTTATGAAGTCATCTGGGACGAGGAGGGAACAAATACAGTTCAACATCCATCCTACCAGACCCTCCTTCCCTAGTTCTGCTGCTGGTGGGAACATGGGAGGGTTATTTAGCACACAGGAGAAGCCCATAGGAAAGAGCCTGCCCATCCCAAAACTCTGTTCTGTATCTCTCCTTCAGGTGATGCAATCAGTAGCACACACAGGTGTGCCACCAAGAGACCATCACTTTGAGCAGAAGGAGGAGTGATGGGAGCTCAGTCCAGCAGCACTGCCTGGCATTTGCACAGCTAAGACACATCCATGTAAACAGCACGTCTAAAGCCACTGTCATCTTCCCTTTTTTCCAAGAGCACCAGCACTCAGAAAAGCTCTTCCTCCAACTCTGGCTGGTGTAACACTGAGCCCTGACAAGGACACAGCAGGCTAGGGCTTGCTTAGCTCTCTCAAATGATTCATGGTTCATCAGCAACAAAGGCATAACCTTGTCCTGGTCACTGAGCTGGCAGCATGATCCTTTGTGCCCAACTGCAGTTTACCTGGGCAGCTGGGAATACAGGACTTTTTAGGTATTGAGGAACAAAAAATTGCCAACTCCACCAGCAAAAGAGCCACATTCTCTCTTCTTTGTCCTTCAGGCCCTTGGAAGCCATTCAGTGGTGTGCCCGTGTAACACACAGTGCAGATAATGCAACAGGGGTAAAAATTCAAAACAAAACAACAGAACAGGGAAGAAAAGAAGCTCTTAAAAACTAAGACAGCAAGAACTTCCTGAACTCAAGCTATAACACAAAATTAATGTTTCTTCCCTGTTTAATTGCCTCTAGCACCTGCCTGCACTGGCAGCAGGGACAACATAAACTGCTCAGACTGGGGGTGTCTGGGGTGAGGGTGGATGGGGACAAGTGAAATGTGGTGTCTTAATCCCTGGGCTGGAGAAACATGATCATCAGAGCTAATCACTTCCAAAGTGAACTTCTGCTGGTCTTAGCCTCCTTTCAGTACAGATAAAAAAATTCTTCTCACACAGTATACCTGGGCACAAACATTACTTTTCTACAACCAAAATACTTACACCAGTATAAATCCCTTCTGTGGATGTGTGTGTGTATTCCTAACACCAGGAAAGCTTTTTTCCTCTGCTCATAAGGGATTAGCTAAAACCATTTTGCAGTAGCTTTAGATCCTTAAGAGTACTGCCTGTGCCAGAGGCAGCACAGAGTTTACCTCCAGAAATGCAGCTACAGGAGCACATCTCTCATATTGAACAGTCCCTGCCTCTCCACTTCCTTCTGGAGTTACACACCTCAGTCTGACATACACCTCTACAGAAATGACAGCATGTTTGGGTTTCACCTAACAGGGGCAATCACACAAATTGATTAATTAGCATTTGTGAAACACAATTAAATATTTAGGTGCTAAGAAATATTATTACTAATTTAATCTACATCACATTCAGTCCTCAGTGTCTTCCTGAAACTGCCAACAATGATGCCAATTAGTGGTAATTGTGGTTTGTGACAAGGCTATTTGCCAATTGGGAGTGAAACACAGACCACCAACTCATTTCCCATGGATTGTCCCACAGCTGCCAACAGCAACAACTTCCAGGCAGAACAACCTGCTCTCCACTGCAGCCAGAACTCTGGAAGTAGGAGATGTTGTATCCCATTACCAATTCTCCAAAGACACAGCCTGCAAAACTTTAAATTAGGGATAAACCAAGATACCTTGTTTTTCCCTCCTACATTAGTTCAGTACATGACCCAGTAACTGATGCCAACACTGCAATACCAAAATGTTAATCTGGGATAATTTCAGATTAAACTTTACTTGGCTCCATCCACACTTAATGAAAATCACATTTTGATTCACACACAAGCCTCACTGTGGTAGAAAACTGTAAAGGCAGCAGCAGTAAACTGAAAGGAATTGAGAGTGTAGGATGCAGTAAATCTTGAGCTTGGGAGACTGTTTAAAGAGTTTAAACATAAGCAAGGAGGTGTATCTTTTTATCAGCTGTCCACAGAGATTTGGAGGACTTTGAAGAGACACAAACAACTAACAGTATTCTGTAATCAATGCACATCATCTGAGCACTGAAACTTTAAATTATTTATATATTTTAAATAGGTCTAATTGAAAGGATAGCAACACAAACTGTATGAATCATAGCCCTCTCAAGTAATTAGATTTGTTATCCCTGCAAACAGTACGTCGGTTTTCTATTCTAATGTGAATTCAATCCCTTGTCAGCTGCCCCACGCATGATAATACACCTCCACTCTTTCATCAGGAAAGATATCAACAGCAGGAAACTAGCCCTTCTTTCATCTCTGAGGCACCCACCCACCTTTCCAAAGGGTTTTCAACCAGGTGTGGAAACCTTTCTGAATCTGTGCTGAAAGATCTCTTAATTATTATGGCAAAGGAGGTAAATCCTTTGAGAGCAGCATGCTCCAAGCAGTAGCCTTCTGGTATTTACTCATCCAGTAGTTGCTTAGTTTGACAGAGCATTAGAAGAGCTTGTAGGAAACTTTGGACTTGCATTGTATGGGCATGAAATCCTTACAGAGAGGAGCTGCTTTTTCAGATGTCTTGTTATATAATTATACAAGAGGGGGGGAAGTGGGGGAGAATCGAGCAAGCTGCCTTTTTGGCACAAACATTACACACTGCTCACCCTGCCAGCATATTGCATCAGATTCCCACTGCAAGGCCAATTCACAGCAGCTGAGTAGCCGAACCCCTGCTATAATCTCCCACTAACCTACTTCACGCTCACAAGGCAGTAAGGACAGCTGTTTATTGCATCTTCCTTCCCGAGGAGCTGCTCACCACACCAGGATTAGAGGGAATCTCAGCTTGCAATTCAGCTCCAGGTCTCACAAGTGTCAGAGAATGCAGTTTTCAAGAGATTTCAACCATCAAGCCTTCCTGCATGCTGCACAGTGAGTGAACTCCAGGTATCTGTTACTCGGTGCTCAGCTCTGCCGAGGCTCTGACACTGTGATGACTCCTATTTTGTTATGTTCCTAGGCACGCTTTGAAACCCTGCAGAAAAGGGGGATTAATTTACCCATCATCAAGTGCTTATCAAGGAAGTCCCCCGAGACTCGCAGGAAGGAGACCACACAAACAGGCCTTTGCTCACAGGTCTCCTCACCTGAACACCTGGCTGAGGCCCCTGACTCTCCTACACTGGGATTTTTTTTCCCATAGCAGAGATCCGCTCAGAGATAGGACCCAATTCTTTATGGCAGAGGCCCACCTCAACACGGGAACAGGGGTCTCTGTGCTTCTCATTGAAGCAGCCTACCTCAGGCACTTCACAAGGGAAATTAAACTTCTTTCCACCATTTGCAGCAATCCAGAAAACAAAAGGTCCAACAGTCCTGAATCCAGTGAGATAAGATATGTGACCTTTTACACCACAGAAATAAGAGCCTAGTCCTAGCCCAGCAAGCCAAAAGAGAGACTCCTGTCGATTTCAAAAGGCTTTGGATCTGGCTTGAAAATGCAAACCTCACTGTGCATTCGGACACTGCTCCACAATGCACTTCCAAACAAAACTATATTTAGATTCAATGGGAATTCTGTAGATCATACAGGAACTCTTTGAATGAAAACGAAGGTCAGTAGGGTTTGGCTTCCTCTTCAGACCCTCCCCCCCATTCTTGCAAACATCCAGATAAGCATTGTTTAGAAAACAATACATTACTTCCAAATGTTATCAAAACCCCAGCACAGGTTTTGTGTGCCCTGAAACAGAATCTCAGGGTCTTCTGTTGCATTTTGCCCTATCAGCTAATTCTCAGGATCTCTTCAGATGTCTAGGCAAGACTCTGTAGCAAGAATGTATTTTTTCACCTTTCAAAATCTTTGCTCTACCTGCTCTGACAAAGGAAAAGCAACAAGGATAATAAAGCCTTTGATAGGAAAAAAAACCACAAACATGGAAAGGAAAAAACTGTGTAGACAACTACAATACATGCCAATAAAGCTGCACCTGTGTAAGAGGGAAGCTCTTGGCATCCTCATGCACTTTCTCCATTCCCTACCAGGTATTAAGTGCCACCGTGCCGCACAAACTGGAGGAAAATGACACAGCCAGTACTTGCCCAAGGGACATTAAGGACAGGAGTGAGCCCATCAGCCAGGCACGTTCAAGCACCCAGAGGGCAAAAGCACAGCCCACTCCAAAATCATCCATCCCACTCAAAGTTTCCTCCAGCGCCACAGACACAAGTGTTTGATTCTCAGCTGCACTTTATCGGCTTCTCGGAAGGAGGAGCTGAACGCCTGTCACCGGCAGCTTCTCTTGGCGAAGCTGGATCCCAGTCGCGACACCGAGCCGGCATCCCCGGGGCGGTGTCAGCGGGGCTGGGCGGCCCCGGTCCTGCGGGGGCACACGGGAGCGCCCCCAGCACCCGGGCTCTGCACGGCACCTGCACGGCCGCTTCCCGGCTCTTCCGCTCCTGCTGCCAAACCCCCGGTTCATTTTTAACTGTTTCTGGCAGCCGGTGGCTGTAGCAACGGGTGAGCGTCCAGCCGCACAGTTTCGCTTTTCGATAAAAGCCCGGGACGGGAAATCCTTGAACTTTTGAAGAACCCGCCCGGGTTGGAAATCTCCGGCTTTGCCGTCACGCTCCCCTCCCAAATCCTTTGGGGATGTACCTGTGACCCCGCGCGGGCCGGGGCCAGGCTCCGGCCCCGCACCCCCCGCGACCCCCGGCGGTGCTGGCGCTGCACTTACCGGCGGGGCGTTGGGCGGGCAGCCGCCGGCAGCCAGCCGGGCCGCCTGCCTCCTCAGCTCGGCCAGCTGCGCCTGGCAGCTCCGGCACCAGCCCCCGGCCGCCGCCCGCTCCAGCGGCCGCGGCTCGGTCCCCGCGGCGGCTCCCGCTCCCTCGGGCGGCGGGCGGCTGGCGCAGCGCTCCTCCTCGGCGGCGGCCGGCGGCCTCTTCCGTGGGGAGAGCTCCCGCACCCCGCTCCCCTCCGCCACCTGCGGAGACAGCACAGCTCAGCAACGCGGGACGCGGAGGCAACGCTGCTCCCACCCTCCTCGCGAGGGGGGAAAAAAAAAAAAAAAAAAAAAGTGAGGAAGATTGAAAAAAAAAAAAAAAAAAAAAAGGGAAAAAAACAAGGAAAAGCTCAGCCGCGGGGAGGAGATGAGTGTTGTAGGAACTTACCCCCGGCGACCGGGAATCAGGTCCCAGAGCCTTCCTGCCGGCGGCCGCGATCATGCTAGCGGGGGATGCTCCCCAGTCCCGCGCCCCGCTCCGTCAGTGCGGGCGGCGCGGTGCCCGGCGGCGCGGCCGGACCGGGGCTCACATAGCGGGGCGGGGGTCGGGGTGCCAACAGTGATCGCGCCGGGTCCCCGCCGCCCGGACTGCCGCTCTAGGTGATGCTGCCTCCCATACTGAGACGGGAACGAAGTTTGGGATGGGAGAGGGAGGAGTGAGCTCTCCACGACAGCACAGGGAAGGACCCAGAGCACCGGAGCACGTCGGCAAAAAAAGCTGGAAAAGTGCTCCGAGGCCAGGGGAGGAGGGACTGGACTGGGTTGGGCTGGGCTGGGCGGGGTGGGGTAAGTGGGGCGGGAGAGCCGCGGCCGGGGCGGGCTGGGGTTCGGGTTTAGGTTTGGGATACCGGTGGGGGGAGAAATATGCCATTTCATAGTGACACTACGGGACAGTGCCAAAATCAGTGTGAGTCGCTGATCCCTTCACACTCTAAGTTCCTCGGGAGTCGGAGAAAAGGGCCGGGCGCGGGGTGCGGTCCCGCCGCAGGGCGCGGGGACAGAAAAGCGGCGCTGGCGCTGCGGACCAGCTGCCAGCGGGGGTCAAGGGTCCGGCCGGGGTCCGCTCCCCTCGCTCCGCCCGCGGCTGCCGCTCTCCTGCCCGGGCTGGGATACGGCGCCCCCGCTCCGCGGGGCCGCGGGACACAGGCCCCGCGGGGCCGACTCTACCGCCGCTCGGCGGGCGCGACGGGATGCTCCTACACGCGAAAATTGACCTGACAGATGGAGAAATTATCGTTCGCAGCTAATTGTCTACTTGGCTGCCGCTCCGGCTCGTATATTTAGCAGTTCTCTCCTTTTTTTAGTTTCCCCGCACCTCCCGAGAGCGGAGCGCGCCGCTGTCAGTCACGGGGCCGGGACGCGCCCGGGCTCGGCGCCGCCGCCGTCCCTGTGACCAGAGCGCCCCCTGCCGGCGCCGCCGCGCCCGCGGTCCCGCCCGGGACGGAGCAGCCGGGCCGGGGCCGGAGATGCCAACGCCGCTCCGGAGATGCCAATGCCCCGGAGATGCCAACGCCGCTCCGGAGATGCCAATGCCCCGGAGATGCCAACGCCGCTCCTGGGCCCCTTCCCGCCACCGCGCGAGTGGGCGCTGGTGGCGCCTGGGGTAAGGTCCTAAGGTGTGTGGTGAGGTGGGCATCGCCGAGCACAAAGAGTGGGGAAACACATACATACGGGGGGAGAAGATAATCCCGCCCCATGAGGCACCTTTACGCCGCCTCTTTAACTTTTCTGGCTCTCCCGGCACGTGTGTGAAGCGCCCTACCGGCCCCACCCCTAAGGGTGCATGTCCTGGGGCAGGGCTGGGGCCGTGGGCGATAAGCACAGCCTTGAGGCGCGCCCCGCACCGCGGGCAGAGAAAGCTCCCCTGCACTGTGATCGCCTGCCCGGACCGCCCGCAGCCCGGGAAAAGTTGGGGTGCGAGAGTAAAGCGGTGACACGGGCGGGTACCCGGGGGCTGCCATGTGCCCCTCTCGGGGCTGGTGAGAAACCGGGACTGGCACAGACACACGCACCAGGGCGCCGTGCCCCTGCTCCCTTCTCCCGCCTGCTCGGGGTAATGCTGCTCTCCGGGAAGTTGCTCCGAAATTTCCTGTGCCCAGACAACGTCCGCAAAACCCTCCCGAGGCTACAAGGTTCGGGTTGGATGGGGCGGGGGGTAAAGGGGTGGGCTCCCCGGCCGACGCTGGGATGAGCCGCGCCACGGAGCTGAGCAATTTCCTTTTCTTAGTAAGTACAAACCCCCCCTAGAAATAGCGGGGCGCGGTACCACCACTCGCCATCTGAAACCGGGGTCACATAAGGTGCCGCGGTCCTCACGGGGAAGCCCCAGGAGGGGTCCGGCAGCGCGGTTTCCCCGCGCCCCTCCGCGCCGCTCCGCGGAGCCGCCAGGACTGTTCGTGGTGCTGAAACCTGCCCGACACCTCCACCCGCAACTTCGCACCGCCAAGTTTGACACCCGCTTCCCGTGAGCCGGCCCTCGACCCCCTTCCGGGCCCCAGCAGCCCCGGAGCGCGTCAAGATCCCCTTACCCTGGCTTTCCTCCGCAGGAGGTGGCTGGTGAAGCCGAAGATGATCTCCGAGTCCAAGCACAAGGCTCCTATCTCCAAGAGGCTGGGATTTTTCCTCGTGGTGTTGGAGGCATCGGACGATTTTTGAAAAGCCATAGTTTGGGGTTTGAAATATCCTGCTCCCTGAGCGGAGGCGATGTATTTGTATACACACACAGAGGGGGAAAAAAAAAGGATAAAATAGCAAACACCTCCCACCCCTTAAAAAAAAAAAAAAAAAAAAAAAAAAAGAAGAAGAAGAAGAAAAAAAAAAAAAGCCAGGCGCGGGTGAGTTACTCCGTCATATGCCAGGATGCGCCGCCGGGGTGAGGTAGCCAGCAGCCGGGCAGACCCGCCAGTCTCCCTGCCTCTCTCTGCTGCTCTCCGCCGCTCTCCCTCCTCCCGTTTTATCCCCCTCTCAGCGCACCTTGCCTGACGAGCGAGCGCGGGCGCGGAGCCCTCAGCGCCCCGCAGGCGCCGGGGCCGCGGCCGGGGCCGCGGCTGCGCTGGGTGCGCGGGGCCGGCAGCGCCCTGCTCCCCCTCCGCCGGCCATCAGCTCGCCGAGCGAGGGGGCTCCCACCGCCCGCTGGCCAGGAACCCGCACTACGAGCCTCCTGCCTCCCCCCATCCACTGCTGGGTGGGTTTAGTGTGGCTGGGTTGGTGGGTTGTTTTTTCCCTCCTCCTTCTCCTCCTCCTCCGGGGTGAGTGCAAGGAGGGAAAACCTGCCAGTGAAAGTCAGTTTAGGAGGGAAGAAAGACACGCACGAAAATAAAGGGAAAAAAATAATAGGGGAAGGTAAAATAAAAGGAAAGCCTGAGGGAGCAGAGTAAAGCACTTTCCGGAAGGGACGCGGTCTTTCACTCCTCCAAAAAGCGTCTCTCTCTTTGCTCCCCACCGCTTAATTGTATTTGGAGTGGGTGCGGACGGCAGGAGGGAGCGAGCTCCTCCTCATCGAGGGGCCGAGACACAGGTGCCCGGTGGCTGCTCCCGGATCGGGCAGCGCTCCTGTGCGCTGCCCGTCCGGCCGCGCCTCCGCCGCGTGTGCCAGCCCGGGGCCGGGCAGGGCTCGGGGTCCCCGCCGAGGCGCGGCCCATCCCGTCGGGGCGGGCGGGATGGATGGAAGCGGCGAGGGGGCTCCGGGCAAAACGCTAATCCCTTCCCGCGTATTTTGCCGCTAAACAAATAATCCCCCCCTGACAAAAGCATTATCCCGCTTCATCTAGCCTGCAGTGAAAGGGAGTTGAATAATCTATTTATCCGCGCCGCCCGCCCCGCCCGGACGCCGGCTGCTGCTGGGCGGGGGTGGGGCGGCCGGGCCCGCTGCTCCCACCCGCGGCTGCGGCCGGGCAGGACTGAGGTCCTGCCCCGCAACCTGGCCCCGGCCGAGCCCTACACATCGGGAGGGAGCTACGGGACAGTGGCGGCTGCTGGGGATCGGGGGGAAGGAGGGAAGTAGGGATAGAAATGAAGAATGGGGGAGGAATTGAGGGAGGGAGGGAGAGAAGAGACAAAAGATAGAAGTCACGTCTCTATGGCCATGAAAGAACATCGTAGTTCATTCTGAATTTACCCAGTTGTCTGTTCTGCACTTCCCAGCACATGATGATTCTGTGTGTTAGATGATGAAAGTGGGTTAATGGATGTCTCTGTAGGATGGAGGTGTACAGATGTAACAGGCAGGCACTAAAGCAGTGCTGGCAGGGAGAAGAGGATGGTGGGAGTGGTGAGATGCTTACAGCAAAGGCACAAGGATTTGTTTGGCTCCTCACTGCATTCCTTCCTGATGTCCAGCTATCAGAGCACAGACATGCCAGTGTGTTAGCTGGTCCCTGAATCCATCTGGGAATGGTGTCTGCAGGGGCTCCAATCCCTGGGCCACCTTGCCCAGACTCACCCTCTCAACCTCCACCAACCCTTTCCCAGCCTCCTGTCTTGCTGTGCACCACTATGCATTCAAAGTTTTCCACCACCCTCCCCTGCACAAGTGGGATGCTCCCCAGCCACAGAAGATCCCCATGCTTGGAAGGTCTCACATGAACAAGGGAGTACAAATAAGTGGGTGAAGAAGAGTGCAGAAGAAAAAACTATTCAAGCAAAATGGTTGTATGGATGTAAAAAGTGTCTCCACCCAGGCACTCAGTTTAAGTGTTCAGCATGTGGCAGAACCATGAAATGTCATTTCCCAGTCACTGGAGTCTTTCCCACCTTGGCTTGGAAACATTGAACAGCAGAGAAAAACTCAGCCAAGTGAGAAAGGCTTGTTGCCTGCTCTGGAGAAGACCTGAGGCATCTGTCTCCATCCCCCACATTTTCAGACCAACCATATTTAAGCACTCACACCATGCTCAAAGACAGCCCAGGCCTTCCCTGTCATCATGCCACCTACAGCCCACCGTAACTTCCTTCCCCAACACAGTTAATCCCTCTTCCCTGACTCTTGGCAAAGTTCCTAGGAAGATCTGGGTCTAAAATATACCCTGAATGTCAGGCAACCCCTACCTCTCCCCTAATCCTGGAGAGTCTCCATTTAATCACCCCTATTAAAGCAAATATCTCCCCACCTCACTGCCCTCAGGTGTCTTGTCGATAAACAAGCTGAAGGGAAAGTTATTACCTTGTATTCATGGTGTCTAAACTAAAGTAAAACATCAACAGGGTGACTGTACATAATAATATACTAGATAAAGACCATTTTTCTTGGGCCCTCTGAAAGCGATCCCTGAGCATTAAAACGGGTCTCTTAATAAATATCTTATCTCCCTGCCACAGAGCCCTGGCTGCAGATAACCAGACAGCCATTACTGTACCTCTGAAATAACCCCATTACCATCAGGGCCACTTCAAACAGGCTTCCCTTTAAAGACCCCCACCTCTTCCCCCAGGGGAGGTGGGAACAGGCTTGAACCTCCCTGGGTGGGGGATTTCATCCGAGTCCCCAAGCACGGTGTGGGGTTACTGCATTGCAATGCATTCCCTTCCACAAATAACCATGGAGCAAGGCATTCTGCCTGCCAGCCACAAGCCTAAATCCATCCCCCTTGTGCCCTGCTTTGGGGTGAGCAGTGCTGGGCTCCCACAGTTCTGCTCCCCTGGGCCTGCTCTGCAAGCAGAGAGAAAGTTGGGTAGGAGAGGAAGGACATGGCAGGCAGCTCCCACCTCGAGGGAAACAGCCTTCCCAGTGTGTGCATCCCAGGCTGCAAGGTGATGCTGTACAGGTTGCACTGGAGCCCTTTATTAACACACCATACAGGTGATAGTGGATTTATTAAGTATATTGCTGTGATTTCACATTTAATTTACTAAGAATACAATGGTTTGGGCTAGAGGACCCAAGGGAAATCTAGGCAAGAGTGAGCAAAAATCCATGAAATTCAATGTAGCACACTAATCATGGAGGCATTATAGTATTAATTGCTATAATGATATACTTCTAATCCTATCTTACACTGCACCACATAATTTCATTGGCTAAGAGAGGAAAGGAATTAAATTTAGTTCAATACAGCAAGCGTGTAACTTAATAGAGTAGTTTGACTTCAGCACACTCTGGGGTTTAGGGCTGATGTCACATAACATGGTCAGCAGCAGGGAAGAAGGATGGCACAAGACTTTTGACACCCTCACTGAAATCTGGAAGCAATATGGAAAAATGTTAGATATCTGCTTTTTGAGAGGCAACCTGGCCATATAAAGGATAATTAGAATTCGTTGCAAAGATGATTTATCATGTCTATCATTGTGCTTGAAAAGGCTAGGTCACCCATGAATGCTGATGAAATTTCAAAGATCTACTCCCCAAGGACTTCCTGCATCTGCTGCCCTCTGAGATGGGGAAATAGCCTAGGGCAAGCTTCTCATTAATACAGCAGGAAAATATAAGCATTTTGTCCAACATAACATTTTTCTTCAGTATTATACCTGACACGATCAGACCTTTAAATAACGTGGTAATAGGGCTCACTTTAAAGTTCATGTACTTGATGTTGTGCCCCCCCACTCCTTCCCGTTCTCCCCTCCCTCCCTCCCCCCGGTTTCAGCTGGGTAGTACCTCTCTCTAACAAGCCAGCGTTTTGACCCGAAACACACTTTCTCCCGTAACAAATATTGTATGAGGTGGGCGGAGGTGGTAAAAGTAGCTTTTGATCTTGTTTGTATAATATGCAAGAGTACATCAAAGCAAGGGAAGAGGAGGAGGGAGAGAAAGGAGAGCAGAGCAGGAATAACCCTAGTCAGTGTAACACCAAATAGCTCATGAATAGCTAAATAAAACATAATTAGGAACACACGAAAAATGAGTGGTTCTTTAAAGACAGCGATGGCGAAGCGGGCTGGGAGGGTGGCCGGGGAGGCGGGCACAGCCCGATTCAAAGCCGGCCTCGAGGCAAACCAAGCGGAGCCCGGAATTTAGAGGGGGCAGCAGGACCCCTCGGGACCCGTTCCCCGCCGGCCCGGAGGCGGCTTGCCCCGGCCCCGTCCCTCTCGGGGAGCCCGGGGGGCTCCGGGGTGCCCGGCCCCGCTCCCTGCGGGTAAAGGGGAGCTGCTTCCCCCGGGGCGCTGCAGGTTTCGGGGCGTTCCCGGCTGCTCTGCACCGCGGGCTGCTCGGGGGAGCCCTGGGAGCCGCGGGGGCGCTCGTTTGTTTTGGGTTGGTGTGTTTGTTTGCTGTGTGGCCTCCCCTTTATGTTGATCAGGCCGGCTCTGGGTTTAATTGATCTGCGGGGCGGGCAGCCGAGACCATCAAGGGAAACTTCAGCCCTTGCAGGCTGCGGAGAAAATAAGGACGGTATCGGTGAAACCGGCGTGAAAGGCAGACACAGCCCCCCGCCTTCCCCCGCGCGTGTTCGCACGCAGGTGGGGACGCGGCTAGCCCGGAGGAGCTGGGGATGCCCGGCGGACCCTGCCTGGGACACCCCTGGGGCCCGGGAGGAGGGGGTTTGGAGAAGCCCCTGGGCCTCTCCCGGTCACCAGCTAGGAGGATACCAGTACCAGCTCCGGGGTGATCTGCAATAGCTCAGCAGTGACTCCGCAGGCGGGATATGTCTGCACCAGAAGGGGCAGGGGGAACATATGGCAAAGAGTGGTTAAATTCACCCCCAGAGGCTGATTTCCTCTCTGTCCCTGAGGTGAGTCGGGCTAGCCAACTACATCCTAGCTGTCCTTCCAACTCTGCGCTTGGGTGCCTCTTTGTGGAATTCTGCTCTCTGGTCACCCTTACAGAGCTTCCTCACCACACCTGTTGTCCTGGAGGGCCCAGCCCAGCCTACAGAACCCTGTTTCTGTTCCCACCACAGTAAGGAGCTCCCTGCCATGACAGGACTACGTCCCACCTGCATTTAGGGCAATGCAGGCCACAACGTGGATCTCACAAGTCTGGAGCAAAGCGGGGCCTTTAGTAAGCCCCAGGTCACAACCTGCATTGTAGAGAGGGTAAAGAACTTGCTGTAAGGGCTCTACTGTCCTGGCCTGGGCTTGGCAGCTCAGAGCTGATCTCGGGTCTGCTCTGCCTTGGTCTCTTGCCTCTTCGTGACCCTGCTCTCCAATGGGAGAAGGAAAACTCTCCTGTAAACAACTGGTGAAGGTCAGGGGAAGGAAAGCCTGACACCACTTAATGAAAGACAGTTACAGACAATTTTTTGCTCAGTTGTCCGTGTCTGGGAGGTGTGGATATCTCTGTGTTCAAGCTTTTTAATTTCCATTCTAATTTGCAAGTCATAAAGAGAGACAGTACACTGTCCACGGTCTCATGTTTAATTTCTTGTTACCATAATCATGCCAGTTTAACCCTCACTTGCTTGCCTACGTGTTTGTTATGCTCAGCCCTAGCTACCATCTCCTCTGTGAAACAGCCTGCCCAGGCACATTAGTAGTGTCCTACTTGCACTGTAGATTTGGGGTTTGGGGTTTTAATACTATTCCAATGACTTCTGCCCAGATGCATTTGTGTTGTTATAGGACATGTGAAAGCACAACATGAGCTACCCCTATTTGTAAGGTAAAGAAGAAGGTTTATTCTCTGACTCTAACTTTTATACTTTTCCAAAGGTGACAGTGGATTGGAGAGTGAATGGGCTACCTCTCCAAAGACATTGGACAAACCACTAGTACATCAAGTTTCTCCACCCTTATGAAAGAATGCAAAATGATATGTTGTTTATAGAAAATTGTGTGAGAAAGTTTTCTAACAGAATGTAAACTCAGAAGGCTTTAGAAAATCTTAAGAATCATGGCGACCCGTTTGAGCAGCCACAGCACGTAGGAAGAGTGGAAAACAAAGAAACAAACAAAAAACAAACAAAACGAAAAATCCCAAAGCCCACAGCTGCCTCCTTTTCAATGTCTGGCTGGGTGGTTTTTAAAGGAGAGGGTAGGAGTGAGGATTACTTTTTCCGTACTCTGCCTGCCACTTTAGAACCGCCTTTGCCCCCGTGCGGGACACGCTCCCGGGGAGTCCCCGGCAGGGCTGTGCAGTACAGGGGGTGAGCACAAAGGCTGGTCCCCTTTCCGCGCTGCCAGCGGGACGAGAAGCCCGCGGCGCCTCCCGGGGCCGGAGCGGGGGCGGGCGGGGTTCAGCACCCTGGAGAGCGGCCCCGTTCCGGCCCTGCGGCGGAGCCGAGGAGATGCCCGCACGACTCCGCCTCGGCGAGGGACAGATGTCAAAGAAAAAAGAGTTTTTGACAGCAGCTGGGCGCTATGGCTCAGTGTCCTTGTGGCTTTGGCAGAGGGATCGCGTGGGCTGCGAGGGATTGGTGGTGACGGACGCTCCCGCAGAAGTGGGGCTCAGAGGATTGTTCTGCTCAGTCCCGTGACAGGTTTGCATTACCCAGCCCGCACAAACAGCGAGAGAAGCAAGGAAAATCACCTGTTCTTTAAACAAGGAAGCAGCCCCGCGCTGCCCAACTCCAGGGTGCCACGGCTTTGCTGAAGGGGCATGAACTGGTATTGACCAAGTGTCCTCCTCTTCCTCCTCCTCACATTAGCAGAGTGACTCTGGATGGCCGGAAAACTCTCCCGTGGAGCTGTGAGAATCCTGGGGAGCAAATGGGAACTAGGAGACACTTTATGCAAGGGGGAGGGCAAAGAAAAAGGGAACAAACCAGCGCTGACTTTTGGCCTTAATCATATATATCCCCATCTCTTCAGCAGGGCACAGAGGCATTCCCAGGGACAGTCTGCTTTGTGACAAAAGACTCTCATTAGAAGCGAGCGTCTACACAACCACATTTCCATCAAAGGTAAAACAGCATCACAACAAACATGAGAATATCCAAGGAGCTGCAGCAGAAAGATTCAGCTTTGCTGGCCATGCATCGACTGGAAGTGAAACTTCCTCTCCTCCTTTATCTTCTCAATGAAGATTATATCCGAAGCAACAAAATCAAAAAATGTGCTACAGAGAGCTCGGTGTGGCCTCATCTTGTATCTCTTCTGAGGTCACATTAATGGAGCTTACTTACTGGAAAATTGCTGGTTTTATTTCCTACACCACATCAAGTCTTGAGTTTTCTAACGGCCCCAACCAAAGTAAATCACCTTATTAATCCTTTAATCAAGCAGAGAGACTCGATTTCCCAAATCAGATTTTAAAATATATTTATTTGAAAAGAGAATTGTATCTCTCAGCCAAAAAGAGGCTGGTTTACCAGTGAGAGGTGCAGAACGTGGCAGGTGATTATATTTCATCAACCGAGTGGCTCCTCAGAGCAGATACCACTTGCTGCAGGCAGGAAGTTTTGGATTGAAAGATAATGGGAACTACACTGGAGGCGCTGGATTCCCAACCCTGGGGAAAGACACATGCCAGCGAGTATCCATCCATCCATCTATCCGTCCCTCCATCCATTCATCCACCCATCCATCCATCCCTCCATCCATCCATCTGTCCCTCCATCCCTCCGTCCCTCCGTCCATCTGTCCCTCCCTCCATCCATCCGTCCATCCATCCCTCCGTCCATCTGTCCGTCCACCCATCCATCCCTCCATTTGTCCCTCCATCCCTCCATTCGTCCATCCATCCATCTGTCCATCCATCTCTCCATCCGTCCCTCCATCCATCCCTCCGTCCATCCATCCATCCGTCCCTCCCTCCATCCCTCCGTCCATCCGTCCCTCCCTCCATCCCTCCGTCCATCCGTCCCTCCGTCCGTCCGTCCCCGCGGCCGGCGCGGGGCGCTCCCGGCAGGTGGCGCTGCCCCGCCAGGAACGGGCCGGGCCGCTCCGAGCGGGGCGCGGCCGCTCCGGGGCTCCGGGACACGGCACGAGGGACACCGGGAATGCCGGCGCGGCACTGCGAGAACGCAGTTAGAAAAGGTCCCCACAAAAAGCACATTTCGCAGAATCACAGAACGGTTTGGCTTGGAAGCGGCCACTGGAGGCCAGCTGGTCCAACCTCCCTGATCAGGCAGGGTTCCTTGGAGCAGGTAACTCAGGATTGTGTCCAGACAGCTTTTGAGTATTTCCAGTGAGGGAGATTCCACGACCTTTCTCAGAAACCTGTTCCAGTGCTCAGTCACTCGCACAGTAAATAAGTTATTTCTCAAGTTCAGGTGGGAATTCCTGCATTCCAATTTCTGTCCACTGCACCTCATCCTATAGCTCAGCAGTTCCAAAAAGAGCCTGGGTACATCTTCTTGATACCCTCCCTTCAGATCTTTACATACACTGGTGAGGTCCTCTCTCAGTCATTCCTTCTTGAAGCTAAACAAGCCCAGCTCCCTCAGCCTTTCCTCATAAGCGAGATGCTCCAGTCCTTTAAACATTGCCACTGCCCTCCACTGGATTCACTCCAGGAGCTCCATGGCTCCCCCGTACTGAGGAATCCAGAAGTGGACACAGCAGCACATGCTGTGCCACTGATCACAATCCTCTGGGACCTGCCATTCAGCCAGTTGTCAATCCACAATGGCACAATAAATAAACAGCACACCATCAATAGTTCTTTCTCTCCCCACCACACCCCACCCCTTCCTGTGTGCAGGTGCTTTACAAAGCAAGTTTTAAAATCAAGTGGCCAGATTAATTAATTAACCAATTGATTGATCTTCTTCAGAAAAACCTTCTTTTTCTAGTTACTAATATTTGTCACTGAATTTTTTGCTGTATATTGCCTTTTCTCTGTCCTAGGATAGAAAGGGTGAAGACCTGAATCACTGTCAGGGTGCTGACAGCCTGAGAAAGAAAAGGAGAATCGATGCAGTTTTCCGTGAAACAAGGCAGAAAAGGGGGTGTGAGAGAACCAGTCTTGCACATGGAAAACATTGCTGGAGAGCCTATGACACAAAAAGTGATGACAGGTTCTTGCAAAATATGACAGTTCAAACTACAAATGGTTCCCTAAACTGGAAAAGCACTCCCTCTGTACCCATTCTGACCCAGACATTTTCAGGCTACAAATACTCTACTGACACATGAGGCTCCTACAGCCTTACCAGTCTATCTCTGGGCCATCTTAGCTAAGAGTCAACCTACATGGGGGAAAAGAAGAGCCAGACCAGCTACAGCCACTGGCAAAGCAAGCAGTTTTCTAGAGCAGCAGGCAACTGGACATGGCCAAATGACCATGAGCTCCACTGCCTCTATTCCCTTTGCCAAAGCTGTAGAAAACCAGGTCAGAAGGTAAGGAGCCTCCTGTGGAAAAAGGGAAGATCTTTTTGGCCCTCATACAGGCACATTTCCACCAAAACTGTAGAGACACCAAAGCAGAATCTCCTCCCCAGTATTTCCTATTGCAGAAGACACCTGGCCAATATCCTTATTTATAGGGCAGTGTGTCAATTTTTTTTTGTTTTGTTTTTTCTTTTTTGCTGCGTAGCTGAGAAGCTTTCAGCCAGCTCTGCTAAACACATCGAGACAAAACAGTCCATCACATAACAGATGCAAATTGATCATTCAAACAAAGGAAAAGTTTGTTTCCAGTGGGGAAGGACAGAATTCAGACACATCTCCAAAAGACTAAAACAATAACTGGGAGAGGCAATCTCCCTGGTTCACTGATTCTGCTAACTAAACCATAACTGGGTCTAACTTGGAAAATCTAGCAAGAGATGTGAGCACCAAAGGTTGCCTTCTCCTCTGGTGACCCTTCTGGCAGGTGGGAATGGAGGAAGAGGTTAGAGTGGAACAGGATTTGAGGAATGCAGTCACAGGAAGAAGAGGCATGAAGATAAAAGGAGACAAGAGGGAAAAGAGACAGAAACAGAAAGCAAGCAAAGACAAAGGGCAAAAAGTTAGCATTCCCACACAGAGGAAGATGCCTCACTGAGGCAGAGAGATAAACCTTTGTTGGAAAAGATGCCAAAATAAATGAATACCTAAGACAGACACTTTCTTTTCTACTCCTTTCCTAACAGATTCATCCTAAATCCCATACCAGGGCATCCATCCCCTTCTTGCCTTCCTTTCACCTCTCTTATCAAGCACGAGCTGAGTTCAGCACAACAAACACATTGCCTGGCTGCTTTGCTAGGCCAGCACCTCCCCACACCAATCCTGCAGCAAGAGACCCACCCACCCACTGCAGGCCACCATTTATCTGCTCCACAAACAGCAAGAGCTTTCAGCTGCTCTGGCAACACAGCAGCTCTCCTGGCCCCACAGTAACCTATTATTTTCAGCTCCTTAATAGATCTTGCTCAATTTCCAGCACACAGTCAGGAACAACCCCAGTTTACACAAGGTTGCACATACTCTCCCCAGACTCCCAAACATTCAGGAGTCATTCACACATATCAGGATAGTGACAACAGTAAAGTCTTTGGTTATGCTGCTTATTTATCTTGGCAAATATGATGATAGTTTCCATTTTATCAACATCAGTGACCCAAAAGTCATGATTGAAAGCACTCAAATGAAAGATCTCAGGCATCCAGATTAGAGCCTACAACACTGGGACTTCAATGGGTCCATCTTCTCTCCAGCTTGAACAAATAGGGTGACACAGCACATGCCACCACCAAACGGCCCTTTGCTACTTCCTTTTATTTAACTAAAAACCCACATATGAGAAGGAGAGCCACAGGAGTGGATGGTTTACCATTATAATTAGGTCAGCTCATAGTCTGTTTTTTTTTCCCTTAACTGCCTTAGTTATATGACTGCTGGTACAGCTGAATGTGGCAAAGCAGCTACAGGGACACAGAGCCCACAGGTGTCTCCCCTTCTCTCTGAGTGAACTTCTGTCCCACGACAGGGCAGTTGCTACCAGCAGCAAAAGGTATCTCTTTCACAGTGCTGAAAAGTCAGCTCTTAAAGGAAGATGGGCAGCAACTTATTATTATTACCATTATATTTAGAAAGTTTCTCAAGAGACATTATATAAAAAAATCTGACTATAATCTCTTTGCTCTTTCTGGAACTTGTGGTACATAGAAGATTACTGATAGGTGGTCTCAGTAGAAAGCACCTGAAACCAGGCTAGTTCTCTCTGTTAAAAAAATTTACATTTTTATGATAACATTCTGGATTTGTTTCTACTGATCAATAAATAATAAGTAGTAATCATAAATAAGCTGATGGAGCCATGTCCACAGGCTGTGTGATAGAAACACTTTCCTCTGATCACTATAGCATCACTAAATAGCATCTAAAGTCACAGTTGTATGGTTCAGACTGACTCTAGCCCAGATGTGATGAGTACTGGACAGCCCATGAACACTGGACATGCCTGTGCTCCTGGATGCTGACATCAGCTCCTGGAGGCTGAAAGATGCAGTTTCTTCCATGTTGGCTTTCTAGAACGCTTAAAATTAAGTCTAAATATTAATTTTGGAGCTTAGTTTAGTCTTGGAGTCTGGAAAGGCATGACTTTGCAGAAGGCTGGTCTCTCCTGGAATATTAGGTCCTTAATACACAGTCTGCACAAACATTAAAATCCAGTCCTCTTCAAAGTAGTGTGGTCAGTCTGTTTTTTTTCTTTAAACCCTCATTACCAAATGGAATGCATAAGAAGAGCCAGGAAAAATATGTTTGTATTTACTAGGGAAAGAAAAATAGAGAGGAAAGACGTGAACATTATTATATGTGATGAATCTCCTGTTTATTTTAGAGACTCTGGAAATTGCCTCATTTTTTCAATTGGACCACATGTCCTTGTTAAAGATGTGTTCCACCCTAAACCATAAATATTCCAAGGGCATCCTATTAGCAGTGTTATGAAAGAGAAGGAACTAGATTATCCCAATGGAAAGCATTCACACTGCCTCCTGACATGCATTTGATATAAGCAGATCTTCTACACTCCCTTCATGACAGAAGAGATTCTGTCCTCCCTTTGGGGATTTCTGGGAAGATAAACCTCTCACACATGTCATCTAAAATTGGTGTCATGTGACTATCCTCTTCTGGCCTTTTAAACTTTGAGTCTATGAAAACAATAAAACACTATTCTTTAATTTGACATGAGCACAAAACAGCCTTTTACGATTGTGCATCTGAATCTGGTTAGAGGGAGCCTGGCATGCCACCACTTTGGCCTTTAGTACTTGGCACTGTGCTGCTCAGGTACAAAGCCAAAAAAGGTTCCAAAGAAACCTGCACAGTTCTGCTGAGTCCACACCAAGCCATGTGAATGTGGCACAGTAGAGTATGGCCTGATGGGGCAAGTTTACATACAGGTGCAGTGAGGGGAGAAGGATCAAACTAAAACAAAAATCCTGTCTGACCTCCTCCTAATTTTAAATCACTTTTTGGATCTTATTGGGGAGATTAAAGGGAACATGCTCCACAAAACTCATCATACTCCTGAGGAAGCTAATCTTCAGGGAAGAAAAATCCAGAAGGAAGCTCTAAACATTGGAAAGAAAAAGGTTGTGGTGCACAGAGCCACTTATTCCTGCTACAAATCCGCCTTTGTCTGGAGCCAGGTACTTATGAATTCTGTCCTCAGGCAACAGAGTCATCAAGGGAACATCTTTTTATATCTCTTGCTGCTAGAATTTAAACTGTCCTTCTCAATTGCTCACCAAATTTAATTTTTCCATGTGCCAGTTGAGCTCCACAAGTCTTCTGACCTGGTAACAGAGCAGCAAAACACAGACTGGGCAAGACAAAATTTGGGATTGGGAAACCCTGGTTTTGTCCGACATGATAAATCCACAGATTACTGTAGCAGTTTTAGCACCTTCTTTCCGTTTATTCTGTTCCATCAGTGTATACAAATAACTGTTTTTTTTCTGGGTTTAAGCCCATGTGAAAGAGAAAAGATTTGGCTTTCTGTTTGGATGTCATAATATTAATAGAGAACATCTTTAGAGGCTTATTACAATGCAATATTGGCGATTCCAAGTGTTAGGAAAATGAAAGAAAAGAAAAGGACATAATGAATCATTCATCCCCACCCTTCAACAAAAATCACGAGAGTAAAAATGGCTTTAATTCCATTTGTTTACCAGTTTCTGAGCATTTCTGTGTCGTCAGATTACTATTTCAGACTCCTCTGCCACAATGGGAGCTAGGAACTGTCTTAAATAAAGATTTTCATTGTCTTTAAATCACACAAATCCTGAAGCTTCAGCCTTTGGGGAAAAACGTCCAACACAACAAGCTAAGAAGGTAGTTGGGATGAAAATATCAGAACAATTAATGAACCATCAACACTGAACAGGTTCATAAGGTTGGCTGTGCTGCAAAACCCAGAAAAGATGACATTTGCTAGAACAGATTTAAAATGCCTGAAGTGAAAAAAGGGCCAACGTACTACATTTTGGATATTAAGCCAGATCAACTATGGACAAAGTACCTAGGAAAAAAAAAATATTAAACAAAACCCACTCCAAACAAACAAAAAAAAATAGTTGGGGCTTTGTTTTTATGCCAGCTTTCTCAGTCCAGCTATCTTATGGAGTCAGGAAAAAAGCTACTGGCAGGAATAGCTCTGTGTAAGGCTCTCAAAATGTGGTAACTAAACATTATTATAAATTTATTTCATCTTGACACCAAAGCCAGCTCTACAGCTGTTTTATGATACTGTGAAGGTTAAACTACTGTGGAACAAGTACTCCTGCATGTGGCTACTATAAAAGTGTCACTGAATTATTTCTAATTTTAGTGCCTGTTGTTCTAAAAATTGCTTCCCACTGCTCTCCAAGAAGCAAGAAAAAAGGTGATTCACATAAACCTAGGCAGCTAAGGATCTAGATGGACATAACTGATGGAGCAGAGCACCTACAGGGCTCATATTGGACTAAGGCAGAGGAGAGATTCTCAGGGGGTTTAAGTTGCCATGGACCCCAATATGTCAGTCTTGTAACTGATTTAATGATGCTGCCCCAATTTCTGGAAAACAAAGAGAAACAGGTACTTTTAGGGCATAATGAGACTCCCTTAGTTTAGTCACCCAGCTTAAGATGATGAGTTGAATCACACCTGAGAATAACCATTTGTCTGCACCAACTAAATAATTTGTTTGGGCAACTAGAAATTTTATTCACTTTTTTTTTTCCCAGGTGAGTATTATTCAAGTGTCCAATAAAAGGTAAATTGGCAGAACACTACTCCAGCTACAAATAGCTACACCTCCACCTCACGGGACTCAAATGTCACCAAAAAAGGAGGGGAAGAAAACAAACTCAAACAGTAGATATTACACCTTGCCAATATGCTTGGCAGAAATTAGTGTTCTCAAAAGCCATTTCCTTTACAGGTATTTCCAAATACCATTAAAAAAAAACAAAACACAAAAACAAAACAAAAAAAAAACCAACAAAACATGTCTGTGAGCTGAATCTATTTAAGACCCAAAAAAAAAAAATAAAAAATACCTGACACAAAGCCATGTAAGCTAAAGGGAGATGTAAATCACTGGTCTCTGTTAGTGAGATGATCACCAGCCCTCACAACATCACAGGATAGTTCAGGTTGGAAAAGACTTCGAGGCCATTAAGTCCAACTGTGTCCAACCCAGCAGAACCTCTCTCACCCTGGACTCCCACAAACACTGTAGCAACTGAATAATTTTATTCTCAGAAATTGCTGGATACCATAAATACCCTTAAAGTGGACATAATGCAAATTCTCAATCACAGGTTTTCAGTTTTTAGTTAAAGAAAAGAACCAAAACCAAACCAGTTAACAAAGAATTCAAGCCTTCATTGTTACCAAGCACAGACTTTGTCACCCCATTTATCTTATGGGAATGCTATTACTGTTGATATGGGCAATTAACTGTATTTCAAAAATACATTTTTCAAAAATTATCTTCATTTTCCATCATCAGTTTTGAGCAGAAAATTACTCACAGGGAGAAATAATTTCAAGACTTGCACCTGAGTTGGGGCAAGCTGTTACAGCTAAACAGAAATAGAAAATCATACACCAATTAATACATGCTGAAAGAATGGTCATTAACTCATGCCTAGAGGATTGGAAGCTTCCAGTGTGTCCTCCAGGTCAATAAAGCAAATTGTGAGATCAATCCTAAGAATTTTTTATACTTGAAAGTGGTAGATGTGTGGTCTCTCAGCATGAAAATTATTGTGTGAACAACACTGCAAGTCCAATCCCAGAAGTTAAGCAGACCTCGCCCCCGAATGCTTACTACTGATATCTAAATATAGTCTGTTTATTTGCAATTAGTTTTTCATAAAACAACTTCTACTGTTGTAAAAACTTTTTCTGTTGTAAAACCTTTACTGTTACTTTTAAAGAGTTCTAAGAATACAACTACCTTGCTCAGAGATGCAACTTTTCTTGTTAAAGAATGCAAGTATGATGCCTAAGTATGGTGCTAGGATGCTCTGATTGCTCCATTATTCAATAGCTAATAGCACCAGCAGGCAGATTGCTTCTGTGCAGAAGGGCATTATTCAGTAGATTACCAAGAAAGGTGTGTTCTGGGTTGCTCTTTCTTAATTCAAATGTGCATTTGATTTGAATGCATACTTTACTCGGTGTTGCTACCTGAATCTCTGACCAATCAGCATCCCACCCAATGTATCTGTGTGTGCACTGAAACTCCTGGATGCTGCCAAAGCATTAAGCAGCCTACAGAAAAGGGTGGGGAGGGAGGAATGTGCTTCTACTTCCTCTTCTTGGGTAGAGCAGACAGTAAGAATGACCTCCTTAGTCCAGAGGTTAGTCCAAAACCAGAAGGTTTAATCCACCTATCCTTCCAGTCTGGTCATAATATCTTTGCTATTCATTTTAAAAGGGAGTGAAAAAATTAAATGCTATTATCCAAAGGCCAAGATTTCAGTGATAAGCAACAGAAATATTGTCTGGGACTTTAATAGTAAGAGCTAAGAGCACGCTCTGCAACTGCAGGGCAACATTTTACTAAGTTTGGCAGAAAAGTCTCCTCCCTTCATCCCCTCAGGCTTCTGCTTAGCTTAGACAATATCACAAGGAAGGGCTGCTTGCCCAGAGGTTTTCATTGCGAATTTGTTGGGCATTTTTGTTTGTTTGTTTGTTCATCCACATGGTTTACTGCCAGATTATGAAAACTACAAACCTGTCATCAGGAGTTCACCCAGTCTGAGAGAGGAAAAACAATGGTTAGAAGCCAACCTGATACCTACCATACCTTAAAAAATGTCACAGAGTAACACACACGTAGAAGAGACATTTCAGTAATGTTGTGGCACTCCCCAATTTCAGCAATGGATTACAATGAAACATTGGTTTGTGCAAGCAATCAGGAGAGGTTTGTCTTGACATGGACAACCCAGAACAAGACACTGAGATCTTGTCTTTGTGTAAGCACAACCTCCCCCACAGGTTTGCATGATTAACAACATCCTTAAAAAAACACAACTCTTTCCTTCATCAAACAAGTTCTTCCAAACTTTTTCGGGGCACACTGCATTCAGAGACAGGAAAAAAATTGAATCATGTTGCACTGTACTAAGAAGAGCGAAGAGGATTCCTTCAAAACAAGAAATTCTACTTTGTACAGCTAGTATTCCTGCTGAAGCCAGTGGACAACTTGGATACAGCCAGCTGCGAGGATCAGACTTTTCAACTGCAGATACGCAGGAGAGAAAAAACTCTGGGTCAAATCCCAGCTAGGGTAAATCAGTGTAACTCCATGGAAGTTAAGAGGGCTGTGCCGATTCAAGCCAGCTGTGGATCTCACAGTGTTTTGCAAGTCCATTTTCAACTCTTCAGGGCTCTGCTCTGTTTAAATATCCACAACACCCACTGAAATTAATGAGAACTGTGTGTGCAGAACACTAGTATTACTTTTTAACTATTTGGGAGGTGCTCAGACACTGCGATAATGAGCACCATATATTAGAACCCAGACAGAATGGTATTGAATCATCAGACCCTTAAGTGGGACAGGTCATTAATCTTTTTTTTGGGGAGAGCATTTCAAATTTTACCTTGGCAAATGAGGATTCATCATTAATAGATGCGGGGGTTCTACGTTTGCCAAGTCCCAAAGTGTGTTTTTCCATTTGCCTTGGGCTTGTGTAAGCTTGCCTAAGGAGGCCAGCCTTGCAGTTTGAGAAACACTGCTAGCAGCCACCATACCCTTATTCCCAGCTAAATTAAACCCTATTATGCTGTAATTAACCTTGCCTAACTTGTTCTGAGCTACAGCAGCAGGTAAAAATCACGCTTTTACTAGGCTGTACCCAAGAAGCATTTTTGCGTATCAGACTTGCCTACTCTTCAAGTATTTCCAGCTACTCTTGGAAGCTCTTCTCCTGAAGATCACAGCTGAACTGCAGACATCAGAGCTCTTCTTGACTTCAGTGAGGGCAGAATGCACCTCATGTTCATGCCAGATGGCATATTTTTGGCGGACATGGGAATTCCACAGAAGCGACAGCGAGAATATGTGTATACAAATTGTTAGGTTTAAAGGTTTAAAACATACACATAGGCAGGACACTAAGTTTGCTTGGTCAAATTTAAAGCAGTAAAATTCCATTTTATGAATTAGTCTATTGCCCTTTTTATTTAAATCCAAGTTAAGAAAAATAAGAAGAAACCTATTACATTTCTAGTTTCAATTTGATACTTGGGGTATGGGTGAGAAGAATGAGCACAAGGTAAAAAGAACCTCTCATTTACACAGCTACACTTCTGTAAGAAAAATAAATTATTGGAAGAATTGCAGTTTTCAGACTTTTTTCCCCCACCTCTTTTAAAAAAATCAAAATTCTTCAGCTGTATTTTGAAAGATCCAGGATTTTCGCTTAGGTCAATTTGATTAAGTCCATAGACCTTCAATCCAGACCATCATTGCCACAGTTCTAAAAGCAGACATCCTCTGAAGTAATTCAACCAAGGTAGGACAGAAAGTCCAGGTGTCCTTTAGCTGCCTGCAGTAAGTGTATATACGCAAAATACAGGATTAACAGCACAAGAGAAAGGCTACACACTGCCCTAAGTAAAAGGCACTCAAAGACAAAAGAAGTGCTATCACTGAATACATCTTGCATTTAATTACAAGTGGAAAGGTGGGAAGCCTCTGGAGAATGCAGCCTAGAGAGTCAATCTGATTTTTTTTTTTTTTAATCTGCGCATCTGAGTGTATGGTGCAGATAAAGAACAGATGGTTATGCAGTAAGTGTATCAGCCTGCCTCTAGCACAGCAGCTGCAGCAGCAGTATTTATCCTACCTGCTCCCTTCAAGTTATTAAACTCCTCAGTTCCCACAGGACATGCAATAACATTAATTTTTTTTTTAAGCACTTGCCCTGTCTTTGCTCATTCCGCCATCCCCGGAGCGGGACCCGCGGCCGGCGGCGGCGCTGGGCCCGGCCCTGGCTGGACCCGTCCCAGGGGCTGCGGGGCCGGGCCGGGCCGGGCCGTTCCCCCGGCTCCGGTTCTGGCTCCGGCCCCGGCTCCGGCTCCTCCTCCCGGGGCCGGCCCCGCGGCTCCCCCGCTCCGGCTCGCTCCGCCGCGGGCGCTGCAGGTCTCCGCCGCTGCCGGCCGATGCCCGGGCCTCGCTGGTCAAGTGGTCCTAAACATTTCACAATTATGCTAGAGAACTGTTGAACTGTTAAGAACCACTGCACCAAGGAGGCTGAGGGTCCGCGGGGAGCGCAGCGGGGCGGGGGCGCGCTCCCCGCCCGCTCCTGCCCCGGGCTTGGCTCTTCCTTTCGCCGCGGCGGACCTGGGGACGAGACAGAACACACGGGGCTGGCGGGCGGGCGGCGACAGCGCCCGGCCCGGCCCGGCCCGGCCCCGCACGCCCGCCCGCACTCCTCGCTCAGCGCCGCCACTTACTGCTGGCCACCGTCCCGCGAGCATCCCCGGCCTTGCGCTGCGGCTGGGAGAGCTGGACGGCAACACGCTCTCGTTACAAAGTGGAAAGAAAAACAACAACAACAACAACAAAAACCCCAAAACAACCAACCAAAAAAAAAAAAAAGTTTAAAAAGAACGAACTAAACAAAACCAGCCATTCTCCCGAGGGGCCGCAGCTCGGCGGCAGCCCGGGCCGGGCGCCCCGCCGCTCCGCGCCAGCCGTGCGCCGCGGCCGCCCCTCTGCCGCGCCTGGCCGCGCGGGGCCCTTTTATAGCCGCGCGGTACCTCGCGGTGATGAGCCGTCCCCTGCGCGGCAGCCAGGAATGCTGCCCTCGCCCCTCACACGACCAGTTTTTCCAGGCTGCCTTCGCACTGACGGGGCGGTTTTGTTTCCAGCCATCATCTGGGGCGGCCGAACGTCAGCAGGTAGAGAAGGACAAACCTGTTCCGAGGCGGCGCGTTTCCTCCCTCCCTCTCTCCTCCCGCCGCCCTCCTGCCCTCCGCCCTGCCACCGGGGGAAACTGCTCGACAGGTTTCGCCGAAGCTGGAGGTGGCTCCGGGGGTGAGTAAGAGACTCCACCCTGCGCCCTCCCGACAGGCGCTGCCGCTGACGGGCCGCCTGCCCTCGCACCCTTGCCGGCCCCCCTCGCCTGGCTGGCAGCCCTGAAAAACAAAACAACAAAACAAAACAAAAAAAGCCTCAAACCGGCACGTCACGTTCTGCGGGGGGTTTCGCCGCCCGGCCCGGCCCGGGATCCGTGCTTGCGGCGTCGCGCCGGGCGAGCGTGGCCGCTGCCCGCCGGCCTGAGGTCCGCACTCCTGCCTGCCCTCCGCGCCGTTCGAGCCGGCTTTCTCCTCCTTCCCCACCGGCAAATACTCTCTGAGACGGGAAGGGAACTTATAAAAGCCCTCTGATATCCCTGAGTGAGCTGGTAGCGTTGCTATGTGGTGTTCAGCGCTCTTGAAGGGTAGCACATGTACCCGTTTCTGATCTGGAATGTTCAGTGTCAGATTGATTGTGTTGAGTGTAGTTTCAGGGAGTTTTTTGTAAATGACACGAGAAACCACCTGCTGTGCATGAGTGACTGTGTTTGCCCTGTTTCCCCCCAGTATCCCACTGCTGCTGTTTCCTCAGGTGCCTTGAGGAGCCACCACTGGGGAACACCAGACCTTTCAGGAGGTCACTTTCTGCTCCTGAATGTTCCTGACCTTGGTTTCAGAAAGTTAGTACTAAGAAGCCGGAATTGAAAAACCTGAAGAAGGTTCTGATGTTCAGAGGTGTTGGACAGCCAGCAGGGAGGGAGGACACCCTGAACTTTGACAGGCTAGCGATGAAATCCAATTCACAAGGGTTTCCGAGCTGTGTTGTTGGGGTGAACTGCAAGGTCCTCACGCCCTGTAACCTTGGGGTGGGGATTATGGTAACTGCACAGTTGGCTTCCCCATGGTGGCAGTGGGGATGCTGGTTGCTGGTGGTGCCAGGCTGCCTGCACTGCCTGACCACATGCTGCTCTCTCCAGCCAGCCCAGGAGACACCGTTTCAAAAAGATGTGGATGGTAAACCTTGCTCTGCCAGTGACTCAGCCTCTGGCCTCAGCCAAGTTGCTTTACCACACCTTGAGAGGGAGATAATGCTTACCTACCTCATCTTATGAGGCTTCACTAATGTTTATATAGTGCTTTGAATGTTTAAAGAACTGAGTGCTGTTTATGCATTTTGGTGCTCCAGATCCTATGATCTTTGGCCTTTTAAAAATACACAGGAGACTCAAGCGGTCCCAGAGGAAATGCCCATACAGGAGGCATCCCAGAGCAGCAGAGCAGGGACAAGGCCTTGTGGCTGTGCACAGCTTGTGTGAACGTGGTGCTGCACCAGAAGCCGGAGTGCTGGAACCAGAACAGGTTGTTCTAGGAGACTATGCAAACCTCATGCTGAGGAAGCTCCCTGGATCTAGGCTGGAGGCGTTTCAGTCTGCTTTGGTAAAGCCAACTCCTGCTCTTCTGCTCTGGCCTCTCACACTCAAACCCAGGGCTTAATTTTTTGCCTTCTTCCACATAGCCCAAGCCATAGTGGGTTTCTGGATCTTCTCTTTCTCCCCAGAGGATATTTGCTTGCCTTGGATAGAGGAGAGTGCACGATCTGTGAGTTCACTCAAAGGACACCCCTGTCCTTGGCATCCATGGAAATCTGTGGAAGCAAGACTGCTATTTACACCCTGTTAGAAGAGGCATTTGTGCTATGACACAGTGTTCTAGGTCGTCCACTCCTGCCAGTGATGTGTACAGCATGTGCAGCATGACTGCATGGGCTGTATTTTATATATAATCCTTCACAGAGTACACTGGCGACTCTCACCTCCCTCTGACAAACACAAACTCACACCCACACCCACAGCTCCACGATACCACCCAGCTAAATAATAACCTGGCTGTCCATACTGACTTGGTTCAAGAGTCCTTTCCAGCCAAACCAGTCAGAACCTGCTCCTGCATTGGTGAGATACATAATCCCCAGGATCTCATTGCTGTTCTGGTCCTGGGTCAGACACACATGGCAGATGGCCCCTAAAGGACTCTGAGCAATAAGGGGGGACCTGTCTGAGGCAGCCAGGGTTCTCTGAGGTACCAGAACCTGTATGGTCTTTAGGCAGGATGAACCATCTCCTGCTTTCAACTTGTTTTTAATAAGTGTCAGTGGTTTCACAGTGAATGGGTAAACATACCTTTCATTTAATTATATAAGCACTTAGCAGGTTCTGTTTCTCACCCATATACTCTCAGCTATGGAAGTAAGAAAGTTAACATCCTGCTTCCTCCCTTCACTAGGTAGAGTCTCAGAGAACAGGCTGAAGGCTTTGAAAGGTAGAAGAGTAGAGGTACCTGAAAGTGGAAATGACAGGCAGCACTAGCCAAGGGGTGAGCAATGTGTTGTTCTTCCTCTGTGAAAGTATGAAAGGTGATTGAAGCATTAAAATAACAGAATAGGTTCTGAAATTAGATAGAGAGGAAATGAGGAGTAGTAGGAATAGTAATTAGTCCCTTGTTTCTATTGATGGTTAAACTAAGTATTGTTTATATCAGTGGGACTGATATGAAAAGGACTGTGGTACCCCCCAGCATGGCCTCACCACACTGGATGCTGAGAGCTCTCTGACTGCACCAACACTCCTGAAACCTGGAGGAGCAGCACACTACTGTGGAACATGATGACTTGAGCCCCTTGGATAGCAGGCAGTTTTCTTGGATAGGGAAAGCAAATACCAGGCACCTTAGAGTGTAAAAGAAAGAGGGCAGCACAAAAGGAGACATAACGCCAGGGGTGGTTGCAGAAGACAAAGAGTGGTCTGGGAGGAAGTGAAGATGAAGGGTAAGCTTGTGGGAGGACATAAAAGGCTGTGCTGTTTGCATGGCAGAATATGGAAGATCATGAATGCTTGGTAATGAAAGGAGGATTATATTTCAGGGAGGCTCTGCTTTGAAAAAATGAAGTTATGAAAAATGACTGGAAGGTGCTATCATTATTGCCAGTCAATATCCCCACGCTCCTTTGGCAAAAGCTCCCAATACTTCCTGCTAGTTCCTTATTCCACAGGTAACGTTATGGAAGGGCATAGGACAACCCCAAAGTACTATTCCTTGTATGACATATTTTATCTGACAATTCTGGACTTAAATCCAGCACTGAAACTAAGCATGGACATGGAGCTTACCATGTCTCTGCTTATTGTTTCTACATTCCTCATCATTTCCCCACCAATTTCCTGCTCTTACTCATTAATGCTCACCTAAAATTAGACTGGAAGTTTCTTTAAGAGAGACCAGAATCTGTCATGTCCTGGAAAGTACTTTTAGTATTTTTGGGTCTGGTAAACAGAGAAAAAAAAAAAAAATCTCTGCAAGTGGATTTTCTCCCACCCTGGGAAATCAGCATTCCATATGTTCATAGCAAACAGTGATGGGGCAACTTCATGTTTGCTTTAGTTGGCTAAACTCATTTGTCAATACAGCAGCCCACTATGTGTCACATGTGAGTATAATAATAGGTTGATACTAACTTGATTTGCAGTCATAAACACCCTGAGAGATGGCCTAATGCCTCCTCATATAAATAGGAAGCCTTTTGAGATTACTGCCTAAATAACATCAACTGATTTACAGATAAATAGATGAGGTGGGATATTTTTCCAACCAAGAACTTTTAGAAAGATTGTAGCTTTGCAATTCAGTAGATAGATTAATAAAGAAGTGCTAGAAATGAAAATATGGCTAGCACATTCTTACAAAGCCAAGAATTCACATTTTATTGGAAATGCCACTATTGTGTGTATAAAATTTTGATTAAATACAAGGTTATCAATTTAGCAAGAGAGAGATTTGTATCTCAAATGCTTCATCTAAGCATGCAGTTCAATGTCCCTGAGCACTACAGAGGTTACATACCAATTTAATGTGTAATACTGCTTTTCACCATTTTCCTTGTTCTGACTTAACATCTTGTTCATTCCAGAAGCTAACTGTGTAAATTACATTATACAAATAAATGTAGTTTTTCCCTTTTTGGGAAAATTTTTCAAGTCAATCTCTGTCTGTATTCAGTGACACAATAGCAAGCAGCAGATTACAAATTTTCTGGTTTCTATTTCAAATTTCCAGTTTCATTGTTAAACACATCAGTTCTTCTAATAACAAGTCTAGAACAAGGAGACCTCAAGGCTTTGCACATTTCCAGGCTGGTTCTGTGGGTCCAATTTCCTGTGCTTCAGCAGGAAAAAGAAAAATATGTGAAGAGCAATGTTTGTGCTGCAGAGATAGTGTGTGAGCTGTCAAGCAGATGTGTCCTGGGAGATCTATCCATCCCTGCACTGAGACCCTGACAGTAAGGAGAAGCTTCAACTCTGGCCCTAAAACACATAAGGAAAAGCACATTGCAAACAACCAGGAGGTACTTCTGCAGCCCTGATGTAGATTATACTTTGCCACAACTTTCCACTGTAAATTCAGGAGTCCCAGCATTGTGTTGAGATGACAGCTGGAGATCACATAATCACAGAATAGTCAGGGTTGGAAGGGACATCTGGAGATCATCCAGTCCAAGCCCCCTGCCAAGGCAGAGTCACCTGGAACAGGTGACAGATGAACTTATCCAGGTGGGTTCTGAATGTCTCCAGAGAGGGAGACCTCTCTGGGCAGCTGTTCCAGTGCTCTGCCACCCTCAACATAAAGTTGTTCTTCCTCATGTTGAGGTGAAGCTTTTTGTGTTTTAGTTTATGGCCTTTGCTCCTGTTGCTGGGTACCACCAAAGAGAGTCTGACACCATCCTCTGACACCCAGCTTTGAGACATTGCTATGGATTAATGAGATCTCCTCTGAATTTTCTCTAGACTCAACAGGCCCAGCTTCCTTGGTCTACTCATAAAAGAGATGCTCCAGTCTTCTGATGTGGCCTCTGCTGGACCCTCTGCAGTAGCTCCTTGTCTGTCTTGTACTGTGGAGTCCAGAACTGGACACAGAGATGTGTGCATGAGACATGAATCCACCAAGTCCTCTTCTGCAGTCAGCTCTCCCTGTAGTATTTCAAACTTCAGGAAAGCATGGTCTCATGGTTACCTTATGATCAATTTTCCTGTATCTCTCTCTCCCTCTTTATTTTTCTTTTTTTTTTAATTTGAAATAAAAATACAAATCAAATAGCCAGTGAGCACAATTCTGACATGACCAATTTTGAATGCCTCACTTCCCAGATGCCTAACTTTATAGACCATAAGAAAAGCTGACTTCTATTAAATGCCACTCACCTTTTACTCTACCATGAAGTTTCAGGCTAAACCCTGGAAGCTAACACTTGAAATCACTCACTTTTTCTAAACATTTCCGAAAAGCAATTCATAGTTAAAGTTAGCTGCTATGCATTAAGTCTGCTTCAATAATGTTATAATTGATTGCAATGTTTAATTGTGATAGCCATCACAAACCTTGTAGCAACTTGATTTTTCATGTTCACCAACCAGCTGTTTTTTCAGAGTTGGCAGGATTACGTGTCCTGTTCCATAAAACCATGAGAAAGGAAGTAATTACTAATTAATTGACCATCTATCAAGATTTCCTAGGCTTTTGCTGGTTCAAGGTATTGAACATACAGAGTCAGAGTGTGACTTTGCACTGACGTAGCATAGTAATTTTTAGCAACATCTCATATTTCCGGTTTTCTGTCCTTGGAATATAGAACTTTCCAAACAACATTGGTGAATGGTGACATAGTTGTGGGCAGAGATCTTGGTCAAAGTGGTCCAAGTAAATAAACCGACTTATTTCACATCACACTCTTGTCAGACAGAGAGATAACAGGGCAATTGTCTGTGCCCTGAAGCCCTGGAGCTCTACAGGATTCAACAAAGATTTTTGCTGGATGCCTCAAGGGTGCTGGAATCATGTAATCCCAATCTGACCCTTCAGTGGGAATAAGGAATTCAGATGTGCCACAGAAAGAATTGGATGCATTGAAATCCCAATTTTACTGGGCCCTGGTCACAAAGATCCACAGCAAAACATACCCAGGGAGGAAGCCACACGCCCTGGAAGATGCAAGTGTAATTATTCATGCACAGACAATCCACATCAGAGAATCTCCCCAGCACAGCAGTTTTTTGCATGGCAGGATTAATTGACAACTGTTTGTTGTAATTGTGATAACTTTATATCTCTCAGCAAACAATTGCCATTAAGGTTCCTTTTTTCTCACCCTGAAATTCTTTTCTTTCTACTGAATTGCCAGGATTGTAATTTCCCTTCTATGCTAATAATTAATAATTTCATGTAAAAATAATCAGCTGGTGTAAACAAACATAATTTTCATTCTCTTGTTTCTTTCTTAGCACCTTTTAATGTGTGGAGTCTCATCTAATTTCACTTTTAAGCCCTTAAAACCAGGATTTGGGACTGTCAAACACCAAGCACAAGAACCTAATGAGATCTACAACAGTGGCACTGGAGGAGAAGTACATTAATTATGCACATAAACATGTAATGATGAGGCTTATCTGTACTCAGAAGTGCTGCTGAGGGTACTTAGCAGGCAGCTTTGGCCAGGCAATATCTCCCCTGGCCACCATCCGATCCCATGTGGAAGCTGAGGAGATGTGAAGGAGTACTGTGGCTTGGGAGAGCGGTTATTTATTGCTGTGGTATTTACTGCTGCTGCAAGACAGGGAATGATATCCCAGCCTTTTCCTGCCTCGTTGTGCAACGTGCCACGCAGCAGGTCGCGCAGTGCCGAGCCTGCCAGGGTCTGCGCACGGAGGAGGCCGCGGAGCAGAGCTGCAGGATGTTGTTGCTTGGCACCTTCCCATGGATTCCCTGTGATGTGCAGCATCCTGGAGTGGGAGGGAGGTGCTGGTGTGAAGCTCAAAACGCCAGTGGGAGTGAGCAAGATATGCAGCAGTGAGCGTGTCCCAACAGGAGAGCCCTGGCAGGGCAGGCTGGGGGGGAAAGGGGCACAGCCTCTGCCCTGCCAGCCTGTGAGGAGCGTGGGCCCCACTTGTTATAACCTCCTGCTATGTCAGTGCCAGGTTTGGACAGCAAGGACCCAGTCTTTTGACCCTGAGATTTGAATCAACTCTTCTCAACTGGAGCCATGTTAAGAAGTGCTGTTTAGTGTAGTTCACACTAGCCATTTTGCTGCCATGATTCAGGATTCTTGTCTCAGCTACACTTTTGAGACACAGGCTTCTGCCTCTTCCCATTCAGCTGATCACAGGTAAACAAATGTATGTATAATGAAGTCTCTAAAGTAATTCTCAGATAGACACTTTGCAAATTAATAAATCTGGTAGTACGAGATTTTATTCTGACTCATGGACTATCTAAGATGGCAACATCTGAGTCCCACAGATTCATTTGTATGGGACTTTACATATCTTATAAGCGTTCTACATTAGTAGCTTTTCTAAAAGAGTCACTAAAATTAAAGCGCTGTTAGAAACATGCAATCAAACACCACTGTGTCATAAAACATTGTTAAAGAATCATGGAAAGACTAGTCATACTAGTCTAGTCATAGTCATACTAGTCTAGAAGATGATTATACTGCTGATAGAGTCCACTTGGAAGACACAAACATATCAGCTGTGCTTCTGATATATGCTGCATACATTTGAGCAGTTCTTTATAAAGTTCTTGTTTTCACCCACCGTGCAATTAATTCAGGTTTATCTCAGTGATCTAACAAATTGTGTTGCTGGGAACTAAAAGGATTTTGTTTCTTAGCTGCTGCAATAGGTCCCATGGAGGGATGAGCATTGGTACCTGGAGAAGGGCATTACCCCTATGGCTGCATTTGATCACTCTTTGGGTCCCTTAGTGTAAGTGGAACTGGGCTCACTTTGTCTTCTGTGCACCAGGGACACATTTCCCTCCCTACTCATCTCGCTACTTGAACAAGCCTTAAAAATGGAGGAATCTTCCAACTAGATCACAATCCTTTTGGAAGAATTCCAGTTGATCACAGTATTCAGAAGACTGCAAATAAAGGAACTCTGATTCAAGGAGGGGTTTCATTCCAGATGAGAGATTTCATTATCACTCACAGCTGAACAGCAAAATCCCTGTATGAGGCAACTGAGACATGCTACAGTATAGTAATTATAAGTTAAGATGTGCAAAACTGGAGATATTTAGCTATTTAAGTTGAAGGAACAGATACTGAAGCTTTGCTGGACATGATTTAATTCAGAAAGTACTGATCAGACACAGCCAGTCTGTCTGGGGGTCAGGCAACCTTGTCAGATGTCAACAGTTTACTATGTCAACATTCAGTAGGAGAGCAAGCACATGCTGATTTTTCAAATAATTAAGAGGGCTCATCAATGACAAAAGCTTTATAAGAGAATCTCCAAACAGAAACTTAATATTTTCAGCCATCAGTAGAAAAGAAAGTTGGTTGCATTCAGGAAAGAAAAGCTGTAGCTCAAATCAGACAGGAACTTGGACATGTTAGTTGAGCAAATCTCTGCTTTCTGCAGTGTTAAGAGAAGTGCTGACATAGGCCAAGTAGTCCCTATCCCTTGGCAGTATTAGCTGGATCATTAGGAAAAAGAAACAAAGTGGAAGCTGGGTGTTGTCTTTCAAGTGAAGAAAGCTGTAGAATTGATGTAATGTTTGACTCTTAGAGGAGGCATTCATAGTGTCTCCTCTGTGGAGAAGCAGCAGAGCTTCCAGCACCAGCATTCATTCCCAGAACATCACTGCAACTTAAAACATTCAACACTGGAAATAAGTCCAACATTTGTGCAGCAGTGACAAATGTCACATTGATTATGCCTTTATGCTGTTCTATAGTCCCTGCTGGAACTTTTTACAACAGGATGGTCCAGACCCTCAGGAGCCTTTCTGATACTCACACAGATGCAGGCTGGGAGCTTGTGCAGTTTCCTGCTGTGGCATTTGATGTAGTGATGATTCTGCAGGGCAAGGAAAACTACAGCCTGACAACTTGCATTATTACACTGGGGCTGGAAAAGAATGGGAGCCAATGCCATTTCCTAGCAGAAACTAAAATGCCACTTTATATTCCAATTAAAAACTGATAGTAAATAATATCACAAGCTTTTCTGCACAAAAACAACAACAAAAAAAGCCAAACTCCAAAAGTAACTTTATCCAGCTTCTACCATACCATTTCAATATGTACTGTGTATAAAATACCAAGCACAGATCTGCAGCTGATCCTCACAGTGACAGATCTCCCAAACTGCAGCTGGATGTAGCTATGGAGGGGCACAAGCACATCATTGGTGTCTGGAGCTAAAACTGCTTGAGGAGTTATGAAATGGACCCACAGTGAGCCCAGGCCATGGAATGAGTGTGTTTGCAGTACCCAAAGCCCTGTATGCCTGCTTCATCTGGAACCCTTTACTGAGCAGAAGATTGGTGGGTAAAAAGAAGAGTGTACTGGATCTTTTCAGGAATGGTCTGAAGAAAAATTAGGATGTTTAAAAAAACTAAGCTGCCTCTGGGATGTCTAGCATACTTCAACTAATGAGAGACACTCTCTGCTGGTTACAGTAACTGAAACAAATAGGTAGAAACAAACAGGATCAATTTTATTCCTTACTAATATTTAGATTTTACTTTTGAGCAATAACTATGCAAAACTTAAAGGTTACTACACACAAATAAATTCATCATAAGACTGGGAGTTATCACAGAGAGTATAATTATGATTATTAAATCCAGCATGAAGCAAAGGGTGTAGTAGACAAACAAGACAACACAGGATCTCCAAAGTGTTACTGAAGTTCATCTCCAACATTGAGTCAAGAGCTGAAGTTTCTGGCCTTGGTTGGGTGAGTCTTGCCACAGCACCCTACACACTTAGGTTAAGTCAAGTTTCTCTTAACACTTGTAGACTGTTAACAGTTCCTGAATGAAATTCTGACACATATAAAAGAGATACAGTTCTTTCTCAGATAAACATTAAATTTGCATTCATATGCCTGCCACTAAAACACACTGGTTTATTTATAAGGCACATCACAAATTTTCAAGAAAGTTGCAGGAACACTTTTAGGTGAGATTATATATTAATAGGATATATACTTATGGAAAGGTTTGTCAGAAAGTAGCTAATATTTCTTTATTCTTAATTTAAACATGACCCAAAACATTTCATTTTATCTTTATGAGCTTCTAACTAAAAGTCTTCCTACTGGATCACATCTCAAAATGTTGTACTTGTTGTCTTTACCTGGCTTATATGGAGGACCAAAATGGTTGGCTGTTTTCTTCCCTCTCCTTCAGTTTTAGTGTTGAGACCCATTATTTCAGTAGTTCACACCAGAATACAATTTTTTGTTCAAAAGAAAAGGCATTTTTTGTACTATAGCAATATAAGACGTTATTGTTTAGAAAGTTTTCTGTAGATCAGAGGAGCCTTTATTGAAAAGTATGAAGAAAATATTGATGCTTCTGTCTGTGCTGCAGTGAGTCATTTTGGTACAGAAACAAAGAATGGGTGCTGTTGTGAGCAAATGATGGCATCTTAGAATAATTAAAAAATAGAAAATATTCTAATGCCAAAAAAGTCACTTGTGGAGAAGTTTACCAAGGGATTTCCTGATTTAGTGCATCAACACTAAGACTATTGATGAGGCAAGATAATAGTTCTGAACAGCATAGGAAGAAGAGTCTGTGCATGATTTTACTCCTGATCATAAAAATTTTCACAAACAGTACTTTGCTACATACATCATCAAACTTATGTATTTACAGATAAGACACCAAAAAATGCTACAAATCTGATGCCTGATTTTTGATGTTAGATCTCATTTATTTAATTCTGTATTCATTTTATTCAATCTAAAGCATGTTCATTGCTATATAGTATATATTATTTAATAATGAGACAGCTTAGTTGTGATTTTTGTGACCATAGTGAAGATGTGCACTACTCTTTACATTAATCAAGTATTTTTACAACTGGAGTGTATACAGCATTTTCTCAGACTGCATGCACAGTTCCCTTGTTTTGGTGTGATCTGACATGGAGTATACCTTGGGAATCTTTTAATACTAGCAGGCTCAGCAAGTAGTCATTTCTCCATGATAAGAATAGCTGTGGGAAGGTTAAGTAGTATAAAAAGGAAAAAGAAAAAAACTATCTGCACTTCAAAGATTCCCTGCAGATCCAGCAGATAGAAAATCCACACAGATTACTGCAGAAGCTGTAGGTGAAATTAAAAGTTGCCATCTCCAATATATGCATTTGCCTGAAGTACTCCCTACGTTTACATATTCTAGGGCAGACACAGCTGTAAACATACGTATCACCTTCTTTATTTCGTCTGCAAGGGTTGGGATTTTAAACTTGGGGTCTGTTAATAGTGAGATCCCATTTACAGTCCAAAGAATTATGTGTCCAGCATGTAGCAATCTTGATTATATTCCGGTCAGGATGTGGGAAAGATGCTATTAGAAACAAAACAATCAATTCACTCAGGCAGTCCCACAAACATGCTTTATGGCATCTGCCTCCTACTCATTTCAAGTGAGGGTTTATAGTGACACATTGGTGAAGATTAGTACACAACTGCAGGCAGATGCCCATGACTGATTCAATTGTTTGCACTGACACTCACAATTGCTGTAATTGCAGCTGGAACGATAAAAGTCATTGCAAAAAAACAGACAAAGTGAAATCAACATTGTTCCTCAGAGACTTTATTAGCTGAAACCCAGAAATGCACAATCCACTGTTTTTCCTTGGTATGAATTCACCATAGCATTTCCATTTGCTATGCCTGCAATACTGTCCTCAGTGGTTTAACATAAGAACATTCAAAAGGCGTCTTTAAAATCAGAACTTGTAACAAGAACAGCCATGCATTCCAGCCTCACTCACTTAAAATAATTTATTTCCAGAAAAGTGATTAAAAAATAAAGGCAGCGAATGATTTTTAGACAATCAGTGTGATCCTAAATAAAGAATCTTTCTAAGCTGTCGCTTTCCTGTATGCCCCAAGTAGCACTACTATTGTTTCTTTCCTCTCTTCCTCCCACAATGGCTTAACACCATTAATGCTTCAAGCTGGTATTCCTGATGAGGAGTGACCATCTTCTACAGCCCCTGGAGAAAGAGAGAATGGATGTTTAGAACCAGGCAATATCCAAAGCCTTCCTGAGAAGAGATCACCCTGAAGCCTGCCAGGCCAGTTCTCTTGCAGTGCCAAAGACTTCCTTCAGACCGCCTACACTACTGGTGGCTGAGTCCAAAGGAATTATGAGGTGATCCATGGAGGAGCTGAGGATTTAACACATTCACTCCACACTTACAAAAGAAAAGTGATTTTTGCAGACCTGTTTCAATGAAAATGGAAATCTCTTTATAGCATAACTCATATTCTAAAGGTATTTTAGCATTGCCATCCTGACTGCTGGAAAACTTCCATTTAAATACTCAAGATTGTGATTGTATCTAGTCCTTCCATATCAGTTAAAACCAAAGAAAATCACAAAACTTTAATTGAAAGCAAAGAAATCTGCCTGTGTCCTTCATTAATTTAAACCAGTATAGAGAAAATAAAAAATTCCAGTTGCAGTCCCCACTAACATCTCTCAGATGGGATGCACTAGTGGTCAGATAATCATTGATGCAGCAAAACCTTTAACTACATTTTGTGCTAATTTTAAGAAATAAAGGAGATAATCTCCTCCCAATATTTAAATTTGGATTAGACTTGCTGATATATTGGACAAATCTAAATCAACAATGTATTGCATCAGAAAGGAGCTCTGAGAAATGAAAGGCAAGTGTTTTAAATGCTTCCAGTTACGGCACAGCACTGGAGAAGGTCAAATGCCCCAACAAGTTCCCTATAGAGGGACTTGCCAGATCTGATGCTCTGAATATGAGGCACACACACACAGGGCCAGGGAAACGTGCCGTGGATGGTGGCAGCACAGAAGGGATTCATGCCAGGCACAACCAGGCAGCTGCCTCTGCAGCCTGAGGAAGAGGGAGCCTGTGGCACTGCCCTGTGCTGTGCCCTGAGCAGGAGCAGCCCTGGGCACAGCTCTGTTACAGAACTTTCTGCAGTCCTCGTGTGGAGTACAGCTAACTCCGCTCTGTGACAAATCTGGCACGCGTTCCCCATGTGGTTGGCAATGTCATACCAGGAGATTGTCTGGTTTAGGGTGCTCCATGGAAAGCCAGAAGGAGAGGGCAGGTGGAGATGCTGCAGGTGGCACAGTGGCCCCTCCTGAATGCCTCCTGTGGTGCTGTGCAGCTGTGCTGGGGAAGGGAACGCTCCTGTGCTGGGGCAGGGCGCCCTGAGAGCCAGGCCTGGCCAATGTGCCTGATAAAAGGCATTTCCTCTCCAAAGCAGACAAGACAGAGGAGCCTTTTATTGCAACAGGCTGATGAAACATCACATTGTTGCTTTCAGTGGTTTTATTTTAGTAGCTTTTACATTCCCAACCAAGTTCAGAACTACACTGTAGAATGCGCAAAAAAGCATTTCCAGGTTCAGACAGAAAGAATAATAAACATTAGCCCCACTCTACAAAGAAGGATTTAAGTACTCAGAGTCAAATCAGGAACCAAGACAGGGACAGCAGATGAACCCAGATGTCCCAGGATGTACTAGGGCTTAAATACAAGATCACTCTTCATACTTGTGCTGATGATACGTTTCAGTACTCCAACACTTGAGAACAAAATCTTACCTTTATTATCGCTTTTGTTTAAGGAAGTCAAGAACCTCCTTCTGTCCTGTAGCCTCTGCCTGTAAGTAGAAACATGAATAAATCCTGTCATCCTATGCACCAGGACATGCAAATACTTGTGGGAATTAAGACTATGTTACCACAAAATCATTAAAATCCAATTTAAATTCCTTCAACATAGATGAGAAAATTCTCACTCCAACTATTTATTGCTTCACAACAGCACCAGATTTCAGTTTGTAACAAATTCTAATCCAGTTTATAGTCCAACATATATTTTTCCCAAACAAATATTATCCAAGAGCACGTGTTATTACTCAGCTAGCACACCAAGGGAGCACAACTGTATGGACACTTACTACTTGTAGGGGATTCCTGCCATCGTAACCTGTTTGCTCCAGGTCTGCACCAGCCAGGTACCAGGCATACAGCCCATCCACATCACCTTTAGCTGTAAGGCTGGAAAAAGAATAATTAATATAGGTTCTAAATCTTTTGGTTAATTTCAGTGATCTCAGTGGGTGAAGGCTGAACCAAGCTCAACATGGTTGTCAGGGTAGAGAGGTAAGGAACACTATTACAACAGCTTTGAACAGCTGAGCAAGCAACACAGCTTGATGAATCAGTTCCTTAAATTAATAGTGCTGTGCTATAAGTACTTACAACAGGCTAGTTTCACATAGTGGGTGTGACTATGACCAAAGGGGGAAAAAAAAGTCACGCAGTTTCATATTTCACAACACAATATTTATCTCATGAAATGAGTTGGGGAGAAGGCAATGGCTAAATCAAGATGCAGCTGAGTGAGAGCACAAGCAGATGTGCCAGCAATCCACAGGACTGAGAAACCCCCTTCATGAGTTTGCATAACTGTGCTTGCTATCAGTAGTTATGACATTGAGTATATTTATGTGATACTATTTGGACAGTAATACAGCTATATTTGAATTTTATAAAACCATTTGTAGGATTTAAACAGGCAGCAAACAGAAAAAAGTAAAAAGCTTTTCAAAGATGACCTCTGCCTGCCACATATAACAAGCCATAGAAAGGATCAGAATGAATCCTATACAAATAACTTAGTTAAAGTTTTCAGAGGAATGGACATCAGGTGATTTCTTTGCACATCTACTGGTAGTCATATCCACAATACTTAAAGTTGATTTTTAACTCTCATTTTGGTAAAAGGGCTAAGAGCATATGCAAAATCATGCCAGCCTGTACCAAGCCTGAAGACAGGCTGAACTGCTGGGAAGCTTGGGAATATGACCTCCAGTCTTTTCAGGATACCAGGATCTCTGAGGCTTAGACCTGAGCTTGCCATGAGTTTGCAGAACTTTTGGGGGTGATGGCCAAGCCAGGCAGACCTGGTGAAGAGTGGAGAAGGCTCAATATGCAAGGGGCAGTCATGGAAGAAACCATGAAAGCAGGGCTGCAACATTCACTTCTCTGCTAGGTTGAAATCACTTCTGCTGTTGATAAAATCACTTAAGTACCTGAAAATATGTTTTCAGGGGAGTGGACGCCTCTAATTGCAGCAGTCCCAGGGGCTGGGCACGAAAAGGGAAAGCAAATGGTCTCTGTGCTCCTCCATGCAAGCCCCAGGTGACCCACAGCTGAGGCCTTTGTGGGACAGGGAAGTGGTAGTGGGGTACTAAGAGATTTAACAGTGCTTCAGTCTGGCATGATGAAGGAAAGGATCAATCAATCATTAATGAAAACTGCCATCACAAAAGAGAAGGCCCCTCAGAAGCAATAAGGAAACAGAGGAAAGCAAAGGAGGTACAACAGGAAGTTCAGTGGGAGGTTGGTAAGGAAACTGCAGGAAAGAGGTGACCATTAGTAAAGGCACAAGCATTAGTAAAGCAAAGAAATTGCTTAGCAGCCACTTCTGGAACACGTGAATTATCTTTATTTACAAAGATTAGTCTCTTGTTGTTAACACTGTAAGATCACAGGTTAAAGGAAGAAACAAAAAACCTGCCTAGAGAATTATGAGCATCACCAACACTGGACAGGAGACCACATTGTATTTGCCAAACAGAATCGTATCGTTCAGCCATGTGTGAAGTGGAAACCACTTTGGTCAAAGACTTTCAGAAATATTACCAACCCACACACTCAGGGCACCTTAGCTATATCTCTGTAAGCAACAAACAAGGACAGCTGCACTTACTCGAAAATTAACTGCCTATTAATGGCACCGATTCAGAAAGAGCAATTTAACCCTTGCTGCAGAGAGCAAAACTGTGTCTCCTTTTGTGACATTAGAGCAATCCAAATACACAGAAGTATCTTCAATTTTGCAGCAGCCATTTACTGATCAAGTGAGAACTTTATTCTATGGGGACTGTGACCAGAGAAGAAAAGGTAATGTTGCTTGTGAGAAAATTTAGATAACAGTCTAAACAGAAGATACCTACTATTTACTAGATTGATGATCATCAGGAGCACCACAAAACATTTTCTCCAAATCCAGATTTCCATAGTCAGGCCATACACATTTAGATTTCCTTTACACACAGTAAGTGTACTTCATATACTAAAATATATACAGAGGACTTCTCAATTTACACTATAGGAACCCCGACTCTGTATTTGTCTCAAAGATATTTATGCCAGCAATTCCAGCTACAAGTGCTACCTCCAAGCAGCAAGTCCATCACTATTCTATAATGCAATGGAACAAAAATATCTTCAATATACACTCACTATGATGTTTAAAACCTGCTCTGTTGATAAATAACTATCTACCACAGTTTACTAAACTGTGATACCTTTGACAGCTGATAATCCCAGGTATCCTGCCTATCAGTACTCTTGCATTCAGAAAAATTATGTATCCAGTTCACAGTGTCAGCAGGGCTAATGTAGCCATGATGATGACAGAACTAAGATATCAAGAATAGTGACAGTGCTGTCTGTGCCTACAATCACACCAACATCAAGCTGCAATTTAAGGGGTGCTCTGTTACTGCCAGGGACCAGGAGCAAAGCTTGTCAGGTCTCAAAGTGTTTATAAGGACAAGCACCAATGGATTTGTAGATTTAGGAAGTAAAATGTACAGTGAAATGACACCTTGAGGTTCCTTCCTGCCTCTTCATGTATTAGGATTTAATCTTTCCCTGGGACACAAAGCTGTGCTTTATCAGCAATTCTCCTTTTTCCATATCTATATAAAGTAGTCAGGACAGACTTTCTTTTTTTCAGGTGTGTCTTCACCCTGACAGAAATTTTTTTCTTATTTTTTTAAAATGAAGATCCAAAGGGAAAAAAAACCAATTCCAGCACAAGACATGGATTGTTCTGTCCTGAACACATTTGGGAGTACTGTTCTTAGCCTGTGTCTCCACATCTCTCTCAGTTCAGACAGACTTCTTTGAAATACAGCAAGCAGCAGAAGCTTGGTAGTTATTCCTGCAGAGGGATATTTACCCTTCCTTCCCCAGCCTTACCCCCTCTTTATGTGAAATTGAAGAGGCATCTTATTCTGAAAGGTGGTGATTTTGAAAGGCTGCATCTTTGTATATATCATACTATAACATATCATTTTATGAAATCTAAGAATATGAGAAAGCTGGTTTGGCTTTGTGCCCATGTTTAATTTTGTGAAGTACAGATGTAAAGAACCTCAGTTCTATACAAGCTTTTTTTCCCTTTAAAAAACAAACACACATCAAGTGTTTACCAACTCCAGAAGTCTAGAAGCTTTCACCAAGTGTTCCAATTTATCTCATCATAGTTTGGTTTTTCAGACAGATGACAATACTACTGCAATATGAGAAGATATTCTGACATTTTTAACAGATTACTAACACTGAGATCTCATTTCCAAACAAAGCCATGAACCAGATACCAAACATCAACAAAGTGATTCTAAAACCAGACTTACACCTCTCACTTTAAAAAAGACACCAGCAAATGAAACCATGAAAGATTTAATAACTATGTGCATTGCCACTTCCTACACAAGAGTTCCCACTGATACTGTCCAACCCTTAGCTCTGGCTGGTACTCCTTTTCCTCTCAAACATCACCAATGCCAAAGGAACACATTTATTTTTATCTTATCTCCATAATCTTTCAAGTGAACTATTCTATTCTAAAATCATGAATCTAAACAGAAGGAGGCTGAGGAGACAATTCATGGTCTTTCATAACAGTCTGCTTAAGGACTGGTAGGTAGCAGAGGGAAAACATGCTTATAGTTTAATTCAGAGAGAACTGCATGGGGGAAAATGTTAAGTTAGCTAAGTACAGAAACACAGAGCTTATCAGAAAGCAAGCAGCTTTATCCTTCTAAACCCCAAGAACTTGACATACTGCCTTGGTAACAAATTCAGACTGGTAGAAATTGCAGCTTAAGGCACATTACAAAATAGAAGAAACATAGGAAAATAGTTCAAATTAGACAGAGGGAGATGTTATAACCATCTGGTTCTATAAGAAGCTTGACCATGTGGCCATGTTTAAGCTGTGCCATGAAGATGCCAATGCCTGCAAAGAGGGGGCTTAAAACAAGAGAGAGGACAGAGAAGTGAGCCAAAGCATGCTGGAAAAAATGAGTGTATCAGTAAGGTCATCTGAGGACACTGCAGAAATATCAAACACCAGCACCTCAGATTTAGTAACTTATAGTTAACTGAGGAAAAAGCTCTGTGGAAAAAGCCCACTTTGTTAGAAATGAGTATGTCAAGCCCTCTAAAACAGCAGAGCAAATGAAGAGCTGCAGCTCTGCAGGAGCAGGGTATGAGCAGCCACTTCAGCTCTGTCTTGTAGCCTGACCACTGCCTGGCTCTGCTCCTAGTAGAGGGCATACAGCTCCAGGTGCACAATGATCCCTAAAAAGCTCTAACAAACTGCATGAGAACCCCATTTTGTTATTTTGTGTGAAGAACCCTTTTCCTCTCCTTGGTTTTTTTGGTTGGTTTTTTTGGTTTTTTTTTTTTTTTGTTTTTTTTTTTTGTTTTTTTTTTTTTTTGGTTTTGGATATATTACTGCCAGGTCAGCTCGCCAAACTGGTTCTGCACATGCCACCAGGACTAAGCAAGAAGCCAATTTATTTGCAGAGGAATGTCATTCCCTAAACCTTTTTTGGCAGAGGGAAACTGCAGAAACCAAGGGTTTAGTTCTGTCCTATCACTTGCAGTGCCCTAGGAAGTACATATTTTGACTCCATGGTAAAAGTCTTATTACCCAGTCTCCACTGAGCATGTTATGACAATGGAAACACTCCAGAAAGTGTTCTTTAATTTCAGAATTACTCAAAGGACAGAGTCCACTCTCTACACAGAACACGCATAAGCTTCACCTTGACCTAGTTTGGTAGACATTATACAGCACTGGCTGGTCCCTGCAAGTCTCATGATTTTCTGACAAGTCCTGAGATAAAGACCAGTGCTCAGGGTTTTTTTGTTTGTTTTTCAAAAGAAGAGAGAAGAGGAAATGAAGTAAGAACTGCAAGTACTTTTTGGAAATACATGGAACCTTCTCACAATTTTCAGAGTAATTTGTAATTTAGGAGCAGTATTGGAAAAAATGAAATCTAACAGCTATTTCTTTTTAAAACACATATCCACATTGTTATATATTGAAAGTAACTGTATGGAAAGCCAGCTCTAAGAGAATTTTATCCTCTTAAAATTAACTATAGTGATGGTGAGCAGCAGTTCACAAATTTTGGGGTTAAACCTATTTGTCTATTTGATTTATTTATTTTTAAGAACAATCCTACATACTAGTTAGAACAGAAGCCATTCCAAAGTAAGTGAAAAGTGGACTTTAAGACAAAAAAATGATGATTTGTGCAGCTTTATTTTTAAAGAGAACGGTTACAAAATCACACCTTGAACAGCGTCTTTTCACCATTCCACAATAAGAGACATTGAGGGGAAATGGGGTATTTATTTGCTTCCAGCTCACTTATCCCCACAATTCTTTGTCCTTTGGAACTCCCTTGATTTATTGGTGCTTTGAAACAGAGTTGATTCTTAGTTTCATCACTTCACTTGTTGCCTTATTATTCCTCTGTCACAGAAAGAACTCCCACATCTGCCAGGGACCCAACTGTTTATTGAAAGTGCTGAATTTTTGAGTCTCTTCTGAAAAACCATCCCAGTCCACATGCATTTTAGGGCCACCTCAAATACCACATTTACCTGCAGAGTATTGTCCCAACATCCTCCAAATCATGGCTTGAAAGGTGTGCTCCTGTTTCTCGCAACAAGTTAATCACTGGTATGTGCCTTTATGAGAGGAAGAGAAAAAAATAAGAAAGTGACTTCATCTTGAAAATTACTTTTTCCCCCTGAATCCAACATTGTCATATACACAAACAGTCAGTCAATCTCCTTTCCACAATCAAAGAACCAATCAATCTTTTCCAAGGCAACAGATGCAGTAAAAAAGAGCTTCCCTTCCTCTCAAAAACTCATTCACACACTAAGGAAGTGTTACATTCAGCTCTAAAAGGGAAAGGGATGCATACCCTTCTCTTCCAAGAATTCTTTGGGTCTTAACCTTAGGGCTAGTTTTATTTAACAGGAGAAATATTAGTAACTGAAATAGGGAGATTATTTATTACATAGCATCATTCCTGTATTTTAAAGAATACAATGCCCATATGTATCAGTCTTAAATAAAACATTGTGTCTTGCAGATAAGCAATGAATCTTTATGTTAACGGTGAAGCTAATCAGATTTTTAGGGCTTCAGAATGATAGTAAGTATTCTTATGAACCTCTGTCAAAAGCACATCTTTTCCTAACTTCCTTCTCCCAATACCTTTATTATTGATTTCTATCTGGAGACTTTAGGAGGTCTTCCTTGTTTTTTCCTTTGAGATAAAGGGACAAATGGCACTGCCAGCCAACACCTACACCTTAGTCAGATGCTTAAGAAACTCTGTGGAAAGGCTGTTCTCTAAAGGTACTGTTGTGGTAGAAAATAACATGGGAAGTAAAAAACCTGCAAATACATTTTTCATAACTAACCTAGTGGAAGGTTTAGAATTAGGTTTGAAAAGGAGATGACAGAATGCTCCTGTGTTAAACAATTGATCTAGTATACAAATCAAAACACAGTTTGTTTTTTTTTTTCTCCAGAAAGAGCATGCTAACCCAGTAGATCAGGAATAGCTTAATAGTTCCTATTTTAAGTAAGTTGCTATAATACAGCACTTCAAAATAAAGACTTATCATTTAATAGGAAATACTCGAGTTTTTCCAACCAAGTGCCTAAAAAATCATCTGTAATAATTAAAAAAAAAAAAAAAGCTCACATACACTTTCTGCTTAATTACTTGGTGGTAGCCATGGGCCTTTCAATTTTTAAAATGGACTAAACTACTTATCTAATCCTTCTGTCTGTTTTTAGGAAACTCCATCTTCAATCAGAAGTTACTTAACATATAAAGCCTATGTAAGCTTATATGTTCCATATAAGAGCTTTAGTTTCTAAACTAACCAAAGAATTGTACATGTTCTATAGGAATCATCTTGTTTTTCCAAACATAGGTTATTGACCTTAGGCGACATTTTTTTTTTTTAAATTGTGCTTTGTTCCAGTTGACAGCCAAAAAAAAAATCTTCCTTTGTTTCATAGCAAAGCATTGCTGGGACAGCACATGCCTCAAGTTTGTTCAATTATCTAAAGTATTTTCTCAGGTGGGTCCCTTATGACATGGGTCATCATCCACATGCATCTCCTTGAGCCAGAAAATAATGGCAAGGTCTCCTACTTTTCAATCGGTGGTAAAGCATGAATTCTACATGTATGATTTTTTTTTAGTTTTTAGTCTTAATCCAAACAGTAATTAGTTGAAATGAAATTTGACCTGAAATAGATTAAAGTGAAACATGTCTGTTCACTCAGGCTCTCATTGAGTACTGAACAGAACATGGGGAGTGTCTGTTTACTCTCCAAGGACTGCCCTGGAGTGTTCCTCATTTCCCACCTTATACAGGAAATCTCAGAATGAAATGAGCATTTTTTAAAACAAAAGCTTTGCTATGAGACAGCATTAAAAGATAAAGGCTGCAAAGCATGCTCCACCTGAGGTGCGTATCTCTAGATACCAGCAAAACGACAGATTTTCACTTCCTTTTGTAACTATTTACTCATTACTGGTAGGAAGAATCTCTCAGAACCTTCACACCCCACTCACACCACACAGCCATTACTGCTCTGAGTGAGACTGTAAATATCTGGTACAGACAGATTTGGGATCATTTACCCCACTCATTTAATATAGAAAATTTAAACAAGGAAAAGATAAAAGTTGTTTGAAATAAGAAGTTTGTCAGCATTGTAACTGATAGTGTTTACAATAAATGCTTACAATAAAGCATTTCTAAACAGAAGTAAAATGTCCTGATGAGTCACTCAAAGTCACATTTCTTGGAAAAATGGGAATAAGTGCTGTGCACTACTGCTTGTTAAAGACAGGGCAAGGGAGAGGAAGAGTAGGGACAAATAGTAATGCAAATTTTAAAATTGTCAGATTTAGTACTGTGGCTGTGAAGCCCAAGAAAGCAAACAGACCAACTCTGGCATTCCCACCACTCAACATGAAAACTATGCAGGAGGCAAGGCACTCTGCAGCTTGTTCCTGCGTGCACCCGAACGCTATCGACATTCTGAACAAACTTCAGCCTCCCAGAGCACCTCTTCTGCTGCATTGTACCTACCACTAGGGCATTCTCATATCTCAAGAGTCTGGCTGTGAATTTTCTGATACTGTTATGTCTTAGGCACATGAGAGGTATTTGTCTTTAGAAATTGTTTCTTAAAGTGCTGCTCTCCTGTGGCTTTACAAAAGCATCACAAGGGTCACAGTTCAGCTGATCTGAAGTTCAGGTGATGTCATGAGCCATGAACTTCTTGGGAATGGTTCAAATGCAATTCCTGTTAGAAGGTGACAGCACAAAACCAAGAACAAAAGAGCTGCTGGACAGTCAAAGCTCAAGGTGCAGTGGGATAGCAACCTCCCCAAGCCAGCCCTGGCTTGTACAGCTCCATGATCATTTTAGCCCCTCCTGATAATGCTTAGCAAAAGCCAAATGCTTAGCATTGTCACCTATGAGCTGTTCCTGACCCTCCCTTTTCTTACTATGTTCTGTCACCAAACCATGGCTCTTGGTCAGACACAGGCTGTAGAAATGTTATTCTGCATTTTACTTGAGATAGCTTTTTAGTAGTATCAATTATTCGTCCCTCTCTGAAGGAAAAAACAAATAGGCAAAAGGTGTTTCTAGTGTCTCCTACCTGCTCGGTTCCATTATTGGTAACACTGGACTTTAAAATTCAAGTGTATACTAGTATTTTTAATATATTTGTAGCAGATTATCTGATTTGGTGCATCTTCAACATTCAGCACTATGAGCAAAGTTTGAGTTCCAGGTAAAGACATCCACACCCTTACCAGTTCACGAGGGCTCTGGATTCACAGGAATCCAGGTTCTGTACAGTACCTGTCATCCCAGGCCCTCACCTGGCAGACACTTATTAAAAGTGAAACAACTTCAAAAGAGATGAATCATACATGTGAAATTAACACACATGTAAGAGTTTGCAGGATTGGGGCCTTAGGCTCCACACCTTCCACCAACTCTTGTTAAAGAAATGCAGGTGTAATGTATATCCAAACTTGACTGGCTTCATTCTTTTTCAGGCTTGCTCCCCTAGCAACCAGAATGGTAATGGCAGGATCAGCTTAGTTTCACTTATTGGGTTTTCTGCATGGTATCAGTGGGAATTTTGTGCTCAAACACTGTAAGGACAGGCTACATTGTGCTTCTTGGAGTCAATGGCAGACAGATTTTCTCTCCACCTTAGATTTCCTGATGTAAATGTAACCTTTCAAAATATCAAGTATTTAAATTCATATTTACGTGGGAGGTAATTTTACTACCTCTAATCTGATGTTCTCACAGCACTGTATGAGCAACTCTCCATTTTCAACCTTTTACCACTGCTCTACAAGTAAATGGAAGCACTTTTACTACTTAAAATATACAAAATTTTTATTCAAGACATTTTCCTGCTGAGAGAGTTTTTGTTATTAAAAAAAATATTATTCTATTGTTTTGAAAATTAATTATCCCTTGAGGGTGCTGTAAGAAAATTAAAGGAATGCTATTATTTTGCTATGTCAAACAACTGGCCTAGATTAACAGTGGTCTGTTTAGCTTCATGCATAAAGTGAGTGAGACTACAGGCAAATTGCAGTTACAAATGAAAAAGCGGAAATGCAGTAGTTTATTTCTTATTTAGAAAGAAAAAAAGAAAGAGTCACTTAAAGTAAAAAAATGTCAGAGACTGTCGTTGACATAAATCAAATCACTGGTCTATCAGCTGACAGTGATATGCTAAGAAGCTTTTAAGAAGAGACATAACTCCTGGTCATCTTTACAAATTAATAAATGGAAGAGAGAAATCAGTCATCATTATACAGGTTTGCATGCTGGTTAAAAGGCGAGCCACTGAGAAATGTTACATAAAAGGCTGTAAGAAAGCTATTTTTAAGATGAGTGAATACTGTATTGCAGTTAAATGCCAATTAAACGAATATTAATTCTCAGAAAATGGGATTAAGCTGATGCAATGTTCAGTAAAATTGAGAAAGTTACAATATTAAACAGTTTAAAGCACTGACACTCATTATCATTAGTTTCCCCCCCCACCCCTTCCCTCTCTGCTACTTTCTATCAGGATAATCTCTTTACTTTCAGCTTGCAAGTGTTTAATAAATAGAATTTAAATACTTCTGTAGCAGAAATCTTTTTAGTGGGTATCTAATTACACACATATACAGCTGTCTGCTCTTTAGCATTCTCCTTTATATGCTTACCAGTGTGAAATGCAGTGTGAGTACACAGCAGATCATAAATACACATTTATGAGATTAGTTCTAAGTCAACTCTTCCTCTCTTTCCAACAGTGGAAACAAAAAGAGAAACTGAAAATGGTTATGGTGCAGCTTCCTTTTAGAATTCCCTGCATCAAAATGGGTGTGCAGTTTTAAAGAGCTTAAGAGTCATAGTAGGAGTCTAATACAGGAGTGGCAAATCTAAGGAATCCAAACAACAAGCTCATGTGAAATTCCTCAGGCGGTAGATGGGTGTGGTAAAAAAAAGTAGGTGCCTGATTTGCAGGAACATCTAATAGTATCTAATGCTTTAGCATTTTCTCACATTGGACAAGAGCCACCTCTATTTAACTTAAAGGTTATTTGTTTGATTTGCTGTTGGGCTTGTTTTTGCTTTAAGGCTGCAGAGCTTATATATTCATGAGGTAAAGCAGCAGCCACAAAGCCGTTCGGGACCATGCAGGAGGAATGGCAATAGCACAGCGCGGCCACGCCGCACTCCAGCTCTCACAGCCAGAGAGCCTGGCGAGGTTTCTACAGCTGTTCTTTGAAACAGAAGAAGTCTTCAAGTTATTCCTGCAGCCCATGGTAATCCAGGACTGTCAGACCTCCCAGGGAGCTAATTCCAGCTTGACAGACCAGGCGAACCTGTCAGCATTAGAAAGCTGTAGGGATATTTGGGGACATTCACCCAGAAATACCACGAAAAATCAATCCATCTGAGCTCTTCTACAGAAAAAAATGGCTTTTCTCCTGCCATGATACAGACTGAATATCAGATAAGGAGCTGAAAGTGGATCAAAGACAAGGAGAGATTATGGTGTGCAGCTTCTAACATGCTGGAAGACCAATGGCTCTATGAATCCCCAGGCTATACAAACTAAATCTTAGAAAATTAAATTCTGATTACTGGTAACTTTTATATTCTGTGATATGGCCATTCCTTAGGACTATACAACATGGAAGAGACCAGAGAAGTGCAAGTCCATGACTACCATTCAAGAACTGCTGACATTCATAACAGCAGGAAGAGGAAATCCACAAAGCAGACACAGCCATGCAACCATCCCGTATAATTATGAGTGGGTGGAAGGAAAAAATCAAAAAACCAGTCATCCAGCAAGAGACTCAGGAAAGCACTGGTGGAAGAAGAAGATTAAAACATGTCAACCTACCGGTGTATTTTGTGCCAACTGAAACATTCTGGTCTTGATGAGAAAGGGAAGGGCAGAAAGAGAACAGACAGCCCATGGTCCTGCACTCTCACTTCTGACAATCAAAAGGAGTGATCAGTTTGGCTCTGCTTTATAAGGAAGATTCAGAATAAAGAGTAGAGCCCTGAAATTATGGACAAAGTCTTGGCAGGAGGACAGCAATAATTACCTTATGCTAAAATTCTGCATGCATATCAAGTTGTTTGATTTCATTCCACATTATTTTAAAAAATCATTTCATTTAGGCTCGTCACATCCTTTGAAATAAGCTGATATGTGTTATTTTAACTGCTGTCATTTACACATGACTGCTGAGACCGGTCAAGACCAGAACACCGGATGGATGGAGTTGAACTCTAAAATGACAGCAAGTTTATAAACCTTATACAGAGCAGTACATAAATTGTTACCTGAACTTGATGGCGTTCATCAGTGGGGTAGATCCATATCTGTCTCTGGCATAAACAGTCGCACCAGACATCAACAAATACTCGACTAAGGGCAGGTGCCCTTCAGAGGCTGCGATGTGGAGAGGAGTTCGGCCGTCGTAGTCGCCACAGCTCAGGTTTCCACCCTGCAAAAGGACATACCCTTCACATGCCAAAAAGATAATGGCTGCACATCAAGCTGTGCCAAACGTCACAGGAGGATGTATACATCGCATTTTAATTCTGCCACCAAATTGTTAAGCCTGTCAAAAATAAAGTTTATTTCGCAGCATTGTTTTAGCGCCAATACAGATATTTATTCCACCTCCTGCATGTTTCCCACTGAAATATATTCTTTATTACAGCACACCATACAGCAGGTTTGTGCCCATAGACTGCAAACTGTTCTTGTCTTAGTTAATTCCTACTTTCAAGATATATTTACTGTTTCTTGAGGCCCATTACCAAAATCTCAATAGTAGGGTAAATCAAGGCAAAGAGGGGGGAAAAAAGAAAAGAGATGACAGGGAAATGCCTGTTTCTTCTTTGGGTATAACCCAAGTCAGAGCTCTGGGGAGAGACAGAAATCCTGAATTAGCACTGCACTGTGTTTTGCTTGAATATAATTTTCAAGTTTTTTTTTTTTATTCCTGAGAGATTTACATCCAAAAGACGGATGCTATGAATATGCATAAAGAAAGTTAAGCTAAAAGAAAGCAGCACAAATAATTTTAAAATGTTCCAAAGTTAGCAGATAAGAACTTGTGTTTTAATCTACCTGTTCAAAAGAAAATGTAAGCAGCTGAAAACCAGAGAGGGACAAGAACATACCAGTTCTGAAAGGCAAAGATCAAGAAGTCTAGAAACAATTTGTAACTGTCATAGCGCCTTGACTCTAAAACTTACATTGTCACTTTCTATGAGTATGGCTTCCTATCATCAATTACAGTTCTATTTAAAAATTAATGTTTTGTACATACTGTTCATTCTACATTACCATTTCTGCTATGGCTCTTAGTGCATCTATGTCACCCAGTTTAGCTGCAGCACAAGCCAAAGGTGGAATTAATGCATCTCGTACGGCTTCTAACTCCTGAGAAACAAATAAAATTAAACATTTAATATAAACCTCACCTCTAATGCGATTGACACCCAAGTCATAAAAACACTGCCCTTGCTTTCATGTAAAGTTTCCAAATTAGTAATTTGTACATTTACAACTGGTAGCGTTTAGTTCTTGAAAGGAAAGAAGTCTCGTGTTTATTTTACATTCTGTCAGTCTCACATCTGTAAGATTTATATTCCTCTCTGGAAACACTGCAAGTATCTGATGTTTTATAAACCATTTAAGGTGCACACACTAAGTGCCATCTCTGTACTGACATAGCTACACATCAGTACAGTAGGAGAAACCAAGCTGGTGGGAGTTGAAAAAGACCATATCCTCAAGACTGGATCAATTTTATTAATGTTATTCCTCAGATATTTGTGGAACCTGTCCTTTCAAACCTACACTGACAAGCCTCCTAGGCCCCCTGAATATTCTCCCATTTCTCATTCTTACTAAAGAAGAACTAAAGAATACATTCAGTGTTCACTAGTTAATAAAAATCCCATCTTCCCTGAACCCAAGTCAAGAAAAAAGGGAGTATTTGTACAACCAGTACTACATTATCTAATTTATATCTATATTACATTTTCTAATTGTGAAGGACTAAATTATACTTGTGTAATGCTTCCTTAGTATCATTCTTCTATTACTGCATGTACAATTAAGCTGTTTTACCCATTATTATTTGGATTGCTCCAAACTGTCTATATATTTGACCACAAAAATATAAAGCAATTATTCATATCATTGATACCCTGAATTACAGCCTCTATCTGAGGGTTGTTATTGTAACCAGATAGCCAAGAAAATAATCCCAAGATGGGGCTACAAAGGAGGGGGAAAAAACGTTAATATGTTTTTAATTTAAAACATTTTATTTATAGAATTGTCATTGTGTTCTTTCTTCCTAACTCCATATTCCAATTTTCTTTCAGCTTTGCTGTTCATCTTTAATCTAGGCTCATTTAACTCAGTTTACAGTTTAACATGGTATTAATTTTAAATATTTAAGTATATACCTCCTTGCTGCTGATACTTAGAGATTTGGCAATCACTTGAATAAACTTGCTATCTCTCAAAGATATCTTGGCTCCTGTGGGTACAACAGTCATTTCTCCTCTTAGATTCTCACTCAGCATCTGAAAAGCAAGTAATCAAACCCTTTGTTAGCAGAGGAAAAAAATTGTGGTAGTCTAATAAAAAACCTTAGAATCAAGTTAGAAAATTGTTTGGAGGAATTATGGAAACTAATTGAATGCAGACAAAAGATTAAAGAAATAGTTACTGTCCCATGCAGACTGCACGTCTGCATGGGACAAAGGAGGGAGAGAGACAGGCAAACAGAAGTTTCTTCCAAAGCAAAAACCAAAATAAGCACATAACAAAACACCCCAAATTTTAGAATATGCAGACAAAAGTTCCCTAGTGGGGTAAGCTGCAGCCTACTTAAAAACACAAAGATAATGAGTAATGAGCAGAATGAGGCTTAAGACCAGAATATTCCGAAATGCTGTTGCCTCTTGCCAGCATTCACAAACCTCAGGACTCCTACACAGACTGTGTACATAAACCTCAAAACAAAGCCTAGTGCTGCCTGTATACAGTCATGTATTTCCATGAGTTTTCAAACAGCTCTATTAGCCCCAGATTTTCAAAATTTTGGACATAGATCCAGCATTGAATGCAGAAAATCTACAGTAGTAGCAGTCATTCAGTACCCAAACAGGCATGTAACAGTTTTCAGGATGGGTGCATCCAATATAACTGGGAAATAAAAACCAAATCAAAATGTAAAAAGGTCAGCCAATTCATGTGCACAAAGTACTTGAATAGGGCAATAAAGAAATGAAAATGCTCTAATGACAGACTCCAGGAAACTCGGAGAACACAGAGAGAAGCCAGTCATCAAGAAAAAGCAACTAGTTTCCTCAATTCTGACAATTTTACACACTGGCACTCTTTCAGGAAAGGTTGCTGATGCAGCTATAAAGCACAGAGTTATTTCAATTAGAATTTTAAAAAGCAGGATTGTGAAAGTTTGCAAGAAACAGATGTCATGTTGGCAGGAGGAATGCCCCAGGTTTACTTATGTCTAGGCATGCCCTTTATTAAAAAAAAAACCTTCCAAGAGCTAACAACACCATAGCTGTCTGCTGGGAGAGTCCCATATACATGTAACTCAAAGGCTACCAACTGCTTTGGCTCACTTTTAGAATTTGACAGGTTGAGATCATTGCTTTACACAGGTAACCTTAGCAATTGGCACCTGTGCTCAATGCACCCAGTGCAAAACCCTGTGTGCCTTATTCAGTCCTACCAGCTCTTCAGACATTTGTATGTGTCTGGGGGCACATTCCTTGCTCTTCATGTTGTAAAAGAATCCCAAAATAACAACGCCAGCTTCAGGAGAGCTTCTGTCTCTTGGGAGACTATTGTTTGGTGACATGTTTAGCTGAAGATATTGCCACAGACAACATATTTCCAGAATTTCTTCTTCTCCTGGTCTCTATAACTCATTCCTGCCCAGGCAATGCAGCATACTGTTTTCTTAGTTGTGCCAGCACAATTGTTTGTGGGTCTGTACAATGAGTCAAATGAGGAAACCAACCCTGCATAACTCAAAGAAATTGCAAAAGTTATTTTGTTTTTCATACCATATAAAGGAGGTACAGCATACCACCACACAAAAACTGTGTAGCACTATCCAAAGGGCAGCACATGAAATGCTGAATTATTGTGTGACCTGGTACCTAAAACACCTTATCATCAAATCCTCACCTGAGTAAGTCAGCTATCTCACCTCAGAAAACTGGATCTCAAATAAAATTTTAACTCACACACCCAGGCAAGACTGGGAAGGTTTCTCCTGTCCCAGGTCAAATGATCCACTGTGCAAGAAGATTAAAGTCTGCATTGAAAAAAAAACAAGATAGTGTGTGTATGTTCCAGGGTCAGTGAGTATGTCAAAGTGGTATCAATGAAGAGCTGGAGTTTCTGAATGCAAATGTACACATCCAATAACCCCTGCTCCTCACAGCACTGTGTCACCTGCCAGGCATGTCCTTGCACAGAGCATCCTCACTTAAGACACACACTGTTCCTCCTCCTCCCATTTCTCAGCTTTAGCAAATGACAGCAAGCTCAGAGGCTGAAACTGTGTCTAAGTACAGTAAGTGGTACTTTCAGACACTACACTTAGCATCACAGGTATCCAAATATGTTTGTCTCACGAGCTGCTACTGCTTGGAAGATGTGGAGCATGAAATAATGATCAGGTTTATTATGGTTTTAATAAAAACAAAGCACCATCATGAGATAGACATGTGCCTACAGTGTTAAGTCTGGAGAGTGACTCATTATGATGTCATCTCCCAAAGTGTCAGGATTAAGATTTCACTACATACAAGCACAGATATTTATGCATTCCTTCAGATTACTGTTCCCTTATCTAATTCAGCTATAGGCTCCTTGTATAAAAGGAACATGATAAACAGCTATGTAACCTGCAGGAAAAAAAAGCCTTAATTAAGCAACCAATGAACAGTAAGAACATTGTTAAAGGGACTCTGATTTTAAAAAGAGTTACAACTGGTTCTAGAATAATCCTCTACTTTTTATGTATTACAAAGTGTATCTCAGAGAAATAAAATCTAATACGTCTATGAGTAATGCTGTAAAGGAAGAGGCTGTAGGCAATATTTATTTTCAGAATCAGCTTTATGTGAATGAGTCTGGGATTAAATCTTTACCACACTAAGATCAATGACAAGATCTTTGATGACTTCAGTTGGGTTGGGGTTCTGTCTCCCGTAAGAATTTCCACATGGAGTTTTCAGTACAGAAGTGTCCAAGCTAGACTGCTACCATTTACAGATGGCATTTTTATGGCTCAGTCATGGTTTTCAGCTGACTTATGCAGAGAATTCTTTTTTCTCCCTATCTTCATACATTTGTTTGCTTAATAGTGTTTTCCATAAGAAAAAAACACAAAAACACGAGTTGTTCATATTATGGTTCTGGAACCAACTGCTTTTAAATGCAAGAGAGAAGCTCAAGGCATGAAGCTAAGCAGAAGTTAGCATAGTAGATATGAAACTTAAGCTTTCAAGATCACACTGAAATATTTACCTGCCTCTTCTCCTCCCAGCTAAGGTTTCCCTTGCTGAGTGTGTATGACAGTTTAGTTAGGGCTGCCTCTGGTGTCATATCACCTCCAGGAATTACTCCAGCATCAGCAAGAGTCTGAATAAAAGGGAACAATGATTCTAATTAGCACAGCTTTCAGAAATACCTGTACATACAGAAAAGGTGTTTGGAAGATGAGTAGCTACACAGAATGCAGCGTGCAGCCAAGCCTCCACTCTCTTGCTCCTCCTACTGCCACTGTAATTTTTGTACTTTAATTATCAAATACCAAGCAAATACTAGAGCAATCTGAATAAAGATGACTTTTACTTTAAATTCATTTTCCTGCAATAACACTGAAGAATTCCACCAAATGCTTGCCACGGTCGCTTACTATGTTAAAAGGGAAAGGTTACAGGTCCATATCAGCTATCTGCAGAGTTGTCAGATTCCCTTTATTGAAAAGCTGCAGTTACTCTGTTTTAACCCAGTGGCATTTTGAACACTGCCAAGTAGGCTGTTCTCACACAGACATATTTACCATTCTTTTATGGGGCATTACTTTGGATGAATTCCAGCACTACAGCGTGCTCACAGCGGGAGTGCTTTCAGATTCTTGCAGGCTGCACTAGCAGTGTATGATTTAGAAGATACAACTAAAATATGTAATTTACACAGTTCTGACAGGAACAACTGAAAAAGATGACCTTTTTAACTTATCTTTCTGGTAGTTAAAAAAATAAAATGTCTGAACAAAAGCAAAAAGAAGAAGGATCTTTGCTATCATCAGCAAGCCTTTTAAGTGTACAAGACAGCAAAGACAAAAGAGATTTCAGATCTCATGCCATTAAACTGTACCTGGGCAAATCACAGACTGCCTTCTTTGCCATAATGTGATGCCTCACAGTAAAGCATCTTGAACTAGATTCTTTGCACTGCATTTTACTTTTAAATACCTTCTATACACGCATCAGCTTCAAAACTTGTAATATTTTCAGCAAGATACAGAGCCTTAATCAGCTCATTAACCACGTCTGGGAAACCCAGAGTAACATTTTTTAGAGTCCCATGGGAAACCATATATAGAGAAGGTGAGAAATACTTTCTGTACTGTAGAGCTAACCAAAGAACAGTTAGGGCTTTTTCAGTGGGTGTGTGAAAGAGGAGGAGGAAGGGATTTCCCAGCTTCCTTCCTATACCTAAAGTCCCCTCAGTTATAAGTTTCTACTGTGTAGATGGATCAGAGGCCAGACATTCAGTTAATTAAAACAAACAGTTCAAGAGAAGCCAGGGACTCAGCTGACCTACCTGACTAGCTCAAATGAGTAAAAACTGGCCCAGCATGTGCAAAGACCTTTGAAATGTTTAATTTAAAGAAAAATCAAAGTAAAATTAACATTACAGCAACTTTACAGCATTCACTCATTACACTTCCTCCACTGAGCATTTCCTTATGAAAAGGAGAAGGCAGTGAAAGAACACGTATGAAGTAACTTTGTAGGACTTGCCTTGCTCAGTGTTCTCCTCAAAAGATGCCAAGAAAATAGGGCAGCCTCCAACAGCTGATGCTGAAGCAACATAGTACAAACTCCATATGAAAAATGGAAGCCAGAATGGAACACATTTCTGCACAGCCCTAAAGTGGTTCAGTAAGACCTGAGCAGAATCTTTCAATTCAGCATATCCAGAGTCTGGATCAGTGTGCAAAAAGCCATTATAGGTGTCTACTTGGATAATCTTTTAACCAAAGCATAGGAAAGGGGTTTCCTTCTTCTTTCCATAAATCTTCACAGTTCATTTCAAGCAGAAGATCACATAAAACCTAGGGTTCATTTTCATGTTGTTTTTCAAATATAAATTTGGTGTCTTTTATTGATTTAACTGCTTTTTCCCTTCTGAGTGAGCTGTTCTATATAATCTGGATATTTCTAGAGTATTTGCTACAAAGCATGGCATCTTTGCAAAAGTCACTAATTCTCAAAACATCTCCATAAACTTATGCAAAAATTTTACCAACATCCAAATAATTGCCCACATCAGAAAATACCAAGTTTGGATACTAAGGAAGTATGAAGAAAATCTTACAATATGCATTTCTTTCTCCTCAAAACAGTCCTTGTGCAAATATTATATAAAGCTGTGTCAAAACCAAAGCTAAAAGAGGTAGGTTTCAGCACCAGACAGGGTATTTAGGTTTGCCATGCAGTCAAAGGAGAAGCTGGCTCTGCCAGATGGGTGGCTGCTCCCAAAAAAACCAGGTGTCCACGGCAGAAGGATGAGTCACTTTCTAGTAGTGCTTCTTGGCTATTTAATATCTTCTCCTTTTCTAAAGGCCAGTTAAACCAGCTTCCCCCACACTAATACATGCAGCACATATTCTTATACAGCTTTGTATTCTTATTGGTCCCAGTGATGTCGTGTTTTGGTACACAACTTGTGGTAGAAACACACTACAAAATGCCCTGAATAATAACAAAACCTGCTTTAAGCCAACCCTCATGGGTTAAACCAAACTGATTTTCATTCTTCAATACAGACAATTCCTTAGATACTGTTCTCCAATCTCACCCTGAATTCAGTTGTACTTCCAGTCAAATAAAGAACTGGGATTTGGAATACTGCTTGAATCTACAGGCTTTCTTCATGCTCCTACATTGTAGCTAAGCAACTGTTATCCTATCAAATACTATTTTATTTGATCTTCTGACCCCTAAACTAGCTTTTAGCTCACTGGAATCCCTCTGAGAGAGATACTACGGATCTAATGCAAAGTATCCTGGAGTGCTGCACATGACAGGAGTGAATAATCACTAATCTGGGATTTGAGCTGCCTGTTTTGACCATTCAGACCAGGAGTAACAGGGTATTTTTGTGTAGATATATGTTTAAATGCTTCCAGCTTAAGATTTTTCAGATGTAGTTATTTTATGAGCAACAACTTTGCAGTTAATAAACCTGGTTTTATATGCTGTTAATACTGGAAGTTTAAAGCAAGTATCAGTGGGATGTTTGTTTTACACAGCAGAGGGGAATGAAGTGGTTGCTCAGCCCTCACCTGCCCTGTTGCATAGACTGTTTTAACAGCCCCACGTAAGCACTGGGTGCAGTTCAGAATCACCACTTTGCGCTCAGCTGCTTTTCTCAGTTCTTCCAGCAAATCCTCTCTCTTGTCTGGGGCATTGCCACTTCCATAAGTTTCAAGTACTATGCCCTCAATTGGAGGTTGAAGGAACGCTTTTACCTGGTTAAAAACAAGACAGGGAACAGAGACAAAAGGTATGTTAGGTCATCCTTACAATTTTCAAGTATGGCACAGCATTTTTTAAAGTGGTCTATTCCTGCTATAGTCCTACAGGATCTCATGCCTTACAGTCTTCTTACACCCTTCTGTGCTTCTCTTTTGCAACAACTGAGACTGTAGAATAAGCTTTTAAAAAATGAGACTTTTTCTCTCTGACTTCCATTAAAATTTCTAGAGGGATAGATTTTAAAATAAACTGTTTTGTACAGTGATTAGCTGATGAGAAAAAGGATGCTATTGTTCAGGTGCCATTAACAGACTGTGCTGTTGCACCACTGGTTGGTGCAACAAAAAGGTACAGTTACACTTATGAAATAAATGTTGAATTAATAACTGAGATTAGAACTCCACACCCTGGCCCATATTTTTTTTGGCTTTAGCAAAGAGTTTAGTTAACCAATGTCTGCCTAAGAGATAGAGTGTTTCACCTTTCAGGAAAGAACATTCTAATAAAGCATGAAGTTTTTTAACCCCAAACCAAACTGATTTAACTCAGAGACACATATATTCTGGGCCAGTTGATACTGAAGTAGATATTTGCCTCACTGTAAGAGAATGCTGTAAAGGAATGCCTAGCAAAGTTCTCTTCCTAGAAAGATGTATTTTCAACAACCTAGATGTTTCCTTGCTGATCACATATGCTAAATGCAATACACTGTAAACCCCCATGAGGCTAACTATGCAGTTGGTGTTTTATTGCAAATATACCACCCCTCTGTCTTTCCATCTGTTCATATTCACCTAAAAAGAATAGTGATATAATTGGGGAGTGCTGCTTAAATAACTGGATTCAATTTAAGCAGGCAAGAGCCACAAAAGACCTGTCAATTTAATTGAACTAATATTAGCCAAAACTTAAAAGATTAATTTACCTAAAATCACAGTCTGCAAAATAATTTCTAAAGGCAAAAAAAATGCACTTCTCATTTTAAGCAGCAAAATCCCACTTTTCATTTTCAGCTCTGTATGAATGCTGAGGGTCATGTGAACCACCAGTGTGAGACAAAATGAACCTTGGAAAAAAAAAAGAGTTGTAGAAATAATCACAGTCCACCCACCAGATTGTCTATTCTTTGACAAGATATCTATTAATAGGCTTCAATATGCACCAGGATAATATTTTCCTAGTCATTGTAGCTTGCACCTGCCTAGAAAACCACACTTGACCTATTTATGAGTCCTGATAAGAAATTATTTTTAAGTTCCAGAGCTCAGGCAGTTTATACAAAAGATATTTGAAAAGCTGTTATCATTTATGGCATATTGAAATAGTCTTTGAATGCCCTGATATTTTTAAAAAATGCTTATCAGAAGAAGATTCTTTCCCTTCCCTCCAAACCCCATCCACTGCTCCAAACAATGCAGCTTTTCTACAAGTATTTGAGCATCACTTCACCCACTTCCAAAGTGAAGTAGGGACACTTACAGCAGCAGCAGTGATTCCTGGGAAGATCCGCAGAAGTCCAACATTCCTATTCATATTGGTGTGAACTCGGAATTTCTTTTTGGTATTGGCTCTCCAGACCGTTTCCCAGTTTACTGTTAAGAGAAGTGGCCTTTTTAATTTAATATTAAAACATGCTATTAAGTACACTAACAGTACTTGATTCTTCCAACTCTGTTTTTAAAATTTGTTCTTAGGTAGGGAATTCATGAAAGACAATGCATTTTTTAAAGAGGAAATGAAGGCCCATTTAAGACAGAAGAATTAGCAGCTGGTCTGGCATAGGTGAGATATTTACTTGTCATACACTGACCTGAACTTCGCTGTTACGTAGTTGGCCTGATACAAGCCTGGATTCATGTTTGGAAAACAGACCTTGATCTTCTCAGATGTAAGAGATGACAAATGCAGTTACTGTTGCTGCTAATCACCTCCAGAGTTTATTAGGTAGTTATTAATGATTAAATAAAATAGCAAGGATTCAATTAACTCTGATTATACATTTAGAGCCAGAAGCCAGCTGTTTAACTAATAGTTTGTTTGTGTTGCATTATTAGAAGCCAAGTCATGCATTATTGATTTCAAAATTTTACTACTTCAGTGTAGGAGTGCAGCATTGGTAACGCCGATGGCTCCTACAAGGCAGTGGAAGAGGTTTAACAGCATCCAACAGCTCAGAGCATTGTGCCTCCATGAAGATAGATCATGCTGTCAAGCTGCCTGCTCTCCCTTCATGAGTTAAGCTTTTGAGACTTTGGAGAAACTCCCAAGCAGCAAGACAGATAAAAGATCTGTGTGCATAATACTGACTTGCTCTCAGCCATACAGAGTTACTCACACCAATTACTGTTGCAATTTCTTGCAATCAGCAGACAGCCACTTGCAAAAAAAAAAAAAAAAATCAAGAATAAATGTAAAAGACCCCATTTAAGCCTGCTCTATTGCCACACTACCAGAGATACTAAAAACTACACAATCCATCCAGTCAGGACAAAAAATAGCATTCTCCTATAAGAGTCTATGAACTTTTCTTCCCTGACAGCAGCTGGAGTCTCTGCTTTCTAAAAACGGCCATTAACCAGGTCACAAGCAGCTGGATTGGCATTTTTTTATCCATCCAGTCACACTTCAGCACATGGAGTCCTACTGCCCTAGGAGTGGGAGGATAGAAATATAGACCATTTCTACAGCTTTCTGATAAGCTGCCACCATGATTCTGAAACCACCTGGCTGGACTTAGTAGTTATCCGAGTAGCTCTCAAAGGCCTCCAAGAGCTTTCCAGAGCCATTTAGAGAGCTTCAAGAGGAACCCAGGGAAGTGCAGAGCCTGTGCATTTTTCTGCATGAGGTTCATGGGCCTGGCTAACCACATTCAATGTAAGCACTGTGCTTTAAGTAGCAGCACTGTTTAGCAATAAATCCATTCCTCTAAGCCTTCTAAAAATAGGTTAACTCTTTAAAAGCAGCCTTCTCTATAAGAAGGGATGGCAATAAAATTTTAACACAGCTTGCTTTTCTTTTATCCTCCATAAGGTAGGAGTTCCTGCCAAAACTTCACAAATGCATTCTACTATGTTTGGCAACTGTGAGCATCCCTGATGCCTGTAACCAACTTGAAGAATGAACTGAGAAAACCTGCCTTGGCATGGAGCATTAACACACTGCCAAAAACAGAAGACCAAGGAAAGAGATCAGAGGACAGGTTCAGAAGTCAGACCTACACCAAGCCTATACCTGTACTCTTGGAGTACACTCTACCAAATAACATCTTCAAGATAAATTTAATGCATGCAGACATAGTATAGTGATGTAATTCCAAATTATATTAAAAAGAAGATAAAGATTGCCCTGCCCTTGAGTTAACATTCGCTTGGTCATGAACCTCGTCAGTCTACATAATGTGTTTGGTGCTGCAGACTCCACAGATGTCAGTTTTCCATTTGCCAAACAAGTCTAAAAGGCAGAACAAGAGGCAAATGTGATGCAAGAGCCAAAGACAAACAAATATACATAGAAGACCGACTTCATCTCAGATTTACTCAGAACTGCTGTGAGGCAGGACACCACGCAGGGTAAAAAAGAAATTAGAACACATCCTTTGCATCCTCTATCTCAAAGTTTACATCCCCAAAAAGTTTACATCCAAAAAGGAACAGTATTTATGTCACATAGGTAAGTTCAAGCATCCTCATTGTACTGAATAAACCACCTGTCTTGCTGTGTCGTATCACACAGCAAACTTCTTTTTTTGTTTAGTCGAAGAACATAAGAATAATTAACAGTTCTTAAGTAAGAAACTCATATACAAGCAAGTGTAGTGCAAAAAGCTGCATCTCTTGGTGTTCACAACTCTTTTTTATCTTATGGATAAGAGTGATTAATTAGGGATACTCAGTTTTGGCACAGCACAGAAAACAGTAACCTGCTCTGACTTGGGTGGCCTGTGCTTGTAAAGAGTTTAACTGATACAGCACAATGCATCATGTAAATGGGGATGCAAAAGTGAGGAGCAATCACAAGCTTACTACTGATGTGGCACAGCAGAAAGAACATTTCTAAAACAGTGTACATAAAATAAAGAAGTAATGGCTATTCACATACTATACTCATAATGGCTTGGGACAGATTGCTCTATTCAAGGAGACTGCATTCAAGATATTAAGGCCTTCTGTTCACTTTTCCAAACCAAACCATCACATAAACAATTGTCTGATATTTCCAATCTCCCTCTCCATACCAAACACTATAGCCTCTTATCCTGGGGTGACTTTTATGATGGTTGTATCATACTGCCAAATTACTGCCAAAAATTTACATCCTTATTTTACGCAGCTTTGTTCACACACATGCACAATATATGGTGATTGGGTTAGTGCAAAAAAACCCCAACCTGACTTAAAATAACTCTACACAGATGAGAAAGCAAAAAATCCCCCTGGTGTTAACACAGTGCAGGTTTCAACTTATAACAAGAGAGCAGCAACTCAGAGTGACACCTCCCTTAGGAGTGGTGACTGAATTCCAAGTTATGAAATCAAACAAGAAATACGGCTTTTCTTGACTGCAGAGATGCAGACAAACAGCAGTTCTCTCTTCTCATCTTTCTCTGCAGGGCTACAGGTGAGCCCTACCACTATATAAACTACCCCAGAGCTCACTGCAATTCATGGCAGCAGCAGCTGAGGGGTGGGGAGCACAGGCCAACCTATGGCTGCAAACTCCTGCAGGAGGCAAACAAGCACAGACTCCCTTTCTTGGCAGTTTGTTATAAAACAGACAACATACCTCTTTGGGAATTAATATTTAAACTGACTGGTGTCATTGCAACAACCAAGATGCCTGCTTAGAAGGGAGCAGGGATGAGGGACCGAAAGCACTACAGTGAAGAGAGCTGGTATATGCCTTCATACATAAATGACCTGGGCTTTCTATATAAATAACCAACAAAGATGCACACTTGGCCAGTGACTAATAGCTTCTCTCTAATGAGATTTGTGGGTAGATGAGCCCAAAACAGCCTTCTAACTGTCTGCTGCTGTGCCACATCTGCCCACAGAATCACACAGGCTCTGTCCCCTGCACAGGTTGTCTCTCATGGTCCCATACATGTGCACCACTCCAGAAGTTACATGCACGTGTGATGAAATAATTCCAGCCACAGTAACAAAGCAAGTTTCATGTGTTCTTCATTAGAACAATCAAAAATAAATATAAATTTTGTAAATAATAAATAAAGCAATCAATTGCAAAATATGCTGAGAATCTTTAAAGATCTCAAGAGAAATATTCTTCCTTGTTCTCTCCTGTTTTCAAAATATGAGAGAAATCAGGTAATGTATTTTATTTGATAAGATTTGAGATTTTAGAAGTATTTCTAATTATTTCTATACTGTCCACTTCATACAGAGATTTCTGATTCTGCTGCAAAATTATTTCCCATCAGCACTGGGTCTCTTACTCAGGAGTGGGTTAGAATTTTTCATTTCTTACAGGATTTTCTAGTGCTAAATTGAAAGGCCTAAGGAAATTGATACACTTGCTCATCTAGAACTGGGTAACACAACTCCTAGGCATTGCTAACACAGCTAAGGATCTGGCTGAGAACACAGTTATGAGATTATAAATCCACTGGGAGCCTCATCTAAACAGGGAACAGGATAAAAAATTGATATCATAAATGAAGCAGAGAACTGGAAGGGTAAGGGAGGGAAGAGGACTAAGCTTCTCCCCCTGCTCTCTAGCCCTGAAGTAGACTGTTGCTTTATATGCTTTGCTGAGCCGTGAACAGCATGTCTTATTCCTGTGCACCAACCCATGATCCCACCATGCTCCCCACTTCCTCCATCCTGCCACCTCTCCCCTTCTGCTTCCTGGAATTTTCATTTCCAGCTTTGTTAGAACCTGGGAGCCTGAGGAAGAGTTTCTGCACATGGCCTCCTCCTCCTGGCATCCTCGAGCTGCTCTCTATAATGCTGAATCAGCCAGATCCTGCCCTGTCTACAGGAGGATTAAGACATATTATATAAAGTCATTTGGGAAAAAAAAAAAGTTGAAAGATGTTAGATTTGTTTGGTTTGTTTTCAAAAGTCTAAGTGGTTCCTTGCCTCCATGAAAGCTTCATACATGGACTGTACAAGCAAACTCAAGGGAGACAGATATGTTTCAAACAATTACTTTGGACAAAATAAAGCAGAACCAGCAGATTGCCCTTACTATAAACTATGTTCTTTCAAAATGAAACAATCCTTCAATAGTGACACCGTCATCTTGGATAAATGATGCTACCCTAACTGGGTAATCAACTGAATCAAATAAAAATAGAGCCTATCACACCATCAGTCTTTAAATCAGAAATCCCCACTGATCCCAATGAGGCATTGACTGAAAAGATAATGGGTCCCAATATGGGCCAAGGGAAGTGCTTAATAATGTTCTCATTTTTCTACACTAGACAAGGAATCACAAAACAATTCATTCAAATCCAAGAGAGGAATAGCATGCAATTTGCAGCTTGATTTCATTATTGACTGGTTGGTAAGTGGAATTTATTCATACCCTGTTTGATGCAGTTCATAAAAACTCAAGAAAGAAGATTCTCCCCAATTTACTGCAACAATCAACTGACAGCATTTCTGCCAATTTCAGAGACATCCTATTTGACACAGCACAACAGTGGCAGACTCTCTACCTGAGAGATGTCTTACAGACAACTACAGTATTTCACAGGCTTCCTCAGTTTGTACCTGGCTGCTACAAACTTTGATCCTGAAACTTTGTTAATCAACTCCCAGGGATTAGGTGGAAGGGAGAAGTTTATTTTTCCAGATTGCAGAGTTCCTTTTTCTAGAAGCAGAATCCATTCAGAACGGCATGTTGCATGGCACAGGACTAGGTCTCCTACTGCCACTAATGGCACTTGGCTGAAGAATTGAGAAACTGTTCCCATTTTTTTTCTAATAATGGAGACTGTCACCAAGTCTACTCCTTTTTCATACCTATTCTATACAAAAGCAGCTCACATGTTTTTTAAAAATGTACTTTAGTATGTTTTCTGGCAGCTCTTCATTTGGCTAGATTCCCAATGTGTCTCTCTTCTTCAAAGAAAGGGTGTCAATTATTCAAGAACATTTAAAGATTTTGCAAATAGGTACTGAAACCTTCAGGTAGTTTTTCCCCTTTTTAAGAAACAGAAACATAAAAATTACAGGGAGTCTGAGTAAGTCTGGGGGAAAAAACCCACTTTTTAGGTCTGCTGCTGTGAGTGTGTTTACAGTTCAGGCAGGTCCTAAATATCCAGTAAAACATCTTACACAATGACACACAACAGAGAATCTGTTGAAGCTGTAAGCACTCTGCAATGACATTTTCCCCTGATTTCAGAGCCCAGCATGGTCATTAATGAGATGAAACTCTTTGTTCTTTCAGTCCAAACTCCCTCATTTTATCTTTGGAGCAAGCTTTTTTCTGACACAGGGGCAACCTTCCCTCCGGTTAGTCTGGATCTTTAGTCAAAGTCAGCCTAGCTCACAACTATATTCTACAGATAAATGAAGTTGAGTCACAAAGTCTCAGCCTTGCTAATATTTAAACAGATTCAGAGCAGATGAAGTGAATCAAGCTACAGGACTTTGAAAGATATTTGACTTTAAAAACGATGTTTCAACTATATAAGCACAGGTTCTTTTCAGCTACAGTTCTGTTGCATGCAGCATAAATTACACGGCTTAAGAGATGATGTTGCTTACTTGTAATATCAACCTCAGCATTTGCAAGTGGAGGCAGGTTAGGTGAGGAAAAGGCATTGAAACTCCCAGCATCCACCTTAGTCACCCTATTTCCCCTGTACAGTTTATTATAAAAATATAGGCACACCTGCAAGACAAGTAAAGAAACAGGTCTATGAATAAGCCAGTAATTAAAAGATGCAGTAGATAAATACTGTAGTCCATCCTTTATAAAGTGTTCTCTAAATCTTTAAAGAAACCCAGAGCCTAGTAGATGTTTACAAGTCTAACCCTTCCAAAAAGTGTTGGCACTTCTGTCACACATTGGTTTAAGAATTTAAGAACACAACAAGTTAAAATCTAACTAGTTTCATAATCCTCTCATGAGCCTTACTCTAGGAGACAGCAAATTTGTCTGAGTCCACTTCAGAGATGGAGGAAAGAAACAGATGGAGGATATCAATTTTTAAATAAATTAATCAGTTATGTATAAATTCAGAGTCCAAAACATAACAAAAGGCCTGGTGAAAAATGAGGATAACTTCCAAGAGTTACCACACATAAATAATTATGTTCCTTCTCAAGTCTGTTAAAGTTTGTCAATTTGAAGGAAAAGAGATATCTCAAAGCTGTTATCAGTTACTAAGATCTTGGCCAGTCAGCTGTTGCTGTTGCGTTACAAGAACTGGCTTTGGGAACATGGCAGAAGTAAAATAAGGTGTAACCTGACCCATTTTCTCTCTGAGTTTTGAGCTGCACAGCACAAACAGCATGGTACTGAGACTATGGAGGTACCTCCATGCTCATTAGGCGTATCACTCTTAAGATTTCTGTCTTCAGGAACAGAACTAGAAGACACTCCTACCAGTTCTATAGAGACTGGAGAAGTTCAAGGTAACATTCAGTTAAAAACAGACTTACAAGTGTTTCAAAACCCACATATTTGCAAGAGAACCTCTAGCTTCATGTCTGCTGCAGCATACATTTCAACTTGAGAGTCTTTCTAGATTGTGTATGGGCAAATGGACTATGACCAATGTGAGACCAGCATGTGCTTGGTCATGCAAGCACTGTTACCTCAGTTGGAATCCATTCATCTTCCTGATTAAGTACAATTCCTTACTGCCTACCAGATATTTAGTGAGTATTTGTGTCCTGGCTAGAGGGAGAAATGCAGCTTCTTAGATGGTCTTCCCAGGCAAACAGACCTCAGGAATCACGAACTGCCCAGCCATCAGCAGTGCCCCCAGAAGGTTGTCTCGGCCATCATTCTGCAGCTCATAAATGGGCACCTGGAGAGCAAAGACTGGAATTACACCCTGGCCCTTATATAAAGCCTACACAGCAGAAAAAATGAGTCCAACTTATGCAATACAAATACATGAATAATTTATGCAACAATGATTTATGACCAAAAAAGTTTTCCTTCTTCACCCAAACTATTTTAGACTGCAGCAGATGGCAAGACTTCTCTCTATGCTTAACAGAATTTTGTAATTTAAGTGCTTAAAAACTAATAGAGATTTTTCTAATGTGATTAAGAATATTAACACTGGTTCAAGAAAAATATAAAAACTAGCAAGTAGGCACAGTTAAAAGTGACTGAGGAGAAGTGATGATAGAGAGAAAGAGCAACACCCCCAGAACATACAGAAATGTCACTACGGGCTTCACAACAGCTCTCTTGCACCATCTTTCCTCATAGCATAGTAGAAGTGAGCCAGCAGGTTATTGCTAACAGAAAAGGGCAAGATTAAAAACAGAAATTTAGTCTGCTGAGTGATGATTTCCATGCCTTTTCAGGTTGCCTCTTTATTAAAAGAGAGTGCTTCTTTCAGCAATTATTAAAAAAGAAAATCACATACTCCCTTGCTGGATCATATGCCAGATAGATCTCCAAGCAATAAAACCAAGAAGAAAGCAAAACCTTGACTGATGTATCACGACTAGGCTGCTCCATGTCAAGACAGCAAGTGGCAGCCTACTCCTTCCTACACTTTTGTATTTTGACTTCAAATAGACCACATGTGAAAGGGAAGTTATGAGATTGGGGAGAGGAATTTTACAATGTGATGTTTCATCTTTCCTTTGTGATTAGAGTAGTATTTTGTACTCAAAGCAAGCTATTCTAGTAAGACAACCCCTCCCCCTCAGACAATATGCAAAGGGCTGATCTCCAGCGAAGAGAATGAAAATTAATAAATGTAATCTTTAGACAAAAGGAAACAGACAACATTAGACATTTTGTGGAACAGAAATGATCAAAAATGCATCTAATGATTTTTTTTTAAATCATAAAGAATGCAACAATGAGTAATGTAAGTTGAGATAACAACTGATGAAGTAAAAAATACTAAGCTTCAGGGCTTTTAAGGAAAAAAAGACAGCTGACAACCAGTGGCCACCTGAGGCTGGAAAAATGCTTCTCATATAAACCGATTAATACACAATGGCCAATGACAGGCTCTTACGTCTTTCTCCGAAGCATCTGGCCCCAACTATAATGAACTCCTGGTCTGATTTGGTACAGAGTTGTGAAGTCATTAATGATAAAATTATGGGGCAGATCCTCAGTTGGTCAGCCCTTAATTTCTCCCTCATTTCTGTCAGCACTGTGACCATTCACCCTGGCCAGGGGCCTAGCCTGCACTGCTAAGCTGTACAGTGATAATCAGGATATAGCCAAGTTCTGCATATAAAAACCAAAAATGAGGATTCCTGCTTCAACTTCAAATTAATTTGATTACCTGAGATCCTGTCAGAACAATAGTTTTGCCCAGGTTCTCACACATGAAGGACAGGGCTGAAGCTGTGTACGCCATAGTATCAGTACCGTGCAGGATCACAAAACCATCGTACTTCTCGTAGTGCTCCTGGAGGTGGAGAGAAAACTTTAACAGTTTTCACACTATTAAAGAAATGCCCTGGCACCAGCAGGTGAGGTACACAGGGAATTACTTTCATTGATTCAGGCAATAGCACAATGCCTAATAGGGTACTGCACACACAACTCCTCCTAAACTTACCCCATTTCCAGCTTAAATACAATTAAGGGTTAATCAGACACTGAGCACTAGAGCCAGTAATTCTGATTATGGAACAGTCAAAGAGATTCTTCTGTGTATACATATTAATGCAGTGTTTTTAAACCAGAAGACTCCTAATTAAGAAAAGCTTAGCAATGGCTTTAAACAGGAATGTTAACATATGCAAATTAGTCGTATAGTCTGATGTCTTGTTGCCGCTTTTACTTTAGGGATTACACCATTTACAGGAACAGATTAGGCAAACCAGGGCTATCATAATATAGAGGAAAAAACAATCCGTTTAATCCATGGCAGACAGGCAAACTACCAGTGTCAGAGTGCCCTCTTCTGATGGAAAGGCATCCTTTCCATAGCAGAACCTGGGGGAGAGGCTTCTTGTTCATTAATAGATGCTCACCTGCTGGTTTTTGAGAAGGCCCTCACACTATCAGGCATATGCAGTATCAAAATTAATTTTATAAAAATTTTAATCTACATACAATTCCACTCAAGAGGTTTTTGGTTTTTTTTTTTTTTTTAATGCAAAGCCATGAATCACACTGCTCATCCTGTGAGAATAGTTATCTGCTCGCTTTTGGTAGAAAAAGGAATTGGTTTAGCTACTTTAAGAATGATGGACATAGCAAACACTTCAGGGAGAGACACTGATGTCTCCAATGTAACTTGGTAACATGGAAAGGATTACACAGAACTCTAAGCAAAGCTATGAAGTGCCAGCATGAGGAGGAAAAAAGAGGTTGAAATAAGATTTCTTTTTAATTATACTCCTCATATTACACTAGACACACACACTTGGCATCTCCTGATAATAAGGTCATCTCCAAACTAATTTGTAGGTTCCTATTTGTCCTTTTGCTATTTCTCCACTGATACTCATGTCTGTCTACCTGTTGCAGGTACAGGAAGTTTTGGGGGGTTTCTGCTTATCTCTAACAACTGAGCCAAGACAACAAGTGCCAGTGTTGCAAGGTCTTTTGTTACACTGCGCTCAGGACATGCCTTTTTCCCATTCCCTGGGACCCTGTGACTCTGATCAGATAACCCTGGACCCCTCCTTCCTGCCCTGACAGGGCTGGCAGAGAGCCAAGAAGCCCTCCCTGTCCAAAGCCTGGATAAACCCCTGACATTTCCTGTTATTCCTCTTTTGCCCCGCTCTCCCCTTGGACATCACAGAACAAAGAGAGCTGGACAACATACAGCAGGGTAAGAGCCTCTTTTGGAAATCTTTGCCCATTCTCCTGATATTCCTCCCCTCAAAGCCTCAGCTCTCTGGGCTAGCCTGATAATTTAGGGGCTGAGAGGGGGAGAAATATCAGTCTTTCTGCAGGCCAAACTACAATGTGATGCAAAAACCATGCTGCAGCCATTCACCAAGGCAACAACAAGGTAAGGTTTCAAGAATGACCAGGAAAAAGCCACTCTAAACCAGTGGAAATGTCCTCTCTGAACCAGCACACTCACAAGTACTTTCAGTCTTATGAACATTATTAGATGCAAAAGAACATCGTTTGGTTTAAGATTCATAAGGGAAAAGATCAGGTTGCCAATTAAGGAGATATCCCATAGAAATATCTTGGAATGTTTTAGTCTGGAAAATCATCATGTTAGAGCTGTGGCAGGCAAGTGTCCAAGATGAACACAAAGTGGCAGTGTCTGTACACAACCTGAAGAGTTGAAAAGGGTTCCTTTTTTTCTTGCCTTCTCAGCAATCTTCATTAGAATTACACAAACTGGGCATACAGAGAATCTATGTACAAGAAAAAAAACCCACTTTTTTTTGTAATAAAAGCTAATATGCCAATAACAGAAAAAAGGTAAATTCTCTCCTGTTCAGCATGGGATTGCTGCCTTCTCTTGGCCCTCTTGGGCTTTTCCCAGCTACACGCCTGCTTCACCCTACAGACGTTTCACGTACACACCAGCTCTATGTCTTCTTTGCCTGGGCAAGACACATTTGATGGGACAAGCAACCTCCCAAGTTTAATGGTTTCAGGATGCTGAACCTTCAGCATCATTCCCTGCATTATTGAACTGTTTGCACGCATTGCTACAGCATGGTGGAAGAAGGGAATTTACACTATAAAGCCCACTATCAGAGTGGAAGAGCAGTATCTTCCTAGCCCCACATTTATTTCTGTCAGGTATGTATGAATTCCTGATGTGAAGCATTTGAAGTGTTTTGCAGTTTTGCATTTTTTTAAAAACACACAGCTGAGTTCAGACAAGGGACAGGAGCATAGAAATGCTGATATTTTTATTCTAGAGAAGGATGTAATAAGTTTATTTATATATGCAGAAATATCTAGGGTTTTAAACATTTTCCACTGTGGGAAACCTAACCATGGTAGCAATTTCTTCTACTGGTTGCAAAGCCAAAGCTAGTCCAGTCCATGTATGTCAAGAGTAAGAAATGCATAAAAACATTAAATTATTTTCTATGTCAATAGCCAGCTATTAAGTTCAAATGATATGTAACCAAGCAACCTTCAGCTAAGTTACCCACACCTAAGGATTTTATTCAACATTTTTGGACAGTGAATTCAAGTCAGTTTTAGGACATATCAACCTACATATTACAGACCTTATTCAATCACAGCTGCAATTTTTCTGTTTATTTTATTGTAGGGTATTATGGCATGGCTCATGCTTGGAAGAACAATGTAACTTGAAGTAGTTTACAACATTTTCAAACGAAATAAAAATTCTGCAAACTTTGCAAGCACAGTACTTCTTATTTTGTGAGTCATTAATTAAGATACTTTACATTTAAAGAAACAAACAGATACGTATAATGCTACTGAATCATTTTATCTTCCTAAGTATACTACATATATTGCTGATTTTGTTTAAGTGAAAAATAAATTCTTATCCCACATCACTGTACCTCAAGTTTCTTTGCAATTTTGGCCCAGTCATCTGGTGTCATGTTGGAAGAATCAAGCAGTGGTGAGAGCTCAAGGATTGTGTAAAATATTCTCTTGTTTTGCTTGGAGAGACTATGAAGAAAAAGAATTGGAAAAAAACATCTTAGTGTTAATATTAACTCATCACTTCTGATTTTTTCTTTAAATCAGTAGTTTTCACACTCCCAAATATAGGTGAAAAATGTCTTAAATCTGGAAATTATATTCCAAGTTTAGAAGTTCATGGCTTGATGTGGTTTAAAGCATAAATACCTAAATTTAATTTAATAATAAATACAACTTAAGAGGCAGACATGGGTGTTTTCTGGGCTGTGAGTACACATTGCTGGGTCATGTCCAGCCTCTCATCCACCAGCACCCCCAAGTCCTTCTGGGCAGGGCTGCTTGCCATCTGTTCATCCCCAGCCTGGATGGATGCCAGGGTTGCCCTGACCCAGGTGCAGCACCAGCACGTGGTAATGTTAAACCTCATGAGATTCACATGGGCCCAGCTCTTGAGCTTGCCCAGGTTCCTCTGGATGGCATCCCACCCTTCAGGTGTGTCAACAGCACCAGGCATCTTGGTGCCATCTACACATTTGCTGAGGCTGCCCTCGGTCCCTCCATCCATGTCATTAATGGAGATATTAAATAACACTGGTCCCAGTATAGACCCCTGAGAAATATCACTTGTCACTGATGTACATCATGACTCTGAGCCACTGACCACCACCTTCTGGCTGTAACCATCCAATCAATTCCTCATGCACGGAACGGTTCACCCATCAAATCCATCTCCTCTCTCCAATTTAGAGAGAAGGATGATGTAGGGGATCACGTCCAAAGCTTCACAGAAGTCCCAGTAAAGCTGTGCTAGCTGAAATTACCTTCCTGTCCTCCAAGTGTCTTAGCAGAGCTTCTAGAAAGATCTGTTTAGTGACTTTCCCAGGCACAGAGGGAAGGCTGATAGGTCAGTGGGTCCCATGATCTTCTTTCCTATCCTTTTTGAAGTTGGGTGCAGTATTTCCCTTTTTCGAGTCACCTGAGACTTCCAATAAAATCTGCAGACTCATTCCCCCTATGAAGCCTCAAAGACTGCTGCATACAGCAGAGAGAGCATTTAAACAACTTGTTTAAACTGACATCCTGTACTAAGAAGTCAGACTTCACATGAAAAACTGCCTTGCTGGATATCACATTTACACACGCTAAGAGTAACTCTGGAAGTCACTTTGAAAATCTGTGACAAGAAAGCTCTCCTGAGAATGTGCTGTTTAAATAAAACATGACATCCTGACACCAGAAACCAGCCTTGTCTTCAACTTCTGATGCCTCTCTCTAAAAAGAGATCATGTCATTCCTCTTATATTGACGTTACACACCAATATACAAAGTTCACAAATTTTTCTCCCTTCAGGAACTCACAGGATTTCTCAACCACCTAGTTAAAATATCACTTGGCTAGCACAAAAGACAAGATGGCAAATTGCCACAATTAACCTCCAGAAACAGCACCCAGCAGTGCCAGAAAAACAAGATTAGTTTTTAAACCTCAGGTTTTTAATTGTTTCAAGCTTTTCTGGTTTTCAGGGAAAAATGTGCCAGGAAAAGTATATTTAGGACACATAAGGATGTATTAGTGTAGTTTTGTTATGTTTCTAATCCCTTAAGTAATTAAAAGTTATTCAAGCACTGTGTCATAATAGAGCTCCATTTTTCTTAGTATGTCATATTTAACACAAACTGTATATTCATATAAATACTACTGCACCAGGTGGCCCATTAGTTTTTCCCTTTACTCTTTTTCCTGCTATCTGCCTTTTAAGTGGTTACTTTTAAAAGTTTTATAGACCTCAATACAAAGTAGAAAAAAATTCATAAACCTTTTACTTTCTTTGAATATCCTGGTTTTCTCCTTAAAGATTACTGAATATCCATTTGTAATCTTATAGAAAACCAGCTATGGTCCCACTTATTTTTGAACAACTGTGTAAAATCATCCTTTGTGCAAAGTTAGCATATTTACAGGGGTAGTCATTCATCACAGCTAGGGAATATTTCAAATTATTATACTGCCTTCTAAATAAAACCTATAAGCTTATTAATCATTGCCCAGTTAAGAAGCAATGCAGATTAATTATAAGCCCATTGCTTATTATCATAATGTTGCATAAATTTAGGAAAAACAATCAGCTTTTCAGGCTTTTAAAAGCCGAATGCCTGCAGAATTAAAACATGAAGCCTATTCACAGATGCATTAATTACATGCTACTTCTTCAGACATATGCTGAAGATAATTCATATGGAGCTCTATATAGTTTTAGTAGTTTATGTAGAATACTTGTATGTTTGCACAGCAGCAAATTAATATACAAAAAAAAATCCAGGAATAGACTGCCCAGAATGGTTACTTGTTCCCTAATTTAAAAGTTATTTCTCAGGCAGTTCTAAGGAACTTCATTGCAAATATATCCAAACACATATTTTCTATCACATCAAACATGGTGGACTTTTTTCTTTTAAACCAATATAAGCATTTTTGCTAATCTCATTATAGATTCTTCATGTCAAATGTCTAGAGATGTAATTACCTGAAAAAGAACAAGATACTTCCTAACTCTTCTGTACTTACGGGAGCACCAATGTGTTCTCTGGGAATTCATGGGAGTTGGTCAATTTTGTTTCCCGTGCATACGCCTCATCGTGCAGCATTGGCATCGTTTTCAAACTGTTTACTAATTTATTTGCCTCAGGAGCAAGCCCTTAAAAACAATGAATAAAGGAAGTAAATAAAGGAGCAGGGATGGAAGGAAGCAAGTAGCAGGGTAAGGAGGGAAGAAGACAAGCTACACAGCACTTTGCCCATCCTTCCAAACTAAACAGTCTATTGCCAGTTTAAAACCATGCAAAATTAACATAATAAATACTCATGTAGTTATTATTTTCTTGACTTGAAATAGATAAATCCTTTATTTAAGAGAAATAATGGTTCAAATCTCCTCCACATCAAACATTTGTGCTTTTACCTATTTTGCATTGTTGCTTTATCTGCAAGTACTTATCAGAAGCAGGGACAGGAAGCCAAATTTGCAACTGTAGCAGAAAGCTACCATTCTCTTTTACATTTGCCATAGCTATTACTACTATTACTACTTATTAATAGTAGTAATAAGTAAATAATTAAAAAGCACCCAGCATTGTTCTGTACTATCAAGTTGTGATATACTGAGTACTTTCCACTAGCAGGTTTAGGACTGAACATCTGAACTGACAAAAGGTAAAAAGGTGCCTAAACCTCTGAATAGAAAAAGCTGAAAGCATGGATGCATCTCAAACTCTACTCTCCCTCTCCCTGCCCATGATGGGGTCTGTCTGTGGCAGGGACCCTAAAGCAGCTGCTGTCTAAACTACCCTAAGAACATGTTTAGAGTTTGGTGGACCTGCAGGTGTCCTGGTTGCAACCAGGTATTTCAAAGGGGAATCTGCATGTTGTTCTCTGTTAGCCAGAAAGGCACCTAATGTTCTGATGTTACAGTCTTCAGCATCACAGAACTGTGAACCTAATCTGCAACTCATTTCCCAATACCCTGTTTCAGGAATGACAGCGACAGTCCTGGCATCCAGAATCAGAAGCCAACCTGGTTTTCTGAAGTCTGACTTCTTGAGACAGTTTTCTTACAAGGAACTTCCAACAGAACTACTTCCTTCTGGACTTCAAGATCTTACTGTCAAGTTCAGTTTAATCTCAGTGTTTCATATCACCTGTTTATATGGCAACCAAACCATTAAACCTCATTAATCTACTTCTGTTAGTTCCCATTATTTCTAATTTGAATCCAGGAAATTCTCTCCTTTTTCATAGTTCTGTTTATTTAAACATGAATCTCATCCAAGTTAGCAGCTCTAATTGTTTTTGATTCCCCTTCAAACAGCAAGGTTTATTTCAAATACTCAAAACCCAGAGAATATTTTCAATAGTATTTCTAGCTTTTTCCATTTATTTTCCAAGCTGATGGAAAAATCCTTAAGAACTCCCCGATCTTCCTCCTGGCTTGCCTTAAATTAAGAAGGAGGCCTCTTCATAGCCAACTTCCTCACAGGACAGCAACAGCATTTGAGTGGATTTCTTTGGATTACTGCCAGAATACTTTGTTTTACAAAATATACTTAAAACTCTTTCAAGCCTTGGATGTTTCATTCATTCAGCTATAATCCCTGCTTTTCCTATTAAGGATGTTCCTAGTTTAGTCACAAATGGCCACTTCTGCTGTGCTTGGGCATTGAATCATTTTGGCACGGAAATGCAGCCCAATTTCAAGTGTTTCCTGGGTGTTCTCTGATTATTCTTCTGTTTGTACAGTGTTCATCTTGTTCTGAATATTGACAATGGATTAGACTGTTTATTTTTTGTCTTTGCCACTGGAACTGGAGAGCTGATGTACGTTAATGTTCTTTAATCCCTTCTCTACAAACAGCAGTACCTCATCTCTTAATCACAAATCTGTCAGGATTTTTCCATAATTGCTTCCACTGAATGCACACCTTTTTTAAGGCCTTCTGCAGATGTACTCAAGATGACCCACTTACAACCTAGAAAGCCCCACAAATGCATCCACGTCTAGCAGTGATTTCTGCCTTACAGCTTCAAGAAGCAAACAGGGGGAACTCAAGTGCAATGGGAACCTTTTTACTTTACTACACATGGAAAATAGCTTTTATGAGCAAAGCTTGTTGACAAAGTATTTGAAGCAACTTCACCCCTGCAGAGAACAGGCAGGCTGTGTGACTTGTCCAAATAGCTCTCATCAGCCTCTGTCCTGTCCCTTGTCAGCTGGCCAGCCCTGGCATCACAGAGCAGGTGGACAAAGGCAGCATGGCAAACAGGCACCTGTGGTCAAGGAGTACAATCATGGTTTTGTCTCACCTACAGTCCAGGACTCTGCTTTTCTCTCTGGTGCTATAGGTAACACAGTTATAGCTACCTGCCAAACAAGATATCCTACAACCTGTGCTGCTGCAGAGAACAGGGAGCAAAAATATTAATTGCAGCAGCTATGTTACTTGGAACTTTCAGAAGTGAGGTACACAGATTTCAAACAGAAAAAGGTTTGGATTACAGCAGCCAGTCCTTTGGCAATCTAGTATGTCTAAAGAATACACTTAAATAACTAAGCTACCTAAGTAGACTATTGCAAGATAGGTAATTTTTCTAAGGGTATTTAGCTTAGTTCTACGTGGATTTGTTGGGTTTTTTTTCCCTATTACAGGTAAAAGTTAGGAAAGAGACCTAGCTCATGTGCCCAAGGAAAATATCTTCCTGAAGGCACTAGCACAAACTTGATGGAAAGATCACTATCACAGCAACCTCACTCTGGAGTGCAGTAAGGTTCTCTTTCTGAAATGAGCTACTGATAAGCCAAAATAAACTAATGTAGGAGGAAATAAGTAGGAGTAAGAAACTTTAAAAATGCACTGAAGTGGCTTGACAGCAAAAACATGAATACTGAGAGAGTCTGCACCTGAGTCTGGTTGTCATCCAACTCACATAAACTGAAACAGACTATTAATCCTCTAAAAATGACTCCTGCACAGGTAACGTAGGTGTGCAGAAATTCCAAAAAGAATTTCCAAGATGTGCTGGAGTTGCCACATGAGCCACTTCTCTTCACCATGCTTGAAGTAAAACACTTATAGTTCTAGGAAGGGTTGTAAACAGGCACTTTGCATCCACTGATAAATAAAAGAAATGAGCATCTATTGAATCTTCCCTTGAAGCATGCTGCCTTTCCCATGCCCTTTCACTAGCTTCTGTCTGAACACTAAAGACTGCCAAATATTCTGAAAGAGGTACTCTGGCTGCTCTGCAGCTAGATGTGGGTATGAAAAGCAGGTCAAAACCCCCCCAACAGGATGCAGCAAGTCAGCATCATTGGACCATAACTGTTAGATTGTTTGCACATGCTGTAATGATTGACACTTGTTAAGCAAAAGGAAAAAAATAACATACAAGATGAAAAGAGGTTATGAAGAACAAGACACGTGATTATAATTTATTTGCTTAAAAGAGGCATTTAGAAAGCTGAGGCAATAAAAGTAGGAAACTGTTTTAGTATAAACAATGCAAACTGAGAAAGGCAAGTCAGCACACGGCTCTGAAATATGGACTTTTTTTTTTTACAACTTTGACAGATTAAAAACAGAGATGACAGCCATAAAAAAGAAAGAGCACCTTATAGCATCCTTACTACAATAAGGATTAGCCAATCACCATCTCCTGAGAAGAAAGGACATGTATTTGAAAAAAAAAAAAAATCACGTCTAGGAATCTCTAAGGTGAAGCCCCAAGTGTTTTAATCCTGAGACAGTATTTCAGGCAGGGGCACAAAACTCTGTAGTAGGCATCACAAGTACCCATGCTTTTGAATCTAGACAGACACAAGCTGTGGACGCCTTGGGTACTCCACTGACTTCCAAGTAAATACGGAAAGAAATGACGCAGGCATTCATTAAAACTGGACTGTTTCCCTCTCACTCCCACTTATGTTACCTTGTTTTCCTTGAATCCAACGCTGGCAAGCACACAGCCCTACAGCAAGTCACACATGACTGAAATCCATTTTTTCCCCAGACACACTAATAGGTTGATGTTTCTTGGATCCTTGGGATCTGTGTCTACTGAGTTATGACCAAGGGGTGCTTAGGTGCCACTCCAACCAGCTGCTGGACTGTGGAGGTGTCAGGCGAGTCTGGGCACCTATCTGCTGAGACTCAGGGGCACCTAAAATCACACAGCATATACCTGAAGGTACCTAAGAAGCCTTCAGATAAAATGCAGGCATTATAGTGACACATCTCAGTGTTCAGTTTTGGATGTAAACATTTTCCAGAGACAGTCTGGCATAACTAGTTAGTATCTAGTTTGGCACATCTATCAAGTCTCCCCCTCCCTCGGTAAGGTACGGCAAGGCAGAACTCTTCAGTGATTTCACGGAAGAAGCCAAGAGCTGGTGGGAGAGCAGCAGAAACCTGTCCCAGGACTGACACTGAAGCGGATCTCGCTCACCCCGACACCTGGCAGCCGCCGCACTCGCATCCGCTGCGCCTGCCAGGTCACCACTGGAAAATCCTGGCCACGGCCGCCAGCTCCCGCGGCCCACGCTCTTCCCTGCAGGAATGCCAGGCACACGCTCTCAGGGTGGCCGGTGACAGCGGCTCATTTATGGCTAAAAACAGCCGGCACGACTGGTGCGATGGAGTCGGTTTCATTTTCAGTGCGCGAGGCAGGGCAGCGAGGGCTCACGCTGCGGGAAACACGCCGCGCTCTGCCAAAAGCCGCCGCTGCTCGCGGTGACGCTCGCAAGGATGCCCAAAGCTGAGCCACCGCGTGAACCAGCCGGGGATCAGAGGGGAGCCGCTCACGGCAGCGATGCCGCACCGCAAACCGCGCCGGGTCCCCGCGGCCGCAGCCCCGCTCCCCGCAGCCACCCCCGCCGCCGGCCCTCACCCTTGGCGTCCTGCACCATGCCGATGGTGCCGCCCGTGTTGATGACCAGCACCCGCGCCTCGGCCTTGGCGGAGGGGGCCGGGGGGCAGCCGGGGCGCTCCTGGGGCCGGGGCCCGGCCAGGGCTCTGAGCAGGGAGCGCGGCTGTCCCGCCGCCACCTCCATCCCGCGCCGCCCGATCCGCTACCTCCCGGCCGCCCGCACGGCGGGAGCTGAAGGGGCGGGAGGGCGGCGGCGGGGCCGCCCCTTCCCGCTGCCCCGGGGGCGGGGAGAGCCGCCGTGCCCTCCCGCCCGAGCGCGGGCAGCGGCCGCGGGGGGCGGCGGCCGTGAGGGGAGCCCGGCACCGCCCCCTGCACTTTGCGCGGCGGGCGGACCGCAGAGCCCTTCATGCTTGAAGGAGAAGCCGAGAGCGGCGCGTTCCGGCCTCCCTCCCTCGGGGAGGAGAGAGGGCACACAGGGCGCAGGGTCAGCCCGGCGAGAGCACCTGCCTCATCCCCCTGTTCCGTCGTGGGGAAGAAGCGGGAGCTGCCCCTCTTACCCGGCTTCAGAGGCGGCTCCTGCCCATCCGCGTCTCCCAACACAGCGTGGCACCCCCGCCCCTCCATTCCAGCCTTCTCATCTGCACCCTCAGCTCCCATCCCGATGGATTCTTTTGAGGGTCGGGTAGGAGATCAGCTGTGAGGAGGATGAAGTTGTTTTCAAGGAAATCTGGTGAATCTTTAGGTCTGTTGTCGTAAGATTTGTTATTATTGGCTAACTGTAAAGAAAAATCAGCAAAGCAACTAGCTAAAACCCAATGAGCCAGTTAGTGGGGACAGTAACTGCTGAGAAGCAGCTGCTGCACAAATACCTTGAGGCTAAACATGTCACTGAAGTGCCTGAGTTACTCGGTACGTCAAAGGAAGAACATACTTCCTGTAGTGGTGGAGTTGTTTTGGCTCCTGGTCATGTGAACGTAATTTGTACCCTGCACTGCACCTTCTAAATGAAATGTAACTCATTTTCAAGGTAAAAAATTGGGATTGTGGGATAGTCCAAGCAATTTCTTTTACTTCGAGTTTCTGTGACTCCAACAGAAATAAATTTTATGTTCTCTCCCCAAATTGTCAATCTCTCTTAGTCTGAGTGGCCAAAAACGTGGCACAGAATTCCAGATATGGTCCCACAAGTGCCGAGCAGAGGGCAGTAACCATTCTCCTGTTGTCTGCTGGCTGTAATTGTTCTGCTAGTGCAGCCCAGTCTCCACTTTCATTGCTGCAAGGACCCTTTGCTGCCTCATATATGACTTGTCCAGAAGACCCCCAAACCCCTTCTGTACAGCTGCTGCTGTGCATTTTTTTAATCTATACTGTAGGCTATTGAACAAAACTCAGCAGTGTCTGAAGGCAGAAACAAACCGTGTAGCAACTCCAGCTGCTGGACTACACTGTGTGTATTGACACATCCACAACAAAATTTTCTCACTAAACAAACGAACATTGTGGATTTGTTGCAGGAAAACACTTCTTTCGAAAGAATGAAAAAGTTGCATCTAATTCCTGTTATGTATCAAAGAAACACATTCTACTTAATTCATTTCTAGCACAGATCTCAAAGCATCTTCTTCATTGTACTCTTTTCCCCTCACTATTCAGAGTAAAAAGTAATCAAGATCACATGAAAATAATGTGATGAAGAGTTTTAAACTCTACAGAAGGTCATTTTAGGTTCTGAAGGACTCCTTCCAGAAAGAACAAAACTGAAGTTCCATTTGAATAGGATTACTAGATTTGGTCAGAAATTCAAGACCTTCATTCATAGAATAATCAGCTTTTGAAAACATTTCTAGAGAAAAGAAAAAGTTATTTTCCTTTTTCTTTAACATAACACACTGATGATTTCTTTTGTTTTTTTTTCACTAAAAATATTTTTCATTTTAAAAAATCAAAACTGTAAGCTATTAACTTCATACACCTTTTAATTACTTTGTATGTTGGAATACAGAATTCTGAATGGCATCCTTGGATTAGAGAAGCGATCCCAAGTATATTACACAATGATGTCCAGAAATTATTCATTGCACATACAGAAGGGTGAAGGACAAAAGACCAAGTGGTACCACTGCCAGAGAAACCAGTAACAGAATTCATAGGAATAACACCTGAATAAGAGATATTCACAATAGAAAAAGAAACACGATGGAGACAGAGAGCTGCAACACGTGCATTTCCCTGGAATGATGCAACAGGCAGCAGATTACCTGAGGGCAGAGAACTCAAGCTTAGAATTTATTTCCAGGGAGGAACTGATTGCAGCATTTCTAATAGCTCAACAACAGACCCAGGCTGTGCATCTCAGAACGTAAGCTTGAAAGCAACAAAAGTACCTCTGAAGATGTAACTGATAAAGCAACATCCAAATAAGTTATTTCCTCGCATCCATACTTGGTTTCCATTCAAGAATGATGGTCTTGGATGACTTAATGGACATGAGTTCTGGACTTGCTGCAATTTTAAAGCAGGGAGTTTGGAACCAGAATAGCAAAGTGGCATTTAGCAGAGGAAGGTGGTGGTATTTAATGTTCTGCAACTCACAGCATCCCATGAGAAGGAACATTGATGGCATTTGTTGGAAAGAGTTTCTGCCCTCACAGCCAGTTTGTTCAGGTTTCCAACAGCTGGATACCAGCCCTACAATCTGTCAACATGACCTTTCTGATGTATTTAACTGGTGTTCATGAAGGCAATGGACTCTCCATATCTGCTGAATGAGCTCAGGCCTCCTTTAAGAAATTCAGTGTCATTTTCTAGACCAGTGAAAACAGCAGCAAGAAAGGAAAGGAGCAAGCCAGAAAAAAACACATTCCCTTTTATCCTCTGCCTGCTGCAGGTAGAATAATTCTGCTTTAAGCAAGATAAATCAGGCACATACATCAATCAAGATGGGAGGGAGTATCATCTATCTGGAGGGGATTTGGGAGCTGGAATGGTTTTGGTTGTGCCATGAGTAGATGGTGGCAGAATATAATGTTTGAATACAGAGGAATGTTGAAGACAGAGAAAATTATTAAAAACAAAGAAAGTATCACTTGGTTCCTGAGCTGGTGCTTGAAAGGTGAAGGGCAGAGGAAGGTCAGGATTGGGCAGAGACTGACCATGTAGCAAAGCTTCAAGGCTCTGCTTAGGGCCTTCATCGTTAAGGGCCACCCATAAAGCATTCTGGATGAGGCTGAAAGAGGAGCTGGGGAACAGAAATGAAACTGCTGAGGGTCTCAGGAGAGGGAGGCTATTCCAAGGCAGGCAGTGCCTGAGTGTCCAGACTCCTTCCAAGCTTCAGCCTCTGTCTTCTTTTCAAAGTGCCAGTGACCTACACCCTGCGTCTGTGAAATGCGCCAGCTGATACCCCCAGAGTGCACAGAGGTTACAAAAGATGAGGGGAATGTCACCCCTGGTTCCCTAACTGATTTTTGGTAGTGCTGCAGAGCACTCGTTCTGTTCTTCCAGGAGAATCTCAGTGTCAGGATGAGCAGCAAAAGGGAAAAGGATATAACACAGTTGGGAATGTCACAATTCCTTCCCCAAAAAGTGTGTGTGTAGGGATTAGGGTGCTTTGAATGAGCCCAGCTGAGTCCTGCTGAGCCTGTGGCCACTTGCACCGTGGCAGCCGTGCTCTCTGCAGGGAGTGCAAGTGGGGAAATCAGGGTGAGAGTGCATGTCAGTGTGAAGTGATCCATTTCCAGAGCAAACAGGACTGTCCTTTGGCTGGGTGGAATTTACAGAGGTACAGGTGAGTGCATATGGATCCTGCTTTGACCTTTCCTAGCAGTGTTGTGTTCCTGTTGGCATCTATTCCAAAAGCTTGCCTGCAGATTTTACAAGAGCTTTTGTTTACAGTGCAAAGAGAGAACTGAATTACCAGGAAAAGAAAGGCCAGAGATGGAATTTGAGTAATGAAGGGATGGTGATTTGATGGGTCACAGTGAGTGCAGTCCCAACAGCCTCTGCCTTGCTTGACCTGTGGTCAGGTGTCCCAGGCTTATTTACAGTGACCACCTCCTGCTGCTGAACACTGCCATGCCCAGAGTAAGAACTGTGTGAGATAAGGGGCTGTTAAAGAGTCACACAAATGATGGCCTAAGTCCACAGAATTGTCTTGGAGAAACTACAGCAAAGCTGCAGCTTGATAACCAGAAGTGAGACCCTCTTCTCTAAAACCAAGATTTGTGGAGTTGGTTTGATCTTGAGAAAGGAAAACTGTTGTGTGTGACCAGTTTTGTGATCTCTCACAGCTAACTGCTGTCTCAAAATCAAGTCCAACACCTAGTTTTCCTTGCAATCATTCTGGAAGCTCTGATGAACCTTTATTTATGTTGTTTCATAACAGCTGAGCTGACTGCCTAGCTAGATCATCCATCAAAAATAATGAAGGTCTTAAGAATCCTCCATATATTTTTGAGGATCACCATCTCTCATCTCAAGAACTGTCCCTTCCAACAAGGAAGAGATCAAGCAGAGGTAGAAGCAGGCCTGCATGGATGAACAAGTAACTCCAGGTAAGAATTAAGCATGAAATTTGTTCAAGAAGTGGAAGAAGGGACAGGTACCCCATGAGGAGTTTAGAGATACTGTCAGAATATGCAGGTATGCTGTTACGAAAGGCAAGGCCCACCTGAAATTGAATTTACAGAGGGATATGAAGGTTCAACAAGAAAGGTTTCTAAGGTAACTAAGCAGCCAAAGGGTGACTAGGGAAAAGGTGGGCCCAAGGTAGGACACTTGGTGACAAAAGACATGGGAAAGCTGACAATGCCACCTTTGTCTTAGACTTCACTGGTTGTATTTGCCTTTAGGAATCCCAGGCACTTGAGGCCATCATAAGATGCAGGGCAAGGAAGACTTCCTGTCACTGGAGAAGGATCAGGTTAGGGAATATTTAAATAAACCAGATCCTGATAAGTCCCTGGAACCTGATGGGTTGCACTCTCAAGAGCTGAGGGAACTGGTTGATGGAATTCAAGGACACTTGATAACCTTTGAAAGGTCATGGCAATGAAGAGGAAGGCTCTTGAGGAGAGGAAGAAAGCAAACGTCACTTCCAATTTCAAGAATGGGAAGAAGAGGAGATGGAAAACGAGAGGCTGGTCAGCCTCACCTCAGTCCCACCTCAGGAAGTGGTGGAGCAAATACATCTGGAAGCTATTTGCACACATATGAAGGTCAAACAGGCAGTCAGTAGTCACCACAGATTTATCACACTTGATCAACCTGACAGCCTTCTCTGACTACACAACTGGCTCAGTGGTGAGAAAAGAGCAGTGTTAATAGTGTTAATCAAGATATTAGGTCTTTGGACTGGAAAAATACCCAAGCAACATTCTACTTTATATACTCAACTAAATTACTTCATTTGTAATTTCTTCTTTTTTTGGTAGTTACATATCAATTAATATACCTCAGAGGAAAGATTAATCTTTTTACAGAATTCAGTTATCTAGAAGACAGACATCTAGTCACAAAGAAATTAGTTTAGTAATTAGTGGTTAATAATAATATAGTAACAACCAGAGTTTCCTGAGAGGCAAGGTGCACATCCAGCATTCACAATTGTTCACCATGAGCTAAAAAAAGTACTTAGGTTTTTGTTTCATTTTAGGAGTTTTTTTAGTTCTTCTGGTTTGATCTGCTGACAGAGAATACCCAGGTCAGAGTTCATGCTGTGCCATAAGTTCTCAGCCTGCAGCCCCCTAAGTCATGGATTACAGTGACAAGAGACACAAAGATGGGAAGCAGATGCTGTTAAACTTTTACACTGGGCTGCACAAGTTTAACTCCTCTTTCTTTGAGGAGTGGATGGGACCAAAACTTTTCCGTACAGCCAAGGGCCCACTGAGATGGCAATGGCATGGAGGTATTTCTGTGTTAAAAGGTGGTGAATCCACTGAAATCATATTTCTGACACAGGTGTCAGGTCTCATAGAAACACTCAGTTGCTAAAACACCAGTGCAAATGCTGAGACAAATCCTAACAAGACATTAAGTGGTAGCAGAATTAGGAGATGGACCACTGTGCAAGAGAGGCCAGCCACCCCTGCTTTTCTTCAGGCTTCAGATTGTTAATCCTTGCCATTTTTTAGTCCTGCCAGAAAACTGAGGGTTGGGCTCTGTGCAGCCCTGATGACCATTCTGGGAACAGGGAAATCTCAAAGCTGGCTGTGTTTGCTGGGGAGGCACTGGGAAGGCCTTGTGACCATTTGAACAAAAAATTATCCCATCTCAGCCTTGGAATCATAGCTCTAGAAAAACCACCCATGACACAAAACATGCCACTGAGATGACACAACACGTGCCACTGAGATGACACAAATCATGCCACTCCAGGCAGGGCAAGCCAAGAGCAGCAGTGAAGTGACTCAGCAAGGAGAAATTTCTGCAGTTACCTCTCCATCACCTCTGGGGTGTGAGCTGGCAACAGATCCTGGTCCTGCACGGGAGCACAGTCTGGCACCAGGCTATAGGCACTGGCAAGGGCAGGCTGAGAACGGCCTTAGGCAAAGAAAGAGAAGTGATCTGGCATCAAGAGGGAATGTACCACTGGAAGCAGGCAGTATACATGAGCACTGAAGTGCAGCATGAGCCTCAGGCCACACAGAGACTGAAGGCAAGACAAACTTGGAATGGTTTTTAAGGCTTTGGGAAATGAAATAAAACTTAAAAAAACCCCATCCTGACATACAAGTAGAAAACAGCAACAAGTGCCAGGAGTTTGAGTTAATAAAGCACGTGCTGTGATCAGCCTCATGGAGGACACGAGATTGCTGTGACCCACACACACACCAGCTTATCAGCAGGAAGTGAGGGTGGAGGACAGAAATCTGCAGACTGATGAGGTCAAAACAGCCCACCTGCAGTACTTCTGGCCCAAGAGGAAAGTCTGGATGTGTGAAATTTGTAACAGATTTTGAACAGCAGGTCAGAAATATCTTTCTCAACGAGTTTCCCTAGCAGTCTGATGGCCAAGCTGCACTAGCAAACCTGCATTGAAGTGGTTTGGAGAAGACACTGCTCTCCCCAGGAGTGAGTTTCCATCCACTGAGGCCTACATCACTGGTCCAATTCTGCTGACCCCACCTGGATGATTTTTGGGATTTTCTTTTATTCAACACCACTCCAAAAAAAAAAAAAAAAAAAAAAAAAAAAAAAAAAAAAAAGCTGTAGCCTCTGGCCTGTTTCCTTGGTTCTGCAGCCTGCTTAGCTCATGCTTCACTCATCAACACCTGGCTGCTGTGCCCTTGGGCACAGTGATCTCACCTTGCTGATGTTCTTCCTCCCTGCTCTGAGGAAATCACACTCAAGGAACAGGCTGGGAGGCAGTGTTCCTTTTCTTCTATTCATAGCTGTCTTAATCACACCTTTTATTTTTCCCTATGTGGTGTTCATTATGCTGGTTCATGAATTTCTTAGCTCATCAATTCAGAATTCTGTTCAAACTCAGTCAAAATACCAATCTAAACCGCTCAATGTGCTGGCTGAGCTTAAGTTAGAATAAGAATTATTAGAACAATATGACAGTCATCACATCAAGCTGCTGAGAACTGGGAGTAGGCAGGGAGCCAGAAAGTTGCTTTGCTGCCCTAAGATCTCCTCGCTTGTTTAGCAAGTAATTTTTCAAGGTTTGTATGTCAGAAATTCTCTGAAACAAAAGGGGTGCATTGTCAAATGTGGCTTCTTTGCTATATCCAAGGGACTAAGAGCCTTTCTATGAAGTACAATAAAAGAATTGCTAATTTCAAGTTCTCTCCTACCTGGCATCAATTTTTCCTGACACTAAATGACAGAAAACCACATGGCACCCACCTCTGTAGTGTATTCCTAGACAACTTTCCCTCAGCCTCTAACATTCTTTGAATATCTGTGAGAAAACCAAACAAGTCAAAGGTCATTTTTCTGTAAATGCCTGCTAGTGCCAAAAGCCTCTCCAGCCCAAAGGTTCCTTTTTATTCCAATCCCAAAAATTACTAATCCAGAAAAAGTTAAAATATATAACATACCTTTTTAACCTCTAGTACTAAATAAAAAAGAACAAAAGAACTGAATACCATGTCCAATACCTCATATACTTGGCTATTCTGGCTAAGTCTTCTATCACATCTCATCACATGCATCAAATAGTAATGCATATGATGGGACTGCACAGGTAATCCTTCTTGTGTTTACAGAGACTGTAAAGAAAAATTTCTATAATAAAAATATTTTATTGTAAACTATGTATATTTACCTGGTTTTTGGAGTGGTCCTAAATCATTATCTCCCTATGTTTCAAAAAAAAAAATTGTGGTAACTTTTTCATTTACTTCAGACAAAAACTAGTTCAGATTATATTAAAACTAGTTATTGGAATTATTCTGATGTGGGAAAGCTTTTATCAAAATGGAGCCAAGTTTTCAAGTTGACTGTAGGTCAATACTTGCATGAGATAAATACAGGAGCTGTATGAACCTGCCCAAAAGCTAAATTAAATGTAACTGGATTTATAGCTGTCAAGCAATCACATGAGACTATATTGTTATTGCAGAGAACCTGAGGAACTGTCTCAGTTCAAATAAATTGAAAAAGAGTAAATTAAAACTGGCTGCAGTAAAATTAAGACAAAAATTTGCATTTTAATATGAAAATAAAGATAATAACATCAGGGAATCTTTTCTCACACATAGGCACAGAGAAAATATACAAGAAAAAAGTCCTCTTCTTCTTGATGCTTTACAACACTGTTACCGTACACCCATCTCCATCTAGATGGGTTGTTCTGCTGTTGTTCCTGCCCTTCAGCTCAAAGCATCCATTTGAAATGTGAAATGTTCCTTCCAGAAGCACTCGCATACCCTTTGGAAGCTCCAAAGATACCAGGGACTGTGCTTCCCTTCCTCATCCTGCAGCACTGACATCCTATGGAGCATCACTACAAATGTATTAGCTTCAGAAACTATTCTCATTTTAGGAACTGCCAGCAGCAGCAATCACTTTATGTTTTTTCCAGTGGATTTCCTACCTCCTTCTCCTTTATAAATAAAATTCAAGCAATATCTATTCCTCAGAGAACATGTAAAATACTCAAATGTAAAGTATGCCTGTTCAAATCCCATCTTACCTGGCAGTTGGGTAGGAGGAGGGTAGGAGGAGGGTGTTTGCACAACTGCTGTCAAGACCAAGTGAAAGCAGTTCAATACAGAGCTAGCATCTTCAGCTAGAGAGGAACTCCCTGCAGCTATGTGCTGTGATCTCTTGAAATATGTGCTGTGGAATATACTGTTCAATCAAGAATTTTAATAAAATCTTACCTACTTTCCTGTCTTCTAAATGTGGCTTTCCTGTCCTTTAGACAAAGAAAACCCCAGATACATATGTATCCTCTGTGCTGGTCCTGATTATTCACTCTAGATTTTTGCTTTTAAGAGACCAAAAAGAGAAGAGTGAGCTTTGTAAATGTTGAAATACTGCCAACAGTGCTCTACCTTTCCTTCTTCAAGCACACAGAGAAAGGTATCCCTGGGTGTTGTATCTGTGTTTAGGAAGAAAACAATAAGAGAGAAGTGAAATACTTTAAACTCCGTGGTTCTCCACGTGGCACAAAGAACAAACACAGGAGGGGCAAAGAAAACCATCACACTGGTGTGTTTGTGGAGCACCTGGGGCTCATCCCTCTGACTGGCCCCAGAGAGAAGACAAGTTTCATAAGCATGACATGAAAAAGTCATGAACTCATCTCACCATGAGTGAAGATGATTTGACTGCAGTTTTTCAGAGCAAAAAGCAGCCCTTGCACTTTTTGGAGCACAGGAGGAAATGAATGCCAGCATTTCAACCACACGCTTCACCTCCCTCCTTCCTCTGAACCAAGTAGCAACCCTACTTCTCTCTTTCCCCAGGTGCCTCCCTGTGAGGGAGGGAATTGCTGGGGTGAAGGAGTGAAGGCCATGACCCCTCAGGACAGCTCCTGGTGCGTGCAGCTCGTTCCTGGCCAGCTCACCTCAACCCACTACCCTCTCACCAGTCTGATGGCAAAACCAGCAGTGACATCAGTACTCCTCACTGACCACCCAAGCTCAGCCCTCTGGCCCCTTGCCCTGGGATCAAGGAACATCCACAAACTCATCCAGTGCCAAGAAACATCTGCCAGGATTTCCCCATCACTCACAGCCATGTTAAGGGGGTGACTCCCCTCCCTTAAAGGGGGGATCTCTACGAAGGTCCTGTCCTTGTCCTGCAGCTCTCTCAGCAGAGGGAACAGCCACCTCTGTTTCCCCAAGGGATTTAAGTCATAGATCTGGGAGATTAGAGACTCTCCTGGAGCTTGAGTGAAAGCTAAATATAGGAGCATCAGACAGGGATGACAAATAGACCTACCCACGTAGCTCAGTGACTAAGAAAAGAGCAACTTATCTTCCTACAGATTCACCAGATCAACTCAGAGCTTGCCTCTTCCCTCAACACTCCTTTGGCAGATGAATGTGTATCTCAGACATAGCATCTTTGCCTCAGGTTTAATTTACTTACCTCTTTGGAGTTTCATCTGCTTTTCTCAAGGTTCTTCTATAGAAACAAACTCCAAATCAAACTATACACTGATGGTGGGTTTTTATTTTTCCGTTCAGTTCTATCCCTTTCTATGAAGTAGACAAACCCTTGCTCTGTGTAACGCTGGTCCTTGAAAAGCATGCTAACAACTTGGCAAGGCCAGTGTAACTCCTGCAAAGTCTATGCCATAATTTTTCCTAATTCATGTGGCTGTTTTTCTAACACTTCCATGTAGAAGTGTTGAATTTGGCATTGAATTTAACCTGTTGGGACTTCAATCATTGTGGGCTATCAAGTCACCATGCCTTCATTACTCAAATTCCATCTCTGGCCTTTTTTTTCCTGGTAATTCAGTTTCCTCTTTGCACTGTAAAATCCACGGTGCAAGTTTTCAATGTAGTTCAACAACAGCTCAACACTGCTAGGAAAGGTCAAATTTTCTACAGGATCCATATGCACTCACTTATATCACTGTAAATTCCACCCAGCCAAAGGACAGTCCTGTTTTCTCTGGAAATGGATCACTTCACACTGACATGCACTCTCACCCTGATTTCCCCACTTGCACTCCCTGCAGAGAGCACAGCTGCCACGGTGCAAGTGGCCAAGGCTCAGCAGGACTCAGCTGGGCTCATTCAAAGCACCCTAATCCCTACACACACACTTTTTGGGGAAGGAATTGTGACATTCCCAACTGTGTTATATCCTCTTCCCTTTTGCTGCTCATCCTGACACTGAGATTCTCCTGGAAGAACGGAGCAAGTGCTCTGCAGCACTACCAGAAATCAGTTAAGGAATAACAGGTGACTTCTCTGTTAAAGGATTCATTGACAATATTTTCCACCTATATACCTCTCATAAGGGAATACTTTGGCAAGGATAAAAACAGACATTCTTTCAGTTTATTTTCTGATGTTCTGGAATTCAGTAAGATAGGGAGTTCAAGTTCCTCAATTTCAACAGTTATTAAAGGATCTGCCGTCCCTGGAGTTCCAGTTAATTTTTCTATTTGTTTAAATATTTTATTTCCACCAGAGCCCACAGCAGTGAATTCCAAAATTAATTACATGGAATGGCAAAAAAAAAAAAAAATCTCCTTTTGATTAAAAACTGCTATCAGGTATCATTGCAGCTGCAGGGGAATTATGAATAATAGTCAATGTCCATTTACATTGTTTCAGATTCTAGAAGCACCTGTACTTACAGCTTGCCACTTTATTGGAGAAATTTAAGAGCATTAATCTGATCATTTATAGATTTAAGTATTTCCACTTTAAGCTCAATGAAGAAATACAGTAAATTATGGTAACTGAAGTCTCATTCTGCTCAATGTTGGCAAGCATCTGGAGATAAAGCAAATCTTGACATAGTCATGGCCTTTTTTCTTATGGAAGTAGCCCCCAAAAGCCACAAAGCTGATGGGATCAGGTTCACAGCCACAAAGACCCTGCTACTTTACAATACTTCTTTCTCTAGTGTGACATATTATTACCCTTTGAGAGGAAATCCTGAAGCTACTTACACCTTAAACTTGTTCAAGTGACTTTGCAATGCTGATGAAGCCTAAACCAAACAACAGAATGCAACAGCTTATTTTTAAATCTTAATACTGTATATATCCATCTGCAAATAAACAACATCACCCAGCAAGGCTGGCTTGAAGGCTGCTGAGTTTCCTTCGGGGCTGTTCTGTCCTGTATCACAGCAGCTCCCACCTGGTGGCAGCACAGTCACACACACAGGCCCACACATGGGAAAAAGAGAGTTTAAAAATTTAAAAAAAAAAAAAATTGCCTGTCACCTATGTGGAATGAATTCTTTTATTTTTCTCATGCTTTTGTGTGTTGCCAAGTTTCCTTTTCCTATGGAAACTCCCATCATTAATACACAAAAGCAAGATTTGAAATCCTGCCTGATCCACTTGCCCCTGAAGGTGTTTAACAGGAATACCTTATTGGTGTGTAACATTTGGCTGAGAAACTCTTGTCTAAGCTACTTGAAATGCAATTTTTCTGTTGGATCTCTCTCACTAACTATTCTAATTCCCAAGGATCACTAAAATGGGTCTAAGAAAGTAATGCTCTAATAAACCACTGCAATTGCCTGTTAGACAGTCATCCCTCTATTTAATTATAGCTTAAAGTAATTTCTTATTCTAAGCATCCCCTTATTTTCCAAAAATCTGCCACTTCTTCATGGTGACCACTGATTCTTTGTCCTTAAGATGATGACTGGATATTACATGACCTTCAAATCACAGAGTGAACAGTGAAAATAAATATCCTTCCACATAGTGTTTCTGTATTGATGTATTTCATGAATGCAATCACATACCTTTAATAACTAAATTTAACTTTTATTAAGCATGACTGCACAAAGGAAGAGACAAAAACATTTTATTTATTTTAATTTTATTTTGAAACTACTGACCTCACTTTTAGGGCTAAAGATGTCCCAGGTAAAACTAAGTTGAAAGGATGAAACAAAGTGCCATGAATCAGTAACTGAAAAGCATTCTTGTGCCATAAAGGAAAATAAATCATATTATGTTTTTCTGAACCAAAAAAAAAAGAAAAAAAGCAAAAAAATTGTATCCAGTATATGAAGATACAGTTTGGATCAGAGCGTAATTTAGAACATCAGTTTCTTCTGAATTCTATTTCTTGGTTAAGGAAAACCCCAGACCCCTTTGTTGCATATTTTTTTTTAAGAACTAATAAAAGGAAAATAGGAAAATGCAACTTTTAATTACAGACAAATAAAGTCACGCCCCTTAATTTATGGGTTTTTAGACAGAAAATGAACAACTAAGCCTAGATTTGCTTCATCTTTCATGTATCTTGTGATAAACCTGTTCGGAAGTATTATTAAAATGAAAATTGCATCCTGATTTACATCAGTTTCTTTTATGACTGAACTTGTCTGCTCTAGGCTAGCAAACCTCAGCTTTTTTTAGAAACACAGGAACATTTTCCAAACTGTATTTCAGCACACTTGTACTCATATTAAAGAACAGTCTTGCAAAACATGCATACAATACAGAACTAATTTTTAGACTAGTAATCCCTCATCCTCTGAAAGACTTCTAGAAAAACTTAATCATTCAACAAAACAAGCTTGTGGAGCTGATAAACAAAATTTCCTTTTTCATGCTGCTTTTCAGGCTCGTCAGTAATACACTGAGAATCCACCTAGCCAAAAGAAGTAAGATGAAAATCAGAATGCATTCTTAATGTTTTCCTATATAACACAGCTAAGAAAAAGTCTTGAAGAGTTCTGAGTTTTAGATCATGCAGGAATTTCAGTTCCATGCCACACACTGCAACAAGAGCCAGGGCTCCAAAATGCTTTATCTCATGGTTTGCCATGATTTTAGAACACTATTCTACAATGAATTCAAAAGCATTACAGGCAGTATTTGATGATCTAAGATGTCCTGGGATTTTTCAGATGCAGTGGAGGAAATCCTGATCCAAGGCCTACACATCAGCTTGTTATAAAAGACAAACACCAGCAGAAGTGAGTGTATTACCTTCCTAAATCCAAGGATAACTGAATTTTAACATGAAAATAGAAACACTTTGGCCTAAGGCAGTATATCAAAACATACTCTAAAAAAATGCCTTTTAGAAATAAATGCCCTTGGTGTTTTTGCTGTTGTCCCTCTTTTCAAGGGTGTCCCAAACCCCTACTTTATGGGCTGCAGGGTGGGAGAGGCAAAGGGAGTGTGTGTGTAGCACTTTTACTCCTGCATTCACTAATTCCTCATCCTCTTTTTAATCAAGAAACTCTACTTGTCCTCTAGGAAATCCAGTGGCCTGCAGAGGCCCTTAGAGAAAGAAAGGTAGGATGTCTAATAGAGTAGGAAGCTAGAGGAGAGTTTTCTCATGAAACCCTCCTGGGTCTTGAGAAAACTGTCCTCCTGTCTGACCCCAGCACATCTGCTCTGAAACGAGCCACATTTCTGTCTGCCTAGAAAGGAAAATCCACCTCAAACCACAGCAAGCAAAAACAAACAAAAATGCACTGCATTCAGGAAAATGTAGCTACAGCTACTTAACAGAGAGAATAGAAAATTTTAACTTCCAAAAAAAGTGAAGTTACCTTTACAATCTCTCTCACCTTAAAACCATGGAGAGCTCTCTTTAAAAACGCTAAATATTTATACACACAAAATTAAAAAAAACAAGCAACAACTAAGCAGACTACAAAAGCAGTGTATCAACAGTAGTAAATGATTACATAAATAAAAGTTCATATGCTTTAAATTTAACCCTACAGTGCTTTTGATAATTTTCAAATTGAATAATCCTTTCAACACTCTTAACTAACTCTGCTGGAGTACTCAAACTCCTCAAAAAAAACAACCAACAAAAACCCCCACAAAAATAAAACAAACAAACAAACAAATTAAAAAAACAAATAAAAAAAACCCCACCCCACTGCACAAGTACTTTAAAATTTATACCCTTACCTGATTCCATGCATATGGCTTCTCATACCAGGTAGGATCAATTATGTCTCGAGGCTTTGATTTGCAGATTAAACTGAAATTACATAAATACAGCCTTGAGAAATACACTTGTATTTGGTTCATTACAAAGACAAAGAATTTTTTTATATGAGATACAACCTGGTATTTACAAGGTGTCTATGCTAAAGGAAATATTAAATTTCCCTCTTAATCTAGTCTGATTTTTCACTTCTCTGTACTTTGCCTATCCAGTGGAGTAAGTCAAAATAGAAATTTTCACAGGGACGTATCATGTATCAGAATGTATCTTCTTCTAAAGAAAATAGAGTATTTTTTACAAAGCACTAGAATTTGCAACTGTAATTTATTCCTTAAATTTTATGTATGCTTACTCAATAGAATGCATAATATAGCTATTTTTAGGGTATTTTGTTTTGCATGACAACTCAATTACTATAGATTGTCTGTCTGCTCCAGTTATTTCCTCAAGCTGTGCAAAGTACAACAGTAGCAGACATTAATTAATTCTGTCTAGATGTGTTTTTCAAAAACTGATTTTAGTCTTAAGTAGTGGTGACATGTTGTAAATACAATTAGCTTTTGAAAAATGGAAAACAGTTATGAAAGATTTTTCAGGCTAAATTTTTACCTATGTAATTGAATTAATAAATGTTTTTTCCAAAACAGAAAGTGCAAGTGGAAAAAAAGCATTGAAAACCAAGAAAGATTTTACGTAAGGGAAAAGAAGAAATCATTACAATAATCAGACTGTTTATTCCTTCAAATAAAGACATACAAAAATAATATAAAATAAAAATTTAAATAAAAATATCTGTAGGATGCTTGGAGGACAACCAATAAATGTGCAAAAATTCCAGGAGAAAAGGCTAGCACAGAAAGGTAGAAAATCCTGAAGACAAGGAGCCCGGGGCTGATGAGAGTGACCGAGTCAGGCTGGAGGCGCTGACTGAGCTGGGAACACGTCAGTGCCCAGGACCTGTGCCAAGGTCTGACCCTTCCCCTCCCAGTGCCTGGAGATGTCTGAACAATCAGCCCAAAATAGGTGCCCAAACTGCAGCAAGTATTCACATGTCTGAACAAATAGCAGTGACATTTTAGTGCCTTCAATTCAGCATGTAAGTGTTGATGCCCCAGCATGAGCTGTTACTGTCACAGTCACCTCCAGACAGGGGTTGTGGCCTTCCCTCTTTCTGCCTATCCACGTTCCTTGACTTCTCCATTGCTTGTGCTCTTTTAATTTCATTCCTAGTGCCTCTAAAGGTAAGGCTGACTTGTTAATTTACAATGGAATGCATCCAAATTTTATTTGGAGTTTCGGAAATAGGAAATATGGGTGTTTGCTTTTAACTTAAGGCAATTTAATACGTTTTTTTTCCCCACAGATAAGAGAGCAAGTACTTTGAAAAACAAGGAGCACCTGAAAAATTAGCATCAACAGCAGCTCTGATAATCATTCTGATAACCCTGGATAAGAGCAGGGTTCTGATCTTTATCACCACAATGAACTGCCTAACTTTGACATCCTGCAGTTACTTCATCAAAGCTCTATTGGCAAAAAGAAAGGTCCTATTTCTTAGGATGAGGCTGATAAAAGTTATGTTATGGCCTCTAGACCAGGCCATATCTTTTTAAGATAGTTTAGTAGAGAGCCAGGTCAGGATGAGAAAAATCTCCTGATGATACAGACAGCACTAAAATTCATGCTGAGTGTACAAATAAGGGAAGATTTTTCACATTATGCTCAGCAGGTACAGACAGAAGGAGCTGTTCTGGGATAGTTCACTAAACTACAAGCTGAAAAATCTCCAGGCTGGCTACACTGAATCACAATGGTCTTTTCAGAACCACTGCTTCACTTCCAAGAAGGAGGGAGGCTTGCAGGGAAAAAAGGCAGGTGACCTTACTTCAGTTCCTAAATTTGCCTGGGACTTCCAATTCACTTGGCACCTGTTCTGCACAAGTCTGCTGAGGGAGGAAAGGCAGCACACATGATTCAAATTTAATATACAGGAAGAAAGAATTCTAAATCCTTCTGCACTGTTATGACATAGGACTCAATTAGCTTTGTCCTGGGTGCAAAATCCAAGGATACATAAGAGTTGATATCCTGTATAACAGGTTTTACAGTCTAGGTTTTATGACTCTCAAGTGATTTGGCTTCCCTGAAGAACCAGTGCTACCACAAGAAGTCTAAGGTTGTTTAGTATACTGCTTTTAAAAATAAACAAAATAAATGAAATGCATCATTACATGAAAGCATATATTATTTTTCCAAAGCCTAACCTGAGCTATGCTTCAAGCAATCATTAATTTTTGCTGAGACTGTGAAACAGAAGATCTTATTTCTACAAAATGATTACCATAGAAGCTTCTGACGAATATCCTCCTGCAGCTGTGCCACTTGCTCTTGTCCACAGACAAGAGCTTGCTCACAGAGCAGCTTATTCATGGCTGTCCTCAGACTGTTTATCTGTAAAACACCAGTTACAGAATATAAAGCACTTTAAACCAGCATAAGGTCTGTATTGTATTACACTGACATGAAGGTGGTTGTGGCAACCACATCACTGAACTTCAATTGGAATAGTATTTCCATAAGTAAAAACATCAGAAATTTCAGAAATGCTTCTTCCTGCAGTTAGCTGCACCTCTGGTGGTCAATGATATTGATATTTCAGCCACATGGTATCACAATTTTTAAGGTTACTCAGATATGCCATAAAACATACAGGCTACCACTTACCTGGACTTTTTCCAAAGCAGAATTCCTTCTGTGAAAGTTGTTTTTTGTTTGTTTTTTTTTTTCTCTCTGTCCATAATTTTTCACATATACAGCAGCTTTGTGTTACCATTCTGACTAAGGCATCATGAACACAGCCAGCACACCCAAGTCAGTGCTTTCAGAAAATAACAGCTCACAGATGTGTGCATCAGAATGTCCACTGTGTCCTTGGAAAACCTCCAGGAACCACCCTAAGCACCTGTTTCACACACAGACTTACCCAGGGCATGTCCTTCACTGTCCCAGGCATGTGTCAAATACACTGTCCTGCACTGTTGTGTACATGCTTCCTTCTGACAGAGCTCACTCTCTGAGCTGCAGAAGGCAGTAATGAGGAATGTAGGGGTTTTATTGTTTGGCTGATTTGCTCTGAGATGCATCTCAATACAGATGACTTATCAGAGCTGTAAAATCAAACTGAAGCCTGCAAAGCAGCAATGCTCTGCTTGTTAGTAAAAGCCATGGCAATCATAAGAACAAAACTAGTAAGTGCAAAACTGATTTTATTTTGAGAAGTGTGTAACATTCTATGTTATCTTATTTGTTCAGAGCAGGGGGCAACTGCTTCTTCTGATAAAAATCCAAGAGCATAAAAAGGGAGCACACTGAAAAACCCCAATAAACAAACAAAACTACAAAAAAACCCCAAACCCCACAGTCCAAACAATCTTTTCTATTAGCACTAAGAGTTAACAAGCTCAGATGCACTGACTTATGCTGAATTCCTACTGTAGTGAAAACTCTTTATGCAAGTTTTACCTCTGTTATGTCTTCCAGTCCAAACTGCACATCAAATGTCACCTCCATATCATTTGCTGGAAACAGTGGAGCCCCAGATGTCTGACTCCAACCCAAACCACACAATACACCAGTGAAGTACTTGCCACTTTTATCAACTCTACATGAAAAAGAAAGAAAACAGGCTCATTAAGAGATGAAGAAATGAAACTCTTATGAAGACAGACTTAAATTAATTTGTCTAAGCCATCCAAAGCAAGACGTGTTTGAAAGAAGCTAAAACAATTGAGAGGCATTCACACTCAGTCATACTGGTTTATAAAATATACAGTGATGATACAAAACTGAAGCTCTGATTATAAAAACATATACTCATAAAACTTACTATAAAATCATACATAAGCAAAATTAAGGAAAGCAAGCTTCACTATTTTGAAATGAATGTCTGCAAATACCAGAAATTCAAGAAAACACAACAGAGCTCAGCTTTTACAAAAAATTATGCAAGTTCCTCTTCTCATGTAGATTTAACATTCCCAGTTTACCATTCCATCTTCCCAGGCTTCCAGCACAACTGTCAGGAGCTGTAATGTCTTATCATGAGAGGAGACTCTGCAGTATTCATAAGCATATGAACAAGTTATATTACCTACATTCTAAACTAAAACTCATAAAAAAATACCAGGAAGAGAATACATAAAATGCTAAAAGCAAATAAATAATATCTGTCAAAAATTTGTGAGGATCCTAAAGAAAATAATAAAAGACCCACCATTTTAAAATGCACAAATACCTAAGTTCTATTGCAGGAGCAAACAGCATACTGAGGAGTGCAAGCAGGCCATGAATAGGTGGCATCAAAGATGTTTCACCTAAAATCACGGACCCTGGCAGCAAAAGAAAAAAAATCACTCTAAGGAGCATTTAATGAAAATGACACCTCAAAAAGATGTAACACAGAACTACAGTGACATATTTACTCATAGATTACTCATATAAAACAAGCAGTCTAGAGAAACCATCCAAACGTTTTTGTTAGGCATTACCAGCTGCAGTTACTGATACATCAGTGGCCACCAAGAGCTGCTGAAAGGGATCTTCTGCACCATCATGGACAACAATGGAGTTTATGCTGTCCTTATGTATGAAAACATTTCTGGGGAAGAAATATTTTCAACAATAAAAACCTCAAAACTCATAAAAACATATACATAAAAACATTTTAAATTCACAACAAAAACTCAGAATAGTTGCTTACTGTTAGCAGATTTAAATGACAGTTAATAAATAATCTCTTTGTGAGACAATAATGCACCTTAAAACTACTCCAAGATTTTAAACAGCAATAGCATGTGAATTAATGCAATACAAGCTTGACTCCTTCAGTGTTTTCAATGAGTAAAAATTCTGGAAAAATCTGTGTAGGAGTAACTATGTGGTTTTTGTCCAGTTTATTTATTGAAAATAATAGATAAGAACATGACTATACTTCCCAATAAGTCTTCTCATACCTGAACTGGGATATTTTGGTCAGACTGTAGCATTTCAGCTGGTAAGGACTGAAAGGACCAAAAATCGTTACCTTGAAAAAAAAGGGAGAGAGACACATTTGAGTTGGCCAGCACCTGGATCTCTTCAAATCTCAGTGATTTATAAATTAGAACCAAACACATTTCAGCATGTACTGAACAACACTGAGCTGCTCAATTGATAATTTGACACTTCAGTTTCACTCATCTAAAGCAAACTTTGCTTGTTGAGGCACTTCACTAAAATTATCTATTTTCAAAGGTGCTGCAGATTCCTGATTTTCCTCCTGCTTAAAAACATGAGTTCAGACTTCATAGATCACTGAAGAAAATCAGATAATTTTATTTATCTGACAAGGTCTTTAATCTTGAAAATATCTCACTTTATGAAGTGGGCAGTTAAACAGGTTTACTCCTGTGGATAAATGCAGCATGATTAGGTGCTTGAAAGCCTGAAATTTTGTCACATCTGAACTGGAAAAATAATCAGCATGTAGGTGAGGCCCAACTTGTAATCACAATGCAGAACAGGACACACATCTTCCTGTTTTATATTCCAACTTGGTAGTGACTAGATAGCTCAAAACACATTTCTGATTTTGGCACTGGCAGAGGAAAAGCATCATTACCATTAGTTACTGGAGTGTTCACTGATGCATCTATCCCAGCTGCTTACCTATCACTAGCTGATGAAGAATCAAACATTGTGTACAGTAAAAACCATGTTTAGATTTTCTGAAAAACTGACAGGGTTATAAACTTGCTCTTTTGCTATGGCTTATATAATGAAGACTACCATGTACAGAAACATTGCATTCTGCTGTTCAGTTTTATCTCTGTTCTGCTTGAGTTCAAAGTGCTGTCTTATTAGAAGAGCAGAATCACTTAGCTCTCAGGCTGTACTTCAAAACTCTGTTCAAGGCTGCAGCAGACCAGTCTGAAACAGTGTCACACTATGGCTTTCTAGCAACAGAAAGCAAAATGAATGAAATGCATCAAATAGAGCTTCGTTATTTGTGGCACTTTCGGTCCTCATCTCCATTCTAACAATGTGAGAAGCAGGATCATGTGGTGACAGGCCAAAACCATCACTCAAGTTACCTTATGGGTTGGTGCATCAGATTTCTTTTCAGAAAAGCACTTCAACAATCTTTCAATGAGATGCTTTTCTTCCTGTCTTGCAGATACAGGCGTTTGCTCTTCTTTCTTTGCTTCATCCAAAAATAATCCCTTGAGCAAATCATGGCTTTGCTATAAAATAAAGGAAGTGTTAAAGTGTTGAACAATTATTTCTTAAAAAATTTTACAAAGCAGGTCCTACACAAGATATACTCACATACAAAGACAAAATACAATGTTCTGATGACTCTTCAAATTATATAAAACGTCAAAATGGAGGAGAGTTAAAATTATGAAGAAGTTAACAGTTTTTCAGTTTTTAGTAAGACTGAACAGTTCAACTGAGGAAATCCTTTCCCAAGAAGCATCTCTTCCAGAAGGGGTCTCAAAGCAGCAATGCTTTTGGCCAACAGCTCAATATGCATTATGCACACATATAAAAATACACTGCCCTATCCAAGTATTAACCTTGCCACTAGTCAAGCTGCAGCTCGGCTGCTCAGTTCAGCCAGAACTGAATTATAAACCAGAGCAAGACGAGCAGCAGCAGCTCTGTCAGTACACACCTGTGAGTCGTGTGACTCCTCTGCCAGCTCAGCGTGGCGCTCCCTGATGAGCACATCCCGAATGTTCACCAGGCCGCTGTGGCCCGAGTGCCGGAACACATCCACGTGCAGGACGCCGTGCAGCAGGGAATAAACCTCCACCAGCAGCGTGCAGCCGCTGACCAGCGAGGCAAACCTCTGGCTGGCACTGCAGCTCCACGGCTCCCCGCACACCAGGGATCGGGCAGAGGGACACATCTTGCAGATCTTGAACTCCAAAGCCTAGAGCAGAAACATCGGGAACAGCGCTTGCCTGACTAGAGAGCCAGCGAGGAAATATTTCACTCCCTCAACAAACTGTCTGAATTAATAACTATGAATTATTTCATAATTACTGTGGTGGCTTTTGTTAACTCCTAAGGCTGCTGTAAAGCTACTGGCATAATTCCTACTCCATCACTGCCAACACATGACAGCTCACGTATCTTCAGTATAGTACATAGCTGCTAAGGAATCAGAGCAAACAGTGCATAAAGGATAATTTGGTAGTAATTCACTATTCATAATGAAATCTTAGGAGCACAGAGATGTCTTCTCTGGAAAAAAACTTAAGTCTACAACTGTTTTCAACTAAGTTAACAGAAAACTTGGTAAGACCACTACGGCTCTTCTGTCCCTGGCAGGCAAGAGTATTTAAGTTCCCATGTCCACAATCACTACCTGTAATTGTGTCTTTGAATGAATTTACAGGAGAAACCCTGGGTTTGTTCTAGCTAGTCATTAAAAGATCAGGCCTGAAGCAGAAATACATTTCCATTTAGCATGTGTGCAGAAAACACAAAAAAGGATGCTTCTTGCCAAAATTATTTTTTTACATCAATTACAAAAGAAAACCAAACAAAATTAGCCCTGCAAAGATCTAATCTTATTTCTACTGGTCCATTTCTCATTTTCATCATTAAATGCTTCTGAAAATAGAATTAGTATGACACAACTGTTTCTATTAGCTTAAAAAGTGAGCACTGAAAACCTGAATTATATTTAAAGTATTTGTACATCTACCTCAAGAGAATTATTTCTCTGAAAAACTAGCTATTAAATCCCTCTCATTTGATCCAAAGATCATTAGATCTATAACACTTATATGTAATCATCAAGAGAATTCTGTCTGAAAAGATCCCAGGAAAACCAGCAGTTCAGAGAACAGCAAAGCAGCATGAAAAAATCCCACAGCTTTACAAAATTAGGAATTCTCTACAATTAAATACACCGTAGTTCAAGTACACATGAGAATTTCTGCTCTGTAAATACACACACTTCTGGAATTTTATTAGTGAAGGTGATTTGAAGGTACTTCCATCAGCAAAATATGTATTATTTAAGTATTATTCTGAAAAGCATCCTGACTTGAAGTTCACTCCTGTTTGTCACGCCAGACACAAAATACCCAGCAAGCCACAGCCAACAGCATCACCCTTACCTGGAAAGGAAGCCCTTGAAGACACCTTGGAATCTCTTTTAGTTTATTTAAAGGCACTTCAGATCTATTGCCATAATCCACAAAAAAAACCTGTAAAAAGAATCAAGAGTATCTGCAAAGACTTCACAACATTAAAAAAATCTATCTTTAGTGGCAAGAAAAGTAATGACTTGAATTAAAAAATTACAGTACAACAAATCTTATCAAGTCACATGGAAGCAAATTCAAAGTCTAGAAATTATGCAAATGAAGTCATATCAAAAAGAATACATCAAATTTTATCACATCTATTATTTGATCCCTTGGCGTAAGTATCTGCTTCTAATGCAAATAATCCCCTAAATCTAGAAAAGGCAAGTTTCTCTGAAAGACTAAATTCTCTCCCCACATTAAGATCTGTGTAACCTTCTTCAGTGGGAGATACTACCAAAAACTACTTTTAGCTAAGCAAATGTGAACATGTATTCAGTGACTGTTCATAAACTCAAATGAGAAAGTGATGAGATTAGCACTCCTATTCACTCGTTTTTCATTACTTTAAACCATGACAATATTCAGTATTAATTCTATAGCGGTGACACCCAGACAGGTTAAAAAATAAACGGAATTCAAAGGCCAATCTTTAAAAAATTTTAAAAATCTGCCCTAAAACTGCTGAAAAATATTGGCCTGAAAAATCAATACCAATCTTGAACTGTGGCACTAATTTCCATTACTCATATCAGCACAAAGCCAAAATATTCAGATGCGTTTGTTGATGATCTAGAACTCAGCAGCATAAACACTGTTCAAAAAAAAGCCACGTTTTCAGATTCACCAGAGGTTTTGGTCTTTATTTTATTTCACCCTGCAAGAGCTTCTCAATTTAATACTAGAAATTGCTGTGTTCTGTAAAAGAAACAAATTAATCTATTGTGGCCAGAGTGATCTGTAGAAAAAATAAATTTAAAAAAGGCAGCAAAGCTCTGAGATTGTTAACCCAATTACATGCTACCGATTCAATATGACACAGCACATTACCTCAGCAAGAGCTCCACGAACATACAGAACATGAGCTCTGTAGTATCCTCTCTTTCCCAGATAAGTGAAGGGTGCCAGACAAAGCACATCTACACATGGAGGCACTGCTAAATCCACCAGGTTCTGATAGTCGATTTCAGCACTTAGAGCCCGGAGCACGGCTGTGTTTTTTTCATCTGTCCTGTAACCCCAGAAGTGTCCAACTTCTACTACCTGCAAGTATAAAAATTAGACAATAACAGATTTCATATTATTCTTCCTCAAATACAAACCACATCTTAGCAAAATACATGAACACACTCCTACTCCTGACACAACAGTTTACACACACTGCAACAATGTAGTGAACATTTCTATTTCATAATTTGGTTTTTTTGGAAAATGTTTTATTTTCTGTGCAACACACTTTTCATCTAAACAGATTCTGAGATAAGCATTACTAAAATACAGGGACTGTTTTCATTTTCCTAAACCAAGATAACATATAGAAAATACAAGATAGACAGTTGACTAGACAGGTGCACAGATTTGGTGCACCCTTTTTTATTCATGACAGAACACCAATCGGTACATCAGCAGTGTCACTGCTATGATGAGCCATATCTTAGGGAACTGGTGAGAACATACACCTATTTAAAGCCAATTCAATAAAGCAAGTAATCTTTTGAAATGTGTATTCAAACTTTATACTGAATGCTTGTGATAAAAAACAATCTTTATTTACAATCATTAATGCTCACATATTACAACAGAAGTAGCCAAGTGATTGCAATGGGTCTGATCAAATTCCCTAACATTTTTCATCCAAAAGATTTAGCTGACTAAAAGGAGGAAAATACTCTTCTCTCCACTTGCAAAAAGGTACCACTACTAACAAGAGCTGTTTTAATACTTTATCTTATAATTTCCCCTAGCTCAGTGGTAGGAATGTTTTTATTATTTCTATTTCAGCAGCATATACATTGCTATTACTCTAGCAATACTAATGAAGATGACAGCTAACATAAGATTTAAAAATCACAGCTTCAGATTTCAGAAATATTTGTATATACATAGAATTTTCCCCTAATGCACTTCTATGCATGAAATATTTTTTCTGGATGAGTATATACTACCATTGATTAATCTCATTACTCATATGCATGTTTTCTGAAGAAAACCAGCAGTTAACAACCAGGTATATGGCCCAAATACCTTCTGATTTTCATTTTTATAGTTTACACAAGTATTTTACCTCTTTCATTAGTCCTCTTTACATTTATGTCTACTTCCAGCTAGCATTTACTGTCAGCAAATCCCACAAATTTTTAAATGCAAACATGTGAGTACTGTTTAACAAAGAACTACTAAAGATAAGACCAAGAATACTCCCCACACATTGTACAGACACCTCTGCACCAAAAACATTATCAGTACCCAATTTTTTAACATAAACTTGTCAGATATTAATCTCTGCTAAAGAGATTAATCTAGGTACTAATTATTAGATATGACCTACTTATATATAATATTCCTACCTCTGTTACCCTGATGGACAGAAAACGACTTGGGATCATCTTTGACATTTGTAAATCACCAAATAAGATTTTCACAGGCTCCACAGTCTGCTTCTGACAATCCACATTTACTCTAAAATGGAATGAAGATGCTAAATACTTCACTCACAAGGGAAAACTCAAGAGGATTAATTTTTTTGCTTTCATCTGCTTCCCAAGGTATCCCTAGGGCACATTTATGTACTTCATTATTTTTATTTAGACATAAATTAATTCAATTAGAATGCAAAATTATCAAACAGAACCAAATTACTGCACAGTAACTGTTTCAACTGCAGTAAAACCAAACACAAAAAGAAACATATCAGGGCACAACTCTGCCATCACTTTATTAGAAATTGAAAAAAATTAAGGTTAAGTAGTAAGGCTTTTCGTGATAGCATTATCTTCTAAGCTTATTTTTTAAAAAAACAGTATACAAAAGCACAAACATAAATTCAGCAAAATTTTATAGAGAAATATATATATAAAAATAAAATATTCCATTTACTTGACAAAAGATAAGAACTTTAAGTCTTCCAGGCTATGACACTTCACTTCCTCAAGAGCCAATTTTCACAAAGACTAAGTGCTGTTTTGGGCAGAGTGAAGGTGCTAAAATATTTTAATAAAAGCCAGGTACAATCAACTGGAAGTAAAATACTCACCTGTACTTTAACCTTTTCAGTTAATTCCTGCCTTCCTATTCTAGATTTCTGTTTTTAAAAGACTGAAATGGCTGCAGACTAATCAGGAGCTAGGCAGAAAGCCATTTTATCAGGTTACTTGTATGACCTGAAGCTCAGAATCACAACATAGGATAACACTGGAACAAACATGACAGATTTTCTGAGCAAAAGCAGGTGTGAGCCAAAGAGACTCACTACATTGCATTGCTCAGAATGAACTCCTATTATATTGTTACACCTCATGTCCTTATGTTTCCTGTTTCTTTTGTTATACTCTTGCCTCTCATCCCTTTCTTTTTTGTCCCCAAATGCTATTTCTTATTTACTTTGGTTATCACAATCCCCATATTATCTCATTGTCTCTATCAGGAACAGAAGTAACTGAGTACATCCATATTTTCATATGCCAAAGGAAAATGGAACAGAATCTTGAGGGACGGGCAGGGAAGATGACTGCTACTTGGAATTGTCTTGAACAGCAAAATACCTTTAACTAGAAAGAAATATTTAAAATAATCACCTTATTTCTAGCCCTGCAAAAACATTCTGTTTAGACAAAGTTTACATCTGTTTTTTTAAACTGATTTTTCCCTGGTGACACTTCCAAACTCCCACCAAGTCCAGCAAACCTATTTTTGCTGCAAAGAAACACATTTTACATATGCAATACAATTACCTTAGAAATTCTAAACCTGCAGCTCCTGCATCTTGCACTTGTCTTCTGATATCCTCTGGATGATGAACATGCAGCTCAAAAGGAATCTTCAGCTGTGACATCTTGACTGCCAGGTATACTTCAGGAAGAACTTTAAAAACTTCCTTTGGATTACGAGAGAACTCCACAAAAGCTCTGTTTACAAAAAAAAAAAAAAAAAAAAAAAAAAAAAAAAAAAAAAAGAAAAAATTAAATTAAATTTTTTTTCTCCCTGTCTTTGTCTTATCAGGCAAGCAGACAGTAAAAGGCAGGTTCCTCACAGGCTCTTTTATGTACTTGAAACTTTTATTATCATGATGGTGATAAGAAAACTTTCTACCATTATCACAGGCACATGATAAATTTAATACAAATAGGATGTGAAAATATAAGCAAATAAGGGAGGCAATAAAGGTTGGAAAAGGAATAAGAAGGGTTACATGAATTCAATTTTGGGCAGCCATAGGCTGAAACTAGTCAGATTATCAACTCAAAAAAGCCATCAGACTGTAGAATTGAGCTAAATTCAGCATAACAGACAGAAATAAATACAGACAATGAGTTGCAATTAAGGCCCACTGTTAGAGAACAGAAGAGACAAACCAGAAGGCTCTACCTCAGCTAGCTTATCTAATGTTTTTCAAACCAATGTACATCAGACTTCAAAACCACCTTTTTAAGCCCAACCAATATACTAAAAGTAATTTACTGATTCCAAAGCGAGAATTTGTCAGTACATCACTGCTAAAGAAATTGTTTACTGGATTTGTACCTGAGAACATAAGGCAGGATACTTTATTTTACACTCACCTTGTACCATTGTAGGAAATAGATTTTACCTGCCCACACTGTCTAAGTAGTGACTGCAACTGTTTATGGTATATATATCCATAGGGAGGAATGTTCTTCAGCTGTAAAGAAAAAATGTTAAATTTGGATACATTCACTTGCTTTAATGCATTTTCAAGTTCACCTAAACAGTTTGCTTTCTCGTTCACTTGAGCTGCAATAATTATGTGCAATCTGAACTCCAATTCCTGAAGTGCTAGATACTATAGTACATTCAAGAATCTCAAAAGCCAATAAAAAGCAATATTTTGCTGCTAATAACACCCTACTACTTCAAACCAGTAGATAAACTATAAATGAAACAAATTAATTTGTAATTATATATATTAATCTGGTATTTGTTACAAAAAGCCGTCTAGTGTCTCTTGACTTTGCTTGTAACAGAAAACACTGGAATGCTGTGATTCTTTTTCCACAATGGGGAACAATATCCTGGTACAGTATGCACAGCCTGGGAAGCTGAAGGACCAGCAGCTCCTGCATATCCTGGCAGACCTACCACACACTGAATTACTTAGCTATGGTGGGACAGCTTGCACAACTGCAAAGCTCTCTCACAGGATATACACCTCTTAGGGATGACAAAGGTCAATCTTCTCTTCTTCCTTGTGCAGAGGTGTAACTCCAGTGTAAGCTTTCACAACTATTAACGTGCAACTACAGTCATGTGTCCATTTCACTAACTTTTTCTTAATAATACCTCATAGGAGATCTTGATTTAATACAGAATCATGAATTCCTAATTAGCAAGTTCAGACTTTGAACTGTTTTTCAGAGCCTGTGCAACTGTCCGTTCTTTTCTTTGGCTCTTACAACTTTAGACAGGAAAAAACAGATTATTTATTCACAATGTTTCTATGCCTTGAAGCTTCAGCACTAAGATCAGCTGCTGGTCAAAACCATGGTCTACGTGAGACTGCAGAAATTGCCTCAAGGGAAGATAATTTAGAGAGACCAGAGAGTTAGAGGTTTAATTATCTTTTACATCTTCAGCACAACATTAGGAGTAGTATATGGCTGTAAGAATCTCTCCAAGTGAGAGCTTGAGGAATTTGCAGCATTTGTGCCCAAGATGATAATTTACAATCATGAAGTCACAGCAGCTACTTCTTCCAAGGTAACAAGCAGATGATATAAGAGTAGACCAAGAGTTAAATACATTAAAAGTAAGCAGCTCTTTAAATCTACCAATTTATTATTAATCAATGCTGCTGTGGCAAGACTAGTCTTTATTCCACAAGATTGAGTGTGATATTTTGCTTCAATATCCTTAAATAGTATGAAGCACAAAAAATCCCTTGTCAACAAGATTTTCTGACTCTCTCTCCTTTGTATTTATTGTCTCTTGTGACAGTAAAGTCTATTCTTTGAGGTTCATTGGTAGATTTGGTTTCTTTAAGCACAGGTCATGGCTGTTTTACAGTGTTATACCTAGTTCAGATAAACCAAATATTTTCTTAGCTAAGACTGCACAATTTTGCAAAATCAGCACAGCCATTTAAAACTTGCACATATGCAATCAGCTGCAAAGTAATTTAAAGATAAAAAGCAATTTACAAGATAAACCCAGTGTAACACCTCAGTAACCTTAAAACAACAAGCACATGTGCCATGCACTAACAAGGAGATTACACAAAAAGTAACACTGAAGTTGCAACACTACATGAACTGAGTAAAAAAGTACCCTTGATAGTTCTGTTCTACTTTTCCAAGTATTTTTTTAGGTTGATGAAAGTTGTTTGCCTGTGCAAGACTAGAAATCAAATGCATAGAGGCAATTCTCAAGAATTCTTTCAAAATTGTCCACCTACACAATGTTTATTGTACTGAAAGAAAGGAAGGTGGGACAGACTTCATCAAGCAAGGATCAGAGTAGGTAATTATTTCTCTCCTTGCCCAAGTCAGAACAGAACTTGAAAACAGCACCCAAACACTTGATATTTCTGTTACTTGATTCTTAATTAAGTCATTCACCCTCTTAACATACCATTACAGTGGTTTTCGGATCCTTGCCAGCAAGGTCTTTCATGGCAATTTCTTCCCTACATTTTCCAAAAGTACAGTAGTTTGGATAGAAAGCACCAGCTATTACCACCTGAAATCAAGAAAGTATTTTGTGAAAGACAGCAGATTGTATTCAGTTTCTTTAAATGAGATACACTGACAACATATAGAGACACCAATAGATCTTCATATGAATATTTTTTTCCCTGTCTCTGTTCAGGAATTACCAGAACTGGAAACCAAACACAAATTCTTAAAAATATATTTTTGTGATAAGAGTTCAATTTCTCAAACAATTCTACAACATTAATGTTTTTCTATGCAGATTTGCTCTACTATTGGTTGAAAACTGTAATTGTTAGTTCTGATTTCAAAAGCCTAAATTTAAACAAATTCACACAAAATAGCCATGGGTAAACTGTTCAGTTTTCAGGCTGTATCTTAAAATGTTCAACAACTCAGCTCCAAGAAACTCACTGCTTACACAGTTAAACCAACAGCCACTGAAATGATAAACAGGTCTGTGAAAATAAAAGCACTGCTAATGAGTACAAATAAGACAAGTAATTTAATTGAAAATTAGACAAAGATAAAATAGCTAGACATAAAATTACCTGCACCCCTCCCCACTAATTAACCAAGTCAGTGTTCAAATAAAACACCTCAAACAAGGGATAATATAATTTTCAATTAACTAACAATAGCTGTCCTTCTACTTTGCCAATATACTGCCAAAAATTGCAGTTTTTTCTACCCAAAATTGCTATATCCACAGAGAATTTTGGAAAACAAGTGTAACACGAGCTCATCAATATTATTAATGGAAAATTATGAAAATTGATATGAAGATTAAACTGCAATTTTTGTAAATAGCATCTCTTTATGACAGTAAAGCATTACCTGCAAGATGAAGCGTTGTTTGCACACATATTCCTGGTCCACAGCATATGGTTGAGTTTTAACATGCATATTAAATGCACTGACTCTCCTTTTCAAGTTGTGAAATAACTCTGCCACCTGAAATTTGATCTCTAAGTTACATTTTAAATGGATCAAACCCAGCCACAAACTGAAATAAAATCTGTTAGTTAAAGTCTGAAATAATTGGGCAAACTCCCTTCCCTATTCAGATGACTGGTAAGCATTTCACCAATATACTGTTCAGCACCTTTATTTTGGAAAATAATTTCAGTATTGTGACTCAAGCAGTTTTCCCAAAATCGCCTTATAAAGAACTATTCTGTAGTCACAAAGCGTATTATGCATATATGATACAGAACAAAATTAGGAAAAGAACTGAATTAACCTTTTACAAGATTATATTCTCTATTTAAATCATTTCAGGATTGTATTTTAGGAGGTAAAAATCTTGCTAATAACCTGGAGTTCTGCACCCAACTGCAGCAGTGACCATGCTGCACCCTCAGTTTAGCAGCCAACTCTGATTACTGTGAGAGAGATCAAACTTATGCCCTCTAGCACAGCATATTTCAGCCATCTTCAGCATTTCCAAGCAACTCCCACAAGCAATCACTGGTCCTCCAACCACACAGAGTAAATACCTTCCCTCTCTCAAACGATTCTGGAGCAGATGTACAAAGCCCTGTCCACACAACTTTTCTGTATTTGTATAACAGCTGTATTTCCCTTTCCTTTCAGCTGCTGGCAGTTTTAGCACACTACCAGAACAACCAGTGCCAGAAAGGAACCCCCACGACTGACTCAGTTCTGCAAACTCACTTCCACACAAGGGATTATGAAATTAGCATCTTTAGGTGCAGCAAATAAAAGCCCCCAAAATGTGTTAAGTGAAGGTGGCCATTCTAAAATTATTATGTATTATGCTGTTCACAACCTCTTCCAGCATTATCTGAAACTGAGAGGCTGCCTTGTGAGACTAGTTATTCCATTGTGCAATTTTACAAAATTTGCTTTTCTCTCTTTTTTTTTTTGTTGTTATCACATCTCCAAGTCATAAAACTATTGTCATTTCTTATCCAGATTGTTGCTCACTATCAACTTCCATTTTTACTTCCTGTGCTTTCTGAACACAGGCCCTGCATTGCTCATGCCAAAGGTATCAACTGCTGAAATAATGACCAAGGCCATTCTGCTGATCAATTAGTCAACAGTCCTACTTATTTTTCCCTCAATGTATCAAATTAAGATTGAAGTCCATTGTAATGCTGAGTTTTCATTAATTGCTGCAGCAATGCTAGCAACAAAGATCCACAGATTCTCAAGTCCATGCAGCATGTAACTGCATTTGCTTAGAGTCTTCCCAGTCAGAAGAGAGGAGCTATTTAACAGACAGCAGTCACACCACAACCAGTGACTTGAGGAACCTATAAAATTAGCAAATAATACTGCAGGTTTCTTAAAAATATTAAAAATATGTTAAGCAGTTAATCATTTAACCACTCTGTTTATCCTAAAGAAAAATCCTTTCATCTAAATTCATGCTTAATTTTAAGAAAATATACATCTGTATATATTGATAAAATACATAACAGACCAGGTTTAGTCAGGATTTTAACATTTATAGAGAATGAGGAAAGTTAAGTGCTTCTGCTTATAAAAATTACTATTTAATCTTACCTCTTTGATCTTGTTTATATGAACACAATTAGATTTACCCCACTCAAGCTCTTCCTGTAAAAGAAAGTTAAAACTTTTTTTTCTTCTACTGCTAGTAAACTTTATCTCACATTTTCTGCGTGGACACAGATAATAGTTACAAATAGCAACAGAAGAATTTAATCACATTTCACAGCTTTGCAATCATACTAAGCATTATGACATGTATGAAAATGTAAGACATTTGTATTTGACTAAAACTATACTTTGGTTATCACCAATGCAGCTATGGGTCACCTAACCTTTCCATTATCAACCCACAAGTCCAACTGCTCTGTGCTGCCACTAAAAAATCTACTTTAATGTTCACACCTAGAGAATAACAACAGGAATGCTACAGTTTGGAAAGACCCCCAAGATCCTCAAGTCCAACCATTAACCTAGCACTGCTGAGTCCAGAACAAAACCACGTCCCCAGGTGCCACACGTTACGCCATCTGAAGAAATCCGTGGATGGTGACTCTACCACTTCTCTGGACAGTGTGCTGCAATGTTTTCAGTGAAAAAATTTTTCTTAATTCCAATCTAAATCTCTCCTGGTGCAACTTGAGGCCATTTTCTCTTTTCTGTCATCTGGGAGAAGGGGCCAACCCCCAACTCAACCTCTTTTCAGGCAGTTGTAGAGCAATAAAGTCTGCAGTGAGCCCCCTTTTCTCTAGACTAAAACCTGCCAGTTTCCTCAACAGCTCCTCACCCAGGAGGCTTGTTCTCCAGGTCCTTCACCAGCTCCACTGCCCTTCTCTGGACATGCTCCAGCACCTCAGTGTCCTCCTGTATTTTCTACTCAGGACTCAAGGTGTGGCCTCACCAGTGCCAAGTACAGGGGAAAAAAAAGAAAAAATTATTTCCCTTTCCTGCTGGCCACATTACTGCTGACACAATCCAGGATGCCACTGGGCTTCTTGGCAATCTGGGAACACTTACATAAAGCTCAGAACTTCTTTCTCTATGTGCACATCTTTATCAGACATCCTGGCTACTTGTAACTCAGTCTATGTTATGTATTGGTGATCATAAAAGATACTACACTCTGAAAGAACAAGGGAAATAAAAAAGCTTTTATCTCATACACATAAAAGAAGGACTGGAGGCAGTTACTGCAGGCATGCTACTGGATTTTGTGACTGATGCACTTAAGCATCTTCCACCTTTCAGCGTTTTCTGAGGGGGCAGCAATCTCTGTATTTAAAAATAATAAAGATACTTATGCACAATGAAAGTATTTCTTTCAACTACAGCTCAATTTCCCTTTTTAGGCTGGATTTCAAACCCTCTGGCCCCTGTTGATTCATCTGTGGAAGGAGTTAACATAGGGGATTGTCTTCAAATAACTCTGCACTGGATTCAAATGCTCATTTTCTCTCAAAGCCTAGTCTATTTATGCATGAAAAGTCATAATTATCATAAATAAACACTGCTAGCAAAAACTTCTTACTTTTCATATTTACAATTAAAAAAAAATATTCCAGCACTTAAGTCACTAACCTTGAATGGAGAGTAAGAAAAAGTTTAACTAACCTTGGGATTTCTCAGCTTCCCTTTTTCTTTGCAGGCCTGCCATGCCTAAGAAAAGAATGGTGTAGTATTCAGATACAAAACGTAATGCTTCAGTAGTAATTATTACAAATATTAATGTGACATTTAAAATTATAAACTTTTTCTTTTCATACCAACACTGAAGGTAATTTTTTAACAACAGGCTGTCCAGCTGCTTTATGAGAGGAAATGGATGGAGTGTTAAAGCACATGCAAACATCCAGAAATTATTAGAACAATTTGGATGCTTTAATTTGATACTGTAATAGAGCAGATTACTTTCAAAACCATTTTTTTTCCTCCTTGCTTTGGGACAAAAGCAGTGAAAAGACTGATTCAGGTAAGTTCTGATGCAAATGCCTCCCAGAAAAAAGGGCTGGAAGAGAAATTAAAATACCCAGAATATTAATGAAAATTACTTCATTATTAGGCAGCTTATGACAGATGCCTGCAGAATCCATTTCTAGTTTGACAGCAAGTCACCTCATAATACAATAATCCAGTTTACTGGGGACACTGACCACATGCAAGGTTGAACAGCCAGACTGCATTTCCCTGTCTTGATAGAAAAGGAGGAATCTAATCTAAACCAAGGAGTTTAGAAACAAACTTGCCTGAATTTATCTATTCTTTTCTGATACTCAGCCATTCAAAACAAAGCTTTCACACCACTCAAACACAGAGACACTTCACTGGAAGCTGTGTCTGAATGTTTGTGTTTATTCTCCAGGACAACATACTGTTTTATAGAAATAGCATCTTCAGATGAACGGGTGATAATTACCAGGTGACACAAGGGAAATATGTAAGAAGATATAGGGAATTCAGAAAACATTATTTTTGATTAGTGGACACATATGCCATACACGGCCATGAGTGCTTCAAAATATTCTAACAGCAGAGAACAAAAAAAACAAGTCAGTTTTGACCAAAGGGCAACATGCTCAAAAAAAAAAGAGAATAAATTAAATCAGCAGCTGAAGATTTTGGACTCTCCAGAGGATTACAAAACACACCAGAGCATGCATTATATAAAATGCTGGAATTTGAATAGCAAGTTTGTTCTTCTAGCAGAAGCGCAGCAGCTCTGCCTCTACCTGGAGGAATTGATCCCTGTCCATGGTACTGAGCCACCAAACAGCCAAGACTACCAAAAAATGACATTTTGCACAAAACCATCCTAAAGCCAAAGCTAAGAACTTTGGAGAAAGATCACCAAACTCATTCTGTACTAGAATTTACCAGTCCAAACTGTCTTTTGTTAAAAACAATCTATAAACATCACCACATCTCTGGCATTTCATTTTTGGTTATTAGAGACAATTGAAACTTCACACAGTTGGAGCAAGACTGCCAAAAACATCAATATGCAGCTATCAGTAATGTGAAGTTTTTAATAACTGCTAAGTAAAAATGCTGCACTGATCCTAATAAAGTGAAACCCTTTATCCTGGTCTATCAGATTTCACTGTAATCTAAGATGGAAGACTTACCCTAAAGGCATTCACAATCGCAATACAGTCACTCCTACAATTTCCAGCAAAAAACATTTTTTTCCTGTCAATAGGAACAAAAAATTATTAGCAACAAAATGCTTTTCAAATATTGCATGTATTACACAGCTCAGCAATACCCTCCACTTTTTTAATAAACACAATCAATATACTTATTGTAATTACTTGTTCTTATTCACATCTGCTTGCTGAAGGAGATGTTCTGTATGAGCAGGATAATAGTAAGTAATTGTCCTTGCTATTTAAATAATCATTTTAGTAGACATTGCCACATGGAAAAGGCAAAGCTGAAAAACCAGGCCTTGTGCTCAGGAGACAGTGAGTTAGCTCTGTGATTTAAGTTCCCAAATACATAGATTCCAGTGTCAGCTACCTGGAAAAGTTTAATTTTGCACTGCTTGGCATTTTAACAGAAAATCAGACTCATGAGATGGAAAATTATCTTGAGCTATCAACTCTGCCCTCTGCTCTCAAATGTAGTTAGGAAGTTATAAAACATCTGGGGCACTACCTGTATGCATCAACATGCTTTTTGAAAGGTACTGCAAAAAAATTCCGCAAAGACAGTGCTGCAGCTACAACAAAAACAAATAAAAATTAAAACCTGCAAATGGTTTGGTTCTAGAGAAATGTTCTCACGTGTTCTTCTGTCAGTTACCTATAATAAGGCATTCCTCTAAGCAACCAAAGACATGCCCAAGGACTATCAATTTTCCAAGATGCAGGTCCACTGGCAACTGTGTCAGTATCATTCCTAAGAAAGTCAGCTCACCATCATGCAGATTTTCTTCTGTTTGCACACAGGTTGTAAGTGCTCCAAGCTAGAGAAATTAAAATGGATTAATTTGTAAAAGCTAAGTACACCTAAGACAATTTTTAAAGCCTAGCACTTCTGAAACCAAAGCCGCTATATATACTGGATATAAAAGCAAGCTACAAATCATGCAAATATTTACTTCTTCGGAAAAGAAAAAACTTTAATGCAATGAGGATTCTCCCTTATCTTTATAATTGAAAATCAAAATCACCATCCTTCTTGTACAGGTGAGCAAGGAATCTTCAGGCTGACTTCTATAAAACACACCTTGTAAGAGTCTGATTTATTACTTATTCACAAACAATGCTGCTTACAGAGTTTAAGTTATTTTTTTGTCTATTTCTCTGTTATTTCTCACCATAGATGCTAGTCCTCAAAGAGTATATCATTACTCTCCAATGAAATTACAATCATGTTTTAAAGATGTAACTACAGAAATCATGCTCAGAAGGATGGTAACCCAACAACAGACCAAGAAGTGAAAGATTCTCTAGACACAGTTCATATCTGAGGTTCCAGTTAAGACTACTACTACCTTAAATACAAAGAAAACCACTTCTGCACTACATTCCTATCACCTTGATTTTAACAAAATTAAAAGGAAGCCTACCTCTTTCAGCTGAAGTATTGTACGTTCAATGTCACCTGCACTAGGTGGAGAAAGAGCTGTTGCCAGCAAGGCTTTTGGTTCCCCCATATCAAGCTTCTTTAATTTTAAGACTGTAGCTCCTAATGGACAATGCTGAAGGGAAAACAAGATTATTGTTACTCTCCCCTCATGGAAGTGTGACAAAGTGTTTTATATGAAAAAGTAAGTTTACAATTTAGCAAAATCTGAAGTTAATTGTGTACAAGAAGGCTTTGTTTTCTTTTGAGTAGATTGCTTATTTCTAATCCACATCAGCATTACTGCTATAATGTATCTCCTTCTATAAGGAAACTACGTGGAATGATCTTTATCAAATAGTTATCAAGTGGAACTGTAGTCATTGCTATTAGTTATTAGTAACTATTCTAATCGTCTTCAGAGAAAGTAAAGCAAAGCTTCTCTGCTATGACTGCATGCATTAAAGAAAACCTAATCCTAAACCCAAAAGCCTTACCAGCATCTCAGGTTCTGATTTCTCTGGAATACAGTCTGCCCAGAAGTCCTTGTATATAAGCCTGTAACAATAGCCTTTGGAAACACGTCCAGCACGACCTTCACATAAAAGAACAAATCACCAATTTGTAAATTGTACAAGTTTTTTCAAACCCATCCATCTACAAACCCTCTGGGTTGAGCAGCACATGACAGCTGATGCTGCAGGCTGAGCAGTGCTCTGCTCTCTTGCAGCAGACAGGCCCAGAGGACACAGAAGGGTAGGACAAAAAAATTTTGCTTCCATAGGAGCAGTAAGAATTATGTAACTATTTCACTCAAATACCTCTTTCACATAACTGTCCTCAAATCAACAGCCATTTTTCTCAGTTGAACAGGCATTATTTCCTATTTGACTCTATAGCTAGAAAATAATCTTAAATTAAAACAACTTTTAAGCTCGAATGATAAACAGCAAAATGTCTTTATGATCTACTATTTATAGAAAATACGATTCAGATGTCTATCTTCACAAATCCAAACACCATTCATTTCAACCAACTCCTCTCTGTGGATACTCCACGAGAGAATCAGGCCACATTTTTAAGTCACATACATGCACAAGCCCAGGTCTTACACAAAATGCTACTTCTACTGGTTGCACATTGGCTGACTGTTATGACCTTTGCTGACCTGGAACCAAATGGAAATAAATCTGCATATTGGGGTTCATAGGCTCACAGTGAGGTCTTGAAAGGAGGTGGCTATTGTGGTGGCTTCTGTAAGAAGCTGCTGGAAACTTTCCCCATATTTGACAGTGCAAGAGTGTGAGGAAGAAGCAGCAGCAGAGAGAATGCACGATGAACCCACCACAATCCCCAATTTCCATCCCTGTGTACAACCAGGGGAGAGAAGGCAGAGAAACTGGGAGCGAGTACAATACTGGGAAGAAAAGGAGGGAAGCTGTTTAAGATTTGGCTTTATTTCTCATTATCCAAGACTGATTTGTTTGGTAATAAAATTAAACTAATTTCCCCAAGCTGAGTCTGTTTTGCCAGCGATAATAACTGCTAAGTGATCTCCCTCTTCGTCTCAAACCCTGAGCCTTCTGTCACCATTTTTCTTCCTGTCCAGTTGAGGAGAGGGGAGTGATAAAGCAGCTTTGGTGGGCACCTGACACCCAGTTAACCTCATGACACTTAAAAATTACAGTATTCTAGATCTGAAGATGTCACTGCTACTGATTAGTACTATTTTTGACTGAAACTAAAAGGATTTTAAGAGGATTGTCTTACTAGAAGAGCCAATATGGAATCTTATTTATCCTTGTGCTATGAACATTGGTATAAATTAGAATCACTGCTGTGGATATTTTAACTCATTAATAGTGACATATAGACATGAAAGTTTGTTTTATTGCTGCAGCTCACAAGCAGTTCATAAATACCTAACAGTACCTATCCTCCCTTTTAAAAAATGGCCTGTGACAAAAAATTGCTATTAAGTAACAAAGAATTAATGGTCTGTGAATTTTAGTACTTTTCAATAAGATACAAAACACTCCTCTGCAAATATACTTGAGGGGAAAAAAAAAAAAAAAAAAAAGTCATTCACACAGAGTTGCTTAATCCCATTTTTATACCCTGACCTGGTAAAGACTTATCAAATATTAATGGCCAAAATAATCTGTTATTTTTACTATTAATACAAGAAAAAGCAACAAAGATTTTTTCATGAAGGTCAGCTCCTAAAACTCCTTTGCATTACTTACTGTTATCTTACCTTTTCTTTGATTACAGTTTGTCTTAGATGCCCAGCAAAGCCTCAAATTTTGGTAATTAGTTTCTTTATCGCAGAACAAAATTTTAGTTAAGCAGAAATCTATCACTGCAAGTAAGAAAAAAAAAATTTCTCATGGCAGTGGAAAGAAAAGTCTGAATAACTTGAATAGCAGTAAAAAGAACATCAGATTTATAAACAACCAGACCCAGGATATTCTGAATACTAATCAAATTGTTAATAGATCTTACTACAAAAATAATAAATCATTGTAGATGACAATCATTAAAAGACAATCATTAAAAGGCAATCATTTCTGCATTTAGAAAGTCTGTAATAAAATTTGCTTAAACTGATGCAATTACTTCAAAGCATAGTCAGAATGTGATTAAAAATCTTAGCTTGTGACATGAGGTCTGGCTGTGCTTGTTACTGCATTTAAAATTACCCCTTAGTGAAGGCTTAAACCAACCTCCCACTCAGAAGCTCTATTTGTTCATATATTGAGATTCCTCTGTTGTGAAAGAAAGAATTCAACACTCCAACAGCAGCTCTTTGAACAGTGACAAATCCTGGAGAGCAAACCTAGCACAAGTATGGAAAATATTACAAACAGTGTATACAGAATTACAAGATTTAGAAACTTACCATACTTAACATCAGGAACTGTCACAGAGCTCTCCGCTACATTGGTAGCTAGAATAACCTGAGTTTTGAAGCAAAAAATGAGCAATGAATGCATAAACAAAATTATTTGCATTACAGTTTCTACATGAAAAATCCAACTTGCTATAAAGAAATATAAATGTAATGGCAACACAGCATTTCTGCTCTGCATAGTAAAAAAAAAAAAAGGCAATACCACAAGGACAACATAAAATCCCTTGTATTTTCTTGTTCTGAGCTCAAAAAGCATAATAAAGTAGTAAGGCAATAGGAATGGAAATATTTCCTTGTGCCTTTGCCATAAGGAAACATGCCACTATTGATTGCAATACTCTCTTAGTAATAGCAGATGAAGAAAACCAAGGCAGCAGTGACAATATGGGGCACAAAGTGGGTCAGTCTCCCATACTGGGGCACTACTTTGCTATTCAGTGCCACCAGCAGCCCTCCCTGTCATGCAGATGCAAGAATCAACATGCACAAACCATTCTGAAGGATAAAAAAGCAGCAGGCAATAGTTTAAGGGTAACTTCCTCAAGGTTAATGCACCTCTCTTGAGGTCCTGCACACCAGTTAAATCAACAGCTTGGTATGAAAGGCCATCAGTTCACACACTGAAAAACTAAACTGCTTTGTCCTCATAAAATGGCTTGAGTTGGAGCAGCTAATATTATTTAAATACATTATTATTTGCTATTACTACTCTAGCAAAAGGTTTCACATGCTTTAAAAAAGTCATGATTTAAAAATATTTACTTTTCTGTAGCCAGGAATCGTAGCTGAAAATACTTTAGTTTGTTCTTCCAACGTTGCACATGCATGAAATGGGTACACTTGCCACCTGAAGAAAATATATTTGTGAAATATTAACTGATGCAAGAATATAAAAGTTGATTACACTTCTGTGCTAAACCCTATTATACACTTAAAACTCATACAGCTGAAAGACTCATATTCAGGTTTAACTGAACTGAAACAAATGTGGTCTAACTTACCTTTGATATTTATCTGAGAGACATGAGTGCATGTATCTTATTTCACCTAAACCTAGGGAAAAAGTAATCATGCTTTTAGTCATAAGGAAAAATTCAGAAACATCTATTTCAACTAATAACTGCCTGTCATTATTACATCTTTACCATATAATAAAATGGCAGAAGAAGTGAACAGCAAATGTATTAGTGTCTGAAAACTAGTGAGTCAAGTTTTGAAGAACTATTTGCATTAATTTTACACTTAATAAAGACATAAAGGACATTTGACAATATCCCATTATTAATTTTGTTTCAGAACTCACCACATGCTGAATATCCATCTGGTTTAGGCTCAAATTGGGTATTTCAACCAAAACAAGTTCTTTCAAAGAGCAGGGCCAAGGGGGAAAAAATTAGCTATTTCTGTCAACCATCTCACCTTTGGCCATTCCAGTGTCCATTTTCTGGGGCATGCATTTCACATCTGCCAGGGGAAATCTTATGACTAAGGGATTTTTTTTCTATCTTCCTAAATACCTCCACAAACAAACCTTTCTGAGAAGCTTAATTTACTTCTTAAGAATTCAATTTCAAATGCCAAAATGCCACATTTTCAAAAACCTGTCCAACACTGGACTTACCTGGAGGTTGATTTTTGCGATTAAAAACAACTAAAATAAGTATGATTCATGTTTGGCAGAGCAGACTCTGCATCACCACTGTTAACAGTAACTATTAATCAGTCAAGTAATTACTGCCTGGACACAGCAGGCAGTATCTGCTGACCTGTTTCAGAAGTGACAAGAGTTGATTGACCATGACACCTACAGAACACAAGGATCCTACCAGGTGACACAGGTCTCAGAATGAAATGGGACCTAATAACACAAACCTGTTTGGCAAACATACAAGGACAGTGAGGAGAGCAGGGCATGAAGAAGCTCAGCAGAAAATATGGAACAGACAAAAAATGAGATCAACACAAGTAGAACAGATAAAATTAGATCATTTGGAACATATTCATCCACGTATGTTAAGAAAATTACTCTACAGTTTAACATGGCACTTTGTATCACCTGTTATCTACAGAGAGACAAGTTCTGGAACCAAAGGAGAGTTGAATACTGAAGAATATTTATCTATTAAGAATCAGAGACTTGGTAGCATTACCAGAAAAACAAACAAACAAACAAAAAAAACCCAGTGAACAAGACAGGCAATTACAAGGAAAAACATGGCATCCTACTTGAGACACCTGCAGCTTCTTCCTTTTGGAATTAGATTCTGCCCCATCACTGAGTTACACAAAGACAGTGGGCAAAAAATCACTTAACAGCATCCTCAGCACAGCACTGCTCTTTCTAGCTGCTGCTGCACACTCAACTTGACAAGTCAGTGGGAGTGTTATTTTTAATGTTCAAAATGCTATGTAATTGTTAGCACTCAAAAAAAATAAGCATCTCAAATCAACATCCTAAATGCAGATATTAAATGTGTAAAAATAACCCAAGCTCTGCCTCAGCTGCTGTGTTGTAAACTGAGGGCTCGCCTCCCCTTTTCTCCAGTTCTGTATAAAACATTTGTGAGGAAAATTTTCAAGGGGTGATCCTGAGTTCAGGATCAGCCTTGAATATCCTGTTTAAAACCAGACAAGGCCAAACACTGAACAAATAAAACACAAACTTGAGTGTACCAGCTTACAACCACAGGAGTTTCCATAAATTTATCAAATGTATTTAAACAAAAAACGAATACAAACATTCAAAACAAAACAAAACCAAACAAACAAAAAAAAACTCAAGGTGAAATATAATTATTTAGGATTGAAAATGCTAAGGAAGAATTTCAGACTGAATTGAAGCCTCAGAGGGGATGAGAAAGTCTGAAAACACAGCAAACACCAATATCAGAGGCAAGTATGCTCTCCCTACCTTACTAATCACAAACTGGAATGGGCATAATAATTAATAATTGCACTAAAAAATCTGGAAACTGCATTTCCGTAGATGAACTACAAAATTAATTTTATTATTTTTAAAATATGTAACATCTTAATTTTTGACTCACAGCTTTTCCAATTATTGCCACAATTAAACAAGTTTCCAAGAAAAAATGCCTGAAGAGACCAGTGAACCTCATTTAAGTATGTGTTGAATAAACCCCTGGAAGAAGTGCCAGCAGAAAGCTCATCAAATGACAAATAACAAAAGAGAAAGTTATTAAGACATATACTTGCCTGGTAAAAACACGAGCACACTGCCACGTTCCAATGAACCACGGAAGCTCTTTTTCTCCCTAACAAGAAAATACAGCTTCATTAGATTTACAGTCTCAGTCTACCTCATTACCCCAAGTTATTTATTCTAGAAGAACAAGCAGAAGTGCACACTTTTTGTAGCATGCATTATTTAAACTTCCTGAAGAAACAAAATTTCAATCATTATCTGAAACTATGCTTTCTGAAAAATGCAAGATATAAGCACTAGAACCACAGCAATAGGTTTCGGTTTATTTCTTCAAAACTATGACAAAACAGAAACATTCTCATTCTGCAATGAAAACAATCAGAATTAGGTAATTTAACACACACTCAGACAAAAGCTGTAGAAGTAACTTTATTACATTTTCAGCTACTAAACATCAATTTACAAAATACAGAGTAAGCAAAACCCATTATTTACTTATTTCACATGACATTAAGGTATTAAACAGACAGTGAAAATTAATGCCCAGCTTTTATCCTTTTATTCCCATGAAATAATGTATGTTTTAGGCTACAATACAAAATAGTATCATTTATATTTATATAATTCTTGATATAAATACTCCTCAGTTCTGGTCTACAGTAAAGAATATATTTTCTATATGACATGGCTGCCTTGAATAGTCACTCATGCTTCAGGGCATGAAGTGCACTTTAGGAACACTGGGTACAAATCAAACAAATATGTAAAATAAACGCAGAGATGCAAGTAAAAATTAAGTTTCCACTAATAACTATGGACTCTGCTGTTGCCTAATTAGTTTCTCATTTCCCCAAGAAGCACTGATTCCAGATCTTGAACTGTATCTTACCCATTGCTCCTCTTTTCCAACTCATCAAATGACTGAATCAGAGACACTGCCACTTGATACATTTTCTGTTCTATCATTGGTTCCCCAAGGCTCTGACGATGCAACTGTTTGGAGAAGGTGGTAATGAGGTTAACACAGTATAACTGGCTACAAGACTGTAGTTCACATATATATTTCAATTTCTCAACTGCTTTCAATTCAAACTGATCGTATACAGAAGAAGTAACTTCATCTGATGCACTCATTGCCTTCTAAATTGACATTTTTCTTCAAGCATCCTACAATTTTAATGCTGAAGAAATACTTCTGATATTTACCTCCTTAAGCACTAGCCCACCCTCCATTCATTTGCAGAACATGCTCCTCATCCTGAAGTGTCAAGCACATGGGAACTGATCAGAACTCATGGGAACAGAGTAACAGGGAGGAATTTGTGTAGGTAAGGTAGAGTGCTTCTCACAGCTCTGCACAGATCTCTCTACCTGCCTGCACATAAACCATGTATCTCTTTCTCCTTTAAACTGTTTTTGCGTTTGATGGGTTTTTTGGTTTTGGTCACACCCTGTCAAAGAACTACTGTTCTGTTGTACTCAACAGAACTATGGTGATTCTGTCCACACTGTTTTCAAGCATTCTGGGCCATTCAAGGCTAGTATTTAAGAACACAAACCATCAAGTCCTCAGAGCAAAGAGAGTAACTTAATTACTTTTCAGTTTTATGCTTAATGAACTAGACCTGCTTTGAAAAAGGTCTCTGATAGTACACGTTTTCCTCTTGTAGGGAAAATGGCTTTTCATCATTGCTCCCCTTCCATTCTCAGAGTTTCTCCTCACTTTACTGAACCAAGTGCTTCAAAGAGCTAAAATCACAGACCACCTAACTACTTGGACTATTAAAATTAAAGTAGTAATTTTTCTATGAGTATCCCATTATAAAGGAGCTCATAACAATCACAAAAGCACAGGTCCTGGCACCAGTCTAGAAACACTGATTTAGATCAGCATTTGCTACTGCAACCACAGTCCTCAGCTTGATTAACCCAGGAAAAACCTTAAAAATACCTGACTGTTTTCTTCAAAGTGATTTTTGCCCTAAAATATGTGAAAAATCTAAGCAAGTTCTCTTCTGGGCTGCTCCAACATAAGATTTTTTGCTTTATATTATCCCTGCTTAAGAAACTGTCAAATTTGTCTTTTCAATTATGCTACTGATTGTACCTTTAGTATTCTTTAACACGACAAGGCTTCCACATCACTCCTAATAAAAGGTAACAATGTGACAAACAACAAATCCAAATCCCAGTCAGACTGCGCTGATATAGCATAATAAAAATCAGAACAGCTTTTGACAGCAGCTCACTATCTTCCATCAGGACTCTGACTCTAGTTCAATAGACATGAAAGGGTTTTTACCTTTGCAAGCCAAAAATAGGCTGCATTTTTGCATTTTGCTTCATTTTTTAAATTTGCATTTCATATCTCTAACACTTAACCAGAACAAAAGGCAAATATTTACAAAACTAGCTCCAAAATTGCCTATAGATAGAGCTTTCATGCATTTTTCATGAAACTTGTGTTTCAGTGATTCCTTGGGGCTTAGAGGTTGCTGGTATGACAAATCGTGATTCTGTTAAACACCCAGAACAATGTGTTTACCAAGCCCATTATGCCACAAGAGAAAAACTACTGTCTTGTAAGCCTATGCTCACAAATTAAGCAGTACACCTATAAATGACCCAGTACCTGGGCAAGGGTAAGCCAGTGCTACACTGAAAAATGTTTCTCCCTTCTTTCTCCCTTATTTTTATTCTTTCCTACAAATGAAGTAATTCAAATAGAAAGCTTTAGCTTTGATTCAGCTAGATGTCTGTCTAGCCACAGAAGAGGGTTTACTGCAAACATGCATACAGAAGAAAAAACAATGACTGGCATTTTTGTTCATCTTCCAAATCGCAACAGGATCAATGAACTGACAATTTATTCAAGTCAAAACTACCCCGAAAAATTTTATATTCAAGCACAGTTTTAAAACATTATCACATGCAGAAATAAGTGATGTATCAAAGCCAAGAGCTCTGCAGGATTCATGGAAGAATTCAACCTCTCTACAGGAACATCCAATTAGTTTAAGATTTTTTTGAAAAGGGACAAAGATTCACACTCACAGCCAAGAGACAATTACAAAGCACTAAATTGATTTTGACTGAGATGCTTTAAGAAACGAGTAAAGATTTATGTAATTTTACAGTTATTACTTTTAAAATCAAAAGTAAACTTAGAAAAATTCTATTTATCTAAAGAGCAGCGACTGCATTTACTTTTTACTGCTGTGCTCCTATATGCAAATTTTACAGGCTTTTATAGGTGAAAATAAAACATCAAGAATTAAAACTTGAAGCCTGTACCTCAGGCAGTTATCTAACTAATTTAGATTTTAGCATGATGAAATATATGCCTCAGCCTCCATATGGCAGCATTAACTCATTAACAGTCTTATTACTCACATTTCGCTTTCATTTTATTAGTATTTTACATAAACCATCTGAGACTATCCACATTTTAATTTTGTAATTGTAACTAGTATTCAGAGAAAGTCTTCACACACAGCACCATAAGGAACAAGAACCAGCCCAAGAATTAGTGCTTTAGAATTCAATTTCATCATTTTTTAATAGATATAAAAAAAAAAAAGAAAATCAAGAGCACTTATGTGCTTTTATTGCTGCCCTAAGTCACAAAAAATATCTTGGACAAACATACTCTCCTCATCTTCCTGAAAAATAGAATGGCTATAGATAGGACAACAAAGAATCAGATGAAAACTTTTAAAATAAAAAAACTCAGAAAATAAAAAAGTATAAAAAAGGCTAAGCACTGAAAGGAGTTCCTTTGTTTGTGATCTCTGAGGTGAAAGGTGTGCAAATTGACATTCCAAGTGCAGCTATGGCAAATCCAATTTGACTGAAGGCAACTTCTTACTCAATTTCCTGGTTATCTTTTTGTTGTCATCATCAAAAATCTTTTACAAAGCCCCATGTATTACATAATCTCCTCCCTATTATCTGACTGTGATACTAATGTGTAAGTGCTGGTGGGCCAACTGCTGTAAGCAGTGAGTTTGTTTCTTTGTTTGCATCAGAACTTCAATGGTAGACAGCCTTTTATTTTACCTTGCCTGTGTTGAAGCATAATCAATGCCTGAGATGTGCACAGCAAAAGCAATTCTTTTCTCCTGGGCTTCTTATTTTATTTCACTATTTTATTTTCTGCAGAACTGATGTACGAAACCTGAATAGTAACAGTGTGTTCCCCCCACTGGTACTTTTTAAGTGCATGCCCCATCTCCTTCATTGTAGTAACATTCTAATAATGTTTTGCATTATCAAAACTGACCAATAATTACACCCACATCCCAGTTATTTTTAGACTGGGTATCATAATACAGGCCTGAGTGAATTTGTTGTACTATGCTTTAACCTGTTTATTTTGCCTTGAACCATAATACTGAAAGAGCTCACTCAAGTGAATTCTTACATAGCTGTTTTCCAAATGTAAAACAAACTCCTGTTATAAAACCACAGAAAACAGATCACATATTTACATTCATTCCTTCATTATCTGATATCTACAGAGATAATTGCTGTGCTCTAAAAACAAAATATACAAAATACATTCTGTGCATCTTATAATCTAGATTGATAAAGCAAACATATCTTCAGCCAGTAATACTCTCCTTAGGCATCAGAGAAGCAATTCTCCAGCACAACCCACCACGGATCTGAGAGGTAGCAGTTATTTTAACATGTTTTCATTACTCAAAATTACACATTTGCCATGGTGGCTTACATGGTTACAACAGAAATAGGTTAAAAACTACTGCATAACATCTGTGGCACTATTGAAAAAAAAGAAAATAAACAGGACTACAGGACTGAAAAATAGGAAAGCCTCAGCTGATAGAGAAGCCAACTTGGTAATATCAAAGTTCTAATCAAAAATGATTATTTTCTCTTCAATTCATAGCACTTTCTGCCTTTGATATAAACAACAACATGAACAAACCCAGGAAACATTCCCAGATTTTGTCAGTTATATTCAGAGATGTATGAATCTATTTATGTTACTTTCCACACACTGTTTTACACTGTTCATTTAGAATGCAACTATCAAAAAAAAAAGTCTTATCATATTGAAATGTTTTTGTTTCATGAAAGAAACTAGTCTGCTCATAAGATTCCTGTTTTATCATCTTCTATTAATTCTTACCTAGAATTGCAATATAAAAGTGGCTATATGCCATTTTATTACATAGTTTTCAATTGACTATTCCAATTTCTTATTATGCTGAAAGAAGTGGAATTATATTTACAATACCTGGAAATCAAAAATGTCCTTCAAATCATCAAGATAATATTCTTCAACTGCAAAAGGTCTGCCTTCGACCTTAAATATGCAGACTGGATTCAAACCATTATGAACTGGAAGTGCAAAGTAATCAGCTAATTCTTTAGAGTTGATGGAAGCAGACATCAATATTATCTGTTAAAAAAATGCACAGCAAATATAAAGCATTAATTTTAACACAAATTGCCCTGTTAGATAGGACTCTCCATTTTCTCCTCATGCTAAATGATCTAATTCTGGTTAGTACAGGTATGTAACTGAAGTACATTTAAGACAATCAAACTAAATGCTTAAGATACCCTAATCAGCATGTGGAGAGAGGCAAGCACCTGTAAGAGAATGGCTCAGGCTAGAATGCCTAGGACAGACAACATGGTAAAAATTAAATCAAAACCATACAGTACTCTTGATAAAGATCTCACCACCACCCAAACCAGAAACGCTGTAAAACACAAAAGCATCCCCCTTACAAAATGGCAGAAAGGCAAATGAATGAAGCGGGCATTGTATCACTGTGCTCAACTCCAAGGCACATGTAAGGGCACAAGGAACACATGGAGAGAACAGGCTAAACCATGAAGTTTGCCAACATGACCCTAAAAAGAGAAATTTGAAAGGACATAATTCTGCAAATATATGAAATCTGTCCCATTACACCAGGAACTGCCTCATGGCTCTGAAGGCTACCAAAACAAAATCCAATCTAAATCTGCAGTTACAGGCAATGAATATTAAACTACCCCTTCTTCTAGATAATCGCTGTAATCTGGACTCTAATCTGTGTGGAGTCCTTCCAAAGTGGAAAGAAATGACAGATTCTTAACAGAGTGCCTGCAAGGTTCACATAACTGAATCAAGAGTTTGATGTACTCCTAAAGGAAAAATTTAACAAGTACAATCACCAGTGTGGCAGATGAACCCATCAGAACAGATGGTAATCAAAGAAGACAATTCAAGATCAAGCAGTCCAAAACCACTTGTACAACACAGACATGCCCAAAGACCCACTAGATGATACCAAGAAGTCTTAGTAATCACTATGGGAACTGCACTGTTTAGTTTGACCCAATAGAGCAACTCTTAGTCTCACGTTTTCCTTCAGCAAACCTATCCCAGCAAGATCAACCTCAGAACAACCCAGCTTCTGCTCTGTGATCTAAAAACAACAATCTGCAGCAGTCATCTGCCAGAAAATCTAGCATAATTTAAATTGGTTAGTTTAGCAGGTAGATCATTACAACAGAATCACCCAACTAATTCCTGTTAGTTGATGAAATACTGAATTATCTGCTACTTCTGAGGTCTGCAACTTCCAAATTAGGAAACGAGCTCACATGCATTTCACACCACCCTGAGCTAAAAAAGCTTCATTTCCTCTCTTAAATAGGGATTCTTGCACCCTTTTGTTTCATGAATCCAGGGAGGATGGGAGGAGAACCCTACATTTTCTAAATTAATTGGCCACATCAAAGCTCCCTTCCTTTACAGCTTTTCATAAGGGGCTGAAAGGGGAGAAGTAGGAGACACTGGGGTTTAGTATATAAATTCAAGCTGAATAGCCCATTCCACTCTGCTCAAGGCCAGCAAGGGAGATCAAGAGTTCCCCCTTCTTCAACATAAAAAAATACAAAGAGACAGCCCTCCACTCTTTCAAATGTAGGTCTCTCTCAGGTTTGTACAATATTAAAAAACTGTCATCTAGAGAAACTGCAGAGAATGATATGAAGGGGATAAAATTTTTCAGTGACAATTTCAAAAGACTGAAATGGAGCTATACAGGAAAATAAAAAATTTATCAGGAACCTCAAACAGAAAATGTTTTCTAACAGAAAAGATGACAGGGCCTGTAGGGATTCTTGCCATTGAAACCAACCCAATAACCAGAATAAAGGCCAAACTTCTCACAAACTCAGTTCGATCAAATGATTGCTCTTCTCAGTAGGCAGAGCCAAGTGCTAAAAAAGGCTGAATAGTTTCACATAACTATCTCTAAATTTAAAGACAAGAATTTTCTCTAAAGTCTAAATCAGCATGAAAAGGGATAAAAAGTGAAAGATGTGAAGTACACAGCCATGTCCTATGCCAAATGAAAGGGCACTTTCAATGACAGCATGTTTGGAAGACCTAAAGATTGAGTCTGAATCAATGTGATGGACTGCACATAAGAACACATATTTCCTTCCAATGGCAACAAAAACAGCCAACCTAGACTTTATTTTGAACAGGAAAAAAAATCACATTAAACCATTACCTTGAAGCACTTAAGGGACATGCAGTCTCACAAAGTATCTGCAGTCCCAAATAGCTACAAAGAAAGATACTGAGTTAGCCTAACTCCATAATTTGTATTCCATTTTTAACATTTCAAGAGTTCATTACTTTGAGACCCTGAAGACTAAACACATCATAATAAATGTCTGTGAACTCTGTTTTAGTACAAGGCAGAATTACCTAACATGCAGAGAAAAACCTCAGCCAAATTTTACTACCAGCTCTGCCAGAAATTACAGTACAGCATTTCTGGTCTTTTGCTATTTCTCCAAATATGCCGTCCCACTTAAACAAAAAAGGCTCAGTATTTCCAGGAGTTAATGCTACCATTTTAACCAAGAATAAGCACTGCCCTCAATACCCAATACATAATTCTAGCCAAATATCCATCGTGCATTTTTTAGCCTTAAGCAGGGTTTAGAAACTAATGCATTTTAACATGAGGGGGAAAAAAAAGAAGTCTCTCAGAACACATTACAGCAGCCAGGAATAGAATGCCCCTTAGCTTTCTTACTTATGAGGAGTGGTAAACTAAAAAATATTTTAGTAAAACGTAGTAACATAGTAATTCCTGGTAAATTCCTTAAAATAGGGCCTTCATAGATAAAAGACATGCAAAAATTTTCTTGCAAGAAAAAAAGCAAAATTTAGTTTGAACCCACCTTTACAGACTGTGAATTTGTACACAACAGTTTACGGGTCACCAACAGCAAAAAATCAATTTCTTCTGTGCGCTCATGCACCTGGAAGACATTATCCACAATTTAATTTTCATTAATTCATCCTCTTCTTTTTGACAATCTCTTACTTTCCTACTCACTTTTATGCTTTATTTTGCAACGTGGAGTAACAATACATTTTCATAGAAGAAAGCACACGCCTTTTGAGGCTAGGCATGCTAAGAACACGTTAAAATCCCAACATAAGTCTTCAGATGACTACAGAACCCTTTGTGAAAATCATGTCACTCTAAAGTTAAGAAAATCTAGAATAATGACTAGAAATCAATCCTGAGCTCTAACTACTGGTTGTACTAGAGCTGACAGTAACAGATGAAGTCTATGATACTGATGCTGGGTAAATCAACTATACTGGTAGGATCCCAAATGATCCAGGGACTGTTCTGGGCTGTCTGAAAACCAAGCAAATTGAATAGATGTGCCTCATTCCCAATGGCTTCCAGCTATGATACAAATACACACCTATTTTCTAAAACATTGATTTACACCCAATTCTTTACATATCCTAGCACCTGAGCCTTCTGCCAGCTCCTTAAAGTTTAGTGAATACTTTATCCCAACATTATCCATGATAACCATATCCCTTTCTTGAATTACAGTTTAAATATTTTAAATGCAGCAGCTTTTGTATACTTCAGCCTTCACAAGTCAACATTCATGTCTTGGAAGCTAATTAGTATATTCTAATATAATGTTTACATAATACTTATATTCAATGCTATCCCATTACAAAAACAAATTGAGCTAAGGTAGTTTTCAGGCTGACAGTAAGGTCTTGCTGTGCGAAGTCAAGATTTTTGGTTCTAGTTTGTTTAAGTGTGGTCCTAAATGTCTGCAGTAGACTGAGAGGGATGAGACCTGCAATTAAAAATATTGTGGAGAACATTCAGTTGTTAAAAACAGTGACTGCGGACTCTTGATAACAATCTATGCAGTAAATATGGGGGAAAATGTGAGATCTGGGCAACAGGAGGGTCCAGTTGGCTGGAGAAGCAAAAAACACACAGTCTTGACAGAGGGATGCTGCGGACAGAAGTGGTACAAGCCAGTAACATCAGTTCCAATTACAGCACCCAAGAAAGCAAAGTTTGAAAAACCTCTGCGTAAACCCATTCTCCTGTGTAAGGGATCAGAAAACTTTACTCATTCATTTTTATAGGCAATGAATACATCTTAAAACTAAAGGAATAATAACACTTCCTATGTTCACACCTTCTATAGTTCAGCTTTTGAATCTACATTTAACCTGAATTTCCTTACTAAAGGAAATACTATGGTTTCCAACACTCAGCTGATACACTGGAGTGCTCAAATCTTTTCCATGAAGGCCACTGATACAATTACTTAGGCTTTGCAGATTTTTTGTTCTTTTTCTGTTGGAATGAAGTATTAAATTTTCCTTATACAAAATTGTAACTTTTCCAGGTTTCCAGCATGCCATCTCAAGTGCAGTCATGACAGCCTTGTTACTGTACTAGTCTAAATACTGTCTCTGTGATCCTCAAATATCCAAGAATTAAAGTAGCTCTCAGCTAGAATGGCAGTAACAGCACTTTTAAAAAATTCTAGCTAAAACAAAATACAAAAGAAAACCAACCCAGAACCAACCAACCAAACACCCTCCAAAAAAAAAAAAAAACCCCAAAAACCCCCAAACCCTTAAGTCCTCTCCTGTATCGCTACATCCCAAGATGTCATACATCCTACATGAGATTTACATTCATGATTTGTGACAGTACCATTTCATATCTATGATTAACAATCAAATATTGCTTTTCACATAAAAGAAGCATATACATATGTAAGAATATACAAATTACAAGTGTATTTTCTTTAGCTCCTTAGTGAAGTGACAGCAACAATAATGAATGGAGTGAACTGCACCCACAGAACATTCACAGAGATATTTTTCAGGACAGCCCTGAAAAATAAAGACTTTTTAATATCCAAGTGAGTGAAAACTAGCTGCCTCCTCCTGACAGGCCTAGCTGGATAGGTTCTTGAATTCCACAAGACAGATATCAAAAAACATTGCAAGGCACCTATATTAAAAATTAAGGACTCCCCAAAACCCTCCACACATCCTCAATTCTAAACTTGCTGCTCAAAGGAACACTGACAAGCCTATTTCAGCAAGTGTTACCTTGTACAACTTATATAAAATACCTTTAAAAGCAGATGTCTGCATTTCTCTTTTCTTGCGTGGTAAGAGACAAAAGAGAAGCTGTTTTATTAATATGAACATTAAACTTACTTCCAGCTACTTACTTCATCAATGAAAATATGAGTGAACTCAGTTAGGCTCTTGGCAGAAACTATTTTCTGAAGAAGAACTCCAGTTGTCATATACAGCAACCTCGTCTCCTTTGTAGAAACATTCTCTAAACTTAACTAACAACAGTAAGAAAAATACAGTAGCTGGAATCATATTTACTGTAGTTACAGAAGCATGCACATGAAAGAACTCCAAAATCAAACACAGTGTAAAGCCATCAAAATAATTTACTTCAACTTGCATAAGCCTCCATACACAAGTGGTCTTACCAGAAACAATTAACTAGTTTTTCTCTAGGAGAAATTAAAAAAAAAATTAAAACTGAAGTAACAAAATTCCTTGCTGGGGACTTTAGACTGAGAATTCTTCAAAGACTTCTAAAGGTATATACATACACCATCCTTTCCACTGATAAAGAGAGCAAGAAAAAGATTTTGCCAAAATGTAGTTTTCTTACAGACATAAAAATGGAAGAGGTTTAAAGTTATCACCAAGACCAGGCAACTTACTCCTGAGAGAAAGGTTCTACAAACCCAACATGAAACAGATTCTTGATTTCTAACATACTTGTGTACCTTTAGCTATCTCAGTTGTAACCTACACAGGCAGGCAGAGCTGTGACCATCTTTTTCATGTGCAGCTTTACATCAGCCCAGAGCAGACATGTGCACTCCACCATTTCCCTCTGTTTTGCTCAGCTCACACAAGTGCTGGTGAGACAAGCACAGCCCATCCACATACACTGTCCTGAGGACAGTCTGGAAGCACAGTATCATTTTAAGTCTTTGAGACTCACTAGCCTAACGAATCAATTTAGCAATTTATGACTCATTAATTCAAGGTATGAAAAATCACAACAACGGCTTTACATATAAACTATTTTGAAACAAACAATATACATAATTGTCTTGATTTTGGATGGGCTAGAGTTTATTTCTTCTTAGTAGCTGGTACAGTGCTGTGTTCTCAGGATTTAGTATGAGAATAATGTTGGCTTTGGTTATTGCTGTCATGTTTATGATGTGGCACAGAAGAAAACAGATATGGGATAATGGATGAAGCAGAAGCCTGACATGTAAAAGTCCATGCTATGAACAGCTCTGTAACTCTCAGTTAAAAAACAAATCCCTCCAGACCTGAAAACTGTACAAAATTAAATTTAAGGGTAACAAAGAACACCTAACACACATAAAAGGCACCACATGTAGCATTTTAGGAAGTAACCTAAAGCTGCAGACCTATGAAGAAACAGAAACCTCTAAATGCATGCTAGCAAACATATTACCCTAAGTGGAAGAAAGAAAGGAATAAACAATAAGAAATAGAATGAAGCAGTGGGCAAGAAGAGTCCAGCAAATACTGCTCTGAGCAAAGGACTCCAGAAGCAGGCAATTCTGCATGAATATCCCTCCCAGTGTCAACACCAGTGTGAACCCACTGGCCAGAGGAACCAGAGCAGCTCATCCAGAGATAGCTGTGGCATAACCAACAACCAAGCCACCATCACAGCAGCTTAGGGTGGGTACTGACAAGGAGCTGATCAGAGCACCAGGATCTGTGTCAAAAGAGAAATGCGACATCAAGTTTAAACAGAGGGACAGAACTGAGCTTGAAGCCGAGTAGAACAAAGCAAAAGGAGGAGACAGATTTTAGAGGAAAATCTAGTTTGAGCTTAGCACATGATGAAAAAGAAAAACAGACTGTTCACAAAAGAACCTGGTTTTAAATGCATTAAAGTTCTGACAGAGATGACAAGTAAATACAGTAAACTCAGATAATATATTACTTAAGGAACTGAAAGGAAAAACCACAGAACATAGTTCTCCTGCAACAATTTCAATGATTAATAATGTAGACATGTCTTGATGCAAATATTTTCTATTGGAGTCCTACCAGGATTTACAGCTGTTCAAATTTACAACTTGATTTAATTACAAACATTTAGCAGAAGACATAAAAAATAGCAATTCTACTTTAAAATCAGATTCTCTAACCCTTCTTCAGTATGCTGGATATGCTTAAAAGTAACCAAGAACGAATATACAGTACTTTTTAATGCATTTTTAAGAAAAGTTTGGATTTCCTCATACCTGGTATCCTACAAATCCACCAAGTGTCCATGATCTTTCCTTGCTAATCCACCTGGCAAGGCTGCTGGCACTGATTTTCCGAGGCTGGGTAACAGCAATGTTGCAGGGTATAGACTGGTTCATGCAATAATCCAAAATATATTGTGGAATTTGTGTGCTCTTTCCACTGCCAGTCGCTCCTTCTACAACCACAACTGAATTGTTTTGTATGAGAGACACTATCTGAAACAATTTTTCAAGAAAACTCGTAAGTACACAAAAGAGCTTAGAACAGGTTTCAAACAGATTTGAAATAGCAACAGCTTCCAAGTCACAAAGCAAATTTCTTTAAAACACTCTGCCATCTTTCCTATCACCTGGGGGTTAACTGGAATCCTAAAGCATATTAAAAGATCACAGAAAAGAATACGGGCACACACCCATGTACATATTTCACATGACTACCTATAAAGTGTAACAGCAAAGTTTCTTCCTCTAAGAAATTTTATAGAATGGTTTTGTAAAAAACCCGGAAGTTTTGGACAGTGTTTAAAACAGGAACAGAAATTACCTTTCAAAAAACAACAGTAACAAACTAATAAAATACCACCCTAAAGCCACAAGAAAACATTATTTTCAGCTTTATTCCATGAGAGAAAGCAAACTGACATTACCTTTTCCCTGTGTTTGGCTGTAGGCATATCCAAATATTTACACTTACTTATTGGTACAGAAATTGAATGACCTGATTCACACTGAGACAATGAAGTACCTAGGCATAGAAATAAACAAGAGTAACATTTCAACAGAGAAAGAAAAAGACCAGCAGGAGATTATGACAGTATTTGGAAGTCTAACTTCTCTAAAATGTGAACCACATACTTTAAGTATTAATAGAATATTTTTTTTTTTTTAGTTTGAGTAGACTGAAGAGATTTTCTGTATTTATGCAACTGTTTTACTGGAAGCAACTCTGAAAAACATGACTTCTATGTTTAAACCACCATCAGTGGAAAGCATGTATACAACTCTCTGTTTGTCTCTTCATTTAAAAAGCTGGATTTTTGCAGTTTGCATTATGGCTGCCAATGCTACCTGTATACCCAAGAATTTTTTACAGTACTGAGAAAAATATGCCTTATTCATGTACCCGTGTTGTTTCCCTTGAAGTCTACTGGAATCACAGTAAAAAATGACCTGTATTTTGATATGAATACCATCATATTTCTACCACTTGGCCATTAAAATCTGCTAAGCACCATGATGACCTTCAATGTGATTCTACACTCTGAAGTCTCTTGGCAGAAGTTAGTCCACATTAGCACTGGGGACAAAAATCTTTCAGTGCCAGTATAAGTTTCTGCTCAGAGGTCTGCAGTCAGTTTGACCATGCAAAACAAAAGAACAGGTCTGGAGGTGCAGAAGTCTGGACAAGACTGTGGTTAACAATAATTCTGCAAGTTACAATTAAACAAATAGCTAAAATACCCACGGCATAACAAAATCAAAAATGGAAATGCTTTCAATTTCAAATGGGTTTCACAACGCATTACAGTGAAATGGATACTTACAGGTAATAAAACCCTTTATTTCTATTTATGTTATTTTTTTCTCTAAGAAACAGAGTAGTGAGACAGAATTCTATTATTCTTTCCACAAAGGCAATAATTACATTAAAATAAAGGCTACAGCCTAAATACTTGACTGCAGTTACAGCTCCCCTTCTTTGGAAAGGTTGTAACAATCTCACATAGCAGCGAAGGAGAAGCAGGCAGAACATCATCTTAGCTCTGTGCCACACCTCAATGTGCTCCCAAATTGCCTCCAAGTGTCAAGGAATACAAATTAAGTAATTCTAACACTAAAAAAAAATCCCCAAAAGCTGGACAGCTCACTACAACAGTTTCAAAAGGCACTAAAAATCACAGTTCTCCTAAAGCCAAATTATACAACAGGAAAAATTCTTTTTACCTGGACTCCAAAACACAACAGTGAAAGGTGATCACTACACAAGATCTCCTAAGCACCACTTAACACAAACAAAACCAGAACTTGATAGCAGCACCCCTTTGAAATATCAACTGTCCTTTTTAAAATAGTTTTGGTCAAGGTTCTAAATATATTTCCCAGAAAAATGCATATATATAGCATTCTGCCACAGCAACTCTGCAGGAAGGCTGCCTGGCTTCCCTCCGGCACAAGCATGTCACAACTGAGACATCCATAGCTGTGTGTGATTTGACCAAAGCTGGAAGAAACCTCAAGCTGCTAGGGAACAGGTCCCAGTATCAGCAGATTCCTGCTAAAGCAACATCACCTTCCCACCTCTATCAGGTTTTCAAACAAACATCTGCCATTTTGAAAAGTTAAAATGTTAAAAGAAGAAAGCAATTTTTAACAGTGCTTATGAATAAGGAGTGAGGTGGAAACAATTCCAAAGGCAGGATTCATATAATAACCTTCTGCAATGCAGTAAAAACCCCAGAGTATTAGGTATTAGCAAGAAATCATTAACCTAAAATTCAATTAATAATTCTATTTCAAAAACACAAAGAAACAAATCAGAAACAAAGAAACAGCCACCAGTATTCACATACCTGCTGAAAAACAATCTAATTAACTTTGTAGGTATCATTTTTTTCACTGATAAAATATAACTTTTTTTAATACTGCTTTTAACATAACATTTCTAGGACAGCAACATCTTACTCTCTCCTAAGCACAGCTGTCTGGGAAAAAAATGATACCAGAAGTAAATGGTGATTCAGTGTTAGCTACAGTCACCACACAGAATTTAATAACTGACAGCCATACAACCATTTAACAGGTGCTGCAAGTACTGAACACTGCATGGTTTGGGTTTTTTCTCTTCAAATATGCCTTGAAGAGAAAGAAACATTCATTTGCTTGGGGAACTAATACTACAACAGTGTGAGACTTCTGTCTGCAGAGACAGAACAATTTTGGGCCTCAGCAAACTGGCATCTTGAGATGAACACTGACATGACCCAAGCAGCAATGGAAATGCCCCACCCTAACAAACTAAGGATAAACTCCTGAAATCTGAAATCTACTATGATCCTTAATAAAACACAAAATTAAATTGAGATGGGGAACTTGAACAGCTATCTTAAAAGGCCTTAACAATTTCATCTTTATTTTTTAAACATGAGAGTTGTTCTGAACCACTAAGATCTGCTGCAAAAAGAGCATTTCAATGTACACCCTGCTGAAAGGTTATTCTACTGATTTAAATAACCATTCAACTGGGGACTCTATACAATAGAGTGTAATTACCTCTAAATGTTTGAGTTTGCTTGGGGGAGTTTTTCTTTTTTATTTTTCATACCTAATATGTAATAGATCCCTCCATGATAACTAGTCTTCAGAAAAGCTGGTCATTCCTGCCAATGCGGACTCATCTAAAAACTCAGCTACAGGTCTACAGAATTATCAGCAATGGAGGCACACACTTTTGCTCCTTCAATTGCTTATACTTTACGGAAAACATTATTAGGACTGGGATAAGTGATCAAACTAGTGCACACCTTGTGTCAGACATTGCGCTGTAACCTTCACCTTGGATTCTGTCACAGAATGCAGGATGCTTCCAACATGAAAACAGTAAATTGAGGGAACAGGCAACTGCCTCCCATGCTGGTTTAGGACAAGCATTTTCAGTGTATAAGAAGCACTAATGCCAGTTCAGAATAAATAGTATTAATTTCTCTATTCAGTGTCAGTGCGAACAAGAAACAGAAAATTCTGTTATGGGAAAGATGAAATTTCCTGCTTAATTCCCTTTCAATTATTATGAAAGGCCTGTAGAGATGACAGTAACTAGAACAGTCCAGTGCCTGTGGAAAGAGCAGTTTTGCAGTATCTCAGTTATTACAGCTATCACGGCACATACAGCAGATGTACTCCCTCTGGTACCTGTTTCCTGAATTGAATTTGAAGAGATCCTTTAACATAAGATTAGATTTTTATATTCACCAATTCTGGGAGAATATATTTTTATAGTCACCAATTCTGGGAGAAGAGTTTGTACAGCTGTATCTTCCTATCTGCCACTAAGCAATTAAAATGGGACTCTTAAAACAAAATATACTTGAAAGTACTGGAATCAAATTAGATGCTTATTAAATCACTGATCATTCTTCTGCTGAGCTACAAATAGCTACAAAAAGCTACAAATAGACACAGTGATTACAGTTTGCAAGGAAGCAATAGGAAAGGAAAGCCACAGGTAACAACTGGCTCTTACATTGAGCCAAAAAGCAAAAGGACTTCCCAAAACATGGTGCTACCTCACTCAAAGACAAGTTACACAAAGGTGCTGCTGACTGATCCTTGATAAACTTAATTCCTAAGAAAATACATGTCTGGTGAGGCTTTTTTTACTGCAATCTTCTTCAACTTGCATGTATCTTATATACAAAAGATTTTGGGGTGAGGATCTGTGCTATGATTCATTTTCCTGCCATGCATAGGTTCTGAATTCACAATATATAAGGTACCTAAAATTCAGTTTCTTATATATCAGAAACAATGTTTAAATTTCTTCTTCTCTGAAAGAAATTACTTCAGGTGGGACCTGGAAGACCGCCGGAAGATATCCATTTACAGGAATGAAAATCATGAAGACGGAAATAAAACCAAAACAAAACAAAAAGCTGCCACTCACAAAACTCCATGAAAATAAGGATTTCAGAAGTGCAAATTCAGAAGATTTCTCAGGTGTAAAGCTCTAGTCTGTACAATTCAGAATTCCCAAATTTGGAAAAAAAAATTTCTACAAGGTGAGCAAAATGGCAAATGTCCCACACACCTAGCTCTGGAAGGTTTCCCTCTGCACAACACCCCATGACCTCACTGAATAAAACGTGTGTGAAGCCTGGAAGAGGCAGCACCAAATGTGAAACATGCCTGGTGGGAGAGGGAAGAACTGCTAATGCCCTACTCGTTTTGGGTAACAGTTATGACAAATAATTTTCTTCTGCCTTTATTTAATCACTTCAACTTCCTTTGCACAGTAGTATCATTTCTACCATGCTCTGCAGAAGCCAGAACTCTAAATGCAGTTCCCTGATGATCTGTTTCTCCAACAAAGAAGCAGATTAGGCATTTCTGTTTGTCACCTCAGTATAAAAGCATATGTTCTTTCAAAGAAATTGGAAAGCACAAGATTTAAACTCAATAGAACTTCATCAAATAAAAAGACACAAGCAGTATAAACACAAGCAGTTTCAGTAACTGCAAGATTTTAAACAGGCTACCAATTTGCACAGAATCGTTGCCTAGTTAGAACAGCAGCTCTAAGAGAAAGAAGCTACAGAAAAGGTACCAATTCAGAACCTTCAGAAAAAATCAGTTTCTCATTTCCATGCTGTGATGGTTATTTCTTGACTACATTTGTATTCAACACAGCTCAACCCATAGGCCCTGGTCTAGATAAATCCTTGATCAGATATTACAGTTCCCATGTTCCTGAGGAAAACATACACTTTCAGATCAATACAGCTGATGGTTACAAATACATCTTGAAGCTCTTAAAATCTGAATGATGAGCATACTACATTGAAGCAGTCTCAAATGTAGAACAACATACACATTTATAAGCTATACAATTAACAGTACAATTCTTATGCTCACTTACTGAGCTTTTTTATTCTACTATCCTAACACAGTGTTCCTGAGTTTGTCTAAGTCAAAGTTAAGAGCAGTAAGAAGCAGGATTTTCTGAAACTCTTGTGTTGTTCTACATCTAGGTGGGATTTGGCAGCTCAGTCTCAGAATGCCGTAGGAATGTTCCAGTCCTGTCACTATCCAGTTTGCTTGGAGTCTGCCACGGGATCACACACTGCTGGCAGCAGAGCACTGATGAGAGCAGGCAGGCATCAACACTGCACAGAACAGCTCCTGAAGCAACTGAGACTCCAGACAATGAGACAGACAAAGAACAGAGCAGGGGGAAGGAAGGGCAAGCAAGAAACTGCGGAAAATATCTAATGGATTAATAATAAGACATTATATAATATGTCAATACTTTAGAAATGTTTTTTGGTTGTTTGCTAACTAGATATTGTTTCAGTAAGTTACAACTGGAAGGCAAGAGTAAATATTAGAAGGTAAAATTTCAAGGACAAATATTTTAGGGTAGACCAAGAGAAAATAAGTATTTATAAAACAAAGTACCGGGATGAATACACAGAAATATTTCCTAAAAAGCCTAAGTTATAATCCTGTTTCTTTTACAGAAAGAACACTGCTAGCATCAGTCGCATTCGAAGTCATGCAGGCCACTAGTGCTGCTAAAGCTGCTAGTCTGTTTTATACAAGTTTCTGACTTAGTAGGTAAAAGACACTGAATGAGCTACAGTATTTCTTTGCATTAATCAATACCACTGCATTATTAAAGAAACATCTACAGAACTTAATCTTACTCAACTTGTTGCTGTCTCTCCCTTGCTAGGTAAAGCACATGAAGAATTAGGGAAATGTCATTCCTGAATAACAACACTGGAAGCTCCTTCCAGTCTCTTTATTCCCCCATTTCCACCTTTTAATACTTCCTCTCCCACAAACTTTATGTAACATCAAGGGAACAAGAGACAGTATTTTGTGGTTAGGACAGAAGACGAGGCGCATTGCACATAGTGAACTGGCCAAGTGCCCCTACTGCGTTTCAGCTGATGACAAATCCCACAAGTGACTTCATCAGCCTGAGCTCCAGAGGCCAGAGAATTTGCAGATGCACTGAAAGACAGTAATTTCTTGAAAATTTCTCAATTTGTCATATTTTGGTATGCCAGCAAAGGTATACAGAAAGTATTAAGAGAATGACGCACAAAACAGATAAAAGATAAATGCCCTTTTCTCAGAAAATCAGCTACATTAGCAAATCTGGAAATTAAGAAGCACAGAAAAGAGTTTGAAGCTGAGCTGCCCTGACAAGTGAGTCAGCCTCAGAGTGCTTTTGCCAGAGCTCCTAGGAAAGAAGTGCAATCGAATTTCTCTCTAAAGGCAGCTCAAAGCAACAATCAAGTACACAGAGAAATATGAATAGAAAATGGGGAAACAGAACAAAGGCATGAATCTAATGAGTGGTATCTTGCCCTTGTAGATTCATTTTAATCATATATCTACATTTATCAGTACAACAAGCCAGATGTATGAACAAGAGCATTATACACTGTGGTTTCCAGAAAAGGAGTTGACTTTTTAATACCATGCTTTATACGCAAACTAATGCACATACATCAATAAACAAAAAGGAATATTCAATTTAGAGAGGGAGATAGCATAAGACAACAGGGAGAAAAAGGACAGGTGTATCTGTGTTTATAATAGGAACTAAATAATTTTATTTCCTCTTTTTACCTGGTTTACAGACAAGCTGATAATTTCCAGCTACATTCAGCTCTTGCTCCTCTGCTTGCCTGCATTTTTTAGCATACTCAGTTTCAATGTTCTCTGAGACGGGCAATCTGAAGAGGAAAGAAATGATAAATCAATAAATGCTTCCTAATACAAGTCTTTGGGATCTCTGGAAATAACAACATTATATAGGATGTTCTCCATGTCATGCAGGAACTACTTCAATGAATAAACTTCAGAAAAAAAATTAGTCTATGCATTTAAATACTAGCCTGAGGAAAATGCCACATTTCATCTTTTTGTTTAGTCCCAAGAAGACTGAGCTCCCAAAACATCATCCTTGAAGGCTTCAATAACCTAGGAATTTCTCTTCTAATGAAAGACTACAATTTCTTCTGGATAAAGATGAAATAGCTCTCTTTCTTCAATATTTGACACATACAATTCGGAAAATAAATGTAATTCTCCCATGATTCTCTGGAGACAGGGGAAGTAAGACAGGAGGAAACACAAACAGCTCACTGCTTTTAAGGAAAAGAACTGAATGTAAGCCAGGAAATAACTGTGGTCAGCAAAAAAAATTAATAATTGAAGAATCATTGAATTTTATGGAAATCTGTTACACACAAGAAATGTTAATCATTATATAAATGTAATGAGATTTTTAGAAGTTTCTTCTACATAAACAGTGTGAAGAAATTCACATGAAATTCACTAGATAGTAAAGTAGCATGTAAACAATGATTGTATGGTTACTAAACTTAAACACAGAAAAGTAGTGAAAACATCAAGTTTTCACTACAGTTTTGCACAATAACTTCAACTCTGGGCCCTGTGCAAGCCTTACTTATGCCACAGATCATGAAGGCACAGCAAATCTGCTTCTAAGTTTTATGAAAGGATAGGGCTGTTTATTTCTTGGCCCAAAAAATAGGCAACACTGACTCCAGAAGCAGTGACACTGAAAACATGACATTGTTAACATGGCACTACATCACACAGCCCTCAAGAGAGGGAAATTCCCAAAATTTTGATGCCACTGATCACCCACCTTCTCTGCCAAGGCAAACTCTGTGTCAGCTTTGTTCTGCTACAGACCGTTCACTCAGCAACAGTTCAGAACAGAACACCAAGTATTTATCACCTACTGCTGCCAACAAACTAGGAGATAGCTTCTGACCCAATTTTAACAATATTTTAAGCATAAAGATACAGCAATTTCCCCCAGACCTGAAGTAGTTCTTACAGCAAGGTTCAGCAGGACTGCACCCATCTGCAAAATGGCTACGTGAGCAACAGCAGCCTACAGCCAGCTTCCATCACTCAAACCCTTCTAAAACACTCCTCAAAAGGTCTGAATCTGCAAAAATATGTAGAAATATTCATACACAGGATGTTTGACTGCTTGCAATGTAGGTTATTCCACTGAGTATCTACTAAACACAAATAAAACACAAAAATTCAATGGTGGTAACAAAGTCAAGCATTTGGTAGCTGAAAATACCATAATGAAGCTTGGCTGCACAATCTCACTCAGGCAGCATTGTATGCACATACTACACAGATTTTTACTGATATAACCAATTATTTTTTCACTTCCATAAACCTGCAGCCTCACTGAATACAATGGACACACATATTCTGGAAACAAAACCTGGTTATGCAGTACACACAATTGTCCTCAGGTTCTCCATGAAGAGAAAAGCCATCCAGGGCAAGCAGTCAGTGCTGTCACAGAGGAGCAGGTATTGCTTGACTGTCAGAGCCTGGAGCAACAGCAAGAAAATCACCAACAGAAAACTCCCACTGAAGGGCTAAGGCTGGGAAAGGAAGGATTGTGTGCCTCACTTGCAGTTAAGACCTTGCAGATGCATCAGTATCTAAGCAGTAGCTGAAATCAGTTAAGGAACAGATAAGGAACAGTAATAACTACATAAACAAACAAATAAACTTATTAATTATCTCTCTTAGAATTTTAAGAGTCTTAAGCATTAAAAAAACAGGCTCCCAGAAATTTTTATGTATATATACGTGTGTGTGAGCTTTCAACCTTTGCCTGTACAGCTTGAGGAAAATGAGGACAGCATGACCTCAGTCATTTGTGAGAACAGATTAATTTTTTTTCTGTTTGGACAGCTGATTATTTTATTTCAAGAATTAGGTTTTCTGTCTTCAGGAAACAGCATGCAGTAACCTCAGGCTACACAATGAATAAACAAGATATTTAATAGTCAGTCATTAGGAATAAACATTTTGCACTTGACGTACCAAATCAGGCTCCAGTCTTGAGGAAAATCATATGCAACTAGAAAATTACATATGGGAATATGAAATGAACTAATAAGCTTCACTATATCATTTATTGATGTTTTAATGGTGTACTTTTCTGCATTAATAATATTTAAAGCTTACAGAATAGTGGGGGGTTTTAAGCAAAATGGGAAAAAATTACTATAAAGCCCTTTGGAGCTCTCCTAAATTACCAGAATTATACAATCCTTCCCAGTAATCATTAATACACCATCAGTGGGAGGTATCATCCTATATACCTGGATAAACAGGAAGAAATTTCCCTTAGGTGGCAATCTAATGATTTTCAGCAAAATTTACTGACAGCAGAACAATAAGAATTCAGAAATTCAAATCCATTCCAGGCTGTAACACAGCAATGCAAATGAAGGGCCTTTTCTGGATTCTACTTATGAATCACCTGTCTGTCCCCATTTCCATCTCTCCTGACATTCAAAACCCACCTTCAGTACACCTGCCATGCTGTAAAATATATTCCTCAGGATTTACAGAGTCCAGCCTTTTCAACTGCACATCCAAACCAGTCAAAATTCGACCAAATTAAGAAGCAACAAAAAGCATTTCTGTGACTAACACAATCACTCAAATTTGAAGTCACCAACTGAAGGAAATGTAGGAGATTTTAAATATTCTAGGTTTTCTTCCTTGCCCTTCATCTTAAAAAGTAGGTGAACTTGATCTTATTCATATCAAGTGCATATTTTATTTCACCCCCTAATGCAGCCAGGTATCTATGGCAGAGCCTGCAAATACATGACATTCTGTTCACCCAAGTGGAAAAAGGCAGACAAAATTATAAAGCACTGAGGACACAATCAATTACTGACTTCACTCAACAAGTAACTCTTGCTACATCCTCAGATCTACCTATGTAGGTGTGTACATCTCAAGACCTACCTATTTTCAGAAATACCCTCAGAAGTAGCAGACCAACTTCTACTCAAACACTGCCTTATGAGGTAACAGAATTCTTTCTTCAATCTGTATTATGTGGTTTAACTACCATAACATTTTTCTGAAATGTGAGTGGTCTTGGTACATATGCCTAGTCAAACTAATTTTGAGCAATTGATCGAAACAAGGTATTTTTAAACATAAAATCAAATACAGCTGACACTTAGGGGAATTAACAGAAGGGAAACATAGTTTAATACCAAAAATTGTTGACACATTCAATTGTAAATGCTTTAAAATACACCAAGGGTGCCTTTCTTTACACTAATTGAGCTAGAGAAAGGTCTTTCTTCATGCCTCTAGAATGACCTCTAATAAGTCAACAAGGCATCATAAAAGAGTATACTAAGTAAAACTTGAAATAATAACCAAAGCATTTTTGCATACACTTAGGTGCCAAAAATAGAATCAGTTGCCCAATCTCACCATAACTATGACAGGTAATCTGTTTGGCCCTTTCCAATGACATACATTAGCTGCAATGCCAATGCCTACACTGAACACTTAACACTTCTAGAAGAAATGCTTTAAAAAAAGCTTTATTAAACAAACAGACATATGCAGTCTTACTCCCTGAAAAAAAATTTTCAGAACTGCTTATGTAGCATACCTGGCTGTATAAAGAAAACATCCAATCATGCAATGAAATTCCAATGATTAAGATGCTTGCTTATCCAACTTCAAAAAAAAGTATATTAATCACTTAATTTTGGAGTAGAAGCCTCTAATCAAGGCCATGTAACTTCTAGAACATGCACATCTTAAAAACAAAACTGAAACATCAAAGTCTCCTGAACTGAGTTTTTAAAAGTCTTGTAAGATGTATTTTCTGCTTATTTATGTTGTGCCTCATTTAACACAAAAAATCCTGTGCACATGGGACTAGAAGTTGAACATAAAGCTAGTGTCACCCATTTCACAGATCACAAGAGAAGGACAGCCCCAAGTCACGGCTTCTGTCACGCACACATACTATTCACCTATTTACAGATCTTCGGGGAGGGAGGAAATCACTAGAAAAAAAACACTTAGCCTCAGCCTTATAACACACAGAGCAATATTTTGCTGTACAATTTTAGTAAGATATATACAGTAGACTGTTTCAAAGCTTCTCTTCTGAAACTAAAGTAATGTGACACTTTACATAACTGAACATTTGCCATGACAGTAAATAACCTTCCACTGGGTTTACTGAAGGACATACTAAAAATTATTTTCCTTTCAACTGGAAGCTGGTTTTCTATACAAAAGATTGGTTCTACCTGCAGAAATACACTAACTCCAATGAAATAATGTACTGTCATTCAAAAGCCACGTTTCAGCTGCAAAAGGAGACTATTAATAGAATTCAAAATAAATTGAACATATTAAAAACTAAAATACAGATTTCACAGAGTCACTACATATTATTTCAAGAATCTAATAATCAGTTAGGGGCATGCTTTTTTTCCACTAAGAGAGCTGCTCTGAAATGCAATTTGCTAGATTTAGTGATAAAGTCTTCATATTTAAGCATTTCAAAAGGCTTGCACTGCTCTTCCACAGGTGCAATTCAGATTGCCCATTTTAAAACCTTAACTAGCTGGGGAGGGGGGAAAATAAGGAGGGAGAGAACTAAATCAACTTTGTAAAATCCTGACAAACTCAAATGATAATCTTTGAACAGACTATGGAAACTCAACAACTCAGAAATATTTCACATATGTCAAACCAATAGCTCTGCACCTTATTCACAGTTAAAATCCAAGAAACATAAAAAGCACAAAACCAGAATAAAACAGCCCAAATCCTCCAATTTACTGTCTTCTGTCCTGGGATTTTATGTCAGTGGAATGAAATTCTGGACTTCAAAGAACTGGACTCTTCTAGGAGATGAGCTGCTGATGAGCTTCTCTTTTTGCATTTGGCTACCAACTTGGTAAAATCCAGATTAAACAAATCTCTGAGAAAAATAAAATGCAAGTAAGAGACTGCTCTGAATTTAGAAGAATGCTTTTGAAGATTAGTATTAAAAGCAGGATTGCCTCAATTTCAAATTGATGCCTGTAACTCCCCTGCCTATTAGTGAAGTGTCATCAGCACCAGAGATAGTAATGCTACAGACACTCCAAGTGGAAGAAATCAGCTTCAAACATGTCCTGATTTTTATTCATCTCAACACCAAGATGAAATGATAGCTTACACAAACTTCTGTATGTTAAGACTGCTAAAAGAAAATTATTGTGTTGTTCATTGTCACAGTAAAAGACCAAACAAGGAGTCTTACCAAGAGGCCTCTTGTGTAGGCTCATGGTAAATTTCGCTCATAATTGTTAAAAAAGCAAAAGGAGTAGTCAAATGATGTATGAAATTATCAGAAGAGGTAGACACACTATCTGTCTGCTGCCCAAAACAGCCAGAGTTGAGTTTTTCTGTCAAATCAAAAGAAAAATACACTACAAAGTTGATTAAACCCATAGAGTAGCACTACACGTATAAATGAAAGGAAACCATCCAACCTGCTAGCTGTGGATAAATTACTTTATGAAATCTCTCTCTCTGCTCAGATGATGGGAGCATTGGCAACCTTTCTTTGTAACTGCTCTGGACTCTCTGGACCTGGCTGGGATAGGGTTATTTTTTTTTCATAGCAGCACTACGATGCTGTTTTAAAATTGTGACCAAATCAGTACTTCTGAAAATAAATGTTTTTGTTACTCCAGAACAGCATTTGTACAGCATCCAGGACCTTTCTGTTTCTCACATTACATTCTCCTCTCCTCCCCATAAATAGGCTGGTGGATGCATAAGGGTTTGTGAGGGGACATAACCAGGAAGGCAACACAAACAGATCAGAGAGGCCATTTAGTGTCATACTTAGCAACAAAAAGTGAGAAGAGTGGGGTTTCAGTCCAGCTTGCCAGCTGCTGTTCAGAAATTGGCTGGGCATTGGTCTGCCCATGAGAGGTGATGTGGGGCTGCCTCTGCATCACTTTTTTGTTTTCTCTCTTGTTCCACTTCTTAAAACAGCTTTTATTTGTAACCAAGTTTTCTTTTCTGTTCCACTCCTCAATTCTTATTCCACTGAGAGGGAATAGCAGGTAAGCAAGGGCCTGTGTGGTGCTTAGGTGTCTACTGGGCTAAATCCCCAACAATCAACAGCCCTCCACACAAAATCTATGGCAGCAAACCACAGTATATGATTATTAACAGATACTGGAAAGAATTATGGAACATGCAACACTACCCCAATGTGTTGAAATGTTAGCTAGGTAGCAATGCTCATGATCTGCTATCAGCACTCTTGGTCAATGAAGAATTAGGGTAATAACTTCTCAATGTCACATGGAGTCTCATTCATAACGAGCTGTACTTCTTGCTCCTTTCAACCACCAGAGTCAACAGCATCTCACATGGTACAGATGCCATAAAATTTTCCAAATAAAAGAATAAGAAGCTTCTTCTCCAGCCATTCTCGCCATTTATCATGCCTGGATGTTCGTGTCAGTGTAACATTTAGTTAAATTGATCAAACTGCTCTTCAGTACCAACTTCTACTCAAACTGGCTTTGTCAAAAAAAACCCAAAACCTTTAAAAGCAATACTTCTAAGTTACATCTTAATTTTCAAGTTCTCCCTCACATTTGTGATGTCAAACAGGAGGCGACAAAGGAGGAATTCTCCAAACAGATGAGATTTAGGATACCAGATATTTTCAGATTAATAGAGCCATGAACCATATTTCCACTCCTTCACGCCGAGTCACCCACATGGTGGAACAAAACCACTCCAAAAATGAGGGTTCTTCCAGGAATGCTGGGTTTTGTTGCAGCTTTTCAGTACAAACCATACCCAGAACATGCCAATCACCGTGCATGCATATGTTACCTTAGAAGGAATTCTTTTAATGTGACAGGTACTAACCCCACACTGATATCCCTTTCAACTTAGACAAAGAAGAATACATAACAGGCTCCCTAAATACACCTTGGAAAATCAAGAAGTAAATAGAACTGTGTATAATTTATAATCAGGGTAAAAGAAAATAACAGAATAAACTCAGCACATTAGTACAGGAGTTGTTCTGCCACACACAACAGACAACACTCCTTGTTCTGACTGAGGATGCAGAGTTGACCACTGAGACATAAGTTACTAATGAAGACAAACTTCACAGTGCCTTCAGGGAACAGACCCACTATCAGCCAAAATCAAGCCAAAATTCCCACCCCGACACAGCACTTTAGATGCAGGAGTACATTTAGAGACAGCTGGGTAGAATTTTAACTCTTAACAAAGTTTCCAGAATTAACCATGGGCTAGAAACTGCATAAACTAACTTCTCTACTTTTGAGGTCCACTTTCCAGTGCTAGCCCCACATGAGTAGTCTCTTCACATACCCAAAGTGCATACAAAAGTAGAAGCAATAAAAATTTTCAGCTTCAATGCTCTCCTACACATGATCCTCAGGATCCTGCCTTGAATCTTCAATGATGCAACCAAAGATTAGGTTGAAAAATAGAAGTTGTAGGTTTCTCATTTAATTACTTTGCACACCTTCCAGTATGCATCTCTAAATTTGCAAAGACACTATAATGGTTTTACACTGTACAGCAGTTTACTTGCAGATTGATACAGTGGAAAAAAAGTGGTGACATGTTAACTGTGCTGTAAAGGAGGTGGCAAGGAGCATTTTAATTTTATCTGAAAATCTGTCAGGACAGTTCTGTCCTCATAAACCTAGCTCCCTTCCTTTTTCATAGTACCGCATTCAATGCAATGTGAAAACCTTCCAGTTGAAGAGGATTAATACTGACATTTGAATTTTTCCAATGTATAAGTGGTATCAGCTTTAATAACAGCCATACACGTCATCCTTTATGTTGTATGACATCTAGAACAAATTTAGAGAACCTTTGTTCTCCCAGCTGTTCAACACACCAGTGGAGGGAGAAAAGTAGGAATGAAAAATACTTAAGAGGAGCACACAGCTATTAGAACAAGGGCAAAAAGAAAGGCAGTGTTTCTTAAACCATGGCTACCGTTTAGATTAATAGGAAGAGACCGGATAACTGGAATGGAAAATGGCTCCTTCAGCGACCTTTAGTGTGCACAGTGCCATCCCCGAGAATGAACCTTAAAAATGGATATGCTCAAAATATTCATCAAGGAAACAGGGAGCAGGCAGCTGACAGCCACTTGAGAGAGAAGCAATGCCTATGGTAAGACTTACAATTCTGGGCTTTTTAGACCAGTTTGACCTCAATTTGCATCTCCTTATCATTCTATTCCTTTAATTAGATTAAAGTGTCTTTCATGGCACACTGTAGGTGATACAGTCTGGGTTCTTTAAATACATTTGAAATGTTAATTAAAAATTCTAACAGCTATGCACAGTAATGAAAACATATAGATCCATGAGACTGATGAAATTCATCTGGAAGAAACATTTAATGTAGTGAAAAAATCCTGAGCAACTGTCAAATACCTCTTTTCTGTCAACACTTACTTAACAAAAGCTTTGGGTGATCTTTACTAGAGAAAAACTATTCTTAGCTGTTTAAAAATGACAGCAGAACAGCCTGATCCCCCTCTAATGGGAGATAAGTCTTCCAGCATCTCAATGGCCTGAAAGTTTAACATAGTTATTTTTAGCACTCTACGGGCATAAAAATACAGCTCTAAACTGTGACCTACAGCTATGCACAGCCAAGCATCACATCATACGACAGCCTTAACTTTAGCTACAAGCACGTCTGTAGTTGCTTCAGACTATCATTATTCATCTCACTACCAACAATACATTTGGATGGATTTAGCAACAAGCACTTGAAATTGTTACCATCTTTTTTCAAATTGCTGCCATCGGCAGAATTCAATTCAAAGGTAGGAGATCTTAATGGACTTGGTAGAAAGTATTTGAGAGACCATGTTAGGTTAAATGGATTACTGCTTCTCTCCAGTACAGAGGATGAAAAAGAACCTTAAAAGCAGAAAAACTTAAAACTGTCATATTCAGTACAGAAAGTCATTTCTTCTGGGTACAGTTTGAGTAAATGAAATAATAAAAAAAAAGAAAATAGGAAAAAGAGAAAAAAAACCCCTTGTTTTCTTCCAGCAGTACTAACAACCTGCAAACGGGATATGCTAGAATAAGACACCTTCAAGCAAACTCACCAGAAACACTGTTCACAGAAAACTGCAAAGGTAATTTTTTAAAATTTTATTCCAGTTTGCATGCTTGTGTTTGCATGATTTGTTACAAAGTGCAAATTAGAAGTCTATTCTCCCAGATTTCTGTTTCCAGATAATGTAAACAATAATTAAAATAGTTAAAATAAAAATTGATATATAAGTTGTAAAACCTGATCAAGCAGAGTTCTAGCACTCAACTACTAATTAATTAATTTCAATTTTAAATATATGTGTAAGTTCAAATCTTTGAGGTCTGAAGGTTTGTGTTTTGTTGGGAGGGAGTGTTCTTATTTAGCTGGGTTTTTTGTGAAGTTTGAGGGTTTTTTTGTGGGATTTGAGGGGTTTTTGTGGGGTTGCTTGATAGGGTTTAGGGGTTTCCTCCCTGTTTTTTTTTAAAATCATGCATACTATAGATAAAATATGGAATATTTCCAAGGTGATGGATATGCACTTTCAATGCTGTGAATTTCATAGAGTACGTTAACTCAGAAAAGAGACAGGAAATATTGTAAGATGCAAGACTTGTCATATTTCATTAGGGCCTGGTGATTCTGTACAGCAAGCTATTCTAAAATCATTAATAAAATTTCATTCAAACATTCAGTTCCTAAGAAAGAAGTCTATAGGTAAGAAGAACTAACCAGTTAGACAGACAAGCAATACTAATTTTTTTTCCTCTTCCCAGTTTAAAAATGCCACTTTTTGGCTGGATGAAATGGTCAAAAACTGATTCCTACAAATCCACAAGATGCCCTGGATCAGAAGTAGTTACAAAAACCCTGCTGAGGGAGTTGAAATGGCACCTGAAAGAGCGTGAAAGATTAGTGCAAGAGATTGAAAATGAACAAAAAGTCCAAAAAACTGGCATGGATTACAACTGGCTCAAGAACTATCAAAATCCTCAAGCAACAATTCCAGCTACTGAGCAACGGCAGCTTGAAGTTCTGTGCTCTCAAATCCAGCCTTGCCAAACAGGAACTGTTCTCAGCAGGTAATTGTTTCATATTTCCCTGACTCTGAGCTCTCTATCACAAGTCAAATGTTTCTCTGCCTAATCAAAGTTTGTATTGGGCTCTGCTCTTCCAAAGCAGCAATGACCAGCAACTGGAGAGCATTTTACAGTTGTTTTAGAAATTACATCTTCACTTTAATATGTTGCTTGAAGGAAGTTTTAAATCAGGATTTTCCTGGTCTAATCCAAACAAAGAAAATCTTGTATAACCTTTCAATACTTCCCATTTTTCCTATTATTTATCCCTACTATTCAATAAATGGCAACCCAGTAACTAAAATTCAAATAGAAGGACTAATGCAATGCACTATTATGCAGTAGTCCAGCCGTACTGTGCACAACACCAGAAAGCTCCTAAAAACCTGCAAATCAGTGTAAATTAAAAAAAAAAAAAAAACCTCCACACATTTTATGAAGAAAAATTCTCCTATGCCTGCATTTTAAATACATTTTCTAGGGACCCAGAAAGGACAGAACAAGTCTATTTGCCTTTTAAAGCCCAGAATACACCTGAGGGCAAAGTTGGTTTAAATCAAGTTACCCAGATGGGCCAAAGGAAAAAAAAAAAGCCTAGCCAATTACAACTGCTTTCAATCCACAATAGCTGGAGCACATCCAGTACATTGTTAGAGCTCTTTTCCTCTTCTGGGGGGGGGGGGTGGGGGGGGGGGAAATGTGGCAGCAAGGAAAAAATCACACTGGAACTCAAGTAATTTCCTCCTCCCCCACCCCCAACTGACAAGAGAGGAAAGAGAGAAGTTTTCAGTGCTGATGATTCCATTTCAATTTTTGTTTGTTTTTTTTTTTTTTTCTTTTCCTAGATTTCGGGAAGTTTTGGCAGAAAATGATGTTTTACCATGGGAAATAGTCTACATATTCAAGCAAGTTTTAAAAGATTTTCTTACCACCATTGAGAGAGAAAACCAAGCAGAGCAGCTGGTAGATGCATGGAATACAAATTGCCCTGAACATTTTAGTCCGCATGGTGACAGCTCCAACAAGTCGGACAAAGATGAAATCCCCACTGTTTCAAGTTATGTCGACAAAAACACACAAAGCATGTTTCCCACCTTCTCTCACAGAATCTGGAATCTACCCTATTACTACCCATCAAGTTAAGTTGGTTTTGTGCTACTTTCAAAAATTTATGTAGCCATCCACATTCCTTTCTTGTAACTGCAGTCCAGACTCACAGGAGTAAGAAATGTGACATGCTCCCCTTTTTATTCCAAATTTAGAAATTAAAATCCTTTGTAATAGCTAGTATGCAGTAACTTAGGTATCAACTGACCTTTTATCTTTATAGTTTCTTAGAGCTGTTGTGTTAGAAGCCACCTTTTCATCAAAAATGTAGATGTTTCTGAAAAAAAACTCAGAGGCAGTTTAATTTTCAGCCATATAGAGCTAGAAGTATTTAAACAACAACAAAAAAGATTGCTTGCATATTTTGAAACAGCATCAATCCAGAGAGTGTTAGACAAAAAGTTCTGTGTTTGACACATAGCTTTTAGGCTCTATGGGAACTTTATGCTGTGTAAAAAAAATGGTTTAATATAACATCAGTTAAATAAACTGGTAAATACGTTTTGGAGCTGAATAATTATTTCTTCAAGAATAATTGCATGAAAATACTGACAGGATTTAGCTGCATGCATTATTTCTATGTTTTTTTCTAAACTATACTGTGCACATGCTGAAGTATGAGAAGGTGGACAGCCAAACAAAACGCTTAGATATTTAACAGCATTTAACAACTATCTCTCTAATTACTGAATTATTTAATTTTAAATAGCCATTTTTCATTTTACTTACTTGTTCTGAAACCCAAATTCTGCATAAACCTTTAACATTTTGATGAAATCAGGTGGTACTTCTCTAAAATAGCTAAGGAGTCAACAGATCACTTCCAACACACAAGGTTTTCATTCTAAATTTACACATAACAAGATCTAATGTTTCTCAGCCACCATGATCTATCACTGTGGGTTTACAAAGTTTTACAAGATTATTCACATACACAGCAGTCATGGTCACAGCAGGCAATTAGAGCAGAAAATCAATGAAAACATATGCAGAACTCAGCTGGCTACATTTCCAATTGTGCTCCCACCACTGTAACAAGTTTTTACATGTTTTATATAACGTCATCTTTTCTGTATTTGCTTTTAATCTGTCTGTTGGATCAGAAAAAACGGGTAAGACTCATATGGCCCAATTCACAGAATGCACTATTTCATAAACAAAACTGCTTCCTCTGGTATTTTCTTCAAACATACTGAAGCAGCCAATCAGATTTCATCAAGTTGGTAATACAACTTTAAGGCATCTTATGCTCCACTGCTGTATCCCCCGTTCCAGAAAAAAATTTACTAATAATGCAACATAAATTGGATAAACAAATGGCACAATCACTTACTAAACACTTTTAAATCTTTTTAATAATGGATTTTAAAAAGTCTTTGAAAAGCTTATGATATAGATAACATTTCATGTAGAAAAATAAAGTATAACATTCACAAAAGATAAAACAATGAGAACCCCTATATCCATGTAAAGGACAAAGCACTGGAGGACTAGAGTAAAAAAATCTCCAACAGATTTAAAATAATAAAAGCTGCAGCTCAATACCAAAAGTAACTAGCCCCTCTACCTCCCATAAACTAAATATACAAAGCTTCACAAGGACATGCAAACTTCTTAGAGCTGCTATAAACTCTTTGCCCTCTTCTTGTCAAAAGGCATTGGCAGGATTAGTATTACTCTGAGAATTAACATCCATAATGCTGGTTTAAGATAGCTTTGAAGTGGTCAAATGTGCAAGATTCCTGCAATGGCAATTAATGTAAGTTTATTTCCTAAAATGGTATCCTTACAGCTCTCTATCTGAAATATAGGTAAAAAAAAACCTGTAAAAATGCAGCTTCCTAATTTTCACCTAAGGAAAATAGAAGGCCAGTAACATGGAAGATCCGCTTACTTTAACAATCACCAAAAATGAGCAGGGAAAATAAACAAACAAACAAACACAACAAAATAACCCCAGATACAACTTGTCCATGCTTTGCAAACTTCACTTCAACTTTATTTTAACATATGCAAACGCATTTTTCCATGTTTAGAAAGAGTGACTATCAACTATGCCATATTCTAAAAGGCAGTTGCTGCACAATAGTTTAAAAACATAGGTAGGGATCATAGCCAATTCAGTGTTAAATCCCTATACAGTGCCAGGGAAATGCAAAGAAAGGCTCATCTACTTTTATATGCATATTTTAATCAGACTACTGCATCCAGTTCTAGTGTCTGCATTTGGGGGAAAGGAGAGGAGAAAGCAAAGAAGAACTGCAGAAGGTAGAGTAAAAGAAAATATCCAAAGGCTGAGAAAATGCCATCCTCTAAGGCCTCACTTTGGCCATTTTTTTTCAAGCACTGAAATGTGGGGTAACTTTGTGGAATACAAGCACTTCCTCCTGAGCAAATTGTTATATACACTTTCTAGTTAAAAAGCAGAGAAAAGCAAAGAAAAAAAAATGGGGTAAGGGGAAGAATCCCAATTAAAAATGTTAAGCATATTTTAAAGGAATTTGTTAGGTTTACCGCAACATGCTGCCAAGAAAATCTGTTCTTCAGCTCACCAGCTAACACAAGCCATTTGATAGAATTATGGTTACCCTTGGAATTCAGCTACCTCAGACAGGAGTAAGATTGCTGAAAGGCCAGTCACCACTACCTGTGGGAGATCACTGTTCAAGAACTCTGCAACTGCTTCTTTAAGTATTTTTTATTTATGCCCTACACAGTTTGCATGAGGTGTTCCAAAACTACATTGTCCCTAACGCTGAGCCAGCAGATATTTCTGCAATAGGCAGGCAGGCAACACAAACCACTCTGGTGACAGAAAGGTGAGTGGCAGTAATTGCAAAGGACAGCAGTGTCTCCCACCTGCACAAGCGTCAAGCAAAGCACACAGCGTGCAATGTTTCCAGCCAGTAATCAGTTTCAAAAAGGTGCTAACTTGGTGAAAGGTGCACCTGTGAAATGCAGAAAATACACACTTAAACCTTTAACGTCTTAATGTGTGGATACCAAGGAAGGATTTAAGGGTCTAAATTTATTTTCTTTCAGTTAAACATAACAAAAGAAACTAAAAAGTTAATTAATAAGCTGTTTAAGACAGAAATTCCAGTCAGATTTCATACAGTTTCTATTTCTATTGCCTTTCCCCAAGCAGCTCAATTACTAATACTGCTATTCTAGAAGTAGTTCAGGAAGCAAAAGAACCTTAAAACCTTCATCAGTAAAGGAAGCAAACAAAATCTACATCTCATTTTAAGGGAGACACGATACTTTTAGATCCCATTAAACAATCTCAGTAACGTTTCTCTAAAGTATTATTACACACACTCGTGTGCCTGTTATTACCAATTCGGTATTAAACACACCCATTCTCACATACAAATTTAGACAAAACTGGTAGGCAGACAAGTGTCCATCAGTAATTGTATATCCAGCTTCAAATAAATATATATAAGCGTTTCGAAAATCTGAGTATTTAGTTTTGACTTTCCCAAGAAACAAAAAAGAATTTTCAAGGAAGTATACAATTATGCTACAAGCAGCCTCAATAAATGAGGAGAAATTCTTTTGTTTTCAGCTCCTCAAACTCCTTCTTAAGAAGTCAGTGAATAAAATACAAGCACTTCCTTTGAAATGCTTAAATCTAAACCTCCTATAGAGACTTCAAGTTTTGCAAAAACAAGCAAAATGTAAGCACATCCCCAGAGCTGTGAAACAGAAGTATGCACGGAAACAAAACACACCTAAGCTTCTCATACAGATTCCTTCCATTTTGTGGCAGGACAGATATGCACCTGTCATCTATGCTCAAATGTTTTATAGCTATTTTTGAGAAATTCTGCCCACATCATTCTTACATAAATGGTCATTTAAGATACATATTGCTTCTGATCCACTCAGACATGGAGAAAAATAATTATAAAACCAAACCTGTAAAAATAATTTTTTCCCTACAAACACCACTGTCAAACTCACAATCAGGTCATCTGCTAAGACTTGTGAGTGGAATGAGCTTTCTATCCAACCTAAAATAAAGATGTACCTCTGCCTAGTCACACAAGGCTCGATCAATCTTCTTTATTTCTCCTGTGTACAGGAAATACATAAAATAGATCTTGTGGCTTAGTACTCAGCTAGGTTAAAGAGTCAAACACTTAATACTATAGAAACGTTACTATCACCTAAATAAAAACCGAGAAGTTACAGACATCTTGTTTGTACTGGCTTGAGGCATTACATTCACAGAAATAATTTAAAAGAACTGTAAAATTCTGTCTGGTCACTTCTGGAAAATTTTAACTACTTGCACAAAGCCCAGTAGCTCTTGGTCAGTAACTCAGAGCTTGGTAACGGCAGCACCTTTACACTGAAAGATAAAACAGAACAGGTATTTTGAGGTGCCAGTTTTGTCCTTCATTTGAAGCAAATACAGAAACACTGACAGCCTGAACAGACTCTGCTGAAATATCAGACTACCTGATAGCAAGATGTTACACAAGAAGCTCATTCTTTCTCAGATGCCAGTGTACACCTTTTAAGATAAATACACCTTCCTAAAACACAGCAACCTCTATTGCTGTGCATCACACATGGAAAAATAAAAACCAAAACACTCACACAGGAGTGTATGCCCAGCTCATCTTGAAAAATACTATATGGAAGTGCATACAAAACAGCTCCCTACAGGAACCACAGATACACTACCACACCTGGTCTTAACACCAAGATTAGTATCCTCTGCCACACTCCAGGCAGCATCCAGAAGTAGTTTTTGGATTTCAATATCCAGACTCCAGTGAAAAGCAAATGTACCTGGCTGCTATGCAAACACACATATAGTCCTCGTTGCTGTAAATTCTGCCATCTGAGAATAACAAATAAGGAACAATCCGTCGATATACTCTGTCTTGCTTTACTCTGGTAACTTAAACGCTTCCTTAAGTCACAACAGCAATGAACTCCTAAATCTCATTTATCACTTGCCACTGATAAAATTTTAAGTTAATGCATCTGAATCAGAATAAACTGAGTCGTTTTTAGTACAGTTGTACAGTTTTTTAACAGGACTAGGTACAGCTGCACACCAGCGCTAAGTCACTTCAGAGAAAGCAAACCCTACACGCAACACATCTAGTGATGACGGAGACAATACACCTAAGCAGCAAAGCAGAAAACAACATTAAATATTAAACGCACAAAACCACATCAGCCACAAATGCTACCGGAGGTGTTAGGCTGGAATCCAACAACTACACAGCCTGGGCCCACCAGAGCAGGGGAGCCAGAGGAGGCTGCCCTGGCTCTGGAACGCCCGGGGCGCACAGCAGAGACGAGAGATGGAGGCCATCGAGAGCAGCGGCCCAGCGCCCCGCACTCACCCCGCAGTCCTCAGCGGCTCCTGTGCGGGGCAGCGGGAAGAAGCGCCGGGGCGGCCGACCCGCGCCTCTTCGCCCAGCAGCTCGACGGCGGTGACGGCCCCGCCGACGGTGAACCAGTCCCGGCGCTGTCCCTCGGGGAGCTTCCGCAGCATGGCGGCCACGGCGGCCCGGCACGCGGTCCCGCCGCCGCGCCTCGCCCTGCCCGGGCACACCCGCCCGCCCCGCCCCGGCGGGAGCGCTCCGGCTGCGAGCCGCCTGCCCTCCCCGCGCCGGCCGCCTGCAGCTGCGGGCCAACTCCGCCAAACCAAACCCACCCGCAACATTTATTAAAGCCTGCCTTAGAAAGGAAGGACCTCCAGACGCAGACCAGAGGTATACGGCAGGGTTGAATGCTAAGGTCTGTCATGCCTACTGGATAAATTTCAAAAGAAGAATAGGAATTAAGATAAACGTGACTGTTGAACTTCCCTTCAATCCTGTAATCCTCTCTTCTGAAATAACTGAAAACGTCTGCGTGTAATTTGTTAAATCAGATAAATAATTAAAACCAATATGAACACAGGGTAGACCTTGCTTTCTCTAACAGGATTTATCATCTCCACACTGAGTACCTGATCCAATGCCGGCATTCGACTGCTTTAGAACTGTTACTCTCAGATAGGTAAATACAAATCCAGGATATATGTAGAGATGTATGGATACCACAGCCTCTCGTTGCTTAATGTATAAGCCTCAAATTCCTAAATTAAAGAAGGGGATTTTCCTCACTAAAATTTCAAGAGGTCTTAAAAGTTTTAAATGAAAGAGGTGACATACATACAGTATTTTGACATAAGTTATGGTCCTATATTAAATGCAAAAAATGCCCATCCAAGAAGTGTTGTTTCCACTGTGTGAGAAAGCTCATACGTAGCGAATCTATACACCTGCAGATGGTGTAAATCACTCACTGGGAAAATAAATGCAGTCTGTGATCCGACTAAAAGATTTTAACACACAAAATAAAGGTCCGAGCTCTGTTTTCCTATCACATCCTCGGGAGGCCTGGGCAGTCATTCCCCCCCACAGAACAATGCCTGAGCACAGCTCTGTAATTCCAGTCACCCTGTCCTTCCTGCACCTGGAGGAAACACGTAGGTGCTTCAGACTTCATAACATGGCCCAGCGGGTGCCTCGCGCTCCTCCAGGACAAGCTGTTCCCTGAGGGACACGCTGCACAGACTGTGACAGGCCCTTCCCCACATTGTCCTGGCATGAGACCTGCTGTGCTTGCTCTTGGGAAGCAGGACTGAGGTGAAGGTTGACACTGGAAGAGCATTGCCAGCCGATCGAGGGAGGTGATCCTGCCCCTCTGCTCAGCCTAGGGGAGGTGAATGTAGAGTTTTGAGTTCAGTTCTGTGCTCCTGAGTATGAAAGGGATGTGGAGCTCCTGGAGCAAGTCCAGTGAAGGACAACAGATAATGACTGGGAGCCTGGAGCATCTCATGAGAAAAGGCTGAAAGAACTGGGCCTTTCCAGCCTCGAGAAGAGACCTCATCAGTGTGCATCAATATCTAAACAGAGGGTGGCAAGAGGATGGAGCCAGGCAAAAAGGCTGAAAGAACTGGGCCTGTCCAGCCTTGAGAAGAGATGACTGAGGGGAGGCCTCATCAGTGTGCATAAATATCTAAACAGAGGGTGGCAAGAGGATGGAGCCAGGCTCTTCTCGGTGGTGCCGAGTGATGGAACAAGAGGGAGAAGCAGATGCACAGGAAGTTCCATCTGAACACGAGAAGAACATCACTGTGCAGTGACCATGCACTGGAACAGGTTGCCTGGAAAAGGTGTGGAGTCTCCCTCACTGGAGATACTAAAGAACGATCTGGATGCAATCCTGTGCCGCAACTCTGGGATGACCCTGCTTGAGCGAGGTTGTTCCAGGTGCCTCACCGCGGTCCCTGCCCGCCGGAGCGGTTCCGAGGGAAGCGGGGCTGGCGCCGCCGCGCTGCGAGGGCGCTCTGGTCCTCCGCGGCCCCAGGGGGCGCTGCTGTCCGCGCCCGCCGCGCGTCGCTTCCCGGCGCACCCCGCGGCGGCAGCGGAGCCGTCCCCGTCCCGAGTGTGACCTTCGCCGCTGCGCTGGCACGGTGGGTCCGGGCCCGGCGAGCCCCGGCTGGCTCCCGGCGGGCACCGCTCGGGGGTGGCTGGGGTGGGGCAGCGCTGGTCCAGCCTGGGAAGGGAAGAAGGGAGAAAGGGAGCGCGGCCCGCGGCGCTGGAGCTTTGCCGTTACCGGCCCGCCCCCGTGCAGGGTCGGGGCTGGGGCAGGTGCCCCGAGCTGCGGGGGGATGTGGCGGGGAGGGCAAGGAGAGAGCAGATACAGCGTTGTTCCGGGTACATATCAGAAAAAAAATCCTCAGAACCATGTCGCGCCCGCGCAGGCCCTGGGGAAAGGTGTCTGCCGGGCTTTGGCACGGGGTTAAGTGGAAACGGCACTGCTTATTCCCTGTGTTCTGTAGCGGTGGGGAACCCTTTCCTTCCTCTTCTGTTCAGTCTCCTGGTTTGTTAGTATGTCTTGATATTCTGCTATAGCTGAGTAACTGTTTATATTCCATTGTTCATCTGAAACTACAAACGCTTGAAATTTAGGTAAGCTGTGTCCTTAATGCAGTGTCGTTAATAGCGTTGGTGAAAGGATAAAGGTGTTTCAGGAACTTCTGCCACAGTAATAAATTACTGAAATGACTGTCCATTAATAAATGTAATGTGGGTTTGTATGTAATTATATACAAATTGCCTCAAATTTGCTTTCATTCTTTAAGAAACACTTAGGTTTTCCCAATTATTTTGACAATGGCTGCCTTTGCCCACTCTGTTGTTAGAGAGGAGATGTGTTACCAAACGATGCTTTACATTTAGTAACAGCAGATAAGTGAGCATTACCTCAGAGAAACTTAACTCTGCTTTTCTTTCCTGGGTCTGACTTTTTATTGGGTTGTAATTAGTGTCAGTAGTGACTATTGAGTGTGCATAAGATTTGGTGTATCTCAGTGCAGTGTGGTGCAAATGTGAACTAATATTTATGGGAGTTAAGATAATCTTTATTCTAAACCTCCTACAATTTTCTCTTTGTCTTACAAAGCTGCATGGAAGGGAAAAAACTGCCAACACTGACAAGCTTCTTGCTCTTGGGGCGTATTTTAAAAGTCAAATAGTTATGATAAAGCATGAATTTATCAGCTTAACATCATTTATGTTGCTATTTTGAGTAGAAATTACCATGCTGGAAGAGACAGCTGCGAGGGCGGGAAGCTAAATTGGTAGTGCAAGGAAGGAGCCTCTCTGGCTTGTCTGGAATGAGACTTCCTCCTACGAGAATGTCAAAACTTTAGGAAAAAGCTGTTACTGATAGGCAGAGAGAAATCTATCTGTTGCTGCTCTGTAAACGTTCTGTTGACTCATCTTTGAACTCTTTCATCAACTGTAATTTAATTTTTTTTTTGTGTTAGCCCATAAATTGTAGCTTTAACTCTGAATTTATTTGCTTTGGAATAAGTACGACTGCATGCTTGGGGATTTTTTTGTAAACTGCTGCTGATATGCATTAGGAGTGTGTATGTATACATAAAGATAGATAAATATATGTATGTGTGTCTGTATATATGTTAAAAATCCAGCAGGTAAGAATACAGCTACCAAAGTTAAAACGACAACACTTTTTATAAATTTCAGATGGTGCAGACCATGATTCCAAAGGCATTGAGACCCATGACATTCTACTTCTCTACTGTGTATCAAGAAATATGGGTTGGTGTAGCATTAACAACTTACGCCTACTACAAGATTTCATATGGGGGTAAGTCACACATAATAGTCTTTTTCTTATAGAAGAGAATACCCACAACAGGAATCAGTCATTGAAGATAGCCAGCAAATCAGAAATTAACATTCTTCCTTAGGGCCAGGTCTTTGCTATAAAAATTTAGGTGTTTTAAATGCTGATTGTAGGTGGTTCCACTAACAAAAATACTCAGATGTCAGTGTAACTGTGCTTACATTATGAAGATTAGATAATGTAGGTTTTGGTTTTTAAAATGCAGATCTAACTTACTTGCTTGAGATTTTGGAAAAAAAAAAAGTTTTAAAAAGGTTTTCTCACATGATCATGTGAGAGTGTATTTTGGGCTGATGGCATCTCAAAATGAGAGCTACATCACTGAACACGAGCATGTGTGGTACTTGGTGACACTGGATAACTTTCTCAGAGAAAGAAACAGAATAGCTAACATAAAAATAATAAATTTGAATGGGCCAGGTCCCTTAAAGCAGAAGGGTACAAGAGATTATAGTGTTTTAAAGGTCCTGTTTGTCAATTTAGGCTATGCTCAATAAATCCCAAACCCTTTACTGGGTGTTGTGAGCAATGAAGTGTTGTAAATTAGATAAAGGAACCCCTTGCTATGGGAGCAGCTGAGAGATATTACATCAGTATTTCTCTAGCTTTTTCCAAATAGTGTGTAGCATTCCAAAACTGATACACTGCACTTCAAAGTTTAAGTAAATATAAGTAGTTGATCTTAATGGGTACCTAATGACTATTAGGTAAATATGAGTAGTTGAGATAGACAGGAAGAAAAAAAAAGTTTAAAGTTTGGATTTAATCTTTTATTTCAAGGAGAGTTGAAAATGGACAGATTGTTTCAAACTTGTCTTCATGTCATGCTTTGTTAATTCTTGACCTAGTGTGAACTTTTGAGGGCAAAAAAACCTGGATAAGTGGCAACTGTATGCTAAGCTTTATTTGAAATGGAAAATAGTTTTTAATACCTGTAGCCCTTTCTGCACTTTGGGGGATACTTTTGCAAATAACATATGGAATTACAAAAGAGTATGTTGTCGGATAAATCAGATTGGAAGGGACCTCTTGAGCTCACCTGGTCCAAACAGATTGCTTATTACCTTATTCTTAATTTAAGTGAGTATTTCCAGGGATGGAGATTGTACAATCTTTTATAACAAAGTCTTCCTTATGAAGAATTTTTTTTTAATCACTGTGACCCAGTGTTTTAGGTGAACAATTACAATGGGAATACAAAATACAAAGGAAAATTTTACAGCAAACGCTTCACTTCAGTTTACATCCATATCTTGTGTGTGTATATATCTATATATTATATAAAATAGCAACATTCCATAGAAGTTTCTTTTGAATTACGGTAGAAATCTTGAGGATTATAATTTCTAAATGCATGGAGTCTTGGTTAATTAAAAACAAAGAACTTTTAGAAATTAATATAAAGTTTACAGAAATGTACCATGGGAAGTACATGTTGTACACTTTCAATTCTTGTTTAAGCTAATAATAAGCTAATTAAAATTTATCTGTAAAAAGTAAATAGGAAATATATTTTTAACTGTCATTGTTCAGCGTATTTTTTCTTTTTTTTTTCCCAGGCAAAAAATCATCAGGAAATAGTAAGTATTAGATATCTAATACTTTGGTGTGATTTTTTAAAAAGTGCATTAAAAATTAGTTCAGAATATTTTACATTAGATAAATTTGGGGCTTAAGTTACAGTATTAGCAAATGGTTGAAGGCTACTTCAAAATAAGTAATTTTGGTTGTATTGATAATTTTATAACCTAGAAACAACTGTGGATCGGTACATAAATAATCTTTTTTGTAGGTTTTAGGAGTAAAATGGAAATTCTATACCTTGAGTGTGTGGGCAAAGAATTTTTTTCAAATAACAGTAACAACCATTTAGTGGAATTACTTAAATTAGCATGATTTCAAGAGTACCTGCTATTTTAGCTATCAAGAAACTAGAAAGTATAAATTTGTGTTTTGAATTTGTATCTTTATTAAGTAGTGTTTTGATATTTAGGGGCAGTTTGTTCTGACACCACACTGGAATTTATCTTTTCATGACCTGCTGCATCTCAGTTCACTTTCTGCAGCATGAGAGAGAACCCATATGCTCGCAGTTGAACTTGTACATGTAAACATTATTCACTTTTTGAAATGTGCAATTAGAGAAAATACCGCCTAGTAGAATTAGAATAATAGTGTAAATGAACTCCAGTTCTGGAAGAACCATAACAAAATCAAGGAAGAATGGGTGTTTGACTGTAATAGGGCTTTAAAACTTGTAAAAGAGAAATTTTAGTATTTGCTAGATTTACCTATGTACATATTCTGTGAGGGTATTGTTTCATTTGAATAGCCAATTTTTATGCTCAGATATAAGTACAGTTGTCAGTTTTAGGTCCTGCACTACATTCCTGAATTGATTTGCTTTACTGTTTGAACAGCCTAAATTGTGTCTTTGTTTCAGAGTCCTCTGGTTCTGGCCATCATTAAAGATCTCTTCTCTTCTTGGAATATGAATTTGGTGGTTCATCATTTCTACTGCAAATGAAGGGAGTTACAATCATACTAGAACTGTACCTGATCCATCTGCTGTAATTGGAAAAAGAATAAATCCACTGAGCAAAAAGAAATTAAAGATGTTGGACAATATATGCTGGAGTTCAGTGCTAACCTAACTTTTAGAATAAGCTTCTACAGTTCTCTGTTAGACTTTTTCAACAGTACATTAAAAGTTTACTTTATAACTAAACTTCTTAATAGAATTAGATTCCTTCCCTTCCTCCACACTCCCCCCCAAAATAATAGTTTTTTTGGCTATTTACTTTAAAAATGTAATTTAATAGGATGCCAAGTATGAGGACTTAATCCCCAGCTTTTTGCCAACTTGTGGTGCAGTAATCAAGGGTACCAAAATTATATTTTAACTCTTACATTTTTAAACAGTTAATAGTTCTGCAGGGTTTAAAAGCAAAAGTTAGATTGTTACAAAAACACCATGTAAAATATTGCAAATATTTTTTAAAAGTGCAAGATTGACAAGTATATTTTTTGTCCTTCATATTCAGTAGAACTAAGAAATTATTCTGAAAGTCTTTTCCTTTAGTCACAAGTTTTGCAAAGGAATAAGTAATAACATGCTCATATTGTATAAGATGCTCGATATTACATGGACTTTTGTTTGCCATTGGAGCTTACCTCAGAAAACCTCAGAATTTAAAGGGAATAATGAAATCACGCACTGTTGGTATGAGGAGCAGTTGGTCTGAGCACAAACATTTAACTGGCTTCAAAGAGTTTTCCCTTTTCCTAGAAGTGTCGAAGTAATACTTGTGTTATTAGGGTGGGGATGGGTATTAATGTTTTTTGCAGATAGCTGTTAGAACTCCATAGCAAGTGTATTTTGGAGGCTGTAGGAACATATGCTATCTTCTGAAGATCAGTGTTCAGAACTGTGCATACTGAATTATGTACCAAGGATACATGGTGTGTAAAATGAAAACTGGACTTCATGACATGTTTTGCTTAAATTTAGCCTAATCTGCCTTTGAGAAGATTAAGAGGCTTAAGTCATTTTAATGACTTAATGCTTACGTACATCTTTTTAACTACTTCACTGAAACATCTTAAATCTTTCAGCTTGATTAAAGTTTTGCTTTTCAATGTCCTGACTGCAGTATCTGGCCATAGCTTAAATGTTTAGTATTCAAACACTCAGGAACTTGATAACCTTACCTGCTGATGGTAAACATTCCAAACACTGTTGCCTTTAATTTCTTCAAAATTTATTCTTATACTTAATTAGCTGTACCTACTGAGTAAAGTAAAATCTACAGTCTTAATTCTCTGAGAGCTTTTTTTTTAAAGAAGGCAAGTTTAGCATCACTAGTTTGAAAAGGTGACATCTGTCCCTCATGTATTTTTGATATTTATTCCACCTTCCACAGTTTTCTTTGTTACACCTTTCCTTAATCTGTTTTAGTTGATTTCTTTAATCATTTTTATATGGGTTTTTCTGTTTCCTCACCACCGAAAAATGAATGAGAAATCAAAAGAACTCCTAAATTTTTTTACATAAAATCAAAAGCATCCAACAGAATGGAATAGAGAATAAAAACTAGAAGAAAATGGAACTTAAATAAACAGATATTAAGCCAGTGGTAATTACAGGGTGGTTGAGTTGTGGTATACTTAATAAGCAGTTCAGATTGAAAATTTATGCCAAGTAAGAACCTATAAGAGCATTTGTAATGCAAATTTATGATCACCAAGTTATAGTTCCTAAGATACCACACATACTTCAAATGACCTGCTTTATGAATTTTCAATTATAGAGCTCAGGCAGACATATCAGTAAAAAAATACTAATCACTGCAGAATTTGCTTCACCTTAGCCAGACCATTGTCACTGAGGTACATCAACATGCTCTTCTGATCTCCTGGGTTGGAAGGCAAGAAGAGCTTCTGCTGACCTGCCCTTGGAGCACACTTCACTGCACTTCTAGGTAAACTTCACATGCTTTAAGTCTTAACACTTCTTTCTATCTGACTTGCTTTATTTTCTAGTAGGGAAGGAAAGTACATATGGGCAGCAGTGTCTGCATTATAGAAATAATAATTTCTACTGAATGCTATATGCAACTGGTTCTTCCATTGGTGCTTCTCTGTCAGGAATTTCTATGAAGGTTACAGAATATTTCCTCCTTTGTGATCCTTAACAAAAATATCTGCAAAAGATAGAGGAAGTAAGACTGGTGTTTATGTTTAAATAGATGTTTTGTTTTGGTTTTTTTGAGTAGCATACAGAAGGAGGAAATCAGTCAGTGGCTTGACTCGAAAGCAGAAATCAACACACCCATAACATGTAACACCTGTAGTACTGTCTCTATACTTCCTGCTTCTCTATGCTGAAGAAATGTAAACACAATAGAGGAAAGCAAAGCAAGGCATTGTTAGAGCCATTTCATATCTACAGCAAGTAGATAGAAAGAGTAATAAATTTTCATTGCAGCACTAGCGCCTGGAGCATAGCTCTAGGTAGACAAACATTTCAAGGAATACCCACCCTTGAAGTGAATACTCTTATTTTAGAATATGTGCCTTTTTTCCTTTTTAGTAATTTAGCTAAGGTGATTTCTAAAGCTAACTTAAAACAAAAATATTTTCTTGTTCCAGGTAAGTGTCTAAACAGACAATACTTAGATCCTGAACAAACCCATTTGCTATGCAAATGATTATGTAAGATCAGGACATTAATCCGTGGATGTAATATTCATCATGATTCACAATTAAACACTGGTGAGGGATATGCTTACTGCACATTAATGGATCATGTTGCTTTCCTTTAGCTGCTGCCTCTATATTGCTGACATTTCTAAAACAGAATTACATTTAAACTTTATGTAGTAAAATAGTTAAGCAACTGCATTCTTAATTTGCTGCCTGTGATGAGGCATCAGCAGTGACAAAACCTGTTCACTACCTTTACCATGTTAGTGAACAACAAACATCTTTAGGGGTTGAAGAACCTCATCCAATTACTGCAGCATCCTTTTGACTAAGTCGTGTTGTGGCACTGGTAACTTATTTTTTTATAATCAATACAGAACATGAAAGCTCAGCAGTAGAAAACTGTATTAATGATGACAATGCTAATGCAAGATACCTTTTTACAGTACAAGTACTTCTGTACTTGCCCCCCCATGCTGGGTCTTACAACTGGGATTACATTTTGGAGTTTGGAAATTTCTAGAACGTTTCAAGTTCTGTCCTACAATTGGGAATCTCAGAGTTTCTCCTGCACGCTAATAAAGTATGATGGAATACTCTAGGGGAGCAGCAAAATACAGTCAGAGCCAAGGAAACATTAGTCACAAGGCCCAACCTACTTAACCTCTTTAATGGCTAACTTGGAAAAAACCCAAGTAGTATTCATGTTAATTTGGAGGATGAGTAAAGCTGCAGGAAATGATCCAAAGTAACTAAAACAGCTGAACAAGTCTCCTGTTTATCTGAATCATGATAGCAATTCAGTGTTTGTAGTACAAACACCGATACAGAGCTGGTATGTACATGTCTTGTACTTTGAATCCTTAAGGAAGGAACAGTATCAGGTGCTTGTTAGACACAGGTGGTTGTGTGTGACATCACCACCAGCTGGCTAAATTGCAACAGAGGAAATCAATCTGTGAAACCTCCATTGTTTCATTCAAAGAAATCTGTGGAGTTACAGGGAAGGAAAGAATAGTGAGATGGAGAGTCCCTGAGGCATTAAAAACATTCGTTAACAAGTCATTAAATGGAGGAACAAGAAGTGATACGATAGTGCTTGAACAACAAACTCTTCAAACTATAATTCCATGACTTTAGCAACTAACATTTAGCAGCTAATATTTTTAAGAACATAAAGCCACATGGCTGATTTGGTAATTTATTAAAATCTTATAAATAAGACAGTCTGCCTACTTCACTGCTGCAGGCAAAGTACTTGGAAACAATTATTCTGTCCTAACCCAAAACAAACTGACCACCACAAGAATGGATGATTTAGAGGTTTTAATTAAATTCTGTCTTTGGTTGTGGTTTAACAATATGAGTACTCCAGCAGCTACACCAGCTTGTGGAGTTTGCACTCTTAACATTGCAGTGCCTTGCTCCTTGTAGTTGTGTTGATACAGTTATTTGTGAATCAGATCAGATGATTTTGCATAATTTTATGGCATTTTCCCCATTTAAAATAACACAAGAAGCTCATTTTAATTTGGACACATCTGATTCCATTTACAGCAAAGCTGCTTTATAACTAGGTGATAGCACAGAAGTTGAGGGGGGAAGGGGGGGTCGCAGAAAAAGGGCAGAAGAATCAGAATTTCTATCCTGCCATTTACTCAGCCAAGTTCCCTAAGTCATTGTGTCCCTCATAACAAGGCAATGCAAGTTTCCTCCTCATCTGCAGCTATGCACATGATCAAAGCTCTGTCTCTCCTGGAAGAACTGTCATCAGTGTCAACAGTTGGAGCAGTAAAAAGAATGCACAACTCCACCCTCAACAGAAATCAGGAATGACAGCTTGTGCTCCAGCAAAGGCAGAGCCTTGCTTCCTTCCTCTGGGACAGCACATTGCTTTCTCAAGTTTATACTATCACTTAATTAATTGGGACAAATGGACAAACAAATAGGGAACAGGGTGAACCACTGGATGATGGTATCCTAATGCTCGGTACTAGCAGGAAGAATACTTCTACTTATAAAGGATAAAATTGGTAGTGGTTCATTAGACTATATTATTGGTTGCCATAAAATGAAAATATTCTTAATTATTATGACCTTCTAAAGGATTGTAAGGGAATGGTTTTTAATTGATATGACCTTTAACTTTTATATCCATATCATGACAGTACCTTCAGTGATCTGCTGGGAGAGACAATAGAGATTTCTTCAGAGCTAATGAAGTATGTTTGGTAGGAAATGATAATGGGGATTATGTGGGTGGTAGAACTAAGAGCTGTATACTGAATGAATCCCATCTGTGGTGACTGCTGCCTACACAGATTTTTTTTTTTCTGCAGTATTAGTTGTAGTCTTCATTTCTTGTTTTAACCTGTTGTGTTTAGCATGCTTTTGATATTAAGAATTGTTTCAATTAGAGGGGAATTCTTTAGGTATGAAGTAGAAACTGTTGTGAGGTATTTCATATGGAATGTTATGTAAACAAGCAAACTGGCAACAACTAAACTGAAAAGAAGCAGAGTATTATGGGAGAAAAAAGGAGGGATTTATCAGTGGACTAGAATGTGAACAGGCATTTGATAGAGGACCAAGAATATAGGGACCTATCTCCCTTTTAGAGGATGTCTAACCAAAAGCATTTCCACTTTTATAATTAGCTCGATTGTTTATTTTGTACATATATATATGTCTCAAGCTATGCTTTTTTCAGCATTATTATTGACTCCATACTCATGATGTTTCAGGTATACCTTTTAATTTAGTGCAGTTGTACAGAGAAATAGTCTAGCTTAAATTCTCTTAAATCTGACATTATAATTTTCTCCTTATACCCCTGATGTTGTATTCCACATATCACATACAGCTTTAAAAGAAAATGTTTCTGGTCTCAGGATCTCTAGACACTTCTTTAAAATAATTGGCTAAAATTTAAATTCTGCATTTCTTTCAGTAAGCTAAGAATTTGAGTCATACCAGTTTTAACAAAGGACCTAACTCTTGGTTTAAGTAAACGCCAAGACATAATACTGTTCAGCATACTTTAAGTAATTCTTTTGGAGTAAAGCAACTGGAAAATGAATCTTGCAAAAAATATTTTTACTTTACTTTCAAATTATGTATTCTTATTAATGCTAACGATCACACCTCTTTTTAAATTAAGGATAGTACATTAAACATATACTCAGACCTTTCTAGAAGGAAGGCAGAAGGCAAAGAAAAAAAAATGTTTCTCATAGGAAAATGGAAGAAATAGAAAAAATATTATAGTACCTTGTACCTTTCTACAGAATAGAAATACTGGTTTTGAATTTGAGACATAAACAGTAGACAAACTTTAAAGTAGTATCTAATCATCCCCCAGCAAGTAGGTTATTATTGGGTGTACTCCTCCGTGATGAACACACTCCATTCCAGCCTTCTAAATATTCTCAGGTTCAGCTGCATATTATGGTATCTTCTTTGAATAAGTCAACCTAAAATAGATTCTAAACATATATCAGTGATACATTTTCTTCTGTCACTATTTCAGGAGCTTTTCACTGAATATTTTCAATAAGGTTCCATCAATGCCCTACGCAATTCATCTGCTTCTACTCTTGACATTCTTCTATTTATGCAGCTAAGGACTGTAGTAAACTTTATTGTAGCATCACAGTAGTTAAAAAAAATAATTATTCAGAAATGTATTTCTGGAAGATTACAAAACAGGGCACTTGGAAACAGAATCAACTTGTCTCACGAATGTTCCCTGGACTAGAATATTGTCGCTTTAAGTGGAAAAGGAATATTTACAGAAATAGAAGGGATGAACTTTAAGCATAAATAAGGCACAAACTCATTCTTTTCATAGCATGCAAAAATCATAATTGCAAATGTTAGATTACATCTGCTGGTCAGATTACTTGAGTGCAGATGTTCCTTCTTTTAAAATGCACTACAAAAATAGTGTTTGTGACTGAAATACTCAGATTCACAATAAATTGTATATACTGTATAGAAGACAGCCATGCTCTGCCAATTTTTGGAAATCAAAAAGCTGAAAAAATGGTAATTTAAGGTGGTGTTTATATATATATATGTGTGTGTGTGTGTGTGTGTGTGTCTATTTATATTGATACATATGTGAGAGAGTACAGAAATGTTTTCCACAGAGATGCATGTTAAATCAGAACCTGTTGCACATCTGCAATGGTGTTTTTTTCAACAGATTTATACTCCTAGTCTCTTAAGAGACTTACCTTGTATATTCTAATCTGTAAAATTTGTCAAAAAAAAGGTAAAGAATGTTATTTCCAGTTGTGTAGTCTTAATAATATAGTTGTTTAAATACTAAGTAGAAACAGATAAGTTTTTTTTAATACATATTTAATTTGGTTTATATTTTTTTCTCCTATTCTGCATGAGCATTCTTCTGCTCAGAGGCATGTTTTCCTCTCTAAGACTCCTCTGCACATCACTTTGTCAGTAATTCCTAGAAAATACCTTTCAGTACAGACTTCAGAGTTGAGCAGAGGACTTTCCCAAACTGCCCTTCAATCTGCAGTCCAAGTTCACCCATGACCAGGTTCAATAGCAGGAAGCAGCAGCTTCATTACATGATACTCCCTTCATGTTAGTTCTTACTAGATCTCTTTACCTCAAGAAAGGTAACTAAGAAATGGACAAATTCTAGTAGAAGATGCACATTTCAAATTAGAAATTACTGGATTTGAATATTGCAGTAATATAAATATAGCATGAAAACAAACCTGCATCTGATACAGCAGTAAACATAAGAAAAGAAAGGAGGTTGGTTTCAATTTATATTAAATAAGTAGCTGGCAATCTAAAACAAAGGAATGATGTGATTAATAGAAAAATTGAAGACTAAAAACCCAAAATTTTTGCAGCATGAGGGAAAAACTGATCACGTATCACAGAATTCTGCATTAACCTTTTAGCTGAAAGATAATTTTTTTACACAGAAACTGTTAAAAACACTTAAGTGTTTTTTTTAAGTGTAAAAAAACACTTAGTTAAGTCATAGAAGAGATACGTGAGAACAATTTTAGTCTTACAGTAACAAATTAAAAAGCTGGGCTCAACCTTAAAACGTGGGCCATCATTTTCCCTTCACATTAACCAAGTGGTACACCCAAAACACAGTAGCACATAAATAAAGCAGGAGTAAAGAGTGAAGGATTGACTGTCCCTAATTAATGTTTCAACTAATGACCCATCATCTGGCTCATCTCAGATACTTGCACTCATCATGGGCATGTTGAAAATTTGAAGAAAAAGGATTTTTATAAAGAAACATCCTGAGAGCTCAAATGTCTATAAAGCCTAAAAGCACAAGCAGAGGGAAATCTCCTAGAACATTGCAGTTTTTGTTTTCTCCACCTCTTTGCATATGGTTCATGTCTTCCTTGTTATAAATTACAGAGGAGCAGAACAAGATTTTCCATCTATAAAGATGGTGGCATGTCATTTTACAGAACTGTGTCTTCTGTAGCTACAATATAAACCAATACCTTTAGTGCAATAATTTTATGAGAATGGACAGCAACACAGTCCTAATGAGACCACAGCATTTTCCACTGAGTACGTGCTTTTGCATCATGTGTATTGGATTAAGTATACAATTTCTGTTATTGTTTAAAGAAATTACCTCTAATCCACCAAATGCAGGGCTGGAACACATGACATACCAAACACCCAAATCCCATGAAGTGCACACAGCTATGCTACACACACAATGCTTCACTCCTGCTTTAATTGTTACACTTCTCAGAATGATGCACCAAGTCCTGGGCCAGGGAAACTTCAGATCATGAGTCACCTAGTCCAGCATACATTACCTTAGAATATTACAAGGCAGTGATGAAAAAGTATCTTTCTCCTGTTCACGTGTCTTAAGTACTGTATACCAAACAGACATCAAAGTATTTGCTTTAGGTTGTTATTTGTAGTTTATTTATCTCTGAACAGGTTTGGTGGGGTTTGAAATGCCTTGGCTGTATGTGAATTCAAGCATGGCAGCATATGGCTATTGAGTAGGAACATGGTACTGCTGCAGCCTTAGGAACTGTCAGTGTGATTCTGGAATGAAAGGCTACTTAAGACCACAGTAACAAATTAATATATCTTTCCTTTACATACACATTTTTACTTTACACTGTATTTCAGTAAAGATTTTAGGCTCCTGCTGTGAAACTCCCCATGAAACAGTCAGTCTTTTTGTTTGTATCATCTGTTACACAGCACTGCAGTGTAGCAACCCGAGAACTGCCTGGCAAGTTAGAAGTACTTCTGTCATTCAGCTTATTAAGTTGCCTACCTACTCCGAGTGAGTTCCTCCTGCATTATAGCAAATGTAAAATACAATTTTTGAAAGGAGAGTTGTATTCTGTACTAAGGCAATCCACTTACTCATTTAGCAAAGAGACATAATTTCTTTTAAATACATGCAAAAAACCCTAGTGCTCCTACCCATACTCACTTCTAGAGATTTTATTCTGCCACTTATGAGTGAACCCATCTGAACCGTAGCCATCCAAAAGTCTCCCCAATCAGAGCTAGTCATCCAGGCTCCATCCTAAATCAATACAGAGATAGGCACCTTCAAAGACCAAGAGATTTAGATAGTGGGATGAGTATCTCGACGTGAATGAATTACCTGCAGAACTGCCTCTCTCCCCTCCCCATCCAGGTTTATCTGTAGGAGCAGCCTCAATGAGTGATTGAAATGACACACCTAACTCCTACCTTAGTAAAGTTGGATCAGATGGATCCCACCCTAAATGTTTGACCTCTGACACTGTTGCTGGCTATAAATAGCAGTATCTTTTATTTAAAATAATACCACATGCAAAGAAAAAAGTGTTACATTAATTCAAAATTACTTTCCTGTGACACCTCCAAAGCGTGAAAAAATTTTCCTATGCTCTGGAAAAGCATCTTAACAAATGAATGCAAAACTGGAGAACACTTGGATCTCAAAAGGTTGGAAAGCTCATTTTCCTCCTTTTGTCTCTGCAGAGAAAAGAAGTAGGAGAGATTCAGACATATTAGTTTTTAAAATTTTAAAAACATCTACATTTGAAAATCCTGCTAGAATATACTTAGAAAACACAAGTAGCATTCAGAATTTCTACAGGAGTGCTCCTGAAAATTTTATTATTCTGCCACCTTTATCTTTGGGAATTTCTGCTTATCCTAAGAAAAATAATGATCAAATAAGAGGCCTGGCAATTTATTAACAGAAGTTAAAACCCCTTTTTCCAGTAAGCCTAGGTTAAATGCACACCAGGTTTTGGTCATTTTTTTCTATGTACCCATAAGTGCCAAATGTTTTAGCAGAACACTAAATGACAGTTTATGCATTTAAATCAAATTTCAGTTTCTAGGTAAATACGACTTCCGCACATCTCAAAAACTCACCATACCATAACTAATAAGCAGTAATTCTTCATTTTTTAATGTATTATGAGTTGAAAAAATATGTGTTAAGCTACAGTGGTTTCAATTTGTAAAGTTAAATAGAAATGCTGAGGTTTTTTAAGAACCAAGAGGAGAATAAAATATCCTTGTATAACATGTTTTAATATTTACACCAACAAATCAGCAGAAACCCTTTCCTTTAGAAATATGTCAATAAAATTAGAACGCCTTTAACAAAGGAAGTGGATTTGGAAGGAAATTATTTGGGTTTAGTACCTCTGGTTTTATCTGCTTCCACAACCAAATTCTCTTCCCTTATCTTCTTAGGCATTCCCCAAATCCTGGCTGCTTTCATGCAACCTCATTTATCCAAGAAAGGCAACTGAGTTGTAGATATCACTGGCCCCTTGGGCCAAGCACCATAATTTCTACAAAACTGTCATTTGGTATGGAAATGCATGCACAATGGGGGAAAAAAAGCTACTTTATTATAAGTGACCGTTTTTCTGCTCACAGTAAACAGATTTCTGGTTACAAATTGGAATCAGAAAATTTTATAAAGGCTGCTTTGTCTCTTGACTGCTAAGAGAGTGGTTCCCAAAAAGATTTTTCTGTGGGAGAAGTGATAACTTCCCATGCTGCAGGTAGAATCTTAAGTATGATACTTGGTAAATATTGGTCAATATTATTTTTCTTTCCACATTTCTAGAGAAAAATGAAGATGGAAAGAATTGAGACAAGTGATGTTTTCAAGGGAAGCAGAAATAGAAGTAGGAGCAGACATGCATATAAAGTACTTACTCTACCTTTTGAAGACATTTCCTCCTAGCCCTCAGTATCCAGTCTGTCTGGCTGCTGCACTGGCTGAACCTTCATCTGCCAAAAGCAACACAATGACAAACTTTTATACTACAGGCCATTATTCCAACAGAGGAGTTGGGTGAAGGAGTGTCTGCATCCCCAGCAGTTGTCTATATCATATTCTCTCACTTTTCATTTTGTAGGTATTCCTGCTGTTGTAGTGTAAAAGTAATAGTGGGATAAGATTTACAGTATTTTATTTTTTTATTATTATTCATTGAATGCAGGGAAATGTCAGCTATCAAGTAAGTATACCTGGAAAAAAAATGATACACCATTGCTTAAAAATTGCTGGCAATGAAAATTAACCTAGTCAATGAGAAAGACTAACTTTTTATAGAGTAAGTGTGACAAAAGATGCACAAATCTCTCAGTGTTAGAATTTTAGAATTCTTAATTTTAAAATCAGAATTACTGTAAGTAGTGAGAAGACAAGTAAATGTCTATTCACTCCTATTATTTTGTTGATTAAAATTCAATATTAACTTGATGAAGATAAATCACTCCTCCCCCTTTTTTTAAAATAGATGACTATGAGCATTTTAGAGCCTTTTTTATTCAAGCCAGCCTAGTTGCAGGGTTAATACTCTTTGAGTAGATCTTGTAGTTCTATATGGGGTTTGAGTAACCTATTTCCAAACTCCGTGTGTGAGGAGGAATCACAGTCTACAAGAACCTGAGGATGATATTAGTGTGATTGCCAGCAAGTAGCACTCCAACTGGTACTTGCAAAATAACGTTAAACTGGCAAAGTACTATCTTGTGATGCTAATAGATTTTCCTTGTAGGACTATTTTAGTAAAAGAGACAGAATATTTGACCTGTCAAAAAGCTGACACCAGAGCCTGCAAATGCACTGAGAAGGATACACAGTGAAATCTTAAGCATGTATATATTAAGATAATTTACACAATTATCTGTTTCAGAATCTTACATGAATAGGTTATGCTTATCATACAGGCTCATACCTTGAGATTATTATGCTATTACCACTTACCCTCAAAGATTTACACAAACGTTATCTAAGCTCTTCAAAAACTTGACAAGTTAACTTTTTTTTTTTTTTTTTTCCCTGCGCCTAGCTGAGATCTGTCACGGTGTTCTGCAAATAAAGTAACAAAGACTGGAAACCAGCCATTTTTCAGAAACAGTTGGAGCACTGGGTAGGTCCATGTATGCTGTAGATTAGGATTTAAGACTCACAGCAATATGAAATTTGTCTACATCGCATGTGTTGCAGTACTAACATATGGTGATGTTTTGACTTCTAGATGAGCTTGGCTTCTTCCAAGCTGTTAGGCTTCATTTTGCTGTTGTAACTCTACAGAATGAGAGACTAGAAAATGAAGGAAACTGAACCTTAGTTTCAAACACGAGACCAGATCTCATGAGTCTGACATCAGGACAAAAATACCTTCCCCTCCTGCTGCTAAGCGGAGTTTTGTACACCAGATTTCACAAGGAAGGGACGGTGGAGGGAAGGTGACGCTGGGCATGACTCTATCCAAGGTGTGTTTTCGACCAGGACAAGCTTTCGGGAAGCGACCTCAGCTCAGAGGCACGGGAGACCACCGACCCCCGTGTCACAGCCCCAGCGGTGGGGCCGGGCCGGGCGGAGCCGCCCCGCATTCCCCGCATTCCGGGGGCAGAGAGCGCCCGGGGCCGCTGCCCCTGCCGCCACCGCCCGGGCCCGGGGGCGACGGGCCGCGGGCAGCCCGCCCAGAGGAGGCGGCGCCCGGCGGGGCCCGGCCCGGGGGCAGGGCGGCAGAGCGCCGGGAGGAGGAGGCCGGGCGGGGGAGGACCGGCGTGGCGAGCCTCACGCTCAGCACGGCGCTGCGGGAGCGAGGGGGTCTCGGCGGGGCCGGGAGGCGGGCGCGGGTGCCGGTCCCGCATTCCCGGCCCGGCCCCGCGGTCACGTGCGGGCCCGCAGCGCCTCCCCGCGCGGCCCCGCCCCGGCAGGGAGGCGGTGGCGGGGGTTAACCCGTGGCGGGGCGGCGCGGGCGGAGCGGAGCAGAACAGGGCAGAGCACAGCACAGTACAGCAGAGCAGGAAGCGCCCGGGGAGGGAGGCGGGAGAGGCGGCCGCGCTCCGGAGGAGGAGGAAGAGGGTTGGGAGCCCGGCCGCCGTCGCCGCCTTCGCCTCTTCCTTCCGCCCGCTGCGCGGAGCGAGGCGCGCGGGAGGCACCTGTCACAGCCGCCAGGGCGAGCGCGGCGTCCTCCGCGGTGAGAGGCGGCGGCGGCGGGAGAGGCCGGCACAGCTCGGCGGGCCCGGCGCAGAGAAGGCTGCGGAGATGATGCCGGTGAGTGAGAACGGGGAGAGTTCGCGTCGTCGCTCCCCGGCCTGGCGCCGCGCTGCCGGGCGCTGGGACGCCTCGCCGTTTCCTGCGGGGCTGCCGGCGGCGGATGGAGTGCGCGGCGCCGCCGTCATCCCCGCGCCGGCCGGGACGGAGGGCTGCGGGGCTGCGGAGGCATCGGCGGGCTCCGCGCCGGGGGTGGGGCCGCGGGTCACCGCCGACCCCGGCTGTGGGGGGGCACGACCTGCCCCCGCCCCTCCGCCCGCGGGGGCTGCACCGGCCGTGACAGGTCGGGGGCCGCGACCCCCGGGCTGTGGCGGAGCGGCGGGGAGCGCGGGGGTCGCCTCCGGGTCGCTGCTGGCCGCCGAGGCCCGCCGTGAGGCGTGGGGGGTGCGCTGTGTTTGGGTGAGTGGGTGTGCGGGCGGCGTGTTTGCTTGTTTCGGGGTTTTCCGCCCAAACCCCGATCCCTGGCAGACGGGGTGCGGGAAGGGCTGAACCGTCCCGGGGCAGGCGGCTCCGGCCCTCCCGCCGGGGTTCGGCGAGCGCAGGCTGCAGCGCCGTGTCAGCCTGGCTCCCTCCTCAGTTCCTGTCAGCGCTTTTGTGAAGCCGTCGCTTATTTATCGAAGACAAACCCTTTCATTTTCCTGCAAACAACCTTGATTGTCTTCTGTGACAGAATCCCTGTCCGTTTCCTGCCCCTCGCTTCCCTCCCGTGTCGCTGTGGGGTGATGCAGTGGTCAGAAGAGAGTTGTTCCTGATGACTGTTCGTTTTATGACAAGATCCTCTGGGACGGAGTAATAAACAATCACATTCCTTTTGCTGATTTCTTTCAAACTCTATTTGATCTCAAATGTGGCTTTACGAGGTACTCCAATTTAAGGGGCTATCTCCCATGTTTTTTCTAATTCTAGTAGAAATTAGCTTTTTATATACAGTTCCTCTGCAGTGTTTGCAGCCAAAGCACTGCAGCAGAAGGTTTCTCTGTCAGAACATTAAAGACATCTTTTACAAGATTTTATTGCTCTAAATTTGTTTCATGACTGATAAGAGAAAATAAATAGCTCAAACTGGGTGTAAAATTTCAGATTGAAGAGTACAGGTCGTGTTTAAAAGCCAGGTATTATGACAAGCCTTTTTAAGATCATGTGCACTTTAACTTCCAGCTGCTGGGTGCCAGAATACCCTATTGACACGGATGAGAATGGCAGTGCACTGGGCGTGTTAGAAACCAGCAACAAAGTTCATGGAGTTAGGCTTGTGCTGTGAACTTATGGATGGATGTTAGCATGTAGAAACAAAAACAAGGTGACACCTTCATCTTCCATCTCAGCTTGGGTTATGCTTTACATTCATGAAATTCCTATTGAAAACCCAGCATGCCAATGACATGCTAAGTCAGAACAAATGTATTTGTTTCCCATTACTAACCCATGCGTGGGTTTCAGGTTAACGTAATAACTTGGGTAGTAGAAGGACTGACTTCTTCAAAAGTTTCTTTTTACCTATTTGAGTGTTTCTGCCAGTGTCTTGTTACCTTATTTCTTGTTCAGATGTGGTGGTTGTTTATATTTATTGAAAGGTGGTTGAAGATTCAGACTGTGTTTTTGAAGCACACTTCAAAGCATTTTTAACTGACGGATGAATTTTAATAAAAACAAATTACTGTGCTACAGGGGTAGTAGTGTTGCAGATAGATTAGAGCTTACTGAGTCCAAGTCCTAAAATAATAAATATTTCTTTTTTCTAAAGCCATTTTAGATGCTGTTATGGACAGTTTGTCAGACAGGAATATGTACATTTAAATGGACTCATGACAGTGCCTTGAGTCTTCCAGTTTTTCATCCCAGCTAGACTACAAGGGTGAAAAAACGCAACTCCATTTACTGGTCTCATCAATATATATACTAGCCAAATAATGTGAACATATGGCTGTAGAACTGGACCAAATTATTTAGGTTTTTACTCTTTTTTTGTATTCTGAGAATGGAAAAGTTAGTGATCTAACTTTTTACCTTAGAGAATTCCTTGACTTCATAATCATGGAAGGTTTTTTTTTTTTTTCCCAAACCTGTTGGGATTTTATTTGTGGGTATTTTGGGCTTTAAGTTTTTTTATATAATTAGCAAAAGCATAAACTAGCAAGAGGAGAGATTTTAATAACTGCTAGACTTACCTACTTTTACAACAGTTCATCACCATAGTTTTGCGTCAACGAATTAAAACTACATGTTAAACTTTTGTAGTTTCTTAAGATTCACATTTATTAGACTTGTAGTAATTGAATTGGGCCACTTTTGCATAGATAATTTTTTGGCGTTTGTACAACCATTTTTAAGAGTGAAGTAGTATCTGAAGTCCCTGATTTTCTCCTTTCTTGTCTGTTGTAATTTTTTCCCTCTCCTCACATGGGGAACAGTGTTACTTCTCAGAGGTTTTTATCAATTACAGTTTATTTTGTGAGTGGGATACTTCCCACTCTGTTCTTCACCATCCTTTTCTTAGAAGGATTTTATTAATTATCTTTTTTCATATTGCTTATTCTGGTTCTGAAAAATACAGTATAACTGTTCTTGGTCCTGAACACAGTTGGGCTTGAAGAATTAATGATTTAGACTACAGTTTTCTCACTTGGGTTGTCTTTTTTTTCATTTGCTTTGCTGAAAAGATATATCAATCGTAAACCCTTTCATTGCCTTCAGGAGAAAAGGACTATGTGTATGATGAGCTTATGATGCTACACTGAATATCACCTCTGCTAAGTATTCCTATAAGAATGCCTTGATTAGAGGGGTATTTTTTCACTGAAAAGTAAAGGTTAGTCTTTCTTGGATTCTTGGAATAAAGCATGCAAACATAGAACTATGTGTATCCCTTCAAAGAGGAAATCTTTTGGGTTAAAACAACCACAGTTATATTTATTTGCAAAATTAGTGTGGATAAAGCTCTTTTTTCAGCCATAAAAATCTATAATTGATTGGAGGAACCTAGATATATATATATTTGTCTATTTGCCCCAGTGGAGAGATTTTTTTTTTTTGTGGTACTGTAGAGTTTTTGTTTGAAAGAGTGTTGGAAGCTTTTCCTTAAATGCAATTAATGTTTTTTTTTTTCTTGCATGATAGCTCCAGAATTACTTCTTTTGTCAAGTATTGGCATTCTTCTTGGACAAAGGGTGCCCACAAGAAAAAAAGTCACTTATAAGAAGCATGGTTTTCCTACTTATAAAGAAATACAGTACAATAAGAAACTAAGAAACTGATATGTTGGAGAAGTGTGCAACACTTTCCTTTTTTTTTGCCTTAATTTTGGGTATAATTCTTTCCCAGCATGTGAGGTAACACTGAAGAGCTGTGTAGAGTTCGTATACCGTCAGTAACGTGATACGACAGGTGATGGTGGGTGCTGTGTGAGAAATGGGGATGGATTGAACTTTTCAGGAGGAAGAGTTGGTATTACATGTTCACCTAGCAGAGCTTTTCTGGTTTTGCCTTTAACTCGTGAATATCAGTGAGGTTGCAGCCGTCATTGACATTTTTGGAAGTGTCTGGGAGGAACCTTACGGGACTTTGTGTGAGGCTTAGAGTTGCTGGACACATCTGTGTGTAGGATCAGGTAGTTGTGATGGTTTTTTTCATAGAAGGGAGTGAAAAGTTTGGAGTGTTTAGTGGTTTGTTTTTTTTTTTCCTAGTTAATTCTGTGGGACACTACAAGTCTTCTCTGAAGATGCCCATAACTATTGTATATTTTGTTAGACTAGAGAATTTATATGGAAGCTCCTGACCTATGAAGATGAATACTATGCCTGATAAACACAAAGCAAAGATATAAACTGGTGAATTAAGAAAAAGTTTGGGGTTTGGTGGATTTCTTGTTGTTTGGTTGGGTTGGATTTTTTTTTTCTTTTGTTTTAAAATGATAATGCACTTGTCCTGTGTTCAGTCTAAAACATTTCCCAAAAAGTCCAAAGTGGGCATTGTTTATTATGTTGCTTATAATTTAAAACCAAAATATTCTTAAATCAGTGTCCTCTGTTCTCTTTCCATAGGAAGGTTGCTACTGATATAATTAAATATTGTAAATGAAGATGTGTCACTTTAATACATTTAAATCAATATTATGAATTTTCATTATATTAATATGAGCAATTTTCAGTGATAAGGAGATAAAACATATTGTGATTAATTCAGAACTGTATAGGTCTCAGCAATACTGATATCCTTGTTTGCTGAATAAATCTGAACTGACTGTAGAGAATAATTTGCATGTTTATCAGCCATTATTAATGGAGTTATTTATTGCAACAAAGCTTAAAGGCCATTTCATGTTTTTTTGGATCATGTCACTATTTTTTTAGGTTGACAGAATATGGCCTGTTCTGTGGTAAAAATAAGTTCATCAGCTTCACCATGTCAACAAATGAGCTATACACATGCTAGTCTGATAATATAATATTTAAATATATTTATTAGCTGTGTCTGTTGAAATGTATGAGAATTTTGAGGGAAAGGATGCTCTCTCATATGTTAACATAGATGAGTTTGTTGTCCATTGCAGACTTCAAAGAAAATAACTTTGTTTGACAACAAAATTCCATTCTACCAGATTGATTTTTCTAACAAAGCGAAATTTCAATATACATTATTTAAAAAAAACCTTGCTTATTCACATATTTATATTTAGATGCATGCAGCTGTGGAGCAGCCCCCATTTTGCCAAGAGTTGCCCATAGATAGAAAAAAAGCAGTGCTTTTTTGTAAAGAATTTGAAGTCTAATGCTTGGTATTAAAATCATTGCTCATGTTTATTATCTTCTTAAATTTCCGGGGGAGTTAAATTCTTTTTGTCTTTGTGAACTATAGGCATTTTTAAAAATAAAAAATCTTTTTTTATTTTTAAAATAAAAACAGAGATTTGAAGAAGGGACAGAGATTTGAAGAAGGAAACAAATTATTGCCGGATTCGGGGGGGTTGGTGGGGGGAAGGCATCTTGCTCCTGTTCCCTCATGACTCACTGTTGGAATTTACAAGTCTTATGTGTTTGTCTAAATTAAAAACTTAGTATTACCATACAGTAATTACTAGCACAAGATAGCTCAAAATACTTAACCTCTTAAATGAATGTGCTAGCCTGCAATATAGGAAGCTCATTCCTGGGTTTGTATAAGATCCCCACAAAAGGAGATTTTAAATTTTTTTTCTTAAATTGAAAAATTATATTATTAGGTGTTCCAAAATATCTTTGAAATCTTTCTGCATTTTTGAACAGTTTTTCTTTCAGCCTTGAATCTGGTGTCTCATTTGTTCTTAAATTGTGGTAAGATTTTTAAGTAAACAAAAATTCTAAGATACGAATTTTAACACTTCAGGATGGTACATTTTTCAGAGAGTTTGGAAATCTGCCATTATCATCTATTAAACTTGAAAGCATGTAATAATCTTGAATGTGTTAGGCAATTTATCAGTGGAGTTTGCTCAATGTTTTGAGGTTCTGGAAGCAATTTTTTATGACAGACAATAATAGAATTATATTGTACAGTAATAGACACCATCCTTCAGAAGCAGATTTGTGTGTCAAAGGCAACAATGGTACCTGGAGGACAAAGCATAAATTCTGTAATAACTCAAAGGACCAGCAAGAATACGAACTGCTTAGTGGAGGAACAAAAAATGGTTTGAACTTCAGATTTTAGTCACTTTACCTGGGTTTTAGGTCGCCCTGTTATTTTTCTTAGCTTGTGCTTGGGAGCAAGTACATGTGCTGTACTGGAGAGCAGGTTTATCACTGTGGTGCAGTAGGATGTCGGAGCAGCTGAATTCCTTTCTGGGCTGAGGTTTCACAATAGGGATGAGCTGGGTTAACCATTTCCTGCAGCTCTGGAAGAGGCTGCTTCCTCTTCTTGCTGCCCATTCCCACCATTGGCTGTGAATGGACTGCACTGCTTGTCTCAGTAAACCCAGCTCACTAAAAATGTAACAATAGCTGTATCCAAAGAACACTGAAGAGATTAATGTACGTGTGTGTGTGTGTGTGTGTGTGTGTGTAAGTGTGTACTTGCATGTGGGTGTGTACCGCATTGACTCTTGTCTTGTCTGTGTTGGTACAGGAGGGAGCAGACTGCTTGGCTAAGATTGATAACAGAGGAGGCGATGGGCAAGTGGAATCTCTCTTTTCAAGTATTTTTGTTTATTCAGTTTAGTTTATGCTGGAGCTCTACCCCAGGCAATGTATTTTGAACAGGTGATTAGAGCAGTGAGGTGAAACTGAAGTCTCTGCAGTGCAGTAACGTTGTTACTTCAGAGATAAAATATGGTTTCACCAGTTTCCACATCTTTATTGCACACCCAGTAACACTTTACATTTTCTCTGAAATGGGAAAAAGTAAGGGATATTGGTTTTTTGGTAAAATATGTGGTCTTTGAGGAAATCTTGAGAAACAAATATAAAGTTGGGACACAAATGGAAAACCAATAAAGCTTAACTGGCAGTTGCTAGTCTATCATCATTTCCCACCCCTCATGTTGCAGTATTGCATTCCTTCTGATTTCTGACCATTATTTCCTTAGATTCATAGTGTATTCTAGCCTAGTTCTTTGCTAGTGGAAGTACAATTAACATTTTTTAGTTTCCAGTTCACTGCTTTGCTTAGCAGCAGAATTCTATTTATGTGTGAAGAGTAGCTATAAAATATTTTATTTAAGAATTCCAACTCCAGCAGGAAGCAATCTCATCTACACTTGCATATGTTGCAGACGCTGTATTTAACCCATGTATCCTTATGTCTGTTTGACAAAAGGATTTCAGTTTTCACATGATTAAACTTTTGTTTATAAATTGAGAATGGGGGAAGAAAGTGAGGCTTCAGTTTTGTGTAGGTGAAATGGATGTAACTGCAGGGGTTGCTGAAGTCCTGCATCCCTGCTGCCCCCTCCCTTGTGTTGTCTTTCTCTGGTATTTATCTGTTTCTGTGCTGAGCTGTTTGCAAACTCAGCAGGAAGTTGTTTGCCATTACTTTTTTTTTTATTATTATTCCTTTGTTTCTTTTTTTTCCCCCAGGATACTTCTCTACCATCTGAAACTGGCTCAGTGCAGGGTCAGATAAGCCCTGGAACCAATACAAGAAAGGGCAGAAGTGTGTAGATTGCAGGAAGGATGTTATCAGTTTTATCAGTTTAGGTTTGGATCTTGTAGCCTTAAATGAATCCATGGTGGTGAATGAATATGGATGGGGAGATGGATTCATACCAAAAGCATCTAGATCTATGTCCAAGAATGGCAAAGAACATAATTTCCCTGCTCTCTGAAGTCAGAACAAGTAAACAGTGAATATCTAAGGTCTCTGCCAGCTAATCTAGGAGAGTCTCTCCAGTCCCAAATCCCATGGTCATGAGCACAATGCATTGGCTTGCATCTCAATTAATTCTATGTTCTAATCTCTTGGGAGCCAATTGGACACTGGGAGAGCAGTAAGCCTTGTTCTCCTTGAATCCAGAATGTGTCTGACCAGACCTAGTAAGGTGAATAGCCGAGAAATGTTGAGAGTTTCTGTATTAGATGAAAAAAGTAGACAGAGGTGCATTAACATGTGGAGAAATTCTTGCCTGCATTACTCTCTGGTGTTTAAAGGGAAAGAAACAGAGTGCTTTGAGACTGGCAAGGTTACCACAGCCATTAAGTACAGGCTTACGTGCATAATTTTTTTTTTTCTAGGAAGCTAAGTAAAGTCTTAGTTTATAGTAACAGGTACAGTTTAAGTTGAGAGGACATATTTTGAATGCATTTTTGCATGAGAAAATCCTTTTCCTAATCCTGTTTCCTAATGCAATTAGTCTAATTTATGTTTCGAGACAGTACTGCAACTGTTGGTACTCTTTCTGCTGCTCTGCAGATGATACTTTCAACATACTAATGGTATTTTCAACATAATTCAACTTTTTTTCTTATCTCCTCCTCCTCCCCCCATGCTTACTATTTTATAAGGAAAGTGCATCCGAGTATTTTCTGAAATCTTAACCAGGGTGATGGTCAAAATCTGTCCTCAATTAATTCTACCTAGACAGAAGGGTTTTCAAATTACTTAAATACCAAACATTGTCATAATATGTCTTTAATAAATGTTACTGATATCTCAGTCACTTCCTTTGAAAAGATAAAATGTAAGGAGAATATTTTCACATTGTTATGGTATAATTGATGTGTGTAAAATGGTTGGCAGGCTGATAGTGTTTCACAAAGAGAATAATGTGATAGCCAGAGCATAAACCATGTGTTGGAATGGACAGCATAGGAAACTAGTATCCCTAACAAGTTCAAATGGTTCAACCAGTGGTTATTTGACTGAAACTGTTACCCACTGACAGCTTAACTAACTTGTTTGGGCATCTGAGAAAGCATCTGTGAAGCCATTGCTTACAAATCCTACAAGATAATTTTTAGGCTACATGGGTATGTTAGATACCTAACTTATTCAAATATATATGTCAAATTAGTCAGACCTGGTTCTTAGTGTTAAAGTTGCTATTCAGATATATCCACAGAGAAGGGGTTAGATTTTACTGCTGTGTATTTAAAATTCAAGTTCTTGGAATTGAAATTTTGAATGATTTTTCAGACTAGTGAACAGGTTAATTACTATTCAGGCACCAAACAGTTGGACTGTAGGTATGTTTTGGGAGATGACTGAGTTCTTGAAACAGTGTCTTGTAAAAATAAACTATGAAACTCCTCCCTGTGTGCAGCTTCATCTCTGCATGCAGCTCTGAATGTCTCAGCATGCCTGATGCTTAATTTCCTAATGTACTGTTTTATTGTCCCAAGTCATCTAAGTTTCAGTCAATTTTAGCTGCAAGTCTGAATCAAATACTTCTGATTGTGGAAAAAAGATCTGTAATGCTTGACCTCCTTTACACTTCTAAATCATGTCAGGTTCAATGCAATTATTTTGAAACCATATCACATAGATTTGAGTCTATTCTAGCCCATGCCACTTGGAAATCTTTTCAGTCCTTCTTCTGAATAGTTTTTTTGGTTTAAATAATAGTACAGTATAGCTGTCATTTTATTGTTACTTATTAACACTTCAGCAAGGGTTTGTTGGATATTGGAAGGTGCTATATATATCCAAGCTTTACAGTCAAACAAATAAATTTCAATTCTTGTTTGCAGTGCTCTCTTCCTGCCAAATTCCTGACTGCAGTACTTTATGTTTACCTTTTTCCCCCAGCCGCAGATGGCGGAGAGCAAGAGTATTTGTTTTTGTCAAAGTGATAGGAGGTAAAGTTGTGAAGGAGGTTAAATCTGTTTAAATTCTGAATTATAAACTGTTCTGCTTACCCCAGTGTGATTTTGAAATCCAATTCAGTATTTACATTGGAATAATTTAATTTACATATCACGTATTTTAGTTTTACTCATTTTTAGCTAAACATAAAGTACTTTTAAATTGGATCCACTTTCATGTGTACCAACCTGTAGAATATTTTGACAGAGGAATTCTTGTGTTTATGGTTCAAAATTATAACCTAAAAAAGCACTTTAAGGGACATAGAACACACACTAAATCAGAGGATTTGCTGTACAATGTTTCTAATATGGTATTTTTGTGTTTCTGGGTGTTTTATAACATTCAACCTAACAAATCTGTGATTTGAGTCTTCAAGGCATTACTGGATTACCCCCATTTGCTGCTACGCCCTTCCCCCAGCCATCTGAAGCTACCAAATACTGCTCAGTTCTCTCTCAGTTCTGAAGAACTGAGAAGCTTTGACACAAAATTATAAGGAAGCTTGATCTGGAGTGTGCATGTAGTTGCCCTTATCTTTTCTGAGCAGGAAAAAGCTTTTGGTCAGCTTTCCCTTATTATCTTTCCAATTATTTAGAAATTTTTCAAGTACTGAGGTTTCAACAGCCTCTTTTCTTGCAGTGCTGAGGGATGAGTGTTCTGATGTGTCTGAATTTGTCTTCCTCCCCCTGCCCACACCTGAAGTGGGGACCAAAGTATTTCAGTGATTCTTCTTGTTAAGTAGTGCAGTTTTCCTTCATATATGAAATATATGAAAGAAAGCAAAAATATAAGTGTTTTCATGTAGATCTGTATGTCTTTATATATCAGTATCTGTAGTCATACTGGAATAAACAGTCTGGTTTCCTGTGGGTTTAAGGGTGCCACTGAGTTTCTAACATCTTTTGGAGATCAGATTGTAAAATCCCTTCCATTTACTCCAACCTCATATGGGAAAAAGGAAAAACCCAAAACTCATTCTCTTCGTAGGTGATTGAGTGTACAGTTGTTAGTGTAATGGAACATCAGGTTTTTACCTCATGCAATAGGCTTAAGAAATACCTAAACTTGGTTGTCAGTTTACTGAAGTGGAAGTGATACGTAAACCTAGGTACCTGTCTCATTAAGTGTTATTAATTTATAATGATTTGTGAAAATTAATTTAAAATTAATTAAAAATTAATTTTGTTATTATTGTTTATGGGGTTTGTTTATGTTTTACTTTTCACAGTATGATCCATGGATTTTTGATTGATTCTACTGTAGAAACAGAAAGAGAATACATATAAAAAAACCTCAAGATGTTTGGGGTTTTTTAAGTCTTGGATGGAAATTATAGGAAGTTAATTTTCATCTGGATATAATATTAAGGTGTCTGTTTAGATTAATTTTCCACAAACGTGGAGAAGCTTAGCTTAGAGAGCCTCTGTGCAATCATACATATTTGTAGTTAAGCATGTTTAAATAAATTGTACATTTGCACATTTGGCATTTACAGCATGGCTTATATAGCAAGAGGAGAGAAGTGACAATAGTGAAGGAGTAAAATAGGTTGACAAAGTGACACAAAAGTTAATAAAACAAATAAGCCTTAATTTAAAGTTATTGCTACCCTGCATACAGGATGGTGTTATATTCCTTGTGAACTCTTGCTTTTCTTCTTACTTGTTCATTATATCACTAAGTGTTCTTAGCTGCTCACCTATCAGTTTTCATGTATAGCTTTATATTCAGTAGTTTTCCATTCTGTGTAGGTGTTTGATGCAAAGTTGTATACATTTTAGAGAATTAGACTTTTGAATTTTCTTTATATCCTTTTTTCCTGTGTCATTCCACGTAGTTTTCAGAGATCACAAGTTTGTTAATGTTGAAGTGCTTTAGTGGGATCACAGGCTACAATTACTTTTCTGCTGAGTGATTTACATAGTCTGCAGGTATAGAGATTTGCTACATATGAGCTTTGTCATACAGGGCAAGACTTCTTGGATCTTACATGGGATTTTTTTGCATTTAATGTAGGTAAACAGCTTATGTCAGTGAAATAGTGCATGTATCTTACCTCCTTCATTTAAAACATTCAAAACTTCCTGAAATTTTAGTAAGGAAAATCCCCTTCTTTCTTTAATTTAGAATTTTGAGGCTGATACATTAAGCAACCAGAGACTAGTATTATTTTCTCTCTAGATATACCCGAGATTTGTATTTACCTGTCTGACAGTAACAGTTCTAAAGCAGCCAAATGCCTGCACTGGATCAGGTACTCAGTGTGGAGATGTTACTTTCATAGAACATAAGGGGCTACCCTGTGTTTGTATTTGTTTTATTATTTCTCTGATTTAACAAATTACACACAGATGTTTTCAGTTATTTCAGGAGGGAACGACAGGATGAAAAGGAAATCCAGTGACACATGTTTATTTTAGTTCTATTCTTCTTTTGAAAGAACTCAGTTATCCAATAGATATGACAGGATTTAGTGTTTCCCTCCCATATACTGCTGGCCTGCATGCCTGTCTTGCCTTCCTAAGTAAGGCTTTTATAAATTTGGTGGTTAGTTTAGAAGGATCCAGACTATAGCCATGGTTGAAAGAGTGGCACAGTATGTGTTAAAACAGGCCCAGCTTTTCTTCTCAAATATTTATTCATGTGATAGATTGTTTTTCTGGCAGATCAAGACACAATCTGGTTTTGGAGAGCAACCAGATTAGATTTTTTCCATGCTTCCTAAAGTAAAACAACCCTTCCCTTTTAAGAAATAACCTTGAGTTTCGCATTTATTTAAAATGTTCTTAGTTGCTAACAGGTTAATTTTTTAAGTTACAGCATTTTAAACATCTGACACTATTCTACCAATGATATTCTCAATAAATCTCTCAACGTGGTACATGTTTGCTGAGCAGGAAGGAAGAATACTGCATGGGATCACAATGCTTTTGTTAGTGACAAAATGCTTCATGGGTGGACAGTCCTGATTCTGAATGTCAAAGCACATAAAATAAAGTATCTCATTAGCTTTGTCTGCTCTGCTGCTGCGGCTAGGGAAGGGTAAAGCAAAAATTCTGTGACTCACAAACAAAGTTGAGAGCTCCATACTTTTATGTTCTTGTAGTTAATGTGCAATGTGTTACACAAAATGTGGCTGGTAGCTCTGAGACGGATGGGTTGTCTGGTTCTGCTGAAATTTCGTAGTGTGGGTCAGTTTGTCTGCATTAGTTTTGTTTTGTTTTTACCCTTAGGTCCCTCCTCTCTCCATTTGCTCTAGGAAGGGAATGGATCAGGCTGCAGAATTTTGCTTTGCTCCTGCAGTTGTAGAGTAAGGGCTGAATGCCTTGTTGGTGCTGTTGCACTGCCTGTTCCCCATGCCCAATCCTGTACAGTGCTGACAGGAAGATGATAAACATTTGCTGTCCCTTAACATGATGAGACAGTCAGAAACATAGTTTACAATTTATATTCTCTGCTGCTTGAATTATGTCCAGCAAGAAGACAGACTGCCAAGAATGGAAAGTGCCTGAATGATAGTATTTTTAGGCATAAATATATGGTGGTGTTGTTTTTAAGCTGGTTGTTCTATTTAAAAATTCTTTTGATTTAAGAAAACGTGTCATGGAAGTGTCTTTTGACAATTGTTAGCATCATTTGCTCTTAGGACTTCTGCTCCTATCATTGCCCCTTCAACAGGAAAATGACTTCTGTGTCTTTTGAGACAGTCTTACATATAAACTTATTTAAGAGAAATACTTACTGTTTGTCATTATTATAATAACAACAAAGACTACTATTGCACAATGAGAGGATAGCAGAATTCCTGTACTGCAACCTTGCCTAATTAGGTGAAACTTGATCTAGCCTATCTTGTTCCTGTCACAACTGTGGCCTGTCTTGTTTCTTTAGAACATCTTATCACTGCTCGTCATTACTGCCTGAATTCATGTGCCAACAGACCAAAAATACTCCATTTAAGTAGTTTTTCACTGTAGTTGTTGCACAGAAACTGTTATTAGGTTTTAGCTTTACACAACACTTTTATATTCACTGCTATTTAAAACTGTCCACATGAAGAATATTTTAAGGATGGTTCTTCAGAATATTGTAAAAGCATCAAAAGGGAAATCTTGGCTACTGAAAAACACTGGACTTAAATCTAAACAGTGGAACAAGGACCGAATTATAAAAAAGAAGGTGGGACTACATTGGTTTTTGTTTATTTACTGTAATCTTAACAGTTTTGGATTTCTTTTTGTAAAACCAGTGACTATAATGGATTAGATGTGTGTATGTGTGTGATTTCTACTTGAACATCAGAGATTTTTGCCTTATATGAGTTTCTTCTGTGTATAAAATGCCTTAAAATTTTAATTCTTGCGTAGCTTGATTTATTATTGCTAGTTTTTGATTCAACCAAAGTGGACTTCCAAGTATAAAACAACAGCTTTAATTTTTAAATCTGCCACCTTAAAACTAAAGAAATGTTTTGGAAAGAGTTATTCCAGTCTGATGGAAGGAAAATTCTGCTGGCTTGCCTGTTGAATCCCCAAGGATGTATTCACTTTTCATTTACTATTTTTTTTACCAAGCCCGATAACATCTTTACATCTAAGATTGAATGGCTGGTTTTCCCTGAAAGCAATGAACTAAACAATTAGTATTTTGTTAATACTTCCTGCTTAGTGGAGGAAAGCTATGGTAGTACTTTCTGCATTCACACTACTGAAAATGAAGGAGAAGGAATAGTGCTGGTTCTGTTTACAACACTACATATGGTTGTGTGTCTGTAGATTTTGTAGAAATTGTTCCTTGTTTGCAAAATGATAAAATTATCATCAGTGCTGCAGATCACCTTTATTATTTGGCAAAAAGCATAATCTTTAGTAAAAATACCATGTTGATTGGTTTTGGTTTGGTTTGTGGTTTAGATTTTTTTGTTTGATGGGGTGTTTTTTTCATATTTTGTTGAACTGTTTGTGAAAGAAAATACAAATGCTTGTCTGTATCCTATGCTTTTTCAGTGGGATGATTTTCTTTGTATCCTATGCTTTTTCAGTGGGATGATTTTTGTTTGATGGGGTGTCTTTTTCATATTTTGTTGAACTGTTTGTAAAAAAAGATACAAATGCCTGTCTTTGTATCCTATGCTTTTCAATGGGATGATTTTCAATGCAGTAGATAGGTCAGGCTTTTCTGGAATTCAGTGGATTTTGGATGACTTTGCTGTAGCTGTTGACAAGGTCGAACACAAGACTGTAGAAACATCAGCACCTCCCTGTCCTTAACCTTGGCCAAAATATTTTTAATAATTTAGGAACATTTGGTTCTATGGTACAAATTCAATGAGACACTTCTGTTAAATGTGGATTTTGAAGTTTGTTTTCTTTCAGGAAAATTGACTGAAACTCTCACTGAGCTCTGCTCTTCACCTTTGCCTGGTGTTGTCAGACTGAGCTTTCTTTCCAAGTAAATTGCAGTGTTGCCAATTCCAATATGCAAAAAAGCTTGAATGGGACTTTGCTCCATATCCCCCCCTAATAAAAGTAAAATACTAAATTTTTTGTCTTTCTTATCTATCATCTGTTTCTTGATTCTTGGTGGAGGGTGTCCTTTTGTGTGGAGTTTGGGGTTCAGGGGGTTTTCTGTGTGTGTGTTTTTTTCTGGTTTGGGTTTGCAAGTGGGAGTTTTTTGTTTGTGTGCGGTTCTTTGGTTTGGGTGGTTTTTTTTTTTTAAACCTTTCATTTTAGTGAACACAATTTTTTTTTCCCCCTGACTTTCCAGCTTAGATTATTATGTAATAAAAGGATCTCTGAAGCTGAGTCATCTTGAATTCATTTAGTTTTGGTTTTAATTTATTACCAGTTCACCCGTGTGTACTGCGAATTTTACAGCACTACAGTTATGTTGTTCTTCAGCCATGTCTTCCTTAATTATTTTGAGAATAAAATATTTAAGAGTATTTTTAATATGTTATTTATATCTCATCATTTGATGAAATAGAATGGGCAGCTTATACTTTAGGACTGTTTTAGCAAGCTTGTGATGCATTAGAGGTGTGGCATACTGGTTACCCTGTCAGATGTGAAAGATTTAGATCTCTGAACATTAGAACTAAGTGATGTGTGGGATGTTGTATGATGAGATGCAGTTGTAGTGCCACAGTGGTTCCTTCATCCTTTTCCCGAGGTGCTCTGAGGCCACACCTGACCTTGTGCTGGGGGTCCCCACATAACTCTGAACCGTTTGGTTTGGAGGACCCTGACCTGAGGATGTGAAGAATAGTGAACTATGAGCATCATGTTCATATTTTGTTAAATAAAGTGGTGGGGTTTATGGACAATTGGAAAGATCACTGCACCAGTGCAGCCTTGTTTTGATCTGGAGCCTTGCTGTCCTCCAACCTTCTGACCTTTCCTGTGTATTAGTAATATTTTGTGCATTTGCATTTTGCAAATGTAGCAATCGTTGCAGTTTTCTGAGAGTTTAGTAGGAATTCACTGTTTAAGGAATATTCATATTTATAGGCCTTATCAACTTCCAAAATCCTGTGTTATATCTGGGTTATTTGCTAGTTTCTTAAATAGATTGGAATTTTTTTTTTTTTTACTTTTTAATTAATCAGAATAAAATTTTGATAGCTGATTTTATTGGTTTGTTTCAAGATGCTTTAGATAAATCTCATTGAAATTAGGCAGGTAGTACTAGATGAAGTTCATTATTTGAAGATTCACAGCAAAAAAACATTCCAGAATATAAAAAAGAGTATCCTTAATGAAGACAGCAAGTATTAAAAAATCGCTGGAACTTCAGAGCTGCTTGATCAGTTTTCTGCTCTTGGTTGCTAAGACCCATTTCCTATAAGAAATCATGTAATATGAATTTTCAAGGTGAGAACTTAAGTATTGAATTATCGTGAACATTTGTAAGCATCAACTGATCAGAGCAGAAAATCTTTCAAGAAGAGTCTCCAGCTTCCACCTTTTAATAATTGTGTATATCATGAAAAGATAGCATAGAGCCCATTGTCTTTTAAACAGTGAAAGAAAGCAAAATTTCAGAGCCTTGTTTTGGGGATAATAAAAGTCCATTTTTAATCTGTGTTGCCTGATGGAGCAATGTTATCAGCCAGAACTTGTTAGTGTACCTAGAATTATCCCTGTGTTCCAAAGTCTCTTACGTGTTAACCAGTGTCTTGACAGTCCTTTGGTAGAATTATTTGCGTCAAGGAGCAACAACAAGATCTCTTGCTGTTCCTCCAGATGTAGCAATTTAGGAATCAAGCCAAAAGATAATATGATGCAGGGATGTTGAACTCATTCTGTAGCAAGTGCCAAATTATATTTTCCACTAGAAAACATCACAAGAGGCACGTTTTATAGATTTCTTTAACTTCAGGCTGTGTTGCTTTAGCTGATGATGATAAATATTGCACTTGGACAGATATTCTTCTAAAATAGCAGTTTTATATGTAATGCAATCTCTTATTTTCTTTTCTTTCAGTTATCCCTTTTAAGCTGTACTCAGTTTCCCCTGCTGTAGCTACAAGCTTACTGCCCACCTTTTAAATTTTATGTAAATCTCTGCTTCTGCTTGATTTTAGCAGAACTGTCTGAATCTAAAACAAGGTATTACAGTGTTTTAACAAATAACAAACAGCTTCCCTAAAGATAATGTCTGGAGATCTGGCAGTCATTCACTTCTATGGATTGACTCTGATTTCTAATATAGCAAAATGTAGTCTAAAATCTGATGCAGGATTATAATGCCTAAATGATGTCACTCTTCTGTCCTAGGCAGATACCAGAAACTTAACATTTATTAGGTCAGTTGTTTTTTTAGCTCTGTTGATATCTTGCTTCTCACAGCCTGTAGTCTGTAGGTTGTTTGTTGTTTCCACAAGTGAACTCTTAGTTGGCTATTGTTTTCAGTAGGTATGATTTTCCTAGAGTTCTGGAAGTCTTTCATTTAACTGCTGTGTACCTTTCATTTAACAGTTTGTGGATCTGTCTTGCTGATGATAGTTGCTGTCTCGCTCCTTTTACAAAAATGCTGGCTTATTTCCCTGCCACTGCAGGAGAAAGAGGCTTCAGATTCCAGATCTACAATGATGCTGTAGCTCTTTTTCTGTCCAAGAAAAGAAAGTGTCCTAAGTATCCCCTCAGCAAATAACTACCAGATAGGTGTAGGTTTTTGAACACCTACTATTGCATATGACAGCTCGTGAAGGGGGCAAGGCAAAACCCTGGAAGTCCCTAGAGGAAATATCTGTGGTTCTGTCAGTTGTAAAAGCCTTCACAACATGTAGGCCCTAAACAAGATTTCCCTACATTTTTATAAGATTTTCTTTTAAATCTATACTTCTACATTTCTAAAAGAGGAGTTAAACTCCTCGGTAAGAGGAGTTAAATACTTAATTAAAATTACTCCTGTGCTTCAGCAAAAGAAGTAATTTTATGCACAACTATTGTCTGATGACTCTCTGGCTGTGGGCAGGTTGTCTAGTGCAGAGTATGGTGAATGTGGATATCAACATGGATCCATTTTTTTTTAGTGATTGCAAATTAGCAGGTTAATGTAACTAGCGTATGAGCTGATGCAAAAAAAAAAAAGCTTTTGTGAGATAAGTATATTGAAGTACATTTAGGCAACATGAACTTTTCAGATTTGATCAAAATCAAAAGTGTTGACCATAAATAATATGACCTTGTTCATATTTTTGAGTAACCTCATGAATGCTTGAGTTTACTAGTAGTAAAATTTAAGGTTTTAATATTTGTTAGTAGCCCATAGCTGAATACTTTAAATTTTTTGTGTGTGAGATTCACTCCCAGTTTTGTGGATTCTTTTGCAGGCCATATGGAAGCAGTTGGCTTCAAATTTGAAAGTATAGTAAGAAACTATTGGTTTCACAAGTCTACATTTTGGCAGAAAATTTTGCTCATTTTTTTATTCTGTGCAAGCTGAAGTCTGTTAGTTACACTGCCTTTGTGAATTTTACTAATACAGTCAAAAGCATCACTGGGCTTTAAATTTTGTCCTGAACTTTAAGTTTACACAGCGTGAATGTGAGTAGGATGTGAGGAAAGCTGTTTAGAAATATGGAAATTGATTGCAGTAATTTCTCACCCCAAATATGGGGAATGGATACAAGATGTTAGAGGAAAGAAATCTTCTGGTGAAAACCACAGTAATTGATAGTAAATTTGCTGTGTGTCCTGATGCTTTAATTTGAATTAAGGCTCATAAACATACTGCAATAAATTCTTTAACAGATTTATTTTTAAAAATATCAGCTTTATTCTGAAGATAAATAATTATTGGAAAAAGCATGCTGGTGAATAACTTGTTGATTAGATGGATTTGAAATGTTTCTTATTAATACAGAGAAGTTAAATTGTTTGATTTTACTACTATTTTCTGGGGTTTCCACATAATAACATCAGAGATTTATTTGGGATTTGTTTATTCTGAAATCCCAGTAGTATAAAGAAATACTCATGACTTGAGTTGAGAAAGGATCTTTAGGTGGCTTTAATTCAAACAGTTCTGTGGTTAAAATTTCATAGTCTGTGGGTTTTTAAAATGTAATTGCTTAAAGTTTTACCTAATTAAGTCTGTAATCATAAAAAGGTCTGTGTTCCTATTGCAACAAAAATTAAAACTCTGCTTTAATGCTTGAAATGTACAACTACAATTTCTACAAGTGTAGCTGATGGAAGTTTTATATAATAGTGTGAATCCCAGACAAGCAAACTTGCATGAGATAATTGATAACTTGTAACTTTTTCCCTGACCATTCTACATGCAAGGTTGTACATATTAATATATCTCATCACCAAAGGGATGATTTTTATAAGTATTCACATTTTGCTTGTCTCTCATTCTGTAATTTTTCTAGTAGTTGAAATCCACAGTCTTACTCAAAGTTCTTATTTGATTGATGGGATTATGACATTTCAGCAAGATATGGGTTTGGAATTTCCACTTAAAACTGTATTGTAGTAGCAAACTCCTGGGACTCCTGAGTTAGCAAAATCGGGGACAGAAGTTCTTAAAATGCTGAGACAAGTTGTTAAAATTCTGGTCTCTACTATTATAGAGAAATTCACTTTGAACAAGTCTTGTCTTCACTGATTGTTATGAACTTGGAGTTGTAGGCACTCTAAAAGCTCTGAAATGGCAAAGCATTGCTAGATCATGAATGAATGTTTAGGAACTCTTTGTAAGGAGAAAATGCATGGTGAGAAGATAATGCCTTCCACTTCCTGTGAAACAGAAGGATTGAAGTTGGCATTTCTATCAGAAATTGTTTTGTACTTTAAGTTCATTGTGTGTCAGCCTTGTATTTGAAATGTCTGTTCAGTGATCTGCGAGAAGAGAAGGGTTTTTTGTTCTTGTTCATTCACACAGTGAAAGTTCTAGGCTGGTTTAAAGATTAAAAAAAAGGCAAAGGGAGAGTCTAATATGACTGAACAGTAGTATATGACTTTAGCCATATTAAATCCAGTGTGTTTTTAAATCACAGTCATATGTTTGATAATTCTTAAATTGACAAAAGTTTTTCAAAAAATTATCTATTATCTGCTCTATCTTTAACATCATGTAGACTTTCTAAATTTGAGTCATAAGAGTAATAGATAGCACAAAGAAAAATTCATCATCTTCATTTTCTTGGGATGTAGGGGTGTTTTTTCTTAACCTTTGATTTTTGCTGGAGTGATCTTGCTTCTAAACTTTCCTATACGTGTCTTTCTTTTTTAAATTATGGACATAAAATTACATTCAGGAAAAGTAATGATCTTCAGATGAGTTTTTTCCAGGAGCTCTGGTTTTGTTTGGAAACATGGATTTAAGTTTAAAAATGGTTTTACAGAAAATAAAAGGCCAGCTGAATAGTTCACCATCTTCAGCCACAGGCCTCACTTCCCTTTTTTTTGTAGTAGAATACACCAATATTGCTGTAAGAAAATAATTTTAAACTTGTTTTTAATTCTAATGTTTCGGCATGTCCTGAAATAGTATTGTCTGGTTCCTTTCCGGTAGCTTAAATATCTCAATTTGGTGTGAGTAGGATATCAGGAAATGCCTGACTTAGTAAATTAGCTTGGGCATCAGGTGATGGAGGTAGAGGTGTACAGTTTTTATTTCTTAGCAATCTGCAGTGTTTTGGGTCTTGGTAGCATGAGGTAGTAGTTGAAAGAGAGGTAGTTCTTGTCTCCACAAAAAGTGTTAAAGAGGATTTACTTAACTGTATACTTTTTTAATTCACTAGTTGAAGATGAAGAAAAGGTTGGGTTTTTTTCAGTAAAATTGTGGAAAAATGGTGAGGCAAAGACTTTGTTCAGCAGTTAGAATTTTCTAGACCACACCTTAACTAAGAATCAACATGCTACATCAGCTGCTTTTAGGGTGGCAATCTAGTTTTATTCCAGTCATAAGTAATTGCACACTGTACTAGGGGAGTGTAACTTAAATAGCAAAACACTCGAGGTGGATTCTAGGACAGCCAGGGCAAGCTCATTTAGAAGAAAGGCCATCAGACCCATTTGAAAGATGATTTGTTTCTGTATAGTTGTGTGTAAGGCATTTAGTTGTGACTAGTGAGATCTCTGCCGTGGTATACAAGCTGAATGTATCTCTGGCACAGCTCTTGGAATCTTGGTTAGGGATAAGAAAGCGATGAACTGGATGGTTACTGAAGTCTAAGGAGACAAAACAATATTTATCACCTCACTGGCAGCAATGTTCAGTGTATTAATGACTTAGACTTGTGTCTCATGTGTTTTTCTAGCCAGAGCAGCAAAGGAGGATTTCCAAGGAAAATAATGAGGTTGCTTTGCAGGTGCATATAAGGCATGGTGGACAACACTGAAGAAACAGGTTTAAAGGGCCGATTCAACATGAATGTCTTGATAGAGAGGGAAAAGTGATAAGAAAGAAGATTGAAAGTGAAAACAAATAAATTGTGCTTATCAGGACTGACACACAAAGGCAGCTGGGTAAAGGCTATAGGCATGAAGGGTGATTTTTTGTTGTGTTAGTTGTCATGAGTGAAAAAGGCACAGCAGTGAAAAGTTGGAAAACGCTTTTTTGCAAGTTTGTAAACTGACATAATAGCTAGACCACTTTATGGGAGAAAACACTGTTTTACATACGGTACAGGAAAAGTAGAGACAGACCTGAGACAGAAGACTGAGAAAATTATTTCTGTCCAAGATGTCTATACTGCAGCTGAGGGTGATTAGGTACCTGTGTGTTATGATGAATGAAGTCTAGAGAATCATTGGAGAAACATGGCTAAGGACTGTGTTACAGCCTCATAAAACTTGAATTGACAGCTAGGCATTCATAAGAGTCAACTGAAGATTGCCAGTATTTCAGTTTTCTTAGCAGGAGATCAGATCTAGATAGATAAAACTATCATCTGTGTGAGTGATGTCTAGTGAAATTTTTGTAGGTGACATTATTCAACTGTAGAAAGAGGTGAGATAATAAGTGAGGAAAATGTTCTTGTAGGTTTCTGTCTCCTTGAGAGACTGCAGGGATGATGAAATGTGTCCTTTAAATAATACATGAAGTATGGTTTGAAGAAGAAATGGATGAAGGAGAGAGACCATGCTAAGAGAAATGTGTGCAAGTATTAGACAGGGATCTGTTAGAAGATTCGGGTAGAATACTGATACCAAGTCCTAGGAGGAGGTCACCTATCAGCTGAGAAGTGAGATGACAGTAGTTTGGAAGCCAGCTTGGGAGGTTTGTTGTAGTTTATGTGATGGGAAAAACACCTGAAATGTAATGGGATACACTAGGGTTTGCATGACGGTTAAAAAAAAAAAAAAAAAAAAAGCCTGAGTGAAAAGAAACAAGAATTTGTGAAAATTGGAATCAAACCATTGGTTTGGTAGCAGGAGCCATAGAGGGGAGTAACAGTTAATACCCATATGTGTGCTGAGAAGGAAGAAGTGTAAGGTTTGGAGCTTGTGGAAAAAATACATGATTTAGAATCCCTGAAGTGATTTGCTCATGAGCAGTGGGTTGATCCTGTTGTGGGTCATTGTGTTCACATATTAAAAACTGTGAATTGAGAGATGATGAAAGAAATGCTACAATGGTATGGTCACAATTTTACAAGATAGGTTTTGTTCAGCTGCTCCCATTTAGAAATAATTTAAAATGAGAAATAAGACTTTATAATTTCTTTTGTGTCCTAATATGTGGTGAAGAATGGTTTTTTTTTGTGTGTGTGTAACTGGTTTACTTCAGTGGGTGTACTTGTGTATTTCATGTGTATGCTTCACTTTTGTTCCTCAGCAGCAAATTTCCAGGCTCCATCAATGCTTATTTGTATTTTATCACCATGTAGTACCTCTGATTCTTACCCATTCCCACTAGAAACAGGGACATGTATGACATTGACTTGAAATTATAATTAATATTGCAATATATATATAATAAACATGGTAATAATGTTCAATATTCTGAGTCTTGCTGTGTATGTGGGGATATTTGTTTTGCAGCACAGTGTTTCAGTTCCTTTAGTATTACTCAACCTGTTATAAACAAATCCTTACTCAGCCAAGTTTCCTTGAAGAGTGTTACGCCAATTGTTGGCTGCAGCACCTTGTTTCCTCATTAGTGAGATACCTTTCCCTGGGCTGAAACTGTGCCACCCAACTTTGCAGAGGACAATACTGCTGCCCTCTGAGCTGGGGGAGTCAGGTACAGCAGACTTTGTCCTCGTATTGCCACGGGGACTGTGAGTTTATGTAGTGCTTGAGATTGGAATTTATGGAGAAGTGACTTAGATAAATAGGATAACATCTACAAAGCTTTCTTCCTCTTTCAGTTTGTCTGCAGATATATAATCTTTAAGACATAAAACAAGTTTTCTGGGCTAGTGTTGCTTTTACAGCAATAAGGAAATCAAAACCTGGAAACCATGTAAAGTCACAAGATGTTAAGACATTCTGTATATCCTTTGATACCAAGAAAAGAGGTCTTCTACACATAAAAGGCAGTAAGGCCATGGTCTCGTGGTATTCTCAAAAAGTTCCAAAAGTTTGAGTTTTGTTCTGAAACTACTATTGAGTGCTATGGGGAAACTGGTACACTGGCACTAGTAGCTTTGTTAAACTGGTGTTTAATTTAAGTTACTTAATTTACTTACATATTGCACGTTCTTTAAATTTAACTGAGGAGGGAAAAAGAGGAAAAATATGTGTTTTCTATTTCCCCTGTGGCTAGAAGAACTAGGGGGTTTATATGGTGGTAAGGAAAACTTTAACTAGACTTTAAGAAACTTCCTCTTGCAACAGGAATCCCTGGATTTCTGGGGTGGATGGCTTAGGGAAGTGGTGGAATTTCCATCATGAAAGGCTTTTCAGAACAGGTTAGACAAGCATCTCTGCAGAATAATGCAGGTGTAGTTTATCCTGCCTGAGGCCAAGAGACTGCATTAGATGACCTCTTAAGGTTTCTTCTAAGCTTTTTGGTTTATGTTCATGTATGTGACTCTTTCTTCTTAAATACGAGGTCAAATTCCACTAGTAGATTCAACATCAGTCACTTGTTATATAACCACAGTCACTGAATATTGAGACTGTCTGAATCTTCTGTTGGGGGAACAATAATATTTTGAGCTGTTTACAGTGGGTGGTTAGGGCACTTTCATTATTATCTGTTGGTTTCGTCCTGTAGCTTCCTCTAGCTTATAGCTTTTACCATGGCTTCCTTTATGCTGCTGTTAGAAAAACTCGGGGGTGAATTCTGGTGTATTTTCAGTTCTGGTTGACTGCTTCTTGTGTTGAAGTGTAGGTACTTGAAAACTTCAGGACACAGCATGCAGACTTGGCAGGCTGGGGGAGAGTAGAAGCTTGGACTGAAATAGCCTGGAGGACTGACGAGACTGAGAGCTTGTAGCCTGGGCTTTCTTGGAATTTGTCCTGTGTCTATTTCTAAAGTAGACAGACTGCTCTTACTCAGTATCTAGCTGTTATTAATGTCAGTCTCCAGTCTGGCTGATGAATGTGTCCCACGGATAAAAGTATTATGAATGTTTTTAGGAGTTGCCTATGCAAATTGGAGCACAACTTTTATTTACCTGGAGAGTGCTCATTTAATGAAGAGCTGTTATTAGGCTCAATATGTGACGCCACGTTTTATTTATGGGAAAGATCTGGCAGAGCTTTCATTGTAGGTAAAGTTAGTAACTTTATCGTGTTCTTTAGGGACACTTACTGTTGTGGTATTTTTTGCCTTCTAAAACATGATGTTCTTCCCTATTTTCCATCCACCGTTTACAGAACAGTGTTGTCACTGCAGATGGGAATTAAGGTACAGAGAGAATGTATAAAACTGTTCATTTAATGTTAAGCAGGAGCTTAGGGTAAGGTGTCTTTCAGAATATTTAGTGCATTTTAGGAATACTTGTCTTTGAGTACATCCTGAAGCTTCTGGTTACTTTGCCAAAGTGTGAATTTATTTTCAGCATTTGAATGCTATAATTTCAAGTATCTAACACAGCTGAAACTTGTTACTTTCTTCCCAACCTTATTTTCAGACAGAACTAAAGCATTTCAACTCAAGCTTTTATAAAAAAAAAAATCTCAATTTCATGTACTGTCAAAAAAAACCAAAAAGGACGAAAACTTTGCCAAAGGTACAGGAAACTGAAAACAACTTTGGAATGCTGTAACCAATCCTAGGCATACATTTCCATTTACAGAGGGGGAAAAATATTTACCCATAATCTTTTGTTTGTCTCTCTTTTTTTTTTCTTTAATATTCTGCTACTTTTCTTCTTATGTCTTTCAGATGATATTAACTGTGTTTCTGAGCAACAATGAACAGATTCTGACAGAAGTTCCAATTACACCAGAAACAACCTGTCGTGATGTAGTGGAGTTCTGCAAAGAGCCTGGAGAAGGAAGCTGTCATCTGGCTGAAGTATGGCGTGGAAATGGTAAGTAAAATGTTCACTGGAAATGGATTTTAATATATGCATCAATTATAAAAAAGAGTGACTTCTCAATACTAATTATTTCAATTACATACTGTACTCTTTTTTTTTTCGTCTAGTAGACTTTGACACAAAGGATGGTGACTCAAATAACTGTAGAGATTAATGTAATTCTTGACTCTTTTCTGTTTTCTTCCTCAGCATGAAGCATTTTATAAAATGCATGTGTAAGGCCTGTTAGTGTTCTGTGTTTGTTTTTCTAATAGGACGGAGGGTATTTAAATGGCAGCAGGGAATCTCGTGATGATGTTTTTGCAGTCAGTGGGTGCAGATCACCACCTGCATTCTTTCCAGTCCTATTTCCTGACTGCTAGCATGTGAACACTACCTGAAAGGGTATAAGAAAGGGTATAGATTTTTTTTTTTCCTTCTGTATCATGAATAGCAGATGCTCTGCAGACAGTGTTATGGCAGAATAGGACATAGTATCTCTCATCTATTAGTGAACATTGCTTCTCAAAGATTTGCCAGCCTCTCTTGGAGCAGGTAATAGTGTCCATATCCTATTTGTGTTGCAATTGTTATTTCACAGAATCATGAGGCAGGCAGTTCTTTTCAGGAATGTGTCAAAATCCATGCACGGTAGATTGTGTTTTTAAATGCATTCTTGTAGTTGCATGTAGTACAAACCTCCAGGTTATCATTTATCAGTGGATGGATGGAAGTAGAGTTGGTGGGTGGGATGACAGAGTGAACCAGGGAAAGGTTAAGAATTGTATGCCTGCAATTCTAGGAATACAAATTCAGTACACACTTAGTTAGAAAGCTTGTCTTTAAGGACAGAACTTGAAGAATGGTTCAGACATCTTCAAATTGGAAATTTAGGTTATGGAGTCTCTGATGCCAAGTGCATCACAGATTTCTAAAATGGATCTGCAGACTCCAAATGCACTCGGATATTCCTAATATTTTCCAACCCCTTGTCAGTGAAAGTGTCATATGTGATATTATTTATTCTTTTGCTTTCACAATACTTTGAAGGTGTACTTCTTAAAATGTGTAGGAAAGAATGTGTTGACTAGCTTTAAAGGGTGACTAAAAACTGGAAAAGTGATCCACAGCATTTTCCTGGAACACTTAAACCTTGCAAACCTTGGACCTTAGAAGCACAGGTTTTCTATGATAACTCTTAAGATTGAGATAATATTTTATCTGCAAGTGTAATACTTTATTTCTCTAAGTGTTAGATAATGAAAGCTACAAGTTTCTATAAAGTGGGAAATAGAATTTATCCATGAAGTTGCAATGGAGAGATAAAGACTCTTCTGTGTATCCGCCCTGAGAATTATCTTTCTTTGATCCCATTAAAGCCAGTGGAGATCTGGATATTACTGTGAATAGAATAAGGAGCTGTCTGCTTTTAGGTGGTTGTTTTCTGTTAATTCTGTTAAATTTCTGTTAATCTCACCCAGTTTTCTGAAGTGGAGATCTACATAAAGACACTTAGGTGAAGGAGCAGAGGCCTGCCCAGAGCTGTTGTTAGTTCTGAGCTTCTGGTAAAACTCACATGAAGGTGCTTTCACAAAGGTAGCTTTACTTGCTAAATTTGCAAGGTGATAACTCTATAGATCTAGTCCACTGAAGGTGTAGCATAGAAAATACTGGAGAGAATGAAAGAAAAAATACATCACTTGCTTATGTTTCTGGGTCTTTGACCTGTTGTGTCAGCAAAAATTATATCCTGCACATTGGTTTTAAGGCTCTCTGATGGGACTTTCAGCACAAATGTTTATTTTAATGTTCTTAAATGTAGGATGATGTTAGAAAATCTGTGACCTCAGCTTCTTGACCCAAAGTCTAGGGTACATAGATTTCTCAGTGGAATGACCTGGGCATATATATGATAATTTTTCCTTCTGCTTCTTCTGAGACCTAAATTGAACTTCTTCCACTGAGATTTTTAAAAATAATTTTGCCTGGAGTGGAGATCTGATGTAGAAAACAAGAGTCTGAACAGTTACATGTGACAGTTACAACAACAAACTTTAAACTATGGTTCTGAGTGGGAAGTGCGAGGCAATTTGCAGTAAAACTGTTGCATGTTGTGCCAGTGGAAAAGCATATTTTATATTTATTATTACACTGTCTCTGATCCCTCACCCTTATCCTCAAGAGATCTGCAAGTGTTCTTTCAGAGGACGTTTTGGAAAGTAAAATTCAAAACAAAAGTTAATACTGCAAATCATGGGCTGAAAAAACACGTTAGATTTAGTCACACTGTGAGTGGTCTGTTTTCCTGGCAGTCTCTCCCTGTGGCACAAATGACAAATTACACCTCCCTTCTTAAGAGAGAGTCTTCCTGGCCTCTTGTGAATGTGCTTAACTCCTCTACTCTACAGGTAGCCACAGCTTCTTTTAGGTTGCCCAGCTGAATAATGCATGTCTATTCAAATTCAAAGCATTGGGGCTTGTGGACTGTAATCTTATCATCAGGTACAAATAACAGTTTGCATGCCCAAAAGCCTTTCTAAACTGTATTGCTCTAACAAAATACTGTCTGTTTTAATAGTCTTCCTGTTTTGAATGTGTATGTACAAGTAGATGACAAACACTTGATTTTATTTTTAGAGGATGAGACCAATTTTCTTCCAGAAAAATGTTACTAAATTCAAAAACTATGTAAGATTTCTACAGTGCAGAGGAAGATTACAATAGCTTAGCTGTTGGAAAACATATTGGTTTATTTATTATTGTAGCTTTCATTTCTTTGCTTTTGTGTGACAAAGAAATGTCTGAGGGCTTCACAAGAGTTGTAAAATAGTTTAGATATTGATTGCATTAGAGTCAAGAAAATGATTCTTCTCAGAGCTGCATGGCCTAAGCATTTAATTTATTCACATTTGATTTTGGTTTTCATTCTCTGTTCCTTCATCTTTCCAGTTTCTTGAGATTAAAAAGTAGTTGAAAAAGTCAATTTGCACCTGATATATCAGGCTTTGTCAGTTTGAAGCCTACTCTTTTTGCAAGGATTTCTCATGCTCTGTAGCAGGAGACAAAACCAGAATGTTCTTCCTCATTCCCCTGTTATTGCAAATAGCAGCCAGTAAGGAGTGTCAAAGACAGGTGTAATGCCAGGAGCTTGCAGTAGGTTTCAAAATAATTGATTACAACCTTTAAATCCACCCAGTACTGAATTTTTCAGTTCATTTACACCTGGAATGCCCTTCAAGCAAATGGTCATAACAGATATTCCTCACTGTGGTAACATAGGAGGCAAGAGAGTGTAAAAGAAATAGTTTCTTACTCTGAGTGTAAGCAAACCTGAACAGGGAAAAACTCATTCCAGACATAACAGCAAACTTCCCTATGGAGAAAATCCATTTCATTTTATTCTGGTTTTCATGTAGAGGAGGCATAAATGTGTTTATTTCACATAGCAGGATCCTTGAAATCAGGATGAAAATAGATTTTGAAGACTGAAACTTACTTCTAAATAGTGGATTTGTAACTCCAGCAGAAGAATTTTGCATCTCTTTTCTGAAACATTGGTGCAGTATCTGTGTTTCAGATTTAAAGGGTGTTTTGTTTTGGAATACTTAAAACTAGCCCATCCTCTAAAACTTTTACTTAAAAGGAAATGAGTATAGCTCATTTCTCAAAGATATTTTAGAATCTTGATCCAACTTAAAATCTAAGGCAGCTTTTTCAGTTAATATTGATGTATGCATTTATCATGGTTTTCTGCTTTGTTATTCATGAAAATAAATGTTCTCTAGATAATTTTTTATGTGTTGCTGAAGTGTAGGAATCCAGCCTTTTATTATTACTCTGTATCCATGTTCTATTTAAATTTTTCTTCACACTCTCAGAATGCTCTCTTCTATTTAATTTGTTTTTTAATTAAAGTTTGAAATAGCTTTGAGAAACCAGATACTGACAGATATTTCTGAAGCTAGAACAGCCAGGAAAGATTTAACTGTAGTGTTTCTTTTTGTTTTGATTTTGTTTTGGTTCTTAAGGAACAGTGATTTTCAGAAAATATCTCTTGTACTATTATATTAGAAATAAAAAATCATGCTTTGTTCTAGCACTTCTTATAGATTTAAAGGATTTAAATTGTAGGAAGGAATGGGGATTTCAGTTCTTACCATGTCTTAAGTGTTACTGTCCATTTCTTCTTCCTCTTTGTTTCCTGAATTTGTTTCATATAGCCAGGTTGCACAGAATGTTTACTGCTGCTCCACCTTTCTTTTCATTGTTTCAGTGACATAAGTGATGCTGTTACTACTTTAACCTGCTTTCTGTCTCCGTTAGGATAACATCCCAAACTGGTTTTGTGAAAGAACTGCTAAACCAGTAGAAAACTGTCTTTGCCATTTCTTTCCATTGTCATTGTCTGAAAAATATTAGTTGTAATTATTGAAGGTGCATTATGTAAATGACACCTCTTACTTTGACTAGCTCCTGGGATCAGGCCTTATTTTTATTGGGAGACCAGCTCAACCAGGAGTGAAGCTGCAGCTACTCCTCACCATTCCATAATTAGTCCATCCCTGTTACAGCTGGGTTTGCCTAGCAATTTTTCTGTTTGGGAGAAATTCCTAAAGATTCATATCTTGTGTTCTAAAGTCTCTGAACTAAACCACTTAAATATTTTTACATTCAGTGATCTTTAGAAGACTCATGCTGCAATTTTAGTGGATATGCTTCAAAGCACTTGAAACCTTACTTTACTTTAGGAGTTGAAAAACCTGAAAATCATGCTTTTAAAATTCCTTTTCAAGAACTGAGTAGCAATAAGCTACTGACCTTATTCTTGTGTGCTTAAACATTATTGACAATGTTTCTATGATACCACTTGAGTGAGGAACAGGAAGAAGTGAAGCAAATAATCTACTTTTTAAATGTAGTTGTTGGTTTGGTTTGGGGGAGTTGGGTTTTTGGTGGGTGCAGGGTATTTTTTTAAGGATGATAAGTAACCAGTCACCTGATGAATATGATTAGCTTGTGGTTTGAATGGCTCTTCCCACTGAAAGCAGCTACATCTAACTGTGGCTAATCACATACCTACTTGACATATTTTGACAAAAGTTTATTGTGTTAAATGCATTGTAAAACAATTTATTAAAATGTATTGGTTTTTAACAATTAAGTATCCTAAGAGCATCAAGACATGTACATCTATGTAGTTCGTAATGTATATAAATTTAGGTACATTTTGTTACATAAAGGTATATTTGTAAATTTTTTTCCCAAGATTTCTCTTATATGAATAATTTTGTCTTCTCATGTCAAGTGAGTGAAGTATGAAATGGGTAACAAACTTAGTGGTACTTTTCCCAGTAGGAGATAGTGTGGTTTGGGTTTTGGAGGCCAAAAGTATTTTGCTTTTAACAACAAAGTATAGTATATAATATAATAAAATTTTATTCTGGTTAGAAGATGTATTTTGGTGCCTTAGCTAGTCTAGTATTCGATCTTAAAATGGAGATTTTATTATATGAATAAAAATACCTGGTAAGAAATGGAAGCATAATTGTGGAAGCAGTGAAAAACTTGTCTTCTTAAACATATTTTCATTTTAAATACTAAATGTATTGTGTTTAGTCTCTTACTAACAATATATGATCAGTTTAGAAGAAATATGCAAATGTTTTCTTGGGGGAAAGCAAAGACACTTACTGTTGCAAAGAACATAGTCTTTATCTGTTCAAGGAGTGTCTAGTAATTGCACATATACTGCATATACTGAAGGTTAGTGTCTGGCAAAGTGTATTAGAGTGGGAGTACCTGCTCAAGTTCTTAGGAGATGAAATATCAATATAATGTTAAGGCTTTTTGTCTGTGTGGAAATCCAGAGGTTCAAATTGAATGAATCATTTTAAAGTAGAACAAATTATCCATTTGGTGGTGATGGGAAGCAAAGCTGCTATTTCCTAAATTAGGGCTCCTAAGAACTGGTACGGATTTGCAAACTGGTTCTGCTCACTGTGGAGCAGTGAGCTGTGTTACAGTAACAGGTCAGCTTTTAATACCATACATCCAGTTCGTGCCTGTTTCTTGAATTTTATGTAAGACAAAATACATCAGATAGATTGAACTGTTACCAAAAAGGACATTCTGAATATTAATAAGAGTTCTGTGTAGCCCTGCTTGATTTTAAGGAGTTGTGATGAGGTATTTTTGGTCTTGGTCTTCTAGAGCGCCCCATACCCTTTGACCACATGATGTATGACCACCTACAGAAGTGGGGCCCCCGCAGGGAAGAGGTGAAATTTTTTCTTCGTCATGAAGAGTCGCCAGCTGAAAGCAATGAACAGAGTAAGTACATTTATCCTGTAGTGTTGTGACTGAAATAGATTTTAAAAGATTTCTGAAACGTTTTGGTTTTCAGTTCGTTCAGTGAACCACAGTGGTTATATGTAATACAACTTCCTTGTACCAAAGCCATTTTGAACCTTGATCAGGGGCACCTTTATTCTAGTTCTTGTGCACCAGTTCTCTTCTTTAGAATAATTTTTACCAGTCTGTTGAGTAATAGTAAGATCTGTTTGTATTCTGCTTAATTTGGATCCAAAAAAGTTGGTGGATATTAGAGACTTGATGTAGTTTTTTCTTACTGAAAGTCCCTACATTTTGAGAGGGTAGAATGGTTCTTTTTTCTTCTTTCAGTTGCACAGAGAAAGACTTGTTAAACTCCTTTGCCTCCTTTAAAATCTCAGATCTATTTTACAGACATCACTGGCAGAGGTTTCTGTGCCTTTGCTTTCTCAGTACTTGATGTAGGTATATTTAATAGTCATGAAAATTTGCATCTTGAAAAATTGCTGGGCTGCTTGGTTCTGTAGGAGAAGTGTTTATATGAAATGGTGCCCAGTGAAATGGGGCTTCTTAAAAGACTGGAATAAAAAAATAGAAGTGTTTTAGCTAACTTACTGTGTAGACTGTGCTTAATCTATGAGAAGAGTTTTGAGGCTGTGAATTATAGACTTGATGTCTGTCAGACTGTCTGAAGGACAGGAAAGGTGTCTCAGTGAGATGTGTTTGCATGCACAGATTACTGACTCATTCAACTAATCTGACTACTTTTAACAACAGGATTTCAAGTCTTTGCTGAGTCCTTGTTGCTTTCAGCTGAGGCTTCTCTTATTTTTAAGTGTTGCCTGCTTGTTTTGAATGCAGAAATAGCAGACCCAAAAATGTGTGAGAGAACTTTGTTAATTACGTACTTTGCAAAATAGTCTGTTATCCTTTGGGCAATACAAATATAATGTTAAGAATTTTAAGATAGACTTAAAGCCAAAGAATTTAAATGTACAAGGAAAGCATTGCTCCTGAACCATGCTTGCAAGGCTTTTGAATTAATCATTGAGCTATGGATGGATTTCTAGATTAATGTTGTTTATAAGTTAGACATTATAAAAGCTTCCTCTACTATATTAATTTATAATGTATTCAGTTGAAGCTACTGCTTCTTATGAACACAAAATATAAACCTTGAGTATTGCCCTTCCTCACATTCTTCCTTAAGAGAAGTCAGGAAAATAGAGCTGCATGTTTGTACTTTTAACTGAGGAATTCTGTTAAGTAAAGGCTTTATTTCTGCTGATTCACTGCTTACAAAAAGTAACTTTACTAAGAAAATGTTGAAACTAGCAGAATAAAAATTGACAGGTAAAAGTTTGATACAAATTCTTGAGCAGAATTCTCATAACATATGACAACAGACTCGAAGGTAAAATGCATTTGTGTTGAAAACTGAACTTTGCACTAAGAGTGATGCTTTACTTTTAGGTGGACGTCCAGCCCAAAATCAAAGAAATGGTATAAATATACCTGTGGAGAAACGAACAGAGAATGGGGTAAGTAATAAATCTTAACGGTTTGGATCAACGCCACTCAAATATTTTGTGTTTTAGAAATTATTACTTTTTGAGGTGTGTTATGATGGGAACTGGGCAAAAATATATTCATCTTGGTTTTGTTTTGATTTTATTAGAAAGTGAATGGCACAATGTGTCTTTTTCATCACTCTGATTTTCTGTCTAGAAAGAAATTACATGATGTGAGAAGCCCCATAGTCTTATTAATTCACCTTCTAATCTGTTGTATTTATTCTGTGTGAAGTAAAAACAAGTTACATTATTCTTTCACACATATATTGCCTGTCCACATATCTTTTCCCTGATTCATGTTACTGGTATTGATTCATGACATACTGTTATATGCTGAAATATGAGGATATGCTGGTAGAAGAGCTTGCATACCCCTCAGAGCCATCACTTTATGCTATTTTTATGCACTTGATTCATTTCTACATATAGAGGTTTTTTAACTAATATATTACTAGGTTTCTAATTTAAAATACAAATTACATACCATAGGCAACCTGTGATTCCTGGCTTGAACATTTTCTTTTCTACATAAACCATAGTATATCTCTTTCAAAATTAACATGGCTTAAAAGCCTTCTACTCCTGAGCTGAAAATCTCCTTACTTTCTTCTCTCTTGTTTCATCTTCAATACTAATGAAGATTCTGCGAAGCATAGTCTGTTCTTGTTTGTTCAGGACCATTCTGCTGCCTTTACTAAGACACTCCAGCTATCGTTAGCTATGTTTAAACATTTTAAAATTTCAGTAAACACATTTGAACTCACCAGTTCATAGTTATATTGTCTCAATAAAGCACTGTCACTTTACAAATGTGCATATGGTTCATTCTCAGAGTAAAATAATACTTAAAGTTTAGAAGCAAATAAATCAGTTTTTGCAATTTGAGAATCTTAAAAATAATTGTGCAGACTTGACAGTTCTGTGCTTCTATATTGCCTGATAATTAACATTTAAAGATCACACGCTCTCCCGTGTAGCAACAGAATTGTTCAGTTTGCAGCTTGTTTGGTGTATGGCATGTGGACCTAGGGCAAGGAATTTTTTCGCTATTCAAAACAGTTAATCATGTATTGCTTTCTACATTCCTTTTCTGTAGAGAACACTGGCTGATACCCTCTGCTGCATGGATCCGTTTATCCTGCTGCCATTGTCATATTGACAATGTAGTGAGATCATGGTGCTATAAAGTGCTGGGGGACATAACTCTTTTGTGACCTCCCCTGATCTACTCCTCCATAGGGGTTGTAGCTCAGACACTACATTGGAGATATGGTATATTTGGAAATTAGGACTGGCATGTGCAGAATGCCTTACAGTCTCACTTCTTGGCAGGGCTAAGCTTTATGATAGCATGGCTCTGTATTGAATTGAATTTGCTCTGAGTTTTATGGATAAAGCTCAGACTTGATAACTTGAATAACTTCTATCTTCATTCCATTCAGGACACTTATTTTCTTTTCTTTTAAAATCCCAAAAGTTGGCCACAACATTAAAATTTGTTGGGGAACTGATCACTTTAAAAAGGACTTTTACCAGGTTTGGGAAATAGAATGTATTAAATACCAGGTTTATGAAAGTAGAAGAAAGACTAAAACCTGAGGGCGTTATAGTAATGTAAAATTGTAGTGGGTTTTATGCTAAAAATAGTACAAATTAGGTTTTGGAAGTGTTTGAAACTAAGATTTTCAATTGTGCTAAGTTTTAAATCAGAGGGGGAGGGGGAAAAAGAGGTGGCTTCAGGATCAAGGATTTAATCAGCTTACACTTACGTAATGCATTAGGCTTATTCATTGTTGCTGGCATGCTGAATGTTAGACTAGCCCTAAAATCAACACAAACCAATGGAACATTGAAGACAGCTCAGATTTTACCAAATACTCTGCATTCAGGTATGTTTTTATTATGTGTACCTGCTTTAAGGATGCAATAGTTGATTTTTTGCTTAATATTGGGTAGAGCTGCAAGTGTGATATGCATAGAAAACATTAAGATGAATGTTAGTTTTATTGATTGAACCAATAGTCTTGGAAAAAATTATGGGCAACCTATCCAGTTAAATTTATATTATTCTATTAATTGGCATTTTGTCATATGCAGTGAGATTTTTTTGTTGATGTTCTTTGAAATTATATGTGCTTGATCAGCAATTACTTAAATAATGGCTAGCTTAAAATCACATTATGTAAATGCTTAAATTTCATTAGATTATTTTTCAAGTTAAAAATAGAATAGGCTAGGTCTCTTCCAGCAGTGAAACATTTATTGTAAAAGAATACTTACCTGTAAGTATTCCTCTGGGAACTTTGCATTCTGCAAAACAAAGTCTAAAGGAAAAACTCAGTGAGGTGCTGTGAACTGACAGGTGCTTTTATTCCAGAGGCGACCTTTTGGGGTTTTCTTTTTGTTTACAACTTTCTTTCTTAGAAGTGGAATTATGCTGTAGTTGGGACCTGATCTCTTACTGCCACTACACAAAGGTACAGATGAGTGAAGATCAGACTTACATAACTAAACATTTCCTTTTGCCAGGGATATTGGACAATGTCTCAGGAGGGATTCTCCTCTCTGAGAACAGCTGCGTCTTCCTCTGCTTCCTTTCTTTAGCTTGTGTAACTGAGCCAATTGGATCTGAACACAAGCTGTGACAAGGGGAATTCTAAATAAATAAAGGAAAAATGTTTTATCATTGAAAGTAACAGACATTGGAACAGACTGTACAGAGTCTGTGGAATTTTGATCTAGCTGAATAAAGTCCTGAGCAGTCTGAATTGCTCCAATCAGAGCTTATTGAACCAGATGACTTCCACAGGCTCCTTTCTACCTAAATCATTCTTTGATTCTGTGATTGGTGGCCATGAAACAGTGGTCATCGAAATGCTGGGTTTTGTTTGCTTTCTGATATCCTAGCATGATCCAAGCATCATTCCACAGTAGCAGCAGCAGCCTGTGAACAGTGAGGCAGAGCAAATATAGGTGAAACCACTGGGGGTCAGTGGCAGACAGGAGAGGGACTGGGGAGTCCCATCCCGGTTGAGCTGCCAGCCCTCAACAGGAGATGTGGATCAGATGCTGCTCTTCCAGAAAGAGCACTGACTGGATGATGACAGTTGTCCAGATGAAAAGGTAATCAGATAACCCAGAAATTTCTTGGAGATGAGAAAACAGAGGTAGTACAGCGACGGGGAAAAAGGATGTGGTACAGGAACGTGCCAGAAGTCAAATGTATTGGACTGAATAAAAAGTAGATTTGTGTAATGAAAACAGTCTGTTTATGAAGAAATACACATTTGTTGTAGTTGCTTATAGATAAATAATAATATATTTTAAATATAAACTATTTTATATGTAATAATTTACATGGGGAGAATAAAATCTCAGTTTTTGGTCTCTGCTGCCAATTTTTTAAACTTATTTTGCTGTTTCTCAAATTTCTCCCCTGATTCAGAGAGAACGATATCAATAAACCTTTTTCTTATGGATGTTGACTGAAGCCTTTGCCAAGAAATACAAAGTGGAACCTCATTTTATCTCACTACAGAATTTGTGTTAACATTAGTATAGAAGAAATTTGTGTGGAGGAAAAAAACTTGACCATCACCCCAAACCAGAGACACACTCCTGCAAATTTTCTTAGTATTGAAGCTGTTACCAGTACAATAAGTTGACTATTAAAAGTTTTCTGCTGATTAGGTAACAGAACTTGTGCTCACTATTTTGTTAGTGTTTCAATCAGGCTTTTAGGAAAAATAACAACAGGTGGTCCAGCTGTTTTAGTACAAGGAGAGTCTTACACTGAGGGAATTCTTAGGGAAATTCCATTAACAGCTGTGTTAAAACTTCTCCATACATGTATACACAAGGCAGTTTTTTGTAGCACTGATTTAATTTCAGAGAATACATGGTTGCTGATGGAGCATGGATACCCACTGATGCAGTCTGTATTCCACTCCATCATGACAGCAGGAAAGCTAGACTGCTTTTGAGTCCCTGTGGTGTGATTTGTCCCAGTCTATGCTTAGAGATTAGGTAGATTTACAAATGGGGCCAAAATCCCTGAATAAAATTATATATTGTTCATTAGCTTTAACCATTTCATCCATATGAGTGTGACCAGACAAAAAGGCATTAAACATCTAATGTACATTTTGTTATAGGGGGCCATTTACAAGTATTCTTGCACATACAAATTAATAAAAGTTTCCATAACCTGTCAGGTGAAGATATAACAAATATAATTGTGAGGAAAAAAGCAAACAAGCCCCATTTTAAACAGAAGTAATAAACTCAGATGAGAAATACATTATATGTACCTGCTTGAAGTTTCTCATTTGAACAATTGAAGGATAAAGAGCTTAGTCTGGATAGAAGTTGTTCTTCAAAGCTGAGCTGCAAATTCAATTTAATATAAGCTTGTAAGTATTAAGCACTCTGTTTATAACATTTAACAGTGAGCTTGGAAGGGGCTGCCATTCATATAAGACAGGTTTTAATCAAATTTGTTTAAAATGAACAGAAAACAATGTTCTTGAAATTTAGATTCAGGGGTCTCATAGCAAAGTCAAAGCAAATAATTCAATTAAAAGATGATTTAAAACAATTTAGGCACAAACAATTCTAACAGTTTGCAGAAAATTATTTTTTCTGAAGAAATATTCATGTAAGTTTCCTGGAACCTTTTGACCTTCTAATGAAAGGGTAATTAAATCAGATTCAAGTTTTCCCAGTTTTTGCTGCAAATTTCTCTGTTACTTTTGTTAAAGAGACAAAAAACTTGTCTGCTACTCCTACTGTTAGAGATGTTCCCTTTTACAGATTCTGAAAATTGTTTATCTGTTAGAGAGGGAAGCCTTGCTGCCCCTGCAGCAACCTTTTGCACCTCAAATTCCTAGTTCAGTTCCTAGGTCAGAGTTAATAGAGTTTGGATTCTCCATAGACTGATAGAGTTCTTTAAGTCTGTCTGAAGCATTTTCCAGACAGCTGGCAGTATGTTGCTCTTAAAAAAAAAAAAAATAGAAAAACTAATCCAACTAAAGGATTTAAAGGAAAAAAATTAAATTAGGAAGCAGAAAAAAAATTTAAAGTCTAAAGCTAATTTTAATGCATACAAATAGCTTTTAAATTCTTGCCAGACTAGAAATCTGAGTCTTTTCACATCTCAGTAAAGGATAGTTATATAGGGGAGCATCTCTAGAAGGCTAATAATTGTGTGATCCCATATAAAGAATTTCTGTGAAGCTGTAGGGAATTCAAATGTTCTTGACCTCATAACTCCCTCTGAGGCCTTTTATAGACCTTTTAGACAGAATCACATCTTTCTTGGATTTGGAATGTCATAAAAACAGTATTTTGACTTGTCCTGTGCAATCTCAAATATGTTGCAGTCCATAATGGACAAAGTTACTATATGTTTAGGTTTTATGAGAATAATTTCATAGGTTTCACTGCTTACTCTGTGATTATTTCCCTATTACAATTTTAATTATGTTAGGATTAGTTTATGACTAATACTCACTTTTAACATCTGACTTTGTTTGGTTTAAGGAGTCTAAGTATTATTTGACTAGTTGGGACCAGGGAGCATTCTTGGAACCCACTTGGACCCTTATGAACGGACTGTTTTCCTCCATTTTTTCTCCATGTAGTTAGGTAATTTTTAATCTCTGTCACTCCAGATACCAGATATCTATCTAGATGGCTGTGGATATGAGAGTCACAGTATACAGACTTGTATCATACAGACATTTATACACACTTACTTGCAGTGTACAGATTTGTAGTTCTGCTGTTCCCCTGGTAATCAAAGAGAGTTCTGTTCATCAAGTTACAGGAACTGAGTATGTGATTTTCTAGTTGAGAGCAACCAACAGATGTGTTCCCATTTTGCAGAGGAGAAAATACCTAAACTGCACCACTTACTCTACTCTAGTTCCTGTTTTTACAGGTCTAGCTTTGCTTTTCCTCACTCATGGCTTTGCAGTTTTACAGAAATACTTTGCTGCAGATATCCAGGGGAGGGGGAGGAGGAGAAGTCTGTTTAATCTCTATTTATTTTCCTATCTTTGTGTTGTGGACATGGAGCAATACAATTCACTCTTTTCCCTGGATTTCTAAATAAATGAAACATGTGAAGAATTGCTTCCAGTTGTCACTGCACATACAGATGCTGAGCTGCTTGGCTCTTATATAAAGTTAGAACAATTTAGAATGAGTGTTTCAGCTGTTGTATAACATTGCACTCATAAACTCAAAGTAAATGTTACTTAAAGACTAGTTAATTTTCTGAAGTGTTGCTGTGCAGCCCTTACACCTGCACTGTATCCTTTTGCAGTCACATTAGTATCATTTTTTGTTAAATCAAATATTTTATTATTGAGTTATTTTAAGGAATTTGGGACTTGTCCTTTCCTTTATTTCTGTAGATCTTTATAGGAGCTTAAATGTGAAAGTTTGAGAGTGTGGACTGTTGCTCTGCCTCTGAACAGCTTTCAGTTCAGAGCAGGAGACTCTACTGGTGCATGCCAGGCCAGGTGTACATTTTCAGTCCATAGTTAGAGTTCTGTCTTTTATATAGCTGTGACATTTGCAGATCAGTGTTTTCTCTCATCTTTTCCATGGTCTCTGTGGTGTTTCTCATGCAGTGCTGCTGTGGCCTCCTTTCTCTGACACACCTTTCCATGTTCACCGACTTGCTCATTTAGTTTCCTGTCCATCTTGCCTCTGGACACCAGGCATACCTGTTTCCCACCTGCATGTTTTCCCTGGGCTAATGAACCTTTCTATTTCTCTGTTGTTTCTGCAGCTGCCTCCAGATCTAATGGTTACTAAGTTTGTTCCCCCTGCAGTCTTCCTCGGATCAAAGCCGAGAAAAATGAAAGTCCCTCTGGCTAATTTAGGAGCCAGGGAGTTAAACTTGTTCTTCTTCTCATATTCCCAGTGGATGATCGTATTCTTCAGCTCATACCTTTGCATGCTTGCTAAAAATACACCTGTTCTTTATTCAGCTGGAATAGTCACTGTATTGTGCTTGGACATAGAGTTCTTCAGTGTTCTTATGGAGACCCATTTGACTGGATCTCTTGTATAAGTGCAGTGAATCATGCTTGAATTACTTTCTTGAAAGAAGGAAGAGAGGGTGAACTTGTATTCCTGAGTTTGACAAGGTAAATTACCGCTTTTAATATTTTGGGGTTTTATCTTCTACAATATCCTGATTTGTAGATACATAAAAATTGTTAATGGGGTTTAGTATTTTCTGTAATTTTTAATATTTTAAAATCCTTAGGTCTAGGTTTTGGCTTGTTTCAGTCTTCTCTGGCTTGCTGGTTCTTGATTTAGGCTATTGCACACATGCTTTAGCTTTATTTCTGGCTCATATGTTCATCTTATTGCATAGAAGATTTAAGAAAAAGCTGAATTATGTACGGAAAAGCAAATAGCAAACACTGGAAAGTTTATTTGCATAAGATAGTGGTATCTATTCCGACTCTGCTGTTTGCCCTTTGTCTTAGGCAGTCTCTGTTAATAAAGAAACTCTTTGTTAAGTTTCAGGTGGTATGGTTTGCTGTCACTTTAAACAGTAAAATTGCATACAAAAATCAATGATTTTTATGGTTTCTTTGGTATTCAATTTTGGCCCAGCATTGATAATAATACAAAAATACAAAGGAACAAATAATCCTTGTGTTTTTAAAGCTAAATTGTCTATAGTCTTACACTTTCAGTTTAACCTGATAACTGTGAAAGAACTGCATATTGCTCAACATTTTCCATTGAATATGAAAAGTGCAATGAATCAAGCTGATTATAGTTGACATCTGGCTTGATCTTGCCGTGATTAGGTGTTTTACTGCTGGCAAAATCCACTAGCCTTTTCCGTTAGCTGATTGCTGCTGAATGCAGAGAGACAGCTTTTCATATCGATAAAGAGTTTGGGGAAACCTGCATCCCATATGGAATAAGATTAAAAGGCATCCTACCTACTATTGATTGCACTGAGCCAAACAGCCATGCGGGAACTCAGAAGATGTGCAGGGTTGTTGTTTTGGCTTGCCCACAACAAACTGTTAAACCAGTAGTGTAGACAGAAAATAGCAGAAAGATGGAGCTGAAGCGTGTTGAAGCATCGGAAATGTTTACAGCTGACGGGCAGTGCTGCGAAATAAAGATGTGCTCTCTCGCAATTAGATGGGAAAATAGTGAACAGGTAATGAATTACTTTTCAAAATATGTTTGTTTTGCACTTTGGGCATGTTATTTAAGTGCTGTGTAGCTTTCACACTTCAATTTAAATGATTGTGTGTTTAGTTGTCACATGGCCAGAATGCAGACCAGCTTGGGTTTTGTAGCACTTTATCTCTGAATTGAAATTTATCAGATTTTTCTTGCATGCATTTGCTATCTTTCCTACATTTTAAGACTTTATCAAAAGCTCATTACTTCAAAATGTCATGGTCAGCTTTTGCTTTTGACAGTTTGGTTTTATGGGAAGTACAAGTTGTATGCTAAGGTCGCAACACATCTTTCAGTTACAGGATATTTATTTTCAGTGCTTTTGTTTAGAAATGTTTCATTATGCTATTCTAAAATGAACAGTATTACAGCATAGAAAAACTTTGTATTAAAACAAGGGCAGAATAAACACAGAATTGGTGCTAAACATATTATTCACACTAACGATAACTGCATTTTAAGTATCCTTAGCAGTCCTATCAGAATAAGCTGTTGCTTTTAGAAAAGACCCAGAAAAATATAGTTCCAAGACCATTTCTAAAGGATCTGACAGTGTATTTTCAATGTGTATTGTAACTTGTCTATGACTCAAAATCACTATGAGTAAAAGGATTGGTGTTGTAAAAAGGTCTGAGATTTTGTATACAACTGATATTTCAACAAGAATGCAGAATCTCTTTTAAGATGCTTTTTTTTAGGAGTATGAGGTTGATGTTTAATTAAAAATCAGCTACTGGGTATTTTACCCAAGACTAAAATTAATATAAACATGCTTAAGATTTCTGTGGCTGTTTAAAAGTAGCTGCAAGGACAAGGAAGAAAGTAGTGCTTTAAATAAACAAGTTTCAGATGCTACTTTCCTAGAAGTAATTTATAAAGCAGTCTATTTCAGATGTAGCAGATGTTCAATATCTGCTTAAATCCATTTATAATTTTGAAAATCTATTCTAACATTGTTTTCATTTTTGTTAAGTTCTGTCTTTTCATAGCTGTTCTGCTTAAAATAGCAGCCTCACTAAGAAAGTAATATGGGAAAACAGGAAATCTGGAGTCTGTAGATTATACTGAGTAGACTTTAAACATTTTATTATGGAATGACTCAAAAGCATCAGCAGATTGGAGGAATTACTAACAAGACAGTGTAGATTGAGAGAGGTTAAGATTCTTATCAACTATAGATAATGTGACATTTTTCAGCAAACTGTGATACAGTTGAAGCAACTTTATTATAAGACGCTGTCAGTGTATTTATTTGCATGATGCAGTAATATTTTATAGTAGATTTTGTGGTAAAATTACCCAATTCTGTTTGTGATGTTAATTGCAGTATTATTTTATTATAATAGAGAGTATACACTAGGTAGATTTTCTTTAATTCCCAATATTCTGGATATCTTTTCTGGGTTTAATTAGCTTGTTCATTTCCATTAAACTAAAAAAAGGCACGTGCTATTGTCATTGGATTCTTTAAAATGGATTTCTGCTATCGGCATGTTTCTGACCCAATTAAAAAAAATGCAAGGCTGAGCTGTGGATAAAGCTACTAAACTGGAAATAACATCATCCATGTCGAGATCAGCAAAACCTCTATTTTAGTTTAAATATAAACAGATACTTCCTTTTGTCTTTTTATAGCATTACACATGAGTTTAGACAAAGGATTTTCAAGTTGTTTGCTGCGTGTGTCACTAAGATCAGGTTTTATGGAAAATATGGTCACAGATATATTAAAAACCTTGAATTTTATAGGGTCAGTATATTTCAGAAATTTATGGAGGTCTGAATCACTAATCTTCAGCAGATGATCCATTTCCTCCTATAGACCTCAGAGAGCAAAAGGAGGCCACATACTTTCATATAAGACCTATCTGATGTAGGTTTCTTTCACATTTTTTCTCCTTGAGGATATGGATACCTTTACTATCACAGAAAGGAAGGTGTGGAGGACTTCAGAGAAGGATTGCCCTTTTGGTTTGGTTTTGTTGGTTTTTTTTTGTTTTGTGTTTTTTTTTTCCTTTTTGGTTTTGTTGGTTTTGTTTGGTTGGTTGGTTGCTTGCTTTTTGTTTGTTGTTTGTTTTTGCTATAAAGGTCATTCAACCAAAATCTTCTTTATCTGTATAACAGTTTTAGAGTGGCAGCCTATGTAAAGAATAAACAGTGGAGCTGGGCTGCAATTGGGGTATCTGCTGCTTTATCTTCAGTAGCTGCTCTGTACTGACTTTTTAATAAATTGGTTGAATACTGACAGAAAGAGAATATGGGTTTGAAAGTAGTGCAACACAAGCAAAAACTTTCTGGGTCACCATTTTTATGGCCAAAGCCAGAACCAGCTCTTCTGGGCTCCACAGTAGAAGCTAAGGCACAGACTTTTTAAACTCTGTGTGCTGGCCGTTCACATTTTAAGTGACATTGACCTTGGCAGTTGGTGGTTTAGCCTCAGATTAATTTCTGACTGTGATAAGAGAGGAGCAGAGTGGTGGAACAAAGTACAAGAAGATAAGTACTAAATGAGGGAGAAAGGATGGAGGTGATGGGGGTGAATGACAGGTAAAAGACTAGAAAATATGTGAGAATTCATAGTACATGACTGAGTGTGCAGGAATATGCACAGGAGAAGGTGGAGCTTGGCCAGTTTCAGGAAGTTTGAGTTACTTGAACCTGTGGTTCCTCATGCAAGGTTTTGGGAAGGGAACTTCAGAAGATTTGTGTGGGAGATGGGTGTGAGCTAAAACGAAGGAAGAAATAGATAAGGGACGCTAATGACACGGTGGTTCTTGCAAACCTAGAAAAAGATCCAAAGAGATAGTATGCAGGAAATGATTAGTAACTTCTTGTATTACTCTGCTATTCATTTTCAATTAGTTGGTAATATTATGCTTTACTGGCTGCTTGAGTGTCTGGGTGTTGCTGGACCAAAACATGAGACCTCCGGTCCTTATGGTGATCTGTAAAGCTTTTGAATATTTGGGTTTTCCTTTAAAGCTCTATTGAAATCGTAACAGTGTGAACTTCAGTGTATGTTTAACAGTGTATGTTTCATTATTATTTTCAAAGTTCTTACTAGTGCAAATTTAGAAAATTATCAAAAATTAGTATCTTCATGGGTTAAGGGGTGGAGGCAAAGAAAAAGAGCATAAAATTAGATCACAACCCAATTATCATATTTTAAAAAATAATCTGTTCAAAAGGTTGGTCTCATGGGGTTTTTATTTTAATATTGACATAATTAGATTCCTCTTAAAAGAGAGTTTTCTGTTGGGAGTAAAGGCAAAAACCACTGGAATCTGCCCTTATTGCTTCCATCCCTTGGCTATAATACATCCTGCTTGTCAAAGAAATGTTTTAAGTTCAGGTGCAATTTTTCATTTACCATTGTGAGTTGCCAATGAGTAAGCAATTCATAATAGCCCAAAAGTATGTAGACTGAGGAGTTTGTGATATTAAAGAGCATAGAAAGGAAGGAGAAATAAGAAAATAAATTTTCCAAGTGACAAGAGTAATATGTAGAAATAAATATTAAAGGAGGTTTGTTTCCTTAATTAAATGCTTAAGGTATGAGCTGTTTTGGGGCTGCTTGTAAACTGGTTTCCAAACTGTTTAATTACTATTGTACTGTTCATCTCACCTGTCTCAAAAATATTAATCATCAAATGGTAAAATATTAGCTTGTAGTAGGAGGGTGATGTCAGAAGCTGAAACTGGAGTTCATTACAAATGCTATCTTTCATCATGCCCTTTTAAAGTGCATGTTAAATACCATAAGTATATTTTTTTTAAGATCCCCGTCAATATTAAGAAATTGGTGAATATAGGTGTAAATTATTCTTGCCTATGTGAGACATACAGGATACTTCCTCAGTGCCTAATAATGCAGTGTTTGCTCTATGGCATTTCATTTAGGAGTTCATCCCTGTGTAAATGCTGCTGTGAATCAATGAAAAGAAATTTACAATTCAGCAAAACTGTCTCCTTTGATGTATCACTATGTAGCAAATGAATCTCTGGAATCTGGAGGAGTAGGTATTTGTAGTGGCTTTTTAGTACCTCCTTCAGAATTCGGTTCTGTAGGAGGTCTGGTTCCCTTGCTGCAGGAGAAAGGAGGAGGTCTGCACCTTAAATGTGATAGGCTCGTGTTTGTTATGAGAGGTGAGTGTCTTGACTTTGTGGATGGAATTGTTAATAACTACTAGGAACAGCACAAACATAAGAAGCTGAGAAACCAACAACCTCATTAAAGAACTGAAACCGCAGTGCTGTCTTTGCCTGGCGTGGCCTGAGGTTCTGAAGAAGGATTGAGAGGCTTTTTTTCTGTGGTGGGGTTTGCATACAGATCATTACAAGCAGACTCAACTAAAGTGCTGAAGTGCTCTGGACTAATCAATTTAACTAGATCTCGACAAGAGAAGGATTCAGTGTTTTTCATGCTGCTTCAAAAATGAAGCTGTGCTGATTTGGAGACCTGAAACCAGCAGCGGTGTGTCTGAAAAGAATTGATTTGGTGTTGAAGAGGACTTCTGCTCACTCTGTTTGCTGCTTTTGCCATGTGGATGAAAAGGAGAAAACTGCGAGTGAAGTTACAGGTTCAAGGCTGTGTTTCTTCAGCTGTCTATATGTCTTTTCCCTAAGTATAGTGTAGCTCTTGAAGTGAAAGGGATACATATTGGTATTCAGTGAGGTGAACATTAAAAGATTTCTCATAGGGTGTTTATATTTAAATGGTTAATTATCATTGTTTCCAATGTTCTTGTGCTTTGCCATTTATAAAAGGTTATTAGACATTAGACTTTCTAAATGGAACATTTTACAGTAGTTAATAGCTTCTTCAAGGAGATGCTAATATCTGCATTAATTTTAAAATTAATCTATATTTTACATGATAAAAAATAATACAATACCAGGCATTATGAGAGAGACTTCCAAATATGCCTGTTTAGAGCAGTAAAAATTCTGAGCTCATAGATTAAACTGGGTTGGGTTTTTTTTGTTAATTTCTGTTGCTTTTACAAACCAGTTTCTTATTGTCATTGTTCTTTCCAGGTTACATTATCCATTTAGAAAATATTTCATTTTCATGTGATGAAATGCCTTTTTGTACTTTGAAATGCTCACAATCCCTATACAGATACCACTTTTTGAGTCTGGATATTTTTTTTAGCAAGATTACTTAGTGGAATAAAACATCTCTTTCTTGGACAGTGTTATACTCAAAATTTCTCCTGGAAATACAATGGACTATCAATGTTTTTAACTTCAGCTGGTAACGAAAGCAGAAAGAAAGGAAGCATTGGGAAAACTATGCCTAGTCTGATGCACATTGCATATTTCTGAAAAAAACACATATGTGTATTGAGAATATGCTATTAATTCACACACCCTCCCCTTTTAACTTCTAAAATCAGAGATCCAGAGGGAAGCCACCATGCCATTCTGAGCCCCTTGTACAAATTGCCTGCAAAGCCTAGCAGAAACAGATGTAGAAGTTTATGTTTCTTTGGCAGTTTTACATGCCAACTGAAGCCAGCAGAGCCTGAATGTGTTTTGAGAGCAGCATCTGGTTTTCTGTTTTGTTGTCTCGAGTAAGCACATTTTGGTTTGTGAATGGCACTTGGAGAAGCTTCCTTACTTTCTTAGCCAATTAGTGCCTTTCAGTCAGTAATTAATAATAAAATGTCTCTTGGTGGCCACAAGTATGTACAAGTTCCTTGCCCTGAAAGAGTATTGGGAAGGACTCTTCTCTGCATAAGTCATGCTAATAAAAAAAGTACACACTACTGAGTTCTAATTTTTCCTTGTGTTGAAATAGAAAATTATTATTTTGAGTGGACTTCACCTCTCTTAATTACTGCTCTACTCTAAAATTTTTTCATTAATGTTGACTAGTAAGAGGAATTTCATTTTTCATTTCCAGTAAGCATTATAATTTCACTTCATAACTTACTCAGTGGGAAATGTTCAAAGAGGGACAATAACTTTATCTAAAGATTTTAGTTGACATGTCTATATCGTGTCCAAGATGGAGCAGCTTTAAAAGTTAGTGAACCAAATCTGGTTAATTTTAATGATTGGTGTTTATCTTATTTGAAGAATTATATGCAGCAACATGAAAATATTAATTCAGGTAGAAAAAAATAATTCAGTTACTTTAAAACAAATAGTATTTTAATTTCCTAAATGAAGCTTAAAGAAACAGTTCTGCATAGTGCATTGGTTAGAGAATTGATACTTATGTAGGAGTTTAATGTAGAAATACAAAAAAAGCCATTCAAAGTGCTTGAGATAATGTGATGTCAAAAAGAAGTTTCTGAGAGGTAAGTACAAGTACTGCAGGCTATACATGCTGGGTATCAGTAGGGTGGGCCCAGAAAAGCAGAGCAACTAAATCAGTTTTCCTGTGGGGTCAAGTGTGATCAGATCCATAATCTGATGTGTGATCTTTTTTGGACACTGGATGGTTGTTTGGGTTTGGGGTTTTTTTTTTTTCTGTATGTCTGTAAAATGTTCAAACCTCATTCCATTTTATAAGCATTTGAAACAGTATTATTTATCAATATATCCAAAATAGTTAATTATCTTTTCTTTTTCGGCAGTATTGACTGTATTGTGGGTAGCAAGTGATGTAGTTTTTGTTTGGTTTACTAATAGTGTAGTCATGTAATTTTGTGAAAAAATTACATTGTTTACTGAAATGTAAGAGTAGTCCAGCTTTTACAGTGATCCAATAAATGAACTGAATTACATGTAAACACTTTGAAACAGATGTTGGGCCATTCTGAACTTTGCAGTATAATTTTTTAAAGACTGGTATTTTCTTCCTGTGGAAATTCTGAAGTTGTGGTTAAACCCTGCAATTCTAAGGTTATGAGTTTCAGTTTTCTGAATAGAAAATGTCAGTTTCTGAAATTTTTCTTGATTCATTTGAGATTGCCTATAAAAAGTGTGGTTGAAGTAATTTGGTGTAAAAACATAATTTGTATTTGTTGATAGAATTATGGATACATTGAACCAATACATTAATGTTTTAAAACATATTAAATTTGGTCACACATATGGTATGAATTTTGAAGAATTTTCATCGTTTGTGTCTCTATCCTAATTTTGTAGGTTCTGTTAGTTTTGAAATGTAAAAGGGTGATCCTTGCCAATACTTGGCATTTCATTCAAAGTAGTAGTCACTTGCTTATCCAAAAGGGATCAGCTTTACTTTTCTTCACTTGTACAGACCGTTTTTCACAGAGCCTTACCCTGAATGAGCCCAATATATCAGAATTTTCACCATCTTTGTATGTGATCTTAGTGACCCTTTATCTAAGGCTTCTCATGTAGTCTTGTCCTGTGCTAGGTCAATAATGTGAACCAGCAGTTCAGACTGCCAAGGCAGTTATGCTGAAAATACTAGGAAAGGAAAGCAGCTTCAGATTCTCCTGCTGCCTAAAATCCTGCTTGCCTGTGTGTTATCATGTATGCCTTACCAGGACTGTGTGCCAGTGTAGTTAAATGTAGGATAAGGGTTCTTTTTCTCTTCTTGTTTGTTTTGTCTCTTAGTGTTCTCATTTCCATCCACTTTTCCACTTTTTACTTTTTCTGCCCCTCTGCATGGTCTGTGTCCCCCCTTTCTACTCTGATGTTCCTCACTCTTTCACAGGTGCCCATCATTCCTCTTCCTCTGAGGACTTGGGAGGAGCCTTTAACCTTCCTGAGTGGGGATTTTAGGTTGTCTGGTCAGAATGCCCTGATACACAGCACATTTGTGGAACATTTTCTGTTCTGCAGGTTGGGAATCCACGTGTTGAGCTCACTCTTTCTGAACTGCAAGATATGGCTGCCCGACAACAGCAACAGATTGAAAATCAACAGCAAATGTTGGTTGCTAAGGTAATAATTATATACAGACCCATTTTTTTCAATATATGCAAGCATAAGTTTTGTGGATAGAGAAAAACATACTAAGTCGTTTCAGTTGAGCTCAAGAAATAGCTTGAGAAATCCATCATTATACCAGAATAATCTTAGCCTATGCAGTGCACAATCTTTTGGCATAAATACTGCTAGAACAGCCTATGTAATGTGTCATTATAAAAATATTGCTAGGGTTTGTTTATCTCTCTTGTGTGGCCCCCTTCATGATCTGTGGCAGAACAGGCTTGACTTCATGTTCATCTTTAGTGGCTCATTCAGTAGAATAATAGTGGGGTGAGATGAGAATATGCCAAATTCATAAAAATTTATATATTGCATTTCCACGTCTCAGAGACAGAAGAGTCTAAGTATGCAAGAGTGGGGTTTAATGGTTTTGACATTGTTGTTGATGTTGTTTGAAGTATTATGCAGCAGCCTTTGATGCTTAAAAGTACCTAAGAGTCAACCTACTGATTCTGTTGTTCTTCCTTAATGGAAATAATACTAAGAAATGTATTTTTCCTTGTGTGCCCAGCAGAAGAACTATTATTTAGATATAGAACGTTTTTGTACAGCAGGTCATGTTGTTTAGAATGGTCTGTTGGACATTGTCATCTTTGGAAAGCTGGGTAACAGCACTGGAAATTTATTTTGCCAATAGCAAGAAAACTGTTAATAGTGGCAGAAAACAAATGCCAGAGGAAGCGTCACAGATGTATTTGAATGAGTGTTCAGACTAGGGCTGTATTCGCATATCTATGTAAATATGTTATTTTTTTGTCTAAAAGAATCTTGAATCTCTGCTCTAAAACAGATTTATTAATTGATGTTAAAGACTTTTTTCTGATTTGTGGAAGTAGAAAACCTGATCAAAATGATAAGGTTTTCTAAGTTAATGTGTTGGGGTTTTTTTTAAATAAATGAGCAACAGATTTCTCTTGTTTAAAACCTCCTTTTGTCAGGAACAACGTTTGCGTTACCTGAAGCAGCAAGAACGTCGCCAGCAGCAGTCTGTTTCTGAGAGTGAAAAGCTCCAAAAACTTAAAGAACGTGTTGAAACCCAAGAGACAAAGCTGAAAAAAATCCGTGCCATGAGAGGACAAGTGGACTACAGCAAGATGATGAATGGCAATCTGTGTATGTGGAATTCTTAATTTATTTACTGTTCACTGCATGACTAACAGATAATGCTATATTTTAAGTCACTGTAGCATTGAAGCAGGTCTTAAGGTAAAACGTTTTCTGTTTTATGGGGGTTCTGTGTTTCCATGAAATTTGTGTGCAACAGAACTTTTTGTTAGTTTTATATAGTCAAACATAGTCCGAATAAGTCTGTTCTCCAACCATTAGGAAATCTTATGACTGTTAGCAAATTTGCAGTACAAATATTTTATATGTATTTTAGATGTAAAGCTAGTGTGGTGTGTTTATTAGTACTTGTAGAATTAAAAAACTAACAACTTCTGCTTTATTTAATAGGTTTTTGTTATTTTTGTCTTGTTAATTTTAGCAACTGAAATTGAGCATATAAGTGCCATGTTCCAGGAAAAGCAGCAGGAGCTTCAGGCTGCAGTGTTAAAAGTGGATCAACTCACTCAGCAACTGGAGGATTTAAGGAAAGGGAAACTGAATGGGTTCCAGTCTTACAATGGACAAATGACAGGGCCTGCAGCAGTAGAATTAAAAAAGTTGTATCAAGAGCTACAGGTAAGTAACAAAAACATGCTATTTGAATTACAACTGTAGATTTAAAAAGTTTTATTTCTGGTCTTATGAGTGGCAATTTGGTTCTGTTTCACCTTATAAAAGAGGTGTTGGAATGCTGCTAATGTGTGAGGTTATAGTTGGCATACAGCCTTTTTTCAGAAAGAACTTGATTAGCTTTAAAAACTATTTTGTTTCTTATACATGTAATGATACAACATGTGCGAGTGTTTTGAAGGGAGTTTCTCAGGCTCTAATACTGAAATACTGGAAGTCCACATAATTTATTATGTGTTTTAATCTCTCTCAAAAAATTTTGAAACTATTTTTGGTACTTTTTCTGTTTTGTTTTTTTGTTTCTTGCACTTGCTATACCCAGGTATAGCAAGCTCACTTACATATCATCTTAATTTGGAGATTTTTGTAATTTTAGAAGTGTATTGTAAAAGTATACCTATATTGTCTGGTGTGAATAAACAAAATACACAGGAATTAACACATTTTAATAGAGTAATTAAAAATGCAAGCTGCACTACATTCCCTGCACTAGATTGTGCAACATAGTTGTAGTATATTCACACAGTATTCCTGGAATCAATATTGTATATCTCCTGCAAGAAGATTATTATATCTAGAGTGTAGCTCTCACACGAGTAGTTAAGTATCCAATTTACATTGAAATTTTGTCAAATTATGTCCTAATGTATCAGGGCTTTGAGGGCTTTTTTTATTTACTCACGTGCTTTATTGTGATCAAGATAACAGCTCTAATATATTTAATATATTTTAAAATTAATTTAAATTTCAAAATTAGTATAATTTATTTAGATTATCAAATACAGCATGGAAATTAATAAATCCTGTTTTCATGCATTAGGATTAAGTGTCCTTGTTTTTACCCCTTCCCCATTTATACAAGGCATATATATCTTTTGAGTATTTCTAAGTGCAAAGATGCTCAATAGATGAAGATTCCTCTCTTGTGCTTTGCAATGATCCTATATGTGTTTATCAAGACTTAAATTTGCTTCAGGTGTTTTTTGCTTGTAGCATTACCATGAAAATTGGAACAGTGAGACAATGTCTGAGTTATTGAAGGTGTGAAAAAATGCCAACAGCAAAGCAAGAGAAATAATTATAAAGAGTGTCATGGTTGATTTAAACCATAAAAGTAATCCACCTCATAACGTACTGGAAAACTGCTGTGAAGGTTTCAGTTTAATCCCCGTGCAGAGAGGAAAATCTGTGCAGAGCCCCTGCACTAGCAGTTCAGTTAGCACACCTTCCAGACATCACATAGTCTCATGTGGAACTGGAAACAGAATCCAATAGCATAATTTCTGTTACAAGTTTTGTATCACTTAGTTTTCATGATAGACAAACTGTCTTGTGTAAGCATTAACTTTAAACAACCATTTTCTGTGATTTAGTTCTTCACAGTAAAATTTTCTGAAATGTCTTTCTGACTAATTCCTCAATCCATTTTCTGTAAATGGGATGCAGTCTGTATGTATTTAATAGGCATCCACTACTTTTTTAGGGTATTTTTTCACTGTTTTCTTCTGAGAGTTGTTCATGATTGCAGATGCTAACTTGACAGGATGTGTGGAAGCACAGAGACACAAAAACAAGTTGTTGATCCAGATTCCTTTGGGTTTTTTTTAACACTGCATTAAAAACCAATTTGCCAAGAGACAGAACAAGAACTGTCCTAGCAAGTGGGGTTTTATTTTGTTTTTGTTTGTTTTTGAAGATCCGTAACAGGCTTAACCAGGAGCAGAACTCCAAGCTCCAGCAGCAGAAAGAACTCCTGAACAAACGCAATATGGAAGTGGCCATGATGGACAAGAGAATCAATGAGCTGCGTGAACGACTGTACAAGAAAAAAGTTGAGGCACGTCAAAAAGAAAACATTCCTGTAAGATAAACTGTTAAAAGGGCCACACTTCAGTTTATCAAGAGCCTATAAAAACTACATAGAGTCTCCCTTTTTCCCACTCAAGTAATACAGTTACCTGTGACAAAAGTAGCAGGTCTCTCAAAACTATTTTAATGTTTCTCATAGATGTCCAAAAACTGGTAGACAGAATATGTTTCCATTTATTTTTCTTTATGACACATACAGTACTATATTCAAAGTCAGAAAAGTTCATATATCTAGGAAGGAAAGTATGACTATGTGCTATGTGTTTAAAAGTATGAATGCATTAAAAAAATGGGTTTTATAAAATACTTACCTTCCAGTATGAAAAATGGATAAAAATATAACAGTTTGATAAAGTTAAACTTAATTGTTTTCTGGAGCTTCAGAAAGATTTTAAGAAATGAATTCTGGATTTCCATATGTATTACTAGGTGGAGGTACTGCTCTAAAAAAACCCAACACATACATATTTGATCATTTAAGAAGTCATTTTATACCATTTGCTTGAGAAAGGCACAGTAAAAGAGACCTTACAGAGATATAGATATCTACAAGAGATGTGTGTGCTGTGACTAAAAAATTTAATTTTTGAGGTGTTGATTTTAAGGAACAAAATCTGTGCTTTCTACCACATTTTTTCCCTCTTTTTGTGGAAGTGTAGAGTATGGTAACTTAATTATTAAGTTGTCCTAGGTACAGTGCATGATTCTAGGTAATTTAAGTTTAGACCTCCCTATTCATGCAGAAAGTCTGGATTAAATGGACATTCACGTTTCAATTTGTCTGGTCGTTTTCAGTTGAATCGTATTAATGGAACTTCATCGCCCCAGTCATCCCTGAGTGCTTCAGGAAGGGTGGCAGCAGTAGGACCTTACATCCAAGTTCCAAGTGCTGGCACTTATGCTGTACCAGTAGATCCAGTTAAGCCCCAGTCTCTCACCATTGCTCCTAACTCAACACATGGAAGATCAAAATCTGGTAAGTACTTGTGTGATGTTTATCAATACATATGGTTTGAAAAGTGGCAATAAAGGACAGGAGACCCAGTGTTGGATAATTGGTGTAGGGGAGGAGGCAAGTTTCAGATGTGTTAATACTGCTCTGTGAATCTAATCAGTCATTAGATCTGTGACATTTTTGCTTCTTTCCATGAATTTTTCTTAGGAAATTGAGTGTTTTCATTGAAATTTTACTGTCTGGTACATCCCCAGAAGGAGCATGTTTTCTTCACAGATTCTGTCTTGTGTCTTTAATAGCTTTTTCAATTAGTTTGTGTGTTTGAATATAATCATGAAATCAACTTTGTGGAAAACTGTTATATATAACTATTTACAGTATGTCGCTTTTTGTCAAGTAAAACAAAGCTAATGAGTAAATAATAAGAATAATACTTCTCAGAAGGAAACTAAATAGGAAAATAGAATAAAACTATTTGGGGTTTTTGCTCCATCAGGGATGTGGGAATTTCTAGTCTTTGACGCATTTCTGAAATGGAATAACCATAACATTGATGTTGTTTACTTGTTTCTGCCCTATTTAGCAAAGAAGCTGCCCCTCCAGAGCACCCCAGAACTTTGTGTCTGAAATTGGCTCCCATGCCTCCCACTATTAATAATTCCATCTACATTTTTCAAATAGAATTATTATTTAATTTGTGTTGGAGGCTGAACTTCTCAATTCCAGCAAATCTCACCTGTATGCTTATACCTTAAAAAAATCTGAATTCTTAATAAATTATCAGCTAGGAAAATACACATAATATGAATAAAAATGCATGATCCCACTGGTCTAACCATAGGACTTATTTTACCTGGTCTCCTAGGAGAAATCAAAAAGGGGATAAGGAATGACTAGGAGATAAAAGCTGTTGCAATATTCACATACATTCAAGTACTTAAAACTGCATATTCCAGCAAAAATTCGCATCATGATTTCCAGATGAAGAGGAAGAAATGGGAGAAGACAATCTGAACCTCTCTGTAGGGAAGAATGTCAGAAATGCCCTTCCCGCACCCCCCCAAAAAAGCCCCAAGGTCAGAAAGTAAAACTGGCCAAACAGAACCTAAAAATAAGACTCCAATATTTCCCATTGATATTAGTGATTTAGCAATACCTTTATCAGCTAAAAGTATTCAAAATCTGTACGAACCCCATTCCTGTAGTTTTATGGAAAAGTCTCAAGAAGATGGAATTACTTAATTGTGAAGTTGAAGGTAGAGATTTGCAACAGTTTTTTTTTTCAGATTTGTGGATCCTTCTTCCACATATGAAAGAGAACAGTTCCTGATTTTTAAGTTTACCAACTAAAAACCACAATTTTGTAATATCAACCTCCCAAGATATATATACCCACTTCTAGACCTACCTCAGGACTTTTAATATTATAAAAGTAATTATTCTGCCTTAGGACTGACTTTGTATTTATTATTTTGAAGATACTTGAATGAAGTTCTGTAAAATAGAGATTCATGTAAGAAGAAGCATATATGCTCCCAGTAAGAAAAGAAATTGTGAATTTATTTCAGCTGTCATGCTTTTATTTCTCATTATCTGAGTGTTCCTGTTCTAATGTTCTCCATTGTCATTGTTATAATTTTTCCACCACTTTTTTTTCTTTCTTTTTCTGTGTAACTGGATCTGCCTTGGTGCGTCCGGTAGAGACAGACTGTGGGTGTGTGAAAAAATCTCCAGACATCTGGAAGGTTTCTGATTTAGACATAATAGTGGATCCTATTCTGTCACCTCCCACTTCTCTTCAGTCTGCTGTTCACAATGTCATCCGCCTGGCACCTACTCTGTTTGACACCCAGCACTGTGAGTCCGTAGAAGATCTCTGACTAGCTAAGAACTCAGTTTTTAATATGGTCATCTGAGCTCTTGCACACAGATGCATATTAAACAGCATCTTTAGAACTTGTGTTGTGGTCTGGCGTGTAGATGATGCTGTTGAAATGTAAATTGATTGAGAAGTTGCTTTTCATCTTTGAAGGAAACAGATTTGCAGCAAATTCATCCCAGGAGTACTGGAGTAGTGTACTAGGGATGAGTTTTCTTCTCTGAAAAACCTCAAATTTTTCTCAATGTTAGAAATTTCTGGCAATCACTAAAGCATTTTAGTATATTCTGGATTGAATAGATGTATAAAATACAGGCTTAGTTTGAGTTACTTTGTAGGAAACCTCAAGTTTCTGTGTTTCACTGACCCCAGAGTTGGGATAAAAGCTCACCCATCCCAAGTCAATACCCAGAGTCTTGCTGCCTTCCATTGGACTTGGAGCATGCTTCAATTGCTGTAGTAACCTGGATCCAGACCTACAAAAATTTTAGGGAAGGTCAGAGAAAAAGCACAAAACCTTTTGTGTCTGTGTGTCACTGTCTTATTTATGTAAATGCACTACGGCCTGGTGAGAGCTGAAATACACTGGATGTTACATTTTCAGGCAGAGGCAAAAGGGTGCATTTGGAGGGGTAGATGGAGCCAGTTGGCTCTGGGGTGGATGAGAGCAGCAGCTGGGGTGGCCTTGTCAGGAGGGTGTTGGCACCAGATCCCCCTAGACCAGGTTGCTCAAAGCCTCATCCAGCCTGGCCTTGGACACCACCTGCAGGGATGGGACATCCACAACTTCTCTGGACAACTTGTGCCACTGACTCCCCACCCTCACAATGTAGGTCAGAGAGAGGAGAGAGAGTCTGAATGTACTTCAGTCTGTTATGGGGATAAACATGCTGCTTAAAATAAGTTTTTGTGTATCTATCTTTCTAATAGAAGAGTGTTGAATTTGCAGGTAAGATGTTTAACTGTGTCATGTCATGTGTTGTTTCTGTAAGTGCTTTCCTCATAATTAAACTTACAGATCTAGATGCTTTCATGTTTAATATGAATCAATTATAACACCTTTCACTGATCTTCAAAACAAAGGTTTTACTGAACTGTAACCTTACTGGAGGTATAGAATGTCTTGTGTATTTTGTACAGTAGGCATTAATTCACTGCATAGTTGGAAAATTTTCCATTATTTAGGGCACAAGTGTTTAGACACCTTTTTGGTCTCACTCTTGCTAACCAGATGATTAGAAAGAATAACAAAACTCACAACATTTTCAACTCTTGGATAATGGCAATATTAAAAGTGAGCCTCGTTACTTTACTTGCTGGCAGTTTGCAAGTATCAAAAGTGGTTTCTGGAGTATATACTGTATTCTCAGTGTAAAAATATGCAAGTATTAATCCTGTTTTGAGAGATACTTAACAAAGAGGGTAAGGATCATGGATAAAAGTAGAGTGGTGATGGAAACTTGACTCATTAGAATGTTCCAGTGCAGCTTATTTTGAGGCTATCTACTATACTAGACAGAATTCTAGAAATAGTCCTGCTGATTCTGTTTTCTAGAGGCTTAAAACTGAAATAGGAAACTTGGCCTCTAAATACCCATTTTTCATTTGATACCGTATTACTGTGGGGTCCAGAAATCTCACTGAATCTCCACAAATGCACAATCCCCCTCCATTTTAGCTCCCATCCCATAGTAAAGTCAATTATGTGTTACACGTCACCTTTACACATTTAAGGGATGGAGGAATGATCTCCAGTCTTCTTAGAGGAAGAGAGGCCTGAAGTTTAATCTTTTAAAGGCAAATTAAATCCTTAGGATCCAACATAGGATTTATTTAATTACTATAAACCATATCTAATTATTAAGCTATTTAAACTCTTTTGCTTACTTAGAGAACTGAAACTAAATAGTCTCAGTTAATAAAGTAACATCAATGCATCTAGGACTTCATTAAGGATTTGTTGCTTCAGTTTATGTGCAGCTATGCATGATCTTTTGAATATGATAACAATAAAAGCCCATGACTTGTGTCTTAATGCTGTGAGTTAAAGTTGTCAGCTGACTTTATAAATTTATGTAATATTAAATCTCTGGGGCAATTCTAATCGGGTGAGTATGTTGAGGAAAAACAAAAGGTGAGTTAACCACCACTTCAGCAAAGGAATGTGTGCTTTTGTTCCACCCTGCTGTTGAAGGGAGTTTTTACATCCTGTTATGGGTGAATGAATCTGGTAACCATAGTTTAAATTTGGAGTAAGTCCGCTCAGGGCTTACATAGACTTAACATTTACTGTAGTTTGACTTTGTCTCTGGATAGTACCCAAAGAATTGTGTTGATGAAGTGTTCCTGTACAGATTGTTACTCTGAATTTGTTTGCCTTTTAATAGCAGAATATGCAACATTTAAGCCAAAATTTTAATCACATTTTTTCTATAGAAGCTTTCAGTGCAATTTGAATGGTAAAGGGCCATGAACAGCACATTCTATGCAGTAATTTGGCTTTCAGTATTGATTTCTGAATCAAATATTAATAATTATTTATCTCACTTCTAGAATAAAACTAATCCCACTGTAATCTAAGATATTTTATTTCATATGTTGTTTTGTTTGTTTGCAATGCTAGTATGGATTATCTTAAATCTAGTATTTTTGTCTGTTTTCAAGCTAATGATGGAAATTGGCCAATACTTAAACAGAGCTCAGCCCCTGTGGTAAAACCCCCTCAGATCTCCAACACAGATTGGAAAGAATCAAGCATGGATACTGCTTTAAAACAAGGAACTATATCCAGCCAGCCTTTGCCAACTTCAGTATTAGGAAGTACTGATAAGCTGGTAGGTTTCATCTGTGATATGTTTATAGATCTGCTTCACTGAAATTATGAACCTTTGGCTTTCATAGCTGAACTCACTTCAGTCACATACACATTCCATTTCCTTGCTGCTATTTATTTAAAAAGTCATAAAAAGAAACTTATCTTTGTATTTCTTCTGTTCCTTTTTATTCTTATCACATTAAAATGTGTGGGTTTGTTTCAACTTCAGTACTTTGTATTTCTTCCTGTTCTTTTACTTATCTAGTCTACCCTTTTCCTTCTTTGCTTCTCCTAATCCTCTCCCCCCCCCTTCATATTTTTCGAATTTATATATTTGTTAGTATTTTTACTTTGTATAGATTATTACTTCTTCAGCGTAATAATTTTCTCACAAAATAAGTCATTAAATCCACACTTAAGTGAGACTACTAGTGGTATCTGTCTTCACTGTTGTGCTAGTACTTTATGAATTCTTTAAGACTAATCTTTAAAGAATAAGGACTTGGTCTTTAAGTTGTTTTGGTAAACTCTGATAGTATGTGTTATCAAGATCAACTAGATACTGAGATCTGGAACCTAGAACAAGTTAATCAGGCTTTGCATGTATGTAAATGGTTTTGAATTTATATTAATGTGTTACAGCTGAAAGTGCCTTTCAACAGTGGCCTTTGTCTGAGTTATGATGAGATCCTTAGATAAACTCAGGTAGAATGATATCTAGTGATAAAGAAACATAAATTGTTTATGTTGACTCCTTTTCTGTCCCACAAGATTGCTAGAATGGTATGTTGAAAAAGGAATGTTCTTGCTCAGAAGTACTATTTATTGTTCTTCCACAGGGTCTTGATCTGGGGAAGGTGCCACCAACAGTTCCTGGTGTAAGCAAGCAGTTGCCTCAGAACTATGGGACCTATCCAAGCCCAGTTCCCTTAGGAACAGGTTCTACAAACTCTCTAGAAAGAAGGAAGGATGGCAGCCTGCCCAGACCTGGCACCAGTATAGCAAATCGGCAGAGGCCGGTTCCGCTCCCACCGCCCAGCAACGTGCACCAGCCCAGCTCTTCTCAGCAGATCCAGCAGAGAATTTCTGTCCCTCCCAGCCCCACGTATCAACCCTCTGGCCCCCCCTTGTTCCCAGGAGGAGAGGGCAGGCCAGAACTGCCTTTGACTGTGGCAATCAGACCTTTTCTCGCTGATAAAGGATCCAGACCTCAGTCTCCCAGAAAAGGGCCACAGACAGTGAACTCCAGTTCCATCTATTCAGTGTATCTTCAGCAAGCAACACCACCAAAGAATTATCAACAAGCTGTGTACAATACTTTAAATAAGTCGGTAAAAGCAGGTAGAATATATTTTGCTTATTTTTTCTTTGAAATACATTACTTGTTTGGCTTAGTTGACTTCCCATATCAGTTTGGAAAACTTGTCTAAATCTGTGAGGAAAGTAATTTTTGTGTATGCAGCATAGCAGAAAAATCATTCAATATATTTTTGAGATTATCAATAAATATACATTGATTTACCTTTTATTTTAAAACAATATGCAATTGGAGCAATATAGCCTGAATACTTTATCAATACTTTGATAAATAAGTTGAAAAAACAGTGTCCAGCTACAAGAGTATTACTCCTCTTATTGCTCCTCCTCATGAGAGAGGAAAAACATTCCAGATGCTGCTTGTAGCTTATAATTGTAAGCATCAACATCACCAACAGGTAAGTATTTATTTCAGTTTTGACAGTCCCCAGAACAATTTTTTTTTATTTCTGTATTAGTGCCAAACAAGTAGCAGTAGTTTTTTTATTAATATTTTATTATGTAATTTAAGAACAGCTCTTCACTGTTTTCCATCTTTCTTTTCTTCAGTTTACGGAAAGCCTGTATTACAGTCTGGTTCAACCTCTCCCTCACCCTTGCCATTCCTTCATGGCTCTTTGCCTGCCCAGTCTCCCTCACAGCCACAATCTCAGCCTCAGACTGAGGTCACTGAAAAAGATCAAGAGCTGGAAAATGCTCCACCACCCAGTGAAAACAGCAATGTGGAAAACATTCCCCGTCCTCTCAGTCCTACTAAGCTCACCCCTATTGTGCACTCGCCCCTACGGTATCAGAGTGATGCTGACCTTGAGGCTCTGAGGAGAAAACTGGCCAATGCTCCGAGGCCATTAAAGAAACGCAGCTCCATCACCGAGCCAGAGGGCCCGAGTGGACCAAATATACAAAAATTATTGTACCAGCGCTTTAATACCCTAGCTGGAGGGATAGAAAGTGCTCCTTTTTATCAGCCAAGCAATCCACAGGACTTCATAGGCAACTTAGCTGACGTTGATAATGGGAATGCCAGTACCAATGGCAATATTGAAGAACCAATCCCCGTGCAACCTACAGTTCCTGTCCCTGATGAACCACCCCCTTCGTCAGATGCCAATGACAATGAGTTACCTTCTCCTGCTACCGAGGAGTTGATAAGCACTGAAACCACAAATCAAACACCTGAGACAACTGAAGACAACAACAACAACCTTTCTATAGTTCCTTCTACTGAGCAGTCACCCAGTCCTACGCCAGAGGTCAGTTCTCCAGTAGAAGATGAAGCTCCTTTGCCACCTGCTCTTCCTGCTCCACTTCCTCCAGTAAGTAACAAAATAACAACTTCATGAACTACAGAATTAGCTTTGTCCTTAAGCATAACTGGAACATGGTAAGCTTGTGCTCAGCGGTATCTTTGCACTTGAAGTCTTATGATATCAAAAGGAAGGAAAACCAGGGGAGTTCCAGGGAGAATTCTGATGCATTAGTTTCTTTACTACTGTAGCTGCCTAATAAGGAAAATGCGCAAACAGGTAATGGGAGGTTGTGTATGTGTTTTTCAACTCTTTGGAGGTTCTTGCTGTAGAACTAATTCTAGAATTGGAGATTCCATTTTTCTTTTTTTTTTTTTCATTTGTTCAGGCCTTCAAAGATAGCTTACCCTTACTTTCATACAAACAGTTATGTCAGTGGTAAGCTTTTTAATTTGCAGGCAAGCTAAAATGGCTGTTCTGGGGAAACTGTACTCTTTGTGTCCTCTCAGAGGAGATGGACGAGGACTAACTCCAGCAGCAGCACAGCTGGCTTGTGATGGCAGAAATATTGTTCTAATGGGCTTGTCACATACTTGGAATTGCTTTCCAAGTCCATCCTGCAGCTGCACTAAAATCTTTTAAATACTTGTCATTACCAAAATCTACCACATTTGGAGAATTGAAAAATACAGAAAAAAGTTGATTTTATTCTTTGTTGTTGTGATGTCACTCACTCTTTGAAAGCAAGGTTCATCCTCACTTTTGCACTCGGGTAGGAGCCTTGCATTCTTCTGAGAATTCAACTGCAGTGTGCAGAAGGCTTTGTATGGTCTTCCATGAGCATAAGGGCCAGGAGACATCTGGGAGAATGGGATATGTAAACTAATATTCATAATGTGAAGGGTTTGTTTTCCAAACTGAAATAGCCATCCTATATAGGACCATAAGTGAAAACAGATCCTACAGAGCTAGAGACTAAAAGCATTCTATAAAAGCTGTAGTTAATAATAGATTATTTTTTCCACAGCAAGTGACAGGGACACATGTAAGAAATTCAGAATATTCTCAAAACACACTGAAATGTGCTTCAGATCTTGAAAATGCTGCTTCTGATAACATCTACTAAAATGTCACATAAAATAGCCTCATGTTGTGTACTTTTTGTTTCTACAACAAAACTCCCAACTTGCCAGGTCTGACCTACAGCAGGGACTCCTGCTAATTCAAGGCATTGTTTCCTCTAAGTACAGACTCTGGCTTAATTGTGCGGTGCTTTCCAGGCTAAGCAAAGCTTCTCAGTGTCTTAGATAATTCACCAGTAATATGCACAGCTTATATTAGATACAATTAAGATGATGATGCTTAAAACACTGACTTAAGTACATCATGCCTTGTACTCACTATCTTTAATTAAAAGCTTTGAAGCTTTATTGGCTTGCTTTTTCATTTTTTAACTGCGTAAAATGTAGTTATTTATCAAGCCTTTTATTTAGAGACTTAAATAGAAATATTTTCATAGTTCTAAATATCATTTAGGAAGATGAGATTCATAAATGAATCGTATTTTCTACTTGTACAACCTGAAATGATCCCTCTAACCTTCATCTTTACTCAGACAAAACGTACCAACTTGAAGAAACCCAACTCAGAAAGAACAGGCCACGGTTTGAGAGTGAAGTTCAATCCCTTGGCTCTCCTCCTAGATGCTTCTTTGGAGGGTGAATTTGATCTGGTACAACGAATCATATATGAGGTAAGCTTTTAAACAATGGAAACCCCATGAAGTATTCAGGAAGAAGAAAGTGCTAAACTATTTTATGTTTTCAACAGGTTGATGATCCCAGTAAACCAAATGATGAAGGCATTACACCTTTGCATAATGCAGTGTGTGCTGGTCATCACCACATTGTGAAGTTTCTTCTTGATTTTGGTGTAAATGTAAATGCAGCAGATAGTGATGGGTGGTAAGTGTCAAGATTTTTACCCTAGTATCTGGGAGAAGCACTATTTAAATGCACATTCAAAATTTAATTGAAAACTTTAATTGTTCTGGGAACAATTTCCTTCCTCTTTATCCCCATCAAATGAGTACTCTCTAAGCTGTGGATGAACTCAAATGCAAGGTTACAGCATGTTCAGCTCCAAAGCAAGCACACTTAAACCATAAATTAGATTACAGTTTCTGATAATTAGTGTTAGAGTTGCATTTCTTGTTCAGATGATGAAAGAATTAAACTATAAATAACAAATGACAGAAATTATTTTGCTTAAGTTTCTTCATCATAGATACCACTACAGATGTTGGTGTTCTTGAAGAATCTCACCTTACAAGTAGCTGTAGCATTCCTGAAGTCTTTTTGGGGTGGGGGGGGGGGATATGAATCCTCAACTTTGTTTTACCTTTAAGGCTTGTTTGTATTGGAAAATACCCTTTCACGCCCAACAGTTTTGTAAGCTGTGAAAATTAATAGTTTTGCTATCACCAGTTTCATAATGCTTGGCTTTACTGGAGTCAGGTAAATCCTGAAATCCACCCTAGCTGCTTGACAGGTTTTAGACAATGCATACACATACTATAAACATAAAGAAAATTTTCCTGTTAAAATAGACAGGCTGTAAATGGCAAGATGAAAGTTAAGATTCATGGAAACTTCTTTTTTCACATGTACATTTTTTGCTTTGTTTCAGGACACCCTTGCATTGTGCAGCTTCTTGCAATAGTGTTCATCTCTGTAAACTACTGGTTGAATCTGGGGCAGCTATTTTTGCTTCAACTATAAGTGATATAGAAACTGCTGCAGACAAGTGTGAGGAGATGGAAGAAGGTTATATTCAGTGTTCCCAGTTTTTGTATGGTAAGCTGTGACACCAACTCTTTCCTAAGATTTATCCTGATTTGTCCCTCTGATCTATGTGAAACATCTGCTTAGGCCTCACACTGGATGATATAGCCCATCATGCCCCTGCCATTTCAAAGTGCTAAAAACAGCATCACCTTTTCATTCTGATGTTGGTCTTAGTCCTTCTGTGGTTTTAATTACTTCACAGGCTCCTTCAAGTGTTAAGATTTTTAAAGTTTTAATTTGGCTTCATTTCAAGGAAGTGTGTATACAGGGAGGTTTTGACCGTAACAGCGAGTTGTCAAGTATTTTGACACAGAGACTCCTAACTTCCAGATGCACAGGCTGTCGACTGAATTCTAATAGTAGTAACACCCTTTTGTTTCCCATAAAATGCTGTTAAGAGTTGGTGTTTCCAAGGTATTTTGACAAAGCAGCATGTTTCTGTGTAGTGGTGCTGTGCTCTGATTTTCATCCCTATGCTGAAATTCAGAGCTGTTCTATTATCTGGGCACCTGAGATCTATACCCAGATTTCTAGCAGATCGCACAAAGAAAGAAATAGACTTTATGAATAATTAATTTACAGAAGGTGCTTACTTACTAAAACATACTTTTCAAGAAAGGCACTTCAATGGAGCAGACAATGTTTTAATTTCCATCAGAGGATTTAAGCTTCATCAAGGATCTGTCAGATCTGATATTGTGTGAGTTCCGAAAGCCTCAAGTGTCCCTGTACAAGGCCTACTGTAGGAAGCAGTTTCCACTGCATGTATAATAAAAGAGAAAAACCTCATTCTCTAAATTATTCTGTAAGATTGTTTTATCATGCAGTTAAATTTCTGACAGCATTTCATCATGGAAGTGCTGAAAACTGTTCATGAAATGTTATTAACAGGAGACTATTGACATGGGCCTCCATGTCAATAGTAAAAATCTCAGAGGGGAAAAAGAGGTTATTTTACCATCTGGTGTTGTTAACAGGAGTGCAGGAGAAGCTGGGAGTGATGAATAAAGGGGTGGTGTATGCTCTGTGGGATTATGAAGCCCAGAACAATGACGAGCTGTCATTCCATGAGGGCGATGCCATCACTATCCTGAGGCGCAAGGATGACAATGAAACGGAGTGGTGGTGGGCCCGCCTCAATGACAAGGAAGGCTATGTGCCTAAAAATCTCCTAGGGGTAAGTTCCTTCACCCTCTCCCTTCTATTTTTCATGTGCACCTGAAGTAGAAACAGAAGATGGATCTTTAGTCAGAATTCCTCTGTGCACCATCCACAGCACTATGAAGTGGTATAAAGCATGTTAGTCTCTCTGGCCTCTTGTGCACCATCCACAGCACTATGAAGTGGTATAAAGCATGTTAGTCTCTCTGGCCTCTGTGCCATTATAAACAAACAGGAGAGGCTACTGTTAGGAGATTGCTGCTGGTTGTCATTAAGCAAGTTAGTATATTTAATATAGTTTATGCTCTAATGACAACTTTTTTCTCCTCCTTGGCTGAGATACAGAGCCCTTATTGAAAATATGATGGCTCTATTAGGCAGCTTGAAGCCTTGGTTCAGAAAGTTCTTTGGGAAGGTTTTTAATACCTTGCACAAGATAAGAGCATAGGGGAGTGTGTGAGTTTAAAACAGGAAAGGGCCTTGAAGATGACAACTGTAGGCACATTGTTTATGCTCCTCAGACAGATGGAACACTGTCAGGAGAGGCCAGGAATGTAAGGTGACTAAGTAGAAAGCTACTGAGGACAAAATGCATAAGAGAACCTTGCAGAGCAGGAAATAAGATCTCTGGAGTGCTCAACAGGGAATTTTTGTGCTTATGTAAAAGCATCCCTTGTCTATTCTGGATCTTGAGCTAAATGCATCATGTCATTTTCAGAGCAGCCATGTTGCTGCCATTGGCAGGAGTAAATCAGCCCTTTTCCTCCTGCTTCTTTTTCAGGAGTGGCCTAAGAACACCCTCAAGCTTACAAAACCCCACCTCCCAAAACACTTCATCACCCAGTTCTGCCTAATAAGTACCCCTCAGTTATGAATTATTTAAGTTGGTATTAACCTTGCAAAGCCTAATACTTTTATTCTGTTTTTTAGTTATATCCACGAATAAAACCTCGACAGCGAACCCTTGCTTGAACTCAGTTGTACAACAGTGCAGTACCATGCTGGTAACTGGAAACTTAGAACATACACTGGAGCCATCATTTTTGGTCATTTCACACAGAGAAATAAAACTATGATATTTAGTTTTAATGGTGCTTTCTCTTGTTAAATGGACAGCATCCACGATTTCCAAGATCTGCGGTTTGTAAATGAGGATTGTCTGTGTGACCCAGCACTGACGAGGAGAGCGACACCTCCGCTACCGCCAGTGTTGCGCCAGCTCTCGTCCAACGCGGTGTTTTGAGTCAGAGTTCCGTGGTAGGAGCTTTCTTGTGTTCCGTGTTCAGAGGTGTCCTTTGCAGAGTGCAGATGCACTGTCCGGTCTGCTCCAACCCCCCACAGCAACTGTCCCATGTCGGGATTTTGGGTATTTCTGTTCCATACCAGTGAATGTTGAGTTCTCATTACCCATCAGCTCTTTGGGTTCTAGGACACAAGATCTTCACCTGTTACATGCATAATTAAGTAGTTACCAAAGCTTGGTGAGGGCTAGGATTTTAGGTGGCAACATGGTGAACACTTAAATCCTAGTCTGGACAACCCCAACAAAAGCTTTACCTAGTCTAGCATCTTGCAGTATTTGCATTTAGAATCAAGCTAGAGAACTAACAAAAACCAACAGTATTTGTACACTTCTCGAAGTCCCTACACAATATTTCACTTGGTGTTTTATTTTCTTATTATTCAGCCTACAGCACCGGTGTTACCTCTACGAATGTAAAGGTTCCCCTACTAACCCCCTGAGCTCGCCCCGCCTGGACACAACAGTTAGTACTGAAGTTGCAGCAGCTAAAGGGATTTGTATGTCTGCAGGGATGAAAGTGCAATAGTTGAAAAGGGTAAGAGTCTGGTAAGGGTTATATACTGTGTCACCTGAAATCTGCCTGAGTCAGTCTAGAAGAAAATATGAAGGACTGGATAGAAGTAGAGAGAGTCGTGTAGATGCCAAGTCGAGGAGAAGAAAGAAACAAGGTTTAGAGGAGGATTTAAGAAAGGCAATACCTTATTTGAGGACAGTTTCTGTGGTTCTTGGCAGTCTTCAACTGCTGCCAAGGCAAGTTATGCAATAACCTGTTCCACTACATTGTAGTTTCAAGCAAAAAAGAAAAACCCCAAAACAGGCACTTCACTGGAATTTTAATTGTACATGATTTTATATACCAAAAGTATATTTTGAATTTCCCATTATAAGTTTTAGCCATATTTCTTGTAATTTTCTCCCATTTAACAGTATGCAATTCGATTAACTCTTCATGTACAAGTTCTGTGTATAATTTATATATCCATTTCTGCAGTGCTGTAACTTGCTTTTACCACAGGTCAGCATTAACTGTATATATTGTGGTGAAAAGTGAAAGGGTATTATTGTTGAAGACTTTGCTACATGAATGTGATGATTTCAAGAGCCTATGATACACTAATTCAGAGAACATGTAAATGTGCACAATAAAGTACTGCTAAGGCATGGCTGCATTCTCCACTCTCTTTATAGAAGTCTCAACAGCAGATGTGGTTTTGGTCAGAGTCTGCATGGAAACACTCATTGTGGCTTGCCAAAGTTACAGCTGTCAACCCACCTTTCCTCCTTGTTTTATCAGTTTTGGTGAAGATGTGCTTACACACTAGTATTCCAATTGGGACAAATCAACCTAGAACTAAAATTAATGTTTACTTGAGAAAAAGTGAAAATTTTCAGAGTTCAGAGACCAAGGTGGCCATTACTATAGAAGTTGTATATTACAAAATTAAATAGCACCTCTTTTTTTAAATAAGTGAATTAATTTATTCATATTTGTACATTAATTTGTATACAATTTCAGGTAGCATAACAGATTAACAAAAGCTAGTTACCGAAAATACAAAACTAAAAATTATTCTGGAAGCTTATTACAGAAGTGAAGTTTCAAGGTCAAGTTCATGTAAGTCAAATTTGGTGGTATTTGGTGAAATATTTAGATGTTTAAAATTAAATGTTTAAAAAAACTCATGTGGTTTCTATAAAATCATATCTAAGGCAGATTTTTTTTGTACATTGATTTTAAACATTTGGATAGAGGGAAAAACCTGAGATCTATACCCAAAAGCTATTCTCTGCAGAAGAGACATACACATTTGTTTGCTTCCTGTAGCAAACAGTTTATATAATGGTTACTATAAAAGTTGTGCTGTACATTAGCTGTAGTGCAGGTCACTTTCATATTAAGTGCCAGTAAAGGCTTAACAAAATATACAAAGTCTTAAAAGGTGAGGCTGTTTAAAGCATTAACTGTATACATATTGCACACTACCGTGAATACTCATGGTTCAAAAAAATAATCACATTGCATCTGCCAGTTCTTACATAATGAACCACACTGGAATGAGAGTTAAGAACAGCAAATATTGCCAGCTGTCAAATCAGCACAAAGTGAGAGGCAGGTCTGTGGAGGCTGGTGTCTGTGTGTGCTCTCAGGAGGCCACATCTGCAGTTCTCACTGGTCCCGAGACTCATAGAGAAGTTTTGTTGCCTAACAGAAAGGGAAAATGTCAGTGTTAACTGAAGTTTCACTTGCAGCCACTTTATCTGCTTCCTACCCCTCCAAAAACCTCCTTTAAATCCAGGGCTTTAAAAGCTTCCTCTATTTTCTTCCATCTGAGGCATGTACTAGCATTCAGAAAGTGCTGAATGCACTGGCATGGTGATAGGAAGTTTGGGCATACTGTGCTGAGCAGAGTAAAAGCTGGGCAGGGGAACCTGGGTAGTTCTAAAATGGCAATAAAGCAGCAAAGAGCCAGAAACCTGCCTGTACACATTATAAACTACAGTTCTGATCAGCAATGGATCAGGTGACTGATTTCAATGTGGCTTTGGTTTTTTCCCACCATAACTTTGGTTTAGGAAATATGAACCTTCCATTTCATTGCCCATGCAGGGCCTAGCACCAAAAAATTAAAAGTCTTCCACTTCCAAAAATAAACAACTTCTTTGCACCTTCATGAAGTAGTAAAAACAATTGGCTGAACTCAGGTTCAAATGAGTATTTCATAGTGCACATTCTTCAGCCAGTAACAAAATGCAAAGAATTTTAAAACCAAATTTTTAGCTTTTTTCATCTAATAACATGCATGCATTTCAGAGTGCATAAATTCTTCAGGTCTCTGAGCAGAAAGGTAAAGTCATGTTCATTTACACCCAGCCATAGCTTCTGTTTTCTAAGCAACAAGGCCCTGAAGTCCTTAATAAAAAAAATCATAGAAGTACTCCTAAGGCTGAGTGCTCTGTCTGGTGCTGCTAAACACCCTGTGTAAAGATTTTCTTCAGCCTTGTCTAAGCTTTGGCTGCTTTGCCTACCTTGTGCATAGCTGCAAGCCAGGCTGCTGACAGCTTCTTGTTAGAGCTGAAGTCTTCACCAGCAGTAAACTTCATCTGTGTCACCTCCTCCGACCCTGGTACCTTGTACTGCAGGATCATTCCTATGGCCCGAGTGTTGCCTCCTGAAAAAAAAAATAACATCTGGAACAGCAGCAGGTGTTACCAACTAAGTAACACTTTACAGCTCATGAATATGTTTGGAGAGATGTGCTCATTGCTCAGTTCAGAGCACAAGCAGCTGCTGGATCTCAGGAGCTCATGACCACAGCTTGTAGTGCCAGACAGTGGAACTTGCAGCCTCATATTGTTCCATTTTCTCTTCCAAGCACCAAGGCAGAACCTGCATCAGCCTTCAGATAAAGCCACACACCTGTAACACCCTCATGATTTATTATCACCATGGTAAGACATTAATACCACAGTTTCATAGGCTTAGGGTCCAATCAAGCTGATGGCAAACCAGGGTCCTGCTGGATACAGTCTGGCACAGCAGGCAGCAGTCCCTGCACACCAGGCAAAGTTTGGGAATGATGTTTACATAAGGCTAGAGAACAGCTGGCAACATAATTTACTTCCTGAAGGAAATTGCTGCCAAAGACTCTGGTCTGCCAAGAGCACAATAAGCAAGGTGTTTGTATCTCTCTTACTGAGGCTGCAGAGATGAAGATAAACCAAAGCAAAAATACAGACATTTAACAAGAACTTTTAGAATGACACATTACTGTCATTATTTCCTGCAGCAGAGGAGCATAAACTAAGCCCTAAGAACAGCACTAGCATACACAGGACACTTCTTACAAAGCTCTTTTTAGAAGTGTCTGCCTGAGAGGGCTCCTTAGAGGCTGTTACTGCAATATCTGAGGAGCCAAAACAAATCACAATCTAAGCCAAACTCAATCTAGTTAGTGCTGTTAGTGCACCTAACCCAATCAGAAGCCCACAGCAGGGTTTATAGAAGAACTGTTTTCTACTCTCCTAGGATAAATGGAAATTCAACTTCATCAATTGCTTCTCTGCACCTACTGATCAGAATAATGGCTTAATGGTCTACTGAAAGATAAACCAGTAGAAATCACACACCTACAGCCTTGACCAGTTTGCCCATTTCTGGCATTACTAAGACAGAATACACCTTGCATAACAAAGAGGCTTTTCTTTTAAAGTTGTGTAAAAGCAAGCCATTATTTAACAGTTTCAGTGCAAAGCCTTTCCAGACAGCACACAGGGAATATGTTCATTTCTAGTATGCCCAATTAAGCAGCCTGCTGAAGCAGGTGATCTGTAACATTGTGTACTACTGCAGATAGCATTTCTCATCTTCCCTTCTCCCAGCATGGACAACAGCACTTCGGTCTAAAGAGGGCTTTGAGTACCTTAGTTCTCCTCCAGAGTCTTACAAAACTCTTGGTTTATTAAACAGACCATATGGGAAGGAACAGATACATATCAGACTGGAACATAACTCAAGTTGAACAGCAATTATGGATCAAGCAAATAATCAGCACTGCAGAGAAGAGGTGAGGGGGTCAGGTCATGCTTGGGTGAGTCATGCTGAAAGGCACTGCAGATACCTTCAGTAACAGGCTGGCTCTCCAGAAGGCTGGTGTAAGTGTGAATATCTTTTTCTACCATCAAGAAGGAAAGCAGGCAGAAAAGAGATAAAGCAATCAGAAGAGTAGTGAACAAGGAATTACAGGAGCATTAAGTGACTCAGCAATACACCTGGTTGATTTAAATACCAAGGTAAGTTTATTCAAATTAACATGCTGTACTGACTGAATAATGCACAGATGGGCTGTGCAATTAGAAAAACCCAGCGGTGACAGAAGTGCTGATAAAGAACAATTATTGAAATTCCTGACCTTGTTTGTTCTCATTTCAGTCAATTCATATTCAGGTTCATCCTGAAATATTCTAAAATCTGATAAGAAATGGGGCAGTAAGTTGCTGCACTCCAGTTTAGATGTTACCAGTTTCATCTTGAATGAAATTATGAAAGGATAGTTGAACTGTTTGCTCCCCCTCCCCCATTTCATTCTGTTAACAATGTTTGTACCAGTCAAGGCAAAATCCCAGCTGGATTCTGAAATGGAAGCTACCAAAGATTAACAGTTCCACTCCTATGAGTTCTTAAATCAGTAAATATTTGTACATACCCAAGAGAACAGGTACAACCACCCTTACTCAGATTTATCAAGAGGCTCTCCCACATTAAGGCTGCAGGGGAATGTCTCAATCTTTAATGTTCCCCCAAATCCAGCAGCCACACGGGACAGGGTCTCACAGACTGTGCTCTATTCTGACAGCAGTTGTAACCAACACAGTTAGATACTGAATGAACTGTCTAGCTCAATAACTGTAGCTTCACTTTTTTTTTTCTTAATAGTTCATTTATATTAAAAGAAAAATTTACCTCCAGGAGTAAATCCCTCTGTAAGTATCTGAACAGTTGAAATCTGTATAATTTCAATTTCGTAATGGCTGTCTCCATCCAAAATCAAGTATCTACATAACAGAAGAAAAAGGGGTTTTGTCACTTTTTTCCTACAATATCAAGGCCAAATCAAAGGAAAAAAATTAAAACAATCTCTCAGTGACACTTCTTTTGTGTTCTTTGGGGTGAGGAGGGATAGAAATCAAGCAGAAAGTATTACGTTTCATTGAAATGTCACTATTCCAAGACATTCTGATCCACACTGTTAGTAAATTCAAACAAACATTCCATTATTGTTGGATCTACCCTTTCAGACCAATTACTCTGTCCAACATCCCCAGGGCATGTTACTCTCATATTTTTTAGGCTATTATGTAAGAATAGAGCTGTAAGTACAGCAGTGCTATAGTTTACAAGTGCAGTTTCTATCAGTCTTTCTCACCTCTGGTTGTTGGAAAGTCGACAAACCATGAGCTCAGATTTATCAGATGTTCCCAGAGTTACAAAGAATGTAGCACCTGGAAAGAAATGTTTCAGTACTCTAATACAGAATTCAAGAAGCAACATTCAAGTATCAGAGCAGCTAACTTACTAATACACTGAATTGAGTGAAATAAAAGAATAATTGAAATATTAAACTGATTAACATCAGCAAAACACTCACATATAAAAAGCTGATCTTTAATTAACATGTTCTGATTACAGGACCTTTCATACATGCTATGCAATTTCTCCCATGTGAGAAATTTCTCCCATGTGTAGAAATGCAGATAATATCCAAGAGGAATCTTTTAAAAGTTAGAAGATATTTTGAGGTGGCAAAGACAGGCAATTAAAGACCCTCTGTGACCACTGTAACACAAATTACCGTTTCTGTATTTAAAAAACCAATTTAATAGAAGGATGTGACCTTCAGTTCTATGCTCAAGAAACTGTAAAGACATCTCTTTTTCATTACTGAAGGCTGGCTCAGTCTTATTGTGAGGTCAGTGAACTTCAGCCTTCATGTTGAGTCTTCCCCTTCAAAACAGCTTTGGCAAGGGGAAAGTCACTGTTGCTACATTAAAGAAGTGACTCAGAGCTCCAAGCAGCCCTACACGCCCGACCCCTTTGCTTCCTCCATGCCTCATGCTCCCTGTATTACCTAATCCCAACACTGCTGGCCTGGGAAATGAAGAAAGTAACATCCAGCCCTGCCAAATGGTCTGCAATCCATCTCCACAACCTGAACTGTGCAGCCCTGCTGTTTCACCTCGTTACTTCCCAGTTCACAGAGGCTCACTGACCCCCAGCACAGACCCCGTGCTGCTGAAGTGACAGAGACAGCAGCACCAAGGCTGGAGAAGGACATTACAGCCACCATCACCACCTCTCCAACCACGATCTGTGGCTCTACAGCAAGTCAGGAACAACTTCAGAACATGAAAGCAAAAAGGACAAGCTTTAAAAAAAAGTCTTCAGTTTAAAAGATGTGATTTAAAAACTCGTCTACGCCCTCATGGCAAAGCAGGATGTGCTCCAGGATGAACCCAGGATCATCCATGGCCATCACATATGGGGTTTAATTTAGCCATTATGCACACTGGCATCATGCTGAGAGATTATCAAAAAGGCACTGAAGGATCACAGACTACTTTAAAAACTGAAGTTTCAGCTTTCTAAATGTAATTGGAACATGAATTACTGTATTGCATGAAGGTTTAAACCTATGGAAAGCTGAGTACTCATGATGATCAACCACAGCTATAGGCCATGGATAAGATCAAAGCTCTCAGATGAAGCTTGAAACAAGCACTGTATCTTGTTTGAAAATATTAAAATATTCTCTAAAGTATTTTTCATCCTTGTTTAATGTAACAGGAATATGGCTAAAAGACGCATTATTTCAAGGAAAATGCCAACTGCACACTCATCTGTTCTCACAGGTATTAAAAAGTTGTCATTAATTAAATCACTCTTCCTAAAGACCAAGAAGTACAAACTGAGAGGTGTAAACATTGACTACAAAGTGCGAACCTCTCTCTAAATAAACCAGCAACACAAAATCATGAACTGAAAAACAAGAGGCGTGACAAAGAAGAGACAAAACCACAGCTTGACAGCAGAAGTGGGTGCTTACCATTCATGAGCACTTTGAGCTGTTTGTCGTAGAACTCCGTCTCCTTCTGCGAGACCAGGGCGCACTCGGCACACTGGCGCACGGGGTCCACGAAGCACATGCGAGGCAGAGGCACTTTCTTACTGCAGCACTTGTCACAGAAACACTTCCCACACCTTCGGCAGTGATGCTAAGCACGAGAGAACATTGCCTTTACTTCTTTACAAAGGAAATTGATAGTTACTACAAGTTTCTCAGGTGTGAAATGTGCATGTTGAGGAACGGGTAGAAGAAATTAAATGCTACAGTGGCAGACAGAAATCTCTCAAGGTTGGATATAAAAGACTGAGTATAATATGAAAAACAGCACTCTAAGCCTTTGCTGGCACTCTGTAAAGATGCTTCTGGAGCAGAAAAGACAGGAAAGGGCTTCTCTGATGTCCAGTAAATCCTTCACCTCCCTGTCAATAAAAACCCATGAGAAGACTAGTTTCCAGTTCCCTTCCCACTTCTGACAAAAGAGCTTAGAGAACTTCAACTGAAGTTTCTATTCTTCTTCAAATGAAAATATTATTCTTCTCTTTTAAAACTTATTCTCAAGTTTCTTCCAAAGGAAAAATATAAGAATCTTCACACTTAGAACCTAAAGCTACTCCTTTGATAAAAGTATCAGGCAGCACAGCACAAATCCAGTGAAGTTGTGAAACCAGAACGAGTATTGCAGTTTCACAGCCCCTAAATCTGCAACCAGTGGCCTGTGCTCCAGATCACTGCCGGGGTGTGACAGTGCCAGCAGATCTTCCTGATGCAAGCTCTCATGACAGAACAAGTACTCCCAGGCAAGCAGGAACTCATCTGTGGCTCAAAGCAAGCCTGAAAGTTTGATATAAAGGAACTGATAACACTGTACTTTTAGTCAGTGCTAGGCTTTCCTTCCAAATGTTCTGCAAAATCCTCTGGAGTACCTATTTCCCAAGGCTACCTCCAATTGCTTCCCACAGCTAACACAAGGGAAACCCAGCAGCTTGTCGTCTGGTATGAGTGTGTCTGGCTTAAAATTTCTCCTTCCCTCCCCCCCAAACAATTAAATTATAAAACATGAACTATGTCACCACACTACAAGTCACACTTTCACATTTTTCTTCACTTTTGTAAGCCTGTGCTAACAAATTGTCAATGTAATTATACAAGGGAATGATGTTCCCTCCTAAAAATCACTGCTAGCCTTCCTTGGGAGGGTACTTTGAGGAATTCTGCACGTCATATTCTGCACACCAGTCTGCATTCCACAGTGACCTCTTACCATTAATAAACAGAATTTAATGTTTGTGTTTTCTCTTCATCCAGTGAGCCTAACTACATAGTTTACACTTTCTACTTTAATTAGAATTTCTCTCTTCCAAACTAAAGACAAATCCTGGTTTACTTTTCAAAATATGTCAATTTTAGTATTTTGCAACACTTACTGCTTCAAATTTCATTAATTTATCTTACCTTTCTAGTTATGAAGTCAAATTTTGTGTCACACTGCATACATCTTGGGCACTAGAAAACAGTACAAACTAAGATTAGTCTACAATTTTTTAAACCTTTAATTTTGCCAATATATATATGAAGAATGAGCTTTATATTATGCCCCATAAAGAAACACCTCCAACAAATTTCCATCCCTTATCTTTTCACCATGGATGGCTTTCATTTAATATTGATGTAGCAAAATAATGTCATCTCCATTTGCAAGACAAAAAAAAAAGCTGCCAAACTTCCCCCTGATGAATAGTGTATCCTGCCAGCAGGCAAAACTACATCTCAGAACTACTTACCATTCTTGATAATGTCTGTCTAGCCAGACAGTCTCATATTCCAGAGTCAACCTCTAAGCTGTCCTCACTTTACTCTACTACAAATGCTCTGCTGACTCACCAGAACATTGTTTACCCAATTTAATGCTCTCAAGACTCACACATTTTCGAAACATGCTAAGAGATATTTGGTTTTCTTCCAAGCCACCAAGACCTAATACTTATTCCATCTACAAAAAGTCACTTCCTGAAATATCTCTTTGCTAAAACAAACTTACACCCACACTCCTTTCAAAAAAAGGACAGAAAAAAATGGAAGGCGTTTCTCCCTTCCAACTTAGTAGAGTTTAAGGGGTGACAGTTGTGACTATGTTAACAACCAGAAGTGAACAGTGACTGTTGGATAATCAAAATTTTCTGTATAGAAAATAACCTACCAAAGGGTTGATACCCAACCCTTAAGTCAATGGATTTTCAACAAAACTTTACATATTTTTATCTACCATATCAAACACCAGTGTCTGAGGCTTATAACACAATTCTTCCTATATTTACTTGCAAATATTAATGCAAAATTATGCCTGACATCTATACTCAGGAGAACATGGTTAGATCCTGTACTAGATTTTATAACTCTAGAAACCAAAACTCCTCAAACCAGACTATCTCAGACTACAGCAGAATGTCCTCTTAACCACATGCCCTAAGCTGAGCAGGTGCTATTTGCTAAGCACACAGTAATCACCCTTTGCCTTTAATTAACATATTTCAATACTTAACCTTTTTTCTTCTATAACTCCCCTCAGGCTACAACAGCTTCTATTCAGGGACTTTTGCTCCAGCAGATGGTCAATCACTGTCACAAGTTCAACAACTGCAGCCAAGAAAATACTACAGCAGCTAAATTATTAAGTGTCCAGAAATTGTTTGTGTCCTTTTGAAGTGTAAGCTTGTTAATAATTGACAATAGTTTATATGAAAGGTTCTGCTGTCTAAACAGACATTTAACACATTAGACAGTAATGGCAGTCACTGTAGTGGAACGTAAACACCTACTTGCAGAATTTGTTACAACAAGCTGTTTCCAAATCCCACACAGAAGAGCACTACAAGTGTTCCTGAATTGTTTTAACTAACACTGAACTGAGGCATCCAAACACATCTTTCCACAATGGCTGCAGAAAATGTTATCTCATCACTCACTGATAAGTAATGTCAGTGTGAAGCAATTTCAGTATACACCAGGTTTCACCTCTGTAACAAGTAGAACTCTACAGCTAATATCACATTCTCTTCTACCTCGTTTTAAATTTTGACATGTAGTTTAATAGCCTGCCTGGGAGCTTGGACCTGGCAATAATTTTGGTATGCCTGAACTTACCCGAGTTGCAATTAATTTTCTTAATGAAAATATCTGGGAGTTTTTTGGTTGGGCTTTGGTAGTGGCGGTGTTTTTTTAGTTTGCCTGGACTGGATTTTTAGGGAGGTTGAGGTTTGGTTTTTTTTATTTGGTTTTTGCCAAAATGAAGAAAGCACAAGTCACAAGCTAGAGGTGAAAGAAAAATCAAACCCAAACTCTTCTAAATACTGTTCTACATAGATTTCATACAGAATGCTATGCTAAACATAGAAGTAGTTTTTAGGAAGAAACAAAATTATCCATCTTCTTATTTAACACAAACTAAAGAAAAATATTTCTGAATTCCAGACCCACAATGATAGCCCTGCCTGATACTAACAGCAGTCCTAAATAAATCACAAGTCACAGCACACGGTAGCTGGCACTGCAAAATGGGATTTTCCCAGGAAAATGTTCTGACACAAGCAAGCTCAAGATACCTTTGAGGTATTTCTGCTTTAAGTAACCAGAACGGAGTGAACCATTTTCATAATGTCAACTTCTGCTTTGCCTGGGACAAGATATTTATTGAGAACATGTTGGAAGATGAATCCTTCCTATTCATCCACACACTGACATAATTAGAGAGCGACTAGCATTGATTTAAGTTTTATTGCTTGGAGGAATTTTATCACATTAATAGAGAACGAAGCACAATGTCCAAGTTACTTCTCATGTCTTCAAACAAAAAGATGTGAAGCAAGAAATTAAGTAAGAATTCATGTCAGAAGTAAATTAATTTTATGTGCAGTCAACCACCAATACCAATATCAGATTACTTCATCTAGAAAGAGGAAAATGCAGGAACATCCAACAGCTGTTGGATCTTGGCATTAATTTAAAAATACTGAGAGCTGGTTCATTGCAAACTTCTCATGGCTTTGCTCAAGTGTGATAACTTATTTCCATAATCCCACAGATCCAGCCAGAGGTGAGAATCCCATAGATGGATAGGAATCTATAGTTACACTTCAAGTGCTTTATTTGCATAAATAATAAGAGAGTGATTCAAGACGTGATGCATGGGAACACCTGGCTGAGCTCCTTAACACAGTGAACCTTTGCAATCAAGGAAGTTCAGGAAATTCCACCTGAGCACACCTGGCCAAAGCAGCTGAGGCCAGAGGGGGAAAAGGCAGGATGCAAACACAGGGCAGAGAGAGCTCAGAGCACTCTGACACTGCCCGAGCCTGGATTTTGCCACACAACCAGTGGCCCTCAGAGCCTGAGCCAAGAGAGGAGCCAGGAGAGCTCAGTCCCCTCCTGCAGCCCAGGGAACCCTTCCACCATATCTGTCAGCTCCTCTGCAGCACACGGTGTTCCCCAGCCATGGGAACATCTGGTACACAGCTGGATATCACAAGGTTTGGCCACCTCTGCAGGCAAACTGACACATTTTGCTCAATTTTCAATCCAATCTTTCCTTAACAGAAATATCATCAATTAAGCTCTGCTGGTGATTTACAAAGAAAATCTGAGTCAGACAAGGCACATTCAGAGACCAACACTTGAAGCTCTGTCCCGAGTTTAATGATGCTCAGCACAGACTTTCATAAATCCCTCTCAACTCATTACCTCTATTACAAATAAGATTACTTTAAAAAGTAAAGTTTTCAGTAGTCCTGCTTCAGCCTTGCATTTCAAATTCCTCACAGTTACTGATATTTTGAGACCGTATAAGCTTGTGATTAAGAAATTTAAAATTTACTTACTTTTCAATTCTGTATAAGCTGCACAAAACTACCAACTGCCATAATTCTTAGGTGGCCTTAATTTTAAAAAATAAGCTAGTTGACTCTTCTTGCATAAGAAGAATAAAGCTACTGGATTTTGTGAGTGTTACTGGCTGCATAGCAAATGCCAACAAATTTGAAAAGCCAGATCAGAATTTGCTAATACCACTCAAGGTCTTGTCTTGGACACAGACACTTCATTTTTAATTATGTCTGACATGGTAACAAGAGCAAACATTCTCAATTAATCCACTGCCTAGGTAACCCTGTCTCTTTACATTTAATTGTTCTTAACAAAAACATGGAATTTGTAAGCTTCCCTGCATATCACATACCTGCTTTATTTAAGGGAAAAGTTTGTAACATGCTTGGCAATTGTTAACCAAAGGGATGTCAGAACTCTTAACACACTTCCAGAAACCTAGTAAAATAACTAACCACAAAATAACAATTAATAGTCTTAACCTTGCATTAATAAATGCATTTTAAATATTTACCTCTATCACACTTCCTCTCAACAGCAAATATCACTGAGCACGTGCAGTCACAAACCAACACCCTTAGCCTATAAAAGTTGAATTTTAAGGAGAACAAATACCTACAATAGAACTGTAATATAAAATTTAAACCAACAACACACATCAGACTGGTGTATCTAAAATATACAGACTTAATTTTCTATATATATCTAACTAGTTTAAATAGATCCTACCACAATCCCCAAACAATCTTTAGCTGAATTAAGATGGTTGTACATATTAAAACTCCGTTAGGGGTACTTTGTTTTCCTTAATAAAACTGGTCTGCTATAATCACGTACTGCCGACGGGCTGAACTGCACTCAAAGGTCAGGGACAAAAGTAATTCCAATGGAAGTGTTACACAAAGGAGATCCCCCGATGAGGCCGGTGTCAGCAATCAGGTTTCCAGGGGAGTGCACGGGAGGAGCAGAAGGGAAAACCTCTGCACAAGAAGCGCTGGGACCAGCGCAGCCCAGCCCCGCAAAGGACACTCCGCTGGACATTTCCCCGGCAGGTTTTAATGTGCAAGGAAGAGAGCGACTTGAGAAAATCCCCACAAGGTACTGCAGCAGATCGCTCTTTCAGAACGAGCTGAATGCTCACTTCCCAAAAAAGGGCTGCTTTGGGCAAACCATCAAGTGACTTTCGGCTCCCACCCTTTATAATCGATCAGCAGAGATTGGCCTGAGCTGAACACACTGTGCTGGCAGAGCGAGCCTCCAGAATCATTATTATTATTATTTTACACAGAACTTTTCTGCCTCAAGAGATACCAGACAGAGGGAAAAGTTTTTCTTCTTCCTTCCTAACCAAAGGAGGACTCCGTGTTCCCGTACTGAACAGACCAAGCACAAAGCACGTATCTGCCAAAGAACGCTCTGTTGGATGGGTCCCGGCTTAAATTCACGCTGGCTCCTCTAAAATAAATCTACATTCCGGGAACGCTTAAATGCACTGGCGTGTGTCCACACCACAGAACGCTGGCAATAAATAAATAAACAAACAATGGATTCTATGTTGTATGTGCATCTGGGTGCAGCGACTGGCAACAATTAACTCTCATCACGTGAAATTTAAAATATCACCGTCACATTGTTTACTTAGCGAGTATTTAAAAGCAAAGTTGACTAAAACAGACTGAATTGTTCAATGGCTGTTTAACACTGCGAACACTCACACCAGGAGCCAGAAGGGCTGTTCTAACTCAGCCTTATCGCTTCAATTTATCCGATTAGTTTTAAACCTACACGGCCTCCAGAACCACCTTTGTAAGCATTCAAAGTAATAATGCACAGTTCGCCACACTTCTAATCACCAATCGCTCGCGAATTCTCGCAACGGGGCCGCACACCGCTGTAGAACGAGTGACAGCCCTACCCTTGCGTCCTTTAACCCATTAATCTAAGGGAAATACAAAAGCCAAAGGAAAGGGGAACGGAAAGCAGGGAAAGAGAAGCGCGGCGCCCCTGCCCCCGGCGGTACCTCCTTGTCGGGCACCCAGGGCGGCTCGTCGAGGCCGAAGGGGCTGCGGGCGGCGCGGTGCTCGGGCACCATGCGCAGCCCGCTCGGGGAGCGCACCAGCTTCTTCGCGTCGCCGCCCGACATCTTCCCCCGCGCGCCGCCGCCGCCGCGGGACGGCCGCCGCCGCCGCCCAATGGCCGCGCGGCGCTGCGTGATGGACAGGGAAGCCAACCAATGGGAAGCAGCGACTCTCCGGCCCCGCCCACACACTCGGGCTTGCCAGCCAGTCCCGTGCACCTTGGCGTGCAAGTCCCGCCTCCTTCGTGCCCCGCAACCCGGAAGCGAAGGGCGCGGGCGCCACAGCCGCGTCCCCGAGTTGCAGGAAGCGGCACACCGAGCCGCGGGGCCTCGCGGCCACGAGGGGCGGCTCCGCAGAGAGCCCGCGGTCGGTGCCGCAGCGCCCGCCCGAGGCTCTGACCCGGCCCCGGGCTCTGACCGGGTCCCGCCGGTCCCGGTGGGAGCGGGCGGGGAGCGAGTGGCGCCCTGCCATTGGCTGTCCCGCCGGGGCAGTCACCGAAGGGAGCTTTGATTGGCTGTGGCGGGAGAGCTGCTCGCTGATTGGCTGCGCAGGCGGCGGGGAATTCGTGAGGGCCCTGTGGCGGCGCCGCGCTCTGTCCGTGTGTCCGCCCGGGTATCCGTGGGTCCGTCCGTGTGTCCGGCTGTCCGTCCGTGTGTTCGTGTGTCCGGCTGTCCGCCCCTCGCTCCCCGGCCGGCTCCGGGCCCGTAGCACAGCCCTGGCTACACCGTGAGCCGCTCCCGGCGTTTCGTTCTCCCCTGGGCCTCATCCTCGGAGCGGCTCCCTGTGAGCGGAGAGTCCGCAATGGTTTGGAGCCTTTCAGTCAAGGGACGTTGTAATCATGATTCATTGCAGTAAGTTTCGGCTTCTAAACCTTCTCGGAATGTTGCTTTAAATGGGTGTTACTTAAAAGTAACTTGCCTCTCTTAGATTTATCCTGTTATTAGCACCCATCACAGCCTCTCCCCGCATGCTGAAAAAGGGATTGTTCATAAAGTCATATATTCTCACATAACTCCTGGGTGTCTGCTGCAATCCTTCCTAAAGTTTGTCAGAATAATGCTAAGAACCTCTTCTAGGCAGCCATGCGGCTAAGCTGTTGTGTTTCGGACCAAAGTACTAAATGAGCTGTTTAATGTCTTTACAAGAAACAAACAGATTTTAACGATTTCATATTAAATTGGCTTTTAGCTAATAAATGTATATTTGACTGTCCAATGCATGAATAATCCTGGGTCATCCTAACTTGCTCGCATGTGATTTTTTTTTTCTATTTGAAAATGAAAGCCTTGTGTGAAGACTGACAGGGTAGGAATAAATGACTGTCCAACTTGCTTGTGAGCTGCAGTCCAGAGCAAAAGCACTGTGCAGAATTACAGGCAATTAACACTCCCAGTAGCTCTTAACTGCAGGATTATTGGTTGAATTCTTTAATAGGATAAATGTAAACAGCCAGCAGAGAAGACTTCTGCCAAAGGGTTAGAGAATAGCCAGGGTTGTAAGGGAGCTCTGGAGATCATCCAGCCCAACCCCCTGCCAAGGCAGGCTCACCTAAAGCAGTGACACAGGAACGAGTCCAGGTGGGTTTGGAATGCCTCCAGAGAGGAACACTCCATGGCCTTCCTGGGCAGCTGCTCCAGTGCTCTGCCACCCTCGGTGCAAGAGCTCTTCTTCATCTTGAGGTGAAGCTGAAGGGAGTTTGACACCATCCTCTTGGCACCCACCTCTGGGATTGTGATATGCATTGGTGAGATCCCCTCTCTGTCTTCTCATCAGGGAGATGCTGCAGACCCCTCAGCACCTCTGTGGCCTCTGCTGGGCCCTTTCCAGTAGCTCCTTGTTTTGTACTGGGGAGCCCAGAACTGAACACAGAACTCCAGATGTGGCTTCACTTAGGGCTGAGGAGAGGGGGAGGATCACCTCCCTCAGCCTGCTGGCCACACTCTTCCCATAGTACATTAATATCAATATATAAAATAATAATAGCAATAATTCTCATAATAGCATAATAAACCCAGAATAATTGATACTTCTCTAAGATGGCTGATAAATATATTGTTAAAAATAGGAAAAAAAAACCTGAAAACTTTTGACACTGATTTATGCCTATTTTTTCTTGCCTGTGTCTGTGATAAAAGCCACTGTAATCACAGATAATTATGGGATGTGCTGCTCACTGCTGTGCTGTGTCAGGAGATGGACTGGGACCAGTTTGACTTGAACCCCAAAACAGTTGCTGCCCTGAAAAAAGGTAATTTAATTTGCCACTGTCTGTCACCACAGTGACATCCTTGACGTAATTGTGTGTTTGTGGGTATAAGCAGGCAGATGGACACTAACATTTTAGAACCATCATTAAGTGTTTCATGAAGAAGTTTTTTGATTAATTAAAAGTGTTGTGTTTTGGCCATGCTTCAATAATAAATTTCCAAACAATTTTACAGCTTGTGTTGGTACATTCCACGTGAGTGTTGCCTGCCCACTGTACAAGAATGCAGCACAGATAAACCTCAAGTAAACGAGAATTACAAACTGGGAAAACTTTACTGTGTAAGACAGCCAAAAGTATTTATAAAAATTCCTCTTGTTTCAGCTGACATAAAATCAGTAAAAGAGATTTTAAACCTGTCTGGAGCAGACTTGCAGAGATTGATGAAGCTCCCCAGTGCAGACATCCAGTGCCTGCTGAAAACAGTCTCTCACACACTGAGGAGGAACAGCATGCTCACAGGTAATGCAGTCAGAGCATAAAAAGGCTTCTGTCTAAAGCTCAGAATAACTGTCACTGGGAGAAAATGGGGTTCTGGCTCCTTAATGACACAGAAATGTGACTTTGAAATGAGAATGGAAAGGACAGCTCCCCTGGGGGTAAATGGAAGTGATTGTGATTGGGTGTCATTTTTCAGGATTAAGGCTGCTTGAAAAGGGACAAATGTTTCTCCAGTCTGAAGCACTTAGATACAGGAACAGAATATTTTCTTTTTCTTTCACAGTCTCTTCCCCTCTCTCACTATTCTTTTTTTGGACTAAGACTAGTTGAAAAATTCATATCATATATTAAAAGCCTTGTAAACTGATTTTTCATAAACACCTCATTCCAAATAAGAAAGACCTAATAGTTTCTCCTGTACAAATTCTTAATGACAACTCTGTATTTAAAATCTATTTTCTTGTGATTGCATGAGTCTTCAGGCTTCGACCAGATGCCTTCTGTGCTATTTTATACTCTGCTATAGCTTTCTATTTCCATAATGGCTGTGCTTGAAACTGCTGTCAAAATCCTTTCTGAGTGTAACTTTCCTCAGGGCATCTATTTTGTATCATTGTGTGCTGGAAAAATAATAAATAAAACTACCTTTTTCTTTTCTTTTTTCTTTTTTTTTTTTTTTTTTTTTAATAATTAAAAAACACTCCCAAACCCTGCAGCACTTCAGCTCTACCAAGATAAAGATAATTTCCCCTCCCAGCACCAGAGGCTGAGCCTGGGATGTTCACTGCTGGACAACTTGTTAAAAGGTGGCATTCCTTTAGTGGGAATCACAGAGCTTGCTGGGGAGAGTTCTGCTGGGAAGACTCAGATTGGTTTACAGCTGTGCCTGTGTGTGCAGTATCCTCACAAGTATGGTGGATTGGAGTCTGGTAAGTGCTGAACTGTAAACTTGGATTCCTTTCCCATTTCATGGAATAGACTGTGTCTGTCTTTAGGAACCTTATAAAGCAGGTGCACGTGTTCAGTGCATGTCCAACTTCAGTAGGAAGCCAGTTAGTGAGAGAGGTGTCTTTACAGAGACAAAAGCTTGCTGTGCACGTCCTGCAGCACAGCATAACCTAATTCAGAATTACTCTTGGCTGTTGTTTGCCTGCCTGCCCCTCTGGGTTAAACTAAACACACTCTCAAACAATGTAAGAAAATTGTCATGAGAGCCCATTGACTAGTCAGGTAAGCACCTCAGCAGAATAGCTCAGCAGATAAGTTTCTACAAACATCTTGGGTACATGGAATATATTCCCTAGCTGAGGTTTTCAAATTTCAAAGATTATTTGTTTTTATAACATGAATTGTACTGATTTACAGAGTAAAATAGATGGAAATGTAATTGAAGAAAAGTAATAGTGTTTTGTACCTGTGGTTTTCCTGGCTTTACCAAAGTAAACAGGTTTATTCTTTAATTTGAGTATGGTTTTTTTACCCTTCTGTCATATTAATCTAACTCCTTTTTTTTTCTTTTTTATTATTGCTGCTGTAGAAAGGGAGGAAACCTGTGTCACTTCTGAGAATTCTGGTAGTCTGCCTTAGGTGTGTTTTGCCTGTGACCTTACTGTTCCTTCCACACAGCACTGGCTTTATCTGGCAGCTCACTGGCTCCTTCCGGGGAAACTTACTAATTTCTTGAACTATATCCACCCACGTGGAAAAATCATCGACTGTACAAATTAAGATCTTGCTTAAAGAGCTCAAAAGGGCTGTGAGTAGCCCATGGTTTACATTCTATGATGCCATTAATCAGAGCAGAAGCAATTGTATTTTGTTCTGTTTCTTTGTGTGCTGCTGCTAACTGCTGCACATAGTTTGAATACAAATACATTTTTATCCATGCTTCAGCACTTCTTCCTGTTTGTGTTGAAATCAAGGAACAGAGGTAGAAAGGAAGGTGCCCAACTATTGGCACTCTTGTGTTGAGCCTCCCACGAAAAATACAGCAATTAAAGCTTAGGTTACATGTGAGGAGTTTTAGCCTTTAGGAAACTTGAAGAGAACAGCAATGCTTAGAAACTCTCACAGAACTCTGCACTACCAGTAGAAAATTTTGCTACTGATTTAAAATTATGGTGCATTGTATTTTTTTACTCATTAGAAACTTCCCTTTTCATAAGTGGTGGTGTTGAAATACATTTCTTTAAACAGTTACTTCATTAAGTTTAGTGCTAGTCTTGTTTGTAATTCTCAGTGCATGGAGGTTGGCAGCAAAGAAATCCTGAAAGTAAACAAGGCCTCCTTTGCCTCCAGGATATCTTTCTGCTGTTGTAGGAATGTCAGTTGTGTTCAGTTGTGTTGGCTGAATTTATTTTATATGCCCATATTCATAAGTAATATGTGAATATAATGGGACAAATTAATATCCATATTGGAATTCTGAATTAGAAAATAATGTTTGCTACTGATTCTTGGTAACAACCTGTTTTTTTGATGACAGATTATAATAATAGGAATAAAAATTTGTTCTTTTTGAGGTTGAGGGGTGTGGCAGCACATTTCTTTCTCTCTCAGGATTTTTCATAGAGGTGCACAGAGAGAGAAAACAATTTCTATTTCTGCTCCTTGTTTTTTTCATGTGGAATGTGCTTGGAGAATTGTTTACCTGGGTGATTGCTTGATTGGATTTTGGCGAGATTGTTTGAGTCTGGTGGCCAATCCAATCCATCTGTGTCTGGACTCTCGGGGACAGGGTCACAAGTTACAAGTTAGTTAGAGATAAAGTTAGAACAAGTAGGTTTTGTAGTTTTTAGTATCTTCCTTTATATAGTATATTAATGTATTTTAACATAATTATAATAAAGAAATCATTCAGTCTTCTGAATTGAATCAGACATGCTCATCTCTTCCCATCAGGTTTGCCTGCATTTATAACAGAGGGGTTTTAATGGGTTTTATTCCTGTTTGGTTAATTTTTGGTGGTATTTTTTTGTCAACAACCAGCATAACAGATTTATTGGCCCGAATAACAGATTTGTTGAAATTGCTGATTTCTGTATGGGTGTTGTTGGACCTGTGACTGTGTTTTCAGTGCCCTGAATGTTGCAGTAACTCTGGATCAAAATACAATTTTTTAATCAATGGAGTATCAATCTATCTAGAAATGCAAACCTGCATCTGGAAGAACCCTAGTGACTATGAAATCTGAAGAAATGGACATTCCACCCTTTTTAAGTAAGCCAAGGAGAGGACAAGTGACATCCTGCTTAAGGCAGGTCTGGCTTTCAGAAAGCAGACCTGTGAGCCCAGAATACATGGCAGAGAAATCCCTGTCTTTCAGCATTAAAGCAACATTGTGCAAAAGGCAGCCAGTTTAAGTAAGCATAGTAAGCATGGACAGAATGTTTTACTTAGGAGCTGTTGTCTCAGGACAAGTTACCACAGGTTTTTTAGCATGAAATTCACAGTGCTGTGTGAAGCAGGCAGACTGTGCAGTGTCACTCTGTGGGGTGGATAAAAGGTGATCCCCATACTCCTGATCCCCAAGGGCAGGTGATCAGGGACTCCACAGCTGTGCACACTGAGTGTCACCCAGTGGAGAGTACAAAATCCAGTTGTCCCAGCTGGTTCTGAAGAAAGGACCAGGCAACTGCAGGAAAGTCTCATTGATAGAACGTGGTTGCAAAATAACCAAACAAACATGAATTTCCAGGTCTGTATGTGTAGCTTTTAAATGTGTGTGGTGTAATTTGTGTGCTGTTAAGAAAACTGCATGTGTAAGAGCCCTGTGGTTTCCTTGGCTACAGGAGCTGTCTACATTTGTACAGAAGATGTGTTCCCAAGCAAACGTTTGCAGCAGCTCATAGATCAACAGCATAAGCTGCGTGCAGATGTTCCAGCTGAAATCATACAGAAGATCAGATTTGGAAACAGTATTTTTGTTGAGCAGGCAGCAGACCTGGTAAGTAGTAGCACAAAGAATGTTTCTAAAAGTCTTGATCAGTATGGATTTGAGGCAGTATTTTACTGTTAAGGGGTCATTACGGGAAGAGCAGCACAGTTTGTAACTGGTTTGGAACACTTAATGATAGTCTCATGTCCTGAGTGTTTCAGTGAGGACCACTCCTTCCCCAGGCAGGCTGAGAAAGCTGTGGCTGTTCAGCCTGGAGAAGAAAAGGTTGTGTGGGGACCTCATAGGAACCTTCCAGTGTCTGAAGGGACTGCAGGGAAGCTGGAGAGGGACCCTCTGTCAGGCCACGTAGACAGGGCAAGGGTACAAATTGAAAGAGGGGAAATTTAGATATAAGGAAGAAATTCTTTACTGTGAGGGCACTGAGATACTGGAAGAGGTTGCTCAGAGGAACTGTGGAGGAACTGTGGATGCCCCATCCCTGACACTGTTTAAGGCCAGGCTGGATGTGGCTCTGAGCAACCTGGTGTGGTGGGAGATGTCCCTGCCCATGGCAGGGGGTTGGGACTGGATGATTTTGAAGGTCCATTCCAGCCCCTTAACCTTATATAATTCTATCAAAACAACAGTTTAGGAGTGTAGTACTACACCCTTGAGATTTATAAGTATCAGTGAAGTCAGAGCTGCAGATAAATGCAGGTTGCAGTTTTGTCTCTTCCATCTTCTCTCCAGTAAAACCACCAGATGTGGTTACTGGTGAAACTTAGAGATCCACCAGCTGCCTTCAAGATCTGAAACTCCCTGAGCTCGTGCTGCAGCGGTGACTGCTGTAGTTCAGTCTGTTGATGTCCCAGCAGGGTCCTTTGCCCTTTGTCACTGTCCCTGTGTGTGTGGCAGGACACCTTCCAGCAGTGCATCACGAGGAGGCTGTCCCTGCTGCTGGCTCGGGGCATGGTGCGCCTCGTGGTCATCGACTCCATGGCCGCCCTGTTCCGCGGCGAGTTCGGCCCTGCCGAGGCTGCTCTCAGGGCTCGCTACCTGCAGACCTTTGGGGCACAGCTGCACAGCTTGAGCACCAGGTTCAGGACTCCCATCCTGTGCATTAACCAGGTATGGTATCTCATTGCTTCTTATTCTGTAGGGACTGTTTAACGGCTGGAGTAAATTAAATTCTGTGTAAATGCAGATTTCATGGTGATGTGTGTATTTACCACTGTCAGCTGACTATTAATGACTGATGGAAACTGAAGCTTCCTTAAACTGATGTCTTTTAATAAATGTTAACTACTCAAAGTTTATTATTTAAGCTTTTGTAGGCTGTTAATGAAAGTTGTCCACTAAAGCTAACAGAAATAGGTATGTATAGCAACTGCACAGAGCATCAAAGCAATTACAGAATTCTTTCTTACCACTGTCTTCAAATACCATTGTCAGGAGGATTGCTCTGGGAGCTCTGCAGGCAGTTATATTCCAGGTGACAATGAAACCCCAGGGGCTTTGCTGTTTCTGTGGAACTCAGCACTTTTGTGTAACTGCTGAGATTACCGAAGCACTAAAGTGCATGCACTGACTTGGGCTGCACCAAAACAAGACCACAATGATACTGGTCACAAAGAGTGTTTTTTTGAGAAAACAAGGCAAGACACTGCTCTTAGTCCACTCATAAATTGAAGGAGGATCTGAATGCCAGAGATGAAGCATTCACACTCCAACGTGGCCTTGGGAAGGGTTAAGTCACTGTGCAGGCAGGCCACTGAGAAACTTCAAAGGTAGTGAAATCATTGAGAACAGGGCACTTTTGGGAGATCTGGGCTTTTGTACTTTTTATCTCCAGTTACAGCATTGGAACAGTTTTGTCAATGTGGGGGGTTGGTTTGTGGTTTGGGTTTATTTTTTAATAAGGCATCTAGTAGTTGTTTAATTAATGTAAGCTGTAGTTTGCTAAGTAGTTCTAACACAGTAAACTCAGCTTGTGATTCCCAAATCCATTTTAGTTTACCTTGAAAGGATGTTTTCTAACTTGCCTTAATATATGCTCGGATAACTTGGATTTTCTTGCCTTGGTTCCCCTCCCTGCCCTCCTGCTTGCTGAATACAAACCCAGAACCCCAGGTCAGCTGCAAACCTGTTTTTGTGCTTCAGGTGACGGATGTGGTGAGTGAGTCGGAAGCTGCTCAGTGCAGTTGTAGGTGAGTCACCCACACAGTGACAATGTCAAACACAGCAACTCGGAACCACTCTTATCTTTATCACTCCAGGGTAAGCTACAAGATCATGTGAGGAGCACTGGGGCATTTACCCAGCAATGCTGGATTTGCTGGAGATCAGCACTAGCTCATGCTCTAAGGGGAAGAAACTGGCCTATACATTTACCTCATAATTCCTAATCACATGTTAGCAGGAAAAATTCCCTGGGGTTAATGGCTTGAGTACCTGCTGACACAAGAGTATTTTTGCATCTTGTCTTGTTTTTGATGTAACTGCATGCACCTTCTGTCTGCTCAAAAAATATAGCAACCAAACCCTAGCAGCTAGTTTTGTTAGTGAGCTAAGAAAACATGCAAAACAGCATCTTCTGACACCAAGATATTAACAGGATTCAAATGTATATATTTTTTGTTTGAATCCTAACTATAACCTTGATTTACTACATAAGTTGGGTGCTACATAAATGGGTGTCTGTGAAAAGTTCACTGTGTCCTTCAGATTCTGGAATTGACACAGAACAAGGATAAGGTTCAATTATCATTTTTGCCTGGTTATCTTGTATTTCTTTTACTGGAGAAATCACACTTTTTCCAGAAAAAAATTGTTTTAAACCTTGAGTTAAAAGTCACATATATGCAGTGTTCTGTTTACCATGCATTTCTAAATATACTTGTAAATGGAATCCAAGGCCAACAGTTACACACTTCAAATATTAAAAGTTCAGCTATTTTGTCTTGTGGTTTTCCTGTTGCAAGAGAGGCCTGTGCAGGTGGAGGTAGGTATTCCCCCTAGCCGTAGTTGAAAGAATGACAGCTGTTCTCTACAGAAGCACTTCTCCAGCTGTTTCCTTGCCACGGGGATAACCTAAGTTTTGTGAATAAACCCTGTCACCTCTGTCTTCAAAGACCCATAGATTTCAATATATGTGAGAAACAATAAATGTCTTCTAGTGCAGTTTTGTTACAACAGAAGGTATTTCATACGAAATCATGCATGCAGAAATGTGTCACACTTCCCTTACAGGGTAGTGGGTAGCAGAGTCACTCCAGCACTTGGAATAACCTGGTCCAATCAGCTGCTGATGAGACTGATGGTCAGGCGGGTCTCCCTGCCCGGACACTCACCTGGAGCTGCGTCACACTGCGCTGGAAGCAGGAGGACTTTAAGTGTTGTTTTTGCTCCTCATCTCCCTCCATCCTTTTGCTACTATACAGTACAGTTGGAAGGTGTGAAAGGAACAAAGTAACACTTTTGCATAGTAAAGTGTCGTGCTCCAAAAATGTATCAGGACTGCTTCAGGAAGAATGACCAGTGAAATGCAATTCTTCCTGGATGAGAGAAATTGCAGGTGAAGTACACGAACAATGGTATGGCTACATTTAGCCTTGTCTGCATTGTGAAAGATGGATCTTTTTACACTTGGATATTCAGCTTTTCCTTGTCAGATGAGTGTCCTGAAGGCTCTGAAGGAAAGGGAAGCTGTGAGCAGGGGAAGGCTGCACAGTGGAGTGGGATGTAGTAATCCCCATGATGGGGGAGACCTGATGTCTAATTTTATTTTAATAGCATGCTCATCCTGAAACAGCATTTACTGTAGTTTTGTAACCTGTTTCCAGACCCAACAGGACTTGAAATTCAGCCAGTTTATGTTGCCTGCTGGTGGTGTTGGGTCTCATGCTGTCAATTAAGGACAGCCATTTCTTGTCACGAAGCAGCTGTCCTATTTTAAAACCATTTGCTATTAAGATTTTAAAGAAAATAATCCAATAAAGGTACTTTATTTTACCATCTTACTGTAAGAATTAAAATTGCACTGCCTTTGTACTAGATGAGTGTATCTAGCTTCATAGCACTCTTAAAGATTTTTTATGGTTCATTTCCACTGTTTTCCTGCTTTTAAGTCCCTTCCCTTCAAAGCAAAGCCCTCTTTAGTCTCTTACTTGAAGGACAGCAAACCACATTCCCCATCCCCTTGTTCTCTTTGCCCATTGCTGAAGCTGTGTAGCCTCAGGGCAAGGTCTCTGTTTTCTTCCTGATGCTCTACCCTGCTTGCTGTTTTGCTGGATCAGCATTCTTCATGGGCTTCTGGATTGCTGCCTCTCTTGTCCTGTGTCCCTGCTGCTGGGCTCTCAGCTCTGCCATGATCCTAAAGGGCACCTTCAGTTCTTTTCATCATTCAGATGCTATTGCTTTTCTGAGGTGACTTTTGGTGTTCAGTTACAGCTTCACGTGAGTTTTCTTCCCATCTTTTTGCTATTTGTCACATTTTTCTGCTGTCCTCAGACCACTGCCATGACATCCACTCTTCCTATGGCTGAATTTTCCCCTAGCTCTGTTCTGTGTGACAGCAAGCCAGGTGAAGTTACACTGCCCAGAGGCCCCTGTTCTGTGGGTGCCTGCTCTCCTCAGTGAGTGATGCTCACTTGTGTCACACTCTCATCAAGCTCTCCTGTTTCCCCTCCTCCTGCTGCTGGCCCAGACAAGAACTCCACAGTGTTTCTGTGGTGTGACACTGCTCAGGTCTCTTTTGGGCAGGAACCCTGTGTTTGTGAAACAGCTGCCTCCTCTGCCTTTCCCCAGTCACACTCCTTCAGGACATTCATCCATCTTTCCATGTGGAAGCAGGCAGCTGGGTAGCTGAAAGGGAAAGTTTTGTCTGGCTGTAAACTGCCTCAGCTGGAACTATGGCAGATTTCTCATGGGAAAACTGAGTATGACTTAAGGAAAAGAGACCCTGTGGGACTGCCTGGGGAAGATCCAGAGTAGAACAGGCACAGCTTGAAGCTGAAGGAAGGAGACCATAAGCAAGCAGAAAGGATGAATTGCTTTCAGTGGCTCCTGCAACCCCTTCAGGTGTCTCAGGGGCTCTTGTGCAAATAGCACAAGTTGTGTCTAAATAATTTTCCTAAAATGTCTTAATTCTCTGTATTTGGAAATGACCTCACAGCTTATTTCAATAAAACCCAACCATGAAGCTTAGAAGCCTTTGTGTACTCAAAGGAAAAAGTGAGAATGCCACAGCTCAGAGGCAGGGCCACCTCCTCCTCCAAACCCTTACCTTCTCTGCCTCCTCCTTAACAACTTCAGTAAAGATCAACTAATGCAGTACAGGTAACACTCCAGTTCTCTTCTGTTCCTGCCCTGTGTATCTGGGCTGGAACTGCAGCCAAGGAATGTTCATCCTATTATGCTGACTGGGAAAAGCAGCCACAGAGATGTAGCTGATTAATGGGAGTCATCAAACCCTACCTGGATATTCATTTACAGAAGAGCCTCATCAAATGCTGGGCTGCAATCCCAGGAGTTTGCCTCACTGTGAGCCATGTCCAGAACAGTGTGGCACCTCCAAATGCTCAGTCTGTAGTATTTTGACCACTCTTCTTTGCAACTGCTTGCTGGAATGGTCCCGAAGTGTTAAGTGTCACAGATGGGTCTGCAATCAAAGTTCTAGTTTACCTGGTGAAAAACACTCTTAACCAACAGACAGAAGTAACATTTTGCCTACTCAAGTGTTCTGTCATTACCCCCTTGGTTTGTTGGTTATTTCTCTTCAGCTGAGTCAGAGGACATTACAGTTTGTCTCCTGGCTTCTGAGCACACACAAACCCTGAAATATCAAATGCAGCTGAGCCCCACTGAGGCTCACAGCCAAGACTCCATAACTGCAGTTCCTGCCCCATCCCTCAGTCCCACCCCCAAGCACAGCCCAGGATGTCCATGTGACCCAACGGCAGCTTTGGGGCTGCAAACCCTCCCAAGAACACAACACAGTACCCCTCTATTGAAGCCTTGTGTCAAAAGTGTTGAAATGTGTGTAAGTTTTAATAAATGCAATTTAAGAACCTTCCCTTTATAGAGCTTTATTCATCTTTGGGTTTCACAACTGAGATTGGTATTCTATACAAGAAAAAAAATGGAAGTAGTTTTTACAAAGAAGATTTACAGTCTAGAATGCATTAAGTCTTTAACCCGCAAGACTACTTAAATATTCTTCTACACTTGGAAAATAAATGTTAAATGACACTTGAGAAACTATGGTTCCCTAAATATTTCTCATTTACAAGCAGATGTAACCAAGGAAGTGTTGCAACTTCACTGTGAGCACAAGCACGCCCCCAGCATGGGCCTCTGGACCTCTACCAGACCCCCACACTCCGTTTGGCTTCTTGCTTTGTTGTTTTTTAACAACTGACCTTAGCTATTCAGTGTAGTGGCACAATTGTGAATGGTTTTAGGGGAAAAAATAATCCCATGTAGATGTTTGAGACACTCCTCAATTCTAAATATTTACACACACACAACCCCTCTTTGTACTTGTGTAAATCGATGACAATGAAACTAAACTTGTCAGCATCACATCTGTTAACATTTATTCTCTCAGAACAGACTAACATGACCCAAAATGTCACTCTCTTAGCAGCCTTCAGACACAACACGTGACCTACGTAACAAAAACCAACTAGCATCAACTACTGTAAACACAACTGCCAATGCAGCACTGCACACACCTTTTACCAGGTATTTACAACAGAACCACACCATTTACAAAATCTCTGGTTTCAAATGATAGAATTTAATTAAAAATACTTCTCAAGCTCAAAACCATTTTAATTTACTAGGATTCAGGAGCTCTTGGGGGATGAAGGTGTCATTTACTGTAAGAAAAAGTACAAACTGTAGATAACTGACCCTTTTTGCATTGTGTAAGTGAAGACACACCACAACAACAGGTCAGTTACTCCTCCAGAAGAGGAGCAAATCATGAAACAATTACATTTTACAAGACTATTTAGTAAGATCTAAACTCAAGACCAAATATTACTAATATAGCACACAGCCAGAGACAGAAGGGCAGCAGGCACCTTTCTATCAGTAACAATTCCATGTACAAATTCATCCCACATCCTGCTGTACTCCCAGACTCACCACTGCTTGTGGGAGAATCTGAGGCCTAACATGGAGCCCTCGTTACATTTTTATTCAAGTTCACCCTTAAAACTTTAGTCAAGGACAAAAATGCCAGATTAAAAACACAACTGCACTACCAAGGTTGCAGTTTTCCTAACAAGGTATCTGTCAATTTTGAAGGTCTTTTCCAGTTTTGTGTTTCATCAAGAGTTGTTGATGTAGTTTGGTGCTGAAGACATCCCACAATTATACAACTGGATATTCTGGATATATTCTTTATGCAGACTTAGCTGTAACTACAACCTTACAAAAGAAGATCCAAAAAGAAAATCTTGTGTAAAAGTGAACTGAGAAGCCCATCTGAAATGTAAATGTATATAAACCATGTCCTGACAGTAACTCATCCATGCTTCAAAAACAGGGACTGTTGACTTTAATTTGGTTTTTGGTTTTTAGAAGTTCTCAAACTTCTAACAGCTCAGTGACTCCTAACAATGTGGACTTGGCCATTATTCTCAAGGATTTATGGGTTAAAGAAGTCTTTAAATTTGTTTCTTCTCAGAAAAAAAATGAACTTCTTAAATTTAAAAGTTGTTTAATATGCATTAGCTCAACAACTTAACCTTCCATCATGTTTTAAAATATATAAAGGATTAAAACATTCAGAAGCACAGTATTAGTAATGCCACCACCAGCAATATCTTGACCAGGAAAATTCCCTCACTATCACCATACCACATCCTGCACTTTGAAACTTACTGTACATTGTCATTTGGCATGGTTACATAATTTATTGCTTATTTACACAGGGTTGGGGGTTTGAGGAGTTACAAAAAATCATTCCGCTTCAAAGCTGAAAGATGAATGTGGGAATCACATCCTTCAGTCTAAGTAAATTCCTTACTACCAAAACAGTTTTGTGTCTGAGTAGTTCTGTGGGTATTTTTTGGAAGCCAGACTCCAAGTGGGGTGGGGGCTGCACATGGGCACCCCTGGCCTGGCACCTGACACGGTTCTTTCAGCAAATCCAGCTCAGTCTGCCTTTGTGCAGAGAGCCCAGTTAGCCAGCAGGGCACAGAGCACATTTTACTTTAGGAGGGGAAAAAGTATATATATTACATTTTTTAATATAAAAAGCTCTTAATAAAAAGATTAAAACTCAAGAGTCAACATTATATGAGTATCTATTGTTAAGATAACCGAGCAACAACCTGTTCCTGCTCGAGTTCATTAATGAATTGCACTACGTGCTAAAACTTCTACAAAATTATTAGCAGCATCATCTCTCACCATTCCTACACTGTCTCTAGAGCAGGTGCACCACGCACAGCTTCCTTTGCAGAGATGCTCAGAAGGTACCTCCTGGTAAACATTGTTAAGTGCATTACACAGACAACTTCTGCATCAGTTACTGTAACCAACTTAAAACCAGGTGCAAACCCAGTCAAAAACTCCTACTAAGTACTAATTCTAACTACTTTTCACAGCCTGTTCAAATACTAAAACTTGCCTATGTTCCTATATTTTACCTTCTTCAGTTGGTGCTGACTTTAAATGAATTTTCCAGCTTTTCCCAAAGTAAATTTTGTTCGACATTTTCCAACTCACAACTATGACCACAAATACATTTCTACACACACTGCTTGGTTTTTTTACTTTCTCATCCAACTTCACACAAATAGGAATTTTTACAAAAGATGAACAAACTTACAAGCTTTACAGAAAAGCAAAAGGAAATCCTAATGTCTGTAAAATCCTTAAAACATCCATCCATCCATCCTTTGTTCCAGCAGCAGTCCTGTACACAGACAGCATGTATACATTAACCTGTAACGTGGATCTGTGGTCACACAGGTCACTTACAGCCAAGAGTGCTCCCACGAGGGCCCTCAGCACTGGGTGGTCCTTGCAGAGCAGCCACTCGGCAGTGACATCCCGGCCTGCAGTGCCTGCTCCTGCTCTCACCAGCTGGTGTGGAAAAAGGCAGGATTTGGGATCAGCATAAGGAAGTGTTGGGCACTTTCAGCAAACAGAGAATGGGACTGTGAATTCCAGTGGACAAGTGAGAAAGTCAACCTGAGACTCGACGCTCCCCTGAAAGCAGCAGCAGCTGCTCTGGGACAGTTGCAGTCCAAAACTTGAGTATTCTTCCAATCACACAAAGTAAAGGTCTTTTTCCATTTCTCCTGATGTAAACAAACCATCCTATATCCACTGACTATTGTGCCCTAAGATGTACAATATCAGAAGTTATGGTCACAGGTGTTGCTATTCATTCTAAATGTAACTTACCCCCAGCCATCACTTCTGTAAGATTTAATAGCTCAGTCTAGTGGTTAAGTCAGTCATGTCTAAGTGCTGTTTTGCTAGCCAAGGCTACCACTACAAGAATCAGTAGTGCAAGGGCAAACCCCACCACTACAGAATGCTGAACTGGAATTTCTACAGTAACACACATAAATTTATCCATTTCTCCTTCCAGCACTGTATGTATTTACTGCCACACAGTTTGCTTATATTTTCCAACACCGTTGCATTTTGGTACACATTGAATGTGTTTGTTCTTTTACTCTTTTTTTTTTTTTTCGCTGCTGTAACAGTCAGATCTGTTAAAGAGATTTATGTAAGTAGCATGAATGGGGGCAGTGCAACGAGCAATATGTATCTATAGTTTTCCCTTAGAAAAAAACACTCACTAATGCTGTGTTTAAAATTGTCCCTATTTAAAAAGTAAAAACAGCAGTCCATTGGAAAAAAACCAACAACATCTACAAACTAGGTGTTCCTATAGACAAGGATGAGGAACCAAAGCTTTGAAGGTCTCAGTGCTTCTTTATTCACACAGGAATATTAGCTAGCTTCTGTCCCAAACCTCAATGCGCCAGATCAGAATGACTGGCACTCAGAGCTCGCGAGTCTGTCAGACAATTATTTCGTTCCTGTGTGAAGGGGAAAAAAACAAAGAAATTAAGCAGATGTCCAGATAGTTCAAGCAAACAAACAAAGTACCAGTTTTAACAAATGGGAACATAAGGAGCTACTGAGAAGCATTCATGCTGGACAGGGGGATGCTTTCCAGAGTCCAATAAATATATTTTTCCCCAATTTTTAACTAGCAACACTATAAAGTATACACAGCCTTACAATCCAGCCTAAGCCCTCTCAGAAATGCAAGAGCCCATTTATGGGAATTGCCATGGGTATCGACAGTGGAGGGACCACAAAAGTTCACATGAAGAAAGAACTGATTTTACTACTGCATTGTACACACCAACATAAACCCCTCCTCTGGAAGGGGCACACACGGGGGATCCATCCAGTCAGGGGCACCTGGGACACGGCTCTTGGACACCCTTAGCATTGCTGCTGCAGAGAATTGTGCTTTACCCTGGACTTATTTTGGCTGAACTTCACCCTGAGCAAAGTTTTGCTCACACTTCAACCACAGAGAACTCTGCAGCACACTCGTTAGGGATCACACAGCTCCAGCACCTTTAACTGAGGAGTACAAGAGCCAAGGTTGGGGCTTTCCTGCTGCTGCTTTAGGACACATGGTGATGAAGATCCTCACCTACAGTTTTGTTAGTAGAGAAGCAACTTTTTCTTCCTAAAATTAGTAGCAGTTACTGTATTAGTAAAACACACAGTGGTGTTTAGAAGAACACTGCTCACTCATTTGACAATTTAAACAGTGATTTGTTAGGTAAAAACAGGCAATGAGGAGTAGCACTTGGGCACACCATGAACAGCTAAGCAAAACCAGGTTTTGTATTAGCAGAAGCACAACACAGATCAGACAAACTTTTGAGACTGCTCCTGTGCCACATCAGAAACAACTGAAGTGTTTATAAGGGCACCTGGTAACAATACAGCAGTTACAATGACAGGGCTCTTTGCAATAAATGGGCTGAAGTAAAAAAATATGGAAAATATTGGGCTTTAACAGTTTTTTCATTTTTAAGCTGCTTTTATAATAATGTAATATTCCATAAGCTTTGTATCCACTGTAATGGAAGTCCAAAGCCAGAGACTGCTTGGTATCATAAAAGCCAATGCTCTTTCCTGACTAGACTTGAATCCTTTTTTAAAATCAATCATAATTCACTACAGAGAATGATGACTTAAGCACAGCCTTCAAACACCTTACTGAAGTAGGATCTTACAATCACTGTGAGGTTGTTGGTTCATCATTTATCACACTCTTTTTTTATCCCAAACCCTACTAGCAGTATTTATTTTTGTAAGAGTATTGTAGGGCTTCTTACTTGAAAATGATCTTCAGTAGCCTTGCCACCCATGTTAAGAACATTCAGAGAACTGGCACGCTTCATGCTGCAACCAGGACAGTGAACATGCAAGGATAAACTGATCAGAATGGCTGAAAACTACAGCTCTAAAAACACAAGTACAACAACGAGCAATGCACAGTGAAGGGAGTGGGAACAATCCCTCAAAACTGATCTGAGGCACGGCCTTTAAGGTAACAACTACAGAAGTTCAAATAGATTTGCACTCACTTCTAATTACATATAAACCCCCCTGAAATTACAAGATCCTTGCCGCTTAAAACTTTTCAGGCAACTGATCTGACTCAATATCTCAATTTTTAAAGTGCATCAAATTAATGCAGCAACTTACAGTGAGTTTTAATTAATTAATTTTCAGTTTCAATTTTGTGTGGTTTCTTATAAAAGCATCAAAACAGTCAGTTTAGGAAAAAACATCTGAAACATAAGTTTGTTGTGTAGGCAGCATTTACCTTGAAAAGGCTACAACAAAAGTTAGTTTGGACTTCTGCCTCATTTAGTTAAGTCTTCAGAATAAATTTTTAAAAGCATTTTAAAATTATTTAAGTATTTCAAAGTGAAAGGAAATAAGATGGTTGCTGCTGTTAACTTTGGTTGTGCTTTTGGCTTTACAACACTCCAAGCAGGTAACGAGCCCCCTGGAATACAGTATGGAAAGCAATAGAAGAGGGGAAAAAAATTCATCACCTACCCAGGATCTACTGACAGTCAAAATACCACTGCATTAACTGCAATATCTGCTGCTGTTTCAAATGAAGATTAATAATTTACCTACATTTCTCAAATATAGACAAAATTTGACATAAAATATTTTCAAGTGTGCGGCATGAAATTCATGATCAGCCCTAAGATTCCTGTCATGGAATGTCTGATATCCTTTACACCAGTGCCTGTCCATTCGTCAGAATATTCTGCATTTCCTCTGATTTTTCACAAGCTCTTTAACTATTTCAGAACTAAATGAGGGCTTTGAATACATTATTTGATGAACTGGTCACAAGACAATGAGCCCTAACCCTGCAGTGCTACCTGCAGCTTGGGACACTGGCTAAAGCAAACTTTCCAATGCCTTCCATGGCATGGAAACATGGAAAGGTTTATCCACACAGAGCACTTTAGTTATTAACCAGATTTTCTTTCTACTGAAGCAACACTGCTAACAGTCAAAGCACGAGTTTTGAATACTTTGGGAAAGCAAAAGCTGAGCAGGACAATGAGCCAAACCACGGGGCAGCAGCTGGCACACAGCACAGCCTGGCTGGGTCTCCCCAGCACTAAATCTGGGTGTTTCCAAAGCCAGAAGCACACACAGTTTAAAATATCTGACATGAGTGTTAGCAACAACAAAGCGAGGACTCATGCATGGTGTACACCTCTCATTTATTCAAGGAAACAGGTACAACAGGGGTTATATATGGAAATCAAAGGAAGTTAATCTGTAAAACAAACAAAATGTTACAGTAAACTCTCCAAAAGAGCACAAAGGTTTATGGAAAACATTCCAGGGAAACAGAAAATCCATCAGTAAAAGTTCACACTGGTATTTTAGGTTCTTGCTAAAGTGCCAATTAAAAAAAAAAAAATCATACCTGAGATACTACTTTATTTGTGGGTTGGTCTTTTATTTGTTTGGGTTTGTTTAAATTTACATTTTTAAGAACTTTAAGTCTGGGAATTGCACGTTTAGCTCCCTCCATGTTACAAACATGACTCCACAAAGAACATGCAGGCTTTTTTTTTTTTGGTGCATAAATAAGAGCAATAATGAAAGCTTGGGGTTTTTTTTAGATTAGAAATCTCAACTGTTCTGCTGTGTGGTCAATATTTTTGAAGTGAAAAAAAATAAATAACACTAATTAATCAAAGTTAAATTATTACAGAACTGAATTCTGAAACCTGATGAAGAACTGATACCTTCCTTCAGGTATTGCATGCTTCAAAGACCAGTTTTAAGATACTTATTTGTCAAAAAGGCATTTGCAGGATTGTAAAGAAACAATTTCCCTGATGAGTTTTCCATTTTATTATCTTGAACCTTCTATATCAAGTAACAACACAGACTCTAAGTCCTTCCTTCATCCTGTGAGTCATTGTTATTCAAGTATTTCTCAGTCAGTGCTCACACCAGCACTGTCAATTCCTATGTAGAGAAGCAGAGTATAAACAAGAGGTGTACATCAAGTTCCAAGTAAAGCCTTCCTCAAGACACAGGCAGGGAATGCCCTGTTAAGGAGGGAGGCACAGAAGTGTTCTAGCTAAAGTGGCTGCCTTCACAGCAAGGAAGATTTATATGTGTGCTATGTCTGTATTGAAATATTCAGTTACCAAACACACTAAAACCCAAAGGTCTGCATGGTAACAACTCAATATGCCTTTTGCTACACTTAGAGGAAGAAAAAAGAATTAATTCTATTCACTAAAGTGTCTTCTTAAAATGAAATCAAAATGATTTCTTTGAATATCAATATGTAAGCCATGCTTTATGACCTACAAATCTGGTGTTTTAATACCAGAAATCTCTGCATTTGTTATTAAAACCAGCTAATATAAATCAGGATTTAAAAACTCTATTTATTACAAGAACAGAAATTAAAGTATTTATTGTTCTATATACTGAAAGTGCCTATCTACAGAAAAGCCTGTCAATGTAATACACTTATTGCAGATTTTAAGAATAAATTATTCCTTGAGAACTGTGGTGACATCAAAAAACAAGATGATTTTGTCAGAAAGGGAAAGCAAGATACTGCTTTGCTTTCAATTTTGTCTCATGTTAATGCCTTCATCTGAGGAAATCTCATCTGGCGCTACAGACCCCAGAGTGTAACTCATGTTAGCATGGGAGGAGGACTCTGGTCAGGTAACACAACTCAGGTGCAGACAGTAACAAGGCAGGTGAGTTCTCACAGGCACTGCAAAGCCTGTTTTAATCTTCAGTTTAATATAATCTTCAGTTGCATGTAAGCATTTTCTACACCTATAAACATGGAATTACTTTACCTGCAGAAAGAGCTAGATATAAATACTACAGAGAATAAGGACTAAACCTCCTGGCTTTTGTGAAACTGAAAACCTTTCCATGTCCCACAAAAATGAGGAGAAAATGCTAATTTAGCTATGGATAAAAGTATCTATTAATACAACAATACACCTGAACTATGATGTATGAACTCTGGACAGAACTGAATAGAAAGAGAAATACAAAGTATAGAACTGCTAATTCTGAAGAAAAAGAAGGAAATCTCCCTTTTATTCTATTTTGGCTTCCCTTTGTTTGTTTTCCCTAAAGCATTTTACATTTACACATTTCATTCTTCTAACCTTGTGCTTTCCATAGTTTATTCCCAACCTCTTATGTCAGAGGTAGTTCTTAAAAGATGGATCAATACATGCAAAGGAATTTTGACCTTCAATTCTATTCAGTGCCTTCAACACCAAGTGTTTGGCAGTGAAATTTTAAGTAACAACTCTAAAATTCAGATCAGGCTGAATTTGAAACCGATATGCAAGGAAACTAATTCTACATGTACTGCTGCTGTACTTAATGTTTTACAACCATAAAAACTATAAGACAAAACTTCAGTGGAGCACTTCCAGAAACACAGCGAGACCCTGCCTCCAGGTCACTGTCTTATGTAGTACCATCATCATCATCATTATCATCTACATTACTCAGATTCAGCTGCTCCATCAGAAGCTACCCCAAGTTCTCCAATACAACTGTTTTAAAGCACAAGTTCACACTGCCAGTTTCCTGTCAGCTAAATGAGTTGCAGTTTTACACAACAAGGGCAAAAAAACCCTGTAAAATTGACTGCAATTGTGTTGGGGGTGAGGGGAACACCCAGAAGTGACACTGTGAAAAGTAGTAGGTGCATTTTAACATTTCAACTTCTCTGCAGAAGTCATTAAGTGATGACTGATTTTATGGATTTATTTAGAATTATTACATACATTCAAATCCATCATCATATGGTTAAATTAGGAAGAGTGAGCAGTCAGACTCAGTAAATGTGGATTTTACCAGACTTCATTAGGGCCAAAATATTAGTAAGATAACTAAGATAACTAAGCTCAAGTTTTTCAACATTCTCCTCTGCTCTCTGCATCTGAGTTTTCCAAAAATAGAAACCAAGGGGGGCTTCAGTTGGTAATCCTCTTTATGCTCACAGCAATGTATAAAGCTATAGCAACAATATACCAAGATACTAAACTATATCAAGAATGTTAGTTACAGGTTTAGTGTATTCAGGCTTTTACTGTAAAAACCAGAAACATTTATTATTCTCCACTGCTGTGTGGAAAGAATAATTTTGCAGGTAATTAACATGTATTAGTAATTCTATGAAGCTTTTCTAATCTTCAAGTAGGTAAAGCAGCAAAAAGAAAAAATAATTTTTTCTAACAGAGTTAATTCTTACAAGGAAATATAAATCCTCAGACGTTACAGAACTTACAATGGAAGTTTAAGAAGTTATTTCCTATTTTATTTTTCTCTAAGATATAGCTGTGTATGATATGCAGTTGGTTAAGCAGGGAAGGGGACACTGCCCTAGGAGCTACCCTGGGCTGCAGAGGGGCACAGAGCGAGGGACGGCAGCACAGCCAAGAACAGAGAAGGATTTACCCTGGGTTCTTTGGTTCACTGTCCCGGGAATTTCCTCCCTTCAGCTTCCTAACCAGCTTCTCGCTGCTGCGCCTCAGGGAGGCTCGGAGCTTGCTAAAGGAGCCACTGCGCTTTAGGGATCCAGTGCCATCCTGAAAGAAACCGGACACATGTGAAACTGCAGGAGCTTGCTGCCCTCCCCCAAGCCTGGACTGAAAACATTTCAGTGATGAATTACTACTTTTTAATTGCTATTAATACATACTCATACTATATTTACCTAAACATGTAATACTATATAGCTACAACTTTAACAAAGCAAGAGTTCCTTCCAAAATGTAAAAGAAATTTCTAAATGTGAAGACATGCCCAAGCCACAATTCATCATTAATAAAACCCCACCACAGTAGTCCAACAATTCACCACCAGCATTTCATATGAGCACACCATGGTTAACAGAGTACAAGCCCCAAGCAAAAGCAGTCCATCAGTCTAAGAAAAAAAACATGATTTGTTCTAAATATCTACATTACTTGCAAACATGTTTAATTAATGCTAAAATCCATAAACAAAAATATTTCTGATCAGAAATACTTATAGTCAAACTCCTGTGCTTAGTTTTTAATTTTTACCAAAAAAAAGTAAACCACAATGGAATTAATTTTTCATATATTGCATTCATGTTTTAGACTGCTGTGCTGACTCAGAAAAACTTGCAAGAGTGACCACAATCCTAGTTTTAAACGTTTTTGCTCTTACAAAACCCCAACAGTTTAGTAAGATGAGAAGTGACCACTTCCTACTCCACAGAAAACCTATGTGATTATGAAAGAAGAGTTGAAAAAGAAAAAAGCACTACTAAGCAAAGACAGACACCTGAGTTGGAGTGAGTTTATTAGAAGTTAGAAAGACAAATACACAAATCACTGAACACCAAGATTAGTAGAGAAAAGCGTAATTGCCAAAATCTCACACAAAGACTAAACAGCAATGCTACTTTAGAATAATTGTAAGTGAAGACATCCAGAGTTCCATATTGATGTTAACCATATAATAGGTCTCTAAATACATCTTAAAGCACTTGGAGAACATGCTTTACTTTTACGGGTTTGGTTTTTCTCCTGTAAAGATCACCATCATGCCATTTCAATAATACCTTGTGTGATACTTTTAACTACCTTTATTCCATAGTGAACAGCTACTTATAAAGGTCATTGTTACTTGTTTGGTTTTTTTACTAATGTATTACACAGCAAATGGTTGTAATAACATTTGGTATGACTAGATACATATCTGGCAAAGCTACACAGGTACAGAAATAGAAAACCAAAAACGACACCAGCACTGAAGGAATGGCCAGTTTACTGGGAAGTGTAGCTCTGACAAGAATCTTAAGGGGTTTGCTAAAACACAGCAGTCAGTACTGAAGAGAGAAGTTAAAGCTTGAAGATGGTGCACGCCCGTCATGCAGGAGACAGTATAAGAATCACAAAAGGCATCTAGGCCTGTCAGAAATGGAGAGAGAAAAACTGAATCAAACTGTTGGGAAAAATTCAACAGTTTTCAATTTTGAACAGTTAGTTTACAGTATTTCTAGGTCATGTTCAAAACTTTTTTTTTTTCCAGAGTAACTATTTGGACAGCCCTTAAGTACAAGGTGCAGGCCCTTGCAATTACCAGAACCTACATCTTTATGCAGTTTCACCTACACCACTGAGATGGGACTGACAAATGAGCATGACTGATGCTGTCCCTCCAAGTTAGAATTTGTATAAAATATGAAATACCTTTAACAAGAAATAGCTTTGTCGTTGTATTTCATAAGCAAAGAAAAAAAAAGATTTTTTTCAGCTGACGTTAACACAAAAAAAAAAAAAAAAAAGAAAAAGAAAAGAAAAAATAATAGAGCAAAGTGCATTCATTTCAGCTTTAACTTCTGTCAGGAATTTTCCTTGAAACAAAAGTGCAAGAAGAAAGAGGTCTTCACCTAACCTCCAGACAAAATTCTCATCATTCCCTTAAGGAATTTGAATCCAACTGGTGTCGGTCACTTCACTTTCACAAGTATTTTTAGAACATATCTGTGTTTATGTCTATATATATAATCCAAGTGGGATTTTCTCTACTGTCCCTAATGCAGTGAGGGGCAGCTGAAAACAATGTACCTTTAAAATAAACTGTGCTTCAACTTGCACACTTTTCATTCTTTGTGCAAGTACAGAGGCCATGACTGATAGGTTCATGACACCTGTCTTGAGAGCCTTTACCTCTAACAACTGGAATGAACAGTAATTAAAACTATCACTGGAAATGGCAAAATGCCTTGCTACCAAGTGATTAGAAGATCTAAATCTGAGTATTTATGTTTCAAACTAAATTACATATGTTGTTCACAACTTAAAGACAGAATTCAGCTTTGCAGGATTGCATAAACTAAAGTCTACATTCCAGCCAGGAGTATTAAATCAGTGAAAAAGCTGATTATTCCTGTGGTTTGCCATCAGGAGTACTAGAGTAGTGAAAATAATCCAAAGGCAAGACGAATTTGGAGTATAACTCTATACAGTAAACCTAACTAGAACAGTAGGAATAAGGAGACAAGCTTTTGGGTACTTCAAATCTAAAATAAAAATATCAAACTGTCTGACACTTATTTAAACAAGAGTAACTCTCCTCTGTGGTAGTGAAATCCATAGTTTTCCCTTCACACCTGAAGTGCACTTACATGCCCAAAAGCCTGTGTCTCTGAAGCATATGGCTTAGAGTTATGGACAGACAATTCCTCACACTACAAACATTATAATAAGTATACAAAGATTTTCATCTGCCCGCAGCAGGCTGCCAGATCAGTCTAAAAAAATGCCAGTTACAGGTACTCACTGTTATTTTTTATATAAAAGTATAGTAAGAGATCAAAGTCTTGGCCTTCCCACCTTAGATTTTTAAGAACAAGTACTTCCTTGCATTTTCAAGCATCTTCTGCTCACTTTAACTCATGAACTTTAGAAGTGACATGAAAAGATGCACTTAAATGTGCCTGTTTTAATAGTGACTGGCTGATATGCTTCAATAGATAGTTCTGTTCTTTTGGAAGAGTGTAAGATATTGCATAAAAGCCTACAATGCTTATTATGGATTACATTACATATAGAAGGCACTTAATTACATCTTCTGACAGAATTTTGTTGAGTTTGACTTACTGCATACTCCACCTATTCTCTCAGAGTCAGCTTGACCACTTCAAAAGAATTTAAATGGAAAAGGCCTCTCTTCAGGCTCTGCAGACACAAATAAAAGATCCTACAACACTTCATGAATCAGAGTATTTTGTCTGGAGGGAACATACAAGGGTAAAAAAAACTACAGAATATAAAGAAGAGGAAAGAACATCACTGAGATAGAAACACTTGCAGGGGGAGGGAGAGAGAGTTGCCCACTTCACGTAGAACATGTAATACAAAATGCCTTCTCTTAAGAAGGAGGAAAAAAGAAATAATGAAGATGAGAATGAAGTAATGCCACTTCAGCACACTAAAAATGAAGTCTGCTTACCCTGAGATGTCAAAATTTAGTTTTTCAGACCAGCAAATTTATCACTGAGTTTGATTCAAATATTGACCTAGAAATACTGCTTTTCCCCAGGAGGCCCTTTCCATCCAAACCCTGCATGCATTAATGACTATAACAGAAAAAAGTTTAATACATTTAGAATATACAGTCATGCAAAGTGTAGTGAAAATTAAGGGAGGAGTACAGTACACAGTTCTAATGCTGGATGGGTAAAATGAGAATTAAAAAGAGAGTTATTCAACCTGACTTTGGCTTTATTAATGATGCAGTATTAATTCACAATAGATGCTGATTGACTGTCTTGGCACTGAGAACACCAATGCCAAGAAAACAGTAATAAAGAGACAAAAGCAAAGATGGAAAGAACATTCTCCTTTAAGACTAAAGAACTACATATTTTCTCAAGGTTGCTTTGGAATGCTAAGTTTTGTCTCATGTGGCTTACAAAAAGATGGGGAGAAAAAGATTGCTATTGTAAGAGAAATGAAGCTTCAGAACCCTCAGTCTTGCAAAGTAGGCTACTTCCCCTCCCATACAGCAAAAGCAACATCACTTTTATAATCTAAGAGAGTATTTTCAGCAGAACTGCAGCTGGGAGTTAGTTAAGAGTGCAGTATGTATCCCATTGCCAGCAATGGGATAAAGCATGAAAAAGCTGGTGACAGACACAAACTACATAAGCCAGGTAATAACTGAAAGCTTGCACGATCCTTCAAATTAAAGGAAAACAATGGAACAATGGTTAGAAAAATGCACATGTAATCACATTATATATATTATATATATATATATAAAATATGTATGTTTTCACTTTATGACAATCAGTGTAGCAGAGTGAAGCCAATATATGGGAAACGAATAGGAACAAGCCCTGGCTCCAGACAGATTTTAGTATGGGAAAGTCATGAAGTCACCATCACATTGTTATGTGATGGCACTGTCTCTTAAAATGGACTGTATAGCAGATTGGAAAGCAGGGTAAGGAGGAGATTAGAATTATTTTAGTGTTAGAATGGTCATTTTAATTTACTCTGAAACTGCTAACACTCGGTATATTTCCATAGCAAATGGTTTTTGCGATTCCAACTGATGGAGTATCTTTTAATTAAGCATTTAAATTATAAGCAAATATAGCACCAAAAGGAAAAAAGCAAAAGTGAGTTAATTGCAAGAATATTTCTACCAGTAAAAACAAACCACTGACAAGCAATTGTACACCAGACCACAACCAGGACACTCAATCAGCATTACACGACTCAGCCTTGGATACAACTGCTTGGGATTCTTGCAGAAATGTCACCATACGGGACAGCAACAGAAAGGATGTCTTAAAAGACTGTTTTAAAATATTATGAGTTTTTTAGCATTATGATAGACAGAATGTTATTCTTTGTTTCTTAATTGAATCTGCAAAATTAAAAAATACAAGGTAGATGAAGCAGGGAACCCCTGAAAGCAGAGCAGGCTGGTGAGTGGCAGCCCTAGTTGTGAGGTGATGACTGCCTGGGCTGTTGTGTCCAACTGTGTACTGTACTTACCCCGTTCCACTCTACGCTCATACTCACTTCCTCGCCGCCATCAGGGCCGCTCTCGTACTTTACCACATCCACGTTGAGGCTCTCCCTGCTCCGCCGCTTCTCCGTGCTCTCAGGGTCATTCAGCACCTCGGCCACTCTCTGTTTGTGAACATTGTCAAGACCCTGAGAATTTGATAGAATGGGAAGAGGCTTTATCTTGTTACAAGCTCTGTTCATCTCCAACTTACACGTGACAACCGTGCCGAGCAGGAAGTAAAACTGACCCCCAATTCCACCAGTCCAATTCTGCTTTCACAGAGCAGCTGAGTTGCCCTTTCTAAATTGTAAGGATCAACACAGCATGAAGTGAACAGTTTAGCAGCTTGACAATTCACTGACTTGCCATAAGTCCCCACTGAAACTGTAATATCTATCCCATTAGTTTACAGAAGTAACAAAAGGTTTCTGTTAGTCAGTTGTATGCAGCAACTGAATATTTTTAATCCTGACACTCCTTATTAAAAATAGAACAGAAAAATTGGCAAAGGAGATACCCAGCACAACTTCCCCATTTTCCCCCAGCTACAGACTGTTTCCCAGGACAAGCAGCCAATTAATTGAGGACTGCTGGCCAACACAATGTTTTCTGCTCTTTCATTTTCCACATAATTTCACCCCTAGTTTGAATCATGTCCCCAGTACATGGTGCCACTGCCCTAACAATTAACCAAACTGCAAGTGTTAAGATGTATCAGTTTATCATCAGTTCAGTCTGAAATCAGAGGGTGACAAGGCACTGAAAGTTTCTATATTCTGCATACAGGAAGTTGAAAATCTGCATGGCCACAATGCTGAAACATCATTAAGGTGAATTTTCATACTTGCCTGTTTACGAGATCTCATTGCTGCCTCTTCTAATGTTTCAGCAGCTTCAAATTTGCCCTGTCGTCTGTAAAGTGCCCCAAGGTTCTTTAAAGTAGTTGTTACTGTTGGACTATTGAAAGAAAAGAAAAATAACTCTATGTGAAATATATATTCACACAGAAACTTTTCTCAATTCACTAATAAAAGCTTAAATTAATACAGTGCTTATCATGTTTTTGTAATAATTTATTCTTGCTTGAAATGCACTATTCTGTACTTCATGTACACACAGTAACCTGCTGGCCCCTTTCAAAGTGTATCAATGTCTCTGTGATCGGCCAACATCCCTGAAACTGAAATGCCAAAACCTTGTGCTCCTCAGCTGCACCTCAAGGTGAAAACTTAGCTCTAGATGAGCATATCCAACTGAATAATTGTGCAGCTTCCAAAAAAAATGCTTATTCATGCATAGAGACACCATTAGAGAGACCACATGTAGCACGTGTTAGTCACAAAACTAATTAACAGCTTCTTTCATCAGCTTTTACTTAACACCTATTTGCAGTTCCTACACATTGCAATGTGCTTGAACAACAAAAGCAAAAAAATTGCCCATTTCATTAACAAGTCTCACAAAAAAGACATTTTTGTTTCAATGGCACAAAATTAGCTCAATCATAGTATTTTTGAGCGAAGTTCTGCCCCACTAACAACAGAGAAAAGATCTCCTCATGCATTAGAATGAACAAGTACATGAAAAACAAACCAATAAAATGTATTGTACACAGAACTCAGGATAGGGAAAGAAAGAGATTTCAACAGTACAAGGGCTCTGACTCTTGTTAAACATGAGCATTCAAATACTTAATAAACAAAAATTCCTCACTATCAGTACTAGTTGCAGGTTTTTTCATACACTTCATCACCTACATGTTAAAAAAGCTGCAGTAATGGAACAAAATTAGAGCAAACAAAAAACATTTCACTAACTATAATCCAAAGTTGAAATCCTTGCTTCTCTTTTTTCACTTTAAATACACACTGTCATTCACACAACTGTATTCTTGAAGATTTAGAAACTCATGCAATGCTTAGTTGTGGCAGTTTAGCTTTGTTTTCTTGTGTCAGCCAGGTAACTGAAGGTGCAGTTATTTGCAGTCTCATTTTTGGCCCTCTCCAGAGACCTTGCAGGGGCAGGGAGTGGTACAGAAGGAAAGGTCACCTACACTGCCACCCGAAGGACTGCCAAGAACACACCTGGGGCAATTTTATGTCACTTACTGGATCTAACCAGCCCCGAGTAAAAGCAGCCTCAGGACTTGAAAACTGCTGCTGTATTCCTGAAAACCAGTCTTGGGCCTGGAATTTTTAACACTTTAGTTTTTATAGTCCTAACCAAGGAGTTGCTTTGGTTCTATTTTCAAAAGTGCTTTAATCTGTGACACTGAGAATTAATGAGTTGTTTGTCCTGTGAAGAAATTACTCACCTATCAACTTTGCAAGCTTTGTACCAGCCACCATATTCTCCAAAAGATGTGCCATCTTTTTGCTTTCCCTAGAACAAAGGTATTGTTGAAAAAAAAAAGTCTGATTTGCAACTTAAACAAATACAAGTTCCAAAAAATATTTATGACAATGGTCTTACTTTGCATTCTTCCCTCTCTTCTGCATGCATCCAGATAGGCTTATTTTCATCTGGTGAGACAAAAAAAGTATTTTGTAGAAGAACAAAACTACAAGGTGTTGATTGTTTGATTTTCACCACTCTGAAATGAAGCTGAGAACCAGGGAATTATACTACTGCCACAAAAAAAAAAAAAAAACCAACAGCCCTTACTGTCCATACTACAAGCAGCAGATAAATAAAATATACACCTCTTTTACAGTTTTACAATTCTGTCTCCTTTTCTTATCTGAACTTAGAAACAGTTACTTCTGAGAAGCTTTGAAGTCAGTATATACTGCCACCCATTTGTCATGTGTCTAGTTCTGAGCTAGAAAACATGAATTTATTTCTTTTATCCTAACAACTACTTTGACATCTACTAAGTGGCGCATATGCTACTGCCATGGAATGCAGAGCAAGTGCTTTACTGGGATTTTTAGTTTATAAAATGCACATGACTTCAATGTACAGTGTAATTCTCAATTTAAAGGTATTTTCCCCATTCTTTAAATATGCTAATGAAGAACTTGCATTAACAATGTCTTTATTTATGTCACTAAAATCCTGCATTGACTTTTTCCTGTGACTGGGAAATTATGTACATTTTTCTGCCTCTATAAAAATACCAAAGTTGGGTTTAGTGGGGTGTAAGATATATTAGGCCAGCAACAAAATCCATAAAATCTAAACCCACGAAGTCTACCTCATGTTCTTGAATCAAATATTTGATGCTGTACCTAAAAGCTTTCTTATCATGTTACTTCCACCCCATCTATCAGCTCACCTTTTAAGTTCACCTAAAGCAGACAATAATTTTTATCAAGACACTGTTGACTTCTTGCAAGTTTTATTCAATAACTACAAAAATAAAACTTAAATTCAAATCTAGGGACTGAGTTTCTTACCATCTACAGAGCCAAACTCCCGTTCATGAGCACGAGTAAGAATCTCTTTGTATAAAGTTTCCGCTTGCTTAAACTTGCCCTGTTTTAGATAGCAGGATGCCTAAAAACAAAATAACCCCCAAAAGATATCAGCACATTGTTTTGTCTTTATAAACAAGAAATACAATACACTGTGCATAGAAGAAATTTTTTGAGAAATTTTGTCTCAGGTCTGTGTAGGGAAAGGCTTACCAGATTGTTCTTTGTTTTTGCAACATTTGGATCATCTGGTCCCAGCTTAGTTTGGTAGATTTCAAGTGCCCTCTGATAGTAATATTCAACCTCCTCATATTTACCCTGGTTCTGGCATAGCAAAGCCAAGTTATTTAACTGCTTGGCAACATCAGGGTGATCCTTCCCCAGGACCTGGAAATGAAATACATTGAATTAAAACATTATCTAATCATCACGTCAGGGTCTAGAAATAAATAATTTAGAAACATCCTGTTAGTTTTATTCCTCCTCAATTCAACAAAAGCAAAAGCTGCATTTCAAAGATATGAAAATGAATCAATTCTATTGCAAACAGAATGATGCAGAACAATCTGTAAGAGGAACAAATTAAGTAGTAAAACAACATTATATGGAGAGTATTATATAAACCAGAAGATGCAGTCTCATGGACTAAAATAAATATACACATAGAGAATACTCAACTTAAAAATTTTAGCTAAGTTTCATTTTTAATTCCAATTTTCTTGTCAAATCAAAGATTATTTAGCTATCAAAGGTGAAGGAAAAAGGTAAAGAAGGTTTCTCACAAAATACAGAATTTAGCATATACCCAGCATGCTCCAGCAATTCCGTAGCACTACTGGAATTTCCTACTGTTTTGAATTTCAGACACTCCTAACTACTAGGCATTGTTAACTCTAGGGTTTATCTGACAGATCTACCCAACCAAAGCATAAAAACCTAAGCATTTAACTTCACTTTCTCCTTCACAAAGTCCCTTTAGAGGCTCAGTACTTGTCACTCCTACCTTTTCTCTGATTTCCAGAGCTCGCTTACACAACGGTTCTGCTTCTTTGTACTTTCCCCTTTTACCATAGAGTACTGCAAGATTGTTAAGAGTTGCTGCCACCTGTCAACAGCAGAGAAACATTAAGTGCACTGAAATCTGCTGATACAAATAATTAACAAATGAACACATCTGCAAGGCATTGATATTACCAAATTTTCCATGCACAGGATAGACCTCTTGAAATTTGTAAGTGAAGAAATAATTATTATTTAGAAGAAAGAAAATTATTATTTAGAAGAAAGAAAAACCTAAATCATTAATTTTGCTTCCTTTGTGGAAATGTCATTTAGTGCACTTATCTTCACATGTTCTTCTCTTACAAAGGTACCTCTCAAATCTGCACTTTCACTTTGAGCTGCCCTGCGTTCCACAGGCCACAAAAGTATCACATGAATTTTCCAAATGCTTGATTTACATTTCATTTACAAGCAGTAGTAAATGAAAATCAGAAGTGCCCTCTTCAATCTGAGTATAGTAAGTGATTTGAGTAAGCAAAAATCTTTCTTCACAGATTGATTTCCCACAAAAAGTCCAGGCAATCCAAAATCAAGGATGGGCAAGTTATTTATGGTGAAACAGCACTGAATAGAATGTGGCCTCCTACCTGTACTGTTTAAAGAAAAGCCAGTTCTTAAAATCTTTCCTGTTGAGTTTGATATTAGAATTAGCTGAAAAAAAGTTGAGTGAAAAACAAAATAAAATTATGATATTGCATGTATACAAACCGCTGGATGATCTTTGCCCAAAGTCTTTTCACGGATGGCCAAGGCATCATTCAGGAGATTTGCTGCATCTTTGTATTTGTTCTGGTCTCTGAATTGTAAAAAGATGTAATTAACACTGGGGATTCAGGAATGAAAAATCATAAATATTAAGCTGAGTTCACTACTGACCTAAAGGTGCTACTACAAAAGAAGAATAACTGAGAATATATTCATAAATTAGGAAGTAGAACCCTGAAGCCTGTAACTGTAAATAGTTTAGTAGTTGAGGACTACACTGGACATGTACAATTTCTACAGTGATGTCCAATTTCTACAACTAGAATACCCTGAAGTAGGTAATCAAGACATGCCCCCTCAGTAGACAAAAAAAACCCCAAATGTCAAAACGAGCTTCATTCCCAAAGCAAAGGTATAGGCAAAAATACAACAACTTGTTTGACTTTTAAGTATAGGGAGACATCCAAGTATTTTAGGAATTTATTGAGGATTTTAATAAAAATTTTAAAAGGAAAATAGAACAGGGAAAAAAACCTTGAAAAGTCTGAACGTTAAAAGGTTGGAGCCAAATACTAAGTTTTTATTTCTCTGGTATTTCTCTTTGTCAGTATACAAACCTGTACACCAAAGCAAGTATGTTCAGCATAGTGGCAACATCAGGATGGTCATGACCTGAAGTCTTCTCCAGATCTTCAAGAGCTTGTTTACAGAGAGGTACAGCAACCTCATATCTACCCTGGGAAGCATACTGGATAACAAGATTATGGAGGGTCCGTAATCTTGCTGGAATTTCATAGCCACCTTGTTGGGCAGCAGCTGCTGCACTGCTGTGCTGCTGTTGAACTGAAAGAAATCCACAACATTTCAATGTGTATAGAAGATTACTCTAAATAAAGCATCTCACATGAGTGCTTAGTGGCACAAAATGAGACTCACTGAATATTATTTCTTCAATACACAGAATTAGCAGTAGCACGTACTTCACAGGAGTCAGGCTGTTTTCAACAGTGACAGTGGAAGTACGACTGTTTTATTCTTCACATCCTGTCCAGTATTGTAGTACTATTATTTTTATAATTCTCATAGTTCCAAGGGCTAAATGTAATAAACTAATGAAGAAAGCAGGAAACCATTTTGGCTCAGCAAAATGGCAAGATTATATAATAACTTTGCACTTAATATTGGTTTCATGTGGAAAGGAACACTAACATACATAAGCTGAATACCTGCAGAAAAGCTTTTTCCCTATTCTTCTTCTCTAAACATATTTTTTTTTGTTTTGTTTTCCTTTGTTTGCTATGCCAAGGAACACTTAAGCTTAGCACATAAAGGACTGAAACACCTTGGATGCCAGAAATAACAGCTGCGAGACAAAAGGCCCTGAGTCAAAGTCAACCTTTAAGTTTTACTCACTAACCCTCAAGCTTAGCCACTTATTTTCCAGTAGCTCCTAACCTTTGGTTATTGCAACCCTCACTCTCCCATTGCCCCCAAAAATGTACTACTCCTTTTCTCTTCACCTGACCAGTTTCTGAGATTTACAATATTCCGTCTTGTTCATTTTCATTAAACTCTAGAGAACAAGTTAATCATTCTCTGAGCCTGACTTTATTCTCTCATTTTTATTAAGCAAAAACCACTCTCGCAGAAAGTGGAAGCATTTTTATGTCAGTGGGATCACACAAGTCCAAGTCTATACCCAGAGTCACTGCCTGTCAAGGCACTGAAGAATTTCAGCATTTTTTTTGGAAGGTCAGAGGAATCACTGACATGTCAACTTTGTCTTTTGCAAAGCAAAGTAATGGAGCTTTGCCTCTCAACCTTCCTACTACAAAATTCTAGGGAAGCAAGGATGAGCTAGGAAGGAGTTCATGACTACTGCAAACTCTTCAAGCCTTCCCTTCAGTGCTGGCTGTGGATAGCTTTACTATGCTGACAAGAATGCAGTGTACCTTGTACACACGCCCAAAAGGAAATCTGAAACCGCTGATTGCACTGGTGGGTCCCTTCAGACATTTTCCCTCAAGTCATTTGTCTGGTAAGAACCATTGTGCTCCCACCACACTGCACTGACTCCACAACATCAACATGCCCTGTGTTTGCAAACATACAAAATCCACATCCCACTAAGCAGAGCTTATTTATCTACAAAGAGCTTTTTTCAATCACACTACCAAACATCTACCTCAAGTTCCACAGCATACTCCTCAGTCCTGCTCACCTGAAGACAAACAATGCTTCCACAATTAGTATTAGAACTAATGCAGACAACCTTAGCAAAGGACAAAAGACTGTATGAAAAAGATTTCATACTGAAACCTGCCACAAAAAACTCAAATCAGATAATTAAAAAGGTCATTAACAGAATTCACTCTCTGGTCAGAATCTGCCTCAATCACTTGCAACTAACAATTCTGAGGCCCCAAAGAAAGATAACGGGTGAAATTCTGAATTTAAATCAGTCTGAACTTCACAGCAGCTAGTAAACTCTTAAAAAACCTAGGCCCCAGTTCTGTACATACCAATGTACAGAATGTATATCAATGAGTGGATTCCTTATTCTCACAGAGGCATTCACCACTCCAGCTGTGTTGCAGAGATCCCCAAGCACGGATACATTTTTGTAAAGTGCATCTTTATATTCTGCACTGCAGAAACACACCAGAAATGTAATCTGAAGTACACTTACTTCCTTGTCCTTGGTCATCTTCATCATTGGGAAACAGATCATCCAAAGGCTCTTTGGTGGAATCTGTATCTTTATCCTCCTACAGAACAACCCCAAACCCAACAAATTAAATCTAAGGCATAAGAGAACAGTTAAGTTAATCAGAAATGTTAAAGAAAACCCCCACATTCAGAATTGACAAGAATAACATTTCTCACTGAAGTTTTATAAAAGTCTTATATTTTAATGTATTTACACACTCTGTGCCAAAACAATACAGGACACCTTCAGAAGGGCCAGGAATAGAAATGAGTTCTCCTAGATTCCAGTCTCAGTTTCAGCACACAAAAACACATTTTCCATTCTCACAGAACCACTAGGTCTCATTAAAGTACCTACTGAAGAGTAAGCACCACTCAGTACAGAACTGTCCATGGTACTATTCTTAGTCATAAACACAGTTATAGTTGGACAAGGGAGAAGCATAAAGAGACATCAATTTCTGAGTACTCAACTTTTGCACAAATAATAAAATCTTGCAATTATAATCTGGAAGGCTCAAAAACCAAAAAACAAAACAAGAACACTTGAAAGGAACCTAATTTCCAATAGTTCCATCTGGATCCATATTAATTTCTACACAATTCATCAGTTTAAAATTATTTTAAGCATCCAAAGATCATTTCAAATGTAAAATGAAGAGACAGACCATTTCTCAGTTCTGTTTCCTAAATGTTGAGCCTACACAATATAAATAGTAGAAGTTCTCAGAAATCAGGAGTTCAGTAAGGAGAAAACCCTGAGCCAGAACATTCTTACTTTTCTGTCTCTCCATTCAACACCCTTTTCCAACTGCTCCAAAAAGCCAACTGCTGCTGTTGGCATTCAAATTCAATGATGGCAGAGCAAGGGCACTGTAAAACCAGCAAATTGATGGGACTACATCTCAGATGAGACATTCATAATTTTAAATGTTGATTCCAACCTCATACTGAGTCTATACAACTATTTCAAAGGCTAGAAACAGAGACTGTCCATATGGTTAGTAAAACTATAAAGACGCTTGGCTTATTTGGACTCTATTTGTTATTAAACTTCAAATAATGGAGCAATTTAATTCATCTGCAGAGTACAGTCTGACAATACAGCACTTCACAATCCCAATATTCCCTCCTCTGCCCCTTTTTTGAACAGGCTTCACTGGCAAATCCATCTACAAATACCAAGTCATAGAACAGCACTGAAAAATCCTGAGTGCAACTGACCAAAACAACTCTCACCACATACAATATGTTAAAAAGAATTAGTCAAGAAGTCAGTTAAGCATGACTAAATCACACCCATTTTCAACCATTAAAATTACTGAAATAATTAGTTATGAAAAATTGCACTTTCCAAGACACCACTGAGAAGATCTGAACACGCAAAATTAGATCCTTCTCTACAGTAGCACCTAACATAAGGAAGCAAATAAAATTATAAAATGGAGGGCAAATAAATCAGAAGTCTTTTAAAGTAATGAGTCCCTTTTGTAAATTAAAGTTTTATCCATTTTCTCTCTGAACCTCAGAATACATAACAGAATGATGATCACAGTGTCTGGCAGATGGTCCTGAAAGGAGATTCAATAACATCTTACCCTTGCGTAAAATCTCAACACATACAAAAGCTATACAGTGATTTCACAAGACAAAAATTAAGTACTTTTCCTGCAGTCAAAATAAGCCAAGCCCTCTAGGTATTTAAAATGTCTCACAGCTTAGATTTCTCATTTATTTTAACTGCTGAGTTTATAGAAGTGAGATTTTTGCTTTGCTTCAGTTCTTCTTTTTAAGTTACTAAATGAGTATTTATCTATTCTGCTCCTCATGTATTTTATTATCCGCAGACAGTAGAATATATACTCTCTTAAAGTAAGAATGAACTCTCAGAATCATTCTGCAAACTATGTGACACTAGTACAAGGTAGTATTTTCATGACAAATGTATCTAAGGGACAAACAGAATGTTATTTCTTGTTAAATGGGCAGATTACAACACATGTAAATGTAAGGCGCTTTTACTGTTTTATATGGAGGTACTTACCGATGGTGAAATATCATCGTCGTATTTTTTTAATTGATTCATAAATTCTAGATGTTTCTTTTCTTCCTCCAGCTGAGCCACAGACTGCTCACTCTTCTGTAGTTTCTGCTGTGTGTTGGCGAGTTCATCCCGTAGCCACTGATTCTCCTGGCATAGCCGGCGAACCTGAGCCCGCAATTTCTGCTTCTCTGACTCCACTGCGTTTAAGTGATTTGACAAGGCCATCATTACCTGAAAAGCAGAATGTGCCACATGACATACTTCCCCTAGAATGCACTCCTGTTCATAACATACAAGGCTTTCATTATTTAAACCTATGTCAGCTGAGAAATCGGGTAAATATTCCCATTCCTCTTCTTTTAGATATGGTTCTCACTTGTCCTCTAAACCTTTTTACCATTTAGAATGATTTAGGTTGGAAGGAAAGATCACCTCTTTCCAGCCCCCTGCCATGGGCAGGGGCACCTTTCCACTAGACCAGGTTGCTCAAAGCCCCACCCAACCTGGCCTTGAACACTTCCAGGAACAGGGCACACGTTCCACTACCTCACCACCTTCACAGGGAAGAATTTCTTCCTACATACAATCTAAACCTACTTTCTTTCAGTTTGAAGCCACTCTGTCTTGTCCTATTACTACATGACCTTTGAAAGTCCCTCTTCATCTCTCTTGTAACCCTTTCTAACCCTGGCTTTAAGATTTCCTTGCAGCCTTCTCTTCTCCACCTCTCTCAGCCTGTCTCCAGAGCAGAGGTGCTCCAGCCCCTTGATTGTTATCATGTGCCTCCTCTGGACTTGCTCCAACAGGTCCATGTCCTTCCCTTGCTGGGGTCCCAACCTAGGGGAGCTCTTTACTAAATAATTGCTTTCCATGACACTATCAGAAGTTAAAATTGTTTCAGAATTCCCTGAACATCAAATATAATCTTAAAATACATGAAAAATTAGAACTAGATTACTGAACTGGAAATCTTTGTTCCACTAACATAAAACGGAGCAGTAATACTTTCAACTTGCAGGATCACAAAAATAACTCAAGAACTAGCCAAGTTCTAATTTAGCACCTTCCAGACAAAAACGGGATTTGTATACATGCTTATAGCTCCTAAAGATGAACACCTCAGCATAATGCTAACACTTCAAAGAGATATTTATTTGACTGAGATCTGCACGGGCAACTTAACACACAATTTATAGATGCACTTTATGCTACTAACCATAAGCTTGAGAGTGCAGACTTTCAAACACAGTCACATTAAGGGCAAAAAGTAGAACACCCATAAAAGCAGCTTACTTGGACTGAGGTTTTTTTTGCTGAGCAAAGTTAAATGAAAAAGGAGCTTATTAAGTGAAAGCCAAACACTACCAGCAGAAGATATTCTCCCTTCACTGTTTATGCAATCTCCCACTGGCACATGTAGAACAGCTGGCAGCAGTCCCAGGATGTACACCTTGCAAGAATGGACCACTGGTGATAGTACAAATCTTTCAGATCTGTTAAGACATCCCCAGGTTACCAGTATTTCATCTCCTCAAGTTCATTTATTAAAAAAAAAACAAAACCACAAAGTTATCTTTAAGTGGTTTTAAATTAAGTATTTAATGGGAAACAGATGGTATCCTTAGCTGAAATTTCAGGTATCAAAATATTCACTAGAATATTTAGAAACTAATTTTTCCTATAAAGGTAAGGAAAACTCCAGGTATAATTTCCTCATACCAGTCCAAAACTCCAGACTTCAACACCTACTTATTAACATATTTTTAATTACTTGCTCAATTCAAATAGTGGCATTTATATAATGAGAAAGCATATTTAGGAAAATTCTGGTAATAGGGTCAATGTATTCACTGAAGAAGCCACAGTGCAAACTAAAATATTTTGTAGCCTTACTCACTAGAATTAACTAAAAGAAAAGTCTGATTACTTCTTCAGCAAACTTATTTTCATTTTCATGGAAATAACAAATCACCAGACCTACATGCATGCCACAAAAAACATCTATTTCTGTATCTTAAATTTAAAAATTAAAAAAAACCCCCAAAATTACATTGTTACAACTCAAAGCATTCAGGAAGAGTAACCTTATCAGGTCTTAGAGCAGAAGTTTGAAGTGTAATTGGCTTCCTAACAAAGGCAGCAAATGCAGACTTTTTTGGCTCCTCACCACTACCGTTCACAAAGCACCACGGGAGGCAAACAAGGCAGGAACATCTGCAGCTGAGGTTCCTGACAGGGTCAAGAATCAGAACTGGCTTCTCAGAGTCCTAATACTACATACAAGTTACTCGTTCACTTGCACATCTACAAACAACCATTAAAGGTAACTCAACTACTGGAGCAATTTTACTCCATGTATCTTCTAGCACTTTCCTCCTATACAAGGCATCAAAGTGGGTACAATATACACAATATATACACTAAGGCCTGACAGGTTGACCAGGCCTTCTAATTTTCCTGTCTGATAACGTACATTTCATTCTCTCAGTCTCAATTCACCATGATCCAATGCACACAAATTCCAGATCACCACACAGTAACAGCTCAATCCAGAAGAGAAGTCTGTGCAGTTACAGACCAACAGAAAGCCTATTTTAACTCACTGGCATTTTCAACTCATCTGCAAACACTCTGCCATTTTACAGTGATGACTGTCATATCACATCATTTCAGGTTTTTGACTTAGTACAAAATATCATAAAGCTGTACTGTAAATACAGTCCTGACAACCCAATAAACATACAACTTTTCACTTTTCTTCTGCAGATGGTATCTTCATTGACTAAGAGTCCACAGAAATTAGCTCAGAGTCCTCTCTTTAATGCATCAGTCAAAGTTGTTCAGATTCTGTATCAGGTCTTAAACTTTAAGATGCTTTTAGTTTCAATTTTGATTTAGTAAAATGTTCAATAAACATTAAGAGATTCTTAAGCTCTAAAAGCATTGTATTACTATAAAAAATCTGAGTCAAGGGAATATAAACATGAATTTAAGGCTACACCAAAGCTCAAAGACTGGAGCAAATACATTTATTATATGTGTGCTTGTTTGAGACCTTTCTATGCCATCTTTTAGAGTTAAAATGCCACTGCTCAGTTCTTGAGCTGCTCAAGTATTACCTGCCTAATGCCTAATGTGGAAAAGTCTAAACAGAAAATGTTACTGTCTCACTGATGTCAAGTGAAGCCCAGTCATGAGTTTCAGTTCTTTAACACTAACCCCATAATTAGTTCTATAACACAGCACAATGTACAGTAACTACCTCTATTAATAACAGCATCTTTTGTCCATTATATACAAGAATAACATACATGTCCCAGCATATTACTAATATCTGGGGAAAAATGTCTGAAATGCTTCATTTTTACCAGAACTTTACCTGTGCTTCACTAAGGCCAAGCTCCAGCATTTCCAGTGACTTTCGAATCATGTTTGATTTTTCTTCAACCAGATTAGTTTCATCATCTTTCTTCAAACATTTCAGTGTTTCAAGTAAGCTCTGTAAAATTGAATTGTGTTCATTCTTCAGTGCCTCTAGTCCATTAATAACTTGCTTTGTCTTGGCAATGATTTCATCTTGAGTAAGCTTCTCCAACTTCTCTTCCTTTAAATACACCATTGTGGACATGTTTTCATACATTCTGAAATGGAAGAGTATGCTAGTTAATACAAAAGGAAAAATAAAATAAGCATGTAAATCTATAAGTGAATAATGTCTGAAATGTATATTCAGAATGCGATTATATTTGTGAACAACTTTTACAATGTTTCGTGTCTGAGTTCAAACAGTTTCACATTTTCCAGTTTCTATTTCCAGATTTAATATTAACACTCATTGATAAACCAAAAAAAAAGCACATAATGAAACACAGACTATGATGTGGCATTAGAATTTGTAGCAACTGCTGAGGAACAGGGCTGCATCTCCAAGATTCTGGTTTGTGAAAAAGCAAAGTAGGTGGTGTATAAAACACATACTATAATAAATATAGCCATTTGCAGATGTCACTGTAGTTATCTAAAAAAAACCCACACAAAATGGAGCTTGAGGAATTTGAAGAAATATCACCCAGCCTTCTGAAAGAGTTCATCAGTCAGTCATGAGAAAAGTCATCTTTCTCCTGTAAAAAGGTAACACCAGCCTCATCCTTTCCCAAGGACTACAAAACCTCTTGCCACTATGTATTTTGAACATCACAACTACCCCCTAAGTCAACTTTAATTCATTATTTCAACTCTACTCTGAACACAAAGACAGTCAATTGCCTATAGGTCTAGATACAGCTGTTTTGATGAAGATGCAACACCTGTCTCATGCCAGAAAAAACAGTTTTATAGTACAACTCTTGCAGTGAGAATCATTCCACTGTGCTATTTTATCAGTATCTAATGCATTACACTAAAGATAGTAAATTTCTGGATGCTTGTCAGCACATCCACCAAATGCAAATGAAGACCCAAAAAGTTTAAAAACTCACATACTCTATCACACATGCTGTAACTGAACTGACAAATAAGCTTATAAATGTAAATGTAAAGAGAAGACAAACAAACTGTTTCACCTTCTTAAATGTCACCAGAAAAATGTTCTATAATTAAAATGAAGACTTGAGAAATTACTCCTCTATACCTCAGTTATTTGAGCCAAGAAGTATAAATTAGAATAAAATAGGAAAGATTTTTCAAAAGCAATAAATTATTCTATCTATGTGAAGACACCTGGGTAAGTATTGACAAACTAACATTTAAAATTAATTAAAAGTGTATTAAAACTTTGTACTACAAAAGCTAGTCTAATTTTAGGAGAAAGCGAAATAAATCAAGTCTTGAATTAAAACTGCTGTAAGAAGATCCATATATGCACATCATGACAACAGCCAGAGGATGTGCTCATATGCTTTTGCATTATATTAAACATAAAAGGCCACTCTTTCTGTTTATATGTACTCAAATTACCTCTCTGTGATAATCTCCTGTAATACAATACCCAAAAGGCATAGCCACTTGTTACCAAACAAAAGCTGTAGAGACAATAGGGGTTTTTGTAATAATCTATTGTCTGAAAACACAGAATTTGGGGAATCATGAACTTCGTTTTACCCAGATTTAATACAGTAACTTCATATTCACAAATAAATCAATATGAAACATATAAATCTGTATAAAGCCAACTAATCTAGCATGGCGTAAGAAACTAGCCCATGAAGACCTGATGAGGAGAATGATATTTACACACTTCCCATTTCTAACCTGAGATCTATGACCCAGAATGCTTAAAAAAGCAGTTTTAAAGTACAGACTCTCTGAAGTTGTGTAGAAAAATGAACTGCAATTTAACATGGACCAAATTTGCAAATAAATGCTTCTAACACACAGTCATATATGAAATTGTTATGGATTATCAGCACACAATTCAACCCTAATTAGCCCAGGCACACTTTCACAGCCTCAATTAACAATTTCCATCCTGAATGCACAGAACTGAACTTTCAGATATCTAATGAAGTGACTGTGTATTTTATGTGATCAGAGATAGCAGCAACTCCTGCATGCCTCAATATTCTGTCATTTTACAGCAAAAATGAAAAGCAGATGTTTGCATACATATATGTAATGCACATATAGATACTGTCTTTTAAAAATTACACATTTTAAACACTTCAGTAGAAATAAAATTAATTCTAAGTGATGAATACAGATAAATTAACACCCATAAATTAACAGATAAATTAACAGGCCCATAGTACTGGCTGAATACACTGAAGCTGCAACTATGGATGGCTTAGCCAGCACAGCAGCTTTTGAAGAGAGGAAAAGCAGGTTTAAACACGATGGGGCAAAACCACACTTACACCATCCCAGCAGCAGACCTGCTTTATGAATACATTTCTCCTGTCTCAACCCAGTGCCAGATTTTTTTAGCTGCCTCATTCCAACCTAAATGCACCTAAAAGCTTCCAGTGCCTCTGCACTACCAGCACAAGGGATCTACTGGAGCTGGAGCCAAGCCAAAAGCTGCATCCAGACACAGACTGACATGAAGGTCTTTGCAGCCTCCCAGGGATTCTCAAGTCTCCTCTAGTGAACACTGTTAGAATCCCAATCTCTTCCACTGATAGGAAAGGAATAAATCTTTTGGGATAAGTTTTGAGGGGTGTCTGTTGGTGTTCAGTTTTATAGATTGTGCTTGGTAGAATAATTTAGGAAACAGGAGGATAATAAACATATAATTTGTCCTGTTATCAAATCTGACTCTTTGTAGGAGTAAAAATTTATGAATAAATATCTAATAGCCTTTAAAGGTAGTAAGTGAAGATGTGGTCCTATGATGATTTTTTTTAAATGTATTTTACAAAATATTATTGCTTGTTCCCCATATTTGAATACATAATCATGTAACTGGGGATGTCTTTGTAAAGGGCAAGGACTTGGATTCAATGATCCCTGTGAGTCCTTTCCAACTCAGCATATTCTGTGATTCTGTAAATTAGATTTGAATATCCTGAGGCAGCAAACATCACACACAGGAAGCAAACAAATGAAGTTTGTATGCAGGATGTATACAGAGGAAAGGAGACAAAACCTAGCAAGCCTTTCTATTGTCACTTCTCAAAAAATGTTAACTCTTTCTTCCTATACATTTTCCCTACAGAAAAAAATAGTGTAGGCAGAGGCTTCTCAAGTTCCTATAAGTTTTTTCCTGCACTCCACTACACTGCAAATTTTAACTGGGCAGGAATTCTAGATTCAAATACTAGTTTTTAGCTCAGTGTACAACTGAAAACAAAGCAAAGAATTAAGATGTACAAAGGTTTATAAAACAGAATTTTGAATGAGGACAGAAATATGTAATGCAGCCAGAGTTACAGGTGCACTAGCTGGCCTAAGAAATTTACCTATTATATTAAGTATGTGTCTGTGTAGATATTGAATATAATCCTCCTTTTTAGTGATATTATTGACTATGCTGAAGTCCAAATCACTTAATGCTTTCCAGCTTATAGAAAAATGAAGTCACTGCCTTAAACCACACAAAAATTACTTAATTTTGACAGATCAACATAAAAAGCCCTGCAACACCTTCTACTAAAGAGATTTCCACAATATTTTGTAACATAAGCTCAAAACAAAGAAATGGGCTGAGAATAGCAAGAGTCTGAACCAAAGAAAGCAAAGCCACTGGGATAATCTCATAATATACAAACAACTTAAGTAGCTGTTATCTTTAATCAGTTTAAGTATTTTGTTATTCATAAAACTTTCAAACCAACTACACTAGTAATGCTGACATCACAGATTTCTGCCTAAATTCTTCCACAGACATATACATATCACAGCCAGCTGCTAAGATCTCCAGCTCGTATTTAAAGATCTCTTACAGAGTTTTTCATACTCAGCTGCTTTTAAAGAAGAGTTGGTTTCCTGCAGATCACCTCAAAATATTCTTGTGCCAAAACATGCCTGAATCCCTCTTTGCATGAGAAAACTTATCAAGGAAGAATTTAATTCTAAAAACCCACAACATTTTTTTCCTTGACTAAAGATTAGCATGGATCCTAAAAACAAATAAATAAAACCATTCTTATTTTTCTTGTTATGAATCCCTAAAGACTTCCCCTCTCTGTATTGATATTTTTATTATTTAATGGGTTTCAAGTACTAAAAGCTTGGAAGATAAATTTTTAATGTACTTAGAATCTGATCAGAATTTTAAATAAATAAATTATAAAACCCCCAAGTCTAAACTGCTTTGTCAAGCAAAAGTCTCACTAAACATTTTCTGTGAATGTACAGCTAAAAGGCAACATAGCTGAAAATGAAACAATAATGTGTTTGCATATAAAAAAGAGTCAATCATCTTCCCAAGAGTAAAAGCTGCTGCAAGACTGGCTCAAGCCATACCTAGGGGCTCTGTCACCTACATGCACTGCAAATTCCACAAAGTTACAATGAAAAGTTAAACTAATTTGATCTTTTTGTATCTCTAATAGGGACCTAACAGTTCACTGTTTCCTAACAATAATCAGTCTATTCAAGGCTTTTAACCCTAATTTCACTCTTAGTTCCTCCTAATTAAATGGCAAGGTTCAGCATCCTACATCTGCCATGTACTCGTTTGAATTTTGTATGAGCTGCAAATTACAGGCCATTAATTCCCTGCTCAGAGCAAGAACACGTCTCATTACATCATGGAAGGCACCATCTTCAAATACTACGAGCTGCTTTAACTGCTCATCTTCATAATGTGGAAAACTACCTTCTCAAATAACCAACAAAACATTACAGGCTGTTCCGAGCACAAAACCAAACTGAGCAACAAAGGCAAGAGATGAAGAACAGTTTGGGAAGGACTGAGCAGTGTGTCAAACACTGCATTAGCCACACCCCTCCTTGCAGGCAGCTCAGCAACAGCAGAAATGACAAGGATGAATCACTCACGGATGCCTTTCATATGCTGAGAAAGGTATTTGTAAAAGCACTCACATAACAAACACACAATTTGGACTATATTGTTGTTATGGTTTTCAGTCAGAATCTCCAAGTCTGAAAGAACAATGATTACCTGTTGTTGTTTTTTACAAATTTAAGATGTTAAATTTCTCTTTACCTGTGAGACTATTTCTGCTGTCACAAGTCATATTCCCATAAGGAATATTTATTAGCTTTCCTTTTTTGTCTGATTTGCCTTCCTTTTGCTTAAAATGATCCCTTATAGTCAGGAATTTTGTTCCATTACATGATTTCTAAACTCCCAAAGGAAAGGAGCTTTTTCCTTTTGACATATTCAGGACTGCAGTTTTCCTGCCAGTGCTAGTCATCACTCTTCCCATCATCTATATTTGAATCTGCATAAAATAGAAAATCTGGAACTGCACCTGCAAACAGTGTCCTGCTGGAGGTCAGACTTAAGGCACAGTGGCTGACCCAGTTCTATAAACAGAACACTGCTGCACTTCTGCACTGCCTCGGGTTTCCAAATGTGGGAGCTCAGAAAGCACCTTCAGCATTTAACACACAGGTACACCAGCTACCTTAAAAATAACTCGGTGAGGACAATTAGCAGCACATTCTGGAGGCTGTAAATCACTGACCAGAAGCAGGTAAGAGGATGGAGTTGCATATGACCTAACAACCAGTATTAAGCTACAGACAAACTCCCCCTCCCCAAGGAGAGTAATTTTTTTCTACCGATTACCAGATAGTAAGCATATGAATTTTTAAAAAATCTTACTGTGCTCCTCCTGCCAGCCTTCAATTCAGAGCTAGGCCTGAATGTAGAAGTCTGCCCTCCCACTTGGTTTAAAGTGAAGGTATGCTAGGTAAATAAGTGTAAAAAGGATATTTGTGGTCCTTTAATGTCAAGGGCACATACCCCAAGAAAAGCTCAGAATCACATCTGGAATTTGACCTACAGCCTTAACATCACAAAATGTCTGGACAAACACTTAACCTTTGCAAAGTTTTGACATTTCTAAAGGCAAGCCCAGAGGTTTCTGAAGCAATGCATGGGACATTAACAATAAGTAAAGGACAGATTGACTAAAAGAAGTAAAACAAAAAAAAAAAAAAAAAAAAAGCCTTGAATACTGGCAGAAATTTCCACATCTCCAACAAGGCTGTTGCTTTTCTCTTATGACTGCCAGGAGCAGCCTACTCTCCACATGGCAGCAGTGGGAAGAGGCTGTGTGGCCTCACGTTCTACCCCTGCAACACAGCAACATCCACCTCTGAAAAACACTGTCAGCCTCTAGGAAACCCCAATGGCCACCAATAAGCCCATGCACTGCATTAAACTATGTTTAAGTGAAGAGGATTCTGTACTTGTTAGCTGAAGAACACAGCTAAACAAGCTGTACATCTACCTTGATAAATCTTGGAATGTTTTAATGTTTAATGTAATTTTGAATAAAAATTAAAAATCATACCTTTCAGAGGAAATCTTCAGTTTCTTTGGAAAATGAAAAAATTATTATGGGGAAACGCAGACTAACAATCCATATTTGCAAAAAAAAAGAGATGATAGCAAAAATAGCTCCTATAAAATCCTCAGCAAGGGTGATGCTGACAATTCTCTTTGAGAAAGCACAAGCTAAGATGATTTGCACTGCTGAGAAAGTACAAGCTAGGAAGATTTGCTCTGCTGCAGAGTCCTTTGATTTAGATTTCTGAAGCATGATACTCCAGCACTAATGAACACTTTCTTAGAAATCATACCTGGATTCTTAAAGGTAACAAATTTAACACTACTTTGAAAAAACTACTTTTGCACATTTCAAAGACAACTGGCAAAAATGCCTTGAGAGTTATTTCAACCCTCAGCCTTCCTTCTTCTGTAGCAAGCAAACTATTTTCATGAAATTTATTACTTCCTGCTGGAATAGTTAATCAAATTAAAAGTCTGTATACAGTGTAAAAGTATTCAGTGACATAAATGCTTTCTTTAACTACATGGATTATTCTTCCTCTTAAAGAAAAGATTATGGTGTCAATCCCTTGACCGTACTGCACTGAATAAACACTGGCTCCTAGCTAGCATTTCAATTATCATGATACAGCAAATCTGTATCCTTTTAAGTGCAGACAATCCAGATGACCTGCCCATCTAATTCCAAAATCTCTTTTAGACTCAAACAAATCTGGAATTCCATAATGCTGCCAAATCCCATCTTGCTTTTCCTGTTCACACACTGCAGCAGACTGAGACCCTCAGATGATGTGACTGCCCCTTACACATTATTATACCTATTCCAATTATTTGTGTGAAAGGAATCAAGGGAAAGTATCCTCTTTTTTGCATATCTCATCAACTGCATTTTACCTTTCCAAAGGCCTAAAAATATAATGACTGAAACACAGACTAGCAACATATCCTAAAATCACTGTAGATTCTCTGAGAAGTGTTAGATACTACAATTGGTCTGGATGTATTATAAGCATGTAAGAGAAAAGTTAATTCTCTGTACAAGCCCAAGCCCTTCCAATATCTCAGATTTCAAATTAAACTGGATGGATATTAAGACCCTTCTGTGCATTTGTTATCACATCAAAGATTACTCTTTGTCAAAGCTGAAACAAGTCCAAAAGAAATTTGACAGGTGTGTGGGTCTAAGGCAGTTCCACAGACGCAGTCAGGAGCCCAGAGGGACTACACTAAAAGCCAGACTTTCAAGATGGTACAGCTTATAAACTCTTTGTTAATCAAGGCTAATATCTGTTACATGCTGGTGGTACATAACTTCCCTACTCAAAATCTGAAACAGCCCTGTGGCAAGATCCAAACCCCATTCTTTTCCAGAATCATAAAACTGAACACAACCTTCTGCCGTTTGGTACTATTGGGCAAAATCTAATGCTGTTTTTTTTTTAAATATAATTTTAGTTATGTTCATGGCATCTCTGAAGGCAGGCAGACTACAAATCTCCAAGTCTCCTACCCCTTGGAGCAAGGGAGTTGTCTCCTTTCTCTACCACTGTTGTGTCAACAGAAGCAGCGTCTGTTGGTCTCCTGCAAAGCAAGCACTTCTTAGCTTCTAATAAACACTTTCAGCCACCAATGGGTCTTGAAAAAGGAGAGCTTTCTGCTTTCCCTAAAACACTAACACAACATACCAGTTTAGGCCACAGGAGATTTGCCTTCTGCATATGACAACAAAGCCCACCTCACTGGATCACTTTAACAAAAAGATCATGACTGTATTAAGAGCAGTTACATAGAGACAGAATAAACTTACTTAAATTTATCAGAAGGCAGAGATGTAACCACTTAAAAAGTAGTTATAGTTACCTTTAATTATTAAAAAAATCTTGTCATAAGAATCAAAGATACAGCAGGAAAAATCTAGGCTGATTGTTCAAAAATTGTATTGTTAGTATAGCATTTTATAGCTACAAAGAAACGCTTCATAACTTATCTACTTTTAAGTAGATTGAAAGGAAATTTTGACTGTATTTTAAAATAAACACTGTCAAGAAAGTCTGAGTAACAGATCCATCATCACTATCAAATTACACAGTTTTTCCCCTCAATATTCCAAGAATCTGCATTGATTTTTTTGTGTGAAAATAGCACTTGCCTCTTCATGGATTGGCCACCTTGTGCAAACAGGTCTTCAATGAATTTTGATAAACGTCTTGATAAGGCTGGTTCTTGCTGGTGTGAGAGACTTTGATACTGGAATAGTGTCAGGGCACAAAGGATAAGAGAGGAAATACAGCAAAAATCTACCTGTCTTGCAATTTGAAGCTGTCTATAGAGTAAACAAAATGTTTTTTTCAGCTTGACTCTAGTTCTTTCACTTTGCATTGTTATTTTTGAACAAGAACTGCTTTATTGACTAATCAAAGTAAGCATCCATTTATGTTATCTATTTATCTAATCTCTAAACAGCACTTAAGTAGAAGAACAGGAATGTTCCCATCAAATCAGTCTTCCAGAATACATTAGAAATGCTATCAGCTTCCACTTACTAACATCAATTCTATTATCTTAACCAAATCTACTTTTTATAGAATACCATAAAGATCTAGAAAATGCATCCAGGAAGGGCAGAGAAGGCCACATCTTGCCTCTCATCACTGGATCCATGTGGGAAGCTCTGCTGACAAATTGCTGTGAGTACTGACTACAATGCTCTTACATGCTTGATGACATTGAAGAAAAGGGTTATTTGGACTGAAACAAGGAAAAAAAGCAATTTCTTCTGCAGACATAAAAGGAACATCCACTAACATTGTTTCAGCACACAGCAGCCTTTAGATTTAACAAATCCTTACATTGGGTTTTAAAGCTATTTAATAGCTTGCATTAAGATGCACAAACTGTCCAGTGTCCTTCTTCAAGCTTTAGGGAAAATATCTTCCTCCTGGCTTATCCTTCAAATAATTAAAAAAAAAAAAAAGCATAACCACTAACCCATTCTTGAAAAAAGACCACAGAAAAAGTTTTACAATTAACCTATTAAAGCATTATCCTTAATATTGAGAAGTAATTAATGTTAACCCATTCAATATTACATCAAAATCGGTACTTTCAATAGCAACTACCAGCTATGAGAATAATTTCTTTATATCTTACATATTTAAGTTCATAGAAAGCACAGCAAATGATACAACAATCTAGAAAAACAACTGCATATCACTCACTGTTTCTTACCTACCACTGCAGAGCTGACTTAACAAGGAAATGATTTCCAACTTACAGCTAAGTACTCCATAATCTGGAGGCCTTATTCTGATGTTCTGAACTCTCTTGGGTCAGGAGGTGCTGAGCAATAGAGCAGGCCTTAACCCAACACTTCACAAAGGCACCTTAACATTCTGTGCACTCACACCTGAGGACCAAACCATAGTTCCAACCTCTTCTCTAGTGATCTTTCACACTCCTGATTTACCTTAGCTAGTGTTGGGCACAGATTGTTCTTTTGGGACTCCTGAAATCCTCGCTGTGGCTACACCACTCGTGTGACAGTTCTGCCCACCCTGCTGCAGGACACCACTCTTCTGGTGGACTGACACAGAACCAGAGCACATACTAACTGAAATACACACAGAAGCCAGAAGTTTCATTTGAATACTATTTTTTAAACCATCTCACTTGGATAATCTGTTTTGAAAGCATCCCCCTCCCAAGGATGGCAGAACAGTGGCCTCCTAAAACAACCATGCCATTAAAAGCACCGTATCATGCGCTTGCAAGCATTCCTCCATGTGCAGCCAGACTACAGGCTGCAATACAAAAAAGGAAAAGAAAAAACAAAACTCAGCAGGCATATTTTCTAGCTATTTGTTATCCTAACAAATGGGTGTGGATCAAGATTCAATGGCCACACAAAGTACAAGCAGTCACTGTAATTCAAACTCCATCAACTGCTGCCTTCAAAAATGGGCTGTGCATCTTTGCTCTCCACCTGCATTCAGCACAAATTCCAAACCCAAGATACTTTTCTTTAGTTAAACAATGCATTCCAATAGTAATATTTTAAGTGTAGGCTAAAATCAACATCCACAGTATGATTTTTTTCTTAAAACTCCTGGGAAAAAAATTGATACTGACTGAATAAAAAGTATTTAAAAGCAAAGTAACTGATTCATTAATCTGCCTTTATCTGGTTTCTGAACAATGGAAAGGAGATGTATTTAAGTAACAGCAAATTACTGAGACTCTGAGACAAAGTCATCCTGTGGTGCCTCGTCTTTTACAAAAGGTATAGAATGACTAAGAAATGCTTTAAAAATTAGGACATCTGGCTAAGACATCTATAAGTACCATAAGAAAACATTACATACATCTCTGTACATTTTCTTAAGGCTTGGGAGTGCCTACCAAGGACTACTATCATGTGTTCCAGAATGCTCCCAGACTAGAATCTTATGAAGCAGTTTTGTTACATCCTCTCTGTTAAACACAATTCTGCCTTACCACAGCCATAATCCTCAGGTTCACACATCTGATCTTCCCAATATACAGCATTCCTCAAAATTAACATGTCTTTCTGGGGATTCGTTCCCTTATATCTCTAACAAGACCTCTAAGTCACTATCATATAAGCTAACACACTGCCAATCATCATGACTTCTGCATCCCTCCGTGTTTCAATACAGTAATATTCATTATACTGAATTGGACCACTACATCCAGGAAAATAGCAAATATAAACAGCAGCACATTCTTTTATTTTCCACACATTACTGCCTTCTATGTCCAGAGGAACTGAGAGACAGAAACAGCCACTGAATCATCTGGTCTGGCTTCCTGCAAACACCAGACTATGAGCACTCTTTCACTTACCAAGGCTATGGATAGATATCATAACCTGGCAATGCTCCTCACCCAGCCACACATTTCATTCACATTCCTGTCCATAATAAATCAAAATAAAGGTATGTGCCTTTTACTGTATTATTCTACTATCAGAAGTGAGGGGACAGAAAAGAAGTTTCTTTTCAGTTCAGGCCATAAACACAACTAAAATACACTTATTTCCCCAGACTGCCATACAGCAAGCTGTGTTGATGGAACGAGGACAAGGGAAAAAGTAGCAGGACTGTAGAACTACACAAACCAGCACTGACATTGAAGAACATTTCATCCACATTCCTAGATTCCTATTCTATCAACAGAAACATTATAGGAGGTTGCAGTCCCCCTCCTAGCTCAAAACTATAACCTCCCCTATGTCCTCACATATTACCAGCCCACTAGTTGGATTAATCTGACTACACTCTGCCACTGTGAGGGAGAGATGAAACCACTTCTTTCATCAACTCTCCTCCCTTTAAACACACACTAAATGTGACTGGGAGCTGGGGGAGAGCAGGGTGGAACATCCAGGTTAAGCACGTGAACAAATGAAACATTGAAATCGGGGATATACTAAAATCCACTCAAGTCAACAACAGAAGGGACCACAGAGTAACAGCAGCCAACAACAGAAATGGAAGCTGCTCAAGCCAAAAGAGAAAGACAAACTGTGGCTTTCCCACACTATTCAGGCTGACATTGTTTGATAAAGGAACATCCATAAAAACACTTAATCTTAAAACAATATTCTATTTAGAAAAACAAAAAGAAAGCAGCAGAACCACACCAACACACACCCTGCTCCTCCCTGCCAGCCCCTAATCTGTATGACATGGTTTGCAAATCATTCAGCTGTACTGTCAGCTGGAAGGAGCAAACTCAAGATAGAGTGCAGGAATGCAGCTACTGCAATCCTTTATGAAGCTTAAAACCACCACCCTCTGCACTGAGGAATAGCTCATAAGTTCAAACCATAGCACATAGCTGCCAGTAATCTTAATTTTTTGTTAACATTAACAACTACATACAAACACAGATAAGAATGAAGATAATTTATCCGGTAACTCTGAAAAATATATGTATTGTCCTTTAAAAAGACGAATTTGTAGATACAACTTTTTAAGTATTATCAGACAGTTGGTTTATGTCAGACATTTCTTGAACTTCTGAACATTAATAAGTGGAGTGTTACCGTTTCAAATGGTTTGCTGGGGTACATCCCATAGTAAATGTAATATAATTAGCCACCACCCCAACTCTACAAATATGTCAGGATGCCAGTACTACCCACTAGATTGGTGACATCCTTTGTTCTAGTCACTCTAAAATGTAATAAAATCAGCTAGGTTTCTGATATAATCCCAGAAAGAAAACCTAAACATTATTAATTTGGTTTATGGTGGGCATTTACAAAATAATCAAAATATTAAATTGCTCACTTTTATGTCTATCCACAAAAGATATTTTACTGCTTTCACTTGTAAGGATGACTTGATACTAAGAAACCACATACAAAATATACCCATTTAAGCAGACAACAGAGGAAATATAAGATGGCATGATCCCATGTTTCCTCATTTTCAGCAAGAAACATGACAACAATAATTATTTGACAAACTAAATTCATTTTAACTCTAAATACATGCCAAAAGCCAAAATACAGCTTCCAGAGTAAAGATTGTTTCTTACTGCAGTTAAATAGCAGCATCCCTGAGAGAGAAGCTGGATTCAAAGAAACAAACAGTGATTAAAACACACAGATACTATTACTTGCATCTGTTTTATTAGCTGACTGAATCTGAAGAAACTATCAACTATCAGAGACTGTCTTTATACATTTAAAGAAATCAGCATCTCTAATGTTAACTCTGCTTTAGTGTTCATCCTTGTTCACACTCCCAAATATATTATGGGTACTAGAAGCATACATACAGCCTTCAGCCCTCGTGCTTGCCCTTTCAGTATGGCCTCTTATTATTAACTATGTTAATTGTCTAGCACAAAAAAGCCCCATGTATAGTGTCATCTCATGCCTGATGACTACAAAACACCTCATACAGAACCCTCTGGAAGTAATTCCTGTATCACTGAAAGCATCTGCAATTCTGGCTCTAATCCTCGTAATGAAGTGCCCAATTTAAATCCCGGAAGATGACGACAACAAATATCTCAGCAAATCCAAGTCAGAAAAAGGGCACCTTTCTCTAGTCAGGCATTTATTTAGTAGCTTTTCAAAGGAACCACACTTTCTTCTACATTCTACTTTCAGAAAGGAAAATGTTTCACTAAATAAAACACTGGGAAGACTTCATTACCTCAAAAACACCTGAAGCTGACTCTGACTCAGGCTAACTACTACAATGAGTTCTATTTTGAAGTCAAACAGGACTTTGTTTAGAGTGAACAAGGTGTCCCTGGCTGGTTTTGGGTACAATAAATACATCTTACACCTTATGTTTGTTATGCTTTTGCTTGAAGGAAAATCAGAGTTAACACTGAAAAGAAATGTTTTCCTAAACTTTGGTCAGAGTAAAACAATTAGAAATACTTTGGAAATATGAAATATTATGAAGGCTGAATTTAGAGAAAGCCTGTGGCTACCCACTTTATTGAGATGATGATGGAATTGGTCCATTTTTACAACAGTTGTGTCATACTGAACAACACCCTGGAGGCACACTGACTACAAAGAATGTTAATTTAACTAGACTTAGCATGCTTGTCCCCATCACTGTCCGTGATGCTGCACTTCAACAGTGAATACAAAAGTACACTTTGCTTATTTATGAATTTACCCAACTTTCTGTATTTTTTACTCCTCTTACGGAAACTTTATTTGACAAGTATTTGTACACTGAATTGAGTTTTAAAATAATCATGAGCTATGCAGCTGGAGAGATGCTGTTAATCCCAGAGTAAATTCAATTGCACGTCTCCCAGAGAAGTCACACAGAAGAAGAGATGAAAGAGTAACTGCACAAGCCCACATTTCAAGAGAAACAGAAGCTACATTAAATGGACTCAGAACAGAATATAAGGCTACATTATTTCCCCAAACCCCCAATTAAATAGGAGACATATGCAGATATGTATGCATACACAAAAAGATACAGAGAGAGAGAGAGAGATAAGTGTACTGTATGAGCAGCACATGAGTGAGAGGTCTCTGACATTAGCATGGCAAGTTCTCCATAAACACAGGAAGCAGCAATTGTCCTTATATGCCTTAAACATCTGTACAGTGTATTTTGTTCTATGTCAAAAACATTCAGATTGTGTTTGGGACTCCTGCACATTTAATTACGAATTATGTATGTGAGTCCTCTGTTGTATATTAGAGACCTTTTAAAATAATCCATTCCATTAATAAGGCATTATTAACCATATCATAGGAATTTGACAAACCATGAGGCTACTTCACAGGGCCTTTGGGGGGTAACTTTATTCTCTGTTTTAATTATATATGGTAGCAAGTAAAGGGAATCTGTGCACTAATTGCTGTTAGAATTTCTGACTACTGGAATTCTTCAGCTCCATCATCATCCTTCAGAAACATGAAGGCTGCCAAACTTGAACTGCAACATGATGCAGAAGTGATACTGCATTGATGAGCCAGTTTCAGGAACAGACAATTTAAATTCCCTGCACTTGCCCACATGCTTCTCCATTATGTGAAATGTCTACCTAAATGGAGCTGCCAGAATTCTCCATAGCTGTTCTAATTTCATGGAAAAGGTCCTCCTAAACCATGTGGTCACAAAAATAATTGCGCAAGTGACTTACAAGGTCTTCTGCTCAGCCTCACCAGATGGATCAGCTTTCTCTCTGCTGCCAGTAAATGCTGAATGTGTAACTTCCAATTGTATCTGTAATCCTAGGGTTATAACATCCTCTATCATGTTTCGCTGAAGCTTTGGAATTCATACTCAATTAAAATAAAGCTATCTTCCAAAAGAGTTTTAAACCAACTGTGCACTCGAAAAGGTGCTGCTTTCAGTTTAGTAGGGATTTTTTTTTAATCAAAATGCGAAGCAGTCTAAATTCTCAACAGCTCCTCTTTATCTTCCAATGGACACACTTTGTACATAAGTTTCCTATTTAAGTGATGAGCAAATGCAAAAGTGGAAGTGAAAGAGACAATTACTTTGCAGAGCAATTTTTGTTAAACCTTTTGTCAAGCACAACACAGCTAAAACTGAATCTTAACTGGTTTAGTTTCTTCTATTATGTCTAAACATGAAAGCATGTTATATGAATGACACTGGCTCACAATTTTGCTGTTCAAAGCAAACTATAAAAACAGACTTTTGCTTTTTCCTAGTCAGTTTTGTTTTCTGAGTCTGTATTCTGACTTCATGACCAGTATCTTGAGTACTGATACTACTTTTACATCATATCCATTAATGGAAATTACTTAATACAAAAAAAAAAACTTATTAAGAGCTCCATCACTGATTAGCCACCTTCAAAAGCCACACAAGAGTATTACACTAGGTGATGCCACATTGGTCATTAAAATGTGCTTCAATATGCCTAGAACACAGAATTCAATAAGTGTTAAGAACTTTCCTTATTCTGATTACATACAACTGCTATGCAGATCTATAAATACGGCATCTTGTTACTTAGAAATATCAGAAAGACAAAAGCAAAATGAATAAGGTTTTAAAGTGTCCTTCTAATCAATCTCTGCTCTAAAGATACAGTTAGTTATCAATTAAATAAATTCTATATTTTTGCTAGATTAACGCGTTTCTAACCAATGCTTGCCTTATTCTGGGGGTGCAGAAATCCAGGCAAGACCTGAGTCTATATGAATCGCCTCCGACTACAGCAAGGCAGGTGACCTACAATGTATAAATCCGGTCACTGTGTACAAAGCCCAGAGAAGACCTGTCCTCGCCTCGCCCTCCAGCAGCTCGGACCTGGCAGCGGCACAGCGCGGAGCCGGGGGAGCGCAGACAAAGCGCCGCACGCCCGGGGCCGCAGGCCGAAGCCTCCCCAGCCTCTGCCCGCTCCCTCCCAGGGCGGCGCCCGCCGCAGCACCGAGGGAGCCGGGAGAGGAAACGGGGACAAAGCCGAGCCGATCCCCATCCCCAGGCACGTACCCCTGCCCGCAGCCGAGCGCAACTGACAAAACGCCCCAAAACAGCCTCCCCAAAAAGCCACCCCGCCCTGGGCGCGGAAGGACGGGGCCGGCTGTCAGCGGCGGCGCCGCGGGGGCACCGAGCGGCCCGCGCAGCCTTTTGTTATTTGCGCAGCGGCGGATGAAAAGGGAGGGGAACTGAACGCCCCAGGCACCCGCACCCAAACACACACGCACATACACACATACACGCACACACACACACACACACACACACACACACACACACACACACACACACACACACAAACCCCGCGTCCCGGCCCTGCGGCTCCCCCCGCTCACCGCTCGGTGCTGCAGCTCGGGCGATGTGCGCAGCGCTCGCTGGGGCGGCGGGGGCCGCGCAGCCCGGGGCGGGGAGGCGGCCGGAGGAGGATGTCAGCGATGGGCGGGCGAAAGGGAGGAAGGAAAAGGGTTTTTTGGGGGGAGAGAGGAGCGGAGAGAGGGAGGGAAGGCGAGAAAGAAGCGAGTCAGCACCACGGCGCGCCCAGTGCTCCCCGCAAGGCGCTGCAGGGCCGCGGTGGTCGGCGCCGGCGGAGCGGGCGCTGACAGCTGCCGGCAGCCGCCACCACCGCCCCGGCTGCTGCTGCTGCGGCTGCGGCCGCCGCCCCGGTCCCGGTCCCGCCCCGCGCTCCCCTCCCTCCTTCCCTCCCGCCCCGCCTGACATGGCGGCGCCCCCCTTCTCCCACAAGCGCCCGCGCACCCTTCTCTCCCAGCGCCCCCCTCACGGCGCCATCCCTGCCCGGGAGCGGCGGCGCCGGGCGGGATGCTCGGCGCAGCTCCGGGCTTCAGGGGCATCCCCGAGGCTGCCAGTGCAGCCACGCTAAACCTCGCTAGGATTTGCCTCAAGTGGATGTCAGTGCAGAGCAGATCCCGGCGTTTCCTCGGGGCGCCCTGGGTGACACCGGGGCGGTTTCGCTCCACTGCTGATGCTCTTGGCGCTGGTTTGACCTACTCCCGTGGAGAGAAGTTCAGGGTTATGGTGACTGCAGGACTCGTGAAACTGATGTCCCCATCTCAGTTGGATGCCTCTGGGAAAATCTTCCACGCCCTTTAAAAAGGACATTGAGGTGCTGGAGTGTGTCCAGCAAAGGGCAGCAAGGCTCGTGAAATGTCTAGAAAACGTGTCTTATGGGGAATGGCTGAGGGACCCGAGTTGGTTTGGTTTCAAGACGAGGAGGCTCAGGAGGAACCTCATCATTCTCTGGAATAGGTTGCCCGGGGAGCTGGTGGAGCCACCACCCCAGAGGGGATAAGAGGCACCTGGATGTGGCACTGGGCAATGTGGTTTAGTGGTCATGGGGTTACAGGGGCAGTGCTGGGTAGATGGTTGAACTGGAAAATCATGAGGGTCTCTTCCAACCATGACTTCATGAAATATGCTTGAAAATCCCCGCAGTTTGCAACGGCTCAATGGAGCGAGTCACAGAGAAATAAGCTGAAGGAGAAGTACTGTGTTGAAGGTTGCCCACCACACAGAGCTCAGTGAGTGTTGCCAATATATTTCAATGCCTTCATCTCTGTTCTGCGGGGAAGTAAGTGAAAGGTCCCTGCTCTTACACATATTTATACATGAAAAGTAAGAGTTCCATGAGAACTCAGTGACACTTGTCACAAGAACTATTTATTTGCAGCTTCCAATTTCATTCCCACTCTTGCTAGAGAGGAAGGAACAGCCACAGTATTTTCATGTTATGTTCCACTAGTTAGACGTTAAGCCCAGAAAGGAAAGATGGAGGGAACTGAGGTATAAGATAGAAAAAAAATTAAAATAACCATTCAAAAACCCAAACAAACAAACAATACAACAAAAACAAAGACCCCCCCCAAAAAAAAACCAAGCACTCAAAACATTAATTATAGCAAAGCTGTAAAATGTACACTGTAAATCATCAGGGATTAGTGACAGCCTAACTTTATGAAAGAGTTGTATTGTGATGCATTATCACCTGAGCTCCACATAGAATAGAATAGCATTGTTCAGTGGAAGGGGACCTGCAATATGTACAGGGTGTGAATCATAACCTAATAGAAGAACATAGAGGTATAGTGGTAAATCAAAATATGCAGCCTCACCTAAGTGGTAATATTTAAAGTATTAAAGGAAAGCAGAGCTTGCATATGTTTGCCCTCATGTACAATGCTGAGCAAGTCTACAGAATAGATGTGAGAACAAGAGTCGGGTGAGAAAGCAAGGCTCCTAAGAATAAGCAGGAAGTCAGAAGAGGAATCAAAGCTAATGCTGTTGTCAAAGAGGCAGAAGAACAGGAAGAGTCACAGAAGCCCACAAGAAACAAAGCAAAGTTAGGGGAACATAGATAGTCTTCAGACTGTAAATACAGAGAATCATTGCTGGATTTGAAAAGCTGAGGGAAATAAAGTATACTTACTGAATTCCACTCTCTGATTGATATTTTACACAGATCCAGCTGTCCAGCAAAACCCAGTTTTGATACAAGTATTTCCAAGCAGCAGTTCTTGTATTCTTCATCTCAATTTAAAACTTTTCTCTGGCAATTTTATATTAATGGTTTAATTAACCACATTTTAGTTTTAACAGGCAATACAACCTAATTATAACAGTGTGAAATATCTCTTTGCACAGTAATACGAAAGGGGGAAAAAGATTGAAGGGCATTCCCTTACAGAAACTACATTTTAAAGAGTTATACCAATTGGTTCACAGGTTCAGAGTATTCTCATGAATATGCAAGAGCTTTAATTAAAAATAGAACATGCCCTAATTACATAATTATGCAAGAGAACTGATTCAAAGGAACCACTCCTGCCTTTTGAATAAACAATATTCATTGCTTTCTTCCTATCACACATTTTCTTTAAAAGATTTCCTGCAATTAGCTGCTTACCCCAGGGATATGAGCATCCCTGAACAAAGCAACTACTCCAGCTATGACCCTGATTCATAATATGCTGGCTAATCAAGTATATGCATCCTGGCAATTTCCCACATAAACAGCACACACTATAAGCTCTCTCCTGCAGGAAGGTTGATTAGCTCAATGGAACTATAGTGCAGTTTACTCCTCTGTGTTTATGGCACACAGCAGAAGCTAGACACAGGAGAGACTTGGTGAAGATGATTTTTCCTCAAGCTACTGCCTGACCTGAAATATCCAAAGAGTTCCACTTCATTTGGATCTTGTTTTTCCTGTCTCATCTACATGAGAATTATCCAGGTTCATCTAGCAGTAAAAACTATTCACTGCCCACATTTCCATTTTATCTTAAGGAACTGGTTATGCTGCAAGCCCTGATTTTTTGATTAAATTATCGAGATATGCTGTCTCTAGTATATTATGAAATCACAGAGTCAATTAGGTTGGAAAAGACCTCTGAGATTATCAAGCCCAACCTATGACCTAACACAACCATGTCAACTAGACCATGGCACTAAGTGCCATATCCAATCTTTACTTAAACACCTTCAAGGATGGTGACTCCTATGATCCTTTGCCTATCACCAGCAAAGTCACCATTGTTTTCTGCAGACTCCTGAGTGCATGCCAAAACAAAACCCCAAAACTAATTATTTACAATGCTGGATTCTTTAGTCTCAATATACCAATTTCCCTCTACTCCCAGAAGAGAGAGGGAGGTTTGTAATGCACAGTGGGAGAGCAAAAAGCAAACAGTTCAACTAATGCAGCACAAAGCTCTGTGGTTTTTGAAGTGCAACAGTGTGAGAAATACACACAGTGAACTGAGGTCAGCTTACCTGACATCCAGAAATGGGGCAAACCTCTAAAGAAATTCAGGTTCACTTCCTTTAAGAAGTGTGGGTCATTTTATTTTACAGTTTGTGATGGGTTGACAGTGGCCAAATGCCACCAGCACACCATTGTACTAAAAAAATACATCCTTCTGTCTTAGAGGATCTTCCCATCCAAAGAGAATTTTTTTTTTTTAATCTAATCTTATAGTCTATAAAATCTATGACATAATTTTAGAAATACGGCCACAATAAAGTACTATATTGGAGTAATTTCAACTGCTGCTAAACTGCTATTTAAAAGCATCCTGGCAATAATAAATATTGAAAGGCCAGATTCAGCAATCTGGCTGGTTTTTCATCAAAACCACTTGACAGTTGCATATGTTTTAGTTTGTATTTCCTACAAGAACATCCTTTATGGAAAAGAGGAGACATAAAAACCAGTGCTCAAGACTCAGAAATGTCAAGCACCCAGTCCTAGGCACAATTTTAGCCCAACTCTTTTCTTCATATGTACAATTACTGCATGCAGAGCTACCTTTTTGTGAGAAAATTCAGGCACTTTGGGGTAAAAGGAGTGTGTTTTGCTTTGCTTGACTCATTGTCAAATGCCTGAACTTACCATTGGGAACCTACTGTCAGGCAAGGCATTAATTCTTAGTAAAATAAACACTGATCATGGTCCTGCTTCCCAAGTCAATAAGCTTTATTTACATGCAAGTGAATTCTTCTTTTTCAGAGTCACAAGGATTTCTAGGAAGCTGTAACAAATGGAAGCCAGTTTGCTTTTCCCTGCTGTTTTCTCTCCACAGAGAAATAACAAGGAAATAAAGTGTGCAGTGTTAATTCAAGTCTTAACAGTTAATTTCTGTTGTATTTTTTAAAACAGAGCAAGATAGTTGCACTGGATATTTTGTTAACAAGGTATTTTTTAACTCTCAGTTATTACAGAGCTGTGCTGCTACTAAAGAACATAATATACTGAATGAAAGGTTTAAGCAGCACATTCAGTTAGCTTTAAAACAGTCCTGTTATGAAAACCTCAGGTAATACAGTTAAAATAACCCCTGGAAAGCTAGAGAATTTGCATGTCAATATTAATGTGAACATAGAGGTAAATACTAGAAAGTTTCAGCAACACAGCTATATTTATATATCCTGACTTCCATTGTTATCTTCAAAGTAGTAAGTGATCAAGGAGCTAAGGATTCCACCCTTTGACAAGTTCTAATGCTCTGTGCTATATGAGTTTATAGACACTGTCAGTATTCTCCAAGATCATACTTTAAACATCAGAATTATGAACAGGTTAAGGATTCACAGAGGAGAGTTTGTGGTGATAATTAGACTTGTATTTTTACTCCTTGCATTCAAGGAATAAGTTGCCACCTCTATGAGGGAATGTTTACACCACTACACTCACTATGCTCCACCAGCACTTTCTGTTCTGCCTTTTGTCATACCTCTCATTTAATTGAAAGATGAAGAAACTTTCTTCCTCACTTGTTTCCATGCTCCATAATCAGCTGATGGTTGACTACCAGCACCTTTCTGGCTTGGAAATATTCTCTTCTCCATATTCACTCTGCATGACTTTTAGTGCTTATGCGTGAAGAAAGATAACGTTCCATTTAGGTTCCTCCTTTCCTTCCTCCATACTTTCACTTCTCAGTGAGTTTATTCACCCCTGGGGTTTCAGTTGCTCATTCAAGGTTATGAGGATTATTAATCTCTGCATATGAGTCACAGGAAGTTGCATTTATTTCTGTATTCACCTACCTCAGCCACTGAACCATTGCAGAAGTGTATTAGATCCTCCAGAGGAAATAAAAAACATGCAGTTGAGAGAATATCACACTTGGCCACTACTGGAATAATAACATTGTCTGTGGTACAGTTCTTCCTGTTCACCCTGCTATATCCTTACTTCCCAACTATGACTCAGCTCCCTTTTTTACCTTTATGTTGGGATAAGGCCTAGTATTGATGGGGAAAAAACTTTATTCTACAAACACAACAAACAGACTCTTCCAAACACAAAATCGTGTGTCTTTGTTCAAACCCAGGAACATGTAGGTAAAAGCAGGGGGAAAAAGGACCACCTTTACTGATTTCTAAGTGTCTGCTTTCTTACTGCTTCCATTATCCTCTTCCCTTTTTTAGAACACCAGCTCTTAATTACCTATATGGTTTGTCAGCATTCCTTTAGAGCTCTGCTAATTCATCCAGTTTGGCTGCCAGATGACTTGCCATTAGATTAGGTGAGACTCTTTCCTTGGTAATTTCAGTAGTCATTGTAGGATCCTTAGCAGAGGAGACTTACTGATAACCTTTTTTCATTAAATCCTCCAGAGTTTCATGATGAAAAATGCTTTTTTTAAAAAAAACCCAAAATAAAATAACCAACCTGTGAGATCTGTGAGGACTGTAATTTCAGTGACACAGTAGTGTAAATCTGGGATAATTTCATTAAGCTGTATGAGATTTTTCTTATTTTGAGAAGTGAATCTCTGAAAATGTAGGAAAAGCACTAATTTTTTTCCCAATCAACATCAGGCAGAGGCCTAGATTAGAATATAAGCTTGCCTCAGCACCAGGAAAATGGTGCTTCCTCACACTGATATAGGAGATCTATACCCTTTATTCTCACTGAGGTTCCTACATACATTTAGAGAAGAAGGAAGCTGTGATTTTTCAGATATGCCTTTTATTAAAGCTTATGCATAAGCTAATCACAAGAAATGCTAATGCCAATGTATTGCTGTATGTGACCTTTTCCAAGTAGAAATTTGTACCTACTGATGAAAGAAAGACAACAAAATCTCTGAAGTCTAAAAGCCATTACAGGCAACAACCTAATCAGATCTTTTTCTTAATGTAATTATCAAAGTCCACTGAAAACCAAGCAGGCATCTTGCCCTTCCTGACCAAGAACATCACTCCTTCACTGAGCATTCTCAAGGGTAATATATACATAGAGATATTGTGCCAAATTGTGTTATTTTTTCCTGGCTCTTTTCCTTGGCTAGTGATTGGTCCCTTTCTCTATATGTTTGCATTTTTAAGGAAGTTGTCCTCACAAGTAACATTTCTTTTTTATATGTTTAATTAAATTATTGTAGAAAAAGAAGGTTCTTTCTTGCTTAACTCTCTTAGCTGGTTCTTCCTCCACTCACCTGTGTTGCAGATTCTGTACACCTTTCTTCCCTCATGACCATCAATTTGCTTGGCTAAACAAACTGAACTCTTAATCTTGTTAAAAGAGATTCTACATCTCCCTGATTATTCAATCTGCCCTTCTCTGCTCCTATTTGCTTCATCTTTCTTGAGCCTAAAGAGCTACAATTGTTTGTGCCATGGTCACTTTCCAAAATGTTTGTTCCCAAGTCAGATTTACCAGTAAACCTCCCTTACATTCGATGCATTCCTTTTCTGCACATGGCACAGTAATTGCCAAAATTATATACCCCTTTCTTCCATTAAATGCTTTTCTCTCTTCCTTAGCTAATGCTCTATATGGAATTATACCAAAATCACTTGGCATTCAAGCTTGATTGGAAATTCTCATTTTTTATGGGAGGCCGTTGTACATCCACTTTTCATTGTTGGAGTTTGTCTTGTTTGTGTTAAGAGGGTATTTCAGGGGCAGTACCCAGCTGCACTGGACTGGGGACTTCATGGTAATACAGTCTGCCCTAAGGGAAATGGAAATGCTTCTGCTGTGTGACAATAGTTTCTGTCGTTTCTGTGCCAATGACCAATTATGTCTGTACAGAAAATGGCTTCTCTGAATGTGCCTGTGGCAAGATGGATGGTAGACAGGACATAGGGCTGAGAAGGGCAGAGTCACTCTAAAAATCAATAGCAAACAGAACTGTCTGTGCTAGATATTTTGTTCCTCATCCTGTCTCCTGGGAAACAGAGCAGATGCAGGATAAGGACAGATGATCTCCCTCCCTGGGGCCCATCTCTAACCTAGCCTACCCACACTCAGTATATCCCCTGTATTTAGGGGATGTGAAAGGAGGCCTTAGAAAGTAGACTTATAGGTGTCTATTTCTGAAGCAATTCCTCCTGCATTTGTGTAGAGGTTTTTTATTGACCAGTATAGGTATAAAAAAAAAACCAACAGTGAGGGGATGAACTAAGTCTGACAAGTTTGGCAGACATTGTTGCATCACATCATATTCTGAAGGTTTTCCTTATGCCAAAGACTAGATTAAATTTGGGTAATTTATGCAGCAACTGGCTTAGAAGGCTCCTAACCTCATTGGTTTGTAGGTCATTACAGATATTCTAAGGCTTCGATTTTACTTTAGAGGACAAACATAAATAAGAAATTAAAGCAGGACTCCTTGGCCTTTGACTTTGGTGGCCAGCTGGGCATAAGAAAATTCAGAGTACACCTTGTAGTAATTTCCTTGAAGGAAAAAATCTATGCTGCCCTGGTTATCTATGACAGCATTGTCACCTAAAACACCTGGACTGTTGGAGGTGTTTTGATTACAGAGAGCAGTTCACTCTGCCACACCAATTAACTACAGCCTCCTGGGAAAGTTCTTGGGAGTTGTTGAAACATACCATATGCAGTACTTTAGATTTTGAATCCATGTGTTTTAACACAAGATTAATCCTTAATATCTAAAATAATTATTTTAATGAAAACTCAAATGGAAATATATTGAAATTGTTCCAAGACATATATAGAACAGTTTTTTATCAAAGTCTACCTATTGAAGATAATGTAGCTGCAAACAGGAACTGACACATGCCTCAGTTAAAACTAAGACAAAGCTGGGAACAACTGATAAATATAAATTAGCCATGAAAGTGAAATGTACTGCCTACACAGTGTTGCACTTCATATTACATGCTGAAGGGCTACAAAGTACACCATCACCATATGTTTGAAAGCTGCCATGACTCACACAGAAAAGGCTGATGAATAACACTATCTTCCTTCCCCAGTGTATAACACTGGCCAGAAATCTACCTTGTAAAGGGTTCCATTGTGGGCAGCAGTTTAACGTGCCCCACATCCTTGTAATTAACTACATAACTGTAAAATGGTGCTGCCAGGTTTATTGTGCACCAATGCAGAAAGTACTCTAAATTCCTTTAAAGGATGGTTCACACATTTGTCATTTCCCATCCCACTCATTTTGCAGCCAAAAGAGGCTGGAATGCTGTGTTAACCATATTTTTTATTAATTTCACTTCTTTTCTATCTCTTTTTAGTTATGAATTCTGAATGAATATTCATATGAACACTCATATGAATTTGGTTATTAATTTTTGGTTATGAATTCTGTTGGGTAATGCCCAAAACCAAAGTCCATATTGTAAACAAGTGAGATTGCTTTTCTAATTTACATGTAAACACATAATAGCTATGAATACTGAAATGACATTGTTAATTACATACAAAATTGAACATTGAGTGCTAGGTGGCTGTTTGATAATACCTATAAATTATAGACTCAAGTCAGTAAGTAATAAGCAGCTTTGTTTCTTTTAGAGAAACTGTGAACCTCATGATTTAAAAGCCTGAGAAAAATATTCCTGAGATGGAAAAGTGCTCTGCACAGTGGCAGCTCTTCGGCCACATTGTCCCAGCACCAGCCTGTTTTACTCAGTCCTCTGGTACTCAGATTTAGGGCTGAGATACCATGGTAGTTTAGATGTGCTCAGCAAGCCCTCAGGTGTCCCACTGAATAGACCCCTTTTTGCCCAGCAGCAGAAGCAGCACCAGGAGAGAGGCAGCAAACAAAATTAATTTTGAGCATCTCTTGTAAATTCAAATTGCTCTATAATATCCTATGGCAGAACTGATTTTTTTTCTTTAAAGTGAGCTGGATTTCTTCTTTGGCACAAATTGGTACCCGTGGCTATTTACTCATATGTCAGCTTAGTATTTTGTTCTGTTTTCCATGGTGGAATTTTTCATGAGGCCTGAAGAAACTGGAGTTTTTCCAGACATGACAGTAAAAGTGAAATGCTATTTTGATAAATGTGAAAAGAAGATTGATAAATTCAGAAGACATTTTCTTACATATTCATTGGAACTTAGTTTGCATTTTGTCTTCCATTCTTATAAAATTTTGAACAAATAAATGTTTTGTCCTAAGTATTTATTGTAGAGCTACTAAGGTCAGAAATTACTTGACTTAGTTTGTTGCAGAATATTTATGCTGTGTCATACCAGCTATTTTCTATATGACACTCCAGGATAACACAATCATTGGAAAGCAATGAAGGCAGTCAGACTCTTTTGAAATTTGAAATTCATTGATTTTGTCTTCTTAAATAGCCTTAACTACAAAGTCTGTTTTGCAAAACAACACATAACCCCCTCTGCTCTCTCCCAAGAATTTAGACTTTAAATTATTTGAGTAATTCCAGGAATTCAAGTCTGTAGCTTTTCTGGAACCCTTTCAAACAGCCAATATATGCTACACCCCAATCATCATATGAGAATTTTTCCATGGCAAGGATTTCTTACAATTTGTCAACAGGAAGTTCTTTTACAATGAGATATGAATAGTGACCTGAATTTCTTATGATTCTGAAACTTGTGTTTTGCCTGTTAATGTCGTTTGGCTCAGCTGATGGAAGTATCACAGCCAAGTCTGCAGCTGAATCATATCAGTGGGCTCTTTGGGGGCAGCGGTGTGAACAGAGCACTGCGGAATGCCAGGAAGCCTTGACTGGCAGGGGGGCTGCTGGAAACTCATGCCATGCATGGTCCATCAGAGTAGCTTCAGGGCTGCCCTGGCTTAGGCTGGTGCTAATTGCCTCCTGGCAGCCTCAGGAGATGCACGGACACATTTTTGCTGCCTCCTGCTGTCTCAAGCAGTCACAACACACCTGGGATCACCCTAAGGATGAGAACCTGCATACACCAGAAAGCAAAAACAGTGCCTTTCCCTGCAAAGTATAAGAAACTCAATTAAATGGGCAGTTGAACCACAAGCCAATGTATGAAATGGACCGTGCCTTCAGAGCATTTACGTGGCTTCTAGAACTGATTTGGACTGTAGATAAGTCACTACATAGTAATACTTCTTCTGAGTAAGATCAGACCTGAAAAGGGATCATGTATTCTTCTGCCTTTATTATTTCTAGCCCAATGTACTACTCTTGCACTTCCACAGCATCTGCTGTTTGAATCTATCAGTCAAGTAAGTCTCACAATACTTGGGTAAATCTTAATCCATTAATGAATGCAAAGCCAAGGCACAAAGAATTGATTTATATAATTGTGAATACTAATGAGTACGTACTTCAAAATGATTACATTCCATGCACTTATAAACTCTTCTGAAGACATAAACTGCTAAGAAATAAAATGAGCTGTGTTTCCCTAATTTATTTTTTTTTTTGAGAAATAAACTTGAATATTCAATTATGGGTTTATTACACTGTGAGTCAGTTTACAGTGATCAGTGGATATAATTTTTAGTATGAAAATGTTATTCGTGCATATTACAATTCCAGGCATATATTATCCTTTCATGAAAACATTTCAATTTTCAAGTCTTTATGCAAAAGATTGGCCTGTGGGCTCTGCACAGGATGTAAATTAAGTTCTTGTTTGGCTAAATCTGATTACCCTGTAGGGTACCAATCTTGCTTAGTGACAGTGGAAGCTAAAAATTGCAAGCAGGACAGTCCACTTGAAATGAGGCCAGGAAGAGACAGTTTCCAAACAGCAAATCTGACGTTTGAACTAGATTTTAATATTATCCCTAAGAATGTTCAGTTAAACATAGAAGCTGTCTCCTCCATAGCTGCCATAATTACTTTTAAATATCATCATGAAATTGAGAAAAACTCTTCTTTTTTAAGTACAAGTATTTATTGATCATATGTAAAGATGCTGCAATCACTTTAACCCAGCCTTTAGTCAGTCTGCAGTTTAATTTCCATTTAACACTTCTTCCTTCTCCTCTCATAATCTATCAAAATTAATGCTCCAATAGAGAAATTCAGTGAATAGCAAAATGCCACACAGGCTATCAAAACAAATCCATCTAAAGTCAATACAAACTAAAACTATTTGAATATTAATAAAATACTGTTGCTTTATTGTGGACTTACTGAGCACATGAGAGAGAATAAAAAGGCATATGCTGACAGTACTGAATATGAAAAACTGCTGTTCCTTCTGACAGGATTAGCTAAATACTTAATTGATAGGAACACTCCCCTGTATTTTTCCTATACTCAGAAAATGTGCACAGAAAAGTCACTCTTTGATCTATTTTACAAGCTTCAGTTACTGTAGCAGGCTTTTGTATACATAAAAAATTTATTTTTAGTAGTCTTTGGCATCTCCATGGCTTTCCTTTGATGTATAAAGGTTTTATGATCAATAATATGTAAAAGTAGCTGGTGTTATTGCAATTGTTCTGAGTCAAGGAAAAAAAACCAAAAGTAATGCAACATTGGTGAAAATGATATGGCTTTTGGCTGTTCAGAAAATGTAATTATCTCAATAAATGCATGTGGGTTTTAGTAATGAGATTTAAAATTTCAGACAGATTATTTTTAATAACATCTTTTCACAGTGGTTCTATTAAATACTTTATTTAAATCAAATCTCAACACTTGCCTAATAGATAAATATCTCACTCCCTCAATAGGTTTTAGATGAAGGGACTCAGCACTCCACACAGAATCCTAATGAATTTGAAGGGGGAAAAGGATAAAACCAGGCCTGGAGATAGCCTGGGGGCAACAAAGCCGTGTCTGAGGGATGGTGTGCTAGGGAGGTCCTTCCATCTGTTGTCTCATGGAGACTGGGGATGGAGATCCATGTGGCAGCAGTGACACAAGGGATATTGATGTGTTGGAAACCACAGAAGTGCCTGAGAATGATCACATGGAAGGTCCTGCTTGACTGACCCAATGTCCTTCTGTGACAAGGTGGTCTGCAGAGAAGATGAGGGGAAGGCTGTGGATGTTGTCTTCTAGACTTCAGTAAAGCTTTGAGTGTTTTCCACAGTATTCTCCTGGAGAAACTGGCTACCCATGGCTTGGATGGGTGCACTCTTCACTGTTAAAAACTGTCTGCATGGCTGAGCCCAGAGTGCTGGTGGATGGTGCTGCCTCCACTGAGCATCCAGTCACAAGCAGTGTTCCCTAGGGTGCAGTGTTGGGGCCAGTTCTGTTGAATGTCTTTATCAATGACCAGGATGAGGGAATCAAGGACACCCTCAGTCTGCAGAAGACACCAAGCTGGGCAGGAGTGTGATCTGCTGGAGGGCTCTGAACAGGCTAGATTGATGGGCCAAAGCCAATGGTGTGAGGGTCAACGAGGACAAGCAGAGGTCCTGTCATGTAGTAGTGTCCGACATGAGGCAAGAGTGTGCCCAGGTGGCCACGGCCAGCAGCATCCTGGCCTGTGTCAGCAACAGTGTGGCCAGCAGGACCAGGGCAGTGACCATTGCCCTGTACTCAGCACTGGTGAGGCCACACCTCAGCTGTGTGTCCAGTTCTGGGCCCCTCAGTTCAGGAAGGACAGGGAGGTTACTGCTGGAGTGTTACTGCTCCCTGCAACTACCCCAGAGGAGGCTGTGGAGAGGTGAGAGTTGGTGCTCTTCTCCCAGGTCACAAGCAACAGGAGAGGAAATGGCTGGAGTTGCGCCAGGGGAAGTTGAGATGAGATATTAGGAAAAATTTCATCACCAGAAGGGTTGTCAGGCAGCCGAACAGGCTGCTCAGGGAGGTGGTTGAGTCACTGTCCCTGGAGGTATTTAAAAGACAAAGCAGCTCACATGCTAGCATGGTCCAGTGTATGCTGATATTGTTTCTGGGCGATGAACACTAAAATTACATGTTCAGAAAACAGTTTTAACTGTGAATTTACAGAAGAACAATCAAAAGCTTCCATTTGAATTCCCACAGCTCCCCCATGCCAAATAACACATATCTGCATGATGAGGCACATGAACTTATCTAATATTGAACAGTTTTTTCCTTGGATTAGTTTGAATAGTGAATCAATTTCCTGATCTGGTTCAGCAGGCAGGCAAAAAAAGGTCTGCGTTAATGGAAGTGAGCAGCTCAGAAAATGAAAATGCTTTTGATTGACTTCTACCCATTTAAAGCATATGTGAAACTACCTTAGGGATGTTATACACAGGCTGTCAGAACATATGGCCATTAACCACCAGTCCACTGGGGCTCTGGTCTCTCCCTTTCTGGGATATTTTCTTGTATTATCCAATTACTGTTTTTCATCAGAACTATCTATTAAAGTATGCATTCACATTGTGGTCAAAGCTTACATACTGTAAGATACGATTTACCATCAAGCCCTGAAGAATTATATTACATACCCACAGCAGTCTATTTCAAAAATTTATTTTCCTAAACATGGCATTTCATAAATGTTTAATAAGTATATACCCTTTACAGTACTGATGCAATGTAATATTCACAAATATTTTGAAGTGTTAGTTATTATCTCAGCAAACACCATTACTGACTGTTTTCATTTACTAATAACATGTAAAATCACAATTCAGTGGCCACTTTAGCCCAAATAATATATTTGTATGAAACACTGATCTGCTACTGTATCAGTAACAATTATTTCATTTTGCAAATTATTATCCCTGATGTGGACAAAGCTCTTTTTGCGCCAGTTGAAAAAGTCTGTGAGTAAACCATGTCATGTTTAGATATGAAAAATAGGTCAATGGCTACTGAGATGATGCTTCCAAAAGCAGAACCTTCCCTACAGCACAGCTTTAGGAAAACATTTCATCTGACAGCACACATTCTTTTTTACAGAATCCTCTAAGCAGGTACTGGATAAAAAAAAGTAATTTCACTGTATAAATGGACAGAGAAAAGATAGTGAGGAATGAGACTTCTTTTAAATTAAAAATGGCATAACACTTTAGGACTTCACTTGAACGAAGCTCCTTCCAATTGATGTTACCTACCTGGAAGCCACAAAAACAACCCTCAGGCAAGTTGTTTCCAGTGCCTTGGAGAAGCTGGTGAGAACAGCACATTTTTTGGAAGAAATGAACCAGGAGAGAACACTGCATACTTGTGTCATTCTTCATACAGGAATTACCAGTTTCATCTTCTATCAAGATTAAATGACAGGCAGCACATTTGTAAATTGTTCAGCAACCAAAACATTTACAGTCATGGATCAGAGGAGCTATTGTCCAAGGGAGGCACATTTCTCTTAATTAAAAAAAAAACAATCCAAGAAGCTCCTATTGTATTAGCACTTTATATGAACCTGTATCTTAAATCTTTATCAAAAAAATAGCAGATAATCACACTGAAGAAAGGATTGTTCTAAACTGATTGTACATACACTCTCAAATAAAACTTGTTCCTTCATCCATATTGTATTACTTACAGATAGCTACTGCCCCAGACTGGCAGCTGTTGCAAAAAAAGGTATTTTTGTCTTTATATACTAATATAGTTAATGGAGACATGATTCTGAGACCAGAGTTCAGCTGCAGCACACAATCCCACATTATTTAGCAGCCATAACTCTATAGTAAAAACAGGACACTCATTACCCATTCCATCTGACATGAACAAGGAACAGCTTTTCTTCATTGTGTTTCAGTGAGAAATATTTTAAATATTCTTGGAGTAAAGGGTAAAGGAAATGTACACAGTGATTATAAATTAAGTATTGACTTTTATTTACATAGTTTAACAAACAAATTCAAGTAATTATTGCATCAATCATTCAGATTTTGAATATTACTATAAACCACAAGTTTACAGCATAGTGTTGCATTCTCCATGGAGCTGTGATTACTGTTCTGCATTTTTCTTTCTCCGACGAAGCCACCTCAGAGCTCTCACCAGTGCTACTTGTCCCATGAGGAATGTGATCCTAAAGTTATGTTTATACCAATCTCTAGGATTCCAAAGCCAAGAAAATCATCAGCACATAGAACAACAACAGGAAAAAGATACACAATTATATTAAAATATCCTTTGGCATTGACAAATATTTCACTGATGACCTGCATTTTCTGTTCTTTGTGATAACACCTTTCCTGCCTAATAAGAGTTAAATAACTAATGAAAAAGTCTATGTGTACATCCACATTCAGGAACAGATTACACATGGGTTACAGGGTTGCAATGGTATTGGAAATCAAGTGAGATAAAATAGTTAAAACCATGTTTCAGCAGTAAAGCAGATCACCAAGCTATCTGGACTACCTGCCAGTGCTGTGCTTCAGATAAAATTTGTTTGTGTGTGGATGAAGATGCCTGTGTTAAAAAGGGCAGAATTGGTCTCATACAAGGGTGGCAAAAAATAAAACCAAATCACACTTCAAAGGCTAATTATATAACCCAACACTACCCTTCTCCTGCAGCATATTTTAAAGATAATGCCTTTAATATTGTCAAAGTTAGTCTTTATATCTTTAAATGATTTAAATTTTATGAATCATGCATGGCTTCTGGAACCAATTAAAATTATTCACATTATAGTCTGCATCAGCCCTTTTTAACCTCTGCAAACTTGCTTCAAGTTCTTTTGCCCCTCTTACAAATTAAAATTATATCATTTTTTTTCTAGTTTCTAACAAGGATCTCATTCCCATGTTGTAAAATGCACACAAGATGCAACAGGATATGTAGAATTCCAGAAATAGAACACTGAGATTTAGGTCTTCTCCTGAGGTGTCTGGGGCAAACCTTGCATGCACAGATCTAACATAAGCCTGACATACCAACCTCTCAGTGAGGATAGCAGCCAAAATCACACTGGCAGGCAGCACTGAGCTACCTCTTCAATTGTCATGTTAAATAAAGTATCATGCTAACATTGCAACTGTTTCTTTTCCCCTTTCACATTTAATTTCCTATATCCTTCTTGAATTTTTTTTCCAAAACTGAATTGTATTTCCAGTCTAAGTGCCCTGAACTAAATATTCAAGGCATTGATGCACAGTCATTGCTTCAATTTTAACTACATTTTAGAAGCTGCAACACTTCAGCTGCCAGTTTTCAGTCCAGCTGGCAATACTGCAAAAGAACATACAGCTAAACGCATAAACAGATTTTTATAAATATGACCCCTCAAAATCAGACTGCCTGTAAAAAGCTCTGCTGTTTTCAGGGATGTGCAGTCCCACTTTGAAACTACAACAATGCAGCTGACACAACCTGATTTTACAAGTCAGCAGCAAGGAAGGTCATGTTTAAGCACAAAGCCTGAATTATCTTCCCCTGAAGATGGGACACTATCCTACACTGCAACAATGACAACTGGTAAACCAGTTCTAAGATTAACTATTTGCATTACCACTTATCAATTATAGGCAATGTATTGACAATCCTTTCACTGGAAACAATTTCTTACTTTGCATCTTTTCACACTGTTGCTTGGAATTATGGCGAGGTTCCTCCTTGCCCCTCCATGGGCAAGATAAGATGTGTATATTTAAATATTTGTTAGTTAATTTGTTCTTACAGGATAGTATTTTATGGTTTATGCACAATACACATGAAGAAACTTAAGCCACCATTTGTTACAGATCAGTTGCAGTGATGGCAGAACTCTCACTAGCATTACCCCAGGAGGAACCAGTCACACCTGACACTTTTGAGCCCAATAATCTCCCAATCCAGTACAGAGAGGAAACTCAGTTGTGCTTTCACATTCAGTGGTCAGTATTCCTAGATTAAGTGTTGTCTTCCTTCACTTTCCCATTCCTCCCTCATTTCCAGCCCTTTTTCAAGTGTGCACAGCTACTTGCAGGGTGTATGTGTTTGCAAGTAATTTTTCACCCCTTTCAGATCCCAAATCCAGTTTGAGTTGTGCACACAGGCCTTGTCAAACTCAAAAGCTGATCAATTTTTTACTAGACACTTGCAAAATAATACACCCAGGATTATTAAATATTACTCCCATCAAATGATTTTCCTTTGAGATAAATCACATTTACTTGTCCTTATTTAACAGTCAGCTAGAATCTGTTATACAGAACTTTCAAGTGGTATATTTGCATATTTATCAGCTTTAATTAGCAGCATGAAAAGACCTGTGCCCTAAGATAATAAAATGTGCCTGATCTTGTCTCTTTAAATCTCAGACTTGAGCTTATCTTTCCACTAAAACAACAATAAGCAGCAGAAATAAAATGATAATGCAGATTTGTCAAATCCTAATAACAGCATTAAAAAAAATTCAAAAATTACAGGGGTTTGAGCTGTCTTATCAATTACATAAAAAATGTCCAAATTTTAAACTTGATATTTTAACCTCTCACTTAGACTGTAATGTATAATGGTCAACATAAATACGTTCTACGTACCTGTTGTACTGCAAATGCTTTTTTAAATTTTTACTTAGAAAGTCCTTGTAAAAGTCAGCCATTTCTTCTGCATTCAGTGTTGCTTTTTGACCTGAAAATAGATTTTGGTGTAACAAAGTCAAGGCAATTCTTTGGATCAAGACTGTGGGTTCAGATGCTAGGTCTAACTCCTTACTCCTACAAGCTTTCTGTTAAACCTCAACAAGTTAATAATATGTCTTTAACTTTCAACCTTTTAAAACTTATCTAGAGAGCACAGCAGATGAAAAATACTGATCATCTTGAAGTTGGCATAGCTCTTAAACACCTATCACTTGTGGAAGTAACAAAGTTTACCAGCTCTTAGACTACTTAGGGAACCAGTGAACCCTATTAAAATGTGCATAGATCTAGGAGTATCTATCCTTTGAATAAAATAATTTCTCACAGTCTGAAGCCTAAAGAGTACCAATAAGAGCATTTAGTAACAATTTCCCCCCTAAAGCAAGTCCATAAATATCAAAAGAACACTATCCACAATTGACATGGTATTTTCAAATGTAATTCTTTTTATATTGCTGTTAATAAATTTCAAGTAACTGCAGGCAAAAAGTTTATGTTCTGAGATGTCAGATTCCAAACAATCTAGTAGGCAATTATTTTGAGAAGAAGGAAATACAAAAGATGATTTTGAATATGTCACCCATAAGCAGAATATAAAAGGTCCAGGAAGACCTATGGGTACAGCATAAGATGTCTAATCCTGAGAACCAGCAAATATTCTCAATTCTACCAGACAATTCCTACACAACCCTTCTGGCACAAAATGTCCCTAAAATGACAGTCAAATTTCAATGCCCCAGAGAACATGGATATGATGAGGGAAATGGAATTGCAATATTCAACTTGTTACAGTTCCAAAATACATTTTAAGGCTCTTGAGATTGACCACAGAAATGTAAATTACTGATTGGTTCTATTTGTCATTATTTAAAAACTAATATATCACAAGGTATTAACAGACAATGGGACAAATTAACTATAAAACCATTTGAAGGCTGCCAGTTTAATACTTATAGTTCATTTGTTTCTTCATACTGGTATCAGCAAAACTGATTAATTACATAGGAAAGCAAGTTTCATTCACTCTTCATTAATATTTTCACAAACATTCACAGCTATATTATAGAACAGCTGACCAAAGGCATGCATCTGATATAGATTTATTTTTACTGGAAGTATGTGGTCTTTTACTTCTAGAGTATAAAAGCAAAACAAAAAACCTAACAAAAAAGCAATATAAAAGAAGTGGTTTTGAAACAACATATATCTTAATTAAAATTACTTCTCAAGCACACACTGATCACCAGAATACAAACAGAAAAGAAAAATAATGGTCTGTGACATACAGAACCTCAAAGCAGATGCTTCCCTGAACTCAAACAGATCATTATTCCGTGAACAAAGTGTTCAACCTCACACCACAATGCCCAATTCACGATTATTATGAAGGCATTTTGTTTTCATTTTCGCATAATGAATTAGAGAGACAACTATTTTACAGCAACTGTGCCCAGGCAGAGACAGGCAGATAGCAGCTGCCAGCTCCCCAGAAGCTGCCTTACACTCCCTCAAGGAAAAATATTGCATTCATTGGACACACCACGGACCTGAAGCCAAAGACTCTGAATTTAACCGCCCAGCCATAACATGCACTTGAGGCAAATGCTCTGTATGTTTATCTCAGCCAGCTCACTGGCTTAGGAGGTGTGAAAGTAAAAAGTCCTTCCCTCCTTAGGCTACATTATTATATCACTGGGCTAGGATTTCAGAACATTCCTTCTGGCTGTGGGGAAGGAATTAGGGGGAGAGAGTGCAACAAATGATCTGACCCCCACATGCACATCTCTGAAAAGCTCCTTGTCTCTCTTATTATCACACTCCTGAAAACATTTCTAAATCCTACCCCTAAGATTTACTTGTGGCAGAACACAAAGAGCATAAACTAACAAAATTCAAAGTTAAACAAAATTCAGAATGCATCCTAAACTATTAACAAAGATCTCACTAACCTGATTCATCTCTCATTTCCAGACCCTTGGCTTTCAGTCTTGAATAAATAAATTCTTCTTTTTCCTAAAACACGTTTTTCCACATTAGAATGGGATGCAGTCAGTCCTTGAAGTTAACCATTGTTTTTAATTACATAGCAATGTCGTGTTCAACACCCTTTGAAATAACTAGCAATACTCGTTACACTTGGAAGTGTCAACTGAACACTTTTCTTAGTCCAGTGAGTTAGTTAAAACTGGTCACTTTGCTCCTGCTACCTGCATGCATCAATTAATGCAAATGTCCTACTGATACTTATAAAACTGATTTGTGAAGTAAAGCTACAGACAAACTTCAGTGCTGTTCGACAGGAGTCAAACTTTCAGTTTATATAAACTATGGAATGTGCTGTATGACATAACTGAGATTTTGAGCATAGAGGAAAAGGTGCAGCCTAAAAAAATTAAAACTATTTAGATGGAAGCACAATAATCATTTGTGTGTGTTTCATGGACTTAAACAGTTTTTTTAATACCACAGTTATGTGGTATTAAAAAAAAAAAACAAGATTCATTTTGTTCTGGGATCTTTGCAAGTTTTGAGAGGATATGATGTTCAACATCATAAACAGTGGTGAGTTACTGAACTGTTACTGTTCTTCCAAAAAATGCCACATTGGCTGGGAGATGCTAAAATCAGGAAAGACACTCACTTTAGCCTTGCTAAGATACGCTGCCAATGAAATGGGACATATTATTTACCCTCATTTAGTCTTTGTAATTACACCAAATTTCTCTCACTTATGACAAGAGAAAAGCCAGCCATGAAATAATTTTCATCAGCTGCTCTAGTCAGAGACAGGTCTTGCATGTAGGGCAGCTAAAACTTTATACTTTCAGTGCAAGACAGGAAAAAGGTAAACACTCTATGCCCCTAGGCAGCAATAAAAGTGGACTTCTTAGTTTTGTGCATCATTTAAATAAATGAACGACAAACCCGCCATTTCCTGCATGACCCTGAGCGCATTAACAGCGGGCAGAGCTGCGCCCCACCTCAGAGAGGCCGAGCCCCCCAGTTTTGGGCAGGCAGGCGGGTGCTGAGCAGCAGCAGCAGCAGGTGCGAGGCTGTGCTCACCTGGTGGAAGGCGCGGTTGTGCCGTGCCCAGAAGCGCTGGTTGCTGGCCTGGGCCTCCTGGCGCGCCTCCCGCAGCCGCCGCTCCAGCGCCGACTCCTCGGGGGGCACGTAGAAGATGATGGGGCGCAGGTTGGAGAGCTTGTCCGGGGGACCGATCCAGTCGCTGTGCGAGTGCGCGGGGGGACGGAAACCCGGGCCCTGTGGAACACAGACACAAGGTGTGAGCAGCACCGCCGCAGAGCTGCTGAAGAACGTCTCAACTCGGAATGAATGCCCAAACGCCTCGGAACCTTAAAGCGTGCAAGCGTAGCAAGTTCAGAAATAAAGCACATTTGTTTACTGTGACCACAAACAATGGCATACATTTACAATTTACTTTTACTTACAAATGCACTACAAGACCTTTAACTCTTACCATGAGCATAAATCGTGAGATATCTTTTTCTGTTTTAATTTTTCTACCACTGATACTCTGTTAAAGTATTTCACGGAGGGAACTAGCAAGTAAGTATCCAAGTTTTTTACAACGCTGATCTCTGACCTCTGGTGACCAATGACAGCACCCGAGGGAACAGGGTGAAGCTGTGTCAGGGGAAGTTTAGGCTGGATATTGAAGGCTCTTCAGCCAGAGGTCATGGTCACCGGAACAGACTCCCCAGGGATAGGGTCACGGCCCCAAGCATGACAAGCTCAAGGAGTTTTTGGACAACGCTCTCAATGGTCCGATTCTTAGAGCTGCTCTGTGCAGGGCCAGGAATGGGATTTCGGTGATCCTTGTGGGGGCCTTGAAACTCAGCGTATTTTATAATTCTACGATTCTAAGTTTTCCTCAGCCCGGTGCTCTTCCTGCTTTCATGTGCCCACACACAGGCGTGTGCCTGCCCCAGCCGGGTTCAGGAACACCTGGCGTTAGCCAACAGCCCGAACCTCAGCGCCCCTCCAACAGCCAACACCGGGAGCCTCCACAAACACATCGAAAACCAGAGGCCGCGGGCACCGCGGTTTGCCACGGCCGCCCCCGCCCCGCCGGCGTTCCCGGGAGAGCGGAGCGCTCCCCACGCAGGGCTCCGCGGGGCTTCCCCCGCAGGAGCTGCCGCCCCCCGCCGGGTTTACCACGCTGTCCGGCCGCTCGGAGGAGGAGGAGGAGGCGGCGGAGGAGAGGGAGCGGCGGCGGTAACAGCCCCCGGCCCGCAGCCCGCGGGCGGCCGCCATGGCCCGGCGCTTTCCGGCGCCGCCGCGCGGGGGCCGCGGGCGGGGCGGGGCTCGGTCGGGGCCGGCCCGGAGCCGCCTCGGCCTCCGCCTCCCCGTGCGCGGCCGGGCCGGGCGGGGCTCGGGCGCTGCGCGGCGCTCGGCCCGTGGCGCAGCGCCGGGCCGGGCAGCGGGGCCTCGCCGGGCGGCGGGTGAGTGAGGGAGCGGCTGCGGCGGGTCGCGGGCGCCGCGCGGGTTCGCTGCGGGGCCGGTGGGGACGGGCCTCCCGCAGGTGCCTCGGCGGCGGCCCGGTGTCGTTTCCTCTTCGCGGTGCGCCGGGCCCCTCCGCGGGGGAGGCGGGAGGTTGCGGCCATGGAGGGGGCGGCGAGTCCTGAGGGGCAGCAAGGTGTGTGCGGGAAGGAGCGCTGCTCGGCGGGTGCGGCGGCCGGGTTCGGCCGGGTTCGGCCGCTGTTCCCCCCCTCGCTGCGGGCTCTCCCCTGGGCTGCGGGTGCCCTGTTTGATCTGCGGCGGCTGCAGCTGCAGAGCAGGTGGGGAAGGCAGGGCGGAAGGCTGGGGGTGAACATCCTAGAGCTGGGCGTGTGGCAACTAAAGCGTCCCCCCTTTGGAAAGGTGTGGAAAAATTAAAGGGTTGTGAAACATCAGCCAAGTGGTTTATTTGTATTGGTGAAGATACTTAAAATAGCTGTAATGCTGAAGTGCTTCAGAATGTAAAAGTTGCGATGTGTGCTCGTGTAGCGCTTAAGTCTTGTTATCGTTTTCCTTGTAGTTCATCTGAAGCTGGACGAGCGAAGAGGAATGGATATGGGTAACCAACACCCATCCATAAAACGGTTACAAGAAATCCAGAAAGAAGTCAAAGAGATTGAACAGCAAGTGGCTGGCTTCAGCGGTCTGTCCACCGACCGAGATTACAAGAAATTGGAAAGAAGCCTTACGAAACAGCTGTTTGAAATAGATTCTGTAGACACCGAAGGGAAGGGGGATATTCAGCAAGCCAGAAAGCGAGCTGCCCAGGAAACTGAGAGGCTGCTGAAGGAACTGGAACAAAATGCAAACCATCCGCGCAGACTGGAAATAGAGGCTTTATTCAAGGAGGCACAGTCACTTGTGGAACGCGAGATCACGGCTTCTTACAAAGGAGGAAACCGTATAAGTGATGAATTTGAAGAAGGAATTCAGGACATTGTGCTGAGGCTTACACAGGTGAAAACTGGAGGCAAAGTTTCTCTACGCAAAGCGAGATACCGCACTCTGACAAAGATATGTGCTGTTCAGGAGATTATAGAGAGTGGTCTAAAGCAACAGCTGTCCCTGCCACTCTCTAATGATGCTCATCCTTCTGTCTCCAAAATTAACTCTGTAATGTGTGAAGTGAACAAAGCCAGAGGAACTCTCATTGCACTTCTAATGGGAGTGAGTAGTAATGATACCTGCAGGCATCTGTCCTGTGTGCTCACAGGCCTCATTGCTGATTTGGATGCTTTAGATGTCTGCGGTCGCACGGAAATAAGAAACTACAGAAAGGAAGTAGTAGAAGAGATCAATAAATTGCAGAAATACCTGGACTTGGATGAAGAAGCAGATTCTAGTCATGCTTATGATTTGGCAAAAAATCAGTCTATTCTAAAAATAGAAGAGATCCGTAAGAAGATGAAGGAAGTTCATTCCTTACTTCTAAAAACAGAGAATGCTTCTGATTTGTATCTGGGATCCAAAGCAGAGTTGCAGGGACTAATTGCCCACCTAGATGAAGTGAGTCCAGGAAAAAATCCCTGTATTAGAGAGGCCAGGAGAAGAGCAGTAATTGAAGTTCAGACTCTTATAACATATATTGATTTGAAGGAAGCATTGGAAAAAAGGCAAATGTATCCAGAGCAAACTGCTGCTGAACATCAGTCTCATAAAGCAGTTTGGACTGTACTTGGAAACTTGTCTCAAATTCAGAAAGAGGTGATTTCATTTGATGGAAACAGAACAGATAAAAATTACATGAGACTGGAAGAACTTCTTACAAAACAACTTCTAGCCCTGGATGCTGTTGATCCGCAAGGTGATGAGCGGTGTAAGGCTGCTAGGAAGCAGGCAGTAAAGCTTGCACAGAATATTCTTTACTATCTGGACATGAAAACAGATGAATGGGAATACTGAAACAGCTATGGCCTGATACAGAAGAACATTTTTCCCTTTGGCACTTTATGAAGATCATTGGCAGCACATAATAAAGTCTTCTGTGCTTGCTGAAATCATGGAAATTGCATAAGCAGTTGACTTGGCTATATGTCTGCTATCCCACGCAGTCACCCACTTGCCATGGCAACTGTCAGTACACCATCAGCAATTCTGGTCACTGATATAAGCAAAGTGCAATTCTCTGAAGGAATAGCTTAATACTTGATCAAATAGCTTCTTCTTTTTTCTCTTTTTCTTTCTTGTTTTTATTTCAATTGCCTTGTGCAATGTTTAGTGAATGCAGGCTTTTCAAAGACACAGAAACTTCCTTACGGTACAGTACTGGCAAAACTATTTAAGGAGACTTGAAAATTAGTGAACGTGAAAATTAGTATTCAGGCATGAGGCTCCATCCAGCAACTTCACAGCAGTCTGGATGTACTGTTAATGTGCTGTCATGACATAAAGTTCTAAGGACAAAAAGCCTGCTGGCTTTTGGATTGTACTTGATTTTTCCCATCCATCATGCCATCTAGATATCTCAGTTAATGGAGCTGTAATGCCAGCTGCAAATTAGCATTTACATAGGCAAAGCCAATTATGTCAATTTTTGTAATACCTGAGACCTTTGATTTGCAAAACCAGGTCTTTTGTTGGTGGAAATTCTTTCAAGTTATTGCTTTAAGGTACTGAGACTTGGAGAGGAAAATCTGTACGTTTATACCAAACACATAAAGGGGATTTTGAGGATTTCAAACTGCCATCCATAAACCCTTGAAAACTGCACTGAACTTTATTTAGGCTAATTAGGTGTCTTTTTAAACTCTGCTGTTGCATCTGGTTTTCACATTTGGCGAAAACATAAAAAGAGACTTCACTTTGAAGTGAAATGTGCATTTTGGAATTATTTTTGTAAAATTAGGTAGCCAGCTATAAAGATGTCCCTAATGATATAAGTGTGTGCTACATGGTCAGGTGTGGCTTCAAGCATGTCTTGGAAAGATTGGTGGCAAATGTCTCTCTTTGCAACTCATTCACTTGTTTTAGAATAAGCTTGCTTGTACTGTTGTATGCACCTACCTTTTTATTTGTGGCTGCTAGTGCCAATCACATTTCTACTATAGCATGTTTTTTGGCATTTTTTGAGAGCATGGCATTAAAATGATTTGAGTATATATAGATATATATAAAGAATATAGATATATATAAAGATATATTCAGTTGTGGATAATTTGCACTCAGCTCTTTCAGGATGAACTAATGAATTAGTGTTCTATAGATGGTGATTTGCACCACTTTAAGGAGTAAAAACCGTTTCAGATGTTACAATAAATATTTTTAAGATCTATTTTTGACTGATTAGAGAGGACAGTACTGTCTGTGAGAGACAAGTGCCTTTATGACACTGCTAACTTGCACCGTCATATGTAGATATAGGAACTCTTTACTGGCAGCTTGATACATTTGTAATCTTTGCAAACTGGATTTTTCAGGTATATATCTAATTTTGCTGTAGTATATGTCAAGCTAAAATAATACAATAGGTGACAGTTGCCCTATAGAGTCCTGAGAATGAGTATCAAATTTAGGAAATACATATTCTGCTTAAAAGCTAAAGCATTAGTGTGGAGGTGGGGGACTTTGGGCAGGTCTTCTGTGCCTATTGCTACAAGAATAATGTGTTTGTTCATAACATACTATGAGATGTTGATTGAAGGCTGCATACCTTCAGAGTGTGAATAGATTTTGTTTGTGATTGTGCAGATGATTGCTTTGCAAATCTACTCGCCAAAATCGACGTAATTGAGTACACTGCCTAAGGCACAATTTGGCAATGACAGAGTGTTTGTTGGAGGATTCTTCCTGCTCCCTCAGAGACATAACCCCATTGAATTTAACTCTCCTTCACTAAAAAAAAATCCCTAATTAAAATTTCAATCTCTGTTTGAATATTATGTGGCTAACACAGAATATTAATAGTGTTATACACCTGAATTATTTTATGCATTTCAAGCTCTCTACATGTTTGAATTGCAACTTGTGATTTGCACTTAGATTTTTAGGAAAGATAAGGATTTGATATTGTAATGATATTAATAATTTTCTTTAGTATTACTGTCGGGTCTGCAGTGGTTACTTGTAGTTTGTTTAAACAATTTGGTGTCTGTGTTCTCTGGCAGATATGTGTAGTTTTATAAGTGTTTGAGCCTCTTATGTAAAAATGAGTAAGTATAATTATCGGATCTATTCTATTTTAAATGTGTCCTTTAGTTTTCCTGAATTAATTGTTATGCCTGCATCTCTAAGAATGCAAATGTGTAAAGGTAATTTGACTGAGTAGAGTCCAGTAGCAAGATATTATGTGGATTAAACCTTTTTCCTTTGTTCGGTACTCTGATAAATTGACTATTTCAATGTTATGGTAAAATCCTCATATGGAATGGGATTAATTCACAGTTTTTGCATGAATGAAAGTAATAACATTTATGTGCTTAACCAAAAAAAAAAGCAAAAGAAAAAAACCCCAAAAACAAAGAGAAATGCACAGGTTTCTCAAAATTTGCTTTTATGCTGAAGAATGTAATTTCTCTGCTTTTTGTATCCAAAGATTGAGAGACACACAACTTTTCTTTCCAATACAGCAGGCTAAAATAATCAACAAAATGTAAATGGACCAAATGGCAGAAACCTGCATTTTAGTACTATGCTAAAATGGAATAACTTTTCTGTGTGCTGTGTTATGTATCTTAGAGCAAAATAATCAAGTGGATATTCAGGGGGAGAGGTAATCCTGCATCGTGATTCCTATTTGTTAACCAATTTTCTTTTTAAACTAGTTTTCTTTAGTTACTTCAGTATTTATTTTTTGTTGTTTGCCACACAGAGTGGTTTTTCTGTGATTTTTCTGGATTTCTATATCACAGAAATCCAAATCTTTGGAGAAGATTTTTGTTAAGTACAATTCTTACCTTTTAAACTTAACAGAAGTCAGTGTCTGTGCTCCTAATGGTGTACCTGTCTTCAGTTATTGCTGTGTAGGAGTTGACATTTGTGTTCACAGATCCAAGATTAAATATTGCAGTGTTAAAATTCTTGATTATTAATACAAATACATTACTGCTTTTATTAGGTATTAATTTGAATGTTACGCCCTGATGCCTTTCTCTAATTATTTTTGAATGTGAGTTATCAGAATGTAAGTTATTTTTGTCTTAGAGAAAGTGTTTTTATTAAACATACAAACATAAAGCTCTTTTTTTCCCCTCCTTTAAAAGTTTGCTTTTTCACTGCTGTGTTGATTAAAATAAAGTTCTTTGTGTGGATACCACTCCTACTTGCTAAATCTGGTGCCTGTTGGTTTTCTCTGCATTCCTCAGCAGCAGCTTTGCAGCCTCCAGGGTTGCGCTGGGGTGATCAGTGCAGCAGTGCCGGTGGCAGTGCTCAGATCCTGCCGCTCTGCTGTCGGAGGATGCTGCCTGAGTAGATGAGCTGGCGGAGCTGATGCCGTGAGTCTCTTCCCGCAGAGCCAGTGCGGATCCCAGAGCCTTTAGCAGGAGCTCAGCTGGTCTGGTTTTAGGCTGTGCACATGAGGCAGGTTCCCTGATTGCTCTGTTGGCTCCCTGTGTCTTTTGGAGATGCAGTGAGCCATGTTACCAGCTCGCTGCTGATGGAAATTGGGAATTCTCGTTCTGTCAGCTTTGTGCAGTTCCTGCTGCTTGGCCAACTCCAGTGAGCTGATTTAATCCAATAAAATTGGTGAAAACAAAACAACAAAAATGGAGGAGGGGGTTTAATGAGCCAAACTGGCTTTTAGAAATGCATGTGGGCCAGAGCTACTGTGAAATGAAGGGGTGGGTGCTGCAGCCATGGGCTAGGGAGCAAATGGTAAGAATTTTGGTAGCAGCAAGTCATTAGATCAACTTGCATAGTTAAATAACTGAAGGAGGAAGAAGGAAAGATGTCAACTGTCGACTCCTACAAAGAAGTAGGAATTTTCTGCTTCATTAATGGGATGTGATGAAGGCAATACAAATGAATCATGTATGGAAAATAAAGCAGTAGCTTTCAACTGCACTGATCATGTCACAAGTGATCATAGAATCCTTATAGAATCGGTAAGGTTGGAAAAGACTGCCAAGGTCTAGTTTTGTATCTTTGTACAAAGTACAATCATGTCAAACTACTACACAGGCTCTGGAAAAGCCCTACTCAGAAAATACTGCATAAGAGCAGGGTTTATAAAGGTTGAATGTTCCCATGAGTAACAACTTCACTGTATCTTCTTTCCCTTTTAACAACAGACCTTATTTGAACGAAATATATTCTTCAAAGACCAGTAAATCCTCTGGGCCATGGCTCTAGATGTTGCTCAGCCAGCTGCTGACCAGTTTGTCTTGATTGCCTGTTTACTTGTCAAAGAGAATTCACCTTATAAGAATATTTTTTGTGTGTGTTTTAGTGCCTGAAATGGTTCAACTGGAAAACCACCATATTTCATTATATTATTTTATTTGTATACTATTATATTTATTTTAGATGTATCCTCTCCTTTGGAGAATTCTTTAGCTGAGAATTTAAGGAGTGAAAGGACGTTAGTACTGAGCTCATGGATTGAAGGCCTGGGGGCCTTCATCAACACAAGCTGGCTGCCAGCAGGAGACATTTAAATGGCAGGATCCAGGAAAACATTCCTGCTAGAGGAAACTGCTAGCAGAGACATGACCAAATGTTTTTCAGATCTGATGTTTTGAGTGAGCTCTGTGTCTGTTCTTCTGCTGTTGATGAGCTTTCATTGAGAAGTGGATTCTTAGGGGAATATTCCCTGAAACACTCTTTGGCTTTTTTTTTTAGATTAAACTGAGAAATGATGTTTAAAGCTTTTGCTGAGCTGTGGTGGGGCTGACCTGGGTATCATTCTGATGTGCTACATGGAACAGTGATGTCCACAATGCTTTCAGTTATATGGGTAGGCATGCACATGTCAGCTAAAAGCTGGTCATTAACTGAAGAAGCTGAGAATGAGCTGTGCTTTTGCTGAAGGCTTTGCACAACACTTGTCCTTTCTCTACACAGCGTTTGGTTCTGGGGACTGCCAAACACAGGTGATTGCATGAGTTGCACTGCTTGACAGCTCAAAAAATAATGAGGACCTTTTCTAAGTCTGCAAACTCTTCCTACAGGACATACATTGTTGCAGAGTTTGCCATTAGAAATGGAAAAGTACAATGAGTTTCTTAATTGGGCCATTTCTCCTCAATTAGTTTTGCCAGACAAACTTCTGTGCCACAGGAGTTCCCTGTGAAACCTGTATTTCAGGCAGCTAATCAAAAGCATCTCATGAGGGAGGAAACACCATGATGCAGTGCAACATCCTTAGTAAGGTCCAGAACACGTATGCCAAACCAATCTGTAATCGTGGCCACCAAGAGTCCAAACCAAAGAAGCAGAGAGACAAGAAAGGCTGGAGGAAAACAGAATGAAGAGTTAGGGTAGTTGTCGAGTTTGACCAATTTACTTTAATGACAAGAAAAGCAAGCAAAGCAAAGCTCCCTTTTGGCTTGGTGCAGTTGTACCTTGTCTACACCCTGCAGTTCCTGTCAACCCTAAGTGCTCCTCCTGGGCACGATGTAGCTGATGGGGGTTAGCCTTGGAGTGCCCTTGGGCAAGAGGGTGCACCCATTCCAGGGATACCATAATTACCTTCATTCTCTCTGAAATGTGTGGTCCTGGCAGCTCCTAGCACATAGAATATCAGCATGGCTTGCATAAGGCAGTGTGCAGCATGAGGGTTATACCCTCTAATAAACTAGTAATTGGAAGGGGTTGTGTAATACCTGCTAGCAAGTCTGAGTAAGATATCTTTTGTGTGTTTATGCTGAATTTATTAGGTTTTTAAAGAAAATTTTTCATAACGTTTTATTCAATTCAACCTGGAGCCTGTGATCAAGTGTCTCTTACCTTCCAGATGCCTCAATACCACATGAAAAGGAAGTTTGAAGAGCTCCATTGTCAATGGATATTTATGAATGGCCTCTGCTCACTTTCAGACATGCAGTAAAACCCAGATTTTCCAAAAGATTCAGCATCCAAAGTTCCCACCATGACAAGTAAGGGCATGTTTTGAAAAGGAGCCCATCCACAGAACTAAACACTGTCATTTCTTGTCACAGACAACCACAGGATCATCCCTGCAGCTAATCAAGAAGCCACTTAAAATGGTTCTGCCTCATTTCTCCAGTGAAAGGCTGTTCCAAAGCATCATTGCTGTGAGGACTGAGTAACCTTCTAATTTCCAGCATAAACATATTCATAAGAAGCTTTTCATCTCCCCTAGTGTGTAGTCTGCAATATATTTATAGGCCACAGCTGAATTGCCTCTCAGCTCTGGATTTGCTTGGCTACCAAGCAAATACACCCAAACAGGCTGAGTTCCTTTGAAAAACCCTATTCTCTGAATCCAAAACAAATTATAAGTAGCACTTTGCAATTTTTTCATGAGTTTTTCCAGTTCTGACAAAAACTTCCAACTTGGAGTGCATACATGTACACTGTTAGATGTATTGTTTCAGAGGAAATAGAAAAGTATTATTAGTTCTGTAGCACTGCAATTGTAAAACTGAATTGCCTATTTTCAGTGCTTTCTTCGTGGCATTGTCTTCATGCCCAGCTTGCTTTGCCATTTGAATATTCTAGCAATTGATAGTTTTGAATGAAGAAAAGGATTAGAAACATTTTCAACCTCTGCTAAGTTGGAGTGGTTTTGCATCAACAGTAGGTGTATTGTTGTTTGAATGAACTATGTGTGAGTGGTTTTTATATCAGTATATCAGACCCTCTCACTGACCATTTCACTCAACTGGAAGTATGAGTTTACTTAGGCAAGTGCGATAGATTAAATAGATTAAAAGATTCTTTGGGGAGAGTCCACTCCAATTCATGGCAAAGGTCTTTGAAATCATCAGTTAAAACAGGAGACTGCTTAATAAGTGTGGCCGTAGTGTAGAAGAATGATTTACATTGCTGTCATGTATACATATGTCAAATTTTCATTATTAACAGTACTAAAGACTTAAGAAAAAATATCTAATAAACTCAAAAACATCTTACTGCGCATATATACACAAGTGGACATTCCATATGAGTTGTGCACTGTGGTTTTCAACCTTCTTTAAGTTATAAACTCTGAAAATATTTATGGCTAATTAAAATCTGCTGGCCACTGTTGCCTTTTGGGAGCTTCTAAAAGTGCCAGGGATCACTAAGGTTCTGCAGAATACTAGATGGAAAGATTACTGACATGCTTCTTCAGAAAGCCTCAGAATAGCCTCATTTCAACTCAGTGTTTTGGAACATTTCTCAGCATCCCTATTTTCAAAGCAGAAGCAAATTTATTGTCTCCTTTGTTTCCACAGAGCTATTGTGTTTCTGCTGTATTTGTCTCTGTCTTTTCATTTATAACCATTAATTCAGTTTTGTGGCAAATTTCATCATATCTGGTCCATCTTGTTCTTCCCAAGCACGAGTTTCTTCCCAAGTTATTAATTATTTTGTGGGCATTGTTGCCACCACTTCACTGATGGCTGAGTTATTTCTCTGTCCTGGTGCAAACCTCACAGCTGACATTTAGGGTGCATTTCTTTGGAAAAGATTAGTTTTCCTCACTTGGTCAGACCTGGAGATGCTGAAAAAATACATGTTCTCCACATGAGTTACTGTGTTATTTGGATCTCTGGGACCCAGGTCCTGGTAGTTGAGAAGAAGCTGTTTGAGATACAAGGCAGCTGGGAGGACTTTTACAAGATTCATTCCCTGTACAGAAAGAGAGGCTGCAGCAACAAATGAGAAACCATGAGGAGGTAGAAGAACAGCCAACAAGGTGACTGAAAATATTAATATTGCTGATATACTCAGCTGATGGAAGGTAGGAGACAAAATGGAGAATGGCATGGGGCTTCAGGACGCAGCATGACAGCAGGGCAGGGCAGGTTCTGAGACAAAATCCAGGCTCTGCCAGGAGTCCAGATCCCCAGGCAATGCTAAAGCAGGTCTGAGGGTAGGCCAGGAACAGCCAGAGGGTTGGGGTCAAGGCCCCCCAGGTCCAAATAATTAAGAAGAACAGTCAAGGTGCCAATGTTTTATACAGACTCTGCTAAGCAGTTAGGGGACCACAGGATAAGGTTAAACCATAGGAAATTTGGTGTTGGTCTCAGGTCATAAGGACACATACCTATAAATCCAAAGAGCAAAGTCAGCTGCTGAATACCTCAAGGACCTGAGCCTGGAAAAGGTCTGGACCTTCAGCAAGTGTGCAGTTTGTGAACACATGATACAAATTTAGCCACACACCTGTACATCCAAAGTTCATGATGCAATTGCGTTCTGACTTCCTTACTATGGGATGATGCTATATGGAATGATGATTTATAGGATGATGCTGTATGGCTGAGGACGAGCACATGCAATATTTGTGTTTCATGCAAGGCCAATTGATCTTGACTCACTGAAGCTGTACAAAGCTTCATGTGAAAATTTGAGTGGTCCCCATTTCAGTTTTGACACTACCTCACAGAGAGCTTTCTGAAGTATTTCTATCTGTCCCTGTGGTATGGACATAAAGGGGATGGAGATGCTGTTAGAATGCACCAGAGACAATATCTCCATTACAGAAAGGGAAACATTACTATAATGTGGGTTGCACAGTGGGGTAAAGAACCCCCTTTGAGATACCATAAACACTTTTGGTCATACCCACCTAGGGAAGATTAATGACCACAAGAGATGCACACAGACCAGAAGAGTGAACAGCTGCTTTAGTGGAAGGCAGTAAAAGAGCTGGGTTTTGTAGCCCTGAAAAATGAAAACTGGGGGAAAAAAGTAAGATTGCTCTCTCTAAATAGGTCAACTATCAAAGATAAAAGAACAATTATTTTAGCTAATGGATGGTGTGGGCAAAGATACAAATAGATGAAAATAAGCCAGGCTGAAAATGGGAAAAAAAAAAGACAGTTTCTGAAGGAAGCTATATGAGATGTTGCATTGACTTGATTACCCCAAAGATAGCTTTGCATCCTTGAGTATTTGCCTTAAATCTTCTGTGGATGTGCTGGTACATGTAATATATTTCTATTTAGTTTATCCTGCTTTGGAAATAGTGTCAATTGCAGAGTAGCTGTAAGGTTCTATTAAATTCTTACAGACAAGAAGCCATCCTATGATGGTAATGTGACTAAGTAACAATGCCTTAAAAATTATTCAGTATTTCTTTTGAAACTCCTTATTCAGTATCTGGCTCCACATTTATATAATTTCCTGCAAATAATGTAAATCTTACTCGGAGCATACCATGACTGGTTTTGTCACCGCCTCAGCAGATTTCACTGACATTGGTGAGTTTGATTTCAGAGCACTCCGGGAGGCTCAGGCTGTTACTGTTCCTTGTTCCTATTTGGCTTTGGAGACAGTCGGTGGGAGAGGCTGCACCATACCCAGTATGCAGGGTGTTAAAATTTAGATGATCATCTCTAACATGCCTTCACTGTCTGTGTGGGAGTACACTTTTCAGGAGCCCACAGCCACCAAATGAAGGCATTTTTTTTCATAGGAACCTGGGAAGCAGAAATCTGGCAGACATTAAATCACAAAATTAGTGACTTAGACCACAAAAGAATTAGTAACCGGGGAGGGATGTAAGGTGAGCATTTAATGAAAACATTTGCTTTAAGAGAGGATTTATATTAACAGATCATGAGTGACCAGTATCTGTGTAACCTTCTCAGAGAATCCACATACTCTGCTGGCAGCCTGTTCTATAATTAGCAAGTTTTTTCCTAACAGCTTGACTCTTCATCTAAAGATTTAAATAGTGCTGATTTTTTTTCTTCTTACTCTATCTTCATGAGTCTGGAGAGTAAGTAATGGTTAGTAATAAATAACTAATCCTTTATTATTCACAGAAAATAGCTGTTTCCTCAGTTCTCCTTTTAGCAATTGCTTTAATAGACTAAGCAACCAAAAAGCTCCAGTATTCCATCACAGAATAACTCCACATTATTTACATTTCTATTGCTGAGGTGTCTCTCCCATATATGCTCACTATTTCTTGAAGTACTATTCCCAAAAATGGACACAGGACTTCACCTGGGGAGTCATTGACAATTAGTAGCATGGCATAATTGCCTTTCATATTTTAGCTATTACAGTCCTACAAATACAGCCAAGAACCCCTTCTTTGCAAGAGCGTCACGGAGTTGACTCACATTCAGCACAGGATCCTGCATGAGCCCGGGCCTGTCTGATCTCACCCATCATGTGCAGCACTCCTGGCACTGGTTCCTGCCCCTGGCCTGCCCATAGCAAAGGTGACAGCTGTGCTGGGCACATTTCAGCTTTTTGACCTGAAACCTCCAAATGAGGCCTTATTCAGAGACAGTCCACAAACACCTTTTGAAGAAAAAGGACTGCTCAGAGAGGTCTAATAGGGCACTTAAAAAGATGTCCATAGTGACTAGAAACTTCATTTTGCTAAGCCTTCTCCTTATTCCCACACCCTTCCTTAGTGTTACATGTTCAGCTGCTGAAAATAGGAGTGCCTTCTGCTTTCTGGCATGCTTGTCTGCTCCTGCAATCCAGAGCACTCTCTCCGGGGTTTTATAGGCTTGTGTAGCTCTTTGGCAATGGACACATTCTCTTCCACATAGCCTGGATTATGGCAGACAGGGCATTGTATCACTTGCATTAGTGATTGCCAGGCTGTGTTTTAAGGAGAAGCTTTCTCTGTGTACTCTGTATTTCAGATCTCTGTTATAGCTTGGAAGGAAACAATATTTAAAAGGAAGAAGATAAATGTGGGTGGCAATCATTACTACAGGAATAGGAAAGTCTGTTGATATCTGACCCTTGAGTTGCTGGTTCCTGGGTTAGTGATGAGATCTTTCTATTTGTTCAATATCCAGCACAGTGAGGAATTAGACTGGTGACCCTGGGGAGGAGGGTAGATGTCTGTGCATGACTTCAGTACCTGCCTCAGTCTGAAGCCATGGCTGAACTGGAGTTTCCAGCCTGACTTCAGTGTCCTGCCCCAGCTCCAACCCTGGCTGTGTCTGCATAGAGGCATGGCAAAGATAAGCCACCATTGCAGAGATAAACCACCACAACTGACAGCAGAGCAACCCCTTCCCGGGGGTCAAGTGGTTCACAGACCACCAAACCTTTTTTCAATATGGTTTTGAATGTAAGTATTGGGATGTCAACTTTGGTCTCTCCAAGGCCTTTCCAGGAGATTCTCACCTTCCTGCTCAAACACCTGCACTGCAATTCCCACTTGTGATTGCCAGCTTCAGCTTAATCCCAGACTCTCCCTCACATGAAGTCATCTCATAGGAAGAAGCTCCTTCCCTCCTCCCATTGTGGATGCAAAGGGCATCAGCCCACCTGGAGAAACACAGGACTAAAAAGTCAACCCCAGCTCTTTTTGATACTCAAACTGCAGAGAGTTTGTACAGGCAAAAGCCTCTGACTATGGATGAAAGCAAGCCCTTCCCTCACATCAAAGAGTTAAAACACTTCATTTCTTTGCAACAGGCACTTGGATGCTTCCAGGCATTGTATGAGCTGCTGGGTGTGTTGGGAGTGTCTGCTGTCTGCCTGGACCATTGTTCTTTTCTTCAAGGCAGCACATTACTCTGCTGTAGGAGATCTCATCTCTCCTCCTCCATGTAGGTGGAAAACCCACACTGACAACACCTTGCAGTCTTGTGCTGCTCCTTGATTTTCCTTCTGATTTGGTATTTGCTGTGACCTTTTAATCTCACCAGGATGGCTCTGCTTTGAAGCCACATGGTCCCTCGGTCGAGGTGGCACTGCAGTTTGGTGGAAATAGGTTTTGTATGGGAAGGAAGGGGGAGGCACAGCACCAGCTTTCTATTTCTGTGCATTGCTCCAGATCCTTGCTCTCTGCTGTGCATGGCTGCAGCCTTGCAGGCTGTGAGAAATTCCATTTCTTCTCTGCTTACCCATTTTTTAATGACATGGTCCTGTACCTGGTCCCCTAAATCTCATGAGAGTCTTGAAAGAAACAGGGCACAACCTAATCTGATGTTTTCTCTCTATAACTGGAGTGCATGACGCACTTCTCAAAATAAGCTGCAGTACTTACCGGGTGCTGTACTGTCACAGGGTGCAGAACAGGAAAAGCAGATCCTCAGCTTTCATCAGGGCTTTTATTGCTAACCTGACTTGTCACTTTTCTAACTGAAAGCAGCAGAGCTTTTATTGCTTTGTTGGCTTTACTTTTTTGCAAAACAACTAGTAGAAGAAATAAAACAAACCTGGAATTTTAGCAGTGTAGGATGTCAGAGAGATTATTGCATGTGGATTTGTAGGGAATACAATTCAGCTCCTTCACTTGTCTAAAGAACCCTGACTTTCATCCCTAAACACATGGTTCTCCAAAGTTATCTGGAATGCAGTCTTGCAAAATCCTCAGCCTCTCCTCACTTCAAGTGGCCTGGCCTGTGCAGAGGGAGAGGAGAACCTGTCTGCTCACAGTGCCAAGAAAGCACTGGCAGATGTTTAGAGGGTGCAGATATGTCTTCAGCTACTGGTGCTAAATTCCTGAAGGGGTGAGGCTGTGAGGGGTCTGATAAATGGCTCAGACAGGGCACTGCATCTGGTCTCATCATGTGCCCAGTCAAGATTTTTCCGAAATAGAAACAGGAAAGTGGAAGAAGATGCATGTGTCTGCATTTTTCAGACTGAGTATATTTCTTAAATACAACTCAACAACATAAATGCTGTCATGAGAGATTTTTTTAAAAGCCCTTCAGAAATGTAAATATTAGAAGAAGCACTAAGCAACTCAGTGAGCAGAAGGAGGTTTAGGTTAATAGAACTCCTTTCAGAAAATATCATTATACTTGTGCTTAGCTAGCTTTTTTTTTTTTTTTTTTTTTTTTTTTTTTTTTTTTTTGTCTCTCTGTTGTTTCTGGCTTATAAATGCAAACTCTGTTACTTCAGCCAGCAAAGTCATTTGAATGTGCAAACCCATGCACAGGAGATGGCATGAAAGCATGAAAGGCCAGATGGTAACAGCATTATGACCTGCTTAGCAGAACAAACACTGCCTGGGACTGTGAGCTTTTACCTCAGGGTCAATAGGAACTGAAGACCCAACCTAAACCAGCTCTTACTGACCAAGAACACCCTATATTGATGATAAAATGATAGATTTGCCTTACAACAACAACAAAAAATAAATATAAGCATGGCCAGAAGAGAAATGGGCCATAGGAAGTCTCAGTCAAAAATTTGAGCCTGAGTTTCTGCTTGGTGTGTACTTGTGAATCACAGTGTGCTGACCCCGGGGCTTCATTCTTCCACTCCTGCTGGCTTAGCATATGGAGAAGGGCAGCACTTCCAAGAATTGCTGTCCACCTTGTTTGTATAGCAGGGTAAGCAAATGAAGGCAATCGGAGGCCCTGGTGGTGTGATAGGCAGTGGGACACGCCCCGGGCACCCTTCCAGCTCCTGGGCTCTATCACAGGCAAACAGCTGCAGAGCTGCTCGCTGTGAGATCAGCCAGAGTGGGGCACACAGCTCAGCCACCAGCCAGGCACTGCTGTGCCCTGCCAAGGACCAGAGCCAACACACACACACCTGCACAGCCTGGCTGGCTCTGTGGGGATTGCTGCCTGCTGCCCCTGGCTGTGGCAAGCATCACTTCTTTCACATCCCCTCCTTTAACTCATCAAGCCTCCTCCCAGAATACTCCCATCACCCTGGTCTCAAGCCTCCCTGCCAGCTGCAGTCTGGCAGTGTCCCACCTAAGAAGTTGCTGACAACCAAGTTGGTCCTTGTGCTGACTTTGTCCTTTAGATTCAAAATCACATCCTCCCCTGGGTTGGTTTGTGTTTATGTGGCAGCCTGTCCCAGCATAGTTTGTGTAGGATTTCCTTGGGGTCTTTGTCTTCAGGCATGTGGGCACATTTCACCAGCCTGCATGTTCCTCGATAAACAACTTTCTCCAAAGGTTTCTCCTGTCTCACCAAAAAGAGCTTTATCTGTGCACTAATTCATTCCCGGCTGCTTTGCCTGCTGTGATCTCAGGTCCAGCTGTGTGAGTTCAGGCTGTGTCACTGTGGCCACCTGAAGTATATTAGATAACACTCACAGAGAGATGTTCCTGCCCTCCACTGCATCCCCACTGCCTTGGGAGAGCCCCAGCCTTGGCTCTGCAACACCAACCTGGCTGCACACAGCTAATGCCCAGGGCACTGAGAAAAGTCCTCTTGCTCCTCTGCAGGAGGCTGGAAAACTGCCCACTTTCTCTGGAGATGCTGAATAGAAGTGGGTAGGTGTGAGAGGTGCAGATGCTCTAACAGGAATGTTTTGTCAAGAACCAGCCCTACTGTCTGGAGACGGCGCCAGAGTGTTGTGTTTGCTGTTTCTGACTCAAAGAAGAGGGATAAAAATAGGCTTGTACAGGACTTACCACAGAGGGTGTACTGCTGTCACACTGGTACCAGCACACAGCACTGCTTAATGTTCAGCTACCTTTGTTGATATTCATTCCCTAATTTTTTTACCTCACCAGTGTCCACCTCTCTAGCCCAGTATTTAATACTTGAGGCATGGATTTTTCTTCTGACCTTCTTCACAGCACAGAGTGCACATACCTGGTACCCTCCTGATGAGGTGAATCCAAATTTAGAAGTATTTCCTTGTGAAGCAAATGACTTTCTATTTGATGAGAAGCACCTGGCTGAATAGCTGAGGGATGCTTTCCTTCTAGACCTTTCTCAGAAGCAAAAAGCAGCTGTTCTCCTTGTGCTGAGTAGTCTCAAACAATATTAAAAATCTGGTAGTTATTGATCTCCTGTAGTTAACTCCACAGATTTTGCCAGTAAGCAGTAGAATTTTTTTAACATCCCTGAATAAAAGCTACGAAGGGAGGCAACAGTTTTCCATCTCTCTGCCATCACTGATCTGCCTCAGGGACTTGGCAGGACAAGTGACAGCCAGGCCTGACAGGCCTGTCTGCAGACAACAGGAGATGGGAGAAGGTCATTTCACACATTAGCTCCACCTGCGAGGAGAGAGGGCTGCACTCACGCTCCTGCTGCGGGCACCAGGTGGTTGTGGCTCCAGGCTCAAGAGGGAAATCCACATTCCCTGCATAGCCAGGGAGCTTCTGGGAGCTCTGCTGTGAGATATTCAGAGCAGTCTGGAAGTGGGCAGGCATGGCAAGGCAGATAACCACTGCTTCACTTGTTTCCAGGAGTGTCTTCTGCGATGTCATGGTCCTTCTGCCCTGGGTTTTAATTCTCTGAGTGATGGGTCTTTTCTCTGTGCATGCTGTGGTTCCATCTGTAGTCACACAGCCAGCTGAGTGTTTGTGCTTTTGAGTTCCAGGTAAGGGAGACTGGCTGAATGGAGAGAGAGCAGAGCATTTTTTGTGTAGCTGGGATGGATATGAAGAAGAGATGTGGCAAATGTCAGGGGACAATGATGAGAATGAGCAACCAGGTAAAGCCAGGAAGAAAAAACAAGCTCTTCCTGGACTTCCCCCTGTGGCTGAAATCTGAAAACATTCACATTTTTTATGTACTTCTGAGAAATAAAGGAAAGGAATTTGGTGCCTGTACTCTGCTCTACATGTATTTAATTATTTTTTGCACATTCAGCTGCTAACAAGCCAGCCAAGGCTCAGCCTGGTGGCCCTACCTGCCTTCCTGAGGACAGCAGCAGTGGCAGCCACAGCACCAAGCAGCTGCCTCTTCCCCTTTGCACTTCTGCATTCAAGGGTCCCAAAGCATTTTTGTAGACAGGGCACAGCCATCACCTCTCTTTCCCAAGAAGGAAACCACAACAAAAGGGAAGGAAGTGAGGGGTGCAAGCTGACATGCTGTGGCTCCATGACCCTTCAGGCCAAAGAGGGTGGTGGATGTTCCAGGGGCTTCCAGTGACCTGGGACATCCAGGCCCCATCTCTCCTGGGGTGTGCTGTCCACTGCAGATGGCCTTTTCTGTTGTTCTCTGCAATGCGAAAGGGACTCAGAAACACCAGCTCTGTACAAAATAAAAGTTTCCCTCCATGCCCTGAGCTGCACCAATAAATTTTTGTTTTCCTGAACCCACTGCTGGCATTTTCTGCACTGTGCTTCCTAGGAGGCAGTCCACACTTATGTCCTTCACTTTTTATGCACTGTGTTTTCCACTCTAAGAGAGTTCTGTCTCTGAAGCCCCTAAGGAAAATGTTTGCAGCAACAAATGTAATGTCTCCTCTGGTTTTGAGACAATGCCCTGTAAATGTTCAGGAGTCTTGAATTAAGCAGCCAAATCAGTGGCAGATATGACAGATGCCTTTCAGCAGTGTTTAATCAAGGTATTTAGGCCCATTAGACTCACAGACGAGGAAGTCAGCACCCCACTGCAACCCTGGGCCCCTCATCCACCTGCCTCTGCCCCTTCCAACACCTGCTCCCACAGTCCTTTTGAGCAACATGGGGCATTACATGTGCCCCAGCAGCCCCAAATGGAGGGGCTGAGTCCCAGGCACTGGGTGAACTCACCCCTGCCTCGGTGGTGGGGTGGCCAGGAGGTTCCATGGGGCCCTTGAGATGCTTGAAAGAAGGAGCACAAACTGTCCATGCCTCAGCCCATGTACACTTTGTACAGGTTATCAGCTCTTCCACAGATGTTCCAGAACTGAGGATTAGCAGGGAGAGCTTGCAGAAGTTGTTTATGAACATGTGCTGTGGGTGCATTAACACTCCTGCAGCCAGGATTGCCTCTGCTGGCTGCCTCTGCCACCACCAGCTCCTGAAGGCATCTCCCTCATTTCTGTTTCTCCTCCGTGGAAGTCAGGGCTGTGATTGCAGAGGTGGCTCGTGGCTCTTTGTGTGAGCTCATGGGAAGAAGTGAAGTCAGTGAGAAAGTCAGAGCTTGCAGGGCTGGTTCTGGTGTGGGCTGCATGAAGGACACGTGTTTCAGCTGGCAGGTTTGTTTCCAGCGTTGCATTGATGAGGAGCAAAGACAAGCCCTCAGCCAGTCTGTGTCCATGTGAGCAGAAATGCCAGGGCACACAGGCTCATCCCCTCCCTTCCTTTCCCTATTAAAACCTCAACATTTTTGAAGAAGAACAAAGTGTCAGCTGGTGCCTCTGCTGGTCACGCTCTTCTCAGAGGCAGTAGAAAACTCTGGTGCATTGCCAAATGCTTTGGTGACCTTGGTGAGGGAGGGTGGTGACCATGAGGTATCAGCTGGAGGTTGATGTGTCCCAGTACCTCCTGAAGATTTTTGCTCACTGGGGAAGCTGGGCTACTCAATATGCATTTAATGAAACTCTGGGCATGACACACAGCCCATTTATTTTCCTTATTGGTAACTCTACGTGAGGCAGCATGTCACGAGCTTGAGTCCCAGCAGATACCTGTCCACATCACAAGTCAAGAATAATTCTCTGCTGCTGGGATTAGAGGCAGAGACTTTGGTTGGAGCTACTCAGGAGTCACACCAAAGTGCTGCAACACTCCCTCTGGTTTTCACAGTCTGTGAATCATATCTGGCATCGTGAGAGTAATTTAAATAGGGTTATGAGGGCAGAGAGTGGGTGTTGTCAGCCCAGATCTACTCTGATCCTGGGGGACCCCAGTGGCAGCAGAACTGGGGAAAGGTCCAGTCTTCCCTGCTTTGGGCATGTGCCCAGCCACGTGTTTCGTGCTGTGAGGTGCTTGCTCACTCCTTGCACCATCAGGCTGAAATCTGTGGAGTCAACCCTCATCCATAAGGAACATTGAGTGTCTTTTCAGGCATGTCCCTGTGCTTCTCCACAGGCCACCGCTGAGGTTTTCAGACCTTGAAGGGCTTTGCAGTGCAAGCAGTTAACTCTGAGTAGCTGTAAAGTCAGGCAACTATATAGTGAAAACCGAGCAGAAAAAGGAGTTAGGTCAGGAATTTTCCAATCCAAGCTGGTCAAAACATGCAGCAGAGATCCACTGTGCAAAAGTAATTGTTTTCAGAGGGCCATGTGTTCACAGGCTGTAATGACAAAGCAGAAATAACTTAGATAACAAATGTAAAATTGACCTGAAGAGAAACTTGGGAGTGTTTTATGTAAGAGAATGGAGAGAAGGCATCTCTTGGAAATTTGTATTTTGTCCATCTCAGAGGGACTTTAGGGAAGCAGTCAAAACCAAAAGCCATCTGAGCAGAAGAAGGGTCCACACAGGCCCAGCAAAAGCTGCATTTTGGCCCTTCTGAATGCACTGACAGATGCAGTTAATAAAAACGTTTTGCAGTTGGATGCTGAAAAGAGGATAATTTCTGATTTATGGACTGGAGGAAGGTTTTGTGGGAAAGCTAGCATGATGAGTAAGAAAGGTGCCTACATTTAATGGGGATTTTCAAAAGGAAAGGGTGTGCTATATGGTCCTCACACTTTGTTTTGTCAGCTGGATTTGAAACACTGTGTTTGCTCAATGGTAATGACCTCTGTGAGTTTACTGTAATGTGGGACGACACACAGGCATGTTGGTCAGCCTCAGCCAGAGGAGCTGCCCAAAGGATGATGCTGCAGGACTTGGCCTGACATGACTGCTGGGTGAATCAGCAACTCAGTGGCTGCAGCCTTCCCATGGAGAGAGAGACAATGCTAAATTCATGGGCTGCTGCTCAGAGTGAGAGGGTGTCTCCTTGTCCAGATCATAGAAACAGGGAATGATCCAAGTGCCCTGGAGGCCATTTCCCCCAACCTCCTGCCCAAACCAGGCCTGACTGAACTCAGATTGAGGTGCTCAAGGCGTTCTCCAAATGAGTTTTCTCCAGGGATGAAAAGTCTACCTGTTTCCATTCCTCTGCTCTAGTGCCCCACTATTGTCATAGTGAAATATTGTTTTGTTATAAATCAGCTTGGATCGATATCTTCATCTTTTATAAAGACTGCTGCCTCTTCTGTTTTTCTGTAGAGAGTGTGAGATTTTAGAGGGATTTGTGTTTTAACCCCCAAGGATTAAAATAAAGTAAGATTGTCCTTGAGGTGGGTTTCCTGCAAAAAGTAGCATAATGAATGCTTATTTTGAAATCTTATCTGATCATGCCCTAGGAGACAAGTGACAGACACTATTTTAAAGACTAAATATAGTTATTTAAAAAACAATTATGTGCTTCTTTCTTACTTCTTTCTGGGAAAGATAAAACCATGGCTTACTGTGTGTAAGCTTTGCCTGCAGTTTCTCCTGAGAACCAGAGATATGTACGAGCACAAAACAATATTTCAGTCATTCTTATTTTGTATTCTGGCCACAGCCTCTGCAGCTGTTCAGGTACAAAGTCAAACCTATGCACTATGACTTGACAGGTGCTGGCCCATGCAGGTGGCAAAGTGGAATCACTCTACATTAAAACTGGATATCAAGCAGAATGAGATAATTTTTTAGTAGAAATCAGTTGGAATTGTGCCTCCCTCTGGAAGAGGACCTGGACATTCCCTCCCCAGAAAGCAACTTCATGCCTGCTGTCCTCAGTGGGAAGAGCAAATGCTCTCCTTCCCTCTGTCAAAACCTGCAGATGAGTGCAAGGGAAGGTGGGAGCTTGGCCCTGTTTCCACCAGGCATTCAAGGACAAGATCTCACTTCTGTATGGAGTGCTGGAGGAAGAAATAGGCTGCTCTTGCTGACTTGGCAGAGGTCAGGCAAGAATCTCACATTTTCTCTCCAGTGTCAACAGAGAGGAATCAGATCCAGGTTGCAGCTCAGTAGATTTGACCTGGCTTCCAGAAGTCATCCTCAGCTGCAAATCTGGGGGGATCTCAGAAGGCAGTATGAAGTGTTAACTGAGGGTGTCTCTATTTAATCCACAAATGTGGATTTTGAGGTGTCATTTGAAATCCATATGACCCTGGTTCTCTGAAGCTTGGAGCTGTCTCCTTCCTGTCTGGAGGTGACCTGGAGCTGTGAATGATCTCCCATGCCCATCCTCCCTGGATGTGGGGTGACCCCACCTCAGCTCAGTCCCTGGCCCACTGAGCCCCACTGAGGGCCACAGTGTGTGTGCCCCAAATGAATCCACTGAAGTGAAGATCCAGAGTGGATCAAAGCCTATTTTATCAGACTGGTCGAATGTAACACAGAGGATACACCTTCCAGAGCCAAGCGCATTTGCAAATTAAGCAGAATACTTTTGTTGTTCCTTAGGGAAACAGTGATGAGCCCAGGGGTGGCCCTGTTACATTTTGGAGACAGCTGGATGAGGAAGAAGCAGGGCTTAGCCATCAGGTGGCACTCTGAGCATGCTGTTCAGCAGAGCTGTCATTCACCATGTTCCTGGGATGGAGGAAATTCCTTCAATTCAAGAATATGACATAAACTTCACGAGCTGTGATTCATTTCAGGTTAACTCCCTTTCTTTATTCCTGCAAAATTAATCATCCAGCTACTGCATTGTTTTAATGCAAAAGAGTCCAAGAAGAGAAGTACAGAAACTATATATTTTCCTAATGTTTCTTTATCTAAATATTTATTATGTGGCTTAATATTTTTTTGCCAAAATAGAATAATTCCACAATTTGTTCTCCTGTAGTAAACCAGCATATCTTGGCATCTGTTCTGTGTTTGTGCCTGTCTTTGTCTTAATCTCCTATCATCAAGCTTATCTCAAAATAGGAACCTGAATTAATGATCTCCAGGGTTTTTCCAGAAATCCTTTCTTAACCTTTCCAGCCATTTAACGGTATTTGCAGTCTCTGCTATTGTTCTGCATGAAGCTTCACTTGGGAATAATTTCACTTGAGAGTTTTTTTTTTCCTAGAGTTACATATCTAGATAAAAACATATTATTTCAATGGCCTTCCTGGTTTGTTTCTTGATCATTTTTAGTAGTAGAGCATTTTCAACTTTGCTATGCCGGCAGCAGTTTATTATTAGTGTGGTGGCTCTACATTAGTGCTTTGACAGGAAAAATTGTAGTGACAGCAATTGAAGGGTGAAATGAAAGGACTCGTGGTTAGCACTGCAGAACAGCACTGCAGACTATAAAATCGCTGTTCTGCTGCTTGAAGCCAGGATTTTGTAAGTGGCATCAATGGGAGAGAGATCAGGCTCTGTAGCAGATGGCAAATACTACTCACACGTAGGAGACAGCAGGGCTGAATGGTTTTTGCACAATATTCTCCCCTTCTGCCCAGCGTATTTGTAAAACATATTTTTTAACTTTTCTGACCTACTCACCACAGAAAACAATTTAATTCCTTACTCCTGAGTCATCTGACCCTGATATTTAGTGTATTCCCTGCCATTCATGGCTCCCATCCCCAGAGCCATGAACAAAGCCGTGCTTGTTACAGGGAAAAGCATGAGCTCATCCATTGTAATCACCCGGCTGCTTTAGCTGCTGCTCCAAAGGAGGTTTTATGGCAATTTCTGAATGCCTTCAGACAAGCCAGCACTAGATAAACTTTGGTTGAATCTTCAGGGAGAAAAAAATGAGTGTAATAAGTGCTAGTAGATGCTGTAAGAATAGGTTTTCTGAATGCAGGGAAGCCGCGGTTATTCAGATATTGCAGTGGGGTTTCAGCCCCAAGCACCTCCTGGAGGCTCAGGGAAGGTCCCAGTGCAGGCTTCAGGCACCCCCGCAGCAGGTAACCCAGGTAATCCATCCATCCTCTGACATTCAGGGCTTCTGGGAAACAAAGGTGAGATGCAAGTAAGTAATTTTGAAAGTGTGAAGAAAAGGACTTGTTGAAGCTTAAGCTTGCCAAAAAATAGCAGTGAAACAACTTCATTTTATGTAGATGAATTATAATCACATGTAAATGACCTTTTTTTTTTTTTTCTTTTTCAATTGGATTCACTGTAGCTTTCAATTTAGAGACCTGATCGAGGTCCCTGAAGGTCTGTAATCTCTCCTCCAGATTTGGTTCCAAGGAAGACTTTGCTAAAATTATTAATGGACTGTCTGGCTCCTGAAAAATCAATCAGCCCATACCTTTTGGGCATTAACTACCTGAAAGGGCTTGAAAGATAAACAGAGGGCACTGTCCTGTAGTCATTCACTAGGAAGAACAGAGATAACAAGCTTGTAGGAGTTTTCCCACTGCACACTGGGGTACAATGAAGCAGCTGCAGCTCTGCCTCCATACCAACTTTTCATTACCTCATAGGTTAAAGAATAGACCAAGTTCTGAATTTTTAGTAATATATAATCTAATTAAGTTACATAATCAAGTTAAGAGAGAAGTTCAATGTTGAAGCTCAAGAAGAAGGTCAAGAAATCTTCACAGGTTGTGGGACCTTGAGGCATTGCTTTGCTCCTCTAGACATAATTTTCCCAAACAATTACAAATTAATGTGTTACATTTTTGGCATCACTGTCTGCTAGTGACAGAGGGAGGGCTGCTATAGTTTTCTACATCTTTTATATATAGTTTCCTACATCTGACTTGTCTCTGTTAACAGAGAGAATTAAAAGTCTTGCAGACCATTTCTCCCCTTTCTTTGTAATTAGTTGTTAAACTTCCCTATAACTGTGGTGAGCCCACAAAAAAAGTCACAGATGCCAAAGACTTCATCCTTTTCTGATTTCCATTTTGTTACATGAGCCTGGCTTTGAATCTAAAAATTAGGAGCTCAGACTCTCCTCTTAATGTTGCAAGGGCAGTAATCCCTTTACATAACATAATTCTGCCAGACGGCTGCAAACTCAGTGGGGAACGAAGCATTCAGACCATTATCTATTGTTTTCCTATCCTGACTCATCCCAAGTAATTTTTTCTATGGTTTCTTCTGATTTTAAAATATAATGTAATTCTGGTTTAATTTTTTTTCTCCTGGCCACACATCTGTCTTTTATAATAAGTGCAGGTTTTTTTTCAGCTGATGCACTCATTATTGATGCCCTGAGAGAGATCCACACTGGAATTGCAGATGAAATGGAAAAGTGAGCTACAGCAAAAAGTACAGTAGCTTAAATCTAACTCATGACCTTTTAAGACTTGTGGGTTAGCTGTGCGCTACACATTCTGATAACGTGGAATTTCCTGGCTTTAGCAAAGAGATAGTCAGCTCTCTTTGCTCCGAAGTGCAAAGCATTTACTGCCAAAGAAAAGGGAAAATCTCCCTTGCCATATGCCAGGCTGGTGAGCCGTTTATATTTTCCCCAGCAAGCTGGACACACACATATTTGATCGTAATTTCTTTATGTTAAATTATATATTATATAACATGCAGTCAAGAAGATCAAAATAATGAAATCTTATAGTACCCAGAAAAGTAAATAACTGCTTGTAATATTACCAGCTTACAGGTGGTAGGGAGGGACAGAAGCACAGAGGGATTTATGTGACTCGCCAGACGTCATGAAATGCAGGTCTGCCAGAGCCAGAGATATCCTCTCTTGCAGTCTCATGTTTTAATCCCCAGTCTTTCTTTCCTTCCATTAAGATAAAATATGTTTCCTTAATCCACAACAGTTAAGGGCTTTTCAGGTAAGCCCTGAATCACTGGAATTCTCTGAATCTTCCTCTGAAAAGAGCAGGGTGTTCAGCTAACGTTCGTGACTATTTTAGCTGATGCCATTATTTTTTTAATACGATAAATATTACAGGGGAGAGTGGAGAGGCAGCGAAACTTTGCATTAGGAATAACAGTGAATGGAGACAGAGAATTCAGGGCAAGCAGCCCCTTGTTGGTCCTGCCTGTTTACTAAAGCATCCCTCGGTGTGCCGGGGGATCACCTTTGTCTGTGTTTTTAATCGCACAGCGCCCGTGCTGTGCAGAGATTCGCATTCCCTGCAGCGTCCCTGTGCCCTCCTCGTGTCACAGCCACCGCTAGGTGATCTGCCACCACCTTCCTCACTGCCCTGCTTTCCAAGGGACGGTGTAAACAGCCAACCAAATTTTCCACAGAGATGCTATTCATGAAAATATTTCTGCACACGCCGCTTTGCAGCCTGCGAGCTGCAGTTTTGAGTTTCCTGGGAAGAAAGCCTATTAAACTGCCTTTCTGCAGGATTGCCATAGCAACCCTCGCACAATGCCAATGGCCCAGATTCCCTTCAGCCCTTCTTTCTCTACTGACAGCAGTGATTTTAATGCTCCTTGAACCAAATCTTTGCATGCAGAGACCGCTTTTGGGGAAAAAAAAAAAAAAAAAAAAAAGCACTTTTAATCAGGACTAGTTGTTCTCTTTTCTCTTTCCTTTCTTCCTGGGAAGCGAGTGGGAAGACCTTTAGCATGGCATCCCTCTCGGCCCCTTAAAGTCACAGCTGGATAGTGACCACAAAGCAGTCCCATGTTCAGTATTATTCAGAACTGTGGGACACGGTGGAGATGGAGCTTGCACAGGGATTGCTTTTTACAGATATTTACATCTTCGGGCAGGGATGCTGGGAGCACAGCAGGGAAATAGAAACAAAGCAATCACAGGAGCAAAGCAAATTCCCAGTAAAGTGTGAGAGCAGGACTGGGACTCGGAGCAGCAGTAGATCTTACTCTGTAAGATAGGCCAGGCTGCTCTGCTCATTTTAAGCATCCCAAAGAGGCCAATATGTGATTACTGCCAGGTCTGGAAGCTGAAGTAGGTTCCCCAGTGACACTTGGTAGGGCATATTGCCACAGTCAGGGCTGGCTTGTGGTGAAAGCTGGTGACATGGGATGGGAAAGCAGAGCCAGCACCTGAGGATGCAGCTCAGAGCCAGCTCCCCACAGGGTGAAGCCATTTTCCATCTGACCACAGGCACAGCACACCCCGGGTGCCCAGAGCTGCCAGCGAGCCAACATATGGGCAGGCACTTAGACACAGCTCAGGCAGGAAAAGAAATAAATGTCACTGAGTCTGACTAATGTAACCCATGCTTTATGGGAAGCAATCCCTGACCAGAGCTGGTGCTGAGGTGCAAGGCTGCCACAGCCCCCAGGCACCCCTTTCTCTTGCCGCTCTTGTCCCTGTCACCTCCCCTTTTCTCCTGCCTGCCCTCAGAGGGGCCCCGTGGTTCATTGCCCATGGCAATGGCATGGAGATGGTGGCCATGGGCATGGGTGTGGGAAGACTGGGAAAGGGCCCTGGAGGTGAAACACCAAGCCAAATGCTGGTGCACTGAGCTGCAGCATCCCAGGGTGCTGCCACCACAGCTGCAGGGGGAGCCTGGGGTGCAAATCCCACCATGTGCACCTCCTGTAAGGGGAAATTTATCAAAGCTATCTGTGTAATGCCATTCCTGCTAAAGCCCTTCCTCTCAAGTGCTCATTGTATCCATTGGCAGCAGTCCCCAGCTGCATCCCTGTTTGTTGTAAGCATCTGGCCCTCAGCAAACACACTTTGCTGCACATTTATGTGCAGTGCTTAGTGCTCCTGGCTTAAAAGTCTGTGCAAACATTAGAAACAGAGGGATCTCCTCAGCCACTGAATCCAGCCCTGGGCCATCTCACGTAACCATGTCATGTATGCTAACTAATCCCCCCAGCAATGTCCAGATGGAGAGATGAGCTCCTGAGTCTGGCTGGGGAAGGGAACCAAGGTGCACAGTGAGCAGCTGAGATCTGCAGGGGTTCATCCCCTCCCCATCTGAGCCTGCCCTGCTCAGTAAATGTGAGTGGTTACTGCCCAGACAGGACTCATGTCATCAGTCCAAGCAAATGGAGCATGGACACAGAAGTGATGACGAGTGGAAACATGCTTTAGGGGAGAAATAGAGGCCAAGTTCTTGTCTGCACGAAACCAAAGAAGCTCTGGGAACTGCCCCAGACTGAGAAAGCTGAGCTCTCCCAGCATCCCCTGTCTCCCTGTGGATGCTGGATTGGCCTGCTTCAACCCTGCTATGCTGTTTAGTGCTGGTGTCCTGTTGCCCACTCTCCCCAATGCCTTTTTCAGGTGAGGATGCCAGGCTGACCTCTCTCTGCAGCCACATCCTCACATAAATCCTACCTTGGCAAGGCAACCTCCCTTTTTGGGACCTGAGATAAATAATCTCCCAAAAGCAGAAGCCTGCAGAGAGGCTTGCAGGAGCAGAGGTGATGTAGTGAATTCCCCTGAGCTGTAAATGTATTTATATGCCCTCCCATCCATTTGTGGTGAAAAACCCCTTACCAATGCTATGGATGGGAAGGAAACCATGTTTACATTTATCTGCACTTTTTCCAGCTGATGGTCTGATGGTTTTTGGGATCTGTCTTTCCCAGCAATCATCTGTGAGCTGCTTCAGTGCTGGGAGGGTGGGAGAATGCTCTTTTGCTGATTTTCCTCCTGGGAGCAGAGGGACTGGGCATCCTCCCCATTGCCCCTCTGCCTGGGCAGCCCTTTGAGCAACACTGAGGGCAGCAGTGGAGGTGGGAGAAGGATGGGATGGATTGGACAGTTTGGGGAAATTTTCATAGTCTTCCATAGATTTAGAAGCTTAGAAGCTTTTCATTAAATTTGCCTCATATATCTGCCACTAATTCTACCTGGGTGAACTATAAAAGAGTATCTTACTATTTCTAAGCCAAAAAAAACCCAAAAAGCCACCAAGGAAAAAGAAGTTCCAAAGTTCCTATAGGGTTTTATAGTATAAATATAACCTTTCCTCCTTCAGAAAGATAACAGCCTGTACAAAATGAATTTTTACAGGATTATTTTCCACTGTGGGAGCCAGGCTGGGTCCCAGTTTGACCACTCACATTATCTCTGTGCCCATATGGGGCTGGAGGAGCTGTGTGCAGGCAGAGCTCCTGGCTCAGCTGGCTGGAGAGGCTGCTTCACTGCACTCACTCAGCAGCTCTCAAAGACAGAACAGCACAAATGTTTGTGTGTGAAGTAGGAAACAAATCCTGCATTTTTCTGGAGGATTGGTGGCAATTTTTTTATCATGCTATGCCTTCAAATGTTTGTAAACACTGCATCAAGTTGCCATACTACAGCAAAGATTAGGATTCAGCACTTTAAAACCAGTGTCCAGGCTTGAATAAGTCTGTTTTTAATGAGGTATTTAAGGACCACTCATACTCCAAAAAGGATGGTTTGGGTGTGTGGGTGTGCCCATGTTTCCACTCTGAATGTGCCACAGCTAAGGGCAGTGAGGGAGATGCCTCCTGAATGTCTCTCTCCAACCAGGGGCACACAAATGCCATCTCACCAGGAAACACAAGTTTCTGCCATTGCTCTTCATGTGGCTCATGCCACAGACAGACTGAGTTCATGGCCTCATGCTGAAATCAGGGCTTTTAACCAAGAACTAGGTTAGAAATTCGGGAAGCTGGAGAAAGTCCATACAAAGCTGGCAGGAGACACACAAAGCACCCCAATTTTCCCCCTGCAACAGATTATAAGTCTTGAGGTTTATAAGCCAAGCTGCAGAAAACAACACTTGAAATCCCATTTTGGCAGGCTGCCTGTCCCACTGGTGACGTGGAATCTCCAGCCCATGCCCTGCTCCTTCACATGCTGCTGGTCCCCCTCCTAGTCCCATGTGTGTCCCACAAGGCTGCATCCCTCAGCTGCTGCTGGGGCTTAGTAAAGATGGAAAACTGCCAGAAAAACAGGGGGTCAGCTCCGTGGATATGCGAAAAATTGAACTACTGCATGTGTCTAACCATTTGCACATTGGAGAGGAGGCAATGGCCTTTCCTTGGGTAACCTTTCCACAGGGTGTGGTGTTCCATAGTTTGGAGCAAGCATGCCTGAGGGAGGAGGGAATCTCCTCAAACCTCTCCTGAACTGATGTTTGCCCCACATCCTTCTGGAAAAGGTGCTGAGCTCTGCTGGGAATACTCCTGGCAACTTGCTGGCTCATGCCAAGTCTCCTCTGCCAGGCTCTCACCCTCTCACAGTAGCAGCAGAGGAGCCACAGGGCTTAGGGCAAAGTCCCTCATGGCCATTGAGCATCTCCTTTGTGTATGTCCAGCCATCCCATCTGGAGCTCCAAGAACTAGTGCAAAGATGTCACTCAGCTGCTGGGCTGGCACTACAACCTGCAGGGTGATAGGCCCCCATAAACACTGTTGGTCTAAGCTGTGAGAGCCCATCTGTGTTTCTTTTTATTGTGGAATAAAACTGAACAAGCTGAGAGCCTGAGTCACATGGGCGTGTAATTTTACCAACAGTTTTTATGAGACTGAGCCTTTTGGCAAAAAACTCACTTCAACTGCTTGCTTGACCAAACTGAACCTAGAGGTTGTCAGAAAATCCTGTTTCTCCATGATAAAGTCAATGCTTTAGATATAGTTACCCACCTTTCATCTCCCTGATTTATGACACACATAAACCATGAGATTATTAATATTGTCTAATTTACTTACATATTTAAAAGTTGCTATGTATTTGAAATCTGATTGTCATGTGGGCCCTGGCTTTACTTATAGCTGAGGGTCTCACCTCTCTGCCTCACCTGGGAATTTTCTATTACTGCCAAGTCTGTCCTTATTTTATTTTTCCCTTTAAAACTGGCAAAGCCTAACTCCACTGTTTGTTTGGGTTTTGGTTTTCTCTCTTTTTTTTTTTTTTTTTTTTTTGTCATAAATACTGGAAAACAGGCAGGAGGTCTGTTTACGACTTCTTGTTGGCCTTTAATGAAATACTTCACATGTTATGCCCCATTTTTTTCTGTGAAGATTGCTTTAGTACTCCTGGCTGTACTGCATGGTTAATCTGTGAATGATTCTAGAAGAGCAATGGAAGATGTGAGATAAATATATATATATTCCCTTATGGGGACCTGCAGGATTTTGCCTGATTCCTCTGGTAAGACATCTCCTTTGTATACAGCTCTCACGTCTTGCCTGCATCCAGGACAGTACCTAATCCAAGCATACCCTATAATTTGTGTCCTGTTGGAGCGTGTTCCCAGAAAAAGCCCTACATGAGTCATGTCACTCTCCCAAAATCCCTGCCTGCTGCCAAGACGTCCAGTGCACGAGGAGGAAGCACAACCTGCCACATGGGGATCTCCCTGGCGGTGGTTCTGCAGCCTTGTGCTTTCAGAGCCTCCTCGGGCAGCACCCGCCAGGCTCTGCTGCCTGATTTGCAACAAGGCTGGCTTTGCCCTAGGAGATGTGTGGCAAGGAATTCCCTCTGGGTCACCTTCATCTGCAGCAGAAAACCAGGCAGATGGGGCCTGAGGGAAGCATTTCCATAATGAAACAGAGAGGCAGAGTGCCTCCAAGGGTGGCAGGAGTCCCTTGTATTAATGACTTTCTTCAATAACAAGCGCTTTCAATAATCTTTTCTCACCAGCTACTCTCCTCAGAAGTCCCTTCATTCAGTTGTAGTGCATCCCCTTTGATGCACTTGAGTTTACTCACAGCCTCATTGAGGAATTTTTATTGGATTTCAGTTTCTCTGTGGACTCATTGATTGTTTGCTGCGGCTCCAGCGTGGCTGTGAGTGGTGCAGGTGCGTTGCCATCCCGTACATCAGAGGCTCCTGCTGCGGATGTTGAGCTTAGCCTCAGTCACACTCAGGCTGCTGTTTTCCCCATGAGATGAAATTAAATAAACCAGACTCATTTGAGGTGCAGGGTAAGAAGGCAAGAGTGGGAGGAAACAAGCAAGTGGTTTAATATCTTTCAAATGGCTCATTTTCTGTCATTTAAAGTACAAGGACTCATGCACAGTAGGAAATGTCTTTATTCCAGCAATTTTTCTTGACCACCCACTGTCAGAAATCTTCAATGTGTCATGTCCTCCCATGTATGTGCATATTTTACATGAAATGGTAATGTCCTATTACTTAGTTTTCCAACGATAAACCACACCCCTAGGGGTAAAACACTTGGCTTCTGGTCCTTCTAACAGTGAGGAGGATAATGCCCACCTGTGTAAATCACTTAGTCGCCTACACTGGAGTTGGCCGATGTTTATCTCCACTCCAAAGTAACCTAGACCACTGGAGGAGGCTGATGCTATCTCATTAATTTGCCCTGTTTTGTGTTTTTGTGTATTCTTCTGCCACAGACTCTTTGGAGAGTCATGAAACTTTTACAGAACACAAGAATGACTTTAAAGACTCTGGTTTGTTCATTGTGCTACTGGCTGCAGAGGGCTAGAAGTGATGCGACTGACTTGAAAATCAAAAATTCTGAAATAATATGTATTTTTTCACGTTTTTCTCCTCTACTTGGAGCCTCCAACTACAGTCAGTGCCACATATTCAAATTTTTTTAGCAAAAAGGGTGAATTGAAAAGGAAAAAAGAGGGATGGGATAATTTTCAAGAGGCGAAACCTGTAGGAAAACAGCAACTACCGTGAGCATTGAAAACCCAAAAAGAAAGTGGCAATGCTACTTTAAAAACAGTTTTGGAATTTAATTTAATTTTAAACTCTGCTTCACTCCTTGTCTTCTGCCTTTACCTAATTTTTAATCCAAGCTAACTCTGCTGTTGCTAAGACTTCCAGGAGAGAAAATCGTGTTTCTAAGGGCCATTAAAGTTGACACAGCAGGACTTCAGCTGAAAACTAATCTGAAGCGATGGAGGACACCCTGGTGCTTATTGCCATGCCCCTGGCTACTGGGTCACAGAGTATTCGCCGGAGCTCGGCTCGGAGTATAAGGGCTGCGATTGTGCTGCTGTGGTGGGTGGCGAGAGACAGCCTGTTCCTATGGGCAGGGGGAGGGATGGGGGGCGGAGGGGGCTGGGGGAGGAGAACTTCATTTGCCGCTGCTCCCACGGCTCTTAATTGCAGCGGCTACATGGTGATAAGCCGCTGAATCGCCTCTAAACGCGGCGTGCGAAAGAATCCGGTCTGTCATTGTGCGCTCGCCGCTGAGCCGCCGGCCGCAATAGGGGAAATAAAGGCGAATATTGCTGCTGCTCACAGAGCCGAGGGATGTGGAGGGATCAGGGTGGTGGAAATCCGCTCACGATGGCCACGTAGCCTGCTGGATTTGTGCTCCTGTAGGGCCGCAAGCTCCGTGGCAAAGCTGTTGGGGCAGCCAGGGCAGGCACACGCGTGAGTGGGGACGGCTTCCCTCGGCTCTTACACTTCCCAGCTCCCGAACACCATTCGCAGGGAACCTGTAGTTGGCTTGTTTGTCTCTCTAGCTCATCCTGTGACTTCCAAGGAACGGTTTCCTTGTCCTTATGCTAATTCAAGCCCTGCTGAATAAAGAGGCTTTTTTCCCCTCGTCCCGTCCTGCGAGAGGTCATCTTTATTCACGAGCCGTGAATGATGTGCGCGGGGTACACAAAGCGCCCCGTCCCGAGCCAGCCAAGCGTACAGCTGTCCTTTTGTTCCCAGGGATGGAGAGGGGACCTAAAAAGTGCTCCTGCCCCAGGGACAATAGCAGCGGCTCGAGAGACGCCTGAGATTTGGCAGGGCCCCTCTTTCCTGGCGCTAAAAGGGCCTTTATTAAACATAAATCATGTCAGCTGCTACCGCAGCCCTTTCTCAGCGTATAAAAGATCCCCCTTTAGTGCTTAAATGACACGATGGAAAGGAATTGCTCCAAAATACCCCAAAGACCAAAGCAGTGGAGCAGGCTGGGGACAAATGACACTTCTGACTGTTTAATAGTAATGCTCGTCTGTCGCTGTTATAATGATGGCTTGTAGCTGGGTTAGTTTTTTAAGCTGGCTGATGATTCAATGTGCTCTATTGATTTTGTGTTGTCTTGAAATGTCGCGAGGTCACAAGGACAAATTTTATACCTGTGAGTTACGAAAAATAACATGGAGCCCTACAAGTCCTGGGATAAATATGCTGCCATATGTTATCCCTGGGAAAGTGTGATGCCTCGGGCACAATAACTAAGTGTAGAGCATCTCTGCAAAGAGTGTTGTACCTCTGTCAGGGGAATCATTATTTGACTTTCTTATGCAGTGATGTATGACCTGACTGCAGCATTTCCCTGAGCTGGAGGACAAACGCTTTTTCTTCGTCTCCTTGTAAATAAAAGGGCATTCTGAATATAAGGAACAAAATCACTCATGGAAAAACGGGTAGTTTCAGGTATGCTGTTGGCAATTCCTGTCCCTCACTTGGCAGCAGTGCTTCTGGACAAGGAGATGTCACTGGGAGTGCAAGACATGGCAACCACTGAAGCTTTGGGCAAGATGAGGATGTGTCAGGAGGGGTTTGATGTCCCTCTGGAATTTCAGGCAACTGGATGCTGGTTGTGACTGGAATTGAGTAGTGCATAACTTAAAGTCTTAGCTGGCAGGCTCCCTTCAAGGTATAATTGTCTGGGCTCCTCTTCTGCTTCTCATACAGAGATGTACCAGCCAAACCCAGGCAGTTCCCAGCTATGCACTCTGTCTATAAACATGTATATCAAATCTGCTGTTTAAATTTGCACTTAAATAGCAGTGCTAGATCATTCAGACCATGCCTCAACATCCCTCCTCCCCTCCTGCTGGTGTTCACCTTTGTTTCCCTCGAGTTGACACACCTGGCTGGGCAGCTCTCTTGCTTGCCACAGACAGCTGTCACAGGGATGGCATTTCTGTCCCCAGGGTCCCCTGCCCCTGTTGTGCTCACTGTCATTCAGTGTCTCACTAACTCGTGCAGGCCAGGCATGGCAGGGCTGCACAGCCATGGAATCAGTGCATGCATCTACACTGCACACTGGAACAGGTAAGTCCATAGGTGGCATTAGTCCCCTAGCTCTGTGTCAGTGTCATGCTCCATGATCATCACCTCGTGGAGTCAGGGAAAGCATTCAGAGGATTTCACAGGTGACATCCTGCTGGCAGTGGGTAACAAGCAGAGCTCCTTGTCTGTATAATGAGCTCCTTTCTCATGCTTTCAACGCATTCTTGGGTTTTGACAAGGATCCCCACCAATCTCCCAAGGATTCATAAATAACTGAGCCTACAGTTCTATGCATCACGTCATAGCTCCTCTCTGCAGAACAAGCCATTGCTCCAACCACCCCAATCACCAGGTTTGCAAAAAAATGTGTTGACTGTTCCATATTTTCCAGGCTGGATTTAGGTCTGATTTGTTCCTGCCATATTTTATTGCAAGTTATTGAAGTCAGTGAAGAGCTGCTTAGTTTGCATTAGCAATAACTTTGCTCCTGAATCTGCAACAATTTATTCCCATTTAAAAAAGCAAAAGTATTGTCTGCAAACCACTGGGACACTCACAGAGAATAGAGTCTCTTATCCAGTGGCTGTTGCTCCTTGAATTTGATATTTACCTTGTGAAGTTCTGGGTGATATGGCACTCAAATTAAGATTATTCAGAAAGACACATTTTTCCTGACATGAGTAATAGGTTGGAAGAAGAGCTAATTGAGTGTTAGTAACCCAGAGACCAGTCATCACATTGCTATCTTCATAAAACTCATCTGTATGAAATGCTCATCTTTTTTAAAAAATCAGTTTTCTCCTAAATAATAGACCTCAGAATTTACATATGTTAATTGTATATTTATTACTGTTGTTTATATAATTATTTATACATTATTTATCTCTGAATTTTTATGTATGTATCAAGATATTTAGATTATATATATTTGTATATCTATGCATATCTCTTATGCATAATATGTAAAGCTGAAGTATCAAAGCTTAATTTATCCAAGTAAAGTTTAATGGAGTTGATGGCAAGGAAAGGCAGAGAGAAAGCAGAGTATTAATTGCTTTGGATCTTCAGATTTATTCTTTCTGACTTGCTGCAGACCAGAATAAAATTCATAATAACACAGGTAAATCATTCTATTTCCTCTGTTTACACTGAGAAGCTTTAAACAGTTTTTAAATGCCTTTATTTTCTTTAGACTATTTTTTCAATTGCTAGGACGCCCTGACATGAGTTTCAAATATCTTTCACTCACTCGTTAAACAGAAGAAGAAGGACAACAAATGTCAAAGTGAAAATGTGCAGAGGATGGGGAGATGATTCAGCCTCACTGATTTCGCAATTTGCCATGGCAATTCGCTTTATAAGTTGCAGATGTAAGTTTTAGCAAAGCAGGATCATCTCAGACTGTTTTTCCTTTGTGCCTTAGTGTCTCCATCAGTTAAAAAACTTTTCAAGGGCTGAATACTTAACTTGTGGTTAGCCACACAGACACAAAGGCAGATTCTCAGAGTTGGTGGTGTGCACCAAGTTCAGCCTAAGTGTGGCCACTCACTCCCCCCACCCCAGGGTCTTCTGCATTCAGCATTCTGGAAACATCTGAGTTGTTGGAAGCATGGGGGACTTGGCAGATCCTCCTTGTTTGGGTCCCCTCTGAGACTGCAGATGTCTGCATGTGCTGAGTTGTGTTCCTTTGCACCCACACAGGACCACTGAGCTCCCTTCACATGAGTCACAGCCTCAGGAGCTGGCCTGAGGCACTGACACTGGTGGCTTGGCATTGTGACTCCAAGCAAGTCCTTGGGAATTTAGTACTGTGTCTCACTTCCAATGGTATCCACAGCTTTTTGCATGTGAAAGTATGAGATGTGTTCTCAGGGATTGCTTGAGTCAGTAGAGCACAGGTGCTCCCAGAAAGCCTGTGGGGTGGGGATGGACAGGGCTCAGTGCTTTTTGGAAAAGGGTTGCCCTTGGCTGTATGTGTAGTGCTGAAATAGCAGAGCATCAGTATTTCTGAGAAACATTCATCCAGTTATTGGTCAATGAAAGCTTAATACTGCCAAAAGGTGATCACAGATCAATAAATGGTATGTCCCTTGTGAGGTCCTGATGGACAGGTGTGTGTCTGAGAGGTTGCATGACTTCTGACAGTGGCCTAAAAAGTGATAGGAAATAGTAAAGGATTCACCTGTTGGGTTTTTTTTTGTTTTGTTTTTTTTTTTTCTCTTATTGTACCAAAGGATGTAGGTTCAGATCCCTGAAATTTATGTCTCCAGTACCTCATCCTAGTGAAAAGAAGAACTGATTATTCCTGCTACCAGAGCACATCCCTTTCTCTAGATGAAAGATATAAACTCACTACCCAAAGGTGTACTTTGATCTGCACTCAGGTGCACTGTATTATTCTGCTGTCTCCTGAAGTGCTCCTGATAACTGGGGTCTTTCTATACCTTCAGCCCTAGGAAAACTGAATTATGGACACAAAATTGCCTCACCTTGCAGGGGAATGTGCTCCTATTGATTTTCTTTCCACTTAATTGATATGAAGCTCCATTAATCCTGACAAACTTCTTAAACCATTTTCCCAGTCCAAGTAGCACATGCTTGATTGGCACTTCTGCAAAAAAAAAAAAAAAAAAAAAAAAACAGGATCTGAATGTGAAATCCTCATTTTTTTAGCAGCATCATTCACACATGGGAGCTGCCAGATGGCTGTGCTCTCCTAGGCCAGCCCATTGAGGGAGCAGGAAAGCGGCACACGACATTCTGGCGACGGTGGGCTCTCGGGTGCGTGGGCCAAAGGAGGCAAATCCCACCTCCTCCCTGCCTCAGGAGGCAAATCCCACCTCCTCCCTGATTCAGGACACACCATCAGCAGATGACTCCTGCCTCTGCAAGTCAACCCTGCCTCTGGGCTACAGGCAGTGAGTTTGTCAGCGAGTTCTGGAGAGAGAGCTGCCTCAGAGCATTGGTGATACCAATGGGCATGGTGGAAGAAGGAATGTCAGAGCCTGGATTAGGAGCAGAGCAGCTGGAAGGGGGTTGGCAGGGACTGAGGGTTCATCAGAGCATCACAGGAGGGTGCCCCACTTATTTAACAGCTGCAGAAATTCCAAGGAGCTGCATTCTCCCATGTCAGAGCCCAGGAGCTCACTGTGCCCCCTGAAAGGCTGGGGTGTGCACGCCTGGGGCAGCGCTGGCACTCAAAAGGGAAGCAGGGTTGTCTGATGGAGCCAGCTGTAGAAACAGGAAGGGGTTTTGAGCTGGTGACTGGGAGTTTTCAGGGTACTGCAGGGTAATCTTCAGCATCCAGTGTCTTGCTCCCTATGTAACAGATCAAAGTCATCAGCATGAATTCAGACAACACTATTTATATTTCAAACTATTCCAGAAACTAGATCCTTTACTACCAATCCCTGCTGTCTGCAGGTGAAGGCACCAACTTCAGTCACAGAAGTGCTGTCTCCATTTGCCTCAGCCCTCCCCACTGCCCTTGCCTGCAATGGCTGCTATTTTTATCCTCTGTAAAAACAGTACAATCAACTCCCTCTGCTATCAAAGAAGCTCTGATGGATAATTTAATACCAAACACTGAGATGATTAGGGGTGCAGGGCGGCTTTATTACAGTCAGAGAGAAGCTGAACAAGCGAAGGTTGTGCTGCAAGTCTGAAATCTCCCAAAAATAGCAATGTGGAAAGCCCACGGGGGGAAAGCTCTACGGAAGTGTCAAATGCTGAAAGAACCTGGTGGCTCAGAGGAGAAGAGAGGCTCCTTAGAATGGGGGCTGCTCACCCATTAAACCCCAGCCTGCAAAACAGGCTGGCTTCTGGTGTGGTCAAACAAAACATGAGGTGGCTGTTCAGGCTGTCAATGAGTCAAACAAATCAGGCCATGCCTTTAATTACACCCGCTGCTGCTGGACCAAAAGAGACGTAAACAATTCTACTTTCCCCACAGGAGGAAGGACACAATTTCTTTGAAGATCTCTTGATGTCAGAGGTCATCTGTTTTCCTTTTTTTTTCAACATTGGCTTTACTTGTTTTTCACCTCCCTGTATTGTTGGAGGAAAGGGACTCACTGGGTCTTGCAGAGGAGCACGTGTTACAGAACACAGAACTGTATTTTCTCTGCCAGCTCCTGCTGACTGGAAGGTGCCCTCATGCTGAGCTGTGCACACAGCTAACATGGCAAAGCTCCTTTTGAGTGGGGTAGATCTGCTCTCTTGCAGATGTGCTGGTATAAATACATCTGTATTGGGATAGCTACTCATGTAGATAAATTAAATTACTCTTCTAGTCTAAAATAGATATAGTCGTTATACCAGAACCATTTATGCAGTAAGGGAATTAGTCATATAACTATATACAGTAGTTGAAATGGGATTTACCAGCTAGTGGGATGAATATTTATTCTTATCCATATAGAAGTAAGTACAGGTTTATTATTAATCTGTCCTATGTAGCAGACACAGTATGGACCCATATGGCTAGCAGCATGAATCTTATAACAGAGAACTTCCTATATAGTTCATTTCCAGGATGTATCAATTAAAAAAAACCCAAATAACACCTTGCAAAAATAATTATGGCAGGACAAAAAGTACTCATGCCCTGTATGAACAGCTATCTTGAAATAATTATGGCCAGAGGTGGGTTACAATCCTTCCTTCTGTTCAAACCCCTTTTGGTTTTGAGATTTCAGTCATACCAGTATGATAAAGGAAAAACCTTTCTCTTGTTTGGTGGTGTTTCAATAACATTCTCAGCTCATGTAAAGTCTACCTACACCAGCTAACAGAGTGGTTCTTAGTAGGAAACCCTATTTAAACCTGAGACAGATCATCCTGGCACTATGGGGAGAACACCCATGCTCAGTCTCCATGTCCATGTCCCTGATGCACTGGGCACAGTTCCTTGCCCCATGTCCTTTGCAGGGGGCTGGCACAAGGGAGACACCAGGGATTGCCCTCAGCATTGATGGGTCCCAGTCCTGGGGCCAGGGTAAACTAATTTATTTTCTCTTGGGTGTGCTGAGGAGCAGAGACCAGTGAGCATTAATACTGAGTTGGACATTCACATTCCACCCACTCCTACCACTTTAATCAGACACTGAGGTACCCCAGCCTTGGGGCTTACCAGATCTGGCCTTTGCTAACATTTTGCTAAAGCCCAGCAACAAGACTTCTATTTTGTCCGGCAGGGCTCATTTCAAAGAGGCCTGGTCCCCGGAGAGGCAGCTGACATTCTCTTTCTTCATTTCATCCTGCCAGCTGTCTTCTCAGTTCTGTCTTTTAGACCTGTTTTTGTTCCTGGGCAGAAATACTTGTGCAGGTCAGCACTGAGCTTTCATTCAGTATCAAGCTAAGGAATTTTTCAATGGCATAATATTAGCCTATTTTAATCCCTGCATGAATTCATTCTCCGATAGCCTGGATACATTTAATTTAATGACAACATTGAGCCACATCGAGAAAACAAATGGAAGTGGGAGGGGTAAAAAAAAAGTTTTGTTTTGGCTATTTCAGACTGAAAAGTGGATGAAGAATACAGAAATACACCTTACACTGCACCACCTTGGTGACTTTTCCAGGCCAGCAGAGCGGTTACTCAGTACCTGCTGTTTCAGTTCCTAGCTCAGCCACAGATGTCACTACAAAGATAAATTTTCTGCCGTTTGCTGGGAGTTGCTGACGTAAGATGCCTGGTTCCAGAATCCAACCTTGTGTCTCCCAAACCAACATGGAATGATGCAATGGTTCTCTGAGTGTTTGGCAGTTCACCAACACCATCAGGTTTTCCAAGTATGAATGTCAACCAAAAAAGCCTTCTTCCTGGCTAAAAAAAAATCTCTCTCAGAGCCATCTCCATCTCTGTTTCCCCAGAGTCCCAATTATACAGCCATGTAAGAAACTCTCATCTCCCTTTCCTTTGCTTGCAGCCATGTCTTTGTGGTGTGGGTGGAACTGCTCTTTGTAGGTAGTAGTGCCCCGGGGCTTCGTTCTGTGAATCTCACTACAGCAGCCACCTCTTCTTATCTGCCAATCAAGGTATTCTCCCACTAGTCATTTTATAATCTACCACGTAATACTTTACAATCTACTGTAGGGTAGACTTTTGACAAGCTATTTCATGGTTTATTCAGAGTAAATGCACACTAAGCTCATTTAATCTAAAATCCATGCAATTTCCAAAATTTCCTGTGCTCCCTGTATCCTCTTTATAAAAATACCAGCTTTTCCTCCTGCAGCTTGGATTCTAACAGGACTTTATTTCATTCCTCTAACATTTCCTTCTTTAACTGAAAGTTGCTACCAGCTTCTCCTGAAGACAAGGGCAAAGCTGTGATGGACTTCAGCAGGTGAAAGGCTGGATCTTTAGCTACCACGCTCACCTACCAGAAATGAGACCAGCATCACCTCCATAGGATGTGAGGCCACCTTCAAAACCCATTATCCACCGTAAAAAGCATGCCCTCCAGCAGCACAGCTGCAGGCAGACTACTCACTCAACAGCAGATCAAGTTACCAGAAATCACACTTGTGAGCTACCACACTCACCCTGAGCTTTACACATTAATCCTGGCAAATGCTGAGAAAAGAATCATAGAGTGAAAATCATGTTATTATTCCAAATGGACATGCTCCATGCCAGCAAGTGAGAGGTTTGGTGGCTACAAATGTAATGCCATTGGGGGCATTCTTATGTCCTGACTGGTTTGAGAGAGTTTTGGTGACAGCAGCATTTTGTTGGACACAGCTCTTACAGCGTGGCTCCCTCTGAGCAGCCTGAACATTCTCGGGTGCCTCTCCCACCGCTGAGCAGAGCTGTAACTCCCTGAGCACCACAACTGAGGGTTCCACTTGGTGCCAGCACCTCACTGCCACTAGGGCGAGTGATGCTTTAGAGGTGTGTATTTTCTCCATCCCTGCTGAGCAGTAAAATCAAGCATGTGGACTTGCCCCGGGGTTTCTGCAACTGGGCTCAACTGGTCCCATCTGTCACCACCGGCTGCGTTTGACACGCCGTGTGCCTTGCTGCAGGGTAAATCCTGGTGTCAAGGGCCTGGGCTGCAGCTGCTGCACACCCAGATGCCCCCAGATCTCAGGTATCAGTGGGGGATTTTGTGGAGGTAAAGGGATACATTGACCAAATTCCTTGCTCCTCTCTCCTCCTTTTGTTTTCACAGAATATGCTGAACTGGAAGGCACCATTCAGGATCATCAAGTCCAGCTCCTGACCCTGAGCAGGACATCACAAGAATCTCACTATGTGCCTGAGAGCATTATTCAGATGCTTCTTGAACTCTGTCAGGGACGGTGCTGTGACCACTTTCCTACAGAGTTTATTCCAGTGCCCAGCCACCCTTTGCATGAGCAACCTTTTCCTGATACCCAGCAAAACCCACCCAACTCAGCTTCAAGCTGTTTCTTCAGGTCCTGTCACTGGAGAGATTGATACCTGAGCCTTTGCTGTCCTTATGAGGATGTTGAAGGCCACAATGAGCTCTTTCCTCCAAAGCTGAACAGGCCAAGTGACTTCAGCTATTCCTCATAAAGATTCCCCTCCAGACCCTTCACCATCCTCATGGCCTCCTTTGGAAGCTCTGTAACAACTTTATGTATTTCTTATATTATGGCACCCAAAACTGCCCCCAGCACTCGCGGTGAGGCTGCCCCAGCTCAGAGCAGAGCAGGACAATCCCCTCCTTGCCCATCTGGCCATGCTGTGCCTGCTGCCCCCAGGACAGGATTGTCCCTCCTGGCTGCCAGGGCACGGCTGGCTCAACTTGCCATCGGCCAGGAACCCCAGACCCCATTTCCACAGCACTGCTCTGCACTCTCTCGTGCCCCAGTCCATACACACAGCCAGGGTTGCTCTGTCTCAGGTGCAGAACCCAGCACTTGCCCTTGTTAAACTTCATGCAGTTGCTGATTGCCCATCTCTAACTTGTCAAGGTCTCTCTGCAGGGCCTCTCTGCATTTGAGGGATTCGATAGTTCCTCCCAATTTAGTGTTGGCAAACTTAGTATTCCTTCCAGTCCTGAAACCAAGTTGTTAAGGAACATTTTGAGTAATTTTTTTGGAAGTAGTTCTTCCTCACGTTCTGAGGATGGCTCTGCTCTGTGGTAGATGCTCAGGACATCGAGCTGACACATAGGCAGCGAATGACGCAGAATTTTGTGAGGCCACCAGGATTTTGCAGATTTTTTTCCTACCAGGAGGTTTTGTGAGGAGTGAAACGTGTGGGAATGGTGAGCCCACAGCAGGGGGCAGTGCTCTATGGAGAATCCATCCGCTGTCCTTCAGCCATTTTGAGCATGGAAACCCTGACATTACAGGGCCTGACCCAGCAGCCTGGAGCTTCTTTAACATCCCTCTCACTCCCTGCCCAGGAAGAATGATTTCAATCCAGAGAGGCTTGTACACAGCTCTGTCTGCACAACTCAGGCTTTGTTTCTGTCTCAGACACACACTTGGTTTTGAGGTTGAAGAACATTATCAGATGTTTCAGTGTTTAAATCCATCTGCTGTCTCTTTGGGCCATTCCTAGAAAGAAAAGTCAAAAGGCCAAGGCACCTCCAGAGCACCCAGAAAAATGAGTCCTTGGCAGCTGGCCTGTCTTTATCAGCCATCATTCAGGACTCACATGCTACCCCAAGAGGGGCCATTTTAATTAAACTTGAGACTACTGCCAGCCTTTCCACAGGACTCCAGCGTCAGCCCTTTTCCTGTGTTTACTGCAGACACATCCTGCCTGGAACTCTATCCAAACACAACAGCATGTTGCAAATAAACACTCAGCAGTGAACTCCAAGCCTTTTCTCCTCCCTGTTTGCAGTGCTTCTCCCGGGAAGCAGTGGCTGTGCTGTGGGATGACAGACCACAGTCTGGGAGGGAGCAGGGACAGGTGGCCCTGGCAAATGAGCTGTAGCTCGCTCCTGCAATTTAAACCAAGTCAAGGCTTTGCTGAAGGTCTGCTGCTGCAATTTAGGGTAGAAAGTGGTTGTTTTCTCATTGTTTTGGACCACGTTGCCATGGGGAGCTCCACTGAAGGTAGTAAGGCGCTCTCTGTTCCCCTTTCCATCTCCTCTTACCATTCTCTGGCTTGCAAAGGTCTCAAGGGGATACCAGGTGTGAACCTTCACAGTGCTTCCTGCAAGTGTCAGAGCAGTGAAAAGATTTTCCTATCTGATCTGTATCTGTGTACTTGTTTAGACTTGCAATATATGGAAGAGAGTGAGACTGCTCTTGCTGGTCCTGCCCATCCCACCCAGGATGCAGGGACCTCTGCTTGCTCTCCTGCTGCTGACATTTCCATGGAAACCACTGAACTGGCATTCAGGGTAGAAGGGGTTTAGAAAGGATTGCAGGTCCTTGAAGAATCCTTTCACACCATAGGCTTTGTCTCCTTCATCCCCAGAGGTCTCACAGGTCCCTGAAGCCACCAGAAGAGGCATGGTGGAGCTGCCCAAGCCTTCAAGGGCCTCACAATGTTGGCCCTGTGCTTTGCTTTTTGTTTTTGTGATCTTTGCTCCCTGGCTTATCCCTTGATCCCTTTCTCCTCCCCTCTCTGATGTGCCTTTCTGGCTTTCCCAAGCACCATGCCAAGACACTAATTACATTCCTCATGCTCCTGTGTTTCCATTAATGGCTGAGGACTTGGACCCATTCCTCTTTCCTTCTCTCCTCCCAGCATACCTGTCCCTGGCCCAGAGATGGTCTTGTCCCAGGCAAAGAGCCTGAGGGTGCCACATGGGATGGGGCAGGACTCTGAAATCCAAGTAAGCAGAGAGGAGACAGCATGCACATTGCCCAAACACAAATGTGAATGGTGGGACTTGTCACCTCAAGGTTAGACAAGCTCAAGAAGCAATTAGACAAACTCACTGAAGGCAAATATGCCCAGGGCTACTAAACACACAGACATGACCCCTAAATGAGAATGTCCCTGAGCTGTGGGTTGCAGGGCCAGGTGAGTGTTCTGGGAAAGGAGCCCATATTTCTGCTCTGTTGGTAGCTCTTCTCAGTGCTGCACCAGCAAGTTCTCTGCAAAGTCAGAAAAATCATATGAGACCATAAATTCTCTTCCACAGGAATTTCTCTCAAAATATCCCCTGCCATATTCCCACTTACTTGCTTCCAGGTTTTCAAAATATGGGAGCTAATCATCCACGACAGGGAGCAGGGAACTGGCTTCACCTTGTGAATGGTGTACCAAGTTGGCAATGGTTTATCTGGCAAAAGAGAGCTCATATGGATGGCTTCCTCTCAGTCCCTCTGTCCAGAGATGCAGGGTGCACCATTTGAGCACCAGGAATCCTCCTGGTTCATTTGCTGTATCCAAAAATAAGTTTTTGATATCCAAAAAGAAGGCTTTTCAGTGACCTGCTGGAAGCCACACAGGACTTGATGGGAAGCTCCCCCAGTCAATCTCAGACCTCAGCATTGCTGCTCAGTCTGCTGCTCTTCATCCAGGAGCTGCTGCTGCCCATCTTGCCTGCACCCACCCTGTCCTCTGTGCGGGCTGGGCTCCTGCCCCATATTCATCCCCCATATCAGACTGCAGCCTTGGGGTGCGGTGGGGTTCCTGTGCCTCCCCTTGACTGTGCCCCCTCAGAGGGGCAGTTCTGGGTCTCCAATTGTGTCTATATAGAGGAGGGGACAGCCCTGGGAGAGCTGCCACTGCATCACACCAGTCCCCCAAGACAAGCTGCACCAGATCTGCTTAAAGCGACAGTCGCCCGAAGGCTGTGCAGCGTCACTCCAGAAAAGGCTCAGGAAGCTGTTGTGCAAAGCTGACCTAATTTACAGCTTTCGGTGCTATTCTAGTAGTTTGGGATGTAGTGAAAAGAAACCTGGCATCTATCCTCATTTAATACACATAGTCTGACTTTGGAATGTCCTACTGAAAGTGCAGCCAAGGGAACCTTTTTTTTTTTAACAGACCAACAGCCAAGGGGGGAGTTAAAAACAGGGAAGAGGGAGTGAGAAAGAAAGCAACAAACAGCAACTAAGGATTTGGGGACTGCAAATAGCTTCATGAATAATACTATCCCCTGGAAATCAAGTGGCTGGAAATACTTGCCTGACCTAATATGCAAATCTGTCCTGGGAGGGGATGGGTCAGACAGGATTTCTCATACCCAGCACTGGGCTGCTGCAGGGGGAACTCAATCCTCCTGGGCTGGGCACAGCCAGAGGTCTTCTCCATGTGTGCCACCTTTGGGGATACTCCTAGGAATGAGGTCAGGTTTGGTGAAAACTGGGGGGGATGCTTTGAGGAGGAAGGGCATGCATGTGGTGGGTGAAGGTCAGCACTTGCCCAGGGGAGCTCAGAGCACCTTGTGGTGGGAGCCTCTGTGTGCCCACAGACAATGTGGATGGGGCTTCAGGGACAGACAGGGATCCCTGGCAACCCCCCTGGGGAATGTGGACATTTTCTGAGAGCAGCAGAAAGCCTCCAGCACCGTGGCATGGCTGTGCTGGCGCCGTGCCTCCAGCACCTGCCTTGCAGCACATGAAGGGCGGATGCTTCACCCTCTGCCCTGCCAAGGCAGCTCCAACCGGCCCCATCGGGAACCAGCTGCAGCCAACACACCTCTGTTTACAGAGTTTTTGTGGATAAAGGCCCTGGGAGGGCACCAAGGGAGGCAACAGAGGAAGGCAAAGGGCATCTGCTCACCTTGTCCTTGTGGCATGGAGGGGCCTTTGCTGCCGTGTCCCTGGTGCAGAGGAAGGGCTGTCCCTGCTGCTGGCTCCATGGTGCTTACTGAGGGATGTGGCTGCTAGATCCAGGCCCCTCTGTTCCCAGGGGCTGAGACAAGGAATGTGCTTTTTACCTGGCAGTTTCTCCAGACATAGTGTGCTAGACTTGGCTCTCCCGGGCAGAGTGGTCCAAAATCAGAATGATTTTTGTGAGTAGAGGTTATTAGGTTCCAATGACACATAATGCATCCCTAGACATTTCCTCATCCCCAGTGCACACGTGTACAGCATTCCCAGGACACAGTGTTTCACAGTGGCTGTCTGCTCTCAGTTACACACAGGGACTGGCATGCTGGCCTGGCACAGTAGGTAGAAACTACAATAAATGTGTTCTGGCAGAGGTGTTTGCACAAAACTTGCATATTTACCCTCAGAATCCAGACACATGTGGTCACACATGTGGTCATGTAGTCTATCAGTGCTCTTGTTGTGCCATTTCAGATCCTTCCAGGCGTTGGTCTGCTCCCAATGGCTCATCTCGCTCTGAAGTTTTCCTTCATTTCTAACAGGAAGATTCTTCTCTGTTTCTCATGACCCTGTTTTGACTTCCTACCCTTTCCTCTCCTTGGATAACCCTGTAACTTTTTAAATATGGAATTATTGCCTCTCTTCATGGCATGGAGCTCGGGGATCACAGCAGCACCTGCTTTTTTGTTTTCATGTGACACATCATTACATGTTCTGCACTTTTTATGTTTATTTGGGGAGTTGTCCCCATAGATGTTGCAGTGGCTCAATCCAGCTGCCTCTGGTGCAAATAACTCAGAGCATCCCTTTACTACCAACACCCCTTTAAAGTATTTGGCACTGGAAAGTTAAGAGAGCTCCCAGAACTGTGATACATCTTGTCAGTCTCACATGAGAGCCCAGGACATTGAACTTGAGCACAAGGTGCTGGGACTTAAATCAGAATTAATTTGTGTAGCACATGGGTGCCTGCAGTGCACCTGATAAGGCTGGAGCCAGCAGACACCATCAGCAATTTGCTGGGGTGCAGCTCGTTGACCTCTCTCCAGATGGAACCACTGCAAGCTCATTCTCCTTTGGTACAAGGAGCAATTGCAAAACTTGTAAAGGCTGAGGTCTGATCTCAGCACACTGGTTCACCCTTTTGTATGCCCAGGCAATTTGCACAGATTCTGAAGGAAGAATCCTGCAGTGGCTCCCTTGGGTATTGAGGTACTGATGAGACTATCAGTTGTGTTCCTGGCACACAGCTGCAGAGGGTAGGTTCTGTGCTCTTACCACAGCCTCTGTGCTTTGGTCTGCAAATTCACAAGTGGCAGAAACCAGCCCTTAAGCTACAGAGTGCTGTACCTGAGCTCCTTTCTCAGCCATTTCTGTAGTGTTGTTCTTCATTTGTCTAGGATGGACTTTTAAATTTTAATCACTGGTCACACAGCAGAGCCTGAAGGGACTGTTGTGTAGGGTTAAATGGAAAAGCTTCTCCGTAATTACAGTGAAATTGCTAATATGAGGGTCAGTTTTAACAGAAGCTTTTATTTTAACCACAATTGGTTTGAAGACTGACAGACACAAAGGGGATCCAAGCCTGTTTGAATTCAGATGTGAATTCTACCTTGTGGTAGGACAAACAAATGACAGAGCTCAATATCTCCAGGTGAAATGCAGTTTGATTTTCTTGATACCATAGCTGAAAATCCAACTCCGGTCTTTGCAGCACAGGTGTTGCTGACCCTGGGAATGTTTATCTGGGTGTAGCTGTGTGGAATGGGTCTGGGTGAGGCTTTCAGCATAGTCTGAGTGTGGTTTGCAGCATTGCATAAGATTTGCAACACTGGCTACAAGGCCAGGAGCAACTGACCTCATGTATGGCTCCCCTCTCAGCCAGTTCTATAGTTTTGTTCTCTATTTGTCTAGATTGGACTTTAATTTAATCACTAGTGTATGGTTCCATGTGTCTCCTCTAAGTATGGGAGAGTTCAAAATAAATACCCCAGGGTAAAAATCTGCAAACACAAGGATACTTCTAGGGATGTAGGGATAGCTGTTTTTTTTCCACCATCTTCTCCCCTTGCTGCTTCCACTTTTCCTCTCATGCCAGTAGAGTGAGGAGGTTTAAGGAGATGCACAATCTGAAAAACTAATCCCACAAGGAAAAGGAGGATATCTGTTTGGCTCCTCCACATACCTGGAGAAACCCCAGTGCTTCATTGTAGATGAGAGGAGATGGGACCACCATTTTCAGCTCTACAGTCACCTTTGTTGTATTGTCCTGGAGCTTTCCTTTAATTTTCATTGCTTTGCCCCCTCCCAGGGACTTTCCTGTCATTTTGTATGTGCCACTAAAATATAGAGAGGCAGTTTCCAGAAGGCAAAAGACAGGTAGCATCAAATGACTTGAGAAAACAGACTAGGATTTTTAGAGTATGTGCTGTGATAGGAATCTTCTTCACCTGCTATTGGGAAGAAGATACTTCAGCAGCTGTGGATATAAATAGAACTTATCAGGCAGTGAAAGGGAAACAAAGGCTTGCTTAATTACAAGAAGAAATGTCTAGGGGAAGATGGTTTTTTAAAGAGCAATTAAATCAGCTCCCATGCAGCTGGTGAAGGTAGGAGATGTTTGGCAGCATGGTACAGACCAGCCAGGTCGAAGAAAGGTCTTTCAGTAAATGTCAGATAAGAGCAGGGGCCAGGAGATTGTGCATATATTGGACAAAAAAAATCAGAAGTAAAGAAAGATGATTGTAACTTTAATAACTAAGCTGGGTTTTCTCTGACTGAGGAATAAGAGCCTGAACCTCTTTCAGCTAAGGGCTATTTTTTTCACAAAAAGCATTTTTCTTGTACCTTCACCTTCCAAAGATGGGCAGCATAATTTCTCTGATGATTGTACTTCCTCTTGATTTCTTAATTTAAAAGAAAGATCTTGGGAGTGACTTGAATGCCAACAGGCCCCTGCAGTGTGCAAAGATCCTTGGCATCAGCAGACTTGTGCTCAGGATGGGGAGCAGGGCAGGGGCAGGTGCAGTGGTGATAGAGAGATGTGCATCCTTTCAACAAAGGGGTTTTGAGGGGGTCAAAAAGAAAGTTCACGTCAACAGGCAGAGGGCAGTGGAACCAGTGGAGTTACAACCATGAAATCAGTCAGGCCCAGGTTATTATTTCAGCATAAACCAAATGGCCAATCATTTGTTTGTGTTCAGATTGACTGTGCTCACCGCGGTTCTGCCCAACTTACCAGTTTTGCCCCCGTTGAAAAGGGGACAGGAAATATTTTCCTAGAAAAAAGACAACCTGCAAACACACAGCTCTCACTCAGGCAGCTGCAGCTCAGTTTATCATATGTGGGATTACATTTGGCTCACACAGTGCTCAGATAAATGGTCTGTGTTGCTTGAAATGTCAGCAAGGTCGCCCAAGGTGCTGGATGTGACTGGAAGGAGAGCTGATAGTGCAGAGCCAGGCTGTTACCTCTGCTGCTCCTGCTGCCTGGAGCAATGCTTTCTATTTTGGCTGTGCCAGTGATTTGTTGCAGTGCACATGCTGCTCTTCAGAGAACAACATGGTACCGTGGCTGCATAGATTACTTATCTGCTAATAAACCTCTTGTGATGAAAATTCAGGGAGTGGAACACTGCTGATCATGTGAGAGTGAGCAAGCAAATGCAAATATCTCAGCCTGTATCAATCTCTGGAAAAAAAATACACTCAGGGCCAACATAGTAGCAGAATTGTTGGTCACTTAGCTCTGCCCTAGAACAGTTTATTCCCAGCTTTTTTTTGGTTTTAGTGACAATGAAGGACAAATTGCAGCTGCATCATGTGAGAAAGAATTACTTAACAGTGCTACAGTATGTTTTGCATTAACTGTTGGAAGGCTGATGCTTAGTGGCCAAGATTCTGGTGCATTTTGAAGTCCCATAGTATGAGCAATGTGAAGGAAATAAAGTTTCCATGAGATCCAGTGTGAAGACTTAAGTCCTTAACAAAACTTTGCCCCTCCTCTCTGACCCTGCCACACTTGATGTAACAGGACTAAGACAAAAGCAGCAAATAACAATAAAACTTTTCTAAATTCTTAAAAAGTGGATTTTTCATAAGTGCTGGTAACTGGCTCTGGTCCTTGCTTGCCTCTTTGGAAAGCCAATCCAAATAATCCTGTTCCCCCTAGACAAAGAGCCCTGCCTATTTTCTGTTGCCCATAGAGATGGACTTTTCTTGAGCTGGGGACAATTCCATCTGCAATGCCAAGTCCTCAGCCTCAGCTCCCTGTGACTGGTCTGATGTGCACTGTGGAAAATGATGGGGATCTCAGGGTTAAAACAAGTTAGGATTACTTTTTTTTTAGTAAGGCAAACAATTCCAGAGCTGCAGTGCCTAGAAGAAACTCTGCCTCTTTCCATTCTGAGTGCTCAGGCAGCACTCAGGCCTGCCAGGCATTTTTTTCCCTTTCTGAGCTACACACTACTCTGCAGAAGTAAACTTAAAAAGCAAAGGAAACTCTGCATTTCTTGGTATGAAATTCCATGGTAAAAGTTCTTACTGGTCTTACTGCATCTTGGGGTCTGCTATGAATTGGACTTTTGAAGCCTCAATTCTCCTTGCAGGAGGATGGACCCTCAGTGGGGTAAAGGTTTCAAGCAGAGTGCTTGGTCACTCACTCTTGCCCTCTGCTAACGCCAGAGGCAGCTGATATTGGAGACATCCTGGTTTCCTCCTTTGGTTCCTGACTTCCAGGCCTGTGGGGAGGAGTCAAGTGTTGTTATATTTAGTGATATTTTTATGTGTGTTTGATTTTGATCAGTATTGGTCCATTTGGAGTACCTAACAGCTTCCTCAAGCCCAGTCTGTAGCCATGGTGTTTGTTGGTACCAGGCTGGTCCCTGTAGATACAAATCAGCTGACAAAGTTAACAATCCACCTCCATCCCAGCTAATTTTTTCTGCAGTGTATCTGTGAGATACAAGTCTCCTCTCCTCTCCTCTTCTCTTCCTTCTTTTTTACTTTTTCTTTTTTTTTCTCTTTGTGTGTTTGCACATCTGAGATTCCAAGGGAAGGCTGGTCCAACCCCTTTCTAAGCACATAGCAATGGGCAATGTGTCTCTGTTCCTGGGGAGAGCATTGGGATCCAATGGGATGTGCTGTTTCCTTGAGCACCCTGAAAGCTGCTCTGTTCAGACCTCATGCAAGGAGGGTGCTTGGGGTGCTTAGTAGAATTTCCTGCTCACAAAATAACACTATGGATCATGCCTTGGATTCTTTAAAGCCTTTAATTGCTCTTCTCACTGCTCATCAATGACGTCAGGAAAGATTTTCTAAAGCTTCCAGCCTCCCCCATGTACACATGCCCACACAGCTTCCTTGAAGATGTGGGGCCAGCCAACACCCACCATTACTGAGAGTAAGGACCCTCAGACAGATCAGCACATTGCATCCTGTGGTCCAGCCTAACACCTGTTCTGAACACAAGTGGAAACTGGAAGGCAAAAAAGGAAAGTATATCAAGGAGAATCAGAAATACCAGGAAAGCCTCAGGGGCTTTATCGAGGAGTTCAGCTCCAATTCAGTATAAAATTCACAGGGCTGGATCACAGTGACACCATAGTGACGGACTGTGATTTTCCTGGGTCTGCTCGTCTGCCACCTCCTCTGGGCACAACCCAGTGAGAGGAGCTAATGAGGTCCAGACGGATCCAAGTTGGAAGGAACACACAGTCTGCTTCTCAGAAGGATTAAGAATTAAAGAGCCACTGTCAGGTCCCATAAGTGTAAGCACGAGGTACAAAACCCAGCAGCCCTGAGCTGCTGAAGCCGAAAAAGCTCATTGCATTCTTCACGGCAGGACGCAAAGGGCATCAGTCCAACAGCGTCTGCAGAACAAGAGCTGGCACTGTGTCAGGAGGAGGGGCTCTGCCAGGCAGATTCTTGCAACAGGTTGGAAATGCAGTGATTGCCAGAGGTGGATCAGCATCTATTTACCCAGGGGACAACTTCAGCCTGAATGTCCTGGTGCCACACTCTGAATGTACAGCTTTGTTGTACTGACCTGGTGCAAAGTGCATCTTGGAACAGCTCATCCCAAGAGCCCAGGTGGTAGCGTGTTCCCCAGTAGGTAGCAGAGGAGCAGAGGTGTTTTTGGAGAAGTTTTCCCAGCTGTGGCCCATGTGTGTCCTGAGTCACCCGGCTCTGAAAATCTGAGAAATCTGGAAATCTGAGTCACGGTCCCACTTCCCTGCTGGGCCAGGAGGGTTTGAATCAGATCCCAGCAGTGTGAATCAGGACTGGAATGAGCCCTTCTCCTGAGGGTCAGGAGGCTCTGAATCAGGTCGTGAATGAGTCCTTTCCTTTCAGGCAGGGAGAACCTGAGTCAGGGTCTAGGCTGATGCTCCTGCTCCGGAGCAGAGGGTGTTCACAGAGCATGATGGTGAGAGTCCCTGTCTGGCAGACAAGAAGGAAAACCACTGCATGGTTTCATTAAAAACTGTCTAATGCTCTCACTCTCTGCAATATGCTGCAATATCACAATATCTGAAGTGGAGACAAGTGACATGAATACAAAGACCAGTAATGAATACTGGACCAGTAATGATAATTGTGTTGGAGAAAGGGTACTAAATAGGACACTTGCAGTCTCCTCACAGGGATGTCCTCATTCCAGAGAGGACAGTCTTCAGCCCACTACAGAGCCTCTCGCCTCACTCTCTCTGTGTGTAATCCAGCCAAACACAGTTTGTGAGGAATTTTACTCAGGTTTTGAGGACTCTTGCCTAAATGTGGGAGTTCCTGTGTGCTGGGCAGAGAATGGTCACCTACCAGGGGAACTTGGAAAAAGACCAAATCCAGATGAGTACCAGTGCAGGAAAGGAGGCACCATCCATATTTTGTAGATGACCATTGACATTATCCAAAGTCACCCAAGGGCACAGCATTGCCAGCACAGCTTCAACTTTTCATACTGCTTTTGAAGCTTTGTTTTGCTGACACAGATGTTCTCCCTCCCTGCGAGGGAATAAGGGATGCTTTCTTCAGCTTTACACATTTTTGCACACGTTCACTTTCATGCTTTGATTCATTGACTTGTTAGTGATGGCAGTAATGTGCTGCATGTGCTCTTCTGCACTCCTTATCTTCTTTATTATTGCCCTTGACACTAATAGTGCTCTTGGGCTGGGATGGGGATGATTCATGTGACACCTTTTATCATCCAAGAATGGAGTTTACAAAGTGTTTTTTCTTCTAAGCAGTCCTGTGGTAGCATCTCTCAAACTTTTGTGGTACCCAAGAGCTGCTGCAGTGGAGTATTGCTGTCTTGTGATTCCACATGGAGATGGTTTGTTACAAGAGAAGATGGAGGAAGAAGGAAAAAAAAAATGTTAAGGGTGTGGGCCAGGTCCATTTGCACATGCAGCTCTCTGGTTTCAGAGAATGCATGGGACAGGACAACATGGACAGCCAGTCACTGCTGACAGCTGATCACTGGCAGGCATGGGGGATCAGCCAGGATTGACTGGATTTTTTGTCTCCACCTTGGCAGCTGCAAATGTGACAGCTGGGTGCCTGCTCCCCACTTCCAGTGTCAAGGCAGAAGATCACATTTGGAGAAGGAAGATAGAGAATGGTGTTTCTTTAGGAGAAGACATTTTATGGTTGGAGACAAGACTGACTAATACCTGGAAGGAATGAAAGGATATTTTGAGATATCTGTGTAACCTTCTGTTTCCTTTACTCTTTTCCTACAATATTTTCCCCTTCTATGACTTGAAGCTGCTTTATGTTATATCTACTTCTGATCTGCTTTAGCACCCCTGGTAATCCTTCTGCTGACTTGGAAGGAACTTCTCATCTGTCTCTGGGGTTTGCAGGAGCATTGTCATGTTTGGGTCAACAGCGATGATCAGAGCATAAATATTGAATTAAAAATAAAATAATAACTAAGTGGCATCTGCCCCTAGAGGGGTTTCCCAGCTCCCATCACTGAGCACAGAAGCAAGCTTGGTCTTGCAGTTAAGTCTGCACACCCAGGGACAAAGTGGCTGATACAACCCTTTTATGCCACATTTGGCCTGTCCCAGAGCATGCAGTTCCTCCAGCCCTGAGGATCTGGTCTGGCACTTCAACAGCCCCAGAAGGGGTAGTTTAGGTCCCTGTTTGTCACCTAATGCCAGGTTTATGCCTTATGATGTTCATCACAGTGGCAGTAAATGGCATGGGAACATCTGCTCAGGAGCTGAGGCCAGACCAGAGCGTACTGACCCAGACACTGTCTGATGGAGCTTTGGCAGGGACTGAGCCATCTAAAAGGTTCCATCATGGCAGAATAAAATGAAACTGATTTCTACCACTTTTTTCACCCACGAACCCTTTTCCAAGCAGTTACTGGTTGTGCCAGCAGTGGAATTAACAGCTCTAATTTAGATTGCCCTTTAAAGACCCATTTGGTACATCTACTTAATTGCCAAGTTTCAACAGGAGGTAACTTTGCAGTCTGGACCATGATTTTGAATTTAATTTCAGTAGCCAACACTCAGGATTGCTTTTGCTTTTTTGTAATCTTGTGGTAATGTCCAAGTGTAAAATGCTGGTAAGAAGAGTAATAATCCCTCTAGCTTCCAAAGGGATGGCTGGGAGGAGTAAAACAACATTTGCATCCAAAGAATCCTGACACAGGAGGCTGGGAGGGCAGGAGAAAGGGGATGTTGCTTGCATCTGAGCAATGTTTGCAGCTCTGACAATAGCTGTGGGTTTGGAGGCTTTGGGGTGCTGCTCAAGGCCAGAAAGAAATTCCTGGCTCCTGCTGATGAGCTGCACAGCCAGCAACATGTGGGAAGGATGGACAAATTTGGCACCAGCTGTCATGATGGAGAGGAGACCAGCTCCTCCCCTGTTCTGAAGGGGCAGCAGCTCCAACCTGCAGGTCCAAGGGCTACCAGCTGTGGCTGTGGTCACCTTGGATTTGGTTCACTTTGAAGTCTTGGCTTGCAGAGCACCACTCTGATGTGCTGCTGCCATGCTATGGGCTTTTCCTAGAGCGTGGCCTGCCTGTGGGATGCTGTGGGGCTGGGACATGCCAGCCAGTGCCAGAGCCTCCCAGGGGCTGGGCATGGGGACAGGCTGCAGGCAGCCACCCTCCCCAGGGAGAGGTGTCCTGGAGGTGTGAGTCCAGCTGGGAGAGGAGACAGCTCAGCCACGGGAACAGTGGCTGTTCCTGGGTGGGGTTTGCTCTCTCTCCTCTCACAACCCCTTTGCTTCGGGAGGCAGAGCGTGTGTGCTGATGGCAAGATGACAAGTGAATCAGTGCATATGTGCAATCAGCAGTGCTGGGGAAGGAAACAGGGATTTATCCTCCCCCTATTGCTTTAGACAATGCTTCCGCTTGCAGCCTGAGCTCTGGTTAAGGACATTTATTGATTGCTCCTCTGGTTTACTACTGGCTGCCCAGGGAGCAAATAACAACATTTTAAATGAACAGGCTGAAATATGGCAAGGCAGGAGCTGACAGGCGGTGATTAAGCAGCTCTCTGATCTGGAGGAGGGTGAGAAACAAATGACAGTATATTTAGCTGTATGACGGCTAATATAGCAGGGGAGAGAATTAACTCATTGTAGGAAGGTGGAAGATCTTTCTGCTACTCTTATTCCTGTCTGATGATTAAGCTGCTGCCAGAGGGAGAAATTATCCCAAATATACACTTTTTAAAGGCTTCTGCCAGAGCACTGTGTATCCGTGTTCCCACAGCACCCACAGAAATGAGGGGCTGATTCAAAGGCTGCTGAAGTCAATGGGAGGGTTGCCAGTGATGTCTGTGGGTGTAGGTCTGACCTCCAAATTCTGAGAATGGCTTCATTGAGAAAAACACTAAATACATGGCACCCTTAAAAACTGGTCCACAAATTATTGTCATGAGAAGAAAGGAAGCATTGCTATGACCTTCTGGGTGCCACAGCAGCAAGCACCCTGGATCACAGACATGTGATTTGTATCACATACATTTACATTATTTTGCTAATCTCAAGAGTTTAAGGGAGTAAAGCCACATTTTCCACTCACCCCACTCCTGAACTGGCACATATAAGCTATGTTGGAGGGTCCACTAAGTGGTGGTCTGTAAAGCATATTGCTCAATGGGTCATTTGTGCTTAATGGTTCATTCCTTATAGTTAGAACAACTAACTTTATAGGTGGAAGGAGTCCAGCTGCTGTTCTACACGGTACCATGTGCTACCACTGTGTCACCTCAAGCCCAGGGTCCCTAATCAGATATGTCTGGTGCTGCAAGAGCGTTATCTGCTGATAAGAAATATTTGCATAAGGCAGATTGAATTTTTAAAAAATATATCTATAACTTATATAAGAGGAAGTAAGTTCCTGGAAAATATTGGCAGAGAACTGGAGAGATAGCACAGTTCCTCTGAGACCCGCCATCAGCCTTTAATCTCCCTCTATCACCATTTTTGTATTGCCATTTGCAATGGGGCTGAAAGGCATTTCAAAGGGCTCAGGTGGTCAAAGAGCTGACTACAAGCTCCAAATGCATGGCTGAAGGTTACAGGCAGAGGTGGGGCCAGCAGTGGCAGGTCTGAAAAATGGGTTGAAAGTCAGGTGCTCACTGTGCCATTGCTTTGCTAGACATGAACTCAAAAGCCCTTGAAGGTCACTGGGTGAATTTCATAGTAGGCTGATGGGAAAAGACTGTCTGCAAATCAGGTTTTCACCAAATGCAATGTTACTGTAGAATCAAAGTCCTCTTTGTTTAACAAGGACAACAGGTTTATAAAGATCTTATCATTGCCAGATATTATCGTTGCTCTGCAAAAGCGCACAGCAGGGTGCCGGAGAACACAGGAGGGACATTATATCATCTTAAAATCTGTAATTAAAATGGTTCTTGTTTGGAAAAAAAATTAACAAGAGAATGTCAGTTCTTCCATTTTTTTGCAGGCAGGCAGAATTGAGAGATATCATGCAAGATGTCCATGTTATGTTGTGTCAGGCTGGACTTTAAGAGAAAAAGTTTGAGAGAAGCTCAAGAAAGGTGCATGTATGACTCAACTTCCCTGAGTGTGTTTTCTGGGTGTCCCACAGAACCAAGTGGTTTCCACAGGCAGCACAAGCTGGCTTTGACTTTTTTCTCTGGGCATTTTCCTTCTCATTAAAATTAACTTTTCCTGCTGACACTTTCTCCTTGTTGTCGTTTTGTGAATTGTTGGACTTTCCTCAGGGAGAAGCAGCTGCAAGATCATATCAAGTATACTGCATAACATGGACTTTGGAGGAAAGTGGGAGGAAGAAGAGTTGCAGACTTGGAGAGATGCAAAAGACACATTTAAAGCTGTTAAGGAAATGGCAAGCTTTTAAAAACAAGGCATTTTTATGAATAAGAAAAGCTCATTGAGGCTTTTTAAACATTGCGATCTCCAAGAAAGGGTCATTTTCATTTACCTTTGAGTGTGAGGGAGAACTTTTTGAGATTCTTGATATTTACATTGAGAACAGGCTATATCTTGTGAAGATCTGGAGAAAAATGACAGAGCACTTTCATTACTAAAGGGAAGCACTGCCCCTGTGTAACCCAGGCCTGTGGGATGCAGGTGAGAGGAGACGCCCCAGGGCTGCATCACATAAATCCCTTCATGATATGTGCTACAACAAGCTCATCTGGCTCCCTGATGGTGTGTGTTAAAGCTGAATTTGGCTACTGCAACTCTACTCCAGAGACCTCCAAACACTTTGCTGTCTTATTAGATGAAGAGTACTGAGTCCTTATTTTGTGCAGAGATGGGGCTGAATTATATTGGAACTTTCCCTGGCTTTCAGAAATATAAATTGTAGACCTGAATGATGTAATTATGAGACATCTTTATTTCTATGTACATAGCATTCTAAAAGACACAAATTTACTGAATAAACCCCTAAAAAGCTGACTTTATAAAGCATCCTTCACTTTGCTTTTAGCACATAATTGATCATCATGTCCATACGTCCTTCTTAGAGTATAAAGTAATATTATAAAGAAGCATGTTAGAAGGCTTTATATGAGTAATTAAAGAACAGTAGAACACTAAGGGCAGAGGCAGCAGCAGTGCCTGGCCCTTGCTGGCTGACTGCAGTGACTTGCCTGTGACAGTGCTGTGCTGGACCCAAGTGACCCATCCAAGGTCAGACACAGTCTACTCTGGCAGCAGCAAGCAGGGACACTGGCCCTGCTCCATCAGCTGAAGCTTTCCTGTAGGTAATCACTTTTTTCTTCATTTCTTTGTTTTGAATTTGCAAGAAACTGCCCTGCTAATAGAGGAATTCATTCCCCAGAGAAGGGCAGGAGCAGTCTCCCTGCCTGTGCACCAAATCCGCGCTGGTGCTCCTGGAGTTAGCATTTCCTCAGTGACAGGCCTGACTGGGAGGAGGAGGACTGGCAGAGAAGTGGAAAGACTAATTTCAGCAAGGAACATGGAAAAAGCCTTCCCAGTTCTGGGGTGTGAGTTTCTGAAATTGCCTCCTCCCTCCTCGTGAGCTCCTGGTGAGAGATGTGGAGGCAGCATGGTTCCTCCAGAGGGATAACATCCGTTCCCTGCAGTGTCCCACGAGGTGACAGGGACATATGGGCACAGTGCACATGTGATCCTCCTGCTCTTGCAGCTCACAGCAGCATTGTCCCTGGGGAACATCCACCTCAGGGGGGAACTTTCCCTTGCTTTGCAAGTGTGGACTGATGGCTGAGTGGGATAATTTGTGGTGGAGGTACAACTGATTTGTTTTCCCCAAATAAAACTTCTAATGCAAGAAAACCCCACCCAGAACTGATGTCTGAATTCGCAGCACATGAGCTAGGCAGGCAAAGCTATACAGGTGATTCTGGAGATAAAGCAAAGGCTGCATGGCCTTGGCACGTGCTGAAGTGCCAGTGTGCTTTTTGGGCATAAACCAGCCTTTCCTGTGCCTACCAAGATGTGCAATGCCATGAAATGAGAAAGCGTGGCTGCTGTGAGAGCACTTTGCACAGCTCCTGCTCTCAGGCATCAGCCCCAACGCCACCGCACAGCCCAAGAGCTGCCTGAGGAAGGGGAAGAGATTTAAACTGACACATTAAAGAGACCAAAATGAAAAGTTGTGGGTGCAATTGGGAATAAATGCTTCAGAGCTGCTAGAGCTTGTGCTCGAAAATAGCGCAGAGGAGGGGGTTTAAGCCCTGCACAGTATTTCCAAGTAGCCCTTTGGATAAATTGACACAAATTCCAGAGGGATTTTAACTACTAGGACAAAGATCCAGAGCCTCTGCTCTGCCAGTGCACAGGCTTTAACCATGTAATGGAAAAAGCCTGATTTCTGTTCCATGGGGCAGGGACAGGAATTTGGGAAGGGAGCATGCTTACACTGTGCATGCTTGCACAAGCTTTATTAGGATTACTTTTAGGAGTATTTATTGTACCTGGCCAAAAGAGTATGAGCAACATAAGCTCCCTTCAAATACAAGACTACATAATTTTGTGAGAAAGGACAAAATAATTATGTACCTAGTGAAAGGCTCAGGAACAGGGTTAAGTTTTATTTTGTCTTTGGCTTGTTTTTGCTGTTAAATAAATAACACTGCTGTTAAAGCTTTATTTGCAGAGAAATGTGGTTTTATTTTGAAACCAACTCTAAGCTGCATCATGGGGAAAGCATCTCTTGGACTTCCCAAATGCTTCTCTTTTTGTGAGGTGGTGGTGGGGGACGGCTAGGAAAGTAAAGCAGATGTTATTAGGATTCAGTTTATTCCTGTTGATTTTCCCCAGCTCCTGTGCTGCAGCACAAAGCTGCTCTGCTCTGAACTGTGGAAAGGCACAAAGCCTCACTGAGCAGGTTTACTCCAAGGTCCTCAAGAGGTGAAAGAGGAATTTGTCCTTTTGCTGGCAAAACCCACTGCTTACTCTGTTGCCCCAACAGTTCCCTCCCTATCTGTAGTTAAATTCCTTACAAAGCTGTTCCATCACCCACAGCCTGTGCCCCTCAGCCCAGCACTCCCCAGGTGCTGCTGCAGTCCTGGAATTCAGACTCCAGCACTGTCACATTTGTCATATGGTTTTGAGGCTGTCTTGCTTCTTTTATCTGTGTCTCAAAGATAATGAGCCAAACACATTTCTGATGTTATTGGTTTAAACTTCCTCATTAATTCTAATTGCACTGTGTAGGGCAACAGTCTCTAATTGCATTGGGCATGGGAATGGGGGCTCTGGGCAGAGACATGGCAGCTTCCTGCTCTTGGAAGCTGAGGAAGGAAGGTTTTAGGTGGTGATGACAAGGGGAAATCATTAGAGCCAACTTATGTACAGGTATCTTCCAAGTAAGCTCAGAAGGTGACACAGACTGGGGTGTTTATCAGATCAGAGCAAAGAGCAGAGTCTGCCCAGACCATTTAACCCCCATGGGCAGTTTAATAAGCTCAGTGCCAAGAAATGCATCCTAGAGACCTCCCATAAAACTGGTACCAGTGAGATCAGGAGGACATCCTGATTGTGTGTGACTAACCAAGCAGGAAAGTAAAAACACCTCCTTAAGGCACGTAGGAATTAACGATGACAATTTATACACGACAGGTTTAATCCCAGACAGACCTTTCTGAGTTTGTGTTATCCCATCAAGCCTGGGAAGGGAGCATCCTTCTTCCAGACCAGCACTGAACCCACTTTTCCAGGGCCTGTTTTAAGGCTCTTGCCTGTCAGTGGCAGTTTTTGGACAGGGCTTGAATTATGGGGCCACTCCTGTCCCCTCATTGCGTGAACGCTGCTGTTGCAGGCAGACAGCTGGTTTTACCTCTTCTGTGAAATTCTGTGAATTTTGGACCCCGTTCAAGACTGAACAAATCAACGGGGACTTTCCATTGTTTGCAGTGAGCTTTGGAGCAGCTGTTATTGTTCTTCATCATCTGCTGGAACATTTCTAATCAAGTTATTGTTGTCTCCTGAGGAAACTTTTAGAAGACTTTCAGAAACCTTCACATATTGGCAAAGCAAGTTTTTGGTTTCATTCCCAGGGCAATAGTCAGGCTTTTTCCTTTTTACTGACGTCATGGCTTTTGGATGTGCTCAGACTAACTCGTGGGTGAATTCAATATTCATCTTCGCAGCTTCTGCTACTTTTTCCTTTTTATCCCACGGTGGTTTATGGCCTCTAGTTCTTACAGAACCATGTTTAATTTCCACAAAAGAGTGAACTACAGACAGAAAAAGCAGAGAAGTGAATTTATTATTGAAATATTTAGGAAAAAAACCCAAAATGCTATTGTTTATTATCCTAATATCTTCTTGTTGGTTTTGTTTTTTTTTTTTTAATAATTTTCCTTTGCAAAGATTTGTGACACATATGTCCATCTGTAGCCATTTTTCTTGTATGTCTGGGTTTTGCCTCTCTCTTGTTGTGTGAAGACTGATGGGCATTAACAACTTTTTCCAAAGCTGTGGATTTAGAAATCCAGAAATCTACTAATTAGTTCATGTTTAATCTGCATGATCTACAAGTGCAGTTCTAGAGTCTTGTAGATTTGTTCCAGCACAGCCAAATTATGCTGATTAGATTGGTAAAAAGCCAAAAAAACCAGAGGCATAAATAGCAATTATTTTAAAGAAATTCCAAGCACATAAAGACTTATTTTAGCCTGAGCTGTTGAAAACTTTTGTGCAAATCGTAGTGTGTGTTTATTGCATTTTTTTTTCCCAAAAGAAGTGGAAGAGTTGGACCTATAGTTGTCTTAAATACACTGAAATATGATGGGCAGCTGTGATCAGGAGCAGTGAAACAGATAAACCCCACAGCTGTGTGGTGCCTTGCAGGGGAGAGCACCATCACCAGTGTCTGCTGCGTCGCCTTCCCAAGGCAGAGCTGCCTCTTAAAAGTCTTTGTAAAATCCCAGTGCCTGCAAACAGGCTGGGCTGCTGAACTGTGCCACCTCCCAAGGACACAGCCCCTGGAGCAGGCAATGGGCTGGAGGGGCAGTGGCAGGCAGGGAGGGGAGCCCAGCTCTCCACCAGCCACTGCAACCCAAGCTGCCACCTGGCAGTGCCCTTCCTGGTGCTCCAGTGGCTGCTGCCCTCGTTTTTTGGGGTGTAATAGTGTTCAAATAAGTAATTTAAAAGTCTTACTCTCTGGTCCATCCCAGATTCAAGCATGGAGCCAGGAGGTTTAGCTCCCCAGACTGCAGTGCAGGTAGGAGGGTTTTTTTGTCATCAGTCTCTGAGGACTGCTGCACTTGCTAAACAGCAACATGCAGGCACAGAGGAAAAATACAGGGTAGAAAATAAGTCAAGTATAATTTGAATGTTATGGACACAGCTGAGCAAGCCCTCTGCTTTTCAAAGACTTTCAAATGTTTAGGAAACAAAGTCATAACGATCTTACAAGTGGGCAAAAGTACTGTTAAGAACCACTAAAGTTTTGCAAGATAAATCTTATTATGTGGTTGAAAACACAACTGGAACTTGACTCTGACTTGCAGCAAGCAGCCATTACATGTTTGGGAAGTGTCACAGAGCTTTAGACCATCACTGGCAGGAAAGTACAGTGGGACATTGGAGCAAATGGGAATTATCTCCTAGATTAGCTCCACTTAGTCACGCTCCGCAAGGAGGTTTCTAACAGCTCCTGTGAAAAGGAACAAGCCTGTATTTCCCTCAGAGCATGACAGTGCTCCTCTCACGGTGCTCCTCAGCCTGGAGCAGCCAGCTGAGCACAGAGCTCCTCTGCCCTGGTGCTGCAGACCCAGCAACCATCCACTCACAATTCCCAACAGGGCTGTTCCTGGTGACCCTTTGCATTTATCTGCATGAGTTCCACCTGCACTTTATTGCCCAGTCCGTCATGAGGACTCACCCATAAAGTCTTCTCATAGTTCCTTATAACCTGTCCCCATCCTCAGTGCCATAAATAACTGTGCACCATCAGCAGACTCCCCTGAGGAAGTGCTCAGCCCTTTTTCCAGGTCATTTATAACAACACTGAGCTGCACAAGTACCAGCACAGACACCAGGACGCCACTGGTGACCTCCAGACTCCTGTGAGACCCAGCTAGGACCTCAGCCCTCTGTCCCTTATCCCTGAACTCATTACTCAGCCTTATTTATCCTACAACTAATGGCTTCAGAAAGTGCCTTAATTCTATTAGGTTCCCTAGCTTTTTGCATGGTTGCTCTGCAGCCTTACTCATGATCTTTTAATATTATTTTGGGGTATATAATTGAATTCAACCACTCTTAGGTTTGCTACAACAAAGTGGGGCAGGCATGGAGGAAAACCGACTGTGAGCAATTAGCAGCCTTTGTCATGTTTCTGCTTTGTTGATTTTTACTTGAGAAAGTATTCTGTAAAACGTACAACAAAATGTGACTGTTTTCTTCTAGTGTGACTGCTTTGGATCCAGACTATACAAAACCAGTGCCATGTTTTAGCTGGTGGGGGAAGAGCATAGGATCTATCTATAGTCACTGATCCTTCTAATTCACAGGGAATTTGGGAGGTTTTTTTCAGCTCTGATAAAACTAATGCAGCACATAAGCCTCTTTGAGTCACCTTCTCTGCTATAAGAACTACCATAAACAGCTGATTTCTATGAGGCAGATGTATTTATAGGCTTGGGATAGAATGTAGATTTTAAAATGCCACTTTTCTACTTCAAAGAGATTGACTTACATTTTTAATCTGTATAAAATTAATACAGCTAATTATGAAAATGGCTACAGAGTAAAATGAATTAAAGTTTCAGAAGATCATTAAGCATTGATATGGCTGCATGCTCTGATTTGGTAATGAGTGGTGACATGAGTCAAGACATTATCTAACTGTATTTGCATCCAGGTACTGTAAGAAGTTGTGGGCACCGGGGTGCTGCCATGTGAGAGTTTTGCTCTGGAGAAGATTCTGGCTGAGCATTAGGAGAGCACAGTTATTTAAGAAGGAGCTGTGAGGAGATCTGGGGCGTCAGCTCCTCTTTTTCATTCTGCCACTGCCTTGCACAATGCCCTCATGCATCAGCCTTTGAAAGGAGCACAGTGCTGTGCGATTCCCAAAGAAGCCTACGCAACCAGGGCCCAGGTGATCAAGGAAGCTGTGCTGAGATCTCACTGAAATAAATAAGAAAAGTCAGTAGGAGCTGGGGCATGAAATCCCTTTACCTTCTTTGAGAAACTGCTCTTTCTTCATGCAGCCAGCAGCTCCCTAACGTGGAGGTACCACCATGCTCTCACAACAGCTGCAGGTTATTTCCAATCTCCTGCCACAGCCATTTTGCAAATCCCTTCCCCTCTCAGTAAATGTTTGCAGGATCAAAGTCAAGCTGCATGATAAAAGAGGAACTGTTTCCTTATGAAGCAGAAATCCTGTCTCACAGAGATGTACTGTGAGGAAGAACTGCATTTTCTTTTCCTAGGCAAGCACGCTGCACCTAGACTCTTAGACTACAGCTCTGTCAGAAGTGGCACAGAAGTGGCAGGTGCAAAGGCACTCAGTCTGAGGGGAACCGAGCCCTTGTGCTCCCTTGGGGCCAGAAGATGCTCCAAGGGATGATGCTCAAGGCCCAGCACTGTCCCTGAAGTGGAGGAAGCCCCAGGCCTGCTGCTGTGCCACATGGTCGTGCACAGGTCACACTTTGCTGGTGGCTTTCACCAGGTCACACTTTGCTGGTGGCACTTTCTTGGTTGTGACAGGTTCATGTGTTCAGCCCACCTGGGCCTCTTGGTGCTGCTCTAATGCCAGCAGTGCACAGGGCTGGCTGTAATGCCTTCAGAGGGAATTCAGTCCTATTTATAGTCCGTGTAAAAACCTAAAGGAGCCCAGTGCTGCTATCCTTGCTCTGACACGTGTCTGCAGGCTGGTGATCAGCTGTAACCATGAGAATATCTGCACACCCTGCTGCAAAAGGGCACTTCCCTCTCTTTTTAAAGAGCTGTTAAAATCAGTGAGGAAATGTTAGCAATGAAGGATCCTCCTGCAAACACTGGGTGGTAAAAATTGGAAGTCAATCTCCTGTCTGGGAAGATTGATGTGCCTGTGGGTTCTGTATTCCACTTAATGATTATCCATTTTCTTACATGTTTCCACCTTATCTGACAGAGGACACAAAAACACATCAAGAGAACATACAGAAACTGTAGTTAGTTTTTTCTTAGTTAAACCTGATTTTTCAACATAGGCAATCAAATTTCTCATTGAATGTTCTTGCCCAGTAATGCAGATACATAATTTGAACCATATTGAACTCCTCTAAGTGTGACTTGATGCACCTGTAATCCAACAGGCTGAGCTGACTGCAGACTTTTCCCTCTCCCTCCCTCCCTCCTTTCCACTCCATCAGCTGTAGATCCCACCCTGCATCCTTTGTTATAACAGCCTGATTGAACTGACATCCTCACTAATGAGCATTTTGATCCACAGCTTTCAAGAGGAGAATCTGGAATTTCCTGGGGAATTGCCTCTTTATTGCAAAAGGCCAGGAAAGGAAGAGCTTTCTCTTAGAAATCATTCTCCACCTTACTACTCCTTCCCCTGCTTCCTCCAAGAAGATTTGGTTCTCAAATCCAGCTGATTCCTAGAAATAGGTAGCCCTTGATTCTTTTAATTGTTTTGAAATGATACTTTATGGACAATTCCTAAGGGAATGGGGGACCAGTGTAAAAAGTATCAGAGCCTACAACTTCAGTATCTTCCTCACCCCTCAAGTGGAATAAACTTCTGTCTCAGAATATTTTGACATCACAAACTTTCATTCCCCATGCCAAGGGACCAGCCACGTTGAATTGCAGACACAGGGTAGGCAAAACTACTGCAAATGTATTTTTGACTCAGGTTAGGAGGGGGAACTACAGCTCTCCCAAAGCAACATGAGGGAGAGGAAAATCCCACTGCAGACTTCCCCTTCCTGCATGGTGCCTAATACAAAGGGAGGTTGCTAAAGCAACAGTTTCTCTGAGCTGACTAGACCTAGTCATGCACATGGGCTTCTTGGTAAATCAGGATCAGCTTTCAGAAAGAGATGGAAAAGGCTCCTTCTTCTCCTGACGTAGCTTTGACTACTCAGCTTGCACCTCTGGGAGCAGAAGCTCTGAATTCACTCGGTCCTGATCTCTGACATATCCTGCAGCTATCTGGACCCCTGGGGAGAGCTGCACAGCTCCACTGGAACCACTCATGCAGATTGCCCTCTTAACAACTATAAAGGAATACGATATTTAGCATCAACCCACGGCAGTAAATTCAGGCTGAAGTCTTCAGCAGCTCAAATGTGCTACTCTCTGCAGGGTGCCTGGTCAGGAGCACTCAGCTGCACCTGCAGGTCTTGATGGGCTGGTAAGATACAGCCTCTGTCCTGCACTCCAATAAAGAGGAGAGGAAAATGCTCTGCCCAAAGCCTGGCTGTGCAATCTCAGTGGGCTTGGAGCCGCAGGAAGAGCTGGTTGCTGTTGGAATGGCTGTTGGCTTTGGGTCTGAGGTCAGGAGCAGGGATGATGGGAAGGGACCACTCACAACAAGGGGAAGCCCAGTAGTGACCACTCGATCTTAGCAGCCAGGGGGAAACACAATGTACAGTGAGATGCCCACGGGACTGTTCCCAGCTGGCCTTTGTGGTTGATCTTATCAGCATATCAACCAGTTTACCTCAGAGTTCAAAGCTGCTGCCCTGCAGCAGAGGACAACAGCCTGCAAAAGGACACAGATCTCCTGGGTGAGACATGCAGGTAAAGGGTTGGATACCAGTGAGGAGAATTATTTGTATTTCACTATTTAGTTCAAGGTTTCTCTTATTCCCTGTGTTGATGCTGATGCAGATTCATTCCAGTTCAGAAGCTGTCATGTAGGGGGAAAGGAAATAACAGTCTGGCTCCACTCTTTTGGCATCTAAACAACATCATTCCTGAGGAGCACTCTAGAGGCAAAGAAGCATGTAAATGCTTTCCCTCATGGCGACACAGCCAGAACTTTCTGGTACTCCAGCAACCCCTTTCCTCCCTTTGACTGGTCACAGCTGCACGTACCTTTGGTGTAACATCATGGTTATGCAATGCTGACTCTCCCACTCTGCTCTTATCGTGCCTCTCTCCTACTTGTGCAAGCAGAAGCCAAGATGGAGTCCAACAATGGCCTCCAGGAGCTCAGGCATTTCTCAACCTTCCTTTTCCAAGCCTGCACTGCTCCCACTGGCTCAGAGGTGAGCTGGGACCACCAAACACCCCTGAAATGCAGCCCAGGAGGGCACAGTTCTCTGGTCTCAGACCAGAACAAACCTGGGAAGGCATGAACACCCAGGCTGCCCAGCACACTCCTAAATCCAAGTGATGCAAACCCTGCAGGGATGAGGACTCGTTCCCAAATACATCACTGCATGTCTGGGCCCCTCTCGTTTCTAGGTCACCATGACTTCCTCAATCATCCTGTTCACCAGCACTAAAGGAGCACAGATGTACTCTCAAGGGAGTGAGTGTGAACCAGAACCCTCATCTCTGGAATGCTTCCCAGGAAGAACCATCTCCTCACCATCACGTATCCCAAAGTACCTAAGGAGAAGGGAGAGCAGGAAATGAAGCAGAAGAGTGAGTTCCTAGAATTTTTGCCACTTTGTCTCTTTAAAGTTCTCAAGCAGGATTTACAATCATCTTCAGACAATAGTGTTGTGCCAACAGGCAGGCAGGAAAAAACCACAGTGAGATACAGATCTGTGATGCTTTAATTAAAACACAGGTAAACTGTGAACAGCAGCAGAGCTCTGCGTGTTTCTTATGTCACTCAGTCACTGCTGTGTGCCCTGGAGGCTGCCAGGTGTCACAGCCTGCTCTCCATGCCAGCCTGCAGGGCACAGGGCACAATGGGACCTGGCTGTTGTGCAGAGCTGTGTCCTAGTGCTCATCCACAACTGAGGCATCCTGGTGCACAGCAGCAGTGGAAAGGTGCACCTGAACATGTGACTGAACTGCACCAGGGCAGGAAGTGTTTCGTTCCATACTGCAGACTAAAATGTATTCAGAAGAGAAATGAGTCTCTAAAAGTATGGCCCAGGCAGATTTCCCCAGTGGGGAGGTAAAGACCCATCTTTCTGATCTACCAGTTTTGGCAGGGAGTGCAGCCAGAATGTAGGACACAGGTGACCATAAGCAGCATTAAACAGTGGGGGGTCTGGCAGCACAGTACTGTCCACACTGGACAGGGTGGGATCCTCCCTGTGACCCTGATAACAAAGCAACAGCAGGAAGTGGTGCAGTGCTGCTGGCCATGGCTGCCATCAGCAACAAAAACACAGAAAGCCCTTTAAAGATTGCAAAGACAGAAATGAAATCCTTCCCTTCTTATGCAATGCTTGCCCTTCCTCAGCAGAGATTAAATCAATATGGGACCAAGCAAAGTCAATGGTTTATTTCAAGGGGTTTGAATTGGGCTTTGTAGGCAAAAAGGCATCAGCCTTGTTTCAAACTCCAGGAAGACACATTGATATTTCCATTCCATATCTATTTGTAGTACTGAAACATGACTTTGTTCCTTTTTAGTCCTGTTTAGATGTTACATTACTTTAAAATAAGTTCTGTCTGGAAAGACCAATCAAGTTTGGGGCTGGAATTATCCCTGGAGAAGCTTAGGGATCCCCCTTGTCAGTGAATGAGGGCCACCTTGAAGGAAGTTAGGGAGAACCTTGTGGTTGTAAGTCCCCATCCTTTCTTCTGGGGTCTGTCAGTAGCTGTGCTCTGCTGTGCTGCTGGGTGGTGAACCCAGCACACACAAACATGTGCACACACAAACACAGGCACACACATTCTAACAGAGCCACCAAACCCCAAAGACAAGCACACATGTGCTAACAGAGCCACCAAACCCCACGCACCACGTCAGCAGCTTTACTGCACAGCCTGGAGAACATGGACAGCAGCAGAAAGGGAACTTTCCCATAATTTCTGAGGATATGCTGCAGTTGTAGGCCAACTTACATAACTGATTTAGCTGAACAGAATTGCTTTCTGCCTTTAATCTGCTCAACAGTTTATCTTTGCAGTCGTGATCGGTTGAGCTCTCTTTAAACCATTATGGATTAGGGTTCTGCTGAAACACGTTAAAAGCTTAGCTTTGTTTATTTTTGTCAAGAATGGGGGAGGGATATCAGGTTAAATGTTCAAGCAGTAGTTTATGAATGGCTGTTTCTCTTGCACAGCAATCGATATGCTCAGGTACCAAATGCAAGGCACAGCTAAATGCTAAATGCACCTGTTGCTGGAATAGGAATATTTGTGAATTTACTGTTAAAAATAAAATAAGAAAAAAAAAAGAGGGAACTTAATAAATTTGCATTATTATTTTAATCTATAAATACAAAATGTAATCCAGCATTCAAACAGTTCATCACACCCACCAGCTCTGTATGGAAGACCAAAGAGTAAATGATCTGAAAACTTAATTAATAAGGCTGGTTGAGAATTTTACTAAGTGTGCATTATTGATGTAATTTGGAGACAGAAATCCAGCCAAAAGCAATCTTTCTGTCATTCAGCTGCATAAAGACAATACACCATAATGGAAATAAATCACCAAACAACTGGAACCTCATCCACACCACTTACAAAGAGGTGCTCAGATAATATTAGCCAGCTGTTCAGTTAACTTTCACAGTGGATTCATTAACTATGCAAGTGGTTGTTCTATTTGAACATGACTGTATGGATCCAGGTTCAAATTTCTACTACAAATTGATGAGCACAATATACCAATTTAAATTAAATCCAACAATTACCACACTTCTTTGACCTCTGTGTAGTCAAAATAATTTGCAGATGCCAGCCTGGAATGGAGTAAGAGGTTGTGTTCCTGAGTGTTGCCAATAATCCTCCGGAACACTATTCCACAGAAACACTGATTCTGTGAACAGTTATGCTGGCAACTCTATAATCTTGGAACTTTCTTATCTAAAATGGAGGAAGTAGGCACTTGCACATTCTTCAGAGCAACACAGACACTAGAGAAGTTAAAAAAATAGTGTCCGGTGCTAAGAAAAAAATAAAAACATAAACCTGGGAAAGTAATTCAGGAAAAAAGGAGGAAAAAATCCAACTTATTTGTAATTTGTCTGTTGTTTGTTTTGCTTTCTTGTGAGAGATCTTAATTCTGCACATTCCAGTGAATGGCCATTTGCTATTAATTTATCTTCTTTCTGACAGCAAGTGGAGCACCATTCCAGAGTTTCAACATTCCCTTGATGCTGCTCTGCTTAATGCTGGTGTGCTATTTAAACAAAGCATATTCCAACCAAATCTGACTATATATGGAATTCCCTGACAAGTAAAACTTTGGATGCCATACAAAAAAGAGCCATGAAAACAGAATACACACAAACTCCACTCCAGATTGCACAAACTGGGCAGGTACTACACCAGGCTCTTGGTGGCAAAGGTCAGGTACCCCGTGTGCCCAACCACCTCCCTCAGTGGCACGCCACTCTTGAACTGCACAGTCCCTTGCTGCAGATTAGCACACGGGCTGTCTTGATGTGATGGGTTGCTGCTGTCAAAGCCAGTGCTAGAATTATCCTCAGCTGCTTTTCCAAGGTCAGGGATTTGCAAGCTAACTGTCCTTACATTGTACACTCGGAGCAGAATTTCCAAGGTGTTAATCTCTGTAAAACCATATTCTTCCATTGCTAGGCAGGTTCTTTGAACTTGTTCAATGCAGGGGGAGAAAGAGCAGATGCGGCCACCTGCAAAATAAGACAGGTAGTGGAAAAGAGGGCAAAAGCCAAAATGAAGCACTTTTAATCTTTTTTCAAATTCTCCCAGATGCCCATAGAATTACAGTTATACAAAGTGAAAACAATCTTCACATGGCAAGTTTTTTGGTTTAAAGTGTCAGCACAAAATCAAACACGGACAACTCCACAGGATGCTTCAGACCCTTTAAAAATGACAACAGCAACTTCATTCATCTCCCACATCCAATGTTACCCTCGACATTTGTTCACAGCAGAATTGTTAAAGTTGATCCCTTCAGAGCAGCGACTCTTTTGGGATCACTCTCCACTGCTCTGGACTGAGGCAGCAAACTGCAGCTGGCACGTACACAAAGGCAGAAGTCATTCTCCACACACTGCACAGCGCTGGAGCCCCAGCGCGCGTGCACACGCCCCTGACAAAAGCGGCTGTGTTCAGCTGAGGACGATGGTATGCGTGGACAGAATAAAGGGAGCTCTCCAGGCCATAGATGGAGTGCTGTTAAGGCTTTACCCTTTTAGTCAAGCTCACTAGCATGTCTCCTGAGCATTGGAGTTTACTGGATATCACATTGTGCAGGCTTACAGTGAATGTTGTAAAATGCTAGGACAGAACTTTTAAGTTATAAACTAACACTTGTCTCCTTGTCTATGCACAGTTCTGATTTTTGATTCTTAATACGGACTATTAATAGGCCCCCTACACCTTTCTAAGTGCTACAATGTCACCTTAACAGCTGAGAATAGAATGATTCAGATTTACTCTGAAAAGCCACAGCAAATCAGATCAAAGAATTATAAGGACACTGTCTGCCATAAGGCCAGGGCATGTGCTTTCACCCGGGACACAGTGTCCCCCAAGGCAACTGCCCTTCCTGAAAAGCTTTTGTGCAGGAGAAAGGAACACTGGGCAATGCAGCTTCAGCTATTGTTTCATTTGTAACAATTAGATGAAAATGCCTGCTGACCTGATTTGCATTCCTTCCCAGCCCTCTCCTGGGCTCCAGTGTCAAACCTTCCAATACCAGTCATCTAAGTAGTTAAAGAACCCGTGCAAGCCAGAGCAAAGCATCCTACTAAAAATAGAGGCAATGCTGGGACTACATGAAGCCTGCTTTATCTCAAACTCCCTTTTTTTTCCCTTTTTCATTTCTAAAGTCAGATCTCTAAAAAAAGAAAGCATCAGGTCTGAAAGCATCACTGTAGCACTCTAGTTGCTGTGCAGCAATGATGTGCTGGGTACTGCCTGGGGAAGAACACTTTCCACAACCATTAATCCACCATACGCTAAGTAGGATTTAATTTTAGTCTTCAAATAAAGTCTCCACACCAAGGGGTTCTTATAATGAATCTTCAGAACAAAGTATCCTGGACAAGTAATTCCCTAGAATGACAATTAAAACCCAAATCTAATAATCACTTGCAAAACTAATGCTGGTATGTGTCTTTATGAACCAAGTCTGTTGATGCTGATTTAATTGCACGCCCAGTCCATTAACTCCCATGAAATTAGATTTGTATGTTCATTAGGATGGCCAGCACTACCAAAATGTTCCTGATTCTGACAGCTAATCTTTTCTGCCCAAAGAACTTACACACTCTACCATGGTTGCAGATGTAAAACAGAAAAGCTCAGGAAAAAAATTCTGTTACATAGTAAGAAAGTTACTATGATGCACACATGTTACAATGAAAGAATTTATATTCTTACTGTGTAGGGAACTGAACAAATGTCTGACTTAACTAAATGTCAGTTCACAATAACTCTTTGTCTGCAAAACAAGAATCTGAGAGACCACACTACTACTTCATTCAGGCTTTTTGGTTTTGAAGTTTTCTATTGCAATCAAAAAAGCAAAATATATTTACATTTACAGTAAGTCTGTTCTTATTTATTCTGACTCGAAGGGTTTGAAGGTACGTTTAGGCTTTTGAATTCACATGCTGTGGATTTACAGTCAAAAACGCAAAGCCTGCACACAGCTGTTGCCACACAAGCTGCAAAGCCACCTACGGTTCTTGTCAAGCCTTCAATTAAAGGCAGAGCACCCTTCCTCTTGCCTGGGGCTGGTCAGCTGAGCACAGCCCGTCAACACCAAACTTGGTGAAGATTTATCAGGCTGCCTCCTCACAACTGCTGGGGGAAGTAGGGTTACAGAAAACAGACTTTCAAGCCGTTTGGTAAGGAAGAAAGCTCTTGCTTGCAGTAGCAAATATGCAGAAGGCAAACACAAAAAATAATGTTACTTCCTGCACTGCTGGAAGTTTCTCAGGTGTGAAAGATGAGAAAACAGTGAACTGCTGGTATTCCATCTACCTGAGACCATCCAATGGGTTTTAATAGTTCTGTCAATTTTGTTTTCCCCTTTCATGCCTATAGTTATCGTTATTTTTTATACATCCCTCCCAAATAAATATACCTACAAAGGGCTTAGAAGCAAACTCATCAAGCATCTGTCCTTACAGATCCCAACAAGTGGGAGAGGAGTCCCCTCTGCTTTTTCCTGTACTGTCAGGCAGGCCAGATCTGACTTGCAGTTACAGGCTGGAATTACATGATTAAGCAGATATTAGGAGTGAAGATTGGAAAGCTACAATTAGCAGACGGCTGGAAGGCAAAAACAAAATTGCAGTTCCAGACTGAGAGAGGCTGTCTAAAATAGAAATATTTGGGAAGTTTCAATTCCTATGCTGTGTTTAGACCTGCAAAAAAGAAATAGAAAACCAGCACTCAGAAGGACATGCTCATCTGTCCCAGGAGCAGAGACACTGACATCTTTAACAGAGCAGATGCTTCTGAATTCTGCACACTGTGGGCTGCCCTCTGTACCCGGCTGGACTACTGGCTAAGCAACACCCCTTATCACAATCACCAAACAAATATAAATCTAGATTTCAGCATTCACAGTTTTCAGACTCTTTGAGAGCCCTCTTGTCCTTTAGACACCAAGAGGCTTCAAGGGCTTAAAGGACTTGAATATTCATTGCTTTGTCTTGCCATGCCAAGTGAATGAAGAAAAGACATGAACTCCCTCCCTGGGGCACATTGCTCTGTCTGGATCACAAAGGGATGGACTAGACTAGAGAGCAGTGAAAACATCTGAATGGAAACATTTTTGTACACAAATTGGGTTTGTGTCCTTTCAGAGCTCTCCTTTTAGGAAAGCTACCGTTCCTAAATTTGGTTAATGAGATCTGTGTGTCACCATAAATTGATATAGTAATTAAGAGAGATTAATCCTGTTCACATTGGGAAGCTGTGTGAGCTTTTTGATCTCAGGAGCTGTCTAAAAATGTGTTTATTCATGTATAATGCATCTGACAAGTGCTACAGTTGAGGAGAAGAGAATAATGAGACTGTATGAAAGACTCAAGTTTTTTTCTACCTTCAGTTTTACAGGGAGTGAGTTAGTTTGAAGCATTAATGGAGAGGTTAAATGTCCTGAATCCATAGCCTGGAACAAGCCCACACAGTCCTGGCAGTGATTGTAACAAACAACAGGGTTGAGAGGACATGAAAATAGAAGTACAGTTCAGACTGGAATGATAAGAAAAGGGAGCTTCAGGGAAGAGGGAAGTAGAAGATTTTCATCCACACAGTACTGTACATTTCAACAGACTGTTTCTAATTGTTATTTGAGGGACCCACCATTGCATCTCTACAAGAAGCCAGTGCCTCAAAATTTGCCAGAACGTTCCTGTGCAACTCTAACAAACAATTTTGTTTGTGGTTTGTCTGAGCAAGGACTAACATCTCTACCAGTTCTGTTTAGCTATTAAGTGCTATCAGGTTTCAATTGTGGAAAATCTTAGTGCTATCAATTGACAAGAACTCCAGTGTGTGCTCATGATACAGAAAACATGTGCAAGAAACGTGCTCTTATTTTTGTAGGTTATTGTATGAGCGCTGTGACAGATTCTTTCATCATTCCAGGATTATTCAGATGATGCACATGTAGCGCAGCACCATTAAGTTTTAGGGAAAAGGGCCAATAATTTTAGAATGATTCTGTGACATAACGAATACAGCACAACATTTTTACCTCTGGCAAAAGAACACAGCTTAGGTTTTGGGACTTCAATGCATTGTCATAACTGGAAGATTACATTACAAAGATCTCAAGGAAGAAGAAAAAAACCACACAGGCATTATCATTGTGTAGGGGTGAGGCAGGAGAGTCACTGAACAGCATTACTGTGGCATTTACTCTGTGCTAGTAGGACACTAAAAATATTGTCTCTGCAAAAGGGGACAGAATGTCCTTTAAGTGCGTGTGCTCGTGGGCGATTTGATGTAGCTTCCCTGACAAGTGAAATTAGAGGATTTGGCTGTTGGAAGAAATTAAAGGATGTTTCTTGATTCAGAAAAGAGAGTTTTCTCCAAATCACTTGCCAGCTCATTAATAGGAGCTTGATGTGATTTTCTGCAAATGTGACCTTAACCTCTGCACTTGTAGGTGCATCATTCAAAAGGAATTTATTCCTGCTCATTATTATGGGCTGGTAAAAGCAAATAACAAGGAAATTAAAGATTCAGTTGGCTCCATACTGGGGAAGAAAACCTAACAACTTTCTTTAGGGATCCTTTAATCCCAAACTACTTTCTTCAAACTGTGTAAAAGCCAGTAGCTTTGGCTGGGCTTCCACAGTGAGGATTTCGATGCAGGAATCCTTCTGCTTGACTCTGTACACATGAAAGAATCACCTGTACTTCAGGAAGGCCCACCGTGTGCACCTGACCTACCAAGCCCTGACAGACCCAAGCTAGGGATGAATTAGTAGTCCAAGTACTTCATATGGTGAGGAACAGAAGCTGAACCTCAAAGCCACACCTGGGTGGTTTAAAACTGGGATCATTAATAAACTCTGGAGCTCACGAAAAATAGCCAGTGAGGTTTCCTACAAGGACATGGAAGTATAGAGGGCAAAGAGGGAGATGTTCAAAGTGAACTTTACCTGCAGAGTTTTGGGAGGAGAATTGACAGCACTGTTACCTGATTCAGTTGTTTCCAAGGATCACAATTTGATAAACTCATAATTTAGTGGTTTTACAATGCTCCAGAGGGAATGGAAAACCTGAATTTAAGAGTAAAATCTTTAAAGAAAGAAAGGAAATAAAAGAGAGGTGGTTTTAATAATTTTGTGACTCAGACTGTTACAAGGAGCAACTTCAAATACAAGAGGCTAATCCACCCTAATACATGGCTGTAATTTTCCATCCCCCTACCTGAAAATTTAAAATCTGTATGAAAATTATTGTACCAGTGGGTTTCTCCCTCATCTTCCACAGCTTTGGAAGAAATAGACCGTATTTATGAGAGTAGAGTAGGTGGGTGCAGAATTATATTCAAAGCACTACAGTATTCAGCTGTGAAATGACTGTGAGTCAAAAGTTTCAGGGCATTTAAGAACTGTAGAATATTGAGGATATTTTTGTTACCTCACAATTTTCTCATTTTCCTAATTTTTAAAAGTTTAGGCTGAAGGGGTTAATGTCAACTTTGCAAAAACCAACAAGGTCAGATATTGGGAACAGCAGCTATGACAACAGAAAAGCATTAACTAGCAGATGCTGCAGAAGAAAAACAGTGCAGATCTGGAAATGAAAGGAAGTTCTGCAGTGCAGCAGTGCCTCAGAGATGCTACAAGCAGCTTTTCTGCTGGAAGTGTGACTGGTGACATCAGCACAAAAGGATGCAGCTGAGATGCAAACCTGAACATCGGCAGAGAGCATCACCACAGAACAAGAACCTTCTAGTCACAAACGTACTGTGCCATTTTGTTCGTTCAGCTCTTCAGAGGCTGGCAGTGCTTTAAATGGGAGGTCAAGCTGCTCTAAGTAGTGTATTTACAGCATCCTGTAAGGCATACCGTGAGTGATAATTGCACTCTGTAAAGAGGATCATTAACACTCAGCCTGGTAGGAGAGGCAACTATTCAGGACCTTGAGCTGAAGTGGAAGTGAAAATACTGATCTGATGTTTTGATCTGAGGTTTTGTTAAAGTTAAGAACTCTCCCATATTGTCTCAGCTGAACTCTCTATTGTGAGTATTGAGGTGTTAAGGAAGAGAGTAGCTAATGCTATATATTGAATTTGCTTACTTCTCATTTAATTCAAAATACATTAAGACTTTAGGGACTAAATTACCACTATCTGGCAGTATAGCTGTGATATTTGCATGGCACATCACAAAAAAACCCACAGTGTGAATGGTTCAAATGTGACCCTGTCCAGATTTGAGAGAGAGGGTGTGGACAGAAAAGAGTGGAACTCATTTCCTGCAGTGATGCTTTATCACTACACAAACCCTGAACGGGGTTCAATAACATCAGAATGTGCACAGGCTGTACTGCAGAAGAGGTTTAGCTCTTTGAAAACAAAACAAAGAAGCACTGCTAAATTATCTGTCTGTGGTAGGGAAAGGGAAGCAGTCACAGATAACCTTCTGCCATATTTTAGATTTAACAGCAGTAAAAAAACCACAACAAAACTACCCGCATGACTCAGGATAAAACAGGAAAAGTGTGTAAGTTTTTACATATTACTACTACAATCAAATATATTTTATATGAAAACCGGTTTTTGTCTATATGCAAAATAGCAAAATTTTAAAAATGCACCCAGTTGGTCAGGTACAAAGTTGCCCAAAAGAGGAGCCTTAGACCAGTACCAGATCTCAGACATGGGAGACTGGTTGCAGCAAAAACTGCAGCAAGGATCAGCAACTTCCTCTTTTGAGTGGTTCATAAAGTGAATGACGCCACTTCACAAACATAAAAATGTGGGATTGTGAAGTATTATTTATATTGCCTAAGCAGATGTAACCTTGCAGCATAGCACAGAAAAGCATAGCCAGATGGTATGGCCGGTTTGGGACTGTATTACATTTTCTACGATTTCAAATGCTGGAGTGAGACAAGGATTCAAAACTTGGAACTGTTCAAGCAGCCCTGCTTAGTATTCTAAGCATGCACCACTTAAATAATTCAAATTGGACTGCGCAATGCAGCGCCTTCTAAGCTGGGAAGTCAGCTGAGTGTTGTGCTCACTAGATTAGATAATTTGAGCATGGGAAGGGCATTGTACAGTGCAGTGATTTTCTTTCCCCCCAGGACACACTGGAAAGCTGCTACAAATTGAGCTGTAACCATTGCAGGTACAGAGTGCTAACAAGGCTCACTCTATTTTTTAGATACATTTTTTAAAGAAAGCGTATTACATGGGTATCACAAAGCTTTCTAGAAAATTTTCAGTAGCAGCTGAGTTAGCCTAACAGCAGGGCTGGTCCTGACTCAGCAAGGCAGTGCACATTCAGTGACCTTTAAGAACAAACTTCAATCTTGTGATTTCAAAAAGACTTAGTAATTCACTTGAAGTCCAGCCTGTGATTACATATTTTAACAAAGAACTGGGCCTTGGCATATAATCAAGTTTTTTTTAAACACATGTCCCAGCATGGACACTGTTCAGCACTCCTTGCTCTCTTTATTAGAGAAGTTACTTTTGTAGATGGAAGCAATTTGGCAAAAGGTAATTCAGATCCACACAATTATGAAATTAATTAAAACTTATTCCAGAATAAAAGAATTATTTATTCACTGAAGCTTATTTTTCAATAGGGAATAGAGGTATAATAAAGTGATGAAATCTGCGCAAAATCTCAACATCAGTTCTCACTTGCCCAGAGTAAGTGGCATAAGCTAGAACATCCTTTATGTTCCATTCCCACTGCATCCAGTGGCAAACTTCTCACTAGCTCCAACCACAAAGATTTAGCACATAAACTGGCAAGCATATTTCAGTGTAACCACATCTTTTTTAACATTACCGTTGGGGTGTTCTGTTAAATGGGTACAAATCTGCAATGATTGATGTGAACTGAGGCTGAACACCTTTTATACAAACACCTTTCCACTGAATTGCCGAAGAAATTAGCTTTCAGCATTTATTGTTACTTCTGCTTCCCACACACCTCAGATCTTGCAAAATGCACTTGAGAATGGTTCAAAGGAGTTTTTATAAACTGCCCATGCTAATTGTAGCAGCTCTCATGGGCCTGCAGGAAAAATTTGTTCTTCTCCTTTCAAATCTTCCACTGTAAATTGAAGACGCCTTTTGAAGTTTTATAGCCTTAGAAATGCCTGGAGACTGACATTTGAGAAAAGTGATCACACAAGGGAACGGAGCACATCTAGAGTATGGCTCAAAGGCAGAGATATGTGCACAGTGCTTTCTGAACAGAGAGAGAAAAATGCAGTTACCTTCAGCTTTTAATGCTGACTTGGCATGTCCTATGGCTTCCCATGGAGATGGAATATCTAGGAACACAGCATCTGCAATGTTTGAAACCCCAAAGCCGTTTTTGCAGACATCCTGGTTGGTCACAGTGACCAGGTGCTCCACCCCGTGCTCCCGAAACTCCTCCCGCGCCTTCTCAGCCCTTTGCTGGTGGAACTCCACTGTGTACAGGTGCCCGGTGGGAGCCACCGTCCGGATGAGAGCATGGGAGAGGGACCCACTGCCTGTACCTAGGAAAGACAAACAAGCCATGAAATTGAGTTTGTCAGAGCCAAATATCAGAACCAAAGCCTTTTGCATTCATCTTCCTGCTTGGAACACTTGTTAGAAACTCAAAAGAACACAAACCACTGGCTCAGCTCCTGAAAGAGAACAGTCCTTCCTTCACAAGGAGGGAGGGACTAGGTGTCCTAGGAAACAGTCTTCCGGGTCCCCAAAGCATTCATTAAAAAATCTGGCAAACCCAGAATCTGTCCTATGTCCCTGGAGTAGGAAACTAATGCCAAGGGTCAGCTATAGCTCTAACAACTGCAACTAGACAATCCAAGGAAATAAATGTAACAGGAAAAATTCAGGGAAATGAACTGGAGAGTTTTTTTTTTCAAAGTGTCAGACTCTTCTAGGGTGAAAAGAGATTAAGGCAATTTTTAAACAGATTTTCAAAACCTCATACTCACTAAACAAAGAAAAGATGTTGGCATGGGTCCATGCTTGAAAATCCTATTAATATCCATGCAAACAAATGGCCTTCAGGATACAGTTTGCTATGCACAGATCTCTTAAGAGATATCCTCAACTCCCACTGGAATTACCCAAAACTAAGGCCCCTTGGCTCCTTGCAGCCACACTGATCAAACATCTGTTTTCACAGGTCACTTATACACATATATGCCTACACAAGCTTAACTTAGTGTAACAAAATCTATCACAAAATTGTAGGTAACTACAATTACCACATACAAACAGGGACTGACAAGACAAAGATTTTTTCTTCCTTGTTTTAGTTTGATAATTTAGGAAACTTACTTTAAATGATCCATTGGCATATTAAATAGATGGATGACTAATAACAAAGATTTTCACTTAAGAAAACACCCATATACCAATTTCCATTGCAAATTAGTAATTCAAGTGGCATTTAATGGAGTAATCCCCCAAATTCAAAATACCACAGCAACCCCAAATTCTCTGTGTTTATGGATTCATAGTTCTGTGCTTATAACACATTTCTCCTGTAGAAATAAATCTATTTCTAGTTATTTTTAATGACTGTTCAGCCTGAGGCAAGTTCTTTCAGCTAATATAAATCTTAAAAAACATAAAAAGGACAGAATCTGAAGTACAGCAGCTCAGAAACAAGTAGAAAGGAAATTAATTAGGGGGCACAGGGGCTGGTACAGCTGCTTAATTGGTGCAGTGCTTTCCATAATCATCCAGGAAGTTTGAGTTCACTGGCAGATGCCAGGTTCTTGCCCTCTAGTCATGTAAGGGGAGGAACACTGCTGTGGCACTGTATTTAATCCGACAGCTCTGAAAGGGGAGACATTCAGACTGTAAACAGAGCTCAGGGCCCCTGTTTGCACCGGGGAATCGGCACTGCTCCTCTGCATCCCTCTGAGAGGGCTCTGACTCCAGCAGGGCAGGTTAGAGACGAGACCTACAGATCTTAGCACTGGCTTCAGAGAGGTCCAAGAGAAGAGAGAAACATTTACACACATGCATTTAATAAAGTGAACATACAGGCATTCAAAGTACTGTTAAATAAAACAAAGGAAAAGCAAAACACACCTACATGTGCATACATCAAAAACCACCCTGTCACAGCAGTTGAAGGATCTCAATGTCAAAGTGAGCTTTTCCCTGGTCAAAGGAGTAACGGTAGCACAGCAGCCATGTGTGTGAAAACTCGATATATGTGCATAACAAAGAAATAGTATTGATATGTTTTTAATGACAAAAGCAGGGAACTATTGCTCCCAGGATGCTAAAGACTGAAATTCTGCCTTTACATTTCATGCCAAAAGGGAGGATTACGCAACTGAGAACTATTGTAAAATGAGGAAATTTAATTACTCTACCTCTCAAATGTGTAGTGCTGCATGCTTTCTGCATCTCTCTCTGCTAATCTACAGGATTAGCCTGTGCTGTAAGCAGAAGAGCGAGGCAGCTTGTGCATGTATCCAGTTTCCTTGTTCATATTCTTTTACATTTTTAATCACTTTCCCTTTAAATCTGTTCTTAAAAACACCACAGAAGATACCATTTGTCTCCTCCATAGGAAAACCCATTAAGATTTTTTGGCTTCTTTTCTAAAACTCTTCTTTTATTCAGAAACACTCCAAGCTAAACCCGGAACTAAAACCAAGATGTTGGAAGTCACCACTTGCAGGTGTATTACAGACAGAGCTTTTGTTAAACAAGGTTGCCAGGAATTATTTATTGTTGACTGGCTACCACAAACACGAGAACAATACATATGTACCACATTTTAACACGTCAAATTCTGTCACATTAATATTATTAATGAGAGTATTTCTGAAGATGCTGCCTGCCTTCTCCGTGACAACACTCTCAAAACTGCAGGAAACAAGGAACAAGATGGTTATGAATCAACCACTGTTGTAAAATCTCTCCTAGAATATATATTCTGAACCCAGACATGTGACATGAGGATGACCCTTAACTCTCATGTGCCCAATAGATCAGCACATTTGATGTGATCCATTAATATGAGTCTGGCATGAGTCCATACCTGCCACAAGCCCTAAAGCCCAATCAGCACTGTCTGCACAAGACAGGGGTTCAACCCTCTGTTTTTGTGACGTTGTAGAAGGGGAAATTAATGTTTATATTCACCTTCTTTCCTGAAAATCTGCAACATTCAACACTTTTGTCCTCCTGCAACCATCTCAATTTCTCTTTGCCCTTATTTCAAAATCACTACTGATAAAAAGCAAAATATGACTCTAAGAGTCTTAGGCATCAGTTTGGAGTAAGTTCTAGTCAGGTACAGGTTTCCTTGGGAAATGAAAGGTATCCTTAGCTTGATACAGAATCAGTCAGGACAGCAGCAAAACCCAAGAAGTACTACTGGAGACATACTAGAATGCTACCAAACCAGAAATAGCATACCTGAATTACCTGTATAGAAATGAACCAAAACCTGCATACTCAAAAATTAATATTTTATATCAGAAGAGGCAAGATCCGAACTGGAAGAACTTCAATGGGTGTTCTTTTTCATAGAGGTGCAGTGAAATGTCTGTGTTCCTGATATGACCTAGAAAGCAGAAGGTAAGACAACTAGAACAACTAATTTATAATTTTTACAGCAGGATGCTCTCTTTCTGACAGCCTGCACAATAAATAGCCTTAGAAACTGTTTGCTCTCTACCACAGGACAATGCCCACTTGACTACCATGTTTTAATAATGAATGGGACTCTATAGAAGAGAAGTAAAACAACAACAATTCAAACTGTATCAAAGACAACCTTAACAGCACAGCTGCTGTTTCAGAGCTCACTTAGGTGAGCACTTATGTCATTGCTAATTTTCATTTGGAAAATGTGATGCTCTTTTACATTGACTCTTCTGTGATCTCAAACATCTTAGTCAAAAAGCAGACATCTGCAGTGCAGGCATTTAATGAGATACCGCAGGGGCCTCAATATGCCACACTCAAAGCTCAACATCTGAGGAGGCAGCACTGTGCAGGGGATCAGCACAGTGTAACCCAGGAATGGGCTCCACTTCAGTCCAAAGGCAGGAATTAAACTCCTGTGTTACACCCATGATTTAAGGGGCTAATGGCCCTGCACACTGATTTAGTATCCTTTCCTTCTTCTTGGGCTCAAGCACATGACATTCTCCTTCTCTGATACATATAAACTCTAGGGGAGTGTTTCTTCCCTCTCTCCCAAAACAAGCAGAGCACTGCAGTTTTAGAATTTCCATCCTAACAAGTGGACATCTATATAAAACACTCTAGCTCAGCACCTATTGATAATTCCTTCTAATTTGCAAACAAAAAAGTATCTATCAGACGAACTTCTCAACTGCCCTGACCTCCAACAGATCTGTTCTTCTCACTCTCTGCTTATTCAAGTGACAGATTTTCCACAGAGAAGCCGCCACACACCTCAGCCATCTTGAAACAATGGCCATGTTAAAATAAATTCTCACCTTCTCAAAAGTTGCAGTGGACAGTATCTGAGCTGTTCCAAAATAAAGCATGTTATTTCAGCACGGAATACTGCCAAGACTGAGTGTCATCAGGGCATTGTGCACAGTGCTTAACTGATATAGTATACAAAGTACATTTTACACTGCTTTCTGTTGTTAGTCTGGCTTCCTTATTGCAAATGATATTTGTCTAATCTCCTGGAATCCTACCCATACCATAAATATAAGTGACCTGATTCTGTGTTCCACTGCATTTTCTCTTTGCAGGCTATTGCTTGGCTTGTCTTCCCTAGAAGTTTTTCATCGTGGTGCTTCTTTTTTAAAAAAGAGCTACAATTTGTCATTTAGGATTTATAGATGTGTACAGCTGTGTGTAAGCAAAAGCATTTTGGAATAAAGCTGAATAAACTCCTAAGCGCATAAAAAGGTTCATATTGCTTGGAAACAGGAATAAAAGAACAGTATGCAAAGTGTTATTTAATACTGGGTCTCTAAAATATCTAGTAACATTTTAGGAGAACTTAAGCTTCTGATGCAAAATTTGGCTACCTAAGATACTCTGAAATGCATAAATACAACAAAACAATGACAGTGTTGCTCTATTTGTCTCCTAGCTACACCACTTAGTCCTAACAAATAGTAAGATAGGTCATGAATCAGCCATGAGAACGGAAGGAGCCTTAAAACCAAGGGAAAATTAATCTTGAGGCAGAGCTAACAACTCCACAGCTAAATTCTATCAAGAAACATTGACCAGACAGACTGCTCACTCTACATGACATGTTTGTGTAATGACTTGTATAATGAATACATGAAAAGATATTAAGCATTTGATGGAAATTAACCCAAATATCTTCCTGGGAAGATAGTCAAGGGTCCAAATCATGGTAACAGAGGTAAGACACAGGAGGAGCAGGGACAGAGAGAAGGAAGAGAGGGAGGGAGAGAATTTCAAGGAGTTGAACTGTGGATGAAAAAGAAAACACCTAATCAAAAAAGTTCACTTTGCAGTCAAGCAGTTTCCATGACAGAAAATTAGCTTATCTGCCTATCTGTCATGGACACCATGCTGAAGCATGCATTTTAATTTTAGGCAACAGGCTGGAGGTCAGAGAGGGCCACTGCTCACTGACCAGACTGAGAAACTAAGTGAAGGATAATAGGGAGGTTTTCAAGGCTGGCACTGCCTACAAAAGAATACAAAGAATTAATTTTTCTTTAGAGATTCAAGTAAAGAAATACATTTTCCTTATAGATTCAAAAGTCTGAATTTTTAGGAAGGAATCTTCTACATAATGGGCATAATATGGTTAACAACAGGGTTAGGTTCAGAGCTGCACGAAAAGTACTTGGTGTACTTGGTGGTCAGGTGAAATTACAAGATCAAAGCGAGTCCAGAAAGTCTGGAAACAAGTGCTTTAGGGTATGAACAGCATTCCTCATCAGCTCCATGACAGCCACAAGTCTGAATACATTACAGTGATGCCTCACATGGTCAGAGGTCTGGTTCATAGAATCATCACAGACTCACAGAATGGTTTGGGCTTTAAGATGTTTAAAGATTCTTTAGTTCCAGCACACCTGTCTGGGGCAGGGACACCTTTCCACCAGACCAGGTTGCCCAAAAGCCATCCAGTCTGGGCTCCGACACCTCCAGCGATGGGGCATCCACAGCTTTTCTGGGCAATCTGTTTCAGGGTTTCAGCACCTTCATAGTAATGGGTTTCCTCCTAACACATTTTTCAGTTTAAACCTATTACCCCTTGTCCTATCACCCAATGCCCTTGTAAAATTCCCTCTCCCCATCTCTCTTGCAGCTCCTTTAGCTACTGGAAGGTGCTATAAGATCTCCCTGGAGCCTTCTCTTCTCCAGGCTGAACAAGTCCAGCTCCCTCAGCCTGTCTCCATAGGGAAAGTGCCCAGTCCTCCGCTCATCTTCATGGCCTCCTCTGGACCGGCTCCAATAGATCCACATCTTTTCTACTGCCCTTTGTTTGGAGCCCCAGCACCAGTTCAGTGCTTTGGTGTGGCACAAGAGACTGTTGTGGTTTATGACATTTGCACTGATGAGGCCTTCCTAATACTTCAAGAGGTGCTACACAAGGATCAGGTTTTTCAATTCTTCTCTCACTCTAACCTGAACAGCTGCTAAGAGGTAGATAAGGGAAACATTATAAAACACAGACATAATTAGTTTGGGCACATTCCAGAATCAAAATAACTTTGATCTGTACTTTACACTAAAAATAGAGGTACAAACAATTTAGATGTACTTATTACACAAAAATAATGACAACATGAGTAGTATTTGTCAAAAAGTCTACAAGCACTTCAGAAGAGTCATAAGCATACAGGTGACTTGCTGGGACTCCACAATAAACTCTTAATCATTTATTAAGTATCCATTAATCATTAAGTCCTCATTAATTTTTAATGAGTGTACTCTTTAACAAAATGTATGCCTAGGCTGTGAGTTTGAAAATTTCATAATTGTTTTTGAGAAGCTCTAGCATAAGGCTGGGTGGCAGCTCCTATTACTCCTTCTCTGAGAAACCATGAGAGCCCAGAACACTGCTCTCAGCCTTCAGAAATCCAGTCCCTCAGCTCAGAAACACGTTGCTGTGTAGCAATGAACAGGGTTTAGCGATTTTTAATTTGGGATTTAGCTGAAGGGAAACAAAAAATCCAATTAATGTTTTTCTCATGTGAGTCTGATTTTGTGAATGCTGAAGGATCACTGGGATGGTGGTTAAAGTACTTTTGACTGAATTACATTTTGTCTAAATGCTACGCTCCATCGAAGCCAAAATATTTCTGCGATTTATCAGATTAAATGAGATTTCACATGCTGTACTATTAAGACAGTCACTCATTTACATCTCACCATGGAGAGAGGACAGTAAAAAAAGCCTTGATGTGTGGAGACTGGAAAGAAGGGGATTTTGCTTGGAAAAAATATTTGAAAGGTTTCATATTGGTTCCAGTATAGTATTAAAAATAAATGTGAAGCCCTCAAAACCTGTTGTCAAATGGAATTATCCTACAGAGAACCTAGCCTGGGAAGTTGATGATTTGGAGAGTGGGGTGAGACAAAAGAGAAAGATTTAGTCTTTTCCTTTATCTAGGCACTGCTGCACATGCAATAAACACAAATGGGATTATTAGAGTTACCTGACAAGAATGAAACTTTCATACTACTGGGCCACTCACAGCAGATATTTAAGCAGCTATTTTGAGTATCAAAATTTTGGAAAGCTAGGGCTGTTAAAAACTGTATCCAAGTGCAGAATTTCTTAGAGCAGGGACCAATATTTTAATTTCTTAGAGCAGGGACCAATATTTTAAAAATATATTAGCTCTAGTAACAGTCCTAACAGTTTTAAAACTCAACATACCTTTATAAATTAGAAATTAGCAGAAGACAGAAGAAGGATCATATTCCTACACCTCTGTCACGGAACATCAGGTAGATGCAGAGTCTCCTTATGGCCTCCTCAACAGAGTATGCCTGGGTCATTTTAATTATGTATGTGCTGCTGACAAGCTTACTCTTTATGTATTTATTAAAGATGATTAAACATATTAAAACTGTATTAATATGTTTGTATCTTTTAGGACAAATCACGACTGATCAATTTAAATTATATAATTAAAGTTACATAAAATAAATCCCTCTGGTTATCCTACTCCATTTTTATAATAAGATGCAGAAAATCATTTATATTCACAGCATTTCACAGAGGGTATTTCCTCTTACTTTTTCAATCATTTCTTCTCACAGTTGGGGAGCCCAATTCAAAATTCTGCTACCTTACAAATACAGGAGACACTTCTACAGTTGAGTTAGTAAGACATGAGGAAAAGAGCCCACTTTTTTTTACAGAGCCTGCTTTGCCAGTCCATGCAGCAACTGTATATCTAAGTTCAAATAATAAAAAAGACAGACCTTTGCGCTAATTAATGCTTAAAATACACCTAAACTCAGCACCAGCAAGAAGCAGACTCAACTTTTACTATACCAGATTTCCTGTCTTGTTTCTACTATCACCATTGGGCTGGTTCTGTCTAGCCCACACAAGGCTAATCTAGAGCTAATGATTTTGGATCACCAAACACCACTGAATTAGGATGATATCAAAGCAGGCTACATCACCACACTGGAGGCTCCAGTTGTCAATACCTGTCAAGTTTTTAACTCAAAGTAAACCTGCAGTAAGGTGTCTTGCTTCAAGGTTAGCCAGATGGATTTATTATAGTATTCTTTCTTCTTTCCTTTCTTTGTGAACAATGAACCTTGCAAGCAATACAAGCATAACTACAGTAGTAAAACTGTTCACTTTGCCTGGAAAGCTGAAGTTGCAATATATTGTCAGTACAAACATTAAAATGAACCTAGGGACAATTTCCCCTTAGCAAAAAGGATTGATTTGTGGCTATGACTTTTGACTCACAATGTTTTTGGAAATCATCAAGTGTTTCCATTTCTTAGCTGTTTAGATAAGCAACAGATTAAACATTTTCATCCTCTCTAGGCACCTTTGACATTATTGAAAATATTTTATATACAGCTCTGTACATTTGCTCCAGGACATGGAGTAATTCCAATCTCTTCCCCTTGCCCCCCAAATAATTTCTTGTTTATTTTTCCCATCCTGTCTAAACATAGCAGGGAGGGTAAGAGCTATTGAATACAGAAACTTCCCATGACAAAACTAAAAATGTCTGCTCATCCAACAAACCAAATTACAAACTCACAGGACCCAGCTATTTTCACAGTATCAGGGGCTTTTGCACAGGGCTTTGCATGCTTCAAGTGCTGCTCTACAGCAACGAGCTGAACATGCTGCCTGGTTCTTAACGGGTGGAACTGGGTGCAGAGATAAGTGCTGCCTCAGTTGTGTTGGAAAGTGGTCATTATGCCTGAAAAGCTGCCCAAAATTATGCATGAGTGGGAACAGGAAATGGTAAATGTAAGAAAGCACAGTGCATCACAGTCCTATCATGCTGATCCTTTGCCATATCTATGCTTGAGAGGGAGGTGTATGAAACTGCTTAAAAAAATGCTCAAACAGCCAGAAAAAAACAAGGGCAAACTACTTCAGTTGCTATTTCTCCAAGCTTCAGAGATTCACTCAAATCAAGCAAGCCTCATACTGCCTGTAGTAATAAAGTTATGAAGACATTATTATAAACTCAATGTAACCAAGAAAACATTTATGTCAATTTTTACTCCTTACTTCCAAATTAAGCAAAATCATGAAAGCTGTAATGAGTTAAACCAAGTTTAGAAATAAAACACAGCCCTGTGATGAACACATCATCCATTGTATTTAATCAGTGATTTTGCATGAGGTTGTGGTGCTACAAGTAGATCACACTTTGAAAAAGAAGAATTAAATTTATGTACTTACACAGTATAATCTATAAATACTGCCAATTTATTTCTCTTATTAGCTCAACACCCTATCACCAGAGTCTCTTTCACCTGGTTATCTCAACTACATCCTCTGAAACTGCGAAATCAAAGCCTGAATCTTGATTTAAATAATGCATTTACAAATACTTTTAACTACTTAACAACAGTTTTAGAAAAGGGAAATGAAGATGTTTACCTATTTGTTCTAAGAAGATGAATTAACCAAACACATGCTCAGAGGTATACCCACATAAATGAGTCTGCACACCAAGGTAGCACCAATTTTTGAAGAACCAGCAGTTGATAACATGTGCACATGATACAGAATTCTTCAACATGTGGGCAGGGAAAATTATATCATAGTGGAAAGAGCAACTTCTTGCAAAATTTAAAGAAAACCCTGTTTTTTCATCAAAGTGTTGGTGTTAGTTGCTAATAAAGGAATTCAACATAGTAATTATTACCTGATTCACATACTATGGAGCCTGGCTTCAGTTCCAACATCATGGTGATTATGGAGATGTCAGTGGAATACAGAATTTGTGTCCTGTGTGGGAGATTCATGGTCCACAGTTCTGGAGTTGGATGAAGAATGAACACCCATCCTCCTTTACTGCAGGTCACTTTGGAGCCATACTTCTTGCCTATGAGGTCTGTGGAATGCCTGATGACCCCGTACTTAGTCTGTGTTACAGAGCCGTGCTGCACTTTCACAGGAAACATGGACTCGTGACCCAGGAACACAATAGCCGTGTCACCATCCTTTATCGTATCTCCATATTCAACAAAACTCATGGTGACAATCTTCTACTTGGCTGGTGATTGTCACCTAGAGAAAAATAAATATGTCAGGAAAGTTTCACAGGACCACGGTGGAGCTGAACCTACAGATATAAAACCAAGTAATTTTATTTTCTCCAATACAGAACAAAACCACACTGTGCAAATAAGATGCTAGCAAGAGAGCTTCAGGAAGTTCAGGGAGCTGCTCTCCACTGTACTCTTGATCCAACTGCAATCAATGGAAGGATCCCACAGATTTGAAAATAACAAGAATTTTTCTTTATGGTACATTTTAAAGAAAACTTGGGAAACACATTATGATTTACTCAGCCTGCTCCAAAATGCTACTGCAGGTTAGCACCCATTTCTGCACACTGTTCAATTACAGTTCCTGAGCACTCAGAGCATGTTATTAACTTTTATTCTCATCTTCTTGCTTATTTTTTGATGATTTACAACATAAAGACATTCTACTACTTGCCTGGACCTCAATCACCAGCTATTAGGACCACTAACAAAACTATACTTGAAAGTTTTCCAAATGAACGTTTAGAGATAGGCTAAGGGCATAAACCTGACTAACTACAAAAGAAAATAATATTGTGGCCTTTAATTTGCCATTGGGGGTGCCAAGTAATTGTCTGGGAAGTGATCTCTACTCCAGCTAAATGTAAACAACCACTTGCAAGTTAATGCCAACAGTTGAATCACTTCAGCCCCATGGTCTCAGAGCTGTTTTAGAGAATTACAATTAAATTTTGATGGCTTTGAGAAGACAATCTAGAAATCAGAAGGCGGCTTACAATGAAACCTGACATTGCCTTTCAAATAAAGCAGCTAACTGTCTAAGCTGCAGGTTGATCAGTTAATGCAAGAATTGTTTAATGAAGTAACAGGGATCCCAAAGTTAGAAATTAAAGCCTATGACAGAAGGCTTTGAAAGTCAGATTTCTGGTACACCATCCCTGGCAGAATCAAAAGCAGTGTTACTTTTAGTTTCAGAATAATTACTGAATTCCAGCACTTTTGTGTTGAATGTTTAAGAGCTTGGTCCTGCTTCATCATTTCAATTAAAAACCTTCAGTTCTCAAAGTGTAGTCTGGTGTCTGTAGTCTGGTTCCTGTCTGGAACTCCATGTAGCTCAATTTGATGTTTAAGCAGTTAGATTTATATTTTTTCCACGGCAGTCACTGAGGTTGATAAACAGATGTGCTTGTGGTTGAAACTTCCAAAGTTTATGACATGCTTTATTGCATAAGGTGTTCAGATGCCAAGGCAGAAAAGGCTAGTCTGAACATCTTGTGAAATAGTAAGGGCACCCCATGAATTCAGAAATGCATACATAAAGGACTATGTGAGATAGAACTAATGCTGTCTCTTATAGCTTGCACCCTATGATTATGTCCATGTCTTAATCTTTCATAAATGACACTTAGTTCTCATTCCAGATACCTTTAATGCAGTGCAGTTTTCAGATCTCACAAGTGTCATCTGAAAGGACCTCGAATGGAATCAGTTTCTTTCAGAGTAGTTACACCCATGTGCAAAAGAATCCTGTAGCAGGCCTTCAGGAACACTGAGTGAATTCCTCTCCCTTTGATTCCACCAACTGGCTCCCAGCTTCCTTGCCTTCCTTTGAGCCATTACACTTATCACAGCTAATAGTCACAGCAGAGAATCAGAATCAAGGCTGGAAGGGATCTTTAAGATCATGTACAGCAAGTCCATCCATATCATTGCATGCTGACATCCCAGGTGACCCATCTCTGAGGCTCAGACTTCACCTGCCACATTATATTCTACGTTTGGGGTAAAATTGGCATCTGTAAGGAATTTTGGAAGTTTCTTTGCCTCGCCCCCGTGTCAAGGAGCACAGCGAGCTACCTCCACGTCCAGAATTGCCCATGGCCTGGCCGTGCAGAGGCTCCCGCAGTGACATTTTCCCCGGGCAGCAGGCAGGGCATTGCCGCAGCACCGCTGTCACTGCACGGTGTGGGGGCAATGGCGGTGGGGGGATACTGAGCCGGGGCCCCCTGACACGGGGTCAGGACTTTTCTCTGGGTTTGCCATGGCTGCAGCGACCTAAACCCAGCGTCCCAGGCGATGCCTCGCAGCCTCACGAATAAAACCACTAACACGATTCTGTGCTCCTTCAGTCATAACCCAGGCGCACATCTCCGTTCCCTGACCAGCTCCCACAGGACGTGGCAGGCTGCCGCTTCCCCCTCCCGAAGCCTGGCTGCTTGGCGCGGCGGCAGAGGAGCGTCCCGCAGGCGAGGCAGGCACAGCCCCGGCACACGCAGGCTGCGGGTCGCTCCGTGCCCCGCTCGGAGGTGACCCCGCTGCCAGGGCTCCCCTCAGCCCCTTCCGTATCCCGAGGCGGCAATGCGGCTCCTGCACCCCAGCAGCGCATCGGCCCGTGCCAGCGCACCCGGGAACCTCAACTGCGGCAGGTGAGAAGCACGGACTGGACCGGGAAGGGGTGAGAGGCGGCATTCGCCTGCGGGAGAGCGGCGTTAGCCCGTAACAGCCCCTGGCGGCCGCTCCGCGGGAGAAGAACGCCCTCGCCCCAGCGCCCCGCGGGGACGCTTCTCCCCGTGCCCCGAGCCCTTTACCTCCCCAAGCCCGGCCCGGCTCTCCTCACACGCGGAGCCGCCCAGCGCCTCCTTCCGCCTCGGTCGCAGGCTGCTGACGCTCCCGCCGCCTCCGCCCCCGCCGGCCCTGCCTGGGGCCGGGGAGCCGCCGCGGCTTGTGCCCGGCGCGATCAGACCTGGCTGCTGCAGCCCTCCTGAGGTGCCGCCATGCCCACAGCTCCATCAAGGCGCCCGTTCCTCTGAGCCCCTCATGCCCCCAGTCCCATCGAAGCATCCATCCCGCTGAGCACACCCGTCCCCTCAGCCCTTCGAGGCGCCTGTCCCCGCAGAGCTCTGCTGACTGCCCCCGCCCCGTCCTCTCAGCGCTCCTTGCTGGGTCCTGGGCAGCGGGGGCGGTCACTGACCACCCTCAGCAGCCCCCCGGCACCCCGGCGGGTGCTCCTGCCTCGGGCAGCAGCCCTGTCAGTGAAACTTGAAGGGAAAAGCTGCAATGGGTGCTGACAGCCCCGGTGGGAACTTGGCGTTCATCACCCTTTGAACGTGTAGGGTGTCTCCAGGGCCACCGCCAGCAGGGCTGAAACCCCTTCCCCAGGGAATGACTTTGCCATTGGCAGAGCTGGGCCTTGCCTCCGTGGCCCCCAGGCACACAGCTTCCAGAAAGTTCTGCATGCCCTTCCCCGGGGCAGCCTCAGGGAAAGGCCAACCAAGCTCTTCACAGGGATTTCATAAGGCTGCAGGAGAAACCACACTGTGGGCTCAGAAGCAGCAGAATTGTTATCTAACCCCCTAACAGCATGGTACTAACTCCTACTTCTGTCTCATGTTTAGGATTGAAGTGATGTGGAGAGCCCTGCCTGCCCTGGTGGTACGGGGGCTGTAGTCAGGAGGCAAGGTGGAGCAAAGGAGGAGAATATTGCCTCATCTTCTGCTCACAACAAGCCCAGGCCACCTGGCATGGGAGCGGTATGGGCATAGCAGGCAGCATGTGAATCACCTTGGACGTGCAGGTTGTGTTCCCAGCTAAATCAGATAATCCTCTGTACTGTGCTGCATTCACCAGTAACCTGTAATACACAATAATGGAGAAAAAGTCATCGTTTCACAATCACAAACCCAGTAACGGAGAGCTGTTTAGATGATGATCTGTGATTTTTTAAATTAATCTGGTTCCACCAAGAATAAGGGATTTTTTCCCACTACCTTCAGTGAGAACATATTTTTTGTTATGGTGTTGACCTGCCCATAACATAATTGCAGTAGTCTTTGTTAGTTATGAAACTCTTCTCCATCTAATCTAAACATAATGTATTCAGTTTCAGAGGTTTCTTAAGCTGCAAACTCCTACTCAGCTGTTTTTCTGACTGGCAATCATGGCTCTACTGTGCCTTTATATTTGCACCCACTTTGTTTAATTTTCTGTAATTTTTAGTGTCATTGGTTATATTTGTCATTGTTTATGTTCTCATGTCCTTTCTTTCCCATGATGGGCTGCTGTTCAGATCACTGTGGGCCTGACTGTGTGCAAGATTGAGACACTCAGCAACTCCTCATTTCCATAGGTACTCAGCTCACTGGAAACAATCAGTAATTTACAACAGCCTGCTTAAACAGTGAGAAAAAATGCACCAAGGATAATAAATAAGCAAATACATTTTAAGTGATAAATGGGAAGAGAAGTTTCATTTGACAAGTTAAGCAGATGGAGCTATGGCCAATTTCTTTAATCTACTGGTACATGAGTGTTATGTTTAATTTTCAAGTGGTGTTTAGTTGTAGATTAGGAATTGGAAACAATTCAGTTGTTCACAGCAAACCACTTTCTCTTGCTGTTTCCTAATTTGGAATATTATTCTGTGTTTCCAAGATGGTATTTATCCCCTAATTCTTCAGGTCTCTATTATGTTCACGCAAGTAATTTCAGAAGACACATTCACTAGCTAACACCCATCTCCTCTTGCACTTGCACACCACACAACATTTATAATTAAGCCTCTTAGGAAGTTAGCTGCATGGCCCTTGATTAACTTCCTTTAATTCTTCATTGTTAAAGTTCAGTGCAAAGACCTCTGGAGTAATCAGGCCACCTTTCCAACTGGAAATGTAGCATATAAATCAGTATTCACTAAGATACCATCCCAGCATAGAAAGTGAGTATTGGTGCCTTTATCACAGTCTAACAGGCCATACAGGCTTATCCAAAGCCAGTGTTTCCCAGCAGATGAGGCAGATAAAGCGGGTGATCAGAGGCTGTTGACACAGGGCACAGCATCTGCAATTAAGTCACTAGGGAAGCTGGCATGGAATGCTGTGACAAAGATAGGATCCAATTTACACACAGCTTTCAGCAAATCTTAAAATGCTGTCTGAGTAAAACCCAGCCACTCCTGACTTACTGCACGCTAGAAATTTGTCAAATAGTGTTGAGAAGAGGGGGGTAGAGGGTGCATTGTTTGTCAGACATCTAAATTGGATATATTTTAGTGATTTTATGTTCCTGACTCTCTTTCCATGTCACCCAAATTCTGTGAAGAAGAGGTGTGTGTTTGTGTTGGAAGTGCTGTAATGTTTGGCACATTGAGACTTCTACCTGCTCACCATGACTGGTATTCCCTGTTCTGCAAGACAAAAAGAAGAAGAGCATATGCGATGAAACAGATCCTTGGATTTTGAATCTTGAGGTGACCTTGACTCCACAACTCTCCTGAACAATTACACTACAGAACAGTTGATTGTTTCTTTGTTTGTGTGGCAATAGATTATGGACTAAGATAAAAGGAGCCTTCAGAACCTACACTGATTGCCTTTTTTTTTTTTTTTTTTTGTGGAGAACACCACCACAAAAATATGCCATAATGTAAGAAGGTTGTTTTAGTATATTTCTATTTCAAATTAAGAATAAAAATGTTAGTGCTTTACATTAAAAAAATCTGCAATCAGAATTATATTTGCAGCTGAGGCAATCCAGTAATATTTCATTTCTATTGTAATTTATTGAGGACTCTAGGTACAATTTTACACTTGTAATCATTTAATACTTGTATAGCCATGCATTATTTGCAATTCACATTATTCTGAAGCATGAGCACTGTGTGAAACTATTAGTGTGTAGGGGAGGACTTTGTGAGGTTAAAAGTGCAGAGGAGACCAAGAGAGAGGATTTGTTCTTTGATCCGGAAGCCAAGAGACCGGACTTGCACAGATGCTGAGCCCTTGGCTTCTCCTGGAGATCTGTATACTCAGCATCTCAGTCTACCAGACCTGGAATAACTCGGAAATCTGGATGGCAGCCAAACACAGCACATTTTTATTTGAAGCAGTCTAGGCTTTTTATTTTGCAATGATTTCCTCTATATGTATATTATGATTTTTAAGTCCTAAGCAGTTCTGTAAAGTGCACATGCTGTTTGTTGTTAAGGTGAGGGTACTGGTCATGGTGCTGAAAGGATTGTGATGGGGAGAGCGGTTCAGGTGATGTCTCCTGACATTCACAGCTCATGCCAATGAAAGCAACTCTGGAACTCAGATCCGCACTCTCATGTATAACTACACTCTGTTTGGACAGGAGGATAAACATGGATTCTGCTGTGAGAAACACGTCAGAGAAAGATAAAGATACTATTATGTAAAGGTGAAAGTCAAATCAAGATACTTATTCACATTGTTAATATACTGTTAATTTCTGCAAACAGCAGGATTCTGAGCTGCGTCTTAGCTCTGGGACAAACCTGCTCATTCCTACAAAAAGACCAGTGCAAGTCTCTATTTTCATGAATTTCAGGTGAGCTTTAGATGGGTCAGATCCCAGAGTTCCTGTGCCTGTCTTTAGTAGGAAATCACCCCCTCTCCAATAAAAGCTGAAGAATTTTTTTTTTTGCACACAAGAGCAGAGGATTCACTGCGATTTTCGCAATCACCCTACTTCCCTTTCAAATTGAACTGTAAAACGAGCCCACGGTTTCGCAGGTGCTGGAGGCGAGGTGCAGGTCCTCCCTCTGCAGAACCGGGCTGCCGGGGGCTGGGCGCCACATCCGCAGCCGCCTCAGGGCTTCTGCCAGCTCGGGGCACTTGCCACTGGCCAGGCTCGCAGCACGGCCAGCCCGCACACTACACAGCGCTTCTTTTGGGATGGTGTATTAAGAGACCTGCGTTTGAACCCTCGGCCAAGGTGTTGGCAAAGGTGTGAAGCCTGTAACCAGCCACGCTGGTGTGCGGTGGCGCGCCCTGGCCGGTGGCACACCGGACGGATTCCTGCCCTCACGCTCGCGGTAACGAACGGCGCCGGCGCCGCCCCAGCGCCGCGGCAGCGGCCGAGGTCCCGCCACCCCCGACCGAGCTCCCCGACGCCGAGCAAAATGGCGGCGAGCGCGGGCCCGGCCGGCGGCGCAACGCCCGCCCCGCCCGCCGCTGCGCGGCCCAATGGAATGAATGGGCTATAAATAACGGCCAATGGGGCGCGAGCTTGGGCTCTATATAAAAGATGCGCGGCGGGGCCGTTGCAGCTTCACTCGGACTCGGGCAGTGCGTTACGCGGAGCAGCGCGGAGGTTCTTGCTGTAGCTGCGAAGCCCGCGGTAAGTCCCGGGGCAGCCGAGACGTTCTGCAGCCTTGAAACAAAGGCTTTAATTTTTTTTTTTTTCCTTTGCTTTTTTTCCCTCTCCCGCTGTGTGGGGTGGAGCCGGTCCGGCTGAGGAGGGGCGGCGCGGGGCAGGGGCGCAGCCGGGGCGGGGGGCGTGGGGAGCGGCGCAGGTGCTCGCCGGGCTGGCTGGGCTCTAAAACCAGATTAACCCGGTATTTAGCAGGGTAGTTACATACGCTCGCCCCGTCCAAGTCCCCTGAGGGACCTGCCTGTTGTGTAAGGGCTTGTCGGATGCTGCCCTCCCTCCCCGGTCGGGGAGCAGCCGGGTGTCGCGGACGCGGAGGGCGCCGTCGCTCCTCCGGCTGCCCTCGCCCTGCAGCGGCGAGGGGAGGCGCGGCCGCGCACCGAGGGTGCGGCGGTGCCGCCCAGCTCGCCGGCCGGCCGGCCCGGGGTCCCGGCGGGGCCGAGCACCCCCGGCTCGCGGCCGCTCCCCGGCACCGGAGCCGCGCGGGTCCGCCCGGCGCTGCTGCGGCTGCTCCGCTGACCTTGGGCGCGTCCCCTCACCCGGGCGGCGCCCCGGGAGGCGGCGGGACCTCTGCCCCTGCGGCCGGGGTGGTGGGCACGGGGCACGGCTAGTGGAGGCGAAGAACTTATTTTCTTTTCCTCTTCCTTGGCGCTTGTGGAAGGCGATGTAGCAGCAAAGGTGTGAAAGGCGCGGGTGGAACGTGAGCCAAGGTGACCTTTTGGGTGCCTGGCGTTCCCCCGGGCGGTCCGGAGGCTGCCAAACGCCCAGTGATAGGCTTCCCGTCTTTCTCCCCTAGTGACTGCGGTAGGGTCAGCCATGCCCTTCTCAAACAGCCACAACCTCCTGAAGATGAAGTACAAGCCAGAGGAGGAGTACCCTGACCTGAAAGCTCACAACAATCACATGGCTAAGGTGCTGACCCCGGACCTGTACAAGAAATTGAGGGATAAACAGACTCCCAGTGGATTTACCCTGGATGATTGCATCCAGACTGGGGTTGACAACCCAGGTAATGGGATCGTTAGGTCTGCATAATGATCTGTTCTCCCTCCTGACTGGAAGTGCTTCTTGACAATGCTACCCAAAGTTCTCAAGCTACCGAGGGACAAATCTAAAGCACTGAGAGACTGCTCTAAAGGCATGGCTCTGTTGGGAGGCCATGTTTCCATCAAGCTGTGTTTCATGCTGTGATCTGACATACCAAGTCCCAGACACTTCAATTATGTAACTGCTCTGCTAAATACTTTCAATCTGAAGAGGGGAAAAAAAAGTCAAACCAAATGCATTCTAATTATAACTCATCTGGCGAGGGGGGGAAAAAAAAAAGTCAGTTTACCTGGCTGTCTTGATCTCTTCCTATTCCAGACTGGTTATATGATGTTTTGTAGCACTTCTATGAAAAAGGGGGAGCAGATGTGTTTACATGTTAACATTACAGTATTTATTTTTACTCTAGCAATATCAAAATGGCCCAACTAAATAATCAGAGACTGCCTCCTGATGAGGAGTATCCGGACCTGAGCACCCACAACAACCACATGGCCAAAGTTCTAACCCTGGATTTATACAAGAAACTGAGAGACAGAGTCACGCCCAGTGGCTTCACCCTGGATGATGTCATTCAGACTGGGGTTGATAATCCTGGTAAAATGCATTGAGAATATTCCGTGTGAACCAGCTGAAGTAACTGGTGCTTTTAATATGCTGACTTAAAGCTAATGTTGTGGAGGTGGTATTTATAAACAGACTACAGAAATGTAGCAGAAGGAGCGAAAAGCAAAGCATGCTTGCTTGCAGCAAAGCATGATTGTTTAGACATAAAATTCTATGCAGTGATCTAAATTAGCTAGTCAAATTAGATGTGCTGTGCAAATTTGTCCTAAACCAAGCTTGACAAATGAGCATGGTTTAATGACAATAGCTATGGGTTGCCATAGCATTGCATTTGACTAACTGGATGAAGTGTAAAATGTAGGGTCTCTCCAAATGTTTCTATGTGAGAATGGAGTTCTAAGTGACTAGACTTGCCACTAAAGAACTTGCCTGGTTAGTGCTGCACTGGAGTACAGCCAAATGTCACCCAAACTTAGCTCTTCTGACTTTATTACCACTCCAGGCCATCCTTTCATAATGACAGTAGGATGCGTGGCTGGTGATGAAGAATCCTATGAAGTGTTCAAGGAGCTCTTTGATCCAGTTATTGAAGACAGGCATGGTGGCTACAAACCAAGTGATCAGCACAAGACTGACCTGAATGCTGATAACCTGCAGGTATAAAGTTTTGATCAATTACAGATTATTAGTCTGAGGACTGTAAAGTTGTTGGCAGCTGCCTAAACTGATTGCTCGGGCTCTGTCCCCTTGCTTCCACCGAGCATGGGCACTTGGGCTGTGAGTCTGGTGCAATCAGCCTGAAGAGCTTGTTGCTGTGGGATGTCAGTGGCTGGGCAGCTTGCATGCAGCAGGAGCTTTTTACAGGTGCTGCTGAAGCGTGGGTTGTGCCAAACACCTTCAGTGTGTATTTCCTGAGTTGTGGGTTCTAGCAGTCAACCTTAACAACACTGTCGTGGAATTCACGGACTGTCATAAAACTTAAGCTTTCTTTTGTCTGATCTTGGATCTTAATTAGCAGCTGATGGTGTTGTGCTGTCAACGAAATATTATTACAGCTGGAAGTAAGGATTCTTAATCATTTTATGGATTTTAAATGTTACTGTAAACTAAACTCTGGGAATTCCTAACTCCATGATTCGCTAGCCATAAATCATACTGAAAATAAGAGACTTGGGAGAACAGTAATGAATAATTCTCATTTGCAAGAGTAAACATGTACTTAAAGAAGGTTTTGCCTCATGTTGATATTGCTAGGTTGCGAATCTGTAAGGGGTTACAGAAGCCCAGACCACAGTCTGAAGTGGACTTGGAACTGATGCTCTGGTGATATCCCTGCCTTCTAGGACTACTTAGTAGCTATAGCCTTGACCTCAGAGCAAGAGTTGTGTTACACAGATGCATGATGTGATGCTGAAGAAAGTAGCCCTGAAGTGAGGCACTGCTTACAGGCCATGGAGTCAATGCCTCATGTGTAAAGTGCACTCTTAAGTGCATGGGGGCTACACGTGTTTAGGGGAGCTATCTTGGTAACAGGGTTGTGCTTGCTGGTTTCCTAATCTTGTAGGGAGGTGATGATCTGGATCCCAATTATGTGCTAAGTTCCCGTGTCAGAACTGGCAGAAGCATCCGTGGATTCTGTCTTCCCCCGCACTGCAGTCGAGGAGAGAGGCGGGCTATCGAGAAGCTCTCTGTTGAAGGTAAAGTGAGAACTGGGTGCCTCAGGGACATCATTCTGTCCTTTGCACAAGAGGTGTTCTTTGCAGTTTGAAAATGGAAGCACTTGGCAAAAGCCACCTCCCTGGAGACAGTCTGAACGTGGAGCCTTTTCCCTGGAAAAGGCTCATTGCATTAGAGCTGCCTCAGCATTGCAGCTTGTAGCTGAGAGCAAGTGCACATGGCAGAGGGAAGTTGGATTGCATTGAGGTTGACCTCTGCTGATCTCAAAAGCTTCTGTCTGTGTGTGTGGGGAGACAAGTTGGTTCATCAGGGCTCAAACCTGAAATGTAACAGGTATGTAGCAACTACAGGGCTTGAGTCATGGGGTGCAGTGTTTTGTGGCTGCATTTAATTGACTTTCATTAACTTTCAGCTTGCTTAAGAGATTGTAGTCTTGTTCCAAATCTGCAGCTGACTAGAGTAAGCCCTGGTTTTCAGTGAAGCTCTTCAGCTGTTTTTTTTCCCTGTTGCCTCCTGGTGCTCAAGGTGCAGTTCTGGAGGCTGAGAGTGTAGTTGTTTCAAAACCTCTCAAGGGCAGGGTAACAGTCCTTGACAAGAATAATACTGCTTGTTACATTCATAACCTTGGTTCTCCTTGGAAGAAAAGCAGTCTCCATTTGTACAGTTCAGCAACAGTAATGATTCTATACTGCATGTAAGGGAACAAAGGCTAGTTGTACGAGCCTGGAAGGTGCAGACAAATCATCTGATACTGCCTCAGGTTCTGCCACAAGGGCATTGCTATTGCAGATGAAAGCAAGGGAGGAACCAGACCCAGCAGATCAAACATTGCCATACTTGATGTGTGGTCTCCAAAGTGCTGGGAAAGTGTAGAACCTTTAGCTCCATTCTAAAAGAATCTCTCTTTCAGCTTTGGGTAGTCTGGATGGTGATCTCAAGGGGAAATACTATGCTCTGAGGAACATGACTGATGCAGAGCAGCAGCAGCTGATTGATGACCACTTCTTGTTTGACAAGCCAGTTTCTCCTCTTCTGTTGGCATCTGGGATGGCACGAGACTGGCCTGATGCCAGGGGTATCTGGTGAGTATGTCTGTGAGGAGGCAGTCATAGAAGTTAAAATCTTGCTGTTTCAGTGGTGACTTGTACTGTTGGGCAAAACAGTAGCTTCTCACCTTGTGTTACTGTATTTGATGAGAAACTTCCATGGAGAACTTGCAGTTAACCAGCAAAATTTTGACAAGTGCTCTTATGCTGGTAAAAACAAGCCAGCTTGGTGTTAGCCCAGAACCGGAGCCTGCATGGGTTAGTGAACCACCATGCAAAAACTGGATCACATTATGGAAGTAGATCACTTGTAAAGGAGCAGATGTGCCACTACAGTCAGCTCTTCCACCAAGAGTTGAGAGTAACTTGAGGTACAAACCATAGCATTGTCTTAGCTCAGGGTTGATCTTGGGTGCACAGTTATTCCCTTGTCTCTTCACTTCTGCTTACAGAAACTCAAAGGGGCTGAACTAGTATGGCTTTATCTGTGCTAGTGATGAGATCTTCCCTGTCCTCAGAGACTTGGTGACAGGAATTGACTGATGCAGAGGTGTGGAATAGAAGGATCCTGCTGGTTTTAAATGTAGGTCACCTACATAAAACTGCATCTCAGGAGCTTCTGCAGCATAATTAACTTGCTCCCTTGTAAGCGAAGGGCTAGGTTTTTACCAACAGGAATGCTCCAATCTTATTACTGCAGCTGTTTCAGTACAACCCAGTGGAAGCACACTTTGTTTCTGTAGGTCACCTTTAAGATTGCATCATCTACCTGCAGATTGCCAGCACCAGATAGCGCTGTCATCTGAGCATGACTAATCTACAGACTTGAAGTGTGTAATGTCTTAGTGTTGTCTGCATAAATAACTTTCCTCGGGTACTAGCTAATTTTTGATCCTAATCGACTTCAGAAATTACTAGCAAGATAAACATGGATGATAGTACCTGCTGTCAGCTGCAAGCTGGGGCAGGAGGATCCCATTGTTCAGAAGATTTTTATATAGCATCTTTGAAGAGCCCTGATCCAAGTAAAATTCATACTGAAAGTAAGGTACGAAGTGCAGTTTGACATAATCTGACACAATACTGCTAAAAAGGCTTGTTACACATGGTGTCATGTACATTATTGTACACGACACTCTCAAAGTCTACTGATCACCTTTCTGCAAATTGCTGAGCAGAAATACCTTAGTTTTTAAAGTGGAGACACAAGTGAGCTAGGAGGATGAGAGGATGTGGGGGTTTTAGGTTTTGATACTGTAAGATTAGGCAATGCCTTGTTATTACTCGTTCTGTAAAAGCCAATTGAAATTACCTCTTGAAAAGAGCAGGGTAACAACTACCAGGTTAACCCACATCCTGTGTGGGCAAAAGAAATAAGATCAATCTTGTTGAAGCAGCTAAGTGAGCATCTTGAACTAAAAACTGCAGTGATGAGCAATTTGGGGCCATCTTCAAAGTGTGAGGTGGGCAAGACAGCAAACTGATTGCTTTGTCTCCTAGGCACAATGATAACAAGACTTTCCTTGTGTGGATCAATGAGGAGGATCACCTTAGAGTTATTTCCATGCAGAAAGGTGGCAACATGAAGGAAGTATTTAACCGCTTCTGTACTGGACTAACAAAGGTAAATTGCTGTTGTCTGGGCTGTAGGTTCAAATGGCACATGGTTCTCTGGTTAGATCTGAGAATGCAGTTTTCCTCCATGGTTGTGTTTCATAGTCTGGATCTCTGGGAACACCCTGGTGAGATCCAGGGCTGTGAGGGCTCCAGAACAGGTGTTTTGGCAAAAAGCCTTGTGGCTGTGTAATCTAGAATATTTGCTTGATGTGGTGGCACCCTTATCAAAATGTCTCAACTGTATTTTAAAGAAATTCTTGAGACACCCTAGGGAGGAGGAGAAATTGCTTGAATGTGCATGGGAAAAGCTGGACTCAAGTTCTGTACTTCTAGTATTGATATGAGCTTGAGCTTTACCAGCCCCTTTCCTGATCATAAGAGATGTGCTAGCTTGACATGTATTCAATCCAGCTTCCCAACAAATAGTGACATAAGAAGCATAGCTTTTAGTCTTAGCCTCTCTCACTGTTAGGAGCAAGATGAAGGCCTTAAAAGCCCCTTGTTGGTGGCCATTTTTTCTATAGGGAGGGGGTTATGTGGCTGAAATAGCTGTTCTGAGTGTTGTGGCTGTTGCTGAGTGACTGAAGCTGCAAGTGAGCACTAATGGATGTCCTACAATCTTGAGGTAGAGAACATCTCTATTCATTCTCTCTTCATTCTTTCTATTTATAGATAGAAAGTCTCTTCAAGGGCAAAAACTATGAGTTCATGTGGAATCCACACCTGGGCTACATCCTGACCTGCCCATCCAACCTTGGAACAGGGCTTCGTGCTGGTGTGCACATCAAGCTCCCACATCTTGGGAAACATGAGAAATTTGGAGAAGTCCTCAAGAGACTTCGTCTGCAGAAACGAGGCACAGGTGAGAGTTGGTAACACTGATGGGCTGCCCTAAGACACCAGCAAAAGCCTGGTTATGGCCAGAGCCATCTCTTGGTTCACACTGTCAGTGCTTGTCACACCATCCAAAAGGAACCCTTGTAAAGCACATGGAGAGAATAAAGTTTTCAAATTATATATTGGAGGAGTTGAGGATGGCAGTGGTCTACTTAGTGTGTACTTTGGCTGTCTAGTTAATGTCCTGGGTGTCATTTTGAGCAGCAGATAAAGGGGACCTGGTGGCAGCTGTTCATGTTCATAAGCAAGGGTGGGAATCCTGGTTTAACCTATGGCTAGGAGATGGCTCCAGTGGGTACTTGTGACCTAAGGTTGGATTGCTTACGGGTCAGAAGAATAAAGAGCTGGCCTAATTGCATGTTCTGTGGTTCATGTTGGCAGTCACACATGTATGTAGGATGAGGCACTGGTGGCAGCTTGTCCTGCTGTGTCCCTGCCTCAGGCTAGTGAGGGAAGAAGGGCAGACTCACGTTCTCTGGCTGAGGTCAATGTAACTGAATCTCTTGCTGCAGGTGGTGTGGACACAGCTGCTGTTGGAGGAGTGTTTGATGTCTCCAATGCTGATCGTCTTGGCTTCTCTGAGGTGGAGCTGGTGCAGATGGTGGTGGATGGAGTGAAGCTTCTCATTGAAATGGAGAAACGCCTTGAAAAAGGCCAGTCCATTGATGACCTCATGCCAGCTCAGAAATAAAGCACTTTATTCTCATGCTTCCTAACTTATTGGATGAATAATAAAATGTCACTCCAATTCAAACCCTTGGGGTCAGAGCCCACTTAGTTACACTGTAGAGAAGTCTTCCATCCATCTGTGTTAGAGTTTATTTTTTTGATGGTTGAGATGTTGCTGAAAATTAAATGAAATAAACTATTGTTTGGCCTGATAAGTCTTAGATATGTTAACTGAATGTCTTTGAGATTTAAGTGACTTGGTTTCATAGTTACTCAAGGTGGTCTGGTTTTGTGTGCAGGCACATTTTGCTATGCTGGGTGTGCTGCTGCAGACCAGCTGAGTTGAAATGTTAAAACAGTTTCAGAAGTTGAACCTCTTAACTTGATTGTAGTTGCTGTAAATTTGAGAACTAATGTTAAACATGAGTCACTGCAAACATGCCCTACCTCCAAGGCTTTGACTTGTGCATCTGCTCATGCCAACTGTAAACTGTCATTATCCTGAGTACTGCAAGCCAGGCTGGCTCCTGTAAGGGAGGGGAGACAGGGCTGGGTACAGAGGGCTGTGCTGCTCTCAGATGGGCCCTCAGGGGCTGCAGGGCAAGGCTCTGTGGTCAGATGGCAGCCCATGGTATTAGTGACCCTGAGCTGTTTTGTGGGGAGAAGCTTGTCTTCAACCTAGGTAGTGTAAGCAACCAGTTGCTCTTTTGAGGGTAAGCTGAAACCCAGATTAATTCAGCCCCTGCTTCTCTCAAGTAATTTCAGCTCAGCCAGGGGCAGAGATGGGGGCTTGGAAGCTGGCACTTACAGGAAAATACCAGCTTATGAGCTTTAGTCAGCTGATTCTTCTTGGCCCCTGCACCAGTTGCCCCCATGAACCTAAAACTCTGCAGTATAGTCAAATTAAAACATGCTAAATAGTTTTTTTCAAACGGCTTGGCTTGCAAGCTCAGGTAGTTCTCTGGATATGAGCTCAGGATTGCATCAGGTAGGTCTGTTCTCCAGAATGGCTGTACATGTGTGCTTGCTGTGTGGAAGCATTACATTATTAATATACAGGAGCAGCATTTTCCACAAATATTGCTAACTGGGAGCATCAGACCCTTGGGAAGAGCAGCCTTTGCAGCTCATGCAGATGCACCTGCTCAACAGCTCTACCCACTGCTATAACACAGCTTTGATGGAGGGAGCGTGACGAGAGGTTGATGCAGAGCTCCTTGGCGTGCAGCTTTATATAGGTTTGTGTAGATAACTGAAGCTTTCCTTTGTAAAGGCTGTGCTATTTCTAAGGCTGTGATTGCAGGCTGTCACTTAGCTGAAGAGATGATTCCAGCTGGGGTAAGCTAATTTAATTTTGGTGAGAAAAGGCTGAGTGAACATTTCAGATCAGATTTTTTTTTTTTCTTTTAATACAGCTTTGTATGTGTTTCAGAGTTAATTGGGTGGGGGAGAGGAGATCACATGTAAGAGTTTTGTTCTGTACTGGGTGTTCCTGTATTTGAGTTAATCAGCACGGGAGTTTTCTGTACGAAGCTTGTAAGAGCAGGGAAGAGAAAGTGGTGCAAGAGACAACCGGTTGGTTCTGTATATTCTTTAGATTCCCCCATGCTGTGCTTCATGTCACTGTTCACAGACGCTTGGCAAATAGCTGGTTTTGCTTCTTGTAATCAGAGAGTGTTCATTTAGTGGTGCCTCTCCTCAACACAGCGTTGTTACTGCGCTCACAGCAATTACCTAATGGAAGGAGTTGCCTGAAAACTTGTCTATTTTTTCTAGCTATATCAGCTGGACTAATAAAAACATTTCTCTCTCTATGCATCTTGTTTCTCCTATGTTCTTAACCCATCAGAGCTGTTATATTTGTCTGCTTTCAGCCCCTGAGTCCCTGCAGTCTTGAGACAGCACCTGTAGCTGGTTAAACAATTGTGCTCAAAGCAGCAAGCCAGTCTTTAATGCCTGCATCCAACTAGAAAATACTTCTTAATTGGTTTTCTTTCCCACCCACTACCTTTGCTGTGTTCCCTTGTGTTGCTGCCATGCGACCGTGCTTTTGTTTCAGCTTGTACAAAGCAATTGCAAATATTTCAGAGAAAGAATGTCCTGGCAAAAGGTGGATAGTGTGACCAACCCCAGGTGGGATTTTCTAAAAACCTCTGATGGAGAGAGAGATTAAAGCTCCTGCCCCCTTGCCTTAAAAGTTTTGGTTTGGTCTTTGGCATTACTGGCCCTTGTGCCCTGGGTGCCCATCATGGATTGTAAGGAGCAGCCACTTGCATGTGCTCTGGCGCTCAGAATGGTGCCAGGTGCTGGCGGGCTGCCCTGGGACAGGAGAGGAGAGGAAGGTTATTGGTCAGTGCTGTGCATTAACCACCTGTGTCCCATAGCTTTTGGAAAGGAGCCGTGTGGCTCCTGCTCTCATCACACCCCATGGTGATGCAGTGTCCTCGCCAGGCCTGGAGCAGGGACGGCTCTGTTGGTCCCAGCAGGCTGGCACGTTGTCCCATGGGTGCTGTGAGACATGCACCACTTATTATAATGTTCTAAAGAGAAATTTCTGTTTGTCATTACATTTTCCTCCTAACTGTTTCTGCTTCCCTCAGGGAGCAGCTGCCCAGCCCTGGCTGATGTGGTGCCAAGCTTTGCCTCTGGACACGTGTGGCACAGGCAGCGCGCTGCCTGCTGGCACCCCAAGGTCCTTGCTCAAGAAATGAATCTGTTTGGGAAACCATTTGCCTCTCGTGTTACACTCACTGGCAGCATAATTGCTCCTTCTCCCACTTCCGTGCTATCTACTGGAAAATGATTCATGGTGTCTCACCCTGTTGTGGACTCGGCACCACAGCACCAGCCCTGGCGTGGGAGGCTCCCAGCCCTCAGCGAAGTGGTCAAGCTCCCCACACGCTCCCTCGTGCCTCTGGCCAGGCCGGGGGACAGCACGGCTGCTTCCCGAGCAGCTCCAGCTGCTCCAGTGAGGCTCCTGCTTCCTGGGACAAGGTGGCCAAACCGTGAGCCTCCTCTCTCACAAAAATGAGGGATGGAGCAAGGTGGTTTTACCTGCTGGACGCCTGGTGAGTGCTCTGCCTGGGGCGCAGGAGGCTCCTGCTGCAGTCCGGCTCTCCGCAGAGGATTCTTGCTCAGCTCCAACCACAGCCTAGGGCAGGGCAATGCTTTCTTCCAGCTTTCCATTTTGCTCAGCATCCATTGCTAGGACAAGAAGGAAAAGGAAGGTGCTATTGCCTAATGTCTCCAGCACTCACCTGGGAAGGTTTAGGCTCCAGCCTGTCCTCAGATGAACATTACCATATTTTTGCGCAACATGGAATAACTTGAGCAGAAGACTTTGAGTGATCTTTGTTCTTTTCTCCACCCACCCACCCACACACAAAAAATGTGGTAGTGTGGTAGGCAAGGCACTCTTCTGAGGATGGAGATGGCATCACAGGCTTTTCATCTCCTGTTTGCTTTGCTTTTCCCCTGGGGAAGCAGCAGGCCAGCAGGCTCCTTTGGCTGCTCCACATTCCTCTGGCTAGTCTGCCTTCCCTCCTCCTAAAAAAAACATATTTGCAAAGCTGGAAATAGCCTGGGTGACATTTTCTACAGCTCTCCCTGAGTGGGACAGGGCACTTCCCCACCATCATGGGGCTTTGTTGGGCTTTATTTGTCTGCAATGGATGGGAGCCCAGCCCAGCAATGGAGAACACCCCACAGCGCAAGATGAGAAGCTAATCACAACTGGGCATCTTGCATTGCTTGACCTGGTTATAACATGCTAAAATTATTTTCTTACACAGAAATCACACAAGCCCCAGACCAGCTGCTGTTCACTTGCCCAGGACTCCCAGTCCCTGAGCACCTCACCAGCCATGAGCCACTGGCCAGAGGCTAGGGCTGCCTGAGGTGTCAGTACTGAACCACTGGGCTTCCTCCACCTTTTGAAACACCATCTGGGTGTGTTTTTTTTGGTCCAAATGCTGCACAGATCCAGGCTGAGTGTGCCAGGTGAGGAGTAGTACCTGCTACACCCACAGTGTGAGTCTAGCGATCAAATTTGCAGTGTGAGCTCAGCCTGGGATTGACAATTAACATGGAAATTCTGCAGTATCAGACTGGGTAAAAATAAACTCAGATGCATCCAAACCTACCAAAGATTTTTGTTTTTCTCCTTCAGCCAGTGAGTAAGACTCTAAGCAAGCATTTATATATATGCACATACACACACACACACATATATATATATATGTATGAATTAAACTTTTAAAAGGGCAAAATGCCTCATGCTCAACACACAGGAAAATGGGTAGAAAAATGTTAACGTTGAAGTTTTTAATGAATGTGAAAGGTTCAGCTAAAAATATACAAGAATGGGCAGCCCTGAACTTTCTTCAATGCAATTTCAGAATAAAACCAAAATTAAAGTTTAATTTACCAAATACATGCAAGCTCCAGATCTTTGCAAAGAGCTCGGCTTTTCCCTGTGTTTCGTGCAGGTGGGTATGAGGTTTGGCTGACAGCTGCAGTCTGGTTGCTTTTTCCACCTCCATTATTGATGACCAGGGAATGAAACTGAGAATAACCTGGAAGACCTTGAAGTGTCAGCTTATGTATTTACAGTGCCTTATTGTGATGGTGTTTGATGGTAGCACTCAAGCACAGCAAAGCTTTCCTGGATTACATGGGAAAGTGAGACTGGAAAATGACTGAATTAACTCACCTGAAACCCCATGCCTGGTCCAGCAGAGCAGTGAGCATGAACACCAAGGACAGGTTTGCTGGGGTGCGAATAGAGTCTGCTTGCAGTTCAAATGTGCTGCACATCCAAACTGCAGCAAAGCCAGAGGGCTCCACTCTAGTGCCAGCCCTGCCCGTGGGAGCTGATGGAGGTTGGGCACTGTCTTTGGTGACTTCTCCTGCTGTGCTGTCAGACGTGGTGGCTTTGGGGCACGTCTGGTGAAGCCATTTCGGGCAGGGAGCCTGGTGTTTCACTGAGGCCTTGCAGCTTGCCCACAGAAACTGGCCTCTCTCCCTGCAGGCTGTGGTGAAATCCCCTGAATCATCACTAATCCCTGCCGGGGCTGCCAGCGCTCCCGGGCTGCCGGGCACAGGGGGCCTGCGGCTGCCGGGAGCCGGCACAGCCCACCCAGGCTGGCACTGCCCCTCCCGAGGCCGAGCTGGAGCCTCAACACGTCCAGGTGGGCAGGAGAGGAGAGGTTCCAGGGGGAATGGATGCAGGAGGGCCCTGGAAGCACTGGGCTCCGTGAGGGTGGGCTGTGCTCAGCGGAGGACACTGAGCTTTGTCTCAGACTGTTGCTGTAACAGCTCCAAGCTGGAACTTGTCTGGGGAGACATGGCTCCAGAAATACTTGTGGGAATATGCATGACAAGGGAATTGCGATGGATGACCCCAGAGTTTCAACTTCTCTCCATGGGACAGTCATGGCTGGCTTTTTATGTTTCTTCTTTTTTTTTTTTTTTTTTTTTTTTTTTTTTTTTTTAAATAAGCCATTATTTTAAGGGAAAATGGCATTGAGTGTCTTGAGAATGCTCTTTGCCTCGTGGCTGGAATGGGTACCTACCTCCTTCCCTCTGACTCTGGCATGTCGCCCCTTTGGCCATGTCAGTGCCCCTTCCCCTCCTCCATCTGGTGGGTGGCACAGGGTGCTCTCTGTTCCCACCAAGGGATAGTTAGTGGGGCCCTCAAACCTTGCACTTGCCTAAAGGGTGGGAAGGGCCATGAGAAATCAAACTGCTTGGTTGTTTCAAGCTGCTGAGAGCTTCGGGAGAGGCCTGAGGGTTTCTTACAGCTGTCCTGGAGGCTGAGGAAAGCTGAGGAGGGAACGCAAGGTCAGGTGTGCAGGGGCTGCAGTGTGCTCAGCTGCTCCAGTGCTCTGCCTCTGTGCCCACCAGGTGCTTGGGCACCTCCCAAATCTGCCTCTCTCCAGAGGCTGATCTCCAGCTCACAGTAGTGCTCACAGCATCCCACAGTGTCCATGCTTCCCACCTCCCATCTCTCTTTGAACTCCTATCCCAGCAGCAGGAGCTAAGTGCTGGGGATGGATGCACCTCCCCACAGCTCTAAAAGTCCTGGCCAGAGTCCCCAGCCAGTGGTGACAGTACAGAGTGTTTCTCACTGCAAGCCACCTCCTGACTGCATTAAGTGGAAGAGAGCCAGGTGGCTGATCATCAGCAGGGTTGCTCCAGCCAGCCCTGGGCAGGGCTGTGTGAGAGGCACCCAATGCAGCAGCTGCTGGGAACCACACCTTGCTCACACGGAGCAGCATCCACCTTGTGCAGCAGCTGAGCTGCCCAGTGCCCATTTACTGCTGCACTTGCTCCAACTCCTTCCCTGGGGTGCTGTGAAGTGGGGCAGGGATCATTTGGGCACAAGGCTGAGCCAACAAGCAGGGACTGGCCAGCCCAGAGCCCTGGGCTATGTGTTTTCTGTTACTTGGTGGTTTGGCCTTTTTCTGTGTTTTTGGTTGTTGTTGTTGTTGTTGTTGTTGTTGTTGTTGTTGTTTTGTTTTGTTTTGTTTTGTTTTGTTTTGTTTTGTTTTGCAATGAACCCTGTGCTTTGCAGAGACTTGTCTGCAGGACAGAGACCTTGCAACTCAGCATGGGGGGAGCTTCCAGCCTCAGATTGCAGGCAGCAGCCTGGCTCACTGCTGAGCTGAAACAGGGTGCTGAGGAGATGCTCAGCATGGCATGGAGGCAATCCATCTCCTCCAGACCTGTCCCTTGCTGCAGCAGGGCAGCACCCCAGGCACAGGGGGCTGGATGCTGAGTGTGTCTGCCCTGGCTCATGTGCATCATTTCCTGGCAATAACCTAAATTTTGGACAGAACCAGGCCCCAGTCCTATTGGGAATCATCAGTCTGGCTGCATCCATGCAGCATCCGGCCTCTCTCCCTGCTGGCAGTCCCAGATGCTTGGCAGCATTTCGTGCTAGTGGTCACTTGTGTCCTCACACAAGCAGCAGGACTGCATGTTTTGGGATGCAGCCCTCAGCTGCTACCCACTGTCAGAATCAGATCATGTCACTCTCCTCTCCTGGGGGTACCAGGATGTTTGCAGGGGCAGAGCACCCCTCCCTGCAGCCCCCTCCTGCTCCCTGGAAATGCCTTGGGCTCAGGTGGTCCTGCTGCTTGGGCATGACACTCCAGAACCTGTTTCTGGGGAGACCTTTGCGTGTGGTATAAGATGCAGCTTTAAAAGCAGACTGGAACTGTATTTTGTTTTTCCTCACAAGGAACAGAGCATTGTCCCTGTACCAGTATTTATGAGAAATTACACCAAGCAGTGGGTCAGCAGAAGAGGCAGATGGCCGGTGTATCTTTTCCAAATACTTTTATATAAATCAGTGTCAAAACCAGCAATGACATGTTTTTGTGGTTGGTGTATGATCTCCATCAGCCTGGATTTTCCTGGGGTATCTGTACAACATTTTTCTCTTTTAAGATAATTTCTACAGCCATTGACATGGCCACATGGAGATTATTTTCATACTACTTAGTTCAAGAGTGAAGCCTCCACCAAGAGCAACTTCCCTGGAGAGACATAATCTTCTACAGGAGTTAAGTGCTCACCTGACTTGCCTTTCAGCTCAGTTTATTCACTTCCAGTTAAAGCCAGCCCTGAGCAGGGACCATCAAAACCAAGATAAGATTACCTAAAAGGGGTTTGGAATAAATGCATCAAAAAGATACAGAGAAACAATGAAATACATTTATAAACCCAAGAGCTATTTGAGGCTGAATTGGTATGGGGGCATGTATTAAAAAGACTCAGAAAACTAGCAAGTGAGGGAAAACAATTTTAAAGGTACTAAGAAACATCTACCAGCAAGGCAGGAAACACTTTGTTGTTTGCCAGCACTTTTAGTCCCATGACACTTTCAAACACAAACCTCCACCATTAAAATTTATTAATCCTCCCTTCTGACTTCTGTGTGGGTCATTTAGAATTGCTTAATACTGAGCTTAGAGGAAAAACCTAATAAGCCAAGCACTAATCTTTGAACTTGGCATAATTCTCTCCTTGCTCTTTCTCAGCGTGTTCTGTCTTGTCCTGCCACCCCGCTGAGAAAGCCCCAGAGTGCTGGCACAGGTGGCCAGTCCAGACTCACACTGGCACCCAGGGCACGGTGGCCATGGCCAAGGGGCTGCAGTTTCCAAACAAACTGCAGTGAGAGAGACTTTGGGACTTGGAAATGAACCTCTCAAAAAGAACTTGTGATGAGAGACTATTGATGAGACACAGGAAGACTGGGATCTTTGGAAAGTAACACATGGAAATTACATATGTATATATTTGTTTAAAATAATTACACTATACTCTGCATGAAGCATGAGGCTAAAACATGTTTTAGATTCAGATGAAAGCTTGACAGCATTTTCTCTCCTTTCCAAAGTAGAAAAGCCTCCTGACACAGCCCCAGGTGCTGACCCAAGTGAAGGAAATCCCAAAGTCTGTCTTGGAAAACAAAACAAGATTGCTCCTTCAGCTAATGCCAGGCTTAGTGCTAACATTAATTTTGTACAGTGCTTCTGTAATATTGCATTTAGCAAAGCATCATTCAGGCTTTTAACCAGCCCTTGGAGAGTGTCTTAGCCCCATCTCACAGCAGGAAGGAAGCTGCTTTGCTGAGGCTGGGGACAGGGTGACAAAGGTGGCTTTTGGACATGATCCTCTGCTGTGCTGCTCACCCTCTTCAGAGGTGAATGTTAACCTGGTCACTCTCCTTCTTCTCCAGAAAGAACATAAAGAAAAGATAAAAAATCCTGGTTTGAGATACAGAATCTTCCTTTAGCTGAGTGTCTCTCTCATGTACAAACTCACCCACAGTGCTAGGCAAGGATTTCAACCAAGTATTTTTGTCCCAACTAGCTGGATTTTATTTATGCCCCTTTTGGTCTGTTCCTTCCTCAAGATTAAAATAAAAACAACAACAAAAGTAAAAATAAAGTACAAAGGTCTCGAGAGAGATCAACCTTTCCTCTCCCTGCTGCCTTTCCCGCAGAAATAGAAAATTCCTGCAGAATTTCTCTTGGGAATGGAAAAGACTGTAAAAAGCACTCTATGAAAGGTGAAAAGCCTTGTGGTCCACTCACAGCTGGACACCTTGGTCCCTCCCACAGCTCACCTCGCACCAGCAATGAGGAGAGCATCAAAGGGGGCCCCATCCTGCTCAGGACAGATCCCCGTGCCAGCCCAGGTGCTGGGAGCGAGATTGCCCCGCTAGAGATGTGGCTGAGCCCGTGTCTGCAGCCCCCACCTCGTTGTTTCAGGCACTGAGCTTTATCCTCCAGGCTGTGCCCATTTTGGGGGTGGGACCCCTTTTGTGCCCCGTGCCTCGGGGTGCTGGCGGGGGCAGGATGGGGCTTTGCTGCCCCAGGAGGGCTCAGAGGGCTTGGGGGGCAGCGGGAGAGGCTGCAGAGAGCAAGGGAGGAGCCCCACGAAGGGAAGGGGGTAAAAGCAGGGAAAAGCTGGGGAGAAACCTGTCGGGGTGAGAGCGGGGTCAGAAAGCCAAGGGCAGGCGGTGCTCCCATGGCAGCAGGAGCGATGCCCGCCCGCTCGGCTGCATCCTCCGCTCATTTTTAAAGGCAGCTCCCGTGTTGGCAGAGGAGCGTTCGGCAGCCCCTTCCCGGGAGGAGCAGGGCGGTGCCGGGCACGGGAGAGGAGCATTATCTGATCGGGGCGGCGAGGCAGCCCCATACATGGCAGCGCCGGCACGGCCCGGCCGGGCGGCTCCCGGGTCTGCGCTCGGTCAAAGTCACAGCGGGGTCCAGGAGCAGAGCTGGTGTCTTGCGACTTCCCCTCTACACTGAGCAGGCCAAGCATCCTCTAAATAAAAAGCCTGCCTTGGCCTCTGCGTAGGAAACAGCCGCATTTGAGCAGCTGGGTCGAGCAAGAGACTTCCAAATGAGGGCATCCCGGCCCCGCCAGCCTCGCTGCGGAGCGCTCCCCGCGCTGGCAGCGGGCGCTGCCTGCTCCTATTAAAGGAGATTGTTTAATCTCCAGCTGGGCTCACGCAGGCTGGAAGCTGCAGCCCAGGAGAAATCCTTGGCAAGTGTCATTAGGACGTCAGGTCTGTTTTGGGATGCCGAGTGGGCCGGGTGCTGCTGCTACAGCCAAGGGTGCTGAGCCCCCTTCCCACTGCAGCATCCCCCGGCCTGCCCTGGGACAGACCCACACTGGTGTGGGATCGTGAGACCTGCAGCTCTGAGGGATGCTCTGTGAGACTGGAGATCACTCTGAAGGCGACAAGACCTCCTGTCAAGAGAGGGGGACATGACCTCCTGAGGTCTGTCAGGACAAGCTCCACCATGGGGGTGGCAGGTCGGGTGAGCACCCACCAGACACAGCACTCAGTGCACCAGGAGCCCCAGCACCAGGCTGGATTTGGGCTGGGCTCAGGGACACTGGGCTGGGCAGGTGAAGGCTGCCTGCACCATGGGCCATGAACAAACAGTGCCAGCAGGAAGGGCACACTCCTCCACTGACCAGGGTTTCCTGACCTCCAGTTTCACTGCTTTCAGCCCAGGCTGATCCCACAGCAGCAGGCTGTGGACAGGATTCCACTTGCCTTTGAAGCTCTATTTCGAGACATTCACCTGCAGGCCACACACCTGAGGCCACCATGAGTTACTGCAATTTGTGACTAACCTGTTTTAAACCACAAATGGTCCCTACTGTCACCTCAGAGTCCACCAAGCTGAGTGGGGCCAAACCTGACACCATGTGTCCTGCAAAGCATTAGGGTTTCTGCTGATGTTTTCACCTCACTGAGGTGTAGCTTGGCTCAGAGGCTCACAAAAGCCATAGCTGATGCTGTCCCGGAGCACTGAAAGGGGCAAAGAGCTCCCTTGCTTTTTCCTGCTCACACACCAAGGCATCAAACCTTGCCTTTGGTTCAGGCACAGCCAGATCTGGCCACCAGCTCACTGAGCCACTTCCATCCCTCCTGCCTCTTCCTCCTGCCAGCTCCCCAAAGGCAGGGAGGGGTGCAGGCTCATCACAGGAGCAGATGACTTTTTCCACAGAAACAGATGCCTGCTTCAGCCAACACATTGTCTTTGTGTTGAGCTCGATCCCACCTATTCTGATTGTCACTGTTGTTATTATTTCCATAATATTTTTCCTCCAGACTTCTGGCTCCAGGAACATATTACTTCAGCCCTGCCCACTCCCAGGGCTGTGAGGCTTCAAAAGATGTCTGAAAGACCTGTCCTTCCTGGTGACAAGTGATCCTTCCTTTGTATTCTCCCGGGACAATGTCTGCAGCATGTCACAGGTAGGGAGGAGCTGCCCAGGAGAGCAGGACCATGGCTGTGGCCATGGCAGGAGGGTCAGAGTTCTGGCAGCCAGCTCAGGAACAGCTCAGGATGGGGCAGGAGGGGAAGGGGTGATGCTCCTGGCTAGCACCAAACCAGAGGTGGCTTCTTTTCTTCTTTGCCAAAGGAGAAAGGTGCCTGTGCTCGAGATTTTTATGGATCACTGCAGGCTGAAATTCACAAAACAGCTTGCTGCTTCCTTCAGCAGTGGAAGTGAGGCAGTCACAGTCATCCATCCAGGGAGACTTCAGCATGGACCCCCAGCTCCCTCCCTGGGATGTGCACAGGATGCTCCAGGTCCAGCTGACACAGGCAGCCACGCTTCAGCCACAGCCAGGGCTGTCCATGACATGCACAGTCCTTTTCAGCAGCTTCAAACAGACACCAGCTCTGTACAGTGAAGATCTGAGGCACTTTCTGGCTCCCCAGAGACATCACTGGCTGACCCTTGGAGCTGACTGAATATTTATGATCTCCAGGAAGGAGAGCAGCAGCTTGAACACAGACAAGTAACCACAGGGCTGTGGTATTGTGCTTCCTCCTAGTTCTTTGCTGAGTCTTATGACTATAAAACAAACATGAAGATCCTTCTTGCATACTGTGAATCCCTTCTCCAGGAGAGAAAATTTCAGGAAGGTTCTCACAGCCCTGTGAAAATGTAGCACCTCACTTTGCCGAGAAGAAAATCTGGGACCTTCTCAAACTACTCCACTTACATTTACCAACAGAGTGCTTTTGTTGTCTTACACGTCAGCAGGGCGGCTAGAGATCTAACTTGAGCCTTGGGAAATTCTGACTCCTACTCTTCCTGCCTTGTAAGTGACACTTGTACAAGCTGCACCACTCCCTCTGTGTGTGAGAGCAGGACCTTCCCTTCCTCTTTCACACTAGCACCAGCCTTGGCCATGGGGAAGGGCAGCAGAAAAGCATCCAGCCAGCCAAAGGAGAAGTTGGTTTAGCAGCTAGACAAGAAACCAGGGCTCAGAAGTGTCCTGGCCCCAACCCAGTGTATATTCAGACCAGAAGAGAGAAATGAAAGCAGCTGAGACAGGAAGAGACTTTTTGCTGTCATCAGGCAGAGTTTTGTCCTTCACCCACCAGCTCGCCCCTGTCTGGGGCAGCTACCACCCCTTCCAGCCAGAGCTCTGTCACAGACAGCAGCAGAGCAGGGTGCTCTTCTGTGGAAAGCCACACCTAGAGAGGGATGTGCCTGTGGGGCTGTTGCTTCTTGTGGTGCTCCCCAGGACTGCCAGGCTGGACCCTTGCTGCAGGAAGGGGTGTCCACTGTGATCACACACTGGTAGTGGGTCCCTGTCACAAGCACTGGGAGGAGGAGCAAGTGGCTGTCCTAAAAACTGACCCAATCCTCCAGCAATGCCTGGGAGAAGTGTGCCAAGGGAAGGAGCTGCTGCTACTCACTTTTCAAATCCATAGATCTATTCCACCTGCTTGAAAATAGAAGCCAAGATTAGATCACCTCAACCTTTCCTTCTCTAGATTTGCCTCCATTTCTGCTGTCTCCTCCATCAGGACATGGCCTATTTAGGGACCCCCATCACCTGCAAAGACAGATTTTAGTACCTTTCCCTGAATCTCAGCACACTCTAGGATTTTCCACATGGCAGCTGGTGAGTGGGATTGCTGGCAGCCCTTTTTGTCTCAGTGGCATCAAGGCTGAGCAGGGCTGTGTTCTAGCTCCTACTGGGTTTAACACCTCCTTTCCTTTGCTGTCTGCCCCAGAAACACGAGGGAAGGAGGCTCTGTGCCCTTCAGGCTCAACAGCAAGTTGTACAGCACCCCACAAGCACCAGCAGCTATGGGCTGAAGAACTGGTCTGGGAGCCCAGGTTTGCTAGAGACTGCAGACTCCTTGCACATACACTGACTTCTAAATGAGCACAAGCAGCTCATTGGATCCTCCCAAGCTGCACAAATTTGGTCTATGAGCTGAGGAATCTGCTCACAGAGTCACAGAATTATTTGGGTTGGAAGGGACCTTAAAGACCATCTGGTTCCACCTCCCCTGCCACGGGCAGGGACACCTCCCATTAGACCAGGTTGCTCAAAGTCTCATCCAACCTGGCCTTTAACTGTTCCAGAGACACAGCATCCACACTGGAGATGGCAACCTTCTCCATGGGCAGCCTGTTTTTATGCCTCTTGCACCAGAAGCCAGGCTAGGGGGTGCTCTGCAGCCAGGTGGGTGTTCAGTCCCCTTTGAGAAGAGACTGAGGCTTAGTTCTCAGCTTGAATGTCATGACAGCCTTGGTTAGTCACCATCAGGATTGGGGGTGCCTCCTCTTCTGCATTGCACTTCCACACCTACAGCCTGGCTGTGAGGCATCCAGAAAATCCTCCAGCACAGCCAGTGTAACAGGTGCAATCAGCATAACCACAAATTTCAATGCAGCACCAGGCTGATCCAGAGCTTTACTTCCAGGCTTTTGGTTTTTCCTTTAGCAGCATGTCTATCTTTGGTTCAGTCCCAATTTAGGATTTGTTTTCATCCCCTGCCTTCCCTGAACTCTGCTGCTAGATCAATGAAACTCAGCTTTGCAATGAAATGTGGAATGCTACTGCTCCCAAGAAAAAAAATCTGGGAAAAGGCATCATCTGAGTGACAAAAAAAGGCAAGGATGAAGCATTCTTTATTCTTATATGTTGTTGGAGGACAGAAGGGGAGGGTAAGGTAGAGGTAATAGTAAGTTAATGAGAAAGGCTGGATGCTTGTTAAACAAACAGCATGTGTTTGTCCCTATAAACCTTGGCTCTCATCCCTCTGCTTTATTTTTATCCTTGATGAATGCTTTTGTCACTGCCTTTACTTCTACTGCTTTGCAAAGGTGGTTCCACAATTCCCCACTTCTTAGCCAGACGTAAGACCAATTTTTCCTGACTGTTTTGCATCATGCAATACCCACCCTGGCAGACCCAGCTCATAATGTCAGCAGTAGATAGAAAATTGGAGAAGCATCATTGATATTTTTAACTACCCAAGTTATTTGGTGCACAAACCAGAGCTCAGCTCTCCTTTGCACCCAGCAGAATTCTCCCCTGTTCCATCAGGATTCACCCCAAGTGCAGCTCTGACCTAAAAACTGACCTTTAAAATGAGATGCCTCTTGGCCAGCAGTTCTGGTTCCTGCTGTGAGCTGTCACAGTTTTTGGGCTGATTTCCCAGAGAGACAAGCCTCATCTAACAACACACTGTGTGTGAGAGCTTGGGCTTGTGTATGCTCAGTCTGTGCCCCCTGGAGCTGTGGCACCTGCAAGTGGGCAAGGCTGGGGGGGCTGGAGAGAAACCTCCCTGCCTGTGCCCTGAGCAGAGCTCAGAGCAGCCATGAGCCCCTCCATGCAGCTCCTGTGGGCTGCAGCTTCACTCCAAGAGCTGGAGTTGTTCCACCAGACTGTGAGACAATGTGGGAAACAGTGCACTGAGCCCCAGACTCAAATCCACACCAGCGAGGGGCCCTTTGAAGTGGTGCTCACTGAGCTCCTCTTCTGTCACTGGTAAGCTCCCATCACGTCTCCCTTTTCACCTTGCAGTATTCATTTCCATGACTAAGTGGAGCTAAAGGGCAACCAGGAAGAAAAATGGATGTGGTTTCCCACAGCAACGTGGCCAGGACAAGATTTTCCTCCTGCTTGTGGCAGCCTTGCAGTGAGAGCAGGCTGCTCCCTGACAGCCCCAACAGCAGGAGAGCCCTGCCCTGTCTGTGAGCACCCAGAGGCCTCCCAGCCCCTCACTGGGGTGTTCTGGGGATGAGCTCCTTGCCCATCTCTGCCCCCATGCATTAGAGAATCCACCCTATAAAGAGCGTTCAGTGAGGTGGTCGATTCCCTGGTGAGAGGCCTGGAAAACACCCAGGAACTGAAGGCATCCAGAACTGATGACTCTCTTTCCCCCTATCCTAGGGGCTGCTCTAAATTCTAGATTCATTGCAGCCTTGCCTTTATTTGAGCTAAGCCATCCTGCAGGTCTGGATTCACTTCAGCAGCTGAACACTGAGGAGATCCCGTTGCTCTTGCCATGCACCATGGACCAGCACGGAGATGCTGCAGGGACCCCAGAGCAGTTGTACTCTTTGTCCAGCTGGAAAAGCAGCCACAGATCTGGTCTGTAGAGACTCGTGGAGCTCTGACACCACAGGAGACCTTAAAAAGGGACTGTCCCTTGAAGCAAGGGCTGAGCCAAGGCTTGTCTCTAGAGATAAGAAGTAAGCAACAAGTTTTGAAAGCCAAGGATAAAGAGGTTCATCAAGGGGTCAGTTAGATAAAATATACTAAAATATATTTGACCTAACAAAGTTACTCTGGTGGCTGCCCCCAGATCAGTGATGAGGAACAGAACTTCCCAACAGCAGAACTCTGCTTTTGCTGCTCCTGCTGCAGGCACACACAGCAGGGTGAACCCTGTGCACGCCTCTCACCACAACCAACACTCCAGAAATTGCCTTGGGAGGCTCAGAAAAGGGCTCAGCAGCAGCCCATGGCTCTGGGACTGCAGGAAGGAGGGGATGAGACACAGGATTCCTTCACAGAACAAGCACCACGTAGCCTGGAATAAACAGCTCCCACCAGCCAAGTCCAAACACCCCAGTGATAAATATTAGTACCAGTCACTATTAATCCCACAACAGCAAAATTTGGATTGCAAGTGAAAGATGGAGCAAAATATGCAATTTGAACAAAGCTCCTGAGCAAATAAGGAAGTTTCACTTCTTGCCTACTTGAAGCACATGTGACATGATTTGTTTGAAGAATAAAATAGACTGCAGGCATGGAAAATGCCAGGCATAAAGCTTTAGAGAGTTACAAATACTGTGGAATATAAATGGCAAGCAATCCCAGATTATTTTAGAAAAGGCTGGCTGCAATTTACAGCCTTGATTAGACTGATTACTGAAGGATGAACAGCAAAATAACTTCAGTAATTAAATTTCCAAAGAGGAAACCAAAGGTTCTTACTCGTAAAATGAGCAGCAAATGAATTTAAATATTCAATATGACTTTTGCCCTTCTCAACAGAAGAACATGCTACCTGACATAGTCATTTTCTAGGAAAGGAGACTGAACAAAGCTTAATGAATAAATGAAAAGGGCTTTGTGGCCATATAGGTTTTCCATGAGAAAGGTAAAGCCCATTGGAATTACACTTCAGCTCAGAAAGCAATACAACTTAATGGAAAAGTAAACGTATCATTAGGGTGTATTTCAAGTTGAAAAAATAGTTTCCAACAATATCTTGTGGTCAGTTTCCCTCCATAATTAAGTGGAAGTTGTACGAGTAGATGGTAACACCGATAACCGATGTGAAATCGCAGTGAGGGAGTGATCCATGGAGTTCTGTTCTAAAAAAAACTCCAAGAGAATCCCGACCAGAGCCGTTTCTGCGTTTGGGAGACATCCTGTGGCTGCTGCAGACACTGCACCGGCCCTCTACAGCTCGCCTTGCCGAGCAGAAGGGATCGAGCATCCATCCATCCATCCATCCATCCATCCATCCATCCATCCATCCATCCATCCATCCATCCATCCATCCATCCCTCCCTCCCTTGCCAAGCACCCCAGATATTTCAGCTGGCACCCCCTGCCACCAGCCCCTGCCCCTCTGGGTGCCACAGACACAGGACCATGGCAACAACGCCTCCAAGCTCCTATCAGTGTTTCTCCCATCCATGTGGAAACACGTGTGAAAAGCATTTCATGCCTTTTTACTGCGTGAGCCAGGGGAGGAAATTATTCCACGCTCAGAAACTTTGCTGTTTGTTGCTGTTTGCGGTGCTTGTGCCAAGGTCTTGGCAAGAAGCACCTCCAAGCAAACAGGATTTTACCTCGAGACAGGCAAATGATTGAAAACCATGTGATTGAAATGCCAGTAGAATTTTACTTTCTGATTTTGCATCCACATATGTTTTAACAGAATTATTTTCGTGGTGAGGTGCTTTGTTATCTGATTTTATTCACCTAATACATTCAATGTGATCAGCAACTACAAGGAAACACAAACTGTACAAATATTGTGGTTTTATGCTCTGAATTTTTTAAGGATGTTAAACGGTAACATAAGTGTATAAATGGAATGAGAACTGCAACATATCTGTGCCTTGAAACTCCATGCTGTGGTTCCCACAGCAACCATAACCATGGCCACTTCTCATGGATTTTACATCGAGTCTGACGCTGTTCCAAGTGCTCAACACACATAAGCAAAAACCAAGCAAAAGCATTTGTTTTCCCTGCAATAAACATCTTACCTGCAAAGTCACAACCACTGAAGGTGTTAATGGCACTCCTAGGTGAAGGTGAACTCCCAACAGCTGACGATTTAATGCCCTGAGTGTGGCTTCTGTGCAGAGATATTTGCAGGATTCATAGTGTTGGCATTGACACCCTCCTGTTTTCTGTTATTGCTGGAACAAGAGCCTTGTACCAAAGGTTAAAGCATTCTTAGAAGGCTAAAAGAGAGCAGTTAAGGGTCTTTCAAATTCTTTTATTTCAAATACCAAACTGTTTCAACTTCTGAAGCACTGAGTGGTCAAGAGACCGTTCCTCCATGGTTTTAGTCATTTTATCCAGCCCCTTTGCTGGTAGCAGTACCTGGCAGTGCACTAAAAAGAGACTGGCAGAAACAAGAACATGAAAATCATAAAGTTATCTGAATTTACTGGTTTGCCTTTTTCTGCTCTTAAGTTTGCCAAAAGTAAGGAGCACACACAGAGACAGCAATTCCTGCATCCCCTTGTTCTTGGTTTTCTTCAAGCATTTACTGCTGTTGCAATGCAGGACTCTGATTGGTCTTGGGTATGAAAAAGTTCAACTCCTAACAGATTATTCATTTCTCTAGTTTGAGTGTTATTCAAAACTCATGTCCCTTCCTGCTGGATAACAGTTTATTCTCTGAAGTGATGGAATAATTGTCAGTGGTGAAATCAATGAAATAATTCATGGCTACTGGAAGGGAAAATCTCCAGTTAAAGGTGGAATTTTCAAAACTCCACTTCATCAGAATGTCAAATCTGGGGTTTACTTGGCAGCACGAGTGCCCTGTAGTAACATGAGCCTGTCTTTACTGGAAAGCTCCAGGGCTTTTCTATGAAAACTTACAGAAATGAGATAGTATGGACAGTTACAAGCCTACATATTTAAAATTAAATGCTAATCCACAGTGGTACCAGCTTTCCAAAACAGTATTTATTCCTAAACATCTGCAGTGTAAATCAGAAACCAAAATGCTACATTAAGTATGACCCCCCACACCCCCACCCCAGATGGCAGAAATACCATCAACTACTGAAATTCTCTAAATATTTAACACTTTAGGTTACTAAGAAAAGATGTAGTCCTGGATAGCACAGCGAGAAACACCCAACCAGCCCCCCCTGAAATACAGAGAGTGACACTGGCTCAAGGGGCCTCTGCCCACACCCGGGGGGTGCCTGAGCCCTTGGGGACAGTGACCACTGTGACCCAGCAGGCTCCAGCCCAGGGCCCGGGCACTCACTGCTGCTCCAGGCCTGCACAGGCAGAACAGCTCCCCGGGCTGGCTGCAGGCCTAATTAAATTGCAATCCACAACATGGTCTGTGACACAGCAGCTGTGGGAAATACTGATTAAAAGCATCTACACATTATCCCAACGGGCCCATGTATAGCTGAGGTTTTAACTGAATTGAAGAGAGCTCTTATTTAAATTCCAGATATGCCGCAGTCTTTCCATATGACTGGGAGGACTACTGAACCCTGCACTTCACTTCTGCAACATAAACGTGTGGATATTAATTCTGTATTTTTATAAATAATCTGATTTATCTTGACTTCTGTAATAAAAAATAGGATACAGTATCTTCCTATATTTGATCTTGAAGCCTCAGTGTAATGCAAGAGAAAAAGCGAAACCTTGCCCAAATCTGTACCAGAAATCTTTTAAACCCACAAAGATTGTACCAGATGCTGTAACTTGAACAGAAGCAGTATGCAAAACACTTAGCCCAGCAGGACTAGCTGTTCTTCCAGCCTACCTCTCTGTACTTCTTCTCAATATGGTCAAGGACCTCAGGTCTTGTAAAGGTCAAATAAACTGAAGTTTTCAGAAATCCTAAGTACAGGGAAGGTTTAAATAAGAAAAAGTGTATCTGAATTTTTTCCTGCTCAGTGTTCATTATTTTATGCATGCATCTTTAAATCCTTTTATTTACTAAAGTGAAACCTGGCAAACTCTTAATACATTTTTCCCTGCCAGATCCAGCAATCAAAAGACGTTGTCAGTGCTGGCTGACACAGGTTTCAGTGATGCAAACCTTCAGTCAGGAGCCCATTGCCATCAACCCCTGACACAGCACTTGGACCACACGTTCCAGGACAGTCATGCTGTGAAATAAAAATGCTTCTTGTTTGCTGTTCACGTGTCTCAAAACACTGAGATCTGCTGCTGCCTCCTCACCACACACTGACCTCTGATTATTTTTAAAACTTGCCCCTTAATGTGAGAAAAAAATAGGTGTGGTTCTGCAGAGTCCCATCAGCAGTGGTGCCTGCAAGCCTACAGAGATTCCTAAGAAATAAGAACAGGTAAAAAGCCTTTGTTGTGGCAGCAGTTCATCTTTGGTTTCGAGAGCTGAAAAAAACAATTTTCCTTCCCAGGCAGCTCCCAGAGGCTTCAACACCAATCGTGCAGGGTGCTAAATATTCTCACAACACTGTAATTTTACAAGGCATTTGGGAAGGAAGCTGTTAAAAATAATTTTCTGATTATAAGAAGTGATTTTTTTTAATACCTCAAATAAAGAGTTATTGAAAGAACCTTTTGAGAACACTTTAAGAAAAATACCAAAGTACAAACTTTAAATATCCAAAGTATGATACTGGTGCACTTTTTAGAAACACTTACATACTTAACAGGTGAAGTAGGAAGAGAGTATTTCAGAAAACATTTAATATGAAACCTTTTGGAACTTCCATCGAATACAGATTTACATAATTTATCAGAACACTTTTTCAGTTCAGACAACAAAGTGCACTGCCAGGTGAAAAAAATACATTTGGAGGAGTGCTGAAAATGTAGGGAGTGAAAGGATAGGTGACCATTCACCTGAGAAAGTACAATGACTGCCCTGAAATGTCTTATTGCTATTACAAAATGGAGTTTTCATGGAAAAAAACCCATACTGAGCAGTACAGGCATGGGCAGAGCACTGAAAGCCAACTGAACTCTGGTAGCACCTGGAGTTCTCAAGCCATGGCATGATACAGAATATACAGAGAATAAAATGCAAATTCAGGAATATTTACTACATTTAACAACTATGATTACCCTTTAAACTAGCATAATCAATATCAATGCTTAGGGGGAAAGAGAGGGGAAGTCTGCTGCCTTCACAGACTACAGATCACAAGAGCTAACTTGCAAAATATTAAGGACTTTGCATTTTCACCTCGGGTCAAATCTGAACTGTATACTATGAGTAACTATTAGCTCACTGCAAATTTAAAATGCAAATTTAGGCTCCAGTTTAAAGCACATGTTAAGTACATGCGTAAGTGCTTCACTGAAATAGAACCACAAAACATTAATACAAAAAGTCAAGTAGATAACGCAGGGTATTATCTACACAAGTCCTCGATGAAATAAACTGAGTATCGGTAGGAAACAACACGTGAGGAAATCTCCTCATTCTAATTTGCAAAATCAAATCCGTTTCACCGCTGTGATGGTTAAAAAGTGGGGGCTGTCCCAGAGCAGCTGCACGTCCTACCGAAAGTTAGTTGGCCATCAGAGTTCATCGGGGCAGGTTCCACACTGCACAGGGACGGGGGACAGGGCTAATAGGGGACAGGGGACAGGGGATGGGGGACAGGGGATGGGGGACAGGGGACTCCCTCGGCAGCACGGCCAGACACGCGCTGGCACAGAGCCACCCAAAGCAGCACAGCCGGAGCCCAAGGGGAAGCGCGTTGAAGAGAGCTGCAAGGAAAAGCTCCAGCTGCTCCTGCCTATGGCTGCAGTTTAGCAAGCTGGACGTTTGGGCAGAGGGCATCAGCAGCCAGTCCAACTCCCACCTTTGGGTTCCAAAGCTGGGGGTGCCCGAAGGCGAGGGACAGCGCTGCCCCATGCCCAGCGAGGCCCCGAACCAGGACTGGCAGAGGATGGCCATGGTTTGAGAGTCCCTTTGTGCTTTGCATCAGCCTGACCTAGTCTAACGTGGCAAACCCGCTCCCAAAGAAAACCACTACTCAGCGATTAGCACCTCCTTTTACACTGCCTCGCTCCCTAGAGGAACAACAGAGAAATGTTCTTAGCTGCGATCAATACTCATAAGCCAAAAGGACAAGGATACAGTTTTAGTAGTTTAGCAGAAGCAGAAGAATGGAAGCATTTACCCAAATATTAATGCACAAATTAACTACATTATTAAACTCTGATTCAGACTTAAATAATAAATAGGTGGGCAAAATATAATGCAAGACTTACTCAGTAGAAGTGAATTTTTAATCATCTCATGAGATCTACTTAGAAAACAGGACTAATAATGTTCACAACCATAAATCCAAACCCTTCACACATTTTTTTCTTAACACAGCAGTGAACTGTAAACCTGCGTTTACTGGTTATCGCTTCAGTCATTTTAAATATTAACTCAAGTGTTTCCTCCTTGGCCATTTCAATTTTTAGCACCAAAATTAGCCCAAAAAGAGGTACTGGTACAGCTCGATGTTGTAAATGAATTGTTTACATATAATACTTTATATATTATACACACATACTGTACATTCACACATCCACACAAACAGGAGGCATATTTAAATGAATATATTCTGTGTTTCAATTTGTTGTCAAAGACTTAGGAGCAATGGAAATAAAGCAGAAGGGGTAATATTTTACATAGTAGGCAACTTTAATGCTGTAGTGCACTTATAAAAAAGTCCAACTCTCCCTCCCAGCTCAGCAGCTTTTTTTTTAATATCACTATTCAGAAGGATGCAGAAGTTATTGCCTAAATGTTATTCTATACATTTCCATCGGAATTCTCAAAAACACTTTAAATTGCTAACTAATTTACAACTTAACTATTTTTTCTTGTTACAGCTTTAACTCATTGGCAATTTTGGAAGCAATGTTTTTGAAAGCTATGGATGTTCCCGATATCCGCTTAAAGCGAACTCCATTCAGGGACAGTCTTGGCAGTTTACACACCTCCATCTCCCACTGTACAAGGTTTTCCGCGTGCCCATCTCCATGGACACAGAAAAGCAAGAAACGCTCTCTTTGTTCATAGTCACAGTTATTGGCATCCAGGACCTTTCGTATTTCCCTCATCATGTCATTGGGATCCATGGAGCTGGTGGTTTTCATGCTCCAGGTAAAACGCAGCGACCGAGGCTTGGCTTCCTTGTTCTCATCCTTCTGATCCCCAGCGACATTGCGGCTGAAAGACAGGAATTGCAGAGTGAGCAGGGCCAGCCGCCCTCCCCAGGGGCCACCTGGGCGAAGCCACCGCTCAGCACTCCCCAGCTGCTGCACACACACACAGTCAGGGGAAAGCTGTAGCTGCTGGGGCTGGAACAAAGGAATGGCACGAGGTGGGACACAACTGGCACTCACTGGATTCAGGAGCATGGGGGCAATGACCTTCTGGAGGCAGAACTACATGCAGCACCTACAACTTGATTTTAAGGCAGGTTCTGCTCAAAACTCTACTCTCGGGCCACGTGGGCAGTTGAAACACCAGCTCTGTGCTAGAAGTTTCTGGAACATTGAAGTAACAGCTCCCTGTGGCAGAAACAGTTCCATTTTCTGGAACATTGAAATAATGGCTCCCTCCAGGCCCTGGGAGGTGCCCACTTACACAGAATGGGGTGAGCCCATGCACAAAGGTGCTGAGTGTTCCTCTGCATCTCCTGGGCTGGAGTCTGAGCCCTGGGAGGGCCCCTGGAGCCCCAGAGCAGCTGCTGCAAGCAGAAGGAAGGACAGCAGGACCAGGGTCACCCACCTGCTGCCCAGGGCCAACCTGAGCCCCCAGACCTGGGCTGGCTCAGTTACACTCTGGCCTTCCTGCACTGGGGCGTGTTTGAGATGATCCCCAGGGACACACCAAGCTGCAAGCTCTGGGGCTGCCTCAGAGAGGAGATGTTTCCTCCTGAGTTGGTCAGGAATTCATTAAATGCCAACCACTGACTGAGGTAAAGTGATGAAATCTTCTGCAGCTCCAAGCTCTGCAGTTAAGTGCCTCGGAGGGGGATGTACATAAAGAGAGCTGGAAGTCACTACCAGACAACTCTTAAACATAGCTTGTATAAAGATAGTGAGAGGGTTCCATTATTGTCACATTTTTAAGAGATAAAGCACAAAGTATTGAACACAAAATTTGTGTTTCCCAAATCTGCAAGTATTTTTTTTTTAATAAAAAAGGTTTTCTTTTGGTATGGATATGTGAAGTTAAACAGGACAAAGGAAAAGAAATGTTCCAGAAATTTCTAGTTTGCAATCATTCCTCTACTTAAATTAAAATCAGTAGTCATGCAGCTGAAGAGTAAGGAACTACACTTGGACCTCCAGGGACAAAACACAGATTTGCTTAGTGAATATTTGAACACTGTCGGTCACCTCTTCAAATTTGATTAAATATATTGAATGTCATACTTAACTATTAGCTAACCTAACTGCTCCCCAACCATCCAGTTTAGGTCTCATGTTGAGCCTCCATATTAAGCCAAGCTGCTCTTTGAAATAGATGGCAATGGTTACAATACATTTTATTTCTACTACCATTAAGCAGGCAATTATGAAAAAGTTAAATAAAAAGTGATAGCAAGGCCACAACTAAATAAATATATTTCTCAAATATAACCTATTTCATAATTCTCCTATTAAAAGATTTCTTGTGACTGTGAGAGTCATAAGACTATGCAATGTGATTTGCCAGATGCTATAGAATTCATCACACAAATTAAAGAGTATTTTTTTTTAAGGTTTTAATTTAATAAGGCTGTAAAGGGCCAGGAAAAACCCCAAGTTTTATTCAGTGCTTATTTTATTTTTGGAAGCTTTTTCTACTTGAAAACAGTTTGATGATTTCTATTATTTTTTTGATATGCTGATTTTGTGAGAAGAGTATAACATGAAAAATATTTTACTGCCTGTGATTTTGGAGATGAGAAATATCTTATCATCTTTCAGTGGTTATTCCACACATTTGCAGCCTCACTAGAGACCACTTATCTACACATCTACACAACAACAGCAAATTACAATGACTAAAATGCAAAAAAAAAAAAAAGAAAAAACCACACAAGGGAAAAGGCAACAGGAAAGATGAAAATTTAAAACCAAGTCAGTCAGTGCTTTAATAGCTGTTTTGCAGACAGAAATGCTTCTTTGTTTAGTTCCAATGACTTACATGAAAAAAAAGCTGCTGCCTGAAGCCACTATGCCACATAATCAAGGGAAGAAAGGTTCAAACTCACCTAAGTAACGTTTTAAACAAAAATTTTACCCTCACCTTGAGCCCTCAAATCTCCCGTTCCTCTCATATTCAGTCGGGAGCCTCAATGAAAAGAATGCAGAAGCAAAAGGAAGTGGGAGAGAGAAGACAAATCTTACACTACAATATAAAATATCTGAGTAGCTGCTAAAAATTACTGCAGTCATACCACATGTGTGTTAAAATACAAAACAACAAAGATGTAAAGAACTTGGTAGGTTAGGACAAACTCATAGAAAGCAACATATTGTCAAACCAAATGGAAGTCTATAAACTACAGTTTTTAAACTGACCATAACTAATTTTAACAGTATATGTTTCTAGATTAAATCTGTAGAACTCATGGAATAAATCTGAAGTTCTAAAAGCAGAAAATGTGAAACTAAAGTTACAAAGCATATTGAAGAGACTGTATTATTTACTAAGTACCTCCTAAAAAGAAATAACTCCCAAATATTTTTAGCTAATGTTATTTATAAGTTTTATCTGGAATAAAGTACATATTTGAAAAAATCCCCATAGCTTTTTACAGACAGGTCTGATCACCTTGTGTATTTGCATGCTCATCAGATCTGCATGTTCAAACACCAAAATACCTTAATGCAAAAGAAGAAGATGCATATACATTTTAACAGAACTTTAAGAGGTAAATCCAAGATTTCTCAATCTGTGGTAACTCCATCCTTATAATCCCACACTGATGCATCTTCCCCACCCAAGAGCAAGTTTAAGCTTTCTGTCTTCTTGCAGTGCTTAAGGCTACATTGCTGGTCACTACCATCTACTGAAAGCCCAGGGTCAAGAAGAATTACGGGGAAAATTCTCTACCTTCCCATTGTTGAAGGAGGCTGGTTCAACATATGAGCATTAACTCTGCTCAGGGGGATGCTGCCTGTACACTGCTTTCATCCAGACTAAGGCAGTACATGGCTTCCCTGAGTAAAACAAACACAGCAGTTTGGGTGGCAGGTGTCTAGGGACAGGAATGTAAGACAGTAACCTTATTTTCAGATGCAGAGTGATATTTATATCAGGGTGTGTGGGGTGTTACAAGGTGTGATTTCCTCCTTTCCTTCCTTTTGAGAACTCTGGTGGGATCAGCCTTGCAAGGTGACTCTGGCAGTCTGTGTCACAGGGGACCAGGAGCTTTCCTGGAACTGTGAGGGGCAGGGTGGCAGCACTGGCTGCCTGGGCCACAGAACCAGCCCAAATTCAACTCAGGGGCTACTGCAAAGCAACACTGCACTTAACAGGGGGCAAAGTTGCTCAGCTGAGAGCTGCTGGTCATGGGCAGCATCCGAGGAGAACCTGCTCTCTGAGGTACCACACAGCTCACGGTACAACAGGGACAGTGTCACTGGCAAATGAAGAGCTGTAAGCAAAAGAGGATACAGAAAAAATGAGAAGACGACATTTAAAAGTCCCAGTGTAAAGTGGGCAGTTACTGAATCTATTTTCATGAGATCTTCTGCTACTAATCTATAGTGGATATAAGAGAAGGTGGAAAAAGATTTTTCATGCCTGTATATACCAAGAGCATGAAGTCACCCCCTATGAGAGCTCTACAGGACCAAAAAAGGGGTAGGCAGGAACCACCACATGTACCAACTGAACTAAACTGATCCTCCCCTTTCAGATGATTGCTTTACTGGGCAAAGCAACCAGCAAGTTAGAAAACACTCCTCAACTGAAATATTATGAGTACTTAAACTTCAAAGAGCCTTCTGTACTCCTAGGAAGCGGAGGATGGCAGCTTTAAGAGCTGCAAACATTTATGGATTTTTGTTGAGTTTTTGTGTTTTGTTTTGAAACTTGCCAAAGGCTGTAGAAAACGGGAGCACAACCAGTCTCCTCAACAATGAACAGCCTTACTGTTGCTGGAATCTGTCCAGAAAAGTCTGTAAGGAAAAATCTCTAGTGATTCGCTGACACACTTTTCAGTTTGAAATTAAACCAAAGTGTTCAGTTTGTAAACTACTGTACTCTAAATCTAAGAAAGGTCATTATTTAGAATAGACCTGCCACTTTGAAATAATAAACATTCTCATGGAAGCCTCTCAGAAACCACTCACTTTGCTCAGTTTTTCCATGCATCAATGTTCCATTCACTGAGCAGGAGGAGCTGCATGAAGTGACACAGAACCTCAGATGTGAGCCATCATGCCAAGCTTAGGAGAGCTGTGCCAGTCTCTCAAGGTGTTCCTTCCTTCATGACAGGCATGGGTATGGTCCAGCTCTACAGCCCAGCACTGCTGCTCTGGGAACAGGCACTTACTGAACTGCCAGGATTGTTTTGGTTGGGGTTTGTGAGTCAGATGCAGCCCTGAGGCCTCCTCACTTGCTAATAAAATACTCACTTCTGTGCTAGTTTATGCTGCTCTAAATTTTCTGCTTTTGCTTGTGTTTTACATTAACTGATTTTATGGACCAAGATGCTTCTTGGTCTTGGGAATGGAACAAATATATAGACAAGTTCTGTTCTCATTTGTCATGCCATGCCTATACATTATCTACCTTATGGTTTATGAACGGCTTTCACAAATCTGATTGTTTCCACACATCTGTCCCAGATTATGCTGTTTCCTGTTCTTTACATCTTTGTATGCTATTTTAAATATCCAAGTAATCACAAAGAAAACTCTCTAAAAAGATACTGAAAATCAACAAAAAGTGCAAGATGATAAAATAAGATCAATTTATGGAAATGGATAAATGATGCTGCAATAAAATCCAGAACATTGATTCATTTTTGCTGTCAGGAAAAAAAAAGAAGTTAAGACTTCCACAATATGCAGATTGGCAAACACAGTGCATAGTACAAGATATATATATATATATATATATATACACACATATATATACTCACACACACATATATATATCTGATACCTCTGTGTACTGGGCACAATATTAGAACTCAGCAGTTTAACAAGGAGTGACTGATCATCTACTTTCATTCAGCTCCCTAGAACTGATGTTGTGGCACTATGTATACATGCTACTGGGTTACTGTAGTTCTTTCAGAACTACAAAGATGGTGAGCTCAGGTAGGATTCACAGCAAATATAGCCAGGAGAAACTGCCAGTATTTTCAGTTTTTGTATCTACAGACAAATCAGGTATGGAGGGACACCACACATTCTTAAAACAGAATTTAAAAAGCACACTGCTTCTGTGCAGGTTGTGTAAGACTTTACAAATTTCTTATTTAAAAAGACACATTAATGGAAGCTGTAACAGATATTTCCACCATGGTCTAAGGCTCCTGGCCTCAAGTCAAAGGTAATTTTTTAAAAAATAAGCTAAAAATTACCTGAAATCTCAAATTTAAACAGTAACTTTCTAGTTTAAAACTGTACTCATATTAGCATTTTCCATCTTTCTTCTGAACAAATGTAGATGCATCCAGCTGTGGAGGGTTGCACAGATGACAGTCCTTTGTTTTAGAAGTGATCTACACCCCACAGCTCATGACGCATGCTAGGTTAAAGCCACTGCCCCTTGCTCAGTTCCAGCTGTATGTTGAGTTGCATGGTTTCTTTCCTTAACTAAGTTGTTGCATTTTTCTCAAGTCAGTTTTGACAATGCCAGCCAAGGCAACACCAGTTCCAAACATGGACACATTTAGAAGAGCACTGATTATCATCACCATGGCAGGGAATTTACTCAGTTAATCACGTAGGGCACCTTTAGCCTTTCACTGTACATAATAAATCCACATTTAGGCAGCAATTTACATATGTCAGAACTCCCTAATCCTTGAAATTGTCTAACTCCAAATTACAGTCACAAGCATAGCCTTGTATTCTGAAGGTTAAAACAGATGCCTGGTTTTTGGCCCCATCTCCCTGGTTTTGATCAGCAGTAGGAAACTGGAAGTACCACCCTTTCAGAAGTTCCCAGATGTGGTACAATTAAACAGGCTATTACAAAACTCTACTGGGAAATTCACCTGCACATTGCATAAGCAATTTCACGAATCATAGTGGATTAATGAGAAATACAGCAGCTTGATTCATTCCCAAATTGCAAAACTAAATTCAATCCTTTGGCTTGAAGTGTGAATCAGACTTCTGAGCTTTTCCCTTTTGTTGATAAATTTGCATAAATGTTGTACTTTTTGTTTATAACTGAAGAGCTCTATTTGCACTTCAGTTGCAATTCACTTCAACAAATGCACCCCATGTTAAAATAAATACACAGCTATTGAATCTTCATTCAATCTTTCACACAGAACTGTTCAACTCACAGCTGTGCTCAGCTGCAGGCAATGCTTCAAACCTTTTTTTCTCTTCAACATCATAAAACAGAGAGATAAATTCAACAACACTTACCTTTATTTGCTTGCAACCTTATGTTTTGTTTATACTTTCATCATTGTTATCAAACACCTCATTCTTCAAACATAAGCATGCTAAGTGTATTAGTACAGAGAACAGAATTACTTTGGCACTACCAACTCTATCAAAGAAAGAAGAATTCACAAGGCATGCTTAGCATCTTGTTATACAACACAGATGGTGCCACAGATTCTTAGGTATCATCATGAGTTAATGGATTTATTCTATGCTTTCCTCTGAAGAAAGAAAGTATTTAGTTCTCAGCAGGAAGTTTAGTTTTCAGAAAACCAAGGCTAGAAAAGCCAAATCTTTTGTTAATTGCAGGAGCCACTTTTTTTTTAAATATAAATAAATCCTACCTTTTGATAAACCTGAATGACATGTTTCTAAAAGAAATTAAGCCAAAATAATAATTAACAAAAAAATTTGTACAAAATAAATTGAAAAAGGCATTTAGAGTGAAACATGCAATAAAGATCTCATTTTAAATGCACAATTAAATTACACTTCAATATATTCTCAGATTAGGCAGACGATTTAGGGGCTGAAGAGTCAAACTCCTGGCATCCTGGGACTGTTACATTCAATTTTTTCTGGGAAATATGTAACCAGTATTTATCATGAATTAAAATATGTACTGGTGTCAAAACACTTTAAAACTCAAAATCTGCAAGGTCAGGTAAAAATATGTTTGTGTTTTCTTCATATATGTACCATAGAAAGCAAAAATCAATAACACTACCATAATTATATCTTGAGTATCTTCAGAGTTAGATTTCTTCCTTTCCTCATAACATTAAGTAAGCCATGTTGTGTCAAAACCTCCCTTAAATATTTAGCTATTTTAGTGGCAGAAGCTATAACAATTGCCTACACCAGAACATAAGTAGTTCATAACCAAAAGAATTCTTCCCCATGGAGAATGCTACAATAAATTAATGAGCAATAAGGTTTAAAACAATTATTTAACAGGAAGAAACATAAGCGTGTCCCTCAGTGGCACTATCCACCTCCTCAGTAGTTTGTACAGCACTGAATATAACAGAGCCCCAACTGCAAGAAATCCTCCAAGAGCAAACTAATCATCTGTAACTGTGCTATTGTGTTACAACTGCATGTTACTTAATCAAGTCCAGATGGAATTTAAACTACTGTCAAAAGTCGTGGGGAAAGACTTCTTCAAGAAAACCACACTGCACTGCAAAAGTTGAAACTTTGAGGTAATGATAGAAGTTTGAATGCTGCCTAAACAACTGAGTGAAATGCTTGCATGTTCACAGTTTGAGCGTCCACATTTGGAACGTCAAATGGAAAATTAAGTAAGGACATTACAAACAAAAGTACAGAAAGAAAGATGTGCCAAAAGGATGTGGCTGATTAAGACTTCACTTGACATAAAGCAGATGGCTTAACACTTAAAGAGTATTCAAATTAAATTTCTCTCTCTCAACATAAAAAGGAAGGGAAAAAACCCAAACCAAATTTCCTACAGCACAGTTTCCCAGAGAAGTGTTACCTGGCAGAGAAGTGAGCAAATGAAAACATTTATCAAAGGCTAGACTGTCATGTTCTTGTATTGCCAAGAAACAACTTCTACATGTTTAAAGAAATTCACTCTCTCAACTGAAATCACCCATTTGTGAAAAACTGGAGTGTGGCTTAGCATGATTTTGTAGGAACGGGAGACTGCAAAGGGGATACTGAGAGGGAGGCATCCATGGTCATAAAGTAGACAGGAAGAAAATGGCTTGCTGCTGACGTGGTATAAGCTTAAAACAAAAGCCAGCAGGGCAAGATCAGAATGATCTTGTCCAAAAAACTTCATCTGATAAGGAGTGAACAAAAGCTTGATGATTATCTTAAAGCGAAGACAAACACGGCCTCAATTCTGCAAATGCAAGTTGTGGAGATCAATGGTCTGAAGTATGTGGTTTGGAAACTGACAGGTTTTAAATACAGAATAAAAAAGCACAATTTTCAATTTTAGGGTTCAATTTTCAATTTTAGGGTTTTAGTAAGTAATCTAAATCATACATGGATTTGAAACTAGAAGTTCAGTTAGAATAAAAACTGTTAGTGCAGGAGCAAGACCTGCTGAAGCTTGGCTTTGGCTGGACCACACACCTTCACACCTAACACAAAATCTGCACATGAACTAAAGGCCAAAGTAGGAATAAATTTTTCCAGGTTTGACCAGACTCCTACCTAGACTGAAGCACTAATACTGCCATTATTTTAAGATAGCCTGTGACAGCGTTACTGCCAACAGAAGCTTTTGTCTCCTGCCCCTACCCTTTCACCTGTAGTATTTCTATTTCTGTGTTGCCAGCAAGGTTATGCTGGAACCACTAATGGACTAAGTGCCTGGGAAACACAACCTGAGCTTCTAATGCTACATCAAATATCTAGACTGGGCTCCTAGTTTTTGCCATCTACTGATGGACTATGCAGCCACTGGGCAGCTTTTCAGCTGAGCTGAAATGTTTCATCTCTGCAGCATTCATACCTCAGACATGAGGTTGAAGAGCCCAGAAGGAACAGCACAGACCAAACTGTCTCCCAATTAATCCCATTTGACTCAACTCCCAAAAACAAATGGCTTCAGAAACCAAAACAGACCTATGAAAAAATCATAAGCAACTGCATTTTAAGTTAAGAGAACTTCAGTTATTTATGAGTGAACGTGGACAAAATCACTTAAGCAACAAAGTATTTCCACTACAAAAAGGAAGAAAAGCCAGACGCAGCGCAGGAGCAGCTGAAGAGCCTTACCTTCTGGTGAGTTTCGACGTGAGTTTGCTGAAGAGGTTGGTGGAGCCGCGGGCGCGGGTCTGCGAGAGCGGCGTGGCCTCGTGGGACAGGCTGGGCGAGGCGGGCGGGCCGTTGTAGGTGGCGGTGCGGCGCTCGCGCAGCTGCCCGTGGAACGTGCTCCGGCTGGCCGTTCCTCTGGGGAAACGAATACGGTCAGGGGTGGTCGCACTGCTAATGCTGTGGGTTGAAGCAACGGGAGTTCTCTGATCGGGAATAGTGCTAGGGCAGAAAACAAACAAACAAACAAAAAAAAAAAAACGATGCTAGAACGCCTTCGCACGGGCACTGCGCTCAGCAGGAAACACAAAACACTATGTTCTACAGTAAAGCATAAGCAGACACTTTTATATAGGCCAAGGTTGGGATTACCAACATTATTACAGCACTGTATGGAATCAAAACTTGCAAGAAGTTAGGATTAAGAGGCTGCCGAAACAGAAACCTACATAGGCAGAAAAGTGCAACAGGAGTATCCTGGAAAAGACCAGATAAACCAGGCCTACGGAGTTTCGCTGAGAAGACTGATAAAAGAATAGACCAGTAAAGTTTCCTCCAAGGAGAGAGAATAGGTAACTTTAATGTCTCTTCCTCCACATTCTGTACATACATCTTTGAAAGTCTTGCTAATTTGAAAGTATCCTACACAAAATTCTCTACAAGCGAACCGCTCCAAGCAGTGAAGTCCTTCGGGATACACATTTAAAGTCTCCCACAAACTTTGACAATAGGGAATGTCCAATACTCCTAACAATAGGAAAAAAATTAAGGTTCACTATTGCAGGATTATGTCACAGACAGCCTGACACACCACAAGACAAATGTAAACGAGACTAAAAAAATGAGGAAACACACATCTTGTGGGCAAAATATACTAGAACAATCTAGGACTAAAATTCCACAGCACAAAGTTAAGAAGCAGTGGGTATAAGTTAGTGTCACAACGATTTCTGGTTCTTACATAGGCCTGAAGTTATCTGCGCCATTGTCTATTGGAGGCAACATCATCTTCGTGTGCACAGAGGCTGACATGGACATCGACTTCTGATGTCGCAGCCGAACACTGGAGAAGGATGTGGTACAAACTGAAGCAGGGCTAGCTGCGTAAGCGAACATTTCTGTCAGGCTGCGAGGGGGTTTGGGTTCAGGCAGAGGCAGAAAGAAGAGCATGATGGACCAACAACAAACTACTGCATAGAAAAAAAAAGCAAACTTTTCCTTCTATTAACTGGTTTATCAAAGAACATGAACTCTAACAGCCCTCCTCTTCTATGTAACAGCAGTAACTGCCCTACACTCCCCTTAAAGAGCATCCTTACTTACATGGCACTGGACATCTGTAAGTGACCATGCTCTTACCATTAGCATTAGTTTGCAGTGATACCTTCCTTGATGTACAGAACCTGAATAACTCAGAATTCTATGCCAAAGCTCTACGATAAAGCACTGATGTAAATTGTATTGCTCTTAAGAGTAAACAATGCATTAAAACCCCCACCAAATGCACTTTCCAAAAGACTCGTAACAGCTCCATTACTACAGCAAAATCCTTTGTTCTCAGAACGTATCCATGTTAAAAGAAATTAGTCAAAGTTGGGGAAGCTGTCAAATCTACATGAGATAACTGAGAGACTTCATAGGTACAACCAGAATCAAAAATACCATGATCTTTAACAACTCCAGGGAGGCCAAAAGAAAAAGGCTGCTAATAATGAACCTGTGTGTGTAGTAGACACTGAATATGCTAGCTGTTCTCTAAAGAAAGAATGACTGTTGAAGAGCATCTTGTATTGCTTTGACCATGAACATTAAATTCTCCCAATTACCATTCAGGCTTTGAAGGAAAATATAGAGCACTGTCTTAGCAGAATGGCCAGTAAGCTGCCAGCTGAATGGTATGTTCAAATAGAAGCATAGGAGCATTAAATTTAGTTATTTATTTAGGCCAAAATACTCTTTGCAGCCTTCACGTTATCTAGTAATGATACAGATAGGACAAAAATGAGAAACCACAAGATGTTTTGGGCCTTTCAGACTACATCCCATGTCATTCATCTGAAGTTTGCTTTAAAATTTAGACAGCTATAATTCAGAAATTTTGCTCAAGTTGAGAAAACAGTAATTCTCAGTGACAGTTTCATGACACTGCACGTCCACTTCCAAGTTACTTCTTGGTTACACACAACATCTCAAGTCCCGTTACCGAATTCTGGTACATCAGACTCTGGAGAGAGGAATGCTAGTGCAGCTACAAGTGTCAGCTCCTCCACTTCTCAGGCTTGGCTGCCAAAGCACCAGTGCAAAACACCACACAGCTCAGACATCTGATCTGCTAGCTAAAATGCTTAGCAAAACATACTTGGTTTTGGTTTGTTTTTAACTTTTCAGGATCTGAAAAAATTCATCTGAGTCATGCATGCATCTCAACAATGCTGAATCCATCAGGATGACAACTACAAGCACTACTTACAATGAGGCCTTCAACACAGGCCAGGCATTTACATTACCCCAGGGTTTTAAGGAATTTTCAAAAATTGAACATTCATCTCAAAACTAATACCCTGAAGTCAAAATATTGGTCACTAGTCTCTCAAGCTCTTCCAGCTCATTTCCTCTATATTTACTGCAAAAGATAAAGAATCTAGTTTTACAACACAAGACTCAAGTTTTTAGTCACCTGCCTCCAAAGATGTGACATCTAAAGGTGTCAATAAAGGACCTTCTCCTCCTCTGATGCTTTGCTAGAAATCAGCTTCTTTGGATTCCCAGCCTGGGAACACAGGAACAGTGAACTAACAATCACCAATTACTGCCAAGGCTTATTAAAAATCTGAAGCTGTTGTAAATCATTTGTGTTACAAATGATTTAAAGCAATTGCCTATCATTATGAAGAGTGTTTCATGAGTCCCCAAGTGCGTTAATTAATGCTCAGGCTTTGGAGGAAAGCCAACAGTTGTCTCCAGCAGAATGCGTGTGTCAGCCACACAATGTGTTAAAGCAGAGATGGGAGACTCAGAACTCTTTGCTTCTACCAGTCTGGCATGGGTCTTCAAGATTACTTTCTTCAACATCAGACTTACTGACTATTGATTCTTTAAAGTGTCCACACTTCCAGAAATAGTGCCTTCTCAGAATTCAGTGTGGAATATAAAAGCAGAACAAGCAATTTTTTAATGCTTTTGCTACAGAAGAAAAATAGAGATTTTAAATGTGTGCACTTTGCCTTTTATGGTAAGTCTCCCAAATTTTCACTGAGTCACAGTCAGTATTTGAGTAGCTATGGAAAATCTAAAATCTAATCTGTAATAAACCAATTAGAGCAATTACTCTATCCTGTAACATTTGCCACCAACAGACATTTCAAAAGCATAGAAGTAATTTTTAACTAATCCTTGGATATGTACAAAGCCCAGGTTCAACTTCAGATCTTGCTTTACAGAAGAAAAAAGACTAAGTTTCTAGAGTTACTTTCTGCCAAGCTGAGAGTACAGTAACATTAAAGATTAATTCTGAAGAGCCAGTCTCATCAATTGCCATGTTGATTTTCCTGCAATAAAGGTTTCTGCATTTTAGGTAACCAGTCAATGCTTTATCCAGTTACAGCAATAAAATACATTCAGATGTAAATTCTGAATTGTGCCAAATCACAGTAATTCTAAAATTATTCCAAAATGAACACGCAGTTTAGTACTGAAGTATTTCAGACAATGAAAGGTCTCCAACTGTAATACAATAAGCAATACATTCTCATTACCTTTTCTCTTTTTAACCCTCTATCAAAAGTAATCAATGTAGTAATTAAAAAATACACAGTAAAAGCTATAAATACACTTTTTACCTGTGCAAATATAAATTCTCAGACATTTCAAATGACCCAAATAAGGCTAGTTTGTAGAAAAAGTAAATTATGTTTAAAGATCATATTGACAATAAAAGGTAAATTACACACGGATAACCAATTATGAATATACACCACAACTAATACAGTTGTCAAGTGCTACTCAGTCTTAACTTTGAGTTTAAGGTGTATGTGTAACAAACCAGAAAAACATCAGTTTCCTGAGAAACTCAAAGCTGGGGAAATAAAATTGCTTCAAAAGATAGTTCTTCATGAGTATGAACTTACTCCCAAATTAAGGGAACATCTAAATATCAAGCATTCACAGTAAACAATATCTAGTAGCTTTTAAAAATGTAATAAAGAATTTGTAGGCAAGATATTAGTTTAAGGATGAACAAAAATTGTATTAAACCAAGTCATCCAGTAACAAAAAATTATCAAAACTATTATGGGTAGAAAGATTCATTTTTTCAAATATTTTCAAATAGTGTTTGGAAAGAAAAAAAGCTATTAACATATCAAATCAGAAAAAGGATGGTGAGCTTTAACCTAAACAACCTGGTAACATTAACAAGGAGTAACCAGTGAAGGCTGAGACAGACACATTAAGGGACAGCAGCAAAGAGCTCTGCTGTACTTCATAAGACAGTGACTGCAGGCCCAGCTGGCCAACTACACTTTTGGCAGTCTTCAAACTTATATTTGACTCTTTCCTTAATCACTTTCCAATTGCAGAAAGCTAGGAGGAAGAGACAGGGTCAAAATCATGTTCTTTATCCCTAGGTTCCAGGAATCAAACAGGGACTAGACAGGCTTTCCATTCAACATCACAATTCCTCATCAGCTGCCAAAAGGAGGGAAAAAATTTTGTGCATAAACACAAGTTAGAAAATAGGTATTTTCTTCCTACCCTTTACAAAATAGCATAATATCAGGAAGAGCTGGAGAAAATTGGGAAGCACAGTAGAGGGGTACACATTCTTTTAAGTAGCAGCTATGTGAGTGCTCTCCTGGCAAGGGTTAACTACTTAATTGTTACCATCTTTTGACAGCAGTAAAATTCTGACAAGAAGGGCTGGAAATTAAAATACCTCAGCCAGCCAGGAAATTTGGTGGTTTTCCTCCCAACTGCTACTCTATACCTGATACCTATGTTCACTATAATATTATTTCTGACAGCTCTTCTCAGTCTACACAGGATGGCAGTAATGTGACCACAGTGCCAATACATACAGTTGTTAGCTCCAGTTCCACTGCTTGCTCTACTCAGGCTTTCATTCAGAAAATTAAAAAGAAATTTATTATTTCTCTGTTTTCACTCAGAATATGGAGATACCCTGAGGAGGGAAGCAGCTGAGTTCTGTAAATCCTGGGAAATAATTAGACTGTCACAGTATTAGCAAGGATCACTGTTAGTCCAAGACAATGGTGGGTCACCATTTCATCTTTGCTCAGAAAAAATTACCTTCTCCCTAAGACTTTACATCAAAAATAGTATTTCAAATTATCCCAGTGAAGCAGAGTTAGAGTGAAATATAGAAAGAGAATGGCTCAAGAGAGATAGACCTTGTAGTCTGATACTGAACAAGGCTCTTCTGCAAGCATATGCTGATTGGCCACAGGAGTTTACAACAGATTTAAGATGAAGGCTGCTACAAATAGTTCATGTATTTAACCAGAAATTAGAAACTTCCTTTTACATTCTAAGTTTAAAGATTATAAAATTAAATATAGGAAAAAAACCCAAGGCCCAACATACTTACAGGTGCTGCATAACCAAAGATCTGTACTCACCTTTCATTATGAATTACATTAGAATATCACTTATTTTTAAATTAGGCATTAGAATTTTTTTGGAAAGGTGAAGACAAGGGACATACACCATAGGAAGACATTTCATATACCTGTTCTCCTTGCCATTTTGTATCACTGAATGCCTATCAGCAGTGGTTCTTTCACTACAAACATATGTGTTGCGCCGTGTCATTGCTCCAGGGGTAGTATTATTCTACAATTAAAAAACATAGGTTTGTTATTCCCCACAGAAGGCTTTTCTGAGGTTAGTCTGCATATAATTTAAGGCTTTTTACTTTGTGCTTGTTCTACACAGCTCTAAAATTTACAATAATTAAATAACTTAATATACAAACTCCATCTAGTATTTGTAAAGATTAATGCAATCAGAAAAAATAATTCTAACAAGTTGTTCTTGTATTTCATATTGATGTCTCAAAATTAATATTCCTTAATGTTTTTAATTAAAAATGTTCTGAATTACAAATTCTGAGTATATACAGTATTCTTGTACATTGGCATAGCCTGTGTCTTTATAGCCTATTTTTGAAATACTTTACCACTTGTAGCTTGAAGAATTTCCCTTTAAGTTAAAATCATACCCTTAAACAAGATAGGAAAAGCAAAGACTTAACAAACAAATGTGGTAAAATTCAGTGGGAAGGTAAACATAGACTTTTAAATATTAAGATATTATGAAACACTAGACAGGTTTTAAAAACAGGGAAGAATAAGAGACAAATTGCAGAGAATTTTAGTAAGACATTTTTTAAAATACACATTTCAATACAAGCATAATACATAGAGGACAAGAGAACCAGGGGGACTTAAACTACAGACCTTACTTTAGAGGGGAGAAAAGAAATAGAATTACTTTGCCTCTGTCTTTACAGAGAAAGAGGGTGGAGATATGCCCAAGTTGGCGGTCAATTTTCCAGGAACGACTGAGAAGCTATAGGCAATTCACAGATAACAGAATTATACAAAGTTAGATGCAATTACTGTAGGAAAAGCAGGGTGGTCCAGACAAACATGCACCCCCAGGTCGTAGAGGAAGTAAAAGCTGGCAAGCCTTTGTATTTTTCTCTCCCCACCCCAAGAACAAAACACAGGAAACTGCAAATGATTGAAAAAGTAGAAAAAAACTTTTAAAAGTTTTCTTTAAAGAAAAGGATCACGGGGCAAAGCAGGAAGCAAAAAAGGCTATAAACTTCAAACATCACTGCTGGGGAAAGTCTTGGAGGAGGTCAGCTTAAGGGAATGACTGGTCAGCACCTGGATAAGCACGTGTTGAGTAAGGAGGGCCACTAAGAATCAGGCAGGGGACTTCATGCTCAACTAACCTTTTGGAGTTCTTTGAAGAATTATGCTATGACGGACAAGGGAAACTCAGCGGATTTTAAAAATAGCATTAAGAAAAGGTTTCGCATAAACAGTCACAGGAGAGAATCATGGCAAGATGGATTAAAAAAAAAGAAAGGAAAAACTAGTTCAAGCAGAAAAGCAGAGTAGCCAAACCTTTTTTGTTTCCAAACCTGAAATAAAACTGTTAAAGTGGAGTATTCTCAATAAATACCAAGTGCCTTAAGGCAAAATATCTGCTATCTAGGGAGTCTCAAGCAACACATTCCCTGAGCTACTTAACCTTGAAGCCATCTTGTCTAAGAGACTGCTGACCTGTTTGTTACACATCTTTTTATACAAATGTACAAATTAAAATTCAACAGTGAAGTGCACAACCTCCTGGTGTTAAAAAGTACAAAGACAGAGGATATTTTAAGTGGGCAGAACAATTAATTAAATTGTAAGATGCATGCAGCTGTCTGAAGGGTTCTCAAGTATTCTTCACTAGATATTCCTTAGGGATAAGCACATGTCAAACATCAGCAGAAGCTTTCCTGGCCCTTTCCTTGTACTTTATTCCTTATACATGCCTTGACTTCATATACATTTATTTAAAAAAAACCCACCACCAATTATTCCACTTTGACATTTATCACTGTATAAACTCCTCTCTCTTTACTAAGTCTGCCAGCAATGAAAGCTGTGCACCTACGGTGAGTTTTTGTTTATCTGCTCTTGGGCAGGACACTTTACGGAGACTTCACAAACCAGTGAAATATTGCTTATTAGTGCTTGCAGATCATTTTGTTCTGTGTTTTGAACATACTAGAGGATGAAGCACCTAAAATACCCAACACTGTTCTTCTGGTGGGAAGTAAGCACAATAATCAGTGGCTTCCTTCTTTCAACCTGCTCCCTTTGAACATGCAGTGTTAGTTTCCCTTGAGAGAACAACACATAACATTACAGTGTACTGTCATGTGGCACATCTGGAAAGACAAGACTGCAATCTCTGTGCTGGACCAGACTTTTAAAACTATGCATTTTCAGGTTTGGGAGCAGACAAGTTTTGGTATTCATATCTGAAATGAGAGGACAGCAAGGACATGCTCTCCCAACTCATTCTGAAATGCAAAGATGGAAGCATCAATATACATTTTTTCCTGTTTGACTCAGATTTCAGAGGTCAGAGGAAGAGATTAAGTACTTCAAGGTTTCAAATTTCAGTTTTGGCAAGAATAGTCTTGGTACTGGGGCCTTTACACTTTCTAGTGTATGACCTTTCACAATTCATCAAGGAAGCTCTTCAGCTGTGACTTTTTGTTCAGCCAGTCTACAGACTGTTAATCTCTGGACATGACTAAATAGCACAGGTGCACAGCACTGGAAACTGGTGTGAGCAGCACCCCATTCCCTGATGGAATGACAACTCCCAGGGTCAGGGTTAGCTGCCTAAGTTCATCTTCATGGCATCGTCTGCCTTCTCTGCAGGAGGAGCTGACACAGCACTGCACACGTTGAGACTTGTGAGCACATGCACAAGGTCCAATCTCAGCACAAAGGATGAATCTGTGGTACAGAGTCCTCCTCTCTTCCTAGAGACAGTCTTGTGTGCACTGCTCAGGCAGGCTATTTCCCATTAAGAGACACCAAGCCAAGGACTGATGAAAAACTTTCATAAAAGCTTCTGACTTAAAACATTGAACCAATCTATTTAGTTAAGAGCACTGCTATGGTATTTGGTCCTGGATGGCTTTTCAAATGTACTACCTATTCGAGTTTTCTCAAAGCTATTCTAAAGGTTCTGGGACAGCTTTATTACACCATTGAGGAAAAAATCCAAAGCTCTAAGAAACAAACAAGGAATTATTAAAACACAGATATACCGGTTCCTGCTAACTATCCAAAATCTGTAGCAGATTTCCATTATTAATTTGGTATTTGCCCAAGTAGCTTGATGATTCTTGATGCCTTCTCGTTCAGCTTGCAGAACAATTTTGTTTACCAGAGTTTAAACACTCTGTCAACTTTAGAAGTACAGCTTGGAGCCCCTCATTCCAGTCCCAGACTCAGCTATCTGCTCGCCAAGCACAACTCTTATCCTTAAGTGTAGCCTTTTACGCTTTGTTACTCAATAACAGTAGCACACATCTGACTAAGGGTCTCCAGCAAGGACTGGCTCTACTGCTTTTGCTGTTCTGTCAAAATATTAATTGTTTTTGTAAGGTATTTTTCCATCTCTTCAGTGTTTTTTCATCATACTATAGATTTCAGGACTTCAGTGCTCAGTAAAACAGAAACTCTCTTCACCTCAAACCTTTTTCAACCTCAGGACAATATGGCAACTCCTGTATTTTTTTTCCTTCTAGATGCATGCCAACATTGTAAGAAACCGAATTCCCTACTTAGCTGCAAGAAATGAGTAAAAACTCAATGCTTCCCTTCATTCCTAACAACTAGAAAGCCAAAGTTTCATCTTTGCAGTCTTTTGCAGGGGGGAGAAAAAGGAAAGGAAAAAAAAAAAAGAGTTTGAACTGTCTGGTGTGAAGAGCTATAAAGAGAGACAATTTTGAACACTAATTATTGAGTGACAACAAAAATCTGATTTCCTGTTCACCACCTGGTATCACTGCTAGTAAAAGACCTGCTGGACCAGTTGCACACTGAGTCAGGGAAGCATCACATCGTTATTAGCTGAAATTTTATTTCAGGTACACTAGTAAGAAATTTGAAATAAGCCTACTGAAATAAATCCCCAATATTTGGGAGTGGTACAGAATAGCAGGTGAAAAGATGCTGAATGTAAAGTATGTTGTAACTGTGACACAAATCTTTGGAATAAGGCACCATACAATACCAAGCGAAGTCCAATGTAGGACAAAATTTATTTGATTATCTTACCATTTTGAGATTCAATAGCTAAGAACTGTCTTTTAAGAGAAAACCAAATCTGAATGGTTTCTGAACTGATCAAGAACAAAGGGAAAACTGTGGAGGACCACAAAAATAAAAAAAGAGTCCCCCAAAATCTTGAGTTCTTGTTCACATTTGTGAGTAACAGCTGCTATAGTAGAAGACATGTTTTTCCAAGGAAACTCTTGGGCTGAAATCCTTGAGCCAAGTCACCAGTGCCACTGAGCCAACTGACAGTACAGGGCCAATAAAGTAAAACTAGTTTCATTTCACTTCTTCTGCTTCAGACTGTCCCGCAGCTCAAGAAGTTATGTTCTCATTTCTTGTAAGTAATGGTGCTAACTATTTATATGACCAAAGAACTATGACAGCTTTGTGGGATGAGTTAAAAAAAAAAAAAAGTTCTGTTGCAAGTTGAACAACTTGAACAAAAGGACTGAGAATTTTTTTCTTCTGAAAAGAAGGAAGTTTTTCAACACAAAATACCAAAGTTTTAGAAATGTTACATGACTGAAGCATTATGGGAAAACAGATTTCCAACTTTGCCTTTGAGGGAGGAACCACAAAGAACACAGGTTAAAGCCAAAATGAACAAAGGCTTTCTTTCTTTTGGCACACTGCCTACTGCTAAACCATGAACATCCACTACTTTTGCTCCTTTAAATGTTTTTTTTTTGTTGTTGTGGTTTAGAGGCAGGTGGAGGAAGCCCACAAGGACAAAAGCCAGGCACACTCCTTTTGAATACAGGCTGAAATAGATATTTGAAGAGTTTTTTGAACTACATTTCTTTGATAATCTTAACAACATAATCATGACTTAAAATTGTAATGTTTGAGGACAAAGATTGGGTGGCTGCTTATACACATTAAACTATAAAACAGGATAACAAAAATAGAGATTTCATTCTTCTGTGCAGAGGTCACAGAGGAGTGGTTGGTGATATCAGGAGTAATATAACTACCTTTTTACCTTTTACTTTTTTTTAATACCCAAATCATGTCTGTTTACCAAGAGCTACTAATGCTAATTATGAATACTGACTACTTCAAGACTATTAAGAGGTAATGTGAATAGCTGACACTGCAAGGGAAAAATACCTACATTTTCTCTTGATAAATGAAAAGTAAAATCAGCACCACCAAGAAATCACAGGTTTAACATTTTTTAATGTCTCAAAAAATTAATGGTTTTGATAAATAAACATTTCTACTTACACTAGGGGCAGCTGAACTTTTCTTACGTTCAGGAATATCAGCCTTATTGGGATTGCTGGCATTTCCAAGCATTGGGCTGGCTGGTGCAATTCCTCTTCCTGCAACAGCACTACTGCTGGATTTTCTTGACTGAATTCCTTCCTCTTTGAGGTCACTGTCTGTAGTACTAGTCTGGCTTCTTTTAGGATATGCCACTACTGAGGGGATGGATGGTCCAGCTTAAAAAACAAACAAAAGAAACAGGAAAAGGATTTTTCTTCTCAGAAGTTCAGTAACTATTTTTTATCACAATGGAAATGTATTCACACATGAGAACCAACACAGTTATCACTGGGAACCAGAACTGCAAAAAAGATAATTAAATTATTGAAATAGATGTATTTCAGGCGACAGTAGAATATTGTGGAAAAACAAAAACAAAGGTGAAGGTACAACTTGATTTCCATGAAAGTTCCAAGAATTTCATTAAGGTTTCTCATTTGGCTTGCTAGGAAAATGCTTTAGAGACATCTTAAAGATACTTAACAAGTAACTGACTCATTCAAACCAGACCATCTCTCATTAGCACAGTGCTGCCAAGAGCTGTTCAAGCCAATTTCCTGAGCAGGCAGCTGGTGACACAACCCTGGGGCAGCACTGATGGCTGCTGGTCTGTGCTCCTGCAGAAGTGGCAGTGGTTCACCACCAGCCTCCCCACGTGTGCCAGGACAGACAACTGCTCTGACACTGGAGAATCAGGAAGCCCCTTCAACAGTGCCAAGCTCCCTCTGGCTGCAACAGCCTCCTGGACACCAGGTAAAGCCTGTGGGGTGTCTCAGGATGGTGTTTTCTGACCTCTCACACCTCTGAAGGGGATATGGCAAGTTACATCAACTTCTTAGTTAAATGTTTTAATAAGAATTAATCAAAAAGTGTATGTATGCATATACACACATATAAAGGACACATAAACATATAAAGATAGAAATGAAATACATAAACATATAAATACATAATATGTAGCTAAAAATGTTTTACAAGTATCAAAACCCCCATAACTGGCATCCCCAGGACTCCCAAGGAAAGCAACCTCTGAATGCAGAGAATGTAGGCCTAAACAGGGATTCCTTTCATGAGTTAAGTGTCTGAGCAGGAGGAAGTTTAAGACATTTAGAAAATCCTAATCTACTATATTGCACTTTCATTAAGCAGAAGAGTTTTTAAGTTTGTCAGACTCATTGTTCTTTAGAAACTGAATTCCTGGGGGACAACCAAATGACACTACCCTCAGGAAACAGGAAACCAGAAATATTGGCAAACTGACATTTCTTCAAGTTTTAGACAGAAGCTGACCTACTAGTGTCAAAAGAAAACAAAAGCTGAACAGACATACAAGAGCATGGGGGAGGAGTGCTGTGCTTTTCATGAAAAAGGGGGTTGCAACATTCTCTTCAATTTGTGCAACAAGATTTTGCCAGCACAGTCAGGAATATAAGGGACAAGAGAAGGCAGAACGAGAATTAAGTTGGTGTATTCAGTGTTCCTCTAAAAGCTCTTTTGAAGGCTTTTAAACAAAACTAATTTAAAAAATCAGTTATTCACCAAAATATTTAATCACAATGCTGTGAACTATGCTGTTGTCATGCTCCTTACACTTGGGGGATGGAGACAAATCCAGAACCGAGCAGAACTGGAAGTCACTGTACTCTGCAAGGCTGAAAATGAGAAATGCTCACCGTGATCACTGTACCGCCGCTGCTTCTGGCTAGAAGATATGCTTCTCTGAACTTTGTGATGAGGAGATTGTCCAGTGCTATTGTTCAGATCACTACTTGGCCTAACTTTGGCAAGTGAAAGATTGCTGCTGGAGCTTGAATCACTTGCATCCAACTACAATACAAACGAGAGTATTAAAACAAAAAGTTCAGACAAAACAAATTAAAACATGCACCATGTTCTGGGAGCAAGAACAGGGAGGTGGAAGATGACCAAGAGCAGCTTACTGATGCTGAGCCCTTTCAGCATTGTATGGAAAGGTAATCTACAATGCAAGAACTTTTTCAAGTTGGTCAGTCCTGCTCCTTGTCTCTCTTAAAATAGTTACAGCTGGCACATTCACACCTGAGCTCCTAGACTAGCCAGGACAGAAACTGCTGAGCAAACAGGGCAGTTCTGGAGAGCCTAAAGGCAAGAGTTTACTGGCTCAAAATCAGTTGAGAACAAATCTGCTTAATTTGGATTGCTTATGAGTAGAACATGACTTTAAGCACAATGGATTTTTGTGCAGGAATGCAACGCCTACAGTAACTGACTTAATTTCTTCTTCTAACTCTGCTAAGGACACTTTCTGATTTGCTTCTTTGCAGTTTGAAGAATGGTACTTACCTCTGATGACTTCCTTCCTAGGAGTAAGTATGTAGCTGTGATTTCATCATACTTCATTTTACTAAGGGATTCTTGAATTTCTTCTTGAGAATATCCCATTCCTACCATAATATCTAAAACCAAGCAGACATTCTGTAAGTAACTGAAACTCTGATGTTAAGGCTGGCTGAGTGTTCAAGAGAAAGGATGGAACATCTAAAGCATTAAACAAGAATTCTTAATTTTGAGAACATAAACCTGATCAAGTATCAGTTTTAAAGGATTAGTTACTTTTTCCTAATGTCAAACAAATACAGAGTGGTGGTGGAGAAAAAAAAAAACAACCAACCCTCCCACACCATGCAAACAGTATTGTGGTCCTGGAAAGTACTCAATTACCTATTCTTTTCTGGTCCGAGATGTCTAGTTCTGGTTCAACAAAAGGTTTAAGCTCATCCTCCTCATGCCCTGCATTGATCCACCTGTCCTTCATAATTTGCTATGAAAAAAAAAAAAAAAGGTTTGTTAGTACAGTACACTTAGAAGCAAAGAAAACAACCTGTGGGAAGAACAACTTCTTTATCCAATGAACACTAAGGTCTTTCCTAGTTTTTATTCTCCAGAACATTTCCAGCACCTATTGCTTTGCTCCAGTGAGAAGAATCAGCTGTGCACATCAAGCCAAGCTTCTCCCCAGTCAGCTGTATTCCAACTCACAGGTGAGAGCCAAAAGCCTGCAATACACACCAGGAGCAGTGTGACAACTTTGACGTGTCTTGGAATTCCAAGCTCCACCAACAGAAGTCCATGGAAGCCCTGTTTTGGTCTTTTCCTCCATGAGGGTACAAAAGGCAGGTAAAAGGCAACTACAACAGCCAATACCTCCAGTTTACAACTGAAAATGTGGAAAACAATGTGGTGGATCATCCATTAATGCAGGAATCCACAAGCTCACCACCAAGAGAAGTTATATGACATAGAAAGTGTAGGGACACATTGATTTTGAAAGTAACTGGAGTCAGGTGTATTACAACCCCAGTAAACAGTATCTTTGAAGACTCATGTGCTTTCATCAACAACCCCAAAACCCAAATATGCATAGGAATAGTATGGAAATAATGAGTTACAGCTCAAAAATGCAGTATGCAAAGCATGTTGAGCCTTCTGATGCACCTCATTTGTGCAATTACCTCAAGAGTGCCTCTTTTTGTTGGGTTTAGCACCAGGAAACGTTTGAGGAGGTTTTCACAGTCTGTGGACATGTAGAAAGGAATCCTGTATTTTCCCCTTAGCACTCTTTCTCTAAGTTCCTTGGAAACAGAACAAGAACAGACAGAAAGTTGTAAGCAACAAGCCACTTATAATATTAGATAAAATATTAACTAAACATGTCCAGCATAGTCTACCTTTAAATTCTGTCCATCGAAGGGAAGAGATCCACTCACAAGAGTATAAAGAATAACACCTAAACTCCAAACATCTACTTCAGGTCCATCATATTTCTTCCCTTGAAAGAGCTCTGGAGCAGCATATGGTGGGCTGCCACAAAAGGTGTCCAGTTTATTTCCAACTGTAAACTCATTGCTAAAACCAAAGTCAGCTATTTTAATGTTCATATCTGCATCTAGCAATAGATTTTCAGCCTGGAAGAGAAAGAATGGTTTGTAGATGAATAAAACACTTGATTTAGAATGCTATTGGCTGCTTTTACTCATTCTTAAAAGGCAAGAAGCTGAAATACGCATTAACATTCCCTTCCTTGCAAGATCTTTAGGTGTGCTTTAGTCAGTCATTAGCATAACCCGTTTTAAAAATGTCTGTACAATTGCTTCAGACTATGGGAGCTGTTTCACTGCCTGAAAACATGTTACCATCTGTTTTTCTCTACAAAAACGTACCTTACATTTTGATCTATCCAGGTGAAAATAAGATATAGTCTCACTATCCATACTTGATAGCATGTGGTATTTTTGCAATAGTTTGGCAATAAACATAACCTGTAAAGGTTTTTCACGTGCACCTTTTTTTTAGTGGTGGTATTGTTTTTTGCTTTTTATAAGTTACAAAGCTATGACAAGTTGAACAAACTACGTAGCAGTACTATTAATATAAAAGGCACAGTTTAAAGAAGAGATATGCTGTTTCATGCCAAGCTACAAAGAAGCCATACTTCAGTTTCATTATCACTACTGGTAATTCATTCTGTTCAACATCAATTCTTGTCATATTGCTACCAAACTACCACTTAAAAAAAAAAATAAAAAGCTTTCTCAGCTAACACTGACCTGCATCAGATCTGAATGTGACCGCTGGGGGAGAGGTTATCTTTCAGCAGCCATTAAATGTTTGCATTTAAAAGCCTTATAAATCCTCTTCCTTTTATTTAAAATGGTTCTAAGCTGCAAATATTTCTCAAGACTCGCTATAACATATGTAAATAAATAAATAAATAAATCAGAAAGCTCAGTATAAACTGTATTTTATAAACAATGAAGGTCACACCCACAGGTACAGAAGCTGACACCCATAACACTGCACACACACATTTTCCTACTCACCTTGAGATCTCTATGAACAATATGCTTTTGATGGCAATACTGCACTGCAGATACTATCTGGATAGAAAACAAGCCAAATTATGTAAGTGACATCTCAAAAAAGCAGGAGCTTTAATCAAGGATTTCAACATTTATTACTGAAGTTGATATGAAGTTATCCAGTCAGAGCTACATAACCAACTCCTACAGTGCCCAGTATATTTGGGAAAAAGCTGCTGAATAACTTCAATGTTATTTGATCTATTTGCCTTCTCCTATACTTGAACAAGGATTTTGTTTTTCCTGTGGGGCTAATTATAGACCAGTAGAAGCAACGACTTTCAGAAAGGTTACTGAAGTATTTCCATTCCAATACTGTATACAGCTATAAAAGCTTTCCCCCTAGACTGAGGTTTTCCAGGCCCTCTCCAAAGGTGATTTTTCATGCCATGCCAGAGAGAAAAGGGTAAGAAATGGGCTTTGGTTACTTGAGAAACTACTGGGAAACAGCTTGTTTGTCAAAATTTATGCAATGAGAAGCAACTATGCATCTGACAGAGGTCTGCTGTCTAAGTGCATATGGTTTATTGTATTTTGTGTACCATAGCAAGTTCAATGGAAAAACTGTCTTATGTCTCTCAAGCATAATGGAATAATTTCTTCCATGATAATTTCCAAATATCATAAAGTTTTTCCTGCTTTATATAGCAAACCATATAAGCTGTTTACAGAGTGCAGTGTCATAGTACATTGCTTCTTAGAGTCATAAGCACTACTTCAGAACTTCACATGTATGGAAAAGCTGGATAAAGTAATATTCTTACATGACCACAAATGCAGTCAAACACATTTTGTCATGTATGCATGGTCAGAATTGAGGCAGATGTTATGACTTCTTAAAATAAGGGGAAGTGCACATAAAAATAGTAACTCCATTTCAATAAATATATTTTCAGTCTTCATTCCAGAGTAAGAAGGCTTCCACAGCAGAAAGATGAGGTAGCATTACTGTTACAAGAAAACTCCTGATCAGATCACCAGTTTCATGTAAGGATCCCCTGTACTGGTACAGGAGCAAGGGCTCTCTCCTTCAGCATTTAGAGCACATGAAAGGTGTTGGTAGGATCTTGGTAGGTCAAATAACTGATGCACCAGTAAGTTTTGTATTTGAAACTTAAGCACCAAAGTGATCTTTGTGCCCTGTGATATTGAATCACTCACATGCAAAATGTCACCTTAGAAAGCAGACAGTGGAAAGTTGAAGTGCTATTTCCATTCCCTACACCTTCCTTCTGGTTTTGCTTTTTCCTTTATGTACTGGTTCCCTCTTTCAGACTCCAAGTTCAGCCTTTTTCAGTTACTGAAACTGCCAAAGTGCTCCCATGCCAACACATGTCCCATCCTTTTGGTTTCCCTTCCTTTTCTCTCTGCTACCATTACCTCAGCACCAGTTACAAGCTCACCCTGCAGTGGCTTCCAGTGCTGACAGCATGACAAACACCTCAGGGTTTATTCAGGATTGCAGGGACAGCACCATCACCACTCACTCCTGAACTGCTTTACTGTGACTGCCTAAGAGCAGAAGGCTGAGCAGATGATCAATCAGTAGCTTCCTTTGGAGATGCTTTTGAACTCCTCTGCATTGCAACAGGATGGCACAGAGACTGCAGAAGTGATTCCAATCCACGTGAAGTGAAATAATGAAATGTGTAGGACATTAATAATTGAAGAACATAACTGAATGAAAAACAGCAGAAAGCATGGCTGCTCCAGACTGAAACCCTTGTCTTCCAACTCCCATCACTGTTTCCATTGACAGCTCCCTCACTTCCTCACCTTCTTGTGTGAGGAATTTTCTGACACTTGGCAGGTGAAGAGGGGAAAAAACATCTGAGCTTTTCGCTGGCAGTAACAATTGGAACATTGAAAAAATTTTATAAAGAGTGATTTTAAAAATCTGTATAAATACAGGTTTTGAAGGAGAAGGTCTCTCTAGGCAGAACCATTCTCTAAAAGGATTAAATGACAAAAGGATGAATGACCTCTCAAGGCCCCTTCCACAATGCCAAGAGCACTCTGTTGCTTTACTTGAACACCCCAATAAGATGTATTTTGTGGATTTTATAATTTTATAAGATCTATCCTAACATCTACCAACATTAAGAACTCTAAATTGCTTCAGCAGGGAAACAGTGAGAAGACTGAAGAAGGCCAGATCTTATTGCTTGCAGAAAAGAGAGGGGATTAATACACAGAAATGTAAGGAGATTTGCTGCTTGCATCAGATTTTTCTGTGGAAAAAGGATGAAACTGAACCAGAACTGCCTGGAAGTCTGTAATGGGGAAGAAGAATTAAGGTGACATTAAGAATGCAAAACATTCTCAATTTGAATTTCTCACACATGGCTACACAAAAGGATTTTGAAATGGAAAACTCTATAGCACAGTTGTATTCTTAGACTTTGTACCTTTTCTGTGTTCCTTGTCAAGTGCAACTGAAATAATATGATTACTGTCTTTTACATTCTATTTTCCTGCTAAAAACCTTACATACGTTTAACAAACTGGACTAAAAAATAGTTCCTTTTTATCTTTAACAAGCAAAGGGAGAATTACCAAATTCTGCTCTTTGCCTGCTAGAAAGGAAATGTCTCCTCAGACAAAACACAAGTGTTTGATCCAGAAATCACATTTACTGAAAGAAGAAACATGATCTGAAAACAAGATATAATACAACCTATTGTAAGAACTAATCTCAATACCATGGCACAACTGTTTCTTCAGTTTAGAAAGAGCCACTGTCTGCTAAAACAGTTAACAAATTTTAAAAAAATAAGACTATTATGTCATAAGTCTCTATCTAACAGAGAACAGCTGCACTGCATCAGATAAAAGGTCTGCAGAGTGCATTCTTCCTCCAACAATGACCAAAAGCAATACAAAGCTATTCCAGGACTACAGTAAGGTGAAATGAATAGTTTCATGATCTGTGAACTCAGCAAGATCTAGTTTCCTTATTTCCTTTGACACTTTCCCCCAGCCTGAGCTTTAGCACCTAATAAAATGCCAAGCTCTGATCAAAGTTACCTGACTTTCATCCAGCATGAATGCTTTTCTCTCTAGCTAAGCCCAATCAGCTCGTGCTGCAGTTTCTCTCCTCTGCTTATTTCTAGGCTTCTCTCTTTTTTCCCAGGAACTGAGGCTTTTGAAGCTTTCAAGAACCTCCTTTCTTTGAGATCAAGGTCCTTTAAAACTGGTTGAGCTCAGCAGCCAGGAAATCAGCTGTTGGGGGAGGACAGAGCACAGCTGTCTGCACCAGCAGACTTCCCTGAAAAAACTGAAAAGTGTATCCCAGTGTATACAAGTGAGGCCATCTATATGTCTTTATAAACAGCACTTATTCTACTGAAATATGAAAAAACCCCAACAAATCAACTCAAAAAATCATCAGGCTGAGAGTACATAAACCAAATTCTTGACGGGTCAAATACGCAGCTCAGCAGGGAACTCCCTTTCAAATTCTTTTCCTCCACACTTCTTTTTGAAAATGAAGCTACATATATCCTGTACTACCCACATTATCCTATAAAATTAAGCACTAAGTGTACCTGTAAAACATGTTTGACCTGTTTCTGTAAATTTTTACTTAAAAGGGAGTAAAATTGTTAGAAAAAATAGGTATTTATTGAAGAAACATGTACTTTAAATGTAATTACTGCAAGATCTTTTTCCATTAGCTCCTGATGAAAGAAATTGAGGACTGAGAGCAAATATCAGTAAAAGTTTCCAATATTCACATCTGAGAGAGAACAGTCAATCCTCTCAAGTTACTCTGAAGCTCTTCAAGTGACATTACAAAGGCAACAGCCAGGGATTTAGAAGAGATGGCTGAAGTGGGAGTGACTGTTTCACATCCCACCACTTCTACTCCAAACACAGCAAAGAAGCATAAACCAGAAACCTTCAATCACAAAGGAAAACTACCTACCAGAATATAAAAGTGAAGGCAGCAGCTTTAAAAAGTCATGTAAGACTTTGTTGAAGAATAAGAAAAGTTTTCCTTACTGTCAAGCTGTATAACTCCAGTAATCACAAATGACTTCTGGGGAGATGAAGTCTACAGCTGCTTTTGGGATGTTTTGTTTGTTTGGTGATGGTGGTTTTGGTGTGGGTTTTTTTCCCCAAAAAGATTAAAAAGAGTAAATACAAGATTTAATAAGATGAGAGAAAACAAAGCAAAATCATTAATCTGGAAGTCTCATATCTTACATCAAATTTCTTTTATGTATGACTATGCTTAAGAAGTGAAACCATCAGAGCCTCCCCTTCCAACACAGAAACTGACTGACACATCACTGCTATGATCCAGCAGTTCAAAACCCTACATATCATTCAGAAAAACACTCCTGTCTCTACTCATTATTTTCAAACACCATTAAGCTGGAGCAGAATTTTGACATTTATTACTTTTCACAACATTACCGAGGCTATCCAAGTGACCAAAAGGAATAGGCATTTACAAATTTCAGCACAAGAGCAGAAAACAAGTGTGTAAGACTGGTCAGATCTGAAACTCCAGATGCTACAAAAGCAGACATTTGGATTTAAATTAGTTATGGAAAAATATCTGGTTATGTTCAGTACTGCTTGACTGTAGAATGGAAATGCTTTTTGCAGATCAATGAAATTCCAACATCTTGGCAGCGCTAGCTTATTAATCATAAAGAAAGAAAAACTAACAAGTCTAGACATTATTCTTCTGTGACTTTTTAGAACAACTATTAAACAGTATCTTCTCATAAGCAGATGAATGTGAATGGATCCCTCCTACATGCACTGTCTGCATTTTGAAACTGGCCTGTTAGTAGCCTGCTACATTTGAACAACTTCCAAAATGTTACAGAGCTGCTGAGCTAAGGACATATGAAATCAGTCCAGAGGAAATGCATTTTGGAATGGAATACACTTCCAAACCAAGCAGTCTCTGTGCTCTGGCACCCTTGGACACCCTGGCACTCAGCACTAAGGAAACCAGCACCACTGAACAGACTACTGACTCCTTCAAAGTACTGCTGTGACACAAGCTTTTTCTTACTCAGAGCTACAAGCCCACAACATGCTGAACACTGCTCTAAGTCAAATGCAAAGGACAGCTGTTTTACTCATTTCAGCATTAAAAACAGGGGTGCGGGGAAAGCTGACATACAGGAATGTTATACATACCTGTCTAAATTTAGCTCTAGCCTCCTTTTCCTTCATTCTTCCATGTGCAACCAGATAGTCAAACACCTCCCCTACGATTCAAAAACAAGATACATAAATGCCAATTTCAGAATGCAGAGATTCTTCTCCAGCAGTTGCCCACAGCAGCTTCACTGGAATTACTGTACTTCAAGTTTATGATTACAGGACAGCTCAAAAGAACAAGGCACAACTGCTGTGCAATTTACTACACCATCATCTCTTTTACAAGAAAATAATGAGTGACTAGATATACACAAAGGAAACCATTTCCTTCCAATTACTTAGGATAGAAACTGAGCAGCATACTTCTGTTTTGTAAACAAAGATGACATCTACCCCTTCACAGACTTTCTCATAAGAGTTTCTTTTGCTTCAGAAAAAGGAAAAGTTTCATATATGAGAACAGTTGATGATATTTTTAAATGCCATCATACCAACACTAGAATTTTAATTTGTGCATGTGTATAAAATGGTTCTAAACAAAATAAAAAACCTTAGCTTTAACCTAGGCTTGGAAGAGGTACCCACAAGGAGGGCCACAAGACTGACAACAGCAGGACACACTGATCCTCACACAACCATCATACCTGTAAAATACACTGAACAAGGCCACTGTTGTACAGCTGTGGATGACTAAAGATTACTGAAGATCTACTGTGTTTCAGTTTTTCCCCTCTTTGATCAATACAGTCATTTTAGAGCACGTTAATACAGACTACAGTGTTTGAGCTTTAGGTGCAGGCCACTGGCCAATGAAACACTGACATGCTTGTGAAAGCATGGGAGATTTTCTTTACTAGAAACCAACAGTCATGTACATAAGAACTACTAACACAGAATAGTAACACAGTTTTAAAAAATCCTCACTCGTATACAAAAACCATAAAAACTTCAGAAGTGGTTCAAATATTTAAACATTCCCTACTGAGCATGGAAAGATGGTTTTGTAGACAGCCACCTCAAAAGGGAAGAGCTGAGTAATACCATAATTTTTTTTTTTTTTAACTCCACCAGATTGCAATAAAAAAAGGAGTCACATTGCAGGAAAAGCAACCACTGAGCTATCTCAGGGAATGTCAGGACTACCCATAAAATAGTCTTCCCGTTGCAGTGTATTCTTTAATACTCAACTCACAATACTCTCCCAGCTGTAGTTCACAGCATTTCTTAAAAACCCTTGAAGCAGCAAACCTGAACACTTCCTCATAATTCAGGGAAAAAGACACCAGGGAAAGAATTATCCCAAATGCATGTGAAGTGTTGCAGCTGCAGCAATCATGCCTTTCATCCTGCAGCCAGAGTTCATGTGCATCAGGATGACCTCTACCTTGATAAAGAGGAAACAGGGAAACTGATGCCTGCCAATGTGATTACCAGCCACTCCTGTCTTGCACAGCATGGCTCATCAAAAGGTACTGCTCTTGGCCTTTAGACCACTGCAGTACTTACCTCTTCCTTATCACCCTAGGAAAGGTTCTCACTCCTTCAGAGAACCACTGGCCTTTCTACCTCGTAGAAGCCAATCACTAGATGGCAATAAGACTTCACTTTTAAGTCTAGTGCTATCAAACTACACAGAGATGTCTCCCCAAACACCTGTACTAGTCAATTTTTTAATGTTATAATACCCATTCTGTTCCTGTTTAAGCAAACTTTGGCTCAGCATTTAGGAAGCTGCTGGAAGAAAATACAGGTGGGTAGAGAATCTTGCTTTATTTGTAGCAATTGATTAAACTTCACATAATCTAATGTAAGAGTCTGAATTCAATGCTGATTTTCTCTGAAAAAAGTCTACCTCCTTCCTAACCCTAAAGAAAAGCCTGAACTGGTTGAAATTCCCAGATGCTGGTGCTCAAGGGTCACACTGACAAACTGAATGATATTAAGTTCTAGCCAGCAAGGAGTAACTTAAGCCTGAATACCTTAATTCAGGCTATGGTGAAAATATCTGACACTGTACAATGTGCATTTTTCCATCTCCTCTAGAATCAGGAAAAGCATTTAAGCTTCTTCTAAAATGGCAGAAGGCTAAACCTAACAATTCGTGACAGTAGAAGGTCTGTGATTAAGATACGTAAGATGTCATCAACATCTAAAAACAGAAGTTGCAATGCTCATGCTTTTGAAAGCAACAATTAAAGAAACACAGAAATGTTTCATCTGAACATGATTTTACCAAATATCTTATACAAAATAGGACATCAGAGGTAGGGAACTGAATACAGTAAACTGAGAACATTAGTATTTGTTATGGGCAGGAACAATCATTGGCCAAGGTAAGACTAAATTATTTTGAGTTGTGAAAAAAAAGCAAATGTTACTAAGTTGTAGTCAATTTAGAAGCTGGTTTTACAAGTTACATTTATTATTTATGTTGACCAAACAAGTCCCTGTGAATATTAGATTTTGCTTAATATTTTACATTACCTTGACATAAATATTTGCTGAAAAAGAAAGCAAAACTTTCAAGAAAACAAGTGCTTTCTCTCACCTGGCAATTTGATTACATGTGTCACTGCAGCATAAAGGTACTTACCCCCACTTGCATATTCCATTATTAAATAGAGAGTTTTTTCAGTTTCAATGACTTCAAATAGCTTCACTAGAAAAGAAAGACATTTAGTCATCAGTTAACTAGCTTTAGAAACATTATGTTAACACCCCACAGAATTCTGTGAGGGAAATACCCAAACTGTTTGCCTGCCACTATCAGACTATTTATTCTAGAGAAGCTTTCTGTCCAATGTTCTTAAGTAGAAAATACTGTAACACATTTGGTCAACTCATACAGAACAACATGTTCTCAAGAAACAATACTTTGCTTCTTTTACAGGAACATATAACTAAACTAAGCAGAACATGCACAGATTTGAGCAACAGCCACTCATGTGCACTGAACTGACACGTGGTGACAAATCAGTTACCAGTCTGCTGACAGTCCCATAGGAGTACCACATCATTTAAATGTACAAACTTGAAAAAATTCTTGACCACTTCTTGGTTTTGGTGTATATGCTAATTTTTAATGAGAGCCTGAATTCAGTCAGAAATCAATACTATACTCAAAAGGAGCAAATTTATCAGTTAGCTATGCAAATAACAGTTCTGTGCAAAGGGATCACAATGTTTATTTTATTTTTTTAAATACACAGTTCTGAAATAGCATTTATTACTGCTATCTTAGAATAAATTCACACTCCAGTGCAAAATAATCTTTTAACCTCATGCCAAAACAATCTTAACTGAAAAAGCTGAAATTTCTCTAGAGTTGGAAATTATTTGAAAAAAACAAGATACCTATATTTGGATGATTTAAGATCTTCATTATTCTTACTTCTCTAAAGAGCTGAAATGAACATAAAACGTGAAATAAGTTAATGAAATCACTAATAAACAACCATTCTCCTTAAAGACTGATGACTTTGATATAGTCATTTAAACACATAGGGCAACATTATTAAACATTATCAATTAAGTTCATGAAATAAGCATTTATGGAAGGGAAGAGTTAAATGCCTACTTAACATCCCTCCCAAACAAATCAACCCTCAAAAACCTGAAAACACCCAGGAAGAACTCTAGACAGCTCAGGAAAGAAGTCACCTTAGCTCTAGGGTTTGCAGACTTTTGGGGTCAGAAGAGCATTGAGAGCCCACGAAGCTTCCTGCTGACCTGTACATCTCACACATCTCTCACTCCCTTCACAAGAAGTACAGCTCCAAATTTTTTTGAATCCCCACCAAAAGACCTTTAGAAGTCTACTGAAGTATATTGCTGGTATGAATTCAGCATTCTTCAGTACATTGTTAAAGCCCAAGAATTACTGTGCTACGACAGCAGCTCACAGGTGAAAAAATCAGCTGTTTATATTGTACAAAAAGCATGTTATCCAACTACACCAGCAAGGAGCAAGTTGTAAGGAGAGAAGGGAAGACAAGGCCACCTCTCAGCCCTTCAGAAGTATTGCTGCAAGGCAACTGAGGCACAGCAGTCCTGGGTCTGGCAGCACAGCTGCCCTGCCTGACTGCAGGCACGCCTGAGCTGCCCGGGCAGCGCAGCACGCTGAGCGCTCCAACCAAAGGCAACAGGGCAGAACACAAAGCGTGTTCTCCTGACCCCATCGTGCTGCCGCTGTTAACCCCGACTGACACACAAGGCGCAGGAATTATTTAACAGAAAAATCACAGAAAACACACAGCTTCCCCATATAAAAGCACTATATCTCTAGCCCACCCCAGCAGGATGGTGGTGACGGACAACTGCCCATTTCAAGCTGCAGGATGACATTATACCCCCTGCCCTAAATCCAGAGGTAGTGTACTGATTGTAAGGATACTGTCATGTTTCATGTCCTGTCTGTCCCTCCCCCACTGCCAAGACTCTGTGAAGAGGGCTTTGCTTGAGTATCTATTTCTGAAGATTTCAACTTTGCCTGTCACACAGAGCAAACTCTGTCCTTCTGCAACTTAATGAAAATATAGAGTGACATTCAACAAATAGAAATAAAAGCAAAGTCATGACTGAACAGTTGTAATTATTTTCACTTCCCAAAACACTTCTGCAAAAGACTATTGTAAGATATACATAAATTCATAACCATTATGCTAAAAATACTATAGGTGATGTTTCTGCACTATAAAACATTGCTTTGAACAAAGCTGGTAAATAGCATATTAATTAAAAGCAGTTCCAAGATAAAATATTATTACAAAAAACTTGAAGCACAAATATTCTTATATTCAGAAAACCAACGAATTCGCTTTTTATGTACTACCCTACATGGCAGTCAAGTGTGTAGCTGCTCTCCCTCTGCAGCTAACCCATGCCAGCCCAAGACTCCAGAGAGCTGATGTTCTTCAGTGCCAGTTATTTTCTAACAGCATGCTTCAAAAAGTGGGAGTAATCATGAGGTTTTATTAGAAAACTAACACAAATTTCTACACGAATATCAGTAACCTAACATCATATTGAACTTCAAGAGACTGAAGCAGAATAGAAGTCCACAGCTCCAAGTGAATGCAGACATAGGAAAAAACCCAAGAGTTTTGTAAATTCAGGATAGGGATAACAGCATTGTTAATTATAGCAAGGAAAAAACGTGCTGCTGGAAGATTTGGCTTAGGACAGATTTCAGATAAAGTGAAGAAATTTGGTATGTCGACACATATTAGTAACAATTCAAAAACTTGTAGGTGCATTTACTCAATAAAAGTAAAGAAAAGGTAAGAAAAAAGTAAAGAAAAGAAACTTTGTAATTAAAAAAAAAAAAAAGTGAAACATTAGAAACAAACAGAAAACAACCAAAGAGTCAACAAAACAAAATCCTTGTGCCTTTGTGATTTTTAATACAAGAAAATGCAAGGGGTGGGTTTTAAACTAATCAATAAGACAAATTCGCAAGTTGGAGACCAGCTGTTCTAACCATTCTCTGCTTTCTGATATTTCAGAATCACAGAATTTCTGCAAATGCCAACATCTGGGGAGCAATCCTCACTGCACTGCCCAGGAGAACTTCTCCCTGCTACAGCACCAGCTGGGACTGGCACAATACCTGAACAGAGAAAAAACATTTTTCCAAATGCTTTTAATTATCTTGTTATCCAGGTCTGTGCCTGACACTTTGCTAGATGACAAGCTGCTTAAATGAAATAACGATTGATCGATCAAGTAAATTATTGGCCATGCAAAATAGTTTCAAAATCTCTGTGCACACATTTTCTTTATCCTCTAGAGAGGTAAAACTGCCTTCCTTTTTTAAATTATGTTATTTCTGAAGCTTTTTCATATGTAATCAGACAAAGTAGACTACATCATCTGTCTCTTATCATCAGGAATTTAAAAGCAGTTGAATCTATAGCGATTTTTTCTTGCTTTTCATTAATTTCAGCTAAACTGGCATATAACATATTCTGAATACTCCATTAATATTTTTAATCACAGCTTATATAACTGATAGCCTCTTATCAATTTTTACAATTTTGAAGAAAGTTTGCTTAATTCACCCTCAATTGGTATCTGATATCTTCCACCCCCAATACCCAGATAAAGCCTACTGGGTCAGACTCTCACCAAAACACTCCACTTTTGTAGTCCATAAAATGACTACTCTGCTTTACTAACCTGAATGAATCATGTCAAAAAGCAGCTTCTACTTCATGAGCCATTTGTTCAAGTGGGTAACTAGGAACAAGCTCTTTTAAAAAACTACTATTTCTGCCTCAGAGGAAATTAAAAATAAAAATACTTGAGAATAGGGTACAACACCACCAAACTGTAATTGTAGTTAGATAAATGCACTTTAGATTGTACACCCTTAGTCAGTTTATCTGTTATATGCTGCATTTTGACACAGATGGGGATATCTGCAAATGCCTGACATTGTAATATGTATTACAGTCTGTTTCTGATAGAGGGATAAAATGTACATCATACAAATTTCCCAAAGTATCCTGGATAAAGGTTTTACAGATTTCATTCCCCCAAAATATTACGTGCATCAGCTTCTAGGAAATGATGTAGTAACTATCATCACACAATAAAATTCACTGCAAACAGCCAGGTATGATAAAACCTCACATCTCTGAGGTTTCCTGCCCACAGGAACACAGAACAAGTTGTAATATCAGGAAAAGTAATATGAAGGTTCTCAATACAGAAAATTATTTTCTTAGTATTAGGAAATTATTTGTCATAATGAAACTATGAGGGCAGACAAACAACTGAAAACAGTTCTCATCAGTTTAATTTCTAATACTGAGATCCAAAGCTACTCCCAGCTTGTTGAACAGCTCATTTTCCATCAACAGGAGCTCTACAAACGTTTCCAGGCAAAGACAAACATCCTTAGTCTGCCAAACAAATGGCTTTCAGCTTTGTTGTGGTCTGGTCCTTTGAGTGTAAGCCATGTCAGATACAGGAAAAGAATGCCATTTAATTAATACTGTGAGCCAAAGTACTGAATAAAAAAATCCCAAAGAACCAGCAATGGAAGCTGGTTCTTTTAGGCTAACTCTCTTTGAACACAGCAAAAGACAGACTAGAAGTGCTCCCACAGTAGCTATTACATGATGGTAACAAATATTTTTAAAAATACTGAAAAAGTTTGCTACCAACCTCTCCTGGTCACCTTCTCCCTTAAAGGAGGAGGCTTTTCTCAGGATGTTGTCCCAAGGCAGCTCAAGCCTGACCTGGTATTAGGATTCTCCTGGTAACTGCTCACTGAAATGTGTCTTACATCTAATAAAGAGCCTCAAGCAAAAAGCCTTTACACAATACAATTTTGCTTCAAACTAAGCACAACTTGAAAACAGAAAGGGATACTCACTACAAAAAGAAAAGTCTGAGCATTTGAAATTCTTTCCCTTTTCTTGCAGTTCTTAAAACACTGGTTGACCCATAGTCAGAAAGGACATGAGCCATGTTAAAATTGTTGTTCAAGAACACTTAAATGCTTTAACAATAAGTATTGACCAAGTAAGTGGCAAAACATCTGCACATAATGAACAAAAACATTTGGCTGAGGAGCCAAGTTCTAAAACAGGAAAATGAGAAGTGATTTAGTGCTATTACATGAGCTTGCTAAAAAACCCCTTACATATAATGGCATTGGTAACTCAAAAGAAAAAAAAATCAAACTATTTTATTTTTTTGTCTAGGAGGAAGTGAACTCTGTAGCATCAGCACTTGTTTGCAGTGAGCCAAACATCCACTGGAATTGCATACACAAGTCCATTTGTGGACAACAGTGATTATGACTAACACCACCAGCATGGGAAAAAAACACTAAGAATTCCTTTTTCTTTCAAAGCAGGGAAGTACCAGTTACAGCTTCCTCCTCACTAGGCAAGAGCAGCAGAGCAGTAATTAGGTCCTAAAACAACAGTGAGGAGTAGCTGCATGTGGCTGCCACAGAACTTCCTCAGCGGCAGACAAGAAACCCAACCCTTCTGCTGCTGAGGATCAGCATGGAGCTGTCAGGGCTGCAGCGAGGGCATACCAAGAATTACTGCTCTGGAAAGCAAAGCAAGTCCTTAACAAGGTTAACTTCTTCCTGGCAGCTGAACTATCGATGTGCAAGATGGAACATAAAGAAATCAGAACTGGCAGCCCTTAATCACCATTTGTTTCCCCACCTAAGGATGACTCGGGCATGCAGCTACACCGCAGCTGAGACGCTGTACACCACACCCTCTTCTGGGCACAGCCCTTCCCTCCCCACCATACCTCAAATATTTTATCTCCGTCCACAGAAGTGCAAGATCAGAAGCACTTCCATCTTAGCTTCCCCCACATCCACAGGTCGCGTGTGCAGCTGGCTCCAAAGGCACCGAGGCTGCGGCACTGCCGGCAGTGCTGGGGGGAAGGGGGCAAAGGCTTGCAAAATAAAAAGCCTTGGTCAGGCAAAGCTGGCAAGTTGTATGTTGTCCATTCACTCTGCTTCCTATGGCAAGCAGGCATTTAATTTTAATAAAACTGCTTTCAGTTTTTGAATTGAAAACTGATACTCCTTACTAAATTCTCTTTGTGCTCATATAATAAATGAGCATAGAGATGAGAGCACATTAGCAATTTCACTCCACAAATTTCATCTGATATCTGCCCTGCTATTTGGTACTATTCTTCCAGACTCCCAGTTAAGAAATCCAGCGGGTACACAAGATCACACTACAAATCACAATTCCTAATCTAATTTTATAAATTGTAAGTAAAAATTAAATTACAACAGAGACGGAGCTATGAGTGGACACTGACCCAGCTGAAACCCAGAAATCAAAGGCCCATCATGCACACTTGTGGCTTTTCCAGCTGAACACCTGTGACTTGTTAAAGGTTTGTATTGTACCCCATTATGAGCCCAATCTCAAGTAATACCATTTGTAGGACTATGATTTTACATTTTCAGACTGAAAACATGGCCTCTTTAGCTCTCTCTGACCATTCTTCCCACGCCCTGATATTTCCCCTTTTAATCACACAGCTTTTGTTTCACTTTCAAGTGCTTCAAGCATGCAACCATTTTTCCAACTTTTTTTCCAAGTTGTAATCTGCCACAGAAATCAACTTTATTTAATCCATCGTATTACCTAATTTGCACTTTATTTTCACCCTGATTATCCAGAAACCACCAATAACCTCAGGGACTAAACTGAGAAAAATGGAACCAGATTATCTACTTTTACGCCATCTACAGAGTCATACAAAGCTGCCACCTGCTCAGATGATGGAGCCTTTCAGGTTATTCTTTGCCTCTCAACTAAACAATAAAATGTAAGAACTTGTGTGTTTTTCCAATTTACTTTTGCACCATTAATCTTGATAAAAAGTCTAGTCACATGATCTTTTTAGTATTTGCATAAAATACAAATGTGTATATTCTCCAGTTTACTCTAGTTACTCTATTTCATTTTGTTTGCAGGTAAATTCTGTGTATTCTCTTGTTCAAACAGAAATATTTCAAGGGGGGGTTTATCAAAGTACTCAAAAGTAAACAAAAAGCCTGTGACTGCAGAACTTAAAAGGACAGAGTTAGAGAAGTCCCAACTAAAAGTAACATTTAAATGCACTTCCTGCATGGACTCCCAAACAGGCTGGGTTGCTTAATGAAAGAGCAGGGTTTATCACTCTGTACTAAAAAGATAAGGTGATACAACTGTAACAGCACATTAAACATTCAGAGCTAGAGGGAAGAAACCAGAATAGCCATGGCCCAATTTGTTTCATGCAACTGCATCACCTCTCCTGCTGCAAACTACATGAAAGGCACAGATACTACCTGGCCTTCAGTCCACAGGCAGCATTTCCAAGGCCAGTTTAAGAGAACAGAACATAAGTTTTACATTTCTAAGTTTAAGAAAGCAACTGGCACAAAGGAGATATGGGGGCATGACACCAAACCACAGACGTCCTCTCTACAGAGTCAGCTCTGCTTGGAAGACAAAGGAAGTGGCAAATACCACTGTTTTCTCAGTTTACAGCTCTGTATGAGTTCAGCTCGAACAACTGCAGGGTTGTCAGAAATATCTGTTACAAAACCAGTTTTTAATACAGTAGTCAGACGTGTACAAAGGTATGCAATGCTTCAGATTCTCCAGCACAGGCATTCAGTGTTAATGGAAGGAGGTGGGGAAGAGAAAAAGTCATAATACAGTTGAAAGATGAAATGTAAAAACATACCTTTTGTAGACTAGTTGGGTTCAGCTGTGTTTTGTCAATTATTTTTATGGCAACCTAAAGGAAGAGTTAATGATCAGTATTTTCCACAGGAACAATACCACGTTATTACAATATGGTCAAATCCAGTAACAGACATGGAAAACATGAAAATTACACAAAAAATGCTTAAGTTCCTTCTGCAAATTATATACTTGTATTTAAACTAGAAGCAGGAATGGAAAAAAACTGGTATTTCAACGATATTAAGATGAGAAGCTTGCTGAGTCTTTGACTTGACATTAAGACCATCACACTCATGACAGTGAAAGCTCCAACAGCAGACAGTGCCCCGATAGAGAGCAGTGTGCCTACAGATAATATTTACACAGTAAAATTACACAACAGATTACACAGTAGTGACTGCGCATTGGCAGTTGCTAAAAGCAGGGATTTCAGAGCATATTGAAAGCATTTCCACAGAAATTTGGCAAGAAGTAAGTTAATCTTTGGAAATGCACAAAATATTTGTGTCAATTTGCTCCCTGATGGGTATTAAAAAAAGTATCACTTGGAAATCAACAAAAACACATTGGCCATAGTACAACACTTTGGGTAAGTACGTTACTTTACTTGTTCTCTTTTCATTAAATGCTGCACAGAAATATTAAAGAACAAAATAAAAATTTCACATAATAATCAGAAGAGAAATTCCATACCATGCTAACTAGACAGAACCTGAAGATCTGAAGCAATGAATAGGCAACAGAAACTTCAGTGCAATGCATTTTGGATACAGGACAAGGTAGAACAAGAAATGAGAATCTTCCCAGAATTACACACCAACTGGTATTTTTCCTTTCTAAATTAGAGACTAAACATACCAGAAGAAGCTCTACAGAAGGAGATGGTGCCTCTCAAAGAGGCAAGATGCTGCAACTCAGCTGATTATAATACCTCACTGGTGCAAAGTACAGGCTTTCAACTGAATTCAATTTTTGGCTCAAACAGTAGATGCTGCTCCTTCCCATGCCACAGCTCCCATTTCCCTGCATCACTCTGAGCTGTCTTTGTCACCTCATTAACTTGGGGTTGGTGACATATGGAATAAAGAATATCTTACATCAAAGCCAATTTATATCCCTACATTCAAGTGCAAAACCACAGGGATGGATTGTCAGGATGGAGAGGGTAAGAAGGGAACAGTGCTCAACGCTCGGGTGCATCACAGAATTATATAATGGATATGGTGTTTTCTGAAACTGATATTCAAGATTTATTTTGAGCTCTTCTAGCTGCAAGATATGATGAGACATGACTGAGAAGCCATCTAAGAATGCTTTTACTCTGGGGAGTTTTTTCTTCTAAGGCAAGCTACTGAAATTATAGATCACTATTTCCTGAGGCAAAATTCCATTGCAAAACCTTGAGAAATCACTTCAAAAATACAAACAAGAGAGAAAGACATTAAGCAACAGGTATTTTTATATTAGCAGCTGTGTACAAAACTAAGGAAGATTTTTATCTCTACCTTTTTGCCTGTTGTTAACTTTGTGACAACAGTTCAAAGTTACTTGCTTCCTGCAATCTCTTATAATTCTGGATTATAGTGCTGGACTCTTATAATGTTGGATGTAGTGAGCACTGCCTTTGTCAACAGAAGATAATGTTATTTGAAAGTGACCTGGTGCCCCAAGACTACCTATAGCTGTTCACTTAGTAAGCACATTCCACTCAAAAAAGTTTGCATTTTTGTTCTAGATTGTACCATTCTGGTCAATCTTTAAAAGATTTTTTTCTACCCACTAGAACACTCTTTTCAACCCATCAAGCCTTAAGGTGCCATGTTACTGCAAAACCAGCTCACCTCAGTGTGCACTTGGTGCCAGATCACCAGAAAGGTCTCTGACACTGTCAAACAAATTCAGCCCTGGAGATACAGGGAAGGTACATATCTCAGTTTTCCAAAAGACAGACTCTCAGGCCTGTTCAGTGCACTAATTATAGCCCTAAAGGCAGGATGAATTTAGAGAATTCCTATCCACATTAACACTGAGAGTACAATGCGTTAACATGGGCTGTGAGAGCTTGAACCCATCATCAGAACAGGGAACAACTTCAGGTGCCTTGATAAGGTCTCCAAATCACAGCCAAAGGCAGTCTGCCCTCAAGAAGAGTTCTGACAAGCCTGAGAAAGTTAAATTGAGAATTTTCTAAGTACACTTAATAAAACATTAAATTGCCTTTCAACGCAGAACCTTTGCTCTCTTTACATAAAGTGCATTTGGAATGGTTTCATGTACTGTGAGCTAGGGCTAGTGCTGGAAAAATGCAAGTCCACCTACACTATTACACCACTGCCATGATATTCTGTGTGAAATTAATAGAATTAAAACTGAGTTTGCTTCCACCATTCACAATAATGTAACTTAAAACATTTCGCCTACATGATTTGAATAAGGCAGTTAAAGAAATCAGAGGTTGGGACACTGAGCAAATTGGCCAAGCTGCTACTATTCAGAATGCTTTCTCCCTCTTAAATTTCATTTTTTCCAAGAGAAGAACAGAAAGAAGATGACAATAGATTCCTTGGAGTGAGACATGGGTTCTGAAAGAATTCAGCCTCACTGGGAAAATTCAGCTCCCTTCCTATTAACTGAATACATCTTTAAAGAGCAGAAGGGTCCATAATAATTTTGGCTACCTCAGTAAAAGCAGAAGGTAGTTTTATCTTTTAGATTAATTTTGTCAAGTACAGAAAACTTGTCAGAGGAAACACCTTTTGATAAAACTACAACAGAAAATACATGGATTACAGTAAAGAATTAAGAAAAGCAGATTGACAATGAAGACTTGTGGTTTCAAAAGGGCAGACAGCCTACAAATAACACACTCCTAGGCAGAGGACCAAGAAGGATGGTGTGTCCAAGCACCAGCCCTAATGCAGTGAAGCTAATCTCTGGCCACAGACACTCCGTGCAAGACAATTCAACACCCTCAGATTAGGCTGATTTTCTGACCATCCCCTGAAGGGCTAAACATTTCTTCCTTTCAGTAATTTGAAGATGGGCACTCATCATGCATCCTGCAGACACACTAGAAATGGAAAGGAAAAAAGAGTCCTAGAACTTACTCCAGTTGGAAATATGAAATCTTCATCTCAAGCAACAGGAATATTCCCAGGGAAGGACTCCAGATGCAAGGAGATGAGCAACTACCCTAAAAGAATGCTTAAACAAACACATGCTCCTCCCAGGAAGTGACAGAAAAGTGCTGATCTGCTTCAGGATTTGGAAGCTACTCAGCACAGAGATATGAAGAAGGAATTGCCAAAAAGTGAACCTGACATGGTCACTTAAAAGGACATTCAGAACAGAGACACAGATAACAAGGAAAAGATAAGTGTGGTTCAAATATAACAAGAACACAGCAGAGATGAAAACCCATTTAAGTATAACTCCCAAACTAAGCATTTAGTTTAGGTTTTGGTACATAAAATGGAAAAAAGAACAGGAGCAAAGACAGAACAGGCTGCAGGAGAAAGTGTGTAAAGCAGGAAATCACAAATTCAGAAAGCTAAGTGCCATCTGGCTGAGGCCAGGCTGAGAATATGACCCTGGAACTCTTACAAGAAGCAGGTTTTCAAAGGAGAAAGGAAAAAAAGCATTCTTGCAGCACAGGTTCCTAGATCTACCAAGAACAGAACAGCAGAGCAGTGTTTAGAAATGAGCAGACAATTTCTTCTTCCAATTCATCATTAAATTCCTGAACTTGAAACTGGCAGGGATAAAACAAGGAAAAAGAAGGTTTAAATGCAACATATTTTCCTCAGTTAACTGTACCCTATGGAAACACGCAAGATATGACTACCTGGACTAATGAAAAGCCTCATCTAAGAGGATGCATGGAAATTTTTCAACTAGATAAGCTGAGAAGTGCACAGAGTTGTTTTTTGGTTGGTTGTTTGGGTTTTTTTTTCCCTAAAGAAAAGAGTCTAAAGAGATATTAGGTTGGAAATAAATGAGTTAGAGTTTTTGAAGGACAAAATTTTGGGACCAATCTTGTTTAATATCTGTATCAGTGGCCTTGGCACAGGATGTCAAAGCATAATGATTAAGTCTGTTGAAGGAGTTAAGAGGCACCATCAAATACAAATCGGAAAACCAATTTAAACAACCTTGGAGATGAGTTACCAATGAAACTGAGATTCAATATACAAGGTTGGTGCTGTTGCTGATCACAAGCAACACACATCAATTTAACAGCCACAAGAAAGGCTAGTACAATCTGAAGATTGATCAGATAAATACTTCTGTAAGGGCAAGGGTGAAGTAATGACATTGGTGAAATTGCTATCCAGAATATTGGAAACAATTCTGGTCACAGATTTAGACATCTAAAATTATCAACATTGTACAGTTTATCTAGCAAGAAGAGAAATTTTCCTCTTCTCCCTCTTAAAAAAAAAAAAAAAAGTTTTAAATATCTTGAAGGTATTCCTATAAAATCAGCTTAATTGTTCCCTTCTAAGGAATGACACTCATTCCAATGGTCACAACCCAGAAAGTATTTATGCTCTGAATTGATCAAACTACATCAATTCCGTGAGAGTGGAAGAAACTTAGTACGGAAACAGTGTTCCCTTTATTTGTTGAAATTTCATACAAAAATAATGAACCAGGAGTCAATATAATTATTTGCAAGTAAAGAAAAATGTACTTACCTTTTGCAAAGTGTGACACATATCTATCTCCAACACTAGCAAAGAACTACTAACCAAGTACTGGCATATCCCATCTTAACTATCAGTAAAAAAAAGGAGGGAACTTAAGTGGAAAGGAATTAACCAAAAACTTTGTCTACAAATGAGAACTAACTTTAACATGAGAAAACAATGGGAGCTGTCAGTCAAAAAAAAAAAATCAATCTCAACAGCTCTTGCAGAACGATGTCTCCTCTCTTCTTTCCTCTGTTCCTGCTACTGAACTCTGTATTAGCTCAGAAGAGAAATTCCCTTAAAGCACTACAGTCAGCAACACAGCTTCTGTAAAAGTCCTTGCTGGTATCAGCAAACATTTACTTCATCAGACAGGTTTGGCAAGAAAAGGTTAGCAAGGTGCTTCTCCCTCTTGCAGTACTTCAAAGTTGCTTTTAATAAAACAGCACTAAGAAACACCTTCTTGTAACAAGCAGACAGGACTATAGCTCGCCAAATCAGAACCACCATTAATTACATTGCAATGGCATGCAGAAACTGAATACAGGGCTGAGTTCGACTCCAAGAAGAGATGCAAGAGAAAGCTGTACTGCACACATTGAGCAAACTGTCACAGACACACAGACTATCCCTGAACAAACTGAAGCATCCTCACAAAGCCACCCAGCACTGCAGACACCCTGGGATGATCCACCCTAGGACTCCTGGGAGATACATGGCTCTGGCAAGAAAATACTGCATTTGGGCTACTTGGAACATAATTAAGACAGCATTTAGTTCTCATGCCCGACTTCGCCTCCAATACAGCCCTGCAGTATAGAAACACTAAAGAGGCAGTCTTTCCAACCAGCCTATTTAATTGCTGTGTATTGATCTGGTTTTTGAAAATGGAGGATTTATCCAATAACATTAGTAGCAAATTTTAACATAATTCAGCTGGACAGAGGCTTGCCAAAAATACAAGTTTAAGAAACCATTTCTAAGAGAAATTGTTTTGTAATTGTTACTAAAAAAAAATAGTTTTCAATTTCTGCTTTTTTTTAGTGGCAATATCTCTAGTAAAATGTGCTCTATGTTCACTGACTTAGATTATACTATTACAAGAACACCCTCACACCTACAGCAACTCACTGCTGTTTACACCCATACCACTTTACCTCTCTGCCAGTTAGGATGTGCCTTGCCAGTTTCACTTTTGCAAAATTCCCCTTTCCAATCGTTTTAAGGAGTCTGTAATTTCCAATATGAGGCTGCTCATCAGCACAGGAGGCTATGGAGTTCCTGCAGCGAGCTCCAGAGCGCCCAGTTCGAGAGGAAACCTCCTGCCGGCCGTCTCCATGGGACGTGTGCTGCAACAAAAACATGCATGGTAAGGCTGAGGAATAAAGACAAAACACATCAATGATGAGAAGCATACAACATTCAAAAACATCAGCAATGCCTTTGAAGAAACCTTCAAAGAACCCAACTGAAACTTCACACTCGCAATGGACTTTGTTCTGATGGGGGCAATAACGTGGTGCCCAGTTCATGACACAATGTTCATCCCATCAGCTGGTCAAGACAGCGGAACATCACCTGCACTGCAGCAACAGCCGAGCATTTCTAAGTAACTCACATGGACTGCCAGATCAGGTACAAAATATAGAGGTGTTTATTATTATCTCTCATTTGCCTTACTGTGCATAACTAGTGCAGGAAAGCCTTTGGAAAGAAAACATGAATACAGATTTTCCAAGACCACAAATTGTTAACCCTTATTGCACAACTTATATTAATAAAATAAAGGGTTTTTTTTCTTTTCTGTGGTACTAAACTTGTGTTCTACAGATTCACATGACTGAAAACACCCAGGATGACCTGGAGAACAATTGAAGAAATCTTACCTAATGTACTGAAACCTTGAATATTGATAACCTGAAAGCCAGTTACAGATATTTGAGACACTGCAATCTTTCAAGTTCCTTTCACTCTCATTTCCCTGAACAACTACTGATTGCAAAAAGGAATGGTCATATATTATCTCTAACAGTCTTTACTCATTGATCACATGGTTAAGATTTAAGTATTTTTTCACTTCCTGATAGCCTGTTTATGAAAGAGCAGGTGCCCTCTTACATTCTTAAATCATGGTTGAGGTCCATACACCAATGTTTAGGGGCCTCCAAATGTGGAACAAATATATAGCTCCACCAAAGATGACACATTAAATTCATAGTCATCCCAGAAACCCCAGATCTTGCTCTTCTACTACTACTCCTCTTGCTGAAACCCATTTTGGGCAACCAAGAAACTGGCATACAGCAATATTCAGTCTGAAAATCACTGTAGTGTGAGGATGAGATCATACTCAAGAGCTAACAACCATGGTACAGGCACAAATGAACAAATCCGTGCTTGCATGACACTTGGCAAGTTCCACTTGCCTGACGTAACCTTGTGACCATATACTCTCACATTTGGGTTCCTTGATTTGTTCAATTGAGTGCATAAAATTGTGATCAAATTTTATTTTAAAACACTTTATTTAAGAAATGCTACAGACAGGAGTCTATGGCAACTCCTGGAAAATTGTTTCAATAGTAACTAATTTAAAAAGCACACAGTGTTTTAGAATCAATCTGGCTTTAGCTTCTCCTTACTGCCTGGCTATTGCATTGCCACAAGATTTGCACCTCCCATAGAAGTACTTAATTTCTCTGATCACAATAGGTGATATGTATATTGAGCTCCTGAACAGGCTGGTGTAGGAATGAACAAGGAACCACTTCCTGTACTTCTGTTGAGAACCCTCCTCTATTTTTCCAACATCGTTTTGTGGGGCTCATGGTAGGCATGGATCCACCATACCAAGAGTAGGGGCAGCAGGACTAAACGCAGAGGCTGCATCTTCTGTTCAACATCTCACTGATTTCACAGGGGCAGAACTAACCCTCTTTGCAGAAGACCATCTCTACCTGACCACCCAACACCAACCCTGATTTACTACTTCTCATTCCTGGATCCTTACATACACGATCACATTTGGTTGAAGTGAAATGCAAAGTTTCTTTTCATGCATAATATCAAGTGTTCCTAATGAGAGGCCCATCCTACCCTATTTCACAGTCTAGCAATTTTATCAGAGTTTTCAGGAGCAAGAGTACATGTTTTTTCCAAACCACTAATAACTGGCACAAGAAGCAAGAAGCAAAAACATCCAGTAAAAATTCAAGACTTGATAATAATTCAGTGTTCTCAATATCTTGAGACCTGCAACAACTGGTCTTGATAAACTGGGTGTTTATCAATCAGTAACTCTCAAGGAGAGGAATGATGAGCAGTCAACTGAAGGACCTACTAAAGCCAGAGAAATCCTATATTAACAATTTTGGTATTTTGCATATCCTTAATGTCAGGCTGGTGCTGATTGTTCAGGCCATCTTAGCCACTCCTGTGTGTACTGGCACAGCAATGCCAATCCTCTGTATTTCCCTGAACTTTGACTTCTAACAAACCTTGCAACACACAATGCAGAGAACTTCTCTGTCAGCTCCTTTCACACCTTTCAGTGTCAAATTATTCAGACCAGCTAGAAAAAAGCAGCACTTGCTGATTCTAGATGCTAACATCCTCCTACATTGCTACCCCTGGTGATCAGGGACCAAGATGTTCTGTACAGGGCCATAAGGATATTTCTTGGATATATCAGAGGAAGGTTCATTTCAGTTCAAGTACAGCATCCCAGGAATACTGTACTACTTACACTGCACTTCACTGAGTTGATAACTTTCCTCAGAAAAAGAAGTGTATCAGAACTATTTGAACTACAGCCCTTCCACACCTGGGCACTCAGCACAAGCTGGTTTCAGCAGGAGCCAGACTGCCTCCCAGCAGGGCTTGTTAGCTTAGGCTCTCCAGCAGACAGATTCAACAACTTGAATTCAACAGCTTTTGAACCACTCAGCTGACTCTGAAAACAACAGTAGCTGTGCTGTCTTGTGCTTAAACTAACACAGCTAGTCCTGAGCTTGCCTAAGAAGCAGCTGAGATGTGGGCATCGGGCTCAACATAGTCACAAACCAGAGAACAGGTTAGTCAAAATTGATCTAACTCATACCCTACTTCACATAAGGACTATCAGGTAAAGGAAAGATTCTGTTATATTAACAAACTCTATTCCACATAGTAAACTACCCAGTAATTGTGTCTTGAGAGCTTCACTGTCCTCTTGTCGAGAAATGACTTTTTGTGTCCTGTAATTTTTTCATGCTTCCTAGCTTTGGATTTAAAGGGCAGCATTAAAAGCTGTGAACTCATTTGGACAAGGATTGATAAACTGAACACAATCTCCTTGTATGGAGGTTTGCATTTCCACCCCAACCAAGATTATTTCTTTTCAAGAATATGACCTTTTTCAGCTGTGGGTTTTAAGTATCAAGCTGTGTGTTCCTAAGCAGTTCAATTCTCTCCAACTGATTTGCTCAAAGCCATGTTTCACTCTGTACAAATCCAGCCATTTTCAACCATATCTAATTTGGACTATATTCCACTTTACATAAATAAATCTATCAGTAAGTCCTTCCTCTGTCAGTTACATTATTATACTGAACAGACAACAAGCTTTCTAAAAACCACAGAAAACAGATTGTCCATTTCAACATGGATTTTCTTTTGCATATGGAAATGAAGAGCATAAACTCAAAACTGAGTGAAAGTGTTTCTCCCAACCTAGCCATTTTTAAGAAGCCGTGACAGGCAGATGGAAAGCTAAATGGTGTAGGCAAAAAGCAAAATACAGGTGGTCCAATAAGCTTAAATCATGCATTGCCTTGTACAGCATCTGGATGTGCTCAAGTACTTCCCAGGGCAGTTTCCTCAGTAAACAGGTTAACAGTACCAATCTCAGCCCAGAAAATGGCAATAGCATCCTCTGCTCTCCAAACTGAGATGCATGTCATTTGTCTTTTCCCTCAAATCTACAGATTTTGCCTTCCTCACTACACTGACCCATCAAAACTCTGTTCAATTTAAGGCTTCTTTTCCAGGTCTGCATTTATATGGTTTCAGAAGATACGGGCCTTTGTCTTAAAAACATAAAATTTAAAATCAGCATGTGTTTATTTGTAGTAAGTTTCCATCCATTGTGATAGGTGAGTTGTATTTCCTGGAGGTGTTTTCTGTGTAAGAATAACACTTGCTAATGAACTCACCAGGGCTGAGGGATTCCTGAAATATCTGTCTTCATGTAAAACAAAACCATTACACTGTAGAGGGAAACTGAGGCAAGGAAATTGGGTACTTTGTGCAACTTCAGGTTTGCCAGTTGCCACCTCTTCTAAAAGAAAAGTTTCCTGAAATTCACTCCTGACAATAAAGCACTTTCTTCCATATCTTGGCATGCGTCAGGTTGCACTTAAGAATCTTTTAAATACTTTAAATGTTTGTTCTTTTTTTGCACCATCCATTTCCAAGCGAACTGGACAACCTTCGTCATTAAAAAAAACCCAAAACAAAACATTCTCCTCCTCCCCTCAGCCCCACCCTAGTATTACTCAACCCAGAAGGAAATGAAGTAAAACATCTCCATTTGTGAGAGACCTTACTGCAAGGGAGGAGGGACTGAAGCCAAGACCAACTACATTTGGAACACAACACAAAACCCACCTTTTCGCAAAAGCCTTCCCCCAATGATGAGCCGACATCCTTTCATAGCCAGATAATGATTAGCATGAAGAGAAAGAAAAAAGAAAAGGAAAAAAAGTAAAAAGCAAATGACGTATGAGGGTGTCAATAACTGAAATTTTTTTTGGTAGATGTTAGTTTTATCCAGTATCTGTATGGTTTCAGATATCTTAACATTCAGAGAATTAGAAACACACAGGGCAAGGGATGACTAGTATCAAAGTTCTTGAACTGCTTAAGAAGGTGCCAAAAGTTGAGGAAAAACCTGAAAGAAACAGAATCTGATATCCATTCAAAGAGCTGAAAAACAGTAAAAAATCAGAATGTCCAAGAGCTGCAAAAATCCACGTTTAATTACAGTAAATAAGGAACTCTTTCTGAAATGCAGAGGACAAATGGCATCAACTTTTGAAAAGTATTTATTTAATTAAATAGTGAGAACTAGCTTATCATCAGCAAAAATGAACTATTAAAATTCAATTTTACTGAAGTCTCCAGGAATGTTTATTACCTTAGCCGTTATCTAACCTCTGCATTAAATACTACAAAGTGGTATAATAGAATTTCTTGGAAAGCTGTCAGACCAGTAACAGTCATGACAACCTCGTTTGATTCAGCTTTTTTAATTGTAATAAGAACAAACTTAAAGGCTATACCTTATAATGTTACTAATGTAAGCATTCCAGGACACAAATTTGAGACACTAAATTGCTTCATTACTTTAACCTGAGCACACAATATATAAATAAATGGTAATTTCTGGCTGTGCATTTCCCACTAGCACTCTCATTTACAGAAAAACTTAACAAGAAACATACCGTAGTTTGTTTTTTTTAAAAAAACTCAGAAATATATTAAATCAAACATACAAATACAAAATTTCACTGCAGCCCTTCCCAACAATGTGTTGTATTTTATTTCCCCTTCTCATTAAGATCTTTAATAAGATGCAAACTGCTGAGTACTACTCAGTGTAAGAGTAAAAAGGTAGCCCTAAGGATATGCACAGAGGTAGCATCTTACTGAGCACAGATATCTCTGAAACAGCACAGCAGGGCATCCTGCAACTGCTGACAAAGGAATTCTACTGGAAAGTCAAAACAGAGACTTATGTTTCTGGCAGCCACCAAAGGGTGTCACAGCAAACACTCAACCACAATTGTTTATAGTGCAGTTACTGCTCTGGGATTCCCTAAATCATCATGTATTATATGATATGATTTTCCTAGATTATAAAACAGGAATACATCAGGTGAAGATGTCCTGTACTCGTCCTGATTTTACTACACTCCTAGCAGTGACCAAGGCACAAATCAGGATATGGAGTGACGTGGATTTTGTCAGACCAAGTATGCATATCTTGATGTTTGCATAACCAATTATTTAGTTCCAACACATATAATTAAAAGGCAGTTTTTAGACTAGCTTGCTCCATAATCAATCTTAAGGGTAAACAGTCATGGCTTCCATCTCACAAAATTTTAAAGGGTCTCCTAGGAAGAAAAATGCTATCCACCTAAAGTGGCACTGAAGTTATCAACCCATGAGGGCAGATTTATTCACTGATGTGGGCTACAGCCCAACCATTATGGATGTTGCAATCAAGTGGAACAACTGAAAGGGTCAGAATTCATCAAGAGAGACAAGCAGACCTTCTAGAAATATAATATAGACATTAAGGAAGAGAAAACACTAATTGGGATGCTTTCATTGTCAAAAGGGGAAAATTTCACTGCACAGTTCTCAGCCTGTCATAGTGTTCATTCATGTAATTGGTATGACATTTATGAAAACCAGTGGCTCTTTTAATTAGGTCAGATCTGTCAAACCACCGGATTAAAGGGGGAACCTGAAGAGTAAACAGCCTTTAGCACATGGAAGCTATACCTCTGACACACATTCCTAGCTCCTCCACACCTCAGTGGGGAAAGCAAAATAAAAGAAAAAAAACAGGAGTAACACTCAGGACACAGCAGACCCAGCTCAAAGTGAGCACAGCAATGGAACACCCTACACTGGGCAGCCTGATGAAGGTGGACAGGAGGGACACAGGACACTTTCACCAGGCAGAGGGAACACTGCTACCCAAAGCAACACTTGCACACTCCTAATTCTGGCTACTGACCAGCAGTGGGAATTGCAGTGGGAATTGCTAGTGACAAGTGCAGCCGTGCCCTGAAGACCAGAGTGGGGAAGTGCTGACAGCAAAGCACTAAGTCTTCAGCAAAGGCAGGGTCTACCATGCAAAACCACTACAGCCTCTGCAATGTGTTTGGCAGTATTTGGTTCATGGTCTATACAGCATATGAAAGAGAGTGAATCTGTAATTCCATGATTAGCACTGAACAACACAACAGTGAAGAAATCCTGCTTATATAATCAAAAAGATAAGTCTGGTGCCGGTTAGAAAAGCTCTTTAAAAGCTCTTTTGTTGCTTCACATTATCAAGATCTGACATTCATCATATCTTTCCAGCCAAAGTTCCTTTACTGCTGATTAAAATGGATATTTATTGACATCAGCCTGGGGAATAATAGCTAAAGAGCCAACCATATTCTATTCTTCATCAACAATACTGCCAACTAAGTTGTTTCCAGAATCATCACTGTCAGTAATTACATGCTAAACAAAAAAGAAAAAAACCCAACCACCTCACAGTTGGTTTTCAAAAACCACATTGAGCTTGCAGATAGAAAGCTTTGCTTTGGCTTTAACCCTGCAGGAACAAATTTTATTTGAAAGTCAATTTCTGTTTATATGTATATATACACACATTGAGCTCAGCAGCTTGCTGCTTTACGGGGCAAGAACTCCTCCTAACGCAAGGGTTTCTTCCTCATCACAGGTGTACTCAGTATCTTTCAGGATTATGTTTTAAGAGCAGTACGTACCTATTTATCATATGTTCTAAAAAAATTTAGTGGCAGATGATCTCCATGCTAAGCAGAGCCAACCTTGATATGCCATGAGCCTAAAAAAAAATTGACCTCCATTTTTGATCTGGCTGACACCCATGAGGCAGCATTACTTGACTGAGGAGAAGAGGAAGTTGCAGACACATGCTACTTATATATCATATGAAATGGAGATTGGGAGAGACAAATGCCTCCACTCTTTGAATTCCTTTGACTTGAGTCACCTGAGACATGTTGTCAACAGGAACTGCCCGCTTACATCAACAATATATCTTTTGGCTAGAACTAAAATGGAGAATTGAGCAGGTAAGGACACCAGGTGAGTGGGTAACAAGAGCTAGGAAGAAGACTCTGAAGTTCAGTGTACTAAATACTGTATTTACTCTCATTTATTTTCTTTCAGCAATTCCTGCAGCTGTATTCTGTTTTTTAGACTGCTACTTCTATGGCCACAATATAAGTCACATTTGATGGTGCTAATGAATTAAGTCTAACTATGTGACATTTTCTGGAGTAAGGTCCTGCAATCTAGTTTTTCTGAATTATTGAAATAATGTAAGAAAGTGGGGGGGGGGGAGGGGAGGGGAAGTTCATTTCCAGGAATAAACTATCCCAAATGACACTGTTGTAAATATGTATCTGGTTGTAGTTGTAGCACAATTCAAGTTACCCTAGCCCTAGGGTGCTGTGCTACCACTGGCTTAATTCAAACCAAAACAAAAACACTAGGAAGCATTTCTAACCTTCCCCACCTGAACTGGACATTCTGTTTACAGCCACAGAATGGGGATAACTCCACTTTTCTTAAGGGTTTATACCAGCCGGATCAGAGCTGACCAGACTCATCTCACAGCCCCGTGATAATTAGCGCTGGCACAAACCGCGGGTGGGAAGGGGCACCCGAGGCTGATGCTCGCAGCAGCCTCCCATCAGTGCGAGCTTACTGAAGCCAACTGATTGAACACCACAGCACAGGCTGCTCAGCACAGCTGAGAATCCAATGTCTCACTGAAAAATGTGAAAATGCTAGCAGTTAACGACTCGCAATGTCATGCAGCCTCACCAGGTATTTTCTGAGGACACAGTACCAGGCCTATTGGGCGTCAGCGTTTTTTTTCTGCTCTGGGGAATTTTGGCACTAAAAAATACATGCCAGGTGAATGCCTAAAATATTTTTTATTTCTAGTTATTTTGCCATCTTTGCCCAATTTAATTAAAACCAGAACATTTATTACAACTGGTGAAAAATATGGAATAGTGTAGATTGTCCTGTAGAAGAAAATCTGTCAGAACTCTTGGCGACAGGAACGCTTCCCTCCTCAGTCCCTTCTTTAAAAAAACCCACAGGATTTCATGCTACAGAAGAAAGCATTCAAATTACAGATCTATCTGTAATAGGAGAAGACTGATAAATAATATATAGAACAATGCAAGCTTGCATATTGTCTGCAAATGCTCTAATGCATTTCATAGTTAATTGGTAATAAACCAAGGCATACTAACTTTCCCAGTATCTTAAAATACATTTTTGTACCTAACCCTGCCTTTACTAAATCTTTTTAAATGAAAAAAAAAGGGGTGGTACTACTGCTGCACAAAATCCTTTTGTGCAAGCACAGTTGCCATCATGCTGGCATTTTTCAATAGCAAATTTTTCACATTAGGCACAGTCATGGAGATAAGAGTATATTTTAGTCTTGCTTTTTCTGAAATTACTTAAATTTTTAATTCAGATTGGCCTGCAGAACCAACACATTCAAAACAGTTACCCTTCCCCCCAAAAAAAACCACAGCCGTGCAATGAACAGAGGTTTTAATTAAACTCTTTAATCCAAGATTTTTCTTTGCTATTTCATGCTGTTAAAAAAAGTAATCTTCCAACCTCCATACCACCTGTATTTCCTTGTTTCTATTTATAGTTTGCTAGCATCTTCCCACTCTTTGAATATTTTTTTTTTAATGAATAGTTGTCCTACTCCTCACAATCTTGTTCCTTCTGCTCCTATTTCTTTGTCACTGGTAGTCTCCATCCTGCCATATTCACATTCCTCTGTGACTCCTCTCATCTTTTGTTTTTCACTGTGTTTCCACACTCTATTCTCCTCCATCTTCCCTCCCTTCCTTCTCATCACTAGTAAAACAGGTTTACTCATTCTTCTGTCATCTAAAGTCCTTCTTCTGTGCATGAAGGAGGTCTCTGCTGTCTCTGTTGCTTTCTTTCTCACGTGCAGGACATATTTTGAAAAAGGACAGAGAAGATCTGATCCTGTCCTGCATTTCTGTCCCCTAAGCAGCTGGCAGCCACTGCTGCACAAGACATGGCCAGAGAGGAGCTGCTCTGTCTCTGCGATGAGGAGCCAGCTCATTGCAGGCCACCAGCCAGCTTCCAGCTGTCCAAGTGTGAAGTTCCTATGATCACAGATCATCTGGGATGCCTTTCCTCTCAAAACCAGGTGACTCGGAGCCAAATTCTTTAATCTCAAAGGCACTAAAGGCTTGGTAGCTCTGAGTAGCTTTTGGGGAAAATCACTGTGACAGTATTTCCACTTCAGCATGTCTTGATAAGAAGCCTTAAGAAAAAAAAATAAAAATCAAGTACTGGCAATTACCCTTTTTTATACAACAGGACCTGCCAACCACTGAACGTGGTTAACTGCAAGCACAGACAATGGTAATTTACACTCACTGTCATTCTGGAGGCTAACTTCATTTTCAAAACTGCAAGTATAGGCATGGATAAGCTATGATCAGCACACTTCAACCAGATTCAACACCAGCCAAGCCTTTGTCAGCAGTGGTAACCTTCCAAGCAGAGAAGGCATTAATGGGGTCCACAACCATGGCCCAAAGGCTAACTGAATACCTTGGCACCTCCTAAGCCTCTTCAAAGAGTCCTCTGAATACTAGCTAATTAGACTTCTCTTATGTGAAAGAGAATGAACCAAGGCTCAATTTACCTGCCAACGTAACACACCCAGATTTGGGGTAAAGAACAGTTAGCTGAAGTATCAAAATTATTGCATGTGGTATTATAAGAGACCTGGTGTTCACAACTGTAGGGATAATTCAGACAGACTAAATGTCAGATTTAAATTTAGTTTCTAAGAAAGGCATAATAAAATAGTTTGGTAAATTTCTAGATAGCTGATGGCCAAAACATCCGAGAGCTTCCTGAAGAATATGGTATTGTACTGGGTGGGGGGCTTGGCTCACTGGATCTGGCAAGTACTTGGATTAATCACTCCCTGTCAATATCACTACCTACAAGTATTTGTGTAGACACCAGCACAGAATACAGCAGTTGAAAAATATCTTTTATTCTAAACCTAAGGCAATTTATCTGCAAGCAAGACAATCCATGTATGTCAGATTATGAAGATAACTAAACTGAAGTGTCAGACCAGTATTTTGAAGTGAGAACAAGGTGCCTTAAGTGGAAGACATGTAAAAACCTAACTTCAAATGCTAGAACATACAGCTTGTGAATAATTATGTTTCCTTGAGCACATTATTAGGTCTTTCCACTGTTAAGCTATCAACAGTAGAGTTTGAATTAATTGGGGAATCTGATCTGAACACTTTCTAAAATGACTTACTATGTGGCCTCCATACATTCACATGGAACCTGAAAACCCCAGTCAGGTTTGGTATAGACTAAAACAATCATTCAAATGAACTCTGCACAATATTTTTTAGAGTACGTTTCAACTTCAACTCTCCCCATGGCATAGGAAGGGCTGCATAATATTTTAATTATTTTCTTCCACAAGACAGGAAGCTCATTGAGATTTTACAACCAAATATGCTTAGTTGGCTTTTTGCTCAATACAGCCCTTAGCCTGCAGGTTGCATGTAGTGCTAAAGCAAATAAAGATCACAGAAGTTAGAAGTGCCTATTATGTCAATAAAATCTAAATCCCTAGTAATGCAGTAATTGTTCCATGCAGCATGTTTTCTAATGCTTTGTCTGGTCTTGTTTTAAACAATGGGGCTACCATCACTTTTCTCGGACTATTTATGGTCTGGAACAATCCAACAGTTTTTCCTGATATTTAACCAAAGTTTTCACCTTTTATGCCTGTCCAAAACATAAGAAGCCCTTGCAAAAAAAAACAAAAAAAACCAAAAAAAACCCCAAAAAAACCCAAACCTCCCCCCGCAAAAAAACAACAAAAAAAACCCCAAAAAAAACCCCAACAAACCACCGTCTCCTCAATCAAGCTTAGCATCTACCTTGTAAAGAATATCAGATAGCCTTTACAAAAAGCTGAACATAAAGTTCACCAATCAACTCATTTTAGGCTACAGTGAGTGAAAACTCCCTTCTGTTTATCATTTGGAGACATGTCAGAGCCTATGCAGAAAAATACACCAAGATACACCAGGATCAAGTAAGTTCTAACTTAGGAGAAACACGGTTTCTATCTGCAGAAAGGGAGTCTCCTCTCGAGCTTCGTTTGTTGCTATATGCTCATGTGGTAGGACTAGTTTTTTTTGTTCTTTCTTCCTTTAGCATTCGACCTTTGTGACTGACTTAATTTTGTAAATAAAGTGTCAATTCCTAAACCTTGGCTTTGTCAAGGTAAAAAAAAAAAAAAAAAAAAAGGGGGTATTCTGTGTGAAGGGCTCCCTTGCGCAAAGGGTAATTCCAATAAAGAAACCCTTTTAATGTCATCTGAACAGGTGACAAGCCTAACAGCGTCATTACCAGCGAGAACCCTGCAAATTAAGCAGGGAAGAGGCCTATTATCTAGGTCACCTAGCCCACCCCTAGGCAAGCTGAATTATTCCCATCTGTTTACTAGGGGTTTATTGGGGTTCTTTAGCAGCGACTTTGCGTATCAGGAGAAGGCAGCAGCCCCCCAGCGCTCCCCTCCCCACCGCGGATCCCCGTTAGCGACAGAACCAACCCGATCCTCGCCACCCTGCGACACTCACACAGTACAGGGGGAATTAAAGAGGGGGCACCGGCTTTGGATGGGGGAGGGATGCCCGCAAGCGCCACGGAGCCGGCGAACCGTGCTGTGGAGGGGTTAAAAAAATAATCAATTCAGAATAAATCGTCAATTTGGGCAGCGTACGGGCGGCTGCTGACAGCGCCCCGCGGGGCGATGCCCGCGCGGCGGGGCGGGCGGCGCGGGGCCGGGCGCGGTGCGGCGGGTCCCCCGCGGCCGCGGTACTCACATTCTCGGTGTCGCGCTCGTTCACCGTGGGCAATGGAGTCCGAGTGGACATTTTCCCTCACTCGGGCGGCCGCGGCGGCGGCGCGCACAGGCACACACACACGGGCCGCGGGCTGCGCGTCTGCTCCGAGATGGTGGTCGCAGGGAGCCACCATGAAGGACGAGGTGCCTGGCGGGGGGCGGCGTCGCGTCGGTGCCCCCCCACTAGATCCTCCTCGGGGAGCGGAGCGGCCTCGCCCCCTCCGAGTCCTTCGGGTTCATCCTACAGCCGGGGTCCGCAGGGGTCAGCAGCGCGCAGGGGGCCGCCTCATCCAGCGGGGAGGGGATGGAGCCGAGGGAAGGGATGGAGCCGGGGAAAGGGAGGCGGCGAGGGAGCGGCTCCGGGGGGAGGGGGTGAGCGCAGGGCGGGCGGGAGGAGGCGGCAGCGGGGCGCCGCGCAGCCCGGCTTCTCTCCGCTGCCCCCGCAGGCCCGCCGCCCGGGGGGCTGCCCTCTCCTTCCCCCGCCGCGGCCCCGCTTCACCGCGCCGCCGCTCGCATGGCGGCCCGCCCCAGGCTCCGAGAAGGCCGGCGCCCCACGGGCTGCGGACGCTCGGTGGGTGCCCGCCCGCCCGCCGCTCCCTCCCTGCCTGCCCCCCGCCCGCCCCGCCGCCGCTCCCGGACGAGGCAAGATGGCCGCGCTGCTCCTCCGCGCCAGCCCAGCGCCGACATGAACCGGAAGGTCCCGCCCCCCGCCCGGCGTGTGCGGGGCCTCGGGGCCGGCCCTGCCCTCCCGGGGACCGGCCCTGCCCTCCGTGCCGGCCCCGCTGCCCTCGGGGGACCGGCCCTGCCCTCCCGGGGACCGGCCCTGCCCTCCGTGCCGGCCCCGCTGTAGTCCGGGGCTCGGAGCAGCGCCGGCGCGGCGCAGCTTGGAGCAGGGCTCCCTTTTGTGAGAGCCCACCTGGAGCACTGCATGCAGTTGTGGTGTCCCCAGTACAAGAGGACATGGAACTGTTGGAGCAAGTCCAGAGGGGAGCTTGAAGTTGATAAAGAGGACTGGAGCATTTCCCCTACACAGATCGAGAAAGTTGGGACTGTTCAGCCTGGAGAAGAGAAGGTGGTGTGAGGCACCAGAACAGATTACTCAGAGAAACTATGGATGGCCCATCCCTGCAAGTGTTGAAGCCCAGCCTGGATAGGGCTTTGAGCAACCTGGTCTAGTGGGAGATGTCACTGCCCATGGCAGGGGTTTGGCACTGGGTTCTTCCAACCCCTTAAAAGTCTCTGATTCTATAAAGAGTCCCTCAGGGAGCTGTGCCCTCCTCTGGCATGGGAGGAGATGTGGTGTGGTGGGGAGCTCAGGTTTTGGGGAGCGCTCTGGGGCAGAGGGGATGGTGCTGCAGAGTGCCTGGAGAAACGGCAGATCTCCCTACAAAGCCAGCCCTTAGCTGGGGAAGGGGACAGACCCCACTGCCCTCTCACAGCCAGGGGAAGAGACACAGGCAAGGGTAGTCCAGCAATGGTCATCCGTGTTCAGAGTTCTGTCCTTGGGCCATCTGCCAAAGCATGGCCTTCCTTTTCTTGGGCTTTCCCAACCCAGAGGACAGCGTGTGTTACAGAAGGAAGCTCACACCTGGCAGGGGTCTGAGGCTGCTGTTGGCAGATCTCACCTGGTGCCATCAGACACCCATACAGTGTTACAGCACTGAGTTTTCATACCAGCCTGATGCTTGGCTCATTTGTTGAAGGAGGGTGGAAGCCTGGGCTATCAAAACATTCTTTGTGTATCCAGTAGTTACTCTGCATAATCCCTTTTAAGTTTATAAAGATCTTGGTATAGTCATGAGTAGATCTACTTATGAATGAAAAACAAAGAAAAATTACTTCTGTATATTCAATATGTAGGTGGTTTAAAACCAAACCTATTTCTGTTTGGTTTTTATTTTTTAACAGAAAAAAATGCAAACCTCTGTAGAAAAAAAAAAAAAAAGTTGGGTCTGGTGGGATTTGTAGAAACTTGGCCTATCTGTGGATCTGGCAGCCTAGCAGTAACATTTTGTCTTTCTAAAGTGGAAAGACTAAGCTAGACTTCTGAACTTTATGGTTCTCAGAAATATTTGCCAGCTCAGCCCTGAAATCTATCCTATAATGTAGGTGATATTTCCCTTGCTTTTAGAGACATGAGCAAGGAAAGAGGGCCTTTGAATGCCACACAATAACGTGTATGTCTGTTATTTCATCATCAGAACTACAAACTGCTCCACAACATCCGACCTGCAGATTGTCCTTCCAAACTCTCTCATTAAGCTGATGTCTTGCTCTGTGTCAATGACAGGAATTTTGGATTTCAGTGCTCACCTCTTGTGCAAATGTTTGTATTTCTGTGTGTACATGTACATCCATGTGTATCTTGCTTGGACCATTTATACTCATAGAGAGCCACTCTCCCTGGGAAGCAGGCAGAACCCTTTGCACAGAGCAGGGAGTGGGATTTGTCTATATCAAATTTGTCAAGGTCAGTCACAAAGCCTAAAGCAAAGCCAGGAAAAGTATCCAGATCTCCTGACTCTGCTTTTGCCACAGGCCTGCTGCTTCATCTCTTTCTTTTTGGTTGCCAGTAGAATATGTTCTTTACAATGTGTTTATAAAAAATGGTAATTGAGTTATGAGAGTCAGAAAAAGGGCAACAATTGGGCAGAGTTTCTTTGGGATGTTACCAGCCTAGAGCTCTCACCCTGCACTCGTGGGCAGCTGAACTACCCATGGTGGAGTGATAGGCAGAATGTGAGAGGTACACATAATGCTGTTTGCACCCAGGAGTGTGCCTGTCTTGATCTGTGGAAGTTCTGTGCACAGGCATGAAGAGGCATTAAACTTAGCATTGTGTTTTACATACTTGCATTTCTGCTCCGTGGAAGCAGTAGTCACTCTGATAAAATCTGAACTGTACTATGGTTGATAGTCAGATGGAATTCCTGGGCCTGTTGATACAGTGGTAGTTCCACTATTGCCCTTGATAAAGCCTACATTTAATACTTGCAGTACTAAGATTTAATTTGAAGGGACTGGGGAAAGGGCACAGGGAGCAGGGGAGCTGTGGGGGATGGCTGTATCTTTCAGGGTCATGTTTTTGATTGGCAAAGGGATTTTGAAGTAAGAACTTCCAAAGAAGTGCTTAAGACCACAAAAATAACAATAGCTGATTTTGCTATTTTATTGCCATTAAATGACAACATTGATTAGAGCTGGTTTTACTGTGTAGCAAAACTTGCACAGGGAATGATAAATAGCAGGTGCTTTCTTCTACATTTCATTGTTGCTATATTCTGCTTCTCCCATTTAAACAGATAAGTTAATTTCAAAATGTATTCATGTTCTTCTTAGAAATTAGGTCATAGAAAGAAGCTGATTGCATGGGTTTCATCTTCCTTTGTTGTCCATAAATATTCTATGTATTGTCAGGTATTATTTAAGCCACATTCACAAATCAGAAGGTGATTTCTTTTTCTGTGTAAAGGTTTTGAAAATTCAGAAAGCAGTTTGATAATCCTGTCATGCTTTCTGGTTCTTGTGCTATCACTAGCAATAGTGGCAGAGATTTTGATAATAATGTTTGTATCTTACCAGAATAGGCTGCAATTTGTTTTGAGCTGTATTGCTAGCAGTTATAAAAACTTGGTTTTGGCAATAGAGCTGGAGAACATGACTCAAAAACATACAGGAAGCAGATTCTGCTAGTTAAGGTGCCTTTTTATGTCACTCATTTGGCCGCCACCTCACAGAGAAAACAATAAGATACAGAACAACACCACTGTGGTGAAGAATTTAGAATTTTTTTCTTCTGGACATTAAAAGCCACACTAAGAACCTCTTAACACTGTACTACACAGAGTAGACTCCAACAGCATTTGCAGTCAGAGCAAAAAATGTTGGACTTGATTACAATTGCTGGGTAAAACATAAGGATTAAGTTTAATGTATTCATATGCACAAGTTTTGAGCCTTAATTCTGGAAGAAGGATTACACATGCAGAACTGACTGAGGAATTTGTATTCCACTCACCACTTTTTAAAGGCTGGGGACTGAAAGACATCAGTTGGTAGAGACAAGTATAGAATCAGCTAATGTAATTGTTATAGGTGCTCTGTTGTGTTCTGCAGCTATGACAGTGCTTACCAGCTGGAAACCTGCCCAGGTATTAAATCATTTCAGTTCATACAAAAATTCCAGTTTGGACTGATAGTCGTTAACCCTGATGAAACTTTTTGTTTTTTTCCTTAAGCCTTTGAAAAACACATTTTAAAATATGTTACATCCATTGGAATATAGCTAATATTATTCATTCTTATTCCAATGCCTTTTTCTTGTAGAAATTCTAAGGTAATTCCATACAGTGAAAGATTTCCAAGATTGTTTTATCATTAATGCTGTCTTTAGAACTGAAATCACTCCTTGCATTTGAAATCAGTATTTGTATTGGGTTTTAAAATCTTAACATCCAGACAATACATAATCTTAACAGGGTTTTATGGTAGGAAGAAGCATGTGATTTTTAAAATGTCAGTGACAAAGCTATTGATAGAAAAGGACTGATTACAGTCTGCAACCTGAATCAATAGTCCATGCTCAGTTATGACGAGGCCCTAGTGCAACCTCCTGCAAGGCCAGAGCAAAATATGGTGCTGGCAGCAGAGAAAACATTGAAAAGGGAAAAGATCTTCCTTCTCAGCTTCATGTCAAGCAGACACTGAGATTTGAGAGGTGGGAGAAGATTTTGTGTGTGTTAACTTCTCCCTTTGATCCATACAAGTGCCTGAGGACAGCAGAGTGGCCGTGGCACTGCGACTGCTCTGCATTGCTCAGGTGAGGAGAGGTTCAGGTTCTGGGCTGCAGCCATGGGCGAACAGGAGCAAACACTGGTGGTTCCTGAGCTGCATGCCTGTTTAATTCCCTTCCTGTAGGGTGGGGCATGCTGTGCTTTGCCTGCAGAGCCATGTAGTGTGGTGCATGACACGTGAACCTTCATGGTGGCATCGCTATCAAGTGCCTGAACTGCACTAATTCCGATGCCATTTGATGTAAATACCTGTATGGATCATAGCTCCAGGACAGAATCACAGTGCTGTGGAGGCACAAGGTCACTGTTTAGAGAAACAGAGGATTGAAAATACCTCCTTGGCTTTCCATGACCCTGATGCCATGTGGGTTAGGAAGGCAATGCAAAGGACAAGTAGCTAGTTGGTGGTGATGCTAGCTCTGAATTTGACTCTGTATGTTTGAAGCTAAAACATGTGTTTTATAGCAAGTCTCTTCCATTCTTAGCACATGACCCTACCAAAGCAACATCCCAGATGCTTTGTCATCTAAGTCAGGCACGTTACTGTGCCTCCTCTGCCATTTCCTGTGTGGTTGATACTGAATCAATGACTCTATTCACAATGAGGGAAAAGAATAGATGACTCCTGAACATGTCATATTTTCAAGTGCTGGTTAAGAATTGGTGTGTCCAAGCAATACTGGGAAGTAATTGTTTTGTAGCAGTAAGGTAAATTCCAGGGCTTTTGGGTACAGGTTATCCTAAAAATTGGTGTAGCCCACACTTGTTAAACCACCTTGCTCATACAAGAGTGTGTATCGAGGTCCAGACATAGGGCTGAGCTTCAGTATTTTCTGAAGGCACTTCAGGTGAAGACCCCGGTTGTTGCTCATACAGTGTCCAAAGTTATAGCAGAACCAAGCCCTAAAGTCCCTCTGTGTATTTCCCTGAAGTAAGTTGTGTTTGATTTGGATTGTATCTTTTATTTAAATATTACCAGAGGCAAGGAATCAATGAGTAATTTAGGAAGACTGTTCATGTGTTTGTTCCTCCTCGCTTTTAGAAACCTTTGCTTCTGTTCTGGATATGCCTGCTAATGACACCTTCCAGCTATGGGAACTTTCCTACTGTTTTTGTGTCATGGATGATCAGACTTTTACTCCAAATTGGGACCCAGGTCAGCCCACATCCGTTTCTTCAAAAGGCTAAAGAGATTGAAGTCTTGGGGTCTGTTATCAAAAGGTATCCTATGTAAATTTGTAAGCAGTAGCATGCATGTTTCCTCTGATTCATTTCTACTTTATCCATTGGTTTGTGCTGAGGATACCAGATGTGAACATGGCTTTTCATCTGTAATAACATGAAGTCCAAATGCAGACATGACGTAGGTTATCTAGCTGATGTCACAGCCAAAGAACCCATTTAGCCCTCTCAGATATTGTAAGTGAACTCTGGAAACTCATATTCAGCTGTGTCTCATGTGCCCTTTTCAGTATCTCTGAGCTTTCCCTTCTATATGGTATCTATATCTATCTGAATACAATTTTGCAAACTGGTCTGCTTGTACTGGTGACACATCCTTAATTTTTTATCTTTTTTCTCTGTCTTGGTGTCATCCACAAACCTTATCGGCAATCCTTTTGTTTCTTTACAGTTCTTGATAAAATAGCAGCTGCTGAAGATGAAGAACTAATTGTGCAGGGTTATAGGACCATATTGCATTTTTCTGATGTTAAAAAATTGTCGGTAAGTAATTGCTAAAATTCACACAATGCACAGGCCATCCAGGGTGGGAAAGGAAAAAATAAACAGCCCTGAGAAAACACAGCTAATTAGTGAGGTCTTCCAGCAAGCAAGGGGAAGGAGTGCAAGGACTGAAGACTGAATAAATGGTTGGGGTGGGACACTGAGCTGAGGGTCCCAGGGTGGCACCCATGGAGCAGTGCTTGCTGCTCACAATGCCCTGAGCACCCTTCCAGGAACCCCATGGTGGTGTCTCGGGGATGATTAGTTAGACAATCAATTTGTATGTGTCACGTTGGCTTTGGATTGTTCCGGTCTCTTAATCACCATGTCTTGCTGCAACAAGCTGAGGGCCTTAAAGAAATCCAAGCGTTTTACATCAGCTTTGTTACATTTATCACTCAACCTTACAATCTCCTTGGTGAAAGATAACAAGTCAGTTTGAAAGGGTCTCTTTCCATAAACTCCTGTTGATTGGCATTAATGATATTTTCCTCCTTTGATTCTTTGTTAATCTGGATCCATGTGAGTCATTCCATTATACTGCCGGGACTCGTGTCAGGAGACAGGCCTATAATTACTTAGATCCTTCTCTCTACCTTTTCCAAAACCTTTTCCAACATCTGCTTTCCTTTGGAGCTTTGCCACTGCCCAAAAAGTTACTGGATATCGCCGGCATCTGTATTGCTGTGCTTATATGTTAAAGGCATCCTTGATAATTACCCAGACAAAGTCAGCAACATTGTATGTGCTACTGAAACAAGGGGGGTTGAGCTATGAATTAACTCTAGAATCATAAATAACAAAAAATTTATTCTTTTCAAAAGCAAAGAATAAATATTTTATTTGCATGTTTATCCTGAATTTCTATATCACAACCTAGTGTTATGGCTACAGAGGGTAGAAGGTCAATAGCTTCAAACTGAATTGGAAGAATATCACATTAATGCTGTTGCTTCAATCCTGATTATAATTCACATCACACAGGAACATAAAAACACTTTTGGAGGGAGAGGGGATGTTTTATCATCTAAGCACGGGACAGTTTTCAAGATGCATAGAAGAGCAAAATGAATGAGAAGGAATGCTTTATTATTATCAAAATGAAAAGCAAGAATCAAGACTATCATCATTTCAAACACACACAAAAAATAAACTCAAGTCCTTTATTCATCTGCATCTGTATTTATCTGAACAGGCAACTGAAGTTGCTGTAGAGGGCCAGGTTCCCCCTGGCTGCCCCTGCAGCCAGCCTGGCTGGTGCTTCCCAGTGGGAAAGATGTACTCCCAGCTCAGGCTTTAGAGGAACAGGACGTCTTTGTCCCAAAATAGTCAGGGCACCAGCTCTGCTTCTTCCTGGCCAAGAGTGCCTGTCACAGCTTAGCCTTTTTTCACTGATGACAATAAACATTCTGGGATTAGGTCTGTGGTCTGTATGAATCACAGAGCTTTGTAGGACTTGCTTCAAGTGCCTGGCACTATATAGCCATAATAAATGAATAGTCCCTGTTGGCAGTGAAGTCCATGCATGCTGCAGGTATTCTGAGCAGAGAAAATCAAGCCTGTGGTGTACAGCTGAAGAATTTTCTGCATATGTCATGGAGTTTCCCTTTGAATAACTTGCTTCATTTTTCTTTTAATGTTACACACCATCACATGATTTATGGGCAAGCATCTACCTACAACTACATAGCATGAATCACCTTTCACTGCTTTTATTCTCTTTTACCTTCTCTCTCTTAGCCCAGTACTTCTATGGCTGGTTGGACCTAAGTCTCCTTTCATAAAAATACCATCAGAGTGGCCACAGTTGTGAGCTGCTCTGAGCAGGGCAGGATGGGAGCCCTGGGAACCCCCTTGCCTGGGGAGTGCTGCTTTTTGGGGGCTCTGCACCCCTCCCTTGCCCTCAGTGAATGCCCACTTTGCCACCTACCTTCTCCTTGGCCCCTTAGCTAGTCTGTCAACAGAGCGATAATTCTTGCTGGCTGGATTTACCCTTGCAAATATAGGATCCCGTTGAGCTAATAAATACTTCCTGTCATTGCCTAGGGTTGCCAACAGTAACATTCCCTTCCCCATTTATAGGAGATGCTGAATATGGCATTGGTACTATTAACACCTTTAATGTTTCTCCCATTAACATTTTTTGCCTGTAAAAGGATTTTCATATTTTCTGTTCGTTCTGGTTTTACTTTCTTTGACGGCTACTGAATCCTGGACCACCTGAACTTCAAGGAATCAGACCTTTACATTTGTTTTTAAACTTTTTCAATAACTGTAGATTTTTCAGTCTGACTTTGAAAAGCAAGATAATATTGGAGAGAAATGTGGGTGTACAACTCCAAATGCTTTAGGAACCTTTTATATTTACCCTTTTTTTCAGCAGCAATATGGAATCAAATAGCCATGAAAAAGAGACACCAATAATTATTAATACAAGACTTTTCTGTAGGAAAAAAAGTTAAATAAAAGAAGGAAGATTGAAAAAAAGAAAGATAACAGAATGGAGAGGATTTTGCAAGTTTTTAAAGCTTCAGTAAATGCTTGCTCATGTTTTTCAAACAGCATTTTGCTGAAAGCACTTCTGTGTGTCTACATTAGCAGATGAGATGGTTTTAACCCCAGTAAGCAGGAACATGGGACAGTGCTGGTTCCTGCTGCCTTGCCCCAGGAGGAAGTGAAGGAGGGCATTGGAGGAGCTGGGTGGGCTGTAGGAGGCTTCCCAGTGGGAGAGGAGAAAGGGAACACACATGTGGACATGAATGAAGAGCTGACAGACTGAAAAGGCACATGGATCTGAGGGATGGGGAGAGAGCTAGCAGCTGGAAAAACATGCAGACACTAACCCTGGGAGTAAATCTGCTCTTCTCACAAAGAGGAATGAACTCAGAGGCTACGTTAGGTCCCATGCTGGGTGTGATCCTGGATGGTTTGAGTTCTTGTTTCCTCATTCTATTGGGCTTCAGTGAGTACTGCAGTTGGTTATTATGGGGCTGAGCCTCTAGGACACCCTTTAAGAGGAGGAATACCATTTTGCCTTCTTATATGAGGGAGATTACCTGTGAGGGCACTTGTCTCCAGGGGACACTGCTGAAGGTCAGATGCATCACCTTTAGTCACCTGAGACTGAGCCTGGACTCACCTGGGGCCAAGATGAGTGAGTTGAGCAAGGAAGTTTGGAGGACATTGAAGGGCTCCTTTAGTGGGGCTCTCCATTGGAGAAAAATGTGTTTTTTCCACTGGGCTACATTTGCCATTCAGTGCCAAATCCTGCAGGCCTCTCCATGGCACTGTGCCATAGATTTCAGGACCTCTGGGCTTCTCTGGGAAGACCCAGCACAGACTGGGAGAGGACTCAGGAAATGCACTCTGTCCTCAGGAGACAGCAATGTGGGGCAGGCACAACCAATGCTCCTTGGCAGTGCTGACAAATGCTGTGTAAGCATGCATACACACACACAGATATTTATATTCCTCTGTGTCTGCATGCATATAGCAGGAAATCTTTTGCTCCCCCTCGTAACAGACCCTCCTGGTATCTCTAAGCATGACAGACACTCCCCTTAGGAGGCTGTAATGTCAGAGTAGGATTTATCTCCTTCTCTAACACCTAGGGAAAAGACTATTTTCTAAAGTGCTGCATTGTTTTTGGGTTCATCTATATTGCTTTTAATATTTTATGTATGTGAATGTGATATACTGCAATGAAAACACCCTTATATCTTTTTCTAGTAAGTGCGTCTTTCAGAACTAGAAATGATGTCAAATGATGCAGAGGAGCTCTGGGTCTGGAAGGCACAAAGAAATGCATAAAAGATGAAAGCCTATTTATGTTTCTCACACACACGAAAAACCCTCCAACCAAAAAAACAACCCACCTACATTAAAGGAACACTATTCAAGTTACAAAGAAAACCAGCCAGCATGTGGTCTCTCAGTACTTGCATATTAGGATCCAGGCTTTAATTACAGGAGTTCATGCTGCCTTCCCAGAGGCCCCTGTGTACTCTCCCTGCACCGGGAGCAGAGCTGTGTGTGGGAGAGGAATCCCCTTGCTGGGTCAGCGGGGTTACAGCAGGTACCTCTACCAGGAGCAGTATAAATGCAATATTAGCACAACAGAACTGGCTGATTTCCTCTATGCTCAGCAGTTACACTGCTTTAGGGCTCACACAGAGCTGCTTCAGGTATCTCTCCAAGCAGGATTGTGGCTCTGGTGATGTTCTGCCAGTAGGCACCATCCATGTTGTGCATGGAGATGAGCCTGGGTGGGGAGCCTTGGGGAAACAGTGAAATGGGAAACCTGCAGAGGCAGCTTTGCTCAGTTTTTCATGCCCCTGGAGCAGCTGGCTGTGTGACTTCAGCTCTCTGAAGGTCACTTGCACACATGGTCACACCTGTGGGGCTGCTCCTGGGTTCCAACAGAGCACATGGGAGTCCCCAGCAGGCCCACCTGGGGGGTGACGGGGCCAGCAGCACAGCTGGAGTACAGAGGCCACCAGGGAGAAGTGTGATGGGATCTAGCAGTGTGTTTGTCCCAGTGAAAGGCTGCTGTCCACAGAATGTCAGCCGATGTGAGACATGGGACCAGAAGGTTCCAGCTGATGATGGAGGAGAAACACAGGTGGGAGTATGTGATTCTTCTCAGACATTGCTGAGGACACATCCTAATGGGGAGAAGGGACTCCTCTTTCTTGCTGTCCCATGTCCTCTGAGGTCTACTCCTTCCTTTCCCCTAGCTCCTTATCCCAACTTGCCCCTCCTCAGCCATCCCACCCCATCTCAGACATTCCCCCTCTGTTCCCAGGATGTCCACATCTCTTCTCTTTACCTCTTCCTCCCAGAACTATCCCAAAAGGTCAGGGACAAAATATGTCATCTCCCAGCCTCACCCTTGCCAAACTACCTTAACTGAGATGTCCTGGTGTGGCAGCCAGCCACATATCTAGGACGACCCTGGTGGTTAGAGCCTGACAAAATATGTCTGAAGCAGGTTTTACAGAAAGAACCCCGTGCCATGGTGACAGCAGGCAGTGCTGCCAGTCAGCAGAGACATCCTGTGCCTGAGAGCCTGCGAGGCTGGCAAAGGCAGGGCGCGTTCCTGCAGGCTTGAGTCCTGGTGCCCATGTGGTTGTAGCCATTAGAGCACGACTTCAGGATCATTCTGCCTTATTAATTGAAGAAAATAATTGCTTGCTTCTCATGAATATCCTTCAACTCCACCAGCCCTGGGCTTCATGGTGAGCTGGTTCTGGGAACCAATTCTGCAGTTCGGAACAGACATTCCTGCTGAAGTCAGTGGCTTCTATTTTCCATCAGGCAAGGTGCTAACTCTGGAATTCCTTGCAGTTGCCCTCTTTCCTGAGGAAACTGAGTCCATGCATGGTTTTATGGGCTTGTGAGCATTTCATAACTTAATAATAGGTTGCGTTAATTCATTTTTTTTGTCTGCCTTTACTCTTTAGAAAGATGGAAGTTATTTTTTAAAAATAAAGCATTGCATATGCTGTATGTGGGAAGTGGTGATTTCTAGCTATGGACTGAGGGGGCAAAATTGTATAATTTATAACTGTATAAAAAATTAATGAGTCTGATGCCTGTGTTACTGTGATTTTATACAAGTCTAAAAGTGGAGTCCTAAAGCCAAGACTCAGCCCTAATATGTTATCACTCCATTGCAGAGCTACAAAACAGTGGAAAACAGATCCTTAGTTAAACAAGAGGAGTTTCTTTAACTTTATTTTTCAGTTCAGCTTATGAGCCAGGCAGTAAATCCATTGCATGATTCAAACCTATCACTTTTGCACCAGAAGATAGGCTGGCATAGGTGTGGAGTCCTGGACAGGAATCAAGGACTGGCAAGACGTCAGGAAAATACCTGCTCATGTGGACTGCCTCAGGGCAGCTACCCTCACTTGTCCCAGCTGATGAGCTGGCCCTGAAGTCACAAGGCAGCACCAAACCTGCAGCATGCTGCTCTTTGCCTCTCATTTCTTTGACAGACACGAGTGCAAGGCAGGATGAAGTCTGAACTTTCTCGGCACTGAGAGTTCAGAGAAGCAGAGGTTGCTGCTGATTTGCCAATTCTCAGTCTTCCTCAAACATACCTACAATACTGTAACTCTGCTGCCTTGAGGGGCTGAGATGTTTGAGCTGAATTCACAGCACATGCATTCAAACACAGAATATGGGCAGGGTGAAAATCCAAACCAAACAGCCACACAAAATGCTAAAATACAGCTGTCCAAATGATAGTTGTGTCCCGCAAGTGTAGACTCTAGCAACTGCAGAGTCTGAATAGGAGGGAAGCTGAGGCCCTCTGCTCTGTGCTGCTCGGGATGCTGTCCCAGGAGATGGCAAAACATGGCAGAGTGGACCTGTGTGCAAGGAGCCCTGGGCAGACTGCTCCTCAGTACACAGGCACAGTCCCTGTCCTTCCCAGCCCCTCACACTGAGACAGAGACACAAACAATTTGTCCCATGGGCTGATCCATCCTGACACTCTTGGGCTGTTCTGTCCCCACCCCACTGCTGGGAATATTGTCCCTACTTCCAATGCAGCTCCCCTGGGTGCTTGCACCCCTCACTGCCTCTTGCTGTGCCCACAGGTTCCAGGAGCTCCTCAAAGGCCTGATCCTCCTTTTGTGCCAGAGGGACAGTCAGTATCTCCACTGCTGGCTGCAAAGTCTATCCTGATATTTCCATGCTTAAACAAGAGAAAGCTCAGTCTCCTTCACTGTAGGGAGAAGGCTCCCTGGATTAGGGAAGAAGATATCCCTATTCTTGTTCTACCAGTGAACCCTTTAATTGCAAGCAGACCATTCGCTACAGCACACAACAGGGAAAACCATAGGTTTGGATGCCAACTAGAAATTTCCTAGTCTCACAGATTTCACACTTTTCCTCTCCCTGACCATCCCTCCAGTTGCAGGACCAATACTGCAGCAGGACTCCTTTGTCTCCATGTGTGAGAGGGATGGGAAGGTCCTTCAGTGGGTTTGCCTTTCCCTGGGAAGGAAGATCTTTAGGGCCATGGCCCCCCATCCCTGCAGCAGCTCCCCATGCCTGGGGCTGGCCGCTGCGTGCTTTCCCAGTGAGGTTGCACAATGGCTGTGGGGAACGGCGTGTTGGGACAAGGCGTGTGAGTCACCAAAGGTACCAAAGTCTTACATAACCCTAGCATACATTTTTGGAGTACACTTCATCTGAAGGGGTTGTCAGGAGCCCTGACTAAAATGACAGCCTGGGAGGAGCAAGGCAGAAGAAATCTAATACTTCTGTTCCTTTTTCTCCACTCCTTATATTTGATCCTCCTGGCAAGACCGTCTCTAGATCCAGGAGGCCTTGGTCAGTCAGAGGACCAGGGCAGTCCTGGTGTGTCCCACAGTGTGTGACACAGCATCTTCCCCAGGACGTGGTGTTTTGGACAACCAAACCACCAATGAACTTCAGATCTACATAAACAGAATTAATTTACCTCCAAACACTCTGTCTTCTGATTCTCACTTTGTCTTCTCTATCAGCTGAGCCTGCACAGCCCCATTTTCCCCTCTCTGCTGTTCTCTGAGCTGGTATCATGAGCCTTTCCTTGGATTTCTGCCATCCCATCTGTACAAGCTCTGGGTCTACTGGAGTACAGCAATAGCAGGGATGACAAGACATGTCTGAACCCCCTTGTACAGGACCCACATTGGGATCTCAGCAGGGTCTGCTGGGCAAAAGGACTTTGCTTGGCTTGTAATCCATCCTGCTCATTGGGAGAAGGACACAACCCAGCTTCCAGCCTGATAGTGTGGCACACTCAGAGATGTAGTTTGAGAGAGTGTAGGTGGGGATCAGAAGAGTTTCCAAGTGATAGGGTTAATTTCTGATTGCTTTAACTGTGAACTGAATACATCTTCCAGTTCCCACATCAAGTCTCATGGTGCAGCCAATATTTCGTGTTTCAGGTTCAACTAAAGTTTCATCAGATAGCTCTTCTGGCTCCAGGATCGACTCTTTAGGCAAATCCAGGACCAGAGGAGTGTGAAGGGTTATGGCATTAGCTTTTTGCGTAGGGGAGAAAGTGGCAAATGAAGGAATCTCTTGTCATGGTTTGTATAATTTCTGCATAAACAAACCTTTAAGAAAATCTTGGCTCCTTCCCAGCATGGAAGGGGAACACCGCCTGCAGCCTCTATATTATGGGCTCCCCTGATGGCTGAGGTTTCCTGCAGAGCAGCAGAGCATGGCTGCTGTGGAGGCACCCAGCAGGGCCAGGGGCTGGCTCACCAGCAGCCAGGAATGATGACACATGGCCTGGGAAAAAACGGGACCAGCTTGGAGCAGCAGTGTCCCCCGCAGACACCAGCACAGGCTGGCATCTTTGTAGGGAGACAGGGACTGGCCCCTGGCACAGCTCCCTCTTTCCTTGTTGGGGTTTCCTCTCCATGGAAAAGTGCTTCAGGGTTGAGTTTGGAGGCTGCATGTATCATGTAATGAATGAACATGTTCCCAGATGCCTCTTCCAGACCTGTCCTAGCTCATTCTAGGGCACTCTGTGCAGCACCTTTCCCCCACAATACTCAAAGGCAGTGAGGAGACTGAGAGCTGCCTCTCACAGGTGAAAAGCCCCTCTGCTTCTAGTCAAAAGGACCCAAAGGTCTCCCACACACTTGAATGCCATGAACTCACATTCCATACCTGCATATCTCCATATTTCACAGACACAGGCCAGCCCCACAGTCATTACTCATTCTGTGTGAGCTTGGAGGTGTCAGAGGGGTCATGTGAAAGAGCCATCAGCTTCCACATCTGGAGGGAAATGGACCCCACGGCTGCAGAATGAAATGTGAGTGTGCAAACCAGCACTGAGCACCCCTGCTTCCCTGGCAGCCTGGGCTTGGGAAGAAGCAGGGCTGAGAACTGACAACCTCCTCACTGTGATGGGGCTGCCTGGCCAGAGCCTGAGGCTGCCTGGGGCTCGGATGGCAAAGTGCCACCACACCATATGGGGCTGGTTGCTGTAGCTCTTGCCCCACACTGCTGCTGGGCCAAGCAAACCCATTGGGGGAGCTGGCCATTTGGGGTTTTGCAAATTTTGACAGCCCAAGGCGTGTCCCAAAACAGGAGAGCCAGGTGCTCCTGCTACAGAGCAGGGAGGGATGGCTCCAGAGTCAGGGCTCCCCTTCCCTGTGGAGCAGCTAATCTTAACTGGGTACATGAGTGTCAACAGGTGCCATGAAGAGAAGAGGGACGAGGGGATATTGGTGCAGCTGGAGGAAGTATTTATAGCTGCTTTTTAAAAACCCCGTATAGATCACATCTCTGTTAACGTATGTAACACAATCGGGAACCTGAGCTTTTCATGATCCCATGGCTGCAGGATTTCCTGTGGAATCCTCTATGGGCCACAAAAACAAGCTAAAAATAAGTGCATTAAAAAGAGACGCATACTGAAACACGTGCCCGTGCCTCCTCTCCGGCCAGTGAATTGGATAGTGGCAAGCAGGGTAGGGAAGGGGACAGTCCCTGGAAAACCCTCTGTAGTGACTCCTCTGGTGAGACACAGACCCCAGAGGGCTCCAGGCACAAAAAGGTGAGAGCACACACTGTTGGTGGGGGTTTCAGGAGTCCCAAACACAAGCGGGAGTTACGGACAAGTTATCCACCAGAAGAGAGCAGAAACAGGTCGGGACTCCCCCAGCTGGAAGGCAAACCTGGAGAGCCTGTGTCTCTCCTGTGCAGGCTGGTCCCCAGCTCCTTCCAGCAACCACACAGCAGCGCCAACAGTTACACAACCCCGGACCTGCACATTTGGCACTCCCGTGTATTTTAGGAAAAGATGCAGAAATTATATTTTCTTGGGCACTGAGAGATGGAAAAGGCCACCAGTTCATCCTTCAGAGCTACTCAGCTCCTGTCAGGCTGGCCAGCAAAAGGCAAGAGGAGGGTTTTGGTGCTGTTGTGATGCTCATGGGCTCCCACGGGTAGCCCCATCACTGCTCTGCAGTATCTCCCAAGCCCCCGTTGGCACAATAATTTGTCACTGCCACACCCCCACAGGCAGGCCCTGGCCACCAGCTCCATTCAAAATCATGGCTGAGACAGGATGCAGCTGAGCTCAGCAGGGAGCAGTGGGGAGCAGACAGGACCTGGAGATGGTGACAGCATCACCTGGCAGCTCAGATTCTCACCCTCCCTTGGGCTCCCCAGGGTACCAGGACACCTCCTCCCCTCCGAGGACGCAAAACCTTCACCTTGCTGCTGCTGCCTGCACCGCGCATTCCCGACACCTGCGCTCACTGTGCAGGATCACCCATTAACGTTAAGAGCTTGTCGAGCTACAAAAGGTGTTTGGAGCGAGGCTTGTGAGATTCCCTGCAGCTAAGCAAGATTCCTTGAGCTGAGCCCGAGCTTCATGCCCTCTAATTGCCCCGGGCTGTCCTTTCAGCAAATGCCCGGCAGGCAGCAATGATGGAAGGCGGCTCTTCCTGCAGATCTATTCAGCCTCTGCCTTTCTTCCAGCACCGTCGTGCTGCACAGCAGCTGCCTACCCCGCACATCCCGGAGGGACCTGTGTCGGGAACATGCTCCTGGCTGCTTCCAGCTTTTCGTGCTGTCGCTCCACACAGAGGCGTCTGTCCCTGGCCCGTCAGGGAGCTGCCTCCTGCAACCCGCACAGAGGGCAAAAGCATCCCCTACAGCATGGAGACAGGGAGATATTCCTGTACCTCCCTGGCCATTTATCAAACCCTCTCTCTTGCTAGGGGGGCAGGTAATGGGATTAGTAAGAAGGCACCTTAGCTGAGCTGCTGTGGCATATGTTCCCTTCCCCCAGCACTCTGCTATTAGCTGCCAGAGATGAAAAGCTGCGGTGTGCAGAAAGACAGCTGGAGGTGTCAAAGATGTCACCTGCAAGCTGCTCTTTGTGGGGATGGGGATTGGATGGAGATGGCGATGGAGATGGGTGAAAACAACCAGCTGGAGGAACCAGAGCAGCCTCATACCACAGGGAATGTGGTCAGGGTTGGGGCTGCTCAGCCTTCTCCCACCCTGTCCCCACCTCCAGCCCCACTTCTGCCTGCATCCCCACTGCTGCAGGGGATCAGCCTCTGGCACTGTGGGGGTGCCTCCGTGGGCAGGAGCAGTGGGAGGGAAAGGGGCTGCTGCAGCACAACAGCTGGGGGGCTCTAAAAGGATTTCCTGCCATCACCAGTAAAACTCCCTCCATCCTTGTGCAGAATGAGCTACAGGTGTAAGGGCTGACCTGTTTTGGGGGTTTTTTTTGGGTGATTTCAAAGCAGAACCTAGGGAAAGGAGGCAACCCGTTGAGAGAGAAATAGTTTTAACCATTCTGTGCTGAGGGGAAAAGAAGGCCCACAGGGATAAAGGCTGTTGGTGTACCTCTGTTCACAGCGCTTGGAAGTCAGACTCTGTCTGCTTGGTTATTTCTGGATATACAAACTAGAGAAGAGTAGGACAAGGCCCTTCATGTCTAGGCCAGCATCATCTCTCATCTTACATGCCTTAACCTCTCTGGCTCTGATGCATCCATCCCCTGTCACAGCATGCGCAGCCGTTCAAAGCACTTCTGCAAAGCTGCTTTTCCTGGCTTGTTGCTTTGACAGGTTTTCTTTGTATCGCTTCCCTGGCTCTTCTTTCCTCCTTGCATTCAGGAAAAAATGATCTGCCTTTTACAGGAAGGCCCTTTATAACATTTTCACAACAAACCTGAACTGCCAGCCAGAGACGGAGTGCTCCTTTGTGGCCCAGCAAACAGTCTTCTTCCTGCTGAGGTATTTCTTCCTCACAAAAAGGTTCTTCCAAATACCTCATCTTCTTTCCAGGCCTTCTCAAACAACCTTACATTAAATATTAAGTAAATTTAGACACTTGCAAAGTCCCACTATCTGTTTCAGCTGTGACCCTCCAGCAGATCTGAACCACCCCTCAGCCCCATACATGGCTGCCCCACACAGACATGGCCTTTTTCAGGTTTTCCCCTCCTGCAGCACTTCTGTAAGTCTTGAGTAGCCTCAGGAGCTCCTTGAACCCAATTTGAAACCAAATCAGCCCAGCCTCTGCCATCATCCTTGTTGAATGTCCTGCTTTCTCAACAAAATAATTGAGGTGAATCAGCCCCAAAACACCCTCCCACCCTGGGCTGATATGCTCAGAATAGCACTCAAAAAAGCACTGTGCTATTAATACAGAAGGGAAGGGGAAAGGATTGTTTTTCAGAGGTGGATTTAGGGTTGTTTGAATAAGAAAGACTTTGAGGCAGTGTATGGCATCTTGGCTGCTGTGGAGGCAGACACATCAGTCAGACCTCTCCCTGTCCAGCTGGATGGACTAGGCAGAATCCAGTCCTCTCAGGACTGCAAGGCTGGGGTTATTTCTCTGTAGAATTAGAATTCTGTAGAATTAACCATTAAAGACTGCAGCTTCTCTCTGTCCCACAATAAAACAAATTCCTATGAAGCTGGAAACCTTGATTAACAGCCTGCTAGGAGAGACAAATCCCTGGGGTCTTACTGTACACCCAGAAGACACTACTCCAGGGTAAATCTATGCTTCATTTTGCTCTGCAAAATAGAGAAAGAACTGAGCTGTCTTCAAGGAAGCCTACAGATTCACAGGAAAAAGTAGGGGGAAAAAAGGTAGTTTCTTTGGAAGTCATTTTCTCTTAAGAAGTTCTGTCTGCATTTTTTATTAATGATACAACACCCTGGATGTGTCAAAAAAAATATGAGAATACATTTCCTGGTGGGGAGCTCCAACCTTGCAGAGTCAGGCAGTGCAGCTGGGCTGTCATTTGTTTCTTGGAATTTCATTTCCTAATCAACACATCCATGAAATGACTGTATTTTCAAAGCTTAGTTTCCAGAGCTGCTGTGATCAAAGACTGGGGAGGTGGGGGAAAGCAGGGAGGGGGAACCTGCCATCCTCATCAGCACCCCAGCACAGAGAAATTGCCTGCCTGAGGAAGCCTAAACAAAGGATGGTTTAAGGCCCTGACCAGGCTTTAATGTTTCAGAGCCAAACAAGAGAATTGGGATGCAGAGACCCAACTTCCACCATATTCCTGCTTTGGTGGAAAAAAAAAATCGACTTCTTAGAAATGTGGGGACCACCTTGAGATTTGCAGGACCTGGCTGTCCCCTTCTGGGGTGAGAGTGTGATGGAGAGCCCTGGAGCAGAGGGGAGGGGCCTGCAGGGCCCCTCCTGAGCCACCCTGTGCTGCTGAGGGTGACACCAGTCCCTGTCTTCACCCTGTCCCTGCAGGCAGCACCCATCACACAGGTGATCATACAGGATCATACCCCACCTGCCTTTTTGCCTTTGGTGTCCAGCTGGTCCCATGGACAGACTTGTGGCCACCCAGCCTTTCTGTGACCATCTGACATTACAATTGTCAAGCAAGAGGAGCTCAAACACGTTAAAATTGCCCCAGTCTGACCCAGACAATCAGGTTTTTGTTTCTCTGACACCTGCAAGGCCATAATTCACTTGTCTGGCAGTCACCTTAAAGCCCTCCCACAAGGAGGCTATGCTTGTCTTTGAAGAATTTAGGAAGACTGGGAAAAAATAATTCTGTAAAAATACACAGACCCCTCTGGTGTCTTCATGTATCAGGAAAAGTGGATGTGCACTCACTGGTGATTTGCAGATGATTTTTGGATAGTAGCTTTGTTTGTCCTTTCCCCCTGCCTGGCAGAGCTACATGGATGCAGCCAGATACCAATGGATTTTGGACAACTCAGCCTCCACCATCCCATCCCACCACCCTGCACCACCTCCCTCACTGCCCAAGCAAACCAAGATGCTCAACCCTGCTTCCCAGGACCAGCCTGAGGAAGGATCGTGTGGGGAAATCTCTCTTCCTGCACTTCTGATACTCTTGGCTGTTGGGCTTTTCATTTCAGTTTTGCTGTGAGCAACATGATCACAGAAAAATAACATCAGAGCAAAATGAAGAAAAATAAATGGATTCTCAGATTTCCCCCATTGGAGCGCTGAGGAGGAGCTGGATGGTGTTGCCATCAGTTTTATTTTCTCTGTGGCTCCCTGCAGCTCTGGGTATGTCCAAGCTAACACAGCTCTTCAGAGGTGTTTAATTACAGCATCCTGGGTACCAGAAATGCAGATGGAGGGAGGCCACAGAGCTGCACGGGGCTGCATGGTGAGTCACTGCTGCGTGAGACAGGGCACCGTCTTCTTCCCAGCACACATCCCGTGCTGGAGGAGGAAATCTGAACTCCCAAGATCATCAGCAGGACAGGGCAGGCATCCATGCAGGCAAAGCAGAAACTGGCTGTGTGTGCAGGATCTCCTCACGTGACATTTGGGTGAGTGCAGCTGGCAAAATGGTTCATTACAAGACATTTTACTGGGAATGAGTCAGGTAACACACAGATGTGGAGATGAGGTAGTTTGTTCCTGCAGATAAAAGTGCTGCTGAGGATCAGCAGGCTGCATTGTGACCTGAATATTTCCTCCAGTGACGCCAAAGGCATCACTTTCCCCTCAAATTGGCATGTGCACTGAGATTACATGGACCAGGGTTTTAAGAACATCCTGATGACACAGGTTGGAGAATACAAAAAAGCAAGCTCTCCCTGAGTGTGACATGGATGTACCCATGGACAGTGTGTGATGGAGAGACAGCTGCAGCTCTCCCTCTCTCTCTCAAGTATTTTCTTGACAGTACTTTCAATTAAGCATTATTTTCACTACCCTCATGCCCTTCCCCATCACACTCCTCTCCACTGTTTCTTTCCAGAGAGACATATCCCTCAGTGCAATGACTGAGGCAAAGGCAGGGGGTGACAAGGCAGGTGCCACCTCCCTGTGCCAAGGCTCCGCACACCCCCTGGGGCCCTGCAGCAAGTGTGACCCCAGCAGGGGCAGGTGCGAGGCCGGGAACCCCCTTTCCATCCAGCGAGAGTTTTGCACTTGTTCCCCAAAGATGTGCATCAGGCAACCTGAGCTCAGTGGTGCTGGGAGGGAGAAGTCCAACCCTGGTACATGTGTAGCCAGACAATATTCAGGAGGGTGAAAACTGGAAGGAGGAGGATATTTTGGGTGGTTTTCCTTTTTTTCTTTCTTCGTGAGTTTTTTTTATTATTTTCCTTGGTTTTATTTTTTTCGCCTTTTTTTTTTTTTTGTTAGTTTTGTTTTTTCTTTGGTTTATATTTTTATTCTTTTTTCTCCCTTTCCTTCCCCCCCGGGTCCGTCACCGCCTCGGGGCCGCGTTGGGCCGGGGCGGCGCCGCCGGCGCGCGGGCGCCCCCTGGCGGCCGCTTCGCTTCGCTTCGGGCGGCGCGGGGCGGGGCCGGGGCCGCGGGGGTCCCCCCTGTGCCCGTGGCACCGGGACCCCCCAGAACCGGGACCCCCAGCACCGGGACCCCCAGCACCGGGACCCCACAGCACCGGGACCCCGCAGCACCGGGACCCCCAGCACCGGGACCCCACAGCACCGGGACCCCCAGAACCGGGACCCCGCAGCACCGGGACCCCACAGCACCGGGACCCCCCAGAACCGGGACCCCACAGCACCGGGACCCCCAGCACCGGGACCCCCAGCACCGGGACCCCGCAGCACCGGGACCCCCCAGAACCGGGACCCCCCAGAACCGAGACCCCCAGCACCGGGACCCCGCAGCACCGGGACCCCCCAGAACCGGGACCCCGCAGCACCGGGACCCCCAGCACCGGGACCCCCAGCACCGGGACCCCGCAGCACCGGGACCCCCCAGAACCGGGACCCCCAGCACCGGGACCCCAGAGCACCGGCACCCCCCAGCACCGAGACCCCCAGCACCGGGACCCCGCAGCACCGAGACCCCAGAGCACCGGGACCCCGCAGCACCGGGACCCCGCAGCACCGGGACCCCCAGCACCGGGACCCCACAGCACCGGGACCCTGCAACACCGGGACCCCGCAACACCGGGACCCCGCAACACCGGGACCCCGCCTCGCCGAGACCCGTCAGCCCCGAGTTCCCGCACTCCCGGGACCCCGCCCTCCCCACACTCCGCACTCCCGGGATCCCGAAGCACCGGCACCCCACATTCCCGGCACCCCGCTTTGCCTCGTCCCTCCCCGCAGGCGCGCCAGTGCCCGGCCCCAGCTCCCCCAGCCTGATCCCGCAGTCCCAGCCACGATCTCGGCCACGGTCCCTGCGCCCCACGCAGCCCTGCCCCGGCGGGAGTGGCGGATGCTCGGGGTCGCAGGTGGCACGCAGGCCTTGTGGCGGGTCAAAATGTGCCCCCTGTGCCCTCCCCATCCTGCCTGCCCGCCCGGGCTGTGTCCCTGCAGGATGCTGTAACAGTGTCACGGTGTTGGGGGGAGCAAGGTCATTCCCGGCTGGGATCGCTCCTGCAGCCTGGGGAGGTTCCTGGGGAATGGGTCTTTGCCACTGTCATGAAACAGAATTTTGGGAGGAAAAGTAGGTCACAGAAAATTCCCAGCACTGGTAGCTTCTATGACACCTAAGTGCCTCCTCAGGGCATAGCCCTCTGACAGCTACAAACATCTCCCTTATAAACTCCAAATCCACCATTACCACCCAGCCTAGACCAAGGCACAGGCTGTTTGACACCACAGCAGAGCAAGTCCCATGGAGCAGGAAAGGCAGGAGACCTTCCTTTGGTTGCTCCTTGAACAGTACTGGGTCTCTTTGACCAGAGCTGAGAAAGAGTTCATGGGAAAGGGGAAAGACAGGCAAGAACCTGTCATTCCCCATCACCCTCTGGCCTTCTGTGTGCAGGGCAGGCTGGGTCATGAGTCCTTCCCCATCCTGCACACATCTGCAGGTTTTCCTGCAGAACAGGTTTTCTGGTATTAGTGATACCACTGCTTCTTTCTGTCTCCCAGTCCCACCCCACAGTGCTGAGGTGAAAGAAAAGGAACAAAGGCAGAGACAGTATCATAAAAGACTGTAAAAATAAAAAGAATAAAGTGCAGCAGTCAGTGCCTCACATTAGTGAAGCTCCACAGCTCCTCAGTGCACATCCCTGAACGCCTCCAGAAAGGCTCTCACAACAGACAGGTACCTGCTCTCCCACTTTTCCTCCCACCAGGAACACTCAGTTCCTCTTCAGTGATTCAGATAAAACCACCCCCTTGCCCAGGAAAAGCCTCTTGGTGTAACAAACAGGAAGGCCTCACTGATCACCTCACAATCCTCACCACCCACACACCACAGCCACCTTCACTTCCTGGCTTCCCTCTCAGTGACCCGGAGCAGGATGCAGCCAGCGAAGCCTGTGCTGCTGAGCCTGGCTTTCCTGTGTCTCTCTCCCAACCCACACACTCTGTCCTCTCCCAGGAACAGGTCCGGAGCAGATGTTTCACCCAGGCACACAAAGCTGGCCAAGCAAAACTGAGAGCACCCCCAGGTCCCCACAAGAGGCTGGTTACCCACCTGCACAGCTCTGGGGACTCCAGGAACACCTCTTGCTTCCTGCAGCATTTCTTTCCCCAGGTCAAATGCACTGCTCCCGTCTTCTGGTATCAGGATTGACCAGGTGCTCTTAGGAGGACTCATCACCTCTCCACCTCCTTGATTTTTAGTCAGCATGAGGAGCGCACAGTTGATTATTTCCCTCTATATGTTACTGCTTTTTACAGGGGGGGTTTCATCCCCTGTAGCAAGTTGTGCTACTTTGATAAAACTTTGGCTCCTTCACTGACTGCGAGGTGAAGGTGTTGTTCTTTGGTGACCTCTGTTGGGTAGGCTCCAACCCACTTTCCTCCCAGAGAGGTTTTCTCCTCTCTGTTTCTGTACTGCTCCACCTAAGCTGGGGTTTTGCTCTTTGGAGGTGGTGTGTTCCTGACAGCAGCCCAAGTGGCTGCAGCTACATCGTTCATCTTGTCTGAACTGTTTCTTGGGATTTTGATGAAGTCCACCAATAGTCAAGGGTTTTTAAAATTTTCCTTAAAATTTCCTCTTTGGCATTCTGGTATTAGTGATACCTTTTGGTATTAGTGATGCCTTTTAATAGGCATCTTTCAGCAGAATAAAAACTAAAATCTAGCCAATCCTGTTCATGGAGAAGGTATGGAGAATGCAAACTCCTGTATTAAATGTCAACTGATAAATAAGAATCTCAATGATATTGTTTAAAATCCCATTAATTCTTCTAAACAGAACAGTGTTTTCCTGTCATTGGAGCTCCTGTTTACAATTTTCCCTGAGTGTACTTGCGCACCATCCACAACCATCCCAAGTTCCACAGCACATCCAGCTGGAACCACCAGCTCTTCTGGCTTGTGATACAGAATGTGAGCACAGGCTGAAGGAACAAAAGAGGCAGGAGATGGTAGCTTTTAAATCCATTTTTCCCAACTCCAGAGACCACCCTTAGTCTTTTAATTTAGTATTTTACTTCTTTATTTAGTCTTTTCCTATGCAAACTACTCTGTTCACAATTTGTATACCTGTGACTTTGTCCATAAGAGTGATAATTGATTAATAAATAATTTAATAACAATTTCCTGACAAGACAGGGATAGGATTCTCCTGGGGAAGTATACTTCCTCATGTTTATTTTAAAGATGTCAGATGTCTACCTTAATTGCACAAAATCAAAGCCAAACTCCATTGACGTCAATGCAGTTCCTTGGGTTTTATTAATATCAGATAAATATAAAAAACAGTATCAAGCACAAATTCACAGAGAATAATAAAACACCCACACAAATCTCTAGCTGAGTTGTTCCTGGTGCTGATACTTCCCTCATTTGGAATGTATGGCTGTAGTGCCTGTAACTGTGCTCAGACCAGAGCACTCCTTTGAATTGTCTCTTTTCCCCCTTGAGAAAATAATGTGCAGAAAATGCCTCTAACACCACAGTAATGGGATGAGATTAGCACCAGAAAAGACAGCCCAAACCTCAGAAAATATCAGGGACCTGGGAGCAGAAGTAGGCTCTGCAACCCTTTCCCCTCCTTGCAGGTGCAGGACTGGCTGTGTTCAAGCTCCGGTGTGGTGCAGCTGAGAAACCTTGGAGCTGAGTCATGTGGAAGGATCAGTGGGAGAAAGTCCTGAGAGAAAACGTCTGTGGCCAAGGCACCTTGGCACTTGGGCAGGGGCCCTTGTGAAGCTCGTGTACCCCCACGGGCAGGTCTGTGCCCAGCCCTGCACCTTGCTGCTCCCAGCCTTGCCTTACTGACCCAGCCTGGCTTCATTCTGAACCTCTCACAGCTGATCTGTGTGGCCAGCACTGGAAGCCACTGCCATCTCACCCGCAGGACACCCAGGACTGGAAATTCAGCCACAACAGACCAGCTTAAAGAGCCCTGACTATTGAGTAAGCAACGACTTGGCAGCACATGCAAGTAGAAAAACTGATGTGCAGGGAAGATGGTTTAGCACTCATTTGGTTTCCCTGACACTAATTTCAGCAGGAAGAACATTTCCCTCTGTTTGAGTGAATCTGCTCCTTATGTTCCTAACCCAAACGATCAAGATGTTATTTGATTTTTCTCTAAAAAAAATGAGGCATTTTAGAATTTTACTGAATAAAAGCAGCATCACCTGGGCACTGGGGCCATGCCCTTGATTGATGTCAGCTGCAGTAGCTCTAAGGAAGCTGTGGAGATACCCTGGTGCTGGTCTGCCCTAGGGAAGGGACATCCTGGGAAAGCTGCTTGTCAGGGGCCTCAGAACATCTCCTCAGCAATTCCCAGTCAAGAGACAGATTCTGACACCTCTGTGGCAGCAAGATGATCATTTCCAAAATGAAAAACACAGACAACACCAGCAGCCTGTTAAGCAAGTAAGTAAGCCCAACAGCTCCAACAACTTTATAAACCTTAAGCTGAAATTTAACCATGCAGTGTTTCACAGATAAGGTTTAAGAGCATTAAGTTTCATTGCTTTCAAGCTGCCTTTTTTTTTCCTTCTGAGTTTTCTGTTCCAGAATTTTACGGTTCAGTGGTGTTACCGAATGTCAAGGAGTCAATCCTCAGTAACAGGCCTCTGAGGCTCTTTGGGACTAATTAGTTTGAGAATAGCTGCCACAGTTTGGAAAGACTAATTGGGGGTCAGCTACTTTTGTTCCATCTCTCCTTGCCATGTCTAGTCCCTGCTTTCACTGGGACCCCAGAGGTCCTGTGATCTTTATTACAATTTCGTAGCAGTCCACAAATGAAAGGACAGTTCATTACAGATCATTACATTTACTACTTTTCAGAGGTGCCTCTCCTTTTCAGACAACAAGGTTCAGATCTTTCACAACTGGAAGACACCCACATGCTAAGCATTATTTATGATCAACTATTTACACTCTGAGGTATATCTGGACAGCAACAAATCAACCGAGCTGTTTGACTTGGATGGACATCAGGATCTTTCCACAAGTCTCTTACCCCAAGGAACAGGGCAGATCTTAGGGGGGAGGAATGACAGCCTTGTGGCAAGGCCTCAGGCAAGTGGCCCAGCAGAGATGACCTCTGGGGCAGCACCACATCACAGGTACACTGGCAAGGGAAGCCACTACCACAGCAAGGTAAAACAAAAGCATTGAGCACATTTCTCTGCCTACTGCAATCCCTTCAAATCACTTTTCCCATCTTTAGCCCTTGCCTCACTACAGGGCAAAGCTGTGCACACTCAGGAGCAAAGAGCACACTTTTATCTAACAGTTATCTAATCAGATCCAGCTGAGGAGGCACTGGCCTCTAATGACAACTTGTAGGTTTTTAACAGATAAAAGTAAAACCAGGCAATTTTACTTCTTACATGCACAACAGGATTTCAAACCCTGTTTGAAGCTGCTGAGCCCCAAGCTGGCAGCTGAGCAGCTCCTTGTCATCATGGATGAAGAGAAACTGCTGCCAGAGGCTGCCAAGCTGCAGCAAAGCTCCCAATCTCAGCCTCCTGCAAGATGAGGGTTTGAAAAGCCGAGGCTGATGGACCTGCCACGAGACCCTGCACCTGCCCAAGGGCAGTGCTCACACTGAGGTTTTCTAGCAGACACGGTACAGCACCAAGTGAAGGGATTCACCCAGCACTGTTTCCTTCCCAGGTGCCAGAAGTCTAACTTTGAAGCCTGGAGCAGGTTTTATCTGAACTCCAAGTTGCCTTTTGAAGATGTACTTGTTATCTTTAATCAGATAGCAGAGGCAATACATTCAAACACTCATGAAACTTTAAAGTCAGACTTCCTTCCCTAAAGAAATAGTCACACAACACTCAATTTTTATAAACTGGTGGAATCATCAGTTAATAATCTGAGACAGAAACAGCAAAATGTGAAAACAGGGTCAGAAGTGTAACTCAGCACCAGGATTTTCATAGTTGTAGCCTCAGCACTTTTAGAAGCCTCCCCGACTGAATTAGGGCACCACTTTGTGATACACTCACTCTGATCCACCTGTGGGCTACTACAGACAAGAACACCTCTCTTCCCTGCATACTCCCACCATGTTTTACACCAAATCTACCATCCTGTAGCTTTGGTATGACATCACCACTTCACTGACCCTACGAAAAACTTTTCTGGGTGATTTCCTACTTTCCCTGCAGGAAGGAACAGGTATGTCTTGCTAGTCTTTACAGCCTGGGGGGAAAAAACCAAACAGCCAGAGATTATCCCTACGGATGGCAGCTTGCAATTGCCATCAAGTCAGCCCTGAAATGTGACTGACCACCCTTGAGATGGTACTTCACTGGCGTCACCTTTCACAGCAGCCAACACCACAAAACACCGACTTCAGGCAGAAACCTTCTGGTCATGAGAGTAACACTTATCAGGGTGTGCTCACAAGTTACACAAGGGAGGCACTGCCTGCACCAAGAGGAACAGATGTGTTCCTGAGAGCATACACAGGCACTAGTAATCAATCTTCCAAGTTCCCAAACATGCATGGAAATGGGCATTTTGGAAATACAAACCTGGTTTAAACCCAATGGAGAACAGATTTTCTTTTAGACAAAAGCCAGGAATAAACCTGTCTCTAAATTAAAAATTGTGGGTTTGTATTGCAGCAATAGAAATCCACATAAAAGGGCATTTTGAAATGTCCCATGACTTTACCCCATGGTTCTGGCACTGTTTGCCACAGCTGCTAGTGCCCAGTGATAACTCACTGCCAGGGCCACATGCAACACAAGACACTGTGGAACAGAACCTGCAGATCAAGGCACCCCTGCTGCAATTACCCAAACAATCTTTGCATTTGTCCAATTCCAAGTCCAGCCAGAACAACCCGACTAGAAAAAGCAGCTCACCATGCACTGCAGCCTTGATCTCTCAAAACTTCTCATACTGAATCCAACAAAAAACTCAAAACACTCTTTGATTTTCCTGGCAGGCAGCTGTGAGGAACAAAACCCTCACCCTTAACTCCTCCCTGGACAAAACTTGTCACACACCATGTCATACCAGGTTCCTGATTTTGAAGTTATCCCACTTTTAAAGAAATCTGATCCCTCAACATTGGTATTTAAGACACTGACTTCCAGAGATGTGAAACTGGGGACCTCTGCACTCAGGTGCCAGATCTCCTCCTCTGCCCCTCCCTCCCCAAGTGAGGCTGGAGCTGGACACTGCTGGTCCTGTGCTGTGGTGGCACTGCACAGCTGGGCCCCTGGCAACAGCCAGGTCCTCAGGGGCAGCACACACCAACTGCAGCAGTACCAGCTCCTGCTGCATTAATCCTGGATTTGGAGCTGTTGAAAACCACAGGAAAGGAAAAACCCAAGACAAAACCCAACTCATGTATGATTACAATTGAAGTTTGTTTAAAACACTCCAAGCATCCAAAGATCAGAATACAGACACAGCTGTCCTGCTTTAAGAAGCTGGCAGCTGCACACTGTTGATTACCCAACACGTGCTTCTTGCCCAGGTTTCAAATCTCCACTGTTGGAACAGCTTCTAGGGTGGTTAAGGTGGGATTTTGTTTCATTCAAGAGATTGTCATTGTGTGATCAGCTTCACAAATTTCGCTGAGCTGTGTAAATACTTACTTGGAAAAGCAATAAGGGGGTTGAATCACAAATGAAGATTGACCAAAACCAAATCCTTTATTTCCACAACTGTATAAATGTGCTCCAAGTATGTGTCCAACACAAGTTAGAAAAACAAAATAGAACATGCCAGTTGCAAACTCGATCAGTTCACCGACGTGCTGACTCCTTGGTATTAGGCTTAGTTACACAAGACCAGTCACAGTAAAAAGATACATTTTTTAGAGTACAAAGTAGCAGGATGTTAAGCCATTTCAGCTTGTGCACATACAAGTCACACTTCTGGCAGAAAATGCAGAGAAGTTTGCATTACTATGCTGGAAGCTATGTTGCATCACTTTAAATGGCATCAATATCGATATCATCATCTTTATTGTTTGCAGGCTTCACAGTTTCAACTTTAGGTACACTGGCAGTTGTGGAGTACACCACCTGTGGAGACAAGACACTTCCTTTAACTACAGCACCTACTGCCACTAAGCACTGGAGTAATTCCAACACCCAACCACCCTCCTGACCATGGCCATTCATGAATCCCTGCTTTGTAGGGCAGAACTGTGCGTGTACATCTGGGGGAAGCAGCATCTCCTACTCAGGAGGAGAATAATACAATGCTGGGAGGAGACCAACCAACCAATCCCTGTCTAAAAACACTCCCAGCCACAGCCAGCTGGAGTGTAACCAACAGATTACACCCAGGTCTGAACTGTGAGGAAAATGGTCAGTTATTCTTCCATCAGCTTATCTAACAAACTCATCTACAACATGAGACACGATGCTTGATACCCCCTGTCAACCTTGCACTACGTGAACTGCTACTGCCACTGTAGAATGGCATGGTCTTGGACTACCCAGGTGCAACTGCATTACACTGATATCATGTAGATATCGTTGACACCAATTAGCAGCACTTAAAAGGCACTGTAAACTGAGTGTTCCTCCTGTTCCCAACATGCACACTAATACCCCAAGTAATCAATTTCAGAGTGCACCAGGACAAGGTTACAAGACTTCAGCATGCAGGAACAGAGCAGCCTTGGAGCTGCTGACAGTAAGCAAGCCTTTCCTACCTCTATGTTTTCATCTTCATCCTCTTCTTCATTACCGGAAGATTCTTCTTCAGCTTCCTTTAGCCATTTAATAAATGGTTCTGCTTTGACACGGATTTCTTTGGCAAGGTCCTTTGAAACGTATTTCTTTGAGGCCTGAAAGACAGATACTTTGAGTGAACAGTGAAGGAGCTTACACCAGATTGTACCCAAATACTGCCTGAACTGGAACTCTGATCTCACCCACTGCCTTCCACAGCCCATTTTTGTGAAGGAGGCCTCTTGGTCCACAAGTTACACCAGGAATGGAGAAGCCAGATGCACTAGGCTACCTTCAGGTATTTAATTGCTACAGTACATTACAAACTGCCCTTTACCTTTTCTGCCCAGCCAAGGATGACTTCTTCTTCCAGAAGATCTGCGTCATACATTTCCTTCAAAATATGTGGTATTTTTGAAATAAGCTGAGACTGATGCATAGCTACCACACACTCAAAGCCATGGAGAAGGTACCTCTGAGCTTTCTTGTTGTTGTGGCAGAACTAGAGTTGTGATAAAAGCAGAAGTGATTGAATGAGCTTTTTTACCCTCTCTCCAGACTGAACAGAGCAGAAGCAGTTCTATGAGATTGCTAAGTTTACAGTAATTCATATTATCCCTTCCCAGCAGCTCCCCCTAGCCAAGAAGTTTAAAAATAAAACACTACAAAAAGTCCTTCCCCATAGTACCAAGCAACTGCTACAAAAACCTGCCAACAGTTGTCACAATGAGTGCAGAAGAGATGGCTTACACGAAGGAAGTGACGTCTGTATTTTCTGATTTGTTCACGAATCTTTTCATCAAAAAGGACTTCAGTGAGAACAAGTGGGCCCATAGCCTTTACATCCAGTCTCTCTGCTTCTGCTACAATGTCTTTGTCAGAAGTATCAATGACACCTTCTTCCTTCTTTTTCTAGAGGGAAACAGGTATAGAAACATTTTAATGCCACTTGAGGTCTGCATTCATGCTCTTCGCAGTCATCCCTTCCCACTGCTGGTAGAGACAGCACTCTGCAGGAGCTCAAGCAAGTTGCTTTTGGTTTCCTCACAAACATGTTGTACAATTACAGCCAAGCGATTACATCAAGCCAACAACCAGAGAGTAGTTACCTTTACAAAATCAAACAGTAAGTTGACTCTCTCCTCTATAGTTCTTTCCAGGTCTTCACTAAGTGTGAGGTTCTTGGCATGGTCACTGATTTCATCCATTCTACGCCTCTGGGCTTCTTCTGTTGTGTCCTCACCCCAGTCATCATCATCCTCCTCCTCCTACAATACAAAACCAAAACAAGAGTGCCACAAAATATTACTGCAAGCTTAGTATGACATGAGGATAGAAATAATACAGACTTGACAGCCTTAAGAAATGTTTGGAATAAAATTTCCAAGTCAACGATCACGGTGAAAGTGCAAATATAGGAAGTAATGGTAGCTAAACCTAATTCTATAGCCATCTGCAGGGCTACCTGAACTGCAGTTCAACCATTCTACCTAGTACACAGGTGCCTGAAAAGGAGTGATAAAGTATAGGCAGCTTTGACTTAGTAAGGAGCATAAATTCTGGTACTGATGAGCTGATAAAGATGCTATAGAGTAAAATCAGGGACCCTTCTATTCTGGCACTAAGCTCTGGATAAAGTAAGACTTTTAGGTGCAATGTTGACCAGCAAGGAATGCCAGTGACTTCAGAGATTTAAATCTGAGCAACACAACACACACCCTCATCTCCCCACTTTCCCTTCTACTTACCACAACCTGTGGAGGAGTAATCTCCTCTGGTGGTGGGGGTGGAAGTGTCTCATTGCTGGACACAGAACCATTCTCTTTGTCCTTGCCTTTTCTGTTCTTCTTCTCCTTTTCTTTCTTTCCTGTACCAGTGTCACCACTTTCTGCAAGTGAATTTTAATGTTTTGTTCTATGAACTAGAGCAAACTAGAAAGTCCCTGCACCTTTGCCAAATCCCCAAGTGGGTTTGGATGCTGTCATTAGCTGCAAGTTATGGGTAGTACCCATCCCCAAACACACTCAGGGAAGATGTACATTTGGTGGGGAAACCCCCAGCTGCAGCCAGTCCTGCTTGTCACCAAGACTGTCCAAGTCTATATAACAGGTAACCTCACAAAGCAGAGACCCCTGGAATAGGTTAGACTTTTCTATTCTAGCAAGCTTAAATTGCAGCAGGCAACTAGATGCTTACTACAGAGTGTTGCTTGCACAGATTACAGTTTGCATTTACTACAGTTTTTTACTTCCTGCTCTCACATTTCATGCTGACCTAAAGCTAACTGCCTTCCTTTCTTGTAAGTTTTGTCATGCACAGGCAAATCCAGCTTTTAACCAATAGCTACACTTGAGAAGAACACATTGTAAGGAAAAAAAACATTACCAGTACAGCTCCTTCAATCTTGATCCCCAAAACCACTCTAGGAGTATGCTGGTGCCTTTTTACATTTCAATTAAATGTGAGCTATTTATTTTTCTACTTCCATAACACCACTAATACAGTTCTCTTTATCCCCAGAGGTAAGGAAAGGCACTTACCAGGTGGGTTTTTGAGAATGAACGTGCAGAGTTTATGGTTTGTGTCAAGCATGCCTCGATAGCCACAGGCTTTGCAAGAGTTACCTATAGTTTGTTTCTTAGGATTGACATGCTGTAAAGAGAACAACCTCCAGTTAATTTACTACTTACAGAACAACTGCATTAAAGCCTGATGTCTACATTTTAAGCCAGAGGTTCAAATACTTTAGTATCACCCTCTAAAGACAAAGTTTAGAAGTAATAATTTATCCCAGAAGTTATGAACTGTTAGAGATGCAAAACCTTCCCAAAGGGTGCAAAAATGTGTACTTTAATTTCTGTTCATAGATACTGAAGTCTCTTAACTTTGCACCGCTTTCATAAACACCTAACACAGTGTTTCCATGGTGTCATTGTTAATGCAGACATAGCACTCACCAGATCAGTTTCAGGATTCTCACACTCAGGACAGAGAACAAATTTTTTAATGAATCCATCCAACATGTCTTGCAGCTTATTCGCCTCATGAGATCCATTGACAATGTAACGGTCATTCTTAACATCAAACTGGGTCTGTGCTCCCAGCTCACAACCAAAAAATTTGGTAGGATCTGTAAAGGAAGAATTACAGCCATTACCACATTCATATCTTTGTTCTGATTCTTAAAGAGCAAGTAGAGGCTACTGTTTCTGTCCATTCTTTAATCCTGAGATAATCATGTTTTTTTCCTACAAATCTTTAAGGAACAGTATTAATGCTTTACTAGCCAATTCACACTACCACTTCAAACAGAAAAGCATTACAAAATGCTGTGTCATTCCACAATACTTACACGTTGGAGGCCGATTAAGCGCCTTTGCAACGTCAACCATGTTGACTATAACCGTCTTTATTCCATTTCCTTTGCCCTCCACCTACAGAAAACAAATAATATTTTAAGGTCAAATGTTTGCAACAGCCAAACCCAGTGTGCATTTCCATTTAACTACACCAAAATTCCGCTTTGAAGTGCAACTCCTTCCAAGACTAACATGTACTTAGTGTGGACCGGAGGAGGGCACATCCTCCCTGCTCTGAGTGACCAAGCATTATCCTGGCCTCTCTTTCCCACCCTGGGAAAACCAGTTATGGGAGAACACTCCCTGCTTTGCTTCCAGCTGCTGCTTAGGAAGTTACCTTGGCAATCAGACGGGGCATTTTGTAGCGATAGAACTGATCTGAAACACTGCGGTTGACGTTGACAGACATTTTGCCTTATTAGTAGCTTTATCAATAAGATGAAGAGATCTTTGATTGCAGTTTTTTGGTATCTTCTGTCTGGAGAAGACGGGATGACATAAACGACTGCAAGAGTTCTCGGTCTCTGACATGAAAAAATTTTCGCCACTGAGGCTGTAAGGTTCTTGCTTGTATGCTATGTTTCCCCAATACAGGTACCAGTGGCTGCGCAACAGCTCTGCAAGTGTTAACAACACACAAAAAAATTAAGTTTAGATTCATGTACATCAATCCACTCTTGCCACAAAGCTATATAATGCATGATATTTAAGGTGAATAAAGGGAAAAGTACATTTCTTATGCTATGGCTTTCTTCAACCTATGGAACTGAAATCCATCCTTGGCTTGTACTGCTAAGGAACTTTTCTTTAACTGCACCACCAAGCTTTCCACCCTCTCTTACTGCCCTAAAACCACTGAACAGCTTACAACTACTTTTTTATACAATTAATTCCAGCAGGAGTTCTGGGATCACTAAGGAAGGGCACACGCCTCGATTATGCAGACCAGTGACTTGCGCCATAAGGGTCACGTGGTACAGTTTCAGGCTGAAGGGCACAGGAAATCAGGAGAAATATTTGGAAATCCATTTCAAATTCCACATCATGAACCTATCACAAACTGAAGTCTGCCAAAATGTTGCAAAATATAAGTAAGATGAAGCAGCAGCAATCTGTAGCCCAACAGTTTCTACATGGCTTACCAGTTTTTGAATCGGAGTGGAAAAGAGTTGAAAATTACGTAATTCTCTCTCTCACTTATGGATTCTCATAGCAGCTTCTGTTGAGTTCTGACTTAACAATAAGCCTGATAAAGTCTGACAGAAGTTGCTTCACTGTAGAAAGCCTAGCAATGCAGAGGTACAGAGCAGTGCAGCAGCTTTTCCAGTTGATTTTTTCTTGGGGGAAAGGGAGGGGGGGAGGAAGGGGAAGGAGGATGAATCCTATTATTAACGTTGCCTTGAGCAGTATTTACATATTTAAATTAACACGTGCTTCTATAATCAGATCTAAGAGTACTTAAGCCACAATTGGTTGAGTACACAGGCAACCCTGATTACAGAGCATGGCTATTCTGACACGTCATCACGTTGTTATCGTTAATGACAGAAGCGTTGACACATTAAAAAAGCTTTCTTAGTATTTATGTGGAAGAGCGTGCCTATGGTGCAACATGATCCGAGTCCTCTGGTCACGTTTACAACTTCTTTACACAATAAGAACATAGATCTCTATGTGCCTTGTCTTCTACATTAGCCCTGATACAATTTTACCCTTCCTCAGCAAAAACCACACCGCTAGGACTCCGTTTACAACACACTATTTCCTTCCCCAGGATGTCTAAAAAGAGCCGCGGTGTAACCTGACCACGTGTCTTTAGAAATGCCGAGGAAGCAGCTCTCTCGGTGGCCGAGCTCCCAGAAGGAGCGTACCGTTTTCCCCCCTTCCAGAGCGCAGCACTGATCCGCTGCAGGCTGCAGCTCCCTCTCCTGGTGCCCACACCACCTCATCCCAAGCACCACCCCCCCTCGCCGCGCACGGAGGACAGAGCGGGAAGGCACACCGGCTCCCTGCCGCACAGCGCCGCGCCCCCGCCCCGCCGCCGGTGACTCATAAATGCAGCAATTAAACGCTGACTCAGCGCCGGGAGCCGCCGCCGGCCGCGCATGCGCCCCGCACGGCACGGGGGAGCCCCCGCCGCCCCCCGGGAGCGGGGCCGAGCGCCCCCCCCCGCGCCCGGTGGGAACTGCGCCACTGCCCCCCCCGGGCACAGCGCGGGAGGCGCGGCCCCGCCGCCGCCATCTTGTCTCGTCGCATGGCGGCGGCGAAACGAATATAAATTAAAAAAAAAAAAAAATCCTCGCCCTCGCCCCCGCCCCAACAGCAAACAATAACCCCACAGATGAAGGTTTACTGCTTTCAGAGTTGAGTTTTGTTGTGCGGTTTTATGTTGTTTGCTCCCCCGCCCCGCGTTGCTTCTCCTCCCCCTCCCGTCAAAGTCCCGGACGCTTCGTTACACAAAACCTCAGCGAATCTCCACCGTTCACCGGCAGCCTGAGGCCCCAGCCCGGCCCCAACCACCCGCCGGCCCCCGCTCCCCTTACCCCGCTGCCCTCACCCGCACTAGCCCACTATTAGCACTCACCGTTTTCGTCCAATAAAGACATAAACCCAACGCTGCTCGCCCCGGGCTGCGACGAAGCCGATTGTGAGAGGAGAACAGGGCCGAGGGGGCGCTTATATCCAGACGGAGAGGGAGGCGGAGGCGGACGCCGCAGCCTCCGGGTCCCGGCGTCCTGGGGCGGGCGGTATCACCAGGGAGAGCGGCGCCGGGCAATCTGCGGGCAAGATACAATCAGGAGCATCGTTAGCGGCGGCACCTGCGAGGGAGAGGGAAGAGGAGGGGGGAGAAGAGGGAAGGGGGGAGGGAGAGGCGGCGAGAGGCGCGCAGCTGAGGCAGCAGGGGCCGGCGAACGGGACCCGGCAATGGCTGCCCCGTACTCACCTCTAGAATGTTCTCGCTCCGACTGAACAACGCCAGAGCTGGGATCAATCAGCCAGCGCTGCGCCCCGCCCCCCACCGTCGCCATTGGCTCACCGCTCCCCTCGCTGTGAAGCTATTGGCTAAAACCTCGCCGCTCCCCTCGCCTATTGGTGAACGCCGCTATCAATCAAGGCTTTGCCTCCCTCCCCCGTGTGCTCCCCCTCGCCAGTGCCCCAAAGGACATCGCGTCTACAGCGACCGAGTCTCGCGAGAGAGCGCGGGGCGGGGGGGGCCGAGGCCGGGCCGGTGCGGCGGGGCCGGGGCTGAGGGGGCTGAGGGGGCTCCCCGGGGCTGAGGGGCTGAGGGGGCTGAGGGCGCTCCCCGGGGCTGAGGGCGCTCCCAGCTTCCCCCGGCCCCTCCGTCCTGCCAGGTGTGCCCAAACTCTGCCCGTGGGTGGGGGGCGAGCTACTCCCTGGAGGGCAGTGACCCAGCGCTTGACATCTCAGCAACTATGTTACAAGTAATAATACAAAGAATTCAAAGCAATTAAGTTGCTGAATAAGTTGTGTTTTTCCTGCACAGCCGGCTTGTGGGGTTGGGGAAGAGCCTGTTGTTTAATTCCCGTGTCATAAAGGCTCAGCGTTGGGTGGCTCTGGGTGCCTTACAAAGAATGACACAAGTGCCGTAAGCATGTACTCTATTCTTAGTGGAAAATGTTGCCAGCCCTATGTAGCTGAATTGAGATCCTGAATGAAATGCATATCTTGATTTATTTTCACATAAAAAGCAGAAAACTTGCATCCTTTTTTCCATTTCTTGTTCTTTCCCATCTTCCATCTACGCTCCTCCAGTATCACAGGAGTTATACGTTTTGGGGATTTTACAGTGTCAATAATGTTCAGGTGGCAAAGAATTTTTCCCTGACTTTATGAACTGAGTGGGCAGCCAGCTTCTTGATGGCTCTGTGGGAGTAGAGGAAAAGAGAGGGAATGACAATAAAACTAGTAGTGACATTAAATAATGCTCTAAATCTCTGCCTGCCTAAAGTTGGTTTTAATGTGTAGTTTTCCTGCCTGACTTCGATATCACGTAGATGTGGTCAAAGGAGACATCACTCCTGTTGAACCTTGAAGTACATATTGAACATTTTTGGTCGAATATGCAGAAGAACTGCACTCAGGAAGGTGGCTGATAAATGATGTTTTCTTGCAAGTCACAAAAGCAGGACTACTGCCACTTCCAGTAGCATACAGCAACAATGAAAAAGCAACCCGAGATAAATGCGCACATCTTGGTGCTTTCTATCAAAACCCTCATTGTGTTAGCTGCCCCTCCTACATGTCTCCTTTCAGTATGTGGAATAGCTGGTCGTTCTAGCCAGGACAGTGTCCTGTAAAGAATCATGGAATGGTTTGGGTTGGAAGGGACCTTAAAGATCATCTAGTGCTAACCCCTCACCATGGGCAGGAACACCATCCACCAGACCAGACACATCCAACCTGGCCTTGGGCACCTCTGGGGATGCAGGGTCCATCATGTAAGTTTGTCTTGGACTTCACTATCAGCATTTGAAAAAGGTAAACATTCTTCAGGATATGTAAAATGTCTTCTTGATAAATGCACGGCAACACTTTCTGAAATGGGAGAGAGTATGTTAGGGCAAAATAAGGAAGCATCTCCAAAGTATGTAGGGCTTGGCAGTTACCAGGAGAGGAAAAAAGTAATAAAAAAGTGTGAGGCAAGAAAAGCACCGCAGAAAATCCTTTGCTGTGAAACTATGTAGCACATATAACTTGCTAAATGCCTCCTGACTGTGGCTTTAGCTCCCTATTACAACACCTAGGGGGTTAATAAATTACAAGTGTTAAAGTATACTGTTGCCAACACCACTTAGAGAGCTGCTGGGAAAGAGACCCAGGATTTGGTACTATTTGATGTTATGAATAACTCTGAACCCTTACAATTAATAGCACAAAGGAAGATAGTTTTTAAATATAGTATATAAATTGACAAAAATTAAAGAGGTACTTTTAAGATGGTGTTTCTTCTGCAAAAAGCAGGTCTTATCCACGTGAAGCCACATGACATTCTCCTGGATCATGCAAATCAGACCAAAATTATGGATTATTGACTTCATGGTGCCTAGTTGTTGATTTTTTTCCTCAGCAGAAAATTAATTAATATTAAGTGTTAGATTCAAAATATTTTTTACTGAATCTTAATATTTAGTTTGTTCATTTTAATATTTCATGATATGAACAAGACAGAAAAATATTTTATCTCCTCCCACTTTAAAATGTCACAATTTCATGAATCCCAAAGTTCATAGTACACATTGCTTGTGTGACCTTCAAAATACAGACTGTTTGTGTACTTTGTGTTTTATTGACAGAAACTATGCAGGTTTTATACATACTTTTGTAGATATGACATTTTAAATTACATTAGTAAGTCAGGTTTTCCAAATGGTTTCACATCTAAGAATAGGAAATTTTCCACAGTTGAATTTAGGGTGCTTCTCCTTGTCATAGAAATGCTTTATTATTGCTGAGTTCAGCCTTGAACAAACCAAGTTTGTTCCATGTTGCCTTAGCTGGTTTTTATTAGAAATAACCAAGAATCAATGACTGTGACAATGCAGCAAAATCAAAACTCTATTGAAATTCTTAACATATTTAACATTTTCAGAATTAGGTTTGTCAACTGAACAGTTACAATGTGTCCTTTAAATCCCCGATTGGTAACCTGATGTCCCTCTGTGGTTTATTCAGCGAGCTTGTCCTCCCTCAGTGGTGTGGCTGGCTGCAAACATAACCCTAATTCAGTGCCCTCTTGGTAACCTTGGCCTTGAAGAATGTTTTGTCTCTGCTGCGTGTGTTTTCTCCCAGAGGCTGGGTCAGAGCTCTTATTTCATGCAGTGCAGGCAGGAACCTTAGCACCTGAGTAAGGGATTCCTCCTCATGCTGGCTTTGGATGTAATTTCAGGAGATGGAAGGAGGGCCAAGCTTATCTATAGTTATGTGGAACAGCAATAGCCTTTCTTCTTCCTATCTTGGCAGTGTGTAGAGAAAGTTTAATTATTTACATGTCAGTTGGAATAGCTAACATTTAGGGAAGGGTGGGTCCGAAATCCATCAGGATTGACGCTAGACATTGATCATTCACAAGGGCAGAGGTTAATTCTGGTTTTACTGTTCAGGAGCTTCAGAGTAATTTCTGTCCAGCACCTCACTGGCCGTCTTGGGGAGGTTCACTTTGTGAAATGCTTTTCTTTCCATGTTCTGCAGCACCATCATTTCTGTTAGCTATTATTAGTAGCTCAGGAATTAGTAAACAGAGAAAAACATGAAAGTAAGTGTGTGATGTTGCACACATAGAGCCATTATTAATGGAAGTCATTTTTGTTGCTTCTATTACCATGCAGAAATACTAGAATCTCCCAGCTAGTGTTTTGGGTCTGGGTTCAGTGTCAGCTGACAGCCTGAGCCCTGCCCTAGATCTGGTCTTCTCACTAGTGAGGTTCCCTGTACCCTCCCTCTTTCTCTTCCAGTGTATGTCCCTACACAAGGGAGTCACCACAGCAAGGAGAGGCAATCAGCTTCTCTTCAGAATACAAACCAGTGTTTGATAGCAGTGAAGTCTCTGCCTTGGAAACCTGTCTTTTCTCTGTGTGTCTCACCAGAAAGTGGAAATGCTGGTGATAGGAATCAGGGAAGCCTGGTTTTCTCAGTTTGTCTAGGCATCAGTTTTGGCTATGGGCCTTATTGGCAACCACTGCCATTATCCAGCAGTTGCATGCTGTGGTTGGCAAATCTGCCTGCTACATTTATATGGTTGCTGAAAGAAGTGGATGTGGAAGATAAGAGTCCCTGGGAGTACAGCTTCCAGCTGAGAACATGCTGTCAAAGCTGCCTGTCTGCTCATAATGCCCATTAGTAACCACTGCATTTACATTTCTCTGCTTCTTATCATAGTCAAGCTTCAGACATGAAGATCTGCCTGTGTGTTTAGTTAAATCTCTCTTCCAGTGCCATTTTAGCAATCTGCACTTCTATTTCCCTAAAGAAATTGCTCAGGCCCTCTGCAGCTGTCGTGCTTTGCCATCACCTCCACAGATTAATCCCCCTTCATCCCTTTTCATTGGCTTCTGGTGGTCTGGCAACCAGTACTGTGATTATCACTATAGATTTCCCAGCAGATTTAATTCTAAGTAGTAAAAAAGAGTAATGAGTACTTAGAGTTACCTTTTAGCTTTTTACTTTTCCTAAGGGAAAATGTGGTAGCCCCTGGTATTGAGAGCCTATCTCCAAACCTCCTCCCAGACTGGGGACACCTTGGAGATCTTAAGTGCTCTCACAGCCCTTCTCTTGTGAGCCAAAATGTGGCTGCTGATCTTGTTTTTCAGGGTCTGCCCTTCTGGGTGCAGCAGATTTTGCTCATTTCTTCTGCCCATCTGAGCAAGGAGGAGTTTCTTTGCTGTAGAAAAATACAAGGGCATTGCTGGGAGAGCTGAGCTTTGGAGGCAGTACTGAGGCCCACTTAGGAGTTAAGTTTGTGCTTCTGCTGGCAGCTCTAGGAAGAGGATATGGCATCCCAGATGCTTGGGCTGAAAACAAAGGAAAAGCCAGTTTTGAAGGCAAAGGAAAATTTTATGTTCTCCAAAACAAAACCTTTGAAGGTGCTGCTTGGCTGGTGCTGTGCATTTGGAAACAGGCAGACACATCACAGAAAATATTTTCTTCTCCTAAATCTGATTTTAAATTCCTAAGAGTTTCTTCTCTTGTGATGTTGAAGGTATTTTTCAGGGAACTAGAGGTCCTAGAGGATAATGTTGAATTTGTACATAATGGCTGAGAATTTGCTGGTTGTTTGGTATGTTTAACCAGCAGCTTGATTACAGCTGGTGCCAGCTTCTTAATAAAAACACAGGGATTACCTTTTGTAATGAAGCAAATAATACATGACTACCTTGCAGTGCCAAAGGCTTTGAATGCTTCGGTGGTTTGCAGCTCAAATATTTATATTACTAAAATAAATTGTTTGCCAAACTACAAAACAAAGCAGGGGGAGTGGTACTTAAATAGGAAAATAGAGGCAAAATCTTTGTCCTATGGTTTGCATATGCCAAGTGTTAGGCATGCTTAGGGTATTACACAGACTAGTAGCAATATTAAAACAGCTAATAACACACATGTTTTCCAGGACTGCTATTATAAATTAAGTCTGGTTTTGGCCGGTGGGGATTCTTGGACACCTAATAAAAGCTGACTTGGAGCTCTAATAATGTCTCTTCCTGTGAATGCCAGTGTGTTTGGAAATATGCAGGGGGTTCAGGAACAGGTAAATGGTGCTGAGGACACAGGTAGGTGCATACTCACACACAAACACACTCACCACCATTGCATAAATCTTGGTTGTTTAAGAAATGAGGCTAAAAATATCCTTGAATATGAATCTGGGTCATACATAGTGTTGACTGTAACGTCTAGCATGATTTTATTGACCTAATGTAGACCTCTGTTTTTGAGAGTGACCCAGGAGGCACTGAAGGGAAAACATTTTTAGAAGGATTTTACTGCATTGAGTTATTTCCAAAGTCAGTTTTTCAAAAGTCTTAAGACAAAGAGTTGGGCCAGTGCAGGCTCAAAAGCGTAATGCAGAGTGAATTTTTCCTTGAAGCTCAAGGGGTTTATCTGAAGAAAAAAAATCTTAACCAATCTTAGTGGTTGTTTTTGAGCTTTTTACTTGGGATAGTCTCAGGATACAAGCTTTCCTGAAACAGGCCTTTTCATAGAGTTGAAGGGATCTAAAATAAATGCTAATGATATAATGATTTGTGGCTACCACACTCATTTGGAAAACTGTGGCACCCACAACTGAATTACATTATGTGGTAGCTGTGAACATTTTGACACTGTAATTCTTTCAGAACTTGATTTTAGGATTCCAAAATGATTGGGTGCATCTAAGTGAGATCACATGTATAATGCATTATTTGGCACTTAGTCTAATTTATACTTATTTCACCAGTGTCCTTAAGATGCCTTTTTCTTAAGCCTTATTTGCACAAGTAATTTAAAGTCCAGTAGCAATTTGGCTTCAGTGCCTGATGTAGACATGCAACATCTGAATCAACTGCAACATGTTGTTGTATAGTTCTCAATGGATTTTGTATCTTCTGTGTCTTATTTGCAATAAAGGACACAAAGTAGGTCTTCCTAAAGTTCCTCACAACTACTCCAACCTCTAAAAGATGAGATACTCAAAAAATATTCTGGCTGTTTTCAGTATTACTTGCTGCATCTCACCCATAGTTAGTTTTTAATCATTATCATTAATGATTTACTGTTCCCTTTCTATCATGTTACTTTTTCATTGTTGCCTCCAGCAGACAAAAAGCTTTCAAAGGATTCTTTAGGACTTAATGTATTGTTTGTCCTAGATATTTGGCATGACTTATTCAGAAATGTGTAATAAATACACAGCTCCTCTAATTTCTGATTGTTTGCACATCTAAAACCTATCCTTGTACCAGCCCTTGTGAAGCAAATTAACTCTACCCCAGCTGAAACCAGCAGAGATGTTTGACAGATTAATGGATGACCAGATGATGGATGAATACTCTCAAGTTAGGAAGGGTGTGTGGATGCAGGTGGGATCTTGAAGGTCATGTGTAAATATGTGTGAGCTCATTCAAGTCTGTGGGGATGCAGCATTTTATACCAGTGGATAATGTGCTGGTTTAACTCAGAGACTTTACTTCTGAGGCATCATTCCTGGTACTGGCTTTGTGCACTTACCCCTGATTATGGCTATAATGCTTCTGTCTTCAAAGACATATGCTTATAAAAGTTTACTTTTTGTAATCAGATATCCAGTTCTTTTGATTCGTTGAACCTAATGTGGCTAAAGAAAGCCTTTACTTTCCCTGCTTGTTTGGTTGTTTTTTTTTCCCTGGTGCACTGAGACAAGAAGTACTGGAACAAGTGGTTTTGATAGTTTAGTCTATCTGCTTTGACGGTAAATCTCTGTGTGGGTCTATGTGCTCTGAAGGATGTTTACTGGTAGACAGTTGATAAAACTTCTTTTTATTTTATAGACAATGAATTGTGAATCTCAGTGTCACTGCTGCTCCCACAGAGACTTACAGTAAACAGCTGAGTCATACAGATAAAGGCTGAAATTTCTTCTCTCACAGCTATGATGGAATCCCACTGAGTTCCTTTGCAGAGAGTCCTGAGCTACTGAGTTCTGCACCCTGAAAAACATTTGGATGGGCAGGAGGGTGAACAGCTTATCCCCTGCACCTTGTCCAGCTCTGTGCTAGCTCTGGTGCTCAGGAGGCATATGCTGGGATGGGTGCAGCCAGATTGCTCACAGCTCACTCACATCCTGGAGCAGCAGGGAATCAGGAAAAGTAGTGGTGGGCTGCCAAGTCTCAGCCTGCTGGCCAAGTTGCTTGAGAGCCAGCACAAACCTGCTATAGAGTGAGACTCAGGACTCCTTTTGCCCGAGCAAAGGTCTTAAAGGCAGCTTTGTAGCTGACTTTGGGCTGTGGCACATTCACCTGTTTTTTGCCTGTTTACTTATCATGCTCCAGATCTGCAAAATGTTGTGTTTCCCATACTGATTCTAACCTATCTCAGTATACCTCCTGAGAGACCTTTGGGAGATATTATTGGCATTGGGGAGATCTGTCTGCCTACATCTGTGGACTCTGCACAGGGCTGTTGCACAAAAGGCTGTGCAATATATTCTTCAAAAGACCTACTAATGAGAACACATGAATCAAAGGAGAGTTACTAGTCATGGGTTTCCCACAGTAATCTCTTTCATAACTGATAACTGCTTCTCAACAAGTACCTAAAAATATTAAATAAAACACAGAGTCTTAAGCCTGTACTCAGGACCAGCTAAGCTTCAGCCATTTGCTCTGACCACTTTTGAAAGCTCATGCATTGCTTGCATGGGAGAGCTCTGCCAGAGCTGTGAAAATCTGTATATGTCTTCACTTGTGTTCTGTGTCTTTTATCTTGTCCACTTCTCACTGGCATTGACTGCACTTAAAGCTTTTTAGAGGGCCTGTCATTGTGCTGTCCATGCTGCTAAGGCATGGACAGACAGTATTCTGTTCTTAAATCCTGCTTTGAAAATCTCTTCATAATATGTCCCTAGAAGAAATTTCTGGTTTGTTTATTTTGATTTGTCCTTTGGCTGTGGCTGGATGCCCCGTCATGAGCCAGAATCAAACTGGCTGAGTACCAACACAGGGTAATTTGCAGCTCCTTGTAGGCGACTTCAGTTCGTTTTGGCCGTGCCTCTGCAGCATTTCCCAGAGCCAGTCATCTCTGCTTCAGCTGATCGGGTGCAAGCTGAACTCTGACTTGCCTGGCTGAGCTTGCCAAGAAAAGCATTAGCTAAGCAGAAACAGAGTGTGGCTAGGGGCAAAGGTGAGCATGCATTAAGTATCCACATCTTGATACTAAAAGGATGCAGCTACAATCTAAACGGGGTAAAGGGCCCCCGGCAGACAGACAGCCGCCTCAGGTGACCCAGGAGCACACGCGCATTGCTCGCTGAGAAAGGCCTCTCTGTCTCCCTGAGTTAAGCATGCCTATTTTGAGTGAGATGCAAAACAAGTGCAAGAAACCAAACTATATGACCTTGATGACATTCCTCTGTTTCTTGGCATTGGTTTGTTGTGCTTAGAAAGACCTTGAATGTGCATATCTCATCCCCAGGCAAAACAGAGATATTTGTGCAGCTGGATTGAAGTTCCCCTCTCCCTTATACACAGTCTAGGGGATGGAGAGGGTGTCTGAATGCTGGGCCACCAGGTGAGAGACAGGATACAGACACTTAAGTTCTTCATCTGTGTTTAGGAAGGAGTGAGGAGCAAAGGTGGTGAGGAAACCTTTAACCATCACCTACCCCTTTATCACCAGTGTTGTCTGCTAGTATTTGTATTGCTTCCCTCTTCCCGTTTAGATTACAGTTTGACCAGTGTGACCTGGATGTTCAGACCTTATTTTAAACACAGCTAAAGCAAATCTTGCTTTGGTTGAAGCCCTGCTGCGTCCATGAATATCTCTCAAAGAGACAGGAGAGTGTTGCTTATCAGTTTTAGAGAGATCATCTTACCAAAGTTCTTGTACTTCACCTGGATATGTGCAGTTCCTTTTTGTTGTGACAAGGCTTTACCACTTTGATAAATTACACCTGCCATAGGCTAGAGATAACAAGATAAAATAGACTTCAAGTTACAACTGGTTTTCTTTTCAGACTGTCTTTTGTGTCTATTTCTGCACTGACAAAATGGTTAGACTGTGGACCTTGAAGTTGTTAGATTGAATGTGAGAGATACCAGGCCTGTGTTTCCCTGAGCTTTGACAGCATTCAAAAGTTTGGATGTACATCTTGACTCCCATAACTACCAAATATGTGTTTGGCAAAATAGTTTTCTTGAATGGCACGTCCTATATCTGTATGCAGCTTGGCACTGTCTGGTGGGGCTCTTTTGCAGGAACAAATAGCTTCAGTGGGTTCAGATCCAGCCAAGAGACATGTTGGGTGAGGTAGCAGAGTCCTGCAGCAGTCCTGGCTGCTATTAGTGAAAGGCAATTCTAGCAAAGTAAATGCTTATTTCTTTTAGTTGCCCCCTACTTTAGTGTCTGGTAGTGACAATCTCTGAGCCCGTTGGCATGACAGTAGCTTTGGTCGCTTTCAGCTTTCAGAAATTTGGGACTGTGTGGGCTCAAAACCTCTGCCTTTTCACGAGAAGGCTGAGATAAGACCCACATCTGAATTTGCTGTGTCTTACACAGGAAAATTCCCATTTCCCGTTAACTAAAGAGCTTTAAAAGTTAAACAGCAAGCCTCTTCAGACTCTCTTCTTTCTTTGTTACTCTCATGTTCATTCCCATTTCAGCTCCCTAAGGGGAAAATCAAATGTCATTTGCAGTTCACTGCTGTGTATTACATTTATTGCCCATCTTGCTCTTTCAGAGCATGAACCCAACCAACCAACTTCTTATCAGTTTGACAGGCTGTGACTGTTGTCCTGGTGACCAGTGTAGTTGCACTATCATCGTGTACAGAAGGCAGAGAAAGAGATGCCTCAATGTGTGGGTGTAGCTGTGCATGCACATGACATGCCAGGAAGTCACTGGGATACATGAAGATAAGATTCAAGTCTTGGGCTGTGTATGTGAAAGATGAAGCAAAAACAAAACGGAGAAGCATGAGATGTTAATAGCTGTAAGAGAAGAAATGGGGCTGTGTGTAGGAGTAGCAAATGCTCTGCTCTTCTCAGCATCTGATCTATAACTCAGTGAAGTTGTATTTCAGAGATAGTTGCCTGCCAGCCCACTGTCTTTTTCTACCCACTCCATTTCTGCCATTTCTTACTTAGCTTTATGGACATGAGAAAGAATAACGTTAGTAACACTTATGAGTCACATTTTCTATCCAGACACACCATGCTTAACCCATTCATACACATCCTTGTACAGTGTTGACTCCAGTTCACCAATTACTCACATGAATCAATCAGACTGATTTTTGCAGTGCCCTGTCACAGATTATCTCTTAGGTGCTAGCAGAAAGCCCTGCTTTGAGCACCATATGATCCAAATAGATGCCAAGGAAAAACAGATGGAAAGAGATGGGTAAGGGAGCAGAAAGAAATAGTGAGACATCATTACTCAGCACATAGGCAACGGTGTCAGCACACCAGCTGCCTAATGCTTGGGACAGCTTTTGCAGGCTACATGGTGTGTTCTTGTTTTAATGTTGGCTGGTTCATGTAAATATCTTCAACTTTCAGCCATTGAAGAAAATGTGGGATGGGGTAACCTAGATAAAACAGATCCTGACTTGTACAGGCTATGTGGTATTTAGGGGATAAGAACTTATTTAGGTTTTATCTTTCACCTACAGGCGAAAGGACTGTAGGAAACCTGGCAGTTTCTGTCCTGAGTGGGACAGTTTTAACCTGCTGTGGTGAAAGTGGGGAACAGCCCAGGGGGGCTTGTGTTCCATGTGTGGTGCTGTGGTGTTGTAGCTGTGGTTGCTATGGGGAGAGAGTGTTAATCCCCAACCCAGCTAATCTTCCATAGCCAATTGAGAATTGGATACATTTAGTTTACTGTAAAATCTGGGCTTTCTGGACACTCATTACCAAGTATAACTCCACAGTCATCAACTGAGTTGTGCACTAGGTGCAAAATCATCTAGTGCAGAATGAAGGGAGGACATGGCTGATCTGCTGCCTGTCCTGTTTTGCTGGTATATCTATGCCCACAGCATTGCCCTTGCCTGGGTTAGCTTATCTGTGACCTCCAGAGGCCTTGCAGCAGATAGGATGCTCTGCTAGACCTGCCAAATCTCTGCTCACATCTGTGTATTCCAAACAGCCTGTGTGTGGGGGCATTTCAGTGGGACACATTGCAGGCAGGAGCTGATGCAGCAGATCTGTCTCCTCCAAGGCAATGCTTCAGGGCAGGATGTGTTTCAGGGTGGTCAGTAGGAAGAGGGAATAGGCCTGTGAACAACATTAGTCCAGACCCTGTGCCAGGACTCCTGGTGGGATGTGCCACATCTTCTGGCTGCAGGATCAGAGTTCTGATGACTAATGAGGAGAGGTTTAAATATGTTGTGGGATGGAAATTATATTCTGTCATGTAAAATTCATGGTGCTGGCAGGCCATTCTTAATAAATAATTACCCCCTCTGAAGAAGACAAGTCTTCATTTCATACTTGTAAAAAAAAAAAACAGAAAGGAAAAAGGAATGTTTAAGGAATGAGTCTGATGTGATTTTGAACTTGCTGTCCTAGCAGCTTTGTACTGGAATGACACATGAACATTCCCATGGGGAAAGGTAGAGTGAGGGGAACATCACTTTGGTGAGAGGAGGAGACAACTGGTGTTTTCTGTTTAGCGAGGATAGAGGAGTTGCATTTCTCACCTCTGCAACACCTTCAGCTTGTGGGGTGGCTCTGTGATCTTCAGGGACATCATGCATGGTGCTCGTGGGATACAGAGCAGGCCTGCACCAGCTCTCCTGTTACAGCACAGCTGATAACCCAGCTGATAACCCAGCTACATTGCACCTTTCCTTCTGCTTTTTGTTGGCTTGTGACTATTAGTACTCTCTCATTAGTACTTCTTCTTTTACCAAGAACTGACTGTTTTCCTTTGGGCTACTCATAACTTTCATGGGTATTGTGAATACTGAAATCTCTAAGATACTCATGAAAGTCCTGTGTACCTTGAGCTAGTAAAACATTATTATGTAGCCCTTCCTTTGTAACATGAGTTCTTCCTCTTAAGGGAAGCCAGATAAATGAAGAAGAAGCTATTGTTTGTTGTTGTTACAAAAGGCTCTTGAGCTAAATGGGACTCTGGCACCAACCACCAACTGCGTAATTTCAGGAGTGTAACTGAAATGGCTGGAATCTGTTTTTGCTGCTAATGAGTGCAGTGAATAATTGCTGCTTTCAGTTCTTGTTCAAGGCAAGATAATAAGATAGAGAATGCATGTGTCAGTGACTGCTTAAGTATATGTGGATTAACTTATCACCCCCCAAAATATGCTTAAAGAAAATTCAGTGCAACATCACATACGAGCTGTTGCAGGTTATAGATAGCATAAGTCATCTGTATGTGAGTATTATATAAGGGATGGAAAAAAATTGTAAAATTTGGGGTGTAAGAAGCTGTCTTCATAATGTTTGTCCCAAACAAGTGGTTTCCCTAGAGCAATATTAGAAATATATGGCATATCAGTGTCAGATGACCGAGGTAGTGAAGCATGGCTAAGCCTTCAGCCAGCTTGGAACCAGGCCATTCCAGTTTTCAGAATATGCCCCATGTTCTTAAAATTGAGCATCATTCTTCCTCTCTGTGTCTTAGACCCAGAGGTGAGTTCCCATGCTATACCATATGTAACAGGGCCTGTCCTTTCCCTGCTCATCTGTTTGCAGGAGAACTTGCTGTTGCCTGCCTTGTGTGGAAGATGTAGTTTGTGTAACTCCATCTGCAGGCTGCACCTGCTGCACTGTGGCAGCATGGTCTTGCTGGAGAAATAAATGTTACTTAGGGCTTGGAAGGTGAGTTGGATCTGCTTCAGTTGTCTTTGCCTGTGTTGCTTCTTTTGAAACTCCTGTTTCTTTTTGCAGGTACCTGGATGGTACCAGCTGTTACCTGAGGGAGGCAGGATGCTTGGGATGGGAGCTTCAGGAGCTTCAGGCTTGAGATGAATTTCAAAGGACAGATGAAAGTAACTTTAATGAATTTTAGTGTCTGCAATGTGTTGGTGGATTGCCAAAGAGGCACTTGAGACCCCCTTATTCTGGGGTAATAGCTCTTGGGCAAGAGACAGAGGCAGAAAAGTTGTCAGCAAACACCAGACTCTCACAACCAGATTAACCTCTTGCCTTTTTCTGTGGCAGAAAAAGATTGTCCCCATGCTTTCATCCTCTCAGCAGCACATTCTGATGTTCCTTGTGCAGCTTTGAAACCAAGAAGCAGAGGTGTTTCCCAGCTGTGCAGAAGCTCTGGGCTGCTGGTGTTGTTCTGGGGAGGCTGGCAAAGAGGATTCTATATGGAACTTCCCTCCTGCTGAGGTGGCTCACCCTAGCAAGCAACCTTTGCTGGTTCCATTGCACAGTCTGCAGCCCATCGTGGCCATGAGCCATCAGTCATACAGCTGACCCCGTGCCCTCACAGATCATATACATCTGTTTTTTTCATGGCAGTGAAAAGTCAGAAGACCCATGGGCCTGGAGATGGGCTCCTGACATTCTTTGTTGTGGTTAATTTCTGGAAATTCAGGCTGTGGTTCATCTATTCTGATACATGCATATCAGTGCCTGAGCTACTCACTCTGAATTCCTTCTGCTACTGATGAAGAGAATGAGGCAGTGCTGGTGTGCTCCTTGACTGGCCTATTTCAGATATCTGCATTAATTTGAGAGGAAGGACATTGCCTAATCCTGTGTCTTTTTTTCTGCGTATAGAAGCAATTTGGTTTAGAGATGTACACTTCTTCACACTGGCCATGCAGTTAATGAAAGGACTCACCTCAGTCTGATGACTTAAGCACTGGGCAAAAACACTGGATTCTCCAGACAGGCCAGATGAAAGCCAGGCAAGTAGAGATCAGAACAAAGAAGGTCCTGGTTATAGGGGCCCTCTCCCATTGCTTGTTTATCTGATGGATATCTGTCAGGGTTGTGACCACTAAGCTGCTAAATGAAAAGCTGGTGCAGGATTTTGGTTTTGACTTGTTTCGTTTGTGCCAAGGATGTAAGAAAAGCTCTCAGAAAATAAACTTGAATCTCTGGACAGGTTTTCTGCTCATTGAATGGGGCTCTCCTTCTGACTTGTGTCTGATTGCTGAGATCCTGGGTATACCCTTTCAGGAATTGTGAAGATATGTATTTCCTATTATCCATTCAGCTCTGCCTGATTCCCCATCTCCCATAATCCTTGGCATCTTTTCTGTTCCATATCTCATCCCTTGTTACCTGTGTCACTATATTGCTTTTTCATACCCTCTCTGTGCTCTTGTCTGGTTTCATTTGCTGCCTGTGTTTGTTTCACTGACCGCCAAGGCATGCAGCCTGCAAGGTCTCTCAGTAGTCTGAATTTGCCTTTTAAAAATAGGCCCAAGATCTCAGCAACCTACCCAAAGAGCTAAAGAACCAAACCACCCCAAACAAGACAGACAGGAAAATATACAGTGGATGTTTCTGTGTGCTCATAAATAAAAGTCAGACAATCACATGCTTTTCTAAAAATAACACCCTTAGCAAGTGTTTTGGTAGGAATAATACTGACCTAGTTTTCAAGTTGCCCACGTGCAAAAAAAAAAAAAAAAAAAAAGAAAAAAAATTGGTGAGGAAAATCCATTGCCTGACAGAGTATTTGCATTTGCTGAACCAGATCTGAATTGAGAGCCTGTCAAACAGCTCTTATAGTTTCGGCTTTAGACAATACTCTTGGGCACATGGTGTGACTCTTGGGGATTTCCTGTGCAGGGAAAGAAGCTGGACTCCTTGAAGGATGATCCTTGTGGGTCCCTTCCAAGTCAGCATAGTCCACAATTCTTTGAATCTTGGTGGCCCCTCTGGAGGTTTCAGAGGAGAGGGGCTCAGGAAATGCTCACTGGCAGCATGGCCCACAGCAGTGGACTGGATATGTATGTTGCACCCATGTGGTGCAGCCAGTGAAGGTCCACATAAGCAGAAATCCCCTTCTGCAGCCTCAGTCTGGGATGCTCATGTCTGGAGAATGGGCAGAAGGATATCTCTGTGATCTGTGGACCTGAATTTGGGTATGTGAGTTTCACTTTCTGTCTTTGTGGCACAGGTTGAAACATTTTGGTGTTGAAGGAAATGACCCTTGACTGTCCAGCTCCTGTCCACCCCACAGACTCAGTCAGTGTCCCTGTCCTTGTCCCTGTGGCCAGGACTGCAGCATAGCCCTAGGGCAGGAGCTGAACCTTGGGGCACATGAGAGAGCCATCCCTGTGTGCCAGCTCCTTCTCGTCCCTTCTGAGTGGTTATTGTTCAACTCCTGGCCTGGACCCAGAACTGTTCTCTGTGGGCAGCTCAGCATTGGTGACAACAGTGACAGCTGCCATCAAGGGCTGGTATCAAGGTAGTATCCTTCAGTGATGGATACCCTTGGATTTCGTGGAAATCACCCTAGAAGATTACTGGTCCTTTGAGTATTACTGGTTAATATGCAAGATTACTGAGATGGGCATGTGGAGAGGCCTAAGAGGATCTCAGGGAGATGAGGGCAAAGTGGATCAGTGGCAAAAGCTGGATGAAAATGTCCTTTCCCCAGGGCTGACCCATCTTCCTGCCCCTCTGAGCCTACCATTATCTTTACATTATTGGTGCCACAGAACATGATGCTTCCCCTGTGTCGGAGAGCTGGCAGAAGAGAAGTGTCCTGCACGGCTCAGCAGCAGGACATGGCATTGCCTCATTGAGGCCTGCCTAGGTTCCCAGGGGTGATGGATGTGCTGAGCCTGCAGCTGGACCCCAGCAGCCCCTGGCAGTGTAGGCTCAGCAGCCTGCTCTGGCTCATTCCCCTGGTGTGGGTCAGCAGCAGTCCCTGTCCCAGCACAGCCTGGCTGCCGGGAAGCTGCAGGGGCTCGGGAGCAGCGAGCTCCCTGCCCCGCTGCGCGCTCCTGTCCTCCACAGCCATGGCACATCCACGAGCCCCGGCTGCCTGGCCTGTCACATGTGCTGTAAGGAGGGCTGCAGTCCTTTCCACACTTTGAAATGAGAGCAGAAGTGTGTCAGGGAGTGTTCTGTGGGGATATTAGTAAAGTTTTTTGTTGCAAATGGATGCCATCGCTGTCCCTTAAGATCATATCCTCTTCCTTATTTTTCCCATCTCTCATGATAACTGATACATGGATTTCTGACTCTGAGCAGCCTTGATTCTGGGAAATGCTCTCATTCAAGCAGAGAATCTAGGTCAGCTGCTCATAAGAATAGATCAAGCCTTCATTGAATGCAGTGGCCAGACCTTCAGTTGGATGGGTTTTTCCCTGGCTTGTTTTGTTCACAGTGAGCTCCAGAAGCTGACAGGCATTTTGTGGACAGCAGCTATAACATCCTGCCAGCAGGCTTGATGCAAGCATTACTGAATCAATGCATCATAGGGGAAAACTATTACTGCGAGGTATTAATTGTGATTTTTAATATTTTTAACCTAAGATAGGGCCCTCAGTAATGAGGGTCTGTATCTATGGTCAAGAGGATCTTATTTGTAAGAACATATATTATAAAAATGAAGTTTGAACTTTTTCTCTGATTTCACACCTATAAATAACTGGTGTTACATATGGCATCTAATTATTTAATTGTATATGCAGATTAGACAGTCATTTACATGCTGTCATCAATGACAGCAACTAATAGCACTGGAAGTTATTTTCAGGAGCATATGGTAATGCCAAAGGTTTTGAATATTAGTCAGTACCTGCCATATATATCAATATCTCTCCCCATCTCCTCCTTTCAAAAATGTTATAATAAATTAATAATCACAAGATGCATCTACTTCTTCCTGGAACTAGTTGCACCATAGAAGACATATTGTATTATATATTTTATATTAAATTGCAGTCCAACATGGAGTTCCTGATTGATCTGGGTGTGATGGCTCCTTGTGACTGGGAAGGAAGAGGAAAGAAAATGTTAATACACTTTTTCTCCATTTTATTTACATATGCAGAGGGTGGGGGAAGGCAGTTGCAGACATGGAGGACTCAGGTCCCACTAGTACGAAGTATGATCCACAGACATTTTGATCCAGAAGATATTTAACAGCTCTTTGGCCTTGCTTTTGTGTAGATTAATTGTTACCAATGCTAAGGTTAATAGGAACAAGGGATAGGGAGTGCTCAGTTCATCTTCTTGTCCTCATCAACAAAATCAGTGCAGACATCTTTTTCCTGATGTGAAACAAGTTTTGAACATGAAAGTTTATATTTTTGCTGCCATTCTACATATTTTGCCCACATGTGTAAGGTATACTGAACTGTGAAGAGTGGGGTAACAGCCAAGGAGACCTCAGTGAACATAGAACCATTATTGGGCTTGGACCCTCCACATTAAAACCTTGTGTAGAAAATAGCATTATTGACCCATTTATTCAAACAGACAAGCTCCAAGGTGGCTGCCTGGAAATCCAGGGGTTCTGTGCTGTGTCAAGATCAGCTCTCTTAACTTAATTTGCAGTTTGTGTGATTTTCAGAGGTTATTGACTCCAAGGCATTTGTTGTCATGTAGTCATGGAATGTACAAACACCACTCTGCACCACTACTTCCTGCTCACTAAACAGATGTATACAGTTAAGGGGAAACAAAAGGATATTGTCAGTTACTTAAATCCTTTGTTGCAATGTGGCCTTTTTTAATTCATTTTCAAGAATGGCTCTTGGCTCTTGACAACCAGTAAATAACACGTGCATGACATCTAAGGTCCTAACAGCGTAGATTACATGCTTGTTCATGATGCGGAAAAAAAAAATAGCCATCCCTTTTTAAATTAATTTGCTCAATCATTTAGAAACATCCTTCCAAGTCACCTAATTTTGGTTCCTCGAGGAGCACATCTTCCTCCTTTGCAGGGAGAACCTTTCTGTGAGCCATGAGGGCGGCAGAGTGGCTGCGAAGGAGGTGGCAGGGGAGCAGTGCCAGTGTGCTGGCAGTCGGTGCTGTGCAGCTCTCGGGAGCTGGGGTAGCATCTCTGGATCTTTATATAGCACTGCCTCTGCTCTGCTGAGATGTGGGAGGCGTTGGAAAGATGAGATACATCCTGATACTGACAGCAGATGCATGCATTACAAATACTCTTCCCTTTCCTTTACCTTGCCTGTTCCGGATGATTCCCTCCCCAGTTTTTGCCCACCTCTTGTTTTCTTGGTATTTCTTTCATTCCTGTAAGACAGGAATGTGTCTGAAAATGTTGAAGACCCTCAGGCAGTTTCCACATCATGAAACAGTGCTGAATTTTCTAGCGCCATTTCTCTTCTAAATGCTTTTCTCATTTTGGAAGAAAACCCAGTGATGTAGTGTAAATGTTTTATCACCATGTCTTTGGGAAGCCTGCTTTATTCAGCCTGAACTGATGCTAATAAAAATTTAATTATTCTCTTTGTGCTCATGAAGAGTTCCTCCCCGGGGTATTTTTCTGAAGTAGTTTCAGAGGATGCTTGGCTCTCTCCTAGGACCCTTCTGGGTGGCTCTTCCTGCAGCAAGTCCCTCACTGTAGCGAGCAAGCTCCAGTGCTAAGATTGCAAAAATCTTTCAAGACTGACCTTTTAACAGCATGATTTGGCATCTTGGATATGCTGAGCTTTACCAGGGCTACTGGCTAAACCAGATTGCTGCTCACTGTGGGGTGGGAATGGAGTTCTTGCTCAAGTTGTCCAAAAGTGACAACAGGAGACACTTTGTGCTGAGCTTTTCTGAAGATCAAGTGTTTATACAAAAGCTGATCTCTTTTCTTCTACCTCCTCTCCTAAATAACCTCTTCAGCCATGAGATTGAGGGCCCTGGGTATTGTTGTTAATATATCCCACCCCATACTAATAAATGTATTAATATATTGATGTATTACTACATTACATATTAATGTCAATGTGGTAATATAAGAATATATATTTATTAAAATATATTAATATATCAATATGCCCCATACAATAGCTCCTGTGTCAGTGCAAGTGCATGGGGCATTCCTGCATTGGTTTGTAGCCAGACACACTTGCAGTGAATGTTGAGGGGAGAAACAGTTGAGTTTTGATATTTTGTCAATATTGAAATGTGCCTGGCTCCCATCAGAGGTCTTGGGGTGTCTTGGCAGCTGATCTTTAGATATGATTTTTAGCCTCCAGATGGTGTTTGATGATGTGCCTGTGGAGCCATGTCAGTGCACTGGGGGTGAAACACTGAAGACTGGAGTTTACACAATCACTGGCCTCTTGTGGCAGCAGAAAAAGCATGTAAATGATGTAGTGTGGATTTTCAGTCCCAGATCTCTGCATATGCTGCTCTCTGTAGGGCTGTGGGTACAGATGTGTGTAGGAAGTTTCCTCTGAAGTTGAATCTAAAGGTTTTACTGCTGGAAAGCATTGATGTAAAAATGTGCAGAGGAATCTTGTTGATCTAAGGCAAATGAAGAGACTCAAAATTTTAGACTTATCTGTCCAAATGTAGATGAAATATTCTAATACAAACTTTCCCAAAAAAAACCTCTCTGGATATAAATAATGGATCATCTTGAAATGAGACATGGTAATGATTGAGGTAATCACACTAGCAAACAATATCCATGATTAATTTTTTTTAAAAAGCTCTTTCCATTCCTAGGAGACCAAGCAGCATTTAAGTTGTAGATTTCCTCTGGCAAAGCTGCCCTTGGAGCTTTTCTTGGATAACTTCAGATAACTCATAAGATTAGGAACCCAGCTGTTGGGTGACTGCCCTTTGACGTGACCAGACTGGCAGCCTGCAGTGCTGTGGTGTTTTATGTGGCACAAAACTTTGCTGAAGACCAAGTTGTTACTCTGAAAAGTATTGTTTCAGTCTTCTCTTACTATGTGGGTTAAGATATTTTCAATGCAAGGATTTTTAGGGCCCCATCAAATACTTCTATTGCTTGGCTCTCTATAGTTAATCTTTACAATTTTGGGTATTGTGTGTTTTATTTATTATTACTACTATTGCCGTTTTTGTCAAAAGATGAAGCATCTTCCTTAAAGCAATGCTTGTTTCATTCTGCAAAGAAAAACAGAATTAGGCAAAATCCCCAGGAATTAGCTAAAAATGTTCTAAAGGAACAGCAAAGTAGGTTATTAATTAAGTGAAAATTGAGGTCAGTTTGAAATGGGGTCCTCACAATCAGAGGGAAAACAGAGGCAGTGCAAAATTTTATATCATATCCAAGGAATGTTATGTTTCAGTGTTCAGGGCAGGGGAAGGAGGAGTATCCAATTCTTTGGGGAACTTATTCTTTGGACTTTAGTGTGGTTGCTGAAAGTGCTGGGACCATGTAGCGTCTCTGTCCATCTGCTTGTCCTCTCCTCGTAAACCAAATTCCTCCAGTCTCAGGCAAATCCAGAGTGGGACAGAAGTTTCAGATTAACTCTTCCAAAATGGGATAAAAATCAGTGGATGAGCAGAGAAAAGCTACTCAAGCAAACACACTCTGGAAGAGAAGGAAAGAAGCTTTCTTCTTTCCCTTTTGCTCCAAAATTGGCAGCATGCTCGGGGTAGCAGTCTCAGGTGGTGAGAGGTTTGCAGCTTGGGGCTGGGAATCACTCTAGGGGATCAACTTTGTTTCATCTGTTGCTATAGGAGAGGCTGCCTGTATTAAATATTCCTGCTGCTTTATTTGCACATGCACACAGATTATCTGGAGAGTACAGGGGATTTGGTGAGCACCAGAGGCAAGGAAATTGTGTTTGTGTACCTTCAGACTGTGCTGCCAGTGGAGCCTCTGATATGATATAAAGGCTGAGTTCATGCTGTCTTCTCTTCCTTAGCAAGGGCACTGAAGGTCTATCCTCTCCTCAGATGTGTATGTATATGAAGTGTGTAAGGATGTACTGTTTGGTGTGAGCTACCTTCTCTCAGTTTGGTTAAAAGTGGCTTTAAAACTGGTTAAAACTGACTTAAAATCCACTCGTGCATTAGGGCAGGGGATCACATGGATACGGAGATATATGCAACCTTTGGCTGTGTTGTCTTGTTTCCTTAGGAAGTGGAGTTATCTTTAGAAAATAAGAATTAATGTATGCTTCTCACAGGATGATAAACATCTGGCTGTGCACAATAGGCAAAGTCACCTCTTGCATACAACTGTGATGGCAACACCAGCTGCAATGTCAAATGTGAGGGGAAGGTACTTTTGTTTTGTTTCTTGGTTTGTTGGTTTTGTCTGTCTCAAAAAAAAAACCCTGCCTTGCTTGGAATAGAGACTTGCTTTTCTTTGGTTGCTGATGAAATCAGAAGTGCTGTGTGTGAGTGGAGGAGCACATGATCTGACTGCAATATAGCTTCAGAGAGTGGTTTTGCATGGATTTATATCCTAGGAAGCCAACATCTTTCTGTGCCATACTCTGCATGTTTTATCATCAATTAATATTCCTTTCTGCCATGTTTCATGTCTTGATTCAAAGTGGTGGAAAGTACCAGCATATTCTGGAAACAAAAGAAGGAGGTGAAAAACCTCTCCAGATACTGCAATTCTCCTGCCTCTTTGGACCAGGTGAATTTTATATAACAAATGCTACTGAACACAAAGTTTCCATTGTCTATGCCTGACTGTGTTCATGTAATGTCCCTGCAAAGCAAGCAGGGGCATCACTGCATTGCTGGAATTGGAATATTAATGTAATTGGACTCTTGCAAAGCAATTTACTTTATGGTGCTAATAGTCTGACTTCATCCCATTAGCATCAAGACCAAGCACCTATTGTTCAAGTCAGGCACACAATCCACTTGTTATGAAGAGATTTTATCGATATAGGCAGAAGAATAGGGAAATAGCAAGATAAAGAGTTAAGTCAACAGGGAAACAGTATAAAATTTTCTCCAAGATATTCACTTGTTTAATGGAAAATCCCAAAGACAAAGGAGTTACAGTTTTTCTGAGATAGGAAGACAGAGTCTCAGTGATGTGGGGAGGCTATGGACTTTTCTAGGAGCTCCAGGAAATGAGGGAAACTCCTGAATGCTGGGGATGTTCCTAGGAGACAAATTGCTTCTCTTTCACAGTAAGCATAGCAAGGGTCATGGCAGGGAAAATTACCCTGCTAGGAACATCCCACTGTGGATAAATGGAGGCATTGAAACACCAGGAAGAAGGAGAGGGCTGGCTTCCAAGAAGTGGCATTGGAGGAAGAAGAAAGTCATTTGGTACACCTGACAAAGGAGTTTGTTCAGAAGCAGAATTGTCCTTGTTCTTAGTCCTGTGTCCTTGTGGTTTGCTATTGCCCTTCTTTCCTTTGAATACCTCCCCTTGGGTGAGCAGCTCAGGAGCCCATGGAAGGAGCAGATAAAACGTGGTTGTGCACCAGTTCCTTTGCCCAAACCAATGGTTTTGGACAGCAAATAATCCCCTTTGCATTAGGTAAACTCTTAGTGAAAAACCTCTGTTCTAGTTTGGTCTCAACACTCCCGTGTGAAGGTACAGCTTCCCTGTGAGCTTTGCCTGTCCCGGCATAACAGCACGCATGGGAGCCCTGTGGTAGATGATGATCCTAGAGACTCAAATCATCCCCGTGTTTTAACTGCAGAATTTAACCTGAGCACTAACACAGCGTTAGAGACATAGAGCTGTACACCCTGCATGTGCTGTTAAGGCACACAGGCCCAGAAAAGCTGGCTGCTGGTGGCCTCTCTGCAGCTCCTTTGTGGCATGTCCCCTCCTGCAAGAGTGCATTCCCCTCAGGGACAACAGCCCAAAGCAATTGTGGGCAGGGGTGCAGGGTGGGTGACAATGGATTGCTGGGGCGTCACTTCCTGCTCTGCTGGGCTCAGCACCCTTGGTCAGACTGACCACCCCCATCCTGCTGTCCCTTGGCAGGGTGCTCCTGGCTGCCTGCTGCTGGGGGCCATGGCCTGCTCTGCCTCTGCTTGCCCTGGTTTGTGAGCGAGGGGAAGGCAGGACACAGGAGCCATGTGGGTTGTTGGAGCTGCAGTGCTCGGGTGGACTGTGCCCCGAGGGCACTCTCATCTTGGGGAGTGCCTGACATTCCCTTCACTGAGTGGGTCAAGAGGTCCATGGAATAAGGGTTGGTCCTAGCCTCAGGATGTCAGTCCATCTCTGCAGTCACTCCCTGCTTTCCACAGGCTTGTATTGTATTCCCTTGAAAGAGGCTTTCTGGGAAAGCACAGCAATTCCCACACATCATGCTGCCACAGTTCAGGGCACGATCTGCAACTGTAAGTGTGTTCAAAATCTATGTACTGCAGAGGGTCCTCTCTTCAGGACTGGCATGTTGACATCTAATTTCCTTCCACAGAGAAGTCTAGGGAAATGGTTTTTGTTAGAGACAGGCTTGGAAAAATGCTGATGAAGTGAAACACAAACATATTGTGTTGGAATTTTCATGGGAAAATTTTGCTGAAGGGTTGCAGCATGCCTGGAATGCTTCTCTCAGTACTGATCCTCTTACTCCATCTTGTATTCATATACTGTGCAGCAATAACATTCCAAATGAAACATTTTAACTTCAGCTGATTAAAAATTAAGGTCAAAATGGAACATGTATAAAGCCTCTTAATTTTCAACTTTATTCACAAGCTGGGAAAACACTGTATTTTGCAACCTCGGTATTCCCTACTGGCAGCGGCTCAAATGTGTGACCACTGCTGGAATTTCTGTTTCTCTTTCCAAATGAAACGTATTTATTTCCTCCTCTCCCTATTGTTACTAATGAATCAAACAGCTTTGTGATAACATGCTGGTGGAATTAAGCACCGATAAAAGAGCCAGAACAACATAATATTTACTTGGTTTCCAAGTAGGAAACTAGTGAAATTTTATTATAATGAAAATATAGAATATCTTGGAAGAAACTGAAGGCATTAAACACAGAAATATGAATTAACATATTTGAAACAGTCTAGATGGTGTGTGGAAAAATCACCCCTTAAATTCGTACTCAAGAAATCTTTGTTGCATAGTGTATGGTTTTGAATCAATACAGCTTGTAATTCAGCTGGTGAAAATCCTCAAATTTTTGATTTAATCTTTATAACAATGAAGTGGAGAATTAAGCCCAGTTTGTAATTCTCTTGCAAGAAGGGTGTGGTAAAGACAGCATTGCAACTCTTCTCTAAGTTCTCACAGCAGTGTAGGGACTTAAAAAAAATCTATTTTAAATGCAAGCTCCTGGATTTAAAGGATACTTTCTGTGGAGGAATTTTTTCTGTGGTTTATGGTCAGAACCTTTAGCAGCCCAATATGGGCCTCATGGTAAGCAAACATACACCTCCTTTTTCTTCACTTGTGGATATTGGCTGGTGAACTGATCCATAAGTGTGCATATATCTATGGACACACACACATACATATATATGGTAAACTTAAAATAATACATAATTGTACACAGTTGTGTGGAATATTGTACATTCCAGAAGGCTGAGATCGCTCTTATCTTCTCTGAATGCTGTTATTAAAACATGGAAACCAACACCCATTCTCTGGGCCTTTACATCCCTGGTGGCTAGCACTAGGCTTGCTGGGAGGTGAGGGAAAACTTGGCTCCAAACCCAGACGTGATCTCCCTGCCAAAGGAAAACCCATGTGCAGCCTGGGCATGCAGGGTGGGTGGAAAAGGATATGTGCTTCATAAAACTTGTTACTAATCCACTCCCATAAACTGATAGGATTGTTATCAAGGTAACTGGCAGTGCAGGGATATTTTAATCGTTTCGAAAATGCCAAAAATTCCCCTGGCTTTCCCCCAGTGGTTGTGGTTAGATTATGTATGAGGTTTTTGACATTATTTACCCAGATGAGGGAAGGATTACATAAGAGGGCTGCAAGCCTATAAAAGTGTCCTCACTTGGCACAGACAGGAACCAGGTTAGACTTTTTCAAAGGCAGCTGAAACCTGTAGCTGCATAGAAAAAAAAAAAAAAATCAGAAGAACAGAACTTCTCTGGGAGATAGACACTAAGATTACTTTGCATAGAACTATTTCTCATGTTTTCTTCTGATAGTATTCCCAGTTGGACAGAAAGCACCTGAATCTGCTTGGATGATGAACAGGAGAAAGCATTCCTGGGCAGCCATTGTGGGAGGAAACAAGAAGGGGGAGAAAATGGCTGGGGAAAATGCAAGAATGCTGCCCAAGGCCACACGTGAGGAGAGAAAGAAGCAGGAGGCAAAGAGGAAAGAGAAATTGAAAACCTTGGCTGGCAAATTGCTGAAGACTGCGGTTGGTGGGAAGGAAAAGGTGGAGAAGGCTGGTGCTGAGGATGTGGCAGGGAATTTGCTGAAGAGGCCAAGCAGTAGGAAAGGAGTGGAGAGAGGGCTGCCTGCAGGTAACCTTGAAATTATCTCTGGGTCCAGGCCTGGATCTTCTCTGCCCTTCCCTTCCATCAGGCTCTTGTTTTTCATCAGCTTCTGGATTAGGTGCTTTCCCCTCTCCTGCTCCCCAGCCTTCACCTGAATTCTTGTCTTCTGAACCCTACACTTGCTACTCTGGACAGTTCTGTATTTTACTTTTTATTTGCTTCACAAATGTTTCTCTTTATTGCTGTTCTTATTTTTATCTCTGCAAAGCCTCCTGATGTGTCTTGTGAGAAAGAGGATGCACGTGTGACTGACACCCCAGCCATGTGACTGTACTCTTCCTCCACAGATGGGAGGGGGAGGTGGGCTGCACACAGGCTGGTTGTGCCAATTAAACTTTTCCCATGTGTTGCATTCATCAAGGCAGGATGGGTGCAGCTTGTAGGCCCCTCCCAAATAACTTGCCAATTGCTTTGCTGAACATCCTTGCATCAACCCTTCTCCATTTCATGCCATGTTCCTCCCTCCAGTCCTGTTTGATTTAATTCTTACTTCACATATGAGATGCTTTCGTAGAGGAAGGCTAGGAAGGATATAGACAAAATGTAGTGGAAGTTCATACTCCATTCTTCACTCTGCATCCGAAGTTGTATCCTGAATTATTTAAGTCCCACTGCTTCTGGCATTACTTAACTATCCCTGCATTCTCATCAAGTTCAATTTGTCCTCTGGGCTCTGCTCCAGATACCTTTGGTAAACCTTAACCCTTCGTTGCTCAACCTTTAACACATGATAAAAACCCTGCAGCTCTGTGCTTCTGTTGTGAGAGTACATTTAACTCTTGTTGTTTGATGGGATGTGTTAGGTAACATACATTGGAAACAAGCAGCACTGAAAATCTGCCTTCCAAGGGAGCTTGCAGCACTTTGGCCCTGCCAGGGTTTCTGTAGAGGAGGCAGAGAATTCCTTCCAGACTTAACTTTCAGCTGTTGGCTTGTTCAGAAGATGTCCCTCCGTTAATGCTTTTCTTCTGGACAGAAGGTACATTTATTATGAAAAGGTTGTAATTAATGAACCTTCATTGCTCACTTGAGGAGGTCTCTGGAACAATGTCAGAAAGCTGCAGACTAATCTGCAGGGTTAGTTAACCTGGAGGAGAAAGGCGGAAAGAAATTTAGAAACAAAAAGTGCTTACCTGAGGAAACTGAGAGGTGATAATGCTAGATCTTAAGTGGGTTGATCTTGAGTAGATCCTGAAGAATTCTGGAATAGATATAAACTAGATACTTCATAACTTGGATGTTAAAATTATGGTCCTATAGATGTGAACAAACAGCAAATTTTGTTCTTATTCTGTTGCAGAGGAAACCATCTGCAGATTCATTGAGCAAGGAAAATTTTTGGAAGCTTGTGATCAAATTCATAATCTGGAGCATTCTGGAAGTGATGGTATGGGGAAGTCTGAATCACTTTATGTGCTGCTGGCTGAACGAATGTGGACTGTAGTGGGAGAAGCATTGGGTGGAAGTGATAGGATGCTCCTGGAGCCATTGCAGTCAGTGGGGGAATCACTGAAGTGGGAGAAGCAAAAGGAAGCAGAGCGGCTTGGCAACGGCCTAGAGACAGATTCTGTTTCCACCTGGAGCCCAAACTTCTGGAGAAAAGATCTGGAGGAAAAGCTAATGCAGTACATGACTGCCAAGATCCCCCTGTTTGCTTCCTCTGCTAACACAGATGAGACTGCACTAAAACAACACCTGAGTCATCTGGAAATGACGTTTCTCCCCAGTCTGGAGCACAGAAGTGATGTCTTCAAGGAAGCAGGATTGCTCGTCACCTATGCCCACTGCTGTCATGCCTCTTTGTGTTCTCACCTGGCCACACTTACTGACAGGAACTGTTTCAGCTTCAGCCAAAGCCTTTTAATTCATGGATGGATCATTAAAATGTACAAAAGGTATGTCTGAAGGGCTTTCTTTCTACATTTTTCTATATATATTTTTTTATTATTATTTCTGAAAGCAGTCCCTGCTTCCTGATAACACAATGGTGATCAGGACTCTTGCTGAGTTTAGGTTTCCCCACTGCCTCTTTTATCTTCTATGCTCTCAGAACCAGAGCCTTTTTTCATTGCAGTACTGCCTCATTTTAAATCCTTAATACTAGATTCAGGGGTTTACCTGAGGTGGGCAGGTATTTTTCTGCTGGATTGCTGTTGGACATGCACAATTTTTTGCTTTATTGAACAATTTCTTTCCTCATATCAAGCCTTTTTAACAAGGTCCATAACACTCCAATTACCCCAGAGTAATTTTCCCTGGCCTTTATGTCATCATGGTGCTCTATGGATTTCTCTTGTACTGCCCTTCTCTTGTTCTCCTGCTGCTTTATCTGGTTTGTAGTTTTCCCAGTTGTTTCTGTATTTGCTTCATTAGTGTTCAGATCACAGGAAAAACATGTAACAGATCATTAAATTCCTGCCCAAGTTTGAGGAAACAGATACAGCTTTCCCTCTGAAGAGTGGCACATCTGAGACCCTTTGGCCCAATGTGAATTCAAAGCCTATGGGTATCATCAAAGCCTGAAACTTTCTTGTGATTTTTCTTTTTTATGGTGGATGAGGCATTTGATTCTCTGTGTCCATGATTTAATTGCTACTCGGCATCTCCAATCTTCTTAATAGTTCTCAGCCTTTTTGGATTACTTGATTGCTTTCATCCAAGCCCACAGCTTCTCTGTTCCTTGTATTAATTACACTTATAAACCCTTGATTAGCTCATTAGTAGTTCATCAGGTGGTCTCTTCCCCCAGACAGCTCCTGAAGGAGGGAAGCAGTGTGGTGGGTACATGCTGGTCATCATCAGGCACATGGTAGATGTGGTCAGGAGGCAACCCTTTTACTGCTTTTAAAATGGTAAAACTCTGGAGTAAAGGATTGATGAAACATTGAAAAATTTAATAAAATTGGAGGTGAAAAATAATGTAATTTAATTATATAAAGAAAAGGCAAATATAAGAAAAAATGTATTCTATAAATGCAAAATTCCTTCAAGAAAAAAAAACCCAAACAAGTAAGACAGTGACTCTCTTAGTCAGATGGTAGTGAAAAAAGTAGAAATGAGAAGAGCAGAGATGCCAGACTTCAGCATTTGACTTTTTCTCTCTAAATACAGTTACAACCTCTATGGAAGCTTGTGCATAGATGTGGTTGTCTTGGTCTATAGCTGCTTCCTATTCCATTCAAAAAGAATATGTGACATTTGCAAAATTGTTTATTCATGCAAATGGCAAGTGTGCTTGGGAGACTCTCCCCAAGCTTAAAAAGGATTTGAGCAGCAGCAGTGAGGGAAGGGGAGAGGGGAACAACAAGACAAACCTTACCTTGGGCAGCAAATGTAGGAAGAAGGAAAAGAAACAGCACAAAAGAAAAGCTGGCAAAAGACCATTGTAAAGATCATCTGCTGTGCTGTGGCTGCCCAAGCTTGGCAAACACTGCTGGGCTCTTGCAGGGCACCCTTTTGCTCAGTGTGAGGCCGGGGTGCCAGGCAGGGGTGCCGGGTCAGCAATGGACCCGTGGGAAGCTGTCCCTCGGGCTGAGCTCTTCTTTCTGTCCACAGAGGCAGCCAGGCATGTGAGAGACCCGGGCACAGCCCCCAGCACAGCCTTTCCCCTGGTGCACAGTGCCTCGTGTGGATTCTCTGGAAGACTGAGGAAAAGCTACTTGCAATCGCACGGGTAAGAACTCAGGAGTGGTACCCCAATCTGCTGGGATTTTTTTTCTTGTGGTTTTAATCCAAGGGGTGCCCTTGTTAAATAGCCAGCTCTGCTCAGGGATGTGTGAGTCCCAAGGTCTCCATCTTGACAGAGTTTTATTGCAGAGCCCAGGTGTGATGATCCATATAATTGTTTGCTGCCAAAGGGAGGCTGCCCTGTCCTTGCTCCTTAGCAAGGAAATGTTGGGACATTTGCAAATCTCTCTTCATCCCATTGCTGTATATTCAGAGAGGTGCAATCTGCTCTGCTCAGAAGCCCATTTATCCGGAGGAAAGGGACACTATGGGTGAAACCCACTTCCTTATTGAGGACCATTTCAAAATGTTGCTCATCTTCTCTCCATCTGTTAATGATCTCATAGTGTGCAACAGTTGGGGTTTTTTTACAGCCCCTTTGCCTCAGCTGTGCAGGATATTGAGGCTGCTAAGTTCATCTGTGTGTGGATCCCTCACAGTCCTCTCCAGCCTGTTGGACTGACACCGCTGATGTTAGAGCAAAGATTATTTCCAGAGCTCAGCACAAGAAAATGTGCAGCTGGTGCCCACCCAGCAGCCCTCCATAGAGAATCCTGTCTTGTGATCCCACAGGTGACCCCAGCCCTGTGGCTGCAGCATCTCTTTCTTTTCTCAGCAAAATTCCCCCTTTGAAGAATTCTGTTGAGACATGTGGAATACAAATGAAGCAGGGAAGATGTGTTGTAGCAATAGGGAGTTCCAGAGGAAACCACTTTATTTGGAAAACTCAGTGGGGCTCCTTTTATTCAGCTAAAGCTGAAATGCAGAAGCAGGAGTTAAACTCAGCTCTCTTGCTTTCCATTTCCACCAGCCCCTGAGGAGCACAGGAGGGGAAATTCCATGGCAAACTGCTGAATCATCCCTGGGAAAGTATTCTAAATTGCAGAGATTTTTCCTCAAGAATTATTCCCTGAAGAACATGAAGGTAGTCACAAACATAGGAGTAGAAGTGCCAGCTGGTGACAATATGCTTAAAGCCTATTGGTTTCAGTGTTTAAGCATCTTTATGGACTGTTTTTAATCATTACCCTAGGGAAGACCATGTGCTCTCAAGCTCTTTTTTTTAGCATTTGTTTCAATGAAGGAAGTGACTTAGGGTAGTGCCACTGAGGTTATCCTAGAGCAAGTCAATGAGTCATTGACAAGCCATCAAAGATGCTGACTAATGGTGATGGGAAATGTAACTTTTTTTAGTTCCCTCTAATGTAATAGCTGAAGAATGCTTTTGTTTAACCATGGACTTTCTGTTTTCCTGATACACCATGTGTTGAGCAAGCTCACCTCAATCTGGTTATGAGCTTTTGTGCCATACAGCCATGAGTTTTTATGCCACCTTCGATCCTGAAGCATCACAGCTCTGTGTGGTGCTGAGTTGTACAGAAAGAACAGAGCTGGAAGTGCTGGACAGTGTAGCACAGCATTGGCCCAGCTTGCTTCAAACCTGGCCAGCTTGGATCAGCTCCAGATTCAAGCTAAAGAGTTTAACTGGACATAAGCTGACTCCATATGGAAAAATTATGGATGTCTCTTCAGCTCAGTGGCACAGCTTATAAAACCTGCTTTATCCCTCTATTTCTGCTGCTAGTGTAATTCAGCCGTTCATTATGCTAATATACAGGAAGTTGTTATTGAGCAAATATCCTGCTGTTATCTCTTAACAATTGTCATATATTATTGTGCCTAAATCACGTGGTGTGTGTTTTGCCACTTCAATGGATGACTAACATTTCAGAATAAGATCCTGACCAGAATAAGCCATGGTCTGCTTTGTTTGTGAATACCTGGCTTATCTTTGGGTGTGGCAGCCTGATAAAAGCACTTTAAACAGAAATGAGTGGTGAGAACTGTGAGGATATCTGAAGGTGCTGAGAGCCCAGATGCCACGTGGGGTTCAAAACCACTTTGAAACTCCAATGTGGGGAACACAGCTCTGCATGCAGGCAGCATTCCCCTCAGTCTGAACACACCTGGGGCAGGGGAGCTTTGTGCCCTCGAGGTTACAAAGTTGGTGAACTGAAAATGCTGTTGCCATTAATTGGGTTGCCAGTCTGGCACCCCTGCCCTTGATGTACTGGAGAATTTGACAGGAGTGCAAGGTAGTCCTCCTAGAATGATGCCAGGGCTCATTCTCATCCTCATTTACACTGATCTGCAAAGGATCACTTGGGTTTGTGTCTTCTCCCCACCACCCCTCTATTTTTTTAAATGGGCAGATGGAGGACGGAGAAGTTTGTGCTCTGCAGTCAGCACAGGTGTACTGACCATCCATGGATCTGAAGCCTTCCAACATTTTGGTCAGACAGGAAGAAACAAGAAGTAAACTGGGACTGTTTATTACAGCAGAAGTTTTGATCCCCTCCACATTGGAGCTTTGGTGCCTGATGTGCTGGTATCACTACAAGAGCTGCGGACAAGCAAGCTGTTTCTAATTTAGACACATAATCTGATCCAAAACAACTAAGTGCTGTCCTCAACAAGTTATTAATTGCCTTGCAGTTCCTCACTAAGCCATGCTTTGTCCCATTGTGGGGGGCAGGCTTGAAGTGTTTGTGCAGCTCAGCGGGGATGTGCTATCTCAGCACATAGTGTTCACACATTTGCTCACAGTCAGGTGATGGCACTTGTGAGGAAAGAAATTTTTCTGGGTTGTTTACAACTGCTTATTTATCTTTGATTAGCACTTTTCAGTGACTATGGGAGAGCAGTTGTTTTGAATATACTTTTTATGAAATTCTTCTGCTGACAGCCACAAATTTCCTAATTCATCAGCCAGAAAAGAACAAAGACCAAAATGAGAGATCAGACTTAACATTCCTTGGAGGAAGATTCAGAAATGAAAGAATAAATAAGCAAGCCAGACTTTTGAGTTTAAAGCTTCTATAAAGGTCAGATTGTGTTTTAAGCAACAAGCCCTTTTTCTGCAGTGCTAGTTTTGTTTTTACAGCCATTCAACTAGCACAAGCCAGCCAAATCTTGGGACATTTCCCATTGTGCAGCCTCATGGGGCCCATCTCACCATGACAGTAGCTCTAAACACTAACCCAGCTCCTCTTTGCCCTCACAAGTCTCTGGCTCAAGCAAGGGAATGGTTTTAATTAATGCTGGCTGGTTTCTGTAGATGCTGGTTGGAGAGAGGAAGGGTGGAAAATCTCAGCTACAGTAGCTGGCAGCATGGAGATGGATCTAAGCATTGTTTTGCTGTGTGGGTGCCTTCATTGGAGCTAAGCTAACTAGGGAAGACTGTAGATAACCCAAGCTGACACTGGGATGAAAGAAAGCTGCAAATCATTTAAACTCAAACAAATAATAGAACAAAACAGAACAATGTTATTAGGTTGGCTGGAAAATAGCCAGGCTTTGGGTTAAATGAGATAGCCAAAAAAATGGAGGCAGAAACTGATCTAGTCCAAATGGATAGTGAGAGGTTGGGAAACCTAACTTGTTATGAATGCCATTGTTTCTTAACTGTACTTTTAAATTTTCTTTTCTCATTTAGAAGGAAGTAGGGAAAGCACTGAAAGAAGCCTTTGATATTGGGAAACCCCCTTGTGCAGACGCTGCAGTCATTGAGGTAAACTGGGGGGAGCTGAAAAGCTCCCATACTTTGGGGCAGTTGTGTTTTTGCACACAAGCATGTGGGTTTTTGGCAAAACCAATTTTGCATGTCTCAGTCTAAGCTCAATGTGTTAAAAGCCTGCAAGCTGGCTGCCATACTTAAGCTGTGTCTGTTTGCCCCCAAACCTGTTTTTGCCCTGGGCATACATAAAGAAAAAAAACAAAAAAACCTTACTAAACTAAGGATAGCCTGAACTGATTGAAGCTGAAGCTGCATTTTCATACATACTCCTGGATCTTTACGTAACCTTTTGGAAAGTCTTGGTGTGTGTTGGGGGCACTCTGCTCTATGTGAGCTCTGCAGAGCACCTTTATAAAAGCAGGGAGAGCTGCCTGGCCGTGGCAGGGCCCCGTGGCTGGCAGTGCAAAATGCAGCCAGGCTGGACCCTGCTTGTCCCTGCTGGGGCTGCTGCCCTGGGGCAGGCACGGGGTTCTGCAGGCACAGCAAAGGCAGGAGCACACCCTGCTGATTCGTGAGCAGCATGCACTGTGGGCAGAGGTGTTTGGATCACGACCTGCAGAAGGATTAAAATAAATCCTGGAGTTTACATATGGGCTTAAATGATGCTGGAGATCAGGGGCATGGCGGTGAGCTGTCATGACTGTATCTTTCTTCTCCATTTGCACCACCTAAGTGGCAGTCCCTGAGGGAGGGAAGTAGCTCCATGGTCCTCTGGGATGGCAGACAACCTCAGGCATTGGAAGCATTGCAGATCAACAGCAGCTGGTTTATCTTGTGAGGATACTGTTTTAGCTGGCAAGCACTGGCTTTTCTGGCCCGACCCAGGAACCAAATGCAGAGCTCACGCCAGAGATTGTTTCCTCCTTGCCTTGCCTGTACCTTCTGGAGCAATGGAGCAGTGATGTGCCCAGTACCTGTGCTAGAGTGATGTTTAGCTATTAAGATTTTTTTTTTTTCTTGCTTTTGGCTCACAGTGTTAAGTTTTCTTACAGGAACTAGGACAAAGCATGGTTTGAATCCCATAGCCCTCATATCTGTAACATCTGGCAATTCTTCAAGCATGACTGGATTCACTCTGTTGTGTATAAAACTGACAGGTTTGAATGCTCTGGGGTGGGTGATAGAAAAGCCTGGATTAATAGGAAAGCCTTATGAAATTACCACCTCCTTAATTTTCTCAGGCTGACACTTAAACTTCAGATAGAAAATGAACAAGGTGTCATGGAAACTCATCAGCTGTGGTTTTCTGACACTTTGGGTATATTTTTTCCTGCCCCTTTGGGTGAGCTTTTGCATCTGTTATGAGCATTCATGATGTGAGTCACCCTTTGTCTCTGGCAGACGAGCACTGTGAGGGCACAGCATATGGGTCCATCTGTCTCCTTTTATCCAGCTGGCTCTCCTCCCCTTGCAAGCTTTTGTTTCCACAGAGCAACTAATGGGCAGCATTAAGTCACCACCTGCTCGAGGCTGCCCGAAAAGGGGTGAATTTTGAGCTGTCTGGCACAGCCCACCTCCTGCAGACACCCCTGGGCCACCAGCTGGGGTCAGTGGGGCAGGACACGTGCTGAAGGGCTTAACACACAGAGCTGTGACAGGCATGAGTGGTGCTGGCTGGGAAGGTGACACCTGCCCTCTTCAGGAATCCACGTAGAGACCCTGGCAGAGGTGCAGGGCACACAGTTATGTCTGCATAACCTTCTTTTTAGTGGCTGCACCCAAATGTATCTGCCTGAGGCTGAGTCAGGTAGAAGCACAGATGGTCCTGCAGATGGCAGGACTATGTGTGAGCTGAGCTGCCAGGCTGGATGTGGCCAGCAGAGAACATCTGCAGGGACAGGCTTTTACCTTGGCTTTTACCCAAGCTGACCACAACAAAAACAGCGGTAGCAGAAGTGTAGGGTTAGGCATTACAATAAGGCTGATAAAAAATACATTTATTTCCACAAGGACTCTCAAAACTGAAGCAGAAGTTGGTGCCTAGGGCAGAGGGGTTTGCTGCAGGATGGGATGTATTCCTGTACACTGCATAGGGAACAAATTGCTTTGGCCAGTTTTCCTCTCACACATTGAAATCCACAGATACTAACAGAGAAGACAGAGACTGCCAGGCGAGTCAGCGAGAGCCTGAGTGAGAAGGTGGAAGCTGAGTGCCTGGAGGAGTGCCTGAGGTTCCTGGAGAGGTAGGAAGGATGCTGTTTTCCTCCTTGGTAACATTCATAATGGTCAAAAGAAAGAAATCCTGATTAAGCATCTGGTGATGCTGTGTTCACCTGGATCGTGATGGCTGCTTCCCATTAAGCTGTTACTGGAGAGACAGAACTTCACTGCTGTTTGTGTGCTCAATATTTGTAGTTGAACTACAGCTGAGGGAACAAAGGGCATCTGGAGTAGCTGGGACAGGATAAAGACTTGGGGGGAGCTCTGGAGAGGCTCAGACCTTAAACACACCTGGGAAGAGGGGCAGCCAAGTGTCCAGAGCCCAGGCCTGGCCCTTCCTACCCTGGCTATGCATCCCAGGCACAGTGCTTTCTGCTGGCTCTGTGGCAGGGTGGGGAGATCTGCTTTGTCCTGGTTCTCATAGCAGAATGAGTATCTTCTCATCTGGCCTCTCACCACTTCCTCTGGCTCCCTTCATCTGCTTTTTGTTCTTGGGTATTTCTCTCCCCATGTATCCCCCACAGCAGAAAGTGGCAGGACTGCTGGTTTAGGTAGTATTTCAGGTGGAGATTTGATTTAAGACCCTTGGCCCTCCACATGATGAGAGGAAAAAAATTTCTATAAAATGGAATTGTCCAGAAGCCCTTTCTGAGATTGATAAAGTAGTTCAGAGACCTGGTGGGTTATTCATATACACTGAGACTTTGTTCTGTAGCTTTATTGGCAAAGCCTGAGCTGCTTCCCAGAAGGAAGTGTTGCAAACCAACCTCCTGCCTCTTGATCCCTGGCAAAGGTACCCAGGCAGCTCCAGGGCTTTCCCTGCTGTTCCTGTGTTTTTCTTCTCCATCAGCTGGGTAGGACAGAGACTTTGTCATGTTGTAGATCCCACCTGGGGAATTGAAACTCTGAAATAAAAAGACAAATAATCATAGAATATTTCTTCAGTTTGCTATTGATGTTAGATGTCTTATAGAGCACACCAGATTAAAGGTACTTCTTCCTGTTTTAATTTAGCTATGAAGATGAAGTAAGAAGCTTTCTCCAGCTTGATGGCTGCCCACAGATCTGCAGCAGCCTACGAATCCTGGAGAATTGCTGCCTTCTCAGGTTAGAAAACAGAGCCTCAATACATGGGGAGCAAAATGAGTTTTCTGCTGGTCTGATCTTCTTCTGACTCTGGTATGAGGCCAATCTTGCCTCCAGCTGGGTATGGTCATCCACCCCTGTGCACACCAGCCTTTAAACTCAGAGGAAGCCAGCTGCTGTCAGCAAGATTCCTTCAGAGCTGCCCTTGCTGCCCCAGCAGGAGGGAGGCTCAGATGGGGTTGTGACTGTGGCCAGGGCTACAGGGCTGTACTGCCACTTTTTGCCTGCTCCCAGGCCCTGCAGGTGCAGGGGCTGTAGCCATCTCCCCCTTCCTGCACTGAGCAGGCAGCAGTGCTGTGTCATGTGTGGGGACACTATCCTGGCTAACCCCACTGTGGGTTGTGATGTTCCTTTCCCTGGCCTGATTGTCCTCCAGCAGGATAGCCTCATAAAGGTTATTCTCAGATGTGTGTGTTACTGCACTTGGTAGGTGCAACCTTCAGTGCTTTGCTGAATGAAACCCTATGGAATATGCCAGGCTCTCCCTGGGGTTGCTAGGAAGGAGGGAAGCAATAAAGCACAGAAGGGTGGAGGAGGATGTTTGCACCTACAAGTTAATTTCAGAAGCACTTGCAGCATCAGAGAAAACAAGGTTGCTTCTCTTCTTCCTGTGTAAAGTTATCCCGGGATCTCTGTAGTCAGCAAAATGCCAAAATCCAACATATGCACAGTGATTACTTGACATCAGAGCCTTGTGTTGAGCCTAGGTAGCTGCTTTGTTTGTTGTATTTGCATGTTGCTGATGCTGGATCCTAGACTGAATACTTATGAGTCTCTTTTATGTAATCCTTCACAGCTTTACTGAGAATGAAGTTGTACACTGAGCCTTTCCAGAATGTAGAATGTCTGGTTTCAAGCTGGTGATAATTTTAGCCAGGATTTGCTGACTGGAAGATTGCTCTGATGGAAGATAATTGTTTGTTCTTGTATTTGTAGATTGTCGAAGGCACATGGGATGCTTACCCAGACTCTGTTTGCCAAGGCCGCTTCATGCTTGCTCATTTTTGAAAATACTATAATTTTTAATTGATCTGATCTCATTAGTGATGGGTACAAGTGGCCTTTGCATGCACTGAGCTTTCGTGCCCTTGTGGCAGTGTCTTAATGAGTGCACAAATGCAGGTCACTGAGCTACCTTTGGACTTTAGCATGTGTCCATTCAATGGCCCAGGCAGCTGTGTTGGTTACAGTAGAAAGAGTTTTGATCTGAGAAAATGGCATGATTTGATCTAATCAATACTTTCCATATTTATTTTTTTTAAACAGAACTGTCTGGCATAAGCTAACATACATTTGCAGTGTCAGCACTGACCAGAATGTTAAGGTAAATGGATTTCTACACAGGATGGAAGATGACATTATGGAGCATTTTCTGCAGACTATCACTACTAAAGTCAAGGTATGGAAGACCCATTTTAATTCTGACTATTTGCAGACCATATGGCTGGCATGCACTTCCCTCTCACATCCTGATTTGGAAAAGGTGAAGCCACAGTTTAGTCTTCAAGCCCAGTATTCTCCTCTGCCTTGTCAGAATCTGTATATGGACAGCTTCACAATTTCCAGTTTTGGGACCCCAGTTTCACTGTTTGTAGTGTTTGCTGTTGTGGTGCCCAGACCCCAAAAGCTGAATTTCACCTAGTACCTATTCATTGCCAGCATCTGGGCATCTTCCTGGGACAGTCATAACTCACAGAGCCCAGGGTAGTGCTGGGTAGTCAGGATATAGAGAAGTCTTGAGATAAGGTTCCCTCCCTTCACACTTTCTAGTTTCAATCTATTAATCCAGACACCCTTCCTCCTTGTGTCTGGGAAACACAGAATTCCAGGCTCCTGACAGTGTGTGATCCTGTGCATTTCCTTGGGAAGCTCCCCTGAGCATCTTCAGCCTCATTGCACAGGCTCCCTCGGGCACACTGGAGGCAGCAAAAGGAGAATGACAAGAGAAACTCTGGCTACACTGTGCAGTTTTGGTCTCCAGAGCTCATTGCCAGCCCATCCCATGGGCCCACACATCTATGTGGGAACAGGGGGTGGTTCTGACAGAGCATCTGACAAACCTGGGCGGGGGAACAGGAGGCTCAGGGCCCAGGTTTGCAGTCTTCCAGGTTTGGCCTTAAGAACTTAGTACATCCTTCCTGAGTTGGAATTGTTTCTTTCTTTCATGTTTTGATTTTCTTTGAAATAAAAACACAGGATGCTGCAGTTGGTGGAGAAGTCTGTTTCCAAGAGCAGAAAGAGCAAAGACACAATAATCCGTGTCTGTTGTTTGTTTGGTGTCTCTACATGTGCACCCTTTGACTCTGTTTCCTTTCCTCAGGGAACACTGAAGGACCACTTCAAAAAGTGTGACAGTGGTTTTGACCACATCCTTGAATCCTTAAAGCAAAACTTTTTGACCTTTGGGAAGAAAAAAACTGATATATATGAGGTGAGAAATAAGTAAGTGCAGACAATATGTTACTCAGGAAATCAACTTACAAGAAATATAGAGAGGGATTTTTTCCAAGGACATGTAGTAAGAGGACAAGGGGGAATGGACTAAAACTAAAAGAGCACATGTTTAGATTAGATTTTAGGAGGAAGTTCTCTGCTGTGGGAGTGGTGAGATGCTGGAAGAAGTTGCCCAGAGAAGCTGAGGATGCCCCATCTCTGGAAGTGTTCAAGGCCATGTTGGATGGGGTACTGAGCAACCTGTTCTGGTGGAAGGCATCCCTGCCCATAGCAGGGGGAGTTTGAACTAGATGATCTTTGAGGTCTCTTCCAGCCCAAACCATCCTGTTCTGGGAAATCACTGAAACTAGTAATTGAACCTTTGGATGGCACAGTGTTAGAAAATTAATCTAAACTTCAGTTTTCTCTGTTGTCAAATGGGCTTTTAAAGATCTAGTGGTCTTAGTCCATGTCCTGGTTTGTAAAGTACCTCTATCCAACAGGGTTGGGTAGAGACAGCTGGGACCTTTCTGTAATTTCAGCAGAGAAACCAACAAATGAAGAAATTGGAAACTGAATGCACCTCTCAAATGCAGAGGGGAATGTTGTGCTCCCTCCTCTCATACCGCTGCCCCAATACCATTATATTGGAAATCTTCCCAGCTTCTAGTATGCTTCAACCTTATTTGTAAGGATTATTGATCCCTTTGATGTAGAGTGGACACAGAGGGGTGAAATTCCAGATTATTAAAGGGCATAGTGTCTCATTCAGAGTAATTGGCAAACAACCTCACAAAGTACCCAAGGTTTTTCACCTTTACAGTAGCCTAAATAACTTTTTTAGGATCTTACAATACCCTTGAGTCTATCTCTTCAGCAGTGAGGTTGGTACCTGGGGAACCCTCTCTTTTGTGCAGGCTGGATTTGCTGTTGCTACATGTGCCATGTGTCCTCCTAAGCATTTGACTCCTAGGTCTGCAGTCTCTTTGTCAGTGATGATTTTAATTAACATTTTGCAATATGGAAAAGGTAATGGAAGAGAAAAAAGTAGGATCTATTCTGCTGTTGTTCAAAGCCTGTCACTGGATATTATGTCACATTAGTGCTGGGGCAAGCAGCAGCTCAGTGGTGAAACGCTGTGCCAGAGCTCTCTGTCTCTTGCTTTGTCTGTTTTGGACAGAGCTGGGGATTTCCTGTACCTTTGGACTGCAGCCCGACCCTGCTCTGATTTCAATTGCTAACAAAATGTGGCTTCTGTGCAGCAGCCCACCCCCCATCAGAAACGCTCACTGTCCCTGTCAGGCACTGCCTGGCCTCTGACTGCGGTTCCTAGCAGGTAGTGGGAGCTAAGAGGGAATTGCCCAGGTGACTTCTCTGTGCCCAGACACAGCTGTGTGCCCAAGGGCCCTGTGTCAAATGTGGATGCTCGAGGGAGGCTGCATCTGGCTTTGTAGCCCAAGCTGTCCCCAGGTGATGTATTTGTTAGCCAAGCCAAGTGTCACTGCAGTTCTGGAGTGTGAGTGACCTCTGGCTCAGCTAACTGGTCCCATTGCTTTTGATTTGATGTCTCCACACTTACCATCAAGGTTTGCCATCCACATGCAGCTTGGAGATAGTCCAAGTGTTAGATGAAACATTTAAAATTTATTCTTAAGCAAAGAAATGGGACAGCCATCTGCATGGGCTGAATCTCTGCTGTCTGCCCTGCTATAGGTGTGGCTGAGCCTTGCTTGGTGCAGGGAAGTTAATCTGGGTATCTTTACTCTGGAACAGGCCCTCGTCAAGGCTGCCAATGCCATCATTATTACAGAATACATGCAGGCCCTCCTGACCACTCCCAGGAAACCATCTGTTATGCAGAGGAGGAGGATTGTCAACAAGATGGAAGAAGATCATAGGATGATGCAAGCCATCTTTAAAGAGTGCTTAGTAAGTCTTTGATATGGTTACAGTTTTGCTCTCTGTCATCAAGAACGATACCAGGAGAGGAAAAGACTCTGAAAACTACAAAAAAGCTTAAGAGTTTTTACCACAGGGGTATCAAGCTTCACTGAAATGACATTCAGATGTGCTGACAGCGCTTCTGATCTGTCAGAAGCTGTTAGTTGATAGTTTTGAAATGTGTGACTGGAAGATGCAAGTTTTGCACCGCTACCACTGACACAAGAATGAAGCTGAGCTGGTGAGACAGATCTAAAACTGCCAGCTCCCCCCATCAGGCCTCTGGTACATGGGGTGGCAGTGCTTTCCCTTGAGCCTCTGGCGTGATGAACCAAACAGGCTGCTCCACACCTCCACCTGCTCTGTGGATTGCCCTGTAAGGCTGCTCCTCCCTGGACATGGGGTGTGCATTGCTACCCCTCTGTCCAGCCTCCTCCCTGCCTACAGGCCCTTCCCGGCCTCTCAGAGATGGGATGATGGCTGCCTGAGCCATTTCTGTGTGCTGTGGCATTTCCTCATGGCAAAAACATGCTGATGCTGTTGTGGTTGCTGATGGCTGTGAGGAGGAACGAGTCTTCCTGCAGGGGTAAGCGCCTCACACCATTGGGAGGTGAAGGCACATTGCAGAAGATTGGGTGTAAAAGCAGAGCCACGGAGCCACACCTCTGAAGAAAACTTATACAGAAGTGCTGGTTCTGATTTGCAGAAACAACTTCAGAAGCTTTAAAAAGTCTCAGCTCATAATCTGGTGTAATTGGCAGTGCTGCATACAGCATCTGTGGATGCCACCAGGCTGTTGCATGAGTCCCTTGATTACCCAAGGGAAGGACTGCACTGGCAGCAGTGTCTCCTCCTTCAGCTGGTCTGGTTGGAGAATCACTGCCATGCAATGTCCCTGGCATGGCTCATTAGCAGATGCAGGCTGAGAGTGCCCAGGCATGGTGCTTCATAAGGGACTGGGCTGAGCAGCACAGCAGTGGTTGCAAAGTCAGACTGGTAAACAAGACTCAGATGTGACAGCATATAAACCCCCTTGGCTACACTGGTTTTAATATTTTACAAATGCTGAGTCATTCTCACAACTTGCCTATTTAAGTGCTAGGGACTGAAAATCTATTTTCTCACAGATGAGTCCCTTGCAAGCCATACATCAGCAATTCCTACCTTGTCCAATGAAGAAAATGAAATAAAAATTATCGTCTGTAGACTTCTCTAAAATCCTCTCAGACCCATTATAATTAATGCATTAGATTCATGGCAGAAAGATGGAAGCTTCTAGTGCTTTTAGCTGAAGACCCATCTCTCTTGGAGTGATCAATGACAGATGAATTAATGCTCTCAGCAAGAGAGAGATGGGGAATAGCAGGAAGGTTCTCTAATCTTAACTCTGAAGTTTACCCGAAATGCTGTTCTCAGCATCAGCTTTGGATGTAATGTGCATGGAACAGTGCAAAGGAAATAGAAGAAATCTAATTATCTATTAAAACCCTACATTAAGCTTGGGTGAAAAAGGGCTGCATCTGGTTAGAACAGTTTCCCCAGTGTCCCCAGTGTGTGCACTTTCTTACTTGACGTGAGAACACTGAAAGCCTTGGAGCTGAAATGCACAAGTGATTTGCAGAGGACGGCCTGCTCCTTAGTCATGAGGCTCACGGTTATGCATGTGAAATATGAACTCTGCTGCAGACAGAATTTATCGTGCAGTTGTTGCACAGGCTGCACCTGCTCCCTGCCCTGCTCTGCCCTCTCTTTGGGCTCTTCCTTCACCTTTGTTCTCAAAACACATTAGGAAAATACCTTGCTTCTCTCCTAAGAGCAGTACATGCCAAAGGCACTTAAACACTGCTGACAAAACACCTCTTTTTTTTTTTTTTTTTTTTTTCCCTTTAGACTGCAGGCTGTTTACCTCTGACCTTGTCTGCCTGTGTAGGGCTTAACTAAATCTGACACCTTCAAATTAATTAGCACTTTGTAATAGTGAGCTTGCCAAGTATGAAGCTGTAGAGTACCAGTGCCTCAGGAGCAGAGTACAGCTTGTGCCCTGGGCAGAGCTAGACATACTGTGTGCCTGCAGCGCAGGGGGAGATGGGGAAGGCTGTCTTCAAATATTATTACTATTTTTAATTAATGTTCATTGCAGAGGTGCTGCATGGAGAATGTGACCTGCTGTTTATAATGCCCCCTGCAGATGAGGGGAACCTGGGCTTCTCCTGCCCCAATTTGGCAGCCCATTCTCCAGGTTTGCTTTGTCACAGTGTCTCTGTTGACGTGCTGGCATCAATAATTCAGGGAAGCAATTTAATTGCATTGCTGCGCTGATGAAAAATGTGAGCAAGACCTGAAGCTCTCTCCTGGAGGTTCATCTGCATTCTGCTTCTCCAGCTCTGCTAAAAATGCTGTGTGTTTTTTGATGAGGCTTTTTTCTCCTGTGTGTTCCAGATTAGAGGGAGTTTGTGTGCAACATCTACCAACCATGTCATGTTTTTTACACTCTCCAGTCCTGTTTCCCACTTTTTTTTTTTCTATTAGAGGATCTGTGTCTCCTCATCTTCTCCCTAAGATTGCTTTTCTGTCCCTGGGCTTGCTTTGGGGCAGCAGAAATGCCAGCATGTTTGCCAACAAGACTTGTTTTCACATAGGTCAAGCACAGGGCTGTGCTTACCTCCAGAAGCAAACCACATCCCACAAGATGAAATGGCCCTGAAAAGGCAGGCAGTTTAGGGGAAAATGAGGTACACTTGCCAGCTTTGCCAAAGGAAGAGCAGGAGGGGACTCTGTGCTGCTGAAGGAGGTTGCCCAGCCATCCAGGTAACAGTCTGTGACTACTCCCCAGGTTATTTTCTGCTACCCTGGGGTAAAATCAGGCTTCTATACATGCCCAGACTCTTCTGCAAAGCTCCTAACCCACACAGAGAGATCCCCAGTCTGACACAAGTCCAGCTCTAAACATGCTGTGCTGTTTCTCCTGCCCTGAACACAACATTGATTTTCTCCCCAGGGTCCTGCAGCTGGTTCTCTCAAGGATCCCATAAAAGCAATTTTAGAGCTTGTTCAAACTTCTGATCCTGAGGGGATGAAAATAGCACTTCTGCCCATTCTAAAAGAATTTCCAGACCTCAGGTAATGTCTTTGATTGCTTTGACTTCTGTGCTTTCTTACATTATTACTTGAAACCGGAAGACCTACAGCAATACTAGTCCTGTGGTACTTTTGCAGTGTGCTGGGCCAGGCACAGTGACCCTTTGAATATAATCACTGGTGCCTGGTTTAAATCTTTGTCAGAGATGAACTGGTGAAGCTGAGATGTCCTTCTGTAAAAGTGGAGGAGGAATGAAATTGCTGTCAACAAAGCAGAAATGCTGTGGAAAAATATTACCTTAATGCAGAATTTACAGGCACATATGTGTCAAGTGTGGGTTTCAAGAACTCCTTAATTTGGGCACTTCATAACTTCTAAACACTTGGCTTTTGTCTTCAACACTTCACCAAACCTTGTGTAACTACTTTCAGAAGTTTCTAGGTGTATTCAGCAAGAATATACACTTATATTTCTTACAGGAAACTTAACAGAATTGAAACACAGCTTTTACTAGGAAGGAGAGATCTTAGGTAACTGCATTTTTTCCAAAGCCCGTGGTTTACTCCATCTATCTTCTGTTCTCGTGTTCTGTGCCTGTGTTTTTCCAACTTAACATAATTGCAGTGTAAAGCTCTCCATCATAGGATGCTGTGAAGGCCAAAAGTATGAATACCTTCCAATATGGGTCAGACAATTTGTGGTAAATAATTATTTCAGTGCCTATTCAATATGACAGTCATGATAGAAACCTGCAGCAAGGGAAGTCTCTAGACTTCTGTAGGAAGAGGAAAAAAAAAAGACAAAGAGGTTATGTTATGCTTCCTCTGGCTTCTTACTTCTTTTCTACTTTGCTACTTTTGAAGGTGTTATTGAAGTAAAAAGCTGCTTATCTGATACAGCATAGCAATTATATATATCTAAAATATAGGAAAAATAGAAATACATGCATACATATATATAAAAATCTATCTATCTATATATATAGTAGAGGAAGTGGGCATAGAAAATTCTCAGAAGACCCAGATATCAGAGGAGGTCATCCTGGTGTAAGTGGATACACTGTTCTTGTCTACAACATATTTTTCTGTTCCAAACTGTTTGGCTTGGATACATTTGCCTTATATCCAATACACTATTTCCCTGCTCAGAGGAACAGTGCACTGTAGAACACAAATCCTGTAACCTTCCAGATGAACAAGAATAAGCTCCATTTGAGAGGAGAAAAGGAATCAAGAATGCTTCCAAATGGTCAAATGTAGAGTTATCTGAAACCTATTATGATAGATCTTTTTCTAGGAATAACCTAAACTGAACATTTTCAGTACTTCACAGGGATGCTGTGTGACCTAGACTTGGGGCCCATGAGCTCAGCCCTATCACACACAGCTCTTGGGATTTGGCCTCCCCCTTAGATAGCCAGAAGGTGTCAAAAAGCAGCTTCCAATCCTTGGTCTGGTCCAGCAAAACTGAGGGATAGGAAACAAGTTTTTTTTTCCCCCTTATTAACTTACTGTCCTCTTGTCCTTTTGGAAAGGAAGGAACATCTGAGTGCAGTGCTGGACATGAAAGATTCACTCAGCCGGGAAGACAGAGCTGCTCTCTTGAAGGCATTTCATGATAATTGCAGGGAATTGGAAACAGAAGCAAACATGCTCTTTGCAGATATAGAAGTGAAACCTAGCAAATGTGGACTCTGTGGCTGCCTCTGCTGTTAGCAAAGGTGGGTGTGTGTGAGTGTGCTTGTGTGTAAGGTGTACCTGTCCAGACACACTTCTTACAGGGAGGTGGAGCTGTAGCCTCACCTCTGCAAGGTCCTCATTGCTCCATACACTGCTCTATTTTGCTCTCTCTGCCTGCAGGCCTCCACACCTTGCAAGATGTAGAGTGGTGCTGAATTCTTAGATGAGTGATTCAGGTTACAGCAAGGACAAAGGAGAAGACAGGACTGGTTCTTTCTCCCCACATTTCACTCCCGTCTCCGTGTCCCTGCAGGTCTCTCTGCAGCATCCCCTCTCTCCCAGATCTTACCCTCTGCATGGGCATGGTCTCCTAGGCAAGTGCTGTTGCCTCCTAGCAGGACAAGCCAAGGCTCATGTGGGGCACTTGCAATCACCTTTCAGTCTCCCAAGGGACTCCTTCATAATCACATAATCTTTTTTATTTTTTTCTTGGCAGGGTGGGGGCTAAGTTGCAGCAGATTTCAAAGTTAAGCAGTTCCTCAAGGATTTAAAATAGTGCTTAGTGGAGAACATGCAGCTATTTTCTTCACTTTAAATAATTGACAACTTCTTGTTAGTCCAAAGTTATCCAGCTCAGAGGTGGAGAATTTTGTTTTGTGTTAGCCAGGTCAGAGCCTTCAGCTATCAGTAGTCCCGCTCAGTTAATAGCTACAGATTGACAGCAGTTACCTTCTGTTGCATAAGCTGACTAGACTGAGGTTGAGAAGCACAGTCCCTTTCCTCCTGCACTCTCAGGTGTCACTATTTATTTATAGTTACCCATGTTAGCAGATCAGGGATGAGGTATGCAGGATTCTACCCTCCAGGCACAGGCAGACAGCAGGCTGCCCTGGTAGCAGGGAGAGAAAGCAATTAGAGAAACAATTAATAAGCACAAAAGCTTCCCCTCCTAATGAAAACGGATTCTGATACAATGAACTGGCTGTCAGCCACCCATGTTTATACCCTGCTTTAAAGAAATTACTCATGGTATCACCTTTGCTTTAGTAAAGATATGGAGGAATATATTTTTAAAGCATTGTAAGTTCCTGAATCTCCTGTTTGCTGAAATTCCCTGGGTAAATAGGCTCTCAAATCCCAGCAGACTCAGCTGAGTGTGCAGTGTGGTGGGCACACATGGCTAGCACAGTTTGGTGGCCTCACCTGAGTTCAGGGCTATCAGTAAAGGCATAATTAGTTATGGGATGTGCAACCTTCCTCCTTCCATCCCAGCCCTGTGATTTTGCTGCCATGCTCTGGGGTGTGACCCGTAAGCTCTCTAGAATCAGCTTCTTCCTCCTAGCCAGAAACATATTTCTCCCTCCTGTACATGGAGGTGGCAGGACTTCAGAAAAGCACTTGTTTTGGTTGTTTCATTTGAGTTAGCACAAAATGCCCTTCCAGAAGAGTAGTGAGAAGGTTTGGTTGCCCATTGATTGCTTAGCCCAGGAAGTGGAGGATTTCAGCAGGGAAGTGTTGATGCAGTTTCATGCAAGAGTGTGCACAGGAGGGATGTTTCTGCTGTTTGACTCCTGCACATGTTCTGATGAGTGCTATTTAATCCCCAGCTGTTTTCTTGCCTTCCCTCAGGCCTGCTGGGAGAAACATGAGGACTTGCTCTGTTGTGCCAGCATCTGCAACCACAGCTCCTTGAAAGCTTCATATGCAGCTGGATGCATGGAGAAGCCTGTCAGCCATGGAAGACAAAATTCCTGCACTTTTGCAGGAAAACCACGAGGCTCAAATCCTAATCTTATATGTAAAGTCCAGGAGGAAGATAAATAGGATATGGTCAAAAGACATTTCTTCAAAATTTCCTAGAGACTGCCATTCAGCTGAGTCCTGGTGGTTATTCCTGGGATGGGGCAAGTGTGGAGGAGCATTTCTCCTCACTGAATTCCTCTGTTTCCGTCCCTTGTTCCATGAAATCTCTAATGAATCCAGGGACTGCTGCACCACATGGTGTCCCAGCATTGCAACCTCCCAAGGGATTCAAAACCTCTGTTAGGGAATATTGCCTAGCTGATTGTGCTGGTCTGGGCACCTCAGTTTACTCCCCAAAGCCTAACCTGCACCAGGAGGGTGCAGAGAAAGCTTCCTCTTCCCTCTCTTATGAAGGGTTGACCCACTTTGGGGGCAGCCTGTCATGGTGAGGTGTGGGATGGGGAGCTCTTCCTGTGTGAGTTTTACAGCTGGCTCAGGAACATAGTCTTGCATCAATTTTTATACCTCAGTAACTGGAAATTTCCTCTTGGACAAGGAGGGAAAAACCTCATGGGAAGCAGGCAGTAAAATGAGCTGTTTGTCCCAGCCTCTGGGCAAGGTCTCGGCTAGTTTTCAGATGTAAATAGGCAATTCTGAAGGAAAACCACTGACTTTTCTTCCTGGTTATCTATGGACTGGTCACAGGCCCCAAGCTGGATGTGCTTCAAGGCCCTCCTTTGCTATTGTGTGAATATAGGCCATTACTGCTCCTCTCTGACACTGTAACCAAGCAAAAAATTCTACCTCAGATGTGCCAGTGCTTTTCTGAGCAGCCATTTCCCCTTGAGTCTTCTCCCCTAACAAGAAGAGGGAAAATTTGTGCATAACGTGTCAAAGTGTGTAGCAGCAGACATGTCATGCCCTAGTACCTTGAGAAGTGCAGGCCCAGCTGGGTGCTGCCACATTCTGCAGTGCTGTGCCATCACCCTAGGGACACAGGTGCCCCATCCCAGAGCCCTGCATGCAGATGGGGTCCTGTGAGCTGGAAAGGAGCCAGAGCACGTTTGTAATTGTCATTAGCTTTGCTCCTGGTGCAGTGCTGAGCGTGGGATGAGTGTCAGAAAAGGAAGAAAAAGGTTGCTCCATCTCCAGGGAGTCCTCTGTATGCTTTCAGGGCAACACAAAACCTTGGCACTGTTACAATTTGTCCCTCATGTCGCTGAAGGGAAGTGAGAGCATCCCATGGCCTGCCCGCCCTTCCTGACTGCCTGGCTGCTCAAAAGGCCAGTGCTGGTGTCCCTAACATTTCATAGCTCTCCATTGTGCCTTCAGTGAGACCTTCCCTGGTATGTGGGAAGGCTGGGGAATCTGGTGGGGGCTGCAACCTGTCTGGGTGGGCATGGGTTGGGCTGCAGGGCTGGATGAGCACCTGCCTTCTGAAGGTTGTCAGCCCTTCCAGGCACTCTGGGCCGGTCACCCTCCCCTCCTGCTGAATTGCACATTTTTTCAAGGATGGGAAGGGATGTCAGACCTGGATGACAGACCCTATTGTGATGGCAGGGTCAGGATCAGCCTCTGCCAATGGGCATTTCAAGCAACAAACCTTCCAGAGAAAATAAATAAAACCCTCTCTGACATTTCCATCACTGTCAGGCTAAAAATAATCCTTCAGCATGTGGACAGCTCTGGCCACGCACACATCGATGTCGATGTTTGTCTGTGCTGTTTGACATCTGCAGCCAGACAAGGGTGTGCTCTGCTTGGAATCAGCAGCTGGGAGCCCTGAGGGACACCAGGCTTGCCATTGCTGTGTGCAAATCAATGAGGATTTGTAGCAGCAAGTTTTTGTACCATGTGAGAAGCATCCACTCATGGAAAGACCAAATAAAGACTTAAGTTTGTCCATGAGGTTTAATGAAGCTTTTCAGAGCCAAAGGGCCCAGGGATGTTGGCTGGGGGTGATGGGGAGAGGCAGGCTGATGTGGAGGAAGATGGTGTGGGAGGGATGTCCTTGGGCACCCACAAGTGACCTGCAGAGAGCAGATGGTGTGTGGGGAGGCAGTAGCAAGGGAATGCTGGGTCACTCCCTAGGACTGTCTGAGGTGATCAGGGAGGGGAGGAGAGGCTGCAGGGAAGGAGGATGAGGGATTTTCCTCATTTGATGGAATGGATGAGGGATTTTAACCCATTTGATTGTGTGACCTGAACTTCCCAAGTGATCCAGCTTCCTCCTTTCTAGCTTTCACCCTAACCTGGGGTTAAAGCGCTTGTGTGGGATTTGTACCACTCTCTGAAGAGGGCTGGGAAACAGGGTCACACTCAGGATCCTCCTGTAAGATTATCTTGTGGCCTTGGGATGTGGGCAGAGACAGCCCTGCCATTGTCACCAGCCTGCCAGCGCCACCACGGAGCTGTGCTATGCATCTCCCACTTGGCCTTTCTTCCAGTGACTCCACCTCTGTGAGCAGGACAGGATCACTCAGAGGTTCCCTGCACACTCCCTTTTCACTTAAGGTTTCACTGGGATCCCCTTGGCACAAGGGTTGTGCCACTGCCATGCTCACCCATCACCCAGACACACCAAGCTTGGGATGTGGGCAGGAAGGAGTGACAAGCTGCTCTGGCTCCTTTGGAAGCTGTGCTTCATCACCTCTCCAGCTGTGCTCTGGGCAGAAGGGTTGTGTGATGAGCAATGATTTGTCACCTGAGCCACACTGCTGGGGGTCAGGGTTTGGCTGGCTGCTTTGAAGTGCTGCTACAGGGCCTCACCAGCCAGTCCCCTCATTTGAGCTGCCATCTCTGAAGGTCACCTTCAGGGCTTGATGCTGAGGGCAGTGGAAAGCAGATGCTCCTTAATTATGCTGCAAGGTCTGAGGAAAGATCTGACATTTGCTGATGTGCTGCCTGCGCTTCCCTGGTTTATTTAGTCACATCCTTTGCCAAGGGTGTGACAGGGAATGGAGGGCTTGATAGCAAAAACCACAGGTAATACTCTGGGACATGCTGAGCTCTGTTGGATATTAAATATGCACGAGGAGAATCAGTTCCTAAAACTGTGAAACCTCAGAGAAGGCAAACTTTCTGATTGCAAAATTATGTAGTAAATTGTGTTTAATTCTAGTCCCTCTCAAGAGGAGCCATATTCCCTGTCATTGATGGGAAACTAATATGTTAATCCCGATATTAATCAGAATAACTTGCACCCACCTTTGAGGCTTTCCTCTCCAGCACCCAGCTGGGAGTAATGCCTGGTCCACAGGTGGGGAAAGGGGGGTGTGTGGCAGGCAACATGGCAAAAGCCACCACAGGCTATTCCCCTCAGCACATCACTAAAGGTTGGATTTTAAGGCTGAAATGCCTGCCTTTACTGCAGCACCATGAAGGTCCATGAAGAAAGGAAGACGAGGAGACACTGGCGTGTGCTGAGGTCTCTGATTCTGTAGCAAGGAAGGGCTGGGCTGCATTCCCCCAGTTTCCCCCAGTGGCCCTGGGAACACCGGGACTGGGAAGGGCACGCTCCTGGTGCCATCTAGTGGCACTGCGACATGGAAAGGGCCGTGGCTCCCTTACGTTTATTATTTGCCTTGTTCTTATGGGGCATTACAGGGAAATATGCCTATGTGATGTATCTTGTGTGGGCTGTGAGTGGCCCCTTAGCAGAGTGTGAGACTTGCAGGACAGCAAAACGCTGGGAACTCAACTCAGCTGTAAAGTAGGATGCACAGAGCACTTAGATGTGTCTGCCTGCCAAATAACCAGCAGGTTTAAGGGAAGATTGTGAAAGGCAGTGATGAGCAGGATAGGTGAAATGTGTCCTGTGCTTTACAGAAAGAGCTGGAGCTTGTGAGTGTGGAGAGGAGAGGTTGAGAGGCAGTGCTGCAGAGCCAAGGACCCAGGAACCTGATTTTTTTCCCACTCCACAGCAGCTGGGCTTCCTGCTGCAGAAAAAGGCTTTAGGATAAGGTTTTAGTTGACTTAATCTGACCTAAGGCCATATGGACACTTGAAAAAAACCTCACAGGGGTGAGGTTTCTGCCCTCACCCCTGGGTGCCTCCCCACCAGCTTATCATATGGCTCCAACTGACAGCAAATTAGCAGCTAAAATAAATAATCCTGCATCAGTTTGCCTTTCCTATTTGCTTTTCAGAAGCCCTGGTTCCATCTCTCTGAGCTCCAGCTGCCAGATTCACACCTTCTAATTCTCCTGTCTCCTATTGCTATCCTGGTTTTCAGCCTGGTCCCAGCTGTCCTCTCCAAGCTTCCCCTTGCATGCTCCAGGGGCTGTGGTTGCCTGTCCTGTCCAGCTTGGCTCACACAGCCTGTATGAGACCATTGCCTATTGTCCCAATGGGCTATTCTAAAAGGGGTGCCAGTCTGGCAGCATTTTTAATAAAAGGACTGAGTTTAAAGCAGTTGCTGGGAAAACCCCTGTGTTTCAGGGCTGGGAAAAAGTACTTGCAAGAGCAGACTGTCTGGAGTTGTTATATTGTGTACCCTTGCAGGGTTTTGGAAAAATTGTAGAGTTGATCTTGGTTCAGAGATGAGTATTAGGTTTTTTTCTTCACTGGATTCTGCCCTCTGAACTTCTCCACACTGGTCTTTTGTGACTAACAAAGTGGGCTTGTGCTATGAGGAATGATGTCATTTTATTCCCTTCCAGTGCTGAGAAAGATTCAAATTCTCATTCCCAGATGCTTGCTGCAGCTCCTGCTGGTGGTGCCACATGGTCCATGGCCCATTATGCCCATGTCTGCTGGGGTCTCATCCAGCATGGTCCAGACTTTGGAGGGAGATGAGAGTTCGGGAAGTGTGGGAACTCAAAATGTCTCTCAGACATTTTTAGAGGTTCCAGGCCTTGGTCAGAAGCATTCTAGACCCTGGCAGACAGCTGAAAAACAGCTGTGATTTTGAGTTTGAGCCATGGAATGAATTACCAACTTTGGAGGTGGAACAAGCAATCACAAAAGGTTAGATAGTATAGCAAAAGTAGTTACAAAGTAGAGGGGAATTTTTTTTAGTATTGTACAGGGGGGTTTTAACACTTGTACAGGGGGGTTTTCACTTTGTACATGGGGGTCAGAAGTTCTAAGATGGAGGAAAGTGGGCTGATCCTGTTCTTCCTCCTTCTTTTTCCTTACCTCCATGTTCTTGGTGATGTTGCCACTCACAGATTGGTTTAGAGTAGAAAAACACTTGGCAACGTAGGTAGTAGGTATTGGGGAATAATTGTAAACATGTTATACGTAATATATCATATAAAAGATAGCAGCAGCCCTGGGCGGGGAGGGAGACGAAGAAGACAGCAGATCGAGAGGATGTCAGGGTGTGTGTGTGCCTCTACCCAGGCCGCTGATCAAACAGCCGCAGTCAAGAACATAATCTGTTAGATAACTAGCAATAAACTGCCTTGAGACCGAACAGCTAAAGCCTGCGGAGTTTTACTTTGGAAGCACGGGTTGGAGGAGGAATTTCACCACCACATGAGACCCCAGAGCAAGGCCGGGGTTGTCACAGGGAAGGGGGAGGATAAGCCCAAAGTGAGGTGTCGCAGCTCGGAGAGAAGCCGGGGTGGTTGTTAAACATGAGTTTTTCACTGAGAGATCTGTGGGAGAGGCGGGAGAACCCTTCAGAGCGTAGGCTGAGGGATGACCCCTCAGCCATGCAGGGCTCAGGGCAGCCCCCAGCCCCTGCCCCGCCGGCGCCACTCGTCCCCTCAGAGCGAGGGGCTCTGCCCGCCGCGAGCCGCCGGCCCCGGGCCGCCTGTCCTGCCCGCCGAGCCCGCCTGGGGCCGGCACCGCCGCTAGAGGGGAGCAAACCCCGCGGGAACGGCCGAGCCCCGCGCGGCGGGCGCCCCTCAGGCCCGGCTCCTTCTCCTCCCAGACACGGCCCGCTGCCCTTGGCGCTGTCACTGGCGCCCACTGGCGCCTGGTAGCTGATGTTCTGAGCCCTGTCCCACCGACTTTCAGCTTGAAAACTCAGGACAGCGGAGCTGGACTCACCTGTGGAGAGAAATCTGCCTCCTCTTCGGACCATCCTGAGTCCTATCCTAACACCCAGCTGGGCCCTGCGGTGGCTCCCTGGTCCCTCAGCCTGGGGGTCTCCCTTCTGCTGTCGTGTGTACACTTAGGTGTCCCGCAAAATCCCCACCATTTTACTTGTCTTTCCTCCCTGGGATGTCAGTCCTGGCAGAAGTGCTGTGCCCGTCCTTGTCCCTGCAGCCAAGGTGCCCTGCCTCCATGGGCTTTGGTCACGCCGGGGCTGCTGCGGCTGTCCTGGCTGTGCTCAGAGCACAGCAGCTGTCCCGAGAGCCCTGGGGCAGGAGTTTGTGCTCAAGGGGAGAGTGCCATGAGGAACAGGGTGCACTGTGTCGTAGCTCAAACCTGTGGTGATTTCTGTATAGAGGTTGTCCCGGGCTAATGGGGATGAAGCTCCTGCTGTTTCATGTCGTGCGTGGTCATTGGTAACTGCCCTGTCAGCAGCACTTTCTTGGCTCCTTCTCAAACCAAACAAGCCCAGGCTGGTGGAGCTCAGGCCACAAGATCATAATCAAAAATAGTCATGCCTGAAATGTTATCCCCAAGAGTGCCTAATGGCCACATGGACAGGGATTACTCTGGGCACAGTGGGAAATGTCTCTGCATACCCAACACTTGCTGCAGGGAGGGAGAAGTGGCAGTGCCTGCCAAGTGTCCATGTCCTGTGAGGCAGACTGAGGCTCAAGAAGCAGAGCTCTGGCATAATCTTCCCTACAGCTCACCTAAAAACCAGGACCCTGGAGCAATGTGGAGTTGCCAGCAAACCTTGGGCATTCTCAACATAAGAGGAAGACCTGAGTGAGTGGTTTCTGAGACTTATCAGGGAAGAACTGCAATCACAGGACAGGGCCTGGTATCAAAGCCATTGTGGAGCTGAATTTCCCTGAAGACTGCTTTGCCTTCCCTGATTTGCCTGCCCTGTTTTGCCTTGCCTTCCTTTCCCACTACTCCATTTCTTTCTAGAAGCAATTTTACTTCTTTGAGGGCCAACATCTTGTCTAGGCCTACTTTCTTTTCTAAATTAAGTTGTGTTGGTTCCTTCAGTGCTTTCTCAGACATCATATTTCTGGTCTGTCAGCTCATTCTCCCTTTTGCCTTTTGGACTCTGGAATGCCAAGAATGGACACTGCACAGTAGCCAAGCTCTGGCAATAACAGCTGGACTAGGGGAGTTTCTTTCGGTGCTGTCCTGGTGTCACTCCTTTTTGCATTTCCAAGTTGGAGGCTTTCTTTTTCACAGCAGTGTGCTGACACAGCCTGTTCATGACTGTCATTACTCTGGAGTGATTGAATTTTTGCAGAGGTATTACTGAATGGGCAATTTCCTCCATGTGTTTGTACAGTTGTTTACTTCTGTTGCATTGCCATATGCTGTTCTTGTTGTGTTTGAACTGCATCCTATTTTTTTTATTTTCCTGGATAATTCTGAGGTCAGATTCTGTCTCCTATTCCTGGTCACCGTGCTTGCAGTTCCTGGATCTCTCGTAAGCATTCTCTGCATTTCAGCATTCAAATAATTAATGAGTCTGGTTCAGACAAGGCTTCTGTGGGCTTGCACTCAATACCCCCTGCAGTTTTGCTCTGATCATGGATCTCTATCCAGTTTTGTGTCTGCTTCCCAGAAGCTTTGCAAGAGCAGACCCTCAGCCCAAGGTCAGTGTGCCCAGAGGTGTGGTGCTTCACAGACCTGTGCCAAGCCATGGTCAGCCCTCACTTATTTACGTGAATGGTACTTGTGACAGTGTTAAAAACCTTGTTAAAGTCAACAGTCCCAACCATCCCACCTGACCATGAACAAGAACTTCCTTACTGTGAGGGTGACTAAGCACTGATTTTCAAAAGGAGCTTGGACACAATCCTGAGTAACATGGTTCAGGTCCTGCTTGAGCAGGCAGATTGGACTGGATAACCTTCATGTTGCCTTTCAATATTACTCACTCCATGATTCTGCAATCCACAGGTGCTCTGCTTTCAAGGAAGTGAAACTCCTGCCCTAGAGAGAAAGCAAATAAATTTAGGAAAAACAAATTTAATTTAAAACAGTCTTAGTATTTTGTATTGGTATCATTCTCATGCTGAAAACTCTTTAATTCCACTGATATTTTTCTAGGAAATATCTTTTACAATCAGCACTGCTTGCTCTTGCCTAGGGAGCTGCCTCCCTCTCAGCCATTTAGGTGGATGGCTGCAGGAGGGCTTTTCCAAATACGCTGTGCTGGGACAAGTTGGGTAGATGAAATCCACCTCTGGAAGCCTCTGTTTTATTCAGGCTGCAATGGGTGCACAATTTGTTAGTGTTACCTTAGTTCCTTTACTTTTTGCAGCATCATTGACATAAGCAGCCCTCTCTGCATGTGTGAACTCCCCTGGGCTAGTGCAGCTCTTGGGGGCTGGGCAGGGGTGAGGGGGATGACAGAGCTTGCTTAAGCCAAGGCTGCTGCTGGAGCAGATGCACCTCTGAGCACTTAAAATTGTGTTCCTGTGGTGTTTCTCATGCCTCAGGACCAGCATCTGTGCTTCAGCTTTCCAGTTGCTCCCCAGATGCCTGTGCCACAGTTCTACATTCATCTCCTGGAATTTGAATCGCTTGTTTTCTTCATGTAATTCCTTCTTGAACTTCAAGGGATTAAGGAATTTATGATTCAGCTGAATTCCCAACATGCTGCACATCCTCCTACCGCACTGGGAGTTTTCTTCATGCCTTTAATATTATGTTCTGAGGAGCTGCCTGCTCATCTAAATTCCCCTTTCCTCTTAGACCAACATGCCCCAGAGTCTTCCCTGTTTTATCTGTGTCTGTAATCTGCCCTCACTTACTTAATTTTTCCTGTTCCTTCTGTCCTGAGAATTGACATTTCTCTGGCCATCCTGTACCTGGCCCTGTTTTCCTCTGCCCTGAGCTGGATCCTTTCTCCCACCCATGAAGAGGGGGATCAGAAAAGCAGTACTGAGCCCTGTGTACTCAGTGCAGGGGTGAGAGCACTTCTCAGGGCATCTGTGGAGGCTCAGGCTCACAAGGGGCATCCTTAGAGTTGAAGCAGGGCAGCCCCCAGGTACATCTAAATTGAGCTTCTCTGGAAGGAGTGAGTGGCACAGTAGCAGAGCAGGGAACCCTGGAAGGTAAGTGTGGTCTCTCCAAAACGTCAGACTGGCAGATATAAGAGGTCTGAGGAGGAGGATAGCACAGAGGCTGAGGGCAGCCATGCCTCACCCACATGGGTGTTTCCAATGCTGACAGGCTCTTCCCAGCACAGGGCTGTTTTGGGAATGGGAACTATCCTGAATGGGTGGACTCCAGATAAACCACTCCTGCAGCTGAGCTTCAGGCTGAAAAATCTGCAGGACCCCTGGGGACACTAAAGCACACGGCCCTGGGCACAGCTGTCACATATCAATGCTGTGCCTTAGTTTCATTCTAAATCTGCAGTGCTGGTGCTGCACGTCCTGCCGTGTTTTGTCAGGTGTGTCCCCGCTGTGGGAAGGTGCAGGTGTTTGTCTGTCCTGTCTCATTGCAAGGCCCTGCAGGCAAACCTAAGCTGGTTTCTGGCTCATTTGTGTCCTGGTCTTCAGCAGATTCTGAGCTGCCAAATCCCTGGGGCTAAGCTGTTTGTTTAGGGCTGTCCCTCTCCAATACCAGTGGAATACTGGGGCTTTAGTGAAGGGCTGTAAGGATGCAGGAAAAGAAGCGATTCTGGTAAACCACGTGTCTCAAGGATTGTGAAACTGTCCAGACTGCCAGACATGACACAAGCTCAGATTTCAATGTGCTTTAAGCACCGTGTCAAAACAAGGCTGTAGCTACCAACAAAGGCAGAGTGTGGCCTGAGTAATTTGCTTGGAAAATCCATATCCCAGCCCTTCCATTTGTGGACAAATGACAGAACACTACCCTGGAGGAACAGCATCAGTGTTTATGACACTGCACTGGAGGAGCAGCACTCTGGGTTCATTTAGATGCCATCTGATTTCTATTTTCATGAAAGCAGAGATGTTTATGTTAGCCTCAAATGCTTTGCACAATGCTGGGCTGCTATGGCTTCAGCACTGATGAAATTTCCCTTTCACCTCAGATAGGATGCAGATGGGTGCCTCTCTCCTGGCCCTAAGTGAGGACTGGGGACAATTCCTGTGCTGGCCAGGTTCTCCTGGGAGTGCAAGGCTCTGCCAGCACAGGCAGGGCAGCACTGCTGTGCCACTGAGGTGCTGAGACTTTGATATAAAGAGCAAAGGCTTTCCCCAGCCAGGGCTGACACCTCCAGCGTCTCTCCCAGGGCTGTGCTCAGAGCTGATGTTGGGGGGCTTGGACACAAGGCCACCAGCCTCTAACAACCACTGGCTTGGGGAAAGCACTGTTGTTGGCCAGAAGGATCTCCACTGAAGTCTCCACTCCATGCCTGTGTGCAGGAGAGACATGTCCCAGTAATGAATGTGTGGTCAGTAAAGGGTGCAGTGGATGGGTCCAGACCATGAACAGAGGTTGCAGAAGCTGGACTTACTTAACTTGGCAAAAAGGAAGATAAAGGATAATTTGACAGCAACCTACATGAAAGGTGGTTATGATGGTGACAGAGTCAAATTTTTCTCAGTATCAGCAGGTGATACACCAAGAGAAAATGGGAACAGGTTGTAGTTCAGAAAGTTCAGGTTCAACACCAAGGAAAACCTTCCTCTCTAGGAGAGGATTCAGCCCAGAGAGGTGGCAGACTTGCTCCCTAAAGGTTGTTCCAGACTTCTCTAGGCAAAGACACAGGATGACCTGAGCTAGTGTTGGCAGGGGTCCTGTTTTGAATGGGAAGGTGGAGTGGAGCCTCCAGAGCCCCCTTCCAGCAGTGGTGTCATCCTGTGAGCCCTATGGCCAGGCCAAACTGACTTACAGCTTGTGTGAGTATTTATGTGTAATGGAGAATCACTTTTAATCTGACTGAAAATAAGCAGGAGTTGAGGGCTCTGTGGGGTTTTTGGCAAGTTTCTTCCCAAGCACGGTGCAACAGGGAGGTGGATGGAGCAGAGGGCTGGGCTGAAGGACACGTCTGTAATTTTGCAACATTGACCTGATGTACTAAGAGAAAGGGCAAACAAAGAGAGGGGAAAACATAATAGACTAGAGGAGTTTGCATCTCCTGAAAGGCAGGAGTCTTTTTCATCACCCCACACCATGTGGGGCAGACAAAGTCCCTACCAGAGACCAGATAAGAGCAGAATAGAAGGATAGGAATTTTCTTGTGTCACTGAATGGTCCTTCCCAGACTGAAGCATGCTGCCATCAAGGACCTACATTTTTGCATTGCTTCCTGGGAAGAAAGGCCTCCCAAGAGGCTGTGGCAAGGCTGGAATTTCCCACAAGGCCCTGCTTTCTCAAGTCATTGAACCAAGAAGTGGTGCTTGCTTGGAATGTTTGTTCTTGTTGACATGACTGAAGAATAAACACATGTCCCAGCTGCACACAAGGACATGAGGCAGAGCTCCAGGCTCCCATTAAGACCAGAGCAAAAAGATTTGGGAGTTTTTTATGAAGTAATGTTGACTGGAATTAATAAATGCAATTTATGGAATTTATAAAGGGTCTCTTGTAAAGACAATTTCTATATTTAACATAGCATCATCTTTGTTTTGTTTTTCTACTGGGTGACAAGAGGAAAGAGAACAGAAGACAATTTTTGTGAAGAAATGTGGGAAGACTGATTTACCAATGTGACTTCTTACACTGCTTTTGGAATTGAAAATGAGGTTTGGCAATGTCTGAGGGTGACCTTTCACAGTGTCACTCACTGTTTCTCTTGAATCTCTGGGCACTACACCAAAATTATTAAAATAAACACATATTTCAGGTAGTATGGAGCCAAATGATCCAATCTGCAAATCTCAAACATCTGGGGCATCTGGGAGCAGATGCAGGATGGCAGCATGGCTCAAGCCAACCAGCCCAGCACCCTCTCCATTCCAGTGTCAAAAATAGAGATAGCTGGAGTGGTGGGAGAGGCACAATCCACCCTCTTATACTCTCCCACACCTCAACACTTTTCAGCTTACACATTTCCTTAGCCAGAGCAGTATCTGTATTTGAGAGCCCTCAATGATGTTTTGTTCCTTCTGTCCCTTCTTCATCCCTGATTGTTTCCTGCTTTCAGCTGAGCTTTTAGTAACCACGGCATCCTGAATCAGGAGATGCTGCAGCCTAATTACACCTTGTGCAAAAAAAAGCTTCAGTTTTCTGTTTTTGGGTTATGCACCTACTCTCTTCATCTGAAACCTCTTGTGTGGGAAGAGTTTTCCTCTTTTCATTCTCTTTAGTATTCCACTATTCTGCAGCCTCCTATCCTCAGCTGGCCCATTTCCAGCCTGAGGAGCCTGGTCTTGCTCATCCAGAAGCTCTACCATGTCTCTGCTCTGGACTTTCTCCTCTGTTATCACCTCTTCAAGGTGAGGGACCCAAATGGCACAATTTTTGAGCTGGGGCTGCCATGAGTTTTTGTTATGACATGATTTTCTACTCCAGATTTGTTTGCTTTTCCCCCCTCACTTAGTAACTCCTCACATTTAATTTGAGGTTTCTTCTCTCTTCGTTGCATTAGGTAACACTTCTACAGAGCTAGAAATGTTACCTAATGCCCAAGGTCTCATTTGGCTCCCCTGTTTTGCATGTAAAACAAGAATTTGCTTCCCTTTACATAATCTCCTCTACAACTTGAACACCTGTTTGCTAAGCATCATAAGGTCACCTTTACTGCCATGAACCATTTGGTGTCATCTGTAACAACTGCCACCTGCCTGTCCAACTTGCCCAGGTTTCTGCAGACATCCCAGCACAACCCTACATAGAAGAGCAGCCCTCCAGTATGAAAATTGCACCTTATTTCCCATCTTTGCTCTGTTACTTGTCCTTGTGAAACTCTCTCACTCACCTGTTGCTCCCCAGTTTCTCTCTGAGCCTATGGCAAGAACTTTCCAAATACCTTTTGGAAACCTGTGTAGGCTACAGCCTCTCCCCTGTGCTCCCTTTCTCCCCCCACAGAACCCCTGAGGTGCCAAGCTGGGCTGGCTCTTCCCTGGTGAATCACCATGAGACAGGCCAGAAAGGTGCCTGCCAGGTGCTGGTGACACCTGACACAGGGGCTCAGACTCTGTGGTGTCTTTCAGGTTATTTGAAGGCATCCAAGAGCTGCCCTTGCTGCAGGGTCTGTGCCTGCCACCCTGCAGACCCTGATCTGGGGGAAGCTTGCTGGTCCCTGCTCCAGTGGAGGACAGTTCCTGTGCATGGAGCCACACTGCAATGGGGATAATGATGCTTTGTGCTCCTCCAAGGCTCACCAACAGATTTAGGCCCTTCCCACTTGAATCTGCTCCAAAAGGAGACAGATCTGCCAGGTTTCCTAAGCCTTTGACACTCATCTGTCCAAGCAAATCACAGACCCACTCTTTCTTCTTCCACACATTCCATTTGAGCTTTGCATCTCAGGGTAGATGGTTCCCTCCTTGTCATGCCCAGTGTTTTGAATTTTTTTCATGAGAATAACAGAGCAGCAAATAGGGACTTGCTGGTGAGGCTGCTGCCTTACACCAGGGATGTCCCAGATGTAGTCTGGAGGACAGCCCATGGGGAGAACCCACAGCATCCATAACAATTCCTCCTTCCTTCTGATGATCCTGAAGCTTGTTCACTCAGTTTCAAACAGATAGGCTTTAAAGCTAAAGCTGTGAGTACAGAGAAGGTCCTCACCTTTAGATCCTGTGGATGCTTTTTTTCAAACTCAGAAATCAATATGTGAGGGCAACATTGTGTCAGAGAGTAAATGTGTCTGTGGAAATGACACATGGACGATAGCTGAGGAAAACATGATTTTCTGGGCTTATTGAATAGTAAAAACAGTAATTTTTGTTGTGGTGGGGAAATGACCCATTTGGGGCTGCTGTTCATGTGACAGTCACCCTCTCTTGGTGTGTCCCATGTGGGGCTGACCCCTTGTCCTAGTTTAGGGTAAATTTGAGGAAAACCCTCTGGAAGGATCCCCCAGAAAACAAACCCCCACGGCCCCTCCCCACCCACCTGGTTCGGGAAAAAATTTTCTCTGAGAGAAGTGGAAAAGAACCTGTTTATTTAACAAACAAAGCACTCCCCAGATGCACACCAGATGACAACAAAACTCTTTCACCACTCTGAAGAGATGAACAAATCCAGAAAGTCTTTCCTGGGAGTGGTCGCCTGGGTCTGGACGCTGGGGATTGCTCTGGGCACTGGGGATGGCTGCTGCAGATCACAAAATGCAGGCTCCTGGTGTTCCTTGGTGTTTCCCAGATCCCAGTCCAGAGCAGGTTGGATGGTATTCAGGAAAAGGAAAGGAAAAGAAACAGTCCAGGGAAAGAACTGGACTGCTTAGCTAAACTAACTAGGAAGCAAAGGCAAAAGCAGAAGCAACCAAAGCAAGCAAGCCAAGCAAGCAAGTAAAAGCAAGCCAGCCAGCACCAGCCTCTTCTAGACAGCAGACCATGGGGGGAAGTGAACTGGCTGATAACAAGGCAAAACAAACCTTCACTTTCAGAGTCAGTTCTGAAAGCACAGAACATAATATCAAACATAAACAGAACACACGATTGGAGATACAAACACCATAATGTCACGCTAGGACACCCCTGCTTTGGCTTACAGCAGTGCAAAGCCCATGGGTTTCAGGGAGGCCTTCCAGAGTGAGATGCAGAAAACTTTGAATATAGGAAAGTGATTTAAATTGCCAGATTTCCAGGAGCTGCCAGAAACAAAAGTGTTTCAAAGAAGTAGAGTTTCTGTATGTGGGTCCTGAGGCCCTGAGTGGGAGTGGAGGTGGCCAGCTGCCCTGGGGCATGGGATGGAATTTGGATTATTTCCTCCAGCCTGGCTTGGCTGGGTTGTTCTCCTTGGCCAAGGACACAATGACCTTTCTACATCCCTTCCTTTCTGTTAGGTAATTAAAAACTTAATTGTTCCAGCCTGCAAAAGATAATTTACTAATTAAGTAAAAAATCCTCTAAGGCTGTGATACCCAGCCTTCAGAAAGACCAATGCCTTTTTGGAATACACCAAAAAACAAAATCCTGCCTCAAAGCATTGACTTCCTGGAGCTAAACTTCTGTAGGAAAATACAGTCTTTCAAGACATCATAACCTTTCATATCCTGGTCTTTTCCCAGCACAAACAGTTGCCCTGTATTTTCTGGCCAATTAACCTGTGTTGATTGAGATGCAGGTTCAGCTTGGCAGTATGAACAGACATGGTCAGGGAGAATGGAAGATTTTGTTAAATTCTGTGGTAAAAATTCACTGACTTTATTAGAGGCTGGAAACTTACAGATAGAAAAGTGAAACTGAAATGTGTAAAACAAGAGAAAAATTAGAGTTATTCACTGAGCAACAGGGAACGTATAGGGGAAGTGACCTGTTGAGCCAGAGCTGTGGTCTTGCTGCATCAAGAAGATATTGCAGGATCTTTATATCTTCTCTGTTTCTTGTGTCCATCATTTCTGTTATACCCTGATTATGACTGTTTTTAAAGGTGAAGACTGGCACCAGAGGCATATGGGCCAGCAAGACCAGAAGGCAAATATTATCTCTAGATCCTTCTGCAAGGGTGATGAAGTGTGTTTCATTATGCTGGAGGAGGAACGGCTCTTCCAGGTTGACTTTTCATTTCTCACACAGATCCCATCATGCATCTGGTCAGGGATGATGACAGAGGTGCTGGGAGGAGAGGAGATGAACAAGAATGGTGGCAGTGTATGGTAACAGCATTGTCTGATGAGAGTCCTGGAATAGCTATGGGCCAGAACAACTGAAACCATCCACAAAGTGTGATTAGAGTGGTTGGCACTATTCATGTGCTGTCTGTTCCTCATTTGCACTGCTGTCCCTGCCACATCAGTTTTGCAAGAAGAAAAAAGCAAGCAAAACCCAGCCATTCATGGTGGTCAGGAAGGAATGTTAGAATTCCTGCAGGGATGTTCTCTGCCATGTCCATACCCCAGCAACATGCAATGCTGGGGCTTTCCGAATCACATCTTGCATCTCCTTGCTGGCACCTTTTGCATCATAATGCCCCAAGTGTTGCACAGTAGGTATCAGAAGGGATGGTGGTGGGAGGGTTTGCTCTATTTCCAAACTCGTTGCTTTAGCCTGATTGAAAATCTAAGCTGGTCTGGTGGCCAAAGAGTGCTCAGAGACCTTTGGGCTAGGGCTCAAAAACCAACTGCGAGATCATGACCAGTCCTAGGGCTTGCCACATCTGTTTTTCATGTCCTGCCCTGTAAAATGCTTTTCCCAGTGCACAGACAGAATAAGCACTTGTCACTGAGCTCTGATCCTGGGCACAAGCGACCATCTAAATAAATGGTTGTTCCAAGGAGGTATGAAGGCAAGAACCTCTACTCCCACTGAAAGAGCAGTGAGGTTTGAGTTGTGGGAGTAGAGTGTGATTTCTGAGGGGCTATTGCTGTGCATCTGGTCTGAAAAAAGTGTAGTCCATTTCTTGAAGAATTTTATGGCTTGGCTTGGCTTGATTCCATTTATACTGGCAGTTGAAGCATGTTTCAATGGTACCAGGCAAATGCTTTGCACTGGAAGTATAAAGCAGGCAGCACTTTGTAGCAAAGATTTTTTTAATCTGTCCATATTATCTATGTGCTAAATCTGTGCAGAAAAATATGACTCAAAATCACTTGTGTAGATAAACCAAGTATAGGTATAGAAATATGGATTGCATTATATCTATATATAGCTAAGTTGCAGGTTTTAGATTAAACTATACAGGCTGTTTGCATCTTATTTCTCTCAGCCATTGTTAAGGAGACTTGAGATTGCTCAAAGTTCTCTTGCCAATGTTTTCTTGTAATGAGGGATAAGTTAAAGCAAACAAACTCAAAGTGAAGCAAACACAATTCAACTGTGTGGAGGAAAGCCAATAAAAATAATGCTTATGGCCTTATTTCTGGCTCGATGTGGGCTGACCTAGTGGACACACATAGTGATGTCAGCTGGACTGGGACATGATGATATATGTGTGCACTCCTCAGAGACACTGGACAGCTCTGCTTGTGCTAAGAAAGGTGTCTTGGCTTGGGGACCAAAATGACCTCTTCCCCACAGATATGTCCTCTTCTCCACAGAGATACAGGCTAGAGAGTGTGTTGGGCAGGAAAGGAAAGTGAGAGAGCAGAGGAAACATGAGAGCAAGGGCTGAGAGGGCATGTGCATTCCTGGGCTGATGAACTTGCCAACTGTCTTGGTTCTCTGCAGCATAAACACAGCTCCCACAATGCCAGGGAGGCTGAGGACAGCAATTGTGCAGCTGCTAGACTGAGGGATGTTCAGCTGCCATGAGCTCCCTGTGCACCTCTGAGCTTTGTTTGCCCATCATGATTTCTCTAGGTAGATCTTGGGAGGAATTTTTAGCCAAATGTGCAATTGCTACCTGGGCTCCAATTGCAGAGGTTTCTTCCTCTTCACAGCTGAGCAGCCACATTGGGGATTTCAAAAGTTCACACCACTGATGAATTATCTGTTTCCTCCATGTGATAAATGAGAATGCTCAGTCTCCTTTCCAGAGCTACCAAGTCCCCTCTGGGACCAACACTGTGTGTCCCTGACACTGGCTTCAAGAGACAATAATGCCACCTTCATTAGTGGCATTATTTTAATTCAATAGCATGAAGGACAGATGGGAGAGCAGTCCTATGATGAGAAATACATGCCTCTGCTTTAAAGAAAATGCTCTTATCTGGGTAGATGGCAGCTAAAATCAGTGCAATGAAAGAGCTCTGGCCAAGCAGCTCAAGAAGGGCCTCTGTTTTCTGGATGCTGTGACTGAAGGCAGGCCTGAATTTAGGACAAGGTGCTGTTTGTGGGACTGATCACTTACAGATTAGGGAAGGTGTATCTGCAGGGCTGTGGTTCCTGTGGCAGAGGGGCAGTGAAGGGCACAGTAGGGCACTCCATGCTCCATGTTCTCTTGCTATGTAGCTCAATTTTGGCTCGTCACACACTGTTACCTGAATCCTCACCCTCAGAAGTCAGACTGACTTCTGTGTATAGCACACCTGTGGCTGAAAGCATTGAAGCTTTTCAGGTTGATGAAGAAATCATTTTTGGAAAAAATAAACCTCTGCCTAACATTGTGGATACACCACATCATTTCTTGCCATGCTTGGTACTGTATAGGGGGAGGGAAATAACCCACTCTCCACTTGTGTTTTTCCAGGAGAAACGAAAAAGCATTAAAGAGAGCAGAAACACAGGAGAGTGAGATGGTCTGAACACTGACAACATATCATCTGTCACTGACGGTGCTCATGTGAGCTCTGGCAGCTGTTGCCTTGCCTACGGTTCAAGGGAAAGTGAATATATGCTTCCAGCTGATTGCATCACTGCCAAATATAGACCCACATGTCCTAGGCTGGTCATTATCTGACCTTGATGACTGTGTCTCCCTGGCTTTCACTCAGAGTTCTGATGTCCCTGCCGTGCCTCTGCTCTCCCAGACACTTTCCCCAGCTCGTGCTGTGCACTGGAGATCACACCCAGGCCCCCCTTTGCTGACCTCATGTGCCATACCCTTGGCTAGGAGCATCTGGGGGAGTTGTGTCACTGTGTTACAGTGCTTCAGCCCCTGAGTATGGTTTTGTTGTGTCTTTGGAGACAGAATACCATGGTCTGTTTGGGATAGCCCATTGCTACCCAGTCACCTCATGCTTCAGTCACCCAAACCAGGTGAAAGCACAAGCACAGCCAGGTGTTCATAATCTGTTCTTGCACCTGAGAAGTCCATGGTTTGTACTCATGAGAGATGGAAATGAAGGTACAAAAGGCTTGCCTGAGTCACAACCTGCATGAATGTTCCACCAGAGAGGCTTCCCGCCTCTTCCTGCTCCTATGCTATGGTTTGTGCCCATCGGGAACCTCTGACAGAGGCAGTATTTAAAGAGCTTTGCTCAGAGACCAGCTCTGGGTTCCCTTCCTGTTGCTGGTGCTAGGTCACCCTTCCCTTCCACAGCACAGCCATCCTCCTCTGACATCCCTCCAGGACATCCAGACATGTATCACCTTTCTCCTGGGAACTCTTCCAGTTCCCTCCTTATTAAGGAGATGGACAACCACTTGATTGCAGTGCTGGTTGTTTCCCATCTCACACATATAGGCAGAGATTTCCCTCCTGCAGTGCTGTCTGAAAAACAGTTCTGCTGCTAGGAGAGGTGACATTGCCCCTGTCCCTGGTGACTTTTCAGCCTGTCCTAAAGAAGAGCATCTCTTGCACCAGACTTCACAGACTGCCCTGATGACACACAGGTGAAATACCTAAAAAACCAATCACTTAGCTCATCACTGGCTCAAGAGAGCAGCCACTTCAGCCTCTGAGTGATTGACATCCACCATGTCCTTTTGGGCATACCCTGCATGTATTTGTACAGCAAAAGCTTCAGATTTCAGAGAATTCAGAATTTCAGACTGCCCATTTGACAGTCCTGAATACTGGAAGGAGTGATAGTAGAGATTGTAAGATGATAGCATGTTGTCTGGTTTTTGAGTAATTTTTTGGATTAGCAGGAGCTGGACATCAGGAATACTGAGGTTCTTGATGTCTCCTGGACCTGGACAGGACAGAAAAGCCTTCTGCATGTTGTTTGCATTTCTGTCATAATATGTTAAAGCTCCTACAACACTGTGAGCTGTGAACTCTTATGGCCTGAATTTTACAATACTTTCTGTGCAGAGAAAGTTAGCAGAAGGAATAAGACAAAAACCCATGCTGGGACTCAGATGTCTAAAACCATGCTGTGGCAGAGCATGGGAACAGAAAAGGGATTTCACACATCAACACAACCAGTTCTTGGGTCCTAGACTTCGCAGTTTGGGTTGCCAAACAAAATATTCTGATTAGCCCACTTTCTGTGGAGGAAAAGTGTTGAATTTCTAGAAAACTGTTATTTGAAGGGTTGAAACTGGGCAAAAGGCTGGATCCAGAATGTAAGAAAAACAGTTGTTATGGCAGTGGTATCTGTGTGGAGGCGCTGTATGCACGTGTGATGCACGAACCTTTGACTAAGAAATAATCTATGTATTCATCACAACTGTCATCTGCTCTCAAAAACCTATAGATTCTATTGCCTCCATTTCTGCCTGGAAAGCTCCTCTACAGAGGATATTTCTGTGTATAGAGAGGTAAACAGATTGCAGAAATCTGCTGTGTGTTGATTCTCTTAATGATAATTTGCACATTAACACAGAAGCATTGCTCATGTACTACTGAAAGCAAGAATTTGCTTTTCAATTCAAGCTATATTGAAATGTATGAAAATGGGCAATTTATAATTTTGAATAACAAGCTGAAGTTTGCAGTATAGAATTGTTCATATGAGATAGAAAATTACAGTGGAAGGAATAACATAATATCTGGATAGATGCAGTGTTATTTTGTACAGAAATAGGCTTTTGTACAAAGATAATATTACATGAAGCGATGGGGCTCTGCCTGTGGTCCACAGGGAACACTGAGGGGAGAGTTTTGAGGTAAGTGGAAGGTAGAACTTGTCCTTTCTTAAGTGTGGTTTCCACCCAAGAAAAGTTGGCTGAAGAGGTTGTTCTGGACAATGCATGAATATGGTCTTTCTTCAAAAACTGCTATTGATTTCATGCTGTACGTGCTGATCTGACAAAATGTTCCCCAAGTAAATGCAATCTGAGCCCTTTGAGAGAAGCTTCATAGAGAAATCAAATCAAACAAAAATGGGAGCTTGGGCAGTTCACGCATTCCACAGTAATACTTTAGTCCTAGTGATATTTTTAATGGATCTGAATGGGATGCTGAGCTGGACAGTTAAACAAAGACTTATAGAAGATTTTTGAACATGGCCAGAGGCATGGCGGACACTTGAAGGCTGCACTCCCACCTCAGTGTCTGCTTCTGCAGCCTCCTGTGTTTCCCTTACTGACATACAGCTAAGTTTATCTGGATTACTCCTTATGCTGTGTTTTTTTGCCAGCTCCAGGACTAACCTGTGCATATCACCTGTGATATCTTCACAAGCTGCCAAGGCTGCTCCAGCAGCAGCTCTAGCTCATGCAGCATGTGCAAGAGTTTCCTCCCATTTTCCAGTAACTCTTTTCCAGTAAATCTTAGGAGGGGTCTTTTTGCAAACTGGAGGAGGGACACAATGCTGCTCAGAGCCTGTGTCCATGCAGGACAGCAATGACGCCTCTGAATGCAGTGTGACCTCTTCAGGTGACATCCCTTCACACCCACTTGCCTCAAAGCTGGTGTTGTCCATGATTGTCACAAGCAGGTGGCTGCCAGGATCCTGCTGGGCTGAATGCCTCTCTTGGGGCATTGGAAATACCTCTGGCACTCCCCATGTGTTGAATGGGGAGAGTGGGTAGCTTCAGCCAAGGTTTTTGGTTCTGTATATCCCCATGCAGATTGTGAAGGGACTGTGTCTCAATGACTGAAGCTGGGAATGGGACCTTGCCTGAGAAAAGGGATCTGCTATGCGGCAGCATGAAGATGAGAGTCCCTGTCCCACAGCTCAGATGGTTTTCACCTCTTCTTACAGCCTTGGTGTAGAGTAAGGGGGCTGCAATGAAACCAAAACAGCCCTCTGTTAACTAGGGCATAGCACTGCTAATTTTATCCTGCTATTTTCTCTAAACTGTGCACTTGGTTGAGCTCTCAGCTACACTGCTTTTGCCAGTGGGACTTGGGGGTTGGCCTCATGCCTTTGGGATAGGGCTCAAAATCTCTTGAAGCCTCCAGGACCAATATTGTTCTACCTAAGGGCTTGTTATAACCTCCTCCCATTTGAGAGGAGTACTTTTGAGAGCTCAGCTTTTCTGCCAAATAATTTTTCCTCTTTTATTAGTCCATTATGAGATTTATCACAGGGGAAGTGCTCTGTCCTAGTTGGATAAAAACTACTTGGATAAATAGCACTGAATTCCTCAACCTCAAATGATGGTTCTTTTGGGTGCTGGTATATAATTTGCCCTGGTGTGTCCTATCTACTGGAAGCTTGAGAGAATTGGGAGAATGTGATCCCAAAGCCTCATTGGGTAGTGCTGGGAGGCATCAGGAGACTTGTGGAGAGGTGAAAGAAGGAAGTGAATACCTGAGAAGACCCAGAGAAGAGATGAAAAATGTCACAGTTGGGAAGTGTCCAAGCTGGTCAGTTCAAAAGGGTTTTTTAAAACCTGATTTCTGGAGGATAAAGCCCCTGGTAGCAAGGAGAAATGGTGCCCAGGAGGTGTGAACATTCACTTCACGGTAACCTTAAAAACTTCATACTGCTTTAAAAAAATGTAGTTAACTTTTCCTCTGTAACATGCCCCTGAACAGCCTAATGAGTGTTTCTGCTCCATTGCACGATCGAAATCCATGTTTCCTGCATTGATGAGTAATTCTTGAAATCCCCTGCATGAGCTGCCATCTCTATTATTGTGGCTACACAAAAGCTATTTTGTGTTTCGAGGATATCAGCATGGTGGTGTGGCCACATCCTCTTCTAAGTCATGCAGGAAGCAGCAATTACTCTCATGGGTTTCAGTCTATAGCACAGGAAAGCATGATTTTGCTAGAGCCACATTTCAGCTCACTCACCTCTATCCCACTCCCAAAACATCCTTCCTTCCTGGTGCTCCTGCCTGTTTCGTCCCCAGTACTGGCTTTTGACCAAGCAGGAGGCAGGTGATGGAGCATCAAGTGAAACCTTCCTGGGAGATGCTGGACTTGCAGCCTGTGTGCCCTAATTCCTGTTGGGAAGGAAGCTCTGCCATCCCACTCACTGCAGGTGTGCCTTTCATCTGGGACGTTCCATGCATTGCCAGGCTTCATTCCCATTGGATTGGGGTTTCCAGGTTTTCTTCTATTAAAGTTCATATTAGCTATGCTAAAGGCAGGATTTGAAAATGGATGTTGGCAAATCGTTGCAACATCCTTGGTGAAGGATGTAATTGCCCATACATTTCCTGCTTTACAGCAATTAGCAGGTGAGGAATGTGTCACCTAGGCATGTCACTGAAGCCAGCTCTGTCCACCTGGAAAATCCCACCTACCAAACCACTTTGCTCGAGTGAGTCTCTCAAAATCAGCACATCAGTAAATCCTGTGGTCTTTAGTCCAGTGCTGTCATTTTTTAGTGGATTTTAGAGAGAGGATCCAGGCTCAAAGGGAAGGAATTGCTGGCATTGTCTCCTTAACCCTTCATTTCCAGGTCAGCAGTTCCCAAAGTTTCTGATCAGGCTCTAAGAAAACATTTCTGCTGGTTTTTTCTCCCCATCACACTTGAGTCTGTGAGCTCTCTGGAGGTTTTGGCTTCCCTGCAGAAAGGGCAGGGGTTCCTCAGGTGCCCCTGGGAACTCAGCACACTGCAGGTGGCTCCTGCAGGAGCAGAGGAGGGAGTAATGCCTCAGTACCCCCTCTGCTATGCTGTGGTTTGTGTCCTTTAATCTTTTGCACTGCAAATTGCAATCCTTCTGTCAAATGATAGAAGTGCCAGGTGGGATGGATGGGTAGGGAGCCAGGAGTGTGTGTGAGTGGAGTCTGGGCTCAGCCTGTGTCCAGTGTGGTGGCTGTTGGGTGCTGATGTGCTGGGGACACAGATGATAGCAAACAGGGAAAGCTGGTTATGCCACAGCAGCTGTGCTTAGGAACCAGCTTTCCTAACTGTTCTGTAAAATTGTCTAGTTTTTTTAATCTTGGCTATCTGCTCTGCCTCCAAGGAGGGGCAGGCATCAGCATCAGAAGAGGTTGCATGATAAAGGAAGTCAAGCCACACTGACCTCAGAAAATTTTTATTTACTTAGGCTTTAGAAGTACTATTTATCATATCAAACTAACACTGTTATCAGAAGACATTTGTGCAACCTCCTGAAGCTACCTGGCTATGTGTAATATGCCACCTATAAATAAATGCCATTTTAAATGTCGACTCATGCAGGAAGATAAATAAATTAGTCTCCTGGGCTCATTAGAGATGAAAGCTGAGGTTTTATAGCAGGATGAAGAGAATTACACAATGCACTTCCATATGGCCTATAAAATGTGTATGAAAACCATTTTCTCCTACCCATGCTAATTATGATATATAAATAGATATTGTTTCCCTTTGGACACTTACTTAGCTGGATTTTTTTTTAAAAGATCAGTGCAATCACTTGTATGGTGCATTTCTGTAGGCCTTAAACAGATCTCTAAATCAAAATACATATTTTTATAGCAATAAAATGACCTTTCACTAATTGGGAAAGAAAATGTTACCCAATAGGTGACAGTTGTCATGAATGCTCAGCACAGTCAGAAGTCATTTTGGCATTTGCCTTTAAACTGTATCTGAGACGAGTGTTTAAATAATAATTTTTTAACTCATGTGTCTATATGAGCTTTGTGTGAGTGTGCTTAAGGAAGGACAGGGTGATTTGTGCTGCCTGTGGCCAGGCTGCAGACTAAAAGCACTATTTTTCACTTGGAGCACAATTTTGCCACAGGACCTGTTGGCAGAAGACTCCTCTGTGTACCACTGGCCACTGCTAGTGAGTGGCCCACTGTGCTCAGTGATGTCCTACAGGGGCATCAGCCATGCTTTTCCAGCCTGTCTATAGTCCACAAGACCCCATACTTGGAACCAGTGGGTAATATTCACCAGAGCAGGCTGGGAGAAATGGCCCTTTGAAGAATGACATAGCTGTGGCAATACAGTAAACTGTAACTTTTCTAGCATATTTGAATACTGTTTATTATAAACATTGTAAATTAGTATCTCTAACTGAGAAAAAATAAAATTGGATGCAAAAATACACTGGTGGTATATTACTATACATATAAACACATTATATAGTTTGCACAGTCATCAGGCATCTTCCTTCCAGAGACTGATGCAAAAGTTGACATAGAGGAGAAGGGAAAGGTCTCCAAATATACACAGTGCTGTTTTGGCAGGTGATTAAGTTCCCAAAAAAATTGTGCTGTAAGAAACAAAACACAGTTTCACAAGAGACCCATTTGTATTTTCACATCATATCTACCTCACAGCACAGGGGGAAAGAGCGAGCAAGAGAACGGTGACAACAAACAGGGTGCTCAGTGTGTACTGATGACATTTGAGATCATATCCACACCCCATTCAAAGCCTGTGCTGTTAATGGGGTCTGGAAGTCCTCTCCTTGGTAAGGAGGACTTCAGTGATATCCGAAGTGTTTTACCAGTTGCTGCCTTAGCCCACACAATCCATTGCAATAGGCAGCTTGCAATAGTCCCTCTGTGCAGATGCACTGGATGGGGTCACTGACCGGAGCCCAGGTGCTCCCACCTCACAGAGGTGGAGGATGCACACGCTCTCCAGGGCCAGTTCTCCATTGGAAACCCCCAGGCTCTGGGCAGTGCTGCTGCCCAGGGTCAGAGCCTGCAGCTGCTCAGAGGGGGCTGGCAGGAGCCCTGCCACAGCTGAGCTGCAGCTCTTCCTCATCAGGAACCTCTTGCCTCTCCCACCAGCCTAACAAAGCTGCCCTGCCTGGCTCAGAGGAAGGCAGATGGATTGCAAGCATTCTCACATGGGACTTTTCCAATGTTGGTTTCAGTTTTTGTTTCCCTTCAATTCCTTAGAAGATAAAAAGCTACATAGGTGGTGCCTGCTTGGTCTGTGATGTCGCCTTTTTGGCACCCTGAGAGGTAGATGGATTTCAGAGCACCAGGGCAGTGTGCAGGCAGAGAATGTGGTGGCACCAAGGAGACCAGAGGGAATCCATGACTGGTGGGAAGAGCAGCCTCGGTCTTTGTGGGCACTGCACCTCCCATGTGTGCAGCCTGTGCCCAGCCCCACATGGAGGATGATGATTCCCACAGAGATGCTGAGCACCAGACTGGGACAAAGCACTTTCCATAGGAAAAGGTGGCAGTGTGTGCCATGCATTGCTCCAGGAGATGGTCTCCATCCCCAGCTCACCCCACAGTCCAGCACAGGGCAGTCCCAAGGCATGCCTTGGTCTAGGACACGTTTATGTTGGAGAAGAGTGGGGCCCTGGGCTGTGTGGATGCTGTGCTGTCTGCCAAGTAGCCCAGGATGCTCTTGAGTTCACTTCGTGACAAATTGGCTTTGATGTGCAGGAATGCTTCCAGGTGCCTTTTGCTGTGGAAGAGAAATGGGCAGGTGTTATTTCCTCCCACACACCTTCACATGTCAGGGCCACTGCACCAGGATGTAGCTCCCACCCTGTGGCATGAGCTGACATCCCCTGTGGGTGCCAGCTCAGCATCTGGCAGTCCTACACAAGACCCTTGTGGATGTTTGGGGTAGGGAAGGGAATCTCCAAGGTAAAGGAGAAAATCAGGGCAGAATTTGGAATATATCAATAGGCTTTTACTCATATCTTCCTTTGCTTTCTGATAGAATTGGGATTGCCACAGCCTGGAAGGAAGCCCCCATCAAGGTTTACAGGCTCACCTATATTCATATTTGACTGCTTTATGGCTCAATTAAAATTCCTTATGAGTATTAGCAGATCTGTTTCAGCATCTCTTACCGGATATCTGGATATGTTGTGGCGAGTGTTGCAACTTCAATTTTAATAGCACCTAAATCCTGAAGTCGGATTATTTCAGCCAGTTTGGGGAGTGCTGAATTCAGCCATGTGGCCTGAGATCCCTGTGAGAAGAAAAAGTGGTTAGCAGGACATCATAGGGGTCAAACCACCCTCCACCCCAGGAGCTGCCTCCTGAAGCTGTTTCTTGGCAAGTGGAAAGGACACATCAGTGATTTTAGGTGCCTCGTTGTTTTCAGTGCTGTTTCTGCTTGAGGCAGCCTTGGAAAAACTCAATTAGTTTTTTGATGGTTTTTAATCCTCTCACACAAGTGGTGTGTGGTTTGCCATAAGACTGAGACATCCACCTCAGCACATTCTATCTGCTCATTTCCTTTTCCTTGGGTTTCTGCACTGCCTGGTGTGTGTACCAAGGTCTGATGGGCCAGGTAAGTCACTGCCACAGGCTGCTCTGCCCCAGCTCCAAACACAACACTGCCTTTTGCATCTCCAGGTATCACCAAAATTGGGTAGAAGCCCCAACTAAAGATTTTTCCTGACCACTGGAATTTCCAGGGTGCAGCTGCCTGATCTCCTACCTACTCTATGTGAAACTCAGACTTGTTCTTTCTCCAGTTAAACATGCATGGGGTGATGGAGGACAGGTTTTGGCTTAGTTGTTAGCTTTTTTTGCAGGCAAAATTATAGGCATGGAAGGAGGGAGATGATCTCAGGACAGAGAGGAGTGTTCCAGCTGTGGCTCTCGTGGAGAAATTCCTTGCATACCACAGAACCCACACTGTCTGCTTTAGCCCCTGGCTGACCTAAAAGCTGCAGCATGGAGGAAATCAAGGGTGAGAGGAAACCTGTTATCTTGCTCGTGTGGCAACAGAGGAATTTATTCTGTACGCTACCCTTTAAGAAGATTTTTGAAAGACCTGGTCGGGATATTCTCTTTGGTCTGAACTGCACGCCCCCTCGGGATGTGGCCAGTGAAATGCCTGCAGCTCCATACGAGATCTGATCGGGAGAAGCCTTTGTCGGTCAATCCCGAGGCTTGGCAGCGAGCTATCGGGTGACAGAAACCCAGCCTCCAAGGAAACTGTACTGAAACCGGAAAAGAGTATCTAAGTCTTTTGACCCTATTAATATAAACCTGCAAAAGGGAACTGCCTATGGGACAAAGGAGGATGAAATAATGTCTCTCCATGCAGGGAGGGGCAGGCTGCTGACAGGGCAGCTTTTTTGCCTACAGGCACTTTAAGAGACCTCTTTCTGCCTAAGGTCCTGCCTTGCAGGAAATTAAACTGAGTTGAAAAGGTTAACAAAAGTTCCCAGAATTATTTTCCTGTTTTTCAGTGTGTCTGTGCCCTGTGATGTGTTCGTGACAAGCACTCACGTACATTGCTGGTGCAGAAGGCTTCCAGGTCAGCAGCATTCTTGGAGATATGTTGGGCCAGAGTTTGCTGCTGTGCTGGAGTTTTCAGGCTGACCTTCCTTTTCAGCAGCCTCACAATGTACTCTTTAACCAAACGGGCATGGATCTTCTCAACAATAGCCTGTTGGGAAGAAGAGGAGGGACTCACCATCCATCCCTCTTTTGCTTGGGGACATAACAAAGCATGTGTGTGGATGGAGGACAAAACCATCCTGGCTGTGAGACATGCCCCACCAATGCCAGCAGGAACAGCCCTGGTTGCCAGCCTCCCAAGACTGGTTACAGCACATCCTAGATGCTGAGAAATTCTTTGTGCTCTAGTAAAAATGGGGATTTCCAAATGTTGTTTCCTTCTGGGAAGAGTTTAAAGAGCAGAAAAAATTTCCATGTGCTAGAGGAGTAACAGTATTCCAGAGAAACAGGAATTCATGCTGCTCTTCCTGTTCTTCTCTCTAACACATAAAACATCATAATTTGTCTCAGCTACTAAAAAGACAAAGACAGGAAATCAAATATTGTCTGATGTGATGATATTTCATATATAGTCCAGCACCAGTGAGGATGTGGTTCTGGCTCAGTTCTCTGGGATTTGTCCCATTTGCATCCACCTCCTCCAGTCCTTAAGGCAATCAAAGGAGCAATGAAACTGCACCATGCAGCTGCATCTGTGTTTCAAGACTGCTAAACCGAATCTGTAATTAAAACCACGTGTTGGGTGGTCTCTAAAGCACTTTCTCTTCATCAGCGGTGGTTTGTTCTGCAAACAGTGCAGCAGAGCTGCAAGAGTCTGTTTCTGTCACAGGAGGTTAAGATTTATGTGCCTAATCTGGGTAAACTGCATGCTGGTGGAAACCCTGCCTGAGAGGCTTCCTGATGCCAGGCCAGCTCACCAGAGGTCAAGGCAGCTCAAGCCATAGAGGATCAGAGCTGAAAATGCAGCCCCAGCCCCCCAGAATCCCTCCAATATTTCTCTCAGACTTACATGGTAAAACGGGTCCTTTAAGGTCTGGAAGTCTGAAATATGTTTGCTGGTGGTTTTAATGATCTCATTCATAATTTCACTGCTGGAGTCCCACTTATGCTCTGTAAACTTCTTGTACATTGGCTGAAAAAATGGAAAACCTGCTAAGTTACCTGAAACAAATTCTATGCACATGTATATTTGTCATTTCTACATGCAGAGTCTCTCATGTAGTGAGAGCATGGTGTGTAGTCTGTGTAGGGGTGTGTGATGATGCTTTACAGGGACAGGGGAACAAGGGGCTGTGTCACCTTCTTGGTTCCTCATGGTGAAGAAGACCAAGGGCTTGAAAGGTTCATATTGGAGGTGTTTTTATTATTTCTGCTTTTTTTTTCCCCCTCACCATCTTGTCTGATTAAAGAATTATGGAACCATCAGGGGAAAAAAAGGAATCTTTATGAAATGTTTTCAATCATAATTTTTCTCAGCCACAGTCAATAAATAGGAAAATGAAAAAAAAAAAATTGCACCCCTGTTCTCTTGTGCCTTCCAAAAGGCTCTACAGAGAAAGCAGGAGAGATTGTGGCTGAACATTCCTGCCTCCTACGCTTCCTTTTCCTCCACCAAAATTGCTTAACTTGAAAAGATTGTGTTATATATATATAAACAAACAAAAGGAAAAAAAATAGAAGCCAAAAGTACAGAAATGCCCTTCAGGTCACCTTTATGGGGAAGCCAAAAGCTGCATAATTGCAGTTTATGCCATTAGTGATGGCTTCCTGCAGTGTAGAGAACAAACAACTACAGGTCAAGACTCTCCTACTGCAGCCGTTGTCTCGGATGCCATCAGCAAGTTTTATGTTCACCTGCACATTTGTGCCTATGTCACTGCACCCATTTTGCCTGCAGGCTTGAGGACCAGCTCAAGGAGAGCTTTGTGGGCGTTTCAGCAGCAGTGTGGGTTAGTGCTGATCCGATCCTATCCCTTCTGAATGTGGCTGATTTGAATCAGAGATTTGAGCAACAGATAGCACGGCAGGAGACCCTGCCCTGCCCTGGTATCAGCTGAGCCATGAGGCAGGATGACGTGGGGCACAGATATGGTACCTTCAGCTGGGCAAAGAGCTGTTGAAGCAGCACATCAAAGCCACTGTTTTCAATATCAGCAAGAGTGCTGAGGATATCAGCTTTACTGTCGTCCTTTTCTGGCACGTATTCCTCTGTGTATTCTCTGCAAGAAAATACCAGCCAGGTCAGAACAATCTTCCTCAGGAGAGAGAGAGAAAAAAAAATTCAGAGATGTCCAAACCTCCTGCAGGCAGATTTTTCTACCTCTTCTCACTCTGGAGTACCTCCCCTCTAAACATTACCTGCAGAGGAAGGAGCAAAACCTTTTCTTTTGGATTCTTACCTAAAATTCCAGCAGTTGTTAATATTTGCAATCAGTATAGGCTTGTAGTATCTGTGCTTCTTGCTTTTCTCCTTGAAGTCTTCAAAGGCATCCCTGTAGCTGGAGGGGAGATGGGGAGAGGAGAGGTGGGTGAGTGGCTGCCCAGGTGCTGTGCCAGCCCTGCTGCCCACAGCCCCTCCCCAGCTCACCTCCTCAGGAAGGCTGGCAGCTCCTTCAGCAGCCGACGGGACAGCTCCTCACCCACAGCCTTGCTGATGTCCTCAGCTCGCTTCTGGCTGCTATAAATACTCTAACAAAACAAGCAAGATCAATTTTAAATGTTGCCTGCTCCAAAAAGGCCAGGTTTGCTGGGTAAAAGAAGCTGCACCCAGCTCTCCTGCATCCCCCTGCTGCAACGGACCACACAGAGCAGCTATAGTTAGCTGAGAGTTCAAAAAGAGCATGAAAAAAAAATCTAGTAAACAGTTGAGAAAGTGGGGAATTTGACAATTGGTTTAGTTTCTTTTTTTTTTCTTTTTTTTTTTCTTTTTTTGAATGTTGTTCGATTGCATTTAAATAAACAATTTAATCACAACAACATCAACATATGAGAGGTTTATTTTTTTAAAAATAAACTCAACTGCGGCCAGAGGAGAGAAAGAGGCAGTTCTGCCTGTGGCACTTTCCCTGGGAGGAAGAAACAGACACCTAATTTCTCAGTTAACTGAGCCTGTCTCTCTGCTGCTGGGGATGCATAAGAAATTGCACAGGAGAATGAAGGCAGTTTTTCTTTTTGTTTTGCTTATAGAGGCACTTGCCTCTATCCCATGGTACACCAGGCCCAAGACAGACCATGGTTTTGAGTTTCCCTGTACCACTCACTTCTGCTACCACTCTACAGAAGTGACTTGGCCTTCTCCTCTTCTGCATTGACCATAGTTGGTCTCAAATCCTAAATAGGTAAAGGATGCAATTGTTTATTTTTAATATAGCTCTGTATTACCTGGATAACAAATATTCCTAGAAGTTCACTCTGAAAATGCCCATTTAGCTTCTCTGGTTCCTTGTCTTCTTTCCATCTTTGGATTTCTTTATCTAAACATCTGCTCAGTGAATTTTTGACAGTAACCTTTAGGGAAGGAAGAACAATGGCATTTACTACAACATGGATGCAACAGCGCCTACCTTATGCAGGTTTTACTCACCCGCCCACCTTTTGCCTGGCTCAGCACATTTTCCTCAGCCCTGGCTGGGATATGAAGGCTCCTTGTTAGGACATGCTTGACCCATGACTTCACAACAGCAAGGACAACCCTCTCATGATACCCACCTACACAATACTGAGTATTTTCAGGTAGAAGTGAAGATCCCATGACACCTCCACATCAGTTGGATCAGGAGGGCAGGGAGGGGAGCAGTGGGTAGGAAGGTTGCAGCAGCTACATGTACCAAAGCCCAAATTCCCCCAGCCACGCACTCTGTGTGTGTCACACTCAGAGCTACCTGCTTTTGCAATCCTTTTTCATGAGCTCTTCTGACGCCACACAAGTGCAGGAGAGGGAAACAAAGTGCTCTCAGGCTTTCTCTGCTCTGATCCCTCTGTGCTGCAGTGAGGCTTTGGAAAATGATCTGTGCAGTATTGCTGATCCCCCAGTGCCCTGTTCATGTGCTTTGCAGACCTCACACCACCTCTCCCATATGCAAACCATCACGGACTGCATCTAAACTTGGAACTCATCTTCTCATTTTCCAGGAATTCCAGCCCCAAATGCCAAAAGCACTAAGCTATGGGAGTACTGGAAAAGTGGCTTTTTTCCATTAAGGGAAGGGTGATACAAAAACCAGAGCAACTTTTATTTTCTGCAGACCAGTCAATTCTCCATCAAACAAGCAGATTTGTCAAGACCAGATCTTGATGCTTGGTGCTCACCCAAGGTCTGGCACCTCTGCAGAGATCAGGAGTAATCCAAGATCCTTCAGAGATTCCTGTGAGAGGGACCATAAATCCCTCTGGAGATTTATCAGGCAATTAGAAAGTTGCCCATAAAGATTAGTTGTTGGATTTTCCCCCTCTTGCTGCCACATGATTTACAAGAACAGAGCAGTTATTTTCTCATGGCTCCCGGTGCTAAGCAGAAGTTTGCTCTGCAAGTCCCACCTAGCAGAAAGGTGACCTGTTCCCCAAAAACAAACAAGAGCTTTTTGCTTTTCCCTGGAAGGGTGTGTAGGGTGTGTGGTTCACTGGTGAAGAAGTGTGTGTGCAGGACAAGTCACAGCTTCTCTGAGGAGTCATATGGGAGCAGCGAAGGGAAGAAGAGGAGTGTCTGAACCTTTCTTACCTCTTCACTGTCAAGGTATTTATTTTCAAGCTCTTTGCTCAGACTTGAAGGCAGAAGGCTTCCAAGCTTAATTTTATCCAACTCCATGGCTAAAGCATGATCTTTTCTCATGTCTCTGGAATGAAAAAAGCCAAACAATTGTATTTTCCAAGGGTAGTGTAATTCAAGACAGTTGTTGATGCAAATCACTAACACTTTTTGAGGATATCAGTGAAAAAACAGATGGAAATGTACATTGTCCTTAGTCCAGGCAGGACTTGGAGAAGCTGAGTATGTGCCAGGGGTGAGACCTGTGAGGGTGGGACCACAAGCAACCCTGTGAATGAAGTCATGGTCTGTCCTGTGTACCAGCCACTGTGCTCTGGTGGGGATGGGGACCTGAAGCAAGAGGGGGAATCTAGCCTCTGGACATGACCTCTCTCCATCCATATAGAGAGGCAAGCAGATGAAAAGCTGGTGTTTGATGGCTGGGAGGTGGTCCCTCAGCAGACACCCAGATGTGGCCTCTGGCAACACTCCGAAAGCAGATGCTACCCTGGCCAAAACTGTCCCCAGAGCTGGGCTGAGCCCTGCTCCTCACAATTGCTCACTTCCAAACACAAGCTGGTTCAAATCTGAATATCCCGATCTAGAGCACAACACTGGCTGTGGAAAACTTCGGGGATCAACAATGAATCACTGCACTCATCAGTGAAACACAAAAAGGAAGAAGTGGAGCTGAACGACTTTGGAACAGAAGAAACATTGCTGGTGTCTTTACTGGTTTCCACCTAAGAACTGAAAGCCCTCAATTCTCCACCCAGTACTATTAGCCACAACAAGCAATATTTTCAGTTCAACAACATACAGAATTTATGGGGACCCTTGGCTGATGGTGTCCTCTCACAGGGGTGCACCCCTAACTCTCCTAAAGGTGAGGAAAACATAGACTGTGGGTAACATTTAAACAACATCCTCCATCCCCAGGATAATTGTATCTCAGGTTGTTCTATTTATTGTCTGCCCTCTGGTACAAAGGGCTGAAATTTCCAAATTTTCTAAGAATTATTATAGGTCTGCAACTGGAATAGATATCAAGGCAATGAACCTGACCAATTTATCCCACAAATGAAGTCCTAAACCTTTGTGTGTCTGTTGCTCAGAAGCCAGAATGGTGAAATAACCCTTCATTTACAGACTAGCAGCCTTGAGTCCCTTCTGGCTGTTCTGGCCAGGACTGTAAATCAGCACATCATCAGTAACACCAGTAACTTAGCCAGGTGGTGGACTGCACCGCAGTAATACTAACTCATAAATCAAGCAAATGCCTGGGTTTGCAGCCAATGAGCCTGTTTTGATTTCCAGGGGTAAACATGTATAAAATCCCACTTACTTTGGATAAAAGTTGTGCACCCATGAGAGAAGAAGGTAAATATCCTTGTCTTCCAGATGAGACTCAGCATTTTTCTTTGCCTGGGTGGCAAAATAATTGTGGTAGAGCTCTGCATATGTGCTGAACACATTAAACTCAGGAGGATAAAGCTTGTTAATATACTTGGCAACCACTGTCAAATCTTCTTTCATTGTCTTTCCCATATGCAGGAGGTTCTGGCCAACTGGAGAGAGGTTCTCAGTTCTAGGAGTACGGCTTGTGTCTTTCATTCGAGCCTCCACCGACTCCTTTACTGTAGCCATCCAAAGCTCTTTCCATTTTCTAGGTCTAAATTGCATATTTTGGTCAGGTGGGTTCTCTGACATGTAGTTCTGATCTTCCTTCTCCTGTTCTTTCAGAGCTTCCACTGCCTGCTGTAGCAGATCTGGGTTTGTTTTTGCAAGCAGCACAGAATCCTTCAAGGTGCTGAAGACTTTGTGCTTCAGAATTTCATAGACAGACTCGATGTCTTTCTGACTGGTGTTCAGTCCCTCCTCGCTTTTGCTAGACAGGCTTTTCTCCAGGACAAACAGATGTTGAATGGCATCACAAAGCTTTTGCTCTCCAAGGAGATCCATGACTTGTTTGACTGGTGAAAACAGAACAGCCTTTCTTTAACCAAGAGTAAATATTTAGACTTCTGTTTTGTAAAAAATGATGGCTCTGGAATATTCTTTAAAAAATGCTTATATTTCCAAAATGCTAGCTCTTGGGCTTCTACACCATATAGAAAGTATGTTTAATTCAAGATCAGATTATTTCTAGCTTGCCTTTAACTGGGGCAATGGAAACTTGAATAGCCATCACCAGTGTGTTGCATATGGACAGCTATTCACAAGCCACCTATAATTGTTTCCAAAATTTAGCCTTGTGCAGTTAGTTAGTTATTGCTCATCCCCCTTCCCATTAATATGACCTCAAGTCAGAAGCATGGCATTAGAAATAAGGTAGACAGAAAGATGTAACTAAAGATTTGCTGAAGGAAATACCACATGGGTTTTCCAGAAATAGATTTGGCACAACCTGACCTGTGAAATTGTTTGGGAGGACACATTTAGCAAGCAAGACGAATACAATTGAACTATCTTATCTGAACTACAGCCAGTTACTTGAAACAGGGAAACCTAGGAAGTTATTAGTTAAAACGGCAAAGCTATATCCCAAAGTAAGATCTGTTAAGTGTGTAATGTTTGCATGGAGGACTCTGGGTGGAGAAAGCTCACATTATTCATGAAACTCATCTTACTTCATTTGTCCTTAAAGATTACGGCACAAAAGCTGGGAGTGCCCTTTTGGCATCTGCTGATTGCACAAAGTTCAGAGACATTATCAAAACCGAGGGCTTGGTGTATTTTACAGGAACAATGGGATAACTTGAACAGTAAATGGGCTGAAATTTAATGGCACAAAACACAAGATACAAATGCAATAGAACAAAAGTTACTTAGCAACAAATAGGATTTTCTGCTGCAAGCTAGATGTGAATCAGCTTGAGATGGAGGAGGAAGAGAGATGCCTAGAGAATTAGTAAAGCCTTACAGGGAGGTGGTAGTGAACATGTCAGTTATGACCCCAGGATGTATTCAGTGAGAAATATCCAGCTGAGATGGCAAAATAGAAATATATTGTACCACACATTGGTGGTGTCTCATCTGGAATGTTTTCTGCAATTCTGGTTGCTTAAAAAAAAAAAGACATTGGGGATGGGGCAATGAAGCAGTAAGAACAAAAGTACAAAAGGCCTGTTTTCAGCAGCAAATTCAAGGCCAAGAAGGAAAACCACCAGTTAGGGAAAGCATTTGACACATGGAGAAAGAAATGCCAATTGTCTGGAAATGAAATAATTTGTACTAAAACAACGAGACTTTGTAGGAGGAGATGGAGGAACAGAGCTGAGAGTTACACCTTGGTTTCTCATCCACCCACAGTTCTCTGTCACCCCATGGGAAGTAGAAATAAGTTTTGTTTTGGACAGAAAGCCTGCAAATGGACAGCTCCTCAAGGACTGTGCCCTTGGTACTAAAAGACTAGGACTTGATGTTATGTTTCCCTCAGCCCAATTTTCCCCAGGCTTCTTGGAAAAGTCACTTCAATCTATCAGTATCTTTTCTTCCCTAGGGGACAATTCCTCCCTCATACAGCCCCTCTAGAGGTTAATATGGCCCATGAAGTGGTGCAAGGAGGATGGAGGAGCACTTACCACTGGGTGGCTTGGTCTTTTTAACTATTTTAAATGCACTTTTCAGCATTCCCTTTATTCCTTTACTCCCCTTCTCAGGGCTGTCCCCGGCAGAGATGCAACTCTCATTGCTTGTGATGGAAGAGGCACGTGAAGCTCTGCAGGCTGCCTCTGGCCTTTCTCTCATCTTCTCCTGGTCCCTGGACCAGATCTCATCTGCAGAAGGCTCAGGACAGACAGGGACTTGCTCAGCTACTGATGGTGAAGTGTTTTCAAATGGTCTGTTTGCATCAATGCATCCCTGTGATCCACTGCGTATTCCAAAAGGACCACTTTGGAAAAAAGGTAACATTTTCATCATTTTCCTTCTAGCCTGTAAATTTCAGAGGAAAAAAAAAGGATCAGATTACAACAGTTAGGAAAAAAAATACCACAGAGAAGGTAGCAAGTGTGGCAAGGCGTATGTGTGGGCAACATGGAGAATGTTACACATTTGGTGTGAGCACAGGAGAATTCCTGAGAAAACCATCCCAGCTAATGCAGAGAAGGGAAGCAGCTCTCTGGTCTAAATGAGAGAAAAATCAAAAAGCCATTTTGAGGGTGATTCAGATGTCCTGATTTGAGACCTTGAGCTTGTCAGGCTCTCCCATGGGATGCTGTGTGACTGGACATGAGCATGGATGGGCACATGAGTGATGTGGGTGGGATAAGTGTCCTGTGTCTTCAAAGTAATCACAAAACTCTCATACTCGTACATAGCATTGGGATCGATTACCCCCTTACTCAGGGCCTTTTCTTCCTGATCTGTGCTCAAGGTAAGTGGGAACAAGGCACAATGATCAGGGTAGTTTAGCCTTGTTTAAACAGACATTATCCTGCCAGAGTTCTGCATTACCACCAACACTTACACCACAAATAATTAACAACAGAAATTTGTTATTATTACAACTTCTTCTCAGAATTCATATTTAGAATTATGTTCCTCTATAATTCAATAGATAGCAAAATATTTATTCACATAATTATAACCATTTGTACAATGATTATAATTGTGCAATTATTGTAAATAAATAAAGTCACTCATAGTTTCCAATCCTTATTCTAATTATGCTTTATTTAAAATGACTTTCCAGGCGACTGAAGCACATCTGTATGAAGAACTCTCAGGCAAGTTTTGGTTTACTTGTACTGAGTAATAGCAGAAAAATTAGACTTCAAACAAATGAAGAATTTGGCTTTAGTTATACAGCCAGAATGTGGTGATCTTCAAATACCTTTGTTAAGTTTATAATGTTGATATGTGTCGTGCTGATACAAAATTTGATACTTATTTCTGGGAAAACTGGTTGGAAGACTGGCTTTTCATTCTAATTATGTTTCCTCCTGCTGGCTTCTGGCAGCTTGGAGAGCTTTGAAGTGTCAAGTTAATGGTAGCAGCTGAGTTATACAGAGCAGTGATAGCCTGGCTTTGCTGAAGCTTCCTTTCTCCCTGCTTTGGATGCCAGGCCATGTTCAGGATTAGTAATGCTATTTCCTTCTCAACACAACAAATATGAAAATTCATTTGGGAAGGAGTGTTCCTTGCATGAGCAAGCACCAGAGCCCAGCTGACAGGAGTTACAGAATAGTCTGAGATGGAAAGGAGCCAGAAGAATCACCAATTCCAACTCTGAAGTAAACGGCCCAGACAGGGACTGAAGCCACAACCAAAGGCATTATTAGCACCACACTCTTAACTAAGTGAGCTAATCCCAGGTTAGCCAGCAGCTGTGCCATGGCAGAATCTCTGCACCTACATCTCCCTAGCACATGTACTGAGGAGGGAAGGAAACTCCCTGCAGTTCACTCCAGCTATGCTAGTCAGGATACCCCACTAGAATCCGAAAAGCAGTGGAAAAGAGCTCCCTTTTGTTACATTTCCTCTGCAAAAATACCAAGAAAAAGAACCAACCAACCCAAAAAAATCATGGCAACAGGCATGCTCTGTCCTATTTTTTGTAGGGCTCTTTTCATAACCTGCATTTCCCAACAACACTGTGTTTAGATTAATTCTGACAAATCCCTTCCTTCCTGTTTGTTCAAGCACAGACTCAGACTCATCTGAGTCCTCTCTCTTTTTCCTGTAATTTCCAACAAAGCATTATTTGGTTTCTTTTTGTTTGTTTTCTAACTAAAGAAAGTTAGAAATCTCTCCCCTTCCAAAAGGCTAAGGTCTTTAATTTTGATGAATGATGATCACAAAGGTGGACTTTGAAGTTTCAGTTCTTCCTCAATGCCAAGATAAATGCAATAGATCTTTGAAAAGCATTGAAGTGACACTACACATATAAAAGTCCATAAGGGAATGATTAGTCTGGTTAAAAGCTGAGTTTTTAATATCCATCAGAACTTTGTCATGGTAGTGGTCAAAAAAAGCCAGCCTCAAGCACCTAGGTAAGGTTGTCGATGCAAAAGCTGCCATGCTTTCACATTTGGCCAGCCTGAACTCTTGCCCAGTGATTATCATATGCCACTGCTGGTTGGCTTGTGTTTGTACCTGCAGCAAAAACCCAGTAAACCCCATTCCCACTTCTGCCTTGAAATGCAGCCGCAGTCTTAATGCCAAATGGTACCAAACACTCCCTGTTCATCTCTTCTCATTATTGTTAGATAACCAAAATCTTACTGTAAGAAATGCTTTTCAGAAACTTACAGAAAAGAAAAATGCCAACACTTTCTACAAGAAATACTCAGTTAAAAGGAGGTGGTCCTGATTACAACTGGGGGACACAGGAAGGAGATGCTGTGCTAGCACTGCACCTCCTGCCTCTGTCAGCATGTGCTCCTGCTCAACGCAGAAGACAGAACATGCCAGGAGCTTGGCTTTGGCTTGGAGGCTGCAAGCTGCTCCTCTGTGTCTGTGCTCTTCTCACAAATCAAAGCCTGCTAAAACTCCAGCAGGCTTCCATTTTTTTTTTTTTTTTCAGGAGAAATGCTAAATCATTTCCCAGAACCCAAAGTCAAGTCTTGGGAAATGTAATGATTTGAGGTCAAGAGTTGACATTGTTCCCAACTCAGTATTATTACTAATTTAATGTTCTTTGTAATACTCATTATTGTTATGTGGCAACATGGTTTGTGCCAAGGGAGCCTTTAGCTCCAATTATTCTGGACACAGCATATTCAGCTTCTGATTTTGAACCAGAAGAGCAGCACAGATCACAGAGCACCCTCTGCCACAGTCCAGACGCCCTGCAGCACTGGGACTGTGGTGCTGTGACTGCTGGTGTAGCTGTAGTGGGATATAGCAAGCTCTCTGCTGAGCACAGCACCTACCTCTGAGTTAGAGCTTTTCTGGGGTGGCCAGCAAGGGCAAGGGAAACACTGGGAGCAGAATCAAGACACAGAAGGACCGAGCCCAGACTCTGGGCACAGTGGCTTCCCATTTTCTCCTTTTCTTCATCAAAGAAGTTGGCTTTCATGCAGAATGCTCTCATTGGTCAGGGGTAGCTCATGGTGTGCCAGAGAGCACTCAGGGGAAGAGATTTGTTAATTATTCCTATTCTCAATTTTTTTGCTGAACTTTTTCTTGGCTTCTTTTTTCTGAGTTGCTGCCATTATTAATAAGCATTTGTTTGGATTTTTTGTCCTCTCCAGCCTCCTGATATCCTAGGTCATGAGGATTTATATCTCATTTTAGTGTATATCTCCCACTCTCCCACAGCCTCTCAGAAATCCAGAGTTATCTAGCAAAGTTCTCTATCTGCCCACACAAGGGAATTGCAATGGGCCAAGCCATGTTTGAAGCAGTAGAGCAATGCAGGCAGTTTGAGTTTAGTGTACCTCAGACCGTGTGCTAACACCTAAACAAACTGCTAATTCATCAAAGCAAAGAGTCCACAGAGATGCCAGACCCAATCTCTACACGCTGGGAGACCTCCTATGAGGTGAGGCTTTTTTCCTACCATTTTTGCTATCTGGGTTAAGTACTGAATGGAGACACCATGAATCTGAGGGCTCCCACTTGGCTTGCGTGGGAAATCACAGCCCACAGAAGAGCTGGGCCACCCAGAGCCTCACCTTGAGGCTTTACTTTGCTGCTCACATCCATAGTCCTATCTGCAGACCTCTGTGAGACACCCACCACCCAATATGTGCTCCTGCAGCATCCTGATGGTGGTCAAATTCTGCTCCTAATGAGGAGCTGAGGGAGAACAAAATTTGTCTCCAGTAAAATAGCCAAGGCAGGAGCAGAACCTCCCCAGAGGACTCAATCCATGTGCCTCAGCATCATCAGGCATCCCTATAGGACAGGGAGTGATTAGGAACCCAAGAGACTCAGGGGAATGGCAGTGACAGAGCAGGCAGAAGACCTCAGGATATCTCACCTGGCATGAGAGAGATGCTTTAAGCAAGCATAAAACCATATGTAGATACAGCTGTGCAGTCATTTCCAAATGAGAATCTGATTTCCCTAAATTACTGACACCTGAAAACTATCTAGTAAATCATCATTTCCTATTGTTAGTGAGAATCTTTCAAACAGAGAAGGAGAAAATTATATATATATATATTGGGAAAAAACAGTGAGAATGGACTGTAATACCCTCATTTTTTTCTTCTTGCTTCAAATCTGAGCAGCATAATCTTGAACTGTTGCTGCTGAAAGAGCAACCAGCTGCTGCTGTCTAGAGTTTTGTTTTCATAATACAGTTCCAAAGCCAAATCCTTCTTTAAGGCCTGGAGTTTGCAAAGTTCTCTGCTACAGCTAACAGCAACTGAGAAGATAAACAAAGTCCCTGGGAGCTTCTCTCGGCACTTTCAAATTCTTTGGCTTTCCCAGCATCTTTTCATAGAGAAGGTGAATGAAGCAAACCCAAACCTGAGCTCTCTGCTCCCTTGTGATTTGCTTTATCAGAGCTGGAAAGCCTCAAGGTCCCTTGGTAGGGGCAAGCAGCTGACACTTTGGAGAGTGAGTGTTTCTTCAGGTTTTCTGCTCTGAACTTGGGTGTCAAAGCGAGGCACCGTGGCTTCTAGATCAGCCATATGCTCCAGTCACAGAAAGTCTCTTCCTCACTTTGCAGCAACCTCAATAAGAAATTCTGCTTTGAACACACCAAGGATCCTAACCCCAGGGCTGAATTTTCAATTTGTGCTGAACAGCTGATGCAGTGGATATGGGGCTGCTGTACAAAGACAGAAGGGAATTTCTAGAGGATTTTTTTCAGTGCTCTGGGAAAAGGCAAATCCTAAGAGCTGTGGGACATCCCTGGCTAGGAAAAAGCAGTCACAAAAGGGCAAGCATGGCAATGCAGAAATGTGCCAGCTTGGCACAGTGACCCTGGCAGGGTGTAAGTCACAGGGGCTGTCCGGGGCCATACCGGGTCCAGGCTCTGAAATGGTGTTTGTTCTGCGAAGCCAAACATTGAAAAAACATTGAGTGAATCATAATCCAATTACTTTGCTGTGGTTTGGGAGAAAACCACTTCCTTTAAACAGAGACAAAGAGGAGAGGGCAGAAGTGCAATGGTGGACCAGAATCCAGTGCTAGATCTGGGTTTAGGATGCTCTGGTGCCCAAAACCTACATCTGGATTTTGGGAAAGGTGTTGGAAGGTGGAGGGGTAGGAAGGAGGTGAATGGTTTACAGTAGTCACTGCATAAGCCTGTGCCCTGAAATTTAGATGAAAAGCAGCACAAATCACACCCAGCTGTCACAATGGAATTACCAGGCATATATCTATCCTTGCAGTGCCCAGCCCTGGGATGTGCCTGGAGCTGCTATCCGGCCAGCGGTCCGATTTATTCCCCATTCTGATAATTTCAAGGTGGAGCTGAAACCTGTCCCCGTGCCCGGCAAGCCACCCTTCAGCACACGCCCCTCGTTCCCCCCTCTCGGACCCAGCAGAGAGCCCCCCAGCTCCCCAGCAAGCGAGCCCGGAGCGGGGCAGCGGCTCGGGAGAAGCGGGAGACGCCGGCCCGAGGGGAAGGGGCAGGAGCCGAGACTGACGGACTTACTGTGCGGCGGCTCCGGGCGGCGGGGCTGGACCGGCCAGCGGCACTGTCACTGTCACCGCACTGTCAAAGGCTCTGTGCCCGGGGCGGGGGCTGCCCGGCTATAAGGGGAGGAAAGCGGGGGCGGGACCCGGCTGCTGGGAAACTCCAATTGCACCTCCCCCCGAGAGCGGGGAACCGAGAAATCCCCTCCGGGGGGAAGGCAGCCGGCAGCGGAGTGCCGGTCCCAAGGGTCGGTCCCTGCGCAGGAGCTGAGCCCAGGCGCCCTGCCCCTGCCCCTGGGCTCACTGCCCCAGGGCTTGGCTCTGTGATGTGTCCCATTGCGAGTTTGGAAACGCGCCGTCAGGGAGAGAACAGGTGCCTCCACAAATGCCATGTTCTGCACCTGGGGTGATCACCTCGGAGTGTGCAAACAGCCTGGGAAATGAGGAAAGGGACCTGAGGCTCTTGGTCGACAGCAAGCCGGACATGAGCCAGCAGTGCGCTGGCAGCCAGGAGGGGCACCCGTGTCCTGGGGGGATCAGGCACAGCATCACCAGCCGGGCAAAAGAGTGGATTGTCCTGCTTTGCTCTGGACTGGGGTGGCCTCACCTCGAGTGCTGGGGGTGAAAGAAAGAAAGGCATAAAGCTATTAGAAATATAAGAAAGGCATAAAGCTGTTAGAGAGTGTCAGAAGGAGAGCAACAAAGATGGTGAAGGTCTAGAGGGGAAACCATACAAAGAGCAATTGAGGTCACTAGACTTGTTCATCCTGGAGGAGACAAGACTTAGGGAGACCTCATCACAGCCTACAGCCTCCTCACAAAGGGAAAGACATAAGGCAGGCACTGATCTCTTCCCAGTGGTCACCAGTGACAGGACCAAAGGGAATGGCCTGAAGCTGTGTCAGGAGAGGTTTAGGTTGGATATCAGGAAAAGGTTCTTCACCCAGAGGGTGGTTGGGCACTGAAACAGGCTCCCCAGGGAAGTGGTCATGCCATCAAGCCTGCCAGAGTTCAAGAAGCATTTGAACAATGCTCTCAGACACATGGTGTGGCTTTTAAGATTGTCCAGTGTAGAAATGGGTGTTGGACTTCATAATCCCTGTAGATCCTTTCCAATTCCATTATTCTTTCTGAGCAGGGCACTGCCACCAGCAGGCTTCTGGGGATGAGGTGCATACCTGAAAGCACAGCCACCTGTATCTGGGTCCTGCATCGTGCCTTCCCCAGAGCAGGGCTCACGGAACTCCCAGGAGATATGAAAACTCTCCAGCACCTTCAGAGTGGGGATTGACTCCCTGCCCAGAAACTGAAAAAGACAGGCTTCCTTCCTTACCCCAATGCCTCTGAAAATCTGTATTCCACTTGTGGTGGAAGACCTTCTTAAGCCTTTCAGTACTTGAAGCGGACCTATAAGAAAAATGGGGACAAAGGTTTTAGCAGGGCCTGTTGCCATAGGACAAAGGGTAATGGTTTGGAGCTGAAGAATGGTCGATTTAGATCTTAGGAAAGGAAGACATTTTATGATGAAGGTGGTAAAACACTGGAACAGGTTCCCAGACAGGTGAGAGTTTCTCCTTCACTGAATACATTCAAGGTCAAGTTGGACAGGACTCTGAGCAACCTGATGTAGCTGAAGATGTCCCTGCTCATTGCAGGGAGGTTGGACTAGATGACCTTTAAAGGTCTCTTGTAACCCAAACTATTCCATGATTCTATGACTTGTTTTCCTTATTTCTGTTCCTGATTTCTAGTCACTGGCATCCCTGGCCATGGAGTGTGGTGAGTCTGCTACCTGGAGAAGCATGCTGCCACAGCAGGAGCTGGCTGGAGGGCAGCCAGGGGATGCCTGGGTGACAGCAATGGCTGTGGGGGGCCTTTGCAGAGGGTCTGTGAAGGCTGTGAGAGCTGTGCTGTCCCTTGCTTTGATAGCTTCAATGGGAAGCATCTTCTGCACACATCTGGATGAGATCTGGGTGGAAGCAGTTGCCCTGCAGGCAGAAAGTCAAAATATTGTGATCCTGCAGAGCCTACCTCTTCCCCCTTTCCTGGGAAGCTGCTGTGGGGTGGGGAGTGAGGCAGGTAGAAACTCCAAGTGTCTGGTTACTGCACTTGGGGCAATTTCTGTTTTACATCTGATAGCTTTGGTCGAATGCAGAATGTAAAAAAGGGGTCCAAGGATTTAAAGCTGAGTATTAATGATGAGCTTACCTGGTGCTCCTAATGCCCACACTCAGCACCTGGCCACACAGCTTTTGGAGGGGCTATTCAGGTCCTGTGTGGGGACACCTCCCAGCAGCAGATATGGTCTGGGGCCATAGTTTGTGCCGGAAGAAGGTGCCCAGTTGAGCTGGCACAGTGCTGGAGAACAGATGCCTCTCCTGGTCTGTGCTTTTTGGCAGGCATCCTATCTGCTGGCACTGCCACTTTCCTCTCTGGCACTCTTTTTCCAAGAAGTCCATTGCAGCAGGGAAAAACCTCACCCTCAGCAATGCCTGCCAAGACAGGAAGCAGAAGCAGAGGGGACGCCCTGATGGGCAAACCCATGATCTTGAAAACACTGATTCATGTCATGCCAGCCTTTGGCTGTGCTGGGTGGAGGGTTCCCCTCTGGGATTGCCCCTTGACAACCAGTGATCAGAAATACCCATGGTCATGGGCTGGAAATTCTGGGTGCCACATGAGCCTGAATATCATTGGAAACAGTGCAAGATTTTGCCCTGGAGTGCTGAAACTTCCTCTGTATTTCATCACCTCCTCCAATGCCAGTGGGAGAGGGAGAGGAGGCAAAGTTTGAAATCTGCAGTTAGAGCTAGTTTAAGCACAGCTGGAAGTGAGCTTGATGGTGCATCCAATGACCCTTTCATGCAGGAGGTGAAGGGATATGGCTCCTGGGAGGAACCAGGGTGAGTGGTGTGGTCCAAGGGTTATGCAGACAGACAGACAGACAGACAGAGACACACTCACACAGAGCTCTGGGCATGGCTGGGAAGGCAGTGTTTGTGACTGACTGAAAGCAGAGGATGCTGTTCTGGATGCAGGGGAGGAACCTGGGGCTGGTTCCTCACATCCTCAATTATGTGATCCCTGAAGGATGCAGGGGTGTCTGTCACAGATGTGCTGGGAATCTGGGAAGTGGCTCAGTGACACATCTCAGACCCACTGAAACCTCTCTTTAAATATTCAGAGGGTGTTTGGACTTGGCTCAGACAAATGTCTCATCCCCAGCTTAGCCACTGGAGGCCCTGACTGTAGGAGACTCTTGCAGTTAGGGATGGAGGAAGTCCAAGGGAGTCTGATGCTCAGTGGTGTACATCTGCAGCAAATGTAGCTGCAGATTTGTGGGCATCCTAGGTTGTTTTCTTGAATAAATGTTTGTATAGAATGATTTATGCGGGATCCAAATTAGGTTCATGTAATGGGATCTGTTGCTGGGCCTCATCTGTATCTGTTTTACATTAATTTCAAGGGGGTCAGGGCACTTCTGCCAGCAGAGAGCAGAAGAAGAAGCATCTTGTAATTAGTTTTTAAATTAAAACCGTAGAGTTTGGGTGTCATCCCCTAGCTGCCCTTGTTTACCCAAACCAAATGTATCACAGCACTTTGACCTCCTGCTGTTACACCAGCATGACGTTGCTTATCTATGTTACCTGATTCCTGAAACAGGTGTCTTGTACTTACTTAAATAACATTGGGTAGTGGGTAACCATGTTAAACCAGGCTGCACATATTCCAGTGCTGCACAGGAACTTTTCTGTGCTCTGTAACTACTCAGTGTACAGCACAGGACTACATTGATATGCTGTGTTTATAGTTTATGCTGTCTTAGAAGTTAACCGAAGTCTGCAATCCCTGGAATCCAAGGGTTTATGCCTGACTTCTCTAATACACAGGATATATTTCTCACCTGAAACTTACACTTAAAAGCAAGACATGCTTCCGAGATTTGTAACTTTATTTTGCAGCTGCTTCCTTAAATTTGAACAGTGACTTGCATGGGATTGTTTCTGACTTCTCAGCTGAGCATCAAAGTCAATGTTATTGCTAGGCCTAATATCCAAATTTAGATAAGCAGAAGTCTGCAAATGTGGTGTGTCTCTACTAAAAAAAGTTGTGAATTCTTTGCATTAAACAATGAAAGATGTACCTGTAAAAATGAATATATTATCAACAAGAAGCATTTATAAGGAGATTATTTTTGAAGTGTGGTTTTAATTTCTTCTTTCAGGGTGCTGAAAAGCTGTTATCCTCATTGTTAGCTAAAGGTGTGTCAAGAAGCAGATTGTCATGAGGGTAAAGATGTTCTTCCTGGAGTCCATGAATTCAATATTATTCATTGAATGGTATTTGAGATTTTTGTTCAAACTTGTTTTCATTACGTTTATTACCAGACAGGGAAGACAGTAATTTTCCTGTGCAATTTTCTATGAGTTTAACTCATTTGCACTGAGCAATTCCAGCTGTGCATGTTTCAAAGTAGAAAAGCAGCAGGTCTGGGTGCAGATGGCTGGTAGCAGCTTTCTGAGCAAGCAGGCACTCCTCGCCACCTTCTGCTGGTGGCTATCTCCTGGAGCTGGTGGGGTATACAAAGCCCAAGTGGAGGGGCCTGAGTTGCTGCTTGGAAGAGTCAGTAAATCCTCTCAGTGTGGGGTTGGACTGGAAAATCAGGGTCAGGATCCAGCAGCTTTTCCATGTGGGATGGGGTGTGCAGCAGCTTGGGGAGGGAAATAGGGAAGGATGTCCCTAGGGTGGCTGACCTTCCTGCAGTGCTGGGGGAGGCATGTGAAGCAGCATGTGGTGAGGGTTGCATGTGCTGTGACATGAGCTGCTTGTAGGTGATTGCTTTTCATCCTCCTGTGCTGGGAAATAGCTCTTTTATTTCTGTGCACTGTGGGATAATTTTATAGAGTGGGATAATTTTATAGAAGTGGTGTCACATGCAAAAAGGGGTAGCAGAAGAGGATTTGGGGTCCTCATTAGAATGTGAGGTAAAAGACCAAGAAATCACACCTGCCACATTTCTCTGGCTTTTTCCAAAACTTCATAAAGTTTGAGGTCAGCGAAAGAATGAAAGTTTGAGCTCTGAAGTCTGGCTCAGCTCTGCAGACCAGAGCAATGTCAGCTAGGTCATGAAGGGGCCCAGTTCTTCTCCCTGAGTACAGGGACATGACAGGTCAGTAAGCCATGGAGGAACTTGCTGGCTCCAAAGGCACTGTCACTGCTCAGCAGCTGGGGCAGAGCAGACAGTAAGTGATTGGAGGTCTGGATCCAGCTTTCAAGACTTTTGTGCATTTTAACTCTGATGACTTGGGTCAGCTTACAACATATTTCCACTGATTGAGGTGTCTTCCTCTCCCCTGTTTATGATGACAACAAGTAATAAAAAAGATTTATTTTTCTCCATTAGCAACCAGTCTGAGAAGAGCTATGTGTATATACCCAAATGCTGTCCTTACAGCATAGGGACAGGAGCAGAGCCTGGGCAATGGGGCTCTGAGTTCAGCAGCAGATTGTGTCACACAGTGCTTACCATTGAGGGAAAAGTTCCCATGACAGGTCATGCTTTGTGTAAGAGACATAACCAAGGAGTAGTGGGCAAAGATTGGATACCCAGGACTTTCCAGACAATAGCAGAAATCACTAGGATGAAGTTTCACTTTCTCTTCCAGTTTCTGTATGTGTCAGTGACGACAGAACCTTCTAGACTGCAGCTAACTGGACTTCTCTAGGTGCCCTAGAGGAAGGCAGGTTAGTGGAGAGCACCTCCTGGGTCCAAGTCTGAAACCTTTCAGTCTGAGGAGACTGTTGTTTTTAGCCAATCTGAGACACCTTGGGAGACCACAGGATACAACCTCTCATTTTTCCTCTTTATTTAGTGAACTACTTCCCTGCTCCAGCTTTGTTTTCATTTGTGCTTCACAACCCTTGATAATTATGCATGTGCTAAGCTATATGCTTTTAAGTACAGCATTCTTTGTCTTTCAAAATTATCACAGAAGCACACCAAGGGATGGATCTCTGCTCTCTCTGAAGCCTGCTTTTGGCCTTCTCCAAAGAATTCCATGTGCAGGCTATGTTTTCTGGTAGGTGGGGAGCAGAATTTTCACTCACACCTATGGAAGCTCAGTCTGAGGTTAAAGGGAACCATCAAGTTGGCCAATTCTAGTGTTATCTTGCTACTTGAAAGCAACATGTAAACCCAAGATCTTGAAGCCAAGCAATATGGAATATTTTTTAAGTCGTAAAGCACTAACCTAGCCTAACGTTCTTAGATCCAAAAAGATTCCTTCCTCCTGCAAAATGACATACTTTCCAGCATGGACCCTATTGCTGCAGGTAGAATCCTGTCCTTGTGCTGAGAAGATTGATCTGCTCATGATTTTTTCAAATCCAGGTATGAAAGCCAAGCAGAACCATGTTCAGCAGAAACATACATGGCAGCAGTTTATCTTCATCCTTTTGTCATAGTTTTGCCTCTGTTGTCTTCCTCTCCAAGTGGTGAAACCCCATTTTTTTCGTAGGTCTTCTTGAAAGGAGGTTGGTGTTAGAGATCTGACCTGCAGTAAAACTGTGATTTGTTGACTTCAACAGTGTGAACCCCTCTAATGAACTTTTCTACTAGTGGTACTAGCCTCACTTGATGATAGTTTTGTCCTCTCTGGTCATATCTGCACCAAGCTAACTCTAGAGAACTTTGATGATTTTGGTTTCTTCTGGCATTAGAGATACTACATGACTGAGTAATGAGCTGGGAGTTCAAACCTGACAGGAATGTCCTAAATCTTCATCAAAGGATGGGCTTGTATTCAAGCATGGGTCTGCTTTCCCATCCTGGTATTTTTGCTTGAGGAGTGGTCTTAGCTGAGGCTGCTAACATCTTTGCTGTGATATTTTGGTGAAGAAGGCATCCATCCCTGAGGCTGCCCTGGCACCCTCCCCTGGCATTTGAGCAAGGGAGGTGTGCATTTCTGTGGTTGCTCTGACATGGAGAGAGAGGAAGGATTCATGTCAGATATTTCTGGCTGGGGGCAGCTGTCCCTGACATGTTCACAGTGGGCAGGAGACATCACGTGCTGGAAGGGAAGTCCCCTAGACCTGGCAGCCCTGGCTGTTCCCAGTTTGCTATCCCTGACCTTCAGCCAGGCATCTTCATAGCCTGGGAAAAGTCACCCTCCCCCATGGTCAGAAGGAGTGATATTGTCCCTGTGTTTGGTGCTGCTTGCAGTCTGATGGGCATCCTCCACATCTGGCATGTGATGACTTGAGGAGGAACAACAGGTGCTGAGGGACGGGTGCAGTTTTTTCCTTTTCACCTGAGGGAAACCAGAAGTGTTCTTCTTGTGTGAAAATTCAGTCATCTAAGCACAATTCAACCCAGAAGTGTGGGAACTCATGCTTCCTTCTGTCCCACTCCTGTTGGGAAATGGAGGGCATGTTGTGGGGTCACAGCACCAGGCTTGGGGTCCAGAGCAGATCTGGCAGGGCTCTTGGCAGTGGCCATTGTGGGGGATTCACCTGTAGCACAGATGTTCTGAAAAACATGGCTGCTTTGGAGATGGTTCGGGGATCCTCTGACTGAAAAGCAGCATTATTTTTAGCATCCCATTTTAAAGGTACTCCAGTGTCCCGTAGTCTTTTATTTAAACCAGCTTACTCTTGTTTCTTTCTATAAACACTGCTTATCTGTTTACAGCTTTCTAATGCCTTTGTGGTTCAGCATGAAGACACAAGGGGCTGGCTCTGTGAAGCCAGAAAAATTTGTATGTGTGCTTCCCAGGTGCAAGTTGCTTTTCTTACAGTGCCCCTGCATTAAATAGGGATCTCCAAGTTGGGGATGCTTTTTACTTGTATGTCCTCAGAGGCTAACATAGCCATGGGCTGAGGGAAGGCAAATGGGAACTGCCTCATCAGTTAAGCTACAAGAAGTGGTGCAAAGAGCCATATCCAGAGCAGCATCAGACACCTGTGCTGTCTGCAATGTGGCTCAGTGCTCCAGATGTGATAGCACAGCTGTGCTGCACAGCACAAGGCTGGGTGTCCTGACAGAGCTGCTCTGTCAGCTGAGCCCAGGAGCTGCCAAAACTACCCTATGTGGTTTCCTGACACCCAGCTGTGTCAGCAGGTGCCAGCAGCTCCCGTGGTGGGAGAGGAATGTGCTCATCCATATTTAAGAGCTGGGGCTGGCCCATGCCTGTCCTCACTAGTGCTCAGCTGGTGGATCCTGTCCGGTCACCCACTGCTGTATCCAGACTGGCTCAGGGCTTGTGTGCAAGGGATGAGAGGCCTAATTTCAGACCAGGGAATGCAGCACTGGAAAGGTCATTGGATGGGACCAAATCCCAACTGGTCCTCATAATGGCAGCAGCATCGTGTTTAGGCCTAGTGGAACTAATCATGAGCTCTTTTCACTGCAGTTCTTTTACCCCAACCCAGGTACCTCCCCTGCCCCAAGGCTCTCTCCCTTGGGGCTTCTCCTTTTGCCCAGCAGAAAAGGCTGTCTATGAACTCTCCATCATAGGATGGTGGAAAGTACTGGGGGAAGCACCCAGGAAACTGCAAAAACAGTATTTCTGTTTGAGGTCTTGACAGTGAAACACCAAGAAGTTCTTCTGTTTTGAACTTCCCTGTGAGTCCTCAAGGTTTGCCCCTTCCTGTTCCTGGCCTCTCTCCTATGGCATTATTCTCATGTGCCCAAGCAAACTTGCTTGATAAGTGGTGCAGCGGGAAGTTTTCAGGGGAAATCCAAGTAGCCATGAGGACAGTCTGTTTTTCAAGCCCTCTGACTCAGCAAAGAGCTTATTGCTTATATTTCACTGTTGAAATCAACAGAGTTGTTGCTGCCAAGTTTACTGACAGTAGAGAACAGCCTTTCTCTTCATTCTTTCTTTATAAATTGGGACATATTTCTGAATGAGATTTACAGTTCTCCTGGTGACTGAAATTCCCACTGATCATGCAATTAAATATTCCTTTTCTCAAAAAAACATCTGAGGAATCTTGTTGGATCTTCAGGGCAATAACCTTTTCTTTTGCCTTCCCTGCATTGCACAATCTGCACCATAGGGCTGGGTAAGGTGCTTTGCTCCTAGGATTTTTCCCAATAACACATTGGCCAGAAATGATTTCTTCCTAAACCACTTCCTAAATGGATGAGGTTGTCATAATTATTTTGAACATCACCTTCAAAGAAATGAGAAAAATATCTTAAGTAAATAAATGGATATGAAGTCAAATGCTGTGATGTAAACACAATAATTTGGAAGCAGGATGTAAAGATAAGCTCTGTGTGTGTGTGTTCTTAACTCCTCCAGGCTTCTCTCTACCTTCATCAGAAAGAAGCTGCTTCGATCATCAGAGGTTGAAGGGGCAAATTATATATATTTTTTAACTGAGGAAAATAATATTCCTTTGAGGGTTCTGTTTGGTACACCCCATGCAAGCATTTTCCCAGAATTACAGCTGGAATGGCAACAATACAATTCATTTTTCTTGCTGTGACTAAAACAATGGCATTTAAATCCACACACCAAGGCTGAAGGTCAACTGATTGTGGAGACATAGCAGTTCTTGTTTGCAATAACTTTGGGAAATGGAATAATATTGCTGTGAGTTGTCATGCCTGCCTCCAGGCAGTTTTTTTAACTCAATATTTTCTTCTGCTTTGGATGTTTAATAGAACAAAATTAGACATCCATGAATGTATTCCCACCCTTTTGCAAGGCAAAGAAATCCTATTTTTAAAAAATTAATTAACTTAGGAGACACAACCTTGAGGTGTCTTAGTATTTAATCACTTGCAAAAGGCATTTTGATGGAAATGAGAAATCCCAGACCCAAGGGTCAGGGCCAAAAGCAGAAGAAAATGTGCGTTCAGGTTCAGCCTCCTCCCTGCAGGCAGTGCTGAAATATCACATGTGGAATTCCATGTGGTGCTTCCAAATAACAGCTCCTTCCTGAGCTTGCTGGGAGAACATCTTACCACAGGCAAACCCAGCCTGGCCTTTGGGCTGTTGTTTCTCTCCACATCTGCTCGAAGACAGCGCTCCCATCATTCCCGGAAGAGTCTTTGTTTCAGAAGGTGACTAACAGCTGCTTAGCAAGGCACAGGGTGGATTCAGCCTTGAGATCACTGAGGGAAAGAGGCACCGAGCGCTTTTGCTGGTGCTTTGGAGGCTCAAGGCCCTTTTGTTTCAAGAGCTCTCAAGATGAAAGCATGAGCAATTCATTCCTGCGCTCTAGCTGGGGCTGTGAGAGGAAGATGACGGTCCACGAGTGCATGACGTGCTTTTGGAGACAAAAGCCACCAGACTTTTGGCCTTGTGCTGCCTCATGAATCCCTGATGATTAATTCCATGATTGCCTCTTACCCACTCAATGAGCTTCTATTCATAGCACAGTTCTTTCAGGAAATATTTGCCCCCCAAATTTTGGCAAAAAGTATTGAAAAGTTCTGAGCTCCCTCACTCAGGAAGTGATCACCAGCACTTTGTGCTTTGCTCAGGGTGCTGGACTTATGTGATTCGTTTGATTTTCCCTTCATTTCAGTTCTGAGATTACCCATGATGTGCTTCACCAGGAAGTGCTGTTGGATATGAGCCACCTGGTCTTGTGGAAAGTGTCCCCATTCATGGCAAGTGGGTTGCAATGGGCTGTTCTTTGGCATCCCTTCCAATTCTAACCATTCTGTGATTCTGTAAAAGCCCCTGGTGGTAGGGATGACATGCTGTCCTTAGCAGTCCAGCCCTGCCAGCAGTAGTGGTGGTTTTGCTGCTAACTTGGATTTACTTACTTCAGTAAAAGTTTTTCTATGCCTGACCCCCACAGAAAATTGTGAGGAGCACATTCCTTCCCTTTTGCAGCCACTTTTTAACCAACTGGAAGACAATTATCACATCTGTTTTCTGTACCTCCCCTGGAAGTACTTCCTTAGTCCATAGACAGAAAAAAGTTGAAGGCCACTGCTCTGCACTAACCAATATTAAGCAAAGCTCTCATTCTCTGTGAATGCAGTTTGTGAAATCATTCCTGTTTTCTGGGCTTTCTTCTGAGTCTCAGCCTCTCTTTCCCAGCTGCAGTTTGCCATCCCCTTCCCTGGGGCTGAGTGCAGCCTCCTTTCTGCCTTCTGGCTTGATTTGCTTTTTTCTGCACTTCTGCACTGTTTACACAAAAGCAGTTCTGTCTCTCCTGATGCCAGTCTCCCCACAGTCCTGGGAACTGAGGCATAATCCTGCATCCCCTAGTGAAGCCATGGCATGTCCCCAGTCCTACACTCATTAGGGAGCTCGGGCAATGGGCCTACTTGTGCTGCCAAGCACAATTTCATGCCTGGCCAAACATAAACTATGCCTGGTCAAATGTCTTGGGACTTAGATGCTCACCTTTAATCTGCCATTCACTCTTTCTGCCTTGTTTAGAAAGAGCTACAATCTCTGTGCAGCTTGCAGGAAAGCCTTACACTGACAATTCCAGATTTTCAGGTAGTATGAAGATGGCAAAAATACTACAACAGCCTTTTCCCACAGTTTTCTCTGCCGTACATATTCTTTTCTGGGAAAATGTATTCTAATGGTGTCATATGACACATACATTACAAATACAAATTGAGAGCACTACACTGGAAGACTGTTAGAGGCTATTTGCAGTGCTCTGTATGATAGGGATGAAGGCAGGAAGGCAAAGTTCATGTGCTCAGTGTCCTCAGGGTGGGACTAGAGAATGTTCTAGTAGTTTTTTAAAAGTTAACCCTCTTTTTCTACCCATTAATGTACATTAGCCTTCACCTTTTCCCAATACTTTTTGCTTTAACAGTGACAGCAAATAGTTTAAATCAATGCTCCAGCAACCTGACTGCTCTCTTGCTCAGGTTTTATGGGGAAGGTGGGCCAATCCCAGTAGTAATGTCATGGTGTCTTTAGCAGTATTACATAAAATTGTCCTCAAGGAATGGAAATGCACAGTGATGCTGAGCAGAGCATTCCTCTATCTGCCCAGTACCAAAGAACAAAAATGACTGGCTTTGGGCCAGTAAATCCAACCAAAACAAGATTTCATGGAGAAAGATGAAAAATACAGAAGATAAATGTTTGCTAAACACTGATGCTTGGGAGAACAGTGATATATAACTACTAAAGCAGTGAAGCCTAAAACTAATATAACTTTGCTTTTCAGTCATCCCTGAGATGATAATGCCCTGGCACCTCTTGTCATCCCAGCTGTGTGTGCTGGGGTGGTGTCAGACCATGTCATCCAGCCTGTAAAGTGGATGCAATACATAATTCCTCTTCTTACTGATCATCCTTAATATTTTAAGCCAACTATAATTTCTGAAAGATACCATATGACAGGGAGCTAAATGTTATAGTGCCGCTGCACTAAAAGGCTCTTTTCAGGAATATTTTGACTGATTGATTATGATCCCCAGCTGAGGGACAGCCTCCTGGGAAATGTCTTGTTACTCTTCCTTTCTTACTTCAAGTGAGTCTCTTTTCCATATCTTCCTTCCAGGAAAGAACAACTTCACAGAACAAAATTGGTGAAATGGTGGCACCCGATGGCTGGTCTCAGATGGCAAATGCCAGCTCATGCACCCTGACTGCTGTCACTGGCCTTTGCTTTTTGGCCCAAACCAGAAACAAACAGTATTGTGAAACATCAGGGACCTTTGAAACAAAGGAAACATCTTTCACCACACACACAGCACTGTCTTCTGTACCAGATCTGCCTCCCTCCCCACAAATGCAACATTCCTGAGAATCTAAGTCTGGAGAGAGTTTGGCTTTTTCATTTAGTTTGATGCTTTTGAGACAGCATTATTTACCAGAGATGCATCTGCACATAATAACTTGGGCCATTTGGGGTAAAAGTGAGAAGTGTGTCCTGGAGGGAATGTAACTCTGTGCTGGGATAGGAATAGGGGTGATGGTGGTTTTCTTCACAGAGAAACAACAATGAGAAGGAATGAACAGGGTAATAATTGACTTTCTTGGCACTTTCCTACAAGAGTCACATATTCCACATTTAAAAGCCCTGGGAGGCCTTTCTTCTGGTTTGTTTTGTTTGTTTGTTTGTTTGTTTGGTTGGTTTTTTTTGAATGTGAAATGTGGCTGTAATGAACACTGAGTCTTCCACAGAAAACAGCTGGACAGCAGCAGCTCATTTTGGAAAGCACATCCCTTCCTTTTTCCTTGCTCAGCTGGCTCCAGGGTCTGCTTTTCAGCCCAGAGAGAGCATCCCCCTGCCCAGAGGCACCCCTGCTCCTTACCTACCCTGGAGCCACCTCTCCACTTGCACAGCTGTTGGGGCAGGGTTGAACCATGGCCTTGCCATAACGGGGTTAACCCTAAACTGGTTTGCTCAAGAGCCAGCAGCTGGAGAGGAAGCTGGCTGTGCGCCTGCCACTCACTCACAGGATGCCAGGCTGCAGGATCTGAGTGTCCCAGGAGAGGCTGTGACAAAAGGCAGACCATTGTGCCCAGCTTTCCTCCATGACTTCAAGCAAGTTTGCTTTTATTAGAAAACGGAAACCAAGCACCTTATCTAAACCCAGGGACAGGCAGCTGGGGCCCAAGGAAAGGCAGTTGCTGGGGCCTGAGGAAAGGCATTAAATAATGAGATTGAAAACCTCCGTATACATTTAGATAATGTACTTGGGAAAACACCACAGCTGCCTTGCATGAGGTGCTTGGATGAGAGACGTATATGCGGTAGAGGGAAATTTATGATGCACAAAATCTCTTGCTGAGGCTTTAGTGCCTCAAATCCTGCACTCCAGGAGTGCAGTTTTAGAAGTCTCAGACCTAGCTTGCAAAAGTTGAAATCCTCTTTGTATCTCTCCCACTCAGTCAATCCTTCTAATAATGTAAGTCCCTCAGCACTGATGCCCTTCCGTGCTGCTGGGAGGGGGAATGTAGCTCACAGACCCATGGGTGGGGGGTATCATTACAGAGCTCCCTGCTTGCACCATGTCCCCAGGACATGGGAGGGGAGCTCCAAAGTGTTCATGTGTTCTGCAAACCTAATGAGAACTCAGATGATATTTTACTTCTCCTTCTCCATAGAAAATACAGGGAGTCACCAAGCTGAAGGTTTGTGGGAATTGTCATGAGATGTATGGAAGAATGATGCAGGATAGAAATTTTGCTCAGGATTTCCTGCTTCAGGCTCTCAATTTATACCTGATATTTCAAAGCCCTTTTTAGAAAAACACCTTATCTTGACTGTGGAGGTCTTCCTTAGAAAAATTTTCATTTGATGATTGTGAATTAAAGGTGCACTCTGTGCTTCTTTATCCATTAGAACTTTTCCCTTGACCTGTCACATGCACTTGCTGCTTACCCAGGCTGAAATTTATACTGGTGCAACCCAAAGCAAAGGAAACAAAAGAGACTCACTTCTGATGTCATAAGCTCTGCTGCCAGAAAAAAATAATGTTCAAGGCTATGCCATGTCCACATTTATCATTTTAGTAGGTCATAAACACATCTCTGTAAAGTTTAGATTAAATCCTGTGAAGGGCAACTTAAAGGATAAATTGAATTAAATAAAATCAGATTTCTACAGCTTTAGGTTGCTGAATGCTTCTCTCAGTCTCCCCTGCAGGTGCTGGATGTAACGCTTTGGATCCTTCGTGGAGTTAACTCTGTGGTGATCCATGCCCATCAATGGGATGATGCTGGTTAACACCAGATGAGGATCTCATCTATAGCTCTGTCTGTCCACTTCACATTTGGTTTCATGCTGCAGTCAGACTGTAACAGATTTCTTAAAATGCATTTAAACACAATAAAATGGACTAGAGCATGGTGGCACTTTCCCCAAGTCAAGGAGAACTTGGAACCTCCCTGCACATGGCATATCCAATCCAGATGTGTCTGTACATGTGGAGATGTGATGGCATGAACATCTTCAGTCCAACAGGAGTTTTGCAAGGCAGTCCTTGACTGAGGAAAATCTGCTGAAAGGCCACAGGGGCCATGGGGGCCACCTGGAGGGGAGAGCATTCCATGTGCTGTGTGTCCTGGCCATGGGGTTTGGTTACCCAGTGTTTTCCTCCCCAAGCAGGTTGTGGTTTCTGGCCTTGGGTCACAACGTCATGACCTTGTGTCATGCCAGCTCAGCCAGCTGGTTTGTGGGGGAGGAAATAAAACTTGGGTTTTATCCACATCCCTGCCCAAGCTCTGCCCCTTGGTTGCTCATGGACACTAATTATGAGGGAGGCTCTTGCTCTGCTGCTGTATAATTATGCAGAGCATAATCCAAGGCTTAATATAAGGCTGAGGCCTTAATATAGCTCTGAGTGAATTGCTTTTGGTTGTCTGCTGTTCTTTGAAAATATATTTAATCTTGTACCAAACAGTGGAGCAGCCTCCTAGCAACAGAATCCATATGGAACATGAAGAGGACGGCATGCCTGGCTGGAGCTGCTGCCCAGAAGTTCTTACAGGATGTTGGTGTCTTCATGCATTTCTTGTCTTTGGGTTCTGAGCTTTGGGTTCAAGAAACTACTCCTTTCTCTACAGCAGTCAAAAATTTGCATTTGCATTGGAGCAAGGTGAGTTAGCAGATTTTGGATCATGTGTAGAGGCAGTGTAGGAGGAGGCAGGATGCTGACTTTGGTCCTGTGTTAGAAGCAGCTGCAGATTACTGGAACATCAATTTCAGTGAAGAGTGTGCCACCCTTCCCTCCATCAGAGCTCTCCTGTGTATGGTGCACTTGCCGAAAAATCGCCGCTCTCCTGGCGCGGCCCAGCCCCCGGAGCGCCAGGATGGCCAGGACGTGCTCCTTCCTGCAGAAACCAAACAAGACCTGGCTCAGATCTGGCCAGCAAAACCAGCCCAGAGGTGAGCAACCAACAGCTGTGCTGGAGACAGAGCAAGGCTACAGCAAAGTTCCAGGGTTTGATCCCTCACCACACTGGAGGAGCCACCAGGATGGAAGTCTGCAGCCTCTGGAGGTACCAAACCAGAGAGCAGCAGCTCCTGCCACACCACACTGGTAGGACAGCCTCCTGCTGCTGGTGCTGCAGGGAATTTCCTCCTCTCCACACCCGTGCTGCCCTTTGCGTGTTTTCCAGAGAGGCTGTGGGCCTTTTGTCTAATGATTATTTTGAGATGAGTAATGGAAGTGCTAATATTTAGGAAGCTGATAGGCACTAATTAGATTAAAGCTGGAAAGCCAACTTGAAAACATACCCTGTTCCAGTAATCTCAGTGTATACAAATTCAGCAACATCCCTGAGAGCTCAGGGGAAAAATTAACAGGGATCTGAACAGGAAACAATGCAGGTCCAGCAGGTTCCACCTCATTTTCCGAACTTCATTGTTAAAATAATGTTACTCAATAATGGAAAAGCAGAAATTAAATAAACCAAGAGGACAAGCCTTAAAACCTGGCTTGGGTCTGAGGCTAATGATGAAAAAGTACCACAAATCACAGCCTTGTAAATGGCTTTTCTGACTGGAAAATGGTTTTCAAATGACCGTCATTGATGACTAGCCATCATTTACCTTCCACATCCTTCCCAGAACAGGCACTGCCTCTTTTTCATCTTAATCTGGTCACTGGGATTAAACCTTTATTGGGGTTTATTTATTTGTTTGGTTTTATTTGTTTTTTTGTTTGTAGGGATTTTTTTTTTTTTTTGTAAAATAGGTATGTTCACCTAGGAGATTACTCAGGAACAATTGTTCCTTTGTATGTCCCCGTCTTGAATTCCCCCACACAGATAAACCTGCAGAATATCTGAACCACCCAAGTTAAATCTAGTTATGAAAAATTTTGAACCTCAGTTTTGGGGAGAGGTGAATATATTTAATCTTTTTTTCTCAAAGTTTGAGGGTCCACTTTAGTATTAGCAATTAGTTAAATCTTACAGATTATTTTGATTGTATAAATGTCATCCAGTGCTAAAACTTTTCGTGTTCTTTGGGGCTTTTTTTCTGAAATTACTCTCATGAAATGGAATTTATTGCAATCTACACTACTGATATTCATTCTCAGTGGTTGAAAGAAGAGCTGCAGAAGAGAAGGTAACTTCTGATTTGCAGCTGCTGAGCTATGCATGGAGCTAGTCACTTTCTTTACTTTTCCAGGAGTTTTAAATTTTCCAGATGCAGCCTTGGAACAGAAAATGGAAAGTACAAAAGAAAGAATTTGTAATTTATTCCAAAATTTAATGGTTGTGTTGAGGCCATTTCAGAAATTGCAGCTGAACTGTGTCAATGGCTGCCAGACTTTGAGCTCTGGGCCTGGGAACAGAGGAAAAACTATTTGCTCCAAATCTGGAGCCTGCAAATTGGCAAACAGGGCTGATACTGGTGATGCAGTGAGATGCAAACTGGAGCTTCACTGTGAAATAAGGTTCATTTAGACCAATAAAATAGAATTCAGTGATAGGATGCATGGGAATGGTTCAAAACTCTGTCAGGGGAGCTCTAGACTTCACGTTATAAAGCATTTTTTAATGAGATGCTGAAGCAGGCTTCCTAGAGAGGTAGTTCATGTCCCAAGCCTGTTAGTGCTCAAGAGGCATTTGGATAATTTACATTAACAGACCTTTAATAATTTACATTAACTTTTGGTCAGGCCTGAAGTGATCAGGAAGTTGGACTGGATTATCACTGTAAATCCCTTCCTAATAGCCTGAAATAGTTCCATTCCATTCCATTCCATTCCATTCCATTCCATTCCATTCCAAAATAAAAAGGCTTTGAAGGTAAGTTGTGTGCATTATATGATACAGCACACAGGGGGGGAAAAAGAAAAGGAATGCAGCCATAAAGAGAGAAAAATGACCTAAGATTCCCACTGTTGCTGGCATTCTGATCCCTAATGTGTGGCCACCAACAAAGAGAAGCTGAAGAGCTTGGCCAGGCACAGGAAGAGCTGGTGCTGTATGGGATGGAGCCAGCAGTTCTGGCATCTGCTACTTCATGTACCTGATATCTGGATAGTCCAGGCATAGCTCCTTGACATATGCCTTGATTTTGTCTTTTTTCTTCTCCCCAATGATACTGGCAATGTGATCTATGACGGGGAGGAGCCAGTCAGCATGGGAGCCCTGTGGACAAAGAATCACATGGGGACATCAGGAACAGCAGCACCTGCTAAATGCCTTTTTCCCTGCGGGGAGAGCAGGGCAGTGGGATGTACTGGAGTGAGCCAGGACTGGTGCAAGCAGGACAGACTGCCTCAGGCAGGCAGCAGGGTGCTGGGTGGCAATGGCAAGACACCCCTGGGAGTTCTGTCAGGCCTGATTCTGCACTTCTCGATGCCCACGAGACCCAAGCAAGCCAGACCCTGAGCAGGGCATTGTGGCTGTGGTCCAGCATAGTAGCAGATGCCAGAGACTTCACCTCCTACTGCCTGATAGTTTCATGTGCCTCATTCTAAGATGGGATTTAGTGCCCTGGATGCCTGACTTTCCACAAAATCCAATTAATTCAACTTTGACTTCCCTGAAAATCCCAGGCTGTTGCTGTGAGAGATGGAAATGTTAAAGGTTAATGACTCAGCCAACTGCAATCATTGTTTTTGACCAACACACCCCTAAACTACAACAATCAAGTCTTGTTGCTGGACCTACAGGTAATGATACCTTTCCTCTCTGCTATCTGCTTTTATCCTTTCTTCCTTTTCCTTATCTATTTTCTTAAGTTATATTTTTTTACTTTTATATTGCTGTATTACTGTAGGTAATAACCAAAATGGCTACATACCTCCTTTCCATTGTAATCAAATTGTTTTTAAATAAACCAGCCATATATATATACACACACACATCTGTCTCTCTCTCTACATCTATATATCTCACACCATTCATTCAGTGTTGGTGCCACTCTCATCTGGCCCAAGGGATCTATTAACAGGAACCTCAGTTACCCCACCTTCAGGGTTGGGTTGTAACAGCTGTCCAGTCACAAAACACTCAAACTGCCACCACTTTCTCCTCACACCCTGCTGTACACAGGCTGTGTACCCAGATGGAACTTCTCCTGGGACTCAACTCCATGAGCTGTATCCACAGCAGGGATCTTTTGGTGACAAATTGCATCTCATGGCCTGAGGGAGCAGGCCCAGGAAGAAGCTGCCACAGGATGAGTGTGATCCTACAGCACATGAACCACTCTATGCAAAGCTCCCTGGGAACACATTAAAACACCAGGTGCTGCCATCAGAGAGCTGCTGGCTGAACATGCACAAGCTTCCAATGCAGAGAGGCCACCAGCTGGAAACCCACACCATGAACCTGCAGTAACCACCCTGCTCACTCTCTTTTCAGCACTTCTATATTTCTTGAGGCTTGTCCTCCTCAAGAGCCTGCTGCCTGCTCTCTGTGAAGCCAAGTGGGAAAATTGCACCTCTGGGAGTGGGGCAGCCAGGGGATGCCATGAGATAACTCCTGTACCTGATCAATGAGTGAACTGTGAATGATTGCAGCTTCCAGGCTCATCTTTCTGCTCACTTGCTGACGTGTCTCCCTGTTCATTTTCCATCTGGGTTTGATGATCTGTGTGACATATTCCTTCACCACATATTTATGAACTTCATGTAGAAGCTCCTGTTTAAAAAGATGCAAACCTCATGGAGTTTTTTGTCTGTTCAAGGCCAAGGCAGTGAGAGAGGTTAGGGAAAGCCCCCAGGTGTTTGGCAGCACCTGAGGGCACAGAGGAGGTACAGGAAGGCAGCACACCATCAGCACACACTCACTCATATCTGCAGCCCCCACAGTTATAAAGAGCAACCACTGTTGCAGAGGAGTCTGCAGATCTTACCACAGCCTGAAAATGATGGTGTGGCCCCTCAGCATTCCTGTGCCCAGGTGTGGGACTGGCTGCCTACCTGTCCCAGGGGTTCCCTCATGTGCTGCAGGTGCGCGGAGAACTGCGAGACTGCTGATGCCAGAGAGTCCGGCCTTTCCACTGCCAAAATCCAGTTCTTGGTCAGGATTTTCTTAAGGAGTGGCTGAAAAAAGACAAACTCACTGATGTCACAGGTATATTCAGAGTAGCTGATGGTGCCCTAGCTGAAGGCACCCAGCTATACACCTGATCTCAGGCTTGAACTGAAAGCACAGTGCACCCCCTCTGCATGAAGACACACGAGGAGCAGGCTGGGGCTGGGTTTCTCTCTCCACCCCAGGGAATTCACACCCATGTCTCCCCTTCCTGGGTAGGTGTCCCAGTGCAGAGAGGAGGAGCATCATGCCCTGAGCAGGAGATGTTTTGGCATTAAAGGCTCATTTGGGATACCTAATTTCCTTACTCTGTGCCACCTTCTGATCCACCAACTTTATTTCTTTAGGTAAATAAATTTGTTTCTCCAATGCATTGGGGAAGGTAGAGATGAGATTGTTATTCACAAGCAACTCTCAGGCATGACTAGAACAGTTGGTGGTGGGCAACAATGTATGCCAGTGTTACATGGAAACAAAAATTCACTTGGTATTGAATCTCTTGGAAATTAGCCCAGTAATCCATCACTCTACAGCCTTCTCCATAAGGAAATCAAGCTTTTTGTGTTCACAGTCCTTCCAGTAGGCTGTCTGTATTTCTGCACATCTGCATGAAGTCTTGCTGGGATTTTTCTTCTGCTCTTGGCTTAGATGTGGTGGTGGGGGAATGGCAGCTGGGAGCAATCTCCAGCTTTATGCCTCATGGTTAGGGATGACATGTGAGTGATGGTACTGTTATCCATCTGTCCTGGGCATAAGGTACTCTGAACAAGTATCCTTAACAGGTTATTTTCTTTTGTTGGGTCCCTAGAGCTAATGTATCTTCATATAGAAACAGCAATATCTGCTAAAGACTTCTGGCACCTGGAAGACCCTACCCTACAGGTCAAATGCAAAATATCCTTCCTCTGGCATGTCCCCTTTTCTCTTCCTCACTCTCATGATCTCTGTCTTTAGACTCCTGGCAATCTCCTTCCCAATTATCTCCTCCCTTGCTGTGCTCCCAGCCTGCTGGAGAGCTGTTTAGAAATGCTCTGACTTGGCCTCTCTCAGTTCTCACGCCATTTCAGCTCCCTTGCTCAATATGTTGGCTCAGGGCCTTTCCTCATCTAATGCTTAGGCTCCAAGACAAGTTCTGCAGTCATTGGAAAGTCCCTTTGGCCAGGAGGGCTTGGCTTAGGTTGGAGAAATTCCATGACTCTCCTGGTTTCTGGAAGTTATGTTTGGGGATTTAGAAAGTGAATTAGGATAAGTGAAAAGGGGTGGGACCAAAGGCTTGATTTCCCCCATCTTTTCTATAATACCAGCTGTAGCTAGTAGACCCCAACTGGCTGAGAGCAGAAAGGCTCATCTACAGCACCTGAGAAGTACAAACTTCATTGCAGCACATTGCCTTTTAGACCTCTTAACAGAAGTCAAATTTTATCAGAATTTTATCAATTGATACAAGACTTTAGCCTTCTCATTCTAGAACAATCAGTCTTTTGTCACCATGGGAACAGCCTGGAAAAACTACCCCTACCAGAATGAATTCTGTCCTATCTGAAGAGGTTTCTGACAGACTGTGATGGCAGGTCTATGAATCAGTAAGTCAAAGTTTTGAAAAATCCAAATTATTTGATAGAAGGAAAAGTGTCCCATTGGTGGTGTTCAGCTGGCTTCTCCAGTTCTTCACTTCAGATAAAATTTTCCCCACTGCTTTGCCTGAGAGACTGGAAGCTGCTAAGTATCCTTTTCTTTTGATTGCTATTAAAACTTGAAAAGTATCATTGCTCATAGCAAAAAATTCCCAGGATGCTGGAAGTGTTGCTTTTTAAGGGGGATTTCCACAGGTGTTGAATGCATTTTGGAGGGACAATAATGTCATGTGCTGCAAAATGAGGTTCAGTTGGTGAGACAAGGGAAGAGCAATGACCCTCAGCTGCTGCACATAACCCTTACAATGAGGAAATAATGTGGCCAAGATCCTCTTACCTGTGTTTTTGTTCTTAATTTTGTTAAAAAAATATTTGTGAAGTTCCTTGTCAGAGCTGCCAAAATCTTCTGCAGTTCCTCAGTATTGACTTTAAACGCTGTTTCCAACCCTGACCTACAGAGAGACAGAGATCACCAATGAGTTAATGTTAAAATGTAAACTATTACATGGCCCTAAGCATGTTATCTGGATTGGCATGTTGGACATTATTTTTAAATAAACTTGAGTTTCTACTACTTCCTCTTGGAAACACTGAGCCAAAGTAATGGCTCTTTTTGCACAATCCTGTACACTGAATATTAATCATAGATGAATAACTGTGGTTAAAAACCCCCTCAGATTTCCTCATCAGGTGGGCTAGTGCAGCCATGCATAGGCCAGTTCTTTTTCACTCAAGCAGCATCTCTGCAGAATTATTTCCAGGTACCTGGGAGAGAACTGAGGGCTGTGGGGGAAAAGTAAATATTAAAGCCAGAGAAGGGAAAGCTGCTGATCCTGTGTCCCTCAGAGCCTGTCTGATTCACTCCACACAATGTCTATCAGCAGCAACTGAGATGGTAACTACGGGGATGGAAACCTGTGGAATTTCCTAAGGACAGTGCATACTTCTGCAACATTTCACCTTATGAGAAAGAAAACTTCTGAGAGGCTAATGAAATTCCCAGTGTGTGTACGTGCGCTTTAGGGGCATTGTGACCTTCTAGATTTCTTTTCACTTTCCATCCCTGTCCCATGCCATCCCTTTCCATCCCTGTAACATGCTCAGCGTTGGTGAGGAGGGGAACTGAGGCAGCACCATCACAAAGACAAGCATCACCAGTGATACCTGAGCATCCTTGGATGTGCCACATCCGCTGCTGTAAACACAGAGAACAGCAGGTTCCTGTCACTGCCCAGATTTGTATGTCTGAGGCTGCCCTGGCAGGACTATAAGACACCCAACACCATCCCTGTCATCCCAGGCTGGAGCTCAGGACTGTAACTCCAGTTGAACACCTGAAAACTGGGTCCAGCATCCCAAAAAATCGTGCTGTTAGGACACCTACCTCTGCTCCACAGCTCATCAGCCCAGGGTGCTGAATGTTTAATTTGACTCAGGAATAAACCCATCACCCAAACACTTCCAGCTCCCTGCCCGGGGCTGGCGTCTCCCTTCACCCCCTCTCCATTGCCCAGCAGGGAAGGGGCAGCAATGTCCCGCAGGGGCGGCAGGAGGCAGGGAAAGCCTTTCCTCGGCGAGCTGAGCATTGCTGGAGAGACCGTGCCATCTAGAGCCTCCCTGGCGGTAGTGCTCGCTGCGGCTGGAGCCGCCGGCTCCTGCGAGACACAGCACGAAATCCCCTCCATCCCCCCAATAATATTTGGCATATGCATCCCTGCCGGAGCGGTGCAGCAGCAGGGGCTGGAAATCACACCCCAATCTTTCTGGTAGCAGAGCCCACGCACTAATCCTGTGGTGTTTTGCCGGGTTGACGAACAAAAGCACCACATCTGTATGGCAGGTATGTCCCCAGATGCTGATGAGTCCCTGGACCTCAGCACGGGGCTGATGGACCAGACCCTGGGACATGCACCCACTGGCACCATCCTACTTATGGGGTGAGTGGTAGATTTTGACAGCTTGAGGATACCTGTTCATCAGAGGCACTTTCCAATATGTGGCTTGAGGTAATTAATTCATGCAAAGCCCTGGAAGTTCCAGATGCCAGCAGCAAGGGCAAGCATTTATTTTTGGGTTGAGTGCTTTCATGGAGTTTCCTCAAGCCCAGTGCCAGAGGCACCCTTGAGGCCATGTTTCTGAGTTTATTCTGCTAACCTCCACAACAACAACAACAAAAGGAAAAAAAAACCCCTGAGGATGAAAAAGATGCTCTGAAAATGAGTTCAAAACTCTCACGCAAGCACTGACTCCATCCATATTTCTGTCTCTTCACCCTTGTGGCTTTTATTTGCATCCCTTGGGGGAAATCCTCCCGTGAGATTAGAAGGGCTGGAGGCTGAGCACACACCAGGGCACCTTAAGGAGAGCTTAGTCTTTCCAGGTCCTGCTACTCCCCATACCCCAGAAACACAGCAGTTTGGCTTGGTAGGAGCAGACTTACACCAGGTCATGGAAGTTGTTGATGTAGGCAACAAGATAGGGCACAAAGATGGGGCTGTCCTGGGCAGTGCTCCACGCCATGAACTCCTGCTCAAACCTGTAGGAAAATACACCAGGTAACACTAATGGTGGGGCACTGAGGATGCCTCATTTGTGTACATGGTGGTGTCAGGAGATACCCGTGGCTGGCCCAACCTGTCTCCTCTGTATGCAGACAAGTTTTCTCCAGTTGTCATAACAAGTGTGTGCAGTGGAGGGAGTAGATGGCAGATAATTTTGGGTTTAGGGTGTGCTCGCCTGAGCAGGTACACAGCACTTTTGGAGAGATGCCAGGGATGTTGGGAAGCCAAATCTCTGACTTTTCATCATGCTGAGGGATTAATTGCAGGTGTGGTACACAGGTTTATAAGTCTGAGCTTTCATTTTACTGGCTTTTGGGGCAATATATTATGTGCCTTTTGAGAACACAGGGCTGATTTTGTAAGATAAAATGTATAGGAATAGGGCAGCACACCTACCTTCCCTCCCCTCCAAAACCTCAGTGTGGTTGTTAGGTAGTTATTTTTAGTGTAGCACCAATTTCATGGGGTTGACAGCTGTTTCACAGCCCCATCCATGCTGAAGGGAGGAGGCTGTGTGCTCAGGCAGGCTTTGCCTGCTAGTCCCATTCTTTGTCAGGGTAAAGGAACCTGCTTGAGCTGGCACCAGCCACTTGCATCTCAGGATTGTTTAAGAAAAAGCTTAAGTGTCAGTGTTGCCTTATTCTGAGAGCCCTATCTGCTCCAGCTTTCATTTTACACAGTTTTGGGGAATTTTTTTTAAACAATTAAAAAAGAAAGAAAAAAATTAATTAAAAAAATAGAAAAGAGAACAGAGAAAAAGAAAAGGAGAACAAAGAAAAAAACAAAAACATAATTTCAGCCATTTCCTTTGGGCACTGGGTAAATTTTAAGGGACTCAGGAGGCAGCCCAGCTGTGTGTTTTGCCAGGGTATAGCAGAGAGGGTCTCATCAGCCATTTTTTATGCCCATAGCCATGGGATGCCAGAGCAAACCACTCAGCAGGACTCATCACAGGATACCTAAATTATGTTTTGGGCAAACAGGCTTTTGGTCTGAGGGATCCATAAATACTGCTTGTTTATGACTGAACTGCAAGTGACCAGTATCCAATGTCAAAAGTCCTGGGTGGATGGGATCACTGCAGTGATCCTATCCCTTTCCAGATAGCAGCTACTTCCCAGACCTCTGACATTAGATTTTTGATTTCAGAGTCCTATCTGGGCCTGTTTATGCCTCCCTCCAAGTTGTTTTGCAGCTTGCTATTTACTGGGCTCATTGTGATCTCTAATTCTCCCAGGAGCAGCCTTGTGCTTGCTCAGTGCCAGTGTCTGGTCCAGTGCTTGGACCTTTCCCCTGTTTTGTTACCAGTGTGGGACTCATTTAGAAAGAAAGTGTTGCCCAGATAAGTGATGACCTTGGTATGAATTCAAGGAGCTCTGCCATGCACAACTCAAGCATTTTTGTTTCCAGGCTTCTGCTGATAGCTCCAGATAACTTCACGTGCTCCCCGATGATCTAGTAAAGGGAATGAAGAAACTCCAGTGAGTGGGACAAGCACTGGTGAAACATCCTTCACAAGGATCTCATGCAGCTTTGGCTGGTAAGAACAGTTCATTTAGCAAAGGGGCAAACAGCCAACTTGTTGCCAGGAGGTTTTCATTAATCTCTGGCAGTTTGAAAAATTATAATGCAGAATGGGCCAAGAAGCACCAAATGATTTGTGATGTAATTATCTACCCCAATGGCCTCATGCCCTTCTACTGTCTGAGTGTGAGTTAGAGGCAGTGTTGACTGGAACTCTGGGGTGTCCTGGTGAAATCCATCTCTTTTGGGGGAAATTGCTGGAATTCCCCTAAGCCAAAGCCCAAGGAGAGCTGAGCTGTCCCCGTGTATGACCCCCATGATAAGGATGACTATAAGCCCCATCCCTGAGGGCCCACACAAGCCCCTTTCTCAGGAGTGATACCAGGGCAGCACAGAGGGTCAGGCATCACCCTGAACTCTTGTTTGCAATGGAACTCCTCCAAAATTCCCATTCCCACAACCTCAGCTGCACTTCTGGACTGAGGTGTATTGCAGTCCTACTCTGGTACTTCCCATGGCTTCCTATCCATCTGCTAAATCAGTTCAGACCTGCCTTCCCTGTGATCACATAATGTGTCATATTCCTCTATGGAAAAAAAAAAAAAGTCACACCAGCAGGCAAAACTCTTTGATTTTCTTTCTTTCTCTCTCACTTTCTTTTTCTGTTAGTATTATTTAATTAAGTGACTCAACCAATTGAGTGATGAGAATTAATCCAAACCCCTCCTGCCTTTATTACCCTGTAGTCCCTAAAGCTAGTAGGAGCTTTTGTTTTTTGTACTGTTTAAATTGGAGTGGCTGTCACTGCCTACAGCCTTTCCCTAGCTTCCATAGCCCTGGGACAAAGTTGCTCTTTAAGCCAAAGGTTTTTTTCAAAGAAACCTTTTCTTTCCACCTTTTTTCCAATTCTCTTTCTTCTTCCTAATCAAAGAGGTTTAGGGACTTTAAAATCAGTTGCCTATTATGTTGCTGACACAATTGACAGCAGGTTTAATTTGCAGCTAGAAGGCAAGCGGCAGAGCTAAAAGTTGTAATAAACGGCATTTTCTGCTCTAATGTATTCTGCCAGTGTGTGACTTACATAAATTATCGCAGGAGGCGGTACCTCCACCCCAGAAGGAAAAGATCCAGTTTCCCTGGAGCCACACAGACACCCCCCCCCCCCCCCCCAACTTTCCCCCAGCTAATTAAATACCGTTTGAATATCTAAAGAGAGTGAGGCGTGGTAGAGGTTTTCCTTCTCTTCTAAATGCACTTCCTTCTCCCACTTTTCCGTGACCTCTAGTTTCAGGATGTTTCCAAAATAACTTTTGATTTTCCCCTAAATGTTAAACATAGAAAGGAAACATGCAGCTCAGGATAACGAAGCAAACACAAGTGCAGCACTCGCTGCTTTTTGCTCCATCAGCACGGCGTGGAAAGGGGAGCAGAGTCACAGACCTTGCTCCAGACCTCAGGAGAAATGGGGAGCTGTGCTCTGTGTGTGCAAGGTACTCCCAAATCAAAGGGGAGTTGCTTTCCTGGCAGGGAAACGGTGGGTCAGCTGTTTGTTTGATTGCAAAATCCTCCAGCACATGGAATGCACCAGGTCAGGATTAATGATCAAACCAGTCCTTTCCAGGGTACAGCCAGTCAGGTAAGCAGCAGCACTGCTCAGTCCTGGCTGATAAATCAATCTTGTTGCTGGTGAAACAAAGTGATCTTTCCCCAGCACGGTGGAGCAATACTGATTTCATTCAGCTGAGTACCTTGAGCTCACCTTGAGCTGTGCCCTGATTCAGAATTGATTTGCAAGAAAATGTCTGAGCCCAGCAAAGAGCCAGGAAAGTCTTACACAGAGTGCCAGACAAGGACTGCAGAAAGACAACAGGGAACTGGCTTCATCAGCAGACACAAACCATGAGTGTGTCCTCTGGTGGGGATGCCCAAAGTCTGCCAGTAGCACACCTCAGCTGGGCTGGAGGAGATCCCACACAGGGACAGTTGCTGCTAAAATGCCTTTGCCCCTGACTTTGCAATGTGTACAGTCTGCTGAAGCCCAGTGAGGACCTTTCAGTAAATGATACTTGATTGATTACTTGATTCTGCCATACTGAGTGGAACTGGTGCATTCCTGTTGGCTCTGCTTGGGTCCCCACGGTGGTATTCAGGAATTTTTTGCTTTCAAGTAGAGGCTACTGTGTTGGGCCAGTAGGACTCAGCACGTGGTGGGGCTGGAAACCACAATGTAGTCATCCAAGACCTCTGTCTGGGAGGCTGGGGCTCCTGTTCCTTCCCTGGGGGGCATGTGGGGACTAAGTCAAAACTCTCACCTTTGCAGAAGCGATGTAGTCATTTTTCAGTTTATCCCAATCAGCTGGTGTTAACAGCAAGGACAGATTTTCTGTCTTAACCTCTGGTTTGAGCTGAGGATGGCCCAGAAAGAGTTCACTGGAAAGAATCAAATGAAAAAATTATAATGCCTCAGAGTGTGAATAAACTGATGGAATATTCATGCAGCATGAGCTACATAATTACTAAGCCATGAGAAATATACTTAAAGCTTAAATTGTGCTGCTTGTTTTCAAGGTTTAACAAGAAAATCTTTCCTTTCTATTCAAAATCCTAATTATTCAAACCCAAAATGATCTAAGGTTCCAGCCCACTTCAGAAATCATGAGACTTCTGAGTTGTTTGGACATGAAAAGTGCTATGAGAATTTACTTTTTAAAATAAACAACGTGAAGCTGATTCATTCGACTAGAGGCTTGCAAAATGCCTTTCAGGGTAATTCCTGTAGTAGCGTGTTGCTTTGGAGTTAGCCCATCTCCCTGCCTCCTCTGCAGTGTCATATCACAGCTCATGTCGGCCTGTGATTTGTCACTGCATTATTCTGATCCAGGGGAGGTGGCAGAGCAGGACCTGGAAGGCACTCCCATGCCTGGGACACGAGCCATGTTCCCCTGCAGATGGAAGTGGTGGGTGGATGTGCAGCTACAGAGTCTGACTCCAAAAGGGCTCAGCTGACACAAGACTTTGCTGCTGTCTTTCCTCTGGACTGACATGTAATCAGGCCAGCTGATTAGCACAGAAGCAGGGGAAGGGAGGGAGTGCCTGTGTTCCTCTCTCTGGGGCAGGAAAAATGTTATTAGCCTGCACAATTGAACGTGCTACTCCTGCGACCTGCCACAGACTGAGGCACTGCATTTTGCAGGGCAGTGAAAGTGGAAAAGAGAAAGAAGAAAATTCACGCCCTTGATGAAAGTGGGGCCTAAGTTTTGAGCTGTCTTCTTGTTAATCGAGGAACACGGCTGCAATGTCCTACACACAGCCTGAGTATTTGCTCAGCCACCAAAAAGGGTTCCCATTGCCACACCAGCACTGCACCCACAGTTAGGTTCAGATACAAGTGAGGACTGTAGTGTACAAGGTCAGGCTGCTGCAGAGTGGCTGCTCAGCATTAAATAAGTTCAGCCTGCTGATGTCCTGGAGTCAATACTTCCATGGTCATGGTTCAGATTTCCCAGAAAGGAACATCTCCACACGTGGAGCATTGCACAACCCAGCTGCTGCCAGAACCTGCTGCTCATTCTAAAGGAGAACACAGATTTAAATACGAACTCTCCACCACTGAAAGGACAATTGTGTATTCAAGGGGATTATTCCCACCTCTTTTTTTTTTAATTTTTTTTTATTTGAATTGTAACATCAATCATGAGTTTGTGTCAGTCAATCTCTTCCTTTTTGATTATTTATTCCAAGAGACAATTAAGTTTTTTTGACTAGGAAAATCAAATAGAAACGGCCCAGAACAGCCAGGTGATTGCAAGCAGTACCCAAAACAACTGCAAACTCTCAATAAACCCTTTCAACAGCAATTTAGAGAAATATGACAGGGGCACTTTTCTTTGGTACAGAATCTGGCTGCTGAAGCTCATTTCTTTCCTTGCTCTCCTGCCAGGGTGGGGCCATGCAGGAATTTCCCTTCAGATGAGATCTGCAGGGATTTGTGATGCTGAGGGGGTTACATACATCATTATGATCACCAAATTCTAGGTGGGGTTTTAAGAGCAACTGGATTAAGTTCACAGAAGAAACCTCTTGAGGGCTGTTCAAAACAAAGACCACCTGCAATCGAAATGTTTCTTACCCAAAAGCTGCCCCAGGCTAGAGATGTTCTGGGCAACAGTGTGCTGCTGCTTGCCCTGCTCTGTCACTGCCTCCTTTCTTAGAATTTTGACCCACTGTTTGGCTCAATGCTGATGCTCCTGCCTTCTTCCTTGTTTTATTTGAGGGCTGCCAATGGGTTTGTGTTTCTCCCTTCCTTGAACATCTGGTTCAGGCTATACCTGAAGGCCAGCTACCAGGACAGACACAATTTTGCTTTGACAGAACTGTTTTCACATGCTTATTTTCCAGACCTCTGAACTGCAAGGAGCTATGTCTTAAACCTCTCCCATTCAACCAGCAGACACATCTGAGACAGAGCCTTTGTTTTCATGTGTCTAATTACACCTAATGATGTCTTGACTCCTCTTTTAGAGGACTCTGACCTCATGCATGGGGGTTAACATGGCCCATTTCCAAATGCATCACATTTTTAATTAAGCAGGAAGATCTCCCCCACAGGCCCCTGCCTGTGCCTGGAAAAGTCACTGAACAGCTGTTGGATCTTGCAAAATAAATGCAGAAAGGAGCAGGTTTATCAAATGCAGGGAGGAGCTTCCTGGCATGTAGAAGCAACAAGTGAGAGAGGGAGGGGAAAATGGGTCGATGTAGATCTGTAAAAAGCAGCAAGTGCTTTATCCACAGACCTTTGTCCCCACCTATTAACAGATTTGCTATCTGGTTCCACTGTAGTCATTGCATCTTGCTTACTTGCTTGGAAAACTGAGAATAGCCTGGTGTTTTTGGAGTACCTCACAGCCCCATGGCTCCCTGGAGGAGGCAGAGGCATTGTGGCAAACACAGCAGCTCACCTCTGGTAGGTGTTGGCCACCCAGTCAAGCAAAGTGTAGAGCTCATGGAAATCCAGTGGTCCTTGAGAGAGTTCTTGCAAATGTGAGGCAATGGCATTGTGAAAAGCTTCCACATATGTGTCACACACCTGATACTCCTCTGGATAGCATTTTTTTACTGATGACTTGATTTTCAGTAAATCTTCCCTCAGGTGTTCCTGGAGGAAATGTAAGTGGAGATCAAGCCAAGAAGTTGCTTCTTCCCTTGATGCCATGGGTACCTTCAGGACTCTTTTTCTTGCACTCTCATTGATAGCTTCCCTCCATTGCTCCCTCCACTTTCTGGGCCTCCCAAGCAAATCTGACCCAGGACGAGCAGCACTGTCTGTGCTGGAATGAGCTGCTTCTTCAAGGGCAATTAAAGTCACCATGGAGGTGAGCATGGTATGCTGTAAAGTGGGATCCTCCAGTGTTCCCTCCACTATGGACTTGATTGCATTTGTGATGGAGCTGTAAAGCAAATCCACATCCTTGGATTTCCGTACGAGCTCCTGGGGGTTATCGCTGTATTTCTCAGAATCCCGTTCAGAGATAGTCTCATCTTCCATTAACTTGATACTTGCAAATGCTTCCAAAAGTTGTCTTTTTTGAATAAGTTCATTGATTTCCATTACTGCAGAAACAGGGGAAAGGGGTTAGGACAAAGCAGGCATTAGGCTATTGACAGGTTGGTAACAGGACAAGATGCCTGACAGGGAGGCTTGCAGGGGGCAGTTCAGTGTAGTCAGGTATCAGCAGTGCCTCTGAGACTGCCACTGGGCCTCCCTGATCTCTCCAGCTCCTATTTGACACAGGAGAGGAAAACAGTGGGAAAGCAATTGCTGCAAATTGAGCCACATCCCTAAACAGCTGGTTACAGAGACAGGAAATTTCAAAAAACCTGCTGATGGCTCTGCAGGAAGGCCTCAAGCAATGGCTGGAGGCTGCATAAAACCCTGCCTCTCTGGCTCTGCCCCTCTGCTGGTGTGGAGATGAGGTGGAACTGGCAGCAGCAATGGTTCAGGATATACCTTACCAGCAGGATTTCCTTTAGCATGGGTGTCCTTGTTTCCCTGCAGACCACTGTGCTCAGCACAGCTCTGCTGCTGTGTTTGCCATGGTGGTGTAGCCCAGCTCAGGCATGTCTGGCTGAAAGGGCATTTCAGTGTGCTGCCCAAGAGGGCAGGGAAGGGTGCACAGGGTTCTGGCAGAGGCAGTGGGAGGACAAACCCCTTTGGGTGTCCTGAACTCTTGGGTCAGATCTCTCTCAGTGGTTATGTGTGTCCCAGCCTACTCACAAGCATGTCCTCAGAGATACCAGGGCCTGAGAGCCTCCTGTCTGTAAGCCCACAGTCAGGTGCCAAGCACAGCCTCACACCAGTGATGTTTTTTTCCCAAGTGCTGAGCACTGCTGTCCCTCAGTGGTCTGGGGAGGTTGTGAGCATTGTAGGGGCATCTAAACCTGTGGATTTGTGGTGCTCCTGGTACTCAAGTCTCACATGGGTTTCTCCATGTCCTTTTCTTTTGGCACCCACTGCCAGAACAGGCTGGTGTTGGCTGAGGGGAAGTCACACAATACTGTTCCTCCCAAAGTGGCTGAGGTCTACTGAGTTTCCCACTTGTTTTGCAAAGTCTTTCTCATGCAAGAACCACTGCTTACTTGCCAGTAAGATAAGAAGTATTTGCCATGTGCTGAGAAGATCCAAGAGCACTGTTAGCTTTTGAGAGACCCCAGGAAGCTCTCACCCTCTCCATCTCCCTAACAGATGCTTTGATCCCACTCTGACACTGGGCAAAAGAAAAAAACTAAAGAGAAGGGAAAGAGTATCCCTTGGGCATGTGTGGCCACTGCTTCTGCGACATACACATACAAAATGATACAGAAAAATTGGAGAGCACTCAAAGAAGGACTGGTTCATAGCACATCATTTCTGCCCTTAGGCTTGTCTGCACACAGGCTTTATGCCATATGTACCAAGTAATCTTTGTAGCACAAGAGTATCTACATGAAGACAGAAATATGCCAAATAGCCGAACTATTGATGCATCACAGAAAACGTAGATCTTTGAGTGCCTATATGGTGCTACAGTTGCTTCTGCACTCAGAAAGGAGGGAAATTCTACCAATTAACTTAGTCTCTTCTAGATAAATTAATATAAAACCTGTGTTTACACAAATGCTTGCAGTGAGAGACTAGAGAAATACATTCTGTTCTGTTTATCAAAGTGAGGAAACACTGTTTAATCACCATCTAGGCTAATTGTTCAGGGAGGTGATGTTGGTGCTAAATGGAACTTTAATTCAGCAATACAAGATCAGCCAGCTGGTGGTTGAAGGAAGACAATTGAAAGGCAATTAACTATTATGCAGCTTAATAGTGCACATGGTGGAATCTCCACCACTTGCCATATTATCTCAGGGTGGGACGTGTTTCTGGCAGAGCTGCTCTAGTCCAGGCCAAACACAAGCTACTGGGCAGAGAATGGGCCTTACTCGTGCCATTTCTCAGCTCATTTATTTCAGGAGATCAGAAAGCTTGTGGTAACATTTTCTGCCACTCCTCATCTCTGACCCTTGGAGATCTGACTAGCAAAGTTTATAAGATTGGCTCAGACCCACAATGTGTAAATGTAAAGCAGTAAATCACTTCCCAGCACAGTAGAGCATTACAGCAGTGAGGCAGTGTCAGCCCATGTATCTGATCCCTAGGGTACTGTGGCACCCTATGCAGTACACCGAGAATTTATTTCTAGAAATTTAGGCTGAGGAAAGGCCAAGTCATGTTTCACCTCAGTCTATCTCCAGGTAAATGCATTGTAGCACCTCTGCCTTGAGAGGGTGGAGGACAGCAGTGCTCAAACCATTAGCAAATTCATTGCAGTCTGCTCACACCTGGGGGAAGGTGAGAGCTGTGCTAAAGGGAATTGTTATAATTTTTCTGAGACCTGTCTATAAAATTCTGACAAAACATATGAGAGTAACCAGCCTGAGGAAGATAAAAATCAAATATTTGCAACACTGCTGTTGTGAGGACAGGTGGAAAGTCCATGCAAGAAAGCAAAATATCTGTGGAAGTCTCTTTGCAAGGCAGTCTCTAAGATTAGGAAGCAAAGTGGAGCTTCCAAGCCAAATCATAGTCAAGCCATCTTTCTTTCCCTCTAGGCCTTGCAGCACCCTACAGAGCACAGTTGGAGGACCATCAGTCTGAGAACTGAGGAGCAGAAATTGTCCAGGACAGCAATGAAGGCAATAGGACACTGCCCTTGTAAGTATTGTCAGGCCAGCAGTTCCCAAACTGTGCTCAGCAGCTTCATGACTGATTTGTGTGATGGGCAATATCACACTGACAGGTTGATAGGTTGGCTGCTGATATGGCTAAACTAACAGAGAAGGCCACAGAGCAGCATGTTCAGTGACAGAGCCTTGCCCAGGCTGGGCCAGGTAACACCCAGCCAGTCCATGCAAGGGGTGCCCAGTTCTTTAGGACCTCTCTTGGGCCCAAGCCTTGCACACTGTAAATTAATGTCACATTTATCCTGCCAGGAACATGGGGCTGCTGGTTTTGTGTCTTACCTGAAAGAGGCTTTGCTTCAATAGGCTCACATATTTCACCAGCCTTCTCCACGCTATTGCAGATCGTGGGTTTGTTCTCCTCATAGCTCCTGAGTGTTTGCAGAATTCTTTTTGCATTCCAAGTGCCTGTATCTTCCTTCCCTCTCTCTTTTTTCAGACTTCGTTTTGATTTCCGGATGCTTAACATTGTTTTAATACCTCTTTCAAAGAACCCACTGTCCCTGCTCTGCACATCTGAGCTGCTCAGTTCAGAAGTAACCTCCATCTTTTCTTCCCCTGGGCTGTTCAGTGGAGAGGCTGGTTCTGAGGTCACACTCCTGGTGTCTAACTCCATATATCTATTTATCTGGTCTTTCAACAGGAGGTTTACCAAACTGGTTGATGGCAATCACTGAAATGCATAAAACAGCAGAATTAGAGATGTCATTAACAAGGTATTACTGTGTCTCCAATGTCGGTCCTGGACTGAAAATCTGACCCATTCTTTCCTGTGCCTAAATAAAAGCACAGAGCAAGATGTTGCAGCCTGTAGCTGCTGAAACAATTTCTCTACCCACAGACAGCAGATGCTGGCCTGCACCTGGTGCTCTGGAAAGCTCCACTTAACTCCATAAAACAGTGGCAACTATTTCTCCAGCACTGAGGAATCATGAGATATCAGAGATGTTGAAACCTGTGTAAACATACCATTTCAGTGGGTAAGCAGATATGGTTTTACTTTTCATTCTTCTAAGTGGATTTCCAGCCAGGCAGGAATAATAATCTTCCTGAATCACACTGGGTTGTTTCCACTTTCTGATGTGAATATGGCATCTTTGGGTTTTGTTGCTACTTCTGCCCTGCTCAAACCCTGAGCTGCTGCTGCTGGAGGTGGGCCAGGGGTGAGTGGTTCCCAGCAGGTGGCTGAACTCTGCTCTAGCCCCTTCCACCAAACCACAGCTGTCTCTGCACTCTGAATCGTCATGGTTACAGCACAGGAGGCAGTACAAGGCAGGAAGGGTTCACAACACTCATCCTGCCTCAGAGCACTGCATTCCAGTATGCCAAGGATGGGTATCTCCAGGGTCAAACAAACTCTGCACAAACCACAGGGGATGCTGCAGGAGATTCCAGGTTTTGGCAGAAGTGCTCCTGTCAGTGCTGCTGGGCTGCAGTCACAGCCTCTGAATTTGCTCAGCTCCTGCCCTGCTGCAGACAAATTCCCCTCTGCCCATCCTGAGGGCTGCCCAGATGTTTGGGAAGAGGGAAGAGAGAGGTTTTGCCATCCCTTCCTTGCAAAGGGCTCCCATGAGACCACCAGCTGATACAGCCTATTCACAGAGCTATTGTACATTGCAGTGCCCTGAGGATGGAAAATGCCACATTTCTCCAGAGCAGGCTTAAGGCAGCCGAGTGAACAGTTCAAATGAATAGAAACAGCTATTGCTTGAGGTGACACAGGAACTGCCTGTCTTGGGTCTGTCCAGCCTGCAGAAGCCAGGGATTGAAAAATAATTGCAGTCAATAGACATGTTGGGACTCTGGAGATAGATCTCATCCTTCCTCAGTCAGAGTTTTGCTCCCTTGGGCATGGTTATTTCACAGGCTGTGAAGTGCAGGCATGACATCTTCCAATGGGTTTGCTGAGCTGCTCAGATCCTGCCTCACACACTCTCATGGGAGGGAGTATTTAACCATTCATTGCCTTGCTTAGGAGCTCACCCATCCCAGCCCAGACAGAGGGTGGGAGGGAGAGGAGTGAAATCCCCACTGCCCAGGGATTTCAGTGAAAGGAGGCTGAGATCTCAGCTCAGACTCAGCATGGGGGTTCTGCAGACAGAGCAGAGCGGCAGCAATGCCAAAGGTGTGACCGACATGGAGGAGAGAGCCAGGGGAAAAGGAATAAAAGGTGTGAGCCCATGAGGAAGGAAAGGAATACATACCCCAGTACTGACAGAAGTGATCCCTCCACAGCAAGCTGGGATAGCACAGGTGTGACCCACAGAAGCTGAGAGCAGCTCCGTGCTGCAGGAAATCCAGCGTGGGTGCAGTGGAGGTGAGCAGCTCTGCAGGATGGAGCTCCGGGCCAGCTCACCCACCTCAGTGAGTAGGGCACCACCCCTCACCATGCGCTGGCCAAGGGGCTCCCTCTGGGAATGGTGCTGCTCTCCATCCTCCTTTACCCTCTGAAAAAGGCTGTTAAAAGTGGAAAAAAAGGCCTGTCTGCTCCTGCCCAAGAGCTCCAGCACCTTCACTTGTTTGATCTCTGGAAAAGACTCAGCACTCTTTCACTTTCACTACGTCTGAGCATTTAAAAGAAGAGGTGGGGGGAAAAAAATCTAGGTTAATTATTACCCTGCAAATGGAGATGAGGCCTCGAACCAGAAGTACTATGGTGGGAGGAGCAGTTGCCTTGAGATGGCATGGGGCAATGAAAGGAAGGAGGATTTCAGGATGAAGTTCTGTCCTGATAGGCTAAAGCCCCACATTATTTGGGTAGGGGTGTTCAAAAGAAGCCCCAGAGCTGCATTTCACCTCCTTCTGCCCTGTATCTGCAGGTCACGGGTGGCTTGGTCCCAGTAATGATTGCCAGACGTGGGTGAGGGACAGCAAGTAATGTGTCCCCTTGTTAAATATTTATATATATTCACATCCTCACTTTGCCCTGTGGGCACTTATTTCCATGGGGTTGTTAGTCCTGGATCCCTGCATTCTCAGAGCAATTGGAACCACGGAGGGAACTCAAAGCAAAAGAGCATGAAAAAAGGGGCCTTGAAGGTTTAAATAACATTAAACACAGTCACTTGATTTGTTGTGTAAAATGATTTTACCCTGGGGCTCCTTCAGTGCCAGATAGAAACAAGTCGGGCTGCCAGGTGTCCAAGGTCCTGATGTAAAGCAAGAGGGGTAAATCAGGAGGTGCCACCATGCCATGGGCACTGTGCATTTCTTTGCTTTAGGAGCCTGCCAGCATGTCACCTGTCAGTGTGATAAGGGACATCAAATGGGTTAGTGATGGATAGAGGCAATAAATGACATTTGGACTTTGTGCTGTGCCGAGGAGAATAGAGGGAGATAACGGAGGCTAACAGCCTCCTCTACCTCTGGGAGAGACTGTGTGTCCAGGAGATGGAAAATGTGTAGGATGGGAATAATTATGTTCATATTAAACAGAGAAGCGTGGCAGCATGGGCTTGGTGTGAAATTGCTGTGATGGTGAGATGGGGCTGGGCAGAGCATTGTTTGTGGCTTTCCCTTGGTGCAGGGGGAGTCCTGCCTGAAGCCTCCCTCAGCCAGGCAGTGCAGTGCTGAGCTTTCTGTCCTTGGGTTCTTCAAAGTCGTGTGTAAGCCAGACACTGCCCTCCTCTACTGGGGAAAACCATTCCTGGCAATGCTTCTGCCACCTGGCAGGCTGACAGTGTGAACAAAGGAATGAGCTATTTATTCAGACACAGGTTGAGGGGTGGAAAGCCCCTTTGGACACAAAGTCACATTAAACCTCTTTCCAGCTAGGTTTTAATTGCCTCATCCACAAAATATTTACGTAGTGTTGTTTTGTACAGACAGGCACACTGTGACTGGCATGCTGCCAGAGCAGGCAGCAGGTCCAGCATGGATGGGGTCTGATCTGGGCCTCTCTGGGGGCTGTCAACTACCCCAAGACACAGCTTAGCACCAGGACCTGCTGGGAGGTCAAACAGAATCCCGAGGGAGCTCTGAATCTCACAGTCTAGCTCACCTCTTTACCTACAAGCCTTTCTGGTGCTCTCTCCTAGCAGCATCTCTCAAGGAATGCTCCTGTTCCTGGAAATGCTGTTTCTAGGTGTCCATCCACAGAAGATCATAGGAAATGAAAAATGTGCTAGGTTTTACTGTTGGTTTCCATTTTTCTTCAATTATTGCTTTTGCAATGTGTTCTGTTAAATTGTAGATGCGTTAAAATCTGTAGGGGTGTTGCTGTCTAACAGCTCCCTACTGGGCTCCCTAATGACCTGCACCCACAAACCTCTGTGAGGCTTTCAACTGCTGCTTTGCCTCCTGACCCTTTGGAATATTTGGTTTAGGGTTTATCTGATCCCTCATCTCTTCTCTGTGTCTTTTGCTCATATTTGTTTTCCTCTTTCTTATTTCTTTTCCTGCAATAACACCTGTGGAACCGTGTAGGACTCCAGAGGTGCAGTGCTCCTTGGCAGAGGTGAGGGGCACAGAGAGTGTTTGGGGGAGTCCTGCAATTCCCTCCACAGCACCGAGGTTTTCATCAGCTCCAAAGACCAGGAGAAAAACATACTGCTCCAGGAGAATACTGTTTCAGTGCATATTCAGAAAGCTGCACCACATGCCCTGTCACAGCCTCAGCAACCCAAATGGCACAGCCCTGGTGAGGCATGCTGTGACCCACTCCTTTCCTGCAGGTTTCACTTGAAATCTCACCCTGTGTGGGTGGAGGGGACCCCAGAGCTGCAGAGATTTATTGCAGCAGTGAGGCTTGATATTTTTAACAGCATTGGCAATGATGGATGAGGCAAAGACATGCTCAGAGGCTGCACATGCCTGTGCAGCATTTCCTCCTGAGGGGTGGTTTGCAGGGAAATGAGAGATATTGTTTCACCTGAAATATTTTTATTTCTGCTTTTAGGTTGAGGGAGCTTTGAGCCTTAAGCTGAAAAGTCCATTTGCAGGAAAAAAGCAGGTTGTGATTTAGAGGCTGGCTTTTACAGAAGGGATGCTGGCCCCCAGGTTTGAGTGGGAGAACTTGGAAGGTGCATTTCTGCAAAACATAGGAGTGTTACCACATCTGGGGGAGGATGTGGTCCAGACCTAAGGATAGTTCCCTACACTGTTCCTGTGTAGCCATGGGAGGAGACCACTTGAACTAGTATATATCACACCAGGGAACAAACTCACAAGTGCTCATTTTGTTGCAGAAAGGTAGCCCAGGAGGATTTTCCATGAGGGCTGCCACTGCTGTGGATGTCCATCCTAGGTGCTTTTGAAGGATAGACATCAAAGTTTTCCTTTCTCTCCTCCTAGAAAAGGCCTGTTCAAGCAGGATCTCTCACACTGGTTTTCTTCTTTTGAAGTGAAATTGTTTTAACACCTTCAGCAAGCCACCAGCCCCATGTGCTATGCCAGCTGTCTGAAGCATGCCAGGACTCATGTGAGCCCAACAGGACTAGCAGGGCTGGGAGACAGGCTTCACCACTCTCCTGATTCTTGCTGCAACAGCCCTACAAGCGCATTTTGCCAGCAGGCACCTGTGTGCTCCCCCAGCCTGGCAGCAGCTCTGCTCCTAGGGATGCTCAGCTGGTTGAGCATTTCTTTCTGCTTGTTTGTGATTGCTGTGAGCTGCTGAGCAGATGGATGGCAATGGCTAATAGATGGTGCAGGTTGTGCACTCTGTAGCCCATTGGTTTGCAGTGGGCATCAGCAAGGCCGGGGTGGAGTCCATCAGCCCAGCCTCGAGACTGAAATGTCACAGCTCATTGGCTTCAGCAGTGTGTCCTACTGAGCAGGGTGCCCTCACCCCTCTCATCACAGGAGCTGCCAAACCAGAACTCAAAGAGCAGAAGCTCTTTGTGCATGACACTGACAGTGGATTATCTGTGATTGTGCTTCTGCTCTTACTTCACCCTATGCTTTGCCAAAACCCCAGCCTGCTGCCACAGCTTTTCACTGTGCTGTGACTCCACTGGCTTCAGGGTAATGGAGTCTTGATGTCCAAAAGAGCAGGGGTAACCAGCCCCATCTCCTGGAGATGGGGCATTGAACTTAACAGTGAGAATTTCCCCTTGGAGCTGGCTAGGGCTGAATGTTCCCAGTGGATAGCAGCCTTTGAGCAGGAATAAAGCCCTGCTGAGCAATTCAAGAAAAGTTAGACTACTCTGTCATTTAAATGAGGTGACTAAGAGCAGACCACTTCTGGAGCCAAGGCACCTGCCTGCTGTGCCTGTCACCACAGCTAGCTGTCTGTTGAAAATGTGTCATTGAGGCCAAGGACTGAGCTGAGAGCTCAGCACTGCCTCTGCTGCAGATGACGGGGAGATTGTTGCATAAAGTAGGAGCTTGTGCTTCTCCTTTGTGGGGTTTTGCTTTACTGCACCAAAATTTCCACTCTACAGTGCTCAAAAATTTTATCAAAGCCAAGTTAGCATTTGTTTGCCACATTGCTGCAGGACATTCTAAAGCACAAGGACCTTGAGAGAAATCAATGGAGCCTTGGGAGAAACCTCTTTGGCCTTTTCCTGGCTGAACTTTCTCCAGATTAACCCCAGGCTTGGTTTGATAGAGGGAGGAAAGGTGCAAGTTGGTTCTTATCTGAATAACACTTTGAATCCCTGGCTTTCTTCCAGTGCTGAAGGGTTCTTGTATCACACCTTTTTACTGCCCACACCAGTGTGAGCTTTGGTGTCCATAGCAATGCCCCAGGGAAGGGAGAAGCAGCTTCTACTGAACATCTCACCGGATGAAGCCTGATCTCTGGAAATCTGAATTTTCTTTACCTTTGGTGGATGGGAAAAACTGAGAACTAGTGCTTTATTTAAACATATACTTCTGTACCATTTTTTTTAAGATGAGTGTTTTTGAAGTTGCATTGAAGACGTTGTCACTGTAATCACTATATTTCTATAGAGATTATAATGACTCTTTTTGAAGAGTTACTCTCAGTCAGTCAGTGCTTAATTCACATATCAATGACTCCATAAACCCGAAACTCATAAATCTCCTGAAACTGCTCAAATCTATTGTGCTAATGAATGCTTGCAGGGGCTCATCATTGCAGAGATAATTCACTTAAGGAGCTGCCCCTATGAGAGTGGGTGGTCAGTGATGGCAGAGGGGCCTCATCTCTGTGAGGCAGCTGAAGCTTTTTATAACCCAGCCACACTCAGGATGAGCATTAGAGTCCAGACGCTCTTTTTGGTTGATTTTCTCCAGACTATTTCATGTGCAGTCCATCAGTCTGACCCTCAGAATCTTTCCCATCATATGGAGAGAGCTGAGTATCATTTCTGTGTGATGGTGGGGTGGGTGGAACCAGTTGGTGCAGAAATCATGATGTCATTTTGTTCAGAGTGAACTGGTTAAGCCATAGCTGGTTATTAAACCAACAAAGGCAGTAGCTCCTAACCAGTTATTAGAGTGTTTGCAAACCCTTGCTCCTGCTGCTGCAAAACACTGAGCGCCTCTTCTGGCTGGCTGGAATCTGTCTAACGACGCTATTGTAAACCAGTCCTAGGAACTTGTCCTTTATTTTAATAAATGCATAATCTGTATGGAAAACTGGAGACCAGTAGAAAACAGTGCCAGAATCCCCTGGAACAGCAGGACTGTGGGCTGCTGCCAAGGAGATAGGTGGGAAACTGCATGTCCTCGTGGCAGTCAAGTGATGCAGTTGTATAATTTGAGTAGCCCAAAAGCACTCGGCCCTGACAGGTGTCAATCCTGCTTGTCCTTTCAAGTGGGCCAACTCACTGGCAGTGTTTTTCTTTCCCAGTCCAAGGGGATTTATATAGCTATGTTTTAAAACATTTTGGTGTGGGGGTCTATAATGGAGCCCTAACTGCAGCAGCATAGCAGGTGCTGCTGCAAAAAACAAGATCTTCTTTTTTGCAGGGTCTTGTTTGGTTTAGAGCAGTGACAGGAACACTGAGCATTGCTCGCATGTGCTGGCAGACTGTGTCCCCCGTCCTTGTGGCTCCCGCAGAAGTGGTGCAAGGGCAGCGTATGGCAGCACACGTGCCGCTGGAGAGGCTGCCAGTGCCAGCCACACTCCATCGAGTTCCAGCTGCAGGGGCACAGGGGAAGCCCACTCGTGTGCAGGCACCCCCGTGAGGACTGGATTTTTTGGGGCCATGGGCCACCCTGCTGCCAAACAGGGGCTGGCTGCTTGCGGGGAGCGCGGCCACCAGCACTGCCCTCCCTTGCCGCGCTGCACGGCCACCCTTCGCCCGCGGGCTCCCACACGTCTGTTCTCGCTGGGCAGCAGCAGCCCGGCTCCTCCGGCATCGCTGCCGTGGCAAACACGCTGCAGACCGCGCAGCCGGCCGTGCCTCCGCATCCCGGCCGTGCCTGCCTTCCCCCCGCAGCGGCTCCGGGAGCCGGCGGCAGCCACGGCCCCGCCGCGGAGCCCCGCAGGTGGCGCAGGCTGCCGCACCAAACCCGGCACCTCCCGATGGGTTTGCCTGCGCCGCGTGGCCCTTTAAGAAAGCCTATACATCCCGTTTCCCCAGGGGAGAACACAAGAAGGCAAGTGGAGCAGATGTAATTCCGCAGTGCTGGGCTGACTGCGAGTATGTCAGCGGGAAGTTGGGCTTTATCCAGGGTGAAACAAGGAGAAGCTGCCGGGCGTGCGCTTCCCTCCGCACGGGGTTCGTGCCTCTGGGAGGGCACAGCTCCCACCGCGATGTGTGGGTGTCCCGGCTCCCAGGGTGCTCTTGCAAAAACCTCGCATCACTGAAGCCAGAAGATCTGCTTAATTGCCTCTATCTGCTCAATTGCCTCTATCTGCTCCAGCATCAAAAATCAGTGAGGCAGTGTTGGACCTGGGGAGACAAAACCGACTTTCTTCCAACTTGGGAAACAAAAGCCTCAGATTTAGTGTTTCCCTACCTCCATGTGCCACTACATCACACAAATGCATGCTGTAGTTGCAACCTGTCTGCATGTGCTTGCAGAGAGAGGGCTGTGTTCACACATGTGTGTCTATTCAGGGCACAGGAAAAGACCCCAAGATATCCCATCTCCCTTCATTTCAACTCTTGTGGTGAACATTTCACCCTCCTGTAGCATTTCTCTCTCCTTGTTTCCTTCTGCAATGCTCAAGTGCCAGCAGGGTGAGGATTAAAGCACAAAATAATTTTTTCTTTTACTCTCTGTATAGTGTTCATGAGACATCTTCTGCTTCTGCATCTGAAAGTCACTGAAAGTCAGTCTGGCTTTGCCTAACAAATCTTGCAGGAATGGAAGCAAACCACAATACAAACTTAAGATTCAACTTTTCTCAGTGGAAAAGGGATGAAATCCAGCGCTTGCAGAGGCACGAGAGTAAAAGATAGAGGTTGCAGAGACCCACATTCCTCAGGGACCTGACAGCCCAAACACTACTGCTCTCCTAGTCCTCATGCCCAGCAGTGCCTCGGACCACTCTGTACCCATCTGCTGAGGTGGGGTCAAACTTCAAGGCAATGCAGCCATGACTTTATCCCCAAGCCCAGAGAAAATACTTCCAGGCAATGTTTGTGAGGTTCCTGCGGCATCAAACACACTGTGGCACAGATGAGATTGAGCCATTGGCATCATCAGCACCACCTCTTAGCTGGGCAAACCCTGCCAACTTCTCTCCTCTTTCACCAGCAGATGTAGTTTAATTTGACCTAATGCTACTAACACTGTTTTGAGGACATGACATGCCCTACAAGTCACAGCACAGCCTTGGTATGCAGAAAACTCAGGTTCCCATCCCTCCTAGGACTGAGCCAAACTCTCCTCTGCAGAGCCAAGGGTGTGCTGGAAAGCCTGGTGTGAGCTGGAAAGCTGGAAGATGGACGGAGCTCTCTGTGCTGTGTCAGTGCATCCCCCACAGCTGTGCCACCACTGGGCTCTCCAGGGAGCTCTGTTCCCACTGCCTGGGCAGTGTCCTGGAGCCAGCCCTGCAGTTTGCCTGTGTCCCTGCTGAGCACAGTGCTATGGGCACAGCACCCATACCACCCCAGGGGTGGAGTCCCCACCCCAGAGCCTGGGACTCTTGGCTGCTTCTCAATGCTGCCAGTGGCACATGGCTTTTCCACTGCCACCACAGAAAAGAAAGAATAATTTAAAAAATAATTTTGAGCTCATCAGAGGGGAGTGAGTTGAGCTCTCTGTCTGTTTTGATGGAGCCCCACATGAGTTCCTGGCTCCTGGTGGCTGTCAGCAACATCCCTTCCCAGAGGGAGACTTTTTCCTTTCTCCCTGCAGGGAAGCAGCAGCTCCTTCCTGAGCACCCAGCTGCTTCAAACACTCGTCCCACGCACTGAGCAGCACTGCAGAGCTCTGCCTTGGCCATGCAGATGGACACCTTGGAGCTGGGCAGACCCAGAGGGAGCTGCAGCGCCTGTGCCAGCCTGGTACCATGCCCAGGGACATCCCTCTTGCTTGATTTCCCAGACCAGCAGCCACACTGAAGAATCTGATGGGTGAAAGGGAGAAATCAATTTATGATTCAACTAAATTTTAAGTTTTTCAATGTTTTGTTTTATTGTTTTGTTTTGGTTCTTTTTAAGTGTTTGACATGAAATCTTGCATGATCTTTCCTGCTCCTCTCCACTTTTTATTTTCATTCTATGGTTAGAACTGGCCAGCAGGAGGTGGCCGGTGATGCCTGGTGTCCTCTTTGGTGTCCCCCATTATGCAAGCACACCTTGGCAGCCATACCCTCACCCAGATACGTACAAAGTTGCCCAGCCAGAGGTGGCTGCCTGGTCTTGCAGGCAGGGACTATTTTGTTGGCTCCAAAAGGGATACTGGCACCATCCTCTCAGGGCAGTGACTGGCAGGCATGCTGGAACCACAGAGCTTTGCTCAGAGTTAGGCTTCAGTCCTCTGTCATGCAAGAATTTGGATTTTTGTCCATATCTAGCAGTTCTCCAGAACAGCAAACATAGATGTGTTTGAATTAACCAGATTCCAAGGGCATTGACTCTTCTGCATTGTTTTCTAATCAGCCATCTGAGACACATTTTCTTGGAAGGTGTGAATGAAGATGAGAGATGATGACACTAAGGTGTGTAAATCCTCCCTCTCTATTATTGCAACATAGCAATGGGAACAGTAAATCACATTTTAAATCCTAGCACAAATATCTTGCCCAACCTGCTAAAACATCAAAGGATAAACGACAAAGCCAAATTTGTATTGCTTCTGTGGCTATGGCACATTTTGTGTCCTGCTTTTTAATTGCCTCTCTGGCCTCACCTGTTAGACTGATGTTTAGAAAACTTGGCTTTGTGGTGATTATCTTTGTACCACGTTGCAGAGAAAAGTCAGTCATCTCCTCTTCTTTGACCTATTAAACACTTGTCTCTAATATCTTATTGATTTTTATCAGATTAAAAGAATATAACCAATGAGCCTTTTTTAATTTCCTTACTTAGTTTCTCTGTTCCTTCCCTATTAGGCTTTTGTTGTTTTTTTCACCATCATATTCTGTCACTCAATTCACACTCCACTCAAGCTGCAGCTGTGGGCTCTGAGTTACTCAGTGCAAGTGCAGTTTGGCTTCAGATTTACTACACACTGCATCACCTTGTACAACCCACGGTGCTGTGGCACTGCACTGAGATGGAAAAGATCTCCCCCACAAGCCATGACTCAGGTCATTATGTGCAAACCAGTAATTGCACTGGTAATTTATTGAATCACAGCCTCCAGTCTCTCCATGCCTTCAGCAGCACTGATACATGGGGATAGTCCTCATCCAAAGCCTCTCCAAAGTCTAAGGACTGCTTCTGCTTCAGCTTGATATTTCCAAATTTTTTTATATCTTTAAGGAGCAGGTGGCATGAAATTAGTATGGATTTTCCTCATGCCCAGCAGCTTTGGTGGGAGCACAGCTGCCAGACACTGGGCACTTTTGGAAAGTCCTTTTACAGATCACTGAGTCAGGCTTCCACATGTTGTGGAGTCCAGTGGCAACAGAAAAAGTCAAATAGATGTGTAAAACCTGACCTTGAAAATCCAAGCATCAGAATACATTGTAGAAAGTTAGAACTTCAGTAATTATTCATGTTTACCTGCTGTGTTGTCTATCAACAACTGAGGAGCACCTCTGGATGGCCGGTGCACCTGACAGCATTTGAATACAATGGTCAATGGCCGAGGTCTCTCAGTAAGATAAAAAGCAGGACTTGGCCATGGATGTAGACCAGGACAAATTAATGCATCCTGTTTGGTTCTGGTCACAAGCCAGCTGCTGAGTCACAACCTATATCACATCCTTGAGCTTTACTGACCTGGACTGTGGACAGATAAACAGGATAAAGCCATGCAAGGCCAGTCGTGAAAGAACCATTACTTGGGACAAAGGTCTGTGCCTCGTTTTTCTGCTTCACATAGAGGTCCTTAAGAAAATAGGGTGTGAAACTAGTGCAGGTACAGTGCTTCTGCTTCTTTGGGGCTGGAGCTGACTCTTGGCGAAGGCGAACCCTGGATTCAACATCTTTTTATAAGGGATGTAAGATCTGGACCAAGACCTGACGGTGCTGATTGGTGTGACCCTGCCCACGTCTGCTGCAAGAGGGGCAAATTCCCAGACCCCTCCCACGTTCCCCCAGCAGCTGCACAGCCCCTGCCAGGAATCCTTCCCCATCGCCGCCGCGTGTCGAGCAAACACCCGGCAATGTTGACACAAGCAGCCGCCGGGCACGAGTGGCTCCCGCGCTGATCCAGCGGAGCGCGCTGCCAAGGACTCCGGGTGTGCCAGCAGGCACTGCCAGCAGAGGCTGCACTCAGCTGAAGCCACTTCTTTTTGTAGACACTCAGGAGTCTTGTTGTGCCTCAACACACCAATCCTACGCAGGTTCCCAAAGAGATGTAGGAAGCTGGCAGTCACATCCTGCCCCCAACCTCCTCCCTGCAGCCCCTCTCCTTTCATACATCCTCCATCACTGGATTTTCCCTGGGAGAGGCTACAGCACCCATGCTTCTTGGAATTGAGTGGCTTTTGATCCCAAGACAGATAGAAAAGTGCACTAAATTTAGGGAGACTTTTTGCTCTGCCTCCAGGAATATTTAACACACCAGGTCTGTTAGGCAAAGGCTTTCTCATGTTCAGGCTGAACTAGGGCATATTTGAAATTGTTACTGGTATGGACACCTAATTCTCTGCTTCCCAGCATCCCTCTGTTGGTGCCCACACCTGCTCCCCTGGAGGGACCACACTCTGCTAGGGGTCACTAGAAATGATGGAGAGCACTGAGGGAGGGGGAAGAGACAAGAATATAATTCATGTTGTGAAGGAAAACAAGTAAAGACAACAGAGGAAAAAAAGGAAAATAGCTGTCAGAAATAAAAATCCTTTCAGCAGAGGAATGAAGACAGATGGGAAGGCAAAGAGAAACAGTGAACAAAGAAAGAAATGCAGAGAAGTCAAGGAGAGGTTGGGGGAAGGCTGTGCAATCATTTGGCACCAGCTCTTTGCATTAGTTCCCTGAATATTGTGTGAAGCGGGGGTAGAGAACTGTGGATTACTGGAGTGTAGCACCACAATATCGTGGGCTGGCCACTAAATTACCATTCAGAGTCTCTTGGCTTAGCCTCGCTGCTGCCATGAGAAGAAACAGGATGTAAGCTGAAAAACAGATCTATGGAAAATAGAGTTGAGGCTAGAAATTCCATTATATTCTTGGCACTTTGACATTTTTCCTCCCCTTTTGTGAAATCTCAAGGGAGCGCTGCCTACTCTTGCAATAATAATAATTAAAAAAAAAAAGGTAGCATATGAGTTGGCATGGTAACTTCATCTGCTAAGTAACTAACATGTAGGATTTGCTTCTTGATCTAGAATAATAATGTCAACAGCCCCCAGGAAGATGCTTCCTTGTGAATGCCTATTGTCACCTAGATTTCATGCTTCACTCATGCTCGGTGCCCTTGGTGAGACTCACTGTGGTGCAGGGACAGACTTGTGCTACTCTGACACCAAGACATACGTTTGCTGGCTTCCTACATTACACCCTTCAGGCCAGCAGTATTTGGACATATCCACATGCCAGTTTACACTTAATCACTGTTATTCTTAGACTTTCCTGAAAGGTCAAAGTGTTTCAAATGTGCCCATGGTGGGACCACTGGGCTGCTGCTGAACATGCCCACCAGTAACTCCCAGTAAAACTCCTGTTTCTGAGCCTTTCCTGCCCGTGGAAACAGGCCAGGAAGTTCCAGTGCTCCTGCTGAGCCTCCCTGGGCAGGACAGACATCCTCAGAGCGATGCTGGCCAAGCAATTCTTCCTTTAGTGCCTCCAAATGGGGCATGTGCACTGCTACCCTGGAGAGCTGAGGTATGGAGAGCTCAGTGGAAGCAGCAGCAACACAGGGAACAGAAGAACTGGAAAATACTTATTGTTGCCAGTTTCAAAAGATGGGAAAAAAAAGAAAAAGAGAAAGCAGCCTGATACTTTATTTTGCTCATGTTTATGGCTGAGGATCAGCTGTATGGGTGGACTCCACACACCTGTGCCCCTCTGCTCCTTCACCCAGGGCAGGTTCTCCAAACAAACATGTACAAAATGCCCAGTGCAAAGAAAAACGGTTGCCTGTGATGAGTGAGAGTAGTGAGACTCTGGGCCAAAATGGAATTGCTCCTTTTCTTTCTGTATTTTTATGTCCCTGAAGATGGCTTTCCTTCTGGGCTGGTGAGGGGACTGTCACCATCTTGATCCAGGAGCTGGTGAACTGCAGTTTCCTCATCAGGGCCCAGGGAAGAAAGGTAAGGGCCAGGTTATCATCTAGAGAAAACTTTGCATTCTATGGCATGGCTGCTCCTGGGAGCTGGCTTCTCTTCTCACTTCTTGTTTTAGATTCCTACATCCTTCAGCTCTTCCTTTTCATGGGTCCCACGTAATTTATTTTTGTCCCAATGTACAGACACTGTCATACTGGTGTAAAGATGACTTGGATCAGGGTGTCTTGCTTTAAAAGATCACAAATCTGGCAATACTGGTCCTGCCATAGGTCCATCCAGCCCAGCACCCTGTATCTGAAGGGCATCATAAATGAGTGTGCAGAGAAAAGCAAAAAGAAAATAGATACATCCAATACTCCTCCAGCCTCTAACCATTATCAGCTCAGGGTTTCCTAAACATGGTTTACAGTGTGCATGTAGCAATATTCTGTAGGTTCCTTTCCCAGGAATTTACCTGCTTCCTCCTGAATGCATGCAGACTTTTAGCACGCAAAACATCATCAGCAAGAGGTCCCATAAGAGGTCCCATAAGGCCATCTGCTCTCTGAAGAACAACTTGCTTTTGCTTGGTTTGAAGCTGGGGTTTACTATGAAGCAGGCTTCAATTTCTGCCTCTAATTCCTGTACTGGAAGAGATAGAGAATATGTACAGGAGAAAATGGTTTCAAAAGACACCTATTAATTACTGTGTGGCCTGAACAGTGAGCTGTACTGCCCCAGTGACACTGATTTCAGTTCAGTGCAGCTAAGCAGCACCAAGCAGGTCACATGCCAGCCCTGTGTGCTCTCCACAGCCTCTGCAGGCTCCATCCTTGGTGATAAATTAACACAATTGCAAAAAAGATAAGTCGTAGGGTATCCAAACCCTTTCTGGGCCAGAGTTTGCCCAGTTCTTCCAATATATCAGCTGTTAAAATATAAGATAACACTTTCTTGCACTTCTTACCTCACTTACAGCCTGGGTCTGCCACTGCCTTAGCATACCTGCATGTTACCAACAGTGTGCTGGCTTTGTAGTCCCAAAGAGAGCATGGTGAGTACAGAGACACCTGAATGAGTTTTAAATGAGTGAACTCTGTTCCTGTTAGCAGTGGCCAGCAGCTAAGCCCACCAGGCTGCAGTGTCCTTGAGCCCCTGTGTTCCTGCCTGGCACAGCATCCAGTGCACCTGGGTTGGGGAGCTGCTTCCCCCAGCCTGCCCATGGGGATTCCACTGATGCCCAGCTCTGCTCTGCCCTTTCAGGGCTGGTCCAGACCCAGTGGGTCCTCGTCCACATACCATCACTGAGGGTCTGCTGCAGGGTAATTCAGCCTCAGCCTCCTGTTGGGGAGGGTGGCTTCATCCATGAGTACATGTGGTGTTTTCCCAATGCGGTCCTATGCTTCTCTGCAGGCATCTTTTAAATGTGAGGGATGTCTAGCTTAAAGACTTTTGTAGCTGTTTAAAATGGCTGAGTTCTAACCTCCTCAAAGGAAGATTTATAAATATTTGCATCCAGCTCCCAGTGGCACAATAAAAATATATTGTATTTTAGATAAATGCTTTGCCTAGAGGAGTACCAGTAAAGTCAATTATCTTGTTTGTTTGTTTGTTTTAAGTGAGCGACAAGCTCTAAGGCCCTTTATTTCCTTCACTGATGAGTGATTTAGAAATATTCCTCAATGCAATCTCTTCCCTATAGAGCTCCCTTTATTTTTTCTATCTGTGCTGGAGAAACAGGCTATCAAAAGCCAAAAGTAGATACCGCATAAACATTTTACTTATTTTTGATAGTATCTAAAACAAGCGTGAGACATGTTTCAAGGTTTCCAGACAAGCTTTGTAAATGCAGGATGATGAGGCTGTGTTCATACCTTGAGTGGGTGGCAAACCCTCGGGTACCTGTCTCCTCAGCAGAGGCTCTGTGAGGAGGTCCGGTCCTGTGATCCCCAGCATCACCTGCTGGGCAGCACTGACACACGGCCAGCAGAGCAAGGGTCCAGCAGCAGAAGTGCAGACACTTCTGTCCCAGCCAGCTATGGGACACAGCTGGCAGACTGGCACGGATTCGGTAACCTGGAGAACAACATGGGCTTGGAACAGAGGAGTGGAGAGCGTGCTTTATGTCACTTTTGTGAGGATCACGTTGTAATGCAAGGTAAACAATCGTGCCTTGTTTGTATGGGGCCTCCCCCCGCGTTCGTGTGCAATCCGTGCTCCCGCTGCCCTGCTGGGCTCGCTGTGTCACCGCAGGCACCACGCACCCTCCACCGGTGACTCAGGGATGCTGGGGGAGGCAAACAAAAGGAAGCTCGACTCTGTTCCGTGATTTTTTTTTTTTTTTTTTTTCCTTCCACAAGGCAAGAAAGAGGCCACAGGTAACGAGGCTGCACCACTGCCGAGGGAGGGGGTGAGGGAGGTGACACACCTTGGGGATGGAGACAGGCTGCTGATGGGGTGTTCTGTCAGGCACTTCTGCTGTGCAGGTAACCTGTGAAACAGCTCTGCCAAGACGTTTTACATCTCATTTTGTCTGAGCAAGAAATCATCCTTCACTTTACATGGGGCACCTGTAAAAAAAACAGTGTAACTGGCAGTGGGCATCAAACAGCCCCACTGAGCAGGAGTCATTAAAGCCACATTGTTTCTGGAAGGTGAGAAGTGATATAGAGCAGGTGAAATCCCTTCACAATTTTTGTGTGTGTGTGTCACTAAAAGCTCCTTAAGGTTATTATTTCACTGGTGCTGATGATAAGTAAATACTCCTGATCAGCTGATGGTTTACAGCTGAAATATGTGAGCCAACAAAACTCCTTAACTATGGGGGATGGTGGCACTGCTGTTTTCACCACAGCTGTGTGCAGGAATTTGTAAAGCAACAGAGGCCAACAGAGAAGCATCTCTGATGACTTTATTTTGTGCTTTGTGATAGTGTTAGAGTGAAGTGAGTTGTGATGCTTCTTTTCTTATGGGTGATGCTCCTTGCACCTTCTCTAACCTTCTGTAAGGGCAAGAGGAGCCAGAGGGAGGGAGAACTGAAGCTAAATGCTGGGGGTAGGGGTGTGCATAAAGATGCTGAAAGCTCTGGTGTGAAAGGGCAGCTGGAACAGAGGACCTTGGGGTGAGAAAACAAGACTTTTTATTTTGCTTTGCGTTAGAGGCATGAGGATGTTGAAATGTCAGGTTGAGAACATTTTGGTGCCAGTTCATCCTCATGAAAATGAATTGGCTGTAGAATTTTGCTTACTGCTGCCTATATACTTATTTTGGAGTTCATTTCAGAGTGACTACTTCTTCTTTTCCTCAAGCCAAATGTTTTGCCAAAGATGCTCAGAATGTTCTGTGAATGAGACCGAGGAACAGATTTCCTGGCTGATAGAAGCTGGCAAGGTTCCCCCAAAGTCAGGCAATATTGGGACACAATAATTTTGGACTGCTACTAAAAAGCTTACAGATCTGTAAACTATTGCACAAAGTTGTCTAGCAATATTATTTTGTGAAGTTATATAAGTTTGCAATAGAAAATGTTTTAAAAATTGGCTCTCTTTGCTATACCAGGAGACAGAAGTCAAAGTAGCATCAATGCTCCAATTCAAAGGCAAAAAGGTGGGTGTTTTAGGATTATATTTAACACTTTACAGATAGATAAAATTAGGCCTTTTCTTGGGCCATATGAACAGCTGAGACCCTTTTATTACTATATCACTAACACTTGAGTGTTATGAGATTGGACACAGAATTGAGGCATCTCAAAACCCAAAAGCTGTAATAAGAAGGCTCTTGAACCCAGAAAGTTCAGGCAGCATGTAGGAGCCTTGCTGATACTGAAGGGATCATCTTGCTTGACATCAGTTTTGTTCTGATGCTCCTGCTGAGCTCCAGCCCACCCCCCTTGTCATCCTGACACAAGTCTCACCTGCCAGATGTAGGGTGTAGAGCTTCTCCCTACCAGGCAGTCCTAAAATGGACAGATGTTTTTCATTTTCCCAACCTGTTCCACTATAAAATTATTGATGTCTTTGCTTTTATATTGCAGGGATGACACTAGGCTGGTTTTCACGTGGGGTTTGCCTATAACAGGGTTTCTTCAGAGACCCTTTTGCCCAAGCTTTGTAGGACACACCCAAGATTCTTCGCTCCCCTGCTGCTGGTACAGCTGGATGTGGACCGGTGCACTGTAAGATCTGAGCAGTTTTTGTTGTGCCTGACCACTTCATTTTGAACATCAGCAGCAGGCATTCATGGTAAAAGCTATTTCACTGCTGTTGGCTGGATTTACCTTTCCTCTGACCTCTGCTTACTGCATTACTACTAAAAAGCTGCAGCTTAGTACTGGAATTTCACTACTGATAGTGGGGGAAAAAAACCTCAAAAGTGCTATCTGCAGTGGATGAAGCTACCAGATTTAGGAAAACTGCTGCAAAGCTAAGTAAATGTATCAGAAAATCTCAAGAATCCTGTTTCTAGGAGGTCCTTTGAGGACAAACTGACTTTTTTTCCCCTCTGATTTTAAGATTTTTCTTGCTGCTGGCTGGTTTCAAACTCGACTATTGGTATGCTGTTGCATCCTGTTTATCACTCAGGACATAAATGTTGTTAGATAAGCCCAGATCACTGTTCAAAACCTGGAACTGCAGTTTCCATGAGAAACTCCTTCCAAGGAGGGAGTATTGGTTCCAGCACAGGGAAGGAGAAGGATTTGGTCTTGTTGCACAATAGTAGCACTGAATATGTCTAGGTGTCTGGATGGTTGCTCTGGATTTAGATAACTAAGTAGTTCTAGCTTATCACAAATCTTCAGCCTGAAAGAGAGAAATGGGGAATAAAGGAGAATAAAGGAGAAATCTATGAAATCACAGGAGGCAATGGGAGAGTTGAATGTGTGAGGGTCATACCCTTTCTCTTGTCAGTGTGAGAACTGAAGACCATCAAGTGTAATTAACAGGAGGTTGCCTCAAAATGTAAAAGAGGTTAATATTTTTCCACACAGTTGATCTGTGAATTGCGTTGCCAAGGGATGTAGATAACAGAATTTTACAAGGACTCACAAAGTGAGTAGGTAGTCAAGGGAAATTAAAATCCACTGAAGGCAATTAAATGAGAGGGTGGTTTTCTGGCTCAGTGAAACTTTAAATCATAGGTGTTTGGGGTGGGAAACAAGAGTGGGACACCCTGAGGGGGAAAATAAATCACTCTATGCATGCTCCATACCTGTGTTCTTTCCCAAAACTTCTCTTGTTGGCTGCTGTTGGGGCCAGGACATTGGGCTGGATGGGCCTTCCACGTGACTGCTCTGGTGTCAGACAGCATCTGCCATGTGGAGTCTCTGTCTGTCCTGTCAAAGACTTTTTGACAGCCAATATGAAATGGTCACATGACAGCTGCTGTTCTTCCATTTGTTTAGAGGGTGTGGAAAATATGGCCAATGAAAGTATAAGACAAAACCCAAGTTGCACTGGAAGCCTGTTCTTGACAGTGTTGTGGGCTTTGCTTAGTGCTGGCTTGCCAGAAGGATTGCCTTGGAACAGGCAACAGCATGCTTTCATTCTGATTGTTGCTATAGATAAAACAATCAGTGGAAAAATTTGAATTTCCCCATCCTTGGGGTAGATTCATTCCCCAGGTTCAGCTGAGGAGATATATCTTTTTTTCAAAGATTTCTTTACAAAGCTGCTGAGAGAAAATGGCAGGAGTATAATGGTGTGTTGCTCTCCAAGTCTGTACTTTGTTGGCAATCACTTTGAAATCCTCTAAGGTGATACATGTTCTTGATTAATATACAATTCTACCTTTATGATGATAAAAATGAATTTTGATTCAAGTAATATCTATTCAATATAATGAATTAAAAGGTCTACTTAAAGTATTATTTGTCCTTCATAGATAGAGTATTTCCATGTCAGTGGTGATTGAGTTGCTGTGGTTGCAACTTGAGGTTTGGGAGGGATATCACACCCTCCTTTGTGCTTGACATCTCATGTTCCTGGGCAAAGCTGTCAATAACGTTCAGCTTTTCCTCTGGTAATCTTTTGCAGCTTCAATCTGGAACATACTTTTCATCAGTCTTTTTCTTCTCTCTATTAATAATGATGGAATTCATAGCAGTCTGTTTATTTTCATGAGGATTTCTCCTACGGTATTTTGACATAATTTTTGCCTTTTTATCTCCTCTCCTTGGGAAATCACAAAACTCTGCAATATTCACATGCTTGTGCCTGGCATACATTATTGAGGACTGGATCCCTTGTGGACAAGTTGTCTGAGGGCTGAAATTCAAGTTTTCTTGTGCATCTTAGAAATTTTATTTATTTGCTTTTTGCACAATTACTTGTGGGGCAGGAGAAGCATTTGGGTTCCTGGCTGTACTGTCCAGAGCTGCCTTGTGCACTTATGCAAGCTCTTTGTAACAATGATAAAGTTTTATTGGCAATGCATATTTCACTTTTAATTTTTCTTGAGGAGAAAAGTGAAAAGTTGCCAGTGATTCCCATTGCTGTTGATGATGCCCATTGCTGTTGTTCAGTTCATTGCTATCTGTCTTTACTCATGCAGTCACGTTGTCTGTGGAAGGTTTGGTATTGGAACCTCGCTGCAGCAAAGCCTTTGATGACATGACAGCACTTGTCTCCATTTTCTCTCTGCACCCTTTGTGTTTCTGGGTACTGCTGCATGATTCCAACAACACTGTCCATGTCAAGGGTCTTGCACCTATTGCTGGTCTTTGTGTCTCGGCGTCACTCGGAGGAAGGGCAGTGCCCCCTCTTCCTCTGGCTGGGGTGCCCCAGAGGTTCATCACATCCTTGCTCCTCAGTGTGGTGCAACCTCTTCCTGGCAGTGCTCCCTGGTGCTGAGCAGGTCACTGCTCTCTCTACCTTGCTGGTGACTCAAGCTGGGTTTCCAGCTGGTGTTCGTGAAGGTTTGCAGTGGAAACCAATCTGCAATCAGTGTGTTTCTCCAGGCTTGCTCCTTATCATACTGATTTCTGTTTAGGATCAGTCAGTAGGGTACCACTAACTGGTTCAAGGATCATAAACAGCCATCAGAATACTTTTTTCTCCATCTAAGATATACCTTCTGACAGGCTGAGTTGTCAGCTTTGTTCTCCACCTAGAGCCCCCAAGTCCTCATCTGCATTTCTAGGCCTGAGAAATCAGTTTTGTCCAGCCTGTAACTTATACTTCCTAAATCCCTGCCACTGTCAGGTCAGCAATCCCCCTGCTCCTGTGCACTGTGAGTACACTGAGAAGAGGGTGAGGCATCTTGTACTGCAACAAGCTGAAGTTTAAGTCCCATGTGCTCCTTTCTCCTATGCTTATGGTAAGAGAAGTAGCAAAGGATGTGCAAAGTTAAGGAGAAATAGGCACTCAGTCATCTTCTTTGTGTGAAGATGGTACAAAAATTGTTTTGTTTCTTGTTTTTATGTTAGCAATTTAGGTCTTGCCTGCCCCTGTTTGTTTTTTGTTCACTAGAGAATTAATAGTATTATGACAGTGCAAGTAAAAGCTGATGAATTTCAACTTGAATTGCTTCTCCTACAAAATGTTTTAAGCAATCTGTATTTAGCTAACATTTATCTAACTCCACTCCCAACCAACAGTTGGAAGAAAAAAATTCTTTGCAGTTCAACACCTCCTCCTCTCCCTATTTCACTAGAAGCTGCAAAACCTCCCACTCTACTTCTCTAGATCTTCTGAGGAGACCTTTGCCAAAACACATCTTGATGTTGGATTTCTTTTTTTTTTTTTAAGTATGAAAAGCAGAAAACAAAATACTTCCAGCTTCTCATACACAAAGAATCAGAACAGGGCATGAGTCCAGCTTGTTTCCGTTCCTATATTTCTTGAATGTGTTCTCTCCCAGAGGCAACCAAGGCTCTCTGTGACAGCTCTATCCACCAGCCTTGCTGCAGCTCTCTGTATCAAGCTATCCCCAATGTGACCCTATTCTTTAAGGTGGGCATCAAAACTGGGACTTTCCCATGCTTCTGAATGTTTGGCCCAAAGGAGGTACTGTCTTTGTGAGCCTGAGATAAACTCTTCAGTGAGGACACCAGCCTACAGCAAAGACTCAGGTCCTTCCTTGTAGGCATTTTTTCTACAGGCACTGACCATTTCTCGTGCAATTTGTGGGTGTAGAGGGTTTCTTTGAAGTAGAGCATGGACAGGCTTCCCAAGGCTTTCCCAGGAGGTGGCAGGCAGGGAGCATCTGCCCACAGTCTCCTGACAGGATCAGGGAGAGGCTGTGCTGGAGTGAAATGGGCTGTGCCCAGGGCTTGGGAGCAGGCCTCCTGTTCCCCTGTGGGAAGGAAATGGAAGAGGCTCCCAGCCCAGGCTCCTGGGCAGCCTGTGGGTGAGGTCCCAGCTGGGACAACTGAGTGAGCCCTGTGTCATGTCCCTGCCTGCTGTGGGGCCATGCCTGTGCCAGGGTCACTGGGCAGTGTGCAGGGCAGCAGCCTGCAGCAGGAAACTGGAATAGTCATCTTTTCTTAAATAGGTTCTTTTCCCTGTCTAGAAACTCTTTCCCCTAAAACCTGCTGATCAGCTGGGAAACTCCACTGCAGCTCCTAACCCCTAACAACAGCCAAGCTGTCTTATTTTCCTACCACACATGAGAAGTTAGCCAAGTCTGTTCCCATTGACATGTAGGCAGTGTTAGCTCCAAGAACACCTTCTAAATTTTTTTTTTTTCAGTCCACAAGTTTCCTTACCTATAAGACCACAGCTTCCAGGAAGGCTGTTGCCTCTTTCCAGACTACCTGCCACAAGTGAACAACTCTGGTGTCTCACTCACATTCCACAACTTGTTTCTGCTCAGCCAAAGCTGCAGGTAGTCTGGGACAACTCAAAGCAGATTTGCCTGGGAGGTGAGCTCACCCCTACCTTGTTTCCCGTCTCTAGACATCCTGAAGCATGTCATAGGATGCCTTCTTGCATGAGAAATCTTTGATTAACTCCTATAAATTTGCTTTACATGCTCATTATCTTGCTACTGTTGTCTCACAGGGAAGCTGCAACCATAGTTTGACTGATGGTTCAGTAATACCAATATTTCCAGTTACCTTTTAACAAATTGTTGTGAATTCATCAGTCTCTCATGAGACACTTATCAGGTGCTGCAAAGTAAAATGAAATATTCAGTATCTGATGAACAGGGGAATGCAGAGACCTGGTGCATCTCTGAATTCAGCACATGTCCAATTTACTGGAAAATGAAATGTCAGCACCCCCTGCTCTTCTAATTTCTCCTCAAATACCCTTTGATCCCACTATGTGAAACCTGCTTCAAGCTTGACTTCTTTTGCCACCTCTCCAGAACCAATAGTGCAACCTGACAAACATCCCACATCTGGGGATGTCCCAGAACAACTCAGATGCCACTCTAATGCCTCCAGGCTAAACACACAAATCTGTGTGTGACAGAAATGTCATTACTTTGGGAAGCGTAGGTGAAACCCCCCTCATCACTGATAGCTTACCAGTGGTAGGACTTTTCTTCCCCATCACAAAGGCTGTACAAAGGGCCCCTCTCCAGAAATGCTTTCCATGAGTTTGCAGGCTGGAGGTGGTGTCTGCTGCCTTCCTGAGTTGATTGTTCTCTGGAAATCACCTTGGTAACTACATTAGAATGACAGTCCTGGAGACCTGTCCTTTCTGAGCAGCTTGTAGAGTAAAACTAGACAGTTTGCAAGTTAAATGTTGGGTTTCCTGATCTATCCTCCCTGCTGGGAAATAGAGGGAGAGACAGGACACTGAGCCTTGAGCATGGCTTGAGATCATCCTGCCTACTATTAGTCACTAAACTGTGGTTTCAAAAGTAGGAGCAGGGTTCCTTGTATAGTTGGTTATGAGAGAAGGAACCCCTTCTGCTCAGCCTAAGGCATGACTGTGGCAGTGGTGCCCTGCTCAGCACCCATCCTGAAGCAATTGAGGGAAGACAGCATCTCTGCACATCCACCTTCCCTGGGAGCAGGCTGGAGGTGATGGATGAGTTTGTGACTGCCTTTCTCCACTGCACTGCCCGTGGTGTGCTGTGAATCGAATTGCCATTAACCTCTGCCCTGCTAACTGCTGCTCCTTTGTCTTAATTACACACACAGGAGATGATGGTGCCTTACAGAACTGTACACAGTGGTGATAGAGCACAGGGCTGATGTGCACTCCATCTGGCCTGAAACCAGAGGGAAACTCTCCTGAAACAAAATCAAGCCCTTTAAAAGCAGAGGGGACTAGAAAGCTCTGAGAGTTAGAGATAACCAAGCTATCTGCCTTTGACAGACAACTTTGTCCTGGACCAAAGGAGAAACTTCATCGAGAATTTTAATAATCTCCACTGGCAGTGGAGCATTTGCTGGGAAGGTGGTGTTCAATGAGTACATTATGTGCTTTGTCAGTTCTTGGTTGTTTAATTTTAACATGTTATTGAGAAACTCAGATTCTCCTCTCTTCTCCCTTTAGGGTGATGTACTGTGAAGGCTGCATGATGTGGAGACAGATGGAGGGAGGGGAACTTCTGTCTGACCATGTACTTCTGTCTTCTGTGTCGTTCTTCACCTCTTGACTTTCTCTTTTCAATAAAAAATTCCCTATAAAAGAAAAAATGCTGCTTAGTGCTTGTAGTCAGAAATACCATTATAAAACCTTGTTCTTTTTTAAAACTTCTTGTCAGCTGGAATTGTCATCTTGACCTTGCTACCTCAGTCAGGCTCCTGGAGTCAAATGGGTGGGTCCCAGGCTTCGCCTCAGGCCAGGTTTGGGAACCTGTGAGCATCAGTGGAGGTGGATGATGTCTCCAGAGGTGACAGAGGTGTATGCTGAGACCACCCCATGGCCCTAGCAAAGGCAAGTGTGAGAAAGCTCAGGACTGCAAAGCACCAGGGCAGGCAGTAGGTGTGTGATGCCAGGTGGTACAGAGGCAGCAACTTAGGGATAATTAACTTTATGCAATGAGGCTGAAAGGCAATGCAAATAAAACTGCTGAAGGGAAAGAGTCTTTCCCTGGTGTATGGGTTGGGGAAATCATTTTATCTGTGCTGTGGGGCAAGTCTGAGAGCTGAGCAGGTAAGCTGCTGCCCCTCATCCCTGCTGCAGGGGCCAGGTTCAGGCGAGATGACAGGGGAACCCATATGAAAGCATTTTTATTTCCTTCCATCGACTCGAGAATACAAAACTGTTGTTGAATTCTAAAGGTTTCCACACAAGTCACTCTCACCAAGGCACAACTTTTGAGATCCAGCTGCAGTTGTAGGAAGGCAGTTTGGGGATTTGCTGGTAGGGGCAGCAGGCACTGGGATAGCAGACCCCAGCAGTGCTGCTGTGTGGCTGAGCTGGGACAGGCTGGGTAGCCACACCTCCTGTCACACTGTCACACCACTCCATCCCCACCTGGGCCTGGGGATTGAAGGGTGACGCTCCCTTCCATGCTGACATTTCAGCTGGGTGCAGGTGGCACGAAGTTGTCCTCTGTTTCATCAGGAAGGTCATGTCTGGGCACTGTTTCAGGCTCTCTGCAATTCCCAGTTGTCTTTAGCAAATGGAACAGCTTGGGAATGATGTTTCCATTACAGCTTGGGCTGCTAAAATAGCTGTCTCCTGATGGCCAATGGAGGCAGGGCAGCAGGTTGGGGATTAATCCCCAGTGTTTGAGAGAGTTGCATTTAATTTTTTTTTTTTTATTATTATTTTGTTTTGTACTTTACTCTATTTTAAGTTTTTTTCTGCAGTCTCCTGACATTGTATACTTGCTTTTACAGGAATATAACAGAGCATTTAAATATTAATGGCAGATTTGGAATGGAGATATATGACTGGGTATGGCTCGTGCACAGGCAAAGCTGGTTCAAAAAAGCTCCAGAGGTAAATCAAGCATGTGAAATTTGAGATTTTGTAAAAAAATTTGGCTGAGTTTGCAAACAGTATATCTAGCTCTATAAAGACTTGAGGGTTTTTTGGTTGTCAAAATAGCTCAACCAGATGGCAATAAGCTATTTTTGAACTTCAGTTACATAATTTTGCTAAATATTTTTCCTTTCTCCTCCAATTCAAAATTATCTGTAGCTCAGACTGTATTGGTGCTGTATATGGCAGTCTCCTGACAGAAAGGCATTCCTAATGTGTTCCCTGTGTTAGGGAGCAGCCAGGGCCAGGCTGCCTGAGAGGGGAGAGGAGCCAGGAGCTGAGATGGCTCCAGGTGGGATGCACCCTCCCCAGAGTGGTCCCCCAAGGACTAAAAAGAGGGACAGATGGTTATGGCATCCATGGGCAATCCCAAACACAGCAACACCAAGGAGGCCAGGTCAGAGTGTGGATGTGGGTTCCAGGTGAGGAAATTAAGGGCCAGGAAGGACTTTTGGTGCCCAGGGAGGAGGTGCAGGGACCATTCAAGGTATTTAAGGGGAACAGCAGTGCTTGGGAGAAGAGGAGGTGATGGATATGCAGTTAAAAATGGCCAGAGAAGTCAATAAATTTAACCAAAGCAGAGGGACACTGCTTTAGGGGAAGGTATGAAGCTGTTTGTGTTCCTCACACCATTCTCCTGCACCAGAGATTAATGGGTTTTAGAAGAAAAATTATTTTGTTCCCTTAGTTTTAACCATCCATTGCCACAACTGGAATGGTGAGAAGGGAAGAAACTGCCTTTTTTCCATCTTGAAGTGACAGGACTGCAAAGTTCCAACTGGAGCAAGCCTTGCCTGAGAGCATAAGGGCCTGCTGACAAGGTAGAAATCACACTTCTCTGAAAACAATGTAAATAGCTTTTAAAGAGCTTTTTTCCTCTTTGAGAGACCTCAATTTGAAAACTCAATTATATTTTAAAGGAGAAGGTTAAAGCAACTTTTAATAAATACCAGTTAAAGACTGTTTTCTGAATTTTGCTTTAATAATGTAAAAAAAAAAAAAAAAATTGATGTTGCCAGCATCCTATTACTCCATAAAAATAACCAGAACTCCTGATAAAAAAAATTAAAATTGTAACTGTTTTTCCCTCTTCCTAGTAATATGTAATATTTTCCTGTGGACTTGATCATTTGTATGCATTTGTCATGGGTTCCCAGTTCATCACAGAGAACACCAAATAACTCCTAGCTCTAGACCAAGTTGGAAAAAGTGCTAATAGATGATTTTCCACTAGAAAAAATAATTTCTTTGCAGAAACAGTTTTTTTTTTAATGACTATATTTTGATAATCTTACTGTTATTACTTGAGTGAACTTCCTGAGGATAGAGAAGAGGTCAGAAAGGCTTTGTTCTCAAATTTGGCTTTTATATCAAAACAGATGCCCTAAAATTCTTTCTTGAGAATTTGACTCACATTTTTGATTGAAATCTGGTCTGTTTTTGATATTTTTAAATAGGATGTTTTCTGTAAAGCAGAATTTTGTTTTCCTGCCCAGTACTGACAAGCTCTCCTCCTCAGGTGCCCCAATTCTGACTTCTTCACAGCAGTGCCCCTGTATAATCACCTTGTGATGGCTCCTGGTCACGGTAGTACAAACCCTGTTGGTCTCCAGATGAGTGAGCAAGAGCCTCCTTTAAGGCATGGGCTCAGTCTTGATTTCTCCCCCTCTCTGGATGCCCTACAAGGTTTGCATTACCTTCTGTGGACTTGTGAGTTGAGCCCTGCCTCGAGTGCTCCTGACACTGATCTGCACTGTGGTAACATCTTGATCGGGCCAAGAGCTCCAGGACACCAACCACTTGCTGTGAAGAGCTCAGGGAGGGAAGTGTCCTGAAGTTATTTGTAGCAAGAGGCAAGACAGCCCTTTCTTTTCTTTATTTATTTAATTTTTTTTTTTCTTTTTCTTCATGTGAACCAAAATAAGTGCTTCTATACACAAATATTTCTGCAGTATCACCATACAGAAGGAGAGGAATGGGTGGCTCGAACCAGCCTACTTAGCCCAAAAGAATAACAATTTTTTTCAGGTTGTTCTGATTTCTTAAAATATTTTGATTTGGGATTAAAGCCAAAAACCCTCAGCTATTTTCACAGCCCTAATTTGAGCTCTCAGGAGTGGGGTGTTGCCTCTGTCTACTGGAAAGAGAAATGATTCATCAACCTACAGAAGTCTCATTGCTCAAATCTCCTCAAAACATGTCTCTGCTGTCACCCACGGTGTAACATTACCCCACACCACACATCCTATGTGGATCTGCCAGTCTCTCAAGGTTGTCTGCCTTCTTCCTATCTGTGGCACTACTGCCCCTGTGCATGTTGGGCAATGTTTGTGTTTGCACCTTGAGCACCTCGTGAGAGCTGAGGGCATGGCAAAGTGACTGTGGAGCTGGGAAAGTCCTGTCTGGGTCTCTGGCTCCATCCTCTCTCCCCTTCCACCATGGTCTGTAGTTTCATGGCTGTGCTGGCTGCTGGCACACATCTCACAGGAGCACAGATACAGACCCTCTGCAGCCGACTTGGCTCCAAAAGTTGCCCCGAATCAGTGGCAGCCACACCTGCAGGGATTTCCCACTAGAAAGGAGGCAGTTACTCCTGCTCCCACTGCTGGCACACCACAGCTGCAGAACCAGCTGAAGCAAGGTGGCTTTGCTGCTTTTCCAGCTCTCCTTCCTTAGAGCCAGCTGGAAGGTGAGCCAGCTGTAGGAGTTGCCAGTAGACAATGTCCCTAGGCTGTAATTCAGAAGAGCCAGGATGTTACAATAATTGAATACCTGACTTGTCTGAGCCTTGACAAGGTGGGAATTGCTAATTACTCTGAGGAGAGTGCCTTCAGGAGTGCGCTGGCTGTGAGTTAACAGGGTGCAGAACCTTTTTCCTCCAGGCCTACAAAGTTTCTTCAGTTTCATGGATATGGGCTGGTCTCCTGACACCTCACAAATGTGCCATTTTCTAAGGCCACTGGTATGCTCAGAGCTGGTCTGGAATTACCAGGAATAGCTTTTTCCATAGCAGTTACCTGTTTTTAGCATGAGACATTTTATTCTGTGTTGAATGTCCTATTTTGTTTTAACATAAGACACTTGAGATGAGTTGAGGTATTTAAGAATGGGGATTGCACTTGCAAGTAGCAGCCTACTTGAATCTGATTTGTCTTTCAAGTATAGAGGCATGGCCCAAAAATCAGGCTGTGAGCCAGTGGGGATGGTAGCCTCAGAGGGAAGCTTTTGCTGTAGCAGGACTGAGCTGTGCTGGTGGGGTTGGATCGGTGGTGTTTGCTGTCAGAGGGAGAAACAGAGGTTTTCATTCACAGTGATGGTAAAGGAGAAGTCTTTCACCAGCTTCAGGGCTATGCCATTTTTTTTCAGAAGTCAATTATTTTTTTTTAGCTCTATCAGGGCTTACTGATGAGATGAGCTCAGTGCAGTGATTTACTGAAGCAATTATGGGTAGAGCATGGCTGGTTGCTCTCAAAGTCCATCACCCAGGTGTCCTGGGCAGTGACAAACTTGTGTTAGACCTGGCTTGAAATTAAACTGATGCACCTGGAGAGCTACTCTGGACTTGTACCTACAAACTGGGAATACAATTCCCCTGGCACAGACACACCCACGGTTTGGGGCTGGTAGATGACTTTTCTATTTTTTATCAAAGGGAGGCTCTTAATTCTTTTTTTGTGGGTGTGTTTAAACCTCTAGGTGGGAGGAGAAGACTGCTTATTTTTCAGCTGTGAAAAACGGGGTACCTTCTCCTTGGTGAGGATGTGTGTGGCAGCAGCAATCAGTGTCTCTCTCTGTCAGGTCAGCAGCAAAACATCCAAAGACTGAGCTGTGCCATGAAGATGATGGCTGGAAAGGTGCTTAGAGTGGATGAGGTCTGTACTCTGTCCCCTCCCAAACACAGGGGCAGTCAGCCAGTCCATTGCATGGCCAGAAAGCATGACAGATTTGCAGTCCTGGGAAGGGGCAGAGCAGAGGAGAAACCCAGGATCTATATTAATGGTGGCCCCAGGGGGTTGCTGGGTCCTCATTAGAGCAAGTGCTGATAATATTCTCATCCTTATGGTGATGTCTGCTCTTTCATTCCTCCATCAGCAACACCTCCCACACCAACTGAGCTCAGTGTCCTGGAGAAGGGAGTGCTTAAAGGTGAGGTCAAGGTAATTTCAAGAGATGCTGAAATAAAAAGTAAGGGCAGGCTGGCAGCCAGGAAAGGAAAATTGGCCCCATTGTTAAAGGAAGAAAAGAAGATCAGAGAGCTTTTAAAATGTCAGGAGTGGAGTATTGCTGTTTGCTCTTTGCTTATTGAGTAGAATTGGAGGGACATTTGCCTTAAATATACCTTCCATAGAAATACACAGAAACATGCTTTTTAGTGTGCTTTAAACATAAGTTGTAATAGTCTCTGGATAAAAAGGCAGTCATTATTTCTTCGAGCACACTCTCTACAGATGACCAAATGTTCCAGTGTGGCAGACTGGTGGCTTTAAAAATAGCTGTTCACTCCCAAGGCTCTGAGCATGGCTGGGAGGTAAATTAAATGTTTGACTGTGAGCAGTCATTGATGTGGTCCAAGAGTTGCAGCCAGCAAATCCTCATTTCACTGAAGCCAGTGGAAATACAAAGCAGTGGGAAAAGGTTGCAGAAAGAGAGAAGGCTTGGGCGTCTTCAGGAAGCTCCAAGTCTTTTGGGAGCTGTTTTAAAAATCATTACTTGCTGAACTGTTAAAAACCACAGAAAACTGGGTGGAAGGGCACTGACAAGGTGCCATCTTGGGTGCCATAGCTGTGCTATTTCTTAAAGTACTTGTTCAATCTCTTGTTAAATATCCAGAGACCCCACATGCCTCTGGTCAGCAGCTCCAGCTGCACCAACCCAAAGCTCTGCTGGGTTTTGTCTGAATCTCCCCTGTTGTAACTTGAGCACATTATTTTTGTCCTACCCACAGCTGTAATGGGGAAAAATGTAATTCTTTTTCTTCACATCCTTTGAATTCTTCCTCTCTTCTCCAGGAAGAATATATCCACCTCTTCTGACCTTCCCAAGGTCAAGTTGTGGTTTTGGGTCCTTGCTCACCCCAGCTGTTGTCTCCTCTGAACTCCTTCCAGTGAATTAAAGAGCTTAAAATGCCTCCCAGCTGAATGCAGTAGTTGAAGCTAAAATTTTACTGATGTTAAACAGACTTGAATTACTTTATGTGGCTTATCAGCTTCAATCCTGTCTGTAGGTCACTATCTGACATTTTACAACAGCAATGTTGATTTGCAGTCAAGGTGTGACCCACTGGAACCTTCAGGTCCTTTCCTGCCCAGCTGATACCAAAGTAGCTTCTTATCTCACATAAGCAGGAAAGCCTGTTCCTTCCTGTAGCTGAGAGTTCAAATTTGTCCTAATTGAATTTCATCTACTTTTTTTCAGAATATTTCACTTTCTAATGATTTTCAGGGGGTTACTTAACACCAACTTATGATTCAGCACGGATTTGCCTGTTCCATGCTGGAGCTATTTGCAAATATAATAAGCATCTTTTCTATCCCAGTTCCCCAGTACTACCACCCTGTGCCCTGGACATGGTACTCCAGCATTAGTTTGTTCTTCATCCTGGATTTGATACACATATATTTTCCAATGGAAATATACTTAACTGTGACAAAAGGGAGAGGACTCACTGGAAAGTTTCATTTTTGGTGAAATAGCAATTTCATGAGAAGTTTCAGGAAAATGTGAAACTATTTATTTTGTCTCCACTTGTCAATTTGCAAAATAAAAAAAATTCTTATTTTTTCTTTCAGTCAAGTTTTTCTTTTCCACTCCCTACCCTCATCACCACCTCCTCTCAACTTTTCCTCCATATGCTTGCCAGGGAAAGTACAATGTTCAGATATTTTTTCCAAATCTTCCTTTTTCCACTGTCTAACCTTTCAAGACTTCAATTTGAAAAAGTTAAAGAATGGAAAAAAAAACCTGTGTAAACAAAAATTGCTGACTTTTCTAGGACATGTGTGGAGCCACTCTTGTGCAGGGACACAAGTAGGAGAGTCCGAGTTAAGAAAAACTAACATTAATGTCACTCAGTGGCCAAGAGCAAGCAACAGTGAAGAAGGGAAAACACTTGAAAAGCAAAATGCATTCAAAGGCCGGAAAGAGGAGGTGTTCTGCTCTGAGTTGGCATCTGAAAAGGGTTGATAATCTCCCTTCTTCCTGCCTTCCTTTGCCCTGGGCAGGTTTTTCTGATGGGCTGTATCTCCTCAGTCTGGTTCTGCTTCTCATGGGGGTGCCTGTGACACAGACAGGTCTGAGGCCCTGTGGCAGCTTTCTTTCCCATCTTTGTAGGACTAGGTACATCATTTTCATACCATAGCAGCAGTAAGAATTTTCAGTGACCGTGCCGCAGGATGAAAGCCAGTCCATTTTTTTTTTTTTTTCCCTTAACATTTCACGGGAAGAGCAAAAAAAGAACTGATTACAAAAGTACAAGGTATAAACTCCTCCATAAATTTAAAAAACAGCACTATTGCTTTTGGAGAGGGCACAAGATGTGACTCAGAGCAGGACTGTTGACTGGAGTTCAGCTGGCCAATGTGTCATCCCTGAGAGCAGCAAGGCTGCTTCTCTCATCTGCTGGATAATCCCCCTCCCTGCTGAAGGCAGTAATCAAGGGCCATGTTTTCAGCACCCTACAAAAATAAGCTTGTCGGATTGCAGGAACTGGACAAATTGGAGCACATGTAGGTAGCACCATGGCACAAGTACTGATTTTCCACATGCACCCAGAGACACTGAGGGCTTATTCTGAGTGAGCCACTGGGGACATGGCTGGAGCTGCCTGCATGCCCTGCATTTAGTGCCTACAGCCCACATCCCACAGGGAAAACTCCCCACACTTCCCTGGCTGCAAGGATGTTTGTAGGGGGTGGCAAGATTTCAAGACCCCTCTTGCCACATTGCAACAGGAAGAAATTCATTACAGTGAGCGGGGTGAGGCCCTGGAACAGTTTAACCAGAGAAGCTGTCATGTCCCATCCCTGGAAATGTTCAACCTGGATGGGCCTTGGAGCAACCTGGCCTACTGGAAGGTGTCCCTAGATATGGCAGGGGTTGAAACAAGATGATCTCTAAGATCTCTTCCAACCCAAACTGTTCTGTGATTCTATGATTCTTCATGTCTTGAACACAAGGCAGCTGTTTCTTCCCACTCTCCCATGAGTTCAGCCTTGACTGTGACTGAAAACCAGAAGAGTTTGCTCAGGGAGATGATGGTGTCTCTATCCTTGGAGATATTCAGGACCTGAGTGATCCTGAGTAACACACTTTCAGTGCCCTGGCTGTGGCTTTTCCTAGGGCTTATCAGACAGTGAAGCTCAAAAGCTCTGGGCTTTTCTCACAATAAACAACTTGAGTTTCCACTACCTTTTCAAACAAACGGATTTTATGATGGCTGTTGATAAACTGCACTTATTTCAGAGTTGTTAGAAATGCTCTGGTGATTTTTTCTTCATGTCTCTGTTAGAAATAATTTGTTTTCCTTTTCTAGGTAAGCAAGCACAAACATGACTCTCCCATCTCTGTCTTCAGATTTGGAATAATCAGGTTAATTACTGACATTCTTTATAACACTTGGTAATTTCAGCCTAAAGACATTCTGAACTTGAAGGCTCTGAGCACACAGGGATAGTGGAGAGGCTGATCCATTCTCATGCAGACCCTGGTGAAGGCACAGTTAAAAATGAATACTTTAAATATTCTGTTTCATTTAACTATCTCAACAACCATCTGTTTATTGCATGAAAAACATTTTGTAAGGTTTCTTAAAGGTTTGCCTGAAGTTTTGGGCATCTTTCTCTTTTTTTCTTACTGAAGGAAGACCTCCCCCTCTCACATCTCAATCTGATGGAGCTGGAGATTTGGGATAGATATTCACATACTAATTGTGCAAGACAACATTTACTGAATAACCTGCAGCACAGAAGTAAGTGATTGCAGATATCTTTATTGTCTGCTATTAACTGGAATACCTGTTGCACAGACCTGTTGGTACCACGGGATGTAGCAATGAAAGATGAAATCATGGTAATTGCAATCTCCCCGGAAGCTATCATTTAATTTACATTTTAATTCATTTATGTTGAAGCAATTAAAGGCATGAAGGCAAGAACGTGCCAGTGTCAATTAAGGACTATGAGTCAAAGAGGAGAGTTTGGTTCAAGACAAAGTTGATCTAAAAAATAATGCTTTGTAATTTACAGTTCTGTCTATGTGACTTTTCTAAGTTCTTTGGAAACTTGAATAAAAAAAAGTTCCAGATTGGCCATTTTGAGAGATCAGTGGCTTCCTTAGTTTTCAAATGGGGAAACTGAAGCAGAGAGAGTTTGAACATCAGTTCTTTGAGCCCAAGGATAAAAACCACAGCAGAGCTGGAAATCAGATCCTGAGCTGTAGAGCAATCCAGGTATCTTCCTTACAAGAGCATTCTTCCAACTGGCACACCAAAAGGAATTATGAAAGACATGTTTTTGTGAGTAGGGAGATGTCTTTGCTACACAGATCTCATAACCTGGCCTTTGGCTGCCCAGCCATTTGGTGTACTCAGCAAGTGGCTGTTAATAATGACAGCGTTGCTAGGTTTTGTGATTTTAATATTCCCTGTTTTCTTAAAATCTCAGATCTTAGATGCAGAAGCTTCATTTATTTTTAAATTAAATTTAAATGCATATTAGAATCACACCCAGTATAGTGTATCTTGGCTTTTCCAAGACTCCTCCACAATTCTGAAGGACAGATTTGGGATTTTCAGTATTGCAGCTGTTGCACATCAAATGGGAATGAGCCTGGAGGTGCTGAGCTGCTCTAAGCAGTTGGCAAGAAGTGGCTACCCCTTAAACAGGGGGACAGCAATGCTGACTTCAGCTGCTTGGACAATAGATTGGTTCAGCTGTGGGTGCCAAAGTGGGGAAAGAAAGCAGCTGGGTTTGATGTAATGGGAAATACAAACATCTGAGAATTAAATGCTTTCACAGCAGCAGCAAATGCAGGAAACTGCTTACACTGATGAGGAGACTCAGTCACCAGGAGGTATCAGGCTAAATCTGTGCTGAGGTGCAGCAAAGATATGACAGGAGATTTATGGTCTTTTCATAGGGAATTGTCTGTTCCTCTGTTATACTCCTATCAATTTTATAAGGGAGAACACAGGACAGAGAATTTTCTGTTTGCTTGATACTGACAGGGATAGCACACAGCACAGCCTTAGAGGTGATGGAGAGGGCTGATTCCCAGAAAGCACTGGTCTCCATGCAGGAAGACACATCTGGGCTGGAGAAACAGGGAGAAAAACCATCTTCGCAGCAGCAGTCTGAACTGAAAAAATAATTTACTTCTATGCTGACTAATTTGGATTTTATTTCTACAGTGAAGGGGCTTCTCTTCTCGTCTCTCCTGCTCACAAAACCTGGCTCTCAAATTTTGTGTATTGGTAGAGCTCAGGGTGGGGAGAAGGGCTGGGTGGGTCCCTTCAAGATCTGTCTGACTCAGTGGAGACAGGTCTGACAGGGATGGCTGCGAGCCCCGTGAGCAACCAGGCTGCAAGGACACTTCTGCCACTTCAGCATGGACATGGTCAGAGCTGGCCTGGACACCCTGTGTGTGCTTGCCTGGACACAACTCCAGCCCCTTGGGAAGGCAGCATGTTCATGCTCTCACAGGGGGCTTGCAGAGCCATTGGTGTAGGAGCTAACCAGCTTTTCCTGGTTTTCCTCCCTGCACTGTACCTGCAGGGAGCACATCTCCATCCTTCCCTGCTGCTACGGGGCAGGCTGCAGGTTCTCCACCAGAGTTTGCACTCTGCCTCATCCCAGAGCCTCAGGGATGGTGTCCCAGAGCCTCAGGGACGATGTGTCCCAGGGACTCAGGGATGGTGTGTCCCAGGGCACAGAGATGGTGTGTCCCAGAGCCTCAGGGACGATGTGTCCCAGGGACTCAGGGATGGTGTGTCCCAGGGCACAGAGATGGTGTGTCCCAGAGCCTCAGGGATGGTGTGTCCCAGGGCACAGAGATGGTGTGTCCCAGAGCCTCAGGGATGGTGTGTCCCAGGGCACAGGGATGATGTGTCCCAGAGCCTCAGGGATGGTGTGTGCCCAAGCCTCAGGGATGGTGTGTCCCAGAGCCTCAGGGATGCTGTGTCCCAGGGCCTCAGGGATGGTGTGTCCCAGAGCCTCAGGGATGGTGTGTCCCAGGGCCTCGGGGACGGTGTGTCCCAGAGACTCAGGAATGGTGTGTCCCAGGGCCTCGGGGACGGTGTGTCCCTGCCGAGCCGCTGCTCGAGGGACTGCTCTGGTTGCTGTGAGCCTCCAGCCCATGGGCATCTCCACACCGTTGTAGCCAGAGGGATGTGGCATTCCCGAGCCAGTCCTGGGCTGGGGAGGGGCTGTGCTTTGCCTTCACAGCCGTGCAAAAAGCCGCTAAAAGCAGGAGACTCCCGGCTGGGGAGGGATGGCAGCAGGAGCGAGCTGCCTGCGTCCCTCGGCTGGTGGCAGCGCTGGAAAGCAGGGCCGTGGTGGCTGTGCTGGGGACACGTGGCACCAGCTGCTGGGGACAGCGAGGGCAACTGCAAGGAGCAGCCAGGGAGACGATTATCTTTGTCCTGGAGGGAGGAGGTCGGGTGGAAAAAACCATGAGAGATGGGATGAAAATCAGCGAGGAGAACAAGGTCCGTGGGCCAAATCTGCAGCAGCTGCCAATGTCATCAACGGCAGGGCTGGCGGGAGCCACCCTTTCCAAACACGGCAGAGGACGTTGGATGCTCTCCCAGAAGCAGTGCTGCAAACCCACCCAGAACGCTCACGACACAGGCAAAAAGAAATATTATTCTCATATTTTAAAAATACAAAGTCTGATAATATATCAAGAAAGTGGTGTGAATTTGGCCCTGCTCCCGCTGCCGGGGGATCCAGCGCGTTACCCCAGTCTGGGGACAGAGACACAGATGTTGCACTGAGTGTGGCAGGGCAGGTTCTGGAACTGAAGGGATGCTCTGTGCCAGGGAGCTGCTGTGAGGGTGAAGGCAGAGTGGGATGCATGGAGGCTCTTGGATCGTCCTCCTGCAGGAACAGAGCTGTGGCCTGGCCTCACTGCAGTGATCCTGAGCTGCCTGGTGGGTCTGGGCAGCTTCTCCTGCCTGCCAAGCATCCACTTCTGGCATGGCTCACATCCTCACCCTGTCCCCTGAGACTGCCCCAGGGCACTCCTGCCAGGGAGAAGCTGATCTCCCATGTCAAGTGAAGCTGGACACAGGGACTGAGCATGACCCCTTAGTTCACCTCTGCATTTTAAGCCACAAAAAGCTGTGCACTGCCAGGCCCTGAGCAGATATTCCCAGACTTTCCTCCCCTGCCCCGCTCCCATGCTGTCCTGCCCATCACCTTGCCAGCTGCCTGTGGAGGCATCCCTCTGTTTCCCAAGGCCCAGATGTTACAAGCACTGACACTTGTTTAAATCTGTTCCTGCAAATTATTAACATGGGAGAGCAGTTTTGTGAGGAGAAGTGAAAATTTTATTAACCTTCTTTTCATGTGGAAATTATGCTTCTTCTCCATAGTCTGAGTGATGAAAGAGAACAGCTGTGTCAATAGTCCATAATGGGAGAGAAAAAGAATTGTTAACAGCCATATTGGCTCTTAGAGAATGTTCACAGGCTTTGTTTGAAGCTGGCTGTGCAACATTAAAGTATTGAGGGGGTGAAGAGTACAGGTGTGCTCAGAGCATCCCCCAGCCACTGCAAGGCACATGTAAAACTGAGCTGCAGGTGAGGCCAAAGTGTCAATGAAGATCCGAGCTCAGATGTCCAACCAAGATTTCCAGACTTGTGAAATGCAAAATGCTCATCCATGCTGCTGAGAAAGTGCTGCTTATGGAGGAAAAGGAGCAGATATGGGCAAATGTCACTGAAGGAAGACAGACAAATGTCTGGGGAAATCTCATGCAAGAGGTTTATCCTTGTGCTGGCCAGAAGGTTCTGGACCAGAAGTACCAGAGCAGAGGTAAAGAGCAGTGGCTGCTTGGTCCTGCAGGGACTACAGCCTGCAAAAGGGAGCTGAGTTCATATCCTCTACAATTGATTTGTGCAAGTTGAGGAGGATTTTGAAAATAACTGGATTTTTTTTTTTTTCAGATTTTTCAGCTCCATATTTACTCATTTTCCGCTCAAATGGTTATTACCCTTGCAGTAGATATTCCTTTTTATTTACTCCTCCGACAATACCAGGGTAATAAGAATTGCTTACATTAGAGTTCAGGTTGTTTTTTTCACTTTTTGTCAGCTTTCTTTAGCTGACAAACCTTAGAAACACTTTCATAGGTAAAATACTGAAGCATTACATTTTAGGTAAGTTGGCAGATGTCACAGAAAGTTTTATTCTGAAATGTAGTGACATCAAATTAGAAACATCATCTCTCTGTCATCTAAATGAATGCTTTTCCATGCAATACCCAATGTGATTATTCCAGAGAGGGTAGAGAGAAAATATTTCTATGTTCTTTTCATTTTTGTGGAAATCCCTCATTACCCTAATGCCACAAGTTTTCCATGTAGTTTTCTTCATATCTTATGCAGTGAGATGCTTTATCTTAATTTTAAATATTCAGAATCTCAAAAAATTAAATAGTTTTTCCTCTAGAAACCTCTGTTTTTTCCACTGACTTCAAAAAGAATAGCCTCATGTCACCTGGCATATCACCATGGATCAGGCAGTGAGCAAACAAGGTGGAAGAAAGTCCTCCCTGCCCACAGGTACATCTGAAAACTTTATTTTGTGTGTCCTGTATATCTAATGGAGCAACTTGGAGGTTCAGAGTTATTTGTTGTGGTAATTAACCTGCTCAGTGCTCCTTTGGGTGAGTACACAACATTTCTCCATCATCTGGGAGAAAGGCAGGAGCCCTTCAGAGCAGAATGGCAGAAATTAAGAAGGTCGTCAAAGATGGCACTTGATTAGTGCCATCTTTGCCCCATCCTCTCCATGCCCCATCCTCTGAATTTGATGTGGGCAATCAGGAGAAGGTGTTGTCAAGGCTACAAGATATTGTCAGTCTGCCTTCCAGGTCCTCTGTGGCTTCTCCTCTCCCCCTAATTGTGCCCACACGTTCTGTTTAAATACCATCTGCCTCAGCTGCAATTTGCACAGGTGTCTCAAGGGGCTTTGCTCCTGATTCTCCAATAATCTGGCCTTTGTGTGCTAACCCTCTCCAAGATGGAATTGTTACAGGGAAAATACACTTGTCTTCAAAGAATGGTAAAATAAGGCTCTGAAGTAACAAAAGGCAAGCAGGTCAAATCTGAGATCAATGTTGCCTGAGCCAGATTTCCTTGCAGACAATTCCTGAAAACATCTTGTGATCAAGCAGCAAAGCAAGACTTTGTCATAACCTCTGAAAGGGTTAATAGAAGACCCAGTCCTTATTGAATATCTGTCTGCTGCCCATTACTGCTTATATTCTACAAGTGAAACCCCAGCTGATATCATCAGGATGGTCAAGTGGGGAGTAATAACTTTGCACAGTGATCCAGAGCAGAAATGTAGATCAAACCAGGTTTGAAACTGATTGAGTTTCACAGGTTAGATGCTGATCTATTTCTGCTTTCATCTTCTCTTTCCAAGGGTTTTGTCTATTTTATATAAAAATAAATTTGAGGTAGGCTGGTGGGGTTGGTGCTGACATATAGCATCCCTTATACAACCAGTCTGATCCCAGCCCCACTGGAAAATTATTTAAAAGTAGGACTAGTCCTTCCCAGCAGGTACACAGTAAGATATTTTTCAGTGTCTTACCAATACCTATGCATTTCTTGCAGAATACAAGAAAAGTATATAATAGCCAAATATGTAGAATTTATTAATAACTTCAGGTTCCTCCTTCTTGCTGTTACACTCCTACAGGAGGTTAAGCAATATGTTTGCTGAGAGCATTGTCTTTGGAAAGGCCCACCTACCTTCTGCTCTGGGCTGTCCTGCTAAGGGTATGCTTCATTCAAGCTGCTTGCCTGATGCTTCTAAGACCCTTTTTTTCCTTCTTGTTTAGTTTGCAGTCTTTTCCTGTTTGGGCTAAAATATAACATTAAGAGCATTCTGACTAACACAGGTCAAAATATATTTACAGCATGCCTGAAAATATTTAGGCTAAAGTAGAAGTTTCTGAGAATAAAGCAGAAGAAAGCATAAAGTTTTGCCCATTTTGTGAAAGAATGGCAGAAGTAATTTGAAATTTGCTGGGTGTCTTGTATCAAGATGGTATTACTCTGTAAAAAATACCCCTAAATGAAGCCAAGTGAGTGACCTTTCAAATATTCACTGTTTGCACAGGAAAAGCTTTCATGTATTTCACAGGTGATTTCTTCAAGCCTCTCCATTCCACAAGCTCTGTGCACTGCAGGGAAGGCTGCCTCAAAGCAGTGTTGTAGTCTCAGTTCCTCACAATCATTTCTGCACATCACCAGAGCTCTGGGTCCAGTCTGGAGCTTCCCTCAGGAGCCAGCAGGAGCAGATGTTTCTTCAAACAGAGCCAGCAAAGAGATTTTTCGCTTCACGCCTTGTGATGATGTCTTACATTGCTTTGTATCCTGCAAACCAAGTGCTGTGCCTTGTGTCAAGTCAAGGAGGAGTGGTTAGAGAAAAACTGGAGCTGCAAGGCTTCTCTTCTGTGTGTGACTCTCTCAGCCCAACAGAGCCTTCCCTGTCTCTTGGACTTTCCCACTGGTGGTTCCATGGGTCAAGGCAGGAACAGACCCCTGGAAAAAGAGCACATCTCCCTTTACCCCTGGGTAATGCCTTTACTTGCTCCTGATGTCTCTGCACATTCAGTTGGGTCCCTGATTTATAAGGTGCCTTCATTCCTGTGTGCCCTGGGATTTTTCTCTCAGCTAAGAAGGGGGAGAATGGTGAGAAGGAGTAATAATGGACAGAAGGCACTGTGAGAAGGAATAGAGACAAGCAGGAGGCAACTCTGTCACTGTCATCTGCGTGGCTGAGAAGAGGGCGTCAGATCTGTGCAGGAATTTCCAGATTGATTCCTTGCCTTTTGGTGTGGGACTGTAGATTCAGAGTGAGACAGAGGATAAAATGGCCTTTGTTCATTGTCCTGGTTTAGGGCAAATTTTGAGTCACCCTAGGACAATTACAGGAGGGTCTTCAACTATAGGGAAGACAGAATAGTAGGAGAGATGGTTATACAGGAATAAAAGATTTGCAGAGATCAGGGTTTCATGAGACTTTGACTGACACCTTTAATGAACACAGTTTGCCTTTTCAGGGGTGTTAAGTGTTTATCAGTGCATTGGCCAGCAAAGTCTAGAGCTGGATGGACAAGTGGAAACTAGGGAGGAAAAGGTGGCATACAGGGCAGAAAGCTGGACACCCTTACTGAGAACAATCAGGAATGGTCTCCTGACTTCCATCTGGAATCCAGGTCCAGATGTGCAGAGGGGGAAACTGTTCAGAACACATTTAGGGTTGTGATTGGCTCTGGGTTCCCTAAAGCTGTCACAGAAGTGGGACAGGTGGTGGGGCACTCCTACAGACCTCTCCCCACCTGGAAGCCTGGAGAGTGTTCCAGCTCCTGGGTGGAGGTGAGATATCTCTTCCTTCAGCACATGCCACAAGGGGACTGACAGCAAACGGGACTGGACACCAGTGACCCAGGTTAGCAGGAGTCAGAGGCTGGAGAGATGAGTAGAGGGTGGTTTGATGCACACCCAGAGTGCAGGGATTTCTGCACTGGTGGATTCTGCTGGGTGTGCTAAAAGGTCAGCAATGTTTCAAGCCAACCAGCCAATAGCTATTTTTGGCTCCCATTTTGCAAACACCACATCATAAACAAAGAGTTATTTTGGTCCGTCGGGATTGCTCTGATAACTTTGCTCAGTACAATGTTAAATAACCAAACCCCACAGGAATAATAGCACTGTTTTATAATTCCATATTATCAGATATATGGAGGCACACAGGGTAGGGTGGGTGGAGGGGAGAGCTTAAATCTTTTAACAAGTACAAAGGAATATTTATGTTATTCATATCATCGCAGTCCACATATTGCAATGATTTGGAGTATTGTGTAGGTGTGCACAGAGGTGTGGCTTTTTAAACAAGGGGGTACTTGTCCCAACAGGAGAAAATAGCAATAGCTATTGTCATCCACCACTTAGTAATGCCAGTGCACAGTGTGGCTGGTGTGACAGGGAGCAGCTGAGGCACCTGTAGAGCCCCCCTCCCACACACTCTGTCACCATGGCTTCCTCCACATCTGTGCTGTGGAAACACCTCCCTTACGCATGAAAATTGTGGTGGAAGTGAAGTGTATTGATTTGTGAGTCACTTGCAGCACAGCTACAGCAACAACCAAGGAGAGAAAGTCTCACCTGTTTTCTTTCTATGGTTTATGTCACACAAGACCCAAATAGAATAAGAGTTGCCGTTTGCTGAACATTGTATGGACTCAGGAAAGACAGCCCATACACAAAGACCTTGAAAATGTCCCCACAGAAGACAGATCTAAAGGAAAGACAAAAAGTCTTACATTGTCCAGTTTATGGCTGGAGAGGTTAAGCACAGAGACCTCAAAGACCATGTCCTCCGTTCTTATCAGATCCAGCACAATTTTTTTTAAATTTCTATTTAGGTATCAAAGAAACACCTGCATTTTTCAAGCACAGTCTTCATGGCAGGTGATCACTACATGGAAAAAATCTACTTCAAAGAGTCCAGATGGCAGCAGTGAGAAGCTGACCTCCTGTAGAAACACAAAGGGGTTGCCCTCAGAGCTGGACACTTTGGAGCCACGTTCCTCTGCCTACCTGCCAACAGTGTCAGGGAGGTTGGTGCTGGATAAGTCAGTAAGCCAAGACATTCCAAGCACCAGGCTGGGGCAATGGTTAATCTTTTTGTTAAGCTGACCTTTCCAACCCACAGAAGGCTAAAGAAAGCTCCCTTCTGTCTTGTCTTGTCTTGTCTAATCAGCAGTGGATAGTTATGGAGAAGAGGCAAACTCATCTCAGGTGTGTGCAGTGAAAAGGCTCAAGGTAACAATCACATATTGTAGAAAGGGATGGGGCATAAGGAAAAAAAAGACATATTCATGTGATAATTCTGTCCTTTAAGGTGTTCAAGATTCAATGGGACACAGCCATGAGCAGCCTGCTCTACCACCAAAGGTAGCCATGCTTGGAGCTAGGTTGGACCAAGTAGTCTATAGATGCCTCCCAATCTAAATTATTCTGCAGTTTTTCTGAGTTGAAAAAGGTCACTGGCATACTCCTCATCCTGCCTGAGTGGCTCAGTGTTGTCCCCAGGAGGCAGCATCAGGATAAAGCCATCGCTTTCAGACCTAGGGGCTCAGCTGCTTGGTGCACACACTGGAATGTGAGGAAGCCTCAGGAGTTTTCTTGTCTGCCTGAGGGATTTGGCCACATTTCCTGCCTCTGATTGCTCTGTAAAGCACTAGGGAGTTGCAAGGCTGCAGTTTATTTTCTATACCTTAAAAAGCAAAAAACTGCCTCACTTTGCACGCAACAACAAACAACTGCTCATCTGCAAAAAGAAAAGAAAGGCCCGTATGCTGCTGCTCAGGGCAGCCAGCTGGCAGGCAAATGTGAATTAAAATATGTTTTGCAGTGAGGACTCACTAGAGCAAGGGTTGAAATCCTGGAGTCTCACTTCCCCTTGTCCCCAAATGTCTCCAGACGCCAGCCCCTGAGCTTTGTTTTCTAGCTGACCTGGTGGAGGGGAGGCCCTGGCATTCCTTTCCCTGCAGGGCTGCCCCTTGTAAGTGGGAAAGGCTGAGGCAGCCCCAAGAAGGCTCCTGGCTGCAAGAGCTGAGCAGAAGCAAACACCCCTTGACACCAGTGTAAGTCATTGGGAGAGGCTGGAGCAGAACCACCTCTTTCCTCAGGATTTCCTGTAGCACAACTTGAGCTTCCTGGTGTGTATGAGGCTGGCTGCAATGAGTCCAATAAGTTCCCAGGCACTGCATCTTCCCCTGTGCCTCCCGGGGAGCTGCTGTGAGCCCTCTGGTGAGTCTGCAGGATGCACAGGCTGGTCCCTGTGTTGGTTTAGCACAGAGGCACTCGGGGACTGCCCCAGAATCAGAGTCAGCCTGAAATGGTGACAGAACATGAATTTCCAAGGCAATATCACCAACTAAGGTTTTTTGCTCTCTAGATCACATTATCTCTCTGAAATCTAGCAACTGGAGTCATGAGACTACCAGAGAATTGTAGTTTGGGAATTTTTTAAAGGTGGTTCTCAGCTGTCTGTGCAGTAATGGCTGAATATGATGTACCACTCCTGTTCCCCTGTTGTAAAAACCAGTTAGGGACCCCAGATCACCTTGTTTTAAATCTTGCACTTTTAAGCCAAATTTGTAGAACTTTCTAACACCTGGAGTTGACAGTCCTATAGCTTAGAGGTCCTTGTGCCTAGACCACCCAGTTTTTGCAAATATCTGCACAGATACAGGTGTCCTCAATTTGGAATGTATTTAGCAAAAGTTGTTCCAATTTCTTGACACAGGCACTTGTTATCTTGAACATTCACATTCCTGAGCCCTGGTCCCTGTTGAGGTATTCATGTGCTTTTTGTCTGTGTGATGGAGAGGCTGCTGTCACTCAGTCAGAAGGAAGATAATATATGCAGTTGCATATTTGGGTTGTTCATCTTTTGGAGTGCTGAATGGACTTCCTAAATGATGCTTCTATGCTTTGTTCAACTTTCAAAATGAATATCCCAAAGAGGTCTGCATTTTCTGGCTCAGAAAGGCTTTCAAAAACAATGAATCAAAAAAGGGCATGATTTTCAAAAGAACTTGTATGGAGAATTAATGTCTTTCCTTCTTCCAAGATGAAAATCCTGATGTAGCCTAATAATTTATTTAGATGCTTGCCTTTAAAACCTAGCTGGTTACTTCTCATGGGAAGCAGAGGATGGGTAGATATAAATCAACCTATGCTAAATGGAATTAATAAGACTTCAGGAAGAGAAATCCAAAGGACATACTCTTAGTGGTAGAGTTAAGCTGAGCTCAAGCCCAGTGTTACCATTTCACTCATCTGTGCACACAAGACTCTCTGGCATGAGTTTGATGGCACTGCCAGCCAGATGAGCTGACACAAGTAGGAGCAGAGTCAGATTGCAGAGGAGAGTCAGGCTCATAAACCTTCCTTGGACCACTCCTAGAATTTTCCCTGTGCCAAGAAGGACAGAGGTTTTCCCAGGACTGTTCATGGAAAGAGCAGGATACATTGATTTTGGGCAGCACAAGAGGCTCATTACCTCATGACTCACACCCAGCCTTGGTACCCCACAGGCAGTGATGGGCATCCAGTAGAGATGATGTGAAAGCAAATCCTGAACAGCTGCTGGGATGGAGAGAGGGGGGGGAAAATTAAACTGCTACTGAGAAACAGTGCCATGTATATTCCTGATTATTTTACATTGAAATATGGCTCCTGAGAGGTTATTTTGGTGAAAAAGGCAAGAGCTCATTGTGTCCCTTGCTCTGCTCCCCTCTCCACATGGGTGGAGTGCCACTGCAATCAGCTGGAGCCCTTCCACATACAGCAAGCGGCAGGATTAGCAGTGATGTTTTGCAAATATTCCTCTTACTCAAATAACTTATTAACCAAAATGCTCCATTGGGCTGTAATCACTAGTAGGATTGTTTTACTTTATAGTTTCTATGGTGAGCAGTGTGTTTCTGGAAGCTGGGCTGGGTACTTTTTTTTCCCTCCAGTTGGAAAAATTGTGTTGAAGAAAGTGGAGATTGTTAGATGTCTTGAAACATGTTCTTCTGCAAAAGAAGTTCCTTTTTGAGTGACTGATAATAAAAATTAATTTTCATGATGCTACAGGCTGCAGGCTAAATTGCATGGCTCAGTGATTATTTAAGAAGATACAAAATTGCTAAAACGAGATCCAAGTTCAGAAAACAACCTGACATTGCTGGAGTTTGCAGATCAGAGAGTCATCACTGAGCAGAGGAATTGAGGAGCTGGTGGCACCACACAGGATGCTGGGCAGTGGTGGGTCTGAGTGCCATACAATGCAAATCCCAGTATTAAGCACAGAGTCTCAGAACAGCCAGAGTTGGAAGGGACTCATAAGGATCATAGAGTCCAGCTCCTGGTTCTGCACAGAGCAGCCCAAGGATCACACCATGTCCCTCAGAGGGTTGCCCAAAATCTTCTCAAACTGTGAGGCTTGGGGCCGTGACCACTTTCCTGGGCCACCAGTTCCAGTGCCCAACCATCCTTTGGGTGAACCTTTTCCTAAAATCCAACCCAAACCTCCCCTGACACAGCTTCAGGCTGTTCCCTCGGGTCCTGTCACTGCTCACCAGAGAGAAGAGATCTGTGCCTGCCTCTCTGCTTTCCCCTGTGAGGAAGCTGTAGCCCATGGTGAGGTACGTGTGGGCAGACAAAGGCAAATAATTCAGCTCGGGGGTGTAGGTTTGGTGGCATGCAGGGAGGGCTGAGCACTGGTATCTGCTCAGGGCAGGCAGCAAGGTTATTGCCAGCAGCAGGGCTTGGCTGACCATCACTGCAGCCGCAGGTCTGGCTCCTCAGCACTCTCAGCTGCTCATGTCCAACAGAGGCAGCTGTGTCCTGGAGAGGAGAGATGGGTGTGGAGCAACATCAGGAGACTGCTGATAGGAACGTAGAATATTTGAGCTATTTCACTCTTTGTGTATAAAGTTCAGTGTCAGCACCAGAAATGCAACACAAAAGCAAATGTCAAAAGGAGAAGAGTCAAGAACTGAAGAGTAACAGTTTCTGGCAACTATATGTATATTTCTACCCATTAGTTTGGAGATGTAATCTGTAAATCATGCCATCTTCACCAGTATGTTTTATGTAAACTGTTAACAGTCACCAGGAGCTGCAAGTGAAAACACTGTTGTTAAACTCATATTCTTACATCATGTATGATTCTTGTCCAATTTTCTAAGCAGCAGTGTACAGTGTCACATTGTGTGGGCATTATTTGGTAGTCTTTTGTAATTTTTAACATTTCTGAAATGCTAGGCATATAAATTGCTGCTTTTTAGCTTGGATTGAAAAGGGAAAAATAATAGGGGTGTCACTTTAACCATCATGTCATCTCAGCGCTATATTCTTATCTGGGAAACACTTGAAAACTGCTCAGCAACCTTCCTCTTGCCCCAAGAAGAGGCAGCCAAAATCTGCCTGTCTGTGAGGGCACTGTCTCCTGACAAGCCCCACTGATGAGAAAGTTTGTCAATCCCACAGGTGTAAGCAGCTGTGGATGTCAGGTGTAAAAATGCAGAACACTACTGAGGAAAGGTAGATAGTCTCATGGGGGTAGAGATAGAGGGGTTCACAGTCTGGGAACTGACCATATAAATCTTATGTAACTTCAGCTCAGACAGGGAAGTGGCTGTCCCTGTGTTTGTGGTGGAACAAGAACCAGAACAGAAGTCTAGGGTCTCCTACAACCCAGCAAGAGACACTTCTCCCCCTTGGTTAATCCATCTTGGTTTAAATAATTTATGGATGTTTTGAGGCTGCTGATGAAGTTCAGAGGCATTAGGCTGAAGAAGAAAGTGCAGAGAGGCATTGCATGTGCTGTCAGCCCCCCAGGGTGTGTCCATCTGCTCTCGTGCACTAACGAAGACCTGCTGTGTGATGCCTTTCAGGAAGCTTCAATCTGCAGGGTCTTTTGCATTAATCTTTAATATGCACTCTGTGTGCTAATCTTGTAGGAATTCAGACAGAAACTAGGTTGTCTAGCAAAGATGGGGCATATTAGCTGACTTCTTCTCCAGGCTGTGGGCCAAATCCACCAGGCTTTGGTGCTAAAGAGGCCAACTTGGGTTAACATTCCCTTTTGCAATATTCTCCATTTTCCAAACTGGGGAGGAAAACATGTCAGCACTGTAAGGGATCCCATTCTGTGGGTTTTAATCCTTCCTTTGGTTGATCTAACTGATCTCTCCAAGAAGACACTTGAGGAAAGTCCTCAGTGAAGAGCCAGCAGAACTGCCAAAAAATGCACACCAAATGAACGAGGCCACAACCACTTCAAAAGTAAGATCCAGTTACAGTTCAAATACCCAAATTCAGGGTATTACCCATGTAGAATCAGGTCTACAAACTGACAGGAATTACCTCTGTTCATATAAGATCTCTGTAGAACATCAGGTTCAAAGTTCATGAGCACAGCTTCACCAGACTTAGCCCAGCAGCATGGACACCATGGGGCTGGTTTATGCCTTTGTGATAAAAGCTGAGTATATATTAGCTGTTTTCACATTAGACACTGCAGATTCCTGCTCTGTCCTGCATACTGTGTGCAGGGCATTTTGCTTTGGGTTGGTAGCAAACCACAAGTCTGAGGATAATGGTATCCTCTGGAGCAGAGCTGATGGTCACCCTAGGAAAGTTTAGTATTTGATGTTTGGCATAATGTGCTCTGTGCCAGTCTGTCTCATTCATTTTGTGTGTGTTTAACTCATGTAAATTCACTACTCTGCAGTGGTACAGTATTTACAAACCTACCTGGGGTGAGAGAACCCCTACAGCATATGCTGCTACAGAAGCTCTGCTCCTTCTGAACACGCCAGGCAGGGTCACAAAATAGTGAGAGCTCTACTGGTGTGAAGCATGGGCCTTACTCTGCCATCTGCAGCCATGCATCTGCTAAGGGCTCACATCGTCTTCTATTCAAGGCACAAAATCTTTGCATGTGGATTTTTCTTTCTAAGAGTAGTTCCACCAGCAGGAAATTTCGTTAAAATGTAGCAGCATCTGGTTCTTATTTTGGGAATCAGCCATTTATCCAGTTTTCTATGAGTAAGACTCAAGAGGCCAAATGACCTCAGGCAGAGAGCTCTGGATCAGGTTGATTTACATCTCAAGATGATCTTTTTCTCTCCTTTGATTCTCTCCTTTGGCCAGCAGATGTTACCGAACAAGACAATAGAAAGTTCCCAGCATGAATGCAGTATTGCCTGTCCCTTCCCATGTGACCTATAACCACTTATGCATTAAGACTGTAAGATCCCATCATGGTGCTTTCCCAAGCCTGTAGATGTTTTCTGATTAGGTATATATGCTGGATTCAGCCAAATCCCTACTTAAGTGCTGTAGTCTATGTATCTAGGTCATTTGCACAACATTTTTGTTGCAAATCTGGAACAACAAGCACAGCCCTTGGCAGAGTTCTGCATGGCAGAAACACTTTATGTCTTCAAATAAACACATGGAAGCTTTTCTGGACAGAAAGGGTGGGGAGGAAAAGACAACAAAAGAACAAATCTGTTAATTTGTCCATCGTTTTTCTGTCAACTCAAGGGTAACCAGGAGAGATAACTGGAAAGACTCAGAGCTGTTGCTGTTACTCTGCTTTTAGGCAATGTGTTATGCAGCTCTTGGGCCATATCACCTCCCTCCTCTTGTCTCAGCCCACTCTTGGTTTGGCCTTGGGCACTGACAGTGGTGAATGCAGCAAAACCCTGTTGGTTTTGTCTGCCACAGCCAGCTCACCCACACAGCTGTGTTCCCTGTGTGGAGCAGGGCTGGTGGCAGAGGGAAATATGCAACAGGTACCCCAAAGAGGAGCAAACTCTACCCTCAGGCAGGGTAAAGGCCAGGCATGTCTCTGAAGGTGAAACACTGCAGGCAGCTCCTGCTGATCTCCCCCCACTGCCAAAGCACTGTGCTCCTAAGGTATCTCCAGTACAAACAACCAAAAGGTACTTTCTACCCCTAAAGAGTTTAAAGACAAATCACTTGGAAGGAAAGCTTTGGCTTGGTTACATTAGTTCTTATCACGACCTGAGCCAGACGCCAGGTTGTGGCAAAATCACATGTCTGAGTTATTTGTGACTTCAATCAGTGTTTTCCTATTTGCTGGGATGAGATGCAACCACCTAAGCAATACCATTCTCTGGATTGTTCACAGAGTGAGGACTGGCCAGCAGCACTCCTGCCCAAGCACGCTGAGGCTCTGCTCATGAGAAGGGCACACATCACTGTTAGAAGCCTGTTAGTGAACAGACTCAGTGAGCTGCCCTTGCTTGGGACAGCAGCTTAGCGTGATAAGCACCACCTCTTGCTCTGTTTATTTCAATAAATTGCTGAGCATTTCTATAAAGCAGGAGCTTAAAATACCCTCATTTTATTCCATCTTTCTTCCCCTTAAAACCAAACTCATTCCTCAGCTACAGTGGAACTTAAGCAATAGCAGCAATTTGAAAGGATTGCTATCAGTGGGTCTTCAATTATCTTTAGTAGCTTCTTTTTCACAAAATGCATGTGAAAACCCTACAGATGATTTCTAGCAGGACAGTGGTTCACGCTGAGCCAGCAAATAATTCTCTAGTCTTATTTTGAATCAATATTGGAACAAGTTTTAGCTCTGCATGTACAAACCGGGCCAAAACAAAATGGGTGGGGAAAAAGACACAAGGCCCTTTGTCCTCTCTGGAATTTGTTTAAAACCTCAGGGATGAATAAGACATTTTATTTAACCCATCTGGCTATAAATAGGCGGCAGCACCTTAGCCTCTGTGTGAACTAGAGAATTCAGACGTGCCTCCTCAGTTATGCTTGAGGGCACAGCTTCAGCCTCAGATGTGTCCCTGCACTAAAGGGTCATTAAAGGCAACTGAGGGCACCGGGTGTGGTCCAAAGGGAGACCCTGGGCTAGAAATAGGTGCTGAGTCCAGGAGGAGTCAAAAGGCTGCTCTGCTTTTGCTCATGTTTTCTGGTTGCTTGTCCAAGTCCTCCTGGCATTTAATATCCCAAAACCCATCTTAATTTTTTTTTTTTTTTCACGTTCCTACTGGAGCAGAATTGGTTTCAGCACTGTGGGAGTGACTGTTCATCCCTGTGGTACCTCGAGGGTTCCATAATGGAAAAAGCACCACTCTTCCCACTCTGCAGACCCTTCACAGGAGTGTATTAGCTCCCACCCTGCCAAGGGATGCCATCCCAGCACCTCCACACCACACCCCTGGGCCACATTAACCAAAACCAGGATGGACAGAAACATCTGAGACTGAGAGAAACAGATCCCAGCCCCTGGGCTCATGAGGAGGGGGAGGCCCCAGCCACATGTGTGTCCTGCTGGGGGACAGGAGTGCTGGAGTCTGGTCACAGCCACTGAGAATCAAAGAAACAACCGTGCTGCTCCCAGAGCCACGCACCCAGAGCTGCATGGAGACCTTTATTGTGTCCAGTTCACTTTGTCCTGCCTCAGCTGTAAATTCTGGGGGGGAAAAAGCCAATTGCTTCCCACCACAGTTCTCAGCTAGGCATTATAGACCAGTACCAGTGAGACAGCAGCTGAGTTGCTGGCTTTCAGTTCATGTTGCTCCATCTCTGTGTTTTTGCAGTTCTGTACTTGCCAGATTTCACCAGCTTGAATGTGGACATATGAGGCTGCCAAGGGAGGGCTGAGCTGATGAGAAAGGTGTCTGTGCTCTTTCTTCTTTTTCAAGTTATCATCAGTGAATAGCTGACAGCAACAATAGGTTATTTTTAGGTTTCCAGTGCCGGAAATCTGGAGCTTTCTCCTGATCCTGACTCTGGCTGTATGTCCCAACAGCATCCCAGTCCCAAGGGTTTTCATGGCTTCATCTCCTACTGAATAGTAATGCGTGGGGGTACAGCTGCCAGGGCTATGGAGGACACGTGGGTATGTGACAATAACCAACCTATGTTTCACAAATTAAATGACTAATTCATAAAGACAATTTGTCACACACCAGGAGCCATGCTGAAGCTGAATGCTGGCTTGATTGCAAACATCCATTTAATGGCTGGACTCACTGCAATTGTGGGCATTTTAAACAGATTTTCTTTGGTGTGTGGGCACAAAACCTCAGGCAGGATGAAATGATCCTTGGCCTTTCTGGTGTAAGGTCTGGCATCTGAAAGCTGAGTGTGAGCCCCTGGTCTGTGTCCCTACCTCCCTGGAGACCTCTGCTCCTCCACTCCTGCCCACCCAGCTCAGGGAGGGTCTCTGGGACGGAGGTCTGCTAAGGTTAGATGTGAAGTTTTTGGGCTCTTAATGGCAGAAATGTTGGAGAAAATGAAGGAAAATATTTTACCAGTGTTCTTAGAGGAAAAACTGAAACTTTTTAATGTTTCAGATTTATTTTTCTCTTTTTCTCTTTTTTATGAGGGAAAACCAAAAAATTTGTTCAAATCCTAATTTTCCAGAACTAAGTGAATTTAAACTTTGGAAAGTTAGTGTCTCTGGAATGAAAGCCATGTGTTTTAAAAGACTCAGGGAGGAAGCATGTCTTGCTCTAATTTGTGGTGGAAGAAGTGCATATGACATAAGCTTTGATAATATGGATGTGAGGGATGTACTGTTTGCTATGGGAGTCGTGGCCCTCTGAGGCTGCCAGGCATCACCTTTCTCCCAAAAGGATTCAAAAAAATACTGGAATTAAAAAAAAAAAAATTAAAAGGGGGGGGGGGGGGAAAGATGGTAAAAACACAAATTAAGCTTGATTTAATTTAGATGTTACATTTTTCAATTTAACATGATTTTAAAAGTCAGTTTTTGTCTCTTACTAGCCATTTTAAAAAAGCTACTTCCACTGAAAATGTTACTTGCTTCTTTAGACAGGAGTGTCAAAGAGAACACATCTAAAAGAAAAATACTAAGCAGATGTCTGATTAAAAATAAATGAAAATGTCTCAAATCAATGGGTAACCTGCAGATCCAGTGGATACAAGTTTAAAATACAAATGTTAGAAGCAAGACAACAGTGTTCCCACACTCATCCTATTTAATTCATTACCGATGCACTTCCCCTAACTTCAGACTCAAGGCAAGTAAACAGCCAGGACTCTGCACAGATCTCACAGCAACATAAAATCAGCAGCAGCTGAAATTGCATCCCCTGGAGCCCTCAGATAGCAGCTGTTGCATCCTTATGTGGCTGAACACCACGCAGCAGGAGCCCAGCTGGAAGGGACAGTCCCAGGGAGGTGAGGAGCCAGCAGTGTCAGTCCCTCTGCCATCCCACCCTCACAGTAATGTATGCCTGGACGTGAGATTTTCCATGCAAGGTGCATGGAAACTCCAGGACTGAGTGAGACTAAGCATCAGGTGTGCAAGCAGTGCCAAAGCTGGCTCACTGCCCCAGCCTGGGATACAGCAAATTCCCCTTGCCATGCAAGCACTGCCCAGCAGGCACAGCCCTGCAGTGGCAGGGAACTGGCTTTGACCTGGAGCAAAGCCTTTGCCACGCAGATTTACCCATCTCAGAGAGCAGCAGCTGCTTCTAAGCTGGGTAAGTAAGATGCAGCTCCACCCTCCAGTTATCTGATCCTTTGTTTTTTGGCAATTTGACGTTTTGGGAGAAAACTGGTTGTTCACTGGCAGACTATCTTTGCCTCTCATCTTCTCTGCTACATGACCCTGCTCTCTTTGCACAGGGTGTAGGTTTCCAGTAATGTGAGTTCCTGCTGGGCTCCACAACTGCCTTTCCAGAAAACATTTAAAATGTGCATAGCATAGAAAGGTGAATGAAGATGAGCCAAGGGGCTCGCTGGTAGCACAGCAAGGCAGGGCACCAGCAGGGTGAGCAGGGCAGAGAGCAAATCCTCAAACAGTAGGCAGGGAGTGTTGAGCTGCCTGGTCAAGGAAGGGGTCGAAGAAAAGAGATGGCTATGGCAGCTGTCACTGATGTAAATCTGAATTTATCTGTGCAGGAGCATGTGTTTGGAGGGCCTGGGTGAGATTTGCATGTCATGGAGCAAAGGCAGCCCTAGAGTGGGCTTCATTCCTTGTGTTAGTGGTAGGACACGACCACCACCTATAGCCCTTTCCATGTTTAAACAAAGACACTATGGATACACTGCTTCTTCCAATCAGTTCAGTATAGGCATTTAATAGGCTAAATGGTGTAATACATCTACAGGACATACATTAGTCAAGTATTATGTACAGGTGGCATTTTACAAAATTAGAAAGAACTGAAATAGAGCAAAGTTCAACAATGTCTTACTCCATAAAACTTCCTTTCTGCACTACATTAAATATCCTACAAGCTAGACTAGAAAAATATGACTGAATGTCTTTTTTTTTCTTTTTAGTTTCTACAAAGCTTTTAATCCAGAAAAAAATACAAAACAACTATTCAGTTTATTAGAGAGACAACACTTGCACACAGACAAAGTAAGTGGACATTCATAGACCTGCAAGTTGAATAAATAGGGTTTGTTTGTATAAAACAATTTTCTCTCTATCTTGCTTTCCTGTTTTAGGGCCTCTGGCCCATGGTCAGAAAAATAAAAATGGGAGGAGGAGTTTGGCTTTGCACGGTTCTTAAACTGAGGCCACACAGCTTTAGTAAAAAGCTTTAGTTTGAAGCAACCACTTCCATCAGGTAAAATACTTCAGGGAGCAGCACAAAAGAGGGGAGAGGAAAGAGAGGAGTAATTAGGCTGGAAGAAGAAAATCTGGGATTTCTATACCAGCTGCAGCTTTAAGTACAAGGATGAAAAAAAGTAGTGGTGCTTGCATGGCATTTTTTCAGGGTGTATATAGAATTTAGTTGCTTCTTTGGGAAACATATTTAGGGAAGTGCTATTGACCTCAGGTGGAAATAGGATAAGGGCCATCCAGAGCAGGAAGGGAGGGAGCGTCTGAAAGCAGATAGAGAGCACAGAAAATTGGGGGAAGTGTTTCAAACAACTGTTTTTCCTTTTATAAAGCAAAAAGCAAATTAAGTGATACATCTAACGTCATTCCTCACAGAGCCGGGCAGATACAGATTGGAAGGAAATCACACAGCTAAAAATATGTCGTCACTGCTGTTGTTTTCTCCCCAGAGCTTTGTAAAACTTCTTGACAGTCGATGCAAAAGCAGCATTTAAAGAGCAGCTCCCATCAGCCTGGATGCCTTGGCAGCACAGCTCTCCTCCTGCCACGCTGGGTCTAAGCTGAGGACCTCCCTCCCCTCACTGCCCCCGTGCCAACACGGGGCTTCAGCTTTGTTGGCTTTGTTGGCTTTACCAGAAAACTGTCACCAAGTGAAGGGAGTGACAGGGACAGCAGCCAGATTTAGGAAATGCTCTTGAAACCTTCAGTTAGTCTGGCAAATTTCGGTGCTCTGACCAGAACCCCACTCACCCAACAAAGTAATTCTAACAGTGTAGGCAAGAAAGTCTACATCAAGAAGGCAAAACAGATTGTTATGTAGATTGAGAGAGCAAAGTTTAACTTAAGTATCACATTATACTGTACTACACTGCTTATAAAAAGGGTCCTAGATCCCAAACACCCCAAATAATGAGCTATAGTTTTGTACATAAATTAATGTTGCTTTGAAGTAAAATAGTCTCTCTCCTTTGTAATAAACATTCATTGCACAGAATTAATTGTAAGTAAATATATTAAATTTGGTTACTAAGAAGGTAAAAACTTATTAATACATCTGGCCAGTAAATTTTAGCAACCATCACACAATTAAAAGTGGTTGTTAGTGTAAGTTATTACTGGAGAAAAGAAAGCACTTAGAAGTCAACTTAGGAGCTAATGCTGGAAAAAATTCTATTATTTCTCTCCACCTACAGCGAGCAGCTTCTTCTGGATGCAACATTAATTGGAAGTACAGACCCCATCCAGCCCTGCAGAGATGGAAAAAGCCATCTTTGCAGCTTCCAGGACACTCATCACTGACAGTCAAAGCCCTCTGAGTACAGGCAGTATCTACCCCCACCAGCCCATCCAGCGGGTTGTGTTCCCAGCTGAGATTGGTGTTCTCCTGGGACAGTGGGACGGAGTCTCTGGGAGGTCCCTGTGCAGGAAGGGACTCACTCCAGTCAAAATGACCCCCAAATTCCCAAGGAAAATCCACTGGAGGGCAGAGGTGTCCAGAGACAGCTTGTCCCACCATGAGCTCTGGGCTCCAGGAGGTGATGGTGCCACCAAGGCTGAGGGGGCCGTGCCACAGGTGAGGAGGGCATCCCTTGGCACACGTGTTCCTGCCAGCAGTGCCAGCTTGGCCAGGAGAGAGGCAGGTATTTATCCTTCCACCGTGCCCATTCCTGCTGGAGGTGGCTCAGGGGAAACCTGGAGCCAGGCAAACGCAGCACAGGTTTGGGATGGGCTATGGAGCTCCTGCCACCACCCAGCTCAGGGCAAGGGAGGAGCAGCTGCGGCTCTGCACCTGCGTTATACACCAACATACCAAAGCAGGAATGTCACAACGATCTGTTCACGAGGTGGGACAGAGCCAGCTCTGGGGGAAGCAGAAGCATCTCACCAGCTTTAAGGGCGAGAAGTGCACACCACGGCACGGCTGGGCCTGGCCTGAAGAGCGCACAAACAGCAGGATCCACCCCACCAGCCACCCCACGCCACAAATGCCGGCGGCCAGCTCATCGCCCCGGTAAGGTACAGCGAGAAAGCGCTTCCAAAAGGCATCAGCCTTTCTGAAAAGGCAGCTAAGGAAAGGCTGGTTCATCTGAATACGCACAGGTTAGCCAAAGGGAGAGAGCTGCTCTGGGCTGCCCCAGGGCGGCAGCCTGGAGGCAAACCTTGCCCTTGCGTCTCTATACAAAAGTTACAAAATCAACTGGTGACATTATATTACATCTATTGTCCGTAATATCACAGTGCTAGTTTTAAATGGCTAAAAATAAGAAAGTTTTTTAGATTTAAGACATTCCTCCTGTAGAAACGCAACCCCTTTGTCCTGATGTTGACGCCTGAAAGCAGCCTTTCTTGAAAAAGATAAAACCAAAGAAATGCACTAATTAAAATTAGGAGCATCTTTTCCTTGACAGCCTTATATTTCCCAACACATCCCATTGTTTCCCAAGGGGATATTAAACAAATATTATGAATCCCAGCCTGAAAATCAAAATGTTAGAAGACCAGTTCTAAAGCCCAGATGCTTCTTACCAGGTACTAACTAAATAAAACCCTTGCAGATTTAAATACAGATTACTTTGACATGTCTTCAGAGTGTGTTAGCTTTTCAACAACATTCACAATGAAGTTTCACTTCTGAGGCCATGGAGTTCCTACTCATTCTCTTCAGTTCTGCTTTCCAGAGTATCTGTACTGTCTTCCACTTCTTGAGCTGGGTGTGCTAAAGTATCTGCAAAGAAACAGCTCATCAGCACTTACTTCCCCATATAGGTGCAGCCTTTGTCTGATTACCTGCTCTACCTGGCATTTATTCTGTTAGGGTGATCAGACCTGATAAAGAAATCTTCTCTGCTTGCAAACCAGTAGTTAAACCTGGAGTAAGGAATTCTGAGTGCATCACAGTCTGACTTCACAGGGAACCTGAGACCTCAGGTAAGATATCAGTGAGATGAGGTGACCCCTATGGACAGCCACTGTCATGGGAAGGCTACCCAGTCTCAGAAGTCTGCTTAAACTGTCAGGCCTGAAGACATAATGAGTCTTAATCAAGGTACAAAACCAACAGAGAAACTACAATATATAACCTGGAAGTCAGGAAATAGATTTGGCTTGTATTTACTCTTGAATGATCAAACCCTGTGGTTATCACCACCCAGAAATGCCAACTGGAATAGCAGGTGATTTTACACGTCAAGACCTTTTGTCATCACCCCTTTGAAGGGGTGATGCTGCTGTGTCTGGGCGTTTGGGTGGCAAAAGCTGGTACACTGAAAGGGAAACCAGGTCACTCTATAAGAGAAAAGGACAGCACTGAGATGAGAAAAAAAAAAAGGAAATAAATAGGCCAGTTTCTCACTGGAGCACTTCCTGTGCAAGCTACACTTAGACAAGGTCTTACTTTTCCTGTATTTACCCCACAGTGACACTACTAGTCAGGGATACATATTGAGACTTCCTCCTGCACTGGGAGAGCACTCACTGGGACAGCAGGATGCTTTGAAAACATGCAGCTGTCAAACACTTCACTTCTAGGCTAGGAGACAGGGACAGATACATGCTACTGACCAGGATTACTGCTCCCCAGAGTGACCTGCTATTGTGCAGTGCGCTGGCTGCCTGTTGGCCATGTGAGTGGCTGATGCAGATGAAAACACCACTGCTCAAAAGCTACAACAAACTTTTCAGCACAATTTTCCTCCAGCACAGATATTTTCTGGGCACCTTCAAGTGTTTGTCTCGTTGTTAACTTCAGTGACAGCACTGTCTGAAACAGCTATTTTCCTATGGGGAACAAGGATGAAAATTACTTATTCAGACCTTCCAGATCCATCTGCTGCTGCTGTTGCTGGACACAGACTCTTTGGTCACCGTGAAGACCTTTGTCCTCCGCTGACTTGAGGTCCTCAGGAGGCCAGCGCAGCTCCCCGCTCTCCACCTCCCCGGACTCGGTGGGCTCCACCACAATCGAAGGCAGTCTTTTGGACAGCTTGGGGTACTTCTCACGTGAGTCTGGGAAGGCCTGGGGAGACATTTGGGGAATTACATCAAAGCTTTGTGCACGGATGTATATTCAGAGTAAGCAGAGTATGTCCTTTCTACATTTGACACGCACTCACATGTCCATTAAAAAATCCTCTCCCATCTGGTGCAGATCCACAGCCCTGCATAGGGAGGATTTCAAAGCCAGCTGAACCCAGCTCCTTGCTGGCCAAGTGTGGTGCAGAGAGGCTGTAGGTCTCAGCACACTCTCCCCTGCATGTGCTGCCCCTTCCTGAGCAAAGAACCCACTCTGCTTGCTGGGGAGTTGAGGAGATGATTGCCTTAACTCGTGTGATCCGACATGAGCAGTGAAAATGGAGACTTGGGAGACAACATTTGTTGTGCTGCCAAACACTCGTGCTTCAGTGCTGGTGGGGTTTTGGGACACCAAAGTCATTGCTGTAAGGCTAAGCTAAATGGCTGCTGCAGCCCTTCTGGCTGCTGTCCTGTCGCTCTGATCTGATATTCACGTTTTCTTGCAGTGATAGCTTATTAAGAAGCCACCATTGTGCAGAGCTATTTTGTGCAATGTGAAACACTATTTTATGATGCATTCATGCAAAACAGGTAGTCCCAGAGAACATCTTTGCACAGAGGACTGTGCCAGCTATTTATTTTGATTTGTCACATTGAAGCTGTAGATAAAACACTGCACAGTGGTTGGAGCTTGAAGCTGAACTAGGGCTTTTTAGTGAAGGATATTGTAACACGTAAAAGTGCTTTCCTGTTTTCAACATAGCTGGATCACTTAAATCTCTCAGGGTACTTTGTTTTGAATTGGTTTTTTTCTGGTGGATTGTTTCAGGGTGTTTTTGGAGGAAAAATTACTCCCGCAGCTCCAGGACATTACCATAAGAAACTCTGTTGTTGCTCCACTGAAACCTTTTCCCCTGGATCTTCCATATATCTGCACTAACAAGCTACAAATCTCTCCGTGCTAGCCGAGGTTTATTTTTATTTCATTTCATTGCATTTCATTTCTAACAATAAAATCAAGGTACATGTGAAGGGGCTGAACCAGGACTTGAGAGCAAGAATGATCCCAGTTTAACTTCAGAGGCTGCCACGGGTTTGCTGTGGGCTGGTGGGAACCTCCCCACACATCTGCAACCTGTTCACCATTGAACCAGGGTCTCTGCTTGATTGAGCCTGGCTGGTTGTGTGAGCCAGTCTCAGCACAGCTCCTGCTGTGAGCACAGGCAGAAATACAGAACATTGATAGGGGTCTGGGGGTGTCATAACCCATTGGAAGTTGTTTGCTCCATGGCTTTTTCAACCTTCCTCTACCTCAGCAGCTGTACTCCCTAAGAGCAGAGGGTTTAGTCGTCCCACTTGGCATCAGAGCTGGCATGGAGAGGCAAGACCTTGGGAAAGGCTGTGCATCTAGGGAGCAGCAAGCACATTTTTAACATTGCTGTACTGCCCATATCTGATTCCTGCAAATAGGGAAGGACAGTAAGCCTCATCCTCACACCCTTGCCCGCCATGGTAGTGTCACAGGGATTCAATATTTCTTGCAAATCTATACAAAGGCGAGAAATGTTGCGTATTAGTGTTATGAGACACAATTAGGAAAAAAAATTCTTTTGTGAGAAAGTGCCTTCAGTACAATTAGACCAAGTGAATCACTGAAGGCAAACACTTCTGACGCCACCCTGAGCTGCACCCACAGTTTATAACTCATCCTAACCAAGCAATGCTGCTTATGCTGCCTATCAGAAAAGAGCTGCCCAGATTCCCATTCCACAGACTTCTCCTGAGCTGTACATAATTTGGAAAGACATTTCCATGGCAGCTGTTTTGACTGGAAACCAAATATGAGACAAGGTCTCCTTGGGCAGGACAGGTCCACACACCCACTGAGCAGCAGCTCCCTCCTCTGCAGCCCCACTGTGGAGCCCAGCTCCCTCAGCCTCACAGCTCAGCTGTCAGAAAATAGCCATAAAACTGTGGGCAAATTGCTGTATTTTCTCCCATGGCTGCACAGGAGGTGACAGTGACCTCTTCTCCAGATATTGTGCAGCATGCTGGGGTGGCAGAGGGCTGCATGACAGCCACCCATCCCCAAGGCTGCTGGCAACTCCTGCATGGGCGATGCAATACAACAAAAATTCTGCTTTTTCATCTGCTTTCTGAATCCTGAGGAAATGACATGGAGAGATCTAAAAATGGACCGAGAAGTGATTATTACAGCTGCAATAAAATTTAGGAAAGGCACCTGTGTGGCCTCAGCTGTGGCTATTTTTGTTTGTGTCATTCTCATATGGTCTTTTCTCACATCAACCACATAATTTTTTTTTCCACCAGAGCCCAGTATTTACCATGTCCCTCCAGGAATGAGTCAGGACTGGCAGGAAGCAGAGCTGCCTGTTGGGCCTTGCTGTGTTTTTCTGCAGAAGCTGGAGTGTGTGATGAGTGGGCAGGAGACTGCAGGAAAAGAAGGACCGGTCTCCTGGACCTTGGAGTGCTTGGAAGTTGCTGGAAGGAACTTAGTTTTCCCACTGAGTCACTGACTTTGTGCTACATCTCATTTCTTTTTTTTTTTTTTTTTTTTTTTTTTTGCCTCAGGTGGCTATCACTGAAATGTGGATGGTAACACCTTCTCCTAGAGGGAAAAGGTAAAGGAGCTGGGGGAAAACGCTGGGGCATATGATCAGAGACACCACAGAGCAGCCCTGCATACACAGGTGAAATCAGGGACAGAGTTTGGCCAGCATACACTAATACAACACTGAAAACCTGGAACTTGCTGAAGAAGAGGAAAAATATTGAAAACATGCTCCTTGAGTGACCAGCATCCATCCTGTGCAGCCTCTGAGGCATGGGAAAGCCCGTGTGCTCTTTAAATGCACAAAACCTTTCACTACACAAACAAGTGATTTGCAAATTTCTGTTCTGACTTCCCTGGCTTCCAAATGCTAGATTTGCACCTGGACAAGCTGCTCCTAGAGTAGCTCTGAGTCTGCTTCCAATGTTACACCTTGTGTTGAGAGGCAGCTCAGGTCCACCTGGACACAAGATGTGGTTTGTCCCTGGTAGTGACACAGAGTCACGAGCACAGCCACAGAGCACAAATGTGATGTGGGGGCTGCCACAGGGGGGGCCTGGGACATCGTGATCCCTCCTGCTGCAATGAGCAGCACGGGTGGGTGTTTGAGGGGGTGTGTGGAACTGCCTGGGGACAGAAAATGCTCCTGCACCTGCCAACAAATGGCCCTGACCAGTGGTGCTGCTATGGTGCCACAGCCATTTCTGTGGATTAGCCAATCATTACAAATGGTCTCTGATCTAAAAAGGGAGCTCCCTCTGAGCCTGAGGAAACTCAGTTCGTTTCAAGGGTGGCTGTATAAAAGCTTGGCACAGTACTGGCTGGATGCCTCCATTGCACAGTAGCTGCTCAGATCTGAACTCTTGGTGACAAACAGCCTCTGTGCCTGCATCCCTGCAGGAAATGGGCAGTGCTGTCACTGTGCCCTGCAGACCTGGCACCCCACTAAACACTTCAGCCAAACTCTTAACTTTTAATAATAGAACCTGAGCAGGATCAAACGTATTTCAGGGCTTGTTCTTCTGGCAGCAGTGCTCTGCAATTCAACACCTACCCTACAGACAGTTCTTGGCTGCATTAAATCACTTTTGACAAACAACTCAGGACACTTCTCAGTTCTGCTGAGGTTACCTGGCTTGAGGGGCCTCCCTCCTCCTCAGGAGTCTGGCTGAGAGCGAATTCCTCCATCACTGGCTCCCGGGTGTTCATCACCTCTGTCATGCTGTGAATATTAAAAGAGAATGGGACACCTCAGCTCTGAGCTTTGGCTCCACAGCTAATTTAACAAAAAGTATTGGCTTCTCATATTGGTTAGAATAATTATGTTACACTGTCCTGCCTGAATAGTCAAAAAAAATATTTCCTTGGCCTCCAAGCTAACTGTTACTGCTGCATGTTGTGATGCTGAACAGGGCATCAACCCCAGCTGCCCCTGGAACAGCAGAGAGGACCCCCACAGAGTCACAGAGGCATCAGCTGGAAACTGGAGTCCTCCAATGTTATCAGCAATTAGTTTATTACTGATATATGAGCTCAGAAATTGCATCTGTCTACCAAAAAAGTTACTGGTAGAAATATCAGCCTTGAATTAAATTCTTATTCTGATTCTTTGTAATGTCTTCAATATTTGCTCTTCCAGATGTCTCTTCCATTTAGTCATGAGCCAGCACTTCTTTTTAAGCTGTTAATTCCAGACACACCAGCTGTATTGATGTCTAAGAACCAGATTTTCAGCATCTTTACTTGCCTGAGTGTTTGGAGAGGTGCTGAGTGGGACTTCCAAATGCATCAAGGACTGTTTGGCACCTAAATCTCATTTCAATCAGGGGCTTAGGAACCTAAGGTGCTTATGTGCCCAGGGAGCATCACCCTGTTCCGCCTGGCAGCCCAGGCCCCGCAGCTGGCCCGGCTCTGCGGGGCATGGCAGCATTCCAGAGCAGAGACAGAGCCTCGCTGCAGAGAGCAGCCCAGCCCGTGGCCGGGCAGCTGCACGTCTCCGTGGCACTGGGATTTTCCTCACATCTGCCATTTATAAATACAGCATTCCACGGAAAAATCGGAGCATGCCTCAAATCTCCAGGATGCATATTAGGCTTGTAGGAGCAAAAAGAGCTACTCCAAGCTGAAGGGGCCACGTTCATTTCAAATGTTAATTCATCAGCCCTGGAGAGATTTTGGCATGGGGCTTTCGCTCTCTTTAGCTGGCATTCATCAGGTAGTGCAGTTAGAGGCTGCTGGAGCCTCCTGCAGCATGCAGAATGTAGGCATCATCCATCAGGCTGCCCTGCCACCTGCCACAGCAAACACTCCTTTAGGCACGACTAAATGCTGCCATTAATTCTGGTCCTGCTGCACACACAAAAGCCTTCTTTGTAATGGCTGAGAAATGCCAACTAAAACATCTTAAGGATAACTTGCTTCAGGCTTACATTACCAATTACTGGACAGAACTAAATTTTACAATATCTACAATTACTATGAAACCCTTCACAATGAATTTAATTAGCTGTAGCACAGAGCAGCATGATAATGCAGAGACTTTCACTCCCACTGCATCACATTTAAGAAAAAGCAAGGCAGAACCATGGGACACTTGAGCTCAGCTGTGGACCAGGACCCAAGGCTGTAGACATTCATCAGCATAGGGAAAAGCCCTGAAAGGTCTGCCTGGGACCCAACCAACACTGAATTAATTCACACACTTCCTGGTACATGTACAGCGCAGGAAAGCAGAACCAGGCTCTGAAACCCAGCAAAAAGCTGAACCAGACCCTTGATCTGAGCACCCTGAAGCTTACACAGCCTGAATCCTCCCAGAGCAATGGCACAGTAGAAGAGGGACAAATTCTGCCTGTTAGGAAGATGGTTTTGAGCTCCCAGCCCTTGCCTGGACCTGTACCACTCCCCAGGCACAGCACAAACCACCCAGTCAGTAAAATGCATAGGTTTTCTGGACATATGTTTTTATTCCTGCAGCATCCAGTAGGCCATACCACTGGGCACCTATGGACAACATTCCATTCCTGCCTTTTTCCCCACTCTGGATCTAGTCTCTTCCTTGTTCCCAGAGGGGCCTTTTCAGCCCTCCTGCTGCCCCTCTGGGAATGACCACACTAGGCAATAGCAGACCATGCTCTCCCAGCCCAGCTCTTTGGGAAGAGCTGTTCTGCAGGGCTTTCACACCCTGTGTTAGCCAGACCCAGCTGTGAGCCTGGAGGAGCTCTGGGCCCACCACTCTGGGCATGCCCAGGATGAGCATCCTTCTCTTGGCATTCTTTCTGGCGTTGGGCACCCTAAGCCCAGCTGTCCTGGATTGCAGGGAAAAGGAAATGAGAAAGTGTGTGTCTAGATGGAAATAATCTTGGAGGCTTTGTGTGGGTCAGTATTTATGAAGTCTTAGTCTTGGCAACCACAGAAAAGCCATGCCCCACTGCTGTGTGTCCTGGGGGTTGGTCCCTGCTAGCCAGCAGCAGACTCCTGCAGTCACTCATAGCTGGCTGGTTTATTTTAGCAGCCATTCAATACATTGCAAACGTTTAAATATTTCTCTGTCCTCATTCCATGGGAAATTAGAATGAACACATGAACTGTCAAATGTGTCATATGAGCTCAAAGATGTTAAGACCTCACGAAATTCTCTTATTGAGCAATAATGGGCTTTGTGCTTCCCTAAGACCACATTATATCCTGCAGATTATTTGTAAATGACAAAGACAAATGATTTGGGCTAGAAAAATGGTGACAGTCCTGCCAGTGTTACAACAGATGCCTCAGTGAATCAGCTCCCAAGCTGTTGAAGCCCAGGCCATTTCAGAAAATCTGTGCAACTTAAGGCTTTGATTGAATAGGACAGCAGAAGTGATTGTACTTGATGTGTTTCAGAATAGAACATGGGACCATGCAATTGGCAAAATAATTAGGCTTTAACTGGCATAGATTAATTATTCCCAGTCTTCACTTTGAAACAGTGAAGGAAAGCAGAAGAATCTATATGGGCTGTGAAAGCAGTGATGTTTCTGACAAGCTTAACTAGGTCTTTAACAGGAAACATAACTAGATGTAAAATAATTGAGAATGCCACTGCATATTAGCTCACTGAAACTTCAAAATCACCTGTAGGACATTGCCGAGTTGTTTATAAAACCATATAATCTGAACAACAGGTTTGGTGGTGCTGCTTAGGGCTTTTCAAACTGTGATAAGATTTATGCACAGGACAATTTTTTACTTTTTAGCAAGTGATGATGAAAATATTAAGCCACTTTTAGCGCTGCTTTTACGTGACATGTACTGACTGACATACAACAGAAAAGTGGCTGATACAAACAATTATAAGAACTACATCTCTTTAATTCAGTCTTGCATTCATTTTATGTAAGGTAGGTGCTGGTATCACCAATGACATACAGTAGCCATAGTGATGCAAAACAAGGCAATAAATAGCATTTACAAACAAAGGATAAATTCTGTTCTGGTGGATGAGTCATCTACTCTGAACCTTAAAATTCTTGTGTCAGTGAATTAAGAGATACATTACTTCCCCTAGTTTTAATTAAACACAAATATACCAGTGGGGAAGCAGGGGGAAGTGAAATCTGTTCTTGCATTTCTGTGAGAAAACTACATTTAGAGACTATCTTAAATGCAGTGCTAAAGTGCTACAGTCCCAGGACCACACTATACTGATCTTTTTTCCAGAGGCATGGAGCAAAAGCACAGATCACTTTCTGCTGCTTGTGATGGCACTAGCAAGGTCAGTAACATACAGAGCAATATATAGCCTGACAAGTGCTAAACCACCTCCCATGGGAAAGGCCTCAGAAACAATGCACACACTTTTATTTTAGGTTTTGAACAGAGGGCAAAACTGACCTGTGAAATTCATGGGGAAAAAAACAGTATCTGAATGCAGACCAGCTCCAGGACTCAAAAATGTGCAGCACTTATGGAAAATAGGCAACAGATGTGATGTAATGAAGTATTTCCTAAAGGACAGGGGCACAGCCACGTTGTACAGGACAAGCTGAGCCATGGTTAGGAAGAGCTGTTACCTGAAACACGGATCAGTCTGGGGGATTCTCAGACATGCAGCGAACTGAGGCTTGATCCTGCTCTCACCTCCCCAGCCAGGACAGGCAGCAAAGGGGATGCCAGCCAGAGCATGAGGCTCTGTGGAGGATAAGCAGCAAGCACAGGGCAATGAGAGAAGAGAGCACCTTACCTTCAATCACATCAACGCGTGGCACTTCCCGAACCTCCTCGCTGCCGGCGTCTGCGCCGCTGATGAGTGTCCTGCAAACTCAGCCAAATCCTAGAAGTGCCTGCAAGAGACCGTACAGCAGAGTCAGAGCTTGTGACCAAAGGGACAACGCTGGCAGGCACTGGTGTGAAAGAGTTCTGCTGAAAGTTTGCTGCAGAAACTCCCGCTGTGAACTCCCGCATCTTTTTCTGTGCGAGGTGGGATTTCATCTTCACAGAGCACCTTATGAATTACTGAGGCAATTAATGTACCAAAGCCAGCTAAAGCTAACTGAAACACCTCACAATGTGACTCTTTGTGATGCTAAACCTTATTCCTTAGCGTGAGTTACACACAAACTGCTGAAACTGGGACACTCTGAAATCCTCCCATATAGAAATTGTATTGATAGTTGGAAAATTGGAAAATAAAAAATGTATTCCCTTATTTGGCAGGATCAGTTTGTTTAGTGAGAGACAGTTCTATTGATCAATACACAAAGAAGACAACATATACTCAAAGAAGGATCCTTTAACATTGCATTACTGCACAATTCTTTTGGAAGTCACAGGGGAAGTGATTTTTTGAAAGATCTACTCCAATTTGAAGGTAATATGTTGACTGGTATCAAGACAGGGAGCCTGCTGAGCAGGGGTGAGGATCCCACCATTTCAAAGTGTGAATCACTGATTTCTGATGACTTTTCTGTCAGAAAGCCTTAGCTGATGAGCCTCAGGAGTTACAGTGCGTAAATATAGTCAGTATCTAGGCCAGAGATGATTTTCTGAGAAATTTGTTTAGCTCTACAGCTTTCCAAATATATATTCATGCCAGCCACAGCTATTTCTTGGATGGGAAAATGGTGTTTTCAATGAAGTGAATGGCACTAGTATATATATTTTATATCCTCCAGTGGTTTGGATTCCAGCCCAAATGATTAAACAAATCTACCTGCTCTGGAAGCCTTCTTACCAAGATTTATTACACTGGATTAACTGCACACTGATTTTATTCAAAAACGGTGACAGAGGGAAGATTGTGCATTGCATTCTGGAGTTTCTTCTCGTGCCACAGGCCATGCTTATTGAAAATTAGGGAAGCAGGAAATCACTTCTCTATCCCCAGGATTCAATTCAGAAGGTTTAATTCTTGTCTGGCAATTCTCCTCCTAACCAATGACCAAACCAACATCAGGGAACCTAATGTTTTGTCCCTTAAAAGTCATGACTACACTCAATGCTTGTCTCTTATAAGAACAAGGGAGCATCTGATACCATGCTATCCAATGCTCTGGGAGGGAGATTTTTATCCCACTACCCCTTACAAAGCCGCTATTAAACCAATGAAAATTCAGGTTGAATTTGTCTGCCTTCAATGTCTCCTTCAGAAAAGACTGGATGTAATAAGAACAATTATTACACAGAGTAATTATTAGACTGCCAATGTAATGTGGCAAAAGGGTGTAAGAGATAAGGAATCAGGCACCACATGGTCACTGGTTGGAATCCAAGCCAGACCACTTTCTATGCAGAGTTATCTTCAGATGACTGGTTAGTGTATACAAGGACCCATGCAGTACTGAGTTCATTAAACCCACACCCATTGCTCTCCAGTCTCAGCAGAGGACTTCTGCATTTAACTGACCCAAGCCAAACCCCCTCCCTGGTGTTTTGGGCAACTCTGTCCTATGGTGCATGCAGTGTTGGACAGAGGATGTCAGCTCCTGCTGCTCAGCTACTTGAAACCTGTAATAAAAAAAAATCACTTCAGGACCACGGCATGGAAAATCTCCCTCCTCCCAGTATCACAGCCATATTTCAAAACAGAAAATCTTCTTCCCACTCAAGACTGTTGTAGAGTTCAGTGTTTCCAGTGTACAGAACTACCAAAGAGAAAATACTCACTTTACATGCCTAATAGCTGTGATTACCTTCTGTGGCTGACAACAGAGGAAACATGAACTAAACCCCTTCCTTCTGTGATACTGCCTAATCTTTTAGAAACAAGGCACAGCTACTGAGACCATGCAAAGAGCTTTTACTGCAGTGGAAACATCTGGGAATTACCCAAGCAAAGCCTTTCTCTGGTTATCTCCTCTTGTCCCTTACTTTTATCCACCTTTGCTGCTTTCCAGCCTGAAGCTCATTTGCTCAGTGCACCCTCTTCCAACCCACCCATCTTCTGCTGCCAGAGTAACTTGCCCTCCTTTGCCTCAGCCTGATAACCAGCTTCTTCTCTGGCTACAGGAGCACCAACACAGCTGTACTGTCATTAACAGGAACCAAATCGAGCCTCAAGTCTCCCAGACCAGTGGTGCTGCCTTGGCCACACCTCACTGGGGCTTGCAGAGCCTGGCTATACCTCCCAGCAAAGAGCAATTAATTTAGGTGTTGCTTCAGTGAGCTGGTCATGTCTTGCCTCTTTAGGAGCCATAGCATCAAGCAAGGAAATCCTGATATTTCCCAAGTTTTTTCACTAGTGAGACCAAGGAATGCTTCAGTGGTGGCCCCTTTGCCCAGACCAAGGGCCTCAGCTCACACAAGGGGATGAATCTCCACCTGTGCTGGTGGCATGGGTCATAGGCTCAGGCACTGCAAGGCGCTCTCTGGGCTCCTCTCCCACATTGGAAAGCATCTGGAACAAACTGCATTTTTGGAGCTTCTACAACCTGAGGACACAGCCTGTCCCAGTGAGGTGGTCTCACCACCCACAGGAGAGCAACAGGCGCCAGAGCAGATGTGGGATATTGGGCAGCAGCTCTGGTCAGCTGCAGCGTATGGGAAGCCCAGCCTGGCTGTCTCTTCTGAGTCTGCTCTCCATGGAGGCAGAGGATTCCACCAGGCACTCCAGCAGCAGAGTCCTCTCCTTGGGATAAATCCACTGTGAATTGCAAAGTAGATGTTTTTAAAGTGTGCTTTATTGGGCAAAACAGAAACAGGAACTGGGCCACAGGCTGCAATCCTAGCAGCCCACTTGATAAAGGAGCATGTTTCAGAGGCTCCGAGCCCCAAACATTTCTCCCACAGGCAGCAGCACTTCCAAAATCAGGGCACTTCTATTTAAAGATTCCTCCTACTCTGGAAACATCTCCCCTTCTCCCTTGAGCTGTGCCACTGCTGGAGAGAAATGGGTGGCAAAGTGAGACCTGACCTCAGGATGCCAGGACTGTTGCTAGATTAGCAGGGACTGCAGGATACCCTCTTCCCTTCCCAGGCTTCCCAAAGCAATCATTTCCCACTGAGTACTCATGGAAATATTATGCTAACAGCCTAACAATACCACATTGAAGGTTCACCTTCTAACAAGTGTAGACAGGAGGCAGAAACTGGCCTTGAACCACGGCTACACTTGCAAATCTATCATTTTTCTGGCATGGCAGAAACAGGAGCCCTCCCCTCCTTATTTCAATGGGTCAATCCCAAGGGCTTTTCCAGCCCTGTACTTAACTTGTGCTGGATAGACACCCCCAAGGTGGCTCTGCAGCTCAGCCTTGTGCTGCCAGGATGGAGCTGCGGGTGCAGTTGCAGCACCCACGCGGCTCCCACCGATTCAGACACCACCACAAACAAAGCTCAGCCTTGGTCCAACCCCACCTCCTGGATAAATGCAAACTTTTCTTCATTCAAGGACTCGAGCCTTTGTGTGTGCTACAAAAAGAAACCCCTGCTATTGATTACAGGGAAAATTGGGGCAGGCGGTGCATAAGAATGGCTTGAGGTGGAAGAAGCAATGTTCTGCTGCTTTTGTTTTGCAGAGTGGAAAACTTTGATGGGTCACAGAAAACCCTGCTCAGCAAGTCCCAATACGCAAACAGGTCAAAGGAGGTTTTTCCACCCAGAAGAAGAAAGAGTGCCTTATTCAGGCCAGTGTGCTGCAGCAGAACAGGCTGTGAGTTCAGCCAAGGTGGAGGAGTGGGTGCTCTATGACAGAGCTACAGTTGTGGTGGTGGATGAAGCCATGAAGGGGCTGCTCACATGGTACAAGAAGGTGCATGTCCCTGCAAGGAATGTCAGTTGGCATTTTCCATGGCCAGGTGCTTCTGTAGATCCAATTCCTCCATATCTCAGTCTTTTGCTAGTCCCAGGAGGATGGAACTATAGCTGAGAACCACACTGGTGGCCTGGGCCATCCACAGGCAGGACCATGCCCAGTACTCTACCGGGGGTGACACAGTGACTTCAGCATCTCGGTACAACCCAGAACACACACATCAGTGACACCCCACAGCCTTGTTTCCCTGACTGCAACTCAGCTCAGCTTTTGGATACTGCAGGTAGGAACTTGGACAGAGTCTTTGTTTTCCCTGGTTGCACATTTGTAATGACTGCACTTTATGAAAGTGTTGTGGATTCCACGGGACTAGCAAAATGTAAATCACCGCATGGACCGAAGAAGATAAATGTATGAACTCCTATTTAAACCTCCCACTTCTTTTTGGATGCAAATCTCTTTCCTAAGCAACTGAGAAAAGTGTGATATGTGTCAGAGTCTGGAGATTAGAGATCTGTTCTGTTCCCTCGTTTCAGAAGCTCTTGTCTTCGGCCACCCACGCAGTACTTGAGTTCTGCTCTCCGCAGGCCAAAGCTGCCTTCCTCTCCTCGGCAGCGTGTGCTCCACAGAAGATGTCGATCTCTCTCAGGAAGCAGCGAGATGAAACGGCTCTCGAAGTGGAGGAGCTGAGGCATTTCAGCATGAGACACAGCACGTAGTTTGGGAGAGAGAAAAGGGGTAGGAGGCTGCTATTTCCAGACCGTGCTGCCTCTCACCGCTAACTTTGTGGCAAGCTGCAGTTTTTACTGTTCCTGCTCCAAAGAAACTACTGGAGTAAGTATCACCCTCGGGAATTTCTCAGACACTCATCTGTGGACTCCCAACACTACAAAACACAGGCTTGTAAAGGGTCAGTGCTGGCAGATGACTCTAACTCAGCCTCCTCAACTCCTGGTGTTGCACAATCAGCCACTGTCCTGACATCCCTGGATCCTGGAGTGCCATGGCTATATACAAACCTCAACTTCCAGTTTGTTGTTGCTACCCAAGTTCCTGCTGGCCTTCTTGGCAAAAAAGAGCTAAAACCTAGATTCATAAATGGTCAACAAAGAAGTAAAAAGAACTAAAATGTTCCTGTGTTTAACTATCATACTTTTTAAAGCAAACTCATGATTTGGGGATGATTCAACTCAAAGTTTTTTCAAATTATTTTTGCTATGCTGCTTGCTATGGGTGCTTCCTTTTGGTGGATTCTTCCTTTTGCTTTTTATTTTCTCCTGGATGCTTTAAAGCAGTTAATTTATTTCAGCTCTTTGATCTCAGCACTACCTGAGCTTCCTCATGGAAGATGCCACAAGGGATAGGTACGGCAGGAGGGGGTGGAGGGGCAGCCAGGCAGGATGCTTGGAGATAGGGAAGAAGAGCAGCCAGCCAGGAAACATGTGTAGAGCAGTGGAGGGAGGAAGAAGTAGAGCAGATGGGAAGAATGACTAAGCCAGCTCCTCTGAATGCTGGTAGACCTCAATATCGTGGAAATCTCCCCAAAGCCCTCATGGAACTGTTTGCCAAGAGAAAGTTTGGATTTATTTTTTTAACATCAGATTCGGCAGCTAATTGATGTGAGAGGAACTCATTAGGAAAACACCCCATCAAAATTAGAGATAAGCTTCAACAAGCTGCTAAATGTTTTAGAGGTATCTCTTCTGGTTCTTGCTGTGCAAATACTGTCATCTGAGAACTTGCTTTTGGGATGAGAAACATCTGTATTGAGCAGAGTGATTTTGCATAAGCTTTAATTTCCCATAACCTTACAAAGCCAGCACCTTACAAATAACTATATTGTTCATTTTAACTCAGAGCAACCCTTACTAAAGGCTTTTAGAAGGAAATGGTTTTGGGATCAGCTCTAGAAGATGATGATTCTCTCATCCCTAGTATTTTACACCATAATTGTTCCTCACCTTGCAGCACCCATGGGAATCAGTGACAGATTAAAACTGGCTTTCTATGCTTCTTTCTACCATTCCCTAGGTATTTTTGCATAGTTCTGAATTCAAGCAAGGGAAAAACATCTTAGAGCATCAACATAGAGTACATGATTCTCAGATGGAAATGTCATGGGAAATGGGTTGCAAAATGTTTGATGTCTCTTTGCCACCACGAAAAAAATACTCTGGATAGTCTATCACTGGGCTCATTTCTAGGCAACACAGTAGGGTAAGAGGTTAGGTGAAGTCAGATAGAAAAGTATTTACTTAAAAGAAAAATTAGTTATTTCCTAGTAACTTTGGGGAAATTAGAATACAGCGCTATCAGTGTTATAACATGATATAATATTGAGCATTTAACAGAGAATTTGGTAAGGCAAACAAAGCAAAAGTGGTAAGATTTTATTAAAAAAAGCAAACAAAAACCCACCAGAGACTCCTAAGAGAACAAAGACAATGAAGTGGCTATTAATATTTGTTCTTGGCAATTAACAGCACAACCACAGGTGTCCCAATATCACAACCTAACACCAGCAATGCAGCTGGTTTTGTCCATGAATTAAAACTCCATCATCTCAATTGAATTTCCAAGCATGGGAAGCTGCCCTAGCCCAAGATGGAGGATACGAGAACACTATGTTTTACCACAGTAAGAATGGGGGAGATGGAGGGTGAGGACAACACACAGCTAAAAATAAGGAAATCACTAAAAAACAAAATATTCAGTGTGCCTTTTTTTAATTAGTCATTAACACTGAAAGCAGATATTGTATTAACAAGGCTGTAAGTCTTCCTGCCAACCAATTAACATTCACCTTCTGGATCTACAGATCTAAGTATTTGCACAGAGGCAGTTTATGTGTGTGCATGTCAGAGACTGAACTCAGCTAAAAATTTGGGTACAGCTTACACAAGCTGCAGTGGTCTCAACGGAAGAGCTGGACTTGGACTATTTTCTCCTAGTCCTGGGAGATCTGGGCACTAGGGGGTAGAACACTGTGGGATCAGTCAATGCGTGCTGATGAGAGAAGGGGATTATCCTGCTGGACCACAGCTTCTTCCAGCACTGGCATCTCCTGTGCAGGGGACTGGTCATGCGCTCTCCAAACCAAGAAGGAGAGGTGGTCCCAGACCCTGAGGACTTGCAGTCAAAGAGGGAGAAAGACTGAGATAAGATTTTAAGGACCTGTTGGTATCAGTCAGTCTACTTCATTCTAGCTGGATGTTATTGGTTGGCAGCTTTCCTGGGGTTTGCAATAAAGCCTTCCCTTGAAGGCTGAAAATTCATGAAATTTATTATTTTACAGAATTTTCCAAAGAATGTGCATGTTTAAGAAGGAAAACGACATGCTGTTGCTGAGGCAGATACTGGTCTCCTTGAAGTCCTGGCAGAGCTCTTCCTACCTTGATGGCATAAGATCAAGGCTTCTAACTTGACCAAGTTCTCCTAAACTAAATGGTTAAATGGGCTCAAACACAGAGGCATAATTTCAGAAATTAAAGAGAGAGAGCAATTCAGGATTCAATCATTTCAGAAATGAGAGAGAGCCTGTGACACTCTGGGGTTGATACCTGATCTATGTAAAAGCCTGTTGCTTAATACAAAGAGATCATTGTGAGAAGGGAGAGAAAGTAGTAACTATATTGGCACATTATTTCTTCTGCTAAAGCAATGTATGAAAGACGTTGGAGGAAATTCCACCTGATTGACAAATTGTCAGGCTAGAATGGGAAAGCGACAAAACCAGGTCAAGTTATTCTTTGTTTGCTTGTTTTCTCTTTGTAATCATAACGTTGACTCTGAAAACATGTTTTTTAAATGGCGTATTAATTATCGAAATCCTGAGCTGTGAGCTGGATTCTTTTCTGAGCAAAAAATTTGTTGCTCATTAGAACTAGAGAAGGAAAACACTGGCTTGAGCCTAGTTGTGCGTAGGCAGAATTTCCCCGCTTCACCTTCCTTCACAGGCTACTCATAAGGAGGCATTGTGCTGTGAGCCAGGCAGGCTACAGGCAGGTGTGAACACCAACCCTGGATGCTTCAGTAAGATGTGAACCCACAGCCAGGAGGACTTCACTGCTGTACTGACTGTACAACTGCAGTCAAGATCTCAGTCAGGAAAAGACTAATGGAAACAAATTTCTCTCTATTGCTCATTGTGGCTGGAGGGGTTAATGCTACATCCAGGCTAACCCAACTCCCCTCCACGACTGTAGCCATATTCAGAGATGCACAAACACGGCTCTGTCCCAGATGAAAAGAAAATTTCTGTGGCATGTTCATTTGGCAGATGGAAAATACTCTCACCCCTTGCTCTGAGTGAAACATAGTCCTCATTTACAGAGCAAAGTAGGTTCTTTCATTCTCTAAAAGTAATCGTATGTGTGGTATTTGCTACCTGATGGGAAACATAGCATTTCAGTGTTCAGTTCAGTTCAGCTGCAAGCAAAAGCATCGTCTTGAACTTGTGCTTTGTTAGTCGCTTCCTCGCCTCAAAAGTTGTCTTGGGGGAAAAAAAGGGTATAAACAAATAGCTGAGGCGATCGCAGCCCACAAACCAGCAACTGCCTCAGCGCTGTGCTCATTCATCAGGATTCCTTCACACAGCGCTTTCGGCTGCCGAACGAGTTGGGTGGTGCTCTTTTAAACGAGAACCCCTTTCTCAGTGAATTCTCCGTAACACGCTTCACTCGACCACGCAGGCATGTGGAGAAACAAGCCGCGGCAGAGGGGCGCGTTCCGCCTCTCCCTCTTCCCCCGTTACCCGCAGCCTCCGTGGGACTGGAGCGCTTCTCCGGCTCCGCGCTCCCCGCTGCCGACCCGCCCCGCACGGCTCCGCAGCGCTGCCACCCGCGGCACAGCGCTCGGGGACTCCCGAGCCCCGCACAGACCCGACCGCACCGCACCGACCCGCACGGCACCGCACTGACCCGCACACACCCGACCCGCACGGCACCGACCCGACCGCACCGACCCGCACGGCATCGCACTGACCCGCACGGCACCGACCTGCACACACCCGACCCGCACACACGGACTCGCACACACCCGTGCCGTACGGCACTGATCCGCACACTCCCGAATCGCCGCCCCTGCGCCCAGCTCCGCTCGCCGGCTCCGCCACGGGCGCGCTGCCCGGGTCCCGGGGAGCTCCTCCCGGCCGCCGCGGAGCTGCGAGCGGGGCACTCACAGGTGGCAGCTCTCCCCCTCTCCGCAACCCCCGAGCCCTGCGGAGACCCTCCGCCCCCCGCCCGGCTCACCGGCGCGGCAGGCGAGGCAAGGCAGGCGGCAGCCGCCCGCCGCCCATGCACGGCGGCAGAGGGGAGCCGGCAGCTCCGTCAGCGCGTCCGCATCCTCCCGGGCCGGGCGCTGGCACCGCCGCCGCGGCACCTCCCCGCCCGCAGACCGGCCCCGCCGCCGCCAGCGCGGGGAAACCACTCCCCCGGCAGCGCCGGCGGGGCGGCGCGCAGACCCCGCCCGGCCCGGCCCGGCCCGGCCCGGCAGCCCCGCGGGGAGGGGGCACTTTCCGCGGGCACGTGTGGGACCGCACGGCCTCACCCAGCCCCGATCCCCGCACGGTGCTGGTGGCACACAGCGCACCAGGCGCGGGACGGAGGTGCCGCAGGGGTCACTCTCCCGGAGCAGTTCCCCCTCTCCCCTTGCTTTGCTCACGGGTATCCCGAGCCCGTCCTGCAGCAGTGCTTGCTGAGACAACGTGGAATGCGGAAAGCACAAACTTTTGGGGGTTCTTTTTGGAGGGAGTCTTTTTTTGCGGGTCAGGTGTTGAGTTTGCCATCTGCGACCCGTGGCAGGGACATGCTCTGCGGTGCACTGCGTCCCACCACCGTGTCCCGAGGGGCTGCAGAGTAGGGCTGGCAGGCAGTCTGTGCCAGGGCTGTGATAAGGGGCTCCCCCCTGCCAGGGGCTTGCTGCAGACAGGCTGTCAGGACACATCTGCAGCTCTGCATGTATTGGTGATGCTACTGATGGAGGCAAAAAATACATGCAGTGGCAGAAGTCACACTGGTGGCAGCAGCTTGAGGAACAGTGGTGGAGGAATGTGGATGTACAAAGGAGCATGGTCCTCCCCACTGCTGGACATCCCCCCGGGAAGCAGCTCAAACTTGGGTGCAGGGGGATGCGAGGCGAGTGCAGATCTGCTCCCTCCCTCTGCACATCCAGCAATGGGAGCTGTGGTTTCAGCCTGCAGATGTGCAGCCCCTGGGGTCCCCTCTGTGCCAGGCTCGAAGGAGGGACATGCACCATGGCTGCTGGAATAGGCCTTTCCTTTAGTGCCTTTTTCCCAAGAGTGGTGCTTCCAGCACAAGCACACAAGAGCACGATGGAGCAGTGGGAGCACTGAAAGGGAGATGGGTGTCAACCAGAGGAGACTCTTGCAGCTTTTGATTTGTGGGAGGTCCTGCAAAACAAATGCCAGCATCCATTGATGGCACAGGGTGCACAGAGCATCCAGGGGAGACACAGCAGCAGGTGAGGAGGAAGCAGTGTGTAACTCCTCTCCAATCTCCTCTGCTCTGCTCTCAGCTAAGGAGCTAGCCTGCATTTCAGGTTCATTCATGTGTGGCTGCTGGGGGTGAAGTCAGCTGCTGATGATTTAAGGGAAGAGTCCGCCTGGTTCTGTGGGCAGTGGTGGAAGGTAATTCCATTAGGGCAGGGGGACAGTGGTGGTACAGCTGCAGTCAGCTCTTCGTGCACCCAGGATGCTGGATGAGAGGGATCTGTGCCCATGCCCAGAAATCCCATTTGGGAGCAAAAGCAGCTCCTTCTAAAGGTTGTATACATAGATATACGTACACTCTCTACACAGGGAGTATATCTACTGGAATTTTTCCAGTGCTGGGGTTATGGGTATGAATTCCAACCCAACAGCCACCCAAGAAACAGTTTGCAGGCTCTCTTTGGAAGCTGCTCTTGAACAGTGAGCTTTTATGCACTTTGTGCTTTTTACACACATGTTTTGCAAGTGTGTATAAAACATAACTATTGGTTTAATCCTATATACTCAATGTACCGCTTCACTGTATAGCTCAGTGTTCTGAGAATGAACCCCACATGGCAATGGGCTGGCCAGTTGTTTCTGGCAGTTTTGTTCCTAGACTCCTGAGTTATTCCTGCCTGAGGACAGAACAGCTACAAAGGCAGATCTATCCTGTGGAGACAAAAGCCAACTCCCCAGTAACACTGGGATTGCAGGAAATCTTTAAGTAGGAGATGTCCTTAGCACCAGCACCTCAGGGAGATAGTAGGGTGCATATGTACCCTATCAGGGAGATATGCCATCAGGTAAGTACCCCTTGTGCGGTGCAGGTGCGGGGTGGGACAGGGCAGGATCCAGACCTAGGGCTGGACAAGCTGTTCCACTGTCCCACTGTTCTCCAGAGAAACTGCTGCTACTGCTTCTGCCACCTGTATCTAAAGGCACCAGAATCTTGCAGGGAGATCAGTGGGGAGAGTGCAATTCCTCCAAGGAACTTTTCCCCTGCTTGCACTTTTACTGTCCATGAAAACGTTCCTGCCTGTGCATTTTCCCAAGCTGCTTCCCCATCAGCTGCAAAAGGCAAGGTGGAGAGCAGAGACAGGCAGTGACTACTGTCAAGGAAAACAGCAGTTTAAAGCTATTTTGAGCTTTGTGGAAACAATTTCTTTTGGTTTTGCGGCTCCAAAGAAGAGAAGGGCAAGCTTCTGTCTCCACCACAGGATCTGTTTAGTCTTTGGTGGCAGATAAGCCTCAGAGGCTGCCCCCAGCCTGGTGAGCACTGTGGGACATTCTGTCCTCTGCTGGTCCCCACAGTGACCTATACAGTATTGTGGGGCTCAAGATGTGCCTGTGACAGCTAGAGTAAACATTCAGAAGCAACTAACATCTGTCTGGTGCTCTCCAAGACAACTTTGGAGTTTTATTTCCAACCCTTGAAGTCTCAAGTGGGAAATTTACTTTGCTCCATGGGCAAATTGATCAGACTCCAGTTGGGCAAACAAAGGATATGGGTGGGACATCCTCTGTGTGGGCTCCTGTAAGTCCCATACTGGTAGTTTCTGAAGCCCACTGCAGTTTCTAAAATAGGTTGTATGGCAAAGGTTCTCCTGAAGATGAACAGGGTAAATGTCAGTCAGCCAAAGTTATTCCTGTGTAACTGATCAGAACACTACACAGACTGAATTTAATGTCATGATTAATTATGCCAGGAGACCCAAGTATTGGATAGGTGCCTTTGTTAAATGAATATCATAGAAATAATTACTGGCTCCAACAGAAGGGGTTTGTATTTTCAGATCCACATAAGACTGGTGTGGGAAGGACACTCATCCTGCACACTAAATCCAGATGAAATCCCATGGCCAAGATGCTTGGTGAGAAGTGCCCGTGGTGAGGCCAAGGATGGCGCCCCATGCATATGCCCACCTCTGGGATCTTGGGAAAAGGATCTGTGCAAGCCCCCATGTGCTAGCACTGTTGCATAAGAGGTGCCACTGCCTTGAGCCTTAGCCAAAATCTGACTTGTAATTATGGCAAAGGACACACAGGCTGGACATGCAATTTCTAGAGCTGGATGTCTGCAGCAGCACTTGCACACAGGTGTGTCCATTTTCCTTATCTGCCTCTGTGCAATAGATGCAGCTCTCACCTTGTTTGTTTGTGGCCTGTGTCCTGCTGTTTCCACATGCCTTGACAAGTCAGTGCATCATCTAAGCAGAGGCAACTGCCCATCTACACAGCCTCTATACAATATTAATATCTTACCATAAGCCTTTTCTGCCATAGATTAAAAGGAACCAATTTCTTTTGCCTCTGTTGCAGGGAAATGTCGGAATCAGGGACAGCTGGCTCAGCTGAAGGAGTCAGATGAATATGCATGATGCTAAGGCTTTATTAACCTTGTGAAATTAATGTTTGGAAATTTGACCTTTCTTCTCCCACCTCTCCCCGCTTTGTGGATCACTGTTCCTGCTGGACACATCTCTTGTTGTGAATTGACAGATGTCACACCGAGTTGTTCGCTGTGCGTGTCATCACATGAGTGCTCTGAGACAATCACTCCAGTCCTGATTGAAAATTCTCAGTCCTTCAATTTTCTGGATGTATTTGACTGAGTAATGTCCTTGCAGAGACAGAGGAAAGAAGAGTTTCCAATTAATTTGCAGATACTTGATTATTTTAAAAGCTGTTTTTGTGAAGCACCTCATAATATATAAGGTTGCATGGCTCCATATCATGAAGGAAAACCCAGGCAGCACAGCTCTTCAATCCAAACATGTAAAACAAGCTGGCCAATGATAGGCTTAGCTCTCACACAAACCAGGCAGCAGCTAAAGGGATCAATTCTCACCTGATACAAGGGCATTTGGCTCAGAGAATCTGGTCATGCTGGGGCTCTGTTTGAAGCAGGGGAGCTGAGGTGTATTAACCTGCACCGAGCATGGGAATCAAAGAGGCCTCAGTACCAGGGCTCTTTGGGCTTCAGGCTGGAGAAATAATAAAGGATCACATACAGCATTCAGATATTAAACAGCAAAAACTTACTGGAAGGAGAAGAGTTACTTTTTATTAAAACACCTGCTGTTCCTTGGCTGCAGAGCTCCTACTTACACCCTTTCCCCCTCCTCAAGCTTCACTCCCTGATGTGCTTTCGAGGCCACACATCTTCATTCCTTGCTGCTGTGCAGGGAACAAAGCCCTGCCTACCCCATCGTGGGTGTGCTACACTGCAGAGGTTCTTGGTGGGATAAGATCTGCAGAGATTGTTGTAACAGGAGGCCTCCCACTATAATACAAATGTCCATTTAAATTTTTATGCTAAATTGGCTATCATAATGAGCTACTATGTATTACAGTACTGGCTTAATTTCCTTCTCTGAATTTGGTCCTTTCTGGTGTTAGAGCAAGGTTTTATCTGTCTAAATCACTGCATCATCATCATCAGATGTGGTCTATAGGCACCGACTGTCCTCCAACAGCCCATCTCCTCACCTGGAGGCTGTAGTTAGGGGTATGGTTGCTATGGAGGTGGCAAGACAATTAAAAGGGCTTTGTAATCAGCTGAAGGTACTGACTGTTTCCAGGATACTATATATCCTAATCAATCTCAGCTCCAACAGACCTTGGAGCAAAGCCAGATCCAATGACAGCAGTTGGTGGTGTTTAGTTTTTTGCTTTCTCCTGCAGCCCCCTAGGGTTAACTTTCCTGCATGGGTTTGTAGCTGCAGTTCAAGGTGAAAAAAGTCCTCAATCCATTCTGGCTGTGGTATCTTTTGTCCAGCAGCCTTTGATTTGTGCCTTGCAGCACACACAAAATGTGTGAAGTTACCACCATTCCTCTGACCTCCTGACCAGCCAGAAGCTGAACTGGCTGCTTTGCATTGCCTGATGTGATGAGTGCAGGGAATAAGGGATGTCTCCGTGGAAGGCTCCTCCTAACAGGCTGTGCTTCTCCCCTTGCCAGGCCATTCCCCGTGGGTGGTGGGGGCTGGAAGCAATATGTTGGAAGTCACACTGTATCCCAACAGCTTGGGATTCAGAGCTGTCAAGCAGTGGCTCATTGTTAGTACAACTTCTTCCAGAATGCCAGAAAAAGAAAAGGAGACTTGAAACTTTTTATGACCTGCTGACACATGAGTCTGGTAGGAAACTGACTGTGAATCTGGAGAAGCAGTGGAGGGGTTTGGAAATCTGCTGCTGCTGCTCATTACAGGGTTGTTTTTTCCTACAGGTAGCAATGGGAGCCAGTGGGCTTCTCCAATTTACATCTGTTTGTTCCAGCTGGCTTGCATGGATCTACTTTGTGGTGTAGGTGCTGCCCTGTGCTTGGTCAGCACTTCTTGGGAGTGTATAGTATTTTTGTGAGGGCTTTTTGTATTTTTGCCATGGTTCAAGAGCAGTTGAATTCCCATTTTAGGGAGTTTCTCACCTACATGAGCCCTGAGGAGACTGTATAGTCCCAGGCAGGAGGCTGGGCCAGCTGTGTCCTGCAAGTCTGGATCAGTTTGCAATGTGAGACTACAGGGTGGCACAAAATTCCACTCCGGACTGCTGCTACTAAGAAAACTTAGCTCAGGGCTGCTCTGTGTGGCACTGGGCACTTCCCCCAGTGCAGGTGCTACAGTGGGTTTGAATTTCAGGACTATTCTGCACTTTGTGGTGACACTATCTAGCTCACTGTTTTTAACTTTTTCTTGTATCTTCACATACAAACCATATGCTTAAAGCCTCAACAGCTAACAGCATTAAAATAAAATTAACTTGAATCTAACTTAGGTTTATGGGCCTGCTTAAACCTTCTAGAGTTGTGATCCCTGTTTTGGAAGCTGGGATGCCTTTGCAATCAGTCAGTCAATCAATCAATCAATCAATCCATCCATCTATTCATCCATCCCATGCCATCAGTGACTGTGATGCATTTGCTTTAGATAATCAGACTCTGCACAAATCTCCTGAATTTCTAGCATGCCCATAGATTTGCTAGCTCTGCACTCTGTTGGGATTTACTTGATCCTTCCAGCTGGAAGAGGTTGCCAACAGCCTCCACTTCTCAGAGGGGACCCTCCACCCAGGCCAATGCTTCTGGCACCTGATGAAACAACAGGTTTGGAAGCATTAGCCTGCTCCATTAGTCTCCAGGTTAGAAGATCAGTGAAGGTCTCCAAGGTACACCAAAAACCTTGTCTGGAGACTCTTTCTCCCTTAAGGAGCCTGCTACCTTCAACACTTAGTGACCAAAGACAATAGCTTGAAAAAGCCCTAATTTCCAAAGACAAGCAATGTAGCTATGCAGATGAAAATTGTGGGTTTCCTTAAAGGGTCTTTGTGAACATATTTTTTTCCATGACTCCCCTTCACACCATTAGGTCTTTCTGGCAGCTCATTTTGGATTATTTTGTTTCAAAATATGTTTAGAAGCTTAGGTTCTAACGAAGAATAATAATTGCCCAAGTAACAATGAACTTAACCAACCACCCAAAGAGCTGGAATGATTTACAGCTTTCAAAGGAGCTGATGCTAGCTTGCCTTTTGTCTTTCTGCTTAATGCCTCTCTAATATTCTTCTCTGGACACAATGCCTTTATGAACTGTTTTTTCTCCATCTTTTTTTTTTTTTTTTTTTCCCAATAGATTGCCAAGTCCCTCCACCACCTAATTCTCTGCATACAAAAGATTGAATATCCTCTAAATGACTATAAAGAACAAACCTACCAGATGGCAGACTTCATTGCTCAAGGGGAATGCAGGCTGCTTCTCTTGGAGAAGCATTTCAATGTGGTTTCAAAAGAGAGAGTCATTAGATGTATTCATATTTTCTTTAATGGGGTGCTGTGATGTAACTCAGGAAAGGTGTAAGAAGAGGAAAATACATTTTGTGATCCAACAGAGGAAATAAATGGAGCTGCATGAGATGCCCTTTTGCTAATTTCTAGAATCTTTCTAAGAAACATGCTGACTGTGACCTTGAGCATCTCTGCAAAACTTTTGAGATGCAGTGTCTTGGTGCTATGTATGATTTTACAAACTCAGAGAAAGGTTTAAGAAAGTTACTAGCATTCAAAGACTTCTCCAGATTTAAAACAAGGATATTGCTGACATATAATCAATGCTCCTCAGGAAGAAACTGTTCTGCTTCATTCTCTTTCCATTTTTCCTATGTCAGAAGCTGACAAGATTAGTTGATTAAAAGGACTTCTTTAAGAACAAATGTTTGCATCTCACTTATTTTCCAAGTATTTGGCTGAATAATTCATCTGACACATAGCTAAATCATTTATCTTTGTAGATTATCTGAGAAGAGATCACAATATTTATGTATGGGCCTATTGCTCAGACTTATTTGCTAAATAATTTATTGGAATAATCTGTGCTTTGTGTCTCATTTGTGTCCAGTTCTTTGGGAGATGTTGGTTATTCTGATGATGTGTTTCTGTTCCCAAGTGGGTGAATGTAACTTTCGGGAATTATTTTGTGATGTAAGTAGCTGTTATTATGAGTCTGAAATGTGTTTTCATGCTAAATTCACACTTGGTGAGTATTCCTTTCAGAAAATGTGTTCCCTAGGATAACTGTGGAAAGCAAACACAAAAAAAGGAAGGAATGCAGTCAAAGCAAATCCATAAAAATATTCAGATGCACAGAAATGTGTTTGCAGGACACACTTATCTCTGCTGTGAAGCAACATGATAAAGGAGACCTCAGATTTACAAGGCAGAGATGGTAATATGCCAACCAGCAACATAACCTGTATGGACAACTTGAATGATGATCTGCAGCCCAGCCTGCTACCAAACAAATGTGACCCACAGTCACTTGTGCTCTCCTTGGGATGTAGGTTACACAGCAAAGTACCAAGCAAAGCAAAGTGTAGCATTACATACCAAATGAAAGAGAAAAGATTAAAAGGGCATATTAATGGGGAGACAACAATCTTGGTATTAAGGGTGAAGAAAATAGGACATTTTATATGTCTCCAAATTGACACAGTAGCCTGTCGTAACAGCCACTACCTGATACCTTGAAAACAAGAGAAAAATTTCCATCATGATTTAGTGATCAGCTTTCACGCTGAATTTGGAGATCTGATCTCCTTATCTTTGCAAGTGCTACTGAGAGACCTGCTTGGTAACAAGAAAAGAATTCAACCTAACAACAGCCCATTCATCCTGGTGCTGTGTCAGGCAAAACCCAAGCCTCTATCAAGAATATTAATTCTCTACAGACCTTTGCTTCAAGTTGTATTTGCTGTGCCCAGAATGCATTTTAACATAGCCAAAGAGAGACCTTACTGTCACAGAAATTCAGTTGAACTATGTTTCTCCCCACCATGAAAAAGTAGATTCAAATAATATACTTGTCACAATATAGTCATATAGCTCCTTGGGGAAAATCAGCTGTTCTGGATTTAATCCCAGCTACTAATCGGGAAGACAACTTGCAGTTTTCTCCCCCTCTGGTACCCATATGTATCTCTAGATTTTTAATGATGTCTTTGGGCCATCTATAGAAAAGACATTAACTGTTTTAGATCTTTGGCCATGTCTGTACAGGGATGGTATTTTTCAGTACATAAATATGTACATCGTACACTCTGCATCAAACTCCCTGGTGTGCCCTGCTTATTTATCACAGTCTGATGTGCTTCTCTTGACAACCCTTGTGCATATGCTGTTTTCTTGGTACTCAAGAGATATCCTGAGGTTCATGGTCCCTTCCTCTATTCTGTACTCTACAAATTTGCTGGCAGTAATTTGTGGGATGCCTTTCCAAAACTACAGGAATACTGGTCTGGAGGCGTAAGCGTATTAAAGCACCAAACTCCCGTGATTCACATCCTTTCCTGACACCCATTAATGTTCCTGGCACCATTTTCAAATTACTATTTGGCAGATGGAGAACATGCTGCTAAGTGCTATGATTATGAGATTCATTAATATGGACAAATTATGCACATGCATTTGTATTTGGGCAGGCAGAAGAATTTACATCTGAAGTTTCCAAAGACATTGGATACTGAGGTGATACACTGCAGGAAATGATACCAAAGGAAGATGAGATAAAATTTTGTGGAGAAGTTACATGAAGCTGTTTTGCTTGATGAAATTTTTGTTGTAGGGCTCACCTAGGTAGCAACAACTGGTGAGAACAGGCAGTGGTTCAGAACTGGATGGTCACTGCCAGTGGCAAAGCTTTTGGATGACAAAGGCCAGTTAGATCTGTGAGCAGAGCCCAGAGCTAGAGAAGCAGAGCATGAATGTGCCCATCCAAGTGGGCAACCACACCACCATTACCTCTGGCACCTTACTGCTGATCAGGAACTTACTAGCCAGGCTTGGGAGACCAGCTACGGCAAATGTCATGGGGGTTTGAAATGGAGAGATTTCTGTTCTGTCATGTCAAAAGCTTGGAAATGTGCAAGAGTTGGAGTTGGCTTTAGGGGCTGTAAATGACAGACACACATATCCAGTCTTTTCCAGCAGGACCGGGTATTTTCCATGGATTTTCAGAGGCTGACTGATCACTATAAAATATTCACTGAGAGTAATAGGAAGTGGAAAGGTCTCTGATACTCTGTTGTTGAAAAAAACAGGTCTAGGTGCTGGAATGAAGAGGGACTATTTGCTTCTAGAGATATGAACATTATAACTTTTCTTGTTCTGGGCATCTGGATTCAGTGTATGCTCTGTTTCCCTGGCCAAAGAGGCTCTTTGTTGGTGGTTTCAGCATGAAGGAGGAATTATTTAGCTTTGTGCAGAGTGGTTGCAGATGATCACTGGCATGTACTTCAGGAAGATGGATAGGAGGGAGGTGGTACTTCATGAGAAGGGTGGGTGTTTCTCATCATGTTGTGCTTCATGTGATAAGTGCCTGCAGTTTTTTTGCACATCCATAAGAAGATTTCCTGAAGGAAATGTTGGAGGAGGAATGTGAGTGGGAGCAGGAGGAAAAAGTTTAATGTTTTAGGCAGATGAGGAAAGCAAAATGACCAAAATAATCATGATCACAACATACTGGATGTTTGATGTGCTGAGGACATCAAACAGCGATTTTTGAGAGCGATTTTTGGCCTACAAATGCATTGTAACCAGGGAAATGTCTTGTTCTTTGGAGTATTGATAGTGTGTGGGCATGATCTGTCATTTAGGGGTTGAGCTGAAGCTACGTGACCTTTTCCAGTCAAATGCACCAAAATTAATTTGAGTGATGAAAGTAATACATGATGTGTTGAATAAAACCTCAAAGAGTGCAGTGAGGAAGCACATAAACAGAATAGCTGGGAGTGCGATGCCTGGTTGGACTAAGGACATACAGGATCACAAAAAGGTGCCAAAGTGGGGCTGGCAGTAATGAGAGCCCAAGAGTGGCTCATGCCCTGGAGTTCCATAGGATTCTCCATGCCAAATCCTGTCTCCCCAGATGTTTAACTGTGCACTGCCCATCTTTCCAGGGTACCTAATTTCCATTCTTTGGCAGCACCTCAGGAAATGCCATCTCCTTGCCATCCCTGTAGCCCCTCTGCTGGGATGCATTCTGCTGGGATGCCCTGGCACACTTTCACTCTTTTTTTTTTTACTTTTTTTTTTTTTTTTTTTTTTTTTTTTTTTTTTTTCCCTGTCAGCTTCCCTGTACAGGATAATGCTTCTTTCCACACAGGTTGCATGCTACAAGTGCTAAGGGACATGATAAAACATCTAAGTGCTTATTGTCCATCCCCAGTTTCCACAGCAACCATGATAAAACGTTTCTTTTCCCACGTTTCAGGAATGTCATTCACCTCCTTTTTTCCCACTCCTCAGTTCCCTTCAGGAGGAGGCAATGCTCTCTCTGCTTCCTCAAGGACAGACACCTCAGTGCTGCCCACAACTCCAGGACAGATGTTACAGGGCATGGGGCAGCACTGGGTAGCTGGTACATCCCCTTGTCCCAAACTCACAAGACCCAAACAGGTCTTGTCTGGAGATGCAATGGTCACTCCAGGACCACACCAGGAGCCAGCTTAGCTCTCCTTGTGCTTGCAGGTGTGGAAAGGGGAAGCCAGCTCTCTCATAGAGGAGCATCTTTGCCTTGCAGGGGTGTGCTGTGCTGTCTGGCTTTTGATTTCCCCTATACAGCACCTACAGGGCAGCACAGGTGCACTACAAATAAACTGAGTTTCCCAGAGGTCTTCCTAAGCACTTCACAGCACCCTAAAATCTGCCTGCACCTTGGTCAGCCTTGGGAGCTCAGTTGCAGGACCTCAGTGCTGACACCTCATCTTCTTAATCAGCTGAGTGAAATAATGAGTTGGAGAACCTTTCCTGGAGAATTTTTCTGCCTGGGATGAATTCCTGTTATACACATACTGGGTTCACAGTGTGCACAACTATTCCACCAATGTGTTGTTGGTCACTGAACCCTGCATTGTGTGAGCTGCTGCATGTGTGCCAAGCTGAGCAAACTGCTGGCCACGTGGGAATGGGATGCAAGGGCAGCAAGCCTGGATAACAGCTACAGGGTGGTGGTAGGAGGCAGAAAACCTGCAAGTCTTGGGTGATCTCATTTTGAGTTGTGCAATGCATTTGGCATCTTCTCTCAGTTAATAATTGAAAGAACAAGAGGAAATGGCCTTAAGTTGCACCAGGAGGAGGTTTAGATTGGATATTAGGAAACATTTCTCACTGAAAGGGTGGCCAAGCACTGGAATGGGCTGCCCAGCAAAGTGGTGGAGTCAGCATCCCTGGTGGAGTCACCATCGCATTCAAAAACCATAGGACGTGGTACTTGGAAACATGGCTTAGTTGTGAACACAGTGGTGATGGATTAATGCTGGGACTCGATCTCACAGGTATTTTCCAACCTTGATGATTCTGGGATTCTATATACAGGAGGAAAGAGGGTTGAATGTGAAATGAATGAAATAAGGAGTCAATACCTGGAAAACAGTGGTTTTATATATTATTTGAAGTATCTGAATACATATTATATAGTTTACATGTATTTATACTTATTTGCTACTGAAGGTTGTCTCTGTACAAGGTTTGATGAAACTCTTCTCAAGGCATTTGAGTGCATTGCTCAAATCTGGTAGGTCTCTGTCCACCTTGGCAGATCCTGGGGCACTTCTGAGGTGAATAAAAAAAAAAGTTGAAGGTAAATTTTGTCTTGTTCTTCACTGGCAACAGGGTCGTCTGAGAAAAGTCTGTCCCACCACTGTCCTTAATTTGTTCAGCACATTGATAATGTCAGGGAAGATGCCTACAGAAATACAGTCCAGCCCCTCATAAGCTGAATAAAGAGTGGGACCACTGCCTGCCTGCCTGCCAGAGTGGTCTTGCCTTCCTACAGCACTGCACTGACTCCAGAAGAGCCATCCCTCCAGATGGAGACTGAATGTGCAGCTCTGGAGAGGCAGCCTCCTCAGGCCCTGCAGGGTGCACAGGGCTGTGCAGTGCTGCTAAACCAACATGCTGCTCTCCAGCACTGGGAAGTGACAGCACCAGAGAGCTGGCAGCTAGGCAAGGTGTCACTGGAGCTGTGGTGTGCTCACATGGTACCAAGGAGGTCAGTCTATTAAGGAGCAATCACTTGGCTCACATGCTTGGAAACCTAGCATAAATAGTAGTACCAGAGCTGGCTGAAGATCAGGAATTCCAGTTCACCAAAAGGAACATTTTTCTTCCTTCCCCCTCCGAGTTTCAGGAAACTGGGGCCAGACCCTTAACCTCAAGTCTTCTTAGCCCAGGAAAAGACTTTCCAAATACATCTTTCTGATTCCCCAGTTTGCAGCAACCTCAGCCCATGGATATTAGGGATCCAGAGGAAGGCACCCCCAAGCCTTGGCTGAATCCAACTCATTCTATACAAGACATTCAAATCCTGAAGAAAGTAGCTGTTGGCCTGGAACTTTGCTAGAAAGTTTCCAGCCAACTGGAATGAGTTGAAATGAGCCTTCAGGAGCCCTAGACACCAAATGGCTTCACTGGGAAGTCAAGCAGTACTTGTTCATGGAGGTTTCTTATGGGTCCTTTGGCATGAGCAAGCAAAAGGCCCCATGTGCTGGCCATCATTTATGCTCTTTGATCATTGTCTTCCTCCCTGCCCTGGTGCTGGCCAGTGCCCTGGCATGGCATGGAGGGCAGTATGCACTGAGGACTGTTCTCCAATATGAGGCAGGGAGGAACAGACTGCACCAGTTTCAGCACTATCCTCCCCACACAGTGCCATACTTTTTCCATAGCCCTGCTTTCACAGAGATAAAATATCACCCTGCTCAACTGCAATACTATTTCAGACACTTAGAAGTGTGGGGGGGAACTAAATAAAAAGATAATTGTAAGAATAATGTATTAAGACCATAGGGACAGAACAGGGGTCAGACAAGACCCAGAATCAGATGGACTATGGACTGGAAATGGCTAATCTGTGCTGCTTGGCTTCAGAGGCAGAGAATGGTTCCTGTTTTAGTTTTTTATTTAAGACCTAGACCAGCCAGCAAATTTGGTATGGAAGTGAGCAGCATGATAACATCAGGGACTTTTTGTACAAATTAATTTAGCCCCTCTGGTGTAACATCTCCTTAATAAAGTTTTGTGGAAGCAACAGGAGGTACAGAGGTGTTGTTTTGCTTGCGTAACAGGCTCATAAGGGTGCTCAAGATGAAGTGTGTTACATTAGAGGTTCTTCAAATTGCCAAGATGACCAAAATCCTGAGAGCTACACAGCTCTTCTGTACACATTGATGGTTATTTCAGTGGTGATGTTATCGACAGTCCATAATTTGCATGCTTCCTCACTGTGGGACATTTACTACATGGATTTATCCCCTGTATGTTCAGCATACAGGGTGGGGAGTGGGTGTGATCCAAGGTTGGAGGATATTAACTAACATTAGTTTGTATTTTCCTTCCTCTAGTTGACAAGTAGTTCATTGGAAATGAGCCTGAGATCCTGAGGTTTACTGAAGGAAAGACTTTAGAGAAAGGATTTTAAGTAAAGGGCTAAAGAAGGGGTTGGTTACACAACTAATTCCACATCATAGCCATGAGCATCTAATCTATCTTCCAGCCATTCCTATTACATTTAATAGGCCTGTTGTAATGAAGCATTGAGAGGTGAAAGAGGGGGTTAATGTACTGCTCTGTCACTGCTGAAGGTATCATTTACAATTTTATGGAGGTCACACAGGAAAACAAGCATGGTTGTCTCAGTTGATTCTTCAGGGTATGTCCAATGCCAAGTTTTCCTGAAATCTGCAGATTTTGCATTTGTTAAAAATGTGAATAAAAGATGTTGAGGAGATTGTAATGAACCTGTTATGCAGGCAAAACAATACATTTATACCTCTTGCTTTTATTTAACACTGTAACACTATAAACACTGTTTATTTAACACCCTTTTTACCTGGGGTTTACCTTTCTGGTGTGATCTGTTTTACCTCTCTCAGATAAAGCAAAGTAATAGCTACCCAGGGGCCAGTGAAATATATGAATGGGGCTGAGTTGGAAAGGTCAGCCCTACAGATATGCTGGACTGGGCCAACGAGCAAGGTGAGTAGATTAGGCTATATAAATATTTAAAGAGCTGTAATTAGGACTAACAGCCTCGCTCCCAAGGTTCATTATTACACATGCACATGGCAGAAAAGCAACTAATCATGATCTTTCTCCACTTGCTTTTTTCTATTTTTTTGACAGTGTTTTTCACTCCCTAAGGTGTTCCTGGCTGGCACTGACTCCCTAGGAGGGGACAGGAGATTTGTCATGGCTTTCTGTGAGACCAGGAAAAAATCCCAGAAAACTTCCATAAAAAAGCTAAGGGGGAGATGTTTTCTCCCGCCCAGGCATCACCTTGTGATGCTGGGATCTGAAGCAAGGAAGCAGAGGTTTCTCTGTATGGTGAAAGCTCTCATCCAAAGCCCGGCAGGACTTGAGGAGCCCTTGCTGAGGACACCATGTGTCCCAGTGTCACAGCCACACAAACCCTCCTCCTGTTGGGATGACTCCACTGATCCTTGGCTTCCATCTATCTGCAGCTCCAAGGCTCAGCTGTCACAACTGTCCTCGAGGCATGCAATCTCCCAAGCTACAAACACTGCAGTTGATACAAAGCACAATATCCTATTTGCTTAGCAACACACGTTTCCATGAACACCTTACACCATGAGGCTTGCTGTTGCCTCAGTGCTCTTTAACTGAGCCTAATGCAAGGTCTCCTCCTGGGATGGAGGTAACAGTGACACAAGGAGCAGTGGGACACCCATGGGCTGGGCCACAAGGGCAGCCATTCTGGGTTTTATGCTCCTTGCAGTGCAGCTGGAGCTCACCCCCTTGATGCCAGCACCTCTGGCAGGGAGAACACAGCAGGCCAGTCACTGAAGGAAAGTTGCCTTCTCCACCAGGAGCGCACCAAGCTGTCTTCCCCACAAGAAGAGGGTGAATGAGTGTCAGACATTTTTTCAGCATTGCCTACAGACAGACCCTGATGTTGGGTGGGGAACACACCCATAAATTCTGTCTGCAGCTTCCATCCCGTGTGAGGTTGCTCTTGGTGGGGACCAGCCTCTGCAGGGTTGGTGGTGTGGGTCAGGGCTCAAGGCAGACACACACACAGAGCACATTTTTAGACTTGCAGTTTTTCCAGACATACCATTTTAATAATCTGTTCGTGCCCCTTCCCACCATGCACACAGCTCAGTTTGGATGACATTTCCATTGAGAAAGACTTACTGGGCATCTGACCCAAGAGAAAGACAGAAAGAAGGAGGCAGAGTGGAAGGGAACGTGTTCCCAGAGAGTTGGGAAGCTGGTGAGCACACCTGGGCTGCATTGGCCAGCAGCCTGCACCCAGATACATTTCTCAGGAAGTGACCACAGAACAAAAAAATTCACACACAAGCACAGGAGAGGAAAAAAAAAAAAAGGAAAAAAAAAAAAAGGAAAACAAGAAAGAAAAAAGGTTGTTTGCTGCCCTACTCTTCCCTGTGGCTAAATTAATTGGGTCTTACTCCTGCTGTCTGTATGCCGGCAGTACTCCCACAGCACTGACTTTAATAGGAGTGCAGATTGCAGGATCAGGCCCACGGTGTCTTGGAAAAGATGAATAATAATCACTACATGGAGAAATACTGCAGTTTGCAACTCAAAGAACACTTTAAATCTGCTTAGCAATTTGTAACGCCCACAGTAGCACACTGTGTAAAGCTGCAGTTATGAGACAAATCACTTTTCCATTAAGCACGGCTCCAGGACGTGCCTTATGGCAGCACACAGGGAGCAGGGAGAGATGGAGGGGAGGGGAGCGCTATGTATGAGGTGGTGCAAGAAGCCAAGAGGTTTGCTTTTTCCAGCAGCAGCTGTGTTATCCCTTTACGGTTATTTTCTGGGCTCGCAGCAATTAATCCCCACACAGCCCGATTCCAATGTCCATCCATCTGCGGACTGTGTGCCGCCTCTCACATCTAACCATCTCTCAGTACTGATGACTTTCCTTCAACAGTGAGCCTGGAAACAGAAAATTATATGAATTTTTTCAAATTACAGTATTTTTCCTGGTTCCAGATCTCAGTGTTGTTTGATGAAGTCTGACCTGGCCACCTAATGTTCTGCCAGCAGTTATCTGACCTCACCTCTGCCTGAAACATCACTCTGCCAAACCAAAACACAACAATGGAGCTATGAAAGCTCATTTTAAGGTCCTTCCTCTTCCTTACTTAAGCCTTTGAAATCCTGCTGATCTTCTGGAGGCAGAGAACATCTCCAGATGCAATGTGTCCTCATTTGACTTGGGGCTGTTTCACACTAGCAGGAGGCACTGAGCTGCTTGGGGCGGGAATAAGTGGCAGGTCCCAGTTTTGGCCACCACAAACTGGTTTAACTGGTAGATATAACCCACCATTGCCAGCTCTGACCCTTTTGTTCCGAACTCCCCCACACTGTCCAGTTATAATTCTATGAGTACCAGATGACAAAAAGCACCAGCAGAGACAGCACCTGAACCACAAACATCAGTGGCAGGAGGCCACTTTCAACAAATTCTTCACCGAAGGCTTTGGCAGGGCTGGCTCTGAAGTGCCATGAGAGCAGAGTAGCCTGCTGGACACAGATCTCTACTGAGAAAAAAGACCTTGGACACATTGGAAATAAAAGTGCGGTTTGAAATGCAGGGAGAAGGAGGACAATGAGCTATCTTGAAGCATCTACACAAAAGCACAATGACATTTAAGCCTGTCTAGGCCAGTGAGGAGATCCAGGCAAACTGGGGAATTAGACAAAACAGAGAGGGTCTCAGTGCAAGCTTTTATCTCATTCTTAGAGAAGGTGTTTGGAGACCTTGAATGAGAAAAAAGGGTAGCAAGATAAATGGAGCAGGCAGCTGAATCCCTCAAGATTTTAAAACAATGATCATAGGAAAATGCAAATGAGGAACCTGCCCCCAGAAAGTCAGAGGAAAATGATTCATAGCTCAGTGGTGGGAATCAGGTATTAGAAGAGGTATTTCAGCTCCTCCAGGGAATCCAGCCTGTCCCACACCCAGAAAGCATATTTGTGTTGTAGGGAGCATACGGGCAAGGCTTAACAGATCAGCCAAGTTTCCTTCTGCCTGGATTATGGGAAATGCTGCAGATCCCAAGTGGTGGATATAGGATGGCATGGAAGATAGATGAAAAATAAGATATTATATGTAAAGGAAAAATTATTCTTGGCAAGGATGGTTAAATGATGAAAGAGAACTTCCCCAGTTTTCTCTCAGACTGGGATCTGTACTGCCCCTGTGAATGTGAGGGATTCTACCAGACACTGAGCAATGCACCTCCACTTCCAACAGAGCAAAAGAACCTCTCTGTCGCTCTTGAGGCAGGACAGGGATGAAGAAGACTCCAAGTCAGAAGGCTAAAAGAACTGAACTCAACTGCTTTATTTCAAAGACATCACTCTTTTTATAGAGAACATAGTGCTGGCCAATTTCATTGGTTTTTAAATAAAAACATCTCACCCCATTGGTGTGCTATGAATGATGCACAGTGGCAGAACATATCTATAAACAATGTTAACAACAAGAGAGATAGTGAATTATTTACATTCCTTTAAAACTCTTTCCCAGGCCCAGCCTAGTAGAAATCTCTCCTTTTCTCTCTGACTGAACTGAGAATATCAATACCTCTCTAATTCTTGCAAGCAGTTAGGTATTTTTACTTTACATCACAGCTCAAGACAAGCTTTACTGCTGGGTTTGGGTAGTGATGGGGAGAAGCAAGAACATTTCATACACTCAAGGTCTCTTTACAGACTTCATCCTGCCAGCCTCAGGAGAAGTGTTTGGCCATAATGTGTTTCAAGAGTAAGCCCTAGGTCATGAGCCCTGTAGCCCTTACTCAGAGCAGAAGCTAGGGAAATAAAAATTAAAATAAACCCAAAAAATAAAAGTGGAAAAGAAAAATCACACACAGAATCACAGAATCACTAGGTTGGAAGAGACCTTCAAGATCACAGAGTCCAACCCAGCCCTAACACCTCAGCTAAATCATGGCACTGAGTGCCACATCCAGGATTTTTTAAACATATCCAGGGCTAGTGATTCCACCACCTCCCCAGGCAGACAATTCCAGCAATCCCATGACACAGGCTAGTCCTCAGTGACAGCAATGGTAACATCTGATTTCAAGCTGGTCATGCCTTGCTTATTGAAGCATGGCCAGGGTGCCTTACCTTGCAGCTGTCAGTCACTCAGGGCTAAATACTCCAAACACATCACATCTGATCATTATTTCTTCAGAAGTACCTTGAGGTTTCCCTATAGGACAAAGAACCTAAAGAGCTTAACACCATGTGCACAAAATGCACCACCCCCCCCCCCCCCCCCCACTCCCATCCATCATCATAGTGAAATTTCCCATCTCTTTTCCCCCTTGACCCACATTTTTGTAGCAGAGCAGGTGCTTTTAAATGAAGGAAACAAAATGCGGAGCAGCTGTTTGATGGCTACTGAGCAGCCTGGAATGGCAGTAGCAGCACTGGCTGAGAAGGATTAATGGGCAGCATGCACATGAAGAGGTCAGAGGTGGCAAGTAAATGCCATTTATCAGAGAGTTACAGAAATAAAGGAATGAATCACATTGCTCGCATCAGTATAGATGAGGTATAAATAGAGTTAATCAGCACTGAAAGCATATTAACTCAAGGAGAATTATTCATGCACTGCAGGTGTTTCCCAATTTCTGTCCATGGAAGTAATAAGTGGGAGAAGTAATTAGTGTCCAGCCCATCTCTAGCCAGCAGCTATTGCCCCTTCTGGACTGAATTAATCTTCCAAATTGCTATGCTGCTTTACAACACATATTTCAACATAATGATCTTTTACTTATTATTATTTTGGTAGCTTGTGAGTTACAGAGATTGATAGCATCCTTTGCAAAAGAAATAATGAACCCAAAGGGAACTGATAATTCATTGAACTTTTGAACTGCCTCTGAGTCACCTCTCTGGGACTTGAAAATTATGATGTATTATTTATTCAGCCCCGACTGTGCCTCTCTCAGAGTGGCAGGAAGCTTTGGGAGAGTAATAACATCACAGGCCTGTACGCTTTCCCTCAACACTTGCTAGACAGAGCCTGGTATTAATTTGCCTTTCAAAGGGGGCTGTATTTTACTCTAGTAGCCACTTTTAAAAGCAGTTTCTGTGTGTCGGTTTCAGTGCAGATTCAAGGGTCCCTGTCACTCCCTCTCAGGGAGGTTCACAGGCGCTGTGTCCTCCCTGCTCCCTGGGCCGGCACCACCTCTCCCCACAGACTTCAGCCATAAAAGAACAGATCCCGCATAGTGGATGTACCTCCTCTGGGTCCAGATCTCCCCCTGGAAGGTGCTCAGCTCTGGACCACTCAGAAAAGGGCTTAAGCAGAGGCTTAACACAAGCATGTGCTCACCTTCCTTGGGAGCTTAGAGCCCAAAGGATCACCCCTGGGCAATTCCACGCCCTATTTATTTCCCAGTGAAGTTATGAGGCTGAGAAAGCAGTTTTCATCCCCACCATCAGTGCAGCGTTTCCCATCCTCTCCTCACGCTCCCTCCATGGTGCCTGGGAAGATGCCGGCTTTGGGGCGGCTGGCGGGACCACCCCCGACCCTTTGGCCCTGCATGGGGCTGAGGTGAGCCCACAGAGGCATCCATCCACCCGTGCCCCTTATGTCAGGTTAACCCTTGACGGCAAAGGTTACCTACAGCATCTCCGGCTGGGCTATGCACGCGGGTAAGGGTGTTGTTAACCCTTGGAGGTCGCGGCTGTGAGGGCGCGGGTCCCCGCCCGGCCGGGCGCGCACGGGGCTCCGCGGCGGAGGAGCCGCCTTTGCTTTTCTCCTGGCTCCCTCTCGTGGGCCTTCCCCAGCAGCACAACGCTCGCTGCCCGCCTCGGGAGCCCCCAGACCCCGCTGCCCTCCCTCGCCCTGCAGCCCCGGGTGGGTCGGCACACAACCGCAGTTTGGGCTGCGGCACCCGGCTGCCAGGCAAAAGGCAGTAGTGTGAATTTTCCAGGGTGTGTTGGCTTCACAGCTGTGTTCATGTCCCCAGCAAGACGGGTTTAATGCTCCTGCCTTCATGACTTAGCACCAGTTTTAGGGACAGATGTGCTTTCTCCCAAGCAAAAAGATCGTTCATTCTCTATCCTTTGCAGCATTTCCTCAAGCTGAAGCCTGCAGTAGCTGTATTGCTGGATGTGTTGCTGCAATTCCTTTCACTGCTGCTACCCATGGGATTGAGCCTGCTTGTCCCTGTGGCATCCTCCATCTACCCTGCAACCTGGTTTAAATCTTCATCTAAGTCTTCAGCTTGCAGCACTTTCAGAGAGCTGTCACCTTCCTCCTTGTTCCCAGCTTGTCTGCAAGCTCCTCTGCCCCTTCTTCACCCACTTCACCCCAGCTTTCACCTCCCTTTTCACCAGCCATGACCCTAGCCTGCTTGGCAGCCCTTTTCCCTCTCTTGCTTCTTTCTAGACACCTTCCAAACTGTTCTCTGCCGGGGCACTGTCAGCACTGCTGTCTGCTTCTGCCAGCTGACTTTTTTCTTTCATCCCTGTGAAGCCAAATCACCCGAAAATGTGCTCATTGTCGTTGCCTCTTCTCTTTTATTCTTTCCCCTTGTGTTTTCATGTTTCAGCCCCAGCTGTATCACTTACTCCATAACTCATTCGGAGACACAAAGAGTGACAAGCCATGCCACCCAAAGCATGGGTGAGGATCAGGATGTCCCTGCAGCTCCAGGGCTGTGAATTAGGGTCTGATGCTTTGCTGCATGATCTCAGGCAGGTAACTGAACCTTCTCGTGCCTTCCCCCCCCCCCCCCCCCCGCCCTTTCATCTGTTCTCTGTATTTCAAACAAGCTGCACAGTGCAGGACAATTTCTTAATCTCTTGGTGTCAGATTCAAAGAAGTCCTATTTTTGTAAAATTGAAATCTAAGGCCTGATAAAATTTGAATCTGAAGCCATATAGCACTTCTGAAACAGTTCTTTACCAAATGGATATTGTGGAATGAAAGGATGCTTTCTAGTCTTTTAAGCATTAAACACCCACAAACCTGCAGCTGCCTCCAGGCCAATTTATTTCAATTCCACCTCATTTTCCTGTGAGATACTCCATGAGATTTAGTGACAGTATGTGACAAAAGAGCTAGAAAATGTTTTGGTGAAGAACAGCCACCGGGCCATCCAATATGCTTGATGTGCTTTATTCAGAGACATGTCACTAGGTGTTGAAAATCTATGGAGAATTATACCTTTTGGTAATATGTCTGCCTTTCCCTTCTCACTGGTTGGGTTCCTTTGGGCTTACTGGAGCATTTAGCAAGGAGGAGCATGCCCTGCCAATAGATCCAAGAGCTCCTCTGCCTCATGCTACAAAGGGTGTAAGTGAAGTGGAAAGCACATGTTCATTCTCTGTGAGAATCACTGTTTTCTTGTCACTTTCTCAGAAAATTTTGCAAGGATTGCATGTGTTAGAAATGTCTGAAGGCTTTGGAAAACAAAGCAAAGCTATTTTGAAATGGTATCATTCAGACTGGAGGGTTTCTCTTTCATCATGATGGAACATCACTACTAGATAGCAAGATAGTTCACAGCTGACAGAGAAAATAAAGTTTAGTGTCCCTTTGGTCATCCAGGTCTCAGTAACATCAACTGTACCTGAGTTGTCCTAGTATCATTCAGCATTTGGGACTGTTAAAGGTCATCCAGTCCAAGCCCCTGCAATAAGCAGGGACACCTTCAACTAGATCAGGCTGCTCAGAGCCCTGTCTAGCCTGACCTTGAATGTTTCCAGGGATCGCTCACCTCTCTGGGCAACCTGTTCAATAGTTTCACCAACCTCACTGTAAAAAAGGAGGCAATACAAGGTGCTGGACAGAGGGCAGCATAAGCATGCCTTTCCAACCACCTCAATGAACTACCAAAGAAGTGCAGGAGGTAAGAGAGGTGAACACAAACACTCAGCTTTCTTTTATAGTCCCTTGGTGCTAGGCCTTTTTCTCCAGCAGATCCTTCCAAAGAACCACTGATACCACGGAGAATAGCTGACCTCAGGCAGCACAACACCAGCCACTGCCCAGCCACTGCCATGTGCAAACCCTTTCCACTTGAAGCAGAGTTGGGATGCCTCCCATCTCTCATGAGATGCCATCATGAGGTGGGAAAGCAGACCACCTGTGTGAGCCACATTCTCAGTGCTGATGGCATGGGGTCCAGCACAGAGCTGGCCATGTCAGGGGGCTCAGGCTTGGCTCCCATGGAGTAGCTTGGTTCCCATGGAGTCCAGCTGCCAGATTCCCACTGCAGTCTGCAGGCACTGGATTTGACCCTTGCTGGAACAAATGCACTGAGGCACAGCCCCTTGCAAGGCCAGCAGCTGCCAAAGCCCTTTCCTTGCCCTTGTTCCTGATGCTGACCATCCCCTCAGAGCCCTGTGTGGCTCAGACATAACAGAAGGTGTCTGACATTTGTTTGCCAGCATTTTCCAGAGACAGCAGCTACTCATGTGGCTGCCACCTCCATCCTGGCAGCTTGTGAGGCCCTTCCTGACACATTCTTTTATCAGAAGGTTAAATGATGGTCAGTGCAGTTAAAATTTGGGATGTGCTGCTAAATGAAGCAGCATGTGCTCTCTGTCTGCCACTCCCCATCTCCTTTGTCTTCAATAGGAATTATTTACTGCCCAGGAGCAGCAATGAGGGGCTGGGTGTTGTTTTCACAGATGGAGAAAGGCTGCTGCCTAGCTCTGCCTTCTGATTCCTTAGCTGTTGGATCTGTTTTTATTCCAGATGAGCAAGTATTCTCTTGATGTATAATAGAAATGAGTGAAGACATCGTTCTTACCCTAGGATCAGTCTCTATGAATTAAGGTTTTTGATCAGCAGATGAAGGGGCAGACAGGAGGTGAAGAAGGGGACACCACAGGACCATAAGGGTGCTGAGGAAACCCACCCATCTTTGTGCTGTTTCCATCAGCACAGGAAGGGCAGGGATTTTGATTCTGCTCATCAAAGGTGAAGGCAAGTAAATTAAATTCACTTCTAATTTGGGCAGTAAATTTACTCATTCTCCACCAGGTGCCTGGAGCCCCAGGCAGGGTAAAGTGCTCACTTTTATTTTCCACTCTAGCACTGATCCTGGTTCAAAGACAGCTTACTTTTAGTTTTTTTCTCTTCATTTTTCAATTTAATATTATGTAAAATGGCTGAACAAAGTCCTATCTTGCCAGTACCCTGGAGAGGAAACCAACTGTACTTCAGGGAGACACGTGCACATGCTTTCCTTGCCCTGCAGCTGCAGGACTTTGGCTGTGCACTGAGACCCCCTTGGTGGCACCTCTGAACCTACTGGAGTGCATGCCACCTTCACCTTGGGGGCTCCTTGGAGGCTCCCTGGTGGGTCATGGGAGTAAAGAGCTGTGCAAAAACCCTCCAAGGGACAGTCCCCTCCCACCCCAGGTGCTTTGGGACAGAAGACTTCAATATGCAACAAAGCAGAGGGCAGCAATAAAACAATCCCTTTTGCTGCCCATGGCTAAACTCCTCTCCATTTATCCTCTTCACCATAGAACCTCTGTTAGAACATTTTTACAATGACTCAAGAAAGACTCTGCATTCAGTAGGCAGATTTGGGAAGGGATTCCTAGTAGCTGTTGAGTGAGGAAAACACAAGTGTAACCACAAGCAGCAGGAGACTGCAAATCAGCCATCAATATTGCCTACCCAGGGGAAGCAAAGTAGCCAGGGAGGACAAGGCAGGGTGAATGACTTCAAGGCAGAGCCTGGGGTCTTGTTGGAGGAAGGTTTCTGAACCAAGAGGGAATATGGCATGACCTTGGTGTTATGCCAATCTTATGATGCAACACAAAAGTTACCTTTCCTTCCTTTTAAAACTTACTTTTTCTTAATTATTTGCAAGGGGAAGGTAGGGAAAGTAAACAGTTTTTGGCCTACATCTGGCAAGCTGCAAAGCTGAACCATTAAATCTATAAACACAGGCTACTTAGGGGAGCCAGTGGCTCAAGCTCAGTGCCCTGCTCATCCCCACAGCCTGGCTTGTGCTCACACGTCAGCTTGCATGAAACCAGGAGTGGCACCATGACTTGGTCTGCAGCAAACCTGAGTGCTCTGACACTCCCCAGGGACTCAGGGCTGCTGACTTAGAGTTTTGCTGTTAGTCTGATTGGAGAAGTCCAGTCACAGGCAGCAATGTAGCATCTTATTGCTTAATTAATTCATCCTGTTTGTTAACTCTTACAGAGGGAGAAAGATCCTGGAAGGACATAGCTTCTGACAGGCAGGGAGCAGCCAGAAGCCCTGCCAACACAGTTCCTGCTGCTGCAGTTACAGCGCAGGGCTGTGGTTAACATCCCCATCACGGTTAGAGGGCATGGTTATGGTCTTCTGCTGCAGCAAGCAGGCTCTCCAGCACTGAATCTGGATTTAAGGGAGGGGAAAATGGCACTTCGTAAAGAGGGTTCTGGCTGGAAATGATGGAGAAATACTATCACAAGCTCCTGTCCCCTCCCTGGGCTGCTGCTGCAGGGGTGATTTATGAGCTGGTTTATGGACTGAGACATGCAGGAGTGATTGCCTGTTCCTCTGAAGTGCAATGCAGGCTGCAGCCAGCATCAGCTAAAGCACTACTGTGCAGTCCCCACAGCTGGAAAGAGACAGGCCCCCACTCCTGACCCCCAAGAGACCCACCCTGGGGTCCTCCTCCAGGATAACATCCAGCCCAGCAGGCACAGCAGTCATACCCTGGCTTCACACAGATAGTCAGGGCTTGAAAAAATCATATTCACAAGGCATCTGCAATATTCAAGGGGTCAGAACTGTTCTTTTATAAATCAAGTGCAGCTACTAGCTACATCTTCCCAATCAGGGTTCCCAGGGAAAAAAAGGCTTTTTGTCTGAAATTAATGTTTGAGAGTTTGCTTTATAGTTCTAAGTCAATATCTTTAAATGCTTTGCAAAAGAGCAATGGAAGAGAAAAGCTCTGCAAACTGGCCATGCATATTAAAAGCCTCATCCTTCAGCAGGCTAAAGCCAAGTAATAATCCACTCAGCTCTCACTTATTTCAAGCTTCCATTGCTTTTAAAACAAAATCATCAGAATATTTGGAGGCATTAGACAGTCCAGTACCTCTGACTGAACTGGTCACAACCTGCAAACTTACCTAAGGCCCTGTGTGTGGCTGATGTGAACATTCCCTACCTCCTGCCAGTGTGCAGGGCTGTGTGTTGGGATTGCAGCCTGCATGGGTCAAGGACAGCTTATGGGATCAGATCAGTGGCATTTTGATCTTGTCTTGCTTTGCCACAATAAACACAATCATTACAATCAGCGTTATCACCCTAGTTATTTATTACTGTTATTTGATTTGCAATGATAATTGGCATTATTGCATGAGAGATTCTTTCTCTTCCAAGCAGCCTCATTGGATCAGGAAGATATATTGGCAATCAGGCTGCCCATTTGAACCAACTCCCTCTTCCTAGCAATGGCAGTGCCAGTCCAGCTGCCTTCCTGCTGAAGACACCAGCAATTTCCTCAGCTGTGCATTTCCTCACTTCACTTACCCAGTAAATGGATTTTCACCAGGAAGCCAAGGGAAAGGTAAGCTCCCACCTGAGCCTGCTGCAGCTGCACAGATGTGAATGGATAGATACAGCAAAGCCAAGAAAAAAAACAGGGAGTTGTCTGGGACAGATACAACCCCCAGGCAGGGGAGAGCTGGAGGAACAGAGATTTCTTCACCCTGGCTGGGTGCAAGGCTGAAAGGAAGGAGGAAGAGGAGAGAAGCCTGGCTCAGGGCAGCGAGCTTTGGCTCACAGCCCTGCTGCTGTAGGGGCAAGGGGAGACAGCTTAGGTAAGATGTCACCATCCCCTCGCTTGCCTCATTGCTTTGAAAGGGCAGCGGATGATAGAACTGCAAGCGACTCTATCACTGGTTTCCATGGAAAATATTGTGTCACAGGGGAGTTTATGAATTCAAGGCAGGAAAAAGCTGAAGAACCAGAGAACCTGGGTAACAGGACTTGGAAAAGGCAGGTCAGGGACTGTGCCTGTACCTTTACCAGCGGGCTGTGCACATGGTCAGCGTGCTTGTACGCTCGTACCTCAGGCTGCACGGCTGCCACAGCAAACAGGGCTTCCAGCAGGCTACAATGACAAGGCCACGAGGTATTTTCATAAATCCTCAGCCTTGCCAGGGTCTCTCTCAGATCCCCCTGTGGGCTCCCAGCAGCTTCCTCCGGCAGCCCCGTGCCCCGCAGCCCGGCACGGCTCCGGTCCCGTGTCACTAGAGGGCACTCGGGTTATTTTTTACACCAAGCCTCGACTATCAATATTCATAACATGCGCCGCGCTCTCGGGGCGGGTTGGCAATGTTCTCCTACGGCAGCAGAGGGTTGTTTTCAGCTGTTTTGCAGGGAGTGGGAGCGATCACAAAGGCAGTTCCTGTTTTCCGAGGGGATGCCACAGGGGCTGCCGGCAGCGCCGGGATGGGGCGTGCGCGGCGTGGGCTGCTGCGGCCGCCACGCGTGGAACCGCGTCCTGCTGCCCTGCCAGGTGCTGCTGGGCGAGACATGTCCTGGGACCGTGTCCTGCTGCCCTGCCAGGTGCTGCTGGGCGAGACATGTCCTGGGACTGTGTCCCGCTGTCCTTCCAGGTGCTGCTGGGCGAGACATGTCCTGGGACTGTGTCCTGCTGCCCTGCCAGGTGCTGCTGGGCGAGACATGTCCTGGGACTGCGTCCTGCTGCACTGCCAGGTGCTGCTGGGTGAGAGGTGGCCCCGTAGAGTGTTCCATAAAGTGTGTGCTCCCAGCCTTCCGGAGCTCCAAATAAAATAAGAGCACGTCTGACACATCTGAAGCTAGATGCCCGGTGGAGGATGAACTGGCATCATGGGCTTTTGTTTTCAGCCTCTGCAGCAGATTGCTAATGCAGCAGTGAATATACTTCTGTAGGAGCCTAGAAAGGATCCTTCAGAAAGAGATGTAAGTGGTGATCTGCCTGGATCAAGGGGTTGCACTGTGTGCCATATTTGGATGGGCTTTTTTCACGTATTTTGACCTGACACGAAGGCTCCTGAAGTCCTACCCTGACTCTGGTGTCCCCAGCAGAGCAGAGGACGCAGCCACAGCTCACACACGGGCATGGGGCACAGCTCCAGGGATCAGGGCTATGAGAGAGGGCCATGGAGGTCACAGCTCCTGGGTTCCACCAGCTGACCAGATTCTTCCCAACTCAGTGATACACAACCTGTGGCAAATTCCCAGGTGCCTCCTCCACCAACGGCTGGAAACAAAGCTTTTGCCTTCCCACCGGGTGCTAGAGCTGGCACACTGCTGTCACAGGAGGATGGGTCTCACTGTGATCCTTGAGCCTTCCCCAGCAGCGAAGCACATGCCTTGCCTCTGATGAAGCAGATTTCTCTCTCACAAACCACATCTCATTAACAGTAATTCTTTCTAAGCTGTAGCTGGCATTCAAATAGTATTTTCCTTTATTTACTGCCACTTTATTTGTGGTGGAGTAGCAGCTAGAGGCTCTGATTGGGACCCCCTCGTGCAAGACATAATGAAAAGATGGTCCCTGCCCCAAAGAGCTTCCGGTTTAATTACAGAATGAGCGACAACAGATGGATGCCCCATACAGACAGGGAGGAGCACAAGGTAACAGGGAGACAATTATGATTAGCTTAATAACCCACGGTCACAGTACAGCAGCTGCCTGCCATTGTCACTAATTGTCACTCCAATTGTTACAAAACAATTCTTGCAGTTTAATCTCAAATGGTTCTCTGTCTCCCAGGGGGAGAAAACCCAGATATTTTCCAACACCTTGTGCCTCACCTCTCTACAAAACCATCCCTCCAACCCTGAGAATGGAGGACACGTTGCCACAGCAGTGGTGCTTTTACAGTTCCCTCCCTGCCCCTCTTTGCTTCCCACATGGCCCTGAGACACGACAGCTGTTTCTGTCCCCTCCACTCCTGTCCCTGCATCCTCTTACCATAAAATGGGTGGAGGAGGAGCTACAAAGAACAGCGCTAGCAGGAGTGCAGACAGAGCAACCAGCACCCAGCTTGCACAGGAGCAAGCAGCAGGAGGAAATCTTGCTGCTGGAGGTCTGGCACTGTCCAACCACAGCCTGAGGATCTAGCCCACCTTTCCATTTTTATCTTTCTTTCTTACTACCATGACTCAGCTACATGTAAATCCTCACTCCCAGCATGCTTCCTGTGCTCTAACACTGTGACTGTTGTAGTGTAAGACCAAATTGCTGGCCCTTTTGTAATTGAAGTAATCATCACAATTTAAGTGGTATTTCATGGGAAACTACTCCCCTCTGTATCTCTTGACTAGGTATTTTCTGTGTATTTCTGTATATTTTCTTCTATGTGTTTTTGTGTCTACTTCCAGATTTTGACTGTTTGGATTCATGTTTGAAATATTTCCAGGAATCTGGCTTGTCCATGTCACACACAAATACACATGCACATATTACAGGACTTCTCCGTGCCCAAAGAGGAGGAGAAGTAGGGGGCACATCTGGCCACTCAGATTGAATTTCTGCTCTGACTGAGCCCTAGTCGAGCAGAGAGAGTCTCAGGAGACTGAGGCTGCTCCTAAGCCCCACCAGGCACAGCTCTCCTGCCTCCCCCATTTCTACAGCCACCGACCATCATCCATTTGTGTGCACAGGCATGAATCCTCCCATCTCCCTTCTCCACATCTGCACATCTTACCTCAGACTGAAAAACCAGGCTATAGTGCCTGCTGGGTTACATCCTTGCCCTCAAGGATCTCCACTGGAATGGGGTCATGAGCTCATATGACCATGCCAGCTCTCAGCAGTGTCTCCTAGGAAGGAGCAGAGCTGTGGGCATTGCCCTTGCTGGGTGCAATGGTCACTGTGTTACAGGGACCTCAACTCTCTCCCTTCCCAGGGGCTTGCTTTAAGCTTTGGTTTCCTTTGCAGCTCTCCTCAGGCTGAAGTAGAAGACACCTGTGTAGAAAGCATGGCCCTGGGAGGGAAGATGCACTGGTCTGCACCACAGAGGGCATTGCCCCCAGCTCTCCAGGGCTCAGGGGATTCCTGCAGCAGCAAGTTTGGTGCTGCAGTGTGGCAAAGTGACAGCCAGCAGTGAGGAACAGAGGCTGGGCTGGTATCTCCTGCTTGTGCTCAAAGACTTCTCCAAAACAGGACCATAAGGCTCTTCCAGCCAACTCAGTCCATTGGGAGCCAGGAGAGGCTCTGGTGGCCGGGCCAGTCTGGGCTCAGCCAGGTAAGCAGTGGGCTGCAGCCCACCCCCGTGTGCCAGAAAAGTGTGGCAGCCACACACACCAAAATTGCTGTCTGCCAGCACTCTGCTGTGGCTTGCTGTGCCAGATGCCTGGAGATAAGGAGATTGACAATTTACCAGGTATGATGGAGCCTGGCCAGCTTTGAGGGAACTAAGTGGGAGCACTTGCACTAAAGCAAAGGTTAAGTTCTTGAGTGCTACGGGCAGCTGCTGGGCAGGCCTGGCTGTGTCCTGCCAGTAAAAGCCATTTCAGGGTACTCCCTGCACTTTGTAGCATTCTAAAAGCAAGAAATAAGTTGCTTGAGCCTTCAAGTGACTCAGATCACTCTGCGTCCTTGGATTCTCACATCAGGTCAAGCGTGAATAAATTGTACTTGCTGCTTTCTTAGATATATTGCTTTTGTTGGAACAGCAAACTGCCAGGTTTACTAGCAAGCTGAAGAAAATCTCTGAGGTTTGGTTTATATTTTTCTGCTGAGCATTAATGACTTGTTATTTATTCCACCATTATTTAAAAAAATATTAAAATATGCAGAGATTTTATGGCAGCTCCTGCTGAGTCATTTCAAAGTGTAAAAACTCCTTCACTAAAAATTAGCCCATGACATTTGTTAGCTAGGTTATCTGGGGTTGCATTCCTTTCCTTTGCCTACCTAGTAACTATTGACATGACAAGTACAAGCAAGGTACAAGATAAAGGGTAAATGTAAATTTGAAATAAAGCCTTCTGTGTTGAAAGGTGGGAACTGTGTTCCAATCAATCTGCTGCTACTGTTTTCCTACTGTTGAAGTGGATATAAGTCAGGGAAAAGGAAGATGCCACATAATGTGGTGATGTGCTTGCTGCAGTGCAGGCTGCTGAACAAGGTATCTCAGGGCCTTAAAGACCATGAGAGTTGGGAATGATTTGCTGGCTCATATTTTGCACCATATGTCCCAGCAGTTCAAGTACCTACAGAGTGTGCTTAAGCAATGATATGCTGCCAAGATGAAGGCTGGTGTTCCTCAGCCTTTCAGCAGCTCTGCTGAGAGAAATGATTACAGAACCTGCAGAATATGTTAGATTTTCTTTATTTTGGGAATGTGGAGCTGGTTGAACTTGCCAACCAGCCCAGCAAAAAAGGTGAAAGGTATCAGAGGCAATAAAAGGCAAGTCAGTGTAGAACTTGCAGAGTTCAAAAATACTTGAACCAATCCTGTCAGTGAGACAATATTACATAAATTGCAGTTAAAAAAAAAAAAATGCAGTCAAAGAGAGCTGAGGTGGGGAAACCCAACATAAACATGTATTAGGAAGAAAATACTGTTATTTCTGAAGGATGCAGTAATCTATTTGATACAGGTCTTGGTAAATCAGCGCTTCAGTGCCTTATTTGCAATGATGAGACAGATGATGTGAAATGATAAGAAGTCTTGCATAACTAATTCACTGCAATATTTCAGAGCTGTTAGTGGGATGATAGTAAGAGAAAATAGAGAAGACATTTTGTGCCAAGATTTTTAAAAGCACTTCATAAAGAGAAAAGTTAAAGATTAATTGACTACTGGCTATGGTATGATAATGCAGTAAAGCATTGAGTTAGGCAACTGGCTTAAAAGCAGCTCATGATGGGAGGCTAGGACATGAGCACCAGCAAGCATTTGATTTTAAGACTCTAATTATCTGTAATGTCTTGTATTTTTAAATGGCTAGGTTGTGATATTGAAATATTAGTTACAAAATTTGCAGGTTAAGACAACAGTCAGATTTAATAAGCAGGAAAGGGGCTGGTATGTGTGCAATACAACTCTGCTCTGAAAGGTGACTGAAAATTACATACAGGAATTTTTTTAACATGGTTATATTTCATGGAAAAGTAAATGATAGTTTCATAACCACCTGTTCTGCAAACTGAACAGGACATCCTTGAACATCAGTAGGGATATTTGCAGAGTTGGGTGCTTCTCAAAGTGAATCAGAGCATCAGTCTCTGACCTGAAGCCAATAAAGGAGAGATGGGTTTTAAAGTTGATGACTAATGAGAAACAATACATCAGGGAGAAGTGCCAAGTTGCAAATAGCACTGTCATGCAATACACTGCCAAGTATTTCTGCGTCCTATTCAGAAAAGTTTTGAGCTCATCAGCGTTGTGTGTCACTGCAATAAAACTGGGAGAAATAACACTGTTGCTGGGGGTACAGAATGCAGAATCTCTGCCATATGGCCTGTGGTAGATGCATTTTGCTGAGACTACAGCACAAACCAAATGCAGTAGTTCCACAAATGTTAGTTTAGGACTTGTGTTAAAGCTGTGGCAGGTTTCAATTTTTCTTTTCCATATAAGGAATCTTTAAGATGAAGTAAACATATGCTTCATAGAGGGGAGGCTGCTCAGGAATTCAGCTGTTCTGGGTAGTGTGGTTTTGTACATGGGTAGTGTTTGAGGCTGAGTGACAAGTGTTGAGAGACATAGAAGAAACTCACAGGCTGCTCAGAAACAGACACAAGAAGATATATTAATAGCATAGCCTCAGCAGTCAGGAAGAGAGTACCTACCTTGTGTGTCCCTGTGTCTGTCCAGCCTAAATCCAGAGAGCTGCTCATTTGGATCAGGGCACTGACTGAAGGGCCTTCAGGGATGTCAACAGCTAGCCAGTTACATTTTACAATCCTTAAAGAGAAGCTTCTGATGTTCCCACACTCTTGTTTTCCTCCCTTCTCCAAACTGGGAATGCAACTCAGGTCCCAGTCAACCTTTCTATTATTGTTTCAATCCCCCAAGCCAGTAAAAATAGCTTGTAAAGGCTTTCACGTTATCTCTACCACCCATTTTTTAGTCATTCTGCAGGAACACTGTGCCCTGCTCCCTTGTTGAGCCTGAGCCTTCTAAGCAAGTGTCTTTTGCATCTTTTCTTTTTTCTTTTTTTTTTCTTTTTTTTTTTTTTTCAAAATCCTGCTGCAAACAGCTTAGCTATCTGGAAAATGGCCACTTACTCTTCACCTTTGCCCACTTCTCTGTTAAGAACCTCATTAAAGTGCTCCTCTGCCTTCCTGCAGTTGAATTCTTTAGAACTAAAAGCTTCAATTTTTCTTCTTTATCAGACTCACTCCCACTTCCTATCTTCTCTTCACTGCCACTTTTGTAAAATGCTCACATGCTGTTAGGACTCCTACTCTGCCCCATCATGTCCAGAAAGCCACAAAAGAAATATCTTTTGCTTCATCCTGTCAGATTTTTATACGCACTTTCAGCAATATCTTATGGCTCTGCAAGAGGTTGAGCTGGATTTTGAATGCAAAGAATCAGTCACACAGCACATTAATCCTCAGATGCTTTTGTGTCATCCTCCCCATGTTGGGTGTATCTTGTAGATACCAGGATCTTGCACAATCCTCATACAGCACTCTATCAAACGCTCAAATTCTTAGCATTCTGTGATGTCCCTTTCTAGATTTGTGTTTCTCAAAGCCTCTGGGGTATTTCTGTGGCTGTTCTTCATCTACTTCTTCATCATGCAGGTATTTATGTTATCAGCATTCTTACGAGTCACAGTGAGAACTCCTCACGAGTCTGGTGTTCTGGGTTTCTGATTTCCTTAGCAACTGTCTCCTGCTATGTGTCTGGTGCTCTCCCTGCACCAGCACCTATGGAACCTGATTTCTCCCAAATTTGGCAAAAGCACAGAAATGGCAAAGATACTGTCATCCTGAAAATTCTGTGTAAATGGGTGATTTAACAGAGGAGGATGAGAAGCTGCACTTTTACCCTTCCAGAGAGAAAGGCAAGACTGACTCCAGGCCTCACCTACTGGGTCTGGCAACCAGCACAGCCAGGATCCTTGTGGCACTCTGTTGAGAACCCACAGGAGGTAGGTGGGAAACAGAAAGGGAACTGGAAATACTGACATGAATCAGAAGGAAGTGGAAAACACTTTGGCATACTACAGAGGGCTGGAGGACAGAGGCATGAGAAGCATGGGTGGGAAAGGCAGGTACAGGTCTGAGTGCTGGACACAGAGCAATTCTGGGGTGCTGCTATGGAAACAACACAGAGAATGAGTAGAAGAATGATGGTTAGTGCACAGCACACAGATCCACTGGAAAAAGGTTCCTTAGTTCTGCAGCTCATAAGCACACTCTATCCTGGGTCACTACTGACAAATGCATTGACATGATAAACAGTGACCTGATCTCTGGAGTTCTGCATAATATCTCTAGGTGTGGCACACTTAGCAGATCTCATCCCTTGTAACTATTCACAGCCCCAGGACTCTTTTAACATATGATTGATTTCTTCCTCTATTTTAGCACTTAATTCTCTTGTACATTTCTTATGACAGCTTGAGAAAACCAGCATGTATCTGGGCAGTTCTTCATGGACTGTTCCTGTTTTTCATCATTCACTTCTGTGGTGACTACTGACAAAGCAGATACCATGCTCCCTTTTTTCTCCTGGAACAGCAAATTTATTCACTGAGGGCTTCAAAACTGGTGACTGCTAATGACCCAGGCTCATCATAATACACGCTCATGCTGCATATCCAGCTGGCTTGCTTCTCCTACAAAACAGAGGCTTTGCTCATTTTTATATGAGAGTGTTCCAGCTCTCTCAGCTTTTGCATGGCAGTGATAATTCTCTGGTTGCAATGTTGTATTTCGGGGGATGGTCTTACTATATAGGATCAAAACACTCCACATTCCAAGATCCACTTGAACATATTGTTGTTAGGTGATTTCCCAATGTGTATTTGAGTTTAATACAAATCAGGGCTTTTATAGGAGAAATATTCAGCATGTGCCCAGCCTGCAGTCTAAAGAACCAGGCTTCTTCACCTGACCACCCTCATTCAATATGATGAGGAAAGGAGCCTGCAAACAAAAACTACTGAAGGATTATCTGTGTGCTCATGGGAATGCTAAAGTCCTGCAGAGTCATACACTAGCTAAAAAGAGCCATTAAAACACCATTAGAACTCATACTTTGTGCTAAATGAGGCCCACAGCCCTGCCTCAGGGTAGTGAAAATGAAGCAAACCTTCACAGGAGCCTCAGGAGTTTTCTCAAGGGGAAAGGCAGCAGGCAGAGGGAGGTGCAGGCAGAACAGGACAAGCTGTAAGCTTGCAGTGCATCTGGGTCTAACCTGAGCTGCAGCCCAGTGGCTGCATGCCAACTGCATTAAAATCATAGAAGGATTTAGGCTGGAAAAGATCTTTCAGTTCATCAAGTCCAGCTGTAAACCTACCATGACCAAGTCCACCACCAATGTCATGGCCTGTCCCACACAGACAGGACAGCTACTCACAGCTGGGAGGGTGATGGCCACTCTGACCAGGCACTTTAGATACATGAGCCTGCCCACTTGCCATCAGGGACAAAATCCTGGAATAGCTGTCCATCCAGGGCTCAGAGTGGCTCAGACCTTGGGTTGCTGCCCCAAATTCCTCCATCTGGTGTGTGCCTCCAGCTAGTGCTATCCTCATGCTTTGCTAGGGGTCCAGCAGGACCTCACAACAGGAGCTGCACCTTGCTCAGTGGTGGCTGCTTCTCGAGGAGGTTTTTGCAGTAGTAACACACCAGATGGTTTTGGGGCAAGATAAATGGGACATGACTGGTGAGGACCTGGAAAGGTAAATCCATCAATTAGCTTAGTATAGTCTTTGTCACACAGAGGAGAGACCTGTCAGCCCTGCTGAGCAGTGTCTCTGCAGGTTCCCCAACTGTGAGGCCTGGCTCCAGGGCTGATATCACCTCCCTTCTGCCCAAAGGCCATTTGCCCCAGAAAAAAAGGCAATTCCATAAATCAGCAATGCTTCCCTGTGGCACAGCAGGCTGAAGGTATCCTGGGCTGTGTTGGGAAGAATGTTGCCAACAGGGAGAAGGAGGTGATCCCCTCTGCTCAGCCCTGGTGAAGCCCAGCTGGAGCATTTGTCTAGCTCTGGGCTCCTCTGTACAAGGCAGACATGGATATAGTGGAGAGAGTCCAGGGAGGGAACCCTATGATGATTAAGAGACTAGACCTTCTCTCTTATGGGGAAAGGCTGAAAGCCTGTTCAACCTGGAAAAGAGAATGCTCAAGGGGATCTTACCAATGTGTAATAAAATAAACACCTGAAGTGAGAGTGTAAAGAGAATGGAGCCAGACTGTTTTCAGTGGTGCCTCTGACAGGATAAGAGGCAGTGGGCAGTGAGAAACCTGGGACTTTCCATCTGAACATCCAGAAACACTTATTCTCCCTGAGGGTGACTGAGAACTGGCACAAGTTGACCAGGGAGATTGAGGAGTCTTCACCCCTGGAAATATTCTCTCACTCCTATAGATACTGCCCACTGCCCTGGGGTTCTATGTAGCCCTGCTTGAGCAGGGGGAGTGGGATCAGATGACTTCCAGAGGCCCCTTCCAACCCCAACCACTCTGTGATTCTGTAACAGAAACAGTGAAGAGCATGTGTAACACCTGGACTTTTAAAAAAGGCGACTTCAACTTCCTACTATGACAATGACTGATTACATTTGGAAGCTGTCCCTAAGCTTCTGCTTGAGCTGAAGCCTGCTGTGAGTACTTTGCATTTGCTCTTAGAAACTACACCCAGGTGGATGGTTCAGAGAACAAATGTATTTAAATTAGGCATGTGGATTTGCATCTTAATCATGTTATCATGATTAAGTAGTACCTCAGCGTTACCTGAGGCAACCATAGACTACACACCTAAACGAAACCTGAAATAGTCAAAGCCCTTCTGCTTTACATACGTCAGTGCAGATTTTCACATCTGCAGGGCAAATCATAGATTGGCAAGCAGCATTTTAACGATTGAAAGAGACAGCCTTGTCCGGGACAGGCCCCAATTAACTTCAATAGAATGTTTTGAAATAATGTATTCTGTTCCTGGACCATCACAACATTAAATTTAGGCCTTGTCCTACTCCTAACATAATCAATAACAAAACCTCAGGATCAGATGGATGTCAGTGGATTTCAATGAAGTTATGACTGATTCTATCAGCCCTGGGGAGTTTAGTTATTGACAGAGTGAGTCTCTGCAATTTGCTATTGACTCCAATGAAGTCATGACAATTTACTGTAGCTGCCATCCCCACCTCATGCTTAATATCAAGAACAAAAGCAGTATCCTTTTGGAATGGAATGGAATGGAATGGAATGGAATGGAATGGAATGGAATGGAATAGAATAGAATAGAATAGAATAGAATAGAATAGAATAGAATAGAATAGAATAGTTTCAGTCTGTTAGGATCATGCAGTCCAAGCCCTTTCTAGTGTTAGACCACTCTCTCAGTAAAGAAATGCTTCCTAATCTCCAGTCTAAACCTCCCTGATGTAGCTTGAACCACGTTATGTCATTGGATGTCAAAGAGAAGAGACGAGTATCTCCCTCTCCACTTTCCCTTCTCAAGAAACTGTAGAAAGCAATGAGATCACCCCATGGCCTCCTTTTCTGCAAACTAGACAGGTCCAAAATTCCTAGCCACTCCTCACAGCACACTCCTTCCAGCCCTTTCACCAGCTTTGTTGCCCTTCTCTGGATGCATTCAAGTTCCTCATACCGTTCTTACATTGTGGGGACCACGATGGCACACAATATTCAAGAAGATCCTCTCAGAAAGAGACGTCACAACTTCATGCTCTTATGCATTGCCTAGCCTGAGCCCTTCAGCCTGTGACAATGGCCACTTCAATTTTAGAAATGTCCCCATTTCTCCATCAGAGCTAAGACTCAGAACAAGTGATAACCACAGCAGCTACCTCCTCATACACCATACATCTGTTCTTATATGTCAGAGAAGCAGCTCTCAAACCCGAGGCTCCTCGGGGAATCCTTCTTTGCTGTTTCTCCCAGTGTTTTCTGGTCAGAAGACCTCCTCACACGGGGCTATAAACTCGTAGCACCATGTGGTTATCACTGCCTGTTTTTTTACCTCTGAAAACAGGGCTTTGATAAGAGATTTCTGATGCCATAAAATGGATTTTTGACACTGTCACACACTAGCAGATGCAGCCTCTACCCCCAGTGTAGGAATTGCACCCACACCTGCAACATGGTGTTTGGTCTTGTCTGGGAAGCTGAAATCCCAACTGAAGCAGCTCATCACAGATTTAATTTTTAGAACTTCAGGTTGCTCTAAAACATGGGGAGCATTTCAACACTATATGGAGACAGCTAAAAAGAGAACATGATTAAAGAGCTGGGGCTGCAGATAACTTTATATTGCCAGGCGTGGTTGAGGGCTGGCAATTACAGAGCTGGCTGGAGACCTGTGTAGAACCAGCAGTTGTCCTCTCCTTCTTCACTGAAGCTGGAGAGCCAGCCTTGCTGCTACTCTTTCTGAAGACAGGTGAATACCCTACTTGGGGCATTGTCAGTCACCATACAGCCCCCATCCCCAAATTCTCTGGTGCATGTCCAGCTCCTCAGGATCCTCCCTGACTTTTTGTCTGCCCTTCTCCTTGATTCCTGCAGACAAAGACTTCCACATGACCTCCACAGACTTCTGAAAAGTCCAGGTGTGTGCTACTGGAGGATGAGTAACTCATCACTCTTCTCAAAAAGAAGGGCATCAACATGAGAAATGACAGAGAGCCAGCCCTCAGCAGAGAGGTGGGATGTGGGTAAATCAAATATTTCTGGTGGGTGGTGGACTGGCGGTGTCTGGGAGCATGGGAGCCAGGCAGGAGTAGCATTTACCCTTGCCTGCAGTGCTGTGAAATCTAGGTCTCTTCTGAAGTGCTGTCAATGTTGTTACAAATCTTTGTAATTGCTAACATGTGAGAGGAGACGAAAGCCTTTGGCACAGCTCCGTGCTGTGGCGGGGTAACTGCAGATCCACACTGAGTGACTCTGGATGTGCAATGGTGCAGTCAAGATCAGCCTGAAGCTTGGCTGAAATCCTTATTCAGAGCAAATGAACAGGAGCAAAATGTCTTCTTTGCACATTGTCAGAAAAATCACTTTGTTTTTAGAAGAGGTTTTATCAAACAGAAAAGTGAGAATTATCAGGAGCAGTCTTTCAGGATATTTGATGCTGATGCTGGTACAGTTATTTTTTTACTGTCCCAGGATACTGTGAATTGAAGCCATTTTGTTCCCACCTATGTCTTTTCGAACAGTGCTCAGCAATTTATAATAAAGAACCATCAGCTGGGAATGGCTTGCCAGGTTATCGTTACTGAAGAAGTAAAAGCATTTTTCTGCACAGTGTCTCCTGCTGCTTTTAAGGCAGTGTACAACAGCATTTTTTCTGCATGCTATTTAGGTTCTGCCTGTATCTTAGAAAGAGATTGGAATATTTTCTGATTTCAACTTCTCATTACCACAAAATTATTATCTATGAATTGTCCATTGTGGAGTGGGAACCAGGGAAGAGAGTACAATAGAACTTGATCTTTATTTTGATTACACATTTTCTGAAAAATCAAAGAGCACTTTGTCAGAGAAGAATGAAGTATGTATTAAAGTAACATTACTTAAAATGCAAAAATATTTCATTCAAATCAGATTACTTCTATTCCTTTTAGAGAGACTTAGTTGTGCTTATCTCCATGGGAACACTACTATTAAAGTCAGTGACAGATTTTTAAAGGTTCAAGAGAGAAGACAGAAGAAGTTTTATTTTTCATCTCCTATCATTCCTCTCAAGACATTAAAAAATTAATAAAAAGCAGTATTAATTTAAAATGTGGTATGAATAACACTGCTAATCTCAGCAACCCAGGAGAACTAATCCTAGAGTTTAACTAAGAAAAAGGAATACATTTCCTGTATATTTATTGCACATATCACCTAAAATTCCCCTTATTCTCTACAACGAACTGTACAACTGTCAGCTTGGCTGAACCACGGTGCCAGAGCATCTAGCAAAAAAACCAAAAATCCCACAAAACAAAATCAGATAATCTTAGTCTAGCGTCAACCCAGGCACAAAAACTCGCCTCCAGCAATGATGCTTTTCACACTTTGTACAAAGATTGATCTGACCAAGTCTGGCAGATGTGAAGTTGCAATAACAAACACTATTGTATGACAAAATGGCAGCTGTACAGAGAGCAAGACATGGTGCTGTGACTTGCAAGACATCATAATTGTTGACAAGATTAGGGGGTTTTAACATTACCTCTGTACCACTGCTTCCACCTTCTTGTGAGATCCATGGAGAAGTATGAGCCTAAGGAGGGTTTTATGTTTTGTTTTGTCATTCTTTCAACACTGCCATGTGCCTAAACAGATTGGATCATTGAGGCAGTGTTTTCCTTAGGATACTGTGGACTTGAAATCAGAACTGAAATGAAAATGAGCTGTTGTCTTGCCTAAACATGGTGATGACATTCGTTCCAGATGTCCACGACAATGACCTCATCTAAACCCATAGTTCTCAACACTTCAGTCTTTTTCAGACAAATACTGGGAGTGGGGAAAAAACAAGAAAGAAAAGAACAAGTGATCTCATAATGATTTTGATGAAAGCAGCTGCCTACTTCAGTTAATGCTGCACTCAAAAGTGTGAATGGAATGGGAAGCCTTTTAATTTGATGGGATCCATTTCAGGCTCCTCAAATTAAACTGCCTGTAAGGAGGAAACATGTAGACCAGTAAGACCAATGCTTCCTGAAACACCACCAGACAGGCAAGATCCCTTCTTTCAGGTGAACTTATATGAGCATAAATTATTGAGAAAGACATCTACATGAGCATGAAAAAATAGATAAAATAATGTGTTTGGGAACTTGCTGCAGTTAGACTGGGGGAAGTGAGGGGTTAGCATGGTTCCTTTGCTTATCAAGGCACTCTGCTCCCTAAGTCCTGCAAAGAAAACCAGTCAAAAGTGACAGTGTCCCTAAAAGTCTCTACTAATACACCTAATAAATTTTTACTTCTTTGTTTTTTTGTTCTCTTTAAGGAAGCATGCAGCAAGTACAAAACCTTTTCACATCCTAGTTTGCTTCACCTTCAGTCAAAATGTTGGGTTATACCATCACTAAAATCTAGATGCTTACAAGAGCAAAACAGAAGTACTGCCAAAACAAATGCACCCAATGACACAACACAATTAACAGAATGTAGCTTGCCAAAGTTTTGTTGTTCTCTCTTTTTTTTTTTTTTTTCTAATTTATGTTATGGGAAAACATTTTAGTGAGAATTGGAAATGACCAGACTCAGCCTTTCCCAGCACCTTCCTGTGAACAACTGCCCGTTCTTTCCTCCCACTTCACTCATCATCATGAGCAAAGGGAAGAGCATTAGTGAAACTCCCTTGCTCAGATATTGCATTACCAGAGAGCTGAAGCAGACAGAGCTCCCTGCAAGCTGAAGCACAGTTCTAGCATTCACCAACAAAAGAGCAGAGACTTTGTCTTCTTTGAGAAATTTCCTATGTACTTGCCATCATGGCTAACAAACCAGTGGTTTGTTAAAAACAGACTTTGCTGCTGTTTTCAATATTGACTGCATTAGCTCAATGTTCAGGCTTACATGGTGCAATGTCATAAAAGACAGCCCCCACTGATAGATTATTTTTGGCTCCCAATATAGATGACAGCTGTATATTTACACTACATTTGGCAAGAAGGGGGTTTTTAGAATATTGCCAAATACAAACAGATCTGGAAAGGTGACAGTTTCCTAAAAAATAATTCCAGGAAGGAAAGTCCATGATAACAACAAGATACAAAGCAGTCATGTGACTTTTAGGCATGTTTAACTCTTTTTTATATTCTACCTTTGGAACTCATTACTATGAGCTTTCTCTGATTCCAATTTAATTATATTTTGCATTCTGGATCCTTAGAAAGCTCCTCCCTTGCTGCACATTAGCCATTGTCTCTCTCAGTTAAAATTTTTATCTGATTTCTTTAATGAATAGAATATTTTTAGGTCTTCTAGCTAGGTTTTCTAGCTATTTAGATTTCCCTTTGTCTATTACTATAAAAACAATTTAGGCAAAACCCAAATAAAATATTGCAACTTGATGCTGTTTTTTCTCTTTTTCTAGAATTATCTGTCTGAATGTAACAAAGGAGATAGTTGCAACTTCTTCATTTTTTATTTTTAGCATAGTGTTTCCCTTGCTAATGAGCTATGTTTGCAATTTCTGCCCATACTCTATATTTCTTCATTTTCCTTAATTCCTAAATGATCTGTGGGTGGATTTTCCTGAAGTCATAAGGCAGTGACACGGCTGTTTCCTGTTGCCATCAAAATTCTGTAACAGAATTTCTCCCTCTACAAGGTACTAAGTTACTTGGAGTACAGCCACAAATTAAAAGAAAAAAAAAAGGCAAAAAAACCCACCCCAAAACAAAAAACCCACACCAAACTCCAGACCTAAGTTGATTGAGTTAATTGGATTCATAAAAACCTTTCAGTAGCTACATGGACCTTGTGTCTTCAGTTCTGCAGATCTACAATGATTCCAGAAAACTGAGAACCTGTTCACTTGCCAAAAAAACCCAAAAAACTAAACAAACAAACAAAACCCTTAAAAAATTTAAAATCAGATCTGTTCCAGAAAAAATGGGCTGTATTTTTCCACTTAAATATGCCACAGGAAAAAGGAACTGGTAAGATGGATAATTTAATTCATTTTAGCCAGATCACATTTATTTTTAGCCTATGGAATTGGCACAGATGAGTAACAGAAGCAGAATACCTTCAGCTACATTTCCAAGTTTATATACAACTCCTAGTAGGAATATCAAATGCCACCTTTGAGCTCAGTAGTTTTCTGTAGCTGAAACCCTTGCTGTGAAAACCCAGAATTATTTACAATGCACACGGCTTTCAACTCTTCGCAAGGTTTTTTTTAAACAAAATTTCAACTAATTGTGGAATACCTATAGCATCACCCATAAATAATCCTGCACGTGCTGGTCTGCTGTACTAAAGCTTCCATAGCTGTTAAAGCTGGATTCAATATCATCTGTCGTTCCCAGCACTGGAGCCGGTTCTTCCCTGCTACTGGTGCCAGTCAGGAATAGCTCCCGAAACCCCTGAATTCTGCTAATGCAAAACAGAGTGAGGAGACTGGAAACAACAGAGCGATCGGTAGGTAGAGATGGCGATTTCTTCTCCAGCTCCAGTCTCCTTTATCTCTTCCTTGCTGAAGGAGGTGATGATAATCACCACCTGCGGGAACAGATAAGAAGGGCTAAGATAGATATTGTAACAAGATCTTTAAAACTCTGTTCTCGCTGGCCATTACTCTGATCAACTGCGTGAAAATTACTCTCCAAAGTGGTAAGAAGCTGAAAATGTTAGGCTCTCCTTTTAAATAAAACGACAGCACCAGAAGAACAATTGTGATTGCTGAAACACCAAGGCTTCTCTAAATGAATGTATCTGTGATACGACACAGTATGAGGTCAGATGAAGGAACTGTAACCAAGGAGGAACACCTCGAGAGAACAATGAAATCTTCGAGATCTGCTGCAAAATATTTTTTTCAAGTGGATGTTTGCAGAAGGAAGTACAAAGAGATAGAAGTTATTCAGGAAAAACAAAACTATTTTAGTCTACTGTGGGTTTTCATTATTTTAAAATTTTGGGTTCTCTGTATGATTCATAGGATCTTCTATCAACTTGCATTTTTTCAAATTAACAGGTCTCTACACGCCTGTATCTTCTTGACCCGGGTACTAGGTCCAAATGCACAGGATGGGATTATTATGAACTGAACTGCTGTCAAAGAGATATCAAACGTGCCTGAGGGCCAAGGGATCCTAGAAACAGGTATTTCTGTAATCAGCTGCTGGCCCTCTGTGTCCCATGGTCTGCTCCACAATAAATATCCATGGCTCCGCCTGGGAGTGCTCCGGACCCTTGGGAAAGGGCAGCTCCCGTGTGCAGCCCTGCTTGGGTTTGGCCTCGCCGTTGGCCCTGGAGGTGGCAGATGGGAACGTTCAGGTCTTTCAGCAGTGGCTGACATGTCACGTCTGACCATGAGCAAAGCCCAGTCTGGCTCCTGCTGCTGGGGGCAGGGTGTTCCCAGCCCAGACAGAACCAGCGCTCGGCTGCCTCCTTTCCAGTGCCATGGTTTTGAACGCACAGCACTTCAACTACCTGCCGGGGGAGACAGGCAAGGAAACAGCATCCTTGCCAGTTCGACTTTGCATCAGGACCTGACTGGCTGCATTCCTGCAGAAGTGAACTCCCATCCCAAGCTACTCAGCATCTTGCCTTGAGGTGCTGCAGCTTCCAGAGAGAACAGTTCTCAGAATAAGCTGTGATGGGAAAAAAAGCAGTGCTGAGGAAAGGTTTGAGTGCCTTACACCCAGCTCCCTTCTCCTTCAAGGGATCAAGACAGCAGCTGTGAACACGCAGGGCTCTTTTGCCCAGGCTAGCTGCTGCTGAGAAATAAAGTCCTGTCACCAGGGAGGTTCTAAAAGGTATAAAAAGCCACAGCTTCCAGACACCATGTCCTGCTGCAAAGCCATGCCTGCTCCATTGAGGCAAATCACAGAGCAGGGAATCATGACAAATGTTGGGAAAGAGAAGGTCCCACTCCAAATATGGTAGGAGAATTCTCCCAGTGGCCACAGCATCTGGTGAAGACTTGTGGGGATGGTGGCCTTGGGGTCACCACATCCTTCATGGGAACCCATGGCCTGGCATGGCCAGGTGTGGGGCTGGGTGGCTCGGGCAGGCTGCCCGGTCCCCAGGGCACCTGCCTGACCAGTGAGGAGGGGACTTTGCCCTGGAGCCAGGGATGGCAAAGGCCACGGCACACACACTGTTGTCCATGAAATGGGAATCATATCTGGTGTGCAACAAGCCAAGAATTGCACACTCAAGAGAGACATTGATAATTTATTTCAGGGTTGTGCAAGCATGGGTGCTCAGTGGTCTTGCACAAATGAAGCACAAGCCACCGGAGTTTCTGCACCATTATTCATAAACAAAAATCAGAGTTAGCAACTTACCAAGCTCAGCCCCTCTACTAAGATTGGTTAGTTATTTCCATACAAGTTACATAACCCCAGCTAACTTCTACACATGCTCAGAGAAAGTGTCTTCATCTTGGCAGGGATCTTTCTGACCTGTAGGTGTTATCTTTAGTATTACACTTAAGATAGTTCAGCAATAGGATACTTGGGCCTGGAGTATTTTCTGCAAGTTAGCAATGGAGCCCCTGGAGCAGGTCCAGCAGAAGATAGGAAGGATGACTGGGGGACTGGGGCATCACTATTATGAAGAAAGGCTGAGGGAGCAGGTCCTGTTCAGCCTCAAGAAAACACAAGTGAGAGGGGACCCCATCAATGTCTACAAGTATCTGAAAGGAGGGTGGCAAGAGGATGGAGCCAGGCTCTTCTTGGTGGTTCTGCACGATAGGACAAGAGGCAATGGGCAGAAACTGATGCAGAGGAAGTTCCACCCGAGCTTGAGGAAGACCTTTACTGTGCAGTGACCATGCACGGAACAGGTTGCCCAGAGAGGGCTGGGAGTCTCCCTCACTGGAGACATCCAAGAGCCATCTGGATGCCATCCTGTGCTGTGTCCTCTGGGGTGACACTGCTCAAGTGGGGAGGTTGGACAAGACCCCGCTGTGTCCCAGACCCACTCCGAGAGTCTGTGATTCTGTGCATCGCCATGTGCTGCGTGCCTGAAGCTCCTCAGCGCCAGCAGGTCCGTGCGGGAGGGATGCTGCCTGTCCCGCTGACTAGGGCTCCTTTGTCGTGCTGGAAAGGACACACAGATCTTAGCCAAAAGAACCTCCTGACTGGGGCTAACACACACACAGAGGCACAGGCACAGACCCACACACACACATATACAGAGAGGGTCACACACACACACACACACACATACAGAGAGGGTCAGGCACACAGACACATACACACACATATACAGAGAGGGTCAGGCACACAGACACACACACACACACACACATACAGAGAGGGTCAGGCACACAGACACATACACACATACACACACACACACACACACACACACACACAGGGTCAGGCACACAGACCCACAGACACATACATACACACACACACAGGGTCAGGCACACAGACCCACAGACACACCCACACAAAAACACGAAAGTGCCGGCGCGGACGTGCAGCCCACGCGGCCGCTCTCGCCCTCCGCGGCGAATCTGCCGCTACGGCGCGCCGCGCGGCCCAACCTTCCTGCGCGGCTTCGCGCGGCCCTGCCCACGTCGGAGCGCGCGGGCGCCGCGCGGGGGCGTGGCCGGAGGCGCTCCGAGGGACGCGCCGGGCCCGGGGAGGAGGAGCGGGATCGGCAGCGGGATCGGCCCTTCCCCGCCGCCGGGGCGAGGCCGCAGCGGAGCGGGGCGGGGGGTGGCCGGGTTCGGCCCATGGACCGTCCGTGCCCGACGCGGAGCCCGTGGAAGGAGCCGCTCGGCCGCGGGAGGCGGCGCGGGGCGGCCGAGAGCGGCTGAACCCCGGGGCCTTCGCTTCGCCCCGTCCCGTGCGTGCCCCGCGCCCGCCGCCCGAGCGGCACCATGTCGGCCAAGGTGCGGCTGAAGCGGCTGGAGCAGCTGGTGCTGGACGGGCCGCAGCGGAACGACAGCGTGCTGAGCGTGGAGACCCTGCTCGACCTCCTGGTCGGCGTCTACGCCGAGTGCAGCCGCGACTCGCCGCTCCGCCGCGACCGATACGTGTCCGACTTCCTCGAGTGGGGTGAGCCCGGGGCGGCCGCGGGCGGGGGCTGCGCGCGGTGCCCGGCGAGAGGCGGCGGGGCGGGGCGGGGCGGCCCCGCACCGCGATCCCACCGCGATCCCACCGCGATCCCACCGCGATCCCACCGCGCTCCGGTGCGGCCGGAGACGCCGCCCCTGGATGCGGCGCCTCCCTGGGGAACACCCCCGCCGCCGGCCGGGCCTTGACCCTCCCGGTCTCCTCCCTCGGTCCCCGGCGAACCGCTTGGCAGCCGGCAGCAGGAGCACAGCGGAGTGTCCTTGGCCTGGAACCCTGCTCGGCTTAGCCCGAAACGTCAGGCTAATCCAGTGCTCCTCGGAGGGTTTCCTACCCGGGGGAGGGGAGGAGGGGAGAGCACCAGGCTCAGGCTTTGAAATGTTGCTCTGGTGCCGGCTCCTTGCTTTACAGAGGGCGTGTGTGTGTGTGGCTCGAAGAAACAACAGTTCCCGTTCATCATGCTGTCTTCTTTAATTTGGGCATGCCCCCCAAGGACAGAGTATTTCTAGGCAGCCTTTCTAAGAGCTTTGTTTAATGGTTCCCTACTGTTAAGCAGGCTGATAACGAGAGACCTCCAGTAGTCCGGAGCATACTGACAAAAGAAGATGTGGATACTTTTGATGGCACTTAGGATAAAAGTTTTACATCCAATGTTGGTTAGTTAAGGCTATTGACTAGAGGTATGTGGAGAGCAGAGATCCTTCCCTACTGCATGTCTAAACGAATTTATGTTAAAACGGCCATGGTGGCTGACTGGTTTATTCAGCTGAGTAAGTTATGAATAATAATGTATGACGAAGGTGACTTCTCCATGGAATAAGAATTGGAGGGGAGGGAAGAGTGATCATTGCTCACGAGAACGTTGCCCCGTTTATCAGCTGTTCCATGCATGTACAGTTAATTAGGCTTTAAAAGAGCACTCTTCAAAAAAATCAAAGAACAACAAAAAAAAACGCCAACCAACAAAACAAAGGATTTCCTAAGGGAGAGGGAGGGGCAGATTTACTTCAGTAAATGCTAATGTGTGTCTTTAGCACTAGAGAGGACAGCACTAACATGAAGGGACAGCTGGTTCTCCTTAATTTCTGTGGGGACCACCACTCTTTGTCATACACTAACAAACTAAGAGGATTCACTTCCTGGACTCTTCTATTGACGTCAGTAATGCGATTGCCAACTGAATAATTAACCACTTTATCACATCTGCCCCGCAAGGCTGCAGCCTGGGGAACATTGATTATTTGTTTTGTCATGGAAGCTTTGTATGTCTTCAGCAAAGAGCATTCAGAGTTTTTTGTTTTCAAGCTGATGGCTTGAAGGAGTGAGCACCAGCAAATTGTTAAGTGTGATAGATCAGACTGCAGCATACTTTGAAAACTGAAGTTGGAAGGATTTGGGGCAGGCCAGAGAATGATATGCTTTTTCTATAGCGCTGCTGGTGGTTGTGTCTTACTGATTGATCCCAGCATTGTCATTTTTTGTGTGATGGAGAGGTCGATTATCCAATTGTTTATAAAATCGCTTTTTAAATTCTATTTATTGTGTTCACTGAATGTGAAAAGGTTACTGACTTGATGAAAAGTATAGCTCGCAATAAAAACTGTGTAGGTTTTACTGCAGTGTGGGATTACTCTGGTATAACAAAGTGCCTATTCAATAAATAATTGAAATGTATGTGAGCTACCATCTGGTGCTGCAGAGTGGGGATAAAAGTTTATAATCCAGGCTCTTGATGGTAAGGGGGTGGACCTAAGTCTGGACTGTATATTTGTGTTCCATCAACAAGGGATACCCTTAAAACCAATTACAGTTGATACTGTGTGTTGCTTCCTTTCCTCCAAGCTGTTAAAAACAGCTAAGTGCCAGCAAGGAGACACCTTTTATCTGTGTCCTAATGCCCTCACAGTGCGTTTCCACTGACGAGGAACTTGTTTCTGCCTCCAGCTAATAAGGAAAATATCATGCCAAACATGCTCATCTTCCTTATGTCATGATGTGTCTTAATTAGAGACTGATTTGCTGTTAGGAGATATTCTGGATTAATGTGCACAAGTTTTCTGTGCTGTTATGTGTCTATAGAAGCATCAGAATGTAGTTAACTATTTGGGATATACTTTGAAGATCAGTGTTTCTTTATCAATTGGAGACAGAAGGAATTTCCTTTTGACAAGATGGTGACTTACCACTGGCAATGGAAATGAGCTGCATAGGTATTAAATTTGAATTAAGATGAGCTATGTAACAAACATTTTTTTAAAATTGGGTGTGAGGTATCACACATGTAAAATTCCCTTGAAATTATTCAATGTGGCTGATGGGCTTGCTTGCCTTCATAATTGGCTAGAGAAAATAAGAGTTCAGGTGTGGTAGTTGAGGCAGGATTTTTTTCTGGCTGTGGGATGCAGAGGAGGTTGATTCTGAGTTGTGTGGTGTAGTTGCTGGACATGGATATCTCTGCTTTCTGACAGAGCACAGTGCTGTTCATACTCTGTAGCTGGTGGATGCTGGAGAAATGAGGAGTCCAGAAAATAAAAGTCCCATGTTCATCTTGTGAAACTTAAGCTACCTCCTCTCTATTCAACATCTGCGGAAGCCGTGCACCTTACCTGTGGAGGCTGATAAACTCCAAATGGTGCATGCCATTGCTTCTGTCCTATTAATTCCTCTGCTGCTTCCTGGTAGTCCTGCCACAGGCTTAAATCTTCCTATTTGCTAACCATAGAAGAGCGCAGGGTGTGGTCCTTTGCCTTGGGGCAGCTTGTGGCTTCCATTGCTTTACAAATCTTGTAAGAATCTGCCATTTTAACCTTGTCAATTATAGCTTTCCCATGGTGAGTGGAGCTTTCAAACAGACTGTTCTTTCCCTATACTGGATGTATAATTCACATATCTTTATGCCAAGTGTCTTTGGAGGAAGAGCTAGCTGAACTGCAAGTGAGGAGTCCAAAGTCCTTTTCTTCTAGTTATTTTTATTTATAACTTCTGTTGAATAAGCTTGCACCCAGTTGGTTATCACTGTTATATTGTTTATATAATAGATATTGAAATAATGCTCAATATTCTTAGTGGGAAATGAATCCAAGTCTGTTACTTAACAGACCCATGTCTACATGTTCAGAAAGAATTTCCCAAATCTGTGCTTAATGTCTGTTAAACTGTTGCTGCATCTGCTGCTCCTAGAGTGAGAAATAGTGAAGAGTCCTGTTTATTCTAGTTGGCTTTGCTCATTCCTCTCTGAAAGTGAGACTACTTAAAGCTATCAGCAGGCACCAAGGAGGCTGTATGGACTTTGGACTTACCTGATGGACTATGGGTATGCAGTGTGGTATTGTCCATACACTGCAGAGGGATGTCCCAAGAGACTTTTCCTGCAGTAAATGCTGTCCCTTGTACTGACAAGGAGAGAAGTACAAGAGTGCTGGAGCAGCAGAGTCACAGCTCAGGTGTCTGCACCACCTGTCCTTTAGCTTTCAGGTACAACGTGTTCCTCCCCATGGAGCCTCTTGTTCTCTCACACTGAGGCATCCGACTCTTGCATAACCCTGTGCTAGAGTGGCTGCTTGCAGGGCACCTTGCTGGCTGGCATCACTTCTGTGCTGGTTTGACATCACCTTGTTTTTCAGGAGTTATCTTAGCAGGCTGTGGCTGGTGCTCGCTGCCCCTTCCTTCCAGTCACCAGGGACTGGTGCAACCGGCTGCTCAATTTTTGGACAGCTGCTCATCACAGTTTGCAGCCAGTAGTCAAGCATGTTCAGAGGATATTCTCAGGAATGGGCCTTATTTGTATTCAAACTGATCCAGGTGCTGCACAGCCTCTCTTGCTTCAGCCTTTGTTTCCCCTGACCCTGTTTCATACTGCTGAGGTGGCGCGTGTCCCCACACTTCATTTAGTGTTGTCTCACTTCCAGATTCTATACTGGCTGGTTCTCTCTGTGATAGCACCTCAAAACCCATGTCAGAGTAATTTAGACTGATATATGTTTGTTGTTTTTGTTTGACAAAGCTCACAACATACTTCTGTGGACTGTTTCTCCTCATTTGTTATGAGCTGTGTATTTGAATGCTGACTTACTTTCTGTGCTCTCAGTTTGTGCAGGGTCGGCTACCCAGCTAGAGTGGTGTTCTGCTTTTGGATGGTGGTGGTGGAGTTTTTTATCTCTGTCTTTGTTTTTCTTTTTTCCTGAGAGAATGGATGGTGGTGGTGGAGTTTTTTATCTCTGTCTTTGTTTTTATTTTTTCCTGAGAGAAACTCTAAGAATGCTGAAGCTGTGGGGAACATGAAGAAGATGCAGATTATTAGCACAAGTAGGCCAGTTTGGCACCTGCTGCTGAGCTCTTAAAGACTGTCTGGCATAATAAAACGTGGATGCTGTTGTAGTAACATCAATATATTCCCAGTCAGGACTAGAAGAGATAAAAAATGTACACACAGAGTGCTCAAAACAACCTCTAGCCTAGCCCTGAATTGCCACTTTTGGGTATATATTTGTTACACTTGCGTCTGGACCATAGATGGAAAAAACCATGCACAGAACATTGGCCAGGAAGGGCTGCTGTGCTGATGCAGTGATTCACAGCTTTAGGTCACTGTCGGGACTGGTGCTTCTAGTTTGGATCTTGCCATTTGGAGGGGCTCGGTGAGCTTTGCAAGTTGACTCTGAGGCCTAGTCTTTTGTCCTTCCAGTTCTGCTTAAAGAGACACCGTAACCCTTCAGATAAAAAAATACCTAATTAGTGAGGGAATAACCTTACAGGGTGGCCTTTCTGTCAGAACAGTGTAGAGCCTGTTCTCTCAGCCTGAGAGCAGTTGTGTTCAGAAGTGTACATGTGAGCCTGAGGAAAGGGTGTTTCCAGCCTGCACTAGAGCATCTTCTAAACTAGCAGCAGGGCTGACCTAGTCCTGTGCCATAGGTACTGCTGTACTAAAAAAAGTACTAGGGAAGGGCAGGGGCACAACGTGTGGCAAGTGTGCTGCTAGCATAGGAGGCAGAACTATCCTCAAGTATTTTTGAGATGACCTCAGAGCTGATAGACTGTGGACTTGTAGAGTTGCTTATGAGAATCCATTGGTCTTTTGGGGTTACACCAGGAAAAACTGTCACTTGATAACATGTCATATCTCTTGTCTTGAGGGCTTAAATTCCTCACTTCCTTCCCTTTGGCAGTCTTCTCCCTCCCCTGCTTGCAGAAATACACATAAAAATCCAGGAAGGGGCCTCAGGCTCTGGCAGCTTGTATAATGTCCTCTGTGCAGGCAGAGGCTGTGCAGTGAGTGATAAGCCTGTTGGGCGCGTGTGTGAAGTGACAGTGCTTGGATAATGAAGACAGCTGATGAACAAGACAACTGAATTTCAGACTTTGGCTAAGTTTCCTCTACATCATCTTCTATCCACCAAAGCCTGTTTATGATCCCTTATACCAGAGCTAGTGACAGGAGGGCTTGCACTGAGGGCCCACGGGGGGAGGGTACAGCTACAGGTGCCTTGCAGATGTTCTGGAAAGGTGAGTAGTGGTAGTGACCATGGGGTTTTTTGTGCAGCGTGAATGCAACTAGAACTCCTTCCTGCTCCTAAAAGCTTTCCTGTGGTCATAGATGGGAAACCATAGCTTGGATCACCTTCTGTAACGAGGTCATGATGGTCATCTGGCAGAATAGTGTGACCCTGGCTGCTGAATCCCAGTTTCCTGCATTCTCTGCTTTGATGAAGCTGGTTTTGTTCTTTTCAAAGATGTATGGTAGGACTAATAAGGAGCCCAAACTGCCATGTTAGCTTTGACAGCACTGTAGTCAGGGCTAGTGACATGAGGACGTGTGGTTAAAATCCTGCTGCTGTGCGATGCTGGACTCTTTACAGGACATCTGTTTCAATCTGTTATTTTTAGAATGAGGCAGAATCTTTTAATGACTTTTTCTGTAAAACTTCATGCTGTGCAGCATTGGGACTGAAGGTTACGGTTGAATTTTAGTAGTGGCAAAGTAACAGGGTCTGGAGATTGAGAGGCCCATTGGCATGTGCTGTTAATGTGGCAGATGGCCTGGGTGAAGATTGTCTTTTGTCCCATAGAAGGAAGTTGGTATTGCTTTTCTCCTGGAGATGATGGTGCTAATAAATAGCACCACTCTTTAGTTAGAGCTTGAGGAATTATGTGGTATATTGAAGGCTGTGATCTATATTTTGCATTTAAATTTTGTTTATCTATGAAAACTCAGAAGGGGGTAAATAAGCCACTGATAAGTTTGTCTTCGTACAGGAAAATATGTGTGCAGCTAGTAGTTTCTCTCTAATGGTACATGATAAAGTATAAGATTGTAATGCAGAAGTAGGATTTCATAAGCATCCATAAATCTTTTTTCTGTCTTGTTTCACTTGCAAATCTAAATTATTGTTATATTGATTTTTCACAGATAATATTAAGATACAATATTTTGCAAAAAAAAATATTCAATTTACATCCTTAAAACTTGCACAGTTGTCAGAGTTATGCATTGTCAATGGAAATGGCTTGAAAGTCAGTTTAGTCAACAGATCTAGTACAATGAACTTTTTTATCAAATTAAGTTGAACTAATCTATTTTTGCAAACAATTAATGTGTGGGAATGAGTCAGTTTCTTCCACACCTACTAGAACAAATGATTTTAACTTGTGTGAATCGGAATTGAAAATACTTTTCTCATTCTTTTTTTTTAGCAAGTTACTTCTCCTTTATGGTTGTATATTAATGTTTTAGGAATGTTGATCTGTAGTTGAGATTAGTTTGGAATGTTAAACTACAGATTCTTTAAATTTATAAAAAATTACTTTTTTTTCCCTTGCATGCAATTTGAGGCAATTCATGCAAGCTGGTTTAAGATGGGTATTACAAAATGGAAGAATTATAATATTTAACAATTGCAAATTTATCTGTGCCACTAACAGAATGCAGTGCCTAGGATTATGAAAAATTTTATGTGTTCATCGTTTTCATTACCAAAGTCTGAAAAAATTAACAGGACAATGGACTACAAATAACCCATTTAGAAACTTAGGAGGGATTTGTTAAAGCTTTTTAATGTATTTTTGCTTTTGATAATACTTGAAATAGAGTTTACATTTGTTTCCTGAGTCTCATAAGGTACACTTGAGAGTTCCAATATATTCTTGATGTTACCAAAGGGCTTGTATCATGCTCACTGTTACATCTCACTGAAGTGCTAGGGGGTCTTGCATTTTATTGTATAAATTTTAATTTTTTTTAAAAGGGATTTAATTTAAAATATTCTTCAGGTCTGAGAATTTTTATGTACATTTGCTCTGTGGTTCAATGTGATCTGTTCATTTTTTAGCTGTCTTCTAACACTAAAAGCTTCCAACCCATTTTTCTCATCAGCATATGCAGATTGCCAGAATGCAGGCTTTCATTTATAAAGATCTTGTTCACTATAATGAATGTAGCTTTCTTCAGTAGGAAACTACACACTGTTTTCTTAAGCCCCGATTTTGCATAGACCTCAGTAATCATGTCTGGAGATATACTTAAGAGTGCATTCAGATTAAGTGTGTGCATCCATCATTTCCAGCTGAGGCCTTAGGCATCCTGAAGTGCCTGAGATCTTAATTTCTATCATTCATGTCATCAGGGTCTTAACACTGAAATGTGTTATTACTTAACCATGGCCTAAAGCTTCAAATGTGATTAGTACCTCTGGGTACCCTACCTAAGACATCTGTAAAGGAATCTGAGCTTTAGAAAATAGTGGGGATATCTTTATCAAGTATTAAATCATTGAAACTGTGTGGAATTTATTAATCAGATGTGCATTAGTGAAGTCTGAAGTATAATTCTTAATCTGTTTAAGTGTAATGCCACTGAGGGGTGAATTTCTATATGTGCCTTTCACCAAAATGCCAAGAAAAGATCAGAAGCAGCACCAATTTCAAATATATCCCAAATTCTTTTCCTAATTTATAATTGTCCTCCAACATAAAAATAAACACGGGTAATTGCTTTGTGAAGTCCTGCTTGGAATGTGTTTATGCCAGTTTAGTGAGATGTGCATGCTCAGGGTTTTGGAAAAGTCAGTACAAAATTCTGTCTGGACTTTTAATTCGGCTTAAACCTGAGTTATGTTGTTTTAATTGTCATCAAAAGATTTGGTGAAAGGTGAAGTAACAAGTAAAATGACTCCTGTTTTAAACTTGTTTGAGTTGGTATATGGAAGTCAGTCTTAAAGAAGTGTTGCAGCTATTCTGACAATATTGTACTTTTTATTTGGGACTGTGTAGTTTGTGGGATGTGGATTCATTCTTTTTACAGGAGGTATAACTTCACCCAAAGCACAGCAACCACTGTGAGGGGGTTGTATATTATGATTTCCCTGCCAGTAATGGTCCCTTAGCCTAAGAACTAAACTGTATGCCTTTGAAATTTCTGTCCTCATCTGAGGAAGGACAAGGTTTGTAGTAATTGCATGGTAATACTCATGGACATCTGGAATCATTTTCCCACTCTTGAGGAGTTCCTCTGTCTCTGGTTCCCCCACTACTTACAGAGATTTGACTTGTACCTTGGGAGTGGATGGGGATTGTCTCCATTGCCTTACACACCTTAGGATTGCTGATGTTGTTATAACATGGCTTCTATGATCTTCAATTTGCACATCTTTCCCAAAAGTTGGCTTTTTCATGGAGTTTTTCTCTGTGCTGCCAGCCTTATTGTTGCCCGTGTGACTTGGATTATCAATACAGAAACTGGAGTGTTCAGAGTGCCTTTTATTTTACTGTAATTAAGGCAGAGTAGAAACAGCAGGAGGGTGACTTCAGGCATGGAGATCCTATTATATAATTTTGAAAAGTGTTCCCAAAGGTTTGCTTTTTAATACGTGTTTTTAGTCTTTAGATTTAGCTCTTTTTCTGATAGGATTAGTTAGGTTGTCATGTGGTGTTGTTCCCTCCACCCCCATTTCTGTGTATCATGACTGCATGGTTGTGGTTTGTCTCTTATGACCCCTGAGAGATGGACACCCAGTGTGCAAGCTCTGCAGGCTTTGTTCTATAGGCTTCTAGTTTTTTGATCCAAAGGGGAATAAGCACATTTTTCCTATTGATAGGTGTTTTTCCTATAGTTATGTGTACTTGAGTAAGATGTTTGTATTGAAATTCTTAAATAAAGGATTTAGGTTTCTGTGTCTAGTCTGTAATTGCTTACATTATGTCAGCATAAAATGGGAATGCAATGGAGTATCTGACCACAGTTTCTTTCTTTTTAATTTGTATGCTCTTTAAGGCAAGGAGGGAATCACATTCTGTTCTCCCTGTCAGTGGCTACTTTTAGGGTGACATTGTTGCCTTGATGCTCTCAAGTTACACATCTTGAAGGAAGACATTTTTGTGATTCGGAACCATGGGACTTCCCCGAGGAGGCTGTGAGAAGAAAAGTTTTACATGTACGAGAGGCTAAAAGTGATCTAAATGTCATAGTGGAGTAAGTGATAGAAGTTGGATTGTAGGTGTAGAGTGAAGGCTGGAGCCTGTGGTATTTAATATTTCTGCCTTTATTGCATAATAGGTATTTTTCTTAAACTCACAGCATTTGTCAGAGCAGACTGTCTGAGATCTTGCAGGTCAGCTGTGTCACAGGGAAGAGGCACACACATTTTCCTTCCAGACCAGCTTTAACTAGTTGTAGTAAAACACCTTGGGTGATGTGGCATCATATCACTGCATAGAGGAGTTAAGTTTGACTGTGTTAACTTACTCTGGTATGTAATTGAAGATTTCCATTACCAGTTACTTCAGCCTTTGGTTTCCTGAGCAGTTGATATTTAAGTGTGGAATAATGTCAATATACACACAGCTGTTTTTAAACTGTGGTTCTTCTGGCCTGGTACTTCAGATAACATGGGACAACAGTGTGGGGTGCCTAACTGGAGGCTGTATCAGACCCACAAACTGTCTTTATCTTACCCCTAGAAGTATTTACTGGTTATTAAGGCAAGTGAACTGTGGTTATCAGTGTGTGTTTGCTACTGTGGGCCAGCAGGATTTGCTGGATTGGATGTAGTGCTGTACCTACAGGGCTGTGCTGGGCAGGCTTGACCCTGGCAGGCATGACCTAGTCAGGTTTACATCTGTGGTTAGAAATAATCAATCCTTGTGCATCCTGAAGTTGACTCTCATGTGAATTGTGAAGATAAAAGCCCTGACATTTTCTGAAGGAGGGAAGTGGGAATTTTTAATTAAGAAAATTAAAAGCTATCTGTGAAAAAGCTTTTACTGCCCTTAGGAAAGGGCTTTGCAGTAATTTTCATCAGTGTTAAAGGTATGCATGCATTTGAGTGGCTCAGACCAGGAGAAGTTGCCCTGGTTTATCCTGACAGAACGAAAGCTGTAGGTTGTCTAGGTACAGACTTCCTGTTCTTGTGGGTAATGTTAAACATCATAAAAGATTGTGTTTAATGTTTCAGGCATGTTTTGAGGGTGGGAATAGCAGATACCACATTCCATCCTCTACCTTTTCTATACAGCATTATACTTCCTTCACACTGAAACATCACAAAATTCAGCATGACAAATGCCAAGTCTTGCTCTGTACAGCTGTAAAAGTTGGGGAATGACCATCTAGACAGCAGTCTTACAAAAAAGGATTTGTGGATCCTGGTAAACAATCAGTTGAAGAAGTCAGTGATGTGTCATTGTAGAAATGGAAGCTGCCTATGTGCAGGACTGCGTCTGAAGTGTGTAGCCAGCAGGCTGAGGAAGTTGTTTTTCTCTTCACACCACTCTTCCAAGGCCACTTCTCTTGTACTGTGTCTAGTTCAGGGCTTCCCAGTACAGAGAAACCACTGGGAAACTGAAGTGAGTCTAGGAATAAACCACTTATGTGGCTGAGGGCCTGAAGTACATGAGATGCAACAAAAACTTTAGATGTCTGGAGAAAGGAAATCTCATCATTATCCTCCACTGCTACATGTGTGCTTAGGGAGAGCAGAGAGGCAGATGCTTCCTGGGTGCACTGCCAAGACGGACTAACAGTGGACACAGGCTATAGCAAGGAGGATTCTGATTCTTTGTGAGAGAAAAATAAAAGTGCTCCTCCTGACAGTGGTCTTGCACTGGAAGAGTCACCCAGAAAGATGAAAGCCTCATTATCCTGGCAGCAAACCTCAGCTGGGCAAGGCCTTTGTCACATGATTGAACTTTGATGTTATCTCAGCTTTGAGTAATTTGGGTGGATTCTGGTGTCCAGGAGTCCCTTCCAATCTAAGTTTACTTTGCAGTTCAGTATATCTTTTTTTTTCAAGTTAACAAATTTATTTAACATCATGGCTGCTCTAATAGTAAATAGTTGTTCTTCATACTTCTCAGAATGAAAAGCAATATGTGAAATAGCATCTTCTTCTTGCTGTAGATAAAGTAGCTAACACAACTTGGTTTTTTGATAGTCTCAGGTGGTCACCTTGGTTGGCTGGCGTTTTACCACAGTCTGACTATAAGTATTGACTAGGCTTGTTAAATGAAGGGAAACTAAATATTTTTCATGTTGTTCTTCCATGTATTTAAAGAAAGCACCAGTTTCCTTGTTCCTGGCAGTGAATTTGCCAGAACAGGTTTTAAGAACTTTGAACCTATATTTTATGTTTAGTGCTGTCTCTCAAGTGTGGTTTCCTTTTGTCTAGTTAGCCTTGATAGCACTTGGATATTTTAAAGCATTCCTCCATGGAGCTGTCAGAAGAGCCTGCCCTCCCTGCATGACTGTGAGCCTGAATCATCCTTTATGAAAAGTACAGGTGTAGCTGTTGTACTAGATATGTTCTCATATCACAAAGGATCTCTTATCTAATAGGGCTCCTAATATGCTTATATCTGACACTATAAGGAGTCTGGGTAAGCAGTTTCTAACAACAGGGTGAAACAAATGTTCCTCATAAGAAGAAGATGTAATGGGAGATACTAGCTTAAAAAACTAGGGTTTTTTGTTTCCTCTGTAAACTGAGAACTCATGGCTTACATGGAGTTGGACTTGCAACATGGTTTTAATGCTGATATTCTTGATTGATGATAGTAGACTCAGCTAACCAAAATGTACAACAAATTCAGTGTTTCAAAATCATATTGGTATATGGAAGTGCTATCAATTATGAGTATAATAATGTACAAATGGTACAAAATGTAAGAAAGTAATCCTTTTTTAGTGCTGTTTTGTACTTAGAAGGTATCCAGAGGCACTTGACTTGCCATACAATGAATTTATATCTGTTGTCTTTGAGTATTTTGCTTACAGCAAAACCCTTGGAAAATAATAACATTCTTCAAAATCCCCACATTCCTAAATGCCTGAAAGTCTGGTAGATATCCTTCTCAGAGAACATACATCGTCAGCTGTGTCATGTAGGCATTCGTTGAGAGCACTATATAATGTAATGGTGCACTGCCCTTCTGGGGCAAGGACTGTGTCTGTGAGCGGTTTATAATGTGTGTTCATTTTTTAGAAGAAACTTTTCTCAAGTATTGTGTAGTTGTTTCAGATACTTTGGTGCTTGCACACTCTGGAGGTACCCTGGGAGAAAAAGAAGACAGTGAAATAATGACAGTAACGTTTTATGTGGACTGAGTCTTGCTGCTTAAAACTGCTGAGAAATGCCATTCTCCTCCTCTTTCCTTTAATTGTTCAGACTCTTCACTTTTCATGTCTTACTTATATTTAGAGAAGGCACTTTGCAGTGATGTCTTTAAAACAGTAGTGCACACTTGTGCACACATGGCAGCAGTGATCTTTTGTGGCTGTAATATGTCATCGTCCACATTGGTAATGATGGCTCATTCTTCAAGTATATGCTTGATAAGTGCAGAATAAATAATACAGACCTCACTGGAAAGTGTGCTCCAGTAGTTCACCTTCAGAGCTCTGTGGGTGACAGCTGGTGAAAGATAATGGATTATCTTTCTGCAAGAGGAAAGCATGGGCAAGACCTACTTCTTACATCAATCTCCTTGCCCTCATCTCTTCCCCCCCCTCATGTCCCATATAACACTTAAGAACCTGTCCTCTCCATTTTCTGAGGGACTTGGGTGGAGATTGCTTGTTATCACTTTTGTGTTTAAAAATATAATAAAAAAAATTAATTGGCAAGGAAATAAATTTAGCTGTGCATAACAATTCATGGAAGAGGAAATCAACACTGTCTGCTTGTAATCTTTTAACACATATCCAGAAATAGGTTGTTGGAGAGTCATAGTATTTGTTTTAAAATTTATAGTATTGAAATAAAAAATAAGCAGTTCTGTGAATTAGAAAGGAGTGGAAAAAACATTATTTAAAATCCAAAATATTAGTCAATATACTACAAACATTGGTCAAGCCAGATGTCTTTAGCTGGTGCTTCCAGAAGTTCCTGTACTTTAAAGTTAACTTTGAGATTTTTTACTAAAATGTCTGTTAAGAGAAGTTTTGAAGGAGAGATGGAACTGACGGTATTCAAAGAAAAACTTCTCACATGAGATTACAAAGATTATTGCTAGACTTGGGGATTTTGAGTTGTTGAAGTATGTTCACATAAGAAAGGTGAAACTCCAAAGTGACTTCTTGGTTCCTTAAAAATGCATTCCTTAGAGAGTGGCTCTTAAGAAGAGTAATTCCTTAAATTTTGATTTCATATAATGCAGGTATAAGTGCTCCTGTTTTCTTTCCTTCCTTTAAAATACAGCTGAATAGTCAGTCAGGAATGAGTTTTTGCCAACAACTACATAAACTACTCTGCCATTGTAAAATTTCTTTAAACAATCAGGTGTATTTTTGTTCTGTAACAAAATAAGAGTAATGACTGATGCAGTCTGAGCATAGTAACAGACATTGGGACAAAGTGACCCTCGCTGCTTATGCAGATAATGCAGTGGACTAGTTTAACACATGACTCTTCCTTTTTTTTTTTTTTTTTTCATGACTGATACTTGTTTTGAAGGATTTTATGGACCTAGGTTTTTTTTTTTTTTTTAATGATGCTTCTGTGCACTTGTTTTAAAATTTAAATTATATAGGAAATGAGTTAAATATCAAGAAATTATTACAAAAGTGAAATTTTGGGGCTGTTAAGATATAAACAGTAAGACAGTTGCCAGAAGTATAGTCTTCAAGGCTTTTTAACTCCTTCACAGAAAATTTGATGAACAAAAAGTCAAGTTTCATAAGCAGTCATCTTTCCCCCAGTGCTGTGGGATATTTGTGTCCTGCAGACCATTGCCACAGACCTGTGTTTTGTGTGTACCTGCTCATGAGAACCAGAGTGAAGCTGTATGTTAAAGACCATGAAACTACCAAGAGATATTTTTGGTAAATGTCATGTCCTTGCTTGATTCACAGTGGCAGTCCAAAGATGGAATAATGTATTACTGAGCACATTTTTCATGAGGCTAAAAAAAACCAAAAAAAGGCCTAAGTGACATATATATTATTTTATGTAAAGGAAAAAAAATATACAGCTGTTCCAGACTTTTACATTAGAGAATTCCAAAGAAGTTTGTGGAAGAGAAGGATTACATAGCCTCAGCTCCACAATACTAGTATCAAAAATGAACCTAGCTTGTCTGAACTGCAGCATCAACAATGAAGAGTTTGATAGTCTTTATAAGATTGTGGTTTGGGACTGAATGTGTTTTTAAAGTGAGTCAATGCAAGTGGAAAATACTACTGAAGAGCTGAAACAATCACGAAATGGGTAAAGTACCCAAGGTTTACTTAGATGACACTGGAGACAAATTAGTAAAGGAAAATATTAAATTCTATATAGAAGAAAAAAAAAGGAATGGGGTATAACTAAAATGTTGTATAAGAAAGTACAAGGGCAACCATTTGACTTATCTATGTAAATATTGGCTCAGTGTCTATAGTAGTTTGCAGTTGCATTGAAGTAGATTAAAACATTTTGTAGATTGACTGAAATTCCTTGGTTTTCTGTTTGTGGTAACCCCTTATGCTTGTGGTCTCCTCAGAGGCTGTGTGTTATGTTGGAAGATTTCTGGAAATAAGTTAATGCATCTTCACTGATTCCTGGAAATGGGAACTTGTAAAAGTACATTACACCAGTAGGGTTTTCCAGCTGCATTTTGAGAGTTTTAAAGTTCTTCTAAAAGTTTTCTATGCCTTCTAATTTTTACGTATTTCTACTGAATTTTCTCATGCTATTCATGTAAATAATGATTGTTTTACATTCTTCTTTGTAGGTAGAGAGAATTGTTAGACTGTTGGTTTGACCAATGTGGTTGGAGAAGTTACAATTTCACCCTCCAATCCACTGTCACTTTTAAGTTACTATATATGGTAGAGCCAGAAAATAATGCTCTCTCTCTTAGTTCTTTTTCTTCCCTCTTTTACACAACACAGGGCTATATTTTGTTTCGTAGTGTAACCCTGCATCTGTACTGGCATGCAGATGCTCACCCTGGTGTTGCATAGGAGCTTCCAAATGTTTGGCTGTTATTTCCAAGTACGAGTAAAGGAAAAGGTTGGAAGCCAACAGAATGGAGCCTGAGGTATAGATGAAGATTTGAGATTGCCACCCTACTACAAGCTTGTTCTGAATGTCTTAGTACTTGATTTTCTGTTTTGAAATCAACACACCTGTCTAGATGGGCTGTAAATGAGGGAAAAAAAAGGAATTCTCTGCTTAAATGTGTGGAAATAAATCTTAAAGCAAAAGGATCATGGATGTAGTATTTATTAATCATAGATGGCACATGGATAATGTTACACTTTAAGTAAGGAGGAATGTACAAAACTGAAAATTTTTGTTTAAAATGACAAGCTTAAAAGCAAAATAATTTGAGATACTGCACCTGATATAAGAACTTTCTGTGGTGATCCTCACTTGATATGCCTATCTTGAAAAGCTGAGGAATAAGACGTAGAGGTGAGACGTGGTATTTGCAATTGTGAGTACAGTGATTGAACAGATTTTTGTTCCCTTCCGGTTTTCAGAATATGTAAGAAGGAGGAAGCAGCTAGAACCCAGGGATCTTGGCTGGCTGCTGATCATGCTGGAGTGTTCAGTAATGGGAGGTATGATCTGGATTGGAATGGTAGTGTGGAGGATATAAGATTCCAGGAGCCTACAAGAGGTTTGGGAATGCCTAGAAGTGTGTCCATGAAAGAGCATGTCATGTGGGCTGGCAGTCTGTTGAGAGCTTTCTTAAAATCATGATCCAGAAGCTGGATTTAAGAATTTCTGAAAGATATCATGGCAAAGATGTTAAGGAAAGATGGGCTATAAATACTAAAGAAAACCAAAACTGTTCTTTGATACACAAAATACTGAGATAAAGGGAAAGAGCTTATTCAGTGTACTGTACATAAATTACCAAAAATTCGGATAGGAAAGCATTGATAAAAATACAGAATGAGGGGGAGAGAAGAAGGAAGAACTTCATCCTGCCTGTACTAGAGAAAGCTGAATTTATAATGCTTGGAGACTTGGAAATGTCTCTAGGAAGAGGCTTGGGGTTCTATTTTTAGTTTCCTGTTCTGTATGCTTTGCATACACATGTGATGTTAAAGCTCTTTAGTCATGTTCTAATTCAGTTAGATTTTAAAAATTCACTCTTAACTGTTCCAAGATTTGCTTCCCCTAACAATGACTTTTTGATTTGATGGAGAGTTTAAAAAATTTAACCTGTATAAATAGTTATGTCTAAAATTCTAGATTATCATTTATCCAAAATGTTTTGTTTAATGGGTATTCACTGTGTGTTAAAAAAACAAACCCTGTTTTAAATGGATTTTTTTTTTTTTATTTTATTTAATAGTAGATGTAATGGTCCTGGTCAGTTTGAAACTTCAGAATGATTAGCTCATACTAGCAAGCTGATAACTGATAGCTGGTAAATAGGCAGTATTCTAAAACAGAATTCTGTAGGCTTCTTGGTTTATTTCATTGGTAATTAATTTTTTTTTTTTTTTAGCCATAAGCACTTAAAAAAACCCTCTACTGCTAATAATCCATTACCATACAGTTTTGACTCAATTTTTTGAAAACTGTGTCTAAGACCAAGGATAGGATTTTCTCAGTTTTTTAGTAGATTTTCCCCACCCCCCTCCTCCCCCCTACTCTCGGTAGAAATTTAGATCTTTCTTATTCATTTAAAATTTTAACTGTATTATGTGGATAGTCTGGGAATAGATATAGACAAATTTTAAAAGATGCTGAGGCAGTGTCAGACATTAAGGAAAAGTTGCACAGTGAAATTAGAAGCACATTGCCTTATCTGGGTGAAGTTTTCATCACGCATTGGAAGGCTGAGTAATGTATTTCTCTTCCATTTAGACTTTCTTTTCATCCTGTCTGAGTAAGTAATTTGTCAGGAAGCATGCTGATATGCTGTCTGGAGATGTGCTTACTTTCTGAGTACCCCAAACCCCAGTGGTTTTTCTGTTACAGGCAGCTGGCCATGCTCCTGTTGCCCTGCTTGCCCTGAGTTTTCTTGGTAGTGACCTTTGGCACTTGAAGTCAGTGAAAATAGTGCTGCTGTAAATGGTCTTCCTCTTGCTCGCTGCCAGCCAGTGGTATTGGAATGAGTAGAGCGAGACAGAATAGCTTTGGCTATAGAATCCTGGTCTAGAGGGGGAAGTGAACAAGAGTTATAAATCCTGAGAGTATTTGTAATAAAAAAAAGCCACTCTGAGCTGTCCAGTATAATGTGTAGCAAATCTTAGCATGGGACTTGTTAGTATTCTCTGCAGATTTAAAGACAGTTCCCCTCTTCTCTGCTTCTGAGTAGCTTGAACTACTCCAAAGATTCTTGTGCCTGGTTACAGTAATTGCTTGTCGCATGTCTTCATGGCCTTTTCCTACGGCAAAGATCTGACTTTCAGTGACCTTTTAATTAGATCTCAAGCTCCAGGCAAGTTTTGAAACAGGGTGAGTAATGTCTGAGAAAATGTCCTCCTTCCCGCTGCCATTTAGAAAGAAGTGAAGAGAAAGATGTGCCACACCTGTTCTTAAAGTAGTTGTTGCTACCCGAACTCTTAAAATTGAAAAAACAGCTCAGGGTATTTATATGTGTAGTGTTGCAGTCAGGTGCAGTTCTGTAGCGCTGTAAGCTCACCTAATTGTCCCACTCCCTTGGTCTTGTATTTCCTGGTTTATGGTATTGATCTAGTTGGGAACTGAAGTGTCTGCTCCTTTACCCTCCTCGCCTTGATGATTCAATTTCTTCAACTACACAGTGATAGATGTGTTACGTGTATTGGTAGCTTGGGATCCTGCTGGTTTAGTGAGTAGAATCAGGTCAGTGAGGTGAGACCAGCTGGGTATGTTGGAGCTGATGGGAGAGAGCAGATCTGTGGAACTGCTGCTCTGGTCGCAGCGATCCCTACAGTTGTGCCATTAAACTACTTTAAATTTATAAGCAGAGAAAGGCATACATTGTAAGGTGGATTTCACTCCTGTTACTGTATTTCTGTTACATTTGTGTAGGCTGCTTTGGCAAGAAGAAACTTACTGGAAACCTCTAAGCTCTAAAAATAAAGGAGGGGGCATGTGGTAAATACAGCACCTGTGTAAAGTGTAAATTGTTTTATTACATAATGTACATATTGTGTTTATAGTAACTTGAGAGAAAATTTTGTGTATATCTGGAGAAAAAAACCCATGCATTTACTGTAAGTGATTGGTAAAACAAGTATACCGCTTTCCTGTTAAGTTTTACTTCTAAGATGAAATAAAGTATGCAGTCAGAACTTTGCTCATACATTGATGATGTAAGTGGTGGCTTAATTTATGTAAGTGTATGTATGCTTATATCAGCACAATGTGGTCATCAGATTGGAATTGTTTTATTTCTTAGGATGTGCAAGAGGTGCTGGGTCTGATGAAATTTAGTTTCATCCTATGTTACTGAAATTGGAGTGAGCTCAAATTTGAGATTTTCTTAAGCTCTACTTTAAACCATCTGAAAAATACCAAAATTCTTTTCTCAGCAGTCATAATTCTCAGGCTATTCTACAAATAATTACTAACTATCCTGTTCAGATTGTTCATCATGCAGTAAAATAAATGGATTTTAGCAATATTTACAGTGTTGTTATGGAATACAAGAAATGGAATAATTGAAATTTTACTCTTTGTAACTAGTGATTCATGTAAACCCCTGAAACAATTTTTCCATTGCTGATGTGCTTCAATATGTGATTGCCATTTGCTGTGGCTTAAATGGCCTCTCCAACACCTGCAAAATCTGGCCCTGAACTAGGAATACAGAAAAATTGAGGCATGAATAAAGCTAAATTAAAGAGATACTGCATTCTGTGGTGTTTCTTACAAAGTTTTAACATCTGTTTTGGAAGTGTCTATCCTAATGTGGTGTATGTTGACTAGAAACAGGCTATGGTATAGCCACTTCCATGGTTGCTCTGCTCCACACGACATTCACCTCATTTCTGAAAGCGATTTTGCCCTTCTGCAGCCGCATCCTGCTCCCTGCCTTGGGCTGGGGCTGCAGTTCACAGCTGTATGGGTGAATGGTGTGGTGGGAGGGGATGGAATGGGATAGACAAGTTAGCTTTTGCCTGGAAATGCTCGTTGTTTGACGTACCACATGGAGTCTGGTGATCCAAACAACGGACTGGAGCGTGGTGAGAAGGAACAAGGAGGAACTCCTTCAGGAGAGAATGAATTCCCTGGATTGAAGTCGTTGTGTAGCTCCCTTTTCAGTTGTCTCAAATGTCTGGGATGTCAGACAGTCCCAAGGAAAATCTATATATGGCTTGATGTCTTCCAGGCTGGGTACTGTCTTCTTGAAGAAAATAAAAAGACTGAAGATTAAGCTTATGAAGGCATTGGATATCAACAGTTATAAAAAGCAGAGAAGTTCCTTTATTGTAGAATAGTAAGCTTTTCTTTGCAGATTTTTAGCAAGACTTAAGAGGAAGGAAAGTACCATCTTTGAAAATCTTGCAAAATCTGAGTAGAAGAAACATCCATTTGTTTTGGTCTCTGCAGAAAGTGCCAACTTGCAGACTTTGTTGGACTTCTGCTCAGTATTTTAGTCAGGGATGGTTCTAAGGCTGAAGAGCTGATGGACCACCAGGGAATCTGTGGTTGGTATGTAATCTAATAAAAGAGCTGGGAATCTTAGGGAAAAGCTTAAGGTTAGAGAAGCATGGTAGCTTTTCCTCTCCCAAACAAATTTGACAAGTTGGAAAGAGGTATGAAAAACTGGACTACCAAGTGCAGTCAGGAGCACTGTTTCTCTAAGGGCTTTCTTAATTCTCCCATGAGTTAAGCTAGAATTTAATCTCAAATTGTTGGGTGTTTTCTGAAATGCCTTTGTGAGTTCTTACAGAGGTGCAGATCTTCTCATCCAGTCTTTCTGCCTGCTTAAAAAAGTCTGTGTCCTGACAGCAATATCTTGAAATATTACATTTTGGGAAGCTTCACCAGGTGTACACAGTAATTCACTTTTGGCTTTCCTGAAGTCAATGCTACTTACAGTCACATTCTTTTCAGTATTAGTACTAACAGTTTTATCTTCCAAGATCAACTTCAATATTAATAAATAAGACAAGCCCTGACTGAATTATTTCTAGAAACCAAGGAGCAATTCCCTAAATTTGGATCATTCAGTGACAGTAACATGAATAAAATGAGAAATTGGGCAGTGAGCTTCACTCTTTGATACTGATGCAAGCCTTCTCTCCTTGTACTTGCATCCCTTGTAGTACTAGCAGACACCATGGTCTGATTGGCATGTGGTTTTTATTTTGCCTATTATTGACAAAGAAAGGTCTTGTGTATATATGAGTACAGCAAATAGTCATTTGCTGTGTTTCTTTGGGTATGTGAGCCAACCCTTACTTCCTCTCACCTGCTAGAATTCTGTTTCTGTTTAGCTCTCAAAGACACTCAGTGGCCTTGGCAGGAGTTACACTGGCAATGTATTTTGTCACTTGGACTACTGGAAACCATCTGTGTGTTCCTCAGTACTTGTCTGTACAAACCTTGAGTATTGTCTTGGACGTCCTTTCATTGTAAGCATGGAAAGCATGGGTGAATGGGCCGGGCAGGCAGATAGCCAGCTATTAAGTGTTTGTGGTAACATTCATCAGTGAGCTGGCATATTGCTGCTGATTGAGTCCTCCTGTGTGGCACTTGCTTTTGGGGTTTGCTGCACAAAAAGAATAACAGTGAACGCAGGTGATGTTTTGAGGTAAATGCCTTGCTCTTCTGCTGGCAAATTTAGCAACACTAATAGGATCAACATCAGAACTACTATTTGATATTTTTCTTGAAAGCATTTCCCAATGCCATTAGCCTTTAGCTTGGTGATAAATTTTTCATGCAGTTATCTCAGATTAGTGTACAAATTCCAAATGCCAGAATCAGTTCTTCTGTAACTGATAAAGCCAGTTACGGAGCAAGATGCAGAAGCTACAAACATTTGGTTTATACCTAAAATTAATTATGTTTTTATCTTTTTAAGCCTTTGAGGGGTTTTGTATGTGATTATTGAATCCAAATGTTACCAAATTCATGGTTCTGTTAAGTATCTGATTGAAGGTGCTCAGATGCTCTTTTACGTATGTCAGAAAACTTTCATAAAATGAAGCAAAATCCATAACTGGCTGCAAATGAATACCTTTGTGCCACAGTTCTTTAAAAAGCTTGAAGGCTTTTAAAGTATTTGTATACCAAATAAAGACTAACAATATGATATTTAACTTAATAATTGGTTACTTACCACCTTCTGTCTTGAAAAATCCACCTCAAGAAGACTCAGACTTTCTTGCTATTGTGTTCATGTATGTGTTTCTATGGCATTTTAGTAAATGCCATGATACTGTTACAAGAGAGCAGTACCAGCCACTGTAAAACTAGCTGGCCTTGTTTGGGGAATAAAGAGGATTCTGACATGTCAAGCAGTTTTGTAGCAACAGGCTGTTCTGCAAGGTCTGGAGGCACTGTAAGAGGTAACCAGGTTGTGCTTCTCTGGTTTTAAAGCCAGTGGAGTTTCATTGTAGTGATAACCAAGAGTCTTGCACCACTACATTGATCCAGTGGATGTTGATGAGTGATGAAGAATTGGATCACTGGGCAAGAGGCAGATTAAGTGAAGTGTGTCTATATATGTTGTAAAAACAGGAGGGAGAGCATGACAAAAGTCAAAGGCACAGCAGCAAATGTGTCAGAACACAGAATGTGTCACTGTGACTTGTAAACAGCAGAACTTTGGTGAAGTTTGTCTTCCTGTAAATTTGTATTTCTCAACTTTACTAGGCTCAGTGGAATAACCACCTGCCCTTCCCATTGCATGAACTTCTCTTTTCGGCTGCACACTTCCTTTCTTCCCTCTTCTGTGCAGCACTGTCCCAGTGTCCCTGCATGACTGTGGACAGTGAGGTATGTCTGCTTTACACCTGGGTGTGTGCTGGCTGCCAGCTAAGCAGGTGACTGCTTTATTCCTGCTGCTGCCTTTCCCTTAGTGGAGGTGGTACCCTGGGTATCTCCTATTCACTGCTGTTTTTTAAATAAAACTTGTAGCAGCTTTGTATCTTTGGACAACTTCAGAGGAATTTGGTAAAGAGGATCTGAAGGGACTTCATTGGGATCAAAAGGTACTGGGTGAGAGGAATGGCTTCAGAATACCAACAGTGTGATCACGCATACCTTATTTCCATAGGAAACCAGACTGAAAAAAAGCATTCACAGAGGTAGACAGTAAGAGGAAACAGGCAGCACAGGAAAAGGGAAGCAAGGATCTATATTTGGAAAAATTAAAACTAGAGTCAGCATAGGATGGAAGAATAAAAAAAATTTGCATTTCTAAAATACAGGGGAAATGTCACAATCCGATACAAGAGGATTGTACTTCTTTAAAACTCAAGTGTGGGTTGTAAGAGGCATTTATCACCTTAGTAAGCAGGTTGGGGCTACCTGGGTGTGGGTATCTCCCAAGACATGTATACAAGCACTAACTTGTTAAACCTGCCAGCCTGCTGTTTTAGTAGCAATATCATAGGAGTGCTGTTTCTTTGAAAAGGGTGCACAAAGGGCACACAAGTTACTTGATTTCTAGAATGTAAGTTGATGGATGGCTGAGGGAAATGGTAAAATTTGCTGCTCTTTCATGTTCTTCCTCCAAAGAAAACATCTTAAATAAAATACTGGATCTGCCTGGTGGGAGTATGGCTCCGCAGACAGTTATCTGCGTCATTTTGTTTTTCCCTGACATTACTATTTTGCAATTCACATAGTTTCCTACCACAATTTTTTGTAGAGGGAATTAGGAGATAAAGCAGAGCATGGTGGCAGATGAACTTGTGTCTGACCAGACAGTTTGGACATACCTTCAGGGTAGATCCACCTGAAGGCTGTTGTCATGTTATATAATGACTTAAACCCCAAATCACTTACACCATCAACTGTGAAACTATCTGGTGTAGGCAGTTTGTTGTATGAATAGGTTGTCCACAGAGCCCATGGAATCTCCATCCTTGGAAGTTTTTGAAACCTAACCAGTCAGAACCATGAGTAACCTGGTTTGAAATCAATATTGACTGTGATTTGAGCAGGAGATTGGATTAGAGACCAGCTAGTCCCTTTCAACCTGAATTGTGAGTCTGTATAATTTTCTTGCCCTTGTCACGTTTATTTAAAACTTGTAGCTGCCAATGATACAAAACGTCAGGTGTTCTTGAACATTTGGCTGCTTCAGCCAAGTGATTTTTGTGAATTTCTGGAAATATGTACTGCCCAGCAAAATTTAGACGAGTCCTCAAATAAGAATCCTGGGGTAACTCCACCACTGAAGCTGCAGTGATCATAATCCAGAAGGTTGTCTTTTGCCCATTGCAGTGTAAGGGTGTTTTGTGATTCCAGATGGGAAATTATTGGCATAAATTGGATGATCCAGAATATGAATGGAAAGTAGAAATTCAAAACATATTTTGGGACTTCTCATTTTTAACCACATTGCAGGTGGGAAGAGTTGACATATTATTTTTTGAGGGTGATGCTGACAACACTGGCATTCTTCCCTGACCTGCTTTTAGAAATGAGAGGAAATTTGACATATGAAGCCAGCATGCACCCATTCCTGGGGTAGCAGTGCAGAGTGCCCAGTCTGCTGTGTCAGATCATCTCCACTGGCATTTCTTGCAGCTTTCAGTCATTCCGAAACTGCCTCCAAATATTTTCTATTAGGTGGCATAATACAGTTTGACTGCAGTGTAGATGCAACAGCTCTCAAACCTAAATCACATACCTATTTACCTGTGAGTAAAACATTTAAGTTATGTTTTCAAATTATTAAAATGTATGTTTTCTTTTTGCATAAACAAAATATCCTCATCCCATCTATCAATGGAAGAGGAGACTATGATCAGAATAGAATTGGTGTGTGGAGAATTGTGTCTTTCACATGTACCCTGGTTTTCAATGAGGAAATCAATGCTGGCATTTCACTTCTCATTATGAATCAAAACATCAACTGTTACTGTTTTGTATTATTTTCTTGAGAGCATACATTGGCTTCTGAAAATTGGTTGTTTGGGTTTGGTGTTTTTTCCTTGCCTGGCATTATAGAAAACACCCTTCTTCCAAACAAGCATAAGTACAGTAATGCAAAATCAGCTTGAGAGAAAAGGCAATGGTGCATACAAAGATACGGCTCATAGAATGTCTATCCTGAATTCTTATTACATCCTCATGAATAAACAAACTCTTGCAATTACTTGCAGCTAATGTTACCCTGACAACAGTGTGTATATATAACAAAATTCAGTAATCACTGCCAACAAAACCCCCAGTACAGCTAAAGCTTCTGTTTGCCAGGATGAAATATTTTCATTAAGGATTAAATCAACTCCAGATCATAAGTTCTGCCTTCAGTATTAGGATCAAAAAGTAATTATTCATTCCAGTATATGGAGATAAGTTTGGTTTGAGTTCTCTGTTTATCAAATAGTGTCATGCACAGGGAAAAGCTGTATTTCTTTTTACCAGTTAGGTAGTGATAAATCACTTGGCATTTTTCTGGCAAGCACAGTGGACACAGTCTGTCTGATGCTTTTTGCTGCAAGTTCTCCTCACTCAATTTTGCCAGTTCTGTGCATACTACCGATCAGCATATTTGCAGTTAAGGAACAGCAGCCTCCTGGGACAATTTCAGGAATGCAAATTGGAAATATTTTTTGATTTAACTTACTAAGAGATAGAAACTGTGGAATCCAATTCCACAATTGAATGTGAACTACTTAAATGCAGCAGTTCACATCCTGGTGTAAACAGGGTTCTACTTCAAAATGCCACTAAAGTATATGTAAGTTGAAATAAATTACTGGTCTGTTGCCTCCTCTGAGCTCTGATCTGTTCTGTAACTGCTGTTGCAGTCTTTGTGATCATTAGATTCTTTTGACACTCAGTTTTATTTTTGAGTTATATTTACTTTTAAGGAATCTTAGATGCCTTGACAAAGACTCTGAATTTTTTCAGTTCAGGGGAAGTCCTGCCAAGTTTAAAATTTTTCTGTACATTTAGATGTTCATGTTGGTGCTTTCTAAGACAGAGACCACTGAAGCGGCAGTATTTCTGAACACCAACACCTGCTAAATACTAAAAGCAAACATTAGTTCAGTACACAAATGGCTTGTAAAGACAGTAACTTCCTTCTAGGAGTGAATCTTTCTTTTAATTTATATATGTTAAAGCAGTAGTTTTATTAACTAGTTGACCAGTTGAGTTGGAAAAAGCAGGACCAACCTAGGACTCTTGTAGATTTTATCAGAAATTTTGGTCAAGAAAATGAGGGCTGATCATCCTTCCTTCTTCAAGAATACAGTTTCTAGGAAGATGGCAATAACACCCTTCCGTCTTTCTTCTGTTTCCTGAAACTTAAGTATGTGCTCTGCTCAATGCATATTTATTAATATTAAAATACAAAACTAATCAAATTAACTTGCTCTTATTCAACTTTATGCATTTCTAAACTGAATTCCAGTTTTGATGGTGTGAAGTTTGATGCACTTCTAAGTGGGGAAAGTTGAAGATAAAATAATAAAATATTTTGTCACCAGTCTGCAAAAATGTAAGATAAAAGGGTTTGGGGTTTTTTGAGTGTGCAAGACAGCTTGAACTTACTAGGTTTGTGTCTCCTGGCTTTGAAAGTTGTTTGTGATCAATTTATAGCAGCAGAGGTTCTAATACTTAAAGCAATTATTTTATTACCCAGAGGAGTTGTGGGTGCTCCATCCCTGGAAGTGTTCAAGACCAAGTTGGATTGGACTCTGAACAACCTGGTGTAGTGGAAGGTGTGCTTGCCCACGGCAGAGAGCTTGGAACTAGATTATCTGAAAGGTCCCTTCCAACCCAAATCATTCTGTGGTTCTCTAGTTTTGATATTCTATTTACTCAGTAGAATTATTGCTAAAATTTTATATTTATTTAAAACAAAAGTTGTTATTATTGGGTTGGTGTCCTCCAGAAATAAATACTAGATTTCATTTCCCCATGAACTTCAGTAACAGAAGCTGTTGTTTTGCAAAATTAGTTCAATGACCAGCATTCTGTAATAGCAAACCCTTAATAGGGGAACTTGCAGGTTTATTTCTTGTCTGCAGTTGTGTTTCCTCCATCTGTATTCATTTGATGGGAAGGAGGTGAGAGAACCTTGCAAAACAGTTGATAATACCACTGCTGACAGCTGTGTACTGTACTTGTACAGGTATCTGACTGGACTGGTATAGATCTCTAACTGGTTTGAGGTGGTGGTGCTGGGAAGGTTCAGTGGAAATTATTTTGGTTTGAGGTAATAGTCTCAGTGATCTTGTGGTAAGGAAAGTGTGGTTGGCGTTTCTGCCCAGCTAAAATAGGGAGTCTAGCAGAAAATCTAGCAGTGTCTCATTCTCTTTGGATAGACAAGAAATTCTCAGTGAAAGGGCTGTTACTTCTGGAGGAAGTCTTTACAGTAACACCCTCCTAAATACTAAGCAGCAGCATGACTGTTCTTCAGTACAGCCATTTCTTCAGCATTTTAGCAGTTCATGGTTTTTTGCTGAGAGGTTTTCAGGCATTCTTGCTTAGACTTTATAATGAAATTTTCAGTCTCCAGCTCAGACTTCTGTATCTCTGTGTAGTTGTAAGGTTTGATTTCTTTGTGTTAGCATCTGAAATACACCTTTAAGGTAGTGACCCCTCTTGTAGGAATTCTGTTTGGCTTATAACTTACTAGCTTAACTATAATGTAAAGTGAAGTAAAGCAGACGTCTGGGCTGAATTTTAAGTAGTAGTTCTGTGATGTTTTATTCAGTTTCAGATAGGAAAAAATACATGTATTGGAAAACCTTGGTCTTTTTAGTCTAACAGGATTTGTGAGGAGGTGAACAGCAGCAATCTTTTTGTGCTTAGTTTGAAGAGTAAACTGTTTCTGTGCTTGTGCAAACTCATCTTTGTGCAGTTTGCTTGCACTTACACCACTGTTTTTTGTTACTGATCTGGTCTTCAGAGTAGTGACTTGTTAACAAACTTGAATGTTTGTTAACATTCTGTCTAAATAGTGATCTACATGCTGTGATGTGCTAGAAATAAATAAAGTATTCTGAATGGGATGTGGAGAGGAGAAAACCGATGGATCTACAGGTATAGTGGAATTTATCCACGAAATATTTTGAGAAATGTGGGACCACCAGAACAAAATAAGTGTAAGTAAGTTAATCACTGGACATCTTTTTAGACTGTAGCCTTTCACTATTTTCTCTAATTGAGATCTGGTGAATGTTGCTTAGCAGAAAAGATAGTTCAAAGTAAAAACCTTAAATTAGCCACAGATCTTGTGGGAAATGGTTTCACTGCTGTTGAGTATAGACAGCAATGTCTTGAGATTGGGTTGTTAAAGCCTCAGCTGATACTAGCTGATATAATAAAAAGTAAAGCTGCACTCCACTTAGAAGAGAATTAATCTAGTGCCTGTAGGGTAGGACAGATTGTCCATAGGGTTTAGCAGTAATGAATGAGCTCTCCCTTTCACGTGGTCCTTCACTGATTCACAAAACCCTAAAGAAAGGGAGGGAAATCCTTCTGAAAGATCACTCTGCTCTATATTCTCACTAGCAGCAAGGCAGAACCATTTGTGCAATTAAACTTCTAAAAAAATTTTAATTGTTAATTAAATAGTATAATTAGCTTTTTTCCTCTCTGTAGTTTTAATAGTTGAAAATATGCTATTGCTCTGGGTATGCAACAAATACTTTTGACTTCCAGTTTATGTGTTGGTTTGTGATGTTTCTCTTTGTAATTGACTTTTCTTTTTCTTTTGTTAAACAGCAAAACCATTTACAAAACTAGTAAAGGAAATGCAACTCCATCGAGATGACTTTGAAATTATAAAAGTGATTGGAAGAGGTGCATTTGGAGAGGTAAGAGATTTTAACTTTCAGTTGAAATAATAAAACTTTTATAGTTTGTGCATCTGATTTCTTGTTACAGTTGACCTGAGGACAAAAGTTTCACACAGATGTGCTGAAATACTTCCAAATGTGGGATATAGCTAGGTACCTAATTCAAGGTCCCTTTGAAGCAGGTTATTCAGTGTCCAAGTGTGCCATTTCTGTGACTGGCTTTCTGACCTCAGTGTAGCCAAACAAGTGTCTCTTGGATGTGAGTATGAGTGGGATGGTCCCACCTAGCAGCTGCACAGCTGAATTTGGGATCTCTTCTCCCACTTGCCATATGTCCTGCTCACTGCTGCTCTAATTTAACACAGAGCTGGGCTGCTTCTATGGTAGGAGCGTGGAGGCTGCTCCACCCATCTGCCTGTCTCTGTAGCAATCTGGTAATGCAGAAAGACGCATTTGGCTGCCTCAAAGGCTGTTCCCTGTCATCTTTGAAGATCAAAGGCTGCTGGATCTGTTTTTTGGACAGCAAGTTGAATCATGTTGGGATGATAGGAACGCCTTGTGTTTTGAGGACTCTCGCCAGTCCCAGGACCCTGGACTGAAGCTTAACTTCTTAATATATTTGATTAAAGTCTCATTAATCACACAAGCCTGGTAGGGCTTGCCACTGGCAAAAGCATTCACAGACAGCAGGCATAGGATGCCCGAGGCTTCTGGAGGACCTCAAAGACAACCTTTTCAGCATTTAAGAACAGGTAACTAAAGTCATAGCTGTCAGCAAAAAAGGTTATTAACTAGAGAATTTCTAGAAGTAAAAACCTCTTCTATTTCTTTCAGGAAACTTTTTTGAAGTAGTGCCACACTAAAGTGAAACACAGAGACTGCCATTAGTGGCTCACTTCAGCCCATGAGCACTCAGCTGCACCTTCAGCTGCTGGTGGCTATGGGGAAGCTTCCTGATCCTCATGTCCTGTTGTCTCCACAGAGAGCAGGATTCTGCCATGCCAGGCATTCCTTCGAAGCATGGTGTGCTCTGGACACCTCAAACTCATTCATGTAGGGCTTGAATGTGGGACAGGGGTAGCAGAGGGCAGCCAGAGGAACACCAGGACCCTACTTGACCTGGATTCAGAAAACAAGGAGGTTTCTATGTGCATATGCACTTGGTAGTGGGTGATGTAATGACTTTATATCCACGTAATTTTAAGATACTTCAGAAATTGGTTTTGAGTAAAGTGGACACCTAAGACAGAAATTAATGTCTCAAGAATATCTCTTCATGTGTACCATCATCTAATGATGCACTAACATGTAATTTGCATATAAACATCATGAACACGGCTGCTGAAAGAAGTGGAATATTTTAATAAAATGTCCAGATTAGCAATAACGGCTTTCCCTGTAAGACAAAAGTTCACTTTTGAACTTGATGAGTGTAATATTTGTTGCAAAAGAGGAAGTGATATTTAAGAGTAATGGAAATACTGCATGCAAATAACTTATTTCATTTGAGTGATTCACTTGAGCATTATTTGAACATGAATTTTTGAGAAAAAAAAGTTACTGTAAAAAGTTTGTCAGGAAAAAGCAATAATTGGAAAAATATTGGTTAGTCTAAGGGAGGACTGAATGCTACAAACTTCGTCCAGAAAAGAAGTCTAAGGAGGAAGGTTTATAAGTAGATAAGAGGGCTAAAGAACCAAGTCAGTAGTGGGTACCTGTCTGCCTCTCTGTTAGGGTTTTGATTCAAAGCAGTGGCACAGTTTTGAAGACAATGCCCCCACCTACTGCGTAAGGATTTTACTCTCCATGAGCTGGGCTTCTTCTGGAGGAAACTAAGCAGAACCTCCATTCCAGGTGTGCACCAAATGGCCTTTTGGATCCAAGGAGTGTATAAGAATCAATCACTGGGTTTGACTCTCCTAACAGCTTCAAAGCATGTTTGGTCCAGGAAATCAGGCTAGATACAGTTTGAAACAAAATTCCTGAGCTGCATACAGTATAGATGGGAAGGCTCAGCAGAGGATACTTTGATGTTGTTCTGCTCTTGCTGTGCCAAATGACTTGCTATAGTGGCTGTGACCACTGATATCTAAAGAATTTTAGATTAGCATTTTGGCATTTTGTCTTTTGGCAGGATTAGAAAAGGTTTCTGGATCTTTTCAGAACTAGACTTGTGATTGCTTTGGCTATCAAAAATGGGAACCCTTTATAGTGACTTGCAGATGGAGTCAGTGTTGGGAATGCCTTCCCACAGTATAATATTCAAGGAAGGCTTGTTTTCCATAGTACTTGTTCTGTTCTTTTTCAAAAGATGCTCTTCTCTACTTAAATAATTGACCAGCTGGAAATCTCAGTACAACAGTAGATGAAGTATTTATATGCATTTCAAGAGACTTCAGTTTATATTTGCTAGGATGACCTTTCTTAGCTTGGGATCAAAGTCTTAAAGTGCATGAAAGATACAAATGCTGAGTGGAAACTTGTGTTAATAGTGTTTGGAGTGCCAGAATCAACAATGTGTTTCATACTCTTTCATTTGGAGAAGCATGGAATGTTACAAAATCAATTCACCCATCCCATCCCCTCCAGTGGAAATGAAATTTCACAGAAGTGAAATGAGAAAGTATCTTAATTTCATCCTTCTGTGAGCTGTGAGTGCTCATAGAGTCAGTGGTGTCAGTTATCTGTCAATATCACATCTTGTTCATCTCTTACCTAGAAAAGTTTTAGTTTATAGTTGCAGCAGCTTGAAACTTTTTATCAGTTTAGATAATACAGGAATCATTGATTTTAAGTTCATTATACTTTAATCCCTCTTGCCACAGAATATTTTGTGCTTTTTGCTTATGAAAGAATCCTTTGACCCTTGTATATACCACACTGGTATAACTGCCAGATTTTATAGGTATTATAAAATAGTAATTATGTAAAGGTTGACATTCCATAATAAGAAAATGAAATGTAGTTTCTTGAAAGGAAGTGGTGGCATCTTGTGTAAAACTACACTCAAGAAAACTGAATGGAGGAGCTGTGATTAATTTTTCATAATACTTTCATACATACATGGGAACTATGTTGGAAATTAGTTTATAGGCTTTATGTGCTAAAAATGCATTTTAAGAATGCCTATAAATATTTGTTTAAATGTATAAAGAAATTAATCAGAATTAAACTAAATATATTCCTGTTAGAATGAAGTAGTTTAATTTAAATACTAAACAAGTAGACTTCAAAAAGGATGAAAATTACATTCCGTTCTTCTCAGTTTAGCTTCTTTGGATTTTTTGGAGAATGCCAGGGGCTTTATTCTTCCCAAAGAACTTTTGCATAAATCAGTAGCTTTGAATAAATACAGTTCAAACAAAATAAAAGCATGATATTAGTTATTAGTCAGGATCAGTGGTCAATTTTTGCCAGAAAAGATGTAAGCCAAGGAAGGAAACGTGGTATTTGACCAAAGAGAGGATTGAGAGCACATGTGAGCTTATCCCTGTGAACACAACTGCAAAATCAGTATCTAAGGCAGATTGATACAATCACCAGAATACATCTGTATTGGCATGTCAATACCTTTTTCTTTCTTTCTCCTCTGCAGAACTCAGCTTTGTTCTTTACACCTTTTCCAGCAATATGAGAACAAAGCCGAATGGAAAGCCACCTGAGTGAAGGTTCTTGTAGCATGGCATGTCTGAGAAAGCAAGAGAAAAATGTTTCTTAAATTCTCATTATTATTCTAGGAGAGAAACAGCCTATCTTAGAGCCTGGAGATTTCCTCTGTAGCCACCTGGACTTCTCCTTTCACATAAAGGAAGCCAGCCACTTTGCAATCAGGGTGTACTGAATGCCTGAATATTCCTTACCACAGCATGTAAGGCCCTGACTCAGGAAGTCACTAGCTTGAGAACATAATGTATTTTTTTCAGAAGTTTCATAGTTGGGAAGAAAAATTTTAAATGTTTTTTGAGTGTGTGATAGTTAGAAATGCTTATAATTTGAAATGCTAGAAGGAGGATAAAGTACTCATGGTTCTTCCTCATCTCCTAAGCTATATTTGCCTGGATATATAACCCAGCTGGGTGGAACATTTTCATGAGTGCCCTAGTGTTACTTTCAGTTTTTCATTTTCTAGGTCATACAGGCAGGTAACTCATGTACAGAGGGACAACCTCCACAAGGAGCAAAACTAATAATAAGTGAAAAGCCCCCTGAAATAAATTCAGAAGTAAAATGGTTTTCTGTTATCTTAATTCGGGTTTCGATTAATAAAATTACTGCAGAAGTCTGTATTTGTAGACAAGAAATAGTATCTTGTGTAGCATGAAGTATTTTGTGAAACGGCACAGAAAACACACAAAGTACATAAGAGTGAAAATCACTTTTGCAAACTACACAGAAGTGAAAATACAGTTTTTAGGAGATTTAAGGTATATCAGCATAGAATGCAAAAGTCTTTCATATTTTCAACCTTTAGAAAACCACACCAAAACAACAAAGAAACCAAAAAGCAGTCAAGCTGTGGTTTGAAGTTTGCCTATGCCTGACTATTCCTTTCATCTAGAAACACCATGGACCATTACTTGAAATGAAATGATGTCCTAAGAACCTGTGCTTGGTGGGATTGTGCTTACCTGGGAAACCTGGCCAGCCTGAGAAGTACTTTCTGTGTGCTTAGTGTTTGGCTGCACATGCCACACAAGCTGGGAGCAATTGTGCTTACAGCAGGCTGAGAGGGATAGGAAGAGGAGACTGTATATGGGAACTGCAGCTCTAATCATTTGCATGTGCTTCTTTGCAAACTTCATCTGCCCTCAGTAATGTGCTTGTTTAAGGTCACATGTCCTCATTTTGTGTAAAAGACCATTTAGGCAAACTGCTGTATATCAACACACTCCAGTCAAAGAGCAGTTGTTGGAGGAAGAATGAGTCAAAATGTACCTTGTTTGGGAGCTTGGATTGTATAACGTGGCTGACACCTCCTGGAAATTTGGCAGCATGGGACTGAAACAATTGTCTTCCTTCCCTTGTTTGTTAGCAAGGATTTCTTGAATGAGCAATACTTACTGTGGTTCCAGCAGAAGGGTGGAACTGCTTGGTCTTGCTTAGCACAAAAATAACTAAAACTCTTAATGTGCCCCACCTAAGTATTACTGTTCTGGATGGATTAGAAATGGATTCTCATGTAAATGCTGTTGTGTACAGACTTGATCTGTGTAGTATTCAGTGATAATACGTCACCTCAGCTCAGGATGCTTAGTCACAGTCTCAGCTGGGATCAACAGACAGAAAAATGTGTTTCCAGAAGAAAATAATGGCTGAGAGAGAATAAGGCTGATCACCTGTGTACCACAGGTTCTGATCACTGATGTCATTTCTAGTGAGAGATACTGGCTGAGGTTGCAGTGAGTCAGAAGTGAATATGTAAAACCTGAGCTTCCTGCGGTCAGTCGTGCTTGGCAGTGAGAGGCAGAGCTCTTTGTGCCCTTTCCACCTGGAAATCACAGCTGTAGGGTACCGAGTCCAGTGTTTTGATGTACTTCTAGAAATTAACCTAGGGCACAGGGAGCCTATGGACTGCAATTAAAGCTGTCTCACCTATTCAGAAGCTTTGGTGGTTGCCCTTAGGTGCCCAGCAGGGACTGTACCTTCCTACACTGTAGATTACAGAATTCCAAAGTATTGTACAGCACATGTGACACTTTTCATTCAACAATTCAAAGAGTCTAAGCATTCAGAATACGATGCAAAATAAGTATTTAATTAGCCCTGCTTTTCTTTAATATGCTCTTCATGAAAAAAGAAAATTAAATCAAAGCAAGCTATTTTCTGCTGTGGAAATGGATGAAGAAAGAAGCTGCTTTGTTTTGAAAATGCTTCAAAAGAGCTGGTTGCTATCTCAGTCCTCCCCAGCTCCGTGTGTGTTTGTGTGGCAGCACCAAGTAACTATGGAGACAGGCAGGTTGCAAGGGGCTGGAGACACACACAGTTCATTGTGGTGCTGCTGTGGGAGCAGACATTTGTCTCTGCAAACCCCCGGTCCTGAGGAACAGCTTAGGTGCTATTTGGGGCCTTTATTCTTCTTCTGCAGTGTCTTTCTGGCTGGGACTTGTAAGGGATTTCTTACTTGCGCAGCATGAAGATATACACTGCATGCTCAAAAAAATCTGATTTTGCTTTGGAAATCTGCACCATGGCATATGAACTCTATCAAAAGACACTCTGGTTTTTAAATTTATATGTAAAATAGACATTAAAAAAACTGATAGAGCAGCCCAGACCAGTTTTTCCTCAAAGATGCAGTATTAAAACTATCAACTAATGAGCTCTATATCAAATCCTTTTTTCCTATCTGAAAGTGTCAGGAGGATAAAGTAGTTGCTGCGGTGTGTTTGCAGTAGCTGGTGTGCAGGGTATCAATAACATGAGACAGAAATAGTAGAGTAAATGCGGCATAAACAAGCGTTAGCCAAAGGAAATGAATGTAATATTAAATTATAAATCTGGTAATAAGACATTATGGGTAAATTGTTTACATCTGAAATGACATTTTGTCTCTTCTCCCAGTTGAAAGGCTTGACTAAAACCTCTCCTCAAATGTCTAAAACCTTTCCAAGTTCCCATCAAAGGTTAATTCATGCTATTTTACATTGTTTTATCCATGCAATTTTATTGTCTATTAGACTAAAGAGATCTTTTTATCATCCACTTTTATTGATGCCCTTCCTTCCAATTTTATTTTTAGATAAAATCATAGAATGGTTTAAGTTTGAAGGGTCTTTAAAGATCATCTTGTTCCAGCCCCTCTGCCATGGGCCAGTGACACCTTTCACTAGACCAGGTTGGTCAGAACCCCATCCACTCTGGCCTTGAATAATAAAAATAATGTACATTTTATTTTTTCTTTTTTTAGCAAGTAAGGCTTTTTCTATTCCCACACTAGCATGGGAGGCTCTTTAGTTTCTTGATCACCTCAATCGTCCTCTTTCACACCTGGTCCAGATGAAGTTTATTTTTCTGAGGTGTGGCTGTGTGTGGAGTTTCCAGTGAGTTTGTATTGCAAGGCAGTAATGTTTACCCATCCTCAGTGGTGCGTATCTGCCTGTGAATTCCAGATTCAGTTTGCTTTTTTTCTTAACTACCTGCCATTATGAGCTGTTTGCACAATATTATCACCTATATGTCTGTGTTCCTCTTCAGCTGAGAACATTTTGCAGTCGGGTTTCGCCTTATTCCTGTAAGTCCAGTCCTTAAAGATAAGTTTTACCTGAAAGCTTAAGGTGCCATGAGCATGAATAGTGTTCTAGTGAATTTTTTTGGTCATTGCTTTGAAATTGATGCCAGCATGATTTTTAAAAAGTATATGTTAACTGTCTTAATTGTTTTCTGGAAAGCCAGTCTTCTATGTAAATGATTTCTGCACTTTATTGCACCATACTTACCATTTACATAAAATAAAATTTGTAACTTGATGCTGCTTACTAATGCTGATCATGTCACTCAGAGGGCACAGTACAGTGCTGGGAAGTTCTCTCTTGTCTGTAGAGGATTATTTGGCTCAGATTTGTGCCCTGTAGATTTCATTGGAACACTGGGAAAGGTGGAACTTGGCCTTGGATGGCTTTGCAGAGTGCAGCCCTAAATGTCAGTATTGAGTGGGTTTTGAAGGTCAAAACATAACAAAATACTCCTATAAAACAATAAAGAGGCAAAATACTAACTCTTGCTGAAGTCTAGAAAGCTACTTTAGCCATATTGGTTCTTTATTTTATTTTATTGCACTACAAGGGAAACAGAGCTTTGAGACACGAAATATGGCAAGGAAATAGGTGGCAGAAGCAATACAAATCTGATGGGGTGTTGTGGTTTGTAGTTACTCTAGATGGCTTTAGCCCCACTCTTAATACATTGTTTTTTATATAAATATGTTGAAAGTTTGTTGAAGTGAAGGCACTAGGATTCATTTGGCTTTCTGAAATCCTTGAGGAAATATACTTGAGATTTATTGCAGTTTTCTTGTTGCTTCAGTCTTGAGCATGACAAGTCATGGTGATGCTAATCAAATCAGATGGTAATCAATCCATACAGACTAGAAGGGGGGTTGCAGTGGTGGGGGAACCCTTGCACCTGTAATTTTTTTCATGTCACATTTTTAAGACTTAATAAAACAGAATCACCTAAATATCTACCAGACTACTTTGTGATTGTTGAGCATTTGGCCCCCTGATTCTGCATTCCAGCCTGGCATTATGAGATGCAAATTGGGAATAAGTCATTTCCTCAGTTTGACACAGGTATTAAAGGTGGTAGTTCTGGGCCAAAGGTGTGTGAATTGGTTAGCTCATGTCCCACCCCTTTGAGGCAGAGAGGTCAGGAAAGAAACTCAAGAACAGAGCAAAGCTGAATCCTCACAGGTTCCAGTGGCTGTGGGTTCAGGGACTCCCCAGCCCACCCCTCTAACTCGGGGGTCAGCAGCCACTGAGGCCCACACTGCAGTGTGTGTTACTCAGGTATTAAGCATGTCTGTATTTAAATACTTTCTGAATACTTAGGTGGCCACAGCAGCCTGTGGCTGAGTTCCAGAACTTTTTTTGTGACAATAATACTTCCTTAATCTTCTTACCTTTTTTTTAAAAAAATTGATGCTTTTCAATATCTGTGTTATGAGAAATGGCAAATTATTGTTCTCTGTTCATGTTCTCCATGACATTCATGGTTTCCTGTGTCTGTCATAGCTGTTACCTCTTCCAGGCCTGGGCTGTTTTATCATACCTCTGCTTATACATTTTTTCCTTTCATTATTCTTAGCATATTTTTTTTTTAAACTTCTAATACAGTGTAAATTGTATTAGTCTTAGAAATAGAGAGTGAATATTAAATTCTAGTCTGTGCATAACATGAGCATTTGTTCAGCCAGTAGACTTTTAAACTGAAGATAGAATCAATGCTTTTGTTCTTAAAGCAGGGATTTGTAGCAGTGTATAAATCTGTGTCCTTTGGAATATCTCTGAACACCAACTGAATGGTTTTAGTTTGGTTAGTAGATGTGGTGGATCAGTATGTAGGATAAAAACCGTCATATTTAAAACCAGACATCTTGCATGCTTAGCACAACTGCAGTATAAGAGGCCTCTGATCTCACAAAGTGGTCAGTGTGGTTACTGTAACTGAATTTGAGGTATGCCAGAGAAGGAAGAATTAATATAAAAGTAAGAAAAAACTCCACTGCAACGTCTCAGAAGGAGACAAAGCATTATATGACAAAAGTAAACTTAGAAACGCTGCCACCTGATGAAGAATGTAAAAAAATGTAATTCAAGGAAACACTGAGGTATCTTATGGAAGAAAGGATCTTTTCCAATATTGTAATGGTATTCTTCCTTATAATAGCACTGAGTTTATCAGGGCATTATTTTATTTCTGCTTCCCTGTTTCAGTTCAAATATCAATGAAGCTTGGGTTATGCTTTTCTATTTGTTTTCTTTTAAAAAAAATCCTAATTATTTGAATTGGTTGAGGAGTCGAGTCTAGTCAGGCAAAAATTCTGTCAGTTCTGTGAGATATCTTAAGCAGTCCTAAGATTTCTTTCCAGAGATAAAATTAATGGGGAATTACCTAATTTGCTGTGTGGTTCAATGAATTTTTCTGCTGACATGAGAAGCTGTCCCATTCTTACCCTTATAACTACAGCAGCAGTGTGTTTACTGGTGCCATAATTTGATAACCACTGAATGTGAAAATATGAGTCAGCTTTCTTTTTATGAACTATACTTTTTCTTCCACAGAAGACAATTATCTTCCTCCAGAAATTTTAAATTGGCCTTTTTAAAGCAGTCTTTTCAGTTGAAAAGAAATAGCACTAATATAGTTAGTGACTGGGGAATTGCTAAATAAGTCCTACAGACTTGGCATCCTTTCTTCTTTTCCTTTCTTCTTTTTCCAGGCCTGTTTAATTTGTCACTTTGTTCTAACACTTACACATCTCAGCTGTGCCTGCCCTCCATGATGCCAGGCTTCTATCGTTCCTCAACAGTTGAGCACGCTCCAAATTTGTGATATCCTGCAATGCCTTTGGACAGTGATGGCCTTAGATGAAGTGCAGTAGATGCCTATCTGGGTTCTGATTTGTGCACTGTATTTGTACTTAAATAACTGAGCAGTTCTAGTGTTGTGGTGGTATGAAACTTGAATATTGCTGCACCAGGGCTCACAGAGCTACGCTTGCAAATTGCATTTGCTGCAGAGCGTTGGTTCATTCCTCTGCAGCAGGTAACCTTGGTGCTCCTCTGTCCCTGTCCCTGCACCGGAGGTGTGGGCATTTCCTGAGTCACCATGTTTAAAAAGTGTAGTGGGTAATGTCAGCATCTTGCAGTTTCTCAAAGCTTTTAATGTACTGTTTGACTTAGAGTGTGCCTTCAGCTGCATCAGGGTAATGACCCAATTAAGTACATGGAGAGAGGTTTTTACAATGACTTTTAGCTGTGATGAAAAGAGGAGCAAGGCTGTTTACATTTAAGGCCATTACAGAAGGTCAGTTGAACAGTTTCATATGTACCAAGGAACCTCGTGTGTTTGGTTTGAGACTTTTCTTGTCTTGCTCATCCTTCCCCCGCAGCGTGAGCAGTGTCTTTGGGAGGTGTTTGTAGGCCAGGAGACACAGGGATTGTAATGTAGCTCTGGATATTCTACTTCACATAGAGAAGCTGCTTCTTAGTGCTTTGCCTTTCCCAGCCGTGTCCAGGGTCAGATTCCCATATCTTTCCTGCAGTGGGTACCTTTCTTCAGGGCTGTGTGCCTGTTACATGGCTGTGCAGGTGTGTACAAGGTGCTGTCACCCACTATGTGACCTGATGGGTGGAGGGCTGAGCTCTGTACCTGCAGGCTGAGATATGTGTGTAAATGTGAATTTCCTGTTCTTGTGTTACTGGAGAAACAGTAGCTTCCCTGCCTCTCACTTGGAACTTCTTTACTGGTAAGGTGCAGGGTGATACTACATTTCCCTCTTCCTTCCTCAAGACTTAAGACTTTTTATAATGTTGCTCTGCTTCATGAACTATTCCAACCTTTTTTATAGTCAGCAGCTTCTTAAAGCTGCTGTAGCTGAATCCTTCCTAGATAGGAGTTTTTGAACAACAGAAGAGGAGAGGAGAGGTGATGTCATTCCTTTTCACACAGCTATTCAAGAGCTGTGTTGGAAGCAGTGAAAGCTGGTTGGTTTTCTGCTTCTAAAATAGAGATGAGCTGAGAAGAAGTAGAAATAGCAGTAGAAATATTTAAGCAGTCCATGTATAGTCCTGTGAAAATGTTGCTGTGTTAGTCATGATGCCTGTTGGTTTTTTTGGTTTTTTTTTGCCAACTGGAAGAACTTTGTGGAAATTATGGCACTACTACAGGAATAATTAATTTTTGGTCCTTGAGAATATATTGACTTTGGTCAGTGACTGACATTTTCTTGGTCAAAATAAAGTCTTTGCATTCCTAAGCCTTGAAGTTTTTGTATTCTTGTTTTTTTCTTCCATTTACAGCTGTGTGCAGGGCTACTGTTTGTAATAGATCAGTGTAAGCAAGTCTAATACACAGCATGCATAGTAAAATGCTGTAAGCAAAATGGTGAATAAATAAATGAATATTTTTTTATTTTAAAATATCTGCATAAGGTACACGAAAGCATGCTAATTTGCAAATATCTTTCAAGTTTCTGAGACTTGAAATGTGAAAGCAAATTAGTCAAATTTCTATTAACTGCAGCCTTTTTTGTTTTCTCAGGCTGCCCTTTTAAATGTTGCCCCACTGGCTGCAGGCATGACTACAAGCCCCACTTGTTCTTGGGAAACAATGCAGCTTTACTGCACATCTTCATATGAAAAGCTTCATGCTCCTCCTGTATCATCCCCCATGTACTTCATCATGAGCTCTTGACCACACAGGGTGCATCAAGTACATAGTAGTAATGTTGGAGAATACAGAAGGAGCAAAGACTCAGACTACAGTTTATCAATGTGTCAGTTGATCACTGATGACTCCTTAGTAACTTATTTTATGGATTTGTGAAATTAAGCTTAAACTGTTTGAAAACTGTATTTCTCTGACCATGCTTTTGTGTGAGTATTGATCTCTTGCAATATTGTATTTTTCTGACTATGCTTCTGTTAAAAATATCTTAATTTTTCAGGTTGCAGTTGTTAAAATGAAGTGTACAGAGCGCATTTATGCAATGAAAATTCTAAATAAATGGGAAATGCTTAAAAGGGCAGAGGTAAGTAATATGATTTTTTAACACAGAGAATTTTTAAAATGACATTAGGAAGATTACATTGAAGCTCTTCCAGACTAAGAAGAATTATTTCATGAGCATAGGAGCTTCGTTCTTTTCTCTTTTTTTTTTTCCTTAAGCTGTTTTAATGCAATCAAGTCTGACAGTCCCTTCCAGGCATCTGTTGTTCTCAGCATTACTGTGTATTCATTTACCAGACAGTCTGCCCTAGTTCTTACCCTGAATTTATTGGCCAGATTTTTGTTTACAGTAAAGGCAAGTTAAATACTACACGAAAGCTGAGATTGGTGCTACTATGACATTCACAGCTGTATACAAAAATGTTATGAAAAAGGTCTTTCTTCTCTTCCATTCAGAAAGCATCCACTAAGGAGCTTTACATCCTACCGTTTGAAACAGGATTTATGTAGCTAGTAAAACTATAACTAAATATTTTGGAATCAGCTTCAGACCATAAAACAAAATGTGTTAAGAAGGTAAATCTGTTTAAGAAGGGGTGTTTTGGCAAAAGGAGGTGTACACTGTCACAACAAATTCTGTAAATGTAAAGGCAAATGAGTACTTCACACATTAGGAAAAGAATACTAAGAATGCACAGTGGGAAGAGGCGTTCTAGGGTAGGTATTTCCAGGATACATAGTCCTCCATGGGAGAGGAAAACCTTATTGCACATACATAATATTATGTTAGTTAGCAGAAAATGAACAATAGATTTGAAGAGAAAAGACATGTATTGCATCAGGACTTGTAGCAGTTCTGTTAAGGGGCAAGCAGTAGTGGTTTTGCTGAGGTTCGAGCTTCCTAACCCTTCCCTGTCCCATTCTCCTGTCCCCTTCCTGACACCTCCTCCCCCCAGCCTGCCCTTCCTAGTCCCTCCCTTCCTTTCACTGAGTCAGTGCCAGGCCTTTTCCTGTGACAAAATCTCCTCCCTCTTGTTAAGCCCCTCTTCAGCACTGCCTTTGCCTGATTTAGTCACAGTCTGTCCATCCATCCATGCACTTCTTTAGAGGCAGCAGCAGCCGCTGCCACCCTGCTCTCCTTTGAGCTGTCAGGAGATTTCACACCCTGGGCTGTGCTGCATCAGCGGTTCTGCATTAAGCCTTTCCCTGTAAGAGGGAAATTTGGTGCCTTTTCTATGCAGATTTCAGCTGTGTTAATTCATTGGGCAGTATAGAATTATTTTAAACACAAATATTTGCAGAGGTCTTCTAAACTCTAATGGAAATACAGCTATACTGCCTTACTTCAGTAATTTTTAAAGTGATTTCATTAAGTGGCCTAAGTCGATGCAGCTTTTGCATGCAAAGAAGACAGCTGTTTACAAATTGTATTCTAATCATGCAACTAACTTGTCTTATCCTCTCAGGCAGGCATGAAGGGTGTATAATGAGCAATAGTTTTCCCAACACAAACTTAGGAAAAGTAACAGTGAAAAAAATATTTGTCTCTGCTGATTTTCCCCATCTACAAAGGACAATAAAGGAGCTGTCTTCTCTGCAGGACTGCTTTGTCTTTTCCTGATCAGTTTGCTTGCTTGATTTGGCTTTTCTGGATAAGTAGGACATTACAGCCTGCATATCAAGTTCATGCAACATCTAGGTGTTAAAAATTTCCCAAATGTGGTAAAACCTGTTCATTTTTAAAATTAAGCCTGCAAGAGTACAGTCGCTTCTTAATGGAGAGTTCCACTGAAAAAGCATACTGCAAGTATTTTATTAACCCGCATCACCTATTATTATATAAAAATATTATTATTATTAGTGGGTTAAAAAGCATGTTGTTACACTGGTTTATATTTGTTGTGCATGACATAAAATGTAGCAAGAAGTTAGCAAAATACTGCTTATTCATGTACTAGCTGCAAGAAAAAAAAAACCATATGGTTGCAAGTCGCTAAAATAAAGGAAAGGTTAGTGAATGTCACCTGACATCCATAAATGGTTTGGAAGCAAAAATAGGCATGCCATTTATGTTGATAGGCACCATTTGTATTCATTGTTCTCACAGCAAAATACATAGTCATTAGTGTATTACTGTTGACAATTCCAAATAAGTCCTGACTGGCTGATTAGGTAGCCTGTCATGCTTTCTGAAGCCACGTCTCAAAGCCTTTTAAGCTAGTGTAAGCAGAGAAGGAGAATCTTATGCTCTGAATTCATGATGCAGTGTTCAGCAGCATTACTGGGTTTTCAGTCTTCATAACATTCCCTCGCTATTTGAGGTTGCACAGTGAACTGGATCAAGGGACTGATGTCTTCAAAAATAAACAAACTAGTTTTCTGTGTTGGCAGCCTGCTCACATCATGGTGCCAGGAGAGCTGAGAAGTGCAGTACTCTGGTGCTGTGGGAAGGGGATAGGATTACTTGGAGCTGCTGTAGCTGCCAGCCTTTTTTGCAGACTGCTACTTTGGCCTTGCATTCGTAAACTGTTAAACCACCCAGCTGGCATTTAATTACAATTTACTTCTCTTTGCACCAGTGATTACTAATTTACAATGTGACCACAGCATGGTCTTCTTCAGTAAAATTGTAGATTGAATTTTGCTTCCTTTGAGGGGAAAATAGTTGGAGATATATTTGTAAGGTGCAGTCAGTATATGGTAAGGCTTGGGCTTCCCAGGCACATTTCCATAGTACATTTTCTCAGACATCTGAAGAAGTTGCAAAGACCAAAAAAAATTGAGTTCTTTTCTAGAACCCAAACACTTCAATCTGTAGCTGTCAAATATCCTGATAATGCCTCTCTGGATTGAGAGTAGTAGAAGAGTCCCAGGGTCTGTTTCATGATAGTTCTGATCCAATAAAAACATTTATATATTTTTATTGGGGAGAACCCGCTTGAAGTTTATGAAAGTTGGTTTTATGTAAAGATGCTGCGAAAACCTGTTACACAGACCTCGCTCCTATGAAGTGTTGCAGTGTGCTGTTTGAAGTAGAAGAAAGATTATTGAAAATGAAAATGTATTATTCTGGACAAAGACAAGACAGTCATAGTAAAATCTGCTTATTTCCCATAGTGTGTTAGCAGTGTCTGGACTGGGACTGTAATGTAATAGAAGTATACATGAAACTGTTTTCATAAAGGTCTTTATCAGAAGAATCGGATGTACTTTGCTAGAGCCATTATCTTTCTACTGCAGATGGTAGTGACAAGTTATTATTTTCTGACTTTTAAAAATGTTTTCTAAAATAAAGACTTAGCTTTGACTTGAATTGACTTGTGGGTTTTTTGGTGTTGGGGGGTGTTGTGTGTTGGTGTGGAGTTTTTTGGGATTTAGTGGAGGTTGGTTTTTTTCATTTGGTTTGGGTTTTTTTGGTTTGGTTTTGTTTTATAAAGTTGCAGTCAGGATTAGAGTGACTGAATGCCTAAGTAAAACCTGCAGAGATTCCCTGGCATGTCACTTGTGTAGACTGAATTCCAATGAATAGGGACCTCTGTTCAGTAATTTGAAATAATCCCATAAAACATCCATATATATTCATCCTGTGAAAACTACTTGTTGATGTTGACAATGGCTTTTCTCCCCCTCTCTTCCTTTAGACAGCTTGCTTCCGAGAGGAGAGAAATGTCTTGGTGAATGGAGATTGTCAGTGGATTACTACATTGCACTATGCCTTTCAAGATGAGAATTATTTGGTATGTTTGATTCATAAGTAAAAAAAAAACTCTGGCTTGTGAAAGAACTTTATTTTTGGTATATTTAAAAAATATTAGTGCATTAAATCTGTCCACCTCATGCCTCACAGCAGTGTTTCAATATTCTTGTTTTCTCCTTGAAGAAAAACTTCAAAGGGAATGACGGTAACTCCAGGAGAGTGAGAAAGTTGTATAGGACTGTAGTATATAGAGATTTAGTTAAGCATCTTAAATTAACTAATCTCCCCTTGCATAAAAAATACCATGTTCAAATTTAGTATTTTGGATCAGGTTGCAGTTAAGTAATCTGAGATGTGTTAACCCTGTGAAAGTAAGAAATATTTTATTTAAAATTTTCATAATGTCTTTTAAAGCATGACTTTAAACTTTTTTAAACTGCCAAAAGTAATTGAAAGCTTTGTATTTTAAAATCGTTGGGGGAAAATTAGCCTATTTCTTAAAAGTATTTCTATAAAATATGTTTTTAAATCAGCAGATTGGTCTCAATAATTTGAGGGACTTTAGCAAACACTTATAAAGAAAATCTGTACTCCTATGATATTTCTTTATGATTGGTCACTTGAACTGTGACATACAAGCCTGTTCACTTTAGTCACAGAAGACAGCAGAGTACTGGTTAGGAGCAAAGTCAGTAAAGCCCCAATATTCTGCAATGTACTGAAGAGCTTCCCTGCGGCTACTTCAGGCTTTGCAAACCTGCTGTTTCTGTAACATCTGACATAGCTGTAGTGTGAAAGTTTTCACCTTCTTAACACTTTAGCAGCATGGTAGCAAGTCATGAATATAAATCAAAAAATTGTATTTATAAAAGGCTGCCAAAGAGTTCAGGAAATAAGCAAGAGTTAGTAAATACTCAAACATTTCCACAAATGCTGAGAAAAAACACATTACTTTGTCATGTTTGGAGTATTTTTAGAATAACAAGCACATGGTAGGAAAATAGCCAGTCACTTTAGACCCTCATTTACAGGCTATTTCCATTGAATTGTTTGTGATAGGTCCAGATTTTCAGTCTCTCACAGTGTAGTGTCTCTAGCACTGCCTCGCGATTTCAAATCAGCTTGTAGTTTCAAATTCCCACAGAACCAACCTTCAGACTTGCATAAAAAGCATTCTGTTTTGTATTTCCAAGTAGCTTGTAAGAATGGAACTACCTAAGGAAAAATTGTTAGCTGTGTGAGATAACAAGCAATAGCAAAGACAGCACAGAGGGGAAATCTTTTCCCAAAGTTCCCAAAGGTGTTCAGACACTGAAGTTTCACTTGACAGCAGAATGTAGACATCTAATTTAAGATCCAGTATCTAAGAAGACAACAGTTCTGCCTGGCAGCCAAAGTCAGCAGATTCCCAGCTTGCCTGAGGTCTGCTTCTGCATGTGCTGAGGTGCTGCCTTCCAATTTGGTCTGTTACTCAGAAACCATCTCCTGTAAATGTCTGGTGCTCACAGATGGAGTGGATCTGCATCTCAGTCACCGTTGTAAGTGATGCATGAAGAAAAGGTGAAACACATCAAGAAATCAATTAATACAAAAAGCTGGACAGAAGGTTCTCTTCCATACCATCTAGTACTTGTCCAGGAGCTAAGAGATCTTTGTTCAGTTCTCTCTGGAGCTTGAAGAATTTTATAGCTACATTGTTCCTCATCCTGGAGAGTGCTGCCTTGTTACAGAGCCTGGGCAAATTTAGTTTACTTTTAGCTGTCCTTTTAGCTGGTCCTTGCAGAATGGAATACAAAGCTGAGAATAAAACAAGAGCAGACAACAGAACTTGGTTTTCCAACCTGATCCTCTGCAAGAGAAACCTCTAGGTTCCAGTATTTTCACCCAGTGATGTTTATGCATTATATCTAGTGATTCTTAAATACAAAACCACATAAGGTAACCTTGAGAAGAGGGAGAGCCTTGTGTCTTCTCCCACCTAGTGCTCTGCCTCTTCTGGCTGTATGATAAAGTGTTCAGAGCAAGACAAAGAAAAAGTAAAGTATTAATGTAGAAAAGTAGTAGCTGCCTTTGTAGAATCTAAAAGTACTTAGGGTTTTATTCTCTCCCTTTGGTATTAACAGAGCATTTGATAATGCAGAACTTATATTTAAGCAAGAAATACAAAATTCTCTGAAACATGTTCTGGAATTCATTTTCTGGTTATGCTCTTGTAGTTTTAAAACCAAGTAAATGCACCATACATTACTGTTTTCTAAACAGACAATTCTTAAATTACATTATATGGAAATGCTACATAAGTTTTTTCTAGTTCTTAAACAGCTTGCATAAGAGACAGCCTATGTCAAGATGGGTTAAATCAGTCTTTGGTGTTTTAGCTGAAGCAGATATGATGTAAGTGAAACATAGTCCATGAATATTGAGAACTTGCATGGAACTTGAAGTTCTCCACCACTTACTGATTCATATCTCTTTATTTTCTTTCCCAGTCTCATTAATGGAAAAGGGCATATGTGTATTTCCCTGCTGTCAGCCTCTCAAAGGCTTCTGGGTACTCATGAGAGTATTTTGATAGCCTTTTTTCCTTTGATTCCTGACTACTCTCACCATTCCATGTAGTTAATTCCCTGGAAGAAATGCACTACTGCAAGATTTCAGCATCAAAAAAGCTTTTATTTTAATGCCATAAGAAGGGAGAAGCACCTCCTGGCAAGCAGATAATTTTGAATTGAAAAATTAATAAAGTTCTGCTTCCTCAAAGATGAGATCTCTCACCATCTTTCTATGATCCAAGTGCCTTCCTTCATGGGTCACCTGAGTTCATGTTGAGTTATAAATGTTTTGGGAGCTGACAGAAGTACATTACCTTGTCTCTGGCAGGGAGGATATTTCACTTCCCACAGAAGCTTCTATAAAGTCTCTTTGTTTTGATTTTGAGAGAAAATACTTCAAGTTAATATCCCTTTTAGAGGATTGATGGTTTCTGTCTGTAGCATTTTGTTTTCAAACATAAATGTTGCGTGTGTAGAAGTTCAGTACATGTTTAAAGTTTCTTGGATCAATACCCACAGATTGATTTCAACATAAATGATACAATTTGCTTATCAGATTAAGTGGTAATTTGAATAAAATAGAGAAAAATATCAAAACTTGTGGCTTTTGGAGTCACTCTTTTAATCCAAAATATAGAGAGGAAATGGCTAGTATTGCACTTCATTGCAGTTCTTTGCATTTCTGTCTTCTTTAATTTGTTTCCCTCATGGAATGAATCTGTGGCAGGGACAGTGAATTCTAGGTCGCTTTACTTTGAGGAGAAAAATAACATGATGGCTTTGTAAACTTAATTCCAGAATAAGCAAAGTGAGTCTTAAAACCACATATCACATCATCTTGGGAAACATGGAACAAATTGGCTCAAGACTGGTAGTACTAGATGAAGTCATTATACTTAAAGTGATGGTCTGGATTTTGGTGGATATTGCTAAGAAGTACCTCAACCATAATCCTTGTTTTGTAGTATGAGAAACAAATAGCATGCCTGAGTCCTTTTCTTTCATATTAGCCTATCAGTATTGGTCCTTCCCATGGATAGGATGGTGCCTGATTGGCCTAGGAGGCTGTTTACTTTTTCACTGAAATATATTCAGAAGAACACCAATATTTGACTTTTAAATTTCCCACTTTAGAGCCTCTGGCTTGCCAGTGATTTTGGCTTGTCATGGGCATCCCTGTATAGTATAGTAATGTATAGTGTCATCAGACTCCTGCCAGCTGTGTTATGCATCCATGATGTGGAATGTACCAAGATGAGTATTTGAAGATGTTGATAAGTGCCACTTCAAGAACAACGAATAATATTGAAATGGTACCATAATTAAAAGTAGTAATGAAGTGTGTATTTTAGACTCAGCTGCATCAAATATTGATTTTAACTATACTTCTTTTTTCTTTCATCATCCTCTGGAAATTTTCAGTTTAAGAGTCAATACCATACATCAGTTTTGGTGATCTTAGATCATTTTCTTTGTGATACTAATTAAGACAGAAATAAACTCTTCCTGATTTACTTCTTTGTTGTTGTCATATTTTATTTGGGTTTTTTTATCGTAGGAACGATCATTATCACATAGTTACGCTGATGTGCCATTCTTACTGTGATTATTAAAGGAATAGGATACCTTTTTACACTAAGTAAATAAAAGTAAAACAGAAAACTACCAATTTTGACTGCTTTCCACAGGCACAGAAAAAAGTAGTGAAAGGGTTTTTTTCAGGGGTTAACTGATGGACTTTAATTTTCTTTTTCTTGCCAGCTGTCTCTCAGTACTTGATTGCTTTATTTCTCTATTTTCAGTATCTAGTGATGGACTACTATGTTGGTGGTGACTTGCTGACACTTCTCAGTAAGTTTGAAGACAAGCTTCCTGAAGATATGGCTAGGTTCTACATTGGTGAAATGGTGCTTGCTATACATTCCATACATGAGCTGCATTATGTGCACAGGTAAAATACCTTCTTGTTTGGCAGAATATACAAGTATAGTTATTTGAAGTTAAATCACAAATTTACTGCTATGTATACAAATTCACACAGTAGCCAAAAGCAAACTACTATAGATACATGCTTACTTTATGCTGTATAATAGCTGTATAAACTACTTTATTTTAAATATCAAGTTTTAATGGATTAGTATCAGAAGCAGTGACATTTATCTGACTAACCTTTTAAGGTCTGTTCTATTTTTAATCAGGGCTGTTGACTTATTCTCAATTCACTTAATAAATATTTATCTGCTTTTGTCCAAGCAGCCTAGAAGTTCAAAATAGTTTGAACTTTCTACAGATGTTTAGACATTCTGCAAAATTTATGCACAGTAAGCCCATCAGTCATCTACTTACCTGAGATCATCCTCAGACAGGTTTTCTGATCAGTGGGCATGTGCTGGTCTAATTGTTTTTGCACACAAGATGTGTATTCTGAATCAGTGGCTATCATCAAGTAAACCTAGTTTGTGGTTGGTAGTAGCTGTACAGTTAAAGGTCAAAAAGCATATGGAATTCTCAGCTATGATGCTTTGAACTCTTCTGCTTGCATTTTGATTGCTGTTTTAAAAATTGAAGAGATGTTTAAACTCTCTAAAACTCCTGTGAGTAAATGTGTACAATATTTGGGGATTTAAAAATGTTACAGCCTCAGAGAAGTTCACCAGAGGCACCATTACCATCAATTTCCAAGGAAGGTGGCCTGACTTACTGGGCAGCTGAATCTTTTCACAGGGCTGAATGCTGGTCTGTTGTGGCAATAGGAGTGTATGGCTCTGTGGCCAAAACATGCCCTTTGAACAGGGTGTGTGCCAATGCCCAAGAAATTACTGCTTGGCAAGTGAAATGGATTAGGACGAGGCATGATTGCTCTGGAGAGGGTTTCAAGGACCTTTTAAGGGCTTATATGACCTGTTAGCTGCAGATAGGAGACAGTGGAGCTCAGAGAGGAGGCATTAAGCCTTTTTGAACCACAGTACTGGTCCCTGAGGCAAGTGAGAGCTGCATGCCAAGCAGAGATTGGCTCATGCTGCAAGTGCCACTGTGAGCAGTGCTCTTTAAAAAACAAATTAGTGTATAGTTGTATATTAGTTTTTACAGTCCCCTGCAACTACTGAGCTTGACTTGTGGTTGTAGAATGTTGACAATATCTGGAACTGAAATGTATGGAATGAGTTTAACAATGCAGAATTACTGATTATTTTTTGGGGAAGCATAGTGACATAGTCCAATTTTCTCAACACATATTTTTGTGTATTATCACAAGTAAATACACATTTCAATTTATGTAGACAGGCATAGATTAGCATTTATTATTTTGTATTAATACTGCTAACAAGCAGCAGTATTAGTGACATTTCAGTAATTAATTTCAGAGCATTAGCCCTTGGTTAAAAAAGGTTAATTCAAGTTTGTTTTGGAAAAATGTATCAAGCTGTCAGGCTTTTTACACATATGAGGAACCTTTTTTAAATCTGTCATGATTTTTCTCAAAAATGTCAAGTGTGAAACTGGAATTCAGCACCTTAAAAATCAGCCATTGTCAGCTTCCACATCTATGTAGCAAGGTGCATTAGAGCACCTTATTTTTATTTACTCCTAGTAATTCTAGTCTCAGATTAAACTGAAGGTGTTGTATGGTTTTTAAGCTTTTCAACACATGTAGTGATATTTGGAAAACTTCACATTTGAAAAGAAACACAGATTTTATGGTGCAACAAAACTGGTTGGTCAGGGGCAGAGAGTCATAAATAGTACCAAAAAGTGTTTATATCATTGGGTAAGATTCTATGTTATTTTGATGCAAGATTAATCTGTACAAGCAGGGTAGAGATTATGTTTAAATCCTTTCACTTCTATCTATTATAACAGGGACATAAAGCCTGATAATGTTCTTTTGGATATGAATGGCCACATACGACTGGCAGACTTTGGGTCCTGTCTGAAAATGAGTGAAGATGGCACAGTATGTATGAAGCTACATTTATTTGGGTTGCTGATAGTGGGACATTCTAAGTGAGTTGCTGGTTTTAAAGAGATTAGACATCATCAGTGTGTGCATCAGGGATGTGATAGACTGTGAACTTTCTGACACGCTAAAAATTGAGGGTGCTTTATAACTCAGCATACTTAAATGCAGTTTTGAAATCTTCATCTCCTTATTTTACAGGCTTCTAACTTTTTAAGTTATCTTTTGCTATATTTTTTTGGTTTTCACTTTTTCTTCTAATGACCATTTGAGTCCAAGGGGTTAGGGTGAGTCACCATCCCTGTAGGTATCAAAAAGATGTGCAGATGTGGTGCTTGGGCACACAATTCAGGTGGACTTGTCAGTGCTCAGTTAACAGTTGGACATAATGATCTTAAAGGTATTTTCCAACCTAAATTATTGTCTTGATTCTGCAATTAATAAGCAGTTTGTTTTATATGCCTTTGACAAATGGAGCAGTAACATGATGGTAATTGGCCATCTTGTGCAGCAGATTGGATTTACCTCTAAAAGCTGAAGTGCTTGTGACAGGTTTTGTTTGTTTTGCCTCATTTAGGGCACTTCCAGGGGTGCCAGTCCTGCCAAAGTATGCCATGCAGCATCATTCACTGGTTTTGGCACAAACTTATGTCTTGTTGATGTTCTTTAGTCATAAAATGCCTGTCAAAGCTTTACCATAAAAAATGTAAAATGAAAGAGCCATTGAGAACCTATTCCTAGAGGTTAGTCTGCCCTGATGGTCAGGGCTTTCCTACTACTTGTGCACAGAGTAATCTCTTCACCTTTTTCTTGTAGTACATCCAGTTGCACATTAGGCAATAAACATTTGACTGATTTCTGACATAATAAAACTTACCCAGGAAATTTGTTCTACAATCCTCAAATGGAACTGTAAAATTCAGGGGTAGGACCTGGTCTCCCTACTTAGTCATTTTTCATTTCAACTTCTGGGCAGTAAATTGCAATTTAAAAATATAAACAGCCACAAAGGCAAAATATATTTTGTCTTTCTGCTTTCACAGTATCTGTGATTATTTTGGGTTCCTACTGTGTTCAGAATAAAACATATCAACTGCATTTATGTAGCAGTAGAATGGAACTTAATCTTGGCAGTCTTTGTTACTTTCTTAATATTTCCTTTGTTATGTTGCTGTGAATTTATGAATCTCTTCCTTCTCCAGAACCATGTTGGGGAGTCTCTGTCAGAAATACTAGTGTTTGAATAAAACAGTTGCTGAGAGAAACTGGAAACTTATGAGAATTATGTTTGCCTTATTTTTAAGGTACAGTCATCAGTAGCAGTGGGTACTCCTGACTACATCTCTCCTGAGATATTGCAAGCAATGGAAGATGGAATGGGAAAATATGGGCCAGAGTGTGACTGGTGGTCACTGGGTGTCTGCATGTATGAAATGCTGTATGGTGAAACACCCTTCTATGCAGAGTCACTGGTGGAAACCTATGGGAAGATAATGAATCATGAAGTAAGAGCTGTATTAAATCTCTTGTGTTCTGAGCTTATGTTTACAGAGAAACTTATCACTTAAAGATATTGAAGAGATGGTAGTTGTTTGCTGTTTCGTAGTATTTTATATTCATGATGGTATGTTGGTTCAGGTATTAGGAATGTTATCTTCTCTGAACTGCAGAAATGTAATTCTTTGACAAATTGAAATTTTTCTCTAAATGCTGTTTTTTTTGTTGGAAAATCTAAGCAATCATCACAAAATCAAAATTAAAATCTGCTCCAGTTTCTTCAGTCTACAGTCATTTCAGTTGTTAGTGGCAATTACAATTTTTAGATCTTTGTTTATGATAATAGAAATATTTTCTAAATGTAGATTAGATTTCGGTAAGAAAAACAGATATTTAACCTATATATTAGAAAAATACATTCTTAAATATGACAACATAAAGAATTGACTAACATCATGGGGTTTTAAGAGTTGAAATTAATTTAATCTTGAGGAGTACATCTCCAGGAGTGGACCTCTGACTAAGAATACCCAGTCTATCTTTATTGTATGAGCTTTAATATAGTGTAGTGTGCAAAAATCGTGGTATGTCTTTAAAAAAAAAGTTTGTTTTTCCTAACACAGTTATTGTAATCACAGATCAAAAAGACATGTTTTAAAGAAATTGAAAAATTATTTTTTACTTGAAATCCAATTTAAGACAAAAAGTATGTCACTGAATGTATTGAATTGTGCTCTGTCATTACTCACTGTAACTAGAACAATATTTAACTATTCATTTTGAGTTTTAGTGGTGTAGTTTAATGACTTTTTTGTAACTACAGTTTTAAGTTTTGGAATTAATTCCTTCTCTAAAAATTTCTTTGTTTGTTTTCTTTTCTAGGAACGATTTCAGTTTCCATCCCATGTTACAGATGTATCTGAAGAAGCAAAAGATCTTATTCAGCGACTGATCTGCAGCAGGGAGCGTAGACTGGGACAGAATGGAATAGAGGATTTTAAGTCTCATGCATTTTTTGAAGGACTTAATTGGGATAACATCCGAAACCTAGAGGCACCTTACATTCCAGAAGTTAGCAGTCCTTCTGACACCTCGAACTTTGATGTAGATGATGATGTACTAAGAAATCCAGTGAGTCTTTGTTTTTAGATGTTACTAATGGAAGTATGCATCCTTGCTGCACCGCAAGGTAGTAGTGAGAACTTACTTCAAAATAAATAAAGAGATGAAAAATAAGTCACTGCAAATGTGAAAAATTCAAGTTTTTCATCTCTTGGCTTTTTGTGTTATCAGAAATCAGGAGCTGCTTTTTTAAGTGGTAGCACTTGCCAGACCGCATTACTGTTACATGGTCAAAGTTAAAACATACTTAGGTAGGGAAAAAGGCCTCTTAGTTGCCCTTTCAGTTCACCTTAACAGGGAGCTGGTATTTGTATTTATGCTTTTTCAAAGATGAAAAAAAACCCTGTCTTTACAAATACACATATATTCTCTGTGTAGATTGCAAGCACAGCTGTCCAAGTGAGAGGACTCATCCTGCTACTTCTCCACTGACTTAAGAATCAGGAGGCTGTTTCTTGAAGTAGGGAACATTGGTGTTGCACTCCTCCATTTGTGTTTCTTGTAGTTTACAAATGGTTCAGGATAAGTAGAGAGCTTTTGTGGTATTTTTTTTCACCAGTTTGTATTCCAAGAAATGGAGAGCTTTTGGCATGTTTTTCGATTACACGTCTGACAGTAACTAGAACAGTAAGACTAACAGCATGCATTTTGGTGCCAGGTCACTTTTAATTAGGAACTTGAAATTTTGGGTTTCCTTTTACTGGCTGCATTGTGCTTTGAACTTGTTGAAATGCTGCCCTTTCAAGTGCCAGTTCAAGAGGCTCCGAAATTCAAGTCATTCTATTAGGCGACCTAATCTGAAATAAAGCTTGTCCAGGGGCAGTGGAGCATAACTGCCAATTGTCAGTTGGTGTATTAAGAAAAATCTTTCCATTAGCTGTCTCTCTTTTAGCTGTTGAGGCTCAATGAAATGCCTTTCACTCTGTATGGGTTCTTTCTTGGGTTTTCATGCACATTGTTTTCATGCAGGAAGTGGTGCCACCAAGTTCTCATACAGGCTTTTCTGGATTGCATTTGCCATTCGTTGGGTTTACATACACAACTGACAGGTAAGCAAAGGATATGTTTTATAAAGGAAACTTATTTCCCAAATGCAGCTAGTTCCTGGGAATTCTCATTTTTATAAACATATAGAAAGGTTGATGTCCATAGGTGTACATGCAGACAATATTTTATTCCTTGTTTGTTTTTCTCGAATGTCTGAACATATTTTGATCCTGTTTGCCAAGATTAGGTGCTTTTATATTAAATACTTTATGTATTTGAAATGAAAGAAAATTAAGGGACTAGATGTGTCAATTGCAGCTCCTGCATTGAGAGGCTGAGAGCAAGTCTTATCCACACTGGACATCTGCCAGGAGCTGTTCAGGATTATCTCATTGCTCCACTGTCCTGCTGATAGACCAAGTTAACATAGAGGGTTCTGAGCATGGACAAAGTGGCTCACTTTGCATGTCTTTGAAATGGCCTCCATCTGACTTCAGAGATCTCTCAAACAATGCTTTTCTCTGATCTTAGGGTATTCTGACCTGTTTGTTATTCCATTATTTCTCTTTGCTGGGGTTTGTTACCCCATGAACCCAAAACATGTATGTCATCCTTTTCACAGTGAGATCATGTGAAAAATTAACTTAAATCCATCTTTGCCATGCTTTAAGCTAAACTTTTGGGGTTGTCCCTCAGCTATCTCAGTGCAGGTACACTTACCTGCTTCCATTTCTGCCAGGTACCTGTAACTTTGGCATGGGAGAGTTAACATTTTCAGTCATTCAGGCAGTTTGTGAAGCCAAGGTATATCTGCATCATTGAAGTCCTGCATACAGGTATCTTAATTCTACAGCATGCACAGTAGCTAGGGAATAATAACTTTACCCTGAGAATTGTCTCTACAGTAACAATTACTGCAATAATTGTACTTCTAAATTTAAGGTGCATATTTGCTGGAATCCCAGCATGTCCCAGCTATAGACTGCTGTGAGTATTTATTAAAATGTCCTAACTTATGTGTTTCTTTTCAGCTCTTTATCTGACAGAGGCACTTTAAAGAGTGTGCTACAGTCTGAAACTGTAACCAAAGATACGGATGTACAGCGAGAGTTAAAGAACACTTCACAAATAGAAGGCTATGAAAAGAAAATACGGAAATTAGAGCAAGAAAAGCAGGATTTGAACAGAAAACTGCAAGGTTAGTGATTTATATTTGTTTGGCTTCTTAGTTCTGCTCATTGGAATATATTCTATTGAAAATATTTTCCTTTTTTTTTTTTTTGATTTTAAGAATCTACACAGACAGTGCAGAACCTTCAAGGTCCAGTGTGTGTTACAGCAAATACAAGCCGTGATAAGGAGATTAAAAAACTAAATGAAGAAATTGAACGGTTGAAGAACAAATTAACAGGTAAGCCTCTGGCATGGTAATTATAGTAATGCAATTTATTTTGCAATAAGTAGAATTAATGTTCTTGAGCTATTTAAAAAACAAAGGGTTTTAAAGCCTTGTTCAATATTAAGAGGCATTTCAGCTTTTTCCAGATGAGTGCTTAACTAATTCTTCCACTTGCTTGGCTTGATAGCACATACTAGCATGAGAAGTCCAGATTGTGATGAATTGTGTGGATGGATTCAGTTAAATATTTTGTGTGACATTTGTTTCCCTAAAAATCTCAGGAGATCTTGTTGTCTTACTCCTGCATTTGGGTAGGAGTATTATGTTAGAGACGTTTTACTTGGAAGCAGGTGTAAGAGACAGGAGATAGAAGTCTGCTCTTTAGTAACATAAAGGAGTAGATGGGGGATGTGTAATAGTAGTTCACATTGAAATATTTCTGAGCTTCTGCTCCCTTTGTGTTTCTGTGTTTGGTGATGCATTAATTAGGAAGCACTGAGCATTGCAGAAAAACAAATACTGGCATCTGTCCTGAGGGAAGACTGACTCACCCATATCACTGAAAATCTGTTGCTTGACAATGCTATTAGTTTATCCATGCAAACCTCCTGTTAGCACCTAATTTTTAAGTGGGAATCAGTGATAAGCAAAATGGTAGTTTTGAATCCTAATAACTTGGCTGAGAATTTTATAGAGGCCTGTATAGTGTGAGTTCAGATGCTAAGTTGCTGATGCTGATTTTTTTAGAATATCTTTTCCCAATTTCGTTTGACAATATATTCTTTTTGTAGGTGTATGTACTGCAAAAATTAGCTCTGTTCTCCTACACAGATTATCTTCCCCAAAAAAAGCTATTTTTGTGTATTCTGAAATTAGGTTTGAGTCACAATAGTTAGATTAATGTTCTGCTTTTGCAAAGGGTTCAGGTTTATCTAGTTCTTCTACCAGTGATGTCCTGTTAAATATAAATTCTAATAGTGTGTTCTTATTTAAAAAGAACTGGCATTGGTTCATGTAGGGTGGGAGAAAATTTGTTCTGAAGTGGGGAAAGGAACAATACTTCAAACATTATAACTGCTTATATCCTGAATACTTGGATCTATTTTCCTGTTCTGCAACAGATATCATTGGAATTTGAGTGAGACAGTTATTCCCTGTGAGATTTCATATTTATTTGTTTAATAGAAGTGATAATTAAAACCAAATGGAGAATGGCAGTTCATTTTTTTAGAATTGGTAAGACTGAGCAGGAGTATATAAAGGTGGCTATGTTGTTTTTTTTGCACTTAAAACAAATAATTTCAAATCAGATTTGTTTATTTGTCTTTGAAAGTAAAGTGAGAAGAAGCTGCCAGGAGTATGGTCAATCAGGTCTCGGGGTCACCTTGTGCAGGATGGTATTTCTTTCCCAAGCTGTTCATTAGTTCTTACCTAGAAAATGAATGGTCCTTGCCTGTCTTGCTGGATGCAGTAATGACTGTTGCCTTTTTGTTGCATAAGGAAAACTATTTAGGAAACACATTACTAGAACTGGAATTGGAACACTTCAAGTTTATTTTATGATTTTCTAGGGCTAGAAGTTGTGTTCCTCAAAAACAAAACAAAACATTGTGCTAAGGCTTTTTCACTTAGGGATCACAATATTTGGGGCTGAGAAAAATAAAATTATTTTGAGTTATCAATGTCCCAGAGTTACTTTAAACAGTCTTAAATGGTGGGAATAGGAAAGAAGCTGATTTTCCCAGCAAAGTGATGCTGGTTTGCATGAGTGATGTGGTATGTTTTATTGTTGTTAATTTGGGACCTGTTGCCTTTAATATGTATTAATCTACAGATATAAGCAAATTGGAAGCGCAGCTTGCAGATGCAGTGGCTTTTCGACAAGAACATGAAGACTCCATGCACAAGCTGAAAGGACTAGAAAAGCAGTGCAGAGTACTGAGGCAAGAGAAGGAGGACCTTCACAAGGTACTGATCCAAAGATAGGTAGTTTTTTAAATGGTTGTGTAGTTTTAAATGGTTGTGTAGAGTAGTTCTAGAACAGTTCCATTGTGATTGCAATTTTAGTGTTTTAAATGCTGCTTTTTAACACTATGTAGAGATCTTAGGGAACCTGTTCAGCAGTACAGTAGCTTTCCAAAGTATCGCACTTCTATTTTTTGGAAGTTGATGGGCTTCTTATTTCAACTGTTTTCTGCTAGGTGAAACAAACACCTAAAGAATGATTTTAATTAATCCGTTTAATTATCCTTAACTATTTCCGTAGAAACCTGAGGGCAATCAAGAGAGACTTCAGAGTCTTGGGATGACTTGTTAAGGGGTCAGGAACACAAGTGTTCTCCTCTATTCTTCCAGTTTCAGGGAATGATGAGGGAGGAAACAGACCCAGCAGATACCTGGCTGGTATCCCTGGCAGAATTACAGAGTTTTTGACTATGGGTCAGTTTACATGACACCAGGCCCTGCTGGTGACATTTGGGGTACACCTGTCTATTTAGGGGGAAAGGATGTTTGCACAGAAATTAGCAGGGCTCATTGAAAGAGCCCACTTACTCTTTTTTATACCAAAAGGTTAATTATTGCTTAAGGCTAATGATGACTTTTATGCAATCATTGAATATATTTGCTGTGTAAATTTTCCCTTTGTTTGCTTACTAAAATTTAGCAGTATTTCAGTTTTAAGTTGGCAATATATTTTGTAGTAAAGTAAATAGGGATTTGCATATACTACCTACCACTTTCAATAATAGTAAAGAAAGCTATCTGTATTGGAATAACTAGTTTTGCAAAAGTCTACCAGCCATATTGTTCCTGAGCATTCATATGGATCCAAAAGTAGTACCTGGGTCTGAATTTCTGGGCTGTTTATACACTAGACTTTAACTGTCTCTCTTCTGTGTGTTAACCACTGTAGGGATTATTTGCCAGAGTGTATGAGTAGCAGAGTGTATGACTATGCTGCTTCTGGTCTGAGCACATGCTTTTTGGGAATTTAATCTTCCTGCAATGCTCCTACTAATGGCAGAAATTTTTAGAATTCCCTTGTACAATATATATTTATTTTGTTGTGTCATTCTGCTCCTTTTCTTATTTTTTCCTCCCACTCTCAAATGATTTTATGTCAGACATTCAATTTGTATTTTAATCCTGTTAATTTTTGTGAACTACTTTCCGTAAAGGAAATAGTTTTCGTACTTTCAATTAAGTATTAAGAGTTTCATAATTTGTTTTAAGGAATCTTTTTCAGTCTTCTGAAAAATCTCAAATTTGCTGCAGCCCCTCAGTGCTGGTACAATGTATTTAATGTTGCTCCTGAATCTCCTCTCTTCTGAAGCATTCCTTTAAACAAGGTTACAAATGTGCAGGTACATGGTGGTAATCTAAAATCAAGTTATTTGGAAGTGAGGTGGCCTTGTGTAGTCACATTTATAAGAAAGACTTCTGGGATACCAAAGGTAGCTTTGGAGCTGCCACACTAGAAGTAATGGCTGTCTTCATATGTCACTGCAGCTGCTTAGCTAAACAATTGTGTAAATTAAGAATTAGAAATCTTTAGTAGTTACATGAGGTGGTCAAAACAACTTTATTATGTTTTCCAAGTTTCTTTCTTCTTGGAAAGAATATATGGAGTTCAAATTACTCTTTTCTTATTATATATATATTTTTTTAAACCAGCAACTTGTAGAAGCCTCGGAGAGATTAAAGATGCAGTCCAAAGAGCTGAGGGATGCCCACCAGCAAAGGAAGCTGGCAGTGCAGGAGTTCTCTGAGCTCAGCGAGAGGATGGGGGACCTGCGCTCCCAGAAGCAGAAGCTGTCCCGGCAGCTTCGCGACAAAGAGGAGGAGTTGGAAGTGAGCATGCAGAGAATCGACGCGCTGCGGCAGGACGTCCGAAAATCAGAGAAGATGAGAAAAGAGGTAGCTTGATAAAATAGTTTGTACTCCTGTGTTTCAGCTGCTGCTCACCCTGTACCTCATATGTGATTGTATGGAAAAATTGGGAGCGTCTTCTGGGGATTTTTGTGGGGGTTTTATTTGTGCTCAGACTGATTTGAATCTTGAGGAAAGTATTCTTGCTCTATGCCCCGGTTGTTAGTTCTGGTGTTTTGATTCTTGTAGAGTTTTGACTCACAGTCAGCTTGAAACCTATAAAGCTCAGTGAATGTCTTCATGTGCTCTGAGGTTGGAGTATTCTGACTTCACTGTTTTTTTAACTGAATGTTTCTCTTCAGCTGAAATGCGGAATAGTGATACAAAACTAAATATGGGGTTTTCCTTCTTCTATAGTTATGTCATTGGAAGAGTATCTGTAATATCTTTAAGTAAGTTAATTTCCAATTAATATTCTAGGAAATTTATAGTTTTTCATGAGATTAAGTAGATAACCAGAAGAGAGCATAAGAAAAAATTAACTGTGTTTCATCTGGAGTGTTTTAATCACTGAAAAATCACAACATTTTCTGTATTCTCTAGAGGGGTGAAGTGTAGAAGAGAAGTTCCAAGAGCCATATAAGCATTGCTAGAAAACCTCTGGCAAATTGAAGAGTAGTCTATGAAAATGTAGTAGATGATGAAGTTTCTAAGGCTTTTCTCCATGAACAAGATGTGATAGTTAGCTAGAAATTGATGAATTGCTGTGGCATCTCATCTCTAGAGCAGAGTGCAGCAGGCATTCAAGTGTTGTTGCTAATGCATTTAAATACTTTCCTGCAGAGCATTAAAAATCTCCTGTCTTTGTTCTTAAAAATTCCTGTGCTCCCTTTCATAACAGTTTTATCACTATTCTATTCAGAGCACAGTCTAGAAGTTCATTTTCTTGTCCCACAGTTTTGAGTACACTCCTTTTGAAAACAACTTTGATAGTTTAATTTGAACACAGAAAAACAAATCTCACTTTTCCTGTCAGGGTTTGAAACTGTGCTGTACTGCTTGAATTCCAGCAGTTGCCTTAGTTGCCACTAAATCTAAATGGTCTTTCTGATAAGCTTTCTGAAGTCAATAAATGGATGATCAAGCCTATTTTGTTCCATAATTGCAAACTAAAAATATTCGGTGTTCATATTTAAAGTGTTTTGCAGTAATTTGTTTTAAAGGTTGATATTTTTAAGCTGCCTTACTTATATACTAAAGCATGGAGCTGACCTGTAAATGTGGGAGGCTTTTCTCTTTCTCAGCTGTAGTGTCTTCCTAGTGCCATTTCCTTCTCTTTTCTGTAATAGAAGCTGTGCAGTCATCCTTGAATGAGCTTGATGTAGTTCACATCAGTACAAAGAGTCATAAAATAATAGTTCTCTGCTTGTGACAGATGGATGCCTGAATCACTGAAGGCAAAACAATTATCATGACATTCTGAGATGGTTGTTATAGTGGTGCAACTTAAAATAGAAATAAGTAAAACTTGCTGCTAGGCCGTATGGAGGAAAGGAAATGAATGATCCAGATAGTGTTATCTTGTGCTGAATGACCTAAAATGACTCGTTACAGCTGGAAGCCCAACTTGAAGAAGTTGTAGCAGAAGCATCAAAAGAACGCAAGCTCCGTGAGCACAGCGAGGTTTTCTCCAAACAACTGGAAAATGAACTGGAAGCTCTAAAGGTTACATGGTTTTTGACAAATATTTACTCATGGCATAGAAGATGCAATAGTTTGGCTTACTCAACTGTTGATATCAGTGGGAAACTTAAAAACTGCAGCATTACTAGAAATCTGACCTAACCCATCCATATTTATTTGCCTTTTTTGCTTGAAAGCCTTTAATTGCTGGATACTAATGTCTTGAAAATGTTCAGTTTATATAATTTCTAAGAAGCTAGTAAACCAATGTGATCCAAATTTTTTACCTCTGCAAGCCATTTCAGCTCCTTATTTGGGTCATGTAAGCAGAGCAGTCATTTATAATGCTTGAGGACAGGCACCTTTTAAATCAGTGCCCAAATAAAAATTTTTCCAAAGTGCCACCAATTGGACAATTCTGACTTTTAAGAACATACTCAAAATATAAAGACCATAGCTTCTCCCTGATGGCTTCTCCTCTTGTTTTGCAGTTGAAGCAGGGAGGCCGGGCAGCTGGTGCCACACTGGAACATCAGCAGGAGCTTTCCAAAGTTAAGTCTGAGCTGGAAAAGAAAATCTTATTTTATGAAGAGGAGTTGGTCCGACGAGAAGCATCACATGTTTTGGAAGTAAAAAATGTAAAAAAGGAAGTACATGATTCAGAGAGCCATCAGCTTGCACTCCAGAAAGAGATCATGATATTAAAGGACAAATTAGAGAAAACAAAGCGAGAGAGGTAAGCTTTTGGGTATGCTTCCCTCACTATGGATTTCTTTTTGTTGTGTGTATGTATTGCATTGCATGGGTGCCTGTGCAGGCTGGTATTTCACCCTGTTTATTCCTTTTTAAAAATCCCAGTCTACGGCTTCAGCAATGTGACAGTTTAAGTGTTTCTATTTCTTTCCCTTCTCTTTAGGCACAGTGAAATGGAGGAAGCAGTAGGAACAATGAAGGAGAAATATGAGCGTGAAAGATCTATGCTTTTGGAAGATAACAAAAAACTTACTACAGAAAATGAGAGGGTAATTATTTCAGGAAACATACAATTCTTACTTCATTAGTCTCTGATGTTGAAGTGGTCTATTCACTGATCAGAACAGGATCTGTGAATACTCAGGCACTATCTGAATTTTAAAAACGTAATTTTTGCCATATAAATATTAGAGATTTGGCTACATAGTAACTTTAGCATCTTGTTACTCTGCTCTTTGGGGGAATGATTACTACAATTAAGAGGACATCACCCTTTTTGATTCTTCATTAGGATTGCAAAGAGAGGGAATCATTGACACACACTCCCTGCCTTCCTGGTGGTTTACAGTTAAACCTTATTCCTCTCTGACCTCTACACTTTCTTTTTTGTTTTCCTTTGGTTTAGATTATTTTCTGTGAGCTGATAGTTTCACAAAAAGAAAGCCCATCCAAATAGTCCAGGGTGGTCTTGTTTGTTCAGATTCTAAAGGTGTGTGGGCATACACATGTATACAAAGTCTGAAAGAGCCCTAAGTCATAAGTGAAACTAATCTCTTGTTTCAGCTCTGCTCCTTCGTAGACAAGCTAACAGCACAGAACAGACAGCTAGAAGATGAGCTCCAAGATCTAGCAGCAAAGAAGGAGTCTGTTGCTCACTGGGAAGCTCAGATTGCAGAAATCATTCAGTGGTATGTGCTGGTTAGAGATGCAGATATGGCCACTTTCAACTTCTAAAATACTGCTTGGCTTTTTTTTTTTTTTTAACATATAGCTAGGCCTTGTCTGTGTCGAGTCCAGCAAAAGCATGGTACTTCTGAGTGCTGATTTTGTTAAAATTGTCAGATGCCCCTGAAACAAGTACAAAGCAGAGTCTTGGTGTCAACTTTCTTCAGTCTCTCAAGTGATTGTTAAATCATCCAATTTGGAATATTTTGGTAAATTCATTCAGGAAGTTGGTCATGATTTAAAAGGTCAGCATTAGCATACAGAACCTCTAACGTATAGAATATACAGAACTAGCTGTACTAGACAAGCACTTAGTACTTCCACTCTTCTCTGCTATATAATTCACTGTTTTAGCAAGCTGTGTACAGGAATTTCAGTGTGCAAACAAAAAGGACTGGAAGGTAGCCCTTACAAAAATTGAGCAAGTAATATGCAGATAATTTTTGTATAGCAGCGAATCTCTGCAGAACTCTTGCTAATGGAAAAAGGGAGGTTTCAGTTACCGTAGCAACTGCCACAATCAAGAAAATCAGATAAAAGAAAAATTTAAGGCAGGCAATTTGAGATTTATTCAGTTTTCTGTTGCTGGGAGAGTTTTCCCTGCTCTGTTCATTCCTGTTATGTCTCTAAACCCAGTGCAGACCCTCTGATAATTTGGTGGTACAGTATTTGGTGCTGTGAGCCATGAAACTGCTAAGTTACGGGTTTTTGTAATTGCACAACAGGGTAAGTGATGAGAAGGATGCTCGTGGCTATCTCCAAGCATTAGCTTCCAAGATGACAGAAGAACTAGAATCATTGAGAAGTTCCAGTCTGGGGTCACGAACACTGGTAAGGAAATAGGAAACATTCAGGATGTTCTGGGCATGTCTGAGAAGCTACATTTTTGTACTTAAAAATAATTAATCCTCTGCTCTGCTTTATAGTTTTTAGCTACTGCTTGCAAATCCAACTAGGTAATCTGATCAGAATTTGATCATTACAGGGGGCAGTTGTTTCATACTAATATCTGCCATTACAGATATTAAACAATATAGAGGAGAAAAGAAACAATAACTTAAACCATCAAAGGGGAGTACAGAAATATAGCTTACCATATTACACACAATTGAATAATTGCTGTTACAATGAGACAACAGAGTAAGTTTTCATCTGTGAAAAAATGCTATATGGCTTATGCCAATAGAAACTAGGGACACACAGAGCATGTGGCTTTATTTACATGCAGAACAATGAGACCTTTGTGCCATAATTTTCCCATACAGTAGTAACATGAATTCCCCAAAATTTAATAGAAGAGCTCTCATAAAGGAGTATGGTTTCAAAGAGAAAAACACCTGCATAAGGAAAGGAAGAGTCATTTGCAGCTTGGCATGGGAGCCCACATCCCTACTAATGCAAATCACCAGTCTGCCATCCAGAATCCATCTGCTGCTGGTTTATGCACATGAGAAATTACTCACCCCTTTCAAACCTATGAATCTGAGAGAACAAGAGAAAGTTTTATTTCTGTGAGCTGACATTTGTCTGCATCATCAGGAGACTATTTTACAATATTGAGAGGTTTAATGGGAAGAAAGATTGGATCAAATGCAGTTTGCATTTTTATCTTAGCTACTGCCAGAATAAAGAACACTGTCTGTTCTTTATATTATAACTAGTTTCTACAGATCTACAGAACCTGCTCTAAGGCAGTTACTTCTCAACTTAAAAAGTGCTTCTCAATTTTCATGACTATTATTTGCAAGTTCATCTATGACTAGAGAGATATTCATTAGGTAATACCAGAAATGTAGTCCACACTGAAAAATGTCTGGAAAAGCTCAGAATGTTAGCTTTTGGGGTGGTAGGGAAGAATTGCATGGTGTATGCTGAAGTATAGCATATGTTGTATGTATGGTAGCATATGCTAGATGCATGGTAGCATATATAGTATATCCTACTTAGCAAGCATAAGACTTGCTTAGGCAAACGTTCCAGGTATCTTGGGCATCTCCAGACCCAGATTCTTTCTTCCTTTTTTATTTCTCATGGTTTTGCTGCTCTTGGTATGTTTTATGTTGGTATGGTTACATTAAATGTCATCTAACTCATCTTTGAAAGTCCATTATGTCACTGTGCAAGTTTTACACTCAGTTCTAGATTGGACAGTGAAAACTACTCATTTCCAGTGGGTTCTGTCTAACTTCTGTGCCCAGTGATCCAGCATTTTGATTTCCAGCATATTGTGCTAATGGTATAACCAATATTAAAATTACTCATTACTTCATTTTTGTATAATGAAGACTGACTATTGACTAATTTTCATGCAGCAGGTATGCTATCCATAACTGATTAAAAGAGCATTCTCTGAACCAGTGTGAAGGCTAATTTATGTCTTTGGGCATGAACAGAAATATCCTTAGACAGTTGATAATAATACTCAGTAACTTACTGCAACAGGATCCACTTTGGAAAGTGCGACGCAGTCAGAAGTTGGATATGTCAGCAAGGCTGGAATTACAGTCAGCCCTTGATGCAGAAATTCGTGCCAAACAACTAGTTCAAGAAGAGCTACGGAAAGTTAAAGATGCAAGCATATCTTTTGAAAGGTAATGAGGGTTTTGGTTCTGTTTGGGGATTAATGTGCAGAGCTAAACTGCTGATTAGAATAGCAGCAACTTCCTTAAAATGGCTCCTTGTGCCTGGGATATTGGACTCTGTCAGAAGGGTTCCATTCTACAGACAACACATTTCTTACATAGTCACATGAGAACTGTAAAAATTTCTTCGAGTAAACACTTCACTGCTATAGTAAGTTACAAATCCGGGGCATCTGAGAAAAAGAAAAGGTACAAGAGCAAATTCAAAGCAAATTCACTACCATTTCTTCAACTAACTGGAGAGTTAGACATGTTCTTGGGAATTAAGAGTCAAAGTACTACTACAATAATTTTGTTTGGCAGATACCTGCAGTGATAGCAGAATTCTTAAGTACAGTTTTAGATATCTAGTCAAGTAATGAGGTGTCTGTTCAGGGGATAAGTAAAATTAATAATCCTTTTTAAAAATCACTTAAAAAAACTCTTAATGCCCCTCAAAAAAACCCAGCATAACCCCCCAAAAATCCCAAACAAACGAAAAGGCTTTTTCTGAAAGTCTGAGATGTAGGACCAGAAATTAACAACCTTGTGTGCTGGCATTCCTGCCTTTGAGACATTTCAGATTACATTTTGATCGTATTTTTTTATTTTTAGTAAATTAAAGGAATCAGAAGCAAAAAACAGAGAACTGTTGGAAGAGGTGGAAGGTTTGAAGAAAAAATTGGAAGAAAAATACAGAACAGATTCAGGTAATTAAATTTACCATGTTCTAACAGAGTTCTAACACAACTTGTGATGTTGCCTTTTAGCTAAGCCTATTCTGCTTTTGGTTTTAGGTCTCAAACTTCCAGACTTTCAAGATTCCATTTTTGACTATTTCAACACCTCTCCTCTTGCACGTGATTTGACTTTCAGAGTGAGTTATTACATAAAATAACTACAAAATTGAGATAACTGAATTATATTTTTATAGTGTAAAAGTAACTCTTAGTCACTGTATGGCAGATTGGTATACTTGCATATTAGCCAAATAAGCGTGGCACAGAATTGGATGCCCATTAGCTGTCAGTTTGCTTGGCATTTTGTAGAGAAGCTGGCATCTCTGGCAAATATTCTCAGAAGTTCACTTTAATTATTTCCCATTCTAGCTCCTTTGGTTAGATTAATCTCAAACATTTGCTAAATGAAATATATTCAGAGGGTTTTGGAAATGCTGGCACACCCTGTTACAAATAAGGAATTAAATGCTTTGCAGTTGGAAGATGCTGATTATTACAAGAAAGTGTTCACACAGTTCAAGGAGTGCTTAAACAGATTTCTAAAATGGTTGGCTCCAGATCTTAATGGAGTGGTTAGAGGAGAAGGAGCTGGGAAAAAAATCAGAGGACTCACAGATGTTGGTATAATAAGTTTATCGTGACACACCCTGTGATCCTTAGAAAACTAATCATTCAAATCACAGCTCCAAGTAGGCGTTTCACTTTAAATGATTTGTGCATTACCCGAGGAAGCAGCTGTTAAATGCAACATTGAATCACATTTCCTTACTTCATGAACTCTTGATCCTTGAAGATTTTTCTGGGGTTTTTTAAAATTTTGTTTTGCAAAGCATAGACAGTTTAGGATAAAACCAAAGGCTTGAACTGTAACAATCTGTTTATGAAGTGGAGTTAAAGGGGCTCAGCTTAAAATCTTATCAGTCTGGTTAGATTTTCTATCTGAGATGTCTACTCTCTTTTTTATTTTTCTTTTTTATTTTTTTTTGTTTGTTTTTGAAATGCCACATTTGCTAAAAACAAAAAAGTCTATGACATGATGTGATATTTTCATACAGTTTGTGTATTTGCTGTTCCCAGTCACAAAATGGCTATGCTGCCTTTTTGGTGAAGCAGGAAGATGTACTCTGTGGGTGACAAGGAGGGAAGAGAGAGAAGCATGATATGTGCTACTTTCTCAATACTAGCTTTTATCTACTAATCTTGACATTTTAAAACATTGCTTTAAAAGTACCAGATAGATGTAAAACTGTAACATGTAAAATATCAAGTCCGTAACTAAATAAGGTTCCATTCAATGGATCATGGAATAAATGTATATTCTCTATGGAAATGCAGGTGGCATTTTCTGATGAATTACATTAAAATTGCTGACACTGTGCTTAATAACTTTTTTTTTCCACAATTACTTATAAAGATGTTTTGTATCATCTGCTTTGGGATTAATTTAGTTTGAATGAGTTTCACTTGGCCATATAAAATTTTATTTAGCTAGTCAACTAATATTCTATCTGAAGTTTTCCTGTGGGTGATAAGCGATCGTTTTTATCCCTCATATCTGTTACAACAAAGGATTCTGTTTCTTCTTCGTCTACATCTTCTCTGCTAGCCTTTTGGGAAGAAGTAAGTTTTTGCTGGTAGTTTTGTGTCCTTATTTTGTTGTGACCTGTCTTAGTAAGAATGGCCCTCTAAAACTAGATATTTTTCTTCCTTAATTTCTCCGTAACTTAATCCACTAAACCTCTTCAAGGCTTACTGTCTTATAGTTTGACTATATCTATAACTAAAGCTGAATTACACAGTATTTTGAAATTGTTCATATTACATAATGATGCAATTTGATCTTAAATGGCCCAGCCCTTCCAATTAGTTTTGAACAAAACAAAAATAGCAAGTATCTGAATAAATTTAGTGAGCTAACTGGAGAAGTCTTCCTGTCTAAACTGGCTGGGAAGTGGGTGATTCATTACTTGTTGCCTTTAGTGCTAATTACATCATTGATGTGAAGTCTAATCTCATGTTCGTTAATCACAGTTTTCATGATGTCCTGAGAGTACAGTAATACAGAATCCTACTTCCACACCCAGCTGCTTTAGCTCTGCAATTGTAGCATACTTCCCCCTTGTGCTGGCAATTAGTAGTTGCTAATTTAAGTGTGAAATTAATAGATGGCTTGTAATGGATGCTAGCTTTAAATATTAGTGAAATATAAGACACTGTGATTAATTAGACATGATTCTTTTAATGACAGAGGCCAATAATTCTTAAACAACTTTTTTAAAGATTGAGTATTACTACTTTAAGATTTTTTTCTTGTGGCAGACTTTCTGGCTTCTGTATGCTAGAAAAATCCTAGTGTAGTAAGCTGCCATGAGAAATCAGCTATTTTAGGGATGATTGCCAAGCTACTCAAACATAATTCCATACCTGCAAGCAAGAGATTAGACACAGCCTTGCTGGGAGAATACAACTGTTAGAGCATTTATGCTGTCTGCTATGAGATTTTGCATTTCAGTACTTCCAGCTTTTCCATCAGGTGTCAGGGTTTGTTTTGGGGAAGGATCTTTTCTCAGAGTGGATGTTAAATGTATGTGTACTTCATATAGAAATCAGCACCAGGTCTTGTTTCCATTTTGTTGACATGAGGAGACTTCATCAGATGTGTGGTATCTAATCTAACATGTTTGCTGTTCCTTTTGCAGACCAGCTCTATTAGTGAGCAGGAAATGCAGGGTCCCAAGTCAGAGGTTTCACCATCTACTTCAGTTGTAACTGCAGAGCAACCACAAGAAGTAAGAGACCCGTTAATTTTACCCTGAAGAGTAATTCACCAGAAAGCCTCTCTGTCTTGTTCATGATAAATACATACTGCAGCATTCATTATGAAGAAGCAGGATTGAATGCTGGATATTTGCAATGTCTCAGTGTTAATTGCACCTGCTTTGAGGACAGTTGCAAATGAAACCTTTTCGCTGGCTGTGTGTATGTTGATGTACCTCATTTTCATGTTTTCTGTATTGCTGCTTGTTTGTTAGTGTGCAGGCTTTCCTGTGAGTGCTTTAAAACACAATCTGTTTCTGTTAAATCAGAATGGCAGTGTTTATGATGATTAAATTTTTGATAATTTTCAAGAAAGGAAAAAGGAAATCGGAACAATAAGCTCTGCCGCCCCAATCTTGAAACAAATTCTTGAAGCCTTATTTTGCTCAATTACAGTTTCTTGTGATTCAGGAACCAATTCGGCTTCAGAGGATGCCTGCTGCTCCTTCCCCCACCATTCAGTCCATTTCTCTAGCTGTACCAAAGGTAGGGGGACTGTGCTAACCTTATTCTAAAGAACAAAGGAAAAAATATCATTTATAAATTAGCCCTCTGTGTTTTCTTGTCCTGTTTGGGTTTGTCATGTGTGTGTTTTTGTTTTTAATCAAATGTGGGTTTTGTTTTATTGGAGGGTATGACAAAACATGGTTTTAGTTTTGGGTTTGAGTGTCTTTTGGAGTTGGAAATAAAACTGTTACTGTTGTCTTGCAACACCTGCTACAAGATGCACTTACATAGAAGAAGCGCAGGCTTCATGATGTACACACTGATACACTGGAGGGTGGTGTAGGAAAGTCCTTGCATTACTTAAGTCCAGAAAATGAAGTTATTTTTTATCCTGAATGTATCTTTCAGCCTAAAGCTCACCAGCTCAGTATCAAGTCGTTCACAAGCCCCACTCAGTGTAGCCATTGCACCTCTCTTATGGTGGGATTGGTTCGACAAGGTTATGCCTGTGACGGTGAGTTGGTGAAACTTTTTGTACATTTTCAGCAAGCCCCTCAAAAAAGCATCCCAATGTATTTTAAGACAACCATTTATTTGGGGAGGGAATGAGAGGGATGGGTGCCACTGGATGATTTTCCTTTCTATTGCATCACAGCATATTCTTGAAGTTTATTTAGAAGAATGATGATGCATAATGAATGTGCATAATGGTTTCCTTGCATATTGTTAATTAATTCTACTACCATTAGTGCTGTTATAGTGCAAGGGAGGAGGTAGGGAAGACAGGACTGGTTTCTTTTGTTGTACTAGAGAAAAGTGCAGGAATAATCTGGTGACATTAGTCTGATTATGTGTTTTATGCTATTCTGGTCATAAACCCCATATGTTGGGAGGACTGTTTGCTCTATTATTTGGCCTGTAGCCTGTCTTGCTGTCCAGTAGTTTTATTTAAAGTGCTTTCTCTGATGCATGTATCACTATTGAATTCATGTTCAAGTATGTGGAGGTATTTTCATTTGAAAACACTTAATATATATTGATTAGACACATGAGCTTAGTTAAATAGGCCACAAATCCATGTAGTATACATACTACAGTATAAATAACTTTATTTCTGTGTCCAGCTTAGTTCTTGCTAGTGGCAGCCTCTCCACTGCTTCAGTATCACTTATAGACTGCCTCATCTACCCTTCAGGGCTTTTTTCCTGTCAGATCTTCTGGTGGCAGTTCTCCCCCAGGAAGACCTATCACTGCCAACACTTGCCCTGGGGCTGCCTTTTGTCTCCTGTTGCTGACAGTTCTGAGCTCTTGTTTTGCATCTCTTCTTGCAAGCTTGAAACTGTCTTTTTCCTTTAGTGTAGCTATTGGCTTCACTCTTCTTTTGTCTTGTGTATTTTGATTAAGCTCTGCATCGTTAGTTTTCCATTTTGCCCCATCTACAGCAGTTCTTAACTGCTACAGAAAAGAACTAAATCACATTGATATAAAAATAGAGATGACTCCAACAGACCAAAATTTCACCAAACGTTCCCCTTTCAATCACTTGCATTTCCCAGTTCCTCCTCATTCTAATCCTGGAGACTATGGATACAGCTACACTGACAAAAGACTGGAACTGATTCTATCCTGTGGATTTTCCCTATTCTGTAACTGGTGTACCTTGAAACCACAGTCCCTAATAATCATGATGCCTCCTCAAAGAGCTGAATTTATTACCTGATCTTGGGGAGCACCTACAGTACTTTGTGTGTATGACTATTTGATAACCTCTGCCCTCCTGGGAGCAGACAGGAGCTCAAAGAACAAGCCAGGCAACCTGATCTGGGCTGCCCCCTCTGATGTCTCTTCCCTCAGGCATCATGAGGAGGAGGTTTTTTGCCCTGTCTGTGGCTGTAGCAGAAGCAAGCTGTTTCCAGGTTTTTTGGAATCCTTGGAAACTTCATAATTACAGAACAAGATGTACCTAGGATATCTGCCAGATTCTCACTTCTGAGAATATGGTTAGGAGGAAACAGAGGACAGATCAGAGTGTTGTGGCCCTCTCTTCCTCCCTTCCCAAGCCTGCTGGTAGAAACAGGATAGCTGGGACAAACAAAGCAAAATCTCAGTGGAAGGATCTCACCCCTAAGCTGTGGGTCAGATGTCTTGATATAACACATTAACTCGTTCCACAGTTCTTGCAGTCTGTCTCATGTGAAATAGCATGTGTGATGAGGTTTTTCTGTGTACTGCTTCTGTGTGAAGTGCTCTGTAGACAAGACCTAGAGACGCCTGTCCCTTGCTGGTGCAGCACAAAGTGGTGCAAATGTTAAGAAAGCATGCAATGCTAGTTTGCTCCTTATTTGAACTTACTGGAACTCCCAGCAATAGGTATATATGGCTCTTCCATCATGCAGTATTTCAGTCCTTGTCCCTGGTTTCTCCTTTATTTATGCTTTATTTATGTCTATATCTTGTGTTTAATAGTTTAACCCTTTCTGGGTTTTGATCAGTCTAGTTTTACTTTGTCTTTGCAGTGTTCTTGCATATGTGGATCAAATTAAACATCTATTAGCACTACCCTATAATTTTTATTCCTTCTTTATTAATACTGTTTCTCTTCTGTGACTGGGTTAGTTAGTGCTTAACACCAGCAAGGCTGCCCAACTAATTTTCCTTGAAATGTGAACTCAGTTCCTGCCCTTTATGTATGTAATAGGCTAAAAAGAGGAAATAAAGGCACTTTGGGGAGTCTCTTACAATATGTGTGTGTTCACTCCTTCAGCATAGTGAGCTATTGCAATATTTGACTGCCAGTTTCAGTGTGATTAATTAACTTGCTGAGTGTAGACTATGTTAATCACCTGTTATGATTGCCTCATACACATATTTCACTGTGAATTTTCTCTTTTGTACTTAGTGTGTTCATTTGCATGCCATGTTTCCTGCAAGGATAGTGCACCTCAGGTCTGCCCTATACCCCCTGAACAAGCCAAAAGGCCCCTTGGAGTAGATGTGCAAAGAGGAATAGGAACAGCCTACAAAGGCTATGTCAAGGTAACAGTCTTTTCTTCTTGGACAAGAGAAGAATACTTAACCTCACTTACATCTCTACAGCTTGGAACCTCTAAGTATGTTTAAACACATTTCCTAAATAGTGCTAAAGCCTTAAGGCTTTGTGTGCCATCTATGTAACTTTTTATTTATTTTATTTAACCTTTGTTGCTTTAGATGTGGGAGAAACACTTGGTTTTACTACAAGAGCTGAAGGTCAGTAGACCAGTAGCTACAATGTTCATAAGCAGCAGGGAAAAAAAACGAATGGTTTAAGAAAGAATTTCTGTCATTTTTGATGTAAGCATAATACAAAAGTTAAACTATCCTACTACTTTGGCATTGGTGGAGTATCCAAACCTAGTATCTCTATAGAAATCTTAAGATATTTTTTAAGCTGTAACAAGGAATGGTTGAACTTAAAAGAGGAAAAATGATTGCTTGATTACTTGATATTGTTCATCCTGTTTTGAAGGACAAGTAGAATGTGCTCTAATTCCATTGATCTAAGTATAAGCTTTTCTAAATGTCCTGCTTTCTATGTCTTCTACATGTGCTTATATGTAATAAGCAATCAATTATTTACCTGCAGGTCCCAAAGCCTACAGGAGTTAAGAAGGGGTGGCAGAGGGCTTATGCAGTTGTCTGTGACTGTAAACTGTTTTTATATGATGTGCCTGAAGGAAAATCCACCCAGCCTGGAGTTGTGGCAAGTCAAGTCTTGGATCTCAGGTTTGTATTGATGCAGCAGAGTAGAAATCCTCTCTACTTTTTTCTTAACAGGAGTGTTTGTTCCTAGTATACAAGAAATTTTAAGATTTTGAGAGCTCTGGCCTAAGAAGATTCATGTATTCAGTACATAAACTTCAGCTGAGTTTAGGCTGATCAAGTTGGCTCAACAAGAAATCACTTAAGTGACTTTACAGTCACTCACACTGCAATCACCAGTATTCACAGCATTGGCATGCTTCTTCCTAGAATTCCATATGCACCTGTAAAAAGCAAGTATATATAGTTAGATTGCTTTTCCCATGCACTCTGACCTCAACATCGAGTCACAGATCATCCCATACCCAGTAAGTTCAAGAATGTTAGAAAAATTGAAGTAGTCTGCAGAAAAGCACCAACTAATTTCCACTACAATGGCTCTGACCCTGCCTTTGAACAGGAGTTTTTACTTCAAGGGGAACCATCTGAACCAGTGAACCAAATATCAGAGACTTATGTTGATCAGAGTAACCAGGGAAGTTCTTTTATTTCAATTTATGGAAATACCAAGAAAGCATACCTTTTAATGTTACAGCACCTTTGTACCTGTGTTGAATATAAAGTTCAATTCACAAGCACCTTGATTTTTATTTTTTCCAGACAGCTGTACCGTGGGGTTACACCAGTACTGCTGTGCTGTTCTCACACTCACTGGGAGCTGTCAGTGTCAGCTCTGACATGCTGGCAGCAGGAGCAGGAATGTGAAGTATTGCAAATAGCAGCATTCACATTGCTTGAAGCAACTCAGCCAGATACCATATACCAACTGTCCCATGCTTTATCTGCTTATTGTGGCTGCCCCTTTGAGGCTGTCATCTGAGGGTTCTCAGATGTTTTTAATAGATGTTAACCATCACAGCTATGAATTCTAGCATGGGCAAGTTTCAGACATTAGTGTCATCTTTGCACTAAAATTGGCAATTATGGTGATCAACTTGGTCAAATTCAGTTTAAAAAGGCTAGTGGAGACAAGCCCTCTGGGGTGGAGCACTCTAAAATGCAAAAGTTGTTCTGATGTCTGTTTATTTTACTGTAATAGAGAATAAAATCTAGCTGTTTTGAAAACCCTTATTTGAAACCCACGAACTATAATTATGTTGCCAAGAGCTTTTTATGTGATTTTTCTTTTTTTCCAAAGGCCCCTCTCTTGCTACACATTGAGGTATGAATTATTCATTTCTAATGTGTCTGCTGGGCTGGAAGAGCAATATTCTTGCTTCTAATTGTAGAATAGGTGTGGTTAGACACTAAAACTACACAAAGCCACCCCGCTTAACTTCAGGTGGACTGAGATACACGTACCAGATGCTGTAGAGACATAACTGAGGCTTGTGAGTTGTTTGGGTCAAGGATGGTTAGAGCATAACAAAGCAGTTGTGACCTCTGTGCGGTGTTAGGAGATGCAGCCTATTGAAACAGTGGTGATACCAATTAGATTTTGCTGAATATTCTGTGTATGTGCTTGTATGTGATATTCCTGTTCTCTTTTCTCACTAGAGATGAAGATTTTTGTGTGAGCTCTGTCCTAGCATCAGATGTAATACACGCAACTCGGAAAGACATCCCTTGTATATTCAGGGTATGGCTACCTATGACTCTTCCAGAAAATACCACTTAAATACCAGTATTGTGTTTTGATAATGGCAAATGCTGTCCATATCTAATGCTGATTAAGTTACGTATAAGTGTAAGAATTTACAAGGGCTGCCGATATATGTAGAAAAGCAATATGGTGCTCCTCTTATAACTAAAATGTAAAGAATGAAGTTCTCCTTCTTTAGCTGCTTCATTATATATATAGTTTGTCATTTTTTTTATCTTCCTGATTATAATTCAGTATATTTTCTCTCTTTATCCATTGGTATTACCAGATTCTGTTGGTTCTTGCTTTAGGAACCAATGCTGTAACACGATATTCTGAAACTGATGTAGTTTCCTGGATTCCATATTTAAGTATAGGAGAAGAAAAATAAAATAAAATAAAATAATTAACTGAGCTATAATATCCCCTTTAGTGTATGTTCTATATGAATGCTCTGTTTCATTTTTAACAAGAAGGAATTTATTCCTATATTTTGTGTGAATCATATTAAATCTGGAATTCTAAAATTTAGAAAAGAATACATGAGTACCCAGTATCTATAGTCCCTTACATTTGAATACAGAAACTCACTGTTTTCTGCTTCTCTGATCTTTACCCATTTAGAATCAAGTCAGGAAAACATGGAAAGCAAAGAGCTGTCAGTCAGTTGCACTCCCTATCATTTGGTCCTTCAGGATATTACTTGGGAATTGTCTTTACTACTTGTCTGCCTCTGTGTCTCTGCTTTTCTTTTTTTTTTTTTCTTTTTTTTTTTTTTTTTTTGTAAAAATATGTTCTGCAATGAATTTTCATACTTTGGTTTACTACTCCTTTACCTTAAATTTCCTCTTGTTTGTATTTTGGCTTTTGGGTTTTTTAGTTTCTATCTCCCTGCTTGCTTCTTAAATTAGCAAACATGGAATACTGCAGGAAAGGACTTCTGAGGAGAAAAAATATGCTGTGCAGAATGATGGTTCATTCATTTAAGAACAAGGGATCCATACAGTTCAGCCTGCCTGACTTCCTGCTCTAATTTCTGCCTGCAGTTTTTAACTGAAAGGGCATCTAAATAATAAAAATAATTGTTGTCAAATAACCCTGTGTAAAAATACTTGTGTGGCTTGATATACCTCCATGGTTTGATCAGATTATCCCCTACTAAAGAGATGTGATGAATTAACTGGAATTATGAATGAACATGATGTGTGACTATATCCACTTAGGTGGGGGACCAGAGAAGATGCTGAGTTAAACCTATTTTCTCAGTTCTTTGTCCTCCTTCAAAAGCAGGAATTTCTAAAACTGGAAGCCACTAAACCTGATTGGGAGAGTCTCATCTCAATTTCATTTAGTTCTAGATCTGCATCTTGCTTGTACAGAACAGTTTAAACTGTTAATTCATATCATCTGTGTAAAAATATGGTCCTTCTTTTGTATGTGTCACTGCACGTAACACATGGTGGTATTGATGGCCTACGAAAGACAGATTTTCATTTCTTCTGGATATTCTACCATCAGAAAACAATACAAGAATGCTGCCAAACACTAAAGTGTTCCCACCTCTGCCCCCCCCATGAATTCAAGAAGAGTAAGAATTTGTCTCAGATTCAAACATTTCTCCTTGGTAACTAGTTTTTAAAGCTGGATGTTAGGTCATGCTGACATTCAGACACTGCAGTCTTAAGTTCTACCATTGATACACATTTCTAATAATAGTGTAAGAGTTGTCTGTAGTGGAGTGCTCCCACAGCTTAGCAGTCCAAGTCAAGAAGCCTTGAGTTTTGTAGCAGATAATGGATTTTTGTATGATGAATAATTCAGTGTATATTATGACTAACTGCTTGGTTTTTTTTCTTGCATTTTATTATATCTAAGTTGCCTGCTTCAATAGATTGAGGAGTAATATATACTTCAAAGGGAAAATAATTGCTGGAATCTGGTTTTGTTTTGTTTTCTAAACATTATCCATTATGCCTCCATCTGTCTTTAAAATATTAATGCTTAGTTACAGTTTAGACAGGAGCAAACCTTTATGCAGGGTAGTAAGAGCTACAAGCAGTTGCGACTACTCAGTTCTTTCCCTACCTCCTTTCACCTCCACCTTTATCTTACTTTTGAACTTCTGTCTTTGACATCCTATTGTCCCAAGTTTACTTTCAGATATATTTTATCTTCAAGATGAGTGTTACTGTTTCATTCACTCTTCCAGGAATTGTGTGTGTGTGTGCTGCATTACCACAACATCCATCCTTACAATGATTGTCTTATAATGGCATGTAGGCTAAAGTCTGATATTCCATGTTGCAGCCTTCAGATTTGCACTTTTACACCTTTTGTTGCTTTTCTTCTGTTTAACTGCTGTTGCTTGAGTCTGTAGTAAGGGCTGATCCTAGCTGTTGGCCTGTTTGTGGCTGAAAGTATAGTTCTCATGATACATAAATGCTTTAGTCTCTTCATGCAGTACAAAAACCCAAAATATTAAAAATTACTGCATACATTCTTTAGGCAACAGAAGTTTCTGGATAGTTTTTCTACTTAGAACACATTCTCCTTTGAGATCTATGGGATGATTTAACTGAAAATTAAGTGAAGCCGTAGTGATTTTCTTTTAACACAGGGGCATGAGAGAATGCAGTACTTCAGTCTCAAATACTGCTTTCCTCCAGAGCTTTGAATGCAGATATGATGTGCTCTTCCCCTGGACAAATATTTGGAAAATTAGATAACAAAATCAAAATCTAGAACTGATGATAGCAATGCCTGTGGGTTTAAATCAGGCTCATAAAGCATGTGTGTCACTCTCAGTAAGTTGTGGTTGGGTGGGAGGGAGGGATCAGGGCAAACAATGGTTCAGAGCAGGAAGGAGCCTTTTAGTGCCATCCATTGATTATTGTGGCATTCCCTGCCCATATTTTAGGATTCAGAATATTTAAGCAAGGATGAATACTTCTAAGCAAAGCCACTGTGGCTTCTGCAGTGGTTGTTTTTTGGTCGATTTTTTTGAAGCACTGTGGCTGTATTAACTGTGTTGTGTATGTCCCTTAAGTACATCATTACATTGTTATGAGAAAGTGTAGTTTATATTCACAGTTCTGTGTGATAAAAACAGCTTTTATTACTCTAACTAATTTCACTGTCTCTCTCTCTTTAAAGGTGACAGCTTCTCTCTTAGGTTTGCCTTCAAAGTCTTGTTCTCTACTGATCCTGACAGAAAATGAGAATGAAAAGAGAAAGTGGGTTGGAATCCTAGAAGGGTTGCAGTCTATCCTGCTCAAAAACAGGCTGAGGAACCAGGTTGTGCATATTCCACAAGAAGCCTATGACAGTACACTGCCTCTTATTAAAGCAAGTTTAGCTGCTGCTATTGTAGGTATGTTTGTTTTAACTTTTATCAGTGTATAAAGGTTGGAACTTTTAGATGGGCTTTTATAATGAGAGCACTGACATCTTGAAATTAATTCCTCAGCTGAATTCCTTCATAGGAATTTAATAATGGGCGAAAAATGCTAATCTTGCATTCATATTCAGGTTTCTTCATCCACTTGGAGAAAATGATATTGTTGAGTTGTTCAGCAGGTTGTTTTAGCAATATGGTACTTAATATGCTTTTGACAGACTGTGTGAACTCAAGCAAAATTGATTTGCTGGTGAAAATCTGTTAGTGCAGAAATTTTTTCAGCTGTTCAAAACAAACAGCCTGTTTTGAAGATAAGACCAAGCATAGCTGAATTAATGGCCTTTTTTTCCCTCTTGGTTTAGATCGAGATAGAATAGCAATTGGTTCAGAAGAAGGACTGTATGTGATAGAGGTGACCCGTGATGGTAAGTTAGGCCATAATGCATGCAGTAATTACATACAAAATAATGAGCTCCATAACTTTTAGTGCTGCTGTAATATAGGTTGCACAACGGCCTTTCTTGTATAGTAAGTATTAAGCACTCAGTTAAATGATGAGAAGGAAAAGTGAATGTGAGATATAAGCACTAATTTGGTCATTATCATTACATTCAGATGACTGGCTGAAATTAAAGGGATGAGTTACTGGGCATATTCTGACACATTCTCACCTTAGCTGTGTTCCCACAGCAGGTATCAAAATGCTTCAGTACACAGAGCGTGCACAGCACACACAAAGTTTGTAGACTTCCCTTTAAAGCCTCCATGTTGTGTCTGTTTCTTCCAGAAATTTGACAGCCACTCACATTCTCTTGAAGACCAATGGTGTCCAAAGCAAAAGTATCTTGGGGTGTTAGTCTAGTCAGTGATTTTCTCAATTCCTTTTTCTTTGTAAATTAGTTTGTGGCTATTAGAAAGCTGGATTTTACTCATGCTAAAGCTTGCATTTCAATGTAAAATAAAGAGTGAGTATAGGTTTTTAAAGACTTACTTGACTTCCAAAATTGAATTATATCACGGATGTGGTTTTGGGTCAAAAGAAAATTCTTCTAGAATAAGACATTGCCCAATTCCAGTAGGAACTGCTTTATACATGGAGACAGCAGATATTTTGAATTCTTTTTAGGAGTAATGAATGCCATTCCTTTGAGTAAACGTCCAGTGGTCATCATTCTTTAAGTAGTTAGATATAAACATAACTTGAGATGCAAATAATTCCAGGAATTCCATTACAGATTCTTGCATAAAATAAAGCTGTAAATTCAATTTGAAAGGTCATTTCCTAAAGGAACAATTACCTGCATCACCATGTTATGTGTAAATGTGAAAATTAATTATCAGTTTTGGTTTTAAGTTAAGAGATGTTTAGCAGGAGTTTTCTGTGGCCACTTCTGTTTGTTAATAGCATTTTTATAAATCGTAATCTGTTTTTTATTTTATGGCACTTGTAATTTTTTGTGTTAATTAACTGCCAACTGTTTATAGCAAAGGTCTTTGGTTAGAATATTGCTTAATTCTTGACAAATAAGCTGGAGTTGGAGCTAGGAAGGAAACCATTTCTCTGTGGCAAAGCCAGTTATTTCATAGAGCATTTCTTCAGACATTTCATCTATTTATTCACATACACCACAACAGCACTTTGTGATTTAAACAGCTAAAGTCTTATTGCCAAGTTTAAAGTATTTGATAACTTTGACTACATTACTCAACTGTTACTGAAAAAACGCAAAGAATTTCCAATGAAGCATTCTCTTTTTTTAACTACAATTCACAAATATTTTTAATGCATTCAGCTAGCAGAAAAATGAAAGTTGCAATTTAATTTTATTGATTTATGCTTATTAAGTTTCCTAGTTTATAATTGCTCTTCTTTTGTACCCCATTAAATACTCACTACATTCTTAAAAGTTCTATAGCCAAGATCCCCAGAGAGCACACATTGTACCCAGCCCCCATAGCTGCCTCTAACCCTGCTTTAAAAGAATGCAAATAGCAAAACTCCCCATGGGTAGCCTGACTAGTCCTTGTTCTGAAAGGATTTTTCTGGTGCCTGTCTGAGCCTCTCTTCCTGCAGCCTAAGCCCATTCCTACTCATCCTTTCCATTCTTTCCCCATCACAGAGAGCATTTTTCTGCCTTTCCATATGTGTGTTTTACACCCCCTTACTGTACTGCTTTTGTACCTGGCTGAGAGATCTGCCAACAGTACAGCATTTTGTCTCCTCACTTTTCAGGATTAAATACTTTCTATTTCTTGTCTGTGTATTCTGCTAATTTGGTCTTCCTCCAAAATTTACTGAAGATGCTGATGTTTTCCTGGAGGTGGAACCCGCTCCTGAAGATGCAGCATCTTTCACTGTACAGATGGTACAGATACAATTATATAAAGGAATATCTCAGTTTATCCTACATGTTAAGAAGCATTTTCCCACAAAGTGTTGTTGAGATTTTTTTATGAATAGAGAAGATTACAGGAATGCCTTGTTTCATTGTTTGCTCTGAGAATTAATAGCAGAGAATCAAACATGTGTAATAAGTGCTCTTCCTCACCTGGTACATGTCTGTGTTTAGATTAATTTTCAGACATCACAATGGAGCACTGCAGTGTTTCTGAGCCTGGTGATTTTCCTGTTTAACTTATGGCAGCTCTTGTTTCCTCTGCAGTGATAGTCCGAGCTGCTGACTGCAAGAAGGTGTACCAGATAGAGCTTGCTCCCAAAGAAAAAATCATCATCCTCATCTGTGGTCGGAACCATCATGTCCACCTTTACCCCTGGGCCTCTCTGGATGGGTCAGAAGGGAACTTTGACATTAAGCTTGCAGAAACTAAAGGCTGCCAATTGATTACAACTGGAACACTAAAGAAGACTTCTTCTACTTGTTTGTTTGTGGCTGTCAAACGACAGGTTTTTTGCTACGAAATTCACAGAACTAAACCTTTCCACAAAAAATTCAGTGAAATTCTAGCTCCAGGAATTGTACAGTGGATGACAGTGTTCAAGGACAAGCTCTGTGTTGGCTACCAGTCTGGGTTCTCTCTGTTGACCATCCAGGGAGATGGACAATCTATAAACCTGGTAAATCCTAATGACCCCTCGCTTATCTTCCTCTCACAGCAGTCTTTTGATGCCCTTTGTGCTGTGGAGCTCAGTAATGAGGAATACCTGCTTTGCTTCAGCCATATGGGAGTTTACGTCGATTCGCAAGGTCGAAGGTCACGCATGCAGGAACTAATGTGGCCTGCAACTCCTGTTGCCTGTAGTATGTATATGTTTTTCTGTTGCCATATCCCTGTTGCTGCTTTATTTGTCAAAAAATACTCAGCATTGTATTCAGTTTTGCTTCAGTTTGTCTCTGAATATCGAGTTTAAGTTTTGATGAGTTAACAGATACATGGTTCTTCCTGGTGATAGGTTTGGACTTGGAGATCCTGGATACTGAAAGAAATGCTCTGTCTTACTACAGAACATAGAAGAATAAATAGTGGAATGCAAAATAATTTTTACAGAGAGTAGTCCTGGATGCAGGACAGTGCAAGACTACCTGTCTGTGAAATTCTATAAAGATTTTTGTTCACCTAGAGAGCAGAAATCCAGTTGCTTGTAGGGTGTCTTCTGTGTACTGTACTCAAAGTACAATGGAAAGTTGAAGAAGAAATGTAACTGCAAGTCTAAAGATTCATAAAGAAATAAGAGATAAAAAATTTCTCCTTTTGGTTTTAATTTTAGGGGGACAGTATCCAAAAATAGTATAGGTCTGTTTCAGGAGCACTGGTTATCACCTTGGTAGAATAGAGGCACATGCAGAGCATTTATCAATATTCAGTAGTCAAAGGCAGTTGATAAATCTGGTATTTCTATTTGAAGCTCAAATAGCAATTAAAATTTTTTGAATGAATGAAGAAAATAAATAGCTTTTTGTTTAAGTAGTATAGCAAGGAATTGGTGATCAGGCCAGGCCCTAATAGGAATGTGTTTAATTGTATTTGATTTGAACTGAAATTGTTTGCTTACTTTATTCTGACCTAATTCTGTACAGAAGTCTGAAGCAAAGTCCCAAGGAAACAATGTAGTGGCAAATTTACTTTAAAACATTATTAGCTACACCTAATGTTTCCTTTTCCTTAATCAGCTTTACAGTTTTTTGCATTTCAGCAAACTAAAATTGCTAGTTAATGGTTTTGTCTGTTATTATTAGAAGTGTTCTTGCTGTAAACTATTTTGTAACATTCTTGTATGTGCAGTCCTGAGTGGTGCTTCGGGCTGTTTTTGTAGAAGCAGAAACATTTTCTGCTGTCAGAGGAAACGGAATTATTTCCCTTTTCATTAGACCTGTCCTCCCTCCTCACTCCTAGTGTCTGTCAGTAGTGATGGTGGGTTTAACTATCCCACCTGGAGGTTGTAAAGTTACAGAATGGTTTGATTGGAAGGGATCTTAAAGATCACTTAGTTCCAACTCCCCTGCCATGGGCAGGGATACCTTCTGCTAAACCAATTTCCTCAAAGCTCCATCCAGCCTGACCTTGAACATTAGCCTGGATGGAGCAGCTACTTCCACATCTCCATGAGCAACTTGTACCAGTACCTCACCACCCTCACAATAAGGAATTTCTTTCTAATATCTAGTCTAAACCCATTCTCAGGTTGAAGTCATTTCTCCTGTTGTATCACTCCATGCCCTTGTAAAAAATCCCCTTCCAGCTCCCTTGTAGCCTCTTAAAGGTACTGGGAGGTGCTATGAAGTCTCCCCAGAGTCTTCTCCAGGCTGAGAACAGCCCCAGCCCTCTCAGCCAGTCTTCGTAGGAAAGACCACAAAGTGGAACTGATTCTGCTGTAGTAAAACACCATCTTGTAGAGAGGTTTTGGGCTAAAACAGAGAATTTGTGTGGGGCATTCAGTGCCCTTGCCCCAGGAGAGGGCAGGGTGAGCACTAGCCCAGCTGTAGCCCTGGCTGGCCCGTCAGGGTTGCCCCTACAGCAGCCTGGTGCTGTGCCCTGTGCTGAGCCAGCCTGGCTGTCCTAGGGCTGTGTGGCTCCCGTGCAGCCTGCTGCAAAGCCTTGGAGCCAGCTGCTCTGGAGGCTGGAGCATGGGCAGGCACTGACTCTGGGAACCACTTGAGACCTGGTCAAGCTCATCAGCTCTGACTGGCAAGTGCCAGCCTTGGCTACAGGTGGTGTTGCTGCCTGATGTTCGGTTCTCCCTCTTGTTTTGAACATCCAAGCCAACTAAGACCACATGTGATAGATGCTTGACCATAAATCACTTTTGTGTTACATTTTTATGATAGCTGTCCAAGGCATTCTTTTAATGAACTTAAAAAAATAGCACCACAACTGTACTTCAGTTCTTCTAAGAAGATTCTGTGATGTGTTTAGTGTCCTATTGGGTTATTTTCATTTTGTTCATTGAAGCATCTTCTCCCTATTAAGTCCCTTAAGTTTATAGTAACTGCTTTTTACATCAGGAGACAGTCTTTACATGAGCAGAAGCATGTTGATACAAAGCTCTAGAGATCTCTGCTTTTCATTTGACCTAAAATAAACTTGTCTGCTTGATGCCTTTTATGCTTAAAAAAAAAAAAAGTTGAAAAGAGAAAATGAGTTACGGGCTTTAAGCACTGTGACATTTTTCTGTTGACTTGATGAAAGTAACCCATACATGAATATCTAAAGGTAGAAAATTGTAAGCAAAAGAGGAAGGAAATTGAGAGCAGATCTGCATCATGAGTTCATGATCCAGCTCACAGATGGTGGCTTTCTCATCTCCTCTGTACTCAGCAGATGTGTAGTTAAGTTTGCTTCTTCTGAAGTGAAGTAGTCCATAGCAAAGCTAGCTGCTCAGTTCCTACCACCTAGCATTTGTATGCATCTGAAAACTTCAGATGCCATTTTGCTATTTCATGAAATGGCAATGTGAAGTTTAAAAAAATACTGAGAGTCAAATTTAAACATTTCCATAATTTTGGTAGTTGTCATTAGCAAATCTATTCTCACAAAAAAATCTATTTGAAACTCGGGCTTTGAACATGTGTTTTAAAATATATCTTGCACATAGTGGAAAACTTGTAACTGTTGAAATCTGTTCAAATGTTTGTCAGTTCTGCACTACTGAAATGACATTAGGGTTTTCTGTTTGTTTTCTATCAATGCAGGTTGCAATTCTTCATATGTAACAGTGTATAGCGAGTATGGTGTTGATGTGTTTGATGTTAACACTATGGAATGGGTCCAGACTATTGGCCTGCGAAGGGTAAGTAATTTTCTTTGAATATTGAACTTAATTGGGTTACTTTCAAATGAGGTGTTTCTTCAGAGTGTATGCTAGACTTGAGGTAATTCTGTCTCCTTCCTCAAAACAGATCAGACCATTAAACGTGGATGGCACACTGAACCTCCTTAACTGTGAGCCGCCAAGGTTAATATATTTCAAGAACAAGTTTTCAGGTGAGTCCTGAACAAGGGTAGAAATGTGGAACTCATTCTAACTGGTTCATTTTCACCATGTTACCTTTGCACTAGATTAAACTTCTGTTGAATGTGTCTGGGTCAGCCTGTACCTCTGTGTGTGAAATGACTTTGTGCTGTTACAGCAGGAGCTGGCCTCAGTGTACCAGAAACCTCTGACAATAGCAAGAAGCAAATGCTTCGAACCAGGAGCAAAAGAAGATTTGTATTTAAGGTTCCTGAGGAAGAGCGGTTACAGCAAAGGCGGTAAGAATTTATTTATAAAAAATATCTGAATATACATGATGACATGCAGAGACTGGGAATGCTAATAGTAAAAATCACTCTTGTTTTTTAGGGAAATGCTTAGAGACCCTGAGCTAAGGTCAAAGATGATTTCTAACCCAACAAATTTCAACCACGTGGCTCACATGGGACCAGGAGATGGAATGCAGGTCCTCATGGACCTCCCACTGGTAAAATACATTTATAAGGGAGGGATACATATGTGCATTTGTTCTTGCTCACGAAAGCTGTGAAGATGAGCTGGATGGGCTCAAGTATTATCCCTGTACTGAATTATTCTTTAAATCCTTTTGAGAAAGGTGAACCTTCCTGCTGTGCAATGCTTCTAAATCCTGTGCAAGGAAATACTGGAAGCTGATTTATGAATGAGACACTGAAAGACAGATATCATTGCCAGGAGCTTGTTAGCAGTTTTGTATATAATCAGTTTCTCCTCCTTCCTTTTTCTTGTTTGTCTTAAAACAACAGAATGAATTTCCTTTCCCCTCATCCTCTCAACATTCTGCTCTTGGTATCACCCCCAACAGGCTTTGAGCACGTCTATCACATGAGCCCTGTCTCTGCTGCAATCTCTCTCCAGAGTGACCATTCCTCACTGCAAGGCTCCCTTCTGCTTTATTCCTCTTCCTGTCCCTCCTCTGCTTCCCTAGCAAGGGTAGGAGTAGCTACAAATTGTTAGGAACTGGAATATGGTATGCTTGTGGCACTTCAATTCTAGAGCAATAACAAGGGTAAAAAACTAATGCTGTGGAGGGAACTAAAATGCATGCGACTTGCAGTGCTTTATAGCATTAATTTTATTTTGTATTTAACTAATACAGCATTTTATGAGCTATTTTAGTGTTAAATCTACAAGAGGAAGACATGATCTGTATGTACCCTCCATGCTAGAGCTGTTAGTCAGGCTTTCTCTTGTCCTTCTCAGATAGCCCAGATGTGGGTCAGGCATTTGTCATTCCAGCAGGAGGAGAAGGAAAGCAGAGCTGTTAGTGCAGTCCCTGTCCCTTCTTAGAGGGTTTGCTGGCTGACAGGTTTCAGTGGCTGCTATGGGGCTTAGTTCTTTCTCTGTCTTTCTCAGGGTTTGTGTCTGTTACTGAAAATATGTGGATGTGGTCAAGTAAGTTCAGTTTTTCTACCAACACTGGGTTGTAATAGCTTCAAAAGCACAGTAAAGTTTTCATGAGTAACAACTTCTTCTTGGATAGCTTTTGTTGCTGGCTAACAAGGTGTTTCATTTACACTGTAGAGTGTCCTACCTCCTGCCCAGGATGAAAAATCCTGTCCATCTTCAGCTAACCTGTCACGGCAGCAGCAGCAGCAGAGAAACAAAACCTACATCTCATGGCCCTCGTCAAGTAAGGCTGGGAGCAAGCTGCTCACTTCTGAGCTGTACTCTGTGATGCCAGCAGGAGCTGTAAACTGCCTTGTGTCCTTTTCTCTCTCCAGGTGGCAGCGATGTGGGAGCAGCCATGCCTTCCCGGAGCATGTCCGACCCTGACCAGGAGTTTGACAAAGAGGTAAAACAGCTTCTGTACACGGAGACCGACGATATCCTGCTGACGTAGATTGTTCTCTTTCTTTTTCCAATAAATTACATTCCCAAGGAAATACTTCCTAGAGATGTTTATGGAGATGTTTTCTTTCCATAAGTGTTTTTCCCGGCATGTAATACATGCTTGCAAGTTAGATATACCAGCACAAAAGCAAAGCTGTGAGAAGATCTCCTTATGGTGATATTTTAAGAAGTGTAATGTCTTCGATTAAGCTTTATAGGCAACGGAAATTTGACTAATTGATGAAATGTCCTCAAAGTTCCTAAAAATGTTCTCTGGGATATTAGCATAGAATAGCAAAGTAATATGACTAGTTAGATAATTTTCTGTGCTGTCTTAAGGAAGACTTTTTGTCATGTAACTTGAGAAAGAATCAAATTTCTAATACATAAAACTGCTTTTAGCAAGAATAAGAGTATGTGCCTGTAGTCACCAAATGCCCTGGCTCTACAAAACTGATGTTCCTGAATGTGGAGAAGATACATGATTTTTGTATCTGTGATTTATCATGTGTTTTCTTCTAAGCTTTGCTAAAGCACTGTCTGTGCAAGGAAAGTGTTAGAAATTATTCCTGGGAAGTAAAGTCCCTGATTAAGATATTTTTTAGTGCTTTTTGGTACCAAATGGCAGGCCCAGATAATGCTCTGAATTTTAAAGCATGTTTTAGTGAAGCCAGACTTTTGCTGGATGCCTTAGCACATGCCAAGTCCAGAGTTGTGATGGCTCCTGTGGTCTGATTTCCTTTGTAACCTTCAGTTAGCCATTAAAAGCACATAAAAGTGGGGATCTCTAAACATGAGTATTTTTGAAACAGTCTTGGTTTTCAAAGGTGGTTATGGTGGACTATGTTAGTTATTCTGCTCACCCTTCCCAAACTCCATTATAGTCCGTGCTCTAATAGTAATTGTTTGTAGGCATGACTAATGAGGGATTCAAAATGCATTTTTTACAGTGTTTTCTCTTTTTGGTAGCACTTACAATTTTTTATGACTTGCTTAACTTAAAAAAATAGTAGTTTGAAACTGGAAAGAGGGTCTAATAACACCTTTTGGCTTTATACTATTTCCCCCATGGCTTTTGACTTTATTAACTGGATCATGTTAGGATAATCTTGTTGTAGATTATCTTATTTTTGTTCAAGCCATGCAAAATCTTCTGAATAGCATTCTTGAAGGATGTTACCTTTCAATCTATTTGCTAAGTATATATTTCCCTTTCTTGAACACAACTTGCTGCAGTGGTAACAGGTTTGGTGTTTTTTTTTTTTTTTTTTTTTTTGTGCAGTATTTCATTAGCTGTGAATCTGTGCAGTGTTCAGAATTATAATACACCAAAATAGTGGGAAACTGGCCAGTCATCCTGTGGAAGTGAGACCAGCCTGTGAAGGCAAATATCCAACAAGTAATCTCATACTGGGGAAATAACTGTGGATAGTCTTGATTAGATATTGATGTAGGACATACCCACTAAGTATATTCTGTTTCCAGATCTCCAGCCAGATTCTTGGCAGCCTTCACTCATTTGTCAGGCACATCACAGGCTTGTTGCTGTTTTTTAAACAGTTCATAATGCTTGTTTCATTCCTCCTCACCAAACTGAAGATGATTTGACCATAGTTTTTATGTTTACATGGGCAGATAAAGCTACTCCTGGACTATAAAAATTGCAGGCTGATAAATTGTGAACAAATAGATGCATTCCATCAGGAAAGCTTTGCAATGGCTAAAGGAGAGGAGCCAGAGATGTAGCAATTTCCACATACTTTACCATAATTCCAGTTGTGTCAGAAGGTCACCTTTGGGACTGCACTAGAGCCTGTTGATGGTAATGGAAGTAATTGCTTGAATGTTTAACTATGGAATTAATCTAATGCACACTGCTTTGTCGATGTTGCTCACCCTCATTTTTGAGTGCCTTTGAAAGCTTTTGAGTGTAAAGAATTCACTTCAAGTAAACATAATTATTTAATGTTTCTCATTAACAGCCTGATTCAGACTCCACCAAACACTCTACTCCATCTAACAGCTCAAATCCAAGTGGTCCCCCAAGTCCCAACTCTCCTCATAGGAATCAGCTTACACTAGATGGACTGGACCAGTCGACTTGTGATGCGTAACGCCACCGCCCTCGCCATTCCACCTCCTGTCACCCACTACTCCTTGGTGTTCAACAGCAGGGCAAAGCCGTCTCAGATGCTAGTGCCAAGACTGACACAGACTCTCTAGGGTTGTACAAGAATAATTATATATCCAGATTGTAGATACAAACTATGGAAATGAAGAAAATTCTTTACTAATAGCGGTTGAGCTTTTTATGCAGAATTGTTCACTGCTCGGTTACGGTTGATTCCTTTCTGCACAGCTGTGATACAGTTTTATTGCATAGGAGCATTTAAGGCCACCAGTAAATAGTCTTATTCTTATGGTGAAAGAGAAATAGAGTTACTGATAATGTTGCTACAATATCAGGAATATTATTTTTCTATAGAATGATGTAATGTCTGATTAGCAGGAAATCCTTTTAGACAGAATTTGGACTTCTAAATAGGAAATGTGAGCAGGCCTAGTTACATCCTCAGATGAATACACTTTTCCCTTTTTCCTGTAACTGTTTTTTTCCTAAATCTTAAGGAGAATGGTAGGAAGCTGTAGGTAGTTTCCAACATCAGTAGAATCACCAGGAAGTCAAAGAAAAGCTGGTTATAGTTTTGTGGCCTTTTAATTCATTTAGCCATTACATATACAGCTGCATAACTGTATTTCTATCTTTCTACCAACTTTTTAGTCTTGTACATAGGACTACTGACAGTTATCTCTTTACCATTCCCTGCTTTTAGTCCTCATCAGTCATTAGTCAGGGCTTTTAAAATACTGCTGTGAAAAAAATTGTACTCCTCATTCCTGCCCTTCTCCTCCTGAGAAGTTGTTTCTCCTGGGTTTTTGGTGTAAGGACACACTATGCTGTTTAGCTAGCAAGCCTTCTTGTGGACACATTGCCCTCAGAGTCTGCTTGACCCGAGGGACTGTATCGCACTAAAACATCAGTCTGTTCATTGGTTACCAAAGTGGAACGTGAAGGATGTGTAACTGGGGGTGCTGCTTTCTCATTAATTGTATCCTCACCTGCATGAAGACCCCATGATTATTAATCAAGTATTGATCATGTAGAAAATGCACAACACACTCCTGTATATTTTGCAATGGCCCATGTGCGGTGATGTTTTGCGTGTATATTTAATCTCATGCTTCCATGTATTATACATTTAGTACTCAAAGATTTGTGACCATGTTTCATTAAAAGCTTGTAATTAATTCAGTGGCTGGCATATCCAGTTTGTCATTGTCACACTAGTGTGCCTTCTGTGCCAATTTTATGACAGTTGGATGTCACTTATTTAAAATTCCGTTTAAATGGGCTAATGATATACCAATGGCTAAGTTCTTTTCTGAAACACTGTATAGGACGTGCACTTATCTTTAGTTTAAACTGAGTGTTCTAGTCAACATTTAATCCTGTTACGTTAAGTGTTCGACAGTACTTGCTCTTTTTCTCAGATTCTTGATAAAGGGGCTCAGTTAGAGCTGGACACTACTGCTTTGGGGGTTTTCTGGTTTTTACTTTTTTAATGTAAGTCTAAGTCTTTGTAATTATTGAATTGTGAGAACATTTTTGAACAATTTACATGTCAATAAAACAGAAGAGGGAGGTTTTAAAGTTTATAGTCGTCTGTCTTGACATCTGAAAACAATCTACCATTGACACTTGCTTCAGTCTCATGATAAATGCCCTTTGTTCACATGGACATTTGACATAAACTGAAGGTATCTTGGAGCTCCATACCCAAGCACTGCAAGAGAGGTGCGTATTTCTGAACATGAAGGAGTATTCAGGAGCCATGGAAGTCCTTTTGGTGGAATACAGCACTGAAATTTTGTGCCCTCGGTTTGTTTTGATTTACTGGCCCTATTAATTCCTTTTTAAATGATTTATATGACTCGTTACTTACAGCTGAAGCATGGTAAGAAGGCTGCAGGGTCTATTCATGCATCTTAAGTATCATAAAACAATAAAATATATTTCACTTGTCAAAGCAGTACTCCCAAGGAAAGGCTTAGGAACATTTCAAGGATTGGTGTGTGAATGGTGCAGTCCCTCATGTAGGGGTATTTTTTTTTACAGCTCTCCTCATGCTCTGGTATTTGAGCACCATAGAGCCCACAGTGGCTAGACAGTGCCAACATCTCCTCTAGGGTGTCCTAGGTCAGCATCCCTCATCCCTTGTGGAGTGCCAGGTATTCCTGAACTGCTTCTTGTTTGTCTCGCCCTTCACAGGAAAGGCTGAGCTGGGTTTTGGACCCTGCTGATCCTTGCCTGACCAAACCTACCTGGGCAGACTGGGATGAGTTGGCTTGGGAAAGTGCACCCACACTGCCCTGGGGATGGTGATAGCTGACAGGAGATTTGAGGGCTGTGTGCTGGAAGCCTTCTCACAAGTATTCATGCTAATCAGCCTTTGACTTTTAAAAAACATTTCTCCTGCTCTTGAACTGATTTTTCTCTGCACAGTGAGGGCTTGGGATGACAACAGTCTTTAATTATGGGCATTAAATCATAGCACTCAGCAGTTCCAGGGCTTGGTTATAATTTAAGCAGGAGAACGTTTCTAGAAAAATTAATTAATTGCTCATATGAATACATTATTCTTTTTTTTTTTCCTGTTTAAGTCTGGCCAAGCAGAATTCTTTCCCAAGTGATCCACCGCAGCCCTTTGCAGTTCATCTTTCCCCCTACGGATTTTGACTAGTTACCTAAAGAGTCCTCTTGAGCCCTCAGGAAAAATGCAGAAATTCAGGTGAAATGATTCTCTGACAATGCACTTTCTTATCCCTGGAGGCTACCAGTCTATGACTGAAAGTGAGGATTTGAGCTGTGCAAGGAATGAGGGTAATTTGGTGTCTGCCTGTTTCTCTCCTCATTTCATTTTCACAGAGGTATGACATCAGGTCCTGAAGCTGGAGTGGGGTGTACCACTCACTGGAACAATTAGTCACTTCTAGCACAGATATTTTCCCCAAAAAGCTGAATATTTTGGAATACATCATAGTATCCCTTGCCACCCAAGAACTAAATTTATCTGCCACCATCTCTTTCTACAGAACAGGTGTGCTGAGGATAAACAGCTTCCCAAATAGGTACAGTCTGCTGGAGATTGGAGGGGGGGGTGTATAAAAGCTGGTTTTAACTTTGCAGGGTAAGTGCTTGACACAGTTAAGCCACAGGGAGGGCACTTCAGTGTGGAAATGCTGGAGGTGCTGCAGGCACCCTTGTTCTGCACAGTGCCAGATTGGCGTCCCTGAGAGAAAGCAGATGTGTGAAAACCTTGAGAGCTGGCACTGGCAGCCTAAAGCACTGAGAAGCAGGAAAGTGTTTGAGGGAAGAGATGACTGTGGGGACTAAACTGCACCTTGAGGTGCAGTTAGCAAAGTGTTAGTGAATGGAAGGTGTTGTATCATGACCAAAACCCTTGTCTTGCTGAGTTTAACTTATTTCAAAACAAATAGGAACATGGCATTCTTGCATGCCAGGCTACTGGAGCATCTTGTGTTCCAGTTTGCACCATCTGCTCTGGATGAAATGGCTCTGGCAGGCAGAGGGGAGGAGGACAACCCAAAAATCAGCGTTCAGCTGCCCAACCCTTGCCTTCCAATGCTGTGGCAGCAGCTCTGGCCCGCCTTCTGCCTTCTTGCACCCCTGTAAATGTGGCTCCGCTCTCAGCTTCCCCTTAACAGGGGGAGCTCATGCCACCCTCACCCAGCGCAGGGCAGCCCCTTCCTGCGGGGACAGAGCTGCTCTCCTGTCCTGGGCTCGGTGCTGGCAGGGCAGCACGTGGGGCTGGAGGGGCTCTGCTTGAGGGGAGGGGGTTCCATGGGCACAGGACCACGTCAGGAGGGAAGGCACAGTGCCAGCACGATCTCAGTGCTTGCAAGATGTCCTAAACGTGTGTTTGGGGACAGGGGGTGATGACGAGACATCAGCTGCAGGCCTGGTGTGGGATGCCCAGGAAAGCCAAACGCTGGCAAGAGCAGGTCCCAGCGGTGCCTGATGCTCAGGCCAGCGCTGCCGGCAGGGTTAGCTGAGGACAGGAGCAAAGACAGCAGGACGTGCTCAGCCAGCGGGAGCTGCAGTGCTGTGCTCCAGCCAGAGGAGGAACATGGACTAAGGAATCAGCCCCTTCCCTGTCCTTGCAGCAAATATTTTCCCTGCTCCCCAATAAGCTGCAGCACTTTTTTGTCATCTGACTGCACAGGTTCATGCAGGTTTATTGATGCTTCCTCATGGATAAAACCCTCCGATTTTTTTCAGCCTCGCCTGCTTTGCTGTTTGTTGCGCAGTCCCTGCTCCGCAGTCCCGCGAGGACGAGCAGTGCGGAGCCCTGCGTGCTGATGGCCAGGCCAGAGCGGCCGCCCCGCAGCGCCCTGGCCAGCTCCTGCACCCCGGTGAGACCAGGCGCTGCCCAAAGCCCTCCCGCCACGCTACCTCCTGCTGAAAGAGACAGAAAAAAAATTAATGCACTGAGCCAAATCTGTCCTCAGGCTCAGGGATATTTTGAGGACTCGGCCACAATCTGGGTTTGCACAACTTCTCCGAGTGGCTGTATCATGCAAAGGGAAGGCACTGTGCTGCGAGTTGGTGTCCATTAATAGTGTGCAGGTTGCTTTTTCTTTTGACACCCTAGGAAGCAACGACTCCTGAGATCTTGCCATTAACACTAATGCATTTTGAATTAGTCTGCCACAGTGGGGGACCCCTGACACTCAGGACCAGAAGCAAAACAAAGCCATCAGGTGCCCAGACCTGCGTGCACAGCCTCAGTGACATAAACCACCCATCTAATGTGCTGCTTACCAAGGATGTCTGTGAATTAAATTCCTTGTTTAGGCAGGATCCCAGGAGACACGTACCAAACGCCTTTGCTCTGCCCTGCCTGCACCATGGGCTTTGTGCGTCTGTGTGCAGCAGTCATGGATACAATCACGGATACAATCACGGATACAGCTGTTTTTCCAGCAGCTCTTGGTCCCCCGGCATCACAAACTGACTCTGGTGCTTCATTTTGTTTCTGCAGAGCTCCCCCATCCCTGCGGCACGTTCTGTACGAGCGAGCGGACGTGGCTCCTGAAGGAAAAGTACAGACTGTGCTCTGCTCGTGCACTGACAAAAATTGATCTCTGCATTAATTAAAGCCTCTATTGTAAGTGACCTCGAGGTGCTAATGCATTTTAAAAATGAAGCTTCACCAACAGCAAACTAATACACGTAGGGGTGACCAGGTAGAGATTCCTGCCATGGGGTGGTCTGCCTCCCTCTGTGTCAGTGATGTGTCCCAGGATGGTGTCTGACTCCACAAGCACATGCCTGCCCATGGTTCACCCTCAAATCCCTGTGTCACCAGACAGGACACAAAGCTGATGTCCTCAGCTGCTTGCAGGGGAGCTGCACCATCCTGACACCCTCCTGTGCAATGGTCCTGCTGCCAATGGGTTGTCTCTTCTCTCCCTCAGCCTGCAGCCACGAGACTCTCTTGCCTTTCCCCTTCTGCACGTGTTGTGGGGATGCAGCCATCAAGATCCAGTCCTCACATCACAATTCACACTCTTAATGAGTGAGGCCCAAAAATAGCCAGGGAGGGAAAAAATTCACCCTGAGATGGGGACTCCCTGGGGGTCACCCTTGAGCCCTTTCCTTGTGTGGGCAGTGCTGGTGTCATGGTCTGCTTGGTGCAGTGGCCTCCAGTGTGCACCACTGCATTGGCCCCAGAAAGAAAATTCCTCTGTGTGTGTATTGAAGGCTTGTGGGCTGGAGGAAACACAGTCACCTGCAATGAACTGATGTGAAAGGGGAAGAGAACACAAAAAGACCCCCAGGGGCAGAAAGGAGGGCTGTAGCAGGTGGAGGATGTGGCTGCTCTCACAGGCACCATGATAACACCAGGGCTGCTGAGCTGCACCGAGCCCTGGCCATGGTGGGGTCAGCAGGAGGGCTTGGGCTGGGGATCTACCTTGGGCTCGTGCCACAGGGAGTGACTGTGTGTTGTGAGGTGAGTTTTTGGGAACTGTCCCTGGGTCACTGCTCCCCACAGTGATGAACTGGTTGTAGGACCATGGGATGGTGGGGATTGGGTATTCCCCATGTCAGCTGCTGGAGGCTGATGGCTTCCTCTGCTTTTTGGCCAGTGACTGTTTCACCCAGCAACAAGTGCCTGACAGAGGCAGCAGAGACTCTGCCCAGGCAAGCTGCTTTTCATTCCAGTACTGATAGAGGAGCCCCCTCAGGAGAGGTGAAATCCCAAGGGGTGTGTGCCCTGAGCACAGGACTCCTCCAGGCTCTGCCCCATTTACAAATTCACCGCAGCACCCAGGAGCTCAGAGTGGCCTTGTTCCCTGCTTGCCTTGTGCTTTTGTCCTGCCTGTTTCCAGAGGACAGGGCTTGTCCCACCACCACATGCTGCCTTTTAACTTTTGTCAGGGCTCTGATGCACCTAATGATGAATTCCCAGCCCTTTGAGAAGGGATTATGTCTTCCAGAGACTAGAACAAAATATTATAAACTTAAAATAGCTGCTTCCTTATGGAATACGCCAACAAGCCCTACTGAATACTCAGAAGAGTGTAAATTTGCATCTATTTGCATACATATCCATAATTTCCACCTCACCCATCTGCCCTGCTCCATAAAGATGCACTGCCTGACATTGTGGGCAGATGATGGTGTTTGACACAGGCCAGCACTAACGAGGCCCCTCAGTGCCACTGTCCCAACCCTCATCAGACATGGGCTGCTGTGACTGTCCCCAGCCCTCAGTTCCTGCAGGCATCCCTCCCTGGGGACCCTGGCATCAAGCTTCCTTCCCCTTCTACCATGAGAAGACTTTCTCACCTTGAGAATAAACAGAATAAATCCCCAAAGGTCCAAGAGGGTCTCCTACCTATTAGTCCAGGCACAGAGGAAGGAGCAAGCTCCAGAAGCTTCCCTGGGGAGGGAATTGTTTAATCAGGACTGCATTGCACCAGCGCCCAGTGGGCAGGAGTGAGAGGAGGAATGGGGACCCTGAGCAGAGATCCCCATCACTGAGCATGCTGCTGGAAAGCAAAACAACCTTCCCACTAATGGGTCCAGGCCCTGAAGGCTCTGGGTCATATTCTAAAATGTGTTTGAGCACTGGATTTCTGTCATGCATCCAGGGATGCATCCTTCAACCTGCTGTGTGCCCTGGGGAAAATTCAGCACACTGCAGGCTAAAGCACTGAGAAGTATCCAACTTCTTTGGATACTGAGACCCAAATCTCAATGCTGAACTATATAAAAAGAACTGACACCTGCAAAATACAGTTTAAAACCCAGAAGTAACACCAGGGAGGCCATGTCCATGTGACTGAGTCCCAACAGTGAAGGTTTGCTATGGTTTCCTTCACTGCACAGACACTTTTATTCAGGTGGGATCTGCTTCTGGCTTAAATCCCACCAGGAGTGATGTTAAGGACTGTGAGGGGCTGTGAGGGCTGGAGAGGCAGTGATGTCCCCAAGGGAGTGGTGTCTGCCCCCAGCATGAGTCCACACCATCAGGTCTCTGTCTCGCTTGCATCGTACAGAGGGTTGAGGTAGAAAACCTGGAGATCTTTGGGTGTCTCCTCTCCAAGGTCAGCATCTGGAGGTTCCTGCAACAGCAAGGAGGAAAAACAACCAATGGGGAAGAGAAGCAAAACCCTTGGCAAAACCCACCCAGGGCTGAGTCCCTGCAGCAGCCGAGAGGCTGAGGGAGAACGGGAATGTCCCACAGACCCCTCCTGGCCCGGGGAAAGCAGGGCCCCTCTCAGGGTAACCCTAAGAGGCTTTCAAGAGTGTCACAGCACCCAGCAGCCCCTGCCCATGCCCTGAGCACCCCAGTGTCCTTGGCAGGGTGACTCACCACGCTGAACATGGGGTTGTCAAAGCCTTTGTCACTGGCTGGTGCAGGGGACACTGGGTCCTCCATCCTCTGCCAGGGCTGGTGCCGGCGCAGGGCAGGAATCCTGGGGAAGAGCTGGGCATCACCATCCACATCCCTCCCCTCCCTGCAGCTCCCCCAGCTGAAACCCAGTGTCCTTGAGATGTGGATGGGGAAAATACACACGGGGAAAATGTCAGGCTGTTATTGAAATGGTGTATTTGTACCCTTTCCCAGGGAAAGGCAGCTGAATCCAGCAGAAATCATTAGGACTGGAGATCTGGGACCTGCATTCTTGAGGGAGGAGTTTGCAGAGGACTCTAGCACAGGCTTCACTTAGGAGCAATCATTCCTTCCCTGTGGCCTAAATGAATTGCAACAGAGCTGACACCTGTTCCCACTGTAATCTCAACAAGTATTACTTTTATCATTACTTTTATCACATTATCATTTTTCCATCTTACTCACCATCACTACTTGCATTATTTTCTTCATTACTTTTATCCTAACGGTCTCAGTCCCTGAGGACTCCCCTGCACTGGGCACATGCTGCAGGTGGGCTCAGCAGCAGGTCCATGCACATCACCTCAGGAGCTCTGAGGGAAGCTGTGCCAGGCCCCTTTCAGTGGAAATAAGGGAGACCTGCAGCATGAGTGGGACAGGCCCTGGGCTCGAGGTCAGTTCTGTCTCCTGTAGCTTCACAAAATTCCCCCCTGCTGCTGCTGACAGAACTGGTTTCAAAGGCCTGTCCAGCATCCAAAGAAGCATCAGTGAAAGATAAATCATCAAGTAGCATTATGGGTCTGGGAGTTTTATTTAGAAATTAAATGAAGGCATGGGTTTACTGCTAGGAAATATAATGTCAGCACGTGTCGAGCAGCAGGGCAAGTGTTCCTGGCCAGGGCCACTGCTGCATGGTGACAAAATCCCAGTGGGAGAGGTGGGAGGGAACAAACAGCTTGACTGGTGAGCCTGTGTCACGGCAGCCCAGCACCGGGAGCTCAGCACCCCTGGCAAACACAGGTGCACTTTGCACATGCAAATTGAAGCAATTCCTGGCCCCTGGTTATCAAGTGTGTGAAGTCACCTCCACTTGCCCACAGCAGGGTAAGTGAGACAGCCCACAGTGTCTCAGCAGGCAGCCAGTACACCCTGCAAAACCCTCCACGAGAAGGTGGGTGCATGTGGGAGCAGCAGAGGTGGGTGCCCCATGGGCACTGCTAGGATGCCCTAATCACTGCCAGGCCCCATATCCAAGCTGGGAGAGAAAATGGTGATGAAGAAGAGGTATTTCTGACTACTTCCCAGCTGTGGTGTAGTCAGGTGCACCCTCCAGCCTTCCCCTGGGACCTGCACTCCATACTCTATGCTGTGTGAACAAGCAATGCATCAGAATGCAATGCACTTGCTCTTGGATGCTCTCTCTCCCTTTAATGGTTATGAAACTGTGGGACAAGTATTTTGCATTATTTTGATGCATTTCTATTGACATGCTGGCAGGTTCAGTCCTCCCCTCCCCAGCAGGGCTGCAAACTAATGGTGCCAAGGAACAGGAGATGTCACCAAGCACTATGACTAGGCTGTGCAGAGCCCCAGCCAGGCTGCAGCAGCCCTGCTCCCACCCCAGCACAATGCACCCTGCCAAAAGGCAGCTCCTCCTGCCCATGGAGGAGAATAAATCAACAGCCCAAGAGTACAGAAGTGCCTTTCAGCCACCTCACCTCCAGCAAACCATGAGGAGCAAGAACAAGTTTTAAACTGACACAGGGCAGGTTTAGATTAGATATTGGGAACAAATTCTTTACTGTGAAGGTGGTGAGGCACTGGCACAGGCTGCCCAGAGAAGCTGTGGATGCTCCATCCCTGAAAGTGTTCAAGGCCAGGGTGGCTGGGGCTCTGAGAAACCTGGTCTAGTAGAAGGTGGCTATGGCAGGGGGTTGGAACTAGATTATCTCTGAAGTCCTTGCAACCCAAACCATGTTGTGGTTCTACGAACAGCAGTGTTGGGGGTAGCAGGCTGCCAGGCCATGCCTCTCTCTGTGGGAGCTATGGGCAACAGCGTGTGCCCCTGTGTGCCAGGCTGGAAGGACAGCCTGGGCTGGCAGCTGCTCCCAAGCAGAGGCAGCCTGAATATCTGCTGCTGGCAGAAGCCCATCCTTACCTCAGCTTTCCCTTTCTGTAGAGAAAGAAGATCCCTCCAAGGAACAGGAGACTGAAGAGTAGCCCCATGACTGTCCCTGCTGTGATCCTGCTCACTGGGTGGCTCCCCACTTGCCCACTGGCAGTGCTGCCAGTGGCTACTTCCATTTTGCCACTTGAAATGCCAAGAGCTTCACCTGGGAAGAAATAGGAATGAGGATTGTACAGGGCAACTCATCCCCACACCCATGGCAGAGGGAGCCTTCAGCTGGGTCTGGTCCTGCTTGCCTGGTTGATCACCCTTCCCTGGGAACAAGGATGGGATTCACACCTGGATGGATGAACTCAATGGGGACAAGCCCCTGTGGGTCTGCCACCCACACAATGACCACCAGGTCCCCTGGCTGCGACCTGTGTGCCCATCAGCATCTGCCAACTTCCATTGGCTGCCTCCACAAGCAGCATTCTGGCTGCAGAGCAGCTCTGCAGACAGGAAAGCCCTGGCAGGCACCAAGCTGGTCATGGCCAGACATGGCATGGAAACACACAAGTATTCCAGGCTGCAGGAGGAGAATTCCCACCCGGGCAAGTGAGGTGACCCTTCCTGACCCTTCCACTCTGCTTTGCCCTGCCCTGGTGAGCCACAACTGGAGCACTGAGCCAGGCTCTTCACAGCAGCACCCAGTGACAGGGCAAGACGCAATGGGCAAATACTGAATATGGTAAATTCTACTTAAATACCTATATTTGTCTAAGTATTTATATATAAAAATCTGGTTTACTGTGAAGATGGTCAGTTGTGGAGACAGGCTGCGGAGAGATGCTGTTGAATCTCCATCCTTAGAGACATTCAAACCCTACTGGACATGTGGGCTGCTGGCAGGGAATGCAAAGTTCTGGCCAGCAGTGGGTCTGGGTGCCCCTGCAGGGGAGCTGCTGAGGAGGACAGGGGCGTTACCGTGCTGTGCTATGCTCTGCATGATGTCTGCTGCCAGCTGCTCCGCAGCGGTGCCTGCCTGCGCTCCTGCTCTGTCATCAATCAGCACGATCTGGATGAGAGGAGCGGCGCTTCGGGACACGATGCCCAGGAGGGTCTGTGCTTTGTGTACCTTGGATATGGCCATCTGCACGCCAGCGTATTTGGGCTTCCCAAAACACAAGGAGACACGTAAAGCCAGTGAGAGGGCAGGCACAAATCAGTCACATCTCCAGACAGCCACGATGAGTGCAGCTGCAAGGCCCATCTGAACCTTCATTGAGCCCCACCACAGAGCTGCCATCCCTGTCACAGCAGTGCTGTTGCATTTCCCAAAGGAGAGGCTTGTACGTCCCCTCTCTCCCAAGCTGTGACCAGCACCCAGCACACAAAGAGCCCACATGGAGGAGAGCACGCTGAGAAAGCAATTTCATGTATCACACCCATTAAAAGCTGTATTAAGACGTGTGGCTGTAAGGAGGGCAGGCAGACAGCTTTCAGCTCAGGATCAATAAAGCAATACCCTGGTATTGAACCACCCAGTGCAACACAGAGCACACCTCCTCCCCCGGCAGCCCCTGGCAAAGAGGAGGGAAGTCATGTTGTGTCTGACAAGCAGGAGCATGAAGTGATGCTTTGCAGAACACCTGAGAGCTGGCCAGTGCCAGTCACCCACCCAGTGCCTGCTTACTGGGGAATGGAAAAGCAACTCAGCATTGGCCAGAGACCAGGGAATGCCCTGCTGCAGGGTTTAACCATCCCAGCTGGGTGCACAGAGTCCCATGGGACCTAGACCTGCTCTCCTGTGTTTTCTAGAGCAGGGTTGCCAGCAAGCCCCCCTGCACCCCTCCCCACTGCAAGCCAGCAGCTCTTCCTGCCCTGAGCTGAGCAGATGGTGGGGCTGTGGTGGGGAGCAAGAGACCCAGCTCCTGCAGCAAGTGGGCACATCCAAGAGGTCACACGGGGAGCGTGGGCCCTGCAGGGTGGTGAGGAGTGAGCTGCACCCCTGGCATTGCTGGGACTGCATGCCTGCCCCAGACAGCCCCACAGCTACCAAGTCACTGGCAGATGTGACCAGTGGCTTGTGGTTTCGTTAGCCCCTCCCAGTCTGACAGGCTTAGTACCTGGCTCAGCAACTCTTGGACCAATCTGTCCTGGTACTTCTGAAGGTCAAAATCAGGAGTAAACTCCAGGTTAATGGTGGCCCCTGCAGCCAGAAAACAGACAGACATCAAACTCACCAGGCATGGGCAGAGAGCAGCCATGGCAGCACAGCTCTGACTGCCATGACAGGCACTGGGGACCCTCTGCTACCCTGTGCAACTGGTCTGGCTGGCTCAGAGAGAAACCTCCTCTGCTGGTCTTTTTGTCAGTTTGGTTTGATAAAAGCCAGCATATTCCGGAGAGAATTTTTCCCTGGAAAGTGTTCTCCCACTTAGAGCTCTAGGAAGCTCTTCATGTCCCAGGTTTTGGGGCCATGAGGCTGTGGTGCAGCAGCATTACCCTGGTTTTGGGGGGTAGGCTGAGAGGAGGGAACATTTGTGCTCCCTGCACCACTGCACTGCAGTCATGGAGACAAATATTTTCCTGAGAAAAAGTACCTGAGAAAACTCCTGAGAAAAAATCTCACCATTTGCTGAAATTTTAAATTTTCCTAAAGACTGTAAGACACTATGCTTTTAGGAGCAGGTTGGAGAAACATATGGTGCCATTTTAATGAATTTGGTATGACACACCAAGTATTGGATACCAAGTATCCAGGTACAGTTGTGCATGGAAAATTGCCCCGGCAATATTTCATGCAGATTAATGCAGGAGCACCCATTGCAGAGAGAACACTCAATCTGCATGCTTTTATTTTAACTGAAATTAAACAAGCTGGCTGTTGGGAAGCTGACATTACAGTGGAAAAGGTTGCATTTCCTCTGCGTATTTTCAGCTGCATAAACTCAGCAGAGCCCTATTAGCTTGATGAGCTGTGACATCCTGACAGGATAAACCAGAAGCAGGGATAAAGGGCTGTGACTCGAAACAGCCTCCCAAAAGCCAGGATCTCATCAGAGAAACGTATTGGGATGGTGGCACGATGGGATCTGTACATAGGACACACAGATGGGACCCCTGGCATCAGTGATACAACAAAACTTCAGCTCACAACCAGCTGCAAGCACCCCCTGCTCCCAACTTTCCCCCATGGGAAGTAGGCTGGGGCAGCTGGCATGGCAGGGAGAAGGAATAGGGCCGTGTCCCCCGTGTCCCCCACTCACCACAGACCCCACAGCAGTGGCCAAGGGGCTGCAGAGGGCTCTGGCACGCTGGCTCTGGGCACTGCCTCCCTGATGCCCTGAGCAGTGCTGCGCAGATGCGGGGGCCATCCTGAAGGAGAGCAGGGCAGTGTCAGTCCCTCACCCCACACACTGCACCGGAGCCCCCAAAATGGGAAAGGGGAGACTCACCGGGGTGTTCCCACAGGCACAGCCAGACTTATCAGGACAGCCAGTGCCGGTCACCTGGAGAGTGCCATTGCCATGAAACTGCAGTGGGGCAGAGGGGCCCCCCAGGTACCCAGCCCAGGATGATGGGGTGTTCAGCTCCTGTGCAGGGAAGAGCAGCAAAGGTGAATATCCCAGGACAGGTACCAGTGCTGGCCCCAGGCACCCAGCCATGCTGCTGGGATACCTGGAGTCACATCTGATGGCCATCCCTGGGAAGCCCCACTGCAGGCAGTGATGCAGCAGGAAAACCCTGCCAATACACCCATTCTATCTTTTCCCCTGGACCAACAGAAACCTCTCTAAAACCAAAAACAATGACAATGAGATGGCTGGGTCTTTTCTTCTCTTGCTTTCCATCTTTATGGTGGCTCAGAGAATTCAAGTAACCAGCTTTCCACTACTGGGAGGAAGGGGGCTGGGGCTGAGCTGTTTTCCTTCTGTCTGGGAAGAATTTCTATGTGCTTGGCATTAGCAAAGGCTGAGCTGGACTGACCAGCCTCATCCTGCCAAGTCACCGGTGATTCCCTCACCCACTCTCTTCCACAGGAAGTGTCTCCATGCTCTGGCACAACAGCAGATTTCTCAGGCCCTGGGGTGAAAATAGTCATCACAAAGCACAGAGTAGGCTGGCTACAAAGGGATAGAGAAGCTCATAAGGTCAGATCTGAGGGAATATGTTGTGATCATAAAAAGCACCTTCTCCTTCCATTTCATTGCTCAGCAGCAGCGCCTGCCCTGAGGGACAGCCAGCAGTGGCCCCTCGGGGGGATGATGTGCTGTGGGGTAGTCTGAAGTATCAGGAGGACCAGCATCACTCTGAGCACCCAAGAGCATCCACCTCTGCATCCCTGGGGCTATGTGAGCCTGGAGTGAGTTCCACTGGGGCACTGCCTTGTTCAGACTCGCCTGCACCCGCCTGGGCACTGACTGAGTCTATTACTCAAAAAGCAGCTACCTAGCGCCTGGCCCCGAAATGGCAGATCCCAGCCAGCGCAGCAGCAGAAATAATAAATAACTTATGAAACGCCTGCCGCATCTCCCACTCCTGGAAGGAGCCTGTGTTTACTGCTGCAGCTCCTGTGATCTTCTGCTCTCTGACCAGAAGGGACCCGGCTCGTGGGGAGCCTGATTCCCAGGCTGTGGCACAGCAGGCTGCCAGCACTTCTATAATTATCCCTCCAATCAATTAAAGAGCAGTGCAGAAGCAAAGCTGGGACATGATCACTGGGCCACAGGCCATGTTAAGGTCGGGTGCAGGAGGGAGGTGTCCCCAGAGGGTCCCTGAGCAGCACGGCTGCAGACACGTGCCTGGGAAAGGAGCGACCCCTGGGAGCCAGAGAAGCTGTCCTTTGCTGATGGTTTGATCCATGGTTTGGCCCTTCTTTAAACATTCATGGTGAGACAGCCTGCACCCCCACACTGCAGGGAGGGAGCCGATAACAAAGTGGTTGATGCAAAAAGCCATCGAGGCCATCCTCAGCAGCAGCAGCAGCTCACGCAGCTGCAGCCCCATGGGTGTGCCCCATCTGCTGCCCAGCGCTGCTCCCCGCTTGGGCTGTGCTGAGAAGGTGCCCAGCCAGTTTCTCTTCCTCCCCACCTCACCTGGCCCATGACGGAGATGCTGCGGAGGTGAATCACGGGCTGCGATGAGTCGGTGTTTACCCGGAAGGAGGTTTCGGGCTGGAAGATAACATCATCGTAGCGGCACGGGACGCGCTCCTCGTCCACGGAGAACAGGGGCCCGCTCGGCCTGGGCTCCCCGCTGGGGAGAACGTCCTGCCACAGCGTGGGGTCGAACCACGCGCGGTGCTCGGCGTCAGCAAACCTCGCTGTTCCGCCTGGAAAAGGCACAGAAAAGGCTGAGCACGACCAAACCCAAATCCAAAGCCCCAGCAGATGCATCTGGGTTGGTAAATCCAGGAGTTGCCTGGCCTGAAGTGAAGGATCTCACCCTGTGGGCAGGGAGCCGAGGGCTGGCCCTGGCATCACCCTCAAAGACACCCACTGCAGGCATTTCCCAGAGCTTGGCAAAGCTTCCCAGGACTCAGGGCTGGGGTCAGCCCAAATCCCACATCTGGGATTTCCCCATTTTGCAAAACACATCCTTCTGGCTAACGAGAAAAACATCTGCCTGAATGCTGAGTAACAGTTAAACCTGATAAAAATGCGTATGATAATTCATGTCCCAGTTTTCCAGCAGCCTGGCAGGTCTGCATAAATGTGACCAGCCCTATTTCCTGAAGCAGGTAACCCTAAAGCCAGTGCTCAATTTAACTATCGATTATTTAACCATTAACCATTTCCCTGCTGGTTAGTCTTATCATGCTGTGCCCTGATGCCTTCTCTCCCTTCCCAGCAGCTGAACCTTTACTAATTCAGCCAGCATGCAGGTACTTAGTGACTGAATTATTTGCATTCATTTTAAAATCATGCTTTAGAGAAGTCCATTTGTGAAAGTTGTCCCAGAAATGCCAGCTGATTTCAGGAGAGCACTGCATGGTAAGCAGGAAAAGCCCACTGCCAAGCATGGGTGCCAGACATCCCTGCTGGGGGGCAAACAAGCCCCAAAACAATAAAAATTATAGGGATGAAGGACTTCAGAGTGGCTTCAGAGAGTCTTAAGATACAATCCTTCCTCTGGGGAGACTGACCTTTTCTCTCTTTTTGCTCTTTTTTTTTTCATTCAGAGTGTAGGCACAGGTGCTCTGTTTGAATGCTTCCTTCTCTGTAGAGGAACTAAAAAGTTACTTGCCACAGAAAGCATGGGGTAGTTCTTAAGCACCCAAAATACACCTCCCTAGAAAACAGCTTTCAGATAAAAGCCAGCACCAATGACACAAAGCTGCTGTCTCAGCCATGGGCTGGGGGAGGGGAGGATGAGTGTGTGGGGCCAAAGGCCAGCATGTTGTGATGACCATGGCTTGGTTCACCAGTGTGTAACTCCTAACTGGTTTTCTTTAGAAACACCCTGGCAGAGAAAATAAGGGCTTTGATGTGGCTACGTGCTTAATAGGCAGGGGAAAATACAAATAATATTTGCCTCTCTACTACAACTTCAAAGCTTCCCTACTATAATTACCTTTTAAGAAGACAGGTGATCTAGGAGGAAAAAATTATCTTATGTGAGGGAGGTCATCAAAGAAAAGGTAAGTATTGAAGAGGAGTGATTCACTTTGCTCTGAGGGAGGACCTTTCTAGAGGTATTTGGGCTGAATTAACATGATTCATCACAGGCTGATGGGGTGCCTGGTTTGGGTACTAAATACCTGAGTCACAGCCTGGATCCCAGCTGCCATCAAAAGCTGTGAAGGCTGCACCAGCTGCCAGCAGGAATTCTCCGTTCAGGGGCAGGTACTAGATGAAGGATGCAGAGTGTTACTGTCCTGCTGCCCACCACCCAGGCTTGTCACCAAATAATACTGCTAATTGTCAGGCTGCCTATTACACTCAGTCTCTGAGGCACTTCACAGTGATCAGGAGCTACCCTTGCCATGCCCCATGTACATGGGGAGAGGCAGTGTGATGTTGTCTTCCACAACACAGAAAAACATTCAGAGAAGCAAGAACAGGAAAAAGCAAAATAGCACTTTGACAGTTGCTTCCTCCTCTTGTACACACTCGCAGCAGCTCAGGAATTGATTTACACATGGTTGCTACACCAAGGAAAACCCAACCTTACTCTGCAAGTGCCAGATGCACCCTCACTTAATGGGTTCCCAGCTCCAGGGGCTGTGCTTGCCCCACAGAATATAAATCAGGGCCCAGGCTATGCTTGGTACAGTGTCAGGTAGTGAATTTGCACTGAGCACAAGGAAGGGAAACACACAGTGGCATTTGGAGCAGCTTGCCATAGCCAGACTCTCTTCTTTTGGGTAGGACATCACCAGCTGGTAGTCAGAGTCACAGTACTGACCTGGCTTCAGCTGCAGGGCCCACCCATTGACAAACCTCAACAGGCACATCTCTGGCATGGGAACCTTTCCAGCAAGAAACAGTGGCCACCTGGGCCACCAGCCAGCACTGCTAACTCTGGGACAGGGTCTGACAAATGATTGATTCAGGCAAATTATCCACAGCAAAAAGATTATTCAGCCCAGCCCATCTTATTTTACATTTAGAAATTGCAGAGGCAAAGTAATGGTTTTTTCCAATATTTTAGAGTCAGTGATGCTTAAGGCACCCTTCTCTAACTTGGTCTATCCAGTGTTTTAGCATCACTCCCAACAGTAGCTGAAAGCCTTCCAGGACTGAGTTCTGCCAATGTACAGGGTCCTGTGCTCAAGCAGAAAAAGTTAAATGGGATTTTAAGGTTTCATCTACTTAACTGGTCATTAAACATGTATGTAGGTTAGAGAAAGCAAGACTTATGACTGACTGCTGCATGGTGGCCATGATAGCTCTCTGTCCCTGGCCAGTCTTGCTTGAGGATACTCAGTCCCACTCAGAGGCCACCATGGGGAAGAGAGGGGGGAGGTGGACAAGGCAAAAAGCCCATCACCCCCAAACTGTAGGTAGGCACCTGTTAGGAAGTTTAGTGCCTTGCTGGTGTCACACTTTGAAGGCCTTAGCCCTGGTGCCCTCTTGGTTCAGGAACCATAAGAAGCCATGATAGAGAGCAGAGGGTGGCTGTCACCAAGAAGAGTCCCACGGCGCTCTTCTGCACCATCTGCTTTGGACCCAGCAATGTCATACGTTGGGCTGGACAAGAGGGGATGACACTGGGAATAACTGAGGTTGGGGCAACGTGCCCCAAGGGCGTGGAGTCTCCCCCCAGCCAGGAAGAAGCCTTTGCCTATGGACACTGCTCTATCAGACCACAAGCTGTGTCCTGCCATCAGGGTCTCTGAATTTCTATCACTTTTGAGTAGAGGAAATTTGTCCAATACTGAAGCACTGAAAAAGGCTGAAAGGCTGAAAGGCTTTTGTATCCTGCCAGGATAAAAAAAAATGATGAAAAAACCATCAACACATGTCTGTTTTGAGGCTCGGGACTTGGCCTGACTTCAGCCGGGTGAGGGCAATGCTACCAGCTTCAACCACAAAATGCTGTTCTTCACTTCAAGTGCCCTGGCTTGTTTTTGGGTGAGCTCAGACAGGAGTGGGCAATGGGACATTTTGGAGCAGTCAGCTACTGCCCATGCTCAGGGCAGTGCCAGCAGCACTGCCAGCCCAGTCTCTTCTTCCAGACTGGCTGGGCTGCTGGAGCCCCTGGGTGGTTGCCCAGTTTGCAGGCTGGGCCCCTGTGCTGGCTGTGTGCTGCGGGGCAGGCAGGAAGGGTGGCCAGCTGGCTGTGGGGCCATCTGAGCTGCTCAGCATGGGGCTTTGGAGAGGATGCAGCAGATCCTTGCACCAGCACAGGGCACCAGCTCTTCACAGCAGTCAGCTCTGGGCACTCAGACCCAAAGCTGCAGGGATATTTGTGGGAAAGAAGGAAAATCATCCAGCAGCTGCTGGTGAGGGGGATGGTTACACAGCAGGGCCATGATTGGTCTCTGCTTGCTTTCCCAGGCTGCTGAAGTCAGCATTTGTGAGTGTTGTGGCTGGGTCGACACCACTGTGTTGGGAAGTCCCTGCTCTCCTCCCTGCCTGCCTGACAGCTCTCTTCCCTGTAGTTCCCACTTTGGCTATGGCCATGGGTCAGAGCTTCCCAAACACCCTGTGATGACCATGCAGGACATAAGAAGCTTTTGCGTCCAAGGGCATTGTTCATTCAGACCTTCACAAACTAACTAGGGGAGAAGGAAAACATGTCAGGGTTCACGCGGTGGGGCTGAGTTCAGTATGGTAAGAGAGGAGATGAGCTACAAGAGGGTAACTTGCTCAGTTAGGGATGCACACAGAGATGCACAACACTGCTTCCATGACCAACCAAGGTGGTGCATCCTGCCTGTGCTTGGGAGGGTAAGCAGGCCTGGATGGGCCAGCAGGACACAGCACCAGCTCTACTCAAGAGGAGAGCTGGGAGAAATGCCTCATGCCAAATCTGCCTCATACCTGCAGAGCCTGTGCTCTGGAGACATTGGCCTGTGAGCTCTCTGGACAAGATGCAGCTTCTACAGCCACAACAGGAGATCCTCCTCCACTGCTGAGGCCAATATCTCAGGCTAGGGGGCTTTCCAGACAAAGCTGCTCATGTGGGTGTCAGTGTGGCAGGGAAATGAGAGTGAGCACACACCATGTCCCTTCATACCCTGGGATTAACCCAAACACTGCAAGCACCAGCCCTGTAATTAAGATGCAACACAACATGATGCAAGAGTCACCTCATCTCCACAGACATGAAGTTCAGAAAGAGCTCTGTACTTCTGCTTTGCCACAGGAATTTCTGGGGCTGGGCCCTGCAGCTATAGCTCCCTGCCTACTGAGGCAGCTGTGCTGCACATCCACCACCAGCTCTGCCTGAGATTCTTACCACTGGGCAGCATTTCAGGAGTGTCTTCATCATCCAGTGGATCTTTGTAAATAATTTGCCCTTTCTTTTTTCCTACCATAAGTTAAGTATCTCAGCTCACTGCAGAGGACTCTGGTTGGGCAGTGGTTTCCTACCTTTGGGAGTTTAGTATGGAAATTGCATACAGGTTGGGCCACTTTCCAAGTACATTTTGAACTGAGCAATGACAGGTACCAGTGGACCAAAGCCAAAATGCTGGCTATTTCATCTGCTTTCCCTTCCTCCTGCCAACCTGTACTCCAGGGCCATTAATACAGCAAATGCTTAGAGTCCAATTAGTCATTTTCCATCCCTGATAGAGGTAAATCACTTATCTCCTCGGTTATCATTATCAAGTGCAATGACAACTGAAACACAGGCACAATTTTTCTTACCACAGTCAGGGAAAAAAAAAAAAAAAGACCCCATGTGGCTCTTGGACCAGACCAGCCCCAGCATTGCACTACCAGAAGGAATCTGCTCCCTCAATGCATAAGTGAAAAAGAAAATAATCTCCAAAATGTGAAATAAAAAATAGCAAAGTCCTGAGAGATGGCTTTCTAGTCAGGTGGCCTCTAATTGTAACCAGCCTCTGGCACATCCTTGAGTCACAAGCATCAGGCTGAGATGACCGACAGGAGCACTATGATCAGACCAGGAAAAATGCAACACTTGTGCTTTAACCTGGGTGAAGAGCACTTGTGACTGCAGCCAGGTCTTCCCCCAGTCTTGCTTTTATTTGCAGCATCAATACATTTTAATTCCTTGCTTGGATGAGATGGTGCCACTATCCCCATCACTCAACACTAAGACTGCCTGGGCACACTGAGCTCCATAGTGCTGCAGCAGCAGGCAGGTCAGCAGCCATCAGCCCTGGGTACATCCCCTCTCCTGGCACCCAGCCCAGGAGCAGCTCTGGCCCTGGTGCTGATAGCCCTCCACCGAAAAACATCACTGGGATAGGATGCAGGTGGGCTATGGCTCCAACATAGACTGTTGTAACCCATCACAAGCAATAATGCACAAGGGAAATTATTTCCATTTCGTCTTTCCCAGTGCAGCCCTGCTGGGGCAGTGGCACCCGCAGACAGCAGCAGGCAGCCAGGGCAGCAGGCAAGTGGGCCCTGCCCATTCTGCACACAGGTGGGAACAGCAGGGATTTTCCCAGTGCCTGCTGGGGCTGGGGGTCTCAGCGCAGCTGGTGGTGGTGCCTGGGTGATAACTGACACCCCCAAAAGGCACAGGGCCAGGATCACCACAGGTGAATCCCTCTGATAACTCTGGAGCATTGCCAAGGGCTTGCTTGCAGCAGCATTTCTTGGGTTCATTACTGAGGCTTAATTTATTCACCTTCTGATCCAGGTGAAGCTTTCACCTGCACCCTCAGGACAGTGTCCTTCCCCTCAGCCACACATGCCACCCCACATCTCCAGTTTGCTGCCAGAGCCAGCCTGTTCCTGCCACAGCCCTCGATCCCACAGTGACTAGTCCAGGTCCCTGGCAAGGCAGGATGACCTCCTGTCATCCAAGACCTCTGTGTCAGCTGAGGAGGGTCACCTGCTGCTGGACCTTGCTGCTCCCTGCCCAGACACGTGGTCCCAAGAGGAATGGGGCTTTCCCTTCCCAAGGAAACCAGGCCAGAACTGCAGCCTGTATCCCCATGAAGCCCATGCTCATGCAGGCTGGGCACAGAAGCTGGTGTTGCTGTCCATCAGCCCCACCAGCTGTGTGGGGGATGCCCACAGCCCTGCTCTGATCCCAGCAATAGCTCACCCCTCTGCTTCTGACCCAGAGCAGGCAGAAGTACAGGCACAGGAGAGGTGTGCCAGGGGATATCATCATTTCAGCGTCATCCCCTGCAAGCTAACGAGGTGCTTGGCTGCCCTCCCTCCCCTCCTGGCCGGCAGCAGCAGCACAGCCGCGCTGTCATTGATGCCAGGGCTGGCTCCCCTACTGTCTGCTCATCACATTTTAGGTTTTGTTTCAGCACACGGGCTCCCTACAGCACCTGCCCAACCTGGCCTTGCCACCACATCCCCTGGCACAGGGGTGGTCTGACACAACAGGTTCTCAACACATCATGGTCCTCCCCATCCCTACAGAGAAGCCACAGCTCCTGGCCATGCCACACAGGTGCTGCCCAGAACAGCCCCTGCCAAACCTCCCCAGTGAAAGCCATGGGAGGGTAAAAAGCAAATGACAGACCCAAAAAGCCCATTAACTTGATTGCAGATGCCCAGTACAGACTTCTAGCCGAACAGGTCCCAACAACGTACAGAAATCAGGTGTCACAGTGACAAGGGAAGCCTCTTGGATAGCTGAAGACACTGAGCTCTGGATGCAGAAGACACCGAGAGGCTTAAAGCCATTTGCCAAATCTATTTCAGATTAGTTAAGCTCCTTTCCCTGAACTTTCCTCTACAGACAAGGTCAGAGAAAGCCAGGAAGAGGCTTGAGGTGCAGGCAGAGGGGCCATGCCCAGCAGTGAAGGGATGGCAGACGGTCCATGGAGCAGCTTCCCAGCCAGACAGGCTCCAGCATCCGCTAAAGCCCAGGATGCTGGCAAGCTGCTCTGCTCATCACAGACTTTAGTAACTCCTGCTGCTGGAAACCAGCCTGAAATGAACAAATAGACTTGGGAAGATGAGTGTAAATGGCTGGTTTACCAAACTCCTTTCCTGCACGCACCTTCATTGTACACGCTGACACAGAAAAGACTGCAGGATTCCATCTTGGAATTATGTGCTGGCACACACACCTCTGAAATTTTTTATCTTCATTTTAGGGGAAGGAAAAATAATCCCTTTTCTGGTTGTCTCATTACCCCACTGTCTGGGAAGAGGTGGGGGAGGGAGCACCAGTGGCTGGGACTAGCGCGAACTGTGGCAATTCATTAGAGCCGGTGCCCCTGGAGAGCAATTGGCATTTCAAGATCAATCTCTGCCAGGAACCGAGCGGGAGCATCCTGCAGCAAAGCCGAGTACATTCTGCTCTTGCAATTAGGCAGCTAAAAATATAAGGCTGGGGGAGGTGTCTCTGGTCAGACCCCAGTGCCACTCCAAACCCTTGCCCAGCCTTGCAGCATCCCGTGGGGCAGGCAGGGAGGGGGTACGGACAGATGCGGCCCCACAGCAGAGCTCGGGGATGGGGCAGACCTGGAAAGGTGATGTCAGGGCTGCTGAGTAACCCCAGCCAGTGTCCTGACCCTGGGGTCAAGCAAGACTGCTCTGCCCATGTGAATAAACCTGACTCCTGCCACCCTGAAAATAGAAGCAGCAGCATCCATCCGTGGCCCACACATCAGTGCTGGCTGGCTCAGGCACAAACTGCACAAGGGCTGGTGTTACTGGGGCAAACACCAGGCTCACTGCTGCAGCCATGCCCTGGCCTGGCTCCCTTTGGAAGCACAGACACAGCCAGAGGGTCCACTCCCGCTCAGGAGTCTTTCTCCCCCATCAGGAGACAAACAAAGCCAAAGTCTGCCCTGCCCTGGAGGACCCATGCCAGGCATCATCATCTCCATTTCCATCTTTTCTGCACATTTAGTCTCAGGCACCTCCAAAAGCTGGGTAAATACTGATCTGCATCTTTAGGCAGCTAAACACCATAGAAAATCCAACCTAATCACAACGGTTGTGCATCAAAGCCACTTATGCTTTAAGCTGGATTTGGATTTAATGTGTGACTGAGTTAGGGATCCATTTGAAACTTCAAATAACTGCTGAACTGGGTGCTCAGTGGGTGAGCTCTGCGCAGAGAGGCGGGCTCTGTGCCCCAACAGCCTCCTCCCAAGAAGGCATCTCCCTGCACATGGCTGGTGCCCACACAGGATGGATGGGCAGGGGAGCTGGAGAGCCCACCATACAGAAGTGAACTTTCACTTACATGTCTGGGAGAGGAGCGATGGTGACACATGAGGACCACCAGACACTCTGCTCTGCTGGGGAGTTGGGATGGGAGATCTCACGCTGTCCCTTCACTACCAGCACCAAGCATCCTCCCCTATACTTGCCACAGCAGGCACTTATCTTCATGAAAATTACTGAGAGTCTAATCCTTCCTCAGCCATGAATTTCCTTCCATGGTACTACAGCAAACAACATTCTGCTTTTTTTTTATTTTTGGCCAAAGGCTGTATAGCATCTCCATGGTGACTCTAAAGCTTAATGTATTCTTGCTGATTTAAGTGATTAATGCTCCAGCGCTCGTGGCTGGCAGCCAAACAGGTGCAGCCCAGCCTCCCTGCAAAAATCTTCATGACCAATTCATTTCCTAACCAGCTGGTTGCCAAATTTCATGCCATTTGTATGAGTAGCAGCCTAGTTCAGGTGGTGGGTTTCATTCCTTTTTCATGCCTAACCTTGGCAGTCCCTGTATCATCTGGTGACAGTAGAGCATGGCAGTGAACAGGAGGGAAGTGCCTGAGCTGAAATGAAAAAGAAATATTAACCACTTCACTAAGAGTCATGCTGGGACAGTTCACAGGGAATGGCTGGGGCAGTGATGCACACAAGGAAGGTGTGAGCTGCGGTACAGGTTAAAGGGCAGGGTTGGCTGCTCACTGCAGTGCAGCTCAGTGCAGGAGGGGAATGGTGCCCTCACAGCCCATGTTCATTCCCTCGCAGAACCCCCTGGCAGTCCTCCCCATCCGCACAGCAGTGGGACCACAAAATTCACTGTAAACCTGGAGCCTGTGCAGCTGCCTGCCAGCAGCAGGGGCTCAGAGAAACCCCAAGGCAGCAGAGGGTCCCCAGGGCTCCTGCCAGCACTCTGGATCCTTTGACAGGGATGACACAGGGGTCACTGGGGCACCCTGACCCATCCCTCAGGCACAACAGGAGCCACCCACCCGAGCAGGGGGCAGGGCCATGGATGCTGGTTTGTGCAGTGGATCTCTCTCCCCTCAGGCTGCTCAGCTCTGCTCTCCAGCTTGGCTGCAGGAGGCTCAGCCATAATGACTGACGCTGCTCTGCAATTATGCACTTTGCAGGCCTCTGATGAAAGTACTTTAGAAATATTATACATTCATCTGTAAGTAAAATAAAATCTACTGGAGTGGTATTTTGCTCTTTTCTTCTCTGGGTAAATTCCACATCATTTATTACATTAGATTTGTACGTATTTCCCCAGTACATTCTTTCTTTCAAAAATTCATATTTAAAATGCCATATAAATAAAGTATCTTTTCCAAATATTTGTAGAGGGATTAAATGTGGCACATGGCGTTATTAAAGCATCAAAAGTATTAGTGGCATAGACAGCCTCAACAAATTACACCACATAAATTTCAAGGGCTTCTTCAAATTTAATGGCCAATAAAAGAGCAAAGCTGCCCTAAAAGTGAGAGAGGAACCTTGTCCACAAGCTCATCAGGTCTAGAGGATGAGGTTTTCCAAACAGGACCCATCCCATCTCTTCCTGTCTCAGCACTGAGAAAGGCTCACTTGTGACCCATCCCCCACTGGCAGGTTGGGACAATGGGCTTGCTTTTCCCTTTAATTCCTCCCTGTTAAATTTTACCCTCCAAGCCACTGAGACTGTGAGCCCATGTTTCCATGGCTGCCTGTCAGCTTGCTCTAGGGCAGAGTTCCTCATGTGGGGCAAAACCAGGTTGCTCATAAACCCCCTCTGAGTTGAGCTGCCCCAATCTTATATCACTCAACACACACATTTCAGCAGGGTGCCATGCCCATCCTGCCACAGCTAGACTGATAATACCACAGAAAAATATAAAACCCAATGACACTTGAAAGAAAATTTCTCAAGCAACATTTTGGGATTTCCCAGAACAGTTTGTTTTCATTTCAAGCTATTTTGATGTCAGCTTCACTTAGCCTCTGCCCAGGGCTAGTGCCTGCTCTGTCAGCAGTGCTGTGGGTTGGTGCTCCTTGGCCAACTATTGCTAAGATGCCCATCAAATGGAGGGGGTTTTATCTCTCCTTTGAGGAGAAAAAAATCAATTTCTTTCAAATTAAATTGGATTTTGCTGTACTTTCTCTCATCTCTCCTAAATAAAAAGCAAAACAAACAAACAAACAAAAAATCAAACCAAAAGCAACCAACCAAAATAACCAGAAATGGGCTTTTTGCTTCCATGATAAAAAGAAACCCAGGCTGCTGTAGGACTCCTGTTCCTTGCCCTAGCTGAGGTATCCTTGGTCTGCCTGGACCACGGAGGAAAGTGCCAAAGTCCATGGAATGAATATAAACTGACAGAGGCCAGTAGGACATTAGATATTAGGAAGAAATTCTTTACTGTGAGGGTGATGAGACACTGGCACAAGTTGCCCAGAGAAGCTGTGGATGCCCCATCCCTGGAAGCATTCAGGGCCAGGATGGACGGGACTTTGAGCAACCTGGGCTGGTGGAAGGTGTCCCTGTCCATGACAGGGGGTTGGGACTGATGACCTTTAAGGTCCCTCCCAAGCCAGATCATTTCATGATTCTGTGGAGAGGGGAAGAGGGGAATGTGCCACCAGGCAGAGCTCCAGGGCTGGCCCTGCCCTCGCCCACCCTCATACACCTCTGCCCACCATGCCTTACCATGTCTGTCAGTGCGTGGGCAGACCTGACGAACACTGAGACAACCTGCAAGAAAAGCAAGAATAAAGTGTGCTTTGGCCTGTCAAGTAAAGGGACTTTTCCAATGCCTGACAGTGTTTTGTGAAAACAAAAATAAAATAAATTTAAAATGTCTATACCTTGTCCTTCTCAAAGTGAACCACATCCCTGGCACAGGGGACTCTGCCTTTATCCCAGTTGGAGGCGGTTTCGAAATTGGTGTTGGGGATCCACTGCTTGTACACGGCAGCGGAGGCAGCTGGGAGGGAACACAAAAACCAGTTTAACTCAGTCCATGAGAGGCACTGGGAGCCAGCTCTACGATGTGCTTTAGGATGGCTCGGCATTCATAGGTCAGATTTGGGGATTTTCTACCCAAGAGCAGCTCCTCCATTGTCCCAGCTGAGCAGTCATGGCCCTTCTCTACACAGGGTTTTTTTTTTTTTTTGGCTGGGTGATGGTTTTAGCCACCCAGACAGGAAGAGAAGCAAGGGACAACCAGCAGGCAGACAGAAGGCAGGGAAGTGTCCTGCAGGCAAAGAGTAAGAATAACATACACCTGGTAGTTAAACAATCTTTGCAGGGGGTTTAGTTGTCACTCAGACTAATTAAACAAGGCAAGATTCCTCAGCCTTCGTTTTCCAGCAGGTACAGAGTGGGCATGCAGAGCTGTGATACCACTAAGACAGGGCAAGAGAAGAAAGGGCATTTACCATAGGACATGTAGCACAAGTACAGGCTGGTTTCATGTGTTTGGAGCTGGAGAGGGAGGATTCAATGGTGTACTTCAGCCTGAGGCATAAACATGTTGGGAAACAGGGTTCTTCCCCTTGGGGTTTCCTGGGATAGTGGCAGTCCTGTCCTTGCACTCAGGGATGAGCCTGCTGGCCAGGGACAGGACACGGCAGAGGGGGTTTTCACTCTGACCTCTCTGTTGGACAAGCACAGCAGAGCAGCCTCCCAACCTGACATTGCCCAGGCTTGGCTGGGGGGTGCATATTCAGCTGAAGATGAATCAATCTCCAGAAGCCTGAATTAAATAGCTTCAGGCAAGTGAGTATGAGACAGAGAAAATTACAAAAAAAAAAAAAAAAAAAAAAAATAGCCCTACTTTTGTGCTTTTAATGGATCATCTTTTCCGTAGGAGAAAGACCCACAGAATTACAAACCATGTAGACAGCCCGTGGTGGCAGGACTGGGGCACTGGAGAGGTCACGGCGGCCAGCCGGGGTCGGGAGGGGCTCGGAATGACCGCGGCTGAGAGATGCGCTGCACAAAGCCTGGGCGCGGCTCCTCAAACCATGGGGTGCCGTGTGGCTGCAGAGGCTCTGCCAGCACACTGCGATCACCCTGAGGTGTAACTTGCGCTGTTTCGCTCTGCCAGGGGCTCTGCCGAGACTGCTGGCTGCAGTAGCCATCTCCAGATGAAGAGGAAAGGATGTATTTTTAACCAGAATGGACGTCCTGGAGGCCAGGTAGAGTCGCGGAGGGCTGCGGGTGCCTGAGGGACCCCTGAGGCAGAGCGAACACCCCTCTGAAACCCTCCGAGAGGGGCAAAACATCACCGGCGGTGAGAGCCGCAGCCAAGCAGCTGCTCGCAGCGTTGTGGTCATAAACACCTTCCTGGCTCAGAAAAGGAGCAGGAAAAGAGCTTAAGAAGGAAAAAAAAAAAAAAAAAAAAAGTTCCGTCCTTGCTGCGGTTCCCTCGTGTCCCCGGGGAACGGAGAGGTGGGAGCTCAGCCGAGAGCCCCATCGCACAGAGCCTCACGTCCCGCGGGCCGAGCGAGCTCCCAGCCGGGCCCGCCCTGGACACGGCTCCGCCGGTCGGAGGCTAATCGCTGTGTCCCATGCATTCCTGCACCCTCCCCAGCCCTGGAATTATCCCTGTGCTATTTCCCTGTCTCCCGGGAAGCGCAGTCCTTGAAACATCAAAGCTACATGCATATTCAACAGGGAGCGTGTCCCGCAGCGCAGCGCTTCTGACTGCACATGAGAGGCTGAGCGGGCTCCGCAGGGCTGTGCCAGCCTCGGTCCCCGCCTGTCTTCCCCGTGTCCGGCTGGAAATGCCTTCTCCCGATTGCCTGTGCGTGACAGAGCCCGCAGCTCCGCTCCGATCCAGGCTGCCGGGAGCACACGCGGGACGCGGAGCTCGCCCCGCCGTCACCCCGCTCGCCACGCCGGCGGGCCCGGGCGGACTCACCGAGGAGCTGCAGGATGCCCAGGCGGGCCCGGGCGGACTCACCGAGGAGCTGCAGGATGCCCAGGCGGGCCCGGGCGGACTCACCGAGGAGCTGCAGGATGCCCAGCGGGAAGAGCAGGCGCTCCATTTGGCGGCCGGCTGCCTTCCCTCGGCCCCGCGATCCTGCCCGGCCGGACCTTGCACCTTCCCGGGCACGTGACGGGCCTCGGAGGCCGCAGGGAGCGGGAGTTCACCACAGAGGGAAGCAGGTTTAAACCTCAGCGCAGCCTCAGCCTTGCGCTGTTCCAGAAGCTGGTTCGTGCTCAGCTCCTTTCCCAATCTCCCTCTTTCCTTGGCATTAGATCCCGTTGGGAATCTAAGAGAGCCACCGAGGAGGGAGCTGTGGAGGCAAGAGTGGGGATCCCCCAACTTGGCTCACCAGGCCTGGCCCCCACGATCCCCTCACCCACCCAGGTCCAGCTGAAGAGTGTTGGGATGAACACTCTGCGTGCACATCCCACACCACTCTCCCTGCTGAACAGCAGCTACCTCGTAATTACTAATAATAGCCTCCGTGTATTTTCAATTAGCTCTCTTGGAAGGGAACGGCTCCCAGCCACGACTGGTAATTGTACTTTGGCCACCAGCTGATTTGATCATTAGCTGGCAGTGCCAGCACAGCTCTGCGATGCTCCTGTCGTGGCTGCTGGCAGTGGCACCGGTGCATGGGGATGCAGCAGGAGGGGGATTGCACCATCCCTGTCGTCTGCTGCAGCATGGAGCAGTGCCGCATGCCGGTCCAGGCTCGGGTCTTTACCAGGGGTGTGTTAGGAGCAGAGAAAGGTGGGGGGAGAGCACTGATGGTGGCAGAGGCTGATGCCAAGGAGAAAGCCATGAAGCTCAGCTGCCCTTCAGCTGATCCTCGTACCAGCAGGGCAAGGGCAGAAGATTGGTAAATGCAGGGGTTTACTAGAGGCCAGAAAGAGACTGGAGGAGTTCTTGGAAGGGTCATCCAGTGGATGGGACACAGACCACAAGAAGCTCACCTGACATCAGCAAGGATTTAGGAGTGCAGGAGTGGGAAGCAAACCATCCCCATCCCAGCATTCATACTCCCACTGCTTCCTGGCTTCCAACTTGGCAGACTGAGGTGCCAGGAGAGAAAGCTCCTTAGAGCTGCAGCTCTAAGCTTGAGCATCAGCCAAAACACAGTCAGCACTTTCTACCCAGGGAGCTCAATGCTGAGAGATGTCCTCGAGGTGAAAGGTTGCTGCACTCTAATTACCACTCACAAATCTTTCCTAGGGGACTTGCAGGGTGAATGCTGGCTGCAGTGAGATGTCCTGTATTTTAATAGAGGGGGGGAAATTATAAATCATGGATACTTGGCAATATGAGCTTAGAGAAAGGACTGCAGTGTGCAGAGGGCCAGTGCACGCTTGTCTGTGGCCTCAGCATCCTGCAGCACAGCCAGGATGGGAGCAACTGCTCATAGGACCCTGTGCAGAGAGCAGTGCCACAACCCCTGAAACACAGTGTGCTATGTTCCACACCCTTAGTTTTACTTTCTGTACTCTGCAGCTGCTGCTTCTCCGTGCTGCTTGTGCCACCAAAGCTGATACTTGATTTTAAATGAGCTGGAACTCATCTGGCAAGCAGGCAGAGGTCAAAAATCCCTAATCTGCCTGTGAAACCCTGCTCAAGGATGGACAGTCCCTGCTCCAGTATTAGGGTAGGACAGGGCAGGGTAGAGGAATGACAGAAATTCTAGCAAGTTATTACTGGGGCTCGGTGCTCACTCCAGCATCGCTGAATAACCCGGTTAGAATAACCCGCCCTCACTGCAGGTCTCTCCCCCTGGCTGGAGCACACTCCTCTTTATCCTAGCTTTTATTGTTGCTATTGCCCCAAGATGCTGTTGTGCCTCAGGATGAGACGGGCACAATGGAAGGCTGTACAGGAGCAAGGTTTGGGTCAGGTGGTTACAGGGAGAGTGAAACAAAGTTGAAAGGAAGGAGAAATCAGTCCCCAGAAATTAAAGCAGCTGCCCCAGTGCAGAGATCAGCACATTTTATTCCTTGCTGCCTGCCCATCCTTCTGTTCCCCTGTGCTGGCTGCCCACAATGCCCCTGGGGGGACAAGAACATCACCACTACAGAGGGGAAACAAGCACTCAGTGGATGCTTGACCTTCCCAGTATTGAGTTATAAACGGGCATCAAAGCCAAAAACACAGTTCCCCTTAACCAGCCAGGAAAGCCACCTCCTAAATCCCTTCAGGGACATCCAGGACCTCTCAGAATTTCCCTGTTGTACAACTGCATCTCTCCTCACTGCTTAAAAGGAAATATCCTGCAACACAAGGGACTTTGCCCAGTATGAGCACTCAGATACAGCACTTTGCATCTGGAAAGGGAGCTCAGGGCTGAGCACAAAGCAATGATGGTGTGGGCACCAGGCCCCAAGGTGGATGATTGCCCCCCACAAGCACACACTTCCTGCACCTTCCAAACAGCCAAGCAGTAATGGCACCGTCCCCAGAAAGTCATTAAGTGCATGGCAAAATTACTCTGTGATAATTGTGTTACATGCCATGGCTCCAAACAGAGAGAGGGGAGAAGGCAGAAGTGTGCCAAAAACTGGCTCCCAAACCCCAAGTGCTGAAGCCACCCCCTGTGGGAGCTGGGCTGTACCCTGGCACAGAATGTTTGCCAGTCTCTTTGGCACAGTGCAGCATTGCTGAAGGTTTAAACATGAAGCTAAGCTTAAATAAATGAGGAGAAATGGCCTGGAGGTGACAGCCCCTCTAGCTGTTTTCTGTCTCATGGCTGCCCTTAAAGCAGGCAGCCCCTAGCATCAACCAGAGAAAATCCCCATGAGAGATTTCCTTTAATTTAAGAAAAAGATAGTCTCGGGTGGAACAGCACCATCTATACTGTGAGAACCAATCTCTGATGGCAGAGGAGCTGTGTGTGCTGCTGGGACAGGCACAGCCTCATTTCAGGGCTGGTCAGGAGCTGAAGCTGAATGTACAGCCAGTCTGTGGAGTGAAACCCCTCTTTGGAGCTTCATGCCAATTCAGCAAGAGGTGCTTACAGGCCTCCAGCAGCCACAGAGTCACCTTAACCTTAGGGCAGCAAGGCAGGAGAAGTCACTGGAGAGGATCACATTTGATCTCAGAGCTACCTGGAAGGCACACCCCAACACACTTCTTAATTGTAGTGTGAAGCAGGGGAACAGGAGCTTCCTGTTAGGGGTGTCTGCAAGGAGCAGCTATGGAGTGAGATCTGTGTGCATTTAGGAGCAGGTTTCCTTCTCAGCCCTGAGCCCAGGCCAAACTGCACACTGGAACCAGCCCACTCCATCCAACCACATGCATGGCTAGCATTTCTTTTTATCCTGGGAAAACCAAGCATCTTTCACCAGCCATCACTACCTACCCCAGGGACACCTGCTAAAGAGGCCACAGCTGGGGACAGGCTCACACCTCACCCATGTTCCTGCAGGCTAATGGCACAGGATATGCTGAGGCAGATGCCACTTCTACCTGCCAGGCAGAAATACTGGGTAGAAATCCAAGTAATCTCTGCAAAGCTTCTGCATTGGCACAGAGCAGCCATTGAGTGTCCACAGCAGTGTCTGGAGCTCCCACCTCCACTCACGCAGCTGTGCTGCCAAAACACAGCTGCAACCAAACCAGCTGTGCCCAAACATTGCTTAACCCAAGGTGCAGCCTGCAGGGTGGAAGTCAGTTGAGACCTGAGGTCTCTTCTGTGTTTGCCAGCCCAGGCAGTGGGAATTCAGTCCCTGGCTTGGGCCATTCCCCATTCTTCTGATCCTACAGAACACACCAGAGCATGCGCTGAGGTCCAGCGTTCACTGCCAAAGACCCACTTGAAGGAGTGAGAGATCTGAGTGGGCTCAGCTTCCCCAGGTGTCACATTTGTCAAGGGGGGTAGGGAAGATACTTGGGTTTTCACCTGTTTTGGCCAAACAACAAGCCAGACACATGACTCGACAGGAACAGCCTCCAGAGCTCAATCCAGGCGTGCAGGAAGGAACCACACAACTGACTCACGAAATAACTGGCTTTGGGGAAGGTGGGGGGAAATAATCTATTTCACCACTTGCTTTGATCACTGGCTATTTCCCTATTCCTTAGACAATTCCAGGACTTGGTCACATCAAAGCAAACAGGGAGCAGGATACACAGGACTGAACATTTTGAAAACCTCTAACTTCTTACTGGACAGCAAGCAAACCCAAGGTGTTGAAACTCTAGAAATCTTCCCAAAAGCTTTAAAAAAACCTCCTACAGTTCTTCCAAAGGATGGCCCTAGCAGCAGGTCCAGGCTCTGGCAGTGTTCCTGCCATCCAGGACCCTCTGCAGCCCAGGAGCTCCTCACACTGCTCTCCCTGGCTGCTTGGTGCTTCCAGAGCTGGCACTCTGCTCCTATCACCTTAAGTACCTGATGGCCCACTGGGGGAAAGCACCTCACGAAGCTGACAGTCACCTTCTGGGACCTGGCATGAAGGAGAAACCTTTCATAAAGCTTCACTGGAGCCAGGAAGGGCACCACGTGTCATTTCAATTACGATTCCTTACTGGGGGTGAAGGAGCAGGGAGGTGAGGATAGAATTAGTATTTGCCTTCACGTTTAAAGCAATTTGTTTCCTCTCTGCTTATCCTGCTGCTCTGTAATGATGGAAGTGTCACATCTGAGCAGCATCAAGCTCCCCGATTTGGGAGGAGGAGACTCCTCTGCAGAGGACTCTACTGGAAGGTAACTCACTTCATTAAGACAAGGGAACTCACCACCCCTTAATGCTCCACAGCAGAGATACGAAGAGCTTTAGGCATTGCAGCCTCAGGTGCCAAGGCTGGGAGTGCGAGTGGAAAGGCTGATGAGCAGGACAGAGAGGCTGGAGCACCCGGAGTCACACCCAGTGGCTGCTCTCAGCAGCGAAGGAACATCCACCTCAGCACATCGGGCACAAGGTGAGGACGGCACTTCTCAGCCACCCTCCCCTTTCACCTGCCTGCATTTGCCATTTCTCTGGCATTCCCATTTTATCGAGAGAAGGCACTCGGCTGCCCAGCACTTTCAGAGTGCCTGTTCCAAACACCGGGAGGGGCTGGCCAGGTCGTTCTCACATTCCAGGCCAGCAAAGCGGCGGCTTTTGCCAAGACACTGCGGTCTTGTGTCTCAGCACAGGCAGGACGTTCCCGCATTGCTAAACCCAGTACTGCCCCTGCAGCAATGGGAATGAAGGGAAACTGCAATTTCAGTAAGAGAGGGGTGGGAGGGACGACAGGGAAGAAACAACAGTGTGGTGCTCAGTAGAAGTTTCATGCTTTATACAAAACCCCAGGGGATCAGGGTTTTCATCCCCAGGTTGAATCTGAAACGTGGTGGAAATACTATTGCTCCACACATTCCAGAACTGCCCGGTGTTTTACAGACTGCATCATGTTCTGTGACTTCGAGCACACACCTGGCATGAGGTTGTCAGCTGAGAAGAGTCACTAATGACACAAAAGAAAAAATAAGAAATCTACATCTTTAAACATTTAAGCTATGCTTCAGCTCTCCCACACCTCTTTGGGAAAGCAGTGTACCACAAATGCATGAAAAGCCATTCCATTTATTTCTACTCTATTTGTACAAGGGCTCTCAACTCTGATGTCAGGATGAACACCATTGCCTGGTTTATTCCAGCAGAGTTAGCACATGGAAAATAGGACTCTGACAGAAGTTATTGGAAGTTACCTGTGCAGAGGATGGGAAATGCCACAGTAAAGCTCTATTGGGTGTGTGAACACAAAGCACAGAACAGCCATTCGATGGGCTCACAGAGGAACAAGGATGCACTCTGGCCATCTGCAAGTCAACAGCAGTCATTCAAATTCAACGCACCAGGTTTTTTTAAAAAATATGATTTCCTACTTATTTATTTTTCCTTTAATAACACAGTTTAGCATTTCAGAGTTCAGCATTCTACACTCTTACACACTGTCCTTGTTTATTAGCATTTAAACACAAAAAGACATAGCAAGACCTCCAAACACAAATAAATACAAAAACACAATATACAGTAAACTGAAATACAACATATAATAATGCTATTGGGAAATTAAGACATGTTGCTATTTCCTTTTTTTTATTATTATTTTAACAACATGGTTATTGCTGAGCAATAAATTATACATTTTAAAATTGTTTTTCCCCCTAAAAGAAAAGGACAAGATCCACTGGTTACCAGATCACTTGCACTGTATCCTTACAGCTATTGATAATTAAGACAGGCAGAATATACACGATCAAATGAGGCTGGCCTTCTTTGGTCTTTGTTTTTGATCATAAAACTGAACACAAGTGTACCGTTCACTGAAGAGTATGAGATTAAAGAAATGGATACACAAGTTTCAAACACATTAATTTGTACATTATTCTCAATCACGGATATCTTTTCCATAGATAGTTCTCACAGAATTTCTTGGAAACAAATGTCAGCTTTAGTTTTCCCGATTAATATGTTGTTCCATGCATCTTAAAGGTTATCCTACTTGTCTAAGAGAAATGGACCTACATTTAGCCCATCATCTCCTAATGGGGTATTTTTCACAGCTCTCTAGTCACCACTAATTCATTGGAGTTTTATACCTTGTAGAAAAAATCCTGAACTTCCCCTTTTTTTCTCTATAAAACTGAAAAAAAAAAAAGTATTAATTGAACAACAGCTACAAGAAAACAAAAAAGGTGGATTACACGATGCTTCAGCAACGATGGAAGCTTGTACCTTCCCATTCCACAAGTACAGATTACACAACTCTCTGCCAGTGATGCAGGTCATAGTTGGAAGATGTGTCCTTTCAGGTGCGAGCTATATTCAAATACAAAGCTCGGAACACTATGCAAGAAAATGACCTTTACGAATGATAATGCTGGTTTATCTCAGTAACCCTTAGACAGAGTCAAATTTTATCACTACGCATCACACTGCCAGCAATGGAGCGTGTGAACACCGGCATTGCTAAGAAGTTAAAAAGTCCTTGCAGAACTGGCAACCAAATTAAAAGCTTAGTTCCAAAGGACCAAAAACACAAACACCACATAGAGACAACAAACCCTTCCCTGAATGGGTAGGTTAGTAAGCCACAGAGTCGGGATCCAGATTCGAATTTCACATCAAGTCTGGGATGTTTGAATCCAGGGTTTTGGTTCGGGTGCTTCTCTGTGAAATTCAGAACTTATTTGAACCCTAAGGAACTAATCCTAACTTGGAGGGGAAATAATGAAAAAACACAGCCTAGTATCTACATTGACATCATGAAATGGAAGACAGAAGCTGCAGTCTTGACCATATATTCGAAGAGAAACAGGAATAGTCAGATCCCTTATAAATTGTATAACTTTACTCTTCTGTATCTTAAGAGGATGTCCCCTGAATCAGCAGTCCAAAGTTTTCCACAACATTCCTATCTGGTGCTTCTCTGCAAAGGCCTGGATTAAGAGCCAAGAAAGAACAATCAAGCCCTCCAGATTTTGGTTTACAGAAGAAGGGAGAAGCCTGGATTAAGAGCCAAGAAAGAACAATCAAGCCCTCCAGATTTTGGTTTACAGAAGAAGGGAGAAAGCCCCACAAGAAAGAAATGGTCAGTCACACTGACTGGTAGAACAAAGATGAACCCACTTCACTGTACAATGGTATTCTTCCTCCTCAGTTAAGAGGAGCATCAAACAAGACTGGTTTTGGACGATTCTGAACAGACAGAGCAGGACACAGGTTTGCTGCTGTTACTGACACTAACATGCTGTGCCGGCCTTCACTCTCCACACATCTGAGCCACCACGCGTGTACAACCCCAAATCACGACAGCTCGTATGTTTAATTCTAGCCCTTACTGTCCTGATGTGGGTCTTCAGAGTATGTCAACTTATTTTCCAGTTCCTTTAAGGGACAAAGGTATTAAAAGAGTAAAACTTTGTGATTCAGAGATAACACAAGGGAACCGGAACCTCTCATTCAGTCCCAGCTCCACGAGATTCCTTTTGTGACTCTGGACAAATCACTTCACATCTCATCCTTGATTTCCTTGTTCCAAAAAAGATAAATAGCACTTGCTATACACTGTACACAGTATTAGAAACTCAGATTAAACTGCCAAACCAATCATTTTTATTGCAGTAGCTTTGACTTCTAGGTCAACCAGAATATCAAGGTATTGACTCAACAGGACAGGAATTCCAGGGAAGAAGTCCAGATGCTTTTTATCATTTTTTGTTCTAAATTAGAGGAAATAATTTGCCATCAAAAAGTTGCCCATCACTATAGTTGTTTAAAATACAGGAATCTCCAAATTTTCAGAGCATGAGGAAGAACTTGTGTCCTAAATTACAATTCAGAATCTTCAGAAAAGCTAGACAAAGTGTTTGCTACATACAGGTCTTCAAACCTGAAAGATATGAATCAAAGTTTGCCCTTAGCCAAGATCCTCCTTTAGCAGCAACAAGTTACATTTGCACCAATTGATCAAGTATAACTTGGAGGAAAGGGTTTTGTTTCATCACTTCTACATAAAGAAAAGACTTTGCATATTTATGTGCATGCATGTCTGTGTGTACATGTATGTATCTACACACATACAAGTAATTTACAGAGCAAAATCTAATAGATTAGAATTACCCAACCCAAGAATTTCCCCCCTCACCTATCTGTATATTTGCATAGTTAAATCATATCAAAGGCATCAATGCAGGCAACTTTCCTTGTCACTCCCTACACACTTCTCTGTCTTGGACCAAAGAGCACCAGTGTTTTAAAAACTGAACAAAATATCAACAGATACCCTGCACTGTTGGTGAAATGCCTATCCCACGAGATGGAATACAACTACAAATAGGTGGTAGCTTTTAAACTCCAGCTCAGCAAGCCATAATCATGGTAAGCTGAGGAAACAGAAGCGATACAACATTCATGGGCTAACATTCATGGGCTCAACACTTAAATCCCAGCTAACACAAATCTCTATTACCTTTGCATTTGAGAAATTCACCAGGCACAGAAACAGGCACATATCTTCATCTTTCCTTTTCCAAGTAGAAAACACAAGAAAAAGAAATAAACTGCATTTCTTTTTTTTTTTCCCCATGTTTTTAAAAATCTAGCGTGTTTTTTCCATCAAAAGTATGCCACCCACCATTCCCTTTTCCTATTGCACATTCTCTTTGTGAAGAACAACATTTACAGTACAAGGCTGAAATCAACATTGCATATTGTAAGTCAGCAGTTGAAGGTGTACCGTGTAGACAGTAACTGAAACAAGACCCCAATTAATTAGTTTAGAGAAGCAATGCAGACATGGTCATGCATCATAATTGCAGGTTGGTCTTTAAACACCCAAACAGTTTCCTGTCTAGGATTCAAGACTTTCTAGGTAATAGGTGCACTCACTCTGTGCTGAAGAGTGCACACAAAGGGCAACATCCAGATTGTCACACACTGGAATCTCCCTAGAGGAAGCTGGAAACGGAAGAGGTTTGTACACAACTTGGAGCGTCACCGTGAAGAAAGAACACCAGCAAGAGACTTCAGCTGTGTGCTGCTAAGAATTACTACTAAGGAGAGGACAATGTGGTTTCACTGAATAAACTCTGTTCAAAGTAATCCAAATACTCTGGGAGCCCCTTGCAACAGTGGCACCCCGCAGGAGTTTGCCAGGATTCAAGAATATACATTACATGGGGGCAGGGTGTTGTCCCATGAATCACTTTAAACAGACAGTCCCTAGAAAACTTTGGATATCTCAGTCAGGAACAAAGAGAAAAAGGATAAAGGGCATTTCAGCGATGAAACAGTTAAATAACTTAAAAGTGTTGAGTAAAGCACCAGGTATCTTTTCCTTTCAACTTAGAGAATATACAGTGGCCTTGTTTTCACAAAATGCTACATACTCCTTGCTGGAAAGCAGAGGAAACTGATTTCTATGTACACAGTAAGAACTCTACAGAGATGGCCTGTGAGTTCTGCGGAGAAAGGGGTGTTACAGTCAAGGCTTCAGGTATTCCACAGCAGGCGGTGTCTACATTTGTGTAGCAAGATCCTGGATTTCACAGTACGCAGGGTTGGCAAACTGGAAATTCTCTGGCAGCTTCATGTAGTTTTAAAAAATAAGTGCAGTAGGCCTCTGTTTTATTAACTGTGATAAAAAGCACATATGCAAAAATATTTTTATATCGATAGCACATTACTGCATTATAAAAGCTGCCCAAGTGAAGCTGAAGATTCTGGCAGCTGGTGCTTTTGGCACTTGGGAGATGTGGAAAGCAGCATAGAGATCTGTGAAATACAACAGTGACTGATGTTTCTGCTACAGTGATCGGCATTTAGAGAGTTAGCAGTGTTCATATTTAAACTTCTCTGTGAAGTTTCTGAGTCAATATCCCACCAAGACGAGATATTCAGATCTCTTAAAGCTACTAGTTTAGGCTGTGTGCAGACTCAGGAAGACTTCCCTATTGGTTTACACATTCACATGTTTCAAAGTCCTCTTTCAATCACCAAGGCTGGAAATGGTTTTTTTCCTCCTCTTTTAAAAAGCTTGGATTTAGAAGCGCAATTCTGTCACAGAAGTTGGAAACTGTAGTCACAAATCTGCAGAATATGCCGGGCCCTGCTTATACTCAAAATCTCCTCCAAGTCCCAGATTGAAACAGGATATAAACTGTTTTGAGATGGCCAAACAATTTCATTTAATTTTACAAGACATGCATTAGCAATGGGAGGAGAGTCCTTTGGACATTTCCACTTGGGAATCCTGTTTTCAGTAAAATTCTGTGATGCACAAACACAAAAGCTTAGCTGCCTACATTCACAATTATTAAAATGACACAAGTTGAGCGAACCTTCGCCCTAAAGCGTAAGTGATGGGTTTACTTATGCAGCCTGCATAAAACTGCAAGTGCCATACAATGATATCTAGAGATATAGATGCAGGTATATCTATAGATATTTATCTCTTGTGCAGAACATCCTCCTTCCGTGCTAGAAATTAAATGCTAGCACGTGCCTCCATATTTGAGCTTGCACCTGTTGACAGCCACGTACCATAGAGGGAGTACAGTACCCAGACAATGGAAGGCAAGGAAAGGAAGACAAGTTGCTGCTGACGGTCAGGACAGTCAGCAGCAGGCAGTATTCTAGCAGGTGCCTGGAAAACCCATGAAGACCACTTAGCATGCATTGTACATCCATAAATACTTCTTGCAGGCACTGTGTGTGAAGGCACAGCCAAAAAAGACAACGGCAAAGACAAGCTGAAATACAAAGGCATGAATTCAACTGCACCTTAGACAAAAATTGTGACTATGCCTCAAAAAAGCAGAAAACTGATACAGCCTGACATTAAAGGCTGAGATGCAACAGTTTTTTTTCAAGCCCACAAAGGCTGAAAACACAGTGGTGCAAGCCCGCTCTGCTTAGGCAGGAGTTTAAAGAGCACCACAGTCAGGCTGTGTCTCTGGACTTGCGTGTCACAGGCTATTAAATAGAAGCAGATGAACACAGCAGGTTGCAATCAGCATGTTTCAGGGCTAGCAAATGCTTTTCACTACAGTTGAGGCTGTTACAAGAAAGAAGCCCATGCATTCCCCATTAGGATGCTTGTCTGCTATGAGAAGCTGCCACGAGCATCCATATTCACAGCCCCAGAGCTCTCAGATGGATTAGTTTCAAGTGATGCCACCTTACAGCCACAGGCATTAGAGGAAAAATGTCACCTGCCTTCACAGTGGCCATGGAGACTGTCTAGTCCAAGCTCCATAGGAGCACTGAGCATAATGTTTTGGCACCTTAATAGGATGGATTCCACCATGGCCAAGTCATAGAAGTTGCAGAAGCCAAAGGAGTGGGCTTTGGCTTCTGTTTCATACATTGCAAGGTACCTAAGGGCTCTGAAGACAAGGCTAAACATTATGCCTGAAGTCCAATTAAACTACCATTTCAGATATCAGAATTAATCTGAATAAAAAGCTATGGTTTATAAGCAGCACAGCACATCTAAGGCACATGTATGCATGCAAGCCACCATCACTGTATTAAGACATTGCTGGTTTGTCTTGAAGCAATGGCTGCTAGTACAGAACAAACATAGAGGCTTTTTTTCAGCACTAATCCTCCTCCCCAATACTGAAAACACTATATACTGCTGACAGCATAATGTGCAACATATATAGCTTGATTGGAAAGCATGGGGCAGAACTTTAAAAAATGTACAGGATTCCGTTTAGAACTCCAAAGTTCAACAAATGCCCTATTTTAGGGTGAAAACAATTATAAATCTGATAATGATGCACAGCATCCATGAGTGATTTTTCCTTAATTTTGAAATAGTGTCATTAACTACGACATATATTGTAGGTTTACATTTCTAAAGAGAAATAACAGAATTGAATAGTTTTTTTTTCCTATCACAAGTGATAACCAGTGTTTGATATCTTCTATTTTTTCTTCCAAGAAATATCAGTCTATCAACAGTTTTAAAATAAAATGTTTTCTGTAACAATAGAACTTTAAATAAAAATATGATTTTGATTCAGATACTTTTGAGAAGACATGGATACTTTTCCAAGATCTTCTGACAAAGTAATTATTAAAACAGAGACCAGATGAGGCCTTAAAAAGACAATATACTATATTTCAGACAAGATTGCACCTCAGTTTTTCAAAGAATATCATAATTGCAACATTACTTCATCTTCTTTTAACATGCTGACAATTTCCAGCTAGCCCACATGTGAAGGGTTTTTCTTGTATTCTAGCTTAAAAGAAATAAAAGTCAGTAATTGATTCAGCACATACTGTATATGTCTTTTCACCTCCAATCGACTAGATCATTAATAAATTAAAAAAAATCCTCTCTGACCATAATCACTAGCCTGACGAGGGATAAGTGATTCGTCAGAGCTCAAGTGTTGCTAGTTCTATTAAAAAATATACCATGGTATGATTTCTTAATGTGTTGCTACTTTCGCAATTGGACCCTATGCAGTTATGCCTTCAAACTCTTCCATCTGTTCCACAAGGTGGTTCTGTGAGCTTTAGGACCTCTGATTGAAGACAAACTGATATAAAACCCCCAAACGGAGTTGCCTTCTGTTTAATCCGCCTCCCCCAGTGTATGTCAGGGGTCTGGTAGATCCGATGTATCCACTATGACTTTAATAAAAATAGTATCATCTTTAATATACGTTCCATTCTCTAGAACAGTTTGAGCCACAAAGACTGGGCAGCCAGATGCAATGTTCATTTCTCCAGTTGGCTTCTTGAAACTGCTGCTGTTGGGATCTGGCTTGAAAGCATCTCCCAAGTGGCGTCGAGACGGTCCCTGATCCATGAGCATGAGAGTCACTTTCTGTTTGAAGGGCCAAGGAAGCAGAGCATCGTATTCTCCACGCATTATGACAAAAAACAGAGACAAGTGCGTCCCCTTTCCCATGCCATCTCCGTTCAGGTAAACTCTGGCACACATCTTGTAGCCAAAGTATCCAGTATAAAAGGGTTGGCTGTACAGGGACAGAGTCTTCCCCATGACTGCTTCTTGCTTCCGACGTTTATAGTCTCGGATTTTCCAAATCAGCACTCCGTTGTAACTTGCAGTTTCTAGGACCTGGAAGCGGAGGTCCATGTCAGCCAGGCGGATGTCATGAACGCTCAGCATCTGATCGTGCCTGCTCAGCTGGGTCTCCAGCAGGCCTGGCAGAAACAGAAAGGATGGGGGTGAGAAACCTGCAGTTTACTAAAGACTGTGAAAATCAAGCACCAGTGCTGCTACTGTGTATGAAAACAATTTCCTCCTCGAGAACCAATTTGGCCACTGATGAAGCAATTCCTACAGGCTCTAATTTGCTGGCTGGTATCTATATTAGTTGGGATTTTTACAAATGTGGGTATTAATCGTACATGCAGTAAAAGTCAAATATTCAAATCATCTAACAGATTTTTCCTGGTCACTAAACAGTATAACTAAAGGCTTCCATTTTTTGAAAGGAGACTTGATAGCATTATCTGCAGATTGCTATTTAGCAGGTAAGACCTTGGAAGCAGTTACACATCCTGTGTAATCCATCTGAAATTCAGAAGCATTCCTGATCACTCAAAACATTCTTTTTAGACACTATTTGTCTCAGAAGCACAGTGCTGTTGCAATGTCTAAAGTTCTTAATAAAAAAACCACAAAAAATCCAAGCTTAGATCTGTACTATATGCTCATTTATTTAGTTTAGTGTGAGAGCTAAGTCTTCTGCGTCCCCTTTCCCTCTCATGTTACTCTTTTGTTTTGTTGGCAAAATTGGCCAACACACAATACTGAGAAGCAGATGAATTAATAAAGCAGGTTTACCTTATATCTGTCTATTTAAATTTGTCACAATCATTTAAATGCCTGCATGTGCTCACTACACTGATCTGCTGAATTCCAGTTTTTATTCAGAAGCTTATTCTTAAGCAATAACCTTATTCTTAAGTAGATCTTAAGATAATAACAATAACCTTATTCTTAAGCAGATGTCAGTCTCCTTACTATCAAATACACCTGTCTAACAGAATCAGGATGGGTGGTTTCATGCAGATAACCACACACAAGGTATGGATCCACTCACAAGGGAGAAGAGTAGTAAAAAATGTCAATATACCAAGACAGTATTTAAAGAAGTTGCTGAAAGCTATTAGTTATCAAAGATCAACTGAGAAACTGTTCATAATGAGCTAACAATGCAGTCAAGACAAGAGTCAATAAAACAAAACGGAAGACAATAATCAAGCCTAAGAAAAAGCATGGAAGCAATACCACACTATTAACAAATGAAATACACAATCTCCTACTAAAAAATCAGAAGAATCATCATTATTGATGTTTCCATATAAAAGTCACAATGGGAGTGCCACTCGAGGGACACCGTTTTCCTTTCAACAGCCCCTAGCCTGTTGTGCCCACACTCACTGGTATTCCGAGCTCCTTGCCCTGCAGTTTTATCAACACTTTCCAGCTCAGTCACTCTGTTCTGGAGGGATTCCACGCTGCTCTTCATGCTGTCAGCCTCCTCCCAGTTCTGTCGGAAGGGACGGATTTCTTTGTCCAGTTCTTTCAGTTTCTCTGCTTGACTGTCTATCACTCGCTTTACAAAATAACAGCACATGAGTTAAAATAACACAAAGACATTAATTTATGCAAATTAAACAAAGATTATATTATCAGTAATAAGACTGAATTCTAATATAAACAATTTTTTCTTATGTCTAGTATTTTAATTACACAAACTCTGAAAATTTAAAGGAATAGCCCAGGTATTAATGAAACACTTAAATATTTAGTGCTGCATAGGTAGAGCACAATCAGAATTATTTTAAAAAAGGGACTTGTTAGTGTGTACCTCTTATCTAAGGTAGTTTGATTTTTGTTTTTTTTTTTAACTTTTCAATATATGAACAATTTTCTGAGTGTCTCTACATTGGTATTATGGGCTGATACCTGTTGAGTTTCATGTGACAGTACTTAAGCAAGAAATTATGGGCACAACTTCCTGTGGTGTGGATCAAATGGCTGCCCATGTGTAGAGGTTTATATTGGTTTACAGCAAAATAACTTATGCCTGCAGGAAAATATCATTATTCTTGCACACATGGAACACGAGTACACACATGTGCAAGCTCCCAGCTCACATAAATCAGTCATCAAAACCTAAGTTATTATGTGCCCACAACCATACCAGAAGCCCTCAAGAATGTAAGCAGAATTACCACTTCTATCTCCTTAAGTACCTTTAAAATTCCCACTCTTACTTCCTAAACTCAATAACCCATGCATTTTGAAGGTGTTTTCTGTTGAGTCCTTTTTAGAAAACAAACAAAAAAATAGCCCAGCTGGTTTTGGAAAGGCATGAAATATAACACTCAAGAAAGAAACAGACAGAAAGGCCAATATTCTCTTGAAGAAGGACATTGCAAGCACCTTAGTATATTAAAATATAAACAACATATTTCCCAGTCTATCTGAAATCTGATGCAAGAAATACACAGCACTTCACATTATCACAGCTAATTTGGACTAGCAGGAATTTTAGCCAGAACCCTATAATCAGTTGTGAAGTTCAAATGATAACAAAAATATCTGAGAGAAGAAACTACTTTTGCTACCACCTACAGTTAAATTCCAAATCTAGCTTTATAGCTTTGTAGTTTCTCATCATATAGAGCCAACAAATGTAAAAATGATTTTTCATTTCTTCACAAAAATGAAGTGGCAGTTGAGTACAAAACAAGAAAATAAATTTATTTTGCATCTGCCTTCTGGTTGGCCATGTGGATTCAGTGTTCCCCACTGATGGGGAAAACCCTTCTGCCTCATGCAACTTCCATTTCCCCTTTGAGCCATTTGCTTTTAATCACATGGTTTCAGTTATACTGAAAGTCTGTAACCATTAATTGAAGGTTGTCAATTTGATGAGCCAGCTAGGAACATCAGGTTCTAGGAGTCTTGTTTTTCGTGTCGAAACAACTGGGCAATCAAACATATTTCAGGATTAATTATTTATTTCTATGTTTGTGTTTTAAAACTAGTTATGTATCTCTCACATCCAGAATTAGGGCTTTGTGAAGGAAAGCTGTGCACTGAATCATAAATGCCAGGGGTATGGGCCCAGTAAATATATGAAGCAGCTTGCCTGGACTTACAAAACAGCACCTACCAGCACAGTCACACCCTCCCACCTGGGCTGATGGTATCAGACAGCAGAGCAGGGAAGGGCTGTTAGCCATATAAAGAAGGAAACATACCACAGCATGGCCTGACTGCATGTTGTGAGAGCAGAACCAAAGGATTTGGCCACTAGTTCACAGTTAACATGCAAAAAGAACTCACAATATGCCCAAGTCTGATATTTTTCCTTTACTCATATTAAACATGAACTTTCCAAGGCACAAACAGTAACATGGCTGGGGTTTGCACAGTGCCTCACAGCTTGCATCTCTTTGGACTAGCATCAAACAAATTAAATGATCACATTTTTGTATGAAAGGGGAAGTGCTAAACATGCAGAAGAACTGTAAGCTATTCTTTTGGGAGAAGATTACACAAAGTTGTTATTAGGGACCCACTTCTCTCCATCAACCTGTGCAACATTCTACCTTTGTACACACATAACTAATTCTGGTTTAGCTGCTTCTGTTTCACATTGGCAAATGTGTAGCATTTTTATCTACTGCACCTTAACATGAGAATTCAAGAGATATAAAATAATCAGAAGTAAGACTTCTATTTAGTTTTTAAAAAGCAGTGGGATCTCTGTCTTTTTACCCTACAGGGAGTCAACCTCCCTCCTACTGGGAGATACTGCTGTACTAAATCTGAATTTAATGCAGCAGTGGCGATTTTCACTCTAATTATTCCATTAGAAAGCACACAGATGTCTCACACTGTACTCATAAATTTTCAAGTAGATATCAATTTTCTGCATGCACTTTTCATTCTAGCAACTGACCTCTCTAGATCATTAATCTTGAGTTATGTGCTTGGCAAACCATTGTGAGTTTCTTTTGATGTTGATTTTCATACGGGGTTTTGTTTAGTATTTCTACCAACTTCCAGAATTTTAGCACTATACTTAATAAAAGAATTTCAGAAAATGTCACAAGGATCTGAAGCGCTGTAATGACCTTTCCATTGCAACTGAAACTGAAAAGCTAAAGAACAGACTAGAAAAGGTACTGCTTGACTTGGAAAAGAAATCACGTGTCCTTCTCTGAAGGAATGTATTACTCATCAAATAATTTTATGTTCATGAGGCCACTGTTTCTTTTGTCCCTCAGTATCTCATGTCCCCACCCTGCTTACAATGGGCATATTCACATGCTTCCATTTCCATATGAAAGACTGGATGTGAAAGCTCCTCTCCACATGACAGCAGCCAAAAAAGTACCATGCACTGGTAAAAAGTACCAGTACAAACACTTTCCCTGGAGACCAATATATAGAAAACTCATCTGAAAACAAAACATCTCTAGGCTGAGGTTCCTGCCAGTGCCCAGACTCCTTTGATGCATTTACACTGGCTGTGTCAGATGCCTCACAGTGCAAGTGATGCTCAGTGATGCTGTTGCCACTCTCCAGCCAAAAAAAGTCACCCCACAGCCAATACTGGAACTGTACTCAGCATGGGGAGCATTTATACATCTTGGGGGATGAAGCAAATACCCCGTGTTCAGACCTGAACTGGTTAGTGCAGCATCTCTGGCTCCCAGGTAACCACAGCTGCTCAACACAACCCAGGGAAAGAATGGCTCACAAAAGGTAGCTAATTCCTTCCACTCCTGGTGGGCAACAGAAGGAGGCTGATCATGCTGCCCATGAAAAACAAATTGAGGGGTGTTTCCAGGATACCCTTAACAATCAGAAGGGATCAGGAAATTCTGCTAAGTGGAAGGAAACAGGTTGAAATAGCATTAAAATACAGTTTGGCTTAAAATAACTAAACTGAAATAGCTGGCAAGAGGAAGTAAAGAGCAGGAGGAGGGAAAAAAAGGGAAAAAAAAAAAAGAAAAAAGAGCAAAACATTTTTCTCCAGTACTTATTACCACCACAAAGCCACCTGTTGGAATCTGCTGCTTTGTAGTGGTTTGGGGTTTTCTTTTTTCCTAAACCAATCACTTGAAAATTGATTTTGCTAACACTTACAGCTCAAGGAAAAAGATATTGCAATCTGTCATTTAAGACAATAATGAAATACTCTGCTCTATATTTTTTTTTCCATTTCCACTCTCACTGCTGGCCATTGAGACAGCATGTGTAAGAACTCCAGGCTTACAAATTAACTTACCTCCTGGTAGATTCAATCAGCAATATCAGTACATACAAGGATTAGCTCCCCAGTGTCAGAATGCAATATTGCATGCAGGCAGCCACATCCCACACTATCAGACAAGTAACAATGACTAAGGCAGGCTGAGCTGGTTACTAAGTGGGCAGGTCATGGAAAGAAATTACTGCTGTAAGGAAAAATGTTGCAGTTTCCAAACTTGAAGGCTTCCTGATAAACCATCATCAAGGGTCTCCAGGATCTGAGCTCCTGAATGTGCCACCCTTTGAATTTTAACCACACACTGGTTTGAATACCTTTATCTTTCTCGAGTTAACAACATTTGCAGTTTATATGCAACGTGAATAATAAGTGAAAAAGATAATTTTATTTACATTCCTTTAAGATGGATGCTACAACAAGTATCTGATATTCTAGCAACAGACATACTACATTAATGTGTAAATGACACATCCACAATTCCTCACTAAATATCTCCTGAGGTTTCCCTTAATGTGGTTAGTATCATGCAAGCTAATACAAATTCCCAGCACCCACATCCCAAGTCAGCTCTGAATACGGAGCAAGGAATTTCAGCCTGGGCTAACCACCATGCTAGGGCATCCTGAGTATTCCTAGTTTCATGCTGGCTTGTGGCCAGGTCATTCGAAACACAGAACATGAAACTCAGAGTTAAGAGCAAAGGAATAACTACATAAATTTTCCTCAGGAGGACAGCAGAAATCTGGATTTTTAAAAAGTGTATTCAAATGCATTATGCTATGTTTCAATTAAATCCACACCAGACTGATCTCACTGATGATTAGTATTTTTTTTCACTACCAGCAAGTAGAAAAGGAATATATGTACTACTCGACAATTTTAAGGTACTAATCTTGTCCTTCAGTGGGACTTCCTTAAGCAGTTTCTTTAAGTAAAAAAAAAAGATTCTTCATACAAGAGTTTCACTTTGTTTTCAATCTTTTCCCTTTTTAAATATTTTTGTTTTAACATAGGTTAGGTAATTGCAGTGGTTTAGTGAAGTATCTTACCCCATTAAACACAACAAACCAGAAAAAAATCAGAATGGCTCCCTGATAATGTAAAATATCTCCCCCCACTTTTTAATTAGACCACCTCACTTCACAAGTGTAAAGGCACAGAACAGAAGCTACTACCATTTCTGCTTTAATGGGGAGAGTCTGTATTTCTTACCTGTAAATGAAGTATTTTAGATTCATTATTCCGCAGCATTTCCTTCTGTCTTTCAATTTCTATTTCAAAGCTACAAATCTGATTATGTAAAGTTTGTATACTCTTGTTCTTTTCCAAACTTTCATTCTGGAGCAAGGCCACCTGGAAAAAATTCTACAATTACTCCTGCCAAAGTTTATTAAAATACTAAAACACCTGTGTTAGTTTAAAACTATCTTAAACACATGAAGGGATAAGATCCTAATAAAATCTCTCTTCATGTATTGCAAATAAATAAATAAAACCCAACCTTCTGATAGCTATTTTTGCACTTCCAATGTATGGCATTGGTACAGCTTTGGCTTAAGAAAGTGCAGATGGGATACAAAACCAGCAAAGAACTTGTGTCTAAATGTAACATTTTCTTTATTCAGTTGTTGTTTAATGGCTTGGTTTCCTGGTTTACATCAACTGACTTGGGAGTTGCTTGGAGTTTGGAAGAAACAACCGAATCCACTCTAAATTGGTGTTAAGAACTCGAGCCCTGCACAGAAGGGACACCAGAGACAAGCTGAGCTGGTTGATCAGGGAACACTAATCTTCACCTACTCCAATCTGTCCTGATCTCTAGCAAGTTTAAGGAAAAACATCTGCATGGGACAGACTTGGCTTAAAAGAATGTGATGGCGATGAAAACTCTTAAAATGAGTGAATATAGACGGGATCCATGCATTTGAAGGACAATCTAGTGGTGCATACTAGTAGAAAAGACCAAAGAACTACAGGCTGTGAATTATATTCTCTCTCTCTCTGTACTGACATTTTATGAATTTATTCATTAGTGACTCATTCTGTTTTTAAAACATGAGCCTTGTTAAAAGAATATCGTATTATACATCTCCTTAGGGATGAAAGTAATACAGTAAATATTTTCTGTCACGCTGCTTAGTGCTTGTTCATTAATGTAGTTTGGAGAAAGGGGCTGCCTGGTGGTGGTGCATTGCTTTTTTGAGAAATGTAGTTTTTGCCCAGGCAAGATCATTCAGCAGCAAAAATGTAGAAAACAAAACACTTGGCACAAGATAATGTTTGGACATGTCCTGACTATTCCATAGATAGATCTTAAAACAGATATGACACAGCACCATTTCAGACCCCAAAAAATATTGATAAATGTTTCACATCATGACCAATTACTTGATGTTACATGTTCTCAAAAAATATACTCCTGGCCTCTATTACAGGTGCTTGTTTGAGGCTAAGCCATCTTCACCTCTGATGTGGATGCCACTGCAGAATTCCATCCCCCTAACTGCCCTCTAATCAGACACCATCACCAAATCCCGTGTGTGTCACTGCATTCCTAGCAGAACCTAGCCTATTTGAAAAGGTAATTAATCTCAAATCTCTGAACCAGCCTGAACTAGACAAAGGACCATTTAAGCCCTCAGGCATTCAGCAAGTTCATTAGACAGGGGCCCAAAAATACAGAGATACCATAATATGTGTGGGTATCTACTTTTCAATATAGTATAGTACAGTACATGTGCATATACACACATAGGTTGGTTCTATACTTTATACATTGAAAAACTTGCAAAAGAAACTCAACAGAAATGAGACAAAGCAAAGTCTGTCAGTGCAGAGAGAGAAGCAATACTGAGACTGGAGGAATACCTAGGTACCAGAAAAAAATTAAATTTAAACTAGTACCTCTGCCTCACAGATATTTATGATCTGCTGGGTGGATGCTTCATTTTTTTTGCATTCTCCATTTCCTTAATGAATCAGAGTTCTTTAGTTAATTGTGATCTTTACATTTCCCTTTTCTCCCTGTTTCTTCCTGAGGCCTCCCAATCACAAGGCAGTTATGCTCTGGGCCACTAAGCATTGCATCTCCATTTTTGTACAAGTTATAAAATGTGGGCCTGTTTTGTACAGAGATTTTTCTACACAGCTTTACAGAACACAAGAAAAGTAGAGTTATGTCCTGCAGTCATTAATTGTACAGAACTTCATTGCTTAGTCAGCAATTGTAGTTAATGATTTGTGAATTAAAAAAAAAAAATCAGTACAAAATATTTCCCCAACTATAGTTTCAGCATAAGTCTTTAGAACTTCAGTTTAAAAAAGGGTGAAGGAAACACACCATCTAATTACAAATTGCATCAGCTTCCTTTACTTAGTTGGCATATTTGAAATATTCCTAGGAAAAAGCATGCTCTTATTCAGCAATTTTGCAAGTTAAGCTGTTGCTTACTGAAGAATAGAAAAAACCATATGCCACAAGAAACTGTATTCAAACAGGTTCCATATTTAAGTCTCGTATCAGAAAAAGATAAGAGTTTATACCAGTTTTCTGTAAGAATGTGATGAAGACACAAAATTACGTTCAGCTGATTATTTCCAACATTACAAAACTGTGGGAGTTCAGTCTGCAATTCTACATCATCACAGAGGGGGAAAAAGCCCTGAATTTTAATTCCCCCTACAAAGTTTTGATTCAGGATTTTACATCTGACCTTCTCTTACTGCTCTTTGCCACCAGCACCATTCAATACCAAACTCCTAACTTAGCATGAGCTTTGCAGCGCTGAAGATCTCCAGTTTGCCTACTCCACATGCACTGTTAAAGAATGTGGTGACTGGGAGAACTTCTCCTTTCCCCTCCAGAGAGAACCCCAAATGAAATCTTGACCCTGTACAAACTAAGAATTCCACTGGCTTCAGTAGGGCCAAGATTTCTGAGATACCCATCAGCCAAGTTAACTTTGCACTGTTATTCTTCAGTGCATTGATTAATTTTTTCCTCAAAGAAGAGCACAGCAATGAAGTTACAAATCATTTTGTTACCCTTCCCTAGACTAAAGTCACTGACATATGACATGTGGTTAGCTATTCTGGTAACTTGGCACTGGCTTGGGATTTCCAGTGATTCAATTCTTTATTATGAATAGGAAGAAGTCTATAAAGCAGGAAGTAAAAACAAAAAAAATGGACATATGATGATAAGCAGTTATGTCCTAAATGAAAGTTGAAACAGAAGTCAAGCATAAAACAGTAGTGAAGTGTATCATCCCTAAGGTCTGTAAGAGACAAACACAGAACCACTGGGCATTTTTTAAATGACAAAGCACCTCTCAGGACACTGAGAAAAGGCAGAACATGATCTATTCTGCAAGTCAAAGGGAAGGTGGGTTTTTTCCTATGATGTGAAATAAGTTGCATAGTTTTCATCAGACTAATGAAAAATGAACTAAGGATATGAATCTGTATCTCTCAAAACTGAAAAATGTAAAGTTCCTAAATTGACAAAGTTTCAGATGCAAAAGCAAACTTATGTTAGGGATCATCAAACTAAGACCTACCTACACATGTAGAAAAATTTGTCTAAAAATATTTGTATTAGAACTCTGCCAGGTTCAATGGCTTCCTTAAGAGGCTTCAAGTTCAGTTCAGGAACAACCATGCTGGGGGCAAAAAACATATTTACACTATTCCAGTTAACGTCTGCTTTAAAACTACAATTCCTGCAGCTGCATGACCTTGCTGGAGACCCAGGCAGAAGAGACCTCTGTAGGACAAGAAAGGAATGTGCTTCCTAGACAGAGTTTCTTGTGATCTAGCTTATGATCTGCTCTGAGATGACAGAAACCATACCCTAATGCCACTGAGCTTACACTGGAACTGCTACTTGTGAACTCATTTGAGAAAAGTCTGAAGGGGGCTCCTCACTCTTGTGCCTGCATTTGTAGAATACTTTGGTAATTCTGGGATCTTTTTTTCCCCTAAAAATACAGAAACATCAGTTTGATGTCCATATAAGATTTTTTTTTTTTTTCAATAGGATTTAAGAAAACTGCAATCTGTTCTGAAGTTTTGCATTTTTTAAATCAAAGGCTTGAATTTTATTCACAGAACATGTGGTTAAGTCATTCAAGCTTATTCACAAGATCATAGATGATACAACTCCCAGCATCTCCCAAATCCCAAACAATTTAAAACCTGGAGTCCCAAGGAAACACTGCAACATGAACTTCATGCTGGTCTAGCACTAAAGCAGACATCATCATGCCCATGAGTAACAGTATATTTAATTTAATTAAACTGTGCAAGCCTTAAGGTTTGGAGAGCAAGAATAAAAATAAATAAAATAAATAATCAGTTTATTACACACTTCTGAAGTTATGTCAGGAAAAATTATTAGCAAGCAAAGATACAGCTCACAGTGCTGCCATGGCTTTCTAAACTCTGTTCTGTAAGAAGACAACTCAGAGAGGAAACATAACACTGGACTGTTTATTTATCTGAAGAAAGTGTTTTCATTAAGTTATCAATAAGGAAAATTATCCATGGAGTTGCGAAGCCAAGTTTCTCACAGCATTTTATTATATAGCAAAGGTACAAAGACATGCTAAATGGCTTGATAGCTTTTGAAATCTACTAGTGCTTTAGCTGTAATGTTGAACAGCTGTAAAACAGGAAAAAAAGTGCTTCTTCCAGTACTTTTGTATGATTTAAAGAAGTCAATGAAAATTAGAAGTGAGTAGAAGATATACCTTATTTTCTAGAGCATTGCTCCACTCTTTCAATAAGTTAACATGCTGCACTGCTGAGCTGGCTTCATGTGCTTTAATTTGTTGGTTTGTTCCCTGTGACAACAAAGAATTTATACATTTTAGCCAATTCCACTTCTTTTAAACCTACAAAGAAAGAGTATATAAAGACATTGAACCAATACTACATATTTTGGTTCACAGGTCCTTGTTGCAGAACTGTAGAGAGGAGGGAAATCTACTTGGGAATTTACAAAAAATCAGGAATACATTTAATATAGCAAGTGTTTTATACAACTGCTATGTATCTCCATCCAGTGTGCTTGATAACTCAGAAACAATAAAGATGAACAAGATTTACAAAATGAGTTGTATTTTAGAGTCCTTTGTGTAGCTTAGAACTAAACAAAGCACAATAAAACCCTTGAATCATATAAAATCTGAAAGTTCCAATTCCACTAACAGTAATTTAAAACTTCTGTTCTATTTCATTAACAGCTTCATAAGCATTACATTTTCCTTCAGCTGAATATTAAAGACAAATATTTAAGATAAATTTATCATCACTGGAAACTGCCAGCTTTATAAACTACACTGACTTATTACAATGCCTGTTTTGTCATGTTTATGATGTTACCATGATTGTTCCATGATATTCAGATATGCTGCCTCTGCACAACCTATAAGTGCTGTTACAAATAATCACTATATAAAGAGTTTACAGAACACACATAGATTCTATACAGAGTACATAAGATGCAGACCACATTACTTACTTCGTTTGTATTGTGTTGCTTACACCTACTTCAGCAAGTGCTTTGCAATGCAGAGGATAATTAGCTTTGATGGTAGATAGTACTGCAAAGCAACTGAAAGGGTTTCAATGATCCTCAAGGTATGTACTCTATATAAAGTACTAAAAATATATATGTGGATATATGTACATATATGCACACATATACATACATAAAATGAATGGCAATACGTACAACATAACAGTGGGCAGGGTTACAGCATTGATCAGTTCTACCACTAAGAGCATTACTGTTAACATTTAAAAAGATGAATGCTCATTATTTAAGAACCTGGAAATACCTGCAGGACATCTATAGAGACATGTTGCTCTTCAGTGAGTCCTTGTACTTTTAAATAACCATGGGCTAACAAATTAATCACTCTATCACATACACACCATTTTTTTCCTGTCAGCGGTTTCTGAAATGTCCTGACTAATATTTTAATTACATAAGCATCCAAATTCCCCAGGATTTATGGTAAGGGAAGCAGAATATTGGAAGAAACTGGAAGAATACTACTGAAACTAAACTCCCAGGTTTGACTTTATTTTTTTAAATATTGCAGGGATTGCCAGGATTAAAACCTAAAACTTTTTTAAAAAAATAAATTTCATGCTTTGATTATACACCTATGTGCACACAGACATATTAATGCACATAAAAATACATGTTTTAAGTGTGCTAACCTATATGTAACTTCAATTAAAACACACAAATGAGAGAAAATATAAACATACTTAGTTCAAGAAAATGCTTTAATAGAAAGAACTGAAGTTACTAGTATATTCTCCGAAGAACTAAAGAGACTTTCCTCTTATCCTACATTAACAAGTTCTTCAAATGTATCATATTCCTATTTTGACAAGATACACCTAATACCTGAACTCACAAACCACTGCAGGAATGTGTGGGCTTTTCATGTAGTTTATTTTTAAAATGCAAAATCAAACATCTCCTGTATAATCACTTGGTGCAACTGGATGATTTTCTTAACTGAAACTAGAGACGTCCAGAACTTTAATGTCAAAGAATTAGGTTCTATTTGCAGACTTTCATCAATTGGGAAGTATAATTGTTATATACTGACCTGAAAAGTGCAGCCATAACGCTTAAAACTACAGGTACTTGGGGCATTAATACATTCTGACAAATGTGCATTCAACTGCAATAGGAAAAAAATGTGAGTTTTGGCAAAAAGACTTTGGCATGATAACATAAAGGGCAGAGATTATCAGGTTTGTATTGTGTGCCATTTGCAGAACATACAACACACATGTGTATATTTTCTCCAGTCTGATCTCAAGTGCTAATTCTGTATATACACATATGTAAACCACACTCACATGCCAATACAGTATACAGCATGATACATTAAATATACAGTGAAACTTCTACCAAAGACTATTTCAATGGGCAACCCAATTTTAAAAAGACCAAAACAAACAGAAAGAACATACTCTATAATTGATTTCATTTGACTTTAGTGAATGGCTAATATTTTCTCAAAAAAGGATTTTTTTTTTTACTGGTGCTCTGAGCAAGTCTTAAGATCAGTTTCACTGTAATACGGTACATTTTTTTCTAATCCTAATTTCATGAGGAACCGACTTTTCAAAACATAACATGCAATTCTCCGTGCCTAAATTTAACAGTTAAACTACACAAAAAAGACTAAACAAGTACTGCATGAAACAGACAAAATTTTAGAATAGGTACAGTTAAGTAACTTTTAAAAAATGCAGTACACAGGATTAAAACTGATTAGTAAAATGCCTGCATTTTTCACAGATTGAGATTTAGTCCAATATCTTGGATTATTATGAGCACAGACCACTTTTCATTTAAAAGTAAACCAATTCACAGAAGCATATACATATACATGGACAGCAGCAGCACAGATGGCAGCAGCTGGATGCATACTGCCTAAAAGTTGGAGCAGAAAGACATTTTTGGAAAGGACAGCCTAAGAAACACTCTCTTTTCAAAAACAGAGTCTGCAGTTTGTATTTCCCACAAATCAGTCAGAAGCCAGAGCCTGGCTCCTCAGCTGGCATCACTCTTTTGGGTTGCAGAATCTCATCTGAAATTCCCACACCTTATGCCCCACATGACTCAGCTCAGCCACCTCCCTGGAAAGAAGTGGTGAATCAACATTGCTCTCAATGTGTAGCTCTGGAACAGACAAGAGAGTCTTTAAAATCTCATACTGAGATGCCATCAGTCACTCATCTCTGATTCACAACTATTGTATTCTAAACACTACCTGTAGAAATTCACAGTATCGTTTCAAAAGACACGCAGTGGAGAAAAAAAATGAAGTAAGAAAGGGACATGTGGTCTAACAGGTTTTACAAGAATGCCACGTTTTTCAACTTCTGAAAACCAGAAGTCTGCAAAAGAGTTATGAATTAAACATGAAAATTGCCTTTTACTCTACAGTCAGATATCCACTTGTACACTCTGGAATTTTCTCAAACTGTTAGGCAGGCATTTTCCCATTTTCTGCATTAGACTTCTTGTCCCTAATCATGCAACCAAGGAATACATATATTTTCACAGTATTAGAAAAAAAAAAAATTAAGCAACATACAGCAACAGATGATGCAGGGCAAAGGGCTGTTTAAAGTTCTGTTTCTACCCATGGTTTCAAACCTCATTCTGACTCTGTGTGTAACAACCCAGCCTTTAATGGTGCAGCCCTTACAAGCACTCAGACACATCTCTTCTGAAAGTAACTGCTGAAGTCAGGGTTTAAGAGTAAGCCAAAGTGCTCCAAAACCAGGATCTAATCTTGGCAGTAAGCACTGGTAGGGTTGGCCAGTATATGTATTTTCTCTTTTCTTAACAGCTCAATTTCTCTTAATAAATACAGTATCTATCATATATTTTGTATTTCATTATCTTGGAGGAAAAGACTGCATTAAACTTTGGCAGGAGTCTTATGTGCCTTCTGCACTCTGCTACAATTAATAATTTACAAGTGCAACTGAAAAATGGTATAAATCCAGCTTGGGAAGTAAGTAGCACAGGAAAGAGAAAATCTCATCCTCAGATCAGAAACTTCACTTTCCATAAAACAGGCTTACTGAGTGATGAAGACTTCAGTAAGTTCTTAAGGGAAAAATTAAGTACCTCAAATTTTGACACATGCTACTTTTATCTTTTCATGTACAAGAACATGGATCTCTTCAAAGCCAGGCTTGAGGGTTTTTTTCATTTACATATAACTGGAAGCTTCTACACATCAGGAGAAACTTTTATGCATTGTTGCATCTGCTGTTGGAGTGCTGTACTCAGCCTTAATCTTATGCCATTTCTCTAAGTATCAGTTACTATCCCCCCCCCCAAAAAAAAAAAAATAGATTTAATAGTAATTTAAGTTTTTCCATGAAATTTCACATCTACATTTTTATAGTCTTTACTAACTCTTGTCAACGTGAACTGAATCATAATTGTGTATTTTAATATAAGCTAACTACCCCAAGATGCTGCTTTATGGTGCTGAAACGAGGGAAGGGCAGGGGGAAAGATAGTAAAAACAAAAGCAAGAAGGACATGCACTAACCTTGGACAAGCCAAGTGTAATAATGACTCAAATTAAGAAATAGTTTCTTTTTAAAAAGTTTTTCAAGAACTCATTAAAAATATTTGAGTGTTATCACACTTAACTGTGTGGTAGAAAAAGCTTTTCCTTAGATCTCACATTTTAACAAGAAAATGGCTTCTGGCAAAATTCTTGCGAGATCTTACTAAAGACATTATTTAGTTTTTCAGCACAACACTGGGCATGACTTCTTACCTCGCTCCTCATGAGTGTTTTAACACTACATTTATGAGGACATGAAACCATGACACATGGGCAGTCTGTATCTTCATGTTTCTACAGAGGAAAAAAGTAAACAAACCACAAATCAGATCTTACACTTTAATTAAGAAAGGACTTACCTGCAAAGAAAAGCATCCTACAATAATTAAAAATCCCACAACATTTTTTCAATTATTATTCCCAATTGCGCAGTTAAAGAACTGCAATTGCTCAAACATAATTTTATACTTTTGATGGAGGTGTTGATATTCTGAAGCAAAACCAAGAGGTTCGTTGTCTTCTCCCATGCAAAGCAAATCTATTTGCTTCCCATTTTATTGGTTTTACTTCATACAATCAAACAGTAGTCAAAGTCAAACTTTAACCCCCAACAATTACTTACAAAATTGGGCATCTTTAAGAGAAAGCAGAACCAGTGCAGATGTCCTTTCTAGAAAGGGCATATACTGCATGGAAAAGTTCATCAGAAATGTACACTATCCACTCCCAGAGATTCTCTTCCTATTCTTTTCTAATTTTGATTCCCATACACCTGATACTAGGACTCACCGTTACACATCACGATGCTGGGCAGGGAGGGATTTTAAGATGACAGGTATCTCAGCATAGCTGTCAAATCCTACCACCCCAGTGAGGGAAGAAAGTCAGACCCAAGATAACTGAATTTACATTTCCTCTGTTTTCTCAACAAAATGAAAAATCTGTTTCCTGTCAAGTGACACGTCCCATTCAACTTGAAACACACTGCTTAATTTCTGGTACTTCAGGAAAGCAAAGGAAACAAAGCTCTAGATTTACAAGCCTGTTAGAAAGGGAAGAACAAATAGCATGGCCCTTTTTGCCCAGTAACCAGGTCTATTTTTTGAAAGAAAACCGCGAGGTAAAGGAGATCTGATCTCCAAGATGTGAAAGGCCTTGGTGGGAATTCTGGCATAAATCTGCCACCATCTGAAGTCGTGTATCTCCTCCTTTTAAAGCAGGCCATCAGATGCTGTCCTGAGCCATCTACCCTGCCATGCTCCCCATTCACACTCGCTCACTTGGGACGTGGTGCAGTCCCAGCCACAGGAACCAGGGAACCCTCAGCTGCTCCTCAGCCAGAGAGCTGGGACAGCTCCTGAGCCATCTGCAGTCTGGCCCCAGCAGGGTACCCACCAGGAGCAATGCCACCCCCTCTCCTCAGAACAGCCTGCCAGGGTGACAGCGATGCTCTTCTGACAAGTGGAGCCCCAAAGCACCAAGAGCTGGACCTGGGCCTCTCATTCTGAACACATCTGGAATTGTGCTGAAGGGAGACATCTCACACAACCACTTTAGGAGCCTAATGCCCTACACACATCATTAATTATTTATCAACTACAAAACCAGACAAGTAATACTCCCTTCTAATGTTCATTCCCTAATTTTCATTCCCTAACCCTGTTCCCTAACCTACCCAAACCATCTGACAAAGGCTGTGACACTAAGTCTTGGTTCATGATAAAAAGGCAACATGCAACTCCTTAGCATTCTCTCCTGTTTTCCTCCTTGCTCCACATCCCAGTGTCCACCCACTGAAGCCACAGCAAGCCTTTCCAGAGACTTCAGGATATACTAGAGTAACCCCAGTCCAGTGGCAGAACTCCCTCCCTCCTAACCTCAATTCACACAGTGGAGTACATAAAGCCAAACACCAAATGCAGTACAAACCACAGGTCATAGCACATGCAGGGCTCCCAGCACAGGTGAGGGCAGGCCAGGATATTAACACTACTCACAGAAGAGCCAGTGCCACATTAGGAACATGTCTGGCTCCAGAGCAGTGACAGGCAGCAAGGGACAATGTCTGGGGTCTTCCCTGATGCTATCCCAGTCAGCCCAGCTGTATTTCAGAGCACTGGGCAGAGCCCAGACTGTCCTGGCAGGGTCTGGTTTATGGCCAGGGTTTCAGGGAGGAGCCCAGGCATAAAACAGTGCTGTCCTTCCAGATCCGTATCACTCTGCTGCTGTCTGAGGATCAGTGCTACAGGACAAGCACTTCCAAGCAGCTTTGTGGATTATATACAGAAAAATACAGTAATCCAGAAGCATTTCATACTACTAATTTCCATTCTAACAATGCACCATCTTTATCTGTCATGGGGTAGAGGATGGAAAAAGTAGGTTTGTGACAAAAAGAAACCCTAAATTTTTAGACTGTTTGAACAAAGGACATTAAGAGGCGAGTGAGCATGCAGGCAAGAAAAATACAATCTACAAAAGCATTCTACTGACATTGTTAACTTGTTGGAGTCTGCCTCCAACAACGGGGATTTCCTACCCCACGGGTCACGGGATTCTATGAAGACATGAACCACATGTTCTCCAGTAAATTTTTTTGTTTCCATTTGCATACCTTTTTTCTCAGTCTGCTCCCCCATCTCCGTTTTCAGTTCAAGTCACTGAGGCCAGCTTCAGTCATTACATTAGAGAAAATTCCAGGCTGCAGAACCCAGAGATGAACTCAAGTTCATCTTTAAAAGTCTAGTTTTGTCAACGGGGCGACAAAACTTAAATGAGAAGTCAAAAGAAACCTTACAGTACTTAAAGGGGCCTACAGAAAGCCAGAGAGGGACTTCTTTTACAGAGGCATGTAGAGATTGGACAAGGGAGAAGGGTTTTAGGCTGATAGAGGGCAGATTTAAATTAGATCTTAGGAAGCTCTAGACTGTGAGGATCATGAGGCACTGGAACAGATTTTCCAGAGAAACAGTGAATGCTTAATTCCTGGAAGCATTCAAGGCCATGCTGGATGTGGTTTTGAGCAACCTGGTTGAGTGGAAGCTCTCCCTGCCCACAGCAGAAAGGTTGGAACAAGAATGATCTTTAAGATCCCTTCCAAGTCAAACCATTCTGTGATTCTAAGATTCAAACATACAGTGTTATTAAGCTTCTGATTCTTATTACTAAAGTATAGCGAGATAACATTTTAATCAGGTCACAACAAAGAAGCCACGTCTGCATTTCTATGACCACTGAACTTTTAAAAATCTAGGAGAAAGCCCCAAAAATATCAGCCTATCAAGTTTGCAGAACATAGTAAAAACTCACTGATTCTGTCTGTTAAGACACCACACATTTTTTAATATCAGTTTTTGCCTCATGCCAATCCCCAGCCTAATCATAATTCTGGGAGAACAGCATCCATAATCTACCTAAATACATTTCACCTCTGTATTGGAATGTACAAGAATAAATACAGGACAGACAATTTTTTCTGTGTATTTTCACATCTCAGCCACCTGTAAGGCACAGTTATTGAACTACCAGCCCCTGCAAGTGTGCACTCAGTTAATTGAGAGCCAAATCTAAACCAGAACTTGGCAAGTTTCTACCTATGCCTTTTTGTAACAACATCTCCAAGCAAAGAACACTTCTCATCGTTGTCAGACTTCACCTAACAAACAACATACAAGAACACAAATGAGAATAAAACTTTTGTCAGTCTTACTGTAGTAAGAAGGTGTGAAATCCAAGTCCATCAAACTACAGAAACTATATAGACAATTTTAAAATACTTCAAATCATACCAAGATAGATTCAGCATATTTTTCCATGTCAAATAACATAAACACAGTCAAAGTTAAAATTCAATGTGTAAAAAAGCATGACTTTCTCAACCTCTGCTCTGTAATTCTAACCCTCAATATGCTGCCTATCAGACAAGCTACTCTGATGCCAAGAACAGCAGTAACTCATCCTTGTCCTGTCATGTACCACTGCTCATTATGCCAAGGTACAATTTGCTTTTGCATTCTTCCTTTCCTCTCATAAGACAGAACTGGTTTTACACTCTTCCCTTCCTCCCATAACAGATCACACAGTACCCAAGAAGGACGACATAGAAGATGTTATTTTTCCAGTCAATTGCAATGCTTATGCTTTTCTTACATAATATGTGATAGTTATTATAGTAGTTACATTTATTATCAAAATTGCAAAAAAAATCTAAAAAGCACAGGAAAATTAACTTCAATATCAATACCAGGCAGTGGATCTGAACTTTTTAAAATAAAATATCTGAACATCAGAATAAAGAAAATATTTCCTGTTCAATGCACTTTTTTTTTCAGGAAAAAGACATGTTTTGAAAGTCAGCCTATTTTCTTTTTTGAATTATTAATTCTGGCTAAAGGGCTAAAGCTCTTTTGGCAGCTACAGAAGGTCAAGAAAAGTTGTTATTATTCTACATTAATGTAGGGAATCTTGATGTATATACACAAGAAAATACTGCACCTGCAACATAATCATTGGGACTTGGCTTTTACAGTATTTACAGGTTGTCTCCCGGTATTTACAGGTCTTCTCTACATGGTCTGGCAAATCTTTTCTCAGTATTTTTTCTTTGCAATCAGCACGAGGACATGGGAGTTCTTCGAACTGACAATCAGTCCTCAAATGCATCTGAAAGATTAAAGAAAAAAAAAAAGTCAATCCAATTAAGTTTTGTGGATGCCTTCCATCCTTTGAAGACTTCAGAACCAAAGTAAGGAGAGTTATTTTGTGAACTTCAACCCACAAGAGCAAACACTGATAAAACTATTCAGGAATACATTTCTGACTGTACAGTCCCTTTAACTGGACAGCTGATTTCACTGCATTACAGATGTACATGAGCTACTCCTACATTAAAAGCATTCTAACAGCACAAAATTCTACCCAGGCCATTTAAAGAAAAAGTAAGCCCCTTTTTTAAATGGGTATTATTCCACATAAACACAGATGCTGCTTTAAATTGTTTAGGTACCTGTGCTTGCTCACTCAAAGCAAGAATCTACAAATCTTACTGCAAACTGCTGTGCAGCCATACCATACAACTGCTGAATTACTGCTATCTCATGCCTTCACCAAAACAGCTACAGCTTATTTTAACAACTCTGGAGAAGCTAAAGGTTTAATTTAAAATATAAACACCACATGAGAGGATTAAGATAAATAAAAACACACAAAAATAGAAATCAAATTTCTCACATTTGTCAAGTACACACTAAGATTCTTCACTCTTCTGTTTCTCTTTCCAGTTCTCATTTGGTTCATACGTTTATATTTCCAAGCTTTAGTGCCAGACAATCACATGATTCTTTTAGAATTCCTTACAGTTCATAAAAAAGCTGAGTTTTAAAACAATTTAAATCTATCATAACATTTCTAAATCACATTAACCACCAGTGTGAGTAAGGTAAGAAACTGACTGTTATTTTAATTTGCAAGAATTTTTAATCAATCTCTAACTCAAAAGAAAGTTTAAGACTGTTAGATTAACTCACCAGTAATTGACCCAAAGACAGCTGCTCCTTACAGCCCTTGTTTTCATTTCTGCAATATATCTGAAGGGCAAGTAGTTCTCTCCTGCAACAATTATCTTTAAATACCTGAAAAATCAAAAATCACTTAATTTTAGAAACTGAAAGCCATTCAAGGATATGCAAGTTCAAATAAAGTAGAAGCCATGCAATTCAGCTACAACAGTGTCAGTCAATTCTAGATTTATATGCCAGAAATAAAATCTTGCTATTCTATTTTTCTAGAATGTGCACAACACTGAGGTTCCTCAGCAGCAAAGCAGCTCAATGAAAGAGTACTTGGACAGATACTCTACTACTGTTTCAGCTGTACTGTAAATACAATAAAGGGAAAGGTACAAGAAAGAACCAAATTTGGTTTTTGCTTGCCAATATTAGGCCTGCACAGGCTAGAACTCTCCCCATTGTTTGGGGAGCTGCTGTATTAGGCACAATACCATAGGACAAAAGAGACTGAAAGCACAGTAGTTTGGGGAGGAAGCGTTTCATCAATTGTGGTCCCAAAATTAGGAGACTGGGTGGCTGGAATACCTACCTGCACATCAGTGGTGACAAATAATTACAGATATTTTCTAAGGTTTTGGATGGAACCTTATTCACAGATAAGCAGGTTTTAACTATTTCTCAATTTTAATACTTATAAGCACTTTCAGCATTTTTGTCCACAATAAAACTGGAAGAAGTTACAGATAGAAAGGTTGGGGTTTGAGTTTTACCCCATGAGAGACAACACAACTGAACTCTCAAGGAGCCAAACTGCAAAAGGCAGGAACTAGACAGAGACAAGAATTGAAAACCATTAATGCTATTTTAAAGTCCAAAACTAAAGAGATAAACTTCTAATTGTTTTTCAACTGCTTTAATAGCCATTAAGAAATACCTAAGAACCAAGCCCAACCCATGACTGCTTTTCTGATAAACAGACTCCTGTGATAATGTGCACACTGCAGCACACTTGCAATTATGGAATGGTTCTGCATGCTAACACTTAACCAAGAATTATAATCCACCTGCCCACAGTGACTATGAACCTATTCCCAGTATCAGTGAAGGAGGGAACACTGCAATCACTCATCTGATCCCATCTGACACAGGTCACTGATTTCTATTTACTTTTCAGAAGCGTGTGGGAAGTTTAATGAATCAATAAGTCTCATTTAAATAATCAATTGGCTATGCTGCAGTATCTCTTCCAAAGTAATTCACAGGGTCAGTATGCAGAGTTTTGCTGACTGAAGGTAAGGTAAGAAGACAACCTTTCAAGTTTTTCAAAGACTATCTAAAAGCATTTCTGTGATTTAGGACTTCAGCATTTTGTGGAAAGAGAGGTTTCCAGTTTCATGAAAAACACTAATTTGCAGAGTTAGTCTAATAAGTATTTAGTATACATCGGCCTTCTTGTCCTTTTTTAAAGATATTTGAAGTTTCATAATAAATGTACATTTTTATGTATATTGAGAGCCAGAAAGTCAAGAGTTAAAAGAACAAATAAATTAGGCATCAGTATTGTTGGTCTGAGCTTCTGGAGAGTCCCTCCATGTCAAAACTAAATTACACTGAAAACTGTTCAGAGAACTGTTCTGGATTAAAACAAAGACAGATTAATGTACCCATCAAACTTTTCTTCAAAATTGTTATGAACACAAGTACTCATTTGGGCAAGAAAGACTACTAGCACAAAAACTTTACTAAACACTTTAGCAATAATGTAAAACCACATAAACCATGTACTAAGTCAAGAAGTTTATCTACCTTCAACGTTTCAAAGGCAGCAAAAAGTTGTGATGTGAAAACCAGTGAAGAGGGTATCACTGAAATAACTTATGCATATAAAAAAGAATCTGATTCCATTATCATTACTGTAACTCCCCACTGTCCTAATTCCAGTGGGGTTCACTGAACACCACACTGTAAAAGAGATGAGTGAAACAGTAGCCACTGGTCCAGAGCCAAATCAGTGTTCACCTAGGCCTGTCACATCCCTGCATCTACAGGAAATGGAATATTTCTTATCCTCTTGATTGATGGGAGGACAACCGCAATGTGTTGCTGCAGCTCCCAGCTATGAATAAGAGATGTGACACCTGTCTCGACATTTTGGGATGAAGCTGTCATGTTTTCTACCATGAGGTTAACAGGAAAAATGAGCCACCTACCTCTATAAATGCATGGCTTAGGTTTTATGACAAACCTACCTTTTTAGGCAGCTTATTAGGTCTATGAAATAATTACCACATAACAGTAGCACAATTTGTGTATGCCACACAGTTCAATACTCTTGAATAAGAAACAATTTTAACAATACCTTATCTTTTACTATGCTTTCTTGACATGCTGTACATTTTGGACTAGAAGACCTGAAGAGAAAAGAGAAAAACTATTTTAGCTCATCTGAATTTTTGTAGTACAAGAATTTCAGTTTATGAAGCACTTAGTTTTGATTATTCAATATATTCTAAAACCATTAGAAGTGGATATAGTTAATTGTAAGGAGAAAATACAACATTATTTCAATAAATTTGAACATTTGAGTTTTCAGTGTAAATTGGAAACTTTACTTTGGGCATATGGCATGCTCAAAGTAAAATGACCACAATGTCTCCAGACAACTGCACAGTGGTTTTCAAATTAGCAAAACTCATTCCCTGTTTTTCAGTCTGCATCTGATCCAAAATAGTTGCCATTTCTCAATCTGTGCAAACAGGCAAAATATTGTTTCTTCAATTATTGTTTTTCAAACAATACCTAATGAAAATTTACTTTCTCAGACAGTCAATTATATATCCTTAGGGTAAAAAAGTATTTATGTCCATCTCCTTCAAGTCTGTTCTGGTTTTAGCAACTGTTACAGATGCTTGCTGCCTCCTCTATCTGAACTACTGCCTTATAGCTGTCTTGGTAAACTAATTATTAAACTTGTGACCTTTTGGACAACAGGCAGAATCAGGAGCAGGGCAGATTGTGAAGAGAAACTGGAGTGCAGAAAAAGCTGAGTTTCTACAGCTGTTTCTGGTTCTGACCTGCCAACTGTTGTAGTGTAAACCCCTTAGAATCATAGAATGGATTGGGTTGGAAAGGAGTAAAGCTCATCTGGTTCCACTGCCCTGCCATGGAGAGGAACACCTTCCACCAGAGCAGGCTGCTTCATTCGTGGTGGAGTCACCATGCCTGGATGTGTTTAAAAACAGACTGGATGTGGCACTTGGTGCCATAGTTTAGTTGAGGTGTTAGGGCTGGGTTGGACTCAGTGATCTTGAAGGTCTCTTCCAACCTAGTGATTCTGTTCCTTTTTAGTTCCTTTTCCCCACATAAAATGGGAACAGTGAAAATTATTTCCCTTCTAAAGCACAGAGTCAAAAAGCACTAGGTTAAAGCTGTGTGAATTCTTTCATAAAGCAACTCACTGACAGGCTACCTAAGCTGTGGCTGCCAGCAGCAGTGCAAATCAATGTCAAAGGCTAAAAAAGTTCAATTATGTTATATATTCTGTATAGTTATTTCAAATCATCTTGCTGGCTTCTGCTTTTCAAACCAGCCATTTTGTGTTTCATCACATTTCTGAGCATCTTAAGTACCTTGAAGCTTCAGTATCTATAATGCTTTTTATAAGTCAGAGAAAAAAAGGGAATCTAAACTACATCAGGGCATATAGTGTTTAATACAATGACATGCTTTCCTTGCTCTTACTGAATTCATTCAAGCATCCAACTTGCTTTTTCAAACTACTCTTGCATACTGAGCAGACATCTTTACTGCTTTAGCTCCACTAACTCCCAATTCCTTGTCCTCAAACAACCCTGGAACAGAAGTTGCTAGCATATAATTACTGTGTTTGTATATGCAACAGAGTATCAACACTGAGTGAAAAAATTTAGTGCCAAATACAGGAACAACATAAACCCATTTTACTCTCAGTTTTAAGGTACTCTATTTGTTAAAAAAAAATAAAGGGGGGTGTGTAAATTTTATTTTAATAAAGGATTTGTTTACAACAAGCACTTAAAGTGAAATAACTCAATGGCCTTAAGCACGTGTCCTTTTCAGTAACAGACTGGCCGGAAAGTCAGAAAGATAAAATTACACATATTCTGGCTACACTGTAATAAACACATGTGCATGTCTCACATTCCCTCACAGCAGGGAAGGAAAATTGCCCAGACTCTAGCAATGCCAGAATTGTTACTGCTTAGATTGTCAAGGATCTGCTCTGCCAACCTGTTCACATCCAAGCATGGCAGGTGTTTGGTTTTTTGCAGTCACTGTTATTAACCAGATAAGAGTCTTCCAAAAACACATACTGAATAAGAAATAATGGCATTTCTTAAATACCACACCTCACCTCTCACTGTATGTCAAAAGAAAAGTTGGTGGGTTTTTTTGTTGTTGTTTTAAATTTGAAATGCTGCAGGCACAAAACCTGCAGGAGTGCATTAGTGAGCTATGGACCCTTGTGTTTGCCCAGTACAGAGATTACTCCTTATCAGGAGATTGAGTATTGCAATAACTTCCATACTCTTTTGCCATACTGCATGTAGCCCTGACTTATATATCTAAGTATTAGATATCAGATTACAGTATTTCCAAGTGGCATATAAACCAACATCTAGAGTCAGAGTGGTCACAAAAAGGAAGCAGATCACCAAGGCTTCCAAAGTTAAATGCTCTCTCTTATAGTAGTCCAGTATACAACATTCATCCAGCCAAGTATCTTCTGTATTTCTGCTTTTCCAGTAGTAAATGAACATATTCGGTGCTTATGTACCCCAGGAGACTGAAGTGTGCTGAATGGTCTCCAAACCTTACACAAAGTTTTGAAATCACATTACTGAATACAGCCAGCAGTAATGCACCAAAGTTGAGAGGCAAAGAAATCTACTGATGCACAGGCACTTAAGACCTAGATACTGCCTGAATGATTGCACTTGCATTCTTATGTAGACTGGGAAAGATTGCACTTCTCAGCACTCATTTTACATCTGTATCATTCACTCACCTCTTTGCACTCTGGCCCAAACAAATCTGTAATAGAGATGCCAGCCTTTCTGACCCTCCTGCAATCTACAGGACATGCCAGTCCCATAACAAACAGCTGGAAGGGCTACAAGGAAACTGCTCCACAAGCAGGTACATTTATCCAAGGGTCCCATCACCCATTCCGAGGCTGGGTCCACGCCAGGTTAGGTATCACCTTCCCAAGCAACATGTACAAGCTCACTTCCTCACACAACTACTGTATGTATTTGACACCAGATTACCCAAGTTAGAGGTCTTGTGAAACATTTGGCCTCCACAGGGAACTAAATTCTTACCTAACACATTTCTACACAGGATTGCACCACCTTAACAACTGTTCCAACAATAGTGATGGAAAGCTCAGTTGTCTAACCCTGACGCAGAGTAGAGCAAAAATGTTTGCACCAGCACACAGATGATAACAAATACTCAAGCAAGTAACAGTGGAGGGCTCAACATATTCCTAAAGCTACAATGGTGTTCACAGTAATGGCAGTAGTTCACAATATTTAAAGTTATCAACATGCTCTACCAGAACAAGTGACATACCTCAGCAAGGCATTCATGCAGGTTTCACAGAACCTGTGTCCACATTCAGTCTGCTTAGGATTGCATAAGATGAGGTGACATTTTTCACATTTGTACTTATCTTCCACAGCATTCACAAATTTCTCTTTGTAGCCACCTTGCTCTGGAACATAGATGGATGCTGATGGACTGCGGTCAGGATTGGCCCTCTGCTGTACCATTTCTACAGATAAAGGGGGTTCTGACTTCTTACTGGTGTCCATGCTCTAAGATAGTTTCTGTGAATCAAAAAAATCAGAAAAACTGAGAAATGAGAACCTCTTTTGCCATTTAAATAAAACAGAGCATTTGAGAGATTGCATAAAATCAGAAAGCATCAAGAACAGATCTGTGTCCACACATCACGTGAATGTAATACTTGCATTACTGCCTGAGTATATTTAGCATAGCAAATCTGTAAAATAGTCTACCTATTCAAAGACCCTAGAAAGCAAAGAATCAAAACCTGCTCCTGAAAACAAAATGAAAATTATGTCCACGAGTCTAGGAATACATTAAGGGATTCTTTCATAGCTTTCTCTCTCTCTGGAAAGTATTGCTTAATGTTGAAGTCCAACCATTTCAGGCAGCAAGAGGTGTAGTGAGGAAGATGTTCTGGTACAGTACTGCACATGATCCTGCTCTAATGCTACTGCAAAAGCACACAGCCACCAGTGTCCTACACAGGGTACCCACAGCCTGCCCAATTCCCCTGCCCACTTTTCCTGTCTATCCCTTTGCAATAGCATAGTGTAAGACAGGCTGCTTTAAGTCTGCTTTACAACAGAAGGGTTTACCACAAAAGGGTTTTACACATTAGATACTTTCCAACCTTTTCATGCCACATCTTCACATGAAGAGAGCAGCTGAGCAAAGTCTAACTGACAGCAGAGAAGGACCTATGTAATGTGGCCATTTGATCAATTTACCAGCGCTAAGCACAACTGGCAGGTAGCTGAGAAAAGAATTAATCCATTCGAAGAGTAAATTACAGTACCTATTATCTTGGACAATCCATCTTCTAGGTCAGCATGCAAAGCTTCAGCAGAGCAAGAGGAATAATATCCCAGGTTACGTTTTAAAATGTGTTTTCAATAATTTCCTAGCTAATCTTGTAGTCACACAAATATAAATGCTCTTAGAAAGGCTCTGCATATCCAGGAGAAAGCACAGTTGGAGGAAGCAGAATGAAGAAATGAGGCTCAGTTCACTTCTCAAAGTATGTCCGCAAACACCACAAAAGGAGTCAAATGCCTCACATTCCAAATACACAAACCCTCTCGTACACTGTTTTTGTGGTATCTCACCTTCCCTTGCTAAGCCCAAAACCACACACTTGTAATGAAACATATTTACTTGTAGGCAATTTCTGCATCTGTAATTTTGGTACAGAATTCTCCATGCAAACTAAACGGATACAGAATTTTCTTTATTTCTGATGCCATTATTGACAGAAACAAATGACAAAATCATTGACTCAATGCTGAGACCATTTCATGTTTTTACAACACCAGCTGAGCAAGGGTAGAGGTGTTGAGGGATGAATTCTCACTTCATTACCCCCTTGCCCAGGGGAAAGCCTCTCTGATCTCCACCAAACTCAGAGAGAGCCCAAGTAACCCATCCTTGTAACTTGGCACACAGATCCAGTGATTGTGTCTTATTCTAAACCAATAAAACAAAAACACACCAAAGGGAAAAAAAAAAAAAAGAGAGGAAAAAAATAAAAATAAAAAACCCAACACATTCTATGAACTGCAAAGCTACTATAAATTCTGATCCAACATTTGTATTAATGTTAGTCTATTCCTTGTCTGCTCTTCAAAGACTGCAGAGACTTATGTCTTGACTGAACAATATGTGAAAGAACTGAAAAGTCTATGCTGAACTGAAAGTGACTCACACTTCTCATTAATGAGGAAATTCAGATTATTTCAGACCTTAGCTAGAGTTTCACCACCAAGCCTAAAAACTCAGCAGGTAATAATGACACTGAAGAGGCAAATCAAGATTGTAACCAGCACAAAAGAAATGAGATTGATGTTGAGAACATGATTCAGACAAGGAGGTTCACAGAAGTGCCATGAATGAGAAAGGAAAGCAGCTTACAAAAGTAGTCTAGATTTAAAGGCTGCCCAAGGTGTGAGTGCTGCTGCTGTACATCAGCGGCTGGACATGGGGAAACGCAGTCATGAGCTTAGGACCTAACACTTTTCTGTGGTTGTAAGAGACAAGATTAGCAAGGGATTGAAAAAAGTGCAACTCCCTAAGTATTCAGACTGTTGAAACTTAGCTACCTAGGCTCTCGCTTCCTATGTGCGACTGGAAAAGCTTCATGTGCTTTTCATGGAAAAGCTGCAAGTGGCACTTGCAGTTTAGGAATCTGTAAATGTTTCAGTTCCTTTTATAGATACTAATACCTCTTTCTCTAGAACCTCTGCAGCTGCATATTTTTTTAAAATAATATTTAAGACCTCCACTGTTCTGGCAATTCTTGAATTCAAAAGCCAGTTTCAAGCATGTTGATTTGTAAGACCAACACAGGGAACATTACTTTCCTTAAAATTACAGAAAGAACAAGGTATGACCTGCTTCTAACTCACAAAAGAAATATAGAAAAAGAGGTACTAAAAGAGATGCTGACAAGACAATTGTCAAGTCAAGAGAGCACAAAGTTCCCAAACTTGCAAGTTACAGTCCACAACTACTGAATGTCTGCTTCCCCATTAAGTTTCTTCTGAAAAAAAGAAGCTAAAGATGATTGGAGATGTGAACTCTTCCAAAAGCATTATTTCTTCAAGGAAACTGAATAATTAGTCAGAAGGAGGCAGGCAAGGGTGACAGGAGAATATTCAAGACTTAACAAAGACAGCACTGAATGCCAAATGAGCAGCAGGTGAGAGTTTCACAGAGATCTGAAACTGTTCCAGGCTGGACTGTCAGCTGTCAAGACAGAATTCACACCAGAATAAAGTGCACAAGGTGTGACAGGACTCCACTTTTGGAACTGACATCTTGGATATCTTGTCACAGAAAACAAGCAGAAAGCACACTGACAAATAAAACATACTATGTGACATGCTTAACAGATTTGTCTGCCTTGAGTTTTGTATTTATTTTATGAAGAAGTATGTCAGACCAGAAAAGCTAAACAAGCTCAGCAATAAAGCAGCTAGATTGGTGAGGAATTCTCTTCCACAATACTCTGAATGCCAGCATTTTCTTGTGTAGCAAAACTAGGAAGCCACTCATGAAGTATTGTCATAAAATACAACAGAGCATTGAGCCTGCAAGACCACCACCACCTTATTACAATGAGCAAGCTGCATTTAACAAGGGGATGGGGAAAAGTGATATCTGTCTGTCTGCACAGAGCTTTGCCCTGATGCATATTAGTTACATGCTTCTGCACCTGCATGTGAGATCAGTGGTGAACACAAGCACAGAAATAAAAACATTTCAGCTGCCAACCCTCTGGAAACAGCATCCTGTTATGATTTCCATGCCACTACAGAGTGTCAGCAGCAACTCTTCCTTTGCAAGAACCTTTAACAGCAGGACTCGAGATTATTCCCCCATAATCATGTTTCAAACTGCCAACAAGAAGCAATTTTGAAGTCACACCTCAGTAAGGTACTCTGCACTTATGGCAGTGAAGTTAGCATACTTCCAGAGAGCAGGGAGAGGAGCCTAGCCAGCAAGGGCATCCAAGATGGGCTAGTTCTGGTGAGGGTCTCTGATTCCTAAAGGCATGACAAGGTGCCATCCAGCCAAAGACTCTGGTTCTAGTTCAGCAAGCTAAATATTAATGCCTTCTTAATCACCAGCTAGTTCTTACACTCCAGTTTCTTATCTGTGGGAAAAGATAATCACAATCAAAAGTACCTGACTTTGAGATGTCTTTTAAAACTGTTAAACCTTGGACAATCACTTTTCAGTACAGATAAGCACATAAAAAAAGAGGCACAGTTACCCAGGTTGGTTCTGCCCACTGTTGTTTGTCTTTCAGCCACCACTCCTGCATCCAGCACATGCTAATATTCACACTTAAATGGGCATTGTTGTGGCCATCAGACAGGTGACACTGTGACACTGCTTGCTCCAGTTTGGTCACTACTCTTGTTCAATACAAATTATATTCAAGCAACTGGGGCTGAACCCCAGCTGGTCCTTCAAGGTGAAGGTCAGAACAATTTGCTGGTGCTTAACTAATACTAATATCAGTACAGAAACCTAGAAACTGGAAGCAAAAGTGAGTTTACCCATGGAGTTGTTCCGAGAATTAGGATGCACGGGAATTCCCAAACAAAAGGCACTTTGCTCTTTCCTTGTTCAAACAAGCATGTTGTTCTCACTGCATGAAGAGTAAACATCCTAAAAATCTGCACTTGTGTTCTGTATTACCACATATCTTTATGATTTGTTCTTTGGGAATAAAGCCAGTTTGTGACATAAAAATACAATAAAGCTTCTATAAAAATTCAAAATAAATTTGCATCCTAAAGAAAACAGAAAAAAAAAAGTAACTCTTCTATAAATCTAAAACACCCCTAAAAATTTGATTGTACTAGGTACCATGGGATTTGGAACCTAGAATACTCTGCATGAAGATAGTTTCAGTATATTGACAATAGGAAGTAAATAGGCTTTTGCCAAAGTTTAAAATTCAAAAAGAGCAAAAAGCTATTAGAAATAAATGTTTTCATTACAGTACCTTGGAAGAGAATAATGCATGACACTTTAATTTGGCTATTACTACAGGACAGCAAAACTTTTTGATCAAATTACAATTTGCACTGAGGACAGGAGTTCCTCCAACAGAACAGCACTGCATGCACAATATCTAAATTAAGTTCTGAAAGAGAAACCTAAAGTGGGACAGGGAGCTCAAGATCAGAGCAGAAAAGTAACCTTCCCTCTTCAAAAAAAAAATTGTATCTAAAACATGTAAAAGCACACAAACTTCATCTCATCCTAACTAGGTAATTTTTTTGGGTAGTCCAGGGTATAATTTTTCAGTCTCGCTTTTAATGAGATAAGGGATTGTGATTGTGCTGTCTCCTCTCAGCCCCCCAAACCACATCAGAACCAACTGGACAGCATGTCCATGAAAATGAACAGCTATGAGGGGAACAGAAACTCAGCATAGTGTCCCAGTGAGCAAGAGGCTATAAAAGTGCAGCCCATGCTCTATCAGTCAGCCAGTGCACAGCCACATACAAACCAGACAAGGACACTTGCTCCCTCTTATCCCACCAAGCTTCATGGCCTCAGTCTCCTCCTATACCATAAAAGCAGGCATTGGCTGGCAATTTAGAGGTTTTTGTTGTTTTATTGCTTTTTTTTTGGGTTGGTTTTTGTTTGGGTTTTTTTTTGAGGAGTAGGGGTAAAAAAAGGAATATAGAGCACAGATTAGAAGGAAAACAAACTTCATCAGTTTCACTGCTCTTCATAGAATTTTCTTTCATACTCCACAGGATATCCTCAGAAAGCCTGATAACCAGGTACCAGGAGAGAGATTTCAAAATCTTCAGTCTTTCCAGCTCACTTGCTTTCTATCATCAAGAATTATTGGTTCAAGTTAGCACACAGAAACATTTATCTTAAATTTAAATTATTAAAACAATCTGAACTTTTTCTCTGTCTTATATTTCAGCATTTTATAGTTTCTAATAAATTCCTAGAACATACTGAAAAGAACGTCCATCTTTCTTTCACCATTTCTAGACAAGTCTTCTGAATTGGTTCTGCTTCTGAGTGCTATTAAAATATGCAAATATATTGGCATACTCCGATGTCTTATTAAAACAATAATGCAAGCTGAAAGCAGTATATTGGTGACAATACAATATCAGTTTACTCAGGGCTCACATGTCAAAATTATTAAAATAAGTCTGCCACGGAAATCTTTACTCTGGAGCTGTCAAGCATGAAGGGGTCCTACTGCAGAGTATCATTCTCACAGCACCCACCACACCTCAGCCTGGCCTATGGCAAAGCCCCACTGCTGAGTCTGAACAAGAGATAAATAAAATGCAAATGGCTTGAATCTCTCCAAAGAAAGACTCAGGCCATGACTGAGGCAGCACTGGAGTGGCAGGTTTGAAAGCAGAAAATCATCCATCAAATTTGTTTTGTGTGAGGTCAGAGGTCTTGGCACATCCACTCATGTTGTTTGCACAGGGGAACTGCTGATTTATTTATTCTTACCTCCATGCATTTTTCATGCTGGAAGTGCTATTTACTATTTCTCCAGAGCATATATATATATAGGACCAACTAACCAGAGGCTTAGGTATTTCTAGGACATGCTCTGAGAGAATATTCTGAGGAGGGTAAGGAAGGGTTGCTAAGCGACCAACACTGATACAAATTTATACAGTGAGAAATATGAGACCACTCCTCACCTTCTTTTATACTTATACTCAAATAAAAAATCTAATTCCTGTACAGGAATGAAAGCACTGTTGATATTTAAAACTTTTCTTCTCCGTGCTAAAACAAATAGGCTATTTTAACTACTTTAAACTTTGCCTTGTGATTTCATAAACATGTACCTTCTTTGCTGTGAGGAAGACCTGGAGATCACACATATAATAGAACAGACCAACAGGAAATAAGCAGATATAAGGCCAAACATTTGAAAACACACAGAAGACGTGCACTGAGTATTCTCCACAAAGGAAGCTCCTGCCACTTGCAAGCTCTGCACAGCCACTCCTCAGTGCACCCCCAGCTGCTGAGCTTGGAAGGCACCTCTGGAGGGCATCCAGCCCAACCTCCTGTTCAGAGGAGACCATCTTCAAGGTCAGGTCAGGCTGTCCACTGCTGAGTTTTCAAAACTCCCTGGGGGAAGAAACTGCAACCTATCCCAGCACTTAACATCCCCCTGTCAGGAGTTTTTATTGTAGCAATTATGATCTGATATTCTTAGGTAGCAAAAAGGCCTGCTCTGATACTTGAACTGCTGTGATCTCAAGCAATTAAACCATATTTCACCACAATCTCCACAGGCTCTAGCCTGTAGAAATTATTGAACAAATAGGAAAACTATTTTTGGTTTGGAAGGTACAAACTATTCCTTCTTTTCCTATCTGACCTAGAAAATCAGAAGCATAATCAAAATATGCTATCATTATATTATTGCAAAAGAACAACCATGTGTGTCACTTGAATCACAAACATTGTGTATTTCCCATGTTCTAGTTTGCAAGATGACTGAAGAGCTGAAAATAAAAGGTAAGTTATGCTTTACATTGTTTTATTCTTTTAACTTATCTATTTCCTTGGTTGTATTTCTTTCAAAAACAAGTCTACACACCCATGTGCAATGTCTTAGAGGATTAAACAAACCAACATCCCCATACAAGGGATCTCAATTTAACAAGTCTGCTCGACTATGCTGTCAAGAAAAGAGTAACATATACTCCCTCCTGCTTAGTGTAACAAACTTCTAGATTCTAAATAAAGGACAGATATGGAAAGTAATTACATCAGCACTAAGAAGTTATATTAGTAATAGTTATAAGCAATAACATAGTATTAACATAGTTCAGAATGCCCAAGAAGCCAGGGACTGACACTTTTAGTAACTATCCAATAATATGCTGAATACAATTAACATCCAGTCAAACAGGTATTTCCCCGGATCAGAGAAAAGAAAAAAATCACAAATTTAATGGGCTTAAATTTTATCTATTAAAAAAAAAGACAGCAGAAAAGGTAAGTCAGTGCAATTAAGGAAAGCTCATTTTTATGTCACTTTATGTTCAACTCTTATTTTTTTGGAAGTTTACAGCATTCCTTTAAATCATGACACATGGGTTGGCAAAAACAGCTTTAAGATTCAGCCTGAGGCAGCAGTAAAAATAAAGTGTTTGTATTTTGACTTACACTTGCTATCTACAGCTCTCAGTAATTACTTCCTAATCTCACTGGGCTACCAAAATACTGTATAAAGTAATCTGAAGTGCAAGAAATCAAAAGCATCTTTTAGGAATCAAAAGACCTCTTAAGCTTTGAAAGCTTGGGTCACAAGACAAAAGATAAAGAAAGGCTGTTCAAGCTTACAATGAGTATTCTTCTGCATTTCCAATTCCAATTTGGGTTCCTGTACATTTCCTCTTTTCTCTTGTGCACTCCTAGACAAAGCTCTTGCATTTCACCTATGAAGTTAACCCCCAGCTGTGATCAGTATTTCTATACCAGGCTTTTAGTAGAAGCAGATAAAGAACAGGAAAGATCAAAAGATAATCAGATGATCACAGAACAAAGTATACTTTAATCTCTTCCTCTGCTGTTTAGGGGAAGTCCATGATTGAGATACATATGACAGTCCTATGTGAGGGAAGTGGCTGAACACTATGAATTTTTTATTTTTTTAACTTCTGGCCCTGTTTACAAAGGAAACGTTTTATCTTCTGCAGAAGAAATATACTCAGATAAAATATTCCCAGAAACGCCATGAAAATCATCATATTTGAAATTAAAGGTAATGTTCTCTTTTAAAATGGTTTTATATGTGCTTTGAAGAAAGAACTATGAAAAGCCAGCTTATATTTGCATTCAGAGTACTCTGTTTTTATGGAAAGCTATTTCCATCAATCCAGATTTCCTCCAATTCCTGCTTTACTGCAGGTCTAACACTTCCTTTACCTTTTGCTGCACAGCACACAAGTCTTTGGTTCACATGATACAAGTGTCAAATGACAGTCACCCAAAAGCCACACTGCCCACTGTGATTGCCACTTCTGCCTCCTGTGACAAACCCCAGGAAGGATCAACAAGGATAAAGGCAAGCAGCATGTCCCAGTCATTCTGACCCTGGCATACAGTCCTAGAAAATGATGTCTCATCTTCTAGTGACCTTAGTCTAGTGCCCTTTTCCTCCCAAGGTGTGCCTTCAAAAAAAATCTGCTGCATGAATAATCAGTAACAACTTGCTTATAGCAATTTAAAGACAACAAGGTCTCTTCATCTCCAAAATCACCAAGTAGGAATCAAAAAATTGCAGTATTTTGTCAACCTTTTATTTGTTCTTAAACCAAGACCTACTGATCAATGTTATTCTTTTACTTTCTGTTAATCAAAGAGATCCTCAGCTTCATATTTAACAAAATTTCAAGTCTATCAGAACAGCAGAAGATATTCCTCAAATCAGAGTCTACCTATCTACACTGCTGTCTGCCAAGTACAAGAATATTTCTGTATTAGCAATTCCTGGCAGATCTGTGCTGTCTCTTAATGAATCCAGCCTTGAAATCTCAGCAGAGGTAAAAAATAGGACAGGTAGTACCTTATCTTTTACAATTAGAAGAAAGTATGTGAAGGCAAAGGTGTCAGAGACCAGCAAATAAAAAGAAAAAACCCAAAGCACTTCAAGAAGCTTATTATAAATAATTACTGCAAAACTGCCTTCTCAAGAATACCTACAAAATACAACTTAATTAATTTTAAAATGCAACTCATCTTTAACAAAAATAGTCCTCCCAGGAAATTTGGAACACAGCAGAGTTTAGAGGAATCTGGTAAATGAAACAGAATGCAACTTCAAGTATGGCTTGACACTTTTTGAACTCAACACTGAAATGAGGAGCTGTGCAAGAAATGACCATACCAGAAAACTAAAGCCACAGTATCTCACTTCCACATGAAGTTCTTTCCACTCTAACTAAAGTATTTTTTCTAAGCCTATACCCAAAACTCAAAAAAAAAAAAAAAATCTATCTAACCTTTCTTTCATGGAAATTAACCCATTCTCATAAAACATTTCCTGCTCTTCCATTTTATCCAGTGAACATGGCACACTATGAATGTAGGTAAGAAAGAAATACTTTTCACTGCCCTAAATACTAATCAAACTCTAGAAATGAACACAGCATGTGACATCATCAGAATATTCCACTGAACACTGAACTGCATGGAAGACATTTATTCTTGCAAATTCAACCTCTCACTAATCCTGAGTAAAATTCCCCACCATTCTAGATGATGCCTTCAGCTTTGCCTGAATCCACTGCTTCTTAATCAGGAAGGAAAAGGAAAAAAGACAGTAACTCTCTTTTCATTTGCCTATATTTTATTATTTATCAGAATGTGAGGGGAAAAAAAACATTGTTCACTTATTTAATGAAGTGTTAGTGAGTTTAACGTCAGTGATTTCAATGTCTACATTGTATATTTCACTGTTAGATTGTATTGACCAACATCTTAGAGTTTGGGAAAGAAGTGGAAATTTTGTTAAGATTTTTATATTAGATGGGAAAAAAACCCAAACAACCAAACCACATCTGCAAACAGAATGTGGAAAGAAAAAAATACATTAAAAAAAAATTAAAGCCCTCTAAACCACCTGTGCTAGAATTTCTAGTTATACTAGAAATTTCAGTTTCTACAACTCTGGTAAATAAGTATTACTGAAGTTGAGTTTTCAAAAGAAAGTCACAGACTCTTTACCCAGACTTGTCATAGTATTCATAATCCCAACTTCACATTCACTGCTATATAAATAATTTCTTACCTTTATTAAGGTGTTCATGGAGAAAGCTGTGGTTTCACAGCAATGTAAGAAAGGAAGGAGCATGTAGCTTCCTCATGTAGTAAATACAGACTTTATGAATGTGCTACTGGAAGCCAAGTCCACGTAAGACACAAATGCCTGGCTGGTGCATGACAGTGTTCATTATTCCAACTGTAAAGTGTCATTAAAAGACTTTTACCTGGAACCTGCATACAACTTCCTTGTTTCTCTCACAGTTTCTCCTAGTTTCTCTCCTTTTTGATTACTTTGCCAGGTAACAAACTATGGTATTATTTTGTCTTGCCAACCCCAAGTGTTTTATTTGCTGCCTGCAGGTTTACACCAGCTGCAGTTCTGGAGGTTTCAGATCAATAGATATCATTGATATCTTGAGAACAGGCCACCTCCACAGCCCTGGGTCAGACAGGACCAAAAAACCTCAGGTCCCTTTGAAGGTTTCTCTTGTACTGGATTAAGAGAATTAACAAAAATCAATGAGGATGTTATCCTTCTACAACATACCTAGTGTGGAAGTTGTAAAATTAATTTATAAATTTTTCTGACTGAATTTCACATCACTACCCAGAACAAAGTGTTTATCACTGTTACACAGCCAAAAAAGTTTAACACAAGTGATAACAACCTTTCAAAGAAACTTCTGATAAAATTGTACAGTACTGCTGTTTCTTCAGAAATCCATTAAAACTGGTGCATTCCACACCATCCACAAGGCCTTAAAGAGATGTGTCTTCAGATTTGGAATATGAAGTTGACAGTTCAGTTGAAAATTCTTTTTGCGTGCTTATTGCCTGAGGGCTTCTTTAGTTAATATTAATGAAATCATGTTCACTTCTACCAAATAAATACTTAATAAAGCAATTCTGTTGCATGTATTAATGGCAATCTAACCTTTAAAAATGCATTTTTATTTTTCAAAATTCAAACCTGAAAGCCTCCAGGTGTTACTCTAGAAACTAAATGAAAATACTCAGATTTCTTGGAAAACTTATGCTTATAAAGAATTATCTGCTTGTTATAAAGATTCATATAGGCACAGTCTAGATATGCAGAATGAAAATAATTATTTACAACTGGAGCAAATGCCAGATTTAAAAGTATGCAGAGGACACTCACTGATAGAGTAAGGAGCTTACATCCTAAGATTAGAGCCTATAGGATTTTGCATAGCTAATACACTTCAGAGCAAAGAGTGTTGATTCCCACTTCTTGCAAATAACTTGTACCTAGGCAATGAAACTTTAAATATTACAGCAGTAGTTTGGATTTTTTCCCACCAATTTTACAGAATTGCTACATGATTTTAAGACTTCATAACTTTGTTTCATCCTAAACTGTATAATAAGCAAAACACTTCTTACCTTTAATAGCATTCCCTGGCCTGAAGTGTTCTACATCAGGAAGAAGTATTATTTTTGGACTCTTCCAGCAAGATTTGTCACCACTCTAAACCATTCTAGAGTCTGGATAAAAAGAAATAACTTGCCCACACTTCTTAAGTGTACTCTTTTCCATCATTATACAGCATCTACAATACACTATTGGATAGTCAAGAGGAAAAAAAAAGAGGCAGGGGGAAAGGTAGCTCCAAAGATTCTGTTAAGAATAATTCCTATTTCTTCAGTACATCTGCTAAATTTACAAGCAATTATTTTGAGGCCAAGAGCAGCATATTCTTACTGTTATCTCAGTGAGTTCTACAGGTTAGAGAAGCATCATAGTGTCAAAAAGTGATTTTTTTTTTCTCTTGGGGCTTTTAAAAACAATTTTCTATTTTTCAAGACAGTTATTCAGGGAAAAAAAAAAAGAAAATCATTAAACTAGGTATATGTAAACTCACACTGCATTTTTATCTTTATATGGTCTTACTTTGCTAATTTATTCTCCGGGGCATTGACTGCACCAGAGTTATACTTATTCACTGACAGCTGTGCTGGTGATAGCTGTGATTAGTTACAGCGAAGGCTACTCCACTTTGGAACAAGGATGGGTTTTGTTATCAATCCAAACAGCCTCTGTGTCTCAGTGAAATAAGGGACTTCATCAGTGCACTGACACAAGACAGAGGGCTGGAAACAGCTGTAATTAAAGCAAATCCAGAGCATCTTAAGTTCAGCTGAGAGAGGACAATCCTAAGTTTCTCTCACAAGAAAATATTGTATCATTAATGATATGTCATCACCCAGTTTTTTAAAATCATCTCCAGATAAATTTACTTTAAAAGTGGCCTAAGCTGAATGTAATAGGCACATAAGAAATCATCTCTCTTAGTACAAACTTTTTGTACTCATACACTTTCCTTTATATAGCCCTATTTTTCTCTCATCTTCTCAGTTTTGACCAGGAATTTCAATCAAGCCCTCCACTACCTCATTAAAGGTTTACTTTGACGCACTACACAAAAATCAACACAGATGCCAGGAGAATATATTGTAAAAATCTATTTTTCATCATATCAGCAGTGCAATGATGAATTGCTGAAAGGATTGCACATGAAAATTCAGACCAAGTTCATCAAAGTAACTGCTCATTCTCGCGAAAGACTGTATTCCATTTTTTGACGTAGAAGAGGAAATATGTGCGTGACTAAAATTAAAACCAAAGGAAAACAGATTTTCAAGCACCTACTTCATGGCACTAGTAAGACTGCTTAGGTAAAATGTTCTCTCCTACCCAAATATTCATGCTTTAGGAGAAAAAAGAAAATTAAAAAGAAACATCATATCCTTAATAAATGTAACAGCAATTTGTCTCCTAACAAGTACCTAGCAAGCTTCTGAATTTTGGATTGAGTATAGCCCAGTTCAGCCATGCACTCAAACACAAGGCAAAAAAAAAAAAAAACAACCATTGAAAGTATATCAAACTGTAATTCCAAATAAATCTCCTTCAGAGTTTACCCAATGCTGTCAATTTTTCATATTTGACAAATGTGAGAATTTTCCCAGCAGCCAAAAAAAAACCTTACATTAAAAACAAAAGGAAGGGTTTTACCAGAGCAGAGCCACAGAAAGCAGTGGCAGTGCCACTGAAGAACAAGCCACATATGTGAATAAAGTTTCAGGTAACACACAAGTTACAAGCATTAGAAGTGTAAAGGTGAGTGTCCAAACTCACAGTAACACAATTCCATTAAATGTATGTGTTTTCTCAGGCTCTAACCTTTAGAAAACGTTCACCTTAAGAACAGGTTACAGGACCCTTTCCCATTTAAATACCTCTTCAGTACCACAGCTGCTGCCAGAACGGCATAAAGGCTGAAATCCTTTTCAGCTCTTGCTCAGCCTCTGTTCTTACTGCTTTTTCTAGCCTCTTCCCCAACTACCTGCTAACATAAACTATCAGTCTGAAAGCTGTATGATCCTACTCATGTAACACTTCTCCTTCACAGATAACTGAAGAGACTATATTAAAAACTGAGTTGTTAGCCTAAATAAAAGCTCTTGATTTCCAAAGTCCATGCAGCAGCTTTCTTGATCAAATCTGTATACTTTTCTTCCCACACCTCCCCCAGATTTGGAAGACTCTGATTGCTTACTTTTCTTTTGTTTTATTTGAATCTCATTTGATCCGTAGCTTGAGAAGAAAGAAGAATAGACTTTCTCAATGCTCTGATAGAGTTCTTTTTATTTCTGCCAATAAAGGGAGCTTTGCTACAGTCTGCCTGGTTTCTTTCTTTGCCCTGAAGAAAGAAGAAGCTTGAGTTACATTACCTTCATTCAAAAATGCTGTAACAGGCTTCTCAGAATCTATCAAGTTACTTCTTTAGTTTCATTCGACCATCAAACTAATTCTTAATGATGAATTTTAAAAATAACCTACACGTAAGATAAATAACAAAGAACAGTAGACAAAACATATCAACATGATTTTTAAACTATTTTTCTTCTCCTCCCCTACTGACCACAAAGGACTCAACAAAACAGCATTAAAGGAGGACATGCACAGTTAAAATCACAGCTATCATTTCTTGCTTTCACGCACACAAAAACTTCTCCACACAGATACACTGCAGGTCATTACAGACCGTACAAAATCTTCACATTTTCTTGGAAAGTCTGATAAATTCCATTTGAAAACACCAGCTCAATTCTGGGAAAGCATTTAAGTGTTCTGCAGAGCATTTCTTAAAAAACCACCCCACAACAATATTCTAAGAGGTCACTGAAAGTAAGCAACTTAAGTTTGGGGGAATTGATCCTGGAATTTTTACAAGCACAGATAAAAAGAAGAAAACTGTCCAAAAGCATAATTAATACAAATCTTCATCAATATCTACGTGCATTCTGAAATGTGACAGTAAAGTTACCACAATGCCCAGGTCACCGCCACACGAAGTCTGACATCCCCACGGGCCTGTCTCACCCTTACACGCCAATTTTTGGGAGCATACAGCAGCAACCTCACCTGGCCAGGTACAGGAGAGAGCCAATGCCCATTCCACAGGGATTTCAGCTGCTCAGCTCTTGTCAGTGACTCTGCCCCCACCCAGCCCAGAGTCCGGGATGCTGTGGCCAAGCCGGGCTCCTCCGCGGTGCCGGCGTTCCCGGGGCACCGGGTGCTCCCGGCTGCCATCCCACACACACAGCTGGGGAGGTCACAGCATCACAGAAATGCTTACCTGACCCTAAACACACCAGGCTAAATTTTGTCACAAAAATCCTTACCTGACCTTAAACACACCGGGCCCCTCGCCGCAGCTGAAGTGTGGGACTTCAACGCGAGACCAAGACAGCGCTTAGCCGCAAAGGAGGAACGCCACAAACTCGCAAGGCTATAAAATGGGGTTTTGTGGCTTTCCGATTTTCTTTTTTTTTTTTTTGGATCTTGGTCATGTGCTGCAATTCACCTTTGGTCCTCAGGAAGTGGAAAGGAAAGGCTACTGCTGCTAGCAAAGCAGCAGCAATGCCACTTTGGACCGTAATCACAGCAAGTAACGTGCTAAAGAGTGGTTATGGATTCTGGCAAAACACACAGGCCAATGAAAGCCCAATCTGGCTCATTCTAGAAACACAGTACCTGGAAAAATAGCCATGCACTGAGATTTACAGAAAACTCCAAGAATAAATGCTTACTCAAACAAAAAGGAGATCTGCAACTGTATGCTTTCCCCACCAAAACAGTATATAAATTACAAATCAGCCCATTATACCTACAGCTGTCATGAAAGGAGTACAAATTTCTGTACTAAACATTTACATATTAACTCAGCAAAAAACTGAAGTTCTAAAACTCTTAGCTCCAATATTAACTTCAGGCACCAATCATATCAATCACCCTGGGCCACTGCTCCTTCGTATTCTTAGGTATAAATCCAAATTTAGTACAGGGAGTTTTGCACTTTCAGCCTCTCCTTTCCCTCCCAAGACACCAACCAACCCCTTCCAAACCACAGAGAATTAAGGTGCCTCCAAAGTTTCATTCTTACTAAACAAGTGCACTCCACAGCTGAACAGGAGCATTGTGACATTGCTACACCCTTAAAAATGTGGCATGATAAAAAAAATCCAGAGATATTGGTAAGACATAGAAAGGATTGGGGATTTAGCTCCTAAGATTAAAATTTTTAAAAGGAACATTCTCAGAACAATTGCAAATAATTGATGTTGAAAAATAATTCCCTATTATATTGAAAAACCAAAGCAAAAACTGACTAAAAAAGAATCTTTTAATACTAATGAAGTACACATAACTGTTTCTCAACTTGAATGAACCAGATAATTCAGGGGAATTATCACACAGAATTTCAATGTATTACAAGCAATAAAAAAGGCAATCAAAACTTTTACTTGCCAACAAGCACAGTTATTGTTGCATGCTACAACATACAGAAATTACTTCCATTATCCTTTATATGTTAGTCAACAAAAAGTACCTTACCTTATTCTCCACTGTCTGAGCACAGAGGATTAAAAACAAAGTAATAGGCAGAAACTGCAGGTGTTTTGTATCAAGAAGAAAACCCAAGCCACTACATCAATAAGCTTAGTGGCTACCCAGCATGCCAGGCACACTCTAGGGACATTTAAGGGAAACTTATCCACATCCTTTTTTTTTGCAAGCTTCCAAATCAGAAACCCAAATCCAAAATGCAGATCTCAGCAACACCACACTGCAAGAGGAGCCACCACAGCTTGATTTTCCCTCCTGGTAATTCCCTCCTTGCCAACTACTGCACTGCAGTCTTCCCGAGGGCTGTGCAAAATGCAATCAGGAGAGCACTGAAAGAGCCCAGCAAAGAAGCACAGCTACAGGAAAGTTCTTTCCAATCATCTCATAACTTCCTAGTCGTGGGTTGAAAGGCACAAGCTACAGGGTTTGGTGGGATCACTTAGCATTTTCTCTGCTGCTCCTCCTCTCATGTTCCTGCCTACTTTTTATTTTTCACAGGATAATTTGAGGATAGTACTTTGTGGAAAAACTAGAGGGAATGAGAAGAAAATAATAAACAACTTTATTATAATAAAGCTCCTTGAATTCTCATAACCATAATATTTTAAGGGATTAAAACCAAAATGTCTTTTAAGGTTTAGGATGTTTTGGTGTTTTCTCAGTTCAGGGAAGGGAGAGATACTGGTGGATTTTTTTTTGCTTTCATTGCTTAAATTGGGGACTTTAGTCAATTAACTACTTAGCACTTGGATGCTTTCCCTATACAATTAAAACTGCCGTGATTACACAACAGCAGTATTTGTGAGACAAGTGCCCAGCAGGGGCATTTGTAATTATTCCCCAAGTGTTCCACAACAGCAGCAAAAGAAGGCATCCAAATATTAAAGAAGCTTTCACAGAGGCAGTGGGGATGGAAGGGACATCTGGAGACCATCCAGGCCAGCCCCCTCTGCCCAAGCAGGGTCAGGCAGAGCTGCGCAGCACAGCCACCCATCGAGTTTTGAGTATTTGCAGAGGGACTCCACCACCACACTGGGCAGCCTGTGGCAGTGTTTGAGCACACCCCCAGCCAAAAGCTTTTCTTTTATTAAGATGGAATTTTATCCTTTTTTTTCTCCCCTTAATTTATGCCCACTGCCTCTCTGGACACTAGAAGTCTAATCTCTGATTTGAGTTATCTCCATCCCCCTCCACATCTGTGTTTAAGAGCAAAGGGAGCAACAAGGAGCCCTAGGTGTCAATCAGCCAGTTGTTGGCTCATTTGAAACAATAGGCTCATCACTGCTTTCCACCCCTTCTTCCTTCTGCATCCTGCAGAGCCAGGCTCAAGGCCAGATCTTTTAGCTCATAGCAGCTGCCTACCATCAGCAACCTATTCTTCCTGGAGATCCAGGTCCTCCTTGGGGGAGCATCCTGCCCAGTCTCCTCTGGTTCAGCCTCACTGGAACATTAGGCAGGACAAGGACCTGGGAAGCTCAGAGACCTCCACAGCCCTCTGGCACCTCCCCACTCCTGTGCAGCCCCAGGAGAGGGGCAGCAGCCAGCAATCAGAGCGTGTTAAATGGGTTTGAGCAGAAAGGAAATGGGAGAGTTTAGAGGGAGATGCATCCTTTGGGGGTTTGGCTCAAAGCTAAGTGCTAAGGCTGGCTGGTTTTAGGGGCACGTTTGAAGGCTTTCCTTTCCCTTAAAAGGCCAATAATGGGCAACACAGGTATAAATCAGATACAATGGAAACAACTACTACCCACTCCCCCACCAACAGATGGGAGAAGATTAATTTCTCAAAGCTGTGCACAAGTCCTTTGCTTACTCTTTGCAGGGGTTCCTGAGTTCCCATGCACTGAAACAGCAACTTTATAGTTTTTCTTCTAACATGGCTTACCTAACATTGACATTCCTATAGTGGATAATATATCCCCAGTTTAGCCTCCCAAAGAAAATTTTACTTAGTTTTATTTTAAACTTTTATCTATTGAAAAGAATTTACCACTAAAGATCATCTTCAGCTTCAAATCCCTTCCTTGGTTTGCAGACCACATGACATACAACATTTTAAAAACATTATCACAATTCTGAAAAGGGGAAAGAGTGGCCTGTGGGCTTTGAAACAGAAGAACAAAATCAGGAAAGCTATCAGTTCTGTGTATTCCTATTCTCCTTTGCTGAGGAACAGATCCCCTTTCTCTGATCTTACCTGGGCACCTACCAAGCTCCCATCTCTTCATAAGTATTACCTTGTATAATACAACTTCAGTCTTAAGCAGGGAACTGTCACAAGTGAAAAAATAACTAGAAATAAGGAACACAAAAACAATTATATCTTGATAAAGTTGGGAAGAAGATGGACCAAAAATATCCATTTCCCCTAAAAATGAAATTAAAATAGGAAAATAAGATCTTTAATTATATTTTTGGTTTCTGCAGTTAGTCTAAGACTAGCACCTTAACACATCTTAACCTGTTTTGCTTCAGGACAGTGAAAATTACTTCAAGACAGCCGTGTACAGCCTAGCTGCTTTCTGGTAGGAACTTGCATTCCAGTAAAGAGGCACTCAACATTTCTTAGGAAAACACCAGCAAACACCTAGCACCAACTTAGAAGATGTGGCCAAGGGGAAAAAAACATCTTCCAGAAAGATAGCAAGTCTGCTTCATAAATTGTTCATGGTCCTGTGTGGGAGAGCAAAAGAGAAAAGGCCAAAAGAGTGCTCAACTATTCCAGCAGACTACTTCCTTTTCTCGCATCCTTCAGATGCTACTTCTAGATCACAACCTAAAAAGGACTTGTTATACTGTCATGTGAACCTACAAAAAGAACTTATTGTGACAAGAACATGAACTCCTATATATAAACACCATCATTAATTCACATAATTTATTACCAACAACAAGTTCTTAGGCACAGTGCTTAGCATATGTCTAGTAATAGTGTACCAAAAAGCTTAATTTTTATCCCTTTCCACAGACAATTTTGAAAGAGCCTTTCTACCTTCCAGCTTTATAAAGCTGGACCTGTTCTGAGGAAAATGCCACTGAGTAGTCCCAGAGCATCACCTGCTGCTCCTTGCAAAGACACAACCCCCATCACTCACCTGAAGGACTGACAAATTTCCTGTGATCATGTCAAGAAGTTGAAAAGAGAAAGTTTCACTTCTTTTATCAATTCCTAATTTAAAGCTTAAACTGAAGGCAAACAGAACTAGTTTTTTTTTTTTTTTTTAGAAGCATAGTTTCTTTTTAAACTCCAGAAAAAGTAGAGTGGAACAAGGAAGGAAAGCACAACCCCAAACATATTTAAGGTACTGTTCTAAGGGATTCAGGATGTTTTCTCCTCTTGCAAGTAAGGTTAAATGAAGTTTTCCAAATTAGGCTGTGGCTGACTGAGGAAGCAGGTTACCACCTATGAGTTCTAATCATATTTTTAATCTGTTTGAAGTCAAACAACTGAGGGGAAGATTTTTTGTGAAATAGAGATAATAATTTGCTTACCTTCCTTGCAAGTACAACTGATGAAATAAAAAAACCCAGCCTCCATATACAATCATGCAACTTAAGTCCATCAGGCAGAATGCAGAACTTGCCAAATAGTCCATTCTGATTGTGTGCAAGGCACACAATGAGACAGAACAATGCTACAAGAGGATTTATTTATAGAAATGAGAATGAAACTTGTTTTGACTTTTGAGGTATCACCTTCATTCATAACTAAACAAACCCAGGCAGAGAAGACTGTTAAATTAATATCATTAACTTAAAGATGTGAAAATGCAAAGCAGAACGAGGTACTTTACGGCGTCATGCAATGATACTAATACTAAAAAAAACACACCAAAAACAACCAAAAAATCTCAAAAAAATACCCCCAACTCACATTACTGTCATGAGTTTTCTCAACATATTAAAAACATACACAGCGGAAGAATAGTTCCTACCTACCTGTTTACATGAAAAAAATTCACAACACAAACCCCAGTGCCACACAGGACTGCAGTCTGTGCTTCCATAGATTAATATATAGTTTCCCACTGCTGAGAGCTGGTCTTGACTCAGTTAAGCCTAAGCACCCAGGCTTTCCTGCTAGGAAACAAACAAGTCAAGTCGGTTTCAAGCATCTCCTATTAATACAATTATTAAACAATTCTCGAAGCCTGAAGGCAAAAAAAGAAAAATAGTAGGTAAAGGCTATGCTAAACCATAACAAACTATAGCAAATCAAAAAGCTGCACTGAAACTTACAACTCCACTAGCAAATTCATTGCAAAACTCTGTTTACTTCATGGAGGAAGCCATCAGTGAGTCAATATCTACAAGAATGCTTTACATAATGGGTAATTTTTTATTGGCCAGAGGTTCACAGTGTTCTTAAATTTCCAGAAACTGCAGATGTAAAGATACTTCTGTTAACCTAAACCAAAACCAAGAAAAGAAACTATCCGAGATGACACTCCATTTTGCAACACAGCTCTACTGCTCTTCAACCTTCTCAGCACAGGAAAGACACTCTGATATTAAAGGGTGGAAATGTGAACACTGGAAACAGAGGTAGCTTTTAGACTACCACCAAATGGCATTAAAACGTGTTAGCCAGTATAAAATCTTGGTTAGCACATTGTTGCCATTTCTGAGCTGTGACACTAAGAACTGAAGTAGTTTAAGGAACCAGTTTTAGTCTTGTAGAAAATTAGTGAGCCAGTCAGAAGGTATTTACAAGAAAGCATGATACCATCTTAGTCCTTCCATTTTCACTTTACTTGTAAAAGCTAGTAAGAGAGCCAAGAATCATTAGTCAGTAATGAACTGAAAGGAGTTCCTTCCTTCTTTTAACAGGAAAATATGCTGGAACACCACTACAGTATAAAATCCTGTTTGCTCAAACTAAAGTAGCTTGAATGAAGGAATCCTTCCTCAATTTTCAGACAGCTGATAATAATTGAAGGATTATATTTAAAAACCAAAGAGTAAATTCAAAACATTGCACAGGTTACATTATTCCTCTTAATCTGCTAAAAATTACCAATTTAAAAATATAAATTATATTTTAGTTGCTGCTTTTAAAATATTTTGAATGATACTTAATAGTAAGCATTTTCATGACACAACTTTTAGGAAGTTGGAAATTAAATAAATATTTTTGAATTAATGTCATGGATCATACATGCATAAGTATCAGGATTAGAGTTCTAAAAGAGACTTTAAATTGTGAAGCTGCTCATAAACTAAAGCCTATGTGGTAAATTTCAAAAGCACAGAGATCACATTTGTTTTAGTACTGAAGTAGTATAATTGTATTACCATGACAGTGCAAAACAACTCTCCCAGCAGGCTACAATGCATTCAGAAAGTTAAATTCATATTCAGCCAACCCTTAGTGCTGGCGTTCCATAATGCAACATATGAACAATTGCTTCTACAGTTCTTTTTTTTTTATCTGCTTTTGATGATGCAAATCCTTTCTAAAGTATTCTGTTCTACTGAAACATTCTCATCCCTCACAGTACATCAAGACATCCCATCTTATTTTTCTTCTCATAGACAATTTACCTATGTATTTGCCAGCAAAAGCCACGTTGATGGGAACAGGAGAATGAATGAGAAAGGTCTTCTGACTCTAGTAACAATATGCTTCTTTCTAAATTGAAACCTAGTGATGGGGGCTGCCTCCACTGCCCAACAGAACCAACCTGTAATTATGGAGAAAGACAAAAAAGCACAGGCAGAACAGAAAACAAAAAGCATGTTCTTTTCTGTTATCTGCTGATGCATTCATTCATCTAAAGGCCTGAATTCTATGCCTGGAACACACAGACCATGACCAGCAATGCTGCTGCATTGCTGAAGTAAAAAGCAACATCTCCATGTAGTAATTACCAAATCATTCTCTTGAGTCCTCAGCACAGCTCCCCATGTGTCCATCAGTGCACCTGGAATGAAAGCAGCAGCACAGCTGTTTCCTGGGATAGTGAACACTGCTCCTCACCTGCAACCAGCCCCTTCTGGCCAGTCTCGACAGTGCTGTACTTACAGGAAATCATCTTTATCCACACTTGCATCAAGTGCTCACCCTCCATCAACTGGCACGCTGTGCTCCTGATTTGCCTTACTTAAAAAACTACAGCCAGAAAAATACTGGCTTTTGTGAGTCTGCCTCAGGTCTTCCACTCAAATCTCAAGAGCAAGCACAGCTCTTCCCATCATGTTAAACATCTGGAAATCATGCTGGAGCAAGCTTAATCTGCTGCTTTGCAAGATGGCCCAGCAGAGCTCAGAACCCTTGGAGCTACTCTTATAAACTAAGGTAACACCATAAAACACCATTGCCTCCATTCAGATAGGAACATAATGGCAGAGAAGCTTCAGTAATTCTTGTCTAATGCTTTATCTCCACATGGTACAGGGAAGAATCTCAGTACAGTAATCGGAAACAAAAAACCTCACAGTGCAAATTAGGAAAAAAACCCCAAACAAAACAAAATAATCACACAAGAAATAAAATACTAATAAAAAACTTAGAGCAGAGATAAAGGATGAATTAGAAAAACAGATCCTTGCAGAAGCAACAAACAGCTGTGTTCCAGCCTGTAGCCCAGCCCCTGCTCTAGGCCTCTGGTGAATGAGAAAAAGGAGATGATGAAAGCAGGCAGAACACCACTGCACACCTGAAAGACTCCTAGTTCTGTAATGAAGACTTGTGTCTTTCTACAGCACTCTGCCTGCTGACAATGTGTCCTGTATGGCATATTGGCTCCCCAGACTTCACACCCCCAGTCCAGCTATCCCCAAGTCTAAGTACACACTGGAGACAGCCACCAGAAACAATTACAGCTGGGCAGACTGCAGGCAGTGGTCACTGCTGGAACATGTGGAACACTCCAACATCTCTCCCCCATGCATTTCTCCCTCATTCGGTATTGGCAGTAGATCAGTTTTATCAGTTAACATTAAAAATTCACCAGCCTCATTTCAATTCTCACACTGCCTGCTTTTCCCAAGTTAGTTTGGATTGTCTACCTAGTTCTGCCACAGTCACAGCAAAGCTGTGATACTGACAAAGAGGACAGTGGATATCTGCAGGAAGAATGACCCCAAGTCACCACTTATCCAGATTAATAGCCTACATCATCTTAAAACAATGGAAGCTGAACTCTTCTGTATTAATTTGCAGCCATTGTACACTAACCTCTTCACTCTTGCAGTGAACATCTGGATAAGAAGTGCAGCTGTAGGGAAACACCACCTCAAAAGTCACTTGTATCCAAACATTAAAGCTTTCTTAAAAACATTTCTATTCACAGGAAAATGAGTAGACACCAGAAGAACAGAGAGGCATCAGTTTTAAGGAATGCATCATATGGGCTCAGGGAGCTCTAACAGGGAATAAGGCCATACAGAAATCTTATTAAAACACTCACTAAATGCTCATTTCTATCTGATTTAATGTCTGTAATACTTGGCAATAGGCTATGATGCTTGAGCCCTGGTAACTGACTACAATATTAAGATATTTGTACATCTTTATTTGGCATTCCTACCTCTTCCTTGGAATTTACTATACTTGCAGTAGCGAAAAAAACCAAAACAAGACAAAACAAAACCCAAACTAAAATAATTACAAAATCATGTTTTTTACCATACACTTCAAAACATCATACAACATAGAACTCGTGTTCAGCAGTGATTTAAACACTAGGTTTAAAGGTAGAAAGTGAGTTCCAGTACTATGCAGCTCTGAGTGATGAAGACAGACAATTTCATTTTGGTGTCAGTAACAGCATCAAGCCTGACACATCGCATTTAGTCTTAACATCAGGCTCTAGAATTTCATTTAATAACTCAGGGCAGCCATCCACATTTATTATCAAGAGCTTTCCTCTACGTCAATAAATTCTTGCCCAGGCACACAGGACATGTACTCATTTTTCAAAAGATACCTGTGCAAATACAATCCTCCATTTATGCAAAATCTTGTGTTTGATAATTTATTTACTACTTTTTTTTTTTAAGCAGAAATATACCATCCCACTCATTTTTGGTGGATATACCACAACTCTGCTCTTATCACGCCCTAGGCCTCCCCTCACTTTCATTCTTCACCTAAAAAAAACAAGGCACAACCTCAATACACTACAATATTTTGTCACTACTTCTCTGTCCCATGTCCTCTCTGATCAACGTGACAGTAAGACATGCTGTGGGATGCCATTTTGGCTGTAGGAGCAACACTCCTCAATCAAGAGTCTAAGCACAGCAAAATGCAGTGACAAATCCTGCTAATTGCCAAATCTTAGCCTGTAAACACAATCTCCTAACCACTTGAAAGTCAAGGTAGGAGGAAGAAGCAAGGCTAGGTTTTGTTAATTTTTAGGTATGTACTAAGACAGTGCAGGATACTATCAGCCTTCTCTCCATACACTATCCTGGACAATGTCAGAATCAAGGCTTTCTATTCAAGGTGACCAAGCACAACTTTCATCCTTCCTGATTGGTTTCCACCTTCAGCTTTGGCCTCACTCATCAAACCAATCAATAACCAAGCAATGACAAGCTCACATTTGATACGACGTCGTATGGCTGGACATCATAGCTGCTGTCTTTTAATTGCCCCTTTAAGGGTTATTATTAGCCAGCTCTAAGTTATTATTAGCAAACTGATAAAACACTAATGGCCAAGTTCTCTCACGTGACAACTTGTCCATTTTTCCACTTATCACAACGAGTTACTCCAAAATAAGTGATGAAGAACGAGGAGAACTATCCCCCTATTACTTAAACCTGCTGTATTACTTACTGTTATGTTTTGAGGAACCAATAGCATCTGACAATTACACATTTTAATCCTGGCCAAGGTTAGAAAGCCAACAAAGATTTTTGCAAACTCCTCTATTTCTCTTTAAAAACAGAAAATTGCATGTGATACCCACTGGCTCTCTCACACCACTTCAACAGCTGTTAAACTCAGGTCAAGACTGTTAAACTAGGCTTCCAGCTGCTAGATCTGAAATAATTTAAACTTTCTAACTCTAAGAAGTGGATTTTGCTATGCTACATCTTCTTCAAAAGAAAGAAAAAAGGATTAGTCTCAGTTTCTTATGAAAAATTGCATCTCTTGCATTTTTTGCTCAGTGCATTTTAATGCTACTGAACTTTTTTTGCTAGCTGGTTATAGTTACCTTGATTCTGTAAATCACACTAAAAATACTTCTACCTGTAATGAAAAGAAACCAAATGTGACTAACTTAATTGCTCTTGGCTAAGATCCTTTCTAATAATTAAGTTTGGTTTTTTTTTTCCTACTCACAGCTCTGTGGTCTGGTAGAATTCAGCAAGACCTCAGCAACCTCATTCCACTATCTCTGAAGCAATCCTACCAGCAAGGAGTACTTAAATTAACTTTTAATTTAGTTCATATCTCAGCTCTAACTACTGCAGAGAGAGTCAAAGGTCTAATCACAGGTGTTTAGTACAATTCCAGATGCCAAGTCCTGTGTAGAACTGGCAGATAAAGAGTTTAGCCATATCTCATACTTTTTGAGCATCAATTTCACACCACAGAGGCCAACCTACAGCATTTAAGATGGTACTCAATGCCTCTGTGTGTGTAGGCACCATCTTTGTTCCCTTAGGTTCTTCTAAATTCAGTAGTCAGTCAAGGCTTAAGCAAAGAAATACCACCACGATGTGTTTAAGTTATAACAGAACTCTTTAAAATTAAATGCTAGTAGACAGGGTAAAAGAGATCACAGGAACTCAAAAGATTCACAAGAGTGTTTTTGCTATATTAGTCAAATTAATTTTGGGATTTTAAAATAAAATATTTCTTGAGACTGCAGTTCTTTAATGCTACAGTATCCCCATCTACAAGGCAGCAGGGTATGAACATAATGGAGTCAACACTTGCACAGATGAAAGCTACAACAGAGGCAGCTGCTAAAATCTAAATCACCCACACAAAAAGCATATGATTGATTCCTTCCATTCCTCCTTCCCATGATGACAGCCTGATTTTTTAGTATTTTATCTAATCACTTCAAACTGAAAAAACCCCATACCTTAGCAAGTATTCCTGCCTTTGAAAAGTTTATTTTAATAAAGACCTTAAAAAGAAAAATACAGACATGGAAATAGTTCTAGGCAGAAGCCTGCTTCTATTGGGTATATAAATATTTCAATCCCAGCAGCACCACCTAATGGAGAGCTCACCAATTTTCCCCATTCTTTAACATAACAAATATTTGAGTTTGGAGGTGTTAACAACTGATACTTTAGCACATGGCCTAATTATTCCCCTACAAAATCCGATTAGCAACAAGAGAAGCCAAACCATTTCTCTATAGACAATCACGGTCCTTTTTTCTGCACACACCCACATTAGTCATACAGAAATTTCTTAAGTACACAAGACCTTTGTTTAACCAGGAGATAAGATTTTAGGAAGATTTTAGTTAGAATTTATAAAAAAACCCAAACAACAATAACTGTGCAGTAGTTCCAGCTACCTTAGGCATGCTTCAGCTTGTCCTCAGAAAGGAAAACATAGATGTCACTACCTCTGAAGTGTACAGAACATTGACAAACCCCAACCTAAGATGAAGTTATGCATTCCCAGACATCTTCAGGCTGCAATTCTGCTATAAAACACCCTATGGGAGATGTGCAGCAATTTATTGTAAGCATTAATAAAGTGTGCAGCACAATGCTTGTAAACATCCATCATTTATCTCTTGCCAATAGACATGACAGAACTTATGTATAACTGGATACACAAGAAATCGGTTTTTTCCTCACCACCTTTTGTCCTCTGTGTTTGTTATATAAATCACAACACTAAGTAAGGGCTCAACTCGTTGAACTTTTCCAATTAACTCAGCATATGGACACTTGTCCTGGAATAATTCCCTTTTTATGTATGGCTCAGAGGACTTTCAAAGCCTGTCTGCCCGAGCTCATATCAAAACAGTCAGCTAATATACTGAGAGTTCATACTGAAAAAAAAAAAACAAACAAACAAAAACACCACCAAAATCATAGTCATTAATTCTGCAAAATTACAGCATCATACTTTGGCTATATGTACTAAAAGCTTTATTTACACAAACAGAATAATTCCAAGCTTCTTCCTTATTCATTTTGAGAGAGTCTCCTCTGCAAAAATACACAGAATGCAGTGGGTAGATATTTATTTGCTTGTCCTAAAGCTTTCTTTAAAAAGCAAACAAAAGCACACATAAAAACAAGCTAACAAAAAAAAAAAAAACAAACAAAAAACAAACCCAATACAATGACAACAAAAAAAATCTCAAACATCAACCAAACCACACAAACTACCAAAAGAGTAAATCTCCCAAAATTCCCTCAAGATCTTACTGGATAAAATACTGAAAGTTGCATGTCTAAATAATCCTTTTCAAAATGAAAGTGCAGTTCTCAGGAATTTGCAAGAAGGAAAGAGGAATAGGGGAAATTTATGGTGCCAACTAGTGAAAAATGTCTGATGAAATTCAATACTCAAATGATAATAAACTTGTTTTATCTTCCTAGATATTGCAAGAGAATTCTTCTGTCTATGCTCAAAACCACACTGCTACAAAAACCACCTGCCAAACAATATGAGCAACACAACAGCAATATCTACTAGCTGAACTTCAGCATAGGATTCATTGGCATTCCCATCACATATTGACACCGCGGGTGAGTAGTGAGATGTATTTGCTAATCTGAACTATAGCAGGCTCAGGTTCTGCAGATTGAAACATGATTCAAATCCTGACAGAGAACAGGATACTACTGACTTTAAGGGATACTGCATGCCATTAACTTCAAATGAAGTTAGCACAAATCCTTTATTCCCTGCTCCCCACCAAAATACTAATTGGAGAATGGAATGAAAATGCTACTGCATCAAAGGGTTCCAAAACTGCTGGAGAGGCACACACGCAACTCAGCAATCTTCATTTATTTAGGTATCCAACCTCCTCCTACTCAGACTACCAAATGGTAACATTTTGAGAACATGGCATTTTACAACTACAAGCACTTTTACCTTCATCTACCAAATACGGAACCGTACTCTAACCAAGTTCAACCACAACAGCTGTAATGATAAAAACATTCCCAAGCACAACATCCTCTCAAGGATGCTGTGTTGAACAGAAAAGAGGACAGTGGAAAGGATGGAATAAGAACAAGTGTAGAATCACAGACTTATGCACTTCAGACAACAGTAGGGAACACTGCAGTCTATCTTTGGGGACCTGGAAGAGAAGACTATGTTAATTCACCTGGAGTGGGAGGTGGGGTAGAGAGGGACTCACAGAAGCACATAGCTACAGAGACGTCAAAGAAAAGTGGATTTTGCAGACAGAAATTACTTGCCAGAGTGTGAAAACAGGTACAATCCTGGAAACAGGTATTCCAAGAAAAAAAAAATAATTACATGAATGGAAGTAAAGGTGAGAATGCAGTTACTTTGCTCAAGCGCAAGGATAAAACCACCTTGGAATAAAAGTCACCCGTTAACAACTCTAAAATTGCGAGAAATCTGATTGAAAGCAGGTCAAAATAAGTCATTTCTAAGAATCAGAAGGACCAGCTGGGGAAATCAAGAGCATTTATTCTGTCTGGACAAACAAGATGGAAGAGAAGCACAGCACAGACAAGAGCAATCCATTGGTAACTGAAGAGCTTAAATGCAGAAAGTGGAGTCACTTGGGATGGTTTAAAGGAGATTAAAAGAAGAAAAAGTTAAATGAAAATTATGAAGTTATGCTTCCTGTGCAAAAATCAAGGTTTACATCTGCGAGTCATTAATATACAAGCCTCAACATACAAAGCAACCCACTCTCACAAGGTTCCTCTATGTGTAGACACAGAGTGGGCACAGTCAATCTGGTACAGCACACAAGATCTTCATTATAAAAACCTCTAATAATTGCTCTAATTATCTCTCTTGCATGTAGAGAGATGAGGTTACAAAACAAAATCCATTCACATAGCTAAAATTTGGTTTATGAGCTGAGCTTTGCTGTTACAAAGTGGCACAAGTGCCACCCAACCTGGCTCCATAAAATAAGTAAGAAAATATTACTTTTCTACAACATTCAAAGGAGAAAGCCAGGAACAAGTACAAGCACGGGAACAACTACCACTGAAAAAATTCTGTCCTGTACACTCAGCTTCATAGAGCCCTGCATGTTTGCTGTGGGCATCAATGGAAGAGCAAAGCAAGAGCTGTTTCCTGTCCCACAAGGCTGACGGTGCAGGATGGCACAGCTCTGCAGACAGGCAGGACTGGATGCCTCCACACAGCACTTGTAATTCACTCACTTTATCAACAGATGACGCTTGCACTGCCCTGCTGGGTCTCAGCACCTCATCATTTTTATGTCCTCAGATCATAGGAAAGTACCACTATTCCCATGTTATTACAGACTGGGAAAATGGTCTGTATATGGAGCAAGCAGCTAGACTCAAAATAAGCCACTAGCTGCATCAAGGTTATTTTCAGAACTCCAGTCAGCTACCACCTAAACCTGCACAACACCCAAGTTTCTCTTTTCTCTCCCAGCATATATTCCACACTTAAGAAAACATCCTGACAAGGCTGATAACCTCAGGAAGAACATCAAGTTCAAATGCATGAGAAAACAATAAACAAAACAACTGTGGATGAAGCATCAGCAGACTCATCCTGGTAATCCCAACAAAGTCCTAACCACTTGACTGAGACATCACACTTCCTCTCACTCTGTTTCTTAGGCACACCGAGTTCTGATTTTTCCTGGCATGGCAAAAAGTTTAAAGAGAAGGAAGTGACACTACTCTTAACTGGCCTGTGGTTTGATGATGAGAGTACTCCCCTGGGAAGGGGGAAACTTGGACTGGAATCCCCCTTCTGCCCCTGGGACTCGGACATGATGTCACATCACTCAGCTCTGCGACATCAAAGCCCCTGGTTGGTTTGGCCCTAACTGAAAGGCCCAGGTACACACATCTACAGGAGTGACAGAAAGAACACCAAAACCCAGCCTCCAGGTCTCCTGGTTTTACACTGGCACCTGCAGTGGACCATCTTCTCTTTCTTGATAGATGTCAAAGCTTGCAGGAACAAAGTGGCAGCCAGGAAGGCACTTCTCTTACACTAGCATCTGCAAGACACTTTTCAAGACAGACAAAATCCAAATTACTTGTTTTCCTAGACACCCAAGAAAGCTGTAGAGATGCATGGCATTTTGAGCTTGTCTTCCTTGCACATATCTTACTTTATATACAAAAGAATGGTTTTCACATTAATGAAGAAACCAAAACATGAGAAAAAAGTCCAGTATTGCTCCAAATATTAAATTTTTCTAATCATGAGCTACAATATAGCCATCACTAAAGCATGTAAAATGGAAGATTCATGACTTCTTTCACAAATATTTTTGAGAAGCATTTACTATTTGTGTGTGAAAAGATTCACTTTAGAGCATCTAAATTACTACAGAATTAGTAGCAACTTTTTGATGGCAAATAATCTACAGAATGTTTCCTCTACACATCAAAGAAAGCTATTTTAAAAATCAACATTTTATGAAACTGTATAAAATAATACCAGAACTATGAAATATTCCAACTTGAGGCATTCCTGATATGCCCACTGAGGTTCTAATGCCTGCAACTGGCAAAAATGCAAATCTTGATGTCCAAATACACAACACCCCAAGTTTCAGTAGAAGGAGTGAGCAGGGGATGGAATCCATCACACACATACAATACTGAACTTCTGCACACACAGACACGTTGAGACTTTGCTTCCCAGGCTGCCTTGACTAGATGAACAGCAGAACTTGAAATTCTACCGAAATCTCATTTTATACATGCAGAGTAAAGCAGTGGGGAAGAACAACAGAGTGGAAATCAAAGGCTTAAGATTTTTTGGGGGGTGGAGAGGATTAGTGACCTACAGTTGTAGTATATAATTTTAGAGACACTTGCCCTGTTAACCTAGATACAAAGCCAACAGTCAGGAGCAATTTGAAGTGGCAACAATATTTTTCCGTCAGGGCTCCAGAAGAGAAGATCTACATGAAGAAAACAAACACTCCCTCAAAGACTATGTAAATATCTCTCCCTCTCTCACACACATATGGAATTCTCAATACCAAATCACCTGTTGCTTCATTTTCTCCTTAAGTCCTAAGATGTTTCTACTGGATACTCTCCTTTCTTCCCTTAGATATCCCAAGAGCTTTTTAGCACTCGTTTCCTTTTCTCTTCTTTCCCATTACAAAAAGAGAGAGACAACACATCTTCCTACATTGTCAGCACCTAATGATAGTTCATTGTCAGCTGACTCCCTTTTTTTCCCAATTCTCTAGTCCCTCCACCTGCTGTAAGAAAGAAGACCAGAAAAAAATGAGACTATTTGTCAAAACTGAATATACTCACCTTAAACTATTCATTTATGAAGGCATGGGATTCCAGCAGGCGGAGCTGGGAAACCAGTTATATTCTCTCTGCCAGACCTTTACTACTGTAAGTTTCTACAGCACCACTTCATCACCACAGGTTAAAAAGTTTAAGATAAAAACTAGTGCAAGTTCAGCACTCCCTCTTGTGCTACAATCACACCTTTATTCTGTTGCACAAAACCACACAACTCTCCCTCCCCTGGCTTATGTTCCCCACATTTAATTTTGAAATCTCCAATGTCTCCCACCACTTCTGGTGTTCCTGAGCCAGACACCAAAAATTCAAGGAGGTTTCAAATACAAGCATTCTATTCAGAAAGTAGCCACAGCTCAAAAAAAAAAAAAAAACAAACAAAAAAACAAACACACACAAACTCAAGCCCTGGCAATTCTTTAAAGGAACTGTGCAGCAGTATACAGACACCTGAAATCAATGTGTAATGAGCAATATTCACACATCATAACATGCAGCACCTTCAACTAAGAAATACTAAAAACTCTAATGAAATCCAGTAACTACATCATCTAAGATAAGAGATCAGAATGTTGTGTTTTTACTATATCTATTCATACATATATCTATTCATTCATGCCAGTTTAGGATATTGGAGTAGATTTAAGTAATTCCTATTTTTAAACTGCCTTTTCATCCTAAGAACTATGATCAGCTGCTTATCAATCAAAAATCAAGGGTTTTTGCTTTTTGTATTTTCAGAGTTGCCATATCTACTATATAATATCTGGACTTCAGTACCAAGAAGCCATTCTTCTTCTCTCTTTAAGTGTTCATTATGGACAAGAACAAAGACCTGAAATACAACATGATCCCAAGATGATTTAAAAGACAAGCTCAATTAACATGGACTAGTAAGACTTCATAAATAATCTTTGGTCACTGAAGCTGATGTATCAACAGTACATATGCTTACACGATACTCAAATTCTCTGAATCCATGCAAAATGGCTTCTCAAAATTGGTATCATCAAACTTAATCATAGGAGGACTTCAGGAAAGCCTAAAGACTGGAGTCATTTAGCACCCCCTTTGATTAGAATTAATTTGCGTTGATAGTGAATGCACTTTATGATTCTATAATCTAAGTCCAGCTATTATCAGAAGCAACTCACCAAGTCATATTTCAGTAAAACACCTACCATCCTTGTGCTGGAACACCCCAACTTTTCTAACCCCCTAGTGCCGCCTGCCTGCAATGCCCCAGCTCACTGCACATCACTGTTTCCGTTACCAAGCTCTATGACAAGGGGTTTCCCAGTGCAGCCATCAAAAACTGATTCCGTCCAAATGTTCAAGTATTTCTCACCTTAAATGAACAGCCCTCTCCCTAATCACCACAAATAGCATTTTGATCTCAATCCATGTGTGGCATGAGCCAATGGTTCCTTTAAAAGGACAACATGTAGTGCATGCTATGGTCTCACCAGTTCTGAACAACCATCAGTGCAGCCTTTTAACCCAGGCTTCTAGGCAAGTCAATAGCCATTTTAAATGCAGATTTTTACTAACTACTTCAAATTATACTATTTCATTTGTCTAAGCTAGACACTGCTAGTGCACCTTTGCATCATGCACTAAACTCCTTTCCAGTCTGCGAATGCAAGTTCAGATTAGTGCTCAATAATGCTACGTGCATCCTATGGGACAAATCTGCAAGGAAAAACACACCATTCTACTCAAGAAATAGAAAACATGTCAATTACAATATACAGTATATAAGGCTCAAATCTCAACAAGCTAGAGAAGTCACAGACCCAAAGAGACAGCATATTTCAAATTGTATCACTGGAACTTCCCACATTTTACTACTACAGAAACAGCAAAAGATGAAAGATGCCCTAATGCATGGTAAAGATCCACGCAGAGGAGCACATACAGTCCGTCACGTCACATACAAGCTCTGATCGACAGAACATGAGATTACGCCTCTTAACATTAATACAATTTATCCTGTTTTTCTGCAGGTAATTCAGATCTCAGCCACTCAAAAGCAAGCACAAATAAAGCAAGACGTAAATGCCTTACCTTCCTATTTTACAAGCCACTGCAGTTCTCAGATTATGAGTCAGTCATAGGTTAATCTGCAGAGGAATGACTCAGTATAAACTTTTAAACATTCATTATTTTTTCTAACCTACAACACCGCGATTCATTCAACGCGCTAAAACGCGGCGTCGCGAACCAGCGCATGAAATGAATGGCGTGAAAACAAAACACTTTTCTTTCCGCTCACGGCAGGCAGACGGGGATAGCGCAGCGCCGGTGCGGGCGGGCGGGCTTTGCGAAAACACAACTCCGTGCGCGCCGAAGAGGGGCAGCTCCGCTGGCGGCGGCTCCGCTGGCGGCGGCTCCGGGCGCAGCCCCATGGCCGGGGAGCGGCGGGGGCTCCGCCGCAGCGGCAGCCGGGGGGACGCGCAGCCGGGACCGCGCTCCGCGCCAGGCGCGGCGCTGCCGGCAGTGCCCCTTTAAAGGCCGTCGGCCCGCCCCCAGCACTGCATATGGAGGGAGCCAGGAGCGAGCGAGCCTTCTGCATTCAAACGACACATCAAACGCCGCAAGCGCCGCCGCGGCCCCCGGCTCCGCTCCGGCCTCGCCTCCCTCCGCTCCCCGCACGGCGCACACGCACCGCGGGGAGCGGGGCACCGAGCGAGAGGAGCAGGGGAGGGAAGGGGGAGGCAGGAACAAGTAAGCGAAAAGGGGCACCTGCGAAGCCCTGGAGTGCGAGTGCGTCCGGGCAGGAGAGTCCGCGCCGCTCCGCCGCAGGCTGATCTATCCCCGGGCACCGGCCGCCACCGAGGTCCCGGCACGGGCTGCGGGTGCAGCGCGCTCGGCCCCTGCCTGCCAGCAGATGCCCCGGTCAGAGCTCAGTGCCCCCGCCGCAGCGCCCCCGGCTCCCGCCGCCCGCCCGGCCCCGTCCCCCTGCCCGCGGCGCCCGAGCGCGGGCAGCGAGCGCGGCCGGTGCCGGAGCCCCGCGCGGGAGCCGCCGCCACGGCGGCAGCGGAGCGCCCGCCCTCCCTCCTCCTCCTCCTTCTTCTCCGCCGCCCAGCCGAGCCGAGCCCCGCGGCCGCCCTACCTGCGAGCGTGTGCGGGGAGCGGGGCGGCGGGCGGCAGCTGGAGCCGGGCGAAGGCGACCGCCAGCCCGGCGGAAAGTCCCGACCGCTGTGCGCCGTCTCCCCCCGCCCCGCACTTCCTCTCCCGCCCGCTCGGGCTGGAAATCCCCGGCGAAGCCCGCTGCTCTCCCGGCTCCTCCCAGTCACCGAGGGCGGGCCCGGCACAGCCGCTCAGCGCGCAGGCGGCAGCCGGGGGCCGGGCTTGCCCTGGCCGCTGGCCCCGGCTGCACCTGATGCTGCTGTCACCCCCTCCCGCGGGCACGGCTCGGGCGAAGGGGCCCCGCGCCCGGCGAAGGAGGCGCGGGCTGGGCTGCGGGGGACGGCGCGTCCCGCTCCGGGCCGGCGTGGTGCCGGCGGAGCCGCGGGGGCTCGGCCGGAGGGCGGGCGCTGCTGCTGGGCGCTGGGGGAAGGAAGGGCGCGGGGGATGGCGCCGGGACGCGGGGCTCCGGGAGAGCGGGAGAGCCGCTGGCTTCCCCTGCCTGTCCCGAGGGAGGTGCAGCAGCCCCGCTCAAAGAGGCGCCTCCAACACAATAGCGTTTCTTAAACAAAGAAAACGCCAGTGGGAAGAATGGGAGGGAGCGAAAACAGCGGTTGGGAGCGGGAGAAGGGTCTGGAAGAGATGAGGAAAGAGCAGCGGGCCAGAGCCGCTCAGCCCCGGGAGAGGCCGGTCGGGGCGCCCCGGCAGCCGCCGGCCGTAGGTGCCAGCCCCGAGCCCCGGCGGCGGGCAGGGGGTGCGGGTGTTCCCTGCCCGGCGCCCCGGGGCTGCGAGAAGAACCCGCGTCCGTCCGCAGGCGACCGGGGAAAGGGGGCGGCGCTGGCAGCCCGTAGAACCTGTCGCTCCCGGCAGCCAGGTGAAATAAATGCCTGCGTCGTGCTCCGCTGGCTCCGCGGCGTGTCCCGACCGGAGGCATTTGTTCCGCCTGTACCGGCGGTCACGCTTTTGCACGGGGCATCGTTGGCTGTCGTGGCTCGTCGTGTCTCCGCCGCCTCACCGGGCTGCGGGGAGAGAGGGAGGGAGGGAGGGGGAGAGGCGGCTCTGGCGCAGAAGCAGCGCGGGGGCTCAGCCGGAGCCGGGAGCGCCCGGCCGGAGCTGGGGATGGGGGGCTTAGCCGGACCCTTGGTCCATGGTGGGCTGGAGGAATTGCCCCACCGGGGCATTCGCAGCCCTGGGTGCAGCGAAGAAGCTGGCAGCCGGGAGAGCCGCAGCTCTAAGGAATGTGCAGAGCTGAACACGGAGAAATGTGTGGTGTTTGGCTAATTTCAGTGGGATGAGGTCACCGTCCTTTTTGGACGCTGTTTATCGAGGGATCACTAGGGAGGAACAGTTGGATGCGTGATCCTGAACGGACAAGCTTTGCGTCATAGTTGCCGCTTGCAGCATTTCCACGCGTCCCGAAATCCATCCTGACCCTCCTCGATGTTCTTATCCCCCGGCTCTCCGTGCCGCCCACGCCACGCTGCCCTGCAAACCTAAACATCTCTAGCTCCGGCACTGTCCTCACCAGCCTCTAAATCACGAAGCTTGGCCGCGCTGCTAATTCCCTCCTGTGTGCTGTTTTTCCTCCTCATCCCACTTCTCTGCTTTCTCTCTTTCCCCCTCTCTCCCGCCTTTGCTGCTGTCCCCAGTCAAAGGCTGGCTTAGCTGTCAAGACAACTGCGGCTTTTGAAACGATGCCGTGAACCTGCCATCAGAAAGACAGGCTCAGATGGATGTCTTACGTGTTCTCAGCACTTGTTCAAGACTGCTTGGCTCTGGACCAGCAGAAAAGATTGTGCACCAAGCCTGGATTTCTCCAGCAGCAGGGCTGCAAATAAGTTTCTATCAGAGACAAACCTGCAATTTCCTCCTTTGCCACTCTTTTTGCTGTTGTATTTGTGTCCCCTTGTTTTGCCCTAAAAGAAAAGAAAAAATGGAGAAAGCATAATAGGATTCCAGTGCCTGTAGCTCTAGCAGCTGTGCTGATGTATTCTTCCCCAAAGAGAGAAAACAAATTCACATCCCGTTTAAAGATGTCAGAAGCCTTTCCACATTAAAAAAAATGTCTGTTGATGAAGGGATTAAATGATTATTTGATGAAATACCTACCATTTCAATTGCTTTGATACTTTTTTTCCATATTGTGATTCCAAAATTTTAGAGATTTCTAATACAATTATTACAGCAAGATATGTCACCAATGTTTAGTCTTTAATTGGTTTAGAATTCTGTGTTATAAGCAATATTCTCTCTGGGACTTAAAGTGTTGTCTCAATGCTGCTGTGATATGCAGAACACTTCTACTTGGCAATATTATTTAGAATATAGTCATTGGAGGGGTAGCTACTTAAAACAGCAGAAATTATAGTAAAGACCATGGAATAGCTCTATATTTTAGTAAATTGTTTGAAGAAGTAAAATAAAAGTGCATTACATTGGAAAATCACCTGAGAGGAAAGAATAAAAAATACCCACTGAGAGAAGAGCGATAATCCCTTACAAACTTGGACAGGGATACATATCTCCAAAAACTATTTGGAAGACATAGAAGAGCAAATGGCATGTGATTATGGGAAACTAATTTCTCAGCTACAGACTGGAAGGTACCACTGGGAACTGGTAGGGCTTAAATGTTCTGGAGTGTTGTAGAAACTCGATTTTTCAAGCAAACAGTCCATGAGAGAGGATGCTATTTTAGGACTGGTATTAATAAGCGGCAAGGACCTTGTAGAAGGCCAGAGTGTTGAAACTGATCATGAACGGAGTGATCACAAACTAATCCAGCTGAAGTTAAACTGCAAGAGGGACAAATGCAGATATTTGACTAAGACTTGGGATTGCAGAACAGCAAACTTAGAGGAATGGGGAAAATTCCTAAGGCTGACATGATGGATGAACCCAACGATGATTTTTACTTAGAGATATGGGAAGAAGGAGCAAATAACAATTGCCAAAGCAAGGATTTGTTCAAGTTGAAAAGGCTAGAAGCAATACCCTGTGCCTAAAACAGTATAGTGAAAGAAGGAGGGTGGTGATGCTGGTAGCCTTGGGTCTACTGCTCTGACCTTACTATGGGGGTGAGTTCCTCCATGAGAAAATGACTGTGAGCTGCCAGCAGAATGGCGATGGAAAAGACTCACTTGAGTCTATGATGCACAAAGTATGGTATTTTTAGTAGAGAGAGGGAAGTATTAATATGGCTTTACACAGCACAGCTGAGGAACCTCATTTGGAAAATTGCGTCCAGTTCTGGTGATTTACGGTCAGAAAAGATTGACTCAGGTTGCCACAGGTGCAGAAGGGGAATACTGGGGTGACAAGGGAGCAGAATATCTGTGTTCTTGAATGGGAGCTGCAAGCAAGCAAACTTAGCTTCCTCAACTAGCCAAATTAAGCCAAAATAGCGTGATTCAGGCAGTAAATATCAAGGAAAGAGTATCCTTTAAATTAAAAGATTATGTTAAAACAGTGATGCATGGTCATAAATTGGTCATGAGTATACTTAGATTGAAAAGCTTTCTAACCATTCCAAAAGCAAGCAAACAGTACTCCAGGAACAAACACCTACATGGTTTTAAATCAGGTCACCATGCTTTGTTGTGTCCAAAGGGTATCTGAAGACAGCTGAGCTGCTGACCTTTGACATTGTACTGTAATCATTCCCAAGTTTCAGGCCTACTTCTGGTCCTCTCCCCCATCTACATTTGGCTTGTGAGGTTTTTTTCAACTGCCTCTGAGGCACTGGAAATTAGTCAGAGACCGGATGTAGAAAGGGCTGGTGACATTAAGTCATCAGGTGGTTTGTGGTGGATCTTGCTCACAGGCATACTGTGATTGCCAGATTTGTGTCACCACAAAACCTTTTCCCTCAGGTGTTCCCCTTGCCACCTTCTCAGAATCTTCTGGGAGATTTACTTGGTAAATATCTTGTTGCATGGGTACTGGTTATAGTGTTCTCTGATATTGTGCTTGAGAGGTTTAGCCTTTTTTTAACTGCAGCTCTTAATGTTATTACCTCTTACCAAAAGGGTTTGGTGACTCTTGGTGAGTGAGGATGCAGAAAAGTTATTGCTCTGAGATCTCCTAAACAAAATGGTTATCATGTGTTTATAGAGGGGGATCTATTCCCAGTCCTGTCTTCTCAGAGGTGGCATCAACAGGTTATTTTTAATTCTGGAAGTAAACCTGAGAGAGGGAGAGAGAAAGAGGGCAGCAAACCATTGTTTCTTGTGTGAATTTGCTTATTGCAATTAACAGTCATTCAGCTGAACATTTGTAATTTGGAATGGTACAGTACATCTTTATTAACCCTGCTGTTTCAGGTGCAATTTGGCACTGCTTCTGTATGGAATGCTAACTATTAAGTGTCGTAGTTTGTGTGCTTCACATGGCTTCTCCACAGTTTCTGCAGAAGGTGGTTATGGTTTTTTTCCTAATCAATACCTATTGTGGATCTGAGCAACACGAGGCAGGAACCACTTTCTACATTTCTGGCACTGATGCAGTTTTTTGACTTGCAGCTTCCTCATCCTATGCTCTAGATTGGAGATGCTTATTAACCGAATAATAAAAACATTACATTTATATTCTTTTTTATTGCTGAAGCAATGCCCAAGAGGATCTGTATTGTGGGAATACACATTAATTTATTGCATCCTGTACATGAGATAGGGGTTCCTCAGAGTTTATTTCAACTGCTACTAGGCAATAATGTCTAATGTGATAGCCCATTTATTTAGGGGAAGAAAATTCCCCTGCCCAAGCTATGATTTTCTATTTTAATTTCCTAAAAAGTAACGGTTTTCCAAATGACAAGCATTTAAGGAGAAACATTCCTCAACTCTTCCAGAAGTAAGTTATATGTGCCTTTGTGCTTTTACTATGTAACATTTTTCTTTCAAGTTAATTTTAATTCCCAAGTCAACTTACAGAGCTACTTGACACTTGGCAAGGAATATTAGTATGGCATAACACAACTGTGTCTCAGTTATCTTAAGGCCTTCTTACTCTCTTGTTGAGACTATTAAAAATATATTGAGGTCCCCAGGCTCCCCTATTATCAAGACTGCCATTGTGCCCATGCCAAATTGACTTTGGAGTCAAATGACATTTTGGAGGGCATGTCAGTGGATTCCCAAAGGGGCCTGCAAAGTGGTTCACGTGAACTCTAAGCTGTGCCTGGAAAAAGAGACAAGACACAGCTCCACAGCAGGGGATCACTAGAGCATGGCAATGCCTCAGCCATACATCTGCCTCTCAGTATGGCTGCAAAATCAGAGCCGTGATGGGAAGAGTGCAAACTCAGCAAGATCAGCTCTCCACCATATGGAGATTTCCCCGTGACAGCTGAAACTGAATATAACTGATAAAAGCATCTTAAAGGCTGCTTTGTGCCTTTAGAGCAGCACAAAGAAGCTTTATCAGGAAGAAGGTTTTGGTCCAAAAGATTTCTCCAGACATAAAGTGTCACTTATTATGCTCGTTTGTAACTGCAAGGACTCTGTTGAAACCTGGCAAAGTAAAAGGCTGACATGAATATAACAGCTGTATTGATTTATTCAGATGCCCTCATTTTCTGGATGAAACATCCTTAGGTTATCCTGATATTCTTAGGATCTTTTGTCCACAAAGAATCTCAGAATCTAATCTTACAAGAGAAAACGCCTTACCTAACATTACCAGAAAGACCAGGTGGGTATACTTTCAATGCTGAGTGTCTTTCATTATTGTAGAAATTGTTACAGGCTCTTCTTCAGTAATCAATAGCAGCTCTTCCTTCAGAGTGATGTAACTACTTTTGCTTTCACCTTTTCAGCATGTAGTTATGGGAACACCAAACAACCTGTGAGAATCAGGCTTAGAAATAATTTGAGAAGTGGTCACTGTATCATAGTTTTCCTGGCTGCCAGCTTAGCTGTGTGCCTTACACCCAGTGTTGTCAGAGCATCAGAACAGGTCTGAGAGGTTTTTCACCCTCCCTTTTATTGACAATGCTCTAGGTAGTTCTAAAGGGGTATTTCAGAGTATTCTGGAAGGTTGTTTGAGCCTCTGGCTGTTCTTTTGCTGTAAGTAAACTGTCTGTAAAAGGTGCATTTCCAAAGCCTGAAGTATTCTGTCCTGAATTCACGTGCAGCCTGACCCAGGCAGACCAGCCAGGCTTCAGTACTGAAGAGATTACACAGGATGGGACCTCTGTGTTTGCTGTCCTGGCAGATTCCTGAAGAGTATCCAGTCAGGAGAATCACCATATAAAGAACAGTTGTTATAGAAGCCTAGAGGAAACCACTTCTCTTGTCACAATGTTTTCCTTTGTCTTAACCTACATCCAGCCCTCTAGTGGATCCACACTTGTGGGATTCAAGATGTGCACACCTGTATGACAGCATAAAGTCCTTCTCTCTGGCTTTTACCTTAAAGCTTGTAGTCCCTTGTTGATCTACCTCATATGACTCCACAGTTTTTCCCACTGTTCTTTGCAATTTTCTCACCTTGTGTAGGAAAATGGTAATTCAGATTTACAGTTTCCCAGGTACCATTCGTTCTGTCTCATGACAGTATGCATAAAATGAGGTTACTAGAGAAGCAATAATTATCCAGCTGTTTGTCTGAAGATACCTCTGAGCTGGATTCTATTTATCCACCTGGGTCTTGAGATTTAGGAGACATCAGCATATTCACTGGATGATATTTAGAATGATTTCACTTTCACCTATAATTTTTTATCACAGGGGTTGGAGAGGTTTCCAACCTGTGCATATGAACAAAATGACTAAAAGTGCTCCAGGTTGTATTGGGAAGAGAGTGGCTGTCTTGGGATGAAAACAACTGGCTGTCTTAGCAACCCCCACATAGTGCATTGCTAAAACCCAAGGGCAGGTATCTAGTTTAAATGTATCTTCAGGGAAGCATGATTATATTCAAATATTTTCCTTGCTGAGTTTCAGCAGTCTCTATATTAAATATGCTCAGTTTTCAAGTAAAAAAAGTAAAATCCAAGTGCTCTCAGGACAATTTCAGCCTAGCCCCTATGAATCAAGCTTCCCTTCTTCTCCTTTCTTACTGCTTATGATGAATGCTCTGTAAGCCACATTACACCCTAATCAACATTTGCATAATCTTTACTATCTCTGTGATTGCAATATGAGGGGGTTATATATAAGCTAGACAGTAATTAACAAGAGCTAGAAAGAGCCCAGTTCCAATGATTAGCATGAGGCAGCAATGATTCAAGAGCTGTGAGTCTTTCATGTGCAGGATTTGGAAGAGAGCTGCCCTGCTAAGGGAACTACTTTGACTTTCTTAATCAGGAGGGACTATTCAGATTTTTGGGTGCACCTGTTGGATATTGTGTCTTCAATTACTGGCTATAATCTCCTACAATTCCACTGCAGAGGCTGCTGTTTTGGTATTGGGGGGATAACAGAGAAGTTCTGTTGGCATCAACCCACACAAGAGCCATGTCCACCAGAGAAGAAGCCCTTCCTGCTCCCCTAGATGCTGAAAGACCTGCTGTGGAAGTGGTGAAGCACCAGCTAAGATTCTGCAAAACTCTGAACTGGGAGGATTAGAAAAAATCCCTTGGAGCCATCAGATGATTGGAAAGAGGTGAGCCTGACAAAAGTGGCTTGAAGATTTTCCACAGTAAATATATGCACTACTTCTCTCAGCAGGGGTCACCTGCTGTAGCCATGGGTTCGTGTCTCAGTCACAGGCATCTCCCTGCTGAAAAATGGGCAGAGGAGAGTAACACTTTGCTCTAGCTGTCCTTGAAACTCAGAAAGGTTGCTTAGGCTGCAGCTCCATCAAGAACTCTTGGAGAAGCAGAAGACTTAAGGAGTGGTCAGCTTATAGGAAAAACTTAGTAATCTGCTGCCAGTGTAGAAAAGGATTCTTTCCAAATCAAAATTAATTGTGTATTTATTTGTTCATAAGAACAGATACTTATAGAACAGAACCTGTTGTCAAACTGCAGGCAAGCCCAACACTTGTAATTTTAGCAGATGGAGCTAAAGGAGCCCCAGAATATTCTAAGGACAATCCTCTCACTTTAATAATAGCAGGCAAATGTTGTGAGTGGGTTTGAGGACAAGGAGCTGCTGTGTTCAGCCTCAAACAGAACAGCTCAACTCTCAGGATCCTCAGGGAGCTGAGACAATGGGACTTCACCTTTCCCTAGGTCACACCACAGCAGTTCCCAGGTCCTTCAGTTTTTCATCCTTCCTAGTTTGTATCCCAGAGAGATAAAAGAGAGATAAGAGCCTTTTTCTGATCCTGTGCTGCTTTCCTGAGTTCAGTCTTCAGTGTCTGCTCCAGCTGCTAAGAAAAATGCTTTCACATCCTGAATTAAATGCTCCTCTGTTGAAGACAGATGCGAGTTAAAATGCACAAAATCTTACATCATCTTTGCACTGAATTAAAAGCCACAAAAAGCAAATTCTTCTTTGGCCTCATTCTTACCTAGGGAATGCTAATTTGTCTTTGTGCCATTGCTGCAGTCTGACACCAATGTAATCCAGAGCAGAAAGAGGCTCCAAACCTCTCCTGGGCTGGTTAAGATACTGCACAGTCATAAAACCAAAACCCAGTATCCCTCCCTCCTCCAGTTCCCCCAGGGTATCAGGAAACATTCTGGTCTTAGGTCCAAAGTGGAAAGCTGTGGTATTTGCACTCACTTTCTTGGAGTTACTCCCAATCCATACCACTGTCAACTCAGCTGAGAACAGAACTATTTTTCATTAACTGGGCCTCCCATTTCAGTGGCTGTGGAGAGCAAAGGTGGCAATCTGCATCTTTCCCTGCAGAAAGAGAAGTTATTTCCAATGGCATTGCTGCTAAAATATAGCTTTGCATCTTTTATAGACCTCAGGAAGTTCTTTATTTATAAGAAGGGCATTTCTAAGCCTCAGACACATCGGAGGAACTACAAATTGCCAATTCTCTCAATCTTTATTGTAAGTTTTGTGATATTTGAGGCTTTTTCCTCAAAGTACCGTCTCTTGGAATGTTGTGATTATGTAAAAACTCCCATTTTTCTTTCATTTAAATGAAAAGGCAGTAATTTTCCTGCTCTTATGGTTGTAGACAGAAGCATAAAAATATAAACTGAGCACACTGCAAAGGCTGAGGACTCAGAAGGCAAAGCAAAATTAATTGAACATATATTGTCTCCTAAACATTATAACTAGAAGCCCCTTTCCTACTTCTTTTAAAAGATCTGACTCATTATTTTTAAATTATTCAGCTTGGCAATACCATATAAATTCATTATGCTCTTGGATAAAAATCTTTGTCATGCTAAAGTCTGAATTGAGCCAAAAGTAAGTTCACTATAAACAATTACATGTATTGTCTATTCTCAGCTTTTTAAAAACATCATTTACCCTTTACAAAAACTCTGTAACACAATGAGTGTTTCATCTAGGCAAGCTCCAGTATGTGACAAATATAAAAATTGAAAGGCACAATGGAAATAGAAGCTAATAAAACTTGAAATAGGTGAGATTTATTTCTTTAAAGTCTCACTTCTCTGATACCCACAGGACCACAGTCTGTTCTGGGTTACACTAGGGTAAACCCAGAGTAAATCCAGCAAAATAATCTGACTTTATTGTCCACAAGTTATATATTTTGCAGTGAATAGATATCAGTTCTGCTTAGCGTATTTGTCATTCCATTTCTACCACTTATATGAAAATCTAGTAACAACAATGTGACTGGGGGACTGAAGAACTACTAATATTAAGCCTGTGTATGCAACTTCAGCTTGTCTGATATCCCTCCTGCCCCCGCTTCTGAATGTGTATTCTGAAGCCCTTAGTGATGTAATGACATTTTTTCCACAGGATCTGCTACCTCTCTGAGTAAGAGATCATTCTGAGGAGGTTTGGAAATGAAACATGCAGCAAGAGGGACTCCTGCCTTCCAGATCTATATTTCACGTTATCCTTAAAGAGGAACTTGGTGCTACAGAAACCAAGACCTATAGAAAATAGGTGAAAAGTGGGTATTTGCACACTCAACTAGTAAGGAATCCAGGACTGTGCTTCAAACACCTTCAATGAGAAGGGAAAAGCATGCAGCCTGCAGAAGAAACACTATCCAGGAGTCATACTTGCAGTCCTCTAATTCATCATCAGAAGGTGTTATCCATTACGCTACCAGAATGCTGCTGGCAAGGTCTTTGCTTGGATAGATGCACCCTATAATCAAAGTTGAAAGATGGATAATGAAATTTATTTCTAAAACCCCACCTAACTTCTCCCAAAAATAACAGCGCAAAGTGAAACCCTTCCCAAGCTGATATGAAGATCAATTGAGTGTTTGTGAAACCCTTAAGAGCAGCAGTGATGAATACTAGAGAGAAGATTTTAGGACTTGAGCTAGCACATCGCTGACAAAAAGTGAGAGGAATAGAGGTCTTACATGGTCACTCTCAAATTCTCCAAAGCCAAGAGCACTTATCCCTCAAACCCTCTTTTAAAATCCTGTTTCCTGCCTAAGAGAATCATCCAGCTGGGATTCAAAGGGCAGAAAAGAGTATGTACCAGAGAAAAACAAATATATAGCACCCTCACTTAGGAGGAAACAGATGGCTTTTCAAACAAGCCTGGATAACACAAAATAAATAAGTAGGGCACCACACATTAAATGCTGCAGATAGAACAAAAGTACTAAGAGGTCCTCTGTCCATCTTGTATATCAAAGAAATTCAAGTTCTTCTGAAAGAATAGTATCCCACTAAGGACTGCATCATAACACCGTCATTATTCTGACATTTTTCTGAGTCATCTGTATTTATGAATCACCTGAACTTCAACCTCATTGTTACTTGTTCATGTGGATTTCTATTTTGGGTTGAGGGCAAGGAGAGTGACAAATGGTTTTTTGGTTTGGGTGGTTTTGGTTTTTTTTGGTTTTTGGGTTTTTTGGGGTTTTTTTGTTTAATTGTGTCATCCAGAGTAATTCATATTCTCATGCTCAGATAGATGAGACTCTTTACATCTACTCCACAGACTTCTACTGCTTGACCTAAGAGAGCAGCTGCTCAGTGCTGCAGCACTGGGTGCTCTGGAGGAAGAGCTCCTCTCCTGCCACCACAGCATCACTGCTGTTTAACCACAGTGAGGCTCAGCAGCCTGGATGCTTCTCCATACCCTGATGGGGGGTGTTGCACATCTTGATGGGACCCTAAAATGGACCCTACTTCCTCTCATGCTGCTCATTTTTCCTTTTGTTTTAACTTCCCTCTCCATTTCTCAGGGATCCCATCCTCGTCCCAGTCTCTCTCTCATTATAACTTTCAATTCTTGATTTTCCATCCAAGTACTGATCTCTTTCTACACCGTCAATGCCTTTGCACCAAACACCAGCCATCTTTTAATCATGTTCATTCCTGTTTTTTCTCCCCTGCTCTTGTACAGTTTCCCTTTCCATCTCTGTCACCTCTAAGCCTGTGCCCCACACCAGCTATCATTGTGACATCTTTGCCAAAATAAACACCCAGAGGTGGGTTATTGGAGACAACCATGCTGCAATCTGAACCTTTGTTGGTGCATTAAAACTACAAATAGCACGAAGTGTTGAAATATGATAAAAAACCATGCAGGAGCAAGGGACAGTGTGTTTGTCTATTGATTCAAGTTCACAGTTTCATTGTCCGTCATGCAGTGCACTTCACCTGCACATTTTAAGGTATTTCTAGGAGGGTCCAGGAAGCCTGAAAACTGTCTAGAATGGCAGGGTTCAAGAATCAAGAATTTTAAAATGCTGTGATCTGCTGAAGAAAGCAAAGAAAGGGGGCTAATTGAGCTTGACACAATTTTTCCTGCAACTAGGCTAGGTTTTACAACCTAAAATAGAATGGGAATATTCTGGTGAGGATATTTATTGAACAGGAAGTAAATCCATACTCAGTCCATTCTATACCCTTAAAAATTAGGAAAAAAATACAAATATCCCCAGACTTCTCATGGCATAGTCAAAGGTCTTTTCTCATTGAAGAAGGTCAGGAAAACAGGTTTGAAAATCTAAAAGTTACCTAATTTCTAAAGAAAGAGAGGAAAAAAGACAACACCAGATGATTTTACCATGAAGCATTAAAAGATACAGGTGCAAGTAAAAGGGACAAAGTAAACACAGCATAACCTGAAGCCTTCAAAGGGACAGCAACAGCACACTAAATAACCAGTGTCAAATTCTTATGCCTTTGGAATATTCCAGTAATAACTGGAATAAGACTGATTTTTGTCTCTAATCTTATACACCTCCTTCCCCACAGTTCAGAGAAACCCTGCTGTCTGGAATAAAGTTCTGAGAAGACAAAGACTGAACAAGTCTTGGCATGACTAGCTAAATTAATAGGGATGGCCTGGGATGCTGAGACTCAGAGATAGGTACTGTAATATCTGGAACAATTATTCTCCCCTTTGTTGTCCCTCAAGAATCTCTAATTAGTTCATGCAACAGATAAAAGCTTTGAAAGGTCTTCAGGATCTTCCCTTGTAGCACAGTTCCAGCTCTGCCTCAACGCTCTGCTGATGGACAGGAGGTGAATGGATCTCTTTGTCAAGTGCTCTAACCCCTGCCTCTTGTGTCATCTCCAGCAGCTGACACAGAAACAGCACAAACAACAGCCTCACACAATAAAGCAAAGTTTCAGGCATCAAGCTGCAGTTTGAATTCTGAAAGGAGACAGGCACTGCCTGGTGATGTCTCTCCCATGAGAAGGGATGGATTTAAAGCTTTGGTCAGGTGGCCTCTTGCAAATGTAACTGTGGCAGTGTCAGGAATGTCCTTGTCCTTCAGCTGCAGCTCCTGGCCTGAAAGTTGTTGCTTTCCCTTAGCAGGGCTGGCAGAGCTGCTCGTGACATAACTGGGTGCCTCAGAGGAGGGCTGGTCCAGCAGTGCCCCGGGGCAGGTGAGGAGTGCTCAGGTGAGGAGGATTCCTGTGGTGTGACAATGGTAACCTCAGGCAGGGATGTGACCAACTCAAACAGCTGAAGGGATGATCATGTCTAAAATGGATGCAATTTCTTCTAAAGTGGAAATGTATATCCAAGGATGTCTCCTCTTTTCAGTGTCTCCTATTTTTCATAACTGGAATCTCAGTATAGTGGTTTTTGGGATCTTCTTCTGATGTTACCTTGACACCTCCACCCACTGAGGGGGCAAGGGGTCTGCCACAGAGCTGCAGAACCTCCTGTGGCTGGTGTGCAGAAATGTTCTAAGTACCCCATCAGATGGGCAATCCACCCTTCACAGCAAGAAAATGCATTAGCAACTCAAAGGCACTACTAAAAGACAGGAAGGAGGCCACAAGGAATTTTTTTCCCCCTGTACCAATCTCACTACAAAGTTGGTCAAGTTTAGCCAAGAGTCACTTGTATCTAAAGAGAATATTCTTTAACCAAAGTTAATTGTAACTCTTAAATCATGATCCAAATAATAACTTGAAATCAATTTTTACAGAATTAAACCAAAAGCAGCAGAAAGGCTTGAAGATGCCAGATGGTGCTTGCCCAGTCTTTAGGGTTCCTAGACATGCACAAAGCCAGCAGGCTGCCTTTTAAACCTTGAACGTCTTCACTCTCAACTGACTTTGCCTTCTCTTCTGCCTCCCTCCCTCATCATCACTATGGTGACTACTGTATCACAGCCTTTGAAACTCTCTCTTTCTCTCCTTTATTCATTCTTTTCCTGTGGTAAGCACATTTCTCTCTCTCAGGATTTTTCATAGAGGTGCACAGAGAGACAGAAAGAGAAGATTATTTCTATTTCTGCTCCTGTTTTTCTCATGTGGAATGTGCTTGGAGAATTGTTTACCTGTGGTGATTGCTTGATTGGACTCTGGTGAGGATTGTTTGAGTCTGGTGGCCAATCCAACCCACCTATGTCTAGACTCTCAAGGACAGGGTCCTGAGTTGTGAGTTAGATATGATAGAGAAAGTAGGTATGTAGTTTTAGTATCTTCCTTTATAGAGTATATTAATGCATTATAGCACAGTTATAATAAAGAAATCATTCAGCCTTTTGAACTGGAGTTGGACATCATAATTTCTTCCCACAGGATTTGCCTGCATTTACAATATTTTTCCTTTAGCATCCCTTTTCCTTTTGACCCAATCCTGCCCTTTAAATGATAGGATCAGCTCTGGACTGAGGCTGAAGTCATCCCAGCTGTCCAGCCTGTCTCTGCTGCATGCTTGTCTCATTGCTCATCAATCATCTCCTGAACTACCTCGGTTTGCCAAGCAACATTTTAAGGCAAACTGAAATAAGCAACAGTTCACCTTGAAACACACCCTCCCAACCGTGACAGCCAAAGACCTGACTGACAAGCAGCTGTACAACAAAGGGGAGGGGAACAAATGTCCTAAGGTAAACTTTTCCTTCTCTTAGAACAGTCTCCTCCATAATACAGGTAATGAATGCTCATCCATCTTCCTCTTATTGATTTAATCTTATGTCAAACCTACCTTTTCACATATTCTGGAAGAGACCCTGTTTCCCTCCACGTGTCCCCCAGCATCAGTAGCGCAGTGGCTGATAGGAGCTGTGCTGCTTCTGATGCAAGGCACGGCCCCAGGGGCCCAAATGTGCTCACTCAACTTCAGCTGGGCAAATGAAGCCCGAGGCTTCAGGCAGAGCATCTCAGCCCTGTGTGCCCCCCTTAATGTATTGGAAGGGAGAGAAAGTATTAAAAGCATCAGATATGTGAAGGATCAAGTACAACTGTTATTTTAACGTGACTTGCTCCCTTTCACATTTTATACCGATTTCCTATAGAAATAAAGCTTCTGAGATCAACTGGGAAATGCACATCTCTCACCCTTCAATCTTCTTTCCCCCATTAGCCAATTTCAAGGGCACTTAATAGAAAGTAAAGTCCTTCAGGCTTAAATTAATTTTTACAGGATTTATAAAAACCAGTGGCCAGGAAGCAGAGACCACGGTTTTGGACTTTCCCAAGCTGACCTCTAATGATTTTGCTCCTGTCACCCTATTTCAAGAATATCACTTTGCTTTAAAATCTTTGTGGGGGGAGAGGAGGGGGAGGGAGTGGGGTGGCAGGGGTGAATTATGTGTGGAATGTTGTAAGGGCAAAGCAAAGGGGAAATACAGTGCCATGGTGAGAACACCAGTGCATCAGCTAACCACTAACTAGCCAACTAACTAGCCACTGTGGTGCTATTGTGGGGGAGGCCAAAGACAGGATCCTCAAAGCCACCCTCGGGCAGTATGCCATGGACAGGCACAGGAATAGGAAGGGAATAGGGCAAGATATTGCCATGCCAAAAACAGTGTGAAAAAGCCAGGAAGCCTCATGTAGCTGTGTAACTGTGGTCACACTGGTGGGACCAAGCAGCTTCTCCTGAGCAGCCCACCTTGTGGTCCAGTCAAGGACTAACCCAATCCTGGCCTAAAGGTCTGAAGTCTGACTTAATAAGAGCCATAAAAGGATACTGTAGATTAGAGATATGTCATTCAGGAAATGTCTAAATATAGCTTTACATGAAATGAACACGAGGTGCTGACAATGACTGCCATGAATGCACGACCTTAGGATAAGGATGAAAAATTAATCAATTAAAAATGTATAATAAGAGATAGCAGCCACTGAGGAAGTGCACTGCACAGTGCAAAGGGCTGATTGAAAACCAGGGAGCGGCTGTGGCTCAGTTCTTCCACCTTTAGCTGCTGTGTTGTGTAAGCCCTGGTAGCAGTGTTAGGAACTGTCCCCGCTGTCGAGTGCTGGGTGAGCCCTGCCTAGAGCTGTGTGACAGAGCTGCACAGTGGCAGCAGCAGCAAAAGGACATTCCCTAGCTGGACTGTGGTCACTGCATGGATGGCCAACAGCGGAGATGGGCTGTTGGTGGGTCCCATCTCTGGAGCACAGCAAGTTCTGGAGAGTGTTGTGGTTAGTGGGATGTGAAAGACCTTGAGAGCTCACGGATTGTGGAGGAGTGGGGTGAGGTATTGCCCTGTTTCCCTGGAGCTCCCCATGTGCTGGGAGTTGTTACTGCTCAACCACAGCCCTGCTGTTATTTATGCTGACAGCAGCGGCTCACACAGCCCCTCAAAGAGAAGGTTCAAATCGGGGGAAGGGATGAGTTAAAAACAAGGAGGGAATGACAAGACAATCTCAAGAGAAACCTGGAGCAGCAGAAAAACACAGAGGCTGTAAAGTGCAGAGAAGATGGAAAGGAGGATGAAAGGCTAAAGGCAGCAGAGCAGCCGTGGGGAAGTCAGGAAGGCAGAGTGGCTGAAGAACATTCAGCCAAGAAGTTGCAGGGCATGACATGCTTTATGCTTTATGCAGAGATAACAGTAGATTTGAGTATAATTAACTTAAAAGTCAATACTGCCCTTTACATGATAGGAACATAGGTCTGCAGAGAAACAGGCTTCATTATTTTCCCTGCTTACAGGATGACCTACTCTCAGGGAAAGTCACCCTCTGACTGGCTCTTGTAAGGTACCAGAGGTGACAACAACTGTCCATTTTGGCAAAAAGGGAAAAGGTTAAGGGAAAGGTTTTAAATGGACCACAGGAGATGTTATTCTCCTTTGTTTCTCCAGAGCTAGAAAAATAGAAAAGACAAGAGCACAGAAATGGAGAGCAAGAGGGAAGAGCTGCAGAAACAGAAAAGACAGCAACTGTTGTGGTGTTGACTCTTCCTCTCCATCTCATTGTGAAAGAAAGAGCACAGCTCACACTCTTACCATTTCCTCTGAGAACATTTGTACCAGCATTGGGCTGATCAGGGCACTGCTCAGCCTTCCTAAGCACCCTTGCAGTACTCTAACAAAAATGCAATCTTGGCTGCTAATCCACACTCTGAATTAGGGGCACAAGCAGACAGAGAAGAGGAAACAGGGAGAGGAAACAAAGAAAATAAGAAACTGAAGCTAAACAATGAAGTTATTGGCTAGATCCTTTCCTTCAATTTCCCTAACTACATAACTTTTCTAAGATAAAGTAGATTACACCCATTTTAGTAATTTAGTTGTTTCTGGGATTTGAGAAATGCTCTGGCAGGGCAGACCTGAGAGTTAACCACTCCCCCAGAAATGTTTACTTCACGTAGTGCCCACTGCATTTCTGCCCAATAAGGGCAGAAACCTGACTCACTCATTATTTAGCCTTTATTAATGACCTTTTAGTTTGCCATGTGAATCTACAGAACCCTGAGTCTGTGACAACAGGCCTTTTGTGCTAATCAATTATTTGTTTTTTAAATAATTTAATTGCTTTTATTTTTAAAAGAATCTTGTGGGAGGGCCTGAGTTCAGTCCTGGGTAACCCCAAATACCTTACATCTGTTGATTTTTATGTTTTCACCTCTCTCTATTCAACCACAGTTAGTTCTGCTATAATTTTATGTTGTGGACTCTTAGAACTGCTGCATTTGGAAGTGCCCAAGAAAGTCCCCATTGCCCATGGCTGGAGCCTGTGTTTGGGGCATTTTGTTCATGGTGGTTTTACATGATATGTGTGGGTCACAGCTGCTAACTCCTCTCTCCCTGCATTTCAGTGGTGTCAGTCCCACCTCAGCCATCCCAGCACAAACACTTACTCTAAGAGTACAAATGCAAGGAAAAATAAGTTGTTAAAATATTGACCCTGCAGTATGGAGTGAAGCAGAGAGTCTCCTGAGAAATCCTCCTCTGCTGCATTTTATTAAACAAAAATAACTTGCAGAGGCCAGAGACTTGAATATTTGCCCAGGCCCCAGTGAAGAGATTTGATTTTTATTGTACTCTTGCCTCTTTCCTGTAAAGGAAAGAGGATTAAAACACCTCTCCAGACTCCCAAGGCAGTCTGAGCAGGGCCCAATGTCTGGGTGAGGCAGCTGACGACTGGGGATAGTGCTGGGGCAGGTGGGGAAGAAGGGCCAGGAGCAAAAAAACCAGACAGGCTTTCTGCATCACTCAGTGTCACACCTGCATGAAGTCACCCAAAGGACTGATCCTCCAGGACATTTTATACATCTTAACTTTATGCCAACAGATATGAAAGAGAGCTTAACAGATATTTTCCCCCACTCCCTGTAAATTTTCATGAGTCAGCTAGGTCTTTGTTTTGTTTTGGGACCATCCTTTTTCATAACAACCTGGTCATTGCTCCAAGAGGTGCCTTGGAGCTGAGGGACTGTTAAAGCTGAGGAACAGAGGTAGGCAAGGAGCACACCAGCCCAAGAGTTAAACAGCCCAAGAATTAAACCAGTAGTCCTTGACAAAATGAAATCATTACTTAATACTTTTAAAATACATTTTATTTCAAAGTGTAGAGTCCAATAATTAAATTAAAGTTATCTAGAGACTAAAAGATAGCACTGGTCTCTCTAGATTCTCCCCAAGCCCCCAGAGATTACACCTGTGATACTGGGAGTTCAATGGCCAACACTCACAGAAAGACACCAGCCCCTTTTAGTTCATTTCTTAATCTTCCATGGAAATACCTTACCCCTCACTTCTTACCCCTCAGGCAGAGTTATCTGCATCTTAACTTTGGAAGGTTACTTTGGGGAAATTATTTAATACTGTGCTGTATTTGGGATGTTCAGGAGTTTGCAGTGAGGGCTGGCCCATTCCTTTATTTAAAAAGGAGTCATCAGCAGGTTTTCAAACTACTCAAGCACCAGCACGACCTGAAGTGGTCTTTTCTCACACATCAGTGGCCAAACCCAGCCCAGAGCTGCAGCTGCCAAGGTGCATGGCAGCTTCCTACTTCTTAATCATCAGCTAAAATAACAGATTACAAGGCAAGGCCCAGGTATGATTTGTGCCACTAACATTCAAAATGATCGACTGCTTGCGGGTGACCAAAAATCCTTCTTTTTCTCTATCTAAATCTTATTTCTTGGGTTATTACCAAATCTTTTTAGCCTTCACATGCGAGAATTGCAAGAGGAATTTTTATTTAGGTGACAGAATATCCCTGGGAGAGCTGGGAAGCCCTTGTTTCTACAAATATTGGAACATGGGTTTCCACGGGCCTGCACTGCTTGAGACTGTGTGAGCAGTGTCTGGGGAAGCTGAGACACTGCAAAGGAGCTGCTTTCCTCCTGGACGTGTAGTGTTTCCAATAAAAGGATGTTCTGTTCTCTGCCACCTCTAAAAACAACACTGGTTCTGTCATCTCCATGTTTGTTTTGCTACGTCTGATATTTTTAAATTGTTTATTAAAAACACTGCTGATTTAATTGGGTGTTTGTAATAGCAGGAGATGTGTGCCACTGGCTTGAGCCAGGAGCCCAAAGGCTTCTCCCATCCCACTGACATTTTCAGGCCTCTGTGGCTCACAGAAAACCCCTGCCAGTCATCCAGTACTAAACCTCCTTCATGTGATTCCATGACCATCACCAGCTGGGGTGAAACCACTGTGAGAATCTGTTTCAGAGTCTGAAACCATACATGATATCACCTCCCTTTAATTTCACCATAATTATCAACATTTTTCTTCAAATTCTATTGCAACCACAACATAGAAACAGTTTACATAAAAATCTTCTCATTGCATTTGCCAGAATCATGATGCTGCAGTGCCATTGGACTGGAAATTGTTATAAGGAAAACTCATTAAATTTCATTGCAGAAGTGATCAAATATGAAATGTATAGAGCAAAATAATTTCAAGGAAAGATCCTCAAAGAACCCATTTCAGGAAAAGGAAAATGCAGCTGTTTCCATCTGGAAACTGAAGAGAAGACTGTGCTTATGCACTTACAATGCTTAAACAAATACTAATAAAATATGGAAATCATCTTTGTAATAGTTAAATAAAGTTATTGCTAATTGACTGCTTACGCAAAATACATTAAACAATATTAAAAATACAATATTAAGACATAAATACACAAAAGGGGAATTCTAAATTAAGTCAACTCTTTGCTTAATGCAATTCTTACAAAAATTACACTTTTCCAGAAAGATACCTAATTCCCAGCACTTAATTTTTCTCTGCACCAGGCTATAGAGTAAGAATGAATAAATGGTTGTTTACACAGTTTAATTAATGCTCCATATCTCACAACCACAGATAAATGTTTGGGACTCATGGTCTCCAGCAATGTAAACAAGCTGCTAGGTCTCCATTTCACTCTGTCTTTCTTCCTGTCATCCTGCATAGTCCAAAGTCATTTCTGCATTTCTGATGTTGATGTCCCCCTGTCCCATGTTTTCCCCAGAAACATGCCATGAAGCCTGTGTCACCTTCTCTCCACTGCTGCCCTTCCACACAGAGAGGATGGGTGGCTGCCTTACCCCGGAGATGGCAGGGTTGTGTCTGAGCCCATCAGCAAAGGGACAGAAGTGACAGGGAATGCACACAGCCAGGTTCCACAGAAAACAAAACAGGAGGCCAGCGGGAGAAATATGAGATAGAGAAAAGGATGGAGGAGGCAAAAGTTGAGGAAAGGAAAGTGAAACTAAGAAAAGTACTTACTCCTCTTGAGGAGGTGGCACTGGCCCCTGGAAAAGTCCCTATTATACAAAGCCTTCCTTCTGTTTCCAAATTCCTTATGTAGAAATGTGGACAAGAAAAATTTTCCTCCTGTTCTTGACAAAACAAATTGTGGTTTGCTCTATAAGGAAAATTCCTGAAGGAAAGTCAGCATTGGCACAAGAACAAATGGGTCTGAGCTGGCCACAAATCCGTTTAAGGTGGGAGCAAGAAGCTGGTGGCTCTGAAGTGGGAAAGGACTGGAGCCTAATTAAGTATGGAAAGGAGTTTGATGCATTCATTAAAGGGATTATAGGGTGTGATCACCTCCAAAGACAGGCAATTTGTTTCAACGGTACCCAAGGCCCCCACTTCTGTTCCCAAATCCCACTGTACCTTCTTTGCCTCACTTTTGCCAGCCTCTCATACTTTCATGGACCCACATTTTCAGCACCACGTTTCAAGAATAAAGCACAAAAAATTTTGGATGCTATTAACGCAGCACCACAGAATTTTATACTCTTACACAGGTAAGACCAACTCTTTCACTTAGAAATACAGGGCCTACCAAGGACTGCAAGAGTACATACAGATCCATCCCAAAATAATGCTTTCTGTATATTTCAGGAATGAGCCTTAACTATACTTAGGATAAGGAATTTGTCTTCATGTGATGAGCGTGACCTCATCTTCTACAAAGGGAGAGGTTGTGAGAAAGCAGACACTCCTCTCATCTGCAAGGTCCAAATACCAGTATATTTCATATATTTAAAGTACTGATCTGGAACCCATTGCTGTAGTGTCTGGGTGCCTCATAGTCTGCCTAAAAATAAACAAATATCAGTTACCCAACTGGGTGACTCATAATCATACACGAGCCCCTTCCAGTGTGAGCAGATTGGCTGGTTAATTAACTTGAAATCTGACTAACAGATGCTCCTAATACTATCCTCAAACTACCATCAAAACACTTAGTATGTGTAAAAGGGTCAAAGTGCACAAAGCTACTAAACTAATTGCCTAGGAAAATTTCCCTGTTCCCATCCCAGAATTCATCCTTATTGACAAGAAATGTTCACATAGGTCTTTCTGTTCCACATTCAAAATATGGACAGAAGGACAGGTTTTCATCATGGTACCAGTGAAAACCATTCACCAAGGCATGAACCCAGCAAAAAATTCAATCCACTCTTTAAATACTCACTGCAATGCTCATATATTTTGTTGCTGATGCTTCTGATGACTTAACCTCATCTTCCATCCTCTCCACTCTCCTAAAAAATACAATCTATTGAGAGAATCCTTCTGAATCTTGATCTCATGGAAAGTATTTGTTTTAAATAACCCAAGTATTTTTAAATGAAAATGTTTCTGAATGAGCAGAGTCCACTGCGACTCCATAAGTGGTTAATTTCCTTGAGTTTACCTTTTGGTTTTTAAAAACTCCTGTCTTCCTATAGGTATACAGACACACAAGAATAGATATAGATGTATAGGGATAGATACAGATATGTACAGGTATACATAAAAATATATAGGGCCACATGGAGCCCTCTTTGCCAAGCCAGACTCATCCCAGAGGGAGCTTTGCTGGCAAGCACAGGAGCCTTTGCTGTCCTTTGACTCAGTAGCAGCCCTCACATTGCCAGCAGCATTAGTTTAGTTACCATTCAAAAGTGCAGAAAAAAATATCTGGACCTAATTTCCTTAGAAAGCTACCAAAGTCAATTGTTCCAAGAAAAATAAAATTCATCCTTGGGGAAAAATAAAACCACAAAACAAAACAACCCCACAACCAACCAAACACATCTACAACAGACCTTGTGGCATCGCTATGAAGCGTTACAATTGGCCACCTTTAAAAGCAAATTGAAGTTAAAACCATGTCTTAACTCCACATGCTGCTTGCTTTCCAGTCTAAACAACTCCTCTGGGCTGGAGCAGAAAGCAAGGGAGATCCTGAGAGACACTCCTTATCTATAATCATCACCTATAACTGCATTTTCCTTTAGCTGGCTCTAGCATTTTCCTGGCTAAACCCCACCATCCACATGCAGGGAAGACTCTTTGGAAGTCAATACAGAACTGCAGCTCTAAAGTCATCCTGAATTGACTTTTTCAGCCTCCCTGCAGGTGCCAGCCATGGTTGCTTTTTGACATCCCTACATTACATTGGCTTTGTTTGTATAAATGAGTGAAGTTCTTCCCTAGTGATTGATTTGAAGAGACTTATTACTACCAACAGCTGCAGGAACACTCTTTTTGCTCAAGACATAAAAATGTGGAGTTTGGAGCCAAACAACCAGACAGGCAAAGAAAAGCACACTGAAGTTGATGAGAAGACTCCTACCAGATTCAGTGGGACCAGAAATTCACCCTTTCTCCTGGGGGCTGACAGGTGTGTGCAGATGTGCCTTGGATTTGGGGTTTATTTCCAGCTCACACCCCCCAGGTCCAACTGTGCAGCCCTGCAGCACTTGCACACAGCAGGATGAGGTGTAAAACCAGAGCTCACATCACAAAGAGATCTTGTATCTCCAGCAATCCCAGCATTTTTCTGCTCAGAATTGCATGCTGGCCAGCACTATTTCATGAAGGAGAAAAACATCTGGTCTCAGAACTGCTCCTGTGGGCTCCATGGAGCTGAGCTGAAGCAACTCTTCACAGCTAAATGTGCATGTACAATGCTCCTCTCGGTGTTGCTGCTTGAGTTTTCTATCAGCCTTCCAAAATGTGTGAAAACAAAGATAATTCAGGCTTTCACCTTGCTTTATTGACTGTTTCAAAGTGATGTTCACCAGTGCCTACATAATTATCTGAGTGAGATAATACAGCAAACACCTTTCAAGCTGCAGGGCTGCACCAGTGGATGAGCTGTGCATATCATCTGTACTCTGAAAAATAGTGTTGAAGGAAGTAGGGATTTGTGCAAAGTTATCAATCAAAAGTTTTTGGCATTTCTGGGGAAGGCTTTTTTTTTGGTTAGGGTTTTTTTTTTGTTTGGTTCTTGGTTTTTTGGGTTTTTTGGTAGGAGTTATGAAACTACATGAAAACAAATGGAAAAGTGTGTTGTAGAGGCAAACACAATGCTCACCACAAAAGAAATCCCAAAGAAAAAAAATAATTCCCAACATTGTGTTATGTGGGTTTTGTTTCAGGAATAATAATTAGCATGAATAGCGTAAATATGAATTTTCTGAACTGACAGGAATCTGAACAAAGGCAAGAATATCTTCAAGTTTTGGGGTTTTTTTTAAAGATTCTTGTAAATGCCATGGGATATTTTCAGCCTGGTGTTGGAATTGGGACAGAAAAATGCAGACAGTTTCATGTGCTACACCTGGCCCTTTTCTCTCCACTGCTTTTCTGGGTATATAACTGCAGTTGCCTTTTGGGCTTCCTTCTTGCTCTAGAAAAGATCTACACAGAACTACAAGGGGAAAAATAGCTGATTTTACATGAAAATAGCACCAAAAGTAATTATACAGTGGATGTGGTCAAATCTATCCAGTGAATACACAAGAAAAATAGAGACATTTTAATTATTTTGAGTAAAAGCAGTGTGATGATGAAACTGGTAACATCCTTTCATGATTAGCAAAGGCTGCCAGTCTTTGCTGGGGGTCAGAGTCTTGACTCTATGTAATGGGGATTTCTCACTGAACACAGGTATACACACCCCTGGTCATTGAGCTGGGGTCTTTTTCTTCTTCCTTTAAGTAAAACAGGAGATGAAATAAGAAAGGAGATAGCACAAAAACAACAGATGTCTTTAAAAGGCATTCAGACTACAAGTTTATGTCTGTCTAAACTATGTCATTTGTGCCAATGCACTGTGTGCTGTGACCATTACACTGCAATAAAGGGAATTCTGCTGTGAATGTTACTAAAGGAAAATAGCTTCTATTGTAACTCCCACCTTGGGAGTTGTGTCTGGATTTGTTTTTTGAATGGAGGAGTTTTCTTCCTTGCTTTAAAGTTCCTGTGTGAAAAATACTTTCGTAATTTTTTATTGGTTTATTTTTAATTGATTTCACTGCCTGAAAAGAAATGGATCCCCTTTGTTTGGGTGAAACCCTGTGGTGGAGTAAGGCCCCATGCTTAGGGGATTGCCTTTGCCAGTATCCTCAAGATAAGCTTTTCCTTTTGTTCACTCTATGATTCGGTGACATATCTTAACAACCTGGGTTTGGCCCCTCTTGCCTTTGTATCCTGAAGCAACAAGACCAGCGAGTTCTATCTTCAGAGCCTGCATCAGTGCCCTCCAGCACACAGGGTTACACTCCACCCATGCAGGGCGCACATGCTCTGCAGCATTCCAGCTCATGGACATCAGACTTTGCTCCACATGGAAGCAATTCCAGGTGCTAGGCATGGATGGCTGAACCAGACCAGAAATAGGTTCTAAAGTCCACAGAGACCTCATAACTGAGAGAACTTGGGACCAGGTTTTTATCATGGTACCAGTGAGAGAGGGACTAGGAACACTTTGTGATCATCTGGTGATGAAGAAAAGACTATCCCCCAGCACTGCTGCTGTTTGGGGTCACTGATGGCAGGCAGATGGATTTCAAAAATCCACTCCCAGCCCTGGACCCTGTGATTCAGTAACCAGCTGATGCTGCAACACCCGTGCCAGCCCTGTAAGCCCCAGAGGCATGTCCCCTCCATGCCAGCAGTGTGTGCCTGTGTGACACCCAGGCCATGCTTCCCTGCCTCCCTCTCATATCACAGCCCTGAAATACCTGCTGAGCACCACCAGCACCAGCAAAACCACGTCACTTCCCACACTGGTTTACACCAGCAGCACAAACTCAGGCTTTGAGCACAATCCTGAGGTATTCTGGAACCTTGCCAAGAGCAGCGTCTAAAGCTGCCTCACCCTCTTATTCTTCCAAAATTCAAGAGAGAAATTACAGCCCATCATCACCCTGCTTTCTACTAATCCATAATCATCCAAATTTGACTTTGTTAGCATCCTTCCCCAGGCATATTCAAGCTGTTGTTACGTTTCTTCCCAGTAGACTTACACACCAAACAAACTGGCAGGTCCAGGTCAGGTTCAGGCAGGGTTCTCTCTAAACTCACTGGGTTTTGGCACAGGCAGCCAAACCACTCTGATGAATTCCAGGGCTGTCTTGATTTGTATCACCTGATTGTTCCTGTTCCAGGCCATCACCGCTGGTCAGCATCTCCAGGCTGTGGTACAAGGTTTATCCATAGGGGACATCTGAAGAGCAGCTGCTCCTCTGTTCATCCCTCTCCTGCCAAAGCACCATGGCATGACAAGGTCCAACACAGATGGAAAGGCTGCCCTGCCTCTGGGCTTTAAATAAACCTTGAGTTTCAGTGTCATAGACCCCTGCTTGGGATCTTCATACAGTAAAACAGACAAGTGCAATCAATCAAAGAAACAGGTAATACTGTGTACAGCAAAAATTGTGTTTTCTACAAACAACAGCTTAAAGTGAAGCTCAGTTCTTACAGACACCTAGAGAAAGATGAAGTGCTGTTCCTTTCCTGTGTTAGGAGTGGTAACAGGTCTTCATTTTCATGGAGCTCAGTATTTCTGAGGTCCCTGACATTTTGTCTCATTTGGTCAAATGAATTAAAAATCTGAAGGGGACAGAATGATAATATGAGCACATTGCATAGTAGCTATTTAGCCCCAGTCACAAACACCTTTCCTGCAACTTCTGGTCCTCTGTGAGAGCTGAGAACAGGACAGCAGGACTTGTGCCACCTGGACCTTTCATGATGGGAAGTGGATAAGAACACAGCAAAGTGTGTGTCACAGACCTCAAATGGGACATCTCTCTGTGGGCATGAATTCATCCCTGTTTTTTCCCTGCTGGCCCCCTAACACCAGGGGGACAAGTCACAACCAGGGACTCGCATTCACTGCTGCACAAGTAGTAACATCCTGCAAAGCCTGGGGTGGTCCATTCAGGCTTCAAACCACCACCACAGGACTTCCTAGAGCTCCTCTGATAAAGCCCTTGGTCTCTGTGGCTTAGTGGTTCTCATTAATATGAAACTGCTCCCCCTTTCCTGTTTTCAGTTTTCCAGCACCCACAGTAAGAGCAGAGTTCAAAAGGCATGCAGGAGAGCACCCCAAAAACCTGAGGTTTGTTTCCTCATTTTTTGTTTCAGTAGCAAAAATGCATATGAATTTACAAGTGGTTGGTTGATTCATGTTTTCACAGGCTATCTTTTCCAAGCATCCCTACTGTCCCCAGATACGGGTCACAGCTCTCAGCAAACACCCCTAAGAAAATGCAGCTTATTGCAACCTCCTTCAGCTGGAATATCTCAGACTGGCTCTTAAGAGATAGCAAACAATGCCAGCAAAGTCCTTTTCAAGTGATACAACTGCATCAGCACTGGGACATTTGCCAGCAAAGATATTTTCTGGCAAAAGAAGAGTGAAAAGCCACTGCTCCAACCAGCATTACAGCACTGGCAAAACAGCAGGACAGACCATTGCATCCCTGGTAACATCCATCTCCTCTGTCCCCCTTTCCCTGGCCCCATTTTCTCCCACCATCACTTACACACAGTTTTGGGTCTGCCCAGGAAGGGGAGGGATTCACTGCTATCTTCTCATGTAGCTAAAATGTCTCATGAAAAGAAAGGATCTATGGGAGATGTGGGCTGTGTGCTTGTAAATCGATTCATTCACTCATCACCTCGTTGAGCCCCTAACCCGACAGCATCTCCTCGGATCTCATCTGACTACAAAGGCTTTGTTTCAAAGGGGAAAGCTTTGAATGATCTTCGTGCAAGAAAAGATATCCCGTTGGCACTGAGAGCTGCAGCGCTGCTGCTGCTCGGTCTGTGGGGCGCTGCTAAAAGCCCCGAAGAGCCAGAGTGGCTGCAGCCCTGTCGCTTTAATGAGCGGGGAACTTCACCGGGGAGTTGGGGGTATTTCATCAATAACATTTGCCCCCCTACCTCCTGCCTGTGAAAAAGGAGAGAAGTTCAGTTTTGGACTCTGCACTAATGCAACTGTAAAATTACAGTTTAAAAAAAGCTCAGAAAGGGGAAGCTGAGGGGCTGTTTCAGCAGCAGCCACAGTCCAGCCTTGCTGCAGTGACCCAGGTGGGTTCCCCTGGGCGAGGACACGCTGACAGTGTTAGAGCTTCCATCATGATGCTTTGGCAGAGCACAGAGCTCAGGGAGGCTTGGCACAGCCTGAATGCAACTTCCAGAGCCTCTGCAGGCTCACACCTTGGCTCTCCTTTTAGCAGGCAGCACATGGAGCTGCTTGACAGTGCCTGGAAGGAGCTTGTGCCATACATGCATGTGAGCAAACTGAGGAACAGGTAGGAAAAACAAAGTATTTAAAGTCACGTCGCTGCTGGCATGCAGGTGAATCCTGGTGACAGACTCTAATCCTTCTTGTTAACATACCTACATTTCTTACTACCATTTAGCAAGTTGATGCTATTTGGACAAAATGGCACAATCAACATATAAGTTGGCAGGCACAGGAAATTTAAAAGGCTTTGAATAATGTTGTCCCAATTCCTGGCTTGAAAGCTTATAGCTTACAAACAACATAACATGTGACAACACTGTGTATTGATTTCATTAAATAATAGCATCGGGTGGGGGGGAAATTGCTCTGAATAGCAGCTTTTAGGAAAATCACTTTATAGTCCATAGCATCTGATAAAATACAGTGCTAGCAATCGAGACCAAGGGGAGAAAGAGCTGAATCAGAGGCCCTCGGGATGCAGTGCCAGTCTCTGCTGCAAGGGTGTGGGAATCCTGCAGCAAATTTTACTAATTCTCCTCCAGCCCTGCAGTAGCAGCATGTGACTGCAATCCCCCAGCCCTGCTCTGCCCTGCGGCCCCAAAAGTGCTGCTGAAATCCTTCATGGCCAGGCACAGCATCAATCCCCCTGAGCAGCACTTGTGCTCAGGCTGGGCAGCTCGTGCTACAATTAATTATGCCAGAATAAAACTCTTCAGACTAAAAGGGGGAGATTTAGATCAGATGTTAGGAGGAAATTCTTCACTGTGAGGGTGGTGAGGCACTCGCACAAGTTACCCAGAGAAGCTGTGGCTGCTCCAGCCCTGGAGTTATTGAAGCCCAGGTTGGATGGGGCTTTGAGAAACCTGGAAAGGTGGTCTCTGACCTTAAAGTCCCTTCCAACCCAAGCCATTCCATGATTCTATAATTTGGGTAGGGGCTAGAGCATCACTGGTGGGGTTTTACCAGGACAACTAGACCAGACTATCTCCAAGCAAAGTTGTCTAGGTGCAGGTGCTGGTCATCTGCAAAAGTGAATTTCTGTTACATAAATGTACCCAACATCTCCTCTGTTCCCCTCACTCCAAACAAGCGCTAGTAGGAAAAAAGCTGCCTAGTGCATATCCAAGTGGCATTTTCTATCACTTCTACCTCCATTACCTGCTGGATCTCATAACACTTCCAGCTGGTCTGGTTCTGTGGGGGTAAGGCCAGAGCCTGGCCTCAAGTAAAGCAAGTGGGAATAGCCTCAAAAATTGACAAATTAGCTCATGCTCAGAGCAGCACGAACTGTGTTGGATCTGTGAGGCAGCCATTTAACCTCACCATTAAGTTTCCATCAGGTGACACCACTGCCCCTGCCAGAGTGGATCCCAGTTAATTGGGTTTGTCACCTCCCCATCCCTGGCTCCCCTCATTCAGAGCAGTCTGTAAAGGCACAGACCTTGCCAGCCAGAAGCACACTATTAGTAGCACTAGCAGTGGCACTGTTATTATTAGCCAGTCTTGTCTTTATTTTTTAGGAAGTTCTACTGCTGGACTGCAGACCTGCCTGCAATGTTCTTCCAAGGGGGGAGGCTGGGGAGGGCAGACTCCCCGGCACCAAACCCATCATTAATCTATTTTGAAAACAACGTCGTGTTTTCCAAATAGCTCTGCATGACTCGCTTCCACTCTGCCAACACATTTTTATGGTGGTTTGGGATTTTTAGGGGGTTTCTTGGTGATGGGGGAGGAGCTTAATGACTGATAAGTGTACTAGCCTGCCTGCAGCCAGCCAGGAATAGAGCCTGTGGCCCTCACCCTGTGCTGCTGAGGGAGTGAAGGCCTTCTGCACGGGCTGGGCAGCAGGAGCCCTCTTCCCAGGCACTGGCTGCAATCCTTTCCAGCTCCAGATGTGCTCGCTGCACTTCTCAGCAGTGTCTGGAGGAAACAGCATCACTGGCCACGCACACATGCCGGGGTGCCGCCTCTGTCCCTGCTGGGACTAAAGATGAGGCTCAGTGACAGGCTGCGTGTCAGAACTGCTCGGAAGGGTTTACAGTGCCTGGGCACAGAGCAGGGCTCAGATCCGGGCGGATTTGCCCTGATCCCAGCGTACAGCTGCTGCTGTTCAAGGAGATGTGTGCTGTCCAGGCGGGAGAGCTGAGCTGGCTGCCGGCAGGATGGGGAGGGCAGGCACAGAGCACTGCAGTGAAGGCAGCACGGAAAGCAAAACCCCAGCGTTTTAGCTCATAGCTCTGGAGCCCTCTGGGGAATTCCCAGCATTCAGGATGCTGTCTGCTTCCTCCCGGGGTCCCCTCGGGAGACTTGGGGCGATTCCAAATGCGCCCGGTGAAGCACAAAACCTGGCTTCTCCCGGGGTGGGGACGCAGCCTGGTCCTGCGGCGAGGCCTTGCGGAGCCCGGAGGAGCCGTGCTCAGGGTGGGCCTGGGCTCCAGCCCGGCGCTGGTGTGGGGAGCAGTGCGGAGGTGAGAGCACAGACCTACAGCTCAGGAAACAGCAGCTCTGCTCCCAGCAGCGCCTTTGCCTCCGGATGATGCTGTACAAGGCGCCTGGCTCCATGCCTCAGTTTCCCTCCCTGTAAAACGGGCTGGCAGCCGCCCCTCTGGCCAGCTCTGACCGGCGCAGGGAGAGGGAAGGGGCTGGGTAGTGTGCCAGCTCTGGAGCAGGAGCTGCAGAAAGGACCTTAGAACCTGGGCTTCCCACAACATTGATTTTAAAAAACGAGGAAACGTGGGTGAAGGGAAAGAAATTAAGAAAATCAGGTGAGAAGTCAGGTGGCTAGTGAAGTCACACTACTCGGGAAACTGAGGCAGGGACAAGCTTCACTTGGGAATCAATTTACTGACAGTGAAAAGCCTTTTCAGCAGAGGCTCTCATCCACTCTTGAGACTCAGACAGTCCTGCCAATGAGAATTCCATATGCTACTTCTAAATATTGCAGAAAGTCCCAGCTGCTGCAGGGAAAGGAGTCTTCCCCCCAGGACAGAGTCGGGCTAGCTCAGGAGAACGTGAGTGTGCTGCAAAACAAATCTCTGAGAGAGGCTACTGGGTGCTTTGCTCATTTAGAATGGCATTGTGCTTATTCATCTTTGTGCAATGTCCCCTGTGATTGCACACGGCTGCATGCAATACCAGGGAAGTTAGGAGAAATTCAATTATATTGATTTACGGAAGAAAGAGACAATAACAAATGTAATGGGTAGTTGCTATTCCATATTTTATCGTGGGCCATTAAGACTTCGGGTTCTAATATCCTCTACCTTTAGAATGAAATTAAAACAATCATTTTCAGGATGAGGTGCTTCTCCACACAGAGCCTGGAGCTGCGAGCTAACCAAGCGTTGACACTCATAAATCAAGACCTCCTCAAATCTGGGTGCCTTCAGATACTTGCTGGAAATCAATTGAAGAAGGTTCCTCTCAGCAGATGTACTTCTTGGTGCAAAAGGTGCCAAGCAGGTTGCCCACTCCTATTGCAGACCAAGTCAGAGGCTGCATAAATACACAGTGGGAATCTGAGTCTGAGGAGATGTTCAGCGTCCATGCTTCAAAGACCTACCTTCCATTTACTGCTTAGGAGAGCAGAGTCTATGGCAGGGAAATAGAAAACTCAAAGTTAAGCTGAAGCAAGCAGAGAATTGTACTGGTCTGTAGCATGTTCCAGCTCCCAATGACCAAAACCTGATTGATTTTAGGGGAGACTTGGGGGAAAAAGAAAGATTTTTTTGATAGGGGTAACAAACCAGTCACCCAGAACTTGAGGCTACCAGGTGAGAAATGCCTGGCATCTCCCACTGCTGGATACACATATCACTAGAGGCAGCATAATGTGCTGCTGCTCTGACAACAGGTGTACAGCTCCATTCCCACAAGGAATAAATCCCTGAACCTCTCCTAACCAGCTCTGGCTCACCTTTCATTAGGTTTTGCAGTACCATGATGGCCCAGATGAAAAACAAAGTGCAAGTGACTCTCCACAGCTCTTCCTTTTCAGCAAGTATGGTGTGAAACCACCTCATGGAGAGGTATGCTTCCAGTGGAGAAGTTTTCCTCTCCAGCATTCAGGGTCTGCTGGGGAAACACAACCAGGCAGCTGCTCTGTCTAGCACTGGCTGAAAATACTTGCTCTTTTTTATGGGCAAGGGCTAAAACACTGCTGAGACACATTCCAGCATTGTAATATTGCTCTGAATAGAAAACAATAGAATAAAACTGGTTTCTTGAAGTAGAGCATATTTCTGTTAATCGTGGTTTAGGAGCTCTGTTCAGGACTTGAGTGAGTGACAGTTTGCATCATCTTAAGCTACCACTGCATGCAGTTTATGGCAATTTAACAGAGTATTTATAGCCAAGGTTAATGATTTCCCAGCAGTTTTTCTTTGCTCCTTGCCACCACCTGACACCTGAATGGCTCCTGCCCACCCGCTGCCTGCACCGAGCAGCGACGTGCTGCCAAAACAGCACCGAGGCCTCTTCCAGCTCACCTCTGCCTCAGCTGAGTGATGGGAGCAGCTTCTGTCGACCTAAAGCACGGCCCCTGATCCTATCAATGCTGAGGGCTCCCCAAAAGCCACCCTTAATAAACACCACAGCAGCCTGCACACTCCCTCAGGGGCCTGGTGGACTCTGGTGCAGCTCCCACGGGACATGAGGAAGACTGTGAAGGCACCCAGCCTTCCTCCAGTGAGCAGAGCGGGGTGCTGCTTCAGCTCACAGCTGTCTGGCACTCCTCCAGGTGATGCTTGCTTGCTTTTCAGAAGCAAGCCACCCACAGCCAAGTCCTACCACAGGGGGTTTCCCCAGCTCTGGCTTTCTGCATGAACCCCAGAGGCAGCTCAGGGTCCAAAAGCACAGGTGGGTGGAAAGTGACCACCTGAGCCCTGCATATGGGCACTGCCCAGAGCTCTGCTCCTGCAGACAGCCTCCAAAGGGCTTGTGGTTTCTACCAGAAAAGTCCTTTCTCTGGATGCAGAGAGCCCAGAGGGCAGCTACCTCCATCAGGCTCTTCTCTGCCACAGAGCTCCTGTTTCACACCCACTTAGGTGGATGGATGGGTGGATGGATGGATGGATGGATGGATGGATGGATGGATGGATGGATGGATGGATGGGTGGGTGGGTGGGTGGATGGGTGGGTGGATGGATGGATGGATGGATGGATGGATGGATGGATGGATGGATGGATGGATGGATGGATGGATGCTTCAGTGCCTCCACCTCCTCAAGGATGCCCAGCCCCTGCAGGCCAGCTCACTGAGGGCTGTCTCTGTCCCATCCTGAGCCTGAACCTTGCCCCTCCAACATCTTCAGGTCATCTCTGGGGAGAGATGACCTGATGTTTGGGTGGAAGCCAGGCAGGTGGGAAGGAGCTCTGGGGCATCCTGGGTGCAGGGCAGAGGTGTGAGGGGAAGCAGCAGCTGCACACCTCCCCTGGGGAGCAGAGAGCTTAGCTGCAAGTTTCAGTGCCAGTTTCAAAGGCAACGCTTCTCACAATTAACCCTCTGTCCTCCCCGCACGCCCTGGCAGGGTCAGACAGCATAGGTTGCTCAGCTGGGCTTTGTACATCTCTGAAGGTATAGATGCTCTGAGGGCCCTGTTCCCATGTTAGCCACTGGTAACATCCATAACATCCAGGCAGGCTGGAATTTAATCTTAGTCAATATGTGAAAATATTATCAAAGCTGGAACAGAGCTGGCCACTCTCAGCTTTACCCCAAGCCTCCTCTGTTTCTGTGCTGTCACCCTCTGCCTGGCCTCAGTCCAGCTCTGCTCCTTGGGAGCCTGCAGCATCAGAGCTACACCAGGACAGGAGACAGTCCCTCAGCTAGACCTACTCCCCTCTCTGAGCTCACCATCCACGTGATAATTCACAGATTCAAATATCCTGCCTCTTGCCATTTAACCTTTTTCAGTAAAGTTAATTTGCAGAGGCAGATTGTGAGCTCTGTGGGACAGAAACCACATTTTTCTACTGTGTCGTACATAGTAACAGTTTCTATGTAATATTCCATAGAAATAATAGTCTTTATAAGACAGGCTAAATATAACAGCTCTAATGAAGTTACCTCTGGTCTTAAACATAACATGCCACCTTTCCAGCCTGCGGGGCTTCAGCATGCACATTGTTCCCCTTCAGCAAAAATAGGGGAGTAGGATGGCTGTTTTTCTGTCCTCAGGCAGCTTTACACACTTGCTTTTTGTCCTGAAAGCTGCTTAAATACATCCTTTACTTTCTAAATATCACATGGTGACCCTTAGGCATGTCACATTTCTCTTTTGCCACCTCCTCCTGCCCAGGCCGATGTCCAGCTCTGTCCCACCACTCTATGACCCACGCCATGTCCCACCACTCTATGACCTCACCCTCACCCCTGCCACTGCTTTTCTTGGCATCTCCATCCCTCACTGACATCCCAGCACTACACAAACCTCAGCAGAAAACAAGTCTGCCACCTTTTGCTATGCACTTCTTTATTTCTTAATTTCCTGTGAGTATATCTAAAAATGAGGAGATAAATCTTCTATGAAAGAAAACAAAATCATCCCCCAACCTCAGGATAAACAAAATTAAGCCTTTTCTGGTTAGCTAGAGCAGAATTGAAACTTCCTTCTAAAAGCTGTCAGCATAATAGCTTAAAAACTAAGGAAACTAATAACTTCAGCTGATGAATTAGGCAGCTCAGGTTGATTTCTACTTGTGAGTTACATGGCATCACACACAGTGCAGCAACACAGCCATCCAGACTAAAAACATCCACAGTCATCTCCAGGGTTGCAGACAGTAATGAAAGACAAGGGATTCCTTCGTGGCCTGAATTGAGAGTGCCTTGGATCACTGCACCCTAAAGATGCAAAGTTATGAAATGTGTTTGCTGGGACCATCTGCTCCGAGAGCTGCAGCAGGCAGGCAGGGGAGGCTGCCTGCCATGGTTGCTTGTCTGTAGCTGCTTATCTGGAGCCCGAGTCACAGTTGGCTGCTGGTCCAGAACTGAGAAGTGAAAGACACCCAAATGAAATGTAGTCAGCTCGAGCTTTGGCATTTCACTCATGGCCTACCTTGCTTTAAATCACTTACAATTTCTGCTACACGTACAGAGGAAAAGAGCACTCCAGAAGTTACAGGTACTGTACAGATACACAAATCAAACAGTGGCATAGCTAAAAATGAGCATAGATGTGGGAAGGTGGAGCAGGAGGGAGAACCCAGTATTCTTATTATGCATTTCAGGCTCACAGATAATAAGAGTCTCATTTTCCTTTCCTATTTACCATCTGCATTCTCTCCCAGTGCGGGCAGTGTCGGGAGAACCCAAATAAGCAAAGAGTACCCCGATGATGTGCCACTACAGATGCAGTGGTGGCACTTGCTATTTGCACATAATTGCCTTTACTGTGTAAAACTGACTTCATACTCTTCTAAAACAAGCCAGAGACCCTGTCCCACACTCCTTCATGAGAGCAGGCACACCTAGTCTAGCTGCACCTGTAGAGCTCTGCTCTAGCTGTACCTATAGAACTCTGCTGTAGCTGTACCTATAGAACTCTGCTGTAGCTGTACTTGTAGAACTCCACTTGTTCTATAGGCAAAGAAGGTACATTCATTATTTGTACCCAAAGATGGGCTGGATGAAATAGGGCAGCAGTTCCCTTGAAGTACCCACTTTTCCTTCCCTGCAAAGGCCAGACCAGGCAATAGCACCCTGTACCATGCACTGCAATAGGCCGTGGATCACTGTGTGACATGGGGCTGTCCTGCACCCTGCCAAGCTGCCCAGGAGCTAGAGACAGGAGACCTCACTGCCTCCAGGTAACCTGGGGGGCTCAGGGCCTGCAGAGCACTGTGCTCTCCCCACTGCTCAGCCCAGGTCATGAGGTCCCTCTCTTGGCTGCAGTGACCAACACAAGTCACAGCCAAAAGCCCTGTGGCTGAGGTTGTTTCGTGCAGCCTCTGTGACACCCTTTGCAAAGGGCAACCAAGCAGAGTGGGGGCTAATGCTGCTGGCCAGCTGGCTGGCCCCTGAGGAGTGTTCCAAACAGCACTGGGGGGTTACCTGCTGGAGCAGGCTGACCCTGGCTGGGTGCCAGGTGCCTATTCAGTCGCTCTATCACTCCCTTCCCCACTGGGACTGGGGAGAGACTAAGATGGAGAATGCAGCAGGGTGAGATAAGGCAGTTTTATTAGAGCAGAAATAAACAAGTGGAGATCTGTGTGTGCAAGAGCTAAAGAGAAAAAAGGTCAGTCTGTACTTCCATCAGCAGCAATGTTCAGACACTTCCTGGGAAGCTGGAATCGGCACGCAGAACAGTTCCTCTGGAAGGCAAACACTGAAAACTCACTGAAATGAAACTCATTGAAATGCCCCCACCCCTTCCTCCTCTCTGCCTTAGCTTGTATCTCTGACCTGACATCATACAGCATGGATCATCCCTTTGGCTCGTTTGGGTCAGCTGGTCTGGTTGTGCCCCCTTCCAGGATCTCACCCACTCCCATTCCCTTTGGTGGGGGAAGCAATGTCAAAAGGGCACTGCTGCTCAGCAGTAGCCAAAACACTGCTCTGCTCTTACCAACACCCATCCAGCTACCAGTGCAGAGCACAGCACTGTGAGGGCTGTGAACTCTGCCTCTCTCAGACCCAATACACTGCCTAATGGGATCTCAATTTGGGATGTTCAAATTGCAAGTAGCAGGTCAATTTAGGGATCTAAACCTGGAGCTCTGTGCTTGCAGGAGTTTGAAAGGCTCTTCTGAGCATGACACTGTCATGAGGAACCAGCCACCTGCCAGGCCCAAGGTCTCCAGGCTGGGGCTGTAACTTGACTCCAAAAAAACCAAAAACCCATGTAACATTCTCATTTTCTGTCTCACCACTCAAGAAATGCTGTTTTTTCTCATGTGGCCAACAGCACCCAGCTGTCACTGCAAGTGAAGGCAGCTCGGGAGACACAGCCACCCTGGCACGCCAAGCTGAGAGTGTGGCCACAGCCAGGGGAAGAGTAGCACCAGGACTGTGGAGAGGCAGGATCTTCCTTCTGCTTTGCTTTGTATTCAGTGTTTTCTCTTTTTATCACTTTCATTCCTCCCCTAACCTTTTCCTTCTGTTTTCTTCCTCCTCACTCCTTGATCATGAACCCACCCATGGTTCCTATCAAAGCCAGTGGGTTCAGCCTCTGACATTTGGGACTCCCAACACTGATCCAAGCTCTGCTCTCTCTCAGGCAAGGATCATCAGCTCCCCACCAAGGCTGGTCCCCCATCTCTGCACTTCATTTCTCCCCACAGCTTTTTCCTCACCAGTCCCCAGAGTCACCCAGCTGTCTGGGTGGGGTTAGATTTGGAAACTGCCAGCAGATGTCCGTGGTGGCAGAGGACAGCCTTTGGCTGAACCACTGGAACAAAGTGCTGTGGCTGCCTGAGCTTTGGTGCCAGGTCTGCCTGTCCCTTGTGGGGGCACATGGTGCATCCCTCTGTCCAGCTGTGTTTGGACTCACAGCTCTCCCCTGCCAAGCTGGCATCTCTGCTCATCTCTGCTCTGCTTCCAGCACTTGCTCCAAGTCAGAACATGCTCAAAGTCAAATGACATTCACAGTGATTTGCTACCTATGTCCTTCATTTCCACTCTATTTCACTATGGCACAGTGAGAAAATACTCTTCAGATTCAGCTTAGTGCAAGAAATTCTTTCATTTAATGCTCATTCTTTCATTTAATCCTCACCTTATCCATGCTGCTTATGCAGTGCAGGACTTGGCATTAATCCAACATGCAGCCACCAACAGACCAAATTTGCTGCTAGCAAACATGCAGAAATGTCTGGCTGCTGATGCATCCATGACCTTGTCTTTGGCATCACAAGGAATTACTGTTTTCCCTTTACCTGATGCCTTCTGTTCTATTTCCCAGGATGCTGAACAATCAGTCATGGGGTGGGGAGGGAAGAGGGGAAGTAAGGAGCTGCAGGACATTTCCAGCCCAAGTAAAAAGCATCAGGATAACAGTCTGGCACCAAGTCATTCTACAGAAAAATTAGCAACAATCCCCACTGCAACAGGAACAGGAGCTGGCTGGATATTTGTCAGGGTTTTGGCATGTGTGGGTTGGAGTTGATTGGGGTTTTTTGCTTTTAGACAAATTAATTTAGAAATGGAATTCAGAGGTGCCTCTTTTATAGTAGCTCAGCTCAGAAAAATGTTGATTTGCAGTTTTTGTGAGGGTTTAGGTGATAATGTTCCTCTTACTTGCACTGTAGCAGCTCATTTCTACACCATGGACATACCAGGTTCCTGCCTCTTTGCTCATTTGTGAGGAATATATGTCAGCTATATATATGTTGTTTGCTTTCTGTGTTTGTATTTCAGACCTCCTTTTTTCCCTCTTCAGGCAATCCTTATTGACAGACTAATAAATACTACAGCCTCTCTTTCCTGTGGATTAGGAGGGCTGCAACTATCAGTTCAAATGCTCAGAATAAGCCATTTTTTCACTGCACATAATAGGGGAGGGGAAGAAAATGCATCATAACTCACCAAGGGCAATCAGGCAGGGGAACAGCATGTACACAAAACACTCTGTGGCAGCTCTGGACTTACACTCTACCTGTTCCTGAAAGCTTCATTTGTCGATTTTGTATAGCAGAGGATCCAGCTGCAGGCTTGAATCACTGTACTCCCATCTGGGCAGCTCACAGGAATCATGCAGGAGGAAAGACAGCCACCACAGGGTTTATTGTTTGCAGCAGGCCAGGTAAGAATGGGTGTGAAGCAGCAGCATGCCTGTCGGTGTGGACACACAGAGCTGCGTCCGAGGTTCCTGAGTCAAGAGCAATCTTCTGGTTTTCTCAAGCACCCAAATATCTCAGGATGCCACAGCCTCACCTGCTCTCCCATAGCCAGTGCTGCATAAATTAATCCCATGCTGCAGTGTGGGACAAGACAGGGGAAAGCCACATCAGATGTGCAGGCAGGATTTGCATCACTGATGTATTATGGCTGCAAAATTCGATGCTCTAGGAAAGGCCAAGGCATTGGGACTTACTAAAATCGCTACTTTTCCTCCAAAAAAACTTGTTCCTTGCCTTTCCTACAGGGAAATTACCCATAGGCTCATGGAGCTTTGAGAGCACAGGGAATCAAGCGGATAAAACTGACAGGAGTAAAGGAGAAATGAGACACAAAATTAAATAATGGATTATAACACTTGTCTCTTGTCTGTAAGAATTTGGAAAATAAGAGACAGGAAGGTGCCCAGCACCAGAAATACCATCAGTAAAAGCTCATGCAAAATTTTATTTTTATGAAGACATGCTCAAAAGGAAGACAAGCAAAGCATGGCTCTAAAACAAATGTAATTTTTCACAGTCAAAAAGATTAGTCTTGCTCAGTAGTCTACAGCTAAGTGGGAAGAGCTGGTAATTAGGTGACACTGAAAAAGAAAGATAACACTGCAGTCTTACAAAAAGTGTTGGAAGGATATCACTCTCATATAAAGACAGAAATTTCTCAGGTCTAAGATGGGAGATTTACATTTAACTCAGTATACTGAAATGCCTAGTTTAACAGTAGGTTATAAAGGCTGTCAGAGACACCAAACTAGAAAAGGCTTGCTGAAAAAAGCCCAGTAAGGATTCACTGTTGCTGAGAATCACAGCTGCAAATTCTGACCAAACCCACGGTGGACTGAGCGAACACATCCCAACACCAGGGGCTGGTGCAGAACCAGAATTTCAGGACCCAAGACAGGATTGGCAAAGTCCAGTGTCTTTGCAGGAAGGGTTTTCCATCAGTGTGAAAGTGCACGTGAGCTTCTGCAGCTCTGCTGCCCTGACAAGAGCACAGCTCAGACCCACAGGAATGGACCTGGGGAGCAGCCCCAAACCTCACCAGCACTGGCCCCAGTTCAGAGGGGAGGAGGGGAACCACCTGCAGGGATCTCTCCAGCAGTTGAGGCTCTCAGCGAGTGAAACACCAGTGTGAGGGTCTCATCACCTGGATACTTCTGTGAGTGGGTAGAGGTTCAGTACAAGGCCTGCAGAGAAAATGGGATCGAGCTCATTGCTGAGCTCAGCTAGCACAGTAGGAAATCATTTCTGTCATAGGCAGAGGCAAGAGGTGTGAGGAAAACAAAATGTTGAGCAGTTTGTTTCAAGTAGCAAGTTTCTATCCCAGAGCTGAAAACATCTTAAGCTTCAGCACCTGGACTCCTCTCCCCCAGCTTGGATGGAAACCTGAGCCTGCACTGACTGTCCAGCATCCCCCATGGGTTAAGGGAGGAGAACAGGCACATTTGGGATGCATTTCAGCTCACCTAGTTTAGAGAGCTAACTTAGGAGAGCTTGAGTTGTGTCCTAGAAGAGGGTATTTTTCTTCATCAAATCAAAAGGGAGGCTTTACAACATAGGTAAACATGAATTGATCACATGAGTGATACGGTCTACTCATTAATTGGACACCATCATCTGAAACCAGGATGGGATTCATCTCATCTTACTGAAGAAAATTTCCTATCATAGTACAGGAGCCTGCAGAGAAAAAATAAAGAGAAGCAGAACCAAACAAGGGAATAAAACCAAAATGAGAGCCCAATTCCCAGTAGCAGGTAAAGGCAATGCAGGAAGAAATATCTCTAAAGTAAAATGAAAAAGAAACAGAATAAAAGAAAAGCTTAATCTAGTGTTTCCAAATATACTGGAGGAAGCCAGATTCACAGGCCAAGGCTGGCAAAAGCCTGCTTATTCTGGGAAAATATATATATTGATTTTGGATCACTGTCCTTAAAATCCCAAAATAGCGTGATTAAAGATTACAAAACAGTAACCATGTGTCGAAAGTCTATCTGCCAGTCACAGCATAACAACTATGGAAACAACAGATAAACAAACCACAGCTCGTGTGTTACAAGTTAAATTGTTCCGGTGGGGGGGGAATTATTGTGAATAAAATGCTCCGAGCCCAAAGCGATTTGGCTCAGTCTGGGATCTCCAGCTTACCTACCTCATGGGAAGCAACGCCTGCTGTCCCAGACCAGCATACAAAAGTACTGTGAGGTGTTACTCTGTGCTGGTGGGCAATTCCACCCTCCTCTAAAGGGATTACTGGAGGGGCCAGGCCAGTAAGAGAATGGGAAGCCCTCACCAGGTTCATCCAGGGAAAAGGGAGAGGGCAGCTCCGGCTCTCTGGGCTGGAGAGCGAGGCTGGCCAGGCTCACAGCACCTGCAAGGGCACTGAGGGGGCAGCACAGGAACACTGGGGGTGCACAAGGGTGAGGAGGCAGCCCCAGGAACAACCAAGTCCTGCAGAATTGCTTGTTCAATGCAAGTCTGTCCTTCCATCCCTCCAAACAAAGTGGGGCTGAACTGCAGTGTCCTGGAGCAACACAGCCAGGGCAGTTTTGGGAACAGCTTGAGTCTGCAGCCAGGGACGAGCAGAAGATGCCTTTCCTCAGCTGGCAGGAGGATTTTTTAGATTTATCTCATACACTGTGAGATGCATCCAAGTCATTACTCCAGTCAGGCAACGTCCCCCTCCTACATGTACTGCCTGTGGAGCACCCGCAGCTGGGCACCTCCAGCCAGCACTGTGAGCTCCACCACAGCTCCCTGCAGGGGGAACCAGGCTGCTCCCAGGGGATCCAGCACTCTGGCCCTGGAGCTGCAGCTCCTCTGGGTCTCCACTGGCTCCTCTGCATCCAGAGCACTGCAGCTTCAGGGTCTGCTGCAAGCTTGATGTTCATGTTTGGAAACCAGGAATTTTTAGCCCGTGGAACAGGCACGAGAAAGAATGGAGAAGGGAGAGGGTTGGAGAAGAATCTGATGCTGCTGTGAGCCCAGTGAAAACTATAGAAAGAAAAAATAATCCTGCAGAGGTAGAAAAACTGATTTACAGCTGAGCTCATGTTTAGAGTGGCAGCCACCAACATCTGCTAATGGCAGTGAAGGTCCTCCCACTTTGGCTACACATCAGCTTCTGTACAAACTCATCTGAAGGCTGGCAGGCATTCTGGGATGGCTCTTCCAGTATGTTTTATTGCTTTGGCGCTTGCAAAGGGAACAAATTTTTGTTCCTGATGGCCAAGGGCCACACATAACCTTCAGCCTCCCTCTCACAGAGACTGAAACCCACCCTGCATCCCCTGTCCCACAGGGACTCGTTGATGCCCAGGCTGATGAGTCCTGGCTCAGCACCCACCTCCACCAAGTCCCTGCCTCCAGGAGCAGGGTAACAGCACATCCCAGCTTCCTTCCACCTGGGCAGGAGGAAAGCTCGGGTAGCCAAGCCCAGGGCAGGGATTGCCTGCAGCACACAGCAGCCACGCAGGGCACTGCCAGCAGGGCAGCACAACAGCTGCAACTTCTGCTCAGATTCCTCTGCAAAGGACTCAAGATGCTAATGGGTTTTAATTTTCCATGAATTTGCAAAAGCAGTATCCTGTAAAGCTGCAGATGATTGTTCATGCTTCCTCACATAGTCTAACATTTATTATATTTTTCAAACAGACATTAGTATTAATTTAATCTTGATTTTTTTTTTCCTGAAGCAGGCTATAATTAAATATGCTTTTCCCCGTGACATTTGCTGGGATATAGTGAGGCCAGGGCATTTTTTAAAGACTCATTCAATATAACTAGCATTTCAATTAGTGTAATCACATGAAGTAAACATTTAAAAAAAATCAGCCTAGTCATTTGAACTCATCCACATGGGACAATTTGATTTTTAATTGACTGCAGTTTTTTATTTTTTCAAAGGATAGGAAGTCTGATTGAGTGCTGGAAGTTCTAGCAGAGTATGCATGCTAAAGCATGCTGAATTACATCTCATTTTCTCCTCAGAGCTGTCATTTATTTTCCTTTCCACAACTGAAGCTTTATGTTGACACTTAATCTCTGTGTTCCTGCCCTTACTTGGGGAGGCTTTCATGTAGGAAATTTCCTACTGATCAGTGCTGTTTCACTGAAGAAAGCTTCTCTTTTGGTCCATCCCATCAATATGCCTGAGCATCGACTGGGAAAAGCATGAGTAATATTTTCAATGGCTTACCCTTCCTCTTTAAAAACAGTAACAGAGAAATATGATATTAATCTCATTCCTCTATTTCAGGGAACATCTCTTAAAAAAATACCATAAAGGCCTCCTTCGGGAGTTCACAGGTCCCAGCTACCTACTGAGAAGTAGGTTATTAAAGCAAGAGTCACATCTCACTGTGTATCAGTGCAGCATCTCACACACCAGACCCCTGACCTTGCTCGGGGTGCTGGGCAGGAGGCAGCAGCACTCTGCAGCAGGAGCAGCCATCCAGCCTTTAATAAGTTGTCTCAAATTACCATAGGAGGCATTAAGGAAAGAGACATTTAATTACAGTTCTCTCTTAAAGAAAAAAAAAAAAAACAACCAAAAACCCAAGCATCATTTTAATCCATCTCCCACAAGCATGGGAAAGGAAGGCCACCTTCCCTGTGCCAGGCCTCCCTTCTGCACCACGGTGACCGAGGGTCACTGGGAAAGGACACCAGTGACTCCTGCAAAGCAACCTGGAAAGCTTTACTTTTCCAACCCACTACAAAGGCAGCTGTAATACTGCACTGGAAAGGTTCTCCTGCTTGGAGAATGCTCCCTGTGACCCTGCAAGCACCTGATGTTTGCACAGCCCCGAGGGTGGCACATTTGTCAGAGAGCTCTAACACTTGTGGCCTTGTCACAGGAGCCACAGGGAGAAACTCTGGCTGAAGCTGAGGGGGCAGGCTTGGGGAAAAGGTGAACCTGATCTTCCCCTGCAGGAAGCAGAGGCCTGGGGGCTTACAGAGCAAGGGGGGCATGGCCCTAAAGTGACTGCTCAAAGGCACATGCAGGAGGCTCCCACCAAGGTAGCAGCAGCTCGTCCTTGAATAAACCAACTGGGCTGCAGTAAATTGGGCTGGTCTTTGGCTCCAGTTCTCCCCGAGACCTGGAGAAACATGGAGACAGCACTCAAGAAGAAACTCAGCATCTGCACCATTATCTCTCTTCCCAACAATACTGCTGCCATACCAAAATGAAGCATGATTACAAAAGCCAAGAGTGTTTCTAAAAATAAATACCAGTAAATGCCTACATGTGAAATGCAGCATTTTATCTAACGCTCCCAATTGAACTAAACGCTGTGCTGCTCACTCTGCCGTTCCCAGGAAAAGCACAGCACATCTCCAATTGATTTACCCTTATTACTCATTTTGTACTGGGGTTTGCAAATTCCTCTCCCGACACAGAACAGAATTTTTCTTCATTGCTGATGAATGGCAGCTGGCTGACTGATAAATCCCACTTGGTCACTATCAAGTATCTCCACAATCATTCCTCCTAACCCAGTGGGTGAAACACTGTCGGCACTGCATTAGTGAGAGGTAATTTCAGTAGTTGCCTTTGTCCTTCCTTTAGCCTCTTTCACAGTTCCCAGAGTTTTTCCATCATTTCAGATGCTGGAGATGATTTCCTCAACTTAGGTGCAGGAGGAGATTTGAATGCCATCATCTCTGGGTGGAAAATCACCTTTAGAAAAGCTCAACCCAGAATCATCAGCCTCTTCCAGGAGGAACAGAACATCCCACTGCCCTTTTCCTATTTAACCTGGAGGCTGAGCTGGAAGCCAACAGACTCCATGGCTGGAGTAAGATTTGTGAGCAGTTTAGCACCATGTTTGGTTTTTGCTGTTTGTTCCTACACACTGTCATGTGTCCTTAACATGACATTTCTGGGGCTGGCATTTCCTGCCCAGCAGGAAAATTGCTGACCCAGAGGCCCTTACTAATTTATCCCTGGCCATGCTCAATATTTGCTGACAAGACCCCAGAGCGAGGGTCCACGCTTCCTTTTCCTGGGTGTAAATAACTCACCTCCCCCTTTTTTTGATTGAACTTGCAGCATGTGAATACCAGAGATAAACAGGGTAGAAGGAGCAAGATGACGAGTTAAACATGGAAGAAGACCTGCCTGCCATGACAGTGAAGCTCCTCCACTGGCAAACCACTTCCCCACCTCTCCCCGTGGCAGCAGAGAGGTGGCACAGGAGAGCACCACAGGGAATGCAGACCTGTGAGCTGTGTCTCCTGGTGAAAGGTGACATCTAGAAAGCTCCTTGCTGGAGGAAGAGGTGGCACTCCTGGCTCACTGTGCCCCTGGAGCCAAGCCCATCCACCTCCCTGCCCCCTGGGCTGGTTTTGCCTTGAGATCCTGGTGCCCCCCAGGCCTCACGAGGAAACCATGTTGTTCTTTTCTCAGGAACACCTGGGGCCTTGCCTGGACTTTGCCAATTAGAGGCAGAGTTGCAGAGATTGCAGAACTGCTCTCATTTTATATTTCATTTTTTCATTTAGATTAGTTCAGGGATCAGAAAATGAATGGGCTTAGCTCAAGTCCCACAAGCCTGCTTTTCCTCCAGGCAGCTAAACACGCTGCTCGCCTTGCTAGGCAAACATTTAATCACTCTCTGCACTCAGCATCCTCTGTCACACAGGAGGTGGGCTCTGGCATGGCTCCTCAAAGAGGCAAAGCAGCCACACAATTATTTCCCAAGCAAGTTGTGGCCGATGCACGAGGACGAACACAAAGACAGGAAATCACCTTTGAAAAGAAGAAACCTTGGATTGGGTTAAATGGATTTCTTGTCTTCCAGAGCATCTTCAATGCAGCCATGAAACAGGAACCAGGGAATTGCTTTCAGCTAGCAACCCACCTGTCTGATAATTCATTCCAGGAAACACAGGAGAAGGGAGATCCACCTCTGCAGGTCACCAGTGCCAAATCCACGCGTTCGCATGGAGGACATTTAAATTCTGTAAAGTCCTCCTTTCAATGAGAGCAGCAGCAAACTCACACTACTTGGTTTATCCAAAATAAGACTGGGGTGTAGCTGCCCCCTCATTTACAAGTAGCAGGCTGGGAAGAAGTGTCTGATCAGTGTTTTTAACTTGGCAGAAGGCGATGCAATGAGATATACCAAGTAGAAAACAAAAAAGATGCTGGGCAAATTAAGGCAGCAAAGGTAACTTAAAATTGAAGCCACTTGCTTAGGGACCTTGTGAATTCATCATTGCTTGAAGTCAAACCTGGGCATCATTCCAAGAGCTACGTTACAGCTTGAGAATAAATTACAGGTGTGACAGAGCTGATGTTCTGGAAGCGCAGAGATATGATAAAGGCCATGGAAACAGTCACATCAAGCAGATACTATTATGAATAAATTGGCATTCCTTACCTGATGGGAGCTGCTGAAGTCTCTAGGAGAGGAAAGGGGAGAAAGGCATAATTAGGGCAAGCTCCCACAATTGCGTGTGCAGATGGCCTGTCCTGAGACAGCTTCTCCCAAAGAGAACAGCACCACTTGGCCTGGCAGGTTGGATGAAGCCTTTGAGGTAAATACCAGCAGTGCTGGCCTTGGAAGAGCACTCCTCACTCAGCTACCAAATGCCAAACACATGCACCATCTGCTCCCTCTGCTGACCTGGGCAAATGGGGACCTGCTCTGTGGGACCCTCTGTCCTCAGCTGGGCACGTCGGGCTGGCACCCAACACCTGCAACCTACCACATCACACATGGTAATGTGAAGGCAGCTGCATATTTAAAACCCCACTCTCGTTTCCAGCCTTCAAAACCTACAAGAAGTCATCCCACTTGATCATTTAGCATTTAGCACTAGACATGTGGGTCCTTCATACATCCCAGCGCAGCTTATGCCTCCCCTTCAAATTATATTCATCTAGACTTTTTTTCAAAGAAATCCCCCAAATAAATCATTAATGATTCATAACTCATTGAAACAGTCCCCAATTCTTTGGAATAGGTATTGCTTAGGCTGTCATCTGACAAGATTAATCACTTTCCAGGGCCACCAGGAACATCTTCCCCATCCCTGCCTCCTCAGAGCTCTGGCAAGGTACAGGCTGGAGGTGCCACCTGGCATTCCTGCATTGAACACAGGCTGTTGACAAAAAGTTTCTGTACAAAGATAACCAAACTCAAAGTTTCACAGCAATAAAGAATGTGGCACATCTGTCACTCAGCTCTGCTAATGATTAATTCCCTTTGCTGCCTCATTTCCAGGACTTTGTCAAGAGCTGATTTCTAGCCCTACCACACGGCCTGGGCTGAAGCATCCACCTGTTCACCCTCCCTGGCCAAAAAAACAGAGAGTTTTTTTTGCAAAAATAAATTCTCCTGCAAAAATAAATTCTGTCAGTTCAGGGCTCCAAGCTGCTCCCTGCTCCAGGGGCACAGCCTACACCCAGTGCCTCCTTTCCATCCCCCAAGGACTCACACCACCTCCCTCCAGCCCCTCACCACCATTCCTGCCATCGCCCTTCTGCAGCCTCAGCCTCACCACTGGACAAGAAGTGGATTTTTTGCCAGCAGATTTCAGTAGCTTTGAATGGCCAGAGTAATGCAGACTTATGCCAAGCTTCCCACATGGAAGGCCTCCTGATAAGGGGGACCAGGAAGGAGTGCAGAGGAAATGCAAGGACACATCTGTGTCCCTTCCTCCTGTAGGGTTGACAGGTTCTTCCCTAGCTTCTGCACACACTGCCCAGCTTCCAGCCACAAACACATGGCTTCCAAAGGCTTCTGTGAGCATTAATCAAACACTTCGGGACACACAGTTTTCACATACTAATTTACTTAAATGACATGTTACTTTGTCTTCTCATCTGAGACACCTAAACAGCTGAACAGAAATCACAAAGTGAATCTCAAAGGAATAATTAGTATACAAAAAAATAAACCAAGCCAAGCTAAAGCCACTCAGGCAAGTGGCCCTTGGGGGTCTGCCTGCAAAACAACTCATTTAGAACAAAATAGTCACACACTGAAGAATTTTGGACATTGCTCTCCAAAGCTCCAGCTATTCTAGGAGAACAACCTGCTATAAAAGACTGTCATAAAAAAAAGGGAACTTGTGATATGCAGCCAGACTCAGCAGGGAAAACAACCCAAACTTTTCATCCATTACTCAGGAATGGCCTTAGAGACAGAATCATGGCAGCAGTCCCAAGCCCAAACTCCCCCACAGACTGTGATGGTGCTTCCACTGCTCCCAGTGTAGGTTCCAGGTACCTTCTGTTGATTTCTAGACACCCACGCTAATCTGCAGCTGGAGCACAGCCCAGCAATCTTGTTAATGTGTTTAATATCAAGACGTTCTTCATGTGCTCTCCAGCTTTACTCTGTGCTTTGATTATGCCTGGTTAGGAGTTTCCAGAAAAACCTGCTAAAAATACCATCATTGCCAGGGAGCAAGCCAACACCAAGGGCAATATCCCTCCAGTGTCAGAGAACTTCAGCCTTCAGAGAGCAAGTCCATGCTCACATCTCTCCAGAACCCTCTTGCATCCAGCCATTCCTCCCATCCAACCCATTCCTCCAGTCTGCTACAGGACCTTAGCCTGTGATGTTCCTCCAACAGGGACATGCAGCTCAGGTCAGCCCCTTCCCACCAGCATTGACTTTTCGTGGGGCTTGTCTTACACCAACCAAAAATAACCCTTTGCAATGTTAGACAAGATTCACCACAAAACTCTTTTACAACACCTTGCTTGATCACACTGCCTATAATGGCAATTCTTGGGCTTTTGGTAGCCATGTACCACAAGGATTAGGAAGTATCTCTTCCTTAGGTACATTAATGGCTTTTCTATTACTGTGAAACATTAGCTAAAGGTTTTACCTCCCAAACACCCACAGGCTGGCAGTGCCAGCCCTAAGTGGTCATTATTCTAGGACTAATCCATGGGAAGGACACACCCTCACACTGCCCATCTGCAGATGTCAGCTCATGGGTGAGCTAACCTTGCCTTAGGTTTGGCAGAAATTAGCAGCAATTATAGTTTTGCTCCACCTCCATGAGCATGTGAGCAACTTGCAGCAATGCTGTGAGTCCCTTCCAAGCAACCAGCTTTTAGCAGGTTCTCAATTTTTAAACAAAGGCATATTTTCCTGAGGGTTTACAGGCCATTAAGTAATCATTTAACTTTTTAGTAAAATGTAAAAACATTGAAAACCATCTCAATTACTCAGCTTTCATTTATGCAGCACTGTGACCTCTCCATCCCAGGAGGCTGTAGAAACAAAACTGAGTTACTAAATGAAAAAACACACCTTTACAAGAAAAACAGAGATGATTCCACTGCTTTATGGCAATCTTTAAATGCAAGAACAGCAACAAAAATAACAAACACCCTCTTTGCTTCATTTTACAGATAACTTTTCTTAACAGAATCAAAATACTGCAGAAGGATGGAAAACTGGACCACATTCACTGCCCCCTTGTTAGTACAATTACTAGTGAAATCCTTGAGATTACCCAGTTCAAGCCACAAAATTACCATCTCCAGTGGACAAAGTGAAAAGGAAGATGCTTCACGAATGCAACATAATTCCCTGCTGTGTCCTCAAACAAAAAAGTTGTCCCAGATTGAGAAGCAAGATGTTTTCTATTGCCATCTGTATAGCAGCTGTCTTCTCTTAAGTGAGCAGTTTTCCTTATGTCTATCATGACCAACCCTCTCTCGGGGGAGACATCTGCTGACAGTGGTCTATTGAACATCACTGTGTGACTGATAAGAACTGTAACATCCCATTGTGAGATGCCCCACCCAGAGGGAGGAGCCAAGAATTCCTAACTGGATATAACCTGGGGTTTAGGGTCATCAGAGTCAGCCTTCCCACAGGTTTCCAAAAGGAACAGCTGAGGTTTTTCCACTGGACCTTCAGAAGAAGACTACACCTTTCTGCAGGACCACTGCTCCAACAGAACTACATCTGCCACTCCAGGACTGCAGCCACTCCAATGTGGACTGCTACCAACACACTGGCCAAGGGGGTGTCAGGTTGTATTGACTGTCAGTGCTTTTTCTTTTATATTATTGCATGTATTTTGTTTCTTTTCCCTTTTCCTAATAAATTGTATTTCAGACTTAGAGTCTCTCACTAGTTTTGTTTTTCAAACCAGAACACAGGTCCACCAACTAACCAGGAAGCCATTTGAGGAGCTGGACACTCTCTCTCGTCAATAAAGCATTGCTGAAACCTTGCTGCTCCTCAAAGCACATCCCCTCATTAGCAAGGCACATCTTGTCAAGTTTCTGCCTGGCTCACACCTAATGAGAAGCTGACAGGTAATAATTTAAAACTGCATTTGCGCTAACATTATGAAGTTATTTACTATCCACCTGATCCAACTCTCCCTGCAGATTATATAAATACACCTAACAAAGTTTGCATTAGGATCCCTTTTTTTTTTATGCCTATAGCAGGGGCTACACACCCTCATTTGGGGGACTTATGGTTTAAAGCATTAATACAAAAATACCTTGGGAAATCCAGAAGTTAGGCAGTCATAGGCTATTTTTATATATACATACATACACACATACACAATCAAGTTTTCTCCTCTTATTGTAAGAGATTTTCTCTGCACCTTGAGAGCCAGGCTGGCAGAAGACGACTCAGTGTATTTCTCATCTGGAGGCCCTAGGCAGTGTACATTTGAGGGAAGAGAAGATGCAAGTCAGTTGATATTTATTATGATCTTTTTTCTTGACACTGAATGCTGAACCACAAATCTGGAGCCATGGCAGATCCCAGTACTCACTGCTAACAATGCACTAAAATAAAACTGAGAGGAAGAGAAGTTATCCATCCATGCCTTAGGCTGAAGGCATTGTTCATAACAAATTGCTTGACTAGTTTATCTTCCCTGTGTGCACGGAACAGTTCTCTTAAATTATTTTTCTGTTGCTAAATCCCACAGTGGTTCTGGGTCACTCATTGAAAGTCAAAGCGAGAGGCTGCTTGTGGTGGAGCACAGGCACAGGGTGTTGTTTGCTTCCCAAGCAAAGCACAGTGCTGAACCCATGGCCTCCCCTGATTAACTGCAGAATCTGAAATCTTTATTCAAATACTTTTAAAGGATAATTTGTTTAAACTTAAAAGTTATCTTCTCTGAATATTTGTGCTAGTGAGACTTGACCGTAAAAGGGGGAGAACCAGTCACGCAGCAAAAGGGAATTAACTTAAAGGAGAACATCCAATTGGCTGCTTTTGGGTTTGGTTTATTAATAGTTGGTTTTAATTTATTTTTTTGGGAGTAGTAACAGCACAGCATATTGATAAGAGACACAAAGCTACTTTTGGCATTAGAGAAGCCGCCCATAAAGTTGTACTGGAAAGGCTAAACATGGTGGAAAATATACCATTACAACATTTTCAGCATTAGTGACACTTCACAGAACACTTCTTACCTGAGAAAGAGGTGGGATACAGGGCTCAAAGGAATTGGAATTTGGCCCTCTGGGCCCACACAATAAAGCTACATTTACAGAACACTTACAGGGTTCAAATCACTGGGGAGCTAGTTCTGTAATCAGAGGCAAATTCCAACAAGCAATGAAAATCTGGGATCTTGAGGACATGCTGGTCTAGAAGCTCCAGAATTTTCCAACCATCCCAGATTCCCCACTGTATCTTGTGTCAAGAACACAGTACCCCAGAGGAACTTTCCAAAGCATTGATATGAGGCATCCCCATTTCTTTGTCCAGCTCCACGCACAATGCCCAGCACTGCAGTGAGGGGCCCAAGTCCTTGTCCCCTCTTGGGTTAAGCCCAGGCAGCCATGGCACAGTGTGGTTAATGGCCAGCTCCCACATCAGAGACAGAGCCCTAGGCTCTACCATCATCTATAATAAGGAGGGGAATAAGCACTTTCAGGATGTAATACATTAGATCAGTTTTCAACATCTAATTTAGGATTAAATTAATTATACCCTAGAAAAGCTTATTTCTCTCTAAGGGATTCTGGACAGCAAGCTCAGACAGTGATATCCTTATCCACTGATGAATCCCTGCACCTTGCCATAGACCAGTCAGGCACACATGGATCTCTGGCAAACCCACTGCATCTATTCTTTTATTTTATTCACTTTCCACTGTGTCTTATTCTAAACCTTGAACACACAAGGCAGCATCAAGAAGTCTGCAGCTGTTGAGATCTCCTATTCATCTTTTTGTAATAGAAATCAATTTGGTTTTGTCACACACAGTCTCAACTTCCATTTCAAAAGGAAACCCAGATCTTGCTAAGCTATGGTCTCACAAGCTCCATGTCATACACGAGGTCTGTGCCCCCAGGGTGTGCACAGAGGGAAAAGCATCTCCCACTTAACATTTTATTGCCATCATTCCACACACCTTCTCCTGTTGCAAACTACCTTCATGAAAACAAAGAGCACATCCAGAGTCAGAACAAACAGCTCACTTCTCCCTCACCCTCATCTCCAGCTACAAACAAGATATCAGAATGACCTGACTTCCACTTCCTGATCTGCCCAGTGTGAACTCCTTACACCTGGTCAATGTTTTCACCCAGATCAGAAAATCCTGCCCTTTTGTGCCCTTGTTAGGCTAGGCTGCAGCCTTCCTCCATACAAACTTCTTCCCTTTCAGTAGGGGAAACTTCCAGGTGATTTCTCCATCTCTCAAAGTTCAGATCTCCTCTACACTACTCTCCTCCATAATTCCTTTCTTGATAACCTTAGAAACTTTGTTCCCATAAAATTTTACAGTGATTCCTCCTTATTTCTTCTGCAGCAAAAGAGAACCATTTCTCCACCACTCTCAGCAGGCCCTTTGCAGAAATGATTTTGTTTGTACACATACATTTTGTTGACTGTTTACTACAAACATGACCAGAAATTACATTTGCTCTATTTCAAAGGCTATTTGGGTGGCTAAGCCAGAGCATGCTTTAGAGGTGAATAATAGGTTTGATACCTGGTTTTCTCTCTCAAGCATTAGTCTGCATCTTTCAGACTGGAAGATGGTTTATGAAATTAAATCCAGGTTTATACTGTTACTTCATAAAGCTGATAGTTGGGAATCATATTAAGATCTTGGCACACTTAGCAGCACCAAGAGTGAGCTCTTCCCTTTCAGCCTGAACTCCAGCTTGTACCACATCCTGCAAGGCAGCTCCTACTCTAGGGAGAAGTGCTCAGTGCCACCATGTTCAGATTCCAATTTGTTTATGTAGGACAGGCTATAATACAGCATTAATTCAACACTGCATTCCCATTTACAAACACATACCATTACCAGGCACAAGTACATCACCTGTGTTTCCAAAACCAGTGCCATTATCCCTACTTTATCTTTGCTTCTAAACTCCTCAGAGGAGTACGTGTTCAGGCAGGGGAAATCCCTGTTTCCTCATCTTTTTGTGCTCCCTGACTAAAATAAGTTCCTTCCTTTTTATTTGTTTCTCTTTCTTTTACTTTGGGGTTGGGGGGCACATGGGCAAGAAAGGCTGGTTTGTAATGAAGATTTAAGTGCTTGCAGTCAAATAACTCCCCTAAGAAAGCAGACTGCTACTTTACATTATTGGTACTGTATTCTGTACCAGCAGGAAAATTACAAGGAATGCTTTCCACTAAGAAAACACCCTCAACTCTCAAAAATGCTGCCTGTTCTTCTAAAACCACAAATCAGCCTCCATCCCTACCACTTTGCTTTACAATATAGAGATGCCTAATTCCTGCCCTCCATAGCTGCAGACCAGTGTCCTGCTGTAGGAGTTCTGCTGCCTTTAACACACATGAGCAAAGCACAGAACTTCTTGTCACCTGTCCTGTGCTAACCCTGGGCTCCCAGAGCACTGCTGGGAAAACTGCTCAAAGCACAAAGTCCTGCCTGTGCTTCTGTGTCTAGTGCTTAGCAGCACTCCAGCATGTGAAGACAGAAAACATGATCTTCCTGAAGATTCCGAGGTGCAAAGCTTCCTGCCCTTCTGAGCAGCTTCAATAGCAACATCACACACTGTTAAGCTTTGAGGGCAAGTAAGTGTTGCCTTTTCCTATGTATTTAAATGTGTTCCTTTCATGTGAAAGATGACAATCTTGTTAACTTGTCCAGCCAAGTACTTTGTACATGAAGCAAAGAGGCAACAGTTTATTCTTCAGGTCCTTAACTGAGGGATGACACTGTCAGGAAGGGGAAAACTTTTGTATCTCCTGACCAAAATCTGAAAGGTAAGGGGTCAATTACACATCAGAACCACATTTTACATCAATAACGTTTTACTACATATTTTATTACATCAATGGTTTGAAAAAATTTTATTTGATGTCAGCAAACATTGGAAATCATAGAAAAATGAATTATGTAGAATTTCACAAAGGAATTTACCCCACTATAATTCCTCATACAGTAAAATAATCCAAAACCAAATGTTACTTTTCAGTGGCTAAGCAATTTTATAATGCTATGAACATTCATCACAGTAAGTGTGCTGAATAATAGAAAACAGGCAAAAAAGACATTTAAAATATTACTTACAACAGCATTATTACAACATACTTTCTTTAAAATCCCAACGAGTATTTCATCACTTCAAAAGCTATACAGCATTTCCATTATATTTGCAAACTTAACCTTATACATCTTTTAAAATCTTGAAAAAACTTCTTTTAAGCAATCTATAAGCAGTTAACAAAATTGATAAAATCTACATAATGGAATACTATACACTCCAGTATAAATTTTATTTTAGGAGAATATGAATGTAAACACTCATTATTATACAACATGCATAGACTATACTGACCTTCCATCTTCTGAACTGTAACTTTCACTGCAATTGTGCTTTACTATCAACAGGAAAAGCTGCATTAATCCAGGGAGTGGCAGAAAGTATTTGCTTTAGGGGCATTGCACAAGATCACTAGATTTTGACTTACTGAAGACAAGCTGGAGCTAATAAAATAATTTTTCCTCTTTTTTTTTTTTGTAAAATATCAGCCCACTCATTGCTGAATGAGCTATGTACAAATTCATACCAATTTGAAAAATAAATGCATTATCAAAAAAATCTCCTACAATATTTTTGCATTTCAATGACTTGGAGATTTTTGTTCACAAACCCAGTGATCAAGTTAGTGTAATGCACTGTTTGGCTCATATTTGGTGTGCAAGAATACCAACAGCATATTAGCGAATTCATAGAATAAAAACTGAAATTTAAAGTGACAATGAGCATATTTTAATACATAATGTTTCTGATGTATTTGTACAGGAAAGAAAAATGTTTGTCAGGACATTGCCTTAAGAGAGTAAGAGTTTCACTCTTATTTTAACTATTAAAAAAGTGTTCTAGTGGATACTTATGGGGTCTTCCTGGTTGCAAACTTGTAAAAATATATTAAGAAACCATTATCCCCATTGGTATTAAATATATCGAGACACAACCATTGTGGTTGCACTACCAGGTATGGCTACTACGGTCTTAAGCATCTGATTGTACATTGTTGCTTTACTGTTAAGCACAACTGAGGCGTGTATTTTTTTCCCTTGGTTATAAGATTATATTACAAAAATTGATCACTGTTTCAAACCAGTTAAACACGAATATTCAAGTAACAAGGTTGTTTTAATGGATAAGTGAAAAAAGAAGTTACCTAGCACTTTACACAACTACATAAAAATTAAATAGAACAAATGAAATTTGTTTATGCATATGCAATACACTTTTATATCTTTAAGATTTCTAAAACTAAAACTTAAACTATCATTTTCTTTAACGATACCATATTTTGCACAATAACTTATACTTAGGAGAAATAATTTCCCATTTTCCACAAAATATATATAATTATGACATTCACATCGATAGTTTAAGAAACAAAATTTAAGTGAATATTCTTATTTTATGTAGTTATCTTTGTGGACCCTTCTAGTCAGAATGCAACCAGTTGATATATCTAATGCTTGACCCATTTAACAAAAGAAAAAGAGGGTCTTCACCTAAACAAGGTCAAACCATTTCAAAAGCTAAAATGATTTTATCGCATTTCAAAACATAGTTCAAGAGAATGTAAAAAAACTAAACGTTTAAAATACAGTGCTATTATATTGCATGTATCAACTACAATAAGATAGCAGTAAACTGAAAAATAATTAAACAACTTTTTTCCTCCTAATATCACAAATGATACACATTTCCCCCTACCCCATGGGGATGAAGCCAAAACACAACTTTTCTGATAAGATGGACAGATTTGAGGGCAAAAAACCAATGAGAAGTCCTCACAGGTACCTAAGTCTCCAGCAGAAGCCTCTCCTGATGAGCTCCCCCAGCTGGGATGCAAGCTCCCACACCAATGAGGACCTGTCTCCATGCATTGGTACCAGCAGAAGGTTTAATATTTAATACTAGAGTGTTTCTAAAGAGCAGCATTGCTTTACACCACAACTGTCAACTGGATTCACAGTGCTATTTGCCCGGTCTTTATTCCCAATTCACACTGGCTAACACCTAGCATTCCTTCCCACAAGAGACTCCCAGCTCCACCTGGCACAGGTCTGAAGGAACATTTGAGCCACCAGAGCTGCAGCAATACAGAGAATAGGGAATAGCTCCCTTCCATCCTCCCATCACCTCGGAGGATCTCTCTGGAGCTACCAAAATGGAACTGCTCAGAAAAGGCTGCCAAGTGGCTGAAAGAAGCCCTTTGGGGCTCCACACTAACTTGCCCTAGGAAATCTCTACCTGCGCTGTGCCCGTGTGTTGCTGCCCAGTTGCTGACATGGAATTACTTTCCTCACACACGGCCCAAGGGTGAGACCACACCCCAGTGCTACAAGAGGCCACGTCCCCTGCCTTTCCTGGGGCTGTGGCCACACTGCAGAGGTGCCAGAGCCAGCTCTGTTGCCCCGTTGGCATTAGCCTGCCCTGCTCAGGTGCAGAGAGCAGAGCCAGCACAGCACACAGTATGGCACAGCCAGCAGCCAAAGCCCAGCACCAAGCCCAGGCCCAGCCCCAAGCTCCACAAAGCTCAGCTGTGGGCCAGGCCACGGGCTACCTCATTTCAAGTTGTGTAAGAAAGGCTGCTTGCTGTACACCACTGTGTGCCATCTTGGCTTGACTCCTCTGTAGAGGAAGAGAGGCAAGAAAGGTCCTTTTTTCCACCTGCAAAGACACCTGGTGGTTTCTTCCAACATCATTAAATTAACCATTTTTAAATGCTTTGTGACTAGTGTTATTTTGCAGCTTTCTATTGAATGAGAAGTAATACTGTTGCTTCTAGCTTCCCTGGACATTGTCTGCTCAGCAGTCAGCAACCACCTTGTTCAAGGTGCAAAGTCCTCCCATGGGACTTGCAAGAACAGTTCCAGTTCAAGCCAGCTAGACAGGCCACAGCACGGGCCATCCGAGCAGAGGGCTAGGATTTGAAAGCTGCATGCACCAAGTATTTGGAAAAGCACCTCTTAGATTTTAAATTGCATATTTTGGTTCAGAACATGAAAGCGATGTGTGCTTCAGAAGGGTTAAAATGGCCAATGAAAATTAACCCGGTTCTTCTCCATTACACTTGCAAGAAACCAAAAACTCTTGAAGGTTGAATTTTGTGCTCCAACCCTCATCCAAACTTCCAGTGGGAGAAGCAGTTTGATGTCTTTGGCAAACAGCGCTCTGAAGAGGAATGAGACACTGGGACAGAAAGTGATCTATGGTAGCCAAATGCAAAAAGGCACATATTCCCCAAAAAGAGAGGCACCAGAGAAAGTTGTTTTGACTTAATCCCACAGAGGATCAGGAAAAAGAAAGTTGTGTAGCACTCACTTAACAAGTTACAATGCAAATGCTGAATGCCAGGGGTTAAATAGCGTATCAAACAGTTTCAGGTTAAGTATTCCCTTTTGCACTAAATAAAAGCCATTAAAATATACAGGAATAAAATGCTCAATTAGGGAGCTTTCTATGAAGCAAGAACGCACAAATACAGTGGAAAGAATTGCACAAACCAGAAGTGTAATGAGTTACATCTACAACCTTGGACTGACCAAACCTTAGAAATAACATTTCCTATCACTTTGCATTATTCATGATTGCTTGCTAACATGCCCTGACACAGCTGGCGTGTGCACAGGCCCCTCCTTTACAGAAAGCTCACTAATCATAGTGTCATCGTAAGAATACACAGGAAGCGGAGACCACAAGGCCATGCAGCAATACATACTTATACCCTATGGACCAAGTGTTCTAAGAACTCCTAATGTGTAGAGTTACTGTGGGGCTGCTAAGGAACTCCTTGTTTTGCAGGTTGGTCAAAATTTATAGACAGGTGTTACTGGTTCTAGAAGTCCCCATGCTTAAGCATGACGTTGGTGAAATGGAGAGCTGAGCTACCTGGGTGCTTTTGAAAGAAAGTGGAGGCAGTATGGAGGAATGAGGGAAGATTAAGGCAGATGTAGCACAGGACTGGAAGCGTTTGCCTTTTTTTTGGTAATAGCTGCTTGTCCACAGATATGATGCAGATGGCTGTCTGAGGTTTGCTAATACCTGATATCCTGGATAACACAGTAGTCAACACAAATTGTTCTAGGCTACAGCACCTTCTCACGAAGCAGATGCGTATCTGACATCAAGAACAGAAGTAGCCTGGAGGGAAGGGGAGAGAAAAAGCAGAGATTTAATTTAAAATGAATACACAGGCTTTCTTACATGTCCTAACTTCAGCCCTAATCCATGGTACTGACAGTGACAAAATATACAACCCTGCAACATGGGAAGAATTCCAATAGCTTTCCCTGTTCTGAGGCACATTGGCATTTATTGTTGGGAATGTAAACACATAGGAGTGACGACTAGAATTGCTGCTGCTTTATAACCAGCTGCTTTATAACCCCCCCTTCAAATAAAAGGAACTATGGCCACTTGCTATGGCAAAGCCCAAAGCCCTCAGAAGACTGATGAACCTTTCACGAGGCTGCTGGCCAGACAGCCAAGGCATGCCAGGGAAGAAAGCACCTGAGGGATTTCAGTGTTAGGCCACCAAAGACTTCTGGCTACTGCTGAGTCTACCTGACTTGACCTAGACACTGCCTATGCAAGTGCCCTCAAGAGCAGGCACCAGCACTGCACAAGGAGGGACCAGGAACCCTCTCCCAGCCCATGCAGGTCATTTGTGTCATAACCCCAGTGATGTTTCACCTTGGCCCCAGAACCACTGAGACAGACACCCAGTCAGCACTTTGCTTAAGCCACCTCTGAAGGCAGGAAAACCACATTCACAGCTTCTTTTGGTCTGCTTCCCACCACTCAGCACTTGGTCTGCTCCACAGTGAACACCTTCCATCACTAATCTGAGCATCACAACTGCTGCTCTAGTAATAATTTTACCAGACCTTGCTGCCATGCCTCCACTCTCCTAACACATCTGGGATCCTCACTGCTCCAGTATCCACACACCTGGCCACATCAGCCCACTCCAGTTCCTGCTGAAGCCATTTTTTCCCTATGTCAAGTGAGACTTCCCTTTTCTGACCTCAGCTTTCAGAAGCAAGGGTGTATTTAAAACTAAGAAGAATCTCAGAGGGCAGAGAAAAGTTCTGCATTACCAACATATAATTCTACAGGACACAAGAAAAGACAGTGAGAAGAGCCACATATCTCAAATTGGTGGCCATGTACTAGCACCAATGCTGCTGTGCTCCACCTCTCAATTCTGGAAGAATAGGACAATTACACACACCTGTGAAGGCAAGTTTTCTGAGTGTGGTTTTGTGCATCTGTCATACCTTTGGACTTAGTTCCCAAATATATGCATCTTTGAATTGCATGTTACTAGGTTTTGTGAAGCAGTGAAGTTCTGCTTTTTGAATGTCTGAAGGACAATAAATGTCCAAGTGATCCAGCCCTAATCAGAGCAACAAAAATATACAGCACACGGAGAAGTCTTTACTCCATGCTCAAACAAAATTTGCCTTATGATGTTGACTGTGCTTGCATTTACAATACACAGCTTTTTCACCAAGTTTCATAAATTAGGCCAAAGGGAGTCCTTGATCAGACTTTTTAACACACAAACCTCTACCATGGTTCTACCATGGTTTAAGACTAAATATTAGTCTTTATTGCTAATACTAAATTTTTGTAACTAACTTCCATACTTCAATATCCTACAGTCTCTTAGTTCATTTCAAACCTACATTGCCTTTGGAAAAGTGTTAACTCTCTGAACCTCCATCAAGAAGAGGCTGTTCCTAAAATTTGTCTTTACAGAAACAGCTGTAAACTTAAGGAAACTTTGCCTTCAGGTAATTCCAGAGTGAAGTTTCTTGCACTCATCTTGCTTACAGCTTTCTTCCCTTCATTCAAGTGAAACTACTCACCAAAAATGAAAGAGCAAGCTTTGGCTCAGAAGACTCTATGGTCCCAAAAAGCCAAACCTGGAAGAGCTGGGAGAATTGAGTTCAGGGAAAAGATCCGCGTGAGATAAAGATGCATGGGGTTTCAGCAGAAAGAGGTATTTAAAACATCTATGTTCTGATGAGATACACATACTGTCAGAGGGCTGCAAATTCACTGTTCTCCTTCCACTTTCATACAAGCTTGGATTTCCCAATTCCCCAAAGCAGTACTGAAATTGTATATCTAGATGAAGTGAAATATGCACTGATTGAAGATGGACAAAAATGGTTTTTGCAAAGACTATATATATCTAAATACACACATACATCTGTCTGAACTGAGCTCAGATCAGGAATTTGATGTGACTTTTAAATTGGATTTACCTCATCTTCCTCTTCAGACATTTTAGTGGAATTATCAGGAGATTTTACAGGCTTCTGACTATTGGTTCCATTTGTCTCCTCTTTGCCATGCTCTGCCTCCCACTCCTGTAGGACTTCATCTATGTTGAAACGACGTCGATAATTTACAAAAAAGTTTTTCACTTGCACCACAGATTTGTTTCCAATCACATCAGAGATTGCCTGAAAGTCTCGGCCGTATTTCCTGATTGCTAAGAGCAACAAAAAGAAAAACAAAAGCAGTGCGTTATTTCCATAAAGACCACAAATCATGCTCAGGTCACAGCATAAAGATCCAAAGCTGAACTTCTGTCAAGGCTTCAAACCTTCTTCATATTAATCCAGAATTAAAAAAAAAAAGTCTAAACTGGGAAAGAGACACAGTAAAAACCAGCCCTGGAGAAGAGAAGAAAATAGAGGTGTAGTAAAAGATGGATAGAGTCAAATATACAAGACCTGTTTAAATCTGCCTGTATTACTTGAAAAGTTAGAGGAAGAATCATAGCAGTGACTCCAGCTGAGTTTCACTTTCTGAAAGTGAACAACTTGGACAAGCACAGACACTATTTGCCAACATTCACACGATGCCCTTTATATTGCCCAGAGAGGGGAAGGGGGAATATTGTTTCCCTGTTCAAATACATTCTTCAGGCATTAGTACACAGAGTTGAAGCCCTCCTTCCTTAGCCACTGAAGAGAAACTCGTCTCTGAAATGCAGCAGGGTTTTGACTATCAACAACTGAAGTACAAATCTTGTAGTGCCATACCTTGTACAGCAAGAAGCTGCTCATCTGTGGTCCAACGTGCATTAAATTTCTGGACGACCTAGACAACAACAATAAAAACAACAATTAGGTAACTTCATTTATAGACTTTAATTTGTATCTGAGCTCTCAAAAGTGCAACAAGGAATTAACTGTTAGTCAAAGTATATAATTAGCATTTATCTTCACAATTAACAAAGATCAGAAATTATCTCACCTCTGGAAGTCTGTATTGTTCTATACCACCTTCTAGCTTTTCTTTGAGTGCACTGTTTGTCTGTTTGATATTCTGAATCTGAAAAGAAAGTTTCATCACTTTAAGAAGGATTAAAAAAAAATATTTGGACAAGCCTTTTTCCAGCAGCCTTGGCAGTAATCTCACAAGCTCAGCCTTCCAGTTTGTCTCACAGCCTGCCTTTTCCAAAAAGGAAGTTTGCTATATTGGAATAATGTACAGCAGGAGCAGCTGGCAAATCAGGAGATCCCATTTAATTTATTCTCTGCTGTCTACATGTTATTTGGAGCAAGAACTGCCCCAACTTCCAGGTCTGTAAAAAGCCCAGCATAAGAAGACCAAATCCATCTGCAGCAAGTAATGAATCAAAGTCTGCTAAAGAGTTCAGCTTCTCCCAGAGTACCAGGAAAAAGGCTTCAGGCCAAAATACCAATTCTATTAAGTTTAATAAGGAGCTTGAGACAGAACTCTGCTTTAGAAACAGCAAAATGCTCAGATCTAGGCAACAAACTCATGTAACAAACCTGTATTTACTCACAGATACCTGAAAAACATTTGTTAAAAAGGCAGATCCAACAGGGAAGCAAAAGGTACGTAGAGAGTTTGTATGATACCCGTCTAGGAAAGACTAAGCTGAACATATCTTCGACTTCTAAAAGTACCATGTGAAAAGGCAAAGGAAACACCTGCTGGAGATGGAAATCACATACTGCTGAAACCACTGCCACCCGAGGAAAGTTACAGTTAAAACAATAGAAGGAATTCTGAACTGCAAGAAAAGCTAGGTGCCAGCAAATGTTCCTTCAAGTCCCTGCTATGAACTTTTCCTTGTTTTACTTCAGGTCAAAAGCAGGCTTGCCCACAGAACTAAAACTTAAGCGATATAAAACCCAGAGCTGCATTCAGAGCACAAGGACAGCAGCTTGTCAAACTAAGGCACGCAGCATTGTGCATCATCACTGCCAAGCCACAAATTCCTGCCAGCTCTGCAGACTGACACAGGCACTACCAGCAAACCCAGCAGCTGCTCATGTACGATCCCGTTCGTACCTGCCGTTTGATTGAGACTAACTCCATGTCCAGTTGTCTGAGTACAGTGGTAGCAGCTGTTGCATTGGCAGAAACAGCTTCCACATCTTCCTGGGAAAGGAACATTCCTTTGGGAGGTTTCCTCTTTGCTCTGTTCTTGGCCTGTGTACTGTGCTTCTCCTTCTTCACCTGAGGGACAGTTTCAGCAGGTGGCACCTGGCAAACAGCAGTCAGTCATTTTCCAAAACTAAGTATCTTTAGAGATTCCTTCCAGCTCAAACCATTCTATGACTGATTTTTAGCCACCATCAAAGGCTGGAGAACAACAATACCAGTATGCAGACAGGAAGACATTTTTGCTTTAAGTGGCATGTCATACAAACTGCCTTATACAAATTTCTCTTTTCCTTTAGTAGCTTTCAGTGTTTACAGAGATACTGTGGATGCCTTCTCTGCCCATTCTCATTTTGGGAGAGAGATGCCCAATTCTGTATTTATTAAATGTTCTAGCTATTTTCAAACCTCCAAAACCCTTTTTCTTGTTTTCATCATCAGACCTGAATATATCACCAGCAGGAAACAAAGTGAAGTGTGGAGACAGAAAGAACTTAACTAAAACAGTTTGCTGACAATTGTTTTACTACCTGACAGACACAGAAAATAATAAACCAAAGTTATTTAAAGACAAAGGATAAGGGAGTGAGGTGACAACAGGGTAATTCTTAGATTGTTACACCATTCTTTGGATGCCAGGTTTTCTGGCATAGCACTTGTATATCAACTGTTCCATCAAAATGCTGCAGTTTTACCCAAAATAAGCCTTTTTTTGAAAGAGGAGTATTTCACAGAGCACTTCCTATTTTTATCCTTTATGTCTAAAGCAAGGACAGGTAGATTAACCAGGACACTTACTACAAATCCTTCAAAAGCACAGCTAATTCTAAGATAGCAAAACCATTTCTTCTGGAAGTTATACTCAACAATCAACTCATACATAAGATTTTTTGCCCAGTAACTGAAGCCTGGCCAAGAACACAAAACAGAAGGGTGGCAAGGAGAGAAAAAGCAGAGGAGAGGAAGTACATGTGAATCCTCTGCTTGATCACTGCAAGCTTTAAACACATCGGCTTCACTTGGTGCTATTGTTTTCCTCCTAATTTGCAGCTACATGCAGTTTCTACACAGTTTGTGGCATTTGCCCATTAGCATTGAATGCTTTTATTTGAAACCACAGGAGGCTGAGCACCAAACCCCAAGTAAGTATGAGGTTCTGATGCCCAAAGGACTCCAGCACAGCTGCCATGGGTAAAAGCTTTCACCCTCCTCATGGGCAGAATGGCCAGAGCCCCTCAGCAGCCGCAGCAATGTGGACAGTTGCCTGCTCTCAACCTTTTTGTTCCACCCACTGATGCAAAGCATTCCATGAGATACAATGCTTAGGGCAAGCCCAGAGGCAAGAGGTAACTCTTGCCATTGCAGGAGGGATACCCCTATGTCTCTTTGCATAGGAATGCTGAGCAAGAGAAAACAGACTGGCTTAGCTATGAACAAGTGAAGTAAGCTCTGCTTCAGAAGGGAGCACTTAGATAACTGAGCCAGGTAAATTATTCAGCATGGATAGAGATTTCAGATCCACTCATATTTCATCTACATACACTGCTTCCCAGGACCATGCAGCAATGCCTCACTACACGTTCAGCCTGTCTGTTGACCAAAAGGCAATGCCTGCAGTGCAAACATCCCAGAAGCTTCAACATTAAAGAAAAATGAAAGCAGTTTCAAATTACTGTTTTACACAGTTCAAAAAATGCAAAGCTCTTTCGTGTTGCAGACAAGAACCAGAGCTCCAGCAGAACAATTTCTGACAGCTCCAAATGCCTCTAGGCCCCAGCAAAAATTGGAACATCTAGTCTGTCCTGGAAACTCTTCTTTCCTGGCCACACACATTTCTCTTGAGAATTAAACCAATTGCAGGGATTTAGCAGTGCTCCTGTTTATTTATATATTGCCACTGCAATCCAGTGCACTTCAGTCTTACACACCCCTTAATACAATGTTCCCTTCCTTAGATTTCACTGTGTAAAAAGAAGATAAAGCTATCTCAAGCTACATAAAAACAGAGCATGAAGTGGGAAGCACCTCCAGGAACAAGGAAGATACAAAGGAAGCAGGTCTAGGTCATGACCTCAGTATTACAGAGTCACTATGCAAGAAAATCCAAATAGCTGCACTAAGAATTAAATTACAAAAAAAAAAAAAAAAATATTCTCCTTCCAATGATCCTCAAAAGAGGAAACAGATGAAAGATTTCAGATACTCTGAGAAATCCCAGTATTACTGGGTAAGTCAGAGAGTAACTAACAGGTCTCAGAGCTGAAAAAAAAAACACCTCTGCAGATTTGGGACAGGGAGGCTCCTTATGGTAAGAGTCCTGGGCTGCTGGCACATCATAGCCCCTGCACATCATCTGAGCACATCATTAAAAGAAACCTAATGATCAAGAACAAATTTATCCCCTCCTGGTTACCTGCTCTCTCTCTCAAGGTGTTTCAATAAGCCCTAAGTTCAGGTATGTAAAATCAGAATCACTGAATCATTATGGTTGAAGAGACCTCCAAGATCATGGAGTCCAACCTTTGACTGAACACTTGTCAACTAAACCACAGCACTAACTGCCACGTCCAGTCATTTCTTGAACACCTCAGGGATGGTGACTCTTCTATGCTCCCAGGCAGCCTATTCCAGTGCTTGACCACCCTTTCAGTGAAAAAATTCTTCCTGATGTCCAACCTGAACCCCCCTTGAGGACATTTTCCCTCATTGTGTCCCTGGAGGGCTGGGAGAAAAGACCAACCTCCACCTTGCTACAACCTCCCTTCAGGTAGCTGTAGAGAGGGACAGAGGTCTCCCCTGAGGCTCCTCCTCTCCAGACTAAACAGCACAGCTGAACTCTGAACAGGCTACGAAGGCTGCCAGCTCCATTCTGTCCTCCAGCACAATCCCTGTCCTGTAAAGTCCCACAAGGCTGCCTGCCATGGCACACACAGCTAGACTGTGTATGCTGCATGAGCTTCAGGTTGGTTTGAGTGCCATGGCATGTACCAGTGCGACAAGGAGGGCACAAAGCCTCCTCCCACAGTAAGATTTTCTGCAAAAATGTCTTGATGGTAACTGTCCAAGCCAGACATCTGATCTGTTTTGGCTTTACAAGAGATGCAGCCAAATTGGTGAAGAACTATCTTTCCCTCTTCTGCAGCAAGTTCAGGACATGTCAGCATTGGTTGGGAAGGAAGAAATAATAAAGGAGGTTGAAGGGAGTTCTTTTACAGATGCAAGCTTTTGAAGAGCTTACAGAAAAATCCAAACTTCATTAATTCATTAAAATAATGGAAAATGAGACAATAGTATTATTTACAAAACACTATAGAGCTGCAGTACACACCTATAACTTAGCCAAGTGAGAACCCTTCCTGTCTGGGTGTTGCTGAGGCTTCTGAGAACTCAGTTTCTTTTAAGGATTAATACAAATGGCTTCACATCCACTCTGTCCCTAGGAAGACATTAAGGGTGTTGGCTCCTTCAGTGGAAACAACAGCAAAACTTTCCTGGAAAGTCTAGAGAGCACCCTCACATGGGTGAAGAGCAGATGGGAATGTTGTGATTTTTCAGTTATTTTCATTCAAAATTATTTGTTGGAAGAAATAATCTCACTGAGAGTGACTGACAAAACCATTACTCTGGAACTTTTTTTTTTTGACTGCATGGGATCATGTTTTTAAATACTTACAGTGGGTTTCCCCTAAATATAACCTTTAAAAAATTAATAACTTAAATAGTATGACTGGGAGAGACAGACTGGGAGAGAAATCAGGCTAGAAGAAATCAGGAAAGTGAATTAACTTCAAGGAAAGAAGGTCTTAAGCATCTTCCTGTAACTGAGACATACAACCCACACTGCTGCTGAACAAGGCGTTTTTATTTAGTAACAGGTAACCTGCAGGTTATACACAGGGAGATGAAGTATATGATTTCCTATAGGGCATTGTAGGCTGGGTTTTCAGAACTGTTGTATTTGTGTAGCTATTTTCATCCAGAACTCTATGCCCACAGAAAATGAAGTACTTAAAGTGAGGCACAAGTAATACATTTTGAGCTGACATAGCAACAGGTTAAGGTCACCCTGCCAGACAAAAGTAACTAGTCACAAAAACTTTCCACCAATACAACTGCAATCCTGGTGCTAGTGAAGTGACAAGTATTGCTGGGGATTTAGGGTACCTCAGAGTCTAACATGTATATAACCACACTTCTGTTGGTCTACCTAGAACAAAAGGATGGATTCCCCCTCCACCAAGCCATCTCCATAGGAGGATGTGCTTCTACTCCATCTCCATACAGGTAGGTTGATTTAAACCACTGAGGGTGGTTTAAACTAACACAGCTAAAGAGAAGATAAAACAGACTGGAAACAATCACATAGTACATTATCATGGGATGGTGAAGTGTTAAAATTTTCCCAGCTCTATCCATAACAACTTCTTTATCTATACTTGTCTTGATCTAAGAATAATTCTGAAGACAATTCTTTTCTTGTATGACAACTAGACAAAGTACTAAAGAAAATTAGATACTGTCAGCTTCTACACGAAGTAGCTAGTAAATAAACACTTTCATTTGCACAAGAGTAAGAAACACAATTATACCTCCTTTTTGCTCTCCTTGTTTTGTTCAACTTCAATGTCAATAGGGTTATTTCCATTTGCTTCCTCCATTTCATCCTCACTGGAAGACAAAAGCAAACAGTACTGTATTAGTTTGTGAGGCTCTCTTTTTCTATAAACAGCATGCTCAAACAAAAGCATGAATGCCACAGCAAGCCCAAAAGGTTCCCTTAGTTTTATTCCCAGGATGTGGGTTTTTTGGGGGGTTGGTGTTGATTTTATTTGGTTTTGGTTTAAGTCAATAAATTCTTAATTCTGTGGACAATGCATACAAGAACACTTCTCAGCAGTGTACTTAGGCAAAATAAATCTACACAAATAAAGGCAAGAAACATGAAATTAATTCCACAAGTTATCTTTCAAAGAACATGGGACACCAAGCATTTTTACTTCAGGCAAACTGAGACAGAAAAAGACTTAAAAATATAGCAAGTAGCTAAAACACAGATTTCATACAACTCCTTAATATTTAGCAAAACAGAGATGCACAAGATGAGCTCCCTCAAGAACAAGCACAAAAAATGCTTGGTTTTTTGTATTTTTTTTCAATGACAGCCTCACATTCTATTCGCCCCTGGAAAAGAAAAACACGTTATCAGTTACAGAGTAATAAAAGGCACAAAATTGAGGCCATATTGAAAGCAACCTTGGCACACCTGTCCAGTCTTAGGTGTCCTGTCCAGGCTTAGGTGGAATTTTAATCAGACATTAAATCAAATATGTTTTCATGATTTAGAATTTTTGTACTATACACAACCAAAGTCAACTGCATTATCCATTTGAAATTATGCCCAGAAACAGAAGAAATAAGCTAATGTAATCAAAGCATTTTTATTAATCAGAAAAATAAACCTATTTTGTCCTGTCAAACTTGATAGCCTGTGCTGAGGAGCATCAGCTGGTGCAGAAATGTCACAGCTCCAGGGCAGGGCCGGGCTGTGCTCACAGGGAGCAGGAACCAGAGCTTGGCTGTGGCATCAGCACTCATGTGGCCATGTCCCTACTGCATCCTAAGGAGGAATGGGCTGCCATCCTTCTCCACAAGAGCAGTCACTCGTACAAGACACTTCTGCTCCCCCAAGCCAGCGGCTCACCAGCTGATTCACAAGACATTTAGCTTGGGTAATGATGATTCCAGGGAATCCACTCCCAAGCATCCCTTCCCAGAGCTGCACACACAAGGTCCCTCACATACAACTAAGAACAGGTGCTGAAAACCTGGTCCCAAATGCACTGAACTGTGTTAGTGGCAATCTGAGGGGCTGGAGAATTCCCCTGCCTAGCCACAAAAGGGATATAGAGGTATTTGAGTGAGGTACCTGAGACTGCCTCTTCTCTTAACCCCATCTCCAAAAGAACTTGTGTTCTCACCTAGGTTCAGATTTCAGCCTTTTCACAACAACAGTCTCTGGTGTGCTGATAGGTTGCTCTTGTATTCTAGCAAGTGCCCTAGACATGAGCTAAATTAAAGCCCACCCCCTCTTTCCTGCAGTTGTAAACACTGATTGCCATAACCAAAGAACACTTCTGAAGTTCTGCCAACACCGAATGGCACATTACAGCCTGAAAATCCAGGCACCCTAAACTCACCCAGAGTGGATTCCACACCCTGCATGGGTGCACTGACAAATCCTTTGAGGGTGCAGGGGGTTTGACTACTTTACATAATGGAGGGGAAGAACAGAAATCAAACATCAAGCTGGTGCTTAGCTTCCTACAGATGTAAATCAAGTTAAGCATTTCCAATCCAGCTGCTTTCCTCAAAGGTTACAAAATGACAGCACACAGCAGCCCATGCAATTCTTTCCCATTCACCAGATGGTCTGAGGTGCTGCTTTTCCTAGCAAACAGGCATAGATACTGAGAGGTGTATTTCTAAATTCCAGTAATTTCATTTGTGAGCACTGAACAAAAAGGGAGCTGACTATTAAAAGACCTTAAACTACATGGTAAAAGACAAACACATACTCCATATAAAAGATTTCCCCCCTCCCCCAATAACTTAGTGGGAATGCTGAAAAACTAAACAAACAAAAAGCCCCAACAACCAGGATGGGGAGCAGAAAAATAGACAGTCTTTGCAGAGAAGAGAAAATAACAGAATGGAAAAAGAGACTCAGGTCAAAGAAAGCTAACCAAATACTGGGCAAGTTGGCTGTCAGTATTCTCCCTGGCCCTGCCTGTTAAGCAAGTATTGCTGACCTAACGGAGAGATGGGAGAGGTTGAGTGACTCATTGGTGTAGCACAGCTCAACCCTAGAAACACATTTCTTCCCCCTTCCCAAACAAGACTCGCTCACATGCAGTGGAGCCAGCAAACAGCCAACTGGGAAATGCAGCAACTCCTCTGTGGGGAAAGGCATTTGCAGAATTTTGCCCAATTATGTCAGAAGTCTTCCAAAAGGCACACTTCAAGTCTGGTTTGTGAAGACATTAATTGCATTTTAAAGCAGAATTAGAAGGCACCTGCATCAAGCAGATGGAGTTGCTGCTGTTCAGAGCGGTTGTTTTGCCACAGTCACCTGAAACCTCTGCATTTCTGAGGCTCTTTCAGCTCCAGACTAGGCGAAGTCACCAAGTGACAGTAACTGATCAAATACTTATACTGCTGACCTACCTTCAAGGGCTTGCATGGGTATCCAGGAGGGTGAGCTTGCAGAAAAGGCATGAGTCAAGCTCATTTGCTAAAGCTCAGTAGCTAATGACCTCCTGAACACCACCAGCCTCACCCAAATGCCAAAGCTCCCAGCACTCCCTGGAACAGCTCAGCCAGAGCTCATCCTAAGTGCCCCTGTGCTACTCACTCAAAATCAGAGTCTTGACTTCATCTTTCTCAGAAAACAGAGCTTGGCCTGACAGCCTTTTCTTGGTCACAGTTTTCTAAGATGCAGGAAAGGAAGAGTCTTATGTGTGTACAGGCACAGGCTGACAGGGGTCTTGCACTGGAGCCTGTTTCCTGTAGCAGGTGCACATTCTCACTCTGCTGAGCATCACGTGGAGGAAATAAAGGCAGATTTCAGCTCTTTCATTAATTCCTTTTACTGTCCTGCTTATCAGCTTTTCTGTCTCTGCTGACAACAGTGCCAATCAGATTGCAAACAGCTTTAATTTCAATTTCGCAGCCCTCAAGTGGTATCAGAAAAAGTTCTAGAATGGTGGGACTTAACCAGTGCACTGGAGGGCAATCAGGAATTGCAGTGTCAAAAAGGCAACACAGCTAACTGCCAACTGCCTTTTGGCTTTGAGCAAAGCAAAACATAGCAGGCAAGAAGGGTGGGGAAAGGTGTGGTACCAGGAAACGTTTTGGGGAAAATCCTGCATCTGGTTTCTTACAAGCTAACAGGAATTTCTAGGACAGACTAAGGAAATCAGTGTGTGCAATACACAGCCTTTTCTGCTTGCAAACCTACCTTTCCTCACGTTCCCTTTTTTGTTTACGAGCATGACGGTCCATCACACTAGTTTTAGTCCTTGTCTTCTTCCAGGAGTAGTAAAATTTCACCAGGCTGGCTATTGATTTGTCAGGAAGCTGTAAATTAAACATGTATCCTTTTATATTTTTATATGTAAAGTATCCCCAAAAGTTCACATACAATTGGTCTGGCTTTCCAAGGAACATCTGACCTCTTTACAACTGGATTCTCCCACTGGCTCAAGCAAGGCAGTTCTGCAACCTTTCCAAAAATGATCTATGGGGGAGCATTTCAGGTTAGTGCCTACTATTTAGGACATCAAGATGTCTAAAGAGCATCTCAGCAAGCTTCCACTCGCCAGTCAAGCAGCTGGTTCCCTCCAGAATAGGGGAACACAGCAAGAGCAAATCTGAAATGACGCCTCAAAACTGAGGTAACAGTTTTAAAGCCAGAACAGACCTAAAAGCCAACACAGATACATGTAAACAATCACAGAAACTGCTGAATTGCAAACATCCCAAGCATATCACTGATGTTTGGTTAAACAGGTCTATTCACACCATTCACATGAGACAAAGTCTATTTAAAGGTCTCAACAAAGGATATATTCAAAAGGTGGAACATTACTCTATGGTGAACTGAGGGTACAGGAAAACACAATTTATATTTTCTTTTGGCCATTACCCTGTAGCTATGAAAGAAAAGTCTGCCTCCAAAAAGCATAAAACTACATTAAGATTAATTCTGTACTTTTGAGGCGCTTTACATGGATGCTCTGACACAGGAATTTCAAAACATGAAAGTCCAGTCTTTTCTGATGAATAAAACATGTTTTACTTAAGTGTCTGATTCAGTTTGGAGGGCAGAGCAGGTGGGAAGGAAAACAAAACTCTGAGCAAGAGCCAGATCTCTTTCACTCAAACACTGCAGTTGAAGTCTTCACCTGAGACAAGCCTGCTTCTCAAACTGCAGACTGACTTTATGTTCTAATACCAGATCACACCAGCACTCGCACTCAGGCCCACAGCAGTACACAGGCAGATATCCACCTGGCAAAGTACAGGTGCTATGTCAATGTTGTGTTGCCAACAGCCATGCAACAGGCTGGTGTTCTGAATTTTTTTTAAAAGAATTCCACCGAACAAACTCAGGGACAAGGCTGTTCATGACAAACATCCACTTGGCTATAAACCTGTACTAAGAGTGCCAAAATATCAGAACTAGCTCCAGTAAATAATCTAACTTGCCTTTCATTCTCTGGCTTTGGAGATTTCTCCCCTCAGTTCCAATCTGCAGGGGTGCTAATAGGGCAGCATGTATAAACTAACAACTAACATGCTCCTGAGCCATTGATTCCTGTCCCCTGCTAAACACAAAGCTTAAAGCCATTTAATTCCTTTCATGCAGAATCGCTTTCTTGGGAGTAACAGTAAAAAAATATCATTACCTAGGGAGCAGTGCATGAGCTTGGCATCCCTGTATTGGAATGCACTTCACTCAGGGACAGAGAGCCATGCTTCTGCACATAAACCAAATTGAGAATTTCTTGCTTTGGCAGTTAACCAACCAACAGGACAGGCTTTATGTTCTCTTTTTTTCCCCAAGACATTCCCCTGCCCTATTTTCCCTCCTATATAAGAACAAAAGAATAAAGTAGTTTCACTCTTCAAGAGTTTCATCACCTGACCCAAGGGAATGGGAGACCCTAGGACTCCAAGAACATTTGGAAACGAATGTCAGTGAGAGACAAGGAACATCAAGGAAGACATGATGAAAACAAGCCTCTTTTTGCCACCCTTTTGAAATGGGATCTTCATCCTTGGAAGGCAAGTCACCTTTCGCTTTTCAGTGGGATCAGCAATACAGACCTGTGTCACATGTGCTTTAAAGAAGCTGAACAGACTGCAACAGCCTAGGCTCACTTCAAAGGGTCACAGACAGTGGAATTGGGCCCTGCTGGAACACTCAAGAAGCTACTTTACTGAAGGAGAGCAAAGAACAAAGTCTAGTTCCCACCCAGGTGATGAACCACTTGAAGACACTCTCAAGATACAATTAATAAAAAATTATACAACCCATCCTCTCCCTCTTTCAAAAGAAAACTGCACACTCCCTAGCACTTCCATTTCAGGCAGAAACCTATCCCTGAAATTTTCAATCAGACATTTAAAACAGTATCATTACCAACCTAAAGCAAAGGACTGAAGCTAGCAAGGATGTGTAAGCGTCCTTCACAGCATCCACTGACAGTCCGAAATCACATTAAGCACAGACTTCATCATTCAATAAAATTAATTCCTAAAAATCAGACTGTAAGAAAGGAAATCAACTTTGCACAGAGATGATCTTTACTGCATATGTGTGGGCATATGTGTACAGACCATGTGTCCAGCTGAGACAAACACTACCACAGCACACAGGGGACTGAAAACTATGCTTTCCAACCAAAAATAAAAATCACAGAGTCATAGTTTATCCTGAACCAGTAAAGCACTTCAGGAAAACACTTCCACAGAGACTCTGGGAATAATATTGTTTCTTTCTATTCATGGTAGCATTTTCCCTCTAACATCCCTTTTGGCCTGTTCTCTCTCAAGAGCATTAGACATGCATTCAGCACAAACAGCACTGAAGGCAACAGTCTGTTCTGCTTTTCCACTCCTGCGATACCACTTACCATCTGCTGGATCCTGTGAAAGGTTTTCCCATGGAAACTGAAGGCCTGTTCAAACAAGACCTTGTCTTCCACTGTCCACTCATCTGGGAATGGAGTAAAGTTTGGCAGATCTGCCAAAGACTTCTCGATGTTGTGTTTGTGCCAAAACAGCATCCCAAGAGCCTAGAAACAACACAGACACCAAGGTGACAATTGTAATCAAAAGAAGCATTACTGGAAAATGGAGAGTTAAAACATTTTTCTCAGGTGACACATTAGACATAATTTTAATTCTCAGCTACATCAGATGCTTTTCAGAGTGCAAGAAACCTGGAATCTGACCCCCAGCTGGGCTGTGAAGACCAGCCCAAAAGTTCATCAAAACCACACAGGTCATCATATAATAAAAAAATAGCAACAGAAAGATGGTGAAAAAAACTTAAGAAATTACTTCAGCTTTACTGATCATGGTATGCACAGAAAAGTTGAGCAAAGGCTTGCAAAGTATACCTAAAAAAGATTGGACAAAAGGCAGCTTCTTTCCAGTGCTGGACTCCATTTCCTGGCAATTAGAAGGATGGTTCCATTGACGGGGGGTTTTTGTAATTGTTTACAGAGCTCTTTCTGAGGGGGAACGGGATAAGGGAAGAGAATGAAACAAGAACTGGAAGAAGGAAAGACTGAGAACACACATCACCTTGACCTGCTGCTAAAAAGTCCCTGGCCCAAAGGAGGAATAAGTCTCACACATTCTGAGGGCTGCTGTTTTGTTCCCTTGAGAGAGACCTCATTTTGCTGTTGCAGTCTCTGGTTCTCAGTTCCAAAGACAAAGTGCCTTTGCTGCACTTCACCACCTGCAAACCATTCCTCTTCTGCTGTCTCCAAGAAACTGATGCACAGCCCCCCTCTCCCAGGATTCCACAGCCCCTGTGTGTTATGACACAGCACTACCTCTGGCATGCCAGGAACCACTGCAAGTCATTTTAGGAAGGTCTGACTCTGCAGAGCTAAAAAACAGCCTTTCACAACTGCTGTGAAGTGAAAACAATCCCCAACATGCTGAGTAAAACGTAAGAGTAACCCATTCATCATATGCAAACTCAGCTCAGTTTCACAGCCATAGTTACCCTCATCTAATAGTTTCACCCTGGCTGCCCAGTGTTACAAAATCCCTCCAAAACTAGGGTTTCCCCATTATGCTTTGCTATACAAAAAAGTAGTTCCTTTATGGGATCTCATGCCCCTGAGATTCTGCAGAGAGCATGCATATAAATGTTAGTGTTATCCAAGATCTTGCCCAGATTCTACTGGTTCTCAGTGCTGCCTGGACACCGTCTCCTCCCTTTTTCCATCATGCAGAACAAGTAGCAATCTCAGTTGTAGCACAGTCACTCGAGATGTCACAGAAGCCACAAAGCCATTTTGGCAAGGATGGGTCAAGGATGAGTCAATGAAACTATTTTGCAGTCATGAAGGATTGAGTTCTCTCTGCCCTGACAAGTTTCAAATATGAGATCTACCTGACATCCCTATGAGGAAGCAAGGGATAAACGAGTGAGACATCTTGGGAGGGCAGGGTAGCATTAAATAGCACTGAGGTGTTAGCGAGGACCAAGGGAAGAGCTGCTTATATAAAGCAAGAGGTAAACAAAAAGAATTTCCTTATGGGCTTGTTTAAGAGGAGATCAGTATTCATCTTTCATCTGTGCTGCCCTGGAAGAACTCTGCACTCATACACAGGTGAGCACAGGCCTTCCCAGGCTCCTCTGTCCTACGGTGTCTGACAAAGGCTGGCAGGAAAGCTCAGGTCACAGTCAGACTTACTCTGGTGCTTCTAAAAGTCTGTGATTACTACAGCGCAGCACAACCACCCACAGCTGTAGTGCCTGCCCTGCCAGAGCTCACTGGCCTGTGGGGAGCCTGCCCTGGAGCTAGCCTGGCTGCAGGGACTCCCACCAGCACAGTCCTGAGCCTCCAGCCACGATCCAAGAGCAGCAGAGCCAACAACAGGGCACCAAGCCACGGGCAAGGGGAGTGAAAGGACAGGGATGGGAGCTGGGCTGGCACAGATCGGGCAGAGGAGCACCCTGCCAGCAGCTCCCACCCCCTTCAGCAGACTGGCACATCTCAGCCTTTAAAAGGATGTTTTGGGCAGTGGGCAGAGGTGGAAAAAAGGCAATCTCTGTATGATGACTGTTAGCCAAGGCACCCGGACAGAGGAGCGAAGTGACCGGCTGTCAGGGGAGAGGGCTGCCTTGGCCAGCGAAGCCCAGAGACAGTGGCCAATTGCTAAAGTGAGCTTTTACTGCCTTCCAGGGAGTCTGTATCAGCTTGTCCAGTTACCCAGCCAACAGAAACTCTGATGATACCTGCTGAAGACAGAGTTTCCCTTGGTGACATAAATAATCATCCTGATTTGAAAGCCTTGACACTTGTCCCTGTAATACAAAATGAATGTGTGCCTTGCAGAGCAACACAAGCTAGATCTTCTCCAGTTATTTCCTGAAAATGTCTAGCACAGCTCTCTAAGAAATCCCAAAGGACATGGGAAACATGTTTAACCCCAGAGTATTATGAGAGAGTGCTACAGAAGGAAAGGGAAAATTTTTAGGAGAAGGGACACTTTTATAAGCTGCTCAGCCACTCTATACTCAGATGTGGCAAGTCATGCAACTTCTGTACACAGAGGGGGAGAGAAAAATGGAGAAAGACTCAAATTAATGAGTGGGAGGTCTATATTTTCAACATTAAAATTAACGCAAATCTCTGTTAGCTAAATTTAAGTTTTTCAAACCAAAAGAATTCAGTGGGTTTTTTTAAAAAATCACAAGCTTCATTTTCATCAGTCTACTTTCCAGTATCAGTCTTTGCTTTCCAAACAACACTTCTCCACTAAAATAATGAAACCCATTTCTACTATTCCAAGATCATCTCCCTTGGAAAATGTTATCCACAACAACCAATACTAGCGTATACCAATATCAGCTGAAAAGAGTTACCATCTTTATTTTCATTTTAAGTTCACAGCCTTTTGATGCCTTCACATTCGTTTTATTGTTGTTTTCTGCTCTTAGAAATTACAATTATCAAGGCTGATCATTCCTGATTTTGCCGGAAATTTTGCTGGCTATCTCAACTTCAGTGTTCTTGCTCAGCAAGAAGTCTTTTTGAGCATGAGTATCAACCACTGAAAGTCTGACTCAAGGATGACAGCAGAATCATTTACGTAGAAGCTCTTTCCCATCCCAACCATTTGTTTCTATGCTCACAGCCTCTGTCTGAACAATTTCATAAACTTTCATGTTTTTGTACTTGTAGAGACAGTATGTGATTTGCCAATACACTAAGTCATGTGATTCCCTGCCTTCCCTTTCCGAGCAAGTATGAGTGCATGAGGAAACTCCACAGAATTCAGAAAAGTTTCCCAGGCACAGATCTACTCATCTCCCCAGCAAGTTTTGAAATCATTGTCAGTTAACACAGGAAAGATTAGTACACAATCCTAGACCACAGGGAATAATGGAGAGGTTTGCTCCTCAGAAAAGGATTTCTATCCCCAGATTACAGGTACTGGCTAAGGGTCAGTGGCCACTGGCAAAGTTATCCCCTGTTTACTGCATTGACAGCCAATGTGCTCATCTGTGAAATGCAAAATGATTTGCAGCACAGTTTTAAGGTAAATAACTGTGAGTATCAGTTTGCCTCAGAAAAGCATGTGATGGTTCAATAGCTCATTAATAACTGGCAAGACATCCATGAAGCAGAGACTGAGCAGTCAGCTGGAAACTGCAGTGCAATCAGGCAGCTGTCCAAAGATAAGCCAATCTTTTTAACATTGTCTAGGGGTTCTAAAAGTGCTCAAGAAGCAGCCACCAGAGGAAGCATAATACTCATGGCCAGACTTCATTAGAAATGATAATGGTTTTGTTTTTCTTCTTGTGACTCTTGATGTAAAATTAGGAGTAAACTCTGTATCCACAGAGTACAGGCTACTATTAGGAACAGTCGGTTTTGGGACAAGGAGTAGAGGAGAAAACATTGAAGTTACAGAAAGAAAGAAGTAGCTTTAGTCACTTGAAGTCATGTTTGAATACTTGCTGAAAAATATTCTAAAATAAAATATTCAAAGGTTTGTTACCTGCTCCATATTGTATCCATGCTTCTCCTTAGCAATGGCAATATATTCATCCACTGAAAAACAAAGAGAAGGTGTTAAGTGCATTTCCCATCATGATCTCATCTCCCCTTCCCTTTCCCAGTCTAAAATCCAGATCTGCAGCTCTGACTCCAGCCCTCCACAGAGAACTCTCATGAACAGCTACTTTTCCAACAATTCAGGAACAGAAGGAAAGGTAAGAAAAACAAGCCATCAGACAAACTAGCTATTTTCCTTAACAAGCCCAAATGGACCATGATATCCAATCCAGTTCTAGTACTTGTGAAACACAGCCTATAGTATTTCAGAACTTGTTCATCAAAACTGTAGACATGACTGTGTCAGCTGCTCTTTGGGCTATGTGTTCATTTTGTGGTGGGTTTTTTTACTGGTTGGAGGTGATTTTTTAATAGCCCCAAAGTAGTTGTTTTCTTAAGGAAAAACATCCCCAGACACAATCCATACCTTCCAATACTATCAGAATCCTAGTGTTGCACAACCACTGCAGGTACCTTGGTAAATTTTTCAATTTTTAGGTCTCAGCAGTTTTTATCTTGTACCAAACCCCACTCCCTTGTGTCATTATGACCCATGAGTTTTAATCTTTACAATGTGAACTGAGAAGTTATATTTTGTATAGATGGGACTACACCCAAATGTCTTTCACTCAGAGTGACTGAGCCACATTATGTCCAACAGCACCCATTTGAGATGAATGGATCAAAGTTAGCAGTGGTGGTGTTGTGAAGTCTGTGTCCTTCTGTCTGATCATTATCAACCATACTGTAATGATAGTAACACCCTTGAAAACAAAAAAATTGTCTAAAAGGTGAGGCTCCTGCTTCAGCTAGAGGAGTGAAGATGCCAGAAGCACTGGTTGCCTATACAATTCCCAACATGTTAGCAGTACCCTCACTTAAAACTGATACACACACAGCCAAAGTTTTCATCCTTATACAAAATTTAGACTTCACAGTGACTCACGTAGCAATGAACTCAAAAATCATTCCCCATGCTTTTTCTACAGATACCCAGGAGGAATGAAAGCAAGTTACAGTGCTGAGCACGAGACTCATGGAGAGCATGGACAGCAAGGAAATGGTTCTGTGCATTCTGCAGCTAAGGAAGCCACGTTTCCCACAGTCTGGACTCATTATAAACTTCAGCTCTCAAATGTGCTCCTTGCCTATTTTCTACCTTTATAAACACTCTTATGGAGTAGCATAGTATCCTTTAAAGCTTTTCCATCAAGCTGGGACAGTCCTCAATTATTCCTTCAGCTTATTAAACTAAGCTATAAGCTCAAAAGGTACTGGGAAAACAGAAAGGATAAATCAGAAAACACACAGCAGGAGAGCACCAGCCTCTTATTTTCAACTTGTCATTAATCATAAGAATTTAGATCTAGGTACTTAAAGTAGACATCCCATCTTTAGACTAGCCAATATGACATGTGACAGAAATCACAGACCTTCACCTGAAAAGGAAAAGTACAAAAACTTTGTGTTAATTTTCACAAAAAGGTGTTGAGAAAGAGGGACTTGTTAAGTGCCCTGCAAAAGTACATGAGAATATCAATACAGCCATGCATTCTGGCAGGAGAAGAGCATGCTATAAACACAGTACCAGTTCCACATTAGCAAGGACATTCCATGAGGTTCTTGTCCTTCCAAGCTCCCACCTGCACACCATGGCAATTACTAACAGGCTGACAAACCTGTTCATTGCTCCACATTCTAGATCCATTCAGTAGAAGTTTTATTAGCCTGCTGGAAAAAGGTCTAGCCACAACCATTCATTCGCACTGCTACAACACAAACAGATCTGTCTTTCTAAGTCAACAAATTACTTCTAAGAACCATGTTGAACTGGGATGAAAACCATCCCTTCCTGCAAACAACATTTTGTTGCACAAGGGAAACATAATAAAATAGCTGCAAAGCCAGTGGAGGTGCTTGGGACAATGACCAACTTCCCAGGCTGAATTTGCTGCATTGCCTAATAGACCATCTTGAGGGTTACCAGTGCCTAGTATGAGCCCTGAAAAATCAGCTTCACCAGGGAAAAAAACACCCAAAAAACAAACAAAACCACCAAAAAACCAAAAACAAAAAAAAAAAACCCAAACAACTTGCAAAACCACATCACAAGCAGAGAACATGACCCAGAAGAGACATACAGGGTAAACAGGGGCAGAGAAGGGAACTGCCCATATACACACCATCTCTTCCCTCCACATGCCCACTGTGGCAGGGAACATCAGCAGGATGGGAGCAGAACAGCAACTGCAGGTGCTTCCAGAGTTACAAAACCACATCAAGAACAAAGGCTGCCAGGAAACCCTACATGCAGCATTTCCCTGTAGTTCAGCTAAATGCTCTCTGCTTCCTTAAAAAACAGGTATTGCACATGCAGTGTTATATATTTTGTCTAAAGAGGACATGAAGGAAGGAGGAGGGAAAGGAACTGAATTCTCTCAAGTCCAAGGCTGGATTAAGCTCCTGAATGCTAAGTACTACTGCATTAACTACCTTGCTTTCACTGTGGAAAGATCTACAGCTCCTCATTTTACTTCAGCATCTTATCCTTTAATATATACAGAGAAGAGATGAGGTCATTTTCCTTTCTAGCTTATTATTTTTCTTATGCTTGATGTTAAGTAATGAAAATACACTTGCTCCTCAAAAAATCATTACAGCATTTTCTCTCCTAACTAAGCAAGAGTATTAGCTAGGTCCTCACATATCAGTAGGATTTCTCTTCAAGCAAGGCAATACACTACTGAGCCAAACAGTAGATTATTAGTGACTAGACATCATGAAAGTAAGCTTTCAGGGAAAGATGCTTTTACTGTCACGGTAGGTTCTGTGATGCCTCAGATCTCATTGTTACAGTGAAGGAAGAGAAAAAAAGAGTAAGTAAAAGGCAATAAGGCAGTAAACTGACCATGAGCACACAGCAGTAGTACTCCTAAACACTAAAAGAGCATTTGTGGGTGAGGGACAGACAAGGAGTACACCACTCTGCTCTCCTCTTGGCTTGTTTTCCTGCCTGCTTACTGCCAATCTAGCTCCTCCTGCTTGTCATTTCTTGGCTAATTGTGAGCTCACTCACTCTGATGCTTGCACCCAAGATGAATGACAGTCCCTTGAGCAATCCTTCCGATTGCTCTTCCTTTACCTTCCCCCTCCATATGAACTAAGCAAGGAAGAGCATGGCACCAGCTTAGTCACAGGATCCCTTTCGTCTCCCATACCAGCAGAGCCTGGAATTGCCACAAGCTCAATGCTTTACATGCCATACCAGATAAAGAAGTGTCCTCTTCCATCTCTGCCTCCCCTCCACACCTCTAGCAAGCACAGGGCAGCAGGCACGTGAAATTCTGCTCACTGTGTCTCAGTGGCATTCAGTCCCACTCAGTGTGCAACCCAGCAATCTGTTTAGACATCACAGTTCAGAGCCAGAGGAGCCTGGGGCAGAGCCCTGCTTACACCAGAAGACACAGCTTGCCAGCACAGCTCCAAGCTGCTTTTCAGAAGAGAACAAGCAAGAGCAGCAGAGCAATCCCAGCCCATTTCACACAGCATAAAATACACCACAAAGCACTTCTCCTACCAGCATAACTTTTCCCCAAACAGGGTTTACCTGTTTGGTATCCTCACCTCCCATCAAACTCATTTCCCTATGCCAGAAAAATATTTCAACACAGACCAGGCCAAATATACAGTGACACTTGAATAGAGACAGTTGTGTGACACAGGAGATGTATTGCTCCTGTGAAGGCTCTTGTTGCTACTAGAAACCAGATGGGGGGGAGGGACAGAGAAGAGAACCATAAAATATATTTCTTCACCTACTTGGCTACATTTCTTCTCTTATGTGCATTTTAGCTGTGCTGGGGTGAGCAGGATCACTCTGCCCACCCCACACCCAAAATGGAGGGAGCATTGGCCCAAAGAGCCCCTTCCTACAGCCAGTCATGCTCAGGAACACAGGAGTAGCACAAAAGGCAGGGATGCAAAGGGAACAGAGCCTCACATACACATTGTCACCAGCAAAGAGGGGCACAGAGTGCTCAGATGCTAAAAGACATCTCCTGAATAAGAGATGACTGAAGGACCCTGGTGTAGCACTAAGGCAGCCAAAGAAGTAAGGGAAATGGAAAGGGAGCGACAACGGAAGCACATAAAGATGCTTCCACCCCCTGCCCTCTACAGAGGGGAGTTTCACCAAAACTGTGCCCTTAACCCCCTGAATTTTGTGTTCTTGTTCCCAGCCAGCTTTCTCATAAAGACTTGCCTTTTCCTAACCCACCTCCATGCAAAAATTCCTCACCAGAGGCAAAAGAAAGGGGACCCTCTCAGCTGACAGAGGGAAGGAGGAACAAGAGCAAACAACTGCATTGCTGATTTTCAGTCCCACATCCTTGAGCAGTGAATTGAAACGTAAAACATGAGCATTTATTTCAGGAGGGCGAGAGAACTGTGAAAAGATAAATGCCTGAAAAGAATTACTCCCCTCATCACATTACTTTGATCACATTTTGATTAATTTGATCACATTACTACCTGAGTGGGTTCTCCTGGAGAATTTCCCCCCCCTACCCAAATTGCTTGTCAATGACCCCACAAGGATCACGTTGTGTTCAGCAGACTCAGTGACCCCAAGCCAGGTTTGCAGCATAAGTGAGTGTGCTAAAGCCTATAGAAAGCAACAGGAATGCAGAGGTAGAGCTGTTGCTGCAACCTCAGCTCACCCCTATTACTAGGGTACTGCAGGAGATCTGAACACTTTGCATATTACGTGATGCAATACCCTGACAGAACAGGGTGAAATAAGGACAAAAGCAGCATCCTTTGCAGCCTCAGTAATGTGCTTCACAGGGTTTGATCAATACTGGAACCTGCAAGGAATTCTGGATGTTGCTATACATCTTTCCCTCCTCTCCATCTCCCCTGAGAACAGGAAAAAAAAAAAAAAAGAAAAAAAAAATAGTCAAGACCCAAAATAAATCAATACTATATAACAAAAATAAGGACGTGTAGACACGTGAAACTTTTCCAAATTCCAAAACACAATTATGATGGTACGCAAACAACCGAGCAGAGTTTTTGCCTCGCCTATAAAAACGAGCAGCTGCATTGCTGTCCCGCTGCTCGGGCCGCACCGGTGGAGCGCTCCTGCCACCTCGTGGTCCCAGCTCGGGAGAGAAAGCTGCCAAAAGCACACGGGTCTGCTCAATTGTCTCCCTAAACTTAGATGCAACTGGAAGCAGGGGAAGCAGGCAAAAGATCCTGAACAAAATCACTTAAATGAAGCTAAATCCCACTGATCTTAGTGGTTGTTCTAACCTTAATTAGTCTGTGTTTCTATTCAAAAGGTTCTTATGCCTTGGAAAAGCTACTTTCTTGGTAAGATGTGATGTAACAGGCAGGAGAAGAGAGGAAGACAGAGCACAGAAGTGTTTTGTGTCCTGTGCTGACCCAGCTGGGCAGGCACACAGCCTCCTTTAACACTGTTTCTAGAACAGAGAGTGCTAGTTACACACACACACAAAGGCTACTTAAAAACCTCTTTACACAGCTGAAGGCACAAGAGGATTTGGGCTTCAACTCCACTGCATCTGCAGCAGGTGAGGATAAAGTCTGGATGCAATTCCAAGGCAAACTCACTCCATACCTGGAGAAGCTTACCTGATAGAACCAAAGGAAAATATGTTGCAGCAGGGCATAGAAACTTGAGTCATGGGACTCCACAGTACCTATCAACCTCCCACCCACTTAACCCCCTGTTGCTCAGATCTTACTTGTAAATCTTCTCTTGTCCACACACCAAGGACCACAGGGTGCCACTGCATTAGAAGTCTCCTATGGCAGCAGGACCAAACTAACCACCCCTGTTCTCCATCCACCTCTTTCCACTTGGGAGCATATGTACCCGCCTGGAATCGCAGGGAACCAGACTGGCAAACTGTGCCACCCAAAAGCTCTTTCCCAGCACATCAGGTTCCTCACCCAAGCATGCAGTTAAAGGCGTACAAGCACTGAGTGGTGGCTGACAGTATGGAGATGCTCTGACCTCCCAGGAAGGTCAGTCCTGGACCGTCCTGTCACCAGCCCTACCCACACAGGCTGTCCCTTTGTCCTGTACCAGCTCTGCAGCCACTCAAGGCACTGACCACCACCAAAGCTGAAAGCTATTCACAGAAGTTTTATACAGTTGTGTAGCATATAAAAATCCCTTCTGGGGAGGTTGCTCAAGCCTGAGAAGAGATAAGCCCTCCCAGTTTCAGCAAGGAATGACACTGGCTCAAGCCAAAAGTGCGACTCACTCCCTGCCCCAGCACAGCGCAGCGGCAGGGATGAACAAGCAGGTAAGAACAGGTCTATGTAAACTTGCACTGGTGAGGGAAAAGTTGTTCATAGAACCACACCTGGAGCACAGAAACTGCAGCCTGAGAGAGCACAAATCAAGGAATAAAATGGAGTGCCTCACTGGTGGGAGATTAATCCCTTTAAAAACCCTAATACCTATTGAGAGTTTTCTTTGTCACACAAAGGCAATCAGTCCCCAAGCAGTGCACACTAATAAACTAAAAAGAAACACTATTTCCTACCTCTTTTTTTATTATTTAATACTTCTCTTTGTATGGTCTGCACCTAAGGACAAGTTCAAAGCTGAAACCTCTGTGATGGTTAAAGATAACACTCATCTGCCCTTAGAGTTTGCTACACCAGCTAGAAAGCTGTACTACAGACACTGGGCACTGACCAATTGGCATAATTTTTGTGGCTTGCCAAAACTATATTAAACTCTTTGCCACGAAAGGCCTTTTGTTAGTACCCATGTAACTTTTAAAGCCTTTGCCAACGGGTGCTCCTTCCTGAAGTTGCACCCTCTGCTGACACCATCATAGCATGAAAAGTCTCAACAGACTGCATGTACACAGGGCAGTGTGTTAATGAGGACTGCCAGAAGGAAAGCCAGATGGGTGATGCCCTCTGCTGCTGCTGTATTCCTTCAGAAATGCCACAGTAAGAACATCCACAGAGGATCCTCTGGGAAGAAAGACTGCTCCTTATACATCCATCACATTCGACCTACAGACAGAAATTTGCTCTGCCATAGCAAATTAGTTAGCTTTAGCATAGTTTGCCATAGCAAACTGAACAGCACTATACTGGAAGGATGGCACAGGTTTAAATACCTATGGAGCCCTGGGTACCATGAACCAAGGTGCTGCCAGATGTGCTAGAGAAAAGGATGAGAGAGATCTGACAGGGCATTAACACAGAGGAAATATTGTCTTTGTGACCTAGCACAGAACAGGAAGAGCCAAATGAGATAACCATGGGACCTAAACTGTGACCATACGAAATCTGAGCATGGCTATCATTTAGCACTGTAAGCCTGATCCTAAATCAGACTCAGACACTGGACTGTGTTAAATGTAATTAACAGCAATTGATATTGGGTTTAAAACCCATGTGAGAACAGAAACCCAGCACACATTAGCTTCTGGCAGGGAGAAAACATTCATTCCCATGTATGACCCTTCCAAGACAGAAAGAAGTTACAGATAGGATAAATGCATACAGAAAACACCTGAACAACAAAGTGAGTTTATGGCAGAATAGCTCTTTGCATTATTCAGTAGAGTGCTCTCAATTCAGTCCGAGAAGCCCTAAAGCCAGATTTATTCTGCTGTTAAACTTTGCTTGAGTTCACTCTACTGGGAGGTTACAGCCTAGGATTATACACTTCAAATACAGGCAGCAACACACCCAAGAAACCCAAGTAGCAACTTGACCATTATCAATACAGTTATGACAAGAGGTATATTATTAAAAAAAAATTAATAATCATATTGTTCAGTGCAGGGGATTCTAACTTGGGTTAGAAAAAAATCCTTTACACAGACTTTCATGTAGAAACTATCATGCTGAATCCTTGAGAATGCCTGATCCAGTGAATGTTTTCCAAAAGTCAGTTTACTAGCAATCCAATTGAAGGCTTCAGTACCCTGCCTAGAAACATTCTCAGCTCTTCATCCACATCATGCTTTATACACTGAAATTCTTGGTCTGCAAAACAGTCAGCAGGAATACTATAAAGCTTCATTGAGTAACCTGCTGCCAACCAGCTTCAGAAGCCACCAAGAAATATCCAGGCTGAAAACACTCTAAAGAGGGTAAAACCTTCCACAAGGTCCATTTTCCAATCTCAAAGATATTTTGAAAGCTCCTAAAACCCAAAACTATTATATTCTCTGCTGTTGTAGGAATGCAGACTAATGAAAACTCTGTATCAGAGCCAGGCTTCCTAAACAGCATGTGTAACTCCACTTCCTCATAACACAGGGTCTTTGTGCAGCATGAGGGAACATGTACAAGGGGTATGCAGGAGCAGAATAGCCATCAGGTTAAATTACAGCTCATTATTATTGTTACTGATAATAAGGCCTGTGACAAGAAAGGAGAAGCCACGCTGACTCCCTTTATATCGGACACAAAAGCAAAAGAAATGATCAATTTGTTCCATGGCTACCTCCTTGAGGGATGCCACTTGGGCAGAAAGGAAGCATCAAGCAAGCCAGCAGTCAAGAGGAAGGAGACAAGTCTGAGTCACACAGATGCTGCCCTCAGCAGAATGTGGATCACCCCACTACAGACGGGTCAGTCTTTGGGAGACACTAACACTCAGTGCATCCACTCCTGCACCTATCCTCTTCCTATAGGCTTAGAAGCAGAAGAGGTGCAAAACTGTGTCTGACCTCTCTAAGAAGTCCATGCAGAAATCCAGTAAGGTTCCACAACCAGATCTTGAATGACATCATCCTTACAGTAGCCTCTAAACCAAAGCAGTAGTGATGACAGATATTCAGGTATTAAAATACTTCCAAATTAAGTCAATTTAGAAAAAAATCAAGTTACAGATTCATACAGCACATGCTGAAATTTGGATTACATACAGGCTCTCAGCCCTCAAGGCTGACCCTAAGACACTCTGTGGAAAAGCCTATGATAAATCAATGTTACTAAACAGATGCTGGAATATCAGTGGTGGGTTACCATAGTTTTAGTCAGGAGTTAGAAACCCAGTCCTTACTGAGAAGTTATTATGCATATATATTACCACTAATTCTTGCAGTGTTAGAAAATTCACTATAACCCTACCACAGTTTGAACCTACACAAGAAGCACATGAACAGGGAAGTAACTTAAGGTAGAGTGCAAAAGTAAGAGTACAGGAAAATTAAATAGCAGGAGTGGTTCCTAATTAGAGCAAATGATGCCACAGCAAACACATAATGATGAGGGAATCTCTGGCACACGTCCTGGAGAAAGCCAAGCTGCTCTGCCTCCTGCACTAGCAGGTCTGTAAAGGTCACACTTAGCAACATGAACTCATCATAGCAAGCTGTTAGGGCTATGACCTCCTCAAGCATTCCTCCATTAAGACATCTCCCACAAGAGCTCCTCCCTGCCTGGGCACAGCTTCTATCACATACCTATAAAAACATATTTGCTGACTAACTTTGCTCTAAGGAAAACTATTTTTTAAAAAATCATAGAAAGCTACCCTCAGCTCTGTGACCCTTCCTGTGTTTTGCTCACAGCTACCATAAGAGACCAGAAAAAGCAACCCAGTCCTCTGAAATGCCCCAAGCCTGGCATTCCCAGCAAGACCGGAGCACACTCAGCCCGTGCCAGGGCTGGGCCAAGCAGCGCGAAGCAGCTGCAGCCTCCTCGTTCTCGTCACACTGGTCCTACAACTCGCAGAGCGCCGATCAGGCTGGCTAAGGCAGCTCCCAAACGAATTTCAGATCAAGGCTCACTGCCAGGTAACTCTTAACACAGCTATCATCACTCCATTACATCCACGCCATCCTGCCTCTAAACTTCTCTTGGGGAAAAAGCTTCTTCCGAGTGCCAGCACCGGTTCAATCCCACAGTAGTGGCTGCTGGCATTTTCAAAGTGGGTCAGCTTGACACGTTCAGAGAAGGCCTGGATCACAATGCAGTGAAAAGGAGGAACTAACAGGTGGCAGGAGAGAACAAGGCACATGAAGAAACTGGTGACTATCTCCCCCCTCCCAGCACAGCAGCAAAAACTCCTCCAGGAAAACACAGCTACCTTAGGTAAGACATCCTTTTCCTGGATAGTCTCCAACACATTATCTTCTTCAGGCTTTTTTGTTTTGTTTGTGGGCTTTGGGGGAAAAAAAAAAATCAAATGGCAAAACAAACCACAACACAATTCAGTGTTTGTTACATTTGTTACAATCCATCCAAATATGCACCCTAGTTCTCACAAACTAAATTGCTTTCCTGACTCCACTACTGTGAAAGGGTTAAAAAATAATCTTAATTTAAATATGCATTCAGGATGCAGATACATCAACCTTCAGCAATAATGATGAAAGAACTGCTCTGAGATTTCTACACAGAGCTGCAACAGCAACTAGCACAGCAGATGACAAACAAAGGGGAAACTGCAGCTAAGTTAGAGGCAACTCAGCCATTTCAGGGATACACCCATAGCCTCTTAGTTCTGGTTATCATCTTTTTGCTATTCATAATATTGCTACTAAAAGCATCAAAAGTTGCCTTAGTTAAAACTAAAAATTGCATTACTTCGCATTCGTCTTTTGAGCATTTTCTGAAGTGCAGTGACTGCAGCTGCTGGGAAAAGTGGCCATGACATTTATATTATTTCTATTCTATTTCTATTTCATATTATTTCTACAGTTAAATTGAAGCAGAACCTTAAATTAAACACTAATTCTTTCACTTCTGAATTCATGGAGATGCATTCTTCAGCTACTGTATTTACATCCAAGCTTCACAGCTGCCAGGTTCACTGTATAATATGGAATTTGGATTAGGGATAAACATAAACCCAATTCTGCTTTTACATTAATCCTTTTTGCTGTCACTGGGACAGACAACAAACTGAAGTTTCTAGGTAAGGAGCATACACAAACAGCACAAACCGAAGTTTGGATTTTTTTGCCATCTTTACTTGAGCAACAAAAGGTCAGCATGTACCTTCAGGAGACAATCACAACTCCTGAAGTCCACCCCTTAGAGACCTAGCAGCTCTTTTTGCAGTACTCATACTTTTACTACTACAAAAAAGAAAAAAGAAAAAAAAAAAAAAAGGAAACCAACACCACAACAAGCAGAAAAATCCCAAACAGCAGAAGCACAATATATATGCATCTTCTTTCACAACCTCCCACAGCACTCAGACAACTACAAAAAATCCCCAAGTATAACCTCAGCTAAGAGTTCCAAAACCTAAGCAGTTCCTATTCTCCCATCCCTGGCCAAGGTGGCTGCACTTTTACTGAGCAGCAACACAACCTTTTGTGGAGTCACAAATCAGGTCACCTTAGAGGATGGAAGGGAGAGTAGATTCAAAAGAAAACAATTTCAACTGTTTCAAGGACCCTGATTAGGTCATGATGGAGAGGAGGGACTTAAAAACAGCTTTTCTGATACATAGAAGACTATATCCTCTGCCTCGCTACTGCTGCCTGAGGAAGGGTGCCTGTGTGGTGGGGAGGACGTGGCTCTCAAATATCCCTGAAGCAATACTCCCTTCCATTTTAAATGCATCCTGTAAATAGGGGCTTTGTTTTCTAAAAGGGAGATTTTAAGATCAGCACTTTCCCCAGTCTACACTCTCCCATTTGTGGTTTTCTGCTCATATTTATTTATTGCTAGGGCACTCTACACCCCATGGAAAATGAGAGCTAATGATAATAGTGATGGAGTCACACATTCACAGAATTCACAGGACAAAATAAGTAAGCCAAGGGGAAAAGACTATGTCCAAACATAATCTCTTCTTAAAACAGCTATGGCTTAGATACATACTGAAAACAGAGACCAACCACAAATATCATGATCAGACACATGCAGTAATCCTTAGAAGACATTCTCATGTTCTTCAGTCATTTTAAATTAGAGACTAGACAAAATAGACTCCCAAGCTTGCTCTTCTCACTTTGGAAGAAAAACTAGAGTAATCCAGAGTCCATTTTATGCAAAGATTAACCCTTGAACTAAAGCTAGAGACAGACTCTGGCCACTTAAACCTGCAACCTGCCCTCCGAAATTCTGGCATTCTCCATCACAATGGAGAAGAGCTACCAAAATTCACTTGCACCCTAAGAAGGCTGCTGACACACCAAGGACCAGGGCACACTTAAAAAATGTAGTTGGGACTTTTCAAATCCTGAATGCCAACTCACAACTTCTTAGGGCGGAGCACCACACGCTCCCAAACAGTTACCCAGCCTTTGGCACAGTTAACTAAACCTTGCCCATCCAAACACCACAGGGTTAATATCTTTAGTAACCATAGCAACCAGCATTTCTTCCTCCACCAGAGCCTCAGCTGGCACATTACTGCCTTCCCAGCATCAGGTTTTGCAGCACATTTAGGGACTGTTCCCTTTCCCCCCAGCCACAGGGTGTGGCCAGGCACATTAGGAGGATGATGGAGCACTCAGCTGTTTCACCTAATTCTGGCATTTCTCTGTCTCCATGTCTCCTGGGTCTTTTTATTTCCGCTCCACAGAGGGAAGGATGTCCGAATTCCCACCATGTGCACCAAGGCAGGCATAAGATAAAGCAGGGAGCCAGCTGCAGCCTCAAAACAGGAGATGCCACAGGATAACATAGGAAGGGACTGGTGAATGCTAAAGTTGGCAATGCCAGTCAGTCATCAGGTCAAACAGAACTAGCATTGCAAAACCAGAAAATCCAGCTGCCATCCATGATCCAGTGTCCCACAGGTATTAGGAACAGTGTTTGCCTGCTCAGTGACACCCCATAAACTGTAAATCCACTGGATATATCCACCAAGTTATCAGTGAGAAAATAAAACACTCCCATCTAGCAGCACATATATTCTGTCAAGAAGAGAGATGAAAAATTAGTTTCAAAGCAGAGCTTATCACTAACAAAACAATACATCTTTTCTTCTTGTAATTCACTTCTGAACTGCAGATGCAAAAAAGCAATAATCACATCCTACCCTCTCACCTGGTGTCCACGCCTCACTCCTGGGCAGCTGCTGCATGCCAACACTTGCTCATTTCTAAACCAACCCAAAGTCATTTTTTTGGTTCCACTCACTGGTGTGCTTGGCACACAGAGAGAGACACTGCTGTTTTATTAATAGCTTCATGCTGGCCCAGCTCGATCCTGTGCAGGGTTTCCACAGCATCGTTACAATGCATTTTTCACTATTTCCCCTCCTCCTTCACCACGTGCCACTCCAAGAGAGCAGATGCCTGTCTTGCTGAGGAGCTGTTCCTGCTCCTCAATGTCACCTTGCTCAAGGCATCATTCTTCCTCCGGTGTCATTCCCCACCCTCTGTGACAGAGTCCCAGCACAGCCAGAACAGCTGCCCTCCATGGCACCAAGTCCACAGAGTCTCTCGGGAGTTCTCACTTTGAGAGCAAGCTCTTTGTGAGAGGTGTGACCCAGCCACACAGCACAGGGTATTTGGAGCAGAACTAGAAGGGGAGCAGTTATTTTAAGTCCAATGTTCAGTTACTGCATAGTGACATTTCATTCTTTCGTCTTCAAAAGAGAAAGGACAAACTCCTAGTTTTGGGTTAATTTTGTGACTACTATGGTAATACTGCTATGCAAGTGACCCTTCAGACAGAAGTCTGGCAGTAGATATGGCCCATGCTGGCAGCATTCAACTTTGGTACTAATATGGGCAAGGCAGTAAGTGGTTTGTACCCAGGATTAATGGTTAACAAGACAGAGGATAAAAAAAAAAATCTGCAATATGCCAACAAATACTTTTGCTTTCATGTTCTCTAATACATCCATCACTTCATGACATCCAGGTAAAAGGTTTCTTCAGTATGATTAAAACATTTCTTCAGCACACAGGGTGCATGGGACCCAAACAAGCTTTTAACTAATTGTGTGAGCCTGGAGCATCAGGTACGCAGACATCCACCAGGTCTCGGCTGACACACTGCTCTTTCTGGGATTCATTTCAGCAGCTTACAGGAGACCCTCCCACAGCCTTCAACAGTTTAGCCTGCCCTCTGCCAAACCCATCAAGTGCACTGCTCTGAGCACTGTCACAGACCTGCTCAGTGATTTTTAGCACAGATTCCTCTTTAACAAAGCTGGGTTGCCTAATTTTCACTCATTGCACAGAACTCTCCTGCTAGCTGGAACTCACCAATGTACAGCCCAAGGGGCTACACCAACCTCCTCGAGACCACAGGAGGACTCCTTCCACTTGCAATTTCACATTGCCAATGAATGATCTCCCCCACCAAGGATAATACATCACAAAAAGCCATAGTTTAAAAAGGTATCAAGAAACACAAGAATCCATCACTTCCCTGGATAACTTCCAGTAGTCAATCTCCAAAATAAACCTCCACACACTTGGACATTTCATTTCAGTCTGTGTGGGTTTATTTTGCAGCTATCTATTTGTATTATGTGTGTCTCTTATTATGTCAAAATTTCTCTTTGAGAGAATAATTGACAATAGTCCTCTTTCAGTCTCTTTTCAGTAAGCTAAATAGATGGAGTTTGCTTCAGCTTCTGTTTCCAAATTGCTCCAGCAGCTCCTGTCTCCACCCTTTTCTCAGTTTTTAAACACTAAAGCCAAGGTTCACTCCCCTGAATGCTGCTGGGTGGAGAGGCAGCAAACTGTTCCAGTGACTACCTCACTCACTACACCCACATCATCTTCTGGGTCAAGCAGGACACTGGGAAGTTTTGCTGAATCACCTGCCCACTGTTTCCCCAAGACTGCTCTCTAAGCCTTTTCTTTCCAAATACCAGGCTTGATGTAGAAAGCCAGAGATTTCAGTGCTGAGATTCATAACCCTGCAGTTGGGTCATTAAGAGCCCATTGCATTGGCAGCAGTCCAAGTAAGGAAAAGACCCAAAGCACTCTACAAGACTGTCAATACCATTAATTTTATTTACCATCCTGTCAGTCTACAGCCTCATCCACAATTCCATATCAATTCCCACATCATTGATGGAAATGCTGATCATCATCAGTCCTCTCACACATCCCTCTGAACATCATTTAATTCGGATACACTGTCAACAATGCCAAGACTTGTCAGTGAACTTGAGAGACACTGGAGAGACCTCCTGTCTCCTGATGTTCTTTCATCATAATCCATAAAGCAGATTAGAGAACTCTGCTTGTGATACATTTAGTAAGTGTTCTACAGCCATTGCAGAGTACTGGTGTTTAGGAGGAAGTTCCCATCCTTTGCAAGGAAGGGGGATGGAATCAGGCTCTCATGCAGTGTCTAACAGCTCTCTTGAATACATTAGAGCAATAAATTTATTTCTAACAATCAATCCATTTTTAGTTTCAAAAAAACCAAAAGTGCCTACCTTCAGCAGCATTTGTTTTTCACAGTTCATTTTTAAGAAATGCCATATAGAGACAGGAATACCTGATTCCTTTCAAAAGGATCAGCTCAAATTGACACAAAAAGCTATGACCAACCAGCCCTCACCCTGCTCTCTCATTCCCTGTACAGCTCCCCCAAGGTCCTCTCAGCTATCTCTGACAATGCTCCTTTGGATTTTTACTACTACCTAATAGTAAAAAAAAGATACCTGATTTCTTAGCTCCATCCCTCTGTATCAAATAGGCACCTGGGAGGTATCTTTTGTGCCATGTATGGTGCATTAACCTCATACTTTACTTCCCCAAACTTGAAATGAATTTTACTATTTTTTTGCTGCACCTCTTTTGGAAGGTGAACTCACTAGGGAGTCTTATACTCTTACTAAAATATTCAATATCTTGAGAAATTCATTCTAGCCCTCCTCTTACATTCATGTTGTTTTCCCCAACTCTTTTACTGTACTAACAGACAACTACCACCTAGTTTTTATTTATCAATGTCAAACTACTTTTCAAATTACTTCTTATGTTCATTACATCTTCTTAGCAGATAATATATTCTCTCCATGCTCTATGAGTATACTTCTGTGCCAATTACCACAGAATACTTGGTTAAGGATTATTTTATTCCGTTCCATATATCTTCCCTCATTTTCCTCTTCCATTCTGTCTTCCCTCTTGAAGATACCAGTTTCCTATCTAAGATTCCAAAGCTGAGCCAAGATTCAAAAGCCATTTACAGTTGAGAGGCCGCTACAGGAATCCTGTGTCACAGAAAACCCATGAACACTCACTCCTCTTGGTGATGACTATTTCTTGCTCTTACACCTTTTGAGCGGTTTCTAGTCGTAAATAACTGTCAAATACATTCCTCTCTTCATCAGTCTTATTTATTTCAGCACCCAATAGCCAGCAGGGAACAGACAAGGAGAGAAGGCAAAAGTGATCCTTGCAAAGCCCTTTTTATCTGCAGATCAGTACCATCATCGTTCTGTAACTTAAGGGTAACGTGCTCAGTGGAACAAATGCCCCAGGGCAGAGCACAGGCCCTTCATGACAGAGCCAGCTGGTGCACAGTCTCTGCTGCCTTGATTTGCAAATGCCACTACATCTTCACATGTGCCTTATCATGCATCCCAGGCCTTGGGTCTACAGGAAAATCAAGTATTCACTTAACAGTGCCACCACAAAAACTGCAGAGGAACAGAATGCATGATTCTCATTCTTGGCCCCCAAAATTAGAAAGGATAAAATGGAAAAAAAAAAAAAAACAAAAAAAAAAAAAACAAGGTATAAGCGCGAAGTCAAAATAAGCTCTTTTCAGCTCCCTTCCCCAAAAGCGCTTAGGTTTGGTTACTGCATTCAAACAGCAGCCCTTTAATCAAGGAGTCCTACTTATTCATGAGGAGAACCGTAGCTAGACAAGCCTTTCAAACACAAGTTCTGCCATCTGGCAGCAGCACTGAGACTTGTTCCCAGACGCACACAGAGCGCTGTTAATTGCCCTCACGTGGACTTGCAAGGCACTGCAATTGTTCTGGAATTTAAAACCTCCATGGGCTCCAGATGTGGATTTGTCTTTGTGGAGGAAAAGGTACTACTAATTACCAAATACTTCCCGGACCCCCCACCCCCAAGCACTTTTCATTTTGCTCTCCCCTGTTATTTCTATCATCTTTTACAACACCAACAGGAAAAAAAAAAAAACAAACAACTGTGTAGTTCTGCAGATGAGTAGCTTCAAGAATTCATACCACGGAATAATGTTTGTCACATTTCTCTTGTTTTCCCTGTCCCTGTGGATTTGACACTGAGCAGCTGCCCAGTGGAGAACAAAGATCATCTGGGGACTGCTTTGTAGGCTTTTCTTCTTTCAAATTAATTTTAATTCATAATGGAAAGGTCACAGACATAACCTCTCTACCAAAACTGGCAACTTTGCATTCTTGAAGTGATACATGTAAGGAAAGAAGGGAATAAAAATAGTTGAAGAGACTTACATTTTGCTTCAGACAGATTCTGGTTAGGTGACCAGACCAGCATGCCGAGATTCTCTCTCTCCTGACTTCGCCTTGCAAGTTTGGCTTAAGAGAAAACAGATACAAACCAAGTTACAGAGAAAGTAATTTCAGATGCAAAATGGATACAAAAGCAACTTATTACATATCTGAAACATTTAATCAAGATATAAAACCCATCCACAGAGTTAAAAACCCCATCTTCCCATTCAGACCTGAGGCTTTTCCTTGTTTCTTCAATGCATCACCCTCTATATAACATGACAGATACTGCACACTCTCATGCAGTACACTAAGCAGCATACGTTAGATCTAAATTAAAAGTTAATTAATGTTTCTCTTCCAGCACACTTGATTATTTTTCTTCCAGCCATCATTAAATGAAAAAGGGAGGAGCTAGGCTCAGGCAGCAGGCTCCAAGCCCTGGACATCAAGAGACTGCAGAGTGCAGACAGATTAACCCTTCAGGGTAGGCACATGCATAAAACCTCCCACACTACACTTCTGAGCACCCCCTGCACATCCCAGAGCCCTTCTGTGCCTCCATCCCCCAGACCATCAGGAATGCCCACCCAGGTGACACTGCATCCCTCAGGTCACAATGAGGTCCCAGTCTCAGCTGCTCCAGAGAAATCCAAATGCATTCACACCCACACTGAGACACGAACCCACACTCAGACAACAAGCCTGGTATTAACCAGCCTAACTCCTGGCTGGCACGAGAGCTCTGGGAGTCTCAAGTGAAGATCCACAGCTGCAGGTAGTTCGAAAAAGCAACTTCAAACTAAGGTACGTTTCAAGAGCAAGCTCTTGTCAATTCTGATGATGTTCAGTCACAAGCAGTCAAAAGAGGAGGAGGAGGAAGAGGCAAGAAGAGAAAAAAGGAGCTCCCTCCTTTGAGTCAGCACACACACAGCCAGCCCAACCACCAGCCGTGGCAGAAAGAAACCTGCAAATCTTGTTATGAATAAGTACCTGCAGCACTATTTTCACTACAAAATGCCACATAACGCTCAAGTTTTATGCAATATTTCAACACAATGCTATTTTCTCTGCACTGCACAATTAGACATATAACCACCACTTCAAGATGCATTAAAACAGGTCAGAAAAGATCTATTAACACCAAATTACACTACAGTACTATGAACACTCATGTTTTCACCACTGTTTCTAACCTGAAATCTGCTCAGCTAAGAACAGTCAGGGTTTAGATGACAAAAATATTTTAACATTAAATTTCAAGTATAAACAGCACATATCAAAAATAACCACCTATCAGCAACATATTTACACTGAACTAGCGGGTTTCTTTCATGACGGACAACATTATTATCCTTCACTCGGGCTTTTGGGAAGGTTTCACATTGTTTTAGGATGGTTAGCAACTGTACATACAAGGTATTTTGCACACTCTCCATGTTCATTAGTTTCTACACTAAGCAAAAAAAAAAAAAAAAAAAGTGAGAAGAGACATCTGTTGGCACGAGACGGGAGGTGAAGACCAGACATAGAACACAAAGAGTGAAATTAAAATTACAAGTCCTGAAACATTTGGCATTAAATTTTACCTTCTTCCTCATTTCAAGTCTAGGCTGGAATGCAAAGAAGGAGTCAACCCTAACGCTCCCCTTTATCAAATTTTTCTCTTCACTCTCCTTATCCAGGATGGCTTGTTCTACTAAAGTCTAACATGGAACAGAAGAGTAAAAAGTCTCTCTCCTCACTTTAACCTACACTGAAAAGCACATACTTATTCCATAAAAATACTCAAAGACAGCAATCATCAGTCAGGTCTCCATGAATTTAAACACTTCCATCCAAGTCCCAGCACACCCCCAGTATCCACTGCAGTTCACGAGCCTGATGCCAAAACACTGACAAGTGAGGTGAGGTGTAAGACCAGGAAATGTCAGCCTGCCTTTAGCAGAGAATCCACCTAACTCAGGAAAAGGAAAAAGTTTTCTCCCAGTTTAGCAGTCTGAACCTCCTCTGCTCTGGGACACATCAGGTGCACACCCCACCCCAGCTGCCCCATCAAAAGCAGTGCTCCACTAGCTCAGCTCACCCACAGTAAGCTGGGTGAAGTTTCACCTGCTATGGTTAAAACCCACGTTAGGCTTTGGGGCATTGCAGAGGGAACCCCACAGCCCTTCCAGGCTGTGACCTGAACCAGCCCTAGGAGGTAAGACCCAGTGCAGGGAGGTGCTGCAGGACCTCATGGCACCCAAAAGCAGGGTGGCAAAATGTGCTCCTCATGCTGCGTTGCAGCTCAACAACAGGTACCCAGGAACTTCCTCTACCAAGGAAATGCCTTCAAGGGTTAGGAGCTACCTCCTTCCAGCCATGCACTCCCTCACTGGGCATCACACACAGAGGTGCCTGCAGATGCTGGGCTTCATGCCACCCTCAGGACCTGCTTCTACCCAATCCCACAGCCCAGCGTCTTCCTCTCTCCAGCCGCCCTGTAGCACCAACCAGCCAAGTTACACTGGGCTGAATGGTGTGAATGGGTGTGAAGCAGCATCTCCAGTGTTCCTGCAACTTATCCCCTGTTCCACCTCTCCACCCTCAGGCTTCATTTCTTGACAGCTGTAGAGGCCAGTCCAAGGCACACAGTAGGGTTATGCTGAAACTCATGCTTTTCTGCAAAGGGCAGAAGCACCTAAAGGCCAACACACAAAGATGGGAGTGGGGATGCTCCTCAAACATCCATAAAGGCTGATTCTCCCTCCCTACATTCCAAGATGCTCACCAGTTCCTTCACCTTCTGGCACCACATCCTCCCCAGCACCCCTTCTTGAGCCCACAGCCCCACATTTACTGTGCCTCATATCTAAGGCAGACATGACAGGCATTCTTCCAGTGCAGTACTGACCCCACCATAAATATACTTAGCAGAAGTACTGGTACTGCATGATGTACCAACGAAAAGCTTAAGAGCTTGCTCAGAATTTGGAAGCACATCGAAATGAAATGACTGCTTTAGAGCAACAGCCATGACAGCAGAAGAGGGGCCTCAGAGCAGAGTGGCTGTTACATCCCTTCATAGCAGCATTCCAAGCACAGCTGTAATGCTCACCAATACTGTCCCATGCTTCTGAACAAGGACTACCAGGATGAATTCTGACACTGCACTTCAGTGGTAAAGCTGTAAAGATAATTCAATTTTATCTGTTGCATATTTCATGTAAAAATAGCCACATAAGAAGGGCAAGGGTTACTTTTTTTTAGGAGAACAGATCAATTTAGGATCAATGAGGTTTGCTTGTTTAAGCAACTGCAGTTAAACCAGTGCAACCTGTGTTTAGAGAAGCTGTATAATGGCAGACAAGAAGATCTGACATTTCAGGTAATCCTGCACTTTCATGTCTCTACCCACCAGATATTTGTAAAGTCTCTGCCACAGCCATTAGTTCCGTGTCACAGTTGTGGGAGCAAACACTCTGGAACACTGTTAGCTTTCCCATTTGTCCCAAGTCTGTCAGGAACCATGGTTGCTTCCTCCAAGAGGAAAACTCCTGCTACAAGCAGCATCCGCTAAATTTTGTTCCACTATCAGAATTCACAGGGAATGCAAACTTCCAATGCCTTTACCCAGGCAGAGAAGTGCAGCCCCAGCCAGGCATAGTATCATGTTGCTTTTTCCACAGCAGTTACCATATCTCTCTCTTTTCTTGCCACTAGAATATAACCCTACTCCACAGACTATACACTAAAACTCAGGAGAGAACCAATTCAGCTTAAAATTCACTTTGAGAAGAAAATGTTATTTTTATAGTTTGTCCCATTTTACAGATGTGGTTCACTGCACAAGCCAAAAAAGTTCTACTGTGCAAGAGAAGAGATGGAACAAAGCAGAAGACATATATATCAACATTATTCTAAAATAATACTGATATATATTGAATATCAATATATATTGATATTCTAAAATGTTGTGGGAGCTTTGGGGTTTTTCCCCCCTCCCTGGAGCTGTGAGGACACATCTCAAAACCAGTGTGCAGAACTACCTTGATTTGCACAGGAGAGAAACAACATGTCCCCTTAATTTCCCATCAATTCTACCCAAAGGCTGAGGTTCTCCATCCCTGGGGGCTCCCTGAGCTGATGCACAGACCTGGCACATGCAAGAGCAGCACACTAAGATTTGAAATCCTGATCCACAGCAGCTAAGGCTCTCCTCACCTCTCCCCAGGAGCTGTCAAGCCAGGACATCTGATAGAGAAAGGGAAATGGGTGTCTCCAAACAGGAAATACCAAAGGTCACCGTACCAGTGTACGTACATCAAGTCCCCCCTATGGGTCAGAAAATACGTTCCCTGTCCTTCTGACCCCTCCCCAATTTCAAGTTAGCCATAGAGTAACTGGCATCAGAAGGAAATTTATCAGAAGGTTCAAGAGCACCACTGCAAAAAGAACATTGTGTCCCCTTCCACCATCTACCTGACAAACCAAAGCAGGGGATCCACCTGAGCTTTAAAAAAATAAAAGTAATCCAACAAAAAAGCTGTTAGCTTTAACTCAATACCAGTTCCTGGTTTTCTACCACATATATTTGGAGACAAGGAAGAAGAGTAAGGAAGCAGGGACAGTCAGGACACCTCCCTTACCCACAGCACCAGTTTACACCATCTTAAGAACCAGGGGTGGAATGGACACCATACACAAGGAGTGTGCAGGAAGGCAAAACACTGCCTGCAAGCAGCAGCCCAGCACTGCACAGCTCCAGCCTGACACATCACGTTTTATTTTTCTTCTCCAAGTTCGAGAAGAAACATGCCAGAATAAACTCAGTAGGAGCAGAGGCCTCTCAAAGAGCCACCAATCACTCTGTCATCTGCTATTTTGCTTCTGTGCAAGGTAGCAGTGCCAGCTCCCACTTGAGAGACCTGCTCCATCTCACAGCTCTCACCAAGGATGCTGCATGATCCAGCCACAGCTGTGATCCATTCAGGAGCTTTAAGTTTCGTCTTGACACCTGTACTGACCCCTTGGAGAAACAATACTCACCTCCTGCAGATGACAAGACACATTTTGCTTCTAGTTGCATCCTGCCCAAGTCAAAGTGAGGCTTGGGCAGGATGCCTCCAGCATTTTCCCTTCTCCATAACCCTCCCAGTAGTCTCTGATGTTTTTGCTGTTGCTGTTTGCACAAGGCATTTCAGAGCTATTGAAACCCTCTGGATTTCAAAGCAAAGCACAGTAACACATGACTAAGTGAGAGCACTGCAACACAACCCTGAAGAGTGGGACCCTGCTCTAGTCAGCTGCTTCTGTTATTTAGAATAAGGTAACTCAGAAGAGTAGGTCCATAGTCAGGTGCTGGATACAAATACATACTTCTGTACCTTCTCTGGGCAGCAAACATGAGCATTAAACCAAAGTTTAAAAGAACTTGCCATAAAACTACAGGGAATTCTTCAGGTACTGAACTTTTGCAAAACAACAGGTAAGAATATACTTCCAGATCCTAACAATGTCTTCCATTAAGTTAAAAAAGGTTATACAACAACTGAAATACCCAAGTTAAAGGATGGCAAGATTCCCACCTAGAAAAGCTACTGTTTTACTAACAGCACTTACTGATCCCCCCCACCCATATGGTACTAACTAATTTTTTTTATCACACATTGCAGATTTTAAAAGAAAGTGTAAGAAATACCTCTTCCTTTTAATATGAAACCCTAAGCATTGTATATAAAACATGCATTGTATAATATCCAAAGGTGAATAAATGCTTTTATTGTTTAGAAGAGCTGGAGTTACCATACAGTAACTTAGCTGCTGAATGCTTCTTAAAGCAGTTTTGGATCAAGTCTAATGTATTTACTTCTAGTAAAGTGAGTTTTAAACAAGTACTTCCATTCCCAACTCTGCATTTTCTTTATCAATGCAGAACTTAAATTTATTGCATAGTGTAAAATTCCCTATTTACAGTACCCATGATGCCTATTAAACAAAATAAGACAAGGGAGGCACAGGCTCCCATAGTACAAAAAAATTCTCTCTTAGGAGTTCACTGGTATTACTCAGGCTCACAGTGTAATTGTAAATGCACAGCTGTGGTACAAGAGCACAACACCTATGTGACACAAGAGAATTCAAACAAAATTGAGTCAGAAGGAAAGCTTTTTCCACCTTCCTTCCCCACTACTGGCACTGGTGTCCCAAGCAGCAACTCAAAGACATTTGAAGAACTTTGCTGCTCATCTCCACTTCCTTCTGCATGTGACTTCTCCCTGAGTCAGCAGATAATGCTTGTGATCCCCTTTCATTCGCGTTTCCCAAGGACTGCCTAGTCATAGCAGCTGGTACTTCATAGAAATACCATCACTGAACAGACTATAGCAGCATTAAATGAAACAGAACTGGAATCCTGCAAACTGAGAAACATTTTTTAATTAAAAAGCTATAAATGAAGCAGCAGTTAGCTCTTCCTATACATGACTACACCCGGCTGGCACTATAATCTATATGCAAATAAAGTTCTGAGGGCATTTTTGTATCTGCCTAGGGAAACAAAAGCAACTCTTTGGGTTTCTATACAGAGCAGCAGCACTGGAAACATGGGGTGAAGAGCATTATTGCCTCAAAATGACTGTAGGTGCTGTGCTACCAAACCCCACAGTATCACATTACAACTGTGAGCAAAATATTGCTTTAAAAATTACCCAGTTAAAGATTAATCACCCAGCAATGATTACAAAGGTCACTTTGCAGTGATAAAAATTATTACCATTAGAAGAACTGAAAGAGAAAATGAGAAAAAGCATAGATAGCAATAGTTGCCTTTTCTCTAAAGTAATCAAGTTCAACCCATCCTAGTTTAAACTCTGCATCTTTGTATTTTCATTTTTAAACCTTTTAAGAACACATTTGATCCAAGATGCCTTTCCAGTTTAAGAGCCAGCAGTAATGCAAAAGCTGTGGCCTACATTCTGCCCACAGCCCAGGCCAGACTAAACAATAAAGCCAGAACAGATGTTGAGGCCTTGCCTTGTATTTTTTTCTGGAATAATAGGAGTCCACTCATTCTCTCCTGCAAGCAGGTGGCACCAATGTGCAGCCATAGATGAAGTCTGAATAACTATACAAGCAAACAGCCTTTCAACATGCACTTTAAGTGTGTAAAATTTTCTACACCCATACAATTCCAACCTGAACTCTTTCAGTGAGTTCTGCACATAGAAGCCCTGCAATCCATACACGAGCAGGAAGCACATTACCCCACCAGAAACATGAATATATACCCCTGGCACTACTCAGCATTGAGCTGCACACCTCTGCTAATCGCAACGGGCTTTTGTCTAGACATGGCTGGGGTTTTGTTCTGAAACGTGAATGGGTCAGGATTTTTTAAAGAGAAAGTATAAAATTAAGAGGACAGAAAATGCACATTTGATCAAGATTTCATCAGAGATGTCTGGCAAGCCTTTTAAAAACGCCATCCACTTTCTTTTCTTTCAAGGAGGACAGCTGCTAACTATACCACAGCAATCCTGAATGCACAGCCAGAAAGCAGCAACCAGAACAAAGCCAAAGCCTGCAGCACACGTGTCACACTGAGCCAGTGAGGTTCACCTGCCCTCCCAAGCACGCTTCTCCCTGCTCCACAGCTTCTGTTCTCCCCCAACACTGACCCAACAAGACAACACTCCTTCCTTCCTTTTTTCCCTTCCACACTATTCCCCTTCCAGTCGCATTCAGGTGACTAAAAAGTTACACAGGAATGCCTATATGCACGCAAGTTAATACCCACATATAGAATTTAATATATAGAAAAGGAACAAAAATAACACAGCAGTTTCCTCAAGTGCTGGGTCTTGTGCTTCTGACAAACATCTAGACACTGCTAAATCTATTTGAAGCCAAAGAATCTACTGACGAGGGAACAAAGATAAGGCAAATAAATCCTCTCTTTCCATCACAAATCTTGATTCTGCTGCCTCCTCTGATCTTTGACAATCAGCAACTCCTGCATGCACAGCTCCACGTTCATACAGCCTCCCATTTCTTTACCAAGCTAGCCCTCAGCTCTTCCCACCCCCTGAACGTGGTCCTCTGTTTTGTTCCCTTAAGAACAAGAGCAGCTGCTTGGGCCCAAGTCCTGCCCATTATTCACAGACAGCACTTAGGAATAACAAAACCAGGACCAACAGAGAGACATCCTGAGCCTGGTACTGTATCTGCATCACTGGATTTAATGGCCCTTCATGGAAGGAGGGAGTTAAAAAAAAAAAATCCATCAAATAGACTAATCCTTTTTGAACCCATTTGTAATTTTGGCATCTACAACATCCTGTGGCAGAGTGCTTCAATTTAATTATATATTTGTTGTCTGAAGGAGAACAAAGAAAGCCCATGCACACACTCCCTTCTCTACTCTGAAGCTGTTACCCAGTCATTTCATTTGGTGGCCCCATTTCCTGCCTTATGAGAAGCAGAGAATAACTGCACCCTGTTCACCTTGTTTGTGCCTCTTGTAGTTTTACAGATCTTCTACTACACTACTCTCAGTCATCTGCTTTCCAAACAAGACAGGCCAGGCTTTTCTGCTTCTCCCTCATATGGAGATGGGAAGCAAGAATAATTCCTGTACTTTAGTGATCTTACAGCTCTAAGCAGCATGTACACATGGGGGAGGGATGGGAATGGGACACAACAGAACTGTACGCAGTGTTCAAAGAGAGGGTACAACACAGGATTTATAAAACATGCCATAATGAGGTGTTATTTTGTTCTCAGATGTTTTCACAACAGCTTTTAACAATACACTTGCCTTTCCATTATTACCATTGAGTTGATTAAAAAAACACTGTCTACCAAGATCTTTATCTGGAAAGGCAATACCAAATTTAAAGAGCACTGCTTTACAGTTAAGGGCAGTTTAGAGACCACCACTGTACCCATACAATTAAGGGTTGTTTCACCCTACCCTCCCCCTCAATATTAGTTAGCACATAACAAGTGCCACCTGTCACAAGACTGAACACGTTGCCCATTCCCTCCATTCAGCAGATACCCACACTCTCCCTCCCTGCTGCCCCCTCCCTCCCATTCACATACTGTTTTCTGACAAAAGGAAAATCCAGCTGTTAGTAATAAAAATAAAGCAAGAAACAGAAATAACAACATACATAATTTGAAATGGGGAATACACAATGTTGCTTTATTTGGAGAATGACAAGTGCAGAGCGACTCCTCTCCAACCCCCAGGTACAGGACACCCTTGGCTTCCCAAGGCTTCTTTCCCCAGGAGAAGTGGCATAAGGAGCAAGAAGCCAACAGAAAGGTTTTGCAGACCTCGCATCTCCCCCCTCTTCCTTTCCTGTTAAACACCAATGCTGCCTAGACCACCCATTCAAGTAGTCCCCATTCCTCAGCTCAGGCCACCCCTTTCCATTCCCTGGCAACCCAAACAGGCAGCATTTTACTCATCTTTCCCACACATTAAGAACCAGCTGGCCTGTTTCTATTGTCCAATGCAAGAAGAAACTAAAAAAGTCCCAAGTGTTCACTAAGCATAAATTACTTTTTGGTATTTTTAGCAATACCTCTTCCCTTCCCACCCATCAAAAGTTCATGATAGCCTTCTTTTCAGATAGCTTAAACTGATTAGTGGAAGTAACAACTGGCTAGAAAGCACCAGAGACATAAAATAGATTCTTGGTGAACAGAGTGATTGGGTTGTTTGGGGTTTTTTTTCCCCACTTCAAAACACCTTGCCAAGATGACAATCAGGAACAGATCTGACTAATTAGAACCCAGTCTCCAAAGAGCATGGGATGTGGGCACCTCTCATCCTCACCCCACACCTCAGGAGATCAGAATAAATTTTAAAAACTAATGACCAGCTATTCTCAATGACTTACAAAATAAGGCTGCTGGGCACACATGTTACTGCTTGGCAAGACAGCACTGTGAAGGACAAGCAGACAGGACATACTCATGTCTGCATCCAGACAAGGGTCTGCCCAAAAGGACAACAGAGAAAAATTCCATGTTATTCTGCCCTTGCAGAATAACAAGAATAACAATACCAAATAATTTCACACAGTGAAATGAATCAATCAAGCACAGTCACCTCTCAGAGACTGTAAAGATTTGTCAGAGTGTTATTCTTTAAAACCTGGGTCAAACACCAACACTTTTCAAGGCCACAAGCAGGAAAACCCATCACACAACAGCGGCAAACATCTTCCAAAGTCACCTGAGTGCTTTGAATAGGCTGGATATCCACCAAGGAAGGCATCACCATGGCACCTCTCTGATGGAGGTAGTGGCTTCCAAGAGCAGCAGAATCAGGCCCTGCCAGCATGCCCAGGAGAGGCCTCACCTCTGTGCAGAAGTCACCTAAACGATCCCATTTCTACCCAAAGCTGATTTTATAGAGGTGGCCTGGCTGGCAGAGCTGTGGAGATAGCAGCCTCTGAAAAGGGGACACAGCCTCCTCCCCCAAAACAGCCACCTCCAGAAACAGATAGATACCTGTCCTCAGGCCAGCACCAGCATACAAGAAGCTTATACATCAAATCCCACCCAGCACTGAGTCATGCACGATGTGGTGTGCAACTGCAATCAACAGGCTGTGAGCATGCCCAGTTTAACCCACACAAATCCGACTTCTAAACGTCTGTGACGGTTGCATATCCTCCTCTCACCCCCGTCCATGACACTCTTCCAGGTCCTTATCCTCACAGCACCCCTACCAGCAGATGAGAGCTTTTATCAACACACACACACATGCAAAGTGCTGACTGCCAGGCTCGAAGAGGCTGAGTGAGGTTTCCCCAACCCCATATAAGAGCCCTAACTATGGACCATCCTTCCTCATCCCCCCACTCTCAGAAACACTGAAATCAAATAGGGACCCACAAATAACACATTTGTGATATTTCAAACCAGATCTTAAAAACCCAGTCTGCTTCCAGCTCTCCTTGGAGATGACTGGTGCATTCATTAGCCCACAAGCTCCCCAAAGTACAGACAGCCCCTCTCCTTTTGTCTGCATGGGGCCCACCTCCACAGGGTGCTGTAAGGATAATATTCATACCCAAAAACACAAAGTCAGATTTAACATGCCCTTGAAATGCAGGCGGCTCCCGGATCACAATTTTCCAACAGATTTCACAAGTTAGTTTGTTTTTTCCCCATTTCTGCCAAACTCAGAGGCACAGTACTGACTATATTTAAAACGTAGCTAACAATCATGGCATTCTGGTTTTAACATTCAACTTAGTAAAAGACTATCCAAAACAACTTATCTGGTTTCTCTCCTTCTCCCGCCATCAAAGAATCTCAGAACTAGTTTGTCCTGCATCTACATTAATAATCAGAGCAAGAAGACTGTATGACGACAGGAGAGGCTAAGCAATTCATCACTGCTGCACACCAAGCACTGCCTTGCACTCACTCTGCAGATTCCCACTTCATGCTGGACCTGGCTGATCCTAGAAGGTGCCAAGTAACAGTGAACCAAAGCCCTGGAGACACAGGCTCTGGGCACCGAGCAGCAGCAAGCACACTTGCAGCCCAGAGGGACAGAACAGGGGCAGAGCTCCGCAAAGACGCTGGATTTTCCTGAGCTGCCTTTGCTTTAGGATTACAAACGCTCCTTCTGCAGTGCCAGCATTTGCATACCACAGCATATTTACAAAGAAATCAATCGGGACACAAGCCCGGAGGTGAACACGGAGAAGAGGCCCACAGCACTCGGGGCAGCCTGCAGAACAGCTCGTGGCTTTCTGCTCCGACGCTCCAGGGAAAAGCAAACGGGCAGGATCCCCTTCCCCACCCTGTCTAACAAAGAGCACAGGAGTTTGCAGGCGCAGGGCCCTACGGGCTCTCAAACGCAACCACCACGTGGTGAGCATCAGGAGCAGATCTCACACAAAGAGCCGGGAAGCAGCAGAGGGGAGAGGGCTGGGAAAGCCTCGGCAGCCGGGGGACGGGGAAGGGCAGAGGCGGCCCTTCTCCCCAGCCACCGCCAGCAGGAAGCAAGCACAAAGGGGACAGTGAGGCCACGCAGATAAGGAGGAGCCCGCGGAATGCCAGGCTGGCAGCGCAGATAAACTGAGGAGCCAGGACGCTGCTGCAAGCAGCCGAGTGTGGTTCGGTGGAGAGCTGAGGGAGGAACCCGGCTTGGCACTGGCCCGGGCGGGGAAGGAGGCACAGGAAGGTTTGCACAGCGCTTACCTGCGCCAGAGCATGTCGCTCGCACGCTGCAGCACAGCACACACACTGCTACAAAATTAACTTCATTTTACTGTGTTCGGGGCCATTAGTCTCTCCAATCGAGGAGTGAGATCCTATTCAGCACATAAAGGCTTCTTTATTGAGGCTGAAAATTCTTGTTTTCCCCAATTTGGGGGGCAGGAGAATATCTTTTAGGCATAATTTATGTTCAAGCCAAAATAATCCCTCTCCTTTTCTTTCAAAAACCATCATTATTGTGAAAGCAACCGTATCATCCCTGCACATGTTAAGAGCCCAGCAGTCTTGTTTTCCTTTTCCACAAATTAGAGAATGGAAAAAGCAACAGCAGCAAAAAAGTAGTGGCCATCCCCTAGCATATGTTTGACAGGAATACAGATGTGCCTCCCTGCACATCAGTTATGCTGCCCCACACTGCTCTCAACAAATTCAGCGTGGCGTCCCAGTTCATTTGCTTCACCCAAAGACTACTGGATAACTCCACAAAAGCAACCAGTGGCTCTCCATACTGCACCATATTGAGCTCCAGACAACTAAAGAGGCATTAAGCCTCCTACCTTCAGTGCTACCACCCTGGCCACTCTGGAACAGACTCCATATTAACACCCTCTGAGCATCAGTGACCCAAAGCAGTTCCTCGTTCTGCCACCAGTTTGCTTCAAATCCCAACCTCAGCTCACCCCAGCTTGTACAGAAGTGCTTAATGGGGCTTGTACACATGAATGCAAAAGTTAAAAAAAGAGCACAGCAACAAGAACAAGGCAGCAAGGGAAACTAAACACGCAGGGACATAAAGAGGACAGAGAGCCTCAGGGGAGGGCCAGTATTTAGAGTTACTAGAGACTGAGAAGCTAAACCATGCTAAGGGTTGCTGGGTCTTCAAAGAGGGAAAAAAAGTCTGCAGAGCATCTTTGAGAACACAACAGCTGTACAGGTGCATATGGAGGCTGGAGCACAGAAAAGCTGAGACACACTGGCACCAGAGAAGAAAGCAGACTGTCAAAACTACAAGACAGGCTAGCAAATACATATAATTGACCTGTAGTGAGGGGCTCTGCCAAGCCTTTTGAGACACTTCTCTATTCCTCAGCAAAAGAGCTGTGTCCTCTTCACTTCTGTCCTGGACTGCATTTTCTCTGTAACTTTCCCAGCACTATTTATTGGTTTTACTGAAAGATGACCCTTTTCCCTGATATCTGGATTTTCACAGGCTGCTATTTCAATAAAATACTTTAAAGAATAGTCTACAAGAACAGGTACCATGAAACAGGTTGTAGCAACCTCTATTCTTAGTTAAACCGAGCTCTCATCTGTGACCAGGAGCTGCAGGTACTGCTGTAACCCTGTGCATTTGAAAGTTTTTAGTCTTGTGCTCTGTACCACCACTCAAATACAAATTGTTACAAGTCCAGTCATATCTATGTTGAAAGGCAAGAACAAGTGTCAAAATAATTCAGGGTACATTGGTTCCACATACTTCTACTCTTCCTTCTACCTCAGAAAATCCTTCAGTCTCACCTCCCCCCTTGCACACACACAACCCCTCAGCAAGAGCTTTGCACACATTAAACCAAATACTTGTTAGAATGGCCAGGGACCCTGCTGAGAGCCTCAGCTCCCTTAAGACTCCAATTGGTCTGACTTTCTAATAACAAAGCTATTCGTAGTCAGATAATCATGATGCTGGCAGTGATTCTTGGTATAATTACTAATACCTAGCCTGAATATACAGCAAAGGAGGAAGAGCCCACAGCCTGTAATACCAAGCTTCTTAATACTTAGAAATACTCAAGAGTAAACCAGCTTCACCAAACAAAATAACTAAAGCTCTTTTCCTATGCCAGATTTCTGCAGCATGTATTTATTGAGCAGAACAAGAACATCTCACTCTACTTGTTCCTAAGATCCCACCCAAGTGATGCCCATGGAAGGCACTGCCTGGCTGTACTGGGCCCAAATGCAAGACCCCAAACACGCCCTTAACACTTCCTACACCTCCTCTGCTGCACGAGGGTATCCAGCTGCAACACCTCCCACACCTCCACAGACAGCTCTCCACTATCCTGCAGCACCTGTGGGAGCTTCCTGCAGGAGAAGATACAACAGGTGCTGCTGTGCAAGACAGAAGCAGCAGGGAAATGAAATTCCTTGAAGCCCAAGACATATACCATCTTCACCATCATTCAGCAGGAACATGGTCTAAGTCTTCTTAGCAGCTGAATGCTAGATCTTTGCACGCAGATATTTTTTCTGGTATATTCGAAATGTATTACATAAGACTCAAACACCATATATATGGTGTTTGTATATAGATACATAGTTTCTATATTACATAAGACTCAAACACAAACATTTCTGCTCCAGCAAAGCCTGAATACCAGTAATGCTTGCAAGATCGTTGGCACAATGCAGGGAGATGGAAAAACCCCTGAAAATTCCCAAGAAATCCAGGATATTCTTTTTCTCCAGGTCATGATATCACAGGTACCAGCACAGGTATCCAGGCTGGTAAGGCACATGCTCGATCAACTCACATGGCCTCCAGAAAAACAGTCCCAACAACAACAGTCTTAGACCTGTAACCACCTTCGGCACAGTACTTCAGACTGCCAAACTGCTGACAGCTGGGCCTTGCTTGTTTCCCTGCCCCCACAGTGAAAGACAGAAGAAAGCTGCTTACAACACTCCATAAAAAACCACTTTCTCATAGCGGTGTTCCAGGTACACTGCCAGCTGTTCCAGACTTGCAGAACAGGACAATCCCATTGCATCTGATGCTGTCCTGAACCAGAGGCATCAACTTACTTACAGGACAGTTTAAATGTCTGTTGCTGCTGAGTTTGGTCTAAATCTTCAGAGTCCCCTCCAAAAGCTTCTGTTTTTCCTTCTTCCACCTACCTCACTCCCCCACCCCTAGACACAACAGTTTGACTACACGTATGAACAGGTTCATCAAAAGACATGATCAGTCCAAGAACAGTTCAATAAGTCCCAGAACCCTGGCATGTCCCCTGACAACCTCAGCAGCTCCTTATGCAACTACCCAGTCAGTATGCAGAAGAGTCACATGAGACTAGCACAGATCCTGGGAGAGCAGGTTTTAAGTTATTCCTGCACAAGAAAAAGGAGTGATAATTAGGCAATATCTAGTAAGATTACTGGACTGACAGTCTTTCTTCCCTTGACTAGAGCAGTACACCAAGAAAACTACACTCCCTTTTACACAGTTTAAATATCATTGCTATCTCCACTAGAGAACTCTGCAGCAATTTCTAGGAAAGATGACACCAGAGCACCAGTTTCCACATCCCTGGCTTACTGCCCTTGAACAGTTCTTTCTGTGCAGAGTCGGCAAGGTTGAAAACTTGTTTCCGTCTGACACTGACTCACGATGCAGCCTCCCCTCCCTTGCAGCCTAATCAAGAGCAGAGCCCTGCTGAAGTCCCAATATCTGCAGGAACAGAGGAACTACACATTTTTTCACCAAGCCCCACTTTGCTCGGTTGATGCTACCGAAAAGTTAAAAGCTTTCACAACAAGCTTCCACTTTGCTTCTCAATCCCTAAAACTGAACGTCATGTGGCAGCAGGCTCAGCCAGTGCCCTGCAGCTCACGCTCTGCACAAGGCAAGGGCACCGTGCCTTTGCTCTGCTGCTCACCCCCCTGCAAGGAAACATCTCCCCTGCAGGACTAAAGGCACAGAAAATACACTAGGCATGGTATGTAGCAACAAAATGTAAACATTTGTCTCTTACAGCCCTCTCCCAGCAGAATACTGCACACGTGCTGGGTGGTCAGTCATTGCACCCTCATCAGGTTTATGACCTGTCGTGTCCAACTTTGCCCTGTGATGCTGTAACCTTCCTGAACAGAGGACTCAGTTCAATTGTATCAGCCAAGGACATGCTACCAATACCACTAGGAAAGCAGATTTTTGTGCTTTCAGAAGCAATTCCTCTGCAGTTCCTACAGAACCATCAATTTTGGCCACTAAAACCTCGCCACAAGGGGAAGAAATACCTTGTTTTGTTTTTTAATAGAAGCAGCAATTATCCTCCCTGGTTTTGCCATTTAGCCAGCCTAACAATCTTCCAGGCTTATTGGCTCTCCTGCATAAAACTCCCGAAACTATCACACATTCCTACCACTAATGCTGTTGTTAAAAAACGTTGTGAGATTGCCTCGTTCCTCCTGTTTCTTTCGTTTGGGTGATTTCAGTATCATTCTCAGCACTGCCACTAAAAGTAGCACACATGATCTGAAAGGGGAACTTCCCTAGCCACTGAAATTCTGGCAGAACAATGTACACATGTAGAGGATAGAAGGAATAGTTTGGGCATGTGCTGTCTCCTTACATAATGACGTAAAGACAGTTAGTCTTGTCCTCCTCATGTGTCATCCAGAGGTGTAATTATTTCCGAAAGTTTGGAAACATGGGGAATGAAAACTACTTTTTTTTTTTTTTTCTACCTTTCCCAAAAGTTTTCAAAGGAGTCAGCTGTAAGAACTTGGAATTTCACTGTCTCATTCAGGAATGAGAAACATGTCATGCTTATTTGAGTTAGCTCATAAATTTCCACCAGGTATGCTTTCAAATAAAGCTCTTTAATAAAGGGTACATTTGTCACTGTTCAAAGATGAGACCAGAACATCACAGCACACTGCAGTAATAAATGTATTTGTTGCCAGTTGGTGAATCTCTAAAATGAGACAAAAGAGGGACGAAAAGTGTCAGAAATAGGAAGTATCAATATTGTTAACTCAAACAGAAGGTTAAATATCCTGGGGGCTCTGAAATGGTACATAACTAAAGACCTAGTGTCATAATGCAAATGTAAAGAAACAAGTACAGCACCCCAGTCTGCATGGAAGTGTCCTTCATTGTGACATCAAGGACAAAAAGTAAATCTGATTCCACGTTATCACTAATTAAATTCATATGTACCAATTTTTTTTTAATGAAACATACATTCAAATTCATTAGTGACAGAAAACATTCTGAATAACTTAATTTTAGCAGTCATTTACATTTAAAGATTTTCACTTTTAATCCTAAATATATCTCAAGAGTATCTCTTCTGATTTTTCCACAATGGACATGGAAAGTGGACTCAGAGCTTATAAATTACTCTCTTTCCCTGTCAAGTCCTCACATCAAGTACATAACATCCATGACTTTTCCATTGAGATTAAGAGGTATTTCATGTACTGAATCTTGCCTAGAGAACTATCTGGCCTTCATGAAACACAATGCCATCATCCATTAATCAGTCCTAGGTGTCTTTTACTTCCAGTTACAAGGATATGTGTTAGTCTGACCTTCTGACTTTGAGCCCAGAGTTTGCAAGACACCCATAAAACCATTTTATTCATTTATTAAAACAAACAATGAATCTGAGGCTATTATTTTCTTCTCATACACCTAAAAGATCTGATCCTTGGAATGGGGCTCTCTGCATTTCATTACTGATTCATGAAGACCTGCCCTGCTAAGTTGCTTTGTGGCTAGAAGCCCCATGTTTTCTCCTCTCAAGCAGCTCTATAACAAAAGCTTAGATCACCTGCTAGAATGCTTATGCAGTGCAGTTCTGAAGAAAAAGCTGTATAAAAATGGATTTATTTCTGACTGCCATAGAAAGTGACTGAGCATGGGACTAGGATGCTATTGGAAAAATATGTTTTGTTCCCTGGAGCAGAAGTAAGTCATTTTACCTTAGTGCCTCAATTTGCTGCCGCCTTCAACACGAGTGATACTCAGCACTTTGCAGATGTACATACAGAGGGCTAGAAAGTGTAAGGGCCAAGATCAGGACATTCCATACTCCAGGGCAAAAAGAATTCCTGCACTTCCACGAGCCAGGCAAGGACTGATCTTGGGGGAATTTCTCACTATGCAGTTCCAAGTGAGAAGACCACAGAAAGTCAATTCCAGTTACTTTCTGGTGGCCATAGCATCCATCACACACAAAGAATGAATCACCCACTGTTAACAGCTCACCAACACAGGCAGATCACTGTACCTGCTGAAGAACAACTTCCACAGTAGACTCAACTACAAAAGTGTCTTTTCTGAGGTGAAAGGAAAAAAACAACTAACAAACAAAAAGGTGGAGTCCTGCAGGAGAGCTATTGCACTTTGACGTGACACCCCCAATTATTTCTAATTTTTCCCGTACAGACACCACCAGCAGTTGCATATCTGGTTCCAGTGCTAATGAGAGCAGACACCAGGGTCAGGCCAGTTAACTGGACAAGTCTCTCGGAAGCTTTGTCCCTTTTGCTTCAGACAAAGGCCTTTCCAGGGACCCATATATCACAAAATGGCTCCTGGCAGAGGGGGCAAAACGAAACCAAAAACCATTCACTCCAGCTAGACAAAAGAAAGGTGCCCTTGGGCTCACAGCCTTAGAATGGAGTCTAGTAGGAAATGAGAAGCCTTGACTATCTAGGTATCTAGGAAAGTCTGTAGCTTCCGAAATATTATTTAATGTTTCACAAAACTCCCTTCTACATAGGAGACCCCATAGGAAAGCAAAAGGAATGAAGACGAAAGCAAGCTATTCAAAAGTGACTAGACTTCCACTGTAAGGGTTATAAAGCCCTAACTACAACAGATTAAATTCACAGCTTAGTTCAGCTTACACAGAAAAATATTTCTAGTATAGACCAAGAGTTAAAACCACATGCAGATCTGTAGCCAGAGATGTGGTACACAGACCAAGCTTTACTTAAACTACTACAAGAATATAGCAGGACAATGATGTCCATATACCTGAGCTACCAACAGGAGTTCATGAAGTTCCTTCTTACATCCAGGAATCTCAACACAGAGTACAGTTAACTTACCTGTAGCTGCTAAGCCAAGCTAGGACAGTAATGACATAACTCGAAACTCTGTACATACAGGAGCAAGTTAAACTGAGCAGTTACTGGTGAAAAAGTAAAGTCACCACTGCAGGGAGATTGGTCCATGGTTATACTGGCATGATTGTATCAATTCAGCAGCAGAACTTCACCACGAAGCCAAAATCCTCCGTGTCCTTTGGGTGTGCTCCTCAGAGACTGCCGAACTAAACCTTCCTTTCCTACAGTCAGGTTAAAAGACAGCAACAGACAGCTGAGTCCAGAGATGCTCTGACATTCTGCAGTGTCTTTGCATACGGTATCTTTAGAGGGAATATTGCCAAAATACAACAGAAGGACAAGGCAGGACCAATCCCACCCTCCCTCAAATCCCGTATTTCTCCATAATGAAACTTGATAAATTATTATATGCCAAGAGAAAGTCTAGCCCTAACTCAGGATGACTGATGGAAAAGGAATTTAACTCTGTCTGGTAAAGTGTTGGATGGAAAAAAAAAACAAAACAGACTGAACCACCCAGTTATTCACAGGATTGCAGACTTCCTGTTTTGATGCAAGTCAGCAAGATCTTCTGGAAAACCTAGGAACAAAGAGCAGTAGTTAAGGGTGATAAGTTAGTTACAGAGAGAGCTAATGATCTATCTTTCTTAAGACTTCAGAATAGAGGAAACTGCATCTATGCCTCTCCTTTTCTAGCACTATTTCAAAAACTAATGCACAGGCAAAAGAAGTAATAAAGTAATGAACTAGAAAGAAGAGCAAGGTACGAGTCATAACAAAGGAGACTATCTCTGCCTTTGGAGTTGCAGATACAGTTCTCCCCTGCTCCCCAAGTCCATCCTTCTGTATGTGCCTCAATAAACATCCATTTATTCCAACCAGGCACTGCCACTCTGTGGTTCCAAGTGCAGAACACCTTGGGGAGACAAGTGGGCAGAAGTGATTTTGAAAAGTTCAGAACAGTCAGGACTCCACCCTACGTAAACCGTCTGAAAAAGATCTGCTATTGAAGCAAAAAACTAAACAAAATGAAGACTTGGCATTTAGGTTCTAGGAATCTTTTTGTTCTTACCATAAAAGCTCTTAGACTACTAAAAAACATTTTAGCATATCACTAAGCTTTAATCAAGTCTCTTGCCAGCTTAGGATTGTGGAGAATCACAGGTGGTAGGATAAGACAATACTATGAATTAAAACTAGCTACATAAAAGTTATAGGACAGGGGAAAAAAATTAATTCTTTCACATCATAAATTGGAAAAAAGGATAAATGGCAATACAAGGCCCAGTCTACAGTCCTCCAGCCCACAGGGACTTGGTTCCACTGACCTGGCTGGGCTCTGGGTCATGGCATTTACACTCTGAAGTTCATGGATTCACTCCATAGCAGTTAAGTACAAAAGCATCCCCAGAGTATTCCCACTATGTACCCTGCTATATTGGCAGAGCTTGCTTTGTACAGTTATAGTGAATCACCTCCCAGCAGGTTTTGCTGTAGAGGGGTGTGGTTTGCTGGTCACACAGCACCTACATGGGAGATTTCTGATTGCCAGCAGATGACCCATACCTCTACCTCAATATAAACAGTGTATCCCACCATCACAAGCCTGCACACAACCAGTAACTCCAAAAATTCTTAAAGCTGTAATTGATAAAGCCATGAGGAAAGACCTTTGCATGGTGACAGAATCAATCACAGTGTACTTAAGCATTATGTGCCTCAAGGACTGTTCTCAAAATACCAGCAGCATTGCTCCCTGCTTCCCTGCAAGCATCTCTACAGCAGAACACAGTGCTGCACACCTCTCTCTTCCAAGGCCCTGGACTAATTACTGAGAAAGATCATTCACTTAAAAGCATAAAATTTTACAGAGCTGAGAAGATGCAAGCAGCAGGCAGCAAGACTTCCAGCAACTGCTCCTGCACTCAGAGGCTCCATCCGGGATCCTCTACACACTGCGCCAAGCAGGGACCAAGCCAGCACCACACACTTCAGACTTGCTGCTTAGCCCACCAGTGTTCACACTCTGACAATTCAAAATCAAGTTCCCAGGAATAAGTAGCAGGGATTTTTGTCACTAGATGGATGGATAACTTTTGTTAGTGTGACAAACACACCCTGCAAAAAGTCTTATGATAACCAAGGAACAGCTACAGACCAAGCTGTCTGATACACGAAATGCCCAGCATAGCTGGGAATGCACCTTACAAAAATATAGTAGCCAGAACCATTGGGTGCACACTAGCAAGCACATAATGAGCCAGTGTTTGTTTCATTCTTCCCTCTGCAAGCCATTCTCACAAGGTACTGATTAGGACAATGTCTGCTTGGCTGCAGGATCTAGGAGAAGCTGTTCTAGCTACTCTGACCTCTCGCTCTCTTCTTGGCTCACCTGTGTGCCCATCTGTCAGAACACACGTCAAACTACAGCCTGATGTAATTGGTCATAGCCTTGGAGCAGCTCCTGCTTGTCCATGTCACGACAGCATCTCTTCATGGTAAAGTAGGTCACCAGGAGGTCTTGAACCCCTGAGAGGGGCCTCCGTAAATTATGTTTCTGCATCAGAGTAACAAGAGCTTATTCCCCTCAGGATGCCCTAAGGCTCCATTATAACTGAACCCAGGAAGATAATTTCACTATCCAATAGACCGTGGTTTTCACAGACCACAGCAGACACATTCAGGACCTGCTTTTAATCTCTCCCTTCCAAGAGCCAACTGAACATGAGTTCTGTTAAAAGTTTGCAAATAACAGGCACGTTGTGCTGACACACCTTGCACAGAGTGGGCTGGAACAAACCTGAGATACACTACCAAGGACCTCTGATGAACATGGCAGGCACCTAGCAGGCTCTGGCTACCTTGCACATGGCCAAGTGACAAATGTTGTGGTGTCTCCGTAGACCAGCTGTCCTCACATCACTTCATAGGGGATAGTTCTGCAGTTGTCACACAGTGAAGATTCTGAATTCATTTCCACCATCGTGGGGAAAATCAGCATAGCTCAGAGACATAAGACAATGAACAGTGCAACTGATGCAGAGGGTGTTTATTTAGGCAAGCAGCTAGAGAGAAATCTGGAAGAACTGAACCCTTCTCCAGCTTTTGCAGTAGATCAGGCCTTTGAGTGCTGAAAATTCTGAGCTTTAGGCACTTGCTTGAATCCAGTCTGCAAGAACACTTACCTCAATAGTTTCCCTGCCTTCTCTAGTATCTTGTATTCCCCTCACAGATTTTCAGGGCACAGGTCTCCAAATTTTCAGAAACCCTTTTCTGTGGCAATCTCACAAACAAAAAACATGAAACACAAATTGTCAAGAAACACCCTCCAAAACCTTTGTGTAAGGGGTAAGAGGGTTGCTCCTAAACCAGTGAAACCCTCTGGCTCCAGGGCTCTGGCTTCTCTACAATGCCAGGCTGCACCCACAGAACTGACATTCAGAGAGAGGGACAACACCAAAACAGTCAGACCAGAGAACTCCCCCAACTCCAGTGGTCCCTGGGAGCAGTTTTTCTCTCATGAGCAAGCAAGAGAGGCAGCATCATGAACCACAAAGTTAAGGCAACCCAGAGAAATGTGCCCATGAGCAGCACTGGACAGTGCAGGGAACCTGCACTCCAGATTCCAGGCAGGGGAAGGAGCTAAAACTTTGAGGTGTGTCAAGGCTTCTCGTAAGGCACAGAACAGGTCTGGCACAACAGAGTCTAACCAACACACATTTACTGCTTATGTATTTATCTTTCTTCCAAGCAGCCTGAAGGGGGAATGTGTAAATTTAGCCTCTGCTTTCCCTGTTAGAGACATCTCTTCCTCTTGCCCAGTGCACAAATGCAGGCTCCTCCCCGAGGTAGCCAAGCAAGCCAAGCACTGGCTGCACCTGCTTTGCTTTGTAATAAAGCCAGATGAAGCACACTATCTCCATAAGGAATTCACAGTGGAACAGTTAGTGCACCTTAGCCTGCAGCCAGAAACATTTCTGATTTTTAGAAGACAGATTACTAAGGAACATTTCTTCCTGTTCTACCTCCAGAACATGAATCAGTCTGTTGTGGTCAGACCAGACCTCAGATGCATCAGTTCTGTTCATATGACAGACAACAAACACTGACATCTCCTCTTGCCATCTTACTTGTCACCAAATCAGATGGGGAATTCCAGCCCTGCCTTGTAAAGTATAAACACTTCCCAGGCTGCTGTTTTCTTCTCTGACATTTCTGCATTCACACACATTTGTCCACGCCACTCTCATCATCCCCAGATTGAGCAACACAGATAGCTTTAACATAAAATGGAGAAAGCTAAAAGGTCCAGCTTTCTGCCCAAGGTCACACTGGAAGTCAAGCAATGAGTTTCCTATGGTGAAACACCTGTCATCATTTCCACCAAGTGGCAATGATTCTCATGTGTCAGGATTTCAGGTGCCTTTGCTTAATAAAACCAAGCTCTTCTTGGAGTCTTCTCTCTGCCACCACCTTTAACCTTCAGATGTCAGTGTCCTTTGCTGCAGGGCAGAGTACTCTAAACAAAGTTTACCTTCTCATATTAAGGGAAGACTTGTCTGTTGTCCCATTTGAAAAATCAACTGGAGGATATTTTTTCAAAAACAAGGTTTTAAACCACTGGGCCAAAAGGAGGAGGAAGGGGAAGAAACACCATCACATCATCTGTTATACCACACTGGCTCACCTCCCAGTGGATTTCTCATTCATTCAAGTCCAGCATCCATTGTTCAAAGAGCAGTGACCCAGCCGGGGGCTAAGAGAACACAAAACTTAAGAACCTGATGAATGCTTAGCCGTGGAGAACACACATGCAGAGTAGAGGTGCTAATTACTCATCTTACTACCCAGATTAACTGTACTCTGAAAATTCTGTCCTCACCGGGAACAGTTTCTACTTTTCCTGTGGCATACAAATGTCCCAAGCTCCTCTATGTTGACTGAAGTAAGTACCAAGAGCCATAAATGCTGCAGGCAAGAGCATTTATTTTCCCCAATCCCAGCACAAGCTCATACTCTGACAATACAAATGACTGAAAGAGGGGAACAGGTTATTTTTCTTCCCTTGCCACTGCCCACCTCTTGTTCCAACACATCTAAACCCTGGAAGGAACTTATCAGTCAGCTTCACTTATCAGTCAAGGCACTGGCAGTGGTCAGATGTGCCCGAGAGCCCTTCAGAGGCTTGTGTCAAATCCCAGCATCCTACGTGCACTTTCCCCCATCACTGCCAATTAGTCAGACATCTACACAGAAGGGCCATTTTTGGTGTGCTGACAGCTTCTCCTGTCCAATTCATTCCAGGGTCTGCCCATGGTCATTACTTCATTCGCTCCCTCGCTTCACTAACACTCTAGCTGTGCTTGACCACGACCAAAGACTATTTATTTATGGCCATTTGGAGGCAGGATTCCCACCACTTCCCTCAGTGCTAGCCCATGGTCCTGCCCCACTCACTTGCAGTTGCATGGAGGTAGCTCACTACAATCTAAGTTAAATAGCCACTTAAGCATCTGTTTTGACAAGAAAAGCTTTGTGTTACAGTTGTGTGACACAAACACATCTGTGAAACAACAGGCTGTAATTGTACCAAAATCCATGTACAACAGAGATCTCATGCCTGTATAGCAATGGCACTAAGTGCCTGTTGTTATTGAACAGGGTTCTGGGCAGACCTGATGAAATTCAGCACCAGAGTGACACCTGCTGCATCAAGGATACCCCAGGGGCAAAGGAGGATCCTGGTCTGAACATGTGCCATGGGGACAGTGCACGAGTGACTGCTTGTTTTCCAGAAGGGGTAGATCAGTCAAATAGCACAAGGAACAGGAACTGACAAGACTCACAAGATCTGAGTTAGACAAGGCCTGTCCCAGCCTCTTAAGAGGTCCAGAAATGTGGATAATAAGAATATTTCCACCAAATATTTCCATTGTATCTCCAAAAAAGATATAATGCTTTGTGCTGCTCAGGGATGAAGCAAGGTGCCTGTAAAGAAGAGAGGTTAGAGGTGGAAAGAGAAAGCTGCAAGGGTTCCTTAACCCAAACAAGTATTTAGCCAAGAACTTACATGGAGTAAAACACAGAGGTGGAAGAAAAGGACCTCTACTGTAAAACTCAAGCCAGAACAGAAGTAACAAGACTGCAGAAAATGCACTCAAAGCTGAATTCAGACTCAAGAGCCTGCAAAACACATGTCCAGCAACTTTACTCAGCTGAATGTTGTGCCAAGAGCTGGCCTGCATGGTGACTTACAGTGTTTGGCTCTTCCTGCATCTGGCTCGGGCACATTCCACAGAGCCAGCAGTTCATTTGGCTCACTCACACTTCCAGCAGCCTGCCACAATCCAGGTCATCATACTCGAGGTCCCCATGCCCTGACAGCAGTACAAAGGGACACTGCCTGGCTTCAAAGGACAGGCAGGACAACCAAGAGGAGAGTGAAATACACTGGGAGGACAGCAGAAACACACAGCTACAATCCCCCACACACCTTTATCACAGAGTATGGCAAGCAAGTCATGAGCTCCATGGTGACCAACCCCAGCACAGCAGGGCCACATAACTAGTGCTGTGGAGGACATCACACTTTGCTGATGGTCACAGGAATCACAAATGACAGCAACAACAGCAGGTGCCAAACACAACATGTACCTAACTATGCAAGTCCTCAACTTCTAAGCACACTGCTTCTGGAAAGGGTAAAACAGAAGTCACAGCAAAGAAGACTTCCAGCTGAATGTCCAGAGCAGCTGCAGGTCTGGCAGAGGGCATGTGAGCAGAGAAAACCACAGGTCTCCTTGTCTGGGAGGAGAGAAAGCAATGACAGGCCTGCTCTGGCTCTCCCATCACCAAGCAAGCTGCCTATTTGTTCAGGACACCAGAGCAGTACCCAGCCATGGATGTAAGCCTTTCACACAGACAAGAAGAGCTGCTGCAGGCAGAAACAGAAGCTCAGCTCAATGTGGAGATGTCAGGCCATCAGACAGCAGCCTTTGGCTAGTTCAAGACTATCATGAATGTAGCTTCCCTTCTAGCACCACCCCACTAGAGAGCCCTGGCTGTCTTCCGATGACAGAAATTCAATTCAAGATCACATTCTCCAAAGTTTAGGAGAGTGAATTTGCACTCACTTGAACTGAAAACTGTGGGTTTAATCTATCAAATCACAAAACAACAGGAAGAACAGACAAGTATCTTCAGAAGAGGACACTAAAAACATGAGATATTTTTTAGTTTATATTTTGCCCAGTGTCCCTTTCCAGCTAATCTTGGTTTTTTTTTTCCTTCTTTCTATTATTCACCTACCATCTCAGACACTTAAGTTTCCAGCTTTGCTGACCTCACAGGTCCTTCTCACATTATTCTTGAATCTTTCCCGATTTCTGTCTCCCTACAGCTGCCCTCCAGGACTACAAAATCTTTCCAAAATGCAGAAGAAAAACCACATTGTTGCTGTCAAGTCAGCTTGTCCTTTTAGCATATGGCACACAGAGTTTTGTTTCATCTCAAACTCAAAGCAATGAAGTTTAGCTCTCATTACAGTATTGCAGGAGTAGAAATTTTAGGCTCATTAGAAAATAGTGTATTGAAATTTCTGTATTAGATTCATGAACACTGGAAGTTACTTTAAAAAAAATTCAAAGGCAACAGAAAGACATATTTCATACAGCCTGAAAGCAATTCTGCCATTTGTTTTAAACTTTCCAGTAACATAAACATGACCTTTGAGTTAGCATTTCATTTCAAACCCCTTTAGAAATATGTGACTGCGCTGTGATTGTTCTATTCTTGTGGACATTTTTGTTGGAAAAAGTAAACCTGGATACATATGTTCTCTAGTCAATGGCCACCGATTCCCTAAAACACAGGGCAAAAAATCCAAGGGCATCAAAATATGCTTTTAATTACTTTTACACTATTGATGAGAATCAGGTATTTACTCCCTACTGCATAATCTCTATGTGCCAAGTACTGTACAACTCACCAGGATGTTCTCTTTCAAACTTGTTTAAAAATGCTTTTGTATTTTGACCAAGTTCTCCACCAAGCTCATACAACAGTTATTAATCAAACAGGGAGAAAATGACACACAATAGAATTGTTTTGCTGAAATTCACTACAACTGTCAATCCTAAAGTTTCCAGGTACTTCCTGAAAACATCTCCTTCCCTCCATTCCCATGAGATGCAGAGATTGATGAAACACACCTCTGCAAAGGAAACTCCAGAGGTAAGCCTTACTCAGATCTTGGCTATAGCTTCACTCAGTCACAAAAGTGAATTTTAGTTAGAACGATTATGCCCAGAAAGATATTGAAAGATGGATTTCTTTTGAAGGCAGTATCCCATATCAAATCTGTTTCCACCTAGAGCACAGCTACTTAGAACATTTTGTTCAAACTGAAAAATTTCCAGCCCTTTGATTACAAAGGCAACCTGCCAAGTAAGAGTATAAAATTAGCACATTAGTGCAGTAGTGTCTTCCTTAGTTTGGATGCAGCTTCAGTGCCTCAACTGCATGCCATAGTTTTACTGGGGTAAAACGGAGCTAAGAGTAACTAGATTCATTCTTTTCTACTCCAGAGGCTGAGAATCACTTTTACAGCAGTGAAATACAGATATCAAGCCAAATTATGTCTACTGATAAATGACTAAGAGCAGAGCAGCAGTAAGAGTGCAAAGACAATCCTAGCACACAAAGAGAACCCTGCTGCAAGAGCCAACAAGCACCAGGGTAAGCAAGCAGCACCCAGCCCTGGTAGCCCTTCCTTGCTGCAGGGCATATTGCAGCACAGGTGTTTCCCACTGTGGCTTGCAAGTGCCAAGTCCATTTTTCAAGCCCTGGTTGTAACTGCTGTTGACTTCAGAAACATGAGCTATTTTTAAAATGCATCATCAAAAAAAAGGTTAAATACAACATTTTCCCTTTTATTCTCACATTTGATAAACATTTCAGCAGGCATCTATCCAACTTAAGCAAGCTCTGGGTGTGCACCTGCTCCAAGCTTTGTCCCAGTCCCAGCTGCGTGAATTAAATCCACTGCCTATACTAATACAAAAACGATTTCTCCTACCCCATCACATCTCCTCCTACCCCCTCACCCAGCAGACACTGAGATAATTTCACAAGCCACACTCCCAGTGGTTTCCTTCTCTCCAGCTGAAGGACGTGCTGCTGCTACAGAGGTATTGCTGTGCACAACACAGCGGAGGGAGCCATAAGCAGACAGGACAGCACTCCACCAAACTGAGCTGGAGATGGCTGCCTCCAAGTGGAGCCCAGAGTGAGCTCCCAGAGCCTCTTTCACAAGGGCTTAGGTAAGAGGGCATCAAACAGTCCCCTGCCCAGCAAGTGTCTGATCAACAAGGACTGCGTCTAACTCTCCAAAAGCTCATTTATTTGCTTTTATGATCTCTAAAAATATTGTTAGGGGTTCAAGAAGTTCTGTCTTTATTTTTCCTTTATCCTTCAAAATAACTTCAGCAAGATGAGTACAACAAACAATATGAACCTGTCTAACATAGCTACTGGCACACACACTTTAAACAGCTCTAGCATTTATAAATGTTTTCTCAAACTCCATCCATCCTTTCAAACCAGCAGTGGTCAGTTTCAGATTGCCATCTCCACTCTGCACCAGGACATGGATGGTCCCCAGTCATTAGCTGCACCAGATCTCCAAAACTGGAAGACCTCCAACTCCAACCATCTTTGCATCTGCTCCAGTAGAAAAAGTAATTTTTCACCAAAATCTACAAATACACTCCTAAACCCTTGCCAAATTTTCAGCCTGCTGGCAGAATGGCTGGATTTGTGCCTGCCCTGTTTGCACCACAAGGACTGCCTGTACTTGATTTGCGTGTGGAGGACAGCTTGCTGTTTCACCTGAAACTGCCCAAGAAAAGAAACTGATCCCATGCACTCACAATCCCAGGCAAATCTTGGGAGAGAACTGTCTTGAAAACCAAACCAAGAGGACTAAAAATACACCCGAAATATAGAAAGAGCTAGAGCACAATGCAGCAGTTTCCCAGAGAGCAGACCCACTTCTCAGAGCCAGTACACACAGGAAGAAATGATTTGCCAAGCAACTCAGCTCTTGGGCTGTAGTCCAGAGGACAGCTCTGAAAAATCATCCTTCCACCAGCAAATTCCCACCAGCAAGCCTCTCTCCCAAGTTATTTGATCCTTGCATAAAGCTGAACTGGAGAAGAGAGGTGATGAGAACTTCAGATGAGATCCAGCTGTACCCTCCGAGCCTCCCCTCAGCACACGCAATGATGAGCCCGAGGCTGAGACTACGGCCAAGAGAAAAACTCTTGTATGTCCTCACTGCTTGCAGATTTGAGTCAGCCAGCAGCCTCAAGGTTTGCTTTATTCACAGAACAGGCAAGGAGACCTTCCCTCTCCCTCCAAATTCGTAGGACAGACTTCAGAGCTACTCTCAGCAACTCAGCTTCAGTGCTCAGCAGGCAGGGGCCAGCTAAAGGCTCCAGACAAGCACTCAGGAGTTCCCAGGGCAGGCCTGGCTGAAGAAAGATCAGTGCTCTCACCTTTCTCACACACCTGTTTGCTCACAGCACCAACAGTTTGGAAGAGTGACACAACTGGCCAAAGATATTCCACCAGCTAAAGTGGAGGGGGGAGCATTTGCTCCTACAAGAACAAGTGGCTTCCACAGGAGAAGCTGAGGTAGAAATTCTTCAGTGATGAAACAAAAGCCTTACGGAGCCTGAAAAGGCAAAAACATCGCTGCTACACAAATGCTTGAAAAGCAGGCAGATACTATGTCCAGAGAGGTGTTCAAGTTGTAGGAGAGCTTAAGGGACAGACCTCTGACATATTTTCCTCTCTTACAGAGCAAAATTATAATAAAGTAAAAATCATGACCACTTTCTTCCAGCCTGAGGGAACAACACAACTACAATGAAGTTCAAGACATGGCTGTCTCTCCTGGATGAACAAAGTACCAAGAAAGAGGACTCAGCAGCACAGAGAAGAGCACAGAAATCCAAGCAGGGTTGGGTTAGTAAGCAGGTGGTGATAATCTGTAAACTGTAGTAAAACTCTAATGAAAGTTGGAGAACCACAAATAGTACTTAGGAAATAAATAAAAGGGCTGAGACACACTAAAGGAAAGAAATCTTTTCTTGTAAGAGTTGACTACAGAAGTGTTTAGGGCAAACCAAGCAGGTGGACTTCCTCCTCAGAAGCAGGTAAGTTATGGAAGGACACACAAGGACAACTGCATTTTGTTAGGGTGGTCAGTAAGAAAAGGTATAGCAGTGAGCCAAGATGCAATGAGTAAACAACTTCAAAGCAATTGCTGTGGGAGGTTAAATTAGGTAAGAGTGTATTTTGCTAAGAAAGAAAAAGAGCAGGTGGTAATTGGGAGCATCTCTATAAATGGCCTTATTCCAACAGGAATGACAGTTACTGCAGAGCAAATGCTTATAAAATAAAAGAGATCCACTTAAACCAGTGTCCAGAGCATAACTAATTACTGCTGTGATATAGGAAGCCAACAGCTGCAGGGACAAAGACATGCTGGAGCTCAGCCCTCAAGTAGCATATAGGGGATATCGCTCCCTGAAAGTTTGGGTCTCCAGTTCCCTGTGGGCCCCATAATGTGCCATACATCCTTTGTCAGACATTTACAACAGAAATAACTTGAGGGAACAGGCTGCCCTTTTTTCTTGAACATAAAATGCCAAAATACAAGCTTGGGACAGAACAACTTATCAACAAGTTAAAACCAGCTCATGCAGCACACAGAGCACCTATGCTAACAGTGTGCAAAAGCAGTGCAATTTTTGAAGGCATTTATCTTGCCTTAGTCATAATTTTAATTTTTACAGCCAGAGTTTATAAGTGATCTTGTGATATTTTAAGCCCATGACCTTTGTTTAGAGTGTATGTCACTTGTAGCAGTACCTATTTTAATGCAGGCTAAAACTTTTAGACCGAGTGGCACTAAGGTTTTGCATTGGGAGGCACATGGCTTTACTTCACAGCACTTGGTTTTTTACAAAAGGTTGTGACAAAACCTACCTGCTGAAACTGCCGCCCCCCCAGCCACGACCTACTCATGATTCAGATGTAAAAGAGGGGTTTCCCCCAAGGTTGGCTGATGTCAGGGGACTCTTCTGGGGCTGGTTTCATTCTGCCAGCCCAATGAAAGACCCAGAGTTAGGAGTGAGCCCAGCTGTCTTCCCCCACAGAAAGTGGCAGAATATCTGGAGTGGGTTTTTTTGTTGTTGTTAAGACTACTTAATCCACACACGAAGCTGGGTCTGCCTAGCAACAAGTTAGAGTTTTAAACTTGTATCATCCTACTTGTGTTCCCATGGCTACTGTCATGAACAGTGTGGTAGCAGCTGCACAAATCAGCCCAAGGGTCCCAGGAGGGACATCTTTAAGATTCCCAGACAGAAAACAATACCGAGAAAGTACAAATGCTACACCTGGTATGGCTGCCTGCCTTCAGTCCTTTACTCCTCCCAGAAGCACCTACACCAGCTCCCTCCTAAGGATGGAGAGACGTCAGCCAAAGGAATAGATGCACACACTAGTATCACTGAACATTTTACATTCTTTAGAACAAAAAAGCTTGGGTTACAGATGTGACACGTTTAGCTTTTCACACAGCTGTTAGCAACCTAAATGCAGAACTGTGCACAACTCCAGCCAACAGCACCTGCTACATGGGGCAGTGGGCTCTCAACACAGGGTGGGAGGAAAAAAATCCCCCCGTCACCATTTACACAGGGCCAAATCTCAAACCAGTGTTACCGATGAGAACAGGGGCCAAGTTTAGACACCCAAAGAAGGTGGGAAGTCAGAGGAAAGAGAAAAAAATTCTTTGCATTTCAATGAAAGAATTGCTACAAAAACAATGCTGCTACATAGACCAAATCTTCCCAGTTCTGTCAACACAGTTCTTCCAGACAGAAGGCGTTTTCCTACTCAAGGGAGGTTTTTCTTAGTCTCTATCCATCCCCAAGCCCCATGTAGAACTAGAATCTCTCTTTACCCTCTCCAGGGACAAACAGGCACTGTACCCCCACATGCAAGCCTTGTTTATCCATATTCCTTAGGGATTTCTGAACCCAGAAGCCACAACTACAATTACACATTTGTTATGTTGTGCTTTCACACTAGGGTTACAAAGTCTAGAAGGACACCAATTCAAGGTCATGTACACTAGTAATTATTCTCAATATGAAATTTTCAAATCAGTCTCTCCATATATGAACTAAAACCTGATAAACCAACCTGATAAAACATCCAATCATCTTAAAGTATATGCAGAAGCTATCATAGCAGGTTATCCCACATACCTACAGAGAGCAGAACTGCAAAGCTGCAATAGACAGTCACATGGCTAGACTCCCCTAATTAGACAACTGCACTGCAAAAGTAAGCTCTCTCAAGTCAGTATTTGTGAAATCCATCCAGGCGAAGAGCACAGAGTTAGGGGAGGGGGCAACTCACCACCTTAAACTCATACCCCTAAAAGGGCAGGGATATTTTTCCAGAGACACACCTAGTCACACACACAGAGTACCTATGAGACCCTACTGATGTCCCCTAAACATACTTGCACGATAGAGAGACAGGGCTGAAGGGGAGAGAATAGACTAGAATTGCTTCATGAGAGGGAATTTTTGCAATTTTATCACACTACTGCAGCCTCCTCCCCCCAGAGAGGCAACATTTACCAATACTTCCTCTATGAAGTTAAAAGAGCAAGCTGCTGATTAAAGCTGAATTTTTGAAGATCCTTGGAAAGGCAGGTTGAACTCCCTGGTTTAATCTCAAAACCTTGCATGAGAAGTGCAGAAAATTTACTGAGTTTGACACCTACAATACTTAAAAGCCAGCGCTCATCACAATCAGTTGCGTTTCAAAACAATGTGAGGAGCACACAAGCATCCCGATTCTCCAGTATGCTAGAGAAACTTTCACTGCCGTCACTAAAGCTGAACACATCCTCTTGCACTTTCAGAAAGTACAAAGTCATCAAAACTTTCATATGGAATGATATGTTAAAGAATTGAAAATTTTAAAGAAACAGACACCTAATCGAGCATTCCTTAAAAAATGCTTTTGAAAAACAAGTTTCATTTACAAATCAACTTTGTATTTTCAAGAACTGAATTTCAAACTGCTCTTTCAAGTTTAAACACCTATTGTGGGATTGCTCATCTTGTTATACCACCAAGCCTAAGGCTCAGAAGACAAGGTGGCCCACTACAGAAAGAGGTACAGACTTCCTAGGAAAGGGGCATATGCTATCCAGCCCTGAGTTCTCGTTTTTAATTTGCTCTCCATATTCAGCTGCTAGTCACTATATCTCAATTTTACCTTACACTTGGTACAGGTAAGGCAAGCCCTGGCCATAACCAGAAATTGCACTGTCCAAGGGAAGCGGGTACTAGCACTAACCACAAGTTTCTGAGTAGGCATTTATTTCAGATTTACCTTCCTGGCACATCTTAGCAATTGCACATTAAGGTTACAACACAGTTAAATACATACATATGTCCAGCAGAGCACTGTCATCCATAGTCCTCTGCAGCTATGTGACAGGGCTAGAGCCCAATATAAGCCGCATTATACAGTGTGCCTTGATCACAGAGGCAAAGATTTCCGAGCTAATTATAATGACTAATCACAGGGAGCTCTAAGCCTTCACTTGGCCAAGTCACAGACCTAACTAGGACTGAAAACAAGAGTTTTAAGAGCACCTCATTAAGCAGCAGGAACCAGCTATGAAGAACAAAGCAGTCACTCTACCTAGTATTAATTCCAGTCCAGCCATTAATACATTTGTCAGTATATGAGACAGCTATTACCTCCACATACAAACACTGCATGTGCCAGGCAGGGAAGGAAGCCACAGGCTTTGGCTACACAGAGATTTGTTTGTTTACAACAGCATTAAGGTTTGAGAAGGATGTCCTTGGTGCTATTTGAATAACGAGAAAGCTCCAAAGCCATGCCTTGAAATATGTTTGAGTGGGAGCTGTGCTCCCCTCTAGAGCCTCTGCACCCCTTCACAGGATGAGTGAACAGGCTGGCTGAAAGCTGACCACTGGACAATGTAGGCTCAAAAACGGCCTCTCCTCAGGGAAACAGCCCACAGGTGAAAAAGATACAGCACCAAATCAACAGCTGTACTCCTCCTGATGTGCCAAAGGTATGGATAACAAGTTTCCAATTTGAGCACTACTCACCTTTTTGCCCAGAGTGGATTTTAAAGACAGAGGATAAGCTAAAGTGTCAGCATCTACAAGTGAGCTTTACTCTGTAGTAGCAGGGCTGCAGCCTTTCCTGCCCTGGAGACTGGACCAGCAGTACGTACCACTGACAAAAAAAGATGACAGACTCACCCACACACCACCAGAGTTGCCAGCCCAGTAAGGAGACAGGAGTCACCTTCCCCAGAGCTGCTGGACACCAGCCTGACCCTTTGATTGTACCTAAATTCCTGCAATGTTGAAACAAAAACCCAAGGGTTTGGCAACCGTTTCTGATGGAGCTCGAGGTTGAGGACCTTTTCATCTGCTCTGCACTACAGCACATTCACAGACGCTTTGACCTCTGAGAAGAAGGGCAAGACAAATATAGCCCACAAGGAAGTACAGCACTGAGCAGACTACTACTAGGGGGAAAAGCTCCTCTTCTCCCACCAGAGTTTAAATTTTCAATACCTAAATTTTCCACCACCTAATTCTGAAAACACACTCTCATTGGGCATGATGTACATCTCCTCAAACAACAGGGCAAGACCCAAAGTGTGTGTGGTTTACCAAGACACCAGGCAGCCTCTGTCAGTCCAAACACTCTGAGCATTAGTACATTGTGGTTTGGTATTTCTGATTAGATCAAACACCCTCTTAACTCTTCCTTCTTTTCCAAAGGGACTGCTGCACTGAGTTCCTGCCTGTTGAGTTTAAGGCACAGTCATTTGAAGAGATGAGATAGCTCTCCAGCATACCAGTATTTCCAGTTTCAGGAGTTTGGTTTTGAATTTTCCACTTGCTTAGATGGAGCTCCCAAAGTCTCACCTAAAAAGCACTCTTTTTTTCTCATCCCTTTTCTGATGAATCCATTCAGCAAAATACCATTTTCTGCATGCCCATTGGGTACTCACACTATTTGCAAACTGCAAGGCACAGGATCAGCTGCAAAGAAAGAACCAGAAAAAGTAGGCTGGGAGTTGTTTTTGTCAAGTGTAAGCCACAAGGGGCTTATAATAACCTCTTGTTTAAAGGTTATAGTCCTGACTGTGTAGGTCAATAGGTGCCTCTGCCCAGAACCCCATGTAGCACCTGATACAATCTAATAAAACATGGTATTTACAACCACCAGAGAAATACAGAAGTTCTAGGGGAATGGGACACCCAGGGGCTGTCCCAATATTATACTTTCTATCTTTGAACCTAAATAGGCAGCGAGTAGGCACATTTTAACAGCCAGAGTTGGATGGATGTATTAGCTTCCTCCCCTAGGACATGGCCATGCCACCACTTCCACCCAGGGATCAGGCACTCCAGATAAGAGACAGCAGTGACTATCTTGGTTGGGTTTTAAATTCTTCTTAGACACAACTACACTGACAAGGTTTCTCACTATAGTGAGAAGAGTTGCTGATTTCTTCCCCCCCCCCCCCCCCCCTTCATTTCTTGGCAATGCTGAAACAACAGTCTTGGTCACAAAAGAAAGCCTGGAAATACCAACTGTTTGTGCAGGAATACACAGAGTGCAGCAAACAGTGTGGACCAGAGAACAAACTCTTCAAGGATTAGTGACATTCTGGCACTGAGCACCTTCCAGTAGGCTTTTCTGAATCGAGGGGTGAATGCACTACAGGTGGATTTCCTTCCACCATGTTTACTGTTACAGTACAAAACCAAAACACTGGGAAGACAGCAACACTGCAAGCAAGGGACTGAAGTCTCACGGACAACATACATCCCAAACTTGCATTTCCACAGGATGCTGTTGAGTCAAACCTGCTTTTCCTCATCTATTTCTACTGGAAAGAGCCCCAGAAGCTGCTTTCCAAAGATGACCAACATAACCAATGTCCAAAGATGTAGCTTGTATTTTTACTGCCATTGCAACAAATAAGGAAATCTAAATTGTAGTGCTACAAAGGACAAAAAAAAAAAAAGTTCATCTGCCTTCAATACAAGTCAAAATTTGGGACTATCTGTTCTCTTCAGGGAGTTATTTAACACTCCTCAAAATTATGGAAGCTTTAATCATCAGTGAAATTCACTGGCTGTGTTAAAGTGCTTACTAATGTTTTCTTCCTCCTATTTTCAGTGTTCCAATAGCATAAATTAATAAGCAACAAATAAAACAGTCAAGTACAATATCAGCACTTCCCCATACAAAAGATTTTTACTTAGCTTTAGGATATGCAATATTTCCTTCCACTGAGTTTTTCCATTAACAGGACATGTGGGTTTCATTTGTATGGATTAAAAGAACCATAATAGTTTGCCTCTTCAAAATCTTCCATGTCTGTTTCAGAACTCCCATGAAATGCTGACCTACTAATATCAGCCTTTGTTTAACACACAGAATTTTGGGCTGGCAAATAATTGATTCTGAGCGCTAATAAGGGAAGAAATAGCAGACACAATAGCAATTGTACAATTTTTCACATTGTATCTGTGAACTCAAGGCTGAACAGTGAAGCATAGGTGAAGTGCAAGTTTTATTGAGTCTAGTGAGCTCTGGCATGGGATTTTCAGCCCAAGAAGTTTTACCTGTTCTTTTTCCAAGCTGAATTGGCTTGTTTAATACACACATTGCCTCTGCCAAAGCCTTGCCTTTACTGTACAGCTACTCTTATTACACAAATAACAATAAAGGTGTAAGTACTGTAACAACAATAATAAAGCTTAATAAAAACAATAATAAAGTAAGTTTTTGAGATAATAAAAGAAGCAGGATCAATGTAGTGAGAACATATTTTCCCAAAACATGGGGAGATTGGGACAGGTAAAAAGGATGGCAGCATTAACTTTAGCAAAGAACCTACAGGCTCTGCCAGCTCACGGAAAGGCCTTGCCACTGCAAAAAGACTTACTCAAGGAGCTGTGAGTAAGAACCACCTCCTGGAGAGGATTCCAGCCACAAGCATTTTTACAGTCAAAGAATCACATCAGGCCTTCCTTGGCCACTGCCACAGCAAGTTTTAGCCACAAGCAATATTATAAACTTACACCAAGGTATTTTAATTCAGAATGTGAACTTGTCATTTTCTTTCAAGGATGAAGGAAAGCAAAGCAGTAGCACAACCCTTAACCCTTTTCCCCATAGTCTGGTAAAGCAAGGGAAAGAAATGAACTTTCTATCCCTCCCCATGACAACAAAAAGATGAAGTCCTTCACTTCCTAAACTTAGGCAACCACTGAGAACACTCTTTACTTACAGACCATACTATGCCATAGTTTTTTGCTCTTCTCTATTAAACTCATGATACCCAGATTAACATCCCACCACTGCCTTATTCCAGCTCTCTTTTCTCCTGCAGCTGCACAGAAAAGGATTTCAGATCTTTCAAAGCTTTCCTAATTTCATTGCTCTTTGCAGCAGCTCCCATGTGGCTGAGAAGTGAAACAAAATGAAATGCTTTCTCTGCCCCTCTCTCTGCATGGGGACAGAGGAACTCCCACGTAAAATGCTGATGTAAGAATAAGCAGTTACAGATATACCTCAGCCAAAGATATAACTGAACATTAAGTTTAAAAAAAAGAAATGCACACAAGGCCTGGTCTGTGTTATTTTCCCCTCAGACACAGCCAGAGCAGCACAAGCACTCCGCATTTTCCCAGCCAGCTAACCTGAAGGTGAAAGCCTCCACAACTCAATAACAACTTCCAAGCTTAGGATCTTTTGGTCAACCAATCACTAAAACTTTTAGTGAGAAAGACACAGCATCTGTGCACTCTGATAACACTATTTCATAGGATTTTACTTCTGACATTACCAGCAAGACAGGACAACTTAACAGTTTTAGTCAAAAGGTCTAAGTGTAGCATGTTAGTCTTATTTAAGGTTTTCTTTCTTAAAGAGGGGAACAAAAGAGACATAACAAATGAACTTAATGTAGCTTTTATCTTTAGGACCAAGAAGAGATGACAAAAATCAGGGAACAACGTGGCATTGCAAAATGATTCCTGGGTAATTCCACAACACAGGAAACAAATTTTCCCATATACAAGCAGATAAAAGTTCACTCCAAACTTCATAATTAAAAGGTTTACTTGTCAGAAACAGAAAAAACAAACACCCTGAGGCCAGTAAAGGAGGATCTGATGTCCATTCAGGTCATCAGAAGACTGATCATTTACTTTGGGTGAACCAACTATAGGCTTGCTGTATTACACGGTGAACTCAAACACAATCACCTGCTGATCGCATGTTAGGGTACAGATTACTCAGAAAAAAAATTGTTTCTTCAGATCACACACTTCCCCCTCCCTTCCACTCCACACAGCATAGAAAGCAATAACCTTTGTATAGGTCACTGTTTATGTCTAAGTTTAAACCAGAACAATGTACATCTGAGTACACAACAGTCAGGAAGCAGCTCGCAATATTTTTCCCCCCCACCTATTATGCTCAATAAACGAATTGCTCAAAAGAGTATAATTCACCAGGGTGACTGTAAAGCCCAAGTATTACGATACGTGGCTGATAAGTCAATGTGATGCACGTTGTGTGCTACAGAAATGCTGCGTTTGACCTACAGATTGAAAACCAGTGTCAACTGCTGCCTAGCTAACAGCTCCCCCTTCCTCCCCCTCCCTCCTCCTCCTCGCTGTCCGCCCCGTTTTTCCTCCTGGTCAACCAAGAAATGGACTCCCCCTTGTATCTTATTTTGTCAAGAAAACGAAGGGGGGAAGGAGTGGGGAAAAATTATTCTGTAAATGAATACAAGTAATACTGAACTTAAGAAAAAAAAATCCTCTTTGCCCTCCCCCCACCCTGAGAGCTTAACAGTTAGGAACGGACACATATACTTAATAATAAAAAAGGCATCCAACATTAGTGCACAGTCTGAGGATGACCTATGATAAATCTTTTTCCCGAGTCCACACAACAGCAACTCTCAGGATTATTCGATAAGGAGACACTGTGGCTTTCCACAGCATTCTTTTTGTTTTAGTCTGAGAGGTGCGGAGGATTCAATTAAGTTTGGGCTGGGCAAAGGGACAACTCCAAACGCTAGGATCTCCAGACAGAAGGAGGGTTTTCACTAGCTGCAACCTCCGCTTACAAAGGAACAATACCAAAAAAAAAAAAAAAAGCTTAGATTTCAAACTAAAGAGGTCAACAGCCTGTCTTTCTATACCCGGAGATACATCAGTACCACCGTGCTTCCAGCACCTGCCTTTCAGCACAGCCCCAATTCCTTTGTTTGCTCAAAATTTGCTTCCATACCACTTTAAATTAGCTTACAAAGAACCGAAGCAGAATAGCTGGAACATTAAACATTTTTTTTTTTTCTGGAGAACACAGGCAAAGAGCTTCTTAGGAAGAAAAAAAAATTAAAATACAGACCTAAGTCACTTCTAAATACCTTCGAAAAAAATTATAATTATAACTTGGTATCTTCTAGTTCCACCCCTATCACTGAAACCACAGAAACACGAGTTTATAAGAGGATGGAACAAACAAAAAAAGAAAGAAAAACAAGCAAAAAAAGCCGAACAAAAGGAAAAAAAAAAAGGAAAAAGAAAGAAAAAAAGAAATGAGAAGAAAAAAAATCCCACCCAACTGCCATCTCCTGCCTCCTCCAGCCCTGCCAGCTTCCCTGTTCCTCCCTGCCTGCAAAGCGCCCTCTGGAAAGCATCGAGACTTCTTTTATCAACCGTGTGCGCTGGGGAAGGGGGGAGGAAGGGGGGGTCCTTGTTCTTGCTCTGGGTGTTTGAGAGTGGAATTAAGGGGAGATTATTTTTGGACCCGATGAGTGGAACCCGGGGCGGGGGGGGGGGGGGGGGCTCGTACCCCACTCATCGGGAGGCGGAGGGTCCAAAGCACTGGATGAGGGGGAGGAGCTGCCCCCCTTAAAACATAATAAAGACTTACCGGGGTCGAAATCAGGGACCACCGCCTGGTACTGCGGCCCGACCCTCATTCCGCCGCCAGCTGAGGGAGGCAGAGGGAGAAGCGTTACCCGCGTGGGCCCGAGCGGCCCCTAGGACCAACCCCCCCAAAAAACGCACCCCGCACCCGCTCCTCACCGTGCTCCTCATCGCTGGACGACCCCGAGCTCCCCTCCTCCCAGGAGTTCACGCCGCTGTTGCCGTTGGGGGCGGCGGATAAACTTTTGCTGCCGCCGTTGTTGTTATTATTCGCCCCGGCGGCGTTCTGGTTCCTGCCCCGCCGTTTCCCCGAGACCTCCGGGCCCTTCTCGATCATGGCTGGCATTTAGGGGAGGAAGGGGAGGGGGGTGTGGAGAAGAAGGGAAGGGAGGGGGGGGGAGAAGATCAGAGTTTAAAAACTGCGGGGGGGGGGCTGTGGGAGGCGCCAAGGGCGGGCGGGAGCCGGGGCGGGCCGGGCCGGTGCGCGGCGGTGGCGGCGCTGCTACATCCCCCACCGCGATCGCCCCGAACTTTGAGGCTCATCCCAGCCCTGCGCTGGGACTCCGCTCAACCTGCGCTGCTGCCCGCGGCCAGCCCCGCCTCCCCCCGCTCCTGCCCCTTCCCATTGGCCAAACCTACATTTTGGGAGGCCATCCCGCCCGCCCATTGGCCGGCGCCGCCTGTCCATCGCGGCGGCCCGGCGCTTCCGTTCGCTGGGCGCGGTGGAGGCGGACCGCGGGCCGTGTGTGTGCGGGCTCCGCGATCTCTCCGCGATCTCTCCGCCCAGCGATACCTCTGCTCCGCGCTCTCTGCTGCCAGCGGAGCGGGCTGGAGGCGGGGCCGCACCCCCCGCCGGGGAGCCCCTCCCCGGCCGCTCCCCCGGCTCGGCCCCGGTTCCGCCGCCCCGCCGGGAACTCGGACCCGGGAGGAGCGTGGCAAGGGACTACTTTGCCCCCCCCCACCCGCCTCCCCCGTGGCGGAAGGTTACGGCGCAGTTTGAATGAGATTCCATACAAAGCTCAGTAGTCCGAGGGGAGCTGAGCCCGGCAGGGTTGGGGCTCTGGGCTTGCTCTGTCCGGGACGGCTCCTGCCGGCAGCAGCGGCCAGAGTCCCACGAGGGGATGGGGGTCCCGGCGGCCAGGAGTGGCCTGAGGAGAGCAGGGGGGCGGCCCGACCGAGAGTGCGGGACAGCGCCGAGGTCGGAGAGAGCGGGGCAGCGGCAGCAGCCCGCCGGGCAGCGGCACCGCACGGACGGGGCCGCGGTGCTGCCCCGTCAGCCGGGCGCTGCCAGCTGCCCCGGGGCACCGCCGCCCGCCGCGGGCACCGCGCGGTGCCCGAGGAGCCGCCCCGGGTCCGCCCAAGTAACTCCGTGGCTCCCCCTCGGCCTCTTGTGCCGAGCCGGGGTGGGCGCTCAGGGCCGGCCGGGCAGTGGATCCCGCGCCCCGCGTTCCCGGCGGCGCGCCCGGCTCCCCACGCGGAGCCCTCGCGGCGCGGCGGCCGCGTCCCACGCTCCGTGCCTTCCCCGGCGTGACCCGGCAGCGGGGCGAGGTGCGGAACAAAAGCGGCGGCGGCGCCGCGTTCCCTTCCCTCGGCACACGAGGCTCCTGTCGGGAAAACCCGCACGGCGTGGGGGAGAACTGCTGGGGGGGAAAGGGGGCGTCCAGCCTGGCCGTAGCTAAAATGGGCAACCAAAGTGTACCCAGACCGCACGCTGTTATTTGCGACTCGAACTGTAAATCAGGCTGAGGCAGCACAATGCACAGTCATGGAAAGCAGCTTGTAGGGTGTGTCTGCTATTTTCATTCAAATTAACTTCTGTAGCAAGTTTGGTTGTTTTTTTTTTTTTATTGGCCGAGCAATTAAAAGTGCCATTTGACTAGCAGCGGTTATCTCGTATCAGCCAAACTGTCCCCAGCCACTCCCCGTCTCCCTCTGCCATTTTAATCCAAGAGAATTTGCACGGTGCGGGGGGGGAGGGGGGAAAGAGCTGCCGGGGGAGAGCCATCGGCTCCAGCCCTGGCCTTACCCTTCCTTCTCTATCTTGTGCCTAAGATTATCAAAATTATTTCTCTTCCAGGGAGTCGTTTGGAAACGGTCCTTAATATTCACACACTATTTTTCTCCATTAAAATTAAGGAAATAAGTACCTTGTTGAGGTGTGTGGTAGTTTGCTTCAGCATACTGTGCTCTTTACAGTATCTCCTTTCCCATCTTCACTTGGAATGTGTGTTGTGTGTGCATACTGATATGCAATCAGTTTCCTTTGTTTACACATGCATGTACCTGTGAGTATTTATTTACCGCTGAAAAAATAAGCTTATTTTCTCTTCATTAAAATAAGTACAAATATTAAAATAACTTTTTTTAGCTCACAAAACTAAAATTTATGATCTCGCATTCTTTGAAAATACTAGTTCTAAATTAGGGGAGTAATTAGTGATGCTCTTAAACCCCAACACTGGCAGCCACAAATATTTCCCATTGCAAAGTGTACTGGTTCTGTAGCAGAAAATACATTTTCATGAGAGACAGGAATGCAAACATGGCTGAGTGTTCATTATCCTTCTCCTCTGTATTCGAGGATCTCTACTCCAGAAATGCAAGGGCAGGAAGGGAACACCTGATCTTTCATTTTATAAGGAGCTTTGAAAGTCCCAGTACTTGGGGGGGGGGGGGGGGGGAAGGGAAAAAAAAAAAAAGGCTCACCCCAAGACTTAGGCTGAAATAAACTTGAACCTGAGGCCACAGATGACATTTGGAAATGTGTGTATACAGCTTAGGCTGAGACACACACATGTACACAGTTTTGCAAATCTGGGCCTAATTTTGGTCTTCCTTCACTTCCTCTTCCTCCCTCCCTCCTCTTCTCTTCATGGCCATTACCCACTTAGGCCCCAGGATTAAAATCTAAATCTAAATTATTCATAACACAATTTCCCTCACTTGAACTGCTGAGACACTTCACCACGGTGTGCCTGTCCCAAGCCCTGTCCCGAGCCCCTGCCCGGAGGGGGCTGAGCAGCTCCATCCTGTCAGAGTGGGCTGGGGAAGCAGCACATTCCCTGGTCCCCAGTTGTTGGCAGTGCCACGAGGGATGCCACCCCTGCCTGAGCCATGCCCCGGGTGAGCCGGGCACGCTCTGCCCCTCCTGCCTGCCCACCAGGCTGCCCTGGGCCCCAGCAGGTGCCCAGGAGCAGCAGCGGGTCTGTGCCTTCTCCCTTGGGCGCCAAGCGCTGCGTGTGTGTGCCCTGTGTGCCCTGTGTGCCCTGTGTGCCCTGTGCATGTGGGTCTCCAGAGCAGGAAGTCTCAGCGCTGTCACCATCACAGCCCATTTGCACCTGTCACAGCTGTTGTCCCAGGCCAGCAACACCCTCTTCATCCACAGCAGGGCTGCTCTTCATTTTCCAGCCTTTCTGCAGAAATTTGTGAGCCCTGAATATAACATCTCTAATGCTGATGGAGCTTTTTGTTTCTAACTATTGAGAAAATTCTTCCTGTTTGTTTTTGCGTTCTGAACAGTGGTGTTGGGTTTCTTTATGCTTAAGCTAAAAGCCTGAATTTTTGGGAGTGTCCCAAAACAGCACAACAGATTTTGGTGTTGCTCTTGAAGGAAACTTTGAAAAATTGTTTTCTGGCCATAAACAAAACTCTTTGCAGAGTGTAGGTGAGTGTGTACACAAAATACAGAACTGTGTTTTATTTTTTAGCAGCAACAGTGAATACACTTTATGCAGCCTCTAATGCCAAAAGAGCAACAAATTATCATCTGGCTCTCAGCACTTGCTCTGGAGGAAACCGGTGTTAACACTTCATTATTTTTAAGTTCTGCAAAGTGGGACAGATGCGGGGGAAACCCTGTAAGCACTAAGAGAGTCTCTGGTCGGTACAGGATCTTATTTACCTGAATCAAAACTTCATTTAGACACATCAGGCCATGATCCCACGCATGACTGCACACACCTGTAGGTCCTGCTCAGGCTCCTCAAGAGGAATTTCATGTATGATCTGCAGCAGACTCAGTTATGTAAAGCAGGGATGGTATCTTCCTAGGGCCTGAGCTTGGCTGCAACTTCTGGACAACACTGTAATGTAGTGGTTAACCTGCTCACCTGTTTAGATATTAGAGCAAAAAGAGTGGGAAAAAAAATCTCTTCCTTATGAAGACAGTGTCACTGTTGTGCATATACTGTGGCCTAACAGGTTGGACCAGGACTGTCATTTAAAAAAATTTCTTGAAATTTGTTTCTCTTTGTTAGGGGAAAAGCACCTCTCCTTGCCAATTTTTAAATGAAAACTTTTCATATTGTCATTAACCCTGTGAGTCCTACAAATAAAATACAGATTAAGTAGAAATGCAGCCAGGATGCCCAACAACTGAACAACTTTTATTCCCTGGATGAAAAGAAGAGTGTCTTCTGCTTCTTTTTTGGCCTCCCTCCTGCCCAGATGAGTGTTTCAAGCCTTTTCCCAGGACAGCAATGCTCATAGTGCGTCCTCAGGGCTGCTAGTTCTTGCAACAAAGGGTTATAAGAGTTAAACCCCTTCCCATTAGCTGGAATTGTAGGAAGCAGCTCTCTCACCTCCTTCATAATGTATTTTCCTTGAAAACAGATGCACTAAAAATGCTTACCCCAGTGAGAATGTTCCTGTGTGTTTACACAAGTATATATGTATGTATGTATATACATATAGCTGGTTACCAGTAGTATAAGGACAATTAATCACACTCTAGACTGATTGTTTTTAATACTGAAAGGGTATTAATCAGGAAAATGTTACCCTTTGAACAAGATGTTTATACAGTCAACACTATGTGTTGTTTTCTTTCCCCTGGTGCTAAGCTGCCTGTTAATGCAAAGAGGAAATCGGGTTTATTATCTCTTACTTTAGAACTTTGTGCTCCAAGTTCGACAACAATTTTGGCTGGAATTTGGAAGGAATGCACATGAGATGATGCCAGGTTCTCGTAGGTTTCAAGGGGACTTGGGTGTTCAACCCCCAAATCTGTGGAAGCATTTATGTGCCTAAAAGACATAAACAAGCATGATGTGCAAGTTTCAAAAGCACCTCCTTTTGCTGATAAAACAAAACCCAAGAGGAATCCAATTTCATTTTAATGTGACTAAAAGACTTTTAAAATCTGTCCCTAAATCTCTCACGGGCCTTTGGAAATTTGTCCTTGGAGCCTTTCAACCTAGAAGTTGCTTTTAGAGAAAGAATTATATAGTAAATTTTAATCCAAACTTTTATTTCCCACTGGAGAGAATGGCTCATATCCTGTAGTGAGTAGGAGGCCAGTGGAAAAAATCGAGGGGGGGAGTTGTGATGGGAGTGAGAGGGTGCAGAGCTGGGGCTGGATCAGCAGTGGGAGGCAGGAAAAGGGCTGCTGGCAGCTGCAGGGTGAGCATGGCAGGAGCAGGGGAGCCAACCCTGTCTCGGCCTGGAGCAGGGCTCCAGGCTGACCCAGAGGGGAGGCACTAAGAGATGACCTGGGAGGAAGGAGAGAATGAGACTGAAATCCTGCACAGGCAGAGGCTGGCGATGCTGGGGAGAGCAGTGGGATAAGCACACAACAATCTTGCGGGCAGAGCTGTGGAGAACACCCTGTCTGTCCCCAGCAACGCATGGACACAGCCCCCAGTGAGTTTGTTTCAGCATTTGTGCTAGGAGATATTTCACAGCTTGTGAAGCTGATGGGAACAGGAGTCACCCATCTGTACATGCTACTGTGACCACCCCCTTTGCAGCGTTCTGGCTCCTTTTTGGCAGGGGTATACAGCTTTCCCTGACACCCTATGTTGCCTTCACAGGACTCCACTTCCTCCTTTTCCTCCTGGGAGCTCCTCTCAGCGAATTAAACGTGAAGCTGTTGAGGAGCCCTGTTGCCCCTCAGCTCCCCTGCTGCCCAGCCAGCAGCGCTCCAGGGCTGGGCACCCTTGGCAGGCAGTGCCCAGAGCAGGCAGCCCCTCTCTGTCCCCCATCCTGCACCTCTGATCAGCCCTGGGGAAGAGCTCAGGAGGAGAAAATAGGAAATGACAGCAGTGAGGGGAGGTGAGACAGGCTCTGGTGGCATTAACCCCTCCATAGCTGGTGCCTTCTCCCAAAAAACAGGCCTTGAGGGAGGTAGGACAGTCACCTTCCCCTTTCTAAGGGTGAGGAAGAGGCATGCAGCAAAATCAGAGTAGAAAGCCTCAGACAGCTGATGGGTTTGCTTCACTCAGTTCTGTGTTTAAGTTAATCTCCATATCTGATGAGAAACACACTGTGTGAAGAGATTCATCACTCCTTAAAAAAACATATGGGGGAAAAAAATTTCCTTTTAGGGAGCCACTTAATCGAAGGGATGATTGCAGTGAACACAGCACTTAACCTGGGAATATACCACTCTCTTTTTATAGACTTCCATTTCACTTGTCTCTGGGGCAGCCAGTGAGGAGTGCTGGTCTGTGAAGGGAGCTGAAATTGCAGGGAACAGCTGCCATCATTTCTAAGGTGTCTGGGAGTCAAATAACATAATTCTTCTCACAGGAGATTTTGAACAAGAAATGCACACAATCCCTTTGGAGAGCTCTTTGTTACAAGACCTTGTGGGACAAGGATTGAAGTTTAACAGCAGATACCCATTGTAAGAGCTTTGCAAAGAATACAATCCCTTGAATTTCAGTGTTTAAATCAACCTTTTTTTTTTTTTTTAATTGATTGAGGGAAGAAGTTCTCCCCAGGAGCTCATGCAGTACTGTGGCACTACCTTTGAAGGACTCTGCTATGTCAAGGATAACAAACTATGAGAAACATCGCCTGGATCCAGCAGGAAAACTCTTCTATGCCAGCCCCACTATGGTGGCAGCTTTGCAGTGGCCCATGTCACTGCAGTCCGTGGTGGGAGCAGAAAAGACTGCCCAGAGAGAGGTGTCCCACCTTTGCAACATGTCAGGCAGCCCCTCCCTGCACCCTCCCATGGAGGAGATGCGCTGCAGCCCAGGGCTCTGAGCACAGCAAAGTCCCTCAGCCAGGTGGTCTCCTGCCTCCCTGGGAGAACTCCATGTGTCTTGCTGTCTTGCTGCTATCCTGGTAATCCCAGAAATGGGCAAGAGAAGTCCAGCTGAGAGGCAGCTGCTTGCTCCTGAAATCATACCAAAAAAATCCCTGCATTGAGTTTCTGCCAACACAGCCCCCTTTACTCCACCACTCAGCCAATCTCTTCCCATGACATAGGGGATCTTAGGGAAATGCAGCCAGGGCTATCCTACAGGGCCTCTGAGCACTGGCATTCCCATGGGAATGGGAACTATTAGGATTAATCTGAAACTCCCTTCAAAACACATAGTCATAGGATCAAGAAAACTGTTGTAACAGAGTATAAATATACAGGTTGATATGTCCATACATACATGTGAGAGTGAAGAAAATAATTTTATTCACATCCTTCTGTATGTGGGGATCGCTGTGCTGAAATCTCTGGGAATTCCCTTTGCTGTAAAACAAGTAGAAGGTTCAGGACCAGCTTCCCTAAGGCAGCACAGCTCCACAGGACTCTAGTACCAGCTTTTGACTGTTCACTTTCACTTCATTCAGCCTAAATATAATCTGGAAATCTCAAATGCTTGTGATCTCAGAGGGAGGAGACAGAAATACAGGTTAGTTCCTTACTGGTATTTGTCTAAAGAAAACCCTCAACACATGAAAACCCAGAAAAGAAAAAATCAATGGAACTTCTGTTTGGTGTCAAGTCAGGCACTAATCATGAAACAAAAGAAACTATTTTCTAAATAGCCATGACCTAGTACCTCTTAAAATCACAACAAAAAAAAAAAAAAAAAAAGCGGAATTCCTATCTGCTCCAAGCTTTCCCCTTATTAAACATGGAACACACCAAATACAGATTCATTTTCCCTGCCCAGCAGCACAGGAGATGGATGGTCTTTCATTGCTCTTACGGCCACTGCCCCTCTGGGATTCCTCTGATGACACCAGAAACCTTGCACCAAACTCAAATATCAGACCAAATCTTTCTTATGTGGTCTTCCTTTTCTCAGTTACATTGGTGTAAACCAAAGGTTTAAACTGATCCCAACCTGTTCAGTGGCTCTGAAAGAAGGCTCTGGATTAACATCAAGTAAAGGCATCTGTCTCCTGCTGTTTCTGTGCCTGTGGTATCAATAGTGATTTTGAAAATTATTATTTCCATACAGTCTATAATGGCTTAGAAGGAACAGTTACAGCCTGTTGTGCAAATGTGAATAATACTTGCTTTTTAAAAATGTGGAATTTTCATACGGCAGGAACTAATGGCCCTTTCAGAGTAGTTATGGTCTATCTTGTCAATTTGGTTTCTACTCATGCATGCTAAGTGAATTTTTATAGCTAAACTAGGAGTCCTTAAAAAGGGGCCTTATACTGGAAATGCAGATGTGACTTACTGTGAGTTGTGCTAGGAGATCATCCCTGCCCCTGGGGAGCCAGAGCCAGTAATCAGAATTCCCTTTTCCTGTGCACATAACACGACTTGCAGGCACTCTTTCATCTGCACTGAGGCAGGAAGGAGAGGCAGAATTAGCCCCTCATTACAATAATGCTTCTCACACTTTCCTCAGCTACTCTCTGCAGGCATTAGTAAAGGGGGCCTGGCTGCCAGAAATGCTGAAAACCTACATCTCCAGTTAAAAGAAACCAGAGAGCAGGGTGCTCAGTGGCTCTGAAAAATCAGAGCCACAGAGCTTTAAACAAATGTTTTTATGCTCTTAAAAAAATAAATATACATACTTAACTTTACTCTCTACTGTGAGTGCTTTGTTGAAAGGAAATTGTGTATTTTCCAGGCTGATTTCTCTTACAGCTTCACTATAAACTGTACTGCATCTATACATCAATATATTTATCTGCCTGCTTCACAGCTGGAAAGAAAATTAAGCCATCTCAATCACCTTCACATTCAGGAATAGAAGAAACTGATTTTTCCTCACTCAATGCCAATTAAAATGTGAAATGTGGATAATCTGATCTCCACTAAATATTCCAATCCTCTCCATAGCACGGAGTGGATATACCTCCATCCTCAGTGGCAACCTGAACCTTTTCTAAGACTGGAAAAAGCAAAAGAACAGAGGCTGTACAGTCTTATTACTTATTTATTTAAAATGCTGTAGCTGAGCCTCCCTTCATCTCTTGGCTCCTTACCCAAAACCCAAAACCTGTGTAATGAGCAACATCACAGGGCTTGACTACCAGCAGACACAACACCTCCACTAAAACAAATGCATTTATACTGATTTATGGCAGCCAAGGAGCTGCCACAGCACATCCAGGGAATACCTACCTCTCCAGAAAAAGGTACACCTCTGACAATATCTTCCCAAGGTATTTGTCACAGATCCTATGCCTTAGTGGAGTAGGAGCCATGCCCACCCCAGTTGCTAATACTGTCTCCATTGCTGCAGTCAGTACCAAAACACCTTGTCCTGATGATAGAGGCTCTCCCCTGGGCAGGCACGGAGCCAAACCTGGCATGAACCAACCAGATATGTACAAAGGGAAATCTTGACAGCATCTGTGAACAGAGTTTAAGAGAAAGGAACAAAATAATACCACATATGTTAACAGATTGAAATGGTAGCTATGGTGACCACGGACAGACAAAGAACAAACCATTTTGACTGAATTCAGCCAATTCTTTCTAACAACAAACTGCAAGTATAAAGCAAACTTTTAAAAATCCCTAATGAAATCATTATACCAAATCCATTCAGCTCTGTTTGGCTTGTTTGCTTTCTAAATTTCCATTGCAGCTATTATATTAAACCTATTAATCATTGATGTAGTCAAATAATTTCCACCAACTGAAAAGGGGGATTTCCTCACTGTAAAAAAAATAATTGACTGAGTTTTCAAGGAAAAAATTAAAAGCAAGGAATAGTTATTGTAAAATGGCAGACATTCATAATTCAGGGCATTTTCTTGTGCATGAGAGAGTGTCTGGGTTTTGTAGAATACAGGCTTGTTTATAAAAGTTGGATTACTTTGCCTATCCTGATATGCATCATAGCTATGAAAAATGACTGTCCTGTTTATTGTGTATCACAGTGTCAAACGTCTCAGCATCTATTTCCTCCAGTGTGCCACGGAGCTGGAGCTCTCCCATTGAGGGCTGGCCAGTTGTCCCTGAGGGAATTGAGCTGAGGACAACGTGGGAGAGCAAGAGCTGAGCTATCAAGGAACAGAAAGGCTGCCTGCTAAGAGTCAGTGCTGCAAACAGGCAGGCAGGAGATGGGGAGGATTACTCCAGTGCCAGCACAGCATGCTCCAAGTGCTGTGCAGCTGCTCGCCTGCTTGCAAACTCCCCCCCAGGAGGCTGGCAGGGACCAGAGGAGCCCCCTCAGTGAATGTCACGATGGAGACTCCAGCACACGTCCTGCTGTGGAGCATCTGGGCACACCTCGATGGAGACCCCAGTGCCCGCTCGGTTTTAGTCTGGCGACTGTTTCAGCACACCTGAAACAGGCACTGATGCTGCCGCTCCGCCCTGTCCCTGCGCCCAGCTCTGCTCACTGGGGAAAATTTCAGAGCACAACACAAAATCTTATTTCTAACCTGTGGCAAAGCTGCTGTCATTTCCCTGGGTGAGAGCTTAATATTTAACTTGGTGTGCTTGGACCCTTTGTGGACTGTACAGTTGCCAACAATATGAATTTGCACTGTAGCTGTGCTTTTGATGCTCCAGCAGCAGTAACTTCAGCTTTCTGCAGTGCACAGACACTCTCAACTTTACTCTCGCATTTCCATCTCCACGAGCTTGCCGTTCTCTAAAGAACAAAACGAACCTAAAAAGCAAATTCGCAAGAAGTGCCCACCATTCAAACACTGCTCTCTTTTATTTGTGTGCTGACAGAGGCTCTGGCTCAGCCTTCTGCCAATTAAACCAAGCTCCCATCGCTGCCCGCCTGGCGGGCACTCTCCCGGCTGGCTGTGCCTCCAGCTCCACACACCACAGCGGCACCAAGCTCACGGCCTTTCCCTAATGCTGAGCCTGGACACTTGGCTTTTGCTCCTGCCAGCACACAGGGCAGCTCCTTGAGGACTCTGCTGGCTCTGTGCAGGTCCCCGGAGAGCAGGGCTGAGCCAGGGTGAGCACATGTGCTCCTGGGCTTTCTACAGGGACAGCCAGGGAATCAGCGTTTGGTCCTGCACCGCCTCACGACATTTGCTTTTGCTGCACTTTCAGTGTGGCAAGGAGAACATGGAGCGGGGAAAGAGGGGAAGAAATAAGCATGTTTTCTATCAGTATTGCCAGCAAACAGTAAAGAAGCAGTTACTTTAATTCTATGTGCAGTAAGTCCTCACTAGATGGCTCCTTACAGCAAGTAAATATATTCCCCACAGAAGGAACACTGGTGTGCAGAGTGTGTGAGAGCAGAGATAGCGTGTTGCTAACTGGGCTGTGTGGCTGCCTGAGTGCTTTGCATGGAAAAGCAGGATGTAACACGGGCGTGTGTGGGTGAGCAAGTGAGCGCTTACACGAATTCCGAATGACACCACTCTGTGAGTCGTGAACTGTGAGTCACATGGGCACCCATGTCTCAGGCACATTAAAAAGGCAACTTGCCCTTTTCTGTAGGTATCTATGTTAATTTGTTTCACATTCAACTCTCTAATTCAGAGTGCAGAACTAGGCTGTGGTCAAGGGTACCAGCAGTGGAGATCCTACAGCGGAGCAGCTGATCCCAGCAGCCAAGGTAACAGATGGTATTAAAGCTGAACCCCCTAATGTCATGTAATCACTCCTAAAAAAAAATAAGCAATTCTTGCTTCTGAAATGCCCCCCCCCCGCCATTACCATCATGAGAACATGTTATTTATAATGTGTGTATTGGCAGGATGTTCTGGGCAGAAGAGCAAAAAGAAATGAGCTGTCATCCGCAGTTAACCTCTCATTCATACATCACTGTGTGCATTCAGTGGTTCAAGGTTATGCAAGTTGATTGTGCCCTCATTAACGAGCAGTGTTAATTGGTGTCTATCCTGCTTTGAGATAAACATGTATACTATGTGTTCAAAGTACTGCATGCTGTGAAGGAGCTGTATGGTATACAAATGTATAGGGGCCCTGCACAGGGAGCTGCAGGGAGAGGTTGTGAAATGCTAGGACTGATTTAAATCCACCAGTGATTCCAGTCTGTGCAGCCCACGTCCCTGCACGACAGCCTGGTACTGGCTCCGAGGGCCAAGTGGCTTCTGCTGGCAGAACTCAGCCACTGTGTGTGCCCCCAGCTCCCCACGCTGGCTCTTGTTGCACCCCTGAGCACACTGCCTACTTTTCACTTTTCAAGGTGAATTAGCAGTGATTTTAGTTTCCCTTAAGCCCCAAGGCTGTAACCTCTGGCCATCAGCAGCTCATAACCACCAGTGCACCAGGGCAAACAGACACAGAGGAAGGTGCTGTTCATCTCCATATAAACTGCCCCTGCTCAGGAGTCAGATGCAGTGGAGCCAGGTTGGCTCTTGGTCTCTGTGTCAGCAGCCCTTAGGGCTTTATCCGGCCTCTTTTTCCTCACATTTCCCTCTGCTCATGTGCTGGCATGGTGCTAAGTCAAAATGAGCTCATGTACTCAGACCCACGAGCCTCACCTGCTCTGGTGAGGGAGAGAAAACAACATTCAACATTGTGTCAATCTTGAACATTTTCTTTTTTCCCTGAGAACTACTGAAAATCAGCTCAGATAAGTACCCTGAACCAGGTCATAATCAACACACAACATTGATGCAAATATCACTTAAATTAGAGAATTATGGCATTTACATTAAATAATCTGTATTATAGAATATTATAAATGCTCAAAAGACTTGAGTTACATGTCTCATAAGCAAGCACAAGCCATTCCAGGCCAATACAAGAATTTACCAATAAAGTAATATTTGATCATCTAATTAATGGAGCTGTTATCTCCCCAGAACAAGCAGGGCTTAGAGCTTTTAGGCTGTTAAACACTTTGTCTCAATGCTTAAAAGCAAGTAGCACCCAACAGACCTTTCCTTTTCTCAGTAGCATTCCCTTGAAATGCAGTTGTTTACTTCAGGCCTTGAAGGCTGGATTAAGAGCAGAGATTGTTTGCTTTAAATTATACACACAAATTTTATTGCCATTCCTTCTGCCACTAACATGCTATTTAATAAATGTCGAACTGGCAGAGCTCACTGACTGCAAAAGTGAAAGGGTCAAATCTGTGAATCCAGAAATAATACTGAGATTTTTCTCTCCTTTCATGAAATGTACTTGCAGCACACAGCATTGAAGTGCTTCCAACTTTCATAGCAACAAGGAGAAGCAGCTCATGAGTCAGCCCAAAGAGGAAATATGTCATTAGCCAGGGAGTTTTCAACATATGCAAAACCATCGACATGTCTATGGCATCCAGGGAGGAATTTTTATAATATTCCTTGTTGCCAGAGCTGTGGGTGTGGCCAGGTATCTCAGTGGCTGAGGCTGTGATTGCCCCCAGATTCACTGAGCATTTCACTCCATGGCTCTCATCTTCCTCCTTTTCAAGACAGGAAACAAACAAGACATACTTGTTTTTGATAACTGCTGGAAAGACCCAACTAAGTCCTGGTGGTTGTACCTTGAATTCCTCTTCATCCTTCATATCGCCACTGCACCAAGGAAGGGGTAGGGCTCTTATCTCAGCTTTCTGCAGTTCCAGCCCTTCTGTAACTGAATGAAAACAAACACAAAGAAAAAAAGGATCAGCTTCCTACATTTTCTTGCCTGTGTAAATTATGCATCACACTCATTATAGAAAAAAGGAAGACGCAGATTTGGAAATCAGTCGTGAGTTTCTCCATATTTCTTAAAATTATGCAAGTGTTACAGCTGCATACACAGGGGACTTTCTTTTTTCATGAAGCTTTACACCAAAATAAAGGCCTCAGTTGTTCTAGTTGGTGATTAGGCTCAATATTATGCCTCTGGGAATGGGAAGCACAGGGACTCAGAGGAACAGAAAACTTAATGAATTCTTTATTTGAAGAAGAAAAAAAATTTCAAAATGTTTTCCAGAGCTCACAGGAGGGATGCAGAGGCTCTTCCCTCTTCAGGAAAATGCAGCTCTTCCAGGTGAAAAAATTAACCCTTGTCTACTCTCAGCTGCCCCTCACCAAAGGTTCCTTGCCCTCAGAGCCCAAGCTGAGTGCAGCTTTCGGGTGTCACTTGCTGTCCCCCGCCCCTCCCCGGCCCCCCGGGACCCTCTGGCTAGCTGTCCCTTCCCGGGGCCGGGGTTTGCCGCGGTCCCGCTGCCCTGGGCTCACCAGGCAGCGGCTGGGTTAGCACGGTCCGAGCTGCGGCGCTGCCTCGGTCACCGCAAGGGATGGAGATAAAGAGACGAAGAGAGGTCAATGGTGTGCAGTCCAGAGAGATTGTATTGCCTGAACGGTTGCAGGGACCAAAGGCCCTGGGCTACTGCCCAGATACAGTTTTATACAGCAAAATTAAGAGATAAGGTCTAAACAATAGAGACAGTGTCCAGCCTGGGCACATCAGAACCACCCCAGGGGTCAGGTCCAATGGGAACTGCTCAGGGATGGGGAGAAGGGAGTTTACAGAGAAATGCTGAAGCAAAACTTTCCCAAAACAATGGGGCATACATAAATGTATCTTTTCCTCAGTTTCCCATTCCCAAAGCCTTTCAAAAACCCTTCCTCCACAGTACCATGCCAGCATGAAAGCAACAGCTGAGCTGCATTGCACAAATTATCCCACTGGCTAAAATGAAGTCACCAGCCCCTTTACTAGGTCTTTTCACTAATATGCCTCATACTGGCATATCTCCCTCCAGGACTTCGGACTCATAGCAGGATGACGCAGAAACCAATCTTGAGTTGCACAACAAGCTCCAGAAAGACAAGGAATACAATCAGTGAATTTGCATATACTCACTTTGGAGGGAGCTTGCAAGTGGCCCATGAGCCAGGTTTAGCAGGCCCCTAATTTGGACAGGCTCCTGCATCCAGGTCTGACCCAAGAACATCAGACCTCAAAATGGAAAGCACTGCACCATGGGACAAAGGGAGCAAATGGGAAATATCCAGCAGGAGCAAATGGGAAATATCCTTCTCTAGAAACACCTTTGGATATTGGGGGCTCTCCTGATGTTGGTGTGGGTTGGGTTTATTTTTTTTTTCCAAATTTGAATATTTTATGTAATAGAATAAATAAAAACAAACCCCAATCTCAGGTTTGCTTGCAGAGGAACTGGGCAGCTGGCAGAGCATCAGTGAGGCACGGCAGCAAATCCCCACTGTCACTCTGAGGCAGAGCCTCCTGGTGCTGCTGGGTCTGTGCCACCTGCTGGGGGACAACCCCAGAGAGGCCACAAACCATGACAGTGAGACACCACTGGAGCCATAGGCCACCACTGGAGCCATGGCCAGTCTCAGCTCCCAGCAGTCCAGCAAAGAAATGCCCTGCATCAGGGACTCTGCCCCTGCTGCTGCTGGGACACAGCAGTGCAGCACTGAGGTGTCTTGTTTGACAGGGGCACCCATGGGCTCCTGCTGAAGGCAACCCTGCTTCCCCCCTGTCTATACCAGGAGGTGAAGACACAATGGTAAAAGCTACCCACTGTCTTATTTTATCCCAGATCAGATGACCCTAAATCAATGAGCTGTGCCTGATGCTTCTGAGTGCACTCAAGCCTGCACATAAAAGAGTACTGGCAAAATAATCATGTTGCAAAATGCTGAGAATAGTAGAAGTGGTCACCCAGTGTATCCAGGCTGCTAAGAAAGCTCTTTTGATTAAATCAAACACAGAGCACAAGAAAAATGCTCACATCATACATGATGGTGTCTCCTGGGCTGCCTTATACTGAGATGAAAAAGAAAAAATTACCCATGCAAAACCCACATCATCCATAATCTGCAATGCATTTGGACAGAGGGAGGCCAGCCTTAATTCAAACCATGTGTGTTTGGCTTTAAGACCAGCATCAGCAGGACTCAGCCAGCCTGTGTGCCATCCTGCCTGCCCTGGATTCCCTGCTTCTCTCTCATATTCAGCACTTCTTTCCATGTTCACAGCTGAATCACTCTTGCATCAGCAGCATCACCATGGGCAGTGTTCCTTCTCCAGGGCAGGCAAGTGGCAAGAGCCCCAATCCTGCTCTGCTCGAGCCCTCAGCAGCACAGGATTTCTTCTAGGATACTGTGTCAGACTCCTGCAGAGCCCTGTGCAACTTTTTTTTTTTTTAATCCCAAATTAAAACTTAAGCTTCAAAGGCACAGATCTAGGGGGGGTCTCTTCATGAAGACACTGTATTTCCTGGAACAGACCCTTTAATTTTGTGGTGAGCTGGAGTTGAAGACATTTGTATTCAAATCCTTATTTAGGCTCTAATGCTCTTTAGTATTGGATATAGGGATTTTAGACTAGAAATGGCACTTTTGACTTTACTATCACCCCAAACAGACAATCACATTTTAAGCTGCTATTTTTTTTCCCAGCCTTCTTACGCTGTTCTCCCCACTCCCCCAGAAACTGTAATTATTCTGCCACATCTACTGTACTAATAAAATTTATTCTGTTCTATGTTCTTCCCTCATTTTCTTCACAAGTCTTACACCATCAAATAAAATCAAGGTTTTCATTTGTAAAGTGGTTATCAGCAGCTCAGCTTTTACTTACAGTTCTTTGAACAGGCTACAGGGATGGTAGATGGGTAGAAATGTAATGCAGTATCATATAATGTGGTGTAGCCTCCAAGCATCATTTTGTAGGGGGTGTCCCACAATACCATCTCTTTTTTGGGGGGGGGTTAGCCCTAGAGATTACAGTATTGGTTCTAATGATTTTGCTGAATGTTAAAAATAGACATGATCTTGTTGATGATCATATCACTCATGCCAGCTCACCTCAGCGTTTGCAATCCTGCCTGAACACAACAGGATTTGTAATCTCCATGGGTCCTTGCAGAGCAGCCCTCACTCAGGAATCTCTCAGGGCTTTACAAGCTCACATTGTGCTTTGTATGCTGCCTAAAATCCACAGGCATGGACATCACTGGTCTACTGCTAAGGCAGGGCAGGCACAAGACCATGTCCCTCTAAAAACACAGTGACTGAAACTCCCTCTGAAGGATTGAACACACTTAAAATCTCACCTATGCCCAAAAAAATATGTTGACTATACACAAAATATTTGTTTGAATCTCAGTTTGTTTCCAGATTTGCTCATCATTTTTGCATTGGTGGCTTTAGGAGCAGCAGCTTTTGTAGCTGTCCAGCAAAGATTCGTTCTCAAGTGTCCCTGGTGTGCAGCTGTGCTTGTGGTATCCATAGAGGCTGTGCACCTCCTCCACTCTCAAATGGGCAGGTTTTTTCCTCAAATGTTCACACCCAAGCTGGGATGCATGGGTAGAGCCTCCCACTCATTAACACTTAATTCTCGGGTCTGGGAAAGTTTTGTTTTATAGGCTGGTATTGCTCCTGCTCTTAAAAAAAAAAAAAAATAAAAAAATCCCACATTAAGGATGAGCTTGAAATTTTCTGTACATTTCCTCTGCAGAAAACAGAGACTCAAAAAAAAAGTGGGGAAGGGGAGTGGAAATCAGATGTCATTCCCAAAAGGCAGCAAGACAACATCATTTATATAGTCTCACATTCCCTCATCTAAAATCAGTAACACCCCCAAATAAATGAAAGAGGAATACCCATTCAGTAGATCTGGGGAATACTGCAAAAAAGTAGTTAGGAATATTATTTCATATCCTCAGCATATGGATGCACATTGCTCTGGGAGCAGCTTTCCATGAGCACTCCAGCTAACAAGCTTGCTGCAGAGCAATCTGAGCAGCACATTTTAAAAGAAGGCCCGGAAAATATTCCCCAGAAGACAACTTGGAATAACTAATCATAAAAAACTTCAGACTGGACAGCTAATTTAGGAGCTCTGATCATCCTTTCAGTAGCTGGAAATACACCACTTGATGTGCTTGTCCAGTCAGAACAGATGTGTGAGACTCAGAGCTGCCCGCTCGGGAAGTTGTCACTCACCCTGCACTCACAGGCAGAACTGGCTCACAGAAAAGTCCTAAGTGAGAACGAGAGTGAGTGTGTGTGTGTGTGTGTGTGTGTGTGTGTGTGTGTGTGTGTGTGTGTCAGGGGCTTCCCTCCAGCACATTATTTACTGTGAATTACTTAGGCAGCCCTGGATTTTATTTGATAATTTTTCCCTTGATGTGCTCCATATAAAGGCAGTGTTAGCATTAACCAAAGCTAATCCATGGCGCAGTTGGGAAGGGGATTATTTTGCCAATGATTGGTTTCTTTAAACATGGACTTGTGATCAAAGCAATATGGTTCTGGTTTTTTCCTCTGTTTTTTAGCTTTGTAGTATGGTTCTTCTAAATAGCAAGTTACTGCTATAAGCACGCTGTGAATTTCCAATATAGCAAAGCTTTAATAATTTGCAGCCATAATTGTTCCTGCTTCAGTCTCCAATTCAATTTGGTGTGGAATTCCCATCTCCCAGCACAAAGCTTAACTCAATGGTATCTGTGTGAGACAGACTATGAAACTAGTCTGGTATAATGGACTTCATTAAGGGATAGGCAAATTATTTTCATCTGTAATCTATTTTAAGTGGAAAAAAGGACTTTGAATAAATATTTTTCCTTCAAAAGTTATTAATTTCTGTGGGGGGAAAGAGGCATTATTATTTGTTGCTTATTTTTTCCTTTGTTTTCATAAAGGGTTTGAAAATTATTTTCTGGTTGAATTATTTATTTGGTTGAAATAACAAATATTTAAGCCAGGGGTGGAAACAACATATTTCTATTTTACTGAAGAGTCAAACTGTGCAAGGAGCTTTCAATTCTTTGCCTGCCCATCTGTAACTTCTTCTGATGCTAAAATCCCAGCTCATAGACTGACATAACAAGCATCACCCATCTCCAGACATCAGTAGACATTTATCTGCCTGTGTGTAGATTTAGTAGCCTCAAATCATTTTTTTAGTCCATCCTGAAAGTAGAAAACTGTGAAATTTCAGCACAGATATCTGTTTTTAAGAGGGAGCCTGTGTTGGCAAAAGACCATTAACCCTAACCTGAACATGCACAGACTAATAACAGGTAAGTGGAAAGTCTTATTCAAGCCCTGCACATGGCAGTAAATTACTCCCCTGATGAATAAAAGCCATTACTTAGTATTTAGCATCATAGCAAGAAGCCTCTTCGGCCTGTTCCTAACAGAGATGTTACAGTTAATTTAGTGTAAAATTATCACCTGCTGTACAATAAAACAACAAACTGCAGTCAAATAATCTCTTAATAAATGAAAATGTGTAATAAACTGTGTCAGCACCACAGAGACTTGGCAAGGCTGAATACCCTAAAGGTACCAATCCAAACAAATTCACCATACAATATATGGCCTATGTCATTTCTGGTTCTTATCAGAGATGATTCATCTGGGAATCCCTGGCACTAAGTTTTACCTCTAAAGGCCAGGCAGCTATTACAATGATATAATTTCTGCCACATTAATTAAATATAATGCCTGTTAGCCCCTTTATAGGGGTCTATAAATTCATTGTAAACATATGCTGTAGATGGGCATATGTAATCTACAAATGCAATAAACGTTCAGTCAGCTTCCTCTCCTTGCAGAACTGGGAGAGGTCAAATTATCACAGTGCCAGAAAAACCATGGATACCCAAAGGTAAACCTAATTTTGCTTCTGTCACACATTATGATAAATATATATATATTTACATGCACATCTTCATATACAGAGACCTGTGTCTCTGCCAGAGAGGGAGGCAGCACGAGCACAGGGACCATGAGTTGGTGGCAGCAGGCAAGAGGACATGCAACTGTTCTCACTGCCTGCCAGCTGCCAGATCCAGTGTTGGTGAACACCAACAAAGGCCACCAAGGCACTGCAGTTCAGCACAGTCCTGCTGGCCTCTCCCAGCTGCAGGGGAGACATGGTTATGTTAGATTTCATAAAGTCTGTATATGCTGGAGATTCAAATGCTCTCTTTACCCAGTAGGAAAAATAAATAACAGTTGAGAACAAAGAGGAAAGCAAAGCCAAGGGAACAAAAGCTGGGTAACACTTTTGCAGTCAGCCAGACCCAGACTTTGAGCAGCATCAGCAGACTTTCTGAGGCATCACATGAGAAAGCTGAGGAAGATCATCCCCATTCCTACGGTCCCCTGGGAAGAGGAAGGCAGGGTGCTCAGTGGGCCCTGCTTGCCTTGAAGTCCAAGTTCATCTATTTGAAAACCACAAAGAGACCTTAGAGGATTGGCTTTCCACTGCTCCCCTCCACACTGGCTGCTTTAGCAGGCACCGGGGGCCCGGTTCCCCAGCCACACAAGGTTTTTGCAGGTGTGTAGAGCAGGTTGTCCCTCCTGGAGCTGGCACAGGCCTCCAGAGCCTCTAACTCCTGGCTTCTGCTCTTGGAGGGAGCACATTTTCATGCTGTACTTACTCTTGTTTTGTTTCACATAGCTCAAAAAGCAAGAGCAAGGGACAGCTGGTGACAGCTGAAACCCATGCAGGGTCAGGGCAGGACATGACAGGATGCAGTACCTAGAAGAAATTTGTAATAAGCATCACCATCAGAAGCCCATTTATCTTCCTGGAAATATTAGTCAAATTGTGAAAAACTGCAAAATTACTTTTGTTTGTGTCTCCTACACAGGCATTTCTGATCACATCCCTGTAACACAGCAAATCCCACATCTCACAATACAGTCCAACTAGAATAATGGCTTCACTTGGGACAACTTGGGTGCTGCCTGGAACCCCATGCCAGCCCTCTGAAGGGCTGCCCCTGGTGCAGGTCAGCTGCACTGGATAATCCTTTATGTTAAGCATCCATATCTGCTACCACTTTTATAATGCAATCTTCACTGGTACAAATAACCCTGGTCCATCAATACTTCCAACCACAGTGCGGTACCATGGGCAGCAGGAATGACCTCTCATGTCTACTGGCTCACATCCATCCTCCAAGCTGTTGCTGGTGTCTTTACGCAGGTAATTGTGCCCCAAAACTCCTTAGGTCCCCACTACTCCAAGGTGACTTCTGCAGAAGAGCAGTGGAACAATTTCTCTCAGGCTTTCAGGATGGGGAAGAAGCTGTGCTGATGCATAAATTTGGCTTGGCATCTGGAGGCAAAACAACATAATTCCAGCCCCTGCCTCCAGAAGATGACCAACATGTGTTCTTCCATCCCAGCTCCTGACTAGAGGGTTGACATGACACTGCTGGAGACCCATAAGAGGTTTGGGTGCTGCTACAGGGCTGGGTGCAACCTCTGTGTAGGGGTGAGAGAGGAAGAAGGTTCAGGAGCCCCTGGGGTAATCACACCACCTGTCCTATGGCTCTGGCAGGGCACACATCACACTGGGCAGCACAGAGGCAGGACAAGCCTCCCTCATTGCTGGCACACCCCTCCCATTGTTAAACTAAAGAGACCCCCAACCAGAGGCTGCTTTACAAAGACAAGACACCCCAGCCCATGGCAGATGTTGGGCTTCTGACTCCCATGAGTGGGGCCAGAGGCATCAGTTTATTCTCTTCACACCACCACAAATGGCAAAGCTCTCACCCAGCACACCTTCTTAAACGGCAGGGAGTGACCATTTAGAAACAAGAAATTAAAGTGACAGCTAGAGGAGACTTCTCTTCCACCTAGCTCCTTCCTTGGGAAGCTCCATTCCTGTATAAACATCTTCTGCCTTTACCCTCTCTGGGCAGGTTCTCCTCGGGCTGTGAGAGCAGAAACTTTTCTTCAAACTGAGCTTAGATGAGCAGAAGATAAATACAGCATTTTTTCTCAATCACATCAAACAATAATGGATTATCAGGATATGCCAGCACCCTCTGGTAGCAAGAAGGGGCAGTGCAAGGGTGGAGCTGGTGGTCTCTGACACCTGTCCTGTTAGGGGTCTCAGGTGTGCCAAAAATGGGCAGCCCAGGTACATTTCTGCTGTGGGGGCAGCTAGTATCTAAGTTGGCCTCCAGGACAAAGTGAAATGTAAATGCTCTGTGCTTCAAGCCAATGCTAAGGTTTTCACTTTTAAGAATGCTTTTGACCAAAATGGTGAAAGATTCACTGTGTTGAGCAGTGTAATGTCTGCCCCTCCTGGCACAGCCCCTGTCCTGTCATAATGCCACATGTGCTTGCAAAGGTAACAAAAAAAAAAAAAAAAAGCAGTACAGTGAAAATATTTTTTGCTTTATAAGGCCAGGAACAGACTATATATCCATTTTTATTGATACAGTGCTTGAGAAAGTTCCTGCCTGACCATCAGGCAGGCAGGCTGCCAGGCACCATCTCTGAGACCCACAGCACAGAACTGGCCCAAGTCACCTCCAGCAAGTTTCACACAGAGTGATGCTGTCTGGAGGACTGAAGAAAGGGAACTGGATAGTCAAAGGCTGAACATAATCCTTCAGCCTTTAGTTATAAAACACAAGGGGAAGCACTCTCCCAGCACCAAAATGGCACCAAGAAGAGAACTTGGAAGTAGTGTGGTTTTATCTTCACAAATTTTTTTCATTCTAAAGATGGAGGGGAAGAGTGAAGCAAGTATGGTTTTATTACAAGGATCCGTGACCTGAATACTGGAGAGATCTTTGGAGACCTGTGAGGGCCCTGACATCCACGAGTGGCTGTGCTCTTCACCTGGCTGTGCAGATTTGCATCTCTAGCTGCTTTTCTTCTGGAAAGGGAAAACCAACAAGTCTGTTGCTTGTGTCTGATACAAAGGAGAAGTCACCAATAATGGGATACTGTAGAAAACTCTGTAATTACCAAGAGGGGCCAAGCCTGGCTCAGTCTCCAGCTAAGGGCAGCTGATACGACACCTGGATCTGGCCACCAAGACACCATGCTAACCAAAAGGACATCACAGCAGTGAGACTATTGATCTGACTCACTTTGTGGTCCACAACTGATGCCTGATAGGAACTGCTGCCTGTGAACCTGTCCACCACAGCACAGGAAAAAACCATCCAGGGTGAAGCCAATGGGCAGAGCCCAAGGCAAGGCAAGCACTGGTCCTGCTCCCTATTCATTCCCATGGGGTGAGGAGATCATCTGCTCCCATCTGCTCCCACTCTGCTCTGTCCATAAGGGCAGCAGGAATTTAAGTTCATCCCCACATCCTCCCACCCCCCAGCATCTGCCTGCTAAAACGGTTAAACCACCCAAAACTGCTATGGTTTCAGTTTATCACATATCACATACAGATCTTGCAGTGCTCACTGGCTCTCATGATGTTTGCTTCCCTCAAAATGTCATCCTATAAAAAATACCTAATTCAGCAGGGGGAGGGAGTTTGATATTTTCTTCTGAGGCTTTGGGTATGTTTTTCTTTTCACCAAGCAAAACCACTTTGGCCTTCTAAAACTGGAAGGAGGGAAGTGTGATCCAGGGCCTTGAAGTGCTGTTAAAGGCTGAAAAGGAGGGGCTCTAGTTTCCTTATTCTATCCCAGAAGGGCCTCTCTGTCTGTAAGGCTTGTGACTGTACAATTTGACTGTATGATCTTACTCATGTCAATGAAAGGGACAGACTACTGCCTGTACTTGTGTTCTTGCTGCAGTCACCAGGGCTGAGTCCCCCATTCCAAACAAGATCTCCAGCCTCAGCATGTCCCTTTCTTTGTATTATGAATATGGTTGTTTATATGATTACTGTTGCTTCTGCCACTTCAGTTTGATGTGAAATGAAATGCTTGGTTTGGTACTGAGCCATGATTTTCAGGTTTTAAATTAAAATTAATAAAGATTGAGTAAAAACAGAAGAAAAGTTTGAAGTTTGAAAGTCTGAAATTTTTAGAAAAACAGGGAACTGTTCAGCTTTACCTTTCAGCTGTTTCAATGTCATTACATTTTGCATTTTTTTGTGAGGGAAACCCAGCTACTCCAATTATGAGCTGTAAAGCTAAGAAAAATAAACAAGAAGAGTTTCACTTAGCCTTTATCTGTTGCCAAATCAGATGTGCCTTTTGCCTGAAGTGCAGCTACATTATGGCAGAGATGCTCATTGAAGGAGGATTTTCTCACAACACCCATGGCCACTGCCATCCCTTATGTCCTCAGACAGGATTCACTCCACTCACCTGGGACCACCTTGCTTTCAGTTTTGCCCACTCCTGGATTTTCCCTTCCCCCATCAAAGGCAGAGTCATGTTTGCACAGTGGTTCCCTTTGCAGCAAGGGCAAGCAGCATGGGCAGCAAAGCAGCCCCCCTGTGCTGCAGGACAGCTGCAAAGGTGGGGGGATCCCCCCAAACGGGGGAAACATGGCACCACCCAGGAGTGATTTCCTCTTGGCTGTGGAATCCTGCCCTGGGGGCTGGTATGTGCAGGACCACACCATGCTCACATCTCTGACCTCACAGCACGTGCTGTGCCTTCCCCATGCAGGACACAAGCAGAAAGGTGATGCTTTGACTTTTTGGGGTCACTCCTGACTTACACCACCACCACAGCCGACTTAGAGATTCCTACAGAAGTGGCACTTGCATTTGGTTCCACATGATTACTTGGGTGGTGACAAGGAGCAGGATTTGGGCCTGTATTATGGCATCATTATTTTGATAAAGATTTCTGCTTAACAGACATTTTCCCCCTCTCTGCTGTGTACAAACCTCACACAGAATCAAAATCTGTCCAGAAGTGCATTAAAATGCAAAACTATTTCTGCTTCACAGGAGGACCTTTTCCATTAGCACCTCTGATAGACCATAAGGGTAATTCTTATTCTATTTCACAAAACCCCCCATTACAGTAAGGGGAAGTGAGGCAGGGGGATGTTTTAAGTGGTGTGGAAGATGTTAAACATTTTCACTAGGTCTGCCAGAAATTCACATCAAGAACACAAAGTTGCAAAAAAATGCACACCAAAGAATTGCTACAATCGAGTTTCCAGACCAACAAGTGTTGTTCTGCATGTGCCCAGCCATCAGGTATGAGCAGAGCCTGTACTGCCAAGGCTGCTTCTTGAATCAGACCCAGGTTCCTCTCTTATAGTACTGCTGTACAAACTGGGGAAGAAGAGCTACTGAGCCCTCTAGACATGATTACACCCATGTTACTGGAATTATAGAGGGTCAATATTGCAGAAAGAAAGAAACAAGAGAAACCTGGCTGCTCCCTGGTCTTAGCTGTGCCCAGCAGCAGAGATGGTCCCACCACAGCCATGTCTCCATGGTCTGGGCTTTTCTCTGGTGTGTGTTTCTTTCCTGGCTCTGTGGTCTGGGCATGACAGATGCACACAAGGGTTCAGCATCCTGAGCAATGCACACCTGCACAGTTCAACAGCAGCGGCTCCAAAGGGAGAGTGAGAAAGGTTATTGCTCAGTAATTAAAACTCAGTTCTCACCTGGCACACAGTTGGGATGTGGAGCAAGAGAGGCTGCAGCTAAGGTTTAGCCTCCTTGGGGTGCAGCTGTGAAGGGAGAGCACCCCATCACACCATGGCTTTCTGGACCCTGTGCTGGGGCTGCAGACCCAGGCACAGCCAGTGCCCATAGCCAGCCCTGCAGGAGAGGCCTGGAAATGGGAAACAGCTCCATGGGCAAGTTCTGCTCACATATGCACAGCATGGACGTAACCCAAGAGCAGCATAATCAACAGAGAAACAGCAAAACAGCCACCTCAGGGTTACTCAGAGAGAGAAGGAGAGCTGAGCCCACTTTGACCCTGCTTTGTGGGGAAAAGAAAATCCAATTTCATTCTCTCTGCAACCAACTACTCAACGGCTTCCTTCTGTTCCTTTGTTCTCTTGTTGTTCATTATGGACCTTGGTCTTTTTCTTGCTCTGACTATCTGGGTTTTCCTCTCAGTGTAACCAAGCACACAGCTATCCTGAAACCATTTTCTCCTCTTCCTGCAGAAGAGAAATATTAAAGCACAGGTTTTCCTCCCTCAGTTCAACTCACCTCTCTACCTTCCACAGATGCCATTTCCCCTACCCTTAAATTTCTTCTGCTGAAAAAGTCCCTCAAAATAACTAACCCTCCTGCCTTCCTTCTCTGCCTCCCACCTCCTGTTTTCCATCCCTGCTCCTCTCCTGTTTCTGGTTTCTTCCCTTTCATCTGGTTTCTCTCCACCAGCTGGTCTCTACATACACATAGCTCTCCCCTTCCTTCCCAGTCTCTCTTCACCCTATTTGCATTTTTTCACTTGTGCTAATTAGGCCCTCCGTAAACATCTTTTCTGCCTCCCTTCCCATGACTTCCTAGCGCCCCTGTCCTGGCATTTTTCCTTCTAGGGCTGCCTTTAATGCCCTCCTGGGATCAAGAGGCTGCTCAGTGCATCCAGGGGTCTGTGTGGGCTCTGGCAACCCCTATGAAAATACCCCTGCTCAGAAAGCTGCCCAATCTGCATCCCCACACCGCTGCCCTGCACAGCTCAGCACCAGTGAGGAGCCACTGTGATGATGATCACCCCAACCAGGGCTCACTCCCTTAATTAAGAAAAGGTCAGATCATCCCCAGCAGGTCAGGTCAATTCCAGCTCTGAGCACACCCATGCTGGATGCCCTCCTCCCCCAGAGTCCTGGCTCTGCATGAAAACTCCACTACAGTCCCAAACCACAACCAGCACAGTCCAGGAAGGGCTGTGCTTCTCTCCCTGCCAGGGGGGAACAGCCACATTGGGAGCATTTCATCTCAGAGCTGATGTTCATGAGACCTGCCCTCGAGGACATATGTTACAGCAGCAACATGACTTATAAACACAGCCTTGTTCTGCATCCTGGTGGCACATTCCCAAGTCTCCAAATAGCACAGGTCACTGACAAATTGTATGATTCAGATGCCAAACCCTTGGTATCTGGGATGGTTCTAGTTAAGAACTGGAGAAAGGAAGGCTTGTGGCTTCTGAGGAGCCCAGCCCATTGCTGGGAGAGGTCAGAGGGTTTTGGTCTATGTGTGTGCTTTTGTCAAAACTGGACTGGAACAAAGTTTCTTCTCCCAAAAATTACTTTGAACTGCTTTTCCCAGGGGTATTTTTCTCAGCACGGGATCCTCAGGCAAAGAGTTCTGCAGCTGTCAGAAAACAAAATGCCTGCAAAGAAAATCAGTCCAGCTCAGTGTATTTTGTTTCAACATCACTGTCACTCTTCCTCCTGATCATCGCTGTTTGCCAAAGCAACCAAAGCCCTACTACTGGACTAGACCATGTGCTGAACATGGGAAGATGAACTCTCTGGTACAAGGGGAATTGTCTAGCCAATTAGCTCCTGTTTGGAAATCATTTAGAACAAGAAAAGTAGATTTTTTTGAAAACATTGAGCCATCACTTATCTGGCAGTAGCAGTGTGGCTCATACACATAAATTCACCTGAGGACACAGGAAGGGAACACAAACACTGGGTTTCAGCCAGCACTGCTTGTGACACCTGGACATTGCCTCTTTCCCAGCTGCCCTAAAGGCTGTAGGGAAGAGAAGGTATCACTCTTCCAGGAAGTCACTGAGGAGCTGGGTGTTGAGACATGTAAACACACAGCCAACTCTACCCAAGCATCACCCAAAGCCCACAGAGAACAGCCCTGGCAGAAAGATTTGCCCCAGCCCATCACAGCCCCTCCTCAAACCACAAGGAGCCCACAGGGAGCCAGTGGGACCAAAATCCAGAGAAGGGCTCTGCTGAACACACATGGGAGTTGGCACAGGAACACTATTGTCCCTCCCCAGCCCTGCAGGGCCTTTCCAAGGACAACGAGCCACCGCAGCTGCATCTCTGCACTGCAGCTCTTCCCGCTTGGAGGAACACCCGTTTGGGATGTGTCTGACCCCACATGAACCTTCTCCCTCCTTCCCCTGCCAACTGCAAATGCGTCACTGAGGGATATTGCCAGAGCCAGCCCCGGTGAGAAGCCGGGCGCTTTTTATTGCAAAACGAATGAAAATGAGGCAGTCTGCCCACAAAACTGTATCAAAAAGTATTTTGACAGAGAGAAAGTTATTCCCATTTTTTGCATCTAACAGATTTTATTTTCTATTAAACCAAAATTTTCAGTTTATTTTTAATTTTCTTTCTCTCCCCCCCGCCTTGGATTTAGAAGCTGTGTTAGCAAATGCCACAATGCAGCAGCAGTGCCATAAGCTCCCAAACAGCCTCCTTGCTGACCTCACAGCACAGGCAGTGAATGAAGGACTCCTTTAAATGGCTTTCTGTTTTTCCCTTTGCCTCCTACTCTCTACTCCCCAGGCCACAGCTTCCCCTAGGACTGCTGAGCAAACACAATCCATTTCTTCTTCCACAAATACTGTACTTCTGATTCTGACAGGGATAGATCCTCCAGGCTTGAGCTGCACCTCTTCAGCTGCCTCTGGGTTCATAAAGGCTGAGAACCACACCAGCTCCTCCCCAGGTCAGGATCAGTGATCTATGCCTCATCAAAGCTTTGCCTGGGCTGGGTTACCCAGCACATTGGCAGTCCCCCGGGATCTACATCACTGCCCACCTAAAATATTGTTCCTTCACAGTATTTACCAGCTGCAGGGTGGAACAGGCCTTGTTCACTCCAGCCATGGCATCATCCTCACCAGGTGTGAGCACCAGCAAGTCCCCCCGCAGTCCAAAACTGTCTTGGTCAGGTACAAGCACAGGGGGCCTGGATTGCCCTGAGCACTGCAGCTGGCTGGGAGCTACGTGCCAGGGCCATGCCAGCTGTGGGAAGATGGGAAATTTCCAATGAACCATGAGGCTGAAGCAGCCCTGACAAACTCTATCTCATCGTGCATCAAGCCAGCCCATAGAGTTTACTTGTCAGAATGTTTTAAGCCCCCATGGATGTGCAGCAGGAGCTCCTGCTGTACCACTGCTCTGCAGCAAGGGGGTTGTGACAGCAATGATCCAGGCTCCAGGAGCAGCTATTCACTGCACTGAAAACCAAGCTCGTGGCTCTCCTCTCATCCAGCTCCTGGTGCTGGAGTCAGACAAATCTGTATCACGGCACAAGGCAAAAAGCAGCAGCATATTTTTTAACTGTGCTTGTTAATAAACAGTAGCAGCAACCCTGTCCAGCCAAAAAGGGAGAATTCTAAGGCAGTAACAGGCTCCAGATAGGATTAACAGCACATATTCTGGAGATGAGGTACGGGTGCCAGAAGATGCAGTAGAGACAAGACCAGCAGTGCTTTCCTGCTAACAGCAATGATTCATCCAGGAGAGTTAACGAAGTAAAGTTTTCCCAGACAAATAGAGCAAGGTTTGTTCCTGTAAGTCATTCTAAAACAGTTGGCTTTTAGTTTTCCATTGAGCATCAGCCATTTCCTTGTCCACTCTTTCCAGGAAAACCTTTAGAAAGGTTGAGGGGGAAGAAGGAGGGATGACAAGAGAAGGCTGTTCAAGAATGCCTGCAAGTTAATAAAAAGACATTGTAGAATGCTCTTCTATGACAAAATGGGAGCATCTGATTTTCTAAAGATCCCACACTACTTTCTTGCTTTATTGATTTTTAAGAGGTTTGGGTATATTCCCATTTGGCCATATTTCCAGGCAGCTGTAGTGTGAGTTTTACACACCCTCTCCCTGAGCCAGGCCTAAACCTCCCCCCAGCTCTGGCATGGAAATTGGTCTCAGGGAGATGCAGGCAAGGAACAGCTTCCCTTTCCATACCTATTTAGTGTTGGGTGAGGGGCTGGTAGCACTTTTAGATCTCCAAGGGCCAGAGCTGACCTGGGGCAGGTATCACCCAGAAGGGTTTAAAGGCTGGAAGCTCCAAAGCTCAGCTCAGCAATACAAGATTCAGGCATCATGAGACAACTTATCCCAGCCCTGGTGAAAAAAGGACAAACCCTGGCCACCTCACCCACCAGTCCTACAGTGGAAAGAAACATTTAAAAGTGTTTGTTTGCAGCACCCTAAATAGAAAATATATATATATTTGCCCCCACCATAGGCTTTGCTTTGTGAAGGGAGGGAAATGGGTTCTCAGGAGCTCCTTATAACTTTGTGAACTTCCACTACAAAAACAAAAGGAGGATACAAAAGCCCCATTCCCACCATCAGCAATAAAATGTTACACAACTATGAAGCTGAAGCTGAGATTATAAAGTAAAACTAAGTTGAAATTTAGTATTTTTGCCTTAGGTCAAGAAGTTGCATTTTCAGTGAAACCTTAATTACTTCTTCCAGCTGTAGGTCTTAAATAAGCCTGTCTGTCAAAAACTCACAGATTGGGTTGAAGTGGAAATTTCTGTGTAACCAAATTTGGAGCAGATGAAATTAAAGAAAAATAAACCACAGAAGCAAAAAAAAATATGACATAATGTACTGAGCTGGAATTAATTTTGCTTTCTTGACAGCCTTCTGGAAGGGGTCACCAAGTACCACATGCCCATGCCCAAGGTGTTGGGCAGGAGGAGAGGAGAGCCACAACAGTGTTAGTGCAGTGAAAACAGCTACCAAAAGTTGAAGAAAGCCTAGAATAACTAAAGTCAAATTTCATTAGGTTACTCCCCAGTACAGCTGCATTTTATCATCTCCCAAGGTCAGTTTTCATGTGAGGGAGTGTCAAAGTCAGCAATTCACATTCTTTATTGATACGCCACCTTGCAGCAGGTTCCATGTTAAATTTAACGGGTGAAATTTCCAGCAGGGCAGGCGACTGCTGTGGTGTTGCCACCCCCACAGGGAGCCCGTAGTGCTGGCTCTGTCTATTCCAGAAATCAGCTTAGGGCAGAGCCAGGGTCACCCTAGGCTCAAGAGCTTTTTGGCCACCAAGAGCCATGGTAGGGTCCCACAGCTCCTCCAGCATGGTTCACACTGCTCCACAGCCTTCCCTGGGGACAATGACCAGCCCAGCATGGGCAGCCTAAAGCAGGGTGGACAGAGCAGCAAGAATGCCAAGAGTCACTGTTGGAGCATTAATCTGCTGCCAAAGCACATCCCCCTGAACCTTCTAAGGAGACTTGGCCTTAAACCCCAAATCCACATTTAGAGTAGCTCTAGACTCCCTCAGGTCATCTTGTTGTTCTTTTTTTCCCCTAAGGAAAAGCAATGTGTCATTCAGCCACTGTAACAGTTGGGACAGCATCTGGCCCAGAGCAGAATGACCCTCTGCAGAGGAAGGGCCAGGGCAACAATCAGCTTGCAGCCAACAGTCCATAGCCAAAGGTGTGGGACTTCATAGTACTGCACACGGCTGCTTGCCAATGCTAGCCTGGCTATTGGCAAAGCCTGGAGCTTTTCTTCAGTGGAGGAACCCAGTGACCCACCCAGCTCTCTGCCCCACACTTAGTCTGGTCACTGGTCTGGAGCTTTCCCCTGCCTCCATTTCGGTCTGGGCCCACTCCTGCTTGTTCTGTTGTGCCTGGTCATGTGTAAGGAAACACAGATAATCCGATAACCACCACATTCAGAAAACAAAAACGAAAAAAGAAACTCGGGACTCCCAGGAGAAGCCACACTGCATCACACATTGTCTCAAAACAGAGTGATGTTACAACAGACCTTACCCAGACCAGGAAAGGAAACTGATCCCGTTATCTTCAATATTTGAGCAAAATACAATCTCCCGGACCCGATGAAAACAACAAAACAAGTTGTCTGTTCTCCCTGGGGTTTGCGGGGAGATGGGTGCAGGGAGAACAGACAACTTGTGATGGACAGCCTCTCCTCCCACCCCACTGGACTGCGCTCAAAGCACAGAACAATCACCCCGGCATCTCCTGGAGATGTGTCCAGAGCAGGCTCCTCTGCTCGCAGCAGGAACGTGCCGGGACGTGTCATCCATCCCCCACCCACGCCTTTGCTTCGCCACCTCAGCAGTGCTCGGGAGTCCCTGGGGCTCTACCCCGCTTTCAGGCGACGTTCCCGTCTCTGCAGTGGCACTGAACAGAGAGCTCAGACCGCGCCGCGGGCCCGCTGAGGGCTGAGCCCGGCTGAGGGCTGAGCCCGGCTGAGGGCTGAGCCCCGCTGAGGGCCGAGCCCCGCTGAGGGCTGAGGGCCGAACCCGGCTGAGGGCTGAGCCGAGCCCCGCTGAGGGCCGAGCCCGGCTGAGGGCTGAGCCGAGCCCCGCTGAGGGCTGAGCCCCGCTGAGGGCCGAGCCCGGCTGAGGGCTGAGCCCGGCTGAGGGCTGAGCCGAGCCCCGCTGAGGGCTGAGCCGGGTCCCGCTGAGGGCTGAGCCCCGCTGAGGGCTGAGCCGAGCCCCGCTGAGGGCTGAGCCCGGCTGAGGGCTGAGCCGAGCCCCGCTGAGGGCTGAGCCCCGCTGAGGGCCGAGCCCCGCTGAGGGCCGAGCCCCGCTGAGGGCTGAGCCGAGCCCGGCTGAGGGCTGAGCCGAGCCCCGCTGAGGGCCGGGCCCCGCTGAGGGCTGAGCCGAGCACCGCTGAGGGCTGAGCCGAGCCCCGCTGAGGGCTGAGCCCGGCTGAGGGCCGAGCCGAGCCCCGCTGAGGGCTGAGCCGAGCCCGGCTGAGGGCTGAGCCGAGCCCCGCTGAGGGCCGAGCCCCGCGGGGCCCAGGCCGGGCCGGGCCCCCCGCGCAGATCGCATCGCCCTCTAGCGGAGCCGGCGGCACAGAGCGCCTCCAGCGCGGCCGCGGGGTCTGGCGAAATTAACACCAAAAACACCAAAAACATCCAAATCCAGCAGATCGGCTCCCAGCCGTGCTCCTCCCTGGCATGCGGAGCCGCTCTCCGAACACAGCCGGACCCGGCAGCAGCGCCCGCGGGGGGAAGAAGCCCCGGCGCAGGGAGCCGCTGGCCGTGCAGCAAGAAGTACCAGAGCCAAGTGCTCGCTCCCCTGAGCAGCTCCCAGCCACCCCGCAGGACAAGGCCGGGACATTCCACAGAGCGATTGGTTCCTCTCCACGCTCGGGCCGGAGCCTGGGTTATCAAAGGTTGCTGCACTTGGGATGAAAAAGCAGCGTGAGATGTCCCTCCGCCCGGGAGAGAGGGAGGATTTTAAGTTGGCATTAACCAAACTCTAAAATGCAGGTGCTTTTTGAGAGGGAAACACTCAAATTATTTAGCCGGGGTGATGCGTTCAAAGTGATGGGAACAGAGCAATGGCTCCAAGCTGCTCCAGCCTCCCAGCCAGCCCGCTGCACCACTGAGGAGAGAGGGATCCATTATCCCCCTTAGAACAGGATTTCAGAGCATCTTGCAGGACCTGTGAACTATCAGGACAGCAGCTCATCCCTTCCAAAGGAGGGCAGCCCAGGTGGGAGGTGCTGGCCCTGGAATTGGCACAGAGGCCACGGTTCAGTCCTGGGACACAGGCACCCACAAAGCTTGGGGGAGGCTGGAGCAGCCCTTTTCCCCAGAGTGATTTCAGGGTGAGTCCTTACCAGCTCCTACAGGACAGAGCCACAAGAGAAGCTTCCCATGAAGACACAAAAAGCCAAGAGGCATTACAAACTGCTATGAAAGCTGCCCAGTTTCCCAAGGGGTTGGTTTTCCTTGGCAACCTGACTCCAAATCCAGTAAGGGAGGATCAGTGCAAGACCTGGCCTGCTCATTACATTAACTCCAAGGAACAAGCCAGACTCTTGACTGGGCTTGATATGAGAGGAGAAATTGAACTTTCAAGCCACTCCTCCACCTAAAAAGAGGTAAAGGTAAAAGAAACATGGCTATTTTTGGTTTACTGGTCAGCACAGACACTCCTGTGCCTCTGTTCCATAGAAGCATTCACCCACCTAAGGATGCCAACAGTCACACCAGGAGCTCGAGGCCACTCTGGGTCAGGGTATTCTCCAAGTTATCCTTGGAAAGATGGCCCAACCAGACTACTTTGGGCTTCTTGCAGCCCCTCCTCAAGTGCTAGCTAGCAACTTCTGTCTAAAGTTTCTGTTGCTCTGTGGTTTGCAGGGTTGGACAACTGCCATTGCATGACTGCACTGCCGAGTCATCCAGCTGGAGCGTTTGCTGAGGGGAAGCTCATCTAGGCTGGGATGCTGCAGGGACTGTGTAACTTTTGGACACTCACAACCCACTACCAATAGAGGCATCCTCCACACTCTTCCTGGGGTAATTCTGGGTACCACCAGCCACTAGGCAAGGGAAGGTTTGTGGATGGGAGCATAAGGATCCTCATGTCTCCTGGGAGTGTCACCTGGTTGGGATACAGGTCAGACTGCTGCACCCCAGCAGGGCATGAAGGAAGGGACTCATATACAGAGCAAAAGTCTTCTCCCTCTCTTGATCCACCTCAGCCAGGAAGGTTCATACTCTCCCATTAGCTGACAGCCCTCCATGAAGGAGTTTCACCAACATTCAATGAGAGTCAGGCACATAACTGCTTTTTGGTTTTGATTTCTCTGTCTGTATTCCTTGCACCCATGATTCAGGTATAAAAGCCATGCAGGTCCTGGTGCATTTTCTATTTGAGACCATGCAAGAAAGAAAAGGAAAAGGAGATCAGTGCACAAGAGGTGCTTTTCATCCAAGCCTGGGTCAGTGGGTAACAGCCAGTCCCTGCTGAGAGAGGAATCATGAAGGCAAAGAGCACTCAGGTTTCCCCTAAAAACTGGGAGCAGATGCTGTGCAAGACACTGGACTGAAGTGCACAGTGCCCTTTAGCTGGGCAGTGGGATGCAGCTGATCACTCACCTTTGGTGAGAATATATTCTTGGACTCTACAGGACATTTCATATGCTTCTCACACACAGGCCCATTAGTCAGATCTTTCTCTTCCCCACTCTTCCAGTTTTATTCCTATCCTTTACTCACACATCCACCCAGATCCTCCCCTCACCCAACAAACACCCACCTAAGCAATAGCTTGTTTCAATCACAAGATGGTCCCCACTTCTGGGCCAGCATTGCTCTTGCTGAGTGAGGGGGAAAGCAAAGAACCTTCTTCCCACTCAGGCAAGTCCACCCAGGGGAGGAACAGCACCAACCTCTCCCCAGCTGCACCCTTCCTCCTCCAGTCCTTTCTTTCCAATTCCTTCACTTAGGCCAAAGCTGCTGTGCTCTGCACGTTCCTCCATTACCCAGGGCTAAACACATTGAAAAATGACTGTACTTTACAACATATGCAAATAATAAAGAATAAATAATCCCTGATCTCCTCAGCCATTCTGATAGAGCCAAATGGGGACAGAACTTACCTTCAAAAGTCCTGAGATGCAGCATCTCAAGTGCAAGATTTTTAAGAGGCCTGAATAGACAGAGATGGAATTCAGCAGATTTATGTTTTTTGGGACATTTAATCTAAATTTGGAATCAGGCAGTTGCCTTCCTGTTAGCCCTTAGCTATCCACTTTCCCAGAAGTAGCTGCCTGTGTTTCCAAGACATTTGGCAACTTTTCTGCCTCTCACGTCATGACAACTTCCATTGGTTTCTGTAAAAGGGCTTTAAATAAAAACACTATAGAAAGATAGAGCATCCCCTTTGATATGAGTTTCAGAGTATAAAATTATTTACTCACCTCACAGACTGAGAAGAACAGTGGTTTTAGTTGTAAGTGCACTTTCAGTGAAAAAAATGTACATTTGATAAAAAATGTCAAACATTTTTTTTCATTATGGCTGATGACAAATTCCATATGCATTCAACTGGTGCCAGATTAGATCTTCCAAACCTCTGACAGAACCTTATTTCATCTGATCATTAGTTACAAAATTAGTTCTTTGGGAATACCATCTCCTTGGAGAATCAGACAAGTTGAGAAAATCTCCCTCTGGGGAATCACTGGTTTAATATTCAGATTCAATTCTCTTCTAAATTTCTGTTGTGCGTCTCTAATATATTGAATAGAGAGTTGAAGACATTTAGTAGACTATATCATCAATTTGAAATTCATGTTTTGTCTGGGAATGTGAAGGCTGAGCTGCTAGAAGTAGAAACATATTTGCCCCCAACTTGCTCTGAGCCAGTTCCCCCTTTCTGCAGCACTTTGCACACAGCACTGTTACATGTTAAGCTAATTTGGCTATGCACAGGTGCTTTGCAGCACTGCTCCCCATGTGAACCCAGCTGCTCAGGTGCCAAGGTCTGTGCTCCCAAGTCCCACTTTAGCAGTGCCCTCAGATACATCCTGTTTCCCAGCCAGGGTGAAGCAATTCAGTGGTGGCCATCCAGCTCAAAGGGCAGAAACCCACGTCAGAGAAGTCCCTGATGCAAACTGCACCAGGAGTGAAGAGTGGTAGGAACAGGAAATAATGTCTATTTACACTTAAAAGCAGGCTGGACATGACAGTGAAGTGTAGAACACACAGCTTCTGGAGGAAGGGAAGCCTCACCCACTGGTACCAGGGCACTCACTGGTGCCTCTGCAGAGGAAGGATTCCAGTCCCTGGGGCTCTTAATCAGGCATTTAATATAATTGATCTTATTACACTAAGCATATTACTGTTAAGCTTTCAGCTGTTAATGTTCAGTTGCTGTTGGAAGGGTCAGACCCAGCCACAAATCAGCCTAAAAGCGACACATCTGAAGCAGCAAGATGATACTTCAGAGTAATAATTACTTTGTCCAGGGAGTCTCTGAATCAGCACAGCAACAACTCCTAAAAGCAGTGACTAGTCATTGTGAGAGACCTCTGGGACACGTCCCCCAAGGGCATCTGTCTGCAAATGTGCCTTCCTCACACTGCCAGCTGCCCACCCTGGGCTCTCCTGCTCCTTAAGCCTCAGTTCTGAATAACTTGGACAGGTCTGTTCTCCTATATCAGAGAACATCCCACACTGAACTTGCTAGCATCAGGTTCACAGGGCTCTCCAATCCCTATGCATTGCACAGCTTTGCAATTCTCCAGCCTCCAAAACACACACAAGCCTCACTGGCCTCCAGCCCAGCTCTTGCATCCTCCAGGGAGGCCACAGCCCACCTTCATCTTCCAAGGCAGAGGAAGGTTCCCTGCAGGCACCACTTTCCCCCCAGCAGAAAGCTTAACAAAACAAGCTTCCCTCCAGCCCAAATCCCAGGACTGCTGCTGAACATACCAGCAAAGACTGATACCCAAAACCAGCATCTCCTCTTTGAGATTCCCAATGCAAACCTTCCAGCTTCTAAGTGCCCTCTATGTCCAGCATGAGTGGCTAACAGCAACGACCTGAAAGGCAGTCCTTAGGAGCTGTAGGTTGTTGGGGATTTGTCTAAATGAAAGCTTTAACCACCCACCTGGTAAGGAGCTCATCAGCCACGGGGGCTTTTGTGGGTCTTTGGGCAGCCATGGTGAACAAGGGGCCAGGGGAAAGTGAGCTGCTCTGGGCCTGAGTCTCTCCACCCAGCATCATGTGGAACCAGGCAGAAACCATGCTGGGTTGCATTCACACCACCTACTTTTCTTTGTGTCACAGGGTTTTTTTCAAGAAGTTTTAATATTGGTCAGCTCCTTACATACTATTTGCTTAAAAGGGACCTTATCTTGAATACCCTTTCTTGACATTATCAGCTGCAGTTCCACAAATTAGAGAGTCTCAGATTATCTAATGTAAAAATCACCAATGATCTCAAAAAATATGTATTTGAGTGTCTTCCAATTTCTTCATTTTCCTCAGCCTTTCTAGGGCAAAATTATAACCTTGAAGTTGAGAGATGGGATAGAATTTAAGATTAAAAGGGACAAACATTAGCTTTCAAATACCAGGAATGAGGACCCAGGGCTCTAAAAGGATTCTTGAATATTTGGAAACAGAAGAGTATTATGAGATCCATCTGTGCTAAAATTATTCATCTCATTGTTTTTACACATGAGGTGAAAATCTATATTTGCAAAGTACTGCATGTGATTTAAACACCCAAGGGAAACTGAAAGAGAAAAATTCAACCCTGAAGATTTGGTCTATTGAAAGTAAATAACTGAAAACTGGGTGTTTGCTGATTCATTCAGTTTATGACCAACTCTGTCATTGTCACTTACTTGATTTCCTTCTCTGTCATATATCTCTGTTTCACAATGGACAGAGATGACTGCATAGAAGAGTCCTTGGAAGCTGTAATCAGTTATCAGCATATATCTGTGACTGAAGGTTGTGGAAAATTCAAAGACTTCAAGCAAGAGTTCAGCGCAAAACACAGCTGACTTGAGCTGCTGGTAGGCAGGAAAAAAGCATTTAAATAGAGATCTGTGTCACAGAGGAAAAAAAAAAACCAGATTGGATTTCACAACTCCGCCCGCAGGATGCCTCTGTCAGACCAGTCCTAAGGAACATGCTGGAAAGTCCTCGTTGCTACCAAGCCTATCCCAAACTCTGCTGGTGGAAACCAGGGGCAAAGAATGGCAAAGCCCATAGCAAATGATTCACAAAATTCCTCCCAATGCTCTCATGCCTTTCTCCCACCATGGGAAGAAGGTGCTCCTGGACTGAGGCAGACAAGGGAGGCTGTAGCCCCTGAGCCTGCTGCCCTCCCCCAGGAACTCCCTCCAACCCCACTGCAGTGGCAGAGGAGGCTGTGCATGGACTGCCCACCATGGGAGCTCTCCTGGCCAGCCTTTCCCAGGCCATCTGGGCCACTAACATGAACAAAAGCAGTTTAAGGCAATGAAGAATGAGTCATGCATCCTGGGACAGCCTTTGGGGACTAAACACTAGGACACACCATCTCCCAGTGTTTCCATGTGCCAGCAGCCTCCAGACCAGTGCCACTCAGTTCAGCACTGTGCACATTGTGCCCTGCAACTTGCACTGGTTCTTTAATGGAGATTCCTGTCCCTTAGAAGCAGAGCCCAGCCATGCAGTAATCTCACTGGTAGCTTGTTTCATACAGCCTCGGTAGTGCTGGGGAAAACTGGTGCTGGAACAGGAAGCCTGATGTTGGATAGCCCAAGGGCTTGCAGCCTGGGTTTGAGGCACAGCCTCTGGTTTCTGAGATGCTCTCTGAAACATTATCCACAGCTCATTAATATGACCTGCTCTGAGCAGCCTGCAGAGCACAAAGATATTCTATTGGAAAGTCCTTGGCTACTCAAAACAAATAAAGAAATAAAATGGGATTAAATAAAACAGCTCCAATAAAGGCAGCATTCTGCTGTATTATCCCATTTGGAAAGGTTAAACTAAATCTAGTGGTGAGAAAAATCTTGATTTCACTCCTGATTTAGCATTTTCAAGGCTAACAAGGGATTACATTACACAAACAGGTTGCTAACAAATTAGTTGACTTCAGGCCCTCCCCAGCTTAATAAGCAGTTGGATCACTATGGCCACATTTTGCTCTATACTGCAGTAGATTTTTGAGTGACTCCCTGTGAGCAGCAAGAAAGCAAAATATCACCCTCCTATTTCTGCATTTTTAGGGCCAAAACTGCCATTCTGTCCCCTTCTGTGCCCAGGCACAGAGATCTAGACAAGGACAGTTCACCACCATTGGTAAAGATCATCTCCACACAGGGAAGACATGACCTTCACTTTCCAGTTTCCTTCTCTGCTTTCTTTTTTTCTTTTTATTTTTCTTCTCACCATTCCTTTCTCTAGAAAGTCCCCCCAGCAACAAGACCAAATTAATACTTGTGAGTGTCTCACCAGACTGCAAATGCCTCTGCTCTTTATCCTAAAATAATTCTCATGTGAGTGACTAGAATTGCAAATTGTTTTACCTTAGCCAAATGTGGGGACTTAAAATTATTAGGACTTTTAGAAGAGGCCAGAGGGTGCCCAGAAATGGCATTTCCACCTGGAGTGAAGCATGACCTCTGCAGGGCATAGCTGTGTCTTCTGTCACTCTTGAGGGTGGGCGTCCTGCCTGGAGCAGGGGGCACAGTGTCAAAGCTCTGAATGAGTCTTTATCAATGCAGGTGGCTTTCTTTGATCCCAGGAAGAGTTGCATTTGTATCAGATAATGGCTCAGGGTAGTATTTGAAGCTGGCAGGTCCATTTAGGCAGCAGCTCACCCGGGGTGATTTTCATGTTGCCAGAGGATGGAGAGGCAGTGCTGGGCAAAGGGACATAGTCTCACCAGCTGTGGATGGCTCAGGGTGGCTCTTATCTCAGCAGATTGAATTTGTCATCACCTGGAAATATCTTCTTGATAGACATTTCACTGTACTTGGTCTTAAACACACCTGTGCACGTGCTCTTGTCAGTGGGGTCACTGATGTCCCTCCTGCACTGCCACTAGGCTGAACACTTCAATTTAGTCACTCAATAGTGAAAAGATGTGACAAAGTGACCTTTTGGAAAGGTGGAAATGCTGATCTCTGATCTGGGGAGAGCCCTGCCAACATACCCATGTATCCCAAAACCAGCAGTTCAGCTAGTCCAGAGCCCAGACTTTTGGGTTCAGAGAGGGAACCATGTGACAACCCCAGAATGCAAATAACCCAAGAAACTGTCAGCAGCCAGATCAAACCTAACATTTGCATTGAGCATCTCAGCAGTACAGTGTGACAAAATCTCCACTCCAAAATTACTGAATCTGGAGGAAGTTTAAATCCAGTAACAAAACACTTATACTTGAATCAGCCAGTATTTAGAGTGTGTGCTCATGGGTGGGAGTTTATGTGTTTGCATCTCATGCACACACATTTGTATGCACTCATTAGCTACTGCAATTTCTAAAAAAAGTTAAAATCTAATATCACAAGAAGTAAGGATCGCTCATATTAGTTGCATTTTTCATAGGCAAAGTCACAGCTGAGGCTGGCACCATGGTTTACTTTTGCTCAGCTCTTTTCCCACGGACAGCATTTTGGGTCAAAAACAAGAGAAGCTGCAGAGAGCCAACCCATGCCAGGGGCAAATTCCAGGCCTGGCCTAAACGAGTGCAATTCACATTCAAATCAGCTGAAGTTATGCTAGCCTGCTCCAGGACTGACCCAGCTCCTGCAGCTTTCCTCCTCAGATTGTTCCCAGCCTGTCACTGTGATGAGCACACGCTCCCAGGATTTTGGCACAGGAGTGAGGTGAGGACGGCTCTGGACATGCTGATCAATCACAGAGCCTTACATTGGACAGATCTGAAATCAGTCTCCAATTTACCAACTTCCAGGCATGTGACAATCAGGAGCATTTGGGGATACATATTTATGCTTCCAGAAGTGAAAACACAGGGAGCTATTAATAGATGAATCTAAAAGCATCCCTGGGACCGTGTGAGGTGTCATCATCTGGCAGCACTTCACTGTACCCACTGCTGGGAATGTAATCATGTGGGTTGTCATCGTGCACCTATCTGTGGCAGCAGCACAGGCTCAGCCCCACTCTGAGGCCAGCTCAGTCTCCACCAAAGGGGCAGCAACGTTTTAAGTCCCTTCCAAAGCACTTAGAGAGGGAGTTGGTGCTGGAGCCCAGGCACAGAAAGGACAGGGATGTATTTTCTTCTTACCAGCTCAGCTGTTTCCACCTTTCCTTAAGAGACAGGATCCCATTTCCTGTCTCCCCAGGCAGATTGAGGAAAGCCTGGAGTCATCCTCTGGTTTCATGACAAAGGTACACTTGGGAGCAGGAGGGCATCTGCGAAGGCTGCTCCTCAGCTGGGGGCAAAACTGAAGGAGGATGCAGAACTTAACCTTCTCTTATTTTCTTGGAATAGGACCTGGCTAGGGTTGGAAAATATCTGGGCAAGCCTCGCCTTGATGCCCAGACCTTGTCAGCTGTGACTCAGCAGACTGGGGAGCACTTCTCATCCTCTGCATCCAGGCCCAGGGGATCAGGTAGGATTTGGCTGCACAGGCCAGGTGTTCAATGCACTGCACATCAATACCCAGCATGAACAGAAACACAACGTGTGTGTCCATTGGTTTTCATGTCTACTCCTCTGTTTCTCCTGCCATGTGTTCCCCTGGAACTGCAGGCACTTTAGACTGTTTCCAGCTCTGAGATAGCTCTTATGCAAATAGGCAAAGGCAGTATAAGGAGATGCTATCCTTTCTCAGTAACCTCTCTCATATCTGTGCTGATGCCCTATAGAGGTGGAGGTGATGGCATAAAGCAGGATGAGTACCCACTGCTAAAAAGTGACAGCAGGAGAGGAAGGTGGCCTGACCAGCTGATTCCTGGTTAAGTCCTCAGTTCGTGGGTATGACAGGCTGCTAAGCTCCTAGGAGAAAATATTCTTATTACTTACAGCCAAAAACATTGAAATAAATGAGTGATTTTACTTCTTTTTTAACTTGTAATTTTTCTGGGAATTTTTTTCAAATATATTAAAACAGAGGTATTTCACACCTAATCTGTTCTTGTCCTTTAGTGCAGTCATCTGGCACCACCTTCAATTTCTAGAAGGTCATTCTACTATAAGGCTGTTTCGAATAGCTTAAAATCAGTTACAGATTTATAAACAATTACCTATTTATGTAAGATGAGAGATTTTCCTTAATATGTAATTAATGATACACTCAGAATATGAACTAGCTATGGTTTGGAATTTTGTTCATTTTTATGGTGTTTCTACCCATTTATTTTATGGGCTCTGGGGAGTGGAGGCTAAAATTGAGAGCGTGTAAGAGGTTATAAAAGAAAAGAACAGACATATTTTTCATGGCAGATTGAATAGCCAGGTTGAAGAAAAGAGAAAAAAAAACAGCAATGCCTGTTATTCACATCTTAGGCTTTTTCCCAGTGCTGGACTCAGACATGGGGACCTGTATTTTTTCTCATGGGTTTTTTTCCACTGTACCTGAACAATGCAGCCCAGTGCTCACCAAGGTGAGAACATCTCCATGTCTGCAGCCCGAGGAGGGAGGGGCTGTCGTTGTCCCCTCCTTAGGGACTGGGCCAGGCAAATGAGAGGCTGCAAACAGCCAGAAGCCCAAGCAGAAAGCCTCAAGGGCCCAGTCATGGGGGCGCATGGCACTGTGCCTCTCTGTGTGTTTAAAGGATCACTCCTACCAGCATCTGTCAAAGCTGCAGGCACCCGGCACTTCACTTCCGTAAATCAGATTTTCAGGTCTTCAGCAGGCATTCAGAGAAAAAGAAAACACATCTATGGGCCACCTGCAGTCAAACATCATGGAGGTCCAGACATAGATTTGCACAAACCAGTTCCTTGTGATGGATGGTCTGAGTACCCAGCAAGCCAAAAGCTCAAACTCCTTCTGTGTTGTTGATTGCATATCTCACATGCACCATTTCCAGCCCCTGTTTTTACAGAAAGTGGCTTGAAAGGAGAGGAAACAGCTGGTGAATAATTCATTGTGTACCCTCCCAGTTGTATTGCAGCCTCTCCTCAACAGGCAGGGTTATCTGTACCACCATGAGCCATTCCCCCAACGCTTCTGGAAACAAAGGCTCCCTTTCTGCAGCTGTTTATCCAAAGGACACCGAGAGAACTGCAGGAGGAGTTGGGGAAACAGCAGGAGTATGAGATCCCACCCAGTGTAATCCCTTCTCAGGGAGCAGAGGTATCTCTGGACAAGGAGGGCTTGGAACTCACAGTCACATTCCAGGTTTATCTGCCAGCTCTGTTCCCCTCACCACTAAGTTTTTTCCCAACTTATAATGGACCCAAATCCTTCTGGACTTGGTAACAAACCAGAAGTTGTGAAGATTAAAGAAATATGAAAATTAAAGAAACAAGCAATAGAACATGAGAAAACAGCTTCAGGTTGTGCCAGGAGGTTTGGATTGGATATAAGGAAAAACTTCTTCACTGAAATGGGGATCAAGATGCCAGGAACAGGCAGTTGTTCAGGTGCTGCACAGAACAGGCTGCCCAGGGAAGTGATGGGATCACTGTCCCTGGAGGTATTTAAAAGATGTGCAGATGTGGCACTTGGGACATGGTTTAGTGCTGAGTTAACACTCTGGAACTGGGTGGCACAGAGCAGCCCTGGGGAATGTGGCAAAAACTGCACTGGCTCCAGGGAATGTTTATTGGGGAAAGTGGTCATTCCCTAGTACAGGGCTGCCAAGCAGGATAACCACATTGCTCATCTTGTGCTGAGGACCCCAGTCATCATCTCACTTCCAGCTCATGCTGAACTGGTGGAAAGTTGCTATTTCACCTCCCAGCCCATAACTCACACATCTATTAGTCACTGACAACCGATTATATTTTTTTGCCATCACATGCAGTGCTGTAGATGTTACCAGAGTCTGGCTTGGGGAATATTTCTCCAATATGTCTTTAGATGTAATTAACAAAAAAGACTCTAATCAGCTAGTTGCCCCAATTGGCCTGCAGCATGGAGAGAAACCAGGGAGAGGTTTGCAAGAAACCCATCTCCAGGCCCCTGTCCCCGGCCATCGCTGCCCTCTGTGAACTGCACAGATGCAGTGGGAGGAGAATGTTGGTTGAAATCCTGACAGACTTTATGCTAATTCACCAAAGAGCATTTTAGACCATACACGGACACTTAATCGAGTGGGAAAGACAGCAGTGAACACGACATTTAATTATGGGAAAGAAAAACGAAGTCTTTTACCCTGCATTTGGCGTTCTCCCAACACACAGAGTTAATTGTTAGGAGGGTATATTAGAAGGCAATGAAGGAGAAGATTGAAAACCCTGATTATACCGAGGTCCTGAAAATGCTGAATTTATTGAATTTCACATGAGAAAACACAGTCTGTGCTACACTGAGGGCTGTGCCAGCAGCCAGCTAAGAGCTCAGGGGGTCTGTATGTGCATGTAAGAGGGGAACAAAGCACCCCAACTGCTTTATGAGTCTCTGCCAACTGCTGGCCAAGCCTCACTGCATCCCTAAAATGGGGCAGGTCAATATATACTCATGTGGATACTCTTGCTGTAGGTGATGCACAAGGCCAGCACATTTTTCAGGAGTTCAGTTTTCCTTTAGAAAAGGATCTAATCAGGTAAAGTTGGAAAGTGGATTTCATCTGTGGCCTCTGTGTAGTACATTTAGTTGCATTTGCCTAAATTTGGCTAGAGCCTGAAGCAACAGCAAGCCCAAGTGCTTTGGCAAGCACTGGCACAGACGCCCATGAGACAACAAGAGTGGTAGGGCTGGATCATGTGAAGGTCCACCAGTCCTGGGTGCACCCAGAAGAGGGGGTATTACCAGAAAAGAGGATAACCAAAATTCTCCCCCCAAAAACCCCACTGCCTCCAACAGTTTAATTCTTAGCCCTGTCCTTGGACTGTATTGTTGCCTTAGTGTCCCTCAGCACATTTCACTATGAATCTTTTCAGTTGTCCCTTGAACCACATAAAGTTTTAGCCCATTTTTTCTTCATGCCTCAACATGGGTGAGGAGCAAAATTTTGACCCGTGGATGTAGTCATTATATCATGACCCATGGCCCAACACATCTCCTTGGGAAACTGCAGATTGGGTCCCACAAAGGAAAAGTAGTGCCAATAATTGCCAACTCTGTCATGACATTAGCAATTCCGTCTGCTTTTGCTGAAGTAAGTAGAATTTTCTCTGGATTTTAGAATTTTAGCAGCACAAGATGCTTTCCCCCCCGTCCCCCGTCCCCCCACCCCCTTTTTTTTTTTTTCTTTTTTTTTTTTCTTTTTTTTTTTAAACAGGAAAAGTCCTCCTGGATAAATGAGCTCCAGCTGATGAGGCACCTGCAGTAGCTGTCACTGTGCTGCAGGGGGGAACCTTTGGCTGCTGATGCACTCGCGGCTGCTGCAGGTTGGAACAGGCGCCGCGAGTCAACTTTGTCCGAAATGCTCGTAGGAAGAGCCCTGGTGATTTGTATCGTGGTCCCGATTTTATTACAGCTTCTGGAGCTTTTCCCTAGCTTTGAACAGTTCAGGAAAAAGCGTCCTAAAAAATAAAATAAAATAAAATAAAATAAAATAAAATAAAATAAAATAAAATAAAATAAAATAAAATAAAATAAAATAAAATAAAATAAAATAAAATAAAATAAAATAAAAATGGAGATCTCAGGGAAAACTGAGCCAAGAAAAGCAAATTGACAGCAACTCCATCCTCAGCAGCCAAACGCACTTCGGTTTGGCTTGGATTTCTCAGGTGCCTGACCGAGCTTGTGCTAAGCTGGAGCACAAGCCAGCCGTGTTTACCAGGCTGTGGCAGGCAAGAAGGAGCACTGTGCCTGTGCCAGCCCAAAGCCTGTGGACAGAGTACGAACAGTGGGATCTGGGGCTCTGGCTCAGCCCTGCAGGCTGGCAGCATCCACCCCTCGTGACAGAGCTTTAGGTAAATAATTATGTTTGGATTTTTTTGTTTTAATGAGACAAGTATAAGTCTCTCAACTAAAATGTCCACTATGCTGTTTAAAATTTGGTTTAAACACTTCCCACTGCTTTTTGATTATTTATCCCTCTCTCTGAGATTTTTTTTGAAACTCAATTTTCCACTTTAGATAAACATTTTCCTATAAGGACCTCTGTGAGGAAGGGACTGGCTGATCATTTGCAAAGTGTTGATCCCTGGGGCCATTTCCAGCAGTGCTGAGTAATACTCCAGGAAACTTGGCAATAATTCATCTCCAAGCTGTGCATGTCCTCAGTCACACTGGATTTTCAAGAACCATGTCAGTGTGGAACCGCACGCCAGGCGCACGGTGCCCTGCCTGGGCCAGCAGGAGGAATGTATGAGCACACACCTATGGGCAGGTCACAAGTGGAAATGAAGGTTAGAAAAGTGCAAAAGCCAGGCACCAGTTAAACATGGGTGAGCAGATTCCTCTTTTTTTCAAGGATTGAGGGGAATTTGACTTTAGCTTGCAGCAATAACCACACCTCAGATCTCCATTGCGCTGCCAATGCAAGCATCCTCAGAGGAACCCAGGAAGACCTCTACATATAAGGAAGAAGGAGATGTCTCAAGACAGATTAAAACAAATCTCAGAACAAAGACACCTCAAGTACAACACTTTAAATGGAAGTCAACTTGATGAGTGAAAGACTGGTGTGCTCCAGAAGCACGTTTTCCCGTTCCCTATGTTTAGGTTCAGCGGTGGCTGAGCTGCTGTGCAGTGAAACTCACTGGTGAATGAACCACTTTAAAAGCAACAGAACTTTGTTTTCTTGGTGACTCAGTTTCTCTGGTGTCTCCAAAATGTTTGTTTCTAAGTGGGAAATGACTAGCTGACCTGTGCAGAAATGAAAGCAGTTGAGGTTCCAGCTTTGGGAAGCTGCCCATGGTGTCAGGCAGATGGAGCTGGGGAAGCCCCATGACAGCAGGGGCTGAAGGCAGCAGAGGGAATGCAGCTGCATTCTCACCACTGCAGGTGACTCAAAGAGTTCAGTTTCTGATATCTGCTTCAGCCCCCTGGAGCCCTGAGAGAAAACCTGAATGTCACATCCCACTGCTCTGACTTTGCCTCACCTCTCCCCCCACCACCATCCTCACACTTCTGCTATAAAAATCCTGCCCTCAAACACACTTAAGTCTCTCAGGGCACAAACCAAGCATCAGAGAACCAGTCCCTTCTTCCCCAGACAACAAAATGCTGGAAGTGGCAGCACCGAGGAGGCTCCCCTTGCCTTTACATCTCCATGTGCTGTCAGCTCTGAAACCTAATGATTGTGCTAACACAGCAGATACATTTGGCTCGCTTCCAGGGGCCATTGCAGCAGGCTGCCAACTGCAGTGAGCTTGTGCCACCTTCCCATACTCCTTCCACAAAGCCCCAGCCCCTCAGAGGGAGCATCCAGCTTACTGCAAATGCTTGCCATGGCACAGCCATTGCTGCATGCCATAGACTGAAAGGTCACCTCTGTCACTGGATAAACTACAACCCACACAACACAACATTGTCTCATTCACCAAGAACAGCCCAGACACTGGGAACAACAGATCAGCACCCTCTGGAAGACCATGGGTGCCAGCAGTAACTTATGCAAAGCTGCTTTTATTCTATACAAGCAAGCAAAGACCTTGAACTTTTATCAAACACTTATCACCAAGACAACCAAGAAAGGTGCTTGAACCCTGGCCAATATGTTTTTCTTTCTGCTTCACAGAATACATGAATTGCAAGAGCAGGCTGTCTCTAGGAGCATTTGTGCCTCAGAGACAGCAGGCAGGTTTCCAGGGTAAACTCAAATGAACTCTTATTTTCTTGTGGGCTTAACCAAAACACAAGTCTAAGGGATCTCAAATGCTGACATCATTTAGAAAACCCAACCCCACAGTATTACCTCTGCCAAGCACAGACTCCAAGGCTTTATCATACTGGTATATTATCCCAGACTCACTTTCTTCAGTGGTTTAAGCTGAAACACCTGAAACCAGGACACAGGCACTTCTTATTCTGCCATCTCCAGTTTGGGGGCAGGAGAGCGGGGCTAGAGGCTGACAGCAACAAAGCAGAAATGTGAAGAGGCGACCCTGAGTAATTCTGTCTATATCCTACAAAGCTCCTCAGCATGACTGAAATTCCCATAGGCACTGTTGGGTGCTTCAGCAGGTGATGCTGTACCCAGCTCTGAGTGAGCTGCTGAACAGCAGCACTCCCAAGAGCCCAGAACAGCCCCATTGGTGACAGACTGTGTTGGCAAACCTGGGGTACACAGATGGGACGTGTGGCCAGGATGGACTCTGTCTACAGAGCTGCAAAAAAGTCTGAAGGAGCCCAAGACCTTTGTCCAAGTCTGCTTCACACCTTTCTGCAGTGAAAAACCCTGCATGTGCTCCAAACTCTCTGTTCACCCCAACAGTGGCTGCTCCACTGTGGGCAGCCCTGCAATGGTGAGCCCAATCAGCCTGTCCTGGTCCCAATATCCAAGCAGGGCTATAGGAGAGATCCAGGGAGCAGAGCCAGAGGGGAGGAGACCACTGGGACCCCTGCACGTGGTGGCAGGGAGCAAGCTGAGTTCAGTTGTTTCTCAGCTTCACTATTTACACGTTTTTGTCACGTATCTCATCTCCCAGTTACTTTACATCATCTTTTTAGACCTTTTTTTAGTTCTGTTTTCTGCAGTGGAGGCATCATAAAATTCTTGCAACACTTTGGAAACATCAGTCCTCTCATTTCCCTAAATTACATGTGGAGGAGTAGAGGAAAATCCTGGCAAGGGAAGCTTGAACCATAATGCCCCAGCCAATTAATAAGCCATGAGTAGACATACTAATGGACAAATCTGATCAGGCAGTTACAACAATTTTTTATGCAAAAGCAGTGCTTTCAAATGGATGAAATTACACTAGTGCTGAATCCGTCAGGTAAAAGGCATTGCTACCCTGATTTTAAGCACCTTTATATTCACAAAATTATCTATCACCTCTACATAGGGGATAGCTATTGACTTAGAAAAAGCAAATGGAAAGATCCTACTATGAACTCACTACAGTTTAACCTCCTGATTGTACTTGGATTTGAAAATTTAATTAGAAAGTAATTACAGAGAAACTGGAAATATTGCAGAGGCCTCATCACCAGGCCTGGGAGGTTTTCTTGGCAGCAGAGCAGCTGCATGCAGCATTAGAAGATTTCTGACCACTTTTTTATAAAGCAAAAGAGAGACTCTTTCTAAACACCACTCTGCAGCAAAAAGGCTTTTGACTGATAATCCAATCTTTTTTCAGAAAAGCAGGACGAATTTCCCGTTGGGTTGCTGGCGGCAGAGCTGCGGAGGCTGCAGTCGCCGTTGGAGTTAACTGCTGCACCGCAGCCGCTTCCCACTGAAGGAAGCTCACGACAGAGCTGCCCTCTTTCTTCATCCCTGTTTGTTATTTCAACAGACCCAGCAGCAGCCAAGAGCAGAGAGAATGACAAATGGCAATAAAAATAAGTCCTCTAAGACACGCAAAGCATTGGCCAGTTCTTTTTTTAATCTTTATTCTTGGCCACATACCTATTGTGTTTTAGAGCTGAAATAGCAGAGGGGTTTCTTATACCAAAGCCAGATCAAATATAACTTTCAGGTGAGCATTATACTGTGTGTACCAGCCTCTAAACAAAAGTGAGTGGGCTGCTTTGCTTTATTTTAGACAGGAGTTTGTCCTGTGATGAGCTACAAGGTCAGAACAGTTCCATGTTGAACAGCAGGGTCTCAACAGCCACACATGCCACCAAAATAAATGTAAACTAATCAGAGGTGAACTCAAATAATTTAGGCCCAATGGTTGGATAGGTAATTTCTGAGTCACAGAGCCCTACTCACATACCAGCTACAAATGCCTTGGGGAAAAAAAAAATAGGGTTAGGATAATGCTCCCCATGGCAAGCCCAGCATCTACATGGTGAAGCTGCTGCAGAAAGAGGATATCTCTGCTTTGCTCCAAGGAGGCTCCATCCCAGCAAACCTCATCTAGAAAAGGGAATCTACACAGTCCTGACAAGTACAGCCTGCTCCAGAAACAGGAGCTTGTGAACATACTGCTAACACTATGTACCTACACATCCCTCAGCTTTATGCAAAGCCATTTTGGCATTCCCAGCAGCATTGCTTGGAATTAGGGTGCTGCTGCATCAGCAGTCCTGGGCGCTACAGCCTGAACCACAGGTTTCATTCAGGCCAATTATAGCACATTATAAACAGAGGATCCTGCTTGTTTTGGAACTGGCAACATAGTGAGCAAGAGGTTTTGCTTCCACAAATAGCCCGGGAGCTGGTGAGGACAGGCTCACATCCACCAGCCTGAAAAGTGCAAGGTTTAAAATGACACCAACAGGGAACAAGGAGGTGTCCCCAGCCTGGCCAGAAACTGGAGTGAATAAGTCTGGGTACCAATTCTCTATGGTGCCAGGCTCCGCCTTACCAAAACCTTTATCCTAGTTATCTACAGGAAAACTGAGCTTTCATCCTGAACCTTCCTTGAATGTTTAAGTAGCAAAATTTAATGTACTTTTATAGACAAACAGATGATTTTGTAAGGATTTTAAGGCATGTTCATGATATACAATACAAAAGGCAGGCAATTCATTGGTTCTTAGGGAGCCAGGACAACAAATTCACATTGAATTCAATCAGGCGTCTGTTCAGAGCAATTCCCAGTGGGGAAGCCATCCTATTCTCTAATTATAAAACATTGCATCATTTTTCTAACTTTTGAATATTATTGATTTTTTTTCTAGGTGGGGAGAGAAATGCCAAGTGTGATGTCAGCAGGCAGCAATACCTGGCACAATAGCTCTTTCCCAAATCAGAGCACTGAATGCCAACTGAAGCATGGCTGGATATTGCATGATAAGAGACAAGCTATGCTGTGCATATTTGGGGCAATGGACACAAGGACATGACCCCTTGTGCCCTTGGGGGTTGTTCTGCCAAGGCCAGGTTGCTATATCATTATGATAAGGGTAATCCTGTTAGGCAAACACATTAAACAAATAGTTACTCCTGATTGCAGACCTTGTCTAGGCAGATCTAAGCCTGGGTTAAAATGGTGCTGAGTGTGCAATCCTCTGGCACAGCACACCAGAGTTTGAGAGAGGGATACATGGGGGCTTCTGTGCCTCAGGACCCTGGGCAGGCACCCTCTGAGGCTCAGGCTAATTCCTGAAAGTATCTAAAAATTGCAACAGAGTAAGTTCCCTTCTCTTTCCCCTTCACTTCTTGTGTAGAAGAGGACAGATGACTCTTATGTCAGCCTGTTTTGCTTCTATATTTATGTCCTGCCTCAGGCTCACAATGTTCAGCGCAGATGCAATCCAGTCTGGTCATATTAATACATCTGGGAAAATATTTTTAACAACTAACATCAAGCTGAAGGCCAAAATCATCCACAGGCACCAGGAGCTCTCTGACCCCTCTTGACCACTTGCTTATGAAACAGAAAGGGTCCCCAAAATGTGCTCTGTAGACTTTTAAGGGCCAAGCACACTTTTCAGCTTCCCTCTGTGATATACTGGATGAAATTTAATCTCTGCTGTAGCTCTGGGAATTTTTCTAAATTTCTAAATGGATGAATGTGGTTCTTTTATTACAGGTGCCAAAATCAAGGCTTAATGAGACGTGAGCTGTGAACCCAGCCAAGGTGAAGAGGACACTGATGACAGCCTGTGAGCATCCCTGAGAGCTTGCAAAACACCTGCAGCAGAAGGAGCTCATCACCTTGCTACCCACCTCATTCTTCCAGACCACTTTATCAAGGAACCAGAATAAAAATAAGTTTCAAAGCCTTAAAAATTGGGTAATCCCACTCATGGGCAACATCAACAAATCCATGACACCAGCTGAGAGATTTAGTCATCCTCTCATCAGCTGGGACTGATGTCTGATAGCAGTTAACCCTCATATTATATACTTCCTACAGAGCCACTGGAGAGATTTCCTTTCCAAAACAAAATGCATCAGAGCTTCACTTGGGCTCTCAAGAATCAAAAATGAGTAAGGTTGGAAGAGACCACTGAAGGTCATCTAGTCCAACCCTGCTGCTCAAGCAGAGTCCCTAGGAGCACATTACTCTGGATTGTGTCCAGCAGCTTTTTAACATCTTCAGGGAAGGAGACTCCCCAAGGTCTCTGGGCAACCTACTCCACCAAGAACCATTTCAGAAGCAGATTTTTGGAATTTGCTCAGCAACAACCAGGAAACAAGAATTACAAGGGAAGATTTGCTTACTTTTTTGTTTCCAAAGCAGATTTTTCTTTCATGCATGGATCAGGACGGAGCTAACCCTATAACACAGCAGAGAAAGCAGAGCAGTCAAGGTTATGGGTAGCTCTGGCTCAGTGTGAAATGGTGATTCACACAAAGTCAAGCAAGCAGAGACTGACTGTAATACAAATGAAGACTGAGAAGGAAAAAGATGTGGATGCAAGGCAGTGCAATGGTGAGTCTTGAGAACAGGACATGGTTCAAGGCTGTGACTCCTCGCCTGGACAGGGCAATGTTGTCTGATGATTCCAGCAAGGGAGTCAGGAGGATTGCCCCAACCCAGATCACTGCTGACTCTCTAATCAGCTGTCTTGTTTAGCAAATGAAAATATTTTTGCACTTTGCAGGAAAACTTCTCTATCTTTTCCAAACTGATTTGATAATCTGAAATGAAATGACAACTACTTTTGAAAATGCTCCCCTAAAAAATGGAGATGGGTGAAGAGACACACAAAAGGCATGTACATGACCCAGGTGTTACATACCCAGGTGGATATAGCAGGGAGGTGCTCTCATCTCTGCATCTGACGTGCAACAGCCATACAGGGTGAACAGCCCTCACTCACCACCATGCAGGAAGATGTGCACTACTGCTTATCAGGCAGCTCCAGGCAACTTTGCTTGCTGCCTTCCCATCCCTGGTGCTGCAGGTAGCCAAGGGCCCTGAGATGACAGAAACAAAGGATAAGCTCATCAGGGGAACAAGCAGCAGGAGAAGAAATGAAACCGAAAGGTTTTTGAGGAAATGTTTGTGTGAGGCTTCCACGAGGTGTCAGCAACAGCTATTATTCATCAGAGCTGAACAGAGTGCCTGGGGCTGCCATCCGCCTCCTCACATGGCACGTCCTCACCAACGGAGAACAAATCCTGTCTAGTGACTGCCAGCAGCTCTGCCGCCGTGTCTTTGCACAGGATGACCAGTCTCTGTCCCCCGTCTAACAGAGCAGAGCAGCAGAGGGTTGCCCATGCCTAGCCCAGACCCCAAGGACCAGAACAGTATACTTGCATATTATCCCTGACCTAAAGAACTCGCCAGCTGAAACAGGATGGTCAAAGCAGCATTACTGCATCCTGTGTGCAGAAGGGATACTGGTGGCAGAGAGATTAAACTGAAGATCAGTGATGTACCTCTGGTGAGAGGGGGACATACAGTGTGTATATTCCAGCCCAGCACCCCTACCACAAAACCCATGACTCTCCTCATTCCTTACTTCACTCTGAAGATGTGCAGTTTTAACTAAATAGGACATTAGGCATTTCTCTCTGACTTGTTGATGAAGATCCCAGAGGCTAAAAGTGAAGTGGCAGCTGTGCTGCTCCAGCCCACCAGGGATCTGGAGCTGTTGTCTAAGCTCTGCTGACCTTTAGTCCTGAGCCTGCCTTTCTCCAGAAGAGCCTGGTAAGTGTTCAGCGTTAAACCCATGCACGAATTCTTTGCAAGGACTGGAGTAAATCCTGTATCCTTCAGCTCTATTCAAGAAAGAGGACGTGCTCTTTGCCCATCTTCAATCTCATGCTCAAACCCAGCACTAGACTATGTTCAGTGTACTCCCTGATAGTGCCTATTTTTATTTTGCTTTTAATTACACACACAGTCAGGTCCATTATGTCAAAATTATCCTACCCTCAATTTAATGAAAGCCCTAGGAAGCAAATGACGTCTGCCACAAGAAATGGCAGAGCTTTTCCCTTCGTCTGATTACGTTGCTGGGGTTTCCGTAGTATTAAGAAGGTTTTGCCCGATTGCGTAGTTGGGGTTTCCGTAGTGTTAAGAAGGTTTTAGTTGGTCACTGGCTGGAGAAACCAAAGGATCAAGATCCCAAAGGAGGGTGAAGATGAAAATAGCTCTGAGAGGATACGTCACGTTACTTGGATGTGGCTGCACCGATAGAGTAATCTCTGTCATGTGCCAAGGAACCTGTGATAAGCCTTCTCATAGTTGGATTGGTAATAAGATCAGCTGCTTAATTCAAAGTGATTAAAACCAGGCTGGACTGCAAACAAACAAATCACGTTCATGGGTCTGTGATAAAAAATATACATATCAGAAAAGTAAAACTTTTCTGGGCTGCCCTGTTACATTATTGGAGCTGAGAACTGCACTCTATGAACAATTTTGGGGCCAAATGTAATCTTGTGCAGCCCATAGACAGGCTGCCCTTCCTACATGCAGGCTCCCACTTCAAATGTATGTGACAAGTACAATTTGCAAAGGGTTACCCACCAGCTGTGAGGCTGAAAGGACTTGGCATGCTCTGGCCTATTTTTAAGCCAGTGCTGAGGCCCAAAGCACACTGTGGTTGTAACCATTCCCACTACTTCCGTAGGAGAGCTTGGCCTGTGGATAACAATCTCACTTCTACACCAAAGACATTAATTTCCTATGAAAAAGCCAGTTTAGCTTTGCAACTGTGCTAATGCCTTGCCTTTGGGCTCTGGCACCACTTGGCTTGCCCAGGCATATGTGCAGGATGAGTACAAAGGGCTGGACAACCTGACATGACCACACCGGACATCCAAATCAATGGCAATGTCCTAGCAACAGCTAGGAAAGGATTTGGGATTCTCACCAGGGCATCCCCCAGAGCAGGAAGCACACAGAGATGTGGTGGGTATCACTGCCATCAGCATGGGCAGCAAGGCATGGGCAGACACAAAGGAAGGGCTGTAGAAGCAGCTATTTTTAAACCATTTCTTTCAGTCCTGCACTTTGGTACCAGCTATCCCATCGCTGCAGTGATGGGACGTGACTGACAGGTCAGTGCCCTGGTGGTAGCAGGGAGTGGTGAAGCGGCTGCCTTTAATGGGTTTTCACCTGGAATCGGAAACAAGCAGTGAAAGAGGATTTCCTATGCCCTGGCCAACATCCAAGACACCAGGAGCCATGGTGGATCCGCAGGGATCCTCGGATGACGAATTGTGCTGACAAACGCTGGACGTAATTCTCTCCGGCAAAGCAGATCAGTGGATGTTATCCTTCTTCTATTTGCTTCCCTCAGATGTGGTCAGCAAGAGTTTTTAAGTGTGACAGTGGCACACAGTGTCCTGCCCAGCTCCCCCACCTGCCTGCAACCCCCACACGGACCCCCAGGGTTTGCATGAGCATTGCTTGGCAGGGAAGAAGTTACAAAGCAAAGCAAGCACAGTTTAGGCATTGTTTCCCTGGCTGAATGTTGGTTCAGAAGAGGCACAACAAAGGGGATGGCTGTTCCTCGCCAGCTTCTTACTCATCGCGGTCATCAGGACAGTTGGTAGCATGACGTGGTTTCCCTTCCTGCCTCCCTGAGCAGCTTCACAGAGAGGGCTGCAGGGAAGCGGAGCATTTCAGCATTTCAGCCCCTGTCTGGTGATCCCCCTGAATGTGCACAAGTGTCTCCCATTCCAGCAGCAAACAGCAGCAGCAGGACAACTCCAAGGACAGAGAAATCAGAGCTGTGGCCTGTGAGCCCATTAGCAACTGGCATTGCTCACCTGCAGATGCCAGAGAGTCTGATCTTCCTGACTGAGAGGACAATGGCTGCAAGAGGGGGAGACACTGGGCCAAACACACAGAGGAAGAGGGAAATGGTCTCAGGGGGTCAAGGATGGAGCAGATCCCAGTATTTGCTATCAGTAAGGAGGCCTTAGGAGAGAGCAGATCCCAGTAATGCCAGCACTTGCTTTCCCAGTGTGTGACTGGGAAAGCAAAATACACACACATTTTAGGGCCAAGGGACTGCAGGTGTCTGTTGCAGGGCTGCAGGCAGTGCCATGACCATCTCCTTGCTCTTCTGTAGCCCAAACCTGACAGATGCCTGTCAGAGGGAATGGCTGTGGGTAAATGTCACTCTCTGGAGACATCCCAGAGACACATGTTTGGCCAAAGCACGTGTGCAGACACATGCGCTGGCCAAAGGGCAGTGCTAGGCTCCAGCCTGAGCCACCCACGGGGGCCAAGAAGTGGCATCGGCCAGGCTGGGCCCTGGCAGGGCAGGCACGGGGCTGTGACACCGCCTGCCCCGGCACGCGTGTACCCGGGCACTGCACGAATGCAGTCCCCACGCCCGGGAGGCCGCGTGTCCCACAGCCCCTGGGCACGGCCGCTCTGCCCAGACGCCACGTGCCCGTGAGCCATGTGTCCAGGCTCTGGCGTGCCCCGGATCCTCCACATTCAGGATCCCATGCCCCGGGATTCTGCACCTCCTGCTTTCTCCAGGCTGCCCCATACCCAGGACACCATATACCTGGACTCCATACCTTTGGGAGCCCATATCCCTGGGACCTGACACCCCAGAGAACCCCGATCCCTACACCCCCGGGACCCCACACCCCCCTACTCCAGGAGCCCCATATCCCTGCGACCTCCTGCTCCTGGAAGCCCCGATCCCTCCGCCCCAGGGCCCCCCACGCCCCCGCCCCGCGGCATTCCCGCCCCGCCCCGCGGGACTCCGCGCCCTCAGCCAAGTTTCTTGGAACTTTGCCTCCCGTGACGCACGCGCGGGCGCCGGGCCCCGTCCTCCCGGCGCAGCCAATGGGCGGCCGGGGCGCCGGGGCGGCGGCCAATGGGCGCTGTCCGGACAGTTCCCGGTCCTGACCGACCTTCACCGCCCGGGCGGGGGGGCCGATAAAAGGGGCCCGCGGCGGCGCGCGGCGCTCCCGCCTCCCGCCGCTCCACTGCGGCACCGCGGCACCGGCGGGGAGGTGAGCGCCGGGAGCGGGGGGAGGGAGGGACGCAGGCCGTTCCCGTGCACCGGGCCCCGTGCACCAGGGATGTGGGCGTGCTGTGCGCTGCCCGGAGGCCGTTTCCCTGTACCGAGTCTCCGTGCCGGGAATAAGGGTGTCCGGTGCACGGAGGCATCGCGGGGAGGCCGTTTCCCCGTACCGGGTTCCCGTCCGCCAGGGACACGGGCGTCCTGTGCGCTGCGGGGAGGCCGTTTGCTTGTACCGGCTCTCCGTGTAGCGGGGACACGGTTATCCCGTGCAGCGGCAGCAGGGAGGGAGGGATGGCGATGTCTGCTCCGGGGTACGGTGTCTCCCGCACCGGGCCGTCGCGCCGGCGGGGAAGCGGGCGGGCCAAGGCGGCGAGCCCCGGAAGCAGCGCGGGGAGCCCCGGCCGCCCGGCACTGACCGCCCGTCCGCTCCCGCAGGTCCGCGCCGATGGTGGGAGGCAGCCCCCGGCGGAGCCCGGCCGCACGCCATGCCCTGGAGCGTCCGCTGGGTCGGCGGCTGCGGCGCCCAGTCCCAGAAGCAGTGCAAGAAATCCTCCTTCGCCTTCTACCAGGCGGTGAGGGACCTGCTGCCCGTCTGGTTCCTGGAGGATATGCGGACCATGGAGGCGTTCCACTGGGAGGACGGGGGCAAGGTGAGCGTCTACTCGCCCTCGGAGGCGCTGCTCTACGCGCTGGTGCACGACCACCAGCCCTACGCCCGGCACCTGCTCACTAAGTTCCCCCAGAGCGCCCTGGCTGTGCCCAGCCAAAGCTTCAGCTGCTGCCAGTCGGCCCCGCACCTGGCCATGGCCGTCCGCTACAACCGCGTCCGGGTGCTCTTCCGAATCCTCAAGGCCATCCAAGCCTTGCCCCCGAGCGACAGAGCCGCGCACCTGGACCGCCGGGGCTGCAGCCGCGTGGAGGGCGGCAAGACAGCCTTGCACATGGCCTGCGACCTGGTGCGGCCCGAGTGCCTGCTCCTGCTGCTGGGGCACGGCGCGGCGCCCTGCCTGCGGGACAGTGCCGGCAACACCCCCCTCGACACCCTGCTGCAGCAGATCTCCCACCTGCCGGCAGCGAACATGCGTGCCAAGCTCCTCTGCCTCGACTGCCTCTTCTTCTTCGTGCCTCAGGACCTCAAGTTTGCGATGAAACAGCAACTGTTGGACAACCGGCAGCAGTGGCTGGACCTCCTGGGAGAGAACAGGTTCCAGTGCCTGGTGGGCTTAGCTCCCCCATCGCTGTTTGTCAGAGCCATGCGTGTCTTGATCAGGACCATTTCACCTGAGCACTTCCCAGAGGCTCTGGATAATCTGCCTCTGCCTCATTTTCTAAAGCCTTTGGACTTGAAACTGGAGAGCTAGAGGGGTGGTATGAGAGCCTCCCGCTCACCTGACAGAAATAGACTTGTGCTAAAAATGTAACATTATACAAAGCTGCTAATGCAGTGGCCAAGTATCTGTTTTACTGAGAACAGTATTTTTTAAAAGAACTGTATCCGGCACTTTACAATATATTTTATTTAAAGATCTTTGTGAGGTGAGGGCCATGCTGCATTTTATAAAGATGTTCTATGGCATGTACAAATGAGGGTATGGGGAAGAACCTATTTGTAAATACATCCAAATAAATCAGTGGCAGATGTGATCAAAATACATAACAAGCAACTGAAAACCCTGGAGTGGCATGTGCCTTGAAAGAGGGTGTGCAGGGTGGGGGAGTATCTTTTTGTTAGGATTTCCCTGTTACATAAGGCTCGCCATCCTGGAACAGGATGACTCCTTTTTACAGCTCTCCTAATACATCTTGGCAGAGATGCAGGGTTTTTTTAAAGGCACAGATGAAAACTTCCTCATCTTCTACACAAGACCAAAGAGAAGCCAGATACTGTTACAACTTCCCTAAACAAGGCTGCCAAGGATGTGCATCTGAACAAAATGTATTTTAAAATACACATAAATAACAGTTGGCTTCCTTGTAAAGTTGTCTCTGTTCTCCTTGGAGGGCCAAGGTGTTTGTTGTCAGGCAGAGAGAGATGGAGCACACGTGTTGTGTGGCCAAAAATGTACCTGCCCTGGCCAGGCTGGACCCTGCAGCCCCTCTGGGGATTGCTGCAGGGGAGGAGGGTAGCACAGAGCAGGAGAGCCAGCCTGCTATTGCCAGGGAGGGGGATGCAAGGGTGTGACAGTGGCCCAGGATCCTAGATCATGGCTTTTTCAATGGATTCTGGCCACTCCACTGCCACTCCCCATCAGTGTGTGATGGCACAGGTTCAGCTGAGAGCACCATGAGAGTCTTGGTGTTCACTCTGGGTGCCAGAGGAGTAGCTCAGATAGCCAAACTTTCCCCAGCTATCCCTTCTGAGGTGCTCCAAGGTAGAAACAACATCCCCATAGCTGCTCCAGATCAAAAAGCCCTTTGGGGGTAATGTCCTCCTTCCAACACTTCTGTTTTGACCAAGCAAAGTGTACAGCTTCAGTTCCTTGCTCTGCAGTCTTAACTTTGCAGCGTTTTGGGCAGTCCCTGGTTAACTGGCACTGCCCCTGTGTGCTCTGCAGGGAGCTGTGCTGGCTCCACCAGCCCTGCAAGTGATAGAGGTCTCCTAGGACACAGCACTGGAGCCTTGGCTCCGTTCTTGGAAGCTGTCATTGAAACTGTAGGGTTTTGTTTCAGGGCTTAAATTCGTAGCCAGGGAGCTGTTTGCCGCTTGAACCATTTCAGGACTGCTGTTCACTCTAGGGTCATCAAGGAATTGAATGTGCTTAGGAGAGAAGAGCCATGTTCAAGGCACAGATTTCTTTATTCATTAATTAATTTTGGTTAAGGAATGAAAAAGCCACAGAATTAGGCACTATAAGCTGTTCCTGTTTCAGCAGAACAGAGTAGTATTTAATCTAAAATAATCTCCGTGCTGCATGCACAATAAAAGATAAGCCATGCTTCTGAAATTTGAGAAAAACAGAAAGAAGATTGCTATTCTTAGCCTGATACCACTAAAAATGTTTTCTAGAAGAGAAAATGTTCCTTTTTCCTAAGAAACGAAACTCATACATGCTCAAACCTATTACCATGGGAAATTCAAATCCCTTGCTGGAAAACATGGAAAAATTCTAACTCTTCTCTTCAGCTGCCTTGCTGGTTATAAAAATACAGAAATCCAGAGAAGTAATCCTAATCTTCCAAACCTAGCCACTTACAAAAAATTACCTATGTTGCTACATTCTTTATTAGAGTCCCTGTTCCCCATTGCTTCTGGAACAATGGTGTGGAAGCATCTTTCCAAACAGACAAGTAGTAAAGGAGTCAGGTCTGACTTACACATGGCAAAGTTTCCAAGGTGAGGTGGGGGAAGAGACAGAGGGGGTTTGGGTGGGACAGAATGTTTACCAGCTCTGCTGACAAAGACATAACGAGATTCAGCAGTAGAGGGCACTTGCTTGAACTGCAGGAAAACGCTCCTGCTCCCAAGCTGTGAGAGCAATTACACACTGGAACAGCACAACAGGCTGGGCAGGATATCCTACACCTCCAAATGAGCCCTTGAACAAAACACCAATGTAAAGGCTGCCCTGTGACTCTCTGGAGCCCTCCCACCAGCTCTGGGGTAATCCATTGCAACAAGCAGAGCTGATCCCCTCGACGTGTCCCGATGGCTGCGAAGGCAGCCAAGTGCTGTGCCCTTCCTGTTACTCTGGGACAGGAGGCAGACTTGGTGCCAAGCCCACGCTGGGATGGCTCTGCCCAAGGTCACAGCAGCCCTCGCTGTGTGTGGCTCGTTGATGTCTGCCATGCTTCATCTGGAGAGGAGCTGTGGGCAACATGCACCGGTGGGCACACGGAATTGGCATTGGAAACAGAAGTCTTTTGTTTATAGACCAAGCAATAGCAGCATCATCTTTCCTCAGACTGACCTGCCAGCACATCTCTGTCTTCTGCCACCTTTAGGGCACAGTGGAGTGCAGGCTCCACAGCCTCTTCATGCTTCCATCCCTTGGAGAAGGCTACCAACCAAAGTACCAAGAAGTGCCAGCTTCATCACTACTGACAAACTTGATAAAGCAAACAGGGATGGTGATTATGTCACTGTACAGGAGAACTGTGGTGCTAGAGCCAGAAAGCTGGCCACAAAGGTGTGGAAAAGAAGATTCAGAAAGTCCTAATACCCTGGGAGCAGAGGGGTAAGGAGATAAAACTTAGAAGCTTCCATCTTACCTGAACAGCTTAATCTTGTCAAATACGGAAAATTACTTATCCACAGAAAATGCTTTCTAAAAGCTTGCAAGACAGCAGACAGAACCAGCATTCCTGAAAAGCTTGGTTACAGTCAGTCCTCTAAAAAACTACCTTCTGTCAGGAAACAGTGATGAAATCTAAGAAATATGTCCCATGGGCTGCTCAAGCACTTTCAAACCAAAATATTCATATACTACCCACCTCGTAGTCCAAAGTAGCTTTATTTGCTGTGACAGGTAAAAAAGGCCTTAAACATTAATATTCAGAAAGCAAGGGGAAGGAGGAAGTACTAAGTTAGTTTTGACTCTGCAACTGGCTCCTCTTTGCCGTTCCCAAAATTTAGCCTGCCTAGAGTCTGCTGAAGGAGATGAAGTCTATTGTAATTTTGAGTAACTTGTTTAAAAGATGGGTTTGTGCTCTTTAACAGTCTTCCTTTACCCTGGCATAGAGGCAAAGAAAGACAGAGACTAGAAAGGGGCCAGGGTGCCAGGTTTGTTTCCTAATTTCCTATTTGTCCTATGTCTGCTGTTCAAGCCATATGGGTTTTTGATTTGCAATGTAAGAAATCTACTGACATCAGCAGATCCTTGTGCATTGCATCATCCCATCCAGGCAAACAAGGCACTTGTGCCATGTGCTTAATATTTAAAGAGCACTGTAAATCCTTGCAAACCAAGTTTCCTAAGTTAATAACAGTACTTGCATCCCAGCTTGGTGTCAGCACGTGTCTGAGGCTACGTAACCATTCATTCCCAGGCTGCCTTCTGTGGTGTCTCCTCCTCCACCTGCAATGTGTGAGAAGGAAGTTCTGCTTATGACTTGCTCAGGCCACATCCAATTGTCCTCTGTTACCAGGAATCTCCTCCATGGTGCTGCAAGGCTGCTGCTGGCACTGATTTACTCCTGCTCTTGCCACCACACAGGTACAGGTGCACGTGTAGCACAAGAGTGGAAGGAGCTGAGCTCCCCCACAAAACCTAACTCAGCAGGAAACACAAATACAGTTTGCAAAAGCATTAGAGATCCCTCCCTGCTGCTACAAGAAATGGAACCAAGTTCAGCTGGGGTACAAAGATTGCCCCCACTTGCCCTGATGACTTCTGAAATTACCAGTATCTGTTTGCCCAGTGGTTTAGTCAATAAATTTAAAAAAAAAGCACATAAATCAACAAAGCTAATTTCAGAAGCCTCAAACAAAGATAATTTCATAATGTTTGGGAATTACTGCTAAAGCCAGGAGAGCCTGGGCATCTAATGACCCAGGCCAGCAGTTCTTATGTTGAGCTTATCACATCTGATTGATTTACAGTATCTGTTTTAAATCCAACTTTACTTTATTGATCTTCTAACTGTGGTGCATCCAAGGCTCTCTGAAAAACCTGTAGCTGAGCCAAAAAAAGTTTCCATCCAGCTAACCTTGATCTCTCGTCTGTCCCTAAACCCCAAATCATTCCCTGCCATCAACTCTGCCTCCTTATTCTATAAGAAAAAATATTCTTTTCCTAATACAAATGTGAGAGTTAAACAAAATGGATCCGAATCAGCAAGGAGAGAGGCAAAGGAGCAAGGAAGGCAGAGAGGGACTTCGATCTGTCCCACACTTCAGCTTTCTGAGGAAGGTTTTAGCAAGTCTGAGCCAGTAATTGAGGATCCTGTGTGAGCTCCAGACCCTCCAGCCATTGTAAGGTTACATTCCCTGTACTGCAAATCTAATGGGAAGCAGAACAAATCAACACTTCTCCTTCAGGAAAGCAAATAAGGCCTGAAAAGCTCAATTCTCCAGTTCAGGAGCCATGGCAAGACACCTGCATGCCTGGGATATGAGGGGTGGCCCTGGACCTGTCTCCCCTTCCCTGTGCTCCCCAGCTAAGGCAAACACAAGGGCAATACATTCCATGGACCTCAACAGGGAGATGAACAATTAATGCTAGACAAGTCCTTCCCCAGGAAAGGAAAGCAGTGCAAAGAGGCCATGGAGGACAGAGACTTCCAGGCAGAAAGGGCTTGGCTCAGGCAGGCCAGGGAGCAGCTTCCAGCTCTGAGGAAGGCAGCACCCTCCCTGCATGGTTTGCTGTGAGTGCCACAGCTCCTGCCCCACGGTCTCATGGCTCTGAGACTCTGCTGTCCTCCCAGCAGTGACCAGGCTGTGTACACAGACCTTGACTCTGTCTGGAAGACTGGGCAGACCCATCTTCTCTCTCAGCCAGCAAAGCAGCTTTGCCTAAAATTGTCCCTCTGCTCCTTTGTTCCAGTCCCAGTGGTAATTACAGTTTTGATGTAAGGGGTGTTTTCTGTCATCATGCTCTTAATATTCAGACTTTATTTATAATCATTAGGGGTTTTTCTTTTTAGTCATGCAAGTAAATTGCAATAAACAGATACTACATCACACTTGTATTTTTAATGTGATGCCATTTTCCTGACAATGTTTGAGGCAGCATGTCGCCCTGCTCTTTTGAGAGTTTTAAAGTTCTTCTAAAAGCTCCTATACCTTCTGATATTTACATGTTTTAACTCAGTTTTCTTATGCATGTTCATGTAAATAATGATTGTTTTACATCCTTTGTGGGTAGAGAGAATTGATGGACTGTTGGTTTAACCAGTGTGGTTGGAGAGGTGGCAGTTTCACCCTCCAATCCACTGTCATTTTTGCTATTGTATATATAGTGGAGTCAGAAAATAAAGATTACTTTTTAAAGTTCTTTTTCTTTGCTTTTACATCTAACCTACTTCTGTGAGTTATTTTGTGTCACAGCGTGACAGCAGCATTTTAAAGCAAAGCCTAAAAAGAAAAGTAATTTCTAATTCACAGTAAGAAAGAGAATAAAATCCCTTGAGGAGCTTAGTTTCTGAGCATGCTTTCCTCTTAAACCATCTGCTAGGGCTCTCCTGCTCTCTCCCACTCCTGCAACAGGGAAAGCTATTGATGGTTAGTGACTCAAGGTGACAAGACAGAAGGATGCAGATTCTCACACTGATTTCAGTCCCTTGCTAATGCCATGCCCAGTCAGGACTGTGGCCAAAGGCAGGCTGGACAAAATTCCTCAGCTGGTAAAGGAGTTGATATGAACAATAGCTTGCCCACTTTTTCTGTGAGGAGAGGGGCACATCACTTCTGCATTATCTGCAGACTCTCCCAGCAGGAGCAGGGCTGGGACCTTAAGGGCCCCAGAGCTGAGGAAAACTGCTGAAAGCACTGTAGGGCCAGAGAACCATGGCAGAGCTCTCAGTGCTCTGGGAAAAACACTCTCATGCCAGTGGGAGGAATGTGGCACTCCCTTGGGCTTGCCTCCTCCTTCAGATGCCCAAGGTTTGACTCAGCTTTGCTGCTGCCTCATTTTCCCTGCCAGCAGCAGCATCAAGCTGTGGTTAGACCATGAACACCCTGACAGAAAAACACCTTCTGAGACAGCCCTGAGGTAAGAGCTGCTGGGAAGGCAGAGCAGGTGACTCACTCACCGAGTCACTCAGCAGGCAGAATATTTTGAAGGATAAAACAAGGTAATTTCCTTCAAAGTGCAATGCCAGCTACACATCACCCAGGCTGCCTTCACTACGGAGAACAGCAGGTGAGGTGTTGGAGCTCTGTACAACACCCTGGCCAGAGACAAGCAATCCACATCCAGCATCATCCTCCCAACCTTCATGACAGGTCAGCAAGCTACCATCCCACCAGCCAGGGCTGTGGTATCAAGCTCTAGGTGAAAGACTCAAGGTGTATTTCCTCATAATGCTTTGCTCCAGTCAGTCTGGTCTCTAGGAGACTGTAATTCTTCCTGAGAGTCGGCACCCCAGACTGGGTGTGCACAGAGAGGCACTCCACCCTCCATTCTTTCTGTCAGGAATAAAGTTCTCTCTCTCCAGCACAGCCTGTCCCAAGACTCTTGTCTGCCACTGACCCCTTGCACCTGCTCTCAGGATGCACGGGGAGCACACCACCAGCATGGTGATGGGCAAACAGCATCCCAGCTGTCCTTCAGTGTTCAAGAGACTGGGTGAGCCCCAGCTCCTCAGTGGCATCAAGTCCCTGTGGAATCACAGAGTAGGAACCACCTGGGGCTTTGGGAAGACAGCATGGGCAGGCAGACACTGGGCCAAGCACCACCACACCTGTATGGTGAGAGCAGTGAGAACCTGAGTTCCTTTGGTACCACATGGCACCAGCTGTGCTCACACACAGGCTCAGACATGACTAGTAACAATATGCCTGTGCTACTGAGCCACTGCCCATGTGATGAACAGCCAAACCACAGCACATCTCCTTTTGCCAGTTTAGAGAGACATAGAGCAGCTAAATTCCAGCTTCTGAAGTCAAGCTTTTCCTGAGTAACATCAGCAAACATTCTTATCAGTAATATCTGCAAATATTCTTATCACCAGAGGCGTCTGGCTCAGTATTGCCCTGCTGTGGCCACCACAGCAGCCTTTAACTCAAATCCCCCAGGCCCTCAGAACACAAACCAGATAGCAGCAGACCTTGTCCTGCAGTAGTCCTTGCAGCAGTACCTGCAAACAGCATTTTTGCTGGGAGCAGCCTGGGGTTGTTTCTGCTGCACAGCTGAGCCCCATGGGGCTAAAGACAGAACCACAATGCTCTGCTCTAACAGCACAACTCTCATGTGTTCCCATCCTCTTTCCACTTTAGCTGAATGATGGGGGAGGAAAAATGGGGAACAAATGACTTTGCTAGCCCTGACAGTGAGGGAGTAATTTTCCAAGCTAGAGCCAAACAGAAGAGGCAAGAACTGACACAGAGCTTGACTCTGCCCACCTCCAGCTCAGAAAGAAAAGCTCTGCTGAGCAAATGCTATGCCTTTCAGAGGGTGCTAAGCAGCACTGAGTACTCGCTCTGGGAGGTAATAAGTCCCAGCTGGTAGTCTGGATCTGCATCTATTCACCTTTTCAGCATTTGCAGCTCATGCATGGGAAGTGGCACTGTGCTGTACCAAACCAAGGACATAGAGCTAAGAGGGTATTCGGAAGTCTTTTGTTCCAGAATCAAAAGAAGCCTTTCCTGCCTCCTACTTGGGATTTGATGCTTTAGAAACTGGTTGCTCAGATACCAAACAAATCTTGTGTAGACTCCCTATTAAAACAAAAGCACAGAAATTTATGTAATCAAATCCCTGCTTTGGACTGTGACCTTACCAGGCCCTATTCATTAATTAGACTACACTGAAGCTTTACTCAGATCCAAACCTGACACTGGTGCAGCTCACTCTATAGGATACACCCTTGATGATGGGACACATACCAAACATGCTGGTTTAATCCCACGTTGACCACAGGTGACCTTGACATTAAATAGAGTGTGTCAGAAAGACATGTCCTAATTCTGTTAGCTGTTCTCTGTGAAGAAAAAAGCAAGTTTGGCTACCCAAGCCAATGAATTTTAGCTCAGCTGTCAGAAAGGCTGCACCCCCTGTGACAGCAAGTCTTGAGCTCTGACCCTAAAGAAAACCCATGCTCTTTGTGGTATCAAAACATGAAACTAGCACAGTGCTTCTGGCATTTCTACCTGTATTCCTAGTTCCCAAACCTCTGCAACATAGATCTTCATGGGTTAATGGGAAAACATAACTCTATTGGTCTGTGGCTCACGTTGCTGTTGCTGTAGGATGTATCTGCCCATCATGCTACTCTCAAACCCACACCCTCAGTGTAAGCTCAGTGCCTGACATCCTCCTGAACTGGGTAGTGAGGGTCACCTCACTCAGCTGACCACTCTGGTTTGCTCCTTTCTGAGCAGCCTTTGGGAACTGCCTGACCAGTCACTCTGTCAGCAGCAAACCTTCAATTCCTCTTTCCTGCTTGCCTGCTCTCCTTCTCAATCTGCCTTTAGGTAAAGATAAGTTCACTACTGATTTACCACAATAAATACATGAGATATCTGGGTTTGGGGAAAATGACCAGGTAATAAATAAAAGGGTCAGCTCAGGCCTGCTGAAGTCAAAGACTGATACTACACATTAGCATCCACTTGTGGAGGGATCACCTCTGTGGAGAAAGACTATTGGAACCAGCAACTAGAGCTTAACAAAAATATATTTATTACACAAGTCTAACCATTTTCCTTTTATAAGTCCCCCATATTGTTGTAATGTCAAATCATCAGTGGTCAAAGGAATCTTTCTTATTTACATTTGTGACATACTGATTCTGAAAACAAAAAGACCAACCCAACCCCCTGATATGTTACATCTATTACAGGTGATGTCACATGTTATGAGCCTGCTGGTGGCACTGATTTTTGCCTCTTCTATAACAAAATGTACTGTTTTCACACAGGCCATCAATAAACCCTGAATGTTCTCATGGATAAGAGAAGTGCTGGAGGACTGATGTGCAAAACTGCTGTGTGTTCACAGCACCAAATGGCTGCAGAGGCCATTCATGCATGAGTTGGACTCAATGATCCTTGTGGGTCCCTTCCAACTCTTAATGTTCTGTCATTCTGTGAAAATGACATCAAAGGAAGATGCACACGTTCTTCACCTTCAGAATTCCTGACTTTCTGCTAACATCATTCAGATCTACCAAGCAGAACATGAAGGGACATAAAAGTACTTTAAGAAGTGAAAATAAGGTGATACCACCTACATAAAAGTATCAAGCAAAGCAACAGAACATTAAATGTCTCTGGCAGATAGATGTTCTTATTCTTTTATATAATTACAGAGTTTGGTCCCTTTGTCCAATGTTAAATGCTTCATGCAATGGAACTGTGACCGTTTCCTGACAACAGCACAACCTAGTAAGTCTTATGATAAGGAAATGCTTCCTGCCTTTAAGCCTGTTTCTTCTTTCCTCATTCCTCTTTCACAGGTCAGAATTACTCTCTTCAACAGTCCCTGAAATCATCACTGTACTGCTCACCCTAGCAACCACACATTAAGGTAGGTACTCTTTCAAGGCTCTTTCCCTCTCATCCCTGCCCCCTCTTCCCAAGGGGGTTTTCTTACTGGTTTTCTCAGAATGTCCTTTCTGAAATTTGGGTGCTTCCAGCTGTTTGCAGCAACTTTGATGTGAACACATCAATATCAGAGGGAAACAAAGTTACATTAGCACTATGCAATGCAAGACTTCACCCCAAACCAGGAACAAAACTGCAATACTACACTAAACTACTACCACAGACCTCCTTGGCTTGACTATCTTTTGAAAAGATATGCTCCTATTTCTCAACCAGTGGCAAAAAATGGCTCCCAAGGATACTCCTTACTTGTGTGGACTACAGCAGAGACATTGGGATAAAGAGAGGGGGGAAAAAAACATGGTTCCTTTCTCATGTGTCATCCATATTAAAATTTTATGAGTCACTGCCAAAGAAGACTATCACGTTATAGAAAGAAGATCCATTTATTTTGCAAAATCACTTGCCTGGGATGGCTTCCAGAAACATCTTACTTAGCTGAATATAAGGAGAGTTGCCTCCAGAGATGTTATATGGCAAAGCCTACTAATAATATTCCTGAAGCCTATCCAGGGTCTGTTGAAGTGAAAGCTTTGCCACCAATAGGACTAAATATGAAATACAAGCATTCCAGTATTCCCTACTTGCCTGGCTGTGTTTTCACAAAATATTTTTTTCAAAATAGTAAAAAAAAAAATTGTTTTGTTTTTCTCCTAATCATCATAGTTATAACTGTGGCCAGTATTTCCTGAGCTTTACATGACAACTGAATCCATATACTCCTAATCTGCTATTTGGAAAACAGCTGAATATAAGTCAAGAGATCAACAATACTAGTGCTAACAAAAATATACTCAGATTTATTTTCTTTTTTTTGGGTGAAAGCAATGCTCATATTCCCACTGCAGCAGTGTTTCTGGTGCAGTGATTCTCCAAGATGTTTCATCAGGCACTGCCAAGTGGACCACATTTGTTTACAGAAGCATACAACTACTGTGGTGCTTTCTATTAAAAACTAGATGGAAAAAGTGCAGGAAAATCTACAAGGAAGTTTCAGTGGTGACCCAGGTCAACCCACTCAAGAATTTGGGAATAGATATTTTAAATCTACTCACTCTGAACAAGCTGTACTTGTAAAACTGAGAGTAATAAAAAGTGAGAATCTTGAATGCAAAATGCAAACAGGATAATAATTTGCAAATCATCTGGGTGAGAGGCCTAATTGTTGGGTCCATTAGACAGTGGATTTTAAAAGTATCCATCTCAAGGTCAGAAATGGGTTACTTGTGGAAAATCACTGTCACTCAATGTCCTAAAATAATTGTAGAGGGTAGATACAATATGGGCTGTGCTGCTCCCCTCAACATTTAACTTTTAAAATTAAAAACTGAATGAAATTTGGTAAAATTCACTCTCAGAGAGCATGAACAAAGTTGTATTTGTAATAACAACTTACCAGGAATGCAATTTTGTGTCTCTTGTGCTGATGTGTTCCACCCTGTCTGACCTTTGGAACTCTAGCAGGGTACCCTAGACTTAAAGCAAGAGACAGACCTAAGAAACCACCCGTTTATTTGTCCAGATCTGCAAAAGATTCCTCTTATGCCCCACAGAGGCTGGCAGAACTGACCAGGCAGGGGATCCTATGAGCCTGTCCACGCTGCCCAGAACAAATGTGCTGAGGGAGGCTCTGAAGTCTGGGCTCTTGGCAGTACAGCTCTGCAGAGACACTGTTATTCTTAAGGTCCCTGAAGCTGACAGCAAGGTAGATGCCAACCTGCTTCTAAACGTGGCCCTGAGAAACCACTGGCTGTATGATTGTGACACTCAGGGATTGAATGAAGCATGGCCTTTTAAGTGAAAGCTGAGCTCACCTTGCTTGGTATGCTTTGAAACTCATCTGGAAAAATATGGCATCTCTCACCCATTTAAGGAAAAACCCAAACATCTGTTACCTTCCACCTCAAAAGTCTTCTATTAAAATCAGGTTTAAGAAGTCACTATATTGCAAGCAGCCAGCAATAGTGAAAAGCATGCTGCAGAGGACCAAAGACAAGGTTAAAGTTGACACAAAACCCTGCTGGTTTAAGCTTTGTTTTTTTATTAAAACTGAAGTTAAAGTAGAAGGAGCTACTTCACTACATCCCTGGACCTCAACTCCCATCCTACAGCAATTACAAGTGGCAAGATGGGGAAGAAGGAAAGGAGGTGCCCTATAAGACACTCAATTGCCTGTGTTTTCCTCAAAGGATTTGCTCTATATGGGCATCATGTAAACACATGAAAGGACAGGAAAATGATTTACCCACTAAGCAAAGAACAGAATGAAAAGCCATCAACAGGCCTTAGAAGCAAGGAGATTCAGCTCCCCAATGCATCCATTCCAAGCAGAGACAATCACGTTTCAGGTTTTTTTGTTGTTGTTTCAAACAGGGCTCATGCTGGCAATATTTTAAGTAATCAGCTAATGAGACCTGAAGCCCAAAAGATCTCCTACACAAGTACCTATGATACCTATGGCATCAATGTTAATATTTAACAAGGTCAACGTTATTATTACAGCAATTACTAAGAGAACCAACAGTGCCAAACATGTTATTTCAAAGTGTTACACTGATCATTTACCATGCTCTCCTTAACTTAAAAGGTCTGACTTTCACCACAGCACCATGGAACAAAGTGCAGGTCCATTGCCTCACATGTTTTTATCCCCAAATTTGCAGTGCTGGGTGCAGCTCCAGAGGAAACAGACCTTAGACCATCTGTTGAAGCACAAAACGGATTTAGCAAGACGAGCGTGGGAGCTGAGCAAGTAAAATCTCAGTCATTCTAGCAATTACCCTACTTACTTTGCACTTCCCATGATCAGCTGGCTGGTCTGTTCCCTAGAACAACCAGGGATTGTGGGGCTTCTTGCTGGCAGTTGCAGTTTTTCCCTGCAGCTCAAGCAAATTCATTCTGTATGGTACATCCCCCTGCTCTGTAGCGAGGCACACGTGCCAGGAATTCTGCTGGGGGCCTCCCTGGAACTTTCCTCCCAGCCTTTTATTTTTTTTCTGGGAGAGATCTAGTTAGCTTGATCTTTCACCTGACCCAACAGAGCTTAGCTAAATTCATCCAGCCCACATTTAGGGAAAAATACAGCAGCGTGACAGCCTCAGCAAGGAGTCATCTGTTGAGTATTCTCATTTCATGCTTCAAGAGATGTTAACACCTGTGTCACTTCTCCATTCCATACACAAGATACCTCTGCACACCCCTAACAGCAGAGAGTTCTTGGCAAAGGCTCCCCACACTGATTAGACAGCATGTCCACTGAATACAAATAAAGCACAGTCACTTGTGCAAACCCAAGATGGTAAGTACAGGACGTTAATAAGATTCTGTACACATCCTTAGGTACATTTTCTCTGGATATGAGATTCAAAACGCAAGTGTTGTAAATGGAAGTCTCCTTCCTTTATCTGCTCTAAGTGTATCTCAGCTGAGGTTATGAGAAAAGTATATTAAAATGGAAAAACAAGTCACTGGTTTCTTCAGTACCAGAAACAGTGAATAATGTTTGAGAGATTAATTCGTAACTGCAGCTTCACTCAGTGATATTCAGCTGTGTACTATTCAATTCCTCTATCAGAATCACAGCCTATAGAAATCCCTGTATTTAGAAGTAATTTCTGAGGGCCAAAATGGAAAGGGCATTTTTCAGTTTGGAAGACTTAGTACATTTTTGGTATTTTATTATCATTGTTATAGGCTTTTACAGAACAGAAATCAAAGCCTTTATGTATGTGCATAGACATATATAAAAAGAACACAAAGATTCTCAAACAGATCTTTATTTTCTATGCTTTTCTTCCACTAGTATCAAGCAGGATTTTAACCTTATGGCTAATACAACAGTTTGATGGATATATTTAAATAGATTTCAAGTCAGACAGACTCAAAGGCTAAAGGAATCATCATGGTAATTTCACTTGGCTTCTAGTGTGATACCAGCCACAGAACATTCCAAAACATTTCCTGCACTGAACCCAAACCTCACTTCCCATCTCAATTTCAAGCAGTGAGAAATCCATAACTGATAAACCCAGATATTGCTATTCAGCAGACTAGGGAGATAATTTTATTCATCCAGACATTTTAATCTTTATTGGTAGAGCTCTGGTTGTAGTAATTCACAAAAGATAATGACTTCAACTCAACTTTCGCCTTCCAGTAATTAAAATCTAGTCCTATATATTACAAGTTCTCTTCTGTCCTGCTGATGTGAGAGTGTTTAACTATGATAATTCATTATCAAAAAATCAGGGTGATCTACTTTATTTGGCACAGGATCCATTAGTCTTTCCCAGCTACTTGCCACTATAATACTTTTTCCAACATGTAACTTTGGCTTTCAGGAAGGCTGCAAGAGGAATTATAGCTGGAAATGCAGCTGGAAATCCTCAATCCAGTCTTACCTCTCTACTCCTGGCAGTAGGGATGGGATTTAGACAGGGCCAGTTAGTGTAAATCTGGACACATGAGAATTTACACCAAAGTAATGAGGAGACCTCCATACCTTCAAAAACAATTTATGCTTCAGTAATTGCTAATTAACCAGGATAGGCCATAGGCATACAAGCACTTGAATTTCAAACCTTTATACTCAGAACAGCATTTACTGAAAAGGTGTATCAAGGTTGTTCCTTGAAATCTACCCAGAACTGGCTGAAACAACTAGCAAAAGCTCACTCATTAGAAGGAGTTCCAAGAGAAAAGCAAAAATATAAACCAGAATGTCACACAAGTCTGAAATAACTCACAAGTGCTTTTGAAATGCTTGGCAGAACTCATCTATGAAAAGTAATGTAGGGGAGTTATGGAGTTCTGATGTTCACAAGTGTGTGGGAAGAAGGGGAGATCCTGGTCTATTCCATCCAACACTCTTTGAACAGGTAACGGAGGCTGAAGACTTGTGAACCTTTGTACTGCAGAAATAAAGTTATGTTTAGACAGTGACCCAAGTTCGTAATTAAGTGCTTCTCATTGTAATTTTCCCACTGTTTCATATCAACAGTTCTACTATCTTAGCTAAGGAATTAGTTTATTTTCTTTGACACTTGTTAGTGAAAGACCTTCTCTGTACCATTTAACAGGATCCTATTTATTTTTATTGCTGTGAGACAAAGGAGTTTCTCATCTATCTAAGATAGCTGGTTTCACAACAACACATCACAGACATCTTCCTTAAGCTGTGACATCAGGATTACTCCTGCATAATAGCAAGGAGCCAGTGCTATAAGGAGACTACTATTTCCCTGCAGGAGTCAGAGAAGCAGCTGAACCAGTTTGTCAAGATAAAAGCTATGATAATTAGCAAGGACCCTGCCATATGAATCTGAACAGGATTCCTGGGGCTGGAAGTGTGTTTAAGAGTCAGAAGCCTCATTAATCACTGTTAGGTTCTCTTGTGTGAAGTTACCCAGGTCCCCACTCAGCCAGGAAACAGCTCTTTCTTTTGGGAAGCAAAGCCAAGGTGTTCTCTTTTAAACCCCAGCTGCAGTTCCAGTAAAATGTCAGAAACACAGGAAGTCTTCAGATAATGAATAATTCAAGGAAGGGTGCAGCTACAGCACACGTGGTACAATCACCATTTTCTGCTGGACCATTTTCTAGCTGGAACCACAAATGCATATTTTTCACTGAGAGCTAAAATATTCAACATGCATTTTTTTGTTCAGCATGCAAGGAAAGAAATTTTTTACTTCTATTACAGCAAGACTATCCTAATATGGATGCAACAAGCATAATTTTCAAATGAGAGATGTTTAATTGTCTTTGCTTGAATGATGAACATTTTGCTGGCTTGACACCCCTGTCACAATTTAAAAAAATAGATAAAATAAACTTCACAGTATTCAGGTTCTTACATTATCATTACCATGTTTTCTGGGGCAACATTAGGGCACAGTCTTTCACCACAAGACAACTGTCAGACATAGAGAATTCTCTTGTAAATCACACAAAAGATGAGTCTTACCACAGTAATTTATTTCTTAAAAATCTAATTTATTGCACTTTGTCTTAAAGCACAAACAAAACCAAAAACCTAAATACAGAAGTAAAAGTAAAAAAACCCATTCTAATTTTGTTGAAACTACCCTAAAAAGTAGTATGTAAGAGCTCTTGACACCAACTGAATATTAACGACCATAGCAAGGAACAGTATTATACAGTAAATAAACAACTAGCAAGCTCAAACCATTACTAAGATGATTCTGAAAAATGTAATACAAAAGTGTCACTATTAAATAATGCCATTGTACTTGAGCATCTGGTGCTTGGAGGGCACAGAAAAGTTGTTCTTTCTCATGTCCTTTCTCCAAAGTGATTGACTCGGGAGTTGCCATAAGATACTTTTAAGCTGAATTTCAGCTTCTTTGGGGTCCTCAAGACACCAAGCTATGCTTATAAGAAACAGACTGGGTTACTTCACAAGCTGAATCCATTACCATCCACTTCCAGACAGGCTAAAAGAATCCCTCTGGGGTAATCTCTGTATAGAGATGAGATTAGCAAAGAAGCAAACAATCTGTAAAAGGGAAATAAATCTGTCCTTCCTGTAGGACTGAGATTCAGCTGAGAACTGAAAGGCAATGCTATAAGTGCTACTAAAAAAAATGACGTAACTTCTCTCTCCACCAATTCATTCTCACCTTGCACCATGCTTGTTCCAAGTTTAGTGCACGACATGCACGAACTATTCTGAAAGAGAACAGAGGTTAAAAAGAAAACACATCCTTTTCCATTTGTATTGAATTCTGAAAACAGAAACATCCCCACTTTTCAACTCTTGGCCCTTCCTGAAGCTGGCTCTTTTACAGTATTGGTTAGCAGCTGCTCAAAACATTCGGATGATTTATAAGCTTATAACAAACACAAAGTAACTCCTCCGCCTACATACTGAACTCAGGTTCTCTCATCTATAATTCTATTGCTTAAAAAAGATGAGGTATCTTTCAAACAAGATTTAGTATAAAGAAAAATAAACTGCAATGATTAACTTAGGTTACTTCCCAGTTCATCACATACTTCTGTTGCAACATCTGTTAAGACACTTCAAAATTTAGCTAACATAGCTAAAAATCAGAATATTGTTAAGTATTTTCTCACAATATCACAATTTTTAATGGGATATATAGGTAATTCTATCAATTACCATTTTATTCTTAATAGATCTAAGTTTGGTACTCAAAACAATATGAGTCCAAATGTTAAAGCACTGGCTGGAGGCACAAATACAGCACAACAGGAATTATGAAAGCTGCCTTGTACATTCCTGCTTTGTACTACAAACTCAACAAGCGACCTCTTCTTATTCCAAGCTGGGACTCACCCCCAAAACTCTGTCAGCTTCCTGATGGCTACAGAAATGGGCAAAAGTCCCCCTGATATTAGCTGTAATCCAAACCTCTACCTTGTGAATGAAGCCAAATTATCAACAAAATTTCTGGAAATGGAAGGTTAGTATAGCCTTGCAATTATTTATATGGAAATGGATCAAACTAAGTTAATTCTGACAATACTGTGGAATCATGATGTTCTCAGATCTTACTAAGAAATACTTCACCATATTTTCTTCCATGCTGCAAGGAAAAAGAATTCTAAATATATGTACAAAAGTCAGGGAGTGATCCCATCAGTATGGTATGGAGTTCCAAATACAAGAAGAAATTGAGAAATGCTTAGTGTTTCCACTGTAGAGAAATATTTAATGCAACAGAATTCCTTCTCAAAATCAGTACATTAGTTGCATGCTGTTGTGAAGTACTCACTTTCATTGCTAGTAAGGTTAAGTTAAAAGTTATATTTCCAAAGGAACTTTTACAGTAGTACAGTATAACAATTGCAGTATGCCACACCTAAAGAGTCTCCCAAAAGATTATGCAACAAATATTAGAACTCACAGCTTTGGGGCTATTTAACAGGTCAGTTTTCCAATAGAAAAGTGCTAATATCACAGGTCCAATATGAGTGGCTTTTTGGTCCAATATTCTGTACATACATTACAGAAATTCTGTCCTGTTTTTTCACTCCTTCACAAGCTTGACAGACTTCATATCACTTCCCATTCATCTTCCAAATCATCAGGGTGAAGCAGAACAGATGTGTCATTATTTTTCTGCAAACTATGGGCATGGCTAAAGGTCTTGGTGAGGCGCTGGAGCAGAGATCCTGAAGTACTGATTGCCCACAGTTCATCTAGATGGGTCACTGCAAAGCATAAATTATCCATCTTTTAATTACAGTAGCAGGTTCCAATTCTAAACACTGAATAAACAATATTTGGACCTGTTTTCCCAATTATACCCAGAGAAGGTTTTTACCAGTGTGATAAAAACACTCTTGGTGGAACACAGTGTGTGTGGCTCTCCCTGCATATGGTCATCTTGAGCACCATCAGGTAGAGCTCAAAGCAGACATCACAATGTTTTGGACAGACTGTCATGCAGAACCAACTTGCCTGTTAAACGTGAGACATTCCCAGGAATCTTCTTCCAGTAGTCTCCTGCAGGGTTCTTGTCAGTGATGCCGTATCGGCGAGCGACGTCTCCGTTGGGGCAGCGTGCCCACACAGTCCTGGCACTCAGAGCCAGCTGGCAGGCCTGCAAACCTGCAGGGAGTTGGACATGAGGAGGGAATAATCAGGCTGTCCTGGACACTAAATACACCTGCAGAAAGTACTGCAGAGAGCAGACATCACGACTATAATAGTTTTTATATATTCTTACATGAAGCACTGGTGAACAAAAAAAGGTTTTTAACTGCAGGCTTGGTACTCCCTGCATCTATTGACCATAAGGGTTATCCCAACATGGATATAATTTGTTATGTGGCCACAGCCACAAGCAACATCCAATTAGAGGACCTTCATAACATGCTTTTGGAGCCCCCACTGTGTGTGACTACCACATGGTGAATAAGCCAACAATTACAATCTTAATTTGTGTAAAAATGGTTAACATTACAGACATTGTGGGCTCCTGCTCCCTCTTCACAAGAGTACTCCGCAACCAAGTGCCATGAGTTAATGCAGTGGCAGGTCTTTAAAAAGCAGACAGCATCAATGCACAGTTACTTAGAAGGAAACAAAATTTAGTTTTATTTAAAGGCCATGGCAAAAGTGTAATTACCAAATCCACAACATATCCAGCACACAGGATTAGTAAAGATGTGAGAAATAGAGTAAGGTTTTTGTTACACACATCTAGGTAGAAACCTCATGTGATATCACAATTAAATACAAAACCCCACAGTACATCAGTCTCCCTACTGCTTAGGAATTCTGCTTTACTTTTAATTGAAAGGGAACTGTACCACTTACTAATTGAGTGGCAGCAGCTTGAAATAACACATCAGAAATTAATTTAAAAAATTGTACTTCTCCCAGTTAACTACTCAGTGTTATTAAGTAAAATCAAGGTACCTTTTAAAAAATAACCCTTATCAAACACTTGATTAAAAAAAAAATTTAGGCATTACTATCCAATTTAAAACGCAACAAGAAAAAAAACTAAACAAAATAAAACCACTGAGAAAATGTCAGGAACAACAAGGAACTGATGCATTAATTTTTACCTGGTACATGTTCCCAGTCAGTGCCTACAGGCATTTCATCTGTAATTCCAACTCGTACATGGACATTCCATTTGCTATCAATTGCCCACAACATCTGATCATTTGGACTTGAATGAATGCTGACCAAGTTGATTCCTACTGGCTATAAAAATTAAACATAGTATTTAAACTTTGTACTACTGTATCTTTGTACTACTGTAGCATTTGTTTTTCATAGAAGTACACAAGAGCAATAAAATATTTACCAGATACTAAAGACAGGAAGAAATGTATCTGATATTTTATGTGCTATTGTACACAATTATCCATTTTCCAAGAACTTTAGCTCTTTGTAAGTGCAAAAGGAACATGAATTAACATATCAATACTGATATTAATATTTAATGTTCAGTATTCAAGTCTAATAACGTTAGTATTTGCTTAACCACTGCTATTCCAATCAGCTACAGTTTGAACTGCAAGTTGGAAGAGGGAGCTCTTCCAATGAAATGCACAAAATGCAGTATTTTCCTCTTGCCTAACAGAAAGTTTTCCTAACATTACTAAACCTGCACTTTATTTCTAAGCATATTCTAAAGCAGTACATTTCTACAGTCTGAATGTCTCCTCTTTGCAATGAAATGATGATCTGCCTTCTTGCCTGTACTCCACTCTACGGGAAAACATCCATGGAACTCATTGCAGAGTACTGCAGTACTGGAGCAGCCACACTTGCAGGACATGATCCACAACACTGGCAAACATAAGTGAAACACACTTCTCATTCTTCTCCCAGGTATGTCCTTATTCCACCTGCTTTTACAGAGATTTTACTTAACTCAAAATCAGTAGCACTGACATAACATCATGACTTTGTAGCAAAACCTATAATTTAATCAGGTTGGATGATTGCAAATATCCTGCAAAACGTGGACTTTGAACAAAACATGGATTTTAAACAAAAAAGCTTTTCTCCACAGCAGCCTAGTAAAGGCACTGCAGAAGACAGTATGATGTCTGAAATACATAATCTCCTCACAAAGCAGCACTGCACTCCTTGCTTTAGCCTCATGGGCATAAGCTGAAATTTCACAGTACTAAATAGAAGAGCAAGTAGCTGTCTGTATGTACAAACCAAGGGATACAGAAGCATGATCTGCATGTATATATAAGCACACAGCCCAATCCCATATGGGCCTTTTGTGTACATAAAAGTTACCTGCTTAGGTTTTGCTTTTAAAATTTTGGTGCTGACTTGGGTCTGACCGAGCTACAACCAAGTCTGACTTGCATCACCAAATCAACCCTGTCTACTCAGGTTTCAAGGCCATTGACAGACTATCTTCTCATGTTTTCCTCTCATTAGGTATTTGCCCTTCACTGGAAGCTTGAGGGTGGTAGAGGCTTGATCAAGTATTTACTTGTGGTCACAGCAAATTCACAAGTGGCTGCAGTTTGAACACTTAGAAGTGAAGCCACTAATTGTCTTGAAAAGCACTGACTACACAGAATACCACCTGCTTAGCTACTTTCAGATTGGTATGAAACTACTGTTTTGAACAAAAATCTCAAACAAACAAACAAAACCCAACCCCAAAACAACAAACCACACCAAAAAAACTCAAAACATATCCAAAACCAACCAAGCAACCCATCAAATGCCCAAACCATGCTAAAAACAAGACACCCCAAAACCCCACACGATTTTCTCATTTGGACTTCTGCCCCTTTTCTGGAAGTGATCCCTACTCCTGGCCCAGTTTCCATTTCTCCCCTCCATTTTTTGTTTGCTTCTTTCTACAGCCACCTTGACTCTCACTCCCCCCCCCATCCCTGCTCACGTTCCCACAGCACTGCCATGGGGCAGTGCCTCACACCAGTGCAGTTTCCTGCTCACCACATCCCTCAGCACCCTCCTGCTCCTGCTTTACAATCCCATGTTTTACACAAGGAGCTGGGCAGTTACTAACTTGTGCAGGCTGAAGTACTGCATGAACAGGACACCTTTGCCTTTCATACTTTTTTTATATTTCATTTTTTCAAATCCACTTATCTCCTTCTTACCACATTCTTCTAAATAGTCACCTACCTCTTTCTTAGGTTTAGGACTTTCTGTCACCTTTCCCCCATGTCCTTCACACCACAGATTGACAGTGTGTCTGTCTATGCTCTGCAATATACTTCATGCTCTAACCAGGGTCCATCCCAAACTGTGCCTGACACCTTGGTGGGATTTTTGCTGCTGAACTGTTGAGATTGGTGCACCTTGCTCCCCACTCTCATATGTCAGGATCCCACACCTCTCTTCTACTCTTATTTGTCTAGAAGAGAATTCTCCGAGAAAGAGCTGGAGGAGTATTTCCATCCAAAAAGACTTACTGAGTGCTTAAACCTGCCACCTAAGCCTCTGCATTATTAAAGATTTACAGGTAGTGGAAGCTAAAAAAAGCAGAAGGAAGAGGAGGAAACACCCAAAAAGAGGAAACACCCAAAAGGAGAGCCACAAAAGGAGTTGTATGAATCTCAGCTAAATTGCTCCTGATACCACTGCAGGCTCAAGTGTAATCAAAGCAATTACTTCTACCCTATTCTGCACCACCAACACATCTAAATTCCAATAATCAAAATCAAAATAATGTGTTTAAAAGCTTGGCCAAATATTCCTCTCATTCTTTGCTTTCCTAAGTGAGTTCACTTCATCTTTAAGTTTCCCTGCCTCTCTGGGTATTTAACTTCCAGTTTCTCTTCCTTTTTCAGGCTAGTCAGCCCTTTCTGATAACCTCACATAATAAAACAATCCTCTTACTACTACTGCAAAGGATCCAGCCAATTGCTCTACTCTCCAGCTTTCTGCTGTGGAGCAGCCAGTAAAGGACACAGCTGACAGGACACACAGTGACATCATCACATACAACAGCTTTTGGCACAAACCAGGAAATTTGTTTGGAAACAAATACAGGCAATTCTTAGAGCCTGCTGCAAAGGTTTGACTTCTGGCTTATTTTTTACCCAGAAAGCAGCCACCTACAAGAAGGTACTCTCATGGCTACCACAGTAAGGTAGATAAAATTAATTTTACATTTTCTTGACATAATGAGGTATTTTCTTAGAACAATCATGCTGATGTTATCTCAGCTATCTCCCAATTTCACTAAGTTTTAATTACCATAAGCATGCTTTAAGTATTTTATAAGTTATATAACAAGAAAATCTCTACAGCTGCAGTTAAAGGTTAAATAGAGTTGTCTCATAGCACTAAAGAAAGATATCTGCAAATTCATAAATCTGCTGATAACATTTAGAGACTGATAACCATGAAAGTTGATAAATTATTTCAGCGTAGCCTTTACTCAGCTGGTTTAACTTCCAACTGTGAAACATGTCCTATTTGTAATTTCCTGGAGAATCTGGAATTTTAAAGTACCTTGCAGCAGTCTCTCAGCCTTCCTGCTCTGACGCACCTGTAAACTCTGTCTATACATTTATCCACAATGTAATCACCACTGTGAGAGATCAACTTGTTATGGATCATTCATGGATCCAGTGCTATTTGAAAAAATTGCAGAAGGTTGTTTTTCTGTTACTTGGGGTGCCAAACATTTCTAAACTCTAAAAATCTCACAAGTCTGACGGGTTTAGCCAGTCAGATCTGAATGCAGATTCCCCACCCTCTGGTGCCTTGGATACAAACACCCCAGTCACTCCCTGTCTTTTGATATGAAGAATTTCCCACCAGGACCATGGACTGCAACACTATCAACTATGTCCTTTTCAACATTAAAGTAATATACTAAGAGCTGTGGATATATTTGTTGTCTGCTACAAATAAAACCAAAGAAAACCAGCTCCTCATGTCTGTTGTGAAAAATGAAATAAACTTGAAGGAATCACATAACTGGCAAATTGTTGATATCAGGAAACAATGTCTACGCTAAACATATTTAAGTTACCAAGTTGTCCATTAGCTGTATAATTCGGTGCAAGTTACTGCCTCTCTTTCTGCAAACCACAGAGAAGTAAGTTGCAGTGTAAGTATTTAACTTCAACAATAGTATCAAACAAAATCCAAAGTAAAAACTAACACATTTCTCCACCCAGTCTCCCCTACATACTACTCAAAAGTTTTATCTTCTTGGTCACAGTTGAACCCAAATGGCTAAAGTTCCCTGTCAAGGAAGAAAGGACAAACACACGCACACAAAAAAGGCACCAGAACATTTTCCACGTCACTTTTCAGAAGCACAGAGTCCACGTACCAGCAAACCTCCATTATCTCTGTTCTGCTTCAAATATCCAGGATAAGGAAGACTAAACATAACATTATCAGTCGGGCAGAGCCTAATCCTTTTTGTAACAGGTTGGTGGCTACATTCAGCACAAATGTTTTCCTTGCCTTCAAAAGAAAAAGCAGAAACACCTTCAGCTGGTCCAGGCCAGCATGTAAGGTCACATGAGGGATACTTCTCACACTCCTGAGTATTATGAGTGTATCAGACTAATCTGACTGTTTTCATGACTACCAACATCCAGACCCTCCAAATGAGGATAACAAGAATGCAATTTAGAGAGACTCTCCCGCAATAAAGGACTATTTACATATTATTTTCCGAGGTCCATTTAAATGAAGCCTTTTCAGCATTAGCTTGCTAAATTAAGTGCTGCTTTTTTCTCTGCAGAGAAGTTCAAGGCATTATACAGGAGCAGTAAAGATCAATCTGTTAGGTCTTCCTTGATGCCACACGTTCTTCAGTAAAGCTGGCATTAAATTGTCAGAAAAACATAACTATTTATTGTCTGTACAACTGGAGCATTATTTTCCTCAGAAGCCTTAGAACAACAACAGGACCCTTTTCCCCACTTTCTCCCTTCAGTGAATAAAAGGGACAAAGGTCTTAGTTGGGTACTTCCAACCAAGGAGGTATCTACTCTGCTGTCTATGACTAGCACAGTCTGGAAGGCAAAGCAAAGCCAAGGAGGAAATCCCCTGACCTCTCCCTTCTGTCAGCTCTAAATTTTTTACTCCAACTTTTTTTTTTTTCTTGCAGAAACATAGGAAAGACAACAACATATGGTATTGAATCATAGAAAAGATCAAACCAAACCCATGCAACTACTCACCACATTCTCAACAGAACCATAAAATACTTTAAAAATACTTAGTACAACTGTTCCTTAGAAGCAATTAAAAAAATAAATAATTTTAATTACATGTAACCACTTTAGAGACCATACAAACTCCAGGCCTAATCAGGTTTGCCCAACTGTCTTCTCTTTTATAACTAAGATTATAACCTGTAATGTAGGAGATAAGCCCTCTGTAATTATCACTACAGGTATTTTTAATTACATATTGAAGAACTGAACTGTTAGGAAAACAAGAATTAATTATTTACAGAAATGTGCGTTAAGTAAACACTAAGTGCAAATTCCCAGGAAACAGAACATAATTTAACACTAGGTAATTAAACCCTTGTATAAGCAAACCTGAGTAACCAAGGCTTTTGTTTTTTTTATAAATACACTTTTAATGAGCATCAGGAAAACACCCTCTGATGCAGCCTATGCCTGGAAAGTGCCCCTCTTTAGTTTTTGAAACTTAAATACCTTACCAAGGAGAGAAAGCATTTTTGGGGATTATAGGGAAGGGTCTTCAAGCTCCTAATTCAAGGTCAAAGGGTCTGACATGTTCATCATATATCCCAGGGTGTCTCCTTGCTCTACCCATGCATTTTTATACTACAGTGCTTTTATTTTTCAATAGAATAACTCTGAAAAACTGTCAAAACATAATGACAGTTGTGGTTACTTTATTTACCCAACTGAATGTTAGATATATTTCTTCATCTCTCTGAAGAATAATTAAACATCTAATTCTGTGTTAACTAACCAAAATATAGGAATATTGGAAGAGTTGCAGGTATGAGGAAGTTCCAAATAATGACCAAACTGAAGTATGAAAACTGAAGGTTCTCTTTCCCACAACTGCTGTTTTAAATGTAAGCCAGCCTTGTCAAAAAGTAAATACACCACCTTGAGCTCACGTTTTAGAAGGACACAGAAGGACTGCCTACTGAATTTTCTGGCTGTACTGCTCGTTGGGCTCTTTCTGTGACCTGGGGCTTCTGGTGCTGATAATAATTACTATCTCCCACGACAGGCCACACGCCTGCTTTTCTGAACACGGAGATAGCCGTGCCTTAAAACAACCAGCAGAAGGCTAAAACTCCAAAGCAGCAAACTACAGTGAAATACAGTGACAGCAGTTTTCTTAACTAACAACAAGGAGGAAGATAATAAGCACGACACTCAGCAATGGAATCAGCATGAGGCAACTTCAGAACAAATGCTGAAATTGCATTTTTTTCAGCCTCTAAAAGCAACTTTTATGTAACTTACAATTACTTAAGATAGGCATGCCTGTGAAGAATAGCACAGACTTGAACTTAAACATTATGGCATTCTAAATCAGCTAAACAAAAGACACAGCTGCAGAAGCTTTGATCTCCTGTACTTATTTGTAACCCACCTTGAGACAGCTGCTCTTATTACTGCCAAACAGCTTTTCTCTACATCATCTTGGAAAGTGCAGTCCTCCAGGAAAATCTTCTCCCTATTAATGTCTTCAGAGGCCTCACATGAGTGAAGATATATAGAACAGACTAGTTAGTCTGTTCTAGAGAGAACCAGGCCTAATGACTGTATTACTTCTCTAACCTAAGCAGACTTTGGTTAATAAAATATATTTTCTCTGAATCTCATCTCAGCACTCCAAAGCAGAACTCATGGTAACTGGCAAGATGTCTGTGCAATGGCTGAGTAATGCAAGTTGATCTGTGCTAGTGAAAACCACTGGACTTGGAAAGAACAGGCATGTGAATAGTGCATTGGAAAGAACAGAGACTTCCATTACAAGGATGTTCAGAAGTAGATGATGATTCTGAAGTAAAAGTTATAAAGCATTTTCAACAGAAAAATTTCCTTCTCCTCTAAATATTAAATTCTTGAGGATCATTCAAACAAACCTTTCCTGCATTTTAGTTTAACTTTCATGTTGAGGACTGCTCACCACTTCATCCTCTAAGTACCACTTAATGCAGAACTGGCCTTAATAACAACAGAAATCAAACTGAGAAATGCAAAAGCAAGGCAAATGCAGAAGAAAGTCCCCAAATCCACAATAAGTGTTCTGTAAGGTAAGCAGAATTTTATCTAAATAAAGGAAACAAAACAAAGATGATGATAACTGTTTCTAACAAGTCTAACACTCATCTTTAAGGCACAACCAACTCCTTACCTTTTCTTGACATATGTTCAATGTGAGGTATTGGAAAGACGTTAAATCTATCCTGCAGTGATTTTTCAGAATTACAGATAATTTGCCTAAATTTAATAGTTTTAATAGTTTAATAGCTGTGGAAGCATGAACAGCCTTAATTTAGTTTTTTGGAAGTTTGTGTGCAAGTTAAAAATAGCTCCTCCTACATCAATAAGAATTTCTACTACCTGTGAGAATTTCTCTTAGCTATGATATCAAGCTTAAAGTACAGGGACACAATCATCAGGCTGTTTATGGGAAGGGCAGTAAGTCAAAAGTTCCTCTAACTTGAAGCACACAAAATTCAGACGACACTTTTATGGCAAACTAAGTCAAGCAGTGCTCGTCTGCTGAGACACTGGCAACTACAAATAAACAATTAAAGCTTTATGCAGTAGCTAAACATTTCCCTAAACAAACCCCTTGTACTCTGTAGCTCAGACAAGCTATGTGAATATTTAAACAAATCTCTGGATTTAATAGCATCACTTTTTCAATTCTATTCTCTATGAAATTTGGTTACAAATTAACAAAGAGCAGCAATTAAAGAAGTGACAATAAAATGTCTCATTCTATTTTTAGAGTAAGGCTGATTATTTACAATGAGTAGATGATTAGTCACTCATTACAAATATTTGTTCTGCTTCCTTTAATTTTGTCAGATAAAGTTGTTTATCTGATAGATGCATTGATGTAAATCTGAGAAGGTGGCTTTTAAGGCCAGTTTTTAAACTGTGGGAAGAGTTTCTCAACTTTTTCAGAAGGTACCAGAAATCAAAGCTGAAATGTTCAAAGAATTATTTTCAAACAGTTCAACTTGGGGAGACCTTTGAAAGCAATTTAAAGACTCTTACTTTTTGATCAAGTTCTACCCTTTAATAATCTAAATTAGTCTTACAGTCTATACTAATTTTCTATTTTATTTTTAGTTATTTTTCCTTTAGGCCAGAAATAAGAAAAGCATTAAATTATAATAAAGATACAAACATATAAAAAGATACTCTATATTATCTACATACATAGTATTTGTATTTAGTGTTCTTTTTTTTTAATTAATTTTTTTATATATGTAAAAATATGTATGTATTTTGAAACGTGTTACAACAGATGATAGTTTTATCCTCCATGTTAACAATAGAATGGAAAAACATTTTCTATTTCCTCGCCTAAAATAATTTCATCAAAGCATTTTGATTAGTTTTGTCAATGTCCTTGAAGCAGCTTTCAAAAAGCTGCTCAACTACATAATTATTTTACTTCTAAGACTGCAGAATGAAATTGTTGAATCACAGAAACCAGCTATATATAAACTACTACTGCTCAAGATACTCTAATGATGTTATCAACCACTTCTGAAGTACTGGATAAAGTAAAAAAGGAGGGCAGAGAACAAATAATATTTTCTTCATCTCAAGAGATGCTTCAGTAAGGAGGGACAGAGAGATGAGTTACAAATGAGAATGGGTTTAGTCTTAAGAAAAAAATACAGCATCACAAAGTCAAAGACTGAACTTAAATTATATTCACTCATTTTAGCATGAGCAAAATCTCATCAAAACTGCAGTCTGTATACTTTTGTGAAGTTATGCAAAGATGATTGCTGTGCAACTGCAGCACTCCTTTAAGGAGAAGTGACACCATAAAAGCAGAGTCTGCAGCTGCTCACAAGCTGCTCCTGAGTCATGAGATCTGGGACAAGTCATATTGGCTCTGACATTTACTAGGGAATGAAATATCCATAGCTGGTTTTAAATTGCATTATTTGAGAGTGTTCCTGTACTTGAAGCAAGTGAAAAACAATTTTCATTTCCTTCTTCAAACAGAAAATGGCTGAATCATTCACAAATACTTCTTACAGTATTTCTGTTGTTCTGAACGTAAGAGCAAAGCAGCATGAACTGTGCCAAAGTCAATTAAGGGACAAAACAGTAAGGTGTTCCTAATAAGCAAATATCATTAAATTAACAGTTCATTATTCAGACATCATGTTGTATTTGGAAATACTTTTAAAGTTCACGTATTTTCTTAGTTTGCATTAAGCCTCTGCAAAAGCATGAATAGCTGCTCGTTCCATGACTTGTTTTAACATGCTGGAATTGTCTCAAAACAAGCATGTAACCCATGAGTTTTAATCTTCTCTGCATGCAATGTTTGAATTCTTGCCCCTTCACATTGATCCATTAAATTTGCCATGTCAGGAGTTGGCAAGATAACAGGAAAGGGAATGACACTGCTCTGGGTATCAGAAGGTTATAATTTTTGGAAGGCAATATCATCCAGCTTTGCTGATAAGATTATGGGAAATAATTTGATTTTCAACCTCGTCCATTTTCTACTTAAGGAACTCACTGCCAAATCATGAGCCACAGCAAATCCCAATTCTTGTAAACATCTTTGTATTGAGTAGTTTAATCTACTTCAGTGGAGGCATAGAGAACCACTTAGTACAGAGAAAATAGTATCAGCATAGAGAAACAGCTTTTTGGGCTACTCCCCTGAATAGACGTTTGGTAACAAGATAGTACGCAAGTTTAATTCCGTGTCTCTTGGCAAACTCAGTTTAAATTGAATACTTCTTCCTCTTTTCAGAATACTGCCTTTATGGGAGACATCATCACTGACACCTTGAGTCTTGTCTTGCTGCTGCCCTTGCTAGCAGGGACAAGTTGTTACATCACAAAGACCCACTTGCAGCACACCAAGCACAAGCACTGTAACCAAGTCCTTTTTCCAACTGATACTGGCACCTATTTATCAGTCTGCCCTGTTATCCTGCAAAACAAGTTACCATTTCTCCAGAACCACATTACAAAATGTACAGAATTAGTCATCTAACCAGTGCTGTGCTAATTGATGGGATCCATATCTGCAGTTTTAATTTCCCTGTTCCCCTGCACTTCCTTGCTGTTACACCCTGAGATACACAAGAGCCAAAAACTTGCTGATGAGAGAGAAGCAGAACTAAAAGCTAATGATGTAAAAACCAAATAAATGATTGCAACTCCACTGCCACAGATTTACTTCTATTTCTTAATGTGTACTTTTGAAAGTACTACACATTTCAAAATCTTTAAGAGAAATGCTGCAACATCATAGAATGTCAGTCAAGTATGCAAACACATCCAGTGCTACTGTGCTAGACCAGCAGACAGTTCAGTTCAGGTGATTTTGTGCCAAGGAGTAAAGAATGAAATCAGTAGTCAGAGGTCAGCTCCATTACAGTAACCCACAACAGAAATTACTTCCATTTCATAGATTAACTTGCAAAGTATTAGAGCAGCAATGAAAGCAAGCACTGCGGTTAAAGGAGAGATTTAAAAAGAAAACAACCAAAAACTAAACAACAGACACTGGAGAAACAGATTTTGTCAGTTTTCTGTATTTTTCAAATATGCTTCCAGGTTACTTTAGGAGGCTTCTTTCAGTTCTGACCCTCCCAGCTGGGAGGTAGAAAGGATATAAAGTTTGCTCATTCTGGTAACAAGGGAAAAGAACTGCAGTTGTACTGCATGCTTACAAAGCACTGCATGACAAGGAAAGTCCCTGAATTTAGGCACAGCACCCTAGCAAGCATCCCAGACTCACAAGGGTGAGAATAAAGGAAGAGGGAGGCAGGCACTTCAGCACCACGCCACGTGAGCAGAACCTTCCTACACTCTGCTCTGCACTGTTTGCCCATCCAGCCTCTTGCTTAGCACACACAGGGTACTCAGCATAGCTCAGTGCTACACTCTACCATAAAACCTGGCTCTACTGTTTTCCATGAATTCTAAAATTACTGTTTTATTGTTTAGCATAGAGCTAAACCACTGGGTTACAAAGAATTGCAATCAACATTTTACCTGTATAGGTGGCTCGATCATTATCCACGCGGGAAGCATCAAACTCGGGTTAAGAGGTTGAGTTCCTACACGGAAATAAATGCCACCATTGGTGTCACAGGCCCAAACATGCTGATTTCCACAGGTCAAGCTGATCAGCTTTACACCACCTAATAACAAAGAGATTATTAGCAACCTGGCATTTTCCTTTTAAATTCAGCTAAAAAGCACAACTTGTATTTAGACTTCATTGTATTTAACAAGCTTTAGTCACAGAAAAATGATTAGAAGTTAATACAACTTGTGGGAGAATAAAAAAAAATTGCTGGATACAATGAACAAAATCAACAGGTAGTACATATGTGAGAAATTTCTCTTCTAAACCTAAATGTTTTAGACATAGGAGAGTGCAATTTCTAAAGCACATTACAATAACCAAATTCAAGCAGGGAACCATTCCATGACAAATGTTATCAGTGCCTAGACAAACTTTCACATGACCTAATGTGAACTCTTCTCTGTAACTGGCCATGCTTGGAGATTTTTAAAGGTGTCAATCTGATAATACAGTCAGCAAAGAACATTCCTAACACCAACAGCATTTCAAAAATATGAGAGCATATGGGTTATGCATTTTAGCGTTAACATACCAGTGTCACATCTGTAAATAAAGGAACTGATTATAAAATGGATTAATATTCACCACTGTAAATATTTATTACACCAATCTCAAATGTGTAGCAGTATTTTAACCCTGTCAGCACCATCAAAACAAAGCTGCCAAATAAGTGTGTGTTGGAATTTTGATATGGTTTGTGTTTGGGCTTAGTCTAGATTCCTGCAAAGATAGTAGAGATACAAACCTGGTATTTTAAACTAAAAAGAACTGCTAGTTAACTGTCTACTGAAACTTACTCTTTCAAATTAATTTTAAAATAGCCACGTGACATAATGAATCTAACATTTGATTTCCTATTTTCACCCCATGTTGGACAAAACAAAGCTAAGTAATGGAAAACAAGTTCCAAAGATAGTGGGACCCAAGCAGTACAGATCCACTACAGAAGGAATGCTCTGGTCAGACTCCAAACTAAAGATTCTAAAAATAGGCCTTGCTGGTTAACTGAACATGCCAGTGCTGCCTGGGATATCCCATTCTTGGTAACAGTTCTGTTTTCAGGGATGTGAAATTTGGCAACAAATCCTTGTAAAGTGCATGAGACACAGCATTCCTTAAAGAGGGGCTTGGAATTTTATCCCACAGAGTGCAAGTTCAAAGTATTTCTGCAGAATGCAATATTCCCAATTGTTAGGACTTGCTGGGGAAAGAACAGGAAACAACAGGACAACACAGCTTTATCTTTTAATTATGTGTAGTAAACAGATCTCATTAAGCAAAATTATTTTATCTTCTGAATCACAGGAATAGAAATCAACCTCTCACATCCCAAAATTTCCTTTACCCAGACAACTTCATATAAAAACCAAATGACAAACAAAAACTTCTACTGCTCAGGATGAGAACATCTACAGCAACTTTCTTTTGTAGACTTGAGACTTGACTTTGAGCTGCAAAGCCAAAATCTTTCTTAAAACCTCATTATTCCTTCTAGTAAAGTATGTCTCAAAGCAATGGCTTTGTCACATGATACCTCAGCTGTCCAAGTGTTCTGATCCAGACAAGCATCAGGCACTCAAACATGGAATCACATATCACCTACCCGGCATAGCTGGAATCATTTACGTCTACAGTACAATTTGATATTCAAAAACACAACTCTTATGTAAATGTTTTGGGATTTCTCCCTCCTCCCACTTACCATTTGTATCTTAGGGCAAGGTCACGTTAACCACATTCACCAACTGTTTTAGAGCAAGTAGCATGAACCAGCAGCATTGTTTATTGTTAAAACCTAAAGGTCATTCTACTGTGTTTAGAAACCTTGATAGTGATAGTGGAATGCTAATCAAAATAATCTACCAGGTGCTACTCCCAGTACATAATGTAAAAGGCAAGATACTAACAACATAATAAGAATATTTCAACCTTAATGATGGTAAACCCCATCACTTCCATATGGAATTCTGAACTGCACCTTACAGAAAGTTGTTCCCACCCTGCCTGCCCTCGCAGTCGCAATCCTAATGTTTCTGGAGTAAACTTAAACATACACTTGACACAACATTAATAACTCTTCAATTTTTTCAGCCCCATTAGAACAATAAAGGCTTTTCTATTATAGCCATGGATATGCACTTGTTAAGCAGTGATGTACCACATGCAATTAAATGGAGGAAAAACGCCTAAAACATTTTCACATTTCAGTGCTAACCCACAGTGACAGCTACAGTGGAGTGTTTGAGTATTTGCTGACCCCAAATCTCTTCTCTGCCACCACCATGTGCCAGAGCTGACAGAACAGCTGAATGTAATGGTTGAATTTCTGAACTGCTGAAGTTCACAAGCCAGGTATTACAGTCAGCTAGCACCAATTGCACTGATTTCCTGTATGAATTCTTTTGAGATTTTCAGACAGTGTCCAGAAGTTACTTATTTTTTCAGTTAAACAGTTCCTGTCTAAACTGCTAGAAAGCAGTGCTTTATGAGAAGAGTTTCAAACCACACAGAAGAACAAAGTGGACAAATATATCCTGTAGGTCAGTAAAAGTAAAAGGCATTAGTTTTTAAACTATGGTATGATGAGTGATTTGGAACCAATTCATCAGATCTGAAAAATACCTGGTGTACAACTGAAAAACAAGTTAATTTTAAAACACCTGTTTTAGAATTTTTACATGAAATATTATAAACTATACACTAAAATTGTACATGTGGCTTAAACTCTACCAGCTGTGTCTGCCTTTCCTTAAACCTTAAGTTAAAATTGCCTGTCTCTTATCAGACCAGTCATGAACAGAACACTGCCATCAAAAATGGAAAAACCAGTTGAATTATTTTTAAAATGATGAGAGAATGGTGCACAGTCTCAATTTCCTTTACCTTCACCTGAAATAGGAGTGCAGATTAGCACAAATGTAAGAATGTTCTAACAGTTAGACTATTAAAGACATAAAACTGATGAGAATATTATTCATGAAGTTGGCAAATAACCTGATTACCCCAGAGCCAAACTGCAAAATGTGACTACATTTCAATGATCAAATCATGGTCAAGCACCTAAGCAAATGAAAAGAGCAGATAATCAGCATCACATTCTAAACATTATGCTGAATGATTACATCACTATAAATCTGAACATGAGTGTTATCAGCTGCATCATTCATGAATGATTCAACTCTTGGAGCACAATTCTTCCTTGGCAGGAGCTAAAAATGTGTTTAACCATAAAATTCAGATGTTTGTGCCCAAGATCAGGTGATTATGGCTGCACTGAGGTACAAGAGCCAGCCTAGTTAAAGCTGCTGGAGCCCCTGCACCATGTCAGGCTGAGCCACTTCAGACTGACCAAGTGCAAGATGCACTGAACTCACACCAAGTACCTTGCAAACAGAAAACTTCTTGCCTCCAAGAAAAGGCTAACCAGAAAATTATTTGAAAGCCACATCTGTTCCTGATATTTTACCATCCCCTGCCAATAGGTACTATTTAATCCAGCAAATGTTATATTCTACACCAATAAACTAAAAGATACTTCTGGAAAATATGGTGTGCTAAGAGACAGTCTACTCAATAAAAATGTCATACCTAGTTGGGAGAGATCCAGTTTTGTCCAATGCATCCCTGTTGGGCAGCTGGAAGAAAGTGTTCTGATGAATATCTGCCCAAGACTATCCAAGCCCCAAATGGCATCCTGGCAGGCAGAGTAGTGCACCATTTCAGCCTCCGGTGGCAGCTGCACCGTAGAAGGACGAAAATGAGGGTTCTGATCACTGACACAAAACAGATCCTTGTTGCTTTGGCACAGCCACAAAAAGCTTCCTGCGGAAAGGACATTTGTGTTAATAAAATAATTCCTAATCCACTCTGAGAAAGCTTACACATCTCCTTTTTCTGAAAAAAAAAATCAGTACATTTGAAGGCAAAACTAAAGCTTCTTGGCTATACTCATAGTGTAAGGCTTTGAAGTACAAATACACATCCTAAGCCCTTATTTAGGCACTTAAATACTCCATTTCTCAAATAAAAGAAGTAGTAAGTGATCTCATTTTAAGAAATGTTTCATTTGAAGGAACTAATAGAGAGAAGACACATGTAACAGTGCACTATCACCTCTCTTTATTCTTTTGCTCTTTTATATCCTTGATAATAGCCTCTGAAAAGCAGCATTCTTTTTCAGCTCTAAACCACATTTTTTCCACTAAAGCCAGTGTACTTAGATAATGCAATTGCTAACTACTGTAACCAGCAGTTCTGTTCCCTGACAGGGTCTCACTTTTACCAATAATGGGCAATTTTGCTGCAGTAACTGCACTCACAGAAGCACTTGGTTACTACAGGCATTTCAGCAAAGCATGCTCTGAAACTTCCAATTACAAATTCTGGCAATTCGTGCTTTGGCAGTTTAGGAAGTTGCTACTCCTGAGGACCACCCATTTCTTGGCTGGATGCCACTCCACACCAAAGGTGAGAGTGATTAATACGTTATTGTAATCTCCAGTAGTTTTACAGATATACTTCCACCCTACTGCAACTATTTTAGATCCCTGCAAACAGAAAAGACAACAAAAATCTGAAGTAATTCAGGATATATAATTACTTACACCATCAATTCCACTCTGTTTAAAAATCACATACACTTGCACTGTTGATTTACCAACCTTCATTAGATGAAGCCGGGGAAGCCAACACAAAAATCCATTTTGTGGCAGAAGCAGTACCACGAGGCACAATATTATTCCAATATGTGCCTTGAAAGAAAGAACAAGTGGCATTAATAGGAAACACCCTTTTCTGTTAAAATGTGTTATTTCAAATTTAGAAGAAATTCTATTGCAATCAATTATTAAATATATTTTAGACAAGATTTTCTATTAAAATCTTCCAAGATACTGTTAGGGGGAGGGGGAAGCCTCCTCCTGACACCTATGTAAACACACACAGAGGAAACTGGGAATGCAGAAGAGGATAAAGAAGAATATTAATGGTCCTCAACAGGGGACCAATTTGATGATGAGGTTAAACAATATCCTAGATGTACTGTTAGTGTTTACCTAAACAAAGAAATGTACCAAAAATGTATTGTATTTTGAGAACTGTAGCAAGAAAAATAAAGCAATCCCTCTGTTGGCACTAAAAACCCATAACATTAGTGTCTTGCACAGTCACGCTCATCATGAGCCAGACTCCATTGTGCAAGATAAAATAGGTTCAGAAGCTTAAGATTGCCTTATCCCAGAGAAGAGACAAATGTAGGTGTTAAAAGCAGTAACTTGTGCACAGTTCACTGGTTGATAATGACTCTTTCATGAAAAATATTTCTCTTTAAATGAGAAAGTATTTAAGACCAAATGCTAATGAATAATTTAATTTAATTTTTAAGTAAGTTAAAGCTGCCCTGACTTGCCATGGGTAATTTCTGTGGTGACAGAATAGTAGTTATTTATTTCCATCTATTTAATATTCTTAACTTAAAAAAATAAAGATGCAAAAGCACACCAACCTATTAAATTTCCCTTTGCTACATGGAATTCGTTTTTGCCTGAAGAGATCCAGACTCCACTGCCATTGACTCCGAGGAGGCTGGGCTGACACTGAAGCTGCTGTGACCAAAATGCCATTCGAAGCTTGTCAGCCACCTTCTCCACAGGTGCCTGAGCTGCTGTTGCCACTGTGTGAGTTGCCTGGATTATGGTCTGGAACAGGCTGCACTGGTCAAACATTACATAATCAGTGATGCTTACCTAGAGGAAAAAGAAAAAAGTGCTCTTGATAATTAGTTAAGCTGCAGGGTGAACTGCACAATCTTTCACCAGAAGCTTTTTTAGAATTCAAAGTGTAGGAAGGGAAAAATAAAAATGGTACATTTTGAGTAACTGTCTTACTAATAAGCCAAAATCAGTATTAAAACACCAGCACACAACTCCTTTCTATCCAACAATCCATTTAGAAATCTGCATTTTAAGATACCCCTTTGTTTTAGGATGTATCCCTCTAAAAACATGCCAAACTCTGCAAACTAAAAGGTGAATTTTCAACTTCTCAAAGGAAGAGAAACTTGTACAGTGTAGGAATTCAAACCACATGACAAACTTGGATGCAACACTCCTTTGCAACTACCTCATGGACATTTTAATTCACAGTGCAGAAGGAGGTCTAAATAAGCAATTGCCCAATTCTGTCATGGACAACTAGGTTGGCAACGCTCTGGGATACTCCTAAAAAGGAATGAAATTTCTAAGAGCACAAGAAGAGCAGCAGTTTGCCAATAACCTCAAAGCCAAGCTACTCATGATGCCCACATGCAAAAAGGGATTATATATGCACATAGACCAAAATTCTTCTAAGGTAGCATATAGACAAATTTTGAGTAAGACCGTTTTTGTACTCCCTTCTTCCCCACCCCTATCTCTGGAGAAAACAAGAAAAGCTGGAGAAGCCAGAGTCAGGAATCAATACCAGACAATAATTGCAGTAACTGAGCTGGTTTCACCCACATGAACTGTGTCTGAAGCAAGAAGCTCCACATGGCTCAAAGAAACCTCAACTGAATGGAAAAATGTGAAACACATTCTTTTGCATGGTGACTTATTATTTGTTTTCTCTAGCTAAGGAAAAGGATGGGCACTAAAAGACAAGAGAAGAGGCTGCATTCAGCAGTCAGATTTGATGCTCTGCCTCAACAGCGTGTCCTATGACCTGACGGAGCATTTTCTGTGTTCTTGAAAGCTTCTGCAGTGCTGATCTGAATGACCATGGGATGGTTTTCCTTCCCTCTTTATAGCAGACACAGAAAGGGGATTTCAGCCACAGCCATACAGAAGTTTAAATACACTGAATAAAGTGTACTATTAATTGAATTTTTTCTTAGAACTTTGTGGGAAAGCAACAGAAATAATCAACCAAAGGTAAAAGACTAAACTGAAAGCAAAATAAAAAAATGCCTACTTGCCACCAATGGTTATCATCTCCTTGTGGTTTCTTTGAAACTATACCAGTCCTGAACCAGAGATTGCCATGGATATCCAAAGCCCATAATGTCTGCTGATCGCCAAGGGTTATGCACACTGGTTCCAAAGCTTGCATTTCACTGGAAATGCAAACAAGTAAAAATATTAAAAACCTTAATTCAAATTTATGTTAATGGTATTTTAAGGAAGCTATTACAATACTAATGGTTTAACACAGTTGAAACTCAGTGGGGGCAAGATAAAAAACACATTTGACATTGAATTACATTAAATTTTCAGTTATTCAGCATTTTATATTTTATTTGTTTAAGTAGAAAACATTCAACAACAACTACAACAAAGAGCATGAGTCCTTCAAAGATCACTCAAGATTTTAAACTTGGATACATGACAATAAAACTAAACAAGTCCTATTTTCTTCAGTAAATAAGCAATCCTGTGTTCTTTAAGGTTTTGATAAAACAGCTTCATAAATCTTTCTCCTCAACTTCTTTGACCTATTCTGAGAACAATACCTGCAGTTCAGGGACCACAAGGAGAAAACTTAACTATGTGACAGAGATAAATGCTGAATTCAGGACTGTAAGTCTCCTGCATAAGTAAACCATTTTCAAGCTCAGAAAACAGGGTCAGGTGATCATATCAGACACTGAAAAGGAAGCAAACAATGCTAGTTCTTTCAGATAACCTTTCTTGACAATTTAAGAACAAATAGTGACTGCCTTCTGCAATTTTAACACAAAGCCCAAGAACATGAAATGTACCTAAGGTGTAGGTCAGCAGGTATTTTCATTAAACAAACTCATGAGAGTACAAACAAATTTCACATTTGAACAAAGACATGGTAGTTTCTCAGACTGTTGAAGAATACCAGGCAGGGAGGTAGTACAAGTTAAGGTTTCACAAGAGGATATTCAGTAGATTAAATCTCCTGACAAGAAGAACTTGAATTTCTTCCTAAACTTGCACCAGGCTGATGTCACAAGAGACACCAAATTCTACGTTCTCAAAGCCAGCAGTAGAGACTCAGTGCTTTTAACTTTATCACAAAGGAACTACCATGAGCATAGGATCAACTACAAAGCTAAATACCAACTACACAAAGTATTTATAAAAATCTGTGGCTGGAGAGAGCAGAAGTGTTATCCAACTGTGTGGATGACCAAGAAAATGCATACATTTAAACTCATTGGAAAAAAAAAAAAGAAAAAAAAAGAAAAAAAAAAGAAAAAAAAAAGAAAAGAAAACCTCTCAAAACCGGAGAGCTCCTCAAAAACATTATGCCACAGATTAAAGAAGCAATATTTAATAAAAAATAATGTTGACAGATATTATAAAGATATTTTACATTTTTTTCTCACTCTTTAAACCTGCTTCTGTTTATGACAATTCCTTTCATTACATAGCAGTCATGGATGGACGGATGGCTGGCTGGCTGGCTGGCAAGAAGTATAGACAGACAGCTAAAATACATATATACACATACACACAGTGGTATATAGACACATGAGCTCAGGTAATTCTTTTTCAAACATCAAGTAGCTCCAGCACAATTATTTGTGTCATTCTGGTTATGCCCAGCATGTCCCACCAGAATTACTACCTCACAATGTCACTCTTCCACTGCTCTCCTTCAGGACAAAAGCTGCGCACGCCCTCCCGGTACAGCAGCGCCCGCTGCTCGCTCAGAGCCCACACCACATTATTTCTGGATGTGACCTGTGACAGTGGACAAGGGCAGTCAACCTTTACTGCTCGGGCACAAGGACGATCCACACTCAGGCCTAGAAATCAGAAAATGAGGACTGCTTTACAAACTTTGGCTTTTTGAAACAAAAAGTATAGAGATAAAGCAACTCAATAAAAGAAAATGCAGAAGGGAATCTCCTTGACATGCTAACATTTGTCATTTGATCACAATTTCCTTGAGTGACTGTTCTGCCTATAAACTACTAATAATCTCCTCTAATACAGCTGATGTTACATGTTAAACAAGACACTGTACATCCTTCAACATCCTGCACAGTGCATGTCCAGTCCTGTCATTTCTGTTCCTTTTCTCCCTCTAGTGTCAGCACCAGGAATCTCCATTTATAAAACCTCTATTAGAGCTGACAGAAGTGTCAAAGAAAAAGCCAGTAATGGAAGAACTTTTGCCCAAAACGTGCCAGGGAGAGACGCAACCTGATCTGAGTAGTGACAGCAGAGCAATTGCAAAAGAGCATGCCACAGTGTGTAGTACTGAAAGGAGCAGAGAGGTTCTGGTAGATTTACAGGCAGTTTGCACACATTTCTACATCTAATCTACAGGAACATGTCTTCTTTATGATTACAGTGAAGCTTGATTTACACATATGAAACTGCATATGAAACATCTCAGGAGACACAGCTTTTGTTTCATCTCCTCATGCTGCCAAAGCCAGTATGAACAGACTCACGTGTATTATATATTCTAGACTAACAAGAACACTCATTTCTAAACCTCTGAGCACACACTTTTGTTATAAATGTTACAAAAGACAGTGAAGGGAATGAAAAGATCCTGGAGAAACAATTTTCACTGGCTGCCTCTCATTAGGAAGACTGATACACTGAGAATTTATTTTTTGCATCAAAAGACAAATTTTGCAGCCTAATAACAGCAGAATGTAAGCTGACAGAATCAAACCAATCTCTCAAAGGGAGGAAAAATATTGATTCAAAACTCCACAGAGCCTTGTATGATAAGCATCCAAAATTTACTCTCCATCACCACTATCCATGCCTGTCGGCAGTATGCATGTGACCATGGGCAGGTCACTTGATTTTTCTGGGACTACTAAACTAAAAAAAAAAACCAACAACTTTAATAGAGTGTCTTTGAAACAATGCTGTGTACTTAAAACAGTTTTCTTAATCACAAAAAATTTTTGCATTGTGCTACAGTAACTAAACCTAAAAGAGAAATTACGAGAGTACCAAAATTAAATGAAAGGTAAATGAGAATTTTGATAGCCACTCAACATGGTGTCCTGTTTCTATACTTCTTATGCAGTTTGCCCTTAACCCAGTCCTCCATTCACCAGTAATTCCTTCATCATGTTATTGGTAATTTTTCCTTAAAAATTCAGCTCTCTGTGCAAGCCTCACATGCCCGAAAGTCCTTGATACTTTTCTACCCTTAACTCTAAAATTAGTACTACCATCCTTCATCCTAGCTGCTTGCATTTAGCCTGAATATTGTTTGCGTAACACCTTCCAAATACATCCTCTTCTATTCACTGAAGAACTTTAAAGCCACGACTTCAAAGCTGCCACTAAACTAGCCCTTCTTTCCAGTTTGTGCCTCATTCACATCCAGGAAGAAAGCAGCTACAGATTCCTGCTCCACAGTCCATTCTAGGCCCCCATGGCTTTGCTTTCCCTATCACATAAACATATACCACTTGTCTATACTTCCAAAGCACTTCACCATCTGTCTCAGAATACCTTCCTGTCATTAGCAAGTGGTAACTCTTACCTTCCAGAGATCTGCACTTTTCAAAACACAAAGCTTCTACATTTCCCTATTCTGCCCACTGAAGGCTGAGCTGTTTCACTGCACCATACCACTTTCAAAGCAGGGATATTATTTTGATATTTTCTATAATCCCTTTCCATTCATCTCCATCCATCTCATATCTTCCTCATGCCATAAATTCTCTGTACTGTATGTACTCCACTTGGCACACACAAAACAAGTGGCCATGAACTGGCTTTCCCATTCTCCTAATTACACAAAATCTCACCATTGTTTCCAAGTGTTTCTCAAGATAAAAAGGTTTCATTATGTCCTGGCTGTGGACAACATTTATAGCAAATTGTCATCATCCAACAGACTTGAAATCTAGTAATCTCAGCCCACAAAAATTCAAGGAGCCTGCAATTAATTCAGGTACCTGTTTGCAGATACAGATCTCCATTTGTTCTGATAATCCAGGCAGTGTCATCACTTAGAGCTACAAATACAGCCTGGGGTAAAGCCTCATACCAGTGCCGTTTTCCTTTTATAGTTACTTTTCCACAGGCAAAAGCTTTGTTAGTCTTCTGTTCAATCTTCCAGAGAAGAGCCCCTGTAAGAGAAGCAAAGAACACAACAGCACTCAGTAATTACTGCAACAGTCACAGGTGACATGTTCTAGCTACATCTAAACTAATAGGAGGGGAAAAGCAAATCATAGCATTAAACAAAAATGCAAGTTTAAAAAGCCCTTACAATTTTTTTTAAAAGCGAGACCAGAACAGTAACTGACTTCTAAGATATAATAATATCTTAAAAAAATAAAACCAAATGGAACTCCAAGCTTAACTGCTGGCTTGCACCAGAACAGTACATTGTCATATTAATTTCCTTTGAATGATTACACACAGTTGCATTTAATTCCATTTCGACATGTTGTGGTTAACATGCTCCCAGCATTAATGCATCCATGGCAAACTGTGGATGCTAGAAACTTCCACAGATTCAGAGAAAAGCTGGGTGAATTCCTGGAACTGAAGGATAAGAAATGCAGAGGAACAACCTTTTCGCCCCAGCAATTTGAGCCACCAACAAATGTAGCCTGAAACTACCAAGGGCAAATATGACACACATCCATGCCGTTCACTTTTCTGCTCGGACCTGTTGGACCACTTTTAAGGGTAAGATACTGAGCTGGATTAACCCACACTTTCAACTACTGCAACTGAAATTGTTTTGGCTACAGAAAAGCTCAGCTACAGATCAAACAGAATTTTCTTCTTAAAACAGATAGCAAGTCTTCCCCTATAGACAGAAGGGAAGAGCTTTTAGAGATGACAGGGAAGAAAATGTGCTTTTAGAAATGACAGGGAAGAAAAGTAGTGGCAAGGCAGGAGAAAAAGAAACTTTGTATTTTCACTCCAGTCCTGGAACAATCTGGAAGGCCAAAAGTGACGCAAGTTTATAACCAAAACCTGCTTAATTTTAATCCAACATAATCCTCATTCACAACCATCCAGAACAAATACATATGCAAATGTACTAAAACTTCAAAGGTTTTTTTCTTCAGTATTTGAAAAGAAATCAAATCAACCAACCCACACATACACAAAGCCAGTTCTACACTTAGAAGAAAAAGAACTTTAAAATTGTGAATCACAGAATGGTTTGGGTGGGAAGGGATCTTAAAGATCATCTAGTTCCAACCCCCCTGCCAGGGCAGGGACACCTCTCACTTGACCAGATTGCTGAAGGCCTCATCCAGCCTGGCCTTGAACACTTCCAGGGATGGGGCATCCACAGTTTCTCTGGGCAACCTCTTCCTGTGCCTCACCACCCTCACAGCCAAGAACTTCTATAGCTCTGTAACAAAAATCAAGGTTTTGTATAGAAAAGGAGCTCTTTTCTGCCTACCACTAAACTGTTACTTCTGAAGTTCACTTTAACCAGGCAAATAAATGCATGTTGAAAACCTCCCAAAATGCAATGTTAACCTGCTAGAAAGACAGCAACTTAAACCAGAACATGGGATGCACAGGTAGTGAAGATGCAGTCATACAACTGTGACTATTCAAAAAAAACCAAACAAAAAGGAATCCAAACCAACACACTACTTTTACATGAAACAAGCCCTAAACAACCAAGTTTCTGGAAGCAATTGATTTGAAAAAAACAAACAATGAACTGCCTGTGTGGAAATTACATATGCACTCAACTATGTATGTAACCTGATAAAGATGACAAGTTTTACCTGATTAAATAATAACATACAAAAACCCCAAAACAACAACAACAACAACAAAAAAAAAAAAAAAAAAAAAAAAAAACACAAAAAAAAAACAACCAAAGAAAAGGCCCAAGTCTATCCAAGTTTTATATTTACAAGGCAACAGTGCAGCAGAAGCCAACCTACCTGAAGGGGAAACTGCCACTTGCTGGACTCCATCCTCAAACTTCTGCCAGCGCAGCCCGGCCGCAGGGAGGGGACTGCAGTACAGGCTGCCTCGGTAGTCCAGGCACCAAATGTATTTTTCTGAGACAACCAGGCTCAGGATGCCATATCCAGGGCCAGAGTATCCCATCCAGCTCTCTGCAAACTAAAAACTGTAGAGTCAGAACAGTGTCAGGTGTCCTCAAACTGCATAAAAACTGTGTATATAAGAACAGCAGCTCCCACGTTCTGATTTTAAAAAAGCTAAACTTAAGTACTTTAATCAATGAATAAATTTGCCTTGTGTAAAATAAAACTACATCTGCCACTGTTCTCTAAGGCTGTATGTGCACAATGAGACTGCTCAAACAACAGGTTTCACAAAAAAATAAACCCCTCCACCCCATCATCCAAAGAAGGAATATATAAAAATGTACAGTCTGCCTGTACTCCAGGAAATTATTAATTGTCTAGGAAGTGATGAGCAAAGGCAACAAGATAGCTGAAGGGCAGAGACAGCTGAATATCCAACTCTGGTACTCTCTGTATGGTAGAGGAACCACGTCTTGCAGAAATCTGGTTTAGTCTGCTCTCTTAAATTTTGATTGCTTGCATGAGGTGAACTCAAGCACTGAATACATTACCAGGGGAGGTTTCTGAACATGACAGAGTGTAAGAATGCCATAACCTGAAATAAAAATCTTCTGCACTTTGGGCTGCAGTTGTCAGTAGGTAGGACACCATCAACTTAGAACTCAACCTTTATGAATGAATATTTGGTTGATCTCAATACAGATCTAAAAGAAACAATATTCCCCACCCTACAAGAACTGCATCTCCTTCTTAAGACTTCTGCTAAAAGTCCCAATGATTCTGGCAATTTTGCAGATTTTACAATTAACTTTAGTAATTATTTTCTATAGTATCTATGAGGATTACTCACAAAGTAACTATGGAGGAAAGAGGAATAACAGAAGAAGGAAACTGTCAACATTTTAAACAGTACTAACTACTGCAGGCTAGGGGGCAAAGACTAATCCTTATTCTGTGTACTTAGAATTAAAATAATCCTTAAGCAGAAGCCAGCCATGTGAGATAATTAGCATTAATTCTTAATGAAGTCAGCTGAATTTGGGAACAGCATCATACAGAATTAGGACTACTGGAGATCCAAACAAGCAGCAGCCTTTGAGCGTGACTGGGTTTTACTCTTCACTCTATAATGGATGGGTTTCTAGCAGCATTTTTGTTGAGCTGGGAATAATATAGGCAAAACAGCTTCTTTGCATTGCAAGAACACATCACCCACTTTGAAGTCAGATACATCACATTTTTTAAGAGTTACAACACGTACTGTTGCTTGGCTTTATACTTTACTTGTGTATTGAATCAAGTAAAAAAAAATTGCTCTCCTAAAGATGTAAAGGACAGTAATTGCAGGAATGTTTCTTTTCAAAAGCTGTTTCTTTTTAATGTTAAAGATACTTTAATTAAACTGAAAAGAAATACCTGATCAGATTTTAACAGCACCATTTCATCTAGGCTTATCTTGGCTACATCCTGTGCACCAGGCACAGCACCAACTTCAGGCATGCTGGTCTCTGAGGATGAATATGGTAATCCATGTCCATAAATATCCTCTTCATCACTTGAGGCAGATTTTTCAATCTTACTTTCATAAGTGTTTGCTACCCTTTCAGCAGTGCTAGTACTACATTTAGCTTTGATTGCACTTTCAAAATTCCAGCCAGAAATGGAACAGTTATCTGAATGAACATTGTCAGAGATGTCACACTGGAGTGCAGAAGGGTCTGACAGAGCACTGTGGATTAGAGAGAGCTGCTGCTGGTCTTCCTCACCAGTTTCATCACTTTCCTTTGGTGTCAGGGACGTCTGGACACCAAGTATACTGTCACATTCCAAAAACATCTGGTCTGTAAGGTCTGGATCTTCAGAAGATTTTTCATTATCCTGCAGCTTCATTTTATCCAAGTCTTCATCTATTTTACACAATGTAGGAAAATCCTGCTCCTCCTCCTCCTGGCTCAGTTTTCCAGGAGAGCATTCATTGCTTGCAGAAACCACACCACCATTACATTCACCACCAACACTGCTTGTCAAGTCTTCTGTGAGCATCAGAGGAGATGCAGACATCAAAATATCTATAACAGCTGAAGTACCCATGCCACTGTCACTGTTTGGAAATTTCTGTAAATCAGCCACATCTCCATTTTCTTCATTAATTAGTACATTTGCTGACTCAGGAGACTGCAGGACACTGAAAGTTTCAGAACCATTATCTTCTTGCAAGACTGTATGGGACTCCATACTGAACATACTTTCCTGATCTGGAGATCCAGTACTCAAATGATCAATGCTGCCACTCATTATGCTGGAAGTCATGGAAAAGGAGTCTGCATTCAAGGAATGTGGACTGTCACCAGAAAGCTGACGCTCATAAATTGGTGTGCCTTCCAGAGAGCTGTGGTTTCTCCTTGTTCCACTTTCTGTCATCACACACACACACACATGAAAAAAAGGGAGAAAAGCAATATTAATAAAATTTATTAAATCCCAGTGCCAAGAAAGAAATTAAAATATTTTTAGAACTGGAAGAAGAACAAAGCTAAGTCTAAATTTTAACCATACTGAATATTTTTCAACTTTAACATTAAATGATACATAGAAAGCCAAAAAAAGTCTTAATACAGTAAACAATTTAAAAAACTGAGTACTCACACTACTTCATCAAACTAAAGAAGATGGATAAGAAAGACACTGCCAAATATTCTGAATAGGATGAATAGATATTACACATTTCCAACATAAAACTGGATACAGAGTCCACTGTATGGTCCCATTAACGAATACATTAGAACTCAAAGCATGTTCACATGAAGCAAAACAAAAGAAACAAACTCCTAACACATCTAAAAAGACTTAATCAATTTATCACATTTAAAGATTTCCATCTTAAACAGAAATGGCTCATCACAAGCCCTCAGCAATTTCAGAAGCACAACACCACAGTATACAGGAAGCCTACCAAACACGGACTCTTTCATGTAACGTGCTCTAACAATGTGCAGTGTCAGGGAAATCTCTGCTCCACCTACCCTGCTTCTTCTTTTTTTTCTTTTTCACCTTAATTGGCTTTACAATAAGTTCTTGATCAAAATCTTCAGAGCTGATGGTGCTGAACCGCTGTGAAGAAAGTTGACCTTCTCTCTGAGCTTCTGGAAGTTGGTCTGCACACATCATAAAGCTCGAGCCACTGTCCACAGAGTTCACAGAGCTGCTCCTGCTCCGTGATTCGCTTACTACAGAGCAGCCCCTTTTCCTGACTTCATTGCTCAAGTCTCCCACTCTATCAAAACTTTTCTCTGATAGTGTTGGAGTTTCCAGATCATCTTTCACTGAAGAAGAAGTGCCAGTTTTATCACCAGTAACTGAATGGGAAGTAACCATTTTTTTTTCTGTTTCCACTGAAGGGCTGGATGATACAGATGAAACTACTGATGACGGGGTCAGCAATTTAGGACTTGTATCTGTTAAAGGATTTGACAATTTTGAATTCACATCTGAAATTGTCCAAAAGAAAAATAAAACTACAAATACTAGTTCAAGTGTAAATGCTAGCATCAAATGAATAGGGGCATAATTTCAGAGAGTATTGAATGAAAAGAATATTTATGAAAAGAAAAACTTCTAAGCTAACAACATTTAAAAATAAATACCTGTGTGCCCACATGCACACTATAAACTTCCTGTAAATTAATCTTTTAGAAAGCACTTCCCCCAAATCCTGTATCAAACTTCTAGTAGCAAAATTTTGAATTTATGTAAAAGGAATAGTACAGGTCTGCAGCTTTGGAAGATCCAATTCTATCACATACTGAAGTGCCATCCTATATTCTTTAACTTCTTCATTCAAACATTCAGTAGCTTTAAAAAAAATCAAGGAAAATTATCAGGTAAATCACTGCAGTGATTAGCAGAAAATACACTTCTAAAGGTTCCTTTCAAACTATACTTGAAAGTTGAGATTAAAACATAGACAGTCTCTAGAGGTTTGTGAGTAAAGACCTGCCTAAAAGACTAAAGCTATTGCCAACATGCAATGACAAGAAAGTTCTTCAGCACTGAATGAGATTTCATAGCATATTTATTAGCATTTTGCTAAAACAAAGCTGAGATGGAGTATTTAAATGGATTAGTAGCCCCTTTTAAAGAGCTCTAGTAACATAAATATTTAACTCAGATGGCAACAAGTATGAAAGAGTCAAATTATTTCTGGAAGTTTAGTGAGCATTCTTTGGATTTATTTGCCAATTCTTTCTTTTTCATTGCTAGGAAGGCTGAGATTTCCCCTGGAACATGGCTGGTGACAGGTGGCACAGAATCAAAGTATTCAGGTGTTGAGACTTATCCTGAAGTGATAACCATGATCAGGAATCCAGACTGCTTCAGCATGATGGTTCAGAATGAGCTCTCAAATGCACAGATTAGAGATGCCTCATTAGGTTAATGCTGACCCACTCTCAAAAAAGGCAAGCATATTTAATTTCTTAATGCCCTCATTCTCACTGCAGCCAAAAGAGAAGCTCAGATAAGCAGATAAACCAGATCTCTAAATATAACCTATCAAAACAGATGAGTAACTCTACAGGACCTGGCAGGTTTTTGCAATAATGTGAAGGGATTTGTCTGAGGTTTAATGTGTTTCAGTTTTGTTGGTTCTGGCTTTTTGTTATTAAGAAAGTACAATAGGACCATATTCCATGATGTAAACACTAATTTATACACACTAAATTTACTAATTTCTACATAGTAAGCTTACTAATCTATACAAACCTATTGATGACAGTCCTTCAGGTCTATTGGAAATTCTTATTATGTCTCTATCTCCCTTTAAGAGAAAAATCTCGTTATTGGTACAGGACACAGACACAATATCACCATATCCTTCCAAGCCACCAATCAAAGCCTGTAAAGAGTCAGCAGAGAAAGAAATAATTGGCATTAGATTAACACAGTGTTTGCACAACATGGTACTCTTAACAAAAGCATTCACTGGATTTTAATCAACATAAACAATACAGGCTAAAAATTTTTATCTTATCAAAAAAAAAAAAAAAAGAAAGAAAGAAAAAAGAAACTGAAAATAACTCTTTAATCATGATGCAACTTCATTTTTATACTAATTTAAATTCTGCAGATCCATTCTTTGTCCAACCAAAGGCAACTAAATATAACAACTTAAGCAATATACAATTTGGTGGCAGAAGGGAAACACAGTATGAATATTTAATATCATTTAGACAAAAATATACTGGCTTGTTTGCATTCATATGCATTTTTAAGACAACAAAATAGCTAACACTTCACTGTATGCCAAATAAAAGGTAATACATCTTTTTTTAAGACACCAACAGTGGTAGAAGACAAATCGGCATATTTTATAGGCCTAAAATATCTTTCTGCACTAATTCCTAGACTGTAGGTTTCTATATGTTTCACTAAGCATCAGAATTATTTATGATGTTAACACCTTAACTGAAAGCTTTAAATATATGCAATTTTCATAAACAACATAGTGAGTTAGTTGGTGAGTATATCATTGCAATGACAACGTGAGACAATAAATAATCATTTTCTTCATTTTATATAGGGATTTAAATCACAGCCATAGAATGTATAACCAAAACAGAGCCTCATAGCATAGCATGAACAAAAACACAGAAGAAAAAATATGCAGCCACAAGATTTATCTACCTGGTTCACAGTATCTAGTAAATAGATGCTGTATTCATTCCAGGTCAGGACCCATCCTTCTTGGAAAAAGCATGAGACAAGCCCAAGGTGTTTCTCTGGAGAGCTGTAACTTCCTCTGTCAGGTGGTTCTAAACGAGGATACAGTTCAAAAGTTTTTATCCCTCCAGCAAATACATCTTTCAATATGAACGTGGCCTGAACAGTCCCATGAACATCAGACTTCCACAGACGAAGCCCAGGTCTGGCAGCAAATAGTGTCAAGTCACTCTGTTTACACAGGCCAGGTATAAAACATGCTCCAAATTTGCCAGTGCTAAAATGCAAAAGAATTTATTTTAAAAGCTATATACTCAACTTAGGAACAATATAAAAACTAATGGCACAAATTCACAACTACAAATTATCAAGTCTTTGATTAAAATATTCAGTCAAATGTCAGAAGTACAAATTTAGTTACAATGAGACATGAGCAGTAATTCCAAATAACAAGTTTCCCCTTAGCTTTGGATGTCAGACACTACATCAACTAAGCAAGTTAAATGACTCCTCCTAATAAGCTTTCATAGCCTTAATGCCACTCTGTCCATCTCAGAAACATCCTATTATGCACTCTTTCTTCTCCCAGAATTAATAAAAGCCAAGCAAAACACTACAAACTGATGCTAAGAAACTGTCAGCCTTTGCTTGCAAGAAGCATGGAACAGACCTCAGCTGTTAAACCCTTCATTTCACAGAAACACCATTACTATCATCCAAGAAAACCTTCACATATAAGATGGGCCTTGATATTCCTCTTACTATTCATATCCCTGAAACCCGAAACATCATAAAGCCTCTTTCAAGGGTAAATTTCCTCAGAGAAATATCCAGTCATGCTGTTCTATGACCGGGTTCCCTTTTCCTTACCCAAGAGGCATTACCTAAGAGAAGATATCAAGGCCACACAAGAGGTTCCTAGTCTTTAACTCAAATTTAAGTGCTTACTATACATTCTCCCTATTAACTCACTTCAGTGCATAAGAAAAACGGGGATGGCGACTTGCTTTTTGCATCACATATTACATCACCCATTAGACAGACTTGATTACAATGCTTGCTCACTGCAAGTCACAGTAAACCAAGAGGGACTGCAGAGGAAGTTTGGCAGTGTTTTCAGCTAAATATTTTTGCCTAATAGTGCTTGAAAATATGATCGTGACAGACTTGCAACCACATACTTTCTAAATAGGTAAAATTGTCATTTCATGTTTGATCACACACAGCTATTGTAACTAGCTTTTTATGAGCAGACTGCTGTGTTTTATTAATTTTACTGCCTAGATCATGCTGTCTGTAATTCACTTTGAAATGTAAGAATTAATAGATGAGCCCGCATCAGGATTTTATGAGGGTTACTTTTTTCTGGGCTGTGTTCCAACTTGGTTGACGGATTTCTCTTCTGTGTAAAAAAGCAGAGTCCTCTGTAAAGTAGAGACAAGCAGCACCTTCTGGTTGTAATCCAACTGGACAATCGAAGATGGCTCTTCCAATACAAGGCTGGAGTTGCAAATACCCTTTCAAAGACACACACAATTCACAAGAGTCAAACCCTCCTAAAAATACAAGGTGGTAACTAACACTTCAAAGAAATTTATAAGCCCAAGAGAAAAAAAAAGAAAATAAAAAGCTTTTGTACTCCTGTTGCATGAAATTCACTTAATGAATATGGACTTAATTTACATAGGCAAGAAGAAAGATTGTGTGTGACACACTATGAAATGTAGTGTCTCTTGTAATATTAGCTAATACTTTTCTCTTGAAATCAACAGAAACTTTTCTCCCATTTAAAAATTCAAGTTAGCATTAAATTTGTTAACATCTCAGATCTGTATTAACTAACAAAATGTGAGAAAAATTCCATTTACTGGTAACATGCAACTCAGCCAGCAGCACCCAGATGTTACCTTCATTCTACACTCTAGACTGAGATGCTGAACAATTCTGGGAGAAGTACTTCACCAATAGAGCCACATCAGTCAAAAATACCCCTTCCAAACAAAAGAGAAAGTACTGGCTGAAAGTTGAAGAAAGATTTGATAGTTATTTCATGAAAAATGAGAAGGATCACTACTTCTTTTAAAATGCATTACCTTTTAAAAAAGATAAGGCAGTTCTGAAAGATACCCAATGGTTGCCTCGCTGGGTGTGCACACACTGGGCCAAGTGTACACATACCAATAAAGCCATCCAACTAAACACGTAACACTACGCAATTAAGTAACTGCTAAATATTTAAACATACAAGCATCCTTTCAGGAAGTGCAAATGTGAATTAAGGTCTCTGTAACAAACGCTCACCTGGTCTAGGTCTAGTGCAGAGTAGACAATTTTTCCTTTGTCATCTCCAGAGAATAATTTCATTCCATTGGGACTCCAAGCTAAAGCTGTAATGCTGCTTTTGTGGATGCCAGCAACATCAAATCTGCGAAGCTGTGAAACAGTAACAAAGCAATAGAAGAATGAGCTGAAGAGAAAATGGATGCACAAAGCCTAATAATCAGTGGCTCCTAATTGGTTAAACTTAAGATCAAGTACAAAAGTGTGGGTCCTTCTAAAGTTTATTTAGCACAGAAATCCTGTAACAATTCAAAACCCCACTCCACCAAAGAGATCAGCCAATTATATTACACACCAGAAATCTCTCAGAAACATATTTGATTAAATACATCTTCTGTCAAAGCATGTTTTAATATTTCTGTTTTATGAGCTTAACATACAAAGCCTAAAACATAATAACAGCTATTTCATCAGGCAAGATTGGCTGGGTTTCACTCTCACAAAGGATCACAGTAACATTCTACTAGAACTGGCCATATTAGACCTCACAGAGATTTAGGCAACTGAAAATATTTACCTGTTTGTTCCTTCCAGGTAAGGAAGACACAAGCTGGAAAACTGCAACCCGACCTGAGGCTGTACCAACAGCAACCAGATCATCAAAACAACTCAATAGCTTTACAAAAGTTATAGATTCACACCTCCCCTGTTGAAACAAACCATACAAAGAACTCACAAGTTAATGAGACACCAACAGAGAGCTCAATTCTGAGCATTTCAGCTTCATCAGCAGAGACAACAGTGAAAGTTAGTATTTACCTCAAAATTGTATTTTTTCATCTGGTTTATGTGTCTGCAGTAGAGATAAAGCATTCCAATGCTGCTTCCCACAGCAATGTAATCTCCATTGGTATCAAGTGCTGTGAGGTAAACCACAATAGAGCGAAAGCCTTTCTGGATCTTTGTAGGAATGGCATTGAGGAGATAATACAAGGGACAAAATTCCTTAAATATAACTGGTGAAGCCACAGATGCCATAGCAAGGATTTGCATCAGCAATTTTAAGGCTGAAATAAACACATCTACATGACCACATAAGGAGATCTGAAAGACAAAAGCTAAAGACATGTCATTACCTTGTGTGGAGAGTAAAAGGTAAACAGACAGTCACAATCTAGCAAAAAAAGAAAAAAAATTCTCAGATTTTGTTTTGCATAAAGAAAAAGCAAGTTAAACTCTTGTAGTGAATATAACCTATTCTTAGAAGAAACTTTTCTTACCAAAAAGAGTAAGTTCAGCTAACATAATAAAGATGTATAGTAACCACTAAATATGGGATAACCACTTTGTATTGCATCTGCAAATTTGTCAAAGTTGAGTTGAAATGCAGTGTTTCTTTTCATCTGCCTAGTGAAAAAGCCATAAGGACTCTGACACTGACCAATCCATGTGATGTACTTCATCTTTCTGCAGCCTCTATCCTCAATCCAGTGCCAAGAGCATGGGATACTCCCTGTGCCAGACAGCGCTGTAAGATCAAAGCAACAGACCAGCACTTGTGCTCCACTCCTTAATGTCCCACAGCCCAAGAAAAAACACAGCTGAGAATCAGTTCAGCTAGAGCTACATCTGCTATACATTCAAATAGCAACCAAACAATTAGAATTATGTGGGAAGGGCTGAGTAAAAACTTAAAAACTCCTATTTTGACAGACACAGGAAAATATCCATGTGGCAACTGAATTTAGAAAGATAAGGAGTAAACAGGAAAAAAGTACCATATGTCCAGGTTTCCTTTCATGGATAAGAAAATAATTTCATGCTTGTGAGCCATACTGTAAATATACTTAGGGGAGACTATCTATGAATAACAGAAACAAAGAGTCTGTTTGCCTTCTCCAAGAAAAACAGCGTAGTCAGAGCTCATCACAGTAATAACACACTGGCACCTTCAGAAAAAGCTGATCATGAGGAACATAAAAATATTCAAAAAATTTAATTAAACCCAGTAATTTTTCTCATCGCTACAGCCTTGACAAGAACATTTTGCAGCATTAGCTGCTGCTTGTCCTCATGGGTGACTTTGAAACACTGAAATGAAAAGAACCCTTCACTTCTTGTTTTATTTTGCTATGAGCAAGGCCAGTTAACACAATGGTATAGTCTTGCAGTTTTCCAAGACAAGAATTTTGGATATCTGTACACAGGACAGTTTTTTATGGTTGTTTAAGATCTTAACACTGAAGATTTTTTTTATCATCAGCAGAGTTAGAACTTCCTTAGAAAAATAAAAAAGAAGTCTGCAAATTGAAGTTAGAAATGCTTCTATATGCTCACAATTATTCTGTGAAGTACTCCTACTGCAACTTGTGATATGTTCTATTGTGTCTAGTTTTTAATTCTCTAAGGATGGAAAATGTTTTATGTTTGGCAGCTTCATACATTGCTTGCAGTGTGTATCAAACTAGAAAAAAAAAGCTGTTCTAGTTTAATATCTCCATTACTGTGAAAAGCTCTGGTGTCTCAGTTTCCCAGCTGTTTCAGTTATTGTGCAAAAGCATTCAGCACATACACTTTGGCCCCGCAACACTTGCTGTCAATATAAAACTGCACTAAGGCTAAAGGGAGTGTTTGTATGACATTGCCCATGTGCATCATAGACAAGACCACAAGAATAAAGACTGGTTATTTGGCTTATATTTTATCTGCTACAAAAACTGCCAATAACTACACTAGAACTACTACAATTGTTAGAAGTTCCTAACTGTGGTAAATTTTATTGCTTGCCAGAGTTTAGAAGTTAATTCCACTCTCCTCCAATGTTTACAACCTGTCACAATGTATTTAATGAAATATCATAAAGACCAGCTGGTACACGTGTCCAAACTATTTCTGAATGAAGAGTTCCTTCCAGAGATGTTTACTAAGTTAACAGATAACCTTAGCACATCATGACACTTCCACAGTATTTTCACAAACCACTGATTTTCTATCCTATATTTTAAGTCTCCTAACCCTTCCTTCAGCATTTATAGTTAACTAAATATAAAAAGAATCCACTGTTAAAGTCTCATTTGCTGTTCCAAATGTGCTGGTTTGTCACTTCAGTAATTGTATTAGTCAATGGTCTTTTTTTGATTTTCTCTAATGAAATAAAATCCAGTCTTTGTTCTGAGTCTCCCATTTTCTACTCTTCCTCTGTCTAAACTCAACTTCTACCACTACCCAGCTACCGCCTCATGAATTCCACATATTTTGGTTTTTAAGTCCCCTTTGTGACTCTTGCAATTTACATCTGTCAGCATCCAAAGCTGCTCTTGTAGCTGGAACCATCTCACACTCCTCAGTTCCTAGAGGACCTTCCAAGGCCTCAGAATTCATCCTCTTTCTTAGTCTCCACCACTTATTCTTCCAGCTCAACCAAACTATTAAACACAGGGTAACTGATTACCAGCTATGAAAATATGCAAATTTTTATTATCCAGAAAAAGATTTTTCTTCATTCCTCTACAATAACCCTATCTGCTACCTGATGCATCTTTTGAAAGCTTACATTTTATTTTTAAACACAGAAAAAGGAAAGTTTGATAGGGTTTTGTCTTCCCATCCACAAAAAAACACGGGATGAATTATTTCTTGTCACATACTAAGTAAAATTTTAAAACTCTGCTGTTAGATAAGGATTCTCACTCTTCATAAAATGTATATGCAAACTCTGTGGCAAAGTAGTCAAAAAAATAAATTAAGAACAAATTTTGTTCTCTATAACCTATTCACCCTGTCAATCAAAAAAAGGGAAAATTTATTAACTATAATTGCTTGACATTGCACACAAATTAATTTCATCTTGAGTTGTTTACAGACTAACAAAACATTTCTACTGATTGTGTAAAAACATATGAATGATAACTCAAAGCCATACTTTTATTAAAAATACTAGTAGTATTAGGTAATTTTATCCATACTAACCAAATGTATAAGGGACTAGAACATCTACCATTTGGCCTATAGATGCAAAACATCTGCACAAATGCCACAATTCTCTGCTTTGGAGCCTAAAGTCTTTGATATCCCTCTAATGACAGCTGTGTATCACATGTAGTCTGTAACAGTTTTAGGATTAATTGTTATCTGTTTTTCCTACCTCATTAATCAAAAGCAAACAGCAGATATAATCTATTTTCCCAGGCAGATTTTGGAACTGGATGCATGTGTTCAGTCTATGTCAGCCACAGTTACTCTGAAGTACGTATAGAGCAAATCAGCTTGTGCTAAGCAGCTGTCCTGCAGAGATAAAGTGGAGAAAAATACCACATTAAAAACAATCACCAGAGTCCTTCCTTCTCAACTCTCAGACTTCTCAAGTTCTTAAATATTGCATTCAAGGCCATGCTTTGAAAAGTAGCTTTTTAATTTTTTTTTTTTCCTGGTCTTAAAAACTGGAATAAGGCTCAATGCTGCCTAACAGAGGGAACTAAAGTGAGAGATAATCCTGTGGTTCAGCAGACAGGCAGTGCCCAAAGCTTCAGTGCCAGGATATGCCACAGACTGCAGGAAACTAAAGCTGTCACTGCATCTCTCTCAGCCCAAGGGTCCTCTTTGTACTAGAGTGACAACAGCTTCATTTTTTTTTTACATCTTTGACATTAAAACTTACATTTAAGTTTTTTAGAGCACAGACAAACTCCCATATGATCAACAGTCTCTATTCTCAGCTGGATCCTGCCAGCTAAAGAGGAAAGCAGTTTTCTTTTCTAATATTTCTCACACGTTCAGCCCCAGAGCAGGCTACCCCACTGTCACAACTCCAGAGCTTTTCACAGCAGAATGCTGCAGAGCAAAGAACACAAACCCAACCCTGCCAAAGGAGCTCTCCTTCATGTATCCTGCACAAAGGTCATGGTTACCCAATTGACACACACTTGGCTTTACACAGTTCATGAAATGTTGCATTTTTGGCTTGTGAGAAACAGAGCGTTCTCTCTGAAACTTTAAGAGTTTAATAAGGGATAAAAGGGACAATATCCAGTGCTGGGGTGTTTAGCAATATGCCAAAAACACACCGTTAGCTTAAACAATGTTATTATACACTGTAACATTACAGGGGACACACATATTCATAAGAGTTTGCACATATTCAAACATTCCTGTGAGTTTACACATTCTAGGAACTCTTTTGCTTGGTTTTAACTTGTCTGCATGCCATCTTGTAGATCAAATCAATATATTTTATTTCTTCTTGAGGCTCCATTCTGTTGTTTTGACACTTCCTAATAACCAGAGAGTCAGTAGAAAATTTTTCCTCTTGTGTCCTGGTTCTTATCACTGTTATCCTATCATTCAGATAAGATGGTCCACAAATGTGAGAAACAACTTAGCTATTTCACATCATTATCTGAGCTAGTTACACAAAAAAAAACATTATATAGTTTTTATTTAAATATTATGCTAAGGCCTAAGACACAATATATATTTATCACACTATTATTATATAAGCTATATGGTACGTACATAAATTGACAGATTATATTATACAAAAAGCAGTTAAAAAGAAATGCAAATTATACTATATCAGAATATTTGTGACCAATAATAACTTGCAAAACCTAACACATAAATGCAAAAGCCAATAACTACATTTGTCATTTATAATATGGCTCAAATGATGTTTGTTTCTTTTTCCTCCGTGACATAATAAAAAATAAATAACAAAACAAAAAATCTCGGTGAAGAACATGGAAAGGGTAGAAAAGGGGAACCTACAGTTACTGCACATGCTTATAGAAGAGATGGGAAAATTCAGCTGATGGTCTTGTGACACCCTACGAAAACTTCACAGAATCCTAGAATGGTTTGGGTTAGAAGAGACTTTAAAAGAACATCCAGTTCCAACCCTCCTGCCATGGGCAGAGACACCTTCCACTAGACCAGGTTACTCTGAGCTCCATCCCAGCTCACTATGAACACTTCCAAGGATGGAGCACCCACAGCTTCTCTGGGCATCCTGTTTCAGCACCTTGCTACTGTCACAGCGAAGAATTTATTCCTATTATCTAACATAAAGCTGCCCTTCTTTCACTGTGAAGCTATTCCCCCTTGTCTTAACCCCCCCTCCTCAAATGCATTTCTAAAACATATTCTACTGAAACATACTCAGATGTTTCAAACCGCTCCTTCCTAGCAGGAGCCTTCTCGCACCTGTGCGGCTGCAGCCCCCGCCACAGAACAGAGCCAGCGGCTCCCGGCCGGACACCCGCGGGGCTGCCTCGCCTTCCCGCCGGCTTTACCTCGGCTTATGCCGGATTTACCGCCCAGACACAGAGCCCCGGCAGGGCGAGAGCGCCGCAGCCCCTCCAGGTACCAGCGGCCGAGCCCCGCCGGAGCCCGCCCCGAGCCCCCTCACGGAGCCCGCCCCGAGCGCCCTCACGGAGCCCTCAGCGATCCCCCTCACGGAGCCCGCCCCGAGCCCCGTCACGGAGCCCGCCCCGAGCCCCCTCACGGAGCCCGCCCCGAGCCCCCTCACGGAGCCCTCAGCGAGCCCCTTCACGGAGCCCTCAGCGAGCCCCTTCACGGAGCCCGCCCCGAGCGCCCTCACGGAGCCCGCCCCGAGCCCCCTCACGGAGCCCGCCCCGAGCCCCCTCACGGAGCCCTCAGCGAGCGCCCTCACGGAGCCCGCCCCGAGCCCCCTCACGGAGCCCGCCCCGAGCCCCCTCACGGAGCCCTCAGCGAGCCCCCTCACGGAGCCCGCCCCGAGCGCCCTCACGGAGCCCGCCCCGAGCGCCCTCACGGAGCCCTCAGCGAGCCCCCTCACGGAGCCCGCCCCGAGCCCCCTCACGGAGCCCGCCCCGAGCCCCCTCACGGAGCCCGCCCCGAGCCCCCTCACGGAGCCCTCAGCGAGCCCCTTCACGGAGCCCGCCCCGAGCCCCCTCACGGAGCCCGCCCCGAGCGCCCTCACGGAGCCCGCCCCGAGCGCCCTCACGGAGCCCTCAGCGAGCCCCCTCACGGAGCCCGCCCCGAGCCCCCTCACGGAGCGCCGCCCGGAGCGCCGCCCGCAACAGGCGCCCGCGGCAGGCCCCGCTGGCGGCGCCCGGGGAGGGGAGCGGAGCGGGCCCGCCCTCAGCGGTCCCCCCGGCTCCGCTGCACTCACCGCTCCGGGGCGCGGGCTGCGGCTCAGGGAGGGCGGCGGGGAGCGGCGTCGCCGAGCCCCGAGGCGGCGGAGCGGCGGCGGCCGCGGTGCCTGCGCCGCTCGGGGCCGGGCTGGGCGGGGCCGGACGTGAGCGAACTTCCGCGGGGCGGCGGGGTCGCCATGGCGGGTGAGTGAGGGGGGAGCTGCAGGGGGTGAGCGCGGGAGCAGCCAGAGGCGGGGTCCCGGCGTTTTCTCAGCAAACCAACGGGGTTCAAAGTGCCCGTGGTGCTCCGCCAGCCCGCCGGGCTGGTGCTGTCACACCCCGGTGTGCGCCGCGTGTAGCGCCTCGCTCATGCTCCGGTGTAACGGGGTCCCCCATGTGTTTTACCACCTTTCTGTATAAATATCTGAAGGGTGGATGTCAAGAGAATTGAGCCAGGCTCTTCTCGTTAGTGCAAACTAACAGAACAAGAGGCAGTGGGCAGAAACTAATGCACAGGAAGTTCCACGTGAAGATGAGGAAGATTTATTACTATGCAGTGACCGAGCCCTGAAGCAGATGAGCAGAGAGGTTGTGGAGTCTCCTTCGCTGGAGATACCCGGGTATCGCTGGAGAACCGTCTGGACGCAATCCTGTGCCATGTGCTCTGGGATGGCCCTGCTTGAGCAGGGAGGTTGGAGCAGCTGGCCCACTGGGGCCCCTCCCCACCTGACCCATTCTGTGGTTTTGTGTGGACTTTATATCTTTGGATGTGAAGAACTCTTTTCAGGCATCTCTGTGGATAAAAGCTGAAGCTAGCAAACATTCAGGCAGGGTATTTGGCTTGGCTTTGAGCCGTGCTTTGGCTGCCAGGGCAGGACCTGAGGTGCAAAGGTGGAGCTGCTTTGTGTGATCAGACGAAGTGCTGCAGGTTCTTACAGCTGTCTGCCCTCCAAGGAGACACCATGAGACAAGGACTTTGTGCTCAGCAGTAAAGCACCCACCACCTTCAGCAGAACCCTGCCTTTCCCCAAACTCTTGCAGCTCACATGTTGCTGTGAATGAATTCTGACATTCATGTCATGAGCACTGCATGCATGCACGGTAATTGCTGCTGTGATTTCTCTCTGTCGTGCACTGCATTAGCATCTGTTGGTCATTTGATGTCAGGAGACTGCTGGATCTTACAGCACTACAAAGCACTGCTGTCCGTGCTGCAACTACACATCGCAGAATGTGCTTGTGCTTGTTTAATAACATGGTTTTCTTGCAAATAGCAATGGATGAGGAATTAGATTTCATGCCAAATGTAAATTCCATTTTACTTTAATCAATATTTGCCATTAAAGCAAGGAGATCATTCACACAAATAGCTGGTGGACACTGATTTGTTTCTGTCTTTAAATGGCTTCAATATCTTTATTTTCTCATACAGCAAAAAGTCCTCCTGATAGTACTCCAAGAAGGCCTGTTTTATCTGTCAGTGCAAGAAAAATTAAAGATAATGCAGCAGACTGGCATAATTTAATGATGAAATGGGAGAGACTGAATGATAATGGATTTACTACAGCAAACAAAATAGTCAACATGAGGATCAGTGAGCAGTAAGTATGCTAATACACATGAATAAAGACAGCATAAAGATTGCTTTTATTGAGAGATTAATCTGCTTTCTTCACTAGAAAGTTATTTTAGGAGATGGGAAAAGAACACGTCACAGTGGATAAACTAGCTCTTGGATCAAACTCAGCAGTTGCAATTTTTTGGTTACATAAACTATTTACATTCAAATAATATCTAATACAGTAATATTTGCAATAAATGGGAAATGCTTATTTTACATAGTCAAATGTAACATATTTTAAATACTTATATAATGTACCAAGTTAAATCTAATTCTATAAATCTTAGCCCGTGTGAGTTCCCTTATTCTCTTGCATGTTTTACAGTGAGGTGTAAAAAATTCAAGTCAAAAGTTCAGAAGAATTTAAGAAAGAATCAATCATTTGTACAGACAAAAAGTTTTAACAGTGATGACTTAAAACCAACAAAGAATCAACAAAAATACCACACCACAGCCACCATAAAAAACCACAGAAAAACTGAAAAAATCCTCCAACTTTGGTAGAGTTTTTATTTTCATGCTGTAGTGAAAAACCTTAACTAACAGGGCTGTGAGCAGCTTCTCCAGATTCCTGACAGCTGGAGAGGGTTTGTCTGACAGGGTTCTGACAGGTACAAGCTGAGGAATATTTTGCTGTAACGGTGCCAGATGTTGCTTTTGCTCTTTAGCAGCTCTCTCTCTCCAGTCTGGTGTGGGAGAGTCTGCCAGACAGGGCAGATGTCTGCACATTGGCTGCTCTGGGGTCACAGATAAATGTCTTGGCTTAAATTTGCACAAAGGTGAGTTTCTGGTGAGGCACCAGATTGTCCTGTGGAGCAGCTGAAGCCTGGGCATACCTTGTTGATGATGAGAGGACAACCTCCAACACAGGGACAAAGTAAAGAGAGGAAAAGTGTTAAGATCTTACCTGCAAATGTTTTTTCCCACATGGCCAGCTATGCTTTGTGCTATTTTTATGTAGGAATTCTCATAAACAGCCTGTGAGTGAGAGATTTTGTAGGATCAGATCACAAGGATTTTAAATCTGCACTGCTCAAGTAAACCTATATGTAGTTGTTTATGCTGCCTCATGTTTCTGTTTCAGATTTCAAGATAACAAATTGGAGATAGCATGTGATAACAGTGCCACAGAACCTGAAAAGCCAACCCCAAAATACAATGAAGAGCTGGACAATTGCTGTGCAGAATTACTTGAGACCTTAAAGCATATGGTAATACTAATTTTTCAGACTTAGTCTACATGAATCAATTCCAAGTGTGCTCAAGTAACAAGGAAATGTCCCGAAGTGTTTATTGTAGGCAGAAAACTGGGATTTTCATTCATAGTTCTTTGGCTTCAAACCTAAATTGCTGTAAATCCAGATTTTGTGTGATCAGAGGAATTTATTTGCATTTATTTGATTGATTGGTAAATTTCAAAGTTGGTTTTACATCTTCTGTCAGCTTATAGTTCTACTCCCCCCTTTATAAAGTGATGTGGAAACAAATCATACAAAGAATGCATTCCAAAGGTGCACCTGTTTTCTGTTTCTCATCCTGGATATTCCCTCTGTTTAGAACAAAAGAATCAGCAAAGCATAAAGCAGTGCTTTACCTGCCATCATATCCTTGCAGCTGTCTTTGATCATAATGCAGTCACATATTTAGCCTGCCTACCTGTATTTGCTGTGCAGATCTCCTTCTCTGGAGATCTTTTTCTGGATACCTTGCTAGGAATTAATGTCACCTGTCAGTTTGACAGGAAGCAAACAATTTTTTTCTGCCAGATACTGTAATTCAAAGTTGTTATTAAAAATAACTTTTACAGCCTTTTGCCAAACTGGAGGCCCATTAAAAGGATGGTAGATCTATTTTTTATATAGTCAGGATATAGACCTCCAGTACTTAGAAAAAGCAGGAAAGTGGCTAGATTTCCCTTAGATTTTTTTTTTTTTCTGTGGGTAAAATGGTTGGGTATTTTTTTTCCTTGATGTACTCTTATATTCAGACTACAAATGCATTGATGAAAGTTTCTACTCTTCCTGAGGAGCAGGAGTCTAAGCAGTCAGTGTTAGATTGGATACTAAACATAGCTACTATGATCTAATTTATTTTTCATTCCTTAGGAGTTTATATGAGCTTACAGGTTCAGAGATGTATCTGTGGTTTAGCCTGCTTGATGTAAAGATAGTGCCTGCAAGCTCATTTTGGTGTAAATATTCATACCCAAATGCACAGAGTCAGATGAACATGAAGGAAGTGGATGGAATTACCTATTTTTTGAAGCAAGCTGTTAGATCACCCTAGATATATTGTCAGTAGTAGCTTGAGCTGCTTTTCTCACCTGCTGCTGATGTTTTGAAATAAAAGTCATCTTGATATGGTAATGTACAAAAATATCTTGATAGGGCTTGTGCTATACCAGTGTGATGTTTTTTTCCCAGTACTAAATTGCTATAGGAAAAGGTAGGGAGGTGAAAAAATGAGAAGGCTTTAGTATATTTCTACATGTGGGAAACAAAAGAATGTCCAAAACAGTGTCATATCTGCAGGGTTCAAAATTTCTGGGTATCTCGTATTAAGTGTTTATCTAGATTTCAGTTTTGATTCCTGTTTGGAGTTAAAAAATTGTGAGTTAGAAATGTCAGTATTAAATAGCCTTCATAAATAGTGTGTTTTCAAAAAATGTTTAAGATTATAGTAGCCTAATGTTGCTGAGACACTCATTAACATTCCGTGTTTATCGTTTACAGACAAAAATACAACTGAAAATGGAAAAGCTTACTTCAACTACTAAAGCAATCTGTGACTTGGAAACATTCCACCACAGAGCTGGGAATTGCAAGGCTCCCTTCTTTCATACATGGCCCACACCATACTTCTGTAAGTAAAATATTGATTATCTTAGCTAATTACATTGTGTCATCAGTGTCATCTAATTTATGACTGAAAAATAAACCCTCTTATCTGGATGTCTTTTTCCTGAGAGGGAGAGAGTGCTGTCTCCTTTACAATTGACTAATCAATAAACACATGAATGCATCACTTGGTTTAGGGTTACTGCTGATGACTGCCAAGCATTGTCTGACATGCAACAATTACAGCATAGAACTAAATTTGTCAGCAGCTTACAGTGTCCAAGCTGCAACAGCCACATCCTCTGCAGGCAGAGATGAATTTGCAACTTGCTGATGTTAAATTGCAGGCTTAACTACTTGACTTCTTACTTGACATTGAAATTAAATCTTTGAATACAAAGAGCAAGCTATACATCAGTTAATTCTCAAGCAGACAAAGAAAAATACCTCTGATCTCAGTGTCAATCAAGACAAGTAAAGAAATGTTACACTCTACTGTTAATATTAATTCTTTTAGTGTTCACTTGATGGCAAAAGGTACTGCCTCCCAACTGGTATTACCCACTTTAAAACTGTCTGAATTCAAGAGAAGCCTGATTGCATGCAAACCAACTGCCTTCTTTGTGAAAATCATACCTCTGCCTCTTACTTCATTACTACAATTTAGCAGAAATCTTAATGTATTCGTTTCTGCTAGCTTAAAATAATAAGAATGATAAAGACAACTGCTGTCAAAACACCCATTGTGACTGAATCATTTAGTGATGCTGTCTGCTCCATGAAAGACTAAATCCTTCTGAAGATAGTGATAGTTCAGGATAAGTTAGAAGCACAAAATACTTTGTGTAGTAATTTTTTAGGAATTCAAACAGTGAAAGATTACAGATGCATTTTAACCCCCCTACCAGTTTTACTAACTTAACTAGTAACAGTTTTAGCAATAAATGCTTTGGTTTTGGTCTGTTGGGGTGTTTTTTACTGTTGTTTTTCACTGTTGGTATTATTTATTGGTGATCATGCATTGCTGAAGTGCTTTACAGCATGTGAGGGCATCTTTAAGATTAGTTAAAATCAAGAGCAACTCTAAAATGTGAAGTTTGTATTGCAGGATAGCATTACCAAATTTTAAAATCAAATTTCAGTTATTTGAGGAATAGCTGTAACTGATAATATTACCGTGGGTCCTGAGACCAATACCATTGCTTATTCTATAATTAAATGTGAACTCGTATCAAAATCAGCAGCATGTAAAATACATCCCAAAGCTGAGGAAATTGTTTAGCATTTTATAGTCTAATGTAAAAACATCATTAATGCTGTTAAAAAAAAAAAAAAAGATGGCTAAATTTGGGGAATAGCTTATGTAAGGTAGGGGGGTTTTATGATCCATGTATTATAAGTAAAATTTAGCTTTTAGAGAATTGCTGAAATGTTCTGGTAATGTGCTTGGTTTTTCAAACCATTTCAGATGAGGTTTCTCTGAAGCTGTCTGAAATGTACAAGAAGGAACTACAACTCAAGCAAACAATTGTACAAGACATTGCTCATTGTGCTGACCAGGATCTGATGATGGTGTATTTATCATCGTGGCTGTACCAGCCTTACATTGAGAACAGCAGCATGCTGCTGCTCGAAGCCATGCTGCTGGAAACAGGACACAGGCAGTGCTAGAGTTGCAAAGGTTACATGGCTGGCTTCTAGTGATGCTTAGATGAAACTAAACTGGCATATTGCAAGGCTTACCAAGTAAGTTCATTTTTTGTAAAACTTATTAAAAATACTTTTCTCATATTCCTTATTTTGTCTCAGCTGATACTTCTTTTTCTGTGTGGGATTATGTAGTTTTGGTTGTTTTTTATCTATTTTAAGGGCAACACAGAGGCTACATGTAGGAGGCTAAGTCCTCTATAGTCAGAAAGAGGTAAGCACTGCTTAGTAGTCTAGGGGATTCAATACAAATAGAATCTACAGCAAAAAATGTTACTTCCTCCCAAGTCTGGACAGCCTAAAATACCTACAGTCCCTTTTGCCACAGAAATTCAGCACTTGATCTTCTATGGGTTTGTTTTTTGGGTTTTTTTATGAATTAACAGGGCAAATTATTTTGTACTTGATTTATAAGTGGAGGAAAGGAAAGCACAAAAAGGATCCACGTAGTTTGGTATGTGATTTTGAAATGCTGTTGCAGACAATGGTGTAAATTCTGGTTTGGTTTTGATTCTGGTGTTGTTGGTTACTGCAGCAGTGTGAGGGTACATGACCCTCAGAGAGTGATCCAAGCCTGAACCAGCACCAAGGGAAGGTTTAGTACAACTCAGCATTCTGCACTCATTATATAATAAGGTCTTGTCCCTTTTAATTTTTTAACTTTTTTTTTTTTTCAAGGCTGTGCCCCATCTTGTTTGCTCCCTGTCATAGGGCTCAGTGAGTTTTTCCTTGAGTTACTGGTACTGATGTCAATGTGGTTTTGGTTTGAAGGTGTGTCTCTGTCCCTCTGTACTGATAGGAAAAGCAGGGTTACTTATCTAATTAGCCCCAAGCTGAAACCTTGTAAGTTTAGTAAGAGAAATTCCTGCAGTAGCAGGACAGACAGGCATGAATTAAAAAGTTTTCTTGCAAAGTTATTCTGTTGAACAATGAGGTTGTTTCTGGCAGCTAATAAGAGTTCTATTCTTAGCCCACAATTTCAGCATATAAAAAGAAATTCTGCTGTAGCTCAAGGATGAAGTTAGGAACAGATTTGTTGGGTTCTGTTATTTTTTCAGTGGAAGCGTTCCACTTAGTTTAACAGCCACCTTATTTCATCTGAGTTGGGGCAGACCTGTGTCACTATGGAAACATCTCAGTACTTCAAAACTATTTTCCAAGGAGAAAAGATTGGTTCACATATAGAACTGTTCTTTTAAGATGAGGGTAGGTGTATTGTATTTCCCAGCATGTGCAAATTGATGGGGAAGACAAAATTGAAGCAAGTTTTCATTTTCTCCACAGGTGGAAATTGTGGTTTGTTCTCATTTCTTAAGAGGAAAAAAGCTCTTCAGGAAGGGGTCTTCATATTCACAGACCCTCTTGCTTATTGACTGTTGTTGGGTATTGGAAGATTACTGCAAAATCATTGCAGAGATGTTTTGTCATTCTAGCTCTAAGCAGTTGATTGTTATATTTGTAGCCCTCAAATATAATTATTACACAGTCAGTACAAAAGAGTATCATAAAGAATAGCTCACTGCAATAAAAGACTGAAAGACCAACAGAACTTTGCTTTGTATACTACCTTCACTTACAAGGTAGGTCTATCCTCTGACAATTACCACCTCCTAAAAAAAAGAGGGAAAAAACCCAGAACAAAAAGTCATTAATATACAGTACCTTTCACAACTACTCATGAAAGACAACATTTTGGATAATCAAATTTATCTTCTACTTATGCAGCGAAGAAAAAAAACACCAAACACAAAAGCCTAACCCAACTATGTTTAAAGGTTTTGGTTTAGTAGAACAGTTTATTTAATCTGTAAATTGTCTTATGTTTGGATTCAATTTTAGCATTTTTCTTAGTGGTAACAATACCTTGAAAAAAAAATATCAGTACTCATACTCAGTTTAAGAACAATTCTCCTGTCCTTGGTAGACTTGTCTGATTGTCCCAGTAGTTGCATCTATTCAGCAATGAGGTGACACACACATTTTAAGGATATGTTACCACTTTTCAGTAATGTCTGCACATTTAATGTTGTTTGGTTTTTTTTTCACCTGCTAAACTTATTGAAAGAAAAGACAGTGCTCTGGACAACATGCTGGTAGGGGGTCTCCACAAAAATATAATCTGATCCAAGGATCATACTGAAAGTATGACAAAAATTCAAGTAATTTGCCAAGTTTTCTCCCTGCCTAGAGCAACAGTCCCTTTGTATTATGATTAAACAGTACAAGGTAGCATGGAGTTATTGGAAAGGCTGAAGTGTGGAACTCATAAAGGATGCATCATCTGAAAGGGGAAAAAAAAAAGTATAATACCACTCTAACAAAAATAGACCATGACAGACTAAAGCAAAAAAAGAATTTGGTACCTCATTAGGGAAAATTAGATCACTGCTTATGCACCTTCCCATTTATGTCTATGTAACAGCAATTTTTAAAGGTGTGGCTGAACAGTAGACAAGCAACTTAAATACATTTCCAACTGTTCAGTAAAAATCAGATCTTGTTTGAGACTATTTTTGTCTCAACTCAGCAAATGCTTATTTCAGTAAGGATCAGCTAGGCTGTCACATTGTTCCCAGAATGCACAAGTTTGTGGATTATACTTAAACCTGCTCATTTTCCCAGGCAGATTTATGTGCATCAAGTCTAGATGCTAATGAATATTCAAGATAGCTTTTAAAAAGTGCAATAACAGTGTTTTGTAATCTCAGTGGCACAGAAAATGCACATTTTTAACATAGCTTTTATTTTACCCATATACAGCTTGCCAGTACACAGCACATCACTGCTGAACAGCAGTACAACTTACTGCATTTTTAGATGGCTAAAGAGAAAAGGAATTATGTAACAAAAGGAGACAGTGCAAGTTTTAGGGTTGACAAGATTTCCACTTTCTACCCATCCCCAACATATAAAGCAAACAGAACAATGTTAATTCTAGAATTTTTGGTTGCAATGCTGCTAAATTTATATAAACATAAGTTATAAAAAGTACAGGGCATAGAAACAGTTTACAAATAAGTTAAATTTCAATTATCTCAGTATTCACATTAGAAAAATATTCATTTTATAACCAGTCTTTTCCAGAAGAAAGCTTATAGGATTTTCTAATTTATGGCTCCAATTCACTTTGCGAGAGCAAAATATCTTCACTTTGGCCACCTGCTTCCATTGCCAGTAGTGCTTCCACTGTTTCCAAAGGTATCCCTTCGGGTGTGCGAATGTGCATTGTCGTACCACTGGAATCAGTCACAATAACGATGCCTTCTGCCTGAGACAAAACAGCAGTGTCTGGATGAGACAAGATAAGCCCATCTGAAGTCTGAATAAAAATTTGTTCGTGTCCCTGAGACAAAAAATCATGGCTCTCATCAGAAATCTCAAAAGCTACAGTTTCATCTACAGTAACTGTATTTGCCAGCTCGTGTGTTTCCTGTGTCACGCAGGAATATCCACTCTCGTTTTTGAAAGCATTTTCCTGGTTTCCATGAGCAGACAGGGAGGCTCCCTGGACAGCGTCCTGGTGCGACTCAGCCTGAGCACTGTGGGGGTAGTTTATTGGCACGACGTTTGTTGAAAAAGCTTTTTCAAGTTCCTGTAGTTCATCAGTCATATCAGCATTATGGAGTTGCTCAGAACGTTCTTTAATTGCAAAATTCGGGTTTTCTTCTTGCAGTTGATGATATTTTGGACTGTGACCATTTTCTTCACTCGCTGGTAGGCCGGTGCTCTGCCTGGCCACTGCCTGCTCCATCAGGGAGCTGTGGAGTTCAGGAGCTGCCGGTCCCGCCGCGCTCCCGCTCACAAAGCGCGCCTGAAGCAGCCCAGCCGAGCCACCTGCTCCCACAGGCAGCACCACTTCAGCATGCAGCAGAGATGCTTCACCTGCCACATCTGGTCCCTGTATCCCTGCAGGCTGGGGATACTCTATCCTCATTTCCACAGTTTGGGAGAAGGTACCTGAATTTTCACCATCAATTCGAACTCCTGAATCAGCAAGTGAATTATGTTCCTCTGCTGTCTGTAATGTACTTCCAGTTGTACAGCAAGTGATATGCCTATCTTCTGAAATCAGGATTTCTCCATTTAATTGATTAAAGCCTGAAAAGGGGAAAGAAGTATTACTTTGTTAGGCAATCTGATATTGCATGCTAAAAAAACCTATATTTCAGCTATAATTTTGGAGGAAAAGCTAGACTACTTCCCTACTTTGCTTCCCCCAAATTAGCAAACCTGAAGCACCTTACAGGAGTTTCATATACCTTTTCAATGAGAAAGTCACTATAAAAATACGTGATGAATTGTCGAATAGTGATAGTTTATCAAGTATTTCTATATTAAGAGACCTTACACTTAGAGGCAGCATTCTTCTGGTCATCCTGAAAACAACCTGGGCTGAAAGGCAAACTCATTTTTCTTTCATCTGTTATGCAGCCAGTAACATTAAAATATAAAGACTGGCAGGCACAAACTTGTGAGTTTCTCATCCTCATCACTTTAAGTAAGTTGATGGAAGCATTTAAACTTCTGTTTAAATTTCTATTCCTAATAAGGCTCATCCTGGACTCGGACATGTCATTATGTTACTACATATTAATTAGCTGTGCTAAGAGCCCCAGCAGCACTTTTGTCCTGTACCAGAAAAGGTAAAAACCTCAATAAATGCAGTGTTCTAGCAGTTACTTGACCTGGACCTGACCAGGGTCCCAAACCCTGAAAGTAGATGGACAATAACTATTAAGCTGCAGTAGTATGAGCAGTCAGTCTTTAATAATAAAGGTCAAAAGGAACAAGTTAGCTGGTTTGGATTTGGATTTTTTTTGTTATGAAAGATACGATTGCACAAAAAAGGAGACTTAACACTGCAGAGAGGACTATTTTTAACATTTTGCACTGTAGACTAGCAAACACCCTACTAGCAGGTGCAAGCAAAATGTAATTTTAAGAACTCATAGCCCAGAAGAAAATGATTGTGCAGCAAGAAGTAAGCATGGTCATGCAGAGAGCCTTTAAGAGAAAGAAAATCTAACCAAGGGAAACAACAATAACCACTGACTGAAAGACATACAAAGGGCAAAAGCAAAGGCACTTACAGCAACACCAAAACAAGGTATTTGCAAAGTGGATGGCACTGAGAGACATATCTTACTAGAGATTTACTTTTCTTTCACTGCTCCCCTGCCAATCTGAAGGGCAGCAGGATGAAACACGAATGAATAAAAAGGGAAACAGCTGAAGACTGTGGTGCAAAATGGTGCCTCAATTCAATGATTGATACAGGACAGCCTACACCAGCTCTCCCTTTCCCTCAAGTTCCACAAAGCTCTGGTAATTCTGCTACTGTAGCTGGCTGGGGCCAAGAGGAAGGATGTGCACTCTGCTTCCTCCTCCTCTGCTCTCCCACACATGGTCATGCACTCAGAGGGAGAGGACAGACAGGAAGCACACAGCACAGGACTGTACTATGCCCATAAGTAGTATCAATCACTGATTATCATGCATCCAGGATTGAGCTACTGTTGTCTGCATCATCTGTAACTTTTCCCTCCTCATGAGGCCTTTTCAGTTAAACAGCTGCTTTTGAAAGACCTGGGAAGCAAGTTAAGAGATGAAACTGTAAGACAAAAACCACAGTAGCTTGAAGAACAAAGATTTGTTCAGCTCCACCATAAACAGAACAGAACTGGAATATCTGAAGAGGTTACCATCTTTTTCAAACAGTGTACACAAATTCCCACTCCTTTCTTTCACTTCATCTTGACTGGCATAAGCATTGTTCACATTTTCTGTTACATCTTCTAACTTGGTCCTTTTGGCTGGTGGCAACACTTCTTCCCCTGAGCTCTGTCAATACAAGAGATGATTAACTGCAGCCCTGTAACACTTGACAATATTGGAAAAGATAACTGTGGGAACATCTTGGCAGTGAACTGATGATCCTTGAAAACAGGATTTACACTAAAGGTCTTCCTTAGAGGTAAGGATTTAAACACAACCCTCACACTTCACCAAAACTCCAAGGGGACAAAACACAGCTCTCTGCTACAGCTATAAAAAGCCTGAAGCTCATCAACTGACTTGTCAGAAAGAAAGAAACTGTTTTCATGCCCCTCTATCCAATTAGCACAGCAATCACTTCTCCAGTGCCTGAATCTGCTGTAGGTTAGGCCATTTCCTCTAACACAGGCTGGAATCTGTGGAGCCCCCAGTTACCAGCACCTCCGTTAAGTTCTGTTGTCCCTGTATCAAATACCTGTAAGACTTTGATCCTCAATCCTGAATGATTGAGGATCACTACCAAGTGTCTTCCCAAAGGACATACTTAGTGTGCTAGCTCATATGCCCTGCTATGATACCACAGCAGAGTACTTTCAGTATTTCTGAACACCACATTTTAACATTACTCAGATAATACCAGCGTGATTTTGTAAGGAATAACTATGCATTTTTAAAAGTTTTAATTTGTCTTAGTTTCATTGTTAATTTTCACAGAGGTGTTCCATACCTCAGCTAACCGTTTTTGTCCCAGTACGTCCACAGGAACTTGCTCACTAACCATTTTAATTACACATTGTGAATAAGACTCTGCACCTTGCATCTTCTCTTCTCCACTGAGTATTTCTGTGATTCCTAGAGATTCAGCAACCTTCAAAAACAGAAGGAAAATAGTAAAAGTTAGCCTCTCAGATCTGAATACATACATGCTGAAATACAGATTAGTTTTCTTAAAACTGAACTAGAACTACATCATGGCAATCACCTCAGCTCAGTGCAAGTATTTAGACTCCCATGTTTTCTACTAGCCTTCACACTGACACATGACCTTCATCTGAAGGTGACTGTTGACAGGCAAACTTGAAAGAATTATGGTTATATATAGAATCCAGGGACAGTTACTTAGAGCAGTGTTTAATAATTATTGAGGTTCTCCATCATATAAAAACATCTAAGCCTTCTGTTTAGAGTATCTCTGCATAGTGAAGGCCTTTTCCCCCCTCCCCATATTCCATTCCTGTGCTTCATCCTTACATAGGTGTGCTACCATCCAGCTTCTCAAGGCTAGGTTTTGGGGTTTGGTTTGGTCTTGTTCTTCTTTTTTAAAGAGCATCATTCTATATTAAGAATGCACATGAACAGCAAAGAGAAGAAAGAAAGAGATTTCATCTGTCTTTCCAGATACAGCTCCATAAACAATGAATCTGGAGTCACTGAAATAATAGTTTGCAATTTTATTAACATAGTCACTACCTTTCACATTTGTTAATGTGACTGAACTGCATAGATGCATTCAGTTTGCCCTCATTTTGCAATCAAATTACTTGCCTCTAAATCAAGGTCACTAATTTTAAATATAGACCCCCCCCCATTCCTGATCAAACATCAGGATGTACTTTGATTAGTGGTTAATGCTAAATAAATCTTGCAGTAACATGTAGCTTTATACTACCCTAGATATGCAAGGCAGGTATCAGCACTGCTAGAATTGTTTTCTTATCTCTCCAGTTGTATCCACTGATATATACTAGAATTGTGGTTTTATTATGGATTTCTTTTTCTTCTTGGTAAGTTGTTGGAATTTTCACAATAATGTCTATTTTTGCTAATTAAAAGTAATGTTGTTTTCAAATAAATTTACCTGTATGAGAAAGCTTATCAGAGAAAATTAAAAATGCAAGGTATCTAAAATAAAGCAAGCAAACCAAACAATCAATCATAATTTCAAACAAAGTGATTTATTACCTTAGCATCTTTTATTTCAATAGGCTGTTGGCAATTCACAGAATCAGAATTACTGAGGTGATCATAAGCCATTTTCTTTACCATGTTATGCAAATCTTCAAACTCCCTATACACATCTGGAAAGTAAGCTTTGGCTGGGTGTCCTTTTTCCACCTAGGAATAAGAGGGGAATAAAAACGGGCATGTTTCTCCCTCCCTATACTTTAAAAAAGGATGAAATTAAGTTCTGTCAATTTTGTTCTGTTCAACATTTTAAAATAGAAACATTAAGTCAAAAGACTCTGGAATATTCAAAATGCCACTGAACCAGGCAGCAAAAAGTAAGGCTTTGAGTTGAGACCTACCAGAGTTTTGCCTGTGTAAGACTGAAGTGATGTGTAGAACATCTACATGCTGCATGATATTAATTTAGGAAATTCAATTATGTCTCTAAAGCAATCTTTTTATGTCTACCAATGGATGTATCCCTAAAATAATTCAATATTTTTACATAAAAACTCACCTTCATCAACAGGAATTCATACACTGTAACAAGCTTTGTAAGACGTGGGAGAGCCAGCTCCATTAAGTCTTCATTATCACATTGTTGTATTAGCTGTCAAAATCCAAAATGAGATTATTAGGAAAAAGCAGCCCACACATTTTGCACCCCATTTTCAGAACATAAAATATCAGTACTTTTTTTTTATAAATATGCTGTATGTTTAGGCAGCTTTAAGAATAGATGCAAACTAACTCCAAAACGGGCTAAGTTAGAAAAGCTCAAATAATTACTACTCATGTACAGACAAAATTCAGTCCCACAAATGTGGCCAATTCATAGAAAGAACAGCAACCTCAGTAGCTTTAGTAGCCATAAAGGATCTATAACATACAAAAAACGAAGAACAAGTTGTGTTACTTGGATTGTAATCCCCATTCTATCATCCCTCAAGACCTTCTTTGTAGGTTTGTTTTGGGATTTTTTGGTTCTTTTCATTATTTCTTTTACTGTGTTGGAGGAGATACGTAGTAGTAGCTAGTTCCAGAAAAAGGGTAGCAGGAATATATCTACATGTCAGAAGTCCCTTTCCAAACCCAGTTCCCATTTTCCTTTCTTCCAGTATTCTGCTGGAAGTATTTTTTTCTTAAAAGACAACTTAATGTTTTCATCTTGGAAGCCCCATCTAAGACATTCACCTTGTCCATACATGAGGATGCAAAAAAAAAATTTTTTTTGAAAATTATTCATTGAAAATAAGTGACTAAAAAAAAAGGTGGAGGGGAAATAAAAATACTCGTGAAGTAATTGCAGAAGAGAACCATACCTCTTTTAACCTAGCTTTTCTTCTGAATACATTGTGTTCTGCTGACACACTACTAAGTGACTTTGAAGGGGACTGACCAGGTCTGCTAAGCCTTCCAGAACCCCTGGATCTTCCACCCATCCTGGGTCGACCACGTCTCTTTGGTCGTTTGGGTCTTCCAGGTGCTTTTGGTGTTACAGGTCCCCAGTGTCCTGAACTGGTTTCATTTGGTTGTTCTGCCAACAAGTGTCTGCTTTTCTCAGACTCTGATGCCTTAATTAAAAGAAAAAGTGGTTATTCACCATTTTAAACAGTTTTGAGGAAGACAATTTTAAAATTAAGTTTGTCATCTATGCAAACAATAAATAGCAACTGCAAAGCTGGATACAAGCATAACTTGCAAAGAAAGTTGTGAAATAAATCTAACACATTAGTTAAGACTCCTACTTCTGCATCACATATATGTCATTATTTGCAAAGTTAGCATTTTTGAACCACAAGATGTCATACAAAAGAAAAAAAAATAAATAAACAGAATGAAACAAGTGGTTTAAGTGGGTTAAATACATTTAATATTTTTGAAGTAAAATATATCCTCTTTAGATAAAGAGGCTGTAGAAATAAAACTTAATTAGCAGTAAAACATACTCCATACTCAGAATAATTTGGGTTTCATTGTAACCACATCAAAACATTAGAAGAAAAACAAAACCTCTTGACACCATGAACAGTGACAAGCCCAGTAATTAAATACCAAAACGTACTGCCCAGTTATCACATTCCAAAATCCTGTCTTCCCTAGGAACACAGCTATGAAGCAGCTTCTGTTATAAGATCACACAGAAAGTCTAAGTACCTTTTATATGTTTAAGTTATAATGATAATTTCAGTGTAAAACTTTTTAACTGTTCAAAGCAGTGATTTCTTACTTAAGCATCTTCCCTTCCAAGCTAGAATTTCTAAAAATGTTCCAGTATCTTTCAAGAAATTAGTTTATAATAGTACTGAGTTACATCAGGCTTCTTTGCATAATCTGCACATTTGCATCCCAACATTCAGTAACTCCCTACTATTCTACTGATTAGGAAAGCTCTATAAATGGCAAATTTATGTCAGTTCTATCCAGGGATTAAATTACTAAATTAGTTCCAAATTTGACACAGGATTAGGGGTTGAGCATGGGGATCTTGATTGGCTTCCTGTCTGTATCAAACAACTACAATAATTCAGAGAGCAGACGTCAGTATTCTGCAATTCTCTTTTTTCAGAGATCATAACTAAGTGTAGAGGATGAGGGAAGGTTTGTTTGCTGTAAATTTTCACTTTCCTGAGAACAACTTCACAATTACAAAGACAAGTAACAAATGTGACACCCCTACATCTAAACGAGTACTTTTTCCTAACCAGCAGTTGCATCAGCTCTTGCTGCAAAATGTTAAGAGTCATTTCAATATTAAAAGAGAAACTTTTCTTTGAAGTGACCAGCTTAGAACAGGAAAATATTTGCAGCTGAGGCAGCTTCCACCCCAGACTCAAATTTTACCAGTGTTTGGTGTGCAGGGTTTCAAAGCCTCACTTTGAAAACATGCTCTAGGAAAAGTTGCAGTTCACTGTTGTGTTCCAAATAAGAGAATTTTTCTGTGATGACATTATTTCAGCAAGAGAAAATGAGAGAGCAGATGATGTGTTTCTGTCTACTAAAGGCTGTAACTGAACAACAGTGTTCTTATCCAAATGCAGAGAAGAATGTCATTTATGCAGACAAGGTGAAAACTGTATGTCAGAAACACAGTAAGAAATGAACACTCAGTGAACATTTAGTTCTATGTGCCTGTGTAAGGGTACTCTTGCTGCAGCACTGGAAGAGACAATTTGATTTTTAAAGGACTTCAATGGGAAATTTGCCTAATGTAGTCTATCAGTGTATATTTCTGAGCAGTACAAGACTGTGCAGCTATAGAACTGCCATTCTACTTTCCACATAATTGACAAGTTTTCTAAGTAACACTTTACCTGTTCTCCACCCTTTGAATCAACAGTTTCTTCCAGACTGGTAGCTAGTGCTTTTTCATGACTTAAAGTGACAGCAGCTGAATCCAAATGTGCTGGACTCATAATTTCCTCTTCCACAAACATACTTCCATTAGGCTTATTTAGAGGTATTTTCTGAGGTGAAGGCTCCAGCTGTCCATGGTCTGGGTTAAGTTTATAATGTCTTGCTAATCCTCCTTTTCCTATGTAAGATTTTTCACAAGTCTGACATTTAAAGGTCTTGGGTTTCAGATTATAATTTGAAGAACTGAATAATGCATCCTTTCCCTTCACCTTTCCTTCTTCATCATCTTCTATACTCAGCTCAGAGTAGTCATCAGAATCAGACTGATGACCATCAGCCAAATCCTCCATTTTAATAAATTTATAATCTTTAGCTTTGTATTTGGGGGGGCGTGAAATCCGTCCAGAACGAGTTTTAACCTTCAAAGATTTCTTTAACTTGTCATCCTTTTGCTTTTTTTCAAGGCATGGTGTACTTGCTGAACTGGCTGCAGCCATGGTAGGATTTGGAGACCCTGAAGCCGATGCTGTGGCACAAGTAGCCCTCTGTCCATTCACCATCTTAGATGGGGGAATCTTGTCCACAGACACTGACCCATGAGATGGCAAAGGCCTCTGCATAAGCAACTGAAGCGGAGACTCAGAAGAACTGTGCACGAGTAGCTGCTGCTGCTCAGTTCCTGAAACAGGCTGTATCCTAATTAACTGGGGATTAATAATGCCAGCTCCTGGTATGCTAGATTTCCTACCAACTGGCTGACTCAGCGTTATAGTTTTGGACTGGATTGGTGCCAATGATGTCATTGACCCTTCAGTTTCCTTCATCTGTCTTGGCTGAACTTGGACACAAATGGCTTCCAGCTGCTTTTGTGGAAAAAATGAAAAGTTGCAATTATACAAATACAGTATTAATAAATAAATACAATAGTTAAGAGATAATACACACATTCCCTTAAAGCAAAGCATGAAGAAACTGCTACACATCATCAACTTTCCATCTTAATGCATCAAAACAGATTCCCTTCCTTCAAGCTATGGGTTTTCCTGCGCATTTTCTGCTGTGACTGAGGCTCAAGTAAAGCATGTAAAGTTTGCTCTGAGGCCATGTCACAGCTTTGTTTCCTGCTAGCAGGCCTGTCTGGAATAGCAGAGTCAATGCCTTCACCAAGGCACGTCCATAACCTTTAGCAAACCCCACACACAGGAAAACTACAGTCTGCTACATGACACAGCCCCAATACCCAGTCCAGGACATGTCGTAATGTGTGTTCGCTTCACAAAAACTTTGTGGTGATGATTCACAGAATCAGATGTTACTGTTCATCTCCCTTACAGTTTCTCTGCCGCATCCAAATTTCTGCTTCAGTCCAAATCAATCACTTCATAACCTACACCCCAAAGGTGGGTTGAAAGCCCAGGGACTATCTCACCTGCATGAGGCATGCAGTAACTTCCTGTGTATCACCACTTAACCACTACGAAACAGCTCTTCTAAGCTGTTCTTGGCTGCACGTGTTGTCAAACCGAAATACTGACCACAGCAGCTATTAGCTACATTCAAACACGGATTTTCCTAAACCACATTAAAAACTGTGCCTTTGAGCTATGGGAGTGGAGTCTACACCCTTGAGCAGGTGTGACTGAAAAGAACGGGAAGAAAAAATTATCAGAAAGGATTAAACTCGCCGGAGCCGTGGTTTTCATCACCAGCGGAGCGCCGCAGCCTCCCTCCCCCCCAAGCCCCGGGGTTACCTTCTGCGGGAGGAGGCGGGCGGCCGCCGCGGCCCTGCCCTGCTGCAGGGCGACCTGCTGGGCCACGCTCTGAAGCTGCCGGGCGGCGTTCTGCATGAAGCCGCCCGCGGGGCAGGGCTGCGGCGGGGCCGCCGCCGGCTTCAGCTGCTCGTGGGCCTTGCTCACTTGCTCGATGACCCGCCGGAGCTCCGCGGGGGCCAGCGGCGCGGCGGCGGGACGGGGCGGCGGGGGCGGCCCCGGACTCTCCAGCAGCCGCCGCTGCTCGCCGGCGCTCAGTCCCGCGCCCTCCGCCCGCAGGTACAGCACGGCGCCGCTCGCCGCCCCTCCGCCGGCTTCCAGCGCGGCCAAGCTCTGCACCAGCTCCTCCGTCACCGCCAGCAGCTCCGCGCCGCTGCCGCCGCCCTCCTCTCGCCCCGCCGCCGCGCCGGGGGGCGCCCCGTGGGTCCCGGGGGGCTCGTCCTCAGCGGGCGGAGGGGGCGGCAGGGCCCCGGCGCCCCCCGCCCCGGGAGCCGCCATCTTGGCAGGCGCGGGCGGGCGGGCGCCGCATCGGCGGCTGCCCCCGGCGGTGTCGGCAGCGCGGGCGATGCGCGGGGCACCGGCGGCGGGGCCAATGGCGCCCCCGGCAGCGCCCGCCGCGCCCCCCGGGGCGGGGCCGCCCGGCGCCGACGGCGGCTCGCGTGGGCTAAACCCGGCGGAGGTGCGCCCGGGGCTCCTGGCCCCGCGGGCGGAGTTACCCCGAGTTGGGTTTCCCCGGTGTTTGAGCCGAGTCTGTACCGAGTCGCAGTACAAGAGGGACGTGGAGCTCCTAGAGCGGGTGCAGTGGGGGATGGTTGAGGGACTGGAGCGTCTGTCTTACGAGGAAAGGATGAGGGAGTCGCGCCTTTCCAGCCTCGAGAAGAGACGACTCAGGGGGGACCTCGTGTCTGTGTATAAATATTTAAAGGGGCTTATGCCAAGAGAATGGATCCACGCCCTTTTCGGAGGTGCCAGCCCCTGGGATACGGGACAACTGATGCACAGAAAGTTCCACCTGAACATGGGGAAGAACTTAACAGTGCAGGTTACTGAGCACTGGAACAGGTTGCTCCGAGAGATTGTGGAGTCTCCCTCAACTGGAGATATCCCCGAACGGGCTGGACGCAATCCTCTGCCGTGTGCTGTAGGACAAGTGTGCTTTAGCAGGGAGGTTGGACGAATTATGGTCTCCTCCAAAGTGACCCATTCAGTGAGTGTGTGCTCCACCACTCGCTCTCACCGGGCGGGGGAGCGGGTGTCACGCGGGAAGGACAACCCACCCGGCAGGAAAGAGCCCGAAGGGGTCACCCGAGCACGCTGTAGCCGACCCGCGCTCCGCCGGGCTCCTTTAGCCGCAGGAGCGCCATGAAGCTCGGTCCGTGCTGCAGCCGCCCTGCGCGCTCGAGCCCCGCACAGACAGACAGACAGACACGCCCGCGGCCGTGCCCTTGTACAGAGGTCAACGCCCCGTCTCAGCAGAACTGTGTGAGGTGGGTGGGCATCGCTGGGACAAATCAGAGAGACGAAAATAAGAATGAGGGAAAGAAAAAAGAAACAAAATACAAATTAATGTGGCCCGTACGGGGATCGAACCCGCGACCTTGGCGTTATTAGCACCACGCTCTAACCAACTGAGCTAACCGGCCAGCTGACTCTGGCCCTGCCTCTGGGATAAATAAAGATAATTCTATGCCAATGTTTTACCCTTTGCCCGAGGTGGCAAAGGCAATGGACTGGGAGAGGAACCTCCTCGGCCACAGGAGCGCCGGAGCCGGGCCCGCGCATACGGAAACACGCTTAACCCCTAAGCAAAACCAAAAACAAATCGGAAAACTCTTCCCTGCCTAGCGAGTGATGCAGGGCCTGGTAAGGGAACAACTGTAACGCGGGGTCGGGGATAACTTCGCCTCTCAGTCAATAGGCTAATACTTCTTCAAGCTTACTAAGATATGATTCAAGCTACTTTTAATTAAAATATTTGAACATTCTTAAAAATCATCTACTATTCTGTTTAACGCACTACTAGGATCTTAGTTTGCACGGACAAAAAATTCACCTTTTTCTGGTGTTTTGATTTTTACTACATACGCTGCATAGAAAATAACTTTTCTGCTCACCTCTGAAGACTACGTTTAAGTACAGATGTCTGTTTAGCGAGAGGCAAACAGCGGGGGCGGGGACAGGGAGGGGATGACACAGCTCTCCAAAATGCAGGTTTTTGGAGATAGCTCGGTGAGAACACAGCCCCTGCCCTCTTGTCTCTGCCGGACTGGCGGTATGGCTGCTCTCCCCGTCCCGCAGTGGCGCGCAGGATCCGCCAGGGATCAGCCCATCACCGGGGATGAATCTGAGCCCGCCGGGGCGCTGCTCTGGCTACCGGAGGCTTAACAGCAGCCAGGGCCCGCCGCTGGATTTATGGAGCACATCTCCTGTCCCAAGGGCTCCCCTCCTTAACCCCTGACCCGCGGGCGGCTCACCCCCGCCACCCCCGGGGAGTCGGGACGCCAATTGACACCTCGAGGCGAGGTATTTCGGGTTTTATTCTATTTTGCGCAAAGCAGGGAGCTGGGTGGTATCCCACAAAAGTCTTCCACAGTGATCATCAAAACTTTACACTTGCTATACCTTTTAACAAACAAAGGCATCAGCATTCCTCTGCTACCAATGACGTCCGTTTTCTGTTAATTAGTATTCAAACAACTATTTGGTAGTAGCATCTCGCTTTTCATGCTAATTAGTCCCCAGGAGCAGTTCTTTTTTTCTGGTTGAGTCTGCGGTCCCTTCTGGATAGGTGCCCAATGGGTTGCGACCTCGCACTGCCAAAATTACGCTTCCCCCAGTTACTGCTCCATCCTCCTGACTTCAGTCCTGGTGACTCTCGTCCAGACAGCCTATTCACCTTAGGATTGTCTTTCCTTAAAAAAAAAAAAAGATTATCCGGGAGCGCGATACGCACAACTCTCCCGCACCTGGGCTCGCACCTGGAGGGCAGGGCGGGGCGCCGGCACGCCGCGCGCACTGCGCATGCGCCCCCGGCCGTGCCGTGCGCAGCGGGGCCGGCGCGTGCGCGGTTGCCGGGGCGACTGGAACGCAACATGGCGGCCTGAGGGCGGCGGCGCCGGCTCGGGCCCGGCCGCTCGCCCGCCAGCCCGGCACCTGCGGGACGGCGCGGGAGGCACAGTAAGAGGGTGTGAGGGAAGGCCTCCGGCCCTTTCTGAGGGGTGGTGCGGGCCCGCAGCCTCCAGGGAAGCTGACGGTCACGGGGGCCGGGGTGTTAGGGAGTACCCGCGCTGAGGGGGCTGCAGGTGCTTTGCAGCCCTGGGCACGCCGTCCCTGCGGCCCGCGGCCGCTCCTGCGTCTCGCATGCCAGCGCTGGTCGCTGCGTCCCGCTCCTCCGCGACAGGGAGCGAATGGGTCTTTCTCTCGGCTCCTGCGGGGCATCACCCGCCTGCAGGTCTTTGCGAGTGCTTTCGCAGGAGCTGCTGAGTTTTCCTGCTTCGGCTCGCCTTGCCTTCCATTGCTTAGCATCCTTCACATCATGTCGTCTCACACCCTGCACATCTGGCGCGTCTTTGAGTGCAATAATTACGTACCATGGCCTTGAAGCTCAGCTTCTTGCTGCTTCCTTCATTTCTTTGCTTATTTTTCGCTTCCCACGTGTATCAATAAGCATAATAGCTTTTCATCACTTAAACATCATACCTTTTTCTTCCTCAGTATCTTGGCATATTTGTAACAAAGTGCTTTAGATTTTTATAATACCCTCTTTTAATTACTGTAGTGCTGTCTTTTGTGTCATTTTGTATTGGATTTTTTAATTCTAAATGATTATTAATTTTCCACGCTCTCTAGTTACAATGGTTGGGTGTTGTCTTTGAGTTCCGTCACTTGCTCATAATTTATGTTGAAATTGTTCCTTATTTTCTGGGTTCTCAAGCCTCTTGCACATTAAACTCTTATTCTATTGAATAATTCATGGCCACTTTTTGGGGTGTTGGATGAGTTCATATTGCTACAACTTATTCTTCCCAACATTTATTTCCCTTCCTACTGACGAGTCTAAGCTTGAATGTCTGTGCGTGTCGAAACAGAGGGGAGGGAAGGGAGAAGTTAGTTCACATCTCTTGTTACAGATGCATGAAAGAACTTTACCCAGTGATCAGGTCTCTTTTATTCAGTGTTCTATGCAAATGTATTTGGAACACTTCCTTTAATTTCTCCTTGAAGCTTTCAGTTTTACAATGATCATAAAATTTTTAACCTTTTCTTTCAGTATGCCTCTTGGACTACAACAAGTTCAGATAATCTGACTGGTAGTAAGGTTTGGTTTGTAGCTGTACAAATTTTCATAGCTTGAAGTTGCTCTGATTTGGCTTTTTTTGTTCAGCGTGTGGTTGAAGTCTTTTGTTCTGGAGGGTTCTTTTTGTTGCCTTGTCACTCTCAGGATGTGATCACATCATGATTAGGATGGTGCTGAAGTGGATTTTTAAGAATCTCCAGAAATCTTGCCTTGTGAATGCAAAATTAAAGTTTGTTAGTACACCTGAAGTCTAAATTCTATTTTTTCTTATTCTATATAAATTTCTATGCTGCTGTTCTTACAATGTCTGATTTTCTTTCAGCTGCTGATTAAATAACTTGTCATGTGTTCATTATCATTTTGTCCCTAGTTGAAAACCCCTCTTATTTTAATGACCTATTTTGTTCAGAGTTTATGCATTGACTTTATTCATCAAAGAGACATTTCAAATAATGCAGTTTTCATTCCTGTTTCCACCTTTTATGCAGTCAGTTGAAATTATTCAGACCTTTGCTTCATTCTTTTCACTGAGTGGATCTCATAAGTGCCAGCTTAAAGCCTCAGTGGTTGGTTATGTGTGGGGTATTTATTTTGTCTACAGAGCTCTTTGTTGGGAAAGATTTACAATAACAAGTTTTACAGGCTTACCTGGAAAAGATCTTCAGTGCTCTAAGAATGTTCTAAAACGTGTAAAGGATTAAGTCTTCGTACAGTATTAGAATTCTGCAATTTAAAATCTAAACTCAAGTTGTTTTGAGCTCTCTACTGTCATCTGGACTTCTCTTGTATGTGTAAAATATATTTCTAGAAGAAAATATATAAACATAATCAAATAGTATAAACATATACTATCTGATTTCTTTAAATACCTGAAGATATTTTCAGTAAATTTGTACAATAATGCTTTCCCTGCATTTCTCTGCCCAAGTTCTTAGGTTCATAAACACTGTGGCTGGTATGCCATAGATATTAAGATCTCATTTACAGATCATATGACTTTGAAATATTTTTTTTAATGCCAGAGAATCAATTACTTGCATTTAAGAAACAAAAAATTACAGGATGGTAATTTATTAGAATACAAGAGTAAATCAGGAAACAGCTAACTTTTTTTTTTTGTGACTGTCTTGTGTATATTTTGGCCCCAGGGCTGGCTCTGACATTATAAGAACATAATATTGCCAGTGTGTTTGTGACTGGTTGGAGAGTATCAGCTGCTATCAAAAAAATCCATGTACACTGAATTCTGCAAGAGTAGTGTTTAAGTAGTCTGAATTTACAATCTCTATCTTCTATTCAGCAATTTAGATAGGAAATTAAAACTTAAGGTGGGGATAGAGAATATGGTGACGTTTCCTGACAAGATGTTATTTCCTTAGTCTCAATAAATGGAGGCTGAGGGTCACCTGTAGCACAAACTGCCCACTTACCAAATTACAGCCAAAACAATGGAACTGGCCTGTGGTCTCCTCCCCGTGCTGGAATCTGTTAGATATTGCCTCCTTTACCCACAATGATTTTCAAATTCTGCTTGTGCTTTTAAAACAGCTCTCTATGTAAATTGTCTACATTGAGTGTATGAGATGGTGTGGTTTATTTTAAATTACACTATTTCAAATTTTTCAAATTTTTATGGCCTAATTAGTTACTTTATGATGCAGCATGATTGATAATGATCAGAAAACAGAAGCAGCAAATTATAAAAATGAGAAGAGCACCTGACAATTCTCATGTAAGTGCTGCTACTATATTGAAGAAAGAGGGTTTTCAAGGGGAAGGTTTCTACAAATTAAAATACGAGGATTTGGCTCACAAGGAAAGAAAACACCTTTTTGTTGTTTGGGTTTTTTTTTTTAACAGAAGCAAGTATGAAACCTGGGGAGATGAAAAGAGAATAAGACAACACAAATCTATTGTTAGTTGGAAGACAGCATTAGAATGTCCCTGCCTAAGTAACTTTTCCCTCTGCAAAATTTCTTGGCAGGCTTTCTCCACTCTAAGGCTGTGTTTATACTTGTAAATTAAACATATCTGGAAATCTGCTTGGACACAAATAGCCCTCATCTCTGCTAGTAAATTCTCTTATCTTCCAAAACAAGGCAGTAGGACAGAAACTGCTTGAGAACTGACCTTAGAAGGAGTCCTCACACCAGACAGGGAAGGTGCCTCACAAAGTGCTGATTGTCACAGCCAAGTCCCTGCCAGGTGCTGTTGTCACAGTAACTAATAACAGGCAGCCACACTGAATTTGCTGCTATCACAAAGCTTGAGACTCACAGTTATTCTGACACCCATAAAGGGCTGAATATGATAAAAGAGGTTTTCTGCCCTGCCTCCATCAAAATGACTGGGTTTGCATCTTTGTTGAATAATAAGACCCATGTCAAAAGCAACAGCAGCATAAAGCTCACCAGAATTGGATTGTGCTCAGGTGAAATTACTGAAAAAATTATCCAGGATAGAATCTGTAGGGGCTAAAAATAAAAGGAAATAGGAGGATGAGGTGGGTGAAGGGAACTAGGCACTGGGATTGGTAAGGAACAGTTAATCACAAAGCTGAAGGAGAATAAAGGAGAAAAGAAAAAAGTCAATTCTGATGGAAATTAGAAGACCTGAAAATTAATATAAATAGAACTTTTTTTGATAGCCCATATCCGCTTCATCCCTTAAAATTCTGCAGAATTAGAATTGACTGATTTTTCACATCCTTGTATTTGAAGCATTTAATTATCAAAGCCAAACATTACTTTTGGCCCAGTGCAAATCTCATATCTGAATTTAATATGGTAATAAAGCTTTAAAATCAGAAACTGCTTTGCTTAAAATAAAATATGTTTAAAAAAACCAAAAATATGTTAAAAAAAAACAAACAGTACCTCCACAAAAAACCCCAACAAATAACCCCATGTTGGAACAATGATTTCATAATACACGTGCTTTCCAAGATAATTTTGTTTTCAGTACATTGTAAATAAAGGGAGGTTTTGTTTTTGGTTTTGGGTTTTTTTTGTTTTTTTGTGAAAGAAGCAAAGAATAAATTCAAATATGAGTTGCTAATATGCCGCAGCATAAAAAAGGTAGGAAGGGCTGTGTGGAGAGGCATCATGTCTCTGAGCAAGGAAATGGTAGTTTATTGTCTAAGAATTACTGTCTTCTACTTTCTGGAATGTATATTTCTGTAATCTGGGCAGCAAAACTTCATTTGCTGTTTTTCATTTTATTTTCTCTCAGCTTACATGTTAACAAAATATCTCTTTTATTTGAAAGTTTTCCATTAGTCAGCATTTAACAAGTAAAGTAAGGATTGATACAGAGTCTTCATAATAAATTCAAACATACTGAAACAGTGTATTTCTATTTTTAAAATACCAGCTGCTAAGATAAGGAGAGAATATTTTCTGATGTTCTGGAGAAAGTGAGGCTTAGGGAAGGAAAGTACTGTGTAAGTAAAAACATGAAGCAACAGTTTGAAAGGTATGCATAATTAATCATGGAAATTCTACAGAAAACTGTTTAATTTCAGTGAGGGAACACAAAATTAAGACTAAGTGAAGCTTTTTAAGTACACATGAATTAAAAAGGTTTGCATGTGGTACAGAAAGGGAACTCTGCCTTCCTGTCTGGCACTGGGGGGGTTATTTCCCGAGTACCTTAACTGATGTCACCCACTGTATTAAATGGGGCCTGGCCTCTGGGTCAAGGGTGAAACTATGAATGAGGAATAAATCGTTGATTTCTGCCTTGCCAAATGCACTGAATATACTTGTGCTGCTTTTCTTTTATCTGTAAATAATAATTGGAGGAAATGTGTCAGTGCTCTTCTTGGGTAATACTTTTTTCAGCCTCTTTAAGTACTGTTGTAATGCAGGTCAGAACCAGTGCATTTATCCTTAGTCAATGTATAGCAGTAGTTCTCCTTCATATTTGCATTTGTATTTACATCCAGATGTTATATGGTCACAAAACAGGTGATTTTTATCAGTTTGGAAAATAGAGGAGAGGGCTGTGTGTAAGTAGACATAGACTTGACATTGTTCTCCAAGTATATAAGTGCCAACCAGTGCCTCTTGTGTTACTGATTTTATATTCTCAGTTAAATATATCGAGTTCCTAACGAAATCACTGGGAATGACTCATTTGTATACACAAAGTGAAATGGGACATTTTGCTCTTAGGTGAGGTTTCAAAATGTAACTCAGAGCTTCACGAATATCAGTTAAAAAAAGAAAAATACCTTCAAGTAATGTGGCTTTTGATTCTCTGTTATATTGTTAGAAATCTCTTGGTCCATTTATGTACTACCTACAATTGACAGAATGTCCACTTTATGATTAAAACAGTATGTAAACTATCTGCTTAACTGTATCCAGGGGCAGATGTATACCACTCAGTGGTAAGGCATTGCAGACTCCTGTCATCTTTTCTTCTAAAACATCTTTTAGGCCTTTAGCCCTTTGATAAATTGACTGACAAATTCTTTTGATGGCGTGAACTCTTTTAACAACAGATAATAACTTTATTTTAAACAGAACCTGCCCAAAAAAGGTATTTCTCCTCATTTCAAAGTGGAAAATATTGTTTTGGTGTTTAGCTGTACATCTGATGGGGAAAAGACGTATGTCCTGCCCTGATCCATTCAATAGTGTGCAAAGCTCTTTGTTTCCTGCTTCCTCCCCAGAGTTTCTGTAGCATGGGTTTTTTGTTTATTAAAGCCTAGGAGGGCAATGAAATAATATACACAATAATTGAATAGTGTCTGTTTTTCATGTAAGAGGTTTCCATCAAAACTTAATTTTAAACATAAAATTTGGCAATGCATCCCACTGAGCAATGTTTGGAATGCATGCTACAGCAGCACAGAGTAAACAGTATCACCCATACTCTTATGCAACACAAAATTCCTGCTGGGAGCTCCTTGGCATGGTAACTGGTGTCTGGGGCACAACACATTACTACTTTTCTTCTTGGGGTAAGCCCAGCTACTCCAAGCTGCAAGAAGGAATAAAGCCATTTATTAATTACTGATCTGCTCAATAAAGAAACAGGAAGCAAACAAACTGCATTTGAAAGTTCAGTGACAGACTAAAGTTCTGACACCCTCATGGCAGGGGAAGAAGTCAACTGTAATCTAGTCCCTGGCTGCAAGTCAGTCATCCTATTGTCTGTTTAATTCAACTTTATTATAGAACAGTTGAATAATCTGAGATAAATGCAAGCACTAAGGAGGCTGACTCCACATCCTGCTATCTTTATGTTTACATAAAGTTGTTTTGTATGCATGATGCATTGATTTCTTTCTTCTTTATTCCTGCATTTGAACAACGTCCGCGTCCAGTAACTTTTGGGTCTAGAGACAACCTGTAAATTCTTAACCAGCTTTTTGCGTTTGAAACACATTTCTCAAAATCTGAAGTCTACATATCTGTCTTTGTTAAGAAAGTCTGATGTAGCTCTTGTTATCTGTGGCTCTTTTCCAACAGACCAAAATATTTCAACATCAGTATTAAAGTGAAAAACTAAATATATGTTAAACATAGTTAAATTTCATTTCATCACATGTAAGATTTGCTGGTGATTTCAACCCATGTCCCATATCCAGGTAGTGTTTTAACTTTACACCATGGCTCAGTACTCTGGTTAGGCACACTCAGAGCTGATCTGCTGAAATAGCCTCTGGTACTTAAGGATCTTGGCTTGACTTATCAGTTTGAACTAGGGATCAAAGCAAACTATTTGGCAGTATCATTTCACAGGCAACTTTACAGACACCCCTGTGCAAGCAGTTGAAGTTTAGATCTCAGAATTAGGCAGCAGCTGAGCGATGCTTTTGGAAAGAGGTGTCAGTGATAAAGTTGGGTTCCTTGCCTCATTAAGCACTTCAGTGTCTTCTGGGGACATGTTCTGTCTCCCAGAGTGATCACGTTTTATGACAGCATTTACTCCATTACTGCATGGTACATTTAATCACTGTGCAACAGCAGACATATCCTTCATTATTCAAATACTTGACACAAAACTTGTTGACTGCTCTGAAATATTTTTTCTTGCCCTTCAGGCTGTCTTATTTCTCTGTTCAAGGCTGTACAAGTACTACACTGTTATTGCCAGGCCCGTTTTCTACAAATACATGGGAAGGCACTAATCGTGTCAGCAGCTTGGCTTTCTGGAACTCTCAGCCTCAGCTGCTGTGCTGTTAACTAAGTGTAACCCAGCTGGCCAGCCAGCTTGCTGAGCTCCTGCAAGCTGAACTGCAGATTGTACCCTCAACCTTTTACTGGCTGGCTTAATACAACATTGCAGGGGAGATGGACTGTAATGCAATTATCTTACAAGAAAAACTGAAGACCTAAACATGTCTGCCTCTGCAGGGCAGTGAAATGGAAAATAAAGTGTCAGATGTATTACATCATGATTGTACTTTAAATTGCTGTTGTCAGCAAAATAGTGATTCCAGCCAGATACTCATTGCCATGCAACAGAACACTGCTGGAGTTCTAAGTAGAAAGAATTTTCACATATAGTGTAATGGCTTCCCTCTCTTTTATTCTAAACTTGTATCAGTTAATTTACTGGAAATTTCTTGATACTGAACAGTGTGATGTGCCCAGAAAGCATGCCTTCAAAAAGCTTCCTGGAATAAATGAGCTGACCTCTGCAGTGGGTGCTTTGGATAGCATAAACTAAAACTATGATACCTCAGAGGTAAGTTTAAAAACTTCTGTGAGACAGTATCAATTAAAAATGAACATGTCCATTTTAATACTGATTCAACTACATACTTTTTTTCTACACTGTGTACAAATCAATATGCAAGTTTTATTTCTAGCTTAAACTCTCTTATTTGTTTATGCAGTGATGAAAACCCTGGCTCCCTTTCACTGGTATCTGAATTTATGACCATGACTATTTATGAGCTGATAAAAGGTATGTAGCATATGCTTAAGAAACATAAACTCTCCTTGTGTAGATCACAAAGTGAAGTTAATTGTTTTTCACTTGGTTGTTCACTGTGACAGATTATAGAACTCATAGACAATCTTGTGCTGTACTCCTTTACCCTTTATTTTTTGCAAGGGATTATACCCAATTGTTTAAGCCATGGCTACATGCAGTCCATAGTCATCTATTCTACAGTCAAACAACCTTGACTGAAAAACACAAAATAATTGCTTTCTGTTACAAAACAATAAAATTTAAACAGAATCTTTGTTAGGTCAAGGCTACTGTGAGGTATTAAGAAAATTATTCCCATTTGTTTCAAAACTATTGAATCAACGAATAAAGAATTACAGTTTTTATACCTTGTAAAAAAGCCTTTCAGTAAGTTTTCTTTATAAAATAACATTGTTCCCTCATACCTTCTATATTTAAAAATTCTGGAGCTGTTTGTCAAAGCAGGTCAGAGACCATAAAGCTTAAGGAAGAGTTCCTCCAAAAAAATTAGAACAAAAGCTGATTTAAAACCAGTTCTTACATCAACAGTAAAGGAATTGGATACAGCAAATGAAAGGGCTTACAATTCATTAGTAAAAAAGGATTTTTTGAAATGAATAATTAAGAATTTGTAATGTCTTAACAATTGGGAGTTCAATTTAAATAACTGAACATGCAAGTGTCATTCAGTGTAATACAGTAAAGACTCCTGAACATGACATTGGTGACACTGACTATTCAGATCTCTAACAAAAGGAGTAACTCTGTTTCTGACCTAGATAAGAATGTGAGATTAAAATTGAGTTATTTGCTGATTGCTGAAGAAGATATTTGTGTGTACTAGTTTTAATAAGACATTTTGGGTTTGCTATATTTAGCATGGCATTCGGATGGAAATGAAAATCATAATTTCAGTATGTTCTGATTTTTTTTTTACTATTTAAAAATAGTAAAAGTTCTTTCAAAGTTTTCCAGAAGATGATTATTGTTTTCACACCACTTAGTTGTAGTAACCTCCTTTTCTATAACATGGTGAATCAGTTCAAAATGAAATCTGTGTTCAATAGTAATCTGAAATGCTGCAGTTAGGGATTATCTGAACATTCATCTGGGTTTACCAGAACTTCTATAAATTGCTGATTCTTCTTTATGGTCTGAATTTTGAGTGTGGACTGTGTTTACAATGATACAGTGCCTTATTTTTAATGTTGTATAAGGTGGTGACACATGGGGTGGAGCTTGTCAAATCATAGAATATAATAGAAAAGTGAACTGAAGTGGACTGAAAATGAATTTTTAATTTGACAAGAAGTATGGAGACACTTCTGTAATTAGGAGGACAGTTCACTGTAATGCTACTAATGTGGAAAAGTGATAGTTTTGTGTTTTTTCCTTAAAGAACAAGAGATCCATGTTACTTCAATCAAGCTTGTCTTTACACAAAATCATAATTGTCTTACTGTTAATTTATAGCAGAAGCATTTAATAACTGAAAAACAGTCTTGCCCTTTATTTAATCAACAGCAGTTTGGTAATTTAAAGCAATGAAAAAAGTGGCAGAGAGAGAGTTGTGGAGGATCTCTCAAGAGGAATGATAGAAGCCTCAAGTGCCACTGCCTTAGGATTCACTGCACCAATAAGGTTTCTCCAGTGATAAATCTGGAAGTAGAAGAGCATCTGCTCCAGATTTTTCTAGTGACATGTAATGAAAAAGCAATTGAGCATGACTTCTTTTTACGAAGGCCCAATTCCTTAAATACAAATCATAATCTAAATTGATTTGAATAGCTGCATTTTATAATATCTTTTCCACTATAAATGACAAAAGTCCTGATGTTGAAAGCACCATTTATCTCTATGGGGGCACTACTACAATTCCCGATGTAAATGGTGCTCTGTTCCAAGTGCTTTGTGATCTAATCCTGCTCAGGGGATTATGTGGCTGCCTGGAGGAGCACTGTAATCAGTTGGGAACACAAGTCCTGCTGGCTCTGGGGCTCTGGCCTCAATGAGTTACTGTCCTGACAATCTCCCTCCTCCTCCCAGCCAATTACTCATACTGCTGTCATCACGCAGATCAGTACCTGCTTTGTTTTTCAAAAATGTGATCATTTCTGCCTCCGTTGATGGCCTTGCAGCATTACATAAAGGCATTACAGCAAGATTAAAAGGCCTTTGGAGCCTATAAAAGAAAAAAGCTGAGCAGTTACTGAATGGCTCTGAAAAATAGATAAATTTTATAACTGTAATTATTGCCTAACAGCAACAGCAAGCTAAACAACATAGGTTGGCCTTGAATTTGCAATTCAGATGTGTATCACAGTCTTTTAACCATTGTGGTAACTGGAGGTGATTGATACAAATCTTCAAACTAAAGGACAATTACTTTGTGTAGAGAGGAAATGAGATATTTATAAGTGAAATACTGCAGTTCTGCTAGAACTTGGGGAAATAGAAATACTGAAATAGAAATACTGCAAGTAATACATGCAGTAAAAACTAAGGCATCGTACAGAGTATTGAATTGACAATTATTACTTGAGCTATTCTGGTGCATATTGAAATATAAATTATGTCAGAAGTTGAGTGGAAAATGAATTACAAAGCTAGCTATAAATGACAGAAGTAGTATAATTGAAAAAGTTGATATCCATGCACCTCTGGAAGCTGAAGACTACAATATTTGTATTCTATTTGTTCTTCACTAAAAAGGACTCACACAACTTGAAGTTCTATTCTAGGAAGGAGAAAGCCATTGCCTGAAAAAAAAACAATCAGGAACAACATGTACCAGATATGCAAATCTGTAGATTGTGTACATAGGTAAAAGACCTGGTTCAAAAACAGCCTTACAGCAAATGTAGCATCCATTTATTTCAGGGTCTTCTCTAGGCAGAAACAGAATTGTCTGGGGCAGCTTCTGACTGCTGCAGGGAGAGAAAAGGCCATGGCCCAGATAAATCTTTGCCTGCAGCAGAGCCCTGGGAGGCAGCAGGCAGCCAAAGCTGCTGCCAGCACCCCGAAGGAGTTCTATCCCTGCTGCAGGAAGCCCTCCTGGGAGGGGATGACCCTTGCAATCCTCTGGTAGCCCTGGTGAGAGCAGAAGCAGAAAGCCTGGCCTCTCCTTGGACTTGCCCATTCCCCATTCCCATATCTGCAGCTGTTGTCTCACCATGATGGCAAAATTTAATTTTTTACTGTTATGTTGATAAGTTTGAAAAAAGTGCTGGTTTCTTTAAGTTGTTTTTTATTTAAACAAATAACTGGAAGCACTGATATCTTTTTACTGAATTCTTCTCTCTGCTGTGTTTGTATTAGTACAGAAATGGGATATTTCAGAGCAACAAGAAAACATAATAATAAAGGTAATTAATTTTATGTGAGGATATTTAACTAAAAGTGAAGTGTGTAAGTATTTTTCTCTTTACCCTGAGAAGGTAATATTTATTCATTAATAAAAGGACAGTTTTTTAAGAGATATGTAGACAGTTACTCTATTCCTAGTCTAGTGGAATGAACAATTTTGTTACTGGCTAAAACCTGAAATGACTGAGATGCATTACACCCTGTATGTGTTCCCTCCAAGCTAAAAACCTGTTCTTTATCCTCTATTAATACGTATTTTTCGTTTCTTTGTTAATCTAGGCACAGGAAATAGGGTTCCATTTTGCAGCTCTTTCTTTCTATATTCAATGCCTACATTTAGTGGAAGTTACACGGACAAAAGAGAGCAGAAGATGGTGGCATTCAGAAGATCTAATTGTAATCATCTCTCTTGACAGTTTCATAAAATTATTTTGCTAATGTTTGAAAAGCAAGCATTTCTAAATTCAGTTTATGAAATTTTATTTTCTAAAGATAAATTTTTGAGTCATTGAAGTGTACAGGAGAAGCCAAAGCCACCTGTTTTATCACTGCTAAAGAGAAGAACGCTAATATTAATTAGAAGTCCTATTTATCAGCCTTTCCTTCTGAGATAGTCCCTATGCTCTTAGATCTTCCTTTTTGATGTACAGAACAGTATTTGCATTACATACTATGGACACAGATATCTTCAAGCCTGGACCTACTTAGTATTTTAATGCAGCTTTACTGCTGTGATTCTACCCCTGGATTTTGCAAAGTTTCTTCTTAAAGTAATCTGTGATTTCTTCTACAATTACTATTTTACAGTCATTGCTTGAATATTTTAATGTTTGCAATTTGTGGAAATGCTTTATTTTTGCAGCAGAACACCCTGAAGTTAAGAGATTTTGGACCTTGTAGGAGTATGTATTCTCAGCAGGCACACAGTACCTCCCCGTGCTGGTACTGAGTACCTGAATGTTTGCTAACAAATGGGCTCTATAGTTACAAAATTGGCACGTGGAGTCCTGGCTGTGTTTTCTATGAAATCACAAGGTACTGTGTTCAGTGGAGGGTTTTGCTTATCATTAATCAAGATAATCAAAGGTAAATAACTCAGATTAGGAGCATGTGGTTTGAGTACTATGATCTTCGTTTCCATGGATTTGTAGAAGCTTCTGTGCTTAGGCTGCAGAGTTCATGAGGCAGTAATCCCATCTGGTCTGGCATTCTCTTCACCCTGTGGCAGGTTAGTAATAAAGCAGTTCAGAACACAGTGATTTACAAAGAAACATTTTGGAACATTTTTCCCCAATGGCTTCGTATTTAGTAAAAAAGTATTTTCTCTGTTTGATCTCTGTGTAGAGTATAGCTCATTTCCTCTCATGAGCATCACAAACTATCCTCAGTCTTGTTAATACACTTAATGGTAAAGTGTTTCCCACTTTTTTTGGACTTAGTAGTACTTTCTGCAAAAACAGAGGAGATTAGAAAATCCACTTCCTCTGATTTACAAAATTGATTTACAGTGTAGTGTAAAACCCCTGTGCTCTTAAGATCTTGTGTGCTGATATATTTTGAAATCAGGTTCTAATGAAGGAAGAGTTCAGGAAAAACAAAGTCTTTTAAGATTTTTTGTGATGATGAAACTATAACTCAAAAAATTTGTCACTGGTCTTCAAGAAAAAAGGAAAAATACCCACCATGAGTATTTCTCCAATATCTTTGTGCCCTAGCAACAGCAGCAGTTCTTTATTCTCCTCCCACACTGCTGTCTCTGATATGCAACCAGGACTGATAACATTTGCTTTGCTTCTTTCCTCCTCCACATGGCAAGTGCAGCTGCTGCCATCACCATCACATTAAATGACAACCATTATGCTTTGCCTGCTAACTTGTAGAAACATTTCTACTTCTCCAGCCAGAAAACTGTTAAAAGAAAAATCCCAAATGTGGCAGTACTCTTGCAAAGTAAATTGGGACCAAAAGCTTTAAGAATGTCTCGTTTTTTCATTTCAGCTTGAATCAGCTGGGCTTTGTAGCTTTGTAAGGAAATTACATGCTGCAAACGTAAGTTTTTTTAGGGGAAAAACCCAAACCTTAAAGACATTTCAGTTTAATGTAAAATATTTCACTTTTTGCAACCACTGAACATTTTCAGAGATTTACAGGTGTGTTCAGAGAGAAAGGAGGGATGTTTATTGGAAATTAATGAATTAAAAGAGATACAATCTTGTCAAACTAAAGGTAGTTATGGACAGGTTTGTTTCTTTTTCAGTGCCTCCTGCAGTTGTTGCTGTTGAATGGTTGCATAAGCCTTTCTGCTTTATAGCACATTGTGTAAGAACTTTTAGTCTTCTATTCAGCCATGCTGATCTTTCAAATCTTGTTTCGCTTTCTGTTCCCTATAAATCATGATTCCTGGATCACACTTTTCAGTGGCTTGCACAGTTGTTCTTGAATTTGTTACAGTTTTACATTTGACAACAGCACATTTTCTAGTTCACACAGAAGCTAGTCCCAGCTGCGTGTCTTGATGCAGCTGCACAATGTGAATCAGATCTTTTTTCTCCTTCCTTTAAGCTTTATGAAGACACCCAGAGCAGTGTGCAGCCAGCTGTTTGATTGAATTTGCAAACAGTTAAAAAGAAGTTTCTCATGTCTACAAAGGGACTGAGTGTTTTGCTTTCAAGAGTCATGTGGTGCTACTGAAGTGTTACTTAAATTATAAGCCCAAGGAAAAAAGCAACAAGTGCAGGAAGTAAATGTTACTGGACCCAACTAAAGTCAGATTGCTCTAATATGATAACAATGTTTTCAAGGACTCTGTGCAAGTTTTATATTAACTGAAGATCAAGGTCAGGAATGCAGTTCAAATTACCATCTTTCCACTGTTCCTGCTTGCAAAGAACCTGAGTGTTAGGAGTGGAGTGTTATAAATACATTTCTATGTGCGTACACAGCAAGAGGGGCTGCTTGATTCTGCTGTCTTAAAATGAGGAGAATACGCTGTCTTCTAGGATCTGCCACTTTACTAGAAGCAAACACAATTCCAGATCCATTGCCCTTTACCACAAGGAATGATCTCTTTACATATTTTTCCCCAAACCAGCAGGAGAGGGCAGCTACAGATTTCTGTTTAATAACCCAAATTACTCCTTCAGTGCAAAGCAGCAGCTGTGTTCCTCTGCTGCTCATGTTATCCTCCAGTTGCTGATATGTATTAAACTGTCCACAAATGAATAATTCTAACATGTTATCTTCCTCACAAAAAAGGGGTTTTTTTAATCAAAAATGACAGCTCAACTGTGTCTTCTCTAGTGCTAATACCATCTCTTACCTTGCAGTTTCCAGCCTCTTTTTCTTGGATATAATGAGCTGGACCACATCTCAAAAATCCATTAAGTGATAGGCACTCCTGGTAACAAAACTCCAAAATTTCAAGCAGTAAGTATGCACTCCCATAGTTACTAATCTCACTTTTTCAATATCCACAATAGAGCTGTACAGCTGTGTGCAATTTCTGCTCAGGGAACTACCACAAAAACCTAAATCTCTGCTGACACAAGAGCAGTGTCTTCTCTCCCTACCCAGAGACAGTCACCCATTCATGAACCTTACAGGCAGATCAGAGGAAATCTGAGCCTATCTTGATCTTATTTGGCCTTTTATTTCCATAGTATCTTTAAGGCCAGTGACGCAAACTTTTATGAAAGAAAAAGTTTTTTTTCAAGTACTACTTACTTTTCCCTAATAAATGATTACCTAAATGAGGTGGATTCTTTCAGTAAATTGTAATCTTCTCTGAATATGCATGATTAAATGTTTTTCTCAGCTTGCTTAACACAGGTCAAGAATTTTGAGTTTTGAATCCTCCCTTTAAAGAAAGGAAAAGGAAAGTCTTCTCTTGTGCACAAATTAAAGGTTTCTATTTCCTGTGTGCGATGATAAAATATGACCCCAGTGAGAGAACTGCTGCCCATCAAACCTTACAGCACCTTTATTTTCAAGAACTCTGGCAAGTGACTTCAAATCACTTCAGTTTTGAAGACTAAAGTCAAAAGGTGAGGGGTGCGTTGTGTCCATGTTTCAAGTGGTCTGAAATTAGTTTCCAGTGCTAGTCCTTGTCCTGTCAACCATGAACATAATTCAGTCAATGGAATTCTTTGCATTGAGTCCAAACCTTACCTAAAACACTACTGATGCTTGTCTCTATTCTTTTTGCCCCCACCTTTTTAATACAGCCAATACATGAGCTTTAACCATGCACAAAAAATTAAGAGTAGTAGGAAATATGTTCGGACAAATACCTCAGTATTTGTGGCAAATTTCAAAGGCAAGTCCATGACAGGTAGTATTTAAGTGGCAGAGCTGTCAGCCCATTTAGAGAAAGTAATTTGTAGCACTGAGCTTGTTAGCTAGAAACAAATGTTTTACTTAAGCTGATTACTTGGGTTTATTCTGTCTGCCTAAACACAGATCTTTATTTGGTCTGATGCAGTTCCCCCTCCCCCCAAATCCCTGACATACACGAGTTAGAATTTAGAAGCTCTGATACCTTATAATCCCTTCAGTAGACTCTTGTTAGAGTTGCTGTTACTTAAAGGGTCAGCTCCACCTTTATTTTTAAATATCATCATCCTGTTTTTGATGTCTGCTTTGAGTTAAAAAGTTTTCCAGATGAAGTGTGGCAGAGACAGGAATTATGCTTTTGCCTTTTCAGGGCTTCAGTGTGCATTTTGAGCAAATAAAAATATTTTTTTAAAATACCTTAATTATCATGTATATAGACAAAATAGGGAGAATTCTAAATGCATATTTGACATGAAATAAGAAATAATTAAAATCTGATTAAAAATCTGGCAAATTAAAACTTTGTTTATATATCAGCTATGTGAAAAATACTCTATGTATTCACTTGCTGTATCAACAAGGTGAGGTGGAAGTTAGTACCACATGGAAAACTTTCAAACATGTTTTTCTCAAAAAAACCCTCAAAAACCTCCACAAACTAGCAAAGAACGATTATAAATTATTTTATGCCATACATTCAGCTTTGAAAGCATGAACTCTCCTTCTACAGGAGAAGCAACTCGTTCCATGAATTTAGTTCTGGGATTCATCAGTGTAGGTTTTCTAAGTTGCTTTAGACAAGATTTCAAGAAACATCAAGTAAGGCAAGTAATTTTTAAAAAGGAATGAGGTGAAGTTGTAATTGGATGAGGGTTTTTTAATTTCTGATTATTTGGGGTTTCTCTTCTAACTGTATTCCTTAAGATGTTGTCAGAAAGAAATCAGATCTTGTTTGTTTATTTTAAAAGCATTCTCTCAGGAAAGTCTAGGAAAAAAAAAAACAAATCAACAGCATGGGTCTCTGCTGCAAGAATTACCAAAATTACATTTTTCTGGAGTAGCCAAATTGATTTGCTTTCCTACTCCTACATTGCATTCAGTTTTCTGGAAACCTAAGGAAGGTGGTGGAACCCCTGTGTTCCAGATATACTGCATCAAATATTGAGGTGTAGACTCTCACTTGCCCACTGAAGCACATTTGAAACTTCTGTTGTGTCTTCAACAGTCTGAGAAACAGAAGGCACTTCAGTCGTCCCTGAAACATTTCCATTTGCCTGCTATACAAGGAATAGGAGTGAGGAAAAGCCTGGCTATGCAGTGAGAGAGACCCAGTCATGCTTCTGTTGCTGGAGATCTAACAAGAACAGTAGTGCCTGATTTTGTCTTGCTCTGACAATTTGCAGGAAAACTCCACAAGGTTTGAGGGCTGGTTTCCTACCATTTTGATATTATGTTCCTGAAGGGGGTCAATATTTAATTAAAGCATTGTTCTGGCAGAGCACAGAGAGTGTTCTGCATTGAACTTCCTAAGTACTTGTTCCTTTTAGAACCTGGTGGAGGAGGAGGTTGGTTAAAAATAACATGAAAGGATTCTTTGAGCTCAAGTATTAGGAATGGAATGTTATCTACAGAATTTAAGTTTTCAAACTGTATTACAAATGACAGCTAACTGCTGTATTTTTTTTTTTTTAGATTTAAGGGTTTGGGTTTTTTTCAGTTAGCTCTGGAAATTATTCACCTCCTATTCAGTAACTTCCACCTCAGGTTTTACTGAGAATGTGCAAATTGTTCAATCATAAGAGATACTTGATTTTAATGCAGTTTCCCTAACTGCTGACTATTTTTATGTAACCATAATCTAATTCAAAGCTAAACCAACTTTTTAGCTGATTGAAAAGTAAGTAAGACTTAGTCATAGTTTGCTTCAAGCCATGGATCTTAAAATTAATCAAAAGTCTTAACAGGGCCTGATATTGCAGCCAGTTGCTTAAAAGAGCAGTAAAAGCACATAACTGGTCATGCTTCAGAAATCTGGCACACAGATCACCAGCAACAATTTAACAGAATATTTCCTATTATTAAATAAAGAGTTAAAAGGCAACATCCTTATCTTACTAGGAAAGAATCTTTATTTCAAACTGATACAATTGATTTTAAAATTCCTGACATCGAAAAGCTTGCATTAAATAATTTATAATACTTACATTTGGTGATGTGTTAGAGAACATTTGGTTATTTAGAAAATGAAAGTCTGTTCAAGTCATACTTGGCTGGGGGTTAAAAATCTTCTGCCTACCAAGTGTGTATGCAAGACAGGTTTGGCAAATAACTTTTTTGGAGGTTTTAATTAGTTTAAATAGTAACAAAAGTTACTTGCTTATACACTTCATGGGAAGTGATCATTTTTTTCCACAACTAAACATTGAGCTCTGGTGCTGCTGTTCAAAAGCCCAGCCATGAGCAGGAGGCAAAGGGCATTTAGTGTGAGAGGTATTGCTGCAGGGAGACACCATGGAAAATGGGGCAGTGGGGAGGAGTACATCACATCCAAGTCACTTAGCCAGCCCTTAGGCATCAATTTGACATTTATGATCTAGATCCAGAGTAACTATTTATTCTAACCAATTAAGATACACAATGCAGTAAAATACAGGTTAACATAAAGATCCTGTAAGAGTAAAAATGAAGCCTGTTATGTTCACAGCTCTCCTTCTGAGACTCCACAGGGCTGTGTATTTATGAAAACAATTATTCTTCTCACTCATTTGAGCTCTTCCAGTAAGCAGGCTTTTTGCTGTGGTTTGTTAATTGGTCAATTGTTTTTGTAAGATGAGGCATCTCAACACTTGTAGGGCTCTGTTGTGACTGGATTAGAGCCTAATCCTTGTTCAGGTCAACTTTGGACAACTTTGAGCATGCCCAAATTCCACACTGTAGCTTTTCTGTGTGGAGAAGCTCATGAGACTCAAGTTCTTTATGAATCTTTTTGACATCTACTGCTTAAAAGCCCTTGTCTAACTTACATTTGTCTTCATGTTTAGAAGATGCTATTATTATCACATACTATACTGAGGATCAATGTGACATTTGTAAGGAGATTCTTGAAAATGTGAAAAAGTCACAGGGTAAATGTGGTGCAGACTGTGGGAGTATTTGATATTGATTCAAATTTGACTATCCAAGTTAAATATGCACCTGCATCATGTACCATTGCTCACTTTATGTCATTTCTTCATAGCGAACTTTCAGAATCTCAATAGCAAGAATGGAAACACATCCCAGCCTTGGCAAGAATTTGTATAGCATAAGACTAAAGCACTTGAACAAGGCTCTGCGGGGAAACCTCTACCGCTTCTACTTGCACGAGGCGTGCCAAAGGAAGAGCAGATTTCTCTTTACTAGAACTGAACAAATATGTGAGCAGAGTTTTAGTGGAGACGTGCTTTACACCAGTAGAGTGAGAACACGGTAACAAAGGGAAACAGCAGAACACAACAGTACAGCTAACTGCTCCTTTTCATTTTATTGAAACTCCTACTGCATGGATGCTGCTTTCCTCCAGCTCCAAGCAAAAAGTGTTCTCCTGAACACAGTATCTCAAAGTGCAGTGAAGATACGTAACCACAGTGACTGGCTGAGGTTTCCTGCTCTGTTTCACTGAATCATCTCCCCACATCTGTATGCTTTCATGTTAGCAGCTCATACTGATAGAACAGAGAAATTCAACAATAAGGCAGTACAGTATTTGTCTGAAGACTTACCATAGGGATTCTTTACAGATATATATGTGAAAGGTATGATGCTGCACTTAGAAAATGAAATTAAGGACTTCAGGTCTATAGGCAGGCAACACAATGCAACAGTAACTTCCAAGTTCTTACCTTTGGAACACTGAGCAACAGGTGCCATGAGCTTATCCAGTGTTTTTTCCAGAGAGGAAGACGGTGAGTTGCTTAGTCTGATATATTTGGAGTTCAGCATAATGAGTGGCATTCAAGTTGATGGTTTAAAAATAGGTAACTAACTGGATCCAAGGGATATTATGCTCCACTGTTGTTAATTTCTTATATAAAAAAGAGGACAAGTCCTACTACCCACATTTGATGGATTGTTCTGACTCAGATCTCCCTTACCTAGCACTATACAGGAGGTCAAAGCTCAGATTATCAAAACTATATTCCTGATGGAGATATATTTATTTTGTTTGTTGCTTCTTATAATCAGTTTTTGGCAGCCTCAAATCACAGATGCTGAAGTTTAAGTATTTTAACTAAAAAACATAAAATTCCATCAAACTGTGCTTGCACATGGTACTTTTCTGATTCCAAAGATGCTATTGCCACTGTTTGCTTCCCTAATTAATATATCAGGTAGGTGATTATTCATACACCAGGAAAAAGATGAAGTCAGAATTTTTGTAAGTTTTAACCTGGAAAGAAAGGGCTACCAGGGTAACATCTTGTGTATTATCACATTCTGTGTATCTGGGGCTGTCAGACTGTTATAATGAGAATAGCAATTTCATGTTTCATTTTTGCTGTAAAATTGAAAACCTGAACCAAAGAGCCACATTGGAATTTTTCTTCATTTTTTTTACCCTTTCAGGTGGATCTTACTCAGTTTGGCACATGCAGTACTTCAAGGATATTGATTTCCTAACAAGTTCTTTGCTGTTAAACCTCTGGAGACAACTTACACTTCTCTGGCTGTTGGATGAATAGGCAAACTTGTGTTTCCTATCTGCTTTATAGTTAAAATACACCCAAACTTTAAACTACAAACTGGCAAGCATGGTTCCCACCCTCATTCTTCCAGTTAAAATTCCATACTGAGATTATCTGTGTTCCACTCACTTTTAATTATTTTTTTTTATGTAGTAGGAAAAATATTTTATTAAAAGTTGTATCTACAGTAGAGTTCTTAAGTTCCTTCCAGGTAAGTTATTAGTATCCTGTTTCTTACTAAAGTAATTTTTTTCCATATAGAACAGAGTGTGATATGGGCAATTTAAGCTTCTAGATGATTGCCCTAATAGTAAAGAAGAGGCTGAAAAAAGAAAACCCACACACATTCCTTGTGTGCTGCTGGACTACAATTTGTGGCAGGGACATACCCTGCCAACATGGATGTGAGTAGCTGCTGTTGTTCCCCTGATGTTGGATATTGCAATTCTTCCCCTACTGGTTTTGTATTTTTCCAGCTGAAGGAAAAAAGTCTTTTAAAGTTACTGCATATTTTTTCAGCTATTTTATTTTGACTCAGACCCTATGAAGCACTTATATAGAAGTCGTCTACGGGGAGATAACTACGTAAGTTTTCAGTGATGAGGTTTATCTGTATTTTAACAGTTAAACCCACTATGTTAATAAAACAAAACTTCTGAAAAATAATCCTGCTCAGTTTCAGTATTTTCCCCATTCCTCCTATTTTAGAAGATAGATAAGAATTGTAAAGCACAGCTACATCTTGAATAAAGTAGGGAACTAATTCCCAGCTTATACACTGATCTGGCAGCTCTCTACACACTGGCTGCATTGCAAGGATAAGACTCAGTTATAAGCTACTGCAGTTGCTTCTCCCCAAATGTTCATTCATTTCCTGAAAACAAATCACTTCTCATGCCAGAAAATGTCTTAAGTTTACTTGTAATTAAAAAAATTCTACCCAGCTTTATTGTTGGAGAGCAGGAAGGGCATTAACTTGTGCCCACAGATACAGTGTATGCCCTGAGGCAAGTTCATGGTTCTGGGCAAGCAGCCTGTGTTCTACTCTGCCTGCAGGATTCTACAAATCCCAGTGAGGAATGTTGCTGCTTAAGAAAAAGGGAAGCATATGATGGACACTTCTATCTTCTGTCATTATGGGGCTGGACATAGAGGATTAGTCTTTGCAAGAACTACTGAAAACAAGTTAAGTGGTGTGTTGACTGATTAAAAATGACAAGTGTTTAGACAAGCAACATCAACCTCTGCAAATCCATGGATATCCCCATCACGCTTATCAGTTTAAGACCATTGAATTATAAATGAGATGCCTGATGTAAGACAGAGGAGTCTCAGAAATGCTACTCCAGTATGTTAACCCAGTTTCTGACTGACAAGTCAGGAAGTGTGTACAGCTACTGCTGTGGGATCTTCCCAACTCCAAATGCACGGGACTACACGATAACAAAATCCTTACCCCATGAAGTTGCCTGTCTGTGAAACTGCTGCTGTATGATGTATTTGAACTGCAGGATGTGTTTGGAGATAGACCATTTAGCACAAGAACAAAACAATTGTATTTCACTTTCTAATTGAAATTAATTTCTATTAAATATGAAGCAATGTTCTAAGTAAGATATTTTTGAAAGGAATTTGTTCTACAAAGTTTAGATAGTATTTCTGTACCAAACATTTAATTCAGCAAATAATTGGTTACATCAAAAATGATTGGATTTGAACAGAAAGTAAACAAAAATGCATATTCAAGATAGTTTAATATGTATTTTCTGAATTAGAAATATCACTTTCTTAAATGAATGAGAATTTCTAGTGTAATGATCCATTACTCCCATCCCCCATCACTGAATTACATTATTTATACATATAATACAGAGCTGATTGCAGTTGGAAACAACAATATTAAAATAAATGTTTAATAGATACAAAGGATCTTTTCTCCACAACATAGTTTCTCTGGTGTCTGGACACCAGTTTTAAAGTAATTCTCTATAAGCATTAAACTATTTAAGTGCAAAACAATTTTGTTTTAAAAAAATCTATGATTGCAGCATCCATCTTCCTGAAAAACATTTTGAAGCCAGAAAGTAATGACTTTCATTTTCCATGAGTGCATTCCAGGCTGTCTTCTAGCCATCTCTGGTTAAAAAAATCAGTGCAAAATAAACAATGGTGAAGTACTAGTTTAACCATTGAACTTACTTGAATTTAAGAAACATATCTTATTTTACACTATATATATATATATATATATTTATATCTTTTATTTATATATTTATAGAGAGATTAAATTACACTGGACTCAAAAAGTATAAAGAAAACAAAAATGTTACTACTTTTTCCTGCAGTACTAAAGGAAGCTTTTTGCTTTTTCTCCAATGCAAACTCTTCCTTGGGTGAGCAGCCTAGCAGGATCAGCTGTAGTGAGAACTCCTTACATTTGTCCTTTGCAAGTCACTATGTGATTCACATAATTCCATGTTTACACTCTGCAACATTATAATTTGTGATGCTCTTTGCCTGAAGAACAGCTCCTGGTTCCACTGTCATTACTTCTTGTCCTGCGTTCAGAGATTTGCTAGCAGTAGTGTGATGGCTATACTACAGTTCCACTTGGAGAATTGGCCTGGTTTTGGGATGACAATAAACCCTGCAAACAAAGCAGTTTACATTAATCCAGCAAGAGAACCTGACATGAATTTTAAAAAGTTGTTAACCTGAACCTACAATGAGTACAGTTGATTTTTACCAACACTTTTGTATTACTTCAGACATCAGCACCTTCTCGCCACCACGACCTCAGCCAAGCAGTGCACAAAGAGCTCTCAGACAGGAAGAAATGTGTGCGTTTATGACACGGAATGGATCTGATCCCAGCATTTGCTTTAATCTACCTTGCACTTGGAGTCATAGTGAATTGTGAAACTTTTAAAATCACACACCAAAAAAGTGATCAGCATTTTACTGGGGTGGTGTCAAAAAAACCTATTTCAATATCAGTATGTTTGACACCTGACCTGATACAGGGAAACGCTCCATCTCCTATATGTGATTGATTATTACAAGGTTTGAATAGAAAAATAGACTGTCTAACCAAATATTTGTTTTGGTAATTTTAAAACAGAACGAAACACTGAAAAGAGTTCAGTAGAGATTTCCTGTTACAATTTAAGTTCACACTCAGGAAAACTTGGTACCAGCTTTTCCAACTACCCTGCCATTCGAATCAAGAGACTTATTTCACACACAGCCCCACAATTGCACAGTGCCCCTCACTACACAGAGGCTGCTGCTCTGGATTAAAGCAACCACACATTATGGATGAAACCTATGGGTACCAATGGACAGACTCCATTTCAGATTTATGCATAGTAGCCCCTTTTTAATAATTCATGTAAAAGTAACATTATCAGGCTTATTTAGGAAAAGCTTATTGTCAAAATACAATTTAGCCTTCTTACAAGGTCATTAGATAGTTGTACTGAGTGCCAGCAGGCCAAGGAGCATGCTGGCAGATGGAAGCACACTGGCAGCTGGAAGCACACCAACAAGTATCCCCATGCAACTCCTCACCTTATAGGTATGATAAATGCACTTTCAGCAACTCCTCTAAGCAGCTCCCAACTTACATTCTTACCTCCAAATTAAGATCCTGGGACTCAGATCCATCAAACTAGACAAGATCAGGCAGCAATTAGCATACAGACAGAAGACAGAATTATGTCACTTCATCAGAATCTACAGGAGCTCTTTCAAACTTGGATCCAAGAACTGAGAGGTCATGATGATGGAAGTAAACCCTGACCTCAGAAGAGGTGGAAAGAGGGGAAAGAGGGCCAGACTGGATTCAAGTCATCAAATTTCTGTTAAAACCAAAGCCCTTCCTTTTAAAATATCATCTGATCATTTCAGACACATGAACCTGGATAGTTTGCAGGATTTATGCAGACTGTATTTGCACGTGGCGCATATGACATTTATAAATAACAAAGCATATGGTACTTAACTTGGTGCCTTCCATAGACCTCACCTGAAGGAACCTGAATACCTTTATTTGTATTTGTTTATGCAGGGCATATCTGATTCAAAGACTGTTGAGGTAGACTGAAGTGGATTGTTCTTCACACTTGACATTCAGGAAGTGCAAAGATCCTGCATATTTCATGAGAACAAAAAGTTCCCTAGTTATCACTTACGGACTATAGATGGGGAAAGAAGGCAGAACTTTAGAGCAAACAAGCCACTGAAGCACTTCTGAAATTTTTACCAGGGGAGTTTTGTTGGAAAGTGACAAGGTTGAATCAGAATTCACTAGTTCATTACTGAAGCATTCTTCACAAGTCTATTAAATCCAGCAGCAACTGGAAGGTCTTTCTTGTCAGAAGATTACATCCACTAAGCAACTTTGAAGTACCCTGGAAAAAGACGTCCAAAGGTATTATTTTCAGTCTTAATTAAATCAGCAATCCAAACTGTTCATATGCAAATATGTGCTTTATAAGCACACAGGAAGCTCTAGGGATGGCATAATGTCTTTTTCAACAGGCTCCTAACCACCCTATACAGGAGAAATAAGCCTTATTCTAGCATTGGATTTATATTGTAACACAACCAATTCTTGGGAAACAAAATGAATTTATTTTCCTAGGATTCCTCTAGAAACTGGCAGCACATACGAAATTCAGTGTGGTGCCTTATTCCCTGTGAATTACCAGCCACTCTAGAATACAAGTTCCAAGATTAGGAACAAGGAGTCAGTCCTGGTTACACCTCATAGGCAGTGAATGCTCCCTGCTTTGAAGAGCAGCAGCTCAGTGCAGATGGCTTTCAGTGAGTACTAGGAATTCCTTGTATTTCAGTCTTTGCTCTGAATTAATTCTGCAACTCTGAGCAGGCAAGCTAGAGGAACCCCAAAGTGGAAATGAACTCGAGGCCAATTTCCTTGTGCTTCTGCAGATGGAACAAATGTATGCAAGTACTGCCTTAAAACTTGGACTAGGCTACGATGCTGTTCAGAAATTCACTCCCAGGGGAAAGACCAGAAAGTGCTGAGTTCTTCCAAGTACTTGATTGCAGAAGACGTCTTAAATGTTCATACAAGAAAAGCAAGAGTATGAATTTGGTTTTTAGGCACATAAGTTTCACTGAGGGTGGCAAATTCTCAGTGGGTCCCGATTAAAACAAAAATTCTACAGCATTTTGCCCTTGTATCAGAGCCTTCCAAGCAAGGCTATTAGTGAGGTTGTGTTCAGTGTAACACAGGAGACAGAGGAAAACCTAAGAAAAGCAACTGAGGGTTCAAATAAAGTTACTGCTTTGATACAAAAGTTCACAGTAAGTCTCATCTGTGATACAAAGGGTGTGGGATTGGAACAGTTGTAGTTACATTCTTTGGAAGAATACTATGGGTAAGGTAATGAAAAAAATATATAAAGCTCCTGCCTGTAAAGAAAGACATGAGTGATGGAACCGCCCAGTTCTGTGATGGAACCACCCAGTCTATCAGGTGGGAAAAGATGGAACAAAAGCTGCAGCAATTTATGAAAGTAACAGCCAAGTCAGCCCGTTTAACAGCTGTGGCAGGAAACATGGAAGAGCAGAGCCACAACAGCTGCAGCTCTGCCATGTGGTGCAGCAGCTTCAGGCTTAAGGACAAACATCCCACTGAGCAAGCAGCAGGAAGAAATTAAGACACTGTTCAAAGTTTTGTAAATAAATGTAGTGTTTTATTAGCAGTAGTATTTTGTCAGCATATGAGGCTAGCAGGCATGGGATATGGAATAGTAATGAGATCCAAGACAGGAATTCAGCAAAACAATATTCATCCCAACCTCTGAGAGGTAGCTGTTGTCATCTTAATGGGACACTCCACAGCTGAGCAATGCAGCTTTCAGAGGACTGGGGTCATTTTTCCTAAGTCAGTGCTGTGAGTATTGAACACAGACTGCTTCAGCTCTAGCTGCTAGGGCTATCCTGTTTATCCATGCATTCTTTGACTTCCTGAAACACACAGGACTTTACACATCTGGTAAAAATACGCTGGCATGGGTAGGAATGAAAAGCCATAACAAATAGAATCAGGAAGGCCACTTGCACCCAAAGTTCATGGCACTCATTTGCTGGGGTCAGTTCACTGCAGCAGCACGAACACAAACCCTCCTCCACATTAATGGGACTGTGAACAGAGGGGTGGGTATATTTTTAAAAATTCTACATACAATCCAGACAAAAGTCTGGGGCTTCTTTCAAAAGACATGAAACATAAGGTTTCACAACAGAAACTATGAAAGATCAGCATGCAATTGCTGTATTTAAAAAAAAAAAATCAGGAAGCTATTACAGTATTAAATAGGGAAAAAGTCAACAAGAGCAACTAAGTTAATATTTTCTTAATCTAAATTAGAAGAGGTTTAATTGGAGCCAGAGGTGCAATCATACAATTTCACTAATCTAGATAATAAACAGCAAGTTTGGACATGCAGGATACAAAAAGTGTGTGTCTCCTTCAGGGAAACAGCTCTGCTGGCACTCAGAACATGCTGGACATCAAATTCTGCTCATCTAATTTCTGGTTTGAAATTGAAAGGCAGTAAAAATAAAGGGTCCAACATAACAAACAATCCAATGTGAAAAAATAAGTCTCATAGTGCACTTCATTAATGCAATGAAACCAGTTAAAATATGGAATTAACAAATGCCCATACAAGAATGGTACTGATTTGTTAAACCATTTCTACTATTGCCAGTATATTAAATAATGGGATGTTATTATTTGAAAAATATTCCAGGAGTAGTTTATTCTTGTCCAGAACTGTGATATTCCTGAAGTAAGTAGGGTTACTACGTAACTAGACCTACAAAGTAATCTGGACTGAAGCTTTGCTTCAGAAAAGAGCCCATGGGCCATTACATTGTTTGAGCAATAATACACCAAAACTAAAGTAAGATTTCTCACATTTGTTTAAAATTCTGTAGTTAAATGAGCTGAATTGGTTTTAAGATTTGCATGAACAAAATCTTCAAGTTCTTTATCCAAATGAGCAAGTGTTTACCAGCAAAGGTTTTGAACTGTATATACTCATTCAATCATATATTATCTCTAATGGAGTAATAAAATTAATGAAAATGCTGAGGAAACCACATACTGTTCATTTACATAACATGCTACAGAGAAATATTTTGTATGGGATTTACGGGGATACAGCAAAGCTGATGCCTGTCTTTAAACAGTTTGTGAGTTCACTAAATGGGCTTTTAAATTTGTATTCCATTAGCCTTTTTCTTCCCTCTGTTCTGATAACATTACACAAAAGTGTAAATACATAAACCATTTGATACCAGACCTTATGAAAGACTTTAGCACCTTTAGGGTTTCACTTGCAACTTCTCTTCTGAATATATAAAGGAGATTTTCTCTTAACAGAAGTCACCATCAACAAAAGCAAATTAAGGCTGATAGAAAACCATCAGTAACTAAACATCTGTCCAGTGGCATTAGGTGAATGGAAGATACGCAGGTCCAAGAGGAAAAAAAAAAAGAAGATGCAACTATTTGGGTGCTGGAAAATGCAAAAACGCTTTTGCTAGCAGAAACCTGACTCAAAAAATAGGACCTTAAGCTTCATTCAAGTGGTAAGGGCTCACAGGCTTATAAACTGTTGTTTCTCAACTTTCCTCAAACTACAAAAATCAGTAAGGTGTAAAATTTTCAGTTTAGGAAATAATGAAATTGAGATAAACCAGGGAAAACCTCAGGGAAAAGCATGTGACGTAAGGCAACTCCATGTGAGTTAGCTGTAAAGTGACTGTAGTCTTAGCAGAAGAAAGGAGCCAAATGAGTTTGATATGGTTGAGCAGCACCTACCTAAAATCGAGCTTCAAAACCCAGAAAATAATATGATCTTAAAAGTTTTTTCCTTGAGAAGTTTGTGCAACATTATTAAAGGCAAGTAAAATGACACTTTCATGTTTCAAGACATACTTTGCCAAATACCTTCTCTGACCACAAAACCTGTGGAAGCTGGGTTTTGTTTCAGGCTCACACTGACTATGGCGAAACTGGTTTGACCAACCAGTTCTTGCATGATTGGATATAACTGGATGTTCCAGAAGCATTCAAGCACATTTCATTTTTCCTTTCACTAGCCCCTGTTCTTAAATATGCATCTATGTTGTATGTATAGATTGTCACAATGGCCAATCAATACCTTTGAAGTACCACAAAGTTCTCAAGTTTATATAAGATTATTGCCTCAGCTTTAGTCTACAGAATATTTTTGCATAAGAGACAAACAAGAGTCCTCCCTGTCAGACTGGACCCAAAGTAACTCACTTTCACACTGAAGTTCCTCAGAAATGCCTCTGAAACACCTCAGTAAATAGCATTTGTTTGGCTTTTCTTTGTTAACAAAGAATCACCGCTGCAAAGGTGAGATAACGCCTAGCCCCTCAAAAGAAAAGACAACATCTGAAGTCTTCACCTAAATTTGCTCCAAGAAATTTTCCAACCAAAGTTTTAGACTAGTTTATTTTAGTTTAGATGAGTTTCATTCTAGATTATTTTCTTCTAGACAGAAAATGCTTGAATCATCTATATGAGCCATATCCTCAGGGCTGTAAATTCAGCAATCATTAGGTAAACACCAAGATCTAAAGCTGGAATAAAGAACATACCCTGCACCAGAGTCCACAGAGGAAAGAGCTCCTGTAGAGTCCTAGAAGGAATGACGACACTCTGCCCCAGCTCCTACCGGACAGGTGTGCAGAGAGAATCTAGATACAGCCATGTCTGTGTTCTGCTGAATCTGAGTTTAAACAAGTTTGAAAAGTGGTTTGGTAAGTATTCTGTTTAATGTTACTCTAGTCCTAAAAAAAATAGCTACCTTGAGTCATGACCTTATCAGCAAGCTTTAAACATCAAAACATCTGCATAGTCTTGAGACAAATTGGAACATTTTCTCAGAACAGGTTACAGATGTGATCAACTTCTTACTTTAAAGCATGGCACGTTAACAGTTTCATTGTGGCCATTTGTTCAGCACAGTGTGAGAGCACAAGACCACCTAAGCACTGCAAGATAAATTAAAACTCAAATGTGGAAAGGACTATTGAAAGTTATCTACATTTACAGTTCAATCACACATTTTTATTTAACATCAGTATACAGAGGACAACCCCAGCAAGTTATTTTGTAATGTCAAGTATTTAGTAAAGTTCTTCAGCTGTAACAGTGACAATAGAACAGCTAAAAATAAGCAGTATGAAACAAACATGATCTTCTTAAAATTATAAATATACCAACAATACTTCTTAAAGCTTAATTATTGCAACAGTTAAATTAACAATAGTTCATGTTAGAAAGGCTCTATGAAATTTATTCAAGTTGTCAAGAAATTAGATGGAAGTGTAAAAAGGAAATACATATGAATTTTACTTTTGATTTTCACTAAAGGTAGTCAATACAATTTTGTACAGTATCACCTAACATGTCAATCTTTAACAAACTCCAGTATACAGAATCATAAAATGCAGAAAAAATAGTTTAATCTTTACATGTAAATTGACAGTAAATTAACTGACACAACTTTTATTACTGTAACATAAGCAGGCCAGCATTTTAAATATTAATTTAGTAGTTTTATATTGTTAAAGGGGCAGACATATACAGTCATTCCAAGTACATACTCAAATTTTAAGAGGTGATAATTCAGAACATGGGTTTTCTAGAAAGTGTTTAGTAAAAGTCATGTTATTTCCTAATCCAGAAATCCTCATCATAAAGCCTTTACAGGGTTATGATCTCTCCTGGCTTTACTGGAGCCACTTGTCACACCTCCTCACACACGCACACACACATACCTTGCTATAAATATCACACCAGTGTACTCTAGGTTCAATTCACCCTGATAATGTGGGTGTGCCATGTGCAACTTTGCTACTGTGCACATTACAGAAAGCTTCAAATTTTAGCATGGTAACCTGAAGTTGTATAGCTGTGTTTCAGTTTAACTATAATCATCCCTGAAGTTTATACAGATACCGTATCACGTTGAAAGAAATCTATTTGATAGTACTTAAATACCAGCAATTGAACTTCAATTGTAATGATGAAATGCTCCTTTCCACTGAGGAAGAATTAGTATGTATAGCTGCTCGTCTCACTCAAATATAGTACATGAATGCTTAAGTACTTTCACTAAAACAGAAGTCATACTAAAACATGATACTGTACTACAATTGTAGTTAACTAGAAAATTCAAGGATGTTATAATTTAAGTCTAAGTTTTCCTGTACAATAAGTCAAATAAATAAATTCCACGTGCATTTGTTTTACAAAGTGGTAGGATGTTTCTCTTGCTAGGTTATACACTGCCATTTCACCTGGGGGTGCTTCTGGCCAATCTTACCTTGAGCTTTCTGACACAGGGAACTCACCGGCAGCTTTCATTCACTTAAAATGGAGTTGCTAAACAGAACAGTCCGTTCTGAAGGCAACACAGAAATCACATAAGTACTTACTCTGATCACTGAGTTCAGAGAAAACTTATTTTGCATATCCAAGTACCACTTTGGGGTTTTGTGGGTTGCTTTTGTTGGGGTTTTTTTAATTACTTCTACAGATCCTGTAATTCAGTTTGACGTAACTATAAGATAGCACAATAAAGTTACTTTTGTTCCTTCCAAATTCAGTTTCTATATTTTCAGATTAATCCATCAGTTCTGTAATCCTGTTAAGGTTTCCCATCAGGGCCTGGGAAAGACTGGGGTGAGAGACGACAGCTAATTGTCACCATGTTGAGAAGAAAAGCTCATACTCTCATTAAGGCAACCTATTTTTCTGACTGCCCTGAACCTTCTTTCACAGAAACCAGCTCACAAAAAGAAAGAAAAGAAAAAAAGAATAAAAAATTGGAACTAATGAACCCTGAGCCTCATCCAACTTGTTTCTAATTGAATTTTGCCATTCACTTCACTTCACTGACTGGGAGCTGGCAGAGCAGTTCTGAAGTGCAATGCAAGAACAGTACATCCCGTGAGGAAGCTCAAGGTATGATTTTGTACACACCGAAGCAGTAATTTGGAAAGTTTATAAACAAACTGTCAGGACAACGTCAGCACTGTACAGACTATCAACTATCACAGGGATCATGGCTGAAGGGATACTTCTGGATTTATTTTCCACTCAGGGCAGCACAAGCCCAACCAGAAAAATAAACAGAATTTGTCATACACTGTCAAATTATTCAGCACACATTTTGATGGCTGTTGGAAATGAGAGGGAGAGGTAGCACTGGCTCAATGGAAAGCACATTAGACACTGCAAGCCTCCTTTGCTTTTCTATCCAATTCTTTCTTTAGGCTAGCAGTGGCATCAAATTAATGAAGGCCTTCTGAGGCAATGATGGAAGCAGCAGCAAGATTCAGAGGCTTTTAGTCTATAGAGTTGGCAGACAAAAAAGTGACAGAGCTTTAAGATCACTTGGGGAGCCATATGTCAAAGGAAGACTAGAAATAGCAACTTTAAAACCCAGAGTAATGGGACATCCGAGGATAAACAGCTGGTGGAACAGAAATGATGGTATATAACCCAGTAAGAAAGACATCACCATGAGTGTTTTATACTTTGACAATTCTCATTAAATAAAATTAAGTGCTTTCCTATAAACAAAAAGGATGCTCATAACGTCCTTCTGGCACAAGTATTTTCCTAATAAAGCCCTGTAAACATGCCACCAAAATTTAATTTTTACCAGCAGAGTGAGCTCACTAGAAATGCAAGTGAAATCAGAAAAACAAATTAATTTGTAAATTTCTAAGTAAATACATCCTAAAGAATATGGCATTTACATCAATGTGCAATATATTAATTTTGAAAGTGATAACTTCAGCATGAAAATTACTTACCTGTAGTTAAAGTTTCCCATATTGGCCAATACATAAATCCTGATTTTTGGTACTGCATACTTTATCTCTGAAATATTTGAAATGTCATATTCCAAATCAAAGTCAATACACAAAAATATTTAAGTTATACTCAGTCTAACAAAACCCACCTCAGCCACTGAAAAATAAATGTGACAGTGTAGTGTTTAATAGTGTTCAAAGGAGTTTTAGAACAAAAAGAAAATGTAGCTCACAATAGCAATCTGAGGCACTGCTGTAATTAATAAGATGTGAAGTGCACTGAGTCACAGAAGTATAATTGCTTTAATACTTTCATTTTGAGCAAACATTTTAAATTATTTAGTGTTTTAAGGGAGTGGTGTTTGTTTTTTTTTTTTTAAATTAATGCTGGATTTGTAGTTCTCAGGCAAAGAAATACTTTTAGGTAACACCCTCCTCCCTTCTCCCATAAAGGGGTTTTCAATTTTAAGTTTTAGATTCAACCTTTAAATATGCATTAAGTTGCAGAACAGACACAGATTTTAACACATATGTATGTTGTGACAAATTTGGTAAGATCTCAAAAAAGCCTACGTTATACAAACAATTTTAAGAAAAAAAAACTGAGTTTTACTTACAAGTTTCTACTAATGAAGATGTGGTATCTAAATATATACAATACCTCTACTTCAAAAGTCAGATTTATGAACCAAATGGTTAAAATCTAACAAATGACAGATTTGCACTTAAGCTGCTCAACATGGCATTATTCAGGTATTACCAGATCATTTCTCTTACTTCAGGTGATAATCTATATCCCTTTTCAGAAATTTTGACAAAAATAATGGTCCTTTTTCTCAGATCAACTCTGGAAATGTTTTCATAGCTGTATTCCTTTGAACTGTTGCTGGCAAGCAGAGCTATTGTAGCACAAAGTACTTTTTAATGTAAGAATCACCACATTTAGCTTCAGTCAAAATTTAGCTATCTATACATTGGACAGAAGAAAAATAAAATATTATAGGTGTTCAAATGCATCAACATCAAGAGTGAAAACTAGTAATAGACTAATGTAGGTTCAGCTGATGGAACAGGTGCCATCAAAAACACGAGCTTGTAGTGGTTGAACTGCCTTAACAAACCTGACAGGAACAGAACACTGAAACTACTGAGAGAAAGCTTGCAGGATTTTTCCTAACTTAAATACATAAATCAAAACCTGGCTATAATTAGAGTTCCTTGATAATACTGATTCACAATTTAAGAGCATAAACTACAGTCAGTACAGGGCTCACAAATCTGTGCATAAAATGGCTGATGTTTTAATAAGAAGTGGTTTCACATTAATGGCAGGCCACCACAGAAAAGTATGGAGGAATAAAACACTTTGGTTTTCACTTTTTCAGAGGCTCACGTTTCTCATTAGACTTAGAAGCAGCAGCTTTTCATAAGCTACTCTCATTGTGAGTGCTTATCTTTTAGAAAACATTAGAAGGATTATGATTATTTTAGTGTTTGACAGGTTTTACTTCAATTTTACATAAATAGCTTTCACCATATTGTGGTTATGCTTAAGTATAAAGAACACTGATCAATAGTTCAGATGCACAGTATTTATTTCTTCTGCTGGAAGGCAACTATATTTAATAATTGTATCCAAGACACTTCAAATCATTCAGAAATATGGCATGCAGTATCCAAAAGTATGGCTCTGAGGATATTTTTTTTTACATTAAGCATAAAGAAATTTTATATTCAACATTCATTATATTTCAAGAAAACTATCTATTCAGAGTTCTAGCTCTTTGATGCAGCATTAAGGATTAAAACTTACCACTTTACCAGGCCTTGCCCATGTGCAAATAAATCCCTCCTGACAAGCAGTGACTATACAGTCTTCAAGAAAAATTAACACAGTCAGTCTTTCATGTGCTATCTTTTTACAGATAAGAGGCTCTAACAAGGGAACATCTTCCATTCGGGGACAGAGAGGTGTTCCCAAAGTTTTAGCTGGGTCCGTTTTGGTTTTAGTAACTAGGTTCAGTTTGTCACTGCTCTTGCTAGATATATGTCCCATGCTATGGTTTCTCTTGTGATCTTTCTCATGGTGTCTTTCCTTCCGATCGTGTAGCGACAAGGTTGCAAATTTACTAACGCCAGAAGCAATGGCACCATCCATGACACTGCTTTTACTGCCAGCATTTGAGACTGCAGAGTGTGGAAGGCTGTTTGACCGTGGAAGAGGAGGGGGTACAGAGTTTCCAGGTGTTGTGATACTGTTTCCATTACTTCCTGGGTTAGTTCCACCACTTCCAGCAGGTGGGCTTGTGGCATTCATGACATTTGTATGTGTCCTTGCTCTTGAGAGAGGTTGGTGGGGGAAGAGGATATCTTCTGTAAGATCCCACAAACAGAGCTGTGTGTCCTGGCCTACTGAACCAAATCTATACGTAACACTTACTGGACGACTGTCTGTAGAGTTCCTTTTGGATAGTCTAGATTGCGTGCTATTTGCTCGATCTCTGCCAAAATGAAGGTCTTGGAAATCCTCGTCACTTCCGCTAAATTCCATCGGGTCACTCTCTTCTACACTAGTGGTGTACGGATCAAACGCAACGACACTGACCCACGATTTATGTCCGTGGCCTCTCGCTATAACTCGACAGTCCACGAAAGACCAAACTGTCACCAAGTCATCCTCTCCGCCTGTCACTATGTATTTCCCATCAGGGCTCCAACACACACACAGCAGTCCTCCAAAGTAGCTTTTCATTGTACCATGCAATTCCACTGAATCAAAGTTAAACACGCGAAGAAAACCATCCTGGCTCACGCACGCCAAGAACTTCCCATCGGGGGAAAAGGCAAATTCATTCAGGGCACCCTCACCTACTGTCCATTTAAGCAGAGGGTTTCTTGTGGATTTACTCTTGCAAGTATGCACTGCAAAACTCTCTCCTTGTTTAAGTAGCTGGTAGTGCGGGGCTGTGGTACCACAAGTGTGCTCCACGTTATACAAGTACATATTGCCACTGGAATGAGCTACTAGGAAAAGGCTTTCCGAACCTGGTACCCATTTTACACAGGTTACTCGGGACTTGTCTATTAGTCTCTGTGAAAAACAAAGAAGATACACATCAGAAACTCTGAAAAGTAAAGTTTTCATGATTAACTGTAAATCTGAGCTTTCTGGGGGATGAGGAGCAATATTTAAATAAAGTGAACTTAACTTTTTAGACAGGAACTATGTTAGTTACTGTATTTGCAAAAACTTATCAGGCAATAAAGAGGAAATTATTTTCAGACAAAGTGCTTTCAAAGGTTATTATTATGATCCTGTCACATTCCACCAAGACCATACTTCAGTCGAGCCAATCTGTTATGAATCTAAAGGCAGTGCTCTTTGGTTTACTTTTCCCTGTGTAGTTGAAGAGCATAAGAAGGAAACAAGGAAACATTGAATACACTAAAGGGAAAAAAAGCAGTTACTCATCTGTATTATACAGCAAACAGGTTACAAATCAACAACAGTAAATTTAGGCTCTGATTTTATCTGAAATCACAAATAAAATCCAACCTCTGAAAAAAAACTACCAGCTTTTACTGATTCAGGGAGCAAAGGCTGCATACACAGTGACCCTGTTATCATGTGGCTGGAAAGTCAGTAGATAAATGCACATGGCTGAGTCAATTCACAGGGTACCAAAAACTTTTCACCTCAGAATCCCCAGCCTCCAATTATTTTTCTTTCAGTAGCCAAGGACCTGTCAATACCCTGTTACCATTTGATTAAGCATGTTCCTTTAAAACAAAATGTTTTAATAGAGTTCATCATTGCAAAAGAATGCACACGCATTACGCAAACATTCCTGGCCATAATGTCTTCAATTCTCTAAGAACTGAGAGGTAAAGTTTGACTCCTTGGACTGCTATAGTTCTGGTGGACTTCCACAACTTACCGTGTTTTCCATGGCACCACTCAGCTGCAACTTGCAGACAAGTAATTCTTTACAAGCACATTCAAGACTTGGATTTGGCATATTGATTGTAAGCAGAAAGAAGAGCTGAGCTACACAAAAGGCAAGAGTGCAAATATAAAGAGCCTAAGGAATACCAGAACAAGTTGCAAAAGCCCCAAAAACAAAGAAGAAAGAAGAATCCCCCCCAAACCTTGCTATGCTGTTTATCACACACAAAAACATCAAACTAAGGGATAACACATCAGCTGTTATCTGTTGTGGAACTGTCATTAGAAAGCAGCACCTGGCCTTTAGATTACAATTCCACTGCTGTCAACCTCAGTATAAAACCAGAAAACCTCTCTCCTGTAACTTCTCATTGGTTAAAATATCCATGGTATATTTGAGAGCTGAGGGATGTAACTAAATATGACAAAATTCCTTCAAATGGAGTAGCTTTAAAATAATACAGTCTATGATTCTGTTGTCATAGTTTAACTGATTTGTTGTATGTTCACTGATATATATCATGCATATCTCAATAATGATGGTATCAGAAACACTGGAGAGAACAGTTACCTGGCACACACTAGGAGAACATGGGAGGGATCCAGCCCAGCTGGGTTCCTGTAGGCACCAGTCTTCTCATTGTCAATATGGTGGCAAAAGCAAAATCTGTTGCTTTCTACTAAGGCAGCTCAATCTGACATAGAGCCTAAGAGCATCTGCTCAACTTTTCTACCAGAAATGGCACTTTATGTCCATAACCATGTTGGCCTACATGATCCTAAATACTGCAGAGAAACTCTGGAAACCTGATCTCTACTTCAAGGAGGCTGTGAAAAACAGATTACAATTTGCAATGAGAACAGAACAACTCAGGGAGACAAGATGCAGAGAGACTCTAATCTGACATGACTACAATGCATCCCCTTCTCAAGACAAAAACTCTGAAGTTATGACATTCAGGAGTTTTAAAAGCTTTCAGCTGGGTTCACAAAGTTCTGCAGCACAACAAAGCCTAGTCTGCAGTCAGTAGGAGCAGCAGATTCATTACAAGAATGGTCTGAACCGTTTGCAGTATCAGCACATCAGTGAGGGATGTGAGATAAAGAGCTTATGTTCAGTTTGATGGAAGAACAGTAAGTGAAGAAGCTTCACTCACCAGGCAGAAACACTTGCCAAGATTATCTTGGTCATGTTTTGAAGAACATGAAGGGACAAAATTACAGGCGCAGGCCACAAATGACTGAAAAGTTTGAGGCAGTCAAAGAATATGCGTTAAGGTCTTAGACAGCTTTGGCAAAAATACAGGACAAGTTTGTTAGGGAAAAAATGCAGCTCAAGGCTTCAGTTTAAATTTAAAAAGGATTAAAAAGTAAGATGAAAAAGCACTGGCTAATTTGATAATAACCAATTACCACGTGGGAACAATTGAATCTGTGAGGTATATTTGACTAGTTTGGGAAGTAAGGAAATATCACTAGTTTAACTTTGACACAGCTGGAAGGAGTACCACTGTGAATACAGATGGATTTATATAGGCAGCCACAAGCTGCAAAGTATCATTCACCTCAGCCTTTCAAGTCCCTATCATCCTCTACATCAACACAATTTAAGAAAAAAATAGTAACAAGTTAAGACTATGCTAGGACTATTGCATTTTATGTTCAACATAACCTACCATAACAGGCCGATTTATTTCATGTGTCATGTATATTCTGATTGCTCTCCCACAGCTGATAGTCAAAGCAGTGCTTTTGGCTACCTGAACCACCAAATTGCTCACAGGAGAGGAGGTGAATTCTATTACCTCTAGCATGAGTGCTGATCTGTAGAATGTTTAACATTCATTCAGACCACCTTATGCCTACAGTTATTCCTAAAGACTATCTAAACTCAAAATATATTCAAAATCAAATAGGTACCTTCATCTTGAAGCAAATTAATTGGTTCAAATATAAGTGCTCACTAATATTTCTCTGAAAGGGGTTTTAAATACAAGTCAGAACTTACAAACACATCTAAGGCAAACTTCAATAGTGTAATTGACAGAATAAAAATATATTTCAGTTTTAGAGTTGGTTGTAACTGCAAATAAGGTCAGCATAGGAATCAAGAAGTTCTCATTTAAGTGTAGCCTAATGTGTGTAGTTTTGGTAGGAACGAGCAAATCCTTACAGCAGCTTGGCAGAAGAGAGATCACCTCATTTAAGTTTCCACCAAACTGTCAAAGGGCATATTTCCATCACACTGAAGTAATTTGACAATAGCACAGACAAAAAGCAATACTGGAAGTGGTTTCAGTGCTTCCAGCATTTGGGGAATACCACAAGAACTATTCGGCCTGCAACACAGCTCTGCACTGTGGTCATCAGATAGTAAACACCTGGAAGTGTGCACAGGGCCTGGATGTAAGTATTCCACCAGAAGTTCTTCTCAAAGGAACTATAGCTCAGCCATAGTAGTGGGAACTACTCTGTGATATGAATCCAGCTGTTTAGAGTATGTCTACTATCCTTCTTACCATTTAACAATATTATTGTACGAGAATAAATAAGACACTTTTTTTTTTTTTTGGGGGGGGGGGGTGCAGGTGGTAGGACAATGCTAAAATTAACATTTCAACTACTTATACAGAGGTTTTTACCAACAGACAAAAGATTCATTAAAAGATTCTCCAGCACTATTTCCCACTCAACACAAGCAGAGACAGAGCAGTTGGGACAAGGCCAGGTAGGAAGAAAAACGCCCCTCTTCTGATCTACATGTAGCTACTTTTAGAAAGCTGAGGAGGAATTAGATCTAATTATACAACATCCCCAGTGAGAACAATACTTCAATCTTCTTTGCACAAGGAAGGAAGAAAGCAACATATCTCTCTGAGGTGGGAAAGGTATACTTTGAAAGCTGAGCAAGGTTTAACTTCATCTGTAAATTCTAATCCAGATGTGAAATTTCAAAAAAGAGAAGAACAAACAAAGTCAACCAAGAGACCTGCAAACCTCTCTAGTTTTTGTTTTAACTGAATTAAAACAAAAAAGAACCAGAAGAACAATCCCAAGAAGAAAATCACCTCCCCAAAACCACCCAAATGTTCAGAGCTTATCTTCTGCAGAAAATGCTGTCACAAGTCACCCCAGTTACTGGATTTCTTTCCTTATCAGCATCTGGACACTTACTGCTCCAAGAATGTCAATGCCACTGGATACTCAGAGCCAGTGATCCTGTAACTTGGCATAGTGCTCTCCATAGTACTCCTTCTATCTTCCCTTATTGCATGGCAGCAGAAAAAGCAGATGGAGAGTTTCCTTCTGAACATCCCATGGCCAAAACATTATAGACCCTCAGCAATTCTGTGCGCCCAGCTTTATATCCTACTCTTATCCAAGCAAGCCTTTAGGAACACTTGATACAAACAGTTTCTGCTGTAATGTCCCAACCAAAAAAATAAGTATTTTTAACTTATTTAATATTTTGACTATAAAATATGAGTTAAATAGCAGCTTAAAATTTTCTTCTTCATTGGCAATCAGAAACAACTGAATTCAGAGCACACACAGCAGCATTTAGACTTGTACACCTTACTTCCATCTATAAACTGTCCTAAACTCCAGTTACAGTATTACCCAAACTAGAAAATCCTAATTTTTAATCTTAAACTCCACAAGATGCCTTTATCTTTTCACAATGAATAACATTTTTTATGTAAATACTTCAAGCCAATGGAACAGCTGAAAAATAAAGACAGTGACTGAACAATAAGCTACACAGGCAAATGGAGCCACATCTACTGAACTTTGAAAATCTAGGAACTTCAATATCACAGACACATTGCATGCAACAATATAAGATTTCTACTTACTTCCTCATTAAATAATTTGCTAGTTTCTTTTTTAATAGGGTCTATAAGTTGGACCTGGCCTGCAGAGAAGCCCACTAGAAGAGACACACTTTCTGCTGTGGCTGTTAAGTGATTGAAGTCATGGCATGTAGGCTGTGTTCCTTTGTATATCCTTTTGTCTATTGGTTTACTCAAGTCCGCAGCCTGCAAAGAGAGCAAACAGAATTCAGACAGTTTATCACAATATGTGCACATAACCACATCTGTTTGAAAACAAACCACATAACAATTTATGCAGTCACAAAACCCCACTTTAAAAAGCAGTTCTGCATTTATGAGACATCTGAGATGTTACAAAAATGTTTCTCTCTTTATATTAAGTATACAAACTACACCTGCCCCTGTACCTACAGCATGTGACAAACCCGTGACAACCATTCCATAGCACAAAGGCTCCGGTGAGTCCTCAAGATGCCAGAAGGCTTCTCCTGCCACAAGAGCCATCACAGAGACAAGGTATCTTCTACTTTTCTAGTAGCACTTTCCCACTATTGAGTACAATCAGTTTTGCATTAAAAATACCATATTCTCAATCACACAACTCTTCAACTCTAAGTCTATCCTTCAACAGGCAAACAAATGATATTGTTCTCCATAATCACAAAAAATGATCAACCAGCTCCAAAAAGAGCATTTTCTAGGAACAGTGATTCAAGATACTGATACTGTGATTATAAAACACATTTTACACCAGTGAGCTACAAAGTAATTTGCTTCTGAAAACAAAGCTCAATATAGCTCAGACAAAATAAGTGATAACAAAACCGAGGAATTTCAATATAAACAAATTAAGATCTAGCACTAAGTGTCAGAAGAATCAAAAGGAACAGAAAAGCAATTTAAAATGCTCCCTCACTTGTATCAACCATGTTTATCCCCATATCACTTCTGAACAGACAACTAAATCTTTCATCATCCAGAGATTAAACCCCACACATTTAATATGCAAGATCATACATCAGGTTCAACCTTGTTTTTTAACCTCCCTATTTACTAGGTTCAAAGTCTGTAATTAGAAAGCCGCAGATACTCAACAATATTACAGGCCTCAGACGTAGCTGTGATTTGGGGCTCAGATTCTAATTTTGATATATACTTTTTCAGTATATTTAGTCAGAGGAAATCAGGCCAGCAATAAAAGAGAAAGTAAACAAGCTTCACATAAAATAGAATTGCTCCAGAGCATTAAACATTGGAGGACAAGGAATGAAGAGCAGCAGATCTTTGGTATTCATAAAGCTACACAGTGAGAAACTAGACTTGTCAGTAGGGAAAAATCCTAACCAGCTACACAGGTGAGCCATTTCCAAGGCAAATTTAACTACAGGATGTGCATGACAAGCATTTATACACAACAATATTAAAGCTGCACTTATGTTTTGCAGCATATATCATACACCAGTTTATTCAGGTGCAAGGCCTCCTACTTAAAAACTCCAAAATGAGATGATGTATTACAATTTCTAAAGTCAGCAGACTAAAAAGTCATTCCCCAGAGTCCAGAGATCCATTTTAAGCTGAAAGAGAATATTACGAATACCTCTTCAAGGAGAAATTAAATGGAATACTAGTTCTACTGGGAGATGGCAGGATAATGTGCATGCCTGCCACAGAGCATTCACCAGCTCACAGGCTGATGGAAATCTATGATTTGAAGTTGAAAGATCAAATCCTAAAGGTCTTGCAGTTACATCTTAGACTGTGTAACATTCCCTTGTCCTGTATCACTATAAACAAGTGTTGGCAAGAGAGAACTCTCAGAACTGGGGTAGCATTTCTATCTGGAAGAGCAAGCTACACAACCATATAGCCATGCCCCAAATAAAGCAGAATTAAAGCAAACCTATGAGACTCGAAGTTCTCTCCTCTGGACAGAAGTTGCAGCAGGACTCAATGCCTAAGAAAAATGATCCATTCAAAAGTAAATATGACTAGGCCTAAATCATACTGAATGACCAGAGAACCTCAGACTGTCCCAGCCAGCAGAGGATACAGGCACTACCACCTTCTTCTGAATCCTCATTGTCCCTTTACGCAGCAAAGAATCAATAGGTGGCTATGTTCAAACTATACCTTGCTCTTTTGTCTGGGTGAGATTTTACATCACTAGCTTTGGTTTTTGTTGCCCAACAACTCTGGTTGTGACAAGTTCCCCATCTCATGAAATTGTGTGGTAACAGACCTAGCAACACATGAAATTCTGATAAATTAAACCTAAGCACAGACTTCACTGTGCTTATTCTAGCTTTTCTCTGGGAACCAGATGGCAGTGAGAATCTGTCTGAACTTAAACGAAGTATAAATAAACTAATTCAACCCAGAATTAACCAGGCTTCTACTGACAGGGATGCCTTGCCTTTTATTTACATGCAGCTATTGCTTTCAGTTACAGCACAGTTGTCTCATGGAGGTAAGTCACATCTACAAGCACTAAAGTACTGCTTTGGTCTAAATCTCTCTTCACTGAAAGAGAGTAGAATCAATGGACACAGGAACTAGGAGACATTTTCTTTATTTCTGCATGAAGGTTGCTATTGGATTTTGCTAAGAACAAAAGTGCTTACTCATAAAATTCAATCACACATAGGGACTTGGTGTTTCATCAGCTCATCACTTAGCCCATTTGCTATTTTGTGAAAAATGTAATTCTCAGAGGAAAGCTTTTACATGAGATCTTGTCCATAAAAAACTGTCAAATCCTAGGATCTGTCACTCTTTACTGAACAAGGTGTTATGAACTGCCCCCCACTTAGAAATGTGATGTACTTTGAAAAAACTCAGAAAAATCTTGAGACTAAGTGTTGCCAGGCATGGAGATTAAAAGCACAGAAGCAGACACCCTCACCATGGCAGCTGGCAGCAAGCTATTTGCACACTTCCTGTCCCAATGCCTTTAAAATTTTCTTCTGAAAAACACTCAGCATTATCCCAGCCTGTCCACTCTGAGAAGCTTCCTCAATTGTGGGTGATTCATGATGAGAGCAACACTTTTAGTAAGCACAACTGCAAGCAAATTGGAGCAGCTGATGCAAGGCAAGGAATACCAAGAGCATCCTTACCTGTGCAAGCCTTGAAGTACATTTCAGCTATCACGGCTCTGGGACTGGCACCTTGGCCAACTGATATCCGTGCTGGAAGTCTGTTCCTTCCAACATACAGGGGCACTGTACCCCCTGGGCAAAGAGCCAAGGAGTAACAGTTTTTGGGCAACAACAGGAACCTCGCACACCTGTATAAAGCCAGTGACAGAGCTGAACAAAATTGCTGTAACTTGGGCATCAACAGCTTCCAAGTCCTGTCTCTGAAGAGGTTAAAACTCTACCTTAAAAGAACCTGACACTTGCTCACAGAAGAAAAATTGATTGTTTAGGTTTGTGTGATGAAATCATACTCTAGAAATAAAACATGAACCATATAACTGTTTGGGGGACTTCCTATTCTTATTTAGTTAACTCTCCCAGCACACTATTTTAACAATGCTACTCCCACTCCGCTGGGGAGGGAGGGAAAAAAAAATAAAAATCTAACACTCTAACAGCCCATTCACCCTGGACTGATGACTTCCAATAGAAGGGCAGTCAAATGGAACATATTAATCACAGCTTTAACTACATAAAGAAAAAATGGCAGGACAAACCCAACAAAAAACAGTCACCTTAGTCTGAAGCAAATTTTAAGTATTCAGATTCTGATGTCTGAAATATCTGATTAGGATGGGCATCAATAACCTTGGTTCTGTAGCTATGTGTAATTCTAAGGTCAAAGCCAAAGATTAATGTCTAGCCAAGATTTATTTTATTGATCCAAGACTTAGAGGTTTCATAATAAGATTGCCTAAACAGTGAATCACATTATTTTAAGTCAGTGTTTAATCACACTCCTTGACATATGTTATTTCTTCCTGTATCTTTTCTTTTCCTAACTTGCATTTGCAGCTTTCTGCAAATTTTACTTGAATGAAATCTGTCATATATGTTAGAATTCTTTCCAAGCTGAAAACATTGCCAAGATATTAAATTAATTACTTTATTAATTTATTCCAGGTAATTTCAATTGTATTCATGAAAAGGCTTCCATTAGGTACTTAGTAGTATTTAATATTACATTTGCCAAGAGACTGCCTTTCAATGGGTCAAAGCTGTGAGATTGAGACAGAATAGTGAAGCATTTAATAAAAATTTTACTGCCAAAAAATTATCTTAAGAAAATCTCTCTTGTCCAGAGAATTAATTGATCTTGAACAGATTACAGATTGGCTATGCAGGTACAGCTCTAGTGCACAATGAAAGAGAAGACACACAGAACCAAGACAATGTACTTTTGAAAACAATTTCCTCTGTGTTTCTGCAGCTTGGAATTTGTAACTGACTACCTGTAACTTGCTATCTCTTCCTCACCTTACTGTCCAGGGATTTTATGGTCCCTGGTCTAGAAACAGAATGATTTGAGAAAGCTGTGCTTAATGCTTGTGTCATAATGCTGTACAGGTAACAGAAGAAATCAATTCTTAGAATTATTACTAAGTGAATTTCTTTGAACTTCACAGATGCTCTTTAAAACTTGGCTGAAAAAGAGGCAAGGCAACCTTTTCTGGAGCCCTCTGCTTTATACAATCTCCTGTGAACAGGACAGAACCCTCCCTGACTTGCTCACTGCATTAGCAAGGACAGGGAAAACTAAATTTGTTTATTCCTCCTCCATGTCTGTGCTCGTCTCCTCCTTCCTGACGAGCCAGCCCAAGGACAGGGACCAATGAGGAACACAAGAAAGTGGAGCTACTCCAGGCATTTCTGTAGAATTTTCTGGCCAGCTCCATTTCTTGTTTCTGTTCACAACTTTCTGACAGTAATACCAGCATCAATACTTCACATTCTACTTTATTACCACAGAAGTGGACTTCCAGATTTTTTTGTTTTATAGCCCAAATACAGATCACTTAATATTAGCAACAGAATAATTTCTAGTTACATCACTGTTGTTTCAAGCTGATCTGATCTCACAGCTGACCCTGCTTGGGGCAAGTTAGACTAGAGACTCTCAGAGGTTCCTTCCCACCTGAACAGCCCTGGAATCTTAAGCTTAGGATCAATCAAAACAGCAGCAACAGGGCCACTCCCAGATTACTTAACAGGTCTGGTTTGCATCTTAAAGGAAATTTAGGAAGCAAAAAAATTCCAGGAACAAGTTGGCTGTCTTTCCCTACAAAGACCACTGATGTAGGGCAAAAGTTCTGCTTAGTTTATATAAAATACACACCAGAAAGTCCAGGCAACACTTCCTGCAAGTACAAAGCCCTAACAAAACACTCTTCAGTGCAGCTGACAGTGCCACAGCCTGTCAGTAGCAAACTGGCTGCTACAAATATAACTGCACGTAAGCTGACAGACTGCTGATTTGGCTTTCTCGGCAGAAAGTTTGAAGTCTGCCAAGAACTCACGTCATCCCTTCAGATACACACATCTTTCAGGTAGTGTACAGATCAACACATGTTCACTTCAGAAGGCCCCCCCCCAAAAACTTAAAATAGTTTAAAAGCTCATCAGCTTTCATTTAGAAACCAAAAGAAAGAAAGAAAGAAAAAAAAAAGGTAAAAAATCTCATTAGGATTCAATAAAAAGCCAGTATACAATCACCATTTGTAAAGTTTCCCTATTTATAGCCACAGTATGTTTCTTAAAAGTAAAGATGATTTTTTAAATAAATGAGAGCTTCTTTTTCCATAACTGAGTGTTGTGCTTAGTTTCAAGGGTTGCATAATAGGTGTTATGTGTGTACACAGAGTAGTTTTAAATGCCTCCTGAGCCTTGCAAAGCCATTAATGCCAAGGAAATTTTAGGTCTTTATATTGCATTCAATGTACCTCCTTTATATTGAAGTCACATTTCTAAACTTCAATAAAAATAGTATTTTTAGTTTTCCATTTCAAATTTGGCTGATCTTCCAGCTCCATGAACTGAAGCATCAATAGTTGCCACTCACAATACTGTTTTTCATAAATGGGTTCCTGTATCTTTGCAGAAGGTTTTTTATAAGTTACAAAGCACTTGATTAAATGCTGAACAGGAACACTTAAGGCATGTGACAGTTTCTAGGATACTCTGTAAGAACAGCTCTGCTAGTAAAACAGGGACACCGAGTAATTTTATTTAACCTAATTTTTTTTCAAGTGTTCCACACAATTCATCCATAACAAAGTCTTAAAGATTAATTTTGTACAAAGCTGCTTGCAAATTTGGGAAGCTACTTGATATTCTTCTCCCTTCCAGATATAATTCCCACTTGGGGCCATACAAGACAGACATGACTTTTGAAAGGAGAAAAACATTACTTAACAAGATTTAAGTATTTATTCATACAGCAGACAAGTGTGACCACCTACATTTAGAGAAAAGCTCTAGACCAGATAACTGGACATAAATCCATATTTAGGCAGAGATCAGTGCAGTTTTCTGAAGGATCCAATAAAATAATCATATTCTGTTTCCAGAAGAATTACTCTAAGCACTCAAACAGAGCAAAGAGCACGCACTGGTTTGAAATAAATCCATGTCATAGTAACGGAACCGATGGTTATATAATTGACAAGATGAAGAAAGTAGATGTGAACACCATAAAGAACACATATAAAGGACTGTTTGACTTACAGCTTATCATAACAATGTTAACTCCATTTTAGAAAGGCCATTAACCAAAACATTTCTGTGGTTACAGTATAGATCAGAACATTCTTTTGGAAGTTGTCTAAGGTGAAAGCATGAGACTAGCAATAACCCTAGAAAAAGTAGATATTATTTCTAAGTGTTCATAACCTCAGAACAGCAGACTCAAAAAAATTGTTTGCAAGACCCCATTCACTTCACAGGTGTATACAGCATCAACTTACTCTTTATTTTTAAGACTGAGCAAATGCCAGTAGAACAGTACAGGCATATTAGCACACTTGAACTACTGCAGGCTGAGGAGGCTAAGGGAAGTTGAAACAAGGTTTTGAACCCCTCCACACAAAAATCCCTGTCTTCTGAGCACAGAATGCTGCTGCTGCCTCCACCTGTCATAACCCAAGAGAGGTCTGAAGTCCCTGAAACTGTTCCTTTAGAAACTTAAAGCATCTTCAATTCAAGGTGTTACTCACTTGGTTCAACTTCCACCCATGCTGAAAACTTGCTTCTTTAGAGTGGAAGACCAAAACACACAGCTTGTGACAGTGCTGTCCAAAGAGCCAGGTCAGACTCAAGCTGCTCTAATGAACTGACCATGACACAGCTCCCCAGAGCATGTCCTGGTCAGTCCTGACAAGGCCTGAGAGCCTCTCCCAAAGAAACCCAACACCTGCCCACTCCACAGAGTTGACCAGAAACACTTCAAGCAACTCCAGCATCTTCAGCTGCACTATAACCACACCACTAAAGCTTCAGGCAAGCAACAGGACACCAACTTTTCAAAAGATGTTCGTTTCTCCATATTTAACCAAGTCAATTTTTTATTACACCTGCAGAAGAAAACCTCCTCCCTTTGCTCACTAAAAGCACTTGATTTACACACTTTGCACAACACTCCTTTACTATGAGACAAAAAGAATATATGAGCTTTAACTTCACTCACACCTCCAAACAATCCCTCAGAAACCCATGCTGAAGAAGAACTAACAAAAGGTATTCCACAGTTCCTTTTGCAAAGTTCCCCTCATCATGGATGCCAGTTAATGACATGATCAACTCAGATAAAAATTGAGACTATGATTCCAGCGTTATGCATTTGGTCACACTAAATCTGTAAACAGGCTAATTAAACAACTCTGAATAAAGTCACTGTATCACACATTCCCAACAGACATGAACTGAATTAGATGTTCTATTTTGGTTTAAGCAATTACTTGCCTTTTTTTTTATTAAGAAGAAGAAGAAGGGAGAAGCAGCCCTGATATCAGCATTGTTTCTTCCCAGTGCCTGGTCTGCAGAACTTTGGCTCTACTGTAACTTAGCTTGCTGGATAAAAACCTCTCCAGCAGAACCCTGATTCAGAATCACGTATGTTGTGCATGTGATACAGACACCTTCCTCCTCTTCTCCCCCTACTCAGCTCTTTTTAAGAACATATGTAAGAAAGCGATCTCACTGTGCAGTTTTAAGTTCAAAATAATGATCTCTCGGGGTATTTATAAACCATGGGTGACAGGTCACATTTTTACACTGGTCTCCCCCTCATTGGCTTAACAATTAAGACACTGATTTAAAAAGTCATAGCACAGACATACTTCATAATCATGGACTCCCAACTGGACTTCTTTTGCCAGGACTTTTTACTCCAGTATCATTTCTTCAACAGTAAACAGATATATGTTCCAGAAGTTAACTCATGAAGTCAGCTGTATTAATGGATTATTGTCCACCCTAGATTTCTTTCCTGAAGCCATTTATATTGCAAATATGAAAGTTTAGTAACACTTACAGGACTCCTTTTTTTTTTTTTTTTGCATTAACTACTGCATGGAATTGAAAAAACTGCCAGATTTCAACTCCCACTTCCTGTTCATTATTCACTTGTATTACAGAAGCAAGGTACCCTGATGAGTTAATATGTGGCAAAGTGTCATTTCTGTCTAATATTCCTCATATACACAGCACTTACTAGAGTAAGCAGTCCTGTCCTCAGTATTTACACAAAAGTTGTCAGTTACCACAATTTTCACCACTTCTTGGAATATCTCTGTAATAATACATTTTATAGACCTATAAGAAGAGATGGACCTACTGATTTATACAATGCTGTATGATTTATTCAGTTCTTGTTTCTAATATTCTTCTCCATTCCATTTCTTAAAGAAAAAAATATTTATTAGAACTCAACCACTCATCAGTTAAGGCAATCACCAATATCAATCCACTCTTCTTGTGCAGTAGCTCCAAACTAACTCAAGTATTTTCCTCCACTGTGTGCTACCCAGAGATTAATGGGAACACATACAGCTGCACACTCAAGCACCCTAACTGCATCTCCCAAGTTTCTTACAGCTGCCTCTTGACAGTTAGTCGGTCAAATCAGTCCATCTTCAACTTATGCTGCTCTTCCCCTTTTACTTCTTGTCCTGAAGTTACAGATATACCACATAACTATAAATTACCATATGGTAAACTTAGTGGGATGAAACATTTTATTTACTGTGGCTAATCAGTGGCACAATTCTTCTCTTCCTGTGGCCTTCAAACTCTTACTTTCCTTTGAATAAAGCCCTAGTATAATTTTCCAGATGTTTTCACATTCCACTTTTGTTTTAATTAAAAAGTGCTCAGTAAGTCCTTTTTAAAGAGGTCAGCAAAAAGCAGACTAACCAGTAATTCAATATAACATTTACTGTTCACAACAAGAACTCCTGAACACCATTTCATAAACTGTTTGTTCCATCACCTCCAACATTTCATGTTCCAGTAACACTACTTCCCTGTTATACTGACAGCAAGCCTCCCTTCCCAAGAGACCATGTGTTATAAAGACAGAGGCAAATTCATCACAGTTTCTCAGTAATAACCTAAACTGCTTTCCCTGAGCCTCCAACTGCCTGCCATAATCTCCAATCCATGTTATGCAATGCATGAAGTGATGAGGTGGAGTCACATGTTAGGGTAGGTGCTCACGATCACAGTGCCCAATGCCAGCTCTAACCTCAATCTTCAGGAAGTCTTTGAAAGCAGCTTCTCCCTCAAGCCACAGATTGGCTTTCTGTGCAACAGCTTCCCTTTGGGGGGTAAGACTTTGGAGAAGATACATGGAACTATACATACTAATTTACATTCAGAAAGAGAAAAATAACTGCAAGCTTTGCATGTGACCGTACCTATGGAAAACTGTACAGCAAGTCACATGCAAAAGGATCAGATTTTGCTACAACATTCTGACAGGACTACAATATCAAATACTGTGCTCACAGTAGGCTGATTACACAGGGAACTTATCAAACTGAAAATCACCCCATTAAAATACTCACATTAAGACCTTGGTTACAGGTAGCAAGCCTTAAAACAAACAACTGTGGGAAAGTGAATAATTAAAGGATATATATGCAATGAGGAACACAGACAAACCATTAAATACACAGAGATATCATACATATGTGATCTAACATACATATAATCACTAATACAGACAAATTTTAGAGACAAAACTGAGTCATCTGTGAAACAAGGCATTGCACGCTGAAAACATGTCAACCTTGATTACAGTACTTAAGTAATTCAATTCCTCTGTCTCCAAGAGGCTACTCTATTCACTCAATGCCCTTACAGTTAGAGGACAAGCCAACAAAGAATCTCACTCTTCCCTGCTTGTGAATATTGGCTCCTTTGTGCAAAACTCTGGACTGGCAATTAAGATCTGCTTAATAAAATAGGATTTTTAAACTGTATTCCTTGGGAAACAGACTCTAGTAAATTAACAAGTATATTTGGTCTCCAAAGTGATTATTTTAGTTTACAAGTTTTCTTTTGTGTATCTTTGTTTCCAAACTTTGGCATGAATTTCCTACTGTGTTTGCCATGGTAACCAAGCAGCCTGAGCCTCTACTTGAAATTCCGTTTAACTGTTTAGCATTGCATATTGATCGAGATACATTAACATCCTTAAGCACTCCAAAGAGTGAAGAAGCCATTCTCACACTGGAGAATCACCTTGTATCACAAACCTCAAACGATTTTTGCTGTAGTTTAAAATGGCAGGGTAGTAGGGAAACTTCTTTGCCAAAGATGTACATAAAAAGCTACCAGATAAAGAGAATGCACTCAGATGTGAGGAAAGGAGTATACTCAATTTATAAGGAGCTACATCAGAACAGCGGTCTCTATCTGACACTGTCTTCCCCCCTCTGAAAGACGAGTTTGCATTCATGTCAGAAAGAAGAATTTGCTCCAGGAGCACATTTGAATGAGACTGTTTCCTGCTTTAAAGCTTATTCCCCTGGTGGAAAACTGTTCTGTTCCAGGGCAAGAGGGGCCAGGTAACTGGCTAACTTGATGTTCGAGGATTAACACTAACAGGGCAAAGCCAAAGCACAGTTGCTTGCTTCTTTTAGTTTCCATTTTGAAGGAAGATCTTTCTTCAAACATTTCTCTCAAACACAGGATCATGAGAAAACATCTGTTTTAAGCACACAATCTTTTCCAATTCCTACAAAACCGGCCAAATACCTCAGGATAGTAAAATTTTATATAAAAGTAAGTAAGCAGATTAGGGAAACCTGAGAAAACAGGCTTACTGCTCATATTTTTCAGTCTCACTACACCATATGATATTAAGAAAAAATAAAAAGATGGCTGGTCACCAGTTAAAATCTCATCCTTTACTCTGTTCATGGTTTAAGACAGGATGAAATAGTTCTGACCTTCGTGCCTGTTGCATAAATGGAGACTCAGAATACAGAAAACCACCTCCAAAAATATACAAAATACAAAATCCCCTCCTACAGCTTCCCCACAAAACTACTGAGATACTCCAGCATCCATTTAGTTACCATTGAAAATGTCCTGCTCTTTCCATGATATCTGCCAAGTGAGCTGTGCATCCATTTTTTCATTGAACATTACTGCCTCCAGCTCCTCAGTGTCTTACAGTTCTTTCCTCTCCTGATCTGAAAGCCAGTAAGGTGGCCTCACTGAGTACCACACAGAGAGCTGGATTTGTATCACTAAAAATAATTTGCCTTCACTCTCTTCCATCAGGCTCAGCCCTAAGAAGCTTCTGGGGGAAACATTCTGCTCTTCTTAAAACCTATTCTGTACTTCCCTTATGGTCACAGTATTTTCATTCTGCAGTTCAACTGTTAGTAATTGCTTACAGCAGGGCTGGTGAAAAAGCAGGATACTTCTAAATTAATAGTAAATTTTGCATGATTGGGATTTGTGGAAGATCTAGTAATGTCTGAGAAATCCAGGGAAGGTTTTGTATTATTTATTCTCTCCCTTCTTTCCTCTCTTCTTCTAGTGTGACAAAAACGATATTTAGTGACTTAGTATTTTGCTCAGAAAATTAAAATCACACACCTCTTTCTCCAGTTTTACATTAGACACCATCCTCTTTTAGTAGCAGGAGTTAAAAATCACCTCCAACACAAGCAACCAGAATTTCATACAATATTAAAGCCATCTTCTCAAGGCCTAGTACAATGTCACTAAAGACATTCTTTATTTTTATTGTAAACCTCATTTGATACATCTTTCAATTCCATTTATGTCCTCCAGCCTTCAACAGCTGTATCACAAGCTGGCTCAGCTTGTAATCAACACTACACTTTGTGTATCATCTTTCCAAAGTTTTACTGCTGAAGCAAAAATTCCCTATGGATTTTTTCAATGAATGTTCACTTCATATATGGTTGTGATATCAGCTTGTTTCTCCTTATTAAGTAACTCTGATTATGAACAGTGATAAGTCCCAAAGTTATTATGAGCACCATGTAAGTGCTCTTGCTTCTCTGTATCAATGTCACCAATTAAATTCTTTCCAAAACCACTCCTAGAAGACCTCAATTTGAAGGTCTCTTCCCAATAAAGAACTTAGCTTTTAATTCTCTCAACATCTTGTAACAGAATTTCCAAGTTCTAAAATTCCCTCATTTTTATTTCTTTTTCCATCTAATATATGGATCTGAATTTCCACTTCATTCAAGAACATGAACTTAATAAGTTAGAACTCTCCTTTACTATCAAAGTGTTACACTACAAAGGCTGAGGGCCTGAACTTCAAATAAAGCTGGTTATATATACACATTATACGTTAATATTTTCCCAACACAGGGAGACATTTTACTTTCAGCAAAAAAAGAACCCCTAACACAGAAGTCTATAATGTAAGAATTTCAAAAGCTAAAACTGAAAGGGGATTTGTTGTTGTTGTGGTGAGGTATGTGTTGAATGGCACTCCTGCATGTTTTTCTCTATCTGAATACAATCCAGGATAAGCCTTGCAAAAAATACCTGCCTATCACTCAGCCAAAGGCAGTCAGAAGGTTTTAAACAGAATTTTTCACTGTTAGGAATAGAGTGAATTAAAAAGCAACTATTTCAGAATAGCACAGAGCATTCCATGTATTCACAGGCACTAAATAAAGTTCATGCTGGAATACTACTTATGGACTGTCACAAGCTATGTAAAGAATCCATCACCTTCTGTAAAGGCTGGAAGGCACTGAAGCACACATTTTTAAAAAAAAGCAATCACTTTTGAGGAACTGAGAAAATGAAGTGTAGTGTAACAATTACCTCTTTATTTAACTATGTTTCTCATAATAAAGTTCTGCAAGTCTCACTTAATATTTATGCTTAGTTAACTACAATTTTCTCAATAGTTACAATTTAGTACCTTGTAACAGATTCAAAGTTCTAAAGTAAAAAGGTAATAGTTACCTTTCTGTTCTCCTTCTTGCTCCTTATTCTCCAGTGGATCCCTTTATTTACTCCAGTCTAGTCACACTGTTGCCTACACTTATAATCAGTCTTTCTCACCTGTTTTTAACACAGAGTGAGGCATAATTCAGATGAGTTTAACAGAGATAAGAATACATGTACTAGATGTACAAAGTAAATTAAAATAAGGAAAATAGGTATGTAAGTACCTTCCAAGTAAAGCCACACATTCTGGCACAATTCAGCAGCTGTTCTCATTCAGTTCACACACTCAGTTGCAAAATTCATTAAACACTTAGTAAGTTACTTTCACTGGGAAATTGTTTAAATTGGCCCAGCACTGCAAGCAAAACTGGTTAAAAAACCATTCATGTTAAAGACAACACTTATTAAATTAGAGCTGGCAGACTGCTTTTAGATGACACCCAAAACATGGAACGAACTGGAAACATTGCATGACTTAATGGCATCATCTGAGTTGATCACCTCCTCCTCATGCACACACACAAAAGTTACCTGACCTGTTGGACCAGTGTTCTAGTCAGTCCCATTCAAAGCCATTACTTTTACTTTACCTTTGAATCCTATTTTTTTCTTTTCTAAAACAATGGTATGGTTTTGTTACAAGACTGGAAAAATGCGCTGATGCAATACCAATCAACAGCAAACATTGAGGCCGACTTACAAAAGCAAAACTGCTTTTTTTCTTTCACAAGATCAGATATCTGAGACATATTTAAAATACTCAAGACTAAGTGTCCTGTTAAAAAAACAAGACTGCTGTAGCTTCATCATTTAAGTTGTTAAAATTTCATCTCCTCTAATATAGTAACATTTAAAAGTTGGCTTTAGGAGTGTGTTCTATGGCAAAAAACCCAAACATCTGCAGTGCCTTGACAAAACCCTAATGTTTTCTGATTTTAAGAGTGAAGATTAAAGTAGAATATTCCTCTCTTTAAAGGTATTCAGAAGTATTGAAACCAAAAAACAAATATAGATACTTTAAACACAAAAAGAACAAATTTTTTTAAAAGCCATCTGGCTGATTCAGGGAATCAGCATTACAACTTATTTAAATTGATTTACTTGGAATTTGCAAGCTATTATATGATCACCATTATGATTAAATTAGACCAGATTTAGTTTCATGTAGACTTGTCAACAGGCAGAAGTGAAATAGAAAGTCATACTGCATAACAATATATTTGATATAACTCCATTCATTATACTAATAACATACAGGCAAATAGTAGCAGGTTGAGTTTCCACCAGTCTACCACACTGCTATCTATCTCAAAAAGTTTCTTCTATTTCTTTTTCAGCTAATAAGAGGAAAAGTTATTTCTTTATGAAGGGAAAAAAAAAGTTAAAAGACAAGAGCAGCAAAAGCTGAGGATTATCCGTTGCTATAATAAAACTATGTTTTAGTCCAACAGTGTAAACTCAGTGCTTGGAAGAAAAAATTATATGGTAAGGAAAGCAGTCTGAATAATTGTACTCTGCACCGCCCTGTTGCTATAGAAACTTACTTCACTGTAGCAGTTAATTACTAATCAATTTATAATTTTTCATTACAAAACTCAATAGAAGTCAAATGGAACACTGTCACGTCTGTCCAGCAACTCCAAATTATGTCTCTTCTGGCTACTGTTGGGTTTTGCAAGCCCTACAGGAATGCTGGACATTTTTGATACAGCGTTTTTATCAATAATTCCATCACGTTGCAGCATGTTAAGAAAATATTACTAGAACAAAGCCTTAATTACTTGAGTTCTAAAAATAAGATGGAGCTGGCTCTTATCCTAAGAGCACCAGAAGAGTCCCACAGAAGTTAAGTGAATAAAATACTGCTCCAATGTATAACCTGTACTCCAAAACCAGGATGAGGCACAATGGTTTATGCTTTTTGTGGTCATGTACAGTAACAGACAGATGAAATAACATATTTGCTCTAACTATTGTCCTGCAGTTGTTAATTCGCAATGCATCTTCCTTCTGGGGCTGAAGACACTTCATTATGAGCCAGCCCAAAAAGATGAAAAGCGTTGCAAAACAAACACAGCTATTAGCAATCAAGTACTAAGGACCAAATCCCTAAAACAAATACAGTGAACTCTGATTTCTCACCACCCCATGTGTACAAGTTCTAAGATATCATCCAGTCTGAAAAGCAGAATCCTCCTTCAGAATTTTTAGAACAAAAGGCAGTATGTTCCAAATTCAGGCACCAGCTTTTTCAATAAAAGTATTTATTTTAAAGTAAGCAAAGTATTAAGATATTTTAAGTAATAATAAGTGTTGGCAGTTTCACTGGTATAGATATTGTGTGGAAAAAGCCCACAACCTTTTGCCTACCATCAAAGGGCTAAAAGTATTACACATGCCAAACGGTCACACAACACTGTCTCTTTCCTCAGGCTGATTTTTGTCTCAAGTGTAGGAGGGAGTGATCAGACTGTCTATTGTCACCGAGAGACCTCACAGACACAGTGCTGCCCACTGAGTGCCCACATGTCAGGCGTTTTGCTAAATGTCCTCCCAGGAGACTGTGAGGACACCCAACACAGCCCAGCTATTAAATCATCCCACCCACTAATACGGGCATACCAATACCAGGCACACTAGGGATCTCTACTGTCAAAAATAATCATACCTTTAACCACCCTGAGGTTTGCACGTTGTCCAAGTCCTAACTCTCCTTTATATCAATTTGCACTGCAATGAAGAAAGGGTTCCCAGATGAGTGAAGAGAAAGCAAAAGCTGTTTCTAGGCTCCCAAGACTGGGCTTGTCCAGGCCCTGATCCTACCAGCATTCCCCTTTGACTCTCTCTCATGTACACACAATGCTTCCATCGGTTTAGGACTAACAAAACACAATACACAGATTAACCAGACCAATGCCAGTCCAACACGATTTTGCAGAAGGTGTGCTGTGAGTTGACCCTGGCTGGATGCCAACACTGACCAAAGATGCCCAATCGCTCACTGGACAGAGGAGAAAACAATATAACTAAAGGTTCACAAGCTAAGAACTGGAAAAGATCGCTCACCTATTACTGGCGAAACAGACTTGACTTGGGGAAATTAACTGAATTTATTACTAAGAAAATCAGAGCAGGATAATGAGAAGTAAAAACAAACCTTAAAAATACCTTCTCCCCACTCCTCCCTTCTTCCTAGCTCTACCTCCTCCCCAGCAGCACAGGGAGACAGGGAATGGGGGCTGTGGTCAGTTTATCACACGTTGCTCCTGCCACTGCTCTGAGAGGAGTCCTTCCCCTGCTCCAGCGTGGGGTCCCTCCCACAGGACAGAGTTCTCCATGAACCTTTTGGATCTGAGTCCTTCAGGCACAGCCTACTCCAGCACGAGTCCCAAGTCCTACCTGCTCTACCTGGGCTCCTCCCTCCATGGGTCCACAGGTCCCTGCCAGGACCTTGCAGCAGCCTGGGCCTCCTGCAGGTTCACAGCCTCCTCCCAGGTATCCACCTGCTCCGATATGAGTCTGCTCCAAGGGTCACAGGTGGATCCCTGCATCCCTGTGGGTCTCCATGGGCTGCAAGAGCACAGCCTGTCACACCATGGGCTATAGGGGAATCTCAGCTTTGACACCTGGAGCACCTCCTGCCCCTCCTGCTGCAGTGACCTCTGTGTCTGCAGAGCTGATCCTTTCACATGTTCTCAACCTGCTCTTCTCTGTCTGCAAATACATCTGCACAATAACTTTTCTCTCCTGAAATATATTATCACAGAGGTGTTACCTCTGTTATATTGATTACCTCTGATACTCCTGATGGGCTCAGCCTTAGCCAGCAGCAGGTCCATCCTGGGCTTCTCACAGCAGCTTCCACCAGAAGCCCCCCAGAGCCTGGCCATGCCAAGCCAGTATAAGGTGTTACCTACTGCTCACAGGGAACAGAGATGTCAGAGTGCAGCACACAGAGCACTGAGTATGCTGCCACTGGACTGCTGCAGTAGCTCATTGGTAACCAGTACTTTGTCACTCTAAAAATGAGAAATATGGATCACCTTGAGCATCACTAAAGGCATCTTAACCTGGGCATTTGAGTTCCTTAGAACAGTTGTTTGCCCCATCCTTCTGATTTAGAAGTGCTAACATGTGCCCACGCTTAACTATCCCAGTTCCAACTAGAGAATTTACAGAGGCAGCATTTTGGCTAAAACACAGAACTACACTTGAACAGTCACTTCATTGGCACAGGAGCTATTCTGCCAACGCTGTTCGGTCAGAAACATCACCTGGAACAGCATCTCAACACTCTGAAGGTGTTAGCAGACAGCTCATGACACGCAGACAGAAGTTACTCCGTACAAGGGACCACAGCTCCATTGCTGAAGGCAGGAGAGGCCATCCCCTGTGTTAAACTGATGTGAATATATCTGGACAGTTGCCTTTAGAGGGAAGGGAGCATAAGTTCACACTGAAGTAACAGCAAGACATTTCTTGAAGTCACCTGTTGAGGTATACAGCTCATGCTATTAAATAGCAATTCTCTAGTCAATACAAGCATCTCACTTTTACAAGCAGCAGCCTGTATTTTTGACGTTCTTCTTTGGGAAAAAACCTCCTGGATCAATATATCACACTGAACAGGCACATTTTAAAAAATTATTATTTAGTTATTTATGGACAGTAAAGTAATAATTTGAACTGACACAAAATGACAATGCAAAATGGGCTGCAAAACAGGTAAGAAATACAGCATTTGGCAGTAGATGATATCAAATTTCAAACGTGGTACTGCCTAATCATGCAACTATTCCTGCCCTCATAAATTACTATTTTTAAGACAGACCCTCTTGACACCTTAAGTGCTAACAGGTAGCTATTGAAGGTCTCTGGCCCGCTCTCTTACTAAAAAGGCTAAAGAGAAGCAACCTTTAGAAATACTTTCATTTAAAAATGAAGTCTGAAAATGAAATCAAATTGTTTGCTATTCTGTAAGAAAGGCAAATATCTGAAGAAAAATGCACACTAAGCCTTCACCTATGGCTTCACAATACAGTATTAAGTTGATGTTAAGGGACAGTATTTTCCATTCAAACCATTAAAATATGCAAATCCAGACATCTAGGCTATAATTTAAATCTTAGTAACGTGACTTAAAAAACAAATAATTGTAAAATTATTTTTCTATAGTACTGACAGTTACCAGAAAACCAGAAAAATCAAGACAACAAAAGTAATCCTTCACAACTTGTGCCAAAATTTCATTTCAATGATAGCTTCAAACATGTATGACAGTCGTGCTCCAATATCTACCTCAAATATCAAGAAAACCTGCACAAAACCTTTCTAGAAGTCTTAAAAGAACCATACCAAAAAATCCCTAGAAATAAACTGCCACAGTTAAAATAGGATGAGACTACAGCTTTTAGGATTCTGTATTTGTTATGGTTACATTTACAAGTTAGGAAAAGGAGACATTTATGTTACTCAGATTCACAGTTATCCCTGTGACTGTAGCCCCGGGCAGGCTAAAGTGTCCTTAAGACATTGTTCAAATAGTTTCTTTCACCAGACTTGTGGATTTTTAACACACAGTTCAATGTATATTGGTATCCATTCTCTCTCCTGTTGTCATTGCTCCTCCTTTCTTTAGCTGAAAGGGAGAATTAAAACCATAAACTTGAGTCCTCTCCAACTTTTACATGACATCACTTTCCTGAAAAAATATATCTAAAACTCCTGCTAAATAATATTTTTTTAATTTCTAGGAAACTGGGGATAATGAAGTTTGTTTATAACATGCAATGTTTTCTCCCTAGACCAGCCTATTCCCAAGGTAAATTTCTTGCTTAGACTATTTTGTCTGACAGCACTTCACAATCTCTAGTTGTACAAAAATTATACACTATTAAACCAACAACTTCTCAATACAGTCACCTTCCAATCCCACATGAAGTTAAAAAGTAGTAGTAAGAAATTATAAACATTTTTTTTACCATTACAGCCACATGTAAACATTATGATTAACTCATGAAATTAAAGAACTAATATAGCTGGTAAACTAAAACTGCAATCAATTTGCAGAAGTTATCTATTAGAGATCTATCATTCCACTATGAACAGCTGGACTGAATAATGCACATTACAACACTGCCACTGGAAAGGTTTCAATTGCAGCAGCTGGTGGTCCTGCCCACCAAGACCAGGGGGCTGCATCCACTGCACCAACAGCTGCTCAGCAGGAGCCAAACAGGCAACAGCAGCTGCTTCCAGTTACAAGGGGCAAGAAATGGGTGGCAAGCAGATGCTAAAACATGGGCTGTCTATTCACTTGGGCCCAAAAGTGAAGTGAGGTAAGGAAGGAAAAATACTCTATTTCCCAGGACACAACCAAATATTATTACTTAAAGTATAGCACATTTAATATTACTGTTTCTTTTCCTTAAGCCTTCTAAGAGGACAGATAATGGAAATATTAGGCATTATTTTGCACTAAATGGCACCACTTTCAAATAATAATTCATCCAAGTGTGTCAACATATAGTCTTGACAACTGGATAGCAAGTGGCCTTTCAGTACACATCCTTCACAAAAAAGGTACTTTAGATTGGTCCCTTTAGCCAGAAAACTGCAATAATACTTCAAACTAGGGCATTAAATTTCATTCTAGAATGTCAAACAAGACAATTATGGCTGGCAATCCTCTTAGAGGTGGGTCTAGGCAGCCTTTAATTAGTCTGAGGCACCTTCTATGTACATTTTAACTATTAACAGTTAACTATTTAACTGTCTTGCAGACTCACAGATGTCAATGTATAATGCAAACTCCTTGTCATTTAAGCACGTAGCACAACACTTTTATAAATATTCTGACAAAGCTGCCCCATAAAACTTTCCACAGGCACAGAAGTGTTTGTTACAAATGACCCCTCTTTGCATCTCTGAAGCATTATGACTAAAATTTTGTCAATCTGCAAAGAATAAGTGCCACAATTTTTGGCTTTACACTAAATTAATTTTCCCAGCTGAATTCAAGTGCAATTCTACCACAAATGCACTTCAGTACAAAACAAAAAGCTCCAAAATTGTAACTGCTGTGGCAAAAAGACCCCAACTAAAGACATACACAAAAACTCACTGCCTATAAAAACTGCATCCCAATGTGCAGGCTTGGCCAGCACAGCCCAGCATTCACTGTCAAACACGCCAGCCAAACAAGCAGTCACAGACAAATGAACTCTTACCTCGGAGAGCAATCCCTCAGCCAGCACAGTGCAAGAGCTCACTCGAGTCAAACAGTTGTGACATGGGCTTCAAGCACAGACTAGGACAAGAAGAAGCACTATAGCCTAATACCACTTCCTACTTAAAAATCATCTTGCAAGCTCTGTCAACCATAGACATTTCATCTTCTTCCAGAGCAAGAAACATTTAACAATGTAACTGTCATTTTAAAGCAGCTTTTTAGCCTTTTTATCTTACTCTAGCCAGTCCTAGTTGCTCTGTGTAAGCCTCATATACAAAATTAAACGCTGAAAGCTACCTACACATCTGTAATCTACATTAACTCTTCACTGTCTCCTTCAGCAGTTTTGTTGGAAAAAAAAAAAAGCATTACTAAAAATTCCACCCTTCAGGAAAGACTACAGGAGTATTTTGTAACATGTCTGTCAATCCCTAGTACAGCCCAGCCGGAATTAGGAAAGATAGTACCTACCTACATCACAAAACTCTAAGTGGTAAATATATCCACCCATTAAACACCTGAAACAAATTTCCAAGAGGCTCTCACATACCTTCACAATCACAGATCAAGAGGTAAAGTTTTACTGATCTAGCCACAATACCTCCATGAGACTGGCTAGTCCAGTCCCAATATAACAACTATCATCCAACACAAAGAGAATAAAAAAAAAAACTCAGCAAGAAATTAAGGGATTTCCTGAAAAAAGAAATCTACAACACCCTTTTAAAGAGGGAAAGAATAGAGTCACATCCAACACACCGGAGAAATGTGAAAGAGCAGCAGCAAATCCAACAGATGGATTTTAATTTCTATGAGAGATTCTCATTAATAGATGAGAGTACAAAGCAAATTTGTAACTTCAAGACTGGAAGAATTTGTTGCATTCTGCAGCACAGAACTGGAAATAAAACCACTCTAATAATCTTAACAGAATAAAATTCAATGAAAATGCTACATAGCATTTATAAACATCCACAAAATCAAGGCATGGATAAAAATGGAGAAATGCAGCAATATGGTAAGAAACAATCCAAGTGAGTCATCACTATAAGCAGGATTCAAAAATGTCAACACTATTCAATATGTTAGCAAGAATATTAGAAGACAGACTCAGCAAGCAACAATTCTCCCTTGCTCTGTACTGAAGTCACAGTCCAAGCACTGTGACAGGGTCTAGGTCTAGTTTAAGTACCACTAATGAAAGACAACAGAAGCCAACAGAGGAGAACAGTGAAACATTTGGAACTCATGATCTGAGAAGATTGGTTTAATGAGCTGGATTTATTTACCTTAGGAAAACTGACTGGACAAATTAACAAGTTTTTAAATATGCAAAAGCCAAAGGCAATAGTCAACTGTCCTTTCTGTCCACACTAAATAACAGCATTCAGCCGTTTGCTTTCTCTTTTCTCCCTGTAGTCAGATATCAGAGGAAGAGGAAAGAGAACACTAAAAAAGTTACTGGTGGAATTCATGTTACTGCAAATGTAAGAACCAGTCACTAAGGTGTAGGTATACCTCCCCTGCTTCAGACCTACTGTATCTTCCAAGATCCTTACAAACCTCAGCACTTTTATAGCTCATATACGTTTTTAAAATGTACATCATTTTCAGAGGCCTGACACAGCTTAGTGATCAGTAAAAGTATACAGTTAATATAAATTCACATTCCCACCACATCTTGAGAAAATGTGATGGTTTTCAGCATACATCCCAGCTTCCAACCTACAACTGCCTCACACTGCTCTTCTCAGAGCAATATATTAAGCACAGTGACAAATGTCACCCATTACCATTCTGTCACTGCAACAAGTTCCCAGGTGAACAGTCTATAGAATGAAAGGCACCACCAAGGATAACACTCCTCAACTGCACAACAAATCAAGCCAGACAGAAAAAAGTAATTTTGAGAACTGCAAAGGAAGGAATCCTATACATCAGTCTTTTCACTGATAAGTAGGAACTACTAGTATGCCAACTCTCAATAAAAGAAGTTGAGATATGAGATGATTTTCATCCTAGTACAAATATAATTTCCAAGACACTTGTTCAATGAAAGCCTATAAAGACAGTAGACAAATTCTGCCCTCCATGGCTCCAGTAACCTGTGCTTATCACCTATGTATGTTTCTAATCCAACACTACTGCAACATACTGTAATATTCCAAAGTTATTAACAGACTGCTGCTTTAGGTAGCTGCAAGAATAAAGTCAAACTAAAGGTGAAGCCTCTTCTTGCAACAAGGTGATTTCACAAAACGAAACTACCAATGTTAAGAAAGTCTGTCGCACATTACCAAAGAGTGAGAATTTAACTACAATACAAAAGGTTTTCTGTCTGGTAATAAGCTGAGCTATACATTCACATTTCATAACTTGCTGATATATTACGTAAAACTTAAGAATGTGCACCGCGCAACACTATTGCTAATATGAACTTGTATTGCAATGACAGCTGCAGATTAATCTGCCCAGAAACTTTTACAACATACACATCATCACACACACAGCTTCTGTAAGGAAAATGCACAAGCTCTCTAACAGGAAGGGAAAAGGACTTGATCTTAATGTCAGCAGCAGTCTGGAAAGCCTTGCCTTGTCAGTCATTCCTAAGGCAAGGAAGATGATATAGCACTCTTCCAGCCTGATGAATCAACTAATAAATCATTTTGCAAAGCTACCCATAAACCATATTTAAGTCCTTCAAGACTATCTTACGAACAAAAATCAAGTAACAGCCCTCACTCCTGATTAGGGGCTGTAGGAAAAAGCAACCCACCAAGAGCATCAGAGCATCATAATTTGAACAATTTGTGAATTATTACTTCATAATCTCACTCCATGAAGAGGGAAATGCCTAAAATAACAGGAAAAGCTTCCTTTAACACCTGTAACTCTCTTAATCAAAATCAAGTCAAAAATCCCTCAGGAACAGATCATTCTAAAACTGACTTAAGGCTGAAGCAGAGGCTTTATTCAGGAGAGATCTCCAAGGCAGTGGATCCAAGCAGACAGTCCAGGCCACTGAAGGGGGTAGTGCCCCTCCAACACTTTCCTTACTGTCAGTGTACTCCAAGCACAGTGCACTAATCAACCCCAAGATGACACCGTTCAACTCACCAAATCAAGAGGAAATCTGCCCAGAAAATCTGCAAGTACTTTTTGCTGCTGGTTTAGCAAGCTGAACTAGCTCAACCAGAGGCTGAGCACAGCCAAAGACAAGGAGATAGGAGCACACTGCCAAGAGGGTCCTATACTGCCAGTCCATCATTTACAGCTGTCACTAGATCAGTTGAGTTATGAAAATTTACCCCTTCTGGTTAATAAGAGATCACTGCACACATCTAACTTTAAAGCCAAAGTAAAGGAGGACTGAAAGGGAAAGTCCTTTCAGTGTGCAGTTAAGAACAATTACATACTTATCTAAGCAAACCAACCACATCTCATTCCGTCACAGTTTAACTTCTTACTAAACTACAGGCTCATGTCTTTTATTTTTTAGTGGCTCCAAATCAAAAAACAGGAGTTTTCTGGAAGTCTGCATTGCTTTATAAACACAAGAGAGCCACAATGTTTCACAATTTTTAAAAACTCAGTTTTTTTACAATGTCTTTAGGTTTTTTATGAAATAGTGAAAACTCAGCTTCCTTCTTAAAGAGGTGAAGAATGAAGTCAGGAGAAAGTACCTTTTTGCTTTGAAAAGTCTCTAGAGACAGCTTCAAATGCTGTCCAAAACTCCTGTCTCTCTACCAAACCATTAGGTCTGGAGTACAAATAGACAATCTCCACACCACTGTCCTGGCTGCCGGATCTAACTTCTGCATCAAGTGCCTTGGAAGGATCAAGGTTACCTGGAAATATTTTTCTTTATGTAAGTTAAATCTCCTAAGACAACACACACATCAGCAGTTCATGTAAAAAGGTGACTTACAAACCAGATATAGCAGAGACAAAGCATTTAAGGGAAACTAAAAGAAGAAAAATTAGCATTATTGATGTCACGAAATAGCCTTCCAAGTGGTATCTGTGACTCAATATTAGGTTATTTATTTTTCAGTGTCATTCGTGGCTTAAGTGTTGCTCTTCCTTAATGTGTACTGATCTGCAATGGATTACTGATGCAAGAATTATCTCAGTACCAAACAGACACAGCCACTTAAAATACAGTCCTCGTGGTTCTTTTGCTCATTTTAGGAAAAATGTAACATTTTCCTATCAAGAAAAGACGTCTTAAAATAATCTTAAAAAAAAAGGAAAAAACAAGAAAAAAAAAAGACAAAATCACAGTTGATATATTCACACAGCACAGCGTCATTAAATTCAACTCAATATTCCAATATGACTTAGTCAGAATGAAAATCATGATCTTAAAAGTAATCAGGGAAAATTTTTAAGGAATACATAAATAATTATGAACTAACAGGTAAAACTGAAGTTATCAGCACCCGTATTACGCCAAGGAGCACAAATAGCTGGGTTTTAAACAGATCAAATCCCTTTCCCCATCCTCATCCCAGGAACAGGAAGGAACACAAAATGTGATAGTCTGCCCAGTTTAAGGCAGAATTACATCGTGTCCATTTAAGTAACAATAGCTCTCTCCCTTTTATGACAGCCACAAGATAGAACTTTTGATTCTGAAAAGTTCACATGATCAGTTGACAGGCTGTCAGCCTGTTCCTGATTCACTTTCATACACAGACAAAACAGTTACTTCCAACTGAAGTTCCAAAATAAATTCCAAAGCAGCAAGTATTGCAGATTTAAATCAGACCATCTTCTCATTCTCATTTAAAGCATTTTCCTTAAAGTGAGTCAATCTATTTCAGCTCTTTCTTTAGGTTCACTTTACCAAAGTATTATACATATAGATTGTTTTACATAGTTAATACTGTAAAAGGTCATTGAGATTAATTCTGTCCTAACAATGTCTATGTTTCACTCTATTCAGAGAAAAAAGTATTTCACACTGTCACAGGTACAGATGCCTCCAGAGCTCATGAGTTCACAAACTCAAATTTCTCAGTTACTGCATACCATACCAGTAGCTTTTAGCATCTAAAAAATCTAAATACCAAATATCTAAATACCCAGTTCAAGAAGACTTTTGTAATTTGATATAACTATAATTATTCTATTCCTTATTGTCAACTAAGTTCCAGCCTTTAGATTTTTATTTGTCAGAAGTGTGGCAAGAGATGACTAAGAGAACTTGCAAGAATCACATGTACCATTACTAAACTACATAAAGGCCTGCTCTGTGAGCTCAGAGAACTCTGCAGCTACTTTGCATGGAAAAAACAAACATAGCAGGACCCAAACATGGCAACAATTTAGGATGTAGATTTTCAGAGATACTGCTCCTCAGGATACCTTGTAAAGACAGCAACTGGTTGTAAGTAGGGAATACTGTTTGATACTAAATACTCCTTGTATCCTTAAAGAAGCCATTGTCCAAGCATTATTTGAAACATACCTAGATTATTAAAATTCATTAAAAGGTGAAACTAAATACACACACACACTTTCACATATAATTATACAAGACATATCAGATCTGTTAGGTCACAGTCTAACAAACAACCATGTAGACTTTAAACTCCTGCTGCTGCCGACATTTTATAGAAAGGAGGAGTGCTGGGGGCACTCCCCTAGGACACAGCAGATTCAGGTATAATCCCTTGCTCATCCACGAGCTTCCTGCACAGCCTCGTGTGAGTCTCTAGCTCTCCGTGCCCTCATCCCATGCTGAATGGTGAGCTAAAAGCAGGAAGATTTCAAGGCGATCACATGATGGCAACTGAGACCCAAGCATGTAAAATAACGAACACCCACTATCTGAGACAAAGCAGAAAACTGACACTCATTATATATGTGTTTATATCTATTAGGAGTGACGTGGGTTCACCTAGCACAGCGAATTCCGAATTGTTCTCTCAATCCTGTTTGAGAGAAGGGTTTGTTCATAAATATGGTGACCTGAGAGATCAAATGCATGCACTGTGCTGCATCCAATAATGACAAGCAAGAAGTGTCTCTCTCAAGTACATCAATCTTTTTATCCTGCAAAAGCAACTTTCTCTCTGTCAATTATCTGATATTTAAGACTCATCTCACTACACCACTCCCATTTATGAACAATTCTAAAACCAACCCACACTTCTAAGTCATAACAAAGGCCTAAAACTGCACCAAATGCTTCAGACGTGCAGCCAAAGCTAGGAAGAGCCTGGAAGCAGGGATTTGACACCACCATAATCACGACAGGCATTAGCGTGTCCAGCAAATTCTGACCTGAAGCAGCAGGTGACGGAGGCCGAGGGAGGGAAAGCCAACCCTGATTCCCGCACGAGGAGCGCCCAAGCGATCGCATCCCTGCACAGGGCCCACACACACGGCTCCCGTCGGTGACACCGTATGTGGAGCAGCCCCGAGCACCGGCCCGCCGCCGATGCCCTCACACCGCCCTCGCCGCAGGCCCGCTCTCCCCCGCCCAGCCGCCAGCTGGCTGAGCGGAGCTCGGCCGGAGCCGAGGAGCCGCCGGCCCCGCGGGGAGCGGGGACAGCGAGCGAGGCGCAGCCCGGCCCCGCGCCCCCGCCCCCGGCGCGGCCCGCACCCCGGCGGGCGGGCGGCGCGGAGCCCCGCCGCTCCCCGCCCCAGCCCGGCGGGGGAGCCCCGGTACCTTGCGGACCCCCTTGTAGATGTAGAAGTAGAGCTCCCGGCCCACATTGAAGCAGAGCCGGTCCCCGTTGCCGCTCTGGTCGTTGACGTTGACGAAGGAGACGCGGACGGGGTTGGAGCCCTGCGAGTTGAAGGGCACGCGGTTAGGCCGGCTGTACTCCGAGTGGCTCAGCAGCTTGTACAGCCCCTCCCGGGTGGTGAACTGGGTCTTAATCTCGTTCATCTCCTTCCCACCTCCCTCCGCCGCCATCTTGGAAAGGAGCGCTCATCCTGCCCCAGTGCCCGGATGTGCCGACACTGCGCAGCCGCCGGCGCGCGCGCGGCCCCTGCGCGCGGGGGCGACGCGAGGAGGCGGGGCCGGCGGGGCCTGTTTACCGCGCGACTGCGCGCGCGCCGGGCCCGCGCGCCGGGGGCGGGGAAAGGGGCGGGGCCTGGGAGTGGGCGGGGCCTCGGGCGGGAGCGGCGGCGTGCCCGAGGGGCCCGGCGGGGGACACCGCGCACAGCCCCCTGCACAGCCCCCTGCACAGCCTTCCTGCCCCAGCCCCCTGCACAGCCCCCTGCACAGCCTTCCTGCCCCAGCCCCCTGCACAGCCCCCTGCACAGCCCCCTGCACAGCCTTCCTGCCCCAGCCCCCTGCACAGCCCCCTGCACAGCCCCCTGCACAGCCTTCCTGCCCCAGCCCCCTGCACAGCCCCCTGCACAGCCTTCCTGCCCCAGCCCCCTGCACAGCCCCCTGCACAGCCCCCTGCACAGCCTTCCTGCCCCAGCCCCCCTGCCCCAGCCCCCCGCACAGCCCCCTGCACAGCCCCCTGCACAGCCTTCCTGCCCCAGCCCCCTGCACAGCCCCCTGCACAGCCCCCTGCACAGCCTTCCTGCCCCAGCCCCCTGCACAGCCTTCCTGCCCCAGCCCCCCTGCACAGCCCCCCTGCACAGCCTTCCTGCCCCAGCCTTCCTGCCCCAGCCCCCTGCACAGCCCCCCTGCACAGCCTTCCTGCCCCAGCCTTCCTGCCCCAGCCTTCCTTGCACAGCCCCCCTGCACAGCCTTCCTGCCCCAGCCTTCCTGCCCCAGCCCCCCGCACAGCCCTCCTGCACAGCCTTCCTGCCCCAGCCTTCCTGCCCCAGCCCCCTGCACAGCCCCTGCCCCAGCCTTCCTGCCCCAGCCCCCTGCACAGCCCCCCTGCACAGCCTTCCTGCCCCAGCCCCCCGCACAGCCCTCCTGCACAGCCCCCCTGCACAGCCTTCCTGCCCCAGCCCCCTGCACAGCCCCTGCCCCAGCCTTCCTGCCCCAGCCCCCTGCACAGCCTTCCTGCCCCAGCCTTCCTGCCCCAGCCCCCTGCACAGCCTTCCCGCCCCAGCCCCCCGCACAGCCCTCCTGCACAGCCCCCCCGCACAGCCCCCTGCACAGCCCCCCTGCACAGCCCCCCCGCACAGCCCCCTGCACAGCCCCCCTGCACAGCCTTCCTGCCCCAGCCCCCTGCACAGCCTTCCTGCCCCAGCCCCCTGCACAGCCCCCCTGCACAGCCTTCCTGCCCCAGCCCCCTGCCTCAGCACCCCCCACAGTCATCCCGCAGAGTAGGGCTGTGTCCAGAGTGCTCCTGGACATCTCCAGTGGGTGGGACTCCACACCCTCTCAGGGCAACCTGTTCCAGAGTGTGCACAGTAAAGAAGTTCTTCCCTATGTTCATGTGGAGCTCCTGTGTATCAGTTTCTGCCCGTGGCACCACCGAGAAGAACCTGGTTCCATCCTCTGACACCCCTCCTTTTTATACACATTGATGAGGTCCCCTCTCAACTTTTCTCAACACGGGATAGGCCCAGCTCCGTTAGCCGTTCTTCCTAAAAGAGATGCTCCAGTCCTTTAATCATTTCTGTAGCTCTCCACTGGGCCCAGTCCAGGAGCAACAGGTCTCTCTTGTGCAGCAGAGCCCAAAACCGGACACAGCACTGCAGATGTTGTCTCAGCAGCATTACCCAGCATGGTGGCTCCACAGGGTAGCTGCTCTGGGGGATGGGAGAGAGGGGGAGGAGGAGGTCACCTAAGGATGTGGGCATCTGTGCCAGCACAGCGTGGGGTGAGGTGATCCCCGCTGCTGGAAGTGCCAGATCAGAGCCAGGAGGTGTCCATGTGCAGCACTGGTTTTGGGGCAATGGCTCCCAGGTGAGAGCTCCCATTCACACACAGCTCTGGACATCTCTGTTGGCTCGTTTGGGCCAGCTTTGCCCACAGGGTACTTGGCAGTGCCTGGAAGCCTGGTGAGTCTTGCTGTGAGAGTCTGAGAGTTTAGGGACAGCAAATCCAGGTGTGCAGCTGTACTTTGGCACTTCATGCCAAGCTCGGGGTGCCCCTGATGGAGATGGCACCTCCATCCCTCCAGCTCTGCACCAGCCTCCAACCTGCTGCAGGCAGGGCCAGGCCTGGGAGTTGGCCTGAGGTGTGAACCTGAAAAACTGGTTATCAAATCTCTCACCTCATTGTTCTGATCATCCTGCAGCCATACTGCCAGCTGTGTTGCATGGTGAACCAGATCAATATCAGATGGAGGTGGCACAGGGTTGGTGGGAAGGATTGTATTCACTGGGCAAGGAGGTAGGACTGTTTCTTCTGACAGCAGTTTTGGCTTTAAGAGTTTGTCTGACAACAGCCTCATGACTGATTCAAACTGATCTAAGACTGATCTCCAGCTGGAAAAAAAGGTTTTGGCCCCTCCTCTACGGGTATTTCCATTACCTGCCTTGCATCAGTTCTAGTAATCATGCAACCAAAGGGTGAGTCAGATCCACCTGAAAGTTAACACACACACACAGAAATTATGAGTTCTCAGGTAAGCAAAGTGTTGATCAGCAACCAGTTTGATTCAACTCACCCAAAGAACTGCTGGAGCCAAAATAAGGAAGGAGTAGTGTGCAACCAGGGGAAAATAAGCAGCAAAGAACTAGAACATTTTATGTTAGCAATAAAAAAACACACTTTCAAGGTATAGTTTCCTGCTGTAGCTGTGTGGCTCTAATGTGACTGCTACCGAAGGCATTGTCCTGCTCTTTTCTTTCTGGACTACATCTATCTGCTGCTACTCCTTCCTGTACCAGCCACAGTGCCCTCCTGACCTTATGAGGAGCCATTTCTAAAAGGTAAATGGATAGACAACTAAACTCCTTGCAAATGTTAAAAACACTGTCTGCTTAAGGCAATTGACAGCAGGACCTTCCTTCTTTCCATTACATCAGCTCAGTTGAAGAGGTCCACTCAGTCTTCCAGACTGCAGGGGGTTAAAGGGATTTAGTTTCAAGTCAATTTAGTTCAAAGAGATTTTGTTTGTAGCTGAATACTGTCTTGCTGCTGACCATCAAAATATTAGTAAAAGTTAGCTGAGACCTGAAACAGCCAAGGATCTCCAGAACAGAGTATGTATCTGAGTGAATATCTGAACAAGTACAGATGATTAGACTTCTAAAAGGCTAGGTATTAAAGACTTGCTTGAAATTCTTAAGATAAAGCCAATCAATAATGACCAATAGATCTTGTCAGCTTATCAGCCAGTCCTGCCAGATGGTATTGATGACCTCCTAAAAGCACATAAAGTAGGTAAGCAGCCCTGCATGTTTTTAAAAATCATGTTAAAAGTGATTGTTTCATAAAGAAATTTCATTAATGGAGTTCCAGAGAGAAAGATTTTCTTTCCCCAAAGAATTGCCAAAGAAGAGCAGGAACAGCAAGGATCTCTAAGTAGTAATACTCAAAACAGATAAAGATGTAACAACAACAACAAAATTTAAAAAAAAAATGTTGCTCCAAGCAGGCATACTCAGTATGTCATCCATTACCCACTGACAACACAGGATAGATCACTCTGCAGAAGAAAGCAGGCAACTTTGGTAGAGGGACTGTGTGGAATGCAAATTGTACTGAAACCACAACAGGCCATCTGTCACTGATGGAATGAGTGTGATCCAAAGAATAAACAAAGTTAACAAGTACCTGGTTATCAGCAGTACATGATGGTGTAGAAAGTCAAAGAATTGATGTAGTGTTTTACATTTACAAGAAACATCAATAAAAGCTGCTGAGAGATTCCACGGAGAATCCAAGACAAATATTCATTTGAAAAACACAGCTGCAAGTCACAAGAACACTATTGTACAACCCATCAACAATGCTCATCAAATACTAGGAGAAAAAGAGATTACAGAGATAAGTCTTATGAAAAAAAAATTCCTGTATCACTTGAAAATTCTTCTGTTTCAAGCTAACCAAAGATGATAGTTCTGAAATGATCCCAGGAGGACACCCCAAATGAGGTGTTTTGTATGCACCACACAACCAATAAACTGAAGTCAGTCCCAATCACTGCTGTATTGTGCCTTTACCTTTGCAAATTGTTTTAGCAAATTGGAAAGCAGACATGAGCAAAATTCACTAACAGTAATAAAATAGTGTGGTCCTTTGAGATTGTTTTATGCAGGGCATAAATTGGTCCTCCAACTTTTCAGAATCTAATACTAATAGTACTTTTACTGGATATGAAGAACCTGCAATGCAAGTACAGTTATGAACAAAACATTCCTGTGCTTGAATTTGAATATCTGTTACTTCCCCAAAAGTGCAACAACAACTGGTATTAAGTTTTACCATTTTTCCTGAGACAAAAAAAAAGAGGAGGGTGATTACACCCATACTCTATCAGGCAAACTGTCTATTCCAGAATTCACTGCCTTCAATTTATGCTGCAGAAATCAGGAGACCATCTCTGCACTGTCTGTCATCTATAGCAGGTCTGTCAAGTCTTCCTGGGACTTCTGATGCCCAAAACAATTTAGGCATTTAGTGTGACTGGTTTAAGAGTCAAGAGAGTCAAAAGTTCTGCAATGCATCCAATTTTAACAACTTTTGAGTATGTGTGAGTTACTAACAGAGATACACAGACATGTAAGGGACACATCTGAACTAGGCAAAAGTTGGTGCTGATGAGAGGATGGCTTAAAAGTTACATTTAATATGGGGAGAAGAAAAAGGAAATATATTTCCAAGTACTTACATGGTCTTTAAGGTACATTTAACTTGCTTTCATCAGGAGAAATTATTGGTTTTGGCATAATTTCATTGCTGCTTATTTGCATTAGGAATCTCTTCTTAACCGCTGCATACATTTAACATTAAATATATGAGGTAATGCGTTATGTATTATAAAGTGAGAGGGTGTTACCAAGGGAGTCTCTGCTCTCCTAGAACACATTACACGTTGTTTATATTTGTATCCTGCCACACAGGAGCAAGACCATGTGAAACATTTTGTTTTCATAGTGTGGGGGTTAATTACTGAGAAACAAATGGGTACTCTTGAAAACAGGTATTTGGTTTGAAGGAGACAAGGTAAAATGAGTCTGCTTTGTAGCTGGGATAGGATGATGGGTGGACTCTGTTGTGTCTTTGGAAAACTTCATTCTGCTGTTTGCAATCAGGTCCCTGTGAGTTGTCTCCTGAAAAGAGTACCTTGCCTCCATAGCCAGGAGTGCTGTTCTTGTCAATAACAGTTATTATCTTGGAACTGTAGTTGTCCTGGAAATTATGTTCTCTGAAGATAAGACAGAGATATTGAATTTAATTTAAATTCTATGGAAAGCTGGAGAGGTTGGTTTGATATACCTACAAATAACTTGTGTTTCTAAGCTGTGCTGCAGCATTATGTACTTCTCAAAACTCCCTAAATAGGGAAGACATATTGTCCATATATAGAGTACTGCTGTAATCAGCTGAGGAATGACAACCTGTGAATAAATAAGGTCTGATTGTTGGCGAGCAGCAGCAACTCAGTTACTCACAAAACTGGAATTTCTAGACAGTGTTGCAGTGTGAGAATGCAGTGCCTTTGAGAAAGCCAAGAACACTCCTGAAGTGTGGTCTGCAATAGACCCTTGCATGTTTGTAATTCAAGAAACAATAGCTTCAGCAAACATACGTTTCAAAATTATTTTCTCTTTCATCAGAACTGGCTGTTTCATTCAGCTGGTTTTCATTGGGAAGCTCATGATTATCGAGTTACAATAGTGCATGGTTGGTTATTGAAGAGTCTTGCAGGTCAGCCAAGCAACAGTGAGTTAACAGTCAACCATGCAAGAAAAGTGGCTACCAGTGTGTGATTTAGGAGTCCCTAAGCAGAACAAGAAATAAAGAAAGTTGAGAAAGATATCCTTGGAAAGAACAGATTTTAACAGTCAATAAAAGGGAAGCATTACCAGCATTAAAAAAAAAAAAAAAAAAAAAAAAAAAGTGTCTGAGTTTTAAAGGTGACCAGATTCAGGAGCCTCTGAACATTTTGCACATAAGACAGGTATGTACATGTATATTTTAAGTTTATGCAGGCTCTTCAGTCTCCCCCAGGTCATCTACCTAGCTGACAGCAAGATCTTTCCCTGTTGCTTTGGTGTATTACTCAAAGAGGAACTGAAAACTTGTTAGCACATTTTTCTTTCCTTTATCACCTTTCTCACATCTCAGAGGTTGCAGAGAGCTTCAGAAAAAGCATGGCTATCTGCTTTCTGTCCAGTCACAGGAGGAGATTCTCCATCAGTGTCACAAGCATAATTTCATTTCCATGGCTGGAATGACTGTCTCCAAATTGTTTTAGAAGAAGCATTGAAGCTTTAGATAAATGATCATCTAATGAGAATTTTTATGAGTTTTTCCATAAGCTCACTGAAGCATGGGAGCTCTGGATACTGCACAGCACTGGCTGTTCATTCAGTGCTGGTTGAATCATTGTACATTTAAAGAAAGGAAAGCTTATTTCTCTGAATTATGTGCTGGCTCCATTCTGGTCATCATTATATGCTGGCTTCATTATGGTCATGTGGTGACTGATTTTCATTTGCAAGTCTAGAAGGGCATAAGTTAAATTCACATGGCTTTTCCATCCATCTGGTATCTAGTACTTACTCGTATATAGGAAGATTATATACAAACTTTTAGATAAAATTTACCAGTATAGTATTTTCTATCAAAGTGGGGATAGATTTTTTTTTTTAAGATTGGGGTTTTGTCATCTACAAGGCTGGCTGAGGAGAAAGGGTATTTATTACTGTGACATATATACTCTTACATCATTACCTTACGTACCTTATAATTTCATCACACACAAAATTTAATTCCTCATTAAAAATTATCATCACTCAGGCTTTCAGCAGCCTAAGTGCCTGTCTAAATGGAAGTCTGACTTTCTCCATGCCTAATGAGACTTGTTCAGTTTCTCTCTCCTCACTTTCTCTTGCTGCATACATAAAGCAAGGGATGGTATTACTAAAGAAAGTTGTGATTTAGAAGATTACCTGTGTAGAGTAGGCTCTTGGGTTCCTGCTTTTCTGGTTTATCTGAAACTATTTTTATGGACTTTATACAATATTGTTCTTATATAACAAGCACTTCTCAATCATGTAATCAAGTATGCACATTCCTGTGACATTCCTTGTCTTTAGCCTCCATTCTTCTAAGGCCAAGTGCTAGGTTTAACAAGATTTATGTCATTTTCCAATAGTTGCTCTGTTGGTTGAATTAAATCCCATCTGAACTCTGTTCGCTGTCATTTTTCTTTTGATGAGTAGGTATAACAAGCTAAAATCAAATATAGAGCAGATGTGTAATAAATCTTCATGCATTTTCCTAATTATCAATAGTAAAAATGATAGAATTGCTTCTTATAGGCATGGTAAAATACAGAGAGCACCAGTCTGACATCTTTCACAGGTAATTACTTTCAATTTTCAAATACTAACTTCCTGATTCAGTGATTTGACACAGATAAGGATGTTTGATATATGCACTGGCATACAGGTATTTCCTTTTTTTTTTAAATCAATTTACTAAAACTCTACTGTGATGTCCAAATATGTTGAATCTCTGCAGGAAAATAAATCTGGGGGATGGACTTACATGACAGGATCAATCTCTGCATCAGTGTACCAAAAGAGAAGGGAAAACTGTGGACATTTATAAAAAACTTATCTTTACAACTTTCACTTATTTAAACATAGATAAAAGCATAATAATTAGGAATTGATCTCAAGATAAACCTTCAAATTTTATATATGTGGTTTTATACTTGTTTAGAGTTTTTAAAAAGTTAAAAATAATCAAGCCTGATCCAACCAACAGATTTCCTGAGACAGCTATTGCTTTGTGGGGTGGGAGAAAATGGTTGAATAGTTAAACATATGATTCATGGAAAATTAATTTAACTAAGTATCTATTAAAAATAATGGTGTCATTGAAGGGGTTAGCTTAAAAAAAAAATAAACCAAACAATTTTTATAGGGTTAAAACTCCTGTGCCATATACACAAATATATGTAGCTCTCTCTACCTGTCTCTATATATTTGTTCAATATGACTCCTATAGAGAATATTTATATTTGCTGTATTAGCCCCATCTGGTGAGTTCTAACAGCATTGCAAACAGGACAGACCTGATGCTGCACTCTCAGTCCCAGCACTTAGGTGGGTGGCAGGGCTTGCACACAGACCTCCCTTTGCCCACTGCACAGGGCACAAACACCCAGGAGGAATCCTCATTAGCATGGCAGTACCATGGTTCATAAGCTTCTCTTTTGCTTTAATGGATTATTCTCACAAGTCAGAGTGTTACTCTCTTCGTTTGCATCCAGAAACATGCAGAGCCCATCAGAGCAGCCGAGTCACCCCCATTCCCAGGAAATCTGCCACTCTCATCCTTGGTGCTGCTCAAGCTGAGGCCATGTGTGCCAGGGCTGAGCTAACTGCTCCCTTAGAGGCTTTACCTTTCAGTGCTTTTCTGGGAGGGCTGTGGTCCACTTTCTGTAGTTGCAAAGGGATGTCACCCATCAATTAGTTCATTTCAGAGCAGCTGTTAGTGGACACAGTAATGGGCAACCTGCTCCAGGTGACCCTGCTTGAGCAGAGAGAGATGAGGTGACCTCCACAGGTTCCTCCCAACCTCAAACGCTCCATCATTCTGAAAGTTTACCATTATCATTTATTTTTGTGCAATATCAATATGAATCCACATTATTTTGAGTAGGAAGCATTTTACTTACCTTCTGTAAAAATAAATTTTTATAAAATTCTTTTTAAGTGCAGGATCATGATGTTAGTTTATAAACAAGAAACAAGGAGACTGCTTGCCTCTAGTCCATGGGTTAGCAAACCTTGTCAGCCTTTGATATGTGGTAGGTCAGAATAAGACACTCTCCATGGCTGCCTTGACTTGCTCCATGCCTAAGGAGGCTTGTTCAGTTTCTCTCTACTCTCCTTCTGTTACATGTCTAAACCAAGAGAGAGACAGGCTGATTTTTTTTTTATTTTTTTATTTTTTTTTGTTATTTTCTGGTGGCTTGAATGTTACCTACACTAATTCTGTAGAAAGATGAGTGATGACAATGATTCTTTTACTGCCAAACTTAGGTGATGAAGATTAGTTGCTCTTCTAATGTAAGCTGAAATGTGGCTACAGGCTGTTTCTTTCCATCACTTCCCTTTGGAAAATTCAAACATAATCTCATCATAGTATTTCTAGTCAGTTTAAATTATAATTGATTCTGTTTCTTTTGTCTACTTTCCTTCCCACAGCTGTGACAGGAGAAAATCAGGGCAAAATAAAACCAGCTAGTAGCCAGACAAAAGGGCCTTGCGGTCTTTTTTCATGAGAGGTGAATAAGGGGGATTGTTTAAGAAGAACTTAAATAGGAGCAGGAAATAATAGCCCATCTTAAGGAGGAAATCTACATCTTTAGGTGGTTTCAGACTTGGTTTCTGTTAAATGATCAAGAGAAGGGACTTTACATTATAACGTGTCCCTTCAACAAAACGTGTTTCCTTGCAGTGTTATTCTGACTTGAAGGGACCATAAACAAATCAGTGTTAGTCTCATCATTATACCAACTAAGCCACTATCTCTAATTCCCCAGAGAACTTTCAAGCTTATTGTTAAAATTGAAGAGTTACCTCGGAGTATTCCTGTTGAGGTAGTGTTTCAGTTAAAGGAGAGTAAAAATCTTGTGTTTGTTATTTTGTCATAACTGCAAAATTTTATCTCTGGGATGTCCCAGAATGTACAAATAAAATTAATTTGTGAAAATAAATCAAATCCTGTGATGGCTTTTCTTACCTTATAATACAATCTAACATGGTATACTAAAAAGCCTAAGAATTTCCTCTCAATTAAACAATTATTCATATCTTAATCTTAAGTAAGAAATGAGGGAAAAGTGAAAAATCTAAAATGTATACCAGATTATTAATGATACATCTGAAACAATAATTAAATTTTTCTGCCCCATGCTCTCAAGACAAATTATATTTTTTCATTTTAAGAACATATGCACCACTGTCAAGTGTATATGTGGGTGTGCATGCAGTGAGGTTTCAACTCTGTGTATCCTTATTAACATAGAGTCTGTGCAAAATGAAGATCAGCCCATGGATGAAGAGAAGATGACTCTTGCCTTCCATGCAGAAATAACTGCTCATCAACACTTTCCATTCCAGCAAGAAAAGAATTTCTGAGGCAGTTAGCTAATCATTGGTTGCAAGTAACCTGGCTATTAATGTGACTCAGGCAGTAAAACACTGCCTGGATTCTTAACTGTAACCCTGAGAATGCTCAAGCCTTCTGTGTGATCCCTGGACAGAATGAGACTTGAGCCTGTGACTGATCCTAACAAGCTGGATTCTGGGGATGACGGGCCTGACAAGCACAATTGCATTCTGACCAGCACGGATTCAGGCACAGAATGACCAAAGCTGATCCCATGACTACTGCAAGGTCTAGCAGAGGAGCTTCTGTAGAAACGTGGCTCGTGCTGGTGTCTCTGGGAATGGTCAGTTTGGGGTCAGCTTCTTCTCTGCCTCCCTGATTGCAGACCTGACTGTGGTCACAAAGCAAAGACAGGCAGTAGGAGAGTCACCTTCATTCCAGGCTTCTCGCTGTCATTGATAATGGTAAATGTTTGTCAATAGAATTCGCTGCTCCCTGTCTTATGGCTGGTGAGAGTCAAGTGGACATTGTGCAGAGCAGAGTGGGAGCCCAGGTGCACAATCTGATGGCACAGGATCTCCACCTTGAGCAGCAAATTTGCCTGGCTGGGTAATAGTCATTTACTGAACTTTGTCCAGCAGAGAATGAATGTGCACCACAAAATACAGCACCACTGGTGTGTTTCATTTCTAGTTTGTGTAACATTTAAAGAGAAAGGTCAAACTTAATGAATTTCTGCTTTATAGACTCCCTCTTGAAGTTCATATGTTGTATTGCTGTGCTTCATGAGGGCTTTGAAAGCTGGGGGAAATACACATTGAAATGGTATAATTGCTTTAATTGCCCCATTTGTTGGAGCACAGAATAGGTATAGAACACCAGCTCAGCATTATCAGGTAGTCAGTGATGACTAAGAATTTATTACAATTACATTAACTCTTAATTTCAGAAAAAGTTTGCTATTTGTCCATTTGTGCTGTCACTAAAACACATGTATTTCCTTCATGGGGAACCACATGACTGTAAAACAAAGATTATCCTATATCTGAAGGAAGACCAAAGAAAATACATAGCAAAAAGGCAAATCAAAGAAATTGTGAAGAAGCATTCTCAATTCATCAGCTATCCAATTACACTCTTTGTAAGTGCCTTGTTTGAGATGCTAATTGTACATGCTTTGAAACACTAGCTGCATACCTAATGTCCTTGCATCATTCCCAGATGCTACTAATACAACATTAACTAAGACGTCTCTGTGCTGCCAGAATTAACATTTGCAAGAAGGACTCTTTATTGTGTGATAATTTCTTGGTTTGCTTTCCTAATGAGATCTAAAAGAGTACTGCCTATGTAGGACAGAGTTATACCACATATCAGTCTAGATGCTGAGCTTCTCATTCACCAAACCAGAGGAAATCTTATATAGATAACATTTATCTTAGTGAATTAGTAAGACACAATTAATGTTTTTGCTAAAATCCGGACTACTTGGTAATGAAAAGATGTGCTTCTAGCTGAAGATCATAATTATGCAGGTGAAGCAATGCACTCTGATTATGCATTTTATATTGATATATACTGAAGCTGTGCTTTTGGGGCCAAATAAATCTCCTGATGTATTTAGATATGCTTCTGAAAGAGGTCTGGTTGGCAGTGACTAACTAGTAATTCTGGATTTTAAGCCAGACTTATTATGGCTCCAGTTCCAAAAATGAGAACAGATGAGCAGAAGGCAATTTAGAAAGGTACTTTGAATGCCAGGTGCATCAGTATTATTTAATGAATTAATTCTACAAAACTGCAAAGCAGAGTTGGAAATACATCTCATATGACCTGTAATTATGTTTATTCATACAAACCCAAGGACATGCAGGGAAGTTCATCAAGATGGAAATAACATGCAAATTAAATAAAATAATAGGAATGTGACTTGCGGAGGTTTCTAGAAAAAGAATGCCCCCTGTAATTTTCTGTCTTGAACTATGAAAGAGGAGGCCAAGCCATCATGGTTATTCTTAGTATAAATTCAGAACTGTATTTCTGTCAGACGAAACAAACTCGAACAGTTCTATAGAACCACAACCAAGAGAGATATTTCACTTTGAACAAATGATCTGAGGAAACACAATTTTAGGAAAGTCATTAGAAAGAGCAACTATGCCCTGAGGAAGAAAAGCTGAAAAATCCCTTCTTTTACAGTCCCAATCCTTTGATGCCCCTTCCTGCAACTTAGCTTTGTAGATCTACTATGAAGGACAGCGAAAACAAGATACAGAAAATGCATTCTGTCATAATTTTTTTTTTATAGTTTTACATTATAATAAAAAACTTCACTGGTTAGAGTGAACTTGCTGATTTTATTTTAAATACTAGACATTTAGAAAGTAACTTGAATTTGACAAAATAAAAGTCCTTTCACTCTTTCAGATATATCTAATCCAAATAAAGCAGAGATGAAAAAATCCTGGACTGTCAGCATCTAAAACAGTTTTAAATTTGTCAATCACAAGAGTCATTGGAACTCCCACAGTGCAGAAAGACCCATTTTGGAGGGGTTTTCTTCCTTGTTTTGTCAGTGACATGGGGGAAAAAAGGCAGAGGTATTTCCTGACAAGTGTTAACCAGCACCCCTCTGGTTAGGAAATAACCTGGTGACTTCTAGTAGCTGTGGTCTGTCCTACTTTCACAGAGCAGAGCAGAGCAGCTGCATTATACTGACCTGCATATTAACTGGCTAAGAATACCCTCGGCTCAGCTGACTGCAAAGCAGGATTTCAGCATAAAGAGCCAAGTTACATCAGAAGATTTGCCTCAGTATGGCAGCAAGCATCTCCTTGAAAGAGATGAAACCCGATTTTCCCCTCTAATTCACTATGCCTGGTTCCTGTAGCCCACAGATAAATTCGTAATGATTAATCAAGTACTTAAACAGCTCTTGACAAAATTTCTCAAAGTACCTACTCACAGTCAGCTTTAATCAGAATATCTTAATGCTACTATTCTTTTTTTTTCCAGCATTCTTTTGTGGAGAGGAAGCTGGGATTCAGAGTTCTCTTGGTTTTTCACAAAAAATAAATCTCTTCATCTCTCTGACACAGCAAGAAAATAACATTAAACTGTGCCTAAGCAGAGTGTTCATCACAGACAGCTGTTAAACCTTAATCTGTGATTGTCTGAAAGCACTCCATAATTTTAGTGCCTTGGTTTTTTTCCCATCAATATCTTGGTAATAAAATGGAAGTACTGTCTGGAACATGGAAAAAAGGGTCTACCCAGAATATATGGAGAAATTTTAATTAATTTCTCACTTTTTTTTTTTTTTACAAGCATAGTGTCAAATTAAGGAGCATATCCTGTTTGAAATACTAGAAAAATCAACCTAATTGATATCTATTTTAAATACTCATAATCTCCCATCCAGAAAAATGTGGATCCTGATTTTTAAAAATCCTGTAGATTTTTAAAACTTCTACAACTTCTAAGACCTTTATTGAAACATGCTTCATGATGAAATTTGAAGCCTCTAGGTGTGTAGCAGACTCATAGTACAGCACACAGCCTATCCTGAATTCTGAATAGCTGACTTCAAATATTTTTTCACAGATATTGCAGCACAGCACAATTATGAAGGTGACAATAATAAAATTTTTCCAATTTTTCCATGACCTTCAGAAGGAAAGAAGACAACAAGTTTGTACACAGCTCTCTGGACTGTGAGAGGTTCAGCCTGGACACCTCATTGAAGGAGTGACAAGAGACAGCCTTGGCCACAGCTTCTTGCACATCTTTTTCCCTTTCATACTGGTCACATCCAAGGTAACTTGGCTGTGTGGTACCAGAGCTACTTTTGAGCTGTAATTCACACTTAAGACATAACTAGAAGTCTGCCATGCAAATTCTTTCTAGAATTAGGTTTATCAAATTAGTACCAGTTTAAGCAGTTGTTTGGCAAGAATCTTCAATTATTTCAATTTCTGTGGCCTCTTTAAAGTAGAGTGATTGAGGTTATTGCATACTCAGTATCTGCAATAAAAATGTGTAATTGATTTTCTTTAACCTTGTTCACCCTGATTCCAGCTATCACTGCTTAGTAAACCTACTTTCTCAGCTCTTTACACAACTAAAATTCCATTCACAGTTAAATCTTAAAGTGTGATTGTTCTCTCTTTCTCTGATTTCTAAGGTAAACCTGACTATGAAGGACTTTTTTTCTCTTTGTTTCTAGGAAATGTGCTTATAAAGAAGTAGAAGCTTTGGAAGTGTTCCTGAACTATGAAGACCTCTCCAACGATTTTTCTTCTTCCTTTTGCTGAAGCCACCAGAGCAATTTGATCCCAAAGATATCCTCTTTATATAAAATCTATCTGATGCCAAAAATACATATTTATCTGCTTAAAACCCAGGACTGGAACTTACCTTCTGTGCCTCTATTTAAAATTAATTGAACGTTTATTTCCTATTATCAACTTTTCTTTCATGGCAAAATCACCTAACTCAACTTTGAAAAGTCATCAGTCGTCAGTAATTTGCAAAATCAGTACTATTGCATCAGGAATGTTAGTGAAGTACAGAACACAGGCTTTGTGACATAATCACCAATAGTATCCAATAATTTAGAATGTGGCTTGAAGGAGAGCTTTGTCTCCAAATCTACCAGGCACACAAAATCAGGTATCCATACATGCTCCATACATGCCTACACTTGATAGTGAATATGCAGCAGTGCTCAGCTGTTGTAAGTAGTAAACCCCCAACCCTTACTGTTTTACTGAATTCAACTCCTAGAACTTGAGTATGTACAGGGAAAAAAGTGTCAGGTTTATTTCCACACTCACTGATGCTGGGGCTCTATTAAGTTATTTTTCTAGCCATGTAACTTTACCATCACTATTGTTTTTAACATCTTCATGGGAAGTCTAGGGTTTTGTTTGTCTAGAGACTTTTTAGTCAAACTTTCTGCTGTCTGCAAGGGCTTTTTCTCCAAGCTTCTTGTCCTTCTGTATTAGGATCTATTGAAACGTAAGGCTATGAATAGAACAAAGCTCTTAACTATGGATAATAAAAGTTACAGCTGCCACCATACCTCTTTTTCTCCCTCCCAAGTTACCAGTTTTATGTAACTGTTCCTGATTTAAGGGAGCTCTGATGGGCATGACTTTCTCCTGTCACTCTCCAAGTCATGTAACTGTGTGTCCTGGTTTTTTGGTCCCATCCTAGAAAGAGACCACACACATTTCCACAGTTTCTAGTCATCTTAAAATGCTCTTAAAACAAAGAGCACAACTAGAGAGTGAAAGCAACATTTTTGACTTGGTGAAAGACAAAGTGTCTTGTATAGCTTAGCTGGCATAGGTATGATGCTTGATTTGTACATATAACTTCAGCTAAGAAGCACAAAATTAAGCATTTATTCTGGGAAAGTGTAAAACATTATATAACGTCTAAACCTATAAAGAAAACATGTTTTGTTACAGTCATAAGGAAATATTAAGATGAGGGAAAGTTTAAAATATCAAATCTGAGCTGTCATAATTTTGTAACAAACACCACATAAAGTAATTTATAAGACTGAACAGTTATTCTGGGACCTTATTAATGTTCCATGAATCCAGGCTTTTCCATGCTCATTCTCTCAGCTTTCCTATGCAGCTGAGATTTACATAGCTATAGAAATATATATGCTATATTATATATATATATATATATATATATATATATATATATATATATATAAATTATAATTTGCATTTGTTAGTAGTGGGATTGTCAACTTTTGCTGTAATAAATATATTCTTTAACAGTAAGTCCCTTTAGAATTCCTTTTGAGAGAAATGACTGACAGTTTTCACAGTCTCTGACACATACTTCAAGAACTATAAACTTTTAGGGGAAAGAACGTGTACACGCAGCCCATGGTGGTCCATGCAATTATTGCTGCCACCTGCAGTTCTTCAGTACAACTACATTATATGAGATTGATTTTGTTCTTTGCCTCTTAAGTAGCTTCTTCACCAGAAAAATATTTCTTCTAAGTGACTATCGATCCTATTTCTAGAATGAATCACCTTTTTTTGTGACCTACAGATTTTATGATCACTTTAGCTTCCAGTAAGCAATGAGAAAGTACAAAAGAACACAGCCTGGGAAATAGTTTTAAGAAAACATGAAGCTTTGCTCAGACAGATATCAATTCCCAGCTTTACATTTCATTATGATAACACAGATTTTACATGCATAATTCCATGTGTTAAAGCAAACGAGACATCTATTACCACATCTTTCTACTTACATCATTCTTCTGAAATCTACTGTTAAGCAGTTTCAGTTGGTGCTGTTTTGTTTTCCTTCAGTAAACCCTGAAGCACTGAGATAACATGGCAACACTGTCTCAGAACTCAAACAAAATTAATTTTAAAGCAATGCTATAAAAGCTTTAAGGCTACAACACCAAACACTTAGAAGTTAAGTTAAATGCTGGAATTCAAATACTCTATGCAAACATTTTTTAATTTCTTTGTGGCTTATAAAAAACAAAAAAAAATCTTCAGCAACACAGAAAAAACCTGTGATTGAATTAAGAATAAACCCCAGTTTTCCTCTGCGTTATTTCAACACTTTGAACATTAAATACCTTCCTTTCAGCTTTTACTTTGTTCATATTATAACTTTCACAGAGCAAGGAGTTCTATGAAATTGTGTAATTAAATATTCTATTTGGATGCAAATGTATACCGAGACCAAGCATGGGATTAATCCTTAGGAAAGCAGGAAATGCACAATGGAGACTTTCTGGTGAGGAGTGTCCTGCTGGTGAGTTGGGGTCATCTGTCCCAGCTGTGTCCCCTCACTGCTCCTTGTGCTCCCAGCTGCCTTGCTGGGGGTCAATGTGAGCAGCAGAAAAGGCCTTGATGATATCCAAACACTGCTCAGCAAATAACATAAACATCTCTGGGTTATCAACACTGTTTGCAGCACAAATTCAAAATATAACTCCATGCTGGCTGCTGTGAAGAAAATTAACTCTACCCCAATGAACACTAGCACAATCTCTTGGTTGAAAAATGAATCTACCTTGCTCAGAATTTCCTCCAAAATTAACTCTGACACAAACCAAGTTAGGAACCAGCCTTTTTTTTTTTTTTTTTTTTTTTTCCTTGCCTAAAATGGAAGCAATACAAAACTGGGATCAGCTAAAATAGAGTAACCATAGGAACAAAATGTCTATATTTGCTAGCCTTCACTGCACAACAGAACAAAAAGAATACAGGTTATTCACAAGTCATGAAGAAAATATGTGTTTTACACAGGAACAGAAGAACTCAGATTAAGCAGAGCTGGGAAAATTTAAGATGGTTTGGTATGAGATTACATTCTCCCAGTGCACTTGTCAAACAACTCTGACAAAAGAAATCAGTCTACTTTAGAAAGCTGAATACCACAACCACAAAAGAGAAAACAGAATGATGTGACTGCAGATTAGACAGTACAAAGACATGTCATCCTGCAGACACATGCAAAACCTTCCATAGGTCTCCCCATGCTTGAAATTACATATATCCGTAAGTCTGAATCACTGGACCCACACTAATTGAGACATTAGAAAGGAAAATACTTTCTTAAACATCTTGAATATTATTATAAAAGTGGCACCCTTAAAATTCTGGACACCTCAAAAGGAGAGCACACAAGTAAATTTAGTAGGATATTGCTGGATATGCAAAATGCTTGGACAGATTTTCATATATTGCAATACTTAAACCATTCTCTGAAGTACAGAAGTTACTTTGGTGCAAATACATGTTAGAAAGCATTTCCATCAATGGAATCTGAATGTAAGAGGGTTTCAGTCTAAAAAGCACATCCTGTAGTATTTATACTATACCATGATTATTTTTTTAATCTAAGAAAAAACATGAAAGTTACATAATTATGCCTGAGTGTAATGGCCACGCTTTATTAGGACTGTGGTAAAGAGGCATTAGGCTGCTTTATGGAAGCAGACAACCAAAGCAGCTGTCAGATCACTGAAATCACAGTCACTGTGCAAAGAAAGGAACTTGTCATACTCAAGAAAGCATTTTGGTGCACAGGCACTTCATACAGGCACACAGGTTTGAGAGAAAGGAAGAGAAATGCATTGAGAAGCACCCCAAAATTTAACTTGAAGACAGTCAGAAAACAACCAGCCAAATTAAGTGCCAAGAAGATGACCCAGACATAAGTGCAGAACTTTCAAGGCTGAGTGCTGGCTGAAATCCAACTTTTTCAGTGGTTTAGAACAGTGAGCAAATCATGTCACCCTTACAGTGTGATTTCTCCTGTGGGCTGAGCAGCAGCTCATTTCTACACCCTTTTATGTTGTTGTTACCATGATTAATTTTTCCACCTGATTAAAATAACCTGCAGGATCCTGTATTTTGGCCAGCTGCTTGGGTCAGAGCTGGAGCACCAGGATTGAGAAGGGCAGAGTCCTTTAAGACATTGCACCAATGCATGGACTGATCTAGATACTGCAGAAACTGCGGTAAGGCAAGCTGTAATTTTAATTCCTTGGTGTTCCTGCATGTTTTACATGTGTACTTAATGTATCTTCTTGTCAGAATACTGAAAACACAACGCTACAACAAAATCAAGCTGGTGGATCCCAATTCATCCCAATAAAATCAGATTTGCTTGTCTGGGTTAAAACTGCAGGATAACTAATGCAAAGGACACGAAGTTCAGCATGAGGATTTTTGATTAAATATGTTAATGGACCTAAGTATTGGAATATCTAATTCATGCCAGCTAGTCTATTTCAGATGCTCAACTTGGAGAAGGGGAGGTTAGGCAACTCAAACTTCAATTCCTCAAAGGCAGACAGATGTTGAACTAGATGGAAGTCTGGGGCACATCTAAGGGCCAAAAGAAAATGGAAAGGAGTTGCACCCGAGATGAATTTTTGCAACAGAAACAGTCTTTTTATTCCTCAAATAAATAGCCATTCTTTAGAGCAAGGAGATTTGTCTAAATTCATGCTTACATCAGTGCATAATTTTAACATCTAGTTTCTCTGGGTATTTATATCCTTGAAAGTGGATCAGCTCCAAGAAGAAAGTTTTAGAAGTCTGGTCTGGAACGCATGGGATGCAGATCATTCTCCTGAGATGTGGAAGAGCTGCATTTAACTCCCTGCTCCCAATCAGGTCATTCAGGATATAAAAATACCCGCCCTGCTAAATGGTGCAATCACAGAGCTGCTTGGTATAATGAGATGTGTGTATTCAAAGCCTTTATGCAGGATATGTAAATGTATGTATGAAGGTGTCTCTTGCGGTGCCCTTTGAACATCAACCAAGATTTCCCAGATGAACTGGCAAAGGCCACGTTCAGGCTGAGAATCCCAGCGGGTTTCAGGCTTTTGGCTGTTATAAACCCAACAGCACTGGCCTATACCTCATATCTACTATTAGCACTTAAATCCTTAAGTAACTGCATAGCTATGTAGGTCTGCTGAGCCGCTTGGCTTCGGTCCCACGGCTCTTTTTACCCTGTGCAAGTGCACAGACCGAGAGGCAGAATTTTCTTAAGTCGCAGACTTAGACCTGCCGCGTGAGAACCGGCGTTGTTTTCCCTGAGCAGGCGAAAGGCGTTACCACAGCATCCCTAAGCCGTGATTCACCCGGCTACGCCCGGCAGCGCGGCCGGACCCTGCCCGGCGAGCAGCGCAGGGGGAGCGGTGCCGGGCTCCCAGCCAGGGACGGCAGCAGCGGCACCCCCGCACGGCTGCGCACCTCCACCTGCGCACACAGAGCCGCACACCTCCACCTGTACTCCCGCACCCCGCGCGGCTGCGCCTCTGCACTCCTCACAGCCACGCAGCTTCAATCCTTAAGTAACTTAAATCCTTGAGCTCGCACAACGACACCTGAGCACCCGCACACCTTCACGTCCGCACCGCCGCACACCTGCGCAGCCACACTCTGGCACCTGCACCGTCACACACCTGAGCGCCCTCACACACCTGAACCCCGAACTCCTGCATCCTCACACACCTGAACCCCGAACTCCTGCATCCTCACACACCTGAACCCCGAACTCCTGCACCCTCACACACCTGAACCCCGAACTCCTGCACCCTCACACACCTACGCGCCCTCACACACCTGCACCCTAACACACCTGCGCGCCCTCACACACCTGCACGCCCCACTCCTGCATCCTCACACACCTGAACCCCGAACTCCTGCACCCTCACACCTGAGCGCCCTCACACACCTGAGCGCCCCACTCCTGCACCCCCACACACCTGAACCCCGAACTCCTGCACCCGCACACCTGAGCGCCCTCACACACCTGCGCCCCGCGCCCCCCGCGCCGCACGCCGGCGCACCGGCCACGCAGCAGAGACAGGGGTTCAGAACGGGGAGACAGGGTGATCGCCGCCCCGCACCCCAGCCCGGGGCCATTCCCGGCAGGCGTGGGGGGGCACCCCGAGTTTTCCAGGCCCTTCCCTGCCGCTCAGCGGAGCGGGGGGAGAATGGGGGGGGGGAGAGACCCCGGCCCCAGCCCCGCCCCCTTCTAGGACGTTCGGAGCGGGCTCGGCAGCGAGTGACGTCATCCGGCACCCGCGCAACCGCCCCGGGCCCCGCCCCTTCAGCACCGCCCCGCGCGGCCTCTGCGCATGCGCATCCTCCTTCCCCCTCCCTCCGGAATCCCGGCCGAGCCAATCGCTGGGGGCGCAGCGGGGCGGGGCGCGGGCAGCGCGCGCGCTCGCGCCCATTCAGCCGCCAGCCCCGCCGCTCCTGTCGCGGACGGCTGCGATTGGCGGGGAGCGGCGCGGCCCCGCCCCCGGCCGGCTTGTCCCGCCCCCGCCTCGCGGCCCCCTCCCCGCGCCCCCCCGTGCCGGCGGTGAAGGTTCCCGATGGTTCTGGAAGGAGGCGGGTCCCGCCGTATATAAATCGGGCGGGCTGTGGGGAGCGCGCATTAGAGAGCCTACAGCGGACGTGCGAGCTGTGTCGCAGCGCCAGTGAGGAGAGCAGCGCCCCTTCCCCCTGCCAAGGTGAGCGGTGGAGGCAGCAGCCGGCGGTGGATCGGCGCAGGGAGTATTTTCCGTCCGACCCCCGGGCTGGCTGGGGGCGCGGGGCTCGCTCGGGGTGCGTGGGGGGTGGGGTGCGCTGCGGGAGCCGCGTGGCGCTGGCCGTGCTTCCCTCTATCTCTTTAGATCCTGAGAAAGGTGGTTGGGGCGTACAGGCTGGGTACGGGTGAAAGGGGGAGCGGCGCTGATGATTGTGAATCTCGTTCAGAAAGTCGGTGTTCCCGCAAGAATAGCGGGGAGGTGGGGAAGCGGCGCGGCTCCCGGGGGGTTCCGGCGCGGCAGCGGGCGGCCAGGGCAGGCTGTGCCGGCCCCGGGGCGCGGCTGCAGCGCCCCCTCCGCCCGGCAGCGGCAGCCTGCCGAGCCCGAGCCGGGCGCGCTCCGGGGCGGGCGGGCGATCCGCTCCCAGTGAACGGGCCCAGCCGTGAGGGCGCAAGATGGGGGAGCGGGGTGGGGGGAAGGAGTCGGGAGGGGGAAAAAAGCAGCGGCGGCGATAGGGGGAGAAATAGGCAGTAGAGGGAGAGGAAAGGAGCAGAGTGCCGGGAGGGAAGGGGGGGAGGGGGGGCGGGAGAAGAGCGGAATGGCGGAGGCAGAGAAAGGGGGATGGGGAGAAAGCAGCGGGCAGGAGCGGGGCTGAGGAGATGGTGAGGCAGCAGCGGGCTCGGGGGCTGCTCTCCGCAGCGCTGTGGGGGTGGGGAATGGGCGGGGGGGGCAGGGAAGGCTCTGGCAGTTTCTAGAACGTCCGGCGGCCCCGGCGGGCGCCGCCAGGGGGCGCTGCGCCGCCGCCCGCGCGCTCGGGCGCGGTCCGGGGGGGCGGGGCGGGGCCGCGCGCCCGCGGCTCGGCGGGAGCGCGCCCGCGGCTCCGGGAGCGCGCCCGGCCGGCGGTTGCGGGAGCGCGCTGCCGCCCTCCCTTCTGCCGAGATTGGACGGACTGCTCTCGGGTGAAGTCTGCCGTCCCTAAGGTTTCGCTCCCGCACGGGGGGCAAACGGGCAGCAGGTACTCGGTGAAGAACGAGTATTTATTAACGTAAATACTCCTCCAGAGAAGCGAGTACGGCTGGGCGCTGTTGGTACATAAGTTGGGAGGAGGGGGTAGCGTTTGCTGGTGGAGGTAATACACTGTGTTTGCAAGTAGGGGGAGGCGGGTAAGAGAGATAATACAAATAATAGGTTTTAGGTAGTTCTGTCAAATGGGAAAATAAAGGTCGTATTATTAATCCGTAAATAAAGGGAAAAGAGAGGAAAAATCCTGCCTTGCCCTAGGTGATGCAGTGTAAAGTGAGTGTAAAGCGAGCCTATATTAAAAGTCTTGTCCTTAAAATTTCTGAATCGTTACTGGATGGAAATAAGATCTGGAAAGGGCTTTTTTCATGTGTGTGTCTTTCCCTGGTGCTGAAACCGCGTGGTTAAAAAACTTGATCTCAGAATGCCGTTGTCACTGTCTGTAAGAGGATATGTTAAGTAAGCTGTTGCGGATGGAATTTCAACTCCTCCCTCTCCTTTCACAGATGCCGGAAGCTGTGCAAACTCAGGACCAACCAATGGAGGAGGAGGTGGAGACCTTTGCCTTTCAGGCTGAGATTGCTCAGTTGATGTCTCTGATCATCAACACTTTCTACTCCAATAAGGAAATCTTCCTCCGTGAGCTGATATCCAATTCCTCAGATGTAAGTACCAAAACTATCCTGGTTAATTCTGACAATTAATGAGATTTTTCTAGGAATAGTCAGGGAATGTTAGAGCCTCTGCTGACTGAATGAAATAATGTTCCTTCTTTTCACAGGCTCTGGATAAGATAAGGTATGAAAGCTTGACTGACCCAAGCAAGCTGGATTCTGGAAAAGAGCTGAAAATTAACTTGATTCCAAACAAGCATGATCGCACTCTAACCATTGTGGATACTGGCATTGGGATGACCAAAGCTGACCTGGTCAACAACCTTGGTACCATTGCTAAGTCTGGCACCAAGGCTTTCATGGAAGCCCTGCAGGCAGGGGCTGATATCTCCATGATTGGTCAGTTCGGTGTTGGCTTCTACTCTGCCTACCTGGTTGCTGAGAAGGTGACAGTGATCACCAAGCACAATGATGATGAGCAGTACGCTTGGGAGTCCTCAGCTGGAGGGTCCTTCACTGTCAGACTGGATAATGGTGAGTGCTCAGTGTTTCTGCTTAGTGACACCTTTTAAACACATTTGGCAATGGTGTATAGTCTGCCTTGGAAAAGACACAAAAGAAATTAATAAAAGTAATGTGTCACATCAGGCATAGGTCCAGGTCATATCTTGCAATTTGAGTTGGCATAACTTGATATATATGGAATGCCCAGGTAAACGGTGCATTAAGCTTTCAAAGTTTATACATGGTGAAGTATTTGTAAGATCTCAACAACTTTGTATGCAGAGTCTTTAAAGACTGAACAGAGTAGACATCTTCTGAACCTTGTTAGAAATTTACACGAAGTAAACTTGAGAAAGCATGACCTAGGTTGTTCCTATAAACAGAAGTTTCATTTTGCTAAGGTGAAAAAATGGCTGATAGAGCAGTGTGGTTTTTTAAAGAGTTAATCATTAAATCTGCTCTCTTACAGCAAAGTAAAACTTGTAAACTCCTTCTAGGTGAACCTCTGGGCCGTGGAACAAAAGTCATCCTGCACCTTAAGGAAGATCAAACTGAGTACCTGGAAGAGCGGAGAATCAAGGAAATTGTGAAGAAGCACTCTCAGTTCATTGGCTACCCAATTACACTCTTTGTATGTACCTTGCTTGAAATGCTCAATCAGTATTACCACTTCTTGTAGGAAGGAGCAGTCTGTATTTTTTGTTGAGTTTTAGTTATTTCAGATGTTACCATGGAGGAAGAAGCTCTGGGGGGAAATGTAGTTCTGTTACTTAAAATAGTATTTCACAGGACTACGTAAAGAAAAGGTTTTTGGAGCCAGTAGTGTCCGTTTCCAAACCCTTAATTAATCTAGGTGTATTGTTACAAGTCACTTACTGTAATAAAACTGAACAGTAAGAACTTGGATCATAGCATGTGAAACACCACCACTTGTTGTCAGCTCCTATAATGAGAGTCTTTGGAGTGTAGTGGGGGGAGAGCTTGACACCATGTTCCTGAAGTTTTCTGGCTTTGTGAGGCTGCAGGGGGGTACTTTAGAACTGGTACTTAGAAAATTCAAGGCTTCTGCAATTAAAGTACTGATACTGTTTTGTAGGTGGAGAAGGAGCGTGATAAGGAGGTGAGTGATGATGAGGCTGAGGAAAAGGAAGAGGAAAAAGAAGAGAAGGAGGAAAAGTCAGAAGATAAACCAGAGATTGAAGATGTTGGTTCTGATGAAGAAGAGGAAAAGAAGGATGGAGACAAGAAGAAGAAGAAGAAGATTAAGGAGAAGTACATTGATCGGGAGGAGCTGAACAAGACCAAGCCTATTTGGACCAGGAACCCAGATGACATAACCAATGAGGAATATGGAGAATTCTACAAGAGTCTGACTAATGACTGGGAAGACCACCTGGCTGTCAAAGTAAGTTTGTCTCTCAAGACAGTTGTTGTATTTGTATATACATAGAGTGTAACATAGCACTGAAAATGGAAGGTTGCTTAACATGCTGCTGAATTGTGAACCATTGTGCATTGGTGTTCAAATCTGGATGGAACCTGCACTCATGAGGTGCCTTCCCAGTTAATAGTTTAGTTACTATGTCTAATTAAACTAGAAAGTAGGTTATATATAAATAAAAAACCTCATCAGGTTTGCAATTTGAAAAGGTTTTGTGCCTTTTTGATGGTGGGAAGTGCTATAAAAACACATTTGCTTTCTAAATCTCAGTATGCTGTGTAAGGAGCTGAATGTGTTCTGAATTGGTTTGCAGCCCTCAAAACTAATTCAGTGTGTCTGAGGAAAGTGCTTGTTCCTCACCAGTGTCACAACTGTTCTGTAATCTCATCTCTGGTGGGTTGCAGTTGTATTCTGCATTTGAAGAGTTACTAAGTGATTACCACAGTGGAGCCATGCAAACAGGCTAAAATGATCGTTTTGTTTTCTCACAGCACTTCTCTGTGGAAGGGCAGCTGGAATTCAGGGCTCTCCTGTTTGTCCCACGGCGTGCACCCTTTGATCTGTTTGAAAACAGGAAGAAGAAGAACAACATCAAACTGTATGTGCGCAGAGTTTTCATCATGGACAACTGTGAGGAACTGATCCCTGAATATCTGAGTGAGTATAATGCTGGGGAAAGTGTTCCTTGAAAAGTTAGAAGAACTGCTTAGCTATTCTGTAGTTAAGTTTTCCTTTTGTGTATAAAGAAGTTTTGAAGGGGGAAGATTTCAGTTCTAAACAGCTGTTGAGCAGTTAAAAGTATTGCTTAGTTTGTTTACTGGAGTTGTATAGAAACAAATGTAGTTTCTTATGGGCAGAGGCACATCTAAGTAGAGTGAGGGGTGTAATGTTTGTTTGAGACTAGCAAAGGTAATTCTGTTTTGCAGATTTCATGAGAGGTGTGGTAGACTCTGAGGATTTACCTCTGAATATTTCTCGTGAGATGCTGCAGCAAAGCAAAATCCTGAAAGTGATCCGCAAGAACTTGGTGAAGAAGTGCTTGGAACTTTTCACTGAGCTGGCTGAAGACAAGGAAAACTACAAGAAGTTCTATGAGCAGTTCTCAAAGAACATCAAGGTTTGTGGTCTTTCTGCTGAACAGTGCAGATACTTGCAGTTTCAGACTGTTGTGCCTGAGCTACTAAAACTACCACAGTTCAGTACTTAGGTGAAGGAATCACTTCAAGGATTTTTCTTCTGCTTTTTGTAGCTTGGCATCCATGAGGACTCGCAGAACCGCAAGAAGCTCTCAGAACTGCTGAGGTACTACACATCTGCATCTGGTGATGAAATGGTTTCCCTGAAGGATTACTGCACTCGGATGAAGGAAAACCAGAAGCATGTCTACTACATTACTGGTGAGTTGGGACCTAAAATGCTCAGAAAGGCCAACACTGCGTGTAGGTTTACCATCTGAGGGATTTATAAATGCTGTTAACAGGGTTCCCAGTTCCCTTGTTTGGCAGGAATGGGAAGTATTCTTCATCTGGGATGCCAGGAAATAAAAATTTGCTTCCAAATCAGTGAAGAATATTAAATGCTGGAGTGTCAGCTTAAACAGCTTTGAGTGTCTTTTGGGTTGTTGGAGCCCTTTTTTTTTTTTTCCTGTGGTTGGGACATGAAGCACCACAGCTGGTGCTTAGGCTCTGTAGAAGCTGAACAAGCTGGTGTTAGTGCTGAGGCTCACCTGTGGTGGTGTTTGTTGCAGGTGAAACCAAGGATCAGGTGGCCAACTCTGCTTTTGTGGAGCGTCTTCGCAAACATGGGCTGGAAGTGATCTACATGATTGAGCCTATTGATGAATACTGTGTGCAGCAGCTGAAGGAATTTGAAGGCAAGACCCTGGTTTCTGTAACAAAAGAGGGTTTGGAGCTTCCAGAAGATGAGGAAGAGAAAAAGAAACAGGAGGAGAAGAAAGCAAAGTTCGAAAATCTTTGCAAGATAATGAAAGATATCCTTGAAAAGAAAGTAGAAAAGGTAAAAGTAGTACTAGGTTTACTTGTGTGTAAAAGTCAATCTAAAAATCAATGTGGGGTAAATCAGTTGTACTTGTTGAAATGCTTTAATTGCAAACCTGTGCTTTGTATTCTCTCTGCAGGTTGTTGTGTCCAATCGTTTAGTTACTTCTCCATGCTGCATTGTAACAAGTACCTATGGCTGGACTGCCAACATGGAGAGGATCATGAAAGCGCAGGCATTAAGGGACAACTCCACAATGGGATACATGGCAGCAAAGAAACACCTGGAGATTAATCCTGATCATTCCATCATTGAAACACTGAGGCAGAAAGCAGAGGCCGATAAGAATGACAAGTCTGTGAAGGATCTTGTCATCTTGCTGTACGAGACAGCACTCCTGTCCTCTGGCTTCAGCTTAGAAGACCCTCAGACACATGCCAACCGCATTTATAGAATGATCAAACTTGGGCTGGGTAAGTTGCCAGATCTGTCCTGACTCCTGTGAACTCAGGGTTGTACCAGTCTTGGTCCTGCTTGGTAGTGTGGAAAATGAACCCTCAGGTGGCTGAAGTACTGTGGAGATGAAAAGTTTGAGGTGTGCTGTCAGCATTAATGGGTGTTTGTTTCCTGCACAGGCATTGATGAAGATGACACTGCTGCAGAAGAAGCCAGCCCAGCAGTCACTGAGGAGATGCCACCTCTTGAAGGAGATGATGACACATCACGCATGGAGGAGGTGGATTAGATCAGTTTACAGGAACTCATGAATGTTTCCTTGGCTAATATGAATAAGTTATATTTTGTATATTATGAATGTTACCTGCCAAAAAAAAAATCTTTGACACTTTGTCTGCATTCCCTCTTTATATTTATTTTCGAAGATGTTATACCTTTATTTTTGTTACATTGCTTTTTCAGCTGATGTGAGATAAAAACGCCATTGAGGGAATATTTTCTTTAACACTGTACAACCCTAAACAGGCAAGTAAGGAGTAGTTATTTTTGTCTGTATTAGCTGGTTGCAGGTGGCAGGGTTTTTGACTTATTCTTAATTGCCAGAAATGTGGAAAGACGTTAATGGGAAGACATCGGGGTGTTCAAGTTTGTTTAGTGTTACACAGCTCTTCAACTCCTAAGTGTCTAACATACAGTACCTAGTAACTAGGTATCTAGGAGAGCTGAATTTCTTGGGGAAGCTTTAATCCTTCTGCTCCTAACAAGGTCTTGATGTTTAAAGTTGTTTTTTATACTGTTCAAGGATTCTGGATTGCACTCTACCATAGAATAGAATCCACTGTAAATCTCTATTGTGACTTATGCAACTCTGCATGTACAGTTCAAACCTAGAACTGTAAGAATAAAAGTGTTAAGAATTGAGATGGTGTCACTGACTTTTCTGTTCACACTGAAACAAAACTGCTTTGCCCCTGCCCCACATGCTCTGGATCCTGAGCTCCAGCTGCTGCCCTCAATGTATGAATAGGGGTGTGCTTGGTGATCCCACTACAAAACCAGTGCCACACCAGAGCAGAAGAAAGGGTCTCTGGAAAAGTGATTTGCTCTGAGTTGGGGTATAATTCATGTGGATGGTTCAGCAATTGTTCTGAAGTCTGGGTGAGTGGAGCTGCAGCCCTGTTCATGGTGCTGCTCGAGGTGATCAAGAGCTTTTACCTGAGAAGTTGCCAGTAGTACATCACACAGCCTGCCAGGGAACGAGGTGGTTGTGCTGCTTTCTGTATTCCTTGGCATTTGTCTTGGAGTAGAAAAAAGAATTCATAATAAGCAGCTCCATCCAGCAACTTGACCTTGGTGCTTGTTGGGGGCCTTTCTGTTGACTTCAGGCAGATTGTATTTGGTACAATGTCTTAAATCCAGCGAACTGATTCGAGAGGAGGAGGGGTTCAAGAGAAATTCTGATCTGCTTACCCTGCTGCTTTCCTGTGTCCATTTCTGCTCCAGGATACTGGGGTGCCCCAGTGTAAAGCAATTGGCATATATATGACAATGGTGTGTTGGGTGTTCTTATTGCAGTAAGGTGAAAAGTTGGAGTTTCTGGTCCTAACTCTATTTCACAGGTACCTAAACTCAGTTTCATGCAAACTAATTAAAAGTAACTTGCACAAGTTGTGCTTTGTAAGATGTTTATGCTAAAGTAGCACTTGGGGTGGGGAGAGGCCAGCCCCTGTTTTGTGGATACACTGCAAGCTGAGGAATTCAAGCTGGTTTTCCTATATGTCAGCTCGCTAGACTGAGGTGATCAAATTGGCTCCAAATATGAATTCTTCCTCAGATGGATAAAAAAATCAACTGCTTCAATGCTGCTTATACTATTGCTGAAAGCTGAATGTCACAAGTGGGGTATTTGTGTTCCACACCTCACATTCTGTATTGTGATAAGAAATGTTCAAAATCATTTCACGTTACGGTTACCTCATAAAAGCCTGCAAAAGACTGATGTCTGAATGTCAGTGAAAGCAGCACTGTCAAAGCAAGGACATTTCCTTGGCCAGTGAGGCAGGAGCTGTGGTTCCCTGTGTGTGCTTTGATCTCAAGTGTCCTGTGCCTCGGCAGGAGCTGTTTGCTCAGCCTGGGGTGTCAAAAAATCAGATTCAATAGTATTGCATCAAAACTAAGGTATGTGTGGCTTGTGACTAAAATCAATTCTACCAGATCTTCCATAATGTGTAAAAAATGGTGAAAATATCTTTTAGTTCATAACACTGGGTTTTAAAATTTACGGTGATAATGCTGAAGAACTTTCCACTTGGTCAGTGATGGCACAAGTCAACCTCTATTGAAAACGAATATATCTCTAAGAGAATAATTGAGGCAAAACTTGCGTGTTACCTCCAGTATTTCTTGCCCTGAGGACGTGCTGGGTGTTTTTGAGTCATTCCCTGCATTACACTGAGCAGCCAGACCACAAGAAAGCGTGGACTCAAGGAAAATCAGAGCTTGCTGGGGCTGACACAAGTTCTGTGCAGGGCCCAGAGTGACAAGGAGAAGCAGAGCACTGAGCAGTGTAAATGATGGGAAGAACCCTGGAGTGAGCCTTGCTGCACCTCTGGGACCCTCGGGCCACCTCCTGGCTGTGTGCCCTGGGAGGGGGACACTGGAGATCTCCCCTGGGACACTGCTGACTGTAGCTGCTGCTCTGGGAGCCTCAGGCTGTGCTGTCCCTTGCAGCCACCATTTCTTCTGCAGCCCCTCAGACCGAGCAGTGCCTGGAGCCCGGGGCCTTGCTGCTAACAGCTGCTGCCTGTAAAGAATCCCTAGCTAATTTTGGGCAGCCTTTTGTGGGAGTAAGGACTCCCAGTCCTGTATTTGGGCGAGGCATGGTTTGTGCTCATTGAGCTCAGCTGGTGCTGCAGGCACTAACACAAGCCTCCTGAGCTCCACTTCAGCCGTGGGAGGTGCTGTGCGGTGGTGAGTGAGATTCTTGGTTGCTATGTTTTGCAAATGGTTGGAGGTTCTGAAGAGGAATAATTATCAGATGGTTTCAGTCTGGGTGGGGAAGGTAAGGAGATGAAAAGGTGGATGTCAGGGAAGAAAAGAAGTGTAAGTGACAGGTCTAGCTCAGCTGGAGGCAGAAATGGGGTGAAGCTTGTGAGCTGCTCCTGGTACAGCTACTGTCACTGTCACCCCCACTGGGACTTGTTCCTGGTGCCTTTTCAGAGCAACAACCCACCGGTGGCTTTAGAGTGAGATGTTTCTTTTGTTGAGGTTTTTATACAGCAGTACCTTCTGCACTGTGCAAAAAGATGCAAGAAAGCCAGCAAGGAAAGAGATAATGGGAAGAAAAGGAATTTGATTTGGAAAAAAAGGAAAGATAGTTCCTCATTTCCTATAAAAAGAAAGGGAATGGAAATGTGGCTTTTGAAAGGTCAAATCAGATCTGCTTCTCCATGAAAAACAGACCTGAACATCGTTCTCTGGTAACTGTAAAAAAATACTGTTCCTGGTATTTAAAAATAATAAAATTGCTGTGCTGGACTGGAAGTGATTAAGAAGATGCTCAGAAAGCTTTGTGTGTCCAGCTACATCTGTCCCCCTGCTGGAGGGGAGATCATCTGCTCCAGCAGATCACAGGAGGAAACATCTTTGGTCACCCTGGCTGCCTCCGGAGGGAACAGGGGTGAAGAGAGGGTTCCCCTTGCCTGTTGGCTCTTCTGTCAGCCTGAGGGTTGTGTGAAGGAAATGGGGCTCCAGGAAATAAATTGGTGAGAGCAGAGGGGAAGTCTCACATCCCTGGCCACCAGGCCTTGCACGTATGTGTGTGCATGCGTGTGCTTTTAAATATATATATATGTGTGTGTATGTTATATGCACATGGAAAATATAGACTAAAGGACTTTCTAGACTAAAGGAGTGCAGGCCCCACAGAGTCAGCACAGCCTGGAGCCTTGCAGTGGCACAAAGGCCTTTCTTTCACAGGAGGGTTTCACTCTCGAGTTTTCTTGCTTAATTCCCTCTTTTTGGCAGGAGCAGCTCTCCAGGTGGAGGAGGTTGAGCAGGGTGGAGGTGCCCATAAAGCTGGAGAGGCAAGAGTGCTGGGGCAGAGATGGCATCAGCTGGGAAGAGGCAGCGGCGGAGGAAGAGGAGGGAGGCTGGGCAGGCCATGGAGGGTATGGAAGGGAGAGAGCCCCTGTAATAAGTCCTGAACAGGGGGATGGGGAATTTTGGGAGTGGGGAACTGGAACAGGGGGCTGGCTTATGGCACAGCTTTGCATTTATCTCTCTCTAGTCTGGTTGGGTATCTTCAGCATTAATGCGTGTTTAAAGGTTGAGAAAACTTGCAGTGCCTAAAAGAAAAGGGAAAAAAACCACCTCAATGGTCTTGTATAGCTTCATTAAAAAGGTTATATTTTCCTTATTCTGCATGAAGGATCAATGAATGAAATCTTGTTAAGGTAGAAGACAGTGGCTGCTTTTGATTTGTTTTTAAACAGAAGCTGCCTTTGATTGACTATGTGAAGGACTGATCAACTCTTCTAGCATAACGGGAGTAGTCATGTCTGGGCATTGTATCTCAGAGGTTTCTCAAATGTGCTCTCCTACCCTCTACCTGTTTCAGTAGATGCTCAGGAAAAGGAGGATTCTGTTAAAAGCCCAGACTGCGTGGAAAGACTGGCACGAAAATACATGGTAAGTTTTTAAATTGCTGCTTCTCTACCTGCCTACTGAAATACAATCCTGAAAGTGTTGGTTGGTTTGCCCTTGGCCTGATGGTGCAGCTACCTGGGCTGGAAAAGACTGCTGCATGAAGAACAGGTGTGGATGAATTTAAATGGGAGGCAAGGAGGCAACTCCTCCACTTCTGTGCTACCCTCTGGGGACTAGGGGAGCTGTTTATTTTTAAGGTCTCTTTCTAAGCAAGAGCTTTAGAAAAAATGAGGGTGTTTTGAGTCACTCATCTGCAGTTACATTTCAGAGCTGTAGGGTTACCAAATGCAAAGAAACAATGAGAACCACAGTGCAAACTAAAAAATGTTTCGTAAAGTTACTCACAAGCCTGGAGTAACCATTCTTAGCAAGCACAAGGCATGTGCTGGACTGCTTCCCTTCGTGGTTTTAGGGGTGAGGAGTGATGAGAGAGGCTTCTATTCTCCCCTTATGTCTCACTTGCACAACCCAACCAGCACCACAGCTGTGGGATATTTGGGAAAACAAGCTGGCTTCAGATGGGGAAGCTTTGGTGAAACTCAGCACCTGCAGCTGGTACTAGAAATTAAGCTTCAGCCTGAAGCAGCAGTAACTTCTACTTTGAGTGGAATTTCTTTCCTTTCCTCCTCTGCAGCAGAAGTGCACAGTGGAGTCAAGCACAGAGTCTGAGTCTGAATCCAGGGCAGAGGTAAGGACTGACTCTGAAGTGTTCTGATGGTGATGAGATTCCCTGATATGTATCCAACTCTTCCTTCAGCCTCAGTAGGAAGCATCCAAGGCATGCTGTGGGGTTGTTGATTTTGTGACTGCAGAAAACCCAAAGCAACCTCAAGCCTAATACTCCCCTTTCCATCTGGCTCTTTATTACAACTATTACAAACTTTTCTGAAGTTGATTCTAGGAGGATGAGGCAGGAAAGAGACAGTGTTTTAGGCAGACAAATGCTAAGAAAATGCTGACCTGAGCTGTTCCTGGTGATTGACTTTCAGCAGCTCTGGTCCAGTGGGATTTCTACAGCTCTGGGTGGAGAACCTCCACCTTCTGACTGTCCCTTTTGGAGGAGATTAAGAGCAGCTGTGTTGCTGTGGCAATTAGTTATGGATACTGGTGACTTCTTGAACATTGTTCTGTCAAACCAGTGCATTTAGTACTGATGTAATAAAGACCTGATGCTGGAGTGGAGAACAAAATACTTAATTTGTGGGTATAACTTGTTGGAATTGATGTTCACTGTTGGTCTATGTGAATCACCATGTTTTGTGACTTGGAGAAGCTGCCTGCTGTGAGTCTGCCACCACTTCACCTTCCAGAAAGATCAGGGCAAGGCTGGAAGGGGAGCTTGCACAGATCCCAGCCTGAAGAAAGAGCTGGCTGCTCTCACAAAGGGTGCTGAGGCAGGTGCCAGGATTGGGGATTTCTGCGCTCTTTGGAGAAGCAGAAGGGCTTTGTGGGGGTCTCTGTCCTTGAGGCAACATAAGAATACATGGTCACAAATGGGTTTGCACTTCAGCTCCTCTGATAAAGCCTCTGGTTTTCTGTTGAGCCCAGATTCCTGAGCCCTGCTTTGTCTCAGCTGTGCTCAGTTCTCCTCCTTCCCACTGGAAGCAGCAAAGCACTGACTGCCAAAGTGTTCTCTGAGCACCTGTGGTGGATCCTTTTCAAGAACTTTCCCACTTTCCTTGCTGTTAACTTCTTTCCCTTTGGGAGACTTGGTACCTGTGGTTTGCTTTCTAAAGGGAGTCTCCCTACGTGACTTTATTTTATTACTAGACCCAGACTCTAAGCACTACTTCAGGATTTCAAATCATCCCCATGTGAAAGAACAAAAAGGGACCTGAGTGGGATGGAAGGTCCCTAAATTGTATCCTGACTACTGTTATTTAAGTGCTGGTTTGGTTTATTTTTCTGGTGGTATGTAATTACTCATTGTTCTCTTTAGTGCAATGCTTTAAGTGCAATAAGACTTATCCTAGCTCTCTCTTAGGTTAACTTTACTAAATCTTTAAAAATTAGACTGAGATACATTTTTTATTGTCTTTTAGCCAAGTGATAATCTGGTTTCCTCTTCACTAGGATTTCCACCTGCTCTGTTTTTAATTTGGTAACTTATGGGAAACTGCCTTATAAGCCTATGTTAACTTCTCTTAAATAGGTTGTGCCTAGCCCACTTGCTGGAGGACCCAAAAAAGCAAAGGAATCCAGAGGACTACAAGTAGGTTTTGGGTATTACACAGTTTTTGGTGTAGCATCCAAAAACTAAAATAGAGGTAGGAGTGTGTGGATAGAAAAGCTACCACAGTAAGTCTGTGACTTAGGTTGAAAGGGATTTTAAAGTCCATTGTATGTTGCATCTTGTTTGGTTGTTTTTTTTTTTTCCCAGGGATAAATAACTATCCACCATGTTTAGAGATGTTTATTCTAGTTTTTAGATCCTTATGATGGTGATTCAGAAGACGCATCTGTTCAAACTTACTGTGGTATAAAAGCTGCACCATGGAGGAACAGTGCCTCAAAAGCAGCACCTCTGGAGGATGCTGATACTTCAGAAGATGAAGAATCCTTCCCTTATTCTCCAAATGTCAGAGAAATTCAGGCAGTAGGTGACTGTGGAGCAGCCCTGGAGCCTCCCAGCCTTGAGGAGCTGTCCCAGTCACCGGAGCCGCCTCTGGCCACAGAAGCATTTCCCCCCACGGGGCTGACACCTGACCACGCCTCACCGAGGGCTGGCAACCCTTCAGTCCCCGCGGATCTCCCTGCAATCCCGCCTGTCGCTGCTCCACAGCCCCCGCTCCCAGCTCATCCTGATGGCACAACGGCCGAGCAGCCCGTAATTAAAAGAAAACAAGGGATTCCTGCTCCAGAGAGTGCTAGTGAAAAACTAAAGATAAAGAAATTCCGTGCAACTTAATCTAAGGAATGAATAAATCACTGGACAAACTGTTCTGAAGGATCACTCTGGTAGAGATTTCCTTTGCAGAGTGTACCTGAACTAAACAGTCTGCCTCAAGCCAGTTACAAATGCAGTGCACTGTACAGTAAGCTCTGAGATCCACCTGGAAAACACAAGCTGTGTGGCAATTCCACTGAACACTAGCAAAGGAATATCCACAGCATGACAGACAAGCTTGGTGCCAGGTCCTCTGGAAGCACCAGCCCCAGCTCCTGTGTGAAGTAGCTGGAGGCAGCTGCTCAGTTACACTGAAACTTCACCAACACTGACAAGGGTTTGTCAGGAGGGAAAGAAGAATGACCCCTTGGCTGCAGTTAGCTCCCAACAGCTATGGCTTGTCTGGCACCTGCTTGTCATGTTTGGTTCCTGCTCGTCCCTCTGAATGGTGAACACACAGGTTTGATTACCAACAGCTGAACTGCATCACACTGAACCGACTGCAATTACTGGCAATCCATCATTTATTTTCTCCTTCAAAGGGGGAGAAATTGTCTAGTTGCTGTTAACACAGCTGCTCCTTCCTCGTTTGAACAATGTTTTGGCAATTTCTGTGTAGCTGCTAGAATAGTGTTTACAGTGGGATAACACATTAGCTCACAGCTGCTTAGTGAAAGCAATCATTCAGGAGCTGCAGGAATGGTGCCCACAGATGGGAGGCCAGTTAGAAAGCAAAAACTGTGTATCTAATCTTCCTTTCCTGAATGGTAATTTCTTTAATCAGGTCTAGAATCTGGGTATTCCATTTGTGTAGCAGGGGAACTACTAACTATGAAAGGATAACGATGGCTTGAAAGATGTTAGTACCAGCAACTTGTGCAAGCATTTGTTTTGTACAACTGGCAGAGATTTTTAGTTTCCAGTTTCTTTCATAGGATGGAAAGCCACTCAAAATATTATTTAGCTGTTAGCATTGTATCCTTCCACCTGTGTATTTATTTTATTAAAACAGCTTTTCTTTCATCCTTTCATTTTCTTTCATTCCCTCAGCTGGAAATGGTTTTTAATCGGCCTGGAGCACGTGGTTAAACAGTAAGTTTCAGAGGCCTTTGCTCCAAGACACAAGCTACTGTGGTTGCCCCTTGACTTGTCCCCAGGCAAAGATTGCTGCAGTGAAAACTGTGAGGTTAATTGAAAAAACCCCAAACAAACCAACAACCAATTACTTGCAGCTATAGATTTGCGTGTACTGCAACTAGGCTACAGCGTTCTCTGGAATGAAGATGTGTGAAAAGCTTAAGAATACAACATTGTGAGGCAGCCAGGACCCTCATTTTAAGTCCTAGCTATTAGACGCTCTAGCTCTCAGCCCCATCAGCTGAGGCTAAATAAAACTGAACCCCTTGACTTTCAAACTGCAGCCAAAAACCCTAAACTCACCTGAAGAAGATTTCACTTGAAGCAGCTGTTTCACACAGCATGGAAAATACATGACAGGAGTGACAGGAGAGGAAAGAGTAAGTGCAAAGGTAAGCCACAAGGGACACTATCTACTCATTGGAATGTATTTATTCAGTATGAGAACCCAGCTGTGGGTGGATTAACCTGTGACCTGAAATTACACCTTTTGTTAATTCAGGCCTAATGCAGAAGTTAACATAGAAGAGCTGAAGAGTTTGGGAAGCTCAAGCTCTAGGATAGTTGAGATTCTTGATCTCCCCATCAGCATTTGCTGATAGGTGGAACTGGTTTAGGCAGCGTTTTAATAGTGGCTGTAAGTGGTACCACAACCCAGGTTGTGAGCTGGGCACAAACAGCAGCTGCTGAAAGGAAGGTGCATGCTCACTGGATCAACAGTGCTTTTTTCTGTACTATATAATTGAAACTCTGCTGGAGGCAGTGATACCAGTTCCAGACACTCTGGTGCAGGAAAGCAAAGTCTCTCATAGAGGCTGAAACAAAGCAAAGGCATTATAGTTACAACTTATATTGGATCATGATGCATGTAACTCTTATCTCTGTTCCTCACAAATGGGCAAGAACTACACAAAGATTATTAAATTGCACATGATTCACTGATCTGGGATTCACACTTTGTAAGGAAACAAAACCAGGACAGTTAAATCTCAGGGATTAACTCTGAAAAATAGTTAATTTTGCAGGAGAGGGCAGACATCAGAATTCTCTTTTAGCAAACAGCAAGCATTGACCAAAACAAGTATGTGAGGCAGGCTGAGATAGCAATTTTTCCTCCCAGCACAAGCTTGTACAACGGAACCCCTTATCACAGAAAAATACTAGAGCTGATGAAAGTCCCTGCTTTCATATGAGCATCAGTGAGAGAAGGGGCTCCCAAGATTTCCATTTGGAGATTAGAAAGCTGTGTACCTGCATTCTTCATACAAATCTTTGAATACTTGACTTCAGCCACTGTCAGAGAGGACAGCTGTTCTGAGAGGATGGTCAGAAAGGTAGAAATGCTTAGCCAACGAATTCAGGATCAGAAAAAGCAAGCAAATGCCCAAACCATTACAGCAACCCAAGAAATTAGCAGGAAGTCTTAGCTCCCCTAATTTAGTAATGGCTGGTCACATGGGAGAGTCTCAAATAATACTGTAACTCCTTGTGTAAGCATTTAATAGCCTCCTCTTGGGTTACTGAGACATAAATCTGGAAACGTATTTCACCATAAAAGCAGTTTGAGAAAGAGGAAGCTCTGTGGTCAATAGGACAAGAAGGTTTAGTTCAGGATGCTCCAGTTTCTCAATGCATTGCAGTAGGTTACTTCAAGTAAGACTCAGTCCATTGCAACTAATTAATACAAGGGCCTGAATTGTCACAGCAGATACCAGGTTTTGTGTCTTACTGCACTACAGACTTACAATCCAAGGTTCCTGTTACTGGAGGTTAGCTTGAAGAGCAATTCATAGCTATTCTCTGGAAAGATCATGGGTATAGGTTTTCCAGAACAAAATCATCACTAAAAATTAGATTAACAGAAATAGATGGTCAAAATTTTTCTATATATTTTATTTAATGTAACATAATCCATCAAATATCACATCTACCAATAACCCTCTAAAAATCTCATTCAACCTTCCTTCAAATAAATCTCTCTGGCCTATCAGCTTCCCACTGCACCGTCACCTTTCCAGCCAACCTCACACAAATCCATCTGCTAACCTACCCTGATTACAAAAGTACAGGTGAGCACTACATAGAGGACTGACACTTACTATAGCATTAACCAGTGAAAACAATTTTGTTCACTCAGTGCAGAGAACTGCAACACCACGTTCATAGAAGCTGCGGGGATCTTCCTTGGTGGCTATTTCAAAGTCAACGGTGAAAATCAGATCAGCACGAGTGAAGTTCAGATAAACTGGTAAAGTAACCTGGGGAAAAACATGAATGTAGGAGAGTTCTGTAAGACAGCTGAAGAATGTCACAGGTTTCTGTAACACTACATGGTACCAATGAGATGGGAATTCAGTCTCAGATAACTCAATACTCAAAATAAGAGGAAAAACCCCAAGACTTAATAAATTTACAGATGCTGCTATAAATAAAAATTTGAGTTTTGACTTGAACAACATTTTTGGATGTCTCTCCTTTATATCTATCTACAAAGGAAAGACACATTCAGCACTAGTTCTGTTTGCTGCTAGCCCTGAAATCAGATGCCAGCTGACACCAAGAGTAATTAGAGAACACCAATTTCATTTGTTGTGCCCAGTACAAGTATCCATAAAGCCTTAGGAAAAAAATTGCTAGGGATACCTAGATATTTTCGCCAATACTTACAACATTTGCTTTTTTGTCAGCATTTGTCTGTTTGATCCAGCGAAGCTGTGTAATGGGCAGGACAGTTGAAATAGCATTCGAAAGCGACAGCTTGTTGTTACTGCACGTAGCTCCCTGAAGCTTCAGACCTGCAAATTGCAATGCAGTTTAGAGTTCTAAGAGCTTTCATACATCCAAAGGCTGTCTCCCTCTGTATCATTTAAGGGCTAAGTCCACTAAATGAGAAGTATTTCATACTGCAAAATCTTCAAGAGGTTGTAGGTGATACACTATGCAATACCACTTCAATATATACTGACCCTGGTCTTGAGATTTATTAGCATTGGAAGTATTTCCCTAATCACTAATGTCAAACTCATCTGAAAATACTTTCAGAAAGTGTGTATTAAATTTTTCAACAACAGCATCTTTTTCATTTAACACAGCCCATTTAATACCAGAAGCTTCTGAAGACATTTCAGAGGAAGATCCCTTCCTTCAGCTAAGTTTACCTGTGACTCCAAAGCTGCAGGCATCCAGGACTGCGTTCTGGGTAGTTGTAACATTGACCTCAAGACAGAGTTCTTCAAGGGACCAACTGTTTGCTTGGGCAACATATTGTCTTGTAGCAGTAATATATGCCTCTGGTACAAACAGGCCACCCAGGCACACGTGAATGTTCTGTTTAAGGGAGGAAAATACAGGGAAAAAAGTATTTCAGCTGCAGTATTAATTAATGACTATTATAAATACTTTGGCAATCTATTTAAATAAAATGTTCCTGCTACTACTGGAACACAGTGTAACTGCTAAGATGCTTTTTGCTCTAAGGCTTTGTCTCCTACTCTTCCACAATACTAATGGCTCCCTCTGATCTCTGTGCACAGTTACCCTGCTAAGCCTCATCATGCTGCGATCAGGAGACGCTCAGCAGTATTTACAGACATTTCAGAGAACACTGACTCAAGTTCATTGACTGAGGAGCTATATAGAAGTCCTGAAGACCCCAGAAAACAGTTACACAGCTCCACCAATAACCCCAAGAAGTCAGCAAAAGGTACCTTCAATTCTTTTGCTCCACCAGATGCAGCTGCCTGGGAAATATTCTGGAGCTGTTTAATTCGCTCACTGAAGTCAGAGACCCACTGGATAACAGTCATACCAGCTGGCACTGTGTAATGAGACCAGCTACGAGGCAAAATACCTACAAAGATATGATTAGAATTAAGTTTTGTTCGTATACAGGTTGAAATGACACACTATATTGAAACTTTGAAGACTTGGACTGGAATATCAACCTCTATTTTAAAAGATCCCTCAGTAAGTGAAAGCACCTTTAAAGATTACAGAGCAAATGGCTTCCAGGTCTACTTTGTATTTAAAATGCCACCCACTTACAGATACCCTTCAAGAGCAGCTGCAGTTACACACAGCTTTTTACTGCAAGATTTGAGTTCTTTAGAAAAAACTGAAGAGGTCAAGCATCTGAGTTTGAGAAAATGCTTTTGTTCAAATCACCATGTATTACAACATGCAGCATCTCTGTGAAAATTCCACATGTATGTACAATCTTTAAATAGAAATTCAGAGAACCTGAACATTTTCTAGATTTTATGGAGCCAATACTGCTCATTTGGTGGTATAAGTAACTTTGTCCTGTCCCAAATCAGAAATTGAGAGGCTTTAGTAAGATTTCAGCCTAGAAATTAAGCTGCTAATATAAATTGTACAAAAAAGCCTAATATATTACTATTAAAGCCAAACTATTATATTATTATTATAGCCTAATTATTAGGCTATTATCAACCTCAACTTGAAATCTCATCTCAAGCCAATGGGAATTTTATGCTCAAATTTAAGTATTATTTGTGTAAAATGACAAAGTCTATAGACATTTTTCTACCATTTTTGTTTTTTATTTTAAGCTGCTGACCACAGAAGTCTCTTACAGAGTGCAAGAAGCAAAGGGAGCCCTGGGAAATGCTAGCTTGAATTGCCATACCTTTCACCAGCTCATTTATCAGTGTCCGCAAATAGTTGGTTTGTTTCTTTTTCCCTTCACACACTTGAACCACATCTGCCAGGTCCTGACGAACATCCTGGAGCAGCTTAGCTCCCATTTTCACCTCTCTCTCAAAGAACCGGAACAAAGGATCCTGATGGTCAAAACATTCAAAGTAAGCTGTAGTGCAAAGTTCTTGCTGTAAAGCTGCTACCAAAAACAACCCCCAAATTCTGGGTGGATGGAGCAGTAACACTGTGACTACAAGCACTGAACAGGAAGATGCAGCCTGTGCTGCAGAAAGTGATTGCAGAAACTGTTTTACAACCAACAATCTCCTCTCCCTCGGAGAAGCAAGAAAATAGAAGTCACAGTTGAACAATTAATGGAGACTGCCTGGCTAGACTGTTTGCCATTGCACTTCTTCAAATACTACCCAAAAGACATAATCAGGTTTCAGAAGCATTTCAAGAAACCTAGCAGGTCATGACATGGCTATGGCACTCAAAATCAGCATCAATACAGGTTCCATTGACCCTTCAGCAGTGCAGCTGGTACTTCCAAATCACAATGCACCTGAACTTGTGCTTTTCCTATGCCCACATTAAATAAAACATAGCTCTTACTTTAATGTTTTCCACAGTCCGCTTCAGATGGTTTAGAGTCTGTGGGATAAGGTGAAGCCAGTTAGAGGCTGTGGTATGCAGTGTTCTCATCCAGGCTGGGCGTCCATCTGATGTAGAATCAGTTCTTGTCTTTTTCTCAGTTTCTGCATAAGCCAGATCATCCTCATCCTCCAGCATTTGCATTTTCAGCATTTTACTGATCATATCTATGCCTAAAACAGAAGATCTGCTGTTAGAGAAGCAGTGGCATCAAGGTTAAAACATCCCACCAGGAATTTTCATTATTCCTAGTCTAGACCTAAGATTCAGACTGCCCAGCTGTAGGTGACTCCAGAAGCTTACAAAAAAAACTTTCCAGAATCAAGACAGGAGCTTGACATCTGGATGACTAAATGTAACTGGCTTTTTATGATTCATAGGCTCCTGGTCAGTTTTTGGATTACTCAAAAACCAATTATGTTGAGGGAGAAGGAGAAAGCTATCAACTCTTTAGCAAAACTTGTATTTCTCTTCTGCTTTTTAGTTAAAATGTTTGCCTGGTACTCTATGGAAGACATTGCTAAGCTCTGGATTTACCTTGTGTGGTGAGAAGAACTTTCTCTGCATTATTTGGCAGTCCCAGCCATGATGGTGTTTGTGTATCTGGGAGCATCTCAACCCACTGGACAAACTCTTCACGCCTGCAAGGCAGAGTTTTAATATTCATTAAAGGGTTTCCTCTGCTAGAATGCCAAGGTAATGCTTTGCCTAAGACAGATGTTTACACAGCACAGAAATACAAGTTATGTGCTTGGTTTTTTTTTGTGCGCAGTTTTGTAATATAAAAAAAAGTTGTACATAAGAGATCAGGATAAGGAAAAAATGATACCTGATTCCATCTGGCATCTGAATATCTTTGTGTCCATCAACCTTGCAAGCCAGCTTGAATTCACTGTCAAAACTTAAGGTAGTGAACAGACGTTCCAAGAAAGTGTTCAACAAACGCTGATCAAATTCATTATCGATACGACCTCCATAGATAGACTGTGCCATCAGTGTCTTCAGTGCAGACCAGGGGATCTTATCAGGGGAAATGTTTTGGCGACCCTATAATTAGCAGGAAACAATCGTTAAATTGTCAACAGATTTTTTGTGCCTACTCATTTAACTTTAACTTTTCCAGAACAGACTGTTTCAGTGAAGATCCAAAGTAATTTGTTACCTGTGCCTAAGTACACAACACTACTTGCCTTTGCTGTATCATCCAGCCAGGTATCCACTGTGTCACAGGCAGATCTCAGGTCAGATTCTCCAAACTCGTACTTCTTGGACCAGCCCAATGGAGCATAGCGCAGGCGCTCTTGGATAATGGCATGGAACCAGGCAAGGAGGAAATACAAACGAGCTCGCTCATTTGGAGACTAAAGGGGGGAAATAAAAACAACAGAAAACCAAACAACTGTTACTCAAGTGAACTGATAAAACCAAAACCTGCTAGAAGACTAGAAAGTATCACATTTAATGCTAGATTGCTACTAAAACGGAATAAATTCTATCAACAGAAAAAGCAACTACTACTTTGCTTGGGTGAGGAAAAACACTTCAGGTACATCTTAGTATCTGAGGTTTTATTATCTAAAGTAAGCTTTCAAGAAACATGTTCTTCCATTTAGTTTCATCAAGACAAACCAGAGCCTCACCTTGCACATTCTAGAAACTGGAATGCTACTGAAGGTTCTCAGCATGTTTGCCTTTACACCAGGAGGAGGCTCAAACACAAAGATCCGGCCGGCACGTAACAAATTCACTGGCACCTAGAGAAGATCAATAAGCTCAAATCCAGCTGCTTTAGCCTTCATTAAATTAAATCCCAACACAGTTTGCATTAGCTTCAAAACCTCATGGTGACCACAAAGAAGTACTGCCTTTCTTTTGGAGGTAAGGGGAATCAGCAAAAGCAACAATGTAAGTTTACAGCTACAATTCAGTTATCAGAATGGGATAATAACTGCCCTGACAGGTGTGTATTTTCCTTCTTCTTCACTACAGAAGGCAGTCATGAGAGAACCTTCCCTGGGGAGCACTTTTAGCTCTGCAAGCCAGTTACTCTGAAAGGTAATAAAATCTTAAATCACCATTACCTTTGGATTAATCTCCATGGTAAGGAAGAGCCTGAAGCAAGCATGGGGTTGCAAGGAATGTAGTTTCTTTTCCAGCTGCATGAGCCAGCCAGGAGCCAGGTGAACGTTCTTCAGCATTACCCATCTGTGAATTTTTGAAACAGAACAAGTGCTTTATAGCAAACAGCTTATGGATCCTGGCTGTGATCATCACAAAGAGCAACAGAACGTAGCAATACAGATTTTCCTCCCTCTTTTAAATGTGCCTTCTACATAGAATCAGTTACTATGTACTGTAAATAGGTTAACTTTCTTGTTTTGCAGATACAACCTACTGCTCCTGAAAATATTTAAACAGAAATGCAAATAGACGTGCTTGCTATTACAAATTTAAATTCAAAAGATAGGCCTATTTTTTTTTTACCCAGTTTTATCTCTTTAACCAATAGATAACTTCCCCTTTTTACCTTTCTACTAGGCAGTTTTCTAGCTGAAATGAAACAGAGCTTACCTTCCAGATTTCACTGCTGTGTTTATTGCTTTATCTGCTTGGTTAAACCCTTCCGCAGAACCTAAAAAACAGAAAGGTTGCTAAATTTCTTACTACTAGCAATTTAATTTATGCTTAGATGTTGAAATAAGATATGCTCTTACCAATAGCAATAGAAGTAATCTGTGTATTCTGCTCAGCTGCAAGGTCTTCAACATGACCACTGGCATCATAACCAGGCACTGAACACATCAGCACAGGGGTATTTGGTTTCACCTATGCTCCAAGAAGTTGAAAAGGATATGAATCAATCACTACATAAATATGAGAATGCAGTAAGCTCAAGTGTTTCTTCCCTCTATACAACTAAAACCATTATGTTACTCCCAGTTTTAATTTAAAAAAAGGAAAAACAATCCACTCCTCATACCAGAGAAGGGTAAGTGGAAGAAATATTCATTGGATAGCTTAACTCATTGTGGAACTCATGCAAGGTGGCCTTAAGCATTTCAAAACCAAGCAGTTTACCTCTGTATCCACAATGTGTGTCAGATCTAAAGGCTGCTCCATAATGGACATGAATGACTCTCCAAGGTTTGTTGAAACAAAGGTATGTGCCATGGCCAACAAACGATCCGGACGGAAGGCCTGGATCAGAAGCAAGCGATGAATGGCCTGTCCAATGGGAGCTGGAAACAGGAGACAGGATTAGATGGACCCTCCTCTCTTCAATTCTCCATTCGATTTCTCCCCATCTTGTTCTGAAGACTACATTTTTAGGAAGTTAATAATCCTTTTGGAAGATCTGATGCAACTTTTTAATGAAATGCTTATATTCTGTTTTCAATTTGACAACTGAAAAAAATTAGCAGCTTCAGATGGTTTACAAAATCTACAAGCTAGAATTATTGATATGAGTGATTTTAATTTCCAGGGACAACTGATCTTTTCACATCTCATTCAAAAAATAATCTGTTCTGCTAGAGTTTGAATTCATATATACTTGACTAGCATGGATAGGGTAGATAACCTGGAGCTGCTTCAGTTAATGTTCCAGAAGCTTTAATAAGCAGCTAGTAAATACGAGCTTAGAATCCTTAATTTAGAAAGCTACAGGAATGAGCCTGGAATGATCAAAGACAGCAAACACTTCCTAAAGTTACCTTTCAGATAGGGGAGGAACTGAAGGGCAACAGTTACCCTCAAGTTCTCACTCTTGAAAAATTAGCCCTGACAACTAATGCAGCAAGAGGTAACTTCATGCTTAAGTACAACTGCAGATCTAAAACTCTACTAGACCAGCCCTGTCCTCAGAAGATCCATGTCTTGGAGCTTTTTAGAGTATTGAGACATCTTTAGACTGGCAAGGACTAAGGTTAATCCAAACTATTATGCAGTCTAATGAGATTGTAGAATTAGGTTTCATCCTCAGTGGAAGACCAGATCACAGGTTAAGGTGCAGCAATCAAGTGTAGTAACTACTGCTTAGAACAGTTTGGTTTAAAAAAATCCAGTGAAAACAAACCTCCCAAAAACCCCCAAAACAGCCCAGAACCAAACCCACAAGACTTGAAGTTCTTATACAATCCGAACTTTATAATTTTCTCAACCATTAAGGTCAAAAATGAAATTCTACTTTAGAATTGCTTTTAAAATAATAGTAACTACTTAGATCAGTACAACAGGACTGATATGGACAACAATGTACATTCACTTACTTGCAGGTTTTTCTTCAGTCCAAAGGTATGGTACAGTCTGTTCTGGGGAGCTGCTGTCCAGCCAGATACAGAATTGCTGTATTGAAAAAAAAAATACAAAAACCTGAAGTTGACTTTCAAGATATCACAAATGTACAGCAAGGACATGTAAAATTCAAATCACACTATTATCCTATCTTTAGATGTGCTGAATCATTTCACTGATATACCTCATTTCACAGATAGCCTCTAGCACAACTGATTCTACAGATCTCTATCAAGTCCCAGGCCAAGCTGTAAGTTATTTTACCCCAGGCTGAACAGTTTGAGAAAAATTAGATGTAGTAAAGAGAATTCAACTTCTAATATAAAAATTAGCCAGGACAACCAAACAGGCACTATTTAAGATATGGACATAATTTGTGACATACAGTTTCACAGTCAAGACAAAGAGGTATCACTGTTCAGAAGCTGAGTACCATCCAAATTGATTCCACAGAGGCATATCCAGAGCCCACCATAATGAAATTATGTGTGGCTGGGGCTGCTCCTCTCTGCTGCATAATTATCACACAATAGTGGTACAGCAAAATACATGCAGTGTCACACTTTCTGCTACCACGGGAACCAAAGCTGGTCAACCACAAAGCCAGAGGCACGGTGAAAATGTTTCTGAATGATGAACAGTGCTGGTCTTCACAAAATCACAGCTGGGTTATAAGGGAAGTAAGAACGTTCATTTCCACAACTACAACTAGTTAATCTTTAGGACTTCCCTTTCCACAGCAGGAGAGCTTGCTTGTAAGCACGAAGCTTTTCAAGCAGACAGCTGAAAAGCTTAACAAGATAGTTCAGTAGACAGACCCTAGGCAACACTTACCTCATCAGCTTGAACTTTTGAAACGAGGTCCTTAAATGCAGGAAGGCAGCTCAACCTCATCATTGCCTCTGTTTGCTCTACAGTCAAACCATTGATTTTGGGGAGAGATGCAGTGTTTAGTACAATCTCCTTCCCTCTCAAGAAGTGCTGGAATTCTGCATCATATGTAGGCTCCCTAATGTTACGGGAAAAGAAGACTTTAGCTATATGCCTTCAAGAGAGCCTTCCCTTTTTCAACTGAAGTGAAAAAACAAATATTTACCCAATAGTGCCTTTCAGTTTGATCCGGGCCAACAACATGGCAAACGTTATGTGATCCTGGTGCAGCATGCCACGTGCCACTCGGTTGAAAGCCACCTAGAAACAAACAGAGTAGTAGTGTAAGAACCTTTGAACTCTGACCCTTCAAAAATTATTAAAGAATTACATTTATTAATTAAAAAACCGAACCTGAAAGAGATCTTTTGTGATGATTGAGAGACGATGAGTATGGTCTGTAATTCCCTTCAGATTTGGGTTCTCATACAAGACATTGTGATAGATGTCCAAGAAAAACTGGAGGGAGTATTGGTACAGGAAATGTATCTGAAAGAGAAGAGTTTATTTTTTCTCTCCACAATCCTGCTGTTTGATAACCAACAGCGTATGTCTATCAAACTGCAATGTTAGACAGTGCCTATTTAGCTTTAACTAGTAAACACTCAAAGCTCCTGAGAAGAAGCACTCAACCTACTTGTTTCAGTGACTCCATAGTAAAGTAGATACTACTGCAAGCTGTGGAAAGAGGCAAGTACTGCTGGGAAACAGTCTCCACTTCTTGCATGACAATATCAGTCTCTTCTACTTTTCTGGTGACCTCTGCTGCTTCCTTCTTCAGGTTCTCAAGTGTAGTAATGATGGTGTCATCATCCAGAATACGTCCCTTCACTTCATTAAGTGCTTGTAGTAGGGATTTTTCCAACTGACGTAAGCGCAGCTGAAATTCACCTTAATTAGAAGAAAAAAAAAAGTCATACATACATATTGTACAGATATGCTAAAGAATTATGTGAGTTATGTGTAGTTTGCCACTGGGCATCTGGAAAAGAGTATGAAGACATTTCACTATATACTCTTAGAGTAAACCCACTGTATTCTTTTAGAACAGGAAGCTGATTTTGGTAAACATACCCTGAAGCTTGAGGAGGTCAGAGCGCTTTTCATCAACATCTGGTCTTTCAGCTTTCAGGACTTCATTCAGACACTGGCTCTGCAAACTGCTGCGAGTTACTGTGAAGTTCACAAACGTAACACGAGAGCAGAGGTCTGGTGGGAATTCAACCTGTCACAGGAAACATGAAAAAGGTTTCTCAGATCTCTTCACATGCCATTTCTACAAACAGGACTGCTTTTGATTTTACTTACTGTTGGATCTCTGGTGGAAAGGAAGATAACGAAGGATGGTGACAAATCAATATCTTGGTCTCCCAGAGTAATCAGAACTCTGCCTCCAGTTCTTCGGACTTCACGATTCAGAACAGGATTCAGAACTGGATCATAGCTCTCCACATCCTAGAAAGACAGACGTATTAAAGACTGCAAATGTCTCAAGCTAAAACTCCCAATCCAAGAGGGGCTTAAAATTCTGGAAAGCAAACAACTGGCAGTTGGTTTGGAATAGGGATCACATTCAGAAGGTATTTGCACTTTTAGATGTGCAGTTGAGCTACACAGGTACAGAAGGGAAGTATTATTAGTGGCTGTAATTTTGTTAGGTTTACTGCAGGTAAGCCCTATTCTAAACAGCACAAGCAACAGTTACTAATCTTTTCCATTTCCATACTAAGAAGTGAAAAACATACCCATTTCAAGTGAAAAGTCTATAGCTGCCTATTTCCTCATATTACTGAAATTTCTCCCTGATATTCAGAGCAGATTTAATTCTAGATAACTAACCATATTAGTTGCCATTATCTATGACTAAAGAAAGCACATAAAAACAAAGGAACAGATAGACAGGTTGCAAGTCATTTTATAGTATGGAAAGATCATTTCAAAACAAGAATTTCATCTTAAAATGGTGGAAAATTAATTACCTTCTTTTGATTTTGTAGCTCACTAATTCTCCTCAGGACTAACACCACATGTATCACTAGTTTACTTGTTAAGTTGTAAATTGAAAATGAAGTTGTCTGCATGTTACTAAGGGAAAAATTGCAAACGTTTCTACTACACAGGACAGAATTCAAGAATTTAAATAGCTTCTACACAATCATGCCACTGACCTGAACTAGAAGTGGGTTACCAAATCTCAAGGCACTTTCCAAGTTCTTCCTGAAAGCGTCATCCAAGAAGCTTGTACGAGTTATCTTACGGTCTTTATATTCATTCATGATAAACTCTGTAGCTTGCCCAGAGGGATCGATGATCAACGGATACCTTTAGTTAATAATAAAACACTTCTATTATTTAGGTTTTGACTGCAGACAGTGTCTAATCAGTTTTATGAATTTACACTGCATTATTAGTCTCAACTCTAAAACTTTGTTTATTCCTTCACTAAGCTGAGGCACATTCAATGACTCACTTCAGTTTTGAAAGTTAAGTTTGTATTTGGGAAACAAAATAGCTCAAATAACAAAATATTTCAAGCCAACTTATTTTAACAGCTAAGCATAACAAAAAAGGCAAGCAAACATGAATGAGTTTTTATGTTTACGCATGGTTGAGAAGCTTTTCTGAACATGAGAGCTTCACACCCCAGTGAAACAGATCTTTGAAGGAGCTACTGTGATTCGATGGGTGCAAACCCTGCCTGCTGTGAGAATGTTGCTTAAGAACTTCACATCTTAGATTGAAGTACCTGTTGAAGCGCTTGAGCATGATGGCATTCTCTGTGCACAGGTCATCTGCAGGCAGGGAACTCGCTTGCCAGCGCAGCCGCTCATCGGCATTGGAAAGGTACTCGGTCCTTGCGATGTCTGTGCGGAACTGCAGGAAGCAAACAAAGTCAATATTTAACTTGACATTCTCCAACCAGCTGGTGAAGACATTTTAAGTAAATGCAGCTCTACAAAGCTGCAACAGCTTTCCAACAGCTCTATTCTTTACCTAGCAATCCTAAAGCTTAACTCTGCAGTAAATCAATTTATGGTTAACTTATCTTGACCGTATTGTTACCTGGATATTTGCTTGCTGCAAATGGTGAGACCACGTAGTGAATAGATTCTGACGCATCTGCTGATCAAAGTAGCCAGCGTAGGCAATAAAAGCTCCTGAAAGTAAACAGTCTCCTGCAATAGTAGACATCTGGTTTTTGAAAGTTTCACTTGTCTTCTCCCATCTTTCACGTTCAGCAGAAAGACTCTTCAGAAGAGCTGTGCTACGGTTTACCTAGAAATAAGTGGTGAAGTAGATTCTTTAGATGATGAAATGTTCCTATTTTACAAGTCTCTCAGAACACTTAAATTCTGTCTCAAGGCCCAAGTCAAATTTAGAAGCTCATAATGAGATTAAATTTGGGGTTCTTCAGTGCCAATTTATTAAGTTGATTCTGTTACCTTAAGGAACTTAGAAGTGCTAAGTACTAGTAGAGTAGTAACATACTAATGATGAGATCAAGTACATAGAGAAATCCATACTCCCATCCTTGAAGTCCAGTTAAGACATTACAATCCCACTACATCCATGTCTGTTTTCAAAGGCTTTCTATATATTTTAAACCTTATGAGAACTGTTTTGTTAATCAAGTAGAAACATAAGTTGGTATTTCTCTAACTCCAGACAGGTTTCTTGAGAAGCCTCGTGACACCTAGAGACAAAATAGGTCAAATGCACTACACAGGGAAAGTAACCAAATCCACTCTCAAGTTTGAAGAATGATTCAATTTTGGACTGTCAAAGATCAAAGAATGAAAAATTATTTGTGTATGAAGTCTTACTTTTGCTTCGACAGCTGCCAAGTCTGCCTTAATAGCTTGAGCCTCCGAAATCAGTACTGCATATTCTTCTTTGTAACGGGCAATACTGGCCTCAAGATCACGAATCATCTGCTCCACTTCATTTGCTTTCTGTTGGTTGTCTTTGGCATCATCCTCCAGCTTCTGCAGCTCATTGCGTAGAGGTTCCACTCTTTTCAACATGTCAGCATAGTTCAGCTGCAAATGGTAAATAGAACCTTTACACTTTCAAAAATTACATTTCATCAGGAACCACAGCATTCAGGTATGTACTATCAGCTGCATCTTTTCAAATTTATGTGCTTCTGACCTGTGTAAGAATTAATAACTACTTAAGAGAAACCTAGTATTGTTTATCAGTCCCTAGGACTCTAGTTTAAAATAAAAATGGAAACGTAAGTAATTGCTGTTTCCTTGTACTGCTCTGTAGATTTACAAAATCATCCAAAAGGTTCAGACCCAATTAAGAAGTGCACAGCATTGTTTTACATAAATATTCAATGGGGTGTCCATGCTAGTACTGTGCTAATCTGCCCTTCTCAGCATGAAGGGCAGATCAGTAAACCTAAGCTACAGAACAATTAGGACAGGGCCTGTTGGCAAGTTTGAAGTTAAACAGAGTCTCTCCAGATCATGCCACTCAAGCAGGCACAGTTTTAATGAGCCAAGAATTTTGCTCTATTGGAACACCAACAGGCAAGTAAAACCATTCTTGGGTATCTCACTCTGGGGGAAAGATTACCAAAGCATATTCCTTTAGAAAACTTGTAAGTCTGCCCTGAGTGTGTCCTATTCTGAGGCAAGACAAATATAGTCTTAAGAGGACTGCATTGCATTTTCCACTGGACAATTGTCATGTCTTGTTGAATGACATCACATACAGAAAATATCCAGCAGTGTTCACTGTAAACCTAAAGTTTTTCAGTGCAGAGACTGTATCACAGCTGGCCAGTAATTCTCTGGTATGGCACTATCTATCCCATAAGCATTCATCTAAACCATCTACCCCATTTCTTTGAAGCAAAATAGCTTGTAATACATAGCAGAATAAAGGCAAATTCAGCACTGTTAAGAGTGCCTTCTGGCTCACTCTTTTCACCTTGCCTTTGCTTCCTCAAGCTGACTTTACCTGTGCAATTGCCCATTTCACCATAGGTCCACAGGCCAGTGATGCTCTGTTTACAATTTCATAGTTGTAACTTGGATTTGACAGGTAATTTTTCTTCATCTTCTCCCGGATAGCATCACTGCAAAGGAAACATTTTCACAGATAGCATGAGTACACTATGAGTACACAGGTGCTCAGTATCCCTTTATCAAGCCTGCCTTCCACAGCTGACAAGAAACATTTCCTGTCAGTTTTGCTGAGTAGTAGCTGGGATGTTCAACATGCTGTTTCAGAAATTACAGCTTACAGGCGATAAAAAAATTTTATCAAGATTTTAAGATTAGTCATTTGCAAACTGCTCAACTCTGGAGCTGGAAAGGAATTCAGATATCTCTAGTCTGACCTTCTGCTCACATTTAGAACTAGCTAGGAAGCTGACCTCCTAAGCTGAATAAAGCAGTGAGCAGCCTGGTCTGATATTGCTGCAAAACCACTTTCAACTGACAGTGTGGCTTTGGACACCAACACACTGCTTTGCAAGCATGCCATTAAGTCACAAGAAGCAGCTGCTTTGCTGCTTGTTGTGACTTAATTTTCATGATACACCTTGGCTTCAGCAGTCTACTTCCTGTACCACCTGCATGTTCACCATGTGCAACAAGCTGGTGTCAAAAGAAGTCCAGTGCTACCAAAGCAATTACACAGAGGAAAGTCCAGTTAAGACCATCTGTTCTTTGTAAATGGTTTGTTCACATAAATATCTCACACTTGCACTTCACCTGATTTCCTCAGCAGAGAAGTTAACAATGGTTGGAATGAAATTCTCTCTCATGATGATGGAACGTATTTGTTTCCAGTCAGTGGTGCTTTCACCTAACAGCAGGCAGATGGACTCCAGGGCCAGCTTAACTGCTGCAGGTGGATTAGCCATGGAACGGACCTCTACCAGGTGCTGCTTCTTTATTGACTTCACAGCTAAGCAGTGCCAGAAAGATGAAGAGTGTTGATTAGGAAGAAAACAAACAGTTAGCAAAGCCCTGCAGAGTATCCTGGATTTGTAAAAATTCTTCAAGATTCTAAAAAGGAGTATGAGGTTATTAGAGAAGCAGATACTATTGAATAACTACTATATTACAAGACACATGTCCACGAATTTCAATTTGCTAAATGAGCAAAGGCAACTTACTCTGTTGCCTAAAAATGATTCACTCAAACCAGTGATTTGTCTACCCAGTTTAACGAATGGACAGCTTGACTGTATGCTGTCTGTTCAGCAGCAAGCCATCACTGGTCTTCCTGAAACTAAGCCACAAGCCACAGAAGGAGTATCAAGAATCAGACTGGTACTATCACACACAGACAAAAAAAAAAAAAGGAAAAAAAAAAAAAACCCACAAAAACAAAAGAAGAAAAGCACAACAATCACAGCTCAAAGACTGTGAATTTAAAAAAGAAAGCATTTCTTCAACTCTGCTCAGCCTCATGCTACGAGCCTACATTTTTATTAGACAGGACCAACCTAGATCACAAGAAAATACATTCCCATAGACTAGTTTTAGATCCAAGACCACAGTGTCATCCCTTGAGGTGCTAACATACCATTCTGAGCTTCAATGACAGCAGGCTCCACCTTGTCAAGATCTTCTTTCACACTCATCTGCTTGTCTGCAATGACCTCCTGCTGCTTGTGCAGCTGTTCCTGAATCTCCTGGCTCATAACCTGTAAGGAAATTTCACAGACAAAATACTGCTTTTTAGAAGCTGAAATTCTTCCAGTACTTGGTGTGTAGGCTCTGTTTCGTAAATCAAATAGTTGCTATGCACAGAGATTTAACAAAAATTTTTACCTTTTTCTTCTCAGCTTCCTGTTGGTCTTTCACCATCTTTTTCAGCTTGTCATTGGCTGCTGCATTTTTCACTTCCAGCTCCTGACTCTTTATTCTTAGGTCACGCCTCAATTCCTCCACCTAAGGTCGATTGCAAGATGGAAGAGAGAATTCATACTGAGCATTGAGATCTATTTACTCACTTCAGCTTTACACAGGGCAAAGTTTTAAGAATACATACCTGATCAACTGTTTCCTTGATTTTTCTAAGACCAACATTCAAATGCATTTGCTGTTCCTCCAGTTCACTTCGCTTCTCATTGAACAAGTTGGCATAATGGTTGATGAAGTCCAAATAGTGGCGTGGTGTGATTGCCATGGTTCTGCCCCCTCGTTTTGCCAGCCGAGCATTAGCCTTTAGGGAACAAAGTGTTGTAGAGTATGCACTGTTTTAAAATTTATTTGGATGCGAAGGATCATAGTTTTTAAGAAACTGGTGAATGATGCCATGGCCTAGAGGTAAGTGGAAGTTAAGCAGTACAGTAACATACCTGGTGAAGAGTCTGATGAACAAACACACAGCTATTAACAATAGCCTCTCTGTGTGATGGTGGTTGTGGCAGCTTATCATACACAACTGGCATGTAATCAGGCACAATGTAATTTGGTTTCTCAAGATCCATTTTGCTTGTGAACTCTTTGCCAACTTGGTACAGTGCCTCAGTTGACCAGTCTCCAAACCAGTTCAGGACACATCTGAAATAAAAAGCATATGTGAAGACTTCCCCAAAAAGTAGTGTTTTAATGGTACCTGTAAAATATGTTGGAATATATAGCAATTACCTGTTGAAGAGTGCAGGAGAGGTAGCTGCCCTGTCCTTCAGGCCCTCAGAAGATGGATTCATAGTGAACACTACATGGAGATTGCGAATAACTTGGCTGGTGAACCATTTGTAGAGTTCCTCATGTGAATCTAACATTAAACCTTCTTTTTGTGCTCCTTCTTTACACTGAGTCATGAGGGTAGCATATTCATCTCCTTCAAAGAGACCAGGAACCTAATTCAAAACATAGTTTTGTTGTAGTTTATGGTAGTAAAAAGGTGCAAAAAATACTTATTTAAAATCTTCTTACCTCTCCATTGGCTAGGAGAGTGTTCATTCTCTCCAAGAATCCAGAATCCAAGACATTTGACTCATCCATAATAAAAGCTATTTTTTCATTTTTGCAGCCAGAGCGTCTCAATACTGTCCTAAGGTCTTCATCAAAATCTTCACCTGTGTATTTTCTGTGAACCTGGTAAGAGTGTACATTGGTCATTAACATTTTGGTTTAGCTTTTAATGGGATTTTAGGGGTCAATATATAAGTGGGAGTTTTGACGTACAGGATTTTAGAAGTAAACTTAGCACACCAACCTTGATTTGGTAGACACTCAAACCATTCATCCAGGCAACAAATCTTGACAGGGTTGTTTTCCCTGCCCCACTGACTCCAATTAGCAGCAAGTGGCCCTGTGGCTGACGGAAGATTCTGAAAAAATAACACAACCAAGTGTGATTGATAAGGGTTAGCAACTTACTGAAGCGTTTCCTGGAACACCTAAGCTTCAAGTTAGTTCACCAAAACTGACACACCTCTCACTATCTGGAGGCTGGCAGTATATTTTCTGTAGACATCAGTGAGACCATTCTTACTTTGTACTGAGGCTATTCTGGTTTAGAGTAACTCTACATACTGCTTGTATGAGCAGCAATGGATGTCTGTGCTTACCGGTCAATTCTTAACACATGATCCAGGACTTCATTGAACAGGACAAGTGGTACATCAAGTTCTTCTTCATAAAAGACTTTAAGCCTAGCTTTCACATAGTCTCTCAACTCTTCTTGATCCACTGGAATATAATCCTAAAAGAACCAATACAGTCAATGCAGTATTGAGGTTAATATTAAGGGAATTTGCTTAGGGGTAAACTTATGAGTACACCAAAGCAGAACTACTAGAATACTTGAAGTAACAATCCTTTACAAAGGCTTAAGAACACTGTACTCATTTAACTTGCACAGGAACATATTCATGGGGTTTAAATACTGTATCTACTGACCCTACCATAGGCTGCGCTGCCAGTTACCAAAGAGACTGGGAAGTAGCACTACAGACTAAATCTGTTCCCAGATTTACTTTAAACAGTCTTTCCTAGTCACTATTGGTCAGAGATGGGTAGCAAGCTAGGAGGACTTTTGCCTAAACACACCAGGATTTATACAGGTTACCCATATGGATCACTTCAGATCGTAAGAAACAGGTCACAGCAAATCTGTAATATCAGTATTGCTCAAGGGTCACTGCCTTATTCAAGAGATTCCATAAGGAATAACTGTCACCTGATAGTGTCAAAATATTCTTGAGAAAGAATATAGATATTATTTTATACTGCCTTTACATTCCATGGTGGTTCTTACCATAGTATCCCTGGCATAACAGCTTTTAAATCTGTGGCAGAGTTCACTTCAGATAATCGTACTAAAAATTTCTTGGAGATCAATTTAACAGCATGATGGGCACTGATTATAACTTTAATAAGGTCATAAGAGCTGCATCACTCAGGTGCATCTAACCTATTTAATTTGGGGGTTTATTCTTTCTTAATTTTTGACTTGCCTTTGACAGCCAGTTGCTGTACAAGATAGGTCTGCTCATAGCCTTTTCTTTGTCAATGTTGGGGAAGTGTTTCAGAGCAACCATGTCAATGTTCTCATCAGTCCAGCGTCTCTCCTCATCTTCCACAAGTCTGGATAAAGAATTAAGTCAGTGAGTACAGTCCTCTGTAATGGGAGGATATAATCACACCACATGGCAGCACTATGACTGAAGTGTATTTTTGCTTTGTACAGACAGAACTCCTAAGAAAGTCATGCTGGAGCAAAACAAAATATTCTCACTGGTATTCCAGCTATTTAACATAAAACACACTTTAGTTTGACGCTCTAATGAAAGTCGGCAAGGAGTAGGCAACTTTTTATGGTTTTACTTCCCCAGCTCATTAATTTTTTACCTGTCCTGGAAGAGACGTAAGGCTTCGTGGGCCCAAATCCTGATAAGGCCTTCAACTGGTAGGGTTTCTAGTGGTCTTAATGCTTCAAATATACCTCTCACCCACCGAGTCATTTCACGAGGTGAGTAGATGTAGTGTGGCTGCGTGTCCTGAGTGAATCTCTCCTAAAAATTTAAACGTAATTAGTTATTTATCTCAAAGTTGCAACGTATTTTTTAATAGGACTTGGCATTGCAAGATATTACTCTGACAGCATAATTCATTTTTGCCAGAACTCAAGTAATTAGTTGAGTTCTTGTACACATTATCCATGTGAAAAGCTAACAACACATGCTAAATGAAGCATAGAAGAAAGCATTCTAACTGGAGTCTGGAATTGCACTTAACAAGTTACCTGAGACATTGTGTAGAATTCTACCATAGCAGCAGTGAGAGGCTCTGCATATGTGCGAAGTGATGGGATCAGCCTCAGCATTGCACGATTGAATGTTCCATAGATCTGAGTAAGTGAAGCTGGTCCAGGATAGTCCACATAAACCACAGGAACATGTCGTAAGAACCTGAAAGATTAGCAAATTACACAGTACAGAAAGTCAAATTACTATCTGTATTCTCCTTGTTATCTTTTGCCAAAATTAAATAACTGCTTGATTCAAAACCGTCAGCAGCAACTGTAGCTGGTTTGCTTCCATTCTCAAATGTTTCAGACAGGTGATTCAACAGCCTAATACTGAGTCCACTGCTGGGCTGTCACAGTAAGAACCAAGCAGCAGACAGTGCAAAAGCAAGGAACAAAATTTCAGCACAGCTGCTGTTAAACAAGTGTATTAAGAACAGATTACATAATCAATGCTTCAGTTTTGACTCCTATTTCATTGTTACCTAGAATTTACTAGACACATTACCTATGTGACAGAGGTTTTCTTCCAGGATCAGTAGGTGGATTACATGCACCAACAAACTGAATTCTCTCCAGTTTCACCCATGTCTGGTCAGATGTACGGTAGAATCCTCCATGTTCCACCATCTGGTACAAAACCATAAAAATAAAATCAAATCAGTGGAACATTTTATTTCCCTATAAATAGCTGTTCTGATACAGTTGACTACAAAGAAAAACATACCTGTCTAATGAAGGATATGACTCTCTGTGTGCCATACTTATCCATATCTGGCAAGTTGATTTCATCACAGAACAGCACCAGCCACTTTCCTAACTGCACAGGAGCCAGCACCACTCCATTAGGGGTACGCCTGTATTCACAGTAGTGATCAAAAGTTTTCAACAGCAGTTCTGGAGTGGTAGCACTTGAAAAGTTGAGTCCAACCACCTTAAAAAGAGTATAGTGGAAAAAAAATTAAAATACACTAAAGACTGAAAGACAGTGTATCAGGAATCCTGGAAACAGGTATGTTTGGCTGTTCACAATGGAGGAACTAACACTATCCACATTACATGTATATTACCACACATATACAGCCACATACAGCCTAGATACTCTTTGCTTCCCACTGCAGGTTCTCCATTTACCATGCAGCAATGCTTCTTGCCCAACCCTGCATTTTGAACATGACAGCCTCATGTAACTGTCACTCCACCTAAATACACAAAAGAATGAGAGCTACTCTTAAACATTTGCACAGTATTTTTAAAAACTTAACACAGGAATGCTCCTCTATTACTGAAGTGGCAAAGGAAGAAAGCAGCTTTTGGCTAAGTAGCTTGAGAAATGAATTTATATTCTCAACATGGTTTTTATTTTTTGCTACATATACACATGACTGACTGAGATGAAGCTATCACTGAGTTTCTGCTAGGAAATAAATAATAAATAAATAAGACTTGCTACTAATCTGTAATTCACACACCCATGGGCACACACACACACAAGTGTCTCTCGAGTACCTCCATGTCAGGCAGAGCTCTGAGAGCACTGAAGAGGGTCATGGTCTTTCCAGAACCTGGTGGGCCACAGAGCACCAGAGGTTTGTGTTCTGCTAGCCAAGTGTACAGCAATGCTTCATGGCGAACTGTGTCTAGGGTTGGCACTACAACATCAGGAGCTGCAACTTTGTGTGTTTCAACTTCAATTTGAGGAACTTTGGATTGCCAGGGCACCCATTCACCTGTAATGGACACCTAAAAGCATAAAAACACAGACAATTTCGAACAAGAATCCAGCTCAACATTAGTTAAATTAATTTTTTAAGTGACATAAAATTTGATGTGTTTATTTAAACAAGCAGCTTGTTTGCTGAAACTGTAAAATTTAAGATAGTCCAGCTGTTTATTCTCCAGGTTTGCCTCTAAAATCTAAAGCAAGCTTTTAAGAAAATGAAAGAGCAACATTTCTAGCACAAGAAAGGTTTACCTCATAGTCAATTATAGGTATGTTGGGTGCAGTTGGCAGTGGCACAGTGGTGATTCTCCTAATGTATTCTCCCAGCTCCGCTCTCATTTTCAAACGACTGTCTCCAGAAAGAGACCACAGTATGGCATAGACCAGGTACCTCTGTAAGAAGCAACAGCAGCAGCTATTGGTTTTAGAGTAACGGAACAAAACCCAGTGAGTAACTCAAATCTAGGCAAACACAGAGTCGCTTGAGAGGAGACTGCATCTACCTGGATGTAACGTTCCAGCTGGTCTATCTGCATGGGGAAGTCGGGATGGTTGGCATTGTACTGGGCCACGTTGCGGCAAGCTTGGTGCAACATGGAGAACAGAGAGCCAAGGCAGCGCAGGCGCGTGAGGTCCATGATGTGCTCCAGCTTGAAAGCGTGTTCAAGTGCCTTGGTTACCAGGCCGTTGGATGTGAAATATGGCTGCATTATTGTTGCAGCATCTCTCTGAATCTGTTGGGGGAGACAAACACTGCTCTAAGCATTTGCTTCTCATTTGACTACCAGGCAGAAAGAAGAGATTTTGTTTAAGGTTTGAAATGCTTCATATTAAAAAAAAAAAAAAAAAAAAAAAAAAAAAAAAAGTAAAGATAAAGTCAGCTTTCCTATGATAGGCTGTCATAAATTCTATGTATGGTGTGCCTCTGATGCAAGCATTTTTACTACTTTATCCCATAATGAAATCAAAGTCATACCTGCAACATTGGGGATGCTGCTTCTTCTCCTTCATCTTCTTTGCCCTTTCGCCTGCGCTGAGCTTCCTCCTCACCTTCATCCAGAGGAATGCTTCTTAGTCTGGCCAGGAAGTTATTGAATATCATGTCTGTACTGAGAACATCCTCACTGAACCAGACCATTCCACACCTTGACACAGTAGCCAAAGTGGCGTATTTCAGATCCTGTACTTCAAACATGATACGCACCTGAAAAAAAGAAATTTAAAACAACATTTAGGAGTAAAACAATCAACCAAAACAATACAAACGCCCTTTCCCTGAAAAAACAGAGAGCTTTTAAAATATGCAGATTTGCATTTAGACTCTGAATAATAACATCAGCATTATACTGTCCTGAGGTATGTTCATCATTATTGATATTTACCATAAGACTTATATAATTCACATTTTGTCTTACAGAGTCAGAGTAAGTGTAACATGAAATGTTTCCACAAAAACCCTTTATTCCAACAAACCACAATCTGAACTCAGTATTACTTTGCTTGTGATGAGAAAGAGGCACAACATGAGTACACATTAAATTAAACCAACAAGCTTATACACAGCACATAAACACAAAGTAAAAAAAGTAACATTACATTTGGTGGGAGGCTGAGACGTTCTCCATTTGGTAGAGTCAGAAGTTTGTTGTCATCCAGAACAGAGTTCAAGTTCTCAACCCATTCAGGGTCTACATCACCATCAAAGATAATCCACTGACGTTTTTGCAGCTCACCTCTCACATTGTCTATGATTCTATATTAAAGAAAATATTCATGGAAGGAAAGAATTAAGGTGAGATTATCCTAAGCACAAAGGTACCACCCACTTTGTATTTGTGCTATTAAAGACTTACTTTCTCAGGACATGTGTAAACAAGCCATCTGTCCATTCCCTGGTATTTGGATCCAAAGTACCATACAGGTGATCTTTGCTGATTGCTTTTGGATCTATAATGTGAGCAACACCTTCCACACCCTCCAGCCGTTCAAGGGCCTTCAGAAGTACTCTCCAGGCCATACTCTTTCCACTTCCAGAGGGACCAACCATCATCAAACCATGATTTATCTGTGTAATCTGATACAGCTGAAGAACCTGTGACACAAGAAATAATGTACCAATTAACATCAGCAATTAATCTAAGCTTTTAGGTAAGACAGGAAAAATTTAAAAGCTTTCAACTTTTCAAAACATAAAAGGAAATTTTGTTTTATACATAAACTTAAACTGCACATTTTCAGTTTTATATTTTACCTTTTCAACCCACATGCCACCAACTTCTTCTCCATCACCATAGGTAAGGTACATTTCCTGACACACTTTCTTAAGTTCCTCTCTCAAGGCTGTCATCTCTCCACGGTGATACTGTACTCCAGGGAATACATCAGAAAGGAGACTGAACAGCAGTGGAATGTCTTCTGCAACCAGTTTTGGTACCATAGTTTCACATACACTTTGGATCAGGATCTGCAGAGAGAGTCGCATTTCATTGAAGATTTGTTAAGTTACTCTACCAAACATGTTTGACAACAAGGAATACTTCACTAAATAATTTACTGATTAAGTACCAGACCAGGGCAGTCTTAGTCAAAACAACTGTTGATATGGTTTCAACTTTGGAACTACCCAGTGATTTCCTACTGATTTGCAGTTTCTACAAGTCCTTCTTATGTCTCTTCATTATATTTTTGGCATTAGTTACTGGGATGCTGAGCAGCACTAAGCCTCATGGATGCACCACATCATATGAATAATTTTTTTCACTATGATTTGGGACTTAGAAGTCACATTTAACTTGATGCTTTTAAGCTATCGAATTACCATTGGTAACTAACATTATTTTGTTCACACGGCTTAATACTAAATAAGTATTAAAAATAATACTAATAATACTTAATACTAAATAAGTATTGTTTAAATACTAAATAAGTATTAACCCTTCAGTAAGCACTGAAGGGTTATTTTCTTTGTTTAGTGTGCATCCTCTATTACATAAGTCAAGAACTTTGCACACATTACCTCTTGCTCTGGCAAATTCTCAGCAATTTCTCCCTCATCAACGACTTCACCACGCTCTTCCTTCTCCCGCTTTATCTTCTGAATCCTCTCCCTCTTCACATTACCTGCACTAACCAGCACACTCTTCAGTGCTCTCAGGCCAAAATCATAGTGACTTTGGGAGGACAGCTGTTCATCACAAAGCCTAAGAAGCACAAGAGACAAAATACAATTTGATTCTCAGTATGAACCAACGTAACCCTCAGTAAATGTCGTTCTTTACTTGAAACTATTGCTTGAAATGATTGCTGCACAATGGACTTCGTGAGTTGCAAAGAGTATTGTAACTTTGAACAATAAGTTCTGTTATTACTGACTGCAGCCAAACTTGTTACTCACTTGAAGAATGGTACTATCTTATTGGCAAGAACTTCAGCAGTACGGAAACCTTGGGAGTACAGCATGACCTGGGCAATCAACTGACGGTCTGGTTTTGTCATTGCCAAGCTACGGAACAACTTCTTCAAATTGTCAGGAAGATTAGATCTGCCTGCATAGCCAGGATTCATGGTGATGAAGATAGCCATGTCAGGGCTCACTTTGACTTGTTTGTTCAGCAGCTCACAGGTAATGGGTGTTGCAGCTGAAAAAAAAGTGCAAAAGAGAGTTATACCTGAGTCAGAGATCCATCACTCTGAGAACTGAAGTCATACATTATTCTATTTTAGTTTCCTACAGTAATGGACAGCAGGTTCTCCAGTACTGCAACTCAAAACAAGTGAATTTCTACCAGCTGGAAGTTACATCAAATATTTAAGTTTTGACGCAAAGTAGCTTCATCCTTGCCTTATCTGCAAGAAATGTAGCTGAGAAACAAAACAGCACAAAGGATGTTAGAGAAGAATGACATACTTTTGTCATAGTTGGGGTTGGAATGCTCTCGCAGGGCTTCCTGGATGCACTGAACTTGCTGTGAAACTGCAGAGAGCATTCGCTCCTCCAGTCTGTTGAACTCATCAAAGCAGCCCCACGCACCCACCTGGCAAAGTCCCACAAAGATGCGTCCCATTGCCTGCAGGGAGAGGGGAAAATTCACTCAATTGCATTGGCAAAAGGAGCAGAGGAGAGCACTTTATACAATGCATCTAAGGCAGGAAGAAGCTGTGTTTATTTGTAGGTTACTGTATTTGTAGTATTGTAAGAGTATTGAAAGATTTCTAAAGTTTAGCTTTCACTGCTTCACAGAACCACAGATCAGTTCCCTATCACTCCATACTGTACTGCAGTGTGTTCCAAAACAGGCAAACTAAGTCCACTGCATAATGTTTTGTTTGCTGATACCATTAACATCAGTGCAGTTCTAGTCCTTTATCACAAGGAGGGTACAAGAATTACAAAACATTTCAGAGGAGCAAATTGGATGGCCAGAGTATGATAACCTTTCTACATAAAGAACAACCTTTAAGGTAAGATTCTGTAGAAGGCAACATGAGGGAACAGGTCTACCTTAATAGTCTACTGAATCTACTGGTTTCAGATGAATAGGAATCAATTATTCAGTCTTTTCTACTACAAGAACTTAGAAATCGTTAAAAAAAGCCAAAAAGAAGCTGCCCTTTCATGAAGTGCACAGTAATAATGCACAATTTGGAACAATTTGGTAAAGATGTTATAGAACCAAGTGTGCAAGTGGATTTAAGGGGAGAAATGGTACACGAGGAGCATAAAAAAGGTTCACTGGAGCATAAACAGAGTAACACACTTCTGCTGGGACATCCTGATTGTCTTAACTGTCAGAGGGAGGAAGGGAGCTGGGGCAAGGAAGGCTCACATTATCGGTGATACTCCCTAGGCATTTCCTTACAGTCATCCCTACAAGATAAATGCTGGCTAAATGGAATCTTGATCTGGTCAAAATACAGCTGTATAGAAAAAAACCCATGGAAGGACAACCTGGCAGAGTCCTTAAAGTTTAGTTATTCCTTGTCCATGTTTTTTATTTATACACTTGACTAAGGTTTTCATTTTAAGATAATTTGCTGTGTTACAGTTTACAGAGACATTTAATTTGCTTCTCAGATTACAATGTCTTTAATCTTCAAATATCTGGATAAATTTTCTCAGTTTGAAAGAATTCTTCACATGCTGAGGTAAACTGCACACCTGTGTTGTAAAGGATAATTTGGTAATAGCACAGTTACTTCAGTAATTTCACACTCTCATCTGTTCCTCATTAAACCAGTACTATCAATGCAAACTACATGGTTTAAGATACTTTCCTAAAGCCAGTCTTAAGCCCCTTCTCCTGTACTTCCTCTTCCTTTCCCTCCATTTGCTGTTACAGAACTACTTGTTCAAAAGCCAAGACCCTCTGCTCTAGCAATGCTCCATCCCACTTCTGATTTAGGCATTTTTTGTTACAGAGGTTCTGTATGACCCACAGACACCAACTCAGTTAGGACTTATACATAATCATCTTAAAAATAAACCCTACTGCTGGCTGTTTTAGGGTTCTGAAGAGATTCCTACTGCTTGCTAACAAAGAATACATTGTTTTAATCAAACAGCTTACCTGGAAGTCAAAGGTTTCATCACAGTTGAAAACCAACACAAAGCGGCCAAGCTGATGTCCAAGAGCTTTAACAGATTCTGTTTTGCCAGTACCAGCAGGACCTGTTTTTGAAATGTGATGGACATACTTTAGAATTTATCTGAATAGCACTGACAATTCATGCAATCTGCCAGCATGTGGATTCTGAAGGTGCCTGTTCAATCAAGAGGGTTCAAACAAAACCTAAAACTGTTTTGACTTCCCCCAAAAGACCATTTTGTTCTTTGCTGTCTTAATTAAAAGTGTCCTGCATGTTCATATTAACACTGTATTGAGGGGATGCACATCCTTTCCCCAGTCCACCCCCTAAAACCCAACCTAGGCCACACTATATTCTCAGGAATGCTTGCTAGCCCTTGGTCTACATTATCAGCACCAGTTAGCTCCCCTTGTACTTATCAGAAACCCTGTCTGCTCCCACAGCTTCTGACAAGCTCCTGTTTTCTGCTTAATAGCCTTGAGACTTCTCTTTTTTTGTCTGAACAACAAAGCAAGTGGAACAATATTTTTGTTGTTGAACTCTTCAAGTAAAGTTCCAGTAACCACCAACTCGGATTGTGGCCAGGATGGAAATTTACTGATGACTAAAATCAGTAATTTTGCAACCCTATAAACAGCGGTCCTAAGTGAGACACTTTGAGCTCTCCTGGACTGCAGCAGGCTGTGACCAGGATCTCCCCCCCAGTGGGATGCCTCTTGGAGCTTGTGATATCTCCAGTTTGCAATGGAGGATTGCCATTGAAAGCTGACAACTGAACCTGGACTGATATCCCCCACTCCTTGAGAACCAACCCTTCATTTCTGGAGAGATGCAAAGGCATCTGATGTATTTCACTGAATTCAAGGGGAATTTTTCATAGGTATACCTTTGCACATACTTCATGTCCATGTGCCTTATGAGTGTTGCCAATTTAGGTCTATAATTAAACTTTTTGTGAAATTACTGCTGTGCTTATAGAAAATCCTACTGAATAATTTTGCTTTAAATTAAGAAATTATTCAAGTACTGCTATTATTGTATTGATTTCGTAATTAAGTTTTGCTAAATCCTTTAGAACTAAACTTGATCCAGTCTAAAGCTAAGTTTGGCAAGGGAGTCCACTCTGACCCCTGTGACCCAGTAGTAGTCTCTCTTACCCCTTTGCACCCCTTACTGTTATCTCTGCTTTTCTTTCTGTGTCCCCAGTCTCCACATAACACATTTTAGATTTTTTAAATCAGATTCTTCCTTGTGTGCTTTATCTATATAGTAAATAATACAATAAACCTTGCCATACAATTTGTTGTGCTTTTACAAATTCGTATTAAACCTGCCTTTACTGATTCCTCACTGGTGATTCTTTGAGTCACCTAAACCACTCATTCTTATATATATTAGAGAAGGTAAGAATTTTATACACTTGTCTCACAAACTTACCAAATGGTGATCCTCCAAGTCTTGCCTCCAGGGCTTGTGTCATTGTCAGGTAGCAGCGGTCTGTGAGAGGAGTCTGCACCAGCTTATCCTGAACCCCAAGGTACTCAAAACCATAGTTGAATTTGGCATTTGCCATCTGAATGGAGAGCTGTTGCAACACATCTGTCTGCTTTGGGTCAAAGTAGAACCGCATTTGGCTGAGCCATTCGAAAGATTTGGAGTTGTCGATCTTGCTTTTGATCAGTGATCTTGTAACATCTCTCTGGTGCACCAACTCAGTGATCTGGAGAAGGAAGTAACTCCTTAACACCACAACAATACAAGCCAATAAAGACAGGAATCCTACAGCTTCTCAGATTAGCAGAGTGAACTGCCATCACTTAGAAATCATGACCTAAAACCAGTCTCTGGTTTAAAAATTTGTTGCTACAAAGCCAAAACTAACAATGTTGCCTCCTGTTCTTAATGACTTCTAGTTTACAGCAAAGCACTTTGGCCCAGTTAGCCTGTTAATCCATTACACTACTGAACTTGGTATTTTAGTTGCCAGAAACCAGGTATTTCCCTCTAGAAATAACCCAGGATGATTTCAATTCTCCCCCCATCTCCAATCCTTATCTACAAACAAAAGCATATTATGATTACAATAATAAGCAACTTAACAACATATTTCACATTTGAATGGAAAAAATCAGTAACTTCCATACCTGGAAGATCCAGTTTAAAGATCAATTCACTGAGACAGCATATAATATGATATCAAGCATTAAGATGACTAGATTAGAGTGAAAAACTACCACCATCTACATTAACGATCAGGCCTTCATGTAATTGCTTAAATCACATAAAATTTTTTCCTGGAGGAATAGTAATCTTAGAGTGATAATTTTTTTCATTAAAATTTAAAAATGCTCACCTGTAAACCCTGAAGAGGAAAGAAAGTTTTTACTTACCAAGTGCTCCAGTTTCCTTCTGCGAAGGGGTGGCTGCTCCATCAGCACAGAGTCTGCCAGGACATTGAGTGTGACCTCAACATTGGCTAGCACAGACTGGAGAGGACTGTTGTCTCCACCTCCACCATTGAGGGCTGACTCCACATTCTCAGACCAAGCAATCTGGGCTGACAGCACAACAAGCTGAGCCTGTGTAAAAAAACCCTCATCAGATAGTTTTCCTAGCTGAAGTAACCAAGCTGCAGTATATTTTAATGTTCCACATTAATACCTGGTACTTGTCAATCCAAGAGATGTAGACTGCTGGATCAATTGAAGTTGCTTTTCCAAAGATTTCTACTTCAGTAACAGACTCTGCAAGCAATTTAGCAAGGGTCACTCTCATCTCTTTTTCAACAAGAGTGAGCCACTCATTGATCTTGGGATGTTCTGTGATGGAAACGGGTGTTTTGAACAGCACCTGCAAGAATTAAAGGTTTAAGTCAGCGCACATCCACTTATTTTCAGAATTTTATAAAAATAAATACTGCAGCTATACCTCCTCTCCTTCACGTGAGGATATCCCAAGAACCACAGAATTGTCTTCATTGAGAATAATGCTAGAAACTCCAGCAAACATTTTCTTGAAGTGTTTCTGCAACTTAGCCACATTTTTGCTGTTTCCAATGATTTCAAGCAAGTCTTCATCACCGACAAAGTAGAACCTATTAATCACATAAAATTAGATCTATATCAGAACTATAACTTTTAATTTATAATTTATGCTTCATCCATGACCACTACATGGAAGTAATTGACAACCATTTCCTCAACACTGCAAGAGTGCATGAACCACAAATTTGCTAGCAGTTATACCCCAGTGCTACCTTTAAGTTCATGTGGTCTGTACCATACAGAAGTGTATACATGCTCCATAGTGTGGATAATTTTCTTTAGTTATCCATCTCTGAAATGCCAACAGCAGAGTTTGGGACTGAATTGCCTGTCAGACAGGAAGAACTCCCACTCAGTACCTCCTTCACTCTTATTTTCTCATCCTAAGTGACAAATTAGTTGAGGACTACAGGTAAGTCAAAATCAATGATCTAAATTACTGTGACAATTTAGACACTGTCCTTCCATCAAACGGCAGAAGAACCTCTTCAGTTTAAGAAATCAGCTGCAATGGTTCCTTAGGCAATATCCAAATCCTGAAACCAGCCACAAATGAGCAAGTAAGAGACATTTCAGTCCCACTTCCAGGGAAGTATCTGTAACTGAATTATGTATATTGACAAAGCATATTTAAATTACAGAGCAGTACACCAATTCCTGCACAGAAACATCAGATTACTTCAGGAGTCAACTGCTTACCGAGGGAAGGAGGACCTCTCCCTTTCCAAGTATTCTCCCAGGGCTTTCTGTATCTTCCCAAGTAAGTCTGCCAGTCTCTCTAATGATCTCTGCACACCTTGAATGTTGAGAACATCCATCACAAGTGGAGATTTGGACACCTTTTTCATGAGTGCCAAGAATTCAGTGCTGATGCTGCAAGTAAAATAACACAATACATTAGTGCAAACTCAGTAATGACAGGCCTACAGAACACCAAATTTATTTGTCTCTAAATGATCATTCCACCTCTAATGGCTCTAGCAGCTCTAGGGAACACAAGCCTAAATTCCCCAAATTAACTCTTTATCTACCTCAAGCCCTCAACAACAAAATCTAACTTCTTTGTAATGTTCAATTTACCATGTCTAGAGCAGATCTACTATCTTTACTTCCTGAAGTGACACAGGAATGTGATTCTTTGATCTGACTGGAAGTGTGTGGAATGAGTAAGTATGATCAGACCAACTTAAAAGAGAGCAAGTAAATAATGTTTAAAGGGTGAGATTAAAGGCTACAGCAACAGAAATTTGCCTATTTGTTGCAGCCACAATGCCAGAAAAATCCTTGAAGTAACTGACAGGAACTAGCAAGGAAAACCATCTGACTCCACATCATCTTCTAAAAATTGTACATCAGGCCCATTTACTAGAAACATTTTCTGCCATAGTTGCAGATGAACTCTGTTGATGAACTTGTATCTACAGCAGCTGTAATCCAGCTGGACCAGGTAAGAATGCAGCCCGTATTTCAACTCAGAGAGTAGTACTACAGTGAGTCATGAAGTTTCAGGCCTGCCCACAGGGTGTCCCAAAGGAGGCAAGAAAACAACAAAATGAAAAGGTTACCTCTGGAACCGCTGGGTCTCCACAGGCAGCAAGTGCTTGATGTCTGCACTGCCAGTGAAGATACCCTCCAGGTAGACCCACCGCCTCTGGACATCTATCCAGACATCAAAGAGTGCCATGATACGGTTCAGTTTATCTTCCCAGCTCAGGGCATCTTCCTCAAACACCTGAAGTTAAAACATTACATTAATATTCATTTTAATATTATAAAGTGTTTGACTACTAATAATTATTAGAGAAAACAGTTTTTTGAGAGTTACAATGTACGCGTATACAATTAACAATCTGTCAGCTTTAAATGGTGAATATAGTCCCTGCTGACAATAATATAAACTAAACGTAAGGGAAAGGCAGGAATAAACTAAAATTCTTTAGCTTTGTTCTCCATTTTACCTTGTAGTATGGTGACAGCTTCATAGCAGACACGCTGTTTATGTGCTCCTTGACTTTGTTGAAAAGGTCATCCCATCCACGAATCAAACGACACTTGTTCTGGTAATTGACCAAGTCCAGTTCATAGGTGTTCCAAACTTCTCTTATCTGAATAAAAAGACGTTTAAGATATAACATCAATAATTTTTGCTCCAAAATAGTTACAAAGCAGAAATGTATTACAGTAATCAGATAGTATTTTTTTTAACCCAAAGATTCTGGCTTTACACTTAAGCTTTTGTTAAAAATATTGAGACTATGATGCAGTTCAAGGTGGGATCTTTGCAGGCACTACCAAGAACTGCTTTTCCCAAATAATGCAAGTTTCAACAGAGGAAGTTTTACATAGCTTTAAACTGTTCCCCAAAACAGAGCTAATGATGGAGTCTTGGCACTTGTTTCAACAGCTTAGAGTGACAAGTTTACTACTCATGTAGCCACTTAACCACAAAACCCAGATTTGCTATTACATGCATACATACAAGGGCTGATACTAGCCTGTTTCAAGAACTCTTCCAAAGCCATCTCTCCCTGAGCCACAAGCAGAACATCTTTGACAATTGCTTCATTTCTCTGTAGATCAACATCCCAGATCTGGCCCAGGGTCAATTCTGAGACAACCCAGTTAACATGAAGCCTCTTCATCAGTTGTTTCCAGTGTCGGTCTTTAAGTGCCTCGGATTTCAGTTCAATAACTAACATGTTTATCTACAGAAGAAAAGAAAGCAAGTTACATCTTTGAACTTGAATATAAAACACATACATTTTAGAAATGTGGGCAACTTACCTTCATGTAGCCCTTCAGAAGTCTCTGAACATACTCATAGGAGGCGTACTGTCGCAAACGGGCAGGGAAGTTTTTCAGTTGGTTCAACAGACCATCCAAGTTTTGGCGAAGCTGTCAGTAACACAAAAGGAATAAAATCTTTCTCTACAAGCTTTGTGCACATAACCATACCAGTTACCTATACATTTGTTATGGAAAACTCTCTATCTAATGAGACATTAGCAAGAGGACAGCTCTTACAAGTGTTATCCTTATTTGCCTCAAGATGTAGTTACTCTACAGTTGAGAATGTAATTTTATTGGTCTGATTGGGATTTATGATGCAGTCTTGTCACAGGCAGTCAGTTTATAGATTAGTGTTCTTTCTGCTCTTTACCTCCTGAGCACTGAAGTAAAATCAATGTTGTTTACCCAACTGTATAATGAAGTTTCTCTAATGAGGTCCAACAGACTATTTAAAAACAGCAGCTTCTTCCTTGCAGATGCAGTCAAATCTCAACAATGGAAGCTGCATGAATTCCCTGTAAGATCACTTAAATTATGACCATCCTGTGAATATTTTTTATCTTACCTTCAGAATAAACATGCTCACAAGATATTATAAAAGGTACTTAAACACTGAAAATGATCGAGCCTGACAATAGAGCATATCTGTCTCAAGAGGTCTAATTCCTAATTTGCATATACGTGTGGCAGTTACACTACTAATGTACACAAAAGTACCTTGCGAGGCTGTACTGAAACCCAGGGCTGTTCTTTCATTTGATCAATTTGTTCCCAGACCTTAGAGAGCTCAGACCAGACACCTTTGAGATCCTGCAGCTCTTCAAGGGCTACCTGTAATAAAGAATGTATCAAAAATCAGCAGTTATTCCTAATTTCTTCAAAGTCAATAGAATGGGTGAGTTAAACAAAATACTTCTAATCCATCAAAAACCTTTGGATAGCTTGCCACTTTAACAGAACTGCAACAGCAAGTGACCAAGATGAAATTTTCCATCTCAGTTCACATAACAGTTTCAAAACAATAAGACAGTGAAGGAAGGGATCACAGACAAGTTCTGAAAGCTAAAACTGAGTCAGTGAGGAGACTGTGCCCTGATATTAGTACAGCACACACTATAAGTCACTCTCTTGAGGGACAAAATGATGGAACTGAAACACTTTTATCCAAAACTGGCAAGAAGGTGTGTGAGCAGATTGTACCTGGACGCGCTCCTCACTGCCACTGAGCAGTCCAGTATCTGTAAGTTCAAGAGCTTCCTTGGCCTTGGCACACTTCTCACGGTCATCCTTCAGCCTGCCGAATTTTCCTTCATAAATTGTAAGAGCTTGAAGAGCCTCTTCTGGACGCAGATTTCCCTAAAGTTTGCATGGGATACATTAATCCAATAATCTTACAGTTACGTTGAAGGCAAGTTAAAAGTGGGGACTAAATATAAATGTTAGTTTGTCTCATTTTTTTACATTTCCATTTTGCTGACTATAAGACAACATATTATTTCACAGTAAGTCCCATTTCATTTTTACATGCAGTTTTTGGCTTTACTTAAAAAGCACTTCAGAATAAAAAGAGAAAAAGCAACTTGCTTCTGAATCCTCCTACATGCATACCTCTGACATATACTTGTTTCAGACAAAACTCTCTCAGACAAGGAAGTAATTTACTTTTCTGCACCTAAGAGAGACCTATGTCTTAAGGGTAAATTTCCCTCTGCAACTATTGCCAAAAATCAACACACTGGCAGGTTATTACAGAACCCTTAAAAAGACTTTTACTATCACCTAAAATGAAAAACTGCAAAAAAAGCATAATAAAACTCCCTATTTCTTACCAAATACACAAAATCTACCTCATTCACTGAGTATTAACCATCACTACTTACTGTTACAGGCTTTGTTTTCTCCCAGTCTGTCAGCAAGTCAGTTGTTCGGCTCTCCACTGCACGATCCTCTTGAACTATTTTCATCTGTAGATTTGCTACTTGTTGCTGAATGGCAGAATCCTTCCTACGCATGATGTCATTAAAGGCACCCCATTCTCCTTCGATGTTGTCAATGTACAGCCAAGAGGAAGGGAACTGGAACCTTTGTTTCTCAAGCAAGCGCTGACCATTGCGATAGAGCTACAAGACACAGTGGTTTTGAGTTAAAAAGACAAAACTTAATCTGCAAGGCTGAATAAACATACTTTAATAAATGCTCACTATAGAGCTCACAGGATTTTTCAGAATATAAAATTCAAATCTGTTTTTAAGAGAACTTTAGTATCATTTTATGACGAAACTGCATTTTATGAGCCAAGCTTGACATTTCCACAAGTCAGAATCATTAGCAAAAGATAACATACCTCAACTTGCTTTTCAAACTGTTTGATTTTACGTTTCAAGGACTGCACATATGTGATGAATGTCACAGCATCTGATGTGCTAGCAGTGTCCACAGAATGCTGCTCCAGCTCTTGACGGGACTGTTAAGGGCACAAATCAGTGTTTTAGCATTCTACAACAGCTGATCTGAAAGTGAAAAACTTGAATTAAGAGTTTTCTTACCTTAGAAATTTGTGAATGAAACTCTGTCATATTCTGACCAAGCATTTGGCCAAATTTGCTGAGCACCTCTTTATGCCAGGAGTCATACTTCAAATTGACCTTTGATTGTACCTACAAGTGAATAATGTAAAATAATAGTAATTTATCACCCTTGCTATTTTCTGTTATACCTATTCTGAAATTCAATGCATTTATCACAACAAATAATTATAATTTCTCACCTTGCCATAGTCTATGACAACAGGTCCAAACTCCTTTCTGGTTTCTGCATTATCAAATGTTCCTCTTGCCTTTCTTATCTGAACCAAAAGGGCCTGCCACTTATTCAGGTCTTCTCCAAGACGGTTGTATATATTTTCAGCCTGCATATCCCACAGACACTGGTACTGCAGCCAAACCTAATGGGTGTATTTCACAATGTTCAGAACTTCTCCAGTATATTCCAAAACATGTGTTTCCCTCCAGCCCCCAGGAAAACTGGAAGTCCATGTTAGTTTTAGCTGTTCCATTATATCCTGTCAGCCTCCTACCTTGACATACTGCTCCACTTCAGTCACAATTCCCATGACAGCTGAGTATGACTCCTCCAGAGCTGCAGGGCCATCAGGCATCCTTGTCAATGCATTACGATAGAACTTCTCTTCCTCAGACAGCTCATAATGCACTCCAACCTAAGAACCACAGTTATACTTGTGATATACATGTATTTCTGGGGCACTCAGGTTTGGTTTTAGATCAATACACTAATATGTTGAGGACATTTAATTACGAAGAGAAAGCAATTGCTCTGACTTAGATACAGCTTCATTACACCTACCTGGTATCTCTGACTTTGAATTCTTGGCAGCGACAGGATTACCATTTTCCATGAAAACATTTCTTGATAAAGTTTGTATCTACAGTCTTCAATTGGTGGATTCAAGTATATCACCTGGTTGGTTATTCTTAGTTCATGTACAATGTTCTGCAGAAATAGTAAAAAACCAGTTTTACTGGCAGATACTGCTACCTATAGACAAGAATCTTGGACTTCAAGAAGTACATTTCAAAAATGAACTTGCACTTAAATGGAAGAAAATATTTCTCCAAAAATAGATGCAGAAGTAGATAAATACTTCTATCCATATAGACCTCAGAAATAATTTCTGCATTAGTTAATTGACAATATGGAAAAAAACCAACCAACCAAAAAAGTCTAATGAAAAAAAAAACCCTCAGGAAAACTTACTTTGATCTTGGGTTCACCGCCAGGCTTATGGCTCACTTGAGGAGCATCTGTATCCATGTCAACTTCTGCTTTGTCATCTGCTTGTCCCAGAAGAACCTGGGTCCAGGCCCTCAGTCCAGCTTGCAAACGAACACCCAGGATTCTTTCAATCTAAAGAAAATGAGGCACATTGGAGGAAGAACCTGCATAGTCCCCTGAATGAAGATCCCCACTATCAGTATGAATATACTGACAGGCACACTGCAGGCCCATAAAGAACCAAGTGCTTCTTTACTAAACCATTCCAGCACCAGAAGGGGCTTACAAGAATTGGAGGGACTGTTTACTAGAGCTTGTAGCAATAAAATAGCGAAAAATGGCTTTAAATTGAAAGAAAGGAGGTTTAGATTAGTATTAGGATGGTGAGGCACTGGAACAAGTTGCCCAGAGAAGTTATGGATGCCCGATCCCTGGAAGTGTTCCAGGCCAAACTGGATGGGGTTTGAGCTACTGATCAGAGGCATCACTGCCCATGACATGGGGGCTACAACTAGATGATCTTTAAGGTCTCTACCAACCCAAACCATTCCATGATTAAAGAGGTTTAGGAGTTTTGGTAAATTTGCACTGAATATAATTCAAAGCTTATCCTCATCCTCATGGACTTCAATGTAATGAAACAATTTTAACCATATTGAAGTTGGCCTAGAGACCAATAACCTGAAACTTAACAGGCAAAATCAAACAATATGATGCCAACAAGTCTTTGCTACCTGGATAGCAAATCTCCACCTCCCTTTATCTACCTTGCTACCTAGCATCCTCTAGGCTGTCACACTGTATCAAACTTCTTTTCTTCAAAAGACAAAACTCCCCTTGAATTAACTGATTGCAAAAGTCTACAGTAAAAAAACTCCAACATAGGTCTTGCATCTTCTGCATACCAAAAATGCACTGACATTTCCAGGGAATGAGAATTTAGTCTCTGGTGTGACTATAAAGAAAGTCTCCCTGGGTGACTATGAAGACAATAATCAAAATATACTTTGCACCTGAATAAAATGTTAACTCTTAACATATACTACTCTTTGATCTCAAACCTACCTCCATATCCAACTTATTGACCCAGATTGGCAAATTTGAGTATGAATGAAGATTTAAATCATCCACAGCTTTCTGAACTCTGTTCAAGATTTCGGAGAAAGTCTTGTGATCATACATGCATGTTTCCAATGATCTCACTTCCAGGTCTATCTTCTCTTCAATAATGAGCAGATCATCCACCTATGATAATTTAGGGAAAATGAGATGTTTAGTTTGACAGGTTAGATCAAGAAAACAATAATTCAGTAATGGTTAATCATGTATCTTTATTTGGATGCAGCAATCCATTGATTTTAGCAATATCAAATGAAAATAGTACTGCTAATAGCAATTTTAGCACCACTAAAACATCCATCCAGTTGGCCAATTTGTGCTGACTCACTCAGCTACTTAAACCAAGAGCTGCAGAACTGGTTCTCAGCTACCCAATGACACTTCTGGATAACCACACATTACTGAATTATAAATGTAAAAGTTTTGCCGATAACACAAACCTTTTCCTGGAAACTGAAGACAGTCTCAGCCAAGCGCTGTACGTATGGATCAAGCTTGTATGATTCCCATACGAGTGCAATTCCTTCTGCAATCAAAGCCTGCACCTCTTTCTTCAAGCCAGCGACCAGCAGTGAGATAGTATTACGCTCTTCTACTTTCTCACACGTTCGCTCATAAGTGCGGACACTTTCAATGAGAGAAATAGCAAACGGATAGAGCTGGTTTGCCTGGTGAGCTTTGTTGACAATTGCTAGTGGGACACGGAAACCAAGCCACTTCAGGTTTCGGACTTCTTTTGAAAGTGTAATTATTTCTGGGAGGAAGTTGACTTTCAGTTTCAGGACATTTCCAGTTCGACCTCGAACACGAGTGCTTTCGATGGTGAAAATGCGACCAGACACACCAAGGTTGCGCTGTTGAACTTTTCTTGCCCAGTCATCAAAGATCTCCTGAGTGTTGAGCTTCATGCGAAAGCTATCTCCATCCTGCTTTAGCTTCTGACCTTCCACATGGTTCTCCCAGCCTTTGCCAAGGACATCCTCCACACGCTTCATGTAAGCGGTGAGCTGCCTGTCGATCTGTTTTGCCCAGATGATAGACCCCGACACAGGAGGCAGGTCACGAACGTGACTCATTTTACACGCTTGACTCTGTGGGTATTGTACTTTAAACTTGTCATGAAGAGACTCGATATCATCTTTCACACGCTGGATCAACTGCGTTTGGTATTCGCGAATGGCGCCGCGAATGTGAGGTCTGACAAACAAGGCATTAAAGCGGGAGAAGATCCTGAACATTTCATTGGCATTCTTTGCTGTACCGAGCTGGTCTCTCAAACGGGCTGTTATTCTTGTTTCAACTCTGTCAATTCTTTCATCATAGCGCTTCATTGCTGCCTCCCAGGCTTCTGTACCTTCTTTGGAGACATCTAATCCATCTACTTCCTTAACATTCTCATAAGCAAGATTGACTTCTTCAATTGCATTAGCATCTGCAGCATCAAAAAGAACTTCTGCTACTTTCATATCCTGTGGTTCAGGTACCTCTCCTTGATTTTGCTGGGCAACAGCTGTTACCTATATTAGAATCACAGTTTAGTGAGTTGGATACTTCAAAGCAAAGTGCAGCTGGTTCTAAAAAGTATTGCACAAGTCCCCTACCAATCAGTGATAAATTCTTAACAAACTTTCAGTCATGCTTCAGAACTAACTTCCAGTAGGAACAGGGCAGCACAGCTACTTTACAAACTTCCACTACTGTGCAGCATAATCTCATTTTCCACTGTGGTTTAGCCAAGTTCAAGGATTTAAACATTTATTAATCTCCTCTGTGTTATGTCTAGACTTGCTAAGTTTATTAACATGAGCACGTATTATGCAATGTAAGTCAGAATTAAAGCTAAGCCTATTAGCAAGGGTTCAAAACTAAACATGGAAACTGAATGCTACATTACATTTGTGTTGGTAACTTCAAGTAAGACTCTTGAAGAAGCCACACAGATTTTCTGTTTGGTAACAGCCAAGATTACATTACCTGAGGTCGCAAGACTCTCACAATGACTGCTCTCAGCTGCTCATGCTGACGCCTGAATTTCCTCATTTGATCAAGACGACTCTGGAGTTTCCTATGAGCAGGATTGATGCGCCACACCATCTTCAGGTTCTCTTCCCTTTTTCTCTTCACGATATCTCTCAGCAGAACTTGCAGCTTCTCATATTCATCATCCCAGGTTTGGAATACTTCAAAGCATGCAACCATTACCTGAAAAAAGTTTTAGAACAGGAACTTTAACTCCCAAATTAAATGCTTCCTGAAAGTCACTGTCCAACACAAAAATACAGCAACCAGTATCACAAAGCCATGAACATACCTTTTCAAATTCTTCATAGGCCACATGCATCAATTTTCTGGTTCCCAACACTTTAAGCAGCTGAGAGCTCAGATCTCTTGAAATAGCCTCCACTAAACGCAATGCCCTTTGGATTGGATATTTTGTGTTCCTGATTTTTCTCAAATGTGTAAATATTGCAACAAGGGCCTGCCTGATTTTGTCCAGCTCCGTAGCAGACAGCAAGTCATTCAGTGGAAAGTCTTTCATCAGTGGATTATAGTCATTCACAGTTTCCAGCGCCTGTTTCAGACCTAAATGGGAAAGATTTTGAATATAACTTTTCATTTCATTAACCAAAATCTCTATCTGTAACTAGACCAAGGCTCCTCTAAACAACACTGCTGTTTGCACCACATTGTTCAGGTTTTTTAACAGTTTAAGTTGTGGGGGACATTTGAAAAAAATGTTATTGAACAGATATTTTACCTGTGTCAGTATCAAAGCTGACAGTTGCATGGAAACGTTTGCCATGTTTCAGAATGTCCAGAGTCAGCAGAACTTCTGGACTTTCACGTTTTTCCTGAATGCGGTACAGAGCCCTTTCCAAATTTAACCAGAAGCTTATCTCCTGTAATGCAGTGCCTGATGCAGGATCTCGATCTAATTTGGTCACCTTCAAAGTAATGAAGAGAAAGAGATGGGAGAGAGAAAAGCATTTAATTTATATGCTTCAACTGTAAAAACTTGCTGTTAGTAAATATAATTCAAACACGCAACAACTACCAGTTATTAATAATCCAACCTTAAGACAGTTTTGGCACTCATTCTTTGAAAAGTGTAGGAACTGTATGCAACATGTGACAAGTGTAATTACAGAGATCCTAAAGGCTGGTTTTAGGACCCTCATGTAGTAATCTTCAGCACAGCCTAAAAATGTCACCTGCCTGCTTCCCTGAGCCCTGTCTCTATTCTGGTTAAAGGCAGATGAGCCAGGCAAGATAAAAGATGTTTAGACTCTTAAGAAAAGACAACACTGTTCCATAAGCAATAAGTGTTTCCTGTGCATACAAAGGCAAAAAAGCCAGACTAGTATCTCAGATGCTGTTTTTGAGTAACACCAGCAGAACAGCAGTTCTTTTGATAAGTAATGGGCAGAAGTATGAGATTACAAGATAGGGCTGCAGCAACCATTGTGAAGTGGTTACAGATGCACCAGGAGCAAATAACAAAACAGGCCAAATCAGATGTGTCAATCAGATCTGCTGTAAATATTCAAAGAACAATTACAAAATTCTATTACAGTATGTAAAACATAGTCATACTCTTGGTTATTTGTTGAACAATTTAGACTAGATTCCAAATTTAGACTAGACTTAGCCTAATTTTAGACTAGACTTAGCCTAATTTAGACCAGTATCACTGGTGACTCAAAAACCTGGTCTCAGATCTTCAGAATATCCTGCACAAACAGCATTTTACCAGTTAAACAGTGAAGAAGATACACAATTATTTCTTAGTTGTTTTTCCCCCTGTTCTTTATTTAGTTACCTTTTGAATTTCTCTAATCCAGCGGTTGACACCAGACTGTAACTGATTAAGGAACAAAGGATCCTCAGCCTTCTCACCAAAATCTGTAACTTTTGGTTTTTCTCCACGTTCATAACACTGCTTGGCAACATTAGTAATGGTTGCATGAATGGGCAGACTGATCTCTGGAATTTCAATATTCTGTTGCAAATGCAAGAGGCCCATTTCAAGCTCTGCAATCTTTTTCTCAACTGAAGGAGCCATTTTATCTCCATCCCTGAAAAAGCACAGTTTCCATATAAGAAGGCAAACCAAAAAAACATATGTAACACATTTAGACCTGAACTGCTTCCCCAGAATTGACAACAGCATCATACAAACTGTGTGCTTAAAAATTCACATGATTCACCTTGAAGAGTCACTGTTGTTTGTTACTTTTTTTAAATAATTAAACACTTTAGTTCATTAGCACAGAAATGCAGTATTTATACTGATTTACCTGTCTGCTTTGCCAGATTCTCGGATATAGGACTTGAAAAAGGGAGCAACAGCATTGCTAATGAAAGAGTGCAATGTTTCATATGGAGAATCTTCACTGAGAGTGAGCACTCTGAGCTGGGAAGACACTGGTTTGTCTGCATCAATCACTGCTGTACGTTTAATGAACGCCAGGCTACGGAACAGAGAAGAGAGTTACCAACCAATCATCTGACGCTTGAGTGACAGAACAGCTTAAATCTGACTGCAAGTTCAGGAGTCAAATGGTAACCTGTATCATCATACTTCACAATCTTTCTTCCAAGAGACTTGAATACAAGTTTTCCAAATAAATACAGCTTTACAGTTCAGCAATAAGCAAGCTGAACTCTCAATAAGGACTCTGAAATAGAGGCACACTAAAGAAAAAACACATTTTACAATGCTTCAGTGAAATATGCCTCAATATAAGTGACAAATATGTAACAGGCACACATAACCAAAGGATATTGAACCCAAGTTGCGTATGTTACAGCTGCATGCATACCAAAATTAATAAAAGTTTGTTTCTTTAGCCCCACAGCTAGAAGTCCTAGGTCCACTCCTTTCAGGCTCATGACACACCCTTTTTTATCAGAGTCTCTGCCTTGAAAAGCTATTGTTCCCCTTGAATAAAAATGTTGCCTGAAAGCACTAGGTAAACTGGAGGTAAATTTGTAGCTAAATTTGCTTGCGCAGGTTTTACATATATAAAGTAGAAATGTTAAGATCTATTTTACTAATTCACCTGTTTGACTTTATTCCATAATGAATGTCAGTGCTGATACTGTAGGAAATGAACTCTTTTTCCTCTTCTCCTTCGTCTCCCACATCCTCTGCAAAAACATATAGTATGTAAGAAATACTTAATTTCTAACACATCTGCCACTCCTTCTCAACCAACTTCTGCTATTACTAGACGATTTTCCAACCTTTAAGCTCCACACCAACTTAATTAACAAAATTAGGTCAAATGTAGCTTTGCAATATCTCTCAGATGCAGAATGGGTTCACTGTCTTTAAACAAAACTCCATTAAGATTTAGGTTGCTATAAAAACAATAAAGCATTACAGTAAGTGAATTATAACTCACATTCTGAGAGAGAAATCTGCAATACAGAATGTGCATTTATTTGCGGAGATACGTTGCCAAAACAACTACGCCTCAGTGAGAACATTAAACAGATGCTTTTTTTGTCCAAAGGTGGCTTTGTATTTTCAGACATAAACTTTGAAAATGATTTGGAAATTAAATCTCTGAACAACAACAACAAAAAAAATGTCTTGAGAGAACAAAAAGCCAAGCCATGGGAAGTATTCAGACATTAGCACAGCCAGTGCATCACAGATGATGTAATTGCTGAGGATGCAGGCAGCCGTGCTGCAATGCAGTGATTTCAGTGCAGAAGGTTACTCTCGGTTGGGGGACACACTCTGACTGGACACATTATAGCAGACTCTGTCCCCTGCAGGCTGGGGAGCTGCTGATACCAGAGAGCAGCTTTCATTATGCAGAAACAGGGCTTCTGTTTTACTGTACTTGTAATCAGTAGTCTACTTCATGCTATGCAGTCCATGGACAAGCTTCAATAATAATGCCATTTTTAATAGTGTCAGAACTCTCCATATGCTGCTGGAGATTTGAGATCTGTTAAGTATGAACACCTGGCTGTCATTCACAAAATCCACTCTGCCCAAGTAACTGCTATTAAACCGGAAGACATGGACAGAAATGGCATCTGTGCATCATAAATTAGTATTTGGCTTTTGACATGTAATGAGTATCTCAATTTCTTTTTATGCATACATATGTAACGATATCTATGCCATGACCCTGAAGATAACTGATCACCAGTATGTTTATTATTTCCAACATGAACTAGGGATAACCATTCTTATGATCCAGGCATAGCAAAAAATGCAGGAATCATCTGCATTAGTATTAAATGCTTTTCTTTAAACCTTATTAAACACTGTATCATGAATTCATAAAAACAGGTGTTCTTTTGTTCTCTTTGAGAAAATTAATCCTACCAAAAAAGAAGTCTCAAACTTTGGAAGGGGAAAGAGAAGGATAATCTGGATATAGGCAAAAAAATAAACAGTGATAGGGTATTTTTAAGCAACATCTGAAGCTTACAATTAATAGACAGTGAATGAAAAAACCCTCTAAGTGTGCAGCAACTGCAGGGCATATATCAGGACGCTGAACTCTTTCTGTTGACATGTTAAATAATGCAATACGAAATACCATTTTATTAGGATTTGATACATACAGGAACAGAACCACCAGCATGCTAGGAGCAGCGATTCAGAAGCTTAATAGTGGAATTTTGCAAGCTCACGCTGGCAGGCAGGCAGCCATCTACAGACTGTAGAGGCTTGTTTAACAGTAAAAGCCTGCATTATGGATGAAACCTTGCTGCATTTTCTCACTGTTTCTTAGGCTGCATTTTGTGACACTAAGAGCCCATTTAGCAACAGATTTGTTGTCAAGTCACTTTCGAAATAAATAATCAGTTACAGCAGCATGTGAGTAACAAAGACACTCAAGCTACAGTCTCAGCTTAGCTGCAGCATTTCATGCAGCATTTGATGCGGTTCTGAGCACGGCCACCAGGCTTTGGTTACTAAACAAAGGCATGGCAAGGTCCACATCTTCCTTTGTCAATTACAGGAACTCCCGAATTCACCATGAAACGACGCTTTATACAGGTCTATTCAGGCTGGGGTTATTTTTTACCCTTTTACCCGGGGTTTTGGCGCTGTGGTTCTGTCTCAGAGCGGCTGCCTGGCCCAGGCGGTCACTTCTCGAGCAGCCCGGCTGCCGCAGGAGCGCTGCCCCGGCCACTGACGGAGCACTTTGGGTGCGCTTCCAAGCAGGACCGGCCGCGGCACGCCCGGATCGGCGCCGCGCACCCGCCGGGGCCCGGCCCGCGGAACAGAGGCGGCGGGGGAGGCCGGGCCGGGCCGGGCCGGGCAGCCCAGGCCGTGCCGCCGCCGCCCGAGCCCTACCGCGGACCCGCGGCGCCCGGCCGGGCCGCGCTGAGGCGGAGCGCGGCGCGCCCCTCCCACCCGCGGCAGGGCGGCGGCCGCGGCCGGCAGCGGCCATTTTGCCACCGCGGCGGCTCCGCTCCCGCCTCACCTTTGAGCGTGGAGCGCTCCACCAGCACCGTGTGGACCTGCGGGTCGGAGAGGAACTTGCGCATATGCTCCACGGCGCCCTTCTCCTCCAGCGCCGCTTCCAGCGCCGCCGGCGCCTCGCCGCCATCCTCCAGCAGCAGCGGCACCAGCTTGCGCAGGTGCTTCTGCAGCACCGACACGTCGGCCACGTTCTGCACCGCCGAGCCCGACACCTCCATGCCGCCTTCCTCGCCGCCGGGGCCGCCGCCCCCGCCGCCGCCGGAGTCGGACATGCCGAGGCAGAGGGACGCCGGCCGGCTCCGCGCTCCGCCCGCTCGGCCGCGCCCCGCCTGAGCCCGCCCGCCGCGCCGCGCGGGAGCCTGGGACGGGCGGCCCGCCCCGCCCCGCCCCGCCCCGGCCGCTCCCCGCCGCCCGCTCGGAGCGGTTTGTCTCGGGAGAGACCTTACAGATTACCCGGTTCCAGCACGCCTCCCATAGGCAGCAGCACCTTCTACTAGACTAAGCTGCTCAGGGCTCCATCGAACATGGCCTAGAGCACTGTCAGGGATGGGCAGCCATAGCTTCTCTGGGAAACCCGTTTCAGAGCTTCGCCATCCTCGCTGTAAAGAACGTCCTCCTAATAGCCAATCTAAACCTATTCTCTTTCAGTTTGACTCTATTCTCCTTGTTCTGTCACTAAATGTTCTTGTAAGAAGCTCCTCTGCGTCTTTTTTGTAAGCTCCTTTCAGTTACTGAAGGGTTCCCCGCAGGAAGCCCTTCCACAAGGGTTTGATCAGTGGTTTATTCTGGAAGGACAGGATGGCATGTGAGCAAAAGGGAAAGGCAACAGCTTCCTGCTCACTGCCCTGGCAGCAGCACCCGGGAGAGATGTGTTCTGCTGCTGCCTCCTTACCCGGAAGATAAAGTAGGCCCGAGGCTCATTTATTCAAAGGAAAATAGTGTTTATTTCACGTGAAAAATTAACCCAGAAGCCATAAGGTCAGGTGGCAAAAATGACGTAGTCCCGGGAAGAAAGCAGCAGGCCAACTGCAAGGCTTCCTCAGTGAAATATCTCTGCTGCTTCCCATACCCAGCCCAGCCAGCTGTACTAATTACAGTTTAATCAATCTAGCACCCAAACCATTAATCCCAGTCTTTGGTGAGACTGCTTCCCAAAACCAAAGGACATACAAGGAGACAGGGACAAAGAGTACATCAGTGAGAAAGGGGATTTTATTAAAAATTAAATAATTTAAGAATTTAATTTTTAAAACCTCCTAAACATCTGTTACAGCTGCCACATCTCAATGTATGTTTGACTGATCAAGGTATTCGATGAGTTTAACTCACTGCTGCTGAGATGGACAATCTCACTCCTCCTTGCCCAAAATACTCCCCCAGTCCTGGCTGCCATTTGGAGGTGTCTGGGAGAGGGGAAGGGGCAGTGAAATTCCACAGCAACTCTACTGACTCCTCAAAAGCACACTCGGGATGGTGTGTGACCCACAGACAAACTCCCGTTTTTGCTCATATGGAGGTAGAAAAGGGAATGTTGTCCCCAAAACAACCATACAAAACTGCATCTGAACCTCCTATGCATTTCCTCAATAGATACACAAGGAAATGCACAGAGAGCCCCAGGCCCCGGACCTGTTCAGATGTACTCCCCAAGAAGGAAGCTGGGATGGAATCCTGCCTAGCATAAAGACCTGATCTGTAAACCTCTAGACAAGTATAACTCATAATTAAAGTGTGTATGTCCAGATAGGACACCAGAAATCTGGAAAGCCCACCCACATATCCCAGCACCTCTATTTCTACCAAGGGAAAAAGGATGCCATGCTTAGGCAAGCTCCTAAAGCATTTATGAGTCCGATTTAACTTTGAAAAAAACAGATTTCTTAAGTAACAAAAATCTCGAACATTCTTGTCTGGAAGACAAATTATATGTTCAGCAACTAAGTTTCAACTGCAAGCACCAAAACTAACAGAGGTGTTTGTTTTTGATGAATCTAACATATTTAAACCCCTCCCCTACCACCCCCTCCCCAGAAAGGTAATTTTTTTTAATGAAGAAAATTAGTGGTAGATACTTCCCTGAATACGCTGTTCATAGAATGGTTACTGAGACAGTGTTTTAGATAACACTCACCTATTTCAAGTTTCTGAATCTAGTTTGCCCACACCATGTAATTCTTCTACATGCAGGTTGTTTCAGGATTGTTTCATATGAAAAAAAGTGCTAACTTTGCATGGCTGTCTGAATTCCAACAAGGCTATCCTGTACCTGGTCTTGGCTGACACCTTTCCAGGTTAAATTAACATTCTGGATGTGGAGATGTTCATTAAAAGGGTGTTGATAATATTCCTAAGCAATCTTGATATGTCTCAGGTGTAACTTGGCATCTCTTTGGAGGTGAGCTCAAGCAATGATTCCAAGTACTGGCATGCTCATTCTTCTGGAGCAGTCATCATCTGCTGTGCCAAACTGTCACAGAATTTCTGTAACTTGCAAAGGAAGATACAATATCTAACTGCTATAAAACTGTTGCCAGGATAAAATGCAAATAAGGAAGTAAGTAGAAGAAAGCAGGACAGGGATAGGAAATTAAATTTCAAGTAAATATTTATACATATTGTTGGTGACTTGTAGAAAAAGTAAAAACCCTTCAACAAGTCTCATTTTAATGTAGGTTTTAAAATCAGAAATGCTCCATGTGTAACAAGTGCTGAACTCTGATATCAAAGTGTTAGGCCACTTGCAACTAAAAGCCAGTGATTCTTTAATCACTTCATCCTTATCTACTGTGCCAAGGGGAGCAGGACAAAAAGGCAAATTAAGTTAAAGGAAATTGAAGCAGAGACAAGATAAACTAATTTTTAACATAAGTACTCTTCTGCAGTCAAAGCCTGCGGAGACAGAAAAGGCTTTACTTGCTCAATCAGGGTGAAAAATAATTTGCCTTGATCTGGTTCTAGTTAATCATGTATGTCCTTTTCCTGAGCACACAGAAGGCCTGGCCCTTCTTACAGGAGTGAGAAGCCACTGATATCAGCCATCCAAAGGACAAGATGGCCAATATGACAGATCTCCCATATAATTTAACTAAAGACATGTATTTCAGAGAATCATAATGAAAATAGGACTTGTCAAGATACAAGATTTACTCCTAGCAAATGCAATACAATGTATGTAGAAAGAAAATATTTTTTGTAAGTTATAAAAGAAACAACTTCAGTGGAGGAAAAAAAAAAGGATTTTTCCTATACTTAATACTAATTTAGTAGTATTTGAGACTCATCTCTAATCCTCTTGCATCTTTACTTCTAGTGACTGTACTAAAAAAATTACTATGGCAAGGTCTTCATGCTAGCATGAACTCTCTCAGGGTGGCTTTTTGGATCACAAAAGGGCCTAAAACAGCTCAAGGCGATTATGTGACTGCCCTCTCCCCTCCTCACCACAGGGTCAGTGCTTCCAAACCTTCCTGCGTGTGTGCAGAGCTCCCCGGGGCTGGAATGAATGCAGTCCCCGCGTGCCTGGCTCCAGCTGCAGCTGTGCTGCTCTTCCATGAGCTGAGGGAGGAATAATGCACTGCCTTCTTTCAGCTCCACAGTAAACTTTCCTTTGGGAATTTGTTCATACAAAATGTTTAACTACATCCAAGTTTTATTTCATAAAGTAAAGATAGCTCAAGCCAAGTCTCACTGAAAAGAAACTATAATCCAGGGAGACAGTGATATTGTAATTAGAATGGCATTTCTTAATTAGCTATACACAGTCTCCACAATCACTGCACACAGTAAGGACAAGATCCAAGGGGCAGAAGTGCTCCACTTTTAGGTGGGTGGCCCATAAAATGATCCACAAAATGGATAACCTGAAATCACAGCTATCTCCTGTAAGTACATTTGTGAGGTGCATAAAGCAAATGAACATATCTCCGAACACAAGCAATATGTGCTACACTAACACCTTCCTTTCCAATTCTACAAAGTTAAACCATGAAAATCAATGCCAAAAAAGGCTGCTGGTCAAAGCCCCTGAGACTAATTCCCTTAGAGGAAAAGGATTAAAGGTCATTTCCCTGAAAACGCTGGCAACTCACTGAGGTATTTATATGGAAAAAATGTCATCGCTCTCAGTATTTTAAAACATCGTATTTTGAAATGTATTCAACCCTGACTTCCAAAAGTGAATAACTGGATCCTCAGTAGTTTCAATATCTTGCTTTTAATTCATGATTTGATGAGTTTACTACTGAGCTCATGCAGAAAACTTTTTGACCTGACTTGTAACTCAAGTCTTACATTTGTAACTCAAGCCAATAGTGAGCTCTTGATCCTAGGCTCAACCCCCCAACTCCCCCAGTTACTGAATGTGAGCTTTATGTGAGTAATTTCCTTAGTTCTTTTTAAGATTTTTATGGATTCCAGAGGGAAGACAACTCATACTGCTGACTTTTGTTTTTCCCTATATTCTTGCCATCTGATTATGTATCAAGTACCACAGTATACTCCCAGATTTTAAGGCTAGTTTGCTTGAAGCCTGTCAATACAGAAATGTTACAGGGAAAAATACTATGGTATAAAAGATGCATTTTTTTGTATTTGTAGATTGGAATACTACCAAATTTTATTACTGATTGCTGTTCTACAAGTGAAGTCTGCTTTTTCAATCATCCCTGTTTTTTTATTCTACTTAATGGCCTTTGTTTTGGTCATAATTTTGTTTTGGTTTTGTGAAATTTATGAAGTTGATTTCTAGAGATGACTCTGCTAGCAGTGATAATCTGAACACATCCCCAAACACCTTGTGTTAAACTTAGTTTCATGATGAACAAGTAAAATTCACATGTTCTTTATTTGTCCATATAATACACCTTTTTTTTTTTTTAAAGTTTTAAAATTAGATAAAAGCATATTAAATGGTAGGTGTATGAAGTTCTTCAGAAACAATGCCAAAACAAAAAATTGAATTACAAAATGTTAAAAAATATGTAGGTACATTTGAACTTAACATTCCACTAACGTATAATGTTACAGATATTGTCTAATGAAAAATAATTGTGCCACTTACCTATTTTTGCTGTTTCTAGGAACTTTTTATTCTGTACATAGGACGATTCTGTACAAAATATGAAGTCTACATTTTTATTACTTATTACCATAAAACAAGGTACAATGTATGTACAATATTAAAATGAAGCCATACTAAAGCCACACTAAAAAGACACTTGTAATATTACTTTTGACATTCCTGATGTACAGGTGTAATTTTGGAAAATGGGGGAAGGTATCAGACAGAACTTTATGAAGAACAACAGTCACCAAAATTCTACTTTAATTTTTCTTTTTATTTTGGATGTATTAGTTTTAGAATTGTTTAGTACAAGATTATACGAAATATATAAATATTGATAACAAACATGCTAAACCATTAGTGATGGTAAGATTTTGGAATATTGCCTAAGCAAATGTTCGGTGACCCAAAATTTCAAATATGCCTTTATAAAGAACTTGAAGCATCTAAATTACCACAATACTTCCCTTTTTTTGGTGAGTGTTTATCTTCAATAAAGAATAAAAATAAAATCTAGACAGTGAAAGATGTTCTTATATGTTGAGTATCACACAATCAATCAAACACTGATATACAGTTGGGTTCCCCCACCCTTGGATAACATAAGAATAATTCCTTTCAGCAATCGCTTGCACAGACATACTGAACACCCAAAATCAAAGGTAACTGATAATCTACCAGCTAAAGATGGAAGTTCAAACAATGGTATATCAAAATACATAGGCGTTGCTTTACACAATTAAAAAAGCACCCTTTTTCCCTCAAAAGTAGAAGGCATCTTTAAACTGTTTTCATATAGTTTATCCTAATGGTAAAGCATTTTCTTTTTCAAGTTTTACAGGAAATGTTTTCAGACACAGTGGACATTCCACTTAAAGGTTGGGTTGGTCTTTAAATTTAGGTGTTGTAAGCCAATATTTACCACTCACAATTTTCTTCCAATAGACAATGTAACAAATTTTGGAAATTGAATGTTAAATGCATTGTTAAATGCAACCAACGAACAGCAGGCACTACATCTGCACAAGGTTACTATGAATGTCTGCTTGGAGCAATACTTTTTTTGTGGATGCAGGAGATGTTATACTTCCTTAAAAAGTAAAACAAAACTATTTTTAAAGAAGCCACGTTTTTTATCTCATTATGCATCAAGACATTAAACATTAAGTTATATCATGTTACTGCCAGAGACAAAAGAAACTAATCACCCATTTAGAATAGCAGAACACATTTCAAACAGCTTGTAAGCAGGATAAGTAAGTCAAAATACTGGCCACCCTGAGAGAAATCAAATATTGAAGACAAAGCACTATATTTTTAAAGAGATTTTCCTCCCGTGCTTTTCCATCTACAACAAAAAGCTCATTACATGCAAGTAATCTTGTGGAATATATAGCAGCATTTGAAGATCATCAGCAACTCAGATGCATTTTCAGTTCACTTGTGAGGTGTATTTGCAGCACATGTGCTCTTTACAACAACAACAAAAATATTTTCACTGTAAAATTATGGTCACTATCTCCTCAGCTCTTAGACTCATTTAAAAAGAAGCAGAATGGAATTCAAGAGTCTGTTCTTTTTTTTTTTTTCCCCTCTTTTTTTTTTTTTTTTTTAGTTTCAATAAGCCTACAATGTTGTGTTCATCTTTCAGATAAAAACTGATGCAACTGAAATCACACATAATATCTGCCACAGAATACTGAACTCCTAGAGCCCAAGAAAAATGCTGAGTATTAAATGCTCAGATAAGGGAGAAAACAGTGAAATAGTTATTTCATTGACTTGAAAAAACTTAAAATGAAATTTTATATTCAATCTATTCCCAGTCATAGTAAACAAATTTTCATTTTAGGAAAAATTCTACCAGTTCTTATCTGGAATACTGGTGCCATATTATACACTAAAGACTGGAAGATATGGCTTTAAATATACATAAAGCATTAGGATGTGGTATATATATATATATATATATATATCTTTACCCTAAGTAAAAGAGAAATGAATTTACAGAATTCTTAGAAAGGAATGATGACTGAGGATTGTCATGAATGTTACCAGTTTGTAAGCCATGTTTTATAATACGAAAGAATAATTGTATTTTCAAAACTGCTGGTATATAACAAGACAGCAATAATGTTGAAACAACTGTAAAGCTGAGAAATCCTAGAAAAAGTTTAATACTTATAGTTGAAAGAATTTTACTTCTGAAAACACGTTTATCATTAGTACCAACTATTGGTCATTCACTTATTTAGATGGAAAGATTTTATGGAACGCTTTTCTCAAATATGACTATAAAAGCTAAATATTATCAGCTAGTTGGTACTATGACAACACCTCCAGGACATTGTGTCCACTTGATTATAGTCAACCCAATATTCTGCAAATGGAACTGGGTAATTTACCATTGTTTGAACTATTAATCTTGAGCTGCATACTCTATTAAGTTATTGCCTACAGAAATGGGTTGAAGAAAGCTTTGACTTTGTGTGTAACTGATTGGTATGGCACAAAAAATTAAGTTCTACTGTAGAACTGAGTCCAGAAAAAAACCAAACAACTTTTCCTCCAAAATAATATTTCACTGTAATAGTTTAATGCCCATCATGTGATATTAATTCATCAGCTCTGCAATGTGATTCCAAGGCTTTCATGGTATAGATATCCTGAGGCAGTTCTGACTTGCGTCGCACAAGAGGACGATCTTTTTTCTGATCTTTTTGTGCCTGAAATAAAAATAGAACAAAGTTAGTCAAACACACTAATTACTAAACATTACTTAAAAGTACTTCTTGCACATCAGTATGCTCACTTACAGGAAGAGAAATAAAAAAGCATCTGGAAAAAAGTTTATCCTTTCTCCTCTTTACCCTACCATCTATGCAGTTTCAAGAGGAAAACTAGAAACAACTAGGAAATTCTAAGCTATTAACAATCATAACGTCACTACCATTTTACCAATGCTCTCTCAAAACCTGACAATATACCTAACAAAGTACCTTTAACTTTAGAGTGGTGTCTTTATGTATTTCCTGTATGTGTCTCGCCTACCCTAACTTGCTTGTTTATTTTTTTTCTATAAACAACTCCTTATAAAAAAACTGCCTGGCTTTTACTTAGCCATTTATTTATTGGCATGTTCAAAGTTAGTAAGTCACAGTGGTCCAGTTTTATTGTGGCAGAGCATCCATTAAAAATGCTCACATAAGTCTCACACAGAAAAAAAAATTCCTTATCTACTTTCCTCAGTCAATCACCTCTTCAGGAGAGACATTCTGCTGTATTGCCAGCCTCTGGCATAAAGCTTACTTACACTGAAACTATATAGATATTTACGTAGTTTCTAATTTCTGAAGTTTAATTTAAGAAACAAAACTGCCCCTTTGATTGCCTTTTTCTTTTTAATTGATAACTGTAGTAGCTCTTGTTTTAACATCAACTGCTGATGGTACTTAGCAAGGGATATATAATTGTCTGTCCAGTGTCCTCTCAAAGACTGATGCAGGAATGATGCTACCTAGCCTGACTTCTGCAATACTCTAATCCTTAACCAAATCTTTTCCTGCCTGGTGATCCAAACTTATTCATCCTCCTGCAGGCTTTGTTTAATAAGAATTCCTGATTTAAAACATTCTACTAACTCTGCTAGGACAGGATCTTTCTCTTTGAAAACCTGGCTTATACTCATTTAGTCATCTCACTTCTTGCACACTTTGTGAGCAAGGAAAGGGATGAAAGCATGCACTTGGAGAGACTGAGGAACACTTGAGCAGTTCCAACCCATGTTTCAGAATTTTGTTAGCAGTTTATTTTCCATTATTTATTTTTTTAAAGTTCTCACCTTCCTTTCAGTCGTGGGTGGTGGCAAATCAAGCTCATTCATAGGGTTATGACACACTAATTTTCCAGCTGGAATGCTACCAATGAAGCTGCATATAGCCCAAACTTTATAGCTCATGAAGTTGAATTCTTTGTAGAAAAGAAGGTAAGACCTAGATGAGGGTCCTTGGTTTTAGTCTGGGCTCACATTATTGTTTCTGCATTTTATATTGTATAATACTGGCCCAAATCCTCAAACTCTCCCAGCAGCTCGGAATGAGAATTTTGTTCTTTACTTCTTGTCCCAAGTGCTAGCACAGAATTCTACTCTGGCTGCTTTTCTTCTAGAACTGATGCTGGAGCACTTAGACTTACGAAGTAGATATTTTAATGCTCTCTGGCCAGGACAGAAAGTGAACCATAGTCTCATAATAAACCCTGAGAAAATACTTAAGTGTTAGGAAACAGCACAGTCAAAAATGGACACCACTATGATAAACGCAACTCTAAAATTAGGCAGTACTCATTTTTCTAAATAATTTTGTATGCACCCTTCTCCACTAGAACTGGTTTTAGGTCTGAAGCAACTGAAAGAAGGCCCCCTTCTCCCTCATGTGGACCTGGCTAAGCTACCCAAGGCATGAAAAAAGGCAGAGGTTCAGAAAGTTTATGTAGCCCAGTGCTCCTCATTGACTAGCTCTATCCATTATTCCTATTCAGGGGAATACAACTCTTGTTCATTGCCCTGGAGAGGGATGTAATTCAGCCACCAAGATTTGTATGTAATGCACAGGGATCCATAACATATGTGTTTAAATAACAGCAATCCCTGAATGTGCCTTAGAGGTATTTCAGCATTTATTTAATTCCAACCTCCATCCAAAATATTATGTAACAAATAATAAGTAAACTATAATATTGCAGGATAATGACACTAAAATTTTAAGAAGTAATTTAGGAGTAGATAATTTACCAGTAATTTAGGAGTTTAGGTTGACCACATGCTTATTTTTACTAAATGTCTTACTGGATATACTGGTTCAAATTAACAGACTGTTTTTTCTGGGTCAAATTCTCCAGTCTTAGACTTTGCTGGATTTAGACAGATTTATATTGAGCATTAACTAACGACAAAGGATGGAAATGACCTTGAGAGTCCTCGCCCTGCAGTGGGTAATGGAACCTGACAGATGGTAGACTGAGAAAGAAGACCCATGAGTGGGCAAGACACACAATTTACATATTTTTTTTAAACACAAGAGCTTCAACCACTATGAAGGCTCTGAATAACAAGCAAAAATATATAAAATATAATCAGATTCTAGTACTGACAAGCTTTTTTTATAAAAAATCAAAACCATTATATTGAGAAGAGACTAGAACAGGACATAGATTTTAGCTATAGCTCTCCCTATCCTTGAAGCATAATCATTGCTCTCATAATGATGCAAAAAGCTATTCCTAAGTGAAAATAAAAACAGTGTCTGAGAAGGAGAAACTTTAAAAGAGACTATGTACCAGATGCACAGGCATTAGAAACATAACACTATTTCTGGCTGCTAGACCATCATTCGAAAGTAGCAGCCCCGGTGAAGCGTATTACTATAGAACAAATGGTTATAGGGCTAAAAATACAAGCCAAGTTTATGAGTAACAGTCACCTACAGAAATTAATTAATAAATTGGAGCACTTTGCTATCTTCACAAGGCTTTACCTGACAAGCCTCTTCTTTCACTGTCTTTTTCAGCGTCTGCAAATCTTCAATTAAAGGCCCGTCTGTTTCCATTGCAACAGGACTGTTCAGCAAACTCGTGTCACTGTATGTTGGGTACTAATAAAATGCAAAATGTTAAAATAATCATTCTTAGTCATGATAACTAAATACTAGGAGTGTATATGAGCATTTGAATATGACTAGTTATTTGAGATTAACTTCAATATTATATGCTTCCAGAGACTAAGTAATAGATTTTAGAATTGAACTCCAGTACTTTCACACTTGGCAGAAATATCCTGCTGAAAAATGCAGTCAGCATTAAAAAAAAAAGATGGTTTCTTATCTGAGACTCAATTTTAAAATACTCAGATTTTGTCAGTATTTCATGTCTTCCTTGGCAATCTGAATCTTTATTAAGACATTGTCAACTGCTCTGTGAACAATATAGTAATCCAAACAAAATCATTTTACTTGCTGATACAATTTTGTGTTGGAAGAAAAAATACACTGTTAAAAGACCAAATATACCTAATATACATTTAATATAATTTCAAAGCAAAATATTAAACTTCTCTGTCTTTGGAAAGAAAAAAAATTATAAAGGTATTTTAGGAATTAAAAAACCCCAAAATCTTTGTTGTCCAGTAATCTCAACATGTCAGACCTTATTTTAATCCAGATAGGTGTATATAGTTTTAAATTCAGAACTTATTTACATGCACAGACTTTTTCATCAGTTTTTCCTCATAAGTTTTTTGGTATCTGAATGTACTAATAACTTAATGCAAATGAGAATTGTTTTTTAAAAATCCCTAACAACAAGGATTTAGCAAATAAAATAATGATTTTAAATCTTAAATTTTACTTTTGTGTCACACAGAATCAGGAACAGCTCTGAACAACAAGAATCATCAGTTACTAGACAAACTAGAAAGTTAATAGACATTCCAGGAAAAAAGAAACTCCTAAAAATCCATTATCTAGAACACTAAAAGCATTTATATCTTTATGTCAATTCAGTGGAGCATTCAGTAATTTGTATTTTTAATTTCTTCCATATATTAGCTTTCTTCAAGCAAACTATGCAGAACATACTGTATACAGGTGGTGTAAACCAGTATCAGAAAATCTATTTACAAAATGCTCCTTAGAAAGAAAAGGAAATTGATCCTGTAGAACTCTGAATTTTTCTACAGCTCAATCCACTTATTTAGCTAAACAGGTAATACTCATCATTTGTGATAGCAAATGACCATGTATATCAATTACTCTTCAAGCAAGGTTTTTCTATGACTTAAGTCATTAGAAAAATGTTTGGTCACTCAAAGTCAATTATTGCATTCATATGAATAATCCTTTTAAATTAATTTAATTGATCTGTTGCCAACTGACATTTTATTAATTTTAATATATTTTACTTAAGCAGTTTAGTAATTGTTCCCTGGCAAATAATGCAAGAGAAAAAAAACATTTACAAATTTCCTCTTCTTAGAAGAAGAGATTACCTCATACTTTCTGTTTCAAAATAGCACTAAGATGAGAAAGTGTCCCACTTCTGTTTACACAGTACCCTTTTTCCCCTCTTCCACTACTTTAAACTCAGCTAGATGGTGTTGAAAATACACTGGACATTAAGTTTCCTTGCTACAGTGTAATAGAATTCTGGCTGTGAAGTAATTTAAATGTTTGGAGGTTTTTTGTTCATAGCAGAAAACCATATGATTGAGCTAAAAGAAAACGGGCAGCAAACTCCAAGCAAATGAAGGTGGTAGAGGGGGTGGGGGGGCACGCCAAACCATTTCCTTCTCCCATAATTTCAAAATCCAATGCATAGTCTAAAGACCTTTGTTTCATTATCATCATTTGAGTACATCATTAATGCTGGACAGGATGGTTCCTGCAGGAAAGACCTGAGGAGCAGGGTCACCAGCAGACCAGCCCAGTGCAAGTATGAGAACAAATGCACCAGACAAGAACACACAATATTAATCTATTTGACAGAAAGTCAAAATTCGCAGTTAGCAGAAAGATCTCTTTTTGTAATATATTGTTTGCAAAACAGCTTTTTAAGAGAAGCCAATTATGGCCCCTCTGTATTTTTCCATAATTTTGCACAATAACTTTTCAAACTGCAATACGGTATAAGTCCTATTATAAGGAAAGGAAAAAGTACTTCATATCATACTTTTCAGAAACCTTTTTTTTTTTAAAAAAAAATTACTTGCACAAGAGAAAGGTTACAAATTTGAAAAGTACTTTTATTGTGTATCTTTCATAATACAATTGGTGAAATTCCTTTATTTCCATAATCAATCAGACCTGTTTTCCCCACTGATATTTAACAAAATTAGAGTATTTAAACATGATGATGTTAATCTTTTCTAAATACCTGGGGATTTGATTTGGCTAGATTTTCTATTTTAACCCATGCTTCTTCCCTTTCCTTCAATTTTAGCTTCTCTCTGGAAAAAAAAAATCATATAGAAGTAAAAGAATTCAACAAAATAAATTATTTAGCTATACCCGTTTGAGTCTACTGTCCAAAACACCACTGCTGACAGGATAATTTGCATCATATCAATACCCCATGATCTCAAATTGACATTAAAAGGGAAAAACCTCAAGATTTTCTCATAAAAGCAACAAACTGGCTGATACCAGTTTATCTTTAGCACACGTAGATTGTTACAAGTAAAAATTAAAACAGAAAGAAATTTTGATCTAGTCTGAAAGCACATTATTGTTTTATTTCTAATATTAGAATGCTATATTGGTAAATAAGAAATTTATAACTAACCATGAAAAGGGCAGAGATTTTTACTTGTCAGCGCAATGGCTTCAGGTAATAGGTTAAAGGAAAAGGCACCAGAGACATTTTGAATTGAACTCTAACAGAGAAGTACCCAACAAAACCACACTCATTCTAGGGAATAGCAAGCCCAGAGGGATGACATAAATGCCCTTTTTTTTATTTTAATAAAATAGAAAAAGTTTGGGTTTTTTATGACTAATGCAATTTGAAAATGTAAAATCTATGTTTGTTTTCTTTTTTCTTACAAATGAACATCTTGCAGAGACTAGAATGATCACCTGTCTTTGAAGGCTGGTAGGATTTAAAAGAATTTTGAGCAAAGTGCTAAAAGTGTTCTCAGTGCACAGAGCAGATGATCCAAATGTCAAGAAAAAAAAGCAAGAGCAGTTACATCCAAGCACATACACAATTTGCCTCCAGCTCTCAATCAACTTAATTCAAGATGGGAGGCAGGAACCCTTTAACCATCCCCCTTTTCAATTCTGATGTGGCGGGAGATTTATTTTGGTTTTGTGTTGCTAGCTCATCGCTCAGCACTCTGCTTTAGTTCACGCTCGGAACATCACTCAAAAACGTTATAAAAATCAGAGGAGAAAAAATTTGATTTCTCATTTAAAAGGGGTTCCACTTAACTTGCAATCAGGCAAAAGAGAATTAGTCTTTATTTTGAAGAGTCAATGCTCATTATTTGTCATCTATAAACACACAAACCTTAAGAATTTGATACAGTACAAGATCATTTCTTCTTGAATTCTAGTAAGGAACTTCGAAACTTGGACAAATCAATCTACATTGAGAATCTGTAATACTTCCAGTATATCAGTTTAAAATAGGTGTCTAATTTGAACCACTATTTGAAAGAATCCCTGATTACTTTGAAATTTAAAATAAAATTCAAATCCACGTATTTTATATCCTGTTAGTGGGCAGATTTCCAGTAACTGCTTCCAGACCCTAAAATGAGACCCAAACCATTAATACTCCTGACTTCTCTATCTCATTTTAGCAAGATTCTTCCATCAAATAAAATCTGTACTAGACACCTGCACTACAGTACAGTAACAACTTGATTTCAGGTAACTTCTATAATAATATGAAGATATGCTAACACACAATGCAATGCTGAAAAATACTGGGAAAGTATTTTGGGACAAACTGAGTGACAACATGAAAGGAAGTAACACCGGGTAAATAAAGCATGCAAAATTAAACACAGGATGTGAACTAAACTGTTCAACAGATCCTCTATGCTGGGCTCCACCATGAGCAGTGTCCCTCTCAAAACTCAATTTTTTAAGAAGATGGTGACCCCAGAAGTATTAAGTCTAAGCCTAAGCCTACATGAGATGCCTTATTGTTAAGATTTACAATTCACATACAACAAGAAGTTTCAGCAAGTCAGCTTCAAGACTACTGGAATCAAATGGGCAACTTCCCACTAATGACACAGTGGTTTTTCAGAGCTAAAGCACTCTGAACAAATTACTCAAGAACAGACAGACACACTGACATGAAAACTTACTTCAGTTTTTCTGCTTTAAATTGCTGTGTGCAGTCATCGAACAGTTTTTGGTTCATCTCCATGAAGAGTTTCAGAGCATTGTATATCAAGCCATGTATTGTCCTATAAGTAAAACTTCTGGTTGAAACTCAGAGTACTTTAAACTTTGAAATCTACTTTTTCTGGTCAACAGTAGCCAATAGCCTACATAACTGGAAAATTACATTATTTCAGAATAAGTGGAAATAAAATTAATTCGTGGAAGTTTCAATTTACCCACAAGAGGCCTAACACAAGTACTAAAATTACCAACTTTGAATGCAGTTTTCCTACTCTGCAGTACTACTCATAACTTACACTTCTGAAATTTGAACTTCATTCTTAATACCACATGTATCAATACAGGCCTAGTTGTGAAATTTAGTACCTGACACTAATCCCATAAGGGTTAGTAGAGAAAATGCAGTATGACATTAAAGATCTTGATGTAAGTAACTTACTGGCAACTGATAAATTGAAGAAAAAAAGAGTTAGTAATTAAAAGGAGTGCAAAAAAGACCCCATTCCTTTTGAAAACTGCCACACAGCAACAGCACTCAGTTCAACACAATCATGGCAGAACTCTTAAGAAATGTGTTAGAAAAGTAAAGTTGAAAACATCACAAAAATTACACAAAATCAATCTGCTTTATGAGGCACTTTTACAGATGAATTTACAGCTCCAGGCTATAATATACTGCTGCTCAAAAAGCAATCAATTAAATGATTACTTTCTATTGTATATGGAGTTACAAGTAAGAGTGCAGCTGTACTGGTAGCATGACTTTTACTCAGAATAAAATGAATGCATGACCTTGAAAGTCAGAAAAAATAACCAACAGCAAGCCACATTTACTATGTAGAATTGCATCACTGAATTGGAATTTTATTAATGAGTACATTATTTGTTACTGCTTGCACCCAGCGACAGTAAGCAACCACTTTAACATCACTTTATTTTCCATTTCTTTCCCAGTGTTTAATTGCAGACTGATTACTCATTCTTGGCCAGCCCATCAGCAGTCCTCAATTCACAGTTAGAGCCAGACTGGGATACTGTCACCATCCCAGCAGTTGCACAATAGCTCAAAGAAAGAAGCAATTTACAATGGAACAGCTGCAGAAGGGAGCTGACCAGAACTGTTTTCATGCGTAAGCACTACGTTATTGTGGGGGAAAAAGTGAAAATAATCAATGGAGAAAGAAGAAAAAAGCAATAAACAAATAAATAAACAAAAAAAGGGCAAACAATGAAAAACAAAAAAGAAAATAAAAAGAAAGGGAAATATGATCTGATCTACAAGATAGTTCACTAGAATGTCGAAGAAATGCAAATCAGCAAATAGGTTAGTGATCAGAAATCAAAGTTAGTCTTTAGAAGTATCTGAACTACCGATGAATGCCAAATTTGCTCCATATTTATAGAAGAATGTCATGGATTAGATGCACTAAACCACTCTTTCTTGTTTAATTAAAAAAGGAAAAACTATCTTCCACAGTTCTTAATACTTCCTAAAAATTGACAATAGTCTCTTTACCCAGCAACTTCAACGTCATAGAATAAACAGCTCAACACACTGTTAAACTAACAACTCACAGATGCAAACTCTTAAACCTACAACTACAGATAAGTGAAGAAGCAGAAATTTGTACAAGTGTTTCTTACTTATTCCAATGCGTCTTTGAATTCCGGTACAAGGATGGAAACATGATGGGCAAAATCTTTGCTGCATTATCACTAATTAAACTCATAATATATTCATTATTCCAGTAGTATAATGCTCGCTCTGCAACCTAAGAGAACATGAAAAAAGGAACACTTCTTCAATCTCTTACAGAGCAACTAATTATAACATTTGGCAAATATAAAGGAAAGGTGAGAAAAGTTGCAAATCAGACTTGGATTTTTTAGTGCTAATGAGAGTCATGGAGCTGATGGAGAGATGGAAAAGCTGCTTTTTACCTTGTCCCTACATGATTCAATCTATAACTCAAGAACTCTGAAATTCAAGCAAAGAAATACTTTCCAAAAGAACCAGTATTTGCAGAACTTGTATTACAAGTAATGAAATGCAAACACTATACTGAAAGGGTTCAAGTACTTCTGAAAACACCGAGTTTTTCAGCTGTTTTATGGTAAGCGTAACACCGAAGTGAATCATTCAACATGAATGCACATACTGCACTCTTGACAAGAAACAGTAAAATTAATGTTTGGATCCCTGCAACTTGACATAGAATTGAAGACTTCTTTGCAACAAATAAAATTCATTATGGTGAATAATACATTACAAGTCTGCTTTACAAAAATTCTGGTATCATTGTATATGCAGTAAATACAGACCTGAAAGTGTGGACTGGACACACATTTGGCTAGCTGTCTGAAGAGAGGTTCCATAACTTTAACAAATTCAGATGGCTCAATAACATCTAAAATTTCTTCTAGTTCATTTAAAAACATGACTTCTTTTGGACTGTGAGTCTTTGGCCAGTATTTCAGCAGTGCCATTACCACCTGTAGAGACAAAGACAAAATAATTTCATGATAATTTCCCTTTACATTGAACTCACTTATAATGCATTAATAAGTCTGGTAGTTAAGCAGAACACAAAACTCATGATTTCTTGTCCCATGCAACAGTAGTAATCAGACATGGTTCAGTGTCACAGAAATAACTGTCAATGGGTCTAAACTTGCTTCTTCAGAAAACGAAGTTATACATCTATAAGACATGTTCAAAAATAATAATCAAAACACTAGACAGAAAACCCAAGTATGAGAAAATCTACCTTAGTATGATCAAAGTGCAAATTTCCTATTACATTTTCAGGAAAACTACCTGCCACTTAAGTGAAAACAGAAAACCCAAGTATGAGAAAATCTACCTTAGTATGATCAAAGTGCAAATTTCCTATTACATTTTCAGGAAAACTACCTGCCACTTAAGTGACAGCAGCTTTAAATCTCTACCTTCTTGGGGATGTAATCCAAAACTCAAGCAATTAAGTTCTATCAACATATTTTAACAAAGTATTTATTATAAATGCCTGAATTGACAGGTCCCCAGCTACTCTAAGTATGTTGCTCTTAAACTTTGATTTGACTATTTTACTATAACCTTAGTCTTAACTTTCTTCATGATTAATAAATTATTTACCCAATTTGCTTACCAAGCAAACCATGAACACTCAAAACACCATTCTGTGATTCTATGATTGTTAAATACAAAAGCTGTAAGCAATATTTAATATCATCACTGACAAGACAACTCTGAGAAGTGCTTCTTTAATGTACATGTTATTTAATCCTGAAAGCAGATATTATGTCCTAATGAAGCCTTGGTTAATATACACAGATTTTTAAAAATGTCAAAAAGTCTCATGTGACAATTTTAAGGGGATTTAAAGCATTTAAATTTGAAAGGACCAGAATATTTTGAAGAGGAACTTAGTATTTTGCTGATGCGTGAGTTAAGTTTTTAAAGAAAGCTGTAATCACATACTAATTTGAGATCAAAAAAGGAAACAAACTTGGTTGCATAGTAGTTCTAGATTCTACTAAGAAATATGCAACATGCTATCTGATGTCTAAAAGAAAGCTAAGAAAACAAGATCACATACAGTACAAATGATAGAATGCCTGACATTTGCTATCTTATTAAATATTAAAAGCTACAGCTAGAAGAGAACTCTTGCTCAGGTGCATACTTCCATTTGTTTCAAGAAATCCAGTTTCCAATTGACAAAGAAAACGGTCATAATCTAATAATGTGCACTTTTGCTAGCAGCAATTTTTTAATTGATCTACTGATTAAACAGATTAGTTCTTACCTACTTGATATTGGGTGTAATGAAGCAAACCACTAAATACTACAGAGGACAGTTAAAATTATTCATCTTTGTAATTATGTGCAGCCAGACTGATTTTGTCAAAGGTTGGCAGACATGAACAGGATCTGATTTAAAAGCTTTGCACCGATAGGTAGCTGTGTGTTAGAAATCTGTGTTCCATCATAACATCCATCGCTAAACAGAGCACAGTTTGGCAAGTTAATTTCTGACTAAACTGCTTCTGGACCCACCATCTCCTATCTGCTCAGCCAGAATAAAATAAGCAGAAAAATATCTGTCTCTTTGTAAGACCGGTATTATTAATGTTGCTTTAAATAGTTTTGGATGTTCTGAACGACTGCTGGAACAAACTAAATTTGATAGATCAAAATAGTTAAATATTTGACTCAAATGTAAACAATTACAAATAAATACTTTGTTCCCCAAACCTCCTTAAACAGTCTACAGATGTAAGCTGTATTAGTAGCTGAAAATATGTAATAATCGCAAGATAAACTTACCGGTTCTGTAAGTGTGCTGTCCTTTTCTAAAAACTGAACTACACAGTATGCCAGCTACAGTAAAAGAAAAGGAGTTTTATTAATTCTCACTATGAAACTGAACACATTTTGAAGTCACTAGCATAAGTCAAGAATAATTTTGAATGCTTCAAATAAAATAGAAGTTTCTTCTGCAATTTAAAAAGTTTAAAATTTAAAAACCTCTTTGGCAGACAACTTAAACAAAAGGGTAAATAGGCTTTAGCAATTCTCTCAAAACTTTGCAAGTCTGTCCTCACCTTTTTCAGTGTTATAAATATAGATATGCATGACGGTGTTTTCTTTTTAGACCTAGTACTTTAGATTTCATCACACTTCATCTTTTAAAATACAAGACTTAAAAATCATGACCCTGTCCTCTAGAGTGTTTTCCACTCACTAACATTTTGGTGTCCCATGATGATTTAGTAAGTATTTTCTATTTCATAACCTAAAGTTAGATAAAAGTGCATTGAACAGCTGTAAATCTTGGGATTTTTGTATGTATTGGAACTAAGGATAACTATGCCTATCAATGTAAGCTGATGCAACCTGAGGCTTAATTACAGTATTTACCAAATGCAATGCTGAGAATGAGACTGTCCATCTGTGTCTACATGGTGAAGTATTACATCCCTTTCACTGCATAGACCAATAATCCCAAAGTAACTGTGGAGATCACTGCTCATCTCACAGACTGTTTAACCATCTTCCTAAAGTCTCTCCATTTACTGAAGTTCAGCCGATGACCCAATTCCTTTCCCTTTTTTGATGATTCTACCAGGAATGCCCCATGGTAATTTGAGGGATGTGCCAATATGACTACAGCTGCTGTCCTTCCCTATTCTAAAGTAAATTTGATTTAACACAAAAATTAACTTTCTCCATGTGTGTCCTTGGCAGCAAATCCTTTTATTTGCCACTGTTTCAATGTGAATTTTTATGCATGTACTCTGGGGTTTCACACTCTAAACTCACTTGAAGTACTTTTCCATTTAACTCAGTAAGACACGTAAGGGAAGCATCCCTTTGTCACTACCCTGTTTTCACTGATGCTGAACAGCAATGCAAATCAGCTGAAGGTTTTGGAGAATTAGTTTGTGATTTAAGGGGAACAGATAAAGAACAATATGTCTCAGGTCTGTAGAAAAGCTGATGATCACAGGTATCTGTTCTAGCTGAGATATGAAAGGTCTTGCTGTTCATACTCCAAAATGTTTTGTTCATGGCATTAGAAAATCAAAAATAAAATTTGAAATGGGAGCCATTCTGTTACTTCAACAGCAACTGATGAAGCCACTGAAGGCAAGATCCAAAGCAAATGCTTATAAGCATCTCTCATTGCTAGAGAATTGTAATTATAGAAAAGGTATTCTTAAAAATACATGTTGATTTTATTTGAATAAATGGTACTTAGAATTCTGGAGTATTCAAACTACATAGTAAATATGTAGTAAATTTTCAAATTAAAAACCCAAAAGTTGTGTAACAATCTCACACAGAAAATTTCAGCATATCAACACAATACTGTATTTTTTCCTCACACTGAATGATTACTCACTCCTCTAGAAATTCTGAATGGAAGTAAATTTAGCAAAGACAAAATAGAGATGGACTGAAAGCACAATACTACTCAGAAGACCCCTTTTTTCTGTGTACTTCTCAAAGGATCTATTGAATTAAATAATGATGTCCTCGTAAATGCCCAATTCCTTTCAAAACACCAACCAACTGAATTCAGCTGAATTGCTTCATGTTATTTAGAATAAAGTGTTTATAGATGACATTCATTAAAACCATACCTTTCTGCAAATTTTTATGTCTAAACATTACTGACAATGAAACAAAAAATCCTGTGTGGATAAATACTAAGAACTCTCACATTAACCAACTACGTTCAATGATAAACACTACAGTGCTTTTAAAAAGGGTATTATTGCACACAAACGTTTAATTTTTCTATCAACAAGTGAAGCATTATAGGCACATGTGTTAAGTAATTTCCCCCAGGCCAGTTAGCAAGGAAGTTTCAGATCTTAGAACTGAATTTCCACCAGACTTACTCAAGTCTCCCAAACTCTTCAAACAAGCTTACTTAAACACTAGTATGAAAAACACCAAGTAAAATTTACCTGTGGATGGTAGACACTGAGTGATTTCACTTTGTGCAATGGTAACAAAACCTTCAATAGGAATATTTTGTGCTCTTCTTTTAATGGTAAGGCAAATCCATTAATTATGCTGCCAGGGAAAGAAATTAAAAAATCAAGATCAGTAATGATATAGAAATTTGCACTAATGTATAGGATATACAAAAATTCTTGGGTTTGTTTTCTAATATTTGCAAATAAATAAAATAGTAATTTGTAAATATTAGAAAATCAATCTCTGTCAATACGTTAACCAAGTTTTTCAGAAGTCTTAAATTCTTCTTCCAAGCTGCACACAACTATACCTACAGTTCAGACTTCATCCTTCTCTATGAACTACTCACTGTTTCAAAGCTATGAATACACATCTCTCCCAGCTTCCTCATGGTATTAACAAGTAAAACAGTGACTGGATGTAGAAGAGGTAATCCAGGAGAGCAGACAAGTCAAAACATGACTTCTACTTAACTATTAGTATTTCTGCAAAGCCCTGGAGTAGAACCAAAGAGCATACCCAGCACAAGACATCCCAGTTACAGCTGAGTGCAGAGGTAGCTCAGTACTGGGTCACTGGGACCTTTACCTAAATCCACAGCACCAGAACAAGAAGCTCTGTGTCAACAACATGCTCAGTGGAAAACCTTAATGGACTGGATGAATAACCAGTACAGAACACTTCCAGCACAGAAGCCTCATTGAGCTACCAGAAATTTTGATTTGGAAGCCTAAGAGGGTAAAAAATCCCAAAACCAAACCGACAATGTCACTTTTAAATTTTCAATACTTAAAGCCAACCTAACAAAACCAAGAATGAAAAAGCTGGTGACTAAATAACAGTTTGGAAGATTTAGCTCCATATTCTAGTACTTAAACTTCATAGTTTTCATGGTGAGTTTTGATGAGTGTTACTTGAGTATAGTGTGCTGAAGTAATGATGGACATGTCTTTAATCACTGAACATTTACTTGAAAATTAAAGAACCATTCTGGGCATGCACATAGACCTAGGAAATTTTAAAACAGCTTTCCAATTTCAACAGCCTTCTGGGCTGCAATAGAAACAGCACTGCCAGTAAGCTGAGGTGAGTCAGTGATCCTTCACCTCTGCTCAGCCCTGATGAGCCATCTGGTGTCTGTGTCCAGGACAAGAAGGATGCAGATGTACTGGAAGGAGTCCAGTAAAGTGCAATGAAGAGGCTGGAGCACCTGATATACACAGAGAGGCTGAAAAAGCTGTTTAGTTTGAAGCAAGAGAAGGCTCAGGGGGATCTCACCCATGTGTGCAAATACACAAAGGGATGGTGTGGAGAGTCACTCTTCTCAGCAATATACATTGAAAGGGCAAGAGACAAACTGAAAGATGGGATATTTAATTAAAGGATGAGGAAAAAACCCTTTTTATTGTGAATGTGGTCAAATGTGGGAACGCACTACCCAGAAAGATTGTGGAAGTCTTCATCATTGGAAATATACAAAGCTTGACTAGACACAACCCTGAGCAACCTGCTCCTGCTCATCTGTTATTTTCGTGTGCAAAGATATGGAAATACCATCAAGTAATCATCACTGAGCTTTTGTAGTGTATTAATGTATAAAAAATTGCCAAAAGCTTGTTCATGGATTACGGAAATCAGTTAATAAAAATTTCACTAGTTTTAATGAAACTATCAGCTTTAAATTGTAAAATTTTAGTGTCAAAGGCTTATAGATACATCATTGAAGACAAAGAAATTATGGGATTAGCAAAATGAGGTTTCTGAAGTTTCATAATCTGTGCTTCCTTTGCTTACCACTACATGTTCAATGAAGAATTTTTAATAAATTTCAACTCATTACATTTTACTGGTAGTTGCTTTACAACTAATGTTAATTACAAGGATCTTAAGCAGAAAATAAGACCTAAAAAACAGGATTACAAAAACTGTCACCTCCCAAAACACTGCCACAAGGTTCAAGTTTATTCTCTGTTTCTACAACCTTACACAAAACCCCCTTGATTTTTGAAGTCTACTCTTAAAACCAAATGAGTTTAATTAAACAAAACCTACAACTTACCTCCCCAGTATTTCCAGTAATTCTGCTATGCCATTGTGATGTTCTGTTTCATAAATAAACCTAAATAAATGAAACATTTTATTGGGTTACTGCTGAAGACAGATACAAATCTAATACTAAGATCCCCATCTACCATTACAGGTAGCCTTGACCCCAGATATTTCAATCCCTCAGTAAAAGGAGAGCAGAGAGACATAGTGGAAAAGAAACTTTGTGGAAACAAAAATCAGTAGCACACCCAGCTGCTTTCAAGCTTCACACCTGCTTGCTCTTTTCTCCCACATTTAACAAAGCATTTCCCACTCAAAGCTTTTCTCAATACACACATTGTATGCCATTTTAATAATGTAAAACTGAACACAGCAAATACCACTTTAAATATTAAAATAACACAAGAATATCTGGCATAATTAAACACCATGATTCAACCTTCTAAAGCAAATGCAAGCACAAGGGGTTCAAGCAGCTATTGCTTCTGGATGTAAAAAGCTTTTTGGCATTACAGATCTCTGTGCATACAAAAGGCTTGTAATAAACAAAGAAGTCACCTTTTCATTAATCTTCTTTAGAAGAGCACTGTAATTTACTAGGCAGTCACCTTTCAGCTTCCTTCACCCAAGTGTAAATTTATTGACAAAGTTCTATTAATTGCTTCAGGTAATTTGCAGAGTTATAAACATTTACACTTGTGAGAAAATAATTCCACTAATTTGAAAGCATTTTCTAAATTTTAAAATTTGTCATAGGCTGACATATTAAAAGCTACTTTTAATCCAGAATATTTGAAGCGACAGTTTTTAATTCTTAAAGGCCCTTTCCATATAATTTAGGATATAATTCCAAGAAAAATTAAACACACTCATACAAAGAGGTTTGGATTGACATACAGGTTTCATAATAAAAAAAAAAGTATTTTACTTCAGGGAAAAAATAGATTAAAGCACTATGGGAAATGAATTAATGTGATTCTAGTCGGCGACTAAAAGATAAATGAAGGCCTCATATTTCTTAGGTAAGCACAGTTATAAACTGACAACTTGAAGGTAAAAGTATATGAAAATAAAATATTTTTAAAGTTGTACACTTACTTCAAGAGTTTATCATTTTACACAGCCCAATTCACTAATTCAAGACAAGCTGGAACAACTTCCCTCCTTGGGGAACAAGTGCACTAGTTTACATTTGGATGCAAAATTTTTAAACTTTGATCTCCTAAATATTATACAGCTAAGTGAGTTTTTCTCCAAGTTTGTGGTTGGCTTTTCTTTTTCTCCCACATCTTCGTAGCTGTGCAAATTATATAATCTCCCATATACGTGTCAGATTGAAAACTCTTATACAAACTATACAAAGTTGATCTAACAACCAGATTAATTTCTTAGTCTTTCAAAAACTTAGCACCAGAACTATCTGTATTTGAAGACTTTGCTTCCATTATCTGAAAGCAAAGTGCAAGAAACGGCAAATAAAAACTTTTCAGAAGAGCATATAATGTGCTATGATGCTGTTCTACCATCTGTTCAGATATTTGACCAAATCCTGTATTTTGGATTAAATTTAATAAAATCCATGGAGAATTTATTAATGTGTGTAGGGGGGAAAAAAAAAGTGCAGTTTAAGGTCCACCTGTACTTTTTCCTTGGGATATATTGGCTCTTCATTTGTCCTGTGAAGTCAACTTCCAGTTGACTGCAATGTGCCACAGGCTTACTAATTATTTTAAAGTAGCTCCTCTGTATCCCTTCCAAAGGCTGAGTTGTTGCCACAGCAGGGAAGATCAGCTCTCTCTACAGCTGGTACTGCCAGGTGCCATTCATGATATGGCACTGAGGGCCTGGCAGCTTTTTGCTACTTCTTAAAGAGATAGCACCACACATTCATTTCGGGACGAAAATGGTGACAAAGAAGGAGCATGATGGAAGGAGTGTAAAATTGATATACAACTTTCTTATTTGTAGCAAAGCAAAGAATATCAAAATGAAAAAATTCAAACAGGCATCACAATCTTGCATTCACACTGGATGGTAAAAACCCTTCCAAAGACCTTTGGTAATACAGTGGTTTGTATCAGTGATAATGCTACAGTTCATTCTATGGCAACAACAAAATACTTCACAATAGCTCAACTGCACATGTCAATTCTCAGGAAAGAAGAGGCAACGGACATGTTCCTTTAAGCAAATTACAGATCTCTCAGTCATTCAATTTCAGTCTATTTTCTACATTATAAAGAACTACACCTTATTAAGGCATTATTGTAATACAAACACTACTACCCCCCCACCCCAAAAAAGCCTCCCACAAAGATACCAAACCACCCACTAAATCATACATTAACTCAAATTTCAGCTGCCAGATATATGCCATAGGCAAGACTATCCTAATTTAAATCCCAGTGTGCTATTATTATTAGATGTAGCAATATTGAATATAAACATATTAAGAATTTTAAATATTACTAGCAGAGTCTTGGAGAGTTTTGATTGCATACCTGATCACATGTACCATAATACAAAGATGCTGACATACCTATAAAATATATTATTAATTTGTTTCCGGATGTAAGCTCTTAAGCCTAAGAATTTCCCATATATTCTGTGTAGAGTTGTTTTAAGAAAATCTCTTTCACGAGGATCTTCACTGTCAAAGAGCTCTAAAAGCTGAAAAGAGGGAGAAAAGATGCATTTTAACTTAATCTAATGCATTGTAAAAATAATTTAGATCTTGAAGTTAAAATAAAATCTTTTTTTTACCTTACCTGTAATACAAACTTCTGATCAATATATTTCTTAGCTATATTAGGTTGAAAATCTGGAGATTCTAAAAACCTTAAGAAAAATTCATAAACAAGCTGGAAAAAATAAACAACAAAAAATCCAGTATTAGTCTTTTAAATAAGAACCACTTTATAAGCATCACATTACTAGAATTGCTGATTAGTTGCTCAGAACTGAAAAATGTTTTTAGTTATATTTATCTATATTACACACAGTAAAAGCTTTGCTCTTGCTCTCCTGACAAATTACAAGAACTTGAGGTTATTTAAACTGCAGAAATTCTGCTGAGCTCCATCTTTACAATTTACTCAAGTGACACAGTTATCTAATATTTATCATGCCCAGAAGTCCATGTTCTAAGAAGTCTCTGTTCTCCTCTGTTTGTCATGGTACCTCTGAAAGCTAAAGCTGTGCCAGAGCCAGATCAAAGCATTCACAGTGACAAATAGCTCATTTAAAATCTCAGCAGTCACATCTCTACCACAAGAAACAATGAGCCTTTAACCTGTAACAACTGACTAAAAAAAAAAATATTTTCAGTTTTCATTCAAGAAATATATTTTTTAAATTACATAGAAAAGTAATTGTTTTGAGATAAACACGTAACCTGAATAATTTAGAATAGAATAGCTCAGTGAATTTCATGTCAAAATTCTGTTATAGACTGTGATGCCTCAGCCACCATGAAATACCTGTAGATGAGGCCATGCAGCTTCTAAGGTTGGTTCATCTTCCTCTGGATCAAATTCCGCTCCCGTTGGATTGGAAGATGGTGGTAATGTTCGAAACATATTAACTGCAAACTGAAATTATACATGCCTTTAAAAACTCTGAAACAACCGAATGACTAAAAAAAATTCATGACTAAAAAAAAGAATTCCAAGATGGTTTTGACTAAGAATTCTTTACATTAACATTTGCAAAAATACAAGCTATATAATGCAGTATTTTAAACAGTGAGGAACATTCATACTTCTTTAGTTTTAACTTGGTAACACTTTTCTATGAAGTAAGTGCTCTCTGAAGCAAAAAACTACTGTCAGGATGTGTTTTGTGAGGATACTGCTCTGATCTCTCTACACACAGACACGTATGTAAGCAAACCTATGTAAATGGTTTACAGAAACATATTTATAATATACACACTTTATAAGGCCTTGCAGCAATCTGCAAAAGTCTAAGTCAGAAGTAGAGATGCAAACTAAAGATAACTCACATCTGTTCTTTGCAAAATACTAGTTTAATTTCACATAGTGGCTACACACATATACGAACACTTCAAAACCAAATTCCACAACACCAACCTCCCCAGTGGCATTTTTCTTAAACCATATCCATATACCTGACATTACACATTACTGAGGGGGGAGAACTACATACTCTAGTCTTTTAAATATTTAAATTCTGAACCCCCTGAAAAACATTTAGCATCCTCATGGAAGTGGACCAGTCTTCAAATATGAATTACTTTTCAAGTTGTTGATACACATGCGTTTTAGGGCTTCCAAGGGCCTGTCTACATACAAGGGCCAAGGAGCATGTGTATGTGCTGTCCTGCCATCTCACATCTGACAGATGGCTGAGCAGACAGTGGGAGGCAGTATCAAACTGCATCAGTTAAATCTGCAAGGCTTACATTATATTCCCATGAGGGAAAAGTCATCCTGATGCTCTGTTTTTCTGCATAATATTCCTTCATTCAAGTAACTGAGACATAGGTCTGATACACGCAAGGCTGTCTTATCAAAGTAATCACTACTGCAGAGAATTAAAACTAAAGCTGATATATGTTCCCCTTTTTAAAAGCATGGACATCAAGTGATTAACCACCTCTGACTTTCGTTTAAAACATATGGTGAGAATTTGCAAATAATTTTTTTGAAAACAAATCCAGGAAGACTAGACTTGAAATTTAAAACTTGCTAAGGTTGCTGAACAAATGGAAGAATAAGCTTATCTAAAAAATTCCTAAAGTCTCAGGCTCCTACTATAAAAAATGAACATCTGGGTCATGTTAGGTGTTAGCAACAAAGTTTTGTACTTTATATTTTTGAAAATAGATTTACAACCTAGAGAGTATTTTTTCCATGAGAAATGGAAACAGTGAAGCCTGATGTGATCTGTTTTACATTTTATATCCTTGACCAACAGAATACAAAACTGCTCAAACAGAGCTGCAGGATCTTGCATTGAAAGCACAAGCCTGAAACTTTCCTGTCTCCTGTCTCTCGTCTCCCCTACTGGGGTTTGGGAAATTTACAATTTCTATCAGTGAGTCCTTTACCCATCAAATGGCTGATCTTTTTTCTAACTTCTCATTTTTTGACCAAACATACAAGATACAATCTGCAAAGCCTGATCTCCTCTAAGGCAAATTTCCCACAGAAATACAAATAAATACAGCATAACTGAAAAATATTCCCCTTCCCCAGCTCCTCTTCCCACCAACAAAATTCCACAAGCCCCCCAACACTTATGAAATTAGAGTATTTATGAACACTGGCCTAGTGTGCCAAAATTCTGTCAGAGCTGCCAGCACTAACAACACTTGACTTCAAAGGATGTTAACAGGAGGATGTGAGATAAAAAAGGAAAAGAAAACAACCTACATTTTTATCAGTTCAGGGGCTTTTGCTGTAATGGTAGTCATGAACCCTGCTTTTCTTGTGGCCCACTTCATACAATATGAGAATATTTTCAAGCAAGCAGGCATCAGAGATACTACACATTTTCTCCTCCCTTCTGCTGAGCAGCCTGAGTGAAGCTTGATGTGAACAGCTCTGAATGAAGAGGCACATCAACTGAAAATCTGTGTCTTCTGTATTCATATGAAGAAAGCCAACCTTATAGTTAACAGAGCAACAAGCAGCACACTTCTATTCACAGCAGTCCCTCTTAGTCTAGAGCAAAGATACAGAACACCACACCTACAATGCCCCTTTGAACACAAAACCAAAAATAATAACAAAACCTGAAGCTCACATAGGTATACCTAAGTATGTAGTTTTAATAATGCATGAAAAGTTGCAATGAAAACAATGTTAGTTGCCGAATAAAATTAAATCTGCTCCTATGTATAATATCAATAAAAAAATTAGTACTACCCTATGTGTTAATACACAACAGAATATTCTCATAAAGCCCTGCTTTCTTTTTTTAAAGCCAAGCTGAAAAAAAGCATATATTATTTTCTAAGTAAGAATCTGCAAAGGATGCTTTTCATCACAAAGGCCTGAATACATCATGTCCATTTACAAAATTTACTCAGATACTTGTCTACACATTTTATAGTTTTGAGAAGAGGCACTTAAATATATTACACCTAAGAAATGGAACTTGTATTAACAAGCAGTTAATAAAACATTTCCTTTTCATCACATCTTTGCTTAGAAATAAAAAATTAATTTGAAGGACATATCAGCTGGCTCTTTGAAGAAGAAAGGGAAAATAGTATTGAATCCACTCTTAAAGAAGAACATTAAATCCATTTTAGAAATTAATTTCTCATACCTTTAAAAAAAAGACTTAGGCTTAACACTAAATTATTAGCTAAGCCACTAGATGAATATATAGCTTAAAGAAAAAGACCTTACTACAATTTAGTCCAGGATACCTAAAGCAAAAAAAAAAAAAGTGTGGATAGACATGAGATGAAAATTTAGGCTATAAAGAATAAAGAAGAATGAGATAACGTAAATGTTTATTTTATCAGAGAGAAAGAATGTTTGAAGCTATGGAAAAGGAAACATTATTTCTAGTAAACAGATTACAGAAATTCATTGCCCTAAGTGATTGCCCTAAATAATAATTTAATAACACCAAACAGAACTTGGACACACACACATATATAGCAAGTACACATGTACATACACAAACAAGTAACCTCCAAGCTGTGAAGTCTGGCAGAATGGCATAGCAAAATTCCAGTTTTCCTGCCAACTCCACAAACTTTCCAAACTGAGAACCATTCTCAAATCTGAATATTTCTTGATCCTCATTACTTTATTGAAAATGCTATTCCTTACTAGTATAATTCAGTGGCACTAGCAGCACATAACTTACCAATGTTTCTTGGAAGAGTTTTAAAGTACATGAAGACATTACATTTATTTTCCTTAAAATCCCCACAATCAATTAAGATACATGTCTAGAATTCAGCAAATGTACATGACAATCTACACATACATGCCTGAAGGAAAGATTGTAACATTACTGGAGAAATAATACAGTAATCACTGACCAAAGGAAAAAAATAACAACTATCTCAATTTAACCTCAAAATACCAGTCCAGGCGCCTTCACTGACATGTCTCTCACAGTGCTGTGTAAAACCCATGCAAGGAAACTCCATACCCTTTAGACCCTTGCAGACAAAAAGCCTTTTAAAGTCACCAAAGCATTTTTGAACACTGCATGCTACCAGCAACACACTGGCAACCAAGATAGCAGCCAAATTCTGCTGCAAGATTTCAGTTAAACTGACCAAAGTGCAGACTTGGTTACCACTCGGTACATCTGAAAACAAAGGAAGTATACATTCTCCTTAGCCAAATGTACTCTGGCCATAACTGATGGAGGAAGGTAATGCAGGCATAGAAAGCACAAGTGATGAACTATGAGCAGTTAAGAACTCTTGCACAGAGTAAGTACCAATGTCTGACACTGGTATTCCAGAACTCATCATGAACTCCACTTTACCCAAAGAAAATCTCAGCAAGCTTATTCTCTTTCATATCCCTCCTTTCAACCAGTGTCAAGTACTCCCAAACAAGCAATCAATTGGAAAAAAAAACAAAAAACAAAAACAGAAATATAAATAAGTTATCAAAACCTGGGAAAAACCATTATCCCACAACTCATTAACCATCCTCAATGCTTTGGATACCTGTTTGACATCCAGAGTTATGTGTAATCCTCATATAATCAGAAGTTCTCATGAAAATAACTTCTGTCTCAGTAAACACTTACGGCTGATTTAGATAAAAATCTTCATCATAAGCAACATCCTACATACAATAAATCCTTAGAATCTTTGAAGAAGCTTCAAAGTCTCTGATTTGCAGGAGAATCACTAAATCTGACTAAGTTCATGCTCATATTAAAGAAACACTGCTTTCTCAACCCACCGAAAATTCCACCTAAATTACAAAGCCTTGGAAAAAGCCATCCTGTTAACACACAGCCAAGAGCTTCTTGTAGGCTTATTAGACAGGAAGTTAAAAAAACCCCTTCTTCTCAGGGTTTTGCAGACAACAGCTACACACCTCGACCCAACTGCTACTGCAAGCCACTGCTGTCTGCTCACCACCATGGTGAGAGCTGAAAGACTCTACTGTAATTTTGTGGTCTCCTCCCCTGGAGAGGACTTGCACAGAACAGAAAAAATAACCTAAGTCTAGCTAGCCAGGATTTGGATAGTGAGAAGGGAGGAACAATGCAGGTCTGAATGGCTCACATAACTTGCTCCAGCAGAAACCTCATCTGCTATCCTGTGTACTTAATAAAGTCTGACTCTCAGTCTCATCTCTGAACACAGATTTAAGTCAGTTTCTGGTACTGAATGGGATTACAAGTGTCAAGCTTGCAGACGTGATCACAATTCTAATCTTCCAATTTTTAAAAATCTGTTCTACAATTTTTACATGTCTTTAAAATTATATATATATGAATGCATGTATATAATGTCCCTCCCTATTTTTACAAATATTTTATTTTACAAATATTTTATTTTACAAATATTTTATTTTACAAATATTTTATTTTCACCAACTTAAATCATCACCTAATTCTGCTTAATATGTGTGTTTAGTTTCTGTCTTACAAAAAAAGAAAAATCAACACTGGCAATAAAATTTCAAAGCCCTATTATTCTTTTGCAGCTATGCAGACATAGCTGACCTTTTCTGAAGATTTCCTCAAAATTTCTCAAGATAAATTGATACAAGCAACACTGAATCATAAAACAGAAAGTTCTCATTGTTAAATCACTTACCATATGTACTACTTCAGGGTAAATAGGTTCCGTAATCACATTGCGATTGTGTGTGATATATTCTACCATTTCACTTAAAGCTGCTCGTTTTACTTCCTTCCACTTTAGGTCACTTAGTGGATCAGAAACAAAGTCAAAAAGTACACAACATTGTCGTAACTTCTGGATAAAAAGCTTTTCTTGATCCGCTGGAGGAACATCTGAAAAGTGAAAATAATTTTACAATGTTTAAATTATACTGTAGTGGATTCACTGCCCTCCCCATTTACACTTTGTGAAACACAGGTACAGAAGTGTTTAAGATTACAAGCAAGCTTTCTAAATCTTCACACAACTTTCAGGAATATCATGTTTCAGAGTATGAACCCCACTGAAATACTCTGTACGTATCAGAATGATTTCAAAAATTGCAAAAGTGATGCATAAATTGCCCTTGCCAGAAGCAGACACTGCATGGAAAAAATACACACTTGAAAAAATGCTTGCAAATGCTTTGTGTTTTGCTTAAGTAATCCCATGAGCCATTAAAATGACTGATATATGTGAGATTACAAATTATACATAGCAAAAACTTCCAGGATCAGGACTTAGGAAATACTAGATCACTGGCCACAGGTAAAGAAAGCAGTACCATGTTTTGACTGCAGCAAAAACTTGTGTCCAATTAAAATGGCCACATGATTACAGCATGAAGCTTAAGAAATGAAATGTGAACACACCACAGAGAGTTTGCCTAAGTTTATACCATAACACATTTTATGTTTCTGCAAAATTACTTTTTTATTGTTATATATGAACTACTAAGGCAGTAATAGCATGTTAAAAAACAGGACTTGAGTGACTTTGTAAATAGTTCTGCAATTTACTCCCATTTCTTCCAATTGATGAGTTTTTCTTTTTCCTTAGAGTATCATAAAATGCTAATAATTTTCTTACATAAGCAGCAACAGCTACCACCCAAGTATTTCAAGTGGTATTACTGAATACAAGCACATGTGTATGTACAATCTAATTAACTGAATGTGCAACAGATCTACAGTCTAGTTTGAAAACCAGTTGCTCTCCTTGTAAGTGCCTGAAAAGCTTCCTACGACAGCAAAGCTGGAATAGCTCCTCTCTCTCGAAAAGAAGCTGCCTTCCAAACCTGGAAGATTTATTTGGTTTAAAACAGCTGGCAATTTGTTAAAGTTACTTGCACCTAATTGCTCTGAAGAATAATTCCAGTAAGAAAACACTGTATAGTAACAGCCCTGAAGAACACACAGAATAAAAATGAAGCCTTCATGAAAGAAACCACAACCAGTGAGACTTTGGTGTCACCTGACACAGTGCAGAATTCTAGAAGCAGAAAGAAGGTGCTAGGTAACTGGTGTCTCTATGCAGAGCAACAGCTTTCTGACAAATAAACCAAAATTCCTGTCCAGTGTTGTGAACAAAGCCACACAAATTTTGTATCTGAATACCCATGCTTTTGTTTATTTGAATTAGAAAGTAATGAATAATTTCTCCTGAGAAAATACCAAAAAAGTAATTAATTGAGAAGTCTGCATACTGAAAGCCAGCCAGATTTATGACCTGAATGTAAAATGTCTCAGACATACAAAGTGGTTATCTTTCCCCCATTAACTGTAAAATGGAAAGCGGCTCAACCTGAAGCATAACAACAGTTATACTTAGGGATACAGTGCTATGAATGCATACTCCACAAAATCCAAAGCCTAAATACAGACTGTAATTATACATGTAATGAACATACAATTACAGTGATTACAGTATACTACCCTTAAAGAGAGGAAGCATTAAAGATGTAATTAACACTAATAGTGAAAGTTAAAGACTGACAACTAAGAAGGTCAAGAAACACACTCAGCTAGGCAAGCCACCTCCCTTGCCATTTATTCTGAGGTGGCTTAACTATGCTAAGTACCTCAGTCATCCTCATTATTTGAGAGATCTTCTTTATACAGACTGAGAACCACATATTTCTAATGAACTGTGTTTTGTTTGTTTGGGTGAGATACAACTGCCTCCTTTAGGAGTATTCATCCACAGCTTTCAAGTGTCTGGACCTCACATCTCTTCTAGTACTTTGTCTGGAGTAGTTGCCTTGAAATCAGGATCATCCCTACTTTTAAGGTTTGAAAAGATGATTTCAGCATGATACCAAGCAGAAGGTGGTTAAGAAAATGAGTAGCCCATAATTTTTGTGCAGAGCATGTGTGTACACCTGCAGAATAGCTGTGGGACACCCAATAAGTCATTTATCCTCAGACATTTGTCAGGGACTATCTGGTTATGTTCTTTTGATTTCTATAACACCTTCCAATTCAATTAAGCAATAACCCCTCACTTCCATTTGCTTAATTAACTGGCATATTTGAAGAGAATGCCATCAGGGAAAAAAAGTCCCTACTTATGCAACTCTGGTGCTCCATTCCCTGATGACTGTGGGAAGGTCATAATTATTCAGAAGCTACTCCTTAAAATTACATAGAGCTGATACATAGAACTATTCACTGAGCAAAGGGTTTTTTTTTTTTAAAAACCCCAAATACCATCACTCCCAATCAAACCAAAACCTCATACATTCTTCTCCCCTTCCCCAACCGGTAGCAAGAGTTTACATAATTTTCACAGGACTTGCTTCTAAACAGTAGAAGTAGAATAATCTTTTTTATTCACTCCAAACATTTATCCCTGTCAGTACTCATACCTTAAATGAGTACTATTTTTGCTCTTCTACTGGAACAGGAGCACTGTTTGTTGTAATCCTAAAGAAGGTCGGTCTTGTATTTGGATTGAATATCCATCAGTTCCTGACAAAGCTTTACAGAAATTTATTACATATTTTATGCATAATTTATCCTACGGTCCTTCTTGTGAGAGAGAAATATAAACTGGAAAAAGTATCAAAAGATGATACACATGAGAGCAAGGTGCATCTCTGGGAGGGAGGGATCAGCTTTTTGTCTTTTTGGGTTGTTCAGAGGTTTCTTCCTTCCAATCACAGGGCAACTGTTGGATCAAGTTATACAATCTACAGACATGCATGTTTTGCCCCTTCTGTTTTAACAGTATCAATACAGAAATAGCTATTCAGTATAAAATTTGCAACATCATCTTAGCCCATGGCCTTGCCAGACTTTTCTGTATACCGATGAGTATAAAATACTTTCCATTTTACAGCTCATACTAGCTGTGCTTTTATTATCAGATTAACTAGACCAATATCTCACTCTGAAAGGCACCGCTTCAAGTCTTCATTTCCCTTCAAAACAGCCAGGTAAAGATCAGAGGCACTTAACTACCATGTGCCTTAGCAGAACACAAATAATTGGCTGGAAAAGTTTAAATTCTAACACTGAACTCTGTATGGAAACAGATTCTTTGGAAGTTTCAGGCATGTCTTCAGTAATTCCTACTGTGAGAGTTCACTGCAAAGACTTTACACTGGTAGCAGTCCTCGACCTTGCATTTTTCTCTGCCAGGATGTGGCACTGGGTTGCACCCAGGAGCTACCACCCCACCTTCTCTTTTGTAATGTATAGCCCAGCTAAAGAACTAAAACATGTGAATATTCTAACAAATCAAGATGTCTTCATATTAAAACAAGATTTTCCTGGTTTTTAAGAAAATTAGCTAAAGTAAAAAAAAAAAAAAAAAAATCAGGAAACACTGAAGTTTCTGTTTTCAGTGCCTGAGCTTATGTTTAGTATTCTATGACAAACAAGTATTTTTGCCGTCCAGGATTGCAGAGATATTACTGCTTTCTCAATTATATTTCTTATGTTCCTTCAAATCTGAAAGTTGTATTTTCAGTTATGTATTGTAACTGTGACATCACTGGCCACTGATGACAGATCTATTTCCTACCATTTTCACTGAAGCCATTTTTCTGTGACAACAGTGTAATGTAATAGCTGCTGAAAGGAGGACAAAAGGCAAAGCAGGGTAAGTGTGTGACCCAGAGATGACACATGAAACAGCTGATTTCTAGTACAGATTGGAACCAAAATAAGATTGAATTTCAAGTTTTGGGTCATATTCTGATATAGAGAAGAGCTGATGCAATTCCTACCACAAAACACAATTTGTAGCCAGTAAAACACACTGTTACATCATTTTAAAAGTAGAAAACAGGACATATGGTTGAAAATTTGCAAAAAATACATTCAGAAGACAAAATTCATTTCAGTTGTGTGTAAATACTTTTTTACTCATATAAAAGCTTAGCAGAGGTACCAGATTTTGTTGGCTGACAGGTCTCTGTTTCATTCAAAGAGAAGTAGCTCCTTTTTCTTAGAGGATCACCCAAAAAAAGACAAACTAAACATCATATGAAAGTAACTGCTTCTATAATACACTGGTGTAGAGCAAAAGCCCAAGCATGTAGATGATGTCTGCTTGCAAGTAGACAAAACTCAAGAAAAGTGTCAGCAACCCTAATGAAGGACTAGAATTGTTAATGATTTGGAAAAACAACACTTAATTGCCAAGTAGAGTGCTACCCAGAGGAGAGCCTTAAACTTATTGGTCACATGGTCCCTTCTGCTAGTCAAAAGTATTACTGAATTTTAAATTTCATGTTCATTGGTAAAAAAAAAACAGCATTAAAGCTTTATTGAAGCTTTGTAAAATGCCCTGTAGAGCTGTACTTCAACAAGGGGACTCTAGTATCTTGCAACGTTCTCTTAAAACACTTCAGCTGACAATACCACGGCAGCATTTTTACAAATAATAGAGTTTAGTGCCTTGAGTAAGAGAAATGGAAATTGCCAGACACAAAGGCAGAGGAACTACACAGTACAGAAAGGAGAACATCTGCCAAAACATGGGTTTACCAGAACTAATACTTTTTCCAAAACTAGGGATCAAGTCCTTAAAAATGAGAAGAATTAGAAAAAAAAAATAGAAAGAATATTACAAAAACTGAATCATCATTTGATAAAATTAAATTTAAAATATTTACCTTATTTTGAAATTGCATAACTACTATCCTAATTCAAAGCAAGAAACACTATTCTGGAATTATTTTTATTGCATTTCTATTATGTGACCAACTCTTTACAGTGGGTGGCACATATAAGAAAACTTCCAATTCATGCATGGACAAATTTAATTAAAGCTATTTCTTCTAGTAGCATATAAAAATAAACTCAAGGAATACCAGAAATTCTAAAATAATACACAATACATTTCTTTACTATAACTAGCAACTAGCAGTAGGAGTTTGGCTGCAGGTAACTCAAAGCAGGCAAGATGTTGTATGGATACACTGGACTAACAAATACACAGAAAATACTGCTGTTTATATTGTTTTATTTATTGACCCTGCAGAAACATTTCTTTGCCAGAAGAAATACTTAAAACAAGAAAAATTACCACAGTTACCAAAAAGCCACAGGAACACTCATGGAAAAACAGAGTGCTAGTACTAAGCTCAAGAGAGCCCTACATACAAACGTTTTAAGTGGCACAGAAGAGAAACAAATTTCTGTTTTTTATCTCACTATTGAGGATTAAGGGATGTACATGTCAGTGTTGTAAAGTGTCATAAGGAATACTGGCATAATATAAAATAATTGAACTGTAAACTCAAGGTTCTTCTCCAACTACCATGTATGAGACCTGTAAACATTCCTATTTTGTTTTTTTTTTTTTTAAACACTTCAAACATTTCCCATCAGAAACAGGACACTGAAAAGCAGACAGACTTTGTCTCATCTACAACAAGCTCCTGACTCCCAAACAACTCTTTATCAGTAATTAAAAATATTTTACAAGCACTTAGATCTTTCATAAGGAGTACAAGAAAACATTAACTCTCCAACCAGCTATTTTCAAACTAAAGCTGTTTTGTTCAAGGCTAGCTAGGAGGTGAGCTGAGAAGAGTAGGTGGGTGCACAAGGGAAGTTTCCCATCTCAAGCAGTGCTTGGACAATGAACTGAAACTTCCAAAGTGTCCTTCATCTGCATCAGCTGCCCTGCTGCAGCCCTGTGATGTTCAGCACCTGTGGAGGCACTCCAGAGACATGGGAATGAGAGCCAGCTGCAGTAACAGCCTAATGTCCACTCTTCTGCATTCCAGGAACAGAGCTGCTGCCAGAAATACCTTTTGGCTCTTCTTCAGATAACAGAAATTTCTAACTGGAAAAAATCCTGCCTTTCACTTCCCTGTATTTGAAGAAATGACACCGTTTCTATCTGCCACTGTTTCATTTTCACCTGAAAAGCTGACACCCAAATTGTGATAGACACACAAAATATAATTACTTCCCTAAATACTGATAGAAAATAAGGATTAAAAACAATACCGAAAATTATAAATACGTGGCATGTTTTCTATCTAAAATTCAAAAGCAGACACCTTTTATTTCATTTTCAAGTAGTTAAATTTTTGGATATTTAAAGATGTCTTCTTTCCATCAAACAAGTTCTGTTTACTAATAAGCATTCAAATTTTTTGTTTTAATAAAGTGACAGCACTGATGTTGTTTCTATGCCAATCTGCAGCCTGGATCAAGCTGTAACTCCACATACAATAAAAAAGTTATTTCACCTATGACAGCTTGTGTATGAAAATAGTCTTAATCACGCGTCCAGCTCTGGGGTAGCTGACACAGGAAGGACACCTGCTGGAATGAGTCCAGAGAAGGGTGATGAAGATGTTCAGAGGGCTGGAGCACCTCATCTGTGAAGACAGGCTGTGCGAGTTGGGGTTCTTCTGCATATAAGAGAAGTCTGGGGAGAGCTTATAGCACCTTCCAGAATGTAAAGGGGCTACCAGGGAGCTGGAGAGGGACGTTTTACAAGGGAATGGAGTGATAGGACAAGGGGTAATGACTTTAAACTGACAAGAGGACAGGTTTAGTGTAGACATTAGGAAGAAATTCTTTACTGAGAGGGTGGTGAGACACTGGAACAGGTTGTGCTGAGAATATCCATCCCTGGAAGTGTTCAAGGCCAAGTTAGATGGAGTTCTGAGCAACCCAGTCTATTGGAGGTGCCCCAGCCCATGGCAGGGGGGTTGGAACTGATGTTCTGTAAGGTCCCTTCCAATCTAAATAATTTTATGATATGACTCTATGATACACATAGTGAAGAGGGGAAGGCAAGAGCAACATGTTGGAATTCATTAAGGTACATAGCATTTAAGATTGTTGGTTTCTAAATAAAGAAATCTCTTGGCTAAATTTTCATTCAAAGGAGTGGCTTTTTTTTTGATTATAAAGCTTTTAAAGTAATATATTTTTTCATGTAATAATAAAAAAAAAAGGCTGTTAGAATCAAATGAGCTATTACCAGATGAATTAAACAATAACTAAAAAAAAAGGAAAGATAAAAAAAAAAAGAAAAAAAGACAACACCTCAAGAATCCTACAGTTGAAAGGAGCCTGAAAGGAATGGGAAGCACATGTTTTGTCAGTCCCAGAGTGAAGCTCAAAGCAGGTGCTTTACAACACTAATCCCTTCTGAAATCTCCATTCACTGGGGAATCCAGCACTGGTGGCAGCTATCTCCTAACACAGATTACACACAGTTTCGAGGATACAGAAACTAAGTAAAGACATTTAACTGTCAAAGATTTAAGACAGGAGATTTTAAGGACTGATTAATAACATAATAGGAAAAAAGGTCTACTGTCATTTTAAACAATTTGGCATAATTTTTACATACTAAGCAACCTGAGGCACTCAAATTACTGCCAGTAACTTTATTCCAGGTGTAAATTATAAATCAGATTATGATACAGGTAGATCAACAGTGAATAGTATACACACCATATTATCTACTGATTTTTCCAAAGCAGACCAATGCCACTCTGAACCAAGCTCTTGCTTGCTTGCTTTATCAGAAGTTAACTGTTTTATTAGAAGCTATGTGAAATTTTTAAAAACCTCAAGAGGATATTTGTAATATGGTTAAGAGAAATAAGCATTTTTACACTACATTAAAACATTTAAAAACAGAAAGTGAAAAGTAAAATACTTTTAACTACATAAATATTTTAAAGGCAATGTAGCATAAAGAGGAAAACAGGAGTGCTTAAACAGGGAATGACATGTGAAACAAGCTGAAATGGGCTTGAGCTAATGAAATGGAAATTCTACCTGAAAATTAGGGAAAAAAATGGCAAGGAGGATAATCAAATAGACAATGGAAGAAAAAAAGTGTCTTAACAGGGAAAGAGAGAAACCAAACAGACAAAGAGAACTCTCAGTAAAGCTTTTTGCCACAAACAAAGTTAATATGACAGCAATCTCATTTTAAACACAAAACACTAAGGAAAAACCCCCAATTTCATAGGCACTAGAGTGTGCTTGAATCCACTCTCAAGTTATCCAACATTTTCAAATGTGTTTAAAACTTTAAAATTGTTTTTAAATATATCTAACAGTCTCTCTGAGAAAATGAAGCAGTACTGTTGTCAGACCAGACCTCAGTTATATTCTGTAACATAACTGAAGTGTATGGTGTAACTCAGACTAAGATTTCTGTTAAGAAAACTGAAGAAATACATAAACCTGAATAAACTCTGCCACTCTGGACACTCGGATGAAATGAGTATCAGGTAATCAAACCTGCCCAAATGCTGTAAGCAAATGCACTGTTTCCTTAAACACACCCAAACTTCACACACCAACCCCTAATTCTAATCAGAAGCTGCTCTGAGTCTGAGTAACTTGTCAGTCAATAGTACCTGTCACACATCCATGATAAACACAATTCAAAGAACACTCAGCTACCTAAATGTAAAATAACGTTTCCTTCTCCAGAGCCTGTCAGACTGCCTCCCCCTCTCCTCACTCTCTGTATATTTTCTAAACCTGGGGGCTGCTGCTTGCTTTCTGTTGGATGCTGCTGAATGCCAAACTTGGTGATTTAATGATGACACTTAGAATAATCATTAACAGATATCACAAGCTGGGTCTTGTGTAGGCTTAGAAATAGATTACACAAAAAAATTACAAAGAAGAAAAGCACCCCCCCCCCCCAGCTTTTCTGTGATCAAACTGATGAGTTTCACACTCCAAAGCAACCTAAAGTAAATACCCAGTCCCCATGCAGGAACTCTGGTTAAGTTATAAGCACATCCTTGCTTGTCTGAGGAAAACACTTTAAAATTAACAGAAATTAACATAAACCTTCCTTGAGGACAACCCTGATTTAGTTTTCTTAATTCTCCACTCTATTTAAAACTAGAAATAGGAAGAGTTTAAACAGCACAGGTCACACTGAGCCTGAGATGCAAACTAAGGTCCTGAATGGCTGATCTTTTCAAATTATCACATACCATTACAAGATATGCAGAAGTGTCTTCACCAGAAATCAACAGGGCTTTTGTGGCTTTCCTGAGAGCAATTTCTTAATAGACTTCAATAGACTACAAGCCTATCTCTAGTACAGGGCTTTTTTGAATGTTTTTGGGGTTTTTTTGAGGGAAGGGTGGTGTGGGGTTGTGGTAGGGTTTTTGCTTGGTCGGTTTGGGTTTTTTATTGTTTGATTGTTTGGAGGTTTTTTGTTTGGGTTTGGTTTTTTTTATCCACTGGAAAAAACCTCCAATTCAGTGCACATTTTTCCTCATTTTTTGGCATGAATAACCCTTTCTTAGTCCCACATCCTGTGAAACTTAGCTGCCTTATATGAAGTGATGCAGGTAAAACAAATGATCAAGCAGCACAGAAATTATGATCAAGCAGCAGAGAAATGATTTGGTAAGAAAATAAAGAAATATATTTAGAACTACGTTAATAAATTGCTTAGCAGTTAACGCTGGCCAAGCCAAATGCTAAAAGCAACTATGAGCAGTTCTCTGTTAAGAAATAAAAATTACTTTCTAGCAATTAAAATTTTGACTGAAATAAAGTAGAAAGCCAACTACTAGTAGAAAGCCCATTTAAAAATACATACTTTCAACATCTAAGACTGAAGACACAATATATCTGCACATGTGTCAGAAATTAAGTGCATAATGATTTCCCATTTAACCCAAAAAATATTCCTGCATAATCCAACATTATTTTCCTCACAGGACATTTGCCCAAAAACATACACATTTGCTTCAACAGATGTCTTCAGTCTCTGGTCAAACTCATCTCCACAAAGTCTCACAAAGGAATTTTAGCAAGAACTGAAAATGTACCAATTAGCAAAAGTGTCCCTATTGCTTAGCTGCCAGAAAAGTTGACATTCTGCTGATAATTTCCACCCCTCTCACAAAGCAGAAAGAGCGAACTTCAGTATGGAATACATTTAAATTGAAGCCTCCAAGAAATCTGTAAATTTACAGGGCACGAAGTTGATTGGCTGTATTATCCATGAATCCAAGACTGATTCCTTACTACATATCCAGAAGTCCTGGACACATTAAGACATCTCACTCCCAGAACATTTTACACAATATTCATTATCCTATTTACATTTTCCCTTTTTAACAGAAGATTTAATGTGCAATGAAAGCAATTACTCTTATTTCTTACATTTAACTACAAGCTTTGAAATGCCTTATTCCTTAAGATACATTAATGATTACAGAGTTCCTACAAAATGAAATAAGAAAAGTTCTGCAGTGAAATACACACTCAACATTTTGCTTTTGAGAGGGTGTATAATATTCTGATTCAAAAGCCATAAAAATCATAATTTTGTACTGGGACAAGAACAAATCAGTTTTTATTGCATATAACAAACAACTTTAAGATGGTCCTCAAAAAAACCCTGTACTTGAATTTTTGGATTTTAAGACACTTTATATAGAAGACTAGATGTAACAGGAGCAAAAAGCATAAATATATTCTCGGAATAGGTTAGAAGAAAGATTCTATAGTTACAACTAGTTTGTCTGGAAAATGTTTTTGAAGAAAAACTTATTACACCCAAAGAACAGATACTGCATTGGTTTTTTGTAGGCTTTGATAATTTTGTTCAAGTTTTCTTTCCAACATGACTTGAATGAACACAGGACACCTTTGAAACATCACTGACATTGTTATACATTCACTTTAAATATAAAAGTAGTAACAGAATTTGGTTCCAGAGGCTGTGTGAAGCCACAGAGCTGGTAGATTTCATCCAAAATGCAAATTAAAAACCTTCCATTAAAATCTTTAAAATGAAAAAGTGCTTCAAACCGATAGGCTTCTACAATCAGAAAAGTCCCAAATGAACAATTTTTAAATTAGTTTTTAAATTTTACACTTCATGTATAATTTTTTCTTCATAAAATTCAGATCAGTTTTCAGTAACAAGAGCAATTATGAAAATTGACACAGAACTGTCACTTCCACTATTGATAACAAAGCAGAGTCAGATCCCACCCCTAAGTTTAACTATACTTTTATTAAAGAAAACTGCATTGGCAAGTTATAGCAGAAATGGCACCACATGATTTGTATGTGCATTAAGTGGAATTGATTAAAGGATTTGCAGATGTGGCTTTAAAACATCATGCACTCCAAGTGCCATTTCTGCCAGTTTTATCACCTGAGACAGGATGGAGCAAACAGAGGGCAGCTCCATGAGGCTACTGAGACGCTGCTTGACCTGTACGAGGCATCCACCCCCAGCACAAAGGTCAGAGCACAAAAGCCACCCCCCCACCCCCAGATGAACATCTTGTCTATATATGATGCAAGTAACCTTGTATTTATTAAATATTGCTGGTGCTCACTTAATCTGTGTGGTTTACAGTGCACTTTCAGTAGCTAATTATTTGATAGCACATGGAATTAATTTTACAGAAGTCTCAATTATTCATTAGAAGTGTCAAACAGAAATGGAAATAAAAGTTTTCCATAGAAACAGGTGATAGTTAATTTTTATCTTAAAATGTATTTCACAGCAACCATCACAAAACAGTATGAATAAAAATTTGATGACATCCATTTTTGCTTCCTTGAAAGGGAATGCATGTTACTCCATGAGTCAGTAAAAGTAATGTAAAAATTCCAGCTGACTACCTTCCTACAATTTCATGGTATTTTTAGCTCAACAAAAAGTCCCCTCTAGAGACATTTTACAGTCATGCCCTCAGATATTTTACATGCAGTGCGAACACAACATGTTCATTGTTTCCAGCAGAAGAACCTGTACATGTACTCCTCATACTAGCAAGGAGTCTATATGAAGGCAAAAACAACCCAACAAAGTCAAGAAAGGAGGAGAGACAGTTAAGAAAGAGTAAATGCAGTAGCAAGTAAAATACACTCTGATAGAAAGTGCTGCATGGTAAGTGGAGAGTTAATCAGCATGTTATCATGTTAAAGGAAGCAGGAATACTAATTAAGCAACCTCCTTTAAATCTGCTTTTGGTCAAATATTTAAAACGCTGCAGGAGTTTCTTTGGTAGATACATTAAAAAAACATTGATCTATGTCTGGCAATGTCTGAATGTCCTTCCAAAAGATCCAGCAAAACAAGTAGTAATACAACAACAGAGCCATTTGTACCAATACCAGTCCTTTGATACTTGATGTAATTATCTAATCCTAACATATGAAAGTTTTTATAATTTGATATATATGAGAGGCCTAGGTTCATTAAGAGCAGAACTGCTGGTTGTCCTTGAGGAAGATGGCCTTGCTTCTTATTTTTGAGGCAACACTTTTAGAAAGGAACAGTAGATCAGTTTCAAAGCTAACAATTAAGTATACAAGTCATTAAGCAATGTTAAAGAGCAGCAGGCTTAGAATTTTCTAGTAGAAATTGGAAACTTTTGGCAAGATGGATGACTATGAGCTCCAAGAGTCAGGCCAGGTACCAACAGACTCCAGGTGGCTCGGCAGGAACAGAAGATCCAAAAGTTCCTGCCTGTTCTCATCCCTTCAGGTTACCAAATTATGGCCAACGGGGGAGAAAAGAAAAGAACAAGCATTTTCATCTCCTTTAAATGTCAGCTGAGGTTTATCCATTAGATCAAAACCCAACAACTATGACCTGCAAGCAGGATAGAAGGTGTGCTGACCATGGGAAATCCCAATTATTGAACTGGCAGGACTAAAAAAAATTTTTAAGATCTTTTTCATGGAAATATTTCCCCAAGGGTACAAACAAGCCTTCCATTTTAAAATTTAAATTCACTCAGAGAAGTAACCCAGTTCATCACTACTACAGAAGCATCTCAGAAGAAAATGAAGATGTCTCCTCTATACACCTTTTGTCCCAGGAAGACTTTGCTCACTTCTCACAAGGAGTGACTGTACTTTAAATATTGACTGAATTTAAATGTGCTAAAGGATTAAAGAAAATTAAGATTTAAATAAACATACGTGCTCAGACCAAATAAGTTCAGCATCCTTAAAACACCTATTTATGTGGATGGTGCAAGATGCATTCCAAGGTGAAGATTATAGTTACACAGAAAATACAGAAGAAATAAACCAGATTCGTTTTCTGTTGCAGAATATACTAAGAGGAAAAAAACAGTATAATGAAATGTGACTTTGTGATTTTTTGTATGCTTTTATAATCAGAATGGGCTCATTTCAGAGTATAATAAAATATTATTACCCCCAAAAAGGCAAACTCAGCACATGTAAAGGAAATTGTGCTTGAACCGCATCAAGTTCTTGGAAAGTATTAGAAATTTGGTAAGTGACAATTATCCTGAGATTTTTTTTATTTTTAACATAATGTTATAATGCAGGAAGATTACTACAAACATGTTGTAAGGATGTGTGAGAAATGACACTGTTCAACATTTTCATAAACACCACAGAAGATGAATAGCAAGGTCACAGAGTTTGTTAAAAGCTGTACTCATTGTCAATTCAAACTTGTCAAAAAAGGCTAGAGAAAAATCTCACAGTACAGAGCAAGTTAATTCATCTATTAGATCTCACCTAAAGCTGATAAATATAAAGAAATCTGGGTGAAATAGCTGTCTGTGTACATTTATTAACTCTATCTTATTCAGAAGATATGGACTGCTGCTGAGCTTCTAACTGAATATTTAGAAATGAATAAAACATCCTTTTAGCATGCCAATGTTTTTAATACTCCATGTAGTTTCAGTCATCCATCTCTAACAGTTTGCTAAGACACGGTAAGAATAATTTAAAACACCATTAACACCAAAAACTGTGAATTAACAGAAGTAAAAGTATTACTAATAGGCATTCTAGCACCAAGTATTAAAAAGTTTGCCTTAGTAACTAAAAAGAACAGAAAGGGCATAAAGAGAGTTTACAGTAAGAATATTGCTCTTTGAACTCAAAAAAAACCCCCTACATTTATATTAATATTGCAGTATTTTTACGTTACAGCAAAGTCAGTCATTTTTTGGTCCCACAAGAACCAAAGCATGACAGAATCATAACATCATTTTCACCAGAAGGGACAGTCATTTCTGCTAGTCTAATTCCCCACTACATAAACCCAGCTGCTCTCCAGTCAAAGTATCTCCAATTACAGAGATTTCACAGCCCCTTCTGGAATTTTGTTCCAGCTTTTAACCACTTTTATAGTGAATGTATTTTCGCCTTGTGCACAATTGCAATCTCCAGAGTTTGCCAAGCTGTACTTCCATTCACCCACTGTGGATCTCTGAGAAGAGCACAGCTCTGTGCTCTACACCCTCCCATCAGTTAGTCGAGGATCAAATCTCCCCTTAACCTTCCTTTGGGCCAAACAGATCCAGCTCTTTCAGACTCCTTTGTACATCATGAGGTAAATGGTTGCTGTTCTGTGCGCTGAGTTTGGTCCGTACTACTTCTGAAGCAAGAGCTTTGGGCTCTGCTTCCCATTTAATTACATAATGGATAATTTTTCTTCTTCTTTTAGCTCGTACCGTTCCTGCAAAGCAACAGTCTAGCAACAATTTTTAGCAACTGTGCCTAGATAGAAGTATTTTCAGGTCAATTATTTTTCAAGACAAACACATGATGGATTCTTTCTAAAATGAAAGTGCCAAGCTTTTCTCCTTCAAGACAGAAATTGCCCAACTAAAAACAGATCTTTCACCACCCTTGAGGAACATGCAAATTTATATCTAAATATTCAGATATTTACATCACAGCAACACTACCACTGGCATTTTTTGCCCTGAAGAACACTATGTAAAGTGGAATCTGAACTACCTTCCATGATCCCTCACACAAGATGAGCAAGCAGCAAATAGAAAAAATGGACAAAGTTAACATCACATCATTGAAAAAAAGTCAAAGCATCTTCCACAGAATCTAAAGTAACTTAAATAATGACAAATCAAATCTGTCAAAAAACATTTGCTGCTCTGGAAGGCAAAGGAGAAGGATGGACAAAGAGGTATTTGAAACATGCTATGGCCTACAGGAAGCACCAGTTTGAGTTAACATAGTATCAGGGTGTTCTCACCCTTCTTCCCACACAATTTTCAGTATGTCTTGCAAAACATCTTGAAAATAATTTTTGAAAAGCATGAACACACATTACCAGTTCCAGCCAGTCAGCAACCAAGCCATTAAGGTAACCTTTACATTATGCTAACTCTGTCATTGCAGATCAGAACAGAGTTTTATATGTATTTTGTTCAAAATATGTCTTGAGTTCATGGAGACATTGGCATCTGGGGTACTTCTATGCTATGACAAAACAATATTAAAGGATTTTTGTTATCAACAATGAACTGTATTCCTAATGAAAAACATCTCCTCTCCCCTGAGTATTAATATTCTGCTTAAAGAATGAATTACTATTATTTTCTATCTCTTACTACATTTTATACTACAGTTATGGTTTTGAACACTCAACAGTAAATAAGAACTGGTAACTCTGTAGTCTAGTGACAAATATTTACTGTTTGTCCTAATCCATGCAGCTTTTACAGCTGCTTTCTCTGATTGAAGTGCTGAGATGGAAATCAAAATGTTTCCTCTCCCCAAGCCTCACCTTGTTTTTGTGGCCCGTCCTATCAGGGCCATGAATGCACTTCCATCACTCTGGGCCTTTGGTTGCCAGAGGGGCTCCATACGCAGGGATGCATCCTGAAAACAACATCTAGATCTGCTTCCCTCCTTGCTGTAAAAACACTGAATTCATGATACCTAATAACCCTCTGTGCTGTCTTAATGTCATCTTGATTGCAAGTGGCCTGTCAATGCACAAAGATCCTAAAGGAGCTCTCCATGCAGATATCCCATTATGAGTTCCTTTAGATACATTTGTTTCACAAGGTCAAGTCTCTATCCAAGATCACAAACCACTGTAGTTATTTTCATGGCTGTAACAGATGCCTAAACTGAAATTGCAATTTTCCTGGAAACTTTATATCATTCCAATACAACTAAGTTTTCAGTTGATGATGGCAGTGACAATCAACTCAAGGGCATAACGTTGAGCTTTGTACTCTAGACCAATGCAGCAGCAGGATAGCTCAGATCCCCAGGAGAGCCTCCTGCTGACTAAAGACTCACCACGCAGCAGACCAATCACTCTCACTGAGCCAATGTTTTCAGCACAAGCAGATAATGTACAGCAATGGTACCACACCACTTGCATTTAGCGTGGATTAGGCTCTTTTAGTGCTTATTATTTTCCAACAATGGGTCAACAGCCACCTGAATTTCTGATTTCTACACACTGCTCTTGAACAACCGCCAACAGTCTATAGTTGTGACAAAGGGCACAGTCTCGCAGTACCTGAATGAAGAAAGGAGAGCAGCTATACTGACCCTGAGCAGACTCAGCTGACAGCCCTGTGGCTGCTGAACCAGTGCTCAGTGCAGAGGGACACCAACCTGGGTAGTCAACACACCAGGATACAGATCAGCAAGGCACATGACAGGACAACCACGCAGCTGCAACCCAGCTGAGGCAAGAGCCAAGGCCACAGGCCTGAGCCTAAAGACAGCTCCTGAATCAAAGGGGAACTCCAACTCACAGCTCTTTCCGCGGCACTCTGAGTCAGGATTACATGGCTGCACCATACCCAAGATGAGCTTGAGTACTGGCAGCCAAATGAACTGCTGGAGGATGGGGTGTTTGTGGTCATGACACCTCCTATCCTCCTACTGCTTCTTCTTTTGGTGATGTTGGAGCTAACAGTGTTAGCAATGGCAGTCAATAAAATTCTGACATTCTTATTTCCTATTCACAAGACTTTAAACATAATTTTTAAAAACCACTTGCATCTGTTTTTCCAATTATGTTGTTTAGGTAAAGCTGTAAGCAACCCAGACAACAACGCTCCCTACAGTTCATGATGCACAGGACAAAGGTTCTGATCCGCCATGCCATCGTCACTTGCTAAAAATTTCCTTTTTATTCTGCAAACATTGCCTATTTCATATGATCCAGGTACAGAAAGTGCTTTGGAGTTAACTTTATAGGAAGACTGCAATTTTTATTTTCAAGGAAGTACTAACAGTGTAGTCCACAAGGCTTCACATTATTTTTTAGAAACAAGATTGAGTTCAAATATGGTATCTACACCATCTCAAAATTTTAAAAATTTTATGGAACTGGTGCTTAAGAAATATTTTTCTATTTCAATGAACTGTATCTATGAGAAAAACACCCAAGTTTCTACCCCCTGTCCTTGACCTTGAAGTTGTAGCTCTTAGCGTTGCAAAGAAAAACACTTCTAGAAATTTAATCCTATATTACAACAGATGATGCAAAAGGACAACTGTAAAAGCACCATGCATTGGGACAAACAGTAATAATGTGTCATTAGCCTTCAGAATTGCCAGCTAATTTTCACTGCCATTAATTTTGTATGTATTGCTCTGACAGGCTTCATTCTGGAAGCATCAGTGCTGGTAGCATCAGCGCAGCTGGCAACACAAGGTACACATAAAAAACCCAAAGGAACTTCTGCACACAGGGATGTATGGAAGAGATGCTTTGCTCTCCCAGTGTCAAGAAACTTCTCTGGGCTGTAATACCAGAGATCCACTTTATTTTCTGCCACCTGGAAAATGAAAATCAATCTCCCAGTTATTTAATTACTTACAAGAAACTCTGCTCTCATAATCCACTGAAAAACTGTGACCAACCAAACAGAAAAAAACCATACCACCCAAAAAAAACCCCTAAACCAGAAAGCCTTTAATCTCTTCTTTATTACTCGTATTATTCGGTGAAGCAAAAATGTAGGTCTTGGAAAAGTAAATTTCAGCACAGTTTCTTAAAATCCATTGTTCCCGTGGTTATGTATTACATTGGAGCAAAGGCAGGATAAGAAGTTCAATTACAAGAACCTTGTTATCATATTGAGACAAAGGACTAACGACAATCATTGCAATATTTCATCATTCTGATTACAACCTTGGTTTGTTTTCCTAACTTGAACCTTTAAAAGATGCTGCTTTTCCCCTTCCAAAAGGCATCTAACTGAAAATTAAGATTTATACAGAACGAAAAGCAAAGGCTTGTCCACAGGTCAGGCAGTTCCATTTATATTCCCTTGACAGCAAGCATAGTCCCTTTCTGAAATCAAGGGAATTTTACTGCATTTCCTCCCCGGTCACAGATCAAAATTAGTTTCGTAGAATTTATTAATTGCCACTTCAGACAGAGCACGTTATGGCTCTTTTAAAAGGTAAAGAGAAGTCATATTTTTTAAATATCTGAACACCCATGTTCCTACTTAAAATAACAGACTTCGAAATATCTGGGGTTTATAAACTTCTGAAGCAAAATTTTTTTCAGTGTATGGAGTATTAATGAAAAAAAAAATTTCATTGCGGTACTACCATCTAGCCTATGCCAGTAAAAGCTGAGAAGCAAAGGTAATTAAGAACGGTACCAGCTATATTTCTTGCATATAAATACCATTGTTCAAGACGTGCTCATCCCAGCTAATACATGTTCTGCCTTCATAAAGTTCTAAACCAGAACCACCCTACAGCAGATATTAAAAAAAGCACTGGTTGCTTAAGAGTCAATTAAAAAATACACCTGAAAATCCCCAACACAATGCAGAATTTTACTACGTAAAAAAATACAGAGCAAGCAACACACACTCAATATTGTACGGATGTGTCATACCAACATGTATTTTCAAATTCTATAAAATGTAATTTGCAATGCACTAATTCTATAAACCCAAAAGAACATATTCCCTGAAGAACAGAACATTCAGAACTGCACAACACGGTAGGCATACAAGAGCTCACTTGTTAAACCCAAACCACATCTCTTCTAGGAAATTCCTTCTAGATACATAAAGGGTATTTTCATAGTAAGTGTCACATCTCTTTACCCCCTTCCTCTATGACACTTCCAATTCTTGTACAAGCTGCAGTGCACTTTAAGACAGCTCTAGCGGAACAATTCAAACAAAACAAAACAAAACAAACAAAAAAAAAAAGGCTTTGAAGCACACCAAAGGTTTGCCCTTATTCTCTAGAAACGGTATAGGGATAACTTGGCTCTTCCCTCCCCCCTCAGTACCTTTCTGGGGTAGTGACTTCACATCCTTTGACATCAGCACAGCTTGGGAAGGGGGATGGGAGAGTTACGGCAGAAAGCTGTAAAACCTGCTTTTAACTATGTATGCAATGCTACCATGAATTCTTAAATCTTTCCCAAACACACATAATAGAAAATGGGTTTTGCTCTCCGCCGGTTTTACCGCGGCTGTAACAAGCCGAGAGGGACCGAGCTACAAAGGACTTCCTGCTCCCCTTCTCCGAGCTCCACAATAGCCATTTATTCGCTCGTCAGAGGGTCGCGATTCACTCTCACGCACAATAACTCACCTCTAATATGCAAAAGGGCCACGGGCTGGAACGGCCCATTGGAATTGGCTGCGTCAACCACCATCCTGCTGCCAGCTCTGTTACATGTCAACATCTAGGCTCCAGCAGGCACGGCACTGTATTCCTTAAGGCAAGAAACCAGCCTCCATTTTAGTTTAAAAAAAGACAGAAACTGAAGCGCTCTGCAGCTGGAGGGAACTGGCTGGGAGTGATGTCAGCGGGCGGGAGGAGCCCCATTGGCCGACGGCAGCAACTTCAAATGACACCGAGGAGGCCGCGAATGAGCGCGGCCGGTGCGGGGCTCCCCCCGCGCCCGCGCCGGCCCCGCGCCGCCCGCGGCAGGGGCGGAGCGGCTGCGGAGATGACGGCTCTGCTGCCTTGGCTCGGGCTTTTATTATTACCAGGATGATCTCATTGCTGCTGTTGTACCCCCGCCCCCTCGATAATATTCAGTAGCACCTGCTAGGCAGAGCGCATCCAGTTTTATTTTCCCTCTTTCCTTAGCCTTTCCTTCAGTACGGTTTCCCAGGATTATCAAACCAATGTTCAATTTAACCGTGGAAAAAACACAGCGCTGAGGACAACATCTGCAACTTTAGCTTTCAAGGGCCATAACAAAAGGTACTTAGTTTACAGTAAGATACTGGTAATTTAGAAATATAAAACCTCATAAATATTCCTTGCACTGTTTTACCGCTGATTACTAGTATGTACATTATGAATAAAAATACATATATACGACAAGCAGCAGATTAAAACCTCATGTTTCATGCTGAGTATTTATTTTAATCTAGAAATGGACCTGGATACTTCTATCAATCTAGAAATGGATCTGCCTTCAGTTTACATTAATGTTCCTAAATTTGGATATTGCAAAATACTGGTTTTCCTTTCTAAAAAGATCAGTAATTATAAATAACATTTTAAACTATTACTGAAAAGTAAAGAAAGAAGCTAAGAAGCACTATATAGGCGTATGGAAGCAGCTTTCCTGCATTATCTCAGAAGTACAATAAAAAAAATAGCACTGCATAACAATTTATGAACTTGTAAATTCAATTATTTAAGGTATTTACAACAAAACTGTGAGGTGCGTTTTTTTATCATATGAGACTTGCACATTTATTTTTACAATGAGCTATTTTAAGAACCATTTTGTCTGCTGAGAGTGATGTTCAGAACACTGGCACTGCTACTTGTGCTGTCTCCGAGTCTGTCCCTCTCCCCAAATACTGTATGTCACCTACTAGTGCAAATGAGCATGTAGATTACTGAATCTATGACAGTGTCCTAACTCATATGTGCTAAAAAAAAAAAAAAAGAAAAAAAAGAAAAAAAAGGGGTGCATATCAAAAGACACTTTTTCATTAAGTAACTTGCTGAAGAAAATTTGAAATAAAAACAAATTATAGGGCATAGGTGTACCTGGTTAGAAAAATTACATCACACTACAATAATACACTGCCAAAGGTGTATTGAAGAGAGCTGTGCTGAATACTATTCAATTGGTGAAGGGAAAAGACTAACTGGGATATAAAAAAGAAGAATATCATCCATAAGACATACAAAGAAATCAATTGAATTTAATGATTGCTGACAAAGCCCAGTTTGAAGTAGTACATCTTGGATGTAAACCATATGAGAAAGCCCAAAGACAACAAATCTTTAAAATATTACTTAGTTCAAAAATAAAGCTCCTCTGTTTGATGTGGTGTATGAGTTGTTTGTTTGTTGGTTTGTTTTTAAATAGAATAAACTTGACTTCAGAACTTTAAATATCCAAGTATTTTAAAGAATAATATGGAGGTGGAAGGAATTAATTTTTCTACATTCACTACAAACAGTAAATGCATCCTACCTCAAGGAAGATTAGGTTAGAAATTAAATAAAATCCTCTCACAATAAGCACAATTAAAAAACTGCAAAGTTTCTAGTAATTTTAAAAATTACCAAACATAACATGTGACATAAATGTAGTTGATCCTGCTTTTGACAACATCAAAACAAACCATGTGAACTTTTTAGACCTTTTCTCTAAGACTACAGAGATTCAAATCCTTTGTCCTTACAATGTAGGCAAAACCAGGGAAGGTATATCCTCAAAAACTTCACGTTTATTATCTCTTTATCCCTTGAGTATACCATAGAATCATAGGATCATCAAGGTTGGAACAGACCTTTAAAATCACCAAGTTCAATGTGAGTTTTAGCCTTGTAAAACAAAAAGCTACCATAGACATATGCCTTTAAAAAAACTAGATCAAAAAATAAAACCAAGACCAATCTCTAACAAGGTTTGCTACAAGATTTTGATGGATGAAGGAAAAAACTAAACAACTTGGGTATTTTTTGAAGTATTTTCACACACAGGATCTTGTAGCAAATTCTGTTTATTTTACTGATCTTAAAGCAGAATTAGATTACTTTATAGTAATAAACCACAGTATGAAGCAGAAAAATAATGTTTAAAATTACAGTTTATCTGGTAACTATATATTTAAGAACAGCTGCTCTATCACTCCTCTCTACTCAGATCTACTCTAATGGTCAGCTGCTGCTTGTGTCTCTCTGAAACTCCCTGCAAAGATTAAATGACCAGGAAGGCTGTCCCTGTGGCCACAGACAATTCTACAACAGAGCAAAAAGGGAATATTAATTACAATGCCATTTCCTAATTTATACACAACATGACTTTCATTTAGGTAATGGTTTAAGAGTCAAGCCCCCTAGAAAATTCTTCATTAGAGAGACTAAATGTGACATTCACAGAGCTAGCAGTCCTATTGGCAGATAGGACTCAGTCACATTCAGGAAGTTTTCTGTTGCAGAAATGTTCTAATTTCTTCTTTTTTGCTGGACTCTGATAGGTCTGAGTCCAGTACTTAAAAAAAACCACTGAAAAACTGGCTAAAAAACTCATAAACCAGTGTATTTTTGGTGTAATTCTGACAGGGCACTAGTGAAGCTGAAGTACTGTGGTCTTCTTAAGACCTTTTGCTGGTTAACAACATCTGCAGTCTTCTCACCATTGAACAGATTGGAGTACATTCTGCTCAGGAGGTTTGTATACCCTCCCTTTGTTTCAGTCCTAAAATATTTGATTTGCCACCAAAGGAAAATGTTTACTTAAGTTGAATTATTTTGAGCAACTTCATTTGGGAAAAAAATTGCAAACAAAATTGAGTTAGGAATTGACTTCCTAATGGAAGGGAAAGAATATTAGTGCAAGTGGAGCAGAGCTAATGAATATCAATGGGAGGAAGAAGAGCTTACTTTAACAAATTTATGAAGACATTTCTGTTGCAAGAAAATGAAAAACAGTATAAACTTCAGCTATCCATTTTTAGAATTCAACGACAAAAAACCATATTGACAACGTAGTGAAACTGTAGCTATTACATGTTTCCTTTGAACCCTGCTCATCACTTCTAACTTTCCAATAACAGGAATGAAGAAAAAATCCTATAATGTGTTCAGGATATAACTGTGTAACTTTTTAGAATTATAGAATGCTTTTGGTTGGAAGGGACCTTAAAGATCCTTTAGTTAGGATCCAGCATTACAGCTAATGAATACTCTTTACACTTGGAGGCTATGTACCACTTCTTAAAAAACAAATACTCCATTTGGGTTATTGATTTTAGAAACAAACTCTCACACCCCCACTACACATATAGCAAATTCACCTGCCCAAAGGCTGCCTTTATTTCCATTCTACACCACCTACTATTCTAACTGATAATAGTAGAATCAACAACATAAGACAATTACAATTGCACAAACTTCTGTTTACATTAAGACACTTGGCTTGGTTACCTTTCAGACTAAATGAATTTTCATTTTTTGATTGAGAGAGGAAGGAAAGATATTTAGTTTGAACTCTAAGGTTACTAAAGGCACACTTGCTGAAATTGCTATTCTTCATCAACCTAAGCCAGCCTTGTTGCAGGCCACTTCAGGCTCCTTCCTTGCATGCCTGTCTGCTTTACATTTGAAAATATTTTGCTCTAATTTGCTTCCTACAGCTGAGTTGGTGTAGTCCCCTAAGCCAAGAGAAAGCCACTTTATTGTCAGGTTATTTTTCTGCTAACTTAGATTGTGTTCCATGGCAGTCTAAGCTGAGCTAAACCTATAGGAGCTACTGGTGCAATCCTCTCTTCTGAGGTTCAGGTGCCCAACTGTCTGAAATTGCTGTACAAGGCTTTGTGAAGCTGCATGGCTGAACCAGATTAGGAAACTGTGCACAGTTAAAATGAGAAAAGGCTGAGTTTGAGCCATGTCGACTCCATTATCTGGCCCACCAGACAGACACCCTAAAAAGGGACAGGAATAAACATGACTTGCTTTTTCTGGTAGAAGCAATGTCATTTACTTTTTCCCCCCACCTCCAATTATAGCCTACACTAAACTTACTGTTCTCATATGATGCCAGGCTATAAGAAAATGTGGGTCTTATCACAACCCTGAAAAGTTAGTTGCTCAAAGACAGGAACTTTGTTTTAGAGAGTGAAAGGTACTGGATACTACACATTCTGGAGGAGAACCTGCAGCAATAGGAAGAATATGGGCTTCTCCTTCTAGGTTCTGACTCAAATCCAAAGGACAGCCAAGAGGAAATTCTTCAAGGAAACAGAGGCCGTAAACACCATGTTAATACTTAGCTATCAAAAGAAATAAAGAGATAAGAAAAATATACTTACCTGGATAAATTAAAGGGATATGAACTATTATGCAGCTTCTTTAAAAAAATTCCCAAGACTGAAGCATGGAAAAAGACAATTCCTCATTGAAAAATTTATAATATTCAGTCCTTCTAGTACAGCAAAGTTTAGTTAAAGAGGAATTGGTAAACATCTGTTTGTGACTGGATTTCCTGTCTCTATCTGGATTTCCTAATATTTGCACGGTCACTGGAGCACATGGGTCCAACAGTGCCATGATTTCCTTCAATCAATCTTGTACACTCAAGAAGTTTTGTGAGTGGGGATACAGTGAAAAAACAGTAGATATTGGTTGAGTTTAGAAAGCTGTACAACACAAAATCATTACCTTGAAAGAAACCTGCTTTAAAAATAGCATTAGTACAAAAAAGTAATTCCTATGGCAGATTGTAGAAGCTCATTTCAAATACTGGCACACTATTTTAATCAAGCTCTGTGCAAAATCCACCAAAATAAGACCAAACTCACTGATGTCTGTGGCCTTATTACATAGGTCACACCTACCACTTTTAAGAAATAAAGTGTAAAAATAGCATTTAAGAGTAAAAATTGGACACCAGGCTAACTAGCCTGATCTAGTTATCAGTCCAACAACCACCGATTAATATTCACGTGTATAAACTCAATGCTTGATCTGTAGAGGTCTTAAGAAGAAAGAAGTTCACTGCAGCAGCAACAATGTGTAGGTCTGATTATAATGATGATCTATGCAATGGAACAAAATGTTCCATTTGTGAATGAGGGCATAATAAAAGGCATTTTAAGAGAGATCTAAATTGAATTCAGAGACAGGTTAGAATCTAGAAAATAAGACAATACCGCATTTTAAATCCTATTTTTATGGATTCTATCCAAACTTCAGTGCAAACAAGTTTGGTAGGAAATGCTGCCAGTGACAGATGTAGTGCATTCTTCTAACACTTTCAGCTGCTGACTAATGAGTAGGTGTTTGATAGGGCAGTTGAAATGAAGAATGGCTCATTAATCCGAGCCTATGATTTCATGTAAAACTAGCTGAAGGAAAAGAATTCACACATTCACACACACTCAAGCAAAGTAGTTTTCCTCTACAACTTTTTTTTTTTTTTTTTGGTAGCTCTTCATTCATTAGCTATCATGTTCCTTGATCTTTAAAATGCCACATAGCAATTCAGACTGGCTAGTTTCTAAATATTTTAATATTAATTACTTTATAACCATGGATAGATCGTATGTTCCTGTATGAACACCAAACAATTGACAGCTTTTGGTTTAAGAAATGTATGTGCCTACCACAGACATTTTGATGATTATTTTAAACATCTAAAAGAAAAATTAGTACAGGAAAGTCTGTTTACACAGTACTGATAATGCTTTTAAGGTCAAAGTGTAAGGACAAAGTTGCTAAAGTAATAGGACAAAGAGCCTCCACAGTTCCTTCACATAACACATATATATACATTCACTGACAATACATACATGCAACCATACTGATATAGGAAAGAACAAGCTTCTGCAGTATTTTCCATTATGGACTTTTTGTTTCAATAAATTAAATACAACATTGGGCTGCCAAAAAAACCTATAAAAGCACAAACACAGTCAGGACCAGAAGGACAGCATTTAGCATACTGAGTTACTGTACTATAGGTCACATACAGAGAATTATCTGTTTCACAAAGCTGCATTCATTGATATTTTACATGAGAATTAATTTGTTTTGCCTCAGTGTCTTGCCTTTTAAATGAATTATGTATTAGGGAAAATTATATTTTATAGCAGCATTATCTTGTATAATTTACCATCTTACTTTGCATAAATACTTTTATCTAAACAGGAATGCTACCACCTTGCAGCTGGACACAATTCCTTAATTGTCATGCATGCACATAGGAAGTACACTTAAACTGGAAAGGCCAGAGTACTGCATATTTGTCCTGTACATAAACTACAAGTGGCAGGAGTAGGTTTCTGCAATAAAAGTGATCTTAAACATTGAGATCTCCCATTTCAGCGGCTTACATGAAAAATGCTCATCAAAACCCTAAGCAGTCCATTACTGCCATGATTCTCACAAACTCAATTATATTGCACACATCCAGTCAGTCTCTTTTGTATCATGAAAACAGATGCTAGTTTTAAATAAACAGGCAACACACTCTGCTTAAGTTCAAATGTATTCCAGTATAAGTTTGTAGAAATTATCAACATACATGGTTGAATTTCTCCACAGTACCAAGAACAAAGCTTTACTTGCTTTCTCATTCACTTGATTATCACTTTTGCTTATTTATTGGTACTCTGCACTTGAGAAAACGCACAATAATTTTGCAATTCTGGCCTCTTGAGTGATTCTCACTTTTTCCTCCTTTTTCATGGTTTCAAAAGTTTTATCAAAATTTGGTACAACTGGGTTTTTTTAGGTCTCAGACTCAAACTGGAATCACCTCTTCTGCAATTTTGTTTAATCAGACTTTAATGTTTTACAGATGATGAAAAAACAGCCATCTCCTAGACAGCCATTTACAACCTAGAAACATTAGGAAAGCTTTAATAATGCTTCCCTCCCTATCAGAGTCCTGTATCACAGGCAGGCAAGTTGAGGCACCACCCTGATGTTCTTTTACACAGAACAGAGTCAGAATTTGGCAGAGTTCTGAAGTCTCTGCTTGAAGAAAAACAAGAACCATGCTCTCTGCACGAAATGTGCTCAGAAAAATGACCTGTCATGTTAATTTCTTTTCCACCCCTCCACTTTTATTGAGTAGCGTTTTTCTGTTGATTTTGGGTTTTTCAAATAGGTATGACTAATAATACTTCTAATGTTGAAACCGTGCTAAAGCAGAAACTGACATCAGCAGAAGATCAAAACCAGGACTGATCAAAATGTGTGTCAATATCTTCAACAACAAAATACCAGAATCTGTTTAATCCTATCACATGCAGATATTTTACATTATAGAAACAGTTCTATACTTCTCAGCACTAAAAGTCAGTACATATGTCCTCATCTGTCAATGTAGCTTATTTCTTCCTACCTTCATAAAAACGTTTATAAGAATATTGTATCCACGTTTGAGCTCAAAAGTCCAACTCCAAGCCGTAAATAGCAACTTTTAAAATAAATTCAGAACTGTATTTGAAAATAACAGCTGATGTCCAATCTCTATCATATTTAACAATATTTGATTTATCTGAAAGAAACCCCCAAAACCCAAATAAAACCAACAAAAAAACCTCAATCCCAAATGCATAAAATAAATCACGACACTGCATCCTAAGAGGCCTTTATATGGCTGTAAAAGGATTTTACCCAGCTTTTAAAAAGTACATATGAAAATGTTACAAAAAAAGAGTATTTTTGAATCGTGCCCAAATTTACATATGCATGACTAACATATGTTCATTGGGAAAGTTTGCAACGTTTTAGAATATTAACTAGTACTGACTTATTTTTTCAAATTTGTTATTCTAGAACTGACAGAGAACATTCCTTTTAATGAGTATTACTTGAAGGTTAAAGTTAGACTTGTGATACAACTGTATTTGACAGTGCATGAAACAATTTACCCTAGTTAGGGTGTTTAAATATTATACTTAAAAATTCTCATTGTGACATTTTCTTACATATTGTAAAGATTCAGACAAAATCCTTACAAATCTCACCACTCTGTACAGTAATTTCTATTTTACAGTTTACTACATTTACAGTTTACTAAAATCAGCACATTCATGCAAAATAACATACAAGTACATTCACCTGTTTGCACAGTTAAAAATCTCATTTACTGCGAAAAAATTATCAGTAATGTAACAATGCATTCAAGCTTCTTGCATAAAGCTGATGTGAGCATCCAAACAACCAATATTTACCATAAATTACTAACGGCTTTCTTAGGAAATCAAAAATGAAGAAACTGGTAAGTTTCTGAAGGCTGAAGCACCCTTTGCCATTTATATTTAATATGAACAAAGCATTAATCTGCACGCTTTCAAACCACAATAAAACACATCTTTAAGTCCAGTATAATTTTTTTCTCAATTAACAATTTAAAGCAGAAATCAATTTTCTGTAATCTAAATACCTATAATACCAATGTTAGCTAACAAATGGAACTGGATAAGCATAAATCAACAAGCACAAGTTTGCTGGCACAGAATTTTTTCTTTTTTTGGTGAAAATAGGTAAGATCTTTTCAAGATATTTGACACTGTTCTGAAGGCACTTCTCCAGAGATACTTCTAGGTTATCTGTGGGTAGACAAGCTACCTGTTCTATCCAACTAAATCAGGCTGCACTGCACTGTGCTGCAGGGAGCTTAACTAGTTTGCAACTTTGCTAATATATGGATCTTGATGTTCCACAAACCAATTATATCAGAGACTTCTCTTTTCTACGGTCAGCTCTCTTCTTAGAACCTCTTAATTCATAATCTATTTTCTTTTCTTTGTGCATTATATGAGCTATCCTGCTCCTCCATCTCCTGGATAATCTGAGGGTGCATAACATTAATCACAAGTTGCTTCAGTGAACACAAATCATACCACAGTAATGTCAGTCACCAGGGCAAATATGCTGGTATTTCCAGAAGCTTATCATCAGCACTTTAGTATAATATCCAAGAGAAGGTTTGCAGCATGCCTGAAGATAAAAAAGCTATTTCTTAAATAAGAAGTCTTGATGAAAAGCCACCTTGGCAGCTCCTCCTTTCCCTCCCACTATTTCAAGTGATCTCCTGACCTCATCTCCAGACCTCTGGCACAAAAGAAAGGTGGTTATCTCACCAATCTTACCAGTTACAAGCTTTCACATGTCTAACATGGACCTTAAAGTATGCAAAGACAACTCCATTCAATATTTTGTGCTTGAAATACAGTCTCATATAAAGTACATTACAACACACAGTAGTCAGTGCAACATTTGTGAGAAAATACACACCTCTTGCTCTACTACAGACAAAAAAAAGGTCCCCCAGATACTGAATACTGTATACTGTATTGCTGTACCATAGAAATACAGCCACCTGTTATGAGTAACAGCAGTTTGAAAGCTGGTTAAGTGCAGCTAACCTGAAGGAACACTATGTTCTTTCCAGCACTTCATTGAAGTCAAATCTGTCTTAATCATTTCAGTCCTTTAAATTATAGCCTGCCAGTCCAATTTAACTCCTGTCCATACACAGACATTAAAAAACACACTTAAAGATATCCAAAAAGAAAGTTTCCCAGATTCACTTGACCCACTAAATGCACATCAAGTCAAGTATCTCTTTATCTTTTAGAGGAACAGCATGACTGGCCAACAGTATTCTCAGCAACCCCAGCAGGCTGGAATTACATCAGGAGTAAGCACATGCAGTGAGCACAGCCATTGTGCAAACATCTGGTATGATCCAGGAGATTGGGTACAGCTTGATAATAAAGCTATTACCACCTTTACTAGTGAAAGGTAGCAATTACTACCCCTCACTAGATCAACAATTGCACCTGTCCTCCATAACAAAGTCTGGCCCTTGACAACCTGGGGACATACGCACAGGATCAGGCATCCACTGGGGAGAAGCTCAAGATCTTTTCACTTCTTTCACCTGAGGGTGGGGGAGTCATTGCAGACTCAAGGCAATTACAATGCACAATACTCCTACCATTTCTTCACAGATAGGTAAGTGTCAGAAAGTGCTAGAATGCTCTGAGAAAATACCTCAGACAGTTTATAAGAATTTTTTTTTTTTTTTTACTCCTCCCTTTTCCAACTACATGCAAGCATTCTTCTGCGCTTCACTGGCCTACTGGTTTAAACTGCAACACAGCCAAAAGTAGAAACAGATCTTAAACTTCACCACTGCAGGATGGATTAGTTCTCCCCTGTCCTATCTGCACTCATTTTCCCCATTCCAGCTCTCTGTCCACACTGCTTCTAATTGCATGCTCAGTTCTGGTATCCCTGAGCTGCAGTCCCAGGAACTACCAGAACCACTGTATTTAAAATAGGACCAAGAAACAAATTCTATTCTTTGTGTCTTTAAACAAAAGGTTATGCCACTCAATGTGGCTGTATGCATAAATTCTTATAAAAATCACTACTATAATTCAGTGTCTTTTGCTCATGTCACTCATGCCCTGGTTATCACAGCGTGTGCATGAACCTTCTATGTCAGTTTAAAAGACAGAACATATTATTCATAATCTGTGGTGCTAAATAGTCTTATTAAAAATTTAATAAATAGATTGAAATTAACTAACTAAATAAGCAGTAGTTTAGTCTTGAAATATATTAAACAGTATCTTGTATATAGGCTGCTAAATTAACATGATGGACAGTATTTCAGATTCTTTTCGTAAAAATGATATCTGTATGAAGAGAAAAATCTTGCAATCTAATTTGATCTGAATAAAAAGCAGTGTAATTCAGATAGTCTGAGAAGCAGAGTTATTTTCAAGAAATACTAATTTATTATATTAAGAAAATGATGAATGGATGAAAGAATACAATAATTTCCCCAATAATTTCACACTGCCGACACCAGTACTACTCAACATTTCAGTGACCTATTAGGCTTTCACTGCCAATCTTGAACACTGTAAAGCAGTAAACACTGCAATTCAAAATTTTTTTTTTTTTTGTTTCCTCAAAATAAGACTTAAGAGCAAATAAAGATGATAAAAGCTGAATTAGTAAGAGAAGATCCATCAATTATCATCATCTTTTTGTCACAGATGGAAGTAAATATACATCTAAGAGATAAAAAAAGCCTTAAAATCAACAAAGGAAAAATTAACATGCACTAAAAAGGCACCACTCTGCCTGACCCATGCTCAGGAAAAATAGACCTGTGATAGATAGTGATAGACCAAGTCTCTAACAGTGTCAAGAGAAATTTTAGCACAAATGAAGCAAGGTTTGAGCACACTGTTCTGAGGACAGATGCCTAATATTTTGCAAAGAGATCCTAAATATTCTACTTTTATGTGAAATGAATGACTATGCCGTCACACAGACATTGCCTATACTGATTGCCAAGAAGGCAACATAATGTAAGTCCTCAAGTGTAGATAAAACAAAAGAAAAAACCACCCAGTGCAAGTATGTGCAGTTTGCAGATGTGCATACTAGATTCACTATGTTTACTGTCCAGATATTAGAGGCATCACAGCTGAGGTGCTTCTCGATCTCATGCCCAAATTTCCCCACAAGAGTAATTCTACTTTGGAAATACATACCTTTTAAAGCTGGCAGTTTTTGAAGCTCCCTGTTATTGCTAACATTAAACCTTGAAGAACTCTGACGCTTTTCCTTCTTCACTACAGTCTGTGGTGCTGGTACTTTGATTTTAGATAGTTGTGCTGGGGGAGGAGTGCTATTTGATTTTTTGTTTGACACCTGTTTAAAAAGAAATGAAAGCAGTTATTACAGCGATATTTAAAAATAAAAATCTTCTAAAAAGCCATTTTAGTCACAGAAATAACTGCAAATGAATATGCTTTTAATTAAACTATTGTATCCCTCATCCTCTGAATGTATTGCTACCTATTGTTCTGCTCATTTTTTCAGCATTCATTTCTGTACCATAGCCCTGATACAGATGGAAACAGATCACCTTGGTACATGCAGTAGCCCATTTATTTAAAGTTACCAGACAACTGGAAAGAAATTTTCAAGTAATGTAGTTCCTCAGCTACTCTCACCGCTCCCCTCCTGAGAAGTCCAGGTCTCCCAGGTATTTAAGTTCATTTTCAAAGGGACCAGAGAAACGTGTCTATTTACAGCAGGTGAACCTTTCACTGCCTATTCATCCTGTGCCTTGCTGCCAGAGTCCTAAGCTTGGCAAGGACAGTCAGGCTTTGATACAAAGTTAAAGGAGTGAGTCTTACTATTGTAGCTTTAACAGCTTTGAAAACATGGTTTACTCCTACTCAAAGCAAGTTGCTTTTACTGTAATAATTCTTATGTATCTCTGTATGAAGTTTATAACATAAACCCAGAAAAATGGTTCCCACTACAGGTTTTCACTTTGCTGTTATTTCACTGACTACACTTGACAGTGCTCTCTCTCAAGCTGCATAAAATGCATCATTAACAAAAGCCTGTCAGAACTTGTGGTGCTGCCTTAATTTGCCTTCATTCTTTTTTTTTTAAGGAGGAAAACAGGTTTAAAGGAGGCGATAGTTAGATTTTCAAAATATGAATAATTTCATGACATTCATTACTAGAATGATAAAACATCTAGGAGTGATCTATGCTAAAAAAACAGAAGCAGCTGACAAGGACCTCTTGCTGCAGTATTGTAATTCATTTTGCAGGCCCTTAATTTGCTGTAGAAGTCTCTTAAATTTGGAAACTAGAAGCACACACATATTAAAATATACCTTGGCACTTCTTCCTTACAGGAAAGACCATACTCTTCTCAGAAAGTGCCCACAAGATAATCAGTATGGGAAAAAATCAGATGGGAATGGGACTCATGATGGAAATCAAGTTGTAACACTGGTACTTTGGCAGATTGACTTGATTTAATTAGAATTTTGCTAAATGTTATAGGTATGAAAGAAGCTTCATTCCTGCATGGAATAACATCTGTGGCATTTTCATAGAGATAGTGCTAAAACAAGGGAAAACAATTTTCTTCATGTTCTGAAAAGTATTTTCAGAAAAGCTTATTCATCAACAATTTGCATAGTCTTGTAGAGCATACATTCAGCATGCATGGAAATGTCACCATACATAAATATCTACATTTTCAATCTATCTGATTCAAAAGATAACTCAAAGTAATTTCATTCAATTTTTTTTCTAGTAGTATGACTCCGAAAGAATATATACTTCAAGGATAGATTAACAATTGTTATTATATTATACATAGAGCACTTAAAGAAGACTGAGAGCAACATTTAGATTTCATGAAACTCATTTAATATGACCATTTTTCAAATGTAATAGTATGAAAGCAAAACCCCTTATAGAGCCTTATAGAACAAAAAGAGGGAGACAGTACTGTAAATATTATAAGTCTCAGTTACCAAAAACACTCTAGAACTTGTTCCAGTAAAACTGGATACATCAGCAAATTGAAAGAATTTATGTACAAGTAATACCTGTTACATTGCATTTTTCAAACTATTTCACTTTTTAATCTCAGGCTCTAAATAGTTGAAAATGTTTATGCTGAAATACAAGTGATCTGCAAGGTAATTTATGTCCATTAATTGAAATTTTAAAAAGCATTGCAAACAAAAATATTAATCCTTGTTAAGTATTAATACTAAGAGTAAGCTAAAATAAAAACAGCACTAAGAATTAGGAAACAATTACTTACTGAGTACTAAGCAATAAATGCTAATTAAGATGCATCATAAACATTTTTAATGCACAGGATTCTGTACTTTCAATATTGTTATTGAGTCTAATGGTGTTTTTCTCAACTGGCTACTTTCCACTGCCACCTGTATTTTTTCATTACTTAGAAGAGGAAAAGCCATTTTCCTGTTTCTTCTATTCCCAAACAAATTCTCCATTTCAAATTAACAGGTGCTCTCATGTGTCTGCACACATGCACACACTACAGTACCCTAAGGTAGCACACACCTCAGGGAAGCAAGTACTCTAAATTGCAGAAAAAAATTCTAAAATTAGCCAGAAGTGGTTATTTAAGAGGATGGGTAATATTTCTGATTAGAAATGTTGAAAGAAAGCTTTTTTTGTTGCTATGGTAACTTCCCATCTAGAAGTGATGACTCCAGAGTAATTCTACTCCTGAATCACTGTTTATCCATCAGATCTCCTCCTCATTCCTACCATCAAGCATGATCACCCCTGCTTTTCAGTCATGCTCCAGGCAGCCAGCACATACCAGAAAGCTGCCAGAATAATTTCTAAACCATTACTTCAATGCCACACAGCTGTACCAAATGACCTCTGCAACTGGCACTATGGTGCTACCACAGAAGGAAGAGCTGGCCTCCAGGGCTTGCAGACAACATTGGATAGAGCACCCAGAAAGAGACTTAAGTCAACTTAAGCCACAAAGCTCAGCAATTTTAACCACATCTCATAAAAAAAAGTAAAACTAATTCAACTAACAACTGTGTATTCATCTGCTAAAGATTTCAAGGTAACACACTTTCTGTGAGAGTACAGTGCTTTTGAGTTCAGATGGAAGAGCCGAACTCAGCTTCCTCCTCCCAGTAACAAACCAAGCTATCACAGACACCTCAACTCCCAAGAGTAAGTGCTGGACACCCTGCTACAGCAGTGAACACTTCAATGTATTTGACACCAGAACAGTCAAGCTACAGAACCTTTTTATCAATTCTCTTTCTATGACTAAAAGAAGCAATACCTATTCTTGCCCTTGTTCTGGCAAACAACTCCCTCCCACCCAAATGTTTATATAGACAGACACATTCAATTCCAAAAGTGCTGATAAACATCTGAAAATGTGCACAAACTGCTCTGAAAAATGTCATATTGAGAATGTTTCTTCAAATCATGATTAAAACACAACTTGCAGGTTTTCTGATCAATTTATTTCTGAAATGCTAGAGCTCTACATACATACCTCAAATGAACATTAAGACAATCAGCTAAAGTGTGATTTCAACTTTTAAATTCTGATTTTAACAATTGAAAGTATGCTGATGTTCCTCAGTGTCTGTGACTAAGCTTAAAATTAATTCAATAGAGTGAAAGGTGAGGAGGAGAGAAGGTTTTTGATTTTGGTCAGTCACAACAGTTCAAGGCAGATAGCCCTTGCATCCCTTCATTCCTTGAATCCTGCTGCATCAAGCAGGATGTGGTACATTCCTTTTCTGAACATCAGTCTTTTGAGCAAAGTTGGATCTTTTATTCTTCTGACATTACACAGGCAGGTAAAGATAAGAACACAACACTAAGTTTGCAGGAAGAAAGATAAGAGTAGACAAAGCACATCTACAGTTACAGCCAATTTTTCCTTTTAAGCTAAACTGATCATCATCAAGCATCCCACAATGCAACCTTTACTTTTGGACAACTATCTAAGACACAAGAGAGAGTATGGTGGGACCTGGAAGGAGGATCCACCCTGTATACTGTGTACATCAATAAGTCTTTCAGGAGAACCTTTCTGACAATCTCCCAAAAATGTTTTTCAAGCTACCTCGACAAACAAGGGCAACCAGAAGAACTCTGCCTGACCTTACCTTTCAAAGCACTAGTAACTGAATTAGACCAAAGGACACAAAGCCTTCTGATCCACAAAATCAAAAGTCAAACCAAGGCAAGCCTAAAGTGCAGTGATCTCTTTAACGATGCAGGGTGAGGATTTGAAAATGACAGTAAAATCACTTTGATGCATCTGTCATTAGATTTAGAAAACTGGATGGCTTCCTAGTGACAAAAATTGGATCTCCTAAGCACAAGGCAATAGAGATCCTCTGCCTGCGGAAACATAGTGCTGGGCAGCAGGCTATATGGTGCTTCTTTACAGAGATCAGTCTAAGACTAATAGGCAAATTTCTGCCTTCTAATAAGTACCACCACTGAATTCAAGTTCATAACAGTGTGCACACCATTCCACAATGGTAGCAACAAAACCTTGAGGAAAAAACTCTGGACTATGAAATCTGGTAGGTGAACCCTATACCAATTTCACACATGATTACATTTTCCTGTGAAATACAAGTACACAAAGCAAAAAGCACAGAACACTTTAAAAGAATCATCAGTCTGAATCTGAAACGAGGGAAAATGCTTATTTTAATGTAGAATTAATCCCTTCCCTCTTCTCCTTTTGGTATAGTAAGTAGTCTCCATGGACTTATTTTTCATTAAGATAAACAGAGGTCTGATCTACAGCACCCAGAAGAGCTTGTTTCTTGCCAAGGCAGCCTCAGAATGCTAGGAAAGCATTCTGAATTACATCTAAAACATGCTTACAATGAAATTGAAATACAGGTTTACTGCAACTAAACACAAATCATCACAAAACATGAAAGGGACATTAACAACTTATTTTCAAAGCTGTATGAGGGCCCAGTATGTAACCAAAATAATTTGGCTAACAGGTTGAGGCTTAATACAAAATCAATGTAATTAGGCTGAGAAGCTGAATTTAAATTAATCTCTTGAGATGAGAACTGAAATCAAAGATCAAGGAGTCAAAATGGGTGGAGAGCAGCTAAAGAGCCTTCCATGTAGTTTTTTCCCCTCTGCAGTAACTTCAAAGTAGTGTGAAAATCTCTGAACACTCCAGGAATCTTGAACACTACCACAGAGCTCTCTCCTTTGCAGATCTTCACTTACTGGTTTGGGGTGGGAACAAGGACAGATAGTATCTGGCATATGGCCCAGCTGTCATCAACCTGGTAAACATATCCACACCATACCTACAGGAAGTGGGCTGGTAATGTGACAGCAGCAGCTGGGACCAAGGCAAGTTGTTCAAGACAACACTATGAGAGCAGTATGTGTCACCTGATTTCAATTCTGTGCTGTTAACAGCAGCAATTCAATATGACTTTCAAGAGGATAACATCAGAATGAACTCTTTCTACTAATGGTATTAAAGATAAGGCCTGACAGAGCTTTTAGACAATCTGCAGTAATTCTAGTACATGCAAGTACTGGCAGAGTTTATTATGGAACAAGTAGATATGATTTTTAATGTCAATATTTTCAATCTACAGAATCACTACAACCATACAAAGCTTGATATGAATACACTGGATACATAAAAGGAAACACTGATCCATAAACAACACAGTTTAAAATGGCAGGGAAACAACATATTTGCAGGGTACCATTTTGGACAGCAGATGTTTCTGAAGTTATTTGTTGAAGATTCTTGCTACTATGCCATTATTGTTCACTAGTTTTACGACCACAAGCCAGTCTGGACAGACATCTTAGGAAGGAGTCTCCGGAGAGGCAGCTTAGGGTGCTGAAGGCTTTGGGTGGTTTCACACAGGTGGCAATTTAGATTTAGATGTCTATTGTTTTTCCTCAACAAAATAATTTGCTAGAATGATACCTGGATTGGCTGCTAGAATGATCTTTGTGTCTTCCTTTCTAGCAAATATGCTTATAATTGTTAAACACACTCAGTAGTTGAGATTACTGCTGGAGATTACTATCCAGTGTATCTCAGCATAATTTATTATGTTTTTATTACAGCAAGAGCTGCATCCTAAAGTTTGAGGATCCATGCTGTTCTAAGGATAAGCAAAAAGATTAACTTTTTAATGTGATAGTAATAACAAAGTTTATATATTTTAGCACTCACGGATTTATGCTGTAGTATTTGTTTAACAGCTGTGATTTTGCATTTACATACAGCAGTGCTACTGCTGGTTATTATCAATGTCCAACCACGGAGTTCCATTAGTGTTTTGCCAGAGACAGCATGGAGTCTGTTGAATTGCATCAATGACTGAGATGTTTCTTACAAACAGTGAAGGCCATCTGGGCCTCTTTGCTGTGGAGCCCACAACAAACTTTACAGTCACAAACCACTTTAGAAGACTGATCCACAACTTGCTGAAGCACTCCTGCCTTTCTTGCTGCTGTTTATTTTTCACACCACAAAGCATTGCTTGTATTTCCTGTTAGTTGCTTATACACAGGATTCAAGTTTTATCTTCTAAAGAATTGTATCATCACAGCTTTGTGTAATAGACTGGACTTGCAACACACCAAACCAATCCCATGTTTTAGCTTAGTGTGCTTCATCCTTGACATTAATACACTATAATTTTACATTCACAATTAAATATCAGTAGAATAAGGCTTGTTTTCCATTTGCTTCTTTTAAACTTAATTTTGCTTAATTTACTCCAGGAACAAGCTGGCATTTGATTCCCTTCACTCAGAGCTCAGATTTTTAACCCAAGGTTGCAGAGTACTGGCAGAGACTAGTGGGTGCTCAGACTTCAAGTAGATTCACACTGCTTTCCATCTGCTGAAACACCACCATCAGTGAGCACCTGGTACTTCACTAAAACAGCAATGCAACACTTGTTTCCTAATGTATCTTCTATCACAAAATTTCAAAGCAAGAAATGTCCTCAGAGGAAAAAAAAAAAGTTACCTACAACCACCAGTTAGCTGATTATATAAGATTTAAACCAAATAATGTCCAAAGTATTATTTCAAAACATTTATATGAATACAGGGATGAAGACTAGATAAAGGATGGCCTGGCTTAAGTTACTTTAATTATTGATTTTCATTATGATTTCTCTCTGATGAGCCTAAAGCATCCTTTTACTTTACAAAACCCCAAAACAACCAAAACTATCTTTGTTCTTTTTAGATATATATATGTACATACACATATGCACAAATATATATGCAAGGTTCCCACATTTGAAGGACATCACACACTAACTCATTCACTTTAGGCACCAACTGCTATACTGCACTGTAAATTTTAATTATATACAGCTACTGATGAGCTAAGGCAACTGCACATGTGGCTTTACCACTGAGGTCCATATTTTCATGCTCCCTGATCTATTCATAGAAGCTTCTCACTTCACACACTCATATTAAAATCTTTTTTTACTTTGCCTCCTGCCCACCAATTTGGTGTTTGTATTAGATGCCATTTGAGAGAGATATAGTCCATGACAAGAAACCTGGTCTAATGGAAGGTGTCCCTCCCCATGGTAGGTGGCTGGAACTAGATGATCTTGTGGGTCTCTTCCAACCAGACCATTCTATAATTCTATGAATAATAACTGTAGCTGCTTCTACAGAACTGTTATACCAAATAATTTCATCTTTGGCTCACATCATGCTTTTAATTTACATGTCGCTGGAGAAGCTTACTTGTCAGTATTTCAGACTGCTAAATTGAGAAGTGATGAGGAAGTATATAAAAGTCACCATAAATGTGTAACAAATTATAATATTTGGCAGTCATCTTTTAAGAAGCACATTCAGGAATAGGCCAGGATTTTTTTTCCTAGCTTTTGGCTGGTTGGTTTCTGTAAATGGCCCTCTAAGCCTGTTGCAGGGAAGGACGCACAAACAAAAAAACCCAAGGCCTACCATCCCACTTCTAGAATTACAAATTTATTCTGGTTTCAAATGAAATTGAGGGGGGAAAAAATGCACACAAGGTATGTTTGTAGTCTGTGAACATATTGGTAGATTCAGCAGCTACCTGATTTTTCTCACTGTTTGTATTATAAAAGATAACTACATTAATAATTCTGTATTACATGTATTAATGTACATCTCAGTACTCTGAGTGGTAGGCCTTAACTCTTACTAAAAAATTTAAGAGAAGCAATTTGAAACAAAGGATGAAAAGGATTTTTTTTCGTTACAAAATGCTGCTATCCATTTTTGAAAGTCACTTGGCTCCTTTTGATTAGAACAGCCTTTACCTTCATTGCTGTGCTGCTTCAATTCAGGCAGAATTCAGAGAGCTTAAAAACACCATTAGGAAGCAGAGGATAGAAAGTACTAAACCACACACAGTTCTCACACCTCATATGTTACACAAGGAGTTGTCAGCCTTGTGTAAGAAGTAGAAGGGCACAGGATCCTGTTTTCAGAAATGTCCCATTTTAGGTAATAAAACACTTGTACACAGCAGTGTTTGGTACACTTTAACATCACCATTAATTTTAAAAGCAGAATGTTAAAGTTACATAACAAACACCATTAAGGTAACTCCACTATTCAGTATTAAGGTGCCTTTGCTTGGAAGGCAGAAGGAAATTCCAGTTCCCAAAATCAAAAAGCCAAGATGTCAATAAAAATTTGAAATAGGAAAATTATGGAAGTTAAAGACAAAAAGTTTCATAGATGCTCTAAGAATAACACATGGCATCTCTTTACTCAGCAAGTAATGTCTCATTTAGTACTAAGGGTGTATACCCTAAAGTATTTTTAATGGTTATATCAACTCATTAAAATAATCTCTCTAGGAAAGAAAATCAGAACTTGAAGACATGATCAAAAATCAGCTTTCAAATTTATTTTTTAAAGAAGTTGGCACACCAATTTAAAACCAAACAAACCCACTCCAAAGCCCACAGATTTTATTTTCTATCAGGTATAACTGATTCAAGAGAAAATCCATCCCAACTTCATACAGTTTTGGTTTAAAATCCTGTTTTGCTAATGTTATGAGTAAAATCCCAAACTAATAACCCTAGAAAGCTATATAATGGGTCTAACACTGTCTATTTTTAGTCCTTCCATGATTCTAAACTGAGAGGACAAGTTGTTTGAAATTTCAATTTTATTTCATAATATATCTCTTTTTCCAAATGCAAGACCACCAATTTTAAGATCATCTTTATCTACTACTGCATGGGACTGGCTCATGAAAGCACTGGCTATGCTTGCTGCCTGTCCAGCTGGGGCACACCACGAGCACACACTGAAGAGAAAAGCCAGGGCACAGCTAGGGTTGTTATGAAGACCCCTGCCAGTGCTAAATATATCTCTTTGTTAAGGACACCAGCTTCTGTGAAGAACAAATAAAGAACAATCTTATACCTCAAAGATGATAACTGCCACATATCCAAAATGCAGTGCTATTGAGTTACAGAAAGTGCCCCAATGGTGTGAGGATTGACACAGCTGAAGGATGGGATGCCATTCAGAGAGGCCTGGACAAGCTTGAGAAATGAACCCATATGAATCTCATGCAATTTAACAAGACCAAGTGCTGGTGCTGCACCAGGGTCCAGGCAGCTCTGCTATCAACCCAGGCTGGGGATGAACAGATGCAGAGCAGCCCTGCTAGAAGGCTTTGGGGTGCTGGTGGATGAGAGGCTGGACATGACCCAGCCATGGGCCCTGGCAGCCCAGAAACCACCTGTGTGTGGGGCTGCATCCATAGCACCAGGGGCAGCAGGGGAGGGAGGGGATTCTGCCCCTCTGCTCTGCTCAGGTGAGACCCCACCTGGAACACTGCATCCAGGTGTATGATCCTCAGCACAGGAAGGACATGGAGCTGCTGGAGCACGTCCAGAGGAAGGCTACAAAGACACAGGGACGGAGCACCTCTGCTATGAAAGACTGAGAGGATTGGGATTCTTCAACCTGGAGAAGAAAGGCTTTGGGGTGACCTAATTGCAGCTTTCCAGTACCTGAAGGACACCTATAAGAAAGATGCAGAAACTTTTTACAGGGGCATGTAGGGACAGGAGAAGGGGGAATGGGGAATAGCTTTAATCTGAGATTAAATATCAGGAAGAAATTATTTACTGTGAGAATGGTAAGGCACTAGAATAGTTTCCCCTAAGAAGTTGTGGATGCTCCACACCTGGAAGTGTCCAAGGCTAGGCTGGATGGAGCTGTGAGCAAACTGGTCTAGTGGAAGGTGTCCCTGCCCATGGCAGAGGGATTGGGACTAGATAGTCTTTAAGGTCCCTTCCAACCCAACCCATTCTGTGATTCTACAGCTGAACAACAATAATGGAAAAGACCTAAATGATGGATGGATACCTACCTGTGACAAGCAGGTATTTCCAGAAATTATTTAGGAGCAGTCCTAATACACATTAACAAGGAAAAGAAAACAATCCCAGAACTTCCTCCATTCCTCAATCCCCAAACCTCAACCTCTGCTGTGGTGCCTAAATGAACTGCCAAATTAATACTTAGTTGTGAAAAGACTTTCAAGTATAACTTAAATTCTGAAGTAAAAAATTCTAGTCTCAAACTGGACACTATGTAACAGTCCCCAACTTCAAGATCAGGTATGTTTGTTTCTCATGGTAAACAGTACCACAATGAAAATCACAAACAGCAAACATGGGAAAATTAAGCAGCATATATAGAGAATATCCACTCAACTTTCTAAATAACTTCTGCTGCTGATTACAGAAACCTGTTACCACAAAATAGTGCTGGATTTATTGCTTTTGTCTATTCCTTGTTTTTCTTTAAATGTTAGGATACTTCCACATCCTATCTCAACTAAAAAAAGCCATGCAAAAAACATCAACACTGCTTCTACTATTCATTCCTTTTGTAATTTCCTACTTTTAAGTGACAATCCTATGTGCTCATATAATCAGGAATCATTAAAAGTAGAGAGAATACTGACAGTCTTTCCCTACCATGTGCTGGCTAATATAGGAAAGGTGATCATGGAAAACTATGTAGCCACCTCTGGAGGTTCTTTCAGAGGGATGAAAATCTTTACTTGTGCTGAAGTGTTTTGAAGATGGCCTATCAAACAGAGATTTCTATAATTTTTTTGCAAATCCATTTACTGAAAAGTATTACCATTAGGCTAAATAGCTTAAGAAAATAACTTTTAAATTAAAAAGGCCTCAAAAATCAGGGAAGAAAAGCTTCTGAAAACAAAGCCTTACAAAATTTATGCACTGGAAGCCATTACAGTAATAAACCTACTGAAAAGTGATGGCTGTGAGACAGTGGCAGGATAGAAGCATGGATCAGCACTTAAAATATTTAAAATTATTTTTAAAATTGGTTTCAGCAGTGATTACAGTCCAACATAAGCAACACATGCCATCAATATAATTTCTTGCACAGCAAGAAAAATGGCTAAATACAATTTGCATTTGATTTGCCTACACGAAAAAGAAGGAAGAAACACAACAAAATACCTTTAAAGCAGAAAGAACCAACAAGGACAGCACGTGGAAACAAGAAGATAACACACACACATGCTTCTCAAAACCACATTAGTCTTCTGTTTGCTTTTCTGCATGGCAGAAGAATGAATTATAATTTCTGTTTTCATTTGATGACAGTCACCAAGCCAATACTTTCTCAAACAACAAAAATAGTCTTTGCCTTCTACAGACTACTCAGCATCTGGATTGAAAATTAATACAAATTAAATTCAAATGTTTCATGCCAGTTTAGGTCAGTCCAGCTAGAAACAGAAGAAGCTATCCCTCCCTGTCACCTAGTTTTATACCAGACTATTGTCATGTATGAAAGACTCCCAGCTACTTCTGACCCTTCCATCCCCCGGGTGAACTATAGTGAATTAATTGTCCTGGACTGTTCCAGTGACTGGTGAAAAGAGCAAGTTTTAGCACCTACTCTCACACAGACAAAAAAAAAAGTCAGAAATAAAGAGTATATAGGGTTAAAATTTTAACTTCCTTCCCCTGTGGTAGTATTTGAAAACCACTGCTAAACTACTGCACTTGAATTATTTTAGGTGTTAGGTCGTGTTTTTCAACAGCCATTAACTATTACCAAGTCACCTTCTCTAAAAAAATCAGACTTCACAAATTACTACTGCCTCAATTCAAAAGGACACCTCCACACCCCTGTGACAAAACAAAACTCTAGAACAAAGCTTATCCAGCAGACAATTTCTTCAAAAGCCAGTTAGATCACAGGGTATATGTCCACAAGGTACCAATGGAATGGCCAATCACCACACCCAGGGGGTTTAATTTTTAGTATTAGTTTTAGGTGCAAGTGTAGTTTTTGGGCACTGTTAAACAAAGGCCTCAAGAATTTACCAGAGCAGAGACACTACTCACATAGGGAGGAAAAACAATACACAACAGATTAAGTCTTTGTTCACATCCTGAAGACACTAGTATGCTGGATTAACTGATGAAATAAGAGGTTATACTTAAAGGAATAGATTTAACCGTTTTAGAAACTGTTTAGTATAATTTATTAAGGTTTACTAACAGGTTAGAAAATAAGCTTAGGAGATTAATCATATTAGCTTTTTTCTTAAGTGTTCAATAAATGAGCAACATGCAACTGGAAACTGGAGTAATGGCATTGGGTACAGAAGGACAAGGTGCCCTCACCTCAGAGACTGTGCATTTCTGGTACCTCTGTCACAAAAAGGAGAACAGTAGATGGAAACAAGAGAGACAATCAAAGTAACAAGAGTCTTCCTATGCAGGAAACATTAAGGATTTTTTTTGGGGGAAAGCCTAAATACAAAATATGTATTAAAAAAAAAAGTCAATTACATAATTAATATTTTAATACCAATTTTACACAACTTCCAGTTAAACAAACCTCTAAACCGCATACTGGCTTAAAGAAAAGTATACCAGGATACCAGGATGGAAGATCATACATATACATCTACTCTGATTCTCTCTCCTCAAGCATAGCAATTCAGAATGGAGGTCCTTGTAACTCCATATGTAGCAAGGCTTTTTTAGTATTACATTGAGTAACCACACTCAGTTAATGCAAGAACCATCAGCTTAAGTAATTTTCATCCTCTTTTAGCATGGGCATTCTGGATCTAGTATACCAGGAATCATTTCAATCCCTTTTCAAACTTGCTGTACAGTTTCCATCAACTGAAACCTCATTTCTCTGACTGCAAGACAGGAAAAACACATGCTCATTTTTGTAAATACTAAGATCTATTTTACTTTTTTATCTATAGAATTTCAAGGCATCATGTATTTAGTTAAGTGCTATAAAAGTATCTATAAATAAAGTGTTTGTGGGATGCTGCTGCTTATGTTGTCCCTGTTCTTTGATCAGCAGGCAGTTTCTAGTCTTTACAATCTTCCATTTGCATTAAGTTCATTTGCATTAAATGCATATGCATTAAATGCATTTTGAGAAACAAAAAGCTGAAATGAACCACCATATTTCCAAACCTACTCATAGTCTAGAAGAGAATTTTTTAAAAGCCATATTAAAACACATGTAGAATGACAACAACCTTTTTTGAAGAGAAAGGAAACCTAGAAATGTATTAACAACATGCTCCTGAATATTTTTGTATTTACCAATCTTCACTATGTTAGCAAATAGCCACCTTTCTGCCCATATAAGCACCAGCTAACATACAGCAGGATTACAGCCAGCCACGTTAGAATGCCAAGTCTACATTACCATTTGTGTGCAATTACTCCATTAATTAAGATAATGAGTCAAGCACTGAGGTGTTCAAAACTGTATGGAGACTAAATAATGCCCACTGGGAATGGGAACCATACTATACGTGTCAGTCACATTCCCAGTTCCTTTCCCATTCTGCCCCTGCTCACATATGACCAAATATCCTAGACAAGTAAACTGTACTTTTCATTGGGACTTTTACCTGGAAGGACAAAAGAAACAGTGTATGAACAGTAAAACATTCTTCAATTGAGATTAATCTCTCTCACATTTCAAGTTTAAAATCTAGACCTGCAAAGACAGAAAGAAATGGCAAAGAAACCCACATATACATTTTTAGCTAGCATACAAAGCTCTTTACCTATTATCTTGGGGAGCTTTACACTTGATCCTGAAGTACCAAGAGGGAATAAGAAAATTAGTCTTGGTCTCAGCAACTTGTCATTCAGAAGCTTGAGAAAATAAGTAGTCAACAAATGTACTCCAAAGATTATGATAATAATGAGCCTTACAACTACATAGGAATTAAAATTATGGTCAAGTGACACTCTTTTTAATACCATAGCAATATACTGCAAAGACAGAACATATCACAATGAAGTACATCTATTTACACCACTATAAACATCTACACTGATAAATTTTTCACTTCATTCTACAAGCTCCCCCTAAGCAGTTAAGATCCTTTCTAGTAGCTAGCTTCCCTCCATCAAAACTCAATCACTTTTACAGGAATTTACCAAAATACTTTTACACATAATTTACAAGTTTTAATGATCTTAATTTGTGACAGTAGCATGAATCACTCTGCACAACAGACAAATGAGAACTCACTGAACTGCATACAATAAATAGTCTAAACCACCTATCCCTAACAGTCATTTCAGGGCAGGAAAAACAGTAAAGCTGGATGAGTGTTTTGTTCTCGAACATTATCTTTCAGCATCAAGACATGTTTAGAGGATGAAATATATAACTTTTCATAACTTACTATGAACATTTTAAAGGAAATTAATGTAAATGGTGGATTTCCAAAGCAAACAAAACTTCTAATTCTAAGTTTCTGGATGAATGTGTGCAAGGGAGTAAATACTGATTTAATAATCCCTTTTCAAATTGCTGTGCCTTGCTAGTGGGCAAAACAGAAAGAAATGCAGAACAATTAGTCAAAAATGGCACACTTCATCGTATACCTATAAAAAGGAACTACACAACACAACAGCTGGCAGCCTTTGATTAAGCCTAAGGTCTCCTGACAATAAACCAGGCTACTGACACTCAACTGACATGCCAGCGTTGACAGTTTGAGAGAAGGGACCTCTGGGAATTACAGAGGAATTCTAAAAACGTTATTGAGCAACAAGAAGAGATGCCCAAAAACTCACAATAAAAGCAGAAAATAAGACAGATGTACATCTCATAACCAAAAAAGGTAATAGATGAGTATTTAAGACTGTAGCAAGCAAATATTTATTTACTCTAACTAAAACTGACTTCCTTAAAAGCATTGTCTTATATCTTGCCAAATACCAGGGCAGTAGTTCCACATTTTCCCTCAAAACTATAATCATGTCAAAATTATAATGTAAAAAAACTTTAAAACACTTTTTAAAAGTTACTACAAACAACTGTGAAAAATACTATGCTTTTTAGTAATATTTACCTCATGTTCTTGGTTATCTTGCCCATCTTTGCCACTTTTTCCACTCTTGACTGATTTTGCAGGTTCCTTAAAAAGAAAATTTGCAGTTTCAGTGGTTTTTTTTCTTTTATTATTTTTTTTTTAAAGGAGATCTAGATAGATTTTCTAGTCAGGGAATCAGGCTTTTTTAAACACTTACAAAAAGTAATAAAATGGACAGAATAAAAATGATACAAGTTAACTGGATGATGATAATACTGAACTACAAGTCTCTACAAAGCCACTTTAAACACTTTTCATCTGTAGAAAGACATTGGAGTTTTATTTATGCCTCAAAATTCACTTATAAAGGTAAGCTTTCACACAGGCAGGCAGAGACAAAGAATGCAAGTGATTTGAACCATGTCCAAGAAATTACTTAGTTCTATTACCTTGCTGTCGTTGATTTTTTGGTTCAGAAATATTTGTATTTAGTTTAGCTTTGAAACTAGCATCAGTATAGTACTCTTTTTACACTTTATTATTTTCTCTGTTCTGGGGGCTAGGAAGTCCAGTGTTAGAAGTAGGTCCACAACTCAATTTTCTGCCTCACAGCATTGCACTTACCTTGAATCCTTCACCCATTTTTGAGTTTTGTTACTCTCAGAAAAGTGAAGAAAAATTTCAATGCTTTTAATATCGAAAGTGCCGAGGATATTGGGAAAATTTAAAGCAAACAACCCCCACAAACCACAACACTCAACCTCCCTACATGTAATTTTAAAATGACAAATTAAAAACTAAACAGAAGCGGTCGAGAGGGGACAGCAGCTGGCTGAGGACAGCACACTTCACTGTTTCTGACTTCCACTCGCGGCTAATTGCCTATCACACAAAATAAAAGTGCAATCCAGCTAACTTCCTGCCGGATTTACAAGTTTTCTGCGATCATTACTTGTGCAAGCCCCTTTCGTAGCCTCCAGACAAATCACTCCCTGGAGCCTGAGGCAAAGCGGGGCCAAAGCTACGTTCGCTCTATTGTCAGGAGAAGGAGCTGAAAGACTCCGAGGGGCGAGCAGCGCTCCTCCAATACTTACGGAGATTCCCCAAGCGCAACTCCCACTGCAGCCAGAGCTACGCGCCAGCCAAACTTCCCAGGACGGGGCCCGGGCAAGAAGCCGTAGGGACTTGCCGTGGAAATAATCCCTTCCCCCTCCCCAACGCCCCCGGACCAGCCCCGAGCGAGACCCCCCTCCCCGCTCCGCCTCAGCCGGCCCCGGCTGAGGACACGTTTCCCATCCCCTCCCTGCAGCGCTCCCCCGCACGCCAAACCCACGGCCGCCCTCCACCGACTCCCTCCCTCCGCCGGCGAGACGGCACCAGGACCCCGCCTCGGCACCCCCGGCCTAGGCCCCGCCGGGAGCTGCCCCCTCCCCGGCAGCCGGCGGAGGCGGGCACAGGGCGGGGAGGAGGGAGCTGCCCCTCACCGGGGCTGCCCCTCGCGCGGCTCTCCCAGCGCCGGGAACGGGCGCCGCTCGCCGCTGCCGCCCCCCACCCCAGGCCCCTCCTCCCCGCGGGGCCTGCACCCCACAGCCTCCCCGCGGGGCTCGGCCTCCCCCGATCCCCCCGACTCACTTTCTCCTTCTTGTTTTTATTCGGCATGGCCGCGGAGGCGCAGCCCCCGCCGGCCCCGCTCCGCTCCGCGCCGCGCCCGCCGCGCGCTGCCGCTCCCCCGCTCCGCGGCGGCCTCGGCGCTCCCCCTTCCTCCCCCGCCCGCGGGGAGCGGGCCCTGCCCGCCCATTGGCTGCGCGCGTCACGTGGGCCGCAGCTCGCGCCGCGTCACCGAGCGGGCGGGGATGGCGGCGCCCCCCCCCGGGCTCGGGCGCTCTGCCGGCGGGACCGGGGCTCTCCCGGGGGGACCGGGGCTCTGCCGGCGGGACCGGGGCTCTGCCGGCGGGACCGGGGCTCTGCCGGGGGGACCGGGGCTCTGCCGGCGGGACCGGGGCTCTGCCGGCGGGACCGGGGCTCTGCCGGCGGGACCGGGGCTCTGCCGGCGGGACCGGGGCTCTGCCGGCGGGACCGGGGCTCTGCCGGCGGGACCGGGGCTCTGCCGGCGGGACCGGGGCTCTCCCGGGGGGACCGGGGCTCTGCCGGGGGGACCGGGGCTCTGCCGGCGGGACCGGGGCTCTCCCGGCGGGACCGGGGCTCTCCCGGCGGGACCGGGGCTCTGCCGGCGGACCGGGGCTCTGCCGGCGGGACCGGGGCTCTGCCGGGGGGACCGGCGCTCTCCCGGCGGGACCGGGGCTCTCCCGGCGGGACCGGGGCTCTCCCGGCGGGACCGGGGCTCTGCCGGCGGGACCGGGGCTCTGCCGGGGGGACCGGCGCTCTCCCGGCGGGACCGGGGCTCTGCCGGCGGGACCGGGGCTCTGCCGGGGGGACCGGCGCTCTCCCGGCGGGACCGGGGCTCTGCCGGCGGGACCGGGGCTCTCCCGGCGGGACCGGGGCTCTGCCGGCGGCTCCCCCGCTCCGCCCGGGCTCCGGCCACGCCTCGGGGTGTTCCCGCAGGCTGAGCGGGGCAGCGGGACGGGCCGAGGTGTCCTCAGGGCCCCGAGGCTCCGGCAGGCTCTTTCTCAGCCCGTGGGAAGCGCGGGGTCCCTGCAGCGCTGCCTCAGCCGCTCTTGGGCCGGGGCGCGGGCTCCGCCGCCGGCGTCCGTCTCTGGGGAGCGGAAACGTTAAGGGAAAAAAAAAAACAGATAAAACAATATAGGACATGCCTGAAGTTCGCTGGCTGGCTCTCTCGTGCAAATCCACTGTGTCCATCATCATTTTGAGGACTTCGGTTTTGAGGACTTGCAGTGTGTAGATGGGGAAGGTGAGTTTGGGAAGTTGCAGCCTGGTTTTGAAACGGTATCTTGATTGCTTTTTAAAGCTTGAGTCCCTTTGTGTATGTTTTCATCATGCCCACCTGTACCAGAGGTAATTTTTGCCCAAACAAATCACTTTTTAATCTCCCAAAACCAGAATGCAAAATTTAGGACAATCTCAAGACAAAAGAAGAAATGTGCAAATACTCCATCTGGAAAATTTACAAACTGTATTTCTCCCGTGGTCAGATTAAGCCACAAATTACTGTTGGCAGAGGAAAAAGTGCAGAGGACATTAGCAGTCATAATAGCATCATAAATTATTTTAAATTTCGATTGCATGTACTTGTTAAATTCTACTTGTGTTGTACTGCTAAAGAATAGAAAAATTACAACTTAATAAATACAGCATAAAGGTGAAATTGTTCTCATTCCTTACGCAGCCTGGGAGTATCATATCCAGCACGAGCAAATAGGTATGCTCTCATTTTTGGGATATGGACTTCTAATAAACACTTGTATCTCATGGGATAGTATCTAATGTTAGATACTTGTATCAGCTTGTACCCATTATATTGGAACACTGATTTTGCTGTGTGTAAAAAGAGAAACTGTGTTTTCCATGCACTGCAAAGGAATTTACTGGCTGTGGAGAGCTGCTTCCTCTTACTTAAGTCCTCTTCCTTTCCTAAGTGCTAGGAAACAAATTATGTCTGCCTCTTATCCTTTCTCTCATCTTCTCTGGTTTGAGAGTTTAGAAATGAGGTGCAGTTATCAGTATTGTGCCTCTGCTAGGAGCCAGTCATGAATGAGCTGCTACTAATAAATGACATTTCTGACCAACAGAATAACATGGATTTTTGAAATCCTAATAGACAGCAACAGAAAGAAATCTACCTCCATCTGTAGTCTGGAGTTTGATCAGTGTGTGAAAGGGTTTGTATAGCTAGGGATAAACTCAAGAGCTTCCACTTCTTTGTTAGGTTACAGTTTTGTAGAAGCTTAAACTACTCTTAATTCCCAGCTGTTGTGCTCCTATCTCCCTCCTCTGCACTGATGCTGGTGCTGTGAAGTTTAAACCTGTTTGTAGAATTGATCATGTTGAAAATGTCCTCCCAAAATGATGTGCTGGTTTAGTTTTGGTTTGGAGTTTGTTGTTTGGTTTGTTTTCTGTTTTTGTTTTGTTTTGGTTTTTTTTTGCCTTGAACTGGCATACCACCACCTGTTTCTGTAAACACTAACATTGGCTGAAGGAAGGGGGTGGAAATATGTGGCGGGGGCGGGATGTGACCTCAACAGCCTAGATTTAGATCAGTTTAAGCAGCTTAATGAGTTTCTCATTGGCTCTTGGCCTCTTTTGTGCTGCTAGTGCTCATAGTTTTTCTAAATAATGGAAAAACTCTGTCAGTATCTTTCTTACCCGAGTATTTCTGAATAGGAGCAGCAAAAATTCTGTCCTTATTTTGCAGTTATTTGGGAAACCTTGAATCAATATGTTGAACTGAATACAGGTTGAAAAGTTGGCACTGACTCAGTTAACATTTATGAGGTTTTCTTTGTGACCACAGATATAGAAACTCTTGTGAAAACTTGACTCCCCCTCACCTTGCTTTGCTGCAGAATTTAATTCACCAGTAACAGAAAGCAATTGTGTTTTTCAAGGCCTGCTCTATTATATGAAATAATGAGTGGGTGGAGGAGGTTTACAAGAAAAATAGTTCTGTCTGTATGCTCTAGTGCCTTCATAAAACCTGAGACTTATAAGACCTAAGATAAGTGACTTATGTGATGAAATCTTACTTTTACTACAATGGTATGGCACTGTGGGCCTAATTATTCTGCTACAGAGTAGGAATAACTATGTAAATAAGGTGATGTAATTTCAGTGTGAATATGACTATATTAATATTTGCATTAACTTCTGAACATTTTATGCAAACTAGGTGTTTTCAAAAACCAGAATGCATTTACACCGATTAGGTTATTGCTCTAATTAAAATGTCAAAAACTAATGAATGTAGCATAGTTTTCAATTTGCATTTTTTACTGTATGGATCAAATCCTCTAAATTTGCAAAAGTTAAGTCACCAAATAATGTTAAGTATTCTGTAAAACACCTGGATAATACTTAATAGCTTGAATCTGGGCCAAGTGTCCTGTGTACCAATGAAAAGGGAATATTTACACAATTAGTCCTTTTCAGCTGTATTGGATATTCTTATCTGCTTGATTGCTTTTCATTTGTTCTTGCTGCTTGTTTTTTAATCCTTTTTCAGTGGTTGAGCAGTCATGCTCTGGCCTGAGTTATTGAACAGACCACTGTCACTGTGACAGGGATAACATCTTCCATTCACAGTTGTATGACTTTATTGCTTCCCATGCACTGTGTCTGGTTTAATTGGGTGGTATGCCAGTTCAGCTTGTTAAAATGGCAGAAAACTAACTGAGCAGTGGTGACAGGAAACAATGAGACCTTTTGCTAAGAAACTCTTAATTTGGCTCAGCTGAAACTATGCAACAGCACTTGAGGACAAGGTTTTAGCAGCCAGTGAAGTGTCATAATACATAATTGTCAAACATTGTCAGGCTGTTTCTCAAAACATCTCTTCATTGACTGATGCAGACTTTTGTTGTCTGGCACACACAGTGTCAGATATAGAGAATTGAAACCTGAAGGACCAATGGCAGTAAAGAGGATGGAATAGATGGGTTGAAATAGAAACATTTTTTTCTCATGCTTGCACAAGCTAAAATACTATTTAAGGTAACTTTCCTGGCAAGAATAGTGGAAATGGTAGAAGCAACTAACTGAGGGAAAAAACTACTTAATCAGCACCTGCAATAGATTCTGCTTCTATGCAATCTAACACCAAAGGCTGCAAAACCAGTATACTCGAATTCACAAAAAAAGCTTAAACATATTTCAGGATCTTTTTCTACAAGCATGGATTCATTCTGCTTACCTCAAATCACATTAAATAATTATTGTACTGCTCTCAATCTAAATGATAAGGCATAATTCTCAGTTATTTTAAAATCCATTAGTGTTGGATGCCCTGCTGTCACAATCTCCAGTATTATAAAGGCTGCAAAACAATTTATTCACAGCTGTATAAAAGTCAGACTCTTTTGAGATAATTAGTAGCAGGTCAAATTTGGAACTTCATGCATGTAAACAGCATTATATTTTAGCCTTATATGTGACCATATAATTATAAATGGCAAATATTGACATCACTTAACAGAGACTCATAGATACATTTTCAGGACCATAATTCATCACATGTATGTGTAATAGTAATAATAATGTGTAATAATAATGTGTAATAATTTGATGCCTTCTAGCTGTAATATTACTCTGTATGTTTGGAAAATTTGGACTAGTAAAAAATGAAAAAAATGTTCATGTGTGATTGATTATTCTATCTGGATCTTAACTTTAAGAATTTTTAGTGACTGTGGAATTATTACATTGAAATACAGATTTCTCTGAATTTTGTCTGTTATAAATACTTTTCACTCTCTTCCTTACCTCTAAGATTTAAAAAAAAATATAAGGCTTCATTTGAATATAATGAATATTATTATTTATTTAGGCAATTATAGCCTTATAGAAAATGTTTGTTAGGTGATTTTTCCCTTTTTTTAAAAAAAGTGACTCTCTTCAAGTAGATAGTGAAACTCATGTTAACACTCTTTTCAGTAAGGTCTCAGAGGCTTATTGGCAAAACCAGAAGTTAGCTTGTGTTGTCTTGCACTGGGGAGCAGCAGGAGATGCTCCATGAGGGAGACAGAGCTGGGAGCAGAGCGTGTCTACAGCAAAGGCAGGGGTATGCCCTGTCTTACCAGGGCACTGACTCAGTGGGGTCAGGATGGTGATAGTACCAGTCTGAGACAAGGCAAGGCAAGAATTCAGGCATCCACCCAAAAAAACCACTCAAAAGTGACAGGAGAAAGAGTCAAAGACCAGAATGGAATCAAGACTTCGTATAACACAGATCAGAGCCAAGGCTGGACAGAAGATTGCTTGTAGCATAGGGTTAAGGTTCACCCAGGAGACCAGGGCCAGAGAGAATGGGCAGCTGCAATGTAAGCCTGAGGTCAGCCAAGGAAGTTCAGTTAATAAATCATGTTGGAAGGAGATGTGACTGGATTCAGCTCTGACAACGTCAGCCTGGTTTGGGTGCCCAGGCCAGAATTTAAATAGAGCTCCTGGATCACTTGGAAATGTTGTCACATACAGCTGGAAACAGGCCTGTTATTAGATGTTGTTGTCAGCCATTTTCCGTATTAACTAACACATGGGTTCTGGATTTCTGTTTGGGCCAACTTAATTTTAAAATGAACTTGAAAAACATAAATAATGAGAATGGACAACTCATGCAGAGTGTTGCTAAGGCATTGTACTGGTTTTAACTGGGATAGACATACATTTTTTCATTGTAGCTTCTATGGGGCTAGATGAGCTTTGAATTTGTGATGAAAACAGTGATAAGAACATAAGGATGTTTTTGTTATTGCTGAGCAGTGATTACACAACCTCAAGACCTTTTCTCCTTCTCACACTGCCCCACCAATGAGGCTGTGAGTACACAAGAGAACGGGAGGGGACACAACTGGGACAGTGACCCCAGCTGACCCAAGGGATATTCCATACTGTATGATGTCTTGCTCAGCACTAAAACTGGAGGTGTGTGGAGGTCGGCTGGGGCTGGCATTACCTGGGGACTAGCTGGGCATCTCTTGGCTGGTGGTGAGCAACTGTTTTGGTTTTTTTTTTTTCATCTTTCCTTGTTTTCTCCTCTGTGTATTTTCTTTTAATTACTATTAAATTGTATTTTTCTCAACCTATGAAATTTCCCAATTTTAACATTTTGATTCTCACCCCTATTCCGCTGAGGGTAAGTGAGCAAGCAGCTATGTGATGCTGAGCTGACTACTGGGATTAAACCATGACAAGCATCTATACAGAGATTCAGAAATATTCTGGACAAATAATATATCACAAAAATATCTAATAATATTTAATGATAGTTAAAACATTTTTATATCTAATAATATCTAATGATAGTTAAAACATTTTTATCTGCTTGTGGCCGCAGTTGCCACAGTGGTTATTAAGTATTAAAATGACCTACATGGGGGAATTCAGATGATGATCAAAGTAAAAGACAGCCTATTAAGCCAGATGGACCATTTGTCTTATCCAGAATGCCAATTCCTATGAGAAGTGCCTGAATTTATGTGCTGATACCCAAATTCCAGAGATGAGGACTTACAAAAATAGTAACATTAAAATACTTTGTACAAATCGCTTGATGTTCTTCTGCCTCAGTGAAGCAAATTAAAAGATCTTAAAAGCAAGACTTTGCTGTCTGTCATGGACTTGAATCTTTTCAGGAAAAAACCTCAAAGAGGTGCAACTCTGTTTGTGACATTTATAAATTAGGGTGTCTGCTTTCACATTTCCACTATTTCTGTGTGGGTTTGTTTTTTTTGTTGTTGTTTTTTTTTTTTTTTTTTTTTTTTGTGTGTTTTGTTTTGTTTTTTGGGTTTTTTTTTGTCTTTATAATGAGCTAAGTTACTTGAAAATATTATATAATAATCTGCTTAAAATTTATTGTCTCTGCCTAGCATTTAGGAGGTAGAAGGGAAATATTTATTTTTGATAATTCATCTCTTTTTTATGTCTAAATTTAGTATTTTTGTGGTGTGTTTTGGTGCAAATTTTAGCAGTCTCTTCCAGGCTTTTGCTGCATTAAATACAATGTTCTCATACATGTACTAGCATTCCTTCTTCCCACAGGATATCAAAGGAATGAATAATTTTGTATCAGATGAGTGAGACTAGTATCATAAAGGTGACTGCAGCTAAAACTCCTACATTTTCAGTTTTATCATATTTAAGTTGGTATTTATAGAATGAATGAAGACATCCAATTAATTGTACCTCCTGTTGATGCCATACAAGATTTTCTCCTTCTACCCTTCATACCTTTTTCTGCTGTTTTCAGGATTGGTCATAGCTAATATAGCTGTGTATTTTTATCTCAGTGTGGGAAGAGTTGAAAGACACTCAGAAGGCGTGCTCAGGACTTAACCCTGCAAGTGCCATGAGTCTGTGGACTCAGGAGACTCTGCGTGTGATCAGAGGTGTTCATCTTCTGAGATGATGCATACGCTGGATTCCTGATTTTCAGGAGCAATCTGCGTTTCCTTGTCGGAATGCGAGGAGTATCTTCCACCAGCAGCGCTTCTGCCTCGCTCCCCCTAGGGCAGGCTGCCTGCCGCTGCGCCGAGCAGCCTCTGCAGGGATCTTGGAGAGCTCTGCAGGCCTCCACAGCCTCTGCAAGCATGGCACAGACATCGCTCCTCTGCTGTGCTCACATCCTGCCATCGGGCCAGCTCTTAGGAAGGAGAACGTTTGGGTTTAAGTATCATTGCCTGGGTCTACACCGAAGTCCCTCAGCATGAAGCAGCCTCACCAGGTCTGTTTTGGTAGTCAGGATAACTCCTGCAGTCAGAGCTCCCTGCCTTCGAAAGCTGTGATAGTCTAGAGGCCTCTGCCAGGCCGATTCCCTCTGGATACTTTAAAGTCTATCTTTATATATGAGACATCTGAACAATTCTGAAAGGTTCTTTAATAGCAAAACCTTTTTGTTTGCCCAAGATAGAATGAGAAATACTTGTGGCACACCAATCTCCTACTATGCCATGTTATCAGAGAGATGTTGCAAGGTCATGCCAGGCAAAGGCTTGCAAGGATGATGTTGGAGGATTGGACCAAGAGATTTTGTTCTCATACCATTTCCTAGAGCTACCTAGTCACTGAATGGCTTCTAGAATTTTTCTAAGAGCAAACCTTGTTATTTTGATTCAGAGAGTATTCCAGGAATAATCAAACATGTGTACAAAGTGAATGCTAATGAAGAGGACCTTGGAGCAAAACAAGCAATAATTCAAACTGATAGTGCAGGTGCACTGAAAATCTCCTTATGTGTTTTGATGGAAGCCTTGGCTTCTAATTCAGCTGTAGATTCTACTGCCTGGTTAAAGTCCTGAGCCAAAGAATCATAGAATGGATTGGGCTGGAAAGAACCACAGTGGATCATCTTGTCAACCTCCCTGCTCCAGCAGAGTCATCCTAGAGCACAATTGCACAGAGCTGCATCCAGCTGGTTCTTGGGTATCTCCAGTGAGAGAAACTCCACAGCTTCTCTGGGCAATCTGTTCCAAAGAATGGACAGTGCACAGTAAAGAATTTCTTCCTCATGTTCAGGTAGAACTTGCTGGTCATCAGTTTCCACTCGTTGCCTCTTGTTCTATCACTCGGCATCACCAAGAAGAGTCTGTCTCCATCCTCTTGCCACCTGCTTTCAGATACTTGTAGACATTGATGGGGTCCCCTCTCAGTTGTATATTCCCTAGGCTAAACGGGCCCAGCTACCTCAGCCCTTTCCTCATAAAAGAGACACTCCAATCCCTTAATTACCTTTGTAGTCTTCCAGCTGGGCCCATTCCAGGAGCTCCAGTCCAGTTTGTTTGTACTGAGGAATTCATAATTCTAAATTCAGTTTTTCAATATAAGAGTTATTAAGAATAAATCACCTTCATCAAACCAGAATGTTTTTGCTTAGTCATATTTTAGAAGGTGTCAGCTCAATTTTTATTGAAGGTTTTAAAAAAATCAGCTATTCTGAAAGAATTTAGAGCAATTAAACATTGGCAAAGCTTATAATAATTTCAAACCAGAATCTTACAATAGGAAGTGTTAGACCAACTTAACTGCAGATTTCTCTTCCATCTGTATTTATATCAGGTTGTGTACTGACTATCTGGTATGCCTGTACAGACTTTGCCCCAACATTAAATTCCTTTGCATCTTATGTTCAGTATTTATTTCAGAAATTTTGCAGAGATATGAGTTGTATTTACATTTTATCATCAGTTCTTAGGTATGTTAGAATGTCTTTTGAACATCAGGAAGTTGATTAGAAGTATTGGATAGACAATTACTAAGAAGTCATAAAACAGGGCCTTTGACACAGATTTTTCTCCTGCATGCATTCCACAGAACTGTGACACATAATCTTTATACTTCATGCATTTCCTTCACAGAGGTTCATAGCTTTTGTTAAACTTCATGCTTCTCTTTTGCTGTCCACAGTTTTTTGCTGTGAAAATGGCATGTATCAATGTTAGCACAGCTTATCAATCACAGCTCTTCTCCTGGAGTTTAATTTCCCAAACCAGCTCTGGTCTCCAGCATGCTGTATGTTGCCTGCTTTTGCTTTTATTGCTACTCTCATGTATTTATTTTAAATTTTATCTGAAGGCTCTTTGTTCATATGTTGGCTGTTCAGAGAAATATTCCATACAGAAGTAGCATGATTCCAGGACCAACTGTGAAAGGTGCTCTTCTCTTCCTTTCACTGGGGCTACCACGGTAGTTTTATGGGCAGTCCTTTGCTTGTCTTCTGCTCTCTAATTTATAGACTAAATGCCCAGATTTCCTTATATACTCTTGTTGTTTTTTCCCCAAAGGAAGAATTATCAGGCATTTTAACTTGTCTGCTTTTTAACATAAATTGAAAGAAAAATCCCTGTTGTTAGCAGAGAAAAGAAGCAGATTGGTAAGTGCCTGTTCATAATTCCCAGGGCACTTTATGTTTAACGTTTCTTTCATATATGTAAAGAGGATAACGGTAATAAGGTAAATAAAATGTGTACTGAAATGAGATAAGCTACATAAGATCTATAAATAAAGTTTTTTTTTCACACATTTATATAAAAATCCTACTCATCACCCCAAGTTAATTAGATTTCTTTTCTGACTGCACCAACTTGGATTTGAATTTTCATTCTGCTAAATACGTCAAGGTGTTTATTATTTATCTAGAATATCAGAAACTAGATGAAGTAATGCCTAATCTTTAAAGATTTTTAAATTTATTTACTTGTATTATGGCCCAAACAAGAGTTTGTCTGAAGCATTATAGAACTGTAATTGACACACTAGTAGAGAAATGTCCTTTTCACAGAAAGATCTAGTTTTGCTATGTCCTTCCCAAACAGTATGCTCCATATATAATATTATTCAATTAAATGCTAAATTGCCTATATGCATAACTTATGGCCTAGAAACCAGAATGAGGGGAAAGTGACCAAAAGCTGAGCAACTAAATAGTAAAATTTATTAGGTATACATAAGGTAAGGGATGCAAAGGCTCGCTAATCACTGCCATGAGTGTTCAACCTCTCATGGTGCTTTTCCAGGCTTCTCAGCTGTGTCTAGGTCAGCATTGCTTAGCTTGAAGGATAAAGTTCATCACCTGATGCTGCCCCTTGCATTCCTGTGCATGCTCTTGGCTGCAGAAGAGGGTAAGGCATCAGCTGGCCTGAGAGGCTCTTGTAGGCTTGAGTGAACCTTAAATACACTTGGTATAGTATGAGAGTTCAGTAGCCTCCTAGTCAACTGCTTGATTATTCTGTAAATGTTACAGAGGAAGTGGAATTTTGAAAGATGGTAAATTCTGCTGCTTCGTGTTTAAAAGGTCTTTTTATGGTCTAACATTAATTAGCACCAGTAAATACTGATGGCTAATAAAAATGTCTTAGAAAAAGCCTGAGGGAATACTCTGTGAGCTCAGCAACAGACTGGGGTTTGAATGATCTGAATTTTGTTCTTAATTTGGCCATTAATTTGCAGTGTGATTTTGGCAAGTTAATCTCTGTGTTTCTTTTTCTTTCTCACATCTTTTATCTCTCTTTTCTATGTTTATGGCAATTTGTCTTTGCAATGCCTAGAATAAAGAAGAAGGCAATCCGGACTGTGATTCTAATAACAGTGATAACAAGTAGCTTTAAATACAAACTGAATTTCAATTGTTCTATTGAGGTATGATTGTAATCGGTTACAGAGGTACAGATTTAAATTATGTGTTCAGCCATCTTTATCCTAAGGGATTCAATCCTATCAGAGAGCAGTCTTTAGCATCTGCATCATGTTCTGTACTGACATGAAAGAAACCATAAAGATAATGTTTGTTGATGTCAAGGAGGTAACAAAGTTGTATTTTCAAGAATTCTGACTCAACAACTCTTATCACCTAATACTAGTTGTCTGTAGCACTTTTACATGTAGAATTCCCTTTCATTCCTGATACATTTTCAAAAATATTATCATAAAAAAACCTTTCATATGATACTGACCTTATGTTTGGAATTGACTGATTAATTGTTTTTGAGATGTCTATTTTTAGACTTACTCCAAATATACTCTGATGGTAATTTTCTTTTCACAAGAAGAGGGCTTCTACATTATGACTAATTTATCTATCAGATTTCAGGTAATGAAGACAACCTTTGAATCTGTATTGAAATCCCTTGAATTTCAGTTGGATTCCCTGAAAACCTAAGTGTGGTTATGTTCAGTAAACATAAAAAAGCCTCTAATAAATTCAAAGCTTATGGAGACTTCTGAACATAATGAATTTGTTGAGAGCAGCAAATGCTGTGTTTCCTGCAGAAGGAAGTTACAATCACTTGATTTTATCAATTTACTAATTCTTTTTTTGACACTACAGATGTTTTGCATCCATACTGCATGTTTGTATCTATATGAAAAATTTTGTGCCTTGAGAGCAGAAGGAGAACATGTCACATCCTTCATGCAAAACTTTGTGAAAACAATAGTCTGTCTCATTACCCTAATTTTTTCCCATTAATCTCAGGTTATTTTTTGTTCTTGTTGTCTTTTTATTCGTTTGTTTGTGTGCTTAAAAGTTAAGGTAGTAATTGTAAAAAACACCTGATGGACACTAACAGAAACTGACCACTGTGTCCATTGTCCCCCTTACACCTGGGTTTCAAAATTGTTTTGATGGGCTGACCCTTTAGACCTAAAAAGACAATCAAGTCTCCTGGCCTACTCAACCCTGAGTTTGAAAATAACGTGGCAGCTTTCTTAACCAGATTGCACAGGAAAAGCAGAGTCTCTTGACTGAGACTGGCTATTACATTTTTGCTGTTGATTGCTGTCAAATAGTACCTTTCAGTTACAACCCACTTGAGACAGACCTGGTGCAGATACTTGGAGATGAAAAGCTGTGTATCCTATTACCAGTCACTTGAGCTGCTCAGTGGCCATCTGCTGATTGGAGAAGAAAACATCATTAATAATTTATTTGTGGATTGTGCTCTAGCTTTTATGTTGCTATTAGTTCTTTCAGCATGAGCTATATCAGCATTATTCAGCATCTGAGATCCAGCATCTCCTTAGTAGCATGGCAAGATTTTTTTTGTATTTTCTGTTTTAGGGATAAAACGATTTAAAGCATATTACTTGAAATTAGAATTGATCCATGAGTGTGAGTTTGCATAGTGTTTTCATAAGAATATCTACTACATTCATAAGTTTTATCACTGTTTCAAAATAGTTTTCCAAAAGTGGGAATGTGAACAAAGAAAAGTAACTCATATAATACTTTATCATAACTATAACAAGTAATCTAGTACTTGATAATATTAATCACTTAATGCTATGAAGCAAGTAATGCAACACTTTAGACTTAAGATGAATGCTGACATAGATTGGTGCAACTCTTTTGAACTCAGTGCTAGAAAAATAGTCAGATATCTAGAGAATTTTGTTTGTTTTGAACAGTGCTTTAACATTTTTAATTAATATTTTTAATTTCACCAAGCACAATACAATTATTGCATTAGAACTTAAGCTATTCAAACCCATAATTTACAGTCTTATCATTCAGAGGAGTTGTTTAGTTTTTAAATTGATGAACAATATGATCTGAAAAGTTGACAGCTGAAAGCCTGCAGCCAAAACAAGATTGTATTAGCTGTTAAGTTTTTAATGTCTCTGGAAGTGTTATTTTTTTCTATGTATTGATCTTTTTTTCCCTTACAAAGGGTGGTTTGTATACACTTGGAAGAAAATGGCATGCAGGTTTCATCCTTGATCCAAATTATTTGCAGAATAAAAACTCTTTTTAGCCTATTGTTTTTTAAAATTAATTTTAATATCAGATATTATGACTGGCCAAAACCACCAAAGGCTTGGCTGTTTACCTCTGCTACAGATTTCTGTAGGTTTTATGCCTTTGTGGCTTTGAGATTGTGTTACTGCAGTACACAGGGACAGAGGAGCTATAGCTATGGCAACCAGTGCCTGGTAGGTAACTGGCAGCATGAATTACAGCATCTCTAAGGATTCTCTGCAGACTGATCTTCTTGCCAGTCTGATGGCTCATTTTAGTTTTAACCTTCAGGACAAGGACCAGCATCAAGGCCTTGTCTCTTCCTGGTATTCATCCTTCTGTAAGAAACTGTAAAGAGGTTATGTAGATAAACAGCGCAGATGTGTCTTAAACTGGTTTAGATGGAGATTTTCTTGCAGTCATATTTATTGTTATTCTTCAAGTGGGACAAAATGTGTCTCATTTTTGCTGGTATCAGTATTGTCACATCTACTGTACCACTTTGACCACTATAACTAGCTCATTGTTCAGAGCCTTGGTTGGCTCAGTGGTATGAGTAAATTCCTGAAGCCAAACTCAGCTTCAGATATGACCCTTATATTAAAGATGAGATGAATATTAAGGTGGGATATGAAATATTATTTGTTTTATTATTTATGTTATGCAAAAAGTGTCTGAATTACAAAATCCAGCTGCAACTCTGACATTAAAAATCCAGGTCCTCCACAGTTACTGGCAATTGGAGAATGTTTCATAGCCATATCACAAGAGCCAAGAGATTAAAAGGGGAAATATGAGAGAAAATAATTTCTTAATAACTCTGTGGCTGGCTGATTAAATTTAAAGAATAATTATACTGATGTCTGTGGGTAATGTATGAGTGGTCATGGTCCAGTCTTCTTGCCAAAAAAACCCACTTAATGCTGATTAAAATACTTCATAGATCAGAGTTTAGTATCTCAGTTTACAATGTATTTGCACTTCTTTTTTAAGAAATCTTTTGGCCATTTCTGTAAAGATTATTTTCCAGCAGTTGTCTACTCACAGTTGCTTAATCCTGTACATTTAAAAGCAAACCTGAATGTGCCTGAACACTTATAACTACAGCCAAATACCTTGTTAGTGCAGATGTAATAACATTATATAATAGTAATAACAATGATTTAATTGAGCAACCCAGGGCACATATTCTGACACTGTATGCAATTAAATAGCTGTTGCAATTGTTTAAAGGAAAATGAAATTAATTTGTAAGAAAATGAAAACTGCAACTTAAAACCAATTTCAGCAGTCATAGCCAAAATACCCCAAACTCTTATCTGAATGAAGCAGTTCATAGTATAGAAGATCTGACAGATTTGGTGGATGTTTTTATAATGCAGAGATTACACACAGAATTTTTATTGCTTAAATATCTTCTCAAACTGTAAAGTGTAAAGCTTGATTATTAAGATGTTAATACAAAAGTTTGCTAAAATGGGAGTAAAATATATTTATGAAAACAACCACAGCAATGTGATTATAGCTGTAGAAATATAATGCATAATGAAGCAGCTGTTAAATGTTTTTGGAGTTTGCTGGGTTCAAAATTACTCAAATTTGCTTCACTTTAAATTAAGATGACCTAGAAAAAAATCATATTCCTAAGTGAATTTAAATAATTCTATTTGAAAGAAGAATGCATCAGTTGTGGCACGACAAGACTGAAGCATTTGGATTATTTTGTTTTTAGTAGCTACTATTTACTTTTTCCAGTGACTGGTTTCAGTGCTGTGAAAAAACTTTCAGAAATTGTTAGTAGAGTTTCCAAGATTGGATGTTGCTCAATATTATTGATGAACTGATAGCTAAGAAAAGAGGAGGGAATTATTTATGTGGTCGGTTTTGTACACATAGAGAAAGTGTGTTAAGTATGTGTTTACAACTGAAAGAACCCCATCAACAATGGGGATGGATTTTTCTTAATTATTAATAGCTTTTGTGTATACCTAACTCAGATCCCTTTTCCTAAAAATGTCATATTACTATTGCCAATAATATGAGTGGACCTGTCAGACACAATACCATTTTCCCAGTTTGTACTGATTTTAGTAAAATTGCAAATGATTAGAGATTTTTGTCTGCAACAGTTCAGGATCATACAAGAATTACAAATATGTAGGAAAGGTGGAATATGCCTGAGGAGATGATCCATGATAACTTATTACTCTTGTTAGTTTTTTCTCCTGAGTAATATATGACAAGCTCCCTTACATTTACTGAAAACCTTTGGTAGAGAAGGTTTTACAGCCTTCTGAGTGAGTTTACGGCTTGGCAGAATTATCATTATATATATTTTAATTATTTTCAATGTACTATTTAACTAATATTTCCTGTGCTTCCTTCTAGTGAATACATTGAGCAATGAATGATCATCTTTTTATAACTGCCTTTTTCATGTATAAAGAGAATTAAAGCTCTGCACTCTCAGATTCTTCATTTTTCTCATAGACTGCATTTTCTGTGCCACATGTACTGTTGTTTTCCTTCTCCAAATATTAACGATTGCTAATCCTATGGACTTTTAAAATGAAAGCAATACAAAATAACTCAGTAAATAGACACCTTACTTTAGGTATTGTCATGTTAGTAATGTAAGTTGTGAACACTTAATAAACATTAAGAAGAAATGCTCTGTGGTTCTGAAGGGTGCGGTGTTCAGTGTGAAATAACGTCATAAGGTCATCATAGGTCCAAATGAGTTGACTGTGTTCTGCTTGGATTCCCACTGCTGAAAACAAGTGTGTAAAATGTATCCTGGCCCTCTTCATGGAAGAATATCTCTCCATCTCATCACCAGACTGAAGTTAGATTTTGATATTTTTTTCTCAGAGAAATTGGAATTCTTATTTCTAATTATGGAGAAACTTGTAGTGCATCAGGTAGAGCTGTGGGGTATGACTGAGACAGTATCTTCTCCTTTCCTTTCTTATTCCTGCTGACAGCAATTCATTATGGCTTTTTATTTAATACAGCATATTCCTGAAACTTGCACAGGTTTTTCTCCTAATTGTGATCTGTATATTTTAATTGAAATCTGCAGCTGATTTATCTCTTTGCTGAAGTGAAGGTGTAAGTAATGTACGAGGAGTGAGTTTCTGATTCCTGCTACTGCCATAAGTGAGTATTCCAGAGCTTGGCCTGATCTGGCTCCTAGTCCTCAGAACACTGTCAGTCAGTTTTCAACTCTGATATCTGTAACTCTCACACATATCAAGTACCACTACAAAAAATTAAGTTATCTGCTTTATGTGAGACCCCTGCACCAAGGCTGTGTCCTTCCAAGAGTTTCTCAGGTAGCATACTCAGCCCAAGGTGCATTAATCTCATCTACTTGAAAACAAATAACATATTAAAGATTACATATTAAATTTACTAAGAATAAACTAATAAAAAATATGCCATGTGATTTTACTCTCTCATTTTTATTAAAAAAAAAGTCTTCAGGGCTTTTCAGGGTAAAAAAAAAATCTTTATTGAAATATAATATTTTCCCCCTGGCTTTAGAAAGCAAGCAACTTGAACTTTACAGTATTTTCATGTGCTCATTGCACTTGATGTGTGTGCATAGTCATATGGCAACACTATCCTCTAGTGGCAGAATGCGTTAACACAAGGCTCCGGCTACAGCAGCGGGGACTGGTTTGTGTGTGCTGTCATCGTTATAATTCATAAATTCAGAGGTTTGATTTGCATAGCACAGCAAGGAGCAGTTAACTGAATGCTGAATACAATGTGATGATAATATGTGCTCCAACCACCAGCATCAGCAGCACTACATATATTTTATCAGAATATATTTATATTTATATTTATATTTATATTTATATTTATATTTATATTTATATTTATATTTATATTTATATTTATATTTATATTTATATTTATATTTATATTTATATTTATATTTATATTTATATTTATATTTATATTTATATTTATATTTATATTTATTTATGATTCCTTGTGATTTTCCAGACTATTGGACTTATGTAATTGTATTCTGCAATGGTCATTTTTTCATACGTATGGTGTTTAACATGGTTGACCACAGCTGGTTTTTAGTCTCCTCTTGAACACTGCTGTTAAAGTCTAACTCTCATGGTAAGAGTGTCTCTAGATATTGTTATCTACAAGCACACAAAATATTCTTAATTTCTTTTTTTTGTAATTCTTTTTTGTTTGTAATTTTAAAAATACAGCATATGGATTAAGGAAAAATAAGGAAATGAAAAATTTGGTGTAAGAGAACAAACTGAGATTTCGATGCATCAGTTTTTAAAACTTACTCACTAAAATGTCTGGTCTAGATTGAAAGTGTTATTTGCTTACTCTGAATATAGATAGTACAAAAAATTAAATTATTTCTTACTCATGCTCTAAAAATGTTCCTCCTCTGGAAGTTAGGAAATTTATCTATGCTAAAAATCCTAGGTCATCTTTTTTTGTGGGTTTTTGGTTGGTGTATTTTTTTTTCTGAGTGTGTTTGTGTTGACAGGGTTTGTTTGTTTGTTTTTTTTAGCAATTCTGACACATTTTGCAGAAATCTTATCTAAATATTTCATCATGTATTTTGGAAATAACAAGGTTTTGATGCTTCATGATTCATGCATACCCCACATAGATCCAAGGCCAAGTGAAAGCAGGAAACAGAGAAGCAAGTGAGAAGCAGAACAGATTGGAAAGAACATGTTGATGTTTCCACTGCTCTGATTTTACTTTTGAAGACCATTTGACACACAGCCAGCTCACTTGTGTATCAGGTCCAGCGACAGGACCACATACCTGGCTCAACAATGCTTCCATTTTTCTTCTCCATACCCAGATTTAGCAGACATATTTTAGGAGGTGGCATTATACTTTTTAACTGTTACCATTTAATGCTCCATAAAATATAAGCACTGGATACTAAAGGGCTTCTACTGACATTGATGTATATGAGATAATTCATATAACTTACTTGTTTTTATAAATTATTTTTCAAATTCACAAATGTTCCTACTTGTTCCTACTGTGTCAAGCTGCTTTTCAGTTCTGTACAATAAATACTTTCTTAATTTCCATGTGAATTATTCTTAAAAAAAAAAGCAAAAATAAGAACATAAAAATGTAGTATTCTTTTCTCTAGCATTCAAGTTATATTGCAAAATTTTTGCAGTGCCTTTTTTTTTTTCACTGAGGTTTGTACTTGGACCAAATGAAATACTTGATTTGGACAGCTCATGTGCACAGACAGAAGTCATTGTCTTGTTGCCTTTGTTCCACAATCCTCTTGAGCAGCGTTTGCTATAGTAATATAAACTACAGTGGTAAACTGCAATATGAAAACATCAAATTTGTGTCAACATAATTGTAGCTATAGAACAATAACTAGTCAAGAAACAATTCTCTTGAAAGAGGCAACAACTATTTTTAACATGTCAACAAGAACTGTTAGTGCTGTAAGTGGTGCACCACTGAGGGTCAGATGTAACTATGCAGTGAAGGCTGTTATTTCAAAAACACCATGCTGAGAGCTGAGGTGTTAGAACACTTGAAAGGTCTTACTCGGGGGCTTACACTGAGTTATGGATCCTCTTGCTTCTGACTCATGAGTTTAATTCCAGTTCACATTGCTAGTGACAAAATATTGTATGTCAGAGCATAATGCTGTGTTTCATGACTTAACCATATCCAGTCCCCAGAAATTCAGTGAGAAGTTTACACTGCAGATTGGCAAAGACAGAAAGCACCAATCAGCAATTTTTTGGGCAATGTTTGAATCGCCAGTGAAGATTGACTTGTTCTTTTTTCCTCTGAATGTTGAGCATTGTCTATCTGAAATACAGAGAAGTCCCAGAATTTCTGCCTCTGCTATGTGTATTCTGCAGATAAATAAAGAAATGAAGAGTTATGTCAGGAAGAAATAATACACAGATATCCTGGGGGAAAGGCTGTAGAGGATCTGTAAAAGGAAACTATGTGTTTGTGACAGGCTGTGATCTGTTTATATGAAGACAGGTCCTACATCATAGGGGACCAAAATAATGCTCTTTATCTCTTGAGCTGTGTAAAAATAAGCCTGTGATGTAGAAAGAGCAAACAAAATTTACTTAAGTTCCACATTCTCTTCAATAGGTCTGTACCACCAGGTGAATCTGTCTCCTGTTTCTATTTCCACTTGCCTAACCCTCTTGAATTCTGTATTTCTTGATTCTGTGTATCCTGAACTAATAAATTAAGGGCATAAGAAAATGAAGTTTTAGTATTATATGGGTTATAATGTGTTTTAATGTTCCTGTTGGCTAAAACCAGATTAATTCAATGTTATGTTACTGAAAATTGCACACAGTTGATGACCATGTTTTTTGAAATGTTGTCATCTATGTATGTTTTTACCCTTTTAAAGTATTCTTCTGAAAAAATACTATTAATGTAATAAGAAGTACAATAAAACCAAATGTTAATTATAATTTGCCATGTCACATGTTCATGATTGCAAGAATCTCAACTTAAATACAAATGCAGGAATTTAAGAATTATTCTGAAACACTTGGAAACATTATATTTGGCTATGAAGCCTCATGGTTTATTGTTTTGTATTCCAGTACTGAGTTTTCTCAGTGTTTCATTGAAGTATAGAATGGACAGTAGTAGAGCTCTGTAATAAACACAGACTTTCTTATCCAATATCCTGTTTTCAAATGGAGCTTGACTGCTAGCTCTGCAGAAATTAATTAGCAGGGCAGACAACACAGGAAGAATAGCAAAAGCTCCTTGGATAATATCCTTCTCTGTTGACCTATAACATGGTTCATTTTATCTGCTCCTTTAAAATTTGTGCTGCTTGCTGATTTGCACAAAAACCGAGTACAATAATGGCAGAGTGCTCACTTCTGTTAGAAATCTGTGAAGAAATACAGGAAATAAAATCATCAGATGTATTTCTCACAGGTCAATGAGGAGCTACAATGTCATGTGCAGGTGATAGTTGTACACCAATGATCTGGAGAACATGAACTGGCAGTCTAGCACAGTTGTATTCCGTTTCCACTAATAACCATGTGGAACAGCCCCTCCTCTCCTGGTGTAATGATGTATGCAGTGCTTAGAATATTAGATCTTTCATATGGCAAATGTGTCACTTTACAGATGGCTTCACTGAATGCAATCCAGTAGGGCAGGTGTTCTCCAGTGGATAGGGTTATTGTCTTGCCCTGAATAGGACAGCACAGAGTCCTATGTCTAAGGAATTGTGCTGGCGAAGTATCTGTTTTTCTGGAATTTGACTAAAAACATAAGAAAGAATAATTCAGTGTGTAACAGAGGAGAGGATAAGTAAACACTTTGAAGGAATTGACTTTGATTTGCAGATTGTGTTTTTCACTGCAATTTCAATTGCACCAGTGTGAAGTATACCTTCTCTTTCTCTCCACTGTCACTCTCCCATACATCTGGAAGCAATCGGTCTTAAACCAAGGGCCCTGAGATCTCAAGTCAGAGAAAGCAGACCAATTGTATGTGTAGAGCTATGACAACAAATCTGAAAATCTGTCTTCATTGATTTTAGTTGCTGTAATTTAGATTTGATGAGTGTATTGCTGCCCAAGCTAAATATCTGGAAAGTATTAAGAATTACTTTTTAATATAAATTGAATTGACAGATCATGTCAATGTGCTGAGAATTTATTTAATTTGAATAGGCTGCATAAAAGCCTAAAGTATAATGAAGTGTAGCTGTAAAGTAGTTTTTATACTATAGAACTACAGAGAGCAGAATCCTTTTTCCAGTCAGGTTCTGCACCAACTGCTTAATCTTTCTAGAATAAAAAAGCCTTGTGATTTTCCATAACGTGAAGTCAGAAAAAAATAATATGTTTAGTAAGAAAAGCTATTTTACTACTAAATACTTTACATGGTGGTATATTTTTTGTATCAATTTGTGAGCTATAGTTTTGGAAAATTAAATTGTTTTCAATGTACAGCTTTGTGGAATTTGTGAAGAAAAAAAATACTGCATTATTTTTTTGCTTTGCAGACTTTCAAACAAATATCTCTAGACAGGGTATAAATCAGAATCTGGCTTGTGAAAGGCATAGCTCCTTCCTGGGATTCAGTGGAGACCTAGGCTACAGGCAGGTTCATATTTACAGAGATTTTAAATCTTATATGAAGAAGAGAGAAGTTGACTGGGGATGTTGAAAAAGAAGCTATGTCCTTTACATTCTTTAATAATATTAAATATTGTCAGTAGTATGAAACAACAAAACTACTAATTTGTTATCAAGTAAAACAAAAGGCCAGAATATAGCCACTTAAAAAAATTAATTGTCCTGTTTATTGAGCTGGGACTATAAGAATAAGAGAATAAGTACTCACCATTGTGAAAATCATTCATTATCTGGCTCTGGGAGCAATTTGCTATTAAATTCAACTACTTATATTTTAAACTGATGACCTTTTGATATGAGAGGGGAGTTGTTTCTTCAGCTTGAAAATGGCACAATTTCTAGGTGCATATTTTTTGCTGCCTTTCTCTAAAAGAGAAGTTGCTGAGTGCAGGAATTAATGAAGAATATAGTACTAAAGTCATCAATATATTGGTTTGTGATGGGAGATAATATTTCTATCTTTGATTAAGTTAACAAATGAAACTGATATGAAATAAAACCAAATTTCTAAATTAAGCAAGAGTTCTAAATGTTTTGGTGAAAATATTGTGCAATAAAAGTGCTACCAGACAGAGGACTCACACAGCTCTTCCAGGGAGTGCCTATTTCTGTATTTCAGCAGGTCTCTCCTGGGAAACAGTGCTACAAAAATTGCTGGTAACAGAGTATGAGAGGACTAAGTGCTTTAAGAATAAGAAGCATTTTGCCTAAAACAAGTAGTGCTGTAGTGCTGATATAATAATCTAAAATAATGTGAATTCTTAATTTTTTCTGAGTAATTATGTCACTTCGTGTTCTCTTCAGGAATACCCATTCTTCATTGATATTATTTTTAAAAATCAATAATTAAATTCCAGATGCTCCTTTATAGTTTGAGAACACAAACTTATGAATAGAGGAATTAGCAACATAAGTAAAATAATACTTTTAAAGATACTTAACTAAATACTAATCTTACTTGCTGTATGGTGTTTTTTTTTTTTTTTTTTTTTTTTTGCTTGTTTAGCTAATAAAACAAATTCATGGCTTCTGATATATTGTATGACAGTTAAAAAAATTCCATGGGACCCTACATTCTAACCATTCTTTCATTACATGTCTGTTGTTTATAATACCACTTTTCAAAGTCATTTACTACTCAAAGGAAAAACATGAAGTGGATACTTTGAGAGACTTCATGCAAAAAGTTTGTAATTAATCATATTTCTTTTAAGGAATGGAGAACATGACTCCATAATATTATTTTGTCTGTTAATCACAACAAACTGCAGTTTCTTCATTACCTTCCAAAGTGTTTCCTGCACCCACCTACTGTGAAATTATTTTACCCCTAAGAGTGTCAGAGATTATTTTCTTGCCAAAAAAATATTTTTAGAACCTTACATTCTGTTCTTTAAAAGTATCAGAGAGGGTGAACGACTAAGCCAAATTCCCCTCAGGATTTGAGAATGTGACTCTGTAATCTTGTGTAAAGAGGCATTAACAATATTAGTCACAGTACTCTGCTTTTTCTGTATTCCTGACTAGTCCCTGATGTGGCTGTTCTTTCACAACCAGAATTCTCACTGGCATTAACAGAGTTATCAAATCATTCTAAAAAAGAATTGAGATTTGTAGAAGAGTACTCCTGGTGCTAAAAGGAGCTTCATACTTTATATTTTCTAATGCATACAAGTTGTACAAAAACTTCAGAATTTTGAATAGAATATATTTTATGGCAGGGGATGCCTGGGTGGGGACCAAGAGTATGATTTTATGTTTCTGAGCTTCATTACAGTAAATAACCAGATTTATATGTGAGCACTGCCTCTGTAAGAATTATATGATAAAACTGCTAAAGGATGATTCAAAATACATATAATAATGGGCTGGATTTTTTGGCAAAGGTCCAGCAGGGAGAACCTTAAAACTTTCAGATTCTACATTCAGTTTTACATCAGCCCTTGCAGCATTACAGAAAGAGAACCAGTCAGATTTTTCACCTTACTTATGAACCACATGAGGCTGGAATTGTTTTGCTCATGTTCTATGCTTGCTTATTAGTTCATAGAATCATAGAGTGGTTTGGTAGGGAAGGGACCTTAAAAGTTGTCAGGTCACTAGCTGAGACTGTAGGAGTTGATTATATTGAATGGATTGCAAAATTGTGCCCCCAGAGGTGTCTTAGAGTAACTGACTTATACAGTTATTATTATATATATAAGGAAGTGTTTAATGGAATCTGTGTTCCTTTCAGTTTTATCAGCAGGAGAAAAACACCTGGACAAGGAGCCCAAGCTGTTGTCCTTACTGTGCTATATTTACCCTTTCATTCCTTTTTTTTTTTTTTGATTGTGAATTTTAAGTACATAGAAACAGTCTGCAGTAGAAGAATCAGGTACTTTTTAGAGTGTGTTGCAACTTCCATTTTTCTTGAATGTTCATATTTGAACTTCCCTTAGTACTTATTTGACTGCTTAAATTTTTTCTTAATATGCTTTAGTCTGTTTAATATTATGGTAAATTGGCATGAGGTTGGGTTTTTTCCCTGAATTGCCTCTTTGTTCCTTGTCTTCCTTAGTGATTTCAGTGAAAAACCAAAATTGATTTCATATCAAAAGAAAGATTCTGAAAACGGAGTGATATCAAGGATGAGGCAAACAATGAATTAAAGAATATTTACTATTGAAATTGAGAGGCCTCATATCCTTGTACATTCTGGATATGTGTGCCTATGGCTTATGTAACATTATGGTGTGTGTTCCAGATTGAAGTATTTTTATTTTCTTGTCGTTGTTTGGCCTAATTTTTGTGTGTGTGTTTATGAAAATAGTCTTTAGTTTGGAAATGGATTACATTTAAATACTACAAAACTAGGGACAGATTTCAATAATTATTTTACAAAATATAGATTAAAAAGTATGTTTGAATCAAGGTGAATCAATTGCCTGTTTTGAGATCAGCAACAGTGCAGCAATATCAAATTTGAGAAGACAGTGGTCAACATTTTTTAGGGTTTCTTCCTCTGATTCACTGGGAGGAGTGAACTGTGGCATATGTTGAACTGCAGCTCCTACATGGGATAAAAACAATAAATTTTGATTGAAAACAACCATTAGACCATTCAGCTTTACTATTGGCCTCCAAAGGCATTGGTGACTCCAAAACTTTTTAGTGAGCATTGTTCAAATCTGTCTTTTAAGTATTTTAAAACAGATTGTAGAATTCTGTCTCTTAAATTGTACTTAGAAATAGAAAATCATCGTATTGTATAAGACAGACTTTGGGAAACTTGTGTTTCTACAGGGTATTGCCACACATCTTTTTATTTCAGTTCATTTTATTTATGTATGTATTTAATGTGATATAATGTTATATTGTAACATCATCCAACATCTGTAACATATGACTTGATGTATACATTGTAACATTGTGTACACAAGTCACTTACTGTATCTTACTAATATAAAAATACATCCTGATTTATTAATGTATTAGTACTAATAATGCAGTAGATACATTTTCTAGTGCAAATAACAATAGTAGGGACTGCTGCTAAGCAATTTCTAGTGCTAATTTTTCCAAAAAAAGATTATTCTATGAATGGAGTTCTTAAAATATTGGAATTATACATTAATATTTGGGCAATGTGCTCGTTTTCTCACTGAGAATTTATTTACTAATAAACTATCTCATGAGACTTGTTAAATGAGGACTCTGCAAGTTGTATGCAGCAATTTTTTTTTTATTTAGTGCCAATAATCTTAGAATGTGAAAGCACTTGAAAATAATAATATAGTAAATATGTGATTACTCTGATAATAATATTATATCTCTTGCAGATGAACAGAGAGAGGCCTGGAAAAGAGGTGTGATGGTTAAACACTAAAAAGAAGATCTGTTAAAAAAGTTGGGATATGTTAACCTGAGTGTCAAATACTACAGTAGGGTTGCTATTCCCTGTCCTGCTGGCTGCTTTCTTTCCAGAGCTACTAATGGACTTGTGCAAAGATGAAAACTCAATTAATACTTAATTTACTTGGAAACAAAACTTAAAGTGATTATACTTATGCAAACAGCAAACAATTCAAAAATTTTAAAAAATGAATATCTTTCAAATGGAGGACAACTTTTTCTTCCTTTTACTTAGCTTCTTGAAATTAAGAACGTTCTTGTTAAAAAGCCAATAATGAAAAATCCTTCTGCACCGATGTTTCCACAGTTCAGATTCCAATTGGATAAACTTCTGTCCTGTCTCTTCTAAAACTTGGTGGGAAATTACTTTAATAACAGAATTTTTAAGGAATTGATAAGCTAAATGTCTACATAGTTAAATGCATTATGACCTCTTAGAATAAAGTCCAAAACATTTGAACTCATAATTGCAAGCTTAGGTGCTGAAATGTGATTCCTTCACAGTTTTGTAGGCTCACAAACAGTCAAATTGCTGACTATCTTCCCAAAAGCTCAAGTCGCTTTTGTGTCAGTATTTAAATATGTACTTAAAAATGCAACTTTTGGGCACTGATGACTGATTTGTAGGAAATTTTAGTAGTTCATTTGATGATCCATAAATGAAGTCCAGAAGATTCATGACTTTTTAATGCACTCATCACCACTAATTTTGTAAAACTGCTGTGCATAAACGACTGAATTCTGCTATGGTGTCTGTGAGGTCCTGGATACACACATGCATCTTAAGTCACTGTCAGAACAAGGTCTAGATTTGCATCATTCCACTTTCCCACTAATCTAATGTTGTCATTTGTGTTGAATGAGAACCTAAAGATACAGGCAGAAAGTTTTCAGTTTAGACAGATTACCAGTCTGAATAAAATTAGAGTAACTGGATGACAAGATAAACTCTTAATCCACATTTTAGGATCATGAGCAATGAGAATTCAGTCCTGATAATTTTAAAGATAAATAGACATCTCCTTACAGACTACAATAGAACAATATCTCAGGGAAAAATTATGTATTTACTAGAGAATTTTATTGTCTTGGTCTTCAGAATTATCTTAGTTTCTAAAATTAATGATATAGAATATAGAAACTGCTATAGTAACTTGGGGATAGGTGCTGTATAGGACTTTAAGGAAAGATGGCAGTAGGCATCAGTGGAGTTTGGATAGTTGTTTTTGCAGAGAAACATTATTAGTAGAACTGGTAAAAGCAACAAGGGGTCAAATTAGGATAAAAGGCCACATCCTGCAAAGTGCTGGGCATATTTTGAAGTTCTGCCCTTAACTCCTGTTGACTCCTGCATGCAAGGAGAGTGGATTCAAAGAACGTGTGTATGTGCATGTGTGTGGAATCCAAGAACCTTATTTGAACCTGTCTTTGGGTTATAGCCAAGGACTTTAAGTCAAGACGATAGTCAGATGCCTGGGCTATGGAGTTACTTAAAGCAAAAGAAAAAAAACAAGTATAGCTGCTTTGGTTTTGATCTTGCTCATGTGATAAAAGTTCCAATAGCTTTCGATCCTGCTGGCATGTCCAAAGACCTTTTCTCATTATATTTATACAAATGTTTATAACTATTTCAGTATTATTAATGATGGCAAGGTTTGAACTCATTAAAGGTGGGAAATTTGTGGGATTAATTTGCTCTAGCTTCTATTTGCCAAGAGAGCATTTTCCCAGCATTATTCTTTCTCCATATATATTAACTTTGTAATTGTGGATCAAAGCCTACATAGCTTTGGATGTATTAAGTGAATCTTACTGAAATAGAAACTCAGAAAGGCATTTTCTGCCAAAAAATGTAAGTGGAGAAGTCACTATTGAGTTCAGCTTATTAAGTCTGTTTACTCAGTGTGCCTAAGTCATATTGGAATCTAAAAGAAAAAGTAAAACATGGGTATACTTGGGCTGTGGGACATGACAAGAAATATATTTTAAAAGAAGTAGTCTTTTAGGGGTACGGGAGGTTTGAGAAATATTAACAATACAGAGCAATAAACATGACCTTATAAATATATTTCCTGGAATAATATGTAGCTCCATTAGATGAACATTATTCAGGAATTGTGAAAAATCAGAACTTTAAAGGCTTGTACTTTATGTTCATCTGAATATAAGAATTCCATCTGGTCCTGTATCCTGTCTCTGAAAATTGCTGATACATTTGTGCTTTCAAAAGAAGGTGTAAAAATGTACAGGAAACTACTGTGGCTGGCATTTTCCTGAACCCTAACTGCTAATCTGATTCAACTTTAAGTAACTCTTTCCATAAAAATAAATGTATATAAAATAATAATAATTGTAAGCATCAGATCTATTGATATTATTTTTATATTAATATTTACATATAAGTTCTTGATTCCATTTACTAAATGTAATATAGAATATCAGATCAGTCACATGAAATGAGACTAAAGGTCAGTATAGCTTAATATTGCTTCTCACTTGCTATATGATAATACTGTTGGTGAGCCTGATTATTTGCAGAGCAACAAAAACCAGATTATTCTTCTCTGTTAGCCTCTTTAATTGCATTAATGACTTTAGTTATCCCAACATTAATATTAGTCATCTTTTGCTTTCAATCTTCTAAATTTTTTTAAGCAAAGCATCTTGCTGTGTTTTGTTTTTCTTTTAGTAGAAACAGAGAATCGTTAAGGTTGGAAAACACTACTGAGGTCACCAAGTCCAAGCCAGCTCTACCACTGAGCCATGTTTAGTACACTTCCAGGGATAATGATTTCACCACTTCCCTGCACAGTCTGTTCCCATGCTTGACCATCCTTTCCGTCAAAAGAATAAACTTTTCCAGAATATCCAATGTAAACATCTCCTGGCACAACTTGAAGCCATTCCCTCTTGTCCTTTTATATGTTGTCTGGGAGAAGAGAGTGACCTGCACCTCACTACAACCCCATTTTGTGTAGCTGTAGAGAGCAATAAGGTCTCCCCTGAGCCTCTTCCTTTCCAGGCTAAACACCCCCACATCCCTCAGCTGCTCTTCACAGGACTTGAGCTCCAGACCCCTCACCAGCTCCACTGCCCTTCTCTGGGCACGCTCCAGCCCCTCAATGGTCTTCCTGAACTGAAGGTCCCAAAACTGGACACAGCATTCGAGGTGTTGCCTCACCAGTGATCCCTGCCCTGGTCCTGCTGGCCACACTCTTGCTGAAGGCCAGGATGCCATTGTCCCTCTTGGCCACCTGGGCTCACAGTGGCTCATGTTCAGCTGCTGTTGACCAGCACCCCAGGTCCTTTTCTGCTGGACAACTTTCCAGCCACTCTGTCCCAGCCTGTAGCACTGCAGGGGTTGCTGTGACCCCAGGGCAGGAGCTGACACTTGGCCTCGTTGACCCTCACATCATTGGCTTTGGCCCATGGATCCAGCCTGTCCAGATCCCCCTGCAGAGCCTTCCTGCCAGCAGATCATGCTTGGTGCATCAGCAAACTGACTGAGGGTGCCCCTGATCCCCTCGTCAGATCGTTGATGAAGACATTGAACAGGACTGGCCCAAGGCTGACCCCTGGGTGGCTGCTCACCAGCTGGATGTAATTCCAGTCACCACCATTCTCTGGGCCCAGCCAGCCAGTTTATTACCCAGTGAAAAAGCACCCATCTGCCCTGAGCAGCCATGTGAAGCTGTTCCATACATTTATTTGTCTTTGATTCTGTTTTTATAGTTTTATAGACACTATAGTACTGTAGGAGTTAAAACTATTGTTTTATAGGATCTTTTTTTCTGAGGTAGAATGTCAAAACTGCATACTTTATAGATGTTGGGAACATGGTAGTTTTATGTTTGTTTTATAATTATTTCTGTTTCTTTCCTAGTAGTTTGTATTGCGTGCCTTTTTGAATCCTGGTCGTATTTAACTGCTATTTTCAAAGAATTATCCAGAATGAGTCTTCTTTAGACCACCGCCTCATTGTGATAATATAAAAGAATTATATTTTATAGGATTTGACCCTATGTATTATGCTGCCTTTATTGATTTTATGCATCCATGATCCATTTTAAGAACTTGACAATGATTGTCCTAGGTTGAATTAGAGGTTACCCTAGGCCAGTTTCCTACCTCCCCCACTGGCTAAAACAAAATGCTGTTGGAAAGAAAAGTGTTCAAACAGGGCAATAATGTATTAATACTTAGTCAGAATATTCTCCTCAGCTCCAGCAGTTTGCTGTTCAGGAAATTCCAAAGTCAGAGATACTGTCTTTGTAGTTAATGAATTTTACTTCCTGTGCTCAGTACAGCATAATTCTGCAAATGCTAGCAGTAAGCTTTAGATTTTACTGTTCTGACTAATTTTTTGTCATCAATAATGCTTCTTCTTACTCTGTCCCTATACTATTAGGCTTAATTGAATCAATAAAGCCAATTAGTGTTCATCAAACTTCTAAGTTTGTTTAGAACCTCACTTAATTGGTCATGCCACTCTTTTTTTTGTCATATCCAATGTAGTTTATGTTTTTTTCAGCCCTTTCTTAACTCTGAAACTGTTTAATATCCTACTTTGGCTAGTTCAGCTACTAATTTTTTTCACACAAAGCAGAAAACATTTATTTGAGGAAGAGATTAATTGTATTTGAAGCATCCTTTGACTGTTCAAGCTAAAGCATACTGCTGCTTAAGCTGTAGAAATTAATGGATATTCAGAACGCATTCTGTATCAGCTGCAAGTGTTTAAGTAATTAACTATTTTTTGAGGAGTTATGATATGAATAGGGATAAAAGTAGAAAGAATACATAAGTGTTTTGGTTTAAAATATTTATGCTTAACCCTTTATTATATTTACATAGTATTTTTGCAATAAATACTGTACTTAAGAAATATATCTTTGACTAATGATGTACCTGAAAATATGAGTCTTTCTTCTAGTGTTACATGTAGAATTAGATCCTGCATTGTTGAAACTAATAGCTTTGTGTTTTGACCTTGTTTTAAGGAGCAGGACCTTGGACACCAATGTGCATTTGGACACATTGAAGGATAAAAGATTTTCTGGAGTAGTTCTTTTGTGTGATCAAGTACAGAGATAAACACTGTAACGCTATTTACATTTTCAGGGCTATTACTACTGTAGTTTTAAGGGTGATATTGTGTGCACCAAGAATGTGTGTCATTATTCCTTTGAACAACTTCATATTTTAGGCATGGTATGTTAGTTGTGGCTTAAGGAAAGAACAGACGTGCAGTTTACCTTGTGGGAGGGGGATTCTTCTGGTATTTCCCTATTATTGGATAATCTCTTTGATGAGGAACAGTCCCCAAATTTCTGTTCTCCCTCTAAGTCTGGCAACTGCCCCAAATCTGTATTTATTTGAAGAAACAGACCCCCAAAATGCCTTGCATATTTAACACTGCTGTTTCCATTTACTGCTTGATCAACTTTTTTTAGAGACTCTACTCTTTCTTCAAGGGTTATTGTTACTGGGGAAAAAAGTTAACTCCTAGATATGCCCTCTGGTCTTAAACAGTATCTCTTCTCAAACCACAAGTTCTTGAAATGGGTCCATGTTAGCTATTACAATGGGTTTGCTGCATCACAGGCACTCAAGATCCAAAATTTTGTCCTTGTGATATAAGTAGAGGTGTGCTGTTGGTCTTCATGTAAGAAACTTGTCTGTTGAAAAGGAATGATTTGCAGATTTTTTGCAATTAATAGATTTGCTTCTCCTGAACTGAGGATTTAGTCCAAAGCCTTGTTTCGGTTAAAGGTTAAATCACCTGACCAAGCCTACATGTGGGATTACCTTTGTTTTCTCAATTAGGGCCATATTTATCAGGAATTTTCTCTCTGCTGATTGTTCAAGATGCAGATACTATACAAAAGGCAGCTAGACTTTGAGGTTTTCTTCTCAGGAGTTAAGAAAGCTTTTGTGTTATATTTATCTTCTCTCTGATCACTAAAGAAGCTCATGCCAGAGAGTCTAAATTCTCCATATCACTACCCAGTGGTATGTGTGTGTTTTACTCCAAGGCTGTCTGCTTCTTGAATTGGCTTATGTGGATCAACTTCTTCTCTCCTCAGTCTAAGTGGGCTTGCTTATTTCTCAACACCATTGCAGTGTTGGCTGCTGAAGTACTTGGCTTTGTTTTCTAGACACAGATTCAAATGGCTTCTTCTCTGTGTTCTTTTGTCCTAATACTTCCTTCTCTATTTTAATGAAGGCCAGATGGTCTCTCAGCCATGACATCACTCCTGACTGCTCTTGATATGGCAGACATAGGTTCCCATTCTATTGTCTTACCTGTTCATCAGTGGTGATTTAAATAGTTACAGAACACTGGCTGCCTTAGGACATACAATACTCATAGAGAATTTGTTGTCTAGTCATTCCTTCATTTTCATTTCCAGAATTAAGCTCCGCTCTACAGTCTTTAGAATTCTTAGACGAGTTCTGTTGGCCTGGAGTCTTCTCTTGCAAAGGGAACAACGTTTTACTAATTACTGATATGAGATGATCTGTGCCTTCACAGGCTTTGAAGATTGTAAGCCTTGGTCATGCATTATTCATTTTAGGTTTTTGATTTAGAACTTGCAATAGATACAAGATGCCCCTATTTTCTACATTCTGTACTCAGATTTTGGATGGAGACTCTGGATGCTGAAGGAGATTATTGAAATAACTGACAAGCTAGACATCCTGGCTTCAGCATGTCTAGCAATCTTGAGAGAGGAACTCAACCAGTATTTCAAAGTGAATGAACTGTCTTTTATCAGAGGTAATTAATTACTGAAGAGAATAGGTAATAGTGTATAATGGTAATATCCTATATGATGGCATTACTGTTAACCCTTAGAAAACAATTCTTCAGGACTCACAATGTTCTTGTCTTTTAAACATGATGGAATCTCTGTATAATGTCTCTAGTCTAGGCAGTGCTAAGACACACCTGTATTTCCCCATCCAAACCTCCACAGCTTTTCTGCATAGGTATTGACTGCATTTTTATTTCACAATGATTTCAGGTTTTATGCAAACCTTAAAGTAACTAATTTTGATATTTCCAGAGATCCAGACATTTTAAGAGTAATTTTTTCCAGACACTCCTTGTTATAGAACACTGCAGCTACGGTCTTGATCCAGAGTATTTAGCTAGGATCTAGTAAGGTGTATGTGTGAAGGCAAGTAGGAATTACAGAGGAAGTTTCTGTGCAAAGCTTTCCCAGAAGAATTAACAATTCCAAACTGCTTTGCTGAACAGATTTTTGTATATGTGTCTTGGAAACAAAAAAAGAAAACAATCGCATATTTGGGTGCCTTATATTTTTATTTCTCTGAATTACAGAATAACAGCATCTCTTCCTTTTAGACAAGCCTGTGAGTTGTAGTGATAAACAATCAGTTCCAGAATATTCGTTAGACCACCATTTATAAAGATAAACATTGATGCAAGATGTAAGCACTGTATACAATGAAAGGTGATTGCTTAATGACTAATGTGAAATTCTAAGAGAGAACAAAGTCTTCAGAATACATTGATGCTTCTTTTAAAACTGTGGAATGAAGATCTTAAGAATTAATTTTGAGAATTAGTCTATGATCATGAGCAGACGGAGTTGGGAATATCAGATTGCCAACAGATAAGTATTTTCACATTGGAAAAACACATAAGTATCCACCTCAGTATTTCAGTTTTTTCTGGAAAAAAGTTTTGGCTTTTCTTTAGTCACAAAAGAATTTCTAAATAGTTTTCTGTATATAATTCATATTGTTTAGACTTTTAGTATTAAAATAATCCCAAATTCATTGATACAATTTTGTTTTCAATGTCTTCTATTCCCCAGGCGAAAAAAATGTTTCAATTGCTATCTAGCTTCAATTAAAATTTGGCTAGAAGGTTTTTTTTTCATTGGAAACATTAGTCTGTTTCCATTCCAACTGCAGGCTAACATCCATGCTTTGGGATAAATAGCAATGAGCCTTCTCACAGTTTCTCAGAAGCTCTTTAAATAAACAATAATTGTGTATCAACAACCTCCTGATGTCAGAAGTTCTTTTTCAGAGGCATTCAGCCTGCTTTGTGGGTTAGTAATTCTTCTCCAGATAATGTTTAACTAAAATATGTCTATAAATTACATAAGATGAAATTCTATGAGAAGGAGCTATAGGAAGATAAGAGTGTGTTGGAAAGTGAGAGTTGAACAGTGTTAGGATTCTGTTTGTTTGTACTGTAATAGCTCAAGAGACATTGCTGGACCTTGATGTAGTAGGATATACCATGGAGCTGCCTAAGGGAAAGGGAAGAAATTTCTATTTAAGTTCTCTGATAGTAGAAAAGTGCTCTGAGTTGGTCTATCCCAGGTGTGCTGACTGCCAATGGCCCCACAGAGATGATCCAAAAACCACAGGAAAACATTTTGTGCCCTCTGACTCTGCCCAGTGACTCGTTCTTGGTGGAGAAATGGGATGGAGGGCACTGTGCTGGGGTTGCACCACGGGGAAAAAACTGTGTAGTGCATTTTTCTTGGAGAACTGAAGGTGTCACTAAAAATCATGAAGACAAATCTGTTCCCTAGAAGCCAGAACAGGAAAAATCTGGGGAAGTGGTGAAAAAGATGAATCCTTTTCCAGTTGCAGAGTCTGATAAGCCAACATAACAGAAAGCAGGGTACTTTTTTATTGGTGTTAGATCTGCCTCAGTTCTTTATACATCTATGTCCTTAAAATGTGCTAATTGTGTCTATAATTGGACTTAGTAAGTTCTCCTAGTAGTCATTATGGTAAGAACAGTCTAAAAGGTTCAATTTCCATCTGTTACTAGATCCATGGCTTGAATAGCAAACATTTTTTTATCTTAAAATTGGCTTTGTTTCTGTGTAACACTTGTTTGTCACTGTGTTCAGTATGTGGAAGATAAATACAAGTCACTATAAAATGTTTTAAAATTATTATTAAATTCTTCCTCATTAATAGGTAGCACTTCTGATTGTCATAATTTCTAGTTCTTACTTTAGATTCTCTAGTGGTGAATATTGCTTATTGAAGTATTTTCTTTCCATAATTCCTTCAGTTTGGCTTTCCTTTTAATTTAAGATCTTGGGCTTTATTAGGTCATAGGACATAATGCTATAATTAGTGGAAAGATATGGAAAATATCTTGAGAAGCATGTTTTAATTGACATTATACTGAACACATTGGAGAATGTAAGACAGCATTAAGACAGTATTGCAATAGTTCTCTATTCATTATGCATCTTTCTGTTTCTTCCCTTTCAATTTTGACATAAAATAATGTTTTAAGTTTGGCTGGAAGACTAAATTTCTGGGAGTATTTGCAGTCAATGATCTGTCATAGTGTCAAATTGTACACCAAGTATTTAATAAGACAATTATCAGTGAACCATACTTGTTTTCTATAACAATGGAAAATGAGCACTTTATCACTTTTAACAATGGATAATCATCTCTTACATTTCTACCAGGACAGGTTATCAAAGAAATCATTAAATATCTACTTAAGAGGGAAAAAACAAGTAGGAAATGGAGAAAGAGATGGCCATACAAGTGGATAGCAGCAGGCTGAATCTAAAAGGTCAGTGTCTCTCTCCTGCTATACTCTCTAGTACAGTCTTATTGGGCTGGGAGTTGTTGATCTCTGCCCCTGAATGACCCTAAAATTGTGAACTATTAAAAAAAAAAAATCTTTCCAATATCAAACTACTGCTGGTTTTGATTTCAAAACAAGTTTAATTTGCATGCAGTGGTGTGGTGTGCCAACACTTCTTGAACTGGAGGAAATACTGATCATTTATCCTTCTGCAGAAGCAGTGTGAGGGCTTACTTTGAAACTGATTTGAGGAAGTTGTGTAATGGCCAAAATGGAAAATGCAATTACTTTTTGTCAAACATCTGAGGAAATATGAATTATGATCTCATGAAATGTGTTAAAAAGTGTTTTGCAGAATTTATTACTTTGCTGATTTATGTCCTGTTGTACAACGTGTTAACTCCAGAAATAGTCTGTGTCTCTGTCTTGCTGATTCTTTCTCATCTATTATCTACCATTGTTCTGTGGTAGTCTTGTCTTGAAAAATATCTGTTAGATAACCTGATAATGCAGTTAGAAGCTTAATGCCATAGTTAAGTTTAGCTTCTATGGGAAACAACATTGATAAAGAAAAGTTCACTTTCCTAATCGGTTTTCCACTTTTGCCAAATTTCTGTACCTTGTTTAACATTTTCAGCAGACATCTGAAGGACTAATACTTTCTAAAGTTTAATATTTTTTTTAAAAAAAGGGCTTCAATTTGTTTAAAATAATTTGTATTCTACCAAAGCCATAAATAAAGCATCATGCACATCTGCCTGTCTTTCTCCACCAGAAAAAGCTCTATGCAGAGCTTTCCCACTTTCATTTTTCACTTCATCTTTATTGGCTCAAAATCAAACGCCTCCTTGTTTACTTTGGCAGGCAGTTGAAGGTTATGACTGAGCCCCTTCATTTTCTTTCTTTGTTACATTTACAGTAGTGATCAAAACCATGAAGTTTCCTTTATGTATTTATTTGCTGAGAATTCCTGTGAAATAACATTGTTGACATAACTGCTCTTGGCATTTACTGCCAAAATTTAATTATCTGATGTCTGTGTCATATTATCACTTATTCATTTCAGTCGCTTCTTATAATAGGGTCATATTGTGCCTGTAACCACATTTTCATTACTTGTCTTTGACACCTTTCTCTTTCAGCTAAATATCTCTTGAAGTGGCATGGAACAAAATAGCCAAAGTTTCACTGCACCATCACTATCCTTTACACAGTTTACATTGCTTTCCAGCTTTTTTATCTGCTGTATTCGATTCTCAGTTTGATGACATTCTGTGTGAGTTGTAAAACTCATTTGTTTTCCAAATATATCTGTGGGTTTTGCATCACACTTATGTTAACTACAATATAATTTATATTTCTTAGATTCAATATTTGAGTTTTGCAGTTTGTCATAATAATGAAAAAGAAAGCAAGGATTTTCTCTATCTAGTTCATTTCACTATTTTTTTCCTTGAAGGTTATCACACTGTTGAGTTTCTAGTACAGCAAATGGAATATAAAATTTCATATAGATAGATTAAATTAAAACATTTTTATGTGAGAAAAAGAATTGTCTAAAAATTTTCTACAAATGTTATAAGATATAAGGAACATATCTGTGTTTCATTGTATGTGAATGTTTTTATTTGACAGATACTTTTTGTTCTGTTCATGAAATGGTATTTGCAAGCACTAGGCTGTTTGAGAATTCATTGTGTTACTTGAGATATTGAAAAATGTTATGCTTGCACTCATATTCATATGTCTAATAAGCATAAATACTTGTTACATTATCATAGTAAGTGACAAATATATAAGCATATAATATGTGTGAGTAATTGAGATGAATTATGACCTTACAATTACCTCTGGAAAGAATGTGCCACTGCTTGTGGAAACTCCACCTAGTTTCCACCTTTTACAAACCTGAATTTGTGGGGAGAGGACTCTTACTGCACGTGCACCAAAAATTTTGCTGGCAACTTTCCCCAACCCCATCCAGCACCACAGGAATGGCTTGTTGCCTTAAAGAAATACAATGAACAAGTGAAGGGAAAAGTCACTAAATGCCAGAATGAGAACAACCACAAGACTGAAAAAGGAAGAAAAATAAAACATTCAAAATTTCATAATAAACTAGATTTCAGATGGAGGGCAAACTGAAGGAAATAATAAAAGAGAAATCAAGACATACAGAATAATGTATTCATGTACACTGATATATATTCAAAAGCAGTAATTAGCTATCCAAAATTGTAGATTTCTGCCACAAACTTCTATCTGGGAGATTTTGGCCATCTTCCTATGAGAAGGCAAGGCTTTTAGAAAGCATGGAATTCTCACAGCTGAAAAGAGACTTAAATGTTGGCACACAGATGCTCCATTGGCTTCTTAAGTTGTTGATCTAAAAACATTTCTTATTCCAGCAAAGGAATATATGGTAGAGTTGTAGGCTGTGGATCATCTCCACTTTCTCCTGCAAGAGAAAATACTTCAGGAAACTGAATTTTTATGGAATGTAGAGCCACAGGAGAGGGTTATTCTCCTTGAGTCTTCGAAGGAGAGGATAAAGAAAATGGTCAACTAGTCTGAAGTTCAGTGTCATTAGTTAAATACAGGGGATCTCAAGAATATCACCTTTCAGTTATGAAAAGCCAGTTTTGAAAGCATATTCAGTCCTGTCCTGAGATATATTATATGCCTGAAAATCCTACTGACCTTGCTGGAAATTTGTAATCCTGTGTAGGAGGTCAACAAGTTCATTTTTATGAACTCATTGCCTTGTTTTCCTTTGAGGTTGACTCCTGAACTACCCGGCAACAGAGTTCATTGTCTAGAATTTGCCTTTGCAGTCTTGTCTCAGTTTATTCCAGAACCAACATCTGCGTTCTTCCTTTAAATTCTCATTTGAGGGAAGCTGGCTCACTTGGCAGACAGAGTTAGTGGGACAAATATAACTGGACCTCAATGTAATTCCCTCATGGGCAGATGTAGGCTGACATTTTTGTTACTTGCTGTTTGGCAAAAGGTCTTGTAAGGCCAGATTGGTTGTTGCTTAGATTAGGAAGCATTATAGATTATATACAGTGGAAAATAATAGAAATACATGAAACCTGAAAAATGAAGAATCCATCATGCTTTTGCATCTGTGAATTTTCACTGGTTCAGGATGTAACCATTTGATTTTGGCACTGTACTCATGTTCATGTCACTAAGTAAGATAGCTAAACCTCTTGGGAATTACTGTCTCTTAATCAAGCCCATCATTAAATTGTGTACACAGAAATGGGCCTAGACACTGGAGTTCCTGCCAAAACCCCAGAAGCCAGAAAAGAACATCATGATTTTAAAAAACATTCCTGCAAGACATTTACCAATGTTTATGCAAGTCTTAGTCCATCTCTTCCATTGCTGTTTCAGTTGATTGAGAGCATAAGGTGCTGTGTTTCCTCTAAGTCAAGAGAAGCCTCTGGAAAAGCAGATAGGAGTGATGCCTTTTTACACCTTGATGTCGTATGATCTTAAATTTCCTCAAGGATTCTCTTGGATCCTCCTCTGGACTTCTGCAGTCTACAAAATCCTGATTAAGCAGGGCTCCTACTTGTTTTAATAGCCTCAGATTTCACTCCAAGAGGGCCACAGTACGTTTGGAGTACCAGTGGACATTAATTTTAAATTGTGATCTGAAATGTGTTTACTGCATACTCATAGACTCATGTGTTTATTGTTATGTGCATAGAATGTGCATAGTTATATAAAGGTTTAATGTATGTATAAACTTATTTTTTTCTTGTTGGATTTCCTTGTTACTAAGGATATATTGTAAGAATACGTGCAAAAAACCTCATCATATTACTATTGAAATAAGCACAAACCTAATGGAAGCATCCACTTCATGGTCTGGCTCTGCCAGATATTTACTATCACACGGTCACTATGTTTTGACAGACTATATTTGTATTACATGCACATAGAAATATACTGTCAGCTGTAAGGATCTAACATTGAAAATCAGATCTCTAATCTTATATTTTCTGTATTTCCAGAATTTTTTTTTCTACTTTCCCCTCTAATTTGAGCAAAGTTTGAAATTAAATTGTTGTCTTTGAAATTAAATAAATTGCTGAAAACACTAATTAGGCACAAATCTTCTTTTTAACTCTAATACAGAATTTGAACCTATAATCAGAAGTGGCGAGGTCCAAAAAGAATAGCTCAGGAGTTAAACTGACCTGAAGTGCATTCTTTTTACCAACTTATGTATCTTTCTCGAATGAAAAAACCCAACCAAACAAAGCTCAACAAACAATCCACACAATTGGTGCACAGATGGTACAGAGCAGCACCAGATTCCTCTGCAGAACTGTAAAGCTTTCATGCCATGCAGTTTCTACACTGATACAGATTTTACCCATCCATCTGAGCTGCTAAGTTTTTGTGCACCGAGTGTGAGACTCATAGATTTGGCTCCAGAATCCACTCACCCCCACAGATAGGGGTATGTCTTACAGACTTTCCTAGCTCAGTGCCAGAATCTGTCTCCTGCTGCATGACCTGATATACCAGCTGCAGGTGGCTGGCAGCTCCTCTCCTTCCCTGTCTCCTGGTGTGCTGCTCTGCCCAGTGGGACAGTCTGGCTGGGCTACATGGCCACCAGCTCTTGCCCAGGTGTCAGGCTCCAAGGAACCTGCTTCCAGGTGTGTTTCCTGGCTCCAGCACAGCGACTTTGGCCTCTTTCCCACCACGAACCCCAACATGTGGATATGTCATCTGCACAGGACCAGTCCACAGTTTTGTCTTATACATTGGAAAAGAAGAAACATGAGAAGATGGAGCCATTTTTAAATGAAGTTATGCAAAGCTACAGTCAGTTTTTTTTTGCCAGAGCTTGATGATTTGAAAAATTTGTTCACATATTTCTTCCAGACTGTATCAAATATTCTGGAAAGTCATCTGCTTCTTCAAACATCTTTTTGTCCTCTGTTGTATCTGGATAAATGTATTTGAGGACTGCTGGTTTAGTGGACTTCTGCTTTCATACTAATAATGCACTAAATTATCATTATTTCCCAGACAACAAAAATAAATATTTCATTTGTTGTTCCATAACTTATTCCACTCATGTGGTTTCTTAAATTTTTGCTTATTTCAGGTCTGGCTCAGCTATACTTCATCAGGCAAAGCTGCCACCAAGAGCTGCCATGGGAGATTTGTCCAAGTAAAGGCTTTAGGATTTGACATGTATTATTTTGCTGTGTGTTTGTGCTGTTTCTGTCTTTCATTTGATTTGGAACATAGATAATTATATTCTACATTTAAAACAACAACTTTTTTTTTTTTTTTTACAAATAAAATATTTGTTTTACTATACAACGCCTGGAAACACCTTCAAAGAGGTGATTTTAGTATCTTATAATTTTCTGTACACCATAAATAGTTACTTGGAATGTGCTTCTAGTTGTCTCCCCTAAAAGGAAAAAAATACTGACCAAAAGAATTTAAAGTGCTTAAGAGTTTTAACCACAAAGGATACACAGAGAAGGCTAGAATGGCACATGGTGCTGAGCCTGTCAGATTCTTAAAATACCACCAATTTGGTGGTCTATAATCCTGTCACTCTTTTCATGTATCTGAAAAAAAATGCTTAACATCCTTGTTAATTGAAACTAGCTTTCAGGCAAGAGATTTGATTTTTCCAGTATCAATGTTATAAAATCAGGGAGGATTTAGAGTAAGAGCATAGGACTCTACTTTCTAAAAACCGTACTGAAGATTTATAAAAAGATTTTCCAAAGCAGTTTACTCAGAAGGTTTCTCTTGTATATAATGTTATCCACAATTTCTCTTTTGCCATTTTTATTGTAGAACTTTCTTTACAATCTGTGTTTTAAAATCCATGTGCCTCTTTTCCTTCCGGCCCATGAGAATTAATTCTTTCTTTGAGATTTCATTCCATCAAACTTTATGATGTCACAAAACATTAGATTCAGAGAAATCCTGAGAACTGATCAAAATTAGTGCTCAGGATTTCACAGGATTGAGAGCACTGAAAGGATTGCAGTCATGTTGAGGCATAATTTTCTAGCAAAAGCCAATGAACTTTAAATGTGAAGTGATCCAAGAATATATGAAGCATACGGATGAATATTTCAAAATAAAATGTTTTCCAACATTTTCTCTGAAGGATCAGCTATACAATTCCAAAAAATCAAAACAACCGATCCTTGTTTTAAAATCTAAGAATAGAAGTTTTAAAACCAGAAATGATGGTACTAAATAGCATATAATCTACAGTGTATCAACCTTAACACATTCTAGAACTTTGTCATTGTTATCACAATCATCTTGTAATTATTTCTTGAAATCATATTGCTTGAAACCATTCTTACGTTCTTTCACTGAATAAGTGGAGACAAGAATAGGTGCTTCTTTCAGAAAACCAGCTGGGGGGAAACTACCTTTATAATCTTTTGCTATATAGCATGTGCTTACAGATGTCGTAATTCACTTTTCATCAATGAAATTGTAGGAAATAATTGTTGTGGATAGGAATCCTGAGAATTTATAACATGCATGTTGAGTCTATTCAATCTTGAAAGTAAGGTCAGACCTTCATTTCACTGAGGTGTATGTATATCCTTGAAATAATTTCACCATCTGACAGCAGCAAGGTGTAGAGGAGATTGAAAGTGTGTGTCCTTCCACCAAGGGAGGACATCCTTGGATTAGCACAGGATGTTTGTGTATAATGGGAAAGATGGAATCTTAAAAGTCTTTGTCAACATCACTAAAATAAGAAGAGGGACCACATTCAAAATGTGACATTTACGTCATATTGAAGGCTGACCATGGATTTCTATACGCAAGCAATGTGTGCATTTGATCTTGGTAGACACTAGCAGACTTGTATCTGGGAAAACAGCTGAGAAATTAGTGGTTTCTTAAATGGGACAGCTACCTTTGGTGATGTGTTTTTATTTGATGCTTGGCACATTTTAGATTCCATACAAAACAACCTGCCTGCACTTTGATGTGATATCCCTGCAACTTCTGCTCTCTAATTGGATGGGTTTTCTTCTATCATCTATTCTTTCTTAAATTCTAGACTAATAAGGTTTTAGAAAAGGCTTGTAACAGTGTTCATAAGTCCTTGTCACGTATTATATATTACAGAAAGTCTCCTAGGTATTCTTTGATTTCCAGGTTTTCCAAACATCTCTCCCAGATATTTTTGAATTATTATTTCCTTCAGCTTGCATTTTTCCAGAATGAATCTCATTTTGGGCGATATCCAAAGCCGATTGAGGTCAGAAGAATGTCTCCTCTTGACTTCAGTGAGCTTTGGATTTGTTCCTTTATTTCCTATTTCCAGAAGCCAAATTCTGCACACCTTATTGTTTTAATAGGAATTTTGTATCAGCAAGGCAAGCAGTGTTGGCTTCCACAGTCTGATATTTTCAGACTCCTTTGCAAAGTATTTCCCTCTTTTCATAGCATTTAGTATGGCACAACATAATTTACAAATATAAGTGCTGTTTATCTGTCACCATGGATAACTAATGGAAATCTTAAGTAATACTTAAGTGAGCGAACACTGTTGCATTTGGTACCACCTCTTTCCAAACTTGATATATGTTCTTCCATTACCTTTTGCTTTGGTCTTTTAATTACTTTGTAGTTCATAAGGCTTTGTAAAGATTTAGGAAAATATGAATAATTTGTGGGTAAAGTTATGAAAGGCACTGTAATCAGATATAAAGTCCAGCTATAGGTTGTATTTTACATATAACAATTCTTGCCCAGATTCAGGAAAGTGCTTTAACATGTGCTCAAGTCTATCCTTTTTAAGAAATGCAACTGGATTCTTAAATGTAATTATATAAGTGGGACTTTGATCTCATTAATAGTCAAGGAATACTTTGTCTTCATTCCTGAATAGGGAGATCTTTTCAAATAATGTCTTTTATATATTATCAATTATCTTTGATGAAAAATTCCAAACTGCTCTAAAAAGACTATTCATCACTGCATTATGGTTATCTCTGAAATGAGTGTCCTATACATCTTGCCCAGGATTTGTGAAGTCAATTTAAAACTGGAGCAAGTTTAGTGAAGGCCACCAAGATAGTCAGGGATTGAAGAATTTGCCTCAGGAGGAGAAGCTGAGGCTTGTTCAACATGGAGAAGATACAGCTTTCAGGGGGTCTTGGAGGATGGAGCCAGTGCTGCATGATGGGATGATTAGACATAATGGGCAGAAGTTGAAAAAAGACAAGGTCAGCCTGGATTTAAGGAAAAACATTTTTACAGTTTGGTCAGTCAAGAACAGATCAGAATCTCAGGAATCAGAAGAGGTTGCTAAGAGAAATTGTGCAGTCCTTGAAGGCTTTAAAGACCAAGCTACATATGAATAAGTTGGTCAGATCTCACAGCTGACCCTGCTTTCAGCTGGAGGCTGGACTGGATAAACTTCAGAGGTACCATCCAACCTGAATTATCCTGTGATCTTTTGCTCCTATTAATTTTCTACTGTTGCTTATGGTTCTAGTCTGCTCTTGATGTCTTATTGGGTCCATACATTTTTTTTTCCTAGTAGCATGTATCCAATTGCTTTTCTGAAAGGAGAAAAGATAGTGGAAAGAAAGTCCTGGAATTCCTCGGACCTCCTTGTGAAAAGTATTGACTGTATTTCTCTCTTTAATTTTTTTTTCATTTCTCAGTACCTATTCCTCTTGCCATACCAATTTAATTGTCAGTTCAAAAATTATCTAGGTAATTCTTCTATGACCTGTGGATGCATAGGCCTTCCTTTCAGTTTATATTTTTTTCCTAGCTGTATATTAAATACTTGTTATAAATAAAGGTACCAGTAAGATTCTGCTGCTCTAGTTGCTCAGGCATACTTTCCCTAGTTTTCTTGTTTAAGATTATTGTTTTAATTATTCCTTTATTATTTCATTTTTCCTCTTTAATCTTTTGTCAATTTGAGTGATATTTCACAGAATCATGGATCATGAAATGGTTGGGGTTGGAAGGAACCTCTGGAGGTCATCTGGAACCACCCCCTTTCTGCAGCAGGACCAAATGGAGATACTTGTCCAGGTCCATGTCCAAATGACTTTTTTGTTCATGGATAGAGACTCCACAACTTCCCTGGGAAACTTGTGCCATCACTCAGTCACCCTCACAGGAAAAGCGACTTCCTGAGGTTCAGATGGAAACTCCCAGGTTCCAGCTGACACCCATTGCCTCTTGTCCTGTTCATGGGGCATCACTGAAAACCTGCACACCTTCAGATATTTATTTACACTAGGAGCCTTCTTTTCTGCAGGCTATACAGCCCTCTCTGGGCATTTTTTAGTGCATGGAGCTATTTAAGGCATTTTAATTTCATACATAACAGAGGTCCTGCATGGGTAAAGAACAGCAGCTGAAGAAATCTAAAACCAGATAGTTAATACAAATCATTCATATGCCTAGAGCTTTAGTTGGGCTGTATGTAGAATTACAGATTTACTGAGCAGGTGAAGCCAATTTTTCAGACCATGGATCAGTGCTTTACTACCAAAACCTTGAAGATTAATATAAAATCCTCTATTAAAATTAGGTGGGTTTTTTCCCAGTATTTTTCCTCATCTTTCAGTAAAAGTTTTAGTTTCAGCCTTGGTTTGTCTGGGGCAGGAATTCAGTTTTTTTTTTGGTATCTACTACTAGTGCACAAACCTCTTGAAAGATATTTCAGGGAACAGTAATCACCAAGGACATTCTCTATCCAGGAAAGTTAATCTATGAAGAGGTAATTCTAGACAAATATTATTTCTACATAGAAGATATTAAGAATTTCTCAAAGGCAGTTTTTGTGGCATTGTCCACTCAAAACATGTAATGGACATATAGATCCTGGTTTGGTCAGTGAATGAATGTGTTTGTTTGTCAAAATATAAATTTATATTTTGTAAAATAAAGTCACTGCAAGTGGAAACAAGAAACAGAAATTCTTTAACATCTCCTGGGGAAAAAAAAAAAGATACAATTTAAAACTACTTTGGGTTGTTTGAATTGCACTGTTTTGTTAAAATTAAGACATTCAGTTTAAACACTTCCATTTTTTTATAATGTGAAAAATTGAACCTTTCTTTTTCAGAAGTGTCTGATTGAAATATATCAACATTTTAAAATTTTTGCCACTTTCCTGAGAAATCCATAAATTTAATTTAATTTCTTTTTAGAAGGGGTTCAGTGGAAATGACAGTTTTTTTGGTATAGAATTATCTGACATATTTTTAGCATTTTGTGTAATTTCTTTAACTGAAATATCTCAATTTTCATTCTATGATTATTATATAGTTTATAAAGATAATTAGTTTATATTTATGAAGCACTTAAAAACAGAGAAGATTCATCTCTGAATGGAATTATAAAAAATACTGTTGTAGTCTAAAATAAAATCTTGATCACCAATGAAATTAAAAGGCACTGTCAGGAATACCCTGAATCATGGATATAAATTAATATTTCATTTAATTAAGTAATTGAAATCTCTGTAGACTTTGTTATTCAGAGTTCTATCTGGCAGGCATTAGTACAAAAATGTGTACCACCTTTTGCTTTCCTACTTAGAAATGGCATTTAATTTCATCTGTCACTTTACCATCAAGTGATTTGGGACTGCGAGGTGCTTCTGGTACTCTGCCTCGTACCACTTTAGTTTTGACTATCCTGAGTAATTTTGGATCACCAGCAGAACCTAGAAAGTTTGCATTTGCTCCATGTTTGAGGTTACTCGGGAGCAGGCTGAACAGCAGAGATTCCCTGCGAGCAGCTTCTTCCCCTCTCACAGCTGGCTGCTCCTAATGTGAAAAAAGCTAATAATACTCAAGAGGACCGTTCCTCTTGTGCCATGGTAACTTCGTTCTCTTAAAGGCTTGTGAATTTTCCCCAAACTCCATAGAAATCCATGACATATGCACGAGAGTATCCAAGTATAGAATTGCAACACTGCAGTTACCGGATCTTCTTATTCACATGCTCCTTTGGACAAGCCTAATACATTTTTGAGACATGACTTCCATCTGCAGATCTGCATTGATTCTTCTCCAATTAAAATCTCTGTCACAGCTGTAACTCTCATCATATTGCCATACTAGGGTAGACTTATTAAATATGCAGTCTTTATCTTCTAAATTATTTGGATACTTACTCTTTGATTCCCCCCAGTACTGTTTTGCTTCTTTGTTTTTTTCACAGAAAAAGAAGGTAAAAGTGAACAAAACACCACTTATTTTTCTGACTAAATAATTAGCACCAGAGAGTTCATTAAAGAATGTTTATAATGAAAACCAAATTCCAGAAGTTTATTTTATGCAAGGAAAACAAAATGAAACAAAAAATCATTTAAGGTGAGGTCATGCATCTCTACTAATGAACTACTAACCTGTAACTAATTAAATATAATTGTTTTTATGGACTCTCTGATATTATTTTCTGTGTTTTGATTTTCAGATACATATGTATCCAACTTCTATCAAAAGCAAATTAATCTCGGCTTTGGCTCTCACTCAGCTACGTCTGGCATATACACATCTGAGATCTGTAATAGAAGAGACTGTTTTAGAGACATGCACATTCACATCAGTATCACATTTCTAAATTTCACAACAATCTCCATTTTCAGGCCTTTATACCTCATACTTTGTGCTGGATTTCCCTATAGTGTCACTTGGCTTTTCTGCCTGTAGAGCACTGAATAAAGTGTTTGTAAATTCAGTTGGAAATTGCCTGTGCGCTTGACATTTTCTGCTGTTGAAAACGTAGCAACAAAAAACTCAATTCTGATTTTCAGCTTGTTTTAAACTTACAGAAATGGTGCAACTGCTGCCTGTTTCTAATTATTCCCAAAAAGCCAGTAAGAGGTAGTATGAAGTATCATTTAGGAGAATGATTCAGATCAACCTCTGAATCTTTAGCTTCAGCTCTTGTTCTCTGACTGATGACATTCTCCTTGCTAAGCCTGAAGTGTGCTGCCCAGCCCACAGGTTGTTCGTAGTGTCTCTTCTGCCCAAGGCACAAAATCACACTGATAGGGGTTCAGGGATGGTGAGGATATTATTTTTCTTAGAAATTATAAAAAATAAAGAAACAAGTGGCTTAAGGAGGTGTTCTACTTGTAACAGCATCTTCTGTGGAAAATTGAAATCTCTGCAGTTCAATACTGACATCAGCAATTACCAAATATTTGAGCACATCACTGCTACACTCCTATGACAAACATCCAAAACTAGATGCCTGTATTTAAATAGGCTCCTCAATCTATAATGATAATGAATTTCGATAGTGTGATGTTTGGCCGAGTTGTACCTCGTACTCATTCACTGAGATTTGTGGATATCTGTCACTGAGAATTAACAACTTTACTGACACAAGTGAGACTAAATACGGATTGAAAAGTTTAACATTGGGCTAATAAATGCTTTAATATTTTGACCTATTTCCTAGAAATTTTTCTTTTGTTATCTTAAAAACGCCCACAGTGAGTAAAGCAATTTTTAAATGTCTTGGCCTGGTAGTTATAGCATCTTAGAATCATAGAGTTGTTTGGGTTGGAAGGGACCTTAGAGATCATCAAGTTCCAATCCCCCTGCCACTTTCCACTAAACCACACTGCTCCAAACACCATCCAACCTGGTCTTGAACACTTCCAGGAATGAAGCATCCACAGCTTTTCTGGGCAGCCTGCTCCTGTGTCTCACTACCCTCTGGGTAAAGAATATCTTCCCTACATCTAATCTCTCCTCTTTTAGTTTGAAACCATTCCCCCTTGCCTGTCTGTGTAAAAAGCTGCTCTCCCTCTTTTTTACAAGCAACCTTTAGGTGCTGGAAGGCCAGAATGAATTCTTCCTGGAGCCTTCTCCTCTCCAGTCTGAACAGCCCCAACTCTCTCAGCCTTTCTTTGCAGGAGAGGTGCTCCAACTCTGATCCTTTTCGTGGCCCTCCTCTGGACTGACTCCAACAGGTCCATGTCTTTCTTGTGTTGAGGACCCCAGAACTGGATGCAGAACTCCAGGTGGGGTCTCATGAAGGCAGAGTAGAGAGGCAGAACCACCTCCCTTGACCTGCTGGCCACACTGCTTTGGATGCAGCCCAGCAGTTAAAACTTACTCCAAATTTTAGTGTTGGTACAATCAAATAAAAAAATTGGTCAAGATTTCTTAGAGACACACAGAGTAGAAGCAAAATCCTACCAAAATGAAAAACAAGTTTATTGCTTTTCCACACCTTTTGGTATGAGGCAGTGAGACAGAAAAGCCCTGTATAAATTGGATGCAAAATGAGCAGTTTCAGTATGATTGTGTTTTATTTTATGTAGACAAATACATGAGATAACATGTCTAACTGTGATTCTTGAGGAGTCATGATCACTTGTAGCTTCCTGGCTTACTGCATTAATGCTACTATTTAATATGGATTCTTTTCTATTTTGTTTAACACTGTTCTCACCTTTTCTTAAATAAATCTCACTCATCCTACCTCCATTTCTCAATGATGTGTTTATTTTCACAGTTCTCTCAACCATCTCTTGCACAGGCAAGCTCACTGACCAATTTTCAGTAACTTTGGAGACCTAAGTAGGTACTTTCTTCACATGATCAGCTGGTAATTTAGAATCTAGGTCTCTTCATCCTCTTATTTCCTGGCATCTTTGTCTAAAAACTATCATGGGGCAGCCAGCCATCCTCAAGTGCTTCATGCAAAAGCTGATCTCTACAGAACTCAAATAACTGTTGTCTTTAGGGATCTTCTTTATTGAACACCCATCATCCAGGGTTCTGTGCTTACCTTAAGGTATATTTATTCAGTGTGTCACATGAGCATCTGCATAGCAGATAACAGCAATTTGTGGAACTTCAGTCTTAAGATGCAAATAACTCTTTCGTAATAGAAGCTGCCTCATACCTCGTGCTCAAAAAAAAAAACCAAAACAAAACAAAACAAAAAAAAAAGCAAGCACTGAAACACAATGAAAATTAACAGATAACTTTACTATAGCTTAGTAACTTGGATTACTTTTTCTAACTAAAATTGAAAGTTCAACAAATAGTAGAAAAAAGATTTATGTTTTTCTTATCAGGGATAGTATTTACAACTCCAGTTCCTGAAGATAACCATCTCCTGTGTTAAAATGCTTTGCTTTGAAATCACTGCCAGAAGGCAAGCAGGCATAAATTCTCCCCTTCCTATGTTCATGACTGGACCAGTGACTTCTGTGTAGCCTCTGATATACCAGACACATGGCATTGAGGGATCCAGATAAGATGAATTATGGCTTAGACCTGATGTTTCTTTGTTAGTTTTACAGTACAGCATATATATTTTTTAAAGTATAAACCCAAATAAAATTTTCCCATAAAGAAAGCTCTCAAATGGTCATAGGCTCAATGTCCCCCCATCCTTTTTACAGGGAGAAAAATGACTAAAACTTGAAGTCAGACTCTGGCATGCTTGAATACCATATGCCTGCACTATTGAGAGACTGGAGCAGAGTATCTGGAGAAAGATGAGAGAGTGTGGGTGGCAATAGAAAAAACAACCACGACTGTAAGTTAGCAAGATAATATCCTTACTTTCTTCTGTGGGTCTCAAGAGTGATTAAAAAAACATTGGTGTTTTAAAAATATTGCTGAGGACTACAGTGTGACTCATAATGCTTCAGAGAATGGAATTCTTGGAAGTTTCATTGTAATGCCAGATTTTAGAATGGAGGGCAGCAGAACTGCAGAGAAGTAACATGAGGCTATGTTGATGGAGAAAGAGCATTTCTGAGCAAATTCAAGTGAGAGAGAGAGAAAGGGAAAGAATGGGCCTGGGGAGATATGACAAGAAAATTACTTACACTGAGAACTGTTGCTTGGACTGATGGGAATGTTTCCCTGCTTTTTGAGGTTTTATTGGCCAGCACGCCTGTCTACAAAACACTTGGTCATATGCACAGCAGGGTAAGATAAGTAACCATGTTGACCAGTCAGACAATGAAAGCAATTACAAGTGAGTCCAAAAGTCTATCCTAGAGCTGACCTTAAAGTCTTAGATAAAATTTTTCTTCTATTTCTTTTTTCTTTTTTTGTTCTCTTTTGTTTTGTTTGGAGTGTGTGTAAATTTCTGGTGAGTTAAGTACTTTTATGAGGGAATGTATTGGTTAAATGTTGGGAAGCTTTCTCAAGTCAGAATAGCCTTTCTGGTCAGAATAAAATAAAGAATGTTGGCCATCTGGAATGAAATAGTAGCCTCACAGTTATGGCATGTACCTGATATTTTGCTTAATACTGTAACACAGCTGTTTTATATCCTCAGTAAGTATCTTTGCTAGGAAAGTGAACAATCTTTCTCCAACCATTTGCCACAAGTGCTGACCAGTATCTCTTCCCTTAAAGCTCCAAAAAAATGGTTTCTGTATTTCACAGGCTATTATATTGTCCAAGTTATGGAATTTCCAGGTTCAGATCCACGGACATGGGCTGGGCTTGCACCAGAATATCCTCCTTTAGGTGAGTGTCCTCACTATCTGGCAGCTGAGGTAGGGTTGAGCTCTCCCTGTTGCTTATATTGGAAGTCTAGATGCCAAAATGTAGGCTTTTTATTTATTATTTTTAAGAGCATTCTTATAATCTAGGTCTCTCCTATAAGCTCTAGTTTGTGCATATTATTAAATAAAAGATGTTGGTTCAGAGTTCTGAAAATGTGTCAATGGCTTAAACATAGTTAATGCTGCTGTCTAGATAGAAAATTTGTATATCTTGTAAGCATTTAATGATTATTTGTCTGACAAGTCACATCTAAAAAATACTATTACTTGATATTTGATATTTACTTTGATATTTGGTATTTCCTCTCTGAAAAAAAAAAGCCATATAATCAGCAGGGGAGCAAATATGACACCATTCACACAAGTGATGGCTCTATTTCACAGTCAAATAAATATCCTAAGTGAACAATTACTTGATACATTCTTGGCTGAGATTTCTTCATGTAATTTGATCGATGAGGTATTTGTATAAATTAACCGATCATAGCCAGTTCCTGAACGATTTATGAACAGGAAAACACACTACAGACCAGGGAATTTGAATAATGTATATTTTATTTCACTTGAATAACTGGAAAATGTATATTTTTGAGTTGGCCAAGGTGGAAAATGAAATTTTAATTTTTTTTCTGGAAAATTCAATCTAGCTACATTTAGAAATGAAACATCTTAAATGAAAAAGGTGGCCTATTATGAAAGTGAGCATAAGGTTTTTTGTTTTACTTCTTAAGTTTTTATATTATGATGGATTCTTGGTGGACTAATTTTGCAGTTTTCAGATGAATGACACATGGATTTTAACCAAGTTGAACTAAAAATTGGGGGGATAAAAAATTTGATTAAACATTTTTCAAGTTTTCCTGGGCTTATGATCTACCAATTCTTTCATTTCCCAAAGCAGTTAACTGAGAAATGTTTATTCATTATGGAGTTAGTGCAACTAATTTTCTCTCATATTCCCTGTCATCCAGTAAATTTCATAATATGTGAACACAGTCAGACTGCTACAATCTCAGAGTCAGCAGTAGAATCTACAATGCATGATGATAGTAGATTCTGATATATACAGGACTTTGGACAGAATGAAAAAATGCAGCAAAAATTTGACTAAACAGCAGCAAGTTAATCTGCATCTTCTCAGTTTGTGTAGGAGAGATAAGTCATAGCTTGGAAACATTTTCTGTTATGCACATTAATGGATGTACAACTCATCCAATCACTCAGGAGCTAATACTGCACTTTTCTGTTCTATGCATAAAAAATGTCATGCCAAATGACTCTGAGTGGTAACCATAATGATGAATTTACAGCCATCAGTAAGGAGACTTCTTCGATTGTCTGCATTAAAGTGGCAGATGATGATGATCCCATCCAGTGGTGCTTTTCCTTGGCCTTATTAAAAAGAACAGCATACAAGGCAATCATACCCTTGGGTGTCTTTTGACTTGCTCAAAAGTATCACTAAAGTGTTGATTTCTTTTCCAAAAAAAACCAAATTCCATTTTGCAATGATGACACATCCATTGTCTAAAAACAAGTGACATGGGAATTGCAACGAATGCCCTGATTTCTCACCTGGTAGCAAAAATATCACCAGTTTCAGAGACAATATTTATCTGTGCATGTCTGTCAGCTATCAGTGCTGTGCAGGGGAATGGACAATCTTCTCCCTCTTCTCATTGTCCCACAGTTTGGCCCTTATCTCAGGAATTTGTAGTGCTGTGGTCCCTCTCAGAGCCCTCAGTGGCTTCTTCCCCATCGCTTGGCCCCTGAACCACTGCCGTGTTGCATTGAGCAAGAGGGGCTTGACAGATCTAGGAATGAACTGTGAGTCAGTGGGCATGTTCAATAACTGGAAAGACAGAATAAACTCTGATTTTCCTTTTTGTCAAGTCTCTTTTCTTGGGATTAGATTATTAACAAACCAGAAGATTCCAAAGTGATTTCATAGTGACACAGAATATGTGGCAAAAAAAAAAAAAAAAAAGATCGAAAAGATCTTTCCAGCTTCCAGCAGTCTCTGCAGGAAGTGCTAATATACATCTTTCTGAGTAGCTTCCTATCCAGCTTTAGAAAACAGATGGACTTCTAAGGTATGTACCAATTTGTTTCAGTTCTACTGGTAAATCACTATGGAGCTCCTCCAAACCTGTCTTTGTGTTCATGAAAAAGCAGCAGAATACTTTTACTTGGTTAGTAAAAAACCCCGAAATGCAAGATCCATGACATTTCTTCCTCAATCGGCTTTTTCCTTCCATTCTGTTCCTCCCAATAGACAATTTCTGGAATTTATTATGGCTGAATGAATCAACAGAAGATACCTTGTGGGAATAGGAGAGGTCTGGACGGTCAGTTCTGGGGAACAGTTCCAAATTCTTCTGTTGCATTTGCTTACCATACTTTTGCTCTAATCAGGTAGGTAGAGCAATTGATTCAGTTTGATGTCATGGTAGATGATTTAGTATCAAAGATACTTCAGTCATCTAAACACTGATAGAAATGCGCACAGATCTGCATGAACATCAAATAAACTAGAACCCAGCATAATAATTCCAGTGGTATGCCTTCTAGAGAAGGCAATAGACAGTTAAAAGGAAAAAAACCTCACGATTAAATGAAATAGAGGGAACTAGACAACTGAATTTCATCTAATCTCTTCCATTTCCCCAAAGCTGTTCATTATTCACCATGCAATGGATTTGTTCCACTTCTGAGTGAGAATACATAGAAATTAACTTAATAATTAAAAAAATGTTTTGTATATTTATCACTTCTTGAAATAACTATTTTATTCTATAAAATGCACAACTCCCTGCCTCTCCCTTTCCAATGTTCCAAATACACTTTGGGCTAATTTTGATCACTGCAATTGTGTGTGTCTGTGCGCTAGTGGCACAGCATGTTCTCTATGTCCATGTGCTGCAAATCTGCTTGACAGCAGCCTTGCACCCTATTCTTTCCTGATTGTCCTTCATCACAAATGGAAAATGATCAAATAAACAATATTTTTTTTCTCACATGGAACTTCCAGAATTTCTTCAGCTCAGTCCCATAGTTTTTTTAAGGGTCACTTCCATTAAAACAATTCTTAAAACTCATAAAATATATATTAGAATTTTATTTATAACTTAATAAAATGCATTTTTTCATAAACATGAATTTTAAAATTTATCCAGATGCTATGAAATTATTTTTTTACTCTTAGGAATTATTCTCACTATCAGGTCTTTGGCACTAATGGTATCTTTGTTATAATTGCACTTGCAAAGTTATATGAACTCAAAGAAAGCTCTGGAAGATATTTCAACACAAAATTTTTAAAATTAATGATACTTCAAGTGAGGTTCTATGCAGTGACACCTCATTTAATTTCTGTAAAGTGGTACATAATTTGAGAAATTATGCCTGACAACCTGTAGTGATTAAATAGCTACACTGAGTTTTTGTCACTGCAAGGGATTAGCTCAGCTGCTTAGAGCATGGTACTGATAATGCCAGAGTTGTGGGTTTTATCCCCATATGGGCCAATAATATAAGAGTTGAACTTGATAATCCTTGTAGGTCCCTTCCAGCTCAGAATATGCTGTGATTCTGAAGATATATCCTGACTGACTCTTCAAGCAAGAAAATCAAGATGCAAGAAAAATAGAAATATGACCCTAAAAATCCAGCCTGGGGTGACTTGGAATGGAATGTGAAAATCTGGTCAAATGCAGACCACTGAAGCACTACTTGCTTTATAAACCTAAGATGGTGAGATCGGCATAAAAGAATGAAAGTTTTGTTATGGTTCTTACCCTCATTGCTAAGGGTTTCAGTAAAATCCTTATCTGTTCATAATTTTCCATGGTGCCCATTGCTTTATAATGGATAATGGAATCCCCTTCTGTGGGAACTATGTGCCAGTTCATTCTTGAAGACTCTTGAAGAAGTAAGAAATGCAGCTCTTGGACACTTTATCAGACTTCCAGGGATCACCTTTGTGTTGTGGTAATTCTGGCCACTGCGGGTTTGTGTAGGGGGTTGAGCTACCTTACCCCATATGGCCATGTCCTAAAGGTCCTTTTAAGATGGAGGATATTTATTACTTGAAAGGAAACAGAAGCAAAAGCTTCCATGAGCAAAGTCAGGACAGAATTATTAATTTGCCAAAGAGATGAAACAACATACAGACCTGATCTTCTAAGTTTGATTGGCATAGGAACTCCATAGATCAGGCTGAGGGAGCCTTACTTTTGAGGGCACAAGCTCTGAGAAGCATTCTCATGCAAAAAAACCAAAACCAAAACCAAAAATCACAACAACAAAAAAAACTGGCTGTAGAATTTTAAAACTGGCTGAAGAATTTTGTCCCGTATTGCATTTTCACCTAGGAAGTACGGAATACTGTTTGCAACTCTTGTGAAGATGGTTTTGGCCATTACCTGTTTGTGCATTTACCAGTGTAAACCACTTCCAAAATCTCTGAAGAAGCAGGTGGAAGGCCAAAATCTCTGAAGAAGCAGGTGGAAGGCCAAATACATGAGTTATTAAATTAAGTGGAGGTCACAAATGAACTCCTTTTCAAGTTTCATCATCAAACTTTTGTCTGAAAAGAGAAATTTGCAAAGAGGGAAGCAGGTGTCAAATTCCCTTTTGGCAGCTGGATCTTAAAAGCAATTAGAATGAAGAGCTACCTGATCTAAAGCTCAAGACACCAAGAGGATCTGCCTTAACAAGTGGAAGGAAACACATATTGATGGGGTTTACAGCTCTCATGCTGTAGGGAGGATGCAGAATGGTGAGGAAATGTGCTGACTTGCTTAAATTGTGGCAGGATATAGGACCCTGGCACTGACAGTGAGGAGGAACTTGAGAATGATTTTTGAGCTCTATATGCAAACAGCTGTCTGTCTTCCACAGCATGCTGTAGAAAAATAGAGGATTTGAACCATTAGAAAAGCAAAGGAAGTGCAATAGCCCAGATTTTGATCATAATTACACCCAGGTGGTTCTGAAGTGACTACACCCGTGTCATTGAAGATACACCAGTGCAAAACTTGTGTGAGAACTGAATCAAGCTCTTTGTTTTCCTGCATTTGTGTACCAAAAGAGTACTCTAACAGCTCTTAGTAAATAATAAATTAATAATGATATGATTATCTCCCTTATGACTGGAATAAGTACAGAAAAATAAGTGTCAGAGTAAGAATTTGCTTGCAAGACTATTTGAATATGTCATTTGTATTGAGTGTAGGATGGTTTGCTGGACTAATTTTAATTTCTGGACCAATTTAAATTTTTATTTCAAACATCAGAAACATCCATTGTAGTCAGGTAGTATGTGGTGAACAATAGAAAGACTACAACATATAGGTCATAGTTCAAATGAGCAAGACTTTGTTCTTTGCATGGCAGAATACCTTTAAATCCAAACCCCCAGCAGAAAGCAGTAATGAAAACAACTAATGAAGGCAAGTGCTTTTTCTGACTCCCTGCTGTAAATCAAATAAGATTTTAGTAGCTTGTTTCCCCATTTGTGTCTCAGAGTACACCAGATTGCAATGTTACATCACATTTTTAATGACTGGAACCATGTCCTGAGATCCCCCTCTGACCACACCACAACTTCCTTCTTTCCTTTCTCCTCCTGGCTAGAGGACTGTATGTAATTATGATGAGGACATAATTCAATTAATTATTGACAGAACATGTAATTGCCACTCAGATCTCTCTCTGATAAATCTCTCTGCGCTCTCTGACTTATGTTTGTCGTGCAGTAGGGAGGTGGAAAGGCACTAAAAATGCGTTTTAAAGATAGGACGTTTCTCAATCCTTTGTATCAGTCGGAGAGGCTTCTGCCGCCCGGGGCTCTTTAGATGTACAGCGTATTGTTCTCGTCTGTGCTAAACAAGTATCCCCGAGAAAGCTCAGTGGGATGGAGGCTTATGATTCATTTTAAGTGGAGGATACAATAGAAGCAGATAACTTTGATTTGTGCAAAGGAAAAGTGTGATCTCTTTCAGGGATTCCAGGAATTCATAGCAAATTTTTCTTCTGTTGCTGATTAAAGAGAAAGTGATAAATAAGATCTCTGTGTTCGCTTTAAAGGATTGTAGCTTTAGAAAGCTGACTTATTTAGGGGAAAAAAAAATCCTGACCTCATATAGCCTTTGACCAAGATCTGCTAGTAGTAGAGAGTAAAGATGAGGCTGTTTCTGTTATTATTAAAGCCCACAGTGACAATTTCTGTCTGTATGACCGGAAAATGTCCTGGGGGCCAGGCCGGGGTGGGGATGTACCCGGGTCTTGCCGTAACTTCGGATTACAACTAAAGCTTGCCAAAAACGGATAAAGGAAAGAGATAACGAGGTGAGAAAGCAAAGAATGGCTTTATTGTAAAGTCAGGAAAACTAAGCTGTTTAAAAAAAAAAAAAAAAGCAATCGCGCGTGCACGGAGTCTGCCCTTGTCGCCGAGAGGGGAGACTCGCTGCTCCTCTGCCTTCGGTTTTTACGGCACGACGTGCGCGGGGCTGGGAAAGGCGCTGCGGGGCAGGGCCAGGGCCGGCACCGCGCTGGAGCCCGGGGCAGCAGGGCGGAGCGGGGGCTCCGCTGTCCCACGGCGGGGCAGGGCGAGGGTGGTGCTGCTCGGGAGTCTCGTACCAGCGAGGAGCGCTCATTCGTCCCTCGTGGAGTGGCTGATGTGCCCATGCAGGCGGGAGGCACTGACGGGGGCTCGCCGCGGCTCCGGCACCCACACCTTTGCCGTGCCTGGCGGGCGCTGCCCGTGCCGCGGGGAGCGGGGTGATGCCGGAGGGAGAGGGGTGATGCCGGAGGGAGCGGGGTGATGCCGGAGGGAGCGGGTGATGCCGGAGGGAGCGGGGTGATGCCCTGCCGCAGCCTGTCCTGCTGTCTCTGCCAGCGAGGCTCCCCTCCGCTCCGGGACTTCGCAGAGGGCTCTGTGCTTGCGCCCAGCGCCCGGCCAGGGGAAGCAGAACCACTTCAGGGTGGGCTCTCGCCCCGCCGCCCCAGCAACAACCGGAGGCACCTGAGCCGGGCGGGACCGGTGCCTGGAGCCCGGTGCCGGGCGGTCCGCTCTTGGGGGCAGCGGAAAGGTGAAGAAAGGCTGAATGGGTTTCGACGCCGTCAGAGCAGGCGCAATGGCCAGGCGGGTCGGGAAGCCCGAAGAGGGCACCTGAGCCGGATCCTTTGGCACCTCAGCAAAGCGGCCCGATTTCCAAGGGGCTGCGGGGGCGAAGGAGACGGACGAGCAGGGTCAGAGCATCGTATTTCTCTGTGAGGGACCACACGGTGCAGCTTTTGTTGCGGGGAGAGGCGGGAGCAGTTACGCGTGCTACTCTAAACCGTGAATGTTGAAAGGCTGGAACACTGCGGGTCCAGAGGAACATTGTCAAGACAGGGGCTATAACGCCCTTACAAACAGCTTCCCGCACGTTTAGTTTAGCACTGCGGGCGCGACTCGGTGCCCAGCTGCGGAGAGCGGCGTCCGCGGCTTGCCCTGCCTTCGGGCCGTGCACCCCCCTCCAAAACTTAGGGGCTTAACAGCTCGGGCACCTCGTCCCGCTGCTGTCAAGGACGTAGAGGCGTTCAGAGGCGCCACGGGTGGTCCTTAAAGACCCACTGTTTCTGGGCAGCTTTGTAGGGCTCCTGCGGAGGTTGCGGGATGCTCTCCACGCCCTGTCTCACCTGTCGGGGTCCAAGGGAGCAAGGTTCGGCACCCCGCACCCTTTCCAGCGTAGCTGCCGGCCCCCGGGGGTGGGGATGAGCCTCACACGGCCGGGCCGGGCGCTGCCCTCCTGCCCGAGCCCTTCAGCCGCGCTTCGCCGCAGGTGCGGTTCGCGCTGCCCCCGTCCGGGCTCCGGTGCGGCACCGCCTGCGTGCCCGAGACGAGGTTCCCTCGGCCGGGCAGCTCTCCCGCCCAGGACGGCTTTCCCCAGCCTGTGTTGTCGGTCGGGACTCGGTGCACGGCGCCGGTCAGCCCTGCACCTTCGCCCTCCAGGGCTCAGGGCTCAATCCAGGGCCGGCTCACCGGGGTCACTGACGGAGCACGCGGTCCTCCTGGCCGGTCTCCACCCTCAGGAGCCCCGGAGGTTTGGATTTCCCCATGGGGACACCCAGTACTCTCCCCTCCCTCCGGGTCGCGGGCGATGCGCGCTCTTGCCTCTACCGAGGCAGAGCTCGCCGCCCCCGAGCCCCCGGCAGCGCATCCTCTCCCGCCTGCCGCTCCGCCTGCCCCTCCTCGGCTGCAGGGGGGGTGCTGCGAGGTAGGCAAAAGGGAAAGTGAACGTAGCGGTCTGAAGATAGAGAAAGGCAGTCAACCTTAGACGTGTAGTTACTCAACCTTTATTATTTAAAAAAATTCATAAAAAAAAGGAAGGTGAACGAACGTCTTACAAAACCCCCCCACATAAATAGGACATTCCGTCCAGCTCTGGCTATTGGCAGTTCTAGTATTTGACAACATCAGACGCGATTTCCTGGCATTAGAGAAACCCATTTAAAAATCGGTCATCACAAAGAAATACTAGAAATCCCAGTTAGCACTTGCTAGGCAGCACGGAGCACTTGTACACAACTTTTCAGACACACACCCGCGCACACACGCAGCCGGGAACAGATCCCGTAGGAAGAGAGCCTCCTTAAAAAATAGTAAACGCTTAAAAAAAAAAAAAAAAAAAAAAAAAAAAAGGAAAGAAAGAGAGTTATTTACAAAACGCACATGGAAATACAGTATTGACAGAGCGTGGCTGGCAAATCAACATGATTTGAATAGAGAAAGGACTATGGCACGTCTTGCTCGAAAGCTCGCACAGCAGCCTCCTTCGAGTGTCCCCGCGGGAAGACAGCTCCTGCCATCTGCGACGCAGTGCCTTCTCCCTCCCCACCTCTCCTCCCGCCCTCCCTCGCCTCTCCACCCCTGCGCTTCTTGCCAGGTCCTTTTTACACTTGGATGACCACCGTGCTGGGGCTCTGAAGCCGGGTTTTGTACTGGTCTAGCCAGCTCCTCAGCTCCGAGATCTTGTAGCCCTCTGGTCCTCTGCCTCCCTGGTACATCACCTTCTCCTCCTGGATGATGTAGAGCCTCTCGAAGTAGGCACCGTAGGCGGCGCTGGAAGCATTGTCCATGGTGTCCACGGCCAGGGGGCAATCGGGCGCCCCTTCCCTCATCAGCTGAGCTGCCCGCAACCTGTCCTGGAGGCACTGGTGCTTGGGGATGTTGTAGGCTGCATCCGAGCTGACCCAGCCGTCGGAGGGGTGTGCTTCTTCAATGTACACCAGCAGGAAGTCGGCAATGTCCACGAAGTGCGCGGCCAGGCGCTGGAAGGACCTCAGGCGGGCCATGAACGGGGGTCAGGTGCAGCTGCCGAAGTTGAGGATGAGGGGCCTCTTGCCGCGGGCGAAGTCCAGGATGCGGAGCCTCTTCTGCCCGTCCAGCTGGATCACCTCGGGGTTAGGGGCCAAGGAACCCACGTGCGCCGACTTGAAGAAGTCCAGCTTCTGCCCGTGCCACACGGCTTTCAGCGACTCCAGCGTGAACATGCGGTTGGAGTCGGACACGCAGACCGGGGGGTCGTCGGGGGGCGGCTCCTCGCTGGCGCTGGCCGCCTCCTCCGCCGTGGGCATCGTCAGCATCTTCTTCCTAATGCACAGAAAATCCAGGAGCCAGAGCATCACGGCGGTGAGCAGGAAGCGGGGAAATAGGAGGATGCAGGCGGCCGCCTGGGTGAGCAGCTGCAAGGTGTGAACGCCGACGGAGTGGAGCATCGCAGCGGCTTGTGCTGCAGGGCGCTGGCTGCCGGGGGGCCCCCACGCACCCTGCGTGCCGGGGTCTGTGCAGCACAGCTGAGATCCCGCTTCTCTTTAAGCCCATTTTATAGTCAGGGATTTAAATGAAAAGTGACTCCACCTCCGTCCAGAACCCGCCCCTCTGGAACTTGAGCCTGGGGATTACCTACCCCTCCACTCTAATGACCTAAAAATACACAGACAAAAGGGGAGAGAGCCCCGGCGGGAGCCGCAAGGGACGTGCAACGGAGCAGGGTGCAGCCGCTCTCAGGCGGAGCGGAGAGTCCGGCACAGGGCACCGCCGGGGTCCCCGGCCTCCGGCAGCGGCGGGCGCTCACCACCAGCCCCGCCAGGGACAATGCAACAGGCACAGCCCGCCCCCGGCCCGGCTCCCCACGGGCTGTGCGGGCGCTGCCGGGCGGGCGCGGGGGCCGGGGCCGTCCCGGCAGCGCCTGCAGGTGACAGGGACAGCCGCCATCGCCGCGTCCCTCGCCGCGCCTTCCCCCGCTCCCCGCCCCGGCAGCCCGGTCGCCCCCTGAGCGCAGCCTCCGCCCCACCGCACGCCCCGGCGCCGCGGGAGCACCAGGGGCTCGAACCCGCGGCCACATCCTCCGGCGGCGGGACGGGCGGCGAGCGCTGCCCCAGCCCCCCGTGTCCCCCGGGCCCGCGCTGGGCGGGCCGGGCCCGGCGGCGGCGGCGGCCCCGGCGCGGGGGGCACCAGGTGGGCGCGGGCCGGTGGGCGCTGCCCCGGGCGGAGGAGGGGCGCGGGCGGCCGCCAGAGGGAGCTGTTGGCCGAGAAGCCGCGGCGGCGGCGGGAGCGCGGGGCCCCTCAGCCCCGGCCGGGGCGTCCGCGCCCGGCCCCGGCCCCGCCACCTGCCCCGGCCCCGCCACCTGCCCCGGCCCCGCCACCTGCCCGGGCCCCGCCACCTGCCCCGGCCCCGCCACCTGCCCCGGCCCCGCCACCTGCCCGGGCCCCGCCACCTGCCCCGGCCCCGCCACCTGCCCGGGCCCCGCCACCTGCCCCGGCCCCGCCACCTGCCCGGGCCCCGCCACCTGCCCGGGCCCCGCCACCTGCCCGGGCCCCGCCACCTGCCCCGGCCCCGCCACCTGCCCCGGCCCCGCCACCTGCCCCGGCCCCGCCACCTGCCCCTCACGGCACTCGCGAGTGCGGGGCGGCATCGCGGCCGCTGCGGGGCCGCTGCTGCGGGAAGCGCAACAATGGGTGGGCAGAGGGGACGGCGGAGGCGACAGGAGGAGAGCGCCGCGCCTGCGATGTCCCGCTGCGCACAGAGGTGCTGCTGCATCCCCCAGAGCAGCGAGTCGGGGCAGACACTCCCTTACGGCGTCCCAGGAGGAGCCAGCAGTACTTTCTGCACCTGCCAAGTGACATACAAACACAAGCTTCTCACGGGACGAGGTCTGGCAAAATCCTTAAACTGAGGGCTGAAGTGTCACCTCACGGGCATGGCCAGTAGACCTGTGTGCTGCCCACAGAGTGGACAGCGAGTCGTTTTGGGTTGGGTGGGTTTTCTATCAGTAGCAGAGCGCTCACTATGCAGTTCTGAACACTGACTAGCCACCTTCAGTCTTCACCCATCAGGAGGAATGTATGGCCTGCAAATTCCTTCCTGCTGAACTAGATGGAGACCTGTCCCAGAAGAACAGAGTTTAAATGTAATTTGGTGTCTCTGCTCAGAACTTTGCCATTCCATTGTTGCAGGGTTCCCAGCTTGCAGCATGCAGTTCATTTCCCCACCAGCTTCCTCAGAAAGGGACATTACTTGTCCAAAACGCTGAACACTGCCCTCTGCTATGCAAATGTGGCTCATGCAACCCTGAGCTACCGCTGCAGCTGCCACTCACCTAGGTGCCTGTCACACTGACTTTGGGATGTGCAATGCAATGTGCCTCTGGGTCCTGAGTGCCCTGTTTCTGCCTGTGGCCAATGCCAGGTCCCTGGCTGCAGATTCCCAAAGGCCCCAAGGACCTGCAAGTCTCCCAGGCGCAGTTTGTACTCCAAAAGTGACTGTGCATGTCTGTACCTCCTCTCTATCATCCGCAAAATGGAAAAATGAATGCTGAGCCTCCTCATGGGAGGCTAGGCAGCTTGCTTCATTTTTATGTATCTTATTACAAGAACCCTAAATAAAAGGCAAAATTAAAATCCCATTTTATTTTTTTCTTTATCTGCTTCTGAATAGGCTTGTTTAGAGCAATCTAATCAGATGGGTGATTTGTAGTGCCCTGGTGCATCATCTTTAGTTGGAGTCAGCAGCAAGGTAATTCAGCATTTTAACATCTGAAAGGAAATGTATGCTCCAGCCCTCATAAAGCCACGTTCATCCACTAGCCTGATTAATAACTTCTTTGGCATTCCACGGTGCTCAGTCCAGGGAAAATTACTGAGTAGATATTTACTATATTGTCAAACTTATTTTGAACTATTCATGTGGGCCTCTCACCACCTCTCTGTGCAGTTATGCAATCTTGAAAACCACAAATTAAAGCCTCTAAAGAGACGCAATAACAAATTGTGGTAGCTCTGAAGAAACCCCCAGGAAAAAAATTGATCTCTCAAAGTGACCTCTTCAAACTATGCTGACAGACAAAAGCCTGAGTAAACAGATGGGTTTGCAACCCTGAATATCAACAAACTTTGCTCTACTAGATCAGTGAGAGATATTCCGAGGTAAAAATGCTATTTGGTCTTATATACTCTATTTGCAGCTGGATAGGGACTTTGGAAATGACTATTTCTCCATTCCCTGTAAACAGCTTTGCTTTGTTTTTATAGCTTGAAGGAAACCTTTGAATTGGGGTTTCCTATCCAGCCGTGCATAGAGCAGAGAACTGAAACATTTTGCTTCACTAGCCCACTGCTACACTCTCCTGCCACAGGAAAATTCAAGCAAGTCCCGAGGTCACTGTTTCATGGTGGAACAAACAGTGGCTCTGCATGGCCCTACCATGGCCCTGCCTCTGCGTGGCCCTAGCCCTGCTCTGACGGGCTCAGCCGAGGTGCAGCGCTCGTGGGAAAGGGTGGAATTCCTTCTGCAGCCCTTTGGTTCTGTTTGAAGTGACGTCTTGGTGCTGTTCTCACGTCTGTGTTAAGCTGGATGGTTTTCAAAATCCTGTGTTTTAACACCATGAAAGCTCCTCTCTACTTCCCAAAGGCTGTACCTCCCAGTTGGAACTATTTTTAGGTGTGTGAAGGTAGTCAGTCTTTCTAGGAATCCATATCACTGATATTAATAGTGTGGGAACTTATATCTTCCTGTATACTGAGGATTTCATAGAATATATCCTAAAATATGGGTTTTACAGTGGCACATCTGGTTATGGGTGGTTTTTACTCTTCTGCATGTGGTCTGTGGTTCAGCAGTCACTAACTTAAAAATACATAAGTTTGTATGTGTGTGTCCTCGCACAAGTGCACATACATGGTTCACATTATTTCCTTTTTTCTGAGAACTTTATAGCTGTAGTTTTTCTTCATTTGATAAATGTAATTTATAACTCTTTTAAAGTTCTTTTCATAAACAGGAGCTACAAAATAAATTCAGCAACTTATAAAAGCAAAACCTCAAAAAGCTGAAATTAAAACCATCAGGTCTGCTTTGATGTAGAGGATGTGTTGAAATGGTATATTTACATGTTTATTTTCTATTTTATAATTTCCTGCACAAAGGCACGCAATACTTTCTGACAGGAACTGAAATGTATTTTGGAAGAGTTCCACCTCTCATGTCATCTAAGCTCCATGTAGTTAATGTGGTAGAACTCTATGTGAAGGAAATGAAAAAGACTTTCCCGAAATAAGAGCTGGGCAATTTCTACTCATCTAAGTGGCCACCCGGTGACTGAAGAGAGGTGCAGTGGTGCAGTGGTAAATTACTCACCTGTTTGGTATCTGTAAGAAGTGGGTAAATGTTATATTGCTGAAATTGGTGGTGGATAAACTCCATTTGCAGTTGTTTGCTTGTAGCAACACCTCTGGAAAAGTTACCATATGCTGGAGACTGTGCATGGGTCTGGCTTTCTCTGGAGCTGCCTCTTGCTTAATCTTTCACCACTTTTAGATGACACCTGTTCTTATTTTCCTCCCTTCTGTCTTTTTTTTTTTAATAAAATATATATGACTCAGAAAAAAAACATACAAATCCAAGCACCAAGGCAATGACTGAAGTAGGTTTGAGTATGGAAAGAAAAAAAGTGCTGTGCTGCAGATTGTCTATAAAAACAGTAGCAGAGCCATGGCCTTTGAATCTCCTACCCACCCTGTCATTCTTACCTTCGAATACATGACAAGCATGTCACATATGACAAAGAGGTTCCGTGCACTGAACCTTTCAAATTTTTTCCCTCACTTTTTGCTGACTCTGGATTGAACTGGGAAAGAGTTGTTTAATTTGGGAGAACTGATTCCACAGTCTCTGTCAGTCTGAATCATTCTTGTCCTGTGACAAGCATGCCACAGGTCTGTTAGTGCAATGTTCACCCTGAGTAAGTGGAAACCAACATTTTCTTGAGCCTGTGAGCCATCTACCAAGGCTTTGACATGTGACCAAATGTACAGTTCCCCTGATGTGTCTGCACCTGCCTCTCCATGGCTGTTCCCTAGTGCCACTGTTGTGCCAGCAGCCTGTCAGGCGAGGGTAGAAAATAGATAACCAAAAGGTTCTGGATTAAAGAACTCTGGTTTTAAACCCAGATGGTTTTGGTGAGTGGATTTACTTTAGAATCCCTAAAATAGTGTCTAATAGCAAAATTTTCAGGGCAACCTGAATGACAGAAGGCGCAACTTTCCATCAATCCTTTCTCACTTCTGCTTGCACTGTGTCTTTTGCGGTCCTAAAGGGATCTGCAGTGACATGCTTTGGGGACCAAGGAGGCAGAAGAGCTTGGCTTTAGGGAAAAAAAAGTTATTTCCTGACAAGTTTGTTCCCTAAACTTGCTAATGATGAAAGAAAATGATCATCTGTGGTGCAGGGAAAGCACAAGAGAAATGGTCACAGCTTGTGGCCATGGCAGGGTTAATAGGACCATCCCATCAGACTAACTTAGCAATATTATCCATCCACTCCTGGGTGGAATTGCACAGGGAGAATGTGTTAAGAGCAGAAACAAGTTTCACTGCAGATGTGGATAGTCTGTGGATAGTGGAAGAGCACAGATGTACAAGAGGTGCCAGTGGCTGTCACAAGGTCCTGCTGAGCAATGTAGCTGGATAGGGTGCACAGATGGCTTCTGGGGGGAGCCAGCAATATCACCTTCAACAGCAGCTGCTAACACACCTCCATCAGTGGGAAATCAGATTATCCAGAACCCCCTGTGCCAAGCACATCCCTGCAACCCATCAAGCAAACTGTTCAAAAGCTTCTGTGGCTCAAGAGCTCAGGCTGGACCCCCTGGTAGTACAGTACAATTACAGTGGTCTGAATGGTTTGCTCTGCAGCAAAGACAACAGTCTAGTCCAGAAGTGGAACCCTGCAGAGTTATACTTAAGCAGAGACTTTATACACAGTGAATACAGATTAAGTCTTTGTCAGAAAAGAGAAAATACTTCTAGTATTGTCTTTGTTTCAGGTGTGCTGTAGATGAGAAAAAGGAGACGCAATTTCCTTGAATCTAAATCTCTTCTCAGAAGATTATAACAAAATTCACTGTGTGCAGTGTTTTGCAACAGAATATGTTTCAGTGCATGACATAAAAATTCAATATACTAGCACTGTTTAGAGATGGGGACAGCAGACTGATAACTCAGATTAGTTTTTCATCTTTTAGAAGGCAGCCTAACAGGAGTATTTTCTCAAAATGTTACTGGGATAGTTTGGAGGTGAAAGACTGGGTCCAGGCTCTGTCAGGGTAAAGGGAGCACCTTTGAGATCCTTTGCAAGGGGGCCTCTCACTGCTGTCTGGCAGTCTTTGTCACAGGCTGGTCCTCAGAGCCCCAAGGTTTGTGTGATGAAAGCTGTGAGTGATCAGCTGCAGAACTCCCAGTGCTTTCCTTGTGATTGTGATTTTGCCCAAGCCACGTGGTATGATAACAGACAAAAGGGAGTCTGAAAAATCAGAGTCCAATATTCATCATTTCACTTTCCTTAGCAAGTGCAGTAGAATATAAAGATTTTCAATAGAATATAGTTTAATAATTCTCAGGTTTTAAGGTGATTGCATGTGCCCTGCCTGAAATGATACACAGGTTTAAATTTTCAGTCTTTAACAGACTCAGAGGGGAAGGCAAGAAAAAGTAGCATTTAAAAAAACATTTATTCAAGGAAAATCTTTAGGGATCCTGTATGGGATAATCTTCTTCAGGGTGACCCTCATTTTCTACAATATAATGGTTTTACCCAGCAGTGGTTTAATGGTTTTGAATAAGCTGTAGAGCAGAGGAACAAACATTTTAGTAAGAATGGAGGAGTTTACTCAGAAAGGCAGGAGCATCAGCCTTCTTTGAATATAGAATGGAGATGATTATTCTGCTGACCTTTTATCCCCACCATCATTAAAATGTATATTATCAACATAATGGGGTCTGGTTTTTTGTAAATGGTTGGTGTTAGCATGACTGACTTGTTTGAAGCAACTGACATTTGAGCAGGAGGCTGGAAGGCACCAGTGCTGTGCACTGAGGCTCTCATCAAACAACTTTCTTGCTTCAAGCCTTTTATTTGAACATAAATGTTTGTGAAGTTTTCCAGTGATTTTTTTCCTGGCATTCACCCCACGACTTATTATTTTTAGCCGTGTAAAATGGCATTATGCAATTGCTGAATTTGTTTCTTTCAGCCCATGATGATTTATAGGACTTAATTTCCAGGATACTCCCTTGAAGTTACCTTCTCTTTGTGACCTCAGGATTTCTCTTCCCAGAGCTTTGGTACTTATTTTTACCATTTCTGTGGTCGAGGTTTGGCAATGTTGTTTTGGATTAATGACAAACATACATAAGGACATATATAAGAACTGGAAGGAATACATGTCATAATCTCCTAATTTAATGTGTGGATTGTTTATCAATAGTAGAAAGAAGTTTCTGGAGAGGTTTAACACATCCTAATAATAGGCCTCTGCAGCCAGATAGAAAGATTTTGAAGTATCTGAACTACATGTAATTCTTCACTTGTTCCAAAATAGATGAAATTTGCTTATTTTAAATTGCAATGCAGTATTTCTTACTCAGACTTTTCCCAGAAAGAACTGGAAGTCAGTTAGTTTGGACAAGTATACATTGTTTATATGGAATATTTTAATTGACATAAAACTGTGCAAACCTTCTAGCTCCTCTGCTCTTGGATGAAGGAAAGATCTTTGGCATAACGATCCTGAATTTCTGTTCTATTTTTTACTTTTATGCAGGAAATTGCAAATAATTTAACGCACAAATGAAATTACTCAGCATTTTACTCAGTTGTTGAATTTTCCTCGTAAGCAGCATATTTTGCTTTCATCATATACCCACTAATTTTTTAACTTATTTTTTGATTTCTCTCTATATTCTCATCTAACTTCATGGTTTGTTTACTCAGGCTTAATTTCTTCCCTACACAGCCTACTGTGAATAAAGTGTTCCTTTGAAAATGATTAACTTTGCACTTTGTTTACAGTGTAGTCTTGCAATGTTAAATCTGATACTCATTAGCAGGAAAACAGAAATAAAAGGAGAAACATTAGTTATCACTGCCAATCATTTTGAATTCACTGGAATCAGGATCTGACCTGAAATGTTTAGGTTAGCTCAACAGCTTAAGTTGATTTGAAGGGTCTTAATGTTTATGCTTAACAGTGTGTCCTCCTATGACTTTTTATTTTTAACTGCTCAACAGTTCTCACTTTCTGTGAATTTTAAAGTTATTCTTAGACTAAGCAGTATAGTCTCTTCACAGGGAAAAACTGTGACAAGCTGATATATGTGATACAGCTCATCATTTCTGAGGTCACATCACATCTACCTGAAGATCCAGCAGGAAAAAACAACTAAATACTAAATGGTTACTTTTAAACTTAGATATGAAACTTCGGGTTCCAATTCACTATCTTTAATGTGTGAATTATTCTGCATACCTGGAATGGTCCACCCTTCCCTGTGGACCATTAATTTAATGGCCACAGTAGCAGTCTCTTGCTACTCTGTCTTACTTGAAACCAAGTTTATATTTCTTGAAACAAACAAAAAAATGTGGCCTTTTTAGAAATGTATTAATAACTCCTTTTTAAAAATGGGAATCATATACTTACATATGCAAATAAAATTGATTAAAGGGATCTAAGTCCATTTGTATAAATGGGAATGATCTTTGAAGAGCACATTTATTTCAAACTAACCCTGGATTTGTTAGGTAGTGAGGGAATAGTTTGTAAGAACAATTATGTGGTATTTGGAAGACCTGACATTTTCTCTCTTAACTAATTTTAATTGGCATTGTGATCCCACTGGGCCAAAAAACCCCAAACAAGGAAGACAGCAGCAAAATATAAATGAGGAGTAAAGTATCTTAGCTGATGAAATAATGGACAAAAGCCTTTGAAGCCTTTTTACAAGTATCTTCTTCAAAGTGGGGTGATCCTTGAGCAGTTGTGGCCCATGTCTATTCCTTGGCCTCTTCTACAGTTGTTGACATTGCACTGCCAATGAAGCAGCTGTCACTTTTTACCAGCATAATGCCTGCCAGCAGCTGGCTCAGAAGTGCTGCTTTTAATTAAATTTCTGATTTCAATTGGATTTTGGTTTGCAGTTCACAGCTAACAGAGATTATCAGGATGGGGTCTTATGGGGCATCTGTGGGTATTTCAGACACCTCTGTGTCACAGAGATGTGTTCAGAAAAAATAAACATCTCCTTAAAAGTTGTTAGTTTTTTGCCATTACTTGTGAGAGCTCTTCCAGGATCTTGCTGCTATAATGGATAGAATTATTCATATTTTCAGCTTAACTCTATCTATGGCATATTTACACTGCTTGTTGGCGTGCCAACATTGTCTCTTTGCTGAGGCAGTTATCCTGTCTCCCATTTCTCTGTGAATTAAAGAATTGTAGAATCATTAGATTGGAAAAGATCTTTAAAATAACTGAGGGCAGTCCTACACCCTGGGGCACCACTCCACTGGGACTAACAAGCCAAACTCTTGCAGGGTGGGTTGGCACTGATGGGGACAGGCAAACCCAAGCTCTCTGCTAACAATCTCAGTGAGCTGAGATATGAGTTGAGCCTCTCCTACTGCCTGTAGAGCTATGGCAGTGGAATGCTAAGCCTGAACCTGTGAGTTCTGCTGGAGACTTCATTAGCACTGATTTAGTTCAGGCCATGTGGATTTTGGGACAGTATGAGTCCAGCTGAGGCTCACATTGGTCTGCACCTGTTTGTTCAGATGTGTGCACAGTCTATTGTTGTGAGATGAATTTTCCATTTCTCTGATTCTTCTAGAAGCAATTTTCTGCACCTGTTTCATGACAAGTCTATTTTGCTACATCATATATGAAGGAATTAATTGCAGAACAAAAAATGGCTCTACCCTCTCCTCCTTTTCCTTGCATTTGCACTGCTTGGCAGAGAATATGGTCACAGGTTCAGCACATTCTCATCAGTCAGGCTGGCCTCTGGAAGTCACAGACAAACACAGATGCAGCTTGACAGCTGAATACCTGGGCAAGGAGTGTGGCACATTGGGGACATGCTGGGTGTACCCTACACACGCTGTGTTATTTGAGCACTGCTTTGTAATATGGCTTGGACCTACTGGAAACTCAAAGCACAAATGAAAAGTTTGGGTACATTTTGTTCTGAAGCCTCTCTTGTATCAGCCAACACACCACAGAGTCAACCCATCTTGGTGAGCCTGGTGTGACCGAAGAGGCTCGGGCGGATTGTGCACTCCTGGGCCATCTGTGTTCACATTTCCACAGGCTGGATTTCCTGCTCATGCGGTGCATGGCATGGGATTTCCCAGGAACAAACATGGGAGACGAGTTCTGTTGGCCTGGAGTCTTCTCTTGCAAAGGGAACAACGTTTTACTAATTACTGATATGAGATGATCTGTGCCTTCACAGGCTTTGAAGATTGTAAGCCTTGGTCATGCATTATTCATTTTAGGTTTTTGATTTAGAACTTGCAATAGATACAAGATGCCCCTATTTTCTACATTCTGTACTCAGATTTTGGATGGAGACTCTGGATGCTGAAGGAGATTATTGAAATAACTGACAAGCTAGACATCCTGGCTTCAGCATGTCTAGCAATCTTGAGAGAGGAACTCAACCAGTATTTCAAAGTGAATGAACTGTCTTTTATCAGAGGTAATTAATTACTGAAGAGAATAGGTAATAGTGTATAATGGTAATATCCTATATGATGGCATTACTGTTAACCCTTAGAAAACAATTCTTCAGGACTCACAATGTTCTTGTCTTTTAAACATGATGGAATCTCTGTATAATGTCTCTAGTCTAGGCAGTGCTAAGACACACCTGTATTTCCCCATCCAAACCTCCACAGCTTTTCTGCATAGGTATTGACTGCATTTTTATTTCACAATGATTTCAGGTTTTATGCAAACCTTAAAGTAACTAATTTTGATATTTCCAGAGATCCAGACATTTTAAGAGTAATTTTTTCCAGACACTCCTTGTTATAGAACACTGCAGCTACGGTCTTGATCCAGAGTATTTAGCTAGGATCTAGTAAGGTGTATGTGTGAAGGCAAGTAGGAATTACAGAGGAAGTTTCTGTGCAAAGCTTTCCCAGAAGAATTAACAATTCCAAACTGCTTTGCTGAACAGATTTTTGTATATGTGTCTTGGAAACAAAAAAAGAAAACAATCGCATATTTGGGTGCCTTATATTTTTATTTCTCTGAATTACAGAATAACAGCATCTCTTCCTTTTAGACAAGCCTGTGAGTTGTAGTGATAAACAATCAGTTCCAGAATATTCGTTAGACCACCATTTATAAAGATAAACATTGATGCAAGATGTAAGCACTGTATACAATGAAAGGTGATTGCTTAATGACTAATGTGAAATTCTAAGAGAGAACAAAGTCTTCAGAATACATTGATGCTTCTTTTAAAACTGTGGAATGAAGATCTTAAGAATTAATTTTGAGAATTAGTCTATGATCATGAGCAGACGGAGTTGGGAATATCAGATTGCCAACAGATAAGTATTTTCACATTGGAAAAACACATAAGTATCCACCTCAGTATTTCAGTTTTTTCTGGAAAAAAGTTTTGGCTTTTCTTTAGTCACAAAAGAATTTCTAAATAGTTTTCTGTATATAATTCATATTGTTTAGACTTTTAGTATTAAAATAATCCCAAATTCATTGATACAATTTTGTTTTCAATGTCTTCTATTCCCCAGGCGAAAAAAATGTTTCAATTGCTATCTAGCTTCAATTAAAATTTGGCTAGAAGGTTTTTTTTTCATTGGAAACATTAGTCTGTTTCCATTCCAACTGCAGGCTAACATCCATGCTTTGGGATAAATAGCAATGAGCCTTCTCACAGTTTCTCAGAAGCTCTTTAAATAAACAATAATTGTGTATCAACAACCTCCTGATGTCAGAAGTTCTTTTTCAGAGGCATTCAGCCTGCTTTGTGGGTTAGTAATTCTTCTCCAGATAATGTTTAACTAAAATATGTCTATAAATTACATAAGATGAAATTCTATGAGAAGGAGCTATAGGAAGATAAGAGTGTGTTGGAAAGTGAGAGTTGAACAGTGTTAGGATTCTGTTTGTTTGTACTGTAATAGCTCAAGAGACATTGCTGGACCTTGATGTAGTAGGATATACCATGGAGCTGCCTAAGGGAAAGGGAAGAAATTTCTATTTAAGTTCTCTGATAGTAGAAAAGTGCTCTGAGTTGGTCTATCCCAGGTGTGCTGACTGCCAATGGCCCCACAGAGATGATCCAAAAACCACAGGAAAACATTTTGTGCCCTCTGACTCTGCCCAGTGACTCGTTCTTGGTGGAGAAATGGGATGGAGGGCACTGTGCTGGGGTTGCACCACGGGGAAAAAACTGTGTAGTGCATTTTTCTTGGAGAACTGAAGGTGTCACTAAAAATCATGAAGACAAATCTGTTCCCTAGAAGCCAGAACAGGAAAAATCTGGGGAAGTGGTGAAAAAGATGAATCCTTTTCCAGTTGCAGAGTCTGATAAGCCAACATAACAGAAAGCAGGGTACTTTTTTATTGGTGTTAGATCTGCCTCAGTTCTTTATACATCTATGTCCTTAAAATGTGCTAATTGTGTCTATAATTGGACTTAGTAAGTTCTCCTAGTAGTCATTATGGTAAGAACAGTCTAAAAGGTTCAATTTCCATCTGTTACTAGATCCATGGCTTGAATAGCAAACATTTTTTTATCTTAAAATTGGCTTTGTTTCTGTGTAACACTTGTTTGTCACTGTGTTCAGTATGTGGAAGATAAATACAAGTCACTATAAAATGTTTTAAAATTATTATTAAATTCTTCCTCATTAATAGGTAGCACTTCTGATTGTCATAATTTCTAGTTCTTACTTTAGATTCTCTAGTGGTGAATATTGCTTATTGAAGTATTTTCTTTCCATAATTCCTTCAGTTTGGCTTTCCTTTTAATTTAAGATCTTGGGCTTTATTAGGTCATAGGACATAATGCTATAATTAGTGGAAAGATATGGAAAATATCTTGAGAAGCATGTTTTAATTGACATTATACTGAACACATTGGAGAATGTAAGACAGCATTAAGACAGTATTGCAATAGTTCTCTATTCATTATGCATCTTTCTGTTTCTTCCCTTTCAATTTTGACATAAAATAATGTTTTAAGTTTGGCTGGAAGACTAAATTTCTGGGAGTATTTGCAGTCAATGATCTGTCATAGTGTCAAATTGTACACCAAGTATTTAATAAGACAATTATCAGTGAACCATACTTGTTTTCTATAACAATGGAAAATGAGCACTTTATCACTTTTAACAATGGATAATCATCTCTTACATTTCTACCAGGACAGGTTATCAAAGAAATCATTAAATATCTACTTAAGAGGGAAAAAACAAGTAGGAAATGGAGAAAGAGATGGCCATACAAGTGGATAGCAGCAGGCTGAATCTAAAAGGTCAGTGTCTCTCTCCTGCTATACTCTCTAGTACAGTCTTATTGGGCTGGGAGTTGTTGATCTCTGCCCCTGAATGACCCTAAAATTGTGAACTATTAAAAAAAAAAAATCTTTCCAATATCAAACTACTGCTGGTTTTGATTTCAAAACAAGTTTAATTTGCATGCAGTGGTGTGGTGTGCCAACACTTCTTGAACTGGAGGAAATACTGATCATTTATCCTTCTGCAGAAGCAGTGTGAGGGCTTACTTTGAAACTGATTTGAGGAAGTTGTGTAATGGCCAAAATGGAAAATGCAATTACTTTTTGTCAAACATCTGAGGAAATATGAATTATGATCTCATGAAATGTGTTAAAAAGTGTTTTGCAGAATTTATTACTTTGCTGATTTATGTCCTGTTGTACAACGTGTTAACTCCAGAAATAGTCTGTGTCTCTGTCTTGCTGATTCTTTCTCATCTATTATCTACCATTGTTCTGTGGTAGTCTTGTCTTGAAAAATATCTGTTAGATAACCTGATAATGCAGTTAGAAGCTTAATGCCATAGTTAAGTTTAGCTTCTATGGGAAACAACATTGATAAAGAAAAGTTCACTTTCCTAATCGGTTTTCCACTTTTGCCAAATTTCTGTACCTTGTTTAACATTTTCAGCAGACATCTGAAGGACTAATACTTTCTAAAGTTTAATATTTTTTTTAAAAAAAGGGCTTCAATTTGTTTAAAATAATTTGTATTCTACCAAAGCCATAAATAAAGCATCATGCACATCTGCCTGTCTTTCTCCACCAGAAAAAGCTCTATGCAGAGCTTTCCCACTTTCATTTTTCACTTCATCTTTATTGGCTCAAAATCAAACGCCTCCTTGTTTACTTTGGCAGGCAGTTGAAGGTTATGACTGAGCCCCTTCATTTTCTTTCTTTGTTACATTTACAGTAGTGATCAAAACCATGAAGTTTCCTTTATGTATTTATTTGCTGAGAATTCCTGTGAAATAACATTGTTGACATAACTGCTCTTGGCATTTACTGCCAAAATTTAATTATCTGATGTCTGTGTCATATTATCACTTATTCATTTCAGTCGCTTCTTATAATAGGGTCATATTGTGCCTGTAACCACATTTTCATTACTTGTCTTTGACACCTTTCTCTTTCAGCTAAATATCTCTTGAAGTGGCATGGAACAAAATAGCCAAAGTTTCACTGCACCATCACTATCCTTTACACAGTTTACATTGCTTTCCAGCTTTTTTATCTGCTGTATTCGATTCTCAGTTTGATGACATTCTGTGTGAGTTGTAAAACTCATTTGTTTTCCAAATATATCTGTGGGTTTTGCATCACACTTATGTTAACTACAATATAATTTATATTTCTTAGATTCAATATTTGAGTTTTGCAGTTTGTCATAATAATGAAAAAGAAAGCAAGGATTTTCTCTATCTAGTTCATTTCACTATTTTTTTCCTTGAAGGTTATCACACTGTTGAGTTTCTAGTACAGCAAATGGAATATAAAATTTCATATAGATAGATTAAATTAAAACATTTTTATGTGAGAAAAAGAATTGTCTAAAAATTTTCTACAAATGTTATAAGATATAAGGAACATATCTGTGTTTCATTGTATGTGAATGTTTTTATTTGACAGATACTTTTTGTTCTGTTCATGAAATGGTATTTGCAAGCACTAGGCTGTTTGAGAATTCATTGTGTTACTTGAGATATTGAAAAATGTTATGCTTGCACTCATATTCATATGTCTAATAAGCATAAATACTTGTTACATTATCATAGTAAGTGACAAATATATAAGCATATAATATGTGTGAGTAATTGAGATGAATTATGACCTTACAATTACCTCTGGAAAGAATGTGCCACTGCTTGTGGAAACTCCACCTAGTTTCCACCTTTTACAAACCTGAATTTGTGGGGAGAGGACTCTTACTGCACGTGCACCAAAAATTTTGCTGGCAACTTTCCCCAACCCCATCCAGCACCACAGGAATGGCTTGTTGCCTTAAAGAAATACAATGAACAAGTGAAGGGAAAAGTCACTAAATGCCAGAATGAGAACAACCACAAGACTGAAAAAGGAAGAAAAATAAAACATTCAAAATTTCATAATAAACTAGATTTCAGATGGAGGGCAAACTGAAGGAAATAATAAAAGAGAAATCAAGACATACAGAATAATGTATTCATGTACACTGATATATATTCAAAAGCAGTAATTAGCTATCCAAAATTGTAGATTTCTGCCACAAACTTCTATCTGGGAGATTTTGGCCATCTTCCTATGAGAAGGCAAGGCTTTTAGAAAGCATGGAATTCTCACAGCTGAAAAGAGACTTAAATGTTGGCACACAGATGCTCCATTGGCTTCTTAAGTTGTTGATCTAAAAACATTTCTTATTCCAGCAAAGGAATATATGGTAGAGTTGTAGGCTGTGGATCATCTCCACTTTCTCCTGCAAGAGAAAATACTTCAGGAAACTGAATTTTTATGGAATGTAGAGCCACAGGAGAGGGTTATTCTCCTTGAGTCTTCGAAGGAGAGGATAAAGAAAATGGTCAACTAGTCTGAAGTTCAGTGTCATTAGTTAAATACAGGGGATCTCAAGAATATCACCTTTCAGTTATGAAAAGCCAGTTTTGAAAGCATATTCAGTCCTGTCCTGAGATATATTATATGCCTGAAAATCCTACTGACCTTGCTGGAAATTTGTAATCCTGTGTAGGAGGTCAACAAGTTCATTTTTATGAACTCATTGCCTTGTTTTCCTTTGAGGTTGACTCCTGAACTACCCGGCAACAGAGTTCATTGTCTAGAATTTGCCTTTGCAGTCTTGTCTCAGTTTATTCCAGAACCAACATCTGCGTTCTTCCTTTAAATTCTCATTTGAGGGAAGCTGGCTCACTTGGCAGACAGAGTTAGTGGGACAAATATAACTGGACCTCAATGTAATTCCCTCATGGGCAGATGTAGGCTGACATTTTTGTTACTTGCTGTTTGGCAAAAGGTCTTGTAAGGCCAGATTGGTTGTTGCTTAGATTAGGAAGCATTATAGATTATATACAGTGGAAAATAATAGAAATACATGAAACCTGAAAAATGAAGAATCCATCATGCTTTTGCATCTGTGAATTTTCACTGGTTCAGGATGTAACCATTTGATTTTGGCACTGTACTCATGTTCATGTCACTAAGTAAGATAGCTAAACCTCTTGGGAATTACTGTCTCTTAATCAAGCCCATCATTAAATTGTGTACACAGAAATGGGCCTAGACACTGGAGTTCCTGCCAAAACCCCAGAAGCCAGAAAAGAACATCATGATTTTAAAAAACATTCCTGCAAGACATTTACCAATGTTTATGCAAGTCTTAGTCCATCTCTTCCATTGCTGTTTCAGTTGATTGAGAGCATAAGGTGCTGTGTTTCCTCTAAGTCAAGAGAAGCCTCTGGAAAAGCAGATAGGAGTGATGCCTTTTTACACCTTGATGTCGTATGATCTTAAATTTCCTCAAGGATTCTCTTGGATCCTCCTCTGGACTTCTGCAGTCTACAAAATCCTGATTAAGCAGGGCTCCTACTTGTTTTAATAGCCTCAGATTTCACTCCAAGAGGGCCACAGTACGTTTGGAGTACCAGTGGACATTAATTTTAAATTGTGATCTGAAATGTGTTTACTGCATACTCATAGACTCATGTGTTTATTGTTATGTGCATAGAATGTGCATAGTTATATAAAGGTTTAATGTATGTATAAACTTATTTTTTTCTTGTTGGATTTCCTTGTTACTAAGGATATATTGTAAGAATACGTGCAAAAAACCTCATCATATTACTATTGAAATAAGCACAAACCTAATGGAAGCATCCACTTCATGGTCTGGCTCTGCCAGATATTTACTATCACACGGTCACTATGTTTTGACAGACTATATTTGTATTACATGCACATAGAAATATACTGTCAGCTGTAAGGATCTAACATTGAAAATCAGATCTCTAATCTTATATTTTCTGTATTTCCAGAATTTTTTTTTCTACTTTCCCCTCTAATTTGAGCAAAGTTTGAAATTAAATTGTTGTCTTTGAAATTAAATAAATTGCTGAAAACACTAATTAGGCACAAATCTTCTTTTTAACTCTAATACAGAATTTGAACCTATAATCAGAAGTGGCGAGGTCCAAAAAGAATAGCTCAGGAGTTAAACTGACCTGAAGTGCATTCTTTTTACCAACTTATGTATCTTTCTCGAATGAAAAAACCCAACCAAACAAAGCTCAACAAACAATCCACACAATTGGTGCACAGATGGTACAGAGCAGCACCAGATTCCTCTGCAGAACTGTAAAGCTTTCATGCCATGCAGTTTCTACACTGATACAGATTTTACCCATCCATCTGAGCTGCTAAGTTTTTGTGCACCGAGTGTGAGACTCATAGATTTGGCTCCAGAATCCACTCACCCCCACAGATAGGGGTATGTCTTACAGACTTTCCTAGCTCAGTGCCAGAATCTGTCTCCTGCTGCATGACCTGATATACCAGCTGCAGGTGGCTGGCAGCTCCTCTCCTTCCCTGTCTCCTGGTGTGCTGCTCTGCCCAGTGGGACAGTCTGGCTGGGCTACATGGCCACCAGCTCTTGCCCAGGTGTCAGGCTCCAAGGAACCTGCTTCCAGGTGTGTTTCCTGGCTCCAGCACAGCGACTTTGGCCTCTTTCCCACCACGAACCCCAACATGTGGATATGTCATCTGCACAGGACCAGTCCACAGTTTTGTCTTATACATTGGAAAAGAAGAAACATGAGAAGATGGAGCCATTTTTAAATGAAGTTATGCAAAGCTACAGTCAGTTTTTTTTTGCCAGAGCTTGATGATTTGAAAAATTTGTTCACATATTTCTTCCAGACTGTATCAAATATTCTGGAAAGTCATCTGCTTCTTCAAACATCTTTTTGTCCTCTGTTGTATCTGGATAAATGTATTTGAGGACTGCTGGTTTAGTGGACTTCTGCTTTCATACTAATAATGCACTAAATTATCATTATTTCCCAGACAACAAAAATAAATATTTCATTTGTTGTTCCATAACTTATTCCACTCATGTGGTTTCTTAAATTTTTGCTTATTTCAGGTCTGGCTCAGCTATACTTCATCAGGCAAAGCTGCCACCAAGAGCTGCCATGGGAGATTTGTCCAAGTAAAGGCTTTAGGATTTGACATGTATTATTTTGCTGTGTGTTTGTGCTGTTTCTGTCTTTCATTTGATTTGGAACATAGATAATTATATTCTACATTTAAAACAACAACTTTTTTTTTTTTTTTTTACAAATAAAATATTTGTTTTACTATACAACGCCTGGAAACACCTTCAAAGAGGTGATTTTAGTATCTTATAATTTTCTGTACACCATAAATAGTTACTTGGAATGTGCTTCTAGTTGTCTCCCCTAAAAGGAAAAAAATACTGACCAAAAGAATTTAAAGTGCTTAAGAGTTTTAACCACAAAGGATACACAGAGAAGGCTAGAATGGCACATGGTGCTGAGCCTGTCAGATTCTTAAAATACCACCAATTTGGTGGTCTATAATCCTGTCACTCTTTTCATGTATCTGAAAAAAAATGCTTAACATCCTTGTTAATTGAAACTAGCTTTCAGGCAAGAGATTTGATTTTTCCAGTATCAATGTTATAAAATCAGGGAGGATTTAGAGTAAGAGCATAGGACTCTACTTTCTAAAAACCGTACTGAAGATTTATAAAAAGATTTTCCAAAGCAGTTTACTCAGAAGGTTTCTCTTGTATATAATGTTATCCACAATTTCTCTTTTGCCATTTTTATTGTAGAACTTTCTTTACAATCTGTGTTTTAAAATCCATGTGCCTCTTTTCCTTCCGGCCCATGAGAATTAATTCTTTCTTTGAGATTTCATTCCATCAAACTTTATGATGTCACAAAACATTAGATTCAGAGAAATCCTGAGAACTGATCAAAATTAGTGCTCAGGATTTCACAGGATTGAGAGCACTGAAAGGATTGCAGTCATGTTGAGGCATAATTTTCTAGCAAAAGCCAATGAACTTTAAATGTGAAGTGATCCAAGAATATATGAAGCATACGGATGAATATTTCAAAATAAAATGTTTTCCAACATTTTCTCTGAAGGATCAGCTATACAATTCCAAAAAATCAAAACAACCGATCCTTGTTTTAAAATCTAAGAATAGAAGTTTTAAAACCAGAAATGATGGTACTAAATAGCATATAATCTACAGTGTATCAACCTTAACACATTCTAGAACTTTGTCATTGTTATCACAATCATCTTGTAATTATTTCTTGAAATCATATTGCTTGAAACCATTCTTACGTTCTTTCACTGAATAAGTGGAGACAAGAATAGGTGCTTCTTTCAGAAAACCAGCTGGGGGGAAACTACCTTTATAATCTTTTGCTATATAGCATGTGCTTACAGATGTCGTAATTCACTTTTCATCAATGAAATTGTAGGAAATAATTGTTGTGGATAGGAATCCTGAGAATTTATAACATGCATGTTGAGTCTATTCAATCTTGAAAGTAAGGTCAGACCTTCATTTCACTGAGGTGTATGTATATCCTTGAAATAATTTCACCATCTGACAGCAGCAAGGTGTAGAGGAGATTGAAAGTGTGTGTCCTTCCACCAAGGGAGGACATCCTTGGATTAGCACAGGATGTTTGTGTATAATGGGAAAGATGGAATCTTAAAAGTCTTTGTCAACATCACTAAAATAAGAAGAGGGACCACATTCAAAATGTGACATTTACGTCATATTGAAGGCTGACCATGGATTTCTATACGCAAGCAATGTGTGCATTTGATCTTGGTAGACACTAGCAGACTTGTATCTGGGAAAACAGCTGAGAAATTAGTGGTTTCTTAAATGGGACAGCTACCTTTGGTGATGTGTTTTTATTTGATGCTTGGCACATTTTAGATTCCATACAAAACAACCTGCCTGCACTTTGATGTGATATCCCTGCAACTTCTGCTCTCTAATTGGATGGGTTTTCTTCTATCATCTATTCTTTCTTAAATTCTAGACTAATAAGGTTTTAGAAAAGGCTTGTAACAGTGTTCATAAGTCCTTGTCACGTATTATATATTACAGAAAGTCTCCTAGGTATTCTTTGATTTCCAGGTTTTCCAAACATCTCTCCCAGATATTTTTGAATTATTATTTCCTTCAGCTTGCATTTTTCCAGAATGAATCTCATTTTGGGCGATATCCAAAGCCGATTGAGGTCAGAAGAATGTCTCCTCTTGACTTCAGTGAGCTTTGGATTTGTTCCTTTATTTCCTATTTCCAGAAGCCAAATTCTGCACACCTTATTGTTTTAATAGGAATTTTGTATCAGCAAGGCAAGCAGTGTTGGCTTCCACAGTCTGATATTTTCAGACTCCTTTGCAAAGTATTTCCCTCTTTTCATAGCATTTAGTATGGCACAACATAATTTACAAATATAAGTGCTGTTTATCTGTCACCATGGATAACTAATGGAAATCTTAAGTAATACTTAAGTGAGCGAACACTGTTGCATTTGGTACCACCTCTTTCCAAACTTGATATATGTTCTTCCATTACCTTTTGCTTTGGTCTTTTAATTACTTTGTAGTTCATAAGGCTTTGTAAAGATTTAGGAAAATATGAATAATTTGTGGGTAAAGTTATGAAAGGCACTGTAATCAGATATAAAGTCCAGCTATAGGTTGTATTTTACATATAACAATTCTTGCCCAGATTCAGGAAAGTGCTTTAACATGTGCTCAAGTCTATCCTTTTTAAGAAATGCAACTGGATTCTTAAATGTAATTATATAAGTGGGACTTTGATCTCATTAATAGTCAAGGAATACTTTGTCTTCATTCCTGAATAGGGAGATCTTTTCAAATAATGTCTTTTATATATTATCAATTATCTTTGATGAAAAATTCCAAACTGCTCTAAAAAGACTATTCATCACTGCATTATGGTTATCTCTGAAATGAGTGTCCTATACATCTTGCCCAGGATTTGTGAAGTCAATTTAAAACTGGAGCAAGTTTAGTGAAGGCCACCAAGATAGTCAGGGATTGAAGAATTTGCCTCAGGAGGAGAAGCTGAGGCTTGTTCAACATGGAGAAGATACAGCTTTCAGGGGGTCTTGGAGGATGGAGCCAGTGCTGCATGATGGGATGATTAGACATAATGGGCAGAAGTTGAAAAAAGACAAGGTCAGCCTGGATTTAAGGAAAAACATTTTTACAGTTTGGTCAGTCAAGAACAGATCAGAATCTCAGGAATCAGAAGAGGTTGCTAAGAGAAATTGTGCAGTCCTTGAAGGCTTTAAAGACCAAGCTACATATGAATAAGTTGGTCAGATCTCACAGCTGACCCTGCTTTCAGCTGGAGGCTGGACTGGATAAACTTCAGAGGTACCATCCAACCTGAATTATCCTGTGATCTTTTGCTCCTATTAATTTTCTACTGTTGCTTATGGTTCTAGTCTGCTCTTGATGTCTTATTGGGTCCATACATTTTTTTTTCCTAGTAGCATGTATCCAATTGCTTTTCTGAAAGGAGAAAAGATAGTGGAAAGAAAGTCCTGGAATTCCTCGGACCTCCTTGTGAAAAGTATTGACTGTATTTCTCTCTTTAATTTTTTTTTCATTTCTCAGTACCTATTCCTCTTGCCATACCAATTTAATTGTCAGTTCAAAAATTATCTAGGTAATTCTTCTATGACCTGTGGATGCATAGGCCTTCCTTTCAGTTTATATTTTTTTCCTAGCTGTATATTAAATACTTGTTATAAATAAAGGTACCAGTAAGATTCTGCTGCTCTAGTTGCTCAGGCATACTTTCCCTAGTTTTCTTGTTTAAGATTATTGTTTTAATTATTCCTTTATTATTTCATTTTTCCTCTTTAATCTTTTGTCAATTTGAGTGATATTTCACAGAATCATGGATCATGAAATGGTTGGGGTTGGAAGGAACCTCTGGAGGTCATCTGGAACCACCCCCTTTCTGCAGCAGGACCAAATGGAGATACTTGTCCAGGTCCATGTCCAAATGACTTTTTTGTTCATGGATAGAGACTCCACAACTTCCCTGGGAAACTTGTGCCATCACTCAGTCACCCTCACAGGAAAAGCGACTTCCTGAGGTTCAGATGGAAACTCCCAGGTTCCAGCTGACACCCATTGCCTCTTGTCCTGTTCATGGGGCATCACTGAAAACCTGCACACCTTCAGATATTTATTTACACTAGGAGCCTTCTTTTCTGCAGGCTATACAGCCCTCTCTGGGCATTTTTTAGTGCATGGAGCTATTTAAGGCATTTTAATTTCATACATAACAGAGGTCCTGCATGGGTAAAGAACAGCAGCTGAAGAAATCTAAAACCAGATAGTTAATACAAATCATTCATATGCCTAGAGCTTTAGTTGGGCTGTATGTAGAATTACAGATTTACTGAGCAGGTGAAGCCAATTTTTCAGACCATGGATCAGTGCTTTACTACCAAAACCTTGAAGATTAATATAAAATCCTCTATTAAAATTAGGTGGGTTTTTTCCCAGTATTTTTCCTCATCTTTCAGTAAAAGTTTTAGTTTCAGCCTTGGTTTGTCTGGGGCAGGAATTCAGTTTTTTTTTTGGTATCTACTACTAGTGCACAAACCTCTTGAAAGATATTTCAGGGAACAGTAATCACCAAGGACATTCTCTATCCAGGAAAGTTAATCTATGAAGAGGTAATTCTAGACAAATATTATTTCTACATAGAAGATATTAAGAATTTCTCAAAGGCAGTTTTTGTGGCATTGTCCACTCAAAACATGTAATGGACATATAGATCCTGGTTTGGTCAGTGAATGAATGTGTTTGTTTGTCAAAATATAAATTTATATTTTGTAAAATAAAGTCACTGCAAGTGGAAACAAGAAACAGAAATTCTTTAACATCTCCTGGGGAAAAAAAAAAAGATACAATTTAAAACTACTTTGGGTTGTTTGAATTGCACTGTTTTGTTAAAATTAAGACATTCAGTTTAAACACTTCCATTTTTTTATAATGTGAAAAATTGAACCTTTCTTTTTCAGAAGTGTCTGATTGAAATATATCAACATTTTAAAATTTTTGCCACTTTCCTGAGAAATCCATAAATTTAATTTAATTTCTTTTTAGAAGGGGTTCAGTGGAAATGACAGTTTTTTTGGTATAGAATTATCTGACATATTTTTAGCATTTTGTGTAATTTCTTTAACTGAAATATCTCAATTTTCATTCTATGATTATTATATAGTTTATAAAGATAATTAGTTTATATTTATGAAGCACTTAAAAACAGAGAAGATTCATCTCTGAATGGAATTATAAAAAATACTGTTGTAGTCTAAAATAAAATCTTGATCACCAATGAAATTAAAAGGCACTGTCAGGAATACCCTGAATCATGGATATAAATTAATATTTCATTTAATTAAGTAATTGAAATCTCTGTAGACTTTGTTATTCAGAGTTCTATCTGGCAGGCATTAGTACAAAAATGTGTACCACCTTTTGCTTTCCTACTTAGAAATGGCATTTAATTTCATCTGTCACTTTACCATCAAGTGATTTGGGACTGCGAGGTGCTTCTGGTACTCTGCCTCGTACCACTTTAGTTTTGACTATCCTGAGTAATTTTGGATCACCAGCAGAACCTAGAAAGTTTGCATTTGCTCCATGTTTGAGGTTACTCGGGAGCAGGCTGAACAGCAGAGATTCCCTGCGAGCAGCTTCTTCCCCTCTCACAGCTGGCTGCTCCTAATGTGAAAAAAGCTAATAATACTCAAGAGGACCGTTCCTCTTGTGCCATGGTAACTTCGTTCTCTTAAAGGCTTGTGAATTTTCCCCAAACTCCATAGAAATCCATGACATATGCACGAGAGTATCCAAGTATAGAATTGCAACACTGCAGTTACCGGATCTTCTTATTCACATGCTCCTTTGGACAAGCCTAATACATTTTTGAGACATGACTTCCATCTGCAGATCTGCATTGATTCTTCTCCAATTAAAATCTCTGTCACAGCTGTAACTCTCATCATATTGCCATACTAGGGTAGACTTATTAAATATGCAGTCTTTATCTTCTAAATTATTTGGATACTTACTCTTTGATTCCCCCCAGTACTGTTTTGCTTCTTTGTTTTTTTCACAGAAAAAGAAGGTAAAAGTGAACAAAACACCACTTATTTTTCTGACTAAATAATTAGCACCAGAGAGTTCATTAAAGAATGTTTATAATGAAAACCAAATTCCAGAAGTTTATTTTATGCAAGGAAAACAAAATGAAACAAAAAATCATTTAAGGTGAGGTCATGCATCTCTACTAATGAACTACTAACCTGTAACTAATTAAATATAATTGTTTTTATGGACTCTCTGATATTATTTTCTGTGTTTTGATTTTCAGATACATATGTATCCAACTTCTATCAAAAGCAAATTAATCTCGGCTTTGGCTCTCACTCAGCTACGTCTGGCATATACACATCTGAGATCTGTAATAGAAGAGACTGTTTTAGAGACATGCACATTCACATCAGTATCACATTTCTAAATTTCACAACAATCTCCATTTTCAGGCCTTTATACCTCATACTTTGTGCTGGATTTCCCTATAGTGTCACTTGGCTTTTCTGCCTGTAGAGCACTGAATAAAGTGTTTGTAAATTCAGTTGGAAATTGCCTGTGCGCTTGACATTTTCTGCTGTTGAAAACGTAGCAACAAAAAACTCAATTCTGATTTTCAGCTTGTTTTAAACTTACAGAAATGGTGCAACTGCTGCCTGTTTCTAATTATTCCCAAAAAGCCAGTAAGAGGTAGTATGAAGTATCATTTAGGAGAATGATTCAGATCAACCTCTGAATCTTTAGCTTCAGCTCTTGTTCTCTGACTGATGACATTCTCCTTGCTAAGCCTGAAGTGTGCTGCCCAGCCCACAGGTTGTTCGTAGTGTCTCTTCTGCCCAAGGCACAAAATCACACTGATAGGGGTTCAGGGATGGTGAGGATATTATTTTTCTTAGAAATTATAAAAAATAAAGAAACAAGTGGCTTAAGGAGGTGTTCTACTTGTAACAGCATCTTCTGTGGAAAATTGAAATCTCTGCAGTTCAATACTGACATCAGCAATTACCAAATATTTGAGCACATCACTGCTACACTCCTATGACAAACATCCAAAACTAGATGCCTGTATTTAAATAGGCTCCTCAATCTATAATGATAATGAATTTCGATAGTGTGATGTTTGGCCGAGTTGTACCTCGTACTCATTCACTGAGATTTGTGGATATCTGTCACTGAGAATTAACAACTTTACTGACACAAGTGAGACTAAATACGGATTGAAAAGTTTAACATTGGGCTAATAAATGCTTTAATATTTTGACCTATTTCCTAGAAATTTTTCTTTTGTTATCTTAAAAACGCCCACAGTGAGTAAAGCAATTTTTAAATGTCTTGGCCTGGTAGTTATAGCATCTTAGAATCATAGAGTTGTTTGGGTTGGAAGGGACCTTAGAGATCATCAAGTTCCAATCCCCCTGCCACTTTCCACTAAACCACACTGCTCCAAACACCATCCAACCTGGTCTTGAACACTTCCAGGAATGAAGCATCCACAGCTTTTCTGGGCAGCCTGCTCCTGTGTCTCACTACCCTCTGGGTAAAGAATATCTTCCCTACATCTAATCTCTCCTCTTTTAGTTTGAAACCATTCCCCCTTGCCTGTCTGTGTAAAAAGCTGCTCTCCCTCTTTTTTACAAGCAACCTTTAGGTGCTGGAAGGCCAGAATGAATTCTTCCTGGAGCCTTCTCCTCTCCAGTCTGAACAGCCCCAACTCTCTCAGCCTTTCTTTGCAGGAGAGGTGCTCCAACTCTGATCCTTTTCGTGGCCCTCCTCTGGACTGACTCCAACAGGTCCATGTCTTTCTTGTGTTGAGGACCCCAGAACTGGATGCAGAACTCCAGGTGGGGTCTCATGAAGGCAGAGTAGAGAGGCAGAACCACCTCCCTTGACCTGCTGGCCACACTGCTTTGGATGCAGCCCAGCAGTTAAAACTTACTCCAAATTTTAGTGTTGGTACAATCAAATAAAAAAATTGGTCAAGATTTCTTAGAGACACACAGAGTAGAAGCAAAATCCTACCAAAATGAAAAACAAGTTTATTGCTTTTCCACACCTTTTGGTATGAGGCAGTGAGACAGAAAAGCCCTGTATAAATTGGATGCAAAATGAGCAGTTTCAGTATGATTGTGTTTTATTTTATGTAGACAAATACATGAGATAACATGTCTAACTGTGATTCTTGAGGAGTCATGATCACTTGTAGCTTCCTGGCTTACTGCATTAATGCTACTATTTAATATGGATTCTTTTCTATTTTGTTTAACACTGTTCTCACCTTTTCTTAAATAAATCTCACTCATCCTACCTCCATTTCTCAATGATGTGTTTATTTTCACAGTTCTCTCAACCATCTCTTGCACAGGCAAGCTCACTGACCAATTTTCAGTAACTTTGGAGACCTAAGTAGGTACTTTCTTCACATGATCAGCTGGTAATTTAGAATCTAGGTCTCTTCATCCTCTTATTTCCTGGCATCTTTGTCTAAAAACTATCATGGGGCAGCCAGCCATCCTCAAGTGCTTCATGCAAAAGCTGATCTCTACAGAACTCAAATAACTGTTGTCTTTAGGGATCTTCTTTATTGAACACCCATCATCCAGGGTTCTGTGCTTACCTTAAGGTATATTTATTCAGTGTGTCACATGAGCATCTGCATAGCAGATAACAGCAATTTGTGGAACTTCAGTCTTAAGATGCAAATAACTCTTTCGTAATAGAAGCTGCCTCATACCTCGTGCTCAAAAAAAAAAACCAAAACAAAACAAAACAAAAAAAAAAGCAAGCACTGAAACACAATGAAAATTAACAGATAACTTTACTATAGCTTAGTAACTTGGATTACTTTTTCTAACTAAAATTGAAAGTTCAACAAATAGTAGAAAAAAGATTTATGTTTTTCTTATCAGGGATAGTATTTACAACTCCAGTTCCTGAAGATAACCATCTCCTGTGTTAAAATGCTTTGCTTTGAAATCACTGCCAGAAGGCAAGCAGGCATAAATTCTCCCCTTCCTATGTTCATGACTGGACCAGTGACTTCTGTGTAGCCTCTGATATACCAGACACATGGCATTGAGGGATCCAGATAAGATGAATTATGGCTTAGACCTGATGTTTCTTTGTTAGTTTTACAGTACAGCATATATATTTTTTAAAGTATAAACCCAAATAAAATTTTCCCATAAAGAAAGCTCTCAAATGGTCATAGGCTCAATGTCCCCCCATCCTTTTTACAGGGAGAAAAATGACTAAAACTTGAAGTCAGACTCTGGCATGCTTGAATACCATATGCCTGCACTATTGAGAGACTGGAGCAGAGTATCTGGAGAAAGATGAGAGAGTGTGGGTGGCAATAGAAAAAACAACCACGACTGTAAGTTAGCAAGATAATATCCTTACTTTCTTCTGTGGGTCTCAAGAGTGATTAAAAAAACATTGGTGTTTTAAAAATATTGCTGAGGACTACAGTGTGACTCATAATGCTTCAGAGAATGGAATTCTTGGAAGTTTCATTGTAATGCCAGATTTTAGAATGGAGGGCAGCAGAACTGCAGAGAAGTAACATGAGGCTATGTTGATGGAGAAAGAGCATTTCTGAGCAAATTCAAGTGAGAGAGAGAGAAAGGGAAAGAATGGGCCTGGGGAGATATGACAAGAAAATTACTTACACTGAGAACTGTTGCTTGGACTGATGGGAATGTTTCCCTGCTTTTTGAGGTTTTATTGGCCAGCACGCCTGTCTACAAAACACTTGGTCATATGCACAGCAGGGTAAGATAAGTAACCATGTTGACCAGTCAGACAATGAAAGCAATTACAAGTGAGTCCAAAAGTCTATCCTAGAGCTGACCTTAAAGTCTTAGATAAAATTTTTCTTCTATTTCTTTTTTCTTTTTTTGTTCTCTTTTGTTTTGTTTGGAGTGTGTGTAAATTTCTGGTGAGTTAAGTACTTTTATGAGGGAATGTATTGGTTAAATGTTGGGAAGCTTTCTCAAGTCAGAATAGCCTTTCTGGTCAGAATAAAATAAAGAATGTTGGCCATCTGGAATGAAATAGTAGCCTCACAGTTATGGCATGTACCTGATATTTTGCTTAATACTGTAACACAGCTGTTTTATATCCTCAGTAAGTATCTTTGCTAGGAAAGTGAACAATCTTTCTCCAACCATTTGCCACAAGTGCTGACCAGTATCTCTTCCCTTAAAGCTCCAAAAAAATGGTTTCTGTATTTCACAGGCTATTATATTGTCCAAGTTATGGAATTTCCAGGTTCAGATCCACGGACATGGGCTGGGCTTGCACCAGAATATCCTCCTTTAGGTGAGTGTCCTCACTATCTGGCAGCTGAGGTAGGGTTGAGCTCTCCCTGTTGCTTATATTGGAAGTCTAGATGCCAAAATGTAGGCTTTTTATTTATTATTTTTAAGAGCATTCTTATAATCTAGGTCTCTCCTATAAGCTCTAGTTTGTGCATATTATTAAATAAAAGATGTTGGTTCAGAGTTCTGAAAATGTGTCAATGGCTTAAACATAGTTAATGCTGCTGTCTAGATAGAAAATTTGTATATCTTGTAAGCATTTAATGATTATTTGTCTGACAAGTCACATCTAAAAAATACTATTACTTGATATTTGATATTTACTTTGATATTTGGTATTTCCTCTCTGAAAAAAAAAAGCCATATAATCAGCAGGGGAGCAAATATGACACCATTCACACAAGTGATGGCTCTATTTCACAGTCAAATAAATATCCTAAGTGAACAATTACTTGATACATTCTTGGCTGAGATTTCTTCATGTAATTTGATCGATGAGGTATTTGTATAAATTAACCGATCATAGCCAGTTCCTGAACGATTTATGAACAGGAAAACACACTACAGACCAGGGAATTTGAATAATGTATATTTTATTTCACTTGAATAACTGGAAAATGTATATTTTTGAGTTGGCCAAGGTGGAAAATGAAATTTTAATTTTTTTTCTGGAAAATTCAATCTAGCTACATTTAGAAATGAAACATCTTAAATGAAAAAGGTGGCCTATTATGAAAGTGAGCATAAGGTTTTTTGTTTTACTTCTTAAGTTTTTATATTATGATGGATTCTTGGTGGACTAATTTTGCAGTTTTCAGATGAATGACACATGGATTTTAACCAAGTTGAACTAAAAATTGGGGGGATAAAAAATTTGATTAAACATTTTTCAAGTTTTCCTGGGCTTATGATCTACCAATTCTTTCATTTCCCAAAGCAGTTAACTGAGAAATGTTTATTCATTATGGAGTTAGTGCAACTAATTTTCTCTCATATTCCCTGTCATCCAGTAAATTTCATAATATGTGAACACAGTCAGACTGCTACAATCTCAGAGTCAGCAGTAGAATCTACAATGCATGATGATAGTAGATTCTGATATATACAGGACTTTGGACAGAATGAAAAAATGCAGCAAAAATTTGACTAAACAGCAGCAAGTTAATCTGCATCTTCTCAGTTTGTGTAGGAGAGATAAGTCATAGCTTGGAAACATTTTCTGTTATGCACATTAATGGATGTACAACTCATCCAATCACTCAGGAGCTAATACTGCACTTTTCTGTTCTATGCATAAAAAATGTCATGCCAAATGACTCTGAGTGGTAACCATAATGATGAATTTACAGCCATCAGTAAGGAGACTTCTTCGATTGTCTGCATTAAAGTGGCAGATGATGATGATCCCATCCAGTGGTGCTTTTCCTTGGCCTTATTAAAAAGAACAGCATACAAGGCAATCATACCCTTGGGTGTCTTTTGACTTGCTCAAAAGTATCACTAAAGTGTTGATTTCTTTTCCAAAAAAAACCAAATTCCATTTTGCAATGATGACACATCCATTGTCTAAAAACAAGTGACATGGGAATTGCAACGAATGCCCTGATTTCTCACCTGGTAGCAAAAATATCACCAGTTTCAGAGACAATATTTATCTGTGCATGTCTGTCAGCTATCAGTGCTGTGCAGGGGAATGGACAATCTTCTCCCTCTTCTCATTGTCCCACAGTTTGGCCCTTATCTCAGGAATTTGTAGTGCTGTGGTCCCTCTCAGAGCCCTCAGTGGCTTCTTCCCCATCGCTTGGCCCCTGAACCACTGCCGTGTTGCATTGAGCAAGAGGGGCTTGACAGATCTAGGAATGAACTGTGAGTCAGTGGGCATGTTCAATAACTGGAAAGACAGAATAAACTCTGATTTTCCTTTTTGTCAAGTCTCTTTTCTTGGGATTAGATTATTAACAAACCAGAAGATTCCAAAGTGATTTCATAGTGACACAGAATATGTGGCAAAAAAAAAAAAAAAAAAGATCGAAAAGATCTTTCCAGCTTCCAGCAGTCTCTGCAGGAAGTGCTAATATACATCTTTCTGAGTAGCTTCCTATCCAGCTTTAGAAAACAGATGGACTTCTAAGGTATGTACCAATTTGTTTCAGTTCTACTGGTAAATCACTATGGAGCTCCTCCAAACCTGTCTTTGTGTTCATGAAAAAGCAGCAGAATACTTTTACTTGGTTAGTAAAAAACCCCGAAATGCAAGATCCATGACATTTCTTCCTCAATCGGCTTTTTCCTTCCATTCTGTTCCTCCCAATAGACAATTTCTGGAATTTATTATGGCTGAATGAATCAACAGAAGATACCTTGTGGGAATAGGAGAGGTCTGGACGGTCAGTTCTGGGGAACAGTTCCAAATTCTTCTGTTGCATTTGCTTACCATACTTTTGCTCTAATCAGGTAGGTAGAGCAATTGATTCAGTTTGATGTCATGGTAGATGATTTAGTATCAAAGATACTTCAGTCATCTAAACACTGATAGAAATGCGCACAGATCTGCATGAACATCAAATAAACTAGAACCCAGCATAATAATTCCAGTGGTATGCCTTCTAGAGAAGGCAATAGACAGTTAAAAGGAAAAAAACCTCACGATTAAATGAAATAGAGGGAACTAGACAACTGAATTTCATCTAATCTCTTCCATTTCCCCAAAGCTGTTCATTATTCACCATGCAATGGATTTGTTCCACTTCTGAGTGAGAATACATAGAAATTAACTTAATAATTAAAAAAATGTTTTGTATATTTATCACTTCTTGAAATAACTATTTTATTCTATAAAATGCACAACTCCCTGCCTCTCCCTTTCCAATGTTCCAAATACACTTTGGGCTAATTTTGATCACTGCAATTGTGTGTGTCTGTGCGCTAGTGGCACAGCATGTTCTCTATGTCCATGTGCTGCAAATCTGCTTGACAGCAGCCTTGCACCCTATTCTTTCCTGATTGTCCTTCATCACAAATGGAAAATGATCAAATAAACAATATTTTTTTTCTCACATGGAACTTCCAGAATTTCTTCAGCTCAGTCCCATAGTTTTTTTAAGGGTCACTTCCATTAAAACAATTCTTAAAACTCATAAAATATATATTAGAATTTTATTTATAACTTAATAAAATGCATTTTTTCATAAACATGAATTTTAAAATTTATCCAGATGCTATGAAATTATTTTTTTACTCTTAGGAATTATTCTCACTATCAGGTCTTTGGCACTAATGGTATCTTTGTTATAATTGCACTTGCAAAGTTATATGAACTCAAAGAAAGCTCTGGAAGATATTTCAACACAAAATTTTTAAAATTAATGATACTTCAAGTGAGGTTCTATGCAGTGACACCTCATTTAATTTCTGTAAAGTGGTACATAATTTGAGAAATTATGCCTGACAACCTGTAGTGATTAAATAGCTACACTGAGTTTTTGTCACTGCAAGGGATTAGCTCAGCTGCTTAGAGCATGGTACTGATAATGCCAGAGTTGTGGGTTTTATCCCCATATGGGCCAATAATATAAGAGTTGAACTTGATAATCCTTGTAGGTCCCTTCCAGCTCAGAATATGCTGTGATTCTGAAGATATATCCTGACTGACTCTTCAAGCAAGAAAATCAAGATGCAAGAAAAATAGAAATATGACCCTAAAAATCCAGCCTGGGGTGACTTGGAATGGAATGTGAAAATCTGGTCAAATGCAGACCACTGAAGCACTACTTGCTTTATAAACCTAAGATGGTGAGATCGGCATAAAAGAATGAAAGTTTTGTTATGGTTCTTACCCTCATTGCTAAGGGTTTCAGTAAAATCCTTATCTGTTCATAATTTTCCATGGTGCCCATTGCTTTATAATGGATAATGGAATCCCCTTCTGTGGGAACTATGTGCCAGTTCATTCTTGAAGACTCTTGAAGAAGTAAGAAATGCAGCTCTTGGACACTTTATCAGACTTCCAGGGATCACCTTTGTGTTGTGGTAATTCTGGCCACTGCGGGTTTGTGTAGGGGGTTGAGCTACCTTACCCCATATGGCCATGTCCTAAAGGTCCTTTTAAGATGGAGGATATTTATTACTTGAAAGGAAACAGAAGCAAAAGCTTCCATGAGCAAAGTCAGGACAGAATTATTAATTTGCCAAAGAGATGAAACAACATACAGACCTGATCTTCTAAGTTTGATTGGCATAGGAACTCCATAGATCAGGCTGAGGGAGCCTTACTTTTGAGGGCACAAGCTCTGAGAAGCATTCTCATGCAAAAAAACCAAAACCAAAACCAAAAATCACAACAACAAAAAAAACTGGCTGTAGAATTTTAAAACTGGCTGAAGAATTTTGTCCCGTATTGCATTTTCACCTAGGAAGTACGGAATACTGTTTGCAACTCTTGTGAAGATGGTTTTGGCCATTACCTGTTTGTGCATTTACCAGTGTAAACCACTTCCAAAATCTCTGAAGAAGCAGGTGGAAGGCCAAAATCTCTGAAGAAGCAGGTGGAAGGCCAAATACATGAGTTATTAAATTAAGTGGAGGTCACAAATGAACTCCTTTTCAAGTTTCATCATCAAACTTTTGTCTGAAAAGAGAAATTTGCAAAGAGGGAAGCAGGTGTCAAATTCCCTTTTGGCAGCTGGATCTTAAAAGCAATTAGAATGAAGAGCTACCTGATCTAAAGCTCAAGACACCAAGAGGATCTGCCTTAACAAGTGGAAGGAAACACATATTGATGGGGTTTACAGCTCTCATGCTGTAGGGAGGATGCAGAATGGTGAGGAAATGTGCTGACTTGCTTAAATTGTGGCAGGATATAGGACCCTGGCACTGACAGTGAGGAGGAACTTGAGAATGATTTTTGAGCTCTATATGCAAACAGCTGTCTGTCTTCCACAGCATGCTGTAGAAAAATAGAGGATTTGAACCATTAGAAAAGCAAAGGAAGTGCAATAGCCCAGATTTTGATCATAATTACACCCAGGTGGTTCTGAAGTGACTACACCCGTGTCATTGAAGATACACCAGTGCAAAACTTGTGTGAGAACTGAATCAAGCTCTTTGTTTTCCTGCATTTGTGTACCAAAAGAGTACTCTAACAGCTCTTAGTAAATAATAAATTAATAATGATATGATTATCTCCCTTATGACTGGAATAAGTACAGAAAAATAAGTGTCAGAGTAAGAATTTGCTTGCAAGACTATTTGAATATGTCATTTGTATTGAGTGTAGGATGGTTTGCTGGACTAATTTTAATTTCTGGACCAATTTAAATTTTTATTTCAAACATCAGAAACATCCATTGTAGTCAGGTAGTATGTGGTGAACAATAGAAAGACTACAACATATAGGTCATAGTTCAAATGAGCAAGACTTTGTTCTTTGCATGGCAGAATACCTTTAAATCCAAACCCCCAGCAGAAAGCAGTAATGAAAACAACTAATGAAGGCAAGTGCTTTTTCTGACTCCCTGCTGTAAATCAAATAAGATTTTAGTAGCTTGTTTCCCCATTTGTGTCTCAGAGTACACCAGATTGCAATGTTACATCACATTTTTAATGACTGGAACCATGTCCTGAGATCCCCCTCTGACCACACCACAACTTCCTTCTTTCCTTTCTCCTCCTGGCTAGAGGACTGTATGTAATTATGATGAGGACATAATTCAATTAATTATTGACAGAACATGTAATTGCCACTCAGATCTCTCTCTGATAAATCTCTCTGCGCTCTCTGACTTATGTTTGTCGTGCAGTAGGGAGGTGGAAAGGCACTAAAAATGCGTTTTAAAGATAGGACGTTTCTCAATCCTTTGTATCAGTCGGAGAGGCTTCTGCCGCCCGGGGCTCTTTAGATGTACAGCGTATTGTTCTCGTCTGTGCTAAACAAGTATCCCCGAGAAAGCTCAGTGGGATGGAGGCTTATGATTCATTTTAAGTGGAGGATACAATAGAAGCAGATAACTTTGATTTGTGCAAAGGAAAAGTGTGATCTCTTTCAGGGATTCCAGGAATTCATAGCAAATTTTTCTTCTGTTGCTGATTAAAGAGAAAGTGATAAATAAGATCTCTGTGTTCGCTTTAAAGGATTGTAGCTTTAGAAAGCTGACTTATTTAGGGGAAAAAAAAATCCTGACCTCATATAGCCTTTGACCAAGATCTGCTAGTAGTAGAGAGTAAAGATGAGGCTGTTTCTGTTATTATTAAAGCCCACAGTGACAATTTCTGTCTGTATGACCGGAAAATGTCCTGGGGGCCAGGCCGGGGTGGGGATGTACCCGGGTCTTGCCGTAACTTCGGATTACAACTAAAGCTTGCCAAAAACGGATAAAGGAAAGAGATAACGAGGTGAGAAAGCAAAGAATGGCTTTATTGTAAAGTCAGGAAAACTAAGCTGTTTAAAAAAAAAAAAAAAAAGCAATCGCGCGTGCACGGAGTCTGCCCTTGTCGCCGAGAGGGGAGACTCGCTGCTCCTCTGCCTTCGGTTTTTACGGCACGACGTGCGCGGGGCTGGGAAAGGCGCTGCGGGGCAGGGCCAGGGCCGGCACCGCGCTGGAGCCCGGGGCAGCAGGGCGGAGCGGGGGCTCCGCTGTCCCACGGCGGGGCAGGGCGAGGGTGGTGCTGCTCGGGAGTCTCGTACCAGCGAGGAGCGCTCATTCGTCCCTCGTGGAGTGGCTGATGTGCCCATGCAGGCGGGAGGCACTGACGGGGGCTCGCCGCGGCTCCGGCACCCACACCTTTGCCGTGCCTGGCGGGCGCTGCCCGTGCCGCGGGGAGCGGGGTGATGCCGGAGGGAGAGGGGTGATGCCGGAGGGAGCGGGGTGATGCCGGAGGGAGCGGGTGATGCCGGAGGGAGCGGGGTGATGCCCTGCCGCAGCCTGTCCTGCTGTCTCTGCCAGCGAGGCTCCCCTCCGCTCCGGGACTTCGCAGAGGGCTCTGTGCTTGCGCCCAGCGCCCGGCCAGGGGAAGCAGAACCACTTCAGGGTGGGCTCTCGCCCCGCCGCCCCAGCAACAACCGGAGGCACCTGAGCCGGGCGGGACCGGTGCCTGGAGCCCGGTGCCGGGCGGTCCGCTCTTGGGGGCAGCGGAAAGGTGAAGAAAGGCTGAATGGGTTTCGACGCCGTCAGAGCAGGCGCAATGGCCAGGCGGGTCGGGAAGCCCGAAGAGGGCACCTGAGCCGGATCCTTTGGCACCTCAGCAAAGCGGCCCGATTTCCAAGGGGCTGCGGGGGCGAAGGAGACGGACGAGCAGGGTCAGAGCATCGTATTTCTCTGTGAGGGACCACACGGTGCAGCTTTTGTTGCGGGGAGAGGCGGGAGCAGTTACGCGTGCTACTCTAAACCGTGAATGTTGAAAGGCTGGAACACTGCGGGTCCAGAGGAACATTGTCAAGACAGGGGCTATAACGCCCTTACAAACAGCTTCCCGCACGTTTAGTTTAGCACTGCGGGCGCGACTCGGTGCCCAGCTGCGGAGAGCGGCGTCCGCGGCTTGCCCTGCCTTCGGGCCGTGCACCCCCCTCCAAAACTTAGGGGCTTAACAGCTCGGGCACCTCGTCCCGCTGCTGTCAAGGACGTAGAGGCGTTCAGAGGCGCCACGGGTGGTCCTTAAAGACCCACTGTTTCTGGGCAGCTTTGTAGGGCTCCTGCGGAGGTTGCGGGATGCTCTCCACGCCCTGTCTCACCTGTCGGGGTCCAAGGGAGCAAGGTTCGGCACCCCGCACCCTTTCCAGCGTAGCTGCCGGCCCCCGGGGGTGGGGATGAGCCTCACACGGCCGGGCCGGGCGCTGCCCTCCTGCCCGAGCCCTTCAGCCGCGCTTCGCCGCAGGTGCGGTTCGCGCTGCCCCCGTCCGGGCTCCGGTGCGGCACCGCCTGCGTGCCCGAGACGAGGTTCCCTCGGCCGGGCAGCTCTCCCGCCCAGGACGGCTTTCCCCAGCCTGTGTTGTCGGTCGGGACTCGGTGCACGGCGCCGGTCAGCCCTGCACCTTCGCCCTCCAGGGCTCAGGGCTCAATCCAGGGCCGGCTCACCGGGGTCACTGACGGAGCACGCGGTCCTCCTGGCCGGTCTCCACCCTCAGGAGCCCCGGAGGTTTGGATTTCCCCATGGGGACACCCAGTACTCTCCCCTCCCTCCGGGTCGCGGGCGATGCGCGCTCTTGCCTCTACCGAGGCAGAGCTCGCCGCCCCCGAGCCCCCGGCAGCGCATCCTCTCCCGCCTGCCGCTCCGCCTGCCCCTCCTCGGCTGCAGGGGGGGTGCTGCGAGGTAGGCAAAAGGGAAAGTGAACGTAGCGGTCTGAAGATAGAGAAAGGCAGTCAACCTTAGACGTGTAGTTACTCAACCTTTATTATTTAAAAAAATTCATAAAAAAAAGGAAGGTGAACGAACGTCTTACAAAACCCCCCCACATAAATAGGACATTCCGTCCAGCTCTGGCTATTGGCAGTTCTAGTATTTGACAACATCAGACGCGATTTCCTGGCATTAGAGAAACCCATTTAAAAATCGGTCATCACAAAGAAATACTAGAAATCCCAGTTAGCACTTGCTAGGCAGCACGGAGCACTTGTACACAACTTTTCAGACACACACCCGCGCACACACGCAGCCGGGAACAGATCCCGTAGGAAGAGAGCCTCCTTAAAAAATAGTAAACGCTTAAAAAAAAAAAAAAAAAAAAAAAAAAAAGGAAAGAAAGAGAGTTATTTACAAAACGCACATGGAAATACAGTATTGACAGAGCGTGGCTGGCAAATCAACATGATTTGAATAGAGAAAGGACTATGGCACGTCTTGCTCGAAAGCTCGCACAGCAGCCTCCTTCGAGTGTCCCCGCGGGAAGACAGCTCCTGCCATCTGCGACGCAGTGCCTTCTCCCTCCCCACCTCTCCTCCCGCCCTCCCTCGCCTCTCCACCCCTGCGCTTCTTGCCAGGTCCTTTTTACACTTGGATGACCACCGTGCTGGGGCTCTGAAGCCGGGTTTTGTACTGGTCTAGCCAGCTCCTCAGCTCCGAGATCTTGTAGCCCTCTGGTCCTCTGCCTCCCTGGTACATCACCTTCTCCTCCTGGATGATGTAGAGCCTCTCGAAGTAGGCACCGTAGGCGGCGCTGGAAGCATTGTCCATGGTGTCCACGGCCAGGGGGCAATCGGGCGCCCCTTCCCTCATCAGCTGAGCTGCCCGCAACCTGTCCTGGAGGCACTGGTGCTTGGGGATGTTGTAGGCTGCATCCGAGCTGACCCAGCCGTCGGAGGGGTGTGCTTCTTCAATGTACACCAGCAGGAAGTCGGCAATGTCCACGAAGTGCGCGGCCAGGCGCTGGAAGGACCTCAGGCGGGCCATGAACGGGGGTCAGGTGCAGCTGCCGAAGTTGAGGATGAGGGGCCTCTTGCCGCGGGCGAAGTCCAGGATGCGGAGCCTCTTCTGCCCGTCCAGCTGGATCACCTCGGGGTTAGGGGCCAAGGAACCCACGTGCGCCGACTTGAAGAAGTCCAGCTTCTGCCCGTGCCACACGGCTTTCAGCGACTCCAGCGTGAACATGCGGTTGGAGTCGGACACGCAGACCGGGGGGTCGTCGGGGGGCGGCTCCTCGCTGGCGCTGGCCGCCTCCTCCGCCGTGGGCATCGTCAGCATCTTCTTCCTAATGCACAGAAAATCCAGGAGCCAGAGCATCACGGCGGTGAGCAGGAAGCGGGGAAATAGGAGGATGCAGGCGGCCGCCTGGGTGAGCAGCTGCAAGGTGTGAACGCCGACGGAGTGGAGCATCGCAGCGGCTTGTGCTGCAGGGCGCTGGCTGCCGGGGGGCCCCCACGCACCCTGCGTGCCGGGGTCTGTGCAGCACAGCTGAGATCCCGCTTCTCTTTAAGCCCATTTTATAGTCAGGGATTTAAATGAAAAGTGACTCCACCTCCGTCCAGAACCCGCCCCTCTGGAACTTGAGCCTGGGGATTACCTACCCCTCCACTCTAATGACCTAAAAATACACAGACAAAAGGGGAGAGAGCCCCGGCGGGAGCCGCAAGGGACGTGCAACGGAGCAGGGTGCAGCCGCTCTCAGGCGGAGCGGAGAGTCCGGCACAGGGCACCGCCGGGGTCCCCGGCCTCCGGCAGCGGCGGGCGCTCACCACCAGCCCCGCCAGGGACAATGCAACAGGCACAGCCCGCCCCCGGCCCGGCTCCCCACGGGCTGTGCGGGCGCTGCCGGGCGGGCGCGGGGGCCGGGGCCGTCCCGGCAGCGCCTGCAGGTGACAGGGACAGCCGCCATCGCCGCGTCCCTCGCCGCGCCTTCCCCCGCTCCCCGCCCCGGCAGCCCGGTCGCCCCCTGAGCGCAGCCTCCGCCCCACCGCACGCCCCGGCGCCGCGGGAGCACCAGGGGCTCGAACCCGCGGCCACATCCTCCGGCGGCGGGACGGGCGGCGAGCGCTGCCCCAGCCCCCCGTGTCCCCCGGGCCCGCGCTGGGCGGGCCGGGCCCGGCGGCGGCGGCGGCCCCGGCGCGGGGGGCACCAGGTGGGCGCGGGCCGGTGGGCGCTGCCCCGGGCGGAGGAGGGGCGCGGGCGGCCGCCAGAGGGAGCTGTTGGCCGAGAAGCCGCGGCGGCGGCGGGAGCGCGGGGCCCCTCAGCCCCGGCCGGGGCGTCCGCGCCCGGCCCCGGCCCCGCCACCTGCCCCGGCCCCGCCACCTGCCCCGGCCCCGCCACCTGCCCGGGCCCCGCCACCTGCCCCGGCCCCGCCACCTGCCCCGGCCCCGCCACCTGCCCGGGCCCCGCCACCTGCCCCGGCCCCGCCACCTGCCCGGGCCCCGCCACCTGCCCCGGCCCCGCCACCTGCCCGGGCCCCGCCACCTGCCCGGGCCCCGCCACCTGCCCGGGCCCCGCCACCTGCCCCGGCCCCGCCACCTGCCCCGGCCCCGCCACCTGCCCCGGCCCCGCCACCTGCCCCTCACGGCACTCGCGAGTGCGGGGCGGCATCGCGGCCGCTGCGGGGCCGCTGCTGCGGGAAGCGCAACAATGGGTGGGCAGAGGGGACGGCGGAGGCGACAGGAGGAGAGCGCCGCGCCTGCGATGTCCCGCTGCGCACAGAGGTGCTGCTGCATCCCCCAGAGCAGCGAGTCGGGGCAGACACTCCCTTACGGCGTCCCAGGAGGAGCCAGCAGTACTTTCTGCACCTGCCAAGTGACATACAAACACAAGCTTCTCACGGGACGAGGTCTGGCAAAATCCTTAAACTGAGGGCTGAAGTGTCACCTCACGGGCATGGCCAGTAGACCTGTGTGCTGCCCACAGAGTGGACAGCGAGTCGTTTTGGGTTGGGTGGGTTTTCTATCAGTAGCAGAGCGCTCACTATGCAGTTCTGAACACTGACTAGCCACCTTCAGTCTTCACCCATCAGGAGGAATGTATGGCCTGCAAATTCCTTCCTGCTGAACTAGATGGAGACCTGTCCCAGAAGAACAGAGTTTAAATGTAATTTGGTGTCTCTGCTCAGAACTTTGCCATTCCATTGTTGCAGGGTTCCCAGCTTGCAGCATGCAGTTCATTTCCCCACCAGCTTCCTCAGAAAGGGACATTACTTGTCCAAAACGCTGAACACTGCCCTCTGCTATGCAAATGTGGCTCATGCAACCCTGAGCTACCGCTGCAGCTGCCACTCACCTAGGTGCCTGTCACACTGACTTTGGGATGTGCAATGCAATGTGCCTCTGGGTCCTGAGTGCCCTGTTTCTGCCTGTGGCCAATGCCAGGTCCCTGGCTGCAGATTCCCAAAGGCCCCAAGGACCTGCAAGTCTCCCAGGCGCAGTTTGTACTCCAAAAGTGACTGTGCATGTCTGTACCTCCTCTCTATCATCCGCAAAATGGAAAAATGAATGCTGAGCCTCCTCATGGGAGGCTAGGCAGCTTGCTTCATTTTTATGTATCTTATTACAAGAACCCTAAATAAAAGGCAAAATTAAAATCCCATTTTATTTTTTTCTTTATCTGCTTCTGAATAGGCTTGTTTAGAGCAATCTAATCAGATGGGTGATTTGTAGTGCCCTGGTGCATCATCTTTAGTTGGAGTCAGCAGCAAGGTAATTCAGCATTTTAACATCTGAAAGGAAATGTATGCTCCAGCCCTCATAAAGCCACGTTCATCCACTAGCCTGATTAATAACTTCTTTGGCATTCCACGGTGCTCAGTCCAGGGAAAATTACTGAGTAGATATTTACTATATTGTCAAACTTATTTTGAACTATTCATGTGGGCCTCTCACCACCTCTCTGTGCAGTTATGCAATCTTGAAAACCACAAATTAAAGCCTCTAAAGAGACGCAATAACAAATTGTGGTAGCTCTGAAGAAACCCCCAGGAAAAAAATTGATCTCTCAAAGTGACCTCTTCAAACTATGCTGACAGACAAAAGCCTGAGTAAACAGATGGGTTTGCAACCCTGAATATCAACAAACTTTGCTCTACTAGATCAGTGAGAGATATTCCGAGGTAAAAATGCTATTTGGTCTTATATACTCTATTTGCAGCTGGATAGGGACTTTGGAAATGACTATTTCTCCATTCCCTGTAAACAGCTTTGCTTTGTTTTTATAGCTTGAAGGAAACCTTTGAATTGGGGTTTCCTATCCAGCCGTGCATAGAGCAGAGAACTGAAACATTTTGCTTCACTAGCCCACTGCTACACTCTCCTGCCACAGGAAAATTCAAGCAAGTCCCGAGGTCACTGTTTCATGGTGGAACAAACAGTGGCTCTGCATGGCCCTACCATGGCCCTGCCTCTGCGTGGCCCTAGCCCTGCTCTGACGGGCTCAGCCGAGGTGCAGCGCTCGTGGGAAAGGGTGGAATTCCTTCTGCAGCCCTTTGGTTCTGTTTGAAGTGACGTCTTGGTGCTGTTCTCACGTCTGTGTTAAGCTGGATGGTTTTCAAAATCCTGTGTTTTAACACCATGAAAGCTCCTCTCTACTTCCCAAAGGCTGTACCTCCCAGTTGGAACTATTTTTAGGTGTGTGAAGGTAGTCAGTCTTTCTAGGAATCCATATCACTGATATTAATAGTGTGGGAACTTATATCTTCCTGTATACTGAGGATTTCATAGAATATATCCTAAAATATGGGTTTTACAGTGGCACATCTGGTTATGGGTGGTTTTTACTCTTCTGCATGTGGTCTGTGGTTCAGCAGTCACTAACTTAAAAATACATAAGTTTGTATGTGTGTGTCCTCGCACAAGTGCACATACATGGTTCACATTATTTCCTTTTTTCTGAGAACTTTATAGCTGTAGTTTTTCTTCATTTGATAAATGTAATTTATAACTCTTTTAAAGTTCTTTTCATAAACAGGAGCTACAAAATAAATTCAGCAACTTATAAAAGCAAAACCTCAAAAAGCTGAAATTAAAACCATCAGGTCTGCTTTGATGTAGAGGATGTGTTGAAATGGTATATTTACATGTTTATTTTCTATTTTATAATTTCCTGCACAAAGGCACGCAATACTTTCTGACAGGAACTGAAATGTATTTTGGAAGAGTTCCACCTCTCATGTCATCTAAGCTCCATGTAGTTAATGTGGTAGAACTCTATGTGAAGGAAATGAAAAAGACTTTCCCGAAATAAGAGCTGGGCAATTTCTACTCATCTAAGTGGCCACCCGGTGACTGAAGAGAGGTGCAGTGGTGCAGTGGTAAATTACTCACCTGTTTGGTATCTGTAAGAAGTGGGTAAATGTTATATTGCTGAAATTGGTGGTGGATAAACTCCATTTGCAGTTGTTTGCTTGTAGCAACACCTCTGGAAAAGTTACCATATGCTGGAGACTGTGCATGGGTCTGGCTTTCTCTGGAGCTGCCTCTTGCTTAATCTTTCACCACTTTTAGATGACACCTGTTCTTATTTTCCTCCCTTCTGTCTTTTTTTTTTTAATAAAATATATATGACTCAGAAAAAAAACATACAAATCCAAGCACCAAGGCAATGACTGAAGTAGGTTTGAGTATGGAAAGAAAAAAAGTGCTGTGCTGCAGATTGTCTATAAAAACAGTAGCAGAGCCATGGCCTTTGAATCTCCTACCCACCCTGTCATTCTTACCTTCGAATACATGACAAGCATGTCACATATGACAAAGAGGTTCCGTGCACTGAACCTTTCAAATTTTTTCCCTCACTTTTTGCTGACTCTGGATTGAACTGGGAAAGAGTTGTTTAATTTGGGAGAACTGATTCCACAGTCTCTGTCAGTCTGAATCATTCTTGTCCTGTGACAAGCATGCCACAGGTCTGTTAGTGCAATGTTCACCCTGAGTAAGTGGAAACCAACATTTTCTTGAGCCTGTGAGCCATCTACCAAGGCTTTGACATGTGACCAAATGTACAGTTCCCCTGATGTGTCTGCACCTGCCTCTCCATGGCTGTTCCCTAGTGCCACTGTTGTGCCAGCAGCCTGTCAGGCGAGGGTAGAAAATAGATAACCAAAAGGTTCTGGATTAAAGAACTCTGGTTTTAAACCCAGATGGTTTTGGTGAGTGGATTTACTTTAGAATCCCTAAAATAGTGTCTAATAGCAAAATTTTCAGGGCAACCTGAATGACAGAAGGCGCAACTTTCCATCAATCCTTTCTCACTTCTGCTTGCACTGTGTCTTTTGCGGTCCTAAAGGGATCTGCAGTGACATGCTTTGGGGACCAAGGAGGCAGAAGAGCTTGGCTTTAGGGAAAAAAAAGTTATTTCCTGACAAGTTTGTTCCCTAAACTTGCTAATGATGAAAGAAAATGATCATCTGTGGTGCAGGGAAAGCACAAGAGAAATGGTCACAGCTTGTGGCCATGGCAGGGTTAATAGGACCATCCCATCAGACTAACTTAGCAATATTATCCATCCACTCCTGGGTGGAATTGCACAGGGAGAATGTGTTAAGAGCAGAAACAAGTTTCACTGCAGATGTGGATAGTCTGTGGATAGTGGAAGAGCACAGATGTACAAGAGGTGCCAGTGGCTGTCACAAGGTCCTGCTGAGCAATGTAGCTGGATAGGGTGCACAGATGGCTTCTGGGGGGAGCCAGCAATATCACCTTCAACAGCAGCTGCTAACACACCTCCATCAGTGGGAAATCAGATTATCCAGAACCCCCTGTGCCAAGCACATCCCTGCAACCCATCAAGCAAACTGTTCAAAAGCTTCTGTGGCTCAAGAGCTCAGGCTGGACCCCCTGGTAGTACAGTACAATTACAGTGGTCTGAATGGTTTGCTCTGCAGCAAAGACAACAGTCTAGTCCAGAAGTGGAACCCTGCAGAGTTATACTTAAGCAGAGACTTTATACACAGTGAATACAGATTAAGTCTTTGTCAGAAAAGAGAAAATACTTCTAGTATTGTCTTTGTTTCAGGTGTGCTGTAGATGAGAAAAAGGAGACGCAATTTCCTTGAATCTAAATCTCTTCTCAGAAGATTATAACAAAATTCACTGTGTGCAGTGTTTTGCAACAGAATATGTTTCAGTGCATGACATAAAAATTCAATATACTAGCACTGTTTAGAGATGGGGACAGCAGACTGATAACTCAGATTAGTTTTTCATCTTTTAGAAGGCAGCCTAACAGGAGTATTTTCTCAAAATGTTACTGGGATAGTTTGGAGGTGAAAGACTGGGTCCAGGCTCTGTCAGGGTAAAGGGAGCACCTTTGAGATCCTTTGCAAGGGGGCCTCTCACTGCTGTCTGGCAGTCTTTGTCACAGGCTGGTCCTCAGAGCCCCAAGGTTTGTGTGATGAAAGCTGTGAGTGATCAGCTGCAGAACTCCCAGTGCTTTCCTTGTGATTGTGATTTTGCCCAAGCCACGTGGTATGATAACAGACAAAAGGGAGTCTGAAAAATCAGAGTCCAATATTCATCATTTCACTTTCCTTAGCAAGTGCAGTAGAATATAAAGATTTTCAATAGAATATAGTTTAATAATTCTCAGGTTTTAAGGTGATTGCATGTGCCCTGCCTGAAATGATACACAGGTTTAAATTTTCAGTCTTTAACAGACTCAGAGGGGAAGGCAAGAAAAAGTAGCATTTAAAAAAACATTTATTCAAGGAAAATCTTTAGGGATCCTGTATGGGATAATCTTCTTCAGGGTGACCCTCATTTTCTACAATATAATGGTTTTACCCAGCAGTGGTTTAATGGTTTTGAATAAGCTGTAGAGCAGAGGAACAAACATTTTAGTAAGAATGGAGGAGTTTACTCAGAAAGGCAGGAGCATCAGCCTTCTTTGAATATAGAATGGAGATGATTATTCTGCTGACCTTTTATCCCCACCATCATTAAAATGTATATTATCAACATAATGGGGTCTGGTTTTTTGTAAATGGTTGGTGTTAGCATGACTGACTTGTTTGAAGCAACTGACATTTGAGCAGGAGGCTGGAAGGCACCAGTGCTGTGCACTGAGGCTCTCATCAAACAACTTTCTTGCTTCAAGCCTTTTATTTGAACATAAATGTTTGTGAAGTTTTCCAGTGATTTTTTTCCTGGCATTCACCCCACGACTTATTATTTTTAGCCGTGTAAAATGGCATTATGCAATTGCTGAATTTGTTTCTTTCAGCCCATGATGATTTATAGGACTTAATTTCCAGGATACTCCCTTGAAGTTACCTTCTCTTTGTGACCTCAGGATTTCTCTTCCCAGAGCTTTGGTACTTATTTTTACCATTTCTGTGGTCGAGGTTTGGCAATGTTGTTTTGGATTAATGACAAACATACATAAGGACATATATAAGAACTGGAAGGAATACATGTCATAATCTCCTAATTTAATGTGTGGATTGTTTATCAATAGTAGAAAGAAGTTTCTGGAGAGGTTTAACACATCCTAATAATAGGCCTCTGCAGCCAGATAGAAAGATTTTGAAGTATCTGAACTACATGTAATTCTTCACTTGTTCCAAAATAGATGAAATTTGCTTATTTTAAATTGCAATGCAGTATTTCTTACTCAGACTTTTCCCAGAAAGAACTGGAAGTCAGTTAGTTTGGACAAGTATACATTGTTTATATGGAATATTTTAATTGACATAAAACTGTGCAAACCTTCTAGCTCCTCTGCTCTTGGATGAAGGAAAGATCTTTGGCATAACGATCCTGAATTTCTGTTCTATTTTTTACTTTTATGCAGGAAATTGCAAATAATTTAACGCACAAATGAAATTACTCAGCATTTTACTCAGTTGTTGAATTTTCCTCGTAAGCAGCATATTTTGCTTTCATCATATACCCACTAATTTTTTAACTTATTTTTTGATTTCTCTCTATATTCTCATCTAACTTCATGGTTTGTTTACTCAGGCTTAATTTCTTCCCTACACAGCCTACTGTGAATAAAGTGTTCCTTTGAAAATGATTAACTTTGCACTTTGTTTACAGTGTAGTCTTGCAATGTTAAATCTGATACTCATTAGCAGGAAAACAGAAATAAAAGGAGAAACATTAGTTATCACTGCCAATCATTTTGAATTCACTGGAATCAGGATCTGACCTGAAATGTTTAGGTTAGCTCAACAGCTTAAGTTGATTTGAAGGGTCTTAATGTTTATGCTTAACAGTGTGTCCTCCTATGACTTTTTATTTTTAACTGCTCAACAGTTCTCACTTTCTGTGAATTTTAAAGTTATTCTTAGACTAAGCAGTATAGTCTCTTCACAGGGAAAAACTGTGACAAGCTGATATATGTGATACAGCTCATCATTTCTGAGGTCACATCACATCTACCTGAAGATCCAGCAGGAAAAAACAACTAAATACTAAATGGTTACTTTTAAACTTAGATATGAAACTTCGGGTTCCAATTCACTATCTTTAATGTGTGAATTATTCTGCATACCTGGAATGGTCCACCCTTCCCTGTGGACCATTAATTTAATGGCCACAGTAGCAGTCTCTTGCTACTCTGTCTTACTTGAAACCAAGTTTATATTTCTTGAAACAAACAAAAAAATGTGGCCTTTTTAGAAATGTATTAATAACTCCTTTTTAAAAATGGGAATCATATACTTACATATGCAAATAAAATTGATTAAAGGGATCTAAGTCCATTTGTATAAATGGGAATGATCTTTGAAGAGCACATTTATTTCAAACTAACCCTGGATTTGTTAGGTAGTGAGGGAATAGTTTGTAAGAACAATTATGTGGTATTTGGAAGACCTGACATTTTCTCTCTTAACTAATTTTAATTGGCATTGTGATCCCACTGGGCCAAAAAACCCCAAACAAGGAAGACAGCAGCAAAATATAAATGAGGAGTAAAGTATCTTAGCTGATGAAATAATGGACAAAAGCCTTTGAAGCCTTTTTACAAGTATCTTCTTCAAAGTGGGGTGATCCTTGAGCAGTTGTGGCCCATGTCTATTCCTTGGCCTCTTCTACAGTTGTTGACATTGCACTGCCAATGAAGCAGCTGTCACTTTTTACCAGCATAATGCCTGCCAGCAGCTGGCTCAGAAGTGCTGCTTTTAATTAAATTTCTGATTTCAATTGGATTTTGGTTTGCAGTTCACAGCTAACAGAGATTATCAGGATGGGGTCTTATGGGGCATCTGTGGGTATTTCAGACACCTCTGTGTCACAGAGATGTGTTCAGAAAAAATAAACATCTCCTTAAAAGTTGTTAGTTTTTTGCCATTACTTGTGAGAGCTCTTCCAGGATCTTGCTGCTATAATGGATAGAATTATTCATATTTTCAGCTTAACTCTATCTATGGCATATTTACACTGCTTGTTGGCGTGCCAACATTGTCTCTTTGCTGAGGCAGTTATCCTGTCTCCCATTTCTCTGTGAATTAAAGAATTGTAGAATCATTAGATTGGAAAAGATCTTTAAAATAACTGAGGGCAGTCCTACACCCTGGGGCACCACTCCACTGGGACTAACAAGCCAAACTCTTGCAGGGTGGGTTGGCACTGATGGGGACAGGCAAACCCAAGCTCTCTGCTAACAATCTCAGTGAGCTGAGATATGAGTTGAGCCTCTCCTACTGCCTGTAGAGCTATGGCAGTGGAATGCTAAGCCTGAACCTGTGAGTTCTGCTGGAGACTTCATTAGCACTGATTTAGTTCAGGCCATGTGGATTTTGGGACAGTATGAGTCCAGCTGAGGCTCACATTGGTCTGCACCTGTTTGTTCAGATGTGTGCACAGTCTATTGTTGTGAGATGAATTTTCCATTTCTCTGATTCTTCTAGAAGCAATTTTCTGCACCTGTTTCATGACAAGTCTATTTTGCTACATCATATATGAAGGAATTAATTGCAGAACAAAAAATGGCTCTACCCTCTCCTCCTTTTCCTTGCATTTGCACTGCTTGGCAGAGAATATGGTCACAGGTTCAGCACATTCTCATCAGTCAGGCTGGCCTCTGGAAGTCACAGACAAACACAGATGCAGCTTGACAGCTGAATACCTGGGCAAGGAGTGTGGCACATTGGGGACATGCTGGGTGTACCCTACACACGCTGTGTTATTTGAGCACTGCTTTGTAATATGGCTTGGACCTACTGGAAACTCAAAGCACAAATGAAAAGTTTGGGTACATTTTGTTCTGAAGCCTCTCTTGTATCAGCCAACACACCACAGAGTCAACCCATCTTGGTGAGCCTGGTGTGACCGAAGAGGCTCGGGCGGATTGTGCACTCCTGGGCCATCTGTGTTCACATTTCCACAGGCTGGATTTCCTGCTCATGCGGTGCATGGCATGGGATTTCCCAGGAACAAACATGGGAGCCCAGGCACATGCTCGGGGGCCGTGTGACAGGGCTGTGGCTGTGGAACTTCCCCATATGGAGCACAGCTGTGTCTGTCCTTGAAAGGAGTGACCTAAATTTTACACAGTATTCTAGTGACGTATGACCAGCACATCCCTCACTGCTGGATGTCCCATGTGTTTTTGAATTGTACTTGTTTACCATTGCTGCCTCTCTTTAGGGCCTTATACTAACCATGACTTTGATTGAACCATCTAGTCTTTTCTCCTCCACGTGCAGCTGGCAAGTGCCCAGTTTATTGTGATATTTTTTGCTGCCAGCTTCATGAATTTGAGCTAGGCAGTTCTGGATTTCATCCTGTTCATACTGCTTCATTTCTTGAAATTGTTTAGTTTTTCCAGTGAAATACTCCAGTCCTGTTTTGTACACTCACACACTTCCTAAGGTTGTTCCCAATCTTTGCACCCCAGTGTTCTTTGTCATATATATGGTCTGCTGACCATATTCCTGTATTTTAATTTGATCATGATAATAAGACAGCAGATAACCTTAGCTGATGTAACTGTCACAGCTTTTGCTATCAAAATAGTGCTGGTAGTGTTCCCAGCTAAGGTTCTGCCAGAATGTAATTAGAAATGTACCTTTAAAATGTGATCTTTCTTTAACTACTGTAAACATCTTTTAAAAGAATTCCAAAGGCTTTGCTTAAAAATAAAACTGTTCTTATGAAACACTTACTCTTATACGAAATTAACATTAAGGATGTAACATAATATTAAAGGTATTACAATATTAAAGTTTTAGATTTCCATTATGAGGAATATTTGCTCTTGTTTAACTCAGCCACAACTTTTCCTATATACAGATTCATTTAGGTTGGAAAAGAACTGCAAGATCATGGAGTCCAACCTTTGACTGACTACCACCTTGTCAAATAAACCGTAGCACTAAGTGCCATGTCCAGTCATTTCTTGACCATCTCCAAGGATGATGACTCCACCACTTCTCTGGGAAGTCCATTTCGATGCCTCACAACCCTGTTATTCAATGCTTGACAACCCTTTCAGAGAAGAAATTCTTCCTGATGTCCAACCTGAACGTCCCCTTGTGCAGCTTGAGGACATTTCCTCTTCTTGTCACTGATTCCCAGCTTCCTTTCAGGTAGTTGTAGAGAGCAATAAGGTTTCCCCTGAGCCTCTCTTTCTCCAGACAAAACAACCCAGCTCCCTCAGCTGCTCCTCATATGACTTACAGTGACTTCAGCTATTGTGACAAAGCACACACCTCCTTTTGAATCATATGCCAAAGAGATATTGCAACAATCAGTCCTGCCATCAGTCTCTTCCAACACTGGTGTTGAAGTTGGCCTTTAAAGCAGTTTTGTTTTGTTAACCTAAGGACTGGGCATTATGTTGCTATTTTCTCTATGCCACAAGGGTTGTCTGGTTCCCATCCCCTTTCTCCAACTTTCTGACTGTGCAGAAAACTGAAGAAATATAAACCAAATGCAGTAGTACATCTGAAAGCAGTCTAGGTAACGACTCCAAGAGACAAGCTGGGCCACATCTCGCATATGTTCAGTGCTGATGATTGAAGTGTTGACATTGTCATGGTGACAATTAAGAAGCAAGAAGGGGAGGATCCTAGATCTGGCTGATTTAATGGGAATATTTTGGTTCTAATATCTGTCTATTGCTAAGAACCACCCAAATTTAGTCCTAGCAATCTTCATGAATATGAACCCTTTTTAGAGGGAACAAAACTGGAAAATTGTGTGTACTGAGGAAACAGGAAGGGGTCCTGTGCTGAGCAGCCCCATTTTTTGAGAGCGTCAGCTCATCTGGGTAATCAGGACAGAAATTGCTTAGTTAGTGGGTGCCACCATCACTTTGGCCAGTTGGTCTGAGAGAAGATGATGAAATTTGAGCATTTGGCAATAGGAGGCAGTGATGATGCCTCCAGCATTTAATGAATCACTTTTAAAGATGTTTGGAACTTGTTCTCATTTCTAGGTCCTAATTGGTCAGAGAAGGATTTTATAAAACATTTATTCTGCATTCTCTGTGTAAAAATGATTTACTTTATTTGGTGTTTGATGCATTTTTTTTTTCCAGTAGGACATCAAGCCATAATCTGTTAAACACCTGCATGGAAGTTTCCCAAAATGACCTGATATGGTAAATATTGTTATAGACTATAGTTGAAGAGGTGCTTATTTTTACAGCTATGAGAACTGTAGAAACAGAAAATATTTTTTCTAAAAAGTTCTGGCATCAACCTTTTTCTCTTATAGAGAGCTTTTTAGTATAGAATTAAAGTTGCATAAGTATATTTCCTAGCACTAAACATTCTAAAAATAATACAGGATGATAAATAAGGTGACATTTAAATTCAGTACAGTGCTCACTGCCATCAAACTCTGTAACCACAGCCCTCTTGTACAGATATTTAATTTAACAATACATCACCTTAGATTCACAGCTCTGAATAGCTGAAAAGTCCTCATGTAATGCTTGCCCCTGACCCCCAATAATTTGCCATTTGTTTGAATGGCATTCAGTGAGTAAGCACTTGAAGCAGGGTACTTCTGCACATGTAAGTAATGTTTGTATGACATTTAATTTAGCACTGTATATTATGTCTCAGGCTTCACTTTCTGGGAAAGGTGATGTGAGGAAATTGCTTTAATAAGTAAGGACCAAAAAATTCATTATTTACTGCATGTTAATTTGATGAATAATTTTTTAATTCTAGATGGATTTTTGTCATTCAGCTTCTGAACAATGTAATGTTGGAGTTCAGCCCAGGTCTTTGTATCCTGAGGTACATAAGGATGGCAGTACTAAAGAGGTTGTTAGCAGCTTTCTGGCAGTTCAGATATCTTGTGTGTTTCCACATAAGACAGCTGTTCAAATGCAGAATTCCTCTCCCCATATGTATTTGAAGTGTAGCGTGCAAATTTTCACTTTTCTGCTGTAATTGAGCTATATAAAATTGTGCCAGAATTTGGTGTATTTGTAACTGGATAGTGTTATAAATGCCTGAAATACAACCATTCTATTCAAAATATATCTGGTAGGTTATTCTTTTGTTTGCTGAAGTTTTGGTTTGCTGCTTTTTTTAAACTTTTTTTTAAAAAATTATTTCTTCAGTAGGAAAAATGAAGTGCATTAAGTTTTTTCAGTTGGCCTGTTTGATCTTTCCCAGCTTGAACATAAAAATGTCACAGGAACCTGTGACTAATCTGAAACACAAGGTGTGACTAAGGCAAATTTTCAAGGCCATACTGAAGTATGACATACTTTAAAAATAAAACAAACTTGGAAGTCCTGGTCCAAGCTGGCATGCCTTAGTTATGGTAGTGTTTTGAATGGTACATCAGAAACTGCAGGGGTGAATATAAAGCATTGTGTCTCTTTTCATCTCTGTTGCTACTCTTCATGAAAAGGTTATCTACATCAGTTCTGAATTAGCAGCATCTCAGTCTCCATCTCTGAGTACTGCTTTTCGTCCTGTTACACTTTCTTCCCAGGATGTAATGTCATTTCTCAAAGTGGCTCCTCTCCAAGCTGTACCACATTAAGCATGGCTAGATGTACATCTACTTGTGGGCCACCAGTCTTCACCCAAATGTAGCTGCTGACCTACTCAAAGACAATGCTAATAGTAGCCACAGATCCATAGTTGCTGAGTGTCATATGTGCTTGTCCAAGAGGAATTCATGGACCTATCAATGCACTACAATGCACCCAATAACCACAAGTTCATAACAATTTTTGACTATTATTAATACAGTACAATACAAATGAATGTGTTAACAGTGCTGTTGTTGTTTGGAAGCAGCAGAACAGTTCTTATGAGAGAACAGTTTCTATTTTCCTACCACAATTATTGCACATTACTATTCATTTCAATAGAAATAGAAATGAAAAGTTACTCAGGCTTTGGAATATGAATGTTTAATATGTCTCTTATACATCTATTTTCTTCTTTTAGTTTATTCACTGTGTGTGTTTCCTTCTCTCACTCTGTACCCATTAATATAATTAAATAATGATTTAAAAAAAAATATAACTTCAAAAGAGAAATGTGATTTTCCCAGCATGCTCAAATCTTGGGTGGTATACAGCATTGTCACTAGCCATATAATTTAAAATTAACACCATTGACAAATGCTGCTTTAAAGCTTCTATTAAAAAATCATAACATGTGAGTGTGGTAGGGCTTTTTTGCTGATCTAGATTTACATTTGTGTAATTTACAGTTAATAACTGGAGAGATCTTGTTCTAGCTTGATTACTCTTCTTCAGTATATCCCTTGTTTTGTATCCTATTATTCACTCAAAGAAGTTAATTAAATGAATCAGAGTATAAGCTCACATTTGTTGCAACAATCACAATTCCCCATAGATAATTTTCTTTGGCTGGTCTTGCTGGGATTTCCAGGAAGGTTCCCAGAAACTGTTTCACAGAATAGAGGGATTTCTCTTTTTAAAATCCTTTTTTGGAGTTACACAAATCTGAGTCCAGAAGAGTTTAATTTTTGAGACATAACCATGAATTCTACATGCATGTGTGACTCTATAACAACAAAATCTCAGAATAAATTGCATTTAAATTGAATCTTGTTTGATTTTTTGTGGTTGGCTTTGGAAACATTTGGTAGTTATTTTCCATTGAAATTCATATGCTCTTGGGGCAGCAATATGTTTTTCTCCTGTTATTTCTGCTCTGTAACCTTAATTTTAAAGCTTGTTTTCAATTTTTTTTTCCGTTTGCTGTGTTGTGTGTACTTATCTTTCACATAGCAATAAATAATTCTGCATTTGGTACTGGTGGTCTTAGTGTGCATGTAGTTGTGTTGAAGGGCTACAATATATGGCGCAGTAAATAGCATTGTTCTTTATTTTGAGAAAGAGAGAAGGAAGGGTTCTAATTTATATCCATGTTGCTGAAATAAAAATGTGGCCTCTCCATTCAAGAATGTGCCTGTAATTTTTCAAATTTACTTGTAAGGCTTAGATGACCCATTTATAGCTGACTAAACTGGGATGTCTTTAAGAAATAAATTTTTAGAGAAGTATGTTCAACACTACAGAAATTTTGATAGGACAAGCTGGCCCCAAAGAATCAGTAACATTCTCAGCTTCTGTCTGTGAGTGAAGTGGGGCTCCCTTGGTTTCTGTTGGTTTTGTTGGGTAAAGATGCATGATAGCTTGATTCTTATTAGACATTCAATAATAATGTATCATGCTTCAGTGTACTGACATTCTGATGGCAGACATTAAAGATAAGGCAGCATGGTATGAGTCAAAAGGGAGAAACTCTTTGGGGATTTTGGGATTTTATTTTTGCTTATTAACAATGAATTGAAGACATTTCTATGAGAGCAGGGGAAAGCTTCCTCTGAGCACGCAGCAGACGGACAAGGTACAAGTCAGCTTGAATCCAGAAGCTGTGTCACTGTGTCAGTGTTCCACGGTTTTGCAGGAAACAGCAGCTCAGACAAAGTCACCTGCTCACAGTGCTCCACAATGTTTCTGCTAATGCTGGGTTGCTTCTTGCCAGCCTAAAGGGATGAATGACTCTGACTTCTCAGACATACACAGACATGCATCCATTTCTGTGAGTATCAAAGGCTTGTTCTGAGGGTTCCCACAGCAGTGAAAGCCATCCAGTCATCTCTAAGGAGGTTTTTATAATATCCCAGGAACTCTAACCAGAATTTATTGAGGCTAAGTGTCATATCTAGGAGCTGCAGCTGAAGTATGGTTTCAAATGGTAAATACAAAGTAAGAAAGTAAGATTCTGCTTCCAAAACTTGAGCCTGAACTGGGAGGAAACTTAGATGGAAATGATCATCCAGCCCAATCTCTTGCCAAAGCAAGATTATATCCTGCAGGCTGTTTCCTAGCATTTGCCAGTCTGGCTATAAAAACACCAAACAAATAGGCTCCATTACTGGGAAGAGTCTGGGAGACTGTTCCATTGTTTAAGAAACATCATGCCAGTTCATTGTTTTCTGAAATTAAGTATTTGTTTTTTTCTTATCTTAGTTACATCTTATCCTTGGTTATGTTCTGAGATACCAAATTAAAATCTGACATTATTAAAGGCAATATAGTTCTTGGCTCTTACAATCTACCTTTCTGTCCTCAAACCCAGGCAAAGGGTTGCACAGCTGCATGATCATAATTACTCTATGCTACAAGGGCCAGGGCAAATGATGGCTATAAAATGCCTTTTGCTGCCTTTTTGTATTGGGCCTCCTCTTTCTTAATTAACAGCTTTCTCCAACCCATCACAGCTTTTGCTGTTCTTCAGTGAGTGTTTGCCAGTGGCTGTATCTACTTCAGTAAGTAGTGTGGCCTTGTAAGAGTATGGGCTGAAAGTGAAACAGGACCTATAGAATAAAATGGTTGGTGCTGATGGCTTAACATCCACAGTCCTGCATGCATTAAGGTTTTGGAATAGTTCTGGGCTGGTCCCTCAAATTGCATGTATGCGCTGGTTGGAGATCATTATATGGACTTCTGGAATGCATTTTCTGATTTAGTTTTGTATCAAAGTCTGTGAGTATGAGTTTGTTTTGTTATGTGAATCTGAGCATAATATGTAAGGGTGAACTAAAATGCTGGTGGAAGATATAGTCCAGATATTTTTGAGTGTGTGTGTTGTCCAGAGCTGAATGCAACATTATGTACCAACAAGAGAGATTTGAGTCGGACATCAGGAAAATGCTTGTAATGATAAGGGCAATGAAGCACTGTAGAAGTTGAATAAAATCTATGCTGAAATGTTTCTAGGAAAAGGATAAGTAAAAAATTATTTGCTAAGAAGAAAGATACAATTGTTCCTACATAGAGAAACAGAAATGGATTTAGTCAGTTATGGCATCCCTTTAGGCCAAATTTCCCCTGGAGAAAAGGCTTGTGGGGGGACCTTATTGTTCTCTACAACTATCTAAAAGAAGGTTGGAGTGGGGTGGGAGTCAGGCTCTTTTCCCAAGTAACAAGCAGTAGAACAAAAGAAAAGGGCCTCAATTTGCACTGGGCAAAGTTTAGATTGGCTATTAGGAAATGTTTTTCATGAAAAGGGTTGTCAAGTGTTGGAAGAGACTGTCCAAGGAAGTGGTGAAATCACCTTCCCTAAGAAGGGGACATGGTTTAGTGGTAGACCCAGTGAGTTTTAAGGCCTTTTCCAACATAAACCATTCTATGGGTGTCCCTTTTTCTTATGCATATTACTTTCATTCTTTCCAGTTTTTAAATTTTATGTCCTTCCTCCTGCAATTCATTATAATTTTTTCTTTCCCTTGTCTGTAACTTGTAACTTGTGCTAGTTAAGCTATATTATGGAGTCTCACTGAGGGCAATTTACTCTCCCAGACACCAAAAGTTTTTAACAAAGTTGACTCAAAAATCTTGTCTAGCAAATAATATACATCATAGGTGATAATCTACCGTGAGCCAGATTTCAAAACACATATTATGTTTTCTTCAGGTCTGTTTAAATTCAGGTTCAGATGAGAAATAATAATAAATGCTTTACTAAACTGATGGCATATAATTGTAATTACAATGTTAATTTGTATTTCAGTCAAGTGTAAAACTTCCATTAATAAAATTGCCACCATTCTCTTCCTCTCTATTGTACAGTTTTGGGAATTATTGTCAATATTTTTTGTATCAATATGCTCACTGTTGAGAAAGAAGTGTCTTGAAAGAGAACTGCACCCCACAAAACACACGTTTCAGATCCAAACTCCAAACAAATCCTACTCCTAAGCCTCCGATCACTCAAAAAAAGAATCAATAAATTTTGGCCTCTCTACCATTTAATTGAAATAGATATTGAGACATTGAGTCACTAAGGTTTCTTATAATGCCTCCTTTCTACATAATAAGTTTTTTCTTTATGCATTTTCTGCTGTGGCTTTTGAAGATTCCAATGTCTCTAGAGGATGGGCTTTTAAGTGGATGGTACAGGTGTCCAGTTTTGACACAGAGAAGCAGTCTAGACTTGCCTCTTGGCTGCTGTTTAATGCAGTCTCTGGGAAAAAGAAAACATAGACTTAAACTTACCCTACTAAAATGTTTTAAAATCCAGGACACTCATTTCCCAGTAATTTATCTTAAAGCTGATTAATGCTCTAAAGATAAAAAAGATTTAAAGATCCAAAGCTACTTCATATGTGTTCTTTTGTGCTGATGATATTTTATTTAGAAAAATATATACTTTCCTTTCTCAGGTATTTCCAATTTTCTAGGATAAATAATATTCAGAAATATTTCTTGATGTCCAAAATTATGTGTATAACCCTACCCATTTCTGATACTGAATTTAGTAATGTTAAAAAAGAACAATAATGGGGGAATGTTTTGCTACAAACATCGGTTTTGGAATGAAAACATTTTCATCTATGAGGCTCCATTTGTTCTGCAGTTAGCAAATACTTCAATTGACACTGTTGTCAAACCAAGGACATAAAACTGAGAGTGTGATATGTTATCTACTGCCAATTACGTAAGTTTGTGATGCATAAGTTATTGCAAAAAATGGGGTCATGACCCCTAAACCAACTCCTTTTGAAGTTGTAGCTCTTCATAAAACCTCCCGCATATTTGTATATTTTAGTTGGTTAACTCTTAACTGATTTTATGCAAGTGCTTATGAGAAAGATTATATGACATTAAAGAAAAAGCAGCCTTATATCTACCAAAATACCAATTTGTTGATATGCTTATAGAGAGGTGAATATGACTAAAACATGGATTTTAGTTCCTAATCAAAGTACTTAATCCAAGTTCCTTATCAAAAAGATGCTTGAAAATAAATATTTTTGACCATCAAATGTAAATTTTAATTATTGCAATATATTATCTAGCAGCATAGTGAGAAGATTTGGACTCAATCTCTCCAGTTCTTGTCTTACCTTTTATATGATCTTTTATGGCAATGTTACACTAAATCACCGATTTTTCCCTATTGCTTTCACTTATCTTTCTGCATGAATTAAACTCATATAAATATGACTAAAGCTCATATTTGTCATGTCAAAAGAGTGTGTAAGTAATAGAATTAAACCTTCATTTGAAAAATGCCAGCAAAGCTGGGAAGAGTGTTAGGTGAAGAAATCATTTGAAACTGGAAAAAGTTCCAAAAAGTGAGGTCCTTTTTCATGTCTGGGGTAGAGTTTCCAGCAACTTTAAGACTCAAGATACTGTGATGCTAAAGATATGTAGCACCTTCACTCAAATGCAAGGGGCTTGTTAGAGGGTAATTTAGCTAAAGGTTTTTGTTTTTTACTTCAGAAAGGAAAAATGTATGACTTTTAAATATTAGTTATTTTCAAAATTTGGTGGAATTATGACCTTTCAGAGGATTGGACAAAGCCTCTCGCCTCTCCTAGAACAGCAAGAAGTCCTTCCTCATTCAGGTCAAGGACTGAAAAACAGGTGATTCATACTCTACTAGATAACTTTACCAAGGATTTTTTTTTTTAACTTGTGTTTTTGGGAACCCTCAGCTACTTCTGTTGCTCTGCAACTTGCTAACTTCATACAAGAAGTTACCTATTCACTGACCTGGGAAAAGACCAATGCAATAGTTCAATGGGCAGCCTGAGTTCAAGCCCTTGTTCAATTAATGGTTATTTATTTATACAAAGTGCAACAGGTCCAACAGGAGAGTCAGAATACAAGAAGAGCTTGATATTTTGGTGTCCAGAAAGCTTGCCTGAAATACAGGATTTTGACATCTTGCAGAACAGAAACTTGAAATCTGGACTCCTGTACTACCAGTCAGTGTCTCAATCATAGGAATATTTATCTAGGAGGGGTGGAAGTTTTCTTGCTCTTTGATGTATTTCATCCTAGGCATGAGAATCTTCCCCAGGTAGAAACTTCATAAGAACTGGTAAGTACCCACAAAAGGTTTGGTCTCGAGGGAATAGAATTTCTCAGTGGAAGAATGCATCACTGTAAACTCCAATGGGGACATGACTAGAGTTCTTACGACCATGTAGGTCCAGAGCGGTTTGTCCATTGTGATGATCCATCAATGTCCTGAGTTTGAAGGGGAGGTCAACAAGCAGTGCTGGAGGGCATGAGTCTCAGGAAGCCTGCAGAATGCCAAAGCATATGTCTGCGTAAGTGTCAGACTTGTAAATCAGCTGTTGGCACAGAAGTTTAACAATGGGGAAATGCTCACATATAAACATTCGTTTGGGGATTAGGCTTATGAGTCTGGCTGCTTTTAAACACTTCAGCTGACATTGATATAAAACCAGGAGCCTGACATGTGATCTCTTGCCAGTTGCCTTCAAATTACAATGTCTGATGAGAGAAAAAAGAGATGAAGTTAATGGAGAAATGGGACAGGTCATCTGGACTCTGATAATTAATGTTCCCTAGAAAATAAAAGTTTTGAAACTTTCCTGGAAATGAAGTTTTATGATCTGCTACAACAGCCCACAGGGGGAATGCTGAAACCTACACATATTGACAATTGTGGTATTACCAGACAATTAATTTTTATGAGTAATTTCCAGAGCAACCCTCAACCATTCAGTCACGCACACAGTGCAACAGTGTGCCATGGAATCGAGACTCAGCTAAAGGCCAAATATTATACAGATTTATTAATATTTGCAAAAAAGCTCCCAACAGCAGAGAGCAAATTGAGCAACAGGATGGGGAAGAAGGAATGGACTTGACAATAAAATGAGTTTTGTAAGGATATAATCCAGAGCATGGTGAACTCAACAGAAAGATTTCCCTTGGTTTTTTAAGGTCTTGGATAGATCTCAAGAGACATGAGACACTCCATCTCATACCTTTCCCCCTACTTTTTCCATCTGAATGGAAAATACTTCTTGTTCACAAAATTCTTGTTCACAACTGGCATACCCTTTAGTGACCAAGAATTACAAGAAAATGTTGATCACATTTGAGATGTAGAGCCAAGAATCTCTACCTAAGTAGTCCCAGAAGTGGCTCTCCAATGGCTAAGCAACTGGCAAATTCTCTCTAACAGTACCTTCATATTTGTACTTAATGTTGCAAAGCCATTCTGCTTTCTCACTTAAAACACAAAGAATAATGAAGTAACTGGATTTATAATTTCATTTCTCTGAAATCCTTCTCAATACACAACTTGCAAAGGTAATGACCTGTTTAGTTGTCCTCTTATTATAATGTCTAGTCTAAGTAGTAATAGCTGTTACTTCTGAAAAGTTATTAAATACTTCAGTAGTTCTTAAACCATGCCAAGGAATACTTGTAATAAAAGAACAATGAAGAGAGATGACTGGAGATGAAGTTGTAGAACTGAATTTGTTTGTACTCAGAATAAAATAATAGTTCTGTCAAAGTCCCTGTTAAAGGCTGTTAGACAAAATGATATACTTTGCACTAAGTGAATCTATATAGATCATGGGTTATGGCCAAAAGTGATAGATCTCAGAGATAAGCTTGGTTATCTATTTTCAAAATTTTTCCTTCTGTGGGAACAAAAGATTGCTGCCTATGTAAGTAATATTCGAAAAACTCACCCTGCTGTGATAGCAACTCTTATTTCATCCTACACACTGAAGAACATAATTTATCTTAACACTAGGCATTGAGCAAAGCTAGCTGTGGGGAAGTAGTACTAATAGGGTTTCCTTTTACTGCTGAACTCAATTGAAATCTGCAGTCAAGCCAAGCCTGGTTTAAGTACTCTGCTGGTTATTTTCTTTAACGTGGTGTGAAAGACCAAGGCTGCTTTATTGCAATGGAAGGATAAGTTACCAGCAAGACATGCTGAGCTGAGGAGCTGGTGACAACATGCAGAAAGAGAAATTGGCATTACTTCCCATCACTTTGGAGATACAAGAATAAGCTTGCTTACAGAGAAAACCAAAACATTTTCAGTGGAGAATACTCAATAGAGAGTGCTGTTTATACCCTTCTCATTGTACAGCAGATCAGGAGTAAATATTTCCAGGTCCCTAAGAAAAAGCCCCTCACCTTGCCCAGGCTGTACATGATTGGAGTGCCTGCTTCTCATCTTCTCATCAGTCTGGATTCCATGTGTATCAGAAAGCCCAAATTCCATGGTCTGAGGTTTTACCCACTCCCTTCACAAGCACTGTAGGTTCTGGCTTTCCCTCTGTGGAATCTCTCTGTGTTGCTTCGTCCAGGATCCTCTAAGGTTGCATCAGTGGAGATAAGCTTCACCTGGCCTCAGCACATACACAAACCCTTTAACAATAGGCATTGGAATCTCCTTCTGCAAGGTGATTTTGACTTAGGGGGCACAGCACCTACAATGCCTAAAGCTTTGCAACAGAACAGAAAAGATGCAGTAGAATTGGATTAAAAGAACAGAAATGAAAAAGACCTGCATTTTTCTGCTGTTACAACATTGGACACAGAACAGCATTTCCAGTTTAAACTCAGTCAAATGATTAAGCACAAATAGTGTATTTGGGATTATCAGTTTAACTTTTGTCCCAGACTTCCCCGAGGACACTGGGAATTCCTCTGTGTTTGATGAGCCACAATAGAGGCTCTTTCTTCAAGGACAGGTAAACACATAGCCATTAACAGCCAGGTTGTAAAGGATAACTGAGCTTACCCAAGGACTTGGTTTCTCAGGTTCATCTGCACAATCAGCTTGAGCACAGCTGTGAAGATCCCCTGGGAGTCATGCAGGTTTCCCTCTTTGCTTTGTCTTGCTCTCAGGATTTTTTTTTTTTCAAGTTCCATTGCAAAAGAGCTGTGGCAGAATGATGCTTGAAAACCTGTCTCTGTTCACTCTATCAGTGTCACAGCAGATCTAGTTTCTTACCAGGATGCCCCAGTGCTATGGCTCGAGGAATGAGTGGGATACAGATTGTATTTGTAAAAATTATAAAAAAAAATCCGGTATGTTGCCACAAATAATGTCAAGATAGAAAATCCTAATTCAAAAATCAGGATTCAAAGGTCAATATAAGTTGTTTTTGGGCAGAAACAATTATTTTATCCACGTTGTGGAGCAACAAGCCCACTAATATCCTGATCTTGATTTTATCTGGAAAGTGATGATAATGGCAAAGATGATATAGTTAGTTCTATGTCTATGACAAAATTAGTAGATTTTTCTGTGGACCCCATCCAAATGCTATTGAAGCCTCCAGAACCAGCCCCCCCTCCCAACAAAACCACACAAAAAGAAAGGGTGCTTTTCTGTGCTTGCATACCAAAGGAGATGTGTATCGGTTTTGCTTTTAAACACAAACCTTAGAATGCATCCAGACTCATCCAGCACGTGATTACACAGCTGATGTGTACATTTCTCCTTTTTCCACTCTCATCAAAAGGTTCATCAAAGCTGTGGAGATGTTTGATATTCCTGGAGAGGTGAGGTCAGTGCCCCTCTCTTGGAGCTGATTCATATGAAGTGGAGGCTGAAAGGGGACAGAGGGCATGGGAGAGAATAGGTACTATTTTTAGCACAGAGACATTTATCAGTAGCCCTGGCATCACTGGAAATCAGCAAAGAGAAGTCTCTGTTGGGGATGGGATTCATGAAATAATATACAGAAGACATGTGGTGACCTGCAAATAGCAGACTCCCCTACTGTCGTGCCATTGACACCTGTTTGCATTTGGATTCTATCATACTTGTGTGCCAGTAGTTCAGACTTATTATTTTTTCCCTTGGTCTTTTAGAGATTAGCACAGATGGTGACTTTTCTTGTGTGTTTTGCCCTTTACACTTGTTTCTAGTGACCACCTGACTGCCTTCATTGTGGTTCTGTTCTTTTCAGAGCACTATTGATTATATACAGCACTTTGTGGGAATCTGGAATAAAGGGACGGCTTTATAAGTTATCATGAGCTCAAGGTATCTATTTTTATCAACCTAAGCAATTGTCGCTTTGAAAAAGAGACCCCTACTTCCCAGGCTGTGTGTTGCTGACCTCGGTTAGTCCGAACTCCTTTGACCTCAGTGTAGCTTAAGCGATGTGACAGCCGAGTCAGCCCCTTTAATTCCAGTCTTTGTGAGGCTCATGTGATAATCATGCACTTGCTCTGTCAGAGGAACCGGCAAAGAGCGATTCTGTCTGTACTTGCTCCCTGCAGCAGACCTCTTTCTTGCCTTCTCTCTTCCACCAGATTCCTTTCATTTTCTTGGTTCTATTCAGGAACAAAGAGGACTTTGTTGAATTGTCTTTGTGGTTTATTTCCCTGAGCCTTGGAAGATAGCAGACTTTTGCCACTGTTTTATCCAATCCTTTATCACATGCACAATACCCTGAATGCTTAATGGAGGCTAGTGTGTGTCAGCCTATCTTCCTTTTTTTATTCAGGTTGGAAGCCAAGGCTGACTTCTGGATGCCAAGTTAGGAATAATGGCTGGAGTAAAAACTCAGGGAGGGGTCTGTCCATGCAGCTGCAATAAAGGATTCAGTCAGAGGAGCTGTAGTCATCAGTAGATTTCATCTTGTTTTTCATGTTCTCTGGTCTTACTAGGCTCCCTGTGTCTATGTAGAAATCTATTTCTTTACAGGTGTAGAACACATCTTCATCAAATGGTCTTTGGGCACACGTTCAAAAAGAGATAAAAATGCATTGGCTGGCCACTACAGCTGTTAATATTTCGCAGCTTTTATCTGAGCCTGTGAAAGTGTTTTGACATATTAAACTGCTGTAGTCTGCACAGATGCAGAAGGCAGTTCAAAAGAGTGAGACGAAGGACTCTAGTTTATAGATTTTACCATAAAAGTCTTCTCCAAATCTCAGGACGAGTCAGTAATGGGGTGAGGACTAAAAAGAGAAGCTGACTCTAATCTTCTGCCCTAACCACTGTCCCGGCTGCTTTTCTCGTGACTTGCCAATCTACTCATTCCCAAAACATAGCTCTTAATGTGTTTTCTTTATTTAATGCATCAAAACATGTTTTTTAAAAACATGGAAAATGTAGCCTTTACTCAAGGCTGTCCTTGAGTGATAACTTTGTCTGTTTTGTCTATTGCCAGAAGGACACAGTGTAGTCCTGGAGTCTCTGGACAAGGTAACAACTGAAAGTTGCTTCATCAAACCTCTTCCCACGAGGGAAGAGATCTATAATCTTTGTTTTTAGTGGAACAGACTAACATCTCTGAAAGGGTAGTAGGCACCAAAATACAGCACTTCTGGACTCTATATAAAAAAGGTCAGGCAGTGTTTAATCCTTAGAGTGACCTCATGGACCTTGAGAGAATTTCATAAAGGATGTAGTTAGTCTGTATTTTGCAATAATCTGAAGGAAATAAGCTTGACATTTCAGAGATAAAGCTCACAAGCAGCACCATTCCAGTCACCCAATGTTCTTTGTAAATGGGATTTCTGTGCTGTTTATTTCTAAAAAAGTCTCATGTTAAAAACCTGAGACTTTCAGCCCTTACTTGAGCAAAAATTTCACAGAAACCAGTATGAATAGTGCCTAGAGCAAAGTGAAATAAAAGCTGGAGGATCTGGTGCTGTGTTATTTGGCTCATGCTGCAAAACTTCAGCAAATTTGTCTCTAGCGAGCAAGTGAGCAGTTTTGACAGCTTTTATTATATTGAATTACAGTGACAAATAGGGGCATTGGTTTGCAGAACATTTGAAAGTGTGATAAACACAGTCCTAATGAGAAATATGCTTTTTTTTTTATTTGACAGAACACCACTGTTTTTCCTCAAGCATAGGAGTGCATTAAAAAAAAAGAGACCTGGTTATTTGAGGCAAAATTCCTGAAATATTATTCTCTAAATCGCTAAGCTTTCACTTATTACTTTTTATTCACAGAAGTATTTGATGATTATATTGTCCATAAAAATTGTAGCAGTGATAAAAGAAAATAAAATTGTTAGTTCAAACATAGAATACCACAGTGTTTTCTTACAAATTTAAGTATGAATTTAAAATCAAACATGCTTTTCAACATTAAAAATCTTATTGTCCAGAGGATGAATGGTGCTTGCAGGGAGATAATTGCTCTTATATCCCTCATGAACTGCTTTTTGAATGCTGAAACCTACAGTGAGCAACTTGTACTACAGAAGAAAATAATTTAACATCCACGTGCACACAACAGTTGTAGCAAGCTTACTGGAGAGAAATCTGTTTGGAAAGCAGCTAGTGTTATGGGTGCTGCTAAAAATAGCAATAATAACAAGATAATTTTGCTTATCCACCAGTAACACTTGCAAATGAAGGCATTTTGCTGCAGCTGTTAGGGATTCAATCACTTCTAACAAAGGTGTTTAGTCCAAGATGCTGGAATTTTACATGAGCGTGGATTTCACTGAAAACTGTTTAATGCTGCTGTCTATTATGTTTCTAAACTTGCATCCCTCTCCATCTTCTTTAAATAGAGTTGCTGTTGCCTGTGCAGATTCATTCTGTTATGCTGGTCCCAGACCCATAAATTCCGGCACCTCTTTTATTTTTGATGTGGCAGTAAAATGGAACCGGGAGGTTATTGCTGTTCAGAAAAGGGCTCACACATTAGACCCCTCCCCACTGGTACATCTGGGCGTACGTGCCCTTCACACATGCACGTCCCTGCCAGAATATATGCTTATCTCGCTGCTTTTCTGTTTTTCTGAGGAACTTTCAGGAGACTTAGCTGAGCTGCGTGTGTGCTGGTTGGTTATTTCCTTCCTTCCTTTTCACTTGCCCCTTTCCTCTCCGTCCTCCCAGCCTCAAGCGCTGCATCCTGCTGAGATCAAGCCCGTGAGCCGGCCCGGGCGGGGATGCTCGGCCGGTGCCCCCGGGCAGCGCATCTCTGCAGCCGCGGGGCTCCGGTGCGCGGATGCAGCGGGCGCGGCACAGCTGCGAGCAGCCGCCAAGAAAGCCGCGGGAGCACAGTGCGTATGGAAATGAAGCAAGATATGACAAACCTGCCGCTAGGGCAGCCTCAGCTCACCCAAGCCGCGCTGAACAGAGGCACGGCTGAAGGAATTTTTCATGTGTTGTCGCATCCTCAAAGCTTGTTTTTCAGAGCATAGAAATGCCTTTTGTTGTGTTGGAAGCCACCTCCTGCACATTTTCAATTTTTAAATCGGTCTTACTTGGATTCAGCAGAATTAGGGATAGGGAAATCCTATTAGGTCTTGTTATCATTTGAACTTCCAGAGCAGTATTCTATATGTTAATGTGCCAAGCATTCTGTTCCTGCTTAAATAACTTGGTGTAAACCCCATGTAATTATTGTCTCTGCCTCCTAATATATATTAATGTATTTGAATAAAGATTTTTAATATTTCCCTTAGAGATCAAACACCATCCTGCCTCTTTTTAAAGATTTAGCCATTCCTCTTCATCAAAAAGGTTATGTTAATTTTGATGAGGCAGTAGAGGGAGGGTGAAACTACACTGACAGCTTATGCCATATGTTCTTTAGTTAAATTGCTTTTGGACTCCCTGTTGAATGAACTGATTCCCTTAAAACAAAATGCAGAAGGAGCATTGTTTCTTGAAACCTCTGCAGAAGCACAGTGGGGAAGGAAATATCTAGTTTGGCTCCTTGCACCCAACACAGATTATTCCCAGTATCTGCTCAGAGTGATGTGTGGGAGAGTACACGTCCTCCCATGTGCTCCAGCCCTTGGAGGAAAGGCAGGAGAGGTGGGAATAAGCTACCAGCACAGGCAGAGAGGGAGCTTATTTGGCTGAGATGATTTTAGCCCAATGCGTCTACTTCCCATCCAGCAGTCTTGTCTCTCAGCTCACACCCTTGCAGCACCATCTTACTGGGAGACATCTTCCCCTCTCTCCCTCTGCCAGCCATTCCCATCCAGTCACACCCTGGCAGCCTTCTTACTCCATGGTCAGGGCTTCTGCAGAGTTTTGTGCTCTGGCATTGCATGGAGCACATCTGGGATCTTGGGGCTGTGGTTAGCACCGCTGCAGTCCCAGAGCAATGAGGTGGCACCTTCCCTTTGGCCACGCTGATACCTTTACCAATGACAGACCTAAAGTAAACAGGTGTGTGCCCAAAAGTAAGGAGATTTCTTACCAGGATTTTTGCCTGTAGGAAAAATACCTGAGGCCAGTAAAGCTGTGGGCCTGAGACAAGGAGACATCCAGGTAGAAACCTCTCAATACCAGGTAAGAAAGAAGACACAGCCCTGGAAGTGTGTTCCTAGAAGGAGGGCTGGAAGCTCTCACTGACACTATGGTGATACTGCTATGCTGCTACCAGCAAGCTGCCCAGTGATAAAGGACCTGATGGTGCTGGCTGACAACAGCTGAACATGAGCCAGTGGCCAGGAAGGTCAGTGGCATCCTGGCTTGTATCAAGAATAGTGTGGCCAGCAGGACTAGGTAAGTGATCGTCTGCACTGGCACTGGTGAGTGTGACACATTTTGTGCCCTGTGTCCAGTTCTGGGCCCCTCACTTCAAGAAGGACATTGAGGGGCTGGAGCATATCCAGAGAAGGACAATGGAGTTGATGAAGGGTCTGGAACACAGTCTGATGAGGAGCAGCTGAGGGAGTGTTTAGCCTGGAGAAAGGGAGTCTTGGAGAGACATTATTGCTCTTTAAAACTAACGGTGGTGAGATGGGGGTCAGTCTCTTCTTCTTAAGTAAGCAATAGTATGAGAGGATATGGCATCAAGTTATGCCAGAGGAGGTTTAGATTGGATATTAAGAAGCATTTGTTCAACAAAAACATTGTTAGCCATTGGGAGGGGATGCCCAGGGGTGTGGTTGAGTCACTGCACCTTGAGGTATTTAGAAGACATGAAGATATAGCACTCAGAGATATGGTTTAGCTGTAGACTTGGCAGTGCTGCATTAATGGTGGAACTTGGTGATCTAAAAGTTCTTTTCCAGACTGAGTAGTTCTATGATTCTGTGATTTTGTTGCTGTAGTTGGTGTATAACAGCATCAACCTGGAGAGACACACAGAGCCTGTTGTGAGTTGGATCTCTCTGCAGGGTGCTGGGTCATCAGGTCTCTTTATAGTGACAGTTAAAAAAAGAGAGGGACAACATGGAGTCACACCTCAAAGAAGGAGAGAGTAGGCAGAAAAGAATTGAGGGAGCAATAGCCATGGCGTTGACTTAGGAATCTGGAGACATGAGTATATTTGATAGCCTTAGGGTTACCTCTCTGGTCTGGACAGAGACTGAAGTTCCTGGTGGCTGGAACAGAAGTGGAAAGAAACCTCTGTACATGCTGTGTGACAGGCTGGAAAGGGATACTGCCTCTGAAGGGCATGTGGGGAGGAAAAACAGAGGAGCAAAAGACAGACACTGCCAGAATGATTTCTTGGTGACCTGGCTTATGGGTTGCTTACTAGTGGCCTGGAATGGGTTATGCAAGAGGCTGCAATGACCTGTCCAGCCTGTCACCCCAGATTTGTCATGTTGAGGTCAAGTAGCTGATCACATGCTCTGCTGGGAGCTTGCAGGCAGCCAGACCCATACTGGTATTGATATAGTGCCTGAATCTCTGTAGGAGATTGTCAGTAGAGTTTGCCTAGGTGCTGAAAAGTGTTCTGTTGCCAATATCTGAGGTAGGATGAAAACCTTAGCTCCCATGGCAGAGAGCAGTGTTTCAAATAGCTGCTTTTTGCAGGTGTCTGGTGTAGTTGCCAGTTGTCTCTGAGCCTTTTGTTTAGGGCTCAGAAAGGGAAAGAGAAGAAATCTCTTTGCTGAGGTTTTTCTGGAGGATACTAAGGAGTATTAGTTTTATTAGTTATAGTTACTTTTATTAGTTTGTTTAGGTATCTGGGGAGTGCACATAGGGTAAGAACTTGTAACAGCCTTCTGTATTTCAAGTGGACACATTGCACAAGCAGACCAACTAGCTAATCTCACAGACCTCTATCACAATTGCACCTGTGACTCCTAATATTGGTGAGAACTTAGAATGGCAAAACTCTCTAAGGTAACTGCAGAAGTTTTCTCTTTCACTACCGGTTTCTAGAAGGGGAACTGCAGGAAGTTGGTCTGATGGATGTAGAAGTGTTGCCTCCATCAAGAGTAATCCTAGATGCACAGCACAAGCCCTTCTAGGGAGAATGGACACCTCCTGCGAGCATCTGTCCCATGTCTGCCATCAGTCTGAGGTAGCTGCCCTTATCTTTGGCATCAGTCTTGTCTATGCCTTGGAGGTCCACCTGAACAAGTCTGTCCACCTGACACAATGGACTGTTTTTAAGAAGGCAGATCTTGTGATAGGTGGGAAATAGTAGCAAAGGCTGTATGGATGAGCACAAGCAACTTGCTCAGTAGAGGGGAAGCAAGGGGGAGCAGTGGTGATGCTGCTGCCTGCACACTGGACAATGGATACCAGAAAGCTTGGGGCACAACCCACCTTTAATGTGCTTGCTGTGCTGTGGAACACACAAGGGGTGAGTGTGCTGTGTGGGTCACACTGGAGCTGTGCATCAGGTGGTTCAGAGGCTGGGGCTCACTCTGGTTTCTGCTTGGTGGAAGCAATCCTGGCCTGAGACTTGGGCTCTCTGCATTACTGACACTGAGAGGGGAATATCTGTCCTGTTACATTAACAGGGAATGGATTTGGATTTCCTAAATCTCTGTTAGATTCCGCTGCAATTCCAGCACTTGAATCTATTCCTCTTATTGTACATTATTCTCCTCTAGGGAATCCCTCTTTCTCTGCATAAGAAACACAAAGAATAAGCCATAACAGACTTTATTAAGTTATCCAAGAGATGTTGTGCAGGACAGTATCCCTGGAAGTCATCCCCTTGCTCCGAGGAAAGATCACACTTAACTAGATGGTCCCTGAGAGAAATTCCTGTAACTCCTCCCTGCCACCTCCAATGATGCAGCATCAACTACACACTGAGACTTCAAAGCTTCACTCCCCTTGCACCTTGCACTTCATTTATTTTTGCTCTCCTGACCTCAGTGTATCTTTTCTGCAAGTCAAGATTAAAATTTCTTGTCCAACTCTTGCTGCATATGGCAACGTTTTCTTTTGGTAACAGCCTTTCCTTCATACTGGACAACTCTTTGGAGGCCTCTTTCCCTCCATCAAGGCCTCTTTTCCATAGCACTTAATCTTCCTGCTCTGCTCCCCTGGCCTCTCTCTGGCTCCCCTGCACTGCTCTTCTGGTGTGAGCCTTGTGTCCCTGTTGACCTTGTTAGCAATTTAGGTCTATTATTTGATGCTGAACACAACCTAGGATTGAGGCAACTTGCTCCAAAGACCAGGATCCTGGCAGAGTTCTAGCATGTGGTGCTCCTAAAGAATAATAACTCCATGAGGATTTGGTGACCCCTCTGTAAGACCTGAGGAAGGGAGTGCTGGCCAAGGCCTGGGGAGTTCTGTGGCATGTTGGCCCTCCCTGCTCCATCTGCTTTCTATTGCACTTGAAAAGGAAATTAACTGAGCTAAATGATTTCAAAGTGACGTTCTCCACACTGCACTCTAATTCCATAATTGCCATCTCCATGCAGTTCCCACTACTAAAATGTTTAAAATAATAGCCTTTGAAAAGAGCCAAATCTTCAAAACGCCATGCACCACCTCTGCTGGAGTAGTAAAATGATGGCAGAATAATTTCCACATGCAGTGGATGGGTGTTTGGTTATTTGGGGGTTGAGCATAGTTACTTCTTTGCCAGGAATTTCTCTAAATCAGGAATCAAAATTACTTTTTTCCTTTGTGAACTCTTTTAAAATGCTGCATTGACTGATATATCAGCCATGGCTTGGTCTGCAGCTGATCTCTCAAACTTTCTGGTGCAAAGTTTTGAACAGACACAAGAATCTTTTTATTTTTTAACATGGAATACTCTGCAACTCCATATTGAGAGAGGGATGAGATAAATTTTTACTCTCTGCCCTTTGATCTGATTAATTTCTCATGTGCAATTCTGTAAATGCCTCTGCAGCAATGATAGCACGGGCTTGGTTCAGTCTGACATATATTAACAGCATCTTCAGTGTGATGTAACCTCTGGGACAAGAAGGATAATGCTCAGCCAGTTGACAGCAGGCTGCCACCAAAGATGTGTTGGCCAATGGTGGTTTGTACATCATGGCTCAGAAACTGCAAGCTGAGAGACTTCTTGCAAAACTGCAAGACTAATTATGATTTTTCCTAACCCATTAGTTGGTGTGTTTTGCATTCTTTCTCTAATGTTATCTCCATTTTCTCCATGCACACCTCGTATTTTCTCTTCTCCTGTGTTTTTGGTGAGATTTTTTTATTTCTTGAAATCTTCCTTTGAATCAGTTCTGCGTTTTTAGCTTAATATATCTACCAGCATGATTGACTTTGCTGTGTAGTATTGAGTTCACCTCTGGAATTCATCTAGTTATTGTATTCCAGTAAGAGAATGTGTATCTTGCCATACCTTTAAATATCTCTTCTGTTGATTTTGACAGAGAGAATTCAACTTTTTTCTTGAAGTAAAAATTAACTAGGATAAAAATAGCAAGCAATCTTGTCAGCAATGAGCAGTCAGAATTTATCTTCTCATTGGGCACGGCTCTGAAGATGTGATGATTCCATTCAGCTGAGCATCAACAAGATCAAAAGACTTTGTTGAAGTGTAACTGTCACTTTGATCAGAGCTGTACTGGAAACTTAATGAAATGAGTGGCTTCTTTTGACAGTTACTTCTTTTGACTATTTCTAGTTGTGGTTTTGATACTATGGGAAAATAACCTGACCCTGTTGAGTCCAGACACTGTGGTTGGATTTTGGGTGAGAGATTAGCTCAAGCTTTCCTTTTTTTTTCTCCAGTAAATACAGTTGTCTTGAATTTCATCTTGAATTTTGGATCCATCCAGCTGATTTCTGAAGTTAGACATTTTATTTTTGCCCTGATTACAAGTTGTTTCATTAATTTCAGATTTTCCAGCATTCTCAATAATTTTGAAATGAATGCTGTTTCCTGTTCTGGGCAGCAGAAATGATCTGATGGCCAATACCCTAGCCTGAGACTTGAAAATTTTTGCTAGAATTATGTGGAAAAAATCTGTCCCTATTTTGTGTGAGGGTTCAATGACTTGAAAATTGGTTTTGTTGCACTTCCATTGTGTTTGACTTTACAAAATCACTGTGGAGGCTAGACAAGACTGTAGAATGGAGTTGGGCTTGGAGGCTGGATGGAGTCAGGAATGAACAATGCAGGTCTCTCTAAAGAAAGATTTTTGACTGACCCTTCCATTGCATTCTCTCACTCAGGTGGTGACTGAACTTGTCTTTGAAGTGATTTACCCCAGCTAAATATAAATGGTTGGGGACTAATCAACCTGTATTTTCAGCTTAGTTCTGAAGTTATCTATAAATCTCTTGGTTCAGCATATTCTGCATTCTTTTTTGGACTGTGATAATAGTTTGTCTGGAAAAGCTATTTTTTCTTCTTTTGCAATTGGGTTTTAACTCCTTTGAATACCTCTAAAAGTCTCAAATTTGAAGCTGGGATGTTAATTTCCTCAAGTCTTTTCTTTTACCTAGTGATATAATCCTTAGAGCACTACATATTACACAAAACCAGATGGTAATTTCAACTTTTAAAAAATTATGAACAACCAATGAGTGCCTGCAGATGAGGTACCCCAAAGGCTCTTCTCTCTTTTCTTAACAGTCCTGTACAGCAGCAGCTGTAGTCATGTCCAGATGTTCAAATGACTAGATTTGGGACAAATGAACATCCTGAATTTGAATGCTTAGCTCTGAACTTTATGGCATTTAAAATATTTATTGTATGCTACACTTGAAACCACAGTTTCCCATCACTGTAATTTTGCTGCTCCAGACACAGGGACCACCTTCCCTGTGGAAGAGCTGGTGGTGCTGGTGGTGCAAGTGTTACACACTGGTCCTCACTCTTAGAAGACATGGCAGTAGTACTCTTCAATTTCTGCATTTTACATCAAATGTCAGCTGGCAGTTTTTGCTGGTATTGACTTTGGTGATACAAATAAGACATCTGCCTTGTCCAGAGTTTGAGCTGTCCCCTGGTACCCTGCAAAATGAGCTTTGTGTGGGAATATCCATGTATTTTTTCCCAAAGTGACACTTTTCAACAAGGGTTGGTGTCAGGTTTCTCGAAAAAATTAAGCAGCTGGCTAAAGATTACCTTGTGGCCTGAAGGCTACGACCTTTTGAAAGAATCCTGTTGAAAAAAAAACAACAGGAAAGGCCCAAACAGGAAGAGTAATTTTGAGCTGTCTTCAGTAAAAGGAGCACTTGGTAGCAGAATGGCGTGACACCTTGTATCCCTCACAATGAATATATCCAATTCTAATTTCCTGAACTCTGGAGAGGAGTCAAAAGTCTGAAGAGAGTTTCTTTGCTCATGGGCCCAAAACTTCTGCATTCAGAGAGCCGGGCAGACAGCTTGTCTCCACTTTCTTTGGGAGTGCCTTGCCAGATCTTGCCTGGCTGCATCTGACAGCCAGGATTTCCCAGTGCAGGGCCAGCTGCTGCCTCCTCCTGTTGTCTCTCAGCTGCCTGTGAAGCCCAGCAGACAGTTTGGACTCTGCCATTCACAAGTTCTATTCACGAGCCCATGTCCAGCGTGTGCCATAATCCCAGCATTTGCTAAACAGAAGAGAATATGGAAGTTCCTGTATTTCTGCTGAGCAGATGTGCTCCCCACAGCCCTAGTGAGGGCCTGGCCTCCACTATCACGGTCATGGGGATAAGCCATGAAATTTTCTCCTGATTCCTGGGTTACTTTATGCCCTGAAGCTTGAAAGCATAAAGCTTTCCGAAGCACTTGGCTTTATCAAATGCTTGTAATTCTGTGTATTTTTATTGCCCATGTGAAGGTTTCCACCAATGTAATTCATAGATTTCTAGCAGAATAGTCTTGATTTCTAGCCATGTGAGAAGAGGATCATAGTCCAGGACTTTTCAGCCTGGGACAATTATATTTTCAATTGGAAGAAACAGCATTTTGTCTATAGACATTTTCAAACCTAAATTATTCTGCTATTTTTGCTTCACCAATTAATTTAATTGATATTTTTATTTCTTGACCTGTTTTTGGATGGAAATGAAAGTTGAAATAACAAGATTCCCTCCAGATTGGAAATTCTGCCTTTTGATTAGGTCTTATGCAGCATGGGATTCTTTTATTGCCTAATTTAACATACACACACGACACACACACATATATATATATATATGCATCTCTCTGTAATGAGCACCTTAGGACCCTAAATAAAAGTTTATTACAATTGAGTGTTACTTGTAACAGCATTTGGCAATTTATGAACAAATGGAGAAATGTCCAATTTTAATCCTGTAGGAATTGTATAGTAACCTCATGGATAAGCTTCATACTGATCAACTCTCAAAAATATCATGTAAGGAATGCAATAAATGCTTGAGAATAGAACACTCATGTTTACAAGCTAAACACAGCTTGTAGTGAAGAAAGTAAGAGAAGTAAAACTATGATACTGAGGTCAGTCTTATGTCCCTGAAGTTTTTCTGTGTGGGAATTTGGCACAAGCAGATCTACTATGGCAAAATTAAAGTTTTTTGAGCATGCTGAACATCCCTTTTAAGCTCCCCAAGACAGCTGTTCAACACTCCCCCTTGTTGCTGCATTCCTCCTCTTCATCTCTGATGTTTGTTGCTTTCCTGACCTTCATCTCTCCAAATCAACTTCTCTGCCTTGCAGACCTTTTCTTCCTTTTTTCTTTCCTTAAACAAAGGTTGACCTATGTATCTTTAAGCATTTAGTTCAAAACCTTTGTTTCACGTTTTACTTTCCCTACTTCCTTCTCTTTCCCCCTCTATCCCCAAGCTTTCCAAGAGTATGGCACTTGCTTTTAGGAGAAGCCCTTGAAGGGAGACAGGGCAAGCAAGGGTGCACCTTCATGGTTAGGAAAACACAGGGGAAAGTAATTTCACTTTATCTCTCTCCCTCTAGCTAATACTGGAAGCTTTTTGTTGAGATTGGCTGTATGATAGTTTAAGTGCTCCTCTTCCCTGGGGGTCAGTGGGGACAATGGGTGTTGAGCACCTCTGAAAATCCTTCTTCTTAGGAAGCCCTGCCTAGAAAGGCTGGGCTAGGTCAGGCTTGGCCCACCTGGCTACAGATCCACTCTGATTTGGGCCTGGTCTCACCCGACATATGCCAACCCAATGGCTCAGCTAGTCTTTGGCTATTTTTGTCTTTTCTTTATGGAGACAGCTTGACTGCTTAACACAGCACTTAATTCTCAGGTCATGATCTGCATGTCTTCAGGTCAGAGGGGAATTTTGGCTTGCCAAGTGTTAAACCTTCTGTGTTTATAAGCATTAAACCTTAATGTGGTTACTGCTCACTGCTCTCTGTGTTTTGTTTCAATCTTGTGAAGACTATGACATTTAGCTTAAGGGCACTGCAGACAGTAACTCATGCTTTGTCTGAGGCATGGCAGATAAAACATTTTCATGCTACTAACATGTTATGGTAATGTGGGACACTACACTGTGTAAATACAAAACCAGCATGTTACAAGGATGAGGTATTTGATATTTTCTTGCCAAAGAAAATATTTACTTATTTTTATAATATTGATTTGTTCATCATTAAAAAACCACTATATTTTGTTAGCTTTTGTGTGAATTAGGGGATGGAATCTTACATTTATTTTAAAAATAAAAACCACGTCATGCAGGCATTTCTACACAATCACTTCCAAAGAACGTTTCTGGTTGGCTTTTCCAGCTGCTGCAGACCTAGCAGCCTGCAGGTGAATGACATGTGGGGAGGACTCACTCTCTTCAATCTTCCCACTTTCTTATTTCTCTAGTAGCTTTGGATCAGCACAAAATTCTTTTCCCACTGAGCATCTGCTGACCTCAGTGATCTGCTGAAGTCCATCAGCCTCTGCTGACCCCAGTGATTTCCCTAAGAGCTAGGGTGTATATGGAGGCTTTCCTGTCCTTAAGACCCCAATGTTAAGAGCCTGTCTCAAACCTCACTGAGTTGATGGCAAGCTTTTAACCAACCTAAACAGGCTTTAAATGGAGTCTTATTGCAGAATTTGCTAGTGGAATACAATGGGGATTTTGTGTCCTGGCATGTTTTGAGCAGGAGTGATTTTTCTGCTGGACAAAGAGGTAAAGCTTTATTTGTATGGGATGGGATCAGTTCCTGATGTGGGTCCAGGGACACACTTGTGTGTAAGAGGCCATGAACAACTCCTTTGAAAGCACTGGGGATTGTTTAAAAGACCATTTGGCAGTTTTAAATCTAGCTACAAAACTGTGTGCAAATCCTCTTTCAAGGTAAGTGGAAAAAAAACAAATCCAAGCTATTAAATTTCTATCCAGAGCACTGTAATAAACAAAGAAGGAAGAAAATACCTAAATACCAAAGAACCATGCAATCATAAGTTTGTAAATATAAGTCTTTTAAGTTCTTGTTTGCCTGGACTCCAACTAATGCCTGGCTGTACACTATACATTTGCAGGTGGTATTTCTGATTGATTTCATCCAAAGCTATCTCTTCTGGTGGAAATGTGTGGATGTGTTACTTTACTTAGCTATATGAGAGGGTCTTGCACAAGTGTTTGGATGAGTTCTGGCTATAAAAAGCAGTGATTATTTTGCCTTGTATGTATTGGTTAAGGGTACAACAAGGTACTTTGCTCTTTTCCATGTTATGGAGGAATTGCTGGCATATTACAATGTGTTATTATTGGAAGCCAAATCCTGACCTCATTTGTAAATGTACAGATTTTATAGAATATGAGAGGCTTGGATGTGTGTAAATGAGATCAGGAGTTTACTTCATTTTTTAGAAATTTAAAGTGAAACACAACCATAGAAAAACAGAGGCGAAAGGGTCCTCAAGAGAACTTCAATCATCTGTGTGTAACAAAGTAGAACCAATTATGCCTGGGTCATTCCTGTCAGCTGTACATTTAACTTGTCCTAGAAGACAACACAGGACAGGAAAATCAAGATGATCTATTCCAATGCCCAGATGATATATTCCAATGATTCAGAGTTGAGTTTTTCTTAAGTAAAATCTGAATATTCCCTACTGCAATCTTAGCCCTATTCCTTTTTGTCCTATCTACCCTGCAGTATCACACTCCCAATTTTTATAGTTTTAGGAATATTTTCAGGAATATTTTCCTGTGTTGTCTGGAGGTGTTCACAGACATCTTTTTCAACAGAACAATTGTAATTTAATTAAGGTGCTATGAGGCAACAAGAATAGAAACTATTAAGTCTATTAAAAATAGTCATATTTCTGCTTATCAGTGTAATAGCAAACCAATTTAATTAAATGCATTGGCTCAGTCAAGTGAGTTTGTAGTCTGAATTTGCCATTCCTGTTAATGGAGCAAAACTTGTTTATTTTCAGGGATTCTAGAAATTAATGTAACCATTTTCCAAGAATGGCTGTTGTCAGCAGACTGATAGTAGTGTTGAATCACTTGTGTTGTTTGTAACAAGGATTTCTATTCCTGAAGAGGTACCCATTGAGAGGCAGGAGAATGTGCAGTTACAGACTGTGATGGGCATGTATGATGCTGATGACTTGAAGAGGACAGAAGTCCTTTTAAAAGAAAACCAGACAGACCACAGAGAGAAGGGGATTCAAGGTAGGGCACCATGGACTTGGCAAAGGAGATGAATATTTTGTCCTTGTAAAGGAAGCTTTCTAAAAATGCCTCACTGCTGGCTTTGCTCCACTGACATTATTGAAGCTGGAAGACATAGTAATAGCCTAAAAGATCAAAAGCGTGAGTGGGAGCTCTCTGCTGTGCCATACTGGTGGAGCTGCAGAAGGTCTCAAAACAGTGGGAAATCCTTAGTGAACATCCCTACTATAGACAGGACCCCATGGAGATTCTAGGAGTTAAACGTGCAGAAAATAAAAATATGGTAAGGGAGTGTGAGAGATGCAGTGCAGACCATTCCCAATAGGAGTAAAAAAACATAGCTTAAAATATAATATAGGGAATATAATTGAACAAGATGGTTTTTGAATGAACAATAACCTTTAAATTCTTTAGTGTGTGCTCTCTGAGCTGTAGAATGTTCTGATTGTTAAGGCAATTAGCTTTTAAAAATAGTTATTTTTTTAGATTTTAATTACATGCTGCATTTTGCCTTTGTTATTAGATGGGGTCAGTAAGGTTACTGAAGTAATTATTGCGCTCTGCTTGGCACTGGTTAAAGCATGACTGGAGTAACTGCATTCAATTCTGTATGAAAAATGTGGACAAATTGAAGAATTTAGAGTGGAAGAAAGATAGTAAGAAGTCTGGCATTCAGATCTAAGAGGAAAGGTTAAGATAACTTGGCACCTTTAGCCAAAAGGCAAAAGTAGAGTGTGAGGAACATAATAAAGGGAGACATAAAGGAATGTTATAAAGAGGACAAGGATCAATTATTCTCATTAGTCAACAAAGATGGGACAAATAATAATTGGCTGAAGCAGAAGGGAAGTTTTAGGTTAAATATTAGGCAAAACTGTAGAAGAACTGTTCGGCAGTTGGACAAGCTGCCAAGAGCCGTTGGGCAATCGCTGTCGTTGGAGTTATTCAAGGCCAGACACCCATCTGCAGGAACAGTTATAGAATAATTAGATCAATCCTGCCACAGACAGAAGGGTAGGGTCCTTCTGCCCTCAGTGACCAAGATTTTGTTATGGATCTACTTTTTCAGGATTCATGCCCACCTGCTATTTTGTAAACTATGGTGTCTGCTTCAGCCACTTCTAAAATCAAGAAGGAGAAGCAACAATTTAAAGCTGCTCTTCATAGGGTCAGAAAACATGTGAGACATAAAATTATCCCCTGATCTGTGGCCATGCATTTCTTTTTATGGCTTTTTAGAATGAGACTTCCTCTCCTCTGGGCGTCTCTGCTTTGTCCCTTTGAACATAGGAGCTCTGGGAGCATAAAGTAGTAGCCAAAACAGAGTAGAATGGCTTTGGACTTATTCATTGCTATTCACTACTTTATGGCAGCTTTTAGAAGTTGAATTGTAAATAATGTCTGTGTTTTATTGACAATATGCTCCTCATCTTCCCTACTACTTATATGGAAGAAACCAATCAAGCCAAGTGCAAACTCTGCCTTTGTGGTATCAGCAGATCTCTTCCCATGGATCTGTTGAGATGCTGAAAACAAAGCAAACCAGGAGTAACTCTACAAAAATTTGCTGTGCTATAAAATGTTTGCCAGCTGGATTGGACCCAAAGATTGGCCTGGACAGGTTCTTCTTCCAACTCCATAGCGAATGTCAAGGCATGGCTCCAAATACTGGTCACTGTGTTTGCAAGCAGAGCAGATCATTTTTAGAGGTACATCACGCTGTTTTCAGCACATCCGAGATTGGAATCTGGCTGCATGATGGACAAAAAAAGAGATAGCTTACATTTGCTCTGAGAGGCACTGCAGAGATGATACAAAGGGCAGTGAGCTAATTTGTATTGCAAAGAGTAGTCTTAAAATGGTAATTACATATGCAATTATAAACCATGAGCCCAGCTTGTTTATTTTTCCCCTCTAGTGCTAATGAAAAACAAAGTAGTCATAGTGTTTTGTGAGATTCTGGTGCAATGAAAGCAATCATTTGGCTGGCTAACTGGGAGGCAGAGGCACAATATGACACTGGTTGTGTTAAAAAAAATAAGAAAGAAAAAAAAAAGGAAAGAAAAAGAAAAAATAATGAATAAAAGATAGCCAGTGACAAAGATTTTAAATCCCCAGAATAATGGCAGACTTGTACAAAATTCTTGTGTTTGCTAAGCCTCATAACACTGAGCAACCTCTAGTGTCTGGAATGCCTTGGCTAGCTGTGCTCTGTCTACTTCTAGGTGGTAATGTTGTCTCAGAGATACAGGGATATCTCTGCAATGGAGATAATCTCTCTGCTGAGTCAGGAGACCAGAAAATGGTCAAAGAGCAGGAGATGCCATTGCAATGTGATGCATCACCCAATGTGTAATGTGAACAACCACATGACTGGAACCATGGGATGCCTTCCCTAAACTCCATTGTTCTTTTTTCCCCACACTCCCATTTCCTGTGACACAAAGAAAAAGGTGCTGAGGTGCCTTTAGGGGAGCTGTCTGGTGACTTGGGAACCCTGGGAAATCTAAGCAGGCAAAATCCCCCCCGAGGAATCAGCCACGGGTCTGTGTGATGGCTGGTTACTTCCAGCCAAGAGGCAGGAAGGGTTGATAGTCTTGCAATTTGCTCCCCATTATGGACCTTGTACGCCCAGGAACTCTGTAAGGAACCACAGCAGATTCATCTCCTGGCTTCACTCTCCCTCAGTTTGAGGATGCTCAGATCATTTTCTGCAAAGCATGTAAAGGGACAGGGAAGATGCTTTATGCAGGCTTGGTTTTCTGCCCTCGTAGTGTTGAAGAGGACCATTTTGTACTATTAACTCTGTATTTATTTTCTAAAAGCAGATTGTACTCTCGATGAAAAACTAATATTTAAGCAGACAATGGCTTTTGAATTCAGTTATCATTGGAAAATATTATATATATATATATATATATATACATGTCTAAGAGGTCATGCATCTAACAGGGGGGAATGAACCTTTTCTTCTGTAACATCTATTAATGAGTCTACGTGCAAAACTTCATCAAATGGTTTTTGGAACTATAAACCCTTCCTTTCTTGGCTTAGTTCTTCAGGCTTTGCTAACCCACTTTTTTTTTTTGATGCTGTGTCATCCTGGACTAATTCACATGTGAAAGTGAAGGGGAAGAGTACCTTCACCACCCCTTCAGTGCTGAGCTGAAGTGGTCTGGAGGACCAAGGGGCCAGGCATTTCCATCTCAGTGTGGAAGGCAAGGCAGTCCTAACACCACCAGGACTTAATAGCTCAGAGCTGCTTGGTGTGGCCATCCCCTTTGTGCCTGTGGGTCTACTTGCCTGCTAGAACCCCTCTGTAACCTCGGGCACCCTTGAGACCCAACCCCCTCACTTTTAATTCACCGGGGAACTTGTGACATAACAGCATTAAGCCTCTGCCTGCTCTGGCTTTTTCTGTGAAGGAGATGCTTTAAACAAGATTTCTGCTGTAAAGTTGAAAGACTAGAGGAAGAAAATCTGACATGACTTAGGGGTAGCACAAACGAGTCATAGGAAACTCACTCTAGAGATATCTCCAGAGACTAGTCAAGACAAAAGTTACAGCACAAGCATTTGGAAGGGGGCCACTGCAAACAATTTGTCCTCATTCCAGTTGAGCAACTGTAAGCAGGGACATTTTCAACACAGGCCATTTAGGGACAGAAGGAAAGATTGGATGGCACTAAAAGAAACTACACAAATACGTGGTGATAGGATGACTCGGCCACCCGCCACACATACTCTGCTGCTTCGTTTTTCTTTCTCCTGTCATCCCGACATCTGAAAAGGTTCCACCCCAGCACAGCAGCACAGCACAGCGGAGACTGGAATAAATTAACTCCAGGTGACAAAACCACCTTCCTCATCTGGCCTCTGTTTGCAAGGAAGGAGGACAGAGGTCATATGTGTGTCAGGAGCTGAGGACAACGGGGTGAAAAAGGAGCTGAGGACAACAGGGTGAAAAAGAAGCTGAGGACAACGGGGTAAAAAAAGATTTTCCTCGTCTAAGTGAGCAATATAGCAAACATAGGGAGAAAAGATACTTTGCTCTGTATTTTCTCCCTGAGTTTTTGGGTTTAAGGGACTGCAGTCATCCTGTTTTTTTGAGGAAATACTCGAATACCGTTATTTCAATTTCTTTAATCCTTCTCCTCCCCCCTCATTTACAAGCTGTTCCTGCTCTACTATTTTCCTCAGCATGCCAAGGCACCATACCTTTCTGTGGAAAGTTTCTGCCACCCTCTCTGATTTTGTATTCATGCCGCATAAATAAGAACAAGACCTCCCTCCAGCACCTTGGCATGATGTGGAGAGCTGGGTGGGAGGATGGTGCGTGATAGAAATATTATGTAAGCAAGGTTTGAATGTCTGTAGCCCTAGCTCTAGACAGCCACAGTTATCCACAGATATTTTAAAACTGCTTCTTTTTTCTTTTTTCTTTCCCTTTCTGAGCATCACATCACAATACGGTTTCATTCAGTGAAGAGCTGGCATTCAGGGGCTGGATGGCTTAACTGGCCCAGATGGGGTGCCTTTCATCTGTAGGTCATTGCTTTGAATTCTGCCCACATTTTTGGCTACTAGGAGTTCTTCTCTTCTGACGGCAGTGCAGCAGCATATGCAAAATTGCTAGGAAGTCTCTGATCCTAGACACCATGTCTAGATCATAAAAGCTACCATAACAATGAGTCTAAATGGCACCCCTCTTGGCAGCTGAGGCAGAGGCCAAGCAATAAAAGGACTATGGAGAATGGGCTACTGTCTAGCATCTATAAGCTAAAAGTGAGGAACACTACTGAGGGAGTGTGAGAAAGTATGCACAGCCCATGAAGGCTCCTTTGGATGAAGAAAGAGGATTTCAGTCTCCTAGGCTGAAAGGCCAACACCTTTTAATAGCAGACGAATCATTTACAAATGCGAGAACAAAACCATTGTTAGTCCTCGTGCCTTTAACAATGCTGCTTCCTGTTGGCATCTTTTGCTCACCAATAACACAGTCCCGTGATTTGTATCTCCACAGTGCTACACAAGCACTAACTAATTAATCCTTTTTCACCCCTTTGAGGCAAGCGATTTTTTATTTTTAATGGTCTGTAGTGGAAACATCTTCCATAAAACAGATTGCAGATATGTTTATAAAGGCTACATTATGCTGACTACACAGTAGATGCTACCATTAGTATTTGTCCTTTTGATACAGCTATTCCAGTTCAGGTAGTCTACACCCAGTTATATGTTCTGCTGAACGGAGGTCTTAATTAAAATAAATGAGCACTAAATCTCAGGAAAAAAAAAACCAAAACCAAGTCAGAGTAGGCCAGGGTTACAATATAATGATACGAAACAAACAAACAGCCCCTCCTTTCTGCCTCCCAAACAAATCAACTCTCCTTCACTGGAATAATCTCTGGCTGTCTGACCTTATTTATTCAGATGCTGACATGAATCATCATCTGAACAAGTACTCCCTCCTACACCTGCAGTACTTGGGGTTATAGCTCTCCTTGGTTTTCTGCAGCAATAAGATCTCAGTGTTACTTGGAGCCGTCTCCATCTGGCAGGCCATGAAGTCCACAAAAGCACAGAGGTCTTTCTGTAAAAAATGGAGACAGCCCAGATTGCTTTCCATTTACACAACATCTCAAGAGGACTCCAGACTTCTCTCTATTGCAGTTACAGTCAAGTGTGCAGTCTTTCTCTCTCCTATCTACTTTTTGTGTGATGACCTCTTCTTGGGGTAAAGAACTGCGTGGGTGAGTTTGGGGGGAGGGGTTGTTCTTCTCTGGAAAGCCAAATTGCAGGATGCAGCACATCTTGAGCTTGGCAGCCTTTCACGCTTCCCCAAGAGGCAGCTGAAGGGCCCAAGCAGGGGTAAGACGTTATCAGTTCACTTCTACCCTGCCAGAGCATATCTTTACACACACAGAGTGACACACTGCCTGCACCAGTTGATCTTCGAGGGCCAAAGGAGGTCCTTGGCTGGCAGCTCAGGGAATATCTCGTGTCATCTGAATGCTGTTACAAGGCTCAGTACTTAACGAATGAGTAGCTCTGCAGCGTTAGCCATAAAGTGTGTACAAAAGTGAAGGCAGAAGTTAAACATTATGCTATCTGCCAGTCATTCATTGTTTGGAGAGAATATCCCAAGAGCATGGCTGAACATTGGTGTCATAAAGATCTATACGTTGCTGTTGAAATGAGGTAATTTGTCACCATCTGGGATTATACCACTAGCAGTATATGAATGTATTCAGCTCCATGTTTCAGCCATATGGAAAAAGTGTAACATAGTGAGAAATTCAATCCTTTAATGGAATCCAGAGCACCCTCCAGAATGTTTTCCTTAGTTTTATTTCTTTGCAATGCAGGCTTAATAACCACTGATGTAGCATTTAAATTGGAAGAGATGCGACATCTAGATAAGATGGGAGATCTGCTGATAGGAAAATCCCTTGCTGTTTCAGTGGAAAAACCCACCAGGCTTACTAGACCCAGAGGAAGGGTATGGAACAGCTGTGGCATGCATTAACCTCTTTTGACTTTTGTCTCTGTAGACACCCTGAAGGGCTCCCTTATCACAACAGAAATATTCTCAAGTAAATATCACTCTGGAAAATGTCACCCCTTTCATGCAATGAACATGCAAAGTTCTAAAAGTATAAAAAACCCTGTGATTTGTGACAAAGTCCTGATGGTGCACAAGAAAGCACAAGTCATTGTCTCCTTCCCTATCACCTACCCCTCTTTATAGACTAGATTTGTCATAGAGAATTTGTGTCGATACGACCTCACGGCTTGTAGGAGATCACGTTGGCCCTTGCAAATCCATTCGCAGCTGTAACACATCAAAATGGACATAAATATAAACTCAAAAGCAAAAATGTTTTTTTCCATAGTCTTTCCTGGTGGTGCCAGACTAGCTTCCCCATTGCTGAATAGAGTATATGAAGATGGATGTTAGGTTGTTAAGGATCTGGAGTGATGCTGGTGAAGCTGGGAGGAGTTCGTGTAAGAAATTAGCTCTACTGATTGAGAAGCAATGCTGTCTGGACCAAACTCTGCTTCTGGCTGGGTGTTGTCAGGAGTGCCTGAAGGAATTTGATGTAATTTTGAGTGTCACATCTCCACAAATACATATCTCTGTTCTTGAGATGTACTTGCCATGGCATTGTAGCCTAATCCCAGAAAAATGAAAATAAACCCTGAAAGAAATGGTGGGGTTTTCTGAGGCCAGGAGCAAATAATACATGTTGCTGTCTGGGAAAGGTACAAATAGCTGCAGCTCAGTGCAAAAGACTACATTATGGCTATATCTGGCTTAAGTGCTACATAGCTCTGTGGGCTGTTAACAGATGTTGCCAGAGCAACATGTTATGACAAGCTGTGTTGTATTTCTGAACCCAGTAATGTTACTGGCACCACCTCCTCCATCTGCCAGTGAATGGGAGTTACCTTTGGTTAAGTTCACAGCCCATCCCAAACAAATACCCTTGAAGCTCCATATGTGGATCTAATGAGGCTCTGAGCTAAGTTCAGTGTGTGTGACAAATAGTCCTCTGATAACCAAATTTTCCTTGTTGTTGTATAGATCCATAGAGCTTGTCAGGATATTTTAAGGGCTACATTTTCAGAGGTAGACCAAGGGGAGCATTTAACAATAGGGAGGAAGTACAGCTTGGCAGAAAATGGGGAAAGGGGGATGGAAAGAGGCAGATGAACTCTGCAATAAAGTAGTCATGTGGCAGTCCTATGCCTATATCTATATTCTCAATCAGACAAAGAAGGGATCTGTACTCAGGTAGGTAGATAATTTGCAATATAATTGAATTTGGTTGGGTAGACCCCTTTGTGTCTCATTTCTTGTAGAAAAGCTTAAACTCATTGCAATTAGTTTCAGGAAATTTTTTTAGAAAACTCTTTTTTTTAAAAAACATTAAATCAATCAATTTACAGCTGTATTAGGTTATTTTCTCTCCTTATGAAAACCCTGGAAATAAGCTTTTTGGGAGATGGTATGAATCGTGCAGTACATGATACCTCAGCTATTCAGCCTAGAAGAGGATAAGCTTTTCACACAGTGAAACAGATAAATCAATGGCAGTGATGTAGGGAGGTAGTAAAGTCTGTGGGAAAAAAAACACTTAGCATTCTGTAAGTCAGAATTCTGTATTGTGTTGCTTAGTTTCTTTTCTTTCTTTCTAATACAGAAGAGAAAACAATGCAGAAACTCACCAAAGAAATTCCCTCCTTATTGGCCCTTCCTGATCAGTAGCCAGAAGTGAGGAAAAATGAACAAAGGCTCCTTCCAAAGGACAGCAATGGTAATGGGTGCAGCTTGTGACAGCCCTCACTGACCCATCTTTCTTGGTTTGTGTGAGTCAAAGCAAAGAGTAATTGTATTGTAGTTCTTCATGTTTTGGTTTCTTGACAGAACAATAACACTGAAAGGATAAACGAAGTGATAAAATAAGCAAATCCTCTAACACTTTTATTATCTAATTGATTCTTTCTCCCAGGCACTGTCTGCTCAGTAGCAGGATAGTGACTTGCAGTTTGTCAAAAGCAGCAGTTCGCTGGACCTGGAGACAGAAATGCTTTGAACAAGATGAAACAGGCATTTCAACAACTTTGCAAAAACTGGGCATTTAGTCTCTGCAAATTTGATATGCTAAAAATAACTGTGTCTCATGATCTGTGATCAGAAGCCACACTGGGCACGGTTGGCCAAAGCCAACAAACGAATGGCATGGGCCACCATTGTCAAGAGAAAAGGCTGATGCAGACCACAAGTAGCTTATTCCAAAAAGCAAATAACCTTGAGGATCTGATCTACAAAAGTGCTGAAGTAAATGGGAGTTGTGGTTGCTCAACACTTCCACGGGTCAGGCTGCTCTGTCCTCATTAGCCATGCTGCTGCTAAATCCTATAAAGTCTGACACTCCTTTGGATGCAGATAAGCTATCGTGCGGGAGTATCCCAACTCCTCCCTGCCAAGGCCCACAGTCCTTCACCAAACAAAAGCCCCTAGAATACAACACTGGTATTCATTTTTGGTAGCCTAACATCTGCAGATGCCTGATTTTACTAATCCTGCCTGTGACTAGCTCAGGCAGGCTGGCTGATGCATTCTCAGAAAGATGGAGCTCACATGTGCAAAATCAGGAAAACAGCCAAACCCTCAAAAGACCTATGAAATAAAATAAGCAGGTTTCTGGGATTTGGATATGACATGTCTGCCATCTAGTAACTAGTCAGGGCTTGTTTCATGTAGAAAATGAAGAGTAAATAATCCATACCACATAAAAGGGGAATAAATTTACTGGGGCATTTGACAAATGAGAAAAAGACTTTCAATGGTATTTTAAATGAGGTTCTTGGAAAACAATATAATCAATAATTAAAATAAAAATATGTGAATTCATAAACTTGTTTTGTTTGGCTGTAAAAACAGTTGTATATGCTAAATAATAGACAGGAATACAAGTGATGAAGTGTTACTGCAATAACGGAGTTGAAAACTCTGGGTCCCACTCTCAAATACAAAGAGGTTGTTAGCATAAGGTCCTGTTGGCATGAGATCTGATCTGGTAACATTTTGACCAGTGAAGTGGAAGCCAGGACATCAGAAGTTCTGTGCTGTTTTGTTCTTTGATTTATTGGGTAAGGCACAAATTGGCACAAAGGACCACTTTCAGTCTCAGTTTACCCATTTGTAAATGAAGACGTATATCACAGTGATGTTATCAGACAGACTTAATTATTGTTATCTAATTAAAACTTCTCAAGTGCAAGGCATTATAGAAAGATGCAAAGTTTTTTGTTCCTAAAGTACATTTAATCCTAATCGTCTGCATTTGTATTTCATGGGTAACTTTAGCTGTGGATAATGTTTTTCCTTTACACACACACATGTTCTGTTGAAAAATAACATTCTCTTTGCTTTCTAATAAAGTGTTCTGTAGTGTGGCTTGGCATCCAAAAATAAGGCTACAGTTCTGCTGAGCATTGATTTAGTTTAAGTCTTCAATTTAGTTAATTTCTCTGAGCCATGTAAGATGCTGACTTGCAGATAGTTCTACAATAGCTAAAATACTGCTTAAAGATATAATGCTGGTGAACAGTTTATTCATTATATAAAAGACCCCTTAGCTTTACAAGCCAGAGTTGTCCATTATAATGAATGCTGACTTTCTGCACAGGAGTTATTAATCTTAATTTTAGCTTTCTGTACATAAAAGAGGATGCTCACAGCTATAGAAGTACAAGTGTTTGCTGTGCATAAGGGAAAGAACGAGTTAAGGGTCTCCTGATGAACATACTTTGGAAATACTGTGGCTCTCTTGCTAGAACATGATCCTGGCTTTGTGTAAAAAGGTGTAAGGAGTTGCTTGCGGGTACTCTCAGCATCCCTCTGACTTCAGAATGTAGAAACATTCAAGAGGGAAGGGCATGGCTCTGTCAGCCTCAGAGTCCTGCTCAAAGGTTGTTTTTTTGTTCTTGGTGTTAGAATAATCCTCTCTGACTTACTGGCAAATGGGATCTTGTATTGCCACCTGTAGCCTTACTGTGTGTCCTGCTGCTGCTCACAGCATGATCTTATGGGTGGCTGTGATCTCCACTGGACAATCTGGGGACTTGTGGTAGCACTCTGCAATTGGGGACAGGATCTTGGTGAGAAATAAAGGGGACATGGCAGGTCAGTGCTCAAAGCACATCACTGTAGTGGAGGATGTGCCATGGCAAAGAAGGAGTGGAGCTGAATACTTGGAACAAGAAATTTGCATTTTCACAGAGGGTTGGTTGAGTAACATATGTGAGTAAACGGCATTAAAACTGGAGCAAAATTAATATCTTGCACTGAATATGGAAATTAGGAGCCAATGTCAGAAGCAGCTAATGCCTCTCTGCTGGGGGCAGCTGTGTTTGTCAGGGAGATAGGACAAATGTCAAAAAGAGAACATATCTCCAGGATATTCACTGCAATCTGTGTGCCAGCTTTTTGGCCAGGAAAACTGGCTCAGAGCAGCCCTGTTCTTTGGCCTCAGTCTGACTGAGACAAGTTGGTGTCGCAGTAAAATCCAAGTATCTGATTTCCCTGTGGCTTCCTTTGGGGCGGACCCATCAAGTAATTTTTTCTCTGGTCTCAACCCCCTTTTTTTCCCTGAGCAAAGGTACCACAGACTGTGACAGAAGTGCTGATGCAGTCCCTGCTGGGGCTTAGCCCTCCACAAGCACAGCAGGCTGGGTAGTCCTTGGCTCAGATGGAGAGTGCTGGGGGCAGGTGACACCTTCCCTTTCACTGCTTGGAGAGGTCCTTTTCAGGTCTAACTCTCCTCTCACTAATTTTAGTCTTATGCAATTAAATTACTTTAGTGAGGTTGCCTCTCGATTTATATCAGCCCTTGAGGCTTTTGCTGAACAAAGTATGATGTTACACTATTTCTGGACGTCATCATGTGCTGATTGTGCAACAGTTAAGAATAATGCTTGGTAAGTCATTAGTACTTCAGTTCAATTTGTGCTAAAATAATCAGCTACATCCCATTTGGTTTCTAAAGCCTCCTCATTATTGCTGCAAACATCAGACCCATGACCTGCTTTTCACTCTGGGAGAGAAGGGTAAGTGAATTTAATGTGATCTCTGCATTACAAAAAGTCTGCTGCTGCTCCCTTGAAACCAGGTGGTGCCTTATCATTGACTTCAGTGAAGGTAGGATCAGGTCCAAATTTCAAACACTTAATTTTCCACCAGAAGAGAGTCAGGCTTAAATTGCTGCACTTCTTTGGCAAATAATGAACGGGACCTCATTATTTCTATTGGGACGTGACTTTACAGACGATTACATGCTGAAAGTATGCCACTGATACACTGGCTTTGTCCTGAACTGTGAGATTTGCACAGAGAATCAGAGGCTGCTAACTTTCAAGACACTTCATTCATCCTCATATCATGAATGGTTTTGTCAATGAATGGGACTACTGATCTTGATGATCTAGTATTGGCATTTCCTGCTACGTACGAGCACAGTGATGCTACGACTACTGAGCAATATCCCTGCATTCTTTTAAGATGAAAACTCCACCAAAGTAGCATTTACCAGAATTTCTCTCCTTGTAAGGTATTACTGTGATCTTTGCAATTTCTAGAGTTGGATATCTCTTATGAAAACAATATACAGATTAAGAATTGAAGGAGTTTCTCCAGAAGTTTTATGTAGAAAATCTTGGTCTGAGTTTCTGAACATATATTTGCTAACATGTTGTAAATCAAGACTTGACAAAATGAATTTGATTAACTTTATCCTTATTGCTTATTACAGGTGAAATGCAAATAGCACAGGAATAGAAAGGTTTTGACCACGATAGATCTATTTGCTCCTGCCACGCATTCCCTGAACTCTACTTTCTAGAGGCATTTTGGGGCTAAAACCAGTAGTTCATGTGTACTTCTCAAGTGTCTATAATGCTGTGGAGAAAGCGTGTTGAGAGTGCGTAAGAGACTTAATGATTTATGAATTTATTCTTACAAAACATTTCTGAGTCAGATAAATACTGTTATTGCTGTTCTGCACATGGGCAAATTGAGGGGCGGAAAGCTTAAGTAGCACGCACAAGATCACCCAGCAAGTCTAGAGAAAATAGGCTGGAACCAGAATGTTTCATTTCTATTTTCATGTTCTGTAAGTGTTAGATCATCTTTCTCCCATGATTAGCTGCTAGTCTGGCACCAACTCAGGACGGTTATGATAGAGCTATTTTTCATACAATGGGATGAGACTGCCGTGGCTTTAATTACAAGCATGTGTTCACTCCTTTATGGCATTGTGATTGTTATGTAAGGTGATGTGTAAAATTAATGAATTTTAAATTAGGAGTTTACATTACAAACCCTTTGGGGCAGGGAAAATTTGCTTTCTTCCAGTTCATACAGCACTTATTCACTTGGGACTCCTAGTTAATGACTGGGCCTTGGAACTGGTACACCAAAGCAAGAATAAAAGTAATTATCAGATTATTTTTATTCAAGAAGAAAATGTTTTACATAAATAAGGAAGAAATCTCACCTTAAGAAATTTGCAGAAATGTTTGTACTTCTGACTGAACATACTTTTCATAGAATTCACAACTGGGATGGGACACATAATTTTAAACTTGAGTTTAGGAGTAGAAACATCCTAAACATGTCCCACAACATATGTTTCTAAATTTTGTAAATTTAACCCAACTCTTTTGGAGAACAATATGATTATTTCAGAAATGAATAGATGATGATACATTTATAGCTTCTTTTCAAAGAAAAGAAAGGTAGCCAATCCTTATGACTAATAACTATTATTTAAAGTACAATCTGAGACACTTGTAAAATTTCAGCCAGGGTCTTGGCATGACTTGGTGCCCAAGAAAAGGATATCTATATTGGGAATCAGCTGCTCTTACACAATCTTTTTGATGATTTGGAACCACTTAAAAATAAGGGGTTGATGATATAATACATTCTTTGGATTTGGAGATGTTCATCCTATTCCTGCTTTGAATTAAGAGAATATATTGGTGGTTTAGTTAAATGTCTCTTAAGTCAAAATTATGTCTTTCTTTATCCTGCATTTGAAGCCAGATCCAGCTCTTACTATAAAAAGAAACATACAGGTGCAGAGAACTTTCAGCTGCTCAAAGAGTGAGATTTCAAATGCTGCAGTGAATTTGAAGCTGTGCTCTGCAGACCACCAAAGACCTGGGGAGTGTCTGCAGAAGAGCTGGCTCATCAGATAGGATTGACTGTTTTGTGGGGTTTTTTTGCTTTGTTTTTCGTTTGTGATTTGTTTTTTCCCCCCCCCAACAGTTTAATGGTTCTAAAAGTAGCTAAAAACACATAAATATTTCCTAGCTAGCACTTTCAAATGTTAACAGTTGTGCTTGCCTCAGGGCTGTTATTCAGCCACTAAAACCAGAAGGTTTCTGTGTAATCAGAAAGCAGGGGTGAGTCTCAATGACAAAACTTAGGAAGATGCAGCCTGTAGTCTGAAACTCTTAAGGAATTTCTGGCCCATGTCCTGCTTAAAACCTGTTGGTAAATGCAAACATCTGACTTCACTAAGCAACTGAGGTGTATTTATATCGTTGTGAGAATGCAGACAGGGTGCTAGTGAATTGTAATGATTTTTTCTGATATGATACTGTCAGTACCAGTTAATTGGAGGACTTGCTGCTGGTAATATGCTCTACAGCAGCTAATGATCACTAAATAATAAAATAAAAGTATGACATATTGTTTAATCACCTAATAGAACATTGCAATCTATATATTTAATCTGAAAAGTTTACAAAGGATACAAGATTAAAAGTGGCAGTCATTGAAGTAGAATAAATACTGTGCATTTGATTAACAATTATAAAACCATGATGAATCAAAAGCCTAGGCTTTATTTTTCGCCTTTGTAGCTCCATCCTATGTTATTCAAGTTATTTCTTTGCCTTAGGTGGCAGAGAAATAAACCTCAGTAAAATTTAGACACCCACAGGTGTGGCATTTCTAGATCTGGTGTTCAGCTCTTGAAGGCGCTATTTTCCCACCAAATCTAGAAGGCAGAAAACTCATATTTTTTGCAACCAGAAAGCTGGACATAGCAGAGAAGAGCATGGGTTATCAAAATTTATTTTTTGCTATGCAATATGCTTATAAATCAGAGATTTTACAATGCTATTTATACAGAGTTTATGATGGCAATATTCTGTTACAACTGGGACTACTAAAAGGATTTGTCACTGATATTCTTGAGGCCAGAATACTCTTTGACCATTTTTTAGATTGATGCAATCCAAAATTTAAAAAAAAAAAAAATTAGATTAACCCTGTTCAAAGAAATAGGCACAACTACGTGAATCTTCTCTAGGTGATTAATCTAAAAGAAGAAATTGATTTCAACAGCCACAGTACTTCAATTGTGAATTGGTGAAACTATTAATTAAAGACATTACTTGGGAATCAATAGAAAAGAAACTGTATCAATTTGCTCAATCCAGCAATTTAAATTTCTCAGGATGCCATGAATAAACTGTGAAATGTATCTTTAAAATAAAGTTTTTAATTAGAACTGGCAGTTCTGAACCTGCTGTTGGCAGGAGCCAACCTACTGAAAAAGAGCCCGATGCAATAGACTGTAAAGTGCATTTGCTTGATGCTTTAGCATTTAACAATAAAAAAAAGAAAGAAAAAAAGAACTATCAACCTATAATACTTTAAGTTCTGTTTCAGCATCAACATTAGAAGATTTTTTTCTCTATAGTTAAAGCAGTTTGGAATTTTCAACTATCATTCTTTTACAATAGGTATAAATGTGCCAAATAGGTGCCAAATACAGATGGTTTCTTGAAGGGTGAAACCTGTTTTACAGGAACACACACAAAAAAAGAAGTAAAGATGAGTAAAAGGAAAAAAAAAAAGTCACTTGCCATAGCAGATTCAGCAGTGCAAGGCTGTACTGCTGGTGCCAGTAATCCTTCATTGGTTGTGACCTGATTCAAGCACTCAGCTGAGCACACGCTCAATTACGCTTTACTTAAATTGCATTGTCTCTTATCAGGACTTAAGCATGTGCTTAAAGTTCAATGTTTGAATTTTAAATAGGGTTTAGGCATGACACCTGCTTGGCAGAAATTACTCAGTTATTTTCAAATATGCCTCACTGCTTGTTCCCCAGAATAAGTGGTGCTAACATTTTTAAAAATCCCATTTTAGGCTGAGTAAAATAGGTTAATTTGTTGCTTTGGTGAGCATCCATGGTAAAAAAATAAACGTTTATGTTAAGGGCCAAAAGATTAGATGAATAAAATGGCACAGTATCCTATGCCACCTGTCTGTGCTCATTCTTTTTAGAAACGTGAGTCCAACTGTGCTTCCCTTTCACCTGTGGTTCAGGGGCCTTGGTGGCTTCTGCATTCCTCTTCTTTCATGTTGCTCTGACTGTGATGCCTTTTAGAAAAATCCATTTTTTTCTGTAGTTGAAGCCCAATAACCCTTGTCACTGACCTCACCAGCCATGTGCCCAATGTGAGCATGACTCACAGTAGCGGCGAGGAATCCTTATTCTAATTTGCCCCCTAATTTGCCAGGGGAGGGGGGGGGTGGGTGGTGGTGGTGAGGGGATGGGGGAGATTCTGGTATTTCCAAACTCACTTGCTGGAAGTGTTGTGTCAGTTACGATAATTTGGTCTAGCACATAAATCCTTAGGCTGACTTGTGATTCCCAGCACACCCCTTGTAGTCTAATTGAGGAATTGCTTTTCTGTCAGTCACATACTGTGGTGGAAATGCAAGAATGTGAGAAACAATAGGAGCAGGCTTGTACTGAGTCAAAACAGATAAAGCCAAATTGCTTGTTGGACTGAAAGATGGGAGCAAGAAAGTTGGTTAGAAAGCCATTGCTGATGCCTGTACAGAGGGTACTTTCCCAGTGTGGGAGCATGGGGAACAGGCAGGCAAGCAGCAAGTATGCCATGAGCCTCTTCTTTATGAAAGAGGAAGGATAAGGGCACCAAAACAACACAGTGTGCTAGAGCCTGCAGGGCGAGGAGAGTACTGTCCAGATTGGTCTGGAGGTAAGAGACAGCTGGGGTAAAATAAACCCATGAGCAGGTTGGGTGTGAAGTGAGTGATGCACGGCGGGAGGGAGGGATCTGTGCTGGGATCTGGGATCCCCCTGGGCTGCTCCCAGGCTGCCAATGCTCTGGATCACTTCAAGATGGCTGCCCAAGGGAGCACATGGCAGGCTTCTTTTCCCTCTGGAGACTTTTGTTTGTTGTTCCTTTTCTGGTCATTTCCTCTAATCTGAAGAACAAGATGTCCTTAATGAAAACAGATGTTTTATTCTCTTGCATATGAAAAAAATATAATTTCACCCAAAATAGAATAAACCGAAAGAATGCTGAAACCAGTGATGGGTTTCCATAAATCTCTTCATCAATGCCCTGACCTGGCTGCTCCTTTGCCCCTGACACATTGTGGAAGCTGTTGATGCAAAGGTCCGTGGTGAGACCTGGGTGTAGGAGTGAGTGAGCTGTGTGCCTCTGTAAAGTGTAAACACCACACTGAGCTGGCTCACAGCTTTCCTCATCCATAGTCTCCCACTGTGAGATCCTGGTCAATGGCAGCTTTTGTCATTGGCTTCAGTGTAACTCGGAATTGGTCCCAGTATTTAATTTAAAGCACAGCACACAAAACACCAAAATCATAACATCCCCGCTACATTTATAGAGCTGCATAAGCCACCGATTAACAAATGGATGAGATACTGAACTTTGCTTTACCATCTGTCTTTAATTACATAAAATAACTTGAAGCAATTAACAAGAAAGAAACACTGTGACACAAATAAATAAATCCTATTGATAGAAGCAGATGAGGGAATATTTGAATATATGGATGAAACTCTCCAAAGCTGCATGATCTGAACTCAATAATATTACAAATACTATCTGAAAGATTTATACTGACATTGCCAATTATTTTTGAAAAAGAATAGTTACCTGTGAAGATGTAGAGAAACAAAAGGGAAGCCCTGTGTGTGTGAGTACGAAAGGTAATGTGCGGTTTATCCAACAGTCTAAGTTTTTCTTTCACAGATAAGAGAAATTAATATCAACAGAAAAATATACAAAGCATGAGGTTTCATAACTGTGGACCTACAATGAGTCACGTAAGTCTGTGTGCTTGTAAGTGTTTAGGCACCAGTCGGGATTAGGCTTTTTAACACTTTCCAGGATTTAAGTTCTGAGCCCATTTTTTCAGCATTCAAATACACTTGTTTGCCTTCTCTGTCTAAGCATTTCATACAAATGAGTAACTGTACAACAGGTATTGAGTAACTGCTGAGGGGATTAAAAACTGACTAACTGATAGGTGTCAAAAAGCAGCTATCAGCTCTGAAGGAAAGCTCTGAAGTCAGTTTGCAGAAATGGGTGTTACACTTGGCAGGCCTTAATACTGCCCTTAATGGTTGAGAGACAAGTACATTCTTAGATTAAACAATGCTTAGTAAATTAGGGAGGAAATTAAAATTGGTGGAATGATAAATAAATTGTGAAGATGAAGCAGCCCAAATTCGGTAAGCAGGACCTCTGTAGAAAAGAATCTTAAATCATGCACAAATAGTGTCTGTATTGATGCAATAGAAATCATATCCCAAGGGTTGAAGAGTCCACGGTATCACTGCAGGGAAGCAATTGGACACAGAACTCAATCTGGTGTGAAAAACGAATAACCTCCTTTTTGAACAAGTCAGCAGGGATACATGAGTTGACTTATGTGGCTGGGGTGTGTTGCAGCACAGTGGGTGCTAGAAATCTGAAAAAGGGTGGGAGAAAAAGTACAAGAACTGCTTTCAGATTGGAAAGTACGTTTTGTTTCCCTTAGCAAAATGAGATGACTGGATTACAGTGTATAATTACCTTCACAACAAGAAAAAAAGTGTCTTGCATCAGATGAATATATTACAAGAATCAGTGGGTAGAAATATAAGCCAAATAAATTTAAGCAAGTGTCAAGGCTTGGATTTGTAGCAGTAAGTGTGACGAACTGCTGAAACAAACTGCCCAAGAAAGCAATTGTGTACATATCAAAATTGAATCTCTTTCTGGAAAACACATGTCAGCCAAGCAATTTTGGGCTCCAAGAAATTTTGGGCTCCGTATATAGGGAATCAGGTAATGTCTGTGACAGAAAATGCTAGACAGGACAGTTAATGGACATTTGTAACCTCAAAGATCATAAATCAAGGCCAATGTCTTTAATATTTTAAGTATTTAATAACTTTAATATTTTAGGCAAAATTCTGTTTGTTTCTTACAGCTAAGTCATCCAACTAATCCCAAGGAAACACTGAGGCAAATAGTATCAGGAACAGCAAGAAGTATGGTCTTGTAAAAAGTAAAACATATGGAATATGCTTTTCATGTTAATGTGCAACATATAAATTCTATATATTACAGATGTGGGGACCGAGGCTGTAGGCTGTAGCCAGGATGCTCCAAGTTGTAACTCAGCAAGCAAGGCAGTATGCTCAGTGAGTGAGCTGAGAGATACACAGCATGATGGGAATGTGGGTGAGTGCTGTATGGAGCACTGAGTATGTCATTTGACATGGTTTTGGGTATTTGTGTTGAGAGAAAGAACTTCAATTGTTTTGGTGGAGAACACTATTGTGTAGACTAAAATGGGAGAAAGAATGTAAACAAAGGGCAATGATCAATTGTTGTAGCTTGTGGAAATGTCTTATAGGTCACGTCAGGGACTTTTGACAGACTGTTCTATTTGGTATCTATATGACATTCTTTGAGTAGAGGTAAACAGAAAAATAGTGAAATGTGGTGATGATACTAAACCAGGAAAGAATGTAAACAGAAGAGAGCAGATAATGATATCAAAGGAATGGCAGATACTAGTAAGCTAAGCACAAAATCACCCAAACAATTCACAATAACAAAAAGGAAAACAAATGTCAGGACTTATTGGAATGTACATGTCCTGGCTATCAGTATTTCTGATAGAGTTTCAAGGTACAGTGAAAAGAAGACCAGATGGGAGAGAAACATGAATTTGCACAGTTATAAAAGCTGTGCACGTACAGATATGTACCATGAAGCAGGGAGGTAAGACTGCCTGTGCAAAAGATCTGTGCTATTACATTCAACTCTGTGCTCAATATTGCCAGCCACTGACTGACTGGAAGGAGTTGGAAGAAATCCATAACGATTCAAAGGCTGGAAAAAACACTTGGGGGAAAGACTCAGGCTCAAACCAAACATCTCATTAAGCATAAACTTAACTTAAAGTGTATGAGCTGTGCTGCAGATTTACAACTCCCTTTACAGCCCTGCTAGGTGGCTTTAACAAAGGAACTACATATCAGGTTAAACAGTGCACATGTTAAAGCACTTCATCAGCCTGGAGCAGGAAGAGGCTTGGTTAGATCTGTGAGGAAACGTGATCAGAGTCTGTGAGCCCTTGGCCACCAAAAGGTGCATAATGGCTGCACCAAAATCACCAGGCAGTCATTTATTACCATAAGACATGGAACAAAGGTCAGTAAAATCTTAAACCAACCAACATTATATAAGATGGAGAGGATGGCACTGAAATAATGCCTTTTTTGTGTATTTTTTTAAGGTGAAAATTGGAAAGCTGTCAGATGGTCTTTCAAGAAGAGTTCATGTTGTTGGGGTTTTAGGATAGATTTGAATAAAGCACCAGAGAATGTATATCTTTACATTGGAAGGCTCAGTGTTCTTCCCTATCCCAAAAATTCCTATAGTTACCACAGAACCTTCACAATTCAAGGTGGGAGGAACAGTTCCCTTTTGAGCTCTGAAATAATCTCTGTGACTGTTCATAAAACAGTTACTGTGAGGCTGAATTCCTGATGCTGGTTTTCAAACCAAAGAAAATTAATCTTTCAGAATAGGGCTGTGGAATGCTGAACTGGAATCACAGATACGGTGGGAATATCTCTCCTGTGTAACCATTTATTGTGCTTATAACTAAGAATTATCTGAAGTAGAGAGCAGTTTGTTCTCTAAGAATGGTATTTTGGGGGAGTTAGCACTCAGTTCTTTTGGAAAGTCAAGAGGAGGTGAATACCCATCTCTTTAGACTCTTAATCATTTGGCACAGACTGAGAAGGGGCTTTAAAAAAAAATTAGTCAGAAATAGTAAGGGAAAAAAACTCTCTTCTTGAAAAAATTAACACTTCAGTGTTTTGCTTAAATAATGATTCTAGGCTTATAATACTGTAACTATCACATGATTTCATAGCTAGTATTAGCAAATCACTGCAGATTTCATTTCATAATTCAGAAATAAATTGGTGAAGAAAGTGTCGGCTTTGGTAGGGATTTAGTCCTGGAAAATTAGCAGGCACTTTTCTGAGCTTTATTAGTCAATACCCACAAGAATTTAATAAAACCCTTGCATAGATTATGAAATAAGTAACAGGGAAAGACCAGAGTGATGATTAGGGCAGAGCTTCCCTTTACAAGTCTTGATCGAACAAATTTTTCAAAGTCAGGTTCTCATCAGAGGATTGAAGTCAAGATATAGGGTTAAATTATTCACATGAGTGAGTACCTACAGATCTTTCTGCTTCTTCTTCTTTCTCACTAACCTTTATAGCCCAGTTTTATGTTTTACTGCTTTATTAATACCCTAGTGCTTTGCCTCTCCCAACAGGATGTCTCTATAAGATCTTTATGTACCAAACTCACAACCTGCTGCTCTCTTCATGCATTTGCTTAGCTTTAACATTCAGCACTCAGTCCCCTTTGGATATTGAGTTGCTGCAGCATTTGTTAAATATTTTATGTGTAGTACAATACAAAAGCTACCAAAAGAGGGCAACATATGAGCCAACAATAAGAAATGCATCCTGACAAGTTTACGGTTGTGTATTTGTGACAGCCTCCTCCCTTTTTTTTGATAGAAGAAGAAATTTTAGCAGAGCTGGTCAGTAAACAGAAATTCCATCCTATGGGAAGTTCCAACACTTGGTGAAAAAGAGAAGGTGGTGAAGTTTTCAGGGACAGAAAATTCCAAGAGAATATATTTGGCATGGTGGAAGTGTTCCATAAGTGTCAAATCATTCTCACACCAGAAAACCCGAAAGTTATAATGACATTAAAATATTCAGTTTAGTAGGAGAAATGTTAAATATATGAATGCTATATAAAGTTCAAAACAAGATTAAACAAAACAAGGAACTACTTATATGTTTTCACTTTAGGGAAAACAATAATTTAAATATAATTTACTGTAAATAATATTTTAATTTGTCTCCATTAAAAATGTTGTCAAAATGAGTATGCTCTCAAAAAAGCAAGCTGATAAAGATGAAGTTGTATTTCCTTGAAGAATGTTTCCTCTGAATAAGGTTTCATTATCTTTTTTCTTCATGAAATACCTGAGAGAATTTCAGAATACTCGTAATAAACCTGCAAGAGACTAAGGTAAATTGGCTGCATCCCAGAACTGTCCCCAATGCTCTGTTTGTGAAGTGAGACAACGCCAAGTGCCCAAACCCCAGGTGTGTGAGCTCTGGAGCTACTATACCCTGGACAACACTGAATGTGCACTCATTGCCAAACAGTTTATTATAAACAAAAGGGTTTTAAACTATTCAATAGCACTCCAAGGAATTAGACAGTCTTGAACACGTGCCAGCATGGCAATGGGTACAATAAGCAAATATAATCTACCTCACTTAAGGTAAATATTTGGCTACAAATGTATTGAGAGCTCTTTAATTCTTTGTACACTTCTGTGATGAGAACAGAGGAAAGGCAGTGGCAATGCGAGGACTGGAGGGTGATTTTTTTCCTTCTCTTATCAGCTACACAGATAGGCTAGCTGCCAGTCAAATTAAATACCTCACTGGAGGAAATGAATGAAGACCTGTAGGTGTAGAAATCTGCTGTTTATACAGCTACCTCAAGTTCTTCTAATGATCGACCAAAATCAGCCACATCTTCTTGGAGATGTACAAAATTCTGTGGCAGTATCCAGGAGGTTGACTATGGAAATCGGGGCATCCTCAGAATTTTCCTCCATTTATTTTTTTTAATATATTTTTTCAAAATTCTGCTTTCTGCCTGTCCCTATTATGGCTTAGAATGCTGGAAAGTATCTGGAAAGGAAAGAGGGTCAGATCTATGATCTATTTGGAGGGCAATGAAATATTTGGAACGTTTAGAAGTACTCACCCATTTTGAAGACAGGATGTTCTGCTTGCAGGAGCAATACCTTATCTTCTCTCATTTACCCACGTCCTGCTTTTGCATCTGTATTTCTGCGGATCCTAAAAGAAAAGATTTATTCTTCCTAGCCAGAAATAAGCAGAGGTTTCTGTCTGGAGAGTTTCTGTACTGTCTGATCTATCAGATGAACAATGACTTCACATCATTCACCTGATGGAGGGCTGCAGAATCACACGGTATCCAATGAGATGTTCAGAATAGGAATGACAGCTGTGCACACTGTCTCTGTGGCTGATCGAGTGTATTGACTCTAATCACAAGGTTTTCAGACAGTTTCTGTATTTTGGATATGCAGGAAGATATTTATACTTGTCTGCTTGTCCTTCATTTCTTGTACTGCTCATCTATTTTTGATTAATGTCTTGATACTCTCTCCCAGGCAATGATGCTACTTTGGGGAGACAAACAATGAACAGTGTGGAAAGTAAAAGAAATATTTTAATGGTATTGTGAGGTGTGTTTCATTATCTATTTGTGTTTATTTGTAGGGAATAAAGGTGACATGCATCTCTAAATAGCCTTACCTCATGGGTATGAGCCTACATGTCTGATTGCCATCTTATATCGACACTTTACCCAGCAGCCTAGGGACTGGTGTTTATTCAGAAAAGAATTGGCCCATGCACACAGACACACTGATTCTCACAAATGGTTCTGTGTATGCCTTGGCTTCTCGACTTCTGCCAAATTCAAGCCTAAATTCTAGGAAGCAACAATAACACTAACAGGAATCACGTCAGACTTGAAAGTGATTGCTTTAGCTCTGTGAACACAAAATGGACTTCTTTTTCTTCCTTAGAAGTGATTTTTAAACATGCCTTGGCTTCTCTGAGCCAGCACAGTTTCACCCTGCCAGTCAGGTTACGAAGACGAATCTGTTACCCCTTTTTGCTGATGTGGTATGTCAGCCTAGTTACATCACATTTCAAGGCAGATGGATCTCTGAAGGAAGCTATCCAGTCTTGTGCTTTCTGCCCCCTGCTATTGATTCTTGTGGTTAGTCTGTTTCTGATTTTATTTTTCTGTGTAGTTTAAGGGCAAGTCTGTGGTTTGCCCCATGTGCCCAAATGAGGGAGCAAGGGTGCAGAAGACTGCCTGAAAATAAATAAATCAGAAACAGATAGACTAATTACAAGGATAAATGCCAAGGGATGGAGAACACACAGCAACCTCATGATCAGATATGCCTGGCTTGTTGGAGGAGGGATGGATGTTTCACTATGTTATGTAATCCTGCACCACATTGGAGAAGAGAGCCAGAGTGTCCTCTTCCTTGCCTGGCTGAGCAAAACCCTCTCGTGTGGTTTGCCTGCATTGCATGTACCAGCATGGGAGAAACAGCTTCCCTGAGGTAAGGGTGTGGAGGAGCAGGGCTGGGAAATCAGAGGCTGCCCTTGCCTCCCCATTGCCTGCCCCAACAGCCAGCAGGGCTAAGCTGACAAGAGGAAGGATGTAATCTACTCCTGGTTGTTTCATGCTCAGGGCACATTACTTCCTTCCACGGAATAAGAGGATAGTCATGGATGTCATCCTGACTCACGGTCTCCTGGGGCAGCATGGCTCTGTGCCATGCCCATAATCAGATGACCCGGGGGCTGAATTAGGAAGGCTTTTGATGTCATTCTCTGAGTGCCGCACCACAGGAGACAAAGACTTTTTAACGTAACATCAGGCTACATCTTAAACATAACCATGAAACTAACTTTGACTTGCCAGCAGCTGGTACAGACAGTGGCCTCCCTACACCGCTCTGGCACTTAGCATAAGAAATGTCATTATGTGGGTGGATTAGGCAGAACCTGTCAAAGTTGTGTGCGTGTTCTTTGGCTGTGTTTCCCTCCCCAGGCTAATAATGCTGAAGAGATGGGGAGTGGGTTGACACATTTTCTGGCATGTGTCGTGTAACCCAGTGAAATGGAGGACATGCCAGTCACAAGACTTTTGTGCTTTAGTAAGGCGCAGGCAGCAGGGACATGCTGCAGTGGCTAGCAGTCTTAATCCTCTCTGGATTCACACCCCTAGCACCTTCATCATGGTTACAGCTCCCCCAGGGTTCTCTGACAGACCCACGGGTATGTTTGGAGAAAAAGGTAAGGAGATGTATCCAGGCAGGTATTGTTTAAGTTCATGTCACCTACAGACCCTGAAGCTCTTTGCAAATCGACTGACATGATTTCCATAAGAACCACTGAATTTTGCATAGGGGAAAATACTCATTGCTTGTTTTGCAATGTGCAGAAATGTTCTATACCAGTTTGGCAGGATACAAAGAATAGAGGATACAAAGAATAACCATGCCTGATAAGAAGACTTTCTTAGGATAGAAGACTCTAAAGCAAGATAACCAGAGACTGATGAAATTTAGGACACAGTCACTGTTTCTGGTTCCCTAATCAAGAATGAGAGGCGTTGATACAAATATTGGGCTGAGAGAATTCTCATGGTCTAGCCCAGTCTCAAGGTAAATCATCCTCAGGAGAATACAGAAGAACAGTGCATTCACTCTCACAGAGAAATCTGGTTTTGCACAGCTGCCTGATTAACACCTGTGCTGATGATGAAGTTTACTTCCTGGGTTGAGGCAATATGCCAGGTTGGCTCCTCACAAATCACCATCAGAAGAACAGAAGATGGAATGAATATGTATGCCCTGTATGACAGAAATGCCATCTTCTGTCTCTGCCTGTGTGTTGCAAGCTATATTTGGTTGTTGGGAAAAGATGTATGAGCTTAGGTGCCCCAAAACACACAGGCTATAGGTCTGATGTGACTTGTAGCAGGCACAGCACCCAATTCACTGGCAAGAGCTACTGTACTAGTTTCCTTGAAGCTCATAACATTAAAAAAAAAAAAAAAAAGTAGAGCCAGTAGCTTCTACAAGTAACTACAGCTGAACAAAAACTACTACTCTGTTGCTCTGTTGCAGCATCTGTAGTCTATCAGGTCAAGAACTGCCATGCCCAGATGCTGTGTTCTCATTCTCACCATGTAAAAGAGAAGACCAGCAGCTGCCTAAGTGATAGAAATATAACTTGGCAGGCAGGGAGGCAACCTATGGAGGGGAACTGCATGAATATAGGATAGGGGGTGCCTCCTCCCTTCTCTTGCTGCTGTTGAGTCACAGTTTGTATTAAGGGGGAAAGTGCCCCTTGGCTGTACCTCCTGCAAACACATCACTGGTGTGACACGGGCGCTGCCCTGCGTCACACACAGCTTGTCACCAGTTAGTCACTTGGGGACAGGAACCTGAGGGACTGCAAAGCTCTGAGGGATGTCCTGTGCCAATTATGCCATAGGGGAGGCAGGGACAGAGGACAGTGATGAGATGGGAAATGACTCTGGCAATTTACTCTTGCTCGTACTGCATAACACTTGTGTGCATGGACGCGATGACTGACACAGAATTTGTATTGTCCCATGACCAGTGTGACCCTGCTCAGACTGCCAGATAATGTCACATCTCCAGTTGTGTAACACCACCATGCTCTATAGATCCCAGGTCTCTAAACATTATTGAGCTGACTGTTTGTACCCTGTGGTGGGAATTCAAATATTGTTTATCAGTGGAAATGTGAACTACATGTCCTGTGCTGGGAGTAAAGCAACCTGATTTCTCATACTTGCTCTGAAAGTAGGCTCTCATTGGAGAGAAAAAATGTGTGCCAGCAGGGAAGAAGGAACTTTCATCTATGAGTGAGTACACAATGTGCAGGGTACAAAACAGTGTTTTGGTAGATACCAGTGTTTTGCAATTCAAGGATCACATGACTGGGAAAAAAAATCCATTTCTGCCATGGTATTTTTCATTTACAAACAAACAAAAATTGTTAAACTCTGTTCATTTATTGCTTTAATTTCTCCCCACCTTGTTTGTTTCCCTATTTTCTTGTATGGCAATGTGTATGTTTTTTTGTTCCTTGTTTGCTTTTATTTGAAATAATTTTGCATGTAATTTTCAGAACTCTTGCAGACCAGAGAGACTAGTAAATGTGTATGTTTATGCACCTTTGTGTATGTACAAAGAATGATGGATAGTTAATAAAATGCACATCACTGCAATCCTTTCATGCTTAAGATCCCCAAACAGAAACTGTGAGTATTCAAATAAAATAGAACTGATCCAAAATGTACATATTTAGCTTAGATAATAGCAGTCCCCAGATATGTGCCTCTTTCTGCAGTTGGAAATCTGTCAGTTGAACAAAGAGAAGGATATAGTGTGAATTAGGCTGTCCTAAAAGCTTTATATGATAGACACACTTTATGGAGTTAGTTCCATTTCTCTCACATTTCAAAAGCAGACTCAGAGCCTAGTTATCATGAGGACAAACTCCACAAAATCATTTTTTTTGCAGTCAAGGACTGCAATATTTTTTTAAAGTTAGAATACATGTTAAAAGAACAGTTTGTCCCAAGACTTATGGTTCAGCTGTAGAAAGTTTCTTCTTCATCCATCCATCTGCAAAATTGTTCCTGAAAAGTCATTCTGCATAAGGGTGTTTTTGCTATTTTTTTCAGGGAGAAAAAGTATAAATGAGCTGTAAAGCTCATGTTGTTCTGAACTCTTTCTCTCCTCTTTCACCATGAGTTCATCAAACAAAATTCCACAAGAAACAAATGTTATTATGAGATTAGCAGAATGAACGCCAGAGTTCAGATGCTAAACATATTTTTTAAAAAACAGTGAGCTTAATGACATGAAGGAAGTTGTAGTTTAAACATCAAGGTCAATTATTTCGTTAAATATTATTTAAAAGTTCCTTGCCTTGAAACAAAACCAGAGCTATCATTTTCCCAAAAATGCAAACAGATTATACTGCCCTGTTTGTCAGCTTCACTAGATAACTTCTATTTGATCTTCAAATGAAAACAGTTTCTATTTCAGATTTATACAACAGGCTGCTCTAAAAAGAAAAAAGATCTTAAGGTTGGACTGCTGTTTACTTTCCCTTCTAATCCAGTGAGAAGATTTGCATAAGAAAAGCAAGTAGATTTGAGTCTAGCTTTTGCTGTCTACATCGAAAGCATGAGCATCATTCAGTCCTCTCTATTTATTCAGACAGAAAACGATTGTTTTGTAAGTCAGGTGAGTAGAAAATCTTTCAGTCAGTTCAACTGGGTTCTTCTAAAAGTAACTAATCAAGACTAAGTGGTGTTTAAGTAAATAATAACAGTCAAACACTGAGACTTTAAAACCTAACCCCCCCACTTGCATGTCTGTTTCCTCATACCATATACTTGGTTTAAAATAACATCCAGAACTGGTGTTTCCTGGACCTTGCAAAGCAGCCTCTTGTATTTGCAGATAGCCTTCTCTCAGTTCCTAACAGCATCAGCGTCACAGGGGGTTTCAGCGAGCAGAGCAGTGATGGGTGGTGGTGGGAGCTCTGGGTCTCAGGACCCAGCAAGTGCCCCCAGCTCCAAGTGTGACCCCTGGAGCAAACCAGTTCACTCCTCTGTGGAGTGGGAATAGGGATTCATACCTACAAGAGTGCTGTGAAGCAGAGTAGTTTTATGCGTGCAATGTACTTGAAATTTTTTTTCGTGTCTAGAAAAGCAAATTATTATTTTTTAGGAAGAGTATTGGAAGGGATATTTTGGATCATGGGCTCAAGTTCCTTGTGGGTGGTAACCACATCTCAGAAGCTGGTTCTCAAACCAGTCAAATTCCATCTTCCAGGTGCTTTGATTCCTTCCTGACTGTGGAAGGCCTTTCTGGGTCCTCCCCACTCTGGTGGAGTGAAGGTGCTTTTCTTTTTCCATCTTGAATCCCTTCCTGGACAGTTTGTACCAATTCTTTCTCATATTTTATTTGGGAGAAGGGGAGGGAAACCGTCTCACAATTTTCAGATTTATTTGAATTTTTCTCTGAGCCCCAGACACCTGGTGGAAAGACGCCAGCAATGCTGTAGGCTGGTTCGATGTACCAATAAAAATAAAATTAAATTAAAAAACCCCAACCCTCGTGTAAGAAAAGCGCCATTCTTAGAAAGCCTCCAGCGTTCCAGCTAGAGCACAAACAGCTGCTTATTTAGGACTCTTCTCGGGTAAATTCACAGCCCCGGGCCAAAGGGGCCGCAGCTCTTGTGGTCTCGCACTAGCCCAGACCCACCCCCCCCCCCCCCCCCCCCGGTGGGGGAACACACAGGGGAGAAGGGAAAGAACGAGCAGGGAGAGGGAACCATCCTTAACCGCAGCTGAAACTTCCCCTGAGGTGGGCCGACGCTCCGCTGGGTCGAAGTGAGGAGGAGAAACCTCCGCGGGACGCGGGTGCCCGGCCGGGTTCGGCCCCGCGCCCCCCGCCCGCCCCGCCGGGCGCAGCCCCGCGGCCCCGGGCTCCGCCGCCCGGAGGAGGCAGCGGGGCTCGGCGGGAAGGGAGATCGCTGTTTTGCCCCTTGGCTCGAGTTTTCCTCTGCCCAGGGAACAAGCGCCTTTGTTGGAGCTGCGCTCCCCGGGGCTGGGGGTGATTTTTCGTTTTTTGGTTTTGACCTTTCTCCTCCGCTGCCTCCCGCAGCGGCGGCCCCGAGGGCGGACGGGGCGGCGCGCCGCCGCCTGTCCCCGGGAGAGCCTCGGGCACGAAGAGGAGCAGCCTGTGGGGCTGAAGCGGTGGCGAACGGGAGGCATTCGGGAGCACTTCGCCGGGTATGGGGCAGAGGCAGCGGTCCGTGTCCCTCGGGCAGCCCGGTCCCTGCTTCCCACTGGCGAAGGCAGTGCGTGCCCCCGTGGAAATGCGGTGAGGCAGCGGCTCCCTGCCGGCACGCGGGGCACGGGCTGCTGCGGAGGGGCGCGGGCGGGAGACACGGCCAGGTGTGCCATCGGGAAATACCACCTCCAGCCACGGATCGAAGAGCTTCCAGGCCATAGCTGCACGGCTCGACAGGGGAGCAAAGAGCCCGTTCCCATTCCCCCTTCGACAACTACAGCCCACGCAGCCTCCAAACCCATTAATGCTGAAGCAGCAGCCACCAAACACTCTCGAAAAGACCCGGCCGGACCTCTGAAACCCCCAAAAAAACCGAACACCAAAGTGGAAGCGAGCCAACAGGCCCACCGACGAGCCCCCCCGAAACGGGGGGCGAGCCTGTCGGCGCCGCCAGCACAGGCGCAACGCTGCCAGCCCGTGGCTGGCCGCAGGGGGCCCGGCGCCCGGGGGACCACCCTCACCCTGGGACACCGACTGCTGGTTCCTAATTCCTACGAATTCAACCACATTCCCCCAGGGATAACAGGGGCGGGATGGGGTTTAACCCCCGAGTACAATTGCAGTGAAACCACAAGGAAACAGACGCAGGTGAAGGGCAGGGCGCGCTCGTTGCCGCGTTGCTGCCGCAAAACTTGCGGGGGCTCGGGGCGCCTCACACAGGGACGGGCAGTAAAGGGAGAGCCTCGCCCGAGGGCTCCGAGCGCGGAGAGAGGAGCCGAAGAAAACGGGCTTTTCCCGGGAAGCGGGGGCGGGAGCGGCCGGCTGTGCGGGATCAGCCCCCGGTGCGCACCTTCCGCCCCTGCGCAGCTCCGCGGGGACCTGCACGGCTTTTACACGGGCGATCGCGCCTGGCCGGCTCACATCGAGCAAGAGCCTTTCCGGGAACAGGCTACTAAGAGCAGCGAGAGCAGGAGGGGGAGGGTGGGTATGAAATAAAAGGCTAAAGAAACAGTGCGATTTTGGGACCAGGACCAAATCCTAACGTGTTACATAAAAGCCACGGGCGGTTCTTATCAGCAAGCCCGGCCTGAAGAGGAACAATCCCTAGGACCGGCTCCAAAACAACCCTGTTAAAGGAACAATTGTGAAATGCCAACTTCCCACCAGAGTACGAACAGCAGGAGCCGGGCATGTCCTGTCTATAACCGGGCTTCTGACAACCGACAGAGAGGGGAGGGGACGGAGGGGATCCTCTCTTGACAAGATTTATCAAGAAACATTTAACTGGGCTTTAATCATATTAGCAAGAGCCCAATTAGGGCTGAGAGCGAAGCGAGGCTGGGGAGAGGAGGAGGAGCAAGCGATGGAGTCACTCGAGGATAAAGTCCTTTCATCAGGCTGCGCTCTCGGCAAACAGAGGAGTGCGAATAATCAGTGCCCTTCACTGGGGGGACGGGGGAGGGAGCGGCTGGGGAATGTGTGTAAAGGATCATTAAGGCCAGGCAGAAGGGGGTTTTTGTTGTTGTTGTTGTTTTTAATTATTACGGCTATTAAGGTGGTGTCTGTGGGCTCCCTCGGGCGCTGTTCTCAAAGACGGAGCGGGGAAGAAGCGAAGGGGCTCAGAGGCACCTGCTGCTGTGCGATGACCTGATCAGCGTGTGCGGATAGGTCTCTCCCTCCCGGAGCAAAGAGGGGCTCCGTCCCTCCCACCCGACCTCACATCACCGAGGGAGAATTTCCTTAAAAGCCCTTTCCCCGACTCTCGTCTCTCTGATGTCGAGCTCTTCCCCGGCGCATCCTACCTCCCAGCGCGACTCCTCGGGGGTAGCGCGGCGCCTCACCGCCCTCGGCGGAGCCCAGTCTGGTGCCCAGGACTCGTCGCAAGCCCCGCGGAAAGCGCGGCGCTGGGAACGCCCGGGTCAGGGGCAGAGGGCAGAAGATGTCCTCCCGGGGTTCAAACTCTCCGTGCTTTCGCGTGGGCAACCTGCCCTGTCCTCAGGGACTCGGTTGCTCCAGCTGTAGGGGATGGGGTGGGCGGACAGCAAAGAAATGAAGAAAAACTAGAGATGACAGGTGGGAGCAAAGGAAGAGGCTGTGGATAAGCCCATGAACCCCCCTCCCCGGGTTACGCCACTTCGGGACACGGCGGTGGGAGCGCGGCAGCGGCCGTGACCCTGCCTTGCGGCTTTCGAGACAGCGCCAGCAGCTGCCGGCAGCTACCCCGATTTCCTGCCGCTCCCCGCGGCCAGGAGAAGGGAGATAAGGCTGTTGGGCAACGAGGCACCTTTCGCCCAAGAAGAGCCGGATCTTTGCGCCGCGGGGCAGAGGATGCTGTCTTTTTTTAACAGGACCGGGCCCCGGTGGGGTTTGCCATTCGCACCGACGAGCACCCCCGCTGTCGGAAGCCATCTGCCCCGTGCCTGGAGCGGAGAAGCTTTCGCCCCCTACGCCTCCCCCTCTCCCTCCTCCCCTCGCCCTGGGCCGCCCCAGCCACGTCCTCGGGGACGCGCGGCCCTGGGGGCAGCGCCTCCTCCCGCACCGTGCCCTTTGCGTGACCGTGCCCCCGCCGCACCTTCCCTGTCCCACGCTTACCTTTCCGGCCCGGCCGCCGAGGGGCTGCCCCCCCGCTCCCGCCCCCCGCCCCGTCTCCGCCATCCCCGCCGCAGGGGTGTCGCACGCCGCCGCGCCGGCACAGCCTCGGCTCTCGCCTTGCGCGCACCCGGCTGGCGCTGGCAGCCCCGCCGGGTTCATCCGAGGACAGCGGCGGCTCCGCGCCGCGGCTCGTCTGGCTGCCAACGCCGCGGCGAGGCTGACGCTGCCGCGGCCGGGGGTGACTCACGGCGGCAGCCGCCGGGTAGCGGATCCGACAGTCGAGCGGCGAGCGGGCACATCGCGGCCCCGCTCTTCGCCCCTTTCCCCGGGCACCGCGTGCCCCCCGTCGCACCCATGCCCCTTGCCCGACCCCCTCCGCTTCTGCCAAGTGGAATAAACGCCCGGGTTTCCGGCAAATATTCACCCTTCCGACACCGAACGGGAGGCCGCCCCCCTCCCGGCCGGCACCCCTCTCGCAGGCGGGCCGGGGTCCGTCCCCGCGGCCGGCAGCGCTCCCGGCGGCACCGGCCCCCAACGTAAGTGACCGTCGGGGCCGGGAGGGGGTGGCCGTCCCTCGCGGCCCGTGCCCGGCGGGGCTGAGCTCCGGCGCCAGGGCTTGGGCGGGGGCCGGGCCGGGCCGACCCCCGGCCGTGGCCCCGAGCGCAGCCCGGCCATGTGCCCCGCGCTGTCCCCGAGGCGCGTCCGGCGTGTGCCCCGGGGACAGCCGCCCGCACACGGACAAAGGCAAACACAGAACCTGAACGCGGGGCGGGAGGGGACGCGGGGCACAGACCGGGACAGGGACTCGGCGTCCGAGTGACGGGCAGCGCCGGTGTCCTCACCGGCGTGCTCTGCCCTCTGCGGCAAACACGCGGCAGGGTTTTAGCTGCCCGTGGTTTCCATGGAGCCCTCCTGGCACGTCCCAGCAAAAACGTATGGCGGATGTCTTCATGGCGAGCCTGCAGTGGGTCTCCCACTTTTTCTCAGAGCTTCCAGGTGGAGTGCACCAGCAGTGCTTTTGAGAAACATGTTTTGTGCATGACATCCCTGTTTTGAAACAGAATTTTGAAGCAAAGCTGTAGCAACACACATCTTTCAGTCCAAGCTGTCTGCTGGGTGCACAATTTTAAAAGCAGTGGCTCCCTGAAATGAGGAATTGTTAAAACCTCATGTATTAAGATGCTGAAGCCACAAAGATAATGGTAATGAGTGCTACATATTCTGCATACACGCTCAAGTTTTGGATATAGGATGAAGGCATGAAGTCGGGCCTGTACTTAAAAATACTCTAAAGCTACTTGTCAGAAATCTGCTGAAATAATAACCATGGATTTAGTGGCATGGATTATGCTGTCAGTCCTTCAACCTTAAGTTCATTTTTAAGTCCAAATTTCAGTTCCTTGAGAAAAGATAGGCGGAGGAGGAGGAGGAGGAGGAAGAGACTACTATAATTGAAATGCTGACATTGCTAACCATGGCAGTGTGAATTCACTACTATAATAAAACCTCAGCTAGCAGCCTAATTCCAGAGAGGTGATGTTATCCAGTAATAATGTAATCAGTTTGTTGGCTGCAACATAGGAAACTGGGAATTACTTTATTTTATTGATTTTTTTTGGCCAAAATGTAAAAAAACCCCAAAATCTATAAGATGCCAGGATTGAGTCAAGAAAGCTACCTTTGCTTTTAAAAATAATAAAACAAAGTTCTTCATGAACATTTTTCACTTCAGTGCAGTTTTACAAAAGCATACTTAAAAAGGGGCAGCTAGTGAGAATACAAGCTTTCAAGCCAGGAATTGGAAGACAGAAAGGCCCAAGGGTGTAACATTGTTAAAAGTGAGAGGTCCTGAAAGCACAATGTTCACTTTACAAAATAGAAGTTTTCTCCTGGGTAATCGTTGAATGAGTTCGCATTGATTTGCAGCTGTGAATTTAAAGGGAAAAAGGAGAAAGAAAATAAATGAAGAAGACAAATGCCTTGTTAGTAAATTGTGATGCAACAATTAAGAAATTAGTATCAGATATATGAAAAATTGGAATTGTCTGCTTAAGCAGTTGAGTTTATATATTCAGAATTCTCCATCCCTCATATCTTATTTTTAAGGAGTAAATATTCTGATATTTTTCTAGGCATCTGGCTCTCAAATGACAACAGCAGAAGTGAATTAACTTGTAAGGTGCATGTACCAGTGGAACCATATTAGTGAAATCTTCCAGAGAGGGTTAGTCAGTGTTAGTGAGGTCAGAATTTCAGCCACTGTAAAGGTTCTGTTGTTGCAAGGATAGAACATATTATACCTCTAATTCAGATTTAGATTTTGCTGTTGCTCTTGACAGTGTTCTGCCTGTTTAACCTTAATCAAAATTCACGGTGGTCAGTGGGACTCTTTGGGTTGGGGCCATGAATTCTTTGAAGGAGCAAATCTTGAGTTTCTCCATGTTGCTAGGAAGCCTAGTAGTACCAAGACAAAGACGTATGAAAGTATGTGAAGACAATGAAAACAAAGTAATGAGTATAGCCAAATCATAACTGCCATTTTAATAGAGTGGCTTGTAAATAACAGAGCCCTACAAGAATACTTGGGTGTGTCTGAGTCAACCCATTTTGAAAACCCTATGATATGCAGCTGCAGAAATGACACAAATTCTTGAAAAACAAAACTTGAAATTTCTTGAAAATCATGTTTCCAAATACAAGTGCTGTTCTGCATATAGATATATCACGTTGTCCAGTAACTCTTACAAAGCAGGCTAAAACTGCTACAGTGACTACCTTAAGGCAACATTAACCCTCTTTTAAAACTTGCATTAACAAAACATTATTATATGTATTACAGTAATTTGTGAATGTGTGTATTCTGGGCTGTGGAAAATCAGTGGTTGACATTCACAGTCAGGCTTACACCCAAAAACATACAAGTTAATTTGCACTACATGACCATTGGCTCTACAGAGTAATGAATTGGAAAAGGTATTTTGAGATTATTTTCCAAAGCTGTCCTATAGATGTGATATAATGATAGTTGTTTTGGCTTTATTGTAGAAGATGATACCAGCTTGTGACTACTGACTGGGTGTGAAATAAAACATTATGGCTATATGCATTGGATGTGGTATGTCAGCAGTCATACAGGGTACTAATGGAAGCCTTGTGAATTAGTTCTGTAAAAAGATTCAAGCGACAATTAATTACTATTTCTCTCAAATACAAAATGAGAGAGCATTGAAAAATTAATTGAGAAAATTTATGTATTGATATGAAGCATGGTAGTTTGGGTGCCAGCAGCCACACAGGAAATTTCCAAACCACTAACTGGTGGCAATTTTGAGAACTTAACAGGTTAGCTTGCAAACAGTGTTTTCGGTTTGGGTTTTTTTTGTCATTAGGCCATGACAGAGAGATTACACTAGCCCAACAGAGACATTTTTGCTTCCTTGGTGCATTGTTCTTGAAGTCTTACCTCCTTCATCATTGCTCACAATTGCTTAGTTTTTAATTTTTGATACAAAATGTCACCTTTTTAATTGAGGGATTGAGTGTGATAGTGTGGTGGTAGGTCCTCATGTCTACAGGAGGCAAAGAAGCAAGTGAAAGAGGAAAAGGGAAAGAAGAGGGAGTTTGGAGGGCACAGAAGGAAGATAGGAAATGTGGGGCTTGCATTGGAATGACTGGTGATGGGATGAGACAGGACGAGACCAGACCACTGACTGTGGAGACAGCTGTGTTCAGAGTTTGTTATTTGATCAAACTACTACTTATTTAACATGCCCTGCATTTCTCAGTGGGGATACAGCTTGGAATCTGTGTGAAATGGTGAAAGATTGAGAAAGTAAGGACAGAATGAAAAAGCAAGAGACAATTCCCTAATTTGTTTCTTTTGCATTTCTAAAGCCTGCCTAGCCCACACATCGGGTAGGGTATGCTTAGAATCTTGGAAAAAAAATAAGCTGCAGCTGGAACAAAGTTGGAAATAAATTCCAGTAATTTTAAGGATGATAAAAAATATCTGACTGCTTTTTCTCCCTCCTCCCTCCAGAAGGTCCAACAAAATCATCCACCCCATGGCAAATGCCTGACAACAACATGGTATGTGTATCTACTCTGAAATCAGAGTTCAGGGTATATATATGTAACTGCAACTCATATTTTGTCCTTCTGATATTGTTTACCTGGAACTTTCACGCTGCCATATTTTTTACTTTCTTTTTCACTCAATTTTCTTCTTTGCTTTTGGGACAGAAAATCCCTTACGCAGTGTGGTCCAGGTCATACTGAACCATGGATGTCTCATACAGAGCAGTATCTTATTCCACACATGACTTACTCTTGTTTCAGAAGTAGGGTGAGTAATAGGTGCTGGAATTTAGCTCTATACTGCATTTTGCATCTGGGCTTTCTGTAATAGGTTCATGAAGTTCACAGACTACTGCTAGTAATTTCTTAATTTTTCTACCTCCCATTCCTGCCTTCCCCCCCGCATTTCTCCAGAGTCTTTATGTGGTCCTGGAGGACTTTACAACTTTGCAAAATGATGCAGAACTATATCAAAACGCTCCAAGCATGGCATAAGCACACAGAGTGCATTTGTGCTGCAGAAATACCAGGTTTTGACTGGGCATGATTGCATGTAGCCGTAGGGCTGTGGGTCAGCATTTCATCTTTACCAGCAGAAAGGTTTGCAGTGACTGCATGTCTTAGGGATGTCCTCAATGTGCCTAGAAGGCAAGCAGTGCTGGACTATTTACATTGCAAGTGGGATGATTTAGATGGTACCCTGCAACGTCATCCCTGGATGCACAGAGGGAAAACTGATATGCCTGTGATGCTCTCAAGTACATTCTATACGCCTCCAAGTACAAGGGCAATTTTGAATTTAGAACGAAGCTCTCCAATGTGCTAAGCTGCTGATGTAGCACTTGCAGTGAGAAATATACTGGTCCAGATAGAACTCTTGGGAGTACATTCAGGTCAGACAAAGAGGGTCTCAGAATGAGATGCAAAACAAACAAACAAGCAAACAAACAAACAGACGTGTTCAAACACACAAACAACTTATTATTTGATCTGGAAACAGAACAGAGGTGTTGCCTGTAGCTGCACTTTGTTCAAACTTCATTTGGGCTTGTGATGTAACTTTAGTTAGTGTTAGTCTACCCAGCCCATGTCAGACTCTGGACTGTGGGTTTTCTTACTGATGATTCTGCAGCCTCTCAGGCTCCTGGGGCTCCTGTGCAAGGGTCTGTTTGCTCAGAGATACCTATTCAGTACAAAGAGGTGGTGACAGAAGTTGCTGTTAATTGTTGCTGTATGGTTGAAGGTTGGGGGTTGCTGTGCAAACAAGTCTCCTCTGCTCTGCTCCAGTTGAAAGTTAAGCCAACTAGATGAAATAAGGAAAAAGTGTTAATGCAGCTAGTGCTAGATCTCAAAAGAATAGAGAAAAGGAGGAAGGTAACCAAAGTTCAGACACAGAAGGTGAGTCCAGTCTTGTGTCTTGAGAAGACTGAGTCCAGTCTTGTGTCCCAATAAACAGGTCACAGTCATTTGTGAAAAAGGGTCTCATTCTTTCCAGGATAAGCTGGCTGTTTAGTTTGTCTTTCTAACTAGTCAATAAAGCTCAAGCAATGTTCTAGGAATTACCTTTTTATTAAAATTACCTTATTTTTTATGTGTCATCTATATTTGGATGTGAATTTTAGGACCTTGGATCCTAAAATATTTATCGAGTCCAGTTAAATTTTGACATGAGAGCAACTGCATTATTTTTCTGTTCATTTTCTGAATCTGTAAACAAGCTTTTGTGCAAGACTACTGGCACTGAAAGTCTGTTTGAAGTGGACTTGTGGAAGTGCAAGAGTTCATAACCCTTCTGTTGCAGCAGCTGGGAGTGCAGTCTGAACACGGAGTGCCTGCTGTAGTGAGAAATGGTGAGGTCTTCCTTAGCTACTCCTGCAGAGCCCTAGGAAAATCCAGCATTGCTGCCAGCTGCATGACAAAGGATACAGACAGTGCATACAACATCCTCCTCTAACCTGCCAGGAAGAATTAATAAGACACTTTGTTATTATATTAAATTTGAATTAAAACACTCCCTGAAGCTGAGCTTCAAACTCTTAAACCTGAGAACGGATTCAGCAGCATCTTGTGAGCTTTGGAGCTCACTAGGTTCCACTTTTACAGCAATGGAACAGTTTTCCATTGTAACCTTTACTTTCCTGTTTACTTAATATGTATGAATTACTGCCGCTGGCTCAATATGTTAACAGTTATTTAAAGAATGATCTGGTAAATTTTGTAGTTGATGTATAAAGTATAATATCTGTCACTATATTTTCTGGTCACTTACTTTATGTTAAGATTTCATTAATATGCTTTTCTTAAATAACAAACATATCCTGCAGAGCTGGTTAGCCATGTGAGGACCATGTGATGTAAGCAGTTATAAATACACCAGTAAAAAACATTCCAGAGAATTATAAATCACTATAATGTTCGACTCCAGTAGGTTGATGAATAGTATCTTTATTAACTTATTAACCACTTATCAAAATGATTTGCCTTGTACTTAGACTTAGGTTTATGTTCAGTGTAAATTTTACATAAAGCCTGACTTTGTTTTCTTTTGCCAGACGTATTTCTTTCTGAGTCAAAACTCAGTCTGTTTTGCAAAAACGAGGAGAATCAAAGAGGCATAATAATCAGCCTAAACTCATCCAAAGCACTTTAAAAATAGCCAGCCCACCTACTGCACTAGGGAGATTTTATAGTGCAGTGTACAGAAGCACAGTGTGGAGTAGCTAAGGAGCTGTGCAATATGTAAGCTTTTCAAAATGTACTCCAGGCTGTGGCTCTCTAACCACCACCAGATTTGTCCCTGCTAGGGCATCTGCCTCTCAGACTTCCCCTGCCTTACAGATTGGTGCCCACAGTGTTTAACTCTGTTTTCCATGAGAAATAGCCCTGCATGGATTTTTGTTTCCAAATCAGTGGCTCGTAGTGGAGGGATCTGTGGCAGAAGGTGGTTGGAAAGAGCGAGACGGCGTTGCTGCTCAGCCACTGGTGCGGTGGGCGGCGGTGCAGCGGCATTGTCACTTGGGCTGCTACACAGATGGCCTGTGTAAACTTGAGTAAAATTCTAGCAGATAGGTCTGCAGAGGGATGCAGGCACCCAACTGCACTGTGTGGGCCTTGCTAGGCTCCATAAAACCATGCCCAGCTGTCATCTCAATTTGTGAGTGTCTGAGCTCTGCCAGGGAGCAGGTTGCAAACTGCTTGCAGGTTCTGGTAGGAGTCTTGGGGAAGACCTTTCCTGAACAAGTTTTCCCAGCAGAGTCCTGTACAAGACTGTTGGGGGTCTGTCCTCATACAATGATACTGTTTCTTTGTGGATCCTGTTCTTATCATGGTGAAATGCAAATACATGATATATACAGATACAAATTAAATTGTTCTAATTTTCAGAGACCACTTTTATCTTTTCCCCTGCTCTTTTCTCCCCAGCAGGCTTCCTCTCTCTTATTATAAACCCCAGCTTGTGTGTTCCTCTAGCCAGTTTTTATCAGTTTTACCCTTAATTGGTACACATAGTTGGTCAGTTTACCTAATTTCCCAATAAAGAGTTTATCGGTGAAAGAGTGTTTGGTGTGTGAACAAAACGCATTGCAAAAGATGCTTCAGGAGGAAGGGCAGTATGGGTGTGTATTACCACACTCCAGCTTAGGTCAGGTGGTCACATTGCTGTATCTGAGGGGAATCTTGCACCAAAATAAACTTTGAAGTTGACTAAAGAAGAAGGGGGATTTCCCATTGTAGAATAAACAAATTGTACTATGCAGGGAAATGAGTTAAGTCAGTCTCATAGTTTTCAGCTTCACTCATGCCTTGGAAAAAAGAATGATCTGGGGGACTTTTAGATACCTTCAGTACCTAAAGAGACTGAAAAGGGAGCTGGAGAGGGACTTTTTACAAGGTTATGGAGTGATAGGACAAGGGGTAAAGGCTTTAAACTGATAGAGGGCATGTTTAGATTAGATATTGGGAACAATTTCTTCACTGTGAGTGAAGTGACACACTGCTTACTCAAGGAATTTGTGGGTGCCTCATCCCTGGAAGTGTTCAAGGCCAGGCTGGATAGGGTCCTGAGCATCCTGCTCTGGTGGTAGGTGTCCCTGCCCATAGCTGGGGGAGTTGGAACTGATATTCTTTAGGGTTCCCTCCAACCTAACCTATTCTATGATTTTAAAAGGGTTAACTACCTGCCATAAACTGCATCGGATTAATGTAGAGCATCTTGGCATTTCCAAAATGTCTGTCAGAGAATTTGATGAAACAGCTTTTGTTTGTTCATACTTTTCTTCTTAACATTTGTATATCATCAGTAAATGTTATTTTTTCTGCAAAAAAGAAAAAGACCTTGCAGTTTCTTCTCTATGAAGACAGAAGTCAAGTCCTCCTATTGCTTTAGATTATAATTTTCATCTTGATTAAACATATACACATATAGACTTTTACTGCTCCTGACAAAAAGGATTGTAACAGTTTAAATGCTGATATTTGATAATTTATGTGTCTGTAGAATTTGATCACTGTAGGAATAGAGTAGGATATTAGGCCCTTAATGCATTTTGTGGAGGAAAGAGCAATTGTTAGGGTGAGTCCAAGTAAACACATGCAGCGGACTTCACTCTTTCCAAAGGGAAGGAAATTCTCTACTTCTTTAAAATTTTTGAAGACCTTTGGTACCCTGTGGTAGCAAATATGTTCTCAGGATTAGGGTTGTCTAGACTGTGCTCTCCAGATTATTGTAAGCATTTTATTCAGCTGAGAGCTGGAGCTCTGTAAATGGTTGGTGGGATTTGAAAGAACCTCAATGTGCAAGGGGAAAGAGGAACCTGCTGTAGATCTTTTGGGTCCTCAGCTGCCAAGCATATAAATATGGATAAGCATGTCCCACTGACTGCAGCAGAATTTAAAATTAAGTTTTTTCAGAAGTTTTTCCAGAGTAGGGATTTTAAGCAGTTTTTGTGTTTAGCTACAGTGTACCGAAGAGTGTGTGCTCATACAGTGAGCTTCCTTGAGCCAATGCAAAAAATCAGTGAGGCTGTTATGCAATTATTGCTGTATATCTTCCTGCTTGTAAGCCTAAATTTCACTCTGGTTTTTTTGGTGTGTTTTGTTTAAATTCCTGAAAAGATGTCACTCTCTCGCTGAATGTGTTTTTCCTCCTAAACATAAGCTGTAAATACATACACAGATAATGTTATATGATTTTTTGAGTCATCTGCTTGAAGCTGTTATGTGTTTTATGCTAGGCAAATTTAGAAAATTAGCAAACCTCATAAGCTCAGACATAAAAGCTCATTGATTTGTCTTTGCCATGGAAATTGCAAGTTTTAACATGTAAGGGTATATGTAAAAGAAAAACCCCAGAGGTAACAGACAAGTAGAAATTTGTGGGGTTGTTACAGACACAGCGACATCTGGTTTTTATTGCAGTAAATTATTTCTAATATTATGTGCCATTTTGTGTTATATAAGCATTTATTATTTATCTGCACCTCCTCTTTCAAATCAATTTTCAATGCTTTTTTCCCCTCCAATCATATATTGAGAGAGCATGTGGGTATACATTTATGCCTACTAAAATAAAACTAAAGGTGTTCCTCTATATTAAGAATTTTTGAAGTACTTAGCGATGGATTCAGTGTTCCCTGTGAAATAACTGTTGTCCTAATCATTACCAGGAATTGAACCTGGAACTACCAGAGCTAGAGAAAAGCTTGACAATTTGAGCTCAAAAAGGCTAAATCTTCTGGCTAACAGTTGTAGGAGAGTCATGCCTTTTGTGGCTCTGGCAGAAGTTACTAGCTGGAGAGGGAATTATGCTTGTGCAACTCAAAATTGTTAGTGAAATCCAAGGGAATTTGGGGGTTTGCAGGGAATGCAGAATTGGGCTCTTCCAGGAGCTTCCCAGTAAGCATGAAAGGGTTTTTTTTTGTTTGTGTGTGTGTGATGAGTAGTAAGAAATCCTAATGTCTGACAATACTCTGGCTAAGTGTGCTCTTCAGTTTTCCATTAGTGGTGGCGTAGTCCATCAGTAAATCCTTTCAGGAGTAACCATCTGGCATTTCCTAAACCCTTGTCTGTGTATCATGTAAAGCTCAGTGTTACCACTCTAAAGAAAGACCTTGAAAAGTTAAATGCCATTGGAATTTAGTAATGTAGGCCACAGTGTAAACTGTGGTTAAGTTGAGCTGAGGCCTTCTTTAGAGAAAGAACCTGTAATTGATTAAACCCTGCCTCTAGCTAGATAAAAATGAGTTGAAGTAGATTAATATAAAAACGGTTAAAAGCTTCCTTGTTGTTGTCAGTTTTCAAAATTAAACTTGTCAAGAGTTTGGCAGAAAGAGCTCAAAGGCAGAGCTGATCTAAACAAACCCAAAGGAGCAAAGAGCAATGTGGACCTTCTCATTTTTGGTTGATTTAAATGAATTTTCTAACTGAAGGCTCTGAGCTTTAAGGTCCTTCCAACTCAAATGATTCTATAATTTTATGACTTTATAGCCTTCATTTCAACTTGCCAAGCCATTTTTCTCCAGAATACCATCTTCCAGGATTTGTGTCTTGCAACTTTGTCTAGTGCAGATATTTCTTCCGTACTGCTTGGCCTATCTTCTCATGGCCTTCATGAATCTTCTCTGACTTAAAATGAGTGTAATTATTATGAGAACATAAACTTAAAAGATAGTCTTGGATTCAATAAGAAAATGTCTGAGAGAGAATTGAAGTGGAGACAGCACAGCCTAGCAGATGTCAGAATTATTTCAGCCTAGAATGATATCAGGCTTTTTGCTGGAATCTGCTTCCATCTGTAACTTTGCATGGCATGTGACCTCTGTGTCACAAAGTTTGTCCCGCTTCAGGCTCACCTGCATCTTGGTGGCCAGATGGTGCAACTTTCTGTAATGGATATGGACATAAATTCTGCAGTCCCAATGATGAGTGAAAAGTGAGACTCAGACTCTCCAACACATGCTACCAAAGTGTTTATCAAAAAACAATGTTGATTTTACTTAGTGTCGCACTGGAAAGTTATTTTAGAACATGTTTGGGCTTTGACACCTTTTCTTAATATTTTTCCCTATATCCTTTTGTAGATACAACTGGGCCACGTTAGTGACCACAGGTATGAGTCTCCATTCCATTGCATTGGTTTTATGCCAGAGTAACCCCACTATTTTTCACAGCATAAAAGTCTGATGAAATGTGGTGAAAAATTGATCCCATACATATTCTAATCTCTGAGTGACTTAATATTTAGTGCTAAAACATTTTCAACCTTTAAAAACAACACTTCTATCAGTCATGTTACAGATTTAAAGTCTGCTGTCTCACGACTTGCCAGAACTGCAACAAATGCTGGGAAGTGAGTGTGTCCTTAATCACAGCAAACCATGGGATGTTCGATCCTTACATTTGACAGTCCTGGTGGAGGGTGAGCTAGTACTCTTGTATATTGACCTCAGTGTTGAAATGTGCCTTTTCCTCTATCTCTATTTTAAGGCAAAATAATAGAATAATTTCCATAGATGTAGGCTATTGTTTCCTTTTAAATCGTTGCAGTTACTTCATAATGGTAGCAATTTGAAATCTCTATCAGACTAGGAATCTTACAGACTGAGAGATAAGTTAAGAGGGGCCCTGAGAAAGTAAACAAGGCAAAAGTCAGATGCAGGATGTTTAATGGATCTGCAGGTTACTTCTGGCTACAGAAGTAAAACTTAAGTCTGTTGTTGTCACAACAGCATACATATTCTAAATTTACATATCTCTATTATTACATACATACGTATATACATATTCCCCCTAACTGTTAAGAAGTCTACTGCTCTATTTGCAATATCAGGGCAGCATTGTGGTATTTTTAGATTTCTGAACTCAGTGAGCCTGTTTCTGTTAAAATTAGTTGCAAAGCACCAGGTGATAGCAATAGGAGCAATTTTATTATTTTCAATGATCGTAAGCTAGCACTCCTGACAACTAACTCGGGAAACTGAGACATACTGTAGTCTCAAAGGAGAGATCATTGAGGAGATATCATGGTGTAAAATGGATAGAGAATTCTGTTGGATATGAGGCTTTGCTACACCACAGATTTCCTGCATGACTGTTAGATTACTTGATGTGGTTCCCCTTTAAATCTATAAACTGGGCATAGCAGCACATCCTTATATAAAAAAGAGTGATGTGCTCAAATAGTCATCTGTAGCACATTTTGTGATTGGGAGAGATTTCTCATAAGACTCAGACATAAGTTTGAGCTGGAACAGTTGGGTAAATAGAAGCAGTAATTAATTAATTATTAGTTAATTAGCTCAGTTAATCAGTAACTGATGGACTAACAGCTGTTGCTCCTGCTTATTGTGTAAGGGAATTGTAGAATCACAGAATGGCCTGGTAAGAGACCTTAAAATAAGGGAGTTGGCAGCCTTGGTCTCATGTGGAGCTCCTAATGGCACTGTAGTAGCACAGCAAAGAAATGATGCTGCAAATCAATAATACTTCTTTACATATATATATATATATATTGCTGCAGATTAATGAGAGCACAGTGCCTTCCAACTTGAGATCTAAAGGTAAACCAGAAGTGTTTATACATTTAGACTGAGGCGTATTTAAGGCAATGAAACTTGGTTTAGCTAGTAACAAATATGGTTATGTTAAACCACGTTGTCTTGTGCTACTTAAGGGCTGAGGATGTACAAATACTGCTTGATTCAGCTGACATGTGGTAACTTGTTAAGCCTTGGTAACTTCAGCTCATGTAAAGTTGGAGATAAGAACTTGCTGTTGTTCCTTCTGGTATTAACATCTTTGACTACAGGAAAACAAGTCTAGCAATTTAAAGGTCTTCAGAAGTTTTATACAGGTTAACAGTACCCCTCCCTCTTGTTCTCCCTTTCACTTCTTACTGATTTAAATTGGCTGAAGAAGAGAAATTCTGGTTCATGGGATTTTTTTTTTTTTTTGTAGTGGGGAGAGGTTTTTGGTCAAAATTTATCTGGGAAATGAAAAGAAATTTTTCTGCCATTCTGGTTCATGGGATTTTTTTTTTTTTTGTAGTGGGGAGAGGTTTTTGGTCAAAATTTATCTGGGAAATGAAAAGAAATTTTTCTGCCAACCAGAAATTTTGTGATAATTTCCTGCTGGAAACAACAAACATTTTATTTCTGAAATCAATATGCTCCCTGGTTCCTGCAGCTTCTCAGTTAAAATGGCATTTGACAGGTGACTCTGACTATCAGCTCTGTAGAGTAGTTGCAGAGCTACATGCTATCAGTGGTGCTCTGGCAGCCCTGCTCTGTGGGCTGACTGGAAGTCTGTTGCAGGGCTTCCAAGCTCCCAGCTGGCAATCTGTTCTTACTGTTCAGCAATCAAAAAGTCTGGAAAATACTGGGATTTCCATGTTTTCTGTACTGTTAGTAGGAAGTTACTCCTTTTACACTCAGGGTTTCCAGAACTTCCAGCTTAGGTGTCTGAAACCATGAAAGCTTGATGTTTTCTCACTTTGGGACATTCTCTTGAACAGATCTGCCTCCTACTACTAAACTCGCCTTTATTTTCAAGAGCTGTAGGATGCAGAAACAAGGGTCTCCTGTTTCAATATCTCACCCATCTCTTGTCTCTGGAGATGAACCTACCAGGCTTTCAACTAACTTGCTGGAGTAGGGGTAGCAATCCAGCTGTGGAAGTGTGGAATTTAGCGTGGGCTAAATCCTGCATGCAGTTCACCCAGCTTCTTTGGGTGTGTCCTGCATGGCTGCTAGACCACAATGGAAACTACCCACGCAGCTTCAAACAATGCTAATGAGGCGACCTCGCACCCACCACACCCAGCGACTGGAAGATTCTGGCCCATCTTGCAGAATAGCAACTCTGCAGAGTTACAGCATCTGGCTCTGGCAAGGCTGCAGGCACAGTCAGTCTTTGAAACAAAAACAAAATCATGCACTGTTTCTTCCCATATTTATGTGACTAAATGCTGCAATGCACACATGTGGGCAAGAACAGGAGGAATGCACTCTATCTGTGATTGTGAAGGGACATTAGTGGCTCTGCACCCTGCAGGATCTGCTGCTTGAGCTGATCTACAGCTTTTTCTAGCCACATCAAAGATTTCACACATCTTAAGCAGAGTTGGCATTTGCAATGTGAAAGCTACCTAAAAGGTGTCAGATTTGGCATTCAAAATTGAAGTTTATCAGACATTCTTACAGGCAGATTGCAATTACACCTATGCTTAAGCCCTGAATATCCATACATTTCACCAGAGGTGCAACTGTTTTCCAAGTCTGCTTCTTACAAGAGTGATGCAGATCTCCTGTGATTGACATACAGGTATGGAAAAAATGGATTTCTTGCATTCTTGCTTGTGTTGCTACACATACACTTCTCATGCTGAAGAACTAAGCACCTTCAACTTCTTTTATTGCACTCATTACTCTTGGTCTGTGGGTAGCTGCATGTGGCAGGAGACAGCAAACATTTTAGATGAAAGATGATAGAAGAGAGCAAGAATTGTTTTCAGTCTTCATTGGCACAACAGGCTATTTCTGCATTTCACTTTCAGAAAGGCTCATTCTGACAATGTGAACACCGAATGCACCTGATCTTTCATGGTTTAAGTGATCTTTGCATGAATGTGTTGTGTTCTGCTTGTGCAAGTACCTGTGTGGGTGAACAGATTTGAGCCCATAAAGACTCTTTTGGGTCTTCAGTTCATCCTTGATGCCTGCCAACCTTAGACTTTCACAGCAGGGATCTTGCGTAAGACCACATGTGCAAGAAAGTCATCCATGCAACATTTAAACCATTGTTTCTTCCATTAGTTAAGAGGAAACACAGACTAATTTCTTACTGAATGTGTTTTTATGGCCTTCTCACAGCTTTGATGATCTTGTGGGAGCATGTAATCATAAATTATTAAAAGAAAAGCTAAGCTGCTCAAAGCTAAACACATCAGTTATCTTGTTAAGGAGAAAAATATATGTGAATGGATCAGGATGATTAAATCACTGCAAGACATCATAACCTTCTGCTGTGATTGCATGTGGGGAACCTGATAATTTTAGTTGTCTCTGTCATAAGGGAGCAGAAAGGTATTTTTATGCCTGCATTTTATTACATAATGAAATATGGTACTCTAGGCACAAAGTGGGGCAAGAGAGTGTCTGCAAATACATATGTACATACTTGTGCATACACACATATTCTTTTGGTACACCTCCTTCCAGATGCACTTGGAGTCCTGGCTGCTGTGAGGGTTTGGCAGCTTTCTTGTGCAGTGTGGGTGTTTATCATTCTGCTGTGATTGTTCATGTTGTGATGAGTTTCCCCTTGGGTGCATTTTTCAGGCACATGTTCCTGTCAACCAAGGTCAATGCTGAGCCTGAGAAGCAGTGCACAGGTGCCGTGTCAGACTTAGCTTCTTTCTTTTGGCTGCAGACAGTGACACTTCTTAATTTAACTTATGATTAAACCATTGCCCTGATACAAGTCCAAATAGAGTCTTTCTGCATGGATTTAAAAAAAGGGTTCTTTATATAAACAAGGGAAGAAATGAGTGATTTCATAAAAACAGACTCTCAAGACCTGACCAAGAGCCTGTTAAAATTGACGGAAAGACTCCTTGAATTTTAGCAGGGCTTTAATGCATACTTTGGTGTTTATAATCCCATGTGGGAGTAGCTCTTTGTTAAATAGGAGGTGGTTTCTTACTTTGCTCTCACTAGGTATAGTGTTGGTGGCAGTGGAGAAAGCTCAGGGTGATGGGAGAGTTCATGACAAAGAATGATCTTTTTCTTCGTGGGCGGCAACCAGCTTCTAAACAAAAAAGCCCTAAGGAGAGAAATGCATCAGGGTCATTACAACTGTCATTTGGCACTTACTAACATGTATTCTTGAAAGAAACTGTTAACACAATTTTGCTGTTTCTTGCCAAGCAGTGAGGGCAAACTGACAAAGTTTTGAAGCTAGAATTGGACTGCAGGCTTTAGAGCTCCTCTCTAGGATCAGCTGATCAAGAAATATGGAAAACTGAACATGCTTAACCCTTTCACCTGCAGAAAGAAATCCATGCTTGTCCATTCACAAACATGTACTGTGTTTCTGTCCAGCTTCAGATGTGTAGTAGAGATTATGGAAACATCCATTTGGAATAAATCTGGCAAGAGATGTCAAGAACAGCAAGAAGGGCTTCTCTAAGTACATCAGTAGCAAAAGGAATGCTAGGGACAATATGGGTCTGCTTCTGGATGGGGTGGGTGCTGTGGTCTTGAGGGATACAGAGTATGTGGAGTTACTGAATATCTTGTTTGCTTCAGTCTTTGCTGCTGAAGCCAGCTCTCAGGAGTCCCAAACCATGGAGGCAAGAGAGAAGAGTCTGGAGCAAGGAAGACTTCCCCTTGGTTGAACAGGATCAGGCATGTAGGCAAACGTGACTCCTGCAAATCAAGGGACCCCTGTGGGATGCGCCCAGCAGTGCTGAGGGAGCTGCCAGATGTTATTGCTAAGGCACTCTCCATGGTGATGGAGAATAGAAGAGCTGCCTGAGATCAGACCACTCTCCAAGGTCATGGAGCACAGGAGAAACATGTGAGGATTGGAAGAAAGTCAGTGTCACTCCAGTCTTCAAAAAGGGCAAGAAAGAGGATCCAGGAAACGAAAGGCCAGTCAATGTCACACTATGACATGAAATAACTCACACACTCACTCTGAGATGCAAAAGAACAACAGAAGGAAATTTTATTTCTGACCTTGCAATATAGAGAATTCTAAAAGTGACAATGGTTTGGAGGATGATATTGCCACCTCTCCAACTACACTGGTCAATTCAGTTCATCAATTCTCTCCTCCCACAAATAAAAATACAAACCAATTATTATTTACATGAACAATGCGTGAGAAACTCTAATAGAAATATGTAAACATCAAAAGGCATAAAATTTTTTAAAAGAACTTTAAAAAAACTAGGGTGACAAGTCAGCCTTACCTCCATCTCTGAAGAGGGGATAGAACAACTTATTCTAGGGATGGAATAATTCTAAGCATGCTGGAGTGAAGAAAGTTGTCAGGTGTAGTTAGCATGGATTCACCAGGGGGAAATCATTCTTGACCAATCTGATAGGCTTCTAGGATGGACTGACTGTCTGGGTAGATGAGAGGAAAGTGGTGGATGTTGTCTACCTTGACTTCATCAAAGCTTTTAACACTGTTTTGCCTGACATCCTTATGGACAAGCTCAGGAAGCGTGGGTTGAATGAGAGGGCAAATGGGTAAACTGAGAACTGAATGTATGCCAGAGCTCAGAGTTTGTGATCAGCAGCACAGAGTCCATCTGGAGGACTGTAGCTTGTGGTGTTACCCAGGGATTGGCACTGGGTCCTGTCTCACTCATCTTACTCATTGGTGCCCTGGATGAAGGGACAGAGTGCAGCCTCAGTAAGTTTGCCAGTACTGCAAAACTGGGGGGAGTAGCTGGTACCCCAGAGAGCTGTGCTGCCATCCAGCAGAACCTGGATAGGCTGGAAAGTTGTGTGGAGAGGAACCTGGTGAAGCTCATCAAAGGCAACTGCAGGGTCTGCTGCTGGAGAGGAATTACCCACTGTGCCAGCACAGGCTGGGGGCTGACCCGCTGGGAAGCAGCTCTGAGGAGAAGGACCTGAAGGTCCTGGTGAACAACAAGGTCCATGAGCCAGCAGTGTGCCCTGGGGGCCAAGAAGGCCAATGGTATCTCGGGGTGCATTAGGGAGAGCATTGCAAGCAGGTCAAGGGAGGGGATCTTACCCCTCTCTGCTCAGTCCTGGTGAGGCACATCTGGAGTGCTGTGCCCAGTTCTGGGCTCCTCTGTTCAAGAAATACAGGGAACTACTGGCAGGGGTCCAGCAGAGGGCAATAAAGATGGTAAGGGTGCTCTGGAGCATCTCTGTGAGGAAAGGCTGAGGGACCTGGGCCTGTTCAGCCTTGACAGGAGACAATGGGATCTGAGTGTATACAAATCTCTCAGGTGTGGGTGCCAAGGGGATGGGGCCAGCCTTTTCACTCATGCCCAGTGACAGGACAAGAGACAACTGGCAAAATGTGAAACTGGGGGAGTTCCATCTGAAATGAGGAAAGCTTTGCTTTGTCAGTGACACCACTGAAATAGGCTGCCCAGAGCAGTTGTGGACTCTCCTTCTTTGGAGGTATTGAAACATGCCTGGACATGGTTCTGTGCAGCCTGCCATAGGTCTTTAGCAGCAGGGATGGACTAGATGATCTCTAGAGGTCTCTCCCAACCCCAGCTATTCTGTAAGAGTTACCAGATTCTTGCCTTTCTTTGAGTAACAGTAATTATAACCTATGATGTGGTAATGCTTTAAAATCAAGGATATTAATAGACTTGAAAGAAATTTATTCATCTATTTAGACTGCATAATGGTTTTGCTTTCACTAGGAGTGGGTAAAAGCCAGATTTCAGTCTTGTTGGTCAGATTTTTCCTGTTAGGCCAGCACATACTGTCCAGAGTAAAGGAGGAGTTGGGAGCTGATTAATCCTCCAAGGACCTTGTACTTTCTCTGTTTGTCCTGTTTTTCCTGGAATAAAAAAGCTAGAACTCGCCTCTCACTGTGTCTAAATTGACAAGATCCATGATGTGTGAGAAGTTCAAGGACTGAGAAGAGACACCTGTACCAACAATCTATCACAGTTTAGGATTCACTGGGACTCCAGTACTGCTGTTGTGCCATGGCTGCATCAGCCTTTTTAGAAAGGCTGGTAGGTAAGCAATGGTAAACTGCAGTACAAAATCAACAATTAAATATGAAAAAGTTTTTTTCTTTTCATATTTAAGGAAAAATAAATTTGTGGTTGTTGTGGCTGTTGGGGTTGTTTTGTGGTTTAATCCCAGCTGGCAGCTAAGTATCATGGACCTCTTTCCCCTCAGTAACTTCCCCCTTGTTAATTACCCCCTCACTATGGTGGGATAGAGAAATTGGAAAAAGGTAAAAGCCATGGGCTGAGAAAAGAACATTTTAATAACTGAAAAAAAGTAAAATATAATAATAATAATAATAATAATAATAATAATAATAATGAAGAAAAGAAGAGGGATGGGAATAAAATTCAAAAGAAACAAGTGATGCACAATACAGCTGCTCGCCACCTGCTGACCAATGCCCAGCCCTTCCTGGCCAGCTCTCCTGGTTTATATACTGGGCATGGCCTTCCGTGCTATGGAATATCCCTTTGACCAGTTTGCTTCATCTGTCCTGGCCATTCCCCTTCCAGCTTCTTGTGCACCTCCTCATGACAGAGCATGGGAAACTGAAAAGTCCTTGACTTCAGGTGGGCACTGCTCAGCAACAGCTAAACCATCTGAGTTATCAGCGTAATTCCCATACTGAACATAAACATCACTGCACTAGCTACCAGGAAGAAATTTAACTCTATCCCAGCTGAATCCTGGACAGTAGTGGCAGGAGTGATGACAATGTTTCACTGAAGCTGGACATAGATATATAATTATATATTTATGCCATAGATATAAAAGGATATATAATGGCTGGGCTGGAATCTAACTTGCAGTTTTCCCATTGCTGCCTTCATTCACTGGGGCAGTTTAATTCTGATTCTGTATCACTAGGTTATGTAAACTAAATATTGCTTAAATGCTTGACTTCAGCAAGTTCAGTGCAATCCACTGCAATACATTAAGCAACCTCCTTGGAAGCTCATAGAACAGTTTTCTTATTGATCTGAGGGACTTGTTCTGTTGACACTAAGTTGGTACTTTTTAATGTACTTTTGAATTTATTTGGAGCATTTGACTCTGCCAAGCTTTGCAAAACTGTAAGAAATGTAATTCAGTAACTGTAGAGTATAGAATTTCTTGTATGTACTATGAATGTTGGCACAGATTGAAGCTGGATTAGGTGAACAGTGCTGAACTCAGAGTATTTTGGATTTTTTTCTTGCACACATAAAGAAAAAATATAATGAACTCATTTACTTGAGGTAACTCTGGAATAAATCCACTTTAATCAATGATCTTAAACTACTGAGGTGTGTTACTGATACAGCTGCATTTTATTACCTGCTTCGTAAACCACAAATAGCAGAGAGAACCAGGTAAAGGTTTTTAGTTTCAGATGCAGGATGTGTGATGCAATCCACTACAGGGTTTATGCACATATGCACAGAGCATATTTTTGAGCTACTGTACTTTGAAATCTGTGCCAGACAGCTCTGCAGCCAGACAGTAAACAAAGAAAAAGATACCTTAGGCCAGGAACCTTCAATAGACAGAGGGTTTTCCTCAGAGACTGGAAGGGGAAGCTTAGCATGTGTAAAGTCACAAGGGTTAGTAGGCCAACCAAGAGCAGCACTATGCCTGTGAGCTACATGTATGGGATCTGAAGTTGTTGGGAGTTTTGCAACAGTTGGGAATTTTGCAACAAAAGAGGTAGGACTGCCCCAAGGGTTTTGACATCAGTTTAATTCCATTGATATCAACTGATTTACTTCAGATTTGGTCAAGGATGCACAAGGTGAATTTCATCTGCTGTCAAAGAAGATTGTGAAATTTTATATGTATTGCTTAATTCAAAAACCATTTTCCTCTGTCTATCAAATACTTCATGAAAATTTTGCCTCAGTCTATGTAAAAAATGCTTTCTGACTGAGCCATTGAATACAGATTCCACTGCACAATGAAGAATTCTAATTGCAATGAATATTAACTGCAGACTCTTCCAGATCCCAAGATGGAACTTTGTAATTTAAAGTTTTGATATGTAACTTGCATTTTTTTAGAAATCCTGTAAAATTAATGAAAAGATTGAAGACAACATTGTGGTATTTTGATTTTCTTTTCTCCAAAGCCAAATATAAACTTAAAAGCAAAGCTGCACAATTGATTTTAGACTTTAAGAAGACTTGAAGGATTATTTCCCATACTTCAGTTGCAAGTGAATATAGCAACTAAGTAAAAAATAAATCTGGAAATGGAATATTAAGCATAAAATGTATTCATGGAAAGGAAGGCTGCTGGAATATGGTATTACTTCTGCTGATTTTGATTTGTCTTTTGAGGTGTGAAGGTTTTTTATTTCGTTTTCAGGCGATTTATTTTTGATCTACTTGTAATAATGATTATTATGACATGAGTACAATAATGTCATGGCCAGCTAATGACAGTCTTCTGCACCATCAAAATCAATCTGTCATGCCTATTGGGAAATGTAGTTTCAGGTCTTTTCTCCTCATCATAATGAAAAACACCCGTAGTGTCAAACAGTACAATAGAGAAATTTGGAGAGGTTTTATAGCTCTTAACTTCTTTCTTTGGAACATCCAAACACTGGATCTGCTGAAGCAGGAAAATGAATGTTCTGCTGAAGGTAGAGAAGAGACTAAATAGCAGAAGACATTTAATTGCAGAGAAGGCAAATAGGAGGAAAACTGCAAAATGGGATTTCTTCTTGTTGATATTTGTAGTCTGGAGGGTTCAGTCTCTGAACATCATCCAAAATCTGAGGAGGCTGGCAGGAAGTCTGGCAGAGTTTTTACCAGTGATATGCTGTCTGGGAAAACAACTTGTATTACCAAGAATTGGTCCTTGTATTTCGGTGTTGGTTTTGCAGAAAGAATACTCAGAACTGTAACTGATCTACTTAAAGGTCTTAATCATATTAACATTGTCCTGTCTTCTTCTCTTTTCTCCCTGTATACTATCATTGCCTGAAAAGTAAAGAAAATAATAATCATGTTTCTGTCTTCTTGCTTCACTAGGTAGGAGTGTGCTATAGTTGGAAGACTGGTGCAGTACTGTGCAGGGTAGGGAGAAACCAAGTTTACAATATAATACTGGTCTCCCAACTCTTTCTAATATACAAAAGGAAAAGGACTTTTGCTTTAGAGTGATCCCCCTACAGAAAGGGATTTTCTCAATAGAGTTTTGTGTTTGAGATTCTGTGTTTTCCTCAGGGTTCATCACAGGTCACACATCAACAACCTGCAGCAGTAAGTAGCTGGATGAGACTGTTAAATACAATAATTGTTTTTTTTTTTTTTCAGAAATGTAATTGATCATAACATGCCTGGGACAAGACAGGTGGTTAACCTTCCAAAGGTTTTGACAACTGCATGGGAGCAACTGACCCTGATTACCTGAATAAGACATTTTCATGCCAAGGGCTGGATTTGCTCCCTCCCCTGCAAGCTAGTGGCCAAAACTAGTTTGCCAACTTGAGAGCAGAGTTAGTCCTGAATCTGCAGTGTCTCTGCTCTTTATATGCCTGGGGTTATATGGTGGTCATATGTCTGGGTTGTAAAAAGATGATTGAGGTTCTTTAAGCACAGTACTAATAACAGAAAATTAAGGGCCCATTGACTCTTTACAGGAAGCCTATTAAGCTAATACCAACAAAGCTATTTTTCCCATTTTAACTAACATGGTTTTGTTAGTTTGTTTTAGCTGCTTTTGTTGTAATTCACTCTGGCTTTTTCTCAACGCTTGCACTTTGCCTTTGTGATCTCTGTTTTCTTTCCATCCAGAGTTTCCTTTTCTATGCTTCTCTCAGGAATAGATTCCTTCCATCCACTACAAGAATAAGTCTCAAATCAATTGTTGATTGAAATCTTGGTTCCCTGTGTGTTTCTCTCCACTGCCTTTAATAGTGTCAGGATTCAAGATACATTTGTTTTTCTTTCTTGCCATTACACAAATAGTGCTCCCCAGTAGGACTTTGAAGTTCATATTGTATTCATTAATAAGATTTTAAATCTTTTTGAGACAGTCCCTCCTAGCTCTTCTTCACCAGCAGGATATGTAGCCCATTGCATATGAATTGGTTCCGGGAGTGGGGCCAGGGAGTAAGGGAATGCGGCTGGGCCAGGAAGCAGGAATAACTGCTTCCCTAAGTGTGGGAAAAAGGATTTCTGGGTCCAAGCTTGTGAGGGTTGAGGAGGTGAGAAGTGCTCTCATCTGCATTAAGCATGGCAGGGAGTGGGGTCTGCTAGGACCCCAGGAAGGTCACCAGCTATGATTTCAAAAGTTGGTTTGACCAAACCGGGATGAATTGTTTCCAGCACAGTTTTGGCTACCCACAACTTCTGTTGGCTTAGTCCTGTATTCCTGATGCCAATGCATTGCCCAATGATGTCAGTGGGTGTTTTTGGGTTTGCAAGGAATGCAGGAATGGGATCTCTGAAAAACAGAATCCCTATGGTAGAAATGTTCTAAAACTGAAAGATGTTTTGCAGAAGCTTGCCTGAAAAATTTTAGCAAGAAAATTGAGCTCCTTCAGGTCCTTGGCTATTGTTCTTATGAATTATCTTTGCAGGTAGCTTACATTCTTCCATGCTGTCATCAGACACTTTTGTGAAATGCTTTTGAAGGCAAATAATTCAGGAGACTCTGACCAAGACAGCATATACCAATTGCCTGGGTATCACTGAAGTTTGCGAGATTTCAGAAGGACTTTTCAGAATTATGCCTTGTCAGATCATCATGGATATTTCAGTGGATCTTTTATGGAGCTGATAACAGCTCTCAGGTGTTGAATATTTTAGCTTTAATTGATTTTTTTTCCCCTAGAATTTAACAGTATGCTATTGTGCCTTCATTGGACTTCGCTAATGTTTTCATTAGTTGTTAAAGTGGAGTGGAGCCACCACACTTCTTGGAAGAGTATTTTCTGCCAGAGCCAGCAGTATGGCAGTCTTTAACCTTTCTTCTCATTCTTAGCAAAGGACTAGACTTCCTTTTCTTCTTGGTTTTACTCAGTGGTATGTAAGGTCTGAGACAGGAATTTTGGTTCTTTGTAGTAGATGTGTCACACATGGTGACACATGAAGCAATGCCTTTGTCAGTGAGTCTATAATGGACTCATTGCTGGGTCTTACAATCTGCAAATGCCTTCTACGCCATTCTGCAAAGAACTGATTATAGTTTGATGCAGAAAATAGAATTACCTTTCCTAATGCAATGTTATAAATATTCAGGGATTCCTTATTAAGTGTCTGACATGCTTAATAAATTCACCAGGGATATCCCCAGGGATATTTCACCTTTAGGATGAAAGCTTCTGAAATATGTCAGCTAGTTAGATGTTAAGTTCTTATACTCAAGATGCCCTGGACACCAGAGATTTCCTGCTGTACCAGTGTGTTGAATCAATTTCTATGTAGCCCTCAGCCACTGCTGTGTGTTGGCTTTTGTCAGACTGTGACAACCCCAACTGTGTTGGGGTTTTCTTACCTCTGAGACAAATGTCATTGGCCTTTTCTGACCTTGCCTTGTTGTCACACACGAGATTTTTAAAGGTCTTTTGAAATTACTTGGCTTGTCCCTTGGTACGATAATATTGCAGAGTACTACTTCCTGTATTTTCCTGCTAGAACATAACAGTTTTTACAGTGGTAAAGTTTTAAATAGAGTTTGGAATACTTGGCATTGGGATAGAGATTTTTGCATGCAATATATTAGTCAATGTGACTTACTAAACCCCTAAAAAGAGTGGCTTGTGCAAGAAACTGCATATTCCCTAGTAAATCATAGAAGTGTAGGAATGGGAGGGAGCTCAGGCAACCAGTTCATCTCTCTGTTTTGTGGCTGAGCCAAGACTATTTTTGACAGTGATGTGTCTAACTTTTCCATAATGGACTCCAGTGATGAGGATTCCATGACCAGCTTTGGTGAGCTGTTCCAGTGTATGGCTGTTTTTGTTAGTTATTTTGTCCTAATAGCCAACAAATCTCCTTTTACCACACGGCAAGAGGAACTATTCTTCTAACCTTGCTGAACCTGAAGAACAGTTGATCACTGTCATATTTATTACGGCATCTTGCATATTTGAAGACTTATGTCTTCCCTCAGTCTCTTTTCTAGACTAAACAAACCCAAATCTTTCAGCTTTTCTTCCTAGATTGTATATTCCAACCTTTTTTTTTTTTTCCCTTTTCTGGACTGAATCTGCATAAATCTTGAAAGATATAGTTCAAAATTGGGCTTTATTTTTGATTTGAGTTATTGCAAGTACCAGAAGGTGTGGATTAGTTACCTCTCATAGAACACCATATTTACAAGAGAATTATACTTCTAACATCTACAATTCTGTAGCTAACTTGCTTTTTTCTACTTTGTAGTTGCTAATTTGATTTTCCTGCTGAAGTGCAGAGCTTGTCTTTTTTATTTCATTCTATCAGTTTCACAGGCAATTGTTAATTGACAACCCTTTCAACCTGTGAAGGTTTTTCTACTTTTCACAGCCAGATGTTCTGCAATTTTGAAGTGTATCTACATATTCCACCATTCTGCTGGGCTTTAGTCAATCTTTTCAAAACAAAGTGATAATGATACAGTTTTCATCCAGGAATCATACGGTAATGTATTTTGAAGAACTTTCTTCTACTGGTTTCCTGATGAAAATGCTGAGGGCATGTTGTACAGCTTGTGTCACAATCTTTCTAAACTTGAGATCCTATTTGCTTTTTCTCCTTTAACCTGTGGGCTATAAACATGGAACAAAATAGAATGGTCTGAGATGATTTATTTTTCATCTCCATTAGGAAGGTTGTCCAGAATACTTCCTGTGTCCCTGTTTCCCCAGCCCTTCCCCAGAGCCAGTAGTCACTTCTGGTTGGTCTGGTCTGAGTCACACCTGACAGTTTTATTAGTGCTCATGAACAGCGTTGGGCAATGGCTGGATCACTGGCTGAAACTTGGCAGTATGTCTGTAATATCATGGATTTGGGCTTCTGGCAGGCAGGCAGCTGACACCCTGGGACACTGGTTTGACAATGGACGTCTCTGTTCATCTCAGAAATAATTGTAACAGAAAAAAAAATAATCTTGCTGTGATAGTCATCTACAAAGCAGAAAAAAAAATAAAAAGAAAACATAGCAATTTACCTAGTGTCTGGTCTATTCACTAACAGGTTTCTCAACACTGAAATGGTTCCTCTTTTCTTCCCAAATTATTTAAGAGCAATAAACATACTCATCAGCTGACTTGTCCTCCAGCGGCTTTGAGAGTTTTTTAAAGGGCTGCTTTATTTCCTCTCCTTCATTCCTGGCAAAATCACAAATATCTAGCTGAACTCACATTACTTAAATAGAAAGTAATAGAAGAAATGGTTGTACAAGTAGTTCAGGGTCTGGTCACAAATATGCACTAAGCTGCTGGTTCTTCTGGGTGAATTTCACCTTGAGCAGAGAAAACAATTACACCTTGTTAGCTCAATAAAGGTAATAATCCTTCTTGTATTTTAGTCAATCCATCTATAGAGTGAAGTGGAAAGACAAAATAGGACTCTAAAGAGCCTGATAGCTGAGTGGTTATTTATAGTAAAAGAGAATAATCATAAAATAAGATGAAAATATTTTCATTTTAGACTGTTATCCTAAAACAGATCACAAGTAATTTGAACCAATATATAATGGAGAGAAGTGTTTAAAAAGAAAAAAAAAACCTAATGACAACATTTTTGTTTTTTAATGTTTCTTCTGGAAGCATGCTGTGCCAGGTGCAGTAGTAAACATACCTCCTTTGAATCACTGGAGATGAAAACCAGCCATATACTTGAGCTTAGGTGGTTCTTATGGGTTTATAACTCTTTTGTATCTTTTGAGCATTCAGGAAAATACAGCATGCAGATTTTTAAACTATGATTCTGGCTACAGAGGCACAACACATTCTTTTCTGTTTTTAATAAGTCTCTCTCTTTGTGCAACAAATCCTTCTAAAAAATGGTACCAGCAGTGCTAACCAATGGGTAGCAGCTAGAGGCTGGGGGGAGAGGAATTGTTTTGGCTGGACAGAGACTAAGGGATTTATACACCCAAATTTCTATTGTTTTTAATAAGAATTTGGCTTCAAAAATCATAGCCCTCATATGTATTCAGTCTCTGAGAACTGGGGATCTCTCACCACGCATTCCTATCTCATGTGATGCAATCCCCCCTGGCTGCTGCACCAGCCGGGGCAGGCAGGTGTGGCACCACACATCCCCGGCAAGGCTCTCCCTGGTCAGGAACCCGTGGCTGCTTTTCTGGTGGAGAGCATGTACCATGTGACGGCTGGGGCAAGGAGGAACCCATATCCCACCAGGAGTGCAGAGGTTCCTTAACAATCTTAACAAGGTTTACTGAGTTATAATAGGAATTGTTTTTTCTTATTCTTTCAGTGGCTTTTCAGGAGGTTAGGAGAGACTTTATGAAAATACAGGGTACTTGTATGCTCTACCTATATTCCATATGCTCTGGTAAATTGCCATTCCAGTTCTCCCATGCAAATAACTGAAGGAAGTGGAAAAAACTTAAAAAAAAATCCTTTTAATAAAATGGATTTCTTTTCTGATGGGAAACCTGAGTAAAAATGTGGAAGTATTAAGTATAAAACAAGGGGATGCTGATTTATTGTCTGAAGACTGCTGTGATAATTGAGAACTCTGTGTTTAGGATTATTTACAGGAGGACTAAGTGTTACTGTTACTTTCTTGTAGTCAGTTCATCGGTGGCTGATAAGTAAAGCATGTAACTTTGTAAGGTGTTGCAGGCAAAGGGAATTTTTGCAATAATGTTTGCATTTTCACTACCTTGTCAAGGGACTCTGTAATTTGTACAGAAGAGAACTAGCTATACAAGGACAGCATTCACTGCTACATATACCAATTAAAAAATTTCGAAGGCATATTCTTGAGCAGAACTTTAGTGGTGGTAAGTTAGTTTAGCATATGTTTACGGTAAGTTTGTTAGTGTAGGAGATGTCACAAAAATGAGAAACTTCAAAAACTTGATCAAGGCATCAAGACAATGGGACACATCATTTTGACACAGGAATTTTTATGGATTGCATGAGTCTGGCTGTACTCCAGAATTAGTTCCAGGCTGAACTATGGTTCCATTCTGTATCTTCCTTCACGTTAGAAACCTGAGGAGTGAGTGGTTATTAACTGACCTGTATTACGTGCACTGTTTAAGCACGCTGAGTACAGCACATGATTGTGACTCTATTTTTAAGTACACTTCTCTTTTATGTGTTTTTCCTTAGAATGGTTCTGTAGGTTAGTGTTGGACACAACCTGTACACACAATGTGTGTGGCTCTAGAAGGGAAGTCACACTATCTGCCAGTGCTGAGCATAAAGAAGAGGGGAAGTTCTCTCTTCTTAAACTGTATGAAAAGAAGGTATGAACAAGCATAATATTTTTACTTTCTTGCCATTATAGCTGCTGCTTTTATCTCAAGAAAATAAATTATCAGTGCAGATAAGGTGATGGCTGAAATTCTCCATATGTTTCCATAGATATGCAACTTTCTGGCAGAATAGCACAATTCTTTGTGCAGGCAACTGAATCACCAGAACTAGTGGGCTAGATTAATGTGAGGAATTATATCTATTAATGTGAGGAATTATATTTAAATGTCTCTTTAGTGCTTAGGATATCTCTAGGTGTCACTGGCATTTGCCTGCCTTCCCACCTACCTTTTCTCCCTCTATGCCAATCCTTTTTGGGCTAGTTTCTGCTAGTGAAATACCCACAGAACCTATCAGTCTGCTTCTGAATTTGTGCCACCTGCCTGTTTCCTGACCACATCAATCCCTGTGGGGTTCAGCCCACATCTTAAAACTGAGGGAAATGTGTTCTCATCCTCTTTCTTTTCTGTCTTGCTTGTGGTTACAGAAAAAAAAGTGTAGAGAATATGTATAATTTAGTCAGAAAAAGGCCTGTTTTGTGGTGTTGAATCAAGCATTCCTTAGGGTTCTTACCTTTCAGTCAATAGATGTTGAGATTTTTTCGCCTGTTTTGGTGAATTAAAACATTTCACCAGGAGAATGATGTAACACTATCTAGGACTGGGGTTTTTGTACTTGGTGCCCTCCTACTTATGTTCCTACTAAATTTTCCCTATGCAGGGATAAGAAAAAGAATGATTTCTAGAAAATATATCTTAGGATATTTACTACAGAGGAAGGAGAGGTAGATGTATTTATTGAGACTAATTGGCATCTAGAAGGAGAAATAGTATTTTTTAAAAAGGAAGAAAATAAAAAGGTGTGTGTATACAGATGATGGGCAGGACAGTGGGAACCTGCTCGGGTATCTTGATGGCTGAATTTCTGCTGGGAGATGTAGGATAAAAATCTCTCAGCAGAGGAAGAACAGAAAACCAAGGCTGAGATTGAGCCATTTGTGACTGTGAATCTGTGTGAGTGTGTGTGTGTGCAGTCTTATACTGCACTTGTCTTTGTGTTTCCTAAGGGCTGGTTTAAGCAGCTTCCTGCTTAGTTTGCTGGTGTCTGTGTATTCCATTTCAATGTGCCTAGAGGCCTCTGATTGATTTATATGTTACTGCCAGCTTGAGACAGCTAATGTGGTTATCACCTCTAGCTGTTTACCCCACCCTTGAAGAGCTAAATAACTCCAGTGGTTCAGCAGCTGGTTTGTGAACAGCTCAAATATCAGCTCAGGGAGAATGAGGGGGACACTTGGACACAGTAGCCTCACCAGCTGTCTGAGGCTGAGCCATCTCTTCTTGTTCATGTGAGCCAGTGTCCCCTCACATGGCACAGAGCAGGTACAAAGCAGTTCTGTGGCCAGGGGCCCTTTTGACAGCTTAGATACACAAGAAATAAATGTTATAGTGCTGAAGGTAGCTGTTCTAGTATAGTTCATCTGAATGAAAATGCCTAAACCCTGTGTATAATGAGAAGCCTCATTTGCAGATGCTGAATTGGAAAGGATTGTTAAGATGAGGAAAGCCCATTGGGAGTATACCTGGAAATGGGCAGCTCAGGAGTGTCACTTAGAAAGCAAGACATCAGAGGCTGGGATTCAGTTACTTAACTGTGTAGCTGCTTCTGGACCTGTTTTTAAGATTCTTTTCATAATTCTAAGTGGAGAAATGGTTACTCTTTCACAGTATAGAGAATTCTAATGACTCAAATAGGCCAAGTAATGGGGCATTCTAACCTGTTCATTCCTGCCCCATTTTTGCAGCTGCATCCAGCCCAAATAAAAGTTAATTTCTTTAAGTGCTTACTTACTGCTTAGTGGATTTTTGCAGTGTGTCTAGAGTCACTTGACATAGGGTTCTCATTTTAGCATTGTGATTTAGAGAGAGAAGAGAAACTTCTTGGTACAGATGTCAATAGTATCAATTGCTCTGGGTTTCTGGGAAATGTCTAGCTGATACAAACTGTGTAAACAAATCTCTATGAAAAGCTATTTTAAATTAGAGTTTACACAGTTGAGGAAAAAAACTTATGTTTCCTTTTTCTGTCAGGTTAGAATTACAAAGGTAGATGCTTATAAATAAGGTTTTTTCTTGATTTTTATCTAGCTATTTTCCATTTCTTTCTCTTGTTACAGTCTCCATGCTTACATAACAGCTCTCAAGAGGAAGCTGCTAACAAGCCCACCTGATCGTTTGTGCCAGCTGTTGTAGTGGAGGCATGCTGGATGCAACTGAGCTCCACCTTCTCTGTTGAGGTACATTATTGAGACACCATAATATATGGCTCAGTCAGAATGATAGCTGCTTAACCTCTTGGTACTCTTTTCATTAATTCTTTCTTGGATCACTTATTGTGTTTTGTCTGTCACAAAACTGGGTTGAAAACTGCTCTGGGCATGGAATGTGTCATTCATTTAAACAACATCAAGGCACACTGTTCATGTTTAATTATTACTTTAATGTGAGTGCTAAACTGTTTTCAGTTACATCTAACAAACATGTTTTCTGGGACTGGTTGCTGGCTGACCTCAAGTAAGGGCATGTTAGGCTAAGCCTGGAAATGCTGCATCAAGCTGTCATCTCAAATAGAAGTGAGCTCATTCATCCTCCTCTGAACTATCATATAGATGAACTGATAGAAGCAGGATATATTAACTGCCCACCAGAATGAACATTGCAGTGTGCTGATTTATGATGAGAAAATTCTAGAGTAATCCTATTGATGATGCCGAAAAACATCTGTTCACCGTTGCAGTAGCTAAGCTAGGAATACTGTGTAGTAGATGAAAGCCACCTGTTCATGAAATCTTTCAAAACAATATATAAATATTGCTGTTGATGCTGTTGCATCAGTTCTTTTTTCAGGATATCCATTATGGCATGACACATTCATTTGGAAATGGTCAGAATAGTTATAGGCCCAGTTCCAGTAGAACATAAGCATGTGACCAATGCTCTTACTTTCAGTTGCTTAAGAAACCACTTTGATGTCATGTTTAGAAGTGACTGTCATGCTAAGGTAACTTTAATGACAGAGGGAAAAACATATCTACATATATTTTTTTTTCAGAATAAGATACTGTAGAAGGTAATGTAAACAGAATAAGATAGTGTAAACAGAATAAGATAATGTAGAAAGCAAGGTCTAAGCTGTGTTTATTTGATAGATCATTTTAAAAGAATAAGAGGAAACCACCACAATACCTAATGCTTTGGTTTTTGTAGGATTTGGGGGGTTTTGACATGCTCCAAATAAATTTCTTCTGAGCAATGTATTTTGGGACATCCACAATCATTTCATAAGGCTGGTTCATTCCAATCTGAAACTAAGTCAGAGGGCACATCCACTTCAATTGACCTATCATTCACCCTGATATTATCATTACTCTGTCTAAGTAGTTGTCTAATATGACAGCACTCCTATGAAGATGCAGACCTGACTTAAAACTTCCTACAGGCATGATCCTAAGGGTTGAGAGACTTGTTTGTTTCTAAGTAACATCTGTTGAGAAAATCCATTTTATCTGTCAGTGGATTTGTTTTGACATCTGAGACCAAACTTTCCTGGGTTCTCCTTTTTATTTTCTTCCTTCCTGTCTGTCTTTCCTGTTTCTCCACTGAAATGATGCTCATCACTATCCTTTCTTCCTGCCAGTGGCAGTGGGAGCAGCCAGCTGGGCTTGGCTTGACAAGTACCGAATGAAGCTTATATGTGCCAGGAATGTCTGCCTGTGTTAGTGACAGCCACTAGCTCACCAGTTATTGTATCAGAGTCTTTTGAAAGAGAATTTGTAAGTGGGAATGACTGTGAAACCAGTTGTCTTTTGCTGCCCTTAATGTAGAACCATTAAGAGCTTTAAAATTTCAACTCAACTTTTGAGTTTGAAGAAAGCTCTCTTTGTAAATTTCCTGGCCCAGAGTGCTCTTACTTCATGCTCTTGCCACGGTACTCTGTTGGTTTGTCGTGGTTCTAAGGAATAAATCCTGTTTTAAATTTCTTTGGTTTCTTATAACAAAGGGCTCTGGAGGAAAGAAAATCTTTTAATCCTCCCCGCAATAACCTGACACGACCTTCTAAATACACTATTAACTCAAAAATATTAACAATATTTTGAAGCTGTCTTAAGAAGAGCTTACAATAGAGATGGACCAAATATTTAGAAGAATAATTATACTTAGTTCTGAGGAAATTAGTATCCATAACACAATTACACATTTAAAAAGGGCTAAATGTTAAAAAGTATTTAAAAAGCCAGGCAGTAGGGTATTGTTCAGTAGCACTGGCAAAATACAGACAGTTTTCTGCATGGTCTTTCTAGGCTTGTGATTTCCTGACTGCCTTAGCACAAATTACTTGCCCTCTCTCTGTTCTTTAGAGACTCCAATCTGTTTTTTCTTCATAACTGCTTAGCTTTCAGAAGATGTTCATTTTTTTTTTTTTAATATGCTTAATACAAGATACTTCTTAGATCTGCAGGAGACAGTTTTCTGCAAACCTGGCCTCTCTGCTATGTTAGTAGATTGCCAAGAGTTGCACACAGCTTAGATATCAAGTAGGTGTTTTGTAAAAATTGAATACTGTTGTACTAGTATAAATACATTAAAATAACTAATTTGGAAAGAAAATTATAGCAGTAAAGAATCACAAAGGTAGCAACTTAAAATTAGGTATCCAACACTATACTCTGACTGGGGGCAGAAAGATAAACCTCAGCGTGGGATGAACAGCAGAAAAATTCAGAGGAAAGTCAGTAGGAAAAGCTAGAGGAAAAAAAAAAAATCCAGCTTGTTTTCTGTCTCTTTGGTTAAAATACCTGAATTCAGAGATAAAATAGGGGTTTGGAGCCTGAAGTTTTTTTGTTACTTTTATGCTTCTCAGGTATGCAGCAAGTAGCAATTGTGCATTCCCTCATAAAAATACTTGCTAAATCCTGCAGCCTTTAGTCAGTCATTCTCCATCATGAATTTCTATGAAATATCTGATCTAAACCTAGTGAAGCCAGTGAGAGTCTTTCAATTGCTTCAAGCACACATTGCAAAATAACAGCTAGATCCATGGAGGGACGTGGAGGATATGATGCCCCAGAGAAGGATGTACACAGGTATTCCCTGCTGCTCTGTGCCAGCTGGTTGCTTTGGAGCTGGTAGTAACCGTGCTGTCTGTCTGGAGAGGAGAGTACTCCAAGGGTAGAATTCCCACTTTGACTTCAGATTTGAACCCAGATTAGCAGCTCCAATGGAAGCATATGCTTGGTGCCAACTCCTCCTGGTGTAAGGACATTTTTGGGCAAGAAGTATAACACAGAATCATTAAGGTGAGAGTGAGAAAGAACCACTGCAGGTCATCTAGTCCAACCTCCCTGCTCAAGCAGGGTGCCCTGCTGCACATTATTCAGGATTGTTTCCAGACTGCTTTTGAATATCTTCAGAAAAGAAAACTCCACAGCCTCTCTGGTTAATCTGTCCAACACAGTAAAGAAGTTCAGCCTTATGTCTGAGTGGAACTCTTTGTGCTTCAGTTTCTGCTCATTGCCTCTTGTCCTATTGCTTGGCATTGCTGAGCTAAGCCTGCCCCCATCCTCTTGTATAGTACAGGGTGGTATCATGGGAGAAGTGTGGCAGGAACAGTCAGGTGGGACTTACCTGGGTCTTTGGTGTCCCACTTTTGCAGCCCAGGCCCTCTGTCATGGCAGAAGAGAATGGTTGGCACTGTGGAGTCAGGAGCAGCAGCTCCACTGTGGTACTGCAGTGCTCTAACAGCATGTCCCTGTTTTGACCAGCACAGTGGCTGTACTGTCCCTGGTCCCAGCCATGATCAGTCCTCCAGCAGCTATCACTTTCCCCCAAAAGCTTTCTGCTTTTCTTTGAGGATTGTATTACTGTCTCTACAAACCCCTCTCTGGACTGTCTTCTCATTCTTGTTACTTTCTTCTGACAAGAAGTAGTTATAACAAGCAAAGTCCAACTCCTGCTTCTGTGTTTGAGTCTGGAGGAGATCCCTCAGGCTGCACCGCCCAGTTCCTCCTCCAACCTTGTCATGCTAATTCGTGCTTTAGCTTGTAGCTTCTATTGTTATATTTACTGCTAAACAAAAGAAGTATTTTCTTGCTCCCTCACTTAGACTGAGTAGGAGATAGTTATGTCCACCAGCTTCCAGGAGCTTTGCGGCTGCTGGCTGCTCAGAAAGCTTGCTTGCTGAGCACCACCTCATCTCCAGCAAGGCAGGGTGCAAAAAGCCTGATGGCCTCACAGATTCAGTAATTTTATCCAAGCCCATATGGATCTTATATTATTCATGGCTTCTGATGGGCTGCATATTCCTCACTGATTTAGTGGTTGATTTGTGATGTTTTTCGATGAGTCAAATCTCTGTAATAGTGACACTACATCCATGTATGTGGTAAATGTGAAAGAAAACAGATGTCTATAAAAATCACTGAGTCTGATTTGGAACGATGAACAGTATTGTGATTAATGAGTACTGTGCAACTCATGTGTAGTATTTTTACATGATGGGATGGAAATTGCTTGTTTCACACCTATATGATTTCTATCTTAGTATTTGGATTCAGTCAAATAAAGTTAAGTATTGGGCTGCTTACTTGGGGAGAAATGGCACAGTTACTACTGAGTTTTGAAACTTCTAGTACAGTCATGCTACCTTGAATTCCCTTCAACATTGATTTTTTTTTCTGGCAATATCTGCACTGTGCTCATATGTAAAAGGAAAAAAACAGTAGCCAATGAGTAAGTGTCATCTACAAATGTGGAAAGATAGTGTAGCAGATGCTCCCCAATAGATTTCTCCAAATAAAACGTAAATGTTTTTAGTTTTGCTCTTGCAAGTTGCCTCAGACCGAAGCTAAAACATTTGCTGAACTCTAGATTAAGGACAGAATCCTAATGCAGATTTAATCAGACGCTGAAGCACAGAGTTACAAAATTCCTGAAATCGGAAGGCAAAGAATTTCGCAAAAATAAGTATCAGCCAAGTCCTATTCCTGTAAGACTGGAGGTTGAATAATGGAAGAGCAGTGGCAGAAAGTAATAGCTGAACACAGAAAAATGAAAGGTCTGACCCTATGAACTAGCTTTGAGGTCATGAACAGGATCTTACAAAATCAACACAAATTCATTACTGGAAGAAGCTAGGATAAAATCTTAAACACAGGGCAAGTGTGATGAGTCAGATCTGGTCAAGTGGTGTATACGTGCAAAATTCTGAATAAAAATAATCAAATTAACATGCAGTGAAGAGAGAATTTCCATAATGATGCCTGTAGTTTCCTGAAGAGACTTCTCTAGATTGCTAAGCATGGTTTGGACAAGTCACAAGACAAAAGAACTCCTGTTTTTTTGCAAGGCTCTGTGTGCTCTGTAGCAGGATTTTGGGAGATGGAGAGACAGTTTGCAGTGCAGACATATTCTTTTGTTGGATTACTTTCTTTGGTTTCAGGATTGAGGAACTCTCATATTCTGTAGAACCCTATTAAAATCATGTCCTCTGGCTTAAATAAAAACTATAGAATGTTCTAAATGCAGTAATGAAGATCTGGGTTTTGTTGTACAGATGTACATAAGATGTATGTTGGTAAATGGACACTGGGGATAGGTGTTAGATAGCTTTCATTTTTTGTACTACTTGTTGAAAGATGATATTTCTCAGAATAATATGAGAAGGCTTGGAACACTGATTTATTCCTGTTGGAAAATCATTCTGCAAATGACTCCAAATTGCAGTAATTTAGAAATCTTGAGGTTCTTTCTATATTTGGATTTGTACATTCTGCAAGCTTTTAGTTCAAATATATGGATCTTTGGCAATTACTTTAATTCTTGAATATAACTTTAACTAAATACATGAATGTACCTTACAGGGCTCAGGCTTTGTGAGACATTTCTGCTAAATCGGCTTATGAATTTTCTTTTGATGCGCTTAATTGTTGACAGATTTTTCAAAAGCCAACAACAGCTTGCTTTGCTAGCTAGTATTCACATGAACTGGATATCTTGTGAAGTCCTTTATGCAATTTGCATAATATTTTTCTTTTACTGTAAGATGAAGTGAAATCCTTTGTAGTGAACCTAACAATATTAGACATTGTAAAGACATCAATCCAAATAAAATTTAAAAACCAGAAAAATTACCCGCCCAGCCTGTTATTCATCATCTCAGAATATGCATGGCTAGAAAAAATAGACTTTTTAAAAAAAAAAATTCCCTCAGAGAACTATTTAGAAAAAGGTCCTAAATAATGATAAATGATAAATAATGATAAATGTGATCTCCTAGTGAAGATACTATGAAGATACTTTGCTAGTTTCTTCAGCAGTCTTGTAAATTTAGTTTTCATTTGAGATCCCTCAAGTCAGAAGGCATTACATATGCAAATCTATTCATTAAATCAATAAAATAAATAAGCCATTTTGTCCAGTCATGTGAAATAGATAGGTAAATTCTGCATCTTATCTACCCAGAAATTTTTGTTGTTTGTGGCAATAGTCTGGAATTTCTGTCTTTGAATTCTACGGTCTGCAGAATAGGTGGGAAGAGAACGAAATGTGAGCTAAGCAGCAGAATCTCTATCCATTATGATGGTTGCAGATGTCTGAGTGAAATGAAGCATGCAGAAGCCTCAAAAATAACTGACCCTGTTTTTCTCCAAACATTTCTGAAGAATTCTGTTCCGTTAATAATGCCTTAAAAGTAATAAAGACTAGCATCTGTGGATTCTAGCCAAATGAGGCCATATCCTACAGTCCTTGCTTTGTCTTAGTGGAGTAAATTTCCCATGTACTCATGATAAGATGGGGATGAAGGACTGAGTAAGGGTGGCAGGATGGGAAATGGTTTGTCTCCTCTGAGACTGCCCTTGCAAACTGCTGGAACCACAAATGAGCTCAGTGTTTAGCAAGATGGTGGATGCCAGCATGAAGCTTGGAAGTGCCAATTTTAATTAAAAACTGCATTTTCAAATCAAGTTCCTAGTTAACAAAGGGTGGGAAATTCTTCCCACCATGGAAGCTTTCTGAATGCTGTATTGACTGTCAAGATGGGTACAGCTTCTCCTTCCATAAAAGTCCTGCTGCCATCATCTTCCCCATCACTCCCCCCTGCCAGAAGAAAAAGACTACATTGTTTGTGGAATGTCTCCTCGTTCATGTCCTGCATTTAGGCCAGAATAGACAGATTTTATTTTGTCCTCCCCATCCCCCTTCCTTCATTGTTAACAATGGAGTGAACACATGAGATTAACATGGCTCTTGACATGGCTCAGTTGTTTGCCATTTGAAAACTACAGATTTTTTGGTTGTATAATTGTAAGAGGGAAAAAAAAAAAAGTATAAAAAGATTCAGTCATCTTCTGTTTGTTCCAAAGACAGGGAGAACAGAATACTAGGGGAGAGATGGGGGTAGCCAATAACAAAAAACAAATTAGTTTAAGAACCAGCATGTTTCCCTTACTTTAAGGAACACAGTAAACATTTCAAAAGTGCATGCCAGCTCATTATCTAACCCAGTCTTCATTGGCTTCATGAAAAACAGCAGCAGTTAAGCAATGTTTGCCAAAAGCAAATTTGGGTACATGCATTGCTAAAAAAATGTGACATCCGCTCTGTACAGGTTCCTTAATCTGCCATACAGGGACAAATCAACATTTCATCATTATTGTTTCTCTCTGTTTAGTCCTTTCATGATTGCTCTTCTAGTCTGTTTTGATCATTGTTTATCCAAAACTGTGGTATGACGTATGATTTGAATTGTTAGCCAGAAACAAATCTCTGCAAGCATTTAAATACGCAGAGATAGTTTTGGTTAATATAATCTCAAATGTAATATCTGTTTGCAAGTATCTTTCTTACAAATCTTATTGTTTAAAAAAACCTTAAATGGATGTGTAATATTTATGAATTCCTTTTTGAAGATTTAAGATTTGTCATTAATTTAATGCATTTTTAAAAACTAGCTTTGTTTTATAGTTCAGGAATAACACAGTATCTTTCTTTTTCAGTCAGTTTGGTGTATCATATGCAGTTTACAGCTATATTGTTAAAAATACTGTGACAAAGCATTTGAATATGCTTTATATTCAAGTATTGCCATTTATTGTGATAACAAATGATACAGCATATTTCATTAGTTGTTCCTTATAGATAAGCTACCCATTCCTTAGTAAATACATTCCTCTGTTTGTTCAAAATATATAAGTTTACAAATATTTTTCAATCATATTGAGCTTTGTTTCCTTTGGGAGTAACTCTTACTCAAGAGAAAGGCAAGCATCTATTGAACAATTGTTTTATTAAATAGCTTAAAGAAAAGTTCCCTTCAGAAACTATACACGATTTTCCCCAGACTCCCCACATTTTCTGGTGTGACTGTTTGGATCCTGTGGGCATTGATTTCTTTAATCTTAAGCCTCTGCCTTCAAAATTATCAGGTCATTTTAGTAAGCTTTATTTTGCTTTGAAATCTACATACTCTTCTGCCATATGTTTAAAATTCAGAGTTGCTGTGCAGCTCTGATCATTAGTTTTTCTATTGCACATATAGTACATCATACTTTTTTATGAGAACAGAAAAATTCTTGTTTACTTGTTTCTTGAATATAAAGTTTCTGATTTTTTAATTTTTATTTTTAAGAAATGGAAACCCTCTGATTCAGAATTTCTTAATGAAATAGGGAATTTTGTTAGTAGAAGATAATGCCACTTGCTTATGGTTTTGAAACATTTATCTCATTTTCCATGGGGAGAAAGAAAACAGCTGTTGAAATTAGGATTTCAAAATGGGAAAAAAAAAATAAATAAACACCCATTTGACATTTTATCAAAAGCTGGAAAATGCTGGTAAATTTTATCTTTGCTAATTTTCCCCTTCCTCAAAAATCCCACTTGTTATTGTTGAATTTGTAAATCCTAATGAGAACCTGGTGACAGAATGCAGATTGGATTTTCTTCTTTTTTTTTTTTTTTTTTTTGTTCAAGGGTGGGGGGGGTGCTGTGTTTGATTTTTTTTAGGTAATGTCCAAACCAGAGTATATCAATATGTTCCAATATTTATTTCAGGCTTTTCTTCGTGAAGCAAAGATTGCTTCAGTCAATGCAGTACAATCTGGGAAGGACACTGACATGGAAAGTCAAGGTGTTACGCTTTGAAAGCAGTTTTTAAACAACAGGAGAAGAGCATTGACATTGTTGGTCAAGATAACTGCACCTTAGTGTTGATTAGTGTCCTCTTATAGCAAATAAGAGGAGCAGTAGATGCTTGTACCAAAGGTCTCAGCACACTTTTCCTGATAGCAGCCAGCAGAAGGTGCCCAGGGAGAAACATAAGAAGCAGGGCAAGTACAGAGTGATTCTTCCAGCTTCTGACACTCGGCAGTTTTAGGACTCCCTGTGCTGAAGTTGCATCTTAAGCATTGTTTTTATGAACCACTGAGTGAAGAAGCAACAATAGGAACAATGGATCACTGTTCAGCATCAGTGGCAACTGCGCTTAGAAATAAGTAACAGTGCCACTTCAAAACGCTTGACATGGACAACAGAGACAGAAGAGCCAGGAAATTATGGTAGTGCTAAAGCCACACCCATGGCCAGAGGCAACATCTCACAGCTCCTTCAAGTTATGAACTCCTTGGGAGCTGAGAATCCCTGCCATGGAGAGAGGTAGGAGCCAAGCTCATCGTTATATAATGCAGCAATTTCTGCCCATGTGGTATCTTACTGGGATATGGTGTCTTGTTCTTCAGCGCAGGGGTTCCTGCCTGGGTGTTCCTGCTGAGATTTTTGTTTGGTGAGAGCTGGCTGGGTTTGCTTCATACCAATACATGATGCCACCAGTCACCTGATCTCTTGAGGTTGACTTCTGCATTCTCTTGGAGTTACTGTCTCATTCTCTGCTTCCTGTTCAAGGATCTGCTTCATGTAGGCTGAAAGCAATCCCATGTCTTTTCCTCTGGCAGGCCTCTTTGTGGCCTCCCCAATAAGTCGCTCTGCATAAGACTTGCAGCACAATGTTGCCCTAATACATGATCAGTGGTGTGTTTCTTTCCACGGAAAATCATTTGGAAAATGACACAATCTGAAGAATAATGGGAATTCAAAATCTGGTTCCAAATTTCCTCGTGTACCAGTCTGTTCCTCTTCATCTGCAGAAAGGGACAGGTGGGTTGCTGCAGAGGGCTTGGGAAGCCCCTCCTCAGTGAGCTCCACTGTTAGCCAATCTCTTGACTCTGCATGAGGCTGAGTTCCTGCTGAGTTCCTGCAAGTATTTTGCGTGCAGCACTTCTCCTGCAGAGTAGCACCATGCTGGGACACAAAATAGAAGGTCCTGTCCTGGTGTGAGCCCTGCACAGAATGGGAGGGCAGTAGTGATGGATGGGATCTGAGCTGTATTGGTGTTGCGGGTAGTTCCTGCTGTGTTTTGGAGACACAATGTGTGCGTTCGAAGTTTGCTCGGGGGTGTAGGGTAATGGGCCAAAACAGGTTTCTGAATAGTTCCTTGGGGCAAAAATAGCCCCATTCATTGCAGGATATAGCTCTGAGTGTAACCCAGCTGCCAGACCATCATCATCTGCATGTGCAGCTCTTCCTTGTTTTACTAAATTTTGCTCTCACAAGAATGTTACTGAACCCCGTGTAAATTTTTCTTTGGTAAGGACTGTGTTAAAGCATCAAAAATATCAGTAGCTGAGACTAGATAAGAATGAAAATTGTAACAGTGTCCATAGTAATAACAAATGAAATGAGTTTTTTCCTGTCACCTGTCTCCCTGTGCCTCAAATTGAGATGTTGTGAATAGCAGGCCTTGTTTCCTTATTGCAGTACGATTATTTTTACTACATCATTTATCTTTGTCTTTGGGAAAGAACAAATAGAAACAAAGCTTTGCTTCACATTTTTGCTTGAAGATAAACTGGGACATTTTAACAGACTAACTTTAAATAGCTGTTTACTTTTACATTGATCACAGCCAGTTGTCAGGGCTACAGCTACATGGCTAAACTCCCATACTTTTTAATAAGAACTTAGGGGTCAACATTTTTGAAAGTGTGAGAAGGATGGCATTGGTGCAAAGCAGTGGGTATGCTACCCACTTTGCCTGAGAGGACTGTAGGACTGAAAATACAGCTGATGTAGGTCAGTCCCAGGGAAGTGGCAGGGCACAATCTGTGAATTACACTGATGTACACAGTTAACGTGAAGAGAGTTTTTCTTTATTTTTTTTTTTCATGGATAAACTTTTACTACCTGCTAAATTTAGACTCTTAAACTCATTTTTGCAAAGCCAGTGCTGAACCACACCCTTCAAATGTGAAGAGCTATTGCATTAAATCATTGTGCTTCTCAGAGGGCTCAGTCAAATGAGGACAAGATTGAAGGCAGGTGCAATTTCCTTTTAGAAATTTGATAGATGGTGCTTCTGCATTCTGTAATCTGTTAGTTTTAATCTTTACAAAATACAGCTTGCATTCTGTTATAACTAGTAACAAATCACACATCTGGAACAAAGGGGAATGTAGCTGAGCAATATATTATATTTATCTACAATCTGGTTCAGATCCCCTGGTTCCTTTCAATTTTAACTGTGCAACAAATGTACTCCCAGTCTTCATTTTATCACTTGTTGTAACGTTTAACAAAGGTCATTGTGACCCAGAGGAAGCTTAAGAGGAAAGTGTTATGGTGGATCTTGGAAGTGGAATTTAGCTATGATGAGGGTGGGCATGAAGCCAAGCTCAGCTCTCCTGAGTGTATTTAATTTGTGCTCTTTATTTTTCCTTATGCCGGGCTGGATTCAATCAAGGACCCACATATATGGATGAGGCAGAAATGTTCAGTAATTAGTGCATCTTTCTTCTCTGATGCCTTTTTTCAAAAGAATACTTTAAATGGTTTACTTTTTCTGTGGTTGGATTGTTGAATTAATAACAAAAATGCAGCCACTGTTTAAAAGAAAAATCTTCCAGTGAATGCCTAAAATATTTAATTCTGTGCTTAGTAACCACCATCTTGTCAAATCTGATGACAAACTTTCTTTTAATGGGGATTTTACTTGCTCAGGTCACTAAATTCAACACCATAATGTCCTTATTTTTTTAATTTGTGATTTTATCAGTTTAGATGCTGCCTGCTTAAAGTCTAATTAGGCTGGTGCAAAGGAAATTATTTTTTGTGGTTCAAAAATGCCAAAGCTATCCTGATTTACAAAATATTCAGCTATAAATAATTGCTCATATTATTAAAATTTACTAGCAGTTATCTCAGAGAGATTTGTGCTATGCTTTGCCCTGTTTTTTGCAACAGTAGAGAACCTACCCATAAGGTATCTAGCCACATTTATAGCTGCTAGTGCTTCTGAGTACAAAACAGTCAGAAGGTTAATTTCTAAGAAATTATTAGAGTTTTGGTGTATCACATAGCTTAGAAAAGCTTTCTTAAGTTATTTTAAAGGGCAGTGTCATGTCTTACATGGTTTTTTTTTCCACATGCACAAGTTTTACTGGCTCTGTAAGACACTGTGGTGCTGTGTTTATCAAGTTGTTTATGCTCAGATTTTACTAATTTATGAATTAATGTACTGTTGCATTGATTATGATTTCTGTTTCCTCTGAGGAAGAAATAACCTACAGTGCCTCAGAAGTGTGCAGTCAAGAACATGGCATACGTTAATTATGTTTTTTCCAGTGAAAAATGTTCATGTTTTTGAAATATAATAGATTTTCTACCATTTCTCCAACTGCACTCAGAGCACTTTCTCTATCTTCTGTTATTGCTCCTGTAGTGAACTTACTTTTGCAATGAAAATATTTCAGTGATTGTGTAGCTCAAAATGTTCTAAATGTAAATATTCTTGTTTTGCTTCTAATTGCAACATATGCATCTTCTTGCATAGGAAATACACATACTACTATTATTGACATTGTCTTGTAGTGATATTTCAAACTGAAATTGTAGATTTCCATGTCTTTCTGTGATGATATTCTTCCTATTAATGCAGTTAGTTCTGGTCATTATTGTATATTTGGTCAATGGAAGGCCAAATTCCCTTTAAAAAGACACTAATCACATTAAAAATTGTTACCAGGCTGTTCACACCAGCTACAGGACATGTGTATCAAATCACAGTATATTAGTAATATGTTTTCAGTATGCTTTCATTTCCTACCTCCCTCCTACCATTGTGTATTGGGCTAAAAAAACAACTGGTGTCTCTAATCAAAGTAAGAAAATGTAGTATTCATGGTTTCAGGATGCCATGAGCAATGAACAGTACATTTCCTGTGGTTCTATGGTTAGTTTTTACTAAAGTGTATTACAAATGTAGCTCTAACATTGTCTCCAGTTAAAAAACAAAATAGGAAAATGTATCAGGCCCTTTATTTGACAGAATTACACTGAGTAAAAGTTTAACTATTGTTTCAAGGCTATCTTCTCAACAACACAACAGGCAAACTGAAGTGAATTAGAGAACAAAGTACAAATGTGTTGGCAACCAGCATTTCCATGAGTTAATTCATATTTCACTGTGTACTTATGGGATGCCATGGTGACACTTGGTTGATGTACACATGCTGAGTAGGTGAGGGAGGGGGAATCATGTCGTAGCATACTTCCCTCATGGACTCATGGCCCTTTCCTCATCTGTTGCAAAATCCAGACTCTGATTTTTACCTGTTTTATGTTCAGTCATCCATGTTTTAAGCAGTGCATTCAATTAAAAATGTTAGAATTTCACTTACCTGTGAGTAAACTGCTTAGTGTCTTGGCCAGTCTGACCATGGTAGTCAAGGTGACCATCTCACAAAAATCACTTCTGGTCACCAGTGAAGTTGCTGAGTAGTGAAGAGACTTCAGAGAAAAATCTAGGCCCTGTTAAAATTAGTGATGGTTTTGCTGTTGACTCTGATGGATTCAGAATTTGTAAAAATTACTTAAATATGTCCAAAGATCTGTTTTCTGAGAGCATTATGTGCAAATGGGTCTCTTCTGCAGTGGCACTGTGACCTGGGACTTGGGAGTTTGCAAAGGGCCAAGAGCAGCTCATTGAAAACTTCCTTTCTGGACCATAGAAACCAACAGGCACTTCTGAAAATACCAGTAAGAAGATGAATCATGTTATCTGATGTATCTTAGAACTTCTGATTAAGTATTTAAGAATTTATCCCTAAATATGCCAATTCTTTTAACTAAGTGACACATCACCACATTGGTTTTTTTAGTAGTACAGTCACATTTTATTATCTTCCATAATTCTGTGGAACTTGTAAAAACTTGTAGGATGAGCTAAATACCATTTTTTAAAAAAATTGCTATTATTATTTTAAATGCCAGAACAATCACAGAAGAATTTTAATCTTACTAAGGAAATATATATTTTAAAATATTAGTGCTTTGCTTCTGCTTGTTAAAACAGTATTAAAACAAGGTGTAAGTGTGTTTGTAGTTAACTCCCAGAGAACTTGGTGTCAGAAGAAATATCACCCTGTCTTGTCCTTTTTAGGAAGGTGGCCTCTACCAGATGTAAGCTCAGAAATGACAATTGCCGGTCACGTAAATGACTAGCAGGTTTCTCCTGGCTTTCTCTGGGGCCATCTTGACTTTTGCAGGACTATAAGAAATTAGTAGTTCTCATGGGAACAGTAAAAATATGTTGGCATTGTTTAATTCTTTCATAACATGCTAAATTAATTTATTTGTTGAATCTTTTAAAGTATTATGCCATTGGGGAATGTGTTTTTCATATAGCAGTCTTATAAATATATTAAAGTTTTAGGGAGAACAATCACAGAGTAAACATCACTGGTTATCCATGTTGGGTAACTGAGAGACACACAAAACTTGATTTTTTGCTACTTTGCATATTGTTTAGTAATCAGCAGCAGTGCAAAGTAATGTTATCTGTACATTTTGCAATCTTTTTGCACAGATGTAGACAGCTGTAAAACATTCAGGATTGTGGAGTAGCAGATTCATGTGGTTCATAAATTCTTGCTAAGTACCCTGTCATAACACTTACTGTTTAGTAGATACTTTTGATTAGGTAGATACTTTTGACAGTTTTCATGTTTGGTTCAAAATGTAGGGTTCAACTCTGTTTTTTTCCAGGCCACTGTTGGGTATGCTTGGGACTAGGCCATTAATTTTGAGAGACAAATGAAATTTAATCTTCAGTTAACTTATTTTTCAGTTGGATTATTTTAGTAGGGGGACCTTATTATTTAAGTTGAAGGGAAACATTCTCTTTTCAATATACCATGGGTTAAAAAAAGAAATTTCAATTTTGTTCCCCATTTTTCTATTGATCATTTTTAAGGCAATATCTTCAAAATGCCAATACTGCAAGAAAAACAAGCTTTACAGCTGTTTGTAGACATACAACACCATGTATGCAATGAATTATTCTCTGCTGTTTATATGGAACAATTTCTGGTCTCTAAATCTGTACATGTTAAAGGCGGCTGGGGGGGGGGGGGGGGCGAGGAAAGCCAGGCCAGATTTTTCCAGATGGTTTGCTATCTTTTCCTATTACCAGGAGCATCTTCTGTTTTCTACCATACATCCTGAATAGGAATTTTGAAGAGACAAAAAGAACAGGAACAACTGAAAGCCATTGGAGCTGTCCAGTTCTTCCAGATAATCTTTGTCTGTCCATTTATCATCTGTAGATATTTCTGTGACTTGCCATGCATATCTAGACGTACAGAAAGCCAGGATATCAAAACACTTCATTTATTTGGACACAGGAAGAAGCTGGTGGTTGGACACAGACTGACAGGTTTACCTTAGAATCAATGGATCTCAGCGAATATATGCCATGCTTCTTGTTTGCAATATCCCTCTTACTGAATCTACTGCTGATCCTTTTCAGCAGACATCATCTTTTTTATTTCATCTTGTCATTAATTGAATGTAGCAATGGTGACAGTCAGAGAAGTTAAATATTTTACAATGAAGGCAAAAGAATCTTATAAACTAACAGACTGAAATTAGGAGGACTTATTCCTTATGCAGGGTTGAATTTAACTTCTGATTTTTTTCCCAGACAATTAACATACTTAGTTTCCTCTGCCAGAGCTGATAACAAACATGTTAGCCTGCATCTAGAAATTCCTGAGGGTATTCATCACCAGCACAAGTCCACCATGGCCAAACTTGGGCTTTTTAATTTTTCACCCAAGCCTTTTCTTATACATCCTTACTTGATCACCATCTTTCCTACTGTTCAGGCTTTTGACCTGGAAAGTCACAGCAAACAGAAGCTTTGTTCTAAGTTATCACTTTCAGATCTTCATGCCTTTCTTTACAGAATTATCTAAGATCAGCTATTCTCCTTTATCTGCAGTCATCCACATGTCTCCTAACAAATGTGAACTATTTTGCTTTGGTTGTGTAGTCTTCTGTATTTTCAGCTTCACCTTCAGATGTTATCTCCAAACTGGCCTTCCATTTGGCATGTGATTCCAATTTTCATTTCTAGTTTTTTATTTTGAGCAATTACCTTTGGGCTTTTCTTTCTACTGCTGCTAATGCTTGAAAAGAATTTCCTATAACCAGCTACTCAACAGATGGGTAGTCTTACTCTAAAACTTTTCTTTTTAGTTTTTGGGATGGCTAAAGGAAACCTTGGCAAAAAATAGGTCTGTAGTGAGTGTTCTTTACAGGCTGGGCTACCTGGTGCTGCGTTGTTGCCTTGGGTATTTGTTTCTCAACTGTTCTGTGCCCATAATGTAATTTCACTGGGACAGAGTATGTATGTTTTCTTATGTTACCGCAGAACCCAGCAAAAAGGAATCTTCATCCCTAAGCAGTGTTACTAACCATGAAGCAAGGTTAGATAAGCCACAGTATTTTAGAAACTTTCAAAGTTCCAGTCCTGACTGATTCTGGGCATGTGTCCTACAGTCTAGAGAAAACTCCAGGGAAAATCTGCTGCCTCAGCTGCTGTTGGAGGGACGACAGATAAGTATGTCACAGAGCACTTGTCTGATGTTGGCTATCTTCAGCACTAGGGTTTTAGGTCATACATAAAAAAAGACTGAAAAATCCTCAAAAAGGCTGTAGAAGTACATTGACAAAACCTCTGACAATAGACTTGTGGGTTCTCTGAGAGACAGGCATCTGAACATCTGGGAAAGCATGGTAGTAGGATTATTTGCAACTTCAGGAGAAGAAATCCTGCAAAAGCATAGGGAAGTATTCAAAATATAAGAAAAATGGAGTAAAATTAGGATTAGATAATCCTTAGAAAGATTGAGGATCACTAATGTTCAGCTGGTGAAAAATATGTACTCTAAAAATAACAAAGCTAAACTCAAGATCAGGCTAAGCTGCAGGGAACCCAGAAAAATGCCCCCATTTTTAAGATATGAGATGACAAATTTCATTTCTTGTTTTCTCATTCCTTGCTGTGAACCAAACTCCAAGTCTTATTATGGGAATGTTACCTGCAGATGAACTTTCTGCTTTTGTAAATAATAGATGCTTTTATGCCCAGGTTTAGTGGTTTTTTGCTACCCAAACAAATGCTCACCTGGGGATAAAACCTCTCTAATGCTAAGACCAAACTGATTCAGGAGCCTGAAAATCCAAAGGCAGTACCACAAGAAATGTAGAAGTGAGATACTGAGAAGAGAAGCAATGGGCAAAGGTTGCTGAGAGGAAGAAAGAAAATATAGAAGATATAAGTTAGAAACACTGATAAGCTGAAAAGTTGGTTTTCTGAAGAAAGGGGGATAAACAGGAACTTGAATACAGATGGCAAGATGTTACAGAAGATGGGAAAGAGTACTAATGGGAGAGAGAAATGGGAAGAGTGTGGTTCTTATTTTTGTTTTTTAAAATGTCTGCCTTTCAATAGCTATGATAATGAACTTCTGTTTTGGGTAAACTGCTGAAAGTTAACCCCTTTCACTCATAGTAAATCCTCATTTTTAGAGGAAAATGTTACTGTTTCCACAAACACTCATAAAGTGTGCAACCAAGCTCTCAAGCAGTAGCATACTTGAGATCATAACAACATGTACATGGCTTCAGGAACATGAATCTTAAATTCACTGCTGGTATTTTCCCATGGTCTGGAAAAAGCAATAGCTAAAAGGAGCATTTTTTTTTTTTTTTAACTATGGAACAAAGGGTATGATGTTGCTGAGTAAAACACATTTCTTATATTCAAGAAACTTTAAAAATACTGTAAAATACAGAAGAAAGGAAGAAGGAAAGGTCCTTTTTTGTTGGGCCACTTTCCAGCCACTCTGTCCCCAGCCTGCAGCACTGCCCAGGGTTATTGTGACCCCAGTGCAGGACCCAGAACTTGGCTTTGTTGACCCTCATACCATTGACCTTGGGCCATCAATCCAGCCTGTCCAGATCCCTCTGCAAAATCCTCCTGCCCTGCATCAGATCACACTCCTGCTTGGTGTAATCTGCAAACTGAGGGTGCACTTGGTCCCCTCGTTGATAAGGTTATTAAAGAATACTGGCACCAGCGTTGATCCCTGGGGAACACCACTGGTGACTGGCTGCATTGGGTGTAAATCCAGTCACCACAAATCTTTGGGCTCAGCCATACAGTCATCAGTCACTAAAGAGCATGCCAGTCCAAGCCACAAGTGGGCAGCTACTCCAGGACAATCCTGTGGGAAACAATGTCAGAGGCTTTACTAAAGTCTGGGTAGACAGCAAGCACAGCCTTCCTTCATCTACAACTGAGTCACCTTGTCATAGAAAAGATCAGGTTAGTCAAGCTTGTCAATTTAATTTCCTTTACTTTAATGCTCCTTTTATTTATTTTATTCAGTTTTTTTAGAGCAATAAGTTTTTCATGGTCTTAGGAAGTAAACAACAAGTCTTAAACTTACTAATTCTTTCTAAACTGTTTTTCTGAGTGTCCTGCCTTGATTTAGCTATGAAAATCATGAGCAGTCCTTAGAATGCAGAAGGAAGCTAACACCCCTGTGGATTATCATTTTGTGATGTAGTGAGCATCAGTTGAATTTGCCTGAATGACTTCCATGGTGGTGTTATATTTTAAACAGAAAATAGTCAAATACTTTGGAAAGAAGCTCCGAGAAACTGTAAAATGCTTTTCTAATGTTGTCAAAACTGAGTCACTAGGAACCATCAACAACTCACTATTGCCTTGTGATATGCTGCTTGTGAGAGCAGTGCAGACTTTCTCAAGCAAGTCTAAATCACAGGCAATCACACAACTGATATGGAATTGACGTCCCTATACTGGCCTCTGGGAAGGATGGATGTCTTAAAGGTCCTTTGTCTCCAAAGACATTGCAGGCAATGAGTCTGGGTAAGTCCCATAACTGAAGCAGGGTACCTCTAAAGCTGTTTTTTGTCTGCCCTTTAATTTGGGGAGAACTTTGGGTTCATTGAGATAATCTGGAAATAGAAGGGAGCAATCTCTGTAATCTTGGGCATGCTGACAAGTAAGACTAGATTTTCTAGCAGTGTGCAAGAAAAATGGGAGAGGGAAACATCTTGCTCTCATTTCCCTCCCCTTGCCAAAACCCACCACCTAAACCAAGAAATACTGTACAAAGACCAGGGACAATGTCACTGTTTATTTCAAACTACTGTTAAGAAGATGTTATTTATTTAAAACTTCAAACAAGATTGCAAAATTGTGAGCATCATAATCAGCAAAGGATGTTCTCTTTCCCCTACCATAACATAAACCACAGTATGACAAATTAGCAGAAACCTGCAGCAATCAGAAAAACCCAAACCTTTGCTATTTCTTCACAGAGGTTTTTAAGATAAAACACATAAGTATTGAAGCTACCCAGAACAGTGGATGAAGGAGCTCACAGTGTCACTCTCAGAACCTGGCTTCCCCTTGACTACCCCCATATATCTTTTTAAGTTGGATGTAGAGAAGACTTGTGCATGCAGAAGATTCTTTCTTTTTATTTGGTGCCAGCCAATGGTGGACAAAGTACTTATGATATGACAATGATAGTTTACAAATTCTCCTTCATAGTAGACATAGTGCCTGTAACAGTAGCCTAATTTCAAGTGTAAGAAAAGGAGGGATGACAAAATACTCTATTTTATACCCTTGTCCTGTTTGTCTTGTACATTCATATGCATTTTGGATAGAATTCCATCTTGGAAATGATGCCTCTGTAAAAGGCTAGAAAAGAAACTGGTAGAGGAGTTGAGGTCCTCTAGGACTTCATACCAGTTTGTGAAGAGAGGTGAAATGTCATTCTCACTTTAACTGTCCTGCTGGTGAGAGCCTTTACACTTTGGTGATGAAGGGAAAATGCCATTTGGTTTAAATAGGCAGTCTCTCTGAATACCCTTTGGTGTTAGTTTCCCTTGTTTAGTGTGTGGGTATCGTACATGACAATGGGAAAGAGAGAAATACTTTAGAAAAATAAACAAACATCTCCTCCCTCTCTCTCAAAAAAAAAAAAAAAAAAAAAAAAAGAAAGAAAAAAGAAGGAAAGAAAAATAAGAAACTGTGGTTGTAAAACCACAAAAATTGGCATTGAGGCTCCAAGGCAAGTGTAAGCCTTGGAATTTCTTTTAGCTCTTAAAAAAATTAGTCCAAACCAAAAAAACCCCAAAGCACAACAACTCTTTCCATGGAATCCAGCTTAATGATGCTCACCCCCCCAACAACCCCCCACTTTCTTTTAGGAAGATTTAAAAGAATTTATTTAAAGCTTTGGCACAAGTCTTCTTTGCTGCTTTATGTTCTATAAAGCATGTTAATTTTTTTGCTGTTTGATTTTTACTTAGAAATTTAAGAAATGCCAAGTCTGCTCTGTTATGGTTTTCCCGGTGATTTCCTGCGTATCTCAGAGGATAGGTATTCATTTCTTTCTCAAAAGAACAGCAGGAGTGAAAATGTGGAAGAAAATCTTAATCAAAGCCTGCGTTAGTTGCTGAAAAAATAAAAAGTAATTTAAAACAAAAAGAAGAAACAAAGACTTCTCCCTTTGAAAGAAACGAATAATTTCTTTTCGGCAGTTGTTTAGTTTTCACTCCCTTGAGTTTGTAATATGATGTGGTCAATCCTGAGAGTCATTGACAGCAGAATTTCTAATACAAAGAGAAAAATCAGGGGAAAGAAAAATATATGCAGAGGGCTAATATTTAGAGGAGCTGTTTTTTGTGCTTCCAGCTCTGCATGGAACACACCTGGTGACCCTTTTGCACTTCAGTGCCTTGTTAGGTGAAGTATGGCTGAGAACACTTATGCTATTTTTTGTCAAAGTGCACTGAGATACAAAGATGTAAAATTCTTCACAAGTTATTCTTTCTTTGTGTTGGAGAAGTGGTATTTGATTCTGATTTTGTGTGACACAACCCTATTAGCCTTTGTCGGCACTTGAAGTATACATAGTAAACAAGTTCTTATTTATAATATATTGCATGTATTTATGAGAAAAAGCAAGTCTGATCATTTAATAGATAATCTGTTTTAATTGTAGTGACTTCAATAAAAAATTAGATTCCTTCTATCTAGTCTCTTTGAAGCATCTGATTCTTGCAGGTTCTCTAAGGGGTGGAATATAAGAAAAATTGCATTTTCAGTTGCACCTCTGGGGAAGGGGACATCAGTGATCAGTCTTGGAAATCTTGGCTGATAATCAGTTGTGGATGAGAGTGGGCATGGTAGAGAAATGCAGGGAAAAGGGCATTTCTGACTATGGACAATACTGGTTTTTCAATGTGAGCTGATAAGGATCTGCAAACACTGAATGGGGCAACAGTCACCACTGGAGGCCAAACAACAAAATGATCCCTCATAAAATGTGATGATTCAACTGCATGGATATTTTCTAATGACATGGGTCTTTAGTACAAGTGTCTCAAAGAGACTGATTTCAAACCAATTATAGGATAACTACCATGTAATTGATGCCTCAGGAATCCAGAGTTCACTGTCTAATGTCTGAGACCAAAGGTTAATTATAATCACAGCAGACATTAAGGCAACTGCTGCTATATGGTTTTATGATCTTTATTAAGATTAAAAAAATCAAATCCATTTTAATTAAAAATGTTAAAAGAGATCTTGATCTCTTTCTTCGCTTGTGCCCCCATCTGAAACTGGAATGTCCTACATTCCATGGGCACTGGTTTATGAACACTGATGGGTTAAACTGCGTGGTGATATGATAGACATTCCAGCTGACCCCTGTACTATATTTTTCTTATTGAATTTATTGCCTATTTGGAAATTAGAAATGGCTAAAGTGCACAGGTAATTTCTGTTGAGGAACCAAAGGTCATTGGTGGATCAAGGGGTCAGGAATTTCCAGGTGTAGATAACTACAGTTGAGGGGCTCCTTCATTGGCAGTTTGAGTATCTCTGCCACTATGGGTAGTCACTGATTTAAAAACAAGATGGGTAGAAATGAGCAGTAATAACAGAGGATTGCTGCCATCCAGCATCATCCAGGGGTCAACAGTCTCTGGCTGTCGTGCCCACATTCCCCTGGTGCCTGAGTGTTGTCTTTTGTACACGCACCTTAGCATGGACAAGACAAAGCATCTCAGTATCTAAATCAGATACTAACCTGAAAGGGATCTAGCAATAGTTTTCCTCTGCTTATGTCTTCACATATTAGTATAGAATATAAAAAAGTAGATCAGTTCTGTATGTGGATGGGAACATAGTATCTCGTAACTGTAAACAGCAAAGGGATGTGTTTTGTATGGACTTGCTGAGATGCTCTTTTTCATTCCAAGTTGAAACACAGCAAGCCCATTAGTCCAAGTTCATGCTTTTCTCCCCTTTCCCTGTGTTTCTTTGGGATACTTAACAGTGAAATCTTGACATGGTTGAGATGAATATGGTTGGGTTTTGTTGACCACTTTTTTTGGGACAGGGAAGAATGTTTTGCTAGTTTCAAGAGATAAAACCAAACATGTTGTAGCAGCATATTTTGGAATAAATTAGATGATGTTTGAATAAGGTCAGAAGACATGTAGGAAGAAGTTTAAATTAAAGAGGTAGATGATATATCAGTGTGGGAAAGGCAAAGCTGGCAGGTTTGTGAATTTCGGATGGGCTTAATCTGTAAGGAGTATTCACATGCTGGGACATCCAGTCATTTCACAGAATAGAAAAAAAATTAAAGAAGTAGTAGCTGCTGACTTATTTCTAAAGGTCACCACAAAGGGTTTTACCCAGCATGAAGATTGAGACCATTGAGCACAATGAGAATCCTCCAGTTCCCTTTTATCTAATAATATGAAATCCTACATCTTCCACCAAATGAGTTATACCTGGTCTTTAGGCTGTCATTTAGTCTTGGTTTGTGTGGCAGAGCATTGTCCATCTTACTTCATGAAGCTTTGCCACTGGGCAGGCAGTAGTCGACTGCTCACGCTGCATTGTTTCACTCCAGCATCCAAGTGAAGAAGGGCTCAGGTTACACAGAGAGATGTGTTTCTTCTCCTTGCTCCCTGGATATACTGTGCATTTTCCATGGAGCTGCTGCTTGATAAAATAAAGAAAAAGTCCTGGTAGAAGAGGAAAAGGGATGCCTCCTTACAAGGAAAGCTACTGATCTGTTTGGCTTCAGTTTTTGCTCTCTGTTTTGGGTCCAGAGTTTCTTGACTATGCTTCAGGGATTGAGCATACTTGCAAGTCGGAACGTTTCTTTGGAGATGTGATTTTGGGCTCCCTTGAGCTAAGAGAAGAAATGAGATCCTTTACTGCCTGGGCAATTACTGGGTGATTATATGAAGATGGGAACTCATCTGCTTTCCTAACCTGATTTTAATAGGAAAACATTAACCATGTTTTTGTTTGTTTGTTGTTGAGATTTTTCTTCCCCATAGAGATAGATTAAATACGTAATGTGAGTCAAGACTTCTGGGCTCCAGAGACTCCAAAATGAAACTGCTGCCCTGAATGATCAGGATTTAAAGCATAGCACTCATCAGGGCCACTTCTAGGGGATTGCCTCCTGAATATGTTTCCATCAGCTGCCTGCATGGTATGTTGGCTGCTGTGGATTAAGCGCTGAGGCATGACTTTATCCTCTGAATTGAATAAAGAGACCAAAGCTTTGCTTTTGAATTGGGATTCGAGGTACTGAAAGATAGTGCCTAGCACTGAATTGGCTTACTCCCTTACTGGATCTTGCCCAATTTAGCTACAATGTAAATTAACATATTTTACTTTTGAAGTATGGCTGATAATTTTATGGACATTTTTTAAAAGAAAAAGATCTTAGTAATCAATATGTTAGATTCCTGAAGGATTATGCTGCGGAATAAGCAAGATAACCCTATTATACTGTCAAAATAATAATATCATGAGGCATTACCATGCAAATATATAAAAGAAAAAACTCGAAGGAGAATCAACAAAGCACAGCTGTAATTTGCATTATTCCTTAGATTGTTTCTTGCCTTTCTATAAAAACATTTATGAAAGAAGGACAAGTAACTTCCACATTTAGTGGTATGGTCTGGGAAATCTTTATGCTAAGCATTATAGTCTCAGGAGCATGTAAGTGAATCCTCTTCACACACACATACATGCTGTATGAATTGCTATCTGGAGATCTGTTTTATCTTCTTTTGCACCTCATATTTTCCTCCCTACCCGTAGAAAAAGCAGGTAAGTAGTAAGCATTAGTAATTCATGTACCAATGTAAATGACTTCACAGAAAGAACAGGGTAATTTTGCAGTTGTGATACCCCTAGTGGAAACAATTATCTCCAGTTTAAACACTATAAATCAGTGTTTAAAGAGGTGCATGCTAAAATAGACTTTTCTGTTTAGGGCCAAGTCTGCTTTCTCTCAGGAGTTAGTGTCTGAATGATAGGTTTTCTTGCTACTGCTTTTCTTCATTGGTCATGTATTACTTCTTCCCAGCTTGCCTCCTGCTGAAATAATTGTGGTGCTAATAACAATGTGTGGCGAAATGACCAGATGTGCTAGGTTTTTTATACAATTATACCAGTTTTTCCAATTTTCCAGACATTTTTTCATTTCTTTATTAACTCACCGGTGCCAGGAATTGGATTTTTCCAGTACATAAATCCTAATTAGCAAGCCAGAGAATTGAGTGCTCCATTTTACTCCTGATGTGTCATTTCCCCTCTGTTCTTGGTTAATTGGCATTTTAAAAAGTCAGCTCTTGTGTTTTTAAGGATAAAAAAAGAAATACAGGAGTATTTTGGGACAGAAATGAAAATATGGTAAAGGGACAAAAAATTGAAAGGAGTTGTAGTTGGGATCAGGGCCTCCTGGTAGCTCTGGGGTTGCAGGACATGGAGACCTGCAGAGTGGCCAAGCTGCTTGAGGTTCAGCTACGTCTTTCTGTGCTAGGAGTGACTGAACCCCACCCTACTGTGCCCGTGCTGCTCTCTGCTTGCTGGGGGCATGGAATGATTTTATTAAATGGTGCCAGCCCTGAGGAGCATCTAGAGACTGATTTGGTAGAGCAAAGGCAGTGTTTGGTGCACTGCTGATGTGAGTTGCTCTTACAGGCTTTCCTTGCAGCCTCCTTTTCTTCTTATCATTACAGAATGGAGTAGGTGGAGGAGGCAGAGGCTTGTCAGGAGTGAGGGTATCCTCAGGTTTTGAATCTAAGGATTCTTTCAGCCTTAGTATGTGCTTAGGGATGCCCTGAGGCTGTGGGAGGGCTTGGTGGAGGGTTGTCAGGGCAGGAGGAGTAGTTGTGAGTCTCAGGGAGGATGAAGTACTATGCCAGGAGAAGGGAATGATACTAAAAGGTGCTTTTCTGGATAGATAGGATTACAGGAAACAGAAGAGGTTTATGAGGTTCAGAAATTCACCTCAGAAGAAGGAAGAAATAAGTTATTCCATTTATGAATGAGGTAAAAACAGGTTGAGTGTTCCTGTTGGCATTGGTACATTGCAGTTTGAGGCTAAAAAAGATTCGCTCCAAAAGAAAAGATGACAAAGAGGAGGTTCTTGCCACCTTGTACTGGGCAGTTTGAATCCTGGGAGGATTCTCCTGGGAGACTGTGAGTAGAAAGTGGTGCCCTTTTTTTAGCTTCTGCCAGGGTGCTATAAAGGACAGAGGGAAAGGAAGCAAGCCTGATAAATGCAGTTCCACAACTTAGATAGCAGTTGGGAAGAAGGGAAATAAATAGCAAAATGTTTTGTCAGGAAGGGGTAACTCAGTTCAGATCTTGCCCCATCTCCATAGAGGTCTGTCCAAAACTTGAATTTTTTGAGGTTCAGAAAAGGATGATTAATTTTTTTTTTTTTTTTTTTTTTTTTTTTTTTTTTTTTGTGCTAATGCATTAATTGGTTCCAGGCAGACAGGGAACAGCAGAGCCAAGATATTGCAAGCAAGGCTGCAGTCCAGGTAATTTGAGGGCTGTCAGGAGACTGAGAAGCACCAGAGGTCATGATAAAGCCTGGAGTCTTTAATTTTCCAAAATGTTTCATAGGTCCAAGATGTCTGAATGGTGTCATGTTTTTGGGTGCTCAAATAGAAAGGAAGGAGGAAAGGGAAGGTAAAGGGAAAGGAAAGGGAAAGGCCAGAGTTCTTTGGAGTTATTCCAGCACTGCTGTGCTGGCCTTCAAGGGAACCTCAGGAGATTGTCTCCTAACCCTGGGGACCATATTTCTGTCTCCTGGGATTATCTTCCCAGCTGGACAAGGTCCTTAGCAGTCCCGAGCACTGCATACTGCACTCCCTGACCTGAGACAGGTGTTACCTTTGCCTATGACCCAGTTGGGTGCTGATGTTCCTGGCTGTGGATGCCTGTCCCCACTAGCCACAGCCTGGGACTGTTTATTTACTACTCACTTACGTTGTTGCTGTTTTAAAATATGTCGTTGCAGAATTCATGCCTAACATGTGCTCCTCCCTTTTATCTGTCCAGCTTGCTGTATTGTCCTAATGTGAGTGCTGGGAGAAAAACAGCCCAGAAACAGCCTTTGGGGGGCTGCTTGGCCAAATCCTGCCCTGCCAGTCAGCAACAGCACACCATCACCAAACCACAAGAGCTTTCATATGAGGCTTTTATTTAAAGGAAATAAAAAAGCATGCTGGTTTTAGTCATAATTATTTCTCTTTTTTATTAGCTTTTAGGGAATGAGCAACAGTTCAGTGAGTTGTGTTTGTAGCAAATACAGGTTATGAAATAAATGTATTTCATTATTTGCTCATTTTGCAATGAAAGACTCTCCGAATCTGTCTCCTAAATGGTTTAACTCAACATAAGAAATGATGCTGCCAAATACCGACTGATTCAATAGATGATGAGTTTCAAATTCCTCTTTTACATGGGGAATGTGATATAGCACCATGACCTCAATTTTCAGCTGTGTCCTCAGATTCACCTCCTTTTTGGCTGTCTATTTTTCTTTTTCAGTATCTTATCATAGTTTTTCAAGTCCTGAGGGTCTTATGAGGGCACTAATATTTGATAATTAGGCACTATATCTCTGATGGTTCTTCTAGTGACATCTTTTACAACTAATAAGCATTTAATAGAATGTAATTAGAAGCTCTGATCCTTAGACCTTGACCTGTCTAGACCTTGTATACAACTAAGTGACTAGACAGCCCTTAACACTCATTAGGAGTTATCTGCACCCCACTTTACAAAGCTATGTGAGGAAACTGTTTAGATTTAGCCTCAAGCCACCTGCTTCCTAATCTGTTGCTGTGCACTCAGTTGATCCTGCTGTCCTCACAGTAACTGGAAAGCTACCAATGATTTCATTTTAAAGCAAATATTCTATTTCAGGAGGCATAGGATGGAAACCTGGTTGCTGTATTTGACAGTATGAGATCTTCAGAAAGCATGTAAATAGGAGAGATTATTTTGATGTTGTGGAGAAACATTTACATTTTAAAATGAAAGAGAAACATCCGAAGGTAGTTAAGGAAGTTAGCAAAATGTGTTTTGATACAGTATATTCATCTGGGATATATTAAATAGGGCTTTTTTTACAGAAAAGTTATTTTTCATTATATTTCTGGAAGCCCCTTATATCTTTAAAGTAAATTAACTCTTTTTGTTACTGGTTTTAAAATAAATTAATTTTAAAATATCATATTTATATGCATTTATGAGAAGCAGTCTATTTGGCATGCCACCAAGAAACACAGGGAGCAGGTTTCTTTCCTCTCCATTAATTTTTGAATGTATATGTGCCTATATTTTCAAATATTCTTAAATATCTTTTACCTAATTCATATACCTATTCTGTCTCTTTGTCCTATTCTCACTTTAGTTTCATTCTAATTACATAAACTAGTTGTTGTCTGAGTTTTTACTCAGATTTTGGAGACCATTACCATGCCACATGTCTAGGGTGTTTGGTTTTTTTTTTTTTTTTAAGATAAATGCGACAAATCATGTAACAAAGGAAAGGAAAAATAAAATTCTTTGTATTTCTTTGATAAATTTGCAGTGGCTTAGGAAAAGGATCCAAATACATTTTTAATACATTTGATCTTGATCCTTTCTGGAAATGATTATATGTAACCAAATGCATCCATATACAGAAGACAGATTTTTTTTTAAAAATAAAGTGTCCAAATGATCTTGTTAATGCTGATACAACATTTCAATTATTTGTCTTTTGAAAAGGGTTCTGTTTTGAGATATTAGTTGCAAATAGAGGAAATGAAGTGTTGATGTAGTAAGGAATAATTTACTGTGTCTGGAGAGTTCTAAAGCAAAACATCTGGATCAATTTGTTTACAAAGTCCCTGCAGATAAAAAGCACTATCTCTCCAAAGGATCAGTTTGTGCCCTTTCGGAAGAATCATTAAAAAAAAAAAAAAAAGGAAAATTTGTGATCATCATACACAGAAAGCTCTTGGGAATTTGTTAGTAGGGAATCCAAAGATTGAAATCCTGTTTCATAGGAGATCAGCTAGTTGCTGAAAATGTGGTGTGGCTTTGTGATCTTAATATAGTCTGCCCTTTCCTGTTTCTGTGCTTCCCCCACACCCTTCATCTTAAAAAATAATATATTTTAGGAGCTGAGAGTAAATGCAGCATGTTAGAGGTATGACAGAACTGGATGTGGAGTGAAAAATAAAACCTTTGGTTTCATATGGACATGAACATCCTCTCATAACTGAAGCTTTTTGAAGGTCCATCCCTTGGTGCTGCTGAATTCAGTGGGAGGTAACCCCTGACTTAGACATAAGTAGTTTGAACTTGTGCTAGAAATGTTCTTTAGCAGAACAAAACAAGATCTTTTTTGTATTCACGTGTTGCGACCTGGAAGGGCACAGAATGCTCTTTCTTGATATTGCTCCTGCTGTTGAAAGGTATTTTTGGATCCTCCTTTAACAAATGTAGCCACAGCAATTAATGTCACGTTAGTGAAGTTTGCAATGACTTTATCAATAGTTTAAATTATAATAGTAATTTATTTAGAATATTGGTACTGTCTCTTTATGGGACTATAGACGTTCTGCAGGGCCTCTGAAAGTCTTCTGTTCCATTTAGTACAAGCAGCAGTTTAGCTGTGTTAACAGTTAGTTGGTGCTGGAGGTCTGTACCAAATACTCAGTATTTTCAAGAGCTGCTTCATGCACTTCTCTGACTTATGGTTTGGGTTTTTTTTTTTTTTTTTCCAGATTTTTCTTAATTTACAGGGATTTGCATGGAAAGTGAGGCTGAGCCATGACAGATAAAGACTTAATGGATATTTTCCCCTAAGAGGACACTTTTTACAAATTTTGTATGTTACCTTGATTTTTTTTTCTCTTCCAAGTCTACCTTTTATGTATCCTTGTAGTTAAAACACTGATCCAAAATACTAACACTGGTATTTAATTTTGTCATTAGAGATTTTGCATGCTCATCTGCTTCTGTTACTTTCTTGAAAAGAAACATGGGCTGATAATGTCTATGTAGCCATTCTTTTTCATCTCCAAGGGGCATGTTTTTCCTAGTATTACATCTTTTCTGCTGTTGGGAGAAGCAAAACTTCCATCCCTCCTGGGGGATGTTATCCTTGGAGTGTCAAGGGAATGAAACAACCATGTAGAAGAAGAATGGCCCTGGGACAGAACATGGGTCTCATGCCATCCTAAGTTTGGTCATGAATCTGAAGGTTGTGGTTCAGACAAACTTCAGAGCCATTTAAATTCAATTTCAGCTCAGCATCGGCATCCACAAAGCCCAGCTGAGAGTCCTGTTGTTGTTGACAGTATACTGAGCTCATAAAAACAAACAGGATCATTATATAAATCAAAGAAGATGAAAGCAGAACCCACATCTTCCAGCTTGAATACTAAAAGTCTGCCAGGAGGAATAAAAGATACTTCCTGTAAGGGTAATGAGTTGAAAACCTTTAGAGTTTTCTTATTTTACATGGTAAAGAGAAGGGGAGGATGTATATGGATGCTTTCTCATTCCACAGGTTTATTTAATATTAGCAACCTGTCCCTACTATTTTAATTCATTTTATGACACCAGCCCTGAGAAATGATGCTGGTTATCTCCATCTTGGGGTTCTGAAAGGATAAAAGAGAGTATTTTTGTTTCCCAAGAAAACACAGCAAAATCGTTATACTTGCCTGGATTAGATGTCCTGCTGTTTCTAGATCATGCAGTATTTATTTAATTCTGTGTTCCCTTGCAGAAGGAGTGTGTTTTCATGCAGATGCTGAGTAATCTCTCAGTAGTGTGGAGGACATTGCAAAGAGTTATGTGCAGTGTTTGTGCTTCTAGGTGTGGATAAGCAAAGTGTATGCATATAACTGGTTAATTAGGTGTCTTTATACATTACATAGCAGTTATGCATTAGATTTTATGATCTAGCAACAGTAGGGTCTCAGAACTCACTATATTTTTTTTTATAAAGTGGTGTAAGCACTCAAACCAGTGTTTTAGGTTTATTTTGCAGACGTGTTTTCTTTAATAGTTCATTTCAGACCAGAAAAACAATTTAATACATTCTTTATTTTGTTTAATGAAAAAAAAAAATCTCATGTTCTTTTGATAATTGCTGGAGAAATTAATGGAGTTTTTGGAAAAGGTTTTATGATATGCAAGAATTTAGAGTGAGATCCAAAAAAGCACTTAGGTGAATAAAGAAAAACTTAGACAGAATCTAGATACCCAAATCCAAGGGAGTGATTCAAATGCTCTGTGCAGAGACCCAGAGACAGCACGGCTGAGGCTTCTCATGTTGCTAAGAGCCCAAGGTTCTGCCAATGCCCGTGCTCCACAGAGCTCTGTCTGTGGCAGAGGATGCAGCATCATGCAGGTGTGGCAATAGAATGGGCATTAGAAAATGAGCTGCTGCAGCTGATGAGGTGTAGAAGACCTGATAGAACCAGCTCATCATAGTTTTCCTTACAGACCTGGCATGCTAGAGAACATGTGCACTCCAGAGAGAGCAAGGACTTGGTGCTGCTATACCTGAATGCAGTTACTGCTCGATTTCAAACTGCAGAAGTTTGTGCTTTCGTTGATGCAAGATCTATTTCAGCCTGATTGAAAATGAAAAAGTGGTAGGAGAATTTTGAAGGACGAAATCAGTATATTTTTAATTTTCTACCTTCCACAAATAAACTAAAATTCATTAGTTATGTTACTTGCAATTTCTAGAGACAGACTGTTTCTAGAGACCTTCTGTTTTTATGCATTCGCAGTGGGAAGATGCTTAAAAATGATACATGGAGTTAAGAAACAATAGCAAAAGTGTTTCAAATGCTACACTGAGATTCAAGTTTTGTCTTTGAATTTGATATGCTGCTGGTTTAAATTTTACCTATCCACCTGGGGAGCTAAACTGTCTTGGCAAGGCTCCACTCTATATATATGAGTTTCATTCTACTCTGTAATAGTTTCCACAAAATTCTAAGTGCTGTGGAACTTTATGTTCACATCTTTAGTGTCCCAGAAAAGGAACTACATATTTTTGTTTATTGCAGATTGATTTGTAGTAAAAAAAAAAAACAAAAAGCAAACAAACAAAAACCCCAAACAAACAAAGAAACAAAAATCAAAACAAAAAACCCCAACAAACAAAAAAACTCCAAAAAGCCCTAAATTAATCTATATATTGATTGGTAGGAAAAATTTAAAAATAATTGGTGACATCATTGACATTTAGCTGCTAAGCTATTTCCTTCTACTGTAAAGGGGATAGTTTGGAGCATAAATGAATTAGCTGTAAATCCTACAAGATTTCTAAGTGGAAATGGGCATAATATTAATTGATGACTGATTAACTTAAAATAATTATTTGAGACCCATACAATGAGCAAGTAGCAAGACTAGAGGATTCATAAGGCAGCTGACAGAAATGAAACCTATCTGATTTCATGTGTTCTCAGTGCATTTAACTATCACATGTTGCTTTCAGAACACGACACAATACAAATCATTCATGACCTTCTGTGAGCAGCTTTATACATTGTATTTTCCTCACCCAAATGTCTGAAGACCAGATTAAATCTGTTTCTTCCAGAGAGGCCAAGATTTTCCAGGGTTTTTGCTGCTTGTGGTGATTTATAGCATGGACCAAAGTCCGTTTGCTGGACGGGAGCAGTCCTTGCTCAATATGTTGGGAATTACAGTTTGTCTCACTGATGTGTTGATTGCATATCATGTGAGAAAGTGGTTAATTCTTTTATTCTAGTGCCTTCTAGGAATTTTGTTGACCCATGTGGATGAAGTTTGGCTCTGAACTGCAAAGAGAGCACTGCTGGGTGAAAATGTGAGTGTGACCCTCTGCCCAGGGGAGCCTCCATCACGCTTTTGCTTCTTCACTGGTAGAGCTGGGGAGCAGAGTCTGGTGGAGCTGAGCAGCTGGTGTAGGTGACAGCCCAGGCAGGTGTAGAAAAGGACTTGAATGTACAAACTAACATCACTTGTACCAGAAGTCCCAGGGATTTTGTTACCGGAAATTATTCCAGAGAGGCTTCTGATAAATTGCCTCAGATTAATTTTCTGCACAAATTCTCAGGCAAGTCTGTGCAAGACAAATCATACCAGAAGTTGCTATCTCAGGGGTTAATCTGGAAGATTTGCACTTAAATTACTCTATCGTAATCCAAATTAGCTTCTTAGTGTAGGTCAGTCTTCACATCTGTCAAGATGCTGGAATTTCCTTTTCTAGTTATTCTTTAAAAACCTCAAAATGTATTAGTAAGCATAGTTATTCGCTCCCCCCACCATCCTAGGCAACTTGAAATTGTCAGTAAATGGCAATTTCTGCTTTTAATACAGATTACATGGTACCGAAGGTTTTGAATAAATTACACTGACCTAAATTAACTGGCACTAGAAGTCACTGGCAGCATTGTAATGAACTGTTACTAGATCATTTACAGTCAGGGAGCAACCATATAGCATTTGTGTGTACATGCTGCTCTACTAACTCGGAAATTGGTCTGACACACTTGACCTATGTTAGCTGTGGAAATTCTAGACTGAAGCCAATTGCTACACAGGCAGGCCTACTCTAATCTGGGAGTCTCATTCCATAATATAGACTTCCATGTACTTTGGAGCACAAAACCAGAATGTATTGTGCTTTGTTAAAATATTTAAGTTGCTCTTCAATTGATGTCTTCACTGCACTCCAGCTTCAGGAGAGGGGAATTTGCAGATGATTTACTTGAGCCAAATTTTGCATTGTTTAATTGAGCAAAATATTCAAAGGGCAATATAGTTCAACATCTTTCCTCTTTTCCAGTTAATTTAAGGTGAGGTGATAGGCAGAGCTCTTCCACTGTCATGTTAACCAAGGGAATTTACTTTCATAAATTTTCTTCCCAGATCTCCAAAACATGTGTACTTCCATGGGACTTAGAAGAATGTGCAGGAGAATGTTTAAGATTGACACTGATCTTGTTTTGGAACACTGCTGGAAATCTATGGGTTTCAAGGAAACACTTGAGGACAGCAGCACATACTCATAGCTTTCTCCCACCTGCCCTCCCACTCCTTGACAAATACCTAAAGCTGTCATACTCAGTGCATTTTACTCCTCATCTGTAAATGCTTTTAGGCAGAAAACCGTGAATGTTTTTTACCAAACCCTGAAGATTTGGGTTGAATTTTTGGTTCACTAAATGTTCCTTTAAAAAAATTAAGAGAAAATAAAACAATCATTAAACCATCTGCATTAAGAACTGTTGATAGGTCAGAAAGAAATTGGGAGTAACAGAGCCTAAAAATTTCATATAAATTCTTTATTTATAAAAGAACAGAAAACATTGCAATGATGCTTCTTACAAACCACTGTTTTGAGAATATAATTCCTGTGAATTACTGTGGATTAAAAATCTGCTTTAAAGTTTTTTTTGGGCATGTTTAAAACCATACCTCCTCCCTCTGTTCTATTTTCTTCTGACAGATAAGCAGCAAGGTGACTATGTGTTGAAGTCATTCTTTTACTGATATGAAAATAATATTTTACATTGTTGTGTCTTGTCCCTTACTCCTGAATAAGGAACTCAGGAGTATATTAAATACCATATTCTATCTGTAGCAAGTGGTTTGCTTCCTACTGACAAATATCCACTTGTGAGGCAAATGCAGCAACACATTCAAGAGGTCCATTCTGAGGCCCAAGGGAAATTTCTTTTGGTAGGAAAGGCAGAATTTCTTCTGCAACTCAATTTGAGTATGAACTTGAGGATACAAGAGAGGCAAAGGTCTCATACCCAGCCTCTTTCTGTCACATTCAATGAAGAAGCTCACCAATATGCCATTTGATATGTAGATGAAGTTAGCTATGCTGATTATTTGATGCAGAAGTTGGAAGGTGTTGCTTTTTTGGCTTGTTAAGAACTAAAATATGAACTCTACTTCTGCTACAGTAGGCACAGGGTAGAAGAGTGTTAAATTTTTAGTTCAGCCAGTTTCTGCTAATCAGCAGGAACCTGGGAACAGCACATATGCATTGTCTGTCTTAATTGCTGATTAAAATGCTTTATATAAAATCCCCTATGTCAGGACATGTATTCCAGTACTGAATAATCTGTTGAATGTGTACAGCACATCAAAGGGGTAAGGAGAGGGCATTTATTAAAATCCAGGTAGAATTATGTTGACACAATTCTGTATTGGGCTCAGTAGTCCTCCTGAAAGATTCGGATGTTGAATCAATCACATATAATGAGTGGAGACCTGGTGTGAACTTAGATTCCTCTGAGTGACTGGCAGGGAGTCTCTGAGCTGGAATTGTCTTGCTCTTGTGGAACAGAGAACTCCTTGACTAAATGGAAGGCCTTATATTGTGTGAATGGGAGGGCTGAAAATTCCCAGGAAGCAATTTGTTTGTCTTCAGAAAGAGTACATGCTAAGCATGGTTTCTGGCTCTATTTGTATTGATTATGTAATAACAGGTTGTACCATCTGTTTGGCAGTTGTCTATTATGCTGCTTGCTTCTATCATATATTTCTATTGCTAAACTTACCTTTGGGTTTCAGTTTAGATTTGAGGTAATGGATGTTTCAAGGGAAAAATGAGCCCTGATCTTCTTCCGGTCTCTCATATATTTTCTTGAAGTGTCTTTCTTCTATTTGATGGGTGGATAGCAGCATTTTTAACAGATGTTTTTCACAGGCTATTGCATAATTATTTTTCAAGTGGCTTCTAAAAGCAGATGTTTCCATGTCTTTGATCTTTCTCCTCCTGACACTTTAACACAAACAGCAGATTCCGCTGCTGCTGTCCTTTAGGTCCAGTGAAAGAAAATACCATAACAGTGATGTTGATTTTTTTTTCAACCTATTTGGCAATAATAAACATGTACAGACACAATTCTTCTCCCTTTCTCCCTTGTCACTAGCACTGCTTACAGATACTATCTCAAGCTTTCTCTTTTAGAAATGTTGCCTTTCTCCCTGACCTTTGTCCATAATTTAGTATTTGATCTTTATTTTCTTCTGCAGCTTTGTTTCTGGTAACAGCCTGAGCATACAACTGTGAATCTTTTACTCTCTGGAGCTTCGGTGTATAATTTTTTACCTCATAACAAGGTAAATCACATCACTGTGGCATCTCCGTCACTGTGCAGACCTTTTGACACGATTTTTTTTTTCCCAAATAACCTCATATTTTTCCTCTCTTGTGAATAGCTATTCAACAAATGGACTTTTCCATTGTTTGCAGAAATAACCCTGCTTTCTTGTAAACCATTTTGTAAGAGGACTTCCTAATTTGACTACTTGTTCCTCAAAGACTAAGGGAATGCAACGAATAATGAAATCAAGGGCAGGCCCAGACAAGTTTCATCCAGCCATAATTTATAATTACAAAAGATGAACTCTAGCTGTCGGTCTAAAATTATGATAAATATTTGAAACAAGAAAACAAAAGCTTTCTAGTAAATCTACTCTCTATCTTAATTTAAACCTGATATATTTTGCTTCCAGCATGTAGAACATCATCTGATGATGTCACATTATAGCTACCTGATATTCTATTCTCATTCTGGCTTATTTATTAATTAGTGTGGGTGTAGCAACAAGGATTCTGTTTTCATCTGGACTTCCCAGCACTGACTGCAGCCCTTTGAGCCATTCAGCTGGTTGTCAGCCCACTTTCCTCTCCACTTATATTAATTTTCTGTAAGAATGGTATTGGAGATAGTGTCAAAAGCCCTTCCAAAGTCAAAATAAATTACATGCACTGCTTGTCCACCAGACTAATCTTATAATAGAAGAGGTGATTTCCTATTCCTAAATCCATACTGACAAGGGTCTGTCACATTTTTGTCCTGAGTATGTTTGGAAATGGCCTCCAAGATTGGCTTCAGCCTCTTCCCATGGACCAAGGTGAGGCTGACTGGTCTGTAGTTCTCCAAAATCTTATTCTTGCTTTTCGTGAATACAGGAATCAGAATTTTTCCCATGTAAAAACCTGTTCTGAGTACCCTAAGTGTTCATGGATAATTGTCTCACAATGACATTGGCCAGCACAAATATGTGCATCTTATGAAGTCCTATGGACTCACAGGTGTCCAATTTGGTTAACTGATATTAGTTACCCTTGGTGGAAGAGTAATCCTTGGTCTAGACTTTCCCACTGGTGTCTAGGGCCTGGAATTAATCAAGGTAAACCACTTTCCTAGTAAAGAGTGAGGTAAAGAGGGCATTGAATACAAAATCATAGAATCAGAATCAGAAAACCATAGAACAACACATGTTGAGGGAGACATTGTAAGAACATACATGATCCAAGCTTTTGCAGGAAGGGAACTCTAGAGGAGATCTTCTAGCACCCTTTTCACTTGTATCTTGAAAAGCTCCAGTGATGGGGACTCCACTCCACCTTTTAGGAGGTTGTTCCAGTGACTGATTGTTCTTATGAAAATGAAAAAGATTTTTTCTATATCAAGATGAATGAGTTGGCCTTTTTGATGTACCCTGTATCTTTCAGCAGCTGGCCCAATTTTCCCCTGGCTTTCCTTTTGCTGCCACTGTACTTGTAGAAACTTTTCTTGTTCCCTTTCCCATCCTTCAGCTGCTGGTGGACTTTGGCTTTCCTTATCCAATCTCTGTGTGATTAAACATTGCCTTTGTATTCTTCCTAGGTTTACCTACCTCTCTTTCTACATCCTGTATACTTTCTCTCTGAGTTTTTTCAGGACCACCCTTTTCATCCATTCAGGCTTCCTGCCACCTTTGCTTAAGTTCCTGCACGTGGGGACAGATGCTTTTGGAGTATAGAGGAAGTGATCTTTGAAATTTAACCCTCTATCATGGATGCCTCTTTGCTCCAGGACTCTCCCACAGGATTCTTCCTGAACTTGTTCTTAATCAGGCCAGATCATCTCTTCTGAAGTCTAATGCTGTGATTCTGCTTCTTGCCTGATTCTCTCCCCTAAGGATCCTGAATTCCACCATCTTATGGTCACTGCAGTTAAGTTACTCAACCTTTAGGACTCTTACCAGTTGTTCTGTGTTTACTTCTTCTGTTTGTGGCACCAGGAGGACAGCTTGAGTGAATGACAAAACTTTACTGATCCGAAGGAATCTTTGAACCTTCTCTTTCCCAATGAATATTTGAAGCTCTGTGAAATATCAGTTTTTTTCTGTTTTTTCTTCTTTCCTGGATTGGTGATTATCTCAGTGTTCTAATTTTCTGGCAAAGTTAGTGATCACTTCGCCAACAAAAACAATTTTTTTTCATTTTTATTATGACATAAAAGTTTGATGAAGAATGATTTTGCATATGACTTTTCATATTGTTGTTCTTTTCCCTGAACTATTTATCCTGTATCTAATTGTTTTTCCCGCTGTGTGATAAGTTCTGATGACAACAAAAGGGTGGAACATGACAGAACATGTAACAAATTAAGATGGCTCTTTGTTTCAATTTTTCTATTCTCCAGGTATCTATTGAATTATCTACTCATTAGGATGTTCTACTTTATCTGGTCTTTCTCATCTGTTTTTTCAGGCTCACATTTCTTTTTAAAGTGCAGCTAGGCATTCTTAAGCCAAAAAAAAGAGACATGTTTACTTCAGCAAATAGATATAAATGTAGTCTTGCAAAAGGAACCAACTGGTCAGCCTTGTAAAACCATGGGAAACTTTCTTGCAGATTACAGAAAATGCAAGAAGCAAGTTTGCTAATTGTAGTATATTTGTTAACTATGTGGAACAGTCTAACCATAATCCCAGCTGTACAAAAAAAAGAGGGGTGGGGGTGGGGGAAAGCTAGTGGCTGCTGTACTGTAGTATTTCCTTCTTTTCCAAAGCATAATCCAACTTTTTCTTGAATTAATGTACACAAGTCACTTTAACTGCTGGCTGCAAAACTTTTGGCAGTTTGTTTGATATTCCAGCCAATCTTTGTATAAAAATCATCTGAATTGTTTATAGGTTTGTCCTTCTGTACAGAGTTTCTTCCATAATCTCTTATTTTGAAAACAACTGTACTTACAGGATGCTATTAAGTAGTTTGGGCCTTGCACTGAAAGGTTGTGGTTAGTGGGCAGGAGATTCATAGAAGTTGGAATCATTAGATATATGCTTATCAACAGTTGAAAAAGAATAAAACAAATGAGGCAATTCCACCTAAATATTCTCATGTAGTACTCTTATTATGCACTATGAAGATTATTTAAGTTTTCACAATTAACTCTTTTCCGTTTTTTAAAAATCTTGGAAATATAGAGTCACAGAGAAATAAATGACTTGTTAATTACTCTCTCCATTTTGACTGTAGGGTGGAAAGGGAGCTAACTATGAAATGAGGTTGATTATTGTTATGACTATTTCTGCTGATTCTTTTTCCAGTTTCAATGTGTGTATTATGTTGCCAAGGTAGGCAGGAATTTTTGGACTCTCATAATTGCACATTCATGGAATTTAGTAGTAGACTGGTGTCAAGACTGTAAGCAACCCTTTCATTTGCTTAAGAGTATACTTAGATTAGTCTTGGCTTTGTATTTGAGAGAAAAGGCAGTAGATGGAGGGCATCGCCATTTTTGACTCTGATCTGGCTCTGGCTGAAGTCAGTGATGCCTCACTGTGCAAAAACCCCTCTGAAAAGTGTTTGAAGATTTTTATTTGTCATCTAAAAGCATTAATGCTTAAAGACTGGATGTGGCATGGTTAGTTAGTGCCATGGTTTAGTTGATACGGTGGTGATAGGTTGTAGATTGGACTTGATGAACTCCAAGGTCTTTTGCAACCTAATTGATTCTGTGATTCTGTGACATTATTTTGGATCTGGGATAAATAGTTCTGTGGAATAGGTTTGATTAGTTCAGATGCTGCATTTCATTGATATTTCTATGCAGTGCTATAGTTTTTGGGAAAGAAAGATGTGAAATAATTATTTTTAGTCATCAAAGAATCCAAACAGGACATTTATTCCTCACAGCCATAAGACTAAATCTGTATGTGAATGATCCAGCTTTGTTCCTAGGCAATAAATAACACATGCTGCTAAAAATAACCAGCCATTTCCACCAATTGTTTAAAAAGGGGAGAAAGGTTTTATTGAAGGGGCAATTAAAATTCCAAAATAAAACACTTAAAAACTCAGGAAATGGCAAAATGAACCTTCATGCTTCTCTGTGTATTTTCACAAAGTTGCAGGTTTTAACTGCATGGTATTTAACTAGCTTGATGATTTCAGGTTGTCTGGAATTTAGGTAACACCTTTAGAGATTTTTAAAGGAAATGAGGTTCAGAATAATTAGTGACTGATAACTTGCTGAAGATAGGTGAGAAAAAAGAAAAAGGTAGTGACTAGCTTTGGAAAGGAGAGGAAAGAAATGTTAGAAAGAACAGACTGATCAATATAAATACAATTTCCCTCCAAATCTGGAGAATTTGCAAACAACCTAAATTTAAACACATAGAACACAGAGACAACAGCACCCAATGTGTGAAGAACAATCAGTAACAAATTGCATCAGTTGTCTGTGTCAAGCCGATCCACAACAGAGCAGCCGACCCTGAATACAGAAGAATTAACAAGTCTATACAGATTTTAGTAAGATCTTTGATGTTGCTTTATATAGCATTCTAATGAGAATCAAGGCAAATATTCTCAATTAACCTGCTGTGTAGTGGGTAAAAAAGAGGCTTACACTAAGTGTATATGAAGACTACTTTTTATTAGTACTTTAATATATTGAATGGGTATCTGTTGGGGCCTCCCAGTATTCTAGGTTTTAAGCAGTGTCCTTTATGATGGTATTGAATAGGCTTATGAAGTTTGCAGTTGACACTAACTCAATATGCCCTAAAGAAAATAATTAGAATTCAAAAATACATTTAGAAATGAAGTTCAAAGATTGTTTGACAGACAAGTAGAAGTTATCGCACTTAGCCAGGAGTAAATGCTGTGTATGTGTAAATGTGTAAATGCAGAATGGACAACCCAAGTAGAAACTATGGAAAATCACTAAGGTAACAGTGGGTCTGAAACTGAATGTCAGTTGACAAGATGATTTTAATTAGAGATCTGAAAGTATTTGGGTTGATTAACCTAAAGAAGAGAAGACCTAAGAGAAGACATAGTGGGAGAAGAACTAAGCATCAACTGTGACAAGAAAGGTTCTGATTAGAAGTAAGGAAAGCAGTTCTAATGGTAAGGGAGGACAAGTGCTGGAACAGGTTGCTTACTGTTAGTTTGGAGCATCCATCAATAGATGGGACAATAAGCTGTTAGGAATGACATGGTTATAACTGATCCTGCTGTACTGTGGGCTGGGGGAAATGAAGTGATTCTGTGTTTCTGTTTATGACATTTTCCTGCAGAATTCTTATTACAAACAAGAGTTGCAAGTGGAGCACTTGTGATTCCTGCTGTCTGCACACTAAATATTTTTACAGCAGTGTATCTGCAGTACTCAAGGAATCTCCTTAAGTAGAAACACAGTGGCAATTAATTTTATTTAGCAGGTAAGCATTTTACTAAATTCACTCAATTATAATTCATACTGTGTGGTGTGGGTTTGGCCCAAAATTCATCAGCAGACAGAATGGGTTAATAAAAAGGGCAGGCAACCAGTCTTCCTTGCTTTGCCACTGACTCTTTTTGTAATCCATTTTAAATCCCAAATGCCTTGGGCTCCCTTTGGATTCTTTCCCATGTTGTTTGGTGTTTTTTTTTTTTTTTTGCCGATATTTTTTTCCCCTACATGATTCAAGGTTTTGCTTGATGTGCTTGATGCAAGCACTGGTAAAAAAGGATTTTGCCACTGTGGGTGTTTGTGTAGCACCTGGTATTACAGTGCTTGGACTTTTTTGACTATTCAGTGTGCTACTGTAACACAAGTAATAAGCCACAATAACAGACACAGAAGACCACAAGTCTTCCTGTTGACTCCAGTGGAAGTAATTGGATCAGGCCTTAAATGAATGAAGAGGGGCTCTTAAAAGGATATTCTTGGTCAGTAGTCTCTCCAAATGTCTTCACGTCCTTGTGCCATCCTATCCTCCCGTTCCCATTTCCTTGTGTGAGCTGTCATCTTTCTTTGATTTGATGTGTCCCTGCTGTAGCATTTTGAAATGCAGAATACATGAAATATGCCTTTCATATGAGCATGAATTCTAGTTTTGTTCAGACATGTTTGTGGTCAAAATCTGATATTCTCTGTCTAGTCTTATAGTTCAGAGGCCACTCTTTCAACTTATCTAGGAAAGCATATTTTCCTAGAGAACTGGCTAGTACATGAGGTATATAGAGAATGGAATATTTTAAAAATCATGTGTAACTCATACAAAAATGTAGGGATAATAGCACAAGTCACAGCGTGCTACATTTCAGAATCTGTTTTTTTATTTTTCCTGTCATTTAAAGCCAGTATTTCTTTAAGTTTTACATAATGTACTTTTTCATTGGGAAAAAAAAAAAAAAATCAGAGTCTAGCTAATGGTGAGACAGCTTAAAAATAATTGTAACTAGGAACTGGGCCATGATTAAAATTGTTCAGCTGTTCGTTTTATTGTTTGTTCCCAAAACCTTAAATGCACTCTCTGAGAACAATAACAACAGTTAGCATGTAACTCCGTATGGGCCAATTCATGCAGTCTTCTCTCAGCCCTTTCTTCCTGCAGAAAAACTCCTGTTTAGGGGACTTTGTAAGGAATTCAGGGCTGGAACTATCTCTTCTAGCTATTTTGTAATTATAACCTGGAAACTACCAAGGAGAAAAAATCAGAAAGTAGAAACAAAATGAAGTCTACCTTACCAGCATAACTAGATTTAAGGGAGTGAATAGAACAAAACAAGCTGTGATAGCCCCTTTGAATAGTATCTGCATCCTTGTCAGCCTCTGTGATATTTGTGTGTGGGATATTTACTACTGGGTTTCCTATAAGTGGGATAAATCTCTGCAATGAGGGTTATATTGATAGGAGCTGCAAAGAAAAATATACAGAAAAAATGATGATGGCCACTTGCTACAGTAAAACAAAATGGTTCCATAAGTAAGAAATCATATTGGCTGTTGTTGACCTTAGCTGAGTTGTGGAAGGTGGCAGCTTCTTCAGGCAGTGGCTGGTTGGCCTTCTTGGTTGCTTGATTTGGCCTCTTTGAGTCTACAGAACTAGGCACTTTTGATGTTAAAAATGGACTTTTCTCTACACATCTTCTGAAATCTTGTTCTGTATTTCCACATGCAGAACAAACTTTTAAGACTGATGGTGATATGCAGGGAATTGTAGCCTGTTGTGGCTGAGCTCGGAAATGATAAGCCACATTTAGGGTGGGATTCTCAAAACTCCATTGCTGCTCAAACAGCTGCTGGAAGATTTAGTCTTGCAGGCACCTGTGAAAGTTGCATCTATAGTGCCAATTTATAGCCAGACAGAGTATATACAAACATTATATAGTTCACAACGCCTTTCCACTATAAAACCTCTTATGACATTAATATTTTGTTTTCACTGAATTTCAGCTAGGTACGCAAGTGTGTATGGGATGCACAGTTGGGTCCTTTTATTGCATAATTTAGGAAGAGCTACTGTAAGCATAATTTGAACCTTTTCTCTCAGGAGAAATGAGAAACCTCATTCACGTTTTAGGATGAATAAGGATGTGGTGTCACTCACATCCTTGACTTCCTGTCACAGCAGGAACCTCATTTAGAGCCCATTGATGTCAATGGAAACACTTCCCTTTGCCTCAGTGGGCTATGGACCAGGAATATGCAAGAGTAAGTGAACTAAGGATTCTGCTGACTGTATTTTATAGTATCTGCTGTACAGTTTTACTAAAATAAACACATTTACTTAGCCAAAATACTTAATGTTTAATTTAAAAAACACAATATTAAAAGAATGGATTTTGCTTTACTGATGTTTTAAGCTTTAATTTAATGTAACATAGTGAAAAAGACACCAAATATTCTAGTTTTGTTTCATTAGAACCAGATGGTCCATGAAAGACTTTTGGCTAAACTAGAGTTGAGAAATCTTATAAACTCTGACTAGTCTGAAAATGTGCTCAAAATTGCTATATCAGATGATATGCCCAGTTTTATAATGTGAAATTCTTTGGCTGTTTTACTAACATCCTGGTAAGGTGCTGTACAATTTAGGCAATTACAAGAAACTCTTTTGGATGCTACTGTCATTATTGTTCTGCTTTGGAATTGGAAAAACAACAAAATTGCTCTAATGCAAGTGAAGTATCGGAGAAAACATCGCAGTGATGTTGTTAGTGAAGAACTAATGAGGAAAAAGAATTGTTATTATTGACTTTTTTTTTTAATATGATGAGACAAATTAGTTTGTCTCAAAAAATTAAAACCCCCCAACAAAATGCCCCAACACAAAACCTCATGACCTTCATCCTGAAAGAATGATAAATCTTTTCTCTTTACCCTAACAACACTGCTGGTATGGTAAATACACATCCCTAGCTGACAGTGATCAGACAGAATATTAAATCCAGAATGAAATATTAAAATAATAATGACCATCATCAGGAATGATACATGCAATTTGAATTTACATCAGTACTGTGTTCACTGCAGTCCTGTGGTAGTCCTTCTGTGTCCTGGAAAATGTCTTGTGTGTTCTGATGAGTGGAAGGCAGAGACAGCTTTGATGAGGTAGACAGGTAGGAATTGAAAAAAAATTGCTCAGGAGAAATACAGGTAACCTGAAATGTATTTCCTCTTGCTAAGGGAAATTGAGAGAAAACCAAATGCCCATAATAGGTCACTAGGGTTCAACTACATCAATGGTAACTTTTATGGCATTCTGCCCTGATTTATATAACAGATTGCTGATTGCAATTGAATCAGAGCATATCAAGGGTCTTTGGTTGCTACTCTTAAAGGTCTTGATTACATTATACAATAGTTTCATACCTTGGGCATTAGGAATGGATTTTCAAAACTTTTTTTCCTGTGATTTTCTACTAATCCTTCTCAGGTGAGAATTTCTTGCCTCCACTGTGTTAGTGGTTTCATTGTTCCTAACTAAGCTGTTTTCATGCAGGAGGCAAACAGGATCAGGTTCTCTGGGCAGGTATGTCTTAATTTCAGTACTGAAACATGGTCTTGCTCTGTTTTGCAAATGCAGATCAAACTGGTTTCAATAGGGCAATTCACTGAATAAAGGCTGGGATGGAAAGTCCTTTCAGGAAGTCAAACTACCTTTAAAAGAAAACCAATCTTGCAACCATAGCAATATGAGGGCTACAGTAGGTAACACAAATGCTCAATTCAGCATCACTGTATCTCTAAACAAGTCAAAGTTATAATTGTTCTATGACATTTAGTTTCTAACTTCTTACTGAAATCTCTGGTAGCTCTGCTAGCCTGACTTTTTTTCCCCAGGTAGCTGTATATGTATACATATACATGTATATGCAAACACATATTTTCGTGTGTATGTCTGATAAGGGTTGTGAATTTATATAAATGATTTGCACAACAAAGTCAGATGGGTATATATAGCCCAGTAAATATTGACAAATCCTTTGGTCTTCTGTAGTTTCACAGTATGATGCTGCCTTAGGATTTTTTTGCTTTTAATCTGTCTGGACTTAGGACATGCCTTTTCTTTTGAACATTAAGGTCTAGTGAATCAGGCATCCCTGACTTTATACATCATAATTGACAATTTTCATCTATTAGGGAGTTCAAATGAAACGTTTTATTGCCTCTACATGCTCAAACAGACCCTTTCAGAATTAAAGATAATTAAAAAAACCTTAATTATCATTAAAATGCATGACTTGCACAATTCTCTGTACAAAATCTTAGAATTGTTTTGTCTTTGCCTTATTGGGCATTAGTACTTATTTGGAAGATAACTTGTATCTTAGTGAGGTTTTTGAAAAACTACTCTGTCTGTCAAGTTTGTCAGGGAACTTGAAGCAAGAAAAAATTAATGTTACTTTGGGTTAATATTTCTCAAGAGTGTCTAGGTCATAAAACCCAAGCCATTTATTTGCATAATTTGGCCTTAGGATACAGGGAGGAGTGGGGAATAGGCAGAGGAAAATGTACTGGAGGAGTAGTAGAGATTTTGATCAGAGAGACTGTCAGAAGCTTGTGAATTTGCACAGAGCTTTATGTCTTTAAAAAATTAAGTGGAAAGAATCTTGACTCAGATGTCTAAAACCATTTCTTAATCTGTGACCTACAATTTGCCCTTTTAGAAAACACAGACTCTTCAAACCTCACACTAAAGTCACTGTGGAAATCAGAGTTCAGGCAAAGATTTAACTTTGGAGCAAGCAATGAGTTTATATCAAAAGATATTTTATATTTTATCAGTGAACCTGATTGTTGGTCTGAATGAATTATGTATCCAGACAAGTCCTGCAAAAAATTAAATGCTTCCCTTTAGAACTAATGCTTTTCTTTGCATTGTGCCCCAAGTATCTAGCACCACTGGTGCCAGAATTGGGATGTAGTAAACATCCTGATTTGTACTTTCCTCCCTGGCTTCTATTCTTGCTTTAGAGAGGAATGAAGGAAATTCTAGAAGAATCGAACCATCTCTTCTCCCAGAATATCAACTCAGTGCTGCAGGTCTTTGTGGCTCCAACTTAAAACCAGTGACTGCTCAGCCAATTTTAAACTTAAGTGTTCTCCCTGGTCCGTGTGATGTAAAGTGGCCCATGCACATGGAGCAGCTCTTGGACATCTGTCAGCCACTACCTGCTCTGAAGGGATTGACCTGTACAAGGAAACTCAGATGCTGTAGAATGCCAAACACTCATTAGTCTTTCTGATAACAACCTTGAGCAAACACAAATGACTGTATACACTATGCCGAGCAGTGTAATTACTTCTACTTGTTTTAATGAAGATGTCAGAACAGGCATCTTGTGGCTTCAAAATACTTTGGTTGTAAATATGAAAGATAATATTAAAAATGTCTTAAAAGACAACTTGTAAAGTAGGTAGAGACCATTTCTTTTTCTTCCCCACTCAGGTTATAGCTTCCCTCTGCAATGTAAATAAAATTAGAATTGGTGGTCTGGCAACTTTGACAGTTGTCAGAAACAGTTATTGCAAGAGAGAAGCAAATAACATAATGATCTACTTGTCGGCCCATTTTACAAATTTCTATTTTGTCCATAGGTCAGGAGATATTTGAAAGCTGATGCTACATAAACCTGTGCTTTGGTCCTAGAACTAGCAGATAAAACATATGGTCAATACTGAAACCCCAAACAGAAAAAGCTGATTTGAGAGTTTAGGTTAGAGTCTAGGAAGTCAGGAAAAAGGGGAAGGAAATACAGGCTTTTTAGTGATTGCTTTAAAGTTATTTTGCATGTTATTTCACAATGAGATTCTGCAGTTCTGCATATGAGGAAAGAATATATTGTAATTTCAAAACAAATTAGAGAAATATCCAATAGTCCCTTAAACTGATTTAATCCATTTAATACTAAGAAGTGAAGAAGCCAGACAAATCCATGGTAGTGTTTTAGACTGGCTGACCTAGTTGAAGGCTATCTCATAGGTGCTTAAGGCCACACATGAAGTAGTAAATGCAAAACCCTGTGAATGGACATCCATGTGGACCCTTACAGCCAAAAGAAAAGTGCAATTTATTTGGAAGTTATATCTCAGCATGACCATACTGATCAGCAATTGTCAGGACCATGTGCAGCAGAAATTCTCGCTCTACTTTTCATTAGGTGACAAGGTGACATCACAAAGTGTGTACTAGCTCTGGTGTTGACTTTGTGCCAGGGGAAAGAAGCTGTCGGAGAAGAGCACAAGGAGGAATTTTTGTGCCACTGGATTCATTTGGCATTGGGAAGTGCAGATCATGTATTCAAGTCGTAGCTTCTAAGGGCAGAAGGGAGCATGGTGAGTGCCCCTTGGACCTGGTGCCACACAAAATTTTGAGGAATCGTTGCTGCTTCTGCAATCTGTTATGTAACTCTGTAATAGCTCCTATGCCAATGCATATCCACAGACAGGATGGTTTTAACATGAATCAAGCTAACCAGCCAGCCAGATGTTTTGAGGCACATAATGTAATTATTGATATGAAAATCAAAACAAGGTACCATATAAAGGCAGCCACTGTTAGATCATTACAGATGAGACCATCAGTCTTGTTGCTGTAACAAACTCTGTATTCATTATTTTTGCTCAGTATATTTTTTTCTGTACCTGAATTGGCTGTTCTCTTAATGAATATTGCAAATCATAAGCCAAAATATATGCCTTGAGCTGTCTTGATTTTTGATTTGCAATGAAGGTTTCAGGAGCTTGATTTGTGCCATTGCAAAACATTTCCTGATGGAGGAAAGGGCCATGCCATGGAGGTCTGGAGAATTCTGTGTGACCAAGCAGTGAATCAGACCTCTGATTCTGATTACAGGGTAACCTCCGTGCTGTGTTTGGACTTCACCCTGGACTCCCTCTCCTTCACGGGAGGTAGTGCTGATTTTGAAAGTGTTTTCATAAAGACTTGAAGTGTTTCAGTGAAGAGATTGAAGCTTTTACTGCTAATGATGTATGTAAACTCTGTTAGTATCATATATAGAAAATTTTGGTGGAAGAAGTGAAAACATCCTGGAATATTTTTTTCCAAGCTGATATAAAAAGTACTTCTTAAACTTACCTTCTCTCCAGGTAATGTGTTTGTTTTACATTTTGAAAGAGTGTGGATTAACTTCTGGTTGAAACCACAGCAAAATAGAAGTAAAATCAGAAGAAAACCATCAAACCCAAATGTCTGTTAAAAGCTACTGAGAAACATTGTTTTTCTTAGTTGAGATATTTCAACTTTTCAATTAAATCATACGCTTTATGCATATTTGACCTTTATACAAAAAAAAGCCATAAAGTTTTATTGACTGCCACAAGTTGCAATAAAAGTGGAATTCCAATAAAACAATTATGAAGAATTTTAAAGACAAATTATTTAGCTCAGAATCCAAATTTGTCTGTACCATAACATGCCAGCAAGCATATATGTCCAGTGGCAACTGGGAATAATATGAAGACACCTGTTAACATCTGCTTTCTGTGTATCATTTACTGTCCGAACATGACAACCTCATTGTCACATTGACCTTAAACTAAAGTCAGTCATGAAATAAGAACAATGAGTCACAGTAATTGCTTGGATCAAGCAAAGGACCAAAAGCTCTTGGAGCTGTTCACCTTCAGGGCATGCTTTATAGCCCAGCTTCTTGAACAGATATCTAGGGAGAATTGGGATGGGTTGGCCTCTATGAGATGGGAGATGTTGTGCAATAGGATCTTCTTGCTGGCTGATTCTTTCATGTGGGTGGAGTTTTGTTGTTCTTATTTTTATTGTTATGGATTGTGAGATGGGGAATTGTTTTTCCATTAGCAAAGGCAAAACAACTGCTTTCAGTGTAGAGTGACCTTTTTGGTTATGTACATGAACCACAGACAAAAAGAACACAATAAAATACTCCACAGGCAAACATAGTGAGCTTGACTCATCACTATGTTACTCCAGTTCTGTACCAGATCAGTTCAACTGAACAAAGATGGAACTTTACCACCCATACTATCTGAAGCAAAGGAGTCTCATTCTGCCCCTGACCAGAATGCTGATTTGTAGAGGATGAACACTGCTCATTCTTTATGGAGAAAGAATTATTATCCATGGCAATACAGAGTGTGAAGAAAAGCTTGGCCCAGAATACTGAAGTGGAGGATATATATCATGTGGTACGTATATCGCATATACAACATGATGTATCCTGACATGTCTATTTTATGAAGAATGTTCTAAACAAAAAGATCAGTAGAAGTTGCATTTTTTAGTTCACAATGGCCTCCATGATACCAGAGAAGGTGTCAGCACTTTGACTGTTTTACAGAAAATACTTGCAACTATGTCAGTTCTAGGAAATGGGCCTTCTAATGGGTAGTGGCTGACATAACACATATGTCACACTTATCCTTGTTAGGATGTTTTGAGGCTTTCCTTTGAGTAGCTCCCTACCACAGAAATAAATCATCTCCTCATAGAGAGCAGATGAACAACAACATGTGAAAAGAGGATTTATGGCTGTGGCTGCTTTTGCGAGCGCCGTAGTGCCCCGCAGTGCAGTTCCATAGTGCCTCCTAGAGGCCCTGGCTCCGGGCAGGGAGCTGTGCTGGTGTGCTGGGGCAGCTTGCAGTGCCAGTTGTGTGTTTACCAGCCTGTTGGCCGATTTCCTCCGCAGCTGCTGTGACTTGTGAATATTTGATTCCTTTAATGCAATAGAAATGTTCAGTTCTTGGCCTCTTATCCACTGTAGCATGTCTGTTAAAATGAGATAGTGCTCTATGGTTTCTGGCATCCCTTTATTCCCTCGCTGTGGGTAGCTACGCCTTCCAGGTGAAAAAAAAAAGGAATCCTCGCTTTCCAGGAGATGGCAAATCTAGGTGAGAAGTATGCAATTCTGTGCAGGACAATCACAGAGCAGCATGTTGATTGGCAGACTTGACTACATTGTAAACAATTTTAATCTTCAGCCAAGTTAATGGCTTGCAAAACCCAGACAAATTTGTTTCAGATAAGTGATTCCAGTAGGCTGTACTCCTGAAAACAAAACAAATTGTACACTGTGCAAACCATGTCTATTCTCACAATCTCTAGAGAGATGCTTGTTAGGAACATTTTCACCTGTGTTGACACTGGGTTGCTTCCAGTAGTACAGAAAAGAAAGTGGAATGCAGATTTGATAGAGGATAGAAAAGGATGAGTTTGGACAATCAACCTGTCACTTCTTTTGACACTTGGGATCCAGATGGTATATTTCTGGCATCTGCATTGTCCAGGCTTTTTTTCTCTGTAACTTGCCTCATTCAAAGTGGTTAGGATTGATATTATGTGACACTGTTTTGTACAGACCATTAAACATTTCTGAGATGGGTTAAATCATTTCAGTGTGCTGCAAGGTTTTCAAATACTTTCAGAGAATGACCCATTTCTGAACAGAAGAGCTTCCTGTTGCACACATCCCTTCTGTTCACAGCTGCTTACATCATTGCTTCCCATCTGTGATCCTGTTGTCCATTTGCAATCACATTATTTCCCTGTTCAATGGGGAATGCAGGATAGGACTACTAGGAAAAGCAGAAATATTTAATGTGTCTTCCAACAGTCTTTACTGTGACAAGTGTTTTGTTCTTTCTGAAAAGAGGCTAGTCATTCTGGATAATGCTACAATTGATTTGGCCAAACTGATAAACTTAAAAAGTTCATCATCCTGTTCCTGCTCACACGTCTATGCTCCTTTTTCCTGTGTATCTTGGCTCCTTGCACCCACTTGTGATTCAAAGTCCTGTGGCAAATTTTGTCTCATATTTAGTTTTCATTATGTTTGTGGTATTAGGATAAGGTGTTTTTTTCTTGTTTGTCCAGAATCAGAAGAGGCATCTGGATTTTTATCAGGCAATTAACCAGAAGTGCAAAGCAGAAGCAAAATCAGTGTAACTGGATAGCTGAAGTGTAATGGAAATTCCATCAGAACGTATCCTTGATGAGTGGTAGTTGTAGTAATAATAAGGATATAGTACTAGGTAAAGGATCAGAAAATATAAAATGAAGGGGTTTATCTTGGTGTTGCCTTGCTTGCTATCTTCTTGGATCAGGATGAGAAGGGTGTATGTGTGTGATAATACAAGTTTCTGTTAAGTGGTCTTGAGGCATTATAGCTTGTATTGGATAGACTTTAAAAAAAAAAATTAGTTTTATTTTTTATTTTTATGACATTTAAGTAGAGGTTTGACCCAAAGTAGATGGAGACAGATGGTGTCTGATGGCAAAGCTTTGACCCTGATGGTGACATTGTATTTGGCAAGAAACCAATTCTGTCTAGGTACATGTGGATATACCAGACTGGGTTTTTTTTGTTTGTTTGTTTGTTTTTTCAATGAAATAATCAATTGTCACTGAGACTGAAGGGAAGACTTGATAAACCTCTGCATTGTCTCAGAAAAAAATAATTCTATTGATCATATACACTAACATCCAGTTCTTTGTGCAGGCAGACAGTGTGGCAAGGGGGAAAAAAAGGGAAGGCAAGACTGGATATTGGGTGAAAACAGAGCCCAAATGCAGATTCTGTTTCATATATATGAGCAAAGCTCAAAGGCTCTCAGGAATGTGTAGTGCATCAAAGCTGGCTGTGTGTGAAACCAGATGGGTTTGTAGCTGAAACAGTTCTATTTCTGAGGATGTCGAAAATCTGCCCTGACTTAGTGCAACCTACTCCTCAAGGGTGTTCCTCAAGCAATTCTAGGTCTTGGGGCAATCTCAGGATTCCCCTGGAGCAATGAAATGCACTTATTTTTCTAAGACAGAATGTTGTTGACATTTCCTTGTTGCAGGAAACTTGGAGGTGCCATGTTTTGACTTCTGTTTAGAATGAAGACTTGTTTGGAAATATGAATAGTTCCTTCCTACAGAGCAGAATGTCCAAGTTTTTATCAGCTTTTGCAGAACAGTGATGCTCTCTGGAAATGAAGACCTTATACCAGGTCTGCAAGGTCAAGTCAGAATTGTGCCCTAATTTGTGTTGATCTCTAATTTAGAACTAAGTGTTGAGCAATAGATTAACTAATGGGAGTAATTAATTCTGCAAAAGTGTGCTTCTTATTCTCAGATAGGAAAATTTTAATCATTTGTATTATTCCCCTTACTCTTGAAAAAGTCTTGAGATAATAATAAGAAATTTTGTTTGGGCATTTAAAAAAATCTTATTATTTTATTCTTTGAAATTGGATTGAAGGTGGCATTTGAATGCAAGCTTTTTTATTCTGAAGTGTGTCTGAGCTTGAGAGTGGCAGGTATAAACTAATGCCTATAAGACACCTGTAGCAGCAGCTAAAGGATGGGTGGACTCCATCCCTTTATTGAGTATCTTCTGAGGCACTTTTACTGTGGGACTGCAGGTGACATACTCTTCCAAGGTCTCCAAACATGGAATTTGCTATTGTTTCTCCAAGCTTCACAATGCTGATTTGAAGAATGGACCATTGAATCATCTGCAGCCAACTGACTGACCCATAATCTTTTAAATAAATCAATTTCAACAATCCTTATGAACAAATTCCTTTGTAAATTTCCTATTTAAAAAGTGTTGTCTATATACTTTCAGATATTTCCTTCAGAGATAGTGCAATTAGTTTCTTCTTTATATATCCAGTTGCAGATTTATCTGTGATAAAATTTGTATTAGTAGCATCCAGTATCAGTGTCTGGCATGTCTCGGATTCCACCACTGAAGCTGTTGGCACTAAAAAAACCCCAGCAACAACTAAAAAAGCCCTGCAGAATTAAGAATAAAAAATAATCTCAAACAAGATAATGTACATTTAGTTTATTGATGATGCACCTTTAGAAAGAATTATTGGGTCTGTTCTTCTCTCTCTGAAACTAAGTGATGAGGCATGTCTTGGACTTATTTTTGATAACAGAATTTGAGCAGGTATGCTCAAATTTATCTGTGTTTTAGGGGTAAAATTTTGTATTTATGAGTAATTTTTCTGTGAACTGATACTTTCCCACAATGAAGCAGCTGGGTGAGAGCAGTTTTCCCTGTTAGATGAGATTGTCAGTATCCAGGAAGATTTCTCCAGAAGTTTTTCAGCACTGCAGGGATGGAGAGGTCCCTTGGAATCTCTTCCTGCTGATACATAATTCAGGCTGTCGGGAGCTCTTTGCTATGTTTCTGTTACAGATTATGGAAGTTTCTGTAACTTCCATAATCTGTAAACCATACTTGTGTGGTCAAAGTATAGCTGAAACGGAAAGGAGTGTTTGTGAACTTATGACTGGACTAGCTACAGTTTCACAGAAGAAAACCAGCTTTATCTCTCTAATCCTTCTGCTGGCAGGCAGGACATGAAAAACGAATGTAAGACACTGTACCTATTTATTGCTTAATTTTTCTCCATAAATTCTAACCTTGTGGTTAGAAAACTCAACAAAATCCAGTAATTCTCAAATGTAAACAAGTAGAAAAATAATACTCCAGAGTGCAGGAGTTTGTAAGTATCCAAACCCTAAATATGTTAACACAGCTGCATGTCATGTGATCCACTGCAGTTGTAACACAAAAATATGTGAAATGCTTGAAAATGTCCAGAATACTGCAAATTTCTGATGATCCACTAACTGAATAAAAGCAAAGCTACAATTAGAAATCCAAATGGAATGAATAAAGAGTTGTGCTGAAATGATATAAAGAGCTCTTTTCCTTAGCTAATATTTAAAAGTTCCACCTAAAGCCCTCCCACATTAAAGCTGTGTAAGCTAGAGATCTTGCAATGCTTTCTGAATGTATTACTCTGCCTGTGAGCGATCCAGCTGTGTTTTAAGGCATTCTCGTAATCTGGGTTTTTGGGGAGGTCAGTGTGCCACAGTTCAGTGAGAGGCAGTTTCTTCAGATGTTGCTGAACAACGTAGCACAGAAGAAGAAATATTCTGGCTGTGCCAGTGTGGTATTTCAGCTTGCTGTTGTTGATTTCTGAACGTCTTGTCTGTCTTTACGTGGTGTGTTCTGAATGCAGTTCCACCACTGGAGATGTTTGTGTCTCCTGGGCAATGGCTGGAGTTCTGTGCCCTCCAACTATGCCCTCAGCCATAGCTGGGTTCCTGTGGCAGGTAAAGCAAAGCATTGGTGCAACATTTAGAAGCTAAAACTCATCATTAGTCAAGAAGCTAACCACTTGAATGCCTCAAGTGGAGTGAAAAGCGCATAGAAACTCAGAAAAAACATGGCAGAAAGCAAAAACAATTGCTTGGAGAAGTATTATGGAATTTACTCAGTCATAAATGTTACCTGCCAGGTCTTCTTTGAAAGACATGGTGTTTTTTCCACATAGCTACTGCTTAGTAATAAACCTAATATCCTTCTGCAAATGGCTTTTTGCCCCTGAGCAATAAATGCAGGATTCAGCTATAATGATAACTGCTGGAGATTAGAAGTTAAGCCTTCATGAAAAAGAAAACAAAAGAAATGAAAGTGTATTCAGTAACACAAAATAATTTTAATTTCATGCAATTTCTAAAGCTGTGTTTCTATGTGTTAATAATGCCAAAAAAACCCCACCCAAAACACTACTTTCAATTTTCTTTTTTTTTCCCTTTTAAATATATTTCCTTCTCATTTCCACTATTTGACTAAAATTGTCATTTCTTGGTTTAATCCTGTTCAACATTTCTTAAAAGGCATTTTGTGAAGCAAACTTTTCTATTTAATAAATTTTCTGTTTGTCATATTTTCAACCTCTGATGCTGAAAGAAAGGTGTTACCTCCTTGTTATTTGGTACATTCAAAGAAAATGTTGCCAAAATATATGGTGGTTGGTGTTGGCTTTTAGCAGGTTTTAGCTGTCTCTTCCTGGAAAAGCATACTTGGAATTAAATTTCAGCAAGCTCAGGTATATAGTTACAGCATCTTAGGATCTGTCTTCTGGGACAGGATTTGCTTTGATTCATGCCATTATTCAGCAAGTGTGAGTGACGAGTATGAGGTGAAAATGTTTGATATTGATTCTCTGTCATATGAGAAATCATTGGTTCTGATAAATGTATTTAAAAAAATATTTTTTTACTGCTATCACTGCTAAGAACCCTGTGCTGAATCAAAAGGAATGTGGCCAGCAGGCTGAAGGAAGTGATTGTTCCCCTTTTCTCTTGTGAGACCCCACCTGGAGCACTGCAAACAATGCTGGTGTCCCCAGTACAAGAGGACATGGAACTGTTGGAGCAAGTCCAGAGGGGAGCTTGAAGTTGATAAAGAGGACTGGAGCATTTCCCCTACACAGATCGAGAAAGCTGGGGCTGTTCAGCCTGGAGAGGAGAAGGTGTTGTGGGAACCCCAGCAACCTTCCAGTATCTGAGAGGGGCTACAGGGAAGGTCTGAGCAACTTGATCTGGTGAGAGATGTCCCGGCACGTAGCAGGATGGTTTGGGACTAGATGGAGTCTAAGGCCCATCCCAACACTTCAACATTCTGTGATTCTGAGATTATTGCATTTCTATAGATGTACAAAGCTTACCAAACAGAAGGGCCGTTTCTTCACAAGCCTTCATGAATTCAGGTATTTGATACTACGTTTTGCTGCTTATCCAACCAATGCCTTGCGGAAACAGTGCCAAGATTCAGAAAAGAGCATAGATTGTAGAAATGAGTAGGAATGGTGCAAAGGCTGGATTTTCTCCAGAACTTTTCTGTAAATCAGGCAGTTGATCTGAGATACAATGCCTTGATGCTTCATGTATACAAGCATTTCCAAATATGTATACTACCATGAGTATGTGCACGATCAACACGATCTATAATACATAACAAGTCTTATCTAGAATAGTTTGGTATTATATTTACCAGACTTTTTACTTTACTAGAATCAAGATATTCCTGTTTTAAGCACTATTCTTTTTCAAAAGTGTGTGTATATCTTCTAGGAAAACAAGAGAAAAATTTAGTGTCAAAAAAGGTCACTTCTGGCAGTGAGTGAATTATTTAGGAGAATGTGATACTTATGTACCAGAAAATTTAATCTGAGAATACTGACAGAGGTGGGAAGGAGGTAGGCCTTCTACCTCCTCTCTTGGTGGTTAAGTTGTTCATCTGCAGTGATGGATTCTGTGGTTCAATTCTGCCTTATGCTCTGAAGATTTGGATCCTGCTCTCGTGTCTCTTAGGACAGGACACAAACAATTAGCAGCAGTGAGTTCTGCTGCATTGTGTTCTCATTTGCTCCTCTTTACACATTTTTGCTTCAGAGGAGCTGTCTGTGGGTCTGATGCCCTCTCTGTGAGGGGCTTGTGCTAGTCAGCTGGCTTTAAAGGTATTCAGTTTGGTGGTGGCCACCTAAGTGCTGCATGCAAAGTGAACCATTCTCAATACAAGGGGTGAGAACCTGTCTCACAATCCTTCAGTAATGAGTCACACAAGCAAAATCAGATCATAGCTCAAACCCATGCCCTGTCCAATCAAGACAGGAATTTGAATTTGTGTTTCTAACTCCCCATAGGAGTAGCTCAGCAATTGCTTTTTGTATAATTCCAAAATGGAAGCAGTCCAATAAGCCAGTTCATGCAAACTAATTCAATGATAGTTGAGAGTGAAAGAGCAATAGAGTAAGAATGATACTCCAGCCTTATGTTAACAGTACTCACTTTGGAAGCTGTGGCTTCAATGCAGTAGGAAGCATTCTTAGTATAACAAAGAGTGAACTGTATATATGAACTGAGAGAGAACAATCCCTTTGCAACAATTTTGCAAATCTTGCATTGTATTTCCTTGTCTTTTATGTTTGCATTTTCAAAAAATTCTTCCCCTTGAGACACATGGAACATTTAATGTTAAACTAAGTACAGTGGGCTGGGTGGGGATGGTAGTGGTTTTGGTGTGGAAACCTGGAAAAATTGTGAATTTGGTTCAGTTTGAACAACATTCTTTTTCAAATGTTTGGCTTGGCAGCTGAACTGAAAAACCAGTTATTTGACAGCCCTAAGCCCTCTTTTGCAGTTGGACCCTTGTGTTTTACTAGGAAAATTGTAGCATTAGTCCCTGGAGCTGTTCATGCATGGCACAGAGGCATGAAATGGAAATCCCACTAAAATTTAGGGTTGTCTGAACTTTTTGGAACTGGGAGAACTCTGAAGTAAGATTAAATGATAGCATCCACAGTATGTGCATTACTGGACTCTCCAAGGACACACTGTTGTTTTCACAGATTCCCTCTGTCACTCACTTGTCAAAAAGATACCTTTGATCCTTACAGGAAATATTAGGAGGAAAGCTCATGACTTGTGTGTTGTGTGCTAGGAACAGAGACATTCCTTTTTTTTAACTTGTTCATTCCATGATGTAATGAGAACATTTTAAATGAGGACAAGCAAATTGCAAATTACAAGCTTTTTCCTAGATGTTGCTTATAATCAAACACACCCAACCATGCTCTCAAATACCTCGTAATTAAACATGCAAAAATAGAGACTTAATTTGAACATGTAAATTAATCACATGTTGTAACAATGGAAATTCATAACTGAAAATCCATTAGCAGACAACGCTGTTCCTCATTCTTTTGTTTATATGTTTATACTAATCACGCAACAGGATTTTTGGTGCATGTCACCCTTTGAAAATCAATTCTGTATCAACTTAGGAGATGTGTTCCCATTTCTATTGTATAGCTTTGCTCTATAAATGCAAATAATTGCAAATTAAGCCCCAAATGTCTAAAGAACAGCAGGAGTGACCATTATTTGATGTATGATGCACATCATGTCATTTCTGTGTCACTACTCTAGGGGTTAAATAAGTATCATGTTTTGGACATCTTAGGAAAATAATAAACAATGTAGCTCATCCAAAAAACATCTGCTCATATTTTCTCTGTTAAATAGTAGACAAATATATTTAAAATGTGTTTTCAATTGTCTGCTAAGAAAATAAGTTTGCATAAAACCCACGCTTTTATGCTGAAAAAAATTGTGAATTTACCTTCTGTGGCAATTTAGAAAAAGCCAAAATTTATGCACATTGTGTATTTAGCAAGTAGAGAATTCAGTTGCTGTGGTGGACTACATTAAACATAGATGGATGAGAATGAGGTCAGTGGAGTGAACACAAGCTGTACTCCTCAGAGCTACTGTGCATGCACATGGCCTTAAAGATGTTTACCCAGTGGAAGTCTGTACTTGCCTGTGTAATTCAGTGTCTGTTCATGATAGGCCTTGAAGCTTTGCCTAAAAAGCACTTGTGGAAGAAATATTCTCTTCACATTTGCATTTTGGTTGAACACTAGCAGCACTTCAGGGTGTACCTGACTGTGAGGATCTGAATTCACTGGAGGACTTGGACTCTATCACCTGATGGCAACCCTGGCCAGTTCAGCCTTTTTCATTGACTTGGATCAGGCCTTGGAATCCCCCTGCATCAGCTAGTGCTTACTCAGTTGAAAATATTGCCTTGAGCTTTCTCACTCATGCAGGAAAAGTTCTTCTCCACTGAACCTCTTCCCTGGTTTTATTGTGTAAGTCCCACTTGATCCTCAGTGTCCTGCTTCTTAAGGTACTATGCAGCTGTCTTGCACTCTTGACTTCATGCCACCCTCATGTTACACCTCCCAGTAGGTCAGCCACTTCCATCCTGTTGCTTTGTTAGTTCCTTTTAAATAACCACTTTTTAATTGTGCTACTTACAGGAAATACCTCTCCAGTAATGCTTCTAAATCACTTACAGCCTAAAATGTTGCCATATGCATCTTAAACTTAAAAGCCCCCATTTTGCCCTATTCTGTATGCTAATACAATGTCTACATACATTGCAGTGAGTTATAGTGAAAATAAGGAGGAAATTTTTAAGGAAAACTTCTCTTCTTGCATAAGAAGTGCTAAATTCTGATGTGAAGCACTTGGACATACATAAGTGCTTGGACTGGTCACCTATCAGGGGAGCAGCACTGCAACAAAGTGTACTAAGTGTGAAGATAGGAAAGCATTCATAAAAATGAAGCAAACAGCTTTGTGATAATTAGTAGAATTGAGGTCACAGCCTGTCTTTCTGTCCTACATGAACTTTTTCTTTATTATTGTGGCATCATAACTTATAACTCTGAGTTTTTAGTGGACTAGTACCATTTCACAGTTGTTTTTGCTTTCTCTTTTCTCACAGTAAGATGCAACTTAAATTCCTAAACTGAAAACCCCCAAAAATGCAACCCCCAAGCCTCAGTGGTATTTGGAGTTTATGTATTCTTTAACCAAAGGCCTTTGCATAACTAGATACTGGTACATTTTTAGTGAGATTCTTGAAGCTTTGGGCTTAACCACTGCTTTTAGCAGTGATATGCTTGAAAAAATGTCAACTATGTAGCTGTAATGGAGGGCTGTGGAGTTGAGAGGTATGTCCATTTTCTGGAAGTGGTAGACTGATGTCAAGGTCTGGATTGACCTCCAGCAGAGTCCTGGCTCCAGCTTGAGCAGTCCCATGATGACATCAGAACTTTGGCATCTATGTTAAATCATTTTTTGTGTTATTGCCATTATTTCAGAGAAAAGCTGATGATCTGGCATGAATGAATCCACTACAGACATATCTGCTCGAGTAAGCAGAGAACTTTAAAGCTTTATGAGTTGAAAATTGCCTCATTCATTTTTCATAGGTTATTAATTCTGAAACTTTTCTGTTGCCTACAGCAGTAGACTGGGATGTATATGGGAGCAGTTCTTCAAATTGTAGGCAAAGATACTTGATTTCTGAAAGAATGAAAAGGGAAAATACAGCAAAACCCTTGTTGGGCTAAAAAGTGCTTAAAGAGGCTTGAGAGCAAAAGAAACACACAAAGGGTTTACTAGGCTGGAGTTAAACAGAACTAAGTAGGATTTAGAAATGTACTTAGAAAAAATAATCCTCAAAAGGAAGAGAACAGCATCCCTTTCCACCCAAAATCAAAAAGGAACACTATTAAAATGTTCTTAAACTTGTTCTTAAAGTATTTAGTTTCTTTTAATAACACTCATGATATGTTGGGTAGTCCAAAAGGGTTGTGTGTGTATTGGCAAACCACAGTAGCCTTTTGGATGCTCAGTCTTCATCTAAGTGTTTCAGATCTATGTGTGATAAACCTCATTTGCTAAATATGGGAGGTTGAGCTATTCTATTGCACAGAAGTTGTGTATGATGTAATGAGAAATGTCATTGTCAGGACCCTTTTACTAAGGTATTTCCAAAATTTTGTGATTGCTTTTCTTCTGGATCCCCTATACAATCTGCATTGCCATTCATTTTATTATTGAACACTATTGGGAGCAAGCAGAAGTAAAATCCAAGACCTTTCTTTCCCTATTTTTTTTTTTTTTTTTTTTTTTTTTTTTTTTTTTTTTTTTTGACAATATTCTCGTTCAGGTACCTTGAGTGGGAAATGGGAACATCATCTATGAAGAAGCATAGGGTTCAGCAGATAGAGTTTGGAGCACTGCTATTCTGAGCAGTGGATAATTTGTGGCTTTAGACAGACAGAGCACATGATCTTTCAATCTCAGTTTCCCTTTCTGTAATGTAGAGTGATGAGAATAATTTAATTCTTATCTGATACAATATTTCTATTTACTATACAAAGATGAAATGGTATGGAAATAGCCTTAATGAGGATTGTTCAAAATCAGATCATATCCATCATTCATAATTTAATTGTTTCAATTTTTTAGTGAAGAAGCTGAGTTCATAATTGAAGAGACCAAAACATTTAAAGGTTGGATTTGTATTCTGGAGAGTATTCAGAATTTCAAGAAAAATACCCCCCCACTCCACCTCCCTCCCCCCCATTTCATTATGAGAAATATTCTAAAGGCTTTCCAAAAGTTTTGTCTTTATACAGAACCACAGTCTGTTTATTTCTTCATGCCAAAGATGAGGTTTGGCACAGGATTGTCCCATACCCTTGCCAAAAGCTCCCCTAAGAGCACACTCAGTTAGTTTATATTACTACTTTTGAGAAAGGAAACATTAAAGAACCCATATTTTTAATACAGTATAAAGGTCCTCAGAAGGCTGAAAATGCCTCCCCCTGGCCCCACCTCACTGCAAAGGGCTAGGGTATGTGAGGGAAAAAAGGAAAAAGGAGTCCTGCAGTCACAGACTGCCTCTGTGTGAGGCCTGGGAGCAAGGACAGCTTCACTCTAACCCTCATTTCCCTGCAGGCTACGTTTTCAAAAAGTGCTTCGAAGTGTGGTTGCCCAAGTGGAGACAACCATGGCTTCATTTTCAGCAAGTCTGGGCACTCTAAACACCTGTTGATTCAAGTGAAGATGGACCTAGGCTGCCTCCTGCCAGTGTTTCCAACTTCTGCAAGTGCAGGGTACTCAGTGTCAGGTCTGTCCCTCTCCCTCTGTGTCCCTGATGCACTGATGCATTGCAGCTTCTATAAAAGGCCACTAAGCCAGAGAAAGGCCATGGTTATTCTAATTATGCATATAAATACAACTTGCATATAACTTGCATTTTCTCAGCTCTTAAATTGGTATAACTTGGAACTGATGTTTGGAACCCTGGGCCTCTCCCTGTTACCTAGAATGATGCACCAGGTGTAATTTTTGACTTTGGCATTGTCTTACATATTTGGGAAAGAGAGATTTGATAGAATTTGGGGAATTGTCTGCTAACTGTGCTACAGAGACTGCTGATCACCAAACCATTTCATTTAAATGGTGGTTTAAATGAAGCAGGGGGTTTATTTTTTATAATTCTATGAAGTCCTGAAATCTGAGATAATACAAAATTTGAACAAAGAAGGCTATTGTCATAGAAATGACTGAGTCTGTAGACATATTATACACAGAGTGAGAGAGCATTTTAGGTGATTTTATGATGGTCTGTGCATTGTAAAAGAAAAATGTGTGTACGTGTACCCCTGCATCTGTGTATCCATTCATGCTCTCAGAACTCAGACTGTACATTAGAAATGGAAGCCAGCTGTTAAAGCTGTCACCCAGCTGTGTATCTGCCTCCTCCTGGGGTATCCATTCAACCTCACAGGCTGCATGGAGCAGGCACAGTCAGCTACCAGAGAACTCAGCTGAAGCATGGAAGACACTCTTTTTCCATTTGAGTTCCCCACACCATATGGCAGCCAAATTTAATTTTCAAATATTCTTTTCCCCCCCCCAATGAAACTGCCACTTCCAGAATTTCATGTTCAATCATCTTGTTCAACCATAATGTCTCTTCTTCCTCCTAGGGAGGAGTCCAAAGAATTTTCATTAGTTGGCTGAATATCTAAATATTAGGGAAGTCTGTGAAGAATCTGCATATTAAATCTGAGTGTCCAGTCTTGCATCAATTGGATTCCTTTTCTTTTCTCTAAGAATAGCTGTCTTTGAGACCTATCAGAGTTGCACCATTGTGGATCAACCTTTAGTGTCCAGGCCCTTAACACTTTTTATTGAAAGTTAACCAGTATGATATGAAACTTAAGTCATGCTGAAAATTCTTAAAGTTTTCAAAGAGGGAGTTATTTTATAATCTGCAATTATGCTCAATACTGGTGTTTCTGGGCAGAGTAAAAGTGGAAAATTTAATGAGTGTGGATCCTCCTGTCATAACTTCACACTGATACTCAGATGTCAGTCCTTGAAGAGTTTCATCCTCTTTTATGCTGTAAATAAATATTTTGTCTAGTTAACCTGCTGGAGGATTTAAAAGGAAATCAACATGTTCTGTAGACGCAAAGAGTGAGAACTGTTTGTACATTCTGACTGCCTGCATATTACAGGCCAAAAAATATTCCTCTGTCACCTCTGCACTGAGCCCAATTCCTTTCATGTTTGATTAAAATTTTACCTGTAAATGTAATCTTGTGAACACAATTTCTTTTGTACTGATGTTGATTTTGAAAAACAGTTGCTCTGACCTTGAAGTAAATAAAATACTGTATCCTATGGCACTGGATTCTCTGGTTTTCTAACAAGGCACAAGCTCTAGTTGGAGCTTATCCAGTGTCTAGGAAATTCCCAAGAGCTCGATATTAGTAGATTCTCTGAAGCCTAATAGGTTATGTTCATAGTAAACCTTTACTTTTTCAGGTTAAAATTCTTACTAACACCATTCTGTTCACCCATCCAATGATTTTTCTGCATGTTGTTAAGAAATTAATTGTTTCTGAGGTGTCTGCTTTTATCAGATGTAGCTGGAATTGGTGATCATATCCAAAAGATTATTGAAGGGGTAATATGTATGGGACCACTCATGCAGACAAAGCTTGACTGCATAAGATTTGTTTCCCTAGGAAATCTGGCACCTGTTAGACATATATGAACTTCTGTGGAGTTTTGGTATTCTGTTCTTGCTATTCATTAGAGAAGGAGAGATCAAGTTTCATCAGATGCAAATCATCATTCCCAGAGGGTATCAGCAATGACTGTTGGAGCAATTTCTTTCTGACATTCTGGCTCTGTCTGGGATTGTATTGCATCATGGTGGGTCTTTGATATATGTGTTTGAAATACACTGGCCTGATAGACTGGAAATGAGTTAGTAAATAGCTTAACTTTTTGTCATGTTTTCAAAGTATTTCCTCATGTCAACAGCCAATAGGCAGGATACAAGTGAAATGTTGAGAGTGTTTGCCTTGACTTCTGTTTGTATTTGCTATATCTGAAGATGCTCCTAGATCTTGTTACAAAAATACTTTTCATTTAGAAATTCAGACCTCCTCTGATGTAAGCCCCAAACATTTCCATTTCTAAGTGCAAGAAGTTGATCCCTGTGTAATTATGAAATGGTGCCAGGTTCTAACCACACTACCTTACCTACCCTAGTCCTTTGGAAATGTTTTACTTGCAGCAACTTTATATACCAAACATGTTTGTTTAATGAAAATGTTGTTATGATAACTATAAACAACATATTTTTTTATATGACTAATGTTTTCATGAAGTTGGTTTCATTTTCACAGGTCACTGCTTCCTTTTACAGCCTCACAAACAGTTTTCTCAATCATTTTGGGCACTAAGTTGGTACCTCAGCACTTGGATCTGTGTCATATTATTTGATCTTCTTTTCAGTGTTCTCCTATTTGTCCCTGTCCATGTGCTTTTTTTTCTGACACTTTTTTTTCCTTCATGTGTCATTTTATGACAGTGTTTCTCCATGATGTGCTTGATAAAAGAAGTGAGATATATGGAAAAAAAATGGACTTTTTTGTGAAGAAAAAAAAAAAAAAAGCAACTGGCCAATAGCAACCTAGAAAGTAAGTAGTTTTACTTTTTCTAATTTCTTATGTGTTGTTTTCTTAAAATCTACATTCATCACTTTATCTACAACATAAGGCATATTTTGTAAATGAGCTTAAACTCTAATCAAATTGTAATTATTCATTAATAGTCTCTCTTTATTGCTAATGATATGCATCAAACTAACAGAGTTTGATATACTGGTTATACAAATAAAGTTCATCTGAGGTAACACAGTTTATTCCTTTCTCAGGCATGCAGCCTGGATCTCAGCTGCAAAGTAAGTACCTCTCCACATCTCATTACCAAAATAGCAACCTTCTTAATCCTTTGCTGTGAAGAACAAAGGTTCGATTCAGTCTCTGGAGCAGAAATAGGATCTTATTAATGCACTGGCAACTACAGTGTTGTTATTTTTGTTAGAAAAGAGAGAAACTGGAATTTGCTGATATATGTTAGATTAAGGGCTGTTTTTGTTTTGAGATTAATTGGATTGTTAGCTCGGCCTTTCCGATGTCAGCTGAAAATCTACAAAATATCTTGCAATTTATTATTCTGGATGAGATCAGGAGCTATTTCCTGGAAATCCACGTCTATTCTTTGTATTTGTTCAGAAAGAATCACTGAGGCTATCAGCTAAATAGTGTATTGTTTACTGTGCAGGGAGAAAAATTCTTGTGTTGGTCTTGCCTGGAGTGCTGGCCTTGCTGGACTCAAGCCCCTTGCCATCCAGTGGATTAAAGTTGAGACCCAAGACACCAGGCAGGTACCTCACGCTCAGCCTTTGGGGAGGTCTGTGCATTGGCCCAGTGTCGAGGCTTGAACATGTCACAACTGACGTATGAATTCACATTTTGGAATGTTAGGGCTCCAGTGATGTTTTTTTGGAGTCTTTTCTTTCTTTCAAAATATTTGCTGTCATGTAGTGTTGGGCCGCAGTGGGCTGTAGCATTTGGGATCCCTGTGGAGTAGACTCTGTCTCTGGCAGCTCATCAGGATAAAAGTTGAAATTAGGATTGCAGAGAAGAGCCAGAGAAATTCCACTTGGTGAATTAAATGTTACTGAGTTTGAAGACCTGGAAAAGGGTATCTGGGTGAACTCACAAATTGGTATGAATGACAGGCATAGAAGGTATTGCTTAGAGCAAAAATAAATGCAGTTTAACTGATCTGTTGAGACCAGCAAACAGTTTCTGGAAATGACTGGTGCTTGATAATTCTTAGTGATAGGCAAATGGCATACTCCAAACTACGTGTGGTCCATTGTGTAATTCTGTGTGGGTGTGGACCTTTGCAGGTTATTGGCCTATGCCACCTGGCACAAAATGTGTTTGCTTAAGTCTTAGCATGTAGAACTTTGGGTGTTTGTCTTCATGTGTATGTGAAAGGTTCAGGGTTAAGTGAGGGAGAGCTAACCAGAAACTGAGATTAGCAGAAGCATTCTGGATAACTGTTCCCAGGCCTGGGTAATGAAGACCAGTAAGATGGCATTTGCAGTGAACCTCAGCTCTCTGCTTCTATTCCTCATGGTTAAGACAAACCCTGTGTTTGGCCTCTGGGAGATGTGACAAGATATGTCTATTGATGGAGTATGTAGTCCGAGACTTGTGGCTTGAGTATGGGAACTTTTATTTGTGAGTTGGAAGAGATTTCTGAGCAATTATGTAGTATTAATTGCTAATTTATCCTGATTGTCCATGTCACCAGAAGGCTTTAAGTCTCAAGTTCTGATAGAACCAGAAGGTTTGAAGTACCAAGAGGATATTTGGGCCCAAGTATGTTCTCTGTTATACCACTGCAAAGTTGGGATACTTGTATTGACTTCTGAGTGACAGAGCAAAGCAAGACTGGACCTGAGAGACAAAGTTGTGAATTGCCTGTGTGTGCCTTGGGCAGTGAAACAGCTGACTGAAGAACAGTTCATGTACTGCTTGCATTTCCCCTTGATGATTTCCAGCTGTCCTCTTATCCATGGCATGCAAAACATTAATTAGTTTCAGCTTATGAAAATAAGTGAGAGGCAGTGTGTGCTACCCACCTTATAGCGCTGCACATAAATAAGCACTGCAAACAACAAACTGTGATCACAAATGCTAAGTGACATTGTCATTAAGCCAGGGGCAGAGTAAAAAGAAAACTGCTTTGTTGTTGAACATAATCTAGCTGGTTTCTCAGCCAGTGCAGTAGAGCAAGACATGCTCACATGCAGGACATCAGTGTGTATTGCACCTGGACCATGCATCAGAGTGTCACAGACATCATGCTTTCATCTCCACAGGTCTTTTAGTATTAACTGAGGCAAGAGAAAGGAAAGAGCTAAATAGGACAGTAAAAGAAAAAGGCAGTATTTACTTTTTTCAACCTGTAAACACATATTTGTAGGATATTAAACATTTGGGGGGTTTTGTCATTATAGTTCTTGCACATTTTCAGATTAGCATTCCTAGACAGTTTTGTCAGAGCATATGAAGAATTTGTAGGTATCAAATGTGTTCAAAGAATTCACACACCTTAATTTTCAAACCTGTTAGTTTATTGTCACAACACAAGACTGACTAAATATATTTTTATACTGCTGCAATAAGACCTGCCACTGCCTTGCTACCCAGGCTGGATGGAAAGTATTAGCAGAAAGTAACTGAAATCAAGAGGTGCAGGAGAAAATGCATTAAGCAAAGCATGAAAATCCCAATGTCTTAACACCATTACTAGTCCTAAAGAAGGATTTTGCTGAATTAGATGGACTTTTACAGACTCTGTTTAAAGCAAATTGAAAAGGACAAATTCAAATTTAAGTGAATACTAGAGACAGTGGACAAGGTTATGCAAAAGTTGGAATACGTATGGATGCTGCAGTCATGATGGAAGAATTTCTGCAAAAAGGAAAAGAAGGTGTTGACAGGCTGGTGTTGCCCAACTAGAAGTGTTGTATAAGCCTGGAGAAATTATCCCTATGATTTAAAAATAAATAATAAATGAACTACAGATATGGTATGGACTAGAATGAGTCTGGACAAATATACTACTAAAAAAACAATGATTACTAAGATAACATGGAAAATAAATGATTCTGGGGTCATCAAAAACCAAAATTAGATGAACTGTTGCTGAAAGATTGAATAGGTTTTTTGGTTTTACATAGAATGTAACTGTGATGAAGTTCTGTTATGATGGTGGAGGAGAAAACTGAGAAGAAAGCAGAGAATATTTGGAAGGATAGGGAGAAATAGCTTGTATGAATTCTCTGTCTTACATTTAACTCCTGATACTATCTGAGATTAGAAGTACTGCAGATCTCCAAGCAGGTAGTTTCCATTTGATTTATTGCATTAACCTAAATATGCAATGGGTAGAGGGGGTGGACAAACTTACTGTTATGTATTTTGCTATAAAAATGGTGAGTGAAAACCACCATTTTCACACCAATGGCCTGAGATCTTGAAAGGGCTGGAAGAGACATGATAGAACTGCACAGTAAGCTGGGACTGTAGCTGAAAGTGGACAACATTCAGAAGCAATCCAGTTATACATTTTACTATAGGAAGATAAAGCAATAGGATTTGTGTGCATTGTAGTAAGTTTAATTCTACTGAAGATTCTGATGTTTATCTCATTTCTAAGATGGATGCTGTTGTAGCAAATCTCATGTATTGCCTAATTGCTATGATCTTAACCAGAGGGTTTTCAGACATCAGTGCTGAATTTAAATGTGTTTATCTCATCCATTCAGTAATACTTTGTGACGTGCTAGGGACCTGTTACCCTATTGAATATGGGAAATTAAGTTAATGAAAGGTAGTGCACTTGTTGATTTTATATTCTCTCAAGGAGGCAACTCCTGAAGGAACACATGCTCTTGAACAGGAGATCACTCTGTCTTCTTAGTGGAGCAAGAGTTACTGTGAAGTTGGAAAAGTGTCAGCCAGGAAAAGTTTTGATACTCAAAGTAAGGAATAATCATATCAATCCAGAAAGCAAAGGGAACTACCACACTCTGGCAGGCTTTTCAAATTAGTGAGCAAAGCCAGCCTTTACTGAACTGTGAGAATATTGCTCAAGATCATCCTGCATTTCTACTCCTAACTGCTTGAGTTACTGAAGGTACATCTACTCAGAATTTTGCAGGCAGATATGAACTCACTCTGTCCATGCTCCAAGCTGGCTGGATGAAAGCTGCCTGGGAATGGGATTCTGTGTAGCCATCATTAGTATGTGGCTGAGCCTGAACTGATAAGTTCTGCTGGGAAGCAGAGCATATTAATTTTGGATCAGAATCAGAGGGTTGCAGTTACTAGACTTTAGGATCAGAGGTAGCTTCTACCAGGGCATCTTGGAGCATTTGCAGTTGGAATTGCATCCTTTTGCAAATCTGCCAGGGAATTGCATCCTTAATATGTTAAAAGGGTTAGCCAGATGTGATCTGAAAAAAATGGTGCCCTGAAGACAGCCCATTCTTTTAAAAAAAATCTTGAGTAAAAATCCAGTGCCAAATTCCAGCTTTAGCAATTTGCTTTCAGATGCTTTCTCTCAGGTCTGAGGTTTTATGCTTGTATTAGGAGAAAAGACTTAAAACTGTATATTTAAATCTAAACCAAACAGGTCCAAGGAAAGGACTGTGCACAAATAAGCACCTTGCAGTAATAGCTGCCTGATTTAAGTGTCCCTCCCTATACAGTCCATTACACAAAACACTTGTTCTCTTGTTAACAACGAATGGAAAGTGTTAATGGCAGCTGATTTATCTGATGTCTCAGGCTCCTGAGTCACTTAGGTACTTTTGAAGATGTTCTCTGGCAAATTAATTTCTGTAATTTATTTCCATGCTTCTGATTTTCAGAAAAAAGCCCTGTTCCTAAATAAATTCATGAGTGTTTAAAAATTATTTTTTCCTTAGCCTCAGAAGTCCATTAGTTGCTATGTTCTGGAAGCAAATGAAAACCATGCATTCTGTAGGATATAAAACTATTCCTAACTGTGGCAGTGGATCAGTGCAATCGTTAGGTTAATACCAAGTATTATCATCCAGGATGCTCATCTGGTTTTACTGAGCTTTGTTAACGAAATGGAAATGATTAAAGTCATCCTGTCTGTCCCTCTAAAGTTCTGCCTGTGAATGAGTCACTGTTTTACAAATGGGTGTTGCCAGACGCTGATATTGAATACGGCTCCAGCCATCAGAGCTCTGGGTCCAGCACCGCATTCTTGGAGTCCAGACTGGAACACTGAAATTCCCATTGAAATCTGTGGGAATTCTGCATGGCCAAGGCCCAGCTACCTTTATGGCTGGCTGAGGCAGCTCAGAGAGAGCTGTAGCTCTATGCATGTAGTAATCTGGGGACTCAATATGAATTTCATGCATCTCTTCACTTAATCACTTGAAACCCAAGATGGAATTGAGGATACCACATTCCACTTAGGCTTTGTTTGCTTGAGGTCAGCTGAGTGCCCACTGCTGCCTCTGGATGTGACACCTTCCACCCCACTGGCAGAGCTGCAGCTGTGGTTTCTGTGCTCCCTGGGCACAAGAAGTATTTGCATAGAGCAAACCCCAGAGTGTCAGCTGCCCTGCCCTGCCTGCTGCAGTGGTCCTGGCTGGCTGCACCAAGGGTGCAGCATTTTCACAAACATGGAGCTGTTTGCATGTCCTGAAAGTAAAGAGCTCCAAAAGATTTTCTTGTGGACTTACTCACAGTAAGCCGTGTCTTATGGGCAAGGTTGACCCAATAGTTAATTTTGCTTGTTTGCCTCACATATGAGACAGGGATTGAATAGTCCTGGCTTTGGGGAATTTCACATCTGGATTCAAACTCTTTATGGCTACTGTTCCCTAATCTGTGCCATGGGCTGTTCCCAAGTCATAGTTCTGTACTTTTCCAAGCTTTGTGTTTCATATCGTCCCCTTGGGGTCATTTGTAAAAGTGGGAGGGCCAGATTGGTAGTTGCAAGAAAGAGAAGTCTCATCACTGACGTCAATGCAGCTCTTCCACTTCAGCAAGGGATCAGGCCCATCTACCAGTGTCACGGTCTGCTGGGGAGGAGGGGAGGCAGCCTCAGAAGTGTTGGGTTTGCAGCTCGCCAAGTGACAAACAGAGAATCTGAGTGCGGTAGCCAGGCATGTTACAAAACACTGTTGGAGAGACAGCTCTCTCTGGAGGCTTCAGTCTTGATTTACTTACTCCTGGTTGTTGTCCTGATATTCCATGGCTTTCAGACAATTTAAAAAAAACTCAATATATGGCCTTCTGTGAGGATAATTAGCTGAGACCCCTTGTGGGATTTCTGGGTGGTTTCATGTGGTGTAGGAGGCCAGTTGTTGGCATAGCTGCTTTTGTGCAGCTGGGTAAGGCTGTAGTGGAAAATCCAAAGCTGGTTGCTCTGTGTTACCAAATGTATGACTACACATAGGTTTAAAGTAATTTAAAGCTTCCAAATATTTTACAAATCTTCACATAGTTTAAATAATTTTGAAAGCATGGATTTAAGGGAATGCTGAGTTGAAAGGAAGGGAGTCTGAAAACTCTGAGTAAGGCAGAAAAGAGCTAGGGTTTTCTCAGGTGCAAAGGGGAGTAGAGGAGGGGGAAAGGCCACAGAGCCTTTCGGAGATCCACTAGTGCTGTTCCCAGAACTCTGCCTGTTTTGTGGATGTCTTCTCCTTTGCTTTTCCTCATCTGAGCAGTCTCTCCAGAAATCAGCAACTGGAAACACATAAGTAATTCTCTTTGCCAGGTAAATGGGAACAATAGTTGAGTGGGAAAGAATGAATCACTGCCATTAACAAGAAGACTAGGGTTGCTCTCATCATCAACACAATGCAGTGTCTATTCTCAAATGTCAGGGCTAATAACTCACCATTTACAAATTAGACTTAACCCCCTCCCACACAAACCCACATAGCCCTTGCTAGCCTTCAAGCTTAGGTTATAGCTGCCTTTCTCTGAGGGCTACCAATAAAACCTTCAAAATACATATCCTCCAGACAGTCTGACTTCTTTCAAGATCAAATACTCCTCCCCTTTTCCCTTTGGATTTTGTTTTAATTACAGCTGCATTACTGAAAATGTGGAAAACCCATCTAAGGCCCTAATTATCCTTAATGTAAGAGGGGCATTATTGTCTACAGATGAAATGAATAATACAACCAGTAAGAACGATTCTAAAGTTTTGATTACCTTAATAAATTCCTAAAAGTGAAGGAACTCACAGATCTTTATCCAATGCAACCACAAATTATTAATGCAGGTGGGAGTATCAAAAGCTGGAGTGTTTCAGCCGGCATCTTACAACATCTGTTGAGATGGTGTTTTTCATCCAGTTTACCGATGGATAATAGCTATAGCTGCCCATAAAAGGTGTAACAAGGATGCCAGTTTCCTAGATAACCATCATGTAGGTGTAGAACATGAGATGCTGCTAATTTCAGATGCTCATCAGGATATTAATAACCTCCATACTTTGAAAATAATGGGCTTGTTTGAATTCCTGGTCCTGAAATACAGAAGACATCCAGGATATATTTTTCATTCAGAATGACTTTTAAAGTGAAGTTAAAACAGGTAACTGGAAAAAAGGACACAGGAACAAATTTGGGACTTGTTAGTAGAGTCCACTTAGCAAATTCTGATTGCCTAGTCCAACACCAGCAGTTTTTCATTAATGAATAAATCATTCTTTCTCTGCAGATTGAGAATTCTTCAAAGTGATTTACACGCAGTTCTTAGCACAGCTGTTTGCTGGGGGTGTATGCTCTGTGTGGGGGATCTATCAGCAGTTTGGCTACCTCTGTGTGATCTTGGGTAAGGCCTGGATAAAAATCAAAGGCCGGATTGTTCTGTTTTTCCAAATGTGTTGCCTGGGGCCTGCTAATTAATAGAATGTCTAGGAATGTCATACATCTATTCAAAAAAAGTGTCTCTTGAAAATTGCCATTGTTTTAATTGAATGTTGTCGTTTTCGCATAGTGACCAATATCTCAGCCTACCAGCCTTCTTGAAAAAGCAAACTGGAACATGGGAAAACTGGACACTCATAGGAAAATGCTGTTTGTTTTTAAGTTATTTTTTAGTGTAGGTCTCACAGAGTCATAAATGCTCTCACATGTTGACTGGGGGCCTTATCCTGAAATCCATCCTTGTGTTTCATTCTTATGAATTATTCCAACATAAGCCAGTGCTGGAGGCTGACTGTAAACAGGGGTTAGAGAATTGAGCTGATTTTGACCTAGCAATGGAGCATAACTCTGGAAACATTTGCCGGAGATACGGCACTTTGTGTCACGGACAACTGAAAGGCCAACTGAAACTCTGAGGTTGTGCATGGCAGTAGGCAGGCTGGGATGTCTACCAGTAAGTGCTTGCAGGATTGGGTGGTAGGTGGTCCTAATTTATTTGCTGTTTTAACAAAAATCTGGGATTTGTTATGGAGTGAGTTAGTTCCTCTGGGAAAGGTGGGTGTAACTTGTCAGGACATGAAGGATAACTAACCTCAGACATTTGGGAAGTTGTGTGTGTGTGTGTGTGTGTGTGTGTGTGTGTGTGTGTGTGTGTTTTGATGCATATGATTTTGTTATGTAAAATAGTGAGGCTCACCCCCTGCTCTGCCTGTGGGTTTCTGCACAGTTCTTTTGAAGGAGAAGGGTAGCTCATATGATGAGGTGAGAAAGAAGATGAATGGAAATAGAAACCAGGAGGAATCACTTCTTCAGCTGAATAGTTATAAGTGCTTCTAGAAATCAAAAAATTTTGTCCTGTTTCACTGGGCATGTAGGGGGAAAATAAAAAATGATCTAAAGATTACATCTCGATTTTTACAAATTTATTTGGCCACAATTTGTTTGTACGTGATGAGAGACATTTTGTATGATATCTGACTGTAAACATACCCCCAGTGCATCACATGCTGTCAAAAGAAGCTAAAATCCTTCTTTTTCTTCTCTGTAAGTCTTGGATTGGAAGCTGTTGTCATTTGATTTGTTTCTATCAGTGCATTAGAGCAAAGGTGTGTGCTTTGGACCATGGATATAATTTTGAAGGCTTCTTATGGTGAAAAGTTGGCAAATAGATCATTCAGAGCTATGTTTTCTGGGAACCCAGCAAAGATGATGGCATTTTGGAGGCGGAAAGAAGCAATAGGGAATGAGGGGGAGTATCTTTTTATCTGTCAAATGCAGTTGTGGTATCTCTGCAACACTGAGCTTTAAGTGCAGTGTGCTGGTCTTGGCTTTTATGAGAGTTCTGGAAGAGTTTTGTGCACTGCACAGTCTGATTGACAAAGAGGTTTTCTGTCCTCGAATGACCTTCTTTTAATTTAAAAAAAAATTCAATAAAAGTTCAGCCACACAGCAAGGGATGAATTTAAAGACTGCACACCATGTGACAGTGGTAAAACTTTCATAATAGCCATCATATTTGTTGGTTTAAAAATCAACTTCATTGTCATAGTTAATAGTTTGCAGCTGCTGTAGAACAGAGGCAAATTGCTATGTATGTGTCAGCCTTAAATGCAAGTAAGATCCACTGACTAGGACGACTCAGTTAGTTTTTCCTATCTATTGGTAGTATTGCTGATCATCATCTCTACGCGATGAGAGGATTTCATTGCCACATTTCAGCACTGCTGAGCTGATTATGTGATCTTGCAAGTAAAATAAACTTGTTTTCAGTGTCCTGCCAAAATATACTCCACAACATCCCATTAAAAAGGCTTCCAGGGTCATGCATAAGGGGGTGCAAACCCCTGCAAATCTATGGGATATCAGCTGCATCGATTTAACTAATGAAGGCAAGTTATAGGAAAAGTGTTAAAGAATAAGAATTTAGCACCTAATGTGAAGCTCAGTAATAAAAGCCTTTTTGGAAGATCACAAGTTAAGTTTTCTGCAACTTATAACACATGAAAGTAGTTCTAATTTGCACCAGGTTTGTATCAGATGGGAATGGGAAGTAGATGAAACAACTCTGTCTCCGTCATGCTGGTGATGTGCAGAAGGTGTGTAAGTCAAAACAGTCCAGTGGTCACAGTGAAGCAAGCAGGCTGGGCAGGCAGGAGAATATATGAAGTGTCTGTTGATTATCCTGGACTGAAGGTTATCCAAGAAAGCCTCCCTATGGCATTGAGAGTTGTGGTAACCATAGGCAATTATGTCTAAAGGGATCTGTTGTTCACTTAGGCTGGGCAAATGTTGTGCTACTTAGATTTAGGGAGATCTTAGTTTACTTCTCCTCCTCCTCACTCTGTCTGCTGGTAAAGTAGAACTGAGTTTAAACTGTGGACCTAAGGCTCCAGAATCATGTGTGAGGGATATCCCTTTGAAGTGATCTCAGAAGGACTGTGGTTATTTAAAGCAGAGCATCCCTTTGTGTTTCAGGCATCTGTCTCTGTGGAGAAGTCATGGAGTTCAATAGGTACAGGTCAGGCTGCCCAGGTTGCTGTGTTCTCACAGCTGAGGCTCAGCTTCTCCTTCAAGAAAATAAATAGTAGAGGAGCAAGAAAGGCTTAATGACTGAACTTAGAAAAAGACAGTACTTTTAATGCTGAAGTCAAAGACTCAGAGCCTAGATGGTGGGAAAATTTCCCCAGGGAAGAGGCAGCCCACACAGTCCTGCACTGGATTACTGTTAGTGCTACTTCACTTATTTGGTTGAGATTTTTCATGTGTTTCCTGGGCCAGAACCTGACCCTCAGGTCTCATTTACAGTTCAGAGAATTTCAGTTTGGCATTCCTGTGAACATTGTGTAATTGCAATAATTTCAACTCTTGTTATTCCTTCAAACTTGGGTAATTTGTCAATGTGCTAGTTTATTTTATTCACATAGAGACCGTCACTAGCACTGAAGTCTAAAGTAAATACATGGGATATCTAGTTAATCTGTGGAGTTTTTTTTTCTGCAGGCGTTGTGTCTTTATTGGTTTGTGGAGGTTGTTTTGCTTTACAAACAAATGGAAGTGTATATAAGATGGATATAACCTTCGAAGCAGCCTGTTCAGTGTGTGAGGGCTCTAGGAGAGTGGCTCTGGAGTCTGAAAATGTCACACAATAGGTACCTCCCCCCATTTCTGAAGTATATTCCCCATTCTCTTGATGGAGTTTCCTAGCCCTGAGGAGTGAAGGACTGAGGCCTGGTTATTTGTCAGCCAATTTACAATTAGACAAAATGTCTTTCCACAGAAAGAGTAGAGAGGGTAGGAAGATCATAGAAAGGCTCAGGGCCCCAACCAACATGGGATTGAACACTTATAGGACATCCAAAACTTCTGTGGGAAACCTGTTCTGTATCTCATCACTCTCAGGGTAAAGATCTTTTTTTCTAACATCTAATCTAAGTCTCTCCTCTTTTCATCAAAACCCCTTGTTCTCCCTTGTCACTATATAGCCATTGAACATGTCACTCTCCCTCTTTTTTTTTTTTTTTTTTAAATAAGACCCCTTTAAGTACTGGAAGACAGCAATGAGGTCTTTCCAGAGCCTTCCCTTCTCCAGGTTGAACAACTCAACTTTCTCAGTGTTTATTTGCAGGAGAGGTGATCCAACACTATAACCTGATAATTTTCATGACCCTCCCCTGGACTCACTTCAGCAGGTCATTGTCTTATGCTGGAGATCCCAGAGCTGGATGCAGAATTCCAGGTGGGAGCAGAGGACACCTCTCTTGGCCTGCTGGCCACTCTGCTTTGGGTGCAGCTCAGGATACATTTGGCTTTCTGGACTGCAGGCGTATCCAAGATATACTCCTGGTAGAAAAGGTGGGACAGATGTCTGGAAGAAAGCAGCTATAAATGTGTTGGAACTACCCCATTAGTATTAGACTTGCATCTATTTTTCTGCCTTTTGGGACAGAGGAACTTGCAAGTTTTTGACAAATTGTTCTCTGTCTCCAGCATCCCTAAGTGTTTCCTGAAGATTGTGGACAAACAACCGTATTTTTCCTTGATGGCAGTCATTATTTTCTGAAGGAGACTTCTTCATATAGGCCTACAAGGGCAGTTGCCCTCTGTAATTAGTGAAAGAGGGTGGACTTTAATTAAATGTAAAGACATCTGAAATGCAAACATATGCTATCATAGGAGTCCTTGAGCATTCTGTTATGATCTGTAGATATGAAGTCAGTGTAGTCAAGGGACTGTTGGTGCTGGCTCTACTTACCCTAGAGCAGATCTGTAAAATGGCAAATGGACTCTGTCCATAGCAATGTCTCTATCTATTAATTACAGGGGGATTGAGGCAAGAAGAACAGCCCCAGAGTTTTTGTATTCTGCTTCTGTATTCTGTAGTATTTCTACAAACTGATGGAACAGTTTGTAGAGATGGTGATCTGTATTTTATCTTCCTTCTGATGTTGCCTTCCTTCTCACCTCTAAACACTGACATAACTTTTCAGGGTAGGCATGAAGTAAGTATGTTGAACATAAATTTTGATTTTTGTCATTGTAGCTTTGCCTGGAACAGCACATAATCTACTGGCATTTTGGATCTGCAGGAGAAAACCAGAATGTTTCTACCATCAAAGGTCTCTTGGAGTTGTTGAAAGAAGGCTGGAACAGTCCTGGTTTTTGGACTTTCTTTTCTTAAGGTATTTTTACTCCTATCTGATTTCCAAAGAGGAGTCCGATTTTCATTTTACGTTGCCCCACCCCTGTGGCGTTTTTGACATTGGCCAGAAATGAGAAACCTTGAGTTGGAAAGGTGTCATCAAAACAATGATTAGATATACTTGGAAGAAACGTTTATTATTTGGCTTGCTGCTGCTGAGAGCTGCTAATTACCAAACAATTATGACACAGACATAATTATTCACTGCCTGAAACTGCCTCTTGAGTTTAATATCTGTCAGAAAACAAAATGCAGAACATTTTTGAGGAGTCCATAAAGGGCCAAGAGATGTATAAATATTTCCTCAGGGCATCCTTTGCTACCTTGGATTTCAAGGCCAGGAGTTAGGCTATCACTCCCTCCTTAGAAAGCATTCTTGGCTCCAGTATCCTGATCCATCTTTTCTCTCTTGGCTTTCCAAATAATCAAATCATAAAAGTAGTTAGGGAAGTACATTTGGCATCTGTAACTTCTGTGATCTTTGGATCCTTTAGGAGTCAAAACTCCACATGGATTTGCCACAGCTGAGGGCTGTGTGTTTGACTCAGAAATCCTTTTGCACACAAATTAGAGGGCAACCAGTGCAAAACAATGTGGTTATAATGCATTAGCTAAGCAGGAAGCATGGAGATCTATCTCTGCTGTGTCAGGAAACAATTTGTCTGTGGAAATGGCATGGCACAGTGCTTGGGAAGACAATGCTGTGAGCAATGTTCAGTAGGCTGGCGGCTGGAGAAGGTCCTACAGGGGCACTGTCAGTGCATCAATAGGCCTGATTTATCACTGTATTATATTAATTCTACTCCAGGGTGACTCCATTCAAGTCAGTGAATTTATCATAGGGAAAAGCTGGGGAAAAATAGTGCTTCGTTCCTCTTACTTTTTGCATGAATTTCTTCCAAAGCCACATCAATACTTTCAGTTCTGTCCTCTTCATGCCCAGCTGTGACAAGGTGGGAGCTGGAAACTTATTATTGCATAGAAGAGCTGGGATATATTTCTGGTCCTGGCAGAAATTTCTGAACCCCAGATTTGCCAACTAATCCTTAAAAATGCTTTCTGGTGAAGACAGACGCATGAATCTTACAGTGTGGTTCTTGAGAAGGCACTTTGGAAATGGGATTTACTGTTGAGGTGGAACACCAGAGGCTGTCACACCACTAAGCTGAGAGTAAACAGAGAAGAAAGCCTACATGAGAATGCTATGAAAGTGGATATAAATGAGGGAGGGAGTAAACTCTTGCATCCAAACAGTTTGGCATTTGCCTGTAACATGTAGGTGCTTTGCCAGCATGAAGAACAGAATTGAGAAGTGAAAATCTACGTCTCCATCTTTCAGCAGGCTTCCAAGCATGCACATTTCGTTCAAAATCACTACCAAGCTGTTTATGATACATCTGTGCCAACTGCAGTGTTTTATGTAGTCATTGAAGCCAAATCACTGTGACCTGATGTGACTCAGTTTTCTAAAAGGGTGCATCTTGAGAATTCTCATTTTGTTCAGTTCAAAGTGAAACACTAGGAAAAGTGTTGGAATGGATCTGAAAACAGTGCAGCATTCTTATGCAGAGGCAAGACTGCCATTCAGGCAAACACCAGAAGAAAATCTGTCTTGGGTGTGTTTTTCAAAATGAGTCTGAAATGTTCATTGGAAAACTGTCAGGAATATGAGACTTAAATGAACTCATTTACATGCTCTGATTTTGCCTATATCTGTGGTATTGGGAAAGCAATAATAAATTCTAAGTGCTCTGTTCCTGAAATTTTAGTTCACTTTTTTTTTTTTTCCCTGTATGGAAATTTTTTAGGAGTGTTCGTGAAGTCTGGGTTTTTTTCTCTCTGGTTTTATTTTTTTTTCTTCCATATTTCTCTTTATTCTTCTCCATATTTCTCTTAATATAAGTTTTATATCTTTATGTGACTTTTAAAACTGTTAAGGATATAGAGAAAAACTAAGTGAAGACCTTTCTCTTTTCTTGGTCTGTTTTTTTTTAAATTGTATTTTTTAAAAAAAATATTTGTTTTTTCTTTTGCTGCTGGTTTTTTTTTTGGATTATAGAAAAACTCTTCTTTATATATTTAGCTGTTTAGCTATGTTATCATGCATAGACTGTGGTTTATTATATGTTTTATTCTTGTTTCCTCAAATAGTGCTGAACAAATCAACAGTAAAATTTTCCAAAGTTCTTCAAATTTGAAGTCAGATGCTTTCAGGCTCATAAATCCTACAGGTCAGCATAAGATATTTTGATACTTGCAATTTGTCACCATCTTTCTTTTCAGTAGCACTGCCTGGTTTTAGCTTCATCTGAGATTGAATTGAACAGTTAAGCATTGTCAGAATTTATAATTGACAGTTGGATTTATGTGTCACAATACTTGCCAGTGATGCTGGGTTTTATTTTTTAGAGATTCCCACTACAGCAGACAACAACAGATACAGATAAAAATGGCTTGTGTTGTTTTCCCATGCAAGCCGTGAAAGTTCTTAATTAAAAAAAAAAAAAATATAGTACTTGATGAGAGGCTTCCTTCTGATGGAATTAAATTCAGTATCATAATTGATGAAATAAGGAGGAGAAGATTACCCCAAATGACCTTTGTGTCTGAATCTTTATTTGAAAGGAAAAAAGACTTTTTTGAATGTACTTCCAGATAGTATCTTAGAATTTCTTAGAAACTTGCAGGGCTTTTTGTGGGAAACCCCCAAACTATTTCTATGTGGCTTTGGCCAAAATTATTTGGTTTTCTCTTACCAAATTTCAAAAAGGTTGAATAGTTGGCTTTTCTGAAGGAAAGGCAATACTTTCCATATAGAAAAGTCCCTGTTTTTTTTTAGCATTGCTTTTTTTTTTTTTTTTTCCCTTTCCACATTTCTGACAAGCAAAAGAGCACAAAAGTGCCTGGAAGTACAGTTCTTATGTCATGAAATTTCAAAGGGAAAATAAGATTTACAGTTTCTGAGTTTTTGCCTGCTGCAGCACCAGTCAGTGCTAATACATCAGGCTCACAATTTGACATAAATACAAACACAGATTAGTGTTTCTTCCACTGCAGCATTGCAAATACCATTATGGCTAATTGCCATTGACACCAGTCAGTGAGGAATAGACTGGAGTTGCCTAAACAATCCGTACTATCACTTAAAGGGATCAGCTGCCCTTTTCATACCCCTCTGCTGTGATTGCTGGAGTGTTTGTGTTAGTGCAAAGGGTGTCAGATAAGGAAACCTTGCCAACTGAAAGCTAATAATATATAAAAAAGGAAAGTTAATGTGGACAGGAGGGCATGTTGTGAACTGAGATATTGCTGATGTCTGAATGGATATTGCTTTGAAATTGCAGTACAGTCATGTTACAGGCTTGAGATTAGGCAGTGTTGGTGCCACAGGGAATGACAGGTGTTCATTTTGATGGGGCAGTTGTGTTTAAAACCAGGCTTGGATGATATACCTTCTGGGTGGTGTGCTTTATGGGCTGTATGAGCAGGTCAGCATGAAGGGATAACCCTGGTGATGAATCTTTCTCCCTTGTGAGTGAGAGTCTGTGCTGGTCTGTGTTGCCCTTCCTAGACACATGGAAGGGGTTCTCAGGGGTGGGTTTTTTCCTATCCTTGCCTCTGCAGACTATGAGGATACACTTACAGAGTCTGAAACTGCTTTTCAGAATGTGGGAGTACAGTATTGTTGCTTTTCTGTGTATTTCTTATTTTAAACCAAGGGATTGTACCTCCTGACTTCCCTAAATCAGGCTTGGAGCCTTCAGTTATGATTGAAATGAAGATGAAGGCTTAAGTGTAGGGATTAGATAGTTAAGATGAGGGTTTAGAAAATACCCATTTTTGCCACAAGATAATTTTGTGATATTTCTGTAAAGAAGGCTCTTCAACAAAAACTGGAAGGAATTCGGCCATGAGGAATTCCAGCAGTGAGAATTTGAGACGTTTGGGAAATCAGGAGCAAACTGAAACTGAGGTCTTAGAAATGGTGGTATTTTTTTTTCTGGTGCCAAAAAGCAAGCCAAGTTATTTTGTCCTGAACAATCTGTAGATTTAATCTCTCTTGAAGTGCCCAAGGGGTTCTCTGACAGAGTTTTGGAATCTGTGTTTCTCCTTGGTGCTGTGTTTTACAGTTTCATAACAAAACACTGAAGCTGATTTCTGTAATGAATAAAGTAGAGTTCAGTATATATTTGATCTCTTTCAATAACTAGAAACCTTAACCATTTTCTAAACAAAGACTCAGCCCAATGTGAATATGCCTAAAAAAAGGAGAAATTTTATTGGATTGTGGAATAGTGTATCTTGTATCTTCTTCACTTATTAAAACATAAGGCCTTAATTTCAGAGTTAGGAATAAGAAAGATGACAAAGATTAGCACTAGATTGGAAACTATGAAGCTTGTGCCTAACTCCAGTGAAAACAGTTATGGCTGAGTCATTTTGATGAAAGCATGTACAGCCAATAAATTCAATGAATAGATATATGTAAACCCATGGAGACAATGATTACATGAGGAAACTTGAGAACAATATTTTAAGGTGTATAAAGTTTTTTCATTTGCTCTGAAGATGTTTACTATTGTATAGATTTCCTTTCTCTTTCCTACACTCTGTGTAAAGCTGAGGACATACAGCTTGAAGACTGAACACAGTATATCGTTAAAATCCAGCCATTCTCATGCACATCTGCCAGTAGTGGACATTGACCTTTTCTTTTGTGCTTTGGGAAGATTTCATTCAGTTCAGGAAATATCAGAGAAGTGACACAGCTCTGGCTTAGCACCACGGTTACCCTATGAAATGTGGCCTTGAAAATCTTATTGTGCTGGCAAGGATATCTGAGCGTTCCCAGTGCACGGTCTCTGGCGTGGTTAGCAAGGGTAGTGACAGTGTAATTGTTGTCCTTCTCCTTGAGCTATAGATATGACTCACAGTGGGAGAAGCTAATGAGCAGATGATCAGCAGATATTTTGAACTTGCAATATTTCTGAGATATTTAGGTAAAGTAAGGTAGAGCAAAATTTTGTATAGAGGTAATGCCTTTTTACTAGGTGAAATGATAGAACTGGAAAGAAACAGCAATTCTCACTTGGTGAAAGCTTTTCACTTTTTCCCAACTTTTACATCAGTTACTCCAGTGATGTCTGCAGCCAGGTATAATCACTGGTTTTTTGTTACCATTAGTTTTTTATCAAGCTTAAAGACAGAAGACAAAATAACATAACCATCTGCTTTGTGTGGATGTTGCAATGTGAAGTGATCCTGAGGAATGTACCCTTGTGTAAACATACTTTGTTTTAATTTGTGTATCTATCATAAAAAAGTATTTAGACTGAACATCAAAAAATTTGGAACTGTGATATTTTACTAGGAATATGTGTACTCAAATGTATATTCAGGTGAGGATGGAACATATTAACAGTGTTTTGTTTGTATCAGGTTACCCATATTCTGCAAACTACCTGAACTTATGTTTCTCACCCCATCACTACCATGTGCCATCATAGAAATCCAGTTTCTCTGAAGTGTTAAATTCTCTGCTATTCAGGAAACTGTTTCTTTGAATTCCCTTTTCTCTGTTTTTAATAAATCTTGGTTTCAGTTTAGATCACTCTTGTCTAGGTAATTTTACAGAAATGCCTGTAGAATGCTGAGAAGCTAATCACCTTTATGAAGAAGACCTTCAGACTTACCAGAACTTAAAAGTTTCTCTCAGTGCCAATCATTAGATAGGAAAGAGGTTATTCTGTTATTTTTTAGTAAATTTTGCCTGCTATGAGGCTCCAGTGAACAAACAAAAAAATACAGAATCTTGAAGACTAAAAGAAGGCTAAAAATGGTGTTGGTGGGTGGCCATATAATATTTTAAAAAAAGATGAAAACTGTTTGATTTATGCTTGGCTCTTGCAGTGCATGAAGAATGCCATCCCTTAGCCATTGTGTCATTTGAAGCATTAGTCATAAAAGGAGCTATGTTATTTGCTGATAATATCTGCATATGGGAAATCCTCAGAGGATTTGTTAGGACACATCCACGACTGGCTGGACTCTCATGAGCTGTCTGAGACAACCACATAATGTTGTATGGGCAGCTCTTTATCTGCACTAAGGTATTGTTGGCCTGTGAAAAAAACTGTCAGACATGCTGGACTCCTGTGTTGCAGGTGGTGTTTCAAATGCTGCAGTACCTGGATGGCAAAGTCCTTAGAAGTGATTCAGGGGGTTAAACCCAGAAATCTGAGTTTGCCAAGTATTGTCACAGATAAATTCTTTCAGCAGTTGTTCTAAGACAGTTTATTAAAGCATAAGGCCTTAATTTCAGAGTTAGGAATAAGAAAGATGACAAAGAATAGCACTGAATTGGAAATTATGAAGCCTGTGCTTGACTCCAGTGAAAATAGTTACAGCTGAGTCATTTTGATGAAAGCATGTACAGTGCTAAGACAGTGGCTGAGACAGAAACTAATGGCTTCAGAAAATGAATTAAAAAGAATTCTTACTCCTATTAGAAAAAAGGCAATATGTCTGATTTCCTATCTGTAAAAAAATTCTCACAATAAACACAGCTGTTTAATATCTTGAGGTAGAAAACCAATGTCTTCTTCATGTTTTATGATCTATAAATTTAGTATTTCAGGCCCCTTGCATGCTCATAAGCATTTTCCACTAAGCCAGGTTGCATGGTGTGCTTGAAGATGAACTTTAAAGTATCTGTTCCAGAGGCTACTTTCAGCCTGTTTGACAGACATTTGTATGGGGTAAAATGCACAGCATAATTTCTGGCTGGTCTTTCAGCAGTAAAAACCTAGCATCAAATTCATAACTTTATTACTTTAAATTACTTTGTGACCTTGTACCAGGTTGGGTTCAGGCAGGGGACATGATGCATTGGTTATAGGACACATTGACCACCTCATATTGATGTGTAATATAATGTGTGGCATGTGAGCTAGAATTAGATATGTGAATGCCACATCTGGGGAGAAGCACACTTCCTACAACATGGAAAATGATAAGTTAATTTCAATTATTTTCTTCTATATATATACATAGTCACATACTGAACTGAACTTAAATAAACAAATAAGACTTAATTTGTACTTGGAAGAAAGTTCCAGCCTCTCTTCAGTGAAAACTTCACCATTAGGTCTTAATGAATAATTAATTATCCCCTTTACTTTCTGAACTAAAACAATCTAAGAAATTATTTCAGATTGACTCAAAGTGAAAAAATTTTGTTTATCTCACTGTTATGAAAAATCCAAATGTAATGCAAATAAAACATTGTTTATGCTTACATTAAACATTTTCTGCACCAAAATACTTTATTTCATATACTTGTGGGATTTTGAATTCTCCTTAAAGTACATTTCGAAATAAAACAATTATTTTGAAAAGTCATACCATTAAAAACAAACAAATATTTTCAAGGCTTTTATGTAGCTCTCTGCTATCATCCTAGCTACATTTTATAGCAAATAATCTACTAAGTGAGGTTTTTTTAATGTTGTTTTATAAATGATTCCTTTAGCTGTCCTGGTCATTTTCTGATGGCTGCTTGCCATGGTGTGATGTGTTTCGCAAAGTTTTCAGAGAATTGTGGTGCATACACTTTGTGCACCTGAAAAATAAATATGGATAAATACATGTGAAGGCCCTTCCTTATCTGTGGTTGATGCAGGCTGCAGGTTAGGCTTGTCTTAAACATCTTTAATTTCCACGGGGTAAGTGAACCTTTAGGCTTTGTTTTCTGTGCTTGGAAGGGAATCAGACTAACACTGTGTTATCTAATTCTTCATCTCCTCTGCATTTCAGGTCTCCATTTAGTTGATTTTGGAAAGCATGAGGTGTTTGAGAGGATTAGAGACAGCAGAAGAAGAGGAATTCAGAGTATGTATTGAGTAAGGGATGTTGGCTGTGGAGGGAGATTTTGGAGCTTGTTGTGTTTATGGACAACTACACTGCAGAGTTCATTTGAATGCTCTGGGGTTCATAAACTCGTGTAGCCTGGAAGGCAGGGCCCATTGGAAGGAGTCAGAATTTCAGTGCAAATGATTTACCCAGCTGCTAAGATAACACTTAAAGAGTTAGTGGTAAGATAATTTTTTCAAAAGGTCTAATTTAAATTGACAAACACACTGAAAACTGCAGATGGGCTCAAGCTGAAAAGTAGAGTGTGTGAAGCCTTTCCAAGCTCAGGCAGGTTGTAATCCAAACCTTCTCCTACTGCTCTGGCTTTTGGTTGCTTTTAAATTCCTCTTTGGTTCTTTTTTATGTCTTGTGTGAATCTAAGATGGTGGGAGCATCTGGTTACAAGGGATTTACAATTGTTTGGGTGGATATGTAATGAGAATTCATTTTTTCTCAAGTAGAGCCCTGATTCCTGAGCCAAGCTCAGTGTCCATTGATGCCTAAAAGTTTGCTGACTGGTTCACAGCTCCAGCTAGGACTAGTTCAGTTCTATTAAATTTCCAGTATCCAAAGTACTTGACTTTTCAAAGGCTTTGCTCAATCATTTCACTGTGGGGCTGGTCTGCTCTCAGCCCCAGTGTGATGGCTTGCAGTGAAGAGGCCTCAAGAGTTGTTCTGTGTATTTTTGGACAGGGTAGAAATTTTATTATTGTTAGACACATGCCATTCAACTCTTCATGCTGCAGAATTGACAATTATCTGAGTGTTGCTTTTCTTCTTGAACAGCATTGAAGCAGTAACTAAAATTTGGACCAGTAGCCAGGAAATCTGCAATTGATGGACTGACAAATACAAAAGCCTATTTTGATTTTATCATTCCTCATCTGACAAGTGTTTACCTAGAGAAAATGAATTGTCATTTTTTGTCACCCCAAGTATTTGATGTGTCAAAACTCCTATGAAAATAGATAAACAAAATCTGAAATTTCCAGATTGACAGATGTACTGCAAGCAATCTACCCATGATTCAAGTGTGAGAATGATTTGAATCACTTGTTGCAATGCAAGCACATGTCTTATAATATTAGGACTTGTATCACGGAAGACTTGCTGTAATAGTGAAAACAATCTTAGTTTCTATTCAAATTGGTTATGTGTTTTGATTTTGGTGGATCTGATTTTATGTAATTCTCCACATTTTCTTAGATGTCCTGCCAAAAGAAGGCAGTGGAAAATGTTCCCCAATGAGCCCAACACAGGCAGATAGACCAAAACTGTCCTTGGCAGTGGAGGTCTGCTGTATTCATGTTCTGGTGAAATCGTGAAGAATGCTGTTGAATATATTTCCTGTGACTTGCAAACTTACACTTTTCCATGATGAGTACCTAGAGAAGCAGCCTGAATGCCCAAAGCTTGATTTTTTAGAGGAAGTTATATGTGCCCTTTAGTAGTCTTTGAGATTTTACATACTTTAAAATGCAATCTGAAGTTAAGTAATGTAGCTGTTCTGCATGTGGTTTGAGAGATGTGGTTTGCAGATATTTAAAATCTCATGCATGGACCTTAAAAGTGTATATGCCTGGATGTGGAAAGTGTAATTAATTTCTGAATCCTTTTTTCCTCCCTCCTTCATTCCTATCCAACTGTGTATGTCACATGTGCCTACCAAGTATAGATGCAGAAATATACATGTAATGTGCAAGTTCCAAATTAGCTCTTTCTGAATGAGCCATACAATCTCTGTAACTCTGCTCATTACCTGGAATGGTCAAGCTATTTTTTGTAGACTAGAGAGGAATTTTACATCAAGATGACAATTTTGAGTTTAACTGAGGTCAGAAGGGCGTTGGCTCAAGCACTGATATTCTGATACTAGTTATGAAATTTCAATAGCTTGTATAATTTTGTATGTTACTGATGAAAAGTTCACACAAAAGGCTTCTTGAATTTTAGAGAAAAACCTTCCCTGTTTCTCTATGAGCTCAACCCTGAAATTTCTTACAGTTATGTCAGTTTTACATAGCTTTCTTTGCTGAATTTGGTCCTCATATGTAGAGTATAAAAAAAGACTCATTCTGTGTGAAAGGGAAGAAAACGACATCACACCAGAGCCTCAACCCATACCTCATCTCTTGTCCTCATATAGCAAGAGCTACTACCCCTACCGTAAAGGAAAGTTGAAATATCCCCTTATCTGTCAAAATCAAAGCAGAAATTAAGAAGAAATTATTTTCTGACCCCATACTCACAGTCACTTATTTCCTGAAAAATGCAATTTTGATGGTGAATTTGTTGTTCTGTCTTGCATAGCTACAGAATTTTTTAGTGGTCATAAATGCTTCATTCCTTTTAAATGTCCAATGACTGAGGACAGCTAGGAGAAGTTTGTTCCTCAGGTCCACCATAGATAACACAAAAAAGCATTCAGTGTTTTTAAACTTTGTAACATTTGTGACAATATCTGAAAATAACTTTACCCATACACAGCACTGTGTGTGGTATAGGATTTGGCTTTGAGCCAGAGGAGAAAGAAACACATTATGTAGTGTATTATTCTCTTTTAAACATAGCCTAAATTATATGTGTCCAAGTTAACACCTATTTTCATCTCTGCTTTCTAAATGTGACCCTTTTGTTTTATTTAATGTTCGTGTTTTAAACAGAAGGTAGGAGGAATAAAGAAAGAAAGAATGGACTGAAAAATGTAATCTCCATTGTGAAAAAAGAGTGGTATTTGATACTAGTTGGTGCTACATAGATTTGGCTCATATTTCCAGATTTTCTGTGGTGTAGGTCTTATGAATCTTATTATATACAGTGCAAAAAAATTCTAACATATTAAACAATTTATATAAACATTTATATAAATCATTACAGCTTTGTACACTATGTAGAGGACTAAGTATTAAGCATATTGTGGGCTTGGAATAGGATCTCTAAGGTCCCTTCCAACCCAAACCATTCTATGATTCTGTGTACCATATTACACAGGTATTAATTTTTGTGTGTGAGTAGCTTGCTATCTATTGATGAAAATTTGCATCTTAGATACACTTAATAATTTTATGTGGACATTGAACAGGGGAAGGCTTTTAGTGGACCATTATTTGCAGTCTTCTGCACTGGGGATGAACTGCATCATGTAGTCCCATCTCTAACCTCATTATCTTTCATCATTAATTTCATCAATTACTTTTTCTTCCTGCACTTCTTTCAAGGAGCTCTTTCAAGGCTTTGTGCAGCTGATTGTAAGGAAACTTGTTCTTTTCTTCTTTCCTAAATTAATTCAGGCCACTTTATTTCCTTCCCAACATAACCATGTAGTTAGTCCTCCAGTTCTTACCTCATGCTAACACAATTCATAGAGACCAGCCACATTTCATCTGTGCTCTCATTTTTATCTGTCCTCCCAAAGTAGACTCTCAGTTCTCTGCAAGGATGACTGGACCTTCCTTTCACCTGTTCTGGTCTGAGTTCATCTTTGCACACAGCATAACACAGAGCACTGTCTTCAGTTTATGTTATCTTTTATAACAATATTAATACATCCCAATTTCTATTGGAAATACTTTGCTTGTGCCATGGGCTAGTATCACATTGTGCTCTATCATCACTCTGATGACTCATTGTAATCTTGTGATTAAATTCTATTCCCAGGTCTTCTGCTTGATCTTTCATTTCGAGCTGACCAGAACATTTTTTGTAACAGTACCTATTAAGTCACAGTACGTTTGGTGAAGAAATATGTTGGCTATCACATTCAGTACTAAGTAAGTCCTACCATATTTGGTAGCATGTTTTTTACAGTATGTCTTGGAAATTTATATGTCCACACAATGATACAATTTTTGATAGCCATTTTTCTTCCAACAAAATATTAATGAGGTACTCATCCAGGTTCAGATTTGATCCATGTGAGGCAATGGTAAACTTCTGACCCTAATTAATTTTACAGTCTTTCATTCAAATTGATTTTGACCTTAAAAGCTATGGTTTTGTCCATGGTACTACAAATTTTTATTTGCAGAAATAGTCTTTATTAAAATATGGCAGTATTCTGCTCCTGATTTTATTTCTATCTTTCATAAGATTATCATATATTTCAATATCAGCTTTCCAGTAATGAATGTTAGTCCACCAAGTCTTGTTATGGCTGTCCTGTGTCCTCCCCTGTTGGTTTCACTTCCTCTGGTTTGTAACCTTGCCACCTTTCATTGGTTTCCAAATATCAAAGTTGTCTCAGTGTTACTTCACCCATTTCAACTCCTTTATAATCCTTTCAGTAACTGAACTGTCTCCATGACTACTCCTATATTCTCTGTTTATATTTTTCTCTTTGCTGCTTCTGCTGATTTTTTTTTTTTTTCTTTTCAACTGTTTTTCATTAGCCTGTGTAGCAGAGTGGGATTTGGAGAGTTGAACATTACTTTTTTCCAGTTTTCTTCCTTGGGTCTCTTAGCTTCTGAATGGTGATGCTAGTTTGAATCTTACAAAATCAGTCCTTTGGGAACTCTGGTAGAAGCTGTTTCATGTGGGCATTTTCTCCAAAGGCTACCTTGTATATTTATTTTATTATATAATTTTATTTAAGGTATATGTCAGACCTGAATCATAACATGATTTGGTTCTTTTTTTTTCCCTGTGGCAAGAGTTTAGAATATTTGTAGAAATATTGTCATTTGCCATAAAGAGATGTAAACAATTTATTCCCCCCATGTTCAATAAAAAGCCTCTGAAGAGAGTGTAAAAAGTCAAAAATCTTGATTTGGCAGCAGGGATATTCAATGTAAATCTCATGTAAGCTACAAAGCCATTTTGGCTGCCACTTCTCAGAAAGCTGCTTGTGGATGTAGTGTATACACTGACAAATTTTCTCCTTCCTGTCATTCTGATTCAAAGAAATGTCCCTATGGAAATACTTCTAGAGAGACACATAATCTTCAACTGGCAATCCCTTTTTTCTTTGGATGCCTAGCTTTTGGACAGGAAAGGCCATTTCTTGATTAATCTGAAGGCAGTATATATTTGTCCTATTTCTGATTTCTTCAGATGCCTCTGAAGTCAGCTGCTCATTCCAGCTGACTGGACACCTGGCTTATTCTGAACAGAGCCAGGTAGTGCCTCTTTGTGGAGCAGATGTGATTGAACACAATCAGTGCATTCCATTAAGTCTGCTAGATATCTCTGACTTAGTCAATAATTTTCTGTTTCATTCAAGGGGCTTTGGAGGGTGCAGGGGATCCACTAATGTAAGAATACATTTGAAAAGAAATACAGTCATGTTTAGGTTCATCCCCTAAACTCAGTCAAGTCTCCAGACAATTCTGAAATCACAACTGTTTAGTTGTCAGCCTTCCAATTAATTTGTTGCAAGAAGTCTTACTGGCTGTGGTAGATCTCTCCCAATGTTTAGCAGTGGGTCATCAACTTTTAGAAGAATTCTGGAATAGAAGATTCTAGAACTTTATGATCACTTTTTGTGCTCTGTCTTTAACGATTGGTTCATTAGTTAATACAAGAACTTGTGCTTACATTATCACAAAACACAGAGATTATATTTCCTTATGTGCAAATTGCCAGAGCAGATGTAAGCTGAGTGTTTATATTGTGGATGAAATTTGCATAGATTTTCACTTCTTATATATTTGAAAGTTTTGACTTCCAGAACACTGAAGAACAGAAAATTCCTCTTGCACTTCTTTCTGTGGGAAAAAAAAAAAAAAAAAAAAAAAAGAAAAAAGAAAAAAAGAAAAAAAAAAAGTGGGGACTGAACATTTTGCACTGATTTATTTTCTGTCTTTGTTCTCATCTACTTACACTCAGACATTTTCATGTGGCACTTTGGCATATACAGGTGTATAATTCCTGCTGATTCTTTTGTCTGCTTGAAACAGACTTCTGTCTTTGAAAAATTTGGCCCTATCTCTTCATGGACATTTTTGACAACTCTATGTATTTTTTTTCTCCTGTTGTTTCAATAACCTCTTGGTTGGCCAAAGGGACACTGTGTTGACACTACATTGGCCAAAAAGCCTCCTGCAGTTTCAATTGGCAGGGTTATTTTCCAATTCCTTCTCTTGATTACTGGGGACATGCAGCTAACTTTATGCAGATTCTTTGTTTCAGCCAAAAGATGGGAACGTTTTGTGGAGAGAGAAAAGTGTGCCCTCTTTATGTTTGTTTTACATTTGAGGTGTCCTTGAGGGTGGATGTTCTACATCACTTCAGAGTTCTAATAAGGAAGCTGTCAGATTTTATTTAACTGAGCATTATTAAGTGAAAGGATACAAATACTTCAGTCCAAGCATCATTATACATATTTTCCAGCAGCTTGCTTCACCACATCAGTTTTTCAGATTCTGTAAATGTAACACACTTTAATAACACAGAATGGGATCATAATGTGATGTAATGAAAAGTGTGTTAGTCTTCAGCACAAGTAAATAAAAGAAAGCAACTCAAACCCCTTGAATTTAATTTGTGTTTTTTACTTGCATGTTTTTCTGTGCATATCTTAACATCTACTGTGTATTCCTCTCTTGCCTACTCCTATTTTTTTCAGTGGTGCTTTTCCTATGTACTCTGTGATCTTGGAAATAAATAGGTAGAGGGGAGAGGAGGTAAACTCTTCTAGGAAGAAAGAGTTCCTGTTTTGTATTTATTTACCACTTGTGAAAGTGTAGACTGGCCCTTTTCTGATACAGTGTTTTATTTTATTTTTTAATCTGCTTTCATGGTAATTTTTCAGAATAGCTTATTCCCTCCAGCTGAAACACTGAAGGCAACAACTTCAATGCTCAGAGAAATCACTTGGCACTGAGAAATGAACAATTACTTGTTAAAACAAGGACAGGCAGACCGTACTGGGGCAAATCCATTGCCATAACAATGAATTTTGGCTGTTGAGACTTTTGGCTTTTTTTCCTTGTGTATATATTCTTACAACGATATCTGCATCTATATTTTGTTAAAAGCTCAACACCCCCATCCTTGTCTTGTTTGTCTTACCTTCTAAAAGATCTGCTTTCTTCACATTCTGGTTTCTAAATCTTGTAAAAATTGTCTCAGCATAAATCTCACGCATATGAAGTGTTCCTGTTAATGTTCAAAAAACAAAATGCAGTTAAATAAGTCAAAGGTGGCTATCTAGCTACTTCCAGAGTAGTAAATAAGCTACACTACTTTGGAATAGGAAGTTTATTTTACCTATGAGAAGGGTAATGTGAATGTTAGCTAAATTCTAGGATTGCTGAAGACCACTCATTCCCATTCATAAAAATAAATACCTTTCATTCAATATCAAGCAGCTGAAATTCTTGACAACTGATCCCTTTTAAGGTCAAAACAATGTATCTTTCTCCTCTCCTAGTTTTTAATGATGTCTGGGATTTCAAAAGAAACTATGGGATTTAGCAACAATTTCCCTTTAAAGGGCACTTGGATTTGGAAGTATAACTCTTCTAGGTTCTTTCAAAAATACAAGCTGTTATTAATAAACTATCATCCAATGCCTGTAACATTACATCAGACTTCAGAATTTTTTTAAGTCCAGGAGACCATATGGGTAGTTTATTCTCAACCACTTCTAGGAACTTCTAGCTATCTTACCAAATATTTAAGAAAATTTGTTTAGGAGTGAGAGATCACTGGTAATTTGTCGTCCATTCGAGGAATTCAGGCAAAAAGGGAGCCCTTTGTATTTACTGAACTTCTTCAATGAGCTACTGACCACTCTAATGATAATCTGATTTCTCTGTGAAGGTGCTCTTATTAAAGAGAGATTACATTGCTTTTAATTTATCTATTTCCTCATATCTAAATGATTTGAATGAAAAGACCTACATCATAAGTAAATGGGAGTAATTTTATAACAATATTTTCCATGAGTAACTGGGAAATCATGATAGATTTTGGAGATATTCAAAGACACCTTCCAATTGGTAATATGCTAATATGAAATGTGCTAATATGAAACCATTATGAAATCCTATTTTACACCCCTCATATCACTTTTCTACGGGAAACTGCTTTTACCAGGCTGTGTCTAGATTTATTGTGGAGAAAAAGTGAAAGGGTTTAAAAAAAATGTGTCAAATAATTTTGCAGTTAAAATGTGATTGACAAGATTTCAGGACTTATTCTTCGAGTGTATGCTTTGCACTTTAGAGGGATGATTCTTGAAATAGTAATCTTTCAATTAAAGAGAAAAAAATACATTATTAGAATTTCTTAGGTTAGGTCTCATGGACAGCAGTGGTGAATTCAGAGTCTTCTTCTGTATGATATTACTGTGATTGAGGCAATCATATTGTTGAGACAGGTCCTGCAAATGTTTCCTCACTGTGATTGCTACCAAATCCTAGCTGCCTGCTGCCTCCTAGAATAAACATATGGTATGAAAGCTGCTGGTGGAAATTTTGTTTTATATTCAGTGTAACAGGGTAACAATGATAACAGTTGCCACTGTTCAAAGGGAAACGACTTATTCAAAACAAAACCTTAACCTGGCAACCTGTCAGAATGAGACAAGCAGTGATGCCAGTCAAAACAGCAAAGGCTGTACTGTTCCTCCTCCCTCGGTCTTTCTCCTACTATGAAAGGCTGTATTATGTTTACAGTGTTTATTTTATCTCTGAACCTTTTGCTGATGCAGTTCTCCAGTGCTTTTTTATAGTCAGTTCCTGCTTAGGTGGAATAGTTGAAGAAGTTGTCAGTCTGTTCTGTTCTGCTGTTGTGCCTGGGTTGCACTTCAGTGCCTAAAGTTTTACTCACATTACACAAAGCTTCTGCCTTGCCTGGAACTGGAGAAGCTGCTCCAAGAAAGGGGTGGGATGTTGCTGTACCGTGTTGGGCATAGGTAAGAGAAGGAGCTGTGGCATGGTAAACTCTGGCAAGGCATCTGACAACATCTGGCAGCATCTGGTGAGGCGTCTTACAAAACCCCTCACATCCCTGCTATCAAATGTGGACAGAGGGAGGTTTTGGTTGGGTCAGGGTGGGACTGCACACCAGGCAGCTGAGCTCCTGACTGAGGCTGTTATAATCCAGCATAATCCAGAAGAATGGGCCTCAGATCCTGCACTGTGGCAGAAGGAGGAGGAGCCAGGTGCCACTCTGGGGCACCCCAGCTTTGAGGCAGAGAAGCAGCTGACCAATGCTATAACTCTGCAGCCTAAACATAGAGCAGCAACATGAAAATTCGACTTATCAATACCTCCTGTGTGGAAGGTCAGTCACCTTACAATGATATTACTTTACTGCTAAGGAGATCCTGAATTGAAGCAGTCAGCTGCTGTCACCTGATCAGCATTCTGCACTGCAGTGTGCAGTGCTCCTTACAGCACACTTCAGCAGTGACTATAGCCCAGAGCAGATTAAAAAGAAATGGGCATAAGTCAAATTTTAAGTCATTAACTCTTTGAAAATAAGGTCTTCCATGTTGGTAAGGGCAATAAACAAATTAATTACCCAAAAAAAGAATCACAGATACTATCTGCATTCATTTGAGCCAATAGTTCCCAAATAACCTTCTTAAGCCAGGCAGAAACTTAGCCAAAGTGCACCCAAAAGCCTGACCTTTGCCCAGCACCTCCCATACCTTGGTGAGTGACTTTGGCCAGGAATGAAGCAGAGAAACATTGGCATTTCCTCTGTCAAAATATTATTCTACCCCCATGGATGTAGACAGTCTTTTCAAAATATATTCAATTTTTATCTGCAAAACAACAAGAAAATTTCCTCACAAGAGGAAACTTTAAAATCAACTACTCAGAAAAACAGTTTATTTGAACCAGACTATTTACAAATTCAAACAAATATGCTTGGCCAGAATACCAAGATGGAGGCAAATAAATATTTCTCCTGCAACTGCAGGGTTTTAGATTTAATATCCTTTTGCCTCGTTTGGTGAATTTTGTGGTTTCTTTTGCTGCTGCTGTTATCTTCTTGTCCAGTGTATTTGCTTGTTAGGGACTGACCATAAATTTGAATGGCTTGTGTAATGGAAGGGCAGAAGGAAGATGCTTGGTGTAACCATAGCTTTATCAGAGAGGAAAAGATAATTGAGAAGTCAGTGTGGTACCTCCCTGAAGTGCAAGCACAGCTTCGTGTGGAACTCTCTCTGTTAAGATGTTAGGGAATCGACCACTGGTGCAAGGCTACTGTCCAGAGTTCTCCACAGCTGTCTTTGGATAAAAGCATTTCACTTCATAGGGTCTGGTGCCACCTGATAATACAGACCAAGAAAAATGTCAAGCCATTGCAGCTGTACTAGTTTTTACCAGGAAAGAGTTGGTCATGAGTATTTGATAGTTACTGTGAGTGAAAGAGGCTATTTGCTGGAGAGCCAGGGTCTCCCTCCTCCTATTCTCATTGCAGTCATTTTACTTCTTAATTTTCAGATGAAAATTTTTATTTGGAGCAAAGTAATGCTGTGGTTACTTTCCCCACCAGCCTTCTTGTACCCACGCTAGGAGGGCCTGTCTCCTTGCTATAAAGACTTTTTCTAACATCTAATCTCAGTCTTCTCTCACACATGAAGCTAATTATTTCTTGCCATTCTTTGATGGAAACAGGATATGTGATGAATTTAGAATTTTTAAAGTCAACATTGGCTGATGTTTATAATTCTGTCTTCAGTCTTCTGTTTTTTCCTGATAGGTCACATTTTATAATTTTCCCCTTATTCTTTGTTCTCCTCAGGACTCTTTCCAGTTTACCACATCTTTCTTAAAATTGAGAGACCAAAATAGATGTAGCAGAGGCTTTACCAGTCATTACTAGAGTGGATAATTTCCTTCCGTGTTTTATGTAGAGCTTTATTTTTAATAAACACAGAATTATATTATTCTGTTTTGAAACGTTCATCTACAGTTGACTCATTCAGTCTGTGATCCAACTTATCCAGTTGTTTCTTTTCCAGCCATCTCTTTTCAATACTGTATATTTGAGATTTTCTTTTATTGCAGAACTTTGAACTTAAAAAAATTCATCTAAGTGATTTCATTCCCCTCTCCCCGTTAATTCATCACACTTACTTTATATCTTCTCTTTCAAATTGCTTTCCGTCTCTTCCACTTCTCTTTGCCCAAATTTTAGGACTATTTTCTGTTCCACCAAGTTATTAATGACTTCAGCTGTTCTGAGGCCTTCTCAAGCATAATCTAGTTTAAAAATGAGACATTGGCCTTCAGTTTTTTCCATAGAATTATATACTTAAATTATAGCAATAATATCTAGATAATGTTCCACTAGTTTTCTTAGTGAATAAATTGTTTTTGAGAGAATATATATATTTTTATGTTTTTCTATAAATGTATGCTTTTTATTTTTTTACTGGAATATAGTTATTCTAAAATATTTTAAAATTGTACTTTGCATTTGACTTATTTTCTTTCTAATCATCTTGGATCAAATTCTTCAGCTGGTGGTTAATTGAGTTCAGCTATAACACAAATAATTTTCTGGTGAATAAGATTCCTGGTTGGTGTTTGTTCTTTACACTTTGATGAGCCAAGGGAACATTTTGTACAAAATGAAGTGTGTTGGTTCTAAAAGTACATGCCTGCCTATCACATTCTCTTTCCTGTGCTCTTTCAGTTAGGACTATACAATTGTCTCTGGTTTACAATATTTTTTTAAATTGCATTTCTTTTATCTGATATTTTTTGCTATTTACTTTCTTTTCCTTCAAGCCTAGCATTTGAGCTACTTATTTTTAAAATGGGCACTGTAGATTGAAATGTTCAGATGATCATTTTTATCAAAATAGAGTCTGGATTTTTCTTGAATATGTGTGGGCTTAAAATGTTTCAGTATTTTCATTTGTCCATTTTATTTGTCTATCTACTTATTTATTTAATTTAGTCACCTTGGATAGTATGGAATCCATATTGTATTTCTCCCCTAGCATCAATAAAGTTTCAGATTTTAGTAAAGTTCCACAAGTAAAGTGCAATATTAAAATATGTTCAATAGAAAGGATTATATATATTGCTAATTTTCATAAATATTATTTTCCCTGGCTCCACTAAATCTTCTGTATAAAGAACCATTGACTTCAATAGTGCAATAATTTTCTAGTTATGTAGATAGATGCCTCTAGTAATTTGTGTGGTGATTTTGTAGAGCAAGGCTTTACTGCATAAGAGTCTGAATAATGAGATATGACTGTTAATATAAATACAATAATACACAGATAATATAACGCATAGTACTTTTTCAGATCCTAATTTTAATGAAGCTTTTCTGAGGCATTGAAAAATACTTGCACAGTGGTTGCATTACTAACTCAGCGCAAATGCACTTGGACATTAGACAATGCTCTCTGTTGGGTGATTTTTTTTCAATATTATGTCTTCTTCAAATAAGATTTATTGAGAAGAACTTTTGCACTACAGTAAGACCAAAACCAAGGTCTAGAATGTGTTCTATTTTTTGTTGATCACTGACTTTTAAGAACTGCTGCCTTTTATTAATGAGAATAGCTTTCCTCAGGGGTCCAAATGGCACCAGGGCTCTCCGATATCTTTGTTGGTGCCATGGAAAGTGGGATTGAGGGCACCCTCAGCAAGTCTGAAGATGACATGAAGCTGTGAGGTGCCATTGACATGTTGGAGGAAAGGGTTTAATCTCCCTTGTGAAGACAGGCTGAGAGAGTTGGGGATGTTCAGCCTGGAGAAGGGAAGGCTCCAGGGAGAACTTTTTGTACCTTCCAGTACCTGAAGGGGCCATAAGAGAATGGGAGAGGGCCTATTTACAAGGGGATGCAGTGATAAGAAAACAGGGAATGACATCAAATATGCTAAAGAGAGTGGATAGGAGATGTTCAGATCAGGTATGAGGAAGAAATTCTCTGCTGTGAGAGTGCTGAGGTGCTGGCACAGCTCACCCAGAGAAGCTGTGGCTGCCCCAGCCCTGGTAGTGCTGAAGCCCAGGCTGGATGGGGCTTTGAGCACCCTGGTCAAGTGCAAGGTGTTAGAACCAGGTCCCTTCTTTAAGGTCCCTTCTAACCCAAACCATCCTGTGATTCGGTGATAGTACATGATATGAAATAAAAGTAAATCAGTTAGTTGAAAGCAATCTGCTGCAGCAGACATTAAAAATCATGAATCAGATTAATCTCAGTATCAATTTGTTTGTCCCAACAAATAAATTGTTATTATTTTGTTTTAATTGCATTCTGGTTTCTAATTTTTAAAAAAACATTTTCTTAATTTTGTAAAGCTTGTTTTTCAGTTGTGACAAACTTGAGATTTAGTAATTTCATTTGAAATTAATTTTCCTATTCTTTAGGATCTTTAAGACCTGGAGATTGAAGGAAAAAGCAAAATAATTGTAAACAATTCAATAATTTCTTCCATTATTATCTTATTTTTAAGCTCCTGGTAGGAAGTATTTGTATTAATACCTCTGTGTTTTACTTCTGTGTGTGCCACTTAGTTTCTGTTTGATTCTGAACAGTCATTATATCTCTTGAGTATAAAAAAGTCTAGGCAAATGAAACAAATCACATTTATGAGTTATAACAAATATTTCACAAATAATAAGGGATAAGGGCTCACTTCAGTTTAAAATATCTTATATTTCTAATGTCACATAGTTTAACAATTATTCTTGTTTCCATATTTAAGATGGATTGAGTTTATTGAAATCTCTGTTCTCCAGCAAAACAGTTTTATGTAGGCTCTGTTGCAGGTTATCTGTACTGATGAACCTGATTCACTAGATGGACTAGAAAGAGACAAAAGAATTTGAAGAGCTAATATTTGTGTAATGGTTTCTAAAGTAATTGAGTCTCAGGCTGCAATCCAAGTTAAAGACTCCTACTTTCTTGCAAAATTTCATATCAGTATTCAAAAATGTTGTATTTATACTCTCTAATAACTATCTTTTTCTTCAAAAATTTATAATACCCTTTTTTTTTTTCCAGAACAGCCTATTATTTCAATGGTGTCATATAACTTATTTTTTAAGCTACATTATATGTTTTTATTTGAAGATTTGTTAGGTTAAGTGGTTTCTTCAGACTACATTTATTTTCTTTGATATGTGACATTATCTTAATGATAGCCTTTGTGTTGAAGTCCTGTGTTTGACTAAGTGATTTTTCTGAAACTGTAAGCTAAGATCAGACAAGGTTTCTTCTCAAGCCATAATTCTAGTAATTGAATCTGTTTGTGTGATATGTATTGGCAGAACAGAATGACTAATCTTGCAATGAATAATTTATTTGATAAATGTAGTTTCTCACTTTATTTTACTACATTTTAAGAACAAAGCAGATATTTTGAATTATTCATTATTCAGATTTAACAAATTTTATAATTAAAAAAAGATCATTATTGATAATTTCCCTGGGAGTATTGATTCAGATAAAATTGAAACTTAAGTGTAGCTCTGTTTAATTTCTGATGCATATTAAAGATGGCTTCTGCTAAAAAATTGGATAAATTTTTGAGTGAACTTCATAATGAAGTTTTAAAATATGGTTTCTATGAATACTTGTTCATCAGTTCAGAAGCTCACTTTTATGTATAGTATTTGTACCATATGATTGAGCATTTGTGGAAAGCACCTATAAACAATATTTGAGCGTATTCAAGGTGTATTTGTTTGTAAATACATGGAAAGGGAAACAAACAATTAATTTTACATTATTTTGGCTGACCTTAGAAATTATGTAATTTGTAGCTGCATTCTGTTGCAATTGAGATCTGCTGGCTTCAGAGGAGGAAGGTTTTGCACCAAGTGCAGAACTGAGGGACTGTTGGAACCCTGGATGCTGAGATTTTTATACCAGACAGGTGACCAATATGGAAAGATCAGCCACAGCTTTTTACTCTTCCAGCTGAACCTTTTGGCTCTGGTTCTTCTCCTGAGTCTGTTTGCTTTGTGCTGTGTCAGTGGAAAACTGTCCCAGAGCTACTCCATGTGAGATGTCCCTGTACCAGGTCCGTGCTTCTCCTTGCATGATCTACAGCTTAAGGAGATTCCTCAAAAATCTCACTCACCTTGAAATTGGGCAACAATTTACTGGAAGTGCCAGGATTTGTCTCCCAGGATAACAAATATAATTTATATCTTCCGTCTTTTGCCTTTAGTTTACCAGCAGAAGGTGTGAAGATTTCAGGTCGTGACAAAATCTTTCAGGAAGACAATGGGGCGTGAAGTTTTGGCCCTGGGAGTCTGTTTGCTGTAATTGGATTGGTGGGAGAGAGTTTTGCTCCTGCAGTGCTTGTTTTCTGAAGAGAACTCTGTATATAGCAGATAAAAACGATTGTTCTTAAAATAGGAATTCCTATCTGGAAAAGTAAAAAATGCAATTCAATCTTCAGCTATTCAAATGCAGGTCAAATCAGAACATATTCAGAACTTTGTGGATAGAAAATAGTAAGTGCAGGGTCTCTATTATGCTAGAAATAATGTTCTCAAAGAAAAGAAAAATTGATTTCCATCTAAACACACAATACATGCTGCACATATTTTTAGTATTTGTGGGAACCTCAGGACTACTTGAAGCAAAAAAGTTAATGTAATTTTGTGGCTCATTTTAGGTTTATTTAGTTTGAGACAGACATACTGATCTTCAGTAGAAACTTCAGCGCTAAAACCAGTAAATAAGCGAATATATTTTTGGTAAATATTTTAAGAATTTCATCTGAGTTCTTCAGACCTCACCTCAACTCTTAGTATTGTTAGTATCCTAATAAAAATGTGTTTTCAATCTCCGGCATTCCAAGTTTGTAAGTAAATAATTCTGTCCTTGAACCAGAGTGCAGATTAATTACTAGCTGGACATAGTTTCTCTTAACCAGAGAATATGAAAGTTCTTAACAAAGGAAATATTCATTAATCTTGTGAGATGTTTTTTTTGGAGGACAGATATGTATTTCTGAGGGGAAAGAAACACTTACAAGGTTTAAACAAAGGGCCAAATTTTCTGTATACTTGTATATCACATGTTTCCCAAACAAGATGATATAATAGCTGTGTGTCCTTGTAATGTCAAGTGCAATGTCTGGCTACTATGAACCAGAATATTTATTTTGAGATATTAAAGGATTAAATATGTATTATCATGCCAAATCAGATGGTCCTGTTTTAACAAGATGCTTGAAAAAATCAATTGCTAACAGTCTGAAGAAAATGATTTAAAGAAAAACAATGAAAATATATAGTAAAGTAGACAGACATGCATCATTGATGGACTGTGTAATTAAAATGAGTAGCTTCCCTACAAGTAAGTTTAATCAATTTAGGAGGTGGATGGATAAAACCAGATGTATATATGGGTACCTTTATTAGATTTTCCTACTTTTTAAAAAATTTCACTTAGTGTGTTTTAGTCATGTTACTTTAGCATTAGGTGGAGCAATGTCAGTGTAGCTCTGGCTTGCTTGCCACATGAGGAATGTTGCTCCAGAATGTTGCTTTATCTGAGGGAATGACCTGGGTTCTCTTTAACTTTCTTTATTATTTAATTTTTATGAGGTATTATGGTGTGTTTGTATTATATATATGTTCCTTTGATCCAAAGAGTATCTGAATCTGTTATAGGCTGTAGGTGGCAAGTTTGGTTCAAAACCTTTAATTTTAGAGCACTACTTTGGTCATAGGAGTCCTCAGAGCAGTTTCTCTTATCAACAAAAGTTGTGAATGCTTCACAAATACTGAGGAACTTTTGAGCTGTAGACTAATCTGAATTTTTCCACTACTCATTTCTCAATGGAGTAAAACTAGATAATTCTCCTGTGTAATGGCAAACCTCACTTTTCATTTGAATTTAAAGGCCAGAAATTCCTTCTGATACAGAATAGTTAGAAAGATGCAAAAACTTTCTTGAACAGCTCTAAAGGTGGTACTTTGGATCAGATAAGTTCTAAAACATCACAGGTTGAAGAAACCTAAAAAAAAAAAAATAAAAAAAGGAAATTTTCAGGACTACTAAAGGCTCTAGATCCTAAAAGCTAAAATTATGAGAAAGGAAAAATGTCACAATAGGAAAGAGTAGAAATAAAGTGCCACTTAATAAAGTAAGACTTAATGAATGAGTTTGCCCCTGATTTATGTCCGCTAGAAGGGCTGTGCTTGACACTCCTTAACAACGCTGTTTGCCATAGAAGTATTTTTGTGTACAGTTGTGTATGGAGTACAATAAATATTTGGTCATTATGACTAGAGTCAACAGCAGAGTTCAGGGCCATGGGTGTTAGGAGAACAGTGTGAGGGCACGAGTGTTTGTGGATGCCATCAAGTGCTCACAATAACCAAGCCCACAAACCCAAATCTTTAACAATTACTGCAGGTAATGCTGAGCTACTGGGAGCAAATGCTTGAAATGAATTTCTTGCTGCCATCTTGTGTCTAAAGGCTAAATGGCAAGGAAATTTCTGGAGTTCCAAGTACTGATTTTACATTCAACATCAGGTTGTTCCTCTTATTTCTCTTAATGCCAAGGCATGGACAGAGGCTTGTCGTAAAATGAAATGTCCTAAAATGTCCTAAAATAAAGTTTTTCAAGGTTTGTTCTTATGAAGAATGGGAAAGTGCAATTTAGCTTACGTAGGAGATTTTGTGAATTCTTCGTGAGAAATATTTACTAGAGTGGCACTTCAGGTATTAAAAGTTGCTTTCCCCAAACGTATTCCCACCAGAACAGAATTATGAAGTGCCAGAAGAAATGATTAATAATATTACTTCCATGATAGACAGGGTGGAGCCTGTGTTTGCAATATTGGTCTCCCTATTAATTTTTTTCTTTAACCCATACATGGGACACATTCTAGCAGTGTTCTGTTGTGCTCCAGAAAGATCCCAAAGGGCTGTTACACTGATATATATAAAATCTAAAAGAACAACATTATAACCTACAATAGGGTGCTTTTCAGGAGTATCCACAAAACTTCGATGAAGATGACATTACCTGTTACATAATTTTTTATATTAATTGCTCTCATGGTTTTTTATTCAGTCCAACTATTCTTGTTCATGAACCTTAGCTTCCCTGTGTTTCCTTTCTTATATCCCATCCAAACTTTAACTACAAGTCCCATGCAAAATTTAACCCTTCCCCTTCTCAGCTGAACTGGAGCTTTTGGTTGATGTGAAGGGCTGTTACTCTGTGCTTCTTTACAGCAAAGCAGTGCCATTTCCATTTATTTGCTAGAAGGCCAGCTGTGAGAGACAAGCAGAAGCTGACTGCATCTGTGGCAGTTTTGGAGTTAGGAGTGCTTGCAGTAACTGCTGACTGCAATGATGATGAACCCACCCCGCAGAGACATTCACTGCAACAGCTTTATTGCAAACATCTGAGGAGACTCTGACCATATTTACCATGTAATGAATGAAGACAGTGGTAACAAGAAATTATTGAAGTATCAATACCAAATCAGTTCACCTGAGTAAGTGGGTTGGTGGGAAGACATTTCTAAAGCAGAAGAAAGGGATGATCTTACCACCCTCTGTGTTCCTAAGTCCATGCTAAACTTATCATCTAGATCATTCAGTTCTTCAGCAAATGCTTGATTTTCTTTCCAAGCTGTATCTCCCCTATCATGAGGTTTTTTTGTCAACAATGTATGACTATGCTGTTTTGGGTAATTGTCTGAAGATCCATATTTTCCCTGTTGTCTGCACACCCAAGCATCCTCAGTCCTTTTCTGATTAAAACATTTCAGCATAAGAATCTCTTCCTCCTCCCTGTCAAACAAGTAAACATCTTGGGGATTCTTGGCATGAAAAAAAAAATTGATTATATTAAAAGTAAAGACAGTCAATGAAACTTAAAGATTTTGGCTTAAATCAGTGATGGTTGAGGACTGTTGACTTTAATGAATTTCTGTCTGCAGAGATGGGAACTGGAATTATATAAGTGCAAAAAAATATCTCTTCATTCTGTAGGCTCTGGAAATACTGTTGGCGTAAACCACTGGAACAAACTACCCAGAAGTGAATTCTTTCTCTCTTGACATTTCTAAATAAGACAAAATGCCTTTATGGAGGATATATTTTGTTCAAACAGAAATTATATGGCTCAGTGCAAAAGTACCTGGATGAAACTCTGTGGCCTCTGTTATACAATCAGATGTCTTTTTGGATCTCAGATCTAGTGATCTTCAAAGTTTTCTTTGTCTTACTTGTTGCAGTCTCACGTTGTTGGTTATATTTCCTGCTTTTTAGCTAAGACTGTAGGCTTCTGGGGAGCCAAAGCTCTTCTGGAAAATTGCCTACAGAAGGACTGTAGAGAAGCTAGTATGTGGTTGAGGGCTACTGTCCCACTCTCGGTAATTCTGAATAGGTATTGACATTGAGTGACTGAAATAAGAAGTCATTCTCAAAAGAATATGGAAATTACTCTAACATGCTTAAGACATGTGGAATATATACATAAAACATATGTGAAATAGCAGACGTTCACTAGACATGGGCTGTTATTAGGGCTCAGTGCTGACTTGGTTTGAGGCGACTTTCAGGTTCTGCTTCTCAAAAGCTATTTGCATTTTTAAAGTTGTGTTTGTTTTTTTGTTTGTGTTTGTTTTTTGGTTTTTTTTTTTTTTTTTTTTTTTTTTCAATTTGCAGCTTCAGTCACACAGTACAGAGTCAGGTAATATTTGATTCTGAATTTATAACTTATCCTTAGAACTCTGAACTTTGGACATTCACATATTTTTTGGAGTGAAAAGCTGGCATAGAAGAAAACAATCTCCTGAAAAAAATGTCTGGACTTGAAATCCATTCTCAAATTGGATCAGTTTAGCATTGGCAGGTGGCCATTGGTAATCAATCTTCTGATGAAACAGGGATAGACTGGCTCCTTTCCTTGGGTTAAATAACTCAAACCAAGATTTGATATCAGTCCTTGGTGCATAAGTATCAATCTGTAAATAGAGTTGGCCACATTTCTACAAGGAGATATTTTGACAAATACAGCATTGTCTGCTGATCTAAATAGAATTGAGGGGAAGGGCAGAATTTACATTTCAGCTGACCTTAAGGAAAGAATTTATGTCACACAGGATACAGATAACTTAATGCTCCAGAAATGCACTTGCTAGGGATGCACTTTCTGATTAAAGATTGTCATGGAGTACAAATAGAGACAGCTAGATGCCCTAGGGCATGTATTCTTAACTGATATAATTTCAGCATAGTGAGGTAAACACTTTGCTAATGTAATACTTAGATGTGTCCTCTGTCATAATAGAGTACAAAATCCTAAACTTTTGTGCTGAACTGTGGGGGCTGTTATTATTACATTTTAATGTATTTCAGAAAAAAACCTCAGTGACCTAAGAGGAACTGTAATATGCTAAACAATCATGTTTTAAAAGCAGTACATAATAAACACAGTTTCCATACAAACTCAAATCCATGGGAACTCACAAGATTTTTAGTGACATTATGACTGACATATAATAGCAATAATAATAGTTTCTGTGTCACCCTTATGCATGCTGTACGTGTTTTGATTTCTTGATACTGTTTTTCAGAATGAAATCTGGAATGTATTTCTTCATTTAAGAAATGAATGAGTACTCTTTGTATACTCTTCCTTGAATTTCTGCAAATTCATTCTTATTATTCACAGAAAATTTCCTTAAAAAGAAGTACAGACTAAAAAGTTTGAGATTCATTTGTAATTAATCCCAAAGGATTAATTCTTGGAAATTTTCTTGCTGCAGGTTCCAGCTTTAATACAGGCCAGACCAGTAGTGAAAGTCTTTTAGAGCTGGTAAGAAAATATCAGATGTTCTGGTAAGAAATTGGACACATCGGATCATGGAACCATGATCACCCTGCAGTGAGGTTGACGTTTTCTAATCTCCTTTTACTAATCTGAGCTAGGGTGACTTGACAACATCCCAGTATTTGGTTCCTACTCATGATGGATAACTCCTGATATCTAGGTTGCACTCAGTAAGCTGGCAATCCCTCTTCCCTCTGCTAGAATCTGCATGATATCACAATTTGCAACCTGTGTTGCAGTGCTGATTTTTTTGCTGTGCCCAAGGCAGGCAGGAGTGAGAAAACCCTTGAAGGTTGTCCAGCCTGCTAGGAGAGGATGGACTGATTAATCTCTAGTATTGGGAGCTGTTCTGGAATATGATCTTCTGGCCCAGTCAAGCCTCTTGCAAAGGTAAATGTTCCTGTTTGCCTGCTTACAATTTCTTCTCTCTCTACCTTATGTGTGTAGATGGTTCTATCTGGAGTATTTATCTACATTAGTGACATATTTATTAATAATTGTGTAGCGTGTTTTTCCTCAGTGTTGTATTTAAGGAATGCATAAGGATCGCTTGTATGCCTGTCCATCCACAGCAGTGCACAAAGTCCTATGTTGCTCTTCAGATAATGGACCTTACCTGACTTGTAAACCAGTTCTTTAACAGAATAACAGAATTGATTCTCAAATATAATATAATTTTGAATTCTTTGTCTCCTAATGGGGTGATTTCCTTTGAGACTTGCCCTTAAAGAGAAATCCTTTGCTTTCTCAGTGTGACAGAGCCATTTGATAATATGTGTCACTGGAAATAAACATCATGTATTTTATTGGTGTTTCTACACATTTAACTGTGGAGGAGGTGAGGTCAGACATTGAATATGCAAGGCAACAATTGGCAATGTAATGTACAGCATTTGCTTGGTGTCCAGCCAAGGATTTGCAATGCTTTTAAAATGGTACAGTACATAGCAAGTATTTGATGTGCCAAACCACAGAAAATGGTTGATGATGCTTATGGAGTGGAAGATACTCTGTAAGTAGTCCCTGTAGTGTATTTACTATACTGTACATTTTGCACATGCTATTTGTTATATTGCTTGTTTGTAGTAATTTTTTTTTCTGATAGCATATATTATCATGATCAGAGACCCACTGGGAGAATTTTACTTATCATGCAATAGGAATTGTGCTTCTTACTACCTCCTTCTTCCATAAAATAATTTTCAGTAATGGACAATGGTGAAGCATTTTATTACTATATAGAAGAGTGTATTGGAAGCAAAATTAGATGTAACAATATCAAAAAACCCCAAACAGCCCAAACAAAAAATCCAGAGTAACACCCCAGACACAAAGAGAATTGTAGTCTTCAGGGAAAGGGAAAAAACATCAGGGAAAGCTGATGTTTTAAACATCTTTTATTCTCCATAAATTAGCTTTCTTATTTCTCCATTCATTTTTCACCCCCGTCCCGTCCCATCCCATCCCATCCCATCCCATCCCATCCCATCCCATCCCATCCCATCCCATCCCATCCCATCCCATCCCATCCCATCCCATCCCCACATTTCCTTTGTATTGACCTTTCTCATCCTGACATGTCTACAGTTCAGTGTCCTGCTGCCATGAAGAGATGATCTGGCTAGATGTGAGCTCACCAACGCACTTGCCATGAGCAATGCCAGAGCCCAGCATATGCTGGACACCCTGGGGGTGGGAATGCAACTGTTGTGCTTCTAATAATGTCCACACTGGATGCTCCATCAGAATGGTGTGAAAACATCTGAAAGCTTCCAAGGGGCTGCCAGTGTGCTTTGTTGTCCAAATTTGTCAGATCCCTGGGACAAGAGGTGACTTGGCTTTTGTTTTGTCTGTGGCCAGACACCCTGGAGCAGAACTGAGTGCTTGCCATATACATCTGATCCTCCATAAAAATTCAGTGAGAAATCCGAAATTTTGCAATTTTTTCCCCTGTAATTCATCCTGAATGATCCCTTAAGTTCTGTTCTGTTTTCACTTGCACTAGTAGACCTAAGCAAATCAGTTGAATTCTATTACAGGGGAGCTAATGTGTTTTTAATGTTACCCTCAAAACCAATTGAAACAAAATAAAAGAAGTTTGGTGTTGCCTGATTTGAATTATTACAGAAATATCTAAGGGCTACATATGGGTTAGTTTTCAGTATGAAAAAAACCTACAGGACTGAGACTTCTGTCCTTCAAGTTTTTAGGCAACTACTTACCTTTAACCATGTGAGTGTCCAGTTTGAAGGTGGAATTCTTGCTTAATATTAAACACTTATTGTAGGAGTTTGTCAGGCCGAAGTCTGCAACTTCCTTCTCTATGGTTTACTCCATGTGTTTGCTAGGCAACTTAGCAATGCACCTTTATTCTGTTTGCATCAGCTATGGATCCATTTCCCTCTGTTAGTGGAAATCCACATTTGGCATTTTCAGAGATGTCTGAGCCAAATTCAAACCTCAGTGTTTGGATATAGGGTGATGGTAGACATATGTCTTGTCAGTTCCCCAGTTTTGTTATTTTTTAAAATGTATTTGATTATGTACTGGGCTTATATAGTGAAAACAAAACTTTCATTAGTCTGGTTTGGGAGGGACTGTGGTTGAAAATGGGAAAGAGAAAAGGATCATGGGGAGGGAGGCAGGGAAGGTTGAGGGAAGACAACCAACCAATGGTGCTACAGCCAGTGAGGGAAAAAGTCTGGAACAGCATTGCAGAGATTGTTCAAGGGCTGGGTCTCTCCAGCTCCTTTGGCGAAGTGAACTGGTGGTGCAGATGTGCTTCTGAGTTTAGGCTGCAGGTTTCTTTGTGCCTGTGTATGAGGCACCCTGAGCAAGGAGCTTTGGAAGACTGAGAATCCTGGAGCAGTACCTTTTCAAGGCTCCTTTCCTCTTGTGCTTGCAACTTCCCTGTGGTCAGAAGAGGATACATGATCCCTGCTGTAGCTGGGCTCCTCTGTTGTTAGGGAGCTAGAAGGATCAAACTGAATGGGAAATAGTACGTTAAAGACTGCATTTTAGTTTAAATTAAAATTATTTCATTTTGATACAAAGTTTATTATAGATTTGATGGCACCATGGGACCTGATCAATGGACAGCCAGGGGTGAGGAAAGCCTGTCCATATTTGTCTTTGCTAAAGACAGAACTGAAACACTGAGTAATTGCAATATGTGGATCTTAGCCCAACAGGCTTGGACAGAGTGGCTGACCAGTCACATCTGTTCTGTGCCTTCTCCACAATACCTCTTCTGAGGTTAGGAGAAGTAATGAACTTAAACCAAAATGGATTATTTATGGTGATATGCAGAGCATGAAAGGAAAGTAGGTTGCGGTTTTCCTGAGCCTCAAAAAACAGAGAAACTAAACTGAAGGTGAAATCTCTCTCTCTGAAGATAAAGGGCAAGATTCTCAATTGATGTACATCCCTGCAACTTGGCATCAGTGAAGCTATGTTGATTTACACCAGCTGAAAAATCTGGAAGGGAACAATGCACTTTTTGTTTAATTTTTATGTGATCGTCAGACCATCCGTCACATTCAGTTGAAGAGGAATAACATTTGGTAGATGTTTAGTCTTGATTTTTTTTTCCCCTGAAATGGGAAGTGAATTAAATGAAGACAGAATAAGGCATTTTTATTATTTGAGCTAGCTGAACAGTCTGAAAAATATTAAATTTTAAAAAATCATCAAATAAAGTATTTGACATCATAGCAAAATACAGTTAAATTAATTACTTCTTAAAAGAATTGTTAATAGGAATTTAGAGAAATCAGTTGTGCTGGACATGACTGGATTTGCAAAGAGTTGGCTGTATGAAACTGTCTGGCTAATCCATCTCTTTCACAGCATATGTTATATAGCCCCTGCCTGTTGCACATGTATCATCCACTGGCATCACTCAGTGCTGAATGTCATCAGAGGACCCAAAGTACAAAAATTATCAGTTCTGTTTTAGGGACTGGAATGAGATTTGGACAGGTGTCTGTGTCTAACTGCTGAGCTCATTTTGCTGCAGTGGTGGAAGCCGTGCATGTGTAGCTGTGTGCCCTTTGCAAAGAGCTTGCCCTGAAAGGAGGGTCGTGCAATGGTGGCTTACTCAGACAGAGGCACTGTGCCAAGGCATCAGAAATGATCTATGGACTAAGGTCCCAGCTCACCCAGAGGAATAAGTAAGGGGCTGCTTTCAGTTTCTGCCTAAGCCTTTGTCAAAGGTGATAGGGATGAACAGGCACTGCCAAACTGCTCTCTGTCTCCTGCAAACAGCATTGAAGACCTGGCAGACTTTTTGTCCATCACTAGACATGCATCAGGTTTGGCACAGACCAGGAAAGGATTGGTGCAGCAAAAGTTTTGGAGCAGGTAATTTCCTTGTTTCATTGAATTGAAACTCTGGGAGTTCCCATCTGGGACTTGTTCCGCTGCTGGGGAATACATATATTAAATTGCCATTATTCCAGCCTGATGCTAGGTTACAGTCCAACATTTATTACCTTTAAAAAAATAGTTTTTTAGGGTGCTGCATTTTAATATGGAAAAAATATTCCTCATGTATTATTTTCAAGGCTACCAGCAAAGCTGTGCAAACCACCCTTGCAGTCAATGTAAATAGTAGTGTGGGAAATATACTTCCTCTTTCACAGGCACTTTTGTAATTTCTAATAATGATAATGTGCATCCAAAACCAGAAAGGAATACAAGTATGTGGTGTTTTCAGTAAGGCATGTATTAAAAATCCCCAAATCTGATCTGGGAGAGTCTCAGTGGATTTGGAAACACTGAAAAAGCCAGGCAGCATGGCTAGGACAAAGAGCTGGGGAGTCCAGGAACAGACCGCCTTGCTACTTAGCAAGGCAGGTGGGGCGGGGTAATAGTGAACCATCCACCAACCAGCCTTGATATCAGGGGATTCTCAATCTGAAACAAATTTACCTCTGTGAACATGAGGTTAACCCAGTGTGAACTTAGTAGGAGAGGAAATGCCAATGAGCACAAACCCCTTTTCTTCAGCACAGGGAACTGATGTTAGAAAAACAAGGAGATTTTCTGGCAAATTGCTTCTTGAAGAAAATGGAGGAGAAATGTTCTTCTCTGGCTTCTTATAATGGGTGAGCAAAATTTTATTGTACACTTTATTTGACCTACAAACTGCATGTGTGCAAGTGTGGAAGGCAATTTAATGTTATGCCCTTTACCAAGAGAGGCAGTTCATCTGGGTTGAGAGTGGAGAGTTTCTTCATGTAATATAGCAGCTGAAGTGAGTGAATATTATGTGGGTTGTGCTGGTACACATTAGTACACCAAATGTTGCTCACACAGCTTTAGAGGTGTTCAGTCTAATTCAGTGGCTGCCCAACAGGTTTAGTGCCAGAGACCTATATAAGAATATCCTGCTCTTGGACACATAGTTCCTGAAAACATAAATCCCTGTGTGTGGTTACTGCACAAGCAGCATCTGACTCATTGCTTCGCAAAGCATTTTTAGTTGCTTGGGAAACATGAGGATATGCACTATACAAACCCAGTAACTGCAGTACTCCTGTAGCAGTCTACAATCTTGGAGCTGTCAAGAAAACTTTGCTCTCTGTTACCCACACCACGGCCACTAGGAACTTGATGTGATGACCCACAGCGAGCCCTGTATCTCCAGCCACTCTGAATCCACCCCCTTGGTGTTCCAGCTGTTGGGGAGCCCTCAAGAGGTGTTAGTAGCACAGTCCACATCTATTGCACAGTTTTCTTTCCATACAGCAGGGGGTAGTAAAATACTCAGAGACTACATGTGCAAGAAAAGAGCATCAAATAGTAGAGCAACTGAATGGAAAACAAACAAAATGTCTATTTTTAAACTGAACTAAATCCATATAATTTTCAATAGGGAACCTTTTGAGTTCTTGTAAAACAAGTTCCTTAAGGGCTTGAATGATGCTATTTAAATGTGTAATGACTTGGCCTGTTAAAAACCCAACATATTGATTGCTGCACTTTGAGGATGAAAGTATTAAACATTTTAATCGTGCTGTGCATGTTTAGGATGCAAACAAAAGTCCTCCTTGTGAACCTGCCAATTAAAGTAGCTGCCAATAGGGAAAGGAGACATGCCTGTGGCTTTCTTTGGGTTAGCTGAGGTCATGGCTACAACAAATGCAAAGGTTCTTAAAGAAGTTTGGCATCTGAATGCATGAAAATCCCAAGCAATACTCCTCTCTTTCTATTAAAGATTTTGGAGCTGTTTTGGACCGACAACAGTGTTTACAGAACAAGATCAAGGCTTTTTTTCCCCTTGTATTATTAAGAAATAGACAACACTTAAGAATGCAATAGACAGTCTGAGATGTTAGTGCTAGAAACCCAGTTACAGGACTGCTCTTCAGCTTCAGAATACTGTACATGATCATTATACAGTCCAACAGGGAGCTCATAAACCATCGAGAAACCCAAGGGAAGCTGGGGGAAATAGTTATGTACTTGTAGTCAAGGAGTGGCTTAGAACTTCACTTAGAGTTTTGAAGTAACAATTTAATTTCTATTAAATCATTGCCTTCATATTTCTATAGTACCATTTAGAAGTACACAGAGTAACATCACATTTCTCTTCCAAACAGTGCAGAAAACAAATCAAACTTCTTATTTCCTTAAGGATTTCATAGACATGCATAACCTGTGAAGTTGGTTTCTAGTCACGTTCTTACACCGATTTAGCCTGATAAGATTTAAATCCCAACACACCTATTCCAGTATATGTTAAGAGCAATCTGAATGACAAACACCCAAGGTACACTGGTGTAGAGAGCTGTGAAGAGCTGAGTCTGGCTCACTGTTCTCTATTGCAAGAGGAAAGCTGTACTTAAATCCATGTAGGACATGGGACGTGTTTATTTTACATTTCTGCAAATGTTTTAAAATTTACATCTAAATTTTTGTCTGTATTTTTGTCTCAGCTGATGTGGCTTCAAAGGAAGATTCTGAGGAAGACACAGAAGCCCTTTGGTGAATGTATACTGAATTTGTGTTATATAATGATTTGAATTTTATTGGTAACTATTACTAACAATTCTGAAGTTTAAAAAAACAAACTGTAAGCCAAATTGACTTTATTTTCAAGAATATCCAGCTATCACTCACATATCCTTGCCAAATGTGTCATTTCTCTTAGCAACAGTTTAGATGATTTTAACAAGTATTTTTAACCTGTAAAAGAAAGTCAAAGAGCTCACTTCTGAAATCTGAAGTTCTGTGCAGACACCTAAGGGCTGAATTCAGTGATAAATTGCTTCCACTCCTGACAAGACCATAGAAGCTTTTCTTGCAGGGAATGCTTAGTAATCCAGTGTAAGTGGTTTGGATGGATTTTTGTCTTTCCAATTGAATCTGGCTTTACTTTCTTTCTAATATTATAAATTATTGTATGTGTAATAAAACATATGCACCTCCTGAGAAAAATGTCAATTCTACAGAGAAAGAGGCTGATTCAAAGATAACATTGGCTATAGATGTATTTATCTGTAATTTATCCACACTTTAAATTATCACCTAGGTTATCTTGGAGCAATGGCATCTTGGTAGCCATGGTTTTACATAAAATGTCCAAAATTTCACTTGCAGTTTTGCCTGCAGACAATTTGTATTGCAGTCTTTAATGCTCTTTTAGATCCTTCTAAAAACAGATATTTCTGGAATGACAGATGCATTGGAGATAGTTAGCTGATATTAACCCGTCAAAGTAAAAAACTATCCAGTCTTTTGCATCCACCTTGTCAGTGGTTTCTGTCATCCCTGTGGGTTGTATAATGCAGAGTGATGTGGCAACAGCTGAATCTGGTTGAATGTGTGCCAGAACCACAAATATGTTGCTGAATATAATGTACCTTTTTTCCATCTAATGAGCAAAAGCACAGATGATACACAGGGGTTCTCACATCCCACTCTATCTCTCATTCCCATCTTTGGATTGCCTACCAAGTGCTCCAAGTGCAAACTAACCTCTGAATTTGATATACCAGATGCTGCTATCTCATTTAAACTTGTGTCTTTTAAAGACATATTAATACTTAACAATATCAGTTAAATAATCTCTTTACTTTTAACATTTACTTATTTAATCTCTTTACTCTTAACATTTATTTAATCAGATGGGTCAGGCATACCTGCAATGAAATCACATTCTTAGTGTCCCCTTCTAAACCTTCTACAGCATCCTGTCCTCTTCAAGGCTCTCTTTTAGATGCTGAGTTCCATGAGGCAAGCATTATTTATTGCTTGTTCAGTGTTAAACACTCTTTCACTGTTTTAAGTTTAGTTATAAACTTCCAAAAATGTACTTATAATGAGTTTTAAATGACCCACTGTCGTACTATTGTTCTTTAACTGTTTTTTGATCTTTTGAAGGAATCCTTTTAATACCACTGTGGTTTAATTCACCAGTTCTTGAACTTTATTCTGGATTAATAATTTTCTAACAGTAGGTTTGGATTTAAATTTAAAACAACTTTTCAAAAGGTCATCTTATAATGAGATACTTGTGTGGCCATTAAGAATGAAAGAGGTAATGGATATGTTCAGTTGTTCCAGAAGGCTCGTGGTACAGGTAATCTATAGGTTAGATTTGAAATGTAAAAAAAAAAAAAAAAAAAAAGGAGAAGGCTTAAGAACCTATTTTTGTGTCATATCCACATGACTGGCAGGAATAAGAGTGTTGATATCACTGGGGGTGAATATCTTTAATTTTTTGCTTAGGAACTGGGGAAAGAGAAGGTATCAGAAAGGAAGGCTGTAGCAAGTCTGATTTTTGCTGGATTTGGAAGAGTTCAGAAGGAAGCTAGGGTAGTCATAAGCAAATATTTTATTTTCAGTATTCCTGGACACATCTTCCATTTAAGGAAGGCTTGGGATAAAGCTGGGGAACTGGAAAAAAACATGTCAGAGAGAGTACTATGGCGTAGGCAGGAGCATATGCTTCATATTAGGTATTCCAGTACAGATTCTTCCTCTCTCTACAGTACATGATAATTTTAGGGCTAGGACTGGAATCAGGTTTTCATAAAAAAAGGTAGAAAGCCTTTTTATTCTTGCATTCTGCAAGACTGGCAGAGATAGGATGAAAGTTTGCATAATTGGGAACAAATGCCTTATAATTTGATTTACTATACAAATTGGTCACTTCTAGTTAAAAAAAAAGAGAAAGAAAATTAGGCTTAGGTTTAGTGTGGCATTATGATATAAAAGAGGGAATCTTCTTCTGCCAAGCTCACTGTTGGATTTTTTAGGATCAACAAAGTTTAGAAACAATGTTGTTTTGTAATGAATCTCAATTTTTCTTAATGAGATGTTCACTCAGTTTAATTTTTTTTTTTTTTTTTTTTTTTGGCTTAAAAGTAGAATTTAAGAAGAAATTACCCATTGAGCCTAGCTTGTCACTGGGTCTGGAATAGCTTTAGTGGTAGGAATGCATCATGCAGGGCATCATGAAGGGTGAATGCTGTTATTCCAATACCTTATGGAATACCTTGTTCACCCGAGTGGGAAGGGTGCCTATTTGGAGAGACTGTTGGTAACCATACAGTTACTCTCTTTAATGCACTTTAGCTGCAAGAACTAGTTCACTGTCCATATAATAAGTAGGATTATGGTTGGGGTTTATATCATATCTGGGAAGGAAAAGGTTTGACCTGGAAGTGTAGGATGACAAGTTATATCACTAGCTGATATTTCATGTTTAGACATTCCTGCAAGGATTAGTTCTACAGTTGCTTCTCAGGCTCAGTTAATTTGAGTGTAGAAAATAAGTCTTGAAGAAGTCAAGGTCCTATTGCATTCTTTATGTTCACAAGTGATAATATCCATTTCTCCACATGCCATTAATTTGTGCTGGGTTTCACTCTAGCTGTTGGTTACATGGTTATAACCATAATCTTGTGATTGTGTAAGCAGTGGGAAGCTCAAATGCACATTGTATCCAAGAAGTTATTAAACTTCATAGTTATGTAGAAGTGCTTACAAAAGAAGTTGTTAATAATGAACAGCAATATATGATGTTCACCCAAGGATTCTAGAGAAGCTTGGAAGCTGGATTACTGTAAATAACTGTTTTGAAGAACCAGTGAAGAGGAATTGATATTGTTGGCAGATAGTCAATATAGATTTTTAAGGGTAGGTCATGCCTTACAAATGTAGTAACAGTCTTCTGAGAAGTCAACAAGCTTGTGGATAAAGGAATAATGATAGATTTAACCTATTAGGTTATATCTTTTAAAGAACCTAAGTCAGAGGATAAATGAAAGAGACAGAAGTCAGCAATAAATAGTCAGTTTTCACAGCAAAAGGTGATTACCAGTGAAGTATCCATGGGATTTGTCCTGGAGCCTCCAATGTTCCCAATATTAATAAATGGTCTAGAAATGAGTAGGAGAAATTTTTGAGGTATCTTAGTTTGCTGACAATACTAAGTTATTCTGAATAGAATGATAGAATCATAGAATAGTTTTGATTGAAAGTGACCACTAAAGATCATCCTGTTCAAACTCTCTACAATGGGAGAGGCATCTTCAGCTTAATCAGATTGCTCAGAGACACATCCAACCTGACCTCAAATGGGAAAGTTGTTCCAGTGTTTCACCATCCTTATTGTAAAAAAAATCTTCCTTGTATCTACTGTAAATCTACTCTCTTTTAAGTTTAAAACAAATGCCCTTTGTCCTAAGTCAACAAGCCCTACTACAATGTTTGTCTCCATCTTTAAGTCATCTTTAAGTACTGAAAGATTGCAATAAGTCTCCCCAGAGTTTTCTCTTCTACAGACTGAAAAACTCCAAGTCTCTCAGCCTGTCTTCATAGCAGAGGTGTTCCATCCTTGCAATCATCTTTGTGGCCTTCCTCTGGACATGCTCCAGCAGCTCCATGTCCTTCCTGTGCTGAGGATCATACACCTGGATGCAGTGTTCCAGGTGGGGTCTCACCTGAGCAGAGCAGAGGGGCAGAATCCCCTCCCTCCCCTGCTGCCCCTGGTGCTATGGATGCAGCCCCACACACAGGTGGTTTCTGGGCTGCCAGGGCCCATGGCTGGGTCATGTCCAGCCTCTCATCCACCAGCACCCCAAAGCCTTCTCAGCAGGGCTGCTCTGCATCTGTTCATCCCCAGCCTGGGTTGATACCAGAGCTGCCTGGACCCTGGTGCAGCACCAGCACTTGGCCTTTTTGGGGTTAATGAGCTTGGCACAGGCCCCCTTTTCAAACTTGTCCAAATTCCTCTGGATGGCATTCCATCCCTCAGGCATGTCAACTGCACCATACAACTTGGTGGTGTCTGTAAATTTTCTTAGGGTGAGCTCAGTCCCACTGTTTCTGCCTTTGCTGAAGATCTCAAACAGTACTTTTCCCAGTACAAACCTGTGGGTCTCAGATTCAGTCAAAGGAAGAAACTGAGAGTTTCTAGCCAGGCAGAGGCCTGGGAAAGTGATGGACCCCATCTTCCTTTGACTGAATCTGAGACCCACACAAACCCCTCAGGGACATCACGTGTCACTGATCTCCATTTAGAATTGAACATCCATTATATCATTGAGCTGTTGATTATTACCCTCTGGATGGGACTACCCAACAAATTCCTCATCTACCAAACAGTTCATCCATCAAATCCATTCCTCTTCAGTTTTAATACAAGTTTTTTTTTGGGGGGACCATGTCAAAGGCCTTACAGAAACAGATGGCATCTGTAGCCCTTCCCTTGTCCACTGGTGTGGTTGTGCCATTGTGGAAGGCCACAATCACTCCATGTACCTTAGCACAGCTTCTAGGAGGATCTGTTCCATTATCTTTGCAGGCACAGAAGTGAATATGTAACAATTTTACTGTGAAGAGTTATAGAAAGGAGTAGGATATGTAAAGTGAAAGCAGAAAATGTAAATTTCAAAATAGGAAAAAAGATGTACTTTTGCCTCAGATTACATTTTTAACCTGTCAGGATTATTGCAACAAGATGCTGTGGACAGTGAAAAAACTCTCAGATGTGAAAAGTCCAAGAAGAAACCATTAAGGACTATTAAAGATATAATTGCTACATCTGGTTAGTTCCTGCATCAGCCACAAATCCCAGGAGGCTGAAAAATATTCTGGGGAATTAGTGTTGTATATTACACTGTTCTCACACTTTTTCTTGGGATCTGTCTTGGACACCATCAAGAATGGCTGGTGGGTAAACTGGAAGCTTGATCTGGTAAAATAAAATAAGGGAGGGTCTTTATGAATTAATCTTGTAAAAAAAGAACCAAATATTCAGGGTATCTGATTATGTATAGGTGTTATTTGAATTTTTCAAATACTGACATTATCAGTGCAAAACACTTGCTATCCTTGTCATATTTCTATATGTTTAAAAAGACAATAAAATTGCTTTAGTAAGATTAATTTGGCACTCTGCACTCTGAGAACCTTTTCATATCACTTTATTTGGAATAAAATAAATTGTGTATTTTTTCCTTTTGTGTAACTGTCCTGCATTCCACAGTCAAAAATGAAAATAGAAAATTAGTTAGTTAAAAGCATAATATATGTTGCTAATCATAAGTTGTTTTGCAAAATGAATTGTACAGTTGCCAATCAAGCAAGCCCACATCTACTCAGCAAAAACTACTTAGGTTTAAGGAGCTGCTCTCTCAGTTTTCTTTTTCTGCTTTTGCTGTGAAAATAGTAAATCTACCACAGTATCATCACTCATGCTTTAGGACAGGACCCTCACTGGCTGAAATCAACAATACTTCTGTTTAGGCATTTAAAATAGTATCAGAGAGTCACGAAGGAGTATTTAGTCCTTTTAGTTGCATGAAAAACCTAATAAAATACTGTATTGCTCAGAAATAAATCAAACTATTTTGCAAAATGTCAGATGCAGAGAAACTTGTAGGAGATGAGATCCCCTTTGAAGCAACATGCTGTTTACTGCTGGTGATAGGCTTTCATTAGCTTTATTAGCTTCAGCTTCTTAATTTGTACTTCTGCCATCAAGTCCTTGTCTCCATTCTTGCACAGACACTCTCTATAGTCTGGGTGCGTGAAGCTTTGTTGCTGTATTTTGCAAACACAGTAGAAAGTGGCAATATTGTTAGATGTGTCCTTGGATGCCCTGTGACTTGCAGCAGCAGCAGGAGTGATGATCTTGTATTTAGTATCAAACAATAGCTCACTATAGCATTTTCTAAACTCGAGTTGGCTTCTCACCATGTCCTAGTACCAAGCTGGCATTTCACAATAGAGGAATCAAATGTCTTTTGGCAACATCTGATGTCATCATTGCTTAGGGCCTGATCTCAGAATTTGGCTGTCATGAGTCACTTCATCTACTCAGTTGTGTAAAACAGAAAAAAATGTGGGCATCAGCAGTGCTGTGACCTTTATACAGTTTTCATCAGATTGAAAGAAGGCAGAACTGTTATTACTCATTTTAAACTGCTAATATATATTGGGCTTTTACAATCCATGAAGCTAATGAGTCTATAACCAGAAATATGCACCATATTACTTAAAAGGAAGTCTCATTTGAACCCAAGAACTCAACAGCAAAATGGGAGTAGAATGTGTTTGGAGAGAAGTGTTGCACCTCATTTTGCACTGTCCTGTCATGGGTGGTGTATTTGCTGGCCTGAGGGAAGGACAATTCCTATCTCCCTTTTGTCATAGTAGCTAGAGTTGCATTGAGAAGCAAAAAACAAAGATCACTTTTGGGTGCAAACATCACATTTGGTATTCAAAGTACAGTTTATGCTGAAGATCTGCTGAAATTCTTCAGAAGAAAATATTCTGTATAATATGCATGTATTACTAATTTGCCAAACCTCTGAGGCAATTGGGATAAAACTGGGGTTTCTTTCACAGCTTGCGATCTGGCCAATCTGGTCTGTTTGTAATATACAGTATCACTTGTGGATCTTGACTGGTATAATAATTGGGTGCTACTTAGGTAATATTTGAACAGGAGTTAACATGTAAGTGAATAATGGGATGATTTCATATGGTGGTCATCAGCCACAGATAGTTATGTGAGGAAAACTGACCAGAGCTTCATATCCTGATCCTTTCCTATATTCTTCTACCTTTAGTAAAGTTATGTTGCTCCTGCTTTCTGTCTCATACAGCTACTGATTGAAGACTAGAATAAAGTGTTTGTATAAGAAAGAAGATTTTTAAATATAAGCATTATATTAGTAAACAGTAGGTGTGAAAATATTACAAAATTAAACAAAGCAGAACAAGTTTAAGATTTCAGAGGTGTCTTCATTGTGAGTTGTGTGTTGATGCCCGAAAGTCCATTCTTTTGGGGACATGCATAACATAAAGGCCTTTCTTTTAATGTTGTCTTTCTGACTATGATAGTTGCATAATAAAATTTTAAAATGTGGTGTTTAAGGATTACAGCAGGAAAAGATTTGACATACTAGCAGTTTGATCACAGTCTGCTAATTGTGCCAGGCTTTCAGTTTCCAAATAAAACTTTTTGTCTGTGTCTTTCTGATGGTCTTTCTTGGAGAAATTGGAGTGGTGTAGTTGAACCATGGAGTTTCATCAGTGAAACTGGGTAGGTCTGTTCTGATCTCTTCCCAGTTGAAGCTGGGGTTGATGAAATCTGCAGTCTCCCTCTGTTACAAAGATCACAGTCATTTCTGCACACCTCATGCTGCATTGTATACACTCAGAACCAGAATTTATCTCTGGCAAGAGCTGTGCTTCCTGAATTATGTTTGGCATGCCTGTTCTCAGTTGTGAAGTATTTATCCATTTCCTGGTGTCAGCTACTGAATCCAAAGGGATTATGGTCCCTTTTAAATAAAATCCAATCTTGTCATCTGCTATTGAATCCAAGAATTATTATCACTTGTTTCATGGGCTTCTTATCAACAGCTTATTTTGGCCTATTGGTCTTGAAACATTTTCATAACACCTCATCAGCACCTGCTTTTACTAATTCATGATGTGGCTGAAGCTGAAGTGAAGGTGGCTCAGCCATCTAGATTGATTTAGATCTATTGCTGACTTAATAATATGAGCAAAAATGGCAGCTGAGCGTCTGTCTGCCTTTTTCTGTAATAAATGTACATAAAGAATCTCTGCATCTGCTAACTGATGCTGCAGATTGCTTTCCCTTCAGTGGAAATCTTTCCAAATGGTCACGGAATCAGCAAGAATAGATGCTTGTGGTTGTTTTTCCTGGCGTGTCAGTGGTGTATGGAGATACATCGTTTCTGCTTCCTCTGTTTCTGTCACTGCAGTTTATAGGTTGGCCATTAATTTTTCTGTCAAATTGCAGTCTGGAGCATATGTGTTATATGGCATCTACAATACATGGCACCTGCATGCTCCATACTGTTTGCTTAGTTCTGTATCAATACATTATCATTATATTTCTTTCACTGATCACTTCAGTTGCTCTTTCGATGAGTTGCATATTTAGACTAGGTCTATTGCTTTAAAAATGTAGGACTTATTTGCTTCCATTCTTTCTGAGATTAATTGTGGGTGCCAAGAATGAAAACTCTGCCGTATAAACATTTTTTTTTTCAATTACTTATCCAGGTAAAGGCAAAACAAAACACTTTTGTATCTGCTGTTCATTCTACTGGGCTCCTTGAATATGTTGATGATCTGTTCCAGCATTTGGGGGCATTATTCCAACAGGATTGTCCTGATTATCTTCGCCCCACTATAGCCCCTCAGTGTTATACCAATGATTTTTTTCTCCTTCCATTATAAATTCTTCAGGGAGACTTAGTTCTGGTGTTCAGTTTTACTGCCTGGACACAGATTTTGTTTGGAAATCCACCATTCCTGGCATCACTCCATGTTGATGATTTCCTTTGTTTCTCACCCTTATTTTGTCTCTTTGTAAATTGTGTTTTCTATATTGTTGTGGAACTCACAAGATCGACCTCTGCTGTCATCTTCCATATGCCACATGCTGAGTAGTAACATGAGAAAACAACACATTTCTTAAGGCTTTAAATTGAGAAAACTGTAACAGAACTGAAGCCTTGTGGCAAGCCAGTGTTCCCAGATGGGAAAGACTACGTTTAAGGCCTTTGGTGCTATTAATTTTTAAAGGCTGCAAAGAATGAATAAAATGTGAGTGAGGCCTGATGGCTGACAGGGATGGAGGGGCCTGAGCTAGCTGTGGTACACCAGTGCCCCTGACTTCTCCCCAGCTTCATTTTGGAGCAGTCTCGTCATGAGGTCAGGGAGGCATTTCCATTGGGAATAGACCTGCCAAAATCTGCCTTTACACTCTCGTGCTGTGCTGGCAGAAATGTGGTGCTCAGCAGGCAAAGGGGAGGGGCTGTAACAGAGACGTTTGCACTGGGAGAAGTAGGATTCAGGTGCAAGGATGCTGAGCTATTTTGAGTGGTTTTCACTCCTTTTAGCCCATTTTGATTAGCTGATATCTGAATGCAATATTTTTTACAAATTTATGGTGAAATGTAATCATTCTTTGTTGCAATTTTGTCTATATTTACAAACTTCCAGTTCCCTGAATGTCAGAAGTAAACATGAGAGGCTCATTGCTTTAACAGTCTCTTCAGATAATTGTCTACCCTAAGCCCCTCTTTCTTGCTTCATTTCTTTATCAAAATCATCCTACATGCTCTCTAGTTTTCTCTGGGGCTTTCCTGCTGCCTACTCTATCTGTGCCTGTATTTTTGCCCTTTCTCATCCTTGGTGAACTCAACTGAACAACATTCATTGCCCTGAGTTTGAACTTGGTCCCTAAGGAAAATTGCAGTGGATGGTTCTTTTACTAGGCCTCTGTTTTGGGTGCTGACCTTCAGTGTTTTTTCTCTTCCATGTAAGTGTTGTAACCAGCTTTTTACATTTAGCCTACTACGTTATATTCAATAAAATGTGACCCCTAAATTCAACTGTATTATCAGACAGATTTCTTATTCCTATTTATAAATGTCACTGTTTATTTTGGTGTGCTGTCAAACTGCAGTTCTCCTTTTCCCCACATCAAATTTTACTTGTTTTGCATAGACCCCATGTTTCAGAATAGAAAATAATTGACTTTTAGGGTCACTCAGGGAAGATATTTTGTTTTCCCAGGTTTCTGGGTGGGGCACTTCAGCCAATCACATTTGTTGAAGATGTCTCAGACATTTGAACTTGACCCTATTTCCTGCCAATAACACCTGGCAAGAGAGCTACATAAGTTAAATTGCAGATATATTTAAGATTTATTTTAGGTAAAGCGTGTTTGTAAGATGTTTGTGTGCCAAGTTATGTCTGGAGTAAACTTTTATAGCAAGCACTAAATCAGAGGCAAGCAGTACAGAAAGAATTGTAAAGGGGAGTGAAATAGAAAGGCTGACAGATCTGTAACTATAATAAAAATGGTTGTGGAGAATTCTATGGCATTAACTTAGATAATTGCCAGAGTCGTAAAATCCAGATTTTTCTGTCTTCAAGACTCCTGGGAGCTGCTGGAGAAGAAGAAAATTGAATGTAATGGTTCATATATAATTCAGAATTTTGTTGCTTTTTGTCATTCTCAAAAGAGTAAAAGTGACCTACTTTCTATATGTTGTAGTTTAGTGGGAAATTCCCCCGACTCCCAGTGTTAGCATGCTTGTTCTCCTCTTAAACAGGTGCTAACTCCCATCTCTGCTTTACTACTGCTGGCATAGTATGTGCTAAATGTGTTGTGACATTCTTTCCTCTCAGTGTACAGTGGAGATGGTTGTACTCCTTCCCAAATTCCAGTTTTGTTAAGCTTCTGGGATTAATGTGGTATCTAAATTAATTTTCTGTATGTTAGTTGTCAACCACAGTAGAAGTAATTAAATAACAAGCTCTCCCTAAGACTGATGTTTTTAGAATTAGTAAGTTATATATAATGGTTACTTAAGAGAGAAAAAAAAAAAGATAAAGCACAAAGACATGGATAAAAAAGCACCACTTCTTTATTTGTTACAATATATATTTGGAATAAAGTGTGAAAGAATAATTAGAATTGTTCTTGGAACTCAGACAAGAGTCAGTATTAGTTCCATTGTAAGAATGGATTAGAACTGGAAATATTTCAATCCAGAAAGCTTCTTCTATTCCATGTTTACAAAATCCAAGGAGGACAATCTAAGAAATCTGGGTGAAGAAAACTACAAAATTAGACTTAAGGTTACACATCAAGGCTGTCTCCATTTACAGTATGCTACAGAGAATATGCAGCCAACCAATTCTGATCCTGCCCTCCAAGAGAAGCCAATATTAGTTTTCTGGATCTAGCTCTATGTGGAGGAAAAGGAGATAAATTTAATGAGTTATACTTTTCCATCATGTTGTGGAACTTATCCATTATTGAGGAAATTCTTCAATTTTTTCACTTCTTTTCCTCTTCCCTTCATAGATAGAGACAGATAAGAGAATATGTTAAACCTCTTTTTGCTGAAATAGGAATTTATTGACCAATAAGGGATTCTGGGTTGTAGGATGGACAGTGCTCTAGTTGCTTTTCCAAAGAGAATTTGCTACACAGTTTGATTCTCAGGTGTACCTACATGAAGCAAAACAAAATAATGCTTTTCATTAAATGAAATGTATCCTTTAGACCTGTTTGTGGAGAAATATTTGAAAAACAATCATGGTTTTCTTTAGCCATGTTCTATTTAGTTATTCATTTGAAGTAAGCTATTTCTTCCAGCTATGGATATTAGACCAGTTAGCAAGAGAACTTATTCATCTAGTTTTACTTTTTAAATCCAAATCTTAGGAGTTGGGAGTTTTGTTCCAAAGGGAATAAATTTACATATGCAGGACACGTTGTTCAAGGAGCTAATACTTACAGTAAACAGAGGTTGCTTAACTGTTGAGTAATGCTACAATAGTTATTTCCAATATTTTGCAAGAAACAATGTTCATGCAATGTTTTACCACTAGCAATTTGTTAGTGTTTTTAATTTAATGCCAAAAAAAATTTTAAGTGCTGTAATTTCAAAAACATTGAGCATCACATATTGGGGACTATACCTCTTTATATTTTTGTGAGGTAAGACATACTTGAAAGAGATGCAGTGTTTTTTCTCCCATTAATGGTACTTTAAAATCTAAACAGTGTGGGAACACTCTTGTGACCTCACAAATAGTAAATTATATCCATTGAAAGCAGATGCATGTGTGTGCAGCTTATGTTACAGATTTAAGGGAAAGTAAAAACAATGCTTAAAAGAAATCTTTCTCCAAGGAATTATGTCAGGGAGGCAGATACAATGTAGAGTGGCATTATTTTGTCTTCTGTTTTTGGAGAAGTGATGTGTTTACATTATAGTCAGGTCAAAATTAGCAGTACTACAAATCCATATGCAATTCTTTGTCCAGTGTATTGCATTTATTGTGATTAATATTTGAATAGAAAAAGTTATAAAGTGAATGAAAATAAGTTATCTGTAAAGTTTCCCTGCATCTCCATCACTCCAGATCCTATAAACACTCAGAATACTGCTCTACTTAATGTATTTCTTTGTAGCTCAACAGTATTGCTAGAAGTTTTCCTTTCCACTGGAAATAGGATGCAATTTCGTAGTGGAGGTCAGTTTTAGCAAACATTCCCATTAATGCAATTCTCATCAAGTTCTTCCATTTGAGATAGAAGCAAGTTCTTATTTTAAAGAGGGATAACTGATGGATAAAGTGGATGAAATTCTTTTGAAATGTCTTACTTTTGTTAAGTCACAGAGAGAAGCAAAAGGTTTTACCTCCTGTGCTTTTGCTTTCTCTACTGCTCTGACATTTATGTAGGTATGGATGTCTATATAGGCATTCACATATTCAAATGTCTATATTGAATAGAGACATAGTCCTCAGTTAGATTTGATTAAAACTTACTTTTCTCTAATTAGACATCTGAGTCCGAAATGCTTTAGCATGAATATTCTGAATGCTCTAAGCATGAATATTCTGAAGGGAAGCAGGAGTTTCCCAACATTTCTTCCACTGGTTTAACAACTGTTAATTTGCTGGTGCAATCCTCCCATTATTACCTTCTTTAAGAATAGCAACATAATTTTTGGCCTGAAGTTAGTAAATTCATGTGTATTTTTTCATGTGGTATAATCTTGTGCATACGCTACATACACTTTTTTTTTTCCACAAACGTATCTACATTGCATTAGCCTGTTGTGGGTTTTCATTCAGTTCCAAGCTGATTGGTCTTTGTCTGCTTCATTTTGTTAAAATCTAAATAAAACTTTAGGTGGCCCTTTGGAAGGCTTGCCTTCAATGAAGACCTAGAATTTAAAATATGAGACATATTAACTGATTATTATTTCCATCAAACTCACTCACTCATCAAATTAACATCCATTTGTGGAAGTTCAACTATAAAAGTAGTTTTCACCATAATTCCTTTCCTCGTTTCTCTAATCATTAATTTTTTAGCAACTATGAGCAGAACCTGTATCAGGGAATCTGTGTGGCTACACCTGTAATTTTGAATACAGAAACCCCAGGAAATATTTAGGTATTCACACTAATGTCACCCTCTAGATCTTGCTTTGCAGACAATCTGTTCCTTTAAAATACTCCACATATTTTTTGATGAAGCATCCTCAAAAGAAGACTGGCTTTCCATACACATGGTGGTGCATGGAAAAATATAGGTAATGGTTTATCAGACACCTCATTAAATTTTTGATGAAATGCTGGCTTGTTAGCTTAAAGGCAAAGTATGAAGCCATGTCTTGTAACATGGAGAAAGAGCACAGTACTAATACAATCACATGAGGGAAAGAAGCCTGTGCAGGAAACCTGTGAATTTAGCCAAAGAGGCAGGTTAATTGTGATGAAGTTGCTGGCCAAGACTGTGCTTTGGGGTGGAAAAGTGAACACACAGTTTTCTGGAAAATGATTGTGAGAAGATGAAGACATGCTGAGCAGGACAGGTTCCAACCACCCAAATGCACATCAGGGGTGTGAGTGCTTGGGAAGATATCTACAGCAGTGCAAGACATGATGTAATCACAGATGCAGAATGAAATATCTATTCTTTGTTGTGAAAAATGGTCCAACATCCTTTCTTTGGTGTTGTTAAAAGAGCTTAAATAGAAAGCAAAGGAAGATACAAAATAAAAGAGCAGAAATTAGTGCAAAAAATGCGAAGTGGTGAAGAGGAGCTAATGAGGTGGATTGAGAGGTGGAAATGGTGTTCATGAAATGAAAATAGTACTTCCATAGAAATTATATATGAGAATGAAGGGAGTGAAATGAGAAAGCTGAATGTAATTCCATTATTGTGGAACTGAATAACATTAAAGCAAAAATGAAAGAAATGTCAAGGAGGTAGCAGATAAAAGAAAGGTTGTGTTAGGGTGGTGTGTCACTGAGGAAATAATTTTCACACTTGACTGGTGTATTTTCTCCAGTGTGTTTCACTGCTTATTGCCTTTCAGAACTGATAGCTTTCTGATACTGGATGTCAGAATATTTTGTTCCAGAAAGGAAAGATTTGCTGATAGGATTTCATATACTTGTTTTGTGTACCATTTCTTGCCTTCCTCCTACTGCCCTTAAAACCTCATGTAATGCTGGTTTATACATCTCCTCTTAAAGAAGCACTCAATATGAGCGTGTTATAAAAGTATGTTACAGAGTTTGCCAACACTTGAGGGCAGGAACACACAGACATTTTTGAATACTTTGGTTTTAATTTAGCACTAACTGGAACATACCTCTTATCCACAGTGTTATTTTCTTTAGAAAAGAACATTGGTTTCATATACAGAACAAAAGAATGATCATTAAAACCCATCTGTGGGCCTCTTTAATAAGCAGAAGCATGAGATATCCCAGAGAGCTTTTGCACAGCAGTACATTGAAACTTCACGTTGGGGAAGTATGCAATGCTCAAAGATTGCTGGGAAGTAAGAAGGTAGAAATCCTTAACTATTAACCAACTGAACCAATAACCAACTAAAACTCAGTCCACACTCTAGCAGATATGAATAAGTGTCCTTTGATACTGAATTCCTACAGTCCCTGACCAGTAGCAATGAAGTGTTCATATTTGCACATCTAAACACTTATGAGGAACTTCCTCTAGAGGTGTAGAAATACATTTGACGTAAATAGTGAAGCCTTTTCAATATCCACTTGACACACACATATTTTTCCACCAGTGGACATTGCTTGCACCAGTACAGCTGTGAAATACACAAAGAAAAGCTGGTCAAGAAAACAAAAAAATTACCAAGCAGGAATACAAATTTTGGAGCATGAATTATGAAAAATTCTTATCTTCCACGTGAGAGGATGCTAGAAAATGTTATTATTTTAGATTTAGTTGCATAGGAGCTGGTAAAATTCAGATTTAGATGTTAGGGACACATATAAACACTTTACCATGTGATAAAGAATTGTACTTGATATACAAACCATTATTAGTAAAATTAAAAAGAGCTGGTCACCCTGTTTTTCTGAGTTGTCTGTGAGGTTAAAAAAAGTCCAGAACTGCACCATTTTGCTGTTGAAAATGAGTGACCTTCATATTTCTTTTCATTAAGGTAAGTGTATATGAAAGAGATAAGCTAGAATGTCAACTAGAAATATGTCATCTATGGCATGTGGGTTGTTCATATCCAGGTTGTTGCCAAGCAGAAAATGCAAACTAAATGAAAAGCCACTTCTCCATGGTGAAAGGTGGAAGAACCTACCTTGCATTTGTGGCAGGACTAGATTATGTACTATAAAAGACTGCTGTATTTTACCCCTTGATCTCTAGAATACTGTAAGAAGGAAGAAAATATGGAGAACCTTGAAATTCAGAGCCAATTATTCTTCCCAAGTTTTGCATGGTTCTCATGATGGTGAGTAATGGGTTGCTGTTCTGCACAGCAGCACAGCTGTACAGCTACTGGATTTGCTTCAACAAAACATCAACTTTTCAGTAAAAAATTGGCTGCAAGAAGATAACAGATGTACAAAAGAAAATAGGGAAAGAATAATTCTTAACATCTTTATATTTTGTTTACTAGAGATTTTTAAAGGGAGAAAAAGCTTAACTGTTATGGCAAGTTGATATTTTTGCCCTTATAAACTATTTTTATTGTACTCATTTGTTCATATTATTGTACCACAGATAAGAGCACTGTTGTTGCAGCTTGGCAGGTTCATATTCAACCTTCCTTTTCCAAGTACTTGTATCTTTGGTACTATTTAAGTGGCAACAGAAGCTGGCAAGAATCTATGGCTGCACTAATTCCCAAATATGGGCTTGTAATTCCTGTTTGGGGTTATAGTCAGAGAAATAGAAAAGGCACAGGATCTAGGAATAGAGACATAATCTCAGAAATGTTACAGAAGGAGAGGTCATTATGCCCTTTAAGTGAAGCTGTGACTGGAAACGTTCAGGATTTGCTGTCCCAGTAAATTTATTGTCCTCATTACATGAACTCTTTGTGGGCACCATACAAACACATAACAGAAAAGCTGTCTTCTGCCCAGAAAAGCTTATTTTCTAATTTACAGCTTCTATAAGCAGCTACTGTCCACAAGAATCTCAAAAGGTTGCTTTCTCTTAACAGTGCATTAGGGTTTTCACTGAGGCAAGTGCTGAAGTCGGGCAGTGCTGACCTGCACGTGCTGCCGAGTGTTTTCACTGGAGTGGCTCTGGTGCTCACACTCCATCCTGGTCCTGCCAGTGTCATAAAATCTGGTTTTGCAGAGGCATGGAAGGGCAGTGATACTTCCTGAGAGCATCTGCCCAGTTCTGCAACACTTTGACAGTCAGGGACATCTTGAACCAGAAATAATGATGTGGGTTGAGGTGTCTTTGCCTCAGTGGATTTCTCTTCCATGAACTTTTCTATTGAACCCGTGTCATCTACATCTGGAGCACAGTGTTTTAGTCCAAAATTACATATTATTGTGAATGTGCCTTGTTTTGCTTGTTTAGAGGCTGGTTCCTGCAAAGTTTCCAGGGTAGGAAAGTAGTGCTTCTTAGGACATGAAGTACTTTCTTGGGATGGGCCCAGATAAAAGATGTAAACAAATGCACACTTTTTTTACAGCAAAAAAAAAAAATTATTATTATTATGATACTGCTGAAAACTATGCTTTTAAAATTATTTATTTTAGTAATTAAAAGCTTCTATAGGTGATAGCTAACCAATATAATGTCAGGAAAAGTCACTAGTGATGGGAAAACCCCAAAAAAGACCAGCAAGGAAGAGCTTCTAAACTATTGTTCTGCCTAGAAGATCCTGTGTACATAACCAGATAGTCTCATTGCTCACAGCCTTGGAAGACAAGAAAAGTTTGTCTTTTGTTTATGCACCACTGGATTTTTTACTTATAATGGTTGAGGAATTACATCACACAAGGTTTTTATTCTCCATCTCTTTTTTACAATTCACTTTTAGATATGGTATGTCTACAGCATAGTTACAAAAATTATTTAAATTAACCTACCCAGAACATCATTCTGCTGCAGCTAAACTGTGCAACTGGACTCTCAGTTTACTGCCAGCAGCAATGTTTCCTCTCCACTGTGGTAAACTGCCAAGTAAACACACATCTTAACTTCCAAAGGTGACCACAGGAGTCTTCATTTGCTACTCTTTTTTTAAATGTAATTTTCACTACTTGAAAATTTGAATGAGCAATTGATCAGAAAGAGGGCATGGATTGAAACATTTGCGTATCTTACAAGTAAAGTTTTGCATGTTGTACAAACAGAAATTCACTCTATAGTTTCACATGAATGCTTAAAATAATTATTAAACAAGCCTTTGTTTTCATGCTGGGTTGAGGTTTCCTTCCACATCTGTAGTAAATTGTCCTAAGGAACATTGATTCAAAAGAACTAGATTTTAGTAGCATGGTTAGCATAGGCAGATGAGTCATGAAGGAGATTACTATTATAGTTGATGTCAGGAAAAAACCCCCAGTTTTATGTATTATGTTTCAGCAAGTAAAATACATTAAAAAATTGGTCTCTTTAACAAGATCATCTGGTTTCACTAAGTCTTATGCCACCCTTTGAGCAGTCTACCTTCTATGTCTGAAGGATGAAATGCTAGAATATAAAAAAATGTTAGTTTATCTGCCAGTATTATTGCCACTTGACAATTTTCCAGCATGTGATTGATGGTCAAGGTTTCTGCATCATATTATAATAATTCCAGGTGACTTTTTCAGACTGCATTTAAAAAGAATGACATCTGATGTAATTTAATGAGCAAATTGTCCTTTATCTAAACAGCGGTTTCTGTACCACCAGTTTTTGCAGGCTTTCTCTCCAAGCAGCATAAATAATTGTAATTTCTGAGGTATTCCTTTACCTTTTTTTGGGACATCATCTATTTTCCTGGTGGTGAGGGGGAGCTGTGTTACACTGTTAGAAATTAAGACAATCTATGTTACAAGAGAATTCTTTTCTTCATAGCATTATTTTGCAAAGTGTGGATGCATGGCAGGAGAATTATGTTATTTTTTTAACTCAAGGCAGATAGTGTATAAAGGGAAAGTTCAGTGGGAGCCCAATTTGAGCAGCTGGATTATACACCAGGATTTGAAGAAATGATATTGCTATGATATAGGAGGAAAACCCAGTGAAAGAAATTATATTAGTCTTTGCAGTCTTGCAAAGAAGAGTGATGTATATAAAAAAGCAGCTAAATAATTGTGGAAGTTATGCTTTGACATTTGTGTTGTTCTCTCTTAATTCTACATATGGACACATGTAACTATGGCAGGTGAAGTCAACTTTTTGGAAACAACTCTAAATAAAGTTCTGGTTTCAGCTGCAAATGCCAAATATCATCCTAGTGCTGTTTCTGATTTCTGTCTTGCATAGTAAATGGGCATTGGCAAAAATCCAGAGAGTAATAATGTAAGCTTGATTTTCAGTTTTGGGTTAGACACATAAGGAAAATATTTCTGATCTATAATATAATTTGAAAACCCAATTTAGACAAGAATTAAATATTCTATCCATATCTGATTTGCTTTTTATTGATGATCTATAGATGATGTGGCCATTATTTCTGTGAAAAAACTGCTCAGTTTTCTTCAAGCATTTATCCCTATGCTGTTTTACCATCTGTTGATGAATATGTGTAAATATTGTTATTGTAAAGATACTCTCTAGTCTAGCCTGTAATGTGTGATCCAAATTAAATCTTGGCTCTCTGGGGAATTGGTGAATTTTAGTGGTTCTGAGTATATGTGACTGAGAGTGTGTATAAACACCACAAACCACCAAGGTCATATTTATTTATTTATTTATTTGCTTTGGAGACCCTGCCCTACTTGGGGAGGGGGTGCTAGAAATCTGGGTACATGAGGTAAGTCCTCCTTACATATGGAGTGAATTAGGAAAGGCTGAGAGAGAAAAATACTGCATTTTCCAGTGTCCATCATTATGAAAGTGGAATATGTGTTAAGCAGCTGCCAAATTTACATGCTGAGCAGAATACTGACAGTAAGCTTGTCATCTTTAAGTTGCTCATTTTACCAATATGTTTCTCTTTGGTCTTGATGGAGGGAAAAACTTAGGCAATCTCAAATATATTAAGTAGTGAAGCACACCAAGTTAGAATTCTTTAAATGGAAAATTTAGCCACATTAATAGTGCATCATCTTTTTTCTATTAAGAAAAAAAAATAGCAAAGGTTACAGGACAAAATTTAAATAAAACAAAGTTAAATAAAGACAGAGTGGCCCCATGGTGGGAAAAGAATTAGCCTAAAACAGCTTGAGAGGAAACAAACACATAGCAGGTCTATTTTCTGTATCTGTAAATAAATACAAAATTAAACACTGAAAATTGACCTAAGAGGCTGTCCTTGATTTTGGAGGAGATAAATCATTGGAAATGTCAGAATAGCAATAGGCATATATCAGGTGTAGGTGAAAAAAGAACTAAATTTTTAAATACTATTCAGAAAAGTATTTAAAATAACACCATCTTTTGAATTATAGTTGTCTACACTATATAATTCTCAGTAACTAAAGGAAAACAAGGGAAGGTCTTACTTTTCTGCATTTTTTTTTACAAGATGAAATTAGGCCATTTTTCCAAATGTCTCTTTACAGATATATCCAGTTGGGCAAGCCAAAAGGGTATTCTGCTGTTTCATTGAATAGAGCTCTTTGTAAATTTAGCACACTACATTAATATAGTATTTGGCTAAGCAGATACCTGAACTGATGCAGAGAAAGTAGATGAAATATACTAAAATATAATATCTTGTTGCTTTCGCTTGTGCTGAGAAATATTTGTCTCACTGAAATGTGAGATTCTAGTGTGAACTGAAATTAAGAGTAGGAAAACATCTAGGACTTAATTTTCAAAGATATAGAAAAAAATGAATGCAAAACATATTCTGTGAACCAACCATATAATTCCAATATGAATAATGAAATAAATTTTAATGGTATTACTAGAGTGTGAATTAAGCAGCTCCCAACTGATTAAAATGACACTGTGCACTTTGAAAAAAACACTGAATAAAGCATCAGATTGGAAACCTTGTGAAAGGTTGTGATCAGAGAAATAGTCCTGAATTCTGATCAAGTATATAGTAAAGACAGGCCTGAATCAATGTCCTTTGTACCCTTATCCAAAGTAAACCAAAATGCTGAGGTATGTGACGTTCCTGTTGTTAGTGTATCACTCAGAATAACTTCCATGATTCAAATTAATGCATTATGAATACAGCTGGCTTCTATTAGGAACTCGATGTCCCCTCTTCTGGACAGCAGAAATTATTTCAACTGCATACCCTGCATGCTGGCATAAAAGAAACATTTTCACTTACTCTCTCAGTTCCGCAGTTTAACTCAAAGTGTTTCTGCTAAATATAAACCAGGTTTTCCACTAGCTTTTTTATATTTTTGATTTCTCAGTATTTCTCAGTATTTCTCTTGATTTGGCAGGTGAGTCTGTTTATGGAGGCACTGACCACGATTACCTTCTGTTGGTCTTGCTTTTACAGGAAGCAATCAGAACTTTGTAGAATCAGGGTTTTTTCTTAAATTTCCAGTGTTCTTCTAATTGAGAGATGAAGAGAGACAGAAGGCAGAAAACTTGATGGCTTTTTAACAAATACATTTTTAAAGTGCATTAAAGTAACAGCAACATTCTTAATTGAAACTTTTTAAAAGAAACATCAAATTTGTTCTTATCTGCTAAAGTACTATAAAAAACAACACTCTGAGAGCTAGTAGTCTAAATATGCTAATATAGAATGGTTCTAGTTTAGGAATATAAAGCTGGTGAGGTTCAGTCTCAGGTTGCCTCTTGAGTCACTGCTGTGATCTACAAAATAGCTACAAAAATTTGTTTTTTCCGGTTTCAGCTTTATCTGAAGCATTTTGGTGTAAGGATTGTAGGGGAAAAGTACAGTTCTTCTAATAAGACAAAAACTGACAGAACTGATTTAACTCAAAAATAAGCAAAAATTGCTGTGAATTGGAATGAAATGTAAGTATTGGCACTAGCACAGCTTGTTTTAGTGCTACAATTAGAACGAGTCTGCAGCCTTCATGTATCCAAACTGACATCAGTCTGGAATGACTTTTCCAGAAAGAGCAGCATGGTGAAGAACAGAGTAATGTGTAGGCATCCTCAGCAGTGGCATGCCAAACAATGAACCATGTGGTTCCCTTGTTCAGTTTTTAAAAAAGAAAATGCTACAACATGATTGTATTTTCCTACATCCATCCAGAAGTCTGGACACCATGCGGAAGTGTGTAACTGGGATACATGTTTAAGAAAGATCTATCTTACACTATGGTATGAAATGGTCTCATGATTTGTAAATAGTTTTCCCGGATTAATTACAATCCTGAATTCAGGAATATTTTAAATCACTCTGATTATATAGATAGATTGTAGTCTTTACATGTATGCATATGATATACATAATTAGAGAAATGTGCTTCATTCAAACCAACTGCAATCATGAAATTACTTTTTCCCATTAAACTTTACACGAGGCTGTGATTACATCCTTTTTATTTTTAATATAAGTTCCCTGCAATTCCCAAGCTCTCAAATGTTTCAAACCAGCTGTAGTAGTAGGACTTTTAATTATACTCTTGCTTAGTGAGTGACATAGCTCTTTCTCAGTTTGAATTAGCCCTGGAAAAACAGATAGGAGTAATGTGAACTAAAAAACCAAATGCAGAACAGCTGTGGACAGAAATGAATGCCTTGATTGAAAACACTCCCCTGGTAGTTTTCTTGAATGTTGCTATGGTATAAAAATGACGTTTTTACTATAGGTTTTCTAAAGTGACAGGTGTCATTTAGAGCACCTTTCCTGTGCTTTTACCTTTAATTTTGAAAACTATGTTGTTAGTTTGCAATTTACTTCTATATATTGTAAAAGACAGCACATTATTTTTCGTACAGTGACTATGTGTAAATTTACTGTGTGTAAAATACATCTGGACAAAATCTTTTCTGGGGAAGGGTCTAACCTGTATTGGGTATAATTTCTGATGATTTAGATGTGATTAATAAGCTTCCTGTAATTGAAAAATAAACAAACTATAAAATTATTGAACTGAGACATCAATTAAAAGTGTATTTTTGATAAATTGTATTTCTCTTTTTAAAAATTTTTAATTTTGAAAATACAAACATTTTGCTTTAAAAGTATAACTTGTGCCACTACGAATATGCCAATTTTTAATTGAAAATTTAATATTTGATGCATTTTTACTTAGGGTAGAGCAGGTTAATAGTACCAGAAAAATGACCTGAGCCTTATTTCCATCACAGGAGCAATTCTTCAGTGCCATGGGAGTTTTTAGAAAATAAACAGGAAAAGTGTAACAAAGCCACCAAAACAAGTCTGTCTTCAAGTATGGTCTTTGGAAATAACACTTCCACTTTCCCAGGTGCTGTTGGATTGTTGACTGTGTCAGCAATAGCTCAGAATCCAACAGATTCTGGGTTTGGTACTTCTTAGCTCAGCAGCACTTTGTGTAACCAGCCACACAACATTGAAACAAACAACAACTCAGGGCAAGAATCCAGAACAGTTGCAAAAGCATAGATTTTTCTCTGTGTTGAAGTAGTTGTTTCATTGCTTAGCATGACTTTTTATAACTGGCTGTGTTTGTAAATTCACTTTCTATCAACTTTGTCTTGTTCATACTCAGGATTTAGCCAAGTGTTCAAATAGACAGCACAAATCTCTGTTGACTTCCATAGCTAACCACTGAACATGAACTGAAATTTAGAGACTTGCTTTTATTATCAGCATGATATTAGCCTGAGATAAGTGTTAAAATGCTTGCTGGGTACTTGGGATGATTAGAGACATGCCCCTGCAGAGTCGGCTGACAGAAACTGTGGCAGCATGTGGCAGAAAACTTCAAGTTCTTTGGAATGGCAATATTTTGGAGGAGTGATAGTACTTTTTTCAGCTTAAAACCTCTTAAGGATGTCCTTTACTTTGGGAGGTTGAAAGTATGTACCAAACTCTCCCTGTAGAATCAAGTGGGAAAAATTTCTCTTGGAGGAATTCAATCCAAAAATCTAACTCACTTATGTTGACTCTGTTCTGCTGGAGGAACGTGTCTCTCTTAACCAGTTACAGAAGGTGTCACAAGCAGCTAGTTTAGGTACCTAACTCTGATACTTGGCTTGGGAATATGTGTAAAATACCCAGAGCAGTGTTTCAAAGACATTTTGAATGGTGTGGTGTCGTTTTTGTCCATCTCACGGGACATACTACCAAGCTCTTTTTGAAATCTCTGACTTAATTCTTGAACGTGTAGCACTGCTAGTGCTGAATACTCTCTTTCCATATTTTTTTTATGCATAAGAAAAAGCTTTTTATAAACCTATGTAGGGCTTTTGGATCAAACAATATCACTACTCAGAGATTAAATTCTGGATTCATGGCCAGATTTTCAATTCCATGAAAGGTTATTGCAGTCTTCTAGCTGGTATTAATAAATAAATCACTATAAAAAATAGCTAAAATCAGAAAATTTCAGTTCATGCAGCATATATGGCTGATATTTCTGTCACCTGTAGCTTCTTAAAGATTGATAAATTTCGGATTTTTATGTTGCAAGATAGGCTTCATGAAGCTATACTAGAGAAAGAATGGAGAAATGAAGGTAAATGTGGATTTTGCAATTACATCTGAGCATAAATCAGTTTGCTTTATATTGCTTTCAAGTTTTCTGTTCTCTTATTTTAGATTAAAATGAACTAGTTTAAACACAAACTAGTGCAATTATGAAGAAAAATTATTGTTCTTTGCTTTTTGTGCTTTGATAAAAGTGATGCAGTTTTCTAAAAATCAGATTTTCAACCTGAATGCTTAGGCTATTTCAAGCAAAGGTTCAGCAGCTAACCTTTCACCACCAGAATTTAAACTTGAAGTAATACCCTCTGTCCAGGCTGTCTGAATGTGAATTGACCATGTTTTAAAAGATCCTAAAAGTAGGTTACAAAAATGCTGCTTTCCTAGGTCTGTTTGATTGAAATGGATTTCTGTGTAGTATTTTCAGAATCCTTCACCACAGTTAATTTTTCCCTGGAATCCTATAGCCATTTGCTTTTTCAGCTGAAGCAAAACAAAATAAACAATGCAAAATTGTCCTGAAAATGAACACTGACAAGAAAAGCCCAGCTGCTGTAAGAAGAAACTTAATTCTTACTGGTGTAGGGATAAATCACAAACTCTAAAGGGCTTTCCTAGGATACATCCAGAGAGGAGTGGGAGGACAGTCATTGCCTTCCTTACTTAGGCAGCATGAGAAGGACAGCTCAGCCAGATCTTGGACATGAAATTTCTTCCCACTAATGAGAACTATTTTTAAAGCACTTAGAATGTTTTGTTAGCTATAGTAATAATAATGGAGTTATTAATATAGCTTCAGTCTGTCTAGACAGATATATATCTAGCTGAAAATGATGAGAACAAAAAGAAGAGAAACAGATTTATTTCTGAATTCAAACATCTCTAATTCCAAAAGTTTCACTGAGTTCCCACCACCCACCATGCTGAAATGACAGTAGTGTACCAGAAGTTGGCAGAACATGATGCTTATGGCAGGGATGCACCGTTACTTTTTTGGATTGCACCAAGCACTCACTGTCATGTTTAGCAGCCAGGGCTCAAAGGTTGCTCAAAGGCCAGAACTGATATCAAAAGTCAGGTGGCTATTTGTTACACAAATAGAACTAGAATTTGGTGTGAACCAAGCAGACGGGTCCCCAAATGTGAGAAATGGATTTGTAAAGGATTTTCAAAACCTGACTGAAAGCTCACACAGTCTTGTACATCTGTATGTAAACTCTGGTATAAGGTGTGCTAACTTAGAAAGGCCATGGAATAGAGATGACATTGTTGAGAGAGAGATTGAACTAGAAACAAGTTTCAAACTATGGCAAAAAGACCAGACATTTTAGAGAACTAGAACTGTGAAAGTTGAATTATAGCAAGACCACATGGGGTTAAAAAAGAAGTGTTAGCAGCATTGTGTGGCAAAAGCTAATAGGCTGAAAAACATTTATAAGGTATTGTAACCAGGAAATGGGTTGGCTTCTGATAGAATGGCATTGAGTTTTACATCTCTTATGTCTCACCCTTCTCCGAGACTGACAATGGAATAAAATCTTTTAAAATGTCTCTCAGTTGCCCCGTCTCTGTAGAGCTGGGAGTTTCCAACACCCACATTCCTGCAGATGAGCACAACCCATCTGTCCTGTCCCCACTAGAGACCTATGGCCCTGTACCTTTGCACCTCAGGCCAAGCAGCCTCGCAAGCTTTCATCCTTCCAGTGCAAGTGCTTGGTTCCCCCTGCAGCAGCCACGTTCCCTCAAGCTGCAGGTGATCTCCTCCAAACCTGTGCTGTATGTGACTGCCCACCCGCCGAGATGTCCACGTCCTTCCTTTGCTCGAGAAGAAGCTTTTCGTCTGGGAGAAGCTCCCTCACGTCAAGCAGCTGCCTCAAACTTTTTTGTAGAGCAAACTGCCCTCTTCTTGCCTAAGGTGCTGTTTTTCCCCTACCACCTACCAGGTGGTAGGTCCATGGTTTAACACTTATGCAGGATAAATTATAGCTCTCACCTAGCAACAGTATTATGCAGTTTTTATACCATGTATTGTCTGGCTCTGGGAATTTGGTTAGCTCCTGAATGACAAAAATGATTGCCTAGACTAACTCTCACTCATTGAACCTTTCATTCTTTTCCTAATGTTAAAATGTGCATTTCAACATTGTTTCAGGATTTTGTGGGTCTTCCATTTTTTTCTGCTAGAATATAAAATGCTTGAGCTCCACTGAAAGTAAAGAGCATGACTGCATTGCTGACCGTTTTTCTTTTAGTGGTTCATAACCCTCCTCAGGCACACTGCAACTCTGTGGAAATATTCAGTGGTTTTCCATATATCTGGATGTTTTAAACTCTGCTTATTACTGTAATTTAGAACTCTTGTATATCCATCAGTGAAAAAAAGTTTTGAGAAAAGTCTTGCAGTCCTCCTCATTGGGAGGGGAAGAAAGGGGGGAATACTGGTTATCAGTAGGGGTGGGAGTGTTTTACTGTGGTGAAAGCATCATGTTATTCTTATATCCTTAATGCCAAACTGGGAAACTGCACAAGGGTCCTCTGCTAGCTCAGCCCAAGTTACCAAATCCTCAAATCCCCCAAACCTGTATCCCACTAGATATCACCCAGGCAGTAATCTCATCTTCCCTCATCTGTGTACCAAGACCTTTCAGTCTATGATCAATCTACTCCAGTACTATTGATACTTTTTCTTTCCCAGGTCACCCCAGACTCCTGGGATTATGTCTTGAAGCTCTTTCTCCACTGTATCCTGGATACCCATCTGTAAGTTCCTATTTCTGTCTACATTCAAATCCTTTTCCACCTGTGCATTCACCCCATTAACCTCCCTCCCAATTCCAAGTCTTTATGTCTGTAGGAACAGTTTCTGACAAGCCCATTTCTGTTTCTGGAGGTATGGATTTATGAACCTTCTCCATGTCGTCTTTCATTCCCTTGGATGCTAGCGCCTGCTAGCTGGATGAATGTATCCCCTTTCTTGGATCTGCCCTTAGAAATAAACATGCCCCAGCTCTTGTTTTGGGCAGAACTCTAAGAAAACCTGGACACTTGCTGCAGTAATCAAAAATCTGCTCAGATGGCAAAGAAAAACAAGAGAAGTTTGGAATGGAGAGTCCATATAGAGCCCTGTATGAGTTGCTGTTCTTCAGTCCTTGATTTATTTTACCCCTGGTACATTTTGCTCTTGGTTCTGTAATCTTTCAGGGCAAGAAGGCTGGCTCCTAAAGGCCCACTTAAATCAGCATCTGTGGTTTAACTGATCAGCATTACATAAAACGAACTTCAGCATAGCATAACCGGTCCCAACTGAAAGGTACATTGCTGCACAACATATGCAAAATACATGACCATGTGAAGGATGAGCAAACTGGCTTGGCTTCGTACTCCAATTCTGTAATCTCTTCCATGTGGGAACATCCCTGCACCCATTCAGAGCCCTCGTGGCCATGGAGTTCTGCCCTCCCCTGCTGTGGCTCTGGCCATGAAGCAGCAGCATTTGACATGATCCTTGAAATGACTAATCTGAAGCTGTTTCCATAGGTTATTTTGTGGGGCTTTAATGAGGCTGAGGGAGAAGCAAAATGAACAAGGAGAGAAGAAACCTGGGTTTGTGCCAGAACATGTGGTGGATAGTAGTATTCTGATTTCTAAAATGGAGGTGTTGCAGCCAATGAGCTCAGTATTTCCCATATTAATGAATTTTAAGGTTGGCAAGAAGCTGCTTAGACAAACACAAGAAGCGTAACTAGGAAGGATAAGAAACACTCTGTTAATATTACTCTCCCCACCCATATTTGTATGTACACAAAACCCCCTCTGTTTATTTTAAATTCTACTCAGATTAAACAGTGACATGACTTTAAATGACCAGTTTGGCAACAGTTTGGAAATATTATATCCAGAGATTTTATTCCCAAACTGAATTGTATTTAGCAAACTGCAAGTTAATAATATGGCCATGAAAGAAATAATAAGATAAAAAGTATTTCTTATTATCACTCAGCCATATGTATTCCAGAACAATTAGTGGTTTTGGATATTTGGATGCAGTTTTTGTGTTGGCAGTTGCTGGGAAGACAACAAAGTGACAGTGAGAAAGAGTAATATAAAATTTTAATTCTCTTGGTCCTCTCCAGAGTAGCAATATTTTTTCCCCTGATTTATTGACCTAAACATCCATTTTGATTTTATTCAATCCTGAAAGGGATGGTGCTTTAGGGTTTCTTTTTTAACTAAAAATGAGTTGAAGCACTTATTTTCCCAGGTTTCTTAGCTTTTCAAAGCCTGCTGAAAGGAGACAGTATTTGTTTAGTAGTAGACTCTTCAAATTTTTGAAGATTTCCATTGGAACTACTGTAAAAAGATAACATGTTTTGCACATTTACTATAGTGTATTCTGTTGTAGTTCTAACTTCAACCCCAATATATTTCTTTTGTATTTGTGCTTTGAGTTGGTTTCACTGATGAAGACACAATAAATTATACATAAAAGAAAGTGATCTTCTAAGATGATGTTCATTAAGCAGTTCTAACTTGTAATGCATCAGAAACCATATGCTTTGTGCATTGGCTCACAGCTGTAAAACTGACTTGAAATTACCAAATGAAGGCTTGGTGCCAGTTTCCAGTGAAACCAATGACAAAACTTCATTTATTTTGATAGTTCAGAGTGAACTGTGAAATATTCACAACTACAAATTAGAAGTTTTTGGTTTTGAGCCAAATCTCATTTTTCCTTCTTCAGGTTTGTAATGCTGAAAATGTAGGCCAACCCCCTCCCCCTTTTTTTAGTGTATGAAGATATTAAAAAATCTAGTCTGATTTTCAGTCATTTTAATCCCTTCTGTTTATTCACGCAAAATCAAGGTTTAGTAACTCAGAGCAGCCAGGATATAGGGAAAAGGAGACTGAAGTGTCCAGTGTTTCTGGTCACACCTCAAGTGATAGAGAGCAGCATGCCTTTGTGGCCTCTCAGAGTGTTGGGGGTGCAGGTGCTGTCCATCAGTGTCCATGACATTGCCAGATGTACCATTCCACTGCAGATTCCATTCATAATCTGATCCTGAGTTCAGGTAGTAAAAGGAGACACCATTTAGTTTGTGAGGAGAGGGCTGTTCAAGCACCAAAGGGGCATTTTGGGAAATGTTCCCACCCTTTGTTAAAATTCAATGTAATTTATTATTATTAATGCTCTATATCGTATGGAACTGTCTATCATCTGCACTAGGACAAAACTTGCAACATGCCTCCAAATTAAGGATGGAAGAGTTCCCAAACTTTTGAAGGAATTTCTGAATATACATCTCCTTGAAAGAAAAGTGCATGAGTGGTATCTCTTTCGGGCTCCTCTTTTTTACTTCCTGAAGTGCTTTTCCAGGTTCTAAAAGATTTCTGCCCCTTTTAACCTTGGAAAAGATGCTAGGCTTGTGTCTTGTGGACCAAAAGTGTTCACTGTCTAAGGAAGTTTGATCTTGTTAGCAGGAGTGTATGCTGGACTTAGAGCAAAAACCTATCCATAATCCTGGAATCATCATGAAACAGAGCATGTCTGAGTCATTTACAACTGCCTGGCATTGTTGCTGAGGGACAAATTGAAATGGCTGATCTGCCAGGCTTGTCAACACCTTTGAAATGTGCTGCCTAATCTGGTCCCCTGAAAGACACCTTGGAGAGAGACAAGGAGCCAAAGTGACAGACAAAGCCATAGTCTGCCTACTTGTCGCATTTTCTTCCTTTGTTTCCTTTCCTCTTTTATAATTGCCTTTTCTTTTGCTTGTTCTTATCCCAACACTAATGATGTAATATTGGTAAGTGGTTTATTAACTTGTGTTTTTAATCTTTTTACTGAGAAAAAGTATCAAAAACTTAACATCAAAATAAAAGCTATTACACAATCAATAGTTGGGTGCAGTCTATCCCCTTTGAATTCCATGGCTAAATTCCCGTTGGCTTTCATGGGAGCCTATTAAGGAACTAGCTAATATTATTTTGTACTTTGTATGCCACATGGGGTCTCAATTTAGTCACTTAACTAAAGGCACCCAAACAAGGGGCCTTCTTTTCTACTGATGTGAATGACTCAGGTAACTAAAGGGGGAATACAAGTGCCTAATTTTAGTACAGTTGAATCCACAGTTGAATATGGTAATCACAGTCCAATACCATAACTTTATCTATATGGGTAGGCATTTATCAGTCACACTGGGAATGGCTTAATAAAGAGTGCTTCAAAAACACTTCTGTTGTGTATATCCCATAAATCTAAAGTAAAAGCAGATAGCAAAGGAGAGATGTAAATATGAAACAAAAATCTGGGATTAGCGTGACAAAAATTAATTAATACCTGTCTGAGGCTTTGCTTCATTTTAGTAATTAATCACCTTTTTCAGTTAATTTCTAATATTTTATAATTAATGTTTTAAAAATATAAAGCAATTTAAACTGTCATCAGACCTGGGATAGAGTTTGTCTGGAGCAGCATTCTGCAATTTGGTGAAGATCCAAGTGCTTAATTTAGAGCAGAAAGAGTTCAATGCACTTGGTTATTAACCACCAAAATATAAACAAGTGCTTCAATATTTGGGACATCATGACCTCCAACATCACCTAATTTTTAAAAATTAGGTTTCCAAGTCAGAGTAATATAAACTAACACTCTTGGAATTTACAAAGCCGTTGCTCTTTTCATAGCATGAATATTAAAATTTCTCTTGTCTGTTTGAGGATTAAGGCCAAATCTGATTTTTTGTTACACCTTTGTAAAGAAGAATTGCAAGTTCCACTACTTTTAAAAAACTGTATCTATTCAGAAAATATGGTCTTTATAAGAATAGATGCATAAGTATCTCCTGGCTTTAAGTGTTAATCAATGTATGTATCACACAGAGCATATGAATAAACCCTTCTCTAGAGACCACATATTTTATTCCTTCAGCACTTTGGTGTGTGATCTTTGTGATTTATGCACATATATATAATGAGAAAAGGCTCATGTTTCCCTTCTCAGTGACACAATTGTGCTGGAGTTCTTTGCTTTTTGACAGCTTTCAGCGTGTGATTATGGGTTAGACTTTTGGTAAACCCTGAACTATTCTTCATTTCCCCTGGGGAGCTATGTACAGATTCTGCATATTTATCTCACTTCTCCATTTTTTATTTGGATCTTCTCAAGAATGTGACAGAATTACTTCTGGCTTCTGCTTACTGGTGTGCAAGATGCCTTTATTGTTTAGGAGAAAGGCATATTCCAGATTTTTCTAAAGTGTCCACCTTTCAAGCCTGAGTCTTACAGGATGGGAGATCCTAATCTTCAGAATTATCTCGGCCAGTGGTCTTGCTTTGACCTTGTTTGGGTCTTCAAAAACCACATATACTTGGTCAAATTGTGTCATCCTACTTCAACAGAAGATTTTGATAGGGCTTGAGAAGACATTCATTCACCCTGAAAACTTTGTTGCCCTCTTCCTTGTTTTTTTGGCTGTTAACCCCAGAATCAAGGCACCAGTTAAATTTGCCAGGAAAAGAATTCCAATTAAAAGGTACTTACCATATTCTATGTCTTTATCCTAGGAGACCTCTGGGTCCTAGCAGGCTGTGTCACTCTTGTCACATTAGCAAGTCCAGTGTAAGTAATGCAGTCCTTATGGATAGTACCAAGTGGTTGGATAGTGGGAGTAACACAATCTTTTGGGACAGTGCCAAGTGGTTAGTAGCAATCTCTGCATTGTTACGATTGCTGGGACATGACACAACCCAGGCCCTTTTCATCACTGATGTGGTGAGTGCCCTTAACCCTTCAGCCAGTTATCTCCTGCACCAACTATCTGAACTTGGTGTGTTAAGAGCAAATTTCCCTTATTAGCCCTGAGAGCCAAACCAAGATTTCAGTACCAGCAGAAGTTCCTTTGTTTCTCCTCTGAATAAAAAGTGCATTTTATGGGAGGCAATGAATGCAAACAACCATGGGTGGGCAGAATGTCTGTTGGAAGCTGGAGCTCATTCTTCAGCAGAGACAATGCCTTTCTGCATTGCTGCTGGGTCTTTTGATAGGCTTCAGAGAGAGCAGAAGAAAAGGAGTCCTTGGTGATAACTGCCTAAATTTCATTCCTAGAAATATGTGGAGTGTATCAGGATGAATATTTACACTTCTTTCAGATGCCAGCTTGACATATTCTGCTTCTGTGGGGTTTTGTTGTCTTTTATCTTTCTCCAGAAACAAGTCAAACCCTGGATGTTATTGAAAAGACTAGAGTGCTTTTTCATAATTGATTAATTGAGTAAGACTTGAAATTGGTGCTAATGACCCTCACTTACATCCTTTCTGTGAATCTGCAGCAACTTCCTCATTGACATATCTGTCAAAGATGTGTTTATTATTGAATATTGCTTCCTTTGAAAGGGTAAGAGAATATTTTTCTATCATATTCATTCTTCATAGGATGTTTCTTTCGAGGGCTGTCCTCATTTCTAACTCAGAATTCCATCTCAGGCAGAAACTTAAATTTTGTCAATTATTCATGTCTTTCCTCCACACATTGAATGCTAATAAAGCTCTACCTTATTTCTTGTTTCTCTTCTTATTTCTGATTTCTGACAGGATAAGAAATTCCAGGTGTTTTCTGAGGCTCTTTCTGTCAGCAGCTTAACGATCTGGGGATGCTGTCATCTTTGTGTGCAGACTATTCATGTAGATGAGAGGCTGTCATGGCCTGTTTTGAGACTGCAGTCAGGACTGCACCCATGATTGGAGAGAATGCCACTAGTGCTTCAGCTAAGTGGGTGGTAATGCTGAGAAATTTCACCTTCCCTGTCATCTGATGAGCATTCATGTGGTGCTCTTTTCAATTTCATGAGATCCTTGGCCATCCAGGAGCATCTGGGAATGGTGCTGCACTTGGCAATGTTCTTACAATTTTTATTGCTATGAAGAGCTTCCATTACCTCTCTGGGGTAAATATGCAGCCTTCCTCTGGGCTCATGTTGTGTCAATATGCATGTGTGCAACCACTATGAAATAGAAGAACAGCTTATTTAAAAGTAAGACATTTTCTTCAAAGTATGCATATAGATTTTCTGCTTGCAGTGGACATAAAGACAAAGAATAACTTTTTTCTCTCGTCAAAAGAGTGGAAGGAAAAATAATGTAGAAAGAAAAATTACATGGTAGAGAAGAGGATATTTTCCCTATTTTCTTCCATGGCATGACTGTATTTGTGTACTACATACTTTTGCTGGTAAGTTGCCTCTCTTCCTTTTCAAAATCTGCATATCAGAAATGCTAACAGAACTATTAGCACATTGAACTTGCCATCATACTGCTTTTTGGAAAGCATTATCCAGGGATGCTAAACTTCACTTCTTGCTTTCAAAGTCTACCACATGAATGAATATCACTAATCATCACTGTTAGTCATTAGCAAGTAACCAGTTGCAACTACTGGGATCTAGAGGCAATTCTTTTTCTGAATTTGCTTTTCATGCTGACATTCGCTTAATTAGGGGCAATGCTTGCTACTGGGGTGAGAAAAATCTGACACCTGCTGCATCATGGGTATAAATATTTCATAAAGATCCTTTATTTTCAAGTGATGGCCAGTAGTTCAGGGTTTGACTCTTAGTGTGAGGGAGCTGTTGTGGACTGCTAGTGCTAATTGTCCTGTTCCTTGCCTTCTTCTAGTGTCCTTAAGAAATTTGCCTCACTTTAACCCCAGTTTTATGGCTATCTCCCTTTCTTAGATTAGAAATATTTTGTGATGCCGTTCTGTGCTATGTTTAGAATCTTAACTTCAAGACCTGGATTTCTCAGAGAAATTCAGAGCTACTCAGGGCCTCCCAGGATCTGTCTCCCAGTAATAACAGAAAAAGGAAGCCACTGCAGTTGTTGAAGGGCAGACTAATACAAAAGGTTACTAAACTGCCCTGCCACCCACCTTCTTGCTGAGCCAGAAGCAAATTTGAAAAAAACTGCTGTGCATCACTTCCCTAGCAGAACATGCTGCAGACAAAAGGAATCGAAACCACAACTAGAGAATTGGATTTCCCCTGCTTTCTCCAAAATAAATATTTGTTTGTGACAAAAGCAGACGGAAGAATGAGACATGTACCTTTGACACTAAAAGCTTGTGTGTTTGTGCCAGCTTCAGTAGAGGTATGATTGTCCACTGAGTGCTACCTAAGGTCAGGCTGAGCTCCATCTCCCCCAGCTTGTGAATTAACATCTTCGGCTACTTGTACTAAACAGAGTCCAGAGAGTCCAGCAGGAATCTGTAGCAAGTGAAAAGCAAAATGAGCAGTGGGGCTGCTTCTTGGAGTTGCTCCCTACACTGCTCCTTCCAAACAGCATCATCATTTCCTCCAAAGACATTGTGTAGCAGCCTCATGTGCTGGCTTTTGGAATGAGCTCCAAAGGGTACATTGGTTGCATTGGTACAAAAGTACAGGGGCCCAAGCCCAGCAGGCAGCTCACAGCCATTATCTGGATAAGCAACTCCAGGAGATGGTTAGCAAAAAGGAGAGGCAATGAAGGTGAGCTCTTTGGAGTACAAGGAGGGTATCCACTTCTGGATGCTGCCTTTGAAAGGATCCATGCATCTCTTAGCCAGGCTCATTCTTTAAACAGCCCTATTACTACAGATATGTGCTTTGAACAGTAGCTTAGCAGTTGGAAGCTTTAACTAGAAAGTAAACAACACTGATCACAACACCCTTCCCCTCATGGTTTGAGTGAGTTTACACACCAGTACTCCATTTTCTGAAAGGTGGCCCAAAAGAATATATTCCATCTGTGAGTGGTTGGAAGGGCAACAGAGAGTAGAGGAGATAGCAGAGCACTGTTATTAGCTGATGGAGTCAGCTGGAAGAGCCTTTTCTGAGCTCTGGAGAGCTGTTCATCAAGCCTCCTCATAGGGAGGCTGTGCATGTGACAGATACTCTTGCACTTTGAAAATTGAGTGCCCCATAACTTGGTTTTTCTTTGTTTTTCTTGTACTTTATGCTTCACTTTTTGTATAAAGGCGCAATAAAGAAAATATATGGGACAGAGATTTGCCATTAAAGAGTCAATTTTTATGAGCAGTTACCACATGAGATTATCTGGAGCACCACAATTATGGCCTTTCGCAAGCTGAGGGAAATGTTGTGGTGTCTCATATGGCACCATTTGCTAACACTTAACCAGAAGAGATTTTTATGGCCAGCAAGTACTTTAAATTCATAATGTTTAGCTTCACTTTTTTTTCTCTTGTCCACTTTTCCAATTCTCATTTTCAGCTGTTACCTGGCATGAATTTGCACAGAAGAACCTCCCCTGTCATCCGAAAGCCAGAAAAATCCATTCAGATTAGGAGACGGAAGGAGATTTAGAAAGAGTCTCTCTTGGATCATGCTTTTGCCTTCACAAAAGCCATATTTTTATTATGCCCTTACATAACCTGTCCCCTGTTTCAAATACTGCTTGAAAAAACCTCCTTCTTACAAGAACATGACCAGCTGAGTAAATAAAAAAACCTGTTGAACTTGTGGATTGTACTTGCTGAGGTCCTAACTATTTTGATACATGTGCCTGCATAGCAATACTTTGGAGAGAAATAGTGATATTGAGACACATGAAAACAGTTGGTAAAGGCTACAAGTTAATCTGAAAGCATATTCCTGGTAACACAGTTAAAGGAAAAGGAGAGGTGCTCAAAGGTAAATTCAGGTCAATTGGCATCTTTGAAAACAAGCTTGGATGACTTATAAAACAAAGTCATATGCAAAGAGGGAACAAGTCACAGAAACACCAAAATTACCACAGTGTCATGAGAGTGGAAAGGAGGAAAAAAAATGACAAAAAAGAACTCAGCAGTAAAATGAATATATTCATGCAGTGTCAGTCTCTCCAGACAAGAAATGGTGCCAAGCAGAACCGCATCAGCGTGTGGCCGCTTCTTGCACTGACACTAAAAACATCTGTTGAGGTACAGGATTTATACTGTCTGCCAAACAAGAGTTTTTTAATCTTAAAACATATGCTGGAAATAGGAAAATTTGGACAAGAACAAAAAGAAAAAAGAGGGGTGGGTGGCCAATAAATTAAAAGTGAGAAGTGGGGAAGGACAGATTTGAGACAATGTTTTCCACATAGTGCATCATACTTAATTCAAGTCATCTCAGGTCACCAAGGAAAGCAAAGCTCATGAAGGAATTTTCAGATTTCTCAGAGAAGTTGAAAGAAACCAAGTCTTCATGTCAAGACTTCATCCTTCAAAAATTGAATTTTGAACAGGTAACCATAAAACACAGGTTTTAACAAAAGTTTGGGAATACATCTAATTTCAGATGCAAGAACTGATATTGACAGCAATACTCTTATTTTTCAGGCATGTATATCTCACATTTTTTGCAGAAAGAATATATTTAAGCCCCCTAGATGAGCCAGGGCCTAATATTGGCTCTTCAGAAATTGTGCCTTCAGCCTATTTGGTTAAACATTTATCAAGCAAATTTTAGATACATAAAATGAATAAATTATTTAAAGATTATCACCTTCACATTTATTTCTCTATCTGAGGAAGCTAGAATACAGAATTCAGAAATATTTCAGTGAGAATAATTGTCAGATATGACCAAAGAAATTTTTCAACTATTTCTAGGATATTATTCAAATAAAGTCCCTAAGTATATTCCTTATGATAAAATGCTCTCATAGAAGGGAGCTTATTTTAATTTCTGAAATAAACTATATATTTTCAAGTACATTATTTGGTGAAGTTATCTAGGTGATCAATTTCCTGAGTATCGTAAACATGTATGAATAGAAGATTTGATTTTGTGTCACAGACCCTTTGAAGGATCCTTTGTGGATATCTCTCCCTTTGTTGTCAATGCATCACAGTTGGAAAAGGTGAATTTAGCATAGGCAATGGCAAAAAAATCTCATTGATTCTTCTGTTAAAATGATGGTAACAAATTGCAGCTATTTCTTCAGGATTGGAAGACAGCAATATTTTGAAAGACCACTAGGAAATGAAGTATTCTAGGCTGAATTTTCAAATCAGATAATTTCTGTTAAAGTTCATGATCATTCTGAGGTTTCAGAGCCTTTTTCCTCCCAGTAGGAGACTTTCCAGTGATCTGCAACAAGTGGCAACATAGATCATGTGGAAATGCGTCTTGCAATATCCTTCGTCCAGTGAATGTAAAGTTTCTTGTGAGACCAAAGCTTTGGCTGAATCTTTGGTATTTTTTAACACATCCTCACTTTTAGGTCTGTGAACTAAATTTGCAGATTATTTCCACTTTAATTTGCATTCTTATTTCTCAAAGAAACCTGAGTAACCCTTTTATCCTTGCTAAACATCTGTTTGTCTTCTTCAGTAAGAATCTACACACTGCTCATTGCAATATGGAAGCCTGAGATGTCAGTGAAATTTTGGTGACTAATAAATGTTGACCTCCATGTTCAGAAAAATTTCACACATAGTGGATTAAATAAATACATATATTAACATGTGATTAGAAAATTAATCCTCTGTTACTTGTACGGGCTCAGCTGACCATAATCAATGACTGATTTAGGTCTTTGATTCTGTAAAAAGGCCCCAAAACTCCACAACTGGTGGCATTTATGTTTTTTCAAAACTTTAGGCAACATAAAGAAAAGCAGTTTAAGGTTTCACCAAACTGTTGAGTTTTGAAAAAAACATTTTTCCCCTTAATTTGAACCATAATTTTCTCAAAGAAAATTAAATTAAAAAAACAGCTAACATGTTTTTGTAATTAACCAGAGTATTGAGCTATGCAAACAATAAAGATCCTTGTTTGAAATTAATTCTTGTCCTGCTTCTGGGATTACCAGGGGAATAAAATTATAGCAAAACAAAACAGAAAAACCTGCTACAGCCTAGAACTTGCACTTTACCAGAAGCAAAAGGAAATTTAGACTCAATAGTTTAGAGTTCTATTCTGTCTCAAAAAAGCATGATTCTAGAGTTTGTTATAAATTTGACAAAATGAAAAATCTCATCACTCCTGTCATCAGAAGCCAAAGTTTTACCTCTAATTTTTATTCTTTATAGCTCATTTGTTTACTTTTCCTCCTCTGTACTGATGGGACATATTGAAGTGATTCTCAGGAGTGTGAAAATAAGAACAGTGCATCAAGTCATGAGATATTAATTTTCTAAATTTTAGAAGAAAAGATTCCTCCTAGGGCAGGAAGCTTGCCTGGAGGTGGGAAAGGTCTCATAGGAAAGTCTGAAAACTTTTAGGTTGATAGTATTTGTCTTTTATATTTATTTTAAAAATAAAAGGAAATAAAAAAATGCACAAACTAAACCACAAGACGCAACATCTGACCTGTGATACTGTGTTAAAAAACCCCAGAAGCTGTTTTTAGAAACAAGTCATATTTCTGTGAGGAAACATTTCTTGTCAATTAACACAGTGAAGCACTCAAATTGGCTTCAAAAGGTTAAGTTCTGTAGGATATTATGGTATTAAATATATCAGTTTTGGGGTCTCAGTCTTCTGAGGGTGTCTGTGTGCTGTAACTACCCATCAGTCCTTTGCTCTGTTAAATCTAACCATCTGTTTTGTGTTGAGCCTCCTAAATAAACTACTGCCCCCCTCATTCTTTGTGTACAGAGCAGCCTTTTGGAATACAATATTTGGTCAAGTTCCTTGGCCTACAGATTTTTTCTTCTTATCTAGTTGTTGTGCCCCAAGTGCCCCAGTTGTGTTTGGGCTCTCAAGAGTCCAAAGTCAACATTGTAGAGGCACGGGCATGCTGAGTTTGTGGTTGAGGGCACATCCAAATATTGCTATATCCCAGATTTGGTTCAAATACTTAGCATAGCCCATTTATTCTAATTAAATAAATGATATTTCTCCAAAGGAAAAAAGAATGGGAATAGAAAATGAGCAGGGATCAACTGCTGAAGTGTTCCCTGTGTCAAAAAACATGAGCATTCCTGTAACATTACACTGACTCTGTCACTAGGGACCCAGCAGCCCAGTTTCAAGATTTTGCTCAGTACTCCAAGAGTCCCAAGTCACAGAGCTATGCCCATGACTTAATACTGCCAGCATTAAGCAGATTTTCTGAGGACATTTTTAAAGTACTTTTTTTTTTTTAAATCATGTTTTCTTCCAGTTGAAAAGTCATGTTGCCTCCCTAAGGGCCAGAGGCTAACACGTGGAATAGATATCAATGAATTGTTTTCATCCTACAAGCTAATGACCATGTCAAAATTCCTTCCGTCTCTTCCTTCTGTATTGGGGAGTTTTAAAAATATTATTTTCTTTGCTATGCCACCTATCACCTAGATGGCTTGTTGACCATTTTTATAAAGCATATGTAGACATTGAAATGCTTAAAAATGTGTCAGAATGTTGATTTATCTTGTTACTTTATTAATTTTTGGCTCCAGTTTCCATTTCTTCAGGCTGGCATTCAGTGATATAAATTCTCAGCGAATGCGTATGGTTATTTTATATCCTTTCAAGACAGGGGATTTTGCTGTATCACTCACTACATAATAAAATAAATGGAGGAAAACTTCTGAGAGCGCGTACTGCCAATTTATCCTAGAATGTCTCGGCTTGTACTGGCGCGTGGCCTGACCACTGCAGCAGCGCGGCGTGCTCGCCGCCGCGCCCGGCCAGCGGCTGCCGCGCTGCTCCATCGCCGGCTCGCTGTGTGGCCCAGGGCAAATGGACCAGCCTCGGTTTTCCTTGCTCCTAAGGATGGCAGAGCTCATCTCCAGCGCTGGAAGACTGACACTGGCGAGGATGGAATGCGTGAGCAGCGGGTACAGGGCAGAGGGCTGGCAGCCCAGCCAGGCTGGCTGCGCCAGCTGGGTCCAAGACAGGATGGGCATCGCAGGATTTACTCTGGGAACACTCCTGCTGAAGCCATGACTGGGTTCCCTGACTCCATTGAGCTCTTCCTGAGTGTTTCATGAGTTCAATGAACCCCAGTAAAGTAACTTTTTATGATACTGTGAATATATAAAAATGTCTAAAACTGTAATAGAAAAGCGCTCTTTGTCAGTATTGTTAATAATTTAACCACCGTGAAGAGACAGTTTCCACCTATTCTAGTACTTAACCCTACTTTCGAGTAGATAAGCAGATCATATCTGTGTTACAATATTTATAATATTGGGATCCAAAACTTAATTCAACTTCTTCATTACTTTTGCAAAGTGCAAATTTGCATTTGCCCCATGTGGATGACTTGGATCAGCATATAATATTAAATCAGTTTAATTAGATCACTAAGTGACAACAAATGAAGAACAGAAATAAAACAGCAAATTTCAGGAAGAATCTAATTTTTGAAGTGTTACAAGCCTAGAGCTAATTTCTGCCTGGATTTCCAATTTTTTTAGAGATAACCAAAATTTTGTTAATATATTTAAGCATTGTCTATTTAATGCAGGAAAATTTATTAATCTCTAATGTAAAAAAGTCTCTTTCCCTTTCTACTTTTCCTTTTTCCTCTTTTTCTTTTTTTTTTAGTATTAATTTTTTCCTCTTTTCCTTTTTCTTTTTCTTTTTTTTAAGGAAGTATTGTTTTCTGAAGAAAAAGTAATAAATTTCTAAAGCACACTCCTAGTTCACTCATTAAAGAAGATAAACTATTAATACTTTTGCCTTTTCCTACCCCAAGAAAGAATAATGGTGCAGGTCAGGATCTACAATAGATTTTATATTTTAGCAGATTTAATCTGCAGGGATGAGTTAATATTTCCAGGGAGTGGCATCTCAATACTTGCTAATATGTCTCCCTCTTATAAATATGATCTCAGATGGTTGAAAACAAAGTTTGAATACTAAGGCAGTTAATTAGTTTGGCTCCAAAAGGCACCAAATAATATCTCCTTCAAAACAATCTCTAAGTGGATGAGGTTCTTGGAAATACTATGACATACACCGTAATAGTTGGTTGTAAACATAGATCTGGAGCCTTGCTCCTGACAATAATAGAAGATACTAGAACAAAACAAATTACTTCTGTACATGCCATTGTTGCTTCCTGGAAGGATAATTTCTTCTCCTTTTAATATGGATATTCACCCTTTATAGCTCTTCCTGAGTGTTTCATAACTCATAGAATATAGGTGTGGAAACTTTAATTCTGAAATATATTTAGACTGGTATAAAACCAAATCAGGACTAGAATCTGAATCTGAATTCAGAATTACAAAAGCTAGCATAATGTTATGATTCCAGAGTTTAAACAACCAGCTGGCAGAAAACTTTCTCTATGACTAGGTATAAGGAACACCCGTTGCCTAAAAGGCAGTAGTCTTTTTTTGTGTTTTACTTTAATGTATTGTAGAAGGAACCAGAACTTCAACAATACCCTCAGTTATTGAGAGGATCTTACTTGATAAAGAAAACCAATATCTCAACATGTTTTCAAAATTAACTTTTCACCAACACTTGATTTCAATGTCTGAGTAAAGGAACTTCATTAGTGCCAGTGGGTAGGGAAGCAGAATAGAGAAGGAGCCATCAGAGAGGCTTGAGACACAGCCAAGTTCTAGGGAAAATATGCACTATTATGGCTCATTGTAATTTAAGTTAATACGAGAGAAACCCAAGAGAGAGGTATATTTGGAATCACACCCAGAGCACTCATTCTTTTTGGAGTGGGATGAGAACTTATGTACTAGTATCGTCCTGTTCTTAATATTAACTCAAAAAGCTGTAGCATAAATACCAAAATTTCTGAAAAAAAAATATAGCTGCATCTATGTATTATATGGAAGGCTGTCAAATACTGGTGATGTCTGTTAAAATTATTAGGTATCATCACAGATTAATCTATTTTTTAATGTGGGACTTGGAAAAATTCAAAGAAATCTTACATTGTGTATGCAAAGGACACACACAAAGTCCAAGTCTCTTTTCTTTGGCACATCTGCAACTTTAATATGTCTCATGCAGTTTTTGAAAAGTTTTTATGAGAAAATATAAAATGTGTATTCTTATATGTCAAGGAACATATAAACTAATTTGTGAAGTCACATGGGCTTCACTTTGCCCTCAGACAGTCTTTGATTCCTTTGTGTTTAGAAGATTTGAACCCATCTGTTTTTACCAGCAGAAGGAGAACAAATGAAGCAGTGTTTCAACAACTGAAAACCATCACAAGAGACACAGATCAGCTTAGACTAGAACTAAACCAATGGCAGAAATATCACCACCACAACCCTCCAGTCCTTGAACTGGTACTTATCTGACCAATAATGGCTGAAAGCCATCTATCATTGCTTAAACTACATGATGATAAAACCAGAGTCTGGAAAATATCATTACTTGATCTATTTGGTAAACTTTCAAATATTTCTTTCAGAAGATTTGCCAGGCAAACAGCATAGTATAAAATTTAGTTTTATTTAATTTGTGTTTTATTGCTTTTAAATTTAGCTTGCAAAAAAAGACACGATTAAAGAGCTACAGCTGAGTGAAGGTACAAAGCTTCTGTTGTAGAAATCTGAGTGAGTCTGAGTCTGTAAATAATTTGTAGCTGCATTTTAGCCCAGAAAATTGTGCTGCAGGGGTATTTAGTGGGTTTAGATGTGTGTCTGAAATCAGCTGGAAAGGTTGACTGCAATATCTTACTTGACCTTTTTCTTTGTTATGGCTACTGTTGGCTGTGTCAAGGCCAAAATATTGGTACATCCAGACAGGGAGACCATCTATGCCTTATTTCAAAGTAATGTTACAAAATTCATTCTTTCATTGCCAGAATGAAAGAAAGGCTCAGTCAACAAAGCAGTCTTTTACAAAAGCAAAAAATAATGAAACTTTTAATTGATCTTTGTTTTCACTGTAGAATTTGGTCAAAATAAATCCAATCTTTACATAAACCTATCCACAAATCTTCCTGCAAGTGTCTTTTGCCACTTTTGGCACTTTGATTTTCTGAAGATCTCACTGTCTTGCAAACCTGAAATAAGAAACAATCCATTTAGGTTTATTTAAAATCTTTTATGTTAAAGGAAAAAAAAGGACTGAATTTTATTAACACGGACCTTTAGTTTTACACGTGTGACCCAGGAACAATTCTGGACAAATTTCATTATCTCTTCTGTATACAGCAAATTCTTGGTGCCTATGAATGCTGCGAAGTGTTTTGCTGAGTTTTGATGGGCAGCATGCAGGGTTGGAATGTGCAGCATGGAAACATTTTCTGAGCTCCTCTTGGGGCTGTAGAAAAGGAAGCCTCTCAGAAAAGGGCTTTAGGCAGGACAGGTCGAGGCTTTGAAGTCTTTTGAAGGGAAATGAAAGTTCTGCCACAAGAAATTGAAGTGGACACCAATCAGCTCCAACATTGAGATCACTGCTGGAAGCCTTTCTCTTTTGTGTTTGGTAAAAGAGAGGAAAAGAACCAAGGACTGATAACGATTTATGCAAATATGAAAGGATTTGCTTCTCAGGGGGAGATTTGATGAGTGACTGAATCTAAAGCCCCCTTTCCAAATGTATCTTCATTTCCCCAAGTCCTGTCTGAAAAGAAAGGCATGTGTAACTGAGTCAAGCAATACCAATCTGCATGTATGCAGCACATTCAAAATCAAAAGATCCAAATACTTTTAAATTATTTGCATAGAAAATATTTCAAAGACTTTTAAAATGCAAAGTGTGGTAAATGCATTTGCAAAACAGCTGTAGACATTGTAAAAGAACTGCAGCTAGGATATGCCCAAGCTTCAATTTTTTGAAGATTGTGATTTTTTTTTAGTTATTTTTATTTTTTTAAACTGAATAGATTACCTGTGTGTATGGGCAAATATGTAGGAGAATAAACTCAAAACACATGTAATATAGAGCAGAAAAATTATTTTAAATAAGTAAAAAATGACTGATTAAATATGAATTTCTGTATTTTATTTGATCAAGAAATGATTTCTTAAGTACCAGGAAAGAGCACAATAACTATCCCAAAATTTATTGTAGATAAAGCAAAAAAGTATTTTAATCACTCATGATGAAATTATAACAGAAGTTCCAACATAATTCAACATAATTGCTAAGAAATAAACAGTGAAATGGTTATGAAACCAAGGTAAAATTATAGAAAAATATATTATGGCAGTTTTAAAAATAAAAAACTGTATGCTCATATTTTCTTCTCATAATGACAATTTAAAACAGTTCAGTTTTCTGAAGTTCTCTCAGAATAATAATAATAAATCTTCCTATAAGAAAATCTCTTTATAGTCAACAATATAATATTTTTCAACTATAAAGACAATTAATTGAAATTAATTAATTAAAATAATTAATGAAAAAAAGGCTTTTTCTTTGTGATCACTAATGCCTAACCTGTATAAATATAAAAAAAATATCTGGTGATTGTTATTCCACAGTTGAAAGAGGAAGAATCAGTTGTCTGGACAATATTTTTGAAGATGGGAAAGAAATAGCAACAGTAATACGATAATACAAGAAGAGTGATGCAGTCATTGGTTTGAACTTTTGACAAAGCACCAGCTTTTGAAAAAATGTACAATAATGGTCTTGCATATGATGAAGTGTAGGACAGTGTAATATTTGCAGGTCAATGACAAATTGTTTGCTGAGAAATAGAAATGTAAAGTACATAAACATCATGTTAAACTAAAAAGGGTTTCACTCAGTAACATATCCAGCTTCACAAGTATCTGACTTCGTGTTTTGATTCTCACCACTGTCAATGAGGGAAAAAAATCCATTCCGGAAATCATAAGTACCAATGAGACACTGAAACCTCAAAAAAAGTTAAATACCTTTTCTTTGAATAAAGGACTGTGGATAGAAAGATTACATAGTAAAGACTACAAAGTACTTTTGGATGCTTCTAGAGTATACCAGAAATTTTTAAACACTCTATCTTACAGTTCAATTATTAAAACCTTCTGGAGTTCTTCATCTCCTTCTTACCTCAATGCTGTAATCAAGAAAATGTTCTCCTTCTGTAGATAGACATGCAAGCAGAAGCTATTTGATATTGATTCTGATGTGCCTGAGCTGCAGATTAGAATTAATTAAAACCATGTGCAACAAAGAGTTTAATGAATTAATTTAAAACAATTATGTATGGAAATTATACAGACAAGCATAATTTAAAAAGTAAATTCAAGTGTCAAATAATTTAATTGCATGCTTGAGGGTTTAATTGTATGCTTCAGGGTGTTTTAAACAAATGATAGAAAAAAATGTTAAGTGCTAACAAAAGTGGTGCATCCTCTAAAGCACTGCTTTTCATTTTTCACATTGTTCCATACTCCCATTCTAGGAAGACTGCCATGCTGTTTCAGAAACACTTCATAGTCAGAAGGGATTTGTACACATACAGATCCTTTCCCATACTGGGCCTTTATTTCAGAATTTTAACAAAAGAGTAAAGACTTGAAACAGGCACTGCTAGTGAATCAACAGCATTGAGAATACACAGAAGTGATTAAGCATCCTCTGATGCATTTAGAGATTGATAAATAGCTTAGAAAAAAAATATATTTAATGCAGAACAATGTGTTACAGAGCACTATGGGCATTAGGTATACAAGATCAGCTCTTAGGGCAGCCAGGCAGAACACCATGAGCTTGTATAAATATCACCAATGTGTCTTCCAGTAAGTTAACTCATAAACAACTTTTGAACTGTCAAGCAACACAAAAATGGATCAAAGGGGTTTGCAAAATGCAAAAGCAATAGAGGTAGCTCCAAAGCAGTAGTAGCTATGAATCAACTTTGATTGACACCATTGCCTGTAGCAAGGAATTTTTGAGTGCAGTTAATTGCATTAACTACAATATTAAAAAATATTCTTTTGGAAACCATAAGGATATAATAGCTAGTTCTGGGGAACAGTACACTGACTCATCTCTCACTGAAGTCAATGGAAAAACTCTGATTTATTTCAACAGGTTTGACCAGCTTCATGTCTGAAACAAACAAAATCTTTGACAGGCTTTCATGAATCATGAGATAAAAATATCCTCAGATTGAGCCTTTGAACTTCTCTGTATGTGAGATTTTTGACTTTAAAATACCAGGGATAGACCCTTCTATTTAACCTTGGACAACTCACACTAGTTGCTGTAAATGTTCCTCTTCCCTCCACTGCATGTTGGCCAACATTTGGTGACACTGAAAATTATTTGTGAAGAAGAGTGGCATGCCCCAGCAGTCTCCCACGCTCACCAAGAACACAAAGCTCTACAGAAACCTCCTTTTGTGTTCTCAGAATTTAAAAAAACATTAATCAAAATTATCTCCTCTAATAATAAAAGGACCCATCATCTGGCTAAAAATGAACACTGGAAACAAAACATAAAACTGCAAACTTTAATTAGAAACACAGAAAATTGAACATGTCTGATTCAAACTTTTGGCTTGAGTTTCTGCCCTGAAAATAGCATAGAAGATCTTGGCTAAATGCTGGATTTGTTCTGGACAGGCATCAAGAGCACCCAGGTTTTCAACACTGCTCAGCCCGCAGCCCAGGGCAGCCTGGGAGAGGCTTTTCCCAGGTTCCCCTCACCTATGCACAGGAGGGAAAAGATGCTTGCTTTGGCTGATCCACTCCAGACACCACACCAAGCTTCCTGTCTCCTCCATCAGCTTAAAGAGCAGCCTAGAAAGTTTGCCTAAGTCTTGAGTTAGCTCTTTGAGATGCTTTTGAAGGCAGTAGCATCTCTCATACTTTCTTCAGCTGGTTTTTCATGCGGTCAGTGAGAGAAAGTGAAGCAAACAGTGGCTGCATTCAGTAGGAAGATAATGTCCTTTTAATCAGAATTGCAGGAATTTCGACTCCCTTGGTAGTTGTTGTAGGGCACTTACTAAAATATTCCTGTTGTGACTGAGTTCAGAACTTCCTGTTCTAGGAGACAAACCTATTCCTCTGACTTTAATTTATCAGACCAGATGATACCTCTCTCTAAGGCACCTGGTATTTCTATGCATTTCATTGCACTAGTATATATGAAATCTTCTTCAAATATGGGAAGGCTTCAAAGAAACCCTGCTTCAAATATGGGAATTTTTCTGAGGCTGGGGCTGCTTCTCTGTGTAGAGCCAAACACAGTGAGATGCCAATCACCGAACAGTGGGGCCTCTCACCATAACACAAACAAACAACAATTCAACAACTTTCTTTAGCAATTTTTTTCCTTTATGATGGGCATCTAGTAACATTTCAATAGAAAGAAATATAGGAAGTAATATACAGCAATTTAAAATTACAGAATTCTGTTACATTTTTTCCCTAAGTTCTTTAGATGTCTCAAGAATTAATTAATTTTTTTTCATTATGGCCTTGATCTGCCAAGCATGTTAGAGGCAGTACTTTCATGAGGAATCTAAATGACTTCGTCTTTCAACTGTCTTGCATCCCTCATACATACATACGAACACAGTACACAGAATTGATGAGTGCACCTTTTATCCAACTCTTCCAAGCACTAATTTTTTCATAGCATGCCATGGAACTTGGAAAGAGAGACACACTTTTTAAAGTACTTATGAACAATTGTCTTATAAACTTTTACTGCAGCCACATAATGGCTGACATCTGCTGATGCTCAAACTACTATGTCATGAATTTAAATCAGTTTGTGAATTCTTTTGTCCTTTCTAATTAACTCTTGTATCTGCCAGGTACAATTTGAACTGAAACATGTGGGTCTAGAGGAGAAAGGCTTTAAAATAAACACAGAATCGAAATATTTGCTGGTCAACTAGAGCAGCACTGCTGAATCAAATGGCTTCCATGAGGCAAATTGTGAACAAAAGTTTTGAGGTACTGACAGATAGATGGTTCTGTTAGTGACTGTGCTAGCCGGGGTTAGCCAGGGATGTGTGTCAGCCATGGTCCCTAAACACACAGGTCTACTCTTACTTCCCTTAAAATGAGCTCAGGCCCTGTAGGAAGGTACTCTTATACCTGTGTAAGTACAAAGGACAAATCTCTCTTCCTTCTCTCTGAAAACAGTGAGAAAAATTCTGGTTAATCTAAAAGTCAGTAAAGATAGTTCTGTGGTTTTGAAGAAAAATAAAATAGGAAATAATTTCCAAAACTGAGATAAGAAATATACGAGGATACAAAACTGAATTAATTAAGAGGACCTTGAGGACCAGAAGTTCAGAAAGGAATACAAAATAGGATGAATGTAAATAATGCTATCTGTGGGAATAAAAGTAACAATAACTAAGGTGAAAAAGGAATTTTAAAAATGAGAACCTGAATAGTATAATGAAAGTCTAAATAAGGAAAATAGAAAAAGATTACAATTTTGAATAAAGCAAAAGAAAATAGACCAAAATAAAGATCAGGCTAAGGATAATATACATGATTTGTGTGTTCAAATCAACAGAGACCTGTAAGTTTCACATCAAGCATTCGAATGTCTAACTAAAGCAATCTGCAAAATACCAGGATTGTTCTGAGAATTTATGGGGCATAGAAACTGAGACGGACATTGTCCATCTTACTGACTGTGTAGCTTAAATTTGCCTCCTACAAATTATCAGTACATATTACTAAATTATCAATGCATATGATAGGAATTATATTTTTAGAGTAAGTCCAAAGCTCCATTGAGTTCTCTTATCTTTTTCCCTGCAGTGGCCAATAATGGGTACTCAGTAAGAGAATAAAAATGGAAAATATTAAAAAAACATTTTTCCAGCATGCTCTTCCAATCTTCAGTGATCAGTGGCTCAAGTATTCTTTCATGTTTAGTGGTCTCCAGTGGATTTATAACTCCTTATTGTGTCTGGTTTCCTCTTGGACACCTGTAACATGAACACAAACATGCAACAAGAAGTTCTGCATCTAATGCACAGGCTCTGTAAGGAACTATGTAAGAGAAAAAAACCAAATTAAAATTCCTTGGAGGACTGATAGGAAAAGAATGTCAGAAAGTCAGGTCTCTTTGCATGACAGAACTCTTCCAGTGATTAAAGTGGATGAGATGATAAACTGTGATTTTGGGAAGTGATGGATTTTGCCCCTGTGAGTTTTCCATACACAAAGAAAGAAAATAAGTTATATGTACACAGAGCTGCAAAAAGGAACTCTACATTGCTTGCAAACAAAGCAGGGAAGTGGTTCTGATAGAAGCCTGAAAGATTTTGATGATGGCCTTATTAAGATGAATGATGCTACCCATTTTGGAGGGTTGAATAATACTCTTGAAAAAGTTACTTGTGACATGAAGGAAGACGGAATTGCAGGTGTTAGTGGGTATCTTGGTATTAAAAGAAAAAAAAGTGAAAAATCTTTCCAGAAATCTCCTATGGAAATAGAGTTCTGTGTGAGCACTTCAGGACAGAATTTCAAAGATATTGCAAATAGTCTTAATTCTCAGATCAGTTTCTGATGCAGCAAGCTGCTTACTTCAGAGAAGTAAGTGCAATTGCAGGTTGAGTGGTTTTGATTCTGAGCTGAAATAACTACATTGTTGTCAGTGGAATAATGCCAAAGTCCACCACCAGTTAAAGATCTAGAGCTTGTGTTTGTTTTGTTTTACAAAGAAAAAATGTAGATCATAATGGAAAGTTTCATAAAAGACACTCACTGATAAAGTTGCTGGGTGAAAAATTAAAAAAAGTGTCTTGGGATAGAGAAGTTCTGAAACACAGTGGATCCAAAGCAATGGTCAATTTGTGAGTGTTAATTATACATGTTAAATGTTAAAATATTAATTATATATGAAACACATTAATGTATTTATGTAATAAAACCAGAGCTAGTTGAATGCTTAGTGCTTAGTGATGAATGGAATCCAGTGGGCTGAAAGTTCAGGGTGCTTGTTGGCCAGTGAGCAGCCATATGAAACCTCACTCTTGACATTCAAACTGAATCCTGCAGGCCAGACCTACAAAGGAATTTAGGTTCCCCTTTCTTTTATAGAATCCCAAAGATGCTTAAGTAAGGGTTGGGAGCCTGAAATCTTCTGTATATTTTGGCTTGTATATGCAACGTTTTCTATAGACTTGTGCACAAATCACAACCACGAAGGAACACCTGGGGAGGGAGAAAGAGGAACTGATCTCACAGCTTCATATGTTTTTTATTACTAGGTAACTCTTTCCATGCAGTGTATGTGTACAGAATGGTTGCCACACTTGGATTCTGGCTTCCAGGGAGGGCAGCTTACATCACAGAGTTGGGAATAAACAGCCAGAAGTTCAGCACTATTTAGTAAAACCCAGACCAAGCTACTTGATCTTCAGACATAGAAAATACATCTTCTGCATTGCTGTGGAGTGCTTTATTAGCTGTCAGTAGATATGGCATGACTTTCTTTCCAATTTCCCATGGCTGCAGTGTGTCGCCAGAAGTATCTGTTAATTTTGAATATGTTCTGTGTTGGTGGATGGGGTGCAGGACAAGGTTGAAATGTCGAGAAATTAATCTGAAATGTTCTGGATTTCTTCCACGTTGTGGGATCCAGCCCATACTGCAGGTGGTGGTCCTATAAAACAGTTGTTTTTCACAAATCATTCTGCCTTGTTCATTAATTTAATAAACCAGAGGGACATTTCCCTGCAGTCTTTTTTAAGAAAAGGGCTATCCAGACCTACGTGTCTGCTCTCCACAGTCTGCAAAGCATTACACCTGCCTTGTCAATGTGTATGTTAAGACAGAGAATTCATTGGGCATTATGGAGCAGCCAGCTGAAAACGGAGACCAGATCTGGAAGAAGCATAAAGAGTTGAAGCTATTTCTCATGTGAAAGTTAAGATATTTCACTTCAAATTTCCAAAACTGCAAATTTGTCTCATTTTTAAAGCTCTATAGAACAGTTTAGGCAAAAACTCAGATCAGCAATAATTAACATCTGCAGAGTTCATCTATTGGGCTTTGTCCTGTTCCTGAGAGACAGTTGCACAGGTCAGCATTTTCAAAGATTCCAAACTGAAGGCTCCAGGCAGGACTTGCTAAAACATAATTAGAGCCTTGTTTTTTTGTTTGTTTGTTTGTTTGTTTGTTTGGTTTGGATTTTTTTTTTTTTTTTTTTTTTTTTTTGTGAAAGGTTCAGGGATTCCAACAGTTATGTAGTCTGAAATCAGAACAAAAATAACATAATCCCATTTTTGTTTTCTGAGGAAATGATTTAGAGGAAAGGTTCTAAGAAGGTGCACCAGACAAATGGTTGGGTCTTGGACCTAGAAGCTCTTGGTAAGAACCTTCCCTGCCCACTGAATTACCAGAGAAGTCTTTCTGCATTCTCTCCTCTTCAGCCCTCAGTGTTCATGTAAACAATCAAGTGTTGATTGAAGACAAAAATGGAGAGATATTGCATCTAAATATATCTGGGAAGTGTGAGAACTGATTTGAACTGTTCACTGTTCACATACTACAGGGGAAAAGTTCTTTCTCCCTCTTCAGTTGCACCCTGGCTCTGAGATTATTTCAGGTTCAAAGCACTGTGTTTCTCTGGACTATGCAGAATTTGCTGCCTTAGCAGGTTCTGTGCTTCTCCAAAGGAATCTTTAGAAGGGACATTTCAGATGATGTTCTCCAGTGGTGTTGAGTGTGTGCGTGCTAAAGGTCCCCACTGCCTGTTCTCACTGGCAAGGAGTTAGAACAACTTTTGACCCCAAAAATGCTGTAAGGCATGAGTTAAATGATCATTTTTGATTCCTACAGTTTCCTGACAAACAAGGGCTAACCTATAGCTTACAAATTCAGATAATTCAGCAGGGAGCAGATACTTGGAAAGAAGAAATGATAGATGAGATGGGATACAGAAGAGCTTTTGTACACCAAACCAGATAAAATTGTGATTGCTCCTGAGTTCCTTTTTGTTGTAAGGTCAGCTCTTTGGTGGAGAGAAACAATACTGGCACTTAAACAAGATTAAGATCAAGAGGGCATGGTTGCAATCCAAGTTTAGGAGGGGCGGACAGTACTTTGAGGAAGGAAAGGAATTAGGGACTTATGAGAAAGAACACTGTAAGCAAGCTAAGGAAATGAAGGGCAATTTTAAAAAATAATTGGCTGACTATGAGCATAAGCTGGCTATTTAAGAAACTTGGGTTCACTTTTGCTTGTGCCAGGTACAAACTGTCTCATCTGCTGCAGGGACTAAGTCTAAGATGTCACAAGATGAAAACCTAGTATAGTTTGGACAAGTTGGAAAACTTATGTAAGACATTATTTTATTCATTTAGGACAGTCTAAAATCAGGTAGTTATTCAAACCTTGTTTGTAAGGGAGTTTAGTCCTTGAGGAGAGGAAAAAAATGCCCAGACTACCCTGAAAGAAGACTGCATCCTTCTTTCCTTTCCCTTCTGCCACTATCCTATCCATTGCCTTTCCTTTACAATTACAAGTCTTTGTGCAGCTAGTAAGTGAAGGTGATTGGGAAATGAATCAGTTTAAAAATAAACCTTCTGCTGAGTTAGTTTTAACCTGGATTGGTTTCCTGATCTGGTTCATAATGCAGCCAGCATGGCTAACGGTGTCTGTATCTCGCTTTACGGTTGCAGTCTCTGCCTTCTGTGATTTGCATTAGTCTTGCAGCTGCTGCACGTGTGCTCTGTAGGGCTCTCAGACCGCACTAAGGAACACTGTGCTATGGAAAGAGAGGGCTGGGTCTTCCATGTGGGGAAATAACACTATATTCAACTGGAAATGTTTTACTGGAAATGTGTCTATTGCCATCATTCAGGCTAAGCTTACACAAAATAACTCAGTGACTGAAATATGCATGTCATAAAACTACCTGTGCTCATTTCAAACTTTTCTATGATTTCATTACTATTATAAACATTTTTATTCTCATATAGCATTGCCAATTAACGAGCTTTATAATTCTGTTCAGAAACTATCATGAAGCATTCTTACTGTCCTGAAGAGTGGCCCTTTCTAATGGGCCTTTCTAATTCTTGGAAGAGAGGTTTGAAAATAGTGAGTACAAAAACCATAGTTTTTACTGCATTTAAAAAACCATTTTATACTTATCATCACTGGACTTAACTTTTTCAGTTCTGCTATCAGTCTAGCTGCACAGCTGTGCTATCTCAAATTTAATTGTATTCTAATCCTGCAGTTCTGCCTATCTCCTCACCACCTCTAAATCTCAGCTTAGTCTCTTACTTTCTCTTGACAGGTCTTAACAAGTTCTGCCTTTGATCTTTCTTTCTTTCTTTCCTTTCCCTTTCTTTCTTCTTTCTTTCTTTCTTTCCTTTCTCTTTCTCTCTGTCATTGTGGTTTTTTTTTGTTTTTGTTTTTGTTTTTCTGTTTTTTTTTTTTTTTTAAACATATGACATGATATTTCCTCTTCCTATTAGCTTGGGACCCTTTCCCTGCTTTGCAGATTTATCCTTCATGGTCATGGACACAAACACGCTTCATGTGTTCTTTTCTGTTTACATCCTCTTGCCCTCTTTCTTCCCAGTTCTTCATCTCCCATGTGTCCATTCTCTTCCCTTATGTTGTTCCTTTCCTTGAACTCTTGGTCTCTTCTCGTTTGTTATTTTCACTGTGTCTAGTCTGTTCTACTTGCTATACCATATGTTAAATATCTCACATCATAAATAAAACACTTTTGACTCCTTCCATCTCTAGCTACTGGCCCATCTGCAGTTGTTCTTTCATCTCTAAGCTTTCTGAATATGCTGTTTACACTTTTTCTTCCTAGAGCTTTTCCAATCTGGCTTCCATCCTCTGCCCTTAAATGAAACCATTCTTTCCACAACATCTAATGGCATCTACTTTGCCAGATCTCAGACTCACTGCTATAACCGTAACTTCTCTTGGCCTCTCTGCTTCTGCTGTCCTTGAAATCTCTCTGGGATTCATCAGGTCTGGCTTTCCTTGGCTGCTTCTCTAATCATTTCTTTAATACATCCTCTGCAGGACCTCCAGTTCTTGGTAAAGAAATTGAGGGTTTTTAGCCCTGTGTAATTTTACCCACAACCAAAAACTTCCTTGTCATCTCTTTGTTGAAGATTCACAGAGCTACCAATATATCCCTCCCCTGACTTGTTCTGTCCTAAATAAACTTTTAATCTGACACCTTTATAAATGATTCACTATTTAAACTTAATTTGACTGAATCACAGCTTATTCTACCACAGATCTTTTCCCTATGTTCTTCTCTCTAACTGTGGACTTTTGTGTGGTTGACATCCCTACTCTGATTATCATCTCGATCCTCACAGCAAAGCAATGTGTACAATTAACAAAAATGTAATTTCCAAGACATAATGCTTCCTATCCATGCATTTTGCTGTAACTCTTATCACAGAATCAGAGAATCACAGAATAGTTTGGGTTGGAAGGCATCTTTAATGGTTGTTTAGTTCCACCTCTGCTATGACTGGGGACACCAACAGATCAGGTTGATCAGAGCACCCTCCAACCTGGCTTTGAATATTTCCAGGGACAGGGCACCCATCACCTTTCTGGGGAGTCTGCTCCAGTGCCTCACTACCTTCACAGTTAGGAATTTCTTTCTAATACCTGATCTACGCTCTTTCAGTTTGAAGACATTACCCCTTGTCCTATCACCATGACCCCTACTAAAAAGTTTGCCTTTTCCTTCTACTCTTCTTTTTTCCTGACAAACTATGTAGCACATGTTTTCTCAGCCCCTATTGGTCCCCTAATGTTCATTCAGGAAGCAGGAGAAAAAGCCATATCCCTACTTCAAAGTTTTTTGTGTATCTCTCATGTATCTCTGCCTTCATAGCCTTCAGTTATATTCTTCTTCATTCCATTGATGAGAGCACTACCTACTGTCAGAGTCAAAGCTCTTTATACCTACTTCCATTTGCCATATATTATGAACTCCTGCTCCCCCCTGTTAACTTCCCAGAAAAGGATCCTTGTGGTTTTGATGGCCAAATTTCTTGTAAAATATCTGTAAAGTTGTCTCATTGCTTTGCCTCAAATCCCTCTCTAAATCCCTTTTCCTCTGGGAAGCACAGTTAGGCAGCTTAAAGTGATGATACTAAAGTCTCAGGTTTTCTTTCTTTTCCTTTGTTTTATTCTATTCCTTACCCTAGACAACCAGTGTAATTTTTTTCAGATACTTTAATCTTATTTTATTCCATCTATATTCACTACATTCTAATTATAACATCTATAACAAGCAGAAAATATAAGTTACAACTTCAGAGTAGTTAATTCTGAAGATTCTATGACTGCATGAAGGCTTTTGCAGTCACATATACACATATACATATATGTGTATATGTGACTGGCAACATGAGATGGGAAAGGAAAATATTCCACATCTTGCTATGTAAAAATTTAAATAGTGGGAAATTTAAATAATAGAATGGACATTGTCATGTGCCTGCTTCAATGTCTAGATTTTCTTTTTATCTCAAAATTAAATACTTGATGCTATATACATTTGTGTTTGTATATATATACACACACACACACATATGTGGATATATATATGTAGATATATATAGCCTACTGGATATTCTACTTGGCTGGTAGTATGTGTTGAACTTTTGATGTACTCTATGAAGGGTGGAAAAAATATGTAAAGTAGTTAAAGTGGTGTTGACTGATGAGTGAGTAGCTCTTAGTAAAAGGAGATAGTGATTTATTTTGCCAAGTGAAGTTATCCTTTGTGTGGGGCAGGCATTCTGAACCTTTTTTTTCACTTGGTGTGTGGTCATCCTGAAATGCCTTAGAAATGTCTAGTTTTCTTCTTGTGAAGCAGATTTGTTTTTCTTTCCTTCTTTCTTTCTTTTTTTCCATTTTAGTGGATACTTCATTTTCCTGGTAGGGAGCTGTTGTCTTGTGGATTTTAAGTTTTTAGAAGTAATATGTGTTTGAGCAGGAAAGAGACATATCCTCAGATGTTAGCAACTGGCAAAGCTACTTTGAATATGAGGCTTATTTGAAGATAATTGACACGATATTTATGTATTTCATATAAATTAAAAGCTAAGAATAATTTATTATTTAAATTATTAAATAATATTTGGGGAATAATAATTTTCCTTTAAAAACCAGGATTTTTAAAAAATAATTTTCACAAATGCCCACCAGAGATTAACATAGTTCTTATTCCAGTTATGATCAAATTGCACCTTAAAGGAAGCTTTTCAGAATGTTACATATATTAGGCTGCCCACAAAAAAATATACACAAATGCATCTGTATTATCTTTTTGCAGATGAAAATCCTATTTTAAATATATAAAAGTCTGGTCTGAACTCAAGGGTGGGACCTTAGCTACAGAGGGTTGTTCCAGATTGCCACACCTGAATGACATTTCTTGTTTGCCTGTTATGTCCAAGAGCACTGAGTTAGGAGTTGCACACAGATGGACAAATTGGAAGGCTCTTTCCTCACTTCCTAAATTAACATCTCTGAGGTTCTATGAATATCCTAAATGAACATCTATGGTTGCAAGATATAATTCAGCAATAGTTTCCTTTTCAAGAGCAGAAATTAAATCTGTCATTGCTGGAAAATGCCACAATTATGAAAGTTCCATCCAAATTGAAAGAAACACAGCAAACGGGCTATAAGTTTGTAAAGAGTACTGGAGAAACTCTCCTATGGGAAAAATGAAATTGGTACATTTATCTATGTAGAGATTAAAAACCTCTCCCTCAGTGCTCATGGGAAGAGGGCATTTCAGGCCATTTCAATGAAAGGGGAGAGGAGTCCGTGCCAGTTCTGATATTTCTGCTGTGATCAACAAGAAAATGCTAGTGGTTAGAGCTTTCAGATGACAGTCTTAGTAACCTAAAGATCACAACCCATGTCCAAGCCCTATTAGTTTCACTATGGAGCCTACTACAGTCCTGGAAAAGGTATGTTCAACTTGCTTCTGTATCAGTCATGTGGATTTGCTGTTCCAAAGTGCCCCTTCCCATGCTCCATCCTTATAATAACTTACAACATATGAAGATGTACTTTATTGATCTTTATTTTTAAATAAAGATTTCAGAGTGTTCATGTCCTCTTTACTTTCTAAGGCAGTTTTTCATGGGAGTTTAGTAAACCTTCTAACCTTAGAGGCTCATGGCCAGCTCAATGACCAAGCAGAACAATGGTGGAAACGTCAGACAACGTTAGGAGAGTTATTACTAAAAATTGAATCTTTACATGACTCTAAGAAATAAGTGCAAACTGACTCTAAAAATTAGAAGACAACTCTCTGAATACCACTGCAAATGCCACTGGCAAGAGACACGTCTCTAAGCTGTCTTCAGACTCCAGAGTAAATAAATAAAATATTTCGGAGAGAAGAGGGCTGTATATATTGGCAGTATTTCCTGACTTTGTGTGTAAAACTGAGCACGATTCGAACTTCCACTAGGTAAAGACACTGACACAAGAAACTCATTTAAACTGGTCAAATTCTAACAAACATTTTCTGTGAAATTTTGGTGAGGTGGAGTTTGCCAGAAGTTTTTCCAGGAATTAACAACCTCCAAAGACTGCAAACACTTTTTCTTCTGAACATCTCTAGCCAGAATCTTTCTCCAAAACTCATAAAGCAAGAACTTGAGAAAACCTGCCTGAAAAGCAGTCTGCTTTGTAGAAATATAGTAAGAACTTGCCAATCTTTGAAGCCAGAGAAAACCTAAATAAAGGCAGTGAAGTCTTTGCACTCACTCTGCTTCCCAAGCACTATGGAAGAAAATGAACAAGTTTTAAACAATCCACTGGGGGACTTGACCTTTTTCTGTACTCCCTCTTCTTCTTCCAGCCTCCTGATTTCTCTCTACAGGCAAGTCATATAAATGGTTGATCTTGGTTCATCTTTATTTAAACTTTAGGCCTCTCTCCCTCTCCTTTGGGTCTCTCTACCTACTCCCTTTCCCCACTCCTAGCCCTTGGTAATCAAAACTTGGCTTATACTCATTCCAACTTATCCACCAAAATCAAACAAATAAAACACCCACATTCAGTGTGAGATCACATTACTTGGTGATGTCAGGTCTGGTGTTACCTTACACTTTCAGCTGGTCAATTATCTCTTTGGAGCAGTTAGAAATGTTCTATTGGCTGATTGACTCAGTGCTACAATATTTGCTCGCTTCTAGCAAGCCTAATGGATGAATGGCACTGAGCACATGATGTTGGAAGATATGCACTTGCTGAGATCCCTGGCAAGAATCAGCTCTGTATAAAACTTAAGAGGCAAAGTTGGTCTGGTTTTTTTTTTTTTGCTGTTATTTTTCTGGTTTTCTTTTTTGGTTTGGTTTGGTTTGGTTTTTTTTTAACATGAGACAAATTAAACATTACTTTTAACTCAAAAGGGATTTTAACTTTAGACACTGCCTGTGCACAGTCTCAATAAGAACCACAGTTGTGAGAAATGGGATGACATTTTGTTGCATAATTTAAAATTGAATGAGATTTATATATATTTTTATTAAAAACAATGCAAAGAGCATGTATTCTTGGAGGAGATTCATTTGTCAAAAGTTCAAAAACTTGGCAAGCACAACTATGTTAAATATTCAGTCAAATTTTTTAAGAGACAATTATCTAAGATAAAATGGTCATTTATGTCTATGCAGTCATTCATGTTCTCTTGACTGTTCAGACCTTAAAATTTTATCACCATCTCACAACACCTGACCTTTGGGATGCTTTGATCATACTTTCAGAAGTCTACTAAAGAATGGTTAATTCTGTGGTGCAGGAAATTTGCACAATACTAACTTCATTTTTTTTTTCTTAATGGAACACATTTTTACTATTTTGCAAGCCATTCGCAAGTTATTGCTTCATGGTTGGTTTTAAAATACAGTTAGGAAAATCAAAACAAGTCTTGATTACAAATTAATTATGCAATGAAATAAATTAAAATACAAAATAAAATGAAGTAGCTTCTCAAGTGAAATGTTTAATCAGTTTCAAGTGTTCTGAAGAGAAATGATAAATGATATAGCACCTTTTACAGAATGTCTTAAATATGCTAAAAATTTTGTAGACTGTAGCTGCATAAATAGTTACAGTTAATTTAAAACAGCTTTCAAAGTACTACAGCAAGATAGGTTTTGGCATAGCATAGTTTAATAGAAAGAAAGTTCTATTTTTTCTTCCTTTCTTTCCTTCTTTGCCTGCCATCCCTATAGCTTGTATGTAACTCTGATTTATCATCAAATCATGTATGGCAGGAGTCTTGACATGTGGAATGACACTCCTGAACCAGGAGTTCTGTATGTAGGCATCTTCAGATCATCTGTACTCCTGACAATTCAATTGCAGTGCACTCAGGTATAGCCTTGCCCTCAGCTAGACTGATGACTTTATTGCACCTGACAGGCACCTTAGTCTGTTTGTCCATGTGTTACTGAATTCTTTGTCCCAGTTAGAGGTTCTCTTGGATAAGGATGGTCTTGGTTCCTCATTGGTACTATTTCAAATATAATATATTTTGATCCCTTTGAAACATAGTTATAAATGTAATAATGGTAATAAGAGGAGCAACATGAATAGAGGTATATCTGAGAGGTAATTACTGTGGGCAGACACAGGACCTTCCTTTATTTTCTGTTGAAGTTAATTTTAATATTTTTCATCCTCAAGTATCTTTTCCATCATTATTCTAACAACTATTTACTTTATCTCCAGTCAAGTAGCAATATTTCCAGACTGCTCTGTGGAACAGACAATCTACAGTCTAAGCAGTAGGAGATTCAACACTCAAGGACAGTTCTGAAGCACAAAGCTATAGGCTCACTGTGTGTCAGAGCTACATCCCTGATGGTCTGAATTCTGTGCCAAAACCCACTTCAAGACTAAGAAACAAATAACAGTTCCAAAAGAAGTCTGTTCATATCCTCAGGAAGCCTGGAATCCCTTTGGCCTACCATCAACACTTCTATTCTACCAGTAGAGGACAAAGATTTTTCTTGCCTTTATCATGAACAGATCAACATAAACTTCAGTTAAGATTTTTCCCCCATATTCCTCCATTTCAATTTCATTTCTGAAAGCTATTCCCAAGTTTTGCTACTTCGCAGTTAAAGACTACTCGATGCCAGACACTGAAATGTAAAGACTATGTATTTGCTAAACTTGAATGAATTCTATATTTTGCCACCATCTTGTCTATATCAGGCTTGTGTTGGATACCTAAGTGGTAAATGCCTGTAGTAAAAACATCTCTCACTTCCTTTTATTCAGTGCATATTGCTGAAATATGCATTTTCTGTCATTTAGTCCTGATGATGAAGTTCTTTCATTCAAGTCCATTTGTGGTAAATATTTACAAAACCTCCCAAAGGCTATCAAAAGCAGGACCTTGAAATTGCAGTTAAAAACTGTTACAGGTGCCAGGAAATATCTCCTAAATGAAATTAAGGATATGGCATGCCTTCAGAAGAAATGAATTCTAAGACCAATTCTATCAATTGAATCAATCAATTTTCCTTAAAACAACCTCGTACCAGTGATCTGAATTATCTGTGGGATTCATGAGAGTTTGATCAGCAGCTGTGCTGGGGAGCTTAGCCCCAGAACACATCAGAATGACCACATATTTCGTCACCTTTTTGATCAAAGGAAAACACTCACTTATTTGGCGTCACTTTCCCACAATAATTGCATGTTAGAGAAAAGCAAACCAAAGCATCTGATGCCCTAACTGAATAGGCACAATCAAAGGACAGAACAAACAACGTAACATGCCGTTCCACCTCAAATGCTCTTGCTTCCCTCCTTTGCTTTATTACTCCTCCAAAACGCCTTGGAACATAACCATCATTACACACTAAAATGATTCAGGGAAATTTTCACCAAACAAGGAATAAATTATGAAGACCCACAGTGAGAGTGCCTATGTTATTTCATCCTGTGTGGTGACATGTATTATGGCCAAACATGTCAAACACTTACCTCTCAAAATTTTAAACTCAGACAGAATTCATGCCTCTGTCTCTATTTGACTATCTCCCATCTCTTTGACTATCTCCCTTATATTTGAATTTCTTTGAGTTATTTCAGATTTTTCAATCTATGTATATAATCTGTATTTCTTGTAGGCCGTAGAGCTATTTTACGTAGAATTTACATAGCCACATACATAATATTTTAGGATTCAATGGCCAAGTGACCCTTGTGTTACATTTCCCAAGGAGTCTCTGAAGAGTTAAGAGCTCTGGCGTTGTCTGTAGCGCAGAGGAAAGGCTAGCCATGGATTCCAACATTGCTTTTTATTATGTTGCAGCTGTACTGCACTCAATTCTACTTGGACAAATTCCTGAACAAGAATCTATTTCCCTCACTTCACTTTTGGACTAAGTACTGTTTTGGTTTTTGGCTCGGCTTTGAAGCAATGTTCTTTTTGTCAGTATTGAAGGAATGAAGGGTATATTTAAAGAATAAACTTGGGATGTGTTTGGTGATTTTGATTTAGGATGTAGGAATAAGGTTCTCAAGGGATGGAAAACTTGAATTCTAAAAATAATGAGCATCTAAAGTGTAGGTATTATTATTACATTGACTCATATAGGTCTCACTTGATTTACTTGTCTGTTTAGGAACAGAGAATTTATTTACAATGCAACAATATTTATAGCAGTTACAATTTCCAAGTGCATTATTCCAGTAGTGATTTAAATAAAATTATTAAAATTCAAATATAATATGATATGTTGGTGGTCGTACGTAGAAAATCCATTAGCCAGAGTTTAGTTTACTGCAGTTCTTAAACACTGATGCAAAATCACTCATTCACTTGTGTGATTTTTAACTGGGTGCAAAGCCTGAATAAATTAAGTTTTCTGAATATGTAGGTCACTTTAATCTATCCATAGACTATTTAAAAAAGACAGTTCTTGACTGACATTTCCTCTTTGAGGTCTTTACAGTTAAACCTCAAGATGTTTCTTCCTTGGACATCCATAGGTTGCTTATCCCATCCAATCCCTGCACTAAGAACTGTATTAGCTCCATGATCCCAGGGGGCACTCTACAGCAGAGTCGGGTTTTGGATCTAAACATTTCCTTTGTAAAATAGCAATGTGGAGAGAAAACAGCGGTACAACACAATTATAGCTTAAAGTTACCACTTTGTTCATTGCCTACAGGCATTTACATATATTTAATGGTATGCTTCACTGCTGGGTGAAGGTAATCCATACAGCAGAACAAAATCTTCCAAAGAGGTTGGCCAAGAGCCATTCTTTAGTTGCACTGTGGCTTGCAATTAGGGAGTTGGAAAGAAGAAATTTTAACAAAATAGCAAAAATAAAGTAGACCCTAAACCAGAAAAATCAAAGGAAACAAAGCTCATTTTCTGACAGGGTGAATTATTGACCACTCTGCCCATAACGGATTAAGAAGTTATTTCAGATTTCCTTTGGAAAGGTCAACTTTCAGAATGAAATAATCTTTTGGTTGATGACAGCAACTAATCAGACAAAGCCCTTAGCAGAAGGTGTGAATTTCTAATTGGACAGAAGAAATCAGGCTTTTCATGAGACTCTACACACCTCTGCTTGTAAGAACAAGCATACATTGACCAATGACTTTCACTGGTGTGTTTAAAGACTAAGCTTTGGACAATCACCTAATAGCAGGCCAAGCAAGAGCTCACTTCACACAGACTGGCTTTTACATTGCAACACCTGTACAAATTATGAAACGCTCCCTACCATGACCCACACAATGTCAATCCCTCACCCATGTTTAGTTAAAGGGAGGTATTTTGGTCTGCAAGCACAGTCACAGTTTCAGCAATCCTCTTTTCCCCCTTTCTCTTATTAAACCATTAATTTGTATTATCTTCACTTAAATTATGTTGTTTTCCAGGAAAACAGAACATTTTATCTCTTTCTAAATCAGGAGAATAAGAATGTATCCCTAATCTGACCAGTGCTGCTAAATCGGTCAATTTATGTACCTTTTTGCTCTCTTAGCCACAGTTTCTTCCCAGAAACAAGACTTTTTATAGAAAAAGGGCATGAAGCAAATGGTTCATTCCACTTTCCTGTCTGATAAGATTTTGCATTGAGCACATTTAAAACACTCTTTTATTGCTCTATGGTAGATTTTAGACAAACACATTTATTTTTGTAGTGATCAAAGAGATATGGATACGTTTGTCATCTGTTACAGATCTAGAGGCAATAGAAGGAAAAGAAGACTCCCCAAAGCATTTTGCATGAAGACATTTCTTCCCAGTTATGTATTCTTGGCTAGGTTACAGCTAAGGGGCCCTGGTCTGGCAGAAGTGACACTTTTATATACTCAACTTCATGACCACAAACAATAAGATGAAATGAAAAGGTCTGCTCTCCAGGTGCCAAGTTAAGCATACATTTTATACTTCAAGTCCTGAAAACTTCACTGAGAATTGCCTGAGTGTCCTGACTCTTGGATCAAATATAAAGTTCAGTGGCAATTTTGCCACCTGTGGCAGACTGTGGCTGGCAGGTCAGATAATGGAGTATATGCACTGGGCGTATGGTGTGAGAAAGCCTGAGGGAAATTGCACTGCCTCTCGAGAGGGTGTGAAAGGACAGGCTTAAAAAGCAAGGACACTCTGAATTGCCACTATATAGCCAGGAAGATGAAGCAAAACAACACCTTTTAACATTCTTTTCCCCTTCTGTATAAGGATGGGAACTAGGGACTCAGTTAAGAATTCAAATAACCCTTGTTCTGCATTTGGGTAAATCTTTTACTTGTCTTTTTTTGTCTGATAGCCCCATATCTGTAATGCAAAGATTGATGTTGGAGAGGTACACCTATTTGGTTCACTATTTATGTCATGATGATGGCATTGGAGCATTTTAGAAATCACACCATACACGTTAGGTCACAGGACTGAGCATGTTTATGAATATGTCTTTAAATAAAGGGATATGCATTGCATAAGATATACATGCCCCAAGCTGCTTAAGAGTTGGAAAAGTAGAATATATTGCATCTGGATAAGGAGCCAAATTCACAGTATGAGATAGTTATCATATATAAAATTTCAGAGAGATCAAAATATCTACCCACGTGCTTATTTTCAGAGCATGGTTATGAAATATAAGCTGTCTTCAGTACCTTTTTTGTGTTGCACTATGTGCATGTCTTTTATGAATTTCTAAACTGTTTTTTCATAGTGAAACAGGACTTTTAAAAGTGACAGCAGAATTTCCCTTTTTTTTTTTATTTCAGGAAATATATGTCTTTAAAAGTAGATTTATATTGGTCCCATTATTCCAAACATAAAAGACCTCAAAAGCTTTGAGAAATTATGTTTAGAAAGCTGCCAGTAAAATGAGTTTCATAACTAATATCAGTTTTGATACCAATAAAGCTGTTGAAGACACTGCCAATCATTCATTTTCCTCCAGTTCAAATGTAGATCTTTATAGGGATGACATCTCACTACACTGACATCTGGAACATAGCAACAAAATGCTGCTAGCTCAGAGAAACAGGAGCAACATGCAATATTCATTGCCAAATGTCACTTAGCAACATAATGTGTAGAGTGGAGGAAAACTCACATGAGCCATACCCTACCTCTCCAAACAAACAAAAGCTCCTTGTAAGACATATTTTGAAAAGGCAAATTATATCATTATGCTACCTAGGAAAATTTTCTGTTCAAAATACACGGAAGAGAAAGGGATCATAATAAAAATTCTGGTTCATTTCATCAGAGAATGGACACAAGATATAGTTAGCCTCTGCATTGCAATGACAGCCCCCCCCAGCCCCTTGGAAGAAGGGTGTTCTGAATTAAGAGGTGCAGCTGCAAAAACTCTCTGGCATATTATTTAACTATTGTTTAACTTAAGTCATATAATTCCAGGATTATGTATCAGCCAAGTAAAGCTTTTTGGATCTCCAATTCTTTAAGTGCCCAGTTGCCACCCTTTTCTCCTGTGGGCACCTAAATGTTTATGCAAACATCTCTGAATGTGTAAAGAGTCTAAAATTCTGAATGGACCACTGCATCCATGTGCCAAGCACAGTACAGCACAGTTTTGAGGAACTTCTGTAGTTTTTAAAAGTAACAAGAGTTGCATCAATGTGTTCCTCAACCTAAGTAGATTCATTATTTTGATTTGTATTTTTACCTGAGAGACAGAAAAAAAGAGAAAAAGGTATAAAATGCAGCAAAGGTTTACCCAAAGAAGATATGCTAAACCAACCAAACACTTTCATGCATTTTCTACCAGATATTTTTCTAAACTGTATCTCTTCTATCTTGCCTTGGGGTTAGGCATCTTTGCAGGAACTGTGAAGAAGACGTGAAGTCGGTTTGCAGATGATCAACAATAAATAATTGAAAGGTTAGCCATTAAAAGTGGCAAGAGTTACAAAGTGCTACTACTGGTAACAGTTTACAGTTTTATTGTGTTTTTTTAGGGATTTATCCTATATGAAGATGTCAGTTCAGTCTTTCCATTTGGAAAAAAAATAGGTTTTTGCTAAAAGGAAAATTTCAGTTATCCAAAGTTGAGGCATCACTAATACAACATGATATCATATTAAAGCATAAGAGAACCTTCAGGTCTTGCAGAGATTGGATGCAAATAAGTAACCTAAAGAAGCAGTAATAATAACATCTGGTAGCAACTAGGGGCTTAGCAGTTAAATGTTTGTGAGAAAGATCTAGAAACACTTGTCCAGTGCAAGTGGACTACGTGCTGTCAATGGAAAACAGTTACTAAAATACAAATGTACAGTGGTGCATTGGGAATTTGCAAAAAGTGAGACAAGTATCAAAGTCATTGACAGAACATCTGTGGGAAATATTAATCTGAGTGCTCTATTCAAATCTGGAGAAATTTGTTCAAGACTGATGAAGAGGAACAATGAAAAATGAAGGAACTGAAGGAATATGGAGTGGTAAATACAAGAGTGGGGAAAAATAAACAATTTAAAAACTATTTTGGAATATCAAAAGATAGTTATGAAATTTTGCATTATTAATTTTAATTTGAAGTTACAAGAGAAGTGAATTAACTTAAAGTGAATTAATTTAAGTTCTGCAACTACATAATTATGGCAAAATTGCGGCTTAATTGATAGTAAGGTGAAGGATGATCTCTTTCTGAAATGCAAACTTTGATAAGAATACAAGACTTTCCTTTTGGTTGTAGTAGTCATGCCTGAACCTCTCACAGTCACCTCACATTAGTAAGTAGCGCAATAGCTTTCCTAATGAAGGAAGTTGTAAATTTTGGCAATGACAACATAGAAATTTGTTCATTACAGTTTGGCAATCATCCATATTTCCTAATTTTATGACAACTCTCAAATTATTGTTTTGTCATTGTCACCAGAAAACAGGTCAAAAAGCAGAATTTCCTGACCTTGAAATTTTATTTACTGAAAACAGGACACTCCTACTGAAGGACTTTGTATTAATTGTGCATTTTCTGACAAGCTGCATTTCACAGGTATGCCCATCAGTTCTTGCCCAGATCATACAGATTTATCAAGTGGAATTTCTTAAAAGCAACACTTCAATAAATCAAGACCTTAATTAAAGGATGACCATGAGGTGAAGACACTAAGAAATGTCTCAGCTTGTGTGAAGAGGGGATCTGATTCCATACAAACTATTGGTGTTCAAGTTTTTAGACCTATTTTAAACCCAGAAGTAAACATCTATGTAGGGAACTTTCACATAATTTCCTCAAACAAAAGAACAAATCCCCATCTTAGTTTTCTTCAGGGACTGAAAACAGGATTGCCCACACTACTTGCTCAAGTACAGTTACTATCCTGGGCCTTTAAGTTCCATTGGATATTCACATTGCCCTACCTGAGTCTCATTTAGTTCTGTACTTTGGTAATGTTTTTTTGGCACATATCAAATATTAAACCTGCTATTTTTTTCCTTCTCTTACTGGTTTAAACACTCAGTCATAGGCAAGAAAATGCCAAGGGATAAATTATTGATCAAATCTCAGTAAACATAGAAAATAGGCTCTGATTTTGCATGACTGGCAAATACATTAGCACAGTGATCAAATTTTCTGGTGGGAAAAATATCCAGTTAAACTGAAATTTTTTAAGAACTTTTTTTGACGTCTATATCAATATTACTTCTGCACTTCATTACACAGCAATGAAACATCAGTCTCAGAAATCTGTGAGTCCCTGAGACGTTTTAGAAGTTAATTTGTTATGAGAACAAACTCTTAGAAAAACAAAAACAATGCCCAAATTGAGATAAATTGTTTCATAGATACTTTGAAGCTCTACAATGATTGATCATACCCTGGGCTTATATAAACTTATTTTTCAGCTTAATAAGAACTGTAGAATGTGGTGGGCACAAAAGACAATGTGAGATATTTTCTTTAGATAGTTACTTGCCATGTAATGAGGATCAAGAAACTCATCAACAAATAGTATGGGAAGGTCTCCTAGATAAAAATATATGGATGCAATTGGATAGTCACCTGCAAACAATTTGTGAATGACCAAATTCTGCAGATGAGACCCACAAATTTGAGCTCTCCTCTCCTCTCCTCTCCTCTCCTCTCCTCTCCTCTCCTCTCCTCTCCTCTCCTCTCCTCTCCTCTCCTCTCCTCTCCTCTCCTCTCCTCTCCTCTCCTCTCCTCTCCTCTCCTCTCCTCTCCTCTCCTCTCCTCTCCTCTCCTCTCCTCTCCTCTCCTCTCCTCTCCTCTCCTCTCCTCTCCTCTCCTCTCCTCTCCTCTCCTCTCCTCTCCTCTCCTCTCCTCTCCTCTCCTCTCCTCTCCTCTCCTCTCCTCTCCTCTCCTCTCCTCTCCTCTCCTCTCCTCTCCTCTCCTCTCCTCTCCTCTCCTCTCCTCTCCTCTCCTCTCCTCTCCTCTCCTCTCCTCTCCTCTCCTCTCCTCTCCTCTCCTCCCCTCCCCTCCCCTCCCCTCCCCTCCCCTCCCCTCCCCTCCCCTCCCCTCCCCTCCCCTCCCCTCCCCTCCCCTCCCCTCCCCTCCCCTCCCCTCCCCTCCCCTCCCCTCTTCCTAGCAAATAATTCTCTTTATATATATTTTATTTAAATCTTTCCCTTTTTTCCCCATAGGTCAGGGCATGTGACTGAAGAAATCTTTCTCATTTTTAAGTGCCCAAGTGGCTAATTTAGCTTTGCAAATTTTCTGAGAGGGAGCTCAGTTGAGGTCATTTAAAGCCTGGGTTGTGTTTTCTTTTGTTTTATTTCTTTACAGCCTCATGAAATTGACTCCAGACCTTTTTACTGCACCTGGCAGAAAGTTGTAGTTTCTTTCCAGCCTCTATCTGGAAATTAAGGTCTTCTGAAATGAGGCTGTTCCCTGTCAGATTTGTGTCTTTAATAATGTTAACAAGAGCTCTGTTTCCCACTCTCACTGTACTGGCCCATGGCTGATTCCCAGGACTGCAACAACATAATTTTTTGTTCATTCTTCTTCCCTTGGATGATTTAGACCCAAAAGGATTCTGTTTCACCATTCATTCTGCAGAATACCACATAATTAACTTAAGATGGTCACAACTGTTTTAACCAATTTGATATATGGTGACTGAACTGTGTATGTTCTCCAACACCTGCATTCTAGTCATGAAGGTAGGCCCACTGTTTTTTGTTATAATAACCAGTATCTCTACTACTAAAGCTATTCTATTTTGTTGTTCAAACTGGTTGCATTTACTTTGTGAAGGTTTCAGCTGGGCTTTTTAAAATTAATCCTTATTGTATAGTTCCTGTGGCAGACCACATGCTTGCATGGCAATTCTCATCGTGATTTCTTTCTGCTGAAACTCTTCTGTTGCCTCATGGTTTCTTTTCATTTTTCATTGTATTCTCTATGTAATTTCTCTGGACATTGAAATCAAGTGAAGAAATTACATGAGCTTGTCCAGTTTATCTCCTTTTGATTTTTTGTTACAAGTTCCTCTAAGCTACAATGCTGGACCACAGAAAACTGTGGGCTTTGTTGCATAGGCAACAAGGTTTCTCTACAAGAAAGTATCCCACAGTTCATCACTGACACCTTTTTTTTGGTCACTTCTCAAACTGCCTGAGGTTGCTAAGAACTGACATCTTGCTCTGCAAAGAAATAAAGTTCCATTGCATAGAACTGATATTCATCTCTTTCCATACCTTGCTTGCTTTCATGGTGTGACAGTGAGCCTCATATTCCCATCTCACATACTGGTCCTACAACACTCTTCCCCTTGCCGTCTGCGTTGCTTTGGGAAGAAACCACCAATATATTATGAACGGTAAGGGTTTGTTCAATATTTTAATATATATATACATGTATAAATGCCTTACGTGAATGGAGATATTTTAAAGATGTTAGTTAAGTGAGATGGATATGGGCCATTGAAGATGAATCTGTAGAAATATGTTGCACATAAACTTTGGCAATAGACATTTTAGATTTTAGGCTAATTTGTTGATTGAAGTTACTAATTTGCTTTTAAATCAGTACATAAATATTGCACTAACAGTCTTTGGAATACTAATACTGTCTTCTGGACTGGCATACCAAACTTGTTTCTGGTGCCAGTGTATTCTCACTGCTCAGGGTCACTCTAGGAGCTATTGAAATTGTGTAATTTGATGGCATTGGCCTTTCAAACTTCCATATTTCTCTTTGTGATGTTTCTGTGGTTAGTTTGGGTTTGCAAAGGGAGTGGGTCTAGGAATGCACAGCACTGTCAAGTCACTATCAGACACTACAGAGGGATCCCTACACTGCAGAACACGGCTGACATCTGTGCATACACAGAAACCATAGCATCCTTCTGCAGGATCTCACAGCCTTATCTTGCAAGCCAACTGCTGCAGTGTTGAGCAGATTTGGCTTCAGACAGAGAATGGAGGACATGAAAATGAGTAGCTAATTGTGGATTAACTTTTCCTGGAACAGCCTTACTAAGAACAGAGCCATTTCTGGTCTCAGCTAATCAGCACTGTTCAGTAACATTGCTTTTGTAACAATTAGCACTAGAGATGCTTACATTAAATTTCTTTGTGAGTTAGATCTTTGGACATAGCTGAGTTATACAGTAATCTATCCAAACAGGTATTTATTTAGAATGTACCAAATACACTGCAACCATGTGCTCTAAGCGCATTTCTGTCATAGGTGGAATGTTACACTTCATAAGACAGAAGTAGCAATATGTCAACTGATATAAAGCAGCATGATTTAACAAACTTTGATTGTAAATTGGACAGTAGTTTAACAAGATTTGATGGTAAGGTACAGTTGATAGGGTCAAACAAAAACGTCAGAGACACCCTCCCACTGATTTTGGAAGTTCAGAAATGATCCTCTTGCTTTCTAAACTCCTTCTCAGAAGGAAATTTAGGTGCAGCTGAATCCAGCTTACTGCCAGACTTGGTCAGCAGTTCATGTCTAAAGGATTATATGTGCACATTCATGCTTTTATATCACCTAGCTAAGATTTCAAAATTTCAACATGTTTCTTCCCAAACCACTAACAAAGTAACAGATGGAATTAGGATTCTCTTTGACTCGAGGGGTGCAAATTTTGTCTACTCCAGGGGAGGTCCTGGCATGCAGCCCACTGGTGTGAAGTAGACCTCAAAGGGTCCAGGGCTTCCCACAGTTTAAGGAGTAAGATAATGGACTCACAGTTATATCTGCATATCAACTGCAAATGTTTCTTCCAAAGTTGGCTTGACTGGGATCTTGACCAACACTGTGGTTAGGTGGATGCATTGCTCAAATCAGCCTTTGGCTATTGTGTTCTTGTCTGTCTCCCCCAAAACCAGCTTGAGTTGGATAGAGCCCTCATGACCAAACTCACCATTGGAACCAGCACTGGTGATTACCAGCTGAGCAGATCACGGGATAAATATGGGGTATATATGGATATATTATGGGTATTGAGGGGAGAAGCATGCCATTACAGTTTCCTTTGCAAATCTTGAAGGCTACATCTCAGTGCTTCATTATTGTCTGAGCTGAGTGAGAAGCTTGACTGCCATGTGGATCCAATGCTCTCCCAGCCTGCACAGTGTGAATGTCACCTTGTCCCATCCTGAAGGACTCCCATTATGTCAAAGAGTGGGATTGGAGACTTGGATGTGTAAAGAATAAAGGCGTGGGTTCTAGTTGTCAAACCTTTTTTATTTGAGGCATAAAAGTCCTCTCTGATGGGGACAGAGACCATTAGTCATAATATGTGATTTTATTAAAACCACTCAAAGGGCATCGGACAAATGAAATAAAGAAGCAAATACAACAATTAGCAACAGATTTACAGAGGTTACGTAAATGGACATAAATGCCACAAAAAACAAAATCTCCAATAAGTGCAGGAAACTTTAAAGTGTTGGAAACATTTTCCTGGAAAGATGACAAACGGATGTTGCAGGCCTGGGTGTTGGTGGGCATGCCACTGTTGTGTAGGTCATGCAATTCAGCAAGGATTTTCTCATGGCCTGCATTTGTGCTACTTGGCAGCGCAGTGCTAACTCTCCATTCTGTCACTAACTATACCTGTCAGGGCATCTTGGAGGTTGGTCTTTGCAGAATCTGGAATATTGATGAGAAATTTGTTGCGAGGAGGCAGATGTTTTGAACTGGTAGATGCTCATTTTGTCCCACAACATTCTCTTGACACATGACCCAGTTCTGCCTCCCTCAGGAACAGGAAAGTGGCTTTGACTACACTTTCCATTCTACTTCATGTTTACCTGCATTTCAGATAGAAAAGGTTTACATATTAATCTATCAAAATTTTGTTTCATTCTTGGTTTCCTTTTGTCATCAATCCCTCATACAAGCAAAGTAAAATAGTAATGCCCTTAATTATAGCAATAGCAATGCCAATGCCATTAAAGTAGTAACAATAGTTTTCATTGGTCATTTGCTAACTTTATCTTACCCCAAAGACAGCAGGAAGACCTCCTTTGGACAGACAGGGGGATTGTAAAGAACAAAAACATTTTTTGATTGCAAAATCAGAAAATGACACATAAGGAAGTTATGAAAATCTAGTCCAGCATCTTTTCCTCTACAGTGGATGTACAGCTGGTTAACAAAATCCCTCTAGTTTATCAGTGATCAGAACACATAATAAAATACAGGAACAGATTAGAAATAGCACTTTATTTCTTTCCTTGAAAATTTTTAAAAACAAGTTAGACAAATATCCCTGAGAAACCAACCAGTTAAAACTCATCCTGGTCCAGTACTGTAGAAATTATCTCAATGGTTTTGGGACAGAGTGTCCACATCTAATATTAATTTGAAATCTGACATCAAACACTAAAATGCTACAAGATTCAAAACATTTGGAAAAATAACCTACATTTGAAATTCTAGATTTTTGGTGTTTTCCATGACTAATTCTTGGTTTTCTTCAGTTCCAGAGCTTCCCAGTCTCTTGCCATGAATCAAAGGAACTCCTCTAAGGCAAAATTTCTCAACTATGAATCATTCTAATGAGATTGTTCACTAATAAAACCTCTACACATTTTCAGTCTTTTCTCCTTAGCATTCCTTCTTTCATGTACTCATCTTATCTACAAATATGATACTGTCACTCTTCAGTTTTTTGCAATTCTCTACTTTCTGTAGCTTTCCTTATAAAGAAGTCTTCCTATTTAACAGGTTTCTGCAAATTTTAGAGTTATATCCTGTTTCAGTTGTGTTCATGAAGGATAACAGAAAATCTAATGGTTCTGACAATTGACTTTATTCCTTTCATTAAAAAAAGGCTTGTATGTGTGAAAACAATGTCAAAGATGGGAAGCTGAGCAACCATTTCAAACAATGCAGTATGGACAAGGGCTGTTTGCCAACCCCTCTTCTATTATGTCTCCCTATGGACCATAATGGGAGGTGGACTGTACACTACCCTATTGCGGCAAATAAAGTAAAATTCCATGTCAGAAACAAAGAGAAGAGACTTCAGGAAGAACATTCAGATGTCTGAGAGAGAGGTGGTATAATCATGTCTTCTCTAGCGGGTCTAACCTGCCCAGCACAAGAAGGCTTTTCAATAGCCTGATATCTCCCCAGCTGAAGCTGATGCTTCAAAAACAGACCGACTCATGTTCTATTAAATGCATTTATCCCTACTTACCTGAATTTCCAGAGTCTACATTACTGTCAGGCAATAAGGTAATATCATTTTTATAGCCATTTTTTTGCCCTTTCTACTAGCAGTGCTGAGCAAAACTTTCTTTTTTTTTTTTTTTGGGGTGTGTGTGTGTGTTTTTTTTTTTTTTTAAGAAAGCATCAGCTTACTCTGTGGTTTGAGTCACAAACAGTTCTGATCCATATCCCATAGCTCTGGTCCAAAAGCTGTAAATTTGTGCTGCTGGGATGCTGTTGCTCTTTGGAAAGTTGTGTAACTGTTATCTTCCAAAATTGTACTTGGAAATAAAACCAATATTTACTGAGAACCTTTCACAGATGCTATAGCCTGTCTGAGGAATCCTAGTATAATACAAAAGGATAACCTTTTCAGTATTTTTGATGGAATGTAATGGAACAAAATGAAAATTCATGACAATGTTTCATCACTCTTGCCAGTAGCTTCTAGCAAGTAAGTCTCTGAGTTGATCAAATCTAAAGTTAACTTCAGACTAAGGACAAAGAGAAAAAAAACAGGAAATTGTCTTTACAATGCCTTTAAAATTTAAATTCAGTGTCAATTTAGTTTTGCAACAAACAAAAGCATTGGTTAGAAAATGACAAAGTTTTACAAAGGGGATCAAGTTGCTCATTGCCCTTGTCTGGTTTTGGGGTTTTTCATAGTGTGAAGCCTAAGCATTTTGTCTACACACATTAATGGAATTTCTCAGAATTTACAGTGTGCAGCAAGGCCATTTCTTTCATGACAATTGAATATTTAATTTAACTTCCAGGTCACACTTAGTTTACTGAAATTTAGGCACTTAGTAGAGCACAATTTCACAGACTGAAGAAGTCAGTCAGATTAAGGTGTCAGACTCAATGGGCTGGGGGTCCTAATTATATCTGAATTGCCCATTACTCATTATTAACATTACTGTTTTTTTGGCATATTATCTATTTAGCATGTATCAATGAAGACTGTTTGGCCTGATAGATGCTCTTTCTTACTAATATTTTCTAGACAGAAAATGCAAAACCTGTCAGTGGAAGTCAGGTTTCCTGTGTGTGGCCACATGATCTGCTGTGCACGGAGACTTACAGATGAAACTGCTCTCAGGTCACGTCTCTGCTACCACATACACCAGTGGATGTGGAAATAGCAATAAAAGCCAACCCCAAATATAAGAAAGGATATAAGCCTTGAGCCTTCACAGCATGGAGGCTTTGGGAAACTGAGAGCAGAAGACAGTGTCTTCTGACACACTCTTGCATACATTTCAGTCATTACATATTGCAGGAGGCAGTTCTGGACTGTCACTCTTGTGGACATACCCAAGTGAGACTGGAAAGAGTGTCCAGTGAGAAAACCCTTGTTCACACTGAGCCTTAAAGAAAAAAGTCATTCAACTAGCAGCAGGTTTCCTGTACTTTTGTCTCTAATGGATGCAAAGAAGAGAGAAAAGAAACCCTGTAAATTTTCTGAGGCCTAATATTTGGTGTGCTGCTATTACCATGCTTTCCTTTTCATGGCACTTTTTTCTCAGGAGATATTCCAGTCATTTGACATTTCAGACCTCCTCAACCTTCTGGCATGTTTGAGACTGATAAACAGAGCAAAAAGTTACCAGGAAAGGCAAGGGTTGTAGGGTACTTCTACAACTGCCCTTTCCACAAACACATGAAGGACATCATCTTACAATTCTCATATTATTAGGAAATCAGGCTAAAAATACCACACTTTTCCACAGAAATGGTAAGCTTTGCCCAGGACACAGCTGTCACTGGGATGAGGAGGGAGCAGAACAAAGAGGACATAGTGGGAAAACAGCATGAAACTTCCCTTGGGCTTGTTTACACCAGCACAATGTGCCCTCCAGTTACACTGACATAACAGATGTTCCCTAAAATACATGGGTTTCAGCAAAGGGATGGATATTTTTAATAGGAGCAATGCATTTGGGAGCTGGGCATGGTTGTGGGATTATGTCAGATTCTGTGTCTGGCTCCATGCCTAAAGCAAACTCAGGTACTTCTCACTCAGTCTGCAGCCGTGACACCCATCCAGCTGGCGTGAGAGATCTTGCAGTGCACAACGGAGCAGAATGGCTGATTCTGGTCATGTGCTGTGGAGATTTTTGTCTCTGGCTCACGGGAATAGGGACATCACACTCCTGCCATACATCTTCTGAGGGTGAACTGGTGCTACACCTCTGTGACAGGAAGCAAATCACCATCACTCCTCTGCTCAGTCTACTGATAACCTTGTGTGGCTGCAAGTCATTAAAAGAGAAACTACAACCAGCAGTAGACTTGCCTTGCCTTTCTTTGAAAGTGAGAAGAACCTGAGCAGGTAGGGACTGAGCACCTTTCCCAGGGCACAAGTGAATGTCCTAGAAATTGCCTGTGTTTGGTAAGGAGCAGATTAGAGAAGAAACCCAGAGAGTATTCCCTCTGAGAAATGCCAGTTTGCACAAAGCTGAATAATATTTCTGAGAAGAAAAATCTATTCACAATGAAAATACATGCTTTTGCAAGGAAGTCACAGAGAGCTAAACTTAATACAAGAGACAGAATAATCTGCTGCAAGTTAAACCAAAGCCCAGTGCCATTTGAAGTATGAAAGAGTTGAATTGACATCAGGGGCTTATCAAGCAATGAATAGTTGCTTAATAATGAAGGCTAGAAACAAAAGCACCAAGAAGAGTTAGCCAGGAAATTTTTCTAGGAATGTCTGCTATGTTTCTCTCCCATCACCAGTAAAAAAATACCTATTTGTATATATTTATTTGATGAGTGGCACCTAGATAATTTGATTAAAACCATTCCTAATGTGCATCTGAATGGAAAGTCAGTCACAATAACAGTTACAGCTTTTGTAAAAGTTGAAGAATCTGTTGTGAAGGACAATCCATGGAATCTGGTGACACTTTTAACATATTTAGATAGCTATACAGGTGACACTGAAACCTCCTTTTAGTGTTGAAAAATCCTGGTAATAACTTAGTTCAAAAATGAAGGATGAAATAGACTTTTTACTTTAAACCAAACTAAGGCTCAGATGAGCTATCTTTTTATCTGGGTCCCAAACCCTAGCACTTTTTGGCAATGAAGAAAGTTTTAGGCATCTTAGAGGTTTAACATATGGAGTTGTTGCTCTATTTTCTTCCACAAAGGCACCAGCTCTCTGGCAGGATCTGGCACACTTCTGTAGCATGCTCCAGAAATTCAAGTATCAGGACTATCCTTCCAGTCACAAAGGTATTGGCCTTTTCTTGAAGGAAACTATGAGCAGTGAATGATATTTTGCTCAGAGTACAAAGCTTTACATGACAAAAAGGCAGCCTGTGGTGATGATGAGTTAATAACACTTGATGAAGACAGAAATAATGGAACCAACATGTAATAATGACCCAGAGCTGCGTAGCAAGCCCCACTGTGTCTGGCTTTTGTCTGCTTGAAGAGAGCACATCCTTGGGCTCCTGATGTACTTTTTATGAAGTTAAATTCTTGGCTTCAGCTTCTAAGATCCTTCATTAGCCATTATGTTCCCATGCCTCTGATTTCCTTTCCCTTTCCACTGTGTTGTATCAGCACTCACAGCCTCATATACCTTTAATTACATTCCCTCACAATCACCTCATTGGTGTTATACCTTTATGAAATTATTTTGTTCTTTCGTTCCTACAGACATATCAACACCACACTTAAACCATTGTGGCAGATGCAAACACACACACACAAACAAACATCACAACTAGTCTCTCCATGCTTCTCTTTGGTTTCTTTTTCTGTATTCTCTTGGTGTCTGATCTCTCTACTGCTCTGCAGATGGATGTCTGGGCTTTGGGAAATGTAGAGTGTAGAAAGACCACAGCTTTTGCTATAAAAATTTTGGAAATTTAATGGGAAAAAAATGGGCTGAGCCCTTAAAGAAACAATGGAGCTACCCTGTCCCTGTACCACTGCAGTACTCACATCATAAAATATCTAACTACTAAATCCAAGTTAGGAGGCTTCCTTCACTCCTCCTAAAATCACTGGAGACACAAAAATACCTTTGTAAGCAGTGTTTCAGGACACATCCTGCTTTGAATTCCTCTTAAGGAATCAATTTATTTCTGTTTGCTCTATATGTGGGGGACAGTTTGGGGAGTTCAGCCTCTTAATGCTGATTTAAATATATAGTATGAGCTTCAGGTCAGTGGATGGCAATCTTTTTGTCATCCTAACAATTATGGGAGCTTGTGGAGCTGGTTTGCTTTGCAGCCAGCAGAGTTGGCTGGGCATAAGAGGAAGACATATTCATCCCACCAGTAACTGAGCTCTTAAGGCCACTCTTCTGTTATTTTGTATTGTACTTTATCCAGCTGCAAATTGTGCCACATGTCGTCCTAAATCAGAAATATTCTGGGCACAGGAATGTGCTGATTTTTAGTGTTGTGTAAGGTATAAATTACATAATACAAAATTATCACTAATAATTATAGTCAGAGCAGCATACTGCTCACATTATATCCCAGGATAATAAGTACTGTGGTTACAAAAAAAGGAAGCTCTGTTTTCTTCCTAATGAGAATATTTAATTGAAGAGGAATGAAAGAATTGACAGGATATGAAAAATCTAAGTGCAATAGTATTTCTTTGTGATGTATTTGATGTTTTTGTGTATGTAAAAATTGTTGTGTAAACTGAGACTTTCCTGTACTATAAGGCAATGGGTCAGAAAGAAACCCATGGAAGAGTATTGCTGAAATTCAAAGAAAGTAGTAGCATTTTGAATTCAATGATGCTTTGATCTAAGTTAAAACTTCTTTAATAATTGTAGATCCACGTCACCCAAGCCATATGGCAGAATTCAAGAAAATGGAAGGTAATAAAATAATTATAATGCTTTCATCATGCTTGAAAACTGGAAGTAGAGTGAAGTCTTTTTAATTTTAATTGCCTTTTGATATTTAATTTGATTATTTGATCAAAAAATTCTGGGTTGACTCTGATAGAGTCATAACTTGGCTTTAAAAGTTCTTTGTATTGATAAGACTACTAAAAGAAAATATCACAGATAAGAGTGCATATAATATAAGAAACTAGCTTTGGTATAGAGGTAGGGATAGTTACTTCAGAACAAGTTAATACGTGAATTTACAGTGCTTGAGCTTTATTGCTTAGTTACAGGTAATTTGAAAAAATTTTTTCATTGCAAAAGTTAAGTTGGACAAATTCTTCCTACTGTTTTTTTGTTCATTGTCCTTATACCTCTCAGGTCCAGGGAAGAATTTTGTGTTTACTGAACAGATTGCATTGGACTTTATACAAATGTAAAATTGATGTGGCTGGAAAAGGGTGTACTTTATACGTGAATTGAATTCACCTGCAGGAGAAATGACATTAAAGGATCTATTTACTGTTAAGAAATAGATAAAAGGAGATAAAAATCCAGAAATATTTCTGTGAAGCACATCCACCTACAGCTGGTCAGTGTTTTGCAATGGCTGCTTCCTCTTTGGAAAGTTCTGCTTTCAGTTTGGTTTCCCTGGGAACGATATGTAAGAGATAGTCTCTGTTGTGCTGTCTAGAGGCTTGATTATTCATCAAAATACCCATGATATTCCCTTGAGGCACAAATGCATTCATATCCAGAGATAGCTGATATCCACTGGCCTAGCTCACAGAAAGGCTTAATTTAGCAAAAAAACAGCTGACCATGTTGCTCTACCACTCAGATAGTTGTTTTTCTACTTGGTTTGTAATACAAAGTTATAAGAGAGGGATCCCAAAATTCTGTTTTCAAGATTAACCACTTCAGGAAGCTGGAGTTTTCCTCCCAAAACCAGATGACATTAAAAAAAAAAACAAAAACAAAAGAACCTGTTTATTTTAGCTTTTCTTGCCAAATGAATAAAAAATCAACAACCGTCAAAAAATTGCCAATAGACTAAACTTTTCTGTTCTAGCTTGAGTAAATATTTTTGATGCAAAAATAAGCAGAGAATTAATTATCTGACATTGAAACTTTGTTAGAATACCTATGGAGAGTGTCACTTCTAAGAGCCTAGAGAAACCTGTTCTGTTAAAAAATACATTCATTTCTGATGCCACTTCTTTTTCAAGCAACCTTATAAAGTGTTATATACTTATATACTGCCTTTAAAACCGTATGAAGTCTGACTATTCAAGTTCATGGGGTTGATGTAACACCACAGATTCCCAGCCCTTTTTTTTGTGCTGGTGCACAATAGACTCTAATCAGTCAATGCTACAAGCAAAGTGAGCTCAGGGTTTGTTCAAGAACTTGCCAGAGTTCAAAGTTCTCCAAGCAGAAGTTGGAGATGAGGAATGGTGAATGTTGCTCATGCTCACTAAATCTGTCACCAAGCTGGAAATTTGCTTGGAACAAAAGTTTCAATTTTTGTGTGAACGGGATGTCTGAACTGAAATGGCAAAATCTAACATATCTAGATATTGAGCATCCTGAAGTCCCTAGAAGTTCTGAGTGATAAATGCTTCTTGCAAGGCATTGAAGGAAGTTTATTGCAAAACCTATTGAAGTATAAAGACTATCACTGATTCCAGCAGGCATCAGATCAAGCTCAGTGTGAATGAGTATCAGAGAATGTCTACATAGCCTTTTGCAGGCAGAATACAAGCTTTTCTACCCATGACTTGAGCCAGTTGGATGTATGACAGCCTTGAACTGGAAGCCATGTTACTGCATTCACAGCGCCGAGCCCAAGCTAAAGCCCCTGCTGAAAGACAGAAAATATCAATTTTTGCTCAGCAGAGTGCTCTGTCCAAGGATGCGTAGCATGAATGCACATATGCTCATAGCTCAAACAGAATGATTTCATGCTTGCCTGCAAAAGACCACGTAGAAAAATGTCTTGAAAGAAGAAGAATGTCTCAACTCTGACGTGAACAGTAAAATACTCACTCTCCTGGACTCAGGGAAACTGAGGAAAAGAGAAAGATGGGCTCTTTCCTACCAATGTTTTTCTAGTTTGTTTCTTAGATGGAAAGAAAAGAGATCTACAGAGCTCTGTAGATGGAAAAAAAGAAGTTAATTTAATTAAACTCCAAACCCACAAAATTATCAACTTTCACTGGCATGAGCTCTGCAAGCCCCCAAACAATACTTTAAAGTGTTTAATTTTTTCACATCAATTTTAATTAAGCTCTCATTAGGCTCTTGTGCCCCTAGAATTTGGCGAACAAAAGAAGCTGCCTTGCCCAGCGAGTTTCCCAAGCTTGCACGGCTCTATTCCTAAGGAGATTTATCACAATTTTTTCCTCCTCTTGAAAGAACCTTACATGAACCAATTCAAATGAAAACCACATGGACTAAAAAAGACTTCATCATGCCAGATACCTTTTTATATCCAAAGCAGTGAACTTGTAGTCAGTTTGTCCTTTCATGTGTTGTTTTTTCTGGCTTTGGGACCTAAGAATGATTTTTTACTACGTGCAGTAGTAAAACAACATATTATGCAATTCTATTTTTCAGGGAGAACACTATGTAATTCATAGAGTTTGCAATGCCACATTTTCTGTTCAACAAATACAAAAAGTGGCTTCTCTATCCCTTGTGGGCAGACATCTAGAAATTTTTGTTCAGCAAATGATATTCCAACTTATTTATTTGGGGTTTTGGAGATTTAACTATTTCAAAAGTGACTGCATAATGTAGCAATAGGCAGTTTCCAAACTGTATTTTTATCTCTGTCATTCAAGAACCTGGCACACAGAGGGTTGATAGCTTTTATCCTTTATTCCAGTCAAAAAATTCAGGTGAGGACACAACATACTATGACTAGCTTGCAGCCCAAGAGATCTGATATATAAGGAAACTCTTTCCATAAAATGCACATAATGGATTAGCAGCTGTGTTGAAATAACTTGTTGGCAATGTACTCACTGGGATAATTTTGAAGATTATGCCATCTTCCAAGGAAAGCTTTCAGAAAAAAAAAGCTTTTTCTAAAGCCAGTCTCTGAAAGAGTTAGTTGAAAGTACACTTTTTAAATGGATGCTTTTGTTTTTTAACTTGAAAATCATAATTCCAGAAGACTCACAGCTAAAGAATTGTCTTTAATACTTAACTGGGAATATTTTCCCAAAGAATTCCCTTACCTATAACTCAGAAATTTGAAACATGCTGATAAGGAAGATATGATTAGACTACAGAATGTCTTCTTCTCATGCTTAGCAGTGGTGCTAAAACAAAACACAGCTGATCCTCCTCCAAGTCATGAAAATCCATTTGAAATCTTTCCAGACAGGTTCATGTCTTTGAAAGGGAGGCTCAAGACCCTAGCCATAGCTAGTGAAAGAAAAAGTCCAGAACTTCTGTAGGCTGGTCAGGATTGACAGGTAGTGAGCAGTGACGTTTGAGGTGTTCACTGAAGATATGTCCATGCCTTCCCCTGGAAAGAAAAGTACTAGAGCACTCCTTCCCTCTGCATCTGGATATCCATGTTTATCCCAGCTGACCCCCTATTGATCCCAGCTAGCAACTGAGAGAGGCATCAGTGGCAAAAAAAGATAATTACATAGAAAATAGAGCAGGCTGTACAATTTACAATTGTAAAACACAAAAAAAGGATCCCATGAGACACTGTCAGCCTCAGCCACCAGGCCAGCACTCTAGACACAGCTGACCTTGGCTGCAAGAAGGCAATGACTGTTGAGCGGAGGTTTGTCCAGATTGTCTAGGGAGATATGATCTATGATTTCCTTATATGTGTCTGTTGGGACCAGAATATCTTCCTCCAATATGGTTCTGGAGATCCTGATGGTGTTAAAAACCATGAAAAGGACCAGTCAGTATCAGGTTAATGTGTGAGGGCTAGAGTTCACAATTCCTGTTATCTTGCTGTCTGTTTCTACACAGACAGGAAGGCTACTGGAGAGGCTATGCCTTGTCCTGTTTGTGGTTATGGGAGCCTAATGTTTCCACAGCCCCAAAGATGCTGGAATAAATACACTCTAGACTGAATCTACTGGATCTTGTAGCAATTTGTACCTTCTAGGCCAACATATCACAGCTATCAAGTGGGACGGGGCTGTGCTCAGGCACAAGTAGGAGGGAGTGCTAAGCATACCACACCATGTGCAAAAAATGAATTTCTGGCCTGCCTTGTCTCTGTCTCTTTACTTTAAATAATGCTCTTAAGAAAAATTAGAAGATAAAGCGTAAGAGAAGATATTACAAGAGATGGAAATGATGCTCTTCAGTTTGCATTTTCCTCTAGCTGGCCATAGTTCCAGAAGGTTTATGATTGAATTGAGCAACCTTTCCAGAAGACAAAGGGGTATTTTGCCTCTTATGCAGTCCCTCTATTCATGAACTCATATTCTTTTAGCTCTTTGCCCTAATCCTTCCAATTCAGATGGGATTCATAACTTCTCTTGCAAGAAGACCTTCCTTTCAGAGGGTTCCCTTGCATCTGTTCTCCTTGAGGAGTATTCCTTTTGGCTTGAGTTTCCAGTTGGAGCTTTGTCATCCTTCCCATAAGTATTCAATATGCAGCCCCATAGACATCAGTGACATAAATTCCTGTGGTATTTAGTAATAGGTGAAGAGTACTGACAATATACTGAAGTCCAAGTGAAGTGAATGACTTACGATATGTCACATTAAATGCTCTAAGAGAAAGCTGCTTTAATAGTCTTCTATACTGTGCTTACACAAGGTAGGATGGTACCTGGCATTATATGAGACTTCAATTAATTGCTGCATTTGAAACATTTTGATAAATGCAAATGTGCAAATGTGTACTCACCCTTTGTACTGAAAGCATCATCTGCTGCACTTTAGATCAGAGTGGAAACCAACTGAGTTCAGTTGGCTTCCGCTGTTCAACCATGCTAGGACCAGCAGACTAAGAAACAATCTAAGAGGAACAGAACCAGTAAAGTACCTCTTTATCTCCTCTCAGTGCTGTTACATGTCTTGATATTGAAAGTCCCATATTCTTTTTTTAAATCTGTATATTACATCATCTCCACTGTGATTTCAGGAGTACAGGCAAGCTTGGAGGATCTTTTGAAGCAGGTTATTTACTCAGTGATATTTCCATGGCTTTGTATTGTAAAGATCTCCATACCCTTCCAGAAACTTTAGGAAGTTAATCTTACTAAAAACTCAAGGTGACTTCTGATTGACCTCTACATCTTCTGTCCACTATTTGTTTTGAAATCTTATAATTTGTATTGTGTCCAGAATTTTGCCTTGACAAGTGGTACAATTCCTTTTTCCTAACTAGCTGAGTAGAATTTCTTGGATCTGACTGCTGCTGTGAAATCTCTATGTTAATTTCACATTCACCTTCTGGAAATATTTAGCAATATTTAATTAAAATTTACTCTGAATATCCCTTTTTGCAAGACAGTCTACTCTACAAGAATGCTTTATGGGTGAACCTGCATGAAAACAGACCAAATAATTTAATTTGGCAAAACAGAAAACTTTTCATAGAAAGTTGCTTGCCTGCCTCTGCTGCAATACACTGTACATATTATGTTGCTGTAACATACTCAGTAAGCCACTTCACTTTACAAGTTTAATGCTACTACTTTACAAGTTTAATACTGTCAGTTAAACACTTTTCCCCTCTAGTTTTTGTTCTTTTTTTGGAACAAGTTTAGGGACAAAAGTTTTAATTTCCTCTTAAACTAATTGAAAGGGATAGTCTGTGTCTTTTGGTAACCTTTTGGTTCAGCCTTAGTGGAGAAATAATTCAGATGGGAAAAGAACATTAAAGATATTATATTGGCTGAGACCGTTCAGGATTTCTCTCTTCAGAACCGATTTCATATTTACCAAAGAATCCACAGCCACTTTACAGTATCTCTTACTATCAACTGGAGAACTGTTCAAAAACATCTCCCAGGCTGAGAACAGTAGAGATGCTCTGCTCACTGGCAGCATTAAGAAACTATGTTCTTTGGCAGACACATCATCTTCCAGTATAAATCTGTGGACCAGGATAGACGTGAGGCTTTCCCAGATGGTGGGAAAGCCTGTTACTCTGCCAGTCTTGGTACAGCTGGATTTTAAGCTGGTCCCCAAATCTTTAGGAAGCAGAAAGAAACAGAGACAAGGGCAAAAAGAAATCATTGACTAGACTGAAGGGCATCTCCCAGGGTGACTGAGCTCAGCAGATCACCTCACCCATGCCCCAACCTGAACTGTGCAGACAGTTTTAAAGCTGTTGTCCAGTGGCTGCAACAAGTGAGTGATTGGAGTAATTCCAGAATAGGAATTTTCAAGGACTGCCATGTGAAGGAGGTGGTAAGCTTTTTCTACCAACAGATACAGAAAAACTTGCAGGTAAAACAGACGCTTTTTATTTGCCCAATATACCCTGCACAAACTGAATTCATTCTGAACCATCTGACCCCTTATGGAGGCTAGAGGGAATAATTTCATTGTGCAAATTCCTTGTTAAAGCTTTGCAGTTAAATTTTGTCTGTGAAATAAAAGTACATCTGTGTTTAATTTTGTAAGTTTGCCATACATCATAACCTCAAAAGAACCCCTCAAGATCATGCAAATTAAAAGCAAGTATGCAGATGATTTGCATACATGTTTTTCTGGGTTAGACATTCCATTGGAATGCATTGGCAGTGAGTGGCTGTGACTAATGTAACAGAGCATTACATTTAACGTGCTGCATTATACAGTTTTATGCACAGTAATGTAATAATTAGTTTGTCAAGATATCACGCTCAGTTCAAATTTAAATAGTGTTGCTCTCTGCTGGTTAGTCTTGTGAACTACATATTTCTTAATGTGAAAACTGCCCATTAAATTGTTCTCAGAGGTAGGATTTCAGGTCCCATTCTACCAGCTGCTATACAAGCAGAGTAATTTTGTGAGAATCTAAGAAGTACATGCAACAACAAATCACTTTGATCACAGGCACTCTTCTCTCTGGCAGATGTTATTTAAAAACAGCCTTAGAGACTTAGATCTTATTCTACAGGATTTTTGCATGGGTCCTCATTAACCCATCTTGTATTTTTGCATTTGATAGTTCTTCATATTCTTTTCTATTCCCTCTTCTTCCTAGATTTCCCATCTTCTGAATAAGTATTCTGAAGAGCAATATTAAAGGATGTTTATCTTACTCTTACAAAAAAAGTAACATCCCAAACAACATTTTCTGAAGAAAAGGAGCTAGTCAGCACATTAGATCTGCTTTGATTTTACCACTTGGACTGAAACTTTAGGAGGATTTTTTCACTGGTTATTCTACCAAAACCTGACAGAGATCTAGAATTCTCAAGCGCAGTGGCAAAGGTATTCACCATGTTTGCAGGTACAATCTTATATGCTGGGCAAACTGCAAAGTTTAGGCAATGTCAGGTCTTTAAGTAGCAAAGAAGGATTTTGGTTTGCACTTGGACATCTAAGTTAACTTTAATCGCTGCTGACCAAGTTGTTGACATCTTGTTTTTCTTATACACAGGTGAGGAGGTTGGAGAGAAGACGAGGTAATAAGACCATGCAAACCATTCTGTAGCATAGAGTAAAGAGTGAGTTTCTTTTTCTCTGACTCTCTATCACAACCAGTGCACAAGAGAACAAGCAAAAAAACCCTGAAATTTGTCAAGAAGTGTGCTTGCTGTTCACACTGATCATAATGTTTACCCTGGTAATCTTGCAAGTTTTGCTGAATTTGCTCTTAGAAGTACAAGCTCTGAGAGATATCACCTTTAAGTTATTTTCATCCCACTTAGCTAGGAATGTATCTTAACTCATTTTAATGTATGTATTATTTGTTGACTGTATGAAATGAATACCTGACATTTGTCCTAGAATGTTGCTAGATTATTACAGATAAAGCAAAATTTTCAGTGTAATTATTAAATAAAGTATCTGTGGGATTTTTTTAAATTGTGCATTCTTTAATTTACTTCAATTCTATGTTTTAAATTCAAATATTATGAGCTATGGCGTCAATCTTTCCCTGGCTTATGTTTTCAAGTACCAAGAACATTACAATCCAGAGCTTTCGTATCTGATCCTGTTTATGTCACTAGCAAAAGCTCCTTGCTGTGTTTACTTCATCACAGATGTGCATTATAGGATTTTGAAGAGATCTTCAAATATCTCTTGGTCTATTTCTCCTTCCAAACAGACAATCCCTGCAAGTGTTCTGATTTTAATTTAAATTATATGCATCAGTTGCTGCCATAAAACAAGTTAGTCTTGGCCCTGATGTTATAGGTTGTCAGGAAACATTTTATATGGAGAAACAATGAACAATGAATATATGATATAACTTGTGGAAAAGTTGTGCTCCTGCAGTTCTGACTCAGACATTATTTCCACTTATTATGGTCTTTGCTGCCAGTGTTTTCCAAAATGGCAAAATCAGAACTCAAGAAGAAAATATGAGTGAGGGACAACATGTACTCAGAGCAGCCTGAGGGTTTATTTTGGGCTGTAAAATAGGGACACTTCAGCAAAATTTAAGTACATAATATTATGTGACAAATCTCAGACCAGGACAGGGAGTGTGCACATAATTTTACTTTAGTACTTTAGTGCATAATTTTACTTTCGTACAAAGAAGTGTAATTTAAAGGTAATAGTGGAAGACTAAGAGATTCAGAAAATATAGAAAAATTGCAGGGGTGTGAGATAGCCATTTTTTTCCCCTTTACAGCAATCACATAGTAAATAATTGGGATTTTTTTTTTCTTTTTCTGTAAACGTAGCTAACTCCTTTATTCCAATTCAAAAGTGTTACATTTGACTAAGATAACTTACATTGGTCATTTCACTTGGGTTCCTGACTAACAGTCAGAGGCACTTGATGTATCATGCCTTTTCCTGCTCACTGGCTACTGCCTAGGGGCAGCAGTGGTTCTCTGCAGTCACCATCTGCCTTTCAACCTTTTATACATCTTTATACCTTTTTAAAGCAGCTGGAGACCTTATTCTTTAAGGTCAACTCAATGTAAACAATGAGAGCACAGAGGAGTAACTGCACCTTTACCATGAAGAAAAATCTACATCTTCTCTATAAAAATGCAGGCTTTATCTTTATGCAAAAAGGATTTTGCTTCTGAAAAGGTCTTGAAAATCTTTTTATAGCTAACTGGTTTTTATCTACATTTAAAAATACCCAACCCAAACCTAACAAAAACCACAAACAAACAAACAAACATAATCCTCCACCAAATATATTTTATGTAAGAAACACTGTAATTTGACTGTGATAGAGTTTCATATAAGCATGTTGAACTGAATTGATGGAAAGGGAAATGAAATACAATAGCTTTTCTTTCTTAAATAGGGCTACATATTACTATGAGAAAACTAGTTAACAGCAAGTTAAAAAGGAGCAGCTAGAAGACAAATTTTTTATAGCTCACATGGAGAAAGTTTAAAACCACCACATCTGAGGACTGCAGCTAATGAACAGTGCTAATTAAACAGAACCATTCAATGAAAACAGAACCATTCAATGAAAATCCAACCACAAAATAAAAAGGATTCAGCTTCATGAAACAGCCAAATTAAAGACGAAAGTAGCTCTTAAAAATACATCTTTCCAAATAGTTGGAAGTCATATATAGTTGGGGAAAATAGAAAAGGGTATAACAGCTAGCAAAGGAAGAGCAAAAAATACTAAAGATGAAAAAAAAAAGTGGAATTTTGGGAAGCTGTGAAGAGGCAACTGCCAGAGAATTTTCATTTTGTTCACAAATGATCAAGATGCAACAGGAATTCTTAAGCAGCTTGGAGGAAAGTAATCTGAAATCTTGGCATTATCTTCCATGACAGAGGAGCTGTTTTGGATAATTGATGGGAGCAGACAAGACATCAACATGCTGCTTTGAATGATACATATTTTGAACAGTGTGTAGATCTGGTCCTTCCATACAGTAGAACTGGAACTAAAGTAGGTAAAGTAGATCTAGGAAAGGTATAGAGAAGAACAAGGATAACCAGAAATTTGAAACGATTGTTCCACATAAAGCAACAACAAATAAAGGACTTTCAACTTGGAAAGATCTATAAGGATATGAACTGTAAAATAATAAAAAGGAAAACTGTTGAGCTTTACTCTCTATAGACAAGCGTGGAGATGTGGAAGTTTCAAAGCAATAAAAATAATTTTTAGAAGTACCTTTCCCAAACTTAAATATTTACATTACGCAACTCATTGGTAGATTATACTGAGGTGACAGAGGTGACAACAATTCCATGTAAGTTCAAAAACAAGAAAGCAAATTTAGTTAAGAAAGAAACAGATTCACAGGGTAGAATCTCCACGTGCCAGTCTGGATCAAAACATCAGTATGGGAAGTCCATGAACTTAAAGAAGTGGGGAAAGTATAGCAGGGGAAACACAAAAAACAGAGTATGTTAATATCTGAAACAGTCTGTAAAACCACATTTTATGTTCCTTATCAAATTGTTCATTTCTTTATCCTTAACATAATTTAGGATCAATGCTTATGTTCTCCTATATATTTGTCGTTCAATACACACACCAGTAAAAATTTTGTTGGCTATGCAGTTTTGTGGATGTTGCCAAGATTGGAATGTTTGATGGTGAATTAGTCACTGATGGCTTTCCTGTCTTTCACTCCTTCCTTTCTATTTGTCTTCAACCATGTTTTGCCAAAAAGAGCGATTTCATTTCTTGAATACAAATGTTTCATTTAACCGCCTGATTTTGACTTGTTCTTCGCTTTTTTTTTTTTCCTGCAGTTTTTAATCTAAATGTGTGTTTTCTCTTAAGTTTCTTTCCCTACATCATTCCGTTTGCTGCCCTGCATAGAAAGCTTGCTCTGGAATCTAGCTGAAATAGCCTGTTACAGCCTCTTCCAGCAGCAAGCACAGAGCCATCGCCAATACATAATGGTCAGTAATGATTGATCTATTGCTGCCTCAGCACAGACATTCTACAAAGACCTGTTTTCCACTGTTAACCTACACATAGTTAGATCAGCTCCACATCTGAAGGAACATGGCTTTGTGCTCATAAAATGAGAGAGATTATCTTTCAGCTCTTTGGAGTGCTCACTGCCTAACAGACTTTGCCTTGGACCTCAGACTACCAAAACTTATGTAATCACAGAAGAAGCAGAGACGCCTCCACCTAGGAGATGGAATGTGTACCTTCCCATCATCACTTCCCATCACCACCTTTCTCCCCTGCTCATCTTACCCCTCATCCTTGGCTTTGGTGGGGTTTGTACCCTGAGTTTGAAATGCTCTTTGACAGTCACCATTACATTTTCTGGCCTGCGTTGTAAATTCAAGCACTTACGACATTGGGCCATTTTATGCTGACAACCTGATGTAAAATGAGCTCCTCCACATGAAAACAACTCTCAGGAGAGCAAGTTCCTTCCAACTGGCTTCATATTTTGTTTACTAAAGCAGTTTGATTGTCTCTGAGTTATACTCACATATCTTGTAATTTTTCAGTACTGCGCCTATTACTTTTGGTAATTTCAAAGTTCTGGGCCAGGTTAAATTCTCCTCTGCCAACAATCATCCTTTGAATTTTCTCCTTATTAATACCATAAACCAATTTATATAATAGCATTCCCTCTAGGACATTTGCAAATGAACAACATTCAGTGAGCCTTCCTTCTACCACATGGAGCTGCTGTTTCTTCTTGTGTCTCAAATTATTATGAAATTTATCACATTCTACAGAAACACTTAGGTTTCGTGAGTCAACTTTTAAGATCTTTCGTAACTCTTCTAAACTATTACTGTGGAAAGTGGGACTGGAATAAGTCTTGTCCTGGAGCATCCTTCTGCCCTAAGACAAGAGGAGTTCTACCTGACTGAGCTGTTGCTTTCCTATGATTGTAACAAACTGAGTAGGAGGAAGTTTTATATTGCTATTGATTAAAAGTTTTTCTTTATCTGCAGATCTTATCTACAAGAATAGGGACATTCCAGCTTGCATAAATTGCTGCCAGCCCTTATTTGATTCATTGTCTGTGTTCAGTCTTGAAAAACAAAAACTACTATTGCAATTATTACTTCCCCGTCCCACACCGAATTTGAAATGGATCAAGCTGCTGAAGTCCAGAACCTATTTCCTCCTACAGCTGAGCTGGTGTGCAACTGCTGGGTGCTCCTTTTGCTTACCTGTAGAAACAAGTGTGCTGCTCTGAGCCCTGACTGATTCTTGGTGTTTGCTGCAGAATCCCAGTTCCAGTGCCTTTCAAACACAGCTCTGAGCCTGGTGCTACAGAATGTCTTTCTCTTGGCAACTCTCCTCCCTTGCTTCAGGAAGGTAAATTTCTTTAGTCATAAAGAGGACAGATATAGCTGGGACAGAAGCTCTGAAGCCCAAATGGGTCAAACACCTAACTGTTTTGCCCAAGCTGTGTGACAGTTTCAGAAAAGAGTCTTAAGGCTCTTAGTAGTTCTAGTCTGCTTCTACTTCTGCTTCTGCTTCTACTTCTACTTCTAGTACTTCTGCTATTGAAAGCAGACTATGTATTTGGCTGGATAATTTTTATATCTCCTTTGACCTTGTCTTTTTCAGCCTCTTAGTTACTCAGAGAGACTTTACCAAGGTTTTGTGTCTGGTCTTACAGATGTAACACAGAGCTCAAGGGAGATGACATATTTTGGATCTGGTTTAGACTTGGCTTCTCAAGGAAATGTTACTGTTATGATTTTACTTTGTAACTCAATACCATTTTTATATTCAGCTCTGAACTCTGTAAATGTTAAGGAGCAAAGCTTTCCTACTTCCCCAAGAGGTGCAGCATAATTTTATGAACATTGAAGGTAAAGAGTAAAGTAGTGAAAAGAATTAATTATTGACAAAATCCATCTTAACCTGGACTCTCTCTGCTGATTTAATCACTAGAAAAAGCCCATCTCTTTTACCCTATAAGTACCTTCCAGCCATCTGAAAAATCTTCTAGCATATTATGAAGACTGCAAGAGGGAGGAGGACAGATGTACTGCAAAATCTCTGTGGTTTGGATAGATGAGCCTTTGACTTTTTAACAGTGCTCACAAAGATCTTCTGCACTGTAACACTTTTCACTGCTGCACATGGACTGTACATTCTAGATTCAATAAGAATTAGATAAAATATCCAGCGTATTATTTAGCTGCATTAGAATTGTCCACCTTACATGCCACTTCATTAGCCTTATTTTTATGTAAGCTGTTGAAAAGCACAGAGTCCATAAAAGAGTGGTATTAGTTCTGTACAATATCTTCATCAGTGATCGGAGGAAGGACATGCCCAGGGAAATTTGCATGTTTGCACCTGACATTAAACATTTTTTTGGATCATCTGATACCCTGCTGGTAGTGAAGAAGATCAGAAAGACCTCACCAAGCAGAGAGAATGGGAAGGTAGGAGGAGGGGGTTTTCAACTCGGCAGTGTTGCAAACATAGGGTTGGGCATCAAAGGAGCAGCAGTCCAGTCCACATCCACATTTGAACAGGCTTTGAACAGGCACATGGAAACCTTCCTCCCTCCTGCTGCTCTACCAGCCTTGCTGATCTGAGTGATGGAAGGACAGGTTCTCCTGGCCCTATAGCATCCTGTAAGACTGAGAGCAGTGCTCAGGGCTACTCCGACAGTGTTCTAGCGGGACCCCATCTGGGCTTTCTTCCTGGGATGCTGTAGCACAAGAGATTGAAGCCCAGTCCTCACAAAAACTTGATTATCTTCTCCTTGCATACCCTGCCATGTCCACACTGTGCAGTTTTACCATTATCATTTCTTATTGTAGAAAAATGGACAGATGTTGCACATACTGGGTTGATTCATTTTCCCTTAGAAATATTATTGTAGAGCCCTAAACTAAGTGTGTATGGAGAATTCAACATAATATAAAAGCACACCAAAAAAGACTGAATTTTAGACTACTTAAAGGGTTACAAAATGTCAGACAAAAAATAAGAGGTGCTGTATTACAAGCAAGAGATGTACTAAACACATATTTACCTCTTTTGGCAGACAGACAGACAACAGAAAAAAATAATCAAAGACTGTCAACAGTTTGTTTTTCATAATAATGGCAATGATCTTATTTTATTCTATTGCCGTGTCCCTCAGGTTCTAATAGATCTTCTTTGAATATAAATTCAAATGACTTGCCAGGTGATATTATTATATTGTTTGATGTTGTTAGCAAGTTATTTTTTTTACCTTGTAAATAATGTGCCCTCTCTCTCAATGCCCCCTGTATAAGATCAACTCATAGTGCAATTTGCTTTGCTTTTTCCTTGGATGGCTGATAGCAATCAGGCACTTTGAACAATCTATGTAGGTCATTGCAAAGCTAATTAATCCTGCTTTTCAGGCTGAAAATTATTTTCAAGGAAATGTGTTCTAAAACAGCTGTCCTGATGATTTTAAATGGGTTCTAATAATATGCACATTTAGTGCCTTACCAGTCTTTCTAAAAAATAAACTTGATTGAGATTCATTGACAAGACTGAAGCAGAAAGTGGAGGGTTACAATTGTGGCTATGTATTTCCTGAGCAAGGGAAGGAAAATTGCAAAGCTAATCAGTTTCTGAATGAGCAGTATAAAAGAAAACCAGTAAAACAAGGGAGCAAAGGAAGATAACTGGATTGGTATTTTTTTCCAAGAGGGAAGCATTTGAACTGTAGAACTTTAAGGAGGAACTATGTCAATGCAATAGCTTTGCCAGGCTCAACATGGGAGTTTTCATCTGTCAAATGCTTTTCCTGTTGTATCTGACTAAATTTTAAAGATCTCTGGATTCAGAAAGCTATAGAGTTTGTGCTGAGTTTTTGGTTTATGCCAGTACTGGATCACCACTTTTAATTTCATTTTTCGGTAAAGAGCCTTTTTTTTCTTCAAAGAATTGTGCAGGAGGGCAAAAGAGAAATTAATCTGTGCACTCCCACATATGGTTGCTGCAAAACTGTCTCCCTCTGTATGCTAAGGTGACAATGGCAGCCTTGCCAAACCCAGTATTGGTTGCAGTTGCTTGTTGATATATGACAATTGATAGGCAAATTTCATGCATGCAACACAACAGCAACAAGCTGCTTACCTGATACAATTCACTTGGGTTACTTTTTTAGCAGATTCATTAGGGAGAGCAGTCAAAGGATTAAATGTGGTTATCAATACACTAATACATTGGACAACCATGCTAGGCACCAAGATATTGTTCGATCTGCATCCAACACAGTATCTCCAAAACTCCTGGGGGCTGTGTTTCTCAAACCGCTTTATGGATCACTGGTAGAATTTAATACATCAGTCTGTGAAGTTTGAAAGAAACCACACATATTCCCTCTACTTCTAAGAAAATAGACTTTCATTTCGTAATAAATGAACATTCAAACTTTAGCCTAATTTTAAACTGCTTGTAAATGAAGACAATTGTGGGAACACTGTAGACATGGTCTGTGTTTTATTTTTTTTCCTGAAAACATCCTTACAGTCAGTCAATTAAATGAAGCTAAGAAGCACTGGCCTACTAAATAGATCTTTAAAATCAAACTGTCAGCAGGAATTACAACACCTGGAAATAAAAGATGTATGTTTCTAGGTCAGGCTGTCTGCGGTGTTGGATTCACAAATGAAAAATGAGTGTAAAGAGGTTTTATATAAAAAATGAAACATGCCTTTCCTGTCTTCTGACAGTGGCTCCCCCCAAACTTTTTGTTGGGGTTATGTTCCAAGCTCTTAGGTAAACCCAATTCTGAATCCTTTATTTCCTTCTCTCTTCACAATACTGGCAAAAAGAGAGGAAGGGAAGAAAAATTCAGGGCTATTTCAAGCATCTGGCAACTTGAGATTTGATCACATTTTCCTTGCACTTCAGTTTTCACAATTTGAACTGATAAAAGATTGATTTCACTAGATAATTTTAGGAGTTAAACGAATCTTCTCAAAGTGCGAGAACATATCTGAACAAGTGTCCCAGTCTTGATTGAAAAAAATATTGGGGGCTGTTCTGTCAGACAGTACTGAACCCTGGTTCTTGCTTCCCCTTCCCTGAGTCCTCAGTCCTCCTTCTCCAGAGCACATTCCTGATGGAATGTTCATCCTGTAGCTCTCTTGCAGGTGCCATGAGTGCCAGTCCCCTCCACACTCAGCCCTGATGGCTGGTGCTTCTGATGAAGGTGGAACCACATAAAGGGGCTTCTGTATGTTCACAGCTCTCCTCAGGCTAAATTTCTGCATGCCTGCCTACATTCCTAAAACCCTCAGATTTGTGAATCCAGGTTTCATGGTGTCATCCAACCTATACTCACAATTAAAAGCCTAAGCCCATGAGACAGACAGGATTTGACACAGCTGCAGATGTTTCACCTTTTCTAGACAGGCTGGTTTATCCTCTCTGCCAGGTCACAAGCTGGCATTGTATCTCTGCCATTTGCTCGCTCTTTTGGGTGCTTCAGAGCTCCAGATTTGAAGGGATGCATCATCTTGTTTCTTCTTAGATTTGTGTCAGGTGACATAAGCGATCTAAACATTTGATCCGCAATTTATGAGACTTCATTAAATGCAAGAAGTGTTAATCAAGGAGGGGGAAAAAGCTCTAATAAGCATTTCAGGATTGCTAATTTGCACAGATGGTTGAATTGGAGGGAATATGCAGAAAGAAAAGATAGATCCTGAACATACTTTGAAACCAATTTTTCACCCAAATAGAAATAATTTTGTGAAGCAGCCAAATACAAAAAGTTTGCTGAGGCAGCAGCACAGAGGCCAGGTTCAGACAGTAAACAATTGGGTGACATCATGATGGCAGCACACTATTAAGAAAGATAATGAAAGTGTTTTAAAAAAACATACATAAAAATAAGTTTTCTAGCTCATATCTCTACTTTGTTCACTCAGCATAACCCTGCATTCAATGTCTAGTGCATTATGTTTCAAAGAAATGCTAGTGGTGAGCATAACATGCTCTCATAAGCATGATCACCCTAAAATATGTATGGTCCCTGAAAAACTACAGATTGTTTGCAAGATTTCAATTATTATTTAAATAAGTGATACCCAGACATGGGAAGGCTCCTAACTCTTTAAATTACATTATAAATAGATCAGTCTTGTTCTCTTCCTCTATCATAAGACTGGTAAAAGGAATAGGATAAGGTGCTCACCTGTAAAACCACTGCAAAAACAATTTTTGTCAATTGTAAACACATATTCACTAATTATACTAAGAATGTAAGACTGAAAAGGTCTTCCTAGTCTCATATATTTTCCCTGTGCTAACCCAAGGGCCATATCTTAAGTGGTGCCAAAATCTGGTCTACCTACATATAGAAAATACTTTGGGAACTTTTTGGAAAAGTTTGGGACTTTTTTCTGCTTTTTGACAGCATTAGAACATATGAATGGATTATACAAAAGAATATTCCCTTTTTATTAAAAGTCACAGTTGCCTCAGGTGATTATTGATTCAGAAGTTTTTTGTCTCTATTCAGGAAGGCATGGACTGATTTCTGCAGTGGCCTAACAAGCAGGGTAAGTGGTCTTGGCAAAAAGGATACAGAATTCTTAAACTGCAATCACAAAGTGGCTGTAGTTTGAGTTTGTTGCATTAGTAAGAGACTGCAATTGGTTCTTAAAGCTTTAAGGTTAACATATGGTTTAGTTAATATTCCAGTGTAAATTCACTTGGTTATACGTGGATTTAGGTGCAAACAAACACACACTCTTCTGATTATAAATAATTTATTTATGCATTGAGTTTTTTAATCATCAGAACGAGTGATAATTGCAAGCATTCTAAAGCATGTCCTAAAGCATAATTCCATTGTAATCTTAGAGGGGAAAGTCTCATCTTTTGCACAAAATTCCCAATCCATCCCTAAACTAGAGTTTGCCTTACTATAAAAATTATTAGCAACAAGCTAGTAATTGTTTTGTATCTATTAAGTGGGACTATTTAGTTTAACAGGACACACAATGAGGTGCTTAGCAAAAGCTCTTTCAGTCCTTTTGGTGTATTCCTGGAGCACAGACCTAGAAAGTATAGGTCGGATACCACATTGTGTGAATGAGCTCTTAGTCTGGCAAGAGGACAGACATTTTCTGCTTCTTTAATGTGACACTTGGAACATGCTTTAAAAGGATACTGAAATAGAAAATGGGAGTTCATTGTGTAGGTGAGAAAAAGCAGAGAATTACAAATGTTGTGAATGACAAAGGAGATTGTGGTGTAGGTAGAAGCCAGGTAATGTATGTGACTGGCTACTTCTGTTTTTCTGTTCCTTCACTGCCTACTGAAAAGCTGGCCCACATCTCAGCATGGACCATCTTTTCTGTCCTTCAAAGTTGTGCAAAAAGCATTGGTGTAATGTAAATTATTGTAGCTGTACATTTAATATACTTTTAACTTCAGGAAATACTATTTGCAGATAGAAGAAGGAATTAAAAGTTACAAATAATGAGCAAGCATCCCATGAGCAATTCTAGTATCCCTATTACAGTGAATAATTTAAGCAACTGAACTGTTTGTAGAAACATTTTTTTAGTAGGTATTAGAAAATGTCTGTGGAAAATTAATAAGAAAAGTCATTATCTTCACCACAGACCCCCTTAACAGAATTAGCTTCAGCTTTCTGAGAGGAAAGAAAAGGCTATATGACTTAGTCATTCTAGAAAAATTACTGGAGAAACTGGGTTTTAAATACTGGTATCACACACTGAACCATTAGTGAGAAATCTATAAAACAAAATAGGTCTGGGAATGCTTGCAGGCACTGTAATGCAACCCACACTCTTTATTCTCTCCATCTCTTTTATTCTTTTATTGCAGATATTAAACTGAATGGATAATTTAAGCAATTAAAAGGCAAAATAATTTTCCTGGCTTAAGAAATTACATTGGTTTCATTAGGCTTGTTAAATTTTATATAAAAATTCAGGTTTTTAGTATTACCGTAATACAGAAGGGGTTACATGGATTAGAAGGGCTAACATGAAATCTCCAAAAGATTAAAATGTTTACTACTTGAAAAAGACATACATAATCAAGCTGGCACCTCCTTACTACAAATACATGTTTGAAAGTTTAGGTTTGGAGATGTTTTAAAGGATTACTTTTATTAAAATATCTCAGGTTGCTAGAAATTGACCTCATGGTAGACAAACAGTAAACAAGGTCACATACTTCCTACCTGTTGAATAGGGAAAAGCATGCCAGATTTCTTTGCCAAAAATCCCCTTTTGTGCCTTTGTTCTTAATAAACCCAAGGCAGCTCATTGCCAGAGCCTCTCTGCTTCCTGCACCCCCTCCCACTCCAGGCTTAAGATTCCATTTCTAGAAGCAACAGATAATTGGGGATCTTTTGAAATCAAGTATTGAGTTTTCTATTTTTAGCCACACTAATAAGGATGAACTGAAATTCTTTCCAGAATTTCACCTCTTCAGCTTAGGAACGAGTAATCAAAATTTGAAATAATGCCTTGGTTTGTGTTTCGTGTTAATGGCTGAAGTGCCTCAACAGCCTTGGGAAAGGAACAGCTTGCTTGTCTAATTGAAGCTGGCAATATTTCCATGCCTTATTTCAGCTGGTAGGTACTGTAGCAACCAAGGTCATGGAAGAAAATTTCAGCATATGGTAACAGCTGTGCCTGTGATCGCAATATTTTCTGCAGATGGTTTGTTCATCATTAGATAACAGTCATGATTATTGAGGGACTAATTGGATTTTCAAACAGCTAATCTTAGAGGATGGAAGAATTACAATAGAGAAGTTTGGTGTAGTTTAAGGAGTCTCTTTCTTCAGCTCCTTGCCAACTCTCAAGTTTTTCTTTAATCAAGGAAGATATTTCCTTTCTTTATTTGCTTCCTGCCAAACAATTTCATCACCTGCTAGAGAAGCAGTCTCCCTCAGATCTTCTAAATACTAATGTAATTTTTCTTCCATGTGTGGTGCTACCACCAAAAATCTGAATTTTGCTTATAGCATTTAAATGCCTGGTACACTGTACAGGTCAGCATGTCAGAGTCCTTACTCAGGACAGGCTTGCACATGTTTGTACAAGGTCAAGGAGATCAGATTAGCAAGTTAATGTATCGCAATACATAGAGAACCAAGCATTGTTCTTTACTTTTAATCATCAACAGGACACTTTTTCCAATTCAGAGCCCTAAACATGTTTCTGCCCCAAAAAACCTAGGAAAATTCCACAGTTATGAGACTGATGTAGATTGTGAGAATCCCAGAGTTGTCAGAGAAGGAGTTATGGTATGAGAAGTCAAGCACAGAGGTAATTGGCATGAATGAGTGTTTTAGGATCAAACAGAATTGTTCTTCTGATCAGGTGACCAAAATTCCTTCCTGGGACATGGTGTCTTAACCAAAATAGGTATTTTAAAATGCTTTTATGTTTTGTCAGCTGGGGCCATATGACTCCTAAATTGATTTAGGAGGAATACTTGAAGACCAGAGAGCTACACAGGAGCATAGGTGACAGAATCCATTCCTTAGAGGAATGTCTTAAAATCCAATACCAGCATTTTGTCTAATAACAGCAACAATAGTAGGATCAGGTATTCATAAAGATTTAGACTACTCAGCAACGTCCTATGTTTAACAATCCATCAGTATTTAAGTATACAGTCTTAAAGAATTTTTTTAGTTCCTGGATGTGGGCTATTAGCTACAAAAACTCATGTACAACTCTTCAGCAATTAAAACAAAAGTACCATTTAGTCTTGCTGAATTTCTACATTAAAATCTGCTCTTTTAATTTCTCTGGAAATATGTATTCTTTTGTTTCAGCTCAACCACAAAAAAGGCTAGACTAAAAGAATACTGATGTCTTATATAATAGAATTTTTTTCTCGATCTGATCTTTATTCTTTCTAGGCTGATTTTGCAAGTTATTTAAGGATACCTTAAAGATACAGTGTTTTAGAAGATTGATACAGTGGCCACAGCTCCAGTGTTATGCCTGGATATGTGTAATATTAGCAATTACAAGGCATGACTACTGCACCTCTTCTGAATAGGTTATGATCAGCATATTATGTCTCATTTAGTCATATGCATAAAATATTACTCTGGTAATTATTGAATGATGATTGTGCTCTGGTCAATTTAAAGACATGATAGGTGGAGATCCACTGTGGGAACAAAAGGTGGTATTACAACCTCTAATCCCCTTCTAATGACAGTAAAACTGATGGGCTTTAAACTCATTGAGATATGGAAAAGAATGGGAGACATGCTAGTGAATGGATTAAAACCATACTAAGAACAACAGTCAGAGAGGAGACACAGGAGAAATTGGCAGTACATGGCAGGTAAAAAGTTTGAGATCTGTACCTGAACACCAAGTAAAGAACAAAGAGGGACAGGGACTTATAAATAACCAAAAGATATATTTAGGTTGGAATAAAAGCCTTATTCCCTCACAGGAGTCCCTCAGCACAGCCTGACCAATGCAGACCTCCTCACAGACAGGGAGAGCAGGTACCCAGGGAGATGCATTAGTGAAGATATTGCTGTTCTTAGCCTAAACTGAAGCTGTGGAAAACCAGTTTTGAACATAGAGATATCATTACACTGGGCTCTTCTTTCAAACCCACCCCTATTGATTTTATTAATTAATGTCACTTGACATTTGAAACATATTTTTAGGAATAATACATGAGGATACAAAAGGAAATTATTAGAACAAGGGATAAAATTAAGAACTGAGGGTTGTACTTCACAGTTACTTTAAGCAGATTACTGAAACTCTGTTTCTTAATTTACTGGTCTTGTACAATGAGGATAATCTTTATCCACAGGGTTTTGTGAATGGAATTTGTGAAGTGCTTTGAGGACTTCTCCATGAAAGTCCTATAATCTGGAATTAAAAAGCTTTATTAAAATGTTTTAGTGTGTCTAAGAAGCAAGTAAAGCAAACATAAAAGCTGCAAAATTATTGTTTAAAACATTTATGTAGACTCATTAGTATGCTGAAAGTATTCTGAAGCAATAGTTATAATGCATTAGTGTATGTGGATGTCTATAAGATTTCATGAAGTCATAACCAGACCTAGCACTTTACCACACTAGACTTTCAGCTTTTTTTAACATGTAAAGATTAAATAGAAATTCAATATGTAATTAGAAAGTTTATTATAATGCAATACACTCAGCTGAGTACACTGATCATCTTTTGTGTTTAATGTCTCATTCCAGTATTCTTGTACCACAGTATCATCATACTTAGCACTGATAAACTTTATCTTGGAAGGTACAAAAACCCAAGTGTCTTAAATAATAATATTAATTATTACTTTATAATGTTTAAAACTTACAAAACAAGGTGTGACCAGTGTAACAGCTTATTATTTTGTGTTCCTATTTTACAACAGATAATTCTTATTGCAGATTATTTGTATATTATGCCTATTAGTTGTGCCTTAGCTAGTTTGCTGAAAAACCAAATTGACATGTTTTGCACAACTCCCTTCTCTGAATCTTAATATAAACATATATTGTGTCAAGTAATCATGCTATAGTGTCCCTTTAACTATGTAGCTAACCTTTGTGTGAAGAATTACAGGGATAAAAAAATCCATTGCCACACTCAGAACTTTGCTTCAGAGGTTACTTGCTTCATTTACACAAAAAATGAAAATAGATTCCTGTGCATTCATCTGACTTCATCTTCCAATTTCTGAACAATTATGACTTTTTCTGCCCACCACCTCATGCAAGTATTGAGCACCACTGTGCCACTACATGTTCTTCTATATCTGTCTTCCCAGAAGCTCACCCTGTGTTCACTCTGCCATAGAATCCAGTTTCTGCAGCCTTGTAGACATAGCAGTTGGTGACAGGCCTGAGGAAATAAGCCCTTGCAGAGGGCAGGATATAGTCACAAGGATTCAGCAGACTAACTTAGTTTTTCAGCAGCAAGAGTCAACCACTTCTACCTCTCTGGTTGTGAAAAAGGACAAAAAGCTTCCCTGCCCAGGGTATACAAGCTCTACTTCTACAGCTCTCAGCCATGGATAAGGTGAAAAGGACCCAGGCATCCTGCTGGACACTAAATTGAACATACCCTTGCCAGAGAAAAGGCTGACACTATGCTGAGCTGCATTACATTGCCAGGTCGAGGGAGATGACCCTGCTGCTGTACTCAGCCCTGGTGTGGCCCCACTTGGAGTGCTGTGTCCAGTTCTGGGTTCCTCAGTGCAAGAGGGACATGGACACACTGGAAAGAGCTCAAGAAAGGCCCACAAAGATGATTAAAGGTTTAGAGCATCTCTGTTGTGAGGAAAGGCTGAGAGAGATGGGAGGGACTGTTCAGCCTGAAGAAGAGGTGGTTTAAGGGGGATCTTATCAATCTATATAAATGAAGGATGGTACAAAGAAGACACTGCCAGGCCCTTTTCTGTGGTGCCCAGTGATAAGAAAAAGGAAACACTTTTTTACTGTGGGATGGCTGAGTACTGGTACAGGTTTTTCAGGGAAGTTAAGGATTTTCCCATCTTGGAGGTATTAAAAATCTCTTTGGTCACGGTTTAATAGAAGCCCTGCTTGAGCAGGGAGGTTGGACCAGATGAACTCCAGAAGGTTCTTCCAATCTCAGCCATTCTGTGATCTCTGATCTGTGATTTTAATACAGATTTTCTGGCACAGACAAGAATTTGTCAAGAAGTTTTTGAAGGCTCTAGAGATGGTGTGTGAAGTTCTAAATTGTTGGATATACTCAATAATGTAGCTAACACCTTCAAACCAATAAAACCTTCAAACCAATAAAACCTCAACCTAATAACTTGCCTGAACTGCAGACAGGAAAAAGAAGGAAAGAAACTTTACAAACAATTAATTCCCTTCATGTTAAAGGGCAAAATACAGGTTTATCAAAGTTCAGCTGAGTATTTTGGTGATCTCCTTCAATAGCCTCTTCTACAGCTATTAAACCAGATTTTAAATGAGCAAGGAATAGAAATCCCTCATAATACTCATTTTAAAATTAGAAACAAGGCTTAAGAACATGTTTCCACATCTAATACACAGACAGATTATTTCATTATAGCAATCACAAAACATTTGAAGAGGGAGTGATTTCGGCCAGTGTTGAGCTAATGGAGGTGGAGTGCAGAATTCAGGAAATACTTGTTCCTTTTTTGTGCTGCTAAGATTAGAAAATCTTGGTATAGTTTCAGGTCACAGACCAATTTGTGCCTTTGTTATGTGTCCAAATGCATGAAATTGTACTGATACAAAAGCAGTAAGAGTGAGAGAAGGATCCAGCTTTAAAAGGAGAGATGGATAAAAGATACATTATTGAAATCATTATCAAAACTTCTTAAAGTATGTTGAAAAAGCAAGAGACAGGCAAAACAATTTTCAGCCAAAATTATCTGAAATTTCAGTAAGACAGATGTTTCTGTGAGAATAATTCAAGTTATCTAAACAGGAATTTTTGAAGCTGTTTCAAAATACTGATAATGAAATATTTCTTTTACCTGAATTAACCTGTTTTTCACCCCTATCCTGGGTACCTTCAGTCTGCACCACAATACTTAATTCCTATATGGTGTTTTATTTCATTTTCCTCTAGGCCAATTCCCCCATAAGGGCTGCAGCTCTATTTATCTTTTTGCTGGATTAATCAAAAGTGCTTTGTTACAATATCATTATCTCTGATGAAGTGTTGTTTGGCCCTACTTTTCAGGCTTCTCCTCATTCTTCATTTCAGGTTAGAGGGTTTTTTTCTGTTGGAAATACCCAGGTTACTTCTGAACCTTGTGGCACAACCTGGAGTCACATGGCTGCTGCATGGCTGGAGATCTCTTCTGGCCTATCTGAGCACTGTGCAAGACCTTCAAGCAACAAAGTCATTTGCAAAACACAGTTTACTGTTTAAATTAATCTTATTTTATTTTTTTCAATTCTTCTTTTCCAAAAAAGTTTGGAACAACTTCCCATGGAGCTGGACTTCCTACTCTCACTCAGTTCTAATTTGGATCATGTGTCCCTGGAAAAATAAATGAAAATAAGCTTTGGGGGTGACTTTTTGCTGTTTCAGTTCTAGTGAATGCACAACTAGAACCGGATTGTAGTGCTGGTAGATGGGAACACTATGAAACAGCCTCTTGGTCAGCCCATGGTGACAAATAAGATTATCTGTGTTTACTTAGCTGCAGGACACCACAGGTCTATAGCAATACTCAGCTTCTTTCCTATTGCTGGTGCTGTGTGTCTCAGTCTGCAGCCCCAAATGGGTCTATGCAATAGAAAGTCTCTGTTGTAACATAGGAGCTTTGAGCTCATCCACTCACCTTTGCTGCAACTATTCCCTTTGAATTAAAAGTTTTTTTGAGGTTATGGGTAGTAGTGCAAGTAGCAGCTACACCCAGGACCACAAGGAAGAGTCTGTGCACCAGTCCTGTATTTCCTGTGGAATCTCAACAGGAGGGGGAATAATCTCCCACAGACCACCCCAAATCATCAAACCAGTATGAACTGTACTAGCCATGCTAAGAGCCAGGCATCAAAGCTCAAGTGCTTACATATTCTATTAAGTGTTTTAATATTAGAGCAGGGAGACCATAAAAACGGCAACCTTTTGGTTCCCTGAGGTCTCCTAAAGAAGGCCATGAGGGACAAAACACTGTATTTTTTCTGTTCTTTTCTACAATATTAAACCACTTAATAGAATATGTAAGCTCTTGAGCTTTGATGCTTGGTTCTTGGCATGCCAGAGGCTTTGTTACATGTTTCTACAGTAATTGAAAGAAATATCCATCTGTAGCAATTTCATTTTTTAGCAAGCTGAACAGATTCTTGGGAGGTAGGAGCTGCAAACATATGAAACAGAATAAAATAGTTTCTATTGAGCTCAATTCTTTTAGTTCTGCTTTTGAGGAAACAGTCACAGAGGAGTGTTGTAGAGGAGCCCTGGAATCAGAGCTGACATAGTCACAATCTTGGTTCAAATAATGCTGCATGCAGCCAACCCTGAGGATGCTTACAAACCTGCCACACCACGTTAGCAGACAGGGCTGTGGTTGTGCCACCAGGCTCCGGGTGCAAGACAGCAGCTCCGATTATCCAGCTCAGACTTGTTCCTGAGTCACAACAACTGTTAACCAAATCTCATCCACCTTATGGTTCATCATGGTTCATCTTCCCCTCTTCTTATCTTTTACTCTGTCATGCTTTGTTGATATGATTTTGGGACAGTGCTTTGTCTCCTGCCCTGTTTGCTTACATTGTGTCACAATGGGACCCTAATCTTGGTCCAGAAATACAGATGACACTACATTACAAGTAAAAAGCAACAGTCACAGAACAGCCATCCAAGAATAAATTAAAAAATGGAAAAGTGGGATATGCTACAAGCAGAGGTGACCTTGGAGGAATAGGATAAAAGTGAAATGGAACCAAGAAAGAACTTAGGAGAAATTTGTAAAGCCAGAACTTTGTAGACATTTGGCAAGGTGCTGAACAGGGAAAATTTCTTTGAATAGCGGAGAATCAAGTTTCCACAGTGAGGTTTGTTATGGCCTTTGAGAGCTCAGAATTTTACAGCTTCAGCAGATGGACTTCACCCAGGTAATATGTTATTTTTTTGGAACCTAAGATGTGTGGTTAGCAGCACCCCCACCAACATCTTTCATTTCTGAAGTTGGCACTGTTTTGGGGATTGGCAACCAATTGCCTACGATGCATGCTCACAGCACTGTGACATCCTGACACAGAAAATCTCACCACTCTGGTGTGCTCCATTAATACTACTTTCAATCTAAAGGCACAAAAACTCCCTAAAAGTAAGGTTCATGCACTGTCTTACCTTTCTGAAAAGCAGCAGGGATTTGTTTGCTATTGTTTTCCCTACGCTATTTTCATCTGAAATGTGTAGCTGCAGAGAAGAATTACAGTGAGATTCCTTTTTCTTCTGCCAGGTATTAGAGTGAGCTCAGTTGTGCATTGAGCTGGTCTCTCCAGGTAGCTGAGCACCTCAGGGCAAAGAGAGGTGCTGTAAGGCCAGTCTGTGAAATACGTGAGATTTTAATTTACATTATGAACATCATAAGCCTTTGACTTTACATCAGCCTCTAGAGAGCAAAGCCAGAGCATCTTTTCTAGGCAGGGATGATCCCAGCAATGTCAATTGAAATGTCAATTCAGAGCACGTTGTTGTGCACAACTCCTCATACTGTTTTATTTTTTATTGATATAGTGAAAAAATAAAATTGTAGAATTGGTTGGGTTGGAATGGCTCTTAACGATCATTATGTTCCAAATCCTTTGCCAGGGGCACAGACACCTTCTGCTACACCAGGTTTCTCAGAGTCCCATTCAACCTAGCCATGAACACATCCAGGGATGGAGCATTTACACCTCTTCTGGGAAATCTGTCCCAGTGCTTCACCACCCTCAAGAAAGTGCTTGAACATTTTATGGAGTTGACATCCATCCTGCAGCTGTCAATGCCACCAGAGAAATCACTGCAAAACAGGACCATGCCCACAACAACCACAGCTTTATGACAAGGGTATTTAGACTTTCTTTCCCTATAATCTGCACCCCCACAATGACAAAACAAACAAATAAAAGAGAAAAATATAACCTTCAATCTGAAAAAACCTAGATTTACAATTCTCATCAGTCTGACATAAGAAATCTGCTTGCAGAACAGACTAAATGCATTTTTAGACCAAACGGCCTTTGCTCGCCATCTCCTTTGGGCCACAACCCTTTTTCCAGGCTGTTCCCATCCACTCCAAATCCAAAGCACCCACTCCAGTTGGTTGTGTCTTCCTCTCCCCATAGAGATCTGGCTGCTGTTTCCCACTGCCTTCTCAAAAGTCTGTTTGGAGGGCAAGTTCCTGGCTACTTGCTGCAGCTATTCCTGCCTGCTGCCTTCCCTTCCCTTCCCTCTCGCCCCCTCCAGGCACAACCTCTCCATTTTCACATGAAGGGCCTTCCTGACCCACTGCCTCTCCTCACAGGACACAACGCAAAAGGAAAACAAGCAAATTAATCATTTCACAGGTGTCTCATAGCAAAGTGTCAGTGCTGACTAAAAAAGATTTGAGAATAGCTGTAAGTGTTCTGGCAAAAAGGAAAAAAAAATGTAATCCTTGATAAAATTATGGAGGTCAGCAAACTGCAGCTAAAAATGGAGATAGCAATGAGATAAACACCAGCTGTTTTTTAAATCCTTCTGAAGCAATGTACGAGGTGAATTTCAGGTGTTTAAGAGGACATATGCAAAGTTCTTGGAAAACACACTGCCGTAAAGGAATATTAGAGGAAGAAGGAATATATATGGTTGTTGCTGGCCAGGATAAATTATTATTAATGTTTGCAATGGATGCCCAAATAGCAGGCACCAGAACAGTGCAATGGTTTGGCCTCAAAAAGCCTCTAGACACCAAACTTTTTCACATAGCAAGATGTAAAAGGTCCAGTTTCTGTGTTTTGCATTAGTAGGGGGGAAGTGAATAAAGAAAGCTGACAGCTGCCAGATGGCACAAATAGCTTCACATTACCAAGTACATAAGTTTATGACAGAAGACTTGCAGTTTTGCAAGAGCTCAGCCTTCAGAAAGTTAGTATTGTATAAAAAGTTCATATTGTATAAATTAGGGTGACTGAACAAGATTTTCAGCTTCCTCTGGAATACTCTTTATCTCTGGAATTTCTGGCTATCAGCTTCAATCCCTTGCTTCAGTCAATTCTGAATGCCACATTACTGCCCTTCAGTCCCCTCTCCCAGCTCCTGCAGTCCTCACAGCATCTCTTCAGGAGGTGTTGGAACTGCTTAGGGCTTACCTTGATGGCTGTTTCTCCATGTATCCTTTACTGACATGTGTGAATTCCTTATATCACCTAGAGCAGAGCTGAAAAGGAAAATGCTGAACTGTTGATACTGTAAACTGGGTAGGGTTGCAGGAAAAGACACAGGAGGTTGTTTTTTAGTCTTGCTGTCAGTTCATGGGATTTTTAACTTCACAGAGATTCTAGAGACAAATAGGAATATTTAAACTGGGTCCTTTAAAAGGTACACTGAGATAATCTTAAGTAAAAGATGAGAGAGTCAAGGCTGAAGACTTCTGTGACCACCTATGAGTGAAGAGCCACAAATGTAACAGGAGAATGTAGCTTCTCTGCCTGCATGCTCCTTTCTGGGGGTTTCTGCATGTAATTCTGATCACCTGACAAGCTGAAGGGCAAAATTTTATTGCTGTAAGTTACATTTCTTTTCTTGTAGAACAGAACAGAAATAAAAGACCCTACATGCAGGTTAGTAGTAAGATGGAATAAGATGGAACCAGAAAATTTCTCTTTGTATATAAAATCAAGATCTGTACTCCTTAAACAAAGTCAGTACTCTGGACACCTGTGCAGGATGCCCTTTTTGGTCTGGCTAAATTTGTCCCACTTGTTTTCCAGGTATGTGTACATATGAAAAGAGTTTCAGCTCTGAGTTGGTTTTGAAGTTTAAACAACAGAAACAGGGAAATCTGTTCTGTGTCATCAGTATTAGACACTGAATTTGTGTGTCTGCAGTAATTGCCAAAAGATTTCTCACCCCAGCTTTGTTGTGATTCTGATGTTCTCTAAATGTCAGTGAAATCAGATAACCGCCCCTTCGCTAAATAATGTCTGTCCTCTCCCTCTGTCCAGGGGACGAACATATTGCCAGGGACTTTTAAATAGAATGAAAGATGGGGAGTGCTGAAACAGCCACATGTACTTCAAATTCTTCTTATACGAGTGGTTGTCATTAGCACAGATTATTTTTGTTCATTGCATATGTACATTTTCTAAATAAAATTCCCAGTACTATTGCCCCTTTCTCAAAAAACCATCAAGCCCAAAGTTAAAGCAAAAGAAAATTTTTATCTCTTTAGAAGGCAAAATAAATCATTCTTTGGGAACACTGCCAATCAGAGACTTATTGCAAATTAAAAAAAAATTACACAACTATCACTTTATTTGGATCAATGACACCTGTTTCTAGGTAGATTCAGTACCACTGTTATGTGTGCAGATGTACACACAGACGATGTTATTATTTATAGAAGGGTTCACAGACCATTAGAAACCATCTTGTAAAAAGCTGACTTTAAAACCTCTGAAGATGCTTTTATGGAGCTTCCAGATGCTTGGATAGTCAGCCAAATCTCTGGTCCACAAGAACAGGATGGAGATCTAAAAAAATCAGGTTGTGTTTTTAATTTTCTCCTGCAATATCTCTTGCATTTAGCATTGAAAAAAACATAATTCAAGAGAACCAAAATCAGTCTGAGTTCAAAGGAAAGTTTCAGTTCAGTTTGTGAATGTCCAAAATGGCATCCTCTTCCTACAGGTGGTAAGTACAACTGAAGTCTCTCATAATCTTTTCTATAACATCAGCACAAAGGTTTGCAAGACAGGGTCCAAAGAGAATGAGGGCAGTTGATATTCTACTCTCATCTGAATGAATGTAGTATCATTACTGACCTTCCTTTCTTGTTAGCATTGTTAAAAACTTTACCTATTAGTAAAAGAATTTTTTTTTGTGCAATTGTATAGATTTATTCTAGAAGAAAGAAAGCACTATCTGGGCTTGATCCTATACAAGGAACTGAAATGAATGAGTGAACAAAAGACAGGCACAGAACTGAGTTCTGATTGGGCAGTGTTCATGTGCATATCCAGAGATACAGAAGTATTTCTACTGTATTTTCATCCATTTACTATTCAGTACCATGGCATGTTTTCATATAGATGTTGTACCTGAGTTCACCTCCTGTTTTGTTCCTTCAACGACCTTCTACAGAGTTGTTAAGCAATGGAGAGTGCTTTTTCTTCAGTAGTGCTCTGTTCCATCAACATTTGCTGCTTCCACACAGTGAGAAATACACTTTCCTCCCAGCTTGCACAATTTAAGTCTTATCACGTAGGTAGAAGCAGTCTATTGGCAGTCAAAACAGACATGTCTTACTTTGCATTTTTCATGATACCAGCACCTGTGAACAGAAACTTCACAGATTTTCAGATTTAACTACTACTGGCTTAGTTTACTTTAAATCATAAGTTGTGGGAAAAGAGAAAAGGATAACTGAATGTGAACATGAGAAAGAACTGTTATTTCACTGGCCTTTTGCTGCCTGTCCCTTAGGTTCAATAGGGCAGTTTTGAGAAGGAGGTTTTCAAGGAAGCTGAGTGACTCTGGAGCTCTGGGTCAGCCAGTCTGGGTAAGCTGCAGTACCTGGAGGAGTGGAGCAGCACTGGTGCTGACTGCACAGGCTGTGGCAGCAGAAATAGCACAGCTCCATCAAAGCACTTCTGTCCTGACCTAGAAACCCAGCTAGGGAATGAGTTCACAGCCACAGGGGCAGTGCTGAGCTGACACAGCTACCCTGCTCTCCCTGTTCATACTCTCCTGAAGACGCACTGTAACACTCAGCCTGCACTACATATTTTATTTTATTTTATTTTATTTTATTTTAATTTATTTTATTTTATTTTTTTATTTCTTTACTCTAAGTCTCCAGAGCTACGTAGGATTTAACACATCCAGCAAGGCACTAGAACAAAGGGCCATGCCCAGAAAAGTAATGAACACATGCTGTCATAACATGACAGTTAAAGTCACCTCCCTGCCCCTGTGAAACCTTCTGTTTCTTCAGCCTCCTCAGCACATATGCTTTACCAACTCAAATTCACTCCTGCACTGGTAAATACATATCATCAACTACCCTTTGACTATTTTATGCTAACAGAGTCTATGTCTCTGCTGGAAAACATAGCAAAATTTCATTTGGTTTAGTAAGCTTAAAGAGGGTTTACTCAGCTGCAAACAATACCACTGCTTGTTGTGCAGTGTGCTTTACCATCTGACCACAGACACCAAAGTAGTACACAAAAGAGAAAAACAGGAATTAAACTTCAGAAATTTAAAATCTTCACTCTGGAACAAATGTCTTTCAGTAGCTCAGGAAGCACTAAGGAGAATATCAGTATTAAGATAGTACACAGAGAGGTCCAAAGTAACTTTTTTCCATGGAGGACAGCTAATAGTTGCCTTGGAATTGCTGTATCATTCATGGAACTAACCAAGCTCATGGAAAAGATATGTCCCGAGGTTAAGGACCTAGAAGTCTGGGACCTGATGGCAGAAATTAGAGCCAGAAGTCAGGGCCTGGGCAAGGCATAATTTCTTTAATTTTGAGGAAAATAAAAGTATTTACCTCTCACATAACTTCCAAAAGAATGAGGTGAAATTTGTTAATTGAAGTTTTTTGCTAAAAATATTTTAGTGGTATTAATGAAAGAAGGAACTCAGACCCAAATCCAGAATGAGTCAAAACCAGTGCACTAAAATGTAATTTACATGTCAATCTTTGCCTAGAGTATATGTGTCTCTAATTGCTTCATCTGAAAACAATATCATATCTCTGTTTTTCATAGGAAGAAAGAGATCAAAACCTAAAACTGTTCTACAATCCAGCCTTTGTTGTGACTGGTGACAAACCTTCAGTCTTCTTCCAGTCAAGCAGCTTAGTTGTTCTGGAAAGATCCATGGAATGGTTTGCCATGGGCTGGCACAGCTCCCATGAGAGCAAACAGAACGTTGCTCAATGTCTCATCCAAATGGCCTTGAACATTTCCAGGGGTGGGGAATCTGCAACTTCTCTGGGCAGCCTGTGCCAGTGCCTCACTACCTGCACAGGGAAGAATTTCTTCCTTATATCTAAACTGAATTTCCTCCCTTTCAGTTTGAACTCATTAGTCCTTGAGCTTTCACAGCAAGAGCAACTTTTCATAATGCTGCATCAAAGAAAAGCTGGTACTTCTTTCTTTCTTTTTCTTTCTTTCTTTCTTTCTTTCTTTCTTTCTTTCTTTCTTTCTTTCTTTCTTTCTTTCTTTCTTTCTTTCTTTCTTTCTTTCTTTCTTTCTTCCTTCCTTCCTTCCTTCCTTCCTTCCTTCCTTCCTTCCTTCCTTCCTTCCTTCCTTCCTTCCTTCCTTCCTTCCTTCCTTCCTTCCTTCCTTCCTTCCTTCCTTCCTTCCTTCCTTCCTTCCTCCTTCTCTCCCTACCTCACTGCCTTCCCACTTTGTAGCTTGTACAGGAAAGTGTAATTCACAGCTCCTTTGGTGTTCCCTCATATCAAAATGCTACCACAAAATGCAGATTGATTGTGCAGAGTGGACCTGTTGGAAAATCCTTGACCATTGGACTAGAGTGGACAGAATGAAAGAACTGCTGGAGCCCTTCTCCAGCTGAGCTTTTGGAGCTGCACCAGCAGCCAGGGCAAAACAAGTTTGCCATACGGGTGATGCACAGTGCTTTGTGGAAAGACTAAACTTTCATATCCCATATCTTCAGTAACCATAAGACATCCTCACTGCACTTTGAGAAGAATGCAGCCAGTCAAATGAGAATGCAACACTAGGGCCCTCTGTGGCTCCCATTTCAGTTCTGATTTCAGAATAGGAGCTTTATCTTGAAATCTTTATTCAGAGACACACACACATGCAAAAATTGAATCAAACTGCAAATGTATTTTCTCACCACTTGCCCTTTTCACAAGCAAGGATCTCAGGCAGGCTTTGAATAAACATTATGAAGATTTTCACTCTAACAATCTTAAAATACCCATTTCTGACACTGGAACTAATTCAGAGTAAAGTTCTGAGGTCCATCACACCTCAGACTCAGGGAACCACATGCTCCTGCAGGGTGACAGGGCACTACAGCCAGCTGCATCCTATAATCATGTGCAACTGGCAGCTCACAACCAACACAAGGCATTCTGAGTTCACTGAAAGTGGAAGACAAAACAACTCCAATTACTTTTATATTTGCTTGAGGCTGGGTATCTTCATGCAGCCTGCAGGGCAATTGAGGCACAACAAAGTTATCTGTGAGGGAATGTATTTCAGTCGCAACTTTAAGATGTTGCAAAGGTTGATCTCTGACCTGCAGGAGGTGTACTTCTGCTTTTAAAAAGCTTGACATTTACATGGAATAGTTGTTTCCAATGAAGATGGTGTTTTCTCCCCTCACACTTGTTGTAACTGTTGCATTAATAACTAGAAATTAATGACAGCCCAATAAACTCATGTCAAAAGGACATCGAGTCTTTATGAGCAGCCCTCAGAACAGTGCTGTTATGCTTCAACATGACTGTCAGATTATTATTTTTAAATAACAAGTAGAAGAGACTATATCTTCTCATCCTTGGAAACCAAGCTGGTTTTTTTTTTTTGCTGAGACTTAAAACAACAGTAGTCTGAGCCAGAGACTAAGCATGGGAAAACTGAATGTCGAAGATATTCATCAGCCATTGCTGTTTCAGCCCCAGCCCAGGCTCATTGAAGGAATTGTCAGACATGTGTCATTGCAGGCAGGATTTACAGTGTAAATGTCAACAAGACAACATAAATAGCAGTGAATAAGACTTGCTGGATGATTGGATGGAAATACTATGGAGTGTTGTGAATGCATTTTAGTCATTGTGTTGTTTTTTGCTTTGGTTTTTTTGTTTGTTTTGGGGTTTTTTCAGGGAATTTGCACTTATTAAACTGAATATATATTCTTAGTTTATACTTAATATATGTTCTCAAAATCCAGCGTTTCTCCTTATCCCATAGCTGTAATTATCCTCCCCCAGATATGCACACAGTAATCGCTACCAGAGCTTTCACAAATACCTGTGCAAGAAGCAGCTATCACCACTCTATTCATAGTTTCTATGTATAATATGGCAAGTGCACCATCTAGTCACAGCATTGCTCACTGCCACAGCCATGTCCTGCTAAATCACCTTGCAAACAGACACAACACTGTCCATGGTTCAAAGTGTCAAAGTGCTCCTTTTTAAATATACGATCAGTTGGGTTCACTGGAACTTTAGGGAAAATGTATTTCTGTAGAAAAAACCATGAATATTGATTGGGCAGAAGCTTGTGGGCAGCCTTAGCTGGAACTTTTCAGTGGAAACTCACTCATTTGCAAACTCAGCATTGCCCACAAGAGACAGAACATATGTAAGTGTTTATTATGTGAATACATCTGAAGACCTATTTAAGCTGATAGTTTAATGCTCCAACATTTGTACCACAGGCTTCAATAACATTTTGTCTCCTCTACATCAAGTTCTTCCAAAGACTGGAGAAAAGAAAGAATAGTGAGGAGTCCTTTTCAGCTACAAATTGCTTTTTTGAAAGACTTACATCAATGGTCCTACCCAAAGGAACAACACTATTTTTGCCCAGCTATAGGCACCATCAGGAAACAAACAGACAGCTCTTCAATTATTTAGGATAGTGTTTGCTGAATATAGTTGAATTAAACTGCAAATGTATTTTCTTCCAACTTGCCCTGTTCATGTGCAAGGACCTCAGGCAGGCTGAATATCATGAAATTCATTTGCTGAATATCATCAATCCAATTTCAGCCTTCTCACTTCTTGCCTCTCTTTAAACTGTGCAATGGATGGTAGACACTCATCCATACCAGGATGTCCAATTCCTCATCATCTTGCAGTGGTCACACATGCCCTGCCGCCTGTAAGCAATTGGGTAGAGTATGGCAAATCTAAACAGGACATCTCAGGGGGAACAGAAGAAAAGAACAAAGCCTAAATTCCCTGCTTCTTCTAGCTATGCCACCTACTTAGATTTCCTCCCCTGCCTGAAGCTAGTTGTGCCTGCTAGAACGACAAGGACTTTGAGGACTTTCATTGTTTCCAGGTTAACTGGGTGGCCTTCATTCCTCTTCTGTCTTGGGATTCTGTGGAGACCATCCCACTGTTTTACTTCACATCCTCAAAGCAAATGCTTGGACTCACCATTTCATTGTCTCTTTAAACTAAGCTATTTCTCCATTTTCTTCTCCTTTTTTGTGTGCCTCTGCTAAGTAGAACATAAAGCTCTTTGCTAAAGTTGTTAGTGGATTATGGCTGCACTGATTTGGGTATGATCTTCCACTCTAAATGCTCTATCAGTATTCTGTTTGTTTGCTTTTATCCATGCCATTGCAGTTGCTCTCAAAGACAGATGGATTTGAGAGACTAGTGTTAAAAGACCTCCCTTTTCCCCAGATCCATGCTTCTGGAAATTATGTTGATAGATATGATCACCCTGGATCTACCTACATAAACTGGAGGGAGCTACTGGAAAGCCATTTGCATGTCATAATTTTGTAACTTGGCCAACAGGGCTAACAATCTCTAACCTTTTCTCTGGAGAAGAAAAGACTTGAGGCTGGGGGACAGCCTGAATTTTTCGCACCCTTTTTCACTCATCAGTTCTATTTTTTTTTTTTAATGAAGATCATAACCGTAGGATAGAAAAATGGAAATCTCCAGCCAAGATCAATGCAGAATCTGTGCAGTAATGAGCAAAATATAAAAAGGACTGATATTCAAAAGGAAGATGACACCCCAAGGTAACAGCAGCAGTTTCATTGAAACTATTGGACAATTCCAGCTTCCCGAAGGGGAGAACAGGACTGGGCCTGCAGGCGTCTGTGCAGAGCAAACCTGATAAAGCTGCAGCTTCTCCCTCTTAGCTCCCTCAACCTCACACGTGCTCTATAAAGCACAAACTAAGATCTCCCCTGCTGAGCTAATCTCTTAGCATATAACAGCCCTGCAGTTGTCTAAGGAAAAGCTGCCTCAGAGAGGGCTCCACATCAGCCTTGGTCCCTTTATGGCTCTTTCCCAACAGTAAGCCCACACGTGATCCTTATGCTTTCATCTTTGGCTTCCAGGCAATCTTTGTTCTCTCTCAGCAAGGAGGCATCAAAAACTTTCTTGGGCTCAAAACTACAGGGACTACTCCAACACTCCCTGAAAACAGGCTGCCTTTCATATCTCCCAGCAATCCAGGCTCCCAGCCACCAGATCAGTCAGATTTCCTTAGTCCTCCAAGTCCCATTAGTTAGGAAGAAAAACAGGCACAGGTGAGAGTAGAGGCCTGAATCCCTTCAAAGCTTACATTTGCCCATGATAAAATGCAGGACTCATGTAATACTCCCAGTAATTTAAACACTGGAAAGTATAATGGAATAACTCCAGGTTTATATAGCTTTTTGAAATATTAACTATCTCTTGCTGTAAATATTGTAGATGCACAGCTCCCAGCAAGTTGTGGTGTGCCTGCATCTGCTTTGGAAATCTGAGTGAAGTTCTGTCCTTGAATTTGGTACAAAAAGATTTTAAAAAATTAAAGCACATATTTTCCCTTTTTCAATTTGATTTTTAAAAATTAATATTTTCCATTTTCCAATTTGAACACCTTAGAAAGCCAGAAAGGCAGAGACGGGCAAATAAAAATCTCACCATACAGTGTGAGAAGCATAAGAATGGATATTAGATTATTGACAAAGTTGCTGTGCATGCTCTTTTGGGTTAAAAAAATAGTCAAGCAAAATGAGAGAGCCTAGGTGCATACCAGTATACCAGCATCTTTTCATTTATCTGAATTTATATAAAATAATTTCTTGGTTATCCTTTCATTATTCTTAATTTCCTCTCAGTAGCTGCTAATTTAAGCTACTTTCATTAATGTAGTGTTCTCTATAAATCACAGAATCCTAGAATATTTTGGGTTGAAGAGGACGTTAAATATCATCTAGTTCTACCTCCTGTACTGTGGTCAGGGACACAAATAGGTTGCTCAAAGCCTGATCCAGCACTTGCCAATACTGCCCTTGAACCCTTGAAAAGTACACCGTATCTGTGTTTGGGCTACCAAAAGTCATGGACAAGTTAGAAGGATGGCCAAATTCTACTGTCAGTTTAATTCCGAAGGAGAACAGTAATTCTCTTTGGGGAAACACTGCTGTCTTTCTCTGCTGATGCAGATGTGGTTTTGCTGTAGTTCACCATGGCAGGAGCAGTGGTTACCTACAGGAGAAGGATGGCTGGCATGTTCTCGTTCTCTGTTTTTGCCATTTTCCCATCACCAAGCACCGGGAGCGGGTTTACAAACTTTACAAAAATGCCAATTGCGAAGGGAAGGGTTAGAGGAGATTCAAACGGTTCTGTGTTCAGATGCTGCCATCAAGCGGACAGACACAGCAGAAGACTGGAACCAGTTAGTAAAGACATCGTTTTGAAAGAGGAAAGTGGATGGAGAGACAAAGAAGAAAAGAAAACTATTTTTGCTCCAAGCTTCATATGATAAAAAACATTTTTGGTCTAATAAAAATTTCTCAGTAAGTCTGGCTAATTCCCTTTCTGTATTATAACACTTTCATATTTCAGCCTCTTTGAAGTTGCACAGACTTGACTTCGAGAGACCATGAAAATATAAGAAGGCTGCTCTGTGCCTGTAGAATTTGTCTCGATTGCTAGGGACAAGAATCAAATTCTTCACTGTGTACTCATGGACTTCTCTGAGACTTTCAGATATGAGCTTCAGCACAGCTTCCCCATCTCAAGGACCTACAGGGGACTGAAATACAAGAAAAAATATAATTTTGAGTCTTAGACCTAATAAACAAAAATTAATTAATTCAATGGTTCTTCAAATCCCAGATCAACAGTTCCGTTTTTATTTGAAACTGAAATATTCCCTTTTACATGAAGTCTTATTCCTCCTCTTACAAAGTTTTAAAACAATTTTTTAAAAAGTTTGAAGTTTAAAAAGTTTAAAGTTTAAAAATTTGAAGTTTAAAAACTTCACCATAATAATTTTAAAACATACTTTCATCTCCTTCAAAAAAATTTAGAGAAACTTCAAAATATTGCTTGATGTTAAAAAGGACAAAATCCCAGTACATTTTCCGGGTTTCTCTCATTTAATGGCCACAGAGATGCAACAAAGCTGTCCTATCTGTGTGGACCTCAAGTGCCAAATCCAATATGGGTTGAGCAACTACAAAATTCTTCTCACAAGACATTTCTTCCACCTAAGCCAGGCATAACTGGATATTTTCCTAGGCTGTGTGACTTCCAGGAACATAGGATTTGTCCGTGCCTCATTCACAAGAAATGCATAGTAAATGAGAAGTGTTTTGGAAAATTCACAATGTATGTATAGTACATGTGCAATGATTTCATGTTCTCTGGATGCATACACATGTAGTTCTGCCAGGAAGGTCCTGTATTTATAAAAAACAAAAAGCATTCCATATCTATAGCAAATTGTTTTGCCCTTAAGGCTGTGATAGTAAATAAATTTGCCAAGGCAAATTTGAGAACTTGGAGAGGGAATGACATAGCTGTGAAAAGTATTTTACTCAGCCAGTGCAAACTGCCCTGTTATTTTCAGGGATGGTTTGTACATATTCCTGCAGCCAGGTCCTTAACACTTTCACTCTCAAAAGCTGAAGGTCTGTTTTAAAGAGGAATACTGTGCTCCACTTTTCAACAAAAGTTGAAAATAGAACCTCGTGCTATCAACCAAGAAGAGCAATCTAGCTGGGTTGTTGTGGATGTATCATCAGCAGATGGTTTAGCAATTACAGATGTAATCCTCATCGATCCAAAGCAATGCATACATTGCTGGTTTATGGACCAATATCAAGAATGGCAGTAAAAGGAAAAACCATGTATGTGTTTACCATTCAGATATTCTTCTCCAGAATTTAGTGATTGTTCCTTCATATATTATCTACTTTTGCAGCACATAGTCTTATCCCCCACCATGGTGTTCTTCCCCCTCCCTGGAAAAAAAAAAACAACAACATCCCCCCCCTCAAAAAAAAAACCCCTAAACCCACCCAAACAAGCTCAAAATAAACAAACCAAACTGGAAAAGTAACCACGACCTACACGACCTAGCTCAAAAAAACAGATATTTGTGGAACATCTTTTTTTTTTTTTTCTTTTGTTAACATCAAGTACAGAGGCTAAGATGGCTCAAAGGGAGTTGGTTAAAATAAAAAAAATTACAACAATGTATTTCCTCACGTGTTGTGGACAAGAAGGAGCTAATGCCCTTAACAAAGTGTCCCACTTTCCTAACCCATCCCTCAGCCTAGTTGTTCTTATTTATTTTTTGGTTTACAAAGGCAAAAAGATAGAGAGGTTTGAGTCTCAGAGGCATCATTGCTTGATTAAAGGAGAACATTCAGAAATCCAAATGTGAGACATGGCACCATAGGTTGGTACCTATGGCAGTGGGTATCATAGATATGTTGTCTGTCCATTGATAAAAAATACATAGAGTTAACATATAATTGAACTGGTGTCAATGTTCTGTCTTCTCTTTGCTCTTATGTCAGTATTTATGCACAATGCTTATTTTAAACTTCTTGCTTTGGAGACCTGTTGCAGGCTATTGATCCATAATCTTTTTTATCATCCCAGTTGTCTGTCACTTGTGTGGTGACAAGGCTTTGGAGCTATTCACTAGACAAACAGCACACATATGAGAAACAAACATACTTGCTTAATTCTTTCCTGGGACAAAGAAGCTAAAGATAGATACTATTTTTTCCAGAATTTCATGCTTAAGGTAACACTTTTTCCCTTTGGAGAAGGTAGCAGGACAACAGACCACCAATGACAGGAAGGATACTAAGAGTTAAAATCTATTATTTTTCCATGCTATGCAAATGACCTTTTCTCAAAAATGCTTTTCTGTCTACATATGAAGAAATGCGCTGTGATGGAGGAAGTGCCCACTGGGCTACCATGGCCAAATAAAAATGGTGAAAGTGTTTAAGTATTAATTATAACTTCCTACGTTTTGTATGTTTAAAATGCAAAGTTTTGTTACTTAAGGCCTTGTTCTGTTCTGGAGCAGACCAAACTATAAGGGATAAGGAAGCCTCTGCTCAAAGGTGTGTACAGGCAGCTCGGGAATTTAAGCACTGACTCCTAGTAGGTACCTAAAGTTGTAACTGATTTTGATTCAAGATACCCAATGGAGTTATGCATGTTTCTGGCTATCTCCAAATTGACCCAAATATATTTCTAATAATGTTAAAATGCACAATACTTAATTATATGTTTAAAACATACTGGTTTAAAAGAAGCGTGTCAACTCCTAAGACATGTTTCATGGCTTGAAATTGAACCCTGCTTACCCAGTTTTACATTAATCTGGGCTTCTAAGTCTTCTTCAAACTTCACTACAGCTGGCTGAAAAATTGCTAGGTTTGATAAATGTTTGACTTTTCAACAAGAGCTTTGAGAAGGGGCATCTTCTTTATTTAAAATTTTCACCCTTTTATCTGGAATTCAACACCTTCCACAGTAGTATCTGAATACCATTTTTCCTCTTAGCACTACATTGTAATACTATGATATGTGCAAATATTATCAACAGCAAACTTGCTATATACTTGTCACAATTCAGAAAGATATTAACAAAAAAAAATCCTACTATAATGCCATGCATGTGCTTTAGGGCTTCTTTTTAATTTTAATTTTTAATTGGCTATTTTTCAATAGTTGTGAGAGCTGAGAAGAAGCTCCTAATCATTCCTATCTAGGGTGGCTGGGGAAATAAATCATTACAAAACTGCAGTTAAAGACACCTTTAGGCACTGCTGTTGGAAGTGATTGGTTTTTGTTGTTTTAGTGGGATTTGTCCTCTTGATTTGCTTACAGGGAGCAGTCAGACTGGCCATTTAGGAAGAAGCTGGGAGGCCCAGGAGGGTCATGGCCATGGTGGGGCAGAGCCGCGGCTCCGGCAGCCCCACAGGCCATGGAGGCTGAACGTGCGGCTGGAGCTGGACTGGGAACGGGGCCCATGGCAGCTCCAGGCACAGCAGGGCATGAACCAGCTCCAGGGGCCAGCCATGGGCCCCCAGCAGCAGCAAGAGCCCACAGGGCCAGAGACAGGGCTGGAGCACAGCTCCAAAGGTCCCTTCAGCACCTGGGCTGAGGTGGAGCCCAGCGTGGCTACAGCGCAGCTCAGACCAGAACCAGCAGTACTGGGCTGACCCAAAATGGTCCTGTGGGCAGGAGGTGGGCAAGAGACCCATGCCAGGCTCCTCAGGGAGGTGAGCACTTCTTAATGGCCTCAGTCCCCTGATGGTTTTATGGCTTTCACGACCCTTTGCCTATTTGCCACGGTTGCTTTCGATTCTTGAAAACCTTGTCCTCTCCTTGAAATGTGACAGAAAAAGCAGAAGTGAAGAATGAAAAGCAGCTGTCCTATTTCAGGTGACACGTGACATCTTTTCCTTTTTCCCCACGACAAAGTAATGAAGGATACCTCACTCAGCGGAGGTCTTTAAGGAGTATTTATAGAAAAGTGAGAATCTGATCCTTTAATCTCTACTAGGTCTCTAAGAAGAAAGACATTGAACACCTTTTTCACATTTTAAAATAGATAAATAGAACAATTTATAGATGCAGGATTTCAAGCAAGAGACCTTTAACCTGAAATTAATATCCCAAGGACCTCTAAGATTCTACAGAATCTCTCTTATAAGTATGTAAAAATAGCAACAGTGACTGAATAGGTGAGCTATCAGTGTGAATTTGCTCCTGCTGGTTGCAATTTCTAAAGCCTTTATCAGATAGCAAACGAGTTCAGTATGGACACTTGTTGCAAACTTCGTTGTAAAGTAAGATTTAGAAATGAATAAATAAACAAGTATAGCCCTTAACTGCTGTTTATTTAAAAAAAAAAAGCATTACTGAGTAATTTGCAAGTACTGTACTTGTCAAATGAACTATGCACAAGATGAGAAAGCTGCAATACAGTTCCAGTGATAAGTTATTTTTTATTTTACAAAAAGTAGCTGCCTTTAAGAGAAGTCAAAATAACATTCCTTGCTTATTAAGCTCTTTTTTTTTTTATCTTTTATTTTGGGGAATGAAAAAATCCTTAGCAAGAGAGATACATTACATTTCTTCATTATCACTCAGAACAATTTACAGCAAATATACACACAAATACTGAGGCCAAACACAGGCAATAAATTTTACATATTGCTATGAAAAGTTGCAAGATGCTGCTTGGCTGTCAAGAACCTAGATGGCAGTGTAGTTCTTAGTGTAATTAGTCAATTTGATCTTCTCCGGGAAGATAATATTAACTGAGAGGTTTTCCCCATTGTTAGACTTCAGAAAAAAGTTCTTTTTCTTGCGCAGGAGATGACTATATTTGGCATTAGCAAGCCACATTTCACATTTTGAAAAAAATACAATCCCGGTTGTACCCAAGACAACAAGACACGTAAGCAAGCCCAGCACAACAAAACATATCACCTGGCTTCTACTCAGAAAGGGATCTGCATTTTGAATTGTTTCTTTCACTGTTATTTTCAGGATTTCTTGTTGTTGATGCACTGATCTGTGGTGAGCTTTTGAGGGTGGCTTGTAATTCTGCATATGCTTTGTCTCCATATTCATTCCAGAGAGACTTGTGTTTTTGCTGGGATGTTTGCAGGTCATGCCAACAAATTCTGGTTTACAGATGCACTCGAACCCTCCCTGGGGATGCTCACTGCAAGTCCCTCCATTCTCACAGGGGCCACTTGCACAGAATGTGACACGGCTGCTGCAGAGCTTTCCTGTGTAGCCATGGGGACAAGAACAGCTGAAACCCACGCCAACATCTGTACATGTTCCTCCATTCTCACATGGGCTGGATTCGCAGTCGTCTCTATCTATTTCACAGAAGTTGCCAGCAAAACCAGAAGGGCACAGACAGGAAGCATGGGGTGCAAAACCATTGTCATCAATGCATGTTCCTCCATTCTGGCAGGGAGAACTAGGATACATAACAAACACAGAGACAAAATGAAGTCCAAAGGAAGAAACTGTTAGGAAACACTTTATATAATAAAAAGAGCTGTTTTTCTTTAGAAGAGCCAATTCCAAATGCAAATCCGCTAAAATCAGTGAAGCTGAATAAAGAATGAGTTTGTTCAACAGCCTTGTCAATACAGATTATAATATCTTCTGCTGACCCTTTGGGCAGGGTTAGTACACCAGTATATAAATTCAACCCAAAGTGCTGTGAAGGATTTTAAATTATTTCAAACATTTATTCAAATTAAGCTTCTCACTATTGTTGTATGCTTGAAGCTATTTAGCTGAGAAACTACTCAGGCAAGAGAAACAAAGACATGAGCAGCCATGGCTGCTTCCTTTCTACCTGATTATTCCTAAAACAATCTATATATTGTATTGGCAGAGCAAAACAGTGCCATAGCAGCTAGGCATAAAGCTGATTGTTTTTATTCTGCTTGTGTTCCATGACACAAACAATTTAGAAGCAAACAGATACTTTCCTATAAACTGCTGTTCTGCTGTTTAGCCAAATTTTTTGATAGATACAATTCTAATAAAAAATATCAATGAGAGAATTTCAGCTTGGGCAAAGACAGCTGTAATGTGAGAGCAGGACCATAGCAAACCAAGTATTTCTACAAAGTCTTTTAGTATTTCCCAACTCGTAGCTAATATGTTATAGATGACATAAATTAACTGAGAGAGCTATTCTATCTTTACAATGAAACTATGCCTTACTGAGTGTAGTGCTAAAAGATGAGGCCACCACTGACTGGTACAAATGTGTCAGTTCAGGGGATCTATGCAAAGTGCATTTGGTCCTTTAGCTGTCCCTGCTGGCTGACAAGAGTCCCTGCGTCCCAGGTTTACAAACAAACCTCAAACCTTACCATCACATATCAGCAAAGCTTTTAAAACTCACTTTGTAAAGAATTAAAGTCTAGGCAAAGTTTAGGACAAGCCTCTTTGGCAACAAAACTTTTCTGAATACTTATGTATCCCTGAAGACATATAGCACAGCAATATATGATAGTTGAGAAGTCCAAACTGTTAAGGCCCCCCACTTCCAGGGCAAAATCCCAGGGGTAATGAACATCACAGCTTCAGATACAGATACTTCACATCTGCAGCAGTCAGTAGCAGCAGGCTGTTATGGAATTCTATGGTGGGACAGAGATTTACAAGATCTGTTGATGTCTGGCTGAGATGACTGTGAAAGAGGTATAAGCTCCTGACAACAAATGGTCCCTAACCAAAGGTCAGAACACGGCTGGGCTAGTCACCACTGCTCTGGGATTACCTTTGGTAGAGGTTGCTCCAAGCACCTCCAGCTCCACTGGGGACTGAAACACTCAGCAGTCACCCATCAGGAGAGACTGAACATTCTGGCAGAGAAATCATGTGTCTGTTTTCTGCAGCTTCCACATTCCACATGTCTAGAGCTTCCTCTAGTACTGTTCTCCCCTATAGATGTTGGCCGGGTAAAAAAAAAAAACACTAAAAGACCATATTGGAAGTCTGGGAGCAGCATCAGGAAAGTAAAACTGGGCTTTGACATAGACATGGTTAGTGATAACTTGAGGTAAGGAATTTCAACATATTAACCAGACACTATGTCTTTTTAAGCAAAATATGTAAATTGGAGTTACACAGTACTTCAGTGGTTATGGCTGTCTTGGAGAACCTAGCACTCCCTTAGCTTTATGGGTCTCATGGAAAATTGGACAAGCTGGTTTGTCCAATGAAAATGTGTACAAGTTTGAACGTTCAGGGCTGAATCTCAGTAGTTTCTAGGGAAGTTGGAAGAAATTGCTGGAGAACATAAATGTAAACCTTTTTCTGAAATTTTCAGAAATGTAAAATGTTGAAATAAAAAAACAGTTAGGGGGGAAAATGCAGAATTTTGAAAATTTTCTTTATTTATTACTAACAGAGTTGCATTTGCCTAATTTAAATATGTTTAAATAAATAAAGCCTAAATATTAATTTCCTTGAATAAATTATTCTACTTTGCATTTTTGGCATTTAACACAGCAAGGTGTAGTACATGAAGGGTTAGTTGTAGGAAGCATTCCATACCGTTCTTCTTTGCTTCCCAGATAGTCTGGTTTCTTTTAGAAAGTACCACTCGCTGCTCTGCTTCCAAGCAGAAACCTCAGAACATCACACCGAGGTCACTAATGCAGATATATGTAAACAGACTAGAATAAACACTTTGATTTGTAAATTGTCCCGGTTCCATCTGTGAATATTAACTAAGAAGCCAGCAGTAATGCTCAGTAATATCAACATTTTTAACATTACCACTGAGGTAGAGAGGAATTGAGAGGAAGTGAGATGTGAATGAAATGACACAATTTGATAAGCTTTCTTTCTACAATGTGGGATGCACTCTGGTGGACTGTGACTTAGCAGACATGGAGTGTTTATGCTGACAACAGTTGTCTTTTTGAATTAAATGCAGATCTACAGATCCTTCTGCTGTTTTTTCTGAAAAAGACAGCTTCTTAGAGAAAAAGAATCACTGTTTCAAATATGTTGCTTTCTTCAGAAAAATTGTTCATGATTTCCAGGCTAGTTCATCAGCATTCAGTCCAAAACCAGTGCCAATACAAAAAAAAAAAAAAAAAGTTTCAGCAATTTAAAACCATAAAGTGTTTAAGGAAGTACATGAAAGTAATCTGTTATTTTGTTGATGCTGTATTTTTGGAACTCAACTGTTTTTTTAGGATAGCTAGTATATATGTCCACACTGAATTACTGAAATATTTGGTCTACAGGTGAGAATCAGAAAAACCTATTCACATCCCCCATTTTAGGCAAGTAGCTTGGATGTGAGTCGTGGCTCTTTCAAGAAACTTAAATTTCCTCATTGTCAATGAAGAAAACTAGGCAAATCAGAGTAGCTATCTTAGAGGCTGAAAGTAAGTCCAGAAAAAAACTATGTGAGTATCCCCCAAATAAAGGTGATGACAAAAAAATTCTAATGACATGAAGTTGTGAAAGAATGGCAGTTCTTGCCAGAGAGAGTGAGAGGTGTTAATGTTCCTTAAACAACAACTTCAGGAAGATTCATTCATAAGGTAGATCTGAATACTTATAATTGCCTATTGCTGAGCAAAAAGAGAACCAAAGGAGAGCAAGAAGGCAAGCTCCTAAAAGATAACTGTGATTTTAGGGTCATAGATTTACCAAGTTTGTATCCACTATAAAGGCATTCTGTACATTTATGGGATCAGAACTTTGATGAGCTAGAAGACAGCAGATGCTTCTAGATTTGAACAGAAACTCCAATTCACATTTTCTCTAGCACCGAAAGGTCTTCCTTTTTTTAAGAAGTTCTACGTGAGTTTGCTGGAAATTCTTTAGCCTTTTGCCTCTTGACCTTTCATTGAGCACCTCTATGAGAAGTCTGGCTCTGTCATCATTGCTTTCCCTCATCAGGTAACTCATACACAATGGACAAGCTCCTCAGAGCCTGCTCTTCAGGCTAAATGACCCAGCTCTCAGTATCCCTTTATAGGAGAGATGTTCCCATTCTTTAATCATATCCATGGCCCTTCACTGGACTCACTCCATTATGGCTGTGTCCTTTTTATATTGAGTAACCCAGAACTGGACCTAGCACTCCAGATGTGCCTCAGCAAGACTGAGCAGAGGGGAGGAATCACCTCTCTCAACCTACTGGCACTGCTGTTCTTAATTTCCCATTTCTTTAAAAGAATGGAGAGCAATGGTTTCCCTGTTGTGATGGAAGTGAGATTTTTCTCCTTCAGTTAACCATGGGCATACTATCATATGTTGGTGAAGAAAAAAGGACAGACTGGGTGGGCTAGGTGTTTTAATGCAGACAGCTTCTGTGCTAACTACTGTTCTTGTTGGACTGTGTATAAATTATCCCTCACTAGAACACAGGATGGGAGGCACTTCAAGATTGTTTATGAAAATCACAAGAAGGCTTAAATTCACCACAATAAAATGTGCAAATTAGCACTTTTAGTACTCAAGATTGTGCATAGAAAGCCACACAGATAACCTGTTAAGTCTTTATAATATTAACAGATCAGATTTGCAGTTTGATAATATAAGCAACTATCAAAGCATTGTTTATTTTAACACAGATATATTTCCACTTAGCAAAGGATTCTGAATAATAGAAGTGTAGATTTTAAATGCATGTCAGAAATCAATATTTACCCATTAATAATGCAGGGTCCTTTCTTGAGATGGCAGTTTTTTCCTGTAAATCCTTGGGCACACAGACAAATATATCCTCCGTCACCAGTCTCTATACATGTTGAATTATTGGTGCAGGGCTTTGCTGAACATGGGTGAATATCTGTTTAAAAATTCCCAACAGGGCTTATTAGTCTAATGAGAAAGATTTAGTAAATGGTACACAATACTTCAAATAAAATATAGCTTTAACAATACTTCAACCTGCATTTTATAAATTCTTATCTATTCCCCCCACTTTGTTAAAATGGAGTTCAGATTGTTCAACTATTGCAACAATTTCAGCTTATTTCTCTCTTTCTAGCTCCTGCTTGCAAAATGTATTTCAATTGCCCCATTCCATAAATAAGTAGTCTTAGAAATAAAATATTAGTATGGGACAAATAACTTCTAGATAGTCTAGCCATACTTTCACAATCTTGGCTTCTCCATGTGCAAGAATTCTGAAAAAGCAATCAGGAAAGGGGAATTTTCCCTGCTCCCTGCCCATGTCATTATATGCTTTTGAAGAAATGTTTCATAAAAACAGCGATGAGCAATTTACAAAAAAATCTGTTAAAATTTCATCTTTTGGCTGGGCTACATTCAACTCTTATATAACTGTGCCAGAAAACAGAGCTGTATGACGTCTGGGCCCAAAGTCACACATCTCATTTTCTTTGCAATTGCCCTGCTGAGCCACTTCCCACTCAAATGATTACTGAATTTTTAAAATAATTAAAACTAAATAAACAAACAAGTGCATATTTTAGCAAGCTACTGCAGCAGCTGCAGAGAAGTGCTGACTAGAAGGTATCTGATGCCTCACATATGCATATACACACTTTCTAAGAAGATGAAAAGGGATTTAAAGGCATTTATATTTTACTTTCCACAGCAAAACATGAAATTTAGATGATATCATGGGGTTCTGCAAAATTTTAACCACAGAAAACAACAGTCCTAAGCCTTCAAATACAATCTTCCCTGGATAAAAGGGTCTATTTCCTAATGCATTAGTCTGTTCTCGATAGGCAACTTAGCATGAACTTTGAGTGAAAACTCCAGTTTTCGCAAGGACCAAAATAATCTTGAATGCTTTTTGAACCAGTATTGTTTGCCAGCTATTTTCACAGACTCTAAAGAGATCTAATAAACTGTGTACTTTGATGGAGGAGAAAACATGAATTTTGATGCAGGAGCATGGAAACTCTCTGAAATACATATATGAATAGGTATGTGTATATATAGATATATATATATACACACATATGTATGTATGCATATATATATGTCAATAATGTATATATATACTGTCAATAATGTGTGTGTATATATATATATGTATATATATATATGTATATATATATACATATATATATACATATATATATATATATACACACATTACTGTCAATAATTGGTGTCAGGCATTTAATTTTCAAATACATCTTAAAAGGGTGTTATATCAGGTACTTTTACATAATACATACATTGCCTCAAACATAATACATAAATTGCCTCAATGAGCCCCTTTTCTCTAGTTTATTTTACCTTTCAAAAGGACAGCCACCAAAGTAGTAACTGAGACAAAAACGCAAAACCAGGATGTTACATTTATACTTATATTACTTATTAAACACTTATATGAGTGTTCTCAATCAAATTAGCCATAATTAATAGTTCCATCAAATGAAGCTGTCATACTGCAGTGCATGAAGCAATCACTGAGTTTTTTTATGAGGAAGATATGCTCAGTAGTAGTTTGTCACAGGACAATTTTTAGCCCCCGTCTCATGCATTCATACACAGGCATTAGAGACTCCATCTGTACTCTCTGATGAGTTTGCCAACATGTGGCCTTGGCAAAGCAGTCTGGTGGCAAGTAGGACAATTTAGTCCCAGCTCACACTGCATGTTGGCTTTTTAGCCAATTGAGGCCAGGATTGCAGCAGGAGGTCATGGAGCTGCTAACACGATATGTAGGCACAGCCAGGGGTGACAGGCTGACAGATCCGATTTAGCAAGCTGGATCAAACACTCTCACTGGGCTGTCATTTTTTTTCTGGTAACAAATTGACTCAATTGATTTTCCTTTTGTTATGGTCAGTGTTTGATGTGGTTCCTGTACTGTGCAGTGTATATCAGCTGCAGAGGGAAGCTCTGTGCTGTGCATGCAGCCTAGTTCCAGGGGTTCACACACCAGATTTCAAGGCTGTGTTTCCACAAGATGAGAAGATGTCATTGGCATCATGGAGCCAGTTGGAGATGCTCCATTGCAAATAGGTCAACCAGCGGTGTTAACACCAAGACCAACTCACAGATGTTTTCCTTCAAGTGCCTTGTCTGTTCATGTGGCTGCAATAATAGTCACAAATGCTACCACTGATTCTGCCCTACGTGTTTACAGTGGATCAAGCCCAACCCATAACCTGCATGTCTCTAAATTACTAGGAAGGTGTTTCTTGGCCAAAACTGAGAACTGGGCTGCCTGTATTAAAAACAGCCACACAATCAGAGGTATTATCAAACCAGTTGGTGATCTACAACTACTCCAGAAAAGAAGTTCCATGATCAAAGCTAAGGAAATCATATACATATTCTAACTTTTCTACAAAAAAGAAGAGGTAGCACCACCAATCCAAATCATCTTTTTTCCTCCCATGCTTAGCAAGCAAGCAAATAAACTGCTAAGACTATATCTCTATTTTAGAAATATTTCAGTTTTTTGTAGTGGCCAATGCACTTCAGATCAATTCTATGTTTTTCCTTACTGTTTCCTAATTTGATCAAGCTTCATTAAATGAGACCTGTAAATTAACTGTAGCTACCTGTAATGACTGTATACAGGCAGGAAACTGACACCAACTTTTGGCAGAGGCTGATAGGATTAGGGACTGAGCAATAACCCATTTGAGGTTTCAGTGCTTTATTGGGTTATGATAACAATTCCTATCAACTTTCCAGTAGCAAGAAGATGAGGAGGAGCACCCTTCTCTTGATCCCTTATGACAAATAATGCATTTAGAGTAGATAAAACCACTGAGGTGAAAGACTATCAACATAACATTGCTGCAGATGAAAAAACAGTTATCCTTTTGGCTGAAAATTCTCAGCAGCTCTTCATGGGGATCTAAATTCAAATTGGCAAAGAAGACTCTGAGACCACTCTGAGTGTCGAGAGAAAGAATAGTTCCTGCACTTAAGCAAGGGATACCCTTTTTGGTATTATAGGACTACCTTAATGAATATTTGTTAAAATAATGTTTTATCATAAAGACGTGGGTTCAATTTTCAATGCTTTCTTTTGCATCCTGAGTAGCAATTCCAGAGGGAAACATTGCAAGGCTCAGAATTGCAAAGATATATTAATATTAAGAAATTCAGCTATGCAATTAAAGCTTTTAGAAGTAGCAGTGAAGATGCTACCTTTAAAGATGTGGAACTTTGTATTCACTGATAAGCAAAAGAATTGAGCCTCCTAAGGTGGCAGAGGGGAGATTGTTCTTTGTAGCTTTAGAAATCTCTGATTGTAGATCAGAGAAGGACTCATTCCTCCTCATTAACTGTAATGGGAATCTAGGTGTCTGTCTCAGGTACAAATACATCTATGAGATGTGTCCAGAACAACATCTGTACCTCAGATGTTACCACTGCTACTACAGCTCCTGCAAACATGCCAGGACTGACTTTAGGAAGCCTCTCTCTGCTCATGTGTGCAGTCAGTGAGCTCAGGCTGCAAAACCTGATGAGTAAATGAGCAATACCTGAGAACCTTGCACTAAATTCCATGTCACTGCAAGGTGTGACCTACCTAAAACCTTCTGATTCTTTTAGGCATCTTGAAAACCTTATGCAGTTCAAACTGTCATCAATCACCACTTTGGCTATGTATTGGAGACCTCATACATGCTCTATAAATTATAAGCCATATACCAACAAAACCCTGGACATTTGTCCTCTTGCAGCTGCAGCTGTGTGGGCTGAGCCGTGCATGCTCCTGGATGCTCATGTGGTTTCCATCCCATCAGATCTCTCTGACTGAACATTAGCCTGTGTGAGCCAAAATAAACCACCTCAACAAAGGCCAATTCTTCAGCTTGCTCATGCTAAGCTGGCTGATTCTGACTGGCAAAGGGTGAGAGAATGCACATGGAGTTGTGCTTATCCCTCAGATCTGAGGAGGAAATGGCAGCCTGTTCATGATGACCATTTTCTCAGTTATAGTGTTGTTACTTCACTGAATCATCACCAGGTTAAGTAAAGGAAAAAATAAGCTCAGTGTTTTCCTTTCAAGAAGTATTAAGAAAAGAAAAATATATATAATGTGCTACATAAATATTTAAAATTATTTAATATATACAAACCAACTTGTATTTTAATTAGAAGGGCTTACATGACAAGAAGGGAGCAGTTGTTTGTTTGCCTTGTCCCTGATAATTAATGTTTAAAATAGAATGAATTTACACTTTGCTCACACATATGCCCAATTACAAAAGATACTGCATTGCTTCTGCCTAAATAATTATGGAAGTTCGAGGTTTATGTGCTGCTGCCCAGAATCAACTCATTAGCTGGAGCTAACTTTCAATATTTTAAAATTAGCTCTCAAGAAGGACTTAGCATGTCTCCAACACCAGATGGGGCTGCTTCCCCTCACTTTTTCATGGAGAGAAAAGGATGTGCAAACCTATGTCACAGAGGCTGCCAACCCAACCCTCTTCACAGATGCACTGCCAGGGCTTGGCACAGCTGCCGTGCAAGCACCCAGGGAAAGGAACACACTGATTACAGAGTGCACCCTGCCAGCCAGGTTGACACCTGAAAGAGATAAGACATGACAGAAACAGAGTTTATTTTTAATAAACATAATTACAAGGATGTATCCCCCCTTTTTGAGGCACAATAAATAAACTTTTGCATACCAAATTGTACTATTTGAACAAAAGCATCAGTGCTTCTGGTATACTAGAAGCTGTTTATGTGAACAAAAAAATTTCATTCAGCAAGAAAAAAAACCCAACTAATCAATGTAAATACTTCATACTGGAAAAAGTAAACTAAACAGGTGTCTAAACATCCATGCTCTATGGTTCCAGTTACTGTATCCGACTAGAGTATTGTTTCATTACAGTTCCATATTTTCAGAGAACACACCATTTCAGTTTCTACCACTCTTACCAGGACTACAAATTATTGAAGCTGACCACTCCTGTACTAATACCCCTGTCTGACAGATCTTTTTACCTGCATTCACTGGGAAATTCACAGAATCCATTCTCTGGATGGCAGCCAGCTTTACAGTTCACGCCTGGAAGAAGAGATTTTTATAACATAAAACCAGAAAAATCAGCACATCATGTTCTATACACATTATGGATGTTTTGAAAGAACCCAGACTGCAAAATGCTACTTTTCTTTTTTCTTCACACATATTTTGGCATTATAAAATTTTAAATTAACCTTATCTGGAACATTTTATAGAATATTCCTATAGGGCAAGTGAAATGACATACAGAATTAATCACAGAATACAAGTACATGAAAAGTGTATGTAATATCCCTACAAACCATTTTAAGGGAGTAATGTCAGAGCAGATTCACGGATGTTGCTTCACGACATGCCACTCCAAATGCATTGTTTCGGAGCTGCTTGGAACAATGAAGTACCGAAGTACTTTCAGTCAGAAGAAAAAATCCATTTAAAACTACTTACAATAAAAGTGCTGAATTCATTTCAACCCTACATCGGATGAAAATAACCATTTTCATTAAATCATGCATAAATAACGCAAGTTAAGGAGAAGAGATCTCAGTCGCGGTTCTTGTTTTGTTTGTTTGCTTGCTTAAGCATTTGCACCGAGCAATGCCCCTCTGAAAGATCCCCGCTAGCCGCTGACACCGCGCACCGACGGCAGGAGAAACGCGCTCCAAGGCAAAGCTTCCCGACCACGCCAGCGTCTCCGCCCGGAGCGGAGCTGGGGATGCCTTTGCCGCCGGCGGCGGAGCCCGGCGAACTCCCAAAACTTTCCCAAAAGTCGCCTCCCCTCCCGCGGCGGCGGAGCCCGGCGGGCAGCGGGTGCCGGTGTCCGGGCTCGCCCCCCGGCCTTACCTGGGGCTGCGGGGAGCACGAGGGGCAGCAGGCAGCAGCAGCAGCCGAGGATGCCGGCGGCGCGCAGCCCCATGGCCGGGCCGGGCCGCTCCGCTCCCCGCGGGCTCGGCGGACGCGGGGCCGGGAAGGCGGCGGCCCCCGCCCGCAGCGCCGCCGGCTCCGGAGCGCGGGCGGAGGAGGGAGGGACGGAGGGCGGGGAGGGCTGCCCGCCTCCCCCCGCGGGCGGGGAGCCCCCGGCCAGCGCCGCCGCACGGGAGCCGCGACCTCCGGCAGCTCCGGCAGCTCCGCACCTCCGGCAGCTCCCGCACCTCCCGCACCTCCGGCAGCTCCGCACCTCCGGCAGCTCCGGCAGCTCCCGCACCTCCGGCAGCTCCCGCACCTCCGGCAGCTCCCGCACCTCCCGCACCTCCGGCAGCTCCGCACCTCCGGCAGCTCCGCACCTCCCGCACCTCCGGCAGCTCCCGCACCTCCGGCAGCTCGGCTCCTGCCGCGGGCGAGGGGTGGAATCCTGTAGGGGCGCGGGAGAAGGGAGGTCTGGGGCGAGGGGGAGTGTTAAGCACGCCTCTGGTCTCCTTGAAACTTCGTCTGGCTGTCCGCTAAATCCTAATCTGGGGCTTGTCAGAAATCGAAAGAATTCTCCGTCATTCCCATCAGAGTTCCAACTCTTTCAGGAAAGACTCAGCGGAGGCAGGGAAAGTATAATACTATTCTGTTTCTGAGGCTTGAGAATTCAAAAAAGATCCCACCAAAACGCCCCAAAGTGTACCTTTAGCAGTCACGGAAAAAAAAAAATTAAAAAGCATTATTTTTACCACGAGGCACTTTAAATTCGGAATTTTATTCCGTGATTGTACATTTCTGTTTTTTATCTCTTTAGTCTTCCTTTGTGCTGTCCCTTAAGGAAATAGACTGGCTATTTCTTATTCTTTGTGTTCCTTCTAGTTCATTGTTTTCTTTTAAAGAAGTTCTGCCTGGTTTTTAGGATTCCTGAGGGACCTGTTTTTTGCCTGCTGATGCAGTGCTTTCTTCCCTGAGATCTCATTTACTAATTTGATTGCCTTTATGTGAAGCAACTAGAGATCCTTCCACTATGGTGAGAAAACCACAATGAGCTAATTCAAGATTACCTGCTCGAAAATGCACGGTGGAAAGCACTCGTTAGCTTCAGATTGTCCATTTAGTGGTGTTTCAAGACAGTGATCTCACGTAGGTTGAAAAAGTTTGCTACTAGCAATGATGATGATGCCTTTTAGTTTTAACCAAGAATGGAGGAAATGAAGGACAGAAAAAGGAAGAGTAGAAAATGAGGGTTGGGTTAAAAGAGAACATTCAGGGAGTGAGAGGCAGACACTCCAGAAGCTTTGAGATGAGCTATGCCTATCTGACTCCATAGGCACAGCAGCCTTTTCTGCTTGTCTTGCTTTCCTTTTACTGAAACATTTACGGGTTTGAAGATTACTTTGCCTCACGGCTTTTTCTGTAGCTCACCAGACCAAGCCTTGCTGGGGTATTGTCAATGGCACCCTAGAGAATGTGGAGTGCTAATGATGACTGCTTAATCCTTTACTCTGCCCTTCTGTGAGCCTTGTGCTTCTGTAGGGTAAATATTAGCAACTCTTTGTCTGTTCACTTTGACTTTATTCTTAGTTATTCACATTCCGGTTGTGAGAGGTCCAAGGTTGCTTATTCTTCCCTTAGGTGGTAAGTTCTCTGCTTGCTATTGTAGAATACCTGCTACATTACACCTTTTTTTGATTTTTTGGACCAAGAGATAACCTGGGTAGTTAAAAAGGTTCCAAGCATTCCGTGGTTTCTGTGATATTCCAATATTACCATGACCAACTAGTAAAGGAAGGATTTAATCTTTCTGCCTTCTACACTAGAAATTTCTCCTTCTATTCTTTCTTCAGACCTTAAGAGTAAAAAAATCTGTAGAATTCATAGGTTTTATTCATACACTAATCAATGTCAAATTGTCTTCTCTAATTTGCATTGTAAATAGAGGCTTTGACATATGATGACACATTTCTTCTATTTTCTGAGATAACTACTGAATACCTGCTGTATTGTTCAAGACTGACTTCTTACAAAAAATCACTAGGAAAATCTGTTTCTCCCAATGCTATGTACAATGTTATAATGGTCAGACTGAGACTGAGAATTTAAGTCAGCAAGAACTTTCTTTTGTACATTGAACATAGAGTTCTTCATCCTTCTGATCAGTAACATGCAAGGAACTTTGCAAAGCCTGAAAATTAAGAAGCAACAAGAAATCCTTGAAGTTATGTCCTGGCTAGGTGTCCTGTTTACTACTCTAACACATTTTGACTGGAGAGAAGTACAATCACATTTTTTAATTTCATTGTTGTAAGAATCTGAGGCTGGAGAATCTGCATCAGTGACAAGAAACACAAAGCAATTAATTGGTATTACAGCTCCTGAGGGTCCCTGAAAACTCTGATATCTGGAATCTGAGGTTATCAGTCACAAAGAAACCATAAACCAAATGAGGCCTCACATGCTGGGATGAAATAACTGATTAATTTTGACTACTTTTATACATATTGCAAAGAGAAAGGGAAAAATATAAATTACAGGGCCGTGCTGCTTGTCTGGCACTTTGTGAATTACTGTGTCAGAAACTTATCAGTGAAGACATTTATCTTTCATCCCTTGATCTCAGCAGCCATGAATATACACAAGTATAAAGTTTTAGGCTCTGTTACCTGGTTTTACAAGTTTGTACTCAGTGACTAGTGCTGTCCATTAGAAGAAATCTCATCAGGTGCAGCTGGAGCCCTAAGGAGCTATTTTTCACTCTTTCTGTTAGGCTGTCCTATCCTTAGGCGTGCTGGGACCAGATGGGCTGAACCAGCCTACAAACTTGCTGGGTTTGAGCAGAACATCCTCTTTTTCCTTTCCCTCTAACCCCTGCCATGTCCCAGATGCACAATGGCATTTTCCCCACCATGCCAGCTTGACTTGTGCTGCCTCTGGCTCCTCAGTGAGCTGACTCAGTGCACTGTGCTGGCAGGTGACTGACAAGAAAAATATAAATTATTTCAGCTGTCACCATACCCTTTTCAAAAACATGTTTCTGCACTCAAAAAGACAACAAGATAATGCCTGCAGACATCACTGGGAAGAAGACACCTTGTCCAGTTCTGGCTGTGGCAGGGCACATAAACCAGAAAGTTTTTCTTCACAGAATAGATTTCACTGCACACAGAAGTTGCAGCTATCACCAGAGAGCTTGAGATTGACAAAATATATTTTTTTAGCATGGTAAATTTTCCCCATTGGATTGGTAGCCAAAATGTGCAGAGCTAAAATATACTGCAATAATTTACAGGAGTTAAAGCCAAATTGATTCCCTTGCCCAGTACTGAAAATCCTCACAGCCTCCCTCTCTAACTATTGTCAAAGCAGTAGCTCAGTGCTATCTATCACCCAATTGCTATAGCACAGAGAATTCTGCCAGCTGTTTTGGAAAGTACATTGTATGAAATCTTGGCTGCTCTGAAGACTGAGGCAAAACTTCTGTCACTAGAACACCTTTCTACTGTCTGTAGCAAACTTGATCAAAAATTAGATGTGATTTTCCCCTTTCTCTGTGTGAGGGATGTCAGAGATTTTGCCATCCCTGAGATCATAGTCTAGCTCTGCTTTGATATTTTAAGGAAATAGACCTAAATGTAGAAATTCAAAATATTCAGTAAGATTCTACATTCAAAGTCTTTACTCTGTCAGATGCTCCAACTTAGCAATTAAAATGCAGGGTCAAGAAAATAATTTGTAAAAAGCAAAGCAAGACAATAGCAAAAACCTTTTTTTTTCTAGTAGTTTTTCCATCCTACTATTCACAGCACATAAAGCTGAGAAACTGGAGGAACATAGGCATAAAATAAAATACATTAAAATAAACCCATGATTCTACCACTAATGCAAACATGAAAAATGGAATCTTATCCTAAGTATTTAAAGAAGTCTAAGCAAGGTCATTTTTTAAAGATCTGGAAGAGTATTACTGTCATTTTATATAATAGTAGTGGTGTGTCTGTTCTTGAAATATAGAATAACATAGAGAGTTATAGAATAACATGTTCACCAAATGACACTGTGAGAATCATGACTGGATTTTTTAGTATGAAATCAGAGAAATTATAAAAGATAGATCCATCATGATGTGTGAAACCAGGAAAGACAAAAATGCAAGAACTTGAGGTAGAGAGAAGTAATGGCCAGTATTGTACCTGGAAGAATAATTAATTTAGTCTGGGTATATAGACATTTTCTTCTAACACTGAGGTTGATCAGACAGTATGACAATTTGCCATCAGAGTAGAGGCAAGATAATTAATTAGATGTCTTTAAGGGAATATTAAGTGCTCTTATGAGGAGATTAATATAAAACCATAATTGCTTGAAGCAGGTGTTTGGATTATGGTCCTGTGATATCTTTTGGTCTGGCAAGCATTCCCTTGAAAACTGATGTTAAAAAAGTCTGAATCCTAGGGATTTTTAAGAAGTAGTTGACAGGCTGACAGATGTCAATGGTAATGAAGAAGTTTTTATCATAGCATGTCAAATACGTCCAACATGCTGTACCAGCCTGGAGATGCAGGTAATGTTCAATTTGTAAATCACATCACCTTGTTATGTTTTATTTTCCTGCAGTGTAAAAGATTTGGTGTAGTGAATACAAGTGTAGATTCTTACTGGTCATCCAGTAAACAGAACAATTTTTCTGGCCTTGTTAGTAGTAATGAATCTTAAAATATATTTTTAAGTACTTGCCTGAGGCTAGAAAAATAATTTTATTTCTTATGTAAAAGAAGAGAGAACTACTGAGACTACATTTCTGGACAGGGGCTGACTGTGTGTACAAAGGGGAGAAAGTAAGAGAGGGAAAACCAATATCTCTATTAATGCCCAATGTTCTTATGGTTTTCTGAACTGACAAAATAAATTCTGTCTTTTGGCTGAAAGGATATTTATAAAGAAAAATGGACAATTCACTGTGAGACAGACGTATATCAAAATGAATAGCTGAGTTTTATCTTCATGGAGTTTGAAATGATAGAGAGTCATCAAGGATTAAATTTTGGGAGAAGAGGAAATTCAACATTGAACCACTGTTCAGGTCTTTTGGAAAATTGTCCACATATAAATAATACAGAAAGAGGAAACATTGCCATATATATCTGAGTGTGTGTAAAATTTATTTAAATTTAGTGTTTATAAGAGTTCTTTCTCTCTCTATCCTAGATATATATGCAGAAGGAACAGGAAAACACAGATCTAGGGGAAGTATATAACAGAAAAATAAATGCAGGAAGAAATACCTTAAAAATCATAATTTATCAGAACGGAGTAGAGGTACTCTGACAATGTACAACTTTTACACTCTGAAAACTCCAGTGTGTTCTGATACTAACAATTTCAACCTGAACTCTAATACTTAGAGGAGCCTGCTGCTTTTAAAGCTTTGAACTGGCCCTGAAGGAGGTTTTAGGTGGCAAAAAATAAATGAAAATTCATCCACATGCCTTTCTAAGCTCATTACTGCTGTCAGAACTCTGGTTGCTATTCAGTTTTCAATTTTGTCTTGATCTCAGCTGGATTTTTTGCAAACTACAGAAGCAAGCTGTTATTTTCAGTCTTAGTGCTTTCTCTGATTTTGAGCCATTTTAAGGAAAAGATGCTGCATTTTCTTCCATTATATCCAAGCTGTAACAGATCCATTGCTGTTATTTATACACCCTCACATATGGGTATGCTCTGCTGATTCTGTCACATGACAAAAATGTTTCCAGTGTTTTTGCTTTGTTTTTCTTTTGACAAAGAGACCAGATCATTCCTCTACTCTGTGTTGTTTGGTTGGTTGTTTTTTGTTCAGCTTTCTCCAAAATATATGTTTATTTTCTCAAATTTCTGGTTTCTTTTAATATACATATACTAATTCTAGAAATCAGGTCAGCTTAATTCTGTAATAGTCCCATTTAGTGGGATTTTTCATAGTTCTTCCCTCTTATATTATAAACATCTCTATGCTGTACAGTTCTTTCCTTTTCCATACTGTTTTCTAATTAGTTTTTCTTCTGCTACTTTTTTTTAATGTGGTGTCTTATCATTATGCTTTCATTGCTCTCTCTAATGATACCATTAAGCTATAAAATGGAACCCAAACTACATTATATTTGCATTATTATGGTTACCTTGCATTTTTTCTAGGTCTATTTAATCTTTAATTTGTTATAGGATATTATATAACCATTGCTTGAAAATGATCAAATTTGATGAAATTTCTACTGTTCTTTATCAATGCATTTTTTCCTGCTGCGTGAGGGACACATGAAGAAACTGCCTCAAGAGTATCATTCCACTTGTAAATATGAAGATAAGATTTTATAACAATTGGTGCCATAAAAATAATTATTTGCAAATTAAAAAAACCCAAACCAGAAGGAATATCTGAGGGGAATAATAAAGCAGAATAGGCCAGAAACAGTCCTTTTTGCCATAGCCAGAAGTTCTTTCCCTCAGTCTAGCATCAAGGCCAAGAAAAATAGAGATTGGCAAATTGTCAACCCTTTACATACAAGTAATATCAAGAAAGTAATTTGCACAAAGATACACAACCTGTTTCCTTTGGTTAAGTCCATGTGTCAGCTCCGCACTTCCCAGGATTTTTTTTTCTTTCTAGCTTTATCTTGAAAGAATATTTATGTGAAGGACAAATATTTGTTAATGTTGCCACAATAATATATTTTAAATTGTTCATGGTGGTAAACACTTGTGGTCAGGAGGCCTGAAAATTTATGCAAAACAAAAAGCATGACTTTTTGTCCTGTAATTCTAGTGTCAGATCTGAGATAATCTATAACTTTGAGAATGCAAATTTCAGTGAAAAATTTTTGATGAAACAAATTAACTACTTAATGAAGTTTATCCAATACTTTATACATATTAATGTAGAATGTTGAGTGATAGGAAATATTTTATAAAGCATAGTTTTAGATTAATGTAAGAAATTAATTAAGCAAGAATGTAATTGTTGTTTTCTTGTGCCTCAAACATCTTCAATCCTTAGTGGTGAAAATTAAGTGAGGTGGCCAGAGCAAGGCTGAATTAACTGTGTTTTTTTTTTTCCTAAAACAAACTGACTAATAGGATTTTTTATCTGACTAATAGTATTTCTTGCAAATCATATAAAGGTAAATAACTTGATAAGCAAGAACGAGTTTATTGTGATCCTCCTTTTGCACTGGTTTGTTGTTGGTTCCATTTCACAGAGAGAAAAGCTGAGGCACAGAGAAATAAAGTAACTAGTTCAAACTCACACTTATGGCTAAATCAGGTATGCATGACTAGGTCTTCTGCATCCCTCATTCTTCTTAGTATTATTTTGTTTAATAATAAGAACCTTAATCATAAGGTTCACTGTTGGAATGAACTAGACTGGGAAAGAGGAAGAAAGAAATTAAGCATAAAAAAAAAAAGGAGCGATTTGGTACAGGCCATGTTAAAAATTGGAACTAAATGCAGAATTCCCTTGCATTCTGAATTTCCAGTGATGGCTATTGGCAAGGGAAATACTGGTTCTTTGTGTCAAAAGTGGGCACAGTTTCAGTTTCCTGAACTAATATGAACTATGGATCTTCTGTGCTCATGTTCTTGGAACAGTGATATTTTTATGCTTGTCTTCTAAAACCTTTATTGCTGCTAGCATGAACTATGGGAGCTATACTATTGCTTACTCTTGTAGGTCTTCTCTAAACTAATTAAATGTTTCATCTGCATATTGCTTGTGAATTTGAATGTATGCAAAATTATGATATTTCTCTTCCAAGTGCAATAATCCTTAGGAATTTTGTTCAAATGTGTATTTTTCCAATTATTCCCTTTGAATCTTCAAACAGAAATGTGTCATAAATCTTTTGAATCCTGTTCTCTTGCATAATGCAATAACATTGAATCACTTAATTTTTTTATTCACTACCATTGCTACCATATAAATTGTGCCTTAGTCTCCCTGCTATACTGTATGAAATTTGTAGATGGTAGAAAAATGGGACACAACAGGGCTTTGGGAACTGCAAACAGAACAAAGAATCTGTAATGTATTACATGATTGCTGGCTTGCATTTTGCTTACTATAGGTAAAAGCCTCCAGTGACAAGGAAAGGAATAAATAGCTCTTCCTTTAACTGCAGCTTAGGAAAGCAGTGTAAAGCAAGTCTGATATTGAAAGCACAACAGTGCTTTCAATTATGTTTTCATAAATGCAGAGAACAACTGATTTTTTTTTATATGAGCAATGTATTTTATTACTTTTTCTTCTGCTTGTGTCTTTCTTATGTGTTTGTGTCTTGTTTTTATAGCAGTCTCTTACTTTGAGTTTATAAATTTCTTTGTTCAAGTGCTGTCTTTTTACATTGCATTTCTAAAATACCAGTCCCTGTCATGGGCTCCTAGGAATTTCGATAATATTAAGATGATGTAACATTTGTGTTGCATTACAGATCTTGCTACTGCCATCAGGACTGTAATCTGACTGCACAAGGGACTAAATAAGAAAGAAAGATAGATAGAAAGGTACTTTTTTACTCAGAAAAAATGTGAAAGAACACAATAATGGAAGCAGGACAACAAACAGGGACACAAACACAACAAAATAGTGTGACCACAATGATCCAGGAAAGAGTTCACTATCCCCATGACCCTGGGGAACGGGGTTTTCTTTTTGCTTCAGCATTTCTTTGTGCCTGTTGGAGAAAGTAAAAGTATGTACAAAACCTGTACATATAATAATATTATATTGCTTTTGAGGCTGAAAAGTCAAGCCCTTGATGGATGGGAAATGAGGCAAGCTTAATTTGGCTTTTTGTGATTATGCTTTCTAATTCCATCTGCAATCTCATCATTACATACTGTGTTTTTTCATGGCACATCTGCCTGATTGAGTGCTCACTTTTTAAATAGCTTTTCAGTATTTTGTTTACTCATGTGGCTCCTGTGCCTTACCTCTTGCATTTTTCAAAATCCGTTCTAAAAAGTTGTTGAACTCTTTCTGAGGCTTTTCATGCTGTTTGTATTAGTGTTCAACCACTACAAAAATATAAACTAAAATATTTTCAGATTATCTCTGTAGCATAAGGCAGTACCAATACATCCAATTTATATCTGGAGGACAGAGAAACAAAAGAAATAAAAAAGTCCAGATCCCACTTGTTCTGTGTTGCCAATGGAAGACATTTTCAGTGCATTTAGCACATTAGACACTCAAATCACAGCTCTCAAAGACATGAAAGGTCATGGTGCACAACACCTTATCAGATCAGGCTCAAGTGAGAGACCAGAAAATGAGTAGATGTAATTGCCACACATTAATAGTTTGGCTCTACCCACTTGCCTGGCATTGTCAGCAATATCATGGAGAGAGGCATGGTAGAGCATAATTCTGCAGAAGCTTTAAAGCAGAGGTGAGTTTTTCTCCTCCTGCTTCCCTCTGTACAGAGCTTCTGGCCTGTGGGCCTGTGGACTGGGCACCTTTCACAGCACAGCCTTGGCTCATTTTCACAGCACACTGTTCTATGGCACTGAGCCCTGATTCCTGTTGCAGTTAAAGTGCATGACATTTATATAAGCCTTCCACCATAAAAAGTCATACAAGTGGTTTGAAAAGAGATTGCAGGGAGAAAATGCAAGAAGTGCATTGCCAATGTTATGTGAGCTTCGTGATGCTTTAAAAGTAGCTTGCAGCTAATATTATGACTTTTAGCTTTTTTTGATGACTTATTTGTTTTTGAATTAGAAACAGGAGCATAATATCCCATAATGTGATATCAGGCTGATGTCTTCATGGTTTGCCTGCATGTTGGCAACAATTACAGCTACTTCACAGAATGCTTCAGCTTGAAGCTGGTAACTCCCAGTCATAGCAGATTTTCATTCTTGATGAAGCAATGAGAGCCTTTGCTGAGGAATTTTACACATGTTCACTGAGGGCATGTGAATGGTGAGACATGAATTTTTAATTCCATTCCAGGCATAGTTCTTGCTGTTTCTCCTTAAGATCAATCTTCTGCTCCATGTTTCCAGCATTTCTCCTTTAGAGTATTCTATTGCTCAATCTCCATTATGCTTTCCTGGATTTCTCACATCAGTTTTCCTTTAGAAACATCCCCACTTTCTTCTTTCCTAAACTTTCTGTTGTTCCTATCCTTAAGTCCTCACTCTGAAATTATCTACTCACTGGCTTTGAGCCATCTTTTTCTTCTACAGGAAAGATGATGGGGGATTCATTATCAGGGGATAGGGGTAATGTCTTAAAATGATAGAGGGTAGACTGAGATTAAATATAAGGAAGAGTTCTTTACTGTGAAGGTAACAAGCACTGGCACAGGTTGCCAACAGGTTGCTGCATCCCTAGGAGTGTTCAAGGTCAATTGGAAGGGCCTTTGAGCAACTTAGTGTAGTGGAAGTTGTCCCTGCCCATGGCAGTGGTGTTGGAGCTGCATGATCCTTAAGGTCTCTCCCAACCCTTTATCATTTCATGGTTCAGTGATTCTGCTCATCATCTTAAACTCATCTCTCATCTACTGGTCTTGGGTTTCCTCTTGATCCAGCTCCTATCTCTAGAGTCTGCTTAGCTTTTCAGACTATCTCAGTCTCATCTTCTCCTTGGGGAACACCGCACTTCAGTCTCTGGCCTGCAACATGCACAGAATAAACAATATTTGTTGAGGTCTCATGTTGCAAACACTAAGAATTTTCTGTTGAGATGTGCAAATGACAATATTTCAGGGGTTATATCTTATTTGGAAAAGAACAGATATTTGTAAGTAAAAAAGGAATCATGCTCTGAATAAAAAGGCAGGATGTCCTGGTAAACTGCATATCCTGCTCTGTACTATGGGGATAGGGCAAAATGTGGGAAATCTGTTTAAATTTTTTAATAATTACAATAATTTTGGCCCATGTCCATGTCAACCCTATCCCAAATCTTGGAAACATTTCATGAATTTTGGCTGACAGTAATAATGTAAACTTCAAGAAAATAATTTCTTCATCCAGATGTCTGGCACATACAGTTCCAGCTGGAATAGCTGTAAACTTGATTAAGTTCTCATCTGCCTGAAAGTAAAGCCCTGTGAGAGAATGTATCTTGCAGTGTGAAATATGGGTGATTCAGAAACAGTCCTATCAGAAGCTATGGAGAGTGGCAGAGTGGGTGTGAGCCTATAGGACCACAGGAGCAGAAGATGAAGTTTCAGCAAAGGGTTATTACAGAACACAGAAAAGAATGGGAATGAGATGAACTGTGAGGAAGAAGAACAAGAACAAGACTGGAGCAGTGAGGAAAGCAGAGGATAGACAGAGCTGGAAGAAAGCAGTGTTCAAGAAACACCACTTCACAATCCTCATAGAACTCCCTCATCCACTTGTCCCCCTGAATCACCACATTGCCCAGGTAATTTCATCATGAGATTGGCTTGGCCATCCCCACTTTGTTGTCATTGTTTTAGTAGTGTGTTTATTGCTATTATCTAATAATTTATAGTAGGAGATCATTACTGTTTCCTGGGAGTTGCTTTTGCTCCTGAGCCCTTGTGTGCCTGCTGAGCCCATGGACCATGGACCTGTGTATGTGCACATCCCTGGCAGCACACAGGTCTGGTGCTGCCCCAAGAGGTGCCATGCCCAAGAGCAGATTGGGAAGGAAACTTCGCTGGGTCTCAGAAGCTGAGACACCTCCCTGCTCCTGCTGTGATTTCTCTCACCGTGGAACAATGGGAGTGAGCAGGAGTGGGATGACCCATTTGTTTGGTTGCCATGACAATGTGTTACCCAGTACAGAATGCTGCTCTGAGCAGCCTTGCTGCTGGGGGATGATGATACTCTAAAAAAATAACATAAGAGACTCGGCCATTATCATTCCACTGAACTGCATTGACCTCTGCAAGATGAAAGGTGCAGCTCATCTGAAGTGGCAGAGGTCTGCTCTCAGAATTTAGCATTTGTTTGAAAAAATGTTACAGGTTTTTTCTAAAGAGGATTAGATGAATTAGATGGGAATTTTTTTTTTTTTTAATTCCAAGGGGAGGTAATTTAATTTATAATTCTGCAAATAAAATACCCAAGGAAACCAACAGTTTCTTATAGATGTAGGGACAGAATTGTATTCACATTGCAGCAGAAAGAATACTTCCTCTGGAGTGGAAGGTGCTGAGATCTGTAAGTAGATATGCATTGGAAACATATATAGATACACCTGAGTTCTGATTTAGAATGGTGGATAAAGACTGTTCTGTATTTAACACAGATAAAATAAACAACTCTTGTTCTCCCTACCATGAGCAACTACCTCAGCTGGTGTAGAAAGGAAAATTATTTCACCACCAGCTTATTATGAGCCAGAGATAACTTTCTTTAAAGAAATAATGGGTTCTCAAATACAAATCACATAAGAGATATTCCTTTAAGGGTTTTGCTGAGTCTTTGAGTCATTTCCATACCTTGCTTAATGTTGCTTGCTGCAACATTATCTTTAATATTGTACTTTGTTATAGAAGGGCTTATATTATTATTATTACTATGATAATTATTAAGGATGAGAATAATACTCTGTATTGCTGTAGAACTTAGGTCTTCAAAGCAAGAGTCTTTTACCAGGCTCTGTACATTTTTATTTAAACAACTATAGTAATTATTTTAAAAATGTATGTCAGTGAGCAAGCATATTATGTATCCCTCTAGATCAGATGTAATTTATTTATATTCTTCAGGAGATTTGGGAATATAGATCCGTTCCTGTCACTCTAATAGTGGCTCCATTACTGATTGCTGTTGGCAGAGTCACACAGCTGCTGAGCGAAGCAATGCATGAACGGGCATTGCAAAATCTTCTTAATCTGAATTGTCCCCACAACACAATCACTTATTTGCCTACGGTGACCCAGAGAAGTGATTGTTGTGTGGTTCAGAGGGAAGGAGATGGCGAGACCTGGGTGTGATCAGAAGAGACAGCTGAACTGAACCCAGACTGAGAGCAGCTGCTGTCTATAAATGTTTCACTGAGGACAGAGCAGTTACCTGTACAGGGGATAAAGCTAGCACCAAATCAGATTGGTTTGAACTGGTTGTTAATTAAATTTGGCTGGAAATCTGAATAGCCTTTTAGAAGGAATATCAAGGGCAATTCAAACACATACCATGAATGGGGTAAAACCACTGTTTTGAAGTTGTTACTGATTGGCCTCTATACCTACCATATGATTTGTCTTACAGATATAATACTTTCTCCTGTTAGCCTTGTCAAGTGAAGAATGATTGATTTCTAATGCATCTCCTGCAAGTCAAGGAAATGTTACGTGTTTCCATTTTAAGACTTGCTTCTTACTTGTTACTCTGGCAATTATCAAGTACCTATACTAGCAGTTTCCAAGTACTTAGAAGTAGAAAATCTCTCTTACTCTTTCCTTTTTAAGATTGTTGTAGAAAACAATTAATTAATTTGTTTATGTCTACTTGTATAGGATGAGTGAGAGTGGCTTGTTTATGTATAAATAAATGAGTGAAGGGAAGCTAAATAATTTTAAATGAATGCTACATTTGGAAAATTTTTTGAGACTTATAGTTAATTTGGTTTCCAAAAACTGCTTTTAAAATGTCATCTCAATTGAGCTCACATTCACAAGCCTCCACATCTTAACAGTTTCCTGGGACACCAGTCTTGAGAGGTTGCTGCATAACAGAGATGAACCATGGAATTTCCATGGCTTTTTTGTGAAGGGTTTGCCCCTTTGCCCCTTGGAATCCAGATTAGAGCTACTGTCTCTGAGGTGAATGCAACCTGGAACTTGTCTCCTGGTAGTAATGAAATTCATCTTTGGTATTTGCTTCCTTCATCCTTCACCCTTACAGATGTGTTCTGGTGTATTCTTTTAAAGCAGTGAGACCTTAAACTGTTACATTTTGCATGGATAGCAAGAACAAACTGGACAGTAGAGTTTTATTTCCTGTGTGGTTTCTTCAGATGAAAGTCCAGGCTTACACACAAACAGCTCAGCAACAGATGTCCTCTCTCGAGACTTAGGCTGGTGGGTGTACGAATCAATGACAAAAAGTGTACAGTATCTGAAAAAGAACAGGTACTCAAGAGCATCAAATAAATATTTTCTTGCAAGTTAGAAATTTTTTCTTTCCTTGTGATCTGTGCAGATGGTAGACCCTGATGACTCCTGCTTGGGAGACGTGGAAATCAAATTTGACCCTTTAACAGGATGCAGAAGAACAGCATTATGAAGAGACCCTACATTGGCCAGTTCTCCAAGAAGGCTTTGCCTGGGCTTCATCCTGGAGTGATGTCTCAAAGACTGAAATGTTTCAAAACTCAAATAAACGAGATTTCAATGAAAGATGGACTAAACCAGTTGCTTTAAAATAGAGGCTGTGTAGGAAAGAATGTAGATATTTACACCCTTTGTATGTCTAGAAACAAAGAAGAAACAGCAAGGACACTGAAGAAACAAATAGCAAAAGTAATCAAAACTAATAAGTATTTATTAATACTCATGAGAAACAAAGGGTCTGCCGGAAAATTTGTCAGGTCCACGCATGAACAGGATATTAAAAACATGTTCAGAGAACACAAAGCAATTTCAGAGGTGGTAGAAGCTTTGTCTGCATCACTGTTCATGGCAGAAGAAATGAGGGACATTCCTATTGAAAAATCATTCTTTATGGGGGACTCATCAAGTGAAGTGATTCTGAAGGGATGCTGGAACTGACTGAAAAAATTAACAGTCACACATCCCCGGGACCAGGGTATATTCACTCATGGGATCCAAAGGAAATCAAGGATGAAATAGCTGAATTACTAATCATGGTATATGCCCTTTTACTTAAATTGCATCTGCATCTGAAGACTCAGGGGTGACATGAAGTCTGTTTTTAAAGGAGAGAAATGAAGAGAAAATTAGTAGAAACTATAATAAAGAGTGAAAATAATGGATATGTGATACATTTGATTTAATTGGCAAGAGTCAACCTTGGGTTTTTTTGTGAAGAAGTCAGTATGGGGTTTTTTTGTCAAGGGAAGCTCTTTATTGAAAATAGTTTACAGTTCTTTCCAGAATTTTTCCAGAAATATGGATAAGGATGATGTGATTGGTAAATCCTTAGATTTTCAGAATGCTTTTGAGAGTATATGCATTTTCCTGCATCTTTGCATGTGTGATGTAGGAGACAGAGCAGAGAGCAAAATGAACAATTGCCTTACCATGGCTGTAATAATGTTCTTCTGATGTAGCCAAGAGGATTCCTGCCCAGTCTATCCTTGTAAATACATGATTACTCCTATAGCTGTTTTCCAACAAAACAGAATATTCCTGAGTTGCAACAAACACAAAGCAATCCCTTCTGGTCCTGGGGTATTTATTATTACCATCTGAGAGTCCCAGTTTTCCACTCTGAATAGTTTCTCAGCCTATGCATGACCTGTTGGCTCACTCCTCTGAGAAGGTCTCAGAGTCCCTCTTGTGCCACAGAAACTCCAGTTCCAGTAGTAAACCAATCCCCTGACAAATAGGAATCTTCTGCTTTCTAAAGGGGCCAACCTCACCCAGTTAGTCCCTTCATGGAACATGATTTAAAACAAGAAAAAGAGCCACAGAGAGCTTGTCCATCACAGCTATGGGCAAATGTGAGCATTTCTGCTGGCAAGCAACCTGATTAGCAGGAAAGCTTTGGAAACACCTGCCACCAAGTCACAAGTGGAAGCATCCTTAGTGGGCTCAGAGACAGGCAGGCTGTTGAGATATCAACTCAACTTCATCCTGGCAAAACAGATGTTTTTTAAGAAAACAGGCAAAGAGATAATGTGAATTGTTCAGGGAGACCAGAGAGGGATATTATGCCACACTGGTCAATGACAGAAGAATGTCCTGTAGTAACCATGATCAAATAATTCTTTCTAACTTACAGCTCTTTCTAACCGACAGCTTGAGAATTTGACAGCTACAGCAGGGTGCCCTCTGTGTAGCAGGTATTGTGGTAGCAAGGGACCTATCCCTCTAGGTCCTTGGCAGAAATCTACCTGATTTTATGCCCCATTTATGCTTTTCTGATGACTGAAAAGTAGTCACTTTCAGATGAAAGTACCTGGATTGATGTCTATTACAGTCATTTCTCAGCACTGTAATTTTTGTCATCTTTACTTCAGCTATTCTCTTGCTATCCACTGAGTATCATTGGAACACCAAGACACAGTAATTTTTGTCATTCACCTTTTCAATTTACACCAGTTTTTTTCTCTTACTTCTATAGGGTGGACAATACAAGTGTCTTTCATTGTTTTGCAAATTTTATTTTACAGCTTTAGTTTTGTCTCTAAATTGTTGATGATATTTAGCTATTTCCAGATTTTTTAATCTGAACAGTGATCAAGGTCCCAATCCATTACTGAGTTTAAAATGAAAATAGCTGAATCAGCCTGGAGATTCATAATATCTGTTAGTATAAGCAGCAGAGTAGGCATTACCATGTGGTGATATGATTTCATGAAGGGTATAGCTGTGCAGAAGAGAATATGGGGAAAGAGATCATCAACCAGAGCTGCAGTTGTATAGATCTCCCCACATAAAGAGGACCATGTTTCTCCTCTTTCATCTCCTGTCCACTGTGCAAAGGTCAGAGATGTGGCTTAAGATAGACAAGAGATAAAAATGGCTAAAAAACATAGATGGTGTAAGCTGGTGAAATAAGAGATAGCTATTTTCTCCTCATTGTGCTGGGAATATTTTGGCCAGAGCTAAAAATCAAGCTATAGATGTCTTTATAGATGTCTTTTTATGACCTTTAGGATTGGATTTTGGTGTTGGGTTTTTGAATATACTATGTATGTAAAAAAAAACCCTGCTACTCTTTTTTTTTTTTTTTTTTTTTTTTTTAAGACACAAAGAGATCATAGGTTTTAAGCTAGTGTAAATGATCTCCTTCAAATTTTACGGATTGGGCTCATGCTCTTTGGAATTCAGTGATGGATAGCTCCACAGAAAAACATCAATTATAAACAAGAAAACCATAACCTTCAGCACTAAAAAATAAATAATCTGAAGAACATACAGGAAAAACTGAAGGAAATGGAGCTTGGCAAATGCAAAACTGTGATTTATTAAAATCTTGGAGAAAGTTCAGGAGAAATAAGCACTTATGCTATTGCAGCATAGGAACTCGTCAAAGATATTATTATCCTTCTGTCCTAATGAAAGATGCCATAAGAAATCAGAGTGAAATGTGTTTCAGTAAGTATAATTAAAAGGATAAACGTGTTTGATTTCTAAATAGAATTATGCAAAGGATGTGTTTGCTCACTCCAGTGGGAAGTGATATTTTAGGAGAAGGGTTCGTATGTATCTTACAAAAGGTTTGCAGATACACTCAACAGACTCCCAGCCTTATGTCCCATAACATGAGGGTGTTTTAGGCACAAACTGCACAGCAGGGCTGGTGACTGTAATGTTGGGGTTTGCTTTCTCTGTTGATAAGGACAGTTCATGTCATACACCTGAGTTTTTCAACTCGTTTAGCAGCTCTACTTCTCTTTCAGAGAAGACAAAGGCATGGATGTGTCTGGGATTTCTAATGGAAGGCAAGGAACTTTGTAAATGAGTTTCTGGATAAGTCCAATCTACATACAGTTCCTCCCCCATGTAAAAGACATTTCTTCACCTGTTGTTACATTAGCTGTCCTTGGAAGAACTCAGAATTACTGATTATGAGCTAAACTTACAACCTAGATTGATATTCTTTTAAGGGCATGTAGAGTTCTGGAAGAACAAATGATACAAAATTCAACCTTACTCCAAAAATTAAAACAACTTTTAGTAAAAGGTATGTCTTGGTGTTCATGTCAGTGGGTTCATGATTTAAATACTGGGCACATTTCTTTGCTAATTACCAAGAAGATATTCTGGTGCAAATAAAATTTTCAATTCAAATAAAAAATTGAGTTTTAAGTAGAAAGTTAATCCTGATTTATTTCTGGAAGCATTCATGATCCAAAACCTAGATATTTTCATTGGCTGCCTTTAAAAAGAGAAGGAAACCCTTTGTATTTCCATGCTCACAGTGTGGTCACGTAAAGGCAGAAGGCTAATAAAGAGCATTTTGCTAAATTTATATATCCTTGTGTCTGTGGCTATCTGCTGTGAAATATCATCTGCTTTTAGTAGGAAGCCACAGGTATTGAACTGATTGGTACAGTTTCTTTTTGAGAGCTTGCTGCAAGTTGGGGAACACTTTCTATTTCACAGCAGGTCTGTCTTTTGAGTAGCTGATGCACTGTGGCTGGAGGAAGGAATAGGGAACTTTTGATTTCAGTCAGCTTTCCTGAGGTACCCACAGAGGAGCACACAGGTAAAATGGATGAAGGAAGGGAAAAGCTGTAATTGCAGAGCTCTGCAGGCTGGATGGCAGCAAGCTCTGCCTTAGCTCTGCTGTAGCAGGATGCAAGCTAAGGACAATGCCACACTAAATGCATGCTGCTCCTGCTGATGAGAAGAGCAAGGGACTGGCTTGGCTATGCCATCTCTGCTGTGAAAACCTGCTTAGGCACCATTTTTTCACCTCAGGACCAGAATGGTACCCCTGACCCAGCATATTGACTCAGTGTCATCACCCACTGGCTCAGCATCATCACCCCGAGGTGGATATTTGAAGGCTCAAGAGAGCCACTGGAGCTCTCTATGAGACCTGTGCAGCCAGGCAGGAGAGAGAAGAATGGAAAATCAGTGCTGCTTTGGGGATACCTCCCTGAGGATGCTGGGTGGGTGGAGTTTCTTTATGTGACAGCATGTATTTTTAAGAGGAAGGAGGCTCTTGCCCCATGACAGCAGCTCCTGGAAGGGCATTGCAACTGCAATTTTGCACTTCATTCATTTCTAAATATTAAATGCGCTGCATGCTTTTCTCATTTAGTGTTCTCAGTTGTTTTGTTCCTTTCTTTCTCAGGAGGAACTAAAGTCTACCTGAGAGATGTCTTACCAAACCGACCGTGGCAGTTTATCTGGGCTGGAAACAGGACCAGACTGCAAACCTCACATCCAGGGAAGGGTGAGATTCAGAGTAGTGTTGGGTTTTTTTCTTCCTGTGATTTTCTTCCACCTATGGAGAATTTTGAAAGACCGGTTTAGGGCAAGTGGAGACTTATTGCCAAGTAATGGTAATGAATTCCTACATTCTGTGCTGACTTGTGGAGGACTGCAACAAGATTGTCCTCAGTGAAATAAATGTCCCTACTGGGCATGTAAGAAAACTACATTGTCTTCTGCAAAGCAACTCCAGAAATGAAGACTAAAAACACAAATACCTTATGGCTTACTCTTCTTAAGTGGGAAAAAAAAAATAGGAAAAGGAGGGACCTTCTGCAACACTACAAAGTTGGAAGATGCAGAAAGCCAATTCTTGTTTGTCTTTTAATAAATACACAATGCTATTGAGGATATTGGTTCTCTTTCCTGAGGAAATCCAGCATGCTCTTAACAATTCCTGTACTTTGCCAGGCAGACCTTAAAATTACACTGCTAAAAATGTAATATCCTTCTTTCCATACATGCAGATGGTACAAATAAAGTGTAAATTTATTTTCAAATGAAAAATACAAATTTAAATTTTCAAATAAATTATTTTTGGTGGAAAGGATGGGTTTCTACTAAGCAGAAATATCTGCTCTCAGAAATTTCTTATTTTTATTATAAATCTGAAAAGGGACCACAACTAGAGAAAATTCTTGCTAAGTTTTGAAAATTTTTTCTTGCTTTCACATTTGTAAATATGTACGGAAGATCTGAATGGTTTGTAATATTTTTTCTGTCTTTTGTTAAGACTACAACACATTTACTAAAGACTTTTTAATAAAGTCATAAGACAATTTCCGTCATTCTACAGAAATAAATTATTTTGATTCAATATTCCAACAAATAATTTGTGTCATCCAAGTATGAGAGGATATCATCTCACATCTGCAACAAGTAACAGTTTAAGAGAGGAGAAAATTATAACCCCTTACTATAAATAGCAATTTTTAGCCTTCTTACCATATGCACATGATACATGTGGAATTCCCTGTTATTTTAAAAGGCAACTTGCTTGGCCTGCTGCTGGGAGAATACCTTTAATTACATTTTCTATTATGGTTTATTCAAGGGTTTATTCAACCCTATTCCCTAGAACACTTGTACAAGGTGTAGCTTAAAAAAGCCAAGCTCTTAAGGTAATACAAAGTAATATTATAGGTTTTCATTAAATCTCGCTGAAAAGTGTGGGCTGCTATAACAACAATACCATGAGCTACATTCATAAACATATTCTGATCCTGGTACAAAACACGCTTTCTTTCACCACAAATGTATGCTTCTCACTGCACACAGTGACCCATGAAGTGGCACGTAGAGATGCCAGAGCCAGGTTTGACAAGCCAACTCCCACAACAGGAAGAGCTGCTCCATGCCAAGGCACTACAGCTCCAAAGCTGCTTGGGCTGCCATGAAAACTCAGAAGGATTTTTGCTGTCAGCTGGCTGGAGGATGTCCACACACCAGAGCAGCCAAGCCAGAGGGAAGGCTGCTACAAGATCTACATTTTAGTCTAATTCATCAATTCCTTTGAGATTGGCCAAGAGCAGGACACTAAAAATGCCACATGTCAGGCTTAATGCTACTGAAAAAGGTGTCAAAAAGTCATTAAAAACAGATATTTCTCTTAGGTCCTCCTGGGTGTAGAAACATCACTTTTCACATGCTTACTAAAGTAGTGGGCCGGCATCAAAGAAACAAATTACTGTATACCATTCCTTTTCTAAAATATATCCCTCAATTATTTTATTTTGAACTACCCAAATAGGAATAAAAGTAGATATAAAATAGGAATTGTGAACAGGCTTGTTATATTTTTCATTATATAATTTAGCAAATGTTTTTTTTCAGTACATATTGTCTTGTAGAAGACCTTTTGGCAGACAAATTAAATAGGACACAAGAGTGACATAGCTTCATACTATGTCTTTGTGATGTTCTTAAAGCAGAAAGCTTTATAAATACCTTTGATAATTAACAAATGAAATATTAATTGCACATATCCTTAGTGGGAGATACTGAGGATGGTAAAATTGAATTACTCTCTCATGCTTAACAATTTTTATAGCTTTGCAGAAAACCAGATGTGTTGAAATTGGGTCCACATAGAGTTAGCATACTTTCTATTATATCTCTGTGTATTTTTGTTTTTAATGCAGGCATAGGATTTTGCATGTATGCAGCTTATTTCAGGATTTCCTGCTGCCCTCTCCTATGACCTGGAGCTACTTTGAGCTACGCAGGGACTAAAGGAGGAAAAGAGTCCTAGTGGGGACAACTAATGTCAGGAAGGGAGGGAATAGAAGTACCTGATGGACACATTTCATTCCTCCTTTAGCCTATGACCTAACATACCGTTAAGCGAAGAAAGAACATCCGTAATTCCTCAGCTGGGTTATTAATGCAGAGAAATCTGTGCCATAGTTTATACAAGGCCTGGCTGACCTTGAACATTCACACAAAGCTTCCCCAGAGTCAACTCCCACAGCTTGGATAGATAAAGACCATCTGTAAGACAGATGTAACAAAATAATGTTTTAACTGTAGTTCAGGATGCTTTTATGGCTTCTATGGAAAACCACTGCTATGACTATCTCCTTCCTTCTCTCTCCTGTTAACCTGGGCTAGAAACAGGATTTGAGAGTCCAGTATGTCCTGGGAGTCACCAAGTCTAGGCTCTGGTGGGCAAGAAGAGCAGTGGGAAACAGTGCAGAGGAATACAAGGGGAGCACTGGAGGTTTACTGAGTTTGATGCTCACTTGCTAAACTGTATTTTTAGCAGCAGACTTCCATTGTAGTAGAGATGAGTAATATATCTACAGTAGACCTCATATTTTCATCACTTGAAATGTCTTATTTGGTCTCAAATTCCTGACAAAATTCTTAAATCTTCAGCAATCGCTGTCTTGGACACCACTTGTGGGCTAGATTTCTCCATAGGCATATGAAGTTATTGCAGATCTCGCAGCCTGTCCTTCCTAACAAATTCCTTCTCAGCATTATTAGCAGATGATCTATATTACTTGCTGGCAAATCATAATACTTTCTGGTGTGCTAGTACACTCTGTGCTACTATGAACACTTTACACCAGTTCTGTTTAATGCCTTTGGGCCAGATGATAACTAGGTGAGTTAAATCTTCTTTCCCACTTCCTTTACTCCTTCTCCATTGCAAGTCTCCTTTCCTTTCATATTCCCTTCTTCCCCAGACCTTTTCAATTATCACCCACACCAAAGACCAGAAAAAAGCACATAAGTGTGCCTGAAACTATGGCAGGAAACATGCTCCTTTTCAACTAAGAGGCTCTCTGGAGGAGAATCATAGAGGTAATAGATTTTTGTGGTTTTTTTTTTTTTTTTTGTTGTTGTTTTGTTTTTTTTTTTAATGCACTTTTTTTAATAAGGATGTTTCTTACTTTATGTTTAGAGAAAGGCAGATTCATTTGCATGCTGGTATAAGTGATAGATTCATTTACATGCTGATGTAAGTGATAATAAATTAGCTGCCTAAATCCCCAGTTCCTAGTCTACAGAGAAAGTAAGAGACATGCTCATTAATATTTTATGCAGCCTCTGGATAGAAAAAAATGTATCCAGAGTCAATGAACAGCTCCTAGATTTCAATATTGAACTCTGGCTGCCCAAAAATAAACCAGGTTCCTCAAGGCTTTCTACAAAAACAACAAAAAAAAAAAACAAACAAAAAAACAAAACAAAACAAAACAAACAAAAAAAAAAAAAAAAACAAGAAAAAAAATTGCCGTGACAAGGGATTCCCTTGGGTTCAGATCACCATAATAGAGCCATTCTCATGACTGTGAGTAATTCTCTTTATGCTCTTGCAAATAGCCTGAGTTGTGGCCGTGATGGAATAAAATGTGGCTGCTAATATACTTAGGGTGCAAAAATCTACTGTAAAAAGCCTGGATATTGACAAATCCTGGAGCTATGTAGGACTTTTTCACCTGTTGTGTTTTTTGTCCAGTTGGTTGTTGTTTGCCCTTTTTGTTTTAATTTGGTTAATTTATTTTTCTGTTTGGTTGGTTTGTTTTTTTTTCATTTACAATTCATAATGTAAACAACATTCTATTTAATAATAGCAATTTCTAACCCAGGCCTGATTATGTCCTCAGCAGTTTCCAGCAGTGATGATTTTCTTATTATTGTCCTATGAAGAGTTGCCAAAGTTGCAACCTCCCCTGATCACTACAGGCAGCTCCAGTTCCTACCTCACTTCTCTCCGACTGATTCAACATTCCTCTGAGTTTCTCAGATTTGTTGCTGAGAGAGCATTTCTAGAGACACTCTAAAAATATCCAGAATAAACTGCATTCTCAGCCTTGGCTATTGAAGCCATTAAGCATTGTATTTTGTCATTTTCAATCACATGATTCTTACTCAACTCTTTTTTCTGACTCTTGGCACAAAAATTGAGCATCTGGTCTTTTGAGAAGTTTTTTGAATTTGTATTTCAGTTAGATTTCTGCTTTCATGTCCATCTACTCCCTTTCCTTCTGACAATCATCCTCTCCTCTACCTGCCTGCTTGTCTTTGCTTTTCTTTTGATGTTTAACATATCCCTGAGGATTCTCTCTCATGTGCTCCAGCTGGGATTTTCAACTTCACACTGATCCCTTGCTGAAACATGGCTCCATATTGTCCTTTACACAACCTTTCTGCAAGTATATTATTTAGACACATAAGCACACTTGGGCATAACTTGTGAAATAACTGCTGATTCCACAAGTAGCTTTTGCAAAATTGCAAGGCCCTGCTGGCAGAAAGAGTGTCCTCTGAAATGAGTAACATTTTTATGTAGCAAAAGTTCTTTTTTTCCATTAAAAAAATGACATAATTTTTTCTGTGAAATGTGAAAGGTTTTATCTGTGAATATGACCAGGTGCAATCGTTTCTCCACCAAAGCTATAAATAAAAACAGAAAAAAATGTCTTTTTATCTATACAAGAGTGAATCTAATTCAGCCAATTCACAGAATAAAAATGCAGTCAAAATAATCTGTTCAGATCTAACTGATTAGGTCACACTCAAAACTTTTCTCCAAACACTTGGATCCATCTCTGCTATCTTTATTTAAGACTTTTTAGTGCAACACCTCCAAAGGGTAAAAATTCTGTCTCTATGAAAGAAAAGTATGTACATTTGTTTGCTATCAAACTGCCCTAAGTAGTCCACAAAATTTCTCAGTTTACAGAGGGAAAAAAAATGTAAGCCTGCAATTCACAGCAAAATACCTTACAAACTCTTATCTAATTGTCTATAAAACAAATATTGAAATTGTTTTCCAGGGAGAAAACAAGGGAAGCCAGCAGTTTTAATTCTAGTATGCACTTCACAATTGGAATTATCTGCTTTGTCTGAACACCATTCTGTGAAAATGTTTGCACTATGTAAATGCATCTAAATCATCAATTCTACATAGCATTTATTACAAAATTACAATAATCAATAAATCCATAGTCTCATTCTGACTCACCAGATAATGCTAATAAAGTTACAGGCGAGATTGCAGGAGGGCATCTAGTCCCTGCAGCAAGGGAGAAACGGAGAAACCTAATCTGCTTCTCATAGGTGGTTTTTCATTATTAAAAAGCTGTAACCATGGGGAAGAGCCCATGTTCTCTCAAGTTTAGCTATTTAGTGGTTAATTATCACCACCATTAGAGAGTTTTCCCTAATGTCTATCCCAAATCTCCTTTGATACAATTTAGCCTCATTACTACTTCTCCTGTTCATTGTAGATGCATCCAAAAATTGATTCTCTTTCTCTTTGCGCCAATGTATTCCATGTAAAAGTTTTTGCATTCTAAGGTCATATTTTCTAAGCCTTTCTACCTTTCTGTTATAGGCAGTGATTTGCCTGAGCATTTATATACTAAAAACAAGTTTGGATAAGACCTTCTGCAAATTTGGAAACCAAGAGATAAAATCTTTCATGCGAGGTTTAATCCAAGTTGGATGCATAGTAAATGTTAGAAGCAGCTTGTGATTCTTCACATAAATCTTGCCCAGAACAGGAATAAAACCTTATAAATATCATGCTTGTATACAGATTTCTTCCTGGATGAACAGAAAGCAGATCCACAATTATAAAAAATAATACATCACAGGTAGTATGACTTCAGCTTCTGTCAATCTCCTAGTCATTAAAATTGTAATAAGCTGATAATTCAAGCTTTACTAAAACAATTTACTGAACAATTAATACTTGGGTGTGGCTGAAAGTGCTCATGAGGGAACACTGAGCCCTTCTCTAGCCAAGAAAGGAGATGTAAGAGATGGTGAGTGGTTGTAGCTGCAGATTTCACTCTTTGGCAGAAACCCAGGTTCAAACAGGGAAACAGCTCACTGTGCTGCTGATGCCCCTGTTTGCCACTGCCCACCTCTGTCCACTGAGTCCCTGTTCCCTTGTGAATAGCACTGGCAACAGATAGGCTTGTGGAGTAAGATTCTCTCCTGCCAGATGACAGCAAAAGAAATACAGTGTATTATTGTCATGGCAAGGCAGGGCCTTGCTGGAGGCTAATTCAGACCACAGCATGTACATGGAAGCTCACAAATCCTAAATAGTGCAGCTCATAGGATTGATTACTTGGCGGTCAGAGCTCACAAAAGGAGCAGTGTCTGAGAATGAAGGCATTGCTGTCTCAGCAGAACCTTTCCAGCCAATCATAAAACCTTCTTATACAGATATAGTGACATTTTCCACCTGTCTTAAAGAGAAAAGATAGGTCTCACTGTTTCTCTTGTTTTTAGATCTTTCACACTACAATGAGAAGTTTAATTGCCAGAAAAAAGATCAATCTCAGTGTCCCACAGTGCTCAGAAAAACCACGTTTTTTCCCCTCACAATTTGCCAATCATTTGCTACAGAACATCACAGAATTTATTGTGGGTAAGAGCTGTGGAACCTGACTAAAGAACTTCCAATGAAACATCCAAGCAGAGATCACTGAGAGGAAAACTTGTCACAATGCAAGATGACCTGGCAGCATGGATGATCAGACCTGGCCTAAGCTGTGCCCAAACCTTGCACTGATTTTAGACTGCGCTTTGTGAGTAGAGCCACACCCCAACCTCAGTGGGCTGATAGCAGACCAAGAGAAATGCCAAAAGGATTCCAATTCAGGCTGAAAACTTGTGTATGATTAAGTAAAGGTTTAGATGATGCTTGAGCCTTTTCTGGAGAAGATCCATGATTTTCATACCAAGCAGTGGAGAAGGTGACTTCTCTATGTCCAGCAGAAAAGGCAGAATGAAAGGCATGGACAATGAGACAAGCACATTTGTCAGCAAGTGCTCTTAAAGGAAACAATTCTGCTCTGTAAAACCACAATAATTACTGAGATGAAAAGGTGAGACGGTGTGCTGAGATATATCTATGAATATTTTGTCTTTGAAAGAGTGACTCTTTCATGTCCTCTTTTTTTTCACAGACTACCCGAATGAATCCTTCCTGTGCTGCTGTCCCTAGAAGAGAACAAAAAGTGTTGGGAATTCTGGTCACATGGAAACAACTTGGTTTGTTACACTGACTAATTACAAATTTGTAAATAAACTATAAATAGGAAGTATATTTGTAAATGCAGTAGTCACCTGGTCAAGTTATTTCAAAACCAGCTGCTTAGACTGAGGTCAATTTTAACAAAGTACATAGGAATTTATAAACAGGTACAAAAAGCAAACTGCCCCTTTTGGGAAAAACAGAATGCCTCATTGTTGTGGCAAGATAAGAAATCAGCATTTTCAAGATTAGAAAAATATCTTATAGACAGACATCTTTATTTAGAGAGTTTCTTTTCTTGAACAGTGCTTTGGTAATGAATAGAAGAACCAAAGTTATTCATGAACAGTTCCTAGAGGACCAAATATAGCTTCAAAGCCTGGTTGAATATAGGCAGAAGTCTGCTGTGCTTAAAATTCAGTTGGTCAGGAGGATTATAGATATGAGCTTTGAGTTGATGGACATTTTTTCTTCATTCATCTCATCAAAATGCTCGATTGAGTCTTCAGTTAGAGGCTCTTCTTTAGTTCATTTATGAAATGTGAATAAAGACTCAGAAAATTATTGTGGTAATTAGATACAGTTTGGCTTTCACAAATCAGATAGAGTGGGTTTTATAGCATATAAAAGGGTGTTCACTTGTTGTATTTCTGTCAGACAAGACCAGTTTAAAGCTTATATGATAAAGATATTATGTGAACACTATGCACTGTTGAACACCATTAATTTGACTTGTATCCTGGCACCAATATTTGGTTGAAGTAAATAATTTGGTAATGATACAGTATTTATTGTATATTCTCTGAACAGATATTTATGTTATTCACTACGCTGTTCTAAAGCAACAGCCTGTATTAAAGTGCTCTGACATCCATAAGGGACATAAATGAAATCAGCCTGACTCAAATGCCCAAATTAAAACAGTTTTAGGGGATTCAAGGTATGGAAACTGGGATTGTCTGTTAGGACATCAGTGACTTAGGGAAGTTGGGAAGAATAGAATGAATCAAGCCAGAACAGTCTAAACACAACCTGAGGTTCTGCCACTTGGAAGGAGAAACACAGCTCCTTTCTTGCATGCTTTATCACACATGTAGGTCATGTAGACCACATATGAAAGCAAAGCCCTGAACATGTCATGAAACTGGATCAGTTACCAAAAGATCAGTAAAGTAAACCTTCTTGCCCTAGCCAAATGTTTGCATAATTAAATTCTGAAAGCTCTGTAGTTTCAGTTGCATTTGATGCACGTGGTGCTTTCAGGAGACATCTTGTTGATTAGAAGTCACAGGTTATAAAAAACCTTAACTTGTCTGCTAAGTCCCACCATCTAAGAATATCTGTCCTACTAAATGTTCTGGCTCTACTAGCATTAGCTTTCATCATCAAAGTTTGTTTATTATCTTAAATAATAAACATCTTTATGAAGTTACTCTCCAGTTGGGCTTGCATTCCTAAATCACTTGGACATCAGAAAAACTACTTTTTACCCATTTAAAAGTATAATTTAAAGTACTTAAATGGCACTACACAAAAGGGGAAAAAAAAGTAGATTTCTCTGAGTGAGGTATCCTACAGAAATAGGAAATTGTAATTTTTACATCTATTCCTTCCTCTAGAGTAGCATCTCTCTTGGACAATGCTCATCATCTTAACACCCGGTCACAATGGTGATCTGAAACCTGACAGAGCAGCTGGAGCTGATACCTTTCAGCCAAGGTTCTGGAGACACAGAAAGTGTTGCCTGCAGCTAGAATCCATCGTCGTTCTGCAGAGGAGCTCAAAAGAAAAGACCCACACCCAGTTGCCTAGTTGCAACTGAGCTTTTGTTATTGCCCTGACTGTGTAATTCGGTAAAAGAATAGCATTTAAAAATGGATTCTCATATCTCAGAGTACAAATTATTTTGCTCCTCGAGAAGGTCTATTTATGGATAGTAAATTATTAGCTAGAACATTTTCATAAGTTTGATACATTAGATCACTTTATTCCAGCTACAGTTCATACCCTCAACATCTGAGTCCTCAAGGTGCCAATCTGAATCATCATGTGCCTACCTGCCTGATTTGCATGTACAATTTGATCATTAACAGTGCTTTTGGCTTGCTGTCATGGTTGACTTCTGTGGTCTCCATTTGCAAGACACTCAGATTATCTCTGCATGCAGAAATTATGTTTGCAATACACAAACCTGTCTTTTGTGATGTATTGGTCTTTATATGTTTTGGAATTATTTTCATTTTCTATATGGGAACAAAGAGTGTAGAAACAATAGTTTTGTCTCTTAAATGAATGGCAATGCAGGTGACCAACAATTTCTAAAAATAATAATTCTGTCACAGGACTCTTCCTGGGTACAGAAATATGAGGCATTCAAAGTTATGAGCTTGACTAAAGCAATAAATACTTTGCAAAGAGACCATTGTTACCAATGTTTCTTGCAGATTTTCCTCAGTATATGTACTGTGCCTTCTGGATAGAAACTGCTTTTTCATCTTGAGGCCAGCTGTACCATTACAATATACTAGAAGCAAAGGAGACAATTTTATATGCAAAAACAAGAAAAAAAATTGGTTCAAGCTAAAAAATAATAAAAATCTTTCTTAATTTCCTGTTTTGCTATACAGAATATGACTTTTTTTCCCCTGCCATTAATAAATTGTTGACACTTACACTGAGCAAAGGAAGAACAGATAAAAATACAACATGTGTACAAGAAAAAAACTTATTCCAAACAACATCCTGAAATAAATCTTCTGTTTGTGAGAGTGGAATAATAATAAATAAATAATAAATATAATAATATGATATATATAATATAATTATATATATAATATATAATATAATAATATAATAAATATAATAATAATTAAAAAAAAATCCCACTCTTTGTGAGAGTGGGAAGTGAGAATTGAATTTATTAGATTTGCTTTTACAAAAATCAAGTAGCTGAACCCCCTAGGTATAGTATCACTGCAGATCACAGAGGTGGACGGCATCTACTAGTTTATGACACCACATTTTTGTGGGTATTGTGCCCAAAAGGAGTACTGTTTTCCTAATAGATCAGCTGTCATGAATCCCCAAGACCTCAGCCAAGTGCACAAACTTGTGCTCTTGATCATGATATGATCCTGCCACAGTTGTAATTAGCTCTCAAATGGAGACCACATAGGACAGAAGAGAGGGAGTGTCTGTCACCCACTCTGAAGGAGAAGTACACCTTCCACTGTGACTCACCACCTACAAGGTGCATATCCCAGAAGAAATTCTCTTTCCTACTTTTTTAAGAAACTGACTTCCAAGTGATCTTTAGCTCTCTTGGAATTTTTTTTTCAGTTCCTTCTCTTTTTGTGGAACCCACAGTTTGAAATAAACTAGTCATGAGAGGCAAATTATGCTTACCTTAGGGGAGTCAGGCTGTTGAGATGCCACAAAACAAGAAATACATTCCCTTCACTGAGTTAACAAAGTTATTCTGGGAACCTAGAGACTGATTTTTAATTTTGAACTTAGTGTTACCATTATGAGATGCTAGCAGCAAAGGAAACAGGCCTTGAAACGTCTCAGTAACTCAGCAGTTTGGGGCACAGGCATAAAACCCAGCAAACCCTGAGGCACACACAGTGGACTCACATTTTCCTATGTGCCACAGGATATTGATCAGTGCCTACTTTCTCCACAGCAAGGCAAGCAAGAAGCAGTTAAAAGAACATACCTGTTTTTAAATAATTTGAAAGTCTAAGAGGGGTTTTTATATAGGCCAATATTTACATTAAATGAAGGCAGAGTTTATATATGTCCCAGTTTAAAGCAGTACAATGGAGGGTATGGCATGAGAATTTTGCCCAAACCTGCCTCATTCTTCAAATGCCCATTTTTATTACCTTAGCCAAAAAGACCCAAAACAACACCACTGAACCTTTACTGGAAAACTAGGAGTGTGATCTTTTGTTTTAGGAAATCTTTTTTGTTCCAATAATAAGAGCCATCTGTCTCACAAAGATTGGTTTGGTTTCAGATGTACTAACAGCGAACATTGTTACATAAAAAACTATAAATTATATGCTGCTGTGGGAACTCTGGTGCTATAAATGGGTACAGTTTCACCCCATTACCCTAGCAGAATATCTAGCCTACTGTGTTTCTTATGTCATCAAATAAAAAGACAAGCCACTTAAAGAAAAATCAGACTACCTTTTAAGCCACTGCCTGTCTCACAGGCTGACATACTGCCTATGGGCATGGTAATTACCATACTTTTTCTTATTTTGTTGTCCATATAGGACTATGCTATCCAAGCAGCATGGGAACAGGAGTAATTGAATTCAAGTTTAAATTGTGACAAGCAAAGAATTTGATTTTCTACTTGAGCTTTGGAGGGTTTATGAGGATATAACAAGAAAATTATGAGTAAGAAACACAACAGAAAAGGCATTATGCTAAATTCCTTTTAATTTAGTGTCATGGAGTAAGTTCCAGAGCTGCATTAACCTGTTGAAATCAATGGGACTCTGTTCAGAAGAGGTCTTCTAGATCTTTTACAGGTATACACTCCTGAACAAAGGTTTCATGCAAACACAAACCTGGTGTGATCAGAATCAGCATAAAGAAGAAATTTCAATATCTTGAAATTGGTTATTTTTTTGTTATCTATTTTCAATATATTTCAATTATCCAATAAATAAATATAATCCTATTTCAATTATGTAATTGCAATATATTGGTTTTCATACTCATGATGCTACCGATTGTTGTTCAGAATTGGACCAATTATTATCTTTGGGTTTTGGTAATCAGGCATTGCAAGATGCAACATTACTATTCTCAAAAATGGCAGTGTGGTACCATTCTTTTCATCTAGTTTTATTTGCATTAATGGTAATCTGGGTACAGTTGGAAATATAATAGCATTTACATCATAAAGGAAAGAGAAAATAGAAAATAACAAAAGGGATTTTTCTTTGCTGGGTTTTGGATGCATTTTCAGAATACAAAACTCTGAAGGAACACTACTTGACTAAACATTATTAAAAATACTTTATTAACTCTTCTCTTCCTCTCCTAGACTTTGCATTGGGTTTGTGTGGCCATTGGTAGTGAGGATGGCTACAGGGGTGGTTTCTGTGAGAATGTGCTGTAAGCTTCACCTGTGTCCCATAGAGCCAATACCAGCAGGGTGTCCAGGTTGGAGATGAACAGCTCCACCAGGACCAGTGGAGAAGGTGCCCAGCTGATATTCCCCTGCTTCAGCTGACATTCCCTGGCAGCCCATGGTGAGGCAGCTGTGCCCCTGTAGCCTGTGAAGATCCATAGTGGAGCAGAGATGCACCAGCAGCCCATGGAGGACCCCATGCTGGAGCAGTTGGATGCCCAAAGGAGGCTGTGAGCCAGTGAGGAGAGGAGTCCATGCTGGAGCAGGTCTGCTGGTAGGACTGGTGACTCCATGGGTGACACAAGCTGGAGCAGCCTGTTCCTGGAGGACTGCATCCCATGGAAGAGCGACTCACCCTGGAACAGTTTGTGAAGGGTGGCAGGCCACAGGAAGGAGTCGCTTGCAGAAGTTCATCGAGGAAGGTGTCCCATGGAGCAGGGGAAAAGTGTGAGGAGTCCTAGACCTCTCCATGAGGAGGAAAGGGTAGCAGAGACAATGTGATGAACTGACTGCAGCCCCCATTCCTGTCCCCCTGTGTCCCTGGGGTCAAGAAGGTAGAGAATCAGGAGTGAAGTTAAGCCTGGGAAGAAGGGAATGGCACAGGAAAGGTGTTTTAGGATTTAGTTTTTTGTTTCTTTGTATCTAATTTTGATTTGATTGATAATATTTTTTTCCCCAAAGTTGAGTCCATAATTGGTGAGTGTTCCTGCTGATGATCTGTTTCTGTCATTACGTCAACTCACAAACCTTTCCTTGTGTTTTCTCTCCCCTGTCCTTCCCAGGAGTGGTAGAAGGTCTTTGGTGGGCATTTGGTACCTAGCCAGCATCAACTTATCACAGACCTCCATAAATACCAGTACAGCAGCACAGCCAAAGTTCTTCTCCACAAGGACTGGCTGAAGAGAGCAGCATTTCAAGAACCAACAGCTTAACTCCAGCCAGTCAGCAAAAAAAATTGGGGAAAATGTCAGCATTTGGAAGAATAAAAGCAGTTAGTGCCTTGTCCTGAAAAGGGTCACTCATCTGTAACAAACCACTGCTACTCAGCTCTTTTGCCATGCCAGTTGGCTCTGGACTGAATTTCCAAGCAGAAGCTGGCTTTCTCTCCGAGTCTTACAGACCCTGCAGTCTGCCATCCATCAGGGAAGGGAACAAAGCATGGGCAGGACTGTGAGCCAGCCCTTGGCTGGTAGGCAGAGCTGGTGCCAGCCAACCTGCCCTGCAGCAGCCCTGTGCTCACGAGCACAGCCAGTGCCCGTGTCCTCCGATTAGAACACAGCCCTGTCACTCAGCATCAGCTCCTGCTTCATCAGTCATCTCAATTTCAGTGATAGTTTAGCATCATCTCCCAGCCAGGCACCGTGAAACGCATTTCCCCCTCTCAGAAACAATTTAGCCCCATTGCGGAAACAATTGAATTACGTTCTCTCCAGCTTCGCTATAAACCCAGAGTTCTAAACTGAAGCTATACTCAAGATATCATGCCTGTCTCTGTGTATTGACTCTTTTCTTTTGGAAGCAGAAGCTGGAAGAGAGGAAAGAATAAGAGTAAGAAAAACAAAGTAGATTCAGCAACCTTTTCTCAGCAGTGAATCCTACCCTATATCAGTTATATAACAATGGCTCAGTTTTGCTGTCAAAAACGTTGTCAATCTGTGTAAAGCAAGACCACGTAAGATTAAAAAAGATAGACTAAGAGGAATGATTTGGGAATTATCAGTAATTCAAAGTCTTTTGATATGAATACTGACATGAAAAGCTATAAGAACCTGAGGAGAGGAGAAAAGAAAGACCAAAAAAAGCTGACTGAAAATAGCAGCTTGGCAAAAATAATCATCAGTCTATTTTGAGTAACACAGCTCTTCCCTAATATTTCCTTAAAGTTTACATGTCCATTTAAGACTTGTCTGTAATTCCTGTAGTCATGAGAAAGGGGTAAATCTGTGGATGTTGAACTGGTCTCACTGGCATGTTATTCCCAGCATTCTACTATTACTGTTAAGAAATAAATATTTTTGTGCACTCAAAAATTGTGTAAAATCCTGCCTTGAAGATGCACCAATAAAGTAACTCAGGGCCGACCATTACATTTCCTATGATCTGAAACTGCTTTTAGGCCACCTCAGTTCTAGAGTAATGTCAGTTTCTTTTCTTCACAGTTTGCCCAAGGGAGCCAATTAAACTTTTGAGAATGAGAGCTAGGCTCAAATTCTGCTTTATGCATCACATGCAGACTTGTTAGCAAAGCTGTAACTCCTGGATATTTGTAATTTTTTTCCAAGCTGATGCATTAGCTGGAAAAATCTACCTGGGTCTCTAATCCCAGGTTGAGTTTGAAAAATGAAAAGTATTTTTTTCTTGTAAACTGTACAAACTGGGTTTGCAGTTGTCACAGAACTGTGATCATGGAAATGTTTAAAATTAGTTTTTCTTTCATTATTATCTGGCTGTAAGAATTGGTTCTCTTTCACTACATTTCTTTCAAGACCTGAGCTGGGTTTGTAGACATCAAAAGCCACAGCATTCCTTCCACCAGTGTCAGAAGCTGCTGGAGTGTGTCCCAAAACCAAAGAAGTCATTCTTGTACTCAGTCTGATATACAGTGAGACTCGAATAATCTGTACTCTAAGAATTTTTTCAGTGCTACATCTACCTTAGCCTTATGCAAACCGTACATAAAAGGAATCTAACAGTGATTATGTTAGAATTAATCAGATCTGGTAGAGTGCTTTTTAGTTTCATGTGGGAATTTAAAGGTTTTGCTTTAATTCTTATGGTAATTTGCCAAAAAAACTGTTTACTACAAGGTGGCCATTTGACAGATTGAGCTGAACAGTGCCAAAAAAAAACCCAAACAAAAAACAAAATCCACAGAATGTTGGCAACATTAATCTTCCACTTCCTTTCCAGAAGTTTCCTTTTCAGGGATTTAATTTCTCCATTCATAAATGTTTTTCTCTTGGCATTTTTACAGCAAATTTAATAAGATACCAGTTTCTCACAAAATGCTTCTACAAATTCAGGGAGAGTTAATTTCCTTCCCAAAGCATTTGAAATGGGAGAGAACCCCAGGGCTGCTCCACCATTCAGCAGGAGCACTATGGAGAGCTCCCTCTGTGTGAAATCCTGCCCTGCCATGGAGGGACTCAGCTGTCTCAGTGGATGCTGCTGTCTGACTCCAGCACTACAAAGGCTTGAGGTCTAGAGTCTCATTCCCTTTTGAGAGGAAAAGAGAGGGTAAGAAAATGCAGTATTCATCCTGCTGGCCTGAAACATATGTGGGATCTACCAGGCAGCTAATGCAGCATAAATACCATACGGTCAAGGCTCTCTATTGTTATCTTTTTGAGGCAGACAGCAAAGCCAGCAGCATGGGTGGCTGCATTTATGGCAACATTCAGTTCAGATACAAATGCCACTACCTAACATTTTTTGAGTGCTACAGATAAAGGAAATGGTTTACATTCCCCACTGTCACACACAGGACTCACTTGTCTTTAGCATGGCTTAAGCAGCACCAGTACAGTGCTTAAGCCTTCAACACCAGTACAAAAATGGGTCTCACATTTCAGTTTTGCAATAAAGAGTTTGAATTTCAATGGGTTAATGCAAAGAATAACATATAACAGGACTCAGACTACATCCCTTTTTCTGGTGGGCAAGTTTGCTGCACTGCAATTATAAACTGTCAGAAAGTTTAAAGCCCGCCTTCATTCCGTATATTAATGCACTCCTGGAAGTTCCAATGAAGAGCTGAAGATGAATTTTGACTGGTATATTTAGCATGATGGGTAGGAACAGAGGAGTTCCACTGGCTATTTGGCAAGATTACTTATTTAGCTGCAAGATTTTGGTATTTCTGACTATTTACTAAGTTGGAATTATCCACATTGCCTTATTCTGAGTTTTTTTCCCTCAGATCTGAAGTCCTACACAGCTCCATAGAAGGTGAAAACTGAATAAGAGATTTAGGTGATTAATAAGTAACTAAAGGCAAGGAATATAATTAATGTCAATCACCATGAATTCATAGCATCCAGAACCTGTCAAATCTGATACATTTTTGAGGGAACAAATATAGCTGGTGAATGCAATGGTGTCACTGTAATTGAGATTTCTGTACAGTTCATGGACAAGATAGCATACAGTACTCTCAATAAGAGAGAACAGAAACTGTGGAATCTGTGAAATGGATTTACAAGGGGCAAGACAGCTGGTATGGAAAATTAATTATGAAAGGGAAGTCATCATCAGATCTCTGCTCCAAGTGGTGTCCTATCCTCCTTTAATTAAATCAAGGAAACTGAAGATACTCTGCATCAAATTTAAGTTATTTTAAGCTGTCCTGTCTTCCTCAGTGTAGTACCATGGATTAGACAGTCTGACACAAATTTTATACTCCTGAAACAACATCACAGAAAGTAAAGGGTTGGCAAATCCCTGATGGCACAGGGATGGCAGAAGAGTGACCCTTGCCAGGCTGTGAGACCTCACCCCAGCTCCTCTGGAGTCCCTGCTGTGGGGGCACCTCTGAGCTGTGGACACAGCCCACAGCACTGACACAGCCTGGCTGGAGAGCTCCAGATCCTGCTACCCAAATCTACTGCCACTTCTGGATATTACTGACACATCTTTCTCTCTGCCAGTATTCAGTACCTGATCAGAGAAACTGTAAATTTATTTATTCTTAGGAAAAATGTCAGTGGCCAATTTCCCTGTCAGTTAGTCATTATGATGATTGTAAATGTCAAGCTCCTTTATTTCTTTTATACTGTTTTATTGTCCTGTCATCTTTCTAGTCCTGGTCTCTAATTTTTACACCCACCTCCAGTGAGTACTTTTCTTAAAGGAGTTTGCTGCTTTAAACTCCTAAAGGAGTTTATAATTCTGAAAGGAAATGGCATTTAGCAAAAACATCTATTTAAAAATGAAAAAAAGTTGTTTGAAGCTTATGTATCTGCTAGGCTATAGATGCAGGTTCTATAAAGCAAGTAGCAGCTAGGGATCCTCTGGAGATTAATGAGATTTTTTTTCCTTATTGTAAAGACAGATTAGTCCTAAAGCCCCCTTATAAATTATTGAGTTCTGCGTTATTTTCCTCACAGTCTTCCCAGAAACAAAAAACATTACAGAATATATAGCCAGGCAGGTGTGAATTGTGCAGATAAAAGATTTGTCTTGAAATAACCAAACTGGCAAATCAGGAAAATAAAAACATAACAGACAAAAACCTTTTATTCCACCAAAGAAAATTTTTAGATTACAGAATAAGAGAGGGATTTGAGTCAGCTACTTCTGAGCAGAATTCATTAACCTTTTGTGGGTTTTTTAAATATTATTTTTTTTTAGCACCAGAAATATTAGGTTATGGCAGATTTGGGAAACAAAATCGACTGGTTCCACAAAAAATGTGTTTAGTACAAAATTTTCAGATTAATTTTACTTGGAAATTGTGGTGGAAAAAAAAATCAAGGAAACAAACTTGTGCTGAATATAATAGCAAAAAATTTAATGTAATCTCATTTTCTTACCAGAATGAATCAAGTTATTAATTTGCCTTGTGAAAATGCAATTATCATAACAAAACCAGACATTCCTCTAAATCTTGAGAAGAACCTGTAAGAAGTGTATAATCTACTAAAAGAGTTTGCAAGCAATAAAATCCTGCAAAAGAATTTGTCTCGTTTATTTATAGCTTTTAGGGATCTGGAGGTGATACATAATACTAGAATTTTATATCAAAGAAGGCCTAAAAGGGATCATTCTAACTCCACCAAATACAAATAAAATATTACTGGCATCTAATCCACACAGAGAAGCACGGTGCCAGATCATTAGCATTTCATTTAGTGAAAGTAATGCCTAAATCTGCACACCCTCTGGAGAAATCCATCTGTTCTCATTAATCAGGGCATCTGTTTTGGCAACTAGCTATTAACAAGAATTCTGTAGTCTGGACAGAAAATCCAAAAGCCATTTCTTTATGAATGTGATATGAGGTACCTTGTTTCATCTTTAGCAGATTTTTAAAAAAAAATCTTGTCTCTTCTTTCTTGTCCCCCTGCCCTCTCAAACCTACACCTGCAAGTGCTTTACTGAATCGGTGCCTAATCTGTCTTCATCCCAGCGAAACACACAGCTTCCATCTGGGGGCTGAGAAGATGGATGTTGAAGCATCCTTCATCAGAGGCATGATTGATCTCTGCCTTCCCCACCCCTGCACGCACACGAGCTCGTGTTGGCACCGAGCTGAGCCGGAGTCGCTGCAGCTCCGCGGGCAGGGAGCGTTTGTAACGTTGCTAAAGCATTCCTTACAGTTCCGCAGCCATAATGACACAGAGTATTATTTTATTTTGCATTTTATGGAGATGAACTTAGTCTACCATGCTAAGTAACAGCTGGAAACAAATAACCTTTTCTTTTGAGGGTGTGTTATTCAGAATGTCTTGATTTTGACTGGTTATAACTTTAAAGAATCAAGTCATTCATTGTGTGATCTTTACATCATGATGTACGTGAATAAATTTTCACCCACTTGTCATCAAGTTCTGTGAGGAGAAGTAATGTTTTAGCTGGTAAGAAAAACTCCTAATTTAATTTTATTAAATTAAAAATGATCATTATCACAGATATTTGGAAACAAAAGCAATTACACACTCTTTCTACTTTACCAGCAATAAAGCTAAGAGAAAAGAAAAAAAAAATCTGTGAAATCTAGTCTCTGTCTGCTTTCATATGAGCTGTAAATTACTCATGGGGAAAAAAGAGCTGATGCATTAAATTGAAATATGAAACTGTTTCCCCCATCTCCAATTATTTCTGTTTGATTTGTTACCCCAGTGGAAATGGTATTATTATTATTATTAGAATCAACTTCAATAAGAGGTAAAGCACAGTTGTAGTGACCTGCATACCTGCTGGGGAATGGGGAACTTGAGTTCTAATTCTGGTACTGAAACAAATAACTTTGGAGGCCCCAGGCATTGTGTTCTGGCCTCAGATCAACACTCCATCCCTCTTCAGCAGAGCATTGAAGTACAAGTGTAGTCTGGGATTTTAGCAACTGGCCAACTGCTTTGCTGCACTGCAAGGGATTTGTTGTTTGCTATTAAACCTTTAAGTAATAAAGGAGACATAGATGGAAACAGATCTTTAACTGCTGTCTGAAGCCTGTGTTAGTTTTTGTAATAGGTATAAGAGTATTTGACATAGCAAAAATAAGCATAGATATAGTCATTTAAATTAAAGAGAAAAAGGTGATCCCTGAAGAGAGCTCTAAAATCTGTCATTTGCCTCATCCTGGGTGAGCCAGAGAGATTGTGATTATGATGTACTAATGGCTCCTAAAGAATTTGCTTTATTGATGCTTGCCTGATGCACTTAATGAAAGTGTAGAATTTACACCATGAAGTTTCTGATGTAGAGAAAGACAGTATTTCCTGGAATAACTTTCGTGTGATTCTTTAGAAAGACAAAACTCATTAAAAAACAAGTGTATCTTTGTATAACAGTCAACACAAATAACTTGAGCTGTAAAATTGATGAGCAGTAACAGCTCCTGAAGTCAGTGGAAGCTGTCACTATTCTGCATTCTGCCAATTCAGACCCTATATTTGTCTTTGCTTCCCTATCTATATAGATGATAATAACTATTCACCTGTCTGGAATGACTGACATCAAAATCAACTATCTGAGATTGAACAGTAAGATTCCAGGGTACACTAAAAGCCTGCCAGTTCAGTATACCCAGAATTATATGAACTGTTTAATTTTTAAAATATATATTTATGTGATTATTAACACTTTACATTTTAATGGGAATCATAACAATAGGAACTGAAATACCTTCTGAATATATTTGATTTGAAGCAAAAGAATCACAGCAACATAACTTCCCTTAACATAAGAGATTTCCATTTTTCCAAGGGAAAAATAATTCTGCCCAATAAGACATTATAGAATCCTAGTTGTGAAAATAAACAGTTGTTTCAGATACTACAAAAAGGGACTTAACATCTGGAGAACTCATAAGAAATTTACAGGCTAAATATAATCTAGTCTCTCATTTTCCACATGTATCTGGTTATCTTCACAATATCAGAGAGAAATTAAAAGTAAAGACTGAAGGATTACTCATTCCTTGACTATTTGACTGAGGAGAATGCATGGGTGGGTCCCAGGACCAGAACTATTCTTTGCAAAAGATGAAAGTCACAACCTGGCTGTGAAAATTCAACACTTTGACAAGCAATGTTCCTCTTAATGACTCTAACAGAAAAAAAAAAAAGGTTAAAAAGTAGGATGTACTAATATTGTTAATACTAACAGGATACTGTAAGACATCAAAAATACTTTTTCCAGGTGATTCAGAGACAAATTTGGAGATGAGGCATGACCAGAGTTTGAGGGGGGTGATAGGGAATTCATCTTTGACAAAGGAGTTGTGTCTGGACATTTTTGTGCTTTACTTGCCCACATACAAGTTATGCTGGGGATAACATAATTCTCTATACAGGGGATGTTCCCCCAGTAGTGCAGATTAAGAAAAGAGCATGTTATGAAGAGGCTTTGTAGCATAATAAACAGAAGCACTCTGAAAAGCCACCTGATTACATTGGAAAAGGTTAAGAAATTCCATTAGACCCCAGTAGTAGACCAACATGCAGTGTGCCACAGGATGGGTGAACTGGCAGCAGTCATCAAGCAAGCTGCTATTGTCACTCTTCTATCTATAAAAAAGATGTCACAACATCCTTGATAATGTAATAGAAAAACTTTCAAATTTCACTGATCAGTTGGCAAACTCTTCTCAGACTCATATACCCAGTTTCAGTTTTTATCTGAAATCCTGGAAGGGGGAAATAATAAAATAATTACAAAAAAATGCATATGGTCGGAACAGAGAGATGTTTCTGCCAAACATTTGTGTGAAAGTAACTTTCAGTGATGTCTAGTTTGAGTGCTAAAACCTAGGATGGAGTTTGAAGGGAAATGATTCACCACACTTATACAATGTTTAAGTTGAATAGGTAATAATTTATTGTTGCTGATGTTAATGATATTGCAATTGATTTCACTGGGCCCACATTTAATTTAATTATGTTTCAGATCAGCTTTAACCCTCTACTGGGAGCATCTAATCTTTTACTCTCTTGTGGTTTTAGTCAAGAAGTAGTAACAGCTCCTTTGTGCAATGAACTCCTTCACTAGATCTTTCAAAAAATTTCCTGAGTCTTTTTGAATTTTATTTAAAATATAAAAACTTTTCTATAATCACTTTTATAGAAAATGTATTGTCTTGAAAGTTCATAAAGCCAGACAGGAAAACATCAGGTGTTTCCATTTGTAATACCTTTGTCATCAAGTTTTGATTTGTAATTGTAATTCAACCTTCTCCTGCAACATTACTCCCTTATGGAAAAAGGAGTTTTTGTTGGATTTTTTTTCCTCCCCTCCAAAACTTCATTGGCCTATAGCAGCATTGGTGCCTTTCTAAATTGCCACAGTTCCTATAGCTATGTAGGGCTGAGCTGCAAGGTGCAGCCTCATTATGAATTCCCTTACTGGTCTTGCTCACTTCTCTCTGAGCTCAGAGCTGTGTGTTCAAACACAAACTTCTGCATAGATGATCATTCATAAAAACACAATCCAGAGATAATGAAGTGTAAGGTAATTGATTTATTCGTATTCAATAGAGACTAAAGCTTATAAATCAACTTTAACTTCATATAGAAGTGAACTGAATAAAAATGACATATATATTAATAGCAAATTTTTGAGTTATACAGTTTGTCTAGTGAAATTTATTTTCTCTGAGCAGAAGACTAGCTAGCATAACAACAAAAAAAAATTGTTTACAGCCATGATTATATCAATAGAGTAAAAAACTTCTAACATTCTCTATTTTTATGTCAGTCCATGCAGATCAGCCACATACTGAGATATTAAATGTTTGCTCCATGGGAACTTGTCATTTAGAACAAGATAAAATGTAACTCAAGAGGTTTGCCCTGCATATATTTTTTATAAAGGTACTTCTTTTCATAATACCCTGTAAAATGCTAATTCTATGATGTTCAGCAGCAGTCTTCTGAAGCCATATCTGAATTTTTATACTGCCATGCTCTAGGCTTGTGTTAAGGTTCAAGCACAGAGTTCCCTGGTGTCAGTGTAACTGCTGCCCCACAAAAGACGGCAATTGAAAAAAAAAAAAGCCTAAAGAAGAAGGAAAAACAACTCTTTGAGGAGATGGAGACATCAATAGAAGGAGCTTATCTAAAATTAGAGCCAGATGCCTCACTAAGCCCTAGATAACACTTTATTTTATGCAGCCTTTGTTTACCAGATTTCTTCTCTGCATGAATCATAAGAATGAACCTCTTGTTCAGAATAAATGCTACCCAAAGCTAGCACAGCACACCCTTATTTTCTTTTTTGGTGTAAAAGTAATCACAGTAGGTTAGAGAAGTGCATTAATTTAAATGAGTGAACTTAGAAGCAGTATAACTCAGAGTACACTTTCTTTTTCCTACCTGCCTATCTACCATGTCTGCTCACCATCCTTAAAGAGAGTCAGACACCTCAAGTTTTAAAACTCAATAAAAATCCATCACAGTCTGGTGACATCTGTTGTATTACATAACTGGAACTGTTTTATGAGCTCTCCAACATTGCATCTGAAATTATAACAACAACTTCACTTCCTCTTCTTTGTGTGGAAGCCAACCTTTGATGCACATAGCTGGAAGGTAGATTTTTACTGTTTAAATAAAAATTATTCTGATTAGGAATGTTTTGACTCAGATTCCCTGCCCTGCTCCTCCTTCCCACAGAGGCCAGTATTATTGTTTTGAAAATGAAATCCTTAATGAGAAAGAGTTTGTTTCAGTGAAACTTCCAGGACGAAACTCAAACAGATCCTGAAAGCCACACAGACCTGAAACTCTCATCTCCAAAAACCCAGCTGCAACAGGATTGTATCTCAGAGCATATTACAGTGACTGATTTGTCCTCTAAATTTCTTGAGGTGGAATATCCATTATGCCTGGGAGATTGACGCTGGAGACTGGTGACTCTTAAGCAGGATCAATTCTTTGCTAAGTATAGGCAGAGGAAATTTTGAACTTGGGCCATTCACATCTTAGAAAGCCCTTTGGCCACCTCCAATGAATTGGAAGATGCTGAGAAAACCTATCCTTTTCAGAAGTCAAAGGAAATGACAATATTACAATTATCTGATTTTACATTTGGTCATAAAAATAAAAAGCAATTGAAGAGGAATCTGAAGATGGAACTGGACTGAAAGGGAGAAAGAAATAGTAGAATGTACAGTTCCAAACTCAAAAACCAGAGCAAATTCCTTAATAAGGGTAATAAGCTTCCAAAGTAGGCTTAGAGAGATTCTGGAGAGTGTTGGTAGAATCCCTCTGGAAAATAAAAATTTAAGTAAATAAACAGAAATCAGAAGAGCCGGCAATTGCTCATAAATTGGTAAATAGTGTCAAAGGATAAAAATAAAAAGAATAATAGCAACTTGTCCTTGTAATAGCAAATATAAACTTATAGCAAATATAAGCAGAATGTAACCTGGGCAGAGCAGTATAGGAGGGAGGGTCTGGGATGGGAGAGTTCTGTTTACGAGACAATTTAGTACCAGAACACAGGACAATCTCACTGCAAAAGAGACAATGGAACCATTTCAGATGAGGTAAATTGCCTGAGGGAAGCTGCTGTTGGGCAGCAGTGACCAGGGAGACTGAATCACACTCAATGATTTACCAAAAGATGTGGCAATCCAATGGAAGGAAACAAGAGGGCTGAGGATTTCATAAACCCTGGACACACCAAGGTGAGGATAAAACCTGTTAAAATGACGTTATGCTGATTTAGTTATTTGTTCACCATTTATTTTCAGGTACTCATGTATGATGAAAAATATAAATAGTGTTAAGCACTGGCAGAGCAGCAATGTCTCTGGACACTTAATAAACAGGTGCCTTACTTTTCCACATGTCTGTGCCCTCATGCTTCTCTGGTTTGTCTGCAGTTAGATGGTGAGCAGAAGTGTTGTGATAGAAGGAGTTAACAAAGAAGACAGAAGAAGAGGAAGGAAAAGCGTCATTCTTCACAGTTATGCTCATCACTTTTTCAAACAAGGATGCAGTGCTATTTTTAGCAAAGTTCCTGGAAACACAACATGCTGAATATTCATTATCCACACCAAAAGACAAGACAGTGAGCAACATTGTTCAAATCTGGCTTTTCTTTCACAAAATGGATGTACCTCAAAGCCATGTATATCAAGTACTTCAAGTACTTGAACTTGCTTGTGCAGTATTTTGCAATTAGAGGTGTCCAGACAACTTCCAGCAAATGAGTCACTCGCTCTCTCTCAAAAAAAAAAAAAAAAAAAAAAAAAAAAAAAAAAAAGAGGTATTAATCATTCAAAGTATGTTTTTGTTTGAGATCTAACAGGTCCATGACTTGCTGTTTTCCTGATGACTTGTCTGCCACCTCAGCTGCCAAACTAGGAAGACTTGGTCAAGGACTCCTCAAGGGCATCCAAGTTTCTTGTTTCAGGATGCAGGTGGCCCAAACTGGAGGGCAATCAGGCACTGTACTTCCCTGTGAAATGGAGTTAATTTCCCTTGCACTGCTGGACACTTTCATCAACTTTCCATTGCTTTCAAGGGAAATAAAAATTTTCATGAGGAGAGAAATCACTCAAAACATAGATTTCCATATGGAAAGCAATTTCTTTATCTTCATAAAGGGGCTTGAGCTACAGATGCTGCATAGAAGGGACGCAAAGGAAGTAATAAAGTAGTTGCTTAAGGGATCAGCTATGTAAAGCATGAGGAAGTAGAACTGTGAGGAGAAAGAAAAAGTTTGTGAGCACACGATTAAATAACTTTGTATGTGTATAGGGATTAATCTGACTTTCTGAGGCCATCTAGCATCTGCTAGGAAGACGAGTTTCCCAAGTGCTCCCTTAGTTTATGATCATTTGAAATAGATTTTGTGCACGTAATGATTCTGAGTTCACAGCAGCACATCTCATCACTCAATGGGGCAAATAGCCAGATAAAGATCACAGCTTCACTGACAAGTGTCATTCTTTTCAGTCCTGTTTCAGAGCTCACAGATACCTGAAATACATTGCTTTGCATTCAAAATAGCCTGCTGTGTAGCACCACATACCTTGGAAAATCTGCATCATTTGTAGAACCATAACTAAGAGGCAGAATGGACTATCAGATCATCTTTCTTTGTAATCATGGCATGATGGTGACATTCCAGATCAGTGACATCTGCCAAATGGCTTTGGATATTTTATCTTTCCTAAAAGATCTTGCTGCCATATTGTGAATAAAATCTCACTTCTGAGTATTTTAAGTTTTATGAGAATTCAATAGGAACAAGAGTCATCATTGCATTTTTAGGGAAACCCAATCTGTGAAGGCCAACATCTTGTGCATGTTCTGTAGTTTGTTCAATGCTGCACATATGCTGCTCATACTTCATGCCTATTTTCCCCTCAGATCTATCAAAGCTATATTACATTGCTTCCCATGCTTCTTGTTGATTTGTTCAAAAACAAGCAATGAGATGCATTTTGAGGAAAACTGAGCTATCCTTTGGGTTGCCCAGTTTGCATTTCACCTCACTCCTTGATGAATTATGTCTACACCAAGAAATTCAAGCATTTCCAGGAACATCCAAAACATTTGTTAAACTGCTAGAACAGTCCCAGACATCCTTTGGCACATTTTATGCCTCCAAAGCTGCTCCTGGGAATGGCTGAGGAGTTTACATACACCAGACACCTTTCCAAAAGGCAGTCAGCACACAGCTGCTCCTTTTTGGAGGGGTGGGTTAATTTACTAGCCCAGATCTAAGGCATACAGTGGCAGTTGGCTTAAGTATTTGGGAATGCTCATGGCACACCTCATGGATCTACAGACACATCCATAAAGAAAAAAGTTAAACAAACAACCAAGGTGTCAAAATATTCACTAGGCACCAAGAAGGTGGAATGACCAGAACTAGATCAAGAGCATGAGGAAAAGTACTATTCAGTTAGATTTTGTCACACACACATCTGCATGTATCAAGCAAAGCCTGAACTGCTTAAATGAGGCATCTCCATTCTTCTGGTATAGCAGTCTTAACTCTGTTTTTCTGTTAAAAATTAAAAGTTATACAATGTATTGCTATTACAAGTTATTTATCTCTCAATTTTGCAAAGTTCTTTTTTCTACTATTTGTTTAGGTGTTGCTTTCTCCTAAAGTACAGAAGAATTGCCCAGATCTACTCAGCTGAAAGTAATCAAATTATGTACAATAAGAGAGTCAGAAAATGCAAATAAATTCTGTGCTAGAAATAACTCATATATGGTAACAGGAGGGGAAAACCAGAAAATTAAAGGCAGGTATTAGGTACTCCCCAAACAAGGTGGGTCAAGAATTATCATCAATATTTATTCCTGGCACTGTTACAGATTTTCTTGTACTTCATTAAGGTTATTCAACAGTTGTGGATTTTCTGTTTCCCATATAAGCACATTGTTTCTGATGTCACTCAGAAGAAGCTTTGGAGCTTGAAAGCATTCCCATTTTTAAATTACTTTATCTTCTTCAGATTAAAAGATCCATAAAGACACAAAATATTATTTCAGAATCTGAAGCAGCTTTTGAGTTCTGCTCAACCATATATTGATATGCAAAAAGACAAGAAATTATTAACAGGAAAATGCACCTGATACCTCACGTGGCACAGTAGTAATGATTATTTTATTAGCAAAAGAAGTGAATCAAAATGTAAAGGAAAATTGTATAACCAGTTTGCATGGATGTATTTATATTGCTGGCATGATTTTAAATGAAAATACTGTCCTGAGTAAAGGTGAGTAGAAAGACATTTAATTTAACTTAAAGTCAGGCAGAAGCAGAAAAGGTATAAGGTTTGAAAAACATTCATTTTTTTTCTCCCACAGAAAACCCCAATTTGATTTATAAATATCTATGATTCACATAAATCAGAGATTTCTTAACATGTGCTATCCAAGACAAAGGTAGTGCTTGGAGAAATACATTCGGTGTCTTTCGGTGTGAGAAAGACTTTTGTCTTCCAAAAAGGTGGTGTATTTTGAGCTATTTTTCCTCCCAGGCCCTAGCAGCTGTTTACATAATATTTTAAAGTCATCTCTAAGAATTTCATACAGCAAGAGAAGCATCTGTCCCTGTCAAAAATTCAGATGGATAGACTGTGAGGTGTAAAGCAGATTTGTGTCCTGTTTTTTTGTTATGTAGAAACCCATAAATCATCTCTAATGACTAGACCTCTTAGCCTTCAATTGTTTTGCATAGATTTGGATTATTCTGTTGACTGCCTGTAGTCAAAAGATATATGTAGTCACAAACTGTTAAATTCATGAAATGAGCCATCCCACACAAGGAAGTAGCTGAGTGTTATGAGATAATTTGGCACAGAAGTACAGATGAGTACAATTTGTAGCAAACCAAATTCATGTTACACTGAACTCTACTTGCATAGACAGGAGCTGGAACATTTGTAAAAACAAGATTTTTTAACTTGACTGTCCAAGTAATCTGACATAAACTGGCATAACAACTCCAGCAAATATTTTGTTATGATGGTGTAACCCACCTATGTTCTCACTTCCCCAGAGACCACACAGATTGTGCAGTTCCAGCACTGTCTGGCCTGTGCCACGCAGGTTTGCAAACCATAAAACAGAATCCTTCTTTCTGTCCAGGCAAACTGTGTACAATTCAGGCGCTTCAATTCTGATGCATTTAAGAAGAAAATTTGCCTCCTCTTATCAAAGTTGCCGTGATCATGTTTGGAGCTATGAACTCTTTGCAATGCACTCAGGACATTAAACATATTCCTTCAGAAAAATTAAATGCTTATTGTAGAAGTAATTAATACAATACAATTGAAACAAAAATTGAAGCAATCAGAGAAGATCTAATGATCTTGATAGCTGGGTAACTTAGCTTTTACCCACTGCACAGTAAGAAAAATGGGGCCTTGTCCCATCTTTGCAGCTGGGAAACCTCAGGCAGTCAAAATGTGCTTTGGGCTGGTTTTCTGCTGAGTGTCTCCTGACAAAGTGTGTGCTATGTACCAAGGAGCCTCATTTAGTGCCTAGTAGTTATTTTCTCACCTTAAAGTTATTTTATATGACTATGCCTTTGTCAAGGGAGAAGGTGTTTCTCCTTCATGGGGTCCTTCCTCATTCTTTTTATCAAACTTATAGGAAGGAATTTGCAAGGAACACTTTCAGCAGCTTCATGTGTTTCTGAGGCCAGTCATAGTTTGTAGTAGTAAGACCTGCAGCTGTGGAAACAGAATTTATTCCACTCCCTAAGAAGAAATGATACATACTTCATCTGGAAAAAAAAACTGTCTGCGTTGCACAGAAATGTTCAGAACAAGAAGATTGCTTGAGTGTTCACTCAAGAACACTTATTCATGTACAGGATTAATAAGATTTTTTCTATCAGCCAGAAAATTAAATCATATTATTGAAGCTTTCATATGTATGAAACTTTGATGACGAATTTGGAGGAAAGACATTAATAAGTATTTTGAATGAGAATTATTAAAGGTTAATTTCATTTTTACAAGTACACAGGAAGCATCTAAATTGTAAAGTGTTCCTTTATACAGAGCTCATTTATTGTAAGCAGATCTGAGGCCCTTATTTTACTCTTGATGTAGATGACTGCTACAGCAGGTTCCTTTCCTCCCCATATTGAAAGGAGCTGCTGAGCTCAGTGTGCTTCACTTTCTTTGAGTGGTCACACCAATTTGTGCAGGCAGGTCATTAGCATATCATAACATCACACTGCAATGTTTATGGATGAGATACTATCATTAAAGTATGTGCTATTCTCGTGCAAAAATCAAGGCACTCTGAAGGTTTTATGTCCAACACAGCACCAGAGGGAAGCATGGGAGAATCTGGTGATGAAAAATCCAGACCTCATAATGTGGTAAAGTGTCCAGATGGGAAAGCCACCAACTACAGCACTCTTCCTGTAGCCTCCTTCTCCAAACCTGCACAGTTGTACTCCATTATCTAGTATATGTCTTCCTTTTAAGAAGAAAAAAAGAAATCTAGAATTTCTAGGAGTAGAGATAAAGGCTCCTAAAATAAGGATCTGAGGAAGGTTGACCTTCAGGGGAGAGGAGCTCTGAGAAAGAGGAAAAAGCTGGGATGAATTTTGGGACACAGCTGATTCTAGGGCAGGAAGGAGGAGACTGTGATGGCATGAAGGAAGAGGCTTGTCAAAGAGTTGAAATGAGACAGACACTCATCAGACCAGAGGAGCTGGGCACGAGAGTCAGGTCAGATCTCTTTGAGTAGTAGGTCACAACAGAGACCAGCTCCCATCTTGTCCTTCTCACCCAGCATCAGTGTGTGCATCAAGACCGGCCTCCTGTTCCATATTCCTTACAGTTTGAAATTCAGCAAGCCCAGAGGTCATTCATGGATTTTCTTACAGTAAAGGTATAATGCGACTCTCCTATTTAAATGACATTTTTCTACTCTTACTATTGCACTTGCCTGGTAGGAGACAAGTCTAGCAAAACCACAAAGGGTATCCTCAAAAGTATTTTGAATGAAAACATAACTCATTTTTGAAAAAAAGGATCATCAAAGTTTGAAAGTGGACACAAATTAAAACATTAGAATCAACTCTGCTCTCTTTTTTTTTTTTTAATCTTACAAAAATAGGAACCAACTTAAAAAGTTGCATCTGGAATAGATTTCTTTCAATTATTTTTTCTAAGTGTTTAGTTTTTAGCTTGGACCCAGCTGATGAATTTTACATGTTCTAAATAACAGAATTACAATTAAGCTGCCTCACTGGGATGGTGGAGAAAGGGAAGCAAGGAAGCAAAGGTTAAAATTAATATCTGAGGATAAGTATGGATAATTAAAAATCATCTAACAAATATGCATAAATAAAATAACTGGAGAGGAGAAAAAAAAACCCAATCGAAGTCACAAAATATGAAAAAAGAAAAAAGATCATACAACTCCCTTAGGAATCCTGAATATTAATTGAATCACAATAGTAATAAACTTTAAGTTTTTAAGTACTTATTTCTTGACTCTCTGCCAATAGAAATTTAGTGACATGAACCCACCATCTTGCAGAGATCTCCAGAGATGAAAAGACTATAGATGTGCATAAAGTGGCCTAGATTAATAAGATGACACTTCAAAAGCACAAGTTGGAATATTCCCCATTTCATCTTGGGTTGTGAATAATTCATCACTTTCAAACATGGGGGTTTTAAAACTTAGATGCAGACTTAGATGCATAATTATTGAATTTCCTTTGATCCACATTGTTTGTTTAATCAGTTACCAAACATTAGGATGTCTTGCAATAATTGTAGTTTGAGTTTTCTTATATAATAGAAAAGGAACAGGAGGAACAAAAAGGGCTTGAAAACAATACTAAAGCATCCAAAGCCATTTTTACAAATCTTTTTAGCAGTTCTGTGTGTAAAGCCTTTGGGTTTTCTACATCCACTTATCAGGGATAAGTGGAAGTTAGGTCTTCATAATTCAGTTCAATGTGGCATTCTAATTTTGACTAAATCCTTGATTACAGCTGCCTAACTTGGATGACAAATGTATCTAGAACTGTAGAAGCTACACACACCACTTAAAAAATACAGGTATTGTGCTTTCTTGAAGTTCCATTATCTATTTTGGTATAGTATAAATGAATGGTTTAGCTTGTTGTAACTATGTTAATTATACTAAACATGTGCACTTATTTCTATAAAGAAAATATTTTAAGATATTATTTAAGCAAATAAAACTTGGTAAATTATCTTTCTTTTGTGTTAATATCCTGCACTGTTCCTGTCAAGTCTATAATAGGAGATGGCTTCTAGCCCAGATAAACTATTTATAGTCAAAAGGCTTTAATACCCTTAATTACAAACTAAGATTTGTTAATTTTCCCAAACAGATCAGTTTCACAACTTAGACAAACATGGCTCACCCTCTTTAGGTGTGAGGCATGATTATGAATTGAAGACATTTCCTTCTGCTGAGAACAAAACAAAGCTACCTCTGAAATCTTTCCAGTGCTCAACAGGAGCACAGCAAGGGCAGTTCCAGGACCCAGCAGGGAGCAGAATTCACAGCTGTGCTTTCCCAGCTGTCTGCAGGCCTTAGGAAAGGTGGCTATAATCCCACATCCTCCTGTGTCTCACCCAGCTAATGCACAAGAGATGGCAGCCCAGGAGCCCCAGTTATTTGCCTTCATACTGAAGGCTGTAATAAGGTCTGGCAAGGAGCAAAGTCTAAATAAGTCCAATTATTCTTATAGCACATGAAACGTACCATAAGTGAAGAAAAACCTCTCTGTGGCCCATAATATTTTTCTCATCAGCTTTTAGCAGTTTTCCTTTTGAAATCACCTGAAAAAGATGGATTTATGGACTTTTGTGTCAATAACTGCTGTTCTACCTTTGCTCAGTGAGAGATCTAAGTTGTTTAAGAGTGCATTAACTTACAAGGATGTTCTTGACAAACAGTGATCTTGACAGTGGATGAAAGAAATGAAACTATCCTGAAGAATGCATTTGCAGTGATGTCAGCTTCTGAAAGACATTTCCATTTCCTTTCCAATATACAATCTATTATCCCCAACCCATAAAACCTCATGTTCACACTCAGCTACTTAAAGAGAAACACACCTCTTATTCTTTAGAAATATAAGTAACTTATGTGAAATCCTGTTCCTCATGAAACCCATCAGTTTTGACAATACCTGTAAGAGAACTGAGACTTCATCTGATGCTCCAATGCAGAACACTTTGAAATCAGTGCAAAGGTTGCATTTACTTAATGTCAATTTGGTGGTGGATCTTTGGTAATACAAAAGTTCTTGTAGTAGCAATGTGTGATCCCCAACAGACTGAATAAGCCCAGAATCCATTTTCAATACAGAATAAGAGCAGTTTACTTTCCCAGTCTTTGCATGGACAATGGGTAGTAGCAGAGACATCCTTCCATACCCTCCAACATGGAAACCAGCAGCTCTGTCTACTCTTTAGAGCAGCCTACCAGGCTTTTCCTTCCACTGCCATGTTTTACAGCTCTTTGAACCCAACTAAGCTACAGCATCCTGTAGACATGCAATGGGAGTTGTGTGGAAAAATATTATTCTTTGCCTTTGTTTTCAATTTGATATTTGAGTGCTTTATTTGCTATTCCCTTGTTAGTGTGTTCTGAAAAACAGTGAATAGTATTCCCTACACATTTCCTATATGACATTCTCTATATAATATCTGCCGTCTGTCATATTTTCAGGGAAAGGGTTCTGATCTATTTCGTCTCTCCTTACACAGAAGCTCCCCATGACCCTTGCTGTCAATCTTTATTACATTTCATTTCCTCTGAAACCCGAAAGGGAGCAACTGTGAAGTTGCACATATTGTTCAAGATGCAGGTGCAGTGTGAATTTGAATGGTGGCATAACCACGTTTCCTGCTGACTTCCTTACTCTTTTCCCAGTACATTCTACCACCTGACTTTGCTTTTTTGATCACAATTGAGTACTATGGTGATGTTTTCGGAGCATGAGCTGAAATCCCTCCCAGACGCCTTCCTGCAATAGTGAGCACTAATTTAGATATATTTGCTGTCTATGTATATTTAGGGTTATTTTTCCCTGAAAGCTCAAATAGCTTTAATCAACACTGAATTTCCTCTGTTATTTTATTGCCAAGTCACCGTTGTAACACTCCTCTTTCACAGCTGGATCCCCATCCGAGTATGCTGAATAATTTTCTCTCATCATCAGGTTTTGCCACCTCACTTTTCATCTGTTTCCCACGACACCAACAGACATGTAGAACAGCACAGGATTCCTGTGTAGTGTCTATGATACCTTCCCTCCTCTAATGTTCAATCATTTAAATAGCTACCAACCCAGGAAAGGACCATCTCCGTTATCTCATGTTAAATTTTGGGTTCTAAAAGAGTATTCAATAAGAAATATCAGTGAAATGCTTTTTGAAGGCCTAGATACAGACATAAAATTCAGTATGCAAATATAAATCAACTGAATCTTAGTAACATTCTTCACCAAATTAATAGATTTGCAACACACTGCTGCTTTTACAATTGGCATGCCAGCTGTTCTATATGCCTAACAATGCGTCCATATGTTTTCACTTTTTTCCTGGAGTCAGATTTTAGGAGGGCTTTTGTTTTTGTTAGGATTTGATTTTTGGGGTTTTTTCCTTGGTTGCTTGGGGGTGGGGTTTTTAATTTATTTTATTTGTTTGGGTTTGGTTTGGCTGTTGTGTTTCTCCCAAACACTAATTTGCCTGGTATTAATAGAAAATTTACTACCTTAGATGCCATATCAATGTGTTTTTAAATGGTGTCACTTTTTCTCCTTACTATTCCTTTGCATTGACACCACTTAAAAGACTGTGGTATGTAACACAGTAAGTAACTCTGCAGCTTCACCTCTGAACTCTCCTGGTATTTCATGGCAAACACGGCATGATATTGATTATCCTGTTTTATTTACATTTGAATGTAGTTTTTAGTTTCTATGCATTATTTTCTTTCTAATGAAGACTTTTGATCATCTTGTTTCAGAAATCGCTTTTCAACAAAATACAACTAATTTTATTTTAAATTTCCAGGACATTTGAAAAATTTGGGACCATCTCTTATCTTTTTGCATTCCTACAGACACTTGTCTTCTACTTACAGAAGGTCCCAAACCAGATTCATGGGGGGTAGGAGGTCCATGCTGCCCCATTCACCATGTAGGAGGACTCCTTCACATGAGTGAAGGACTCAACAATGTCAGCAATCCTTTCTGTCCTTCAACAGGATTATCCCAGGTAAGTGATCAACACAAAAAAGTGGTTTAATCCAGCAATCAGCAGCAGATATCTCATGCAGAACTGTAGAGATCCTGTATGTCAGACAAAAAAAGTACAACACCCAGAGAGGGGAATTTCAAACATTCTCCATAGACAAAAAATTGCAACAAACAAAAGAAGCACTGTGCAAAGTGAGCAAATACTGGCATTTTTTTTTTTTTTTTTAGGAAGGGCTGGACATCTGGCTGGAGCAGATTAAAAAAATCTCTTTCCTCTGAAAGAAAGCTTTAGACATGGAATCAGTGACAGACCAGCCATTGGCAGTCAGAAATTGCCAAGTCACAAAAAAAACATAAGCTGGAAGGGGTGTCCGGCAGCTCTCTGATCCAGCATTTGCTAAAGCAGAGCCACCATCAAGGTTAAATCAGGCTGCTCAAGGCTGCATCAAGGTGCATTTGAATCTCTCCAAGGATGGAGTTTCCACAGCTTCCAGGTTCCCATTCCACAGCTGGGCCTCCTGACATGGGACTTTCTCCCCACTGACACCAAACAGAATTTCTCTTCTTGCCTAAAGCTTCTGGCGAGGTGGCAGAGGTTTCAGTGTGGAAGGGACAGGGAACAGCTCGGGAGAGGTGAGACCACATTTGCCTGTCTGTGCCAATTCACTGGCTGTGGAGACACCACTGCCCCTTGTTCTGCCAGAGGAAAACCTCAACAACTTTAGCTCTGGCTGAGCAGGCACCTCCACTTGCAGCATTCCTGCCAGCAGCACGGCTCATTCATGGCTGGGCACCCTCTAACTGAGGCCACCTCTCACTGCTAAATATCCTCACACTACCTTCTTCCCATCCCATCCCCCGGGAATTTTGGCATCAAACCTTCTTCAGAGGTAAGGCTTAAATTCCTGACTATTAAAGATGACATTATCCATACAGATGAAAACTGGATAAACCTTAAATGGTTAGTAAAAAAGCTGTTTAGACCTTCAGGCAAAATTCCTGTTCCTGGCATCCAATTCTGTTATGTAAAATTAAAGAAAAGGAAATTTAAAATAATACAGGAATGCCTCCTCAGGCCACCAGCTTGTGTTCTCCCTCCCACTACAGCCAGTCACTCCCAAACCCTGCCTCCCCTGCTGGAGTCCAGATATTAATTTCCCAGTATCCAAAGGCTCTAGCAGCCTGGGGTCATAAGGGAATCCTGTCAGAGATAATTTTTTGCTGACCCAATTCTGTTTCTAAGGTAAGGAAGGTATTACATATACTTGAACAACTCTGTTGTTTATTGCAAAGCCAATATTATCTTTCAGTTTGCACAATTGTAGTGATAAATAAAAAGATCTCTTTTAAAGTGTCTTAGAGGCTTTAAAAAAAACCCAAAAAATTATGTGCAGATTTTCTGTTTGCCAAATTTACTAATCACTTAAAGAATCATCACACTAAATACTGCTTTCAGATAGATAGCAGTAGGGGAAAGGAGTAAGAAAGTATTAAAAAGATCCAGAAAAGTAAGTAGATTATACATATGACAATTAAACTGAAACTGAAAATTTTTTGTTTGAAGTCAGTCCCTGGACAACACAGACTGCACAGGCTGAACGGTCTGCATAATCTCAAGGCTCCACTCCAAATATTATTTTTTCAATTAAGAGGAAAAAAAACTGACAAAGTACTTGAGAACTTTGTGCAGCCTCTGATACATCCTGGGAAAATTATTCAAGGAGGGTGGTAAAGAATTTCAAATCATGTTGAGAAAATACCTTTGTGCTGTATAAAAAGAATCTTTATTAATAAGAGACTTTCTACTCTGAAAATCAGGCTTTCAGGATCAATCAAAGATCCCATAGAGAACAGTCAAAATTGTGCTTTGAAGAAGTACATGCTTGTTACTTACTAGTTTTTGTAAGAATCAGCTCAAGATGTAACCTGGTTACAGCTGGACAGGATGTAGAAAAATAGTTGGGGAAAAATATTGATGCTTCTCAAGTCAACCTTCATCTGTCTCTAGTCAGGTTGTTTTAGGTTTTTATTTCTGTTCAGCTTTGAACATGCTCTTCCATATCCAAAAATTTGCTCTCCAATAATGCATAAGATATATTTTGTTACCAACCCTCTCTGCAAAACATCTTAAAATAATGAGGAGATTTAATGCACTCATATTAAACAGAGAGACATTCACAGCAGTTCTTACAGGAAAGAACTCCTAAAAAAAGGCAAAAATATAAATTATAAAGCAAGGATAACAGAAAATAATCTCAGTAGTCCAGCACCCAAAGACCGATAAACAAGAACATTCATCGCATTGTGATATACAAGATGTTCATTACTCATGACTCTAAGCAATAGCAGATCACTTTGCATATTTATTAATTCTTGTATTACAATGCTGGCAATAAAGTGTGGTGTTTGTCATTACATGCTAGATATAAAAAAGCAGGCAGAATAAATTACTTTTGTCTCTGTACATGACTAGAAACTCTGTAGCACCAATAAATAAGTGCTTGAGGGACATTAATTTATTTTCATGCACAATTCTGTTTTGTTCATGTCACATTAATTTTTCGTTTGGACAGGTGAGTAGCTGGAGCTGAGAGAAGTGTATAATCCCAAATGTCATGAAGACTAGCTTGTACACTGGTGGGCAGAAAGGGTGTAAGTGAAGGTTTATATAATTCCCATGTCCCCCAAAATCAAATTATAGCCCAATGTATCTCCAGGACATAGAGGTTGGGATGATGTACCGATGTGGGTCTCTGAAATCTAATAACACCCTTCTAAAATACCCCTCTGGCCTCATTTACTAATGACAAGCCACTGGTAATTCTTCTTCCAGACATTTAAGTGCAGAGACAGATCAGATGAAATACAAACTTCTAAAGAATCAACACTGGGAGCTGGTGCACATAATCACCAAAAAGCACAACTGTTTAACTCAGCTCTTGGATAACTGTTGTGTCCTCCACTCCGTGCCCATGACTGACTTTCTTCAAAAATTTGTAGTTCTTCTTTTCCAAATACCCCTTTGGTCAATGGATTTTTTGCACCTTCAGTTTTCACTTATTAATATACTAGAATTATTGAATCATTTAGGTTGGAAAACACCTCTAGGATCATCAGGTCTAACTGTTAACCCAGCACTGCCAAGTCCAGCACTAAACCATGTCCCTGAGTGCCATATCTGCATGTCTTTTTAATACCTCTAGGGATGGTGACTCAATCCCTTACCTCTATGGGCAGCCTCTTCCAGTGCTTGACAACTGTTTCAGTGAAAATATTTTCCTAAGATCCAGCATAAACCTGTCCTAGCACAACTTGAGTAAATCCTTCAGACCTGACAACCTGACTCACCAGCACACATCCATCCATTCCCTACAGAGGAAACAGTGAATTGCACTGATAGAAGACATGCTGAGCAGATCCATTAATGAATGGACTTGTGAAGGCCAGGAAGCATTACAGATTCAAATCCAAATCATATACAAACATTCCACACATGCAGATACATAGATTTTCAGAATACATTTTTGACCATAAATAATATGCAAGATCTCATTATTTTGTGGAGGAGGTTTCATCAGGTGACCTTGACAGATCCCTCACAAATCAAGTTCAGTACCAAAACAAAACAGAAACATACAAATAAAAAAAAACCAAACAGGCCAAAAACCTTTTCCAAAAAACCCTAAAACCACTGAATCAAACCTCACTGTATCAATGAATGATGTCACATTTCCTTTACAGGAAGGTAAAAAGCCAGCCATGTCAAAAATTTTGTTATTCCAGCTTTGTAGAAACACATTGCTGTGGTTCAGTTAATATGGTGATTGTACAGCCCATGCATTCTCATCACACTAACCATTTTCAGGCCAAGAGTAGATGCTTATAACCCTTCCTCTTTGCCACAGGTTGAAATGTCTGTAATTAACCAGCCAATCAATTAAAGTTCCAATGGGGGCAAGGCAACAGCCAAAGCAGAATATCATATTGGATGAACCAGAGTAGTTTAATATGGTCAAATGAGTCACATTCCTGATAGAATTACATTGACATGTTCTGCCAAGGTATTCCTTGCCATCCCTGGCCTCTGTTCCTTGACATGAACAAATCTAGTCGATATTTGGAGCAAATTCTCACAATGACCTTGTTGTGTCATTCTGAACATGCACACCCAGGAGCGGAGACAAGAACAGTGCCACTTAAAAGATCAGAAATGAGAGACTGAAACCTCCGTTTATGTGCAAAGTGGGTGCCAGGGAGGAAAACTGAACAGGCCATTGCACTAGAAGCTGGGAATGCTGCAGAACCATGTTCTGACACAATGTGCCTGTCTTGGACAAGCTGCTGAAGCACTCTTCCTCCACGTTCATTTTCTTTTTGCCTTCTTCACTCACATGACTCACAGACGACTGTGCCATGGAGATGGCTGTTAACTGCCCATGAAATGCCACAGTTTTGTCACAAACAGGCCACAGTTCAGCCCACGTGGAGCTCTTCCCTGTGAGATGAGGTCAAGCCAGACTGACCTGTGCAAGTTTTAATTCTGATGGATTCAGAATCAACATTTAATGTTATGCTACAAGAGGAGAGCAAAATGTTGGTCAATTGTGAAGATGAATGTTTCCCCTCTTCCACAAATGTTAAAGAATTCTGCTCTACACACAAGATAGCTTCAACCCTGTGACCCATCAAATTGTTTTGGGGTACAGTGTGCCACCAATCATTTGCTGTAATGTACCATAGTTGTAAATATATACATACATCCATTTTGATTTAATCCATCTATTTAAAGTCCCACAGAAGACACTTCAGGGACAGCAGCTTGTCCTTGGATGTGCAGCACTTCATCAGAGCTCCATTTCAGCCTGGAATGGGACTGAAAGGCCTCACTGGTGGCCCAGAAAGATCAATGAACACACACTGTACCAGGAGCATTTGGCTTTCAGCAGCTGCTTTATCCAAGACTCCAAATAATCACTAAACTCTATTTTCCAGTAATTTAAACTCTCAGCCTAAATATTCTGCAACCAAATTACAGGATACAGAGAAGATCAGGAGAAACACAACTGCTGCTGCTGCTACTACTCTAAACCTGGGGGGAAAAAAAAAACCAAAACAAACCCAGACACCATAACCCAATGCTTTGTGAGTTTCTATAATTTTTTAAAAAATTTGGGTATTTCTCTGAATCCATTACCACTTTGATTTTTCTCCAGATTTTGTGTTCCTAACACAGAAAAATCCTTCACCTCCTTTCTGACTATTGTCAGCTGAAGTGCTCCTAAACACAGCTGGCTGTGGGTGGCAGCAGGAGGCTGAATTGGCAGAAAATTTCTGGCTCGGTGCTGTTATCAGCAAAGGCAAGTCTCTGATGCTACTGGTGACTGTTTCATATTTCCAGGGCAAATTTCCTTGTCCCCACTGTAACCAAAAATAAAGGTATTCTTGAGCAATAGTTAAATAAGAAATAGATCATATTTGCTTCTTACCTATATGACTGCAAAGGGCTCAAACCTGACAAATTCAGTCATATAGACAAAAGAAAGGCTAATAAAGTCTGACTAAATTCCTACTCTAATTAGAGAGTCAGAGACAGTAAGTCTACAAAAATGGATTAAGAAAACAACATTATTTTATATTTTCTGATCAATGTGAGGTTTTTGTGTTGTGATAAGAGGAAGATTTTGCCAAAATAAAAACACTTTTTAAACAAAACTTTCTCTTTCTGTCCTACCCACAGAAGACCTCATTAATTTAAAAAAAAAAAAAAAAAAAAAAAGCAACCAACCAAACAACAAAAGTCAATCACCAATTCCAAAAAGTGTCATCAACAGCCCTCCATCCCCCCCCCACTTGCTGTCAGGACCAAGAATATTTTGGGAAAAGTTTTTTTAGGACAACTGGGCTGCAAATATTTGTGACAGGACTGTCCCAGCAGAGATGGATCCCACCTGCCATCCCTCAGAGTCCCCCAACATCTGACCCAGAGCAGCAGCTTCTGCTTGGAAGCACAGGTGAAGCACTGTGGGCTTTGTTGACTGCAGGGAATAAAGAACAGTGGGATTTTGCTTTTTCTGCTCCCCACAGACTACCCACCAGGCACCCACTGCACAGCCACCCCACACTCACACGTTGGTGGCTCTAGACCACAAAGGACCCAGAGATCCTGAAAGAGGTGGTGCAATGGCCACAAATGGCAGAAGGAATTTTGTCATCCATTGCAAGAAAATGGATATGAGTTTTATTGCTGTGGTAAAACTGGCAATAAACCAAACACCTCTTTAATACAAGAGTAGTCCTACCAGCTTTTACCTCCTACTCCACAGTGCTGGGAAGAATAACATTATCACAGTGGATAAATGCTATCTAAATTGTGTCATATAGGGCAAAAAACCCAAACCAAACTGTTTGAAGTAGGAAACATGCATAGACAGAATGCTTGCTGAGCCCAGATGCCTAGACACGGACTAAAAAACCCAACCTTTTGAGACATCATTGTCAGTCAACAGCATATTTGGTTTACTGTCACAGAAACCCACCCAACTTCTGGAATTCAGCATTGCACAGGATGAACCTGACCCATTTCTGGATCTAGACTAGCATCTGTTTTGAGAGACTGGAGGTTTATCTGCATTAAAATTTTCCAAACTGCAAAACCAATATTTTTCTAATACTCTTCTATTAAAGATTTTATTTTCTCATAATTTGTATTTCATTAGCATAAGGTGAAAGTGTTTCCATAGAAACATCAGGGATATATAATTTCTAAATAATGAATTCTCCACAAAGAACTCACAAAATTATTTTCAGATTAAAATGCAAAATTCTCCAAAGTTAGTCGACTTATTAATATTATATATGTAAAGAATTTGAGCTTCAAATGCAATAATTTATATTAAATATAAATTAAGTAGTTTAATATTCCAATTACAGAAAATAAAAACACAGCAAAATGCTAGACACTAAAGTCAAAATTACACTAAGTGTAATTTCACTGATTCAGTGATCAGATATGTCAGTATCAGAGCAATCAGTCATTTATCATATTATTTGTATATATTTACATCTCTCTATACAGTTATTTTCTGCTTTGACTAGAAAATATTTTTGGTCTATATCTTATTACTCTAAACTCAATATTAAGTAAGATGAATTAAAATTAAATAATTTTTTTCTGCTTAGTCATCATCCATTCCAGTAACGTACTAATGTTTTCTAACTTGAGTAGGATGATTACTAAGAATTAATTCTCCCAGCTGGGCTTTAAAACAAATAGGGAAAAACATCACCTTCAGTAGGGAAAAGTTTTAAAAAACAGGAATTCCTCTGAATTGTACTCTCAAAGGAAGTGAAAAGGCAAGATGAACAGGAAAAAAGGAAGAAGAGGTGCTATGGAAGATGCTATTTTCCCAGGCTGGGTGGTAAAGAAATCTCAAAGAACTTTTGGACTTGAGAGGAAGGGGATATGGAGCTGGGGAGGAGGCAGGGATTTTGTGTTTCTTTCACATGCCTTGTCATTGTGTTATGTATGTATAAAACATAATGGTGTTAGAAATCCTGTTATGGTGTTTTGGCATTGTTTCTTCATGTCATTTTTCTAAGGGTGGATATTTCTTCAATGATTTGCATAGTTGATGTTGCACTTGATACCAAAAAGCCCTCAACCCCATATACTTATTTATTTATATGGTTAAGTGGAACATGAAGAAAAGTACACAACACAGATCAGGCCAGTGAACTCAAATGCTGGGGCCAGTCAGTGGGAGGTGGAGTTGTGGGTGTATTCCAGAAATAGTAAAGAGGAGAAGAAAAGAGAGAAAAGGTACAAGCTGAATGAAATGTCAGACAGATCCCCAAAAAAGCACTCCCAAAAACTGTCTCTGACCACATACCTACATAAAACTTTAAAGATAAATTGCTCTTCCCTTTCTCAAAAAAAAAAAAAAATCTCTTTAAACATTATGGGATATGTTCCATGGACCAGATTCTATTATATTATTTTTGTATATTAACATGAATATTAATTTTTTTAATGAAGAATTGGCTCCAATCAACTCCTTTAGGTGAAAACAGAGTCCAAAAATAATAAACAAAAAGGTTGACTGAAAGCACAAAGTGAGGAAGAGTGTTCTAGTGAGGGGAAAAGACCACTTATAAGATAAGGATGACAGGTGGTTTATGAAAGCTTATCAAAAGATACTTTGAAGTGGTAAATGACCGTGTATTCAAAAAGTATGCCCAAGGAACTAGAAACTAAGGTTGTGGGCTGCCACAACCCTGAAGGATGTGAGCAGTTACTATTAAAGAAAATTACTGTTAGCGGGAGCTTGATTTGGGCATGAATAAAAATAAGGGTGCTGCTTGCATATGCTGGAAGGCTTCTTGGCACAGCTGCTTTAAGAAGCACAGCAGTTGTGCTTGTTAGAAAAGGCCATGAAGTGTGTCCAACACCCAGCTGCTGGGGCTGAACACCCACCAGGCACCCTGCTCCTTGTCAGGCTCTCAGTGTGTGCAGCGTTGCTGAGTGTCCCAACCTCACACATCACCTGGCCTGCCAAAAACACAGCAACCAGCTGCAACATCTGAGAAAATCCTTCCCTGGAAATAGCAGGTGCAGTATTTGGGCTCAGGCTCTTTCTGTCCTATTCTCTCCTTAGGGAAAAAAAAAAAAAAAAAAGACAAATGGAAACCATATGTGGAAAAGCTTTGTTTTCTTAAACACTGAAAAAGTCTTTATTTCCAGTCCAATGTCTCTCTCATGAACTACATTCCTCATAAGCTTCCTTGGTTTAATGGCCCAATTTATGCTTCATCCCACCTTCTAAAAAACACCATGAAAATGGAACGGTCTAGGTTAAAGCTATATGCATCCAGAAAGTCAATTTTAGAATAAAATAATTCAATGAGTGTAAGTAAATCCACTAGAATTTATTCTATGAAACAGCAGAACTCTCAGCCATATAGTTAACAAATTATTAATAAATTATGTGGTCCTAAAATAGGAAAGGTACCATCTGCCATAGCACTGTTTTTTTTGGTGGTTTTTTTTTTCTTTTTTCAAATAAAGCCTGAATTTTTACAGATAGAAGTGAATAACGTCTTTCTTTTATTAATATTTTTTAATGTGAGAAGGTGACAGGTCAGGTCACTAAGTTACAATATGTGTTCTGCCACCACACTTTACACATTAATCTCCAGTTTTGTGGGGAATGAGTTCAGTAGCCAGCTCAGGCTCCATAAAAAGGAACAAAGGTCTGTGCTGATGTCAGGTACATGTGCCACTTTGTCAGAGCTCTGATCCTGATGAAAGCTGTCACACTTCAGCCTTTCAGCCTTGGTAGCAGGGGCATTTTGGTTTGGATCTGGAGCAGCATTTTCTCTCATCCTTGTCAGGATGAGAGGATGAAACCAACTGCCCAGAGACAACAAACTCTGGGGTCCGTGGAGTGAGCCAGCTCCCCTAATATCTCAGACAACAATGGCTTTATAACAAAGCTTCCACCCTAGACCACTGTGTCCTACTTTAGCACTTGTGGAGCAGTGGGACTCTGTGTGACTCTGTTACAGCAGGACCTTTGGCATAGAAATGTTTTTCACTGATCTTATTTCTTGGGCAGAAAAGCTGTCATTACAAACTACTTAAATGTAATGATGATTTTTACTGTAGTTTGGCAGACACCAGATTTTACCACAACCTCTGAACTTGCAAGCTTTAATTATATACTGAAGTTTATTGAATCAATGTCTCATACAATGAAATGCACAGAATATTAAGCACAGAATATTAATAACCCATCCTTCAACTCTTTATTAGATTGTTTGCAAAAATGGTGAAAAAATTTATGAGCCATTCCTTTTTTTGGGGTGGAGGGAGTGTTTTCAGTTTGGGTTTTGGAGGTTTTTTTGTAAAGCAATTGACTAGCACTGTAAGTTATGATTAAGTATATGCAGCTGGAATGTTTACTGCATGTTTGCACCTGCATGTTGAGTAATGAGACCCAAGAGATTTGATAAACCTACAAAAATCACAGAGAAAGACAAAGGATGATGGTGGATTGGAGAACAGCCTGCAGGCTTTCTTTTTAAGGGGGTCCAGTACCATGTGGGCATTCAGTTACACAGCAATGGCCCAAATTCTTTATTTATGCCAGTCTGTATGCATGTCTCTCATATTATTTAAACATGAAGTAAAAAAAAAAAAACAAAAAAAAACAACAACAAAAAAAAAAAACACCAAAAAAAAAACTTTCTTGTTAACAGGAAGTCTTCCAAAGACAGTTACTGAAAATGCATATTATTATCCCGAGGCACCATAACATCCATATTAATCTCTCAAGAGTGCTCTTGGGAGGGCTGTTTTATGATTATATAAGATGGTTTTGAATATCTTCATAAGATAATAAACAGTGTCAGCTTCTCCCACTGCTTTCATTACTAAGTCTTCAAAAATTAGTGCATCTCCTCTTGACATGGTTTTGAATAAAACCTGAGTATTTCCTGAATGATAGGTCAGCCTGGCAAGATGATATATACATATTAAGATAATTACATTATTTCAATGTTTAGTCCTTATGAAAATGTATGAAATGTACTAGACACAGCTCTGTGTCTATATAAAGACAATCAGGATGGAAAAAAAATAAAGAAAACAGCAACAAACTGCCCAGCAGTAAATTTTGCCTTTCTAGCTGCCTTTAGTAATCCACTTCACTATAGTAGTTAATAACCAGATGGAGGAGCCAAGAGTCTGTTCTTACTACTGGCACACAACATTTCTATAGCTATGGAAATATAAAAAAAAAAAAAAAAAAAAAAAAGAAAAGGAAAGAAAAGAAAAGAAAAGAAAAGAAAAGAAAAGAAAAAGAGCCCTAAGTAATCTGAATTTATTGTCCTTTCTGTGCTTTGATATTCAAGTCCAAATGAATATTCTCGTCAGATCTTAAGAGTCTAAGTCACTCTGCAACAAGGCACTGAGAAAATTCCTGATAAAACTCTTAAAAGTGATTATTGAGAATAGCTATTTTTGACAGTTATTCCCAAGAAACTTGTGTTTTGCAATGAGGATGACCAAAATCTCAGCTCAATTCAAAAGACTAAATGCATAAATATATGAGCTAACATCAATACTATGTAAGCATTCAGCAGCTTAAATCAGACACTCAAAACCTAAAAGCTAGCCTGAAAAATGCATTTTGGTTGTTCAAATACATGCTTTATGACATAGCTTTACTCAGGCATCTTACAGAAAAATTGCTTAGCAATCACTGATCTCCTTTAGTCAATAGGAGAGGCATTATTTAATTAACAAGCTTTGAGTTTGTACAACTTCTGTAGTACAAAATGTGCCACAGACAAGCCCCCAAGGCTACACAATTCAAACTGTTCCTGACAGAGTAACTTTTTTAACTCACAGGTGTTTAAGCCCTGCTCACTGTTGCTCCCCCATTTTCGGGAGGTTCCCACAGCCACATTATTGCAACTCTCCTGGCACTCTCCAAACCAGTTTTCCCGGCCACCCAGAGGGTGGGTGCTGTGTGGGCACTACCTAAAGCACTCTGACGTGGGGTTTTCCCCACCCTAAATGCCACACGAAGCCTCCAGACCCTTTACTGCACAGACAGCCTCTACATCCAGCTGGTGCTCCTGCATGCTAAGAACCTGATGTTAGCCAAAACTTTTTATGCAAAGCAGCACCTCCTTACCACACACGTGTCCACGGCCCTGCATCTCAACCACTTTCTTTTACATGTATGCTCTACTTAAAACACCCAGACAAATCTGCTGACACACTGCAGCTCTGAGCAAAGCACAAAAAACAATGAATTCACTGCTTCCCATAAGCGGGCAGGCGTTCAGCCACCACCCAGGAGAGCAGAGCCCCTTCACATGTGATGATGACTTGGGAAGACAAACACCACTCCAAATGTCGTCCCTTCCTCCTACTTTATATACTGCAAATGATGGCCTGTGGTTTGGAATATCCCTTTGGTCAGCTGGGGTCACCTGTCCTGGCTGTGTCCCTCCCAGCCTTCCACAAAGCTCCACCTTCCCTGCATGGCAGTACAGAAAGGAGAAAAGGCCTTGCTCTGTGTAAGCCCTACTCAGCAATAACAAAAACATCTCAATTATCAACCCTGCTCTCAGCACAAATTAAAAACAAAGCCCCATACCAGCCACTGGGAAGAAAGTTAACCCTGCCCCAGCCAAAATCAGCACACCAATATACTCACAGACCTAGGGCAGAAACTGAAATCAGTGAAATCAGCCAGTAGGCAAGACTAGGATTGTTTCCTTGTGGCAATAAGACACCTCTTGTACGAGCAGACCTTATCTCTGTGCTGTACTGTGACTCCAGTGGCCCTTTACCTGTCTCTCAACTCACAGGTCAACTCACCTGAAATTTTGGCCACTACTTCTTTATGATTCAGAAAAATCTTCATTTAGCAGCTGTACAGCTTTCTCTGTATGACAATGGGTGACCCTTCCTGGGGTTGGATAGTGTCATTACTTCTTGTGCCCAGCAACAATCAGCAAATTCCCTGCCACAGGGCAAAGAGCTCCCTGCAGTGTTGGTCAGTGTGGGCTGGCTTTTAGGGCTACACCTTTCTAAAAGCCTTTGCAATGAGGGAAATATGATTGTGATGGTCAATAAGAAACTATTTTATACCTGATAACAGTTTAAATTATTTCTGCTATCGACATGGATTTCACCAGCAGTAACAATTGGTAGCTGCTGTCCTTTGTCCAGTAGAGATGAGGACCCTGCTTTGCTAATAGAAGATATTTTCCTTTAGGCAACATGTATGCCTTGCATTAGCTTGCAAGCACTGGTGGTGAGTGCCTAAAATTAGGCAGAGCTGCAGGTTCCATCAAGCTGGACCTCTTTTTAGTTCCAGTGGGTAACATCTAACAAAGCCATAAGACACTGGAAGCTGCATCTTACCACTAGACATGCTCAATAACTGGGACACTGCCCAAAACTATTCCTCTCCCTATCAGCAAGGAAGTACAGTAAAGGAAGGAGTTTCTGAGACTGCTTAAGATAACTTCTGCTAGATGAATTTTCAGAGCACCATTACAGCTGCTTACTGAATCCTGATAACTGCGTTTCGTTGGCAATTCCCCCTCCCACCTCTTCCCCAGGATTTATCTCAGAAAGCATAATTTTCCTGCAATCCATAGGAAAGTAATACATAGAGAAGATCTTATAGAGAAGATCTTCTCTTTCAAATTGTAATTTTTTCTTTTTTGTTATTTTCTCCAGTCCTTAGGCAGTCTTATCAGCTTTCTCACTTGGAATGAGATTTGCTTCCACTATTTGCTGTCTGAAATATGCATGCATATTCATATGAATACATATATATGCACATGTGTTTTGCACTAATTTCTTCATTCTACACTGAAAAGTCCAGAAAAAGCAAGAAGATAGGGAATACCAAAAAAATGGTGACTTGCAGTAGTACTAAAATTTGGCTGAAATTCTGCTTAGGTATGAGGTATAGCTTTTGCCTGGGATGAAAGATTTGCCCAGATCTATCACTCTAATTGAAACTACACAAAAAATATGTACAATATTTGTACAACAGAGCCAGATACTTTCCTTATAAGGAGGACTATACACAAATATAGACAGATGGGAAGAAGGCACCCTGCACTTATCTGTTTATCTGTCCATCTGCCTGTGTGGGCCTCCTTCAGTGCCCAGAGATCTCTTTTTGAAGGATTGAGTTTAAACTGACCCTTTCCCCCCTCTCTCAGAGCTGTTCTCCCAGTACCACCAGTTAACAAAACAGCCTAATGCCTTCATCCCTTCCTTTTCCTTACTGCTCTCAGAACCCTTGTCTATCTCAAGGCCATCAACTGCATTATGCTCTAATATTTAGTTAAGCTTAAAATACAGTTGTATTTAGGTAATAAACAGTGAAGAAATAAAAGTACAGAAAACAGTTATGGCTCAGATCAATAGAGAAACATGAGTTTTGATTAAGGCTCCTGCAATTATTTCCGACCTTGCACATCTGCAAACAAAAAACAAGCAGTGATCAATTCTACTTGGTGTGGGTAAAGCATTTTGAACTTATTTTGAACAGATATGTCATTATTACCTTAATCATTGTGGCTAAGTAGAGCACCTATTTCCAAATTGCTTTCAAGCTAATAGCCTTTGTTCCAGTTAAGTTTATTAGCATTATAATTTCTGCACCCTGGGAACTTTCTTGCTATTTTTAAAGGTCTTTTTTTCCCCCAGATTCAGACTGAAATAAATTACAGATGTTGTCCAAGTGTATATTCTTTAAATAGAATGTGCCACACTACAAGCTGTTACCTTGATTTCAATGGGGCTGTGCTAAATGTTTGCAATAGTGAAAGATTGCAATTGTTTCAGGAGGATTATGTCTATGTAGTTAGGGTAAGAACAGAGGCAACCCCCTTGTGCTGCCCACAGATGATTGCAAAGCCAATGCACAAAACTCATGCACAGAAACTGATATTAGCTTTAGCATAACAGGATGCTCCAGAAATCACTTGAATCAGGCTAGATTTGGAGTACTTTGACCTAGATTTGGAATACCCAAAAAACCAGATGCATAATTCAGATTTCGTGGGTTTGTTGGGTTTTCTATTAAAAGAGAAATTCAAACCTTACCCTGAACATTGGTCTTGTATCTTTTGCTTGTCTAACACAAAGTCTGTGGATAAGGTCTGTGTGAAAAATAGAAAGTATTTTGCTCAAAAAGGAAAGGTATCATTAGAAAAAAAGAAAAAAAAAAGAAAAAAAAGAGCAACTTACTTGACTGTACAAAAATAATTTCACAAAAATGCCATTACAGTGCCTTGACTGAAACCACTCTCAGCTTACACAATTGTAAATGACCTGGTGATTTTGTGAAAATGGCACACAGAGAATGCATAGACAAATACATCTCAACTTTAAATGTGTGATGCTTCCAATGGCAATTGGGGACCAGGTAATCAACCACCACATGAGTTGTCTTTAAAGAGGTCTGCTGTTAGATTTTTTTTATCTGATGCCTCTGGAAATAATTAGCAAGCTCTCATAAAGTATGTTTATAATATATAAGTGCTGACAAACCCAGAAGTATACAGTAAGTCTCTTAAAAAAAAACAAACCATAATGAATTATGATCACCTACAATATGAATTATAGATTCTTTGCAAGTTAGCCTGATTCATGATTATTCAGTGCTTCAGGGTCTGCTGCTACATTTACATTTTTACCATGAGCCTTTTTGGTTTGTATCATCTTGAAATATAGATTAAAACTCCACAGCAAGATGATTAATTAAGTCTAAAAAAACCTTGTATGCCTAATCATAACATACTGAAAATGAATGCAAAGTTTCCCCCTGTTGAATATCCAGCTCTGAATTTCACTCACACCCTAAGATTTTAGGACTCAAAATGTAGACTTCCTAGGACTTCAATTCTGTAATTTAATTTTCCTCAGTGAGAGAACAATGCAATTGTATTTTGATATGAAGTTAATATGTTTCACAAATTCTTCAGATGTAAATTTTTCTGAAAAAAGCCCTCGACCAAATTATGGATCACTTACTGGAAAACTGACTGAAGGACAGGAAACTTCGATGCAAGAATTAACCAACCTCTCTTCAAAAGTTTCACATGAGAATTCAAAGAAATCATAGAATAATACAAGGGCTTGGGTTGGAAGAGACACAAGGGGTCTCTTGGGTTAAAGATCCTCCAGTTCCAACCCCTGCCATGGATAGGGACACCTTCCACTAGACCAGGTTGCTCAAAGCCCCATCTAGCCTGGCCTGGAACACTTCCAGACATGGAACATCCACAGCTTTTTTGGGCAACCCGTACCAGTGCCTCACCACCCCCACAGTAAACCTTCTTCTTCATCTCTAGTCTAAAAGTCACTCCCCCCTTGTCCTGTCCCTACGTGCCCTTGCCAAAAGCTTCTGCATCTTTCTTTTAGATGCCCTTCAGGTGCTGGAAGGCTGCAATTAGGTCACCCCAAAGACTTTCTTCTCCAAGCCAATTCCAATTATTTCAGACTTTTCTGATAGGAGGGGCACTCCATCCCTCTCATAATCTTGGTGGCCTCCTTTGGCCTCACTCCGACAGGTCCTTGTCCTTCCTGTGCTGTCCCAGGTTCAGTATCTGGGCTGTGTGACTGCAAAAGCTGATAACAACAGCCATACTGCCTAGAACAAGAACACGGGTGTTTTAACTCTTCTGGAGAACTGAATAATGTGGCTGAATAATGAAGAAGTGATATGTGTTTTCCAATACCTTGTTTGTGCAGAGAAAATCTCTCTTCTCATAAATTATTTAAAACATAACTGCTAACCTATTTAAGTTTGAAAATATGTGCACTGTAATCAGGAATCATGTTTCTCAGCTGTCTGAACAGCTATACTTCAAATCTGGAATGCTCTAAAGTGCCTACACAGAACAGTATAGGAAGATAACAATGTCCAGTGAACCATTCTGATCAGTAAATCTTTCAGAGTTCTGGGGCAGTGTGTCAGAGAAATCTAGAGGTTTCCTAAATATAGAAAAAACTATTTGAGTATGACTTGTAGAAAGTGTCTGAAAATACTTCCAACTTGTGCAAATCTTTTCATGGTAATTTTGTGTGACAGCTGCCTCATTCATGTCAAAAGATTAATACAATTTCTTCAATAATTGATCAAGGTTAAAGATTTCCTTTAAACAAACACTGCTTATGTGGAACTAATTAAATACTCACTCTGCTTTTCCACAAGGAAGATTAAATAAGCTGTGACATTTTGCAATTTTTATTTATGGTGTATTTTCCAGCATCTTCACGCTAGTTTCATTTTTTAGGAGACTCAAAGATTAATATAAAAATCATGTAATCAGCAATTGTATGTAATGTACCCTTTTCCCTCTGTCATTGAACATAGAAGCAATTGGAGCGCTCCAGTGTTTGGACCAGATGCACAGTATTAGTGGTTAGTGTTAAAGCACTATAATATGTTTAGTTAAAGCAATCCATAAACCACCTTATTTGTTATGTATATTAGAGAAATGCAATCTATAATTGACACATATGACTCATTGTGATTTTTTGTCATGTATATTAGAGAAATGCAATGTAATTGTTATGTATATTAGAGAAATGCAATCTATAATTTACAGATATGACTCATTGTGATTTTTTGCTTTTGGCAAGGAGTTTTTAGGTTTTGGTTTTGACACCAGAGAGGAGGTTTAAGTTGGACATCAGGAAGAGAGGGGACTCCAGCCAGAGTAAGGGTCGTTTCAAGATTATGGGATTGGGATACTGCCTTGGAGTATCTGTCCTTATGACATCCTGTGGTGGAATGCATGTCCTTTACACTGAGAGTCTCAAAAGTGGGCACCAGCTGTGTGCTTCTGTTAAAGGGTATTTAACAGACATACCTATAGGAAAGCTGAATAGTCCTCAGTGCTTCTGGAATCTGGGAACTATTCTTTCAGCATACGAATGGTTTCATTTTCTGGAAATCCATGTTGTGGATACACAAATAAACAGCAATTCTTGATTTAACACTCAATAAAAATAAATAGCTACAGCTTGTATGTTCTTAGAAACTACAACAATGGTCATGACTTGAAAAAGAAAAAAAAATAAATCCATGAGGAAATCAATTGTGGTGCTAAAATGTTTGAACACCATGCAATACATGAACACAAGCTGCTCTCTGAATGAGGCAAGCACAGCCTCTCCACTCAGGTGGTCCATCTGTCCTGGAGCAGGGAAGGGATAGGAGTCAGTGAACAGAAGCACCCGGTTATCAAACAAAGTCTGTTCCTGCACTGAACAGCAGAGAAATAACTGAAATCTTGAGCAGTTGCTCCCAAACTGAGCACTGTTGATTCTGCTGGCTGCTTCCATCCAACACCTCTGCCTCTGGAGTTCTGTGTAGGTGAAGAAAGTGCCAAAAGATAGATGCTCAAAGAAACTTTTGTGCTGAAGTTCCTAACAAGAGCATACACACATTTTCTACCTTCAGCAAAGCAATTTCAAGTTCATCTTTTCATTTCACTCCCTGGCCTTTAAAAGCCAGGCCCCCAGATGCCATCAGCTAGGACTGTGCTGACGGGGGCGTGACTCGCCAGAAGGTTTCCAGCCTTTGGCTCCGCTGGGGAGATTACAGTAATTTCAGCTAATGGAATAATGGACAGCAATCTTGGGCTGTCATTCTCAGTCTGAATCAGTGCTAGAGAGGAGCAGACACTTTACTGGCTTTCTTGCAGATATTTGTGACAGCAGAGCAATGATGATTCCCAGGTCATTTCCATGCACTTGATTGAAGCATGCTCACTTAGAAGACTCAATTTTCCCTGCTGATTCCCCTTTCTCCCCTCTCTTCTCAAATTATCTTTTTTTTCAGCCTTTTGGCTTAGCTATTTCATGGCCCTCATTTCACACTCCTCAACTCGCAGTTCTTGATCTTTGCTCAGTAAGCTGCAGTTCAAATCAGCTACAGATTATATCTGAACTGCACTTTTTAAAAGTCCTAAAAGAAAGCCAGATTTGGATAGTTTCAGAGGAAAATGCATAAAATAATGTAATTTGCAGTCAAGAAGTAACTATTTGTTTTTTTTTTTACTGTACAGAGTACAAACTTGGCATTTTTCTTAACCTTACAATTATTTCAGCTTAATTTTTCCTAAGCCATTTGAACTTTTCTGAAGCACTTAAACATAGTTTAGAACTATCAGTCCTAACAGCTGAATGGCAGCAAAGCTTGAGGCAAATGAAAAAAAGTGTTTTTACTACAGAGAATAACTAGCACTGCTACTGATTTCTGTGTTAACAGCAAATGCAAAAAAACCCAAGACAAAAATACTTATTTAGAAAGATTTGGAGCCTTCTAAGTAAACATTTTAAAAATTTGCCAGGATCAGTTTCCTTTCATCCATGAAGACCCAAGTCCTAGAATAGTCCTGGAAATAAAAGAGATTTTGGACAGTTTACCAAAAAAATTAAAATTATGTTGATCAGGCCAATGCTACTTGTTTAATTTTTATCAAAAATTAGTAATCATATGTGATACACAAATTAAGTTATAGAAAGATATTCTAAGTTATCTCTCCAAGTTTATAGCTATGAATCATAAGATTCAGAAAAATGCACTGCATGCCCTTCTCCTAACCCTACCTATGCGTTTGTTTGATTTTAATTAAACTTGTCTAATTTCTCTCTTGCTCTATTTTTTTTTTCACTTTTTCTTCTTTTCCACTTGTTGTCACACAACCTTTTTCTGGGTCACAGACCTTCCTGGACAGAAAGCATATATTATTGCTTTGTATCATACCTGTACAACTTTCAGGTGAGCATGTTCATGTTCATGTTCTATTCCAAATGTGCACATTAAGTTAATAAAGATTATAATTAGATAAATAATAATAGAATGACATATTACAGATCCCTTACTCACAGTACTCTGCAATTACTCATATGAGCTGTGCCATAAAATCCATCACCATGACTCCTGTGAAAACCTGAGCAGTGAGGACTTCAATCTGGTCCATTATCATTATGCAACACAGCACATTTGAGTAAATTGTTCTCATTCTGAGGTCTCCTTAGAACAAACATCTCTTTGATTACACTCTGCTGCAGTAATGGATCAACTGCCAAGCTGTGAAACCCCAGCAGGAGACAGTACACCAGCCAATATGAGGGGATGTACGCAGTATCTAATTAATTCTAGTGTTTTTCTATGTTTAATCATCCAGGTTATCAACATACAAATATTTAATTGTAACCTTCAGCCTTTCCAAGGGATCTGCAAGCACATGACAAATAGCAGTGACTGTTCTAATCTTCCCAAATTACAGATGATGTATCTACAAGTGACTTACATCCACTTCCACACAGTGCTCCTGGGAGAGAAGCTGCCATGCTGGATGGATTCGCATTGGCTGGTTTAGGACATAAGTTGAACAACAACATCTTAGACTATCCACATAAAAATTGCCACGTAGTCATACTGAGAGATATGAACAAGATCTCTCTCCTACCCTACTTGAGCCTCTTCTGACTTTGTTACTTCTGTGTCCATGGTAGCACCTTTATCTCTCCTGCTCCAAGACATCCCTGACCAACCAACTATTTTCATGACCCTCAGCCATCTTTGCTGTGGTTTTTTCCTGATCATAAAACCTCTTCCTCAAATGGGCCTGACAGATCACTATCTTTAAAAGTTTGAAAATGATAATAAAATATTTTAAAAGCAATTTATTTTCAAACAGAAAATATCAGAGTTAATTAATCCACTAAGATGAATAAACTAAAATACTGGGTACTGTTTTGGTCTCTGCTATACAAAAATAATTTTAAAAAAAGGATGTGTACAGGCTGGAGAGGGTCTAGAGAAGGTTCACAAAGGTGATCAAAGGACTGGGAAGCTGCCATATGAGAAAAGGTTGAGAGAACCAGGTTTCTTCATCCTTGAGAAAAGAAGGCTTAAGGGAGACCTTATCACCATGTTCCAGCATTTAAAGAGGGGTTAAAAACAAGATTGAAACTCTCTTTCTACCAGGAGTCACATGGATAAGTCTGGGGTATAATGTGTAAAAGGTATTTCTGGGGAGGATTCTGGTTGGACATAACAGGAAAATTTTTCACAATGAGAAAAATCAACCATTGGATTAATCCTCAGGTAAGTTGTGAATTCTTCAGTGTGGGACACTTCTGAGATTCTGCTGGACAGGGTGCTGGGCCATCTTGTCCAAATAATGATTTTTCCAAAAAAGGATGGACCAGATGATCTATGTGGTCCTTTCCAATCTGGTAGTCTATCATTCTATGAATAAATTTGCATTTAAAAGAATGCTTTTCATTTTAGAAACTAATCATCAGTAATTTTATTTTATTTTATTTTTCATAGTTGTTTGCTTGAAAATAAGTGTTTTGTCTGTCACAGGTTTTTGGAAAGAAGCAGTGATTTAGAGTATGGAGGAATTTTTCAAGAGGAGTTAATCTCCTGGATGGCTTTTTGGGTTGGGATCTATCACTGCCCACACAGTGCAAGAGCATGCAATTGTTTTGGACTTTCAATTTTTACTACAGCTAACAGGTTTCTGAATGTGCTTTACCCTTTCTCGTAGTGGTAACTATTCTCACAGAAATTGCACTGTTGTGCCACCAATACAGTGCAGACACCCATGTGTGTTTGAACAAGAAATGTAAACTGATGATTTGGGAAATGAGAATACAGGACAAAAAGCACACTCCTCCAGATCCCAAACCTTACTATTAGGTATTTCACAAAATTCAGAAGGAAAGGAAGAACAAGGAAAATTAAAGGGAAAATGAAAAATTTGATACTTTAGGATTAAAAAAAAAAAAAAAAGAGAGAGAGAGAGAAACATATCCCTAAGTACTTAAGTACTTAATTTCTGCTCACAAGCTTGCTCCCAAAACATCTAGCAGATAATTAAATTGATTTTACAGTGAGCTAATAGGGATTTGACATTGGCCTAGTACAAAAATGGGCAGTACCTTCTACTCCTATTGCCTGCCTTTGGTTGGCTTGGAGTCATCCTGCAGCTGAGAGGAGAATCAAATGACTCTGTTTATGCCAGTGCCAGCTGAGTCCCTATGACAATTTGTTGTTACACTGATATAGCACAGTCATCAAATGTCTGGTGAGATTTGGAAAACAGATGGAAGACGAAGTGACACAGAATAAAGATGTACTCTAACTATGCCTTTACCTCCAGCAAAGGGGAAAATACTCCACTGATTCCCAGAGAACTATAAGTAGGGAGAGAAGACAGGGAGAGACAGCTTCAGGATAGAAACTCATAAGACTGCCAGGTGCCTAGGAACACATCTAGAAGAAAGAACAGTGAATAGATATCTTATGTAAGAAAATTAAATATAAGACAAAATCAACTACATCTTCAACTGTAATTTATAAAATGGTTACCCTGGAAGACCAAAAAAGGCAACTCAGCAACTCAAATTGTCAAAGGCAATCAAATATCAGAATATACACACACATACATATAACAGACTGGTGATAATTAAAAACCTCCCTCTTTGCTGACTATTAGACAACCTAGAATTGGTTAAATGAACTCCTATGTGATTCATTTTCCAAAGGTATGAGAAGTGATATCTCAGTTGTCAAAAGTTCTCTACATGCAGAAAGACCCATGTAGACAAAGCAATTGTCCCTACCTGGCCAGCTTTAGACTGGTGACAGGTTTTGCACCAACACTTGTGGTCTTTCAGCTAAGGTCAATCTTATCTTCCAAGCCACTTTCCTACAGCAAATGGATTTCAGAGAGTGCATTGCCCAAATGACCACGTGAACTGCCAAGAGACTTACATCAGGATTTACAACCATGGAATCTAGTTCATGATCTCCATCTCCATCTCCATTCAGATGTTGGTACATATGGGTTTAAAGAAGCAAAATTAGATTATGCTCTGGGAATGGTGATGGAACCACTTCCCACCAGAACTGAGATTGGAAAACATGAATTCTGCATAGACATTTAGAGCTGTGTGGACAAAATGCCACTTTCTTTTCCTTTTTTTTTTTTTAAGTCATCTACAAATTTCTTTTGTTGAATAAAAGAGATAGGGCAACAGGGTATAGCAATTTATTTTAAAAGCCATTATTAAGAATATTTTAAACTTTATTTTTAAAGCCTTGTGGTTTTGGTTTGGGATTTTTTATTACCAGTATGTATATATTATTAAATGCTTATTTTATATTTAGCAAAAAAGTTTACTTGTATTTTTAAATGTCTTGGAAATTCCTTTGAATGATTTCTTTTTTTTTAATATCAGATATATGAGAAGTGACTACACAATAAATTCCTTTGCCTTTAGAACAATAACATAAAAAATCCTATTAGCTAATATAAAAAGTTGGAAAAAATGAACAATGTAGTTGGGTTTACTGAAAAACAGGCTTGGACTATATGACTGGAAATCTGTTTTAAACTCTTTATCAGCCAGAACACATATTTGCAGGGTACACTGCACATGCACAGCAAGTGCACTCTGAGCAGGTAATTAATGATCTGCAGCACAGAGGCCTGCAATGCAGAAGAAAAGGAGGCAGAGGTGACTGGTGCTCTATGGCAGTGATTGGCAACAAAACAAAGAACTATGATTTGGGGTGAAACATGTCCTGTTCTTGAGCTTTCTCCAGCAGGCATACAGAAGAAAGTGAAAGGAGGACAAAAACACAATCCATTTTCCTATTCAGCTCCACATAAAAGATGACAATCACACCAGCAGAGAACACTTGCAGCTGATTCAGCTCATTCATCAGCCCTTGTTTGGGCTTAGACCCAACTCACACTGAAGTCAAGGGGAGTATTTCCTTTGCCTTCTGTGCTGAAAGCATTGAGTACTTCAAAGCCCTCTGGGAAAGCAGAGAGCTCTCCTTTAGCCAAAGTGGAAAGTGCTCTTTGCTAAAGCAGCAGAAATGCCTAAAGCAACTGCATGTCAGGCATCTCAAAGTGGGCTGGCAGAACTGGTATTACCTTCCCCCAGAATGCTGCACCTGGAAAGAAGCCACAGTAAAATGGGAAGTGCTTATCATTCCCAAACATGCAGCTCTGTCTATTAAACTTCATATAAAATGAAGCAGTCATCTACCTGCACAAGAACAGTGAGGCAGAGCTCTCTGGTGGCTTTCATGAGCAGGAACTGATGAGGTGAAAAAAAAAGAAAAAAGAAAAGAAAATAAAGAAAAGAAAAGAAAATAGATAGAAAAGAAAAGAAAAGAAAAGAAAAGAAAAGAAAAGAAAAGAAAAGAAAAGAAAAGAAAAGAAAAGAAAAGCCAAACAAAACCAGACTTTATATAAGGCAATTATTTGCAAAGCTTGATTTCTTTGTATAAAGCTAAGAAGAAGCAGATTCTATTGCACATTATTCCTTTCACACATGACTCTGGATAGTATTTGGAGTTTTTTCAGAGCATGCCCAAAGTTCCTTGCTTTCACCACAAGACCAGTTTCACTCCTCAGTTCAGCTTCTCTCTGGCTTTACACAATAATAATCTAGACAATAATTTTTCTCAGCTGCCTTACTTGCTATTGAAATGCCTTGAGGGTCTTTCCACACCAACCCCAGCCAATGTGACAAAAACAAAAAAAAACAGGTGAGATCTCCATAGGTTTGAAGATCTCTTTTTTCACCACAAAGTCAAAAGCCTGTATTTGGAATTACTTCTTCTTACTGACAAAAGCCCCTACTTTTTCTGAAACAAGGCTTCTATTTTTTCCCTCTCTTTGCAGCAGTACCAAAGTACTTACAGACCATTTGTGAGCCATGGTGTTCAAGGGCTTTTACATGCACCAGTGTATCTGCTAGGTGCAATCATCATTCCAACACAGATTTGCAGAAAATACCCTTTCCATTAACCTTTTAAATGTGACAGCCATTTGTGCAAATTGAAATCCATAATTTTAGATTGCAGTAGGATTTTTTGTAACTGAGACAGAAGTCTTTTTACTCTGGCTCTACTTACACCTGACAATGTGCCCTTTTAATTCCCTTCTGGAAGCCAGGTATATCTGCAGATACCTTGACCTTATTAATTCTTCTAATTTTCTGTATTTTACACCAATCTGGTGCTGCTATTTTTCTTAGCTCACACTTAGGTGATCTCCAATCTCATATATGACTCAAGGAGTTTTCCTCCATGGCCCTTCCCTCCTCATTCCTGACAACAAGGGAGATGGCTTTGGAGTGGTGAGTTCCTCATGCTGTTAAGTCTTGCCACCATCACACTGCAAACATCATTGTGGATAAGCTGGCAAGATTTTTTTTTTCTATTTTCTACCCCATTTCCAATGTGAAGAGGTCCAGGGAAGAGAGAGCGGTTTGTCTTATGTAATGTATTTTCTCTAGAAAAAAAAAAAATCATGTGATTTACATGATTCAATTTAGTAGCAATAATTTTACTGATTGGCAGGGAAGGCAACCTTAAAGGTGAATTCGTCACTCCTGCCTTAGCTGGTCAAGAAAATAATGCTGCAGGATCTCAGTAATTGAAATAGAAATTATACAGAATGGACTGATCTTTGATAAGAACCAAAATAACATTGTTTGGAGTGAAAGTGGCCAATGAGAAGTATATTCTTTGCTTGACCTGAAATTGCAGCTATGGGTGTCCTGATGGAAGTCAAATACACTCAATGTGTCTGTGTAAGAGGCTGAAGAAATTGAGGCTTGCAAATGCAGATCAGTCCTGAGGTCCACACAGATGGAGGGCTTGGGGAACTGTAGGACATTATTAGTGACACTACTCAGATCAGAAAAGGAATTAGGAAAGACAGAAAAAGTTGGCAGAATAAACACAAACTCTTCAGAAATAGAACAGACTATGGAAATCCTGACCACATCAGAACTTTTAAGAACAAGTCATGATTGAGCCACTAAAATGAGTCACAGCCCTACTTAGCACTTCTGCTGTGAAGGGACATGAAGTCTCTTTTCCCATGCTGGATCTTCCTGATGAGCTCTGGCAGAACAGAATGACCCAGAGGAAAAGTAAAATGTTGCTTTCGAAGCAGGAGAAGACATCTGACAAGCTGAAGCCTTGCTGTCCAGTGGATACAATGCACTACTGAGTTTCTGCAATGTCTGGCTGGGTCTTGCATGTTGGGTCAGATGGCAGAGTGTCTCCAGCTGAGACCCAAATTCACTGTGAAACTTTTAAAGATTAATTTCTTTATAAGCAGCTCTTATTGTAAGGTCATGATCCTCGCCCAAAGAAATGTGATTTTTTTTTTTCAGAAGACACCTTGAGCACATGACTTGGGATGGGGGGAATTTCTAAGGACCCCCATGTGAATTTTCTTTCCCCAAATGAAGTTGAACCATAAGAATTGGCTATACTAAATTAGTGGCGAAGTTTTGACTCTCTTGTGGAACAACTACTGTTTCCAAACCTCTGTCACTCTTGGGTTAAGAAGGGCAAAAGATCTCAGTAATGGAATACTTTAAGGGATGAAAAGAAGCCTGAAGTTCTGCATCTAAATTCCATCTTATTCACGTTAAGGATTAGGGATAGTGCTTTGTGGTTTGGAAGGAAGGGAAAGCCTGAGGGTGGTGATAGCTTTGGACCACAATGGCTTAGTTCTTCAGAAAAAATAAAAAAATTCTCTGCCCAGAAGGAATTGTCACATTGATAGGCTATGAAATGGGCAGTGATTGATTTTCTAAAACTTGTTTGATGTTACTTGACTAGTGTTTTTTTGGGATACTAATGTGTAAAAATTCTTTAATACAGATACTGCTGCTTAACTGAAGTTCACTGATTGTATTTGTTACACTATTTTACTTGGGATGTGTTCAGGGCAACAATATTTAAACCTCTATCAGGATATTGAGCCATACAGTGATATGATGAGTGGAGTAAATCCTACTAAAGCTGGTGGGTGGGTACTGCTGTTTCTGAGATTGGCAAAGATATAAACCAGTTAACAATTAACAGGATTATCTGTAGATTCTGAATGCTGTTATAATAATGCTGTTGTGCTGAACACATCACAAGCTGTCACAAGTAACACAGAAAATGCACATTCAGAAGCACAATGAAGGACTACATTGAATTTTCCTAAGGGGTATGTGCAAGGAGTTAAATGAGAAACACCCAAAGAGCAATGAAAGACAAGTTACTTGTGGTGATAATGGTGAGGCAGATGTACATTCTCCTATTTGGAATCTCCTCCATTTAGGAAAAAGGTATACATAAACTGAATTGAATTGAGGATGACTGCCAAACCACATATGGATTCACTACAACTGTGAGAAGTTTAGTTTCCCTATGATAGATAAATAATCCTTGTTTCTAGTGATGAGAAGGTAGATTCATGTGACCCTTAGTTGCATCACAAAGTCTTTTTGTAAAAATCACCAAAACTATCCCAACCAACCTTGATGTGGACAATTCAGCATTACTTATTAGATTAATGGCTGAGGTCTCAAGAAATGCATATGGAGAGAGAAACTCAGGTTGTAACATGGTCCCAGGTAGTTTCCTGAATCCAGCTGAGGTGGTTGATGCCTATTTTGTGTCTTATGAATCAACTTGATCCCAGGGGCTCTGTGTTTCAGCTTTCTCTGAAAGCTTCTCATCTGCAAGCACATTCCAAAGGGAAATTCAAAATTTGATTCTTGCACTACCACCCTTATTCTTTCTCTGATAGAATTAATGCACTGGATATGAAAAATTTAACTGCACCCCCCTTGGCCCTTTCCATCTCTGCTCCTGTTCTAGATTCATGACTTAGCCCTGTGTGGAGAGCAAAATTCTTGTTTCAATGAAGGCCTGAAGATATATAAAATCTGTTTTGAAATGGAAATTCCACCATTCCAAAATTTTCAAAAAAAAAAAAAAAAAAAAATGAGTGAAGGCATTTTCTTTTGAGTTGATCATAAATGCTTCACTGAAGTTTCTTTTTTTTTTTAAACAGTATCATCAACATTGTAAAATCACATAAAGCAACAGTAAGGTAAAATGAAAAATAAACATTTATACATTCTTCTTACACTCTTCAAATATCTTTTTGGCTTACCTAAACTATGCCGAGACTGTCTCTTTTCCCAAAATAGTATCTTATCAAGTATTATAGACTAAGCAGATCTAGGTAGAAACGTTTCCTAGCTAGCTCTGACTCTGTGAATTATCACAGAAACTTACGACAGGATTAAAAATAGGGATATTAAATGCTTTCAAATCTATAACAATAGAATAAATATCAGAAAAATATTTAATTTAATCTAATAATATCAAATGCACCACATTTGTATTTTAAGTCAGACAGCAGGAGCTATTGAAAAGCTCTTCTTTCAGCAGCTGTGCTCCCTTGCGGTGGGTGACCCCTCTCTGGCAGCACGGCTCGGCCCCGGTGAGCGGCAGAGCCGCTCCCAGCACGGGCATGGCCCGGCTCCAAGCGCTGCTCTCACCAGGCGATGGCAGTCACATCCCTCGGTGAAAACCGAGCGGCTGGCACCTTGGGAGAAAACCAGATTGGCCGCCCACACACAGCCAGAGGGATCCTGTTTGGCCTGAGCTTTGTGTGTACCAGAGGGAAAAACAAATCAGAAACAAAGAAAAGGAAGACCCTGGTTCATGAGACGTCATTTATTTGTGGACTTTGCCCATTCTGTTTGAACATCAGTTGTTATCATTTTGGTGGAAGCAGGGGCACTGAGATAATACACATATTTATGTGCAAAACCAACTTGGAAATGCAGTCATCTTTGTCCTGGTGCAGTGAAAGGCTATAACATCTGCATATCAATAGACACAAATTCGATTCAGTTCTCAGTAGTGTCATTCCCAAGAAACTCAAGGCAGGAAAGGGGGGAGTTTTCATGTCTCTTTTTGCTATGGCACTGGTTTGGGTTTTTTCATATTCTCAATCAAGGAGCCAAATTCAGCAGAGCAGGTGAGGATGGGGCAGAGCATACCCACCCAGATCAGAAAACCTCCCTGTGCTCTGAATGAGGGATAAGAAACTCACCTTTGCCTCTGCTGAAAGAGAAAACAGTTTTAGTTGTACCTCCATGGGAATTTAAAGGCAGCTGCTGCAGTCTGTTAGCTAGGTTAGCTTCTCCAGAGACAGTGCTGAGCCTGCCTGGATCCCTGGGGAATGGGAGGAATGAGATCAATGAGTGCAATAGCTGCTCGCTGCAAATTCTGTGCACTGGCCCTTGAAATCGCCTCAGCTCTATGACCCCTTTAATTGCTTGGGCTCCTGAAGAACATGGACATTAATGAATATCCCTGTCCTCAATTTCATCAGAATGACTTTGACATTCATTTGAAATAAACCAGTATTGAAGAGTAATACATCCTGTGCTTTTATAAACATCAGCTATTGGTAATTGTCAGAGACATGGTTTGGAAAAGGACCAGATGCTCAAGGGGAGTTCTTTATTCCTCATCTTTCTTCAGCAAATCCACAAGTGTACCAGGAAACTAGGGCTGACAAAGGCATTGTGGGCTTGCATGATACAGTAAAACATCTGCTTCCAGGCTGTCAGCAAAATGCTGACTATGAATGCACAGGAAAGAAAACAAGTGCCACAGGTGCTGCAATGCTCAGATGCATGAGAAATATTTTAATGGATAGGAAGCATGATAAAAAATGGTTGCTCAACAGACCTATCAGCTTTTGTCATCACTCTTATACTTCCCTTGCAGGAATATTGTAAAAAATATACTGAGCCATATATTAAGCTTTTACAAAATTATCATGCCCATTTACTTAGTCAGATGTTCAAAGGATTCTCCACCCTCCCCAAATCTTATTAATACTTCCTTCAGTCCTCAAATTACAGGAAATTATCTGATGCAAGCCCAATGTATGCATGAAAAACTCATCCTGCAGTAGAGGCGACATTAGTGTTAGAAATTTATTACAGCATTAATAACTATTAATCATTGGAAGTAACTATGTTTCACCTAACAGGGTAAGTTTAAAATTCAATACACCTTCCACAGGATAGTGATAACTCATGAGAAAAGCAACAAAATGGTTGAAAGAGGGGGCTTCCAGCCAAATCAATAACATTTTCCTTTCACATCTTTGCATTTCTGTCTAAAGAAAAGAACTACATAAATCTCCTTGAAAGCTGAACCAATGGCACATAAGCCACTTTTTAAATGGGAAAAATACTTCAGTGGAATTATTTTAAGTCTTTTGGTTTGCAGAGTTCTTTGTTTCTCAGTGGAACAAGTCATAAGGCATCCCCTATTTCTGTGTATGTTTCTCTATTTGTCAAGATATTTCATAGCACAGACATATGTGGTTCTTGTTTGTGTAGTTTTGGATGTTTTTAAAATTTTAAAATAACCAGATTTCTATGAAATATTTTTTTTTATTGAGACTGTATTCATAAAGACATGTATCAACCACAGGCATAATGTACCTATATCAAAGATAAGCAAACATTATTCTCAGCATATTTCATTTTCAACTCCTTTAAACAGGATTGTGTGATGAGATTTTAACTTCAGATAAATCTGATTTTTTTTTTTAACTTCCTTTTTATCTGACAGGAAACACATCATGGATGTGTTACTTGACTTTCAGAGTTCTGCAACACAGGGCAGGTGCACATTACAAATCTTATTGAGTGGTAGAACCTAAAAATACTTATTTAAGGATTTTTTTTTTATTTATTACTGAACACAGGAATTCTGGTAAAGTTTTGCTATATTTGAACTTAAAAAAAAAAAGAGATCCAGAGATTTAACCATTGTACTCCCAGTTCCACAAGCTCTACATTTTTATGAAAGCTGCTACAGATTTCACTTTTTTAAGTCTTCTAAATTGTCTGCTATTTCTGTAGGAGTACAGAGGGAAGCAGCTCACTGGTGTTCATTTCCAGGCAGATAGTAGCAGCAAAACAACAGATACACATCCCCGGTTGTCTTGCACAAAACCTCCTGGTTTTCTCTGGTTCATCTGGAGGTAGAATGTCTGACTGAAATGCCTATCTTCATATGAGACTGAGCATTGTATAGTCTGTGTTGCAGCAGGTAGATGTGTTTACAGGAATAACCAAGCATCTTCACTGGAGAGCAAACCCTGAGCTCCAGCTGCCAGAAATGTTGGAGATCAGGGAGGAATTTCAGGGAGATGAGACCTTCTGCTGGTTTGTGTCTCCTCATGCCATAACACACCATCTTGCAGTCACCTTTACAGCAAACAAAAGCACCAGAAAAATGACTTAGTTTAGGTGAGGTGTTTGTGAACAAGGCTCTTCTGAGCAATTAAACTTGTGGGACCTTGCAAGTGTCCCTAATGATGAAAAATAAAGGAGTAACTGATTTTATAGTTCATTTTATAAGAGAAAGACTTTATAGACTTTCCATTAGATGTTGGAAGGTCTTTAATATGCACTATTGAACTTTTTATTGAAAGAATTTGTACACATTAGAAACACTTCTATTGTAGCAGCCATCTTGAAAGATCTTCTATAAAATAGTGGAGGATATGAGTAACTCTCTCTTTTCCTGCAGAGGCTGTTTTAATTGCTACAATCTCAACTGTTGGAATTTCATTTGCAATTGTACATCAGGAGGTGCTGTGACTTGGAGGCATTCCTTACTGCCCAATTCTCATTTTCTTTTCTTGCACCTCAAGTGTTAGCAGTAAGCCAGGACCATTTGGTTGTTAGGTGCATTACAGTGACTTGGAAGGAGGAAAGGGGAATGAATATAAAAGCTAACCTGCCACTTTCAGAGGTCTGAAATCCATTAATGCTTTGCTTGTTTCTCCAGGAAGGAAAGGCAGATGTGCAGATCCTGCTGCAGACACAAGTATGGTGGAAGACTGAAGGAGATGTCTTTTTGCTGTTGCTTCTTGGCATTGGAGATGAATGGTGTTGCATCCAGTTGGTGGCCAGCCACTAGTGGTGTCCTCCAGGGATGAGTGTTGGGCCAAGTCCTGTTGAGTATCTCTACTGATGATCTGGATGTGGGGATCCAGTCTGCCATTAGCAGGTTTATGGAATGTTGGTCTGCTGGAGGGCAGGAAGGCTCTACAGGGGGATCTGGACAGGCTGGATTGATGGGCCAAAGCCAATGGTGTGAGGGTCAACGAGACCAAGTGCCAGCTCCTGCCCTGGGGTCACAGCAACCCCTGCAGTGCTACAGGCTGGGACAGAGTGGCTGGAAAGCTGTCCAGCAGAAAAGGACCTGGGACACTGAGTGAACATGAGCCAATGTAGCCCAGGTGTCCAAGATGGCCAGTGGCATCTTGGCCTGTATCAGCAAGAGGATGCCAGCAGGACCAGGGCTGTGATCATCCTCCTGTATGTGGCTCCAGTGAGGCCACACCTTGAGTGCCATATTCATTTCTGGGCCCTCCAATATAGGAAGGACATCTGGAGTGTGCCCAGAGAAGGGCAATGGAGATGAGGAAGGGTCTGGAGTGCAAGTCCTCTGAGGAATGGCTGACGGAGCTGGGGGTGTTTAGCCTGGGGAAGAGGAGGCTCAGGGGAGACCTTCTTGCTCTCTACAACTGTCTGAAAAGAGAGTGTGGTCAGGTGAGGATTGGTCTCTTCTCCCAGGCAACCAGAAATAGGACAAAAGGACACAGCCTTAAGCTGCTCCAGTGGAGGTTTAGGTTGGACATTAGGGGAAAATTTCTTCGCTGAAAGAATGACTGGGCATTGGAATGGGCTGCCCAGAGAGGTCTTGGCATCTCTGTCCTGGGAGGTGTTTAAGAAAAGACTGGAAGTGGCACTTAGCGCCATGGTCTGGTTAGCAAGGTGGTGTTCCGTAATAGGCTGCACTCCATGATCCCAAAGGTCTTTTCCAGCCTAATGGCTTCTGTGCTTTTGTGATTAGTATACACTTCATGATTGGCCAACCTTTAGTCACTGTCATGTCTTATGAGCAGTGGATGTGAGCAGTACTTCAATAATTTCACTTAATGCAGCCCCCTTCCCTCAGGCTGAAAAAACTCTTTTTTCCATGTTCAGGGAGATTGTGCAATTTCACTGTCAGGAACCAAAGTCCTACCACAAAACTGAGAAGCTTTCAGCACCTTATTTTTCATTCCAGAAAAACAGGCTGGATTTGCTGATGGTTTCATCATGTCATGGTAAATATTTCACTACCACTTTTCCTCTTCCTTTCCATGTGATCAACTTCTGGTCTCAATTGACTAGACCAGAGTGGCAGCTTTCGCAGAGCCTGCTGCAATACAACCTCATTGCTACATGGGTTGTAAGGAAATGAATCTCTTACTGCCCAACACATCTTAATATCTCCATAGAAACCATATTAGGTCCCATCTCCTGTGAGCTCCTGCAATGATAATCTTCTCTCTCACTCACTGACAGGATTTTCTTCAGTTGCCTCCAGGTATCTAAAGTTCAATTAAATAGCTAGGAAAATGCAAAGGCTTGGTGAAGAGGACTGGGAACTGTGGTTTCCAACCAGGACTGGAAGGCATTTGGCAGTCCTTACCAGACCACAGCTATACATTTTTTACTGCAAGTTTACACTTCAGTTGCCTCTACGGTTAAGCCACAAAAAGTCATTACTTCCATCAAAAGACTGATTGCTGGGTACACATCGGTGCAATGCTTGTTCCTGTAGAATTAAGCAGGTGTGCAAATGAGTTCTACTCAGCATCTGGAATAAGAAACTATCATCATTTTCTCTCAGTAAGATCTGAGCAGCTCATGTACCAATTGTTTATATAATCCTTGCTCTTTCTAGCTTCTTCTCTATACTTAGCCCTTACAGCTCCAAATTATGGCTTCACTGCAGTATTGCATTTCATGATGACAGAAGGAATTCCATCCTTGATGCTAAAAGGCAGGAACTCTCTTTGCTATGACCTGCACACAGAGCAGAGAATTTCTGGAAATAGCATTTTCCACATACTGAGAGGTTTGTCATCACTGCAAACCCACAGAACTGGGATATAGATTTTAGCAGAGATGCAAATGGTTTTCAGTTACATTGCATTTCTTGTGCCCCATATAATATACTGATGGCATCTCATTCATCACTGGAGAATAGCACAGAAGAATACAGTAAATAACACACAGGTAAACTGCTTTCCTTTCTGTTTTGACCATAAAAGTTGAAATTCAAATGAGATCTGGAGAGCAGCTCCCAAAGAGCTTGTTTAAACACAAAAACATGGAGAAGTAACATGCACTTCTTGTGTTCATGCCTTAGGACAGACACTAGGCTGGAAAGCAGAGACTGTGAATCGTCCCCAAGGACACATTTTCCAGTGACCTTTCAAAAGTAACATGCTGTTTTTCAGAAATGTTCTTCATCGTGGTATGACCCAGCAGGTAGCTAAACACTTCCCTCTTCCCCATGCTTATAGCATCATTTTGTTCACTTCAGTACATTCTGACTGAAAACTCAACATGGTGTCCAAGCTGAGGAAAGCTGCAGAAGAGCAAAGACTACTCTTATAAATCCACACACGGCTTCTGTTTGCCCCCAGAGGAGCCTGCAAGGGAGGTCCATGTGCATTACTTAGTATTTAGACTTTTTTCCTAAAAGAATGCCCATATTATTAGCAGCAAGATATATTCCCCTGTATAGCTCCTTAACAGCAGTGTAACTCTGTCAGAAATCTGCTGGCTTGCAAAAGTCCACAATAACAACTTCAACAAAAGCTGGCAGTTCTGACAGCCAGTCTGTCTCTCTCAGTTCTCCCACACACCTGTATACGTCTATATAGACACACAGAGCAGGAGGGAGAGAAAATAAAATATGTCTTAAAGTTCTTGCCCATATCTCTCTGACACTGGACAAATAGCTTTTCCCTCACAGTCTTTTACGTATTACCTCATTCTCAGCAAGCTTTTGGAGCAATTCTAGAGAAAAATGAAATCTTGAAGGTCTAATCCTTTATTTAAGAAGCCACCAGATATGAATGGTTTGCTCTGACAATTTATTACCAATTCTGGGAAGGTTGGGAAAATAAATGTTTCATATCTCTTTGCAAGCAACAGATGAAAGGAAGAAAATACTCATCAGCTCTGGAGAGCAACGTTTTACTTTATAAAAGAAAATTTTTAAAGTATCAGGAATTCAGGCAGTTTCCTCCTTAATTCTCACTGCTGATACTTTTCTAGAAGAAATTTTATCTATTCTTTCTGTTTCACATGGACAGTGGAGCATTAAGATCTTAGATTAGCTATTACATTAAAAGATCAGCATAATTATAGGTCTTTAGTTTCAGGTCAAGACACAGTTTTCTGAAGGCATATAACACCTCATGTTTTTTCTGCTTACCCGGGTTGTGAAAATTTTTTAGGCCTTGAGCTATTCCTTAGCCTGTTTTCCAGAACAGCTAGCTAAGTGGTAGCACCTTCTCTCTCTTTGTAATTATAGTACTTTATCAGATATTTCCCCTCATTATGTCCACTGTTTTCCTCTCTCCCACATCCTTTTTTCAAGCAAAACTGTTACTCATGCACAGAGAAACAAATAAAATACTGTACTTTGCATCTGGAGGACAATGTTCTAGCTGAGCCCATGAAAAGGCATAAAAGACCCCCAAAGGAGTAAGTTACACTTCTGAAAGACAGTATGATGAACTGCCTCTGCTGTGTCCAAGACCAGACCTGTAGCCACGCTCTTCACGTTAGAACCAGACTAGGAGAAATAACTAGCTGGTAGGGGGTATTTGGAGAAATTATTGCTGAGTGCCTGTTCTGTAAAGCTGTTCCACAATTCCTTGCTGCAGATGGGCCTCTGAAGAATGGTTGAGAAAAGCCATAATGTCAGTGCCAATCAATTGGCCAGCTTGCATGGCTCTGAGTGGCTCAGCTTTCAACAGGCAAGGCAGAAGGTCCCCTCACAGCAGCTACAGGGCAGGTCTGAACACAAATAAGATATTGCTTTCCATACAAACTCCTTCATTGTCATTCTAAGGAATGTATTGTGACACCACAAATGGCATTTGGCAAACATTATTTGGATATCAGTTCAGACTGTGTGATCACTTTTCTCTGCCTACCTGCTGAAATGCACATGTAAAAGACAATGGTTTCTTAAAATTTATTATCCCCATATAAATGGGTTTTAATTTTGAGATGACTGTTGGATTTTATGCTGTCATTGGTATGCATCAGTTTGAACACAACCCACTGCCATGATTCTGTACAGCAAAGAGAGATAGAACATCCTTGTTCTATTTTCATGCTGCTTCCTTGTTTGAGCCTCCTCCAGTGTTCAAATGCACATTCAAACCTTCTCAAATCTCAATGTCTCTCTTTGGCAGTCATACTGATTTTCATAGAAAAGCCAAGCAGGTGTGTATGGCTCCACAGATATTACTTTTCTTCATCTACTCTCCTTGTGTTATCCCAGAAATAAAATGATCTAGATTTGAAACATGAGAAAAAAATGACAGACTTTTGTTAAGGAGAACTTATGCACTGGGTTCTGTATCCTTCAGAAGAGAAACCCTGAGCAGATTGGCATAAAGAAGCCAGTGAAGTCAAAGAGAAGATTGTTAACCTCTTCCTCAAACCCCAGGGGCTTTACAAAAAACTAGGGTAGACTTTGGGACTTCTATGTGGGTACTAAGCTAGTTTCAAGGCTGGAAAGATTAGTCAGCCTTCACAGGTAGACTATTCTTGGCAATGCTCTTTTCACCCTCCTCTTAGCAGCCTGAAAACCTCATTGGTAGGTTATATTTTAGGCAGAAATCAGTAGGAGTTTGTGAAAGTAAATGAGCAAGAAGGTGCACTGGTCCTCAATAAAGGTGATGCAAACCAGAACTAGATCTCCTGTTGAAAGTTATGACCCCCTTCCCTCCCTGAAGCCAGAGAAGGCTTTTTCCTCACCAACTCTGCTAGAGACACGTTTATGAAGCTTGAAGATAGAGTTCATTGTCCCTCACATGGAGATGGTTACACTAAGCAGACTGACCCAAACTGAAGAGTTATACCTGAGACAGCCCTTCAATGTCCCAATAAACAAAACTATGATTGAATTAAACTACATCCCTGCATCCAGGGCCACATCCATCCCTTTCACAATGGCCCTTCCAGAGCTGGCAGGTGCTGCAGTGAGGGGACTCCACAGCTGCTTTGGTTTCCTCCTTTCTTCTTGAAGTTCTAAAGGCTCTGAGAGACTGACATGGAGGTTTGCAGAAGACACCAACTTAATTAAACAGAAGTTGTCCCTGTAGAGCAATCATAGATTATTTAATTCTTTCTAGACAGCATAGAACATTGATCTCTTCTCAGCTGAAGTTTTCAGATCATGAGTACATGTGCACTCAATATAGGATATAATAGGATTCAATATAGGATTTAATATAGGATACAGCTTGTTGTGATCAAGCCTAAATAAATAGTTGCATTAATAAGATTTTCAATGTTTCTATGCTCTTATCTCATCATAAATTGCTTGCCCAGTGTGTTAGATGCTTTTTTCTATTCTCAGCACCAGTATTTGGACTCAGCCTATCCACAACTGAATAATATTAGCAGGTTTTTATTCTGGAATTAATTTTCAGTCTTGAGTTTTTGTGTGGCTCACCAACAGTCAAACTCAAAGGCTCAAACTGTGATTGAAAAATGATAGAGAGAGTGTCATGAAAACTGCCAAATGAAAATTCAATCTCCAGTGAGTACTGACAGATAAACAGGCTTTTTCATTAAAACAAGATACAGTGAAAGCTGGTTTGCTGTAAAAGTTTTCTAATTAAACAAAAATAAAGCTCACAGCAAAGGCCCTTTAATTCATTCATCCAATGATGTATACCATGTTACACAGATACCAAACAAAGGGAAAAACCAGAACAAATTTCCAAATACATTTTAAAAAATAGAAAAATCCCTATTTCATTGAAAACTAAGAGAAGAATCAGATAATCCAGGTAGAAAGGCTGGAACGTTTACTTTCTGGAGATAAGCAAATGTATAATTTATTTTTACAAATATTAATTTTATAGGGCCCTTTTTGTTTCATTTCTGTTAAAATAATGAGAAATAGTCTTATTGGAAAGCACTTACTAAAAATCTGATAAGGATTTAACAAGGTTTTTTTTTCTGCACAAACCTAGGTGTAGTAGGAATAGTTTGTGCCATCAGCTTTCTCAGAATAGATAGCAGAGGTTACATTTCTGAAGACACTGTTGGACTCCCTTCACTGGCATTTTCAGAGGCAGTAAAGCATCAAAAGACACTGGAAAGGGAATTCAGGTATAGAGGAGACCTCATCGACCTGGGAAAATATATTATATTTTCTTCTTCAACATTATGTGTCATATCAAATTAAATATTTATCTTGCAGAAATCAACTTTTGTTTGCATTATTTCCTCTTTAGCTCTGATTGCAGATATAAACCTCTTGCTCCTTTGTTTAAAAAGGAGGGTGCAAAATACAAATTTTGAGTTCTTCCCCTTGAGTAATTTGTGGTTGAACTTGGCTTCCTGTTTCTACCTTTTTACTTTAATTTCTAGAGTATAAAAAACTTGTGTGCCAGCACATCAGGGATAAAATCTCAATATGAGCTGGCAAGAGCAGCAGGAAAGTATCATAAATATCTAAGCACTTTTCTCTTCAATCCTGTGCATTTATGGCTAAGCTAAGAAGAAGAGAACAGATACAAAATAAGATGGGGAAAGAGGAAATGGAGAGGATGATATCTGTATTCTGTATTAAAATTCCCCTGAATTGTTTTGACTTACTCATAAACCTGTTTTATAGAAACTTGAGTACACATTTACTGATTCAAATCTCAAAACAGGCAATCTGGTCCTTAAACCCATCCTTATATATCGGGAAAGAAATGAAATTTTATTAACGAGGACTTCAATTATGGAAGCAGACACAGGAGGCACTCTGCCACCGAACAGTAAAATATTATGCAGCTGTGTAGAGCATTCTATCATCTCTTAACTCAAGTGTAATTTCAGTTCACAAGATAACTCCTGATGACTTAATCACTGGACCGATGTTGAAAGATGCATCGGAGGCAATGTTAATAACTTATTGATGTTGATTGAGGTAAGTAGGATAATATCACACACAAACAGACATAAACACAGTTCATCAAGGCTCAAGAAAGTTAATGAAAGTTAGTGGGAGGAATATTAAAGTTAATTGTGACTTTTTAATGAAAAAAATTTATTAGAGACTGTTAAAAAGCTACAAATCAGTGGATGAATGAAGGCAGCAATTACTGTGGATGGCAAATGACAATAGGGGAAACAGGATAAATAGGTATCAGCATAAATTAGAATTTCTGAAATACAGAAAACTGATGGGAAAATCTAAGCATAACAGGGAAAAATCAACATCTGGCAAGGACAAGAATGTTATGAATATTTATAGAAACATAGCTTCCAAAATTTTATATAAATTTTTTTAAGACACATTATTTGGTAGCATTAGAACACACACATTACTTGATAGACATAAAGGCAACACTATTTGGAAATATTTGCATTCTATGCTTGGGAAAAAGCAGGTGATAAACATAGCCAGAGAGAATACTTAGCTCACTAGCAGATAAAGAGGCTTTTATATACTACATCAGTGTTTCATCTTTTTTATTAAAGCAAGTAGTTCTGGAGAGCTTGCACCAAAGAATTCTCTGCAAATTCTCTATGGTAAGTCCTGGACACTAACATTCCTACTGTAGAAAATAAATTGTGGAATAAGTAGGAAATACAACAGACAAGAAGAATCTAAATACTTGTGAGTGCTTGGTAAGGATAAGGTTAGTTAGTATAATGTCAGGCAGGCCTGAAATAATAGAAAGTTCATCTAACTAATAAAGGACAGGAATATAGTTAATGCAAAGCAACATCTTTTAATAGAAAATAGTATTTTTTTTTTCATTTTTAGAAGACATTTTGATTTATATAACCAGCTACACAATATGCCTGACTCTCAAGCTGCTTTCTACATTCTTTGGACAGAAAAAAAAGCTCTCCACTATACTGCCGAAGTGAACAAAGGCTGGGGAAGTGGCAACATGAAAAATATAGCTCTCAAAGAAGAAATGGAAATATTTTAATGAAGTCCATCAGCTTCTGAGTTTAGCAAACCTACCTAAAGGAAATATTTGCAAAATATAAGTAATAACAAGAAGAGAGAAGTATGGGTGACTTTAAAAACATTTAAGGTCTCCCCATTTAAAAAAAAAAATCTAAATGTTTCCTCAGTATAAAAAATTCTTTGCCAAAGAAGGCAAAGGCAAAGTGAAAGCTATTTATCTGTGTTGTAAGGCAAATCAATGTGATATGGTGTAATGATGTCCTGGATCCCTGAACCTGAATATTAGGAGTCTGTTTTCTGTTCCTCCCAATTACAATCCATCCTCACAAGGTAAGTCTTCCTCTCACAGTTGTTCTTCTTAGTGCTTCTTTGCAAAATCTTGAAGATTTTCCAAAGAATAGATCCCTTGTTTTCAGTGAAAAATCGTTTATGCTGTAAATGCCAATTCAAGAGTAGTAGGGAGTAAATTTCATTATTTTGCCTTCTTTTCAGTACACTAAGCTATGGCTTCACTGGCCCCACATTGGGCTTCTCCCTGGGGGCTCCCCTGATGGGGGAAGCCCTCCTGGAGCAGTTCTGTGTCAGGAACCAGAGACGCATTGGACATTTTTGGTCTTCAGCTTCTGTTTATTATCTTATCAAAACTTCAGCACGCTGTCTTCACCAGACCTTGCATGCAGGAAAACAGCACAAAAATGGCCCCAGATGTTCACTTTCAATGTCTTTTAAGGCTGAACTAAAACTAAATTACCCAATTAAGAAATGACACTTAGAATATTTTCCCTTTTAACACAATAACTGATCCCTCAAGACCTGTAATGTAGACTTTTCTGTCCAACTGTAACATACCACCCAAACCCATGAAGAAGAAGGAAGAAGGAAGAAAAATGAACTTGAGACAACCCCCTATACTCTCCATCTTGTTTCATAGTCATTACAATATTTTAAAAACCTAAACTATAAGTTTTACACCCCATGATATTATACACTTCTAACCAACTACACACCTGTAATCCCAGTGCTATTAATCAATTTTGGAAGTCTTCTCCACAGCCTCAGGTCAAATGCAGTGTTCTCTTGTGGGTCTGTGCCTTTCAGCACAGAAAGTTTAAAATTATCAGCATCCAGGATTCCAACACTAAGCAACACGCTAATAAACTAGGAAATAACCACTGAAATGGATAAAGCTGAAGTCATCAATAGAAGGATTGTCTGGGGACAAGGGGGCAAGGCACAATAAAACCCCCTTTACCAAAATGCTATAAATTTTAATTTCTGGTTTTACTGGATCCAAGACAAAAACTCCCCTTTTCTGCCTGAACTGATGATCTATGACACCACAATACTGAGCATTTCTTCTCTCTTCTACATTTTTTATCTTATAATCTGAAAAACAGAGTCTGAAACAACTAAGCTGCACATCTGAAATGCTTTTTGCACATTGTCCAGGGCCAAGTGCTGGATTTTCAGAAATGGCAGTTTATAACTACAAATCCTCCTGTTGCAAATAAATATGAAGGGCAGGTATGAGCAAGTGCCAAAGAGCCACTGAATATACAGGCAGTAATACATGCAAGCATTTGAGAGGCACATTAATATCTGAAGCTTGAATTCAATTATGCACTACTATTTTGACACTAAGACGTCAGTAAAAAATATCTGTGCTGTTATTTGCCCTGTGACTTTGTTACATAAACATTTCTGCCAAATGAATCCTTCTTTATTTAGGCTTTACCTCTCTTACTCCTAGGTGGAAGTGCAGTGCAGATCTATCTCCCCTCTACATGATTGTTTGTCCCTATTACTAATCAAAGCACCCCATTAAGCATGGCATCAGACTACTGTGAGTAATCTGCTTGAAATAAGAGAGGCTTGATAGGTCTGAGAATTCCAAAGAATGCTGTAATCATGTACTTTCTTTGCAAGTGTTCTCAGGAGCACACAAATTACTGCCTTTATGAGAGACCAGCAAATATGTTTGGACAAAACCAAAGTGGATGCATGCTACCACTTGAACCACAAACTAAACACAAGCCTTTATACTAATTATGTATATAACAAAACATCAATGCACTGTTTCTTCTAAACAAGAATTTCTTCTAAATGAGAATTTTTATATATCTGCAGTTATGACTAGGAATAAACAGCATTTAGAAACTAGCCGCAAATCTGACGGTACTGGCAAGCTCCTAACTTAAGCTCAGATAATTTACAAGCATTTTAAATTCAGTGAGACTCTTGATGTCTAAACAAATGGAAACAAATCTCTATATGCTTTGATGTGAATATTTCATCTGAAAGGATCCCACGTGCTTGCCAAGTAAAGCTGTCTTTCTTGTTCTCTTTAACATTAATTTTTAGATAAATAAGGACATGCTGCCATGTTGAAAATATACAGAACCTGTGCACATATGGTACACATGTAAATGATGAGGAAGAGCTCATGAGAACATATATATTAAATGAAGTGAACGAGAACTGAAACAAGGAGTATGAGATCAAGCACTTTATCTAGATGCAGAATGACCAGAAGAACTCCATCAATATGAACCCAAGCTACATTCTCTTTAGATTAAATATGAGATGCCTAAAAAATGCCAGCCTGAGTTGGCAAGTCTGAATGGTTACCTTTCTGATCACAAACAGGAACAGTCATTGATCCACAGCATTGCCTTTTTAGGGAGCTTATTTCATGTACAGTGCTGGAAGATTTACAGGCAAATATAGTTTCTGCAACAAATTGAAATGTAATTGAAATGTGGCAGATCTCAGTCAGGCAGCCACAGTAATCAATAGCATAGCATAGGCAGATTTTCTGTAGACTTATTGGATGAATTGAAAAACGAGCTGCTCATTAACTTCATTTTATTCGTATCTCTAATAAGTGTAGTTACACTTATTAGTAGGCCTTCTCTTTCTCATCCTATATTACAACATATTCAGTCTTTTCTGTTTGGCTTCACCAACTTTTTTCACCCCTGCAGAAAATAACATTTACTCTTTCTCTTTCAATATAGATGGAAAGAGCTTCCCAGGCACCACTGTGCTCTTTCATGTAAAAGTCACAGCCTGGAACCTTCAGTCAATATCGGCCTTTTCAAGAGCACCCAAATCCGCTGCTGTCAAACATGTGGGATGCTCACAGTCAGCTCCTCTGTCCTTATCACCCACTTATTCTAGCCCAGTGACCTTTCCAGCACAGTAAAACTGCCAGCATACTGCAGACATAGAAGTATGCAAATGCCAAGTGCCATTAAATGTGCCCATTGTCTCTTGAAATACAAGTCATTGCTTTCTCTCTGCCAAAAGAAATCTCTTAGATTGCTGTGCAAATAAAGACAGCTTGAGGTTATATTGATTTACATTCCTTAAATTCAAACAAGCCTCAGGAATATGTTTAAAGGCTGTATGATCCTTTAGAAGCTTGCAGCAGATATTTGAAGTGAGCACATGCTTTGTAGATCACATGTGTATCGTTGTCATTTCAAATGCTAAGGCAAGGGCTTCCTAAGGGAGCCAGCTGTCCTAGTCACCGCAGCTTCAGAGGACAGCTGGACACCTACACCCCTTGAGGTCTCAGAAAATAAAGTCCTAACAAAGAGACAATCAAAGTCTTTTAATGAGAATTTATAGCTTATTGCCTTCTTACCTTCTTCAGCTGACTTGAAAGCATTTTAGAAAGGGAAAAATGACAACCTTTCATGCAGTCAAAACTTGATCTCAGTTGTATCAGAGTGCTGGATAGCCTTTGAACAAGAGGAGAGGTGGAATTAGACAAGTGATTAATGCCCACTGGTTTCATAGACAGTCTGGCAAAACGTATTTTGCTAGCAGGTCAGTCAAGAAGATTCATTTTAGCTCAGAGCTCTCTGTGTCTCTCTATGATAAGATTTATGAATTAATTGGGGTAACTGAAAATGTTGAGAAATAGATATTTCTAGTGTACAGTTTTAATAAAAGTCTACTACTATTGCAAACTGCTTCTGACATCAAAGTTTCCTTCTTAACCACACAGTATCAAAATTAAAAGTTTTCAGAGTTTGAATCATAAGCAACCAAGACCAAACAGAATGAAGAATTATAAAATTAAATTAATACAAACCACTTTCTCCGACAGAAAAATGTAAGACTATTGTGACTAGCTGTTGTGAACCCAACAATTACTGCATAAAATCCAACTTTTAGGACATTTAAACAGTATATTCCTGTCAATATCAGACAGCAACAAATGAAAAAATCTTTGCTAAACTGCAATGTCATAGTAAGCATAGAAATTGTACTTTCACTTACACATCAGGCCAACTACCACATTTGGCCCTATAAATATAGTCAAAACTCAGTCCTGCACCGATGCAGACTACACTTTTTTTAATAACCTAACTCCACAGATCTCCAACCAGAACATTCTGAGTGAAGAAAACTGTGTGACCACAAACATAAGTGAAAGTGAATTTTTTTCCTTACCTCCTTCACTTTAGGCAGCATTAATGGAGTCTATAATGGAATGTGACTGTTTTTGTGAGTTAGTCTCCACAACAGGTGCAAAGAATGAAATTATAAACTAAACCTATGTTTTAATAGTTTTTCAATCAAAATTTTCATTGGTACTCATTATGGTTGGACTCAATGATCTTAAGGGTCTTTTTCAACATAAACGTTTCTATGTTTCTGATTATTCGCAATTAATGCAATGCCTCCATGGGCAATTAAGCTTAATTTAGCATTCTAGCACACAAGGGAAAAATATAAGGAAAAAAAAAGCAAAAAATAGTACAACTTTGTGTTCTTGCCAGCCAGGAAGTAGCTGGGCACCTAAATATACAAGTACTTCTTTTGTAGGATTTTCAAAATTCATGTGAATGCAATGAGAAATAGATCTGAAAATCTGGCTATAAATCACCAAGGAGCAGCAAATTCGTTAAGTTTATTCAGATCATATTCATGTATTCTAAGAAGGGTGAGATTATTTTCAGTGACAGAATAAAGAAAAACAGACTGAAGCCTGAACTCCGTAGTAAAATTACCTCTGAAATTATCCCTGTATCTATTAGAAATCAAGATTGAGATATTCTCTTTTAACCAGTGATGCATATTTAATTCTTGGTTAATTTTGTAAAGAGTTATATAAGTGCAGAAATATCTTCTCATCGTGCCTCTTCTGCCACATCTTGTAATTTCTTTTCTAAGCAATCTTTTAGTTCTTTGGGTTTCATAAGGTAACACAGCTGTGCACACAAATCTACAATTAATAGCAATAATAACAACAATAATAAACTCGAGAAGTCTTTTTTCCTGTTCATTACATTTCAGAATTAGGCCTCAAAAAGTTGTATTTCCTGCTAATGGAAATAGTAATTGCTCAATTTTTTCCCTGATGATAAAAATTAAGTCATTCTTTTATTATGGCTGCATATTTTAATGTAATTGTCATGTTTGGGTTTTGTACAATAATTAAAGATAAGACAACAATGCTGTGTCAAAACTCAACAGTATCTTTACTCAGTTAGCAAATTTAGACAAATATTGTAATAAAATAATCTATGGTGTTCTGGGTTTTGCAGTTGAAAATACAGAAACAACTGCTTGTAGTTGTTTCAGAATGCATTTCCTCACATAAGCTTTACACCTAACAAAATTATATCAAGCTGTTGGTCTATTAAAAAGATTGTGTCTGTAAATCCTAATCATAACATTCATAAGAAATACTGAAAATAATTAATATTAGAGTGATACCAGTCACTCTAAAAAACCCAGAGGACAAAAGGCAGCACAGAGGAGCTTTAATTTTATGCTGATGCACACTGTGGGTTTTTCTTATTAAAATTTAAATTCATTCTTCTTTTTATAGCAAGAAAGACTATTTAAACATTGTACTTAGAAAAGAATGTTAGAAATGCTCCTGCCAAAAGGACATTTAGCAATGAAAATGCAAATCTGAAATCTAAAATAGTTTGCTGATCTCCCACAGGGCTTCATGGCAGTAGAAAGAAAAATCAAAGGTCTTCAGTATGGTTGGTGTTAATCTTGAGCCCAAATACCTTCTTGTATTAAGGATTTTTCTGAACCTATGACAGTTTCTCATGCTGCTACTATCTGCCATAATCTGGTATTTAGCAGAAGGATTAACATCTGGCTGAGAATTGTCTTTTCTTTACCACCTGAATTCTATTTAGATTTGTCAGACATATTAAAAAAAATTTACTTCTTAATGCATAAGGGCATTATAAAAACAGTTTGCAGATAAATTCTTTCCCATAAATTTTTACTTGAAAGTACAACACTTTTGAAGTTCTGTGGCAAATTTCATAGCTGAATATTCAACACATAACGTATACATTTTCATTCACATTTTAAAGTGAATTACTTTTGGCAGCATTCAAATTCCTTCTGAATTTACTTTCCTAAATATATTCAGAGATGGGAATATTTGGTAAAACAATGTTGCAAAAGAATTTGTGGGCAAAAAGCTTATTTGAAATAATGCATTGGAAATTTAAATTTGAAAGCAATTGTCCTCTCTTTGGCAACAAAAAAAAGTAATTGTTTTGGTTCACTGAAAACCACAGCAATGAAGAACAACCCCCAGTCTAGCTGCCATCAAAGTGTTGCTTCTGAAGTGTTGCTTCCTTCCTGAAGCCAGGAACCATTGCCTGACTACAAAACTTGGTAGCAGAGACAAAATGTTGAATAAGGTTTCCAATAAGTGTCTGGACTGGGAATAAAATTCAGACCAACCCATCTGAGGGTTCTCTCATGCCTCTGTTCATGAAATTGTAATGAATGGCTTGTTAATTAGCAAAATAGAAACTGAGAGCATCATCTCTATTGGTTCATAGCAATGAACACTGATTCTGGTATTGCTCTGCAAGCACTGTCACAAAGAAGGTGCCCTACATGTTGGCTAAATACTTTCTTAAATTGTCTAAATACTTTTGATTCCAAGCCCAATTCTTATGACAGCTGAGCTCAATAAAGGATACAAAAGTCAGACTACTTGGGAGCTCTAAACAGGTGAATTAACAAAATTTTGTTTAGTAGGGATGTGTTTTAAACTCTGATGGAATCTATTAAAGAACTCTACAAGTGTTCTTTATGTTCACAGACTGTTCTGGACAAAATGACTGTTCCTGATGATTTATTTTCTTGGACTAGAACTACTTGGTCTACAGAACACACAGATTCTAATCAGAGGGCTAGAGGAGAGCCTGCAGACTCATATCTTTAAGTGAGGTTTCCATGGATACAACTGACTTGAGTTTGCAAACTTACCTTCAACAAGTGGCAAAACATATCTCATCTTCCTAAACTTTTGAGTGTCAGGATATAGACATCACTTGTCTGTGTAATAAATGTGAAGCCAGGGACTGGAGTGCAGAATCAAGGAGAAATGCACTTGCATTGCTAATATGAAACTGCAGCAGTGTGTGCTGTGGAATCTAAATCAGGGCAGGTAATTTTTTGGGTAATTTCCAACAACATTTAGGCTGAAATAATCAACAGCGCAAATAAAGACCAGAAAATATTCAGTTGTGAAAAAGTTCTGGAAAAAACATATCAAAGGGATGCTGTGGGCCATCAACCAAATATGAGTCAACAATACCATGCTGTTTCAAAGAAAAGAGAATGCTGCATTAGGTTCTATTAACAGGAATAGCTCACCAGACATGTGATGCAATCCTTCCATCCAAACCCTGTCTGAAATCCTGACTTCTATTCAAACGCCCACAGAGACTTGTCTAGAGAATGTCAGATGTCCATGGTGGGAAGAACAAGAAGCAGTGGGCATGTATTGCTGCAAGGAATATTCAAGTATGCTATTAGGAGAACTTTTTAGCAGTAAGTATAGTGCAGAAATGTAATACAATGTCAGGGAAAATTCTGAAATCTCCACAACCATGAGTCATCAAGAGTAAGATGGACAAGTCTATCAGGAATGACAGAAACACAGACCACCACAACCTGAGGTTGGAACAAGCTTTTGATTCTGGGCTGCATTAAAGTGGCACTGAAACACTGGGAAACACTAAATAATATAGCCATCCTGAACATCATACTAACAGACTATCTTACCACATCAATCCCTGGAGTATATTAAAGTTAACAGTCTGAGCAAAGACATATTCTAAAGGTGACCACTTTTCTAAATATTTTTTTGTTCATACTAGTACTACTTCAGTCTTTTTGACAGTTGTCAATTTAAAAAAAAATCCCTCAGAAATCCAGGAAATTGTTTGGGAAGGTAGTTTCTACATGAAGAATATGCAGAGATATACACTGAAAACTTCATTCTGCTCTAGCTTCATTCTGTCCTCACTTCTTTTTACACAGTCTATCCAGTTTCAGTCAGGAATTTAATTTGGATATGCAATAGTAAGGATGAGAAGGAAAGCCCAAGGAAGCCCTAATGATGAATATTTTAACAATAGAAACAGATTTTCCTACAAAGTTCCTGTAACAAGTCAGACATGAAAAAACTTCACCCAATACTCAACATTTCCATTCATTACTCGGTTTTTGTGAAGGCACAGAAAGGATATGATGAATTACATCCCAAGCTGCAGGGGGAACAAGAACATATGATCTTTTGCTATAATTAGGAGGAGTACCTCAAGCAGAGCATTGATTGCCTGAAATTGTATCTGCACTATAGGAGGCAAATTGTGGACTTTGCTTAAATAAAGCCTTATTATGAAATAGGGGCATGTCACTGGGTCATTACCTGCTGGGGCTGGGCAGCACTGAGGGGCAGAAATGTGGGAGAAGTTTAGGATTCTGCACAGTGCTACAGGCTCTCTCAGTCTTCGTCATGCTGTGCATCAAATATGGGGAGCTCAAAGAAAATTCAGAGTAGGCAGTGGGAGCCTATGAGCTCCAAGCCCTAATGCAGAGGAGCACAAGTCAGAAGCTAGTCTTAGGGTTTGTATCATTTCTATCCTTCCCCAGTAAATCTGCCTCAGAGTGGGTTCCATCTGACATGTTCACTGTAAACTTTCCTGCATTCACTAAGATCTTAGCTCTTCCACCAAAAGAAAAAAAGATTTAAAATGGAAATAGCTGGTCTAGTGATAATAACAGCAAGTTTCTGGCTGGGTTTTAAAGAGATAGTGTTTTATTGGTTTATGTGGTAGATGGCACTTTGTAGGTCACTTGAATAAAAGCAATGATTTCCCCTTATTCTGGCAGAAGCTATTGTACATGTTAGACTGAATAATTTCTTTTCTGAAGATTTAGAGATATTGTAATTGTCATACTACACTGACAATCTGAATATTATTACCTCAGTAATAACTGAAATTTAAAAGTGAAATAGTGTCATTTGGAGACAAATACAAAGGATATAGAAAGACTTGTGCTATTCTTTCCTCTACCTTTTATTCTGTGTGTATTTTACTTTAATTTATTCCAGTGTGAATATTTTTTCTTCATTTTAACATCTCCTAATGGATTTTACATCTCTTGGCCAAACTTACCTCTGATATAGCATTTAAGCAATTAATGGAGTCCTCTATAGCAGATCTGTCTCAGACATCAAACCTGAATTATTTAAAGGAAAACTTATTATTAAGAGAAGATGTAAAGGCATGTTGAACTGAACCAACAATTGGAAGTGGAAATTGCTAGGAAATGGACTTTAAAACCATATAAGTGCTCCAAACCAAAATGTTACTATGGACTCAGAGAAGATGCTCAGGCCAATAGGAATGTGTCCATGAATTAACAGACTACTGTTCCTCACTTTGAACCTCTTAGAAACAGTTCAGGTCATCTAAATATTTAAACATTTGAATATTTAAAGGTGCTTAATGGGAGTTGACAGCATTTTGGTTTTTTTAAATTCCACTTTAGTGTTGAGAGTAGAAAAAGATAATTCAGGCATTTGGATGTGCTGCTTGTGACTTAGCAAAGTCAACTTAGTGTCTGGCTGCTGTGCACAGGGACAGTCTCATCAGTCTCCTGAAGTTCCAGACCTGAACTAACCCTAAACAATAAAAAAAAGAAAATTTAAAAAAAATATAAAAGAAGAAGAAAAAATTTTTATCTTTTTCTCATTTAGCCCTAACATGCTTCTTCAAGGATCAGATGCCTATGCCATCAGGAAGTACAGTTTTGATAATCATATCAGAAAGAGATGGGTGGGAGTAAGTACGATCACACCTCTTGGCAGCAGCTATCCGGAAAATGCCTTTAGTTGTACTACAAGATCATGCACAAAAGTAGATGAGATTATACAATTACTTCCCACAGTGTGCAAAAATGGAAGGATGGGGAGCTCAGAAGCAGCCAAATGTGCCATTACCTGAGAAGAATGATAAGGAAAACTCTGGACAGCTTTCTCCCAAATAAATGTTATTGTCCTAATTAAAGGTTTTTACTAATATACATGGGAAGTAGGAGAGAGGACAGATTGGAAATAAATTTTACAATGTTGATGTCTGCATCTCTGACCTGTTGTGTGGAACAGAAGCAATGGGTACAAGATGGTTACAAATGCACTCAAGATCAGAAATGACAAGGGGAAATAAAAAATTAATCCAAAAGTACATTTCACAGTTCACACACAGTTAGGTGCAACTCTAGTTTTTTTTATTCCCTTCTCTATTTGGGATTCACTTTACTTGATGTAATATGTGTTGGTTTATACTTATGGGAGCTGACTTATGAATAATGCAATTAGTGAGTTTGGGCTTTCAGAAAAGGTCTACACTTACTAGAATTTATTAAATTTGAGCAAGGGGTGCTTTACACTTTTTGTGCTCTACAGGGTAACTATGAAGAAGGCATAACTTTGTTGAAATAATTATTTTCCTCTCATTACATTATGACTGAGTTAGACTCACCTCATTTAAATTCATATTAGCATCTGAGTATAACAGAGTAATAGTGCAAGGATCCTAGCTTAGGATTTGTATGGCTCAAGCAAATACAATACGTGGGCTGGCATGACAAGCTGTTTGTTCCACACCACAGTAAGCACTGACATAGGGAAAACACCAGGCAGCCTCACCCTCTGTGTGCTGCTCGTCAGTGTTTTCCTACACAGCCAGACTGAAACACAGGAATCCAGAAAAGGCAATTGCAGCAGTGGTTCTCAGAGACTCAAAAGTTAAAATTATGTATGATTGATGAAATGTTCATTTTTCAAACTTGCATCAGATGCCTTGCATGTCTACCAAAATCATAGAATCACAGAGTAGTCTGAGTTGGGTCTCCAAAGACCATCCAGACCTGCCATGGCAGGGGGGTGGTCACAGACACACCAAGATGGGTGGGAGTGTTGATCTTCTGGAGGGCAGGAAGGCTCTGCAGAGGGAGCTGGACAGGCTGAATCAATGGGACAAAGCCAATGGTATGAGGTTAAACAAGGCTAAGTTCTAGGTCCTGCCCTTGGGGCACAACTCCTGCAGTGCTACAGGCTGGGGACAGAGTGGCTGAAAGGACCTGGGGGTGCTGGTTGACAGCAGCTGAACGTGAGCCAGAGTGTGCCCAGGGGGCCGAGAAGGCCAATGCCATCCTGGCCTGTGTCAGCAGCTGTGGCCAGCAGGACCAGGGCAGGGATTGTCCCCCTCTACTCAGCACTGATGAGGCCTCACCTCAAATCCTGTGTTCATTTCTGGGCCCCTCACGACAAGAAGGACATTGAGGGGCTGGAGTGTTCCCAGAGAAGGGCAATGGAGCTGATGAAGGGTCTGGAGCACAAGTCGTGTGAGGAGCAGCTGAGGGAGCTGGGGGTGTTTAGCCTGGAGAGGAAGAGGCCTGGGGAGACTTTATTGCTCTCCACCACTACCCAAAAGGAGGTTGTCACAAGCTGGGGGTCGATCTCTTCACCTGGGTGACAAGTGACAGGACAAAAGGAAAAGGACTCAAGTGGCACCAAGGGAGGTTTAGATTGATATCAGGAAAATTTTCTTCTCAGAAAGGGTGGTTAAGCATTGGAATGGGCTGCCCAGGGAAGTGGTGGAGTCACCATCACTGGAAGTGTTCAAAAAGAGTGTTGAAGTGGCACTTGAGGACCTGGTTCAATGGTGAACATGCTGGTAGTTCTGTTGGCAGCTGGACATTTATCTCAAAGGTCTTTTCCAACCTTTACAATCCTGTGATTCTATTTTCAACTGGATCAACTCGTTCAGAGTCCCATCCAACCTGACCTCCAGTGTTTCCAGGGATGGGGCACCCACCACCTCTCTGGGCAATCCATGTCAGTATCTCACTACACTCATAAAAAAGAAAAAAATATTTCTTGTATCTAGTCTAAATCTTCTCTCTTTTAGTTTAAAACGATTACCCCTTGTCCTGGCACTATAAGCCTTACTAAAGTTTTCTCCTCTCTTTCTTATAAGGCCTCTTTAAGTATCAAATTGCAACAATAAAGTCTCCCTAGAGACTTTTCTAGGCTGAACAAAGAAACCTCTCTCAGCCTTTCTTCATAGGAGAGGTGCTTCAACCTTCTAAGATAATTTCTGTGGCCCTTCTCAGAACCTGCTCCAACAGTTCCATGTCTTTCCTATGCTGAGGACTCCAGAGATGGGTGCAGTCCTACAGGTGAGGTTTTACCAGAGTGGAGTAGAGAAATCAAAAGATAGCAGAAAATCAAAAGATAAACACACAAATGTATTTTTCAGAAGGTATCACAAATCCATTGTCAGTCCACAGGAAGAGTGAAATTATTAAACTGGTCTTCCTTACATTATTTAGCCTTTGGTGAAAATGGTGAAAATGGTGAAAATGTTAGTGTTTTTCTGACATTGATGAAAATGTTAGTGTTCTTCTGACATTCTCTGTTCTCACTGTTGTTTCTTTAGAGCAAAATCAGTACCCACCAATTACTGCTCTGCTATCCTTAACTATAGACTAAAACCCACTGTTAGCTCCAAACCAAGGTTTGAAGCTGACCACACATTATGTAGCCTTTGTGAAAAAAAATTAAATGTTCAATTGATCTGCAGTAAACTCACTGTCTGATTTATATCATCATAGTTGTTTTCTTTTCATCTGGAGATTAACAGAGCGTGAGCTGTCTAGGAAAAAAAATAACAAATAACAAAAAACCCTAAACCAAGCCAAAACAACCAGAAGTAAAGGGCATAAAACAGAATCTTTTTAAAAATTATCTCTGAGTGAAAATCAAGGACATATTGTGCTTTATTGAATACCTGCCTTTTCTGAGTCAGATTAGCAGTGGCAAGGGTCCAGAAGTCCTGCTAATCCCTGGATTTTTTTCAAATATGGCTTGGCAGAGGTTGAGGCTATACTTATGACAGGGCAGTAATGTTATTGCTAGTCTTCTCCAGTTCTATATCCAGACTATTAGAGGCTATAGATTCCAAATAGCTAAAAACTGAGGTGCCTAATGCAGTTATTCAGTGATGGCAAAACACAAGGGAAAGATTGCACCTGTAAGTGAAGGACAGAATTCTGCTGCATCAAACAGGTATCTGAGTTAATTTTGCTGTGGAAGTAAAGGACTCCTATTAGCATTCATACAAGCCACCAGTTTAGAAGCCTAAATCTCTCCTTGCAAAGAGTAGGCCACAGCAAACCAATTTTCTAATATATCAGTTTGTATGCTGCAACAATGCAAGGGAGAAGATTAATGCCGGCTTCAATTAAAGGCTCAGAACATCATCCATGTGCATGTGAGTGCTTTTATTTTGAGGCTTTGTAATAGAATGTCAGAATGCTTTCACAGAAATGCTGAAGATCTCCTCACAAAAGGTCATTTATGTTAGAGCCATTAACATCAAGCTGGTCATCAGGACTAAAAGTCTTCAATGATGTTAGTAATTTCAGGCAATTTAGGGAATAGGGAATAAATTTTTGTTTAAGGGTTTTTTTCCAAAATTTTACCATAGACATCCAAACATATTAGCTATTATTTATGAAGATCTACTATTCTTTTGAATTAGAGACAAAACAAGACGAGAAACTTTTTAGGAGGAGCAGCTTGTGGCGTCAGGAACGAGAAGCACAGTCTGAACATCATGTCAGGAGAGAGTTAAAAATAGATGGTCTGCATTGCTTGACCTGATCCTGCTCTTTGTGCACACAGGAGCGGATGTGTTCGTTTGTCAAGCGGTGGCTGTTGGCAGCGCTTTGTACCGCGCAGAGGGATAACGTGCCCCAGAACCCTGGCGGCATGAGCAGAGTTCATGGGTCAGCCCTGGGAGCAGTCAGGAGCCTCCCCACATGGCAGCAGACAAGCAGACAGTGCACACCTCTGGCCTGAGAGTGAACAGGGCACAATGAGCTGACCCCATCCCAGCTCAGCTCAGCCTCCTGCCCTTGGCACTGCTCCCGTTTCTGCTCCCAGGCTTCCTTCGCAGCAAGCTACGGACTGACCTTCAGGAACAAACAAAAAGCACAAGCTCTCAGGTCCCATCAAACTCCTCCCCACAACTTTGCCTGCTAAAAGAGAGGAAAAAACCTGCATACTGTTGCAGAAAGTCACAATGAAAGTGATGGTTGAAAGTCGTTGCCTGTCAGATCCTCTGCTTGCACAAAGCTATCGAACTTAAACATCCTTTTAGTTTTAATGGAGCAACAGAAGGGGATTTTGTTCCAGAGGAGAGTACTGTGCTATCTAGGCCATATATGCCTTTTAACTTCCTAACTTAAAAAATTATACAAAACCAAATTAGTTAATAATTTTATTCACATGTCAGTAAAACCCCTTGATCATACAAAATCTCACATACCTGTCTGAATTCAGAAGGTTTCAAGAACTCACTAAAAAATCACCAAAATAATAAAATAATCTGCAACTTTTAAAATGTATTTTTCCTTTTTTCCCCATTGATTTAGGTTTCCTAAAGTATTTACATTGCTTTAAACTGTTTTGCAACACTTCCAGCAAGTCTCCTGTCTGGTATCTCCCTGCTACATACATGGCCTCTCTTAATGCAGCCTTGCTCTTGCCTGTTTTTTCACTATATTTACTGTAGCACTGGCTGCTCCTATTAAAACCTGTACACATTATGCACTTATGCATCTCTTATTTCTATGAATCCAGTAGAAATTATTCTAGGCAATTAGTTCATCTATCATATAGCCATTAAAGATAGAGCAGGTCATCACTTTGATTGTATGCTACAGTCTATGTTACTCAGACACCAAAAATTTAAAGAATTTGAAAGAGCCATATGGCAAATCTTTGCCATGTTTGAAATTGCACTCAAAAGGTAATTTAATTAGAAGTCACCCTAGCTGTAAAGACATTCCTTTAACTTTAGTGCCAGAATGCAGATCTGCAGACAAGTCTACAAAGAAATTGGTAATTAAACATTCTGTGCATACTCTGGGCTCATAAATTTTTCTCTTCTTTTCTCCACGAATATTTTAAGGTCTATAGAAGGCTGTAGCTTAACATATGAAGATCATTTTTCAATTAAAACAAGAGAGAGAGAGTAAAAGATTATGAAACTTTCCAGTTGCTGTGTGGGAAACACACAAGCATCCTGATGCAAAGAACTGTCTGAAGTAAATGCTGTTTATCTCATGCCCAAAGGGCAGACAGCAGAGAATTCACAGCAGGCACAGAGAATGTAAATCTTTGGTACAATGCACCTTATAGGTCTCTTGATGCATCATTAAGATGATGTACCAAATCTAGCCACACTGACAGACTACGTCTCCCTCGGGACATTAAAAAAAAATAAAAAAGAAAACCAAAACCAAAAAAAACTAATCACCAACAAAAAACCCAAGCCTTTGCAAAAATCCAAAATACATATTTTAGGTTTTAAAATACCCATTTCTGATCATAAAAATATTTAAACTTCATAATCTCTAAATTTGGAGTTTAAATGGGGGAAAATGTTACCTCTGACTAATTTTTATGGTTTGTGTAATCAGTATGAATGTGGTTTAAGCTGCTGTGTAAAATGATTTCTAAAAACTTTTATTATCTCTCTATGTCCCAAGGCAGTGTTCTTACTCTCTTCAGGGGGAAAAAGAAGGCCAGAATCTTGCTTCTTCATTACTGCTAGGTACCTTTTCTGCCTATTTTCTTTCCCATATTTTTATACTAGTGAACTAGCTGCAATCTCTTTTTTTTTTCTTTCTCATTATTAGAATATCATTAAGAGCTGTTGGATCTGACAAACTTTCTTCATTGATCTGTGTCCTGGTTGTCCCAGAGCTTTGGTCTTTTCTTTTTGAAAACTTGGATCACTTAAATTCCATTAAGAAAAAAATAAACTCTGTAGATTTTTTTTTCTCATGGCTTCAAGGAGAAAAACTTGAAGCAAAACTTGAAGTGAACTGAGGAAAAAGTGTGTCCTGTCATCCATGGAGAGCAGGGAAAGAAAAACCCAGACAACTGGCCTGCCTTTTTCTCTGGCCACTGGATCCTTAGAGCTAAAAACCATTTCCTAAGATGAGCACTATGAAAACCTCAAAAGATTTAAATTTTCCATGGGGGGAACATACTCCAGAAAGACCTGTGTAAATGAAGGAGGATGGGCACTTTTTGTCAGGCCAACACTGGCTGTCACTCCCACTCCCATGCAGTAAACATCTGCAAGTCCACAGCTGTGGATAGCCACTGGTGAATCTTCTGTTCTTCCTCCTGTATTCATGTAATTTATAGAGAATTTCTCTGTTTCTCTAACAGCTCAATTACAAGTCAATAATTCTAAATTATGACAGGTACAATACAACCAGCTCTCAGCACCAGTTCTATGTCTGTGAATATTCAGAAATGTACACTGTACTGAGGCCAATCTCTGTCTTCTGATCAAGAAAGATAGAAAAGTGGGCTGGATTCAACCCCTTTTGGGCTTGTAGATGGAGCTCCTTCTCTGAATTAGTCCCTCAAAAACATCTTGCTGATGCCTACATAAGTAACCTAGAAAACTTTCAGATAAAACAGAAACCTGATTTCTTATTTATAACCTCTCCCAAAAACACAAGCAAAAAAACCTCCAAACAAAACCAAACAAAAACCCCAAAGCAAACAAGTAAACCCCTTCCCCAAAAAACCCACCAACCAAAATAAGTAAACTGATTTCAAAAGTACAAAAAGGAAAAAAGCCAACCTCAAAACCTTTCAGCAAAACTGGGACAACGGGAACAATTTCCCCCATCCCCAAAATTTTTGCTTGCACGTAAAAAATCTATTACAAGGATTAAATAATACTAAGACTTAGGAAATAAATGAGGAAATGGCTGAGGAAATTTAAAAATCCTTCTGTTCTCCATTCTATGCACCTGTTCTCCATGCTACTTCTATTCACAGCTAAGGTAGAATTTCCCAAGAACTAATTAGGGCTTTTATTGGCAGAACTACACAGCACTTTACCCTTGGTAAAGTTTTCCATTTAAAATCTCTAATCTGCATGTTATCTGATTCTGAGTAGCCTTCTTCTAAATAGAATTTATGCACTCACTCTCTCTTTGAATGCCCCTTGGGACAAGAAACTATGTATAGCACTTATTCACTTAAATTTATCTTTTATTAAAAAAAAAATCTCACAAGTTCTTCCAAGTTGGTTTATTTGTAATGATTTGAATTGAGTGCTTCACAGCAGCATAAAAATGCATTGATCAAGGGTGGCAAGAACAGCATGCTCATGCTCAATATATTAGAAAAAATATTATATATTTGGTTGTTTGAAAATGCAATAAAATGACCAGAGTGGGAAAGAGACCCCAAGAAATCACAATGATACGGTGTTTAAAATGGAAATTAATCAAATAATCAAGGAACTGGGAAACACAGACTCATTCTCACTTCCCTTGCACATCAAAAGCTTCTTGCCATGTTTTTCTTGAATTTAGATAATATGTATTGTCTGCATGGGTTACTTTCAGATTATCTGACAGGTAAACATATTTTTAGATCTCTTTAAAAAAAAAAAAAAACAAACCAAAAACTAGGTTTTAAGGATATAGACATTATTTTCAGAAAATAAAAAAATGAGTAAAAAAAAAAAACCTTTGAGAAAAGCTTTTGAGAGATGCAGCCACGAATGTTGCAGCAGGAAGCCAGGGGATGCTTAGTGTGTCACATCTGGCCCCAGCTTTGAGTGCTGAGCACTGGAAAACTGAACCTGTGCCATTTTGGAGCTCCAGCTTTACTGGAATGGAGCCTAGAACCTTGCCTGGGAATAGCCTACTCTGAATTGGATGACCTTCAGACTTCAGCTTTCCCTCACTCTTATCCACATCTGAAGCATCTGGCAGAAAGAGGAAAGACAGGAAAAACTGTTCAAATGAGTAGGTAGGAATTTGTCACCAGTCAGGTTTGACAGCTGTCTACATATTTTATCCTGTAGAGGGAACCTAAAGTTGCTGAAGAAACTTTTACATGCTGCGCATCCTGCAATTTCTTTGGTTTTCTGTACCTTTTCAGAAACTCAGTACACTCCACAATTTGTGGATCAACTATGTCAAAGTGACATAACAGATTAGAGAAATTGTCTAGTTGCTTTGACCATTGACATGAACTTTCTTTATACAGTACCCACTCCCCAGTTTTTAGCCTTGACCACTGTGAAGAAGATAACTTAATATTTGATCAGACCCTGGTGCATTCTGAAAAAAAAACCTCAAAAAAAAAAAAAAAAAAAAAAGAAAAAGAAAAAAAACCAAGCAAACAAACAAAACAAAAACAAAGCAAACAAAGAAAAAACCCACCCAAAAAAAACTCCAAAAATAAACAAACAAACAAACAAACAATAACCACCGAAAGGGAACCATACTCGGCTTTTGAGAAACAAACTTGACATGTATTTCCATAAGATGCTAGAAGTTGCTAGAAGACATCAAAACTATGAATTTCTCAAATTCTGTTCTGGGACATACAATATAGAGTTCCCATACAAAGCTTTTACTTAAAAACCAACATTAAAAATATGGTTTGTTTAAATTTACTAAGAGCCACCACAAAGCCAGACTTAGGAAAAGTATTTATCAGCTGCAGCTTCAAACACAAAGACTTCGTTTGGGTCTTCTGGTTTTGGCTTGAACTCAGATTTCTTTTTAAGGGTAAATTCTTCATGAGCACTTTCCATTTGAGTTGGAAATCCAGAGCTGAAATGCCAGGGCCAAGGTGTCATTAATGAGAGTGAGCCAGCATTATTTGACTATTTGATTGGTTTCTCTCAGAATAAGACATGAAGTGAGAAGTTTTAAATGTCTGTTGAAAGGATCCTTTACCCCAGAAAACAGGTGTACATGACTACAAAAAACTAAAGATTGTGACTGAAACATTAAAATCTTTAAAACACTTTTATAAAGAGTTCTCTGTGTTTAGTCTAGCAAGGAACACATCTGTCATGATGATGGTAGAGAATGTGTTTCCAAAAACATGATCAAATTTTGGCGATGCTCAGATATCCAGCACAGCCATTGCCACTTCATGAAGATCAAAACCAAAAAAATTCACTAAATAAACTCTCCTGTGAGATAAGGAATCACCTTTCTACAGGTGAGACAGAAAGGGGCTAAAGGAAAATTCATTATGGAAAAGAAAACCCTGACTAGTCATGACCACATTTAGGTTAATGATAGCTTAAGCAACTGCAAATTCCAGTGGGATCTCCAAGCACTACAAGAAACTTTGTCCCTCTGAATAATGTGCATCATTGTCAGTGATTTGACTCCATCATACTGACTGTAACCATCCTAAATTAGGCTTAAAGTAACAAAACCTTCATCTCACTAGTGTCACTTCATCTTCCTGCTGCCTCATTCCCTCCTTTCACACTGCACAGGACCTGCCAGGACTGCTGGGAAGCTGCAGAGTCCGTATGTCCTCACAGATGGGCTTCAAAGGATGCTTATTTAGCATGTTCACATAGCTGCTCTTGGCCTCATGCCATATATTCTGCCCTTTCATGAGTTTTAATTCTACAGATCCCTGATTATCTTCAAGGGGAAAAAGAATTTAAATGCCATTCTTTCGTTCACAGCCAAATGCTTTTCATGCAATCCAAAAAGCATCTTGTAGCTCCTTCACAGTCCTGCCCCATCCTCCTCCCCTCTTACATCTGCTGCTGTAAAATCCAGCCTGTTCCATATTTCTAAAAATTGAAAACTAGATTTTTTAATCACTTCACCTTTGGTTGCCACTCACATTATTAACCTTTGTGTCATAAGTAGAGGTTCAGTTGGCTCTAAGCAACTGTTATTTTAGTGTCTGACAGGCAGAGGCTTCCTTCTCAGTCTTCTCAGGGATTTATTTACACTCTTTATTTACGTTCTTATATCCTGTCCCACTATCGAAGCTTTCCTTAGCTCTCATTCAGACAAAACTCCCACTGAGGTTTTTAAGGCTCCCCTCAAATAAATCCTTAGCATCTCTCTTATATGCAGAACTCAGGATAATGAAAGCTGAATCCAAGCTGTTTGTGCTGATCCCTTGCTGATGTCATTCTGCTACATCTCAAATCAATAGAAAATTTACCCTGATTGCTACAAGAAGCAAAGGATGCTGCAAGAGTATTCTTAAAATACTGCCTTCTTTTGGCAACGTTCTGCATTTCTTCAGTCCAAAGTAACACAAATTTGCTTTCTGGTATTCAACAAAATGGAGGCTTTCCAGGTGTTACTACAATAAGAATTCAATTTGACATGAGGGGTTAGACTCTCCTGCCCCTAATCAACAGGCTTCTTCATCTAATGAGATGAAATGACAGCAGTGGGCAGCAAATGAGACACTGGCAAAGGTATTTGCAGAAGCAGGTTTAAAATTAAAGTGAAACCATGACAAGCTTGTCGGTAAGGTTCACTCTACTGCTAAGATACACAGAGCAAAATCAGACTACAACCTAGAATCAATCTAAAATTACAATCAGCCTAAAATTACCTGCATGGAGGCTGAGGATGGAAAAAGGGTAAGGATGGGAAAGGATAATGATAAAAAGATATAAGGAAGACCTTCCTGTTGAGTTACAAGGTTCAGAGTGGAACCCCTTGTTAAACTTAGCTCTGGACTTGACCAGTGTTTTAGGCCTAAAGGTTTTAACAGCACTTGAATTTAACAGCACTTAATGGATAAATAGTATAACCAAAGATTGTCTAGAATTTACAATAAGCACAACAATAACTTACAGCCCTACCTTACTCACAAATCTAGCATACTTAAGAGTCTAAGATAGCTACATTCATAGTATATTTGTTATAGCATATGTGTTATACATGTGTTACAGCAAATGTGGATACATTTGCACACACACAGACCTAAAGGAGAACATACAAGATGTATACCTGTGAAAAATTCCCCTTGAATACAGAGAAGAACATTCAGTGAATATTCCTTTGCATCTTCTCAACAGGGGAAGAGTTGAGCCTTGAGGAGTTCGGGGTCAGCCCAGGCTCCATTGCTGGAATTCCATCCTGTGAGATATCCCTCTCAGAGGGACATGGCTGCTGCAGCCCAGGAGATCTCAGAGGGTCTCATTTAGGACCTTGTGTTATAGAGTCACAAGACAACTGGCTTTGGCCATAGTAATCTTCCACCCTAGCTCCAGTTTGAGATGGCAACTTGTTTTGGAAGTTTGATAGCAAAAATGGTGTTCCACTTGGCTTGTAACTCGGGCAAGAAAAATTTCCAAGGGTTTTCCATGAAAAAACAGAAGGTTTTTAGCCAGTATAGATTCCTGGGAATGGACAGTGTTTCTGATAAGCTCAAGAGGAACTCAGCCAGGTGCTGAGTATTTCTGAGATCATAGTGCATCCTGAGGAGTGGGAGAGGGAGAAGATGTCACATCACAACTTGCAGCTTTGGAGAAGAGAGCAGTGGAGACATATTTCTTCACGACTAAAACCAAGTCATAGTTCCTCACATCTTGATTTGGAGTACTAGCTTGAAATTCCTTAATTGTCCCACAGCTATAAACACTTGGATGTCATTTAGCACTAGGAATTGAGGCTAATTTTCCTATTCAGTGATTCTATCATTTTGCAAAATATGTACAAGATGCAACATCATTTATTACAATAAACAGAGAGTATAAGAAGATTAAAATTCTGACAGAGGAGTATTAGCTTTTCTTGGCAAAAGAAAAAACTTCATATTTTTGTGAATCATCCCTGAGATAACCATATTCCCTTTAAGTGCCATGAAGAAAAAATTTTCATGTTGTTTCTAGAAAACATCATGAATATTAACAGAAGATAAATGCAATCTGTCCATTTTGGGGATTAATGAGATTTTTCCTTCAAAAGATTTTGTAATGACATTATATAAGTTTTGAAATGCTAAAGACACTACTAATCTGAGACAGATTTGTGTGTGAACATTTTTACTATAAATGTGGTAGAAATCACACAGTTTTAAAAATAAAGCCCAACTGGTAGCTGTTGAGTCAGTTTGTACTCACTTCTATGTGAGAAAGGTGTACAGTTTTGGAGACATTTGAGCTCATAGCAGCATGCTGTCAGTGAACTCTTCGAGGAACTTTAAAGACTTAGAATTTTCTTCTAAAGAAATGAGGAAGGAAGAGTAGAAGAATCATCCCAATTTGTATTTGAAGTGTCTTTTTAAACAGTAAGAGTCTAAGTCATATGGGTGCAATAGGTACTGTTCGAATAAAGACAGAGCCTGTCAGCTTACCACATATTCCATCAACTCATTACAGCACAGTTCAGGTGTAATGTAAAACCCAGCACCATTCCCACTTCTCTTCTCACAGTCCATCTTCTGGAAAAAGCTGCAAGATTGTGGACACTGTTGCCCAAATCTCATCTCCTCTACAGTCTTATAAAACTAGAGAATATAACTCAATTTGTGTTGCAGTTTTCTGACAACAACAGCCAGTATAATGATATATTTGCCAGCTTCACAAAGATACAAAGAGATAAAATATTTTTTAAGGATGGTCAGACAGTGTTTCTCTTTATTCACAGCTATCTTTAATCATATAGTTGCTGAAGAGACATATATAATAAGACAAAACAATGAGAAGCTAATTTGGAGATCAGGACTTATTCCTATCGTGAGAAAACTGCAAGAAAAGGTTGCAAGGAAATGGTCTGGCAATAAGGGCTCTAGACAGGATGCAAGAGAATCACAGTTACATATGACAAAAACAAATGATCCCTAAGACATGATTTCAACAGATAATGCCTTTAAAAATCTTAAACTTGATCTGAAAAGAATTGGAAATGAAGTTATGGATGCTTCCCTGGTGACAACAGAATATAGGTATCTTCCTGTGTCAGTAAAGTTTAATACAAAAATAAGTGATATATCGTGCTTATGGGAATCACTGCTCCTGTCATTAGTGGAGAAAAAACAAAATAAAAGTCCCTAGAAGTATGATTAGCTTATTGAGAGAGGTGAAAAAAAAAACCCCACCAAAAATAAAAGAAGTTTTCCTTCCTTCTTATATCATGCATAACAATTTCTGTGAAAAAGTACGTAGGGGAAAAATTGCAGTCTGGATATGGAAAGATTTCTAAACCATTCAACTTCAGGGGCTACACAGAAAAGAAGGAACCAAGGAACACGGCTGATTTTCTGACAACTGCAATCAAATACCACAACAAAAATAAACTCTGATCCCAGAATCACAGAATCACTTGAGTTGGAAGGGATGCACAAGGACCATTGAATCCAGCTCCTGGCCCTGCACAGCACCATCCCCAAGAGTTGCACCATGTGCTCAAGAGCATTGTCCAAATGCTTCTTGAACTCTGTTGGGCTTGGGGCTGTGACCAATGCCCTGGGGAGCCTGTTCCAGCCCAACCACCCTCTGGGAGAACTTTTCTCTAATATCCAACCTGCACCTCTCTTGACACAGCTCCAGGCCACTCCCTCAATCCTCTCCCTGGTCACTACAGAGAAGAGATCAGTGCCTGCCCCTCCTCATCCCCTCATCAGAAAGTTGTGCCTGAAATGAGGTCCCCCCTCAGTCACCTCTTCCCCAAGCTGAACTTACCAAGTGACCTCAGACACTCCAAATCAGAGAATAAAAATAATTATACAGCTCAAAATGCAAAGGAAGATGTTGAAACAGAAACTTCTCTCTCTCTCTCTCTCTCTCTTTTTAAAAAATAATATTATCTAACACTTTGCCAAAAATGCACTGGGAAGTTCTGAACCATTTTGAATTTATTCAGCATAGAAAGAAAAAAAGCTCAGATAAAAAAACCAGTTAATAATTTGAAATTTGCTAGCCTAGTAGCTAGCAAAAAAAAAAAAAAAAAAAAAAAAAAGGTAAATAATTCAGGCCATGGTATACTTTTGTGGAAGCTGCATTTTTTTTTTCCTAGGTGAAACAAGCATAGGGAAGAACTGACACATACAAAGTCATTTTCTCCACTGCCCTAATTATAGTGTTTACCTTGCTCACTGCAATTTTACAAATCCAAACAATTGTACTGGAGAAAAAACTGGGCAAAGAATCAGAATTTACTTTAATTATAGGATTTTCAAAATGATAAACAAAAGCTTGGGAACAAGGTGCAGGTTAAAAATGTCTGTTTAATGTGGCCCAGAAGTGTCAATGAGAAATCAGAGATACTGAGAAAGAAATAACTAATGTTCTAAAGGATAAATGTGGTTAAAGCCTTCAATGATTATTAGCTTCTGGAATTATGATTCTGTACTGTTTCCAGGGAAAAAAAATGTAATCTATAAGAGTCTAGATTAAAAAAATTATTGCAAACCAATTGGTTTAAATGCCCTTTGGAAATGTTAAAGATTGAAGTTAGAGACATGAAGAACTGCTACACTGGAGTAATAAGCTGATGTCATTATCTCAGATCAAATAATGAAAACCTTTTCAAGGAGTTATGCTGCTAGAACAGGAGGTTGTGACAATATAATCCATTTAGCTTCACAGAACCCCAGCTTTGTTTTGATTGGAGCTCAAGAACTGGAATAAGCCTGTCTCAAAAATAGAAACACTAGCATCAAGGCTTGATTAGAGAAAGTCCCTTATCTTCTCTGCAGTGCCACTGAGAGGCTGCCAGGTATGCCTGAATTTTGCTCAGACAGAGGGAACACAAGTCCCTTTTCTCTGGGGATCTGAGCTCTCTCATCCCATGATTCCTGCTCATGGCAGGAGGAAATTCTTTTTTTGAAGGGAGAACCTGGCCCCTTGTGTGGGTATTACCATGGAGGAAAGGCAGGCTGCTCCAGGAGGCAGCTTGTGACACGAGATACAACATTTATTTCTTTGGCTATGTACTGTGGATAGAGTCCTTTTCTACAAATATAGCAGAAGCACAGTGGTGTAGATCATAAAGTGGCCAAGTAAATAGGGGAGGTTGATTCAAGAGCAGCTAAAGAACAATAATCATCTTTTAATAATTTATATTCAGAGTGCAGCTATATTGCAAGGCAGATTAACTTAACCACACTGATTATTAAAAGGTTTTGATGCAAGGAATATACATATTTGTACGTGTCTATATGAACACCAAAACGACCAAGTCCAGCAGAAATTATCAGAAATTGCTTGTGGTTACACAACTATGTTTTATGTTTTACACAACTATATTTTATAAATATATGTATTCACATAATTAAAGCCTGTGTCATAACACATTAAACATAGGACCCCTACATCTCTCATTTTCTGTGTATCCAGATGGACACCACTGGATTTATAGATATATTTGAATGTTGCAGATGTACCTGAAATCAATGAAAGCTGAACCTAGAAGGCTATAAAATTCTAAATGCTCTTCAGGTTCTGATATTTCAAATATGATAGAATAATCCAGCACATTTTACTTTAATATACCAATATTTTCTATTTTGATTTACAAAACCTTTCAAAAACCTTTCTCTTCCCTATATCAGCCTTCTTTCATCACCAGTTATACCCTGGCCCATTGGCTTCATGTGTAAACTGCACTTTCTTAGCTATCCTTAGGTGTGCTCATGCCCTTAGTTCTTTGTGCACTCATTATCTGCTTCTTCATTTGAATTTTTTCAACTTCAGTTTACTCCCATTTCACTTAATTTCTTCATCATCCGACTTTCATCAGAATCCTTGTCCCCATCTTTCCAGTCTGCAATGCAGCTTTTGCATTCTTCCTCCACCCCTTTTGCCAGATGTGAGCACAGATGTTACAGAAGATGAGAAAATGACAGTTTCCTTGATCCATGCTTTAATGTTCTTGCTTATCCTGGACCAGAACAGTTATTGCAAATCAAGTTCACATTTTTGGTGTAGCATGAGCTCAATCAGGAGGGAATAATTTGACATATCAGCCAAAAAAACCTGAAGTCTTGCTTGAGCATGTACAAACTTTTTTGATCATGTACCAACAAATTACTTTAAGATTCTGCCTTGACTAAATTTTAGGCACTGAAAAGCACACATTCCAACAAAAAAGGCACTGCTACCAAATTTAAAACCATTGTTCAAGAACTGTTGATATTTTTCAAGTTTACCAGAATTCTTTCTAAATGTAAGTTTGTTTTAGGAGTATTTTGCTCCCTGAAATTGAGTCTAATAGGTCTAGCATCTAATATTTAGCTAAAGTTTAATCTTATCTTCTCATCAGAAACAGTTGAAAGCTAGATTAACTTTTAGAAGAGCCAATGAACCAGTTTTGCCCATGAAGATTTCCAGCCAGCAAATTCCAGTCTTTAAGCAGATGTTGTTTAGGCTACAGTACTTTAGATTAAAAGCTATATTCTGCCACCACCATTTTTCTACCTTAAAATGACATATAAACACCCAGATTTTTTTCTTCAAAATAAATACCTATATAGAACTTCTGGTTTTTGTAATGTTTCTGCCACAGCACTGCAATTACAGTCAAGTTAATTTAGCTCAAAGATTCCAGACTATTAGGACTGAGGAAAGTACATAGTGCAATTTATTCTCTAATGATATTGTGTAAAGGCAAACCTATCACTTGCTGCTAGTGTTGAAATGCATGGCCTTAAATGAAAAAGGAAGCATAAATTAATTCGATACTAAAGTATCAAGGTTTAATGACCCCTCCACTGGGAAGCAGTGAATAACAGAAACCTTCAAACAACTGATTAGAGTAACACTCATATACCAGCAATGTTGTTTTAATTTAGTAGTTGAAGAGATATTCTGTTGGAAATACAAGAATTCAGAACAGCACTTCTTTTACTTTGCTATCCAGAAAAGAATAAGTTGCACTTATACATTTTATAAACAATTGTATATGAGTTATTATTTGAAGAAAATTCCACCAACCCAGTCAGGTTACAGCACCAGATACCTCCTCTCAGCTCTCAGCCAAGGGAAAGCAGCATTGGATTAGCCAGCATGGAGCATTCCAGCTGCAACCAGTGAACTCCAGATTCTTCATCTGTCTGTAAGAAGGGCTGGCAGATTGTCTCCTCACCTGCACATCCAAGAATGCCTGGATGGAACAGTTAACTCATCACAAGGGCTTGCATGGCAGCTTCTCCTTACAGCCTGACCCACAGGTTGCATCTCCACCTTCCATCCTGTCACATCTCTCACCTTTTTGGTGAGGAAGGGATAAAGAGCAGATATTATTCTCCTTTCAGCCTCCAGTTCACTGGTACATCTCTCCTGCTGCACAAGTTGAAATCTTTGTGTCAAACATGCACTCTTGGGTCCAGCTGGTAACAGTGGGAATAGCACTGTTTTCAGTCTGAGGCCCTTGCCATATTTGTTTATGGAAAACAGCATCCTCAACTAATGATGCAGCTACCCTGGAAATATTCCAATTCAGTTTAAATTAAAAACATCACTTCTACTAAGAGAGCTGGCATCCCTAGAGAAAAGAAGAATAGTTTTCCCCTTCCCATTGCAGCTCAGGTGGGGTATAGGACACGGAGTTCCCCTTGGTGATACAGGGAAATGAACCCACATCTCCTAACTACCGTGTTTCTCCAAGATGAAAATAAGTTGTTATTTGGAGGTATGTCTGCAATCCTTCTTTCTGGTCTTTTTTCACTTCCAAAAACATTTACTTGCTTTTGTAATCAGCCACAGAAACCAAAATCATTTGTTCCCCTGGGGAAAGCACAATTTCCTAGGTTAGAAACTCATTTTCATTTTCTTAAGACTATCTCAGCACTACACTTTGCAACTGTAGAGCTGCCAAGCCACCTCAGAACTGTGATACCACTAACTACATACCACAAAAGGTGGGATTCATCCTCAACCTAGAGGACACAGGAAGAGCATTAAAAGCAAAGATCAAGGGCAACCAAATTCTAAAAAAGTGGTTAGGAAACTTCTCTGAGAGAAGTGTGGACACCTAAGGTAAGAAGGCCAGCTGCTTGCTTTCAGTCTTGGGTAAACTCTGCCTTGTTTCTGAGGACTGTCAGCTCTGGCCTGCCAACAAAGCTTAGCTGAGGCTGCTACCAATGTGGTGGTGATGTGCCTTCGTGCTGCTGGCTGCCCAGCCCCTCCTGAGTGCTCTGCCTGTGCCCTGCCTGCTCCCAGGAGAGCATCCTGCTCGCTCCAGCTGACAGCCACACGCGCGGCTGAAGCTCCGAGCCTGCACAGCAAACAGAACATTAATGCAGTCCCCCAGCACAGAGCCCTGAATAGATGTCTCTCTGCAAGGCTCCTGTGGTGTGTAAATGTCTTCTGCCTTTCCTGGTCCCTGCTGAAGGACTAAATGTTTGCTTTTCAATAGCTCCTGATCTTTTGCTTAGCTTAAAGTTGACCATTCAGCCCAGGCATAAAAACACATTAATTAGATAGCCTAGAATGTCAACATAATTAGAATTACAAGGTTTTCCCCACTTGAAATTCTTTCTTTGCTTTTTAAACAGGAAGGCCTCTCAAACCTTGCCATAAAAAACCTCAAAGCTGGAATTCAGGCCTATGTGATGATCCTTTTCATTTATATGCCTTTTTCCCCTCTGTACTTTTTGAAGGAAGAGGTTTGGAAAGGGTAAGGGAGTCTGTTTTTTTTTGTAGGAGTAGCCATTGGCTTTATCCATGGGAGGCCTTTCCCACAAAACTAAGCCTGAAATTTATGCAGATATATCTCTGCATAAACCATCCCCAGACAGTATTTTTAAAAAATTTATTAGTAATAATGAGGGTTTGAAACTTACCCCTGCAGAGTGATTTTAGCATCTTTAATGACTGCATACCGAAGAACTGGAAACCAGTGTCACAAATCTACCCTACCTTTGTCCAGTACAACTAAGGCCCAGTTAAGTCAAAGCAGTAACTTCAAGGAGAGCATTAAATATAAGTCATTCACTGCAGTGACACAAAGCCCAACACAGAAAGAATCTGCCCCTTTCAGCACATTGTTTTGGTTTCTGCAAGGAGGTTTTTCCAGTGCTAGGATAGCTTCTAGTGGGAAAATTCCTTCTTAAACCTCTCAAATGCTAGCAGTCACTACAGCAAAGAGAAATACAAATGCCATTCCATGTCAATCTGTGCAAAACAGAAATAGTTCCACTCGTGTACAGACTCAGCTTTTATGCTCAGGACTGACACAGCTTCTCTTTTATCTCTGAGTCAACAGTGTGTGGCCCACAAGACAGAACTGCAAATATCTTAGTTTCAACATTGAATTTGATATCTGAGCAGCTAGATCCATTTTTATGCTGTGTAAAGTATTACTTGTACCTTCTGATTTTACGTGTAACATTAAAGCTGATGTTCCCATACATTCATTTAATTTGTAAAAGTAAAGCCTGACAATTTCTAGATGCAAACAAGGGACATGTTGGGCTATGTTTGACAAATTTTTGCAATGAACTATCAAAACCAGTCTCCATCTAGATAACCCATCACTACTTCTTCCCATGTTATCATTTAATATATAAAAAATCCAAACACCACATTTCAGTTTAGATTACCCTAATGTTTAAAATTATTATTTTAGCAAACAAGACCTTGCTCTCAAATTCTTTCTGCACTAGTAAATAGAGAAAACCCCATTAAGCATAAGGACAGGCAATACAGAAAATTATATTTTCCTGCCATCTCCATAGCTGCTTCCTCTATTCCCGCTAGTCAGGAAGACATTGAGAATAAAGACAAGCAGTTTTGTCATTCCATCTATATTGAACTCTTTCCTCAATTTTTTATTAGTAAAGCAAAAATTCAGTCAGGTAGAATTTTCAAATGCTGCACTACTTCTAATGAATTCCAGTTCAGAAGTCAAATTCACTCAACTTTGATCTCTTAGCTCCTTGTGTGGCTGCATAGACATAAGCCCCATGTCAGATTCCCTATCAGCATCTGTACAAGTAGGGTGTAGGAACTATCCATGTTTGAATCTAAGTGTCAGTAATATATTTTTCAGTATAGACCCAGTCTTCCTCATCAGTTTTAATCATATTCCCATACACACTGAAAATTTCCTCTGAATAAATAATGGGAGAAAGATAAGTTGTTTTTATGAAACTGATCTTAATCATGGTAGGCTCCTTTCTTTTCTTCCAAATCCACAAGTTAAAGGAGTTTTACTCTACTGATGGTACTTCATTGTCAGTCAAGAAGTGCTGGTCTTTCATTCTACACCTTTTTTCTGCCTTAAGTTTCAGAGTAAAAAGAGAGGATCATGCAATTCAAGGGATACTCAAACTATCTTACCGCAGTTTGCTGACAGACCTGACATTAATAGTCATGTTTATTGCTGAATAGAATCCTGGAACAACAAATTATAAGGCAGTCTATAAACATGATCCAGAGATTTTCATTCATCTGTAAAAGAGAATTAGTAAAGGTCCCATGGATAGAAAGCTGACAGGCAAGGCTTTTTGTCCTACCTTAAAAATAATGAATAATCAAAATATCCCACATTTTAGAATGAAAAACTCCTTTGAGTTCCAAGAAGGAAACTTCAGTCAAAACCTATGGCTTGGACTATGAATAATAATATTCAATAAAATTAATGAGTGTATAATAAAAATTTAGTGGCTGAGTATACATCTCCAAACAGTGATTAGAATATTAATTTTATTCAGTCAATGTGTTTGAGAGTCACTGGATGACACCAGCTGACTGACAGTGAAGCCTGAGCATGTTTTAGTAACGATATAGTGAAGTGTAGTTTTGACTGATCCAGTTTGTTCTGAGAATGCATTTGTACTCTTCTACAAAACATATTGTTTTCAGGTAACATACTGCCCAGGTACAAGGTGGAATAAATGGCAAACTGCTCAAAACAGTGCATTTTCTTCTAACTGATAGGGACGTTTCTTTCCAATCTGACCTCTTTAAAAAAGAAATTAAGAAAGCAAACAACTCTGAAAATTGGTCATTTCAGATGGTGATTCAGCATTTTTAGCCCCTGATATACCTGTTTTCTAATTAAAAAAAAAAAATAATCTGTTTGGGTAAATCATAGCAGTCATTTTTGCAATGTAGTGGTGTATACACTGCAGCAGACTATATACTTGTGTTTGGGTTTCATTCTCATACTGAACAACCTCTCTCAGCACCTTCATGTTTCTCTGCTATCAGTGTGTCATAATTCTTCCAGCTCATGCCCCACAGTCTCCTCCAACTCCTGTTTAGATTCTGGACATTCTATTATCTGGCATGGCTTTGTCCTTGTGAGACAATTACACACTTGGAAGTGGATAACCAAAGTCTGATTGGCTTTCCCAGGCTCACACATTAAGCAGTGGAAAGGACATACAAATTCAAAAGGCCACCTTACCTACCAAGCCACTTCTGGTTTACAGAATTTATCGCCTACACTTTGCTCTCCCATTCTGCCTTCTAAGCCTTGGAAGGGCTTCTCATTTAACCACATGGAAACACCTCTTCCCTATTTCAAATCTGTTTGGGGCTTATCTCCTTGCCAAAGGCATCTTCACAGCTGTGAGCTTTTATTTAGGCCAATAATGAGGCTTCATTTTTCCTAGAGCCATAAAATACTTTCTGCAAGAACACTGAAAATAAAGTAGCCACAAAGAGAGATGCTCTCTAGAGACCTGTCTTTGGTGGCAACAACACAATGTGAGCTTTTGATCCTCTGCAAGACTTTTATTCACAGATCAGCTTGGCTTCATGTCAGCAATAATGGGAACAATGTTATTTTCCTTTTTCCAATAGCACCTTTATGGCATTATGTTATTTTTTCATTTTCAGATAATACTTGCAATAAGGCATAAATCAAGGCAAAGCTGGGAGAGGACTTGATTGAAAGACAATGTCCCTTGCAGTGAGTGAGTGACCTTTCTTAAAAGTTCAGTAGCTGTGCTGGAAACCATTTTATCAAATAACAAATAGGTACATTCAACTTTGACTCGTTGCCAGCACCTTGGTTCCTCACATTCAGTTTCAATATAATGCACAAACTAATTATAATAATTGATTAGAACTACTCTCTAAAATGGCCCAAAATCAAACCCCTATTTTGATATCAGGGTCTGAATATTAAAAATATTCTATATCTTCTCAGCTTCACTCTGCATCCTGGTTTATTGATGACCAGCAGTAAAAGAGATTGAAACAACCAGGAATATCCACAACAGGTGAAACTGCTCTCTCACATCTCTATATAGTGGATGCAGACACACTCTAGAATTTCCTCTTCTCTACAGAATTCTTGAACCTATAGGGATACACCCCTTACAGGACTTTGGTCTTTAGGAAGGAAGGCAGACCAGGAAATCCCAATGTATCTGAGCTAAACAAAGGCAGCCTTAGATGCACAATAGGCAGAATTCCATAGTTCCCTTCCCCTTCCTTTACCCTTTCTGTTCATTTTATCGTGTACAAATGCATTTAGGTCCTCTCTTTCTTTAATTAAAGATAAGTCACTGGTTCTATACCTCAAGGATAAATACCATTAATTATGTTTCATTCTGCTTTGTCTAATGTACTCATCTTAGAATATTTAATTGTATTTTTGCTAATACCCATTGGTTGAATAATTTTTCTTTTTTTTTTTTAGAGTGGAAGCTTTAAGCAGATTATGCCTTTTCTGTCAATGTTACCCAAGACTCATAAAATTTTGCTTGTTTTGTTCCAAATAAAAGTTCATTTTCCATTTTAAAAATAATTTTTAAATAAAGAAAACTTAGAGCAATACCAATTTTCAGCTTAGTTGTGCAAAATTACCTTAAGCATAGTGATACTGGAGATTTTCAAGATGCAATGGGACAGGGTGCTAGATGAACTCACTGTGAGAGGTTGGACCAGATAAACTTTTGAGGTCCCTTCCAACTCTGGCTGCTCAATTCTTCACCACTTCCTCCTTCACCTTTCAAAAGCAAAGCTTCTCCAGTAAACATTCTTTCCATTTCAATCCTGAAAACCCTATTTTTGTAGTGACAATGAGAAACTGAGAAGAACTCAAAATACAATGTTCACTGGTGCCAAAAGTTTGTAATGAAGGCAGATTTCCAGCTGAAGCCAATTTTTTTTGGATACTTGATGCCATGTTTTTGAGATGGCCAAAATTCTTGATTGACCAATGCAATGACTGTAAATACATACTGAACACAAAATTTGGTCAATAATCTTAATTAATCCCTAATAAATTGCTGTGCAAAAAATGGTATTTTTATGGGCCATGTAAGGATTTACTTGGTTACTGTCATGGTACAGTGTAGCTCACAGCATAGGTTCCAGAGCTCCTGAACTCTTAAACTACATTGTAGATAAAATAAAACATTTTCCATTCAAAAAGTTGAGATAGCATTTCTGAAATGTCCACTAAAAATACTTCATAAACTTTATGGCAATTTTTTAAAATAAAGTATTCATACGAGGTGTTAGTGGGATTTACTTATCACCTGTAATTACAAACTTGTAAATCCTAGTGCCAGCCTATTCCTAGGTATGGGCTGTATTTATATGTGGTGGCACAATATTCCAGCTTAGGTGTCTAAAGTTAGAATTCCAAATCCATGCACTAAGGAATAAAAGAACATACTGATTTTAGACTGTACTTGCTCTAAGCAATGAGCAGAATAGATAAGTGTAAAAATACAGGTGGGGAGGTGGGGGGAAAAGAAATAGAAATCACAAAAAATTAAAGGGGTGTTATTTCTGGAAAATCAGCAGTATAGAGTTGATGGATGCTGGTTAGGTAAAAGAAGCAGTTACTGAGGAATACTTTTTGCATTGAACTCAGGGAAAAAATATGTAGTTGAACCATTATATTGCATTGAAGTTAAGTGAAACCAGAGAGGTAAAAATGAAATGGAAACAGCCCCAAAACACAATGTGATTGTGACTCTCAAGTGGATGAAGAGCTCACTGGATTATTCAAGGTGCAGACATAATGGAAACAGGTGCAACAGTGTATTTTGGTGAAATAAAAGAGCAGTAATAGCGAGGCTGCTACCTTAGCTGAGCTTAAACAGCTGAAAATTGGAGAAGAAACAGAGATGTGACAGAATAGAGCTCCTGCAGCTTTTTGATAGCGATGAGAAATATAACTGTCCTGGTGGACAGACACAGGTTAGTGAATAGTATGAAGAAACATTCCTAGGCAATGAAAAACCAATTACCTAAACTATTACAATGACATTATAGCCTGACACAGCTTTGACTCAAGATATTTAGCCCCTGCCTAAATGCTGGGCACAGTCTGAGAATCAATATGGACAAATAAACATTCGAAGCTATAATCTATAAGATAACTTTTCTATTTTGAAGACTAAGGGAGATCAAGAGTGTGGACAAAGTTATATTGTGACAGTCAGCCTCAGTGCTAGAAATGTTAATTTATTTGTATATAGTTCAACTTTCAAGAGTAGAGCCTGCAGACCTGATCCCAAGACTAGTTTTGCTCATCACTTCAGTGGAACTTGGACCCAAAAGCTTTTGAGCTGCAGTGGTTCTGAAGAAATTTTAAAAGAAAAATCTGCTTTGGCTATGTAAGAGCATTGTAAGCTATTTCATGCTAAGATTATTGTATAATGTACTTTTACTATGAACTGGAAAAATAGCTCTGCAATTAGTTCAGTGAATTGGTTATTCCAAAATAGAGGTATTGGTAGCAAAAACACAGTGATTAAACCATGTCCAACATGGGAGAGAAAAAGTTTTCCCTGAGGAACAGAACACTTTGCCTCATAAAAAGGTGCAATGAGCACAGAGGTGGAGGTACACTGCATTGTTCTGTTAAATGTTCATTCTGGGAAGCTACTGGGTAAACCATCTTAGGCAGGCAGTGGAACAGACATAAATGTCAAAAGGCATGATGCACAGCCAGCTGCTAACTCATGGAAGCAGATAAAGTTACTCACAGATAAAGTTACACCTCTTTCTTTGAACCAAGGTGCATATTTACACCACACTGAGCACAGTGATGACATGAAAGCAATTAATGAAAATCTGTGCCATTTTATAAACTGTAATACACCTCTTCTTTTACCCAGAGATAATTTCATCCATCATTAACTGTAGGCACCTTGGGAAAGTCTGGAAGAACTGCTGCTAAGCACAGTACTGCATAAGAAACAGCAGACAGAAGTAAGCTTCTTCTTAGCCTGCAGTTAAAGAGAAGGACTTATGAACAGAAAATTAAAATTCTGCAGCTGTAGTTTGTGATTAGGCCAGGTCTAAACAATTTTTGGTCAGAGCAAAACAGGAACCTGTCTTCCTGACATAATCTATTATATGCATTAAATCTAGTACATTGCCCTGAGAAATAGTACTTTAGCTTTTATAACTAATGTATGTCTGTCTGTTCTTTCATCTACATAAAAATGCATTAACTAGATATCCTGTATTCTTGTCAAATTCTGACTTTGCTTGTTCTGCATTTATTTATCCTGCATTAGACAGGTAACTGTAAATACATTATTACCACAATCCAATCACAGCAAATATTATGGAGCATCTGGGAAAATATTTCAACCGCTCATTTGCAGCAATTGACTTGATAAAGTACTTCACATGCAGCCCTTGTATTTTACTGTAAAATTATTAGCATGATTGTTTACTGGGATATAGGGTCTAAATGTCTTCAACTGGAGAAACTTGGTGCAGGAAGGAAGGTACTTTGCCTTCCTCTGAAGCAGCCTAATTTGATGTGGTGCAGGATTTTATGTGAAATATATATTCCATTCATGTGGGAAATATAATTTTCCAAACATCTTCCTGTGAGGGTTGTGTCTTTGAATAGGATGACCTGCTAGATCTGACTGTGTCACTCAGAGTCTTACAGATCACAGCTCAGATCTACCAGACTTCAGGCATTCAGCAATGTTTTGCTTGTTTCTTCTCTCTGAGCACACATCAAACCAGGAACATTGTTGACATCTGGAAAATAAGGTGACAGATTATATGAGAAAACTACTGGCCAAATCAGATATGCGCCCAGAGGGATGTGGAATTGTCACTGTGACCCAGGAGCTCACTGGTGAGCAACCCCTCCTCAAAGGCTGAAAAGGCAAAGACCAAAGACATTGTTAACCAAAGAGTGCTACTGAAAAAGCCTTGATGCCTCAGGTCAGTAAACACAATCAGGTGACAACAGTAATCTGGTTCTGTCTATTAGTGGGTCTCAAAAAAACTACAGTGCTGGAGGCTTGGGTACTACCACACTGAAACATCAGGGATTTCACTGAGATTTAAATAGTAGTAGCATTGAGCACTTCTGAAAATTATCATCTTCTAATATCTTAAAACTGTCTGAAATACTCAAATTTGCATTAAAATCAGCATAACATCTTAATCAAAATTGCCTGAAAACATCAGCATTTCTATATGGTAAGTATGCTACACTGGATGAGAATTTATCCATTTTCTTAATTCAATAGTTTCATGAATCCACCCTTCCTGCCTTCTTTCATACAAACTTATATCTCACATATGATAATCTCTCTAAGCAATTCCTGCTACTTGCTAGATTTCCCCTCTTAACCTGTGGTCTTCTATGTTACTTAAGGCAAGTTTCACACTTTTGAAAATAGTTCATTTGCAACAGATAGCAATTTCTGTTCATTCAAGGGTTTGATACAGTATTAGTCCTCTTCATTACTGTTTACTATAAGATTTTTATATGTCATATAATATGCTTGTCCTGGGAGCTCTGAGGTGGCTGCTCTGAACTTTGTAGGCATGCTTCTATTGCCCAGTTTTCTCCTTTTCTCTTTTTAAAGCTCAAGAATCATAAAATATTATGCAGGAACGAAAGGCCCCAAAGGTGCAAATTCCATGTAAAATATAATTTTATATATCCTTTTGACAATAATGACAGACAATCATTTTAGTTTTCTCAGTAGGAATGTGGGCAGAGGTTATTAGCTCTCAAAATCCTGGAACAATATACAGTACCAAAGTAAAAATCTGACTTCCCCTATAAACAAACTTTCTCCTCTAAGAAACACTTTGATTCACAAGTCTATTGAGCAAAATAAACATGAATACTCAAATTCAATCCTTATGATTGGCAAGAGGGAATGTAAGAGGAGACCACATACAGCAACAATAGCCAGATAATGCAATAATGATACTATCTGTTTTTTTGGTCCACTATCTACCCCTGCAACCCTTTATCACTATCTGAGTACTTTTGCCCGACTGATTGTGAATTTCTATTCTGTATCATTTAATGCAACCTACCTCATTATAATCCTCTTGACAGCACAGAAGTAAGAGATGATCTGACGGAGTAAGCTGCCAGAAATAAAAGATATTTTAGCAGAAGAAAGCTTCTTTAAACAATATGTTTCTGAAGGGAAATTCATCAAGGACAAGAGCAGCAACAGAGTAATTTTTTAACAGTTAAGACATGAAATACAGACTACTGTGTAAAGCACAACTTTGCCAAATTTCATATGGAAGATTGAAACACAGCACTATGGGCAGATTTGTAATAAGGCATCAGGGCTATCCATCAGTGTTCTTATGTAACAATCCTAAAAGGGATATCTGTTAATTAAATGGGATTCTGCCAGTTTTATGACAAATTCAAGCTAAATATCTGAAGATCCTTGATTTTTGGGATGATTAAAAATTGAGCATTAATCTGTACATAACCTTTTGGATGATGACATTTTGAGCTTTCTCATTGCCAGAAACTTATTAAAAGCTTATTAAATTTACCTCTAATATCTATGCACCTACAGAGAATCAACTAGAACTTGCATTTTTGAGTTAATCATTACTGCAGCAGATGCTATTATTTTTCCTCAGTAGAATCAAATAGGTCCAAGAGCAATTTGGTTTAGTCTAGGTCAGCACTTTCCAACACATTAAGTCTATTTGGAGCTGGTTCATGGTTTTTGAGGTTTTATGCTGTTTACATCATGTCCTGAAACATCTTTAAACTGCAAATTGCAATGTGAACAAACCATCATTTCCAGCTAATGAAAACTTGTTTTATGAGTCAGGCATGATACAAATTATTTAATTATTTTAAAATCAATTTTGGATCTTTATTTTGGGATTTCCTACTTCTGTTTCTTTTCAGTTGCAACATTAGTAGGTATTTTTGCTAAAACACAGCTTCCTCTTCTAATAAATTAAACCCAAGAATCACATGACTCCATGATCTGAAATCTAAATAAATTGTTGGATATTTAAAATAGAATACATTTTATAAAACTGAGACATTTAAAAAAATGGGCTGATTAACATGACTGTGGCATAAACAGTTGAAAATTTATTTTCTCTCTGAGAATTACCTTAAGAATTGTGATCCTCTGGTGTTAGCATTTAGCCAGTGAGGAATTCAGGTGTTCTTTGTTGGCAGAAGCAATCTATCAGTCCCTGGAAGAGACCCAGTACATCTCAGCAAAGAAAATAGCCCACACTATTACCAACCTGCAAGTGCCATGCTCCGTGGTAGAATGGGATGTCACATCCCATTAGCAGTACGTTAATGGCACCTACCTTGAAACATAATTTTTAGTTTTCAGAGCTGATGGGTACTGGACTAAGGTTGAGGTTAGGGTTACAGGGGGATCTTGGTGAGTTAGAAAGTTCTGTTTGTTCTTCAAATAAAGCAGGTTTTTCAAAGCAAGGCTCTAAAACAATAGCCGTATTAAGTAGTGGGATTAAACATGACTCTAAATCAATCAATATTTCCTCAGGCATTCAAGCAAGAAAAATTATTTTGGAAGTAGTCATTCAACTTCTTCATACCAAGAAATGACATTATGTCTAAATCACAAGTAATATTTCATGCCTTTAATGTCTTATAGTACTGCATACTATTTCATTTCCATTCACTTTTGATTGAGAAAGACCAATTAGAAAAATTGTACTATGCCAGTTCTTAGAAACAACTTATTTCTAGAAACCAGACATGTTTATGGTTTGGAAGACATGATTTCTCACATTATCTAGCATGATATAGGGCCATAGTTGTCCCTTTTCTACCTTGAAGGGCCTGAAAAGATTCATTTTCAAGTGAGTCAAATTTAACAATGTACAGCAAATACACTTAGCAAAAAGCTGCCTAAATAGAGTTTAACAGACATATGCATTTTCACAAATAATTTTGGCATCTGGGGTTTGCTTTTTCTATTTTGCCTTCCCTGCATCTTCATGAGGCAATTGTAGGAGAAATAGCTAGAAAAGCAACAGTGGCAACATATTGGAAAAATGATGGTTACAGATGGTATAAAAAATACTATTCTGTTGAAAATCTATAAAGACTTGGAGCAACAGACAAAAAGAAAGCAATATAAAATACCTTTAAAATCCAAAACCATTTTAGTTTAGTAGCTTTATCTGCAGAGTTAACAAAATGCACTTGAAATTTGAAAGTAGAGATTGTAACAGGTCATGTTCTTAGCACATGCTCCAAGCTATATTGGAGGTTGTCAATACCTTCAACAGAGTAATATTATATTCCCTACTTTTAATAATGTTTCAGCTTGACACCATCAAATTATTGTATGCTTCTTTTGACAAAAGTAAAGTTTGTATTTCTCAAAAGTCATTATATATGACATTTGTATTGCCATTTTTTGCCTTTTAATTTGTAATAATAAAAGTGACAAGGTTTACTGGAACACAAAATAGAACCTAAAGTGTCCAGAACTACCATCTCCCAGGAGAAGAGCGGACTCTCCACCAACGCTTTCATTACCAACATTAATTTTCTGTGTATGCTAGGGTTTCCATAGAGGTGTTCAGATGCTGCCACAAATCTGAAATGAATGAAGACTGTGGGAATCTGTGCGTAGGTGTGCAGTAGCCAGGCTGCTGAGAGTTGAGCGTGACTGATGTGCAGATAGCAGGCTATGTGTGGAGAATGATAAACGTGCTGGGGGGAGGGAAGATGAGTGCACGCGTGAAAGGGAACTTGCTTTCCATTGCCTGATTTTGCAGCACACCCCCTCTTTCAAGGTTATCTCCTCTCTCCCCATATTCGATTGCACTTGACAGTGATGAGTGCTGCAGCCAGATGAGACACACTTATTTCGCTGAACAATCCCAGAGGACTTTGAAAGACAGAACAATCCCCCAGCCAAGGAATGACTTAGGTCTCCAGGATACAAGCTGGGCATTTTTATTTTTTCTTGAGAAACAGAGGTTCGAAGCAGCTGAGGCTATTTGTAGACTGAGGTCAAACCCAGCAAATATCCAGATTATCAGTTTTAAGGGATGACTTTATCCAAAAGTCCTGCTGCACCAATAGAAAGTATTTGCAGGACCAATCCTTCCTGGGACTTCTGCTTTCAGTGATCCACTCCAGTCACCAACTACACATAAGATTTGCCAAGGGTGACCAAGAGACACAGACAGACAACACAGGGCAAACACAAGGCTCTGGCAGGCAAGGGCTCAGAGGTTCCTCTGGGAGCCCCTGGCCCTGGCTGCACCCTGACAGTTTTCCTCTGTAGGTTTTGAGTTAGCAAAGGGACATTTGCTAACTCAAATTAGCTAACTCATTTGCTAAAGTGCCCCCTTTCTCTCTCCCTGGGGCTGTGAAAATTTTGCACAATTGTTGTTGGACTGTCAGGGAAAGATTCTGAATCCCATTCCCAAGCCCTTTCTGTGTCTTAGCATTTGAAAATACTTCTCATACAAAATAATGGGGTAATTTCTTTCTCCAAACTTCCTGCTTACATCATTCTGTGAAGGGAGGATGAGCAAGACTAATTAAAGATGTTAAAGTCATTGTAAGAGTTGGTCACTTTAATGAAAAACTCCATATTAAAACACAAGTAGCTGTTCCATTTACTGTGTTCCTGACTTTTTTCCCATGAAAGCATTAATTGCTTTGCAAATCAAAAAATGTGTACATGTATATACGTTTATATAAGTGTATGTATACACATACAACAGAGGGCAGATTTAAATTTTATATTGGGAGGAAATTCCTTGCAGTGAGAGTGCTGGGAGACTGGAACAGGTTGCTCAGATAAGTTGTGCATGCCCCATAACTGGTCTGTTCAAAGCCAGGTTGAATGGAGTTCTGAGCAATCTGGTCTAGTGTAAGGTGTCCCTGGCCATGGCAGGGGACTTGGATATATATGATCTTTAAGAGCCTTTCCACCCTAATCCATTCTGTGATTCTGTGAAATTTAGTAAAATTTCTAAATTCTCAAGAGCTTGTTACACTCCATAACAATTTTTTTCAGGGAAACCAACTGTCTTTAAGTGTTATGTTTTATTTTGCACTGGGAAATTTTCCAGCTACTAACTTCTGGTCATTTTATATCTAGATTTGAGGTGATGAGGGTATTTGTAACAAGGATTTAAAACATTATGCTGAAAGAAGGTAACACTAATAGACACTGAACTTTCAAAAGCTCCTATTGTTCAAGTGTTGTGGCTCTTTTAACATGTTTTACCCAAGTTCATTATAGATGCATTCTTCATAGACTCTTAGAAAATACTTGAAGTTTCCTGGCAGTATTTCTTTGGCAATGCCTGTTATTCATCCAAGCTGAACTGGAATGTACTGGAGAATCTAATCCTTGTTCTCTTTGGTGCAATAAGAATATTGTCTGCATAAAGTTACCAACAAACTGTTCAATGACCAACTGAGCACTGGGATCAATCTTGCCCTAGACTATTGATTTCTCGAGGTCAGGATTGAAGGCACTTGAGACAGAATACTGTCTCAAGTGTCTCATGTTCAGACTCAGGTGTTTATTATTTCTTATCTATGTTACAGTCTCACTACTGTGAATTCAGCAGCTTTTTCATTAGCAAAGAACAAAATGGCTAAGTCTTCTTACAATGCTTTTTAAAATAATTATCCAATTTAGAAAGGACACCTAGATAATATTCCCTTTTAACCCAGTAACTCATCCCCCGAAGTCCGCAATGTGGACTTTTCTGTCCAATCACAAAACGTCACCCAAACCCACAATGAAGAAGGAAGAAGAAGGTGAAGAACAACCTGTCTCCACCCTAAAACCTCCATCTTGCTTAATATTTATTTCTATATTCTAAAATCCCAAATTCTAAGTTTTCCACCCAATGATATTACACGCTTCCAACCAACTATTCCCCCATAATCCCAGTATCCCAGTGCTATTAATCAATTTTAAAAGCTGTTCCATGACATCAGGTTAATTGCAGTGTTCTTTTGTGGGTCTGTGCCTTTAAGCATGGAAAGTTTAAAATTCTCAGCATCCAGGATTCCAACACTGGATTTTTGCTTTTACCTGTTGGCACATCAAATTTGCAAATATCTGCTTCATTGGATTCTTTCTCTTACCTTTATGAGATGTAACCCTCACACAATTTAGAATGAATTCTAGAATATTCAGTTCAAATCCCATAAAAGACCAAGGCCAAAGGTTTCAGTTACATGACTGCTGAAATTCAAAGCTGAGACTCGACTGTACTTTCTTTCCCTGCTGCTGCTGAGGTTATTGTTAGCAATCATTTTACTGAGAAAAGGTGGATTAAAATAACCTTCAAAAAGAGAAATAATGAATGGTTAAATAGCAGTGTTCTACAAGATATACTTAGACTCAACCATTTTACTGTTTCCTCAGCCACACTGGTGATCATAAATCCTGTATCTTTCTCCAAGCTCAGTGGCTGTGCCAGCCCTTCATCCTGAGAAACTTCATGTGGCCTGTACAGGACTTCACAGTAGGATTATGGATTCAGCAGAAAGCTCTGCTCAAAGAGGGGCAGGAAGTCAAAGGACATTTGTTTTGTACAGCACACCAGTGTGTGCAAAAGGAAAAGCAAGTCTTGAAGACAGGGAAATGGAAAAGGAGGTAGAAAAAAAAGTTATTATTTGTTGCTCGTGACAGATATTTTGTTTATTGAGGTGTTCTTCTGCCTTGACTTACTTTCATTTGGTAACTGGAACTATAATTTCATTGGGCTAATTTGGAATTGACCACCAACATCTGGAAAAACACTTTTCAATCTGCAAGATTCACAGACAAAAGAGATATGCACACAGAGCTGACAAGTATTTTGTCTCTCTAACCTCCCAGTTGTACGTCTGGTAATGGCTAAAGCAAAATCTCCAGATGAAGTAATGTTTTCTATCATGTCAAAAAAGGTACATTTCTCATAAGAAATGCAGTGATCATTCTCCCTTCCTCATACATGGAGGTCCTGACATGTAACCATTGCACATTTGCATTTGGTTCAAACTCACCAGTCTGCTTCTAGGATATAATGGAGCTTGAGGGGAAGAATTTGTTAATCAAAAGATCTCAAAATATCAAAACTGTCCCAGAATTTTGCAATGGTTTCTCTGCTCTAGAAAAAAGAAAAAAAAATCAAACCAACACATGAAACCAAACAGCCCCATCTCCCCCTAAACACCACAAAACCGAACAGAATAAAGAAAAGCCAAATATTTTCCACGTCACCATTGGTTAAAACAAATGGGAACAGGAGTAGGGATGCAGTTACAAGGTGTTGTGGTTACAGGAGCCACTCTACTACTGAAGAAATGAAGAGTCATGAGACACAAACCTTTGCTCTATATCTGCACCTTGCAGCTGTTAGAAGCAGTGAGTGATAGATTCCAGAACTTTCATTTGTGTTTTGAATTCAGTGTCAGTCCAGAGGCATTAATCATTGCCTTTCAAGAAGCAAGGTCTTTTTTTTTTTTGCAGTGAGAGGAAGATGCTACTGTTAAGTTTGCCCCTGGGATGCTGTGAGGATCTGCCTCCTTAAACAGCCAAGTTCTTGTACATTGAAAAATAATCAAAACTTAGTGGGAGCAATAAACCCAAGTCTCCTGACAGCTGATAAGTAGAAATTGTAAGGAGGAGCTTCTGAGCAAACCCACTCTGGCTGGGATGCAGGTAGGAATTCAAAAGCAGCACTTCAATAAATTAATGTAGCCACTTATCCTTCTATATCCTCTGACACTTTTGGTTTTTTTACCAGTCAAGGCATGGGTATGGCTAAACATTGGCCATCTCCCCACCTCAGGCTGGCAAGATGCAGAGTATGGGTAATATCACAGTTCACCTCTACCTCCACATCAGAGGTGAAACATCCAGTTGTCTGGGCAAACCAAATCAGCCAAAACCTGACTACTCAGAAAAATTTCCAACCGACAAATAGATCAGAGATCTCTCTCTATCCTAAAGCATTCTTGAACAAAAGACAAAATGTGTTTCAAAATCCAGGTTAAATTTATATATGCAGTGCAATTCTTCAGATATAATAGACTATTGGACCATGATATACACTTTTGTGTTGGTCTTTCCACAGACAGGATCCTAACAAAGACATTTAAATACTTTAAATGGTGATAAGTATCTATATATTAAATATACAGATACCTGTGGATAATTTTATAACCATAATTACCTCTCTTCATAATTGTAATGGTTTGACATCAATGAAACTCTAAAACTGTATGTAGTTTTATATAGTAAATATATGGATACATATGGATGATTTTATAACCATAATTACATATCTTTATAATTGCCTTGGTTTGTGTGCACACACAAAAAAAAATGTGATGCTTAATAGTCTTTCTCTCAAAATATCAAAGGTGAAACAAGATATGTAGTTTTTCACATTTGTGTACTCCCTTTGGGGCAGTTCCTACACTCTTTTCTTAGGGCTGGAGCTCTAGACATAGCATCCAAGCACCAGGAGAGTAGCAGGTACTGCAGATTGACTCTAATCACAGCTTTGTTCCCTTTTAAGAGAATTCAGTGGGTGTTCCAAATTGAAAGATTTTGCCTTAACTTGGTTTTATACGTATATTCACAAACATTGCTGCCTCAATCACTTTCAGTCTCAAGTGTGCATGACCAACTGGTAATTTCCTGCATTTATGACATTCCATGATCTTGCTTTGATGCTGCCAAAGTTTGTGACTACACAGAAAAGCAGTGGCAGGTTGAGAATGAATGACCCCCAGTAAGTTATTTTGAAATTGCCAGACTTTGCTCTGCAAGTTTAGTCTCTCATAGCAACGTGGGCAGCATATTCTGTGCTGGCTTCATTAAAAGAAAACGATTCCGTCTTTCAGTTAAAAAAAAAAAGAAAAGCTGGAACTGTTGAAGCAGCATGCACCTAATAAGCGACTTCTAAATCTGGCTCCATCATTTTGGTCTGTGGACTAGCAGAACGGAGCTTGCAGAATCCTCCTCAAGTAAGTATTTCTTTCTCTTTACTGCATGTTTTTTATTTTTTTAAATTTAAAATTCATAAAAGGTAGCAAAGAAGTCTTCAGCCTTGAATTAGTGGTGCTGCAATATGACAACTGGATGCCTGCTTTAAATATGAATTAACATGCTCTGTTGTTTCATTTGGCAGACATTACTGTCTTTAAAAGGGAATAGTTAATGCACTAAAGTACAAGACAGCAAATTATATGGATGGAGCTTCCTAAAGCTGCAATGCTGAAAAGCTAATGAAATGATTTATAACTGACTGTCATGGTAGGGTTTTTTTAAATGAGGTATGTATCTTTTGTTTGCATAATGCACATCATGGAACATGTCTATTTGATCTCATCAAAACTGGAATATCTATTTTGGATGTGTATTCTGAATGTGCTACTGACCATTAAGTATGAAATTATCAAAATAATTTATATCTTCAAGAAAGAAAAATTCAGGCAATGGCATTAATCTCAATAAAGTTTATATGTACACATTAAACCTAGCTCAGGTTTGTATTAAACGATGAAGGAAAATATATGTAGTGCATTACTTTGTTCAATTATACAAAGTATTAGTCAAACATTGATAAACCCAACAGAGTATAGATGAAAAAATTGTTTGCATGAGAAACAACAGAAATGCATGACATTTGCTAAACTAAACAGCACATACTGTAGCATGCTTTCTGCAGGAGTATTTAAACAGCTCTGATGGACATGTCTCTTTAATATAATGAATGAGGTGGGACTACAGCCATGGAAGGAAAATAAATAATATTTTGCTGCATGTTTAAATTGCAACTGTTGTAATAGAAAGGAGTTAGGAACAGGCAATGCACAGGGCTACTTTTACATTTGGTATGCAAACACACACATATCCAAATACAAACAGACCTTTTTTTTTTCTTACTTAGTCATACCTGCTTATCACCAGTTCTTGTGACATGCAACTCTGATTGCAAACATGTAGGTTTGCAGCCCTCAGCAGAAATATATTATAGCTGCATCTGAGGCATAACAGCACCAGAACCAATATTCTGGAAACATTTAGCACAAGCATATACTATACCTCCAGGTAATATTATTTGTCATAGTTTTTATGTATGCAAAGTTGTGCTGCAAAAAAAAATCACACTGTTTAGTTAAAATCTGAAGAAAACAATGTAAAAACTTCCCTCCTGATCAAGTTATCCATCCCTCAACAATCCATGGTAACAGCAGTCAAGATTAAAATTACCACTCATTATTATTAAATTGACACTTATTTCTCTCAGTTATTTTCAAATTACTCAGAATAAGAAATATTAAAACATACTTCCAGTCCAACTCATTTTTATGCAGGCAAGCTTTTTTTAAGGAAACTTTTCAGAACGTGTTGAAGCATGGAACTGGAACAACCATTTCCTTATTTCCTGTGTAATAGACAGAGAAGGTTTTTGGCAGATTATGTATATGAAGAGATAAAGAATGGAAACTGAGATAAATTTACTGTGTTCTAGGTATGATAAACAATAATATAGCCTTCCTTTTGCAAGCAAAAGGAAGCAACATTAAACTTCCCAAGGGCCAACTCTGAAGAGCCTAATAAATTAGAAGCCAATAATGGAGAGGTTTAGTCTGACATTTCAGAACCCTGCCCAAAATCTCAGGAAAACACAGAATAGTAATAACAAGACCAGTAAATAGTGATATTTATTGTACCATCCCCACAAGACTAAAGGAGACATCAGTGAGCAGAAATGCCACTAACAAGCTCAGGCCATTTCCATAGCTGTCACACTTTCTCAACTAAAGGAAGCAATCCTTGATAACTGTTTCTGAGGCAGACTAGGAGGGTGAGGAAAAGATAGAGAACTGCCTTCAAGAAGTCTTTAAAGGGAAATGGTGACTTCATGACAGAGGGGATTGCCCAGGTAAAAAGGCTTATTCCTTCCTTATACTTTGTGATTTCCTAATCCTACAAAAGAATGATCCTAATGAAATCCAACAAACCTAGTACAGGTCTGTTGCTTTTATAAAGTCAAAGTCCCTATGTGGGGGGCCAGGATTTGACCTGCTACAAAGAAGTGTGAATTTTTGTATTATGCTCTGGAACAACTTGATCTAACACATAATTCACTAATTTGGATAAGCTCATTGGATGAAGGAAAAGAAAAAAAAAAAAAAAAAAAGAAGAGAGAGAATATCATAGCAACATCTTATTCCTTTGTGGTTTATGCATTTAACAAAGACTTATCTTCCAGTCTTAAACTCCCCTCTATGTTTAACATTTAATTAGCAGAATTGCATATTCCTCCAGATATAAAATAAAGATGACAAGAAAAACTCTGCATTACTGAAAGATCTCTTCAATATTCCTTGAAGCACCAATGGGAAGGACTTTTGGTAGCCTTAGTTCACCATTTTTGTAGTATCAGATCAGAAAAAAACATTATATGGCTTCAGAGACAGCAAGGCCTTGCAGATTGAAGCATCCAGCATAAATTAGGAATGGATTAAAGTAAAATAAACTGGTATATAAAATATATTAATTTTAAAATGTAGCATATTTAATGAGTGGGAAATAATTTCATTCCACCTGAAGAAAAAGGCAATGTATTTTTATCCTAAACCTGATTTTGCTTGAGAAACTGATTCCATTCCTCTCATTCTTCCTCTCTACTGTCTTAAATTTTCTCATACTTTTTCCCCCTCTTCTTAATGATGGTAATGATGACAATAATAATGGTGGTGATTATGATAATAATAATAATCATTATGATTATGATTATTGTTGGGGAAAGAGATAAAAAAGAGAGAAAAATGAGGGAAATGGTATACCTAATTTGGGAAGCTCCATGACACTGCCAGACTACCTCAAAGAAGGACATGTTTAAAGACTAGGCTCAAAGGATTTGACACTTTCCTAAAAAATACATATTTTCAAGGAGCAGTGGAAGAGATTAAGACTTCTCATCTGTGTATTCTCAGAAGGATCAATTATTTTGCGTCTTTTCACCAAGCAACTACAAAGTGAACTGGAGACACAGAATCCAATGCTAGTGTAATGCAGATGACCTACAGCTCTACCCATCCCACAGCACGGCTGCAAAAACGCTACAGCGTGTGAAGAAGAGCTCATGGAGCAGCTGGCTAAAGCAGAAACTGAGCAAGAAAAAGATGATGTTGGCAGAGGATAGAGAGCATTTTGAGGACTCATTCTCAGTCAAGGTACGCAGCCGCGGTTGGTCACTTAAACACAAATCTCATTTGCAATGTATTCTGTTATAACTGTTATTCACAGATGCTATTAACCTCTTCCAGCTAGGAAGCTCTATCTCTCTTGGATGAGGACAAAAACTTCTCAGGCAGATGCTATCACAAGCTTTTTAGTGTTAAGAACTTCCAACATGAAGGAAAAGCTGTAGTGTTTATACTCTGAAGCTTGGCCTAACTAGACCATTAATCCATTCCTCACACTGTAGATCAGCCTCATATCATTTTGTATTCCTCTCTTCCAAGCAGTCCATTGTCTGGACTGTGGATAAATAAAAGATCACTTAAAACACTTGGAAAAAAATGCAGTCTGCAGCTTCCTTTTTCTGGCTTTTCTCAGCAAGAAAATTTTTCTTCATGGGAGAGAAAAAGTCCTTTGGTAATTAAGGGTAGCCAAATGTGATTAGCTGTTGCCACGAGTGCCTTGTGTATATCTTTGAAAAACTTTAAAAATGTGCAGAGTAACCTGTGTCCATGGTGCCATTTTATACTGCTAGGGAGCAGCCAGCATCTTCCAAGTGATACTAATTTGGCTGCTTGCTCAGTAATGGAAGATGCTCTGACAGGATGATATTGAGTGCAGTAAGGGCCTGTGTCCAATTGAATGTTGTGCTGGAATTGAAAAAAAAAAAAATGGTGTATTAAAACATTTTGTGCTTGCATTTTTCTCCTTAATTTTTCATTTATTTTTAAAGCTATAAATATAGCTTGCCTTTTAGTTGGGTGACTGTCTCTAATTTTACTGCAGCTGTAGCATTTGCCAGTGAGCAGTGGCTCTGCTTTCAGGGTGGTGCAGGATTTATACCAAAAACCATCCCTTTTATGCTCAGCACTTCTTCCAGGGCTATCACAGCTCTGTCTGGTATACAGCTATAAATTAAATGAATCAGACTTAAGGATGTTGACAAGAAAGATGACACAGCAATTTGTTGCCTTTAGTTTAGTCACCCTGTAGTTGTAAAACAGATAAATGTTTTACTCATCATGGTGGAGAGGTTGATTAATGCGAATTTAGAGCAATTTAGATCCATTATATCTTTAGATTCAGATTCAAGGCTGAATGCAGACACTGTCCACCATGCAGATTCCTGCACAGAAACAGAAGTCTCTGTTTTTTAAGACACCACAGTAGCTTTTCACCTTCTTTTCATGCCAACAAAACCTACCATTTGTTAAGAATCCAGACTGATTTAATGGTGGCAGTACTGGTCCAATTTTCTGTTTGTCATAAGATGTTACAAATCACCAACAACTGATAAAGAAAGGAAAAATCCATTTTAACTTGTTCCCATAAGCAGTCACGCATTAAAATAAAAGAACTGAATTTTCATTCTACTGGTCCTGAAGACAGCTAGATCTTACAGACTCCAAGCAACTGTCTGCTTAAATTCTCCTTAGAGCTGAAACACTTTCAAGCAGAATCTAGTGATGTAAAACCAATACATACAACACTGAGTACATCTCCACTCCATTAGAAAAGTTTTGTTCCAAAAGGAAACAGAAATAGTAAAAGTAATATTTAGTGAAACTGAATTTTTGCTATGTGAGGCCTAGCATCCTAGAAATAGATATTGTTCACATTAATTTGAAAATGTGGTAGAGTTTCTGGAGAGCAACTAAATAGATTTATGCTGAGAAGAATTTAAGGAAACACTGTCTTGATGATGAAACTGGTGTAGGCAACCTTACATTAAAAGCAAATTTACATTTGACAACCATTACAGAAAAAAACAGAAAAGGAAACCATCTGTTGGAAGGAAAAGCAGAGAGGAACATCTGTATTATTTAAATGGGTAAACTGAAATGCAAAAATGAAAAGTCCATAAAACACTTCAAAATTAAATGCATTAAGTGTGAAGAGGACTGGATAAGATGTGATAAAATTTTCATTTAAGGCAGGAGGGGAGAGTACATCTGAGCAAGAATGGGCACTGGGAGAGTTGGGATGTAGCTATTTTAAGAGTGGAGTATCTGCTGAGGGATGTACATATGTTTAGGGCAAACTGAGGACTTTGAACTGAATGCCATTCCTACAAATTCTAGTGAGTTTGACTCTGGTGTTTAGGCAATATTTCTGAATAGATGAAAAGTTGAGTGAGAACTAGGAACACAAATACAGGAAATACACAGCTTTATAATGAAAAGCTCATTATTTGCTTCAAGAGGAACAGCACAGACAACAGTCTTATTATTCATCCAAAATCTTGGAGTCTACTCACTGTGAAAGGCTCTGGAGCCAGACTTAATTGCAATTAAAATAAACCTCAATATTGTTTAAAATTCAGATTCACTTTTTCTTTTAATAATAATTTAAAAGTTTCTCATTAATCTCAAAATATAAACAAGCCTTTATACATATTTGAATTTCTTATTGTAGATAATTTGCTGAAGGTATTCTTGTTCATATATCAAGACATACTTTTAGATATAGAAAAACTTATTGCTAAAACTGTTGAATATTTTCTGCTTTGGCTCAAAAGTGATCATATCTTCCAGAGGTCTACACAAAAAACTCATAGTTGTCGTAACAACATCCTGCAGCAAATACAAGACAGCTTCTACTTGCTTTTAATACAATTAGCAAAAATTAACATATCCTGATGATTAAAAATCAGGGATATTATTTAAAAGAGAGGGTGGATTTAATATTTTTTTAATTTTTACTTCCTGCCAAATTCAGCTTTTAATTTGAAATCTTCAGTCAATGGTCTGTATAAATATTCCATTGCATCAAGTCATATTTGCAGGTAACAGTTATGCTCCATGTTTATACAAAATATGCAGGTTTCTAACAATGTCTTTGTAAAATGACACTCAGAACATAAAGAAGCCTTAATTTAGAAAAATACTGATGTTTTCCTAAGGAACAAGTTTTCTAGACAAATTTCTGAATGTGTCAATCTTGTCAAATGCAATACTAAGTCATTATGAAAGTCCCATTTAAGCTATGATCTTAACTATCATTCCTTTAAAGGGTTTTCCAGACTCAACAGCCAGTTCATCAGGAAAGGATCAGTGTCACTCTGTTTATGTTCTTATATTAACACTAAAATAGAATATAACATCTTAGCCATTGCAACACACAAAATTACAAATTGTATCCACTTGAGTCCCTGGAAATGAGGGACTTTTGAGCAAGTCTTGATGGTATCTGGAGATGTCCCCATGATCAGGGTCACATTATGCAAGATTGGGTATCACAGAAGTGCACAGAAAGATACAGTCCTTTCCTAATTTAAGGAATACAGTCCCTTCCTAATTTAAAGACCAGTTAATGGCAGGTACAGACCAAAGTGCAGGTGTTGATCAAAGGTCAATGAACTAGATAATGGCAGAGCTGCTGATAAATGACAATCTTATTTTCAGTGAAGTCTGTTGCTTAGGTCAGACAGTTTTCACTTGATTTGCACAGACATACTGTTTTATTCCAACAATGGTGCCCACCATTTCTAGAGTAGAGCAAAATTAATGCATAGCTTTTTCTCTTAAGATTATTTTAATGTTAACATGACTGGTGTAGAAGAACTTAGTAATCTGGCAAGCATCCACCTAGCTGAGGCATATTGTAGTAATTTGAGCTCTCTGAAGTTATTTATTTCAAGAGTACAGCCCAGACTACAGCAGCAAAGTATTGCCATTCACAGAGGCACCTGCTTGCATTGGAACAGGAAATTCCCTATATCCACAATGTCTTCGAAGCAATTTAAATATATAAGGTAAAATAATGTGAACACTTCAAAAAATAAGTCACTTAGCATATGGAAAATAAATCACAAACATCAATTATTAAAAAGTTCAAAATATTAAACATTCCTATTTTTAAGCATATTTTGTTTTACTATTCGGCTGCTCTATTTGTACACATAATGGAAATAACTTGGCAATTCAGCTAGTCTCTAGAGAATGTTTATGTGAATTTACTTAAGAGAGAACACTGAATAGTTACTGTTACTACAAACTTTGATAGCATCTGTTCTGACCAAGATTCAAAGAGATTGATGTGAAAAGATCTGTATCATTTAAGAAGAATTATATTCCATTTTGAGGCTGTGGATAATTTTTGTCTTAGTAATCAGATATGTCTGTGTCATATGTCTAGAGTTATTAAGCAGAAATCACCTGAAGAAAGAGAAGCAGCAGTATAAGCAGTATGACACCCACAAATGTTATGTACCTTACCTAAATTACCTATAACCATTTATCTGTATCTATACCTATACATATATGTTACTGCTATGCAAGTAATACCTCTCTGAACAAAAGAGCTCTTTTCTGACAATAAAAGAGAATTATATGATCCATTTTTATTGGCTGTACCACAGACTTTTAAAATTCATACCTCAAAATTTGCACATAAGAAATGGATAGGTTAACATAGCTTTATTCATGTACAAAGAAGCCCCATCTCTCATGAATAAAACAGCTCTTGTCCAAATAGGTACAAGTCATTACAGCTTCTGGCTCAACAGTGGGGCTTTCTTTGTTTCTGAAGCAGGTATTATTAATAAAGTCCATTAAAACTGCAGAACTCACACTTTGCCAAGCTCTAATGGATCTGTAAGGCAAAAGACCTAAGATGGATTAGCACAGATCCTGTGTATTTCAGAATCCTGTTTGCTTCAAGAGTTACATTAAGTTTGTACAAGTCTGTATTGGACATACTGAAAAATCCCTAAATTCTGGCTTTCCAAGAAGAGAGTAGTGTTGTATTGTTCCCTAACTGCATTGAAAAGGGCATGAAAGTCTTTTTGTTGGTGACTGAAAACATTTGTCAGTCTTTTAAAGTGCTATCATTTGCATTCAAGTGAGAGAGGCATAAATTCATCTAAAACAAGACACTGTGAGCAAGATTTATGCATTTTTATCCACATTATCTCTGTGATCAAGATAATGTTTGTAGTATGCAATGGGATGGCACAGTCCCATAGAAATATGGAAGCATTTCAAAAAGTAATTCCAGTAAAAGCAATTGATTTCTGATGTGTTAAAAGGATCTTCATGTTCCCCTGTTATTTGCAAAATTAATGTACTTACTATGTTAATTTGAGAGATTTGCAACACTTCAGCAGCTTTTATGAACTATGATTCAAATGAGTGTTGGAATTACCAAAGTGGAGACAATAAATTCTAGGCAGTAAGTAAAGTGCCTTGTAATGAGGGACCTAAATGTCTGCTTCATGAGCACGTGGAACTACGTTCAGCTCGAGCTGCTGCTGACCTGTCAGCTATGCATGATATTTTTAAATGTGCTCCTGTGTTTAAGGGAGGTCTCTCAGTTTTCTGCTTCTGAGTCTCTCCTCTTTCTCCACTTGCTGCATTTGACAGTGATACGAGCAAAGTCTGAATCTCACCAAGTAAAAAGGGGTAAATCACTTCCTTTCATCCTTATGCTGAAGTAAGGAGATGAAAAAAAAAATCAAAAATCACCCTTTCAAATTTATCATTCAGTCATTCCTCTGGTCATTTCCTGTGGCAGCACATCATTGGGACACCACAAATATCTACACTGATTATAAAGTCAGACTCTAGTCTTTAATCACACTTAAACTAATCCTTAGGTTCCTGCATATACAAACCAAAAATAGAAATTCTTCACTTCACAGTTCAGACTTGCCTGTCTATAAAGACAGTGAAAAATGAGAAGAACTTCATATACAAGGTACTGAAAGAACTTATTTTTACTACTCCAAGCTCACTGACAATGTTGAAATATTGCACCTTGTTTTGGATCCTAACATTTAAAAATTATTTTAGAATTAAAGTTATGTCAAGAAAAAAAAAAAAAGGCAGGTAGAAAGTGTGGATCACGTTTGGTTTGCTTTTCTAGCAGATCTAGCAGATTTGTCACTAACTTTTTTAATAGAACAGCAAACAGTAGTAGCATTAGAACAATATAGCATGACCTTCTCTACTATTGGATTTTAAAAAGCCCTGAAACAGAACCAGCCCAGACTTTACTTAGTGAGAATTGATCAACATCATGGTAGTTTGATTTCCAGTTCAACAAACAGGGATATATCATATGTTGCTTTGGGTCAATGAAAGCCCATGCTCATCCACTGAACACTCAATACCCTGGAAAATTTGCATGCCCTATAGATTCTGCTCATTAGTATGGTTAATTAAAATGATGAGAATTTGCTATTGATCCAATGATGAAACATATGCACGATTTGGGGTGCATATGGGACAAAATGTAGTGGGTGCATTGTTATGCTTCCAAAGACAGACCTGTTGTCTTACAATTTAGAGGAGGATTTATGGGAACCCCTCTTTCAGTGCCAGTATTTGACACGCAGACACGAAAGTAAATGGAGTTGCTGTCGAAAGGCTCCATTTCCCCAGTTAAGCCAGAGGGTGCTGTGCCTGGAAGACCAGCCAAGCAAGAGGGGGGTGGCAGGGTGAGTGAAGAAAGAGCATGCAGTGCATGCACTGCTGCATGTGCGCCAGAAGTAGGAACCGATGCAGAGCGGAGCCTGTCTGGAGATTTGACAATGAACAGGCACTCCAAACGCTGCAGCTCCAGTGAGGACAGCTTTGAGTTACAGGGCAGCACAAGGTCAGAAGGTAAAAGCTTTGTTAAAAGCAAAAATAAGGATGAAGGCTATCGACTCCATCGATCAAAGCACTGTCAGAAAGGGGGTGAAAAAACTCACGGACTGGGACACTCTTCTCTGTATCCAGCAGAAGTGAGAAACACAAGCCAAAAGCTCCAGAGGCAGAAGACCAACAAGAAAAGCAGTTCCTCTGCATCTGACTTGAGCTTGGTGAGTCAAGGATCATCAAGTTCATTGTCTGTTGTGGAAGAAAAAATAGAAGCTAAACTCAAATTCTCTCAATTTATTAATGAAGTTACTTTCAGAGTGCTTGATCCCATGAGCCTGAGGGCATACCGAGCTGCCAAACTGAAAAATACTTTTCCATCCAGTGTGAGAAGCCTAGATGATTTTCATATTAAGAGAAAGTCTCCTGGAAACTGGAAAGAAAACATTCTAGATGGAAAGACACAGGAAGAAGTAGACTTAGAGGCTCAGAGAAGTGATGACATCGTGGCTGGAGCACGACCACACAAATTAGAGAAATCGTTGTCCCTGGATACAAGTCCCTCTCTCAGGTCATTTGATAATGGTGTCTCATGCAGAACAAGACCTGGCTTGCCAGTAGAAATTATGATTTCTCAAAGCAAAGGAATGCCAGCCACAAAATCTGCGTCTCTTCCTAGAGGTACAAGCATGGTGAGCTCTCTCAAATATTTTCTTTGTGTGATATATGACAAGGACTCATGCATTAGTGTGACTATTTGAAAAGTGTTTCTGTCTTCCTGGGTGGGGTCTTATCATGTAAAAAAACTTTTCTCCAGGGTGGGAACAAAGAGGGAATGTTTATTTTTAGTAGCTCAAGAAATCAGCTGTAGAAGGTATGGGAGGAAGAAACAACAGAATAAAATTCCTTAGTTCTTTTAGTTTGATGTGTGGAAGATGGCTTTACAAGATCAAACAAGAAGGTTATTCCTACACTGCAATGAAGCATATCTATAACCAGGTCAGCTTGATATGAACAGTCAAGGCAGCCTCAGAAAAGGGTGAAGAGAGCACTGTGACAGTCCACACAGGAATTCAAGGTCACTAGTTTAGAGCTTGCTCAGATATCTCTACAACAAACAAAAATGCTCAGTTAGTGTGTTTAAATACTCAGATACTGTGTTTAAAAAAAAAAAAAGAAAAAGATGAAGCTTTGTTCTATAGTCTGGTAAAAAATATTCATGTTTTTAATTTTTTCTTATGAGATTCTTTCTTTGGATGAGGGAAAGGTATTTATGCCCATGAAGGAAAGTAAAGGGAAAATGTTGCTTGCTAGCATGGCACAGTCTGGAATCCTGAATTGCCAAACCTTGTACTGATATAATATGTTAGTATGTCTCCAGAGCAGTATTTGCAATTCTACTAAAGCTATAAAGGTCCAGGAACTATTGCTTAAGACTATACACATGTACAGAGATGTTGCTAAATTAGGAAATATTATAACTACATTATTTTTAAAAAGTCTATTCAAGTTTAAAAACAAGAAACAAAAAGTGATTTCATTTCACAGAGGCCTGCAGCAAATAGGAAAACATCCCTGTCTTAAGAATTTTATTCAAACTTCAGCAACCTGAGCTTAAGATTTTATGTCCTTGGATGTTTTAATTGCCACCTATCAAAGATATCTGGAGGGAGAAGAGGTGAAAGGTAATGAAACAGAGAATTTGCACACTGTGCTGTGTCACAGCTCCACAATGAGAGCGGTCCTACAAAGGGCTGAAGAGGCTTCAGTCTGAGCCCATGGCAGGATATGCTTTTTTTCAAATTTCAATTAAGCATCTGTCAGAGCATCTTTTCCGGTGGACTTGATTATATGTACAGATTGAAACTTCCAACCGATTGAGTGCTGACTGACTAAACACTGCCAGTGCTCTCTAATTCCACACAGTGTAGGCATCAGCCTACTCCAGCTGAAACATCAGGCTGCTCTAAGCCTAGTTATTTAAATAAAACACAGTAGGTACCTAACATTTCACCTCAACAAACAATGCCTTCAACTGCAGAGCTCAACATGAGTAAATAAAGGAGTGGCCGGGCGAAATACATGAGCAAAACATGTTCAGCCTCATCTACAGATTCAAGTCTCCTACATGCAAAAACTTTGACTTCAGTGTAATTTATTTAGTGCCAAGTCCTCACCTGAAGCATGCCTAGCAAGGAGCAAAAAGATAACAGTATAGCCTTGGGTGTCATTATCGTAAAGATATTTTAAAAGTTCTTTGTTATGTAATGTTCATTTTAATACTCATAGTGAACATTGTCTAAAACTGTTCCATGATTTAGTTGACAAGTTATTATTCATGTGCAGAAGATAATCTCTGAGACAAAGAAATTATAAAATTATATCGACCTAAATATTAAAACTGGATAGCAAAGGTATAATAACACATTCTGAGGAGCATGAAAGAACATGCCTGAAAGTTTGAGGTTAAAAAAGCTGCACCTAATAGAAAAAAATGTGACTCAGAAGATGAATGCTGTGACATTTCCTCCTGTCTATTATGTTTTCTGAAGACCCCTGAGGTGTCCACAACTGCCTCTGTACTACTGTTGATTGGATCCAAACCCACTAAAGTGATTTTCAACCTTTAGACTTCTCAGAACTGCTCAAAATATTCCATTTCTGCAGCAAGTGTTTGCTGGTTTGCAAATAGCAGCTGCTGAAATGAAATCTCACCAAAAAGACAAACAGTCACTGTAGAGTTATGCAGAGGAATTTCTGGACAGCTAGCAAGAAAAAAAAAGGATGCTTCATTGTGACTGAAGTTAAAGGGAATTGTGATAGAATTGTGAAAGCAATTCCAAAATATGATGGACATGACCTTGGTGTGCTCTAAATATTTTTGTAACGTGGCCAGCAGGATGAAATAATTTTTCATTTCTATATTTTGATCTAAATTTGAAGTCATTGGACAAACAAGCAGGAAAAGAAAATGCTAAACTAAATGAAAGTAAACCTCTGAATCCACACCAATGTAGTGGAAGGTGTGCAACCTGAGACTGTGTCATACTTCCAGACTGAAATGATATGACCAGTTCAGTGGGCTGAAAAATGCAGGCAATGTCTGAAAAGAGTTGCACACACTGGAAAGTTTCTAAGTTCTAACAAAAGGGTTTTTTTCAATGGAAAGATATGCTTGTCAGAGTCTATCAAAGGACACATCAATATAGAGAGAAATGTGGATGGATCTGAACAATAATTTTTTTTTCTTAGGGTACGTTTCAGAGAAAGCCAGGTATGAAAGGATATTAGCCCGTGTCTTTTAATACATATTTTATTTCAAATATATTTGTTCCAACTAACCAATACCTTCAGGAAAGCTTTATATACCACTATTACTCTTCCAGGAAGAAAATACAGGTTAAAATCTAATTCTTAAATAATCATACAGGATTATGACTTCAGACCTGAGTAAGTCTGCAGCACCTTAGGGTTTGAATTAACGTGAAAATTGCATTTCAGTTACTTCAGGAATACACAAATGAGGATCAAATTTCCAGCTATGTCTCATCTTTATATACCTACTTTTACCTACGTGAAGAACCATGTAACACAACATTAGACACTGACTTTTGCTGGTCATAGGAAATCTACTTCTTTCTCAGAAGAGCTTTATCTTTCCATCTTACATTTAACTTCTGGTAGTACACATTTTGTGTGCAAGAGGTCTTATAAAAAATTTTTGACTTCAACATTGCAACTATATGTATACATAACCTAAGGACACAAACAAAATAAATATAAGCAAACCTGATCAATACAAATTACTTACTACGCTGCAGAGGCTGTCTTAGAAAACAAGCTTGGGTTGGAATTGTGTCATTTCTACATTTTGGAAGTTAAGCTTTCACATACTGTAAATTAAGATTGAATAAAACAGGTGGTGAGAGGCAAAAACTTGGCCCTGCTCTACATTAATTTACCATGCTTGTGGAGCCATATACTTCTTATAATCCTCATAATAATTCCCTAGACATCCCAATATATTTGGATCACAGAATATTCTGTGTTGAAGGGATCCACAAGGATTATCAAATCCAGCTCTTAAGTGAAGGCTCAAGCAGGCATCAAAGCTGTAACCTTGGCATTATCAGCACCAGGCTCTGACCAACTGAGCTAAGAATGTTAAGGAGTGGAAGTGACTTCAAAGGCCATGTAGTCCCAATCCCCCCACCATGGGCAGGGACACCTTCCACTAAACCACATTGCTCAAGACTTTACCCAACCCAGCCTTGAACACTGCCAGGACTGAGGCATTGACAGCCTCCCTGGGCAGCCTGTTCCAGTGTCTCACCACCCTCACAGTGAAGAAATTCTTCCTAATATCTAAAATAAATTTCCACTCTTTTGGTTTGTATCCTGTATTCCTTGTACTATCACTGCAGCTGACAATGAGTCCCTCTCCAGCTTTCCTGTAGTCCCTTCAGTTGCTGTTAGGTTGCTGTGAGCTCCCCATGCAACCTTCTCTTCTCCAGGCTAAACAGACACAGTTGCCTCAGCCTGTCTTTGTAGAAGAAGGTGCTCCAGTCCTTTTTTCATCTTCATGTTCCCCTCTAGACTTGCTCCAGCAGCTCTATGTTCTTCTTGTGGCCACAGGAGAGCTGGATGCAGCTCTGGTGGGGTTTCACAAGGGCAGAACAGAGGGGCAGAATCCCTTCCTTGTCCTGCTGCCCACACTCCTTTGGATGCAGTTTGGGACATGGTTCTTTTTCTGGGCTGTGAGCACACTTTGCTAGCTCCTAGTGAGTTTTTATCAACCATCACCCCCAAGCTTTTCTCACAGGGTTGCTCTCAATCAGTTCTCTGCCCAGCCTGTAGGTGTGACTAGGATTGCTCTGATCCAGACATAGGACCTTGCATTTCATTTTGCTCAAGTTTAAGTCTGAGAATAATTTGCTGGACATGCAAACCTGCACCAGTGAAGATAGATGCAATGACAATTGCTTATTTCCTAGACATCACCTGGCTCAGACTGGTGTTTCAGCCACCTGGAGAGTCATTGTGCTGTCACTCCCTCCTGTGTGATTTAGTCTCAAGGGCCAAATTTTGACCCCATATAAGCAATTCAATTCCCTCCTGTAGCCTTACCAAAACCAGCTGAAAAGAAAGTATTCATTCTTACTCTGATTTCAAGCAATGTATGCCTTAAATGATTTAATTTCTATAGCCCTCGAGACAGAAGGGGGCAATAGCCTGCTACAAAGGATGACATCCTTATAAAATGCAGATGAATGAAGCACAAGGTAGAATAACACCTTTTCATTCCTCTCACAATAAGTCATTATTACAATAGCTATTGTAAAGAAGAAATATAACCAGAGTAGACATATATATAGGATATTGAGAAGATTCAAAGATTCATGTTTATCTCTAATCCAGCTAGGCTGCTTAATTCCTAAGGAACCCTGTAGGTAGCCACTGAAGCACAGTGTCACAGACATTAACACAAACAAGGAAAATTATATTAATTTCTGCTCTATTACTATTTCTTACCCATGAGAATTCTTCCTGTTCATTACAGGTTCTCTTGCAAGACAAATTCCTGAGCACAGAGATAGCTCCTTGAGGTGCACAAGCATCTTTAGATATCACAGCCTCACACACCTGAACTTCACAGGCATGAAGGGGTTTGATCCCCATATTGGCCATTCTCTTAAGAGTTGAACTCAAAGATCCTTGTGATTCCCTTCCCACTCAGAATATTCTGTGAGAACTATGAAATCTGCAAGAATATAGGAAGACTGTCATGCAAAAGCTGTGGTAGAATTCCACAGCGGTAGAAAATGCAACCAATCTCCCATTCTAAAGGAAAGTTTCTAGGGCAGTTTCTAGGTTCTCATTTTCTAGGGCACCTGAGTACTAAGAGAATCTTGCTGAAAGAGCAGACAAGATTTTGTTGCTCTAGGTCAAAGCTCTTTTATACAAAGTTTTGTGTCCTCTTTCAGCCCTTCCAACCTGCCACATGATGTAAAAATAGGCATTTGCTTTGTTCTTGGATGAATACCAAATTTTCATTTCTATTTACAGTACAGTGATGTTTACAAGTAATATTTGGGTTAAAATACATTATAATAGAAAGTATATATTGTTTCACTGACTCATGCATGCAAATATGCTAAAAGATAAATAGTAAGAGGTGGGACCAGAAGGAAAAGGTAATGAGGTGCTTTGCCCAGGTCAGTGATCAAGCCAGCAGCCAAACACCTGAAAAGTCTTCCAGTGTCCTATTTTCCTGCTCTTTCAAACAGGTGGATCAATGTAGAAATACCATCAATAGTGAAGTTGTGGTATCTCTAGGTTATCAGAGGAAAGTAAAAAAGTGAAATACATCAGATGCTTCATCTCTTGAGCATAATATCTACATGCCAGAGCATATCATTAGAGACTTTTATGAGTCTCATACAGCAGTGGGAAATGTCACCTGGCCACCTTTTCTGATATTCTGGCCTCTTTCTTGCCATGGTATTCCATATGACACTGAACAGTTTGCTCCCCTCTGCTTTGCAAATTGGAGGTGACTATCAGGTTGTCCGTAGCCTATTTTTTTTTCTCTCAAAATGGATATTAAAATAGATGGTTTAATTCCTTTACCATAATCTTGATTGACAGAAGATGGTGTTCACTTTTTTCACCATTCAAATACCAGGAAAATAAACAATTTTAAGACTTACTAGTTTAAACTCATTACTATATGAATTGAGCATACACTGAACTGCAAGCAACATACACCTTAACAACTTCACTCTGTTATTTTTCCTGCATCTGCAGCTTCCTGAAAATAGACTGTGCCTGGCAATACTGTAAAAGAATCTCAGGTCCTAATAATTGCATCTGGGTGTGAAAAGCCAAATACTAAATATTTAATTATCGGGGGCTGCTGTTCCTTGGTGCTTCCAAGGATTTCTATTGCATCATTATATCACCTCTCTCCTCTGATACCAACACTGTTTTCCTATGCACCACTATTATGAAATGATCACTCTGAGTATAGTAGTAATGAGTAGTATTGCAAATGTGTACAATAGTGTGCACACTGGGAGCTTCCAGGATAGGTAAATCAGCTTTATAACACCTCCTAGGTGTTAGGAAGCCAAATAGTCTAAGCTATAAAATCTGATGGCCGAAGAAGTAGGTAGCACCTTCTGAGCTCATTTCATCTGAAATCAAAGACAAATCTCATCTTCCACCAGTGAAGCTATCTCAAATATCTTCTCAATTTCTGAGAAAATTTAGCCATGTTAGGCTTGAGGCATGCAATAGTATTAGTTATGCCAGCAGCAGCCAAGCTGGGGCAAGATGTAGCTCAGCAAAGACTAAAAGGCAAAGTATTTAACTAACTTCACCCGTTAAATGCAGAGTGCTGAATTCTCTCCTTAATTTCATTTTTTTTTTCTGTGACATTTATGGTTCAGTCACAAGATAGAGAAGCCAAGCAGGCCATGTGCAATTTCATCCATAGTTAACACCTCTTGTCCCAGTACTGTGGCACTGACTCCTTTTTCCAGAGCTGAGGAGCGCAGCAGCCGTGTACTGTAGGAGAGATCAGCATAATGTTTTTAGAGCAGCAGATGTGACATCGTTTTACAAGCAACAGAATGAGCAGATGGTGTTTAGAGAGTTCTCCTTGCCTGCTCTAAAACACCTCCATTGGGTCACTAATGGATCCTTCGTCTTGTCCAACACTGCATAAAGCTACAACGCTCCCAAGATGACGTGTATGGTCATTTACAGCTTCCCAGCTCATCAAATACAAATTAGATAAAAATCTTCTTCACAGAGCATAGGCATCTATAAGCCAGTGCTCAAAAGAATAAGCTATTTCTCCAAGACAGGCTAAAATAGACAGTCTGAGCTACTTCCCAATAACAAGAATGTGTATTCCATGAAATTGTGTGTTTCACCATAAAGCCTGCATTTTTATAGTTAGGGGTTTTAATTCAGTTGTCCTTGCTTTTCTGCCCTCCCACCCCTTCTGTTTTAGAGAAAGAGAGCAGCAAGTGAGTCAGGAGGGAGATATTTGTATAAAGGAAAACAACCCAAATATTACAATGGTGAATTTCTGCACAGGATTCAGAGCTCCAACCAGAAAACAGAATTATTTTCCAGCCAAAGCTACTATTTACCTTCAGAGGGGCAGCTACTCAGAGAAAAATCCTGAGCCCATGCAGTTCACATTGATTTCGGTATCTTTTGGCACATGTAACAGGAAAGCAAAATTTGCAATCACAGAAACGTTTAGTGTTCCTTTCCCAGTGATTTTTGTTAACATGACTTTTCCCTTTCCTTTGAGTTTGAAAAATACTCTCAGTTTTACTCTTTATCTCTGGATGCCTTTAAAAAGAAATGGCACTTTCAGAGTAATGGAAGCTACAACAGCCTTAGGAGAATTGCCATAAGCAGAGATGCCTGGAAACTGCAAAGCCAGGCAAGGGAAGGTGAAAGAGCAAGAGGTAGAAAAGATTAATAGATCTCTCTTTTCTGATCCAGCTTAGGTCTACAAGTGTTATTTATGACAAAGGTTTTAAAGGTGGTTCAACTCATTTTTCATTTCTTCCTTCATCCCGCAGACTGTGTTTGTCATGTTTACAAAATGTGGGGTTTTGCCCTGCCATTGCATGGCTGTGGTAGATCATAAAAGCAAAGACTTGGGTATGCAGTGACTCTCACACAGCCACATGCAATACTTAATATAACTACTTTCCTGGTCCACATAGTGAAAATCTCTAAACTCTAACAAGAAAAGATTAAAGTGCAAGGCACTGCCCAGAGCCAGAGGTTGCCCTGATTTAAATTTTCACTTGTGAGGGACTGATATTTTTCCCCACTCACTGTAAGGTTTTCAGCTCTATTAAAATTCTGCTCAGTGATGTACTGCATGCAATTAATAGAAACATAGATGGAACTTTGCTCCAGTACTCCCACTGTGTTCTAACATCTAACTGGAGTAAAATAAAAGTTTACTTATTAATATGAACTCACCACAGCAAGCATTTTGGGGACAGAAAATAGATAATCAGAATTACATTAATCTGCCAAAGCTTCATTTGCATTACTCTTTCCTGTGTAGGCTTGGTGAGCCATGGGTTTTAGCCTCCCATCAGAAAACATATCATTAAAATTTTGAACCCAACAAATTCAAAGAACAGAAACTTTTATGAATTATGGGGTGGCTTAAAAGTTTTTTATACTAAATGTGGGTCCTATAAATTAAGCCTAGCTGCTCCAACAGCATAACTCATGTCTCAGAATATCAGAAACTGTTGCTTTTGACCTCAGGTCAGATAAAGGAAAGCAGGACCCCATTTGGGAACCTATTTTATACTTATAAAATACATATTTTTTTCATAAAACTCAAAAAATGTTATTTTCACAGACTAGCTCAAGCATTTGTTCCAACAACTTCGTCTTTGCAAAGCAGCTTAAATGTTGACCTTCTTAGATGAAACTCTTCAGTGGCAAGAGGTTTAGGTGACAGGAAAAGACATCTTGTGGATAAGGAAGAAGAAGTAGATGCCATAAATCTTTAATTTAAAACATGATATTCTCAAAATTAAGCTGGGAAGATAAGGGGGTAAATATTAAAAGGCAGAGGCAAAACTGATTGGAAAATCTTGAGAGATAATTCATGATCCTTAGTTGTAAGCAGGGTCTCAGGGGTACGAAAACTATTTGTTATTAGCAAGCAGAGCCTTTCTTTCTATCAACAGAGAGTAAAAAACATGCAATTCTGCTTCTTTATCTGAATTGGAAACTACCATAGTGTGTTTATGCCCTGGTGTAAAACTCTTGAGAGGATGCTTTTGAAATTCCAAAAATGCTGATTTCCCAAAAGTAAGCAGCTACTTAGCAAGTTTAAAGAAACCTTTGCTGTACTGAAATTCACTCTTAGTTGAAAAGCCTTCAATTGATTTTTCTGTGTCACACTTACACAGTACCTAGAATGGACAGAAATTGTTTAAATATCACACTGTTGTCTCCATGCCTCAAATCAGCACTGTATCTGCATCCAACTCCCTTTCCTTTTTCACTACCAAAAGGGAATTTCCAAACCTTCTTTGCAACTTAACATTGAAGGAACCCAGGGGGGCTGGATACACCAGGGCTGGAGCACCTATTGCTGAACAACCATCTCCTAGACTGTAGTCTCCTGGACTGCAGAGCATTCTGTTGTGACACTGTTGGCCAACAGCTGCCAATTTCTGACAGTAAATTCAATACCTGCAAAAACAAACTAAAGTTATTCAAATCACATCTGTATCTGTCCAGCTTAGAAGCTGTTTGCATTATTTGATGTCAGTTGAGCAAGAATGATCAGGGATCATTCTTGGCAGTCTCAGCCCTCTGCTCCCTGCTTGGATAGAGAGAGCATTTTAAACAAAAGACAATGAGGAATAAATACCAGGCCTGTTCACAGAGCTACACTTGCTCTCTTAAAAATGAAGAGATATCTCCCCCAAAGAGCAGCTATTCCCTGGATAACTGTAGTAACAAAAACCCGCTGTGTGAACACAGCTAAAAATGAGCAGCTATTGAGGGTTCAAAAGCTGGTTCACAGGCGCTTATTTCTCCAGCAGCCAGGCAGAGCTCGCTCCGCGAGCGATGCTGCGCGGCGCTGCGAGCGCACGGCCAGCACCAGGCACGTCCTGTTGCTGGAGACTCAGAGCTGATTCATACCCTGGCAAGGGGGAAACTGGGAGTGCTGGTAAGAGAGCAGCAAATTCAGAGGAGCAGCAGTCATTCAGAGGCTGGAGGGCGTGAGCAGAACTTGGTGGCACAGGAAGGTGCCCAGGACACGGCACCAGAGCTGCCCCTGGTGCCCCCTGGCTGACCTGGCAGAGCCAGTGGAGACCCCAGCCCCACAATGGGATGCCAACGAGGCAGAGATGGAGGCAGCACTGTGCCAAGAACTTTTCTCCTGCCACTCCTACCCAGTCAATCCCCAAGCAGCAGGAGAAGATAAAATATTGCCCAGTTATCATAGGAGGAAACAGAACCACCATATTGCAACCCCTGCAAAAGCAGAGTTACTCATGGAGTAACAAATTGCTAAAAAATTTACATGGAGTAACAAATTGCTAACAAAATCCTACTAAAATTAACTTCATACGTGCCCATATTCACTAGCAAAATACGAAAAAGACCCTTCATTTTCCCTGGATAAACCTCTCTTCTCTTGCTTCCTTTTTTTGGTGTTGTAGTAAAACAAAATGGAAGTTAAAGTAGTCAGCAGTTCCATAAGGGTACAGTCCATTGTAATCAATACAGTTAATTAAAAATACAATTAAAGCAGAATCAGTCATGAGAATTGGAACACAATAAATAATTAAAACAAAATTAGTTTGGCTCTTTTGTTGAGCCACTCAGTCCCCAGTTAAAAGTAAATGGCTTTTTATTTCATTGATAGCTACAAAAGCTGACCTTTGCAGCCTCAAGTTCTCCTTCCAGTGTTAAGGTGGAAGTGTATAAGATTTCCTTTTCCCCTTTTCCCCTTTCTCTACACACCTTCCACAACACATCTCCCATGCAGCTCCCAGTGCTGCAAAATCGGGAGCTGGTCTGAGGAGTTGCAAAAACAGAGCAGAAAAGCAGCATATGGTGGTAGGAAATAACAAAATGCCTGTTAATTATTCCAACCAAATATGAAACATTTCCCTACAGCAGGAGGGAAGCTGTTGGCAAATTATTATTTATGCGTTTATTTATGTTGGAAATAGGCAAGGGCAGAAAGAAGTAAGACTGTTCCACTCACAAGCTACTGGCAGCTTTTCTGTGTATTGCTCATAATTGTTCTGGGGTGTAGAAACTAACATTGCAGAAGCAACCTAGGAAGGAAAGGTGCTTTGTACTTCAACCAGGCCTTCAGAACAAATGTTGGGTACTAACACAGTTAATGCCTCATTTCTGAGCTCAGGTCTGCAGGAATTCCTTTTACAGGTGATTCCATCTCTGGCTGATATTACCCCAGCAGTGTTGCAGCTCTATAAATTGTGTATTGACAGATTGGTTTCCTGCTTTTCTTGTATTTGCATTCAGTCACATCTTAAATGTTCCTTCCCTCCTTGAAGGAAATACATCTTTCTCCCGTGCTGGGAAATGTGAGTAACAAAGAATGGGGTGCTGAGAAGAAGGTTTCAAATTTCACTTTCTCATTGCATAAGCTTTCAAGTTCTTCCAGTTGAGAAGGAAGAAACAAATGAACCTTTCTGGCTGAGTCGCTATTTAATAACGCAATAATTAGCTAAACATCATGACAAGCAGGGATTAAGTATTTTCCACTCTAAATGAACTTCTATCATCAGAAGCAAATCAAGATTTAACTCTTCTAGTAACTCAGTTATTTTAGTACCACAGATCGATATCTTGATTTTTACATTTCTCAAAATTATGAAGCCTAATAGCTATAATAAATATTAGTATGTGTCCTCTAAGCTATAGTGGAATTTTATGAAGGTGCATATGCACTGCTGTAATTTGTAGGATGAACTGGCTAACAAATGTCTTTTAAATCCTTACTTTCTGTGGAACAACAATTGTTAGCACTACAGCTGCTCCAATGCTGATTGCTACTTATTGTGCCAACAATTATTTTCCAGATAAGCATTGTGGTAGAATGTAGGTAAATTTAGATACAGATTTATAGGGAATAAAATTGGCTTTTCTTACAGTTGTCTCCACTGCTTTACTGTGTAACTTCGGGTAAGGGTCAAATTTGGCAGTTCCTCAGTTTCTCCAGCTGCAAAATAAAAATAACTCTTAATCAGTTTGTTTAGTGTTTCAAGATCCTCTCATAAAATGGATGTGTTGCAAAAACATCCTTAGAAAAATGAGGAATCCTTACTCTAATGTATGCTGGAAATTTTTCCTAACCCCCTGTAGTACTTATCAAATCTATGATATTTAGGAGTGTTTCTGTTCTTGTTACTCTGAAGTGTTTATGCCTTGCTTTGTTTTTTGTTAAAAACATTTAAGATGTAGCCTACAACTGAAAACATGGGATCTTTTGCTGGAATAGATAATTATATAGATAATTAAATAGATAATTACATTATGATGAGTGTTAGAATAGCATATAATCTTTATATCTGAGAGAAAACAGCTAAGAAATGAAAGAGGCTCCCCATGGAAGCAGACACAGCACCAAGCCCATCAGAGTGTTTGGACAATCTTAGGCACCTCGTGTGAACTTTGGGGTGTCCTGTGCAGGGCCAGGAGCTGACTCGATGCCCCGATGGGTCCATGCCAACATGGGATGGTCTATGAATGCTGTGGGCAGCCTGGCCAGCAAGGTAAAGGTCATTGCTTGAGTCCTTGAGGCACTGAGGGACAACAGAATCTTGTGCTTACTGCCAAATACTCCAAGACATTAACATATGTTTACTTCATTCCTCAATTTCCTAAAATTATTTATAGTGAGCATTCCTTTTCCAGTGGACAGTTTTGTATGTGTCATTCCCCCAGGTCAACTAAATTAGGTACAGATTCACCAAAAGAATTACCTGTTTCAACAAATGTCTGTACACCTTCCTTTTTTTTACCAGAGCAGATAGATTGACACTGAATAGTGTCACTAATACCTTTTTATTATTTCATGCTTAGCATAGCTTATGAACCTCCTAGCCATAGCAGAATTTTACAAAAGACATGGATATATACCTCTAGAGCAACTAGAGTATTACAAGCTTCTCAATTGCTTAAGTTTGTTAAAAGAAAAACTTTTGTATTGCAGTTGATAATTATTTCTCCAGACCAGTAAGACTGATTACTTCCAAAGTTACTTACACCCTATTATCACTTAACCTCATTATTTTTCTTCCAGGTTAGGGCATCAGCTCTGTAAACCTTAGTAATAGCACTAATGTGTTTTCTGGGGAAGTTCCCTGAGCATTGAGAATAACAGGATTTTCCAACAAAGGTGTTGGATGTGCAAAAATAAATCTGCTATGCTGTCTTCCTTGGTCTTTTTAAGGGCATATAAATGTATGAACATATTAACCCCCCTGTGTGCTGTCTAAATTTCTCTCCCTGAAGAAATTATTCTTTTGTACTTTCATAATTGGGGTAGATTAAACAAAAATAAAACAGAATCATAAAACCATGGAATCATCAAAGTTGGAAGAGACCTGTAAGATCATCCAGTCCAACCATTAACTCATCACTGGCCCTGCAACCCCTAAACCACTAAACCACACCACCCCCTTGAACCCCTCCAGGGATGGTAACTCTCCAAACTCCCTGGACAAGCTATTCCTATTAATAAATTAAATTATGTCCATATAGAATGTCAACGCTCTTTCAACCCCTGAAAACTTTGATCTACAGAGAATGACTGCATGTCATGGCCAATGTCACAGTCTTAGGTTTGTCCCGAGTCTCCCAGCAGTCAATGCCTTTTCTGCAAGACAAAACTGGAAGGACTTGCAGCCTGCAAAGCTGTTGTGGTTCAGACTTAGTTCAGTTACAGACTTTCTATATTTGCACTTTCCTTTTATAGCTTAGAACTAAAAATATCTTACATTTCTATGTCAAGTGCAGCACTCAAACCCCTGTAATGCAGTTTTGCAGTTAAATTACCGTGTCTGGATTAACTGTAAACTGTTAATTTAAGTAGAAGTACAGCAGAACTTGTTACTGTGAGAAATAAATCTACCTTTTTATTATCTTGCTTTCCATTGTCATGCATTGTCTTCAGAGATGATAGGTGCACCATTAATATATTTTCCAGTTGTCATCTGTATTTCCCCAAATACTTGATCTAGCATACCTTTTTCACATCTCTGCTTATTTTTAATATTAATACATTTTTTATTTACCACTGGTGTAATGGGGTGTTGCACGTTCACCTTGGGCCTACAGTTCTTCAAATAAAGTCTTTTTATTCAGTGATGCATTTCTACCTCTCTCCATTAAAATGCATTAAAAGTTAACTGACAGCCATGTCACTGTTTTATATTAATGCTTTACCTCTCAAAATATTAAAAGAGAACTCAGGGAAAGAAGCCAAACCCAAGTGCTGAAAGAACTATAGCTTTTTGTGCACTTCTGACATAAAAGCCTGAAATTATCTATCGCCAGGTTTTATTTATTTTTAAGAAATGTGATTTAAGGATTCTGACAAATACTGCAAGTAGGAAGCCTAATGATACATGTGCTGTTATTATCAAAATGTTATGCATTATGGCCACTGTGGAACTACTCATTACTGAGATGTGAAGTCAAAGGCAAAGCAGTAGGGCTTGAGAACCTAATCTTGTAAACATTCACTGTGGGGGAGTGTGCTTCCTGATGTGTCAGGCAATGAAACAAACACAGGCAGGAAAGTACTCACCTGTGCTTGGAGTCACCACTTGTCCTCCTTCTTTGGGCTCTATTCCCAAACTGGATGAGATGTGTGTGACAGGTACTGCTTGGAGGTGAGAGGGAGTATCTTTGGGATTGATTCCCAGGACAAAAATGATGTTTCTCTGGAATGTCATCACTCGTGAGCTGGTCAGCCTGGCAGCCAAGTAAGCTTGCAGCATTCCAGTGCCCAGTAATGCTGATTCTATACATTTGAGACTGGTTTGTATTCCCTCTACTACCACTGTCCTGTCAATCTTTTAATGGGAAGGAAAACACAGCTGCCCAGTGCAGAAGTACAATGTCCCCAGTCTTAGCAGCAAGGAGCAAAGGACACCCCCAAAAGAAAGCATTGCACAGTCCTTACAGAGTCCCAGCCGAGTCTCAGCTTATGATGCTAAATAATTGTAACAGCTGATTTCTCAGTTTGATTCTTGCATAATCACAACAGGTTGGAAGGAAGTAATTAAACTGGGTTTTTTAAAAGTTCTATAAAGTATCATCACTCTGCTAAGTACTGCAATGTTGCCGTCCCTATAGACAGCTTCACACTCTGGCCAAAGTTGCCCCAAGGACTGATGAATTTAAGAGAACAGCTGTAACAGCCTTTTATGGATATTTGATTTAATATGACATGATGCTTTCTTTTGAAAAATGTATGGAGCTGTACTATGGCAATAAAACACTTTTGCAGTGCATACAAAACTGACTAACTACTCTTTAGAGAGTTGTTTCAAAGGAAACCCTTACAAGGATCTAAAAAATCAGGTCTAAGAGTATTAAGCCTTTTCATTGGTGATTGCAAGGGAAACTTGTTATGATTAATTAATGGTTAAGGCAAACATTCATAGTGTGATGAACAATGATATCAGGACAGAGTGATCTCACTTCTAACTTATTGAGAGAACATTTGAATAGTCAATGATAAAATCATATATCCATGTGTAGGAAAGTAAGATCATACTTTCAGACTAGGAGACCATGAAACAGAGATTGCTGAGGATTGAGGAGCTCTGTTTAGCTGAAAAGAATCAAACCTTGAATTTGAATCTTAAATGGGATGGAACTTTAAAAAGGTATATTCATCTCTGTGCACAGAATAAAGCAAGATCAGCCTTAGAAAGACTGACAAAAATTCCAGGCTGCCATTGAAGGAAGACACAATTATACTGTGACTGAAGAAACCCACATGTGTGGAAATGGATTCAAAGAATATATGCCCCATGGCTATTCCAGACCAGAGTCAAGGCTGACAAGTGTGCAATTCTCCAATTCTTCCTTCTCAAAGGCTTCTTAAAGTTACTGCTCTCCAAGTCATACGAGATTACATATGCCACATTTGGTAGGTCCCAGGGAGGTGTGTACCAGCTAAATAAAGTCAGAAATTAGTAAGAGAGAAGTAAATTTTTTTTGTCATTCAAAACAAACAAGGAAAAAGAAATTTTAAGGCTAAATGTTCAAAAGGTTAATAAAAGTTAAAGACTAATAATGGGTTAACATAATGGGAACTGCTGAGTCATACTCTAGCAATAATGTAGGAAATGTATATGAAAAATGAAGGAAAAAGCCTGAAATATGCATAAGTTTATTCAGAAAAATAAGTAGATAAAATGTTTCAAGGAGAGCAGACAGACTTGTAAGAAGATAGAGCACAAGGCAAAGTCCAATACTGACAAACCCAAGTGTGCTTGGTGACAAGAAGTCTAAATTTATTGTGGAGGTAAAGATCGGAACAAAAAAACCCTCATGGAAAACCCAGTAGTAAGAGCTGCTGAACACTGCTGTAGTCAGAGCACTATACAGGCAGGGAAAAATGTCATTTTTCTGACCATAAAATTGTGGTAGAGTACAGAAAAGAATTCTTATCATTACCTTGCCAGCAACAATAAGAAAGAAAGCTTGTAGGAAAGATTAATTAACAGTTAAAAGGCTTCTTTAGAAAGAGACAGCAAAAGGAACATATTCTCTTTAAGAGAAATATATACAAAACCATGGGCCAAAAAATTATTTTCAGGTGCTCCACTTTCTGCTTTCATAATGCAAGAATGAAAGACTTAAATGACACAAAAAGGCAATAAGATCAAAACTGATCAAAAGTAATTTTTAAATAGAATAAGTTGCATGTGGAGCTTATTGTCACAAAACAACCTGAAGGTCTAAAAAGATCAATAAGAATCAGAGTGAAGTTAGACATTCATCTGAAGGCATATAAATCTCCAGGCAGCAAGGCATAATCCAAATTCTACCTGGCAGGAATTTGAAAGTTAGTTCCTACTTATGAGTTCTTCCCCAGTCACTCACTATGTCACTTCATTCATTTTCTTGTGAAACATTAGGTGTAGGACTTTTAGTTTAAATGCTACAATACCAGGAACATTGAATTCCAAAGTGCAACTCTGGAGATCATTGATGTGGAAAGCTAGGAAGGAGGGGAGTGTTTAGGTCATCACCAAGCTAAATTCATCTGTATAGAGTGGTAGCAAAACATGGAAGCATATAAATCCAGGCCATGCATTTTTGCAGAGTTGTTCTAGCTTTCAAAACATAAGGATATAAGCACACAATGTTTGCAGAAGAGAAATTCTATTGGGCCAAATGATATAGCTGGGGAAAGAAAGCAACAGCAATGAAGACTCTGTGTTTAAACTTTTGTTTCTCTCAAATAAAGTTTCAAGGATGTCATGGCTTTTCTCTTTGCCTTTCAGAAATGCACCAACTGGTGTAATAAAATGTATGAATTCTTCCTATAAAACTTGATTACTCATTTCATGTGTGTCAGTTATTGCTCTAAAGAGGAAATAACACAGCTTTTTTTTTTTTTTTTTTTTTTTTAAATAATGACCTGGCAGCATGAAATATTTCTTTTAGAGGGTTAATTTTGCTTTGTAGTCATAGCCAGGATGCTGGACTGGCCTCATTGCAGCCTTAAAGTGGAGATGATCCCAACAGCCCTTTCCGAGTGATGTCTGCAGTTCAGGCTTACAGGCAAATCCCTGCTATTCCTTTTGGTTTAAGAGAGAGAAGCATGGTGTCATCTTCTCACTGACAAATACTAATACCAAACTGGAAGTTAAAGTGAATTCTCTATCCTAGAGGAATATGCCTGTTGGAGGGAATTCTAGAAACAGTTGCGTCAAACAGCAAAAATCACACAAGAGACCAATAGAGCCAGAATTTCAGTCTGTAAATTTAGATCCTTTCCCAGTTGTAAAGGATATCATAAGAAGGGCTTTCTTTGGTTGGCTCTGGCATTTTCCTACAGTGTTTGTGAAAAAAGTCACTTGGTATGTTGAGTTCAAAAATGTTATAATATTATAGATCAAAATTTTGTTTTCTAAGCCTTATCTTTTCCGTTTGATCCTAGATTTTCTAGGTATGTTCTTTTTAACTCTTCCCTATATTAGTGAATTATCTCACTCCCTTTTATTTTATGCTTCATTTAATTTTTTTGGTTCAATATATTCTGTATTCTGCCACATTGGTGATAATCCTTTCTCTCGTTCTCTTACTTGAGTTCCTCATATTTTCAATGTTTGAAGAAGAAATGTACAACTGTATGAGATGATAATTCTTTACCCTGAAGTTCTCCCTGTGACTTTTTCTATTGTGGCCACCCAGAAAGTTATTTGCGCCTACAATATCTTGTGGGTGCTTATATGCTTTACTGTTTATCGATCTGCCTATCACTGATTAATGTCTCAGGCAGATTCTCAGCCCTGAAATTCCTTCTACTTCACTACAAAGCATTTGGCAGATGCATAGCCTCCTTTTGTTTATTTCTGGACAAGGGCTATTATTTTACATCTTTATATTCACAATGGTATTGTAACACCAAAGACCACTACCAACATAAATGTGCCTTCAGTTTAATTTATACCTAATTTAATGCCCCATTTCCTTGCCATAGTCAGACATAAGTGTTTTACAGATATAACACTGCCTGTGAGGTTTTTTTACTGGGTCCATCTCCTTTTGCTTCTGAAGATTTCACAGTCCTTGGTTCTTTTCCTCTCTCTCCATTTGTGATATTGTGAAGCTTTGTTTACAATCTTTGTTTTCCTTGTATCAATACAGAGACACTAAGATACAAATTCATCTTCTGAGTAGTCCCATTGTCATTCAAAGAATGAAGTGAAAAGCAAGATTTGTGAAACTAGATGAAGCCTTGAACCACTTCCATCTTTGATACAAAAAATCAATTTAAATGCAAAATGAAACCTTTGACCGATACAAAATATATTTCAGTTTATAAAGCTTAACTAGTTGAATCTTTATTAGTTGTATTTTCCTTGTCTTTTTCAAATAATCAGTGCAGTAATAATACAGCTTTCCTAACTGAAATAAAATTATGATTGCAATTGTCACTGTATGACCATTACATTAATCTACAGGAAGAAACAGTGATATTTGTAGTGCTGGTAAACTAAATTTTAGGATAGATGGAGACAAAACCTCCATGTGAGTGAAGTTATTTATCTTGCAATAGTAGGATTCAAGAAGCTTACTGGAAAGGAAATGTGAAGTAGATGAAGGAATTGAATCAAGGTTTCTAACAAGGTTTCTTTGCTGCTTGAATCACAATTTCCCTTTTGAGTTGACTTAAAAGAAGTCACTTTGTCTTCATTTAACCTTGACTGGAAAGCCAGCATGCAGTGACACTATTTATAAAGCACTGTTCATTCATTTATTAAGGTCCCATTTAGATGTTTGTTTTTCCAAGCCTGTGCAACATCCTTGAGTCTTTGCAAGTGACTGTTCTTGTTCATCCTTATGCATTTGTCTTTCTTATGCCCAAACCTGCCTATTCTCCCATAGCAGTGATGGGAGCTCAAAATTTGCCCAGCCCCTTTGAACTAATAATAGCTAAAGAAAACCCACCCTCAAAACAGCAGTTCTGCTGCCAGTGGAGCAAAATCCTCTCAAGTCCCACTCTTTTTCCATTTGTATATCCAGAAGTATTTTTTAAGTAGTTAACAGGGACACTCTGGCTGAAGTCACTTTGATGTGGCTCTGCTCAGTCTTTTCCATTGGCACTTAGTAAGGTAGAATCTTCTCTGGCCCATACTGAAAGCATTTCTTCTAGAAACACTCACTTTCTGTTGACCTCCTGAGCCAGAGAGCAGTTCTGTAATGTCTCTGCAGCTTGGGAAAAGTGGGAACCTCTGCTCCCCAACTCTTTGTCAGATATTCATCAGAAAATCATTAGCCTAGCAAAGAACTGGAAGACACATTTTCAAAGCAATAACACTTCTCTTACAAATTTATTTAGTGCAACATGACAAGTTTGCAGGTGCACACTCCCATCATTTGATACCTCTCCATTCTTCTTCTCTCTATAGACTTTGGATAGGCTCTCCTTACATTTCAGTCCCTTTTTATAATGTCAGCAGCAGCCACCTGGGATTATATTATGTGACTGCCTGACCTTGGTCAATAGCACTGCTTGACATATGGTCTGTGGCTCAGAAATAATATGGGGTCACAAAAGAGTACAGTTTGCCTAATCTGTCTGCCATATAACAAGAATTCAAACTTGGTGACAAGCTGTACTATGGTGCTAAACAGTGAAGCGGGCATAAAGAGACAAACGCCTGTTGAGTAGAGAAAAAAGGTATTTCTTCACAGTCATGAAATTCCATCATCATTTTTTTTTCTAGTTAAGGGGTAGGATAAAAATAACAATACATTTTCTAACTATTTTAGGCCTGTTTACAATCTTCATTTTTTGCTTATAATCTCACTTATAAAAAAATAAAATTTGTAAAAAGCTTTCCTTTGGGACTATTGCAGTAATCATCTGAGTGGCTGTATCTGTAGACAGCACACACCAGTGAACTCACAGAAAGAGATTTCATTGCCTTATCAGTAACTTCTAAAAAGATCCTGATTATCATAGCTCCATAAAAGGGCACAGTCAGACATCTGCAATATTTCTTATCAGCTTAAGAAATCTGGAAGATCTAGAAATACCTGCTTATAATTACTCAAGAGAAGGCCATAGTCCTCAGTTACAGAGAATTTCATTACCTGGAGAACCCCCATCCACTTTGCTGCAGATTTACTTACTGATTACATGCATAGAAATTAGTGGCAGCTCTTTTCAAAATGCTACAAATAGAAATGCTTTAAACAGAAGCAAAATTCCCTTCTTCTTGCACTCAAGAGCTCAGGCAGGGCTGCTCTGGAGGAGACAGACATGACACTGCATCTCAAATGCTTCACTTCTGTTCCATCTACTCTTTTTTTCACTCTAAAATAAGCCAAGCAGATATTGTGACCACAAATGGTCAGTTGTCATTTGCCTATAAGAGGAATAAGGAAAAGCCTTTTTCATCTTTGTGAAGCCTCTATAACGAACATAATAAAGACAAAACTAATGAGATACTTTGGCGCTTAAACAATAATCAGAAATGGATGAAAAACGCATTGTCTAACTATACATTGTCTAACTATGTCAGCTGCCCTACAGAGACTTAGCATGGATGTGTTCTTTATAGGCCAGCTCCATATGGGAAGATAAATTTTTGCTAATTCTGAGATTCCTGAGAAGGTATTTCATACAGTTTGTTCTTTGTTTTTCTTTTTTTTTGTAATTCTTTTGTCTCTTCAGAAAGGCATCGTTGAGGGGGGACAAAAAACCATTTGTGAACTCTCCTCCTTATTTTTCAGAAATAGGAATTTCACTCCCTTACAATAAGTTCTGCCTGGCACTATGGTCCTTCCTGCTTCATTCATTAAAAATAGCAATGCAGCAGCATGAATAAATCCTTTGGGATTCTACATTAAATGCAGAGTCTTGTATCCTGGGCTGGCTTGCATCTGTGTAGCCCTTTTGATGTCTGCTGGCACACCACTGCAGCTGTCCCTCATAGTAGGCATTTGAATTGATTAACATGCTTGCTCCTTCTTTTATTTCTCTCCCACTCTTAGGGCCTCACCCTGAAAGATTTACTGCACTTTGGAGGGGTGAGGCACTCTGTAGATGCTCTGAAGACAATATAATTGCTGAATCAAAACCTTCCAAAAGAATATGAGCTTTGAACTTTGCTTTCAAGATTTAAATTCTCTATTTCTCAGCATGTGTATAAAAAATTGTCAGAGAATAATCTAATAAGATGCCTGTAGATAACCAGGGGAAGAGAGAGGAGCAGTCCTTTAAAATATTGCCCACTAAAATTCAGACAGTAAATCTTCAGTCCAGCAAGTAATTAAACACATAAATAATCACATGAAGTTCTCTGGGACTACTCATATACACAATTATTAGTATAAGCATTTGTACTACTGGGATTTAACAATGCAGGTCTAATTAAACAAAACAAAAATGGTTAGCAACCCAAGCTGGGTTGCGTCACTGTCAGAACTGTTGCTGACTAGTGCACTGTTATTCTGGACAGAATATATAAAACAAAATTCTTCCTTTCATTAGGTGTGGATCCCAATGTTTTATTTTGCAATATCTAATGGCATTAACATATTTTAAGAACTATCAAAGAGAAGATTTTTAGAGGATCTGTGGTTGCTAGGAGACTGCTGTTTCATCCTGCAATTCTTCCACACTGCAAAGAGCAAACTGGCAATAATCAGGGTTTTCCTGCCAGACAGCACTCAAACAACTGAAGTTTATGGTTTATTGTTTAAAAAATGTGATTTAAACTAAAGTTTGTACAACAGGAAAATTTAAGAATCCTAGGATTTCAGCATGTATTCATCTTGTATCTATAATATGGCACCCTTAAATTCTTTTTTAATTGATAACACCTTGGGTGTCTGATATCTAGAAACTTGTTTTCAGTGTGCTGACAAGTTTCTGCCAGCATAGGAAGAGCTGAGCTCATTTAAGTCCGTTCAGAGGGAGAGCTTGGCCATCCCCAGCCCTTCCATTTCTATTGCCTTACAGGCAGCCAGTCTGCACCCTGAGCAACCTCAAACCACCTCCTTTAGCACCTGCACCTCTGGCACCTCCCAGGCTACAGCTACAGAAGTGCATTGGTCTCCCTGGCACCCAAACATCTCATGACATGTGCAGGCAGAGGTAAGGGTGCCACAGTGGAGTTTTTACATAGATTCCATCTCCTGATTTTAACTAAATTAAAGGAAATATCCCATACTGCTAAATCAGAGTAATTTTATTGAAGTCACTGAGAGGATATAGTAAGGATCTCAGAAACCACTGAGGTCCTCTGGTGATCTTTAAAATTCTGTATTCTCTATGAGCCAGGTGCTCTGCTAAGCACAAGAGCATGCTATTTTCAATGAAATAACACTTGTGATCAGATCTCTATATCAGTTTTATGCTCTCCTGGATCACTGTCTTTAGCATGGTTTAAAAAGGTATATGCTACAAAGGTATTCACCAATGAAGAATAATGTCTATTTTCTCATTCATGGCTTTTCAGTTATTCAGTGTAACATCACAGCATTAAACCTCAATATGTAGGTGACTGGAGCCAGCCTTTTAATGGATTTTAATCTTTATTATATTTAACTGCAAATTCCTTCATTTCTCCTCACCAGGTCAGAACAATGTTCTGATCTGATCCTTCATTGTCCTCATCTAGCACCATGGCCAAACTCTTTTCTCCTTCAAAGGAGAGTGTAAAGACAAAGTGTATGAAAGAAAGTGCCCATGGGGAAAAAAGGGGCAAGAGAGAGAACAAAGGGTAAAATGTTAGCTGAAGTCACAGTGTGGGTGACTTTCAGAAAAAAACTATGGCTTCCCCCAGAATCTTCTGATAATCTTCTACTCACTCTGTAATGATTCAAACCTGGATTGTAATTATATTTAAGCACTTTATAATTTCAATCTAAAACCTGACATTTCCATGCAATTACATGTCCTAAATGTGGTATTTGTCCCCCACCATGGTAAGATTATATAGTAATAGTAGCAACGAACATGGCTGAATCATTGACAAATTCAACCTTAACTATCTTCTTGTGCTTACCTTGACAACTAGACTATTGAATTCCAACAGTATGAAAATCTAAAAATAGCACTGTGTGAAGAAAGACTGCAGGCAAAGCCACTAGATAATACAGGCTCAATGCTTCTGTGAAATGTGACACGTGCAAAAGCCAGATGTAATTTTAACAATACAGCTTCCTTTCTGACAAAGGAATCTCCAGAGTCTGATTTAATGTCTCCACAGTAAAGCCTAGCAATTCCACGTTTTGTGTGGGAGTAAGAGCAGACTTCTTTAAACTCCCAAAAAAGAACCCCTGAGAAGAATGCTAATGCACAGTGAAGTGAAAATAAAGAGACCTCTGATGACCCTGTAGCAATTAAGACACCATCCAAGTCCAGCATAAAAGTCACCTTATATTATACTTCAAATTATTACAGTGACACCAGTGGACTCAGCAATGCTGACACACACCAGTAATAGTGTGGTTTTGCAGAAAAAAAAAAAAGTCACTACAGCTTAGGAAATATTTCCTAGACAATATTAGAATGAGAACTTGGCTGGCTTATGCAGGAATGCAGAGGGAAGCTGGCAAAAGGAGCTTTTCTTACTTTCATACCCTGCCTGGAGTGTAGTAAATAGACAGATGAAGTAGTGTCTTGGTTCGACAAGACAGGAGTCTGTGAAAGAGGGCAAAGCCTCCTGTGCAATGGAGAACGGCAAACCCCCCTCCCTCTGAATTACGAGGATCTTTAAATTAAAAGGCTCTCAGGCAAAGATATGGGAGTGGGAGTAACAATTCTTTACTAGGAGAAAACTAGACAACAATTTAAAAAGGCAAATGCAATCGGTACAAACAAAACCAGTGAAAGAAAAAAAAAAGTCCAGAACCTGCGGGGTGCCAGTATCAGTTCTACTGGGACAATTTGCTTCCCTTGCAGTGGCTGGTGAATTGTAGCTGCAGTGGTGATCTCTAGAAGGGTATAGTTTCCCTCTGAAGATCTGGTGGCAGTGGGGCCGGTCTTCCTCTGCGCCGGGGTTGCCTCTGAGCTCCGCCGCCGTCGGCTCAACGCGCCGGCTGCTTCGCTGCGAGTGCCGCCGAAGAGAGAGCGAGAGAGAGCTGCTTCCCCAGGAATCCCGCGAAGAAAAAGAGAGAGAGCTGCTTTCCCCGGGAATCCCGCGCAGAGAGAGAGCTGCTTTCCCCGGGAATCCCGCGCAGAGAGAGCGAGAGAGCTGCTTCTCTCGGAGTCCCGCGAAGAAGAGGGAGAGAGCTGCTTCCCCCCTCTGGGTGGGACCCCCTTCATTGAATCAGTCGAAGGTGTATACACAAACCATTGTCTCTGAGAGAGATAACAAAAAACCTGTCCAACCGGTTCGCCTTCGACAGATGGCAAATGGAATACAAGCTTATCTTACAACCCAGGACATTATCCACCCCTTATTCTATTTCCATCTGCACACCATGAAATCTTACACCCAGCTCTCTCTTAAGACCAAGTTTCCCTGTGGTACACAGCGGGTCTCCCCATCTTCCTGCATTACCCACCAAGTGTAACCAGGTCCTTGAGCAAAGACAATCCCACGAATGGGTTGGTCTTTGCCTGAGGTGGGATTAATCCAAACAGTTTTCCCTAAAATACCTTTCATATGTACTACAGGGACCTTATCTCCATCTACTGCGTGTAAGGGTTCTGACTGAGCAGGGCCAGCTCGATTGACAGACCCCCGGGTGTTGACCATCCAGGTTGCTTTTGCCAGGTTAATTTCCCAGTTTCTAAATGTTCCCCCACCAAGTGCCTTCAGGGTAGTCTTAAGGAGTCCGTTGCACCGTTCAACTTTGCCGGCAGCTGGAGCATGATAGGGAATATGATATATCCATTCGATACCATGTTCTCTGGCCCAGGTGTTGATAAGGCTGTTCTTGAAATGGGTGCCGTTGTCAGACTCAATTCTCTCAGGGGTGCCGTGTCTCCACAGGACTTGCTTTTCCAAGCCTAAGATGGTGTTCCGGGCAGTGGCATGAGGTACAGGGAAAGTCTCCAGCCATCCAGTGGTGGCTTCCACCATGGTCAGCACGTAGCGCTTGCCTTGGCGTGTCTGGGGCAGTGTGATATAGTCAATCTGCCAGGCCTCCCCATACTTGTACTTGGACCACCGCCCACCATACCATAGGGGCTTCACTCTCTTGGCCTGTTTGATGGCAGCACACGTCTCACAGTCATGGATAACCTGGGAAACACTGTCCATGGTTAGATCCACCCCTCGGTCTCGTGCCCACTTGTAGGTGGCATCTCTGCCCTGATGACCTGAGGCATCATGAGCCCATCGAGCCAGGAACAACTCCCCCTTATGGTGCCAATCTAAGTCTATCTTTGACACCTCTATTTTTGCTGCCTGATCTACCTGCTCGTTGTTTCGGTGCTCCTCATTAGCCCGACTTTTGGGGACATGGGCATCTACATGACGGACTTTCACCGTCAGCTTTTCCACCCGAGAGGCAATGTCTTTCCATATATCAGCAGCCCAGATTGGCTTTCCTCTACGTTGCCAGTTGGCCTTCCTCCACCTTCCCAGCCAGCCCCACAGAGCATTGGCTACCATCCATGAATCAGTATAAAGGTAGAGCTTTGGCCACTTCTCCCTTTCAGCAATGTCCAGAGCCAGCTGAACGGCCTTGAGTTCGGCGAGTTGGCTCGATCCACCTTCTCCTTCGGTAGCTTGTGCAACTTGGCGTGTGGGGCTCCATACGGCTGCTTTCCACTTCCGGTTCATCCCTACAATGCGACAGGAACCATCAGTGAAAAGAGCGTAGCAGGTCTCTTCTGCTGGTAGTTGGTTGTATGGTGGAGCCTCTTCAGCCCTTGTCACTTGTACCTGCTCCTCATCATCAGTGAGACCAAAGTTTTCACCTTCTGGCCAGTTCGTAATTATCTCCAAAATCCCAGGGCGATTCAGGTTTCCAATACGGGCGCGTTGAGTGATGAGGGCAATCCATTTGCTCCATGTGGCGTCAGTGGCATGGTGGGTAGTAGGAACCTTTCCTTTAAACATCCACCCCAGCACCGGTAGTCGGGGTGCCAGGAGGAGTTGTGTTTCTGTGCCAATTACCTCCGAGGCGGCTTGAACTCCTTCAAAGGCAGCCAAGATTTCCTTCTCTGTGGGAGTGTAGTTGGCTTCAGACCCTCTGTAACTTCGGCTCCAGAATCCCAGTGGTCGGCCTCGAGTCTCCCCAGGCACTTTCTGCCAAAGGCTCCAGGACAACCCATGGTTCCCGGCTGCAGAGTAGAGCACATTCTTGACCTCTGGTCCCGTTCTGACTGGGCCAAGGGCTACAGCATGAGCGATCTCCTGCTTGATCTGGGTGAAGGCTTGTTGCTGCTCAGGGCCCCAGTGGAAATCATTCTTCTTTCGGGTAACCAGATAAAGAGGGCTCACAATCTGGCTATACTCAGGAATGTGCATTCTCCAGAAACCTATGGCACCCAGGAAAGCTTGTGTTTCCTTTTTGCTGGTTGGTGGGGACATAGCTGTGATCTTGTTGATGACCTCAGTGGGAATCTGGCGCCGTCCATCTTGCCATTTCACTCCCAGGAACTGGATCTCTCGGGCAGGTCCCTTGACTTTGCTCTTCTTGATGGCAAAGCCAGCTTCTAGTAGTATCTGGATGATCCTCTCACCTTTCTCAAACACTTCTGCCGCTGTGCTCCCCCACACAATGATGTCATCAATGTATTGCAGGTGTTCTGGAGCCTCACCCTTTTCCAGTGCAGCCTGGATCAGTCCATGGCAGATGGTGGGGCTGTGTTTCCACCCCTGGGGCAGTCGGTTCCAGGTGTACTGCACGCCCCTCCAGGTGAAAGCAAACTGAGGCCTGCATTCTGCTGCCAGAGGAATGGAGAAAAACGCATTAGCAATATCAATGGTGGCATACCACTTTGCTGCCTTGGTCTCCAGCTCGTACTGGAGTTCCAGCATGTCCGGCACAGCAGCGCTCAGCGGTGGAGTCACTTCATTTAAGCCACGATAGTCCACAGTCAATCTCCATTCTTTGTCAGATTTGCGCACAGGCCAGATGGGGCTGTTGAAGGGTGAGTGGGTTTTGCTGACCACCCCTTGGCTCTCCAGCTCCCGAATCATTTTGTGGATGGGGATCACGGCATCTCGATCCGTCCGATACTGCCGGCGGTGCACTGTCGAGGTCGCAATTGGCACGCGTTGTTCTTCCACCCTTAGGAGTCCTACTGCAGAGGGGTTTTCTGACAGTCCAGGCAAGGTGTTCAATTGCTTAATGTCTTCTGCCTCTACAGCGGCTATTCCAAAAGCCCACCTGAGTCCCTTTGGGTCTTTGTAATATCCGTTCCGGAGGAAGTCTATGCCTAGGATACACGGAGCATCTGGGCCAGTCACTATAGGGTGTTTCTTCCACTCCTTCCCAGTCAGGCTCACCTCAGCTTCCACCAGAGTCAATTGTTGTGATCCCCCTGTCACACCAGCAATGGAAACAGGCTCTGCCCCCACATGTCCCGATGGTATCAGAGTACACTGTGCACCAGTATCAACTAAAGCATCATATTTTTGTGGCTCTGATGTGCCAGGCCATCGGATCCACACTGTCCAGAAGATCCGGTTTTCCCGTGCCTCTCCCTGGCTAGAGACAGGGCCCCTCTAACACTGGTTATCATTCCTTCCCTGGGCATACATACTAGAGGTCCCTTCAAGGGGGTCTGACAGATCGTACCCACAAGCTTGGTCACGGGAGGTTGAGGCTACCTTCACTTTGGTGGAACTCCCCCGGTTAGAGTTTCCCTCCTTGAGTTGACGGACCCGTGCTGCCAGGACAGAAGTGGGTTTCCCATCCCACCTCCCCATGTCTTCCCCATGGTCACGCAGGAAGAACCACAGATTAGCCCTTGGGGTGTACCCTCTCTCTCTAGCTGGGGATTGTTGGGTGCTGATTCTGGGGCCTGTGACTCTCACGGGTGCTGTATTAACCTTCCTTATCTCCTCCCTCATCTCCTCTTTAAACTCCTTAATCACAGCTGAGATATGAGCCTGCATTGGGCCATTAATCATACTCTCATAATTCCTAAGTTTGTTGGCAACAGAACCTATTGTCTCCCGGTGGGTGTCAGCATTGATCGTTGCAATGAAGGTGGCGTATTGAGATGGCCCAAGATTTGCCAGACTCCACAGCATTTGTCCCGTACACCTGACCTTGTCAGGATCATTATTGTGTCGTCCATCCCTCCCAAAGAGTACCTCCAATACTGCCACTTCTCTCAGCTGTTGGATCCCTTCCTCGAGGGTCTTCCAGCGCATTCTATGATGGTGCTCTTGCATTCTCTCTCTGTGGATAAACCTCTCCCTGACACTCATTAAGAGCCGCTCCCAGAGAGAAAGGGACCCTGGTTCCCTTACAAAAACCTGATTTATACCTGAGTCCTGGGTCAAGGGTCCCAAGTTCCTTGCCTCACCACCGTCCAGCTGCACGCCTGTACCCATAAGATCCCAAACCCGGAGTAGCCAGGTAGCATAAGCCTCACGCCCTCGTCGCACAATGTCTTTATGCAGATTGCGAAGACTTTCGTACGTCAGGGACTCGGTGATGATAGCAATCTCTGGGTCCCCTGTGGGTTGTGAGGTTCCTCCATTCCTGTCCCTATCTGCAGGGTGCTCTGCTTTCACCTTAGACTTCCTTGTTTCTACCGGGGCCACTGCTGCTGACCGTGACTGCCTTTGTGGTTCAGCTGGAACCTGGACAGTTGTAACATCTGTGGGTTCCACAGCTGTACTATTAGACTGTCCCTCCTCAAGGCAAAGGGCCGGTTTCTCACCAGCTGGGGAAATGCACTCCTTCAGCATCTCTCGTATCTCCTTAACCAGAACCCTCACCCAATCTGGGCGGTTCATTTCTGAGGTGGGCTGTGGGGCAGGGTCAGGCTCTGGAGCAGCAGCATCTCGAGTCTGTGGTGTAGGTGTGAGGGTAGTTATCCAGGTTAATCTTCCCTTATCTCTGAATGCTAAATATAACAGGACTATCAGCAACACCACCCATTGTATGGTATCATTAGCACTTAGAAAGGATCTTAACCCTTTGAGAACTGGTGGAGCAGACCCAAAGAGATGGTTAAAAGGTTGAGAGAAAGTTTGCCCAGGTGCTATTTCCTCGCAGTAGGTACCGTTATTAAAGTAACCCCAAAAACATACAGTTAACGTGTGATAGCTATGAATCCATGTACCTGCCTTCCAGAGGAAATTAAAGATCCATGAATTCCTCACCCAATTAACCCAGAAGCCAAACTTGATAACAGACACCGTAGCCTTAGTTATAGGACCCATTTTTAGATAAGGGTCTGCAAATGGGAAAAGTATAGCTACGATCACATGCCACCCAAACCAAGGTAAACTAGACCACATGGTGATGCTGAAGATGTTTTTACACACAACAAAACCAAATTACTTAAGAACTGTTAATCCTTTTTCCCTCTCAATGCCCTCGGGCCTCACGTTGATGCGCCAAATTCTGTCTTGGTTCGACAAGACAGGAGTCTGTGAAAGAGGGCAAAGCCTCCTGTGCAATGGAGAACGGCAAACCCCCCTCCCTCTGAATTACGAGGATCTTTAAATTAAAAGGCTCTCAGGCAAAGATATGGGAGTGGGAGTAACAATTCTTTACTAGGAGAAAACTAGACAACAATTTAAAAAGGCAAATGCAATCGGTACAAACAAAACCAGTGAAAGAAAAAAAAAAGTCCAGAACCTGCGGGGTGCCAGTATCAGTTCTACTGGGACAATTTGCTTCCCTTGCAGTGGCTGGTGAATTGTAGCTGCAGTGGTGATCTCTAGAAGGGTATAGTTTCCCTCTGAAGATCTGGTGGCAGTGGGGCCGGTCTTCCTCTGCGCCGGGGTTGCCTCTGAGCTCCGCCGCCGTCGGCTCAACGCGCCGGCTGCTTCGCTGCGAGTGCCGCCGAAGAGAGAGCGAGAGAGAGCTGCTTCCCCAGGAATCCCGCGAAGAAAAAGAGAGAGAGCTGCTTTCCCCGGGAATCCCGCGCAGAGAGAGAGCTGCTTTCCCCGGGAATCCCGCGCAGAGAGAGCGAGAGAGCTGCTTCTCTCGGAGTCCCGCGAAGAAGAGGGAGAGAGCTGCTTCCCCCCTCTGGGTGGGACCCCCTTCATTGAATCAGTCGAAGGTGTATACACAAACCATTGTCTCTGAGAGAGATAACAAAAAACCTGTCCAACCGGTTCGCCTTCGACAGATGGCAAATGGAATACAAGCTTATCTTACAACCCAGGACAAGTAGTTAGCAAATTAGTTAAAAACTTGGGAGAATAAAGTTCGAGAATAAAGTTCAAGACTCTTCTGCCTTTTAACTGACAATACCTGGCCTTGGGAGTCCCTTAAGGAATTCAAGCTTTCTTTAAAATAGGTAATTCTCTAAGATTTATTTTACCTAGCAGATTAATTTTATGGCAATTAATATTCACCATCTTAAGGCTCTGAGTTATCCATATAAATACATCCATGTATAATACAGATATATATTAGGAATATATGATGATCCCTTCTTCATCTCTTGACCTCCACATGGAGAGCAGAAGACATTACAATTTAACAGAGAACAAATGAGATACTTCTGTTTTACGGATGCATAATTTGCACATACCCTAACAAAATTGAGGCCACAAATGTACAAGGCAGGTTTTGCACTGGGATAAAAAGAAAATCAGCATCAACCAACAGCACTTCTAGGAATATGTTCTTTTTGCTTCCCCATATTTATACTTTCCTGGTACATAAGCTAAAGTTGTGACTAGAACAAGTTCATTTCATTTGAGTAACATCCTAATTCCCTTCTAGTCTGCTCTGGCTTTAGGGACAGTTTTTTTATCTTTTGGGAAGTTCCTATTCCTTTGGTGAAGAGACTGGTTTGAAGGAAGAATATCAAAGTTCTCCTTAGCATTATTCACTGGCCTCATTCTTCTATTGCTTAAATGAAGTTCTCTTAAACAATTACAGGCAAAAATCCAAATGATCCATCACAGGCCGTGTCTTTTTATTCCCTGGAATTACTGTTGTTCCAGAAATAAATGCAGCACCACTGGTATGACTTTGAAGCCCCACTCCTGTTCGTTGGAAGTAGGATGAAAAATAAGGTGAATCAATAAACAGATACTGTTTTCCACCAGTGTTGTGACAGGAGAAATGAAAGCTTTGAAGTTTGTCTTTCTTTTGAAGGAAATATCTGTGATATTGCCTGGGTATTTTGGTGCACCTTGCTTAGTTTACTCTTCCCTGCCCATAGACAAGTTCACAGGTGACAAAAGTCATGAACACCAATGTCCTACTTTTAGGAGACCTGCTCAAGTCCCCAGGGTACAGGTCCCAGGGAAGCTGTGGTGCCTTGGGAACTGATTCATGTTGAAGGCAGTAAAGCAGAAAGAAAACTCCATTTGTTGTAAGAAAAATTTGCACTGATTTATATTGTCCTTTGTTCATGGACTCAGAAGAGTCAGGAAGACCATAAAAGGTGTCTAGTCTGTCCTCCTGCCTCAAGAAAGCAAAAAGTTGTATGTAAATCCTTCCAATCTTTAGGGAACATGCCACAGCTATTATGGGAAATCTCTTCAGCACATAACTATCTCTGTGATTAAAATAATACCTTAACACTTTCTCTAGCTTTTTTGTCTTCACTTTGAATCCATTATTTCCTATTTAATCCACACAGAACAGGAAAAATGGTAGATTTCCATTCTCTACTGCCATCTTTACCCAGTTTGAAAAACAAATATCTTTATTCATTGAAATCTTGGTTTTGCTACAAAGTTTTTTGTCTTCTTAGGATTCTGGTTGCCCTCCTCTGAACCTTTCCTTTAGGGGTGGTTCTGAATACAGGGCACAGAACTAGGGACAACAACAAAACTTAAAGGTGAAATTTTGTCTAACAGGTCCCCATATGATTACTTTTATCATCTAGACAGGTATGGATGCAGTCAGAGCATAAAATGCATTTTTTGTAACAAAGTTCTACAAACGTAGGATATATGAATTTTGAAGTTCTGCTCCCACTCCATCTCTTGCTCCCACTTCCCATCTTCAACATTCATGAACAAAACATCCTCACTATGCAGGGACACATGTAGAAACACAGAGATGCAAACACAGAAGTTCACAGGAGCAGCTGTGTTAGAATTCATGTGTCATCGGGGTCATGGTGAGCCAAGCTTTGGTCCCACCCAGTACAAATCCATACCTGCCCAGTCAGGAGTCAGTGCACCAGGATTTTGCAGTTACTCCTGGCTGTCTCAGACACCACTTTTTATTAACTATTGACAAACAGCAGTATTTAAAATGACAGCTGCTGTAGCTAAGTGCTTTAATATCAGGTCTGTAATGGCAGTTACCACAGTCTGTTAGAGACAGACACATATGTGTGCTGCCAATGTGCAGTTAGCAGTATTATGCATTAGTTTAGGAGACATAGAGTCAACTAGATTGTATTTTACTCAGTCTCTTCAGTCTCACATACAGTATTTACAGCTACACTGTGGCTGGTGGGGTCACACTAGCTGGAACAGAAGTGTACAGAGGATTGGTTGGGTGTGGCTTCACTACTTTAATTTTTTGTAATGTTATGGCATCATAGGATGATGAATAACTCTAAAGAAAAGAATTCATAAATCCATTGTCACTAGTGCTGCTGTGTGGCTGCACCATAAAGGGAACAAAACCACTGTGCATATCTGTCTCTACTTTAGTTGGTCAGGTCATGGAACATTTCATTTGAAGAGTTCATACAGCTCCTAGCACTGTGGCTCCTCATCTCTGCTGATGACTACAAGGACTGTTTACATAAAAACCAAGCATTTAATCACAATAGTTACATGCACGCGTTCAAATAATCAGATGGAGCAAAAATATACTGAATAACTTGAGTCTGAATTGTCATTTTAAAGCAGGAAGCCAAATGTTTTCAATGGTCTTTTGTTCAGGTTTCACTGGATGGCTTGTCCAGTGACATGGAGAAGAAATGCAGGTTCTTTTGGAACCATTTTTTGAGGGACACTACAGAATTCATGCCACTTGGGGGTACTGGGTATGACAGAAATCAGCTTGACTCATTGAAACAGCCATTTAAAAGCAGAACCTCTAGTGATATAAATCAGCAAGACTTCACTTCAGTGTAGCTCTGCTAATTTACCCCTGCTGGGAATGTGGTTTTGAGATTTTACAGAGTGAAAAAGAAACTAAGGAAGCTAAATAAAGATTCTAAAATATTAGGAAATAAAACAGCTTGAAAAATGCTATGTTTTCCCATCCATGCAAAAGAGAATCCTGTAAGTTACAGTTTCAATTCAATATGTTGCTATTTGACACATGTTCACACATGCAGGACATGTCATGGAGAATTTAAATGCCTGTTGTGAGAAAAATTCCCAATATTTATTTTAATTTTATCTCTGCTATGGCTATTTCTCAGTCTGTTTCAGCAAAAATTCAGTGAGATCATACCTTGCTAGTGATTTTTAGAATACTAGTGCTGAAAAGATCTTCAGCCATGCAGACGAAAAAACAAAAAAAAGGAAGGAAGACCTAGTGTATGTTGAAGGTCAGGCAGAAGTTCAGAATAACTTAGCTCTTGTCCAGTTATTAAGGAGATTTTCTGCCTCATCTTTCAGTATGAATGAGAGTGAACAGGGAATACTTGGAGGATATCTGAGGAAAGATGAAGAAGGTTTAACAGAAACCGTCATAATTATGGCAAACTGCTACTCTTCTCTCTGCTATGTCAGGAATCCTGCAGTAATCCCCAGCCCAAAATCTTGCTCAATTGACACATGAATAGGCAAGCTCAGAAGCAAAGCTTTTCTCTGTGTGCAATGGTACAAATATATCCTAAGTGGTGAAGAGAAAATGCAACATGAAGCGAAGCGAAGGCTTCATGGTCAAGCAACCTGAGCCATCAAGGATGAAGAGAGATGGCATAAAACATGACAGTTTTTGCAAAAGTAACTTTTTGTTAAGAGAAGCAATTTCACACTCAAGGAACAAGTCATGATCTATCTAGATTTGCACAAAGTAGCTCATAAAGTGCTCAGTTGAGAATTACTGTCTAAAAGTTATGAAACTGAGAGTAATTCAAGATGATTAATCTGAATGAAAAGCCTATGTAAATGTTAAAATGGAAGACTGTCGTGTTGGAAAGGGATTATTGGAACTTTCAAAGAAGATTTTGGATACATTTTATTGCAAATACTTGTTAGTGACTTTGAGCCAATAAACAGGTTTGCCTAAACAATAAAGATATTTAGAGGTATTGACAACAATGAGGAAGCTCATATAAGAACTGGTTTATTTATAAGCAGAATAATGGAATTTTAACACAACATATCCACATAAATACTTTATTTTGTGGAGCTCATAATTTGGCAGCAGCAGAGATACAGAGATCCAGGTGTGTTGTTAGACTGTAAAACAGCTGTGAGCTTCCAGTGAGAGAGAACCACAAGAAATATGAGACAAGCCTAAGATGCACTGCAGATATATTTCTTTAGAGTCACTGAAGCATACATCTGCCATACAAGGTACTGCCAAGGTGCTTTGTGCATGATGTATATTCTGAACACTCATTTTCAAATCAGATTTAAGGTAATTTGGAACAGATCCAGAGAAGGATTACTGAAATGACTGAGGGAAAGGAGTACAATCTTCTGAGAGCAGTCAGAGAATCACATCTTGTTTTCCTTCTCAGATAAAACATCTCTTCATAAATGTGTATGGGAATGTAAAAACAGGGTGGGAGTAATAAGCTTTAAACATAAAATTGGTGCAAGATCAAAGAGAGAACTGGTCATACAAAATTTAACATGGTTAAAATCACCGTCTGATTTCAATCAATTTAGTAGTGTTCAGAAAAACAGGGTAGAAACAAATCTAACTGTTTCAAGATGGATTCCAGCAGCCTTATGGACATTGCATGACAGAGTGCTGGTGTTCTGGTGCAGTGTAAAAATTCTGGGTGTTGAACTCAGTCGTCTGCTCTAAGAATTAAAAAGACAATTTATCTTTTTGATTTCTGAGTTAAGTCCATTTGTGTCATATTTTTGCTGTTTGCAGTTTGTCCCAAACATCTGAGTTTTCATTTTCAACTTAATGTTACTGCAGAGGATTTCTTCTTTCACCCCAAGAAACATTGGAATTTGGCCCCGGATAGGGAGAGAATCCTGGGAAAGTGCAATGCTACTCTTGGTGGTGTTGAGAGATTTGTTATGACTTACTTGTGGTTGGTAAGTCTGAACTGGTTGACAAATGCTTTTCCTCATGTCCAACATGAAAATCCTCCACAGCTAAATGGAGCCCTCCCATTCTTTCTAACATCTGTGGCATTCCTCTTCCCAAGGGAAAATGTTTTTCATTTCAGCGGCTCCAGTGTTAAGCCTCTTCACCTTTTATATATGAAATATCTTCAGATGAGCATGGTGGAGATATTTTATGGTCCATGGTGTGGAGCACATGCTTTCTGAGCAAAATATCTATTACAGTGGCAACTGTGGAGACTTGGACTCAATTTTCTATGAACCTCCATGAACATTTCAGTTACGAGTTTTGCAGAAAGACGATCCTTCTTTTGTAAATATCTATCAGATGCATTCAATACAATCAAATACAAATGGACACTTCCTCCAGCTCTTTTAAAGTTTCTATAGATTAAATTTTAGTGTTTCTTCAGGCATTGCCTGAGTGGTAGTTTAAAGCAAATAAAAGAAATCTCTAAAAATTGATTAACATCTAAATAAAGATTGATCCTATCAAATTATGTAGTCTGTAATTTTTATTAAATCAAATGTTTAACTCTTGTACTCTGTAGGGAAAAAAAAGGAAAAAGGACCACAGTGGTTTCTATCAATAAGACTTCAGTACAACAGTGAGCAGAAAATAATGTTGAAGTAATATATTTGGATTGAAAACATGTGGCTGTTTACAAATGTGTCAGAAGCCCAGACAACTTTTATTGTGAATGAGCTCTCATTTACAGCTTTCCTCAGCAAAGAAATAAAAGTAATTTCCACAGGAATAAACAAGTTTGAGTAAACAGTAAGAATAAATTACTGGCAGTAACTTCCTGCTATGCTTTCTTTCCTGGTACCTCTGGCAGCAACAAGCCAATGTGCAACTCCAAAGTCACTGAACATGGTGGGAGGACTTGGTGAGCACTGAGCCACACCCTGGGTCCAGTGCCCCCTCTAAAATGAAAAGCTTTTTCCAAGAAAATAAAAGATAATAAATAAAATTGAAAATTCACCTCCAGGGAACTTCTTCTTTTTCACATGTACATTGAGCATATGCAGAAGGATGAAAATTAACCTCAAGGTCTTAGAGGAAGGAAATTTCTTTAGACATCTGAAAGATCTGAGATTTCATGATTGCTTATCCCTCAAAAAAGGATCATAAAGGAAATAAAACAAAAACAAAATGCGTACTGAATAAAATGATAGAACATCAGCATGACTTTTTCAATAAAAAAATATTTAGGTTCAATAATCAGTATTTATCTATTTATATTTTATATTTTATGGTTTATATTTTGTATATTTCTATTTTTATTTTTATTTTTATTTTTATTTTTATTTTTGTTTATTTTTATATAATCAGATGCCAATTATATAAAAAACCCAAATAACTGGATCACTATACTAAGTTTATCTATGTCAATGACTAAGAATATTCTGCCATTGTCTTGAGCTTGTTCGACTCATTAATGAAACATGGAAGGATAAAAAATCAGGGATCATAGTATCCTTCATTCACTCTGCTAACTTGAAAAAAAACCCAGAGGTTGTCTTGTGGTCTAAATGGTAATCATCATATTCTAAAGAGGGAAAAAAGCACATTCATTTAAATTTCCAGAGGTTTCCATATAGAAATATAGCCTATTTATTTACTCAGACCAAACTTTTTATTAAAAGAAAATATTGTTATTTTTAGGCCAATTAAATAAATTCTTTAGTCATACTGCATTGATATTGTTAAAAAAATCCCATGTAAATAAATCACATCTGATATTTTTATAATTAAAGGTAATTACTGATCTTAATTTAAAATATTTAATTTTAAAAATCACACAGCTTCAATCACTGCTCAGTTTAGGCATCAAGAATCTCTTGAAATGAATCAACATGCTAGCAAGCAACAATTTATGGATGACTTACCATTAAGAACATTCTTGCACCAACCTTTACTTTAGTCTATCTGCTTGAAATAGGCCCCATGAGACTTTAAGGATAAGATTTGTCCTTAAAGATTTGTCCTTAAAGTGGCCAATTCAGAGCTGTTTAGAATATACTTTTAAATCAATTCAGTAAGATGTTTCAAATCGGAGCCTTCATAGACAGCAGTGTGAGGATGATGCAACCTCTAAACTTCCACAGGCTAAATCAATGGCAGGGATCTGGCTAGGAACAGCAATTTTGCCTTAGTAAAAATGTCACCTTGTGATTACAGAGCTTTTTCACAAAACCACAGACTTTTTAAATAGTTGTGAGTTGTTAAGGCTTCTTTGGGGGGAAAAAAGAAAAAAAGGAAAAAAATTAAATGTGGAGTAGGAAATGGAAGAAGAAGAAAAAGGAAAAAAGGGGATAAAAAATTACTTTTTTTAAGGGACACAGCTATCTGAGAAAATAAACTGCTTAAGATAAAAGCTATGTTTCTACAGGTGCTCCTGTCTTTGTTTTCACCACTTCTCATATCTGTACACTCATTTGACTCCCTAAACTGAAAGCTAGGGCAATCTGCTGAAGAACATCCAGGCTCCAGTCCTGTCCTGTGCTCCTATTTATTTACTGGACGTGGATTCCTGTCAAAAGATGTAATGGAGCATTGCAGTGCTGCAGCCCAGAGAGGCCCCTGACCTGGGCAGAGCATCCTCTTCAGGTAGGATTGATCTGACCCCAAAGTTTCCACATCAGAGAGGAGACATCCCTTTACTGCACAGCCTGCCAGGGAAGGGCAGAGTAGAACATCCTCAATGGTCCGAGGGAAATTTGGCCATATAACATGGAACAAAGAGCTTTTACTGTGAGGATGTAAAAATCCCAGCCCTACCAGGAGGAAAAAAAAAATAATTAAAAAAAAAAAAGTAATTGCAGCTTGGTTTAGTTTTCTTGTTTGAATTGGTGTTAGGCATTTACTGTGCTTTTTTCTCCCTACTAATTTCCTGTCAGGATTGGCAGCCAATGACTCACTTGTATTCACAGATGAGTATCACCAAAACATTAGTCTACAGCTCCTCTTCTCAATACTTTGATTTAATCACACAAAGCAACCCCCACACTGACCCCATGAGTGCAGCATTATTCAAAGCACGAGGCAAAAGCAAGGCCAGGTATTTTCCCTTTATGTCTGCAGATATTGCCATAATAGAAGCTCTGAAATCAGATATTGTAAATACTCTGTCTTCACAGCGACTCCCAGAGTTCAAGGCAAAGAAATAGTGAGTAGCCATGCAAAAGAACTATTATCTCCCCAAAAATTAAAGGAACATGATGAGCAGGGCAGTGTTGGAGTGTTCATGTCTGGAGAGCCAAGCTGGCAAGCCAGTGAGTCTGCCAGTAGACTCTCGTGCCCAGGCAGAAAGCCTCTGTGGTTTATTTTCTGATCAGCAATGTTGAATCTATTTTCTGTCAACTACAGAATATGCAGGATTCAATGGACAGGGAAAAAAATAGGGAAAGCAATTATGGGTCCTTAGGTTGCATTTTCAATCTCAAGATTCCACACACAGCCTTGTGGTTCCAACACAGCATGTATGTAAGACATGTTTAAATAGCCAGGACCATGTAAACAAGCATTGTCACTGAGAAACTGAGGAGGGCTTTTCCTGCAGCTGGCTTCCTGCTGACCAAGTTATGGTGAATGGCTAAAATCCTTAATGTTTGACATCAGAAATTGCCGTGCAAACACGAACCTGACTGACAGATTCTCTAATGGGCAAATCAAAAGTAAACGAGAAAAAGGGAAGACAAGTGACCCAATGAAGAACCAACAATTTGTCATTTGGGATGTTTTATTAGGTAGTTTGACAAATTTCCTGCTGGTTGGCTGATTAAATTTACATTTTCTATTTTTAGTCTTTAATTTATTTCATACTCAAATATGATTGTTAGCCATTAATCAATAAGGTTTAAAGTGCTCATGATTAATGGCCAATGCTTTCAGTATAAATAAGAGATTCTGTGATGCTGGGATTTATCTGGCTCTAGAGATTGCAGGATTGCTCTGAGTGCTCATTCCTTAGTTACAATAAAGCGGGACCGGGAGAATTGATGAGATTCTGTGCCAGCGCTATGCTAAAATGAAATGGGTGCAGCTATTTAGGATCTGCACGAGATATTGACAAAAAAAGAAACCAAAGGGTTAACAAGACTACACTAACAAGTAATGCTGGAGAAATTAATGAATCTCCGTGCTATAGATAGGAGGAATTTGAAGCACCTATACGGTGAAAAGAACCGAGGCAGGTTAATCGAATGGCCACCCCCGGCCGCGGCGGGTGTGTGAGGATGCGAGGGGAGCCTCGGGCCGTGCAGAGCCGAGCCCAGGGTCAGCGGGAGCCCGGCGGGACAGGGCCGGCAGCTCCAGGCGGGCCAGCAGCAGCGCAAGGGTTAACCAGACGCCTCCACGTATTGAGATGCTAATTGTCAAGATAGTGTATTACTTGAGGAAAGTAATTTGATTACTCGAAACTCCCACTGAGGAGGCACGCTCGTGTCCCTCCATCTGTCGGGCTCAGCCCAAGATGCTGAATTGAGCTCCGAATTCACGTGTGATGAAGTCACCGTCAATCCCCGCCAGCCCAGCCCGCTGCCATGCCCACCGCACAGAGGGTAGCACCGCAATTCAACTTTCCCTGGGAAACCCGCGAGGCTCAGTAACCTGTTACTTGCTGCTGCTTGCTTTTGGCTTTTTTTTTTTTTTTTTTCCCTTCTTCTTCTTTTCCTCCCCTCCCCGTTTTCTGCCTCGGCGCTCCAACTGAGTCATTCCGGTGCCCGGGCTCGTGGGTACACCGGGCTCCCGCCGCGCTCCGCTCCGCTCCCCACTCCAGCTGCCGCCGCTATTTTCGGCTAATGCAGATGTGGGGCTCGCTCGCCGGCGCTCCGTAGCCACTTGCCGAGAAGCATTCGGAAAAAACCTTAACTATGCATAAATCTGCAGAGTGAATGTTTTCTTTCATTCACTTGCTCCTATTATTTGATTTCTTGTAGGCCTCTGCGGCAGAAATGGAGAAAATAAGGTAAGCGAGACAGTTTATTTACATCTCATTATAGAGAAGAAATGTTCTGTTGCACAATGCACAATACAGGCTCTTGGAAAATATTTTGCTTAATACGATCAGAGTAGAACACTGGATTGCATGATGATGCAAGGCAAGCTGTGCTTTAGAGACAAAAGAAAAGGAATGTGGTTGTTCTAGCAAATCTGTTTTGTAGAGATGTCAATTCAGAAAGCATGTTTTACACACAAACATGTTTTATTGCCAGATGCAGAGGATATTTGATTATATAAATGTTGTAGCCACTTGTCCATTTACTGCAAGAGCCTTCCATTCCATTTAATGAGAAAAGTGGATCAATAATTCATGAAAAAGATGAAGAAAATATAGGCTTGACTTCAAAGCATCTAATTAATGTGGTTTGTTTCAATATAGAATTGGTGTTCGATTTTTGTTTTATATTGTATACCAGCCAGATAAATCTCGTCTCCTCTGTGTTTAAAATGTTGTCATACTGTACCAGTTTCTCAGCACATCTCTCTGCTTTAAGCAAAAGGAGATGGGTTTTATAACATAAGTTTTCCATCTCATGTCCTAGTGCAAGTCTGCTTTGGGGGATATTGCTTTTGTGTATGTTGTTGAGAAAGAAAAAGAAAGAAGAAAGCATTCTAGCCCTTTTTAAAAATGAATTAAAAATTAGTAAAACCTTGTCAACTAATACATTATCAAAGTGATAGGCAAGAGATGAACTTTTTACTACCCTTTAAATACTTTATGGAACTTCTTTTCATAATCAAATACACTGGCCATGATCTTTCCTGATTTTATTGGACAAGCCTAAATTCCTTCTCTGAATCTGGTAACTCTGGTTAGTGACAACTCTTGTCCAAGAAAAACTTTTTAGATTCCTTCAGTTTGGAATGGCCATCCTGAGTTATTAGAAATGCAGAAAAGTTCTGAAATTCAAGAAATAGCTGGGCAAAAGCAAGACAACAGAAATTTGATCAAGTGGTTAATGAATTCTGGGCTGGAAACAGAATCCTGTTTATCTTCTGAGGCAAAGAAGGTTAAGTCTCTTACAGTGGACTTGAAGTTGCATGTCCAAAAGTTACTAAGAATGTATTTTTAAAGCACTTAGCTTACACATTTTGTAGAGCATCATAAAGTATTGTACTGTTGTACAAAACAGAAGTATTGTAACTTTTGTGCTGAAAGAAAAACACTGTGCAATGTATTATGGATTTTCATGTATTTAAGTACTATAATGTTAAAGCTGTGAGTTTTTCCTGAGCAATGGTTGAGAAAGTACCTCAGCGTGCAGACTGGTGTCTAATAAAAATTCCAAACAAGCACCTATAGTGTATGCACAGTTCTGTCATGAATGACTCTCTTGGAAGACGCAAGCAAATATATATTTACATCTTTGCTGATACATGCACATGTGAACATGTGCACAAATGCAGTCTAATCCTTGTAATTCTTTCCTGAGCATGCCTTGGCCTCTGCTTTTAGTCTTGCCTTTTTTGTAATAAAGGGCTGCAGAGCCCAGGAGAATGAGCAGAATGTAGTGAAACAAAAAAAAAACCACCAAGAATTTTCAATAATGAGAATAAACATTAATAAGGTTCCATTTTCCAAACACCACAGTTTTGCAGCTGTCAGGCTCACCAGTCTTTACCTCAGTACTCCCTGAGTACTACACAGATGGAAAAGTTGACCCTGCCCCACTGAAATGAAGCAGGAGCTTTGCTATTAACTCCACAAGGAGAAGGGTCAGGCTCTCTCAGGGGGTTGCTAAAGAAATTTTCTGTTAAAAATTCTTGTGTGCAAAAGTTGATTCTGGCAGAGGTTTGTCCCCATCAGCCCAGCAGGTGCAAGGCCAGTTCCAGAGCTCCCTGTGCTCCCAAGCAGGGCAGCAAGCCAGGCTGGGGGAGCTCCAGCAGGACCCAGTGCAGAAGCTGCTCCATCCAAAACTTTTCCAGGCTCCTTGTTGACAGTCATTTCCTTGGACACAAACTGACAGAATCCTTGGCAGTTTAAGGAAGCTATCAGGAGTTCTTATCTTAAATAGCTGGTAAACTCACAGCCTGGAGAGAATTCTATTTTTTCTAAACTTATCAAAGTGTGGTACCCAGGTAAAAACCAAATTACCCTGTGTTTTAACCACAGTGGCTTCAGAGAGGTCATGAAGAGAGATAACCTGAAGCTAGGAGAAGAAAGAAAGAAACGAGAGGAAAATGGCAGGCTGGGAGGAAAGAGGTATTTTTTATTATATGCAGAAACCAGTGTAGCATGGAAAAGCCATTCCCACATGATACTTCATTGTGTTCTGCCCTATCTCCTGTGCCCAGCTCCTTCCCCACTCTTTTTTTGCTACCAGCTGAGGATATGCCATTCCATATCACCTGGGATGTGTTTGCCCAAGGATTAAAGGGTGAGCCCACACCAGCTGTGGAGCTGGGGTGCATGAAGGGTACAAGGCTCCTGCAAAAGAAGTTCTGTAATGAGCAAAAAGGAAATAAACCTTGTTAGAGAAATAGGACAACAGGAGCAAGGTGCATAGCCAGAGGACAGTGAAGCCAGGCTGAAAACTCTCAGGGTCAAAGTAATAGAGGTTTGCATTCCACAGTGCTCTTTAAGAGAAGAAAATATTTTAAATAAGAATAGGTGACAGTCCTTGGGGCCAAATATTTTATGAAGGTAGCTCTGTAAGTCTTTGGGTGAGCTTTGTGCATTCCCCAGCCCAGGAGAATGGGGATCCATCTGGGGCATCCCCAAGGACTGGGGTAGCCAGGCCCATTCAGAGAGAGGGGTGAATACAGGAGCCTGAAAAATTGATCCACTGATGGCTCGTGCTTTGTCCAGCCATAAAATTCATTGAGCCAGGCAGCACAAGCAACAGTGCAAACTAACACAAGTCTTATTGTTACGTTCCTTCCCTGAGAATCTGTCCAGAACAATGTGATTCGTCTCACATAATGCAACAATAATTCCCCTTGCAGACCAAGGAGCTGCTGTGACCTGCAATGTCATGTGCTGCCCTTTTCAGCAGGGGCTTGCTGTCACAGAGTTATGTGTGGAAGGAGAAGTAGGAAGCAGGGGTGGGAGGTTGTCAGTATTTAGCCTGACACAGGGCCACCTTCCTCTAGAAGTAGAAACATGCAATTTTGTGCTAAAACTTTGAATCAATCAGTTTTTGCAACGAAGTCTTCTCACTGTAAATTATCTTAGTAGTGCAGTGTTTATTACATTTCAAGGTATCAATATACTAGGCAGAAGTAAGGCTAACTACTAATCACAAACCTCTTGAGGATCTGCACTTATGTAGGTTGGCTGTGTATGGTTATAGAGTCACTTTAAGCATTAATTACTTCTGACTCCGACTTTTAAATACAGTTTTTTGGATCTGGTTCTGTTTCATGTCAAGAAACAAGGACTGAAAATCTCAGTTAATAAAGTGAATTTCAAAATACCTATACTATCTTATTTTGACTCAGCAGTGTGCTATCTTTGGTGCATATATGCAAGAGAAGCACAAGCCTTCCAAGCCTGAGGCCCTGTATATCTCTGGTGGCTGGCACATAAAATTGCCAGTACACTGGAAAGTACTCCTTTAAGTTAGATTGAACCCATAGAATGGTTAAAAATTGCAAGTGAAAGACCAGTTCCACTGCAACTCCAGTACAGACTCCTGGCAACTTTTTCTTTGCTTCCATTCCATCCTGCTTGAAATACAGGTTGTAAAATAATAGTCAAACTTTCTAGTAAGGATGATGTAAGGTTTGGCAAAACAGATTGCTATAAATACTTTATACACAAATATTGATCAGCTTCTGGGCTTCCTTACACTGAAGAGTATCTCACTCCACAGGAAATGCCACTTAAAGAGACAGATATTGTTCAATAATTTTTCTCTTTTTTTAATACACTCCTAAAATTTCAGTGACAATTCATAAACTCTATAAATCAATATTCTTAGTTGTAAGTTTCAAAATCCACAACAGGCTAAACTGTAAATCTAAAAGTACACAAAACAGGACACATCATCACCATGACCAACTGCCAGGCACGCAGTGCCTCTAAAGAGGCTGAGTTTCCATTTTACAATATAATCATGGAATTCCTCAACTGGGGATTACTTTATTTTGCTAGCATCAGTAGGGGCATTTTACTAATTACCCAGGGATCTCTGATAAAGGTGACCTATGTCTCAAGGAATCTCTGAGGTAACATCTTCCTTTCACTGTAGTCCTTGTTTGAGAACATATGAAAGCAAAGTGGTTTGTTTTGCACACACAGCTGGTAGTAAGTCAGCAGCTTGATCCAAGTCTCTTGAATTTTTAGACTTGGACTTTTCTCAAGCATGTTTGAGTTCATCTGTGGTAAGGAAGGAATATGGGTTTCTTCAAAGGGAACATCAGAGGCACATGCAGTTCTAGGGAAAAGTCTCTGCCATGGTTTACTGGAAATGTAAATACCTTCCTAAATGCCCACCTGATCATTCTGCCTTCCTTGCACTTGGTATAAATATAGCCCTCTTCATATGCTAATGAACACACTGCAATTTCCTGCCATCCCCACCTTGTCCTTATTCCTCTCTCAGCCTGTATCTACATTAATTTTACCATATACATGAGCACAAGGGGAGGATTTATTTTTCCCAGAAGGTTAACCAACAAACATGGTTTACTTTACCCTAGGTCTGGTCTTCACATCCACAGCTGATACGCTGGGAGCCACTGCCTTATACAGAAGCAAAATGCCACAGGACAGCAGCAGGGCTGTGCAAGAAGCAGCTCCACCATCTGCTCAGCAGTGTCTTCGGGCTCTAGTTGATGCTGGGATGTGAAACCCCAGCTGTGGACACAGGCAAAGAGGTGGAACAGGGCAAGCTCAGAACAAACAGAGCATAGGGAAATGCTAGCATGAAAGGGCCGAGAGTTTGGGGTTATTAGAGGTGATAGCAAAATAGCCATCAAGTTGGGTGAATTTTGGGTGCATTTTGAAAAATGGAGAAGAAAAGGAAAAGGATACAAAAGCTGCCTAACATATTCAAACAGGTAAATCAGGTTTTCATTTTTCCTCTGTTTTGCAAGCTGTTTTTATCTGCCAGGCAGTCTCAGCAGCAGTGACAGCCTTGCCATGTTGTTTTCAGCACATCTGGTTTGTTCCTGCTGCCTTCCAAGGTGTGACTGTAGCTAAAGCATATATCTCTCTCTCCCCCCAAGACTACACTCAGCTTTGAGTTTGGTGGTTGTCAAACATAGCAATGGGAGGAATGGACACACACAGATATATCCACAGCCCCCAGGGGAACTATATCCCTGGAACTGGGATTGGCTGAGGCACAGAGCCAACCTGATCTACCTATTCCAGTACCTCTGAGAATTTTGTTAGTGCTGTCAGAGGCACAGTATGCTTGTGCAGCTTATCACACCTTATTTCCAGTATTACTGTTCCCTGTGCTAGTCAGTCAAACCAGCACTACTTCAGCTGAGGAAGAAGTGCTGCTGCTATGCTATCCTACAGTCCTGCCTCCTGAGCTTCTGTCTGCTGCTTGGGAGAATGAGCTAAAAGGCAGTGATGTCAGTATGCAAGGAACCATCCCCATCAGCTGATGTAACAGTTGTGTTATAGCATCCTTTAGTTCTAGATAAATACTGAGTGAAGCAAAAGCATCCACCAAACAAGGAACATGACAGAAACAGAGGGCAGAACAGATTCAAGTTGAATGAAACCAGGTAGAGCTGTGTAAAGTGGCCTCCAGGGACAAGTGGGAGATGAGCAAACATCTGAAGAGGCCAAGGAAGTAGGTAGGAGTAGATGAGCCATGCCATCAGCCAGGAGCTGCAGTGAGTCATTGGGAAGAGGCTGGACCTCAGTGATGCCTAGCTTACAAATAATGATCTGCCTACCCCTTTCTTGCAAGGCAAACTGCATCACTGAGCAATGCCTTGAGCTTCTCGGAAAAGAAAAATAAATAAAAGGAGGCATTTCAGACATATATTAAAGAAAAGAAAAGAAAGATAAATCAATTTTGTATAGTGCTTTTGATTAGTTCAGAACTTTGTATCATAAGGAGCAGAGCTTACAGAACAGTTTCTTTTTTTGTTGTTTGGCTCTTCTCCTTCAAGTTCCAAAGACAAAATTATCCATGATTCTAAGAAATTCAAAGGTGGGAAAATTGAATGCCTCCCGTTTATTGCTATTAGGTTTCAGTTGATGCAAGCACTTTGACCAAAGCCACTGAGGGGTGTGTGCTGAACACTGAGAGCAGCAACTTGCAAAGCAAACAGTGGCAGCCACTGCAGCAGTAACAAAGCAATATTATAAGCTGAAGAATATAAGAGGTTTCACGCTATGAACCCCAGATGGTTCAAGGACAGTACAGTTTGTGAACTGCATTTGAGTGTGCTCTGTGGTGAAATCAAGCAGATTTTGAATGCTTGCTGCTGCTACAGCTCACAGACTGATGAAAGAAAGGAGATAACTTGTCTGCAACACTTTATTACAGGCCTTTTGCAATTTCCAGCTCTGCTGCTACTGGCATGGCTTAGGCAATTTAATTTACCAATCAGTTCTTGATTTAGACACAAGTGACTTTAGAATGCATTCAAATAAAACCTGTATCACTACCTTGAATGCAGTATTACTTAAAAATCAAAAGCATCTGAACTATATCAAAACTATTAAGCTTTTCTTATTAAAAATTGAAAAGACTGAATTGTCTTTATGTTTTAGTGATGACCTAAAGCCAGCTTAGCATGAAGTACAATGTGCTGAAAAATAGACAGTAGATAGTGAGGTGTAACCATGCTTTTTGGAATTCAAGAATGTGAGGATTGTATAATATACAGAGCTCTCCAGCAGAACAGCAGGATCATAAGTGCCTGTAGCTCCTTGAAGGATTTCTCTCATGTGTATTATTGTCCTGCTGCTTGTGTGAACTGCACAACTGTTGTTATTCAGCTCTTCCAGGAGAAACAAGATCTGCCTCACTCAACAGCATAGAGTTGCTGCTAATTTCTTGGTTTGTAGTAATGTTTGTACTGGCATAAAAGTGAGGACCTCCATGTCACATGCAGCTTTATCATTCCTTAAAGCATGACTTTCTTTATATATGCATTTTTTAAGAAATCATTGAAAAATCAAATTGTCATTCTGAACTTGCCCAACTGTCACCATGTCAGCAAAACCAAAATTGAGAAGTGATGCTCAAGTGAACATATGCACACAATTCATGCAGCAGACCTGCATCTTAGAGGGCAAACAGTACTTCAGCAGCACGTTGTTGCAGTGGCTGATTACTTACATGACATACTAGGACATCATGACTACACAAATGCCATTTCAGCTGTTCAGAGCAAAATGAAAATTTTTACCACCTTGCCTTGATTTTTCCCAGTTTCAAAAGAAGGAGGAGACAGAGGAGGAGAATGTCGTAGAAGGAAAGGGGAGTTTCAAATTTTTTTGGGAGCACTGAGCTCTTCAGGGAGTCACTGCTGTTCTACAAAGACCCTCATGTTCACAAGAACCTTTCATGACTCGGCAGCTCCAAATTGCTGCCTGCTGTTCAAGACCAGTTTCATATCCATGTCAGAGCAAATGGCCTTAACTCTCAAGCTTCCATACAAATCAGGTCAAGCAAATAGCTAATTTTATGTTTCTGTTAGCTATAACTACAATTTAGATAAAAGGATCAGTTTAAGAAACTGCTTTATTTTTAAGACATTCCAAGAACTATACTGGAATTCCCAGAAATGAATGGCTACTTAATCTTTTCCCTTATCACCCAAGAGCTCATTCTTGCAGCAGGCAAGAACAGGAAAGGCAATTTGAAGAGGAAAGCCATCAGCAGTCCTTTTTTCTGTACTTTCTAGTTAAAAAGTGCTAAATTTTTCTGCTACTATTTGACTCAGGTATGCTGGCTTGACCAAAGTAGTGCACAAATTAACACTATATTCAATGTTTCACCTGAACAGAGTAGTCTACAGATAAAAAAAGAAACTGCCTATATATCTGCTTAATTGGTCTTACTGCTAAGAAGTTCTACAGATGTAAGTGTATGAAATGACATTTAAGTAGCACTAAATGTGTGGCACATGACTTTGCATGAGCATATTTAACTAAGTTTGTAACTGCTGGGTCACCTGCCCTTGGAGATATGATTTCCTCTTTTTATGAAGCCTATCTCTGTCCTGTAACAAAGAAGTATTTCCAAGGATTTAATCAGAAACAGTCTAGACCAAGTTGTACCAAGTACATTCCAAGAAATTAGAGCAGATCCATGAGTGGCTGAAAAATAAATATTTTGTAGCTCTGCCCAATGTTCTTATCAATTCAGTGTGAAACTAGTAACAAGGTACATTCATGGGCAAAAATCCTTAATGATGAGGCAAGTGCTGTTTTCTACAGGGAAATTGGATTTTTGAGCCTACATTGAAACAATCTATAGCACTGAAACAGTTCAGTTCAAATTCAAAATAAACTGTATGTTTATTTTTGACTCTCAGCTTATGAATAAAAATGATGCTTTTGTTTGTATTTGCATTCAGATTTAGATTGATAAGAGACCAAGAAATAAAGAAGGAAAGATTGAGTCAAATACTCTGAAGACTGGGTAAAAATGAGAAAAACAGCAAACTAGCCTAAAGCAATGCAAGCAGAGTGATGAAAGAGAAGCAATAATATTTAAGTAATTACTTGGAAAGCAACAGCATATCTAAACACACAGAAAATTTTGATTGTCCCAGTCACAAAACTGACCAGGAAGTTTTTACACATGCCCAAATGGTCCTCTGTCCTACTTCTTCCCAGTGCTGAATTCAAAGACAGGCTATTGCTTAAAGGGATGCAAGACTGGCCTGGGTGATTTTTGTCCAAATCTGCACAGCAGCCCAAATCCCACACTGCCATCTCCTTGCAGCCCTGCAAACAGTGCTGGGCAGAGCCACACAGTGGAGGAAACACCTGGAGTCCCAAGCCACATCAGCAGTGTGACCCTGACAAGTCTGAACACCTCCAGTTCCACTCCAGTTCTGAGCCTTCACAAGCCTTTTGGAACAGAAAAACATTTCCTTGCTTATCCCTGTCCCTACTGTACCAATGTGCAATAGGCATGAGAGGCAGGTTTCCAGGTAGATTTTCAGCCCACACTTCAAAACGTAGTCTAGAATAGCCCAGTCAATGCCAGTCTTTGCTCTGGAGTCCCTACATATCTGATAAGCTTGCACCAGATAGATAGGGCTGATGAAGGTAATGAGAATGATGGAATTTTCTGTTTTCTCACTTGTGGAAGGCAAAATAATGCCCTTGCTCTGCAGCTGGAACCACTGCAGCCCCTTGCTAAAATGACATTCCCAGCAGTAGAGCCTCCCAAAGCATATTTTCGTGGCTTGGTCCTATTTTATTTCTTCACAAGGTGCTGACAGTGTCTTGTTTTTACATCAAATGCTTTTTATTGAATTCTTTCACTCCAGAAGGCACCAAGAGCAGGAAGCCTCTAGGTGATACACAGTAGACCACAGTTCCATGTGAAGGAGGGACCAAGAGTCTTGGCTTTTCCATGGAGAGGTTAATTAGTATATTTTTTGTATAACTCAAGGGGTACCTCTGGCAACAGACCATATGAGCAGGAGAGGGAAGAAATGAGTCATTGGTAGAGGAGACTGACATGAGTTTCTTTGTGCCAAATTTAGCTGACCTATACTGTTTAGTAACAAAGCAATTTCCCTCCCTCCCTGCCCCACTTCCCTCCTTCTCAATCTACAAGAGAAATCACAACCTAACCTAAAAGTCATTATTTTTTTTTTCTGAAAAATTAAAAATACATTAAATTGTAGCACTAAACAGGTAGTCTGCTAACAAATGTCAGTTCAGAGGACTATAGCTGTCTTGTCTACTGCACATAATGCAAAAAATGTTCTAGATAATGGTAACTTCTGGAAACAAGAACATTTTTTTTCTCCACCTTGACAAAGCTGCTGATGCAGAGTTTTACAGTAACTGTGGACTTCAACTTGCTTTCCCATAACTGTGTTATGTTTTTAAATTGATAAAGCCTCAGCAGATTCACTTACTGGAACTGACGGGCTTCACATGCTGTGAGCTTCTGGAGGGTTTTCTTTACAAACTGGAACTGCATATCATCTAAATGTAATAGAAAAAAAAACCTCAAAGAGAGATGTCCCATTAATTCCAGCACACAGTGACTTGGAGCTGTTTGAGAAAAACAGTGTTAATCTAGACAGTTTGGCTCAATATACTTTGCTTTTAGGAACACTTATTTTTGTCTAAACCCATTATTTTTTAATGCAGTGATAACCCTCCCATAGTCCAGTGTGGAAAATAACTTTTATTGTAACCTAAGAATGTGAAGCAAATAAGCATCATTTTACTTGGACTCAATGAACATGGAAAGTTTGAGTTACAGTTTTGATAGTAAAATTTTAATGAATGCTTTTCAGTAACACAATATGGACTGGACTTCTGTACTGTGGCTTTGCAGTTACTTTGCATTCTCATCTCCATCCCCCAAAGAGAACTCCAAATCCTGAAACAGTCAAAGCAAAGTCTACCAGGATTTTCATCTCAAGGTTCCCATAGCACTGAACTACTAATTATCATGGCAGGCAGAGCAGACAGTTCTGATCAAATTGCCAGCCTGTATTTGTAGACCATTCCATCTCTTTATTTGTCATCTATATAGGCATAGCATTGGGAAACATCTTGAGATAGAAATAGGCATAGATATGATTGCATGCTGAATTCTAACTGAATGAATCCATTACTGCATCCTTGGAGGACTCCAATTTTTTCCCAGAACTACAACTCCTAGAGTGTTATCTACCTCATTATACATAGATTAGCTACATTACTTATTGGTTTGCACAGACCATACAAAAGATGAAGAGTTCACTACAGCTTTGCAGAGAGATTAATGTAAATGGAAAGAGACTCAAGAAAACAGCACATTCTTTTTTCTAAAAGGCTATGCTATTTATACTTTTTAATGTTTATATAAATAATAAATTACTCACATGACACTCCTATCATTCATATCCAGAGTGTTTCCAGCTAGAAGTCTGCATTCATGCCCCATAGTTGGCATACAGCTGCAGCATGGATTTATGGCACAATTGCTTCCTTATAGTTTTCTTGTGAGCCACTGAATTGGAGACTGGTTAACTACAACATTCACAATGACAGAAGACATTGTTATTAATAGCAGAATCAGTAAAATCAACAAAAACTATTATCCCCTTACTAGTGGTATCTCTTTTGTAGAAAGCTCTTAGCTGCATTTTCTATTCTTATGCTGGCTACTTCCTTCAGCACTAGAAATCAGGGCATTGGCTTGCAGTCATTGCCAAATTTAAGGGCAATTTTGCAATGAGAAGAGGAAGTATGAGAGGTCAGAGATTGTACCTCTGCTTGAAATGCAGGTGGTGAAGGTGCTGCCATGACTAAGTTGAAAATATGGACTGAGGTCCAGAGATTTGAAGCCTTTGATGGACTTGTTCTGCAGACACAGGTGGCAGCTGCAGTCATTAGGATGCTTTCTGAAGCAATGTCAAAGTTCAAAAAATTTCCTTCTTTTTTTTTTTTCTTTTCATTTTTTGAGTACCAGGTCACAAATTACGATCTCCTCACAGAACACTCACCACTCTTTCCAGAGTAATGAAGAGTTGGAGTTTGAAGCTGGCAATCTTTCATGGGCAATGTGTCAGACTGCATTTTTTGTTCCTAATTTAGTTTAAACATGTTGGTAGACAACATTGAGAAGCTGGGAGCCACTGCCTCTCACAGATGCTGCTATCAAGATGCTGTGGATCCCAAATCCCAGCCCTGTGCAGACCCTGTCAGACTAGCAGGAATCCCCTGATGTCTCCAGACCACTGGGAGCCCTTTAGAAGGAAAACTTTATAAATGTGCACAATACTGATTCTATTTTTTTCCCCTGACTCATTCATTCTGCATCGCTTGACATTTTCACATATTGCCATATTAACCACCAAAAGTCTGATCTATGAGCATGACTTTAAACGTGTATTTACAAGAGTAGAGATGCAGCAGCATATGGACCACCAGCTGGTGAGAAGTAAGAATGGTACTTTGTGGAGCTTGAGTCACTAAGTAAATTAAAAAAAAAAAAAGAGAAAAAAACCCAAAACCCAAAACATCTCTACAGTTAGAGACAAAATCTTGGTTTCTTCAAACTGGAGTACTTTGAAAGGACAACTGAAACAAGGTCAGTACTGAGAAAGCACAAAATCTGGAGGCATTAAATAAGCTAGAAATGATGTTGTTTATTATAAGAGGTATATGCAAACAAGATGCTTCCTGCTAAGGCTGTAAGAAATAGTACCACAGAGGGAGTGATGTGAGACAGAAAAAAGGAGTGATGACAGTCTGTTCCTCTGGAAGAGGAGGAATAAAAATCACTTTGAGACCAAGGGTGACACTGGGGGAAGTGTTTTTTTATTGAGGTCATAGCCACCTACACTCAAATGCAGAAGTCTCCAGCCTTTCTCCCCACCTCTCCTTAGTCTGGTATGTTTTTCTCATGCATTTCCCATCCATTTGCCTTCTGGAGGGATTCTTCCCCTGCTCCATCCAAAGCTTCACCCTTTCCCTCCCCAAATGTTGAGTTAGGTCTGCAGAACATTAGCCTCTGGTATTTTGCAACCCAGCAATTTTTAAGATTAATCTCTTATTTATGTCACCTCAGCTTGAGTGCTCCCAGGAAGTAGTGTGCTCCGTCTCATCCTAGTTTTGACCCTCAGACTATTATTTTTCACCATATTACTTCAAGAAACAGCTGAAAACTCTATTCCTAAGGACATGCAACTTTAACAGAGATTATTTTTCATCTAACTTCAGAGACTGAGGTTTACTATTCTGCTTTAATGCCAGTCGATTTCATTATGCTTTTCGCTTTTTGCATTTCCCTTGAAGCCCAGGTGAGCAGAAACCCAGGTTTCATAGGAGACTTCTGCCAGCCTGTTTGCAGTGCTGTCAGCCACTGATCCCCTCTACCTGTGCTCCCCTGCCAGCCCACTTGTTCTTGTGGCTTTCTCAGAAAGATGCAAAAAGAGGGAATCTCCTGCAGCTCCATCAATGCAGCCATGAATCAGAAGCTGTTTTTCAATAACTGGGAACTTTTTGGAGAAAGTAGTAAGCAGAAAATAAAGGGCGATTTGGCAACGGGAAAGATTCATAGACTTTTTTTTTTTTTGTAATGGTGAATGGAGATAGAGAAGGAAAGGCCTGTTCCTTAAAAAAAAAAAAAATAGAATATTGTCTGGGGACTATTAAATAACAATATAACTAATTACCAAGATAATTTTCTTCATGCTGGAGCACCAAACAGCTGAAATTCAGAAGCTGCTGAGGGCACTTATGATAGTAAATTACTGAAATGTGTCCCATGGTTTATTTTGCTGAATTAGGGTACCAAAAGGAATGAGTTACATTATTTCTCTATTGACTCTTCCACATGTGATTATTTATTATTAGATGCATAAGTACAAATCAGACAGGAAGGTCAAGTTACTAATGGTTCTCACCAGCTGTACACCATTATTGGCCCTGTAAAGGTAGGCACATTGTTTACTGCATAATAAGAGTGATGTGAGTGATCATTAGAGTACTTGAACATCAGTCACATGAAATAAAAAAAACCTCTAGACCAGCATGCAAAGCATTCACATTGTAAATGTTGTATTGGAAATGTAATGTAAAGGAAATAAAAACCATATCTTTTTGCCTACCCTTCCCTGAACAAAGAGCAGAAGCTCAGCAGTGAGATAGAGAAACCTGAAATCATTGCTTTCACTGTGTAGGTTTGTTTGACCAACAAAGGAACTTTTGCACTTCTAGATATCATCTCTCTCTCAAGAACCCTCTGAGGCTCCTGCAAGTATTGCTGCCTTCTTAAAGGCAAGGCTGAGAATGAGTAAGTGACTTCTCCAAGTTCTTTGAGGGGTTTGTGTCAAAGCCAAGAGACCACCTCATTTGTAATAAGAAAAAGAGAGAGGAGAACATAGAACATGAGAGCAAAGTTCTTGCTCCAGGAGCAGAATAACCATTTCTGAAATGAGTAGTTTCAGTCTGCCAAGGAGCAGGGACAAATTTCAAAGCAGAACATTCCCCAGCCAAATCAAAATGCTCATGGAATTGCACACTTCTTCCCTGTTGAACAAATTATTTTAAAAATACTGGTTTTCTTCTCACTTCCTTTTCATAGCAGAGAACCCTTGCGAGGAAGGATCCAGATACAAAGACTTGTTCTTAACTTGACCCCAAGAACAAATAATCCCCACAAAATCAGCACTACTCATTGCACAGATACTAACATCACTTAGAGGACACTGGATAAGCATCATTGCATATGTTCTTACAAGAAAAGTACTATTAGAAGTATATTTGAGCTAAATCCACCACCAATATGAGCAGACTCAGCTGCATTCAGATCAAAATACTTACTGCTCTTTCTACAGGTTATCTTCAGAATGATTTATTCTGATGTTTTCCTGTGCATTAATAAAGGTCACCCAATAAGGAGTAAAAAACAGTGTGAGATGAAGGCAATTACCATGACTTCAGTTTCAATAGTGGGGTTTCCTTCCCCCCCCTCTTTCTGATACCTTTCAACTTCAGGGAGATAAGCCCAATTCTAGCTACCATTTCTATGCCCTTTTCAGTTTGTGGTAATTGCTGTTGTGCAGCGTCACAGTACTGGGGCCTCTGCTTTATCCTTTCCCACATTTTGTGCAGGCAGTAGGAGAATTTTCTTTTGATTTATTCTAATAGCTGCAACATGTCAGAATATTAGAACTGCCTATTATCTAAAGGCTGCTTTGCAAATTCACTTTAAATGAAAATGTAACTTTTCAGTCATTAATGCACGGAAAGAAGTTGTGGTTAAAGGAGGAGATGAATGGTTGGGAAGCTTATCCATTACATTTAAAAGCAAATTATCAGTGACAGAATCTACGTGAAACAGGCAGCACAAGAAATGAAAAGACAGATTGAGACATCAATCAAATTGACTTTCAGATCCCTTTCTTTTTGCAGGGACAACTAAAGGAGGCATTTAGAGGGATGTAACAAAGCAAAGAGAGTCTTCTGCCATGTGGGTAAACTTGAGGCATTCAATCTTGCACCCAGGCAGGAGAGGCAGGAAGCAGAAGCAGATGTTGGCAGGAACCTGGAGATGCCATGGGATGAACCACACACACACACTCCTTACAGGTCTGAAAGGCAAGGGTTAAAGAAACCGAGGAGGTTGTTTAGTAAGAGGGAACTTTTTATCCAAGCTGGAAGCATCTTTGCAGGGAAGTTTTTTTAAGCAGACTAGTTTAAGAAAATACTTTATTTCTTAAAACAAAAAAAAAAAAAAAAAAAGCAAAAAGGTACTGCAAATCTCTCAGAAGGGACTTAAGATTTCAAGGAATGTATGAATGTTACCTTTAACATTTTTAGGCCTCAGTTTTCTTCTGTAAAATGGGAATGTAGAGAGCTCTTTTTCAGACTAAAAAGACAACATGAAGTAAGGTCATAGAAAGCTATGAGGCACCTCCATCAAGTGGTTATTTAATTCAAATATACGAGGTGCAGGTAGGACAAGAGAGGATATTGATTAGTAGGACACCAGAGGAAGATTCAGATCTGCAGATGAATCATTGCATAAGAGTTAATATTTGCTCTTGGATTCTACGTCATTAAAAGCTCATTAATTACTTCAGTCTTGTTAGATAAATAAGGCATTGCAGTGGTTTCTGTGTAGTTCTTCACATTTGAAGTTTTACTCTTTGCTCTGACTTGGAAAGAAACAGTGCATTTTATTTTTTCTGACCCTTGCATCTTTTGCTCCCATTCTCAGAAGTGCTGTTTGGACTCTTAAGTTCTGCATTATAAACTGCATTCTTGATATGGATCTCCCATATTTAGGTGCTGTGATTGTTCAAAGGACTCTCCAGCTGGGTAGCAGGACTATTTGAGTGCTAATACAGTGATTGTAAAGAATGGGACATCAGCTCCCATTTTAGAACATAAATCTTGGCAAGTTTGAATGGAGTATATTCAAATGGGAACAAATGGACATTTTCAGCATGTAATTTGAAACAAAGCATTCAGCACTTACATGAATAAGCTCAGCAACTGCAGCACCCCTAGCCCAGTGTCTAAGAGCCTATGGGTGACTGTTCCAAGCCCAAAGCCATCAAGAGCTCCTGGTCCTGGGGTTCTGCAGTGGGAATCCTGCACTCCAGGCCCCTTTCTGTAGCTGCAGGTTTTACCTAAGGCATTCACCTGCCTTCCTTCTTTCTCTGTGGCTCCCAGACAGACAACCCCAGCTTCTTATGGCTTCCAAGAGGAAAATTGTACCAGCACTGCATCTATTCGAGTGTCGGGCTTGAGTACATTGTACATGGGTCTGTGTGCTTATAGACACATCCATTTCCAGCTGCTGAGTCTTCCTAAAATACCCTTTGAAAAGTTCTCCCTAAAATTAATGTTAAGCAGAGCTGCTTACACTTGCAATACTAGAAGTAAGCTTTATCTTTCCAACTGAGAGAATTTAATTTTTTTTTTATTTAAATCTGTGTGGGGTTGAAAAAAAGTGACTTGCAGATCAGGCTGCTTTTCCTCAGAAGTGAGCACCTTGCCTGCTTGTGGCATTTCACTCTGGCAGAGAAGGTGTTGTGCATCAAATTAAAAGGATATTGAAGGAGACAAGACTGGAATGAGAATGAATAAACACTGCAGCTGCACTGGGAGGATCTATAAAACACACAGGTGGAAGAATTATTGTCTTCTGACCACTCCTGCAGTACACCACTGATGATACTAAAGCACAAAGACTAAATTGGATTTTCTACTGCAGGCTACAGACATGCCTCCTCCTTAGTCCTGTGTAGTTATATTGAATTTAGAGAATTTTACATTAGTGAGAAAAATAAGGATGCCCAACCTCTCACTGTGCAGCAGCTATTAAAGGCACTGAGAGGACAAGAACACAGTGATTTTTTTTTTATTCCCATTTTAGTAGTGCCACCATCAATGTCTGCGAATTTGGCTCCTAGCAATCACCTCTGTCATGCAGGGGGATGTCCAGCTGCACTGAGGTCCCACCATAAGAGAGTTGCCCTCCTTCCTTCAGTAGGAAAAAGGAGCCATAACCCAGGCAGAAACTATTAATAATATCAGTGGAGAAAACAAGAAACAAGCTTACCAGATAAACTCTTTTGGAAGACTGACTCTGTTCAATAGTCCTAAGTTGAACATACCCTCTTGGAGAGGGAATGCTGATAGAGCTGGGTTTGTTCAACCTGGAATAAGAGAAGGCTCCAGGGGGACTTTTTTGCAGCCTTCCAGTAATTAAAGGAGGCTTATAACAAAGATGGGGATGCACTGTTTAGTGAGATTAGTTGCAAGAGGACAAGGGTAAATTGTTTTAAGCTACAAGAGGATATATTTAGGCTAAAAAAAATTAATTGTTCCTTAAATTTTTTTTTTTACTTTTTTTTTATTTTTGTACAAGGAGGTTGGTGAAACATTGGCAGAGGTTGCCCAGAGAGGTGGTAGATAGGTCCGTGGAAACACTCAAGGTTAGGTTTGTTGGGGCTCTGAACAAACTGATGTAGTTGAAGATGTTCCTGCCCATTGCAGGGGCTTTGGTTGCACCAGATGATCTTTAAATGTGCCATCCCAACCAAATTTTCTGAGATTCTATATCTACACAAAAGGCTAAGCAAGAATTACTCCCCTAAAACTTCCACTAGAAATTGCAAGGCAGCCCTGAAAGTGTGGAATTCTCTAACAGATTCATTCAATGCTTTCCTATCAAATAGTCTCCCCCGTCACCAGTTATCACTGATGATTTTCCTAACAGACAAAACTTTTGTGGTGCCACTGCTTTGGTCTTCTCTAAATGGAACATTTTTCTTGGTGCATTTTGGTCAAATTTAATCTGGTTGTATCAGTGGTCTGAGACCAGACAATAGGAGAAAGAGGGATTAATGTAGAATGCTTAGAGAGATTATGAAATTCCCATCCTTAAAGATATTCAGAATTTGACCTGGCAAGGCTCTAAGTATCCTGTTCTGATTCAAACCACTTTGAAAAAGAGGTTTGACCACATGACCTTCATTAACCTAATTTTTTCAATTATTCTACTGACTCCTAGTTTAGGTCCTTTATATACTAAAATTCCCATTGGACAGAATGTGAGTTTAAAGGACAACATCTGTATCTACTTCACATGTATTTATTTTCAGTATTTTTTTCCTTTTACATAGTTCAATTTAAGGACAGAAGTATTTATTTTTTTACCCCTGCCATCCAGCAGAATAATTTCTGATAAACACTGAGCTCAATCAGTTATAATTATACAGGTCTGCAACTGTATTGTTTAAAAAAAAGCATTTACCAGAAAGAGACAAAGTGTTTCTATAGAGAAATGTCAAAATGACTGGGGCATGTTCCTTATTTTTCTTTAGGAATTTTAGGCTGTGGACAGAGGTAGGCAGACATGAACATACAAACAAACTCACTTCTCCTGTGTCAATTTGTGCTTGTATAGCCATGGACATCTGGGTGACCGATTCCATGTCTGCATATGCCAATGTTAGATTTCATCATATCCTTATGTTCATGCATGAAACATGGTATGCACTTAGGTGAGAGGAGGAAAACACCAAACCTTTGAGAGCCACTGCTCAGGGGAAAATGATTTCCTATCTGTGAGTAAAGCATCACTATTGTTTCCAAAAAAGCCAGGGAAGCCAGGCCCCACATTTCCTGTGAATGTACAGAAGTCTTTTCTCAGAGCCTAAAAGGAACAGAGTTGTGGAAGTCACTTGTATAAACATCAGGGTGCACATTTCAGCCCATTACAAACCCCTACATACTCACTGAAATGACAGCTTGCACTGACTTGTAGGGAACAATTTTTATTGCACACAGTTACTCAGCAGGAAGCACAGAGCATAATTAATGTTTTTGTAGAATTCCATTTTAACTTAGGTCATCTAGTACTTCAGAATAACATCATTACTCTTCATTTTTGTTCTTTTATTTATGACACTGGATAGTCTTTATTTTCCACAATTAGTTGAATATTAAACCCTTCTAAACACCAAACCTGAAAATGTTTATGATAGTGCAGTAATAGGTGTGCTGCAAAGACATAGATTAGCTACAGCTTGGAGCAAGGAAGAAAATTAATTGACATGGGACATGTTGTTGTGTAAAATTGTTTTTTGCTTGAAACTGAACAGTGGCATTTATCATATTAACACAGACATCTTTTCCAATCATCTCTGCTAGCACTGCTGAGGCACTGCCATTACTACTAGTAAATAGATGACAGTCATGTTTTATGAAAGGATGTGAACAGTGTGGTTTCAGGCACAGTGTTTAAGTGTCTGATACTAAAAAGTGAAATTACAATTAAAACCAAACAAACAAACAGAAAAAAAACCAACACTACCAAGCTGTACACACCTCCCCAGTACAGAACTGATTATTACTTGTAGTACATGTGGTTTCTTCAAGTTCAAGAATTGCTCAGAACCCTTTGCTTGTATTCTATCACCCTGACATGCAGGCAAGAACTGTGCCAGCTCAGGGCAATAAAGCAGCCTGTGCAAAGTGGAAAATGATTAAACATGCTGAACTGGATGCACTGCCCAATCAATAGGTCACCCAGTACAGTGTAATCAGCCTGTCCATCACTGGGCCTTCTTACCCTCCTCTCACTATCATTTTTTCATATGAATATCAGTTTATAAGAAGCACCTATTTGGAAAGTCAGAGGCTTTCCAAAATATCTTCCTAAAAAGATCATTCCAATCATTCATATCTTCCCAAAAAGATATTTCTTCAGTATTGTAAGGAAATCTTAAAAATCCCTGTTCAAGATCCCACAAGCCCAGGCAGCATATTTCAGGCTGATTTGGGGAATTTGGGCCTTTACTTTGAATTTTTTTTAATGAAGATTATTTTCCACTTTTTGACATTACAAAAATGCTGTTTCCCCAACGTGCAAAGTTAAACATTTTCAGTCTGTGAACATCTCATTACTGGGATTGGACTACAAGAGGAAAGAAGGTTACTTGGCTTTAGCACTATAAAAATCCCTGCCAGAGGATGAAGTGAACTATTAAAAACAAAAGTTAATGAACATCAGAGAGCAGCTGTGAAAAAAAAAACTCAGTGGCTCCAATAGGAAGGAGGGTTGTGTGACTGAATTGTGTGAAGGCAAGCTGTGTGACCCAAAGCAAAGCCCTCCACTGTCAAAAGTTTGAACTTGCCCTGGAGGCTTTCACTTGACCAGCAAAGGCAGAGAATTGAACATTAGCAAAGGTCACAACACCAAAAATCTATTTGAGATTATTTGGTGCAGCTCATAAGAATACATAAGAAGATCAAAGCTTTTCCTTGGGACTGGAAGGGATTAAATCACACAGAAAGTATCTGCAGAGTAGAAAAAAAATTATAACTAAATCTCAGAGACTGCTTATCAGCTTCCCCGCCAAGATGTATTATTTGAATGAAAAATAGTTGTAGTCTATGCTACAAATGACATCAAAATACAAATCTTTCAGTGATTTGACATTTACAACACATACGTTTCTGCTACAAGGAAGGGCAGGCTTCTTTCTTGGAACCACTTTAGCTTAAGTCAAGGGATGGATCTTCGTTTTCTTGAGGAGCATGCAGACATTTATGCAGGAAGCCTGCTTCAAAGAAATTATTTCTGCTGAAACCTTTTCAATTTCACAGCCACCTCCCAAGACCTTGGCGGCACACATGGAAAAACCATGGGCACCTGGGGCAAGGGGCAAACCACCATTGCACAGAGAGTTCAGGGGCAGGAGAATCTTAGCTCTGACACTGGGCTATGAGCCTGTGTGTCTCTAACTCAGTGCTTTCATCTTTATTGGGAGAAACAAGGTATTAAAAACGTCATTGCATTGTTAGTGTGGTGACAAAGGTGCTCTGAATTTGGGAACAGTAAACAAACACTCCCTTCTTTAGGAGAACACAGGGAGCAAGGTGCCAACAGCAGCTATCAGCAAGTCCTGTTTAAAAAACTCCCAAAATAACTATCCAATCTTACCTGAAAATAGGAAACTGCTCTAGTGACAAGAGCAAAAACATCTAGAGTTCAAGTAGAAGAGATCAGTCCTTGAGATAGAAACAGAGCAAAAATGTTCACCGCAGGTATCTCTTGGACAGGCCCTTCCTCCCAGCCTTGTCCTGACCTCCTCAGTCAAAACCCCTGAGGTATTAGGGTGCTCTTGCAGGTTTTCCTTATGTTTCCCTCAGCTGGGTTTCTGCAATTTCCTTTCTTTGGAGCCAAATCTTACAAATCAGTAGATGTAACTGATGTGACCCAACAGAGAAGACAAAGGAGAATAAAAGGTCAATCTTCAAATTCACTTATCTCAATCACAAGTAGATTCCTTCTTAAACTTCAGTAATTTTAACTTCTTAAACAAGTAACTTTTCTGACTACCTCATTTCCCCCCTACCTCCATCTTATTCTTTACAAGTAGACAAAAGTTATGAGTGAGCAGAGAAGTAGATAAACACTTTAAGCTACAGGGCAGCATGGGTACAAAAACAAATAAGCAATAACTGAGCAGGAATACATTTACTCTTGTAGTTGAAAGACTATTTGTAACCAAAAAAAATGTGGCTAAAAACTAAAAATTAAATTAATTTTAAGAAAAATTCCAATCAGTTGATTAAATGGATTATAGAACATTGTAGGGAGCACAGCTCTGTGGCCCAAAGTACTTATTTCTGTCTTGCATTACTGTAAAATTTTTGATACTTTCTATAACTGTTTCTTTGTGTCTTGTTTGCTGTTTAGATTGTCTGTGAGATTTGATTAGGTGAGAAGCTGAAGGAAGAGAAAAGGGCATATAAAGTGCAGTGGCCAAACAGCCACATTGGAGGGCAGATAATCTAGCCCAGAGGGAGACAAAATGTATAGCCCAGAGTCTACTCACACTGCACCATAGAAGGCAGATTTGATTTACCTTCAAGCATGAGGATTCTTTACTCATGAACAATAAGAAACGGGAGATGAAGACAATAAGCCATTTACCTTTAGCACTGATAGCAGTACTAATTCACTACTGAGTACCCATTATACATCTATTGCTGTGCCTCATTTTTGTAAAACAGCAGGTCAGAAGGTGCTCATAATTTAGGGTCCAAATATTTGCCTTCCCTGCTTTGGTTCTGAAATGTCAAATATGGCAGAGATTGGGAAAATTAAGCACTCCTCTTGCATTCTGCAAATACTTCCTGTGACCGTGTGTCTCATTTGTAAAGTACAAGAATGAGGCATACTCTGCTTATAGCAGAAATTTATATTTCTGCTTTAAATTACTATGCAGAAGTGGCCATAATCTGTCCCTCAGTGAATACAAGATTCTCCTATGGATGTAAAATAGGTAAACACACTGTACTGTGGTTTTTTTAATAGCAGCAATGTACTCATTCACTGGCTGACACAGCAGTACTAATTTGGCCCAAATATAGTGTTTGCAGCCTGTTTGCCACAGCACATACCTGAAATCATGTGGCTCATTTAGCATTTGCAAACGTCCAAAGTGCTTCAGGGCCACAGGAGAGAACCAGCAACCCTGCATCAATCTTCTTAAATACAGAGATTTCCTCGCCAGCAGTGCGACACAAGTATAGTTTCCAAATAGAGTAAAAAAAGCATATAACATGGAAAAATAAAAGGCCCAAAGTACATTACTTAATTAAAACTTTCATGTCTGGCATGTACCACGAGACGTATTTTCAGTCTGCCACCAATACTTCAGTTTTAAACTCACAGATTTTGCCCAAGGTTCTGCACATCACCCTGACCTTAAGCACCCGAGCTCTAACACAGCTTTACATCTAAATTAGCATACTGGAGTATTTCACACCAGTGATACTTCACTGTGGAGTTATTGTTCCAAGCCTGCAGATACTTAAAATATCTCTAGCTCAGATTTTTCTTAGTACTTCCAGTCACACTAAATCTAAACTCGTAACACAATCCTTAAAGACAATATGAAATAGCACCAGCCAAGAGATGCCACTGAGGGTTCAGTAATGTCAGCCCAGGTTTGAGGAGGGAAGGAGTGACTGACAGAGCTCAATCACTGCTCCTTTCCCAGACTGCAAATGAAAGGTGAGGATACCACTGCCTCAGGCAAGAAACATCTCAGCTGTGATGTCCAAGGAGTCATGAGTACCTAGCAAATTGTTGGAGAAAGGAGTGTGTACCTGGTTTCTCTCTCTGTATCCAGTCTCCCACCCCTTAACCTTTCTGCTTAAGTCCAGGCTCTCCAAATAGGGATTCCTCCAGTTCACCTGGAGCAGCACAGGCTGCCTGCCCATAGCTTGCTCAGGAGGTCTCTCAGGCACCTCCTTCTGCAGCCTGATGAAACCTAAAGGTATGTCTCAAAAAATTTTCAGACAGTCACCAGAAAATGTTATAGGGAGTCAATGCTGGGAGTGTTTCCTTTCCTTGGGGTTATTCTCTGTAATCAATCTGTACCAGGAAACCTGCAAGTCAAAGGCTCCAAGCAAAGCATTCCCATGGCCCATTACCATCATCACAGTCTGGATTTGGTTGCCATATGTGCTGCTGGGAACAGACCCCAAGAATATTCCAAGTGTGTTCTACCTCCCCACAACTGTGGTTGTTCACCTGCCAGCTCCTTATTTGTCTTTCTTATCCATATTTTTCCATCTTCTAAATTTGTGGGACTGTCCATTTTAAGTAAAAGCTGTTATATTTCTTATTGATAGTTAAATTCAATTTATGTAAAAGGGAAAAAATTGTCCTCTATTTATTATTCTGAGCTGCAGTAGACACACTCATTTTAGAGTACATGGTTTTTATTGACACATAAGGCTTATTTCTTTATCCATTGATGAATAAGAAAGATTGGCTTTTTTATTCATTTATGTTTTGTTTGACATACACTAACAGGCCTGAACAAAATGAATTACTATAAAAATAAGAAAAATAATTTCAACACTTCAACTGGGCTCAATAAAACCGGACAACTGCATTTGCTTTGCATCTACTTTTTCACTTATATTATTCATTTACCTTGTCAGGTCCAAATGAACATAGAAGTGTTGGGATACATACAAAAATTTGCTGCCTACCATAAAAGAATGAACTTTTATTCATAGAAATCTAGAGAGACCTCAGCTTATTTAAAATCCCTTTTCTGACTTGTACTGCCATAATTCAACTTCATTTTAAAGTGGGAAATGGAAATGGAATATATTGTTAATTGTAATCAGATTGACATCAACTTGCTAAGAGTGGTTTCAACAAATTATTGTCCTCTAAAAAAGTGCAGAGTTGGAAAAAGCTTGTGATTGAACATCAGTACAGTGAGGATAGAAAAATCTATTAATACTTTTACACTACCCATGGGAGTTAATCAGAAAGCACGACTTGACTGAAACAGAAGGCCTTTTCACACCAGGATGTGAAATCCTTACAAAATGGAAATTATTTGTTTTTTTTATTTTCCTTAACACTTAATGAAGTGTCTGGCAAAGACTGAAGTGTTCACACATCTTTCTACAGGGTGCAAAGGACTCACATCAGTTTCAGTGACCTATTCCCACTTTTAATTCTGATACTCAATGTGCTAACTCTTTATAACTCATGCTATAAACCAGAAGTGTGCACAGATAGCTGAAAACATCACTAACTAACCTTAACTTTTTCTTTTTCTTCTTCAGTTTCCCATTTCCGTAGCCTTATCTTGGTCTAACTGTCCAAGACAAATGGTTGATTGCAGTGGTTCTGTAATATATTGAGAGTGAAAAACAATCAAAAGGGGCCAACTGTCAGAACTTTCTAATATGTGAGGGATTTTTGCTTACTCAGGTCTGAATAATGAGGTGATAGAGCTGATCATCTGCCTGAATTAGTCTTCAGGATTCAGAAGGTAGTATATCATGGCTCTGCCAGGTTATTAGTAAGAAATAACCTAAGAGCATAAAAATCCTGTCATATAATGAGATAATACTATTAAAATTTACAAAGCAGAACCCTCGGATTCCCACTGGCTCTTCAATTTTAACTACATCAGGGCAAAAACTAATCCTAATGTAACAAAATGTGCCTTTAAGACAACGTCCACTAATGAGAAATTGTTGAGTTTTATTGCTAAACTCCTACAGAGCTCTCCCAGATGTCAGCCAGTAATGCAGACACAGGATACTGCTGCCCTATACCCTTCCTCCCTCTTGCTATCCAAGCAGTTTAACTTGTCTGTATTCCCCAGAGTGCAGGAACTGCCATTCCTGTTGCACTGGAACACAGCAAGGAAGAAAAGGAATAGGATTTTAAATTTCCCTTCCATACTCATCAGAGGGTCCATAGGGAACAGAACAAGTCTAAGCCTTATCAGAAAAAGGCCAAGAAATACAACTAGTGAGTATCTGCTTTGGCCCTCCTGCCAAGTTGTCTGGAGCTGTTAAAAGTGGATTCCATGTAAACAAGACAGGAACAAGATCCTGGGCATTAGAGCATGAAAAGTTGTCACTTCTCAGCAAAGAGGTAGTTGCCAGTAGGAAGTTCAGGGATGATGCCAAAATACACTTTGCAAAGGAGAAAAGGAGTGAGAAAAGAAAGATTCTGTTAGAATGAGCTATAACTGGGTATTCCTGTAAGTATTCAAGAAGATTGCTCATCTAAAAGTGTAATGCAGCTGCAAGGATCAAGCCTAAGTCTTGCAGTAGCAATGGAGGAATGCAGTTTCTTTCTGAAAGACCATAGATTGAGAGAAAGTGACTAGCAGCTGCTGAAATAAGTAGCAAAACATACTGTTTATCTATGCTCAGAGGCAAAAAATAGAAAAAAATACATTTCAAAAAAATGTCTGCATTCTAATACCAAGAGCTCAGGTGTTTGAGCAGGCTCTGCTGATGGTCAAGGTTGTCAGCCTTCCTGTAGAATAGCTACTGCTCAGGCAGTACATAAATTCCAGTCCTTTTCATTATTTTATCCTGAACAAATGCAATGTAAGGACCTGAGGAAGTTAAACCTCTTAATTTTATACTCTCAGTTCTCATTATGCAGAGGAAATCAAAGGGATGTTAGGAATGAGCAATGTACAAACAAGACTAGTGAAGCTGAGGGGAGGTAGCCTCTCAGCTCCCAAAATTCTCTTTCTATAAAGAAAGGAGAACGTGTCAGATCAAAAAGAAAACACAAACTGTTCTGAATAAACTATCTTGATAATTGAGGACTTGCTGTTTTCTCACATGAGCTATCTTTATTCAGTCCTTCTTTCTCCCACAAACACTTCCTCTCTCATCTCACATTCCCAGAGGTCCCTTGCAGACTATACCATTATTAAGTAGTCACCAGCCTCTGCAAATGCCACCCAGCAGATGGGGGCTGGGGAGGACTGCTTATCTCATCACCAAGAGCTGCCCAGCTCCTGGTATTTGCATTAGCTCAGCTGTGGTGCCTGTTTATCAGGCTTGATGCTTTCCCCAATTCAAAAGTCAAGCAAGAGACAATCCTTTAATCTACCCTGCTTTAATGCAGTAACTTCTATATTTGTAGAAGCCAAGAGGATGCAGCTCTGGTCTGGAGCTGGCAGGATCCTAAAGCTGTGACTTTGCAGAGACAAACCCCATTACTCAGCTACTAAGCAGTAGCACATTTCTGCCAAAGGAGATAATGATACCTTTTAGCAGGGACCAGGGGAGAGTTAGAGACTCTAAAATTACGTGAGAGTAAAGCAAGTACAATCTGCTATTTACAGGCTATTTACTTGACACCTGCAGCCCTAAAATATTTGGCTGAATGGGCCACATGGTAGTCTTCCAACTCCTTGAGGACTGGCCCAGAGTTTCAGCATCCTTCAGGGAGATGTTAGAATGTTACCCTTTGAGCTGGTAATTTGACTTTAATTGCTTTGACCAAGGCTTGCACAAGCAGGAACTAGATTTCTCAGTGTTTTGGCCTCACTACCAGACTAGAAATTCTGCTTTTCTGGCTTCCTGCACATATTGTGTGTTCTTGTTTGAGGAAACCACCTTCCAGACCAGACCTTCTGGTTTCCATGTTCATGCCATAACAAGCTAACACTTGCAAACCTCCGGCCCATTAACGATCAGTTGCACTCAGTGTCCAAGTCCAAAGGAATGTGTTAAAATTTAAATTGTTTGCACAGCCTAGACAGCATTAGTGTACTGCACTAAAAAACACATGCTTGCTCTTTCTGCTGGCTGAACCAAATTGTATTCTGGGCACAAAATACAGGCATGGCACTGCTTCTAGAACTGACCCCTGGGTCCAGAGGGGACTTCTGTGAAAGGAACCCAGAGTTCTTAAACAGCTCATGAGAGAAGTACAGTATAGTTAGGAGAAAGAGAGATATAGAAGTGATTTTGAGGGGTTTTTTGTTTGTTGGTTTGTTTGGTTTTGGGTTTTTTTGGGTTTTTTGGGGTTTTTTGTGCTTCTTTTCTTGATGGCTTCATGACTTTGTATTCCTGGTTATCCAGTGCCAAGTCTCAAGTGGAAAGCATGGAAATATGTAGATAGCGACCTGAGAAAGAGTAGAAACAAGACTAAGGTCTTCAATTTGAAATAAAACAGTGCTCCCTGCTCAAATCACTGAAAGTGTGGGATACACACCACTACCACTGGGTTTTTTAAAAATAGGAGGTCACAGCTGCTGAGCTCTGTGCTAACTCTGTACTTCCCATCCCTGTGGGGTAAGGGGATTTGAAGCACCATGAATGGGTCAAGCTCCACCAAGCTGCACCTTCTGCCTTGCAGAGAAATCCCAGTAATGCTGGGGAGCCTGGCCACTTGTCCTCAGACAGATCAGTGTCTGCATAACCTCCCAGGGCACTCCAGAATCCCAAATGATGTATGTCTGTGAGACTGGTTAGAGAGAATTATTCTTCTGTACTCATGGCTTGAAAACAGGGCCAGCACTTCAGTATTACTTCTGAGCCTGTGTCACCTTTAGTGCTCGATGACCTCCCTTTGAGAGCTGCACTCCGTGTGACCAGATCTCACCATTACACGTTCTGCATTTCTGTTTCTCTAGTCTTAACAGCATCCTCTAGTTATCTGTTACCCTAGTCAGGCATTGTCTACACCGAAGAGAGCAGTCTCATGCCCCTGACTCACTGAGGTACATCTGGATGAAAACTGAGTCTGGTTTCTGCCACACAGCTTGTTCTGGAAAGAGAAAGTTTGAAGAGGCACATGACAGGAGTTAGCCAGACAGTAATAAGACTCACCTGAACATATACATCTTTTAATTGCTAAATAAGGCACCTTCCACAACAGCTAAGTTGTTTTGGGTTTTTTTTTAAGGAGATAATTAATTTCATTCATAATAGATTTAATTGTGCTCTGATTGCTCACACCTGGCAATTTTGTTTTGCAGCACCTTTTTCCCCAAAGCACTTTCAAAGCATAGGATGGGCCTTGCATAAGGTAAAGTACATGTTTCAAGCCATGAAATAAATGGAATGGGGTCTGCAGAAGTGGCTTTAACCACAGACAAAGTATGCAGTTGTTGGGGCAGCTCTCTGCTTTGCCACTGCCAGAGACCTGCCCCTGATATTGCCAAAGGAAAGGATGCTCTGACTAGACTAAAAGCTCTTGCTCATCCTTCTTGCAAGCAGCAGCGGTCATGACCCCCTGTCCTGGCACAAGCAGGAGCACCACACTTGCTTCTCCACAGCCCTGCCATCTCCCTCAACAGCACTCATCCACAGGGTAGTGAAATTCTGCATTTTCTTTGCCTCTAAGTCAGCTCTGTTTCCTGGATTTTTCTGGACTCAAATGTTTTATTGATATTTGTCTGGTTTAAATTGGTATGCAAGATAATGAAATAATTTTGAAATCTTCCCATTAGCTATTCTGAAATATAACACTGAACAGATCTGAGAGTAAGTATTGGGATGTTTTTAATACACCTTAAGGCTGCCATCCCTTGGATGCTTTTTTAGTCTTTTTCTTGTTTTCTCAAAAGATCCTCCACTCAATGACCCCAGCAGAATCTTCCTCTCAGTTTTTCTCTTTACACTTGAGGTCCCATCCTGAGGTAAGGATTCATTATACTGCATGTTGTTGTCCCACAATCCTAAGAGATTTCCTCTCCTTAAATAAACTCATACTTTAAATGGAAAAGAAGGAAAAGGGTAGGGGAGCAAGTCAAGCAGTAGATAAGTGAGCTGATTGTCTCTATACTGGGAGCAGTATTGTTTATTTGACATACCCAAGGGTCCAATATGACAGTGCCTGGCTTAGAGAAGTGCCTGTAAAATGAATGTAGTGTACCCTAAGACAACAGAAAATCTGCCCTGTATGATGGAAGGCATGTAAAACTAGAAAGAATCAATTCAAATAGCCCCACAGAGTGCAAGAAGGACTGAGACAACCTGCATGGATATACAGGGGATAAACTTCATGCCAGCTAGTCCAGGCAATTTCACTGAATCATTTTACCAGAGGTACAGTCACTGCTGAATAAATTCTTCAATAAAATCAGAATTTAGCAAAAAATAATCTAAATCTGTGGTGGCAAGCAGAAGAGGAGGCCTCAGCTGGGTTTCTGAAGAGTCAGAAAAACAAGTCCTGAAGTCTAAACTCTCTTGTTTTAATTAATTCCTTCTTCTAACCTACCAAACAGTAGCATAAAAATAGCTCAGATTATACTCCAGGGCAGTTGTTTGCATGCATATTTACCAATTCTCCAGTGAGCAGATTTCTGAAGCAGATCACTCACTGCTTAATTTTCTCAGCAAAAAGAACACAGAAATCTATCCACAGTGAAAGCACCCATGCTCTTCAGGGGTAAAAGATAAGGGTTGTAATAGTCAAATCAGAAGCAAAGTCTGAAGAGATGTAAAATACTCATCATGTCTATTGATTTTAAGCTGCCTGGAAGCATCTCCTGGGAATGTTTCTCTAGATATTATCTCTGTAATCATAGTATTCTCAATTGTAAATTCAACTGCTCTGTAGCAGAACATTCGTATTGTAAACACATAAAAGTGTTGAACTGATAAATGCATTGCTAGCAGAGATCAAATGACAAATTCATTAGCTGCAAAGTTCTGAAAGGTAGGACTGGTTTTTCCAATTACATTTCTTCCATTTCTGACTCCAGTCATTGGCAGTACCACTGTGGTGCCTTGTTCTGTTCTCCCACAAGTACCAATTACTGAAGGGAGTGACATCTTGAAGGGCTAAGATCCATTGTTAAAAAAAATCCATTGACAATAGCCTTTTTGTGAAAAATCAGATTAGGAAAACAGACATTTAGGAACCTGGACCTTTGGAGATAATGATCTGCATTTGCAGGCAACCATATACTCCGTCTTCTTTCTAAGTTCTCTATCTGCTACTCTTATTGAAAGGCTGTTTCAGAACCATGTTCTGTCATTAGAAAACTTTAAAATTCCAGTAGAAAATGTAATCATGATCAATTTCTTCTTAAGCCTTCACTTTTCTTTAGAGGAAATCATTTTTGCCCTTCCCTGTTATATTTACAATGTCAGCCATACCCCACTCAGTTTTTCTTTTTTTAGACTGATCTAGACAAACTTTATTTTGAGTTTGTTTTCTAAGATGCCTCAGGTCTCAGAAAAACCTTTCTCTGTGCATCTCTTCCAGACTGATTCTCTCTCTTGAAAAAGGATGACTGAAATGTTGCATAACACTCCCAAAAACATCACTGCCCTTTCCCAAGCATGCCAATGTTCCTTCTCTTGCTGAAACACTTCACACCATAGTTTACTGAAGCTTCTTAGAAAACAGATCTTTAGCCTAGAAGCCATTTTAACACTGCATTCAGTGACTAAATGAAAGTTACTGAGCCACCAGATATAATTTAGGATACCTCTTTATGGTATGGTATGTTTCAGTCTTAAGTGTCAGCCTTACTCTACTTACCATGTAAAATGTGTGTGATTTTAAAGGGATGTCTTGTAATTATTAGACTCTTTGGAGGCACCAGGCATGGATTGCTGGAACTCTGAAAGCACAGGCCAGTCTTTGCACAAAAGACCTTCTATTCTCAGTAAGGATAATCCTACTCTATATTCAGTATGTTTTTATTCACATATTCACATCCCCCTACTTAAAATCATCACAGCAGATTTTGGAAAAGGTATGAAATATAAATACAAGCACAGTTGATGTATGCAGTAAATACATCCATATATTTAGAAAAGACCTCTTACATAGTGCATTCCTAGATTACAAAATGAGTCAGTGATTATCTAAAGCTCCCAAACTTAGAGACTCCAAGGAAGACTGTTGAAAAATGGGGGGAAAGGAAAATTACACTGGCAGTAGAGGATTTAGAAGGCAGCTTTTAATATATTACTAATTTATGCAGCTGATATCTTAAGAATCTTCATATTCCTAACTAGGAAACCGAAATATAATTTCAAATTCCAGTCCTTTAGATTGATAAAAAGTCGCACATAGGCACAGAAATCTTCTCAACCTGATCCTTACTGACAGCTACTCTATAATATTCTCCACATTGGAACAAAGCTTTAAGTACACTCAGAGAGGGCAGCTGCACTGTTGTAAAGATTGCCTGAAGTAATGCAATAGAAAAAGTGTGAAAAAAATGGATCTGCTGCTGGCACACTGGAACAAAGCATTTCTGATAGAGAAAAGGTAGGGAGGAGATGATTCGTGATTGGCCTAATTACATTAGAAACAACTCTTATTCAGCTAGCTGAAGAAAAGGACCCAATGTAAATGGAGGAAAGAACAGCCCTCAGGTCAGTTTGATATTTGTTTTCCTGCAGAAAAGCATTTCTCATGAAAACTGTTTCCTGCCATTATGCAAAAACTCATCATAAAAATAAATACCTCAGAGAAGCTGTTGTGTATTATCACTGGCAGCAATGAAGAACCACTGCTGATATTGACTCTTCAGAAGAAATATAAAACACACTTGCAGTAGACTTCCAATGGGAAATGCCCACAAACAACAGGTATGTTTTGGCACCTGTACAATGCATTTATGACTATTGCTTCCCACTGGAAATAACAAAAAGCATTTAAGCAGTATACAAGCTATCAGCTGTCATTGAAATGTATTGCAAGAATGATCTCTAACCCTTAAAAGACTGGTTTTTTTTAAAGCAATGGTTTATAAGTTGTAGGTCAGTACTGCTGATGTTTTTCACAGTATGCAGATGATCAGCTTCTCAAGGAGACTCAAAATGAAATATTATTAACAATTTATGATTATTTCCATGCAGACACATAATGGCTAATTCCTATCATATTTTTCTGCAGTTGCAGGAGGGAGTGTTTCTGCACCTGTTTCTTTTTTTCTTCTGCAAATCTAATAATCAGTAAAACTGTACTCAGACAGCTATTAAATTTCAGATCTACTAATATATTTCATGCATTTAAAGACTGACAAAATGTGAAGTCATATAGCCACAATATAATGCCACAGTGATACCAAGAAAAGTGGTCACCAAGCAGGCAAAGCTTCACAATCTTGGATTTTGTTGCAATAACCCACTTGATTAAAGCCAATATTGGATATTCATATACAAACTAGAGTACCTCATTAATGCAATAAAGCAAAAGTTTGGAAAAATGTGAGCTGTTTCCATAGATACTTTTAAGAGCTTAATCCTGTTATTAATTAGAAATTTATGGAAAACTGATTAGCTTATGTTATCACACAGAGGGCAAGTCATCTTAGCATTTTGAGAACAGAAAGTTCATTTATTCATTAGTCATAAGTCCCTATATTTTGTTCATACACCTCTATTGAACTGACTGCCTTGGGTCTGAATGAAATATAATTTGTGTTTTGGCAACAGAGATATTTGAAGGCATCAACAAACAAAATTAAACATTGCAAATAGCTCCAATTCTACCACAACAGCTCTGTCAACCGCCTAATAGAGTAATAATTATTCATTCACGTATTTATAGCCTCAGCATGGCAGTTCAAAGCCTTTATGCACTATTTTCCTCCTAAATTCTCTGAAAATAGTAGATTTAAAGTACATGTATTCATATTCATATATGTTTACTTCACAAAAGGCCACCCACATGGTTTGACAAATATAGGTGGATAAATAGGTAGGTAAGGGAGATGTGATGATGCAGCAGCATTACTTATAACTGAGGCCACCCAAAATTTTCCACTGACAGATTTCTTAATGCTTTTCAAAATTTTGACTGTATCAATAGGAATGTTGTATGCCACATTTCTGTGTTAAAATGCCTCAGCTATTTCAGAAAATATAACTAGGAAAAAAAAGGTGGGTTTACTCATAGCAAAAAAAAGTAGCCAATTAGTTTCTTCATTAAGAAGACCTCATCCAGCCTACTTTGCAGCTGGTACCTAAAATATTTCAAGGAGCTTTCCAGAGCGTCAGGAATTTGTGTTATAATTAGCATAGGCTTGCCAAATTGGTGGAAAGGGGAATCTCAATCTCAGTCCCACTCCCAGTCTGATGTCAGTGCCATTAACAGAGCCTGAAGAGGGATCACATGTCAGTAGGAGATCACCTAAAAACCAGCACAAAAGCATTCCTGCAGCCAGTAGTTTGGCTTTACAGTGGGGCCAGCTTACATAGCTCTGTGAAGAATAAAGAAGAATCTATTTCCCATTTTGCGTCCATGCGCACGGTGGGATTCCGCGCACCCGCAGCGAGTTTGCCGCCAGCACCAAGCTGTGCAGTGGATTTGGCACACTTGAGGGAAGGGATGCCATCCAGAGGGATGTGGACAGGCCTCGGGGGCAGGGGGTGTCCCCAAAGCTCACAAAGTACAGCAAGGCCAAGAGCAAAGTCCTGCATGCTTGGGTGAGGGCAGCCCCAGCACAAACACAGGCTGGGCAGAGAACGGATTGAGAAGGACTTGGAGGATTTCCAGTCCCCAAAGGGGGCTTACAGGAGAGCTGGAGAGGAACATTTGAGGAGGGCATGTAGTGATAGGACAAGGAAGAACGGCTTCAAACTGGAAAAGTATAATTTTAGATAAAATACTATAAATAAATTCTTTGATGTGAGGGTGGTGAGGCTCAGGCTGTCCTTTCAAAGAAGTTATGGATGCCTCATCTCTGGAACTACTCAAGGCCAGGTAGGATGGGCCTTTGAGGAACCTTGTCTAGTGGAAGGTGACCCAGACAATGGCAGAGGAGTTGAAACTAGATGATCTTTAAAGTCCCTTCCAACAAAAACCATTCTGTAGTTCTATGATTTTTATAAAATTTTGAAGTTGTGCACTTCAAAATCATCAGTTTCCAAACTAGATCTCACATAGGTTCAATCTCTGTCAGGCGTTCTTAATTCTAGAGTTTCAAGAATAAGACTTCCTCCCTAACCCTTTATTGCAGGGGAATGTTATTTAGTGTCTGAATTCCCAAGAGGGCACATGGAAATTGTCTCTTGCCAGAAGAAGCAGGTGATTGACCAAGAGAAGCCAGTTGTCATAGAAGAAACATCTAATTTGGGGATTGAATTGATGGACAAAGCTGGAGATGATGGACAAAGCTGGAGATGAAGAGAAGCCATGGCAGGAGATTTTTAGAAGAGTGAGGCAAAAAAAAAAAAAAAAAAAAAAAAAAAAAAGACAAGAAATCGGATGAATGAAAAAAAGTGGGGGGTTTTCCCTCATCAGAAGGTTACTGAGAGGTATGGAAGCCAGCAGGCCTTTTTCAGAGAAACACCCTCTCCTAAAATGTGTCAAATTGAGCTGGCAGAGCAATATCTCTGTATTCTTATACTGTCATAAAATAGGTATTAACTTCCCTGATTACAGGTGTCCTCATCTTCTTCTCTTTTCTGCTTCATGGACATTCCCAGCCTCCTTATATTCTCACACACTTTGCTGGCATCAATGTCTGCACTGCAGAGCTCTTGGTCCAGCCCCTGCAAAATACCCCAACTGGTGGGACACATGCCTCCATAGGACCCTGTCAACCAGGAAGTTATATTGAAAATAATCATAAAAATACATTGGTGCAGTCCCTGCAGTGGGTTTTACACTATTTAATGCTGTGGTCATGGATAGTTCTGGTAACTCCAGGAATAGAACTACCACCTCCTCACAGAAAATGGATTTTTTGACATTTTTATTAGCTTCTCCCCTTGTTCTGTGGAGATGACAGCCAGTTACCTACACTGGAATGACTGGTAGGAAAGTAGGTAGAAGGAAAGCACAGCTGACAGTATCTTGCAAGTCTGTGATGCTAAATCAGCATCAGTGCCATGTGCCTTCTCGATGAGGACAGGTTTGAGAGGTAGAGTCGTGACAGTATGTTTGAAGGTGTCCCTGTGGTTCTCCCAGCTTGCTCTCTCAATGTTTCATCTCAGGTTATTAGTATTTATAAAAGCATGCCCTTAAAATAGCTTCATGGTGTTAATAGAAGCAAAAATAGCAGTTCCTGTGCTTAAGTTGTTCGTAGCGGGGTAAAATAGGGCTAAATTGGGCAAGTACAGAAATCAGAATAGCACAACCCAGTTTAAAGGTGACTTTCAAATCCCCTTCATGTCTTAAAAATCACTGACTTTACGTTAAAATTTAGACGAGGATACAATCCTTTCCGCTTTACAGAAAACCCTTCTCCCTTTTTAGCAAGTATAAGATCTGAGGTGACTTTTGCTTCAAGACTGCTTAAATCTACTCACTAAGTCTTCTACTCAGAAGTGGAGCAACCACAAAATTCTTCAGCTTCTGAAAACATATTTCAGAAAAATCTTTCAGATTTGCATTTGAAATTTGTAAAATAGACATGTGGACATTTGAATAATGAGAAAATAAGTCTTAGAACACCTAACACCTTCCCACCACCCCTCCCTGCTTTACTCTGATCTCTCCTCAAGTGTCACAGGGGGATGGGAATGGGGCCTGTGGTCAGTTCATTGCTCCTGGTCTCTGCTACTCCCTCCTCCTCAGTGGGAGGATTCTTCATGCTCCCTATTCCAGTGTGGAGTCCTCCCTTGGGAGACAGTAGGGGGGCACAACTCTCTCACCATGGCCTGCACCTGGGCTGCCCATGCTCCAGCTCCTGGGACACCTCCTTCTGCACTGACTTGGCATTGTGGAATGGCTTCTCTCATAGATTCTGTCTTCAGCTGACGTTTCAGAGAGAACTGAAAAAAAAAATTATTCACCACCTATAGAATATGGGGAGGGGAGCATAAGAAGCATTGCATTTATTTTCTTTATCATATTATTTCTTAAATAGGAACAGCAGTCTGTATGTGTTTATCCCAGGCACCAAAACTGATGAACTGTTCTTCTCTAGACAGTGTTGATCATGTTTCACTGAGAAATCCATGTCTTTTTTATTTTTCAAATTCACTGTATGTCTGTAGTAGACTGTGATTATTGCCAGATGAGCCACATAAAATATTTGAAGTAGCATACTGAATGTTCTAAGGCAAGACAAGGAAACAGACTATTACAACAGTGTGTCCAAATTCCAGCTTCACTTGACACTGGAGTCGGTCTCAATCACATCAGTGAAGTACAAATGAGGTTCTGGACAAAAGGTAGAAAAATTAGTTACTTTATCATGCCTTGGCATAATTAAAAGTAGTTTTAAAAATTGATAATCTGAAAAACTTTATCATCAGGTTGTTTGAGACTGATATTTTTCCTGTAGTAAACTACTAATTGTCTTATTTGCAAAACTTAAATATTTCATACAACTGTTGTTTCAGAAAGGAAACAACACAGTAGCTGAACTGGGAGCTTTTCCCATTTTGTTTCCTTTAAAATTTGCAGTTGCTTTAGACAAAAGTTTTTGTCTGTTTTGCTGATTTCTTATTTGCCAATGCTAAAAAAATATCCCATGTAAACTGCAGAGGCTGATAAATTAATTTTTGTGGTTTAATATCAGGCAAATAAATCTTACCATTACTAATTATTTTTTGACCTTGCATAAGAGAATAGGATTAGACTGAATACAGCTGACACTGATTATGTGAGACAGGATGTTATTAAATCCCTTTGGGGAGCTTTTGAAAGATCCACCACATTTAGAGAAGAGAGGTTTTCTCTGTCTTAGCTCATTTATGGAGCAATTACATGTGACTTACTACAAAAACGATGTCAGGAAACACACTGAACAAACAGCTAAAGTGGAATTTACACCACTCCCATCTCTGTCAAAACATCTCACAGCCTCACAGCCTTAAAATATTTTGTCAAGGTTACCTGTAGCAAAGCCATTTGCTATATATCAGCAAAAGGTATGAGATATATTGGATTAAGACTACACGGAGGAGAACTTGTAATGGATATGAAGGCAGCAGAGATTTCTCTTTGCTCAAATGGCTTTGCACCAGGAACCCAAATTTAATTAATTTTGTGGGCTTGAAAATGTTTTCAATTTAAGCCATCTCAGGATTTTTAAGTTTTGTTTTTCATTAGAAGACTCCTATAGAGGATTTCTTAATGAAGTGCAGAGAAATATGCAAAATGTACTGACTTGAAAAACCTCTGCTCATTCTGAAAAAAAACCTGTGGCTGAATTTTCTGTTTTGTTTGATTGGGGTATTTTTTTTTTCAAAATTAAGATTGCTCAGGTGATTTTTAGGAGTAGTTTACAATTTTGCACCTAAAAGTATGCAAATACAAATAGAGAGCTAGGTAAAGACCATTTCTATAACTGTGTTTCTACAACTGACTGCTTTCCTAATATCCATAGCTGAGAATGAAAATGCACAGTAAGGTGCTACAGAACTGTGTGTATTAAATATGTACACACTTATTAATTATGACATTTGCAGTTTGAAAACATTAAAAAAGCTGTTGAAAGGGCATAATCCAAAGTAATACAGACAGTTCACTGGAGAACCAACAGTACTGAGGTGTTACACTGCAAAGATTTATTCTCAGCCCCGGCTTGATTTCAAAGTTGATATTGCTATAAATTCATGTGATGACAAAACTTAATACTTGGGCCCTCACAGTTTTTTTCAGCTTCCTTTTGCGTCTTTACATACTAAATCCAAGTCCAGCATGGAAGTTAAAAGATACAGAAATGGTTTTTCCTTAGGCACAACTCAGTGGTATAACTAAAGTAACCATGCTGGCATTCACTTACAAGTTTTCCTCAGGGTGTCTCAAAGACCATCAGCTTGCTGCCAGTAGTCCTTGACATGAAGCCAAGCTCAGGGCAGACTTAGAGCAGTGGCAAGAGTCTCAGCAGGGTTATCCTTTCTCATAAACACTAAGATTCTCTGCTGCTCTCTGAAATAGCAGTCCTGAAGTATTTAATGTTTGTAAAGATGTGTTCATCTTTACATTAGTTACCCAGAAGGTCCATACTTTGTAGTAATCACTGGTAATTGATGGTGAATACTGGAGGGTAGGATTTTCTGCATGCTTAGTGGTCACTGACCACAGGGAAAGTTTATGCAAAGATTCTGGTTCATAAATACAGATATACTTGTGTCAGGAAATATTGATTTGTATTACGTTTGTCCTTCAAGGAATGTTATGTTGTATTTCTGATATTGCAAATGAATAAAGCAATACTGTATGAAGTGTTCTGCATGGCCAGATAATGTAGTCCTTACTCAGAATTTACTCAGGAAAAACCACCTTTGACCTCAGTGAGGATTTGCTTGACTAAGGACTGCACAGACTGTTTTGAATCTTACCAACATTGCTTGATGCTAATGTTGGGCAACAGTTCTCACTGCTAATTTGCCTGCTTCGTCCTTCTCCTGGGCTCAGGATCTGCTTTTGCTGTGTGTTATTCATAGCTTCTATTGCTAGTTCAGATTGCTTCTCTTTGTGCTTTTCTTTCCCAGCAAACCTTTTGCAGCTATTGTTCTGCTGCTGGTAGATGAGCACAGAACCTGGTATACAGGACTTGAACCTCAGCCCAGATTCAATTAACACTGTTAAACATGCTCTCACTATGGTGCTCAGAAGAAATTTTGATGACCCTCTTTCAATGAAGCATAAATTTGTTTAAGTTGATGTTTTTAGAATGCAAAAATAGAAGGGCTTGATTCACAAATCTTAAGACCAAATGTTTCTGCAGTAAAATAGATGGAGTAGAACCCATTTAGAGACATCAAAAGGTCAAATGTAAATGCTTATTCTGCCCTACAAAATGCAGCCAAGAAAGTTACGAAAAGTGTGTGCTGTAGCATCACTCTGTTTTGTAATTTTAATACTGCTTTCAAGTAAGATATCCTGAACAATAATTAGTACCAAATTATGCCATAGCCTTCTGATATGAAGCAAATCTTGCTAGGTTATCACTCGTATGTCTTATGAGCCATACCTAGCCATGGTTTATCCTCTATTCATGCTACAGGGTACGAAATTCCTGGGTGCCAACCTGCCTATGGCAACCTAGAATTCTCCAGGGCAGGCTCGCAAAATCTTCACCTACTCTCTGGGACAGGTAACTAATAAGTGATGTTTTGTGAAGTTATGCTTTCTTTCTAACTTTCTGATGTCCGTAAAAATGTTTCATTTCTTCATGTTAGTCTGTGGTCTCTCGTTGTTCAGTTCCACTGTGTTTTCTGGACTAGGGGAGTAGCAGCAGGTCTGTTTGTTACAGTACTCTAGATGCTTGCCTTAGCCAAGCCTGTAATAATTCTTATTAACATGCATAAGAGCTGAAAGTTGTTTAAGGAGCTGCAAAATCTACAGCTGCCTACTACCAGTTAATGTCTTTTTCTGATGGAGTAGTTTGACAATACAGGTGCATTACATTTCACTGTTGGTACCACAGTTATCTGGGCAGTTCACCCACCTTTCTTAATTGCTGGTATGTATATATATTCTCTTTCCTTTTATCAGGTTTACATTAATCTTGAATCTCCTGAACTAGGGATTTTTCAATGCTATAGGTACAGAACACTGAAAGGATGGGGCAGTTATGACTGATTCTGGTTTACATTTCTATGCAGCATGTAGTAAAAGTTGAAGTAATGACTCAGTTTGCCATATTTTGCTGAAATTCTCTTCTACTTTTCTCTTGAATCCACTGTATTCTTTTTGGCTGACTTTATTTCAAGTAGCAAGTATGTAGAAGAAATGTCATTCACTAATCCTATACCTTTCAATGAGCTATGAAATATTGTAATATATTTCAATGTAAAAAAAATGATTAGGTTAAAAGCTAAAGACAGAGTAAACTTCAGATAGGTTCCTGCAGTCTATTGATTTTCTCTGAATACAAGATAATGGGTGAAAATTTCATCTTAAGACTGCTGATAGTGTAAGAAAGACATAAATGAGATTCTTTTTGATTTTTTTTTTCCACACAGTCTACACTCTGTGGAGTGAAAAAACCCAGCAATCTTGGAAAAGTGGTTTGAATTCCTGCTTTTCATTCCCCTGGAATTCTGCAGGAACACTCTACTCTTACCTGGATTTAGAAGATCTTGGTGCAAAAATAGCTTTGCTCTGTTGCTGGTTCTTGCTAAAATCAAGGGACAAGCAGTGAAGTGAAACATAATCCAGACATATAAAACTCTTTTACAGAATGTTCAACCCTAATTCTAATTTGGTTAAATATTTGGAAGTCCTTTAAAATTGGAAGAAATTCACACATCCACAGTGTGATCACTGAGTTTGATCTTACATTCTGTTTTAAAATGGATGCCCACATGGAATTTCTGAGTCTTGGGATGATACTTAGTCGACTTTCTGTAGAGCTCAATAAAAATACTTCTTTTTCCTACCATCACTATCTACTTGTAGTTGTTATATATGAAAGAAAAAAAGCTTACTCTTGTAGAGGACAATACCACAGTTTATCTCCAAGTGTACTACAATTCAAAATGCACAGATCCAAGATTTTAGCTCAGTCTATTCAGCCATTTCATAAAAAAATAAAAATAAACATCCACTTAAAGATAATTTTCACTTTCCTATGTGCATTTGAAAAGCTCAAAAGGATCTAAATTTTTAGAGAATTTTTTGTGTTTCCTGAAAGCTGGCTTGTTTCTCTCCTGTTGAGTAACTCAGATCTTGCTGTTTCAACATATCTAGACTGTAAAACAATATCTGGAAACTTACTTTCTAGTTATACTGAAAAATACCACCTTGCTGAAGGAATTAATAACAAAACCAAACATTTGTTTGGTAAAATGAAAAATTATGAGTATGACAAGTGTCAGCATTTACAAAATGAAGATAGTTTCTATTTCATCCAGCCTGATGCACCTTAACCTTTAAAAAACTAATGAGGAAGCAGTAACAGTATCAGGAGGAGAGTTCTAGTAAAAACCTAAGTTTTGATTAGCCCAGGATGCTGAAGTAGCTCGGTTATAATGTACCAAAAAAAAAAATATATATATATAAATATGGCCTGTGTTTATGTAATCCACATCTCAAGGCACAAGAGGAATTTTTGGGAAAGTCTGGAGTAGTGAATCTGCTTCCTCACTCTGTACAAGTCCTTGGGGTGCTACATTTGCAGGCAAGGTAGAATCAAAGGGCTCCTGGATCCCCCTGAAGGAGCACATTGTGCATTGCTTTTCACAGGAATAGTGTGAGCAGCTTTTCCATGAACACCTGCTGCCTGACTGGGTCCCTCCAAATCTACAGAGAGATCTTTCATTTGCTGGCTTACTCCAAAAACTACCCAAGAGCCAGTGTCAAGGTGCAGGCCTGGTAACAAGAGTTTGGAGGAGTGCAGTCCTGTTCCAACTTTCCCTGTCCTCCTTTCCCATCCAGCCACAAAAAAAAAAAAAAAAAAAAAAAAAAAAAAAAAAAGGTGATAAACTAGAGTCTTACACTGAAAAGCCAGTTCAGCCAGGGGAGCAGGATAAAGTACTGAACTAATAAATTATGACATTCAGCTGGAAGGAAAGTTGTGTGAAATGGTGGCACAACATGCTGAGCCATGGGGAACTTGCTAGAGGTGAACTCATTTATACTCTTGCAGAGTAGAAGACTTCTCAGTTAACAAGTCCCAAAATAGTGTGCTGCAGTGTATAAAACAAGGTAGGGCTGGAAATAATTAGCCACAGATGACAGATGGCAACTCCTTTCTCTTTTTTTCCTTATTTTCTTTTGCTGTAATATCAAGTTGATCAAAGAGCTGAAGATCATTTATTATGGTAGGAAAGCTAAAAATATCTTGAAATATTCAGGCAAAATAAGTTCATTCAGGTACGAGCCAGTAGCTATTGTGTAGTAATAGTTTCCCTCAGGATCTGAATCACATGCACAGAGCTGAGAATTTGGGAGTGTCCTGGCTTAAGAATATTATTTAATCAATTTAAAAAATCAAATTGTTAATTTATTTAATTTTTTGTTTGTGTTAACAAACCAATGATCTATTGTACTGCCAGAATGCCCTCCAGAAAAGTGCCCAGAGCTCACCTGCAGGTCACTTGGCAATGTCATACAGCTGTGTGTGTGCTAGGGAGCAGAGGCTGCAGTAGAGCTGACTGCACCCATCACCTCTGGAGGTGTCTGAAGGGGCAGTGCTGCATCTCACTCTTGGCAGGACCAGCATTTCCTCCTGGGCTCTGTAGGAGTAACATCTGACAAGCATGGCACTGTTTTAAAGGCAAGAACCTATGGACTCAAGTTAGAGACACAACAGGAGCTTCTGTCTTGCATGACTTCTGCCACAAGAGAGGATCAGAACACAGCTGTAACAGATATAGTTAAAAGGAGAATTCAGTAATTTTTCTCAAATAATGTAATATACACTGCTCATAAAGGAAAAAAGCAGCAGCCTCTCCAGTCCCAGTAGTAATTCTGTCTGACTGGTTCATGAGCCAGAAGAGCATATTTGATTTTTTCAGCTGCTTAGCATAACCTTTCTGATGGAAGTGTTAAGCCAACACACCTAAATGAGTCTCTTGAGCAAGACAAAGATGAATTTCAAATCAGAGGAAAGAGAAAAGGATTGGGAAAGGAAGGAAACAGCTAAGAACAGAGATTATAACCTCTGTCCGTTAACCTATGTCTGGAAGTTTTATACCAAATAAAATAGGAACAAAATTCTATCCCTCCTGCTAAAGCACATTTCTCCAGTATTCCCATACCACACTTCTAACCTCAGTCCTTTAATAGAAAGAGTAAGATCAATTTCAGATTGCTTCTGGCCAGTGGGCTTCACCCATTCTCATTACATTCCTATTACACATAAACTGCACAATTCCGGAGGAACCACACTTCTGTTCCAGCACAGCTTGATCCAGATGAATCGAGGAAATAAACAGACAAAAACAAAAGTGAGAAAGGTTTAATAACACAATTAAAATATAACTTTATAAGCTTGTGAGCTGATGTGGCAGGCTGCTCTCAGTAATTTCCAGAGGGAGTGCTTATCCGTGACTACAAACCAAAGCAATCTAGAAGCTGGCCACTTAACGCTGTAAGGAGAGCTGCTGCAACTGAAGGCAGCCTGCTTAATCACCTGGAGAGCTCTTTAGCTTTCTAATCACAAATTGAAGTCTACCTCTAATTTTGCTTCCTCAATTTTTCAATACCTTACTATTTTTTTCCCCTTTCTTATCACCTCTCTGTAGTCTGGATTCCCTGGTGAGATGCAATGCAGACGGGTAGGATTCTGACAGACATTAAAAAGCAGACAACAACTGCTCAACAACTTCAAATAACTTTCTGTCTGAGGCACCCCCTCACCCCACTGTGACCTGTGTTACATCATATTTGTTGCAGTCAGCCTTTGCTGCTGGTTTTCTTACCCTTTCAAACCCTGCAACTTTATGCTGCAATTCAAGATTTTTGCTACCCAGACATTTTATGCAAACTTACCAACCTCTGGGAAGCCAGGAAACAGCACCTCTTACAGGGGTGAACCTTCTTCCAGACTCATGTGAGCAGCAGCCTGGACAGAAAGCAGTGAAGATCCCTTAATCCCCAGGAAGGGCCAGGGTCATTCTGATTCTGCTCTCTTGCACAAATGCTGTCTGAAGTTTGCCACACCAGAAGTTTCCTTCCTTCTCTCCCAGTTTAACCAGCTGATTAATTTCAGATGTGCTCCAAGCACTAGACAACATTTGAACAGTGCAGAAAATATGAAGCAGGGTATGAACATGAACAGAGTCCTTCATTTTGGTAAGAAAACAAACATGTCCTTCCTACCTCTAGAGAATGAAACAGAAAACATGTATTCCTCCTGGAATGCCATGCTGATTTTCTTCTCTTGGAATCATAATTTCCAGCTCTCCATCCCTTCATTTCCTAGCAATACAGAGAAAGAAATTGAACAGGCACAGTCCTTATTCAAACTTTTGTAGAATCACTTACTGAACCTAAAGGTTTGCATTTAAGGCACTGCTACTAAGAGTTTACCTGCCAGAGCTGAAAACAATTAGATTCCACTTCAAGGAGAGCCTAACAGAGGCACTAGGAGACAACTTGGAAGAAGGCAAAGATCATAGTAACAACTTCTGCTGCTTCCACTCTTTCCCTCTGCTTTAGTCACCTTTGAATTTGGGCACAAGATTCCTGCTGTTTTTGCTGTGCACTCCATTCATTTCTCACATACTCAGGTATTCAACCTCAGAACTGTCTCATAAGCAGAAATGGTCATCTCATTAATAGGAGACAGAAACTTATTTGGAAGATTCCAGTTCCAAATCAAGTTAGCAGAAGTATTGAATCAGTCCTCAGAGAGCTGGCTCTGCCCTCCAGTCTCTGCTCTGCCCTTGCACCAAGCAGTGGCAGTGCACATCCTGGTTTATGTTCTTCCTTCTCCATGAGCTGCTCTGTACCTTTGCTTAGTGCTCTGCACATTAACTCACTCCCTGGACACAGCTCTGGATTCTCACAGTTCATTTTTTTTTTTGCCCTTAGTATTTTTCAGTACACTGGGGGAATCAAAATTGTCTGCTGAAGAAACTTCATTTAAAATAATCAAAACACCTTTAGTGTCTCTTTTGGAAAGCTGTAATTTTATTTGTGGTATTTCTATTCAATGCATTCAGAGCCTTAGGTTACAGATAGCACCTTTAAATAAAGGAAAACTTGTATGTCTTTATTGTGAGTACATTTTAAAAATCTTGTCACGTTTCACTGACAATAATGGCATTCACTTAAGACAACTCAGTGCTGACAGATGGTCCTCTAAGGGTTTTTTTGCATGTCAACATGTAACTGAATTTTCGTATCTTAATCACCTCATATTACAGTTAATACTGAATGCTCTTGCTGGATAGCTGTGTCTGTGGGCTTCTGATATTAGCTACAGAAGTCACCCTTCTGCAATGAAGGACTGTCAGGTCATTATGACCAAAACATAATGCAGTTTTATTTTAAAGAGAGATCACTCTTTTCTACCTCTTACAAATAAGGCCAGTACAGTTTAGACACATTTATGATATATCTTGTCAGGTCTGAATTTTTAATTATGTGAATTATGAAAGAGTGAGGTACTCATGTCCAAAGAAAAGCTACCCAGTGATGAATCTGTTTTAAAGTAGCTGTATGAACTCTACAGGTGCCTCAAATAGGTTTCCATGCTAAGGATCTATCCCACAGCACTTGGCACTTCAACTGCTAAACATCTCTTCTTTTCCCCACCTCCCTTCCAAATGACTTTCTTTAATTTTTCTGATAAAGAATCCCTCTTCTCTGGTTTAAATTCTGCCAGAATGCCTGGAACCTAAGAAAATGACTCTGTTACTTGTTTTATGTGTCCATCAGTCATTTGGAAACTATCTAAGCTCCAGATTTGGATCACCCACACATTTGTTCTGAAACATATGTACAGGCCTTCCTTCTCATAATCCAAACCCAGCTTCAGGTTGTTTATTTTGAAAGCAAGTACTGCAAAAAAATTTTAAATGGTTTAGTACTTGCAAAAAAAAAAAAAAAAAAAACAAAACTCCTTCAAAAGCTATATTTCTAAATATGTTTGTATATATATCGACAGGAGAGATCTGCATGCAATTTGACAGGCAAACTGTTCATACTCCAAAGTTTCAAATATAAGTAATTTCTTCGAAAGTAATGGAGAAATTTAGTGGATGTGCTGTAATGCAAAAATCCTGACAGACCTTGGTAAAAATTAAAAAAAAAAAAATAGATAAGCTGAACAAAATCTGTGTGAGCCTGAATTTATAGGAAAATGACTAATGCAGAACTTGGATACACTTAAATTTCTTTAAGTACAAATGAAACTCCTGAATAAAGACTGCAAGAAAATTGGGATTTGTGAGCTTGACTCTGAGCTACAGCATGTAATCTTTTTCCACAATAAAAATTTATAATTTCAAGTCTGTAGTTGGATTCTCAGACTCCAGATCTTGACTTTGCAATTTGATCCCATCCCCCTCCTAATCACATAAAGCAAGAGCAAGGTTAGACACAAAAACTGCAGACAAGAAAAATAGTTTTGGCATTAACCTTTTGAAACAGTGACCCTGAGCATGTAACACATAATCAAAACTTGATTAACATAGAAATCCAATTACTGCTTCATTAAAAATCTTTCATTAATCTAGAAAACACTTGTAAAATGCTTTGACTTCATTTCCCAACAACTACAACTTGAAAAAATGTTGTTGAGGGGTCAGATTCAATGTCACAACAATGTCATTTCAAAGCTATCCCTCCTAAGCTGGGGTTTGGGTGCCTTTCTTGCAGCATGTCTACTTTGGGTAACATGTAGACCCATTCCAGAGTCACATCCAGCAAAGATGCGCTGGAATAAAAAATCCTGGGTAATCCAGACTACCAGATGTGGATCATCAAAAGTTGCTAGAGGCAAAATTCCTGGGAAATTTCAAAATCAAGCTGTCAATGCAGTCCAGCTCCATTGAGCAGCAACGCAGTAGCACTGAGGACCTGCTGGTATCTCTCCAGAGATCTCTGTTCCCACCTTGCTGCTCCCTGAGGTCAGGTCAGGAAGGTGTCTCCCAGAGCCTTGCCTCTTGCCTGGCTGGTAATATTTGTCTCTATGATGATCAGCTGCCTGCAAAAATCAGAAACAAAAGCAGGTGTGTGGATGGCTGCTTTCCTTGAGCCAAACAGCCCATCTCTTTGCAGAGATCCACAGCAGACTCACAGTGTTGGAAAAGTGCTTCCAGGAAAGCAAAGTAACAAAGCTTCTCAAATCCTCTGCCTGCCTGCCACATCTATCATCAGTGGCCCAAGTTTGGCATGACTGGGTGCACAGGTTCTCTATTGTAAATGCAGGTGAACCCAATGGGAAGAAATGACGATGTCTGACTCAATTCAGAAGGCTGAATTATTTCTTTATTATAACTGTGCTAAAATACATTAATATACTATATAAAAGGAGGATACTAAAACTACATACTACTTTCTGTGACTCTAACTCCAACGCAACTCGTGACCCTCTCCCGAGAGTCCAGCCCCGGGTGGGTTGGATTGGCCATCAGGCTCAAACAATCCTCACCAGAATCCAATCAAGCACTCACTCCAGATAAACAATTCTCCAAACATATTCCACATAGGAAAACCAAGGAGCAGAAATAGAAATTGTTTTCTCTTTCATTTCTCTCTGTGCACCTCTATGAAAAATCCTGACAGGGAGAGAAATGTGCTTGCCACAGTTCTCCCTTGGCCTTTCCCAGACACCCTCTTCTGATCTTTATACTCTTTCACCCTTATACTCTTCAACCTTTATAGGGTTGACTGTTATTGACATTTTCCTAGACAAAAAGCCCCACAGGGTAAAAGAAGAAAACATTATTTTTTTAATTCTGTCCAGAATACATTTTTTAAATTTTCCCCAGTGCTCCCAAACTCCTGATCCTATGAAGTGTTTTTTTTTTTTTTTAGAATGTGACACATCACAGACATGAAGCAGATCTGATAAACAATTTAGGAGCATTTAGTGGTTCATTTTTGTGGGCCCCCACGCCATCTAAGCAAACAAGAAAGGAAATACTGTTACCTCATGTCTTACACACAGGACTGAGTCAGGAAGAGGGGGAGTCATCTGATGAGATGCGATTGTCTGCGTCTGAGATACTTGACTAGATTCCCTTTGTGAGGAACGGAAATGGACACTTCCACATTTGCGTCAGCTCGCCTAAGAGCAGGCTTCTAAAATAGGCCCGATTCGTTCCATCCTGGTGGGGCCTGCTCTTGACTAAGAACAGGAGTCAGAGCTGACCAGCAGTAGGCAAGCTCAGTCTTGGTATAACCTTTGTCAAAGCCATATTTAAAACTCAGAGATCCAAAACCCAGTCCAGGTTATTTCCTTCTTATGTATTCTTTCTTTCAAGACAGGCTTTTTACGCACAAAATGTAATTAGGTCTACTTAGAATTTCACAGCTGCATTAAAATGACAGTTTCACTAGCCAGAAATGAGAACCTTTGATATGGGTTTTTTTCAGTATAGATGGCATGGGCATCTATCTTGCCTTTGTTTCACACTCTTTTCACTGCTAATTTCCCTCCTAACACCATTAATCTTTTTTTTTTTTTTTTTTACTCACTTCAGGAGCAGTGTGAAAGAATGTAATCAGTCCATTCAGAGAGAATTTCCCTAGTTCAGAAAAAAAGAGTTTGCTCTGGTTTTAAACAACATTGCAGAACCAGCTAAAGCCAGAGCCCTGGAGTGGCAGGCAGACATGGAGAAGGCTGCTAAAGCAGTTTGATCAGTGAGGAGGAGATGTGGGATTGCTGGAATGCTCTACTGAAGGGGCAGACCCATAGACATCAACTCTTATGGAAAAAAGGCTCAGAGAGCACCCTCTTTGTGGGCCACCTGAAGGTAGAAGACTCTAGAAATCATCTGGCCTCCAGGCCACTGAGCATCCCCAGCTTTGCATGCCAGATTCCTTTGTCATCAGCCCAGGCAGATGAGCTGGCAGAAGATCAGACAGGTACAATGCAAACCTGCTTGTTTGCCAGCACACCTTCCTCAGAACAGTCCCTTATCATGTGGCATCTCAGCTTTGTCTGACATCCAGTGGGAATGTGTTCACCTGGAGCTTCTCCAGCCAGCACTACCTCTTAACCCTGACCAACAGCTGCAGGCTGAGATAATGTCTGTGAGCACAAATTCCTGAGCAAATATATGTTTCATCTATTTTATACTTTTTATGAATATAAACAGAGCTAATCAGTGAAAATAATACTTTGGAAAGTTTAAAGACCTATTTTTATTAACCTTGAAAGTAGCTTCCCTTGAGAGGCTTTCTTTCACCAATCTAAATATTTAATATTGCATTTACTGTCCTTGTTATTAAAGATATATTTTAATGAAGCACAGTGGGTAATGACTTGCAGACCACTGATTGTCTCAGGAGCAGATTAGAGATCATTAAAAGAAATAGACGACCCCTCATGCTAAAGGTGGAGTAATCTACAGGACCTTTGAGCCTGCCCTGTAATTCCATACTCCTTGAAGTTGTCAAAGTTTCAGGAAGACCATGGAATATAGGATTTATGTTTTCTAAGACATAGCATTATCAGATTGCTGAAACATAGCACTACCAGAATATTTTTATTTGCAAATAAGTCCTGTCCTTTCTCCTGGCCGTACTTTTTTCCATTTAATTATTTTCTTAGTTTTACATATATATAAAATTAAAGAACCATGGGGATCAACTATCCCCATGGACATAAATTATTAATCAAAATATAGTGATTTAGCAGCATTAAAAATTGTGCAATGAACTTTTCTAATTAACTGCTATGTGAAAAGCAGAAACAAAATGCAGCTAATTTATGGAGTTGGTTGGTTGGATTGAAGAAAAGGGAAAATGCTAAATGTTTGACTTTGTGACTCCATGTTTTGATTTTTTATCTTTTTCCTCTTTCCAACTCTGACTAAATTGCCACTACCAAATTTACAGAACAAAATTAAGCTCTCCTCACAAAAAGCTCAGATTTCTATAACAAAAAAACACAACACAGCATAAGGAATGAGAATCCAAGCATGTCATTATGTGATAACACTGGAAGATAATGGTAAGGGGAAGGTTTCCAAAGAAAGAACATCTGTTTCATGAGATATGAAAAAAAAAAAAAAAATCCAACAAAACAAAGAAAAATCTCATTAAGTACCTTAGATTAGTACAAAACAAAAATTGAAACTCTCATCCTGTTATTAGAGATGCAGAATTTGATACATTGCATTCTCTTATTCTTTCTGCTGTTTCACTTGCTTTGCCTTTGCTTCTTAGACACTTGTTCATATAGAACCAAAATCAAGAGAAAACAACAGGGTTTGCCTCAAACTGGTGATGTATCAAATCATGCAGAAATTGAAGCTATCTTGGGAATCCTGGGAATTCTGCTCTCAGTGTTACAGCTATTAGTACCCATTCAATGGTTGCACTCTAAGATTTGGGAAAATTTCCCTATTGTGCCATTCAAGAGCCTAAGTTTCATTGTGCCATTCCTTAAAGTTAGCTGTCTTTCCAGAACTTGCTTGACTCAAGATTGATATTAAAGCAGATAGTTTAACACTTTCCCATCTGCGATCTTTTCTCTCTCTCTTTCTTTTTTCTTCTTCCATAAAAGTGGCTGTAAGTTTTTTGCCACTCAGTATATTCATGTCAGAACATGATTTCTTTCCTTCTAAAATTCTTGCCTTTCCACTTAATAACTTGTATTTTAATAAAGACTCACTATTATGCATCTACTATTGTATCCTAAATAATTCCTTCATAAATCAGGGATTATTTCCTATCTAAAAATTAAATGTCTTCTTAAAAATCAGTTTAAAAACAATCAGATGACTCAAAGTACACAGTGAGGAGGGATTTTCCTAGGTTTGGGAGAGTTTAAAAATGTCACCCCATCTTTCCAGCATAGATGGAAATGAGTAGATCTTTTCAGAATTATGGTTTGCTGGTTGAGAATAACTTTAATCTTTGAAGCTGCCTGAGTTATGCTTTAATCAGTGGAATTTTTTCTTTTTTTGAACAAAGTTACACCTGTGGTTTACCACCCAAAAGCATCATGTGGAAGAGTCCATGTATATAGACTGTTTCAGTAAACCTCACTAGAATAGTCTTGATTTTAATGGATTGAATAAGCTCATTCTGAAAACTAAGAATTCAAGAATTCAAATACTTCAAAGTGAACTTCAAGGGAGAAAGTGAGCTGCAAGTTTATCCTTCTAGCATAATCTTCAACCTACCAAAACAAAAACCTACCAAACTGTCCAGATCTGAATCTAAAAGCACATTTTGGCATTCCAGACCAGCACTGCCTTCCACTTCAGGATCAAGCTTTACACAGAACACAGATTTTTAACCCCAAATTTCCCCTCATAGACAGGTCTAGGCACACTGGTCTATGCAGAAGTAACTTCATTTGAGGAGTCAGAAGTTTTTCTCCTGCTTAATCTTCTCACAACAGAGACCCAAAGCAAAAAGTACCTATATGAGGAAGCAGAAAACAAAGGTTTTGGAGGTGATTAACTTCCCCCTTTTTTGTCTTTTACTAGGCAGTCTCCAGCTATTATTAACTTAAACATTCCTGACATTATCATTATATTTGTACCCCAATAGCTCCTCTTCCTCACAAAGGTTGTGCTTCCTATGTCCAAAACTTGCCAGTACAGCAGGATGCTCTAATCTGGCTTAATTTGCATTAACTGCACTTGTCCAGCAGCCTCAGCCTGGGCATTTTTATCCAAAATCATAGCTGGAGTACCTACAGTCTGTTTTTTGTACAAATCCTAGCAGTTAGATTTTTAGACCAACAGAAGACTTGAGATCATATCTCTTTTCACTCTAAACAGTTTTGACACTGCAACTGCCACTTTACAGAAGAAAATCTGAGTTTCCCAGCTACAGAAAGGAAAACTGACCACTCTTGTTTCCCAAGATGAGCAGAGGAGTAGCAGGAGCAGGCCAGAAGCAGAGCAAGTGAAAGGTGGTATGATGGGGTAGCATTGTCAATGAGGACGTGTAGAAATGAGCAGCATGGGTTCTCAGTTCCCTAGATAACTTCAGAGTTTAATTCACCAAGTGAAATACAAAAATTTGATGGTTATATTAAGTGGAGCTGCATTAAAGGTCTGAATTAGAGTATATTATTTTAAGAGGATGTAACCACAAGTGGTAATCTAAGTATAACTGTAACCACGCAATATGTGCAACTGAAATAGAGTGCCGTGTTGGCAAAACATTCGGCTGTTTCCCAGCTCAAGGCTGCATGGATCAAGCAAGCAGCAATTGTAAGGCTTTTGCATTAACTTACTGAGCTCCTAGCACAGCTTGTAGAGGAGAAGCCAGTCACGTTGTAGACAGCTCAGATAAGTGTTCCTTGAAGACTGACATGTTGTTCCCAACTCTCTTGTCTAATTAAAGACCCAAAACATTATTCTGCTGCAGCTGATGGCAGCACTCACTTGACATCAAAGGGAATCGAGATTTGCCATTCATTTATGAAGAACTATTTTTACCACATGATTAAAAAAAAAAAAAAACAAGGCAATTCACACTGCATCCCATGGTAGCACTTTGTGTCTAGGCACTGCAGACCCAGGTCCATATCTCAGAGGTCCCACTTGGAGCCAGGAGATCAGCTCCACAATGAGGTTGCAGTATGTGAACCAAGTTCCAGTCATCTCCAGAGATCCCAGCTCTGGCGGGAATCCCATCCTGCTGTTCAACTGGCACACATGCGACAAGACTGAAGAGCTTGCAAACTAAATAGACAAAGATACAAAAAACTCCATTGTGCAGATAAGAAGGCTTATGCCGTGTGGCTCTCCCGAGTCTCCTGCTTCATTGTGTGTAAGACTGTAACTCAAGATAGTTTACAATCAGGCTATAAGTGCTGGAAGAACTGTGAAAAATTAGGGATTACACCTAGTCTGGAAAGCCTTGGCTCCCAAATAAGTGGGGGAAAAGGGAAAGATCTACAACCTTAAAATTGTGATATTATTAATTACCATTCTCCAGATGAAATGCTGAAAAATAAGGTCTCAGAAAAGGAATCAAATAAGACAAAAATTTCTTCCTCCACATAATTTTAATTTGGATTTTAAGCAAGGAAATATTTTGCATAATTTATTGTTGCTACTCTATAGAGACCTGCTTCTTCAGTCATCGTATGGTAAGATAATTCTAAATGGAAGGTCCTGTGTGAAACCAAACTCTAAACTGTGTTTTGTATTTTAATGGAGATTCTTTCACGGTGTATTCCATTCTAGCTAATGAGATAGTAGCAATAAATGCACCAGAAAGGACAGATGGAAGATAGTCAGCTGTCTGAATCAGAAGATTTTCAAAGTGCAGTAAACAAATGAAGCACACTTTTCTGGCTTGAGGCCCAGCTATACTCTAGGGAACTGGTCAAAAAGTGGATCATGAAAAGCTTTTTGAGAGCAGCTAAATTCTACAGCTGTGGTCTTTGTTTTTCTAGTACTTTGCAAGAACAGAAGGGGGAATTACGAAAGCGCCTATCGTACACTACCCATAAGCTGGAAATGCTTGAAACAGAGTTTGACTCTACACGTCAGTATCTTGAAATAGAATTGAGACGTGCTCAGGAGGAACTTGAAAAAGTAACTGAAAAACTGAGAAGGTTAGTAATGAACTTTTTGCAATAAACAGAGTTATTAGAATTTTAAGAGTGACTGTATTAAAGATGTATGTAAGTAAAAGCACAGTTGCAAACATGCATGATTTATTATTTATTGATTACACATTGTGTTTTGTATTTAATATATAGATTTCGTTTACTTGAATGTATATTGCATGCCACATAAAGTTATTTACATGTGATATGTAAGATGTCTCTGTACTAAAAGCATATATGCAAATAGAAATTCACCTATATATGTGCAAATATGATACTATTTATGTATAAACATACATGTGGGGTAGTGCCATATGGCATTACACGTACAAAAGTTATAAAGCCACTACATATATATATATTATTTATACTCTATATATAGATAAATCTTTTATTTCACGACTTTGCACATTTTTTTTGTTTAGACTTCATTGTGCTGATACAAGAGAATAGAATTTGGTTCTACATCACTCAAAGCTGAGACTATGTTCAATTGAAACAATATTCAGGCATTTTACATCATAGTACAGCAAATAATTTCCCTTTTAGTCTCAAGCAGAATAGAATGATGCTGAAAAGCTATTATTTAAAACTGTTGTACCTGCGGTACAATGCTGTTAAAAATCAGGAACCTAGTTAATGGTAGTGATAAATTATGTTAAGTTTGTGCTCCTGACATTCCTGGCATTGATTAAAATGGTCTTTTGCATTTGTTATCAAAACCTCTGAAACTAGAATTATCCACTTATACAGGAATGCATTTGCATGTCTTGTGAGACTTTCTTAAACTGATATCTTAATGGAACTATTTGATTAATTCATTGGATGACTCAAAATGAAATTCAGAATAAATCATTCCAGGGCAATACCCAAAGAAATATTTTCCATTCCCTGTGGAAGGAAAAAGCCAAACCAAAACAATGACAGAAACCACCAATAAACTGAGTCAACCAAACCATGTTATGCAAATTTTAGACAGAATGAATCTGTAAGATCTCAAAAGTAGGAAACAGCCTAGTGTGGTTTTATAACTTAAATGCTTCTCTAACTGGGGATGCTTCTCAAAATGAGACTAAAATATGAAGATGGTGTGGTGATTTTGAAATCTATACATATCTATCAAGAGCAGTCTGGAGGTTCTCCATAAAGTTTTCTTGTCAACAGTATTTTTCCTATTTTTTCACCTAGAGTAGAGCCACTGAAAGTAACTTCATCCTTGATGTAGTTTTGCTTCAATACATTCCAGGACAGGGAGCACTGGTGCTCTTTTCTCTTGAAGCATCAATTTGAGCAGCTGCCATAAAGCAGCAGGGGGGCTGTCCACCCCACTTCTGTTAAAACAGATGGGCTTCCTAGTCAGTAGAAAGCCTCTTATCAACTCCACTGGGCACCAACGAGTTAAACTCCCTTTGAAACTCAGGCCAGGGGCTCATAGCTAAGTCTAGTGCTCATACCAGAACACCACATTAGCAGACCTGACTTTCCAATATTCTAATGGAACATTGTACCATATTATGAAGAAAACTTATATTAAAAATTATGTTTCAGGCAGGTGATTACTCCCCTGAAGACATATCATAATGGAAGCCAAAAATATTTTACGAGGTGAGCTTTAAAAATGTTTCTATTGAGAATAGCAAGGCATCCTGCAAGTTGAACATCTAGATTTGTCAGCCTGGTGAAGGATAATGTCTGAAAAAATCCTGTCATCCAAAAGCTTGTCAGCAACATGTCACAGAGGAAAATCAATGTGAGAAAAACAAAGTAGAATTAGTTTCAATTATGTGTCTGTTCCTTTATTCACTGCACAGGGAGAGAAATTCATTCCCCCATAGATGAATAGGCCCTGTGAAACAAGACCCACTTGTACACTGGAGAACATTTCTGTTATTAAATTTCCTTTTCTGTAAAGTGCAATTTTTTTTTTTTCCAAGAGGCTGAATGACTATTCCTTTGTAATCCTTTCTGAAGTTTTTTGTCTTAATTTATCCAGAATTGCCTGTGCTGTTGCTAGGCTTCCCCAGTTTTACTCAAGAGAGGAGGTCACTTGTGTGGCTCAATGGTCAAGTTTTCAACCTCTCTACAAACATTCAGAGATGGCCTCATTCTTTTCTCTCAGTGAGAGAACAGTGCTAACTAGATTTGAAAATTACAACTGTAAAGCATAGGTTCAGCTTTGAAAAGTGACTGAAGAGAGAGGGCATTTCATACTCCTCACAGTGGTCCCTGACCTGACATGGTCAACACAGCTTTTATAAGATAAAACCTAAAAAATGTCAAAATCCAAACTTGGAACCACATCTGGACTCCAAAGGTCACTTTGGGTTTCTTCCTTGAGACCTTGCCCTAGGTAACAACGATGAGTTCCCCATTCTATCTTTCAACAGAAAGTAGAGTTATTTTAAGGCATGAGAAGGAAACTCATAAAAGCCTATATTTAGCACTGAGATTAGCCCACACATATAATTATTTCACCAAAAGCAAGACATTTCACAGACTGAAGGGGTGTTCTGAACAGGAATCCTGGAGGAAAAACTATTGTTTTCATAAGAATGTTGGTATAACTTGTGATAACAGAGAGAAAAAAAATTTTAGAACAAGATGCTACTCTTTCAAGAGTCACTTTTCAAAGCTAACTACACTCCAGAAGAAATTCTCTTCTTTAAAGAAAGTCAGCCCAAGACTAAGTTTTACTTTAGATGTATTTATTGGCCTTGAGAAGCCTTGAGACTGAGTGGAAGCAGAGAAATAGAGACTTTTGCAGACTCCCTCTTCAGTGATGATCTGCAGCCTTAGGGAGGAGTGTGTTGTCTGGTAGGCTAGAGCACAGACACCTGACATGTTCAATATGGTCAGAATATTTTTCATTAGGCCCTTATTTGGTCAAGAATCAAAACCTTTGTTTAATGGATGCACATATGTGCACCTGAAGTCACATGAGTATCTCCTTAATGACACAAATGACACAAGACATCAACACATGATAATAGGTTATCAATTCACTTCAGTTTATCCTTATAGCAGTTTTGCAGCATAGTGAAGCCTACTATTCACTTTATTTTCAAAGCCTTATTTACAAAGTTAAAATATTTCATACTTCACAATGTTCAGGCTATCTGGGTGTATTTTTTCTGCAAGCAAGGTTAAGTTACCATTTGCTAATCTAATATTCCCTACTTTTTATTTCCCCTTCCCTCTATCTTACAGTTTTGACTAAAGATTGATCTGTTCCTCTTTTATCCTTTAAACACTTTCTTCCATGTATTTCTGGGTCCATTTCTCTCCTTTCCACCTACATTTGCTGACACTTCTTTTGGCACAGTGAATTTCCAATTTGGGGTTTATACATATACGTGCATGTGTATGTGCTTGTGTACATGTGTATGTGTTTGTGCTTATTTTGACTACCTTTGCATACTGTTCTCAATAGAAACACTTTTTGAAGCTCAGCTTCCTACTTACTATGGATTTTTTTAAAATTTGATTTGACTGTACTGGGAGGTGGTCATTTTCTCAGTGCAAAATGAATGTGTTAGAGAACTAGAATTTATTAGCTACTTTCACCTAAACATATAACAGGCAAAAATTGGATGGGTAAAGGCAAAAGAAGCTACAAAGCGATAAGCAGACTGTGATAAACTCCTGCAAAACCCTCTACCACCATCTATGGCATGAAAGTGTTGCAATTGAAAAGTAATTAATGATAATTAGCATTTCAGTCATCCATATCAAGAGAAAAAGTGAAAACAGAAGCTGAGGAACAAACCCATTGTTGCCATGATAAGTCTGCTATCCAAGCAGCTGGTTTTATTCATGGTCTCAAAGTTATGGAAAGGGAACCTTCAGGGTCTCCCTTGAGCTGTCCACATCAGTAACCACTGCAGGACAGCCTGTGGTACAGGGGCACTTGGGCTAGAAAAAGCTGAACCAATTTTTTTCTCCCCTTTACTTTCAGGAATTTATGCAAGTGCTTTTGAACCCATGCAAACCTTTAGGGCATTGCAAGTGCTAATGTTGAAATCAGTTTTTACACCACCTCCACTTGAACCACAAACTGCCTGGATGCAAAGCAAGTTTAACCTGTTCTATTTTGCTTTACTAGATAAAAACTATAAACTATGACACAAAATATGCTGGGGCACTTCTGGGCTCAGCCAGAAGGCACTATTTTACTTCTCTAAGTCCTTTCTTCCAGCATCATGGCATGCGTCCTTACCAGCAAAACAAAGTATTTGTGCTGAATAGCTGCAGGCAAAGTCATTTTAACCCTCCTTGTACCAAGATCATCTCTGCTTTCTTTTGTACCACAAAAAGATGGGTACAGAGTACCCTGAAACTTGTCTCTGTTGTGTTGACAGCTAAATGGCTGGGAAAACCCCAAGTAAACCTAGAGCTGTACAAATCAATGTCTATAGAGAGGCTTAGTGATAAATGCTGTGAGGAGCATGGACAATGCAGAGAATTGTAAACTTCAGTCAATCCTTTAAGTTAGCTGGACACAAACACAATAACACTATGAGAACTGGTGAGTATTGATCAAGTCTCACAGTACAAGTCTCAGGGATTTTCAGCCCACTTGGGTCACCACCTTAGCAAACACTGTTTACCACAGATCCTCCTCACAGAAAAGAAGTCTCTGCTCAGCACCTCTGTAAAACATAGGCAACATTGAAAATTCCCCCAGTTTGCAATGCATATTGGAAATGGCTGCCCTGATTGTGGGCTGACCCTTGGTACCCTGAGGGTCACCCATGGGGATGTCATTATTTATATCCACAGAGCAGATGTCCTTGGCACAGGCATCCCCTCTCAGGTCTGTCAGCAGATGTTATTGCAATGCTGGGAGACCCAGCCAGAGCTCTGCATCCCCTAAGAGGGGCACTGCAAGTCACTGGTCTGCCCTGAATGGAGAATTCTTATCATTTAACTGGAAAGAAAAGCTCCATGGCAACAGAAGCCAAGATAAGCAACACATTGCCAAGAAGGAGTAGGCTGGACCTTTTGATTTGCAGCTATGGCATGTTTGGAAAACAGATCATTCCAGTTTCAGCAGCCACTCCTACCAAATGATAAACAAAGAGACTTCTTTAATCCCAGTCCTATCCTGATAACCACAGAAACTACACCGAGATCCAGATTTGTCAGAGGAAGTGGTTTTGCAGCATAAATGTGGATTACATCTGAGTTCACTCTTACAGTGAAAACACTTTCACATTTCCTAAAATCTCTTCACTGCTGAAATACTGACCTATTGATCTACAGCCATATAGATTTATTCAGACACTTTTCACAGCTGAGCTTCTAAAATTTGCTTTTCATCATGCTGGGTACTAATGAACAAGGAGCTATCCTCCTTATGTTCTGTGGAGTTGAAGCTCCAGCTACTACCAAAATACCAATGGTTTTCCCACAGGCTGTGCAGCTTGTTCATTACAATACCAAGGTTACCATCTAAGTTACCATCTAAAGATGTGCAGGCTGAAACTTTTCTTTGGTGCATTGCTCTGGAATAAGTAGGGAAGCCTCATTTTGTGAGTTCATTAAATCCCTAAGTGCTGATAAAAATAAATACCCATCTTTTCTCAGCTAAGCTATCTAAATATACTTCCTGGGAAAAATAGGCAACTTCTTGAACTTTTGTTGAAAGAAATATTCTCTTCTAAGTCACATGTTGATGCCCACATGTTGCTACAGTCATTAGGATTCTGGTGCAATTTCACAATAAATCTTTTTTAGTACTGCCTCAGCCTAGAGCTCAAGCTTCCTCTCTTACATACTATTCTTGAGCCTGATGTAAAACTGTAATTACCTTGTGCAAGTTCCTAGGCTGTAACTTGTGTCTGCACACAAGTGCAGAACAACCAACATATCTTCACTTCCTGCTGGAATGTGCTGCTAAATATAGAAAGAAAATATGACAAGTTTGGAAGTTTGTTCAGGAAGCAGGTGGTAATTGCATTTCAAAGGCAGCCGCTGACTGGTAGCAGGAGTGATAAGCAAATAGAATTTGAGTAGTTCAAGCCAAGGTTTTGTACTGATGTGAAAATACAGGTAAAAAAAACAACATGAAAAGCAATGCATTCAGTTACATGATATCATCTTTGTTTTAGGATACAAAACAATTACCTAGCCTTACAAAGAATTAATCAGGATCTGGAGGATAAACTTTACAGAATGGTAAGTTATCATAAGTGCTTTTTTTTTTTTAATATATTAAATGTGGTTTTGTGGTTCTTAAGTCATTGGAAAAACATGTATGTAGCTGTCACAAAAACACCCTCAAGCTCTAAGAGCAGTTATGCTTGGAAAAGATATCATGATGAAGAGCTCAAGCTGAGTACAATTACATAGCTCCACCAATTTAAATAGAGATTGCCTAGACTGATGATCTATCTGAGTAAATTGTACCTTTACAATCATTTTGGTTAATTTAGTTAATAACTTCATGGGATTTAAATATTTATGTTTTCATTAAGTTTCAAATATAAATAAGGTAATCAAAGGTTTTGTCATGCTTCTTAGATACTTCCACTCAGCTTTTAAGTGACTTAATAGAGCTTGGATGGCCTGACTTTTAACTTCTTTCATAACTATCAAGCTCGGTATATTAATTTCCAATCTGCATGCATCTGCCACCACAGCATCAATGGCACTATCACAGGCCAATTAATAACCAAGTGGGGAAAACACGGCAGCTTTTGTGGGCTCCACATTGCAAGACACAGCACCCTGGTTCAAAATAGCTTGAAGATGTCAAAAAAGAAATGGCAAAGCCCTTGGAGCCCTGGCTCATTGCTGATGATGTCAGGACATTGTGCTCACTGTTAGGAGTAAAATTACAAAGGAATGTGAGTATAATTTTTAGAGGAAAGAATGACAGTTTTGAACTTCCAAAGATCTCAGGTAGCAATTGCATGGATGAGCAGCTTGGATTGGGGGAAACAATTTATTGTGGATTTTGGGTAAGTCCAGACTGTACTATACAGGAGAGGCACCAGCCTTTACTAATAAATAAATTTTTGAAAATGTCATTGATCTTATCTTATAACCCTATCTCAGTAGATAGCAATGAATAGGGGACTGAGCTTTTGCAACTGGCTAACAAAAGGTCAAAATTACAGCTGGGTTGTAGCTGACATTTCTTTATAAATATATGTTTAAACAGTATAAAAGCATAAATAACATTTGGTCTTGTGTTATTGCTTTCTTTCTCCACTCTTCCATTGTTGCTTTTTCATTTTGTCCAAATCAATTCAGGATTTTGTCTTCATCTGTAGCCAACATTTGTTACCTATGCATCACAAAAGATAAAGTACAGTCATTCAGGCTGGTAAATGAAAAAAGAAATAACAGAAATACCCAAAGAAGGATTCCAGAAAATCCATGTGTTTTTATCAGGTATTTTAGATCAAAGCAAAGAATTTTTAAACTGCTGTTTCAGCATCCAGTTAAATACTTGAGAAATTATTTCACAGCACAGCACAAAAACCCAAAAACCAGACCTGTGGAGCACTGTGCCTTTCTTTATCCCACTAATATGACAGTCATTGAAGATAGCTTTAGAGGCTTGAAGAAGATCAATCAGGCTCTGTACACCACTTAAATCCAGACTGCTTTGCTTTCTGAAATATTGAAACTGAAGACACAAAACAAACCAAAACAACTGTCAAATAGAAATTCCATTAAAAGGAAAAAGATGAGCAAGAAAGTACCATGTCTGATTTAGATAAGTCAAAGCTTTTGATTTAGGGCACTCCAAGAGCCCTCAATACTTCAGAGACCATTAAATTAAATAACAGCTGGTGTAGCTGATCAGCAGCTTATGGTGGACTGGGCTCTTGGATACCTTTCTCTCCCTTTCCTGCTTAGGAGGAACAGCTGTGTGTATTTATTGTTTTGTTTGGTTTGGTTTGGTTTGTCATTCTAAAATCAAACACTTTTGATTTCTCTACCCTTATACAAATCCAAATATATAAACCATGTGTCTACTTTCTCCCTCTCTCCCCTGCCCCACGCCTCTGTATACACCATTGTGAATACACACCCCCCCCACACACACACACACATATGTTTTTTACTCAAATTCAACAGGTAGGAAAGGAAAGCTCCCCAGGCAGGGGTCCCTTGCTCCCCTTGCCTGCAGGCAACAAAGGATGCTGAGCCACTCCCTGCCCCAACAGGTGACTCATAATTCCCCCTCTCCCTGTGACTGGTCCCTGCTCATTGCAATTCCTCTAGGACTCCACTGTGACCTCCCTTTTCTAGACTTTTATCCTGAACATTAAAGCATTTCGTGCCTGCTATTGGTATGAGAGATGTAACACAATAATCATTAATTCATCGGCAGTCACAGGAAAGAAGCTGATGCAGCAGTTATTTTTCTTCTAGGCTCTTCTTCCTTTTAGATGCTAAACTATAAAATATTTAAAAATATTTGAAAGCACACTTCTGATCACAGCAAATGGTATCCAGTTGAAACTTATGTCACATCAGAACTTGAAGTATAAATATAAAATATGAACCATGGTGTCTCATTTGACTAAGGGCTAAAAAATACAATCCTGAAATCAAGGGAGAGCTTGCTGTATTAAACTGGGCAAGACTAAACATGGGGAACAGTAGAGGAATATGGCACAGAGTTAAAATTCTTCTGTCATTCCTCTTAAAATTCTTGTTCTTACTACAGTAAGTGCCTTCAACTGGAGATTTCTTTATTAAGAAATCTTTAAGTGGAATATAGAGCCTTCTGCCTAAATAATTAATCTTTATAACTCTTTTCTCCATTAAGATATGGGAAAAGTCTAAGCAGAGTCCTCACATTTTTCACTGCAATTCCATCACAGCACTGTTCAATCAAATATTTTTTTTTTTTATATTTAGTGCCAGTTGTCATCAGTAATCTTCACTTTTCTTTACACTTGTTTGAATTTTTGGAGCATGCTCTGCCATGGTCCTGCTGCTCACAAACAGCAATTACAAGTAGATTGTGCAAGTTATCCCAACCACAAATTAAGAAATCCTTTATATTATCTCAATCCAGCTGTATTTTCCATATGAACCTCTCTAGAATTAAGCGATGTATTTTTAAAACCTTTTGCAGTTTAAAGGTTTTTGTTGCAGTTAGTTCTGTTGTTTTACCTTTAATGCCATAAGCCAGATTTTTAACAGTATCCTCTTTTGGGAAGAACTGGTGCCTAATAATAGCTGCTTAATAAACCCTACTGCTAATGAAAATTGCAGCCATTTCTCCTCCTCCATCTGCATTTTGAATGTTCTTGAAAACATGATCACAGAAATCCAGCTGCAAAGAGCTCAGGAGACCTTATTATCCAGAAACACCCTAAAATCTGCCTTTTTTACTAAGTTTGACAGACAGACTGCTGGATGATATCACCTCTGGTTCCCACCTCTGCAAAGCCAGCACCAGCCCTCTACACACTTTATGATCTGTTAAGTTGAAAACTCTCACATTTTTACAATAAAAATTAACAAAATTTACAGCTAAATTTTACCATAGAACTTTCACAATATTACACACCAAAGTCTGATTTTTCATTTACATTAAGGCAGGCTGGGAGTGAGACTGCCATAAAGTTGGGAGAAATTATTACATAAACAAGCAGTAAAGAGGGATTTGTGTTAAGGATGATCATGTATGAAATTCTGCACTTTCTGAGCACTGCACTGGTTTTTATCCCATTTCTGCCTCTGCCTATGAGTTGGAGGAGGACTAGGAGGTACAGCAAATACTTTATGTTCTATGTTATTAAAAGTTATTTATCCAGCTCCTGAATAGCTGGGGTTTACCAGTTTGCTGGCCATAATAGTTACTTAAGCACCTCCAGTTGGGGAAATCCAAATGTGAATTAAATATGAGCTGGGCAGTTTTAAATGGTGCTCTGAGACCTTGTGTTGGGAAAATGTTATTTTAAAAGAAGCAGATTTCTGGGTATCCAGGCCAGGAAGGTAAAGAATATGGGAAGTGGTGAGGAATTTGATGAAAGTTTTCAGTCAAGCATTAAAAACCTCTAAATACCAGCTGTTTGGCTTTGGAATTTGAACCAGTCACTAAAATGCACATAAGTCTCTTGTGATACCTTCCAGCCACAACTCCAGAAAGATTAAAACAATGGAGAGAAATCCTTTTTCTCACACAAACATAAGGAAAACAGAAGCCCAGCATCCTTGGGTTCTTGAATGGAACATGATGACTTTGATAGTGACTTGGAACAGAGTGATTTCAAGCCCATCTTTTTCATTTTCTTTCCTTTATGGAAGAAGATGTTTCTCTGCCTCCCTCATGTCCCATGAAAATCAAATAGAGATGGCCTAAATATACTTAAAAGGATTTGCATCCCAAAGACAAGAAAGTTTAGAGTCAGCTCAACCTGGCAGGCTCATTTACTCACATTCAGTGAAGACAGCTGTGAATTTCAAGAGAAATTTCTACTGGTTGGTTAGTTAAGGCAGAAGCCAGAGAAGGTTTATGCTTTGTGGACTAAACTGCAAAATAATATTTCTGTGGAAGGAAATGATCGTAAATGGCACAGAAAATAATTTATAAAAATAGCAGTTGAAAAAATGCACTTCTAGGAGGACTTAAGGCTACATGGTTTTATGCTTACAAGCACTTTGTGCTAAAAATGCCAATTTCTCACTAACTCTTTTCACACTCATTCCAAGTTCCAAGTTAAAAATACTGCCAAATAGGCAATAGGACCTACACACATTAACACCTGTAGGAACCACACAAGCTCTGATGGAGTAGGTTCATGAGTTTTGCAGTCAAATAAATGAATTCTTGTGGGTAATTTGGGAACATGAGCATGAGCACACAGGCTTTCAGACATCCTCAGTCCTTTCCCTCTCTCTGAACAGAGATTCACTTCCCATCGTTGCTCCATTGTTACGTGGTTGGTGATGGTTGCCCAGTCCTCTTCCCAAGAGACACCTAAGGCAGCCCAGCTCCTCCCAATTTGCTCTACATGAATATGACACCTTGAGAGACTGTTCTGGAAATTACTTTCCATTTTTCCTAAAGGCATGTGACTGTTCTGCTCTGTCTCTCCCTCTCAGTAGGACATCTTCCACAGCCATGGAACATAAGGAACCTGTAAAAGGACAATGGACACTTCTCACTTTCAACATTGCCTCTGTTGCATGATGGCAAAACTCCTTCTTAGCATGTGTCTTATCTCTTGGCCAGTGATATGCATTTCTGATACTTGAGGTTTTCAGTCATTTTCTTCATCCTGATCTCTATAGTTTGTCTCTCAGGACAAACCCTTGGGATACCATATTGACTAGCTGGGAACATAAAAATCTGATGTTTTAAAAAAAGATGAAAGAACAGAAATATGTATTGGATGCAGGTGTTTCTGACCTGTGTATTTCTTGTAAGTGCCTCTGTCCTTTGTGATTATCTGCCAATTTACCACAATGGTAGGGAAAGCAAGAACAAGACTAAGCCTAAGAAGGTGTTCTTAGCAGGCATTTCAAATCTCAAAGTCCTTTACAAAAGCTGGTGTCACCTGTGAATGTGAAATCAGGACATAGAAGAGTGACATGTCTTGGCCAAGGCCATCATGAAGCAAATTTATGAATAACTTTTAGGTTTTCTCTAACCAAATCAATTGCCTAAAGAAAAATATCAAAGATTTTCTTAGATCAAATTTATAATACCAGCTGCTAATCTCCCATTGCAGATAAATTGAAAATAGCAAAGATAGGGTTTATCAGAGAAAGAAAAAAAAGAAAGAAATAAAAGAAAGAAAGAGAGAAAGAGAGAGAGAAAGAGAGAGAGAAAGAAAAAAGAAAGAGAGAAATAGAGAGAGAAAGAAAGAAAGAGAAAGAAAGAAAGAAAGAAAGAAAGAAAGAAAAAGAAAGAAAGAAAGAAAGAAAGAAAGAAAGAAAGAAAGAAAGAAAGAAAGAAAGAAAGAAAGAAAGAAAGAAAAGAAAGAAAAGCATATACAAGCAGAGTAGTAGTGGTAGTCAATGAGTATATAGCATTTAGTGTATTTAGTCCAGGTCACTACAGATCATCTGTTTTATAACACATTTTTTCTTTAATAAATAAAAATATACTTTTTTGAAATAGTATTGCATCTACAGAATCCAAAACTATTTTGTTTAGTCTGTACATGAGAGATTACGGAATTGATCAAGATAAGACAGTGACTTTTGTGAGGCGAAAATCAAGAGAGGAATGGAGAAAGATGAATTAGTACATATTCTTTTTCTGGTTGCATACTTTTTGCTCACAGAACAGTACTAAAGGTATGAAGGATCATCAACATCATAAGACCTTTTCTTTATTATCACAAGTGGCATGTACCTGCAGCAGAATGTGCTTTGCTCACTAGAGATGTAATATTTAATCCTTTACTTCTTTCTCTTTCTTTTTTCCTCCAGAAACAAACATTTCTTCTTTCAACCTCCTGTCACTAGCAGCCTCAGAAGATACTATTACAATGACTTCAGGGAATTAGTATCAGTCAACACCATCTCTATTCCCTCCAGCTATAATTTATTTCAAATTTTATTATCAGGAAGAACTCTATCCAGGCATGGCATACCACTGATGTGAAATGTGGCAGATGATAGGTGCAAGGAAATATTATAAGCACATTTTGTCAACTTCATCTACAGCGCCAGTAGAAAGCACAGGCTGTGGAGCTGACTAGCTGGCTAGAAAGGCTTCTAAGGAGCTGATAGGAAAGACACCTTTTTCAAGCACAATTGCAATGCTGTAGGAAGTTGATGGCAAGTAAAACTACCCTCTGGCTTCCAACAAGTTTGTCCTGCTGTCATCGGGGTTAGGATTTTGTTCATTTATAAACAACAGTTCCTCAGCGCTGCTGGTTTCCCAAGGAATAATCCTAAGTCAGCAAAATAAAACAGTTCTAAACTGGGAAAAAACTTTTTGTCACAAGATACCCACTGCCTGGAGCAAATTCCTGAGCACTTGAAAAAGATAAGCAGCCAGCTAATTCCTGCTTAGAGGAGCAATCAGCCTGTGTAGTGATATTCATTCATATTTTATATCCAAGAGCACATCTAAGCAGAACCCAGGCCAGGAATGGCAAGACCCTTCCCCAGCCTGGGGCCAGGTTTGGTTGTGTTCATTTAATTTAGATAAATTATCCCTGTATATAATTTAAATTTGCTGCTCAGATTTGCATTCAAAAAAAGCTGAATGAGAGGTGACAGGTGCCTTTATCCTGAGCTCATGTTAAACACAGGACATGCACTGAACTGGAGACCTCAGGAATATTTCAATATGACACTTGTGACAAGAAGACCTTTAACAGGAGGTGCAGTTGTAGGCACATTTTATCATAATGTCCTGTTACACATTGAATGCCGTGTAGGTTGGCATTATTTCCCATCAGGAGCAAACCCCTGCAGTTGCCAGTGCTAAGCTGGAGTGCTGTGTGAAGTGACATACACTGCTCAGCCAGGGCAGGCTTGCCCCCAAGAAAAAACATTAAAGATCAATACTGGCACTTGTTGTACCAGGAGGAAAAGTAATCATCCTGCATTTCCTTTACAAATCACTTGCACAGAAAGAAAAACACATTTTTACTTCACAAGCAGAACCTTGACAGCACTTTGCTAAACAGAGTTCTTTCTGTGATACGTTATTAATTATACACCAGTGTCAAAGTTTCTTCTTCCTTTTGCAGCTATGGAATTACATTTCATGGGGTAGTCAAGGAAACAAATCTTTATAAGACTTTTGCTAATACAAGGTTGAATATGACATTAAGAGCAAATCATTCTTGAAGTGAAATGTCAAAGAGCTTGATATCAGAGTCCTCAGACAAAACACTACAGCCCCATGATGTTATCTTTAACAAAATTACATTATTGGGAAATCAAGGACAGAAATCAGATTCTGCTGCAGGTGATATTTAATCAGAAAAATCAGAAGCAAGTGTTGCTTACTACAAAGGATAAATTCTATAATTTAACTCTGATCGACAAATTAGATCAGGTCAATAATTGAGACTTAAGGTAGCACCTCATTTATCAGAGAATAAGATTCTGCTTATTTCCATACCACTGCTTTGTAGAATAGATTTAAAATGTTATGGGCACAGAAGATACATTTGTAGCACATCCATTTATTCAATTCCTCTCATCGATCATAAAAAGAAGAAAATGCCAAGCTTGAAGATGACACTATGAATTATGCTGCTGTTGTTTTATCCTATCAAAAGGTCCCCAGAAATCAGGAAAAAGTGTTCAATAAGTAAACCTCTGCATGCCTGAACTCTATCCTCCTCTCCTTATAACTCTTTCAGTAAAAGGAGCAAAGTATATTATAAAAATTTTAGCTGTCAGATAAATTTCTTTCCTGAAAAATACCTTTATTGCTTTGTCTCTCCCTTGAAATCCATCCCCATCTCTAACTGATTTTCCCCACTCATCGAAACCACTTTTTTTTATCCTATAGTCTTGGAATACCCTTCCTAGGCTCTGGACTTGCCTCTTGGAAACAGCTGACAGTGTATACAAAAGCACATTTAAGTGTCCAGTAAAGCATTATCTCATTCCTCTATTCTTTGATTTCTTAGGCACACCTTGGCTTTGTTCTCTGTGTCTGCCCTCTGATATTTTCATTCTTCATAACAGCATTTGAGAGCAGTTTTCTAAAGTGGCTTTCTGGTCATGTGGTAAAAGGATTTCACTATATGTTGTAGAAATTGCCTAGATTGTCTTACAACTGGTTGCTTTCTAGTTGTATTTTAATTCTTGCTACCTCCATACACTTCTTAATTATTGCAAAACATTTGTGTGGAAGAATAAATCTCTTTATTTTGGAAAATTATTTTTATACTAAACTTTCACATGACTACAAATTTTTTTCAACGAGCTTAAATTAACTTAATATACACTTTTGACTATTCTTCCCCAATGTACCATAGAATAATCTGGCATTAGAAGAATTACAAGAGTTGATTAAATTATATGCTCTGTCTGAGCAAATACAATTCAATTAAGGAAGATGTGATTATTAAATCTTAAATGCATTAGCATGCATCAATCAGCTATATGAGCTTTAAATTAATAAATAGTTATTTCACAGTTACCCAACTACTAGACAGAGAATCTGAATTAAAACCTCCAGTAAAATTAGCCCAAGTCTCTCAATACATTTTTAAAACATAATTTACTGAATGGATCTTTATACAATATCTGTAGTAATTTCAATGAAATTTGTTCCAATATTGGGTGATGTTGAAGTAGTAATGTGTTCTGTTTTGTTCCAAAATCTAGTTATTTTGTGTGAAGGGACTAATTGAAGTGAACACGATATAACATTGGCATGTTTTTGTCTCAAATCAGCTGATTATTTCCAGTTTCTATCCAAACTTCTGGTACTTTTCTGTTTAAATATATTAGCTATTTCTCTTTCAAATTTCTAGTATGGATACAGAGAGTTATCAAATATTTCAGTGAATAAAAATACAGAAGATGCCTAGTACAGTAAAATTTTGATTTCTGTACAAGATGCCAGGAAAGCAAATTAGAGTTTAAGTTACTAATTACTAAATCTATCTTATTAAGATAGATTTAATTTCTTCTAATAGGCTGCAGCCATTCAATACTCAACTCAAGATGCTAATGAAAGGTATCCCAATGGGGATGTTAGTTTTGTTGGATCTCCAAGTAAGCCTCATAAGAAAATGTAAAGAATTAAAATATGGCTGTGTCAACCTGCTGCACTAAAGGGTTGCTCAAGGGCAGTGGTTCCCTTCTCTCCTTGGCTGGAGTCCTGGGAATCCTGCAACCAGGACAGACCTCTGCCAGCGGCTGGAGAATGCAGAAAATTTCCTCCTCAGTCTGAATGTCTCCACTTATTCACTTTATTTTTTTTCCTGTTACATATTTCTTCCTAAAGCACACTGAGGAGGGAAGCAGACTGTAGGCAGGAGAGATGCTGACAGTCCCATGCAACATCAGGGAGAGCAGCTGGCTCCCCTTCCCTTCTCAGGGTGACTGGAGAATTATCTCCCTGTTGGATGATTCCCCAGTACCTTCTCTGCTCCTCTGTGAATTGTCATGCTGTTATATTAATGTATCTTCATCCCAGTGTTCCCAGTTCCAGTGACGCAAGAGCTCTGTAAATATAACATCAAGGGAAGAAATTCCATTTGAGCAGGGCTTATTTTATTCCTTGGTGACACATGTAATTGGCTTTATCTGCTGCAATGAGATTTTTCATAAATCCTCACTACATGGTCGTGCTCAGCTTTCTATTGCTCAACTTCCAGGAATTTTTATTTTGGCTAAATAGGCAGAGATAAAGAATAAAGAGTGAAAATACATTCCACAAGGAGGAAGAAATACAGGCCAGAAGCCCTTTTGGAAGAGACTTCTAAAGAAGCATGAATCTGCCTGCTTCTTTCAGCATTTTTACTACATACAGCCTCCCTTAAGCCGATTTATCCAGTTCTAAAGGCTCAGAGATTAGAATGAGGAATTTGAATGGTTTGTCCCTCACAGGTGGAAATGCCAGCTTGCTCTGTTGTCTCTGAAACCCTTCCCAGCAGAGTGCTGAAAGACAGGAACCATTCATACACGTCCTGCTCAGGAGCCTTCCTATGCTGCATGGAAAACAGAGCAGAAAGCAGGAAGAGAGTTGATAGCAAGGCATATGGCTGTAAATGGAGTGTTCTGGCTTTTGTGGAATCTTCATGCATTTGCTGTGAGGAAACGATGTTTGGTTTAGCTGTATCCATCTACAGCAAATAGGAAGGACTTGTCTGTGAAACTGGTGAACTATACCAGCCAGGCATCAACCTAGGTAACAAAAAGGGGATTGAAAGGTGGAGAAGTATTCTCTTTTGCCACACAATCAAGGTGTCAAGCCACCAAGCTGTATGAAAAGAGCCTCTTTAGCTGCCTATATGCCAGAACTAAGAATCTAGCAATAAACTAGGAGATTTAGAAGCAGTGTGCATTGGTGCCAGAAAATTACTCCAGCTCACGAAAAAGACTTGTGCAACTAAAATGGCAACTATGTTAACTAAAATGGTTTACATAGCTTGTTTGGGATAGACTAAGTGGATTGCAGAGCTTGGGAACAGCACTCTTTATTGTGCCTGGCAACTCTAAAATAATAGTCCTGAATATAAGTCAAATATTAATAGACAGCAAAGGTAGATGTCATATTGGTCCCTGCTTGCCATGGACCACAGCACTGCAACAAGTTGTGCATAATCTCTATAAAGAGCTCTTTGTAACACACAGGAGGGAAAATTCTGTTATCTTGAGCTTTAATGACCTGTGCTGATGGTCACTTACAGCCAGTAAAGAGCTTCTTGCCAGTGGTTAAAAAAAAATATAGTAACAATCTCCTGGTTATGAGAATGCTGCATTAAACAGGAAGCTCCTTGCCTTCTTTAAATAAATGCAGGGACTCACCTTGAACTAAAATGAGTTGTAGCTTAAGAGAAAGAGATCATGAATTTGCTACATTTGATATTGGTATACGTAATAAAGTCCAAACAAACGATATCTCTTTTCAATGCAAAGGAGTGAATCTTGCAAATTATTTTGAGCCAAGCCATCTGGGAGAAAAGGTTTTAGACACTTATCAATCACTGTTCACATTGTTTTCCTAAAAACAAATCTCACATCCAGGAATAAAAGACTAGAAACGTATAATTAAAAAACTTTAGGAGAAGAAGCAAAAATTTCTGCATAAAATGGAAGCTGTACAAGTAGCATGTACAAAGAACTGAGAGCAGTCAATACCAGTCATAATGTCTGCTGAATACGCATAAAGAATACTTAAAGGAAGGAAAAAGATACAGGAAAATAACCTGTAAGATAGTAGATAAGTATAATAATGCAGCTTGGGTCCATATAATTAGAAGAAATTTAAACAATAACTTTTATATTTTACCTACTAGGCATGGAGGGATGTGTACCAATAAGCTTTTTGGGTTTGGGAAAATTAATACAAGGAAGCAGTAGCCAGAACTTAGGACAACACTTATGCTTCATATCTCCTACTTCTAGTTTATTAATTAAGCATAAGGACTCAGCTCGTCCCTAGGCTCCCCTCTATTTCAGTGAGAGGTAGAAACCCTCTACAGCATGACTGCCACCTTCAAACAGGTGTCTAAGCACGTAGGCAGAAGCAGCCTTTGGGTGCATCTTTTCCACTGACTAGAGACCAGACAAGCAGCTTTGTCCAGTGTCTTTCTTGTAGATGGTGAGATGAATTTAAGTTATGGGAGATGAATACCTGGCTCCTGTGACGTGATGATACTCCATAATTTAAAGCTATGAATCCCCATGTTCTCCCTGGATATCTGTGTTTCTTCTTTTTGTCCTACAGGAGAAATACACTTAAAAGAATCCTTTAAAAAATAGAATAAAAGAAACCCACAAAACAAAAGACAAAGACTTCAAAAATTTAAGTAGAGAGGATAGCCCAAGACATTAAAAAGTTATACCATGAAATCTTATTTTCTTGAAAATAGTGCATCAACCTGGGAATAGCAGCACAATGACTAAAAGCAAGTCAAGAATCATTACTTAAGAGCTTTTCTCAAGGGTGTGAAGATCCTTTTCTAAATATGGTTTTTATATTTACTGTGCTCTATTAAGCGCTGCAGCACTAGCAGATAGCTGCCCAGGGCTAGGGCACTTATAAGGAGAGTTTCAGAGGGTTTTCTTTTTACCTAAACAATATTCCAGGTATGATTCTCCAAGTTTAATGTCAATAAGTTTTTGGTAACATGCTGGGGTGAGAGGACATTGTGTTATATAGATGACAGTACAAGTAGCATCTCCAAGCATATTCTATTTAGCAGGGTACAAAGTTATATTTTGGTTATTCCTTTAGGTGTTCCTGTAGCTCCAGAAGTGTTTTTTTAGAACAAAAAACTTTACCAAGACTGACAGTTAAAAAAGCTTGGATTCATTATGAAGTAGAGATCAGATTTAACCTGAAGTGAGCAAAGACTTTACACACCCACAGAAGTATGTCTCTATATCGTAAAGCCTGCAGGTTTTTAAATCAAAATCTGATGAGCTCTAAGGCCTTTGATCATCCTCTCCTAAGGTCTCAACTGTTGTAGAAAATCTCAGAGGAAGGTCATTTCTACAAAGATCCTCTTGAAAATTTTCTGAGCCTCTCCACTTTCTCGCATCTTGGCCTGCAGTCCTTCTTCTACAGAATGCAGTAAAGTCAGCTCAGCTTTGTAGCAGCTTCTTGGGTTTTGAAGGCACTTCCATGGTGTGTGATGCCTTTGTAGTGTGTCCAAGCATCTTTTCCCATCCTACTCAGACTCTATTACCTCCCCCTGCATCAACAATTGCCCTCAGCAATTCTGCAGAGATCCCTAATACTGCAGGATGGGAAGCCCTTGCTCATGATGTCAGAATTTCCTAACACAGCTAAAAGACCAAAAATCCTGACACTGTCTTCTAAATGACTACTTAGGACTTGCTACTTTGCCATCAAGTAATTTTCAAGCAGTTATTTGCCTGAAGAAGAAGGAGTTACACAATCAGGTTTGATTGTGTCAAGGTAGATCCTGTATTATAAATTCAATAGCTATTTTAAAACATATTCTATGGGATTCCATAGCAAAATTCTGGGGGATGGATATAGGCACATAAGTCAACTTTCACATGCAACTTTTTCATGTTGAAAATCACTCAATCGGATTAATTCTTCTTTTTAATGAGATCCCTACTTTCTATTTAAATCAAAAATTCTGTCTCACATTTCTCCTTTGGGAGTATGAAATGTTTTTATCAGCATTCAGCTGTTGAAGGAAATAGGAGGTTGGATGGCTCACTATAGGGGATTGCTGCTTTTATCTTTTTTCATTCTTTTGTGGCATGCACTCTGTATAGGCTGAAAAAGCCTGAAAATCCCTGTGAGTTTACACCACTTCTTATGGCATAGGAAATGCTGTATTTTCACATTCCCCTTAGATTAGAAATTTGTGCTGTACCTTTGTCCTCTTAACACATAGAGTCACTTGTGAGCAAGAAAGCTGAAGGCAGAACATGAGCTGCACAATAAAAATGGCCTCAGTAGGTGCCCAGTTGCAAACAGCATCAGTTTTTGACCAAAGGAGGACAGTGTGGATACAAAAGTAAAGAAATCATGCTTACAGTGGGCTGAGGAGAGGGCAGGATATCCCTGACAGGGAAGAAAAGGTTCTGAATCCAGAGAGAGGGGTTGAATCCAAGGAGTCTTCAGGTGATTGACAGTCTTAGTGGAAGCAGCCTGGTGTCTGGAAAATGATAGCTAGGAAAAAAAATAGGAATGGCTGCTCTATGACCACAGTTTGTCAGCGGGAGGTCTGGCCTCACACTGGAAGAGTGCACTGGATTGTGAAGTGGAAAAAAGTAACAGGAACTGACAGTAGAAATGAAAAAGGAGCAGAATGGTGGGATAAACTGCTGGTTTTGCAGTAAAGCAGGACCTTGGAGAGTAACCTGTTTACAGGGGTTTTTCTACTAGAACTCCTGAAATAAAATCAAACATCTGCAACAAATGACAGGTGCCAGGAGGAAGGGAAAAGGCTCTTTTTTGATATCTTCTACTTTAATGTGTTTAATAACTGTGTATCTGACTTCTGCACTGCTTGGCTCTGGCAGCCAGGGTTATTTAATACCACAATAGACAAGATAAATGACAATTTTGTAGAAAACATTAACATTGCAAATGTTGAGATTAGGAACTTGGCAACTTTGATAGTGGCTGTATCAATCATTCATATTATTGTTGTACCCAGATTTTCTGCCCTCGATCCCTTGGAACAGTACAAAGAATTAATATTCAACAGTAGAAATATTTAAGCATGAGCCAAGTTAAACAGAGGGACATCAGAGGGACATCTTAAACCAAAATTTTCTCAGCAGGACATTGTGCTACTAGGAGAGAGTTTTTAACTTAAAGTAAAAATCTTCAAGTGAATTTATACAAGCAATTAAGGATAACGAAAGGGCAACATCAGTAGATATTAAGGTATAGTTATGACATCATACACTGCATATGAAATTCTGAATTATATTAAATTGGTATGTCAAGAATTTTAGAGGATCACAGTTTGTTTCAGAGGAAAAAGACACAAAAATTCAGTACAAGCAAGGATAGGAGATGTGTCTTGGACATGGGACTCAAAGGAACTTTGAAGGCAAAATTTTATATATTATTTAGCTGTGGTTTCAACAGCTCTATAAATTTAAGCATATAATAAGTCCCTAAAGTTATCAGAGTAGGAATAATTTTTTAGCACCGAATGGATACAGACAGCAAAGAAAGTCTAGGAATATAGCTGTTAAAATATCACAAGCATCTGTCAATCCTGTCTTGTCTGCTATCTCCATTGACAGCAGAATTGCTTTTCCTTCCCCTGCTAAAGTACCTCATATCTATCTCTAATTATATTTACTGGAGGAAGAGAGATGGTCAGATTTTTCAAAAATATAGATTTCCCTATTATATCACAATTGTGTAATCTGCTGCTGGAAGGAAGAATTTGCATTCAAAACAGTGTGAATGGGATCTATTCCTAAATAAAATCTCTTCTGACAATAGTAACTAAAAGCAGTCCTTATCTTTCTGAGCTAGGAAAAACCTTGAACACATTTTGAGACTTGCCAGAGCCCTTCCCATTAAGCTCAACACATGCTAACTCTCTCCTAGTTAATCAGTAGATACTGCCATCCATTCTCATTAGACTGTATCTGTTCTCTGGGAGATATCCCAATAAAATGGTGGTCCCAATTAAATTCATTCCAATTAAATTGCACTCCATGAGGGTTTTAATGTTACTTCACCTAAATCCAGCTGAAGACTTCTGCTATCTTGTGTGACTTCACCAGCAGTGAATTTTCCTACAAAAAGGGCTAAAAATGCATTGCATGAAGAGGATCTATCCTATGGAGATGCTAGATTGCAAAGCACTTCCTGTTATTTCAAAGTGTGGGTGTTGAATTGCAAGCTGCTTAACTAGATCTGAAGAATCTCTGTCTCACTCTCTGGTTTCCATTTGTGGCTGTCCTATCACCTCCATGGACTCCAGATTTATTTCTCCTGGACATTTTCCACCTTTCCCCATGTTCACCAAATTTCCTTCCCAGAACAGATCTCTGCAGCTGCTGTATGCTCACAAAGAAAAACTCCAACTTAGTCAGTGCTTTACAACTCAGCCATGCTGTATTAAGCCTATTTTAAATATGTCATAGACAAAACCCTCACCCTTTTCTTGAGCATAATAGTGATTATTCATGACTATCAAAAATAATCTGAGAGTTCACTCTCAGAAATCATCTAGTTTTTGTGCTGAAACTCAGACATCTGTTTTGCCATAATGAAGAATGAAAAATGTCCGAGATGGAAAAGGACAGTTTCATTTTCCAACCCCACAATTCTTATATTTGTTTTTCAACTACATCTCCCCTAATTTTTTAATTTTTTTTTAAACAAGTGTGCAAATCAAGTAATTCAAAAGATTTAGCAATCAGGCGTCTACAAGATTAATTTCTTCATGATAATTGAAAACAGACCTTATATTTGCACTGCCAAAAAAAGAGGATAATTTGAATATATTTGTACAAAGCCAAAGTAAAGGGCAAGTAAACCTTACATTTCACATGTCAAGTTAACATGAACTCATAACTGGGAAAATACATTGAGTACAGAACTACAAACATTCCCAAGGAGGCCAGTAGTTACTATCCTCCATATTCTGTAGCAGCTGGCTTCTGCATCTCTTTGAAGCAATTATACAGTGATTCAGATATTACTCATGGCCTGAATATAGAACCAGCTCCACAGTGAGGTGTTCTTGCTAGTGTTCCCTATACCTGGATCTACTTACATACAGTTATGCACCAGAAATGTGTATGAGATACTCATGGATTTCAGGCACATGATGTATCAATCACTTCCCCATGAAAAGGATGAATGCACCAGCAGGGAGCTTTGGAACAATATAGATTAGTGCATGTTTGGAATTGGATAAACTTGGAATGGTAGATGAGAAAGCAATTGGAAAAAAAATACTGCATGACATGCAAACAATCATCAAAGTTACCATTTTCCCAGGGTTCAGTCATCATTCTAGGTAAATAATTCCACTGAGTGCAAAATCACCCAAAACTAACGTCTTGAGTCTAGAAAAGGTTTGAAGTTTTCTGGCTGAGGATCTAGCTCAGAGTGCAAACATGGGAAACAGAAGGTGCTTTGCAGGGCATGCATTTATGGTGTGGCCCATGGAGGGGGTGGGACAGTAGTCAATACACTTCTTAAGAAGCCATATGTCCCTGTAGTAGTACCAGGATCAGGAAGCCTTACACACTGCACCCTCCACAGTTTCCTTTCTCTTCCCCTCCCTGCCCTTTATCTTTTTTTTTGCTCCTTTTTTCCCATCTCACCTCCTCCACCTTCTTTATGCACTCCCAGGAATTTGGAAAGGAAGGAGGGAGAACAAGAGAGCTCTTGCAGGAAATGCTAGGGATTGTCAGCTAATGGCAGTGAGGAGAGATGAAGTCCTGTACTCCCAAGGAGTGGGAGTAAGAGCTTAGAAGCCTGAGACTCTTGTGTAGATCCCCCTGGGACACCTTCTTGCCTCTTTCTATCCCATCATCTACAACTCCTTCAAAATCCCAATATGACCCACCTCAGTGAGATGTCTGGACCAGTTTCAATACTCAGATATGAGGCTGGCCTTAAATTCCCAAAGGGGAAGGGGAATGGAAAGACTGACTTGATGACAGCTCTTGTCTCTTATTTCCCCAGCTCTCTTTCTCTGTCCTCTCTGTGAATACCCTCTGGGAGCAAAAAATATGTTATTCTGTCAGCCTGGGAGAAGAAGACACCAAGAGAAAAACATGTGCACTAATGAGACGTGGTAGCAGATGGAGTCAAAGTTTGATAACTGACAAGGGATGATGATGATAAATGCCCAATATTTTCATCTACCTTTAAGTTCTGTGTCTGAGATACATCATGTTTTAGGGGAAAAAAAAAAGAGAAAACACAAGAACACAAGCTTGCATAAATTACAGGTGCTCCTCAGCCAACATATTTTGGTCTTAGTGCAAGACTGGAATTCAATGACCTAATTTATAGATGAGATTACATTAGCTGATTAAATATTATATTTGAACTCTAAAATCTATGACTCAGTACTAATCCTTCATCCAAAAATAAAGTACATAATGTTCACATTGCTCAGCTATTTGTTTATACCTAAAGCTTTTCTTAATAAATGGGCTAAAATTGCCCTTTTTTTGTTGTTGTAGTCTACCAGAGAATATAAGCATCAGTTCAATAGCCTTGTAATTTTGGTTTTTATTGTCCTTAAAGGAAGAGCTTTGTTGCAAAAAATATTGTAGTATTTTTGCCTGAAATTATCCCCTTGGGCCACCATTAATCTAAACCTGATAGATTAATCCCTCACTTTTAGGATGCACCACATGAGAAAGAAATAAGCAGTTGTTGTGAATTTCAGTAACATGAATAAAGCTTTTTTGGGAAATTGTCTCAACAGCATTTTAACTGCTTATTTTTAAAGTACTATTAGGACAAGCAAACAAAAGTAAATTTCATCACTAAGGAAAAATAATTTTATAAATATTAAATTACAGAAAAGGAAATCCCAGTGATATTTTGATTTCCACAAAAGTTTACACTTCATTAGATGGGCTGTGATAATTGCCAAAGTAGAGTGAATGTTTTTCAGTAGCCTTTGAATCCCATCACTTAATATTTGCCACACTTATCTATTGTATGTAGAATTACATAGATCAGATTTTTTTTTTTTTTTTTTTTTTTTTTTTTTTTTTTTTTTGCCGTGCTACTAAGCAGCACAATAAACTTTCAAATGACCTTGGAGACTCTACAGCTTGTCCACTCATTATAGAAGTGGCTCATTCCATCAAGGACTGAGAAGATGTTCAGAGTAATTTTGGTACCTGATATGTCTCTAGGGCTGAGGATTTCTGTAGTGAAATAGCAGCACTCAAATACTCTGTCTGGGAAATACACCACCCAAAAGCCTCATGTACAACTTGAGCTCCACAATGATGATTAAAGGGGTTTGAACACAAGAGTAAATAGGGCTTTATGCAGGCTCTTTGCACCTGCATGAACATTACACTAATTGCTTGGGCTTATTTACTTTTCCTCTCACAGCCAGGACCTAGAGATAAGCTTCCACTGCAAATCAGCCTGGGTAAAACAGACTGCACCAACAGCAGAAGGAAGTGAGCCTGTGAATGTGTTCATTTTACTTTGCAGGCATGAACAGACCATTATTGCACCCAATTATTCCTACTTCTTCTCCAACCAAACACTATGCAAAACAGGGAAATTAAACCCTTAAGCTGGCAGTGTATGTACTTAACCAGAACAGGATATCAAGCAGACTGGATCCAGAAACAATATCTTCAATGGCTAAAGACAGAACTCCAAAATAAAAAAGAAGGGAGTAGACACAGCATGACACATAGCCAGACATTTCACAATCATACATCTCAGCAAACTGGCTGAATCCAGATCCATCTCTCCATACTCATAAACTATCTGTCCCAGAAATGTGTGATGTACCTTACAGTGCTTACTGGAAGCCAGAACAAAGACACTGAAGTTATTAATGTTATAAAATCTCTGTTCCATGTAGAAAAGGTTCAAAAGACATGAATGGCTACATTTAAATTTTTGTTTAATTGATAATGTTGGTTATAAATCTGTACTTTTATCTTGTTAAGAAATGTTGAAAGGTTGGAAATGAAATGTATAAGTGGTCCGTTTTGTGAGTGAAAGAAAATGAGACTTGATGTCAGGTCTGTGTGGATTTAGAAATGACTTGTAGAAATTAGTCAATCAGTGCAATGACAACAGTGTGATAGACAGGGCCATGGGGCTAAAAGGTGATGGCGACAATCCACAGAAGGGTTTCCAAGCAGTGACTGACAGAATGTCAGAAACCCAGCACTAACCTCACACATGCCCTGAGAGATTCATAACCAGCTATTACCACTCATGGGCTTGAGTTATAAGAGATATTTCTGACAAAACACCAGATTAAAACTATTCTGTCTGCTATCATAGAGTCCCAGAACAGCTTGGGTTGGAAGGGACCTTTAAAAGTCATCTAGTCCAAGCCCCATGCAATGAGCTGGGACATCCACAACCAGATCAGGTTGCTCAGAGCCCCATTCAACCTTACCTTGACTGAAGGGTTGATTCCAGTGACGGGGCATCCATCACCTCTCAGTGCAACCTGTGTGTTTCATCCTCATAGTAAAAAGTTTCTTCCTTACATCTAGTCTGAATCTATCCTCTTTAGTTTAAAACCATCACCCCTTGTGCTATCAGGAACAAAGGCACTACTATCACACCAGGCACTACTAAAATATCTGTCCCCATCTTTCTCATTAAGCCCCTTAGTAAGTCTGTGGTGCATCCATAAGCTATGACTGTATGCCAGTTAGGTTTCTCCACCTCAAAAAACGTATGAAAGAAAAGAAAATACTGTGAAGAGCAGCAGGGTGAGAACACTGAAGCATGTTCCATGCAGATGGGGCTCTCCAGCTTGTTGAAGAAATGGCAGAGAGAGGAGATCTCAGGAAAGACATATGAAATGCCTAGAAAAGCAAGGAACAAGTCAGTTGAAATATTTTCTCATCATAACTAATAAAAGAACCAAAAACATCAAATGGCAGGGGCAAGTGATAGATTCAAAACAGGACTTACCCTGTTTTTACCCACATAGCACCTAGGTAAAGATCTTTCTGCCACAGGATACTATGAATGTTAAAATCACATCTGTATTAAGAAAGCAATAAAAAATTACTACTTTGTTATAGTATCACCTATAAGTAAGGAAATAATTTAATTAAAAATTCCTAGAGTCTGGGGGATATTTTCGGAAATAATGACTCTGTGCTTGGTCTGTTCTTGTACACTACTCTGGGCACTTCTGCTCTCAACCAGATAGTAGAGTAGATGTACCCCTACCCCACAGATCTTTTCTTGTTTAGACCTTTTATTGGTTTCATTAAAATGGCTTGGAAAACATAAGCTGATGCAACCTTTAGGCCAGAAGGATGAACCATGAGAACACAACAAATGTGAGACAAAAATTTGTATTTCATTCCTCCCTGGTTAGATACATTACCAGGCCATTTTTATATTCACCTCCCACAGCTTTTCCTGACCCATCCTTTTCTGCATAGCCCATTAGCAAATTGCAACTCCATTTGTACTGAAGGCCTCAGCAGCCAGTTAGGAGCTACCCCCAGCTCTTCTCAAGGGGGAAACACATAAATAAAGGTATCAGTAAAGATTCATAGGAGTTGGGATATGATTTGGGAACATCCAAGATAGACAGGCACTCACCTTGTTCTCTGAGGGAGTAATTTTAACTTAGTGGGAACAGAAAATAGAAGCCTAGAAGACTTTTTATAAAACTGGTAGAAAGGCTTTGGTTAAGCTACTTTTCAGTGGAAAATTAACCAGTCTGATGCTTGATCTCCAAAATTATGATGTTGAATTCTTTTTCTCAAGCAGCGTCAGATTATTAAGGGCAAACTTCAGCTTTTCATTTAGAAAATAGTTTTCTAGAAAAGAAGGGTGTTCGGTTTGTAACTGCAGACTCAAGTGAACACTCTGTGTCAGAAACAGCACCAAAGTGTCTCAGGGATTTGCCATTTGGGTCCTTGTCTGGATGACTTCTCTTCACCATCTGCCTTTAATGAACAACAGTTTCCATGAGGTACAACAGTGATTCAGAGCAAAAATAGACTACAGGATACATGAGCAGCCCAGGGATCCCATTTCACAAAGGAGAAACGTGCAGGAGCTCTCTGCACTGCAGTTCTCTGGAGGGAGTAGTTCTGAAAGGGCACTGTTAGCCAAAATCAGCGAGTTTGTCTCTCTCACTCATCCTTCATTTTTGCAGCAGAAGTCCTGAATCTGTGGGAGCCTATGTGCTTTGACAGAATATTCTTTAAAACCTTGGATGCAGAGATTGGTGAAAGTCGGAGATGAGTTTAGGAAGACTTAGGAGAGTATCTAGCAAGATTTCCCCACAGTAACTAAGTCATATCAACTAAGTATTTAGAGCAGAAGTCATGTTTCAATGAAGTTTTAATCCTATTACATCTTTCTGTTTTAATGCAACATGAATTTGTAAAAGTCAACAGATTTTAATCTGGAAACAACTAACATTTTAATATGCAGAGCCTAAATTTTTGTCTAAGGTATTATTCTTCTCCCTAAAATCAGGTTTTAATGTTGCAATTGCTGCTTCTAGGCACTACCATTCCACTTTCCTTTATTAGTTAGCATTTAGGTGCTAACTATTAAATAGAATTCTGTCCACTGGGGTTTGTCATACAGTGCAGTTTAGAGCAGAAGTAGTTGAGGCATCATTCTTTAATAGTGGCATAAGTCCTTGTATGAGCAATAGGAGCTGCCACTCTCTTTATGAGCCAAGCCAAATGCTGTTAAAATGATGAATGAACTAGTTCCATTTTATTTGTTCAGCCTTTCCCAGTGCTCTTCCTACAACCCAATTTAAATCACCAGCTTGTATTTTACATAAATTCCTATGTGCTTGAAATACACAGATGCCTGTATAGAATGGCAGAACAGCAGTAAAAGTTCATTTTCTTTTCCAGTGAGCAAAGAGTTAAAGAATTGAAATGGAGCTGAAATACAAATTCCAGATTATGGAATGCTCTGAGACAACCCTTAAGAGACTTTTCCAGGTAGTTTACAAGACCATCCTGCTTTGCAGACAAGGGTTGTTGGATATCCATGGGGAGTTGAATCTCAGACTGATCATTCCCTCCAGACTGCAATACAAAACAATAATGTTCAAATCAAAAGCATCTTGATTAAATAATCTAATTAAAAGGTACATGCAAGTAGTGTTTGTTTGTAGCAGATATTTTTTTCCTCCTGTGAGGATGAAGATATCTTCAAATTTACCTTATTTTCAAAATTAGGGGTAAACATTTCCTTCCAATAACACATTTATGACTTATTAATTAGTTCCTGCAAGCATAGCTGAAATCCCAAACCTGCTTTAACATGGTCCAAGGAGATAAAATTACTTCAGCCAAACATCCCAAGACACAAACTGAGAAAGAAATCACATCTCACGGAAGTTTAGATGATCAAATAGAGATCTCCAAGATCCTACCTTTAATTTCAGTGGGGAGGAGGTGGGGAGTGAAGAAGAGGAGAAGAGAGACAGAGAGCACACAAGAGAACACACACCCAAAATTAGACTGTCAATCAAATAATCTGTCAAGCAAAGTCCAAAGCCCATGGTTTATTTTAAATGAGCAGATGTATCCTCTCTATGCCACCAGGAGACACAAGTCTGTTTCAAACCTTGCCCTTACAGGATCACCTTTAGCTCAAATCTTCAGTTTTAAAGATCCTCTTCTCAGTCTCTGGCCTATTAGGAATGACACATATACCTGAGGACTGTGTAAGAAATTGTAAGAAAAAACAGAGCTTGGATAATCACTTGCTGTGGATAGCACTGTAAACCAAAAAATGAATCCCTAAATTTTCCAAGCCTTTCTGCTGTTACACACCTCATAATTTCAGTGCAATTACTTCAATCTAGTTGTAAGTCACACAGTTAGATGACTGATTTCTGGGTAAAAAATACCTATATTTCATTCTCTCCGCACAAGAGATATAATTTTGTCTGAGCTGTATTTATAAACTTGGAAGGAGAACTGAGAAATTGTTCATCTCAGAGTGATGTGAATGGCCTGAAAGAACAGTTCCCATGATATAAGATTTTTCTTCCACAATTCTCCCAATAAAATAGAAGAAGTAACTAAAATCCAGTAAATTGAAATGTGTGATACTGGTTAGACTGAAAGTAATTCACTGATTGTCATGGGAACAGTTGCAGCCACAGTTAGAAGTGTAGCATAATGCAAGTTCATTTCTTTTCTTCCTTATTTGACTCTAATTTTTATCAGAATATCTATTGGAGATGTTTTCCACTGAGAGCAAAGAATGCAATTAAAGGAAGTTGCTTAGTCACTACCACGGCACAGGGAAGCTCCATGTAGTTGTCAAGAGGATATGACCCACCCCAAGGAAAGTTAGTTTGAGAATCTCAACCAGTACTGGCTTGTGGAAACACTGAAATGGTTGCCATTAAAGAAAAAAATGTACAGAAAACACTCTTTTCTCTTTTGAGAGATACCTCAGAAACAGAGTAATAGGTTTGTATGTGCAGATCTGACTTTGGAATTAATAGTGAATATCAGAGAGAAATATTTATCTAGACTGGTAGAATTCAGGAGAATTAAAAGGGCTGTTTAACTGGACTAAAGAATTTAAGAATCTGGAATGTTTAAAAGGCCTGAAAGCTCTTGAAATCAAGGATACAGGATTATTCACTGTGGATTAGGAGGAAAAATTGTATAGAGATTTCTGAGATTCACTGAATGAGAAGATTCCTTGCAGGTAATATTTTGAATAAACAGAGAATCTGAGAGGCCTGGAAGGAGAAACTTGTTTGTCATAAATCATAGAAATAATTGCCAAAACTCAAGGTATGTTAGACTACACAAGGGAAACTAAAACATGTATCAAAACAAAGCTTGTCTGTGTAAATAGTAGCACAAGAATAAAGTAAGTTGTTTAAAGGAGAATGAAGAAATTGATGTGCAGGATAGCCCAAAGAGAAGTGAAGCACAGTCATACAGAAGATAGAAAATAAAACATTACCACATGGCAACAGGATATGATCATGCTAAGTGAAAAGGCAGCTGAACCACTGTCCTTCTAGGGGACTGAGTTTTATGATCAGAGAAAGCAAATATAATAAAGCCTTCCTACAATTAGTCCCATATCAGTTCCATCAGTTGTGCTGCTATGGTGGGAACTGGGAAGCACAGAAGAGAATGGGTGACCCTGGCTCATAGGAAGAGGATGAAATTTTGCAGTGCACATCTTTGGCCAGACTCAGCCCATCTATCTAAGTCACCAAATTTAGGAACATGAAATTCCCTTGTTGCTTCTATAGTCAATAGAAATAGATTAGCACTTTCCTCATCAGATAGAACACAAATCAATTTTTGGGGGAAACTGTCACTCCACTGGCTGCAGCCACTTCACTGAGCTGCAAAGGCACTTTTCTTCCCCACTTTGCTCAGACATGTGCCCACCCACAGGCAGGCCAAAACTGTGCTCTCAACTAAGGAAAAAAATACGTTATAAATTGGGGATTGCCCACTGGAGGTGCCAGAAAGCAATAAAATTCTGGCTTGATTAATCAATCATAGTTGGAAAAAATCATTTGGTTTCAGATGTCCCTTGTGAGGCATTTTTAGAGAACAAGACCATGATGAGGCCATCTGGAATACAATATGCAGTCTTGGGCATCCAGATGCAAGGAAGATTAATTCGCTGTGTAACAGAACTACAATAATCAAGGAAATGAAGAATTTATCTTCTGAGATGAGATTAAAAGATACTGGCTTGTGTGGCCTAAGAGAATAAAGGTTATGGGAATTCTTACTGCTTTCTATAAACTCATCAGTCTAAATTTCTATAAACTTAGCAGAGGCTAAAAGCTATTTAAACTAAAAGACACTTCTGCTGCAATAACAAATGGATACTCATTAGCCTTTAATAAATTTAGCCTGAGTATTAGACAAAGGTTGCAAATCCCCAGAGGACTAGAACAACTTTTATTAGGATCAGTTCCACTGCTGAGTCACATTGATGAAATATGATCAGTTTAGGGTCAGCACTTCCAGCCCGGCTGGAGCAGCACGGAGAGAGTCATTAACTTGTGGGGTCCTCCCCAGTCCAATGCACCTTTGGCCTCCAGCTCAGCATTTTCTGAGCATTGCTCTGTATTCAGTGCCTTTATATGGGCAGTGACAGGCTTCTAAAAACCTTTGTGCCTCACGGAGACAGAGGCCAAATTTTTGGAAGTGTTCTGCAGTTGTAGGACTTCTGTCCTTGGATTCACACACTTGAGTGTGTTGACTCAGCAGCAGATGACGGCTTTTCTTTCACATCATGTACTCTCAGGGACCACGTTCTGTGCCAGAAGTAAAAATAAAGGCATGCTGAGGGCTTACAACAAATAATCTAAGCTAGAGGAATCCGCAAAATATTTCACAGAAGTCAGGGAGTCAGCTGAAAGCCAGCTGGCTTCAGGCTGAGTCTGGCCAAGGCAAAAGTGACAGAGGCTGATTGCTTGAAAGAGGAGGTAGTGGGGGGAGAGAGAGCAAAGCAAAGCAAATAGGAAGGCTAAGAGGACATACCAAGAGTTACCAACATACTCAGTTTTGATACAGAATTATTATATCCAAAGACAGAGAAATGCCTAAACTAGAGCACAAAAAGATTTTTTTCCTCTTCTAAGCATGACCATGTAACCACACATAGTTAAGCATCAGCATCTCTGAGACAGCACAGATCTCCTGTGCAAGGCAGCACTCCCCACCTATCGCTCTTGATCTCTGTTCATACAAAATGTGTAAATACTAGCTGACATATCAGAAACCTGACAGATTTTTCAGCAGCTGATGAGGTCAAAGAATTCTCTGTCCTTGGCAAGAGTCATGTTTCAAGGAAGAATTCAAAAGAATGATGCAGATGTAGAAGCACAAATCCTAAAGGACTCTCCTAACTAACAAAACCAGGCTGCTTTCTACTAGAACACAGGATTTGGCTCAGGTATGCTTAGGCTGATCCCCATTGAACCTGGGATCTGTACATTTTTCTTCTCTACTTGGCATTTTGCTCTTTACTGGAGTCCTGATTCATGAATAAATCTCCCAAGCACTACTGCAATACTAGGGAAAGCAGTAACATGCCATCAGTAAATTTCTATTCATTTTAGTGAGCAATCATCATTGTAGTGCCTGTATGTGCCATAACACCATATGGCACCTGCTTTTTTTCTTCCAATACTACTGTCATAATTGACATTGTTTTCAATTTTTTCTTAAAGGGCAAAACACATTTTTCTTGTCCTGATCTCAGCAGGCATTTGAAAAGGTAGGAACATTAATTAGCTCCTCTGCACTCTCATGCCATTCATTTTCCAAATATATTCAGTGCTTGTTAACCCCTGGTTTTCCACAGTTAGAAACACCAGGGCAATTATATGGCTTTCAGGATCCTGCTCAGGTTAATATACAGAGTAAGTTAGAGTAAATTTGAGAATGGGGCCTGGTAGTAAATATCATTAAAAAGTTCTGTTGCATGTAGTTAGGGAGCAGAAAAATGAGCACATTTTCTGTTCTACCTCACTTTTCAGTTCTGTCTATTATCCAACCCTTCTTCCCAGTAGTCAGGAGGTGGAATCATCTGCAATCACTATAGAAATAGCCAGCCATGTTTTCTTACACTTTGAGTGCCATTAAAAGTGCCTTTAAAAATGAAATTTGAGGGAAGAGAGGAATTAACATCAGTGTTATGAAAAGGTTCAAAGGTTACTCACACACACTCGAGTCATTAATTTGGAAATTCCCGTTCATCCTCAAAACAAGTGGTACAATAATAAAATGGTTCTCTCATCAACTCTGTGTTGGCACCATATTTTATCCCAATGAGATTGTTAATTTGTAATCCTCTCTTGAAAGAAATCTCATTCATGCTATGAACACAGGGTAATAACTTCTAGTTTTAAGCCTAGAAAACAAATTCTATTTTAAAATTTATTTGTCCATTGCATTTTGAAATACAGGTCAGAGTTTTTAGAGTGTCAAGTTGAAGGAAACCTTATAGTAACAGATTACTAATGCAAAATGAGTCTTAGAGATAATCCCTGAATATTTTAATATGTTCAGGCCACTTTATTTAAGCAACACTACAACATCAACAAAAAGAAATACACATCAGTACTAGATGATCTTTGAGGTCGCTTCCAGACATTTCTGTGACCTTCTAGAGGTACAGAAGTTGTTCAAGTGATATGAGATGTGTAGCTTCTGTTCGGTGGTTTACTGATTGAAGCTCGAAGATAAGCCATAACTTAAGGTATTTTTGTGCACCTGCATCACATAATCATTAAAATCCTGACCTGAGACAAGGTACAGGGCTCTGTCTTGGCATGAAGTCCAAACCTGCAAGGTTCTGTTTCCACCTCTTCCTTCCTTTTCACAGAGCACTTGAGCATCTTAAACTGCTGTCCTGATGTTGCTCCACATCTTTCAGACAATCCCCCAGCAGAGTTTAGGTGTTCTTGAAATGTCTTTTCACAGACTAGAAATGTAAATTTGGTTCCAGCCTTCATTCTCCAAAATTAGAAGGGAGTCAGCATCAGTTCTGCTGTACACTGAAAACACTGCTGGAGGCAGCTGCAAAGGTGGATGAAGATGAATGCAAACTGCAGAAGTTTGCAGAAGTCTTTGTAGGACTGTTTTCAATTATTGCAATGAGATTTAGGATTTGTAAAGACACACCAGTGAAAAAGGAAGGTATGGATTGCAGTTCCATAGCAGCAGACTGATATCATAGAACTCTAAATAATGCATCTAGAAGCTGAGTCACCTGTACTAGGAACATGTTAGGCTGTTGCATAATTCAGGAGCTTTTGTTCCTATAAAGAATGAATTAAGGTTTTCAATTCTAAGCTTCTAACAAGTCCATGGTCACCTGACTGTGACAAACAGTGAAAATGGCATGTTGTACAGCTTAAAGCTCTGACTTTCACTTGCATTTTTCATTTCCATTTCTCCTATAGTCCTCACACACCCATCCACCCTCATGACAAAGCCCTGAGTAACCTAAGTTATATTCTCCTACAGTGGTCTAAGCCATATTCAAGGGCAGCTTTTCTTCTCTCTGAGGCTGGCATGGGGTAAACCTTGACAAGGGCTTCCCAAGGAAGATTGGACAGACTGGTATGTCCATTCAAAGCAGAGCACCGCAGCTCAAAGGTCTCACAAGATGCCAAGCCCAAGGACTAGACAAGCTGCTCTGGCGATGGAGCAGCCACGTGGAGCACTGAGATGCCTCCAGGCTGGTTCACACTGCCCAGAGCTCACCCTAGGTCAGGGGTGGCTCCGTGTGCTGGAAAGGTCTCTCCTCCAACCCATGCTTTCAAGGAAAGGCTCAGCAGTCTTCTGTTGTTCAGTCTCAAAGTAGTTAATTGCAAGTTATCTAAAAGATTTTCTTCTTGAGCTGCTGTGGTTTGCCCAGCAGCTCAGGCAGAGGCACACACACACCCTGACATCCTCTCTGACTCCCGACTGCTTCTTCTCTCCCCACCCAGGGCTGCTGCTGTCTTTTAGATAGTACATTGCGTGTTAAATGTTTATAGTTTTTCCCCAATGCCTAAATTACCTATATTAAATGGTGCCTTTCTACTCTAAACCAATCTGTGAGCGCCAACATCACCAAGAACATGGAGGTAAGGAAGAAGGAAGAGGGAGGACAGAACAGATCCAAATCCCTCCATCTTAAAACTTCTGACCCCCATGTACAAGACCTAAAACCCTCCTGCACAGCACTCAAAAATTCTTCCCTCTACTTTGTGACTACTTCTACTATAATATCTAAATTTTTGTGATTTCTTGTTCTTCCTGCAAGGTTGGTAAATCATTCCATGGCTCAAACCCAAAATCACAGCTGTTTCCAGCTGCCTGCCAGGGTCTCAAATGCTTCTGACCTGGGCCTGGAACCTCCAAAAATGTCTGAGGGACATTTTGAGTTCCAACACTTACTGAGCCAGGACATGGAGAGAACACGTGTCAGACTCAGCCTTCTCCAGCTAAGCAACAATCTCCTCCTGAAGAGTCATTCAGTTTTCTGCAGGTTCTTCTGGCAGGTATTTACCAATATAAAACAAAAATTGTATTCTTCAAGCACAGGAATTGCTGACTGAAGTATTTATGACAAGAGCTAGATGCATCAGATGAGTGATCACAGTGGTCTTCTTGCCGGTATAGAAAAACTATTAAAAAAACAAGTTGTTTTGACTGAGTTTGCTAAATTATTTAGGAATGCCTGGATCTTCACACAGGCAGATCTAGAGAAGCTAAAATCTGCCATGGCATCTCCTGCCAGCTCTTAAGCTGCATCTTTGTTAACTATCAAACAGCAATTAAGACATTGCTGAAAATCAACCTTCTGTATCTAATCTGCTGGAAAATATGGACTTTGAAATCCTGCCAGAGTGGTAGGAAGTGTTTCTGTACCTTCGCGTAGTGCCTAGTTTTAGCACCAAAACCAGTTAGCACAGGCTGTGATGAGGTTTAAATAGTATAACTCTTCTATTGCCTTCAATGAAAGCAGTTATTTCCTCCTACCTATGTGGATTAAAATATACTTCAAAAAATATCTATATTAAGTTATATTTTCCTACAGTGGTTTAAGATGAATTGAGAGAGAACCAAACTGTTGTTTTGCTGATGACTTTACACATTTACTGGAGCTAGATTCTGGGGCACACCAGGAGGTTTCCTTACCACAGCAGGTTACAGAAGGAGATTTTACAAAGTTTTAATTCAGAATGAAAAGAATCTCCTCATGTCCTAGTACAGCTCTTATGACTTCTGATGAAACTTGAGACTAGTGCAGAGGCATCCAACTTCACTTTCTAGCTGTCAAATTACCTGAAGTTTGACCTCTTACTCAGCCAAAATATACTCATGGATGGGGAAAGCATTAATTCTCTTTGTTTGGAGTGGCAGAACAGAAAGAATATTTGTTAAGATTCAAAGATGGAGCTAAAAATTGGGATAAAAAAAACATTCCAACAATCAGAGATTTTTATCTAATGCCTTGACAAATTTCTTATCACTAATGAGAATCAACACAGCTCTTCAGTGTCCATCCACATTAGCACATTTCTCTCAATAAATAAATCTGAGAAGCTAAAAAGCAAATTATATTTGCACTTTTCAAGCATAAGATGTTATGACAGGAAGAATTAAGAAAAGGACCAGTAAATTAGATGTCAGTTCTGAAGACAACTAGTATGCAATGTACTACATTGTGTGGAGAATAAATTCAAACAGAATGATGTGTAAATACAAGGAAAACAAAAGCCAATAAACCAAGTCATAAACCAGTGGCTGAGGACAAAAATCAGACTAACTAGATGAAAAGTTTCACGGAATTTAAAATTATGTTCCTATAAATACTTTTGAACAGTAAGATGGAAGGAACCAGAAGATAATCAACAGGACCAGAAGGATAAGAGATTTTGTAGAATGGTGCATTGGGGTCTGGCTTCTAATCTTCAGTTTTTTAGGGTCTATTTGCTGTCAAATATTTCTCATTTCATCCTTAACTATGATCAAAAAGAGTCTCTCTAAAGATCCTTCCTAAGATCAAAGCCCTAAGGGTTAAACAGTGTTCACAACTCTGAGTCTGTTCTTTTTCTTTCTTCAGACAGCTTCAGGGGCCTAACATCCTGACCAATACTTATGTTTTCCATAAACAAGTAAAGCTGTATTTTTCACCATGAAATAGGACTTGGTTAAGGCATTAAATCTCATTTTCTTAATGGCAGAGAACAGTTTACCTACCAGGCTCCCAGGGCTTTTTTTATTCTTTTGGCAGGAAGCTGTCAAATTATTTCAGTGCCAATGACTGAAGGACCATCCCCTAAAGAAGTGGAAAATAAATCCAAATTACCAAAAGAGAGAAAAAATAATTAATTTTAATATTGTGTGTTTACCAGGAAGTTTTGTGGTTTTAATTTTTTGGGGGGTTTGAGTTCTGCTTTTCTCTGTTTCTAGAGAGCTGCCTCTGAAAGTAAATGAATTGGGTTATAGGCAGCAACTAACTTTCAAATCAATGGCACCTGACAGACACCACAGTTAAGAAAATAAATCAATGGTGTCAAAATTAGAGAAGTTCATTTTGGCCAATTTTAATCTCTGATGTTTTCCAGAAGAAATTTCCAAAATCTCTCTATGCAGCACCCAGAGATTTACTAAATGCTTCTGCTATTGGGGTGAGCCTCAAGGACAATTGTGCTGGGCAAAGGTTCCCCTGTATTGTCTCTCTAACTGTGTAGTCCAAACATACAGCAGCTCCTCCTGAATGTACAGTAGCTTTAATGTGCTTCTTGCACCAGGTTTGCAAGGAAATGCCTCATTCTGACCTAATTGGGCCATTTTGTGGCATTCAAGTCCTTGCACATGAGCAAGAAAACAGATGAGCACCTTTCCCTTCTCCCTTGGCTGCCCTTGGTGGGAGGCAGAGCCCTTGTGCCACTCTTTGCTTTAAGGCTGAACATTTTTTTACTATAGATTGCAACCCAACTTCCAAATTCAATGGAAACTACAGACAATGTTAAGCAACATGTCTTAGCAAACACTTGCAAAATCCTTCTTATAAAAAAGAGGAGCCTACATAAATTTCCACCTAAGATTCATAAAAGAACCAGCTGAACAGATTCCCAGCTTCCTACTCCAAACTAAATTAGAAATACACTCTAATGTGTTAAGCTGATGTTAATTTAAAATAAGATTCTGAATGTAGAGATAATTCTGAACCAACTGTATCAACATCCAAGAGGTCAAGTATAGAATGGGGCAAATTGAGGTTGCAGAAAACACAAACTCACTGTTATTGTTGTTCAGCTACTGGAAAATTAAATCAGAAGAGTATAAATAATGGAAGTCAATATATTTTTAGGAAAAATTATGTGAACCACAATTTCTTTTGTAAAGGCAATTGAGTAGATATATTTGGATAGTAAGAATTGACAAGTACCACTTCATATGATTGTGATTACTAAGTAAACATGATACAATATCAAAAGCAGTTAGCAGAAGGGTTGTAGTAAAAGTCACCTCAAAAAGCAGCAGGCACTGTGGTATTTCCATTTAAAAGAGTCTGTTCAGAGACAGGATCAGGACAGCTCAGTGACTGGAACAGGTCTCAGCACAAAGCTATGCTTTCAACAGGGTCCTAAAAGTAAACACAAAATTATTGCTGATAAAATGAGATAAAAAAGATTAGCAATGTTGTTAAATATAGATAAACAAATCAATTCAAATGACCAGTACCATCCATAAGATGTTCCCATTCAGTCAAAAGATGTTTTTTTCCCCAGACATTTAAAAGTATAAAATCTATAAGGGTGCTTTGCAAACCATAATGCAAAAAATGGGAAGGAAGAAGTAAAGGGAATGGGTTGTGCTCTGGAAAGGAGGAACTCAGGAAAGGTCACTGACTCTGAAAGTCAGGCTGCTTGAACAACTCCACATCCCAGCAGCAAGCCATGACAGAAATAACAAAAGTGTTATTTGTGCAACCATGACAGAAGTGAATAGAGCAGGATGATAATTTTGCCACAGTTTCAGACAGAAGAAAGTCCAGTTTGAAGACAGTGGTTGAAGTTCTGATATTGACAATTTTTTGGAGGGTTTGTAAAGTCATTCAAGTTGTCTGAAAATTGGAAAGACTGAGAAGTAAAGAAGCTAGCTCAGCAAGAGACTCAGGCAGATCACGTGTTTAGTGCAGCGGAGAAAGAAAACTGTCTAATATAAGTGTCTCCACTAATATAAGTGTCTTTTCTCTCACAGAGAGAAAATGCTAAATATCAGACAGCTTTTTATTCAGGCAAACAAGAAGTACACTCAGGATCCAGACCTATTCAAAGGGAGAAAGCTGTTAGCACATGCAGAGGCATAGAGCTCCTGGTATCCAGGGAAATAGCATATTCTTCATTTCTCGAGGTTTTCCCATCAAACAGGTCATTACAATCAACTTACTGAAAGCCTGTCTCAGCTAGAATCAAATTAGTTGCAAAATCTCTTCGTCCTGCTCTTCCCTGGGACAGTTACAGGTCCAGAAAAGCAAGCTTCTCATGAATTACTAGATTTATGTCTTGGGAGATATGTATGCAGTCCTTGCCTCTGCCAAACATGACTTGTGTGCCATTGAGCTAGTCACACAAAGTAAGCTTCATTTTACCTACTTTTAGATATTTACATGCTAGATGTCTATTTTGCATGTGTATGTCTGAAGCATTATTATCCTCAGCATCTTTTATCAGCCAGTGGAGAGAAGCAGGAACCATTGGAGAGCTGAAAAAAAATCACCATGCAATGAGGAATTTCATGCTTTGAAAAAATCTCTGTGCTGGTTGAATGAAGGCAGGAAGGTGGCTGGCTTAGACCTGGACAATGACACCCCTGACATAAATAAGGGAAGGTTTGCTTTAGCCTCTTCTCAAGAGGACATTAATATTTCTAAGCTGCTGTGAAAAGAATACCTGAGAGACTTAATATTATTAGGAAATATATGAATAGCTATAATAAATGGAATTAAGAAATCACAGTGTTCAAATTTTTGCCAGGCTCCAGGGCAAAAGAAAACTGAATCTTGGAATGTCATTGGAAAATATTTAAACTGTGAGCCACATCTCTGAATGCCATAGAAAAATACTGAGATTATTAAATCCATGCACACTTTTATTAATGGAAAAAAATAGTTTAAAATATCTCTTTCCCAAACAAAGGAAGGATCAGTCTGACTTTCAGGATGGACAAAGTTGTGCCAGTACAGCTGATGGGGCCATGAGCCGCAAAGGCTTTTTAAACCAGATTCACTATCAAAAAAAAAAAAAAAAAAAAAAAAAGATTGTAGAGTTACAGTATAACTCAGGATAGTTAAGGAGAAAAATGAAATTTCAGCAAAGCTTTGAAATGGCACAGAAGTGCTGATTCAAGACAGCTGGTCTTATGACATGGAACAAAGGTTGTCACATTTCTCCTGATCAAAAGGTAGTCTCTCCCATCTACACAAACTCTGGGGGCAACAGCTAAAATGACCATCCTAAATATCAACACAAGAAACACACTGCAGTGAGTTTCCTATCTGCTTGTTCATAAAAATATATCCATCTTTAATTTTCTTTGGATTTGATCCCAGCAGTCAGATGGGAAGGAAGTGCTGCACTTCCCTTATAGTAAAACTTAACCAGTTCCAACCAGCAATCCATTCTGCAGCCTTTCCTTCTGCCAGGAGAGTTCTCTCCTCCAGCCCCAGTGAGCAGAAACAGGGTTCCCATTGTGGGGATCAAATGTGGCTCTATCCAGCAGAGCCTCCCATGAGCACAGCCTGCAGCAAACACCACCCCAGCTCCCTGGCACAGCTCCACCTGCCCCTCCCTGCAGGGCTCCCCAGCAATTCCAAACAACCACAATTAAATTAATATAAAAAATAGCTACAACACCAACCCCCCACACTGAATTAAGAGACAAGGTCTTTAGTAAGTTACTAGCAGGGTTGGAAGCAAAATTCTATCTTTGTTCAAGGAATTCGCATGGTAGCTGTTTCCTTTTCTATATATTTTTAATAGTTATTTAATGTAGTCATTATACTTGGTTATGGCAGTTTGAATTGGGATGCTGCCAAAAAGACACTATTTAACATTGTCTGAGGGGCTGGATATTTCAACAGAGTATTTTATTGTAATGGATCTCCCCTGCTTTGCCTTGAAAAGAGCTTATTGGGATTTTTTCAAAATGTTCTCAAGGACCTGGGGTTGATTGGGGTAAGGGGAAGGGAAATACCAACTTTAAATACCTTTACCCAACATGAGATTTTACAAAGTAAATAGCAGAGATATATTTTAATAAAAAAAAGGAGAGGCTAATTCACACAGAAAAGACACAACTACATTATGTTTATCCCCTGTACTACACTTAAAATTTTTCAGACAGCTTACCAAATCTTCCCAATCAATACCCCAGGGGATGTTGCAATGTATATTAAACAGATACAAGAGATTAGGGGAACAGAATATAAAGACATGCACACATTGGACATGGATTTATTTAGGAATATCAAAATCCACACGAGGAAGAGTCCAAGATGTGGAGTGGTGAGGAAAGAGAAGTATAACAATAATGCAGCAGTAATAGCAGGTTTGCCACTGTGACAAGCTCTGTGAGGAGGGCAGAGATGCTGGTCTGGCTCTGGGCCCTGCAGGGTCCAAGCAGGGCTTGGGCACAAATCCAGCTCATCACAGCTCTTCACTGCAAGAATGGATTCTGTGCACTCACCTGCAAGGATGAACCCAGAGAGGAAAAGTCAGCCTTGCCACAGGACTGAGATAAATCAGAGAAAAATTTCCTGAGAGTGAAGTACTTTATCTCCCCAGAGAGCATTTAGATAAACCATTCCTTTAGTCATGGGGGAAAGGAAGGGACTTGAAGTTTTCTTCTACACAAGTCATTATTAAAAGAAAGTGTCAAAGGGTGACAGGAAATGTGAATTTCAAAATTCTAGAGGAAAGCAAATTATTAAAGAGTCAAGTACTGTAAATAATCTAGCCCTTACTATTTTTATTTGGTTGGAAAATTGTCCTTGTTTAGGTAGTCAACTAATTAGAATTCACTTTCACATTAAAATAATCTGCAATTAATATGAATGAATATTCCAAAATTCAGAATATTACATTTTTCCTCATAGACCATTTTACTCCTTTACTCCTAGAAATTAATGCCACCCCCTTTTTCTAGACCATCTAAGTAGTTCATTTAAGTAGTAACCAGTCTCCAGTAGCTTCTCCATTTCCACAAGGAGCCTTTGTGGCTGGAAGTTTGAGTGCCAGGCAATCAGTCCTTAGAGTGACAGCCTCAAGCTACAAGGCTGAACAGCCTGCCTTGTGTGGCCTCCAGCAGAGGAATTTCTCCTTTTCTATCCATTCACAAAACTTCTTTTTCTTTTTGCAAAATGTTTTGCTCCTTACCACTAGCTCAGCTGACATCTCCATTTCTTTCATTTCACTATGGCCATGTTAATTCTTTTAAATTATTTTGCTGAGCTCCTAGGACGAGTTAAAAAAAAAAAAATTAAAAATATAAAATTAAGCTGTGGGAAAGGACAATCCGGTCTCTTTCTAAGCCAATCCAAGAGTCATACATCTGTCACTTCCTTTTATCCCACATGTTCATCATAAGAAAGGCTTGTCACATTGGAATAATGTTCTTGCCACTGTCTTCTTCATGTGGAAGAACTCCAACATGACACAGATTTTTGCAGTAGGTAAAGCCTAAGGCAAAAGACACATCAACAACATATTTTCTCCGACCTGCCCATAAAAATGGGTATTTTGAAATCCATAGTGCCATCCATTTGTCTCTGAATAATGCAGCCTTGCCTACAACTTTGACAGCTTGGCAACAGAAAATCACTTTAAATAAATATCTAATATTCTGTAGGATAAATATAATGAATTAGTCATTGCTCCTTACCATAATGTAGCAGAATTCCTGAAAGCCAGCCTCAATTAGCATTTTGAAGAGGTATTGAGACAAGGATGGGCGTCCTGGGGATTACTGCAGTGGGAAGCAAAGATGAGACAGTGGTACATGATGAAGTGCAATCAGGATGCTGCCATAGCCTCTGCATAGATCCCTACACATTCCTGCAGTTTTGTTTGTAACTTGATAAAGAATAACCTCATAAATCTTCTAAACATTTGGCTCTTTTCCTCTTTTGCTTGTAAAGATGCACATTTTTAAATAGACTTGTGGGTTCAGTGAATCTGTAAGTGAACAGCTCCTTTGAATATTCATTTTACTGTTAAACCAAAATAAGATTGTTATGCAGAGAAGTAAAACTAAAAATTTAATGTGTATTAAGTGTTGCTTTCATGCCACAATTAACAGCACCAAATCCTGCACCCCGAGGATCATGTCATGAACTGGTATCTGTTGATACAATCTCATTATCCATTGAAAAGTCTTTCATTATTATTTGCTCTTCTGATCTTGTCAGTTCACTTTTTTTATTACAGTTTCTGCCCAGGGGTGCAAATGAGTGTGGGAAGGGGATATCCACTGCTCTTCACTGGCAGATAAACTCACACAGAGCATCTATAAACAGACACATCTGCCTTCACATCATCTGCCATAAAAACATGAAGATCTGCAGAGCAGAAACTAACATGCTTAAAATCAAGAATTACTGCAGTGAATACCCAGTAATTCCTGCAAATCTAAACCATCTTTTGCTTCTTTATGAGCCAATTGATAAAACAAGTTATGCATATGGTCTGCAGGGAAGTACTGCAAATAGAGCAGCTGCTAACTTTCAGAGTTACAGGAGGAAAAAAGGTTTTATTTCCCCCACATTTCTCATTCTTGTTTTCTTTACCTTGTTGGCTGTAACCCTGGCCTAGCCAAGCCCACCACCACATATGTTTCTATTTAAGACTCTGCTTACAAGATAAGATGTCCCTTGGTTTGAGCACTGCCTTGCTCAGCTGAGACCATGACACACCTGTTTGGGAAAAAGAGTGCACCTAAGCTCGAAATAATCCACATTAGTACCCTCTGCAACACTGAAAAGTTTCCACACCTGGTGGGAGAGACCATTGCATAATCTCCCAATCTTCCATTCCACAAAGAATGGTCATTTTTATTAATTTCTCACCAGAATATGAGATATATACTGACAGATGCTATGAAACAAATCCATCCTCGCTCATCATTGAAGTGCTGTCATTGAACTATCTCTGGGAATGCACAGGGCATCTGGGGGTCCTTTCTTCATGATAGATAACACACTCATGTCCTCCATGATTGCTGCAATTATCAGTAATAACTAGATGTTGTAATAACTGACTCCAGAAGATGTGCATTCACACACACCCAGTCAAATCTGGGGTCTGTTTGAAGTTCTTGATGGAGTACTAGAGAAAAAGATAAGTGAACCTGTATCATATTCCATGCATACTTGTTCTCAATTTTATTAGGATCTAGAGATGTATTATTCATGTATTAATCTCTCCATAACAATAAGAGCATTTACTTATATGTAAATATCAGCATTTCCTAATAACAGAAATTTAAACTATCATATCATAACCACCCTAGTGATCACAGCAGTCCAGTGAGATATGGTAGCCATACATTACAGAAGGACAGGATGGTTGAGGTTTCAAGGGATACCTGGGCACCATCTTCAAACTCCCTGCTCAAACACTTGCAGAAGGTCATCAAGGACCATGTCCAGACAGTTTTTTAATATCTCCAGGAGTGGAAACTCCACAATATCTCTGGGGATCCTTTTTCAGTGCTCAGTCACCCTCAACAGTTTAAGAGTTTTCTATGTTCAGGTGGCAGCGCTGAAGTTTCATGTGTTGTGCCACTGGTGTTGTGCCCATTGCTTCTTGTCCTGTCACTGGGCACCTTTGAAGAGAGCCTGGCTCTGTCCTCTTTGCACCCTCCCTTTGGATATTTATCCACATTTGATAAGATCCCACTCAAGCTGTCAGTCCCATCTCTCAGTGTTTCCTCAGCAAAGTGATGCTCCAATCCCCTAATCATCTTCCTGGCCATTTCTAAGACTCTCTCCAGTAAAGTTTTTATTCACCTGTACTGAGAAGCCTGAACTGGACTCAGTACTCTCGGTGTGGCCACAGCAGTGCTGAAGGGAAGAATTATCTCCCTCAACTTACTGGCAACACTGCCTAATGCAGCCCAGGGGTACCTTTGGCCTTCTTTGCAGCAAGGAAACACAACTGGTGGCTTGTGTTGAACTTGGTATCCACCAGGACCTCCCAGTCCTTTTCCTAAAAGCTGCAGGATACGCTGTGTGGCCCCAAGCATGCATTGGTGCAAGGGGTTGTTCCTCCCCAGGTGCAGGATTTTGTACCTCTCCTTGCTGAAATTCATTAAGTTCCTGCCAGGCCATTTCCCCAGCCTGTGAGGTCCCTGTGGAGGGCAGCACCACCCACTGCTCTACCAACCACTCCTCCCAGTTTGTCATAGTTTTGTCCTTCATAGGATGATTTCAATGAAATAAAATATCACCATAAAACATACAGAGTTTGTTTTGAAAGTATAACCCCACTTGTACAGTCACCACTTGTTTGCTGACTACAATCCACAGAACAGTCAACCCCCTGCATTTTCTTAGCAGATACCTTAAAGCATAAGCAGTGAGAAGATTGTGACTGCTGGTCTTGGAGAAAAGTACTGAGTTAAAAGAGTTACACTGTTCCACAAAGGAGGGGAACGTCTCCTGTGAAAGTGTTTCTCCTTTCACAGGAGGAACCATTCTACTACATTGGACAAGTAGAATAGTAGACAAAAAAGGGAACAAAATTCTGACTGTATTCCTCATCCAAAAACTGTAGTAAACCTCTATCAAGGCATCCAGGATGGGATACTAGTATCACTCTGGTGGTGTTTGTAACAGAAAAAGTCTCTCTCTCTCTTTCTGTCTGTCATTTGGGCATTACTTATTAAGAAGTATTTCCAAGGGAATACTGCTGGTCACTAATACCCTGCTGGTCAGTACTACCATTACATTATTGTCACTGTAGCATTGAAATTGCATCCACAGAAACGTTCCTTACAGGAACACTAAGATTTACTTTGCCATGTTTGAAAAGTCTGACATTTCCACAGACCAGCATGTCCCATTTGCAAATCTGAGGCTGCTTTCCAGAGGTCTGTACACATCAGAACTCCCTCAAGACAGCAGAGACCACAGGAAGCAGCCAAGCCTTGACTAGTAGGCTGGCACTGCTTTATGGTAGAACACCCTCCAGTTGCTGGAAAGCAGTGAAGGGAGTCTCATTACGAGAGAGAGAACTTTTAGCCTGCCCATTGCTGCTGAAGGACTAGAGTAGTAACCTTTATGGATCCACTAATATGCAAGATAAGCAGATCTTTTCATCCAACTTTTGTTACTTTTAAAAATACACTTATCTATTAATTGTTTCATGCTGAACCAACATAACAAAATTCTTTTCACCCCATTTATATCACAGATTTCAGATGTAGGGACTAGATGGCACCAAACACTTTTGAAAGCATCAACTTATGTTTTTATGGATCTATAAATATATAAGGAATGTTTTCACCGTGATAGATGCAAAATATAAAAAAGGCCCTAGGGTTCCAGACAGAGATTATATATTTTATTACATAATTTGGTTCCTTTGGGAAGAACAGATATTCAATCCTATCCTCTGATAAGGATGCACTGAGGGCTGTGGTAAATCCAGGATTGGAGCAAGGTGCCCTCAGCCTAGGTGCTGTGACTGCTGGATTCACCCAGCAGAACAAATTTGATCTAAGTCAGATGTGGGCACATGACTGTGCTTCTCTTGTGTTAGTCAGACTCTAGAGAGCTGTGTTTTTGTGTGCTGGCTCTGTGTCAAGGGATGAGGGGGGCAGATGCACAGAGCTGACTCAACAAAGATTTCTGAACAAGGATCCACCAGCCACTCACACCACTGCAGTCTGTGGCTCTGGCATTTTGGTGTGCACTTCAGGAAACCTCATCCCAGCTGAGGCATATCAGTAACACCACGGATTTAATTCACCTTTGAGAGACAGGGTATTAGCACCTGCAGAGCAGAAAGCAGTGCCAAAAGGAGGGAGGAGGGGTCACCAGCCTTGTGGTAGAGTAGGAGGACCAAGCTTCTACAAGCTTCCAGAAATAGAGGGATCTGCCAAAAGTGGTTACAAGTAAAATAAGCATTTCTATTTGTAACTTATTATCATAGCATTGATAACAGGATTCCCATCCTCCTTTCATGCCTCTCTGACAATCTGATGCTGAAAATGATTGCTTGACTGCAAGTGGAGAGCTCAAAGTTGCAGCCCCCAGTGACCAGCAATGCAGTGATCCAACACTACCACACTGTCTCTTCCAGCTGCTCTGCTCTCCCATAGGTGGTGTCAGGATTAAGCCTTTGTCCTCTTGTTGCCACCACTGCACCATAAAAATGTCTGGCTGAAGACCTGAACTTCCAAAGATGGACACACAGTGTGTGGCCAATATGCCAAAGGATTTCAGTGTCCTGCCCACCTTCAGGCTACCTCATTTTGTCACATTAAAACAGGCTCTTTGCTCTTGTTAATGACATTGATTTCAAAAGAAAGAAGTAAACTAATAATGGTGGAGAAGATTGGGACTGGCCTTTCTTTCTTATTCCCTCTTCTCCACGGCATTACTGAGGTGTTTATTACTTTGGTGTCCACCTGCTGACCTGTACAGTATAAATTTAACCTGAGATGAGTTTTACAGTTCAATAAATATAGAATACCTTTTTAAGTCACACTTGAGCAGATACAAAGTCTGGGAAACATCATCCAAATCTTATCATAAGTGAAATAAAATTAAATCAAATTTCAGCCAGGTTCAGCATTACTCAAATGCAGTGGAAAGTAGTGCTTCCAATGCCTGAATCTGCTGCCTTATTAGTTTCTCTCCAGAAAACTATAAATCCTCGGTCAGATATTCTCTCCTGAACTGCAAAATAGAATGAGTAAAGTTCAATTTGGCTAGGCAAGAGCAACAGTTACTAAGATCAGAGCTACTTAGAGCAACAGAGTTCTACAAATCAGCTGTCCTGGCATGACAACTTGTCATAGAAGGACTGATAAAATCTTCCATATAAATGGCTATTTGGAAGATTATGTCTGTACTCAGTGGACCTGGATCCTTCAAAAGCATGAAATGACTTCAAAAATTGAGGGGACATATTTTTTGCAGGTACTTAGGTAGCCACTTGTCTACCTCATTACACAGCTAAATACCTCTGAAAATGTAATCTTCAGTCACAGTCTCAAAGGAGACTGATTTTTAGAGGTGCACAGATGGCCAGGAGGTTTACAAAGTGCCTGGTTGTTTAGTTCACTATAAAATCAATGAGAGTTAAGGGTCTCCTATAAAACCACGTTGATCTGCCTAATTAAAAACTTAGCCATGTGTCTGGTTAAAATCACTAAGGTTAGAACCTTGCAAGCTCTCAAAGCTTCACTTTGGCCTTCCATGAGGAGTGCCTGGTCAATGGGAACAAGGAGGTGAGAGGTGTCAATCCTGAGCCAGCCTCCAGACCTGAAATGTCAGGACAGAGGGCTGGCAACAGCAAGGAACAGACCATCCACAGAAAACTGACACTAAAATAGGCCAGTTCAGACCTTCACAAAGACACTGCAATCATATCTGCCCAGTTTAAAGCAAGCTGTGGGTTTGCTTTGACCATTCGAGAAGGTGTTTTTCTTTAAATAGCAGCTTAGGATGTGAGCTGCCACTTCCAATTTAATCTCCCTCCTTTAATACAGGCTGGTGCTTTGCAGCTGGATAATTAACCTTGATATTCATTCAGACTTCAAAACACCCAATTCCCCTTGCTGTCAATTAGCTGACAATGTCAAGTGTGTGTTGAGAGAAGATTTTTGTGTGACCCTGGCAATATGGCATTTGGCAAATTTCATTCTTTCACAAATAAAAATGGGAAGTGACATTCACAGAATCACAGAATGGTTGAGGTTGGAAGGGACCACTTCACCACTAGATCCACTTGGAGATCTAGTCCAATCTGCCTGCTCAAATAGGGTACTCCGGAGCACTTTACTCAGAAGTGTGTCCAGGGAGATTTTTAATATCTCCTCAGTCTCTATGGGCACCCTGCTCCATTGCTCAGCCACCTTCACAGTACAGAATTCCTTCCTCATATTCAGGTGAACTTCCCATGTTCCAATTTCCACCTGTTGCCTCTTGTCCTATTGCTCAGCACCACTGAGACTGTGAACTGGATTAGGTTCACTAAACAAAATAGATGTATATTAGGGTTTATCCTACTTTCTGCTCTTTTGGCAATGTACCTTTCTGAAAGACCCTCAAGATACTTTTCAAATCTTCTTGTTGCAGCTCTGAGTGCACAGAAGATGCCTTGATCTCAGAGCACCCAGAAACTACCATATGTTTTAACACCAATGTAAGGCTGGAGGCAGGGTTATAAATGACTGGTACACAGTGATTTTTGATATGAGAAGCAGTACAATAAGCACTGCGTATCAAAATGAAACAAAAGGTGGGAAGGACCCAGTGGCATTTCATTATTTCCACTGATCTCTTTCCATTTTTAATAAAGAGTTACGTCCTACTGGTAACAAGATTAAATTAGGGGGCAGAAAGAAATTTGAATCAGACTGTTTTCCTGCTATGCCACAGTGGATTGTGTTCTGCTAATGAGTGCTAACCCTGCAATCAGGTAAACATTCACCTTGAGAAATGAACAGCCTTAATCAGGGCTTTTAAATCCCCCAGAACAGTCAACAGCTAAAATGAAATTGGCTCAAACACAACTGCTTTTCTTTTTAAATATTGTTCTTCCTTCCTTATGAGCATGGGAAATAACGGCATAAGTGAAACATTCTTGTAGTGAAAGAGCAGCTCCAGTGCCTTCCATGTTAGAGACCCTGCCCTGTGGCTAAGAAGGGATGTACTGATTGATGCTCAATAGATGCTTCTGCACAGGCTAACTGGAGCCTTCTGTGAAGGTTCCTAACATGAGCTCAGTCTGACCTCCACAGTTCTAAAGAACTTTACCTCATCTCCTAAGGAAAATAACGGAAAAAATAAATAAGAGGGGGGGCAAGAAGAAAGAAAAAAGAAATATGGTCTATTGTGCTTTTCTATGGATTTGAGAATGACATCAACAAGTGGACCTTTATATGAAATATTCTGACAGTCAAAAAACACTGACCACTCCATTTTCTATGCAGGGTCAACATTATGAAGAGGAAAAACGGGCTTTGAGCCATGAAATAATTGCACTCAATAATCACTTAATAGAAGCCAAGGTGACGATAGATAAGTTGTCAGAAGACAATGTAAGTATTTCATTATTCATTTTGAGATTATATTCAGAAACAAATTAGTTCTTGCACTTCCTATGAAATTATAGAATAATATTTTATGTTTGTATGAAGTGTAACCTTTCCCCTCAACAGTCAAAATTCATGTTTGTTTGTTCCCATAATTTTGTAAATCCAGCTCTCCTTATGCTATGAGGTTGTGGGGAGACTTTTCATTTCATTCCTTACATCTAGCCTGAAAATGATGAAAAAATCGTCTAAGAAATGGCAATATTCCCACATTGATTTTGCCATCAGTACAGCAAATTGGTGCAAGCACATGATCAGAGCTGTTGCAGGGACAGATGTGTGGAATGGGAACTCATCAGAAGGATTTTAGGCACAGAATAGAACTCTACATTTCCTGCAATTCTTTGATCTTTTGGTCTTTTCTCACCAAAAGCCCAGCACAAGCCAGCTCTGCTAGCAGAAGGCAGGATTGACCCAGCCGGGTCACTCAGACCACTCCTGCAGGGAGCAGGAGCCAGGCTTTCCCCAGAAGCTGCTCATGTGTAAAAATGTACCTGTCTCTGTGTGGGACAAAACAGGGAACATCTCTGGCAATTGTCACCCTCCATCTCATTAAACACTACTGAAAAATGGCATGAGTATTGCAGCTGGCAACAAGCTCATTAAATCCTTCCTGAGACAAACCTACAAAGACAGCAAAGAGAGGAATATTGCAGGCATTTAGTTCATTATTGTGCCATTCCTTCCACATTTAATAAAAAATTAATCTACAGAAGACGTGTTTCTGTTAGCACTTATTTTCCAGCATCTTACGTTCAATCTTCCCATATTTCACATGTACTCTTAATCATAGCTGGGAGCATTTAATCTCATTAAAATGCCTGTTGATGTGAACTCTGCCTGTGCAATTAAGAGCTTTCCAACTGAAATAAAAAGTTCCCAATCTGACCCCTAACTTTTATAGAAGTTGAGCTGAAAGAAGAGTTACTTCATCATTCTAACAGCTATGTGTAACGGAGTGTGGTAAAAGTAATGGGCTACATCCAGGTTTTGGAAGCACAGGTATACCTCCAGACTAATTCATCTGAAATCAGTGGAGTTATTTTTGATTTAAAATAGAGGTGGAAGAAAGTTGCAGAAATCTCTCTTTAAGTATGCATGCATTTGTACTACTTCATGGAGTCAGGTTTGAAGTGTTTTCAGTACTCACAGTTTTACTCTGAGCAATAGAATATGGTCCAGAGGCCTCAAATAACAGTGCCACTTCTTCAGACTTGAGGTTGATCCATGGACAAAGTTCTGCCCTTGTAGGTCTTGAGAAAATAGCATGAAATTAAGTCAGGGGAGATTTAGGCTGGATATCAGGAAAAGGTTCTGGAACAGCTCCCCAGGGCAGTGCTCACAGCCCCAAGCCTGACAGAGCTCAAGAAGTGTTTGTACAATGCTCTCAGGCACAGGGTGTGTCTCCTGGGGATGATGCTGTGCGGGGCTGGGAGTTGGACTTGATGATCTTTGTGGGTCCCTTCCAGCTCAGGATAATCTATGATTATGTATCGTGTCACTAATAAGGGTAAAGGTTATATTCCAAATTTTAAAATAAAGGACTACAAAATAAACCACTAATATTATACCTAATAAGTACAGAAGTGATAAACTGAAGTATCCTACATGGGGAAAATGTTTATCTAAACAATATTTCTTTCTTCAATTATATTTTTCCTCTCTCTTCTGACAGAAAGGTAAAATTATGCTTTTGATATAAAAACATATTTTAAACTGTGGGAAACACTTCTGGCATTAATTATAGTTCTAGTTGCCACAGATATGGCTGGTTTTCATTCAGGCAAACATTAAAGGAGAGAAGGTCACTCCAGTCACATGGCTTGGCCCACCAGGTTGAGAACAAAGTACACGTGGCACATGTAGCTCACATGTAATTTTTCTGTAGTAATTTTTAAAGCTGCTAAAAATAAAGTGTCAGAAATGCTTTTCGTGCTCTCCATGACAACCACTGAGCAGAAAGAGAGGCACAGAGCTTTTGAAGAAAGGATTAGGTTCTGGAGAGATATCATTTTTGTGTGACTGGAAATGCCATATGGGACTCAGGGTACTTGCCTGTGCCATACATTGTGCAGCAATATATATTGGGTTTAATGTATATGCAACATATCAGAGTCACATGCAAGTGCAGCAGATTTTACTTCTAAGTTGAAATTTTGGGGTTTTTTTCAGGAATGAAAATAGTGTGTCCTAATATAAATTTGAGATCCACATAAATGAATACAGTACATTTGAGGCAGAAGGGGCATGTATAAAATATCACAAAGACGGAGAAAAAAATCACAAAACAAAAGTGCCTAAAGGTTCTTGAATGTGAAAAAATATGAACTAATGTTCACAGGACAAATATCCCCATGACTGAAAGACTCACAAGAATATCTTTGTTGCTTCTCTTATTACAGAATTTTCCTTTAAAACTGAGGAACTTTCTTTTTCGCTGAAGATTTCTCTATGAGTTTTTAAGGGAATTAATGTAGCCATAAAAACTGGCATGCAATAAAATTATGGCATTAACATCAGAGAAAATCCAAATTATATCAGTAGTCCACTCCTTTTGTCTACAAACACATACTAATTTTTATAGATTAACACAGCCCAGTGCCTGTAGCACTTTCATGCTTTGTATATCTCATCTCTGCCCACCTATAAAGTCAGCTACTGAAGCCAACCTTTGTTTTAATGCAACTAGATAAGGAAAAACAAAATACAACTCCTACCTTCAGGGAGACAGAGATACTAGTTGAAGGATACAGTTACACAGTCATGTGTGCTAAATTAAATTTAAGTGAAGGGCAAATCTGTGTGCTGAATTTTCCCATTACATAGGCTGTGGGAGCCATTCAATACCAAGATAGTATAAGAAGCTTGCTTAAATTCTCTCCTTCCTTGTGTGGAATTCTCATGGTAATTTCTTGACCAGTGAAAATATTCTGTTCTGCAGCATCAAATATTTGCAGTGAGATTTAATATATTTCTATAGCTACATTCTGCAAGATATTAAAGAAGCCAGGAACCATCCAGAAATATCAAAAGGATAGAGAGTCTCTCTTCTTAAAAAACCAACACAATGTATATTTCTGTAATTAATTTCTCCCAGAGTCTCATAAGATTATTTTAGCTTTTTCTAAAGTTGTATTTTAGTGCTCACCTGGATAATACCCACTAAAAATTTTCTTTTTTGCTTAAAAGATCATGGTTTTTAGCTTTCACACTACCATGCCTGTTAACAATATAAAATTCAGTTCTTAATGGAAAGTATCTATCTTCTGAAATGCAGATTACTGTTCTGTTGTAACAGGTCTCAAAAGTTTATTCTTAGTCATTTTATCAGCCCTCACAGAGCAGAGGAGGAAATATCTCTAGGTTGTGCAAGAAACAAAAAAGCATCTTAATTTGTTTAGAAATTAAAGTATGCTCCAAATTTCCCCAAAGTGAATTTTGAAAAGATTGATCAGGCATGGGAGAAAGGCTGAAAGCCACAAGCGCTTTGCAAGATTTAAAGAGGTTATTTTTTGTTTTTTCCAGGAGCTCTACAGGAAGGACTGCAATTTAGCTGCTCAGCTTCTCCAGTGCAGCAAGAACTATGACAGGGCACATAAACTTTCAGAGGTAATGTGGCCAAACTTGTTCAATGACATAAATTTTGTATGGAAAACAGGTTATTTTGCATGTATCAATTCCAGAATTATTTGCCCTTAAGGCTTTTATTCCCCCTTTAAGCCACAGGAGGCCTCGTGCACCTGCTGGTGTTTGTGCAGTCAAGGGAGGTGCTGACTAAATCACAGCCCATGCTGGAACTTGAAGGCACTTTCTTTCCCCAAACCTTTCCTAGCCACTAGAATAGGATCCACTGCACTGATTGCCTGTAAAGCACAGGTTTTGTAAAACACTGCTGTGCTGTGAACTCCAGAATGCAAAATGCTGTGCAGGAGCAGGGGGGTGAGAGCAGGGAAATGACAAGCCATAGGCGTCAGAGATTCTGATATGATCAATTTTCCTCCTGAAGCTATTTTCCAGTCCAGCTAGTGTCCAAACCCGAATTTTAAAATGGACTGCCAGAACAAATATCTTTTGCTAAAGAAACCAGAGCACTGAATAATTGATTTCCAATCATAAAGTATAAACTTTAATTAATAATCCTCTCTTCCAAGGAAACGAGGCTTGAGGAATGGGCTCCTTAAAGGGGAGGCAAATACTATCTTAGTAAAGAAGACAGTTCTTTAGGGATCCAAGCCCTGCACAAAGCAATAGCACCTTCCCCACATATATTGCTTCAGTGAAGGTTACAGAGAATAGTCTTTCCTTCTTCAGTCCCATCAGGTCAACATCCCCCCAAATGGCCGCTTTTGTGCAATTCTGCAATGGAATATTGCAAAATTAAATTTGGAATGTACAAACCATCTCTAAGTGAGTAGATGGCTTCAGAGCACTGAATAACCCTGATAAATAAATGGAGCAAGATTTTTCTGTCCACCAGACAATTATTTTATGGAATGGAGACAGAACTTGCAAATTAACCATTATCTTGGTCCTGTTATTTTTTTCCTGTTAACTGACTTCCCTTAGCAAATTGTGTCAAGGAATTATCATTATATTACTCACATTTGAAAGCACCCTACCTGTTCTAATTAGGACCTTTAAAGCATTTAATTGTTTATTTGCAGGTAACTATCACAAATGTGAGACCTCTCCACAGTTTCTCAGATTGTCATATACTCAGTTAAATAAGTAGTCTCCACTCATTAGTCCAAGCATTTATTAATTTAGCTAGTATGAAGGTGCTGTTACAGGCAATAAACTTTTTACAAGTGCAAATATTGCCTGATGGACTATGGTATGTTATCCAGAAACCTAAACTGTAGTAAAATATAGCAATGTGATAGCACTATCATTTAACAATTCCAGTTTCCAGTGCAGTGCCCACAAATTAATGTTCTTTTTCACACATTTTATAATCTTAATAATGTGTATAAGATAGATCAAACAGGGGTTCTGCAGGATACTAAAATAAGAGCTGCCCCATACAGTATTTTCACATTAAATTAACTGTATTTCTTTTCCTCATTTCTATGGCAATTTACACCAGGCCTATTTTACAACCTGTTTATTCAATCTTTTTTGCATCTGTACTTACTATGACTAATGTTGCTGTCTGCCGGCAGACAGCATCATTTATTTCCAATGGAGGACATATGAGTTAATTAGCAGCACAATGATTAATCCAAAATATCCTGGAAGGTCTATTGGTTGAAAAAACACTTGTCCTGCTACAAATAACAGGAATGTCATTTCACTATATGCTTGTATTGTGAACACAGTGAGGTTTGGGGGTTAAAACAGCTTAAAAAATTCCCAATGAAATTAAAAGAGGATCTCCATATCTTACAAAATGTAAGGCCATGACAAGGAGCAGGCACCTTAACTTTCCTTTGTCAAAAACTACCAGTATTTGTAGAGTTCTAGCCTCTAGAGGAAGAAATTTAAGGGGGAAGTGAGATTGCTAAGGTCACAATGTTAACCATTGATTATTTTGTAAAGAGGAACTAGATTTCTAGTTATAAAAAGAAAGTGCTAAGTAAATCACAGTTTAGCCCAGAACCGAAGGGATTACTTCCCGAGGGGCACAAATCAACAGGAATATCAAAGGAGCTAATGCAATCACAAATTCAAAACTTATTCCAAACATGAATTCTGATTTCCAGCAAGAAATATGGAGAGAGACCTCTCTCATATTGCTTTCTGATCATTGTTAGAGATTTCAAGTGAGAAAAGCAGATAAAATTTGACAAGAAAGCATGCTTGGTGATACCTGAGCAGGCTCCACCAAGGATTGTCATCTCTTCTCTTTTCTGGTCCACATGACAGAATGGCAGGTGAAACCACCATCCACAGCCCTGGTCCTGACTTTCTAAAGAAAAAAAAGCCTATAGGATTTCTGATACACAACAGACTTATTGATTAATTCTGTCACAGGAGTCACAATTCAGATCTTAATGCTTTTTTCTGCCAGTGAGTTACGACATGTTGAGGCTTATATGGATGGTTGATCTGACAAGCAGTGTCCAACTGGAGGGGCAAGGAAGCCAGCTTGATCTGCTTCTTCCCAGCACAGGCATAATCCTGTCACAACAGCCAGCACCACTTCTATAAGTGTCAGTCAGCTTCTCTGCATCTTCAAACAGCATTGCTTATCAAAGGTGATGCTGGAGGGCAGGAGCCAATTTGACATGGGGTTGTAGGCACGATGAGCTTGAGGAAAGACAAAAGAACAGAATAGATATGATCTCTTCCTGCTTCCTCACCCCCACAGAGACCTCTGCACACTCACACTCCAACTGCAGTCACACCCAAGCACACAGTCTGGAAAGTGTTGCTGTAGACTGTAATTCCCTACCTGCCTTTTTAAGATTGTTGTTTACTACATACTTTATTTACATCAGTAAAATAAACCTGTAAGTGCTGGGTTAATGGCTGGACTTGATGAGTGTAGAAGCCTCTTCTGACCTTAGCAATTCTATGATCATTCCTATCCAACCTGAATTAATTTGGAAGGAAACATTTCAGTTTCACAGTGTTATCCGTGAGCGAAAGCAGATGAAGATGTACAAATGTTAAGTAAACAAACAAAATTCATTTGATTACATTTGTTTCCAGAAACGCATAAAAATTGTGGCCATCAAAAAGAACCAGGTAGGGTGAGCTATGTAATGTCATAAACAGCACTTATCTGACACCTCTATTGATACACCCTTTTCTTCTTGCCATCTCTTTATGTTGCAGTTGCCAACAGACTTTCAGGAAAGAGTCAGCATCCACCTGGAAAAGCATGGGTGCAGTCTTTCTGTCCCCTTGTGCCACACTTCTTATGCTGACACCATTCCCACTTGCGTCATTGCCAAAGTACTGGAAAAACCAGACCCACACAGCTTGTCCTCACACTTGTCAAGCCCATCTACGAGGGATCTCAATTTTCAGGACTCTGCTGGAAAAGTCGGACAAAGACCCCAGTACAAGTCCGACATCTACTGCAGCGACACGGCTCTTTACTGCCCCGAGGAGAGGAGGAGGGAGAGGCGGCAGAGTGTGGACACACAGGTGAAAGATGTGGGATTCCTGCGGTCCCAAAACTCCACAGAGAGCACTGTGGAAGAAGACGGTTTCCATTCCAGCTTCTCCCACGAAGCCTTCCCAGAGTACATTACCTCTCTGCCAACCTCCAGCTCCTACTCCAGCTTCAGCGTCACGTCTGAGGAGAAGGAGAACGCCCAAGCCAACACTCTGACAGCCTCCCAGCAAGCGATCTACATGAGCAACCGGGACGAGCTGTTTGAAAGGAAGTCACCTGCGGGCTACGAGCATCAGGGCAGCCCCAGGTTTGCCAAGCCCAAGCCCGCGCAGCACATGGAGCTCGCTGACGACAACGAGAACTCACCCACTTTTACCAGGACTCTGCCTCCGTATGCAAACGAACCTTTTCATTTCTCAGCCATAACACCACAGCAGGCTTTGGCAAACCAGAAAATGAGGAATGAGTGCAGGAGCACCCACCTTTCAGAAGAAGACTTGCCAGGGCGATGGAGGCAGCTGAGCGTGGAGGACATTGGAGCGTACTCCTACAGGAACGCTGGCAGGCTGTCGCCCTGCAGTTTCTCAGAGCAGTACTACAGCAGCCCCATCAAGAAGGGGGACAGCCGAACAAGCCCCATCTATGCTAGCTACAAAGCAGACAGCTGCTCGGAGGGAGATGACATCTGCCAAAGCAGACTTGTGGATTCTTGCTTCCTGAGAACAGACAGTGGCCTGAACATTGACATCAGCACAAGCTGTAAACAGGACAAATTGCCCACTTACAAAACAAAAGAATCAAGAGACCAAAAAAACGAAAGGATCACTGTCCAGTTGTGCAGTAGCAAAAACATCGAAAATAGCCCGGTATTGAAAAGAGAATACGTGGACGTGAGCCCCAACAGCTCAGCAGAGTCACTCAATCAGAGTTCAGTGGAGGCTCCAGAAATCCACCAGTCTTCCATGGATCAAGGAAGCCATTCGGGTGTTCACAGCAAACAGCCGCAGTTCCAGCGGACTGGGAGCACTGGTCTGAGTCGGAAGGACAGCCTTACAAAAGCACAGTTATACGGAACCCTTCTGAACTAGGCATCTCCCCAAACGGCAATAAGACAGCAAACAAAAGGCAGAAAAGAGCATTTGATACTTCCAGTGAACAATAAGGTTCTGAGAAACAGGATTATTATAAAATATATATTCATAACGGTACTCTATGTTTAAAACAAAATCTCTTCAAAAATGTTATACAGCACTTTTCACTTGACATCCTTTCCACATGGGAGACTGTCCCCTCCCCTCTTTTATAAACCTGAAATATTTTTATAAACAAAAATGTATTTATTAGACTATCCTAAGCTATTTGAGCAGAATTCTTTTCCCTTCAAGCAGGTTTCTTATTTATTTTTGTGCATGAGGCCATCTGTGCCTAAATTCTTGGAGGAAAAGGGTAAAATCATGATGACAGTGACAAAAAAAAATAAACCCACCTGATAAAATACCATAAAATGTCATGTGAAATCAAAACAAACAAGAACAGTGAATTTGAAGAAGTATATTTTTTAACAAAAATGGAATTGTATCTTAAGTTATTTCATAAAAATGTATTTATGAGTGACTAATGTATGCACAAAGTGATACTAATATTTTGTTCTTTTAATCCACTGTGTTTCTGCTTTCCTATTTTTCCTTGTATACTACCTCAAAAGTAATTGAGGGTTTCTTTGTCACATTTTCTGTAGGCTTGCATTTATATTGTCTAAAATGCATGCAGTGTCATAATTAATACTGTATTTTGCATAACTTAATAAAAGACACCAGTGGATATATTTTGGGGTTGTTTTTCCCTTCATTCAATAGAACATGGAATTGCTCTGAGGGGCATCAGTCCAGCAAAAGTTAATGGCTAAAGCTCCTGAACTGGATTGCTTTCTAAAGAAGTCTCTTTCTCTGTAAGCTCCAGAGTAAACTGGTTCACAGCCCATGGCCTCTGGTTGTGGGAGGATGGTTTCTCACCAGGTGTTGAAAGTAAGTAAGGAAAAAAGTTTATCCACAATCATGAGTTCATTAGACAGGGTTCTGCATTCTGAATGAAAACAGAAAATTACTCAAAAACCAGTGATGTAAGCTCCTCCTCTACTACTCACATACTTGATACAATCATTTATGCCTTTAGGACTGTTGTATTCCACAGTTGCCCTTTCTTAATATGTAGCTTGGTATTTCTAACAGTGATTTTTCTGAAGCCTAAGGAAAGTCTGGAAAATCTGTAGCTTTTGCTCCTGAGTCCAAGAAGATGTATTTTTACATGTACTTCTGGCATTTCCTCCAGCAATTTTTCTGTTTCTCACCATTTCACCATTATGGAGTGTACAACAGGGACAGGAGGAAAAGGGAGAGAGCAAAACAAAAGGAAGAGAAAAACAAAAAGGAGAGAAAGGGAAATCCTGTGGATTTTCTTCCCAGCTTCAGTATTCCTGCTTGGTGAGAGGTAGAATAAAGCAATAAATATTTAATAATTATTTTAAGTCATGTTCACATATCCTATACTTAAAATACTGACTCTTGACAGCTCATGTATGGGGGAAGACCTTGCTTTGTGCAGTATGTGGTAGTAATCAGTGGAAATATAAACTAGCTCCTTGTAAAGCTAAAATATAATGATCTACTCAATAGATATTAAGAAAATATACTTTTTCTGCTGATTCTCTGAAAGCAGTTACCTGGCAACTGACTATAAACCAGGACTACAGAACTGTTCATTTCCCACATAAGTATCTTCAATCATGGGGCCACAGATTCAATGCTCTTGGCATGAATTACTCCCATTGTTCTCCATTTCCTTCATGTATAACATAAAAATTTGTCCATTACTGATGTGTGCAAGTACTTGCTGTGCTCTTTGGAAGATCAGGCATCAAGTCCCTGCAGTTCCTCTGGGGTCTGTTGCAGCACCATGGAGAACAATGGTCACAAATAATATCACACAAGTAAGGCACGAGATAACTCCAAAGTGGTGCTCATTTCAGTACAAAACTGTCACATCCCCTATGATTTTATGCTCCCAAACTTGCTCACAGTGAGTGTGAGAGGTAGGGCAGGCTGCAAATAATTCCATTAAGTCAATAATAAACACTTACAATGAGGTTTCCAAAGGCCAAGAGATACTTATGGCAGGATGTGACCTGAAGAAAATTGACTTGGAGATCCAGAAGAGCTCTTATTTCCCCTTTGAAACACCAAGACAGAAAACAGAAGTGAAAAAAAAAAAACAAAACCCTGACTATTGACTCATTCAGGTATATAAAATTTAAACAATCCCTAAGGCAAGACATTCATTTCTCTGGTCAATGAATATAAGGATTTGTATGGAAGAGGTGAAAATTAACTGTTATCTCACCTAAGAAAATATGTAAGCTATGAAACATTAATTGTGTCATTTATAAACTAGAATACAGTGTCAGACTAATCCTTTTATAATATTGTTAATTATTTGACCTAAAGTGCTATTTTGGCAATTACAAAAAATTAAATTTCTTCTATATATTATATCTTATTATTTAATATCCTGTTCTATTATATTCTTTCATACTACTGCAGTTTCAAAGTCTGCTTCTATGCTTCACTTAACTCTTTTTCTCCGTTTATGTGCACTAATACATAGATTAAACCAAGACTTTTCAACAAATTAGTACAGAGTTTTTTGTAAAATAGCCCATAACCTTGTAACATTTTTCTGTAATGAATTCTGTTACAGAACAATATATTACCCTGTAATGCATTTCAACTGAATTAATCAAAATGGCTATAAAAATTCTTCAGCTTTAATGTGTTGAATAGGAAAATGCTCAGTTTTCTCTTAAGCATTATAGGAATGCTAAGGTCTCCATGCTGCCACAAAACCTCACTTTTCCAAATCAAATTTCATATGCAGGATTTGTAGGTAACTATGGCAGGAATTTTGATTTGATTAATTATTTCATTTGCCATGAGAAAGAACAGAAAGGGCAAGTAAAAGAAGTGGTAAGTCCCTGACAGTGCAGTGAAGCAGAATATGAAAAATGTCATTTTAATGATGAAAACCAAAAGCAGAATGAATACGACACACAACACTGATCAAGGGGAAAACAAAGGGAGCTGAAAGATCAGAGTCAGGCATACTGAATCACATATCAAAACAGAAAAGAATACAAAACTGTTACTAGGGATATGGGTTATAATTCACCAGGAATAACAGTGCAAAACTTTTATGAAATCATGGAAAGAAAATGCATTTTTGAGATGTTTTCTCATTCCCAATTAATCTTAAAAAAAGGTGAAAAATCTCAGTAATTATGAATAATGCAGGTCACTTTTGTTAACTTTTTAGAAGTCTAGAAATAGCTAAAATTTTTAAGTTTACATCATGGCAAGTTATAACACAGGTCATTTTCAACTCAACATTTTCTAACTTCTTCACCCAAACTAGGAAATTAATCAAACTAATTCTTTGCCCTTCCAGCACTTTTAATTAAAAAGAATCCATAATCTATCACGGAGCATGATTATGCAGTTACTTAGATTAATTTCCCCTTGTTTAATTTCAAAGTACAGATTGACATCCTTTGGACTTTTATATCAAATTCTTATCCTCTGTTCATGTTTGCAACCTTGTAACCTTTACAGACTATTGTTATATGTCTTTTTAAATATTGCTTAAATTGTGTAGATGTAGTCATCTGAGAATTTTCTCTTGGAAGATATTTCTTTCAGGACATAAACTGCTTCTTATCCTCTTCAAGGAACATCCTCCTCACCTTTCTACTGCTGAACACCACAACGTTTTACTATGAACAGTGAGCTATCCCAACCCCCTGTACAAAAGTGCAGTTCAAGGAAAGGTGGGGGCTACACAGATTAGAGCAGCTTCTAATGACCCTGCATGCTGATCTCCGTGTTTCAAACCATGGCATGCTGTCCACATGGCCTTACATCAACATTACCAGAAGTTATTCACTGTTTTCCCAATCTTTCTTCCATGTCTTTGGAAACAAACTCCATCGTTAGAAACAGCCCTGGTGATTCAGTTGTTCTTTGACAACCTGTGGTTCATTCCAGTGTCTCTCACATTATTTTCTCTTTGGTATTTTATTTTTACTGTATTTTAGTCATTGAGAGGGTTTGTTTAGCCACAGTTGAAGAGAGCAATTTGAATATTCATGCAATGAAAGGTTTTGCTCTTTTTGTACCCTACAAGGTCTTAGACACAAGCTTACTGCCCAAGGCACCAGGGTTTGGAAAGGCTGCTGTTCCAGGCCCTGAGCTCTCTCTTCCCCAGGCTCCTGCAGCCCCCTTGCTGCAGAGGAGGGTTTTCTGCTTTCTGCCAGATAGGAGCTCCTTAAAGTATTGTCAGCCCCACATCCCACACCTGTGGGGAGTGGTAAAGCACCTCCCACCCCTCCTTGCTGAGGTAAGCATCATCCCTGCAGACTCTATCCCAGAGCAGGGAGAACAACTTCATCTGCAAGGGCCCAAACAATATGTGTAAATACAAGGCATAATTGTTGGAAAATATCCCTGATGAGAGTTAAGTGACTCCTCATCAACACACCCATCATGATAGATATACATTAATACTCTAACTGTGATTATTCAGAAAAATTCTAATTTTTAAACTTAGCTCTAATGAATGAATATTTAAATATATTCACTCATTTCAATTTTTCCTTTGCAATTTATGAGTCAGAGCAGACATGCATGAGCTGCAGAGCCACAGCACTATTTACTACACCCAGCTGAGCAATGACAGCTCTATGATTTAGAAGAAGAGACATAACAGCAAGTCCCAGAATAATTAAATTTGTAATGTCAATGCCAGCCAGTGTCCTTTCCCATTCCAGGTTTTCACATGTGACATTGAAAAACAGATCACAAGGATTAAAAGCACCCTCAGCACATAAGGATTATAAATTTCAGCAGGTTCCCACTCAAGAGGTTTTTTGTCAAAGTAGAGTTTTATTGTTACAGTAGAAATCCTCTTAATCTGGAGACCAGTTGTGTAGGGTGACATGGGGAGGGAGACCTACACTGAATGTCCAGACAGCATAGAACCTCTCACCCCAAGAAACCACTGTGCCACCAGCCTGAGGAAGTGGGGGCAACAGCAGCAGCCCTTCTAACTGATAAATTACAAGTATTGACTCTGGTGGGATAATTTTTGGCAAGGAGGTAAATCCAGATTTATGTTCACTTGACTTAAATTTGTCAATTTACTTCAATGGACCTTCAGCATTTCACAGTCTTTATCCTCCAAAAATGAGGGAAATGCTCTTATCCCCAAAGCCCTTGGAGTTACACTAAGATGACATGCCTAATCCCAGAGAGATAGTAGGAGTTAACTATTTGAGTTTTAGCAGATTTTAAGGCTCTTGGCCTTTTACCCATGCTATAACTTGAGAAACAGTTAAGAAGGAAAGCTCAATTTCTCAAGCTCAGCCTTAGCACAGGAACTGAATCATTATTTTCTGATTCATCCCCACTTACCTGTGCTTTCAGAGTCCACAATAGCCTGAAGGTGAGGAAGGAAAGAGCTGAGACTGGAAGAAAGAAAATTCAAAATTTAATCTGTGCATCCAAACTAATAAAAGGCCAAATTATTTCTAAGACATGCTTGTCTACAATAAAACTGGGGGGTTTTTTTCATGTTTTGTGCAGAGAATACATACACTGCCAAAGAAAGTATGTAACTGAGCTGAGAACTTGCATCTTGCTGTTTTGAACCAGCTGGGATTTTCCTGACAGGCTGGAAGGATAGGTAAGGGAAAGGATGCAGAGCAAGGATGATTGCTCTGTCAGCACAAAATTCAGTAAAACTTTCCAGCCACAACATTTGCCGTATTCCCTTGATTTTTTGGGTACATTATGAAAAAGTCCCAGGCAAAAGCTTTTAGAAATAGACTCTTTTCTTTCAATCTAATTTTGCCTTTTCCCTCCACCTCTTTTTAAAGAGAAAAAAATCACATTTTGCAAGCTGCAGTGATATGGGGGATTTTGCTAGAGCTGTCAGTCCTGCCTATAAACACCTGACTTGTGTCAGTAAGGAAAAACAATCCTGAAACTAAATCAGTTTAACAGAATAACATTTGCTACTCAAGGTGAAATGGTCTAATTGAAAATATGTCAGTAAACAGCTCATTACTGAGATTTCAGAGTCCAGAAAACCAAGGTGTGGGAACACAACAAATCCAGTAAAGTCACACTTTGCAAAGACCCCAAACAATTATTTTATATATGTTTGGACTGTCTTTTATTTTTCTTTCATTCTCTATTGATGATGAAGATGAAATGAACTTTCTGGCACTCTAGATGACACCAATTAAACTTGATTTCTTGCTTCAGCTCATAACTCCACTTGTCTCTGACTTCTAAGACTGCTTTATTTTGAGCTTTAAATTTCTGTTTGTTTAGAGAGAAAATGTTGTTCCCACTCAAGCAACATAAGTTCCAACTCATGAAAATGCACACACAACTCTCAAGCCCTACCAAATAGGTAATTTGTCCAACATTTGTATTTTATCTTTATGAAAATTAGGATAATTCTTCTATCTTTTTATCCTTTAGTTTTATGAAGGATGGATTGTCTCTTATTACTTGATTATACAGTACTTGACAGAATAGTCCCTTGATTATAATTGCATAGGCCATGCATATTGCATTACCTGCCTACCATTACCAAATACCATATTTTCTTATCCTTAGTATTTTTTTTGGATGTGAAATTAACAGGTCGGTCTCTGGGCTACAATGCCTCACCTCAAACTTATGTATACCTCATACAGAGAAGCAAAGGGGACTATTTAAAACTACCAGTATTCTAAAAGGTCCATTACCCTGGGCTCTCCCTTTCCCTTGCTAGGCCTTTCTCCTTGCAAAGCTTCTTAAACTGAAGGAGCAAAAACCTCAGCATACAGTATTTGGAAATTACTACAGAACAGCTGGGCTCCACCTCATTTTTCCACAGACACTGACACTGCATGTATCATATTTCTCAACACTCTGCAGTTTATATTTATACTTACTTGCAAGCCAAAGCTATTTATCAATTCACACAAAAAAGGATCTATGCAAAAAAGGCACCATGGCCACAAAGTTCCTTGGCACATCTGCACCTTCTTCCATTAGTGCCATCCACACTAGCTGGACATTGATACTTAGGAATTGCTCTGGATAGTCTCCTGTTGAGCAGAATTAGCAATAGAATTAGCAATAGAAATAACCCAAGCAAACAACAAAACAGGGAAGACTTCAAAGAAAGCCTACAGTTATCTTGCCATTATTATACCTGAGTCTGCTTCCCATTGTCCAAGAAATAGAGACTGGAAATCAGGAGAGGATTCTGTTTTCCAGTGGGCTCACAGGGCAGACCTGAGGAAATCATGGTGTCCCCTGATGTTGCAGAGCCACATCTGCAGAGCAGGCACCAGGGCAGCAGCTCCTCAGAAACATACAACAGTGATGAAAAAAACATATAGCATAACTTGACTTACCTGTCAAATTTTTTTCCTATTTAATGGCAGTGTCAGAGTCAGGCTTCTCCCTCATTGTGCTGGCTGAATTAATCAGTTTTTCTCTGCTCCAGCCCTGTATGTGTCAGGCAGAAGCTACCACCTGCATTCAAATCTTGTGGTTTCAACATTCATCAGCATTTTCTCTCCTCCCTGAGCACTAGTGAAAGTTTTCATGCCACAGTTTATTTACAGTGCATTCAATTCATGCCTCTAGCCATTCTAGAGACTTCCTAAACACCAAGTCTTATAAAGGTTCTAGGGCTCATTTTAAACCTACTGAAGACACACAGACTGTGCTCTCTGGCTATGGAATGTCACATTTAATTGCCTTACACATTTGAATCACATTGAAATTATTCAGGAATTTAGACAAACTGTAGATAAACTACTGATCTTGATCCTTGTCAGCATAACCCTCCCAGCAGCTACAGTGACTGTTCTGAATTCTAGTTAACAAATGATTTTCCATTGGACTGCTGTGTTAGGGTTGTTTGCCTAGAAAAACAGCAGAGATTTTTGCTGGGCCAGTCATCTATCTTTGCATGTGTGCTCACATCTTTAATAGAAGGAAGATATTTTCCACCATACAGCTCACAAATGTATATGTATTATTCCAATGCTTACATTATACACATATATTATTATATAATTACATTGTGACAATTTCATTTTGATTTAAATTATTTTATTAGTAATTTAGATGAGTTCCAATCCTGCAGCAAGAGCATTTGGTCTGAAACCTGAGAAGTGAATTGGCTGTATTACAAAAGCAAGGTATACAATTCTTACCTCAGGCATGGAAGAGACATTAAATTCAGACTGCTAACACACAAATAAAAGCCCAATTTAAACATTGAAAATAATCAGTACAGAAAACTACAATAACATTACAATGGGAAACAAATGTGTCTGTTAAGCAGTGTAATTCCTTGAAATATGAAGAACTGGTTTCCCTGGTTGCTGCTCTCTTTGTAGGAGGCACTCCTGCCTCAGACAGTTGCAGCCCACAGCAGAGATGTCATTATGTCAGGCTGACATCTGATGTGTGCAGCCTCAGCCTCCTAGAATATGAGATCTGCTTATTATTTCCCTCTTCATAACAGAGATTCAAGGCAACCTATTAGCTCCATTTCTTTTATTTATTGCACTAAAATGTTCAAAACACTTCCTGAAAAAAGTACTGCACTACAAAAGTGTATAGCAGTTTGCTTTCCTTCTCCAAATAGTACCTTTTTTTCTGCTTCCCACCATTTCTGCAGAGGGTCAGTTTGTCACAGGCTTAGATGACTCTTGGATAAAGGTGTGTGAATAAACACCTCACCCTGTGCCTGCGCCTTGGGACCATGCAAACTACACAACCAGTGGGGAGTATGTCCTGGTTTCAGCCCAAGAGAGACAGGGACCTGTTAGGATCCAGAGGACAGCCATGAAAACTCTCCAGGGGCTGGAGCCCCTGAGGAAAGGTTGAGAAAGCAGAAGCTGTTCAGATTGGGGTAGAGGAGGCTCCATGGAGATCTGTGTGATCCTCCAATGCCTCCTGGGGTCTTATAAAAGAGGGAGAACAACATTTTATACAGTGATAGGACAAGAAGGAATAAGGGTTTTAAATTGAAAGAAGAGAGATTTAGATTAGATGTTAGGAAGAAAATCTTTACTAGAGGGTGAGGGTGGTGAGGCATGAGAAGAGGTTGCCCAGAGAAGCTGTGGATGCCCCATCCCTGGAAGTGCTCAAGGCCAGGCTGGATGGAGCCCTGAACAACCTGGTCTAGTGGAAGGTGTCCCTGCCCATAGAAGGGGGGTGGAACTGGATGGGCTTTAAGGTCCCATCCAACCCAAGCCTTTCTGTCATTCTCCAAAACCTTGTAAGGACAATTTCCAAAGCTTGAGAAACCCCAGCAAATGCAGCAGAGACTTTCAATTACAAACACCTGTAGCCAGCCCAGTGGAGGGCCTCCCCTGTAGCCATCACAAGGGCATTTCAGCTGCCTAACGATGCAGGAGAGTGCTGAGCACTCAAACATTCACCTTCCAGCCTCCTCTGGCTCCCATTTCCCTCTGCACAATGGAGAGGAGCCCTGGGAGAGCTCTCCAGGCACAACAGATTGCTCAGACAGAGCTGGCTCTGCTGTTAGAAACTGCTCTGGCACTCAGCCTTCCAGCACGTGGGATCTGAAATGAAACCCCACATCAGGGAAGCAACAGAGACAAGTGGCAAATGCATTCTGCTTCTCTCACCTGATACCTTCTCCTGTGGGTAAGACTTCAGAACCTCTTATTCTATAATCAATCCAATTTTAAAAATACATTTTTTACCTTTACAGCGTGTTAAAGCAGAAGAGTTTCAAGGCTACCACCTACATCCTAGATGCACCAATAGGTAATAGAAGTATTAAAGAAAAATCAAGTTTATCATCTCACTGGTTGCATGTCATAACACTAGATAATGCTCCTAAAAAGCTGCCTGGATGACAGGCTATTTTCTGAAAAACTAGGCACCACATCTATATGAACATGAAATAATGTGTTTCATGTATTCCTGCTTCACAAAGCAGCATCATGTTGTTTGTTTCATGGGAGATGGCATTCCAAACAGATGGATCAGGGATGTTGCTCTTGTATTGATATGTACTTAACAATGTTCCAGCCACAAATACTTCTGCCACACTTCAGCATGTTCTCTACAAACCAGAAAAAACTGATGGCTGAAAGTCTTTCAGGTTGCTTTGTGGTTGTGCCCATGAAGGGAAAGGTGCATCACAGGCATTCAGAGATGTCCTGAATCATTGTCCTGAGGAGTAATTGAGGAATGACAGAGAAATAATAGAAGCAGCAGAGGGGGAAAACACCCAAGAAAACATGAGACAATTAAAAATAGTTCTTGAGATGTACTGCAAGTTATATTTAAAAGCAGAAAGAAGAGGTTAGTGTAGGATGTTGTGAGGGTTAGACCTGTACAGTGATGTTCTGTGGAAGCCTTTATTTGAATTCCTACACTCTTACAGTGACTTCATGGATGGGACTGTGTCCCACGTGAATGTAAAAATAAATCACCCAGATAACATTGTAACACTTCAAATATCATCACAAATTTTTCTCCCAAATATTCAGAGTAGTACTTGCTCAAAAAGGAATGATTGTAGAATTTGAAATGCAAGTAAGCATTCAGAGAGCAAATTAATGTCTAATTATGAATGTTAAAAATAAAAACAGAGCTATCAATTTTGAGAAGCCAATGATGAGTCCTTATGTTATGAAAAAAAATAACATCCCTCTAGAAAATATCTGAAGAGTCCATTGATATTTTTTCTGCAATTTACTCAAATTACTGACAAAATTTTCTTTTGACAAGTTCTCTCATGAAACTATTTTGTATTTGTTCATTCAGTTGTCACCTTTCAAGAAGATCTCAGGTTCAGGAATAATTAATGCAAAACTAAATGTGAGTTTATTAAACTAGAGGAGTTTGGTAAAAAGCTAAGTACATCTAGGCTTCCTAACTCAAATTAAAATGGTACTATCAGGTCTCAGGGCAGATTATGAAGAATACAATTTCTCTGAAATTACTCCCTTGACAGACACCTAAGTAAAAGGCAGTTTAAAACATAATGAAAAGGTCATTATCCTCATTTTTTAGGAGTGCAGTTCCCAAGGGAATGTTTAAGCATCCTTTAAAATATATGGAAAACAGGAGGGTAGGGAGTAGGGGGAGGAAAGGAGGCTCAGGGCTCCCTGTTGCGTGTTCCTGCAGCGACAACGTGAAGAGCAAAGCAACCTCTGCAGTGCCAAGGCCCAGACACTCATCGAACCAGGAAAGGAGGAGTCTCCATTTGGTGGAACATCAAGTCCAGGAGCCACTTCACATGTCAAGTACCACACAGAATCACAGAATATTCTGAGTTGGAAGGGACCCATCACGATCACAAGTCCAGCTCCTGGCAGGACATCCCAAGTCACACCACAGGCCTGAGAGCATCCTCCAGACCCTCCTGGAACTCTGTGAGGCTTGGTGCTGTGACTACTTCCCTGGGGAGTCTGTTCCAGTGCTTCACCACCCTCTGGGTGAAAAACCTTTTCCTGATAGCTAAACTAAGCCTCCCCTGACTCGTTTCTGTGACCACATCCAAATTTGAACACAGGATTTTTGTATGAAAGTGCTGACCCATAACTGTTGACCAAAATGCAAGCACTTAAGCCCAGGTCCAGGTAACACTTTTCTTTTGCAAAAATATCCACTGTTACTCCAGTCAATTTAGTTCAATTGCACCAAAGACAGAATTCAACTTATTAAAAGCAACTGGGAAAGTATGAGGAGCAATTTCTTATTCTCTCAGAGAAATCTTGCCAGACTTGCAAACCTCCCTCTCCCTGAAGGGCATTCAAAATGCACCAAATAACAAAAATCCCCAAAGATGCATAAATAATGTGGTAGTTCAGCTATTATGTTGAAAAACAAGGAAAACATTGTATACTTCGTTAATAAAAAGATTGTTTAAAATTGCACTTCTGAAGTAGAGACCAGAGGTCCAAATGTAAATTATACCAGAATTTGGAATCCCAAAAGCATTGTCTTTATTTTAATAACGATATGTTGTCTCCACTGCCTACTCTGTAAAGCTCCAAAATGTCAATTATCCAAGGAAGTACACAGCTTCTCAGGTGAATTTTGCAATTCACCTGTCACTGAAGCAGCCATGACCAGACTGCTGCAGCAGTGCCAGAGTTACTAACTGAACACTAAAGTGCTGAAATGTCCTGCAAGCACAGCCACAAATTACAGCAAATTTATGTTTGTTTTTCGAAGTGCAGTACAAGCCAAAGAAAAGCTCTTTGCTGTGGCTAGCATGGCAATGCAGCCTGAGAAAATTACACAGCAAATTACACAGATTTATCAGCTAGAGGCTGTCCCAGTCCCACCTTGCAGCTTCACAGGATGAGTGCAGCAAGGCTTCCCCATCTGGAATGGAGCATGAAGTCACCCCTGTATGGTGACAGGAGACTTTGACAAGTGGAAGCTCTGCTCAGGTCACCCCACAGCCCAGAAAAGAATAAAGATGAAATTTTGGATATGATTAAGAGTTCACTTCATGGCTTTTGCCCAGCTATCTGGTCAAAACATTACCTGTTGTTGGAGGTTACAACAAAGAAAAATTAGTCCATGACATGCCTACAGCTCAGAGATTGCATATTTCATGACATGCCTACAGTTCACAGGTTGCATGTTTCATATTAATGGCATAATAAACGTTTTCATTTTTGTACTGAAAGCAATATGTGATTTGAACTAATGCCTGCATTTCAAGTAGTTCCATGCATTAAACAAAATATGTGCAAACTAACCATCCAGACTGCAAACAACCATCCAGATATTTTATCTTGATTTATAAGAAAGTAATTTTACAAACAAGAACTTGCCTTAGTGCAGATTAAAAAAGCAAGGAAAGGGAATTAATCAAAATACTTTATTTTCTCTATTACATATATATATATATATATATAAATTACAATGTGTGTAAACTATGACATTCTTTACCTCTTATTTGACTTAAATAATTTCCTATGGACCATGAGGTGGAAGAGCCTTGGAATTTACTTATAACTCTTAACAACAAGCCAACAAAGGAAGTGGTTACACAATAAAACATAAAAAGAACATAATTTGTGGTAAAGTTATATCTAAATTATATTCAGAGGCAATTCTTTGCTACTTGTTTAAAAAACAAGTGGTAGAAATCTGAACATAGGGAAATTGCTTTCTCATGTAAGCTGATTTGTAGCAGAGAAGGTACACTTAAGCACAAGTTGTTACATAAGCCACTCTTCTAAGGATGCACTTCAAACAATTTCTCAGTAGAAATCTTCTTCAGAATGATACCTGAGTTTTGCTGCCCTGCTGATGGAAATTGGAGACAAATGGATCTAGCTGAAACTGTCTGGAGCATAACTTCAGGCACTTTCAACCTTGGTGAACTTCAATCTTCTCCAAAGTTTTCCTGAAAAAGTTTTTAGATTGATTTTAAGAGGCACTTATGCAAAATTGTGAAAATGCCGTGAGAATTACCTTTGGGTGAAACTTTATCATTTCCATGCAGTACCTAGGTACTTTCTAGTCAGCTTCTAAATTAGCTTATGTGGGATAGCCAAGGACTGGGAAAGGGAGGTGAATAAACTGAGTTCCTTTAAACATCCACCTAAATCCAGTACAGGGAGTCCTACCTCCTTCCAGTGACCAGTGACCCATCATTCCCATCCATGCTGGGCTGCTCTGTCCCAGCTGGGAGTCATTCTGCACATCTGGCAGGTTTCATCAGCCCTGGGGCAGGGCCAGCTCATCTTACTGCCACTGGAGATCAACCACCTCTAAAATTGCTTTTTTACCACCACCCCCCCCACACACACACACATACACACACCCCCCTCCATGAACTAACTCCCTGCATTTCAATTCTTTGAAGTGTGAAAATATCAGACTATGGCCACTCTCCACAGAGAGGTGAATAATGAAGAGAGCAGTGAGAAATTTATCAAAGAAAGGGGAAAACTACCAAAGACACTTTGAAGTTCCTGAGACTATATTCATGTTTGCAAGTAGTCAGGCCCAACAGGAGTAAACGTGTAGTTTGTCTCATTTCTGAAATCACAGTATCTAACCTTCAAGTATTTGGGGCTCATTTAAATTCATTTGAGGGCAACACAGTTTGCACACTGGGTGAGCTAACTGTAAGGGGCAATAACTCTGATGGTTGGTGGGTGAGGTTTCTTCCCCATAACAGTACACTCCTGACAAGGTAAACCTTGTAGGAACTGATATAATAAAAAGGATCTGCAAGACAGTAAAGCAGTAATCAAAGGCAGAAATAGAAGCAGACAGAGGAGAGGCTAAGAAAAGGGGAGACTCTCCAAAAGTAATAAGCCTCATTAAAACTGGAAAACAGGCAAGAATGGAGTGCAGAGTGCTCTGGGACTTCTGCCTGCCTTTCTAATGACAGCTGCAATGAAAGCCTGAAAGTCTCAAGTCAGAGCACAGTAAAAACAAAGAGAAGATGAATGAAGTGTAAGCACATAGACTGCTATACCTATAAATGCAGAAGACAAGGCACTGAGACAAGGACAGAAAAAATGACAATTAAATGGTGAGGATGCAAGCAGTGACTAGGAGGAGCTGGGATTAAGAGACTGAGATCAAAACTAGCAGAAGACAGAAGAGCAAATATTTTCAGTTGAGTGTAGGCCAAACCCTTATGTAAGCATAATGGGTAATTTGAGATCCCACATTTTTTGATCTGCCTGCTTTGTTCTCTTCTGCTGTAGCATTGTACCTTTACATTTGCCTGTCCCCTACAGAACGAGTAATCCCATTGTAATGCCATACCTTATTTTTATGATGAAGCCAATAGCTGAAATATAGTGACTCACCAACAGTATTTCAGCTGAGTGAACACAATGAATCTAATAACTGTCTGCTAATTAGCAGGTTTTTGAGATAAAGACAGTTGAATAGCTTGCATCCTCTGACACCCCAAATTAATAATGCTCCAGTAGCAGATAATAAAGTGGTAGAGACTGGCATTATTACTTTTTGGTACAGTAAAAAACAGATTAAAATTAATCTGGCTTGTTTATCTACACAGTCTAGACCATTTCAAAATGCTAGACAACTCTGCTTTGGATCTAATATATGATGCCCTAGAGACCTCTATACAAATCTAAAAGAACTTCTCCTAAAGCAAGATGCAAAAATTTATACATTACAATTTTATGAATAAAATTAATTAACCAACAATTTATTACATTCTAAAAACTTCATCTGACCATAATAATCCTTGTTTGCAACCCAAACAGTATTTGGTAATTGCAGAGTGATGGAATAATGTGGATATTTTTTGATTACAGTTCATTACATAAGATAACAAGGAAGAATTTGTGTTTGAATCATAATGAAAACTTAATTGACACCACTCTTCTGAAGTATTTTCAATGACTAAATTTCAGTCTGTATCTTAATCAGTCTTATATTAGAAAGATATTTTAACAAGATAATGCTGTGAAAATAACTTCATTGCATTATAAAACCTTTGACTGGATCTTCTAAGTAATTAAACTCTGGCCATCTTGGAAATCTGACACAAATGCAATTCTAACTTCAATATTCATTAAGATTATACAGTTCCAAGTTTATTTTATTTTCTGTACTACCTTTAATCAAATTTAAGCTTTTCTGTCCCTCTCCACCCCTCAAATAGTCTACAATTTATACCTGCAAGATAATTTCAGGAGGGATATATTCTAGACACCAGACTCACGCTTCAGCACACAAGTTAAACTTAGCAACAACATGGGTAAATGTACAAAATGCAGTTACTTTTCTCAGCAATGATTAAAAGGACTGTTTTCTCAGGACCTTCCCTCTATCCAGATGTGCTCTCGCTGGGGCTGTGTGCTGAAGCTCACTCACATAGAGGGAATTGCTCACATCAGCTGAGGCCTCTTCCAAGAAGGCATTTCTGCCACGAGCTCACATTTATTTTATAGGCCTTCCTCAAGGCTGTACTTAACAAAATAACAGATAATCTCCTATGGAGACACATAGCAGGTTGTAGCAGGAACAATTACAGTGCTGCCCATCATTCATATAAGACACACCTGGCTGCCCAAAGTTTTTAAGTGGTAACAGTACATTTTGAATTAAAACACCAGGAGGGAAGAACACAGAGCCACCCCCTTGGAAAATGCTGTGCAGTTGGGATTCAGCCTGCCTAGCAACAGGCAAGGGCTACTTCACTTCCAGCTGACCTCCTCCTGACTTTTATGAGGATCCCACAGCTTGAATTAGGAGTAACTCAAAACCACTGAACACGTTTCTATTTATATATTGTATACTAGAGGCACAGTGAAGAAAAGTGCAAAACTTCAGGCTCCTGTTAAACAACTCATTGCTGAACAAGGACAAAAGAAATAAAGGGTGATCTGGGAAATAAAAAAAAAAGTTGCTTTTTCATTGCAACACTCACTTAAATTTAATGCCCTATGTTAAAACCTGTCACAGTTGTTGGTAAGGTGATTAAAACCATGCAGCCACAATATCTTGGTCCAGACTTCAAACAATATAACTGGACCCTTGGTATAGGCGTATTTCTTACTACAGGCAATAAGCATAAGCTACAAATCAATGGAGTACATTATGCTCATTAATTAATTAAAATATGCTGCTCACAAGGGTGTTCTGAAATTTTTTCTCTAAAAAAGCTTTTTTGACTGAGCATGCAACAAAAGTGGATAGAAACCCCTTGCGTTTGTGCTCAATATGAAAAATCAGAAGAATAAAAATATGCTACAGACGAAACGTTGCTACTATACATGGTTTCTGGATTCCAGGACAATTTACTCAGCACAATTATCCTGTGTATATTAAAACACCTTTACAGACTAACTAGACCAAAGACAAGACAAGCTTACAGCACTCACTACAAGCTAATACACATTTATAGGGAGATATTATTAGGAGCACATATGGTTTATGTGATCCACAGACATATTATTTTTCATATATATACACACATATACACATAAAATATTTTCCAGAACCAAGTAATACAATTTCAGGGAACATAAATTTAAAGTACACTTACAAACAATCTTTATATATGTAAATACATAGTCATGGCCTATTGAACATAATTTATATCTGCTGAAGAATAGCCCAACTCCTGTTTGAGTGCTGAAGAACTTCCCCTGCACTGAATAGCATGATGATAATTTTCTGTGTCCAAGCAACATCAAGAGCTACAGAGAAATGTATATGTGTTTGCAATAAATTAATGTTAATTGTTTTCACCCCTAAGCATCAATTCCATTATAACTTGTGTACTATATTGTCAAGAATAATAGGAGTAAAGTAGTAAACAGAGATAGCATGTATTTTAAAAAATGTTTATTTTTTCCTTAAAAATATTTAGACATAGTTTCATTTTTTTTTTATACAGTCATAAAAGTAAGTTTAAAACTCAAGTTTAAACATCACGATTTCAAAAACACAAATGTATATACTTGAAAATTAGGTTCAAGCTATCTGTCATACTTTTCCCTGGAACTCTCAGAAGGCATTTTACAGTAAGTTGGACTGATAGCAGACTATCCATTTTCAGAAGAAGCAGTCCCACCTGCCCTGTGACCTTACCCCTTCTTGTGCCTAGAAGCTGTTTTGCCTTGAACTACACTATTGCTTTTCTAACCCTCCAGTGATTAGGTCAGGGAGCTAAATAATTTCAAAAAAGTGTGAAAAAACATCTCAGGAAGGTGGAATAATATTAACTGAGCTGAACATCATCATCTGTTATATAGTATGTCCTCAGTTTTGGTGAGGACAAGCAGAAACAATCTTCTCCTGACAGAGGAGGTTTAGATTGGATAACAGAAAAACTTCTTCAGCCAAAGGGTTGTCAGGCATTGGAACACGCTGCCCAGGGAAGTGGTGGAGTCATCATCCTTGGAGGCACCTAAAAGATTTGCAGATGTGGCACTGTGGGACATGGTTTAGTGGTGGACTTGGCTGTACTGGGTTCAAGCTTGGACTTAATGATTTTAAAGGTCTTTTCCAACCTAAATGATTCCATGATTCTGTGATAAACCCTAGTCTAAAAAGCTGCATTGAAAAGATGCATAAAAACAGCAATAATTTTCTTAAACTTAGGTTCTCACTAAAAGCAGACTAGACTGGATGAGTACCAGAAGATTGACACAAAAGGGTTAAAAAATTGTCTCCAGGGTTGAGGGAGGGAGTAGGACCACTTCTTTGCTCAACAGCTAACCACAAAAACATCTTAACTGCATTATGAAAGCATAAACAGAGAGGTCATAGAAGAAAATACAACAGTCTCTCTCCTGCTTACAACACATCCCAACAGAATTTCACATTCCATACTCTGGCTTATTTCCTAAGCCTTTGACAGACTAACAGGAGAGAGACATCCTAAAAAGTAACTCTGCTTGTTATTGCCAGATCTTGATTTCTCCAGCCCAATCACATGTTGCGAGGAGCGATGGCAAGACTGGGTGAAATATTGCACTCACACAAGCTTCTTTATGTGCAGACAAAGTGCGAATAATCCTTGATGTATGATAGTTGTAGAAAAACACTTTGCCATCTGAACTTCCTGTCACCAAAAGTGTTCCATCTGGAGAAAATTCACAACCCACTGCAAATCCTTCCACCTGTGAAAAACAGTAACAGAGTAACTCTTGGTGCTGATTAGAAAAGTTCATTGTGGAATACTGAAAACTAATATAGTGCAAAACCCAAATATCTTTAAATAAATATACACTAAAGATTTTTCCAGGTCTTTATTAAGTAAGACACAGCTATATCAAAAACTTATTTAATCAAGCCATTAAGCATTCATAAAGTCTTTTAAGAACTATTTTCTTCAGAGTGCATATGATTCAAAATAGACTGGCACACGGGAAAGCAAATGAAGCCAATTAATATCTATCACTGATTTATAATAAAACTCTATTAGCAGACATATTTAAAAGTTTCTGGTGGGGAAGGATACCTTGTGCCCTTCGTATCTTTTCTTTTTGTTGATTCGGTAGGGTCGCTGGGCAGAAAACAAAGCCAGGTAGTTCCCGTTGGTCTGAGCAACAAACACTGACTCCTTTGGGTGCAGGGTCAGACTTGGGCAAGTGTAACGCTCCTGAAAATGATTTTAAAGGAAGTTTTGTTGTATCAAACAGAAGATTAGTTCAAATTATTCAAGTTATCTCTTGACATACTTGAGAGCCCATGAAGGACCAGGTAACGACAAGTCATCTCCATATATACATTATATAAAGATACTTACTACAAACCACTAGAAGTCTTATATCAGGACAAATGCTAAATCAATATCTACCTTATTTTCCTAGATATTGACCAAAATCCCCTATCCATCTGAGCCATAATTATACTGCAGAACAGCTGCACAAAGGTAATTCCAACCAGATGGCTCTCCATCATTCTCTTCCTGCCCAAGGAATCCCAAGTTTAGATGTGGAAGTGAATCTTCTTCTCCCATATCCCTTCCTCTACAGCCATACTGTGCTTTCCATGTTACTTTGTAGTTCTCAAATCCTCCATCCTTCCAGTTCTGGCCAGACTGACAGTAACAGAAAACATCTGATTGAAACAGACACTTTTCCCCATCCCACTCTTATTAAAAAAAAAAAAAGATCATTATTAGCCTCCTTATGACAGTGATGTGGGCTGCTGCTGGCTGCAAACTAACAAATATCCGCAGTAATTAATAAGACTTGGCTTTGCTGTACAGTTCCTATTTAAGACTAAATTAAGATTACTTTCAAAACTCTGCATGGTGACTCCCTCAGAAATCAACTGCTCTCACAAGGCTTCTACCAGGTCCAAACCTCTACTAGTTTCAGCCTGACCTAAAGACTGCTGAGTTTTGATGCCATGAAAGCTTTGGCTGTAGGATTCATTTGCATTTGAATAACACCAGGGTTACAGTGACCATGGGCTCTGTGGGAGAGCAGGAAGGACAACAGATCAGTTTTGTTATGTGATTTGGAAGTGAAGGACTGGGAAGCAAGTTCTGGGTACTGTAAAGTATTGGGCAGCTGTGTGTTTCTGCAGAGAAACTGGGTCTGGAAGTATGGGACTAGAAAGCCCAACACAACCTGCAGGAGCATGCTGCTGTCATGCTGGGTATATTGTAGTAATGGGTTATTTTAGAGCTGATAACTATTCATTTGCTAATTCAGACAAGCAATAGATCAAGTCTTGTTGGAATCTAATCCGTTTGGAGAGCTATGGGTTTCACTTCTACCTCAAAGGTTTCAAAGGTGAAATTCAGAAAAGTGAAGCAGAGATTGCAAAGTCATCACCACATTTTGTTTATTCACAGTGCAGAAAGGTAGGGAAGGAGGGGGAGCAAGTCCATTTCAGAGATGCTGTAGTTGTGTTTGTTTGTTACTCCTTGATACTTAACCTTTCTGGTCTGTAATTTATATATTCACTCTTATTTCTCTTTTCCTTTCCTATTGTCTATCCAAGGTATTGATAGATACAATATTGTACAAAGACACAATTCTGGAAATTAAAAAATCCCATTAAATCATCAACCATGTGTTCTTGTCAGCAGAGTACTCTTCATTTCAGCTAAAAAGCATCTATGCACAATGCAATCATATAATATTACATAGGATATTAGACTTGGGTTTTCAAAAAAGACCAAGAGAGTTGAAATTTTCTATTAACTGCCTTGGTAATCTCCTTTGAAGCTATCAGCCTTTCTAGACAATTTAGTCCATTAAATGTCTTGCTTGGGTAGATGACTGAGAAATACAGCACCTGCACTGATAAATGCAAATTTTGCCTCTGTGATTATTCTGTATTTGGTATCTATATGCACAAATCAGGTTGCTATTACCTTGTGAATATTAAACTCAATTTGTCAATAGCCCTCATTGCAGCTGATGACAAATGTATGAAAAAGTGTGGGAAAATAAACATTGCACTATAGCAGCAACTGCCATGCACCACTGGCAAACCACAATGACACTGCAGAGTCCTTGCCTAAATATAGCTTAGATGTCAATGAATTAACACTGAAATGTAAATATTTTAAACACAAGGAGAACTCTCAGTCTTCAAGGTTAATTTTAATAACAATTAAGTGTTAAGTATGAAAACAAAGTCATCAACTTACATGAAAGGCATCTTATATAACACGAGACCTTATTGAAAATCAAATGTTTTTTTTTCCTACCCTGACAAGTATGAAATATTAAATCATGACCCGAAGAACAGTAGTTGTTGATCTTACATGAAAAATCTGATTGGAGATTTTTGCAGCACTTTGGAAGTCCCATGCAACGATGGTGCGATCAGCTGAGTCTCGGCTCACCGCATCCGTGCTTGTAAGAAATTCTCTTCCTTCAGGGAGGAAGAGTATATCCAAAGTCTGTTGTACTGCAGCTTTGTACACTCTCAACACCTAGTGGACAAAAGAGTTTGTTATTTTTTGACAGAATAAAACACGATAAGCTATGTTTTCCCACTTTGTATTACAAATAAACTCCATGAAATTACATATTAATTTTAAATATCAAAAGGTAGCTCCATTTAAAATGTTGATATACTAGTGTTTTTCAATAGCTTGGTCAATGAATATAAAGAATTAATATAAAGGAAAATTAAATTATATTTTTTAAAGCATCAGTTTGTATAATTTATATATTATATTTCTATATATGTATGAGTTTGTTGTAAATTATCAAGGAATTAGAATAAGATCCAGAAAGAGCTTCAGACAACACAATGTGAAGCTCGGTCTACACAAACTGCCTTCAATATTATGAACTCTTCTGGATTCATTAGAAGAGGCAAAAGAATCCTTGGCAGAAAGTTGTCCTACTCAGTGAGCCAGGCTTTAAAATGAAGGACTCAGGGAGTCTGGGGTGTCCAGAGTGGCAGCACTAAACAGAAGCAGCTGGGGACAAGCCAGGCCAGCCAGAGCAGCAAAAAACATTCCTTAGCTGCCTCCCAAGATGAAAACCAGCAGAGCAGCCACCTCAGGTGTCTGCACACACAGCCTGGGCACCACCAGGAGGAGCTGGAGCTGTGTGCCCAGCCAGAAAGTGAAAGGGACCTGAGCATCCCCATGGACAACAAGCTCAACACCAGAGAACAGCGTGCAGCTGCAGCAAAGAGATGCAGCTGGGTGCTGGGGCACATCATCAAGGGCATCACTAGCAGAGATTGTCATTGTCCCACTCTCCACAGCTCTTTTCAAGTCACACCTGGGACACTGTGTTCAGTTTTGCTATTCAAAAGCCACGGGAACGGGCTGAAGAGAGACCAGAGACCTGAGAAGATGCTCAAAAGACTGGGAAGCTGCTACATAAGGAAAGGCAGAGAGAACTGAGCTTGCTCAGTCTTGAGATAAAAAGGTTTAGGGGAGACCAAGTTCCAGTATTTAAAGGGTGGCTACAAAGATGATGGAAACTTCCTTCTTACAAAGAGTTATGTGGAAAAGAGGAGGGGTAATTGGTACAAGTTTCACCTGGGAAGATTTTGATTGTACAGAAAAAGTGGGTTAGATCCATACAGAAATGGATATCAGCCATAGGATTCTGAATATTTTAACAGCCTGTAAGCTGGATCTTAAAAAGTAAGATATTTTTAAGTATTCTCAGGAACACATGAACAATTTTAACATCCTTTCTTTCCATCTTTCTTCATAAAATTCTGTATCTATGTTGTCTAATTTGAATTTTGCAAATCAATAGTTTTGCTTTCTTTTTTCTCTGATTGCCTCCAGTGAAGAGAAACTTCAAGGCAAGTGGCCAGATCAAAGCAAACCATCTCTCTGACTATGGTGATCCTTGAAACTAGGACATGGGAAGACTCCTACTTATTAACATCTGAATCTCTCTCCAAGAGAGCTACAAACATAACTGCCTGCACTTCCAAAGTGTATTCAGAGGTTAGTTCTTCTTCTAATGTCACTAGAATACCAATAGAATGGAGAAAGTGCTTGAAGCATTATCTTGAACTGACTCCCAACTTTGTGAGGCATTTCAGTGTCTACCTGATACCTCTTATAGACCTAATGACTATTGACTCACGGCCCAGACCATTTGCAGATACATTTTTTTTTTTTATAACCACATCAAACAAACAATTTTTAGGTGTCACAGTGAAATAAATTATATTCCTGGTTTACACTTTCACCATTAAAAGAAAAATCATGTCAAGTACCAAACACAACATGAGAACTTCTTGATTTCTTGCCTCAAACTCAAAACTCTATGACTGTTGGGAAACAGTTCAGCAAGTTGATCCTGCTTTAGGGTGGATCTAATTGTGGATGTCCTGAGGTCTCTTCCACCTCTGTTTCCTGTGATCTCAGCATGTAGAAGGAAGGCAGCAGCAGCTGCTCCAGTTGCTTTTCACAGGTTTTGTAAAATACAGAGTTTAGACACATCATGTTTGCATTTGGTGAAGAACCTTAGCCATGCAAGCACCCTACATAGCCTGTAATAACAGCAACAAGATGTAAACCTGCACACTCAAAAGTTGCACATTTATCAGCAATCTGCCTGCTTTTTTAAGATAGTGAATATACAAATGTGTTACTTGCTCTCATCAGATTTTACAGACTCAGAATCTGCATAATATACAAAGCAATTAAACTTTGTAAAGCCAAAAGGGATATTTCCATATTTATATCCTCCACTTTCTCTATGGAGAAATCACCATGCATATTTCTTCACAGAGTTATAAAAGGAAGTCTATAGTTCATTAGTAAAGTAGAAAATGAAGCTATTTTGTACAAGCAAAAATGAAAAATAAAACCCCAAACTGAAAAAAAAATAAACCACAAAATATAATAGCTGCCTGGAATGAGAAATGGAAAACCATACAGAAACCTGACAGCTGTAGGAACTGCAGAAGAATGAAATCAAATTGAGGGGAGTGGACACAAAAGGCAGAACCTCCCTGACAGACTGAGGAGGCAGACACTTAGCAGCAGGCACCTTCTCAGAAGTGACAAGTCCAACCAGAGAGTCAGCAGGAGCAAGAGCATGGAGCAGCACAAGTGTAGAAATGGGGACAAGAGCCAGAAACAAAAGCCAGTTAGTGCTGGGAAATGAAGAACAACAAAATAGAGCAATAAATGACAACTTGCACATGGATATTTACAGTAGTGATTTTAATGGATTCTTATTTTAAATAAAGATGAAAATCACAGACATACTGTTTACACCTTCATCATCTAAAAAAGCCCCAAAGTTGTGACATGTGGGTACGTAATCATCCAGATGTTGTGTCCAGCATTGTAAAGGGTTTTGGAATTGCTTTTAACAGTTTTTGGAGCAACAGACATCTCTTGGTAAGGAAAAAGAAGATACTGTGAAGTTGGTAATGTGCAAATACTTTTAATGTTTGCTGAAAACCTGTTGGGGTCTTACAAAAACTGCCACTATCAATTTAAACATTTTCACCACTAATCATTAAACAATATTTGTTTGTCTGTTATTTAATAGGATATTTAAACAAATTACCTGTGTATCTTAGCTTTGCAACAGAGAACTGTCTATCAAAATTAGTACAAAAGGCCTTTTATTTTCTATATGTTTGATACATACCTCAAAAAAATTATGCTGTTTTATCTTGAAACCACACAGTTCAGTAGGAACTGACTTAGGGAACAGTAAATTAACACTTTGAATAGTAGCTGGGAATTTGATATACATACTATTTCGATTGCTCCATAGACAGCTTTAAAAAATAACTAATTGCAACATTCCTGCTCAGGAAAGCACTCATAATTAAACCTGCTTTGTTCTACCTTAGGCAATTAATTCATGACATGCCTGAGGAACTTGATTGGGAAAAGCACCAGTTTGCCTACCCTGCTGGCTTTAGTTTGTTAATAACAACTTCTGCTCTTTTCCTACTTGCAGATTTATTACCCATCAGCACTGGAAAACCACACTTCTTCAATCTAAGAATTTTAAGGACATAAAAGAATTAATTTCAAAGGAAGGCCTAATCGTTTCTGGTGTCAACACAATCCAACATAATAACAAAGCTTCTTCAATAAGGCACGAGTTCATGGCTGCAGGAATTCAAAAACAAAGGCAATTTAAGCAAATTAAATCAGTTCCAAACAGATTCTTACAGTTCTGGTGATTTGAAAAGCAAGCTGTGATGCTGAATTCAAGGCATATCTTTCAAATGGGTGTTTTATAATACTTCTCTGCATTAAGCACATACCATGCACATACTGGCATTCTGTTTGTCTCAAAGCCTCCAGATGAGCAATTCAGAAGCTGCTATTTGCCCCAGCTCTGTGCTGGTCACTTGTACACTGTGTGCAATGCACTTTAGGAAAAGAACCTCAAATTTTATGCTAGTGATGAGAAAGATATGTGTTTTTATAGCCATTGTTCTGGGCCATTAGGAGAGGAGGTCTCAAAACAAATCTAATAGGACTACAGGCAATATGGCTGGTCATCAGAAAAACCCCTTACCAGTGAGCTCCACGGCTTCCAACCTGTAAAATGTGGCATATTTTTTCTTTCATTTCTTGTCCTATCTTTTTAGATTGTGCATGGACCTGCCTCTTCCTACTGACATGCTGGGTAATTAGTTCAATGGGAGACTGATTAAATTTTCTCTGTGAAACAGTACTACAACATTAACAGTAACAAAAAGTAAATTTTAACTTAAAGAAAAGCTCACTTTTTTCACAAAATCGAAGGGTTTTTTATCTACTGTAGTGCAAACAATTGATGGCAATCTATTGTATTTCTCTTCATGCAATTAAAAAACCCTAGTTTTCTTTACTATTTTTTTTTCCAGTTTGTAACAGCTCTGTTTTCAGAGATAAAGCTCAACATTATTAAGAGATCTTGAGAATAATTAAAAGGAAAGAATGACTTTTTAAGATGAAGAAAAGGTTAACCTTAATCTGGTATTGATCTCTAAGATTTCAGAGATGAACAATGTTCACTGGCTTTTTTAAAGTCAATTTTAGATCACTTGAAAAGGCACAAGCATCTTGTGATGAAAATAATGGATGTGGTGGAAAAGGCACAAGAATCTTGTGATGGAAATAATCAACCATTTATAAAACAACCATTTATAAGAAAAAATTATTTTCCCATCAGATTTTATTATTTAAAATTATATCCCCATCTCAAATAGGATTAGAAGTGAAATCCATATATAGAAAAGACACAGGAGGACAAAGAATGGCTTTTCTGTGAGGCACTCACAGGAAGTTTTTAATACAAAAACAAGGAATTCGTAGTACAGAAATGAGATGACTGAGGAGAATCTGAAAGAATTGGAAATAAAGTCTGAGCAGCATGGAGAAGGCGAGTGGTTTCCTCCATTATAAGAATTCAGATGGCAAATGAGCAGAAGTCAGCTTCAAAACGCACAGAACAAGATGCTTCTTCAAACACTACATATTTAAACTGAATTCCTTGCTAAAGGAAGTTGCAGATGTAAAAAGATCAAAAACAACCAACTCCACAGTGTGAAAACTCAAAGTGATCCCAGAAGGACAAAGAGGCAGGAAGCACCCAAAGTCTAAGTTAGAGAGGCCTAGGTAACCATTGCTGGGAATAGTGATAAAGACATTTGCTGTGCTTTTGTATTCTTGTTCTTCAAAAGTGTATTGGTCACTGCTGGGGGTGTAAAATGTGTCTATAAATGGACTGAAACTGGAACAGCCATTCCCTGACAGTCTCTCACATGAGCATTCACACTCCAAAAGAAGAAATGCTTTGTTCCTGGCTCGTTTCAGTCCCTCTGGGAGCACAGGAGTGATGGTCCAGACAGGGGTAGGATTTTCATCTGCAATGCCACCATGTGAGGCTCCCAAAGAAACACAGCAGACTGCTCACCTGTGCCACAGACAAATAACACATGCCTTCACACTCAGAAAGCCCCCATTAAAGGAATGTTAACATTTAAAATCACATGCCATTATGCAAGTGCAAATATAGCCCCACCATATTTCTTAGAACATTTGCCCATGGATTCAAGAGGGTTTCTCTGAGAAGAATACCTTGAGTTTTCTAAAGCACTGCATAAATCATCTTATTTTAATTACCTTGTTCTTCCTAATACCACCAGTACATGACAATGTATTGGCTGTTTCTATAGAAACCAGAAGTGCAAGCAGCTCCAGCAGTTTCTACAGCCTTTTTTCATATTTATAGGCTATCCAGAGACAAATTCATTAGGGTCTCCTAAATACATGCTACTTAAAATGACTGCATCACATCTGAAAGAAATTGCAATAGAATGTTTCCAAGGAAACAAATGCAGTGCATTTGCACCTATTAATTTTTTTAACTGTGCTTTAACAGCTTGTGCTTATTTCTTTATAAACTCAAGTATGGAGAAATAGCTCACCAACGTAAAAAGCATCTCTTCAATTTTTTTCTTTTTAAGTATAAAGTTGTAGATGATAGTTGCAATTTTGTAGCTAAGTAATGTTCAGAGTAATAAACAAAGATGGGGGTAGAGAAAAAACCTGTTACTCTGCCTTGAACTCTGCTGTAAATAAAAATTTTACAGTTCATTTCAAGACTTATTTTAAAAACTTGAAATAGGAGCTTCCACCATTTTTTGCCAATTTTGCCAGTTGATTTGTGCTATATCTTATAAGATCTCAATTTTAATAATAGGAAATTCTGTGTAAATCTTCAAATCCATGTTTTCCTTAAATTTGCCTTGACTTTACACTAATCTTTTTTTCAAACTTTCCATGACAAAATTTTGTTATTAATCTCAAATAGTTGAACCTTTCTATTTCTTTGTACTCTTTCAATTTCTAGTAAGTTGCTATTTTTCCTGCATAATATTTTATTACTTTTTTTAACTGATCTTGCTAGCACAGGACTTTCTGTAACAAATATTTTCTAAAAATAAATTAACAAATTTTGTCTCCATTTAGTGGCATGCCTTAAGCTCTTCATTAAATTCCCCCAAGCCAGTTTCCTTTTTTGAGCCATCCCTTTTAGCCAGTTTTCTCATTATACAGTACCTGGGTTAATTCCTGCCTTCCCCAGCTTCTTTTATTGCTCTATCCTAGTCCAACATCATAAAGTGACATCAAGTAAACTTCACACAATCAACCTTCCCTTAAATAATATGATATTTTAAAACATCTTCTATTTTTATATCTGTAACTAATATTTCAAGTCTGTTCTGTGGCTGTCCAGTTATATTCTACTGGGTCTCCTCTACCTGACGCCGTTTCTCTCTTTCCCTCCTTGTTTAATATAATCAGTGGATTTGCATTTATGGAGGTCTAAGAGTTTCAAATAATGCTTTAGGATCAGAGCCACAGCCCTGTCACCTTCCATTTATTCCCTCTCTCATTTATTCCTTACTGTGTGGTGCTTCATCAGGACTTGCTGTCCTGGCAGTTATCACAAATAGCTCTTGCCAAAGCTCCAACAAACCTCACTAGCTTGTGACACTGGACACGTGACCAGCGACAGAGAAGAGATCAAAAAGAGATTATATCCAGCAGCTGAGTAAATTATTCCTCTATTTTTAATAAAGTCTAAAGAAATGTTGTTAGTGATCTCCACTCACAAAGTCCCTCACATTTCAGCATGGCAACAGTAAGGAACTAGATCCTGAATGTTACCAAACATTAACTTGCATCAAAGCAGAATATCCATAAAAGGTAAAACATGCAAATCTTAAAAATAATGTAATGGATACATTTAAAAACTTTAATGAGTACATTCAGATGTAAGCTCTGACTGCTGTACATCAGAGTTTCACCAGAGCTAGCAGCACCCTTGCTCTATGCTAGGCAAAACTTGCTGACACACATAAATACATTGTTCAATGTAGGTTTGACCATTCACCCTATCTTCAACTTCAGCTCCTTTAAAAGTATGACCAGGTGAGTATGACCAGTTGTAGTCTTTATCTGATAGTACATCTGTGTAAGCTTAGAAATCCAAAGGGAAAAGCAAAAAAAACTGTAGTCATATTTACTTTAATGAACACAATAAGGTCCTTAATGCTGGGTTAAAGAATACAAGTCTCAACCTTTTGTTCACTTTGGTATTTCAAGGAATACTATAATTTCAGATAGAATAAATGGTTGGAATATATATTGTATCCTGTCTGAAAAGCCAATGTAGATCAGTAAAAATGAAGGGTGACTGTGCTGGCTTGTGCTGAACATCTTATGAAATTCTTCCAGGGCTCAGAGAAAGGAAATACTTATAAAATACAGAGCTACTTTAAGGTCTTGGGGTTATTGCACTTTTTTTTTTTTTTTTTTTTGGCAGGTTTTACAGGGTTTATCTAGGTCTAAAAATCCCATGGGGGCTGTTCAGTATGATGCTCCCTCCTTGGCCAACACTGAAAATAGTTTTATATTTTAAAACACAGCAGCCCACTTCCAGGTTTTCTGATCTTTTCATAAAATCTCTATAAACATTCTCCAATTTTTTCATAAATGTAATCAATCTGTTATACAATAATATAAAATCTCCAGAATAATCTCTTTACCAGAGAGACAAAACTTCATTTAACACAAACAGAAAGAAATACCACTACAATAAATCTCCACAGGCTATTCAGCTGCCTCTTTTATTTTGCTTTCAGGCTTTGATTACTTGTGTCTGTAATTTTGAGATGCATGTACACTTTACATTTCACTGAGAGGTTAACAAGCTGTCCTATCCATTAATTTCTCCGAAGTACATTGCTTAGCTTTATCTTAAAGATTTAAACACCCTTATTGTTCTTTCATTCTTTGTCTTGCTTAATACCCAATGCTACATTTGAAATTATTTTGCCTATTTGCTCAACAGAACAGGGATAGCAATAAGTATCTTTCAACAGTCTTTATTTTTTTTTAATATCTGCCTCTCTGATTGTGCCTACTGCGCATTTCTCTCATGGTTTAAAGCCAGCCAGCAACTAAGTACCATGCAGCCACTCACTCATTTCCCCTGTACCATGAGTGAATTGTCAAACTGAATTGAAAAGATTAATTTATACACGTCAGCAAGGTTTACATTGTGTAAAGCATGGATGCTATTAGCTCCTCTAAAATTTTTCAGTGTTTTAGTAGCTGAGAGGATGCCTCTAACCAACTTGATACATTTTCTCTGGGACTTACAAATCCAATTTTTGTACCATATTCAAATCATGAATAAATATTAGTAATCAATGCTCATAAATTCATGATCCTGGTCAGAATAATTAATTTTTTAAAATACTAATATGAACTATTCTATGTCATTTTCCATTAGCAGAAAGCATCAATGTGGCACACTGCCATAAAGCAGCTTATTTAAACCACTACATGTATGTGTAATTGGACAACATTTTTGCAATTTCTCATTCTCTCTCTGTTATGCTTAATGTTTTGCTCTGAATTTCCATGAAAAATCCCCTTATTTCCTGATAAAATTGTCATTTTGCCTCACGGTTAATTTTAAGTTGTTCAAGAGGATAGCTTGTTAAAACACAGAAGTACATCCTAAAGAATGACCCCTGAAATTGAATTACCAGAACATGCTGAAATTGAGTTTTCAATGTGCAATGAATAACAAGATACAGATGCCTGATTTAGGGTGTTCTCTCTATTGACAAAATATGCTGCAAAGCCTGAAAAGGCTATCAGGAGTATGATGATAGGAACAAAAAGAATCATTAGTTTACCCACACATCATTCCAAGCTGAGTGACAGATTAACACATTTGAAAGAACAGGCAAAACAAGAAAATCTTGTAATGAATTAGGATGAAAGAACTTGAAAAACAGAAAGCTTGTTTGTGTCAAAATTGAAACAAAAGTGGCATGAGGCCTCAGACATCTATTTCAGTTAAGAGAAAATGGCACTTCCTAGAACACGACAAATTGCAAAATATTGGCTAGGACATTCTCCAGTTTTAACTATGGCTATAAGTGTGTAAAATGGATAAGATTTCTGAATAAAGATAACAATATAAACTGAAAGCAGGAATACCTGAAGAATCCATTGAAATCCCCCAAAACCAGGAAGTGGCAGACATGACATACTGATGACACTGATAATTCATGCCTGACCAACATTTCATTCTATGCCTGAGAGTTTGAAATGTAACTACAATATTTTGCAGTAATGATCCACAGGTGAGGCTAACCTCCATCTCAGGAACCTTTGTCTGTTCTCTGTTGCTGCCTCATGTAAACTCTGTGCTACCACTCTCTGTTTGCCTTGTGCCTGTTGCAGCTACACTGTTCATCGGTGAAGGTCAGTCATGCTTCTTCTCTCCCACCAGTTTTCAGGACCAGTTTCACTGAGAAGACTTCCCAAGACAGCCAAAGAGCAAACTCCAGTCCACAGAGATGCACATATTTCTTTAGGAGGCACCTTCTGCAGAATATCAGGCTGAGGTGGTTGGCAATATTTGGCAATCACAGCCTGGGATGTTTGTGGTACTTTGCTAGTTCTGTCCAGGTTAAGCATCACATGCTCCTCTTCACAAAAAACTGCTTTCTGAATCTCCCTTTATGCAGGTCTGATCTTTAATCAGGTTTGCCAGAAATATCAACTGACTGTTCAGTGGTTAAACTGAGGGACCATCAGAATTTAAAGCCTAAAAGGAAGGAGCTGCTTTAAGAAACAAACACATTTATTGTCATCATTGCTAGGAATACAGTTTGATACCTTGTCTAGTGCCAAGGGAAAGCACCACTGAAACTCTGACAATTCACAAGGGGAGAAAAAGGGCCAAGAACTGCATTTTTCAAGCCATTTCTCTTGGTGACACTATAACACTGTTCAAAGTTAAAACTGCTGAAGATTGACAAAGATACTGACAACAGGAGAGTAGCAGACTCAGGAGATAACTCAGAACTAATCTATCCAGCACGAGCACTTACATCTGTTCTCCAGCCCCTTAGCTCTACTTGAGTCAATGCCAATTTTGCATAGTCTTCAGATCTTGTCATCAAAATCACTGGCATCAGAATTGCTGAAAAAAAAGTTTTACTCAAGCATAAGTCTTGGATTGTAAATATCCATTGTAAATGAATCCTCTATTTCCTTGAAACTGAAGTGCCTTCTCCAACATCAGTATTTGAGATTGTGTCTTTCCACCTCTGAAAAACTTCCGACATATTCCTCCAGAACCATACACAACATGAGCACTGCCCAGACAGGCACATTTTGCAACATGTGGCTTCAGCCATTTGTTACTGCAGAACAGAACAGTTATCATTTTCTGTCTGGAAAGACTGGACACTCTAGACACACACAGGCTGGAGGCATTGCCAGTTTTGGCATGACCATGCCCATCAATCACAACTGATTTCTATCTATAGAAAGCTATAGAGAAATCATCTTCACAGATTCTCATAGATGGCTGCTCAAAGATACGCACAGGTGCAAAATCCATCATAAAGAAATGACATGGGGTAAAAGAATGTCTGTGGCTTTGTACACAGCCAGACTATCACTTGACTTCGTGTATAACTAAAGGATCATTTCCTGTAGTTATATTATAAATAATATATAAAATATTATTAGACCAAGTCAAAAAATCCAAGAAATAATGTTTTATCACCTACATCTGCCATCTTCTCCTGGACTACAATCAAAGAACTCAAATTCGACATAACAATCAACAATCTTTAAGCCTTAAAAGATGACACCCATTTAGTTCCTGAAGCACCTTTAAAGGCAGTTCAGCATACCATGACAACAATAGGTTCTCTGTGTTAAAAAGGACATTGAAGTATTCAATCACAGATTGCACCTCCTCTCCACAATTAAGTTCTACTGTTATGAGAGTCTCAAGAAAAAAAACTGTATTTGCTATGTCATTTCCATGCTATGAAACCACCGATCCTGCTCTTCAAGAGTAAAGACTTCTATTAGTCTTTCTTCTTCAATTCCCTGCCACTAATAACAGTGAAAATGGAAAATCTAATTTCCTTTTTTAAAAAGTTACATAGGTATTTTTTATTAAATGTGCTTATATTTTGCAATTTAAAACCAGAACCATCTTCCTTCACAGACCTATGCTTTGAGAACCTCTTCACATCCCTATGAAGGGAAAACTAGCTATCATACAAGTATGATGGGTGCAATACATCCCATCAATTTTTACAAAGGTTTTCATACTAACACTCTAACTCTGAAACTCACAGTAATTTTATTTTCAGAGTAGACTTAGATGTGGCAGTCTCAATATGTATTTATAATGCTTTTCTTTTAAGAACTTATTCGTGTGGTAGAGATCCTACATAATTAAATGCTTTCCTCACACATCAGTGACAAACAACTGCAGCACAGGAACTTGACTGTTAATTGCACAAGAATACTCTGTTTCCTCAACAGAGCAATTCCCACAATGATTTCAGAGCTCTCCTGTTAGAGCCCTCATACCTGAAATGCATGTCCCTTTATCTCTCACCTGTTATTCTTAGTACATCACAGACAGAGACAAGATGTGACTATGCTATCTTTTTTCAGGTCCCTTCTGCCATCCCTAAGAGCAAACAGATGGCAAACTATGATGAGTAGGATCTACCCACAGAGAAATTCAAAGGAAAACAAAGAACTAATCACTTTACAGTCCCTGCTTCTCTTTGAGCTGTTCTGTGCATGAGGATGTTGCTTACTTTACAGCAGAGTACAGCTCTGGTCTTACCTGAGCTCTGAATGGCAGCTGGGAGCATGCTGCTCTTTTTGGTTCATGATAAAGTAAAAGCAGATGCATTTCACACCTCTGTGGCCCTTCGTGCATGTAAAAATTGCTCCAGGCCTCTGTACATAAGGTACAGGCATAAAGCACACATCCTGACCCACGTGTAACAGCTTGAAGAGCAAATTAACTGTACTGCTTCCTGACTTTTCATGAGCCTCAAATGAGCTATTGGCTTTGTTTAATTTAATTAGATGTTACTTATACCTACAGAAAGAAAAAAATATAATTTTTCTGTACAATGTTCCTCATAGCACTACAAACACATTACAGAGATTCATATCAATGAATAGGAACACAGTGACGAATGCAAAAGACCTCAGAATAACATTTCAATGAAAGACCAGTAAGTACATCTATCATCTTGATAACACACAGCACACACAACCTAGGAAACAATGGAAAGAAAAAGAAAAAATATTTGCTTTACCTTAGAAGTCCTTAAATCCCATGCTTTAACTTCTGGGCTGAATCCTCCACAAACAAAAACATTTGACTCTGTAGGGTGGAACTTCAGTGCACTGATCCTAAATTCTGTTTTGCTGCTAAATATCTGCTTCCCTAAAATCAAATGACAAGCAGACATTAAACTTTGAGCAGAAAATGAAATATGTTATTAATTTCAACTTAGTTTCAAAAACAAGGTTGCTAAAAGTGAACATGCTTATAATAACACACTTCAAACATCTGGGGCTAGTCAAATTAATGAAAATAAAAGACAACTCATTAATTTCTATCCACTTGAAATTGCTCCTACTCATGCCCATGAGCACCACTGAAAGGAGACAACAAGTGGTTCCCACTCTAAGGAGAGGAGCTCCACCAAGGTCACAGTTCAGAAAACAGGCAGGAAGAAAACCATAAATCTAATGGTTAAATGTTTCCCTACTGAGAAGCCAGTCTTCTTTTCAGTGAGACAAAAATAACTTTAATAAAACATTGTCTGTACAGAAATACCACGTCCCAATCTATATTACAACTCTTGAGTTGTTTACTTAACTTTCAGCAAAGGTAGGAGTGAAACATCATCTTGAAAGTAGGAAATAATTTGCAAACCACTATATGAAAGCAATAGTTGTTCCCGTGGATACCCCGTTGCCAACATTTAATTGTACACATTAATCTCCACAGGATCCTGAGGTTAGTATCAATTGGATTGCCTGCACTTTGGAACACAACAGAATTCAGCTACGTTAATTTATAGGACTTTTCCACAGTTCACTGCTCCCTTTCATCCTAACAAATTCATGATATTACTGTACATTCACTGAAATAAAATTTTTGGAACAGCACTATGGACCAAAATAAATATATCTGCTCACTTTCACAATAACTGTGATTTGCATTCTACATATCCCATAAAAAGATCTACATTAAATAAAGTTACTGCTGTAAGCACCAGTGAAGGAGGTACTGCAGAACTAATACAAAAAAATTCCTTTAAAATACTATGATCAAATCTTCTTAAAATATTCTTTAATTTGCATTTTATGCGAGGGTTATCTTAAAACAGGCTTTTTTAAACAACTGACAATGCTTTCAGCTAAAAACATTATTGACAGATATAAACTCTGTCAGTTAGGTGTACAATACTAAAAATCATTCACACTGATTTTTTAATGCTTATTTTATTCTCTGGAGCTGATTATTTGATTTCATCATCAGTTCCATTTTCCTCATCTACTGAACTCAACTTACACAGGCTAAGACTTGTAAAATTACTTACTTATTCAGTTTAAAGAAGAGAAAGGTTTTACTTCATCACACATGCTCATCAAGGGAAAAGATTGGGAAAAATATTACAGAGAGCCTAAAGGAGGGATGAGTGTTGTTCTATGTGAATTCTGGTATTTGTGGGGGATTTTTGTCCTTTTTTGAAATGACTCACCACCAAATGCCAGTGCAAGATCTAAAGGGCCTCTCTGTCACTACTAAGTGAAACACTTAATTTTGTCCATGAGTTCCTTCCCCAAAAGGACAAAAAAAGTCATCAGAGCAGCAGAGATTTTCTCCACAAGTCATATCTGTGACCATCTCTTGCCATGGAACCTTTCAGAACCCCAACACCTACAGGGAAAAAAAAAAAAAAAGACTCCACAGGGAAGGAAGAAAGTATTAAAATCATCAGTTATAGGAGCAACAAGATATTACTGCCATGTACACCACTACCAGGCATAATTTGGGGGGCTTTACAAAAGGCACATACACAGGCATCTTACCCTCAGCACTTGAGAAAATACTGAATTACCCCATGGAGGCTCACTACTCAGTTTAATAGCACTTTATTCCCAAAGGAATTTGTTTCTTACTAGTTCCCAGCTTAATAAAAACTCTGGGAGTATAATCAACAAGTTTTCAATGGGACTGCAGCCAGAAATTAGCAAAAAATGCAGCCTACCTGTCCTAATCCTGTGACACAGCTTTACAAAGGACACATCAAGTGATCACTGTTCACAAAGTGTCTTGTCCCAATGGCATTAGACACATCCATAACTGATTCAGGGGAACTCCTCATTTAAGCTTTTGTCAATCACTGGCTTTGCTATGTGTTTACCTGCACAGGACTTCTCAAAACTGCTTTTTGTATAATAAATACTTGTGTTCTCTAGCCTAAGACACGAGAAATTCAGGTAAAACACAGGGAAAAAAGATGTGCACTTAGTTCAAGATGCATTTCATCTACCAACTACAAGATCTCCTACCTTTTCCAAAGAAAGATTGATTTAACATAATTTGTTATTAATTAGTCAATTTTTCCATCTCATTCCCAACTGCTTTTAAGTAATTTAATAATTTGCCTGATGTTTTCTTCAGGAACTAAAATGTTCAAGTTCCCTACTCTGTCTCTCCCTGTTTGAAAGAGAAGTGGGCACTGAATTTGCCCTTTTCCTGTCTTCTAGAGGCTGCAATTTATCCAAAAGCTCTCCGTGACAGTCACTAACATAATTAAACCGTAATATTCTCAGTGTTATGAATTCTACATCACAATGTAATAACAAATAAAATTAATGCAAACAACTTGAGCTTTTTATTCACCTCTATACTCTTTAACCTCATTCTTTTTCCTATTTTAAGCTGTCACCTTATGATTTGATGCAGCTATTAACCATTTTTTTTTACTTAATTCAGTCACAATCAACAAATACTAAAAGCTCAGGCTCTCCAATTAAACACTTGGAAAGACAACCCTCCCTCTCTCATTATCCCCCCAAAGTGAAATTCAATCAAACATCTCTTTTTGGAAATTGAGTAAGCAGTGTTATTAGATATATACATGAATTCCATTCTACTGCCATGTCACAGAAAATGAGCAAGACTGGAATACAGACAAACTGAACAGCAGCAGTTAACAAACTCAAAAGGTGTTAAAGAAAGGAAACACTCTTGTTGTCACAACTAAAATTTATTCACTATTCACTCAGAAATTTAGGAAAAATATCCATCTGAGTGATGGAACAGATCAATACAAAAGATGACATGGGGCATTTTAGCTCATGCAATTCATTAATTTGAGACACTGAACTCAACTCTTAACCTTTTTCTGTACAAACTTTGCTTTGTGTGTTATACTACCATGAGCAGAATTTATTCTTTCCAGGCTGTAATGCTGCTATGATGGAACCTACCCCATAGCTTGGGAAATCCAGGTCCAGTGTTTCTTAAAGATCCTCCTCCACCTTTCTGGAAATAATTTTTTCCAGTTACCCATATTTTTATCTACAATTTCTTACTTTATTAAAATGAAATATTCATCTTTGGGGAGCCTTATTTTATATATTGAAAAAGATGGCCTATGAGGAGAAGACCCCTTATTCATAGCAGGTATAACTCAGCACACTTGTATATACCTTTATTGTGTATATATTTATTGCATTTTAGTTCCTAAAGGCAGCATAACCAACTTATAGACTAGAAAATTAGGTCTTTTGAAAATTTCTTTGGCTAACTGAGGGAAAATCCATACCACATATCATTCATTTTTCTTTTTAAGGGGCTGTTATTCCAAAGCAGAAATCAAATGTTTCTCTAATCCTTAATTTTCACAATTTCAGTAACAATATCTACTATATCTTTTGCAGTGTTTTATGTTCCTTAAAGGCTTTAATTAAATTCTCCAAGCATTAAAGTCTTGCCAGTAACATAGTAATAACATGCACAATACGGAAAAAAATCTTTAAAAATATCTTGAATATATGTTTCTGCTTCTTTATGCAGCAGCCTACTGTGAAACTGCTCAGCTATGAAATCAGATGTTTTAAAGGCTATTTAACATTCTGAATTTTTCACAGAACATCAGCACAGCTGCTCAGCACAGGATGCTTCTGTAACTGTGCTTAGTGGTCCTCAGGTTCACACACCTACCAGCATAACCCTAAAACATTTACTTCCTTACTCTAATCTGTAATCTGTCTTTCTGTAAAGAAAGGTGAAGCCTGAGACTTACAAGGACACAAGAGCAATCTTGCTTAGCAAAATGGATTTCCCTCTGTGTTTAGAAAAAGACATAGAACAACATATACAAAAATATTTCATTACAGTCACAGTCCCTCTCATGTACAATAGTGAGAAAACACATTAGATTGACTAGACATCATTTGTTCTTTACAAATCAATGCTGTCTGCTACTTCTCCATTCTTGGTGTGCTTACAAATGGCCTGATTATTTTCTCAAGAACCAAAGTTATATTGATTACATATTTTTCCTAATTTTTGTCCCTACATGCTCACAAGTTCACAGCAAGTGAAGATGTTTGAAATATTAAATAATTTTCTCTTATTAACTTTTGAAACATTCCCAGGATAAGTACTTTTCAGCAAGGCTTTATACTAGTAAGCATAAAAAGTAAAATGTTGTTACCCCCTAGCTGGAGAGTGACCCCTAAACTATGCTCAACTTATTTCAGAAAACTGCTGAATTTTGGGGGAAACCTTTGACCTCATATCTGAGGTGCCTGCATATACTCAAAAAAATATAAACAAGCAAACAAAAACAATATTAATCAACTAGGTTTTTTTCTGAGGTGACATATAAAAGCTTTCTGCATATTAAAACATACTCCTCAAATAGTGCTGGGAGAGAAAAGGAGGAACAGAGGAATGCCACAGCTTTCCTGGGGTGATGTTTAGGTAAGAGAACTAGAACTCCTATGTGAACAAATATGAGTACATTAAAAATAGTAATGTTATATCTATAGGACTATCAAATTAGAATGGAAAATACATACAAAAGAAAATTTGAACCATTCTCTTGGTAGGTAAAAAATGTTCCATTAAGAAATTCTCTCATTATAACTCTGAGGAAATTATATTTGAAAGTAAGCTCAGTCCATGAACTAAAATACAACTGCAGCATTTGGCAACTTAGGAAAGGTGCCAAAATTTCTTGGAACATTCCCTCTGTCATAATATTAAAGAAATGAAAAGTATCTACAATATGCAAATAGCAAAAAACTCAGCCAATGCTCTGCCTATGCTATTATACCAATTCATTTGTGACTAATGAAAAATCTACTGATTAATAAAACATGCATTCCAAAAATAAAACAGCTATAAATAAATTCTAAAAATACAATTACCCTTCCAAAGTTGGTAGAGCATCTCCATTACACCTGGATGTAACAGAAGTTAAATGTCAAATGTATTTGACCTAGAATATTTGAAAAGCATTTTTTTCAGTGCTCTTGGACTATAGCACTTTTTAATACTCTGTAAATAACAATGTGTCTGAACTACCAGTAATAGAAAATGACTGTGTGTTATTAGAGAAAAAAAACAGGGAGTCTCAGACTGCTGCATTATTATCATATTTGTGAAAATATTCAAAAGGCTTTATTTTTATAACAAAATAATGCATTTTAAATAGGACAATAAAAGAAATATTAACCAGTAACAGACAGTAAATCTGCATGTTTTGGATCTACCAATATTCATGAATCTCCACAGTGCAGTACTGAACTTGCCTGATGCAAAGTGCTACTAATCACAGAAACACTCATGTGAATGACTCATGCATAACCTTGAGTTCTTTAAAAATTAATGCATATTTTGGTCTGACCCACACTGAATGTGTACAACAGCTTTTAAGAAAACCATATTTGTGGAGAGTCTTAGCCTCACATCCTGGTGTTACGGCACTGGATGGCCCTTGAATATAACAAATAATGATTTACAAAAATGGAATTTAAAAAATACTTGCCCAGCAAAATCTATTATCTATTATCCAAACCACAGTAAGATAACTCCTTGTACCTCATTAACTCATATTCTTCTCTTGTCTGTTCTTCATCACAGTAACATGTAGGTTGGACCTCCAGGTATCATGTAGTCTGAATCCCTACTCAAATTATGTCCAGCTGCAGCAGATTCCTTAAGGGTCTGTCCACTGAAGTTCTGGGTATCTCCAAGCACAGACTCCACAGCTTCTCTGAACAGCCTGGTTTAGCATTTGATGACCCTTGAGCTGAGCCACCAAGTTTCTATGTTCCTACATTGCTCCTTTGCCTCTTATCCTTTCACTGCCTATCTCTGAGAAGAGCCTGGTATTGTTTTCCCTACGTAGCAGGTAAATACTTCCTGATCTGGCCTGGAATGACATTCCTTCTTTGCTGCTGAGAGCAATGCTGATTCATATTCACCACCAGGACCTCCAGGTATTTTTCTTCAAAGTTTCTTTCTAACCAATTTAGCATCAGCCTGGTCTGTTGCACAGGATTACTCCGTTCCAGATGCATGTCGTTGTTGAACATCCTGAGATTCCTATCAGCTCATTTTTTGTGCTTGCAGTATTTTAGATCTTTTTATATCTAAGAACTTGCATTAAATACACAAGGATGAGAGGTTTCATGGTGTAAAACTCCAGGATAAGATTTCATGGATGTGTCTTCTAGCCTTATAGCAGGATTTCTCTGCCAACAACAAAAATTCTGTTTCATTATTAATGAGATTTCAGTGTTTGCTTCTATTTTGATGTTGTTTAGATCATAAACATTGAAAAAAACACTCCAGAAGATGCAATATATTATGACATGGGATACCCAAATTAAAGTCCAATCTTAGAAAGAAGATTTCCTGAAGAATTTATTCTAGTGCTGTTTGTTAAAAAATTGCTGACACATTCCTTTGAGAAATATCATAACTAACCTTCATCAGACCCAGAACAATTAGCCAGACTACAATTTCAATTTAAAAGGGCAAAAACTATGTTCCCAACAGAAAATGACAAAAATCCCCCACAACTCAGCAGCTCAATACTATGCATGTACTAAGCTGTATTTGCAACCTTTTTTAAACCTTCTAAGTCATTCCATATAGATCATTAGGTTTCTTTTAGTGAAGGGCATGTAGCAAATTTTATAACACAGATGTAATATATGAAACGTATACTGAAAACAAAGACAAGAAAGATTAGATTTTAGGAAATGACTGGAAAAATGTTGAATCAGAACAAAACATACAAGAGCACAGAGCCTGAAAGAGAGCATTATTATTTATAAAATCCCACTGGCATGCACTTACTACATTTAAATACACTGCCAGTTAGTTCACACTAGCAATGGAAAGTAATTAGGATTGAAGTCCAAAAAAGTATATGAAAGTCCAATGTGAAGGAACAGTTCTAACATCTACATGAAGTTAATCAAAGAAATCATCTCAGCACTGATGAAGAATGAGGAGGAATGAATGATTCAGTGAACTAATGTAAATCAAAATCTTATAGATGCCTTAGTGTTTTTCAAATGGAAATGAGGCTTTTTATATAAAATTGATTTGGATTCCAGAGGCAAACTGCTTGCCCTGTCTCTCTGAACAGAACTGACTGAAATGTATGAAGAGTAACTTTACACAGGGAAGGAACTCAGAAACTGGCTTGCATACATAGGAAATCAGACTAACTGATCACTCCTATTATGCTTTTCCAAATGAGGTGTGAAAGTCAGGTCCAATCACAACTGCAGTTCAGAGGAACCACAAGGAATTCTGTGTTCTTTAAATAAGACAGTAATGAATACCTGATATTTCCAAGTATATAAGCATTAATTTCACACATACAATTTATTTAAGTAGCTAGAAACACCCTATAACTTACAAGTCAGTAAGGAAAGAACCCTTCACAAACTTATCTGCTTTGACACTTAGTAAATATTGCTATTGTTGTCATTTCCTAGAGAGATATAAATGAATCACTATAATCAACTTAATCCAGACTTCTGTCCCATTACGGGTTAGTTAAACTGAAGAGACATTGTAAATTAAAGCATATTATTTAAATTATGTGTCTTTGGAATTTTCTCTATGATTTTATCAAATTTTTCCCAGAGTAGGGAAAAATTACTCAGACACACAAAATCTATTCTGTTGCCATACATCCCATTACAAAGATAGCCATTCTATTTAGAATTTTTAAGCATTACAGACAAAAATAAATCCACATGTATTAGTAAAATTCAGTTATATGTGGAACTAGAAAGGTTGCTGTAGAAGACTAACAAATTAATGACTTAGTATATTAACCTCCTGTACTATTACTCCAAGTATATAAAGCTCCTTTCCCCATTAAAAAAGCTGAATATTCTCAAAACATCAGTATTTTGTAACATATTTTACATTCCTACACTGCAACTGCTCCCTTCCAGCCATCATTGAATTCAAATACTTTTGGTACAACTATTGTTGAGAAAAATAAACTCCTGGAGCGTGAAAAAGAACTTTTTTCTCATATGAACAATATTTAAAAATTTTCTTGGCTGCTTTCCCACTTCATCTGAATAGGACTTCTGCTTTCCAGATATTCACTTACAATGTAGTTCTTGCTTTATGCAAGTGAAAATCCTCCTAGACAAAATCACTTGTAATTTTTGTAACGATTTCTATTGTAGTCCTACAAAAAATATTGCACATTTGCTGGAGTTAAACACTTTAAAATAAACTAAAGTGGGAAATGTAAAATTGCAACTCTTCCCTTGATGAGATTCCATTTTGGATCTAATTCATACACACACACAGAGATGTCCCATTATGCACAGCTCCAGTGAATGCTGCTGGATGTTGGTAACATCCATTAAGGAGAGAAGGAATACAGCTGACAGAAGCACTTTAGTTTGTGAAGGAGACATAAGCAGACACAGCATCCAGGAAATTAGTTGTTAAGGTTACAACAATCAAATCCCAAATCAAATTCAAAAATGCATCAAAGCAACACAAGTTCATTCTCAAGGTTTCATACCAGAATTTAAGTTTCTATACTCATAATTAAGGTCCTATTCAGAAAAAATAAAAAAAATCACCTAATTAACTTCAAGCACAAACTTCAACCCAACAGAGAATGAGATACAAGCCTATGTTTAAATAAATATATGAATAAATGTTACTGAAGTCAGCTTTAAGAGGCTGCTCAAACATTTTAATGAATGATGGTGACAGAACATAAAAACATGCATTCCATTCCATTCATCTGGGTAGTATCTAACAACAGAAATTACAGTGATTGTTCAACTGTAAGATATTTCAGTTTTCTGAAACTTCTCCAACTATTCTTAATTGCCAAAATACATTTTTTAAGTAAGGTCACATTTCAAGAACTCTAACTTTCATCTACAGACTTGTCTATATTTTAGAAGAAAGAGTAAGGCAAGCAAGATCCCAAGTTATCTGTACACAATCAAGAAGTGGCTATAATGCATTCTTCATGGCCTTTACCTGTTTCTACATCTGTTAAATGCAGCATGGAATCAAAGCCCCCGCTGAGGATCCTTCTTCCACAGGATGACCACTGGGCAGCTCGAACAGCACAGGAGTGACAGGAGTAGGTTTTTAAACAGCAGCCTGTATCTACAGCATCCCATACCTTAAAAAGAAGGAGAAGGACACCCTTACAAAGAATCACAGTATTTTTTTTCAAGAATAATTTGCTACAGCAAATCATTGCAGTTGAGAAAGCTTTACATTCTGAAGTTGTATCAACTAAGCTGTAAAAAATGGTTTTAAATAATTTCATGGTTGTTTAGAATTAGGACATTTTATTAACAAGCCACAAATCAGTAATACAGTTTTCTCCCTTTTGTTGTTGAATTTTCTACATTGCTTTCAATTCCCACTATACTTTCCCATTCATAATGCTGTCCTACTCTATGCAGGGATGTATCCAAATACATTTTACTTTTAAATAATTTTTCTTCCAAATTTTTGTCTCCATCATATCTTGCTTTCCATTAAGGAAGAATAATACTGGCAGACTACAGTTTTCATATCTGCCCATACATGAGCTTTTATAATATTTCTCAGTTTGTACTTTTAAGTAGAATTTTACCTTAACTTCACTGAGGAAGCAGATAAGAATATTATCATGCAGCTACATGGAGATTTTTAAGGACTGGTTTAAGTCCTCTCATTTTTTATTTTCTTCTGGACAGAACTAAGTTGATGCTGAGAATTTCTGAAAATCCTACTAGTTTTCCAATTTTTTAAAATTATATAACAAGTAGCATTTTCAGAACAGAAATAGTCCTGTTCATCTTTTAAAAGCAATTTTAAAAGAGACAGATACTTGTTTCCAAGTTATATATTTTAGAAAATACAACTACTTTGACTTCAGTTATCAAGTACAGTTGACAAAAATGAAAAGTATATGCTTTTCATGGTTCTATTTCTGCCGTAGTTCTAAGATAAAATTAGAAGTTTGGCAACAACTGACCCATATAAAAATCCAGTAAGATCAGTTCTGTGACAGAAGACTAAACATCAAAACTATTTTCTAATAAATGTTCTTCTTCAGTAAAAACTGGATTATAAAATATCCTATGGATGTACAATATAATACCTATTGAGCTTAAAATGTGAAGAGGGAGAACAAAGCAAGACTTTGGGTAATGTACTTTTTTCTTCAATATTTTCTTCTTACTGGACAAAAAGGACTTGCTGACAGTATCATTACATAATGCATACTCAGAAGACAACATTCCATTAAAGAAAATTATTTTATCAAAAGATCTATCACAAAGCACAGCTCTGCAATGCAAAGCAACCAATTATCATTAATTACTTGAGTAGCCAGTAAAGATTGAAACTGTGAGGGCCATATCCTTAATATTCTACCCTAATCACAAGTTTAAAAAATCAGGGAAATTGTAATATTAAACTGCTTTTGAGAGTAAGTTTCTCTCTTTTAATGAGTTTGAATGACTGTTTCAAGTTTCACAGTATCAAAAAAGAGTTAATTATGTCTTGGAGGGCTTTTAGTATGAGGAAGCTAATGAATGAATCAAGATGAAAGGAAAAACAGGTGGTACATACTTCCAATATTTTCTGTCATGTTTTAGAGATTAAGTACAAAAACTCAATTTTCACAAGAAAGGTAAAGTAAAGCAAGTCCAACAGGACTTTTGAGTTTATGCTTCATTTAAAAAAAGCTACATAATTGGAAATAGCACATCCTTAAAGCTGCACATTTCCCTCCATTATGTGAGTTGGAACAAGTGATCCACTCTTGTGGATGAGACCACTGACAACACCCAAGGGACAATTTACCAGGTAAGACATTTCTCTCCACTGTTTTACTTTCCATCAGCTCTTTTTTGCCCAGGTAATGGTGGTGTTACAATGCTTTCTGGAATTAAAGTTGAATGGGCAAGGCAGTTTTGACTGAGGAAACGCACTTCATTGACTGCCCATTAATGTAAACTTCTAATTACAGAACCAGGTTTTGAGGAAAAAAGACCAAGAGTTAAACAAGCACTTAGGGGAACATCTTCCCCTGTTAGATCCCTCTTCAGCCCAGTTCTTCTCCTCTCTGCTCCTACCCAGCTTCATCAGTTTTCACTGGGCATCATGGTGACACGCTCAGCCAAGCAGTGAATGCTCAGCTGTACCAGAACGTGTCTGCCCCAGGTTACAGCACCAGGCTATGCCTCCTCCGAGTGACAGATGTTAACCATGCACAAATGGAGAATCTTTTCTATTTCATTACAAAGAAGTGCTTCAGATCCCATCAGAGAATCTCTGCAAAGCCACCATCATGTCTGCATTTCCTTAGGGAGCCTCTTAAGCATGTCCCCATTCCTGTGTGTTTGCACTGTTTAATCAGTGGGAAATGAAAGAAATGAGGCTTGTGGGAGAGTTCCACTGTACTTGTGCAGAGCTGGAGAGGAATGTCTGCTCAGCTGCTGGTGCCTGCTCCATACAGGCAGCCACCACCATTGAAAAAAGGAGAGGCTGCAAAAGGATGAGTTCTCTGCGTTTGAGTTTGCATCTCTCTGCCCAAGCCTCAGATGTCAGATCAGCAGATTCTCCAGGGTGATGGGCATTTCAGGGCTCTAATTTCTACTGAAAGAGTCAAGTGTGTCAAGAATAACTTGTGTGGCAATAAAGGCCTTTCTAGTCTTTTTTTCTCCACTTCTAAATTCTAGAAACTAGAGCCGCTAAAGCATCCTATTTAAAGTGACTGATGTTGTGAAGCATGTCTTCTTTGGCAAAAAGGGAACATGAATTACAACCTCTTTACCAGAGAGGATCCCAAACATATTCTTCTGAGTGGCATCTATACATGAACTTGAGAAAAGAATTTGTTTTCAAAACCAGTCTAAGGCTGAAGATAAAGGCCATAACACCATAATCTAAGAAGGAATGGTTTTAAGAATTTCAAGGTAATTTTTTAATATATGAAGTGCCTTAGAACTATTTTAAAAATTTCACTTAAAATGTCAAAAGCTGCTAAACTTTAACCTGGTAATAAATACCTTTACAATAATTTAATGAATTATTTATTCAATTAATTTTTAGATTTAACTATTATTTATTATAAATTAATTAATTTACAAATTACATTTGTAGAATAAACTCCAATATTTACATGGAATAAAGATAATATCTCATACAGAATAAATTACTTGGTCATGGGAAACAGTTCACTGAAAAATACAGAGACAGATACATATAAATCTTCATTCATAGGCATTGAAACACATGTATCAAGTATTCTTGGACTACAAATTATTATAGATCTGCCAAAGCAAGATACATTTATATGAAATTATTTTTACCAAGAGATCAACTGCATTAAGTGTTGTAGCTTGACTTCAAAACTCAGCTATCACAGAAACTCAATATTATTTCTAGATTAAATACTGAATTCTCATTAAACCTGAGGTTGCTCTTTTATCTTGTGGTGACCATTGTGATTTTAATTGCTGAGCTAAAACGTTAAAAGCACACATTTCATTGCGCTACTCTGAAAATACCTATTTTTTTGCCACACACTCAAGCAATAATGTTATACATTATAAACAGTAACCAGTCCAAGCTTTTCCTTTATAAGAATCACAAATACAATGAAATATACAACTGTTATTAGAAAAATAACACATATTAACATATTGACTCCTCTAAATCTACAATTAGTAACCAGTTAATTATACAGTATTTGAAAGAAATAAACAGCCAATACTCATTTATACCATGAAGATATCATGAAAATTTTAATTTTATTTTTTCTGATTTTATTTAAATTGACTTTATCAAACTGGTTTATCATTCACTAATATTTCTTACTCATCTGGGCTTCACTATTTATAATACTGCATTTCCATTTCTGTTCCATAAATTGTTTTCATTTCATTTCCTCTCCCATTATATAAATTATGGTGATTACATAGTTATCTGCTAGGACCATATATGGGGCCAAAATGGCAGGTACAAACAGCAAAGTGATGAAATTATACTAGTGATTTCTTTACAAAAGCTATTTTCCTTTTACTTTCTCTGTGGCATACTGTAATTCAACTACTCTTTTGCATTCTCCATAATATTTGAAAATAAAGGCTTCAGAAGTTGTTTGCTTTCCTGCATAGCCTAGAAATGCTATGAAAATACTGTAATGTATTTGAGGTAACATAACCAGACCTCTTTGACCTTGAGTTCACAAAGCACATAAGCAACTACACAATCTAAGAGATGAGATGTATTATAGATATGTTTCCAGATCCTATTTTCTGCTTTCAGGAAAACAGCCTTGGAAAAGAAAGTAGTTTGGGTTGAAGATAAGAACTCTTGGTAAGTCACAGCAGGAAGCAGGAGAGGGGAAGCACTTGATACTCAAGTAAACAGCAGGCACAGAATAATGCTCTGGGGTCTGCTGCACTATCAACCAGCTCATAAGGCACAAAAGAAAGGCTTTATCTTACTGATCATACAAACTAGGGATTCATTCCCAGAAAAAAAAAAAAAAAAAACCACAGTAACATAAGCAGAGTAACCAAAATAATATGAGAACTCATGAAGCACACCAAGAGTGATAAATTAGGAATTGAGCACATCTCTTTCACTGCCATGCTATGATTATCTATGATGGACTTGCCTCCAAGTTAGATTGCAGAAAAGAAAACCCAGCAGCCTGACTTTTAGAAATAGAAAGGTGCATCTATTCAAGCAGGCAGTCAGTAATTGCACAGTGAACCTGAGAACAATGATTCAATTGTGATAAATTAGAGGTTGGAAGCAAGTGAGGAATTAAGTTGTATGCATTTTGAATTTGCATGCATAGAGGAACTACAGCAGAGCCAGTCAAGAATACTAAACAATAAATTAATTTCTGGAGCATGTGTACCAGAATTAAAAAGTTTTTTAACGGATGGATCCATGTTCATTTCAATATAACATCCATACTAAGAGAATTCTTCCCCTCTCAATTTAGCCAAGTGGTGTCAAGTTGTGTTACCGACTTCTTCTGTCAATGGCTTCTAATGAACCACAGTAAGAAATCATTTCATACTTGTCAATTACTATAAATATAAATGTGGCATTTAAGAAACAGCCCTGTTCAAGGATGGTGTGGGATAGTACTGAGTTACAGGATGCAGGAAGAAATTACCAGGCTTTGACTAGAATAGACTCTGCTCCATTCCACAGCACACTCAGGCTGCTCCACAGGCATCTGAATCTGAGAAGACATGAGCCTCTCCTATCCCTGTTTTTGGAACAGCACTGCTCCCTGATGCATCTCAAAGAGACCAAACTCATTTGGCTTTTTACTTTATTTTTTAACTGCAGAACAGAATTCAGGTCTGAAAAATATGCCATATCTGCTAACATGCAATTTCTAACAAATACAGTAAAGAAGGAAGCCCCAGACTATCTATAAAATATCTCTTCTAGTTTTCAAAGCAGGCTCTGATCTGTACTTTAAAAGGTTCTTTGAAAATCAATGGGCCAGAGGGCAGAAACAGTCTCATGGAAAAATTATAAAAAGGTATCCCCTGCTGCTACTACCTCAGACTCCCCAGCTGGATGAGGTGCAGCTTTGGGCAGGACTCCAGGAGCTAAAAGTGCCCCTTGGATATCTCTAACACACAGCAATAAGGATAAAGGGGCTACATAAAGAGGTACATTCTTTTTTTCATGGAACTGAGACAAGAGAACACCAGGAAGGGAAGAAATAAATAGCCAACCATTAGAATTGCTAGGTGTGCCTAAGCCTCTCAAGCCATTGTGTGACTTACAAAAATGTCTGATATGGCATGTAATATATATAAATTACTAAAGCAACTACATGAAAATTTAGACTATTTTATGCTTGTTTCAATTAATGTCTTCTTAAAATATTGAGCTAAATAATACTGTTGTAGGACAAAGCAAAATTTGTTGAAAGAACTACGAAAGAAATCACTCAAACTCTTTTATCTAAACCTGCAGTTAAACCATGTGAAAAGGAAATTAAGCTCAAAAAAAACTGTGAACTAGGGTCACTTTGTGTATAACCTTCAAGTACTAATAAGCTTATTTGCAAGCAGTTATGAAGGATGTAAATAGATGTTCAGATTGTTACATGGACTATGATGACATTTCAAACATACCAGCTTAATTTTTAAACAAACTGTCCCAAAAAAGGAGTTTTTCTGCATAGGATTCTGTATAGCTACATAAAGCTAACACATTTTCAGATGTGTTGAACACTTGTTTCAGGAATGTTTAAAGTGTTCTAGAGAACATATTTTAAATGACATCCCTCTTCCTAATCTAGACATGGTGTAAGAAGTATGTATCAATGCTGTCACTGGAACATTTACAGATTTCCACTAGTTTTCTTCTTGCAGCAGTTGTAACTCAAAATGCAATTATCTTACTAATTTGAAGGGAAAAGCCAACTTTATTATTGCTTTAATATCTGAATAAGAGAATAAAAATTTGTATTTGGATAGCTTATTACTAGACAACCCTTAGTACTGTAGAAACAAGGAGAATGGAAAGTAGAAAAATTGAATAAATTCGGTTACCTGAGACAGCCAGCATAAGGTCTAAATTTGTTATTTTTCCCTTAAAAAATTTAATGTTAAAATGTTGCAAGTGTACTAATCAAATCAATGAGGTATAAAATCTACTTTTACAAAAAAGAAAAAAAAACGAAAACAAAAACAAAACCCCAAAGAAACCATCAAAAACCACAGAAACAAAATCAAACTAAACCCAAAAATAACCCAGCATATTAAACATAAGATAGATAGACATAAGATAATTTTGTAGGGGGCTTTATTCAGGCAGATGCATTTTAAGTTATAATACTTGTGACATGCTGTTGGCACTGCTACTGGAAACTACTCAGTGGTATGAAAACTGATTTGCACAAATGTAAAAAAGCTTTAATCCCAAAAAATCCAGCAAAGGTTAAGCACAAGCACTACATGAGCTTCATGCCAACCACGCCTATGAAACACATTTCCTATTATTTGGCATTTTATTTTAATCTACCCTCCCTCAGAAACCTTCCTTTCCCCAAGGAAGGTTCCATAATTGTTAGTTGTGAAGCTTTGTTTGGGTGGTTTTCCCATTAACAGGAAAATGAAAACCCAGTCAAAAGTGCACTTCGAGCTGTCAGCATCCTATAAAATGATTTTAATAAAACACTAAAGGAAGAAGATAAAACATTGACATTTTCATTTGGCAAAGGAGGGACAAGACAAAGAAAATAAAATTCTGTAAAAAGGAAACAAAAACCACACCACTGTGGCAAGAGCTGCCCATCTGTTTATATACAATAAATAAATATCCTTGATAAAGTTTTAACAGCAAGAGCTACTTACTACACTTCTTAAATAGACCTAACAATTCCCTACTTCAAAAGTTAACCTGTAACATGAGTAAAACCTAATCAACCAAGGGAAAATGAAGACATAAATAATTTTAAAGTATACAAATTATCTGGGGTTTTGCCAGTATAAATAATTAATGTTGCCTCCACGGGAACCTTTCAAGTCAAAACTGGCAAACAGAACTCTTCTGAAAGAAGTAAATTATATTTTAGAAATGGTAACAGTAAGACACTGAACAATACTGACATAAATATTTCATACACATTTCTATTAAAGAATTTGAAAATTATATATTCCCACTGTATCAAATGTGTCTTCAGGACACACCAATCCCACCTGTGGAAACTCTTTTTTTAACCATTTGATTCAGAAATGGAAAAAGTAAAGAAAACATGGACTCCAGTGAATTCCTATTTCTTGGATGTCATTCGTATCTGGAATTACAGACAGAAAGATGAAATGGGTAGCTGAGACCTTATTTCCATTCAGTGCTTTCAATATTCTTTCCCTGTTAATTATCTGCAGTTTCTGGACAAACAAGCTCAACCCTCCAAGTGTTTCAGCACCCTCTCAGAGGGAGGCCAGCACATGCAGGGGTTGCACAGCACCTGCACACAGCTGGTCTAGATGAAATGATGCCAAACACTCACAAGTAACACATGCATGGAGGCAGCAACACGGACTAGCAAAACACTAATAACATATTCAACCACTTGATTAAAGTAAGTAAGTGCTAGAATATTATCTAATTATTCAGAAGTAAGCCCTGCTGCTCTTATAAATTGAAGCTAGAGATTAGAATGAGCTTGGTTATAAAGAATGTTTACCTAAAATTAATATCTCTATGATAAGAACTGAAATACTGTTGAAGTATGTTTCAAGATTTCACCCTGAACTTGTTCAATCTCCATGTTTGAGGGGATTTTGGGCAGGGTTATTTTGTTGGTTGGTTTTGGGTTTTGTTTTGTTTGGTTTTTTTTAAATGTGTTTCATACCACAATCATGGGCCATTTCATTGTTTTGTAGCATTTCCAGTGAAGGTCTAGTTAAGATTTGGCACCAAGCTTTGAGTTTTAGGGGCAAAAGGTTTACTGCAGTGCAGTGTGTTTGGCAGATAAGTTTGCTTTTTCTAAACAGAGATGAGGGTTACGAGTTTCAAATATGCATTTATTTTTAGTATCACAATGTAATACAAGGCACATCTGTATTGCCACAAGAACATGTTACAAAGCAACAAATCACTTTAAACAAAATAAAATCAGCAGGAGCTATATTTCTCGCTTGTTTAATGAACAGGTTCACCCCCACTAAAATAAAAAAAATTTGAAACAAGTTCAGTAAGATGATCTTGCCACTAAACATACTTCCAGGAAAATGAGCAACTGAAAAGTACTAACACAACTCAGAGTTCCTTAGATACCATCTGAATTTCTCTACAGGAATGACTGCCACTCCAGCAGGGGAATGTAAACCAAAAACTGAGGAGACATGCTGAAGAACCTAAGAATTATCAAACTTTATCAGCTTTGTCAACTATAATCACATTGGCAAAGACACAGAGGGATGTAAAAAAGCAACCTAGTTTCTGGTAATAAGTATTAAATCTTTAATTAATATGTCAGAACCTGTATAAAACTGTTCAAACACAGCCATCATACAGTTGCTAGCATTTTTTATTCATTACATTTCTTGACAGTATTAAGTTGCAAGTAAACTGACATGCCTATTTTCATTACTTTTATGCATTTTTTTTCTACATTGGCAAATGAATTCTTCACAGTTCTAGCTTCCCTCCTTGGGACCAAAATATCATTAGTAAGAAAATTCTCCTGAAACCATTTTATTTTCCTTTAAAAACTTTAGGGAAATAAATTACACTGTTAGACTTTCAAAACACATTGATTCCTTCTACAAAGCACAGATTTGTTTGTTAGAATGTTTTATACCACATGCATCATTTTAAAAGACATTAGAAAACTGCAGACATTTACAGAATAAAGTCTTCACTAAATGAGATCAAGACCTCTAAACACATTGATCATTCTTTTGACTTTTATTCTGGCAGACAGCTAGTTTTACCAGTTCTCCTTTGTTCTTGAAAAGGAAAGATTCCAAAGGAATGGAGATGCAGTAGACATTAAGAGCAGCATTCTTTCCCCTATTCTAAGATTTGGAGAAACACTTTACTTTTCAGGGATACAAGACCACTCTAAGTAGAACCCTTTTGCCTAAGAGTCCTTTAAAAGCCAGCAAGACTTGTGGGACAGCAGCAGAGCTGGCAGCAAACACCCTTGGACAGAGATGTCAGTTCAGCATCCTCTGCACTGGTACCTCCCTTCACTCCTGGTTTCAGCACAAACTTGCAGAACCAAGACCTCAAGTGGAGATGAATGAATCGATCACATTACACACAACATTTTCTCATCCTTCTAAAAGGCCTGGAAGATACAACCTCTGAAAACTACACTAATTTAGACACACCGAGAACTGCAAATTTTGAACATATATTAAAGTGCAGGACCCAAGTTATCTTACACTTGACTTTGGCTGCATATTTCAATGTCCAAATGAATCAATAATGCAGGGCTGCCCACGACAGCTTGTGGCAGCATTTTACTGAAGCTATATCACACAATTAGAAATAAGCTGGAGCCATCTTCAGAGGAAGAAACATCAGAGCCCACTCTGGCAGCTGTACAACTTTAACATGTTGATTTGTTTCCCCAGAAATAGCCTTATCCTGCAGTTCAGAAACAGGGGTGAAGAGAAATGATAACTGCAAGCCCACTGTTTGATTAAGTTCTTTCAGTAAAGGTCTTGAAGTAAGAGCAGATATTTTCCTTACCCAGAGCAGAAAACATTTTGATAAATACAATAAGTAGTTTGATTATTTAAGTGACACTGAGGATAATGCTAAATTTTAGTTGTGTAACAGAGATTACTTTGTAGTGAAATCGAATTAACCAGAACAACAAGAGAGCACAAAAAAAAAATAGGTAATTTATTTGGATAGGTTTTTTAAAACTAAACTCAATATTTTTAAATTGCTTTGAAGCAGCTAGCCTGAAGGCTGCAGGGATAAACTTTGGCTGAGGTCTTCTCAAAATTTTTCTGCATAAGATGTTATTTAGCAGGATGGATGTACAATATAGGAACCTCCACTTGTTCTAGCTACACTAGGGTCACCCAGACTGAGAATTTTTCCATTTTTCTTGAGGAAAACATTCTGCTTTACTACAATTGTTTATACCATTACTGAGTTAATATGATGCTTATGTGTCCCTAAGCACTGAAGAAAGTAATGGGAAAAACTTCCAAGAAGTTTATGGGCCAAGTGACAAAGGTCTCTCAGTGCAAGGTTTGGTCTCCTGCTTCCCCTGGAACAAACTGTTCTGTGAGCTGTGAATGTTCTGCCTTCTAACACACACATCCCATTGCTGCATGTGAATGGGAAGTGTTTCTGCCTATGTAAAAAATGAGCCTCCAGATAGCTCCTAACACAAGGCTGCCTCCCATAATCCTCAATGACAATTACTCACAGGAAGATCTCAACAAGGTCCAAATCTCTGCAGCAGGAATTCCTGCTCAGGTGGGTCTCCACTGGATGTGTGAAGGTAGATTTTATCTAGTATGAAGTCTGTGAAAAATACTGTTAAGCCTTGGAAGCTGAGGAGTATCAAATAATGAGCAACATGGTGAGATTCAAGTGATTTATTATATGAAGGATATTTGCATTTCCTGGCCACTCACAAGGAGTGTAGGAGGCAGATGCCTCAAACACATCAGGATTTCTCAAAGTTACACATTTGACTCCCAGGATATTTAGTGCCTCCTATAAGATCTGCTGACTCCAACAGAACAGTTTGCCCCACAGATGGGAATGGCCATCTAGTGTGCAGCAGCCACACACATTAACCCTCAGCAAATTCCTGACTTTTAAATTATTATAATTTTTTTTTTCCAGCTTCCATCCAAGCAGCAGCTTCACCTCCCCTTTCAGCTTTCCCCATGTTATGTTGCTCATAATTAATACATTTCACTTCCACATTTATCTCCAGCATGTTGGGGCCATTTCCACCCTTCATATCCCTGTGTCTCTACACTAAAGAGGGGGTTTGGGTTTGTTTCCCCCACCAGCATTACTCCAGCTGCCTCAGGTACACTGAAACTTGACTAATTCACACTAATTTTAGCACAGATAAACAACATTGGCTGTGCCATGCTATTTTCAAGTATATTCCTTTTTCAAATGAAGTGAATACAGCAGCTCCTCTTCGCCAAGCAATTTGCACAGCATCAACACACATCATTAGAAAACTCAGATTTTTATTTTTTCTTTTAGGGAACACAAGTATGTACAAATTAATATCTTTACATAAAACAAAACTGATTAGCTTTTGCTATTTCTGCTTTGCATATCCATGCAAACCACCAGACAAAAAGGGACCTGCCATTCATGCAACAAATAATAGAAGATTGCAAATATGTTTAATATTCTTTGTAATATAGCTCAGTTCCTATAACATCATTTAGATTGCCCTGCGGAGTTTCTGTACTTTGTACTTTATAACATTTAATCTCTCTCCTGTGAAATCTTGAAGAACAACCTATTCCATAAGTCAACTCAACAGAAAGTTATTGACAATGATTTCACAAAGAGCTTTGTCCCAAAGGGCATTGGTAAGTAATTTGCAAATCTTATGTACATCTAGTCAGTAGAGGGTTTTCAATGCTCACTTACATTCTTACAATGTAGTACAGTGATACAGCCCACTTGAAGTTGAACAAGAGATCTTTGATTATGTTTTTCATTAATACAAAGCACAACAGTTTGTATCAAATTTTAACATTCAATCTGTGACAGAGGGCAGCCAGAGGGAAGCCCTGGATTCCCACATTTACTTTTATCACATTCTGCAAAAAGCTTTGGTAAATAGATTTTTCTTTATTAATAGGTTGGAGGTTGTTTGTTTTAACAATAAATTCAAAAAACATTAACACAGATCCAATATTCATTTTAAAAATACAGGGTTTTTTTCCCTAAAGCCAATAAGCATATAAAATTTTTATACTTGATTTACCTAGATACCTAGATATATACTTGATATAAGTATACTTACCTAGATATAAGCTGAAGAAAAACTACAGCAACCTAAGACACAAGAAGCTGTACCTCAAAAAGAGATTATTACTGGAGTCCAAATGTTTAAAAGCTAGCTTCCAGATGTAACTGACTTTTTGAATTTAACTAGGAGTATAGCTCAAATGAGAAGTCCTGCTACACAGGTGTGGGTGGAAGCATATATAAATACTCAGAACTTTACATGTTAAAAGTTCCTACTATGCTCTCCAGCAATAGTTTAGAAATTAGGTAACAAGCTTGCATATTTGTTGTGATTTTGTTATATTATGGAGATTGTATCACTAATTTTTATTTTACAGCTGGTGTGAGAGCATGCCTTTGCAACTGGAAATAAAAATACTAGCTCCTGCTAAAACCCTAGGACCAGATTAAAAGCTAACTTTCTCCTATGTGGATGTTGACTTGAAACTATGAATTAATGACAGAGTTATCTAGGAGCAGATATGAACATACTAACACCTGCAAACATTGCCTGGCATTTACACAGGACCCAATTGAATTATTTTTAACTAGAGAAGTAAATTTAATATTTAGATTCTTGTAAAATAAACACCACTGCCCTCCCCTGTTTTGTTCTAAAGCCTGAGGAACACACTTGATTTAGCAAGCAATAACTGTGGTATTCTATCAGTAGGGGCTGCCTCTGGTTACATAGTGCAAACCTACTTGATCAGCACATCAGCAGTGGTACCACGGGAAATCCCAGTTAAACCCAGCCCAGAGAAACAGCTGTGTGCCCCAGCAGAGCATCTCCCCAGCCCCACCCAGCAGCTTTGACACCCAGCTGGCTCCAGTGCTCTGGGCAGCACAGCCCTGGAACGTGCACATAAACCCAAAGGTTCACCACAGGTCCCAGAGAGCTCAGCTCCTTGGCACTGCTGCAACACAAACGTTTATACTTGGCTTTTAATGCAGCCTCAAGTTCAGCACTTCTCACTGCAGCAGCAGTAGAACACCTACAGGAAGTGAATTTCACCTAGAAATATTTCATTGCATTTACTTCACTGCCACTGCAGACTTACAGAACAAACCATTTCAAAATTAGAAGTTAATGCAAATATTTGGGGTTTGGCTTACTTGAAAATTCTAGTAGCATCGTAGGCTACTATATATTAGCACAAATTTAAAGAGATTAGTGACCAGTTTTGACCAAATTTTTCAAGAGTACTTAAATCTATTTAAGCACATAAATGTAAATTATTTCTAAAATAAACAAGGAATGTCAGAAGCTGAATATCAAGTTTTTTGATAATCCAGACTCTGTACTGAGATACCCAAGAGCAGATTTCTCAAAGAAAGTAAGAGCCCTTCATGTATAATGGGAGGAGAAAAAAAGTAAGCAAAAATGTTTTGCTTTAACCCATTTGGCATAACAGACACATGGGAAAGCTTTTTGACATCGTTACCAGACCATTCAGTTAGAATGGGTCCATGACATTACCTAAATACTTAAAATCAAAACCTGATGGTTGTGAAAAGCTTTTTTTCTCCAAGTCATTCTACAGATGAAAAATTATCATTGGGAAGTTTCCCCAATGAAGTCCTTACCAATTCCAACACTATTTTCACATAACATGTTAAAGACCCTTCCATGATCAGATTCACTTTATTATTTTAGCTTCCTATTACTCAATGTCTCCTCCATTTGTGTTGCCATCACTAAAACACTTTTACTACTTCAAAAATATTCATCGTTTCCCTTCGTTACACTTTCACATACCTGCAGTTATCTCCACTCCCACTGCACAAAACACAAATAATTAGCTTAATCTTCATGACTGTTTCTAAATTTAGTAGCTTTTCTTCCTTTTTTCCAAATTAGTATGAAATTGATGTCTGAGAGATCGAACATCTACTTAGCATGTTGTAAGTATTATCCCAAATTAAAAACTTAAAAGTATTTCATGTACTATATAGAAAAATATTATTCTGAAATGTAAGCTACAGGTTATGTAAGCTACCAGGATTTCAATGGACTCTCCATTCACACAGGTTAATGAAATGTGCAGGCAAAGAGAACATGCAGTTTGCAAGTAAACGTAGTTGACAATAGAGGCTTTCTGCTAATTTAAGGCTCTTTTTATATATATCTAAGTATATATATATTTTTAATATACATACACATATACACATAAGCACACATAAAGTGCACTGCTGCAAACAAGTCAAAAGAAAGATTCACTACTGAAGATTTATTTTCATGGAAAAACCTTGAAGATAATCCTTGGATATTTCAATTAAGTTTCCACCTGAAAAGCAGAGAAGAAAGATGGAAACTAGACGGAAACTAGAATATAGGGAAGATTTTCTAGGATCTGTGAGGGGTTTTTTTGGTTGCAATATAAGCTACCTTGGGCTGTGGAATGCTATCTGCCAAGAAAAAAACATCCTTAGAGAGAGAAAACCATACAGAGCATAAGTGCTATGACTGAAAAAACCCTTTCTGGTATTATCATAAGCCATAGTTCTTTAGCTGAAGATGTCAACACACCTCATGTGTTGATGGATCTAGCCTGCCACTCTACTTTGCTACTGCTTCTCTTTTGTTATGCTGCCAAGGGAAAAAAAAAAATCAACTGATTGCTTTTTCTAAAAAAAAATATTATACACATCACAGTTCAGGTGTTAAAAACCAAATGGAATGGAATAACTGATTATCTGTGCTGCAGTGGTACAGGTAAAGAGTACAGAGGGCATCAGCAACTGCAACACTTCCAGAATGATTTAAATAAAATCTGGATTTTATACTGAGAAAACTTTGGAAGCAAAATACATTTTTCACAGTAGGTAAGAGATTCCAGAAACATAAGTACTACCTTGAGTAATTATTGTTAATTAACTAGCAATGAGGCACTATTTCCAAATGTGACATTTAAAGCACATAATGTGATTGTGAATATTCACAAAGATAATTAAGTTCATCTGCTTCAAGTCCTTGATTTCAGTACATCTGAAAACACCTCTTAAACTATCATTAGACCTGTAATCAAGTATTTTGTTGCTCAGGAAAATTGCATACCTTTGCTTACCTGCTAATATTGGGATATGTATTCAAATGGCTTTTGATAAGAAACTCTCCTTCAGGAAAACACTGAGGGAAAAAAAAACAGTAATTCTGATTTTTTTCTCTGAAGGGTCCATTAAAAATTTATTCCTCACACCATCAGATGGAAACAAAGCCAAAAATTTCTGAGTTCCCCTAACCAAGTTACAAGATCACAACTCTGATGTGAGCCATACTTGATGGAAAATACTCATCATCAAGTCAAAGGTACCACCAATGCACATACTGAGGATACCATTCATGTTAGGTTGCATGCTTTCTTCCATCTTCTTTATAGCTAGATCCATTTCTTTACAAAAAGAAAAATGCAAACGAATTCAGGGATGAAATACAATATATAACATTAAAATGTGAAAATCAGAAAATGCACTGACTTCATTTTCTTGGGAAAAAGGATTTAACCATTACACTTCAGAGGCAGAAGGAGTCTCTGATCATCAACTCTGATCTTGGTCTTGATCAAGACCTTCTTGGAGAAATAAACTCTTAAAATAGAAAAAAAAATGACCCCAAGAACAGAATGTCAAAGAGTCATGACTTGGTGTTTTGTCCTTTGTTCTTTAAAGAGTAAAGACAGCTTCTTTCCACTAGAAAAGAGATTAATGAATAATGTGCTTCAAGATAGAGAAGAAATATTTAGACAGCATTCTAAAGTACAAAAGGTTAAATTTACTCTATCACTCTCCAATTATTTGACATAGAGGATTTTTAATCAGTCAAAACAACAGCGTGAATTATTATGTACTCTAAGGATGTCCTACTGGTCTGTATCTTTCAGCCCAGTTTGAATAGCAGCTTTATTCTATGCCAGAAAACCCTTTCTTGATCAAACTTTTATCAAGGATTGTGTTTGAAGATAAAAATAAGGCAAAATATTTCTAAAAAAAGAAAACTTAAATCTTCTTAAGGTGCATAGTGCCAAGAAACTCCTGACCCTGTCTAAAAGCCAGTTTCTGCTGCTGCCTGGGAGTGTCAGGTGTAGATTTACTGTTCTATTTCAAAGTCCATTGCAAGCAGAGGCAATGCCAGCTGCCAGAACAGAGGGGATGAGACCCTCTGTGCCACAGGTCATTAATCCCAGCAGCACCCTGCTCCACACCAGCAGGCAGCAACTTCACTCACTTGGTGTTGTCCTCCAGGAAAGTGTCGGTCCATTTTCAGCAGTGAAAGGAGAACACCTGGCCTCAAATACAGCATACATCTCATACAACCAATCCCAGGCTTGCAAAGAACCTCCTCAAGACATCTACATGTTACTCACCTTCCCCAAGATCTGTTGCCTTCAACTATAAATAGACTGAGAAAACCAGAAGAAAAAAATGTTCTACAGTCTCTGGAGATGAACAACAGCGAGAATTACATGTTGCTGCACTCCTACTAAAGACATGAGTTCGGATAAAAGTGATCTTCAATCTAACTAATCAATAAAATCATAATTGTAGCTCTCTTCCAAGAGCTCAAAGCATGCTTCAGAGAAAATCAACCTACTCAGGATAATCCAAAAAAAGACATGCAGGAGAAGAATAAAACTTACTATAGATCTTCCTTTCCCTTTCCTTATTCCGTGCAAGAACACCAGAATGCTGTTGAAACACTTTCTTACAGTCATTTAGTAGCGACCTTTGGCTAGTTTCATGAGGAATTATTCTGTTCCTATATGAAGTGGTCAGCAAAGTAAAATAGGCTGTGAGAGGTTACACTACACTAAATACTGATACATTAATATTACTACCACCAATAGTAACAGTGTAATAGTAGTAGTATAACAGGTTAGTCCTAAAGCAAGCCAGGTTGCCAAACTGGCATTAATTGAAGGCCAAGTGCTCCAGTTCACATCCTCAAAGCTACTGGACATTTTAAATCCCCTAGAGCAGTGGGTTACTGCTTTTTATAATAAAACAACTAAGGAATAGAAGGAATAAGTAAAAAGCAAACCTATGTCATTGGTATTTTCTCCTATTATATTTGTAAGTATGAAAAAATAATATCTTCAGACATTTCAGAGGAATAAGTATGTATGTTTCTGATGCTCATCACTGAATTTACAGCAAATTAAGAGGAAAGCACCAGCTTAAACATGTTTTTCAACTTAATTCATCTGCTCTACAGAGCTAGCATGATGGTATTGGACCATATGCACCATAACACATAGATTACTGTAGGCTGTTTTCTCAAACCATTCTAAAATCCAAATTAAGTATCCTTTGAATTATTGCAGAGATTTGTACCAAGGAAGCCTAGTCATTAACACCCTATGTATTAGGTAGCACAAATGAAAAATCAGAAATTCTCAGCCAAAATATTAAATAGTTGAGCAAAGTCAGACCAAACAGCAAGATTCATAGCAACAGAGACTTTGTTTGACGTTTTAGTCATCTGTGTCAATCAACTTTTTTTAGCTAATTCCCACTATTTACAAGAGATGGGCTTACCAAGTGCTGAGTAACACAGCAAGCTGATGAGGAAGGAAAAGAGCGAAAACAGAAAAATGAAAAGAGAACCACTATTTTTTACTCTGAAGACAGGCAACCTTTACATTACAATGCTCACAAAAAAAGCAAATTGTAAATAAGTGTGTATATATATCCAGATATTTAAAATCATCAGTTATTGAGGACTCTATCGTTCTCAAGAGTAGTGATTCTGCCAAGCCATCAATTGTCATCTTTTAACCCAGCGTCCTTTATTGTGCAGAAAGATTCTGGGACAGCTATGCCTGAAGCTAATCACAAGTTTTCCATAAACCATTGACTCTAAGGAATATGCTCATATAGATCACATCCTCAGCCAGCTAAAAGTTATGAGTGTGATTATGCTCTTCTGTAGCTACAAAACAGCAATTGTACATTCATGCTGGGCAGACAGTGCAAGAGAGTAACTTCCTACACACACCAAAACAAAGTGAAGAATTCCCATCTAGTTTGCAGTTAACCTTTAAGTGTTTTGTGACTAATCACTGCACCATGGCTAACCCTGTGGATGTTCTTCAAATGGCAAGTTCCTGGAAAACGCAGAAATAAAAAGAATTTACAATATTCTTACAAATCAGCTAGTGATTCAAGCTATCATCTGTTCTTAAATATGAAAAATCAGAATTATTTTAGCATAAGACAAAGCTAAGTATAGTGAATATACTTAAATCCCCACCCCTGCTGTACACTACATATCCACAGAAATGTACTTCAGATACATTAGCTACTTCACTCACAGCAGTGGGTGTGTTTGGGATGACATAGTTCAAGCAGAGCAGTTTGATGCACATATTCAAGTAATTCAAGAGAAACATACATTTAATGACAGGTAGCTATTAAGAATTGCTTTTAAACCACTAAATTCTCTACTGTTGCCCATATGTGGGAGAAGAACATGGCATAAATTTGGCAGCTTCTCATCAACTTCAGAACGTAGTGTTGTGTTTGCAGTAGTGTGTTAAGAATAACGTGCTCACAAAACCTAAAAGCACAAACCCACTAGTGGTTACTAGCAGAAAGTACTCATGCCCAGAAAACACTTCAGCAATCAAGATCTTACCAGCAGGCAAAGAAGAACTTCAAATGTATTGCAGCTCTCCAGGAGATAATTAGCTAAATTACTATAGCCATTTATTAAATAATCTGGTTTCCCCTTCATCTCTATGAATCATATTCATTAGCATCAATCACTTCTTCAAGTCACAAACATTGATGCTCTATTAAAAGCAGGGATTCCTCATAAGTGCTAGACACCTCAATTTCAGGACTCCAGAGGCAAATTGACTTAAGTATCCTCAGTTCCTCCAGGTAAGGAAGGACTGGCTACTTTCACAAGCATATCCCACAGACACTTGCATCCCACAGATTTGGAGCATCCATGATTTGTGTAAGAAGCACTGCTCTATTCAGAAAACAAGTCTTAGCAACTGCAATCCCAGCTTCTTAAACACTGTGTGTCAACTGCCTGTGACTTATTTCTGAAAACAAGAGAGAGAATATCACCATAGACAAACTCCTTTTAGTTTTATGGGGTTTTTTCTTAAGCTACTGTTAAGCAGTAGCTATCAAAATTCAAATCATAGCTGTTCGCAGTGTACTTCAATACTATCATACTTTTTTAATATAAAACTGTCAATCAGCTAAGGCTACTCATGTGCTTTACGGCTTTATATTGATCTATGTACATATATAAAACAGACACCATCTTCTTCACACAGTTAACAAAACAAAGTACAAACAAAACAAACAAAAAGGAGCAATCAAACCTGTCTCATTCTTGTACATTATCCACTGGGAGCACCTGGCACAGCAGGGACAACAGCTATGGACAAGTTCTGGTGACCCAACCATCAGATGAGTGGTGGCTGTTCATCAGAGCTGGACACTGCCAGCTGTGCAACCACTGACAGGGTATTTGTGCAATGGCACAGAGTAACCCATCACTGCAGCAGGTCTAAAAATAAAAATAATGGGAGACAGTTGTACTTAGGGACTAATTTCTATTTGAAAGAAATTACCTAATCCAAATTTTCAGGCAAATTCTGTCCATCCCCAATGCTAACCAGATGATTTTCTTATTTTAAGAAGCAGTTTTTGTAGTCTTCTGCCCACCCTGATTTGGAGTAATATCTGAGGCAGTACACAGTTACTGATTTAGAGCAGCTATGTGGAAATCTGAGCTTTAATGAATCTTGCATTTATCAGTCAGCCTGGGCCAGTTACATTTTCTTTACAACTTCATTCTTTCAACTAAAAAATAAACCATTTATTATTCCTAAGGCTATTGAGAATATTAATAACTAGGGGAGGAAAAAAATCAAAGCACAAACAAAAACAAAGAGAAAAACCAAAAAAATCAAAACAAAATATTAAAGATCCTCCTCTCTGGAAAATATAGATGCAATCCTAAACCCACTGATGTCAGTGACATAACCCAGTATTAAACATGAAAACTAGTTATTTAATTATAGAAATAAACTATTAATTATGTCAAGCAGCTACATGTTTTGCTAGCAATGAGGACATTTTAAGTAGCAGCATTTTGGTACCAGCAAGCAGAGTACGACTGAACTACCTAATTAATTTTAATTTCTTCTGCATTGTTAACATAGTGTAGCTTTAACATGTTTATATGACTATGTCAGCCCTTACCACCTGCAGCCCTAACTCCCATCCTTTCAATAGAAAACCAGCTGTGTCCCTCCCTTAATAGATAAAAACACAAAATTCCATGCACTAGTCACAATGTTCAGAATGAGAAAAATACTTTCAAAGAGTAAATTATAATTTGGAAAGAGGCAAGGAGACCAGAGAAAAGGACAGATTCCTAATTCTGACTTCAGGTAGCAAGGTGTTACACAGCTGGCACAGGCACAACATACAAGCATGAGAAGTCTTCACTATCATGCCCAGTGTTCTTAATCCACCAACCAAAAGAAACATCTGACAAAAGCAAAGTTTTTATAACATTTTCAGGCATGTCCTAGAAGAAAAACAGCAGTTTTATTAAAAAAAAAAAAAAAAAGAAAAAAAACCAAAACCATAAAATAAGGCCTCCACAAGCACAGTGAAGGTAAAGATCAGCCTTAACAATCTAAGTAGCCTGTCACCCAGCACACATGAGCTGGAAGACAAACCCAACACAATTCCACACCAGCCACTAAATGCTTTTTCTTTGAAGAGACATAATTACTGCAATGAAACATGATATGTATGATAAAGGACTGTAAGTCATTAGCTCCATAGTAATGAAGCAAGTTCTTTGATGAACAAGGGATTTTCTAATGTTTCTTTTAAAGGGAATTTATAACTAACAGTTGTTTTTATAGAATAAATATAGGCATTTAATTGATGCAAAGGCATCAATTAAATTCTTTCAACAAGGCTTCATCCAAAGATCAAGTGTCAGTAATCCTTGGTACATTCACCGGTATTAATGACCTTAAAGATGCAGCTATATGACAGATGCTAAAAATAAAATCTGCTTTAAAAAAAGCAAGGACATCAACATAGTGAAAAGAATAGAAACTTCAGAAAAACTCTTTCTAGCCCTGATGCCAGATAAATCCTACACAAGTAATCTCTCTATAGAACCTGAAAAAGTAGAGCAAAATTTCTCAAAAAGTTGTTTCCTTGACAACATTGACAAACCAAGAAGGGTAAGGAATCAAAGTCATGAGATGCCTTGTGGCTTTGTTAGCAGATTTTTTTAAATATATAGCAGTATTCAAGATGCAGCTATAAAGCCAGATTTCTAGAAAAGAAGCAAAGTTAGATTGGTGTTATTTATATTTTTAAACAGCAAAAATATTCAGAATTTCTTAACCATTACAAAAAAATATATATATATTCCCAAAATCTATTACAGTAACTTAAGAACTTAAAACTACTCTAGCTCATTTTTTTCCCAAGTACCAAAAGCTTCACTTTTTCACCAGCAATCTACTGAAACACCCAGAATGGAGATAACACCATCATAGATGTGTCCCATCTCAGGTGACATCCTGCCATTAGACTGCAGAGCAGCTGCCCACCCAGGTGCTGGCTGTAACCGCAGAGCTCGCTCAGGACATTCATTAGAGGCACTGCCCCACTGACATCCCTAGCCCTGCCTCTGCCCTGGCAGGAGAACAAGGTTGCTTTCTCCTCTGCTACTTCAGAGACACAGGAAACAACTGGATGAGCTCCCAGCAGAAAGAAAATGCAGAACTCACCCATTCAGGATAGATGAGCTGCTATGCAAAAAGTCAGATAAACATTTTAGATTCCTCATACTTCTGTAAATAATGATACAAGTAACCAAAACTCTTTTTAGGTAACATGAGAGAACAGAATCCTTTCTTCCACATCACTTTTAAGGATATTTAGAAGTCAGTCTCCACGCTTTTGGATTTCCACAGAGGAAAAGTTTGTGAAATAATACTGTCACAATAACCATGTTACCCTGTGCATCTCACCTGTGGCCACTTTGCACCTGTTGATCAGTGTCAATCAAATCTCACAGAAGACCTCAGTGTTTTTCCCTCAAGTCTTAATCATGCTAAGCAGCTGAATAAAAGACACTGCAGAAGGTCCAGAGAAAGAAATTGAGGAGGATTTGTAATCAGGCTCAAAATACAGACAGACTTCAGTAACTTCCCTGCTCTTGGAAGAACTTTTATTTTCAAAATTTTTCTTTAAATAATTCCAAATTTATTTTTGCAGGGGCAAGGGGGAACACAGGCATACTAGCTACACTGTGAAATATCCATCCCACTCTTCTCCCCCACAGCCACATACATCCTCTCACACAGCCATAACGCAGTCAAAAAATGTTTCACAAGAACACTGGGGGTATCACTCCTGCATTCTTTAAGGAAATCCTAAGTCAGGAGTCACTTCCAAGTGGAAAAATCTCATGGCATCACAAAGCTATAAACCTCACCCAGAAGCTGAGAGGCTCACTTCATTTTTGCCTTCCCCCTTTTCCTCAAATGTCAGTCTTAATACAAGTGTTAAGATAAATTCTAATCCAAAGCAGTACTGAATTTAGTTCCTGTTAGTGCAGAAGGAAAGAAACAATGGCGTCTCAAACCCTATAGAGATGAGGATGGTGCTATTTATACTCAAAGAAACATACTCCTTTGAAAAAATCCTTTGAGGCCTAAGAGTGTGTCAAACACTCAGAACATAATAAAAACTATACAAGTCATCTCCAGCTGTGGATTCTGAAAAAGTGAACAAAGGCATTACAAGGATTTCTGTTTCCTTGACAACTGCATCACTGGAAACAAGGAAATAATTAAAAAAATATATCTCTCTAACAGCAATCTCTAAACATTATCAAGGTACTAAAATACCAAATGTGAAACAACTCTTACCCACACAAACCTTTGGGATGAAGAGACCAAAATTCACCACTTTCATGAACTGCTCTTTGCTGATACGTGTCACCAGCTTTTGCAGAACAATTGCAAGAGCTATCTATTATATCCTGACCTGGATTGTCATCTAGCCATGGCACAGCCAGAAGCTTTCACTGATCATCAAGTACATTCCTTCCTGAATGATGTTCCTCTTCTTACAAAAATAAGCATTATGGAGGATACTTCTCATTGAAGTGTATGAAATAATTTTGTTGGAAGATGATAAAGGTATACAAAAAAGGTTGGTATTACCATGCATGTGCCTATCACATAAGTGTACTGCGATCTTAATAATCAGCAATCTTAAAGTCACTGGAAAAAACATGCACAGTTCTAAACAGACAAGGGAAAAAGGCCAGAACCTTCATAAAGAAAAGTCTGCTTCAGTATTTCTCCTAATATTTAGCAGTCTCTTCAACAAGAAAACAATGGGTTTGTTCCCAAATCTAGGTAAGCAGCACACAATATCCAGAATATGAACATTTCCTTGTCACTTTCAAGATAATGGGGAAATCTATTTGTTATTTTTAATATAAAGTATTAAACATGTATCAACAAAATCTTCAAAACATTTCAAATAAAGAACATATGTATCAAATAGGATGACTTCCCAATTTGTCACCTATAGTTAAAGGAATTTTGCCAAAATTAGATTTTAAAAATCAATCTAAGAGTTGCCCTACTTGAGGTACTAGCGGCATGATAGCTAATTCTGCTTAGTGAACAGTTTGAATTTAGCCTAGCTTGGACAGGGCTACAGCCATCTGACAGCTATGCCTGAGTGTACAGGAAATATGCTGGCATCTTAAATGTATTCCTTAATAAACAGATATACCTGTGACAGAACAAGAAACACTGCCTATTCCAAGTGAATTGTGTACAGAATGGTTGAAAGCAGAAGTATTAGATCTTGTTACTCTGAGACAGGGTAATGGCCAATATCTAGGAAATTTGTGTTGTCACCATCTGTGCCACACACAGTTTATGGATTGAGGTTATCATCTTCTATCATTCAGTCCAATACAATAGGATCAAGAATAACAAAATTCCTGGAATATATTACAGTGCTATCACTCTCCTAATAGACAGAAAATCACAAAATAATAAAATACTTTGAAAGTATAACTTTAAATTGTATTTATTATGGCATTTGACACACTCCAGGAACTAAAATCCATACATTAAATTTAAGTAACATACCACTCTAAATCTAATGATTACAAAAGAGTCTCAGAAGACTGGAGAAGTATCTGGAAGAAATCTCTTGAGATAGCAAGTTACAAAGATTAACTACTTAGGAGCTCAGAAATCCCAAATTGAAAATAAGCACAGACCAGAAGAGGACTTCAAGGGACCACAAACCTTTGACTTGTTCTTCTTTACTCGTTCACTTAGAGACTGTCCCTTGGTCTGAACCACTATGATTGTTATGTTCAAATCATGGGAAGTCAGCAATGCCCCTGTTCAAGAGGCTTATACTACTAAACTCTTTTTAAAAACTTTTACTTTACTTGTATTAATAGAGCTGTGACTAAATGACTAGGCCAGTAGAGAACAAAATATATAAGAAAAACAACAATGTATTAGAACACAAAGTGCTATTAATATACATTTTGCATACTCAAGAATTGCAGCACTTTCTTTCCTTGATCTTATTTAACAATGGAGAGTGAAAGTGCTGAAAATTAAGAAATCCTCTGCAACAAACATAACACCTGCTGTGATGCTTTAAATAAAATATGAGAAACACAAAATTAACAGCTAGCAGATGATTATATAAAGATGTTACCTTGAGTTAATTTTAAGGCAAACTAGGAAATGCAGAATAAAGGCATAATATGCTGAAGTTATAAACCATTTTTAAAAAGCTAAGTCCAGCACCAGTAACTAGTGAAAATGTTAACATCTGTGTGGCTCTGTGTAATGACAAGATCATCCAAATAAAAGACACTGACAATGTGAATGCAGCATTGTGGTTTCTGCAATAGATAAAGACACAACTTTTTAATGTTCTCTGCTACCGAAGACAAAAAGTTGTATTCAATGGCAACCTGTCATTCTGGGTTCTGTATTTGGGGTTCTAAATCGGAAATACCTAAACAAGGTCTGATGTTCAGAAAGCATTGAATATCCACACTATTGGAACCAGGCACTTTAACAGCAGTGATAACTCTCAAAAACGATGCAAAAAAAAAAAAAAAAAAAAAAAAAAAAAAGTAGATGAGATATTAAAACAATGAACACTATTTTGGTGTTCAAGTAAGAAAGCCCAAAAACAGCAGTAGATGCCTAAAATTCATTTACAGCAGCTATTCAAAGAGAAGGTAGAGAAGGGTTATTCAAAGAAAACAAACTTCATCAATGTTTCACAGTCCTTAAAATACATACCTAAGCTAAAAAACATAAGCCACTCACAATACTGTTACAGTGTAAGTGTGAGAGCAACACTGCCACAGAAAGAGCTCCCCATTCCCTACAAATTTAAAATTTAGCATTAAATATTCTTCTATTAATGCTCCAGATTGGAGAGCAGTGGATAATTTGCAATACCTATCACTTCCCAGATGGGGTTCTATCTTATTTTCAGTTCTCTCCAAAAACTCATGGATTTTCTTATACATTTAACAACATATGCATAAACTTGTAACTTTGGTCTTTCAACACACAACACAGAGGCAAATTATTAAAGTCTTGGAGCCTTCAGAGGCAGTTCAGTTCCTATCCCTTTCTAACATGCTGAGGTGCCCCATCTGCTGGCACGAGTGTTACTCTAAAGAATTCTGCCCTGAGCTGATGCTTTTTCCAACTTCACCACTTGATAACTGTTTGAAGTGTTTTAAATGCAGCAATACAAAAGAAATCAGATCAAATACTTCTACAAAAAAACATAAAATGCTCTAACACAGTTCATTCTTTCCTAACTACATAAGTTATTTTTACTAGATGCTTCCAATGATCTTGCAGCTCTAGGTTATTCTTCAGTCAACAGAAACTGAAAACATCAACTCATTTATTGTAAATACTTTAGCACGACTTACACTTATTCGTAAAGGTGTTTAAGTGCACTTTTTAACCAGAGAGAACATAAATGGAAGACTGTTCTTTTCTCCTGATTTAAGCAGGATACATACACATACTTAAAAAGTAAAAAACCCACCTAATCAGTTCCATATACACATTTTAGACATACATCTGTGTGACATGAATAACTCAGTCATCAAAATTTAGACAGAAATAAAAAAATTTTGATCACTACGGTAAGTAAAGCACATTTCTTCCCTCTCTATGCCAAGCTAAAAAAAAAAAAAAAAAAAAAAGAAAATCCTTTCCCACATAGGAAAATTCTTAGTTTGTGATGAAAGAGGAAGTTAGAAGTTATTAAGAGGAAATTATAAGAACAGATAAAATATTAAAAAGTGGCTAAATAGTACACAAATTGAGTTTCTACTATAGAGCTCTGGTTCAAGTACTATTTAAACTACTACAGTCATCTCAACTTAGAACACTCAGTTCTGAGAAATCCCCACTAATATTGGACTCTTCAAAATATAAATGTCTTAATGCATAGGCTGGGTGTAAGTATTGAATCCAAGACATTTACTCTTAAAAATAGTCACAGTTATTCCTGTGACTAACTGCAAGTACAGTTTTGAGGGTCTCAATTGCCTCTTCTCTCTGATCATACAGAGATTTAGGCTTTTAACTGTGCTTTGAGTTTTACCCAAATCAGATGTTGAAAGTAAATCATGCAAACATCCTGAGTGTCTGCATATTCCCATTAGAGGGAAAGAGGACACACATCCACCGCCTGGATTTAAATGAGCAATTCCAAGCAGGTGTTTTTGGGGAAAATTAAAAAAAAAAAATACAATCTGTGTGAAGCTAAAAGTATGAGGAAAAAGAGTATTGACCTGCATTTTCAATTAGTTGTTTTATGCCTATACCGGAAAATTGACAACTTCATGCTAGAGCAGAGAGCCAAAGTCAATTCCCAGAAGGTAAAGCGGCGCTGCCACAGTCTCCAGGGATTTACGCGGCGCAGACAGGGAGGGATTTGGGAGGGAACACGCAGTGAATCCTCGGTGTCACCGCGCCCTCTGCTGCCCAGCACAGCCGGCGCGACACGGCCGGGCGCCCCGAGCAGCAACGGCACTGCTGCCCTCCAGAACACAACGCGCGGTCTCACATGCTTCCCAAGAGCTACCTTACTCCTTCATTTCTTTTTCTCAAGCTCTGAAGTGTTGCCAACACTAGTATATTTCATTTATATTGAATTTCCAAGGTTTGGGGGACCTAAAATAGTCAGATTTTTTTTAAAAACGGCTTTTCTGTTAATGATTGCTTCCAAGCAGGCATGGTAACACTGATTCAGAAAACTTATTTTTCTTTATGCTCAGAAGACAAAGCAGACTGGCCATTATTTCAAATTTTTCATAATTTCATATTGTATCAACAACTTAAGATTTTAGATTTTTATACGAAATTCAACACATCCATAACTTCAATTGTCAGTACAAATGAGGCACTGGAATAGTCAATAAACATTAAGCAGAAGATGTGAGAATTTAAGACAAAAGGTCAAATTCAGACATCCAGAATTTACATTGCTGCTTAACAGAAACATCCATCAGCACTTTTTGCATATCTTAACCCTTTACTTCTAAGTCTGTTCTTCAAGCAAAAGCCAAGATATAAGAAATATACTAAAGATGACTTGCAAGGAGAAACAAAGGTACTTTTTTCCTACATTTAATGTTTAAGAAAAACAGGTTTCAAAATCCTGGTAAAGAAGATGGAGGAACTATGTTGGTATGCTGGTACAAAGGATGTTCTTCTTAAGATTTACTAAAGTCCTAAATTCTAGAAGCAGGAAAATAATTGTGCCTGTCATGGTAAATACATGTTGGATGCAATAAAGCATGTCTTCCACCAGAAAGGACATTTTCTGCACACTTATCAAAGCTATGTTCCTGTGCAAGGCCACTTAGAAGACTATTATTTGAACCCAGAGGCACAATCAGCCCTATATCTGGGAAAGCATATACCCATTATAAAAACAAAAGCCTCATTGGACTGACTAAATTACCAAAGAACTAAAGACAAATTCATTAAAGCTAGGAGGAAAACTCACTCTGAGTATTGAGCAATTAACCCTTGAAAGAAATTAAAGTGGTAAGACCCCTTAGATCATTACAAGTTCTGAGATATGAAATCCATCTCACCTGATCTACCTGCTCCAGCAGATGTCACACAGGCCTGTCAGAATAATTAAAAATATTATTTTAGTGTTGGTAGTTAGTTGCTTAATGACACATGGCAGAATCCATGTGCATACCCTAGTGCTCATGGCCATTATGATAAAACACTGATAGAGATCATGAGAAATCACCTAGCAGAAATCTAACTTCTTAAGGCCTAAAACACATGACTAAAATTAAAAAAAAAAAAATAGAGATAAAAAATTAAAAAAAAAAAAAACCACCAAATTCCAAGCTAATGGAACTAACTGTGGGTATAGTGAAGACTTAGGCTGCAAGTTTATGATAATCTTATAAAGCATCTCATCAAATTCTATGTTGGAACTGTTAAATGCACATAAGCAAGGATATTTCCAGAAGAGCATTGAACATTATTTTGAAGTTTGATGACTGAGCCACCAAGCATGTTGTTTTACATTACCTTGACTGTTTTGTCCATAGAAGCTGAGAGAAGCATGTGACTTTGTTCTCGTACAGGACACCACTGGATTTCATTAACGGGGCCACTGTGTTTAGACATGCAAAATATTAAACTTTTGGGAACTTCAGTTACTTTATATTTAGATCCCAAATATGGCTTAATTAATTCAGAGATCTTTCTCAAAGTCTGCTCTCCTGATACACTTAACTCAACATCACAATCTGAGCTACCTCTCTGGTCAGGTTCTTTTTCAGGCTTACTGGAATTTTCTTGACGCAATCGTTTAGGGATATATGGTCTAATTCCTTTGATGGTAGTAGTGCTGTCGTTATGTGCTCTCTTCTGGGAAAGGCCATTTCCAGAATTTGTTGAAGAGCTTGAAGCCTGTTCATAGTTTCTGTAAGCCACAGATAATGCAGCATGGCCAGAGTACACCCTCTGCCAACAGGGAGGTGCCAAGTCAGCGTCGTTATTCTGTGCATAAAGCTCAGGGGGATCTTCACAAACCGTGCTGCTGCCAGATCTGCCAGTGCTCCCTACAGGGTGCATTTCATGTGTAGATTTTGTATTACCAGGTGCAAAGTGCTGAACACAACTCACAGGAGAACTCAGCTGGTTTGTTTGTCTGCCAGAAGTATCGGGGGCTTCAGTCTTTTCAGTTTCTGTCTCGGAGTCTGAATCTTCATAAGCAACCAAACTCATTATGGCTAGACACAGCAGACTCCAGAGATCTCAATGCTGCAATCCTCGAAAATTATGATCTAAAATAAAGAATTGATCATTCAGAGCACAATTAATTACAAAGTCTACAATTTGAGTAACTTAGGGATATAAATATGCTTTTCTTAAAAAAAAATCAAAACTCTTATTTCTGTTGATTAATGGAATTTATTATAACACACTGTACATACTATTAAGCAACATGATTTGCCTCCAGGCCCTTTGCATACATTTTCAATGCATTGCAGAGGTGTATTTGCATACCACAGAACAATGACAATGAGGATGAAAAAGAAAACAACCTTATAATATAAATACAGCAAATTACTTTGCCTTACTTCCAGCATTACATCCACACACACACACACAGAAGAAATCAATTAATTATGTAGTGGTTTTGTACATTTATAAGAATACAAGTACTACAACTGTTTTGGAGTCAATCTAACAATATCTATTTCTTAACACTACAGATGACTTCAAAGAAGTGTGTAGGGGTTCAACTGGCAGTTAAAGTGTAAACACATTTTTGACCTCCTCAGCAGCCTTGCAGTATGAGGAAATTTTCCAATTATATCCCCAGAGCATGTTCCACACAGCCTTTAGTTTTACAGATCAGGTATGCCAGAAGATACATTGAGTTCACTATTTGCATTTGCTTACAGAAAAATGAGAGCCTCAATTGTGAAATAAATTTTTTCAACATTTGCAGAGAACTAAGATCTCATGTCAAGACTGCATATGTAACATGCAGAGTAATTCACCTTCATAATAATTGCACCAAGATTTTCCCAACAATTTGTATGGAGTATGTGCAGTATATAGAGTTAACTACATTCAAAACAACTGATGTGTCTGCAAGGTAATATTTCAACCTCTGTTGTTTATAGGCAAGAAGTACTGGTAAGATTGATTAAATGTGACATTTTATTACTGCTTTGTTTCCTTACCAAGCTGTTAGCACTCATTACACTAAAGAGATTTAAGCCACAACACTTTCAGACAGGCTGCTGAAATTCTTGGTTCAGGTCAGCAAAGAAACTGCCCTCAAAAGCATCTTGATGACAACAGGGAACACATGAAAGTCAGTATCTTCATAAGCATTTGCAGAATTGACACTACAAATGCAGGCACACCACAAATGTAGGCCCGACAAATACTTCTGCAGGAGCAGGACTCTGGAACTTGCAAAGATTACTCATTCAACTTCAGAATTACATCTATTTGAATCAAAACAACTCTGTTTCACATAACCTACAGAAGTGTTACATGCCTCTAGATTCTGTTATCAAATTTCTAAGCACAGATCCAGAAGATAGGTACTTATTCAGATACACACATTCATCATCACAGATCCTTCCCAAGATAAGTGATCAAGATATTTAACTGGAACAAGGTGACCAACATTTCAGCACATAAAAGCAACAATATCTCCCTCTAGAGGACATTTTGTCATTATCTGAAGCTTAAGACAGCTCTAAGTGACAGCAAAGAAGAGCAAGGAAAAAATCTTTTTTTAATAATACAGCTTCATTCATCACAACAATATTTCATTAAACAATGTCAAGGGAAAACAAAATTAGTGTTTCATGAAAACTTAACTAACAAATCAATTCAAAAACAGTAAATTGAAGTTCCTAGCAGTAAGTTGAAACATCAAATAAATAGGAGCTTTCAAGGGCTTCACTTCAGTAATTGTATCAAGTGGTTACTGTTTGTATTGCAGTGCTAAACACATTTCCCAGCCAAATGCATCATGTCCAAAGAACAAATATAGTAAGAAGCTGACCTCTGGCTAAAAGCTATAAACTAGGATACACAAGTGAATTAGGTTAGACTTACAGAGTTACTTTAGTTTGTTTTAACACAAAAAAAAAAAAAAAAACCAAGCCGAAATTCAGAAGTGCCAGATATTGCCTTGAAACACAAAGTTAAAAATGTTTCCCATGAGTTACTGCAAAAAAAACTGTCCAGTCAATTTGGTGAGCATAAACCCATCCCACCACACCCATCACCCATAAACCTCAGTATTTTTGTAGCAACAAAGCATCTCTCTCATCTAAACACTTCCCACCAATTTTCTTTTTAAGGAAACACCACCCAGAGTCGCTGCCCTAACTAAAGAAAAATAGGGGGTCGGGGGGAACCACAATGTACTTGACCGGAACCATCCTGTAACTAAAGTGAGTTTATTCACGATGTGATGTACAATGTATTGAGCTAAAAGAGAAGTTTGTAGCATTTTGGTTTTTCTCGGCTTCCAAAAGACTGATTTATCTGACGGCATGGAAGAAGAGCTCAGCGTGAGGGGCGCAGTGCCCGCGGATGCCAGCAGAGGTGTGACAAGGCACAGAGCACCGCAGGTGGCTCACGGCAGGAGGCACAGCCCCACAGCCCCCAGGGGGAAAGAACAAGCTACTGGAGAGGGTTCAATGGAGGCTACAAAGATGAGGGGTCTGGAGCATTTCTCTTATGAGAGACTGTGGGAGACGTGTTTAATGTGGAGAACAGAGGGGATCGCATCAATTCACGCAAATGTCTCAAAGGCGGTGCCCAGAGGATGGTGCCAGGCTCTTTAGTGGTGCCCAGAGACAGGGCATAAACAAGGGCCATGAACTACAACACAGCCAGTTCCACCTCAACGCGAGGAATCGCTTCTTTTCATGGAGGGGGGCAGAGCACTGGGACACGCTGCTCAGCGGAGACATTCAGCACCCACCCGGGCGCGTCACTGCGGAACCTGCTCTGGGTGAACCTGCTCTGGGTGACGCGGACTTAGCCTGGATAACTCCAGAGGGCCCTTCCAGCCCTAAGGCGAACCCCCGGCCGCTCCAGTGCCCCCGGAGCAGCCCCAGCCGAGCAAGCGGGTCCCGGGAGCGCCCGGGCAGCTGAGGCAGCTCCTTCGCTCTCCCGCAGAGCCGCTGCCTCTCCCCAGAGCCCCGGGCGCCGCGATCGCCCGCGGTGCCGGGACAAGGTCCCCCGGCCCCGTTCCGGCCCCCGATCCCCATTCCCGGTCCCGGTCCCGGTCCCCATTCCCGGTCTCCGGTCCCGATCCCCATTCCCGGTCCCTATTCCCGGTCCCCATTCCCGCGGCGCCGCCGCTCCCGGAACTCACCTGCCGGCCGCCGCCGCGCCGTTCCTAAAAACACGCCGGGTGGAAACAAGGCAGCCCACTCCAACAGTTCCGCGTGTCGCAGCCCCGCACTGGGGCGGCGTATCGGGAAGAGCAGCGGTCAGAGCGCGGCTCCGTGAGCGGGCAGAAGCTCCTCTTCCGCCGCTGCGAGCGGAATGGAGAGAGCTGCTTGGGCTGGGGGCTGGCGCACGAGGGAGGCCCGTGTGAGGCAATGGTTCCGGCGGGCTGTGTTTCCCAGCCGGGAGCCGCGCGGCCGTGCGGGCGGGGCTGATGCAATGGTGGTGACGGAGAGCGGCGGGTGAGCGGCGCCGGGCCGGGGATGGGCACCGGGGCGGGCACGGGCACCGGGGCGGGCACGGGCACCGCAGAGAGACCCCGGCCGGCGGGAGAGCGGCGGGCTGGGTGCTCACTGCCGCCCCGTGACCGCTGCGAGGCGCCGGGTGTGGAGGGTCTCTGCCGCACATGTTTCTCCCTCCCCCGGAGATGCCTCGATGCCCTTGGGGGCGTTTCCTCCCCTCCCTGCGGGGCTGCCTCGCCACAGAGCCCGGGGAAAGCGCCCTTTTCCCTGGGAAGGGCAGCGCGGGGTGTGCAGGGCACTGCAAAGCGCATCCCGCCGCACGGAGGGCAGCGCTGCGGTGGCTTTGCGGTGCCCGGGCGGGGCAGGGAGCGCTGCAGGACGCGGCGCTGGGGAGCTTTGGCATGAGGAGCAATTCTGGGCGCAGCCCTTCCCTGCACGTCAACTCTGGGCGCAGCCCTTCCCTGCACGGCAGCTTTGCTCTTGCACAGTTGCAGCATGGCCAAGATTCATGTGAGGCGTTCTGCTGGTCAGTCTTTGAATGGTCACGTTATCTGTCAGCTTGGGGATTCGTCCTGAACTCGTTTGTTGTAATTTCTTGCGTAAATTGATGTTTGCCATGACTGGGAAGGTAGGTCTGCTAGAAAGTGCAGCCTCTGTTGGAGTGCCTGTCAAGGCCTGTTTCACATGACATCTATGTGGATGCCCAGTTCTTATTTTCTACATACTTTAATTTTACTTTTCTTTTTTTGTTTGTTTGTTTTGGGTTTTTTTGTTTTTTTTACAGGAGGAAAAACAGTTTTCAGGAATGTAAGTGCTTTTAGACTCAGTCTTGCATTCTTGTTCTGGTCTGATGTATTACTGTTGTCTCTGAAAGTCATCATGTACTTTCATGCAATGTGTGTCTTCTTAACTTAATGTGAAAACCTGTTTTTTCATTCTCAGGTCTCTAATTTACCAAGTCAGACTGCAGACAGTGAAAATGATCATAGATCTGTGATGGTCAGCCAGTTGGAAAGGGAGGAAGATGCAGTAGTTTTCTGATACCTTTGCCAAGGATTATTTTTGAGCTTTATCTCATAGCGATTTAATATTTTGAAGTGGACACAGGAGCAGTACCCATTATGAGTTTCCTGCACTTCATAGGTAGAAAAAGCACACGTCTTGACTTTCAGGTTCACTCTGGATCATTCTAGACTCTGGTGCTAAATATCCTAATAGTTCATTCTCCAATTCCCATGCATCATTTTTTCCTTCAGATATATTTGCCTATGGTATGGAATTTGGGACTGTTAATTTTTATACTATCAATAAGAGAGAAATATAAATTCCTGATAAATATTAGAATATCCAGACATTTCTTTTTAGTGGTTCACAATTGCTTTAATGAATTTCAAAAGGTAAAGAGCTGTGTTCCACATTACTTAATTCCTTGCTTGAATTCCAGTAGCAAATAGGGGCAGTACTGAGGTAAATAGAGATAACCTTTAGGTAGCAGTCCATATGCTTTGTATTTTATAGTCACAATATCTTCATGTCTTGTTGCACCACCTGGATTACTTTTGCTACTTCTTAATGAAGATGCACCTTCATTTGAGATTCTTTTTTCAGCTTAAATCCATATTATTCCAGACATTTTAAGGAGTCTGGTTTGCTGCTTTCCAGTATATGTGCCAAGTGTAAGGTGTCATTTCAGCTTTTATGAATGGAGGCAATCCATCAATAAGACTGTACTGTAAGGAGTTAAGTTAAAACAACAAGTCACAATTTGTTCTACACCAAAGAAAATTCTTATTTATGTCTTCATTATTTTTTGAAATTTGAAGCCAGTAAATATAAATGGCATGTTCCTATAGAGAGGGTGTGTGTTAATCTTCATAAACCTTTTCTAATATGCATTTATTCTATACTTTCTTTAACACTTAAAATACTCTCTGCTTATGAAGAAGAGGAAGGCAATATCCAAATAAAAATATGTAATTAAATTGCAGGAATGCATCAAAAATTTGTTTGATGTGCTTCAAATTACTTTTTTTTTTTAATCATGCTTTTGAACTGCAAAAAGTCAAGTTATAAGGGATCAAATTAGGTTAAAAACTTAAGTATTATTATGTAATCTCAGTATGGTAATCCAAGGGTTAATACAGTAAACAAATTACATTAACAAGTGGATGTACCCACTTCTCAGCTGAAGCTGAAATGTGGGAATATTGCAGCTGACTGGCAAACAAAGCCTTAATGATAGGTGTGTTTTGGTAATCACCTGGTTACCAAATCGACCTTCAAAGTTTGCTAGGCAGGTGAAAGCTTTTTACAGAAGCAGCTTAAATAAGCACTATGTACATATAATCAAGGTTATGATTAGACTGATTACATTGTAAAAGGAAGGCTTTGAAATACGGCTGAACAGCTAATGCAGCTATTATATTAGGTTTCGTTTTGCTTGGATTTTTTGTTTGTTTTAATTCTGAGAAAAGGGAGCCAAAGGAAAGTGTATTTTTACTAACACTCAATTGATCTGTGCTCCATGCACTGCAGTGGATTAGAAATTTTCTAGGGGGTCTCTCCAGGGAGACAAGACCTTTGCAAGTTTTTTACATGGGCACAGAGCTCTGGGTGGACACGGGCACGGCGTGGCAGACCATGCTTGGGCAGACTGCTGTGTTCTTAATCTCAGCCATCTCCTCATCTTAAAGCATCTGCTGTTATTTTTCCTGCTTAGTCAGCCTATTTCTGACCCAAGGATTCTTTGGAAAGCAACATTTCTCACCACTCATCAATGTGTTTTTTAACTTCTAGAGGAAAACCATAAAGAAGGATTTGCTCTTGTGTATCTTTCTTTGGGCTGAACTACTCTATTACAAAGACAGAATTTTGTGTCGTAATTATGAAAATCTAATAATCCAGAATCTTACAGGGTATCAGTGCAGGAACATCAACTGATCAGGAATCAGATAGCCTCTACCAGGCTGTCTGGTAGAGGCTATCTGATTCCTGATCAGTTGATGTTCCTGCACTGATACCCTGTCAGATTCTGGATGATGAGACTTTCACCTTTAAACACCTTTAAAACACTTTTACCTTTAAACACCTTTAAAAACACTTTTACTTTCACCTTTAAACACCTTTAAAAAGGTGTTCTAGTGTTAAATACATAGACAACATGAGCAGTGATGTCTAAATTTACCTGGTGGTCTTGTCAGTCTCTGTCCATTTTTGTGTGAAACTGAAGCTCATTGTGTAATGTCTCCACATTTATCAATTTGATACAAATATAATGTGGTAGGAATCAGTATAGTTTTTAGTTTCTTATTCTATTCACCTAATCTTGAAGACTTACACTAAAGAGTAAAACATACTACTGTTTGCCCTACAGTTCTCTTTGTTGCTGCTGTTTTGAATCTCCGAGCCAAAGAGTTGGAAGAGGATAAATTCAGTTGAGTTGTACCTAAACAGATCTTTGTGCAGTCTTGCAAAATGGCTGACAGCCTGAACTGTGATTTGAAGTCTCTGAGTCCACTTCAGCTGTTTGAAAGAGTGACTGAACAGGGAGAGAAAGTCAGAGCACTGAAAGCAGGAAAAGCACCAAAGGTATTTGCATTTCTTGTTTTGAACCCATTCTTTTTTAGTTTAGGTATGTCTTCTTTGAGTGCTGAAGAATTCTGTAATTTTAAGATCTATTTTGCTGTGATGAGAAAAACCCTTGTTGAAAACTGTTTCTGTCCATTCTGTGAACTCTGGCATACCTGGAGTAAGGCAGTCACTGGCAAGACTGAAGTTTTTACTCTTGAATTAAGAACACAGTTCTAGGCTTAGAAGCCTGCTTCATCCAGTTGCCATACCATGTGACAGGATCCAACACATTTATTTCTCGAGTAAATTTATGTCACTTGCATTCCTGGTTTTAGATGGTTCATGAAAATCAGGCGTAATTGTGGACATTATCAAATATGTCTTCCTGTAACTGTACTGACAGTACATTCTTAATCTCCCTTAAATAATTTAGTAACTTGCCATTTATTTCAGGTTCCCTGTTGTGTCATCACTATTTTGGCGAGGAGAGCTCAGTTTTAAAATGGGCTTTCTTAATGTATTGCCTGTGGGAGAAAACCTTGAAAACTGGGAGTAAAATAAAGTGTTGTTCTATTTATTGCTTGCATGAGATTTTACAGTAGCTTTCTATTAGAGAGGTCATAACCATTACTTCTTGTTCTAGTTTGTCTTCAAGTCTGTCAATGAACTGTAATGAATAAATTGTTTTAAGGTGAGCCACTAAAAGTGTTGTAAAGTAAATTAGATAATAATTTATATTTTATTTATATACCTTTAGAAACTTATGGTAAAAGTGCTAAGCTTGTTATACCGCTGAAAAGCTAGCAAGCATTTTTTTCCTAGGCAGAAATTGAAAAGCAAGATGGAGGTGCTTTAAATGTCTTAGCAATGGTGATGATTTACATTCTAATGAATATGTATTTGCTTTTCTTCTACATTTGACATTGATGCCAAAAACATTTAAATAAAACAGAGTTTAGGATTTATTAATGATGGAGTTCAGATCAAAGCATGGATGTGGGATTTTGAGAGGTTGGGACATTAATGTAATTGTCTATTTTAAGTATGTTAAGGCAAACAATTGTTTGGGTTTTTTCCTTGATTCAGGATGAAATTGATGCAGCTGTGAGGATGCTCTTATCATTAAAACTGTCATATAAAACAACAACAGGACAAGATTATCAGGCAGGCTTGCCTCCAAAAGATCTTGTATTAATAAACAATGTTACAACTAAAGAAGAGGATGAGGATTTAGTGGATCCCTGGAATGTGCAGACATCAAATGCTAAAGGCGTGGATTATGACAAGCTCATAGGTATAACTCTTCCTTCACTGCTACTAAGGAATTTATGTAAAGTGATCCTAATGACCACAGAAACAGCAAGGCATCATAACAAATCCAGATCAAAACATCATAGGTAACATTTAATTTATGTCTAATCTTAGCATTAACATGTCTAAAGAATTTGCTGTAAGAGATGAAAATGTCCCAGGTGTCAATTTCCTATGAAAGACTTAAATACTTTGCAAAGAAATTTTAAGTTCAAAATCCAAGTTTTAATGTGGTTTGTTTTTTGGTGTAAGGACTGTTATTGGAAATTGCACTAATGAAGACACTGTGACTGAGGATTCAGTGACTGGAATGCAGAATTTTGACCAGCCAGAAGGATTCTTCCTTCCTCACATCACTTATAGAGAAGGAATGATCCAAAACTAATGCAGAAATCTATTAAGTCTAATGACTTCTTCAGAAAGTACACTTAGAGGCAGCCAAGTGCTGGCTGGAGTGAAGGAGTTGCAGCTCATTCAAAAACATGCAGTGTAATTGAAAATATTTCAGATGGGGTTATTACAAAACTTGCAAAGTTTTGTAGTTTAAGAAACAGAGGTCTAGGTAATTTCCTTATTGATTTTACAGTTTGCTGTTTTAATAACTTGTTTGAGTCTAGCATAGAAACAAGTGAAAACTATTCATTAATTTCTCTGGTTTTCCTTTTTTTATTGTAAATCTTCAATTCATGTTTAGTATGTCAGTTGTACATTGCTGAGGTCTGCTTAGTAGATTTTTTCTCACAATAGAGCATACACTCTTATGTTGCAGTAATCATATTTGCTTTTGGGACAGTTGCTTGTGTCAGCATTAATTTAATTCTTTGTTATGTTACTAAGAGATTGTGTCAAATGTATGCACACATTGGCTGAGTCTGCAGGAAGTAACAGGAGAAAGTGGGAAAGGGAGAAGTGTGCAAAGAGAAATACAGGTCAGTGTGAGAGCAGGAAAAAATATTTATTAGAATCTGGAAGTGGAAAAGATCGCTCATAATCTTGATACTTGCATAAGAGTTACAGAGAAATGATTTGGGTTTTTTTTTCTTGGAGGGAGGGGTTCTGAGCATTTTAGAAAATGATGAAGTGTGCAATTGTGATGGTACAATTTCAGGATCTTCCTGAAAACTAGTTACTATAAATCAGTCATGTCCTTTTTTTCCAGTAACTATGTACTTAAGACCTTTAATCTTCCATAGAGTGTGAGTTAGCCTAAAGGGGTTTTACTTCTTTACACTACTTTCAGATTAGTGAATTTGACAAATGAGTCATTTTGCTGGTTCTAAGTACTATGTTAGAAATTTTTCAAAGAATGCTGGCTTAGCCACTTCAGGATGTGAAGCAGTTGCTGGTTGATATTGATAAGCTTCCTTCTTTTCCTTCCCTTTTTAAAAATAACAATTAAAGGTATTGTCTGACAACCTTTTACATTGGATAGCTCCTACCCTAAGGGAAATTTTTGTGCCACTGTAATCTGTTACAGATGTTCTGAACATTCAAATAGGAGGAAATAGGTAGGGAAAAATTATCAATTTTTTTAAGAGAAAAGGTGAACATGGGCAAAGAAAAGGGAGTTGAGCAGCCTGTGAATGTTTAATAAAAATATTTAGGCATTTCTAGTGAAGTGTTCTATACCCCAGAGAGCTTTTCTCATCACTTTCTCTGACAGTGCATGAATATTTCTAGGGTAGCTAGTTCCAGTTAATCTGGGGCATTTTCATGTTTTCTGTTGCTGTCATATTAGCCTCTTACCAGTTGCTGTTGATGTGCTGAATCATTTCCATGCTCATTTGATCTCTTTTTAGCATTCATTCAGATTATCATTTGCCATTTTGTGATGCATTTTGCATTTTATTAATGCAATGTTGAATAGTTCTAATATTGAATAGAGCAGAACACTAGCAAGAAGTAGATTCTTACATAGATTTTTTTTCAAACAAATTTAAATCATAGAGCATTGGCCTGATTATTAGGATCCCAAAATTACTGGGAATAGGGAAAAAAATACTGCTATTTTGCTCTATCACAGCCTTTCCTAAACCACCAAGGCGTAAGTCTTACTGATTGCCATGAAGAGTATTATGCATTTCCTTTTCAAGCCTCTTGAGGGGAGCAGTGTCTGCAATCATATACATATTAAAGAAGAATTAAGTTTGCAGAAGAGTATTTGGGGTTGGTGATGTTATTTGAGTGAAAGCAAAAGAAGATATTGTTTGACAGCAGAAAATTCAGACATTGAGAAAGAATCGTTCATAGCCTCATAGGGATTTATATTGTATGGCTTAGGCCAAGTTGGTGAACTGAATGTGTTTCTTTAGCATGGTTTTATGGTTGGAATATCAATGCTTCTGCTGCAAGGAGACTGCAATTATAGTTATTTGTGGATGGAGAAATACTGCATGTTTGAGTGATCTGAGTTCCCTAGTATAAAGATAATACTGGAGGTGACTGCTGGGTCTTCAGGCAAGAATCAGACAAATTGACTTTGACTTTTTGACTTGAAGATGTCTCTTTTAATCTAGCTTGTATTTTGTATATTCTTGGTGTTCCAAGATCTGGTTTTAGCTATGCTGTGCTTATTTTAATTTTTTTTAACATTTTATGATTATAGTTCGGTTTGGCAGCAGTAAAATTGACACAGATCTGATTAATCGAATAGAAAGAGCTATTGGGCAAAAACCTCACCACTTTCTACGTAGAGGAATCTTTTTTTCCCACAGGTGAGTTTTTCTTTTATTAACCTTCAAAAGGTCCTGTTAGGCGGACTTCCTGCAAGAATTATTTGGAGAAGCCTGTAACTAGCAAAACCCATGTGCTTTTATGCCAAGGCAAACCAACTGTGCCATTTGAAATTAGCAACTATTGCAGATTTCCCCTGGCAACACTTGAAGCTCTTGATTGTGTGGGTTTCTGATGTGTCCTCAGGAACCCCAGGCTGAAGAAATGTGCTCAGAGTGCAGGCTCGTTTTGACTCTGTCAGCAGCCAGAGGCAGTGGCCTGGCAGAGAATTGCAGGTGCCACTGTTGGTTTCAGCAGGGCTCCCATGCATCTCTTTGTGGTACAGAAAAGGATCAGGGAATAATCTTAAGCAGGAGCCTGCCAGTGACCTTCACAGTTTAATTGTTGGCACACAGGGGCTTTTGGGCTGTGGCACCAGCAGGTATCACAGAAGGGCCTGAGCATGACTGAGGCCATGACCTCTATCAGAGGTCAATTTGAAAGCTTCACATTTATTTTGAAACATATTATTGAAATGGAAACATAATACTTTTTCTTCTGTGAAACGTTTTATATATATATTATTTTCATTATCCTGTATAACATATGAACAAATACATATGTGTGCAGTATGTAAATATGAAAAATATATTAAACCAGCTAAAGTGTAAAAATACCTAAACCACAAAGAAATTTCCTGATTGATTTGCTTAAGATAGTATGAAAGTCTGCCAGAGGTCAGCTAAGCTGCTTGGTTGAACCTATTTGAGAAATGGTCCCTGGCTATTTTGCTGGGCTCTAGAGATTATTATCCAATGAAGTAATTTTAAAAGTTGCACTATTTCAACATTAAATTTTGACTTTTGATTTCATTTTTCTTTGAGTTTCTTTTGTCCCCATGAAGACTGAAGGAGACCATGTTTTCTTAAATTAAAAAATTACTAAACAAGAACTTTCTTATTTCTAGGACACCTAACATACTGTAATTTATTTATAAATGCTTTTGGCTTTAAAAACTCTGATTTTGAATAAAGGCTTTTTACTGTAGATGTTTCTTGCTAAAGAACTGTATCTTTTCTCTGTTTTTTTCTCTAGAGATATGGACCAAATACTTGATGCTTATGAAAATAAGAAGCCCTTTTACCTTTATACAGGCAGAGGGCCATCCTCTCAGGCAATGCATGTTGGTCATCTCATCCCATTTTTGTTCACAAAGTAAGGTATTTCTACTGGTTGTATTAAAGTGTTTTTTTGGCTCGTGAAAATGCCAAAATGATACATTACAAGGAGTTCTGATTATGTGAAGTGAATAATTATTAATTTAATTCAGTCTTGCCTTTTCACTGAAATTATCACAATCCCTGCATCACCATAAAGCCCTCTTCCTTACTGCCTTAGCCATGTGGCACTCCTTAGAATTTCTGCTGTTCCTAAATCCAGTTCCTTACAAGACTCAGTAACATTACTCTGTAAGGTGCTGCCTGCAGCAGCAGGACACAGAGACATTGGGCTCAGAAAGGTAAAACCTCTTTGAGTTCTGGTTCCTTTGCAACTGGTGACCTCTGTCATGTGTACAGGAAACAGTAAGTGTGAGACTTTCTTCTAGGTAAATTGTCATTATCACTTGTATAAAACATTTTATCTGTTTACATAAATATAACTGCATATGCCTACAAAGAAAAGAACAGACCTCTCCATATACTATTTAAATATATAAAAATATTTTAGCTGCATGATTTACATATTCATTTTAACTTAATTTAGGATAAAACATGTCTGCTTCTATTAGGTGGCTTCAAGAAGTATTTGATGTTCCCTTGGTAATACAGTTAACTGATGATGAGAAATACCTTTGGAAGGACATGACAGTTGAGAAGGCACATGAATATGCTAGAGAAAATGCAAAAGACATCATTGCATGTGGTTTTGACATCAATAAAACCTTTATATTTTCAGATTTAGACTATTTAGGGTAAGTATGAATTTATTTTGAGCATTGTAGTGAAAAAACTGTCTGTATTTTCTCTCTGACTTTGACTACCAGCAGTGTTTTAATAAGTGTCTAAATTTGAAAGCTTCAAATGTATTTTGAAACATATTATTGAAATGGAAACACATTACTTTTTCTTCTGTCTAACATATATATATATATATATATATATATTATTTTCGTTCTCCTGTATAACATATGAACAAATATATAGGTGTGCAATGTGTAAATTATGATAAATATATTAAGCCAGCTAAAGTGTAAAAGTACCTAAACCACCAAGAAGCTTCCTGATTGATTTGCTTAAGATAGTATCAAAATCTCTCAGATGTGTTTACACTTTATTGGCTTTAACAGAAGGCATTGCAGCAGCTTGTTGTGGTCAATTATTTTAATTATTCAGCATTGAATGCAGTTCAAAGAAGAATGTTTGTAGTGATTATTGGGGGAAGGGAAGAATAAATTAAACTTTAAAGGCATAAAATTCCTGTTTATGCCTTTAAAGCTTAAGTTAAGTGTAAATGATTCTCTAATTATCATCTCAATGGGCCACAAAAAGTCTGAAACTGTGAGATTTAATCCTGCAGGTTTTTTTTGTCAGCTTTTGCAATCAAAGTTTGTACATATACTCTCCTTCTCTTCTCATTTTATTTTTCCACATTTTTTTTCTCATAGGACAAGTGCTGGATTCTACAAAAACATTGTCAAAGTTCAGAAGCATGTCACATTTAACCAAGTGAAAGGAATCTTTGGCTTTACAGACAGTGATTGCATTGGTAGGAAATTGTACTAGTTACAAGAAACAGTGCTTGCTTTCACTTTCAATTAAGCTATTTTAAATAATAGTTCAAAGAGATTAGTGTCTGCCACTCATGAAACAGAGAGAAAAGTCAGGAGGATTATGTTTCTAGGCAGATTGTGATGTTACTGTTGTTCCTTAAGAATTGAACACACTTTACAATGAAATTTCTAGCATAACTTCTATCTTTTTAACTTTAGTAAGAGCAAAGTACAAAACAAAAATGTTAAGGAATCCAAAACGGAGAGCGACTTTTTTTATTTTCTTTTTTATTCTTTTGTGATTGGAGCTATAGGTAGTCTTACTTTCTAGAAATTTCTATGCCAAATTTCTAAAGAAACTTGTAAGAAGAAGTTGCATTAATGCACATAGACGTTTACATATGTGAAAAAAAAAATTGAGTGCTGAATAGCATGATTATCAAGGTGCTGGGTAGCTCAAGTCTTCCATTTACTTCACTGCAATTGCAGGTTTCTGTCACATGGCCAAGATAAAAGATCCTGTGTAAAAATAACATTAAATCTTGGATGTTTCTGAGCATTTTTCATCTAGTACTTAGGCCAGTTACAACTTTCAGCCTTCACTGTGACCAAGGAATGTGTTTCCACTTGTTTTAGCAGTGCTCTGATAAAGGATGGTATGACTTCATCACATGTGTGTAAAAGTCCACCACTTGCTGTCTGTTCTGACAGGATTTTGATCAGTTCCAGGTTGGCCATGCTGGGATTAAGCCCTGTATAAAAAAGAAAGCTGGGTATATCTGGGATGCTCCATGAGCACAGAGTGCTTATAGCAGTGATTTAAGATCTTAGAGGGAAGCTTATGTGATGACTGTAGCAATTCTATCACAAAGTGAAAAAAAAATGAAAAGCTTAGTCAATTCTGTTTCTGGAAAGGGCAGATAGTTCAATGATCAAGAGAGTATGCAGTGATGAACTTTTGCTGAAGTCAGTGTGATCACAGCTTGCCTTTTGTCATCAGTTTCTATGTCAGTTGAAGGTTTGTTGGCATTGCAGAAGGTAAAAGTGAAAAGGTTTCCTCAGATAAGGCAGCAGTGATGGATAAAGATAGACCTTGGTCTTCAGCTAAGTATTTGGATAATTCACTTATGCATTTTACATTCTGCCAAAATTCTGTCTATTTATCACTGCTCCTGTTGATTGCTTAGCTTTTCCAAACATATTTTTTAGGTAAGATCAGCTTTCCTGCTATCCAAGCTGCTCCATCCTTCAGTTCATCATTTCCACAGATATTCAATGGCAAGGAGAATATTCAGTGTCTTATCCCATGTGCAATTGACCAGGTAAGAAAATCATATTGCTTTATTTGGTTTTCATGGATTTGGGTTTATATTGTACCGTTCAGGTTTCATGGTGGTGTCTCGAGGCATCTGTACAACATTCCTGTAAGGACCTTTCTGAGGCAGAAACTGAAAGACCTAAAAAATGAAAAGATGAAGGATTAACCCAATAATGATGTATTCATCCACTCTTGTATCTCTCTTGATCTCAACTCCATTCACACTGAGCTGACATCTAGGAAAGCAAAGACTGTAACATACTATGCAAAAGCACACTGACATGGGGGTAGGAAGAAACTTTTGGCCATCTTCATGGTAACTTGGACAAGATGGAATGAGCTCAACTTGCAGCATAAGAGATTTCTGTTGAAACTTGAGGAAAAACCCTCTCTCAGTAAGAATAAAGAAGCACTGAAATAGTTTGCCAGAAAGGCTGCAGAACCTTAACAATTCAGATTTAAAGAGAAAACTGAAAGAACATCAGATACAAATTAGAGTAATAGAGTGTTTACTAAACAAGTAGTATTTCTAGGAATCGCATCCTGTGCTGTCTGAATCTTTAGCTATTTTAGTCACAGGGACAGATACTGGAAGATGATGTAATCATATTAATCAGCCACAATATTATGAAGTAAAATTTCACTTTGGTTTAAGTTGCATCACCAGCACAGCACTGCCAGCTTGCTTGCTGATTTAGTTCAGATTTTCTGCTGGTTGTTAAAATGCTTTGGGAGAAAGCTTTCATCTTAGGCTGCCTCCATCTCCAGGCATATTAAGCATAGTTTAGGCAACTGTTTGAATTAATGTAAAATTTTTAAATATGCCTATTACTTAAGGAAATCAGAGTGTACAGCACTATAGAAAAGGGAAAAAACGGAGATTTTTTTTTCAATTTTTGGTTTTATGACATCACTTCTTATGGTATGAATGAGTCAGCATCAATCAGAATTGATTTTAAATCACATTTTTCAACTTTATTCTGTGCTTTCTTGGTTGTTTTAGGATCCTTATTTTAGAATGACCCGTGATGTGGCACCAAGAATTGGACAGCCTAAACCAGCCTTACTCCACTCAGTCTTCTTCCCAGCCCTACAAGGAGCACAGACCAAAATGAGTGCTAGTGACCCAAACTCCTCCATCTTCCTCACTGATACACCCAAACAAATCAAGACAAAGGTAAGGACCTGCAAAACCTGATAGAATGAAGCTTTACAACAAAAAGGAGAGGTCATAGAGTCATTTGGGTCAGGAAAGACTCTTAAGATCATAGAGTTAACTATAAACCTATCCCTGTCAAGTCCACCACTGAGCCATGTCTATAGGTACCATTTTAGTAGAACAGTCTCCAGCTTCATCAGGAAGTGCTGCAGAGGTTGGCCCACAGCTCCTACCTGACACTCCCTTGATATCCCCCTCACCTGTCTGACACTACCTTCAGAGTTCTTTCTGGTTACAGTGACAGTTTTTAGTGTTTTCCTTGAACATGTATGAATCAGGTTTTCCATACATTTCATGGCAAAGCATCTTCAGGAATTGACTGTGTTATGCATATTTAGCTAGTGTATCAAATACGATCTTTTTCCTTACCAGCTAGTCTGACAGTACAAATATTAGCTGGGATAGTGTACAAAACATGTTTTTTTTCTGATACTGCAGAGCAGTGGTGTAAGGATAAGAGCTATGGAGGCTCATGCTCTTAAAATAATTTTTATGTTGCCATAGTTTTGCAATCTGACAGGCCATGATGTAAACCTCATATGCAGCTCATTCTCTTGGCTGCCTTTCCTTGTTGGGAGCACCAAACATTGCATTGTGTTAGTTACAACACAGGCCAGACCTTTCCTGCTGCTTGAGAATCTGTTGCTGCCAATTCATAAATAAATCTGTTCACTTCAATTTACAAATAACCATTATGCTGAAATTCAACTCAGAAGGGGTATTTCCTTCTGAGGATGTTCCTAAAGTCAAAGGAAGATTACTCTTATCTCACGTCAGATAGTCTAATTTTGCAAAAGTTCACCTGTGTTGTGGTACTTAAAGAAAATTAAAATCAGTCCTTGGGAAGGAATTTATAGGCATGAAACCAGACATTAAATAACTGTCAAAACAAAAAGAAATGTTCATGTTGTTTCTATTGGGCAGGCTTGGATTAATTCTCTTATGGTGAGACTCTTCAACAGTCACCCCATAACGCTTCATTCTCTTCAGTAGAAACTGATTAAGCAGTGCCGTTTTGAAGAATTGGAATTCTTATGTGTTTGGATTATAATAATTCCAGTTTATTTGCAGTTACAGAGTTGCTTTAAAAAAAAAAAAAAAAGTTGTAATTTCAGAATAGAGAATATATGTTTAATGGTTATATTGGTAACATGGTTCCATGGTTTTTTCTGGGCAAGTAATGTATGATCTGCAATGAGATCCACGTGCATAAGTCCTAATTTTACTGTCATTAAACTAGTTGAAAAAATTAAAAAACAATTCTAGCTACTTGGAATAGAAAAGACATAAAGAAAAATCTGAATGTGATGTAAAGTGTTGAGTAATGGAGGACAAGCTGATATTTATTTCAGCTTCTGAAGCTTATCAGAAATAAGTCTTTATGGAAGTATAGTTTGAGTGAAAGATCAAATACTGTTACAGCAAATAAATAAAAAAATATATTAGGAAAGATGACTTTTGGTCATAAATGCAGGTTAAAAAGAGAATGCTACGCTGGACAAAAAAATTACTGCTTACAACATTTTTCAGATTATTGGTACATTGCTAATTAATAAAGTTTAAAACTTGCAGATAATGGAAGATAAAAAATTACCGTGTATTAGGAATGGCTAAGAGGATTCTGGGTAATCTAATGAAATGAGTGGCAGCATTTTAATAAACTATTCTTATTGTACCTATCAGCAAATTACAACTCAGTTACTTGTTTGTTTTCCTATAAAGTGTTTTTTAGATTTTATGTTTATAAACATATTGAGGGATTCAGAGAAATTCAGGGGGAAAAAAATCAGTGCATCACTATGGATAGGAATAATTTTGTGTTTCACCAAAAAATGCTTTCACCTGGCATGTTGTATTTAATCCTCCTCTGTTTAGGAGGAACACAAACTGTAGAGATAAAGGGCATTGAAAAATTTCATACAGGCTTATAAAATCTAGTAAGGAGGAAGGTCGGTGCAGAAGAGTATGTAAAAACTTCATTTTACATATGTTGAGACAGCTGTTCAGGCTGCCCTACAATAGAAGAATAGATGTGTGTGGCAGATGGCATTTCATTGCCTTAAAATATTCATTAGTGCTTGATTTCTGATTGTAGTTTGTTGCCACAAGACTTTGTCTGTAACTTGGTTCTTGGAGAGATTCAGAAAAGCACTAGACAGTCTATACAGATAATAGGAATGTTCATAAATTGTAAATATATAACAGCTCCTAGATACCAGAACTAAAAAAAAAACTACTTCACATGCAAATCTGTCTTTTGGCAGGTTGATTATGGTATCTTAAAAGATACAAGAGCTAAATGAAAGCTCAGCATATGGTTAAGAAATATTTCTTTTCTTCCACTCAGCAGTTTATTTTCTTTAAATTTGTAGGACGATTGGCATCCTCGGAGAGTTTTGCATATGTATAAATGCTCAAAATAGGCCAGTGACTTCTGAATTTATTGGGAATGGGATTAGCAATTGCATCTGTTCAGTAGTGCTGTTCATCTGCCTATAGGAAACTGTGCTTAAAAAGAGGGAGGCTGTCAGCAAATACTCAATTTTTAGACTGAGTAATTGGGCATTGGTGTGATTTTAAGCATTCTAGACAGACTTTTGTAATGTTTAACTTTACTTTCTCTTGTTTTTCTTTCCCCCAAAAAGAGATAAGGTTATCTCTAGGATTTCTGCAGGATTTTCCATGCCTTCTTGATCTCTTCCAAAATTAACTTCTTGATAAAGTAAATATCTTAATTTTTGTACATGAAGTACATTTTCAGCAAAAGGGACTTAAAGCTTTTTTGACTGAGTCTTGGGTAGATTATTTTTAATTTTCACTTATTTTTTATTCTGATTATGCAGTCTGAGGAGTATGTTTATAGACATTTTTCCCTGCTGGGTTCTAATGACCTCCTTTTTGCAGTCCTGAGGCTCTGCTTTAACTCATCCCACTCATTCCTCAGCTAATCCTTAGTGAAGAATTTGGAGGATCATGACACATCTCTGTTTGCAGTAAAGTAATCCAGGCTGTGGTGGGGATTACAGCAGAGCTCCTGGTGTTGTTTCAGATTAACAAGCATGCCTTCTCAGGAGGCAGGGACACCATTGAGGAGCACAGGAAGTACGGAGGCAACTGTGACGTTGATGTGTCTTTTATGTACCTGACTTTCTTCCTGGAGGATGATGACAGGCTCGAGCAGCTGAAGCAGGTGAGTAACCAAACTGCAGACAGGGTTATTCATTCCCTGCTGTGAGCACAAAGCTGAGCCTCAGCCCTCAACAGAGCTGTAGCTCAGTCCTCCTGTGAGCCTTCTCCAGGAAGGTGCTTTTGGTGTTAGTCTCATGCTCTGCATCCATTTCAAGTTTCAGTATTAGTGTCTCAGTTTTTGTTTCTTTGCAGTGTTCTTTCTCACAGGCCAATCTGTCTCCTTTAAAACAAAAATTCCCTAGTGTTTTCACAGGAATCTCCAACATTCTGTAGGACAGCATCTTCCTCACTTTTCAAACGAGGTCACCTTGGCATTAGTGTTGTTTTAATTGTATAATACATTCTGCCTGTTCCTTATTGTAAAGTACCTAAACATTCTGCAAAACTACAAAAGCTCATGTCTAAAGCTTGCTGGTTTTGTTTTTTTTCTCAAGAAATTTAATAGCTCTGAGGAATAGATTCATTGATCCCAGGCAAAAACTGCTTCCTATATGTTGCTTTTTCTTTAAGCCTATCTGGCAGACTTCTGTCCCCAGGGTTGGTAGCAAGCCACTTTCCTTCCTTTCATCACCAGTACTAGGTGATGTGTTTTCTCTGGAAGGCAGGAGCTGCAGTAGATAACACCCATGTCATGTTGGTTTATCAGCTTTCTCCTGCTGGGAACAGCTGCAAGAAAATCAAGAGCTGCAGATTCTTCTCCAGCCCTCTACTCCTTCCCACACAAGAGCAGGGTTGGATAGCTACTCTTTGCTGTGCTGTTGTAAATTCCTTATGGAAACTGAAGCACATTTGACTTAAAGAGATTTTTTCCATTGATCTCCAACCACTGCAAGAATGTCAGCCTCAGTCTGCTGCAGAGCACAAAGCCTGGCCACAGCTTGCAGCTCGCTGCAGTGGTGTCTCAGAGCCTGGGTAGAAAACATGAACTTGCCCACTGTAGTAGCATCAGTGCAGCTGCTTCATGTGTAGCACCAGAGGACACTTCCAGAGAAATTAATGTTGGTGTTTTTGTAGCAAACTAACAAGCAAAAAAATAACATACACACCTCAAACCACACCACTGAAATTGCAATTCCATTTGTTTTTTTTAATGTATTTTACTCTTGCTGAGTGAACATCAGCAGCATTTATACCTTGAACAGGTGTTATAAATGGCTTGATGATGGGAAGAGGTAGTCATGTTTATTATCATTTCAAATATAGCTGAACTGTCCCAGCCATAGTTGCTAAATGTGGCTCAACCTATAAACTGTTGGCCTGTACTTCTAAGCTAAAGCATTTCAGTACTGAGCAATGGAATGGATTACCAACTCTGAATATGACTACAGTGTGAACATAGATTCTGAGTATCTGTGCTATAAAAAGGATATTTGGATCACATCTAGTCTCTTACCAAATGCAATGAGAGAAAAATATGAAAATTTGTACCTGTTATTGAAAAAAAAGAAAAAAAGGCTTAGGCTCTCTATTTGAACTGGGATTCTGGGGAGGAAAATTGCAGTTTCTTGCAAGTAATTACAGGATTCCCTAACTAACTAAACAAGTGAATGTAGTTTATTCAGTCCTTATAATGTCACATGCAAAGTTTGCCAGCTGTCTTAATGTTTTAACAGGCAACAAGCAACTCTGCAAGTTGCATTTTCAAAGTGATACCAGATAATCTTCTAAGGCATGTACTTAATTTTAAGTAATCCAAATCTGTCTTTTAAGGAAATACTGATGACTGAGTCTTTTTGTGAATGGCAACCAACATTTTCTTGACAGGCCTACACCAGTGGGGAGTTGCTCACGGGGGAGCTGAAGAAAGTACTTATTGAAACAATGCAGCCCTTGGTAGCAGCTCATCAAGAGAGAAGGAAGCAGGTCACAGATGAAATTGTGAAGCAGTTCATGACTCCAAGGAAGCTGGCTTTTGAATTTTGAAGAAATGTATATGTAACTTAGCACTTCATAATCCACAGCAAAGTAATTGTCTTCTGTTGTGTGTCATCACTCCCTAGTTATGTACAGCCTGTAACTGGTGCTTTATAAATAATGAGTAAATTATCATGAGCAGCAGAGTACAGGAAAAGTTTTAATAGGACTTGTATCTATTTAAAATCAGAATGTGCAAGACAGAATTGACCAGTCTTGCAGAAAAGCATGTATGTCAGCCCAACATTGTATTTTAATGTATTTCATGTTGAAAATATAAATAAAATTTCCATTTGATGATAAAGGCTAACTTGGAAATTGTTTTAAATATGTTGGTAAGAGGTCATATCTCAAAGTAATAAACAGTAGCTCAAGTTTCTTTTGTACTATGTACCTTGGTTTACTAGATTGTACATCTTCTTGTGCTGCTGAGAGCATGCTGTGCACAAAAAAGCAGTGAATGTTACAAAGTGGGATCAGTACAGAAAGAGTGGACATCTGTGAGTTGAACACTGGAGAAGGAATATCAGACTTGTCTTGCTATCATCTTCCTCTTTGACATTGGGCAAGTTGCAGAAATCTCACTGTACTTTTTTCTGGAGCTCTTTACCTGAGTGCCTCTGGAAGGAGGAGGTTGTCAGGAAGTTGTCAGGTCCTTGATATTCTCAGGTGGAAGATAGTATAGAAATGCAAACATTAGTTTCTGGGTATAAATAACAACTGTTAAATCATGATGTGAAAATTGAAGTCACACTGGACACAGGGATACTTCTAGTACTGTCTGTTCTCTTTCACTGCACCAGGAGGTTTAAACTAGGGATATTTATTTTAGGATGTATTCCAGTAAGAAAATATACTTTGTTAAAATACCTCATGTAATATTTAATTATCCCCTTTCTTCAAAAAACTTCAATGTCTTCGCTAGGATTCCTGGAAGAAAAATCCAAATTATTAGCTATTTGTTGTGATCTGAACAGTGCTAAGTGCAAACTGTTAGATCTGTCTTGAATAGAAAATTGCTAGCCCAGGTATAATCTTATTAAAGGTGGTTTTATTTGGTGAAGATAACACAGGTGGGCTAACCTGGTTATGTTTGTTCAAGGAACCAAGGAAAAGACAGAAGTGCAAGGCAAACCTAGGCTTATTGCATGAGTTTCAAACTTGTGCTGGAAAGAGCAAGGCTTAGCTTTTGTCTTATTCTTTACAGTTTATGTGAGCTGACATTTCTAATCTAATGCCATTGACTTCAGTGAATTAGTGAAAATGTTTCCCAGGGACTGTCTCCATAGCCCACAGGCAAAACATCTCAGTGCCAGCAAGGGCTTAACAATGAGTAAAAAAACTTTTTTTTTTTTTCTTTTTCCTAGATGTAGTGCTGCAATTCTTAGGGAAAAAAAGCAGCTTCTCAAATCCAGTAATAAATAAGCTAAGTCTTAATTACTTTAGACTTTAATGATGACCTTCCTGTTCTTGCAGTCTATTCTTTGTCATCTTTAAGCCATACATAAAAGATAAGCCTTAAATTTACTTTAAAAGTGGTTTTACAAACTTATAATGCAAATATATTGTTTAAAATACGCAGATTTGTTCTGCTAGATTGATTTCATTAGCTGAGAATTAATGTTGTTATTCAGCAAAGAGAAACATGCTGTAGGAGAAACAGTGCTGTGCTCTAGATAAGCAGATGGATTATTTTATAACAACAACTGAACTATGTTTTGAAAGCTCTAGAAAGGAAAGTGATAGTAAAACTATTTAGTATTTGTTTGCTGAACAAGCACTGTTTTCAAGTCCTCTTAGGAATTCATACCAACATGCTTCTGAGATGGTAGCTTCTCAGAGGAGTCTTGATGAAATCCTGACTCTCTTGTAATTATTGTTCATGTCCCAGTGGTGATTTTAAAGGTCAAGACAAGGCAGTTTTCAAAAACACACTGAAATGTTATCAGACATTGTTCATTACATTTTCCTCAATTTGCTCATTTTGTCCATCTCACTGTAATAAAAACATAGATTAAAGTCTGTATCAAACTTCTTTTGTTTTACTTTTTTTTTAAGCTGTAAATTACCATTTGTCTGGTTTTGACCTCTCTTCCTACCTTTTTAGGTGTTAATTTGTCATCTGATGTACCTTTGAAGTGTCAGAACGAGGTGCCTGAGAACCTCCTTCCAGGTAGACTTCAGAGTGCTCCCAGACTGGGCTGGTAAGGGTCAGGTGTCCAGAGATGACCTGGTCCCAAGCCAGGCTGGATGTTGGATGTCCCTGTGCACAGCAGCAGCTCTGGGATGGGGGAAGGTCAATGAGACCTGTTTACAGTGACACCTCAGTGGGTTTGGTGTAAACTGGTGCTTAAGTGGAAACACAGTGCTCACAATTTCTGTGCAAAAGCACAGATTCTGAGTAGCTTCCCACAGCGCTTCCACAATCACCAAGAGGAAAGCTGAAAGCTGCTTGGATATTCGTGAGCATTGTCAGAGCAAGCAGGAGCTGTCAGCAACATGGAACCTGATCCTGAGTGTGACTTCTATGAGTTTTTTTTCTCAAGGCCACCAACTTTGTTGCTGAAAGAAATTATCTACGTGACCAGCTGCAAAGCAAACCCAATATCAGCACAGCAAATGTGGTACCTTCTTTCTGTTGGTTGGCCTTCACCTAGCTAGTTTATCAAATAAATAGTTCTGTGATCATTAGAGCAGCTAAAGGTCAAGATCATACAAATCAGAAAATAAAGCAGTCAAGTGCTGAAAACCAGAAGCTGAGCACCCAGCTTGGGGTGTGTGTAGTGAAGTACATAAAATGTGTCCTGTCAGTGAACAAAAATTAGTTCAAATTCACGTGCCTGTGTTTACAGTACTCACACAGTCAGTTCCTGTACCTGCTGCTATTTGTATCAGCAGCAAGCTCTTCCTCAGGCTGTCACCCACACACTGTAGATGTTTTTTTTTCCCAGTAGAGGGTTCTGAACAGGTTGGATTGGGAAGCACTTACCTTCCTGAAATAAGCTGGCTGGGGATACAATTTGCCTCTCATGTAGCATTTGTTCAGACCACATGAGAGCCTGCTTGTATGTGCTGCTGAACACCCCGAGGCTTAGAATTCTCAGCCCCTTGCACTGGCTTTTGCAGTTATTCCCGCTCATATTTACAATTCCTCTGGAATTTTTCTCCCTTGGAATCAGCTGCATTTCAGTTACACCCGCAGGAGGAGACATTTTTAGTTATCTGAGTGCATGAACATACTGGGAAAGATGGGCTATTTAATATTCAAACCTTGAGTTGACCATGAATGGTATCAGTGCTGCCTAACAATAAATGATTGTTTAGTCTGTTTTGCAGGCATTCTTTCACTGTCTCAATTGAGAGAATGTAATGCCTGAGAACAAGGTTGGCTGAGAATAACATGGCATTGAGGAGTACAATTCCAAACATCCAGGCAGAGCAGGGATAAATCACTACCGAGTTAAACACATCCCTTGTAGAAAGAGGTGAGGGTGAATTCCTCTTAAGAGGAATTCCAAACCTCAAGGACATAATTAAATCTTCTGTTTTAAGGACTTTCTGGCTAAAGGAAGTTTGATCCCGACACCCAAAGCTGTCACCAGGGTGGTAGATTGCTGAGGCCATAAGCATTTTGGAGAGAATCTGGTTTAGTGCTGGGTCTTTCATTTCACTCCCCTTCAGGTGACATAGTGTGCACCAGCCTGGTCTCTTCACCCTGCTCTTGGATCAGCTGCAGCTGGGTAGATCCTTGAAAGAATTCAGGTGCTTGTTTGATATGATAGCATGACTGTGAATGTGTTTTAAAGACCAGTTGAAGGCTTAGATTTCAAGAGTTGTGGGGCTTTTTAGTTGTCTCTGTGTGGGGTAGAAGAGGTTCCCTTTATTCTTGTCTAGGAGCACCTGGATTCTTTAAATTTGTTGTAGCTCTTTCTGTATGTTGAAGGCAGCTGACAAGTCTGTCTGCTACAAAACTGCAGTCAGTGTAGTAAAGCCATGTCATCAACTGGTGAGAGTGACTGCTGACCAGAAGGGTCCTAAATATGAGAATACATAAAAATACAATACAATACAGTATACCTTTTAAAATACAGTATTCCCCTTTCCCTCCAATAAACACATTTTTAGCAGAATCTGAGAGGTTGGATCCAGAATGCTTCAAGTGTCATCATCCAGGGATTAAATCAGAAGCGTGTGTGTTGCCCGTGAGGCAGAATGAGCAAACTAACATTTCTGGGTTTAGGGATTTTTCTTCTGAAGCGATAGCATGGGCGGTGGTTTTTCAACTAGCTTTTTCATGAAGAAAAAAAGAAAAAAAGTAGGGAAAAGTAATGAAAAATAAGTAGGAAGAAGTAATAGAAAACCTGAAATTCTCTCAAAATGCACTTTTGCACCTAAATACATTTAGCTGCTCCTAACAGCACCATTTAAAGGAAGAAGAGTTTGCACTTTTAAAATCTTGATTATGCTCTACACCTCTGCAACTCTCTTCTAACTTGCCTAACCCCGCCAGTGCACGGATTTTATGGCAGCCAGCAAAGAGGCTTTGCATGTATTCCTGCCCTCGCTCCAGGAGGAGAACAGATTGCCTCCAAAGCTGTGCCAAGCTGGGAGAGCCTGCGGAGGGGGCTGAGCTGCGTGGGGCTCCGGAGAAAGCGGCACGGGCTGGCAGCGAGGCCACGGGCACAGTTACATAAACAGAGCACGGCTGCCACTCGTTAGAGCAGCGGGGACAGCAGGGACATTCCTGCTTCAGCTGCTGCCAAGGGAGCAGAATTGGAGAGTGCTTTGGGAAAATCACTGCTGGGAAGGGGAGCCTGCAGCTCGGTGAGTCACTTGGTGAATGCAGTGCAGGCACAGCATGTAAAGAGCACATGCTGGAGAGTTGGATCTTACACAAACTCCCCCCCCAGCTCTTCCTGTGGTTGGGAGGATCACTATCTGTGCCAGTAGAAAAAAAATTACTTGATTTATCAACACCCCTGATCAGACAAACAACTTATTAGAACGTAAAAATTCACAAATGTTTCAACGGCCTAAGTGGCGGCTACAGTCTGAATACCTTAATGAGATAAAAGGGAGGTTTTATATGAAGCCAAAGCTCCCTGATGAGTTTGTAATCCTGTAAGAATAAAACAAAGCCATCAATTGTCAGCTTTGGGCTGAAATGTCCATGCTTCTTATGCTGTCCATCAATTCAACAGTTGTTTGTGGATGTTGTCTTACAAAACAAATAAATAAAATACCCATTTGGACAGAATGGAACAAGCTATTTTTTTTTTATATAATGATCCGTAAATCTCAGTACACCTTCGTATGTTACAAACACTACCATGTTCACGGGAAAGGCACGAATGCAGTTTAAACCCAGTCCTTTGAAAAGCACTTTTGTCCCCTCCTTTCTCACACTTTCCCTCACACAGTGGATCAGGCCTTTGTACTTGTGCTGGTCCGATTCATCTGTTTGCATGCGTGATTTGATGACATCCATGGGAGTAGCTAATCCCCAGGCCAGGACTCCAGCAAAACCACCAGAAAGCAGCACAACAAGGAAACCTGCAGGAGAGAGTCGGGGGAGAAGGGCAGTTCACTTGCATCTTGTTGAGCTACAGCCAAATCAGATTTGATAACAAACTTCGGTAACTTTCATGGTTTTTGGGAGTTATTTTGTGCAGCTCTTGCAGTTGTGTGTTTCCAGTGATCTCAGAGAATTTTTGCACATGTGACACTTTGAACACCATGTGAACTAGATGTGGTACAGCCTGAGAGCACTCACACCCTCTTCAGATGGATCTAATTTTTATAATTCTTGAGGAGATGCTCTTTTGCTAATCTTACCTATTCAATCTTTTCTCAAAGTCAATAGTTGCTTTTTGGAGCCAAATCACAACTAAGAATTTGAAGTATCTTTACCTTCTCCACCTGGACTTCATATTCAAGACTGAGTCTGAGTTCCATGGCTCCCAGGAGCTTTGTCCATATTTAATTTCTTGTTACCCTGTTTTTGCATTAACAGGATGGATTTCATATCCACATTCGAGGCAGCAGAGGGTGTGGTAAGAACCCCGCCTGCAGGAGGAGGAGGAGCTGCTTAGGGACAAGGTGGGGACACTGAAGCCCTGGCGTGCAGGCTGCGGACGCTAGGCCTGGGGCCAAAACCAGCACACACAGAGCAACCCCTCATGAGGATCTGAGTGAGGTTTTATGGGTACTGGGTGATGTTTGCCTAGAGTCTGGTTTCCCTCTTAGTATGGAACTAAATAAGCCATATTTGCAGGTAATGCCAGATGCTTTCCAGTACCTACCTGGTTTATTTCTCCCATCTGGTGTGAGCCAGTCGCACAGCGCAGAATAGGAAAGGAAATATATTGCAGAAGCAGAGCAATCCCTGCAGAGTAATGCAGAACAGCCCTTGTAGAGACCTCCAAAACCTTCCTCCTTGATGATAACCTTCAGACAGTGCAGAGACCCTCGGTACTTTGGCTTGGAAACAGGCTGATGTGTGGTGGAAGGGTGTGGGTTTCTCTGAGTCTGCATCCGAACTTTAGCCACCTCACTAGGGTTTGTCAACACAACCTGCAACACCAGAGAATGGCATTATAGCCCTCACAGGTAAAAAATATGAATTCTTCCTCCTGTGAGTTCTTGTCTCCCAGCTTTTCAGGCAATAGTATTGTCTGTGAGCTCCAGCAGGTTCCAGCCTCCTCCCCTCTGCCTGTGCTGTTCCACCCAGCAGCAGCAGGACACGTGTGTGAGCTGCACTGGGCAGAGAGGAAGGCCAGGAAGAATCAACACAGGATATTAAATACCTGTAACTACTTGTTGAACTAGATGGGTGTGGAAAGAGGGGTGTCCTCAGACATAGGGAAGCATGCACCAGGGCTCTTATTTGTATCTGTATTTGAACCAAGACCATCCAGACTATAAAAATTTAGGCCATGTTGAGTCACTGACTGCTAGGAAACACCTACAAACCTGACCATCTGGACTGCTCTGTAAGAGGATTGCGACCAGGCATGCATTTCTGCCCAGCATGCCATGGGTGTGATGGGATGAGCTCCAACACATTCACAGCACCTGTGGATGCTCACCCTCATCTGCTTCTGGGAAACTGCTCCTGGACCCAGCTTTGCCCCCTGCCCCAGGACCCTGCAGGTTTGTCAGGCAGCATCATTTCTGAGTGGTACCCTGCTGAGTTTTAAGTCCTGGCAGGGCAGCACTGTGCCCTGCCCGTTCCTGGGCTGGGAAAGCAGCGCCCCGTGCTTTAGCTCAGCGTTGTGTCTGTCTTACATAAACACGCCGTCGCAGGCACTTGGGGAGTTTGCTGCCTATGCTGTGTCCTCCTCCTTGTTCTGTGTTTGCTGACAAGGTCTGTGTCATGTTAGTGGCACGTTCCTAAGCGTTCTGGTGCTCCAAACCAAATCCAGCACAAGCTGCCCAGCAGGACTCGGCCAAGCCATGGAGCCGACCACTGAAGGGCCAGCGAGGGCAGAGCAGGACCTCCCCTGCAAAAACAAACCCACCGGACTTGTTGCAGGCTCCCCTGTGTCCTCCTGGACTGAAAAAACATTCCCTGCTTTTCCAGGCGCCTGTCTGTGAACAAGATCCCTGGCTGTGCTTCCCCTGCGGGCTGTGTACCTACCCGGGCAGCGCCGGCAGCGGCTCCGGCGAGGGAAACATCCAGCCGGGACGGCTTGGCTTCTGCAGCCCCGTACCGCAGCTTGCACAGGGCACCGAGGAAGTTCTTGTATGTGCCAAAGGAGACGGAGGAAACCACCGACACAGCGAGCACTGATGCTGTCACGCCTTTGTAAAACCCCCGGACCTCGAGGGAAACGGGAGAAAGGCGAATTTTAAGGGTGAACGGCATGGGAAAGCATCTGCTCAAAAGCACTGGCTGTACATTGCTGAGTCAACACTTATACCCACTTTACAGCTCATCAGCAAAGCTAAATTTCACCCCGAGCCCTCTCCCAGCTGATGCTTGTATGCAGCTGGTGCCCTCCTCCCCAGTCTGCTGCTCTGAAACAAGGCATGTGCAATTGGCATCAGCAGCACCGCTGGGGGCACCTACCTTTTCTGTCCTGTACGTTTCCTGAACACAGTGCCAAAATCCTCTGTAGTGGTTCTCAGTCTGGATTCTCACCTAGGAACACAAGGACAACTTTAAAATGCAGATATAATATTAAAATAAATAAAACAACAAATGCCATAGTAGCAAACCAGATAATTAACTATAAAATAACATGACCAAACAATTTAAATTTTTTTGGAGAAAAACACAACCAAATACATTGAGATATGGAGATGTAATGCAGATAAAGTATTATCATGGGACTATTTTTCTGAAAAGGAGGAGGGAAACAAAACACCTCTCTTTTTTGTTCTATAGTCAAGAAATAAAGCTCCAACAGGTACCTTTACTGTGTCCAGTGGATAACCCACAGCTGTGCTTAGACCACCTGAAACAGAGAATATGTTGGAGATGGTAAACAGCACATGTCACAACAGATCTTTCCACCCATCACAGAAGGGCACTGGGGAATAGCAGAGCCCAGCAGTGCCTGGCACCAAACTTCTTGAGCTCCAGTAATGACGTTTGAGCCATGAATGAGAGAAAAATGCACATTTCTCTGTGTGATCAAGGCTCACCCAGAGGAGAAAACAGAGTACGGGAAACTTTTCAGGAACAACAGGATGGAGCAAGATGAGACAGAGGCACTGAGAGCACTGCCCCGAAGGATGAAGGGAGGATACTGGGCTGTATTTGTTTCCCCTCTCAGCTCAGGCACTAAAAGCATCTTTGAACTATGAGCGGGTGGTGCAAAGCATCCCCACTCACACAGCCTGCAGCAACTTTGGTTTTCAGGGCTCGGTGGGATTTGGGGCAGGGAGGGATTAGCGCTGGGAGTGCCCAGAGGCAGCGGCTGCCGAGCATCACACGCCGTGACAGCTCCGGGCCCGTGTCAACCCTCCAGCAACACCCACGCCCACTCCTAGAGCCTTCAAATAGCCACTGGATAGCTATTAATCCTCTGAGACAAAGCTACTGCCTTAATGGCAAGTAAGGAGGGCTGAAGAGCTCCAACACGGATTTCTCTCTGTTGCAATAATAAATAGATCTCGCCCCACTGAGTTGTTCAGCTCTAGCAGGTAATAAAGGTGCTGACCAACAAACTTCTTCCCAGTACATCACCTGCCAAGTCACCTGAGAGGAAATCAGGCTGGACAACAATGGAGTTGTATCCACATGAGTTACTTAGGCAGAGATCAAGTTCATAGAAGTGCTGGGTTAGCCCATCAGGCAGTCAGGCATTCAGAGCTACAGGACACATCTGGTGGCTCACCTACTGAAAATTGCCTCTGAGTTCTTCTTTAAAAAAGAAAAATTAAAACCCAAGCTACTTAAAAATGTGTTAGTTGGTGTGGGCATGTTCACCTCTGATTACACGGCTGCTTGAGAGCTCTGGAAAACTCTCCCATGCTCTGGAGAAAAGCAGCAGCTGCTCTTGTGAGTCACCAGGAGACAGTCCCAAAGTGCATTACTCAGAGGAAAACAACAGCATCTTTCTGCAGAAAATTAAGGTTTGTTCTTCAAAAACATCTATCAAATCTGACACCAGACAAACAACACTAAAGGGGGAAAAGGGGCCTAGAATGGAAGAGACACAGTGATGGAAGAGAGAGGGCAAGGGGGAATACCCAGGCAATAATATGGCTTGGAGAAGCAATGGCTGAGGTCCAAGCAGAGAGTGACAATGCACAAAGTCATCTGGGGACACCTGTGCTGCCCCAGGTCCCCAGCCACCAGCCAGAGCAAACAAGGACACTTCCAGCCAGGAGGAGCAGCACATGGGTCAGTGCCAGCGTGGCAGTGCTGACCTCACAGCTGCAGTCCCCAGCACCAGCACCCCGTCTCAGCTGGGAGCTTCTGACACATCTCATCCTTTTCAGAATTCCTGAACTTAGAAGAGATGGGCATTGGGCTGACCAGATGCTGGTGGCACAGGGGCACCACACACAGCTCAGTCCTGGCTCACTCCACTGGATAAGGAAGGTAGGAGCTCTGGCTCATGCAGATCACATACCAAGGGTGATTTGGGTCAGTGTTTGACAAGAACTGACCTCCCTTCTGGAGAAATCACCCGCTTCACACAGTAAGATCCAAAGACAGCAGCCCAGTGGGTTGCCCAAAACAGATTGTTTCAGCCCTAAAGGTTCCCCATGAACTTGGTTCCAGTAAGGGTCAAACATCTCCACTTGGGAGGAGACCATAAAAGCAAAATTTTCACTACTCCCAGCAAAGATGTGAATCCCCCAAACCTCCAAATAACCCAACCTGCCACGAACTGCACTACTTAGGGGCACAAAGCACTCCAAGCAGTTGTCAGAGCTGAGGAGCTTGGCCAAGCCTACCAAAGGCTGAGGAATGAGGGCTCTGCACACTGACACATGATATAAATAGCCTGGGACTAAGATAGCATGACCCACACATGCCCTGTTTGCGCAGCAAAATCAAAGAAGGCCAGCAATGAACAGCAGGCATGCAGGAGAGGGTTCCTGTGGGACTCCTGCTGAGTAACTCTGCATCAGCTGTGACAAAAATAAAGAGCAAAACCAGAAGAATTATCTTCTTTTTATTTTAGTGAGCTATTTTTATGCCTCCTTTATCTGAGATATTCCCACGTATTGAGCAGAGCTTGCAGCATCCCCTACACACACGGAGTGCACAAAATGGATCAGTCACAGTCCCTACACAAGTCAGGTCACTCTGAGCAAGCAACTCAATTAAGGAGAGATTCTGGGGGGATGACAACCACAAGGGAGCAAGTGACAGCTGTACTGAGCCCACCAGGCTGCAACAGCTCTGAGCTGTTGGCAAACCTTGGCTGAGACACCCAGGGAGAAGCAGGGATCGTTGTCCATGCACTGGATGGGCAGACAGCAACTTTCACAAGAATGCATTTTACTAAACAGAAACTCTTATTTTTAATGTTGCCTCAACTTGCTTGATGCCCCTTAGCTGGATTCACAGACACCTTAGGAACATGAAAACTGCTTCAGCTCTAGCAAACATAAACCCCAAAACAAGCTCAGCACCAAAACCATCCCAGTTCTTGTAGGATGGAGGTCCAACCCCAGGAGCTGTCCCATCTGAGGGGAAGGATGATGGCCCTGAAGCCCTGCCCAGGTACCTCCCCTGTGTCTATGGGCAAGCTCCCACCTCTGCCAGCCAGTGAGAATTTGCAGTATCCCTCCTGGAAAAGGTCTGAGCTGGACATAGAGGACAGGTTGGGAAATCTTGCTCTCTGACATGCTGAGGTCAGTGAAGTAAGGATCCCCTCAGGCTGAGCTTGTGTCCAGGGCACACAGGTTTGATTCTTGCTGCATGGCTGGGCAGAACATGATGCTGGAGTCTGGACAGAGGGTCACAGCACAAACCCTGGCTTTGCATGGGAGCCAGGACAGAAAACCAAGGTGAATGACCATGTTCAAACTCTGTTTTCAGCTCTATATGTTCTCTTGCAAAAGAAGTCTGTCCTTAAGTGACCTGTCTCAAACTGTGCTAAAAAAACAGAAGAGTCCAAGCAAGAAATGCAATAATCTCTGCCCCACCATGAAGTCTGAGAGGAGGTTTCATTAATCCTTCTGGGATGGACATGCCACTGCCAGGCCTAGGAGAGGGTTTCCTTCCCCACAGGTGCTCTGAAGTCAGAAGGGAAACACGAGGAGAAAGACAAGCTATCGTGGTGGGGTTGGTTATATCCTCCTCTCCCATGAAGGGTCTCCCAACATCCCTGGAAGACCAACACCCCAAGCATAGGCACAACAGGCACCTCCAGGGCTGGATGCTGCTGAGATGCCAAATCTTGCCCCACTTGCACATACTGGGTGATGAGCATTTCGTGGGCAGGGTAAGACTCAGCATGGTCCTTCCCAGGACAAACACATCTGCAGCAGGACCACAGGCTGTTCCTGGTGAGGGAAAATGCCACATTTCAGCAAATGTCAAAGTGAGATCTGTCATGCAGGCTTGGGCTGGATGTCTCAGCCACCTGGTAGATTTACCTGGCCTTTCTGTCAGTGGTGACCCAAAGGCTTTTCTCATGGCATTTTTTGGTATATTATATATATATATATATATATATATATATTATATATATTGGTATATATTATCTTGTATACTCCACTAAATCTAACAAAATTTCAGCAAAGAACTGAGACCGATGGGTACATTTTGTCATTTAAAACAAAGATGTGTTTGAGCAGTGCATGCTCTAAAAATGTCTAGAACTTAATCACACTTCTCTCCTGTTACTTTTTTTATATACAGCTAACCTACTTTCTCCTAGATCAAAGCTTGCTGCCTGGCTCGCCTGCTCTGAGATCTCCATCACAACTGCAAATGCACTTTGACCTAAGATAATGCAAAGGTCGTTCATCCGGACGTTCTGAATGCAGTCAGAGCACCGTGCTTCCTTCCCTCCTGTCTCACAGAGCACACCCTCAGCCCCCCAGAGCCACGACCCCAGCAGCCTGCTGGGACCCCTAGATGCCAGACACGCGAGGGTTTCGCTGTCAGGGCTGTGTACAAGCCGGTTTGTATTAAATAAAACCTATTACGCTCTGTCTCTTCCTATTAGAGTTTTACCCTGTCCCACTGAATGACCTCAGCTGACCAAGCTGCAGCTCTGCCTCTCCAGCAGCTCCGCGAACCTGCTCTGATGGCATTTCCCACTTCATAAGGAAGAACACGCTTTTAACAGGCAGCCCCCATCGAAAGGCTCTCGGCTCTGCTATTGAGACCTGCCCTTCAGCTGAACAAGGAGGCAGCACAGCTATCTGCTTTGTCCACAAGCACTAATGCATGCATTTACCTCCGATGGCGCCGGCAATGAAATCCATCCAGAGCGCGGCTGCTGCCGGGATGGCCCCGGCGAGCGCTGGGAGGTGGAAGGGACGAGGATCCGGTTCAGTCTTCCCAGAGCCCTGCCAGCCCTTCAGAGACACTGATTTGTAACACGAATCACCTTCCTGCAGTCTGCCCTTGCCTCTGGGCACTGTGAGCCTTGTGGGTACTTGATGAATTTGTAGGCTGGTGGCAGAGCTGGGACGCCTGGAACCGCTCCAGGAACGCAGTGAATAAATAATCCCATGAAGCCCTGGAATGCTGTGCCGAAGCTGCTGCTCCCAGTGCCCTTTTGCCTGGAAAGGCCCGAGGGGTGCTGACTCGCAGGCTAGGGCTGGCTGTGAAGGGGCCATGCCCTGCTGTGCTCACTAGCCCCAGAAGACAGCTTTGCACACTCGTTTGCCAGAGAACACTGCTGGCCTGCACCACGGAGATGCTGCGTTTGTGGCTATCTGCAGGATTCCTCCTTCCCCTATCCCAGCCCGCTCTTTCTCCTTCTGATGGATCACTCATCCTTTCCATTAATGGAAATTCATTCTGCCTTTACCAAGCCATTTGTCTTGACTTTCCTAATGCATGAAGCTGACCCTAACTTCTACATATATCCCCATGGATTGTTACCCACTCATAATGTGTACAAATTGTGAACCCCAGAAATTAATCTAACCACATCCACAGTATTTGCTTCTATTTCAGACAGCAGCAGCATAGCTTTCCCAGCCCCTGGAGCAGCTCTTCTTCATTTCTTGCTCAGACTCCTAACCCCCTTTCCAATGTCAGCTCCTTGTAGAGAGACCAGCTGATCAAAGGGAACCAAGAGTTCAAGGAAATGTCATATTGCCTGTTTCTGCACAACAGTCTCTTTACCAAAGAGTGCCTCATCTATGTGTGGGAGGTTAAGCTTTGCCCAGACTCTGGAAACTGAAGTCCTGATGCAATGAAGGGCTTGCCAAGCTGTGATCTGAATTTTACCCCTCTCGTAGAGGTTTTCCCGGGTCAGAGCCAAGGTACATTGGCAGCAAAGGCAAAAGAAAATTTCACGGCTGCTGCTCCCTGGGTCAGCTTTATAGGAGAGCTGAGGACTTCAGTACCCAGTGCCATTTCCTGCACATTTTTCAAGACCCTATTTCTCACTGAAGCATGTGTTTTGGGGCTGCTGTGCCAGTGGCATATAGCAAAGCTCTCTGTCAGGGCAAATGAAAGTGAAAATGAAAGTATTTTTCTTAACTTGATTCCTGTGATGTCTTAAGCACCCTTCCCTGAATGCTTTCCGTTCTGAAGAGAACAGATTATTCCAGTTTAACATCATGCAGGGACAGCAAAAGCTTAAAACCAGAAGTAAAATGTTATCTAGAGAGGTAGCAGTGTACCTACAAAACCACACTGGGTTCTTTAGCAGCTCTTCCTTGTTATACCTGGTGTCTGTACAGGAGTTATTAAGGGTTAATCAACAGTCTGTGCATGTTAAGTGCATGGAAATCTGTTGTTTTCTCCATTATCCATTCTGCTGCGGTCCTTGCAGGACCCTCCAGCAGCAGAATCAGGTACGGGACGTGTGGTGTCAGTGACACACAGGGACAAGGACACGGTCCCTGTGGAGGGGCAGCCTGGAAGCACAGGGGGGTGGGATTTTTCTACACATTGCAGTGACTGGTGCCATTTCAGCAAGAAAATAGAGGCTGGCTGGCATTTCACGCTGGCTGACAAAAGCATTGCTGCTAACTAGTATTTCCCATGAAATACCAAAAGACCAAGCAAAATTCCTACCATCTTTAGCTGAGCTGAGCAGCTCAAAGGGAATCTTCCTCATGAAATATTCTGAGACTGTAAAAAAAAAAAAAACACCAACCAACTCAACCCCCTTCCTTTTGTGAAAGAAAATTAATGCTTTGTTTATTTTTTAACATCCATTCACACCAACGCTACTAGCAAAATGTCACTTTATTTATATATAGCAGGAATCTGACTCCATAACCTTTTGATAATGGTTTTGGTTGCTTCAGTGGGGTGTACCAGGAGAGGTCAGGTTTTCCATTTGACTGAGATTGCTTTACAAACAGAGGTCATTCAGATAGTGTACGTATGAAAGACAAATCTTTTGGGGCTTGAACCATTTCACCTTGCCCCATGAATGTATCACTGGGACAGCCAGCTCTGGAGGAATGCACACACTCACCTGCTCCAGGGACATCTGCCTCAGCCAGGGCTTAGCAGGGTAACATGATCCTCAAGCAAACAAACACAGCCACCACCACAGTACTCTGTGCTCCTGGTGTGCAGTCAGGAATTAGGGGAAAATAGGATCCATTGCCAAGCTCAGCCTGGCCACCACGTGATGGCAGCAAGGCAAGAGTCAGCTGGAAGAGGAGCCCCACACAAAGGTTGAAGGGCTCAGATGAGAGCAAGTACTGAGGAAGGTGTAATCCTGTGTGAAGGAAACCCTATTTGAGAAATGCAGCCTGTGTTACTGCTGGCACACCCCAAACAGCACAGACCAGCTCCCTGTGGAAGAGAGGGACCCTCAAGGCAGCAATTCAACTTCCCTTACCAGGACTCCTCCTGGAGACAGAGTCCTTGAAGATTCCTCTTCATACCTTGCTAAAGGAGCTTCCTCCTCCATCCTCTCTTCCCTAGATTTCAGAGATACACCAGCCTCATTCATTTACCAGAGCCAGGTCCCCCAGTGCTACAGGTCAATTGAGACAGTCTAGAAAATCCATCCCAAAGAAATCTTGAGTTATCAGGCATTTCTCCAAGATGAGATATGAATCATTCCTGTCCCGCTTTGAGACAGTGTTCAAGGACTGCAGATCCAGAGATCACTGCTAGTCTAGCTTGCAAATAAACACCATGGTCCACATCTATGCAGGGGGGAGAGAAAGTGCCTGGTCCCAACCTAGGTGGTTCTCAAAGCAGACCCTAGGAAATCACACACCAAATATATTTTGAGCCTCCACAAAGGATAGCATTCCACAAGAAATAAGTCACGAGTTCTTTCCTCCAGTAGCAAACTGCTCAGGAGTGATTTGTTCAAAATGGGCCAGTTTCACAGATGGTTTTGAGAAAGCAGAGCATGGGAGGTGCTGTCAGATAAAACCACAGATCTGACGATATGAAGCAATCTGCAGGAAATCATGAACCTGAGTGATAAAGTGAGGAAAGCCCTAATTTTGCCCAGTGTGTCATGGATGAAACACTCCATTTGCTTCACAGGAAGAGGCAGCTGTCTGCCCACGCAGGCAGAGAGAACTGCTCCATGGCAAAGTGGCAGAGGGTCTAGAGGACTGGTACAAGCAAAAGGAAAGGTGGGAAGGGAGCCTTTAGGCAGGCAAACAGTGTTAAATCTCATCAGGTAGGTGAGGCAACATAGCAGGGGCCTCCTTTTACAGTCTTCTTCCACAGCTCCCTCACAGGATTTTACCAATCCTGCATCCATCCTGCAAAGCCTGTCTTCTTTCATCTCTGCCACCACCTGCCAGCTCATCCAGCCAGGTTTGCTGAGAAAATGTTCCTTCCTCCTTTCCTGCCATAACATATTGCATTTTCCATCCCACCTGCACTGTGCAACACCGCACTCCCATGCACAGCCATTAATTCCTGTCCAATTTATTTTGGAAAAATCCTTGACTGGAGAGACTGTTCAAACAGCATTACCCCACTAGCTGTTTGCACATTGCAGAACAGGAAAGGGTGACACCAGCAGTGCTGAGCTGGCAGAGCCTGGTGCTTGGCTTCAGTGCTGGGGGTGGAATGGGGGGTGGAACCTCCTGGCTCCAGCTGTGTTAGGGATCTTCAAATCAAAGCAGCTCATCCTTTATCTCAGGTACTAAAGGAAAACCAATAATTCCAAGGATTCAAGGGCTCACAGCAGGAATCTCACAGCAAAACAAACAGAAGTAGTAGGGAAACTACTCTGAGCATTGGCAACTGCATCAGGTATAAATGATATGTGATTTCACCTCTGAAATGAGGTTGTAATGCTTCTACACACAGTCTCAAGGGGAGGGAAAACAGTACATTTCCAAGAAGACAGAAGATGATTGCAGTAATTTAAGGAGTCACAGATTTTCTGGCTTTAGCAAGTCATTCCATCTCCCTATACCTAATCTTCTCATCAGCATAACTGGTGTGTCCACTGCCATGAAGACACTGCAAGAATACAAACACTTCTCAGAGAGCCACAAGTCTCACAAGTCTCTGTTCAGGAGTAAATAATAGGAAAAGGTGGAAGTAACAATATTAGCACCCATCCTACACAAACACCCCTGTGAAATTATGTATATATTGAAAATTTTAAGTGTTACATCGATCTTCCCCCAATATTATAGAATCCCACAATCATAGAATCATTTGGGTTGCAAGGGACTTTAAAGGTCACCTAGTTCCAGCCCTCATGCTGTGAACAAGGACACCTTATTCTAGACCAGGCTGATCAGGGCTCCATCCAGCCTGGCCTTGAACACTTCCAAGGATGGGGCAGCCCCAGCTTCTCTGGGCAACCTGTGCCAGGGGCTCACCACCATCACAGCCAAGAACTTCATCCTAATATCTAATCTGAACTGACTCTCTTTCAGTTTGGATCCATTCCCCTGTGACCTGCTGCCACATGCCCTTGTAAAAAATTCCTCCTCCTCTTCCTTGCAGGCTCCCTTCAGCTGCTGGAAGGCCCTGATTACATCACCCCGAGTGCAGAGTAAGACAGAGGGAGTCTGACAGTGCACCACCACAGCAAGCTCTCAGGAAAGATTTTATGCCAACCTACACTGCAGAAGAACTTGCTGTGATGGAGGGAGGGGCTGTCAGGACTATTACTGACTTTCTGGCTGCTTTTTGAGCCACTTTCCAACCTCTTGCACATTTTCTGCACTTTAATGAACAGAAGATGTAGTCAGTGACTTGGCAGGAGGCTTGGAGAGCCAGGAGCAGAGGGAAGCACTCACCTTCCTGGCCTGCTTTTCCCTACCACCAAGCAATAAAGCACTCTTTATTTCATTATGATGTTAATGTGCAAGCCTCTGCCTTTTCAGAGGAGGCACCTCAGGTGTTAGACAGTAAAACATGGCTGTTGTAGTAGGAACAGTGACATGCTCCCAATCTATTTATTGATATTGCTGGTGCACTATCAGTGCTCTCTCCAGAGTCTGTGTCCCTGTATCTTTTTTGCAATATTCCCAAAATCTGTCTCATTGAGATGTCTCCTTTACACCAGTGAAAAATCTATGAGATGCTACATTACTGATTAACCAATGGTCTTCTTCCTTTATCACTAGCTGATTTTATACGATTTAACAGCCTCAGAGCTACTTGGAAATTAGAAAGAAAACTCAGCTCTACAACTATAAGGCATTATTGTCTGGGACTTTGAGATCAGCTATTAAAGTCACATGGGAAAGGGTTACTTAACTGAAAAACCTGGCACAAAAGAGTTCAGAAAAGAGAACTTTTTCTAAATGCCAGCATTATTATGAGCTTATGTTGAGAGGGGATATATACAGAGGAATTTTATCTTGCAGAAATAGAAAACAACTGAAACTACAATGAATTAATTTAAGTGTTCAAGCAAAAGCTAAGTATGTCCCTTAAAAATACTGCTACAAAGCAAGTTTAATGCTGGAGAAGAACCCCATGTTGTTGTTGTTGGGGCAAAGGGGGCAAACAGCCTCTGATACCCATCCTAATTTGATCTCTGCTCATTCAGGGATCTCTGCCATAAATTTTTGCAAGCAGTGTGCACTGTCCTAGTGCAGATATAGACCCATTTCAGCAGCAAGAGTTCAGTCCTATGCCTCCAACATTATCCTGACTTTTTCCATTGGCCCAACCAGGAGAAAAATTAAAATCTAAGCCAGAAGTTTCCATAGCTTTTTCAGGAGCACTCTCAACCTTAACAAGAGTACTCAGTCACCAGTAGTAACAGTTCCAGGCTCTAAGTATCATAGGAAGCACACAGTCTCACTTATCACCTGCCACTTGTTCAGGAGCCATAGGAGTGTCCAGCTCCCAGAGTTAATGGGAAGTTTCTGTAGAGGCACAATGGTCACTCTGCCAAGCCTGTTCCATCAGTCTTGTTCACAAGTTTACAAGAAATGGCATCTTTACTATAAGGCTGTTGCAACAGCAGACATTCCATGTAACAATTGGAAGCCCACAAATGACCCAGCAGGAAGTTGCCTTGAAGACAGACCAACATATTAAAAAATTGTCCAGACATAAACCTTAGTGGCTGTGTGCCTACTCTGTTAAATAGCCTAGCATAGACTTAGATTTAGCTGGACACCTGGTCTCCCAGTCACTGACTTTGCATGTGAATACAACTTGTGCCAGAGGATTTCAAAAACATGATGTTAAATGTATATTTTTATACCTGTTGGCAGTGAAAAGCCATTAGCCTCACAGAAGGATTCCTGTAAGAACAGGGTAACTTAAAAACAAAGCCATGAGGCAGGCAAAGGAGGTTGTTCTCCTAGTTCTGCCTCCTGTTCCCCTGGGCCAAATCAGTTTCATTATCTATAAAAGAGGCATAATTGCACCTTTTTACCTCACAGAAACAGCCTGAGGCTTAGGTCTGTCTGCAAATTCAGACTGGAAAAAATGCTATAAATATGCCAGTTACTGAGCTGTTATCTTCCATTCCTGAATGATTTCTCAACAGTTTTTGCTCACTGTCACAATTCACAAGCGTGAGTAACGTGCAGAGGAAAGATGGGTAAATCTGCTGGGCTGGTAGATAGTTATTAGCTCAGGTGACTGGACTCAGTGCCCACTCTCTTATCTCAGCATGCCTCTTTGTGGTCCTGGCATATTCAAAGTGTGATGCCAAATAGCATTTGGGTTCTGCTGGAGGCCTGCTCTCAGTATCACTGCTTGCATGGGCATGCAGAGTCTTCTGGCCTTCTCCAAGGAAGGCCAGCAGCTAAGAAACCTCCTCCACCTGCAGCAAATATAAGAGAACATAGTCCTTGTAATACTTTAAGTACTTTGGACTCAGGTCCTTGCCCAAATACACATTAAAAAATAATTATAATTTCTTAGCCATCATAGTACTATCACAGGCCAGAGGCAAAGATGGGATGTGTGATAAGAGAAGACTCAGCACGGGTGTGTGTAGGTCTGCCCTCTCTGAGACTTCTTGCTGACTAGAAAAAGGACAGAAAAGCAGAAAACTCAGCAGTTTAGTTAACAAAACCCAAAGTATGTATGATCTTTGAAAACAAAGAATGCCGAGGAGAAGACTTTGGAATTTTTATAGGCAGCTTTTTCTGGTTTTTTTTTGGTCTGTTCATTTCCTATCTGCTTTCAGAGAAGCACCCAGGGATTTGCTGTGGTTTTGTATTTTGAACAAAGCACAAGACAACTAACTATGAACAGAGATAGATTCTTCCTCAGAATGAACATAAATGGTATGGACTGTTCAGTGTGCAGGTTATGCTTCTTTCTCTTCTCCAACACACCAGTGACCCAAACTAATCCATGTACACGTGTAGCAGAGGCTGAGACAAACAGCAAAATGTGCATGTCAGAACTTGGCCACTTCTGCTTAAATTGGAGAGGGGCAGGCTTTCCAGAAGGTATGTGCTCCCAGTAATAAAAATGTCTCCATTTTACCAGGATAAAGCATGGAAAACTGGAGCTACACTAAACTTTTCAGAGCACCTTACAACTTAGAGCATACTAAGCCACTCCTGTCCCCCAGCACCTCTGCCTCTGCTTCTCACAAGCTCAGCATTTCAGATATTTGCCAAGGCAGTTGTTTGTCTGCCATGATTTCCCTGGGAGCAGAAGAGCCCTTACATGCTGGGACCCTGACCAGGACATTTTGGAGGATCAGAAAGCCTCTGCCCATCAGCAGATCTGTAAGCAAGGCAGCTCTGTTTCAGCAGCACTCAGCTCTTGTGCAGCTGCATCAGTTGCATTTCATGCTTTGAAACATCAGTCTTATCAAGGGATTTTATCAGGCTGGGAAGTTTCAACATATACAGTACCTTTGAAGCCAGTGGGATAATGACACCAGAGAATACCCTAAAGCCACCCAAGGTCATAAAGTTAATGGATAATAAAGACATCTAGTCCCCTGAGAATAATGCCTTAGCTGCTCTGTCTTCAAGTACAGCTGCATCCAGAGGTTCTGGAGTACCCCACTGATCTGACTCAATAACACAACATCGAGTGGGACAATGCAAACAACAAGCAGGACAGCAAGCACAAGAATGTTTAGGAAATCAAAGAAAAAGGATCTGGAAAAATGGACAAGGAAAATGAATCCACACAAAGGTACCCAATGAATTCACCTGGAGAAGATTATTTTTCAGACACAGGGGTGCTTCTATACAGCAGCTCAGTGCTTGCTTGTTTCCTCCGTAAAACGTGCCCCAATATTTCTCTCATTTCACCACTTGGATTTATTTGTTACTGCTTTAGATTCCAGCCATTCTGTAAAGCACTCAATCATCAAGCCTGGTTGTGGTGGGCTGCAGTGTCTGGGAAATACAAGGTTTTCCTTCAAAGCAGTTTGCTGCTGTAAAGAGAATGTTCACCTTGCACATGGCCTGAATGTCACCCATGTTCACATAACATGGGGCACACAGAGCAAGCTGCTGCCCCAAAGAGACTCTGAACCAAAGAAGATTCAGGGAACCACAGAAGGTGCTAGGAAGAAGCTCAAAATCCAGTCACAGCTCAAAACAGAAAGAGAAATGATGCATTTTTCTGGGTAACACAATGACAGCTGAAGCTGTGATGATGCGGCAGCTAATCATAGAAGTTAAGGAAGGGTCTGAGGGCAGAAGGATGTATGAAACAGAATTCTCATGCAGGGTAGTCCCAGAGCTGGCCAAGCCCCAGCAAAGCTCTAGGGAGTAAAGGGGAGGCTCCCCCATCTACCACCCTCCACATAGTAGTGGGACCTTTCTACTGGGACATGGCCAATTGTTGATACAAAATTCACAAGCAAACAGAAAGATTTTGAAACACTTGAGTCAACAATGTATATTTTACTGAATGCCACTGCCACCAGAATTACCACGAGTTTATCACAACTCCACATTTTTGTTCCTTTCCTGCTTCATTCTGCCTTGCTGCCCTTCTGCTTCATGTTATACTTATCTGCAGTGTTTATTCTGTCACACTGCTTGCTCTCTGCCTTTTTCTGTTCCATTCCCTGGTCTTCTGATCCCCTTGAGCAGGTTTCAGTTTGGTGGCACCTTCTCACAGAATTCCCCTGTGTGCCATTGAGAGCAGCAGACAGCCAACAGGGTCACTTCTTGCCACAGGAATGAGGAGAAAATTCCTCTGCTATCTCACCCCTCCAGCATCCTCTGCAAAGTCTCTTCCACCTAAAAGACAAAGGGACTAAGGTAAGAGGTTTTTTGAAGGGTTAGATTAAGTTATAACCTTTTCTCTCAGACACATGGCAGTGCAGCTGCTGTACATGCTGGTAGACTCTATGTGTCTCCCAGGCTGCTCTGAGTTCTTTCTTTTCTGCCTGCTTTATTTGAAGGGTCCACATTTTGCCATCCAGAGGGGAGGCTCAGTGGTCCCAAAGAAGAAGAAAGCAGGGAAAGCACAATCCCTCACTCCAGCACTCCAGGGGATGCATCCCAGCAGTTGTAAATTATGTTTGGAACAGCCTTAGCAGAATGAGAAGGAAGGCAGCCACAGCTGAGCCTAATCCACGGAGCCTGAAGGGCACAAGAGTCCCAGCAGGCATCTGAGCCATCACACTCTGAGCCAGAGGCATTACACATCAACAAGGCAGACACAAGATCAGACACAGCTTATGAAAAATCTAGGAAAACAGCCTGAGTAAAGAGGAGAACCACTAAATCTGGTTTCCTTCTGTGTCACATTGCATATCTATACTGCACACATATGGCCCTGGATGAATACTCAAAATACTTGATCTAAGAAATACTACCCACCTGTAAGAGCTCTAATACTTCCTTCCATTTATCACACAAATACAAGAATCCCTACTGACCCACTGTCCCACCCACACACAAGATTAAAAAACTCATCCACATTCACACAGCGCTGCCTCACAAGTGTAACTTGAACTGAAAACAAAACAAAACCCCGAACAAGAAAACATGAACAAAAGACCCTCTGTGGGACTAAAGCCATGCTTATGCCTTAGTGAACCAGCCCTGGACATCTCAGACTTTACACCAACAAGTCCTTGATGTTCTCTGTACTAGTACATAAAGTGGCTGCCACCCCTCTGAAGTGCTTCAATGGGGCTCATAGCATTGAATAAAACATTCTGTAATATTAAACTAAGCTTATTAGGAACAGCTCAAGCATACAGGAACAAGACAGGCCTTGGGAGATTGCAGCAACCTGGGATGGGCTGCACAAACATCAACAGCAGGATTAGAATTCAAGTGATCTTGACAAACTGGAAATACAATCTCGAAAAAGCAATTTATCATGAACAGCTAGGAACAACTGCAGAAAAAATCTGCAAGGTCAAGGTAGGGAACATTGTGGCTGATCTACCAGAAGGGATCTGGAGCACATCATGTGTCACAGGCTGCCCATAAGTGAGCAATATCATATCATGTTATATGTTATGTCTCTTGTGAATCTCTGATCTCATATTCAGATACATGAACAAGAGTGTTGTCTGCAAATACCCAGGGTAATCTCCCAGAACTCACTCAGCAAGGCCTTAGGGCTTGGTTCAAAGAACTCCACATCAGCTGAAGAAAGAAGGGCTAAGATTCAGAGATCAGAAGATAATTATTAATATAATTCAGAGAAGAAAAGACTAAGACTGAAACCATCTTCTGATAACCTAGAAGTGCCTACAATGAGACAGGAAATGTTTTCCCTGACCACTGTGAGCAAACATTAGAATTACAAAACCACTTCTAGTAGAGAAGGTAATTCCTCTGAGGCAGATTGCTTGAGATCAGAGGATTGGAACAACAGATTAAAAACAGCTTGGCCAGGAACTTTTTAGGCAAAGCTGTTCCTTCCAAGCCTTGTGCTACAAGACAGACCTATAACATCTGGATTTACTCTGCACTTGATTGTAGTTTTCCCCATGGATCCAGGGTATACAAGTGTCACAGAAAGTCACTTCCACTTATACTTACATAGAATGCTTTAGGAAAAACTACTGGTCAGGGATTTGTCTCTGGTCTCAAGTCCTGTCTGCAGATGTGTGAGTCCAGTAAGACCTAAGGCTCCTGTTCGGAGTGGGGTGACAGAGCAGGAGTGGGCACTCCCAAAGCCATTGATGCTGTGACAGAGGGCAGGACCAGCCCATCCACCTGCTCTCTAGTACCAGCTGGTCATCCCCAGGTAGGGCAGGTGTGTGAATGAGGGAACCCAAACCATCCTAGAGACACCTCAGTGCTTGATTTGATTTGATGGGTTTTAGAGATGAGAAGGAGCCCAAATGAGCTGTGGATTGGAAGATAAGGGTAATGTCAGAGATTCATTGAATGCTTTGCATTTACATCTTGTCTTTTTATTAATTGTAATGATAGTCCAAGAGCTGCTTAATCTGGGACAGATTCTTATTTTTTTCTTCTAGTTTCAGACCTCTTTGAAAGCATCCTTGTCTTTGTTCATTTGTTTGTGCTTTCTTTGCACAGAAGGTAAAAGCTGGATTGATTTTTAATGTTATTCAACTGCAAGGTTTTATTGATTTTTTTTAATGGAGCTGCTACACCTAAAAAAAAAAAAAAAACAAAAACCTGCCATACTATGGAAAGTAATTAAAATTTACAAAAAGGGAATAAAAATCCTTCTATCTGCTTTTCCATTCTGTTTCTGGAATCTACTATCTAAAATCAATTTAGACTCTGCAGGCCCTGAAGAAGATCCTGTTACTCTAAGCAAAGCTGGAATAGACTACTTATTGTTCTAGGCTGCTGGTATTCCCCTTTCTCAGACATCGCCTGCAGAAATAACGAGCAGCTTAAACAGGGCTCCCTTTTCAAACTCTCAACAGCTTGAGCTCCCCATTTAAACACTCTGGCATCAGGGCACCCTGAAGCCAGGCAGTGTTAGCAGGAAAGCAGAATTAATGCAGAACAAGAAAAGCCTGAGGGGAGGGAGAGGCCCCTTGTGCAGGGTGAAGTGCAGCAGTGCTGTGTAACAAACACTGAGGTCCGGGGCTCTGCAAAGCCCTGGCCAGCAGGCTACTCGTTTGTGGCTTTCATCATCAAAGATAGGGTCTCATTCCCAGACTTGCCATTGTGCCATGGGGCCAGCATTTAGCACAAGGCCCCTCTCTGCTGGTGCAACCATTCTGGGACAATATTTTGTGGGGGAGTCTGGTAAAAGACTCACAGAATAGTTTGGGTTGGAAGGGACCTCAAAAACCATCCGGTTCCAACCCCTCTGCCATGGCAGGGACACACACCTCTCACTAGAACTGGTGGTTTGGTGTGCCATTCAATTTGGCCTTTAACACTTCCAGGGAGGGGTGTCCAGTTTCTCTGACAACATGTTCCAGAGCACTGCAGCAGGTCGACGGGGGGTGACTCAGCCCTGGAGTGCTGTGTCCTTCTCTGGGCTGCTCAGTACAAGAGGGACAGGGAGCTCCAAGAGTGAGTCAGCAAAGGGCAACAAAGTTGATCCAGGAACAGAAACACGTCTCTCAGGCTGATGGAGCTGGGCCTGTTCAGCCTTGAGAAGAAACCATTGAGAAGGGATTCAGTCACTGTCTGTGAGTATCTGAAGAGAGGGTGTCAAGAGGATGGACCAGGTTCTTGCTGGTGCTGAGCAAGAGACAATGGGCAGAAATTGATGCACATGAAATTCTGTCTGAACTTGAAGAACTCCTTCATTGTGCAGTGACTGCAGACCAGAATAGACTTCCTGGAAATGGTCTGGAATTTCCCCTCAGTGAAGGTATTCAAGAACCATCTGGATGCAATCCTGTGCTCTGGGGTGACCCTGCTTAAGCAGGAAGGTTGGACAAGATGACCCACTGTGGCCCCTTCCAACCCAAGCTGCTGTGAAGGTCTCCCTGGAGCCTTCTCCAGGCTGAACAGCCTTTCCTCCTAACAAAGGCTTCATGTTGCCAGCTCCTCAGGCTTTCCACCCACAAGCACCCAGGGATGCCTCTCCCAGAAAGCAAGACCCCTCAGGACAGCCTCCCCGCGCACCCAAAACGACTGAGGTGCTATTGATGTGATGCTCTACCCCCTCCACCCACCACCTCCCCAGCCTCCCAGTTCTTTTTTCCGCCTTTCCTCCTGGCTCATTGCGCAGCTGTGGCAGAGAAGGCAGCGGCAGGTTGCACCGGGGGAAGAGGGAGGTGCCGGAGCGGAGCGCAGTCTCCGCACTGCCGGCAGCGGCTCCTCCATCCCGTCCCCGCCGGGAGCCGGCCGGCGGTGCCGGGGGCGGCCCGGGGCGGTTGTCGCTCCGCCCGCGGGCGCGGCCCGGCCCCGAGGGTAGAAAGGGCCGGGCGGGGGGCGCGGCACAGCGCGGAGCCCTGGCTGCCGGCATGGCGCTGGATTTCCTGGCGGGCTGCGTTGGCGGTGAGTGTCGCGGTCTGCAGCCTCCCCGCTGTCGTGTAGCGTATGCGAAATAATCATTACAAATGGTGGGGGACGGGGAGAAAAAGGGGAAAGGAACGAGAGGGAGAAGGGGGTGAGAGGAAAAGGATAATTTAAAAAAAGAAAAGGCAGAAAAAAGGTTAAGGGAGTAAGGGGGGAAAAATATAAAATGGTAGGAAATAGAGAAGAGGCGTAGAAGGGCATAGAGCGAAATGTGTTTAAAATGCGGAAGAAGGGCAGGCGGGTCGGCGCGGAGGGCTGGGCGCGCGGTTATTTTGGGAGCGGAGGATGGAGCCGGGGCGGTGAGAGCGGCTCCGCTGCCGCGGGGGCCGAGCCCGGCGGGGGAAGCGCTCGGGGCTCCGCCGGGCTCTGCCCGCGGGGATGGAAGGAGCGGAGGTGGGGATGGGCTCCGGGGTCGGGAGCCCCGAGCTGGGCACAGCGAGCTTGGGCAGCTTTGAGATGGAGAGGGCCCTGCGGCCGGCCTGACGCTGCTATATTTAGCAGTTGTTAAATTGTGTTCCGGAGACTTACTCTCGCGTCTTTTCGGGTATTTGCGCTCGCTGTTTTTTTTCCCCAACCTGGCAAACATGTTTTACATTCCTTTTTTCAGCATCTCTCTGATTTCATCTAGTGCTCCTTGCCTTGCCGGGGTTCCCCGCGGGTCAGCCGTACCGCTGGCTTTTCGGTGCACATTGCTGTTTTTCTATCCTGGGCTGTGTTGCTGCTGTGCTGCCCTTAAACAACCAGCACTGCACCAGCGTGGGGCGGGCACGGTGCTGCTGCCGCAGCTTCCCCGGCACAGGGAGGGCAGCTGCCCCCACGGCCGTGGGAAGGTGCGGGATGCCCTTGTAGCTCTCGCTGTTGGCAGCGGTCACTGGGGATTGCTGGGTCCTCGTTCCTTGCTCCAGCCTGGGTGTGCAAAATGCCTGTGTTCAGATTGGTGTAACTAATAGGCCTGCAGGTGGCTTCTAGAAAGTCCTTTGATGCTAGAATAAAGCAATGTGTGGTACCTCTGCAAGTGCTGCTGTCGTGTCGGGAAAGGCTGTGGGCAGAAAGCATTAATGTTCTGCTGCTTCCTCTAGAGATGTTTGCATCTCTGTGCCTGCCAGCTCTGTGCCTGCACAGGACTATATGTACCTGAAATAACGTGTTTTAGAGGAAACCTGCATTTTGTGCCCTCTGGACTTGCCTTGAGCTGAGGCCAGGAGTCATGGCTGCACATTCCATGTGGTGTTGCACAGTCTGTAGTCACACAGCTCAACCCCTGCCTGGGGCTCAGAGGCTTCCTGAGAAGCATAAAGGCACCTGGTATTGACCTGAAGGACTAAATTGTAGATCTCTTATCTCCTGCCTTGGTACGATGCTCTTTAACTGGTTTGCCAACCATGTTACGCACTTGCACCTCAGGCTGGTGGTCCTGCTTGGGCTGCTGGAGCTCCAGACCCAGGAAGAAACTTCAGAGTAATAACCATGGCATTTATTTAATTTCAGGTGCTGCTGGTGTGCTGGTGGGACACCCCTTTGACACTGTTAAGGTGGGTTGATTATGAAATATATCTATCTCTAAGTAGAAAACTTAGTTTCTCCAAGCAATGGGGAGGAAAAAAAATCCCCAGACACTGTAGGAGTGTAAATCTGTGGGGAAATCCACAACTACTGTCTTAGATTCTTCAATCTCCAGCTCTTCAGAAGTGAAAACTTAGTAACATAAGCCTTGGCCTTAAACTGCAAGGTCAGTGCAGTAACAATGTAGTATTTGGAAATACAACTTTACATTGAACTAAATTTTGTTCTGAGCTTGCTTCGCTGGAGCTGTTCAACGCTAACTGCTAAAAATGCCTCTCCCTGCATCGGTAACTCAAACCCGCTTTTTTAGTATGATGAAAGATTGGTGTTTTGTTTTCCCCTCAAGCTCTGCTGTTACTCCTTAATTTGTAGCACTAGGTGAAAGTCAATAAAAATCTACAGCATGGAGCTTGTCTGGGGGCTGTTTCCTCCAAGTATTATTATATATTTCTATAATTTTCCAAGTTAAAATTGGTTTTCTGATGGTTAGGTGTGTGTGTTACACATACTGCAGCTACTGTAAAGACAAGATTTGAGATCTCCTGGAGGGTTCCTCATCCAGGGCTCTCAGGAGTCCAAGCCCATCTTTCAGAGCAGAATGACAATTTGAGTCATCTTTTGGCAGCCTTATCCAAAGTCTTGCACTGAAGAATAGGAGAAGGGATATCAGTGTATTCCCTGCTAAAGTAATACATCAGGTCACTTGACTGCAGCAGACAGCATGCCCTGTAGTAGATCTAAATTTGGAATACCTTTACCTTGCTGAATTTAGATATGCAAAGGCTGTGGGCTGATAGTGTTAGCGAGGACCCCTCCACATTCTGTCTTCCAGCACATGGTTAATTCAGTCCAGAATTTCTGAGTTAATGGCTATTGATCCTCCTTACAAGCTTGCAGTGCAAGCTGCTCAGACAGTAAAATCTGTCTTTTTGTTGCTCAGGATGTGGTACATTTGACAGTTAAATAATTCAGCTGAATTCTAGAATATATTTTCAGGAATGGCATCATCCAGACTTGCACAATTTTTATTATGGTAATACAAGCCCAGCTGTCTTTTTTTCTCCCATTCTGCCAAGTTTTACATGCTTAACAGAAGGTGATCAATCATTTCATTGAATCCAGTAAAACTGCTAAAATTCTTTGCTCAGACTAAAGGTAGCCATGTGTAGGTTTTAGTTGGTGGTTTGTTTGTTGGTTTGTTGTTTTGTTTTTGTTTTAAATTGGAACAGCTTCTATTGCATGAAGCTAAACATTTAACTATAAAAACTGGGGCTCCCATGCTGGTTTCAGCAGATATGTCATTGCAAAATGGATGTAGCAGCTTAGGAAAAAAAGCACTTCACTTCACAATAGAGGAAATAATTTGTTTCTAAATGTTTTATGAAATCCAGCATGACACATTATATCTTCATATCCTTTAGAAGGTATTGTACATGTTTATCTCTACTTTGTTAAAACAAATACTAATATTTGTATTATTAGCTGGCATAGCCACCATTGTATGTGGAAAAACTAACCACCCTTTAAGGAAAAAAAAAGACATTACATAACTTGTGTATGTATATGTGTTAATTCTTAACTTTTTATTGTTCTGCAGTATTTAAAGGGGTAGTTGGTAGTCACCTTAGACTGTGCATTTTTAATATAACTGAACAATGGGAAAACTGCTTAGATAAGCCAAAATTTTACATCTCTCTTGGCATTTAAGCTCTTTTGGTTTTTTTTGGCTGGTGCTCATGTTTCACAGAGCTGGGAGGGGGATGGTGGGACACGCAGGGAGACGTTAAGCTGGTGAAGTCACCCTGCCAAACCTGCAACTGAGCTGATCTCAGAACTGGCAAACTCTTTATCCCTGGTTTGTTGATGTAATGTATAAAATTGCTTTTTTGCTTTTAACTGCCTTTACTTTCTGAGCTAGGGGCTGTCTTCATTAACAGCAAAAGTGTTACTTTGTTGTAGATGACAGATAAGCCTCATCACGGGAGAGTTACCTAGTAAGTATAGCCCAGGTGAACACTTCTGTTTCTCTCAGTCTTAATTTATTCCCAAATGTATTAGTTCGAGTAAAGAACTGAAAGATTCATGAAGCTTTTTCCCTTTTTAATTTTAAACCAATGTGTCCCTCTTCTACAGCTATGGCATGGAGGGAGTGGGGTTTAAATATCCCTTTTTTAATGTAGTTTTATTCTGAACCTTCTTTCTGCTATGCATTTCTGGCTGTATACAGTCCCACACACAGTGCCTCTAAAACTGAATCTCAGGCACACTGCTGTTGAGGTCTAATCCATTACATATTCCTGGATGATGTTTTCATTGCTCAATTACTTCTGAAGTCACTGATTTCCCACCTTATTAAATGCTTGGACTGTTTTGAGGATGTAGTGCTTTGGGTTTCTTTATTTAGTCTCGAGTGCCTTTATGCAAGTCTTTAGTGATGTGAAATTACTGGGTGTTATTAGTGGACCTAAAACCTTCACAATAGTGTTTTCCCATAAGAAGGAAGATAGAATATTGGGTAATGAGAGGAACAGGTGGATAAACTTTGCACATGATTCACCTTTCTTATAGTTGTACACACTAAGGAGCTTGTTGAATGTGGCATTCACACATGAAAATGCAAGTTTTATGTGCACTCATTGCCATACATGGCAGTTTGCTAATGTGGGCACCCTTATGTGACCAGCACTGTGCTCAAGAGAAAGAGGATTTTCATTCTTAGACCTGGGGAGTCGGTACTCTAAGTATTCTACCCGACAACAAAGTTTAATTGGTTAATATTTTATAAATTATTTAGACAAAAATAGAGGGAGCTGTATGCCACTAGGAAATTCAGCCCATAGATATGGCTAATTCTAAACTATTAAACACAAGCAGAAAAGATAAAGTAAGAAGGTTTCTAAGCTGCAAATCCCCCAAAGCCCTTACGTGTGGAAATCACAGACAAGGTTTGAAACAATAGCAGTAAATTCTAAATGGAGTAAAACCTTTGTGGAATTGTGACAGCTTGTTAAGATTTGCCTTTGCTTGTGGACCTGCTTCTTTAAGAGTTTTGACAGTCTGTCTACTCTCAAAAGTCACCTGAAGTGACAAAGGATTTATTTGAATCCTACTGTAAGCCTGATTTTAAATGCTGAGATGTTGCAAGACCCAAGGTGATCTCAGCCTCTCACTACGGCTAGCATACGCTAATGTACATACTAAAATGTAAAGTTCTGATTTACAAAGCATAAAATAACATGTAGGAAAAACACTAAAACTGTCAATTTATTTTTGCTTTGAAGAAAGCTAACCTAGGATATAGGATTCTGAATATAGGATTCTGACAAACCACCTCCATAAATTTATTTCTAGACACACATATGACAGGTCTTTCATTGCTGTGGTGGTTTTTTATTACTTTAGGCAACCATGAAGAAAAATTAAGTTCAAGAATCTTTCAGATAGATGTAAATTTTCTTTTGCTCAGAATAAGAGACTGAAGTTTTTTGCCTTGGAATTGCAGCAGCAGCATGACATGGTTGAGAAGCTTCTTTTCTGAAGATCATTACAGCCCTCCATGCAGGAGATCAAACACAGATTTATAACTTTATCAATCCAGTGAAATCAATTGAGTTACTTGCTAAGTGTAGAGCTTCGCCTGAGCTAGGTAGAACTGAGACTCTTTTAAAGTGTGCTGAGGGCAAATAAGCATGAAAAACCAAAATTGAAATTTTTCATTTTAGGTTAAAAAGCATGCAGAAAAGGGATCTCCTAAGACCATCAGCTAAATAGCATTTATCTCTCCAGCAGAACATACTGTTTCAGTTTTGGAAAAGTTAATTGATTGCTAACATTTAAAGGTTTGAAGCAGCTACACCCTCACCAATTGCTTGCATTCAGCAGGCTAAAAACTAAAACAGACTAAAATTTAAAATGATGAGTGGCTTTTTACTGCTTTCCATATGTAAAGAAGATGGACATCCTAAGAGTCACTGCCCAGCTACACTCTGAAAAAAAAAAAATCAGATCTCAGTGAATGGGCCCAAATCTGGCATTTAGAAGCACTATGGGTATTAGAGAAAGTTTCCATCCCTTTCAAATTATCCTAATCTCATGCATGACTTGCAAATAAATTTTTAAATTAAATTGTCTCAGGTTTGCAAAGGCATTCCTTAGTGTGAACAGAAGAATTATTGGCAGCTAAAGAAAGTACCTATTGTAGCGTGTACTGGAAAGCATCTGTTTGAAATTCTAGATGTCAATGTACCGTTCCACTTACTGGTTTCCTAATAGTTACAAGAAGTTAATGATCCTCTTCCCCTCATGTTTTCACCCCCAAATTTATTTCAAAACACTTACACAAGATTTTTCAAACAATTGTGCCACATTTGGCATTCCAGTGTCCAGCCCGTGCTCTTGCATATGCATTGCTATAGAAAATCTCCACATAGGTACAAGACAGTAGCTTACCCTTTAGGCTGTTCCTGATGTACAAATTGGTATCTCACACAACTTTTTATAGGTTCGTCTGCAAGTTCAAAATGCAGAGAAACCTCTCTACCGTGGGACTTTCCATTGCTTTCAGTCCATCATAAAGCAAGAATCTGTAAGTACAAAATTATCGCTTTGTGTATTTTTTTTTAAATCTTTGTGTATTTTGGCTCAGGAGGGTGGGAAAGCTGTTAGAAACAAAGCTGACAAATGTTGAAGATCAAGAGATAAAGCATGCTCTGAACCTCCCCTCACGGTAGGGCAGATATTGTAGTCGGAACTTTGCCAGAAACTTCAGGAAGATCACTAAGTCAGAAGATGGTATTTGGAGGTTAACTTTTTAAATAAAATTAGAAGTTATTTAAATAACTAGTTTTCTGAGAGTCTAAGCAATGGATGAATAAATTGGTGAGGTGTTTTTGCTGCTGCTGAAACTGTAGGAGCATTGTTTAAAAGTTGGTTTCAGGCTTTAAGTAAATTATTTAAAAATAAAAATTACAAGATTTGCCAGAAGACTTGTCTCTGGGTAGAGTAAGATTATTTTCTGAATGTTTTCCACTATATTTTTGTACTTCTAAATTGCTTAGATGTTTGTGTCCTAGGCAGAGATGAAATTCTTATTACAAAACAAAGTGGTCCTGATATGGCCACTCTTAAAAAAGAGCCAGAAAGGCTGTGTTCTGCAGTTTGAGGAGGTTATCCACACCATTGCTAAAAAAGGTTTTCCCTCCCTTCTTCCATAAGGCTTTTGGACTCTATAAAGGTATTGGGTCACCAATGATGGGACTCACGTTCATTAACGCGGTGGTGTTCGGAGTGCAAGGAAACACCCTCCGTGCTCTGGGCAAAGACACTCCTCTGAACCAGTTCCTGGCAGGGTCAGCAGCAGGGGCCATCCAGTGCATCATCTGCTGTCCCATGGAGCTGGCAAAGACAAGGATGCAGCTTCAAGGAACAGGCGAATATAAACTAAAAACGAAGAACTACAAAAATTCTCTGGACTGTTTGATCAAAATCTATCAAAAGGAAGGGCTGAGGGGTATCAACAGGGGCATGGTTTCTACCTTCATAAGAGAAACTCCGAGCTTTGGCTTTTACTTCCTGACCTATGACTGCATGACTCGGTATTTAGGCTGTGAGGCTGAAGACAGTTACGTTATTCCCAAGCTGCTGTTTTCTGGAGGGATGTCGGGCATCGTGTCGTGGCTCTCCACCTACCCCATGGACGTGGTCAAGTCGCGGCTCCAGGCCGACGGCGTGGGCGGCGTCGCGCAGTACAGCGGCATCCTGGACTGCGCCCGCAAGAGCTACCACGAGGAGGGCTGGAGGGTGTTCACAAGGGGCCTCACCTCCACGCTTCTCCGTGCTTTTCCCGTCAATGCGGCTACCTTTGCTACTGTCACTGTGTTCCTAATGTACATGAGATCAGAAGACAACCTTCCTGAATGTGAACCAGGTCCTGTAATCCATCAGCCTTCCAGCTTGTGAACCTTCTCTCTTTGTTCTCCTCATCCAAAGCCCAGCTGGTTGGGTTCTGTGAGACATGAACACTCAACCCACACAGGTAGTGTAGATTTATGCTATCTGTATAAAGAATTCCTAAATGCATCAAATTAGGATTTAATCTCACTACTTGTATAAACAGCATCCTGCCTTATTCAGGACTCTGTATCCAGTAGTATTCAAGAGGGGGACCTGCCTTTAGAAAGCTGCTGTTCTATGGCTCCAGAAGAGGCTCTGGAGAGTGTTCTAGCACCAGAAATTGAATTTCCTTACACTCAGGTTCTGAATGACTGAGTTGACTTTAATGCAGAAATGTTTTCATGGAAGAAATATTAATTTTGTATGTGACAGGAGTAAGTGTACTCCTGTAAGGTGAAGAAGGGGGAAGAAGTTTAATGGTGGAGGTGTTTTGCTGGTAACCCTGAACTGTAAAGACATGGACTAGCATTCAGCTAGTCCTGTGTTTTAGTTCTCCTTTGCTTTTATATGTCAATGGTTGTAGTAGCAACTTTGTTCATACTGATTTGTAAAAAACAAACAAAAAATTTGTACCTAAGTTAATCCCTGACCTTTCAGCTTTGAATAAATATCTTGAGCACAAAGTTGCATCTGCACTCAAATGCACTTGATCCTTAAATCTCAAGGCTTGTAAGGATTTAGGGAAACTCAAATCTAGTGAGACTGATGTTATTTGCCCTCACCTCTTTCTCATTTGGTGGGTGCACAGATTGCATTGAGTAGTTCAGTCCTGTGGACTTTGTTCTCTGAAGTTAATGCAGCATTGCACCACTTCTCCCAATATGCCCCATGGCAGCCAGTGATGTACAGAAGTCAAAGTCCTGCCTGTGGTATTGCACAAAATGTTTGTGGGTGCAATATTAGCTTAGCAGCTTGAAGTATCTTAAAAATATGTACATATTTAGGACTGGAGTTTCATACCTTTCCAGAAAATAGGGGTGTAATTAATTGTCTGAAATGGTTGCTGTTCAATACATTTGCATTATGAATTTAAACAATACTGATTTTTATGTGTTTAGTTACAGTGCTACTGGAAAAAAGACTGAAAAGGGTTTTAGAGAGTTTTCTTGTTTCATTAATCTGATGTAATTTTTACTTACCAATCTATTCAAAAAGAATTGAATTAGCCAAAGAGCTACAAATAGTTATTTAAGATTTGAGCTAAAAGCTACACATATTGGGCACAAATAGCCAGAAGGAAGGACTGTATGTATGTGAGCAATGTTTTAAAACATATCAAACTAGTTCAGTAAGTACAACTTGTTACACTTTTGGTTGGGACAAGTGCAATATGTGTTTAATATATATGACTTTTCTAAAGAAGCATAGAATGCTATTTCATAGCATTTTGCACTGCAACAAAATATGCTGGAGAAACCTGTAAAATTGGTATGTCTTTTTATACCTTGAAGGTATGGTGGATGTTTTAGTGCCTACTTGCACTGAGATTCAAACTGAATGTTAAATCTGTCTACTAAGCTGCATATGCACAACAAATCACATCAAAGACCATTTACACCTTTGTACAGGAGTATGTCAATTCTTGTGTATATATTGAGGAAATAAATTTTTTAAAAATTTTGCCTTTGGTTCTTTGAAGTTTTTTTTTTTGTTTGTTTTACTCGGATGTTCCTTTGTGTTAACTCAAGCTTGCACGAGGCTGGGGATTCTGGTCTTTGCCAGGGAAAACTTGCTCTGTATCTGCCTGGTGTGCAGGGCCTTGCTCTGACTTAAGCCCCACCAAAGAAGGAAAGTTGCCTGATCTCAGTTCCTTAAATGGACCTTTCCCCTACTAAAATAACAATCCTACTTTTAAAGCCAAAGAGCTGTCTCTATGCTTAGATGCTTCCTATTCTGCATTTATTTGATTTAATCTGCACTGAGGCACAGCTGGGGAAGACAAGGTTTGAGTCCCTGCAGGGTCACATCCAATTTAAGTAGCAGGTGTCCATTACCTCTCTGGCCAACATGTTCCAGCACCTCACCACTCTCCCAGTAAGGAATCTTAGTCCCTAACACCTAATCTCGACCTACTCTCAGTTTGAAACTGTTGCCCCTTATAACTCCACACCCTTGTAAAAAGTCCTTCTCCACATTCCCAGTAAATCCCCTTTAGGTACTGGAAGGTGTCCCCAGAGCCTTCTCCTCTCTAGGCTGAACAGCCCAATTCTCTCAGCCTGTCTTCAAAGGAGAGGTGCTCCAGCCCTCTGATCATTTTTGTATCCTTCCTCTGGACTCACTCCAGTAGGTTCGTGTCCTCTTCTTCAGGGGTTATTTCAGGTAGTGGCTCCACTAATTGATCTTCTTGAAGGGCAGACACACGTGGCTGACACAAACCCTGCCAAGTGTCAGTTCCTGGCTCAGAAAACAGCAAGGCCACCCCCTCTCCACCTGACCATGGCCAGGGTCAGTTCCAGTCAAGTACCTTTTGTTCTCTCTGCAGGAACAACAACTATGTTCAACATTGAACTATGGAGCAGAAACAAATAGCTGGAATAAGCAAATGGTGTCTCCTTAGAAGACTAATATCATTAAAATGGAAAAGGGCTATACAATGTTTTACTTGCAGTGCTTACTAAAATGTTCTTTCCAGAAATTCATCCATCTGGAACTTAAGTAATCAGTAGCAGACACTGGATGTTACTCAACAAGCCTGAGACGAGGCTAAAGTCAGCTTTCAGCCTAGTCTGATGCCACCTGCTTGAAATCTGTGTGACTTCTAAGTATTAAATCAAGCTAGACAATAGCCCCAGCCTTTTAAATCATGATACAGTTCTTTCCTGATAGATTTTTGAGATGTGAGCCAATTCAGACAGAACTACCTCCTGCCTTCCCAGATCCTCGTTTCCACACCATTATCAAAAGAATCCCAAATAACTGAAGGGATTAAGAAGGTAAAAATCACTGAAAATGAAGTTCATTATCAAGTCCCTCTGCCCTGTTTTTTCTTAAACTAGATGAGTGATGCAACTTTTAAAAGTTACAGCCACAAAAATGTCCTATTAGGAAAAGAGGGGAAAAAAGTACCCATGCATACTACTTCTTGACTAAGTTACTGTATAAAGAACAACTAGTGTGAAATTTATTTATCAGCTCTGTAACATGACAAGTTTTTTGTCCTCTCTGCCTTGTCTTTCTCTCCATATCTGCAGTGAAAGGACAAGGGGTAAAGGCCTTTAGCTGAAAGAGGGCAGGTTGAGATTGGTTATCAGTAAAAAATTCTTCACTGTGAGGGTACTGAGGTCCTGGCACAGGTTGCCCAGAGAAGCTGTGGGTGCCCCACCCCTGGAAGTGTCCATGGAAGTGTCCAAGGCCAGGCTGGATGGAGGTCTGAGCAACCTGGTCTAGTGAAAAGCGTCCCTGACCATAACAGGAGGTGTTGGAATTAGATGATCTTTATGGTTCCTTCCAGCCCAAACCTAGGATTCTATGAAAAAGTTTTTCATACAGTTCAGGTAAAGGGGTAGCAATACATACAAGGGATGAAAACTTGTCCATTGTAGGTGCAGCACTGGCAGCATACTGGGGAAAAGACTAAGACACAAATGCAAAGAAAAAAGGTGTTTGTTCTTTTAAATTAAATGTATTTATTATTATGCTGGACAACAGGTATTAACAGTTTTAATGTTAGCTGCTGATAGCCTGACTTTTAATCCATGGATAAAGATCAATTTAAAACCTAGAAGTGTGCCAAACACCATTAGATTGGCAAAATGTACAGTTAAACCCATCCTCTGCCACAAAAACAGGCAGAGAAAATAGAAGCTTACCCAAGCCAACACTCTCTATCAAACACCACATCCATGGAGACAGATGAAGGCTCTTGGGGACTCTGGAAAGCACAGCAAGAGATCAGGGAAGCAGAGAACTTGCTGGGCCAAACCTAAGGGAGACAGCCCTTGATATCAAGGGGAAGCTAACTGTTGCTTTCCAAGTTCAGGAATTTATGTGTGTCCAGGGGAGACAAGCAGAGGAAAAGAAGCCATTTTCATCTTCCCAGTGCAACTGTTTGGCAATTTTTGTATTAGTGTTGTTCTCACTAATTGCAGAAGTGGTTATCAACAGAAAAAAGTGACATAATATACACAATAATACAGAAGAGATACAGTAAAAGCTTTTCTACTTTCAGTTTATTACTGGTTTTATCTGAGTTTGACCTAGCAAGTGATTTTGATCTGTACAGATTCATCAATAAATAAACTGAAATCAAGGTAAGGTCTTCAGTGTACACTAATGCCCTACAGATTGATATAAATGGAAGAACGTCAAGTTCTAATGTTCATGAAATGTTCTTAGGGTCTATACAGTGTAACAACTAACACAGTGAAATTTCTTAGTTATCATTCACTATCATAATTTATTATGACTTTTTCTTACTGAAAGAAGCACACTGCATTTTTTTGTTGACAGTAAAATAGACTTGTACCATTTTAGCCATATCCATGTGTCAATAAAATACATGGTCTGCACCGTTTCCTATATATATATCTCAGAATAGAAAGAAGTGTTGCTCAAGTAATTTGACTTGGCCAGATTAAAGATGGTACAAAATAAACAGAATATTCTTCTTCTAGGATCTGATCTATTATCTTAAGCAGAGATTTATTGTAGATTAGGAATACTTCAGTGTTGCAATCAACCAGGCCATACATACTCCTTGTGCACTGAGGTATTTTCACTTGGGAAGGTATTTTCACTTATTTTCACAATTAGGAAGAATCTCTCAGAGGTGCTTTTCAAACAGGCCAGTAGTGAAGTTCAAACTTTAACTGCAGTTAAAGGAGGTAAATGTAAAAGTTACTTCTACCCTTAAATTAATCCAGGCAGTTACCTGCTTTCCTACCAATTCTTAACCAAGAGACTGGACACATTCTCATTTCACACTCTGGAAAAATTTGAGATGAAATCCCCTGTCCCTAGCCTACGCAGGAGGAAAAAATAAAAACAAGCAAACCAATCAACCAACACAAGAGGAAAACCAAAAGACCTCCCAGAAGTATTATTCCTTACAATCCGTTTTCAAACCATAAACATTTGTATGCCCTTTGAAGCTATGGGAGTCAGTGGATTCATACAAATCCATTGGAGGTTCAGTCAAAGCACCAGGTAAGACTGAAAACTGAAGGATTCTATATCAAAAGAATAGATGTTTTATGTTTTGCTAAGAAAAAAACACTTGTTGAAAAATAAATCAAAGCATAAGATGCATGATGCCCCATGTGTGAAGCGGTCAAAACCTTTGTAAGCCAAAACTGGCACGGGCAAAGTCAGTGAGGTCCTTGGCAAGTCCACCTTGCAGCTCTGAAGGACACCTGACTTTATGAGCCCTTAAATCAAAACACTAACCTACAGTGTTCCTCAGATTTGTTTCACAACCAGTTCCTGAGATGAGCTTTAGCCAAAGGACATTAGGATCTATCTGGTCACCAAGACTTTTTGTGTATAGATTTGCCACTGTTTAACAAGCAGTGCATATTATGCCACAGTCGTCACATGCTCTATCATTTTTCTCAAAAATAATGGTTATTCACATTCTTTTGAAATACACCTTTTCTGTGGGCCTGCTCCAGGGAGGAAAACCAGTTACTTGAGATCTCTGATCCCCTAAAGAGCAGCAATGCAGGACCCTGGTGAAACATGGGTCCTGTCGTGCAGTCTCTGCAATGGCCTTGCACACATTATGAGCAGCAACAGACTGAAGCAAAGGCCCAAACTGCCTCAGAAGAGCTTGGACATTTTAGGATGCCTCTGCTGGAGAGAAGCAGTGATGTTTTACAGGTACAGCAGTTAACCAAAACAGCCACTCACAGCTGAAAGCACATTCATTAACACCATTGATCACTGGATTTCCACATTACTCTCTACATAATATCTGGTGGATGTATGTATATATGACCCATGTCACACTCAACAATTTTTATTTACAGTCTTTTATTTTCAGTGCCTTGCTGGTGCTTTAAATGAATGCACAAGTACACTCAGGACTCAGAAATCAGCACACAATTGTACTTCCTATTCTTCTGAGTGGTGTGTGGGCATTTGCTCTTTGACACTGGCACGCTCCAAGTGTGCCAAGGTGCACTGAACACCACAGGACCCACACTTGACCTCGCAGGGGCACCCTGGCACTGCCATTGTCTGCTGGTCACGCTATGCAGAGGTAATTCACTGCCATCTCCTGGCAAACTGCTTCCCGGGAGTTTCTGACCTGAAACAAAGCACTGACACACACCAGCTGACACCAGAGCAATCAGAGGAATCACACTTAAACCTGCAACATCTCTTGAAAAGTGGTGGCAAAGGGAGCGCCCATAAGTCCTACAAGGATGCCACAGACTTGCCATCCCTTTTTCTCCCTCCCAAAATTCACCAACATTTAGACAGAACTTCAGGCTTGCTCCCGAGGAGAGCCCCCAGCAGACAGAGGAACCTGGTGAGAACAGCAGCTCACAAGAAGGTGTCACATCCACACCAGGGCACACAACAAAAGCTGTGGTACACAACCAGCACCCAGGCTTAGAGCTTTTCTCTTAGAAGAAGTAACAGAAGATTTGGAAAACCCTAAAATGGGAATTGTCTAAAGCCCAGTTGCTATAACAAATCTTATTCATTTACCTACAGCAAAAGTATTTTCCTGCCACTGTAGGAGAAACCAAGACCTGAAAACTTCACATTAACTCTTATACAGAATCTAATGAGCATGCACCAAAGGAAATTCAACACTTTCCAGACATTTCCAGAGAAAAATATTGAAAAAAATTCCTAAGTTAAACTGCCTTAATAATATAGGATCCTTGAGAGTATACATAAAACCTGGTTTACTTTAGGCAAAGAGAATGAAGTTGAGAAAAGGATGACTGATTCAATTACCTTAGAAAATTAAACCAGTAGCCACCCTGGTGGCATTTCAGCATTGCTGTAAAGCCATTATCACACTCTAGCAACTTGACACTAGACCAATTCATATTATCAAACTGAATATTGAATATCATAATAGAAGCACATACAGTCCTGCTCTGGTTCATGTCTACCTTTACACACCACTGTGCAGATGTTCCTGCTTGTGTTCAGCAGCAGGGTTGCACTCCCTCTGCTCTACTTCACTTTCACTTCTTTTGCCCTGGGACTCTTCCCAAAGGAAGTACTGCATTTTAAAATATTCCATTTACACAGCCAGAAACAAGCATACTGAAGCCAACTCTTATTTGTATTCCTGCCTGCAAAATTCACACCCAATATTCACTTTTGAAATCCACCCCACGTTCCCCTCAGTAGCTTTAAGTGCTCTGGGAAATTGAGTGCAGTAAAGCTCACTGCTGACACAAATATGCTTTACCCCTCTCCTCACACCATGGTTACATAGATTTTAGAAGGTGCCGTACAGATTAAAAACTTCTTATTCTGAAATGCCATCATTATTGATACACATTATAGACAAACCAATGCCAGCAGCAGCTGCCACTTGACTGATTAAAACTTCTCAGACAGATTTGTCTAGCAGCCCTGATGAAAAATCCAGATTTTCTCTATTTCTTCAAGGTATTAAGGAAACACTTGGAAGAATGATATTCAGCACGTACTGTCCTCAAACTTATGCATCAATTGAGTAGAAAAAACAACCAGCCCTAGTTTTTCCAAGGCATACTGACAAAATACCCTGTGAGCTATGTGATAAGCACATGGAAACACTTGTTAGCACAGCCATGACACTTTGAAGGGATTCACTTTCTTCCAAGCATTTTAAAGCCTCGTTACTTTTGCCATTTCTGGTAATTGCTGCATCTTTTGCTTTTTACGCACTGTGGAATTACTAGAGCGAAAGGATCTCCACCTGCCCTTAAAACTACATTATTGCTGACAAAGTGTTGTCAGGATGTGTTTAGTATTTGGCTTTGTTGATTGACAACTTGCAGCCATTACAGGGAAAAGTCAAAATGCACTACCTCAATTCCACAGTGACCCTTTTCAAACAGAAGATAACTAAAATTCAGTGCAGGTTCAGCTGAGGTGCTGGCATTCTCTTTCATTAAGGATTTATTTTCCTAGCATTTCAAATCTGAACCTGCAGTTCTCCTACAACCTTTTCAAGAAACACTCTCCACAATTAAGTTGTTCATTTTGCATTTACTGACAGACCATAAATAGAGAGAGAAAAGTCTGGTCAGTTCTACCTTTAAAGTTGGTCTGAGTTTGCCTCCTTTCATTCTGACAGCAGCAGAACAAAACAAGGCCTATGTACAATCAAATGAGCAGTAGAAGACGTGTAATGAATAAGCATGGAAATTTTTTGCCAGTTTTAAACCCACATTTCTACCACCCCTCATCTTCTCCTCCCCTTACCTGAACTTGCTCACAAATTGGTGGTGCAATGCAGGAACTCAACAGCACGATGGGAATGGTGGTTTCAAAGTCAACTCTGTTGCTATTCTCAAATCCTGTAATTTCTTCACTGGAAAACCTTGAGGAAAACTCCGGAATCAATTAAGCAGTATGTTTTAAGAGCAAGGTGTGCCAATTATACTTTAAAAGCTTAAACAAGTTATAGCAGCTGCTCAGTGCTTGTATGTATTCATACCCAGTATGGAGTTAAGTACTTACAAAGCAAGACCTTTCAAGCTACTGAGTGTTGCTACCTGCACTAAGGCGTATATTGAGTGCTGCTGATTTAAGGCCTAGAAGGAAATGTCTCTCTGTAATGAGATGCAATATAACCAGAGGCAATAACAGTTACAGCTCCCACTTGGTCCTCAAATCAATATTTAACATAGCTTAGTCTCAAATGTATGTTCAAAGTAACATAGTTCAGTCCCTAATGTATGTTCAAGATGAAGTACTGATACCTTGCAATTCAATAAATGACTTTATAACACAGGAAAGCAAATTTCTGTGTAAGCCTAAAACCATCACAGATACTGCTTAAGAAAAAAATATAAGGTCAATTAGAACTAGACTGAATTAATTTTATTTCCTTCCAAAAAGAATAGACACTAATTTAACTGTATACAGAATTTAATTTAACTATAACTATACAAGCTTCAGTATATTGTCCTGTTCAAAAACTGCTTATATATAAAAGAAAAAATACTGCCAAAAGTCTAACGCATAGTTTACAATTAAATGTCCCAACTTTCTTTCTACCTCTAATAACCTCAGACTAGAGTTGCAGTGTTCAGATTAACTTATGTATGGATGAAAATTCCCTTGGTCGTAAGTGCAGTTTCTTTATTACCCATGTTTTTTGCCACTACCACCAACACTGGACTCAAAATTAAATTTTACAGTATTAGCAATGAAAACTTTGATGAACCTTTTAAGAACAGAATTCAGAAAAAGATTAACAACACTTTTTACTATTAAAATATGTTACATGCCTCTAAAAAATAACTTATGCATTTCTCTGCATAATCTTCTGTTTATTAATCTGTCACATTTTACTATAGTATCTGCTAAGTTTTCTTTGAACACTTGAACAAATGAGAAGTAACCACTCTTAGTTAGACCATCAAAACTCAACTCCATCTAGTTCTTAGAACTTCAAGTTCTTGTTTTGAAACAAAAGGTGTCCAATAAGGTTCCAAGAATTTTTATCATTACACTCAAGCAAGTTAGACAAAAGAAGAAACAGTTTCTTTTTTTTCCTGGTATGATCACCCAAACCCTACCATTTCTCCACTTTCTATCGTTACTGCATTTAAACTGCCAACATTCCTTACCTTGACTAAACAAAAGTTTCCATTAAGTTATTTCCTGTACTGTTTTACCTAGTTGCTGTCCAGGCACACGGAACACTCCCCACTACACTGCCACATCTCCAAATCCATCATTCCAGTTAATGGAAGTCTAGGTCACTCAAAACCAGAATTACAGTCAGCAGTTCTGTTTAGATATACCACCTGATGTGGCATTAACTTAACTACATCACAAATCACTGTAATTGAATGCAAAGTAAAGGAAACTTGAGTTTATTTAGCTTCCAATTTCTGGGAGGTCAAGAGGAACTAGAACTGCTCTGGACAACAAAAGACAATTGACTGCGCTTACAGATCATTTTCTGCCAGATTCTTTCTTTAGGACCACTGTTTTATTGTTGTCCTTTCTATTACATGGGGGATGTACATATTATCAGGTGTTAATAAACGGTCAGTGCCTGTACAATACATTCTACAACTGAGCACCACTTTCCGTAACTGAACAGGCAAAGAAATTACACTGAACATCAGCATCTGGCAGTATTTCTCCAAAAAAAGTGACTAAAATGGGTTTAAATTGATTAACACTATTAAATCACATCTAATATTTGATACTACATGATTTCATTACAGCTATACGATACAATTATACAAAATGTGTTAACATCAAAGAATACAACCAAAATTAAGATAGCAAACAAAACCTATATAACTTTTCTTTCTTTACAGGAAAATACTTTTGAAGTATGCATGTAACTGCCCATTCTTTTAAAGAAAATCTACCGCAAGCAAGTTATCAACCTCCAGAAAATCACACATAGCATTACTACGCGTATCCCCAAAAAGTGTACAATATGCACACTTGGAAAATACAAAATTAAAAAAAATTGTAAGCAACAGGTGAGCTTCATATTTATAAGAATGTGAAAAGAAGTCCAATTTTAGCACTGTTGTATAAAGAATTGTCTTTTCTGATGCAAGTTCACGAGCTGACCCGTCCAGTTGGGGCCACACTTTACAAAACACCGTGTTCTTGAAACGGGCTTACAGACCAAGGTGGATCATCTTAGCAATGTCACCTTCAAGTTTTCTGTGTGGTTTTTTTTTTGCTTTTTATTTACTACTTATCAAAACACGTCCTTAAGTTTTGTAGGGTTCTTTTTTTTTTAAAATTCTTTCCTAGAAACAATATACAAAGGGGAGGCGTATTTCTTTCCAATTGATTTTCCTGTAAGATGCTTTGAGTTCGAGAACGTTCTCCTCGACTTTCACTGGTTGTTTTTGGCCTTAGCGTGTGTTAAGATGTGAGATTTCAGGTTGGTTGATTGCGCAAACTTCTTATTGCAGCCGTCAAACGGGCAAACATAGGGCCTGTCGCCAGTGTGAATTCGCACGTGTGTGCGTAAATTGAAGTCCAGTGAAAAACGCTTTCCACATCCTTCAAATGTACACTGTTGGAAGGAAAAGAAACACTCTGTTAGCTAGTGGAAATCATCTCCATCACTGAGCAGAAAAAGTCTTCTTTAAATCACTAGACTGCACGAACACGAAGCCAGAGGCTGTAAATTGTTATGGGTGAAGCTGTGGGCTGAGAACTGTACTGAAGACTGCAATACTTCAGTATATAGTATATATACAATAGCATATCTATTTTCAAAGATGGAAATAGATGATCTTCAGCTTGCAAGCAAGCACTTCCACTAAAGACACCTTCTCTGCATGTGAAACTGCATCTACACAGTGTATGACAAAATAGAAACAGGATTTCATAGCAGAACTTCCCCCTCTGAGTGATGATCTGCACTCTCATTTTATCTGCTTTATTTTTAAGACTGAGTTGATATAAAAAGAACAGCACATTTAGTGTTTCTTTAATTTACTACACAGAATATTCAGTGTATGCATCCAAGCAAATGCCTGAGGACTGCCAATCAAGTTTCTGAAGTAATTTATTGTTGCCGATTATTTTAGAAAAATCCCACATATCTTAAGTATGTCCTGGGGAAGACATATATGATCAAGACTAAAAATAACTTTAAAGATTTATAGGGAGTATCATATGTAGACGGCAGGGGACCTCTGGTGGCAGACGCCCACGTGACTCAATATAAATGGAGATTCAGAGACTCCATCATTTTGTTGAAAACTGATTAATAAACCCTACTGAAAATTAGTACCCTGAGGTAACTAACTGAGCAAGCAGCCCCAAGTCTCAGTTGTCCATAAGTACTAAGCTGAAAAGATGATGAGGAGAAAAAGACATTTTCTTACTTCTCTAGTAACTGCAGATCTCATTTTTAAAGACGGTAACTTTACATCATATTTTGAAAGGTATTTCCTATGTACATCCAATTTACCAATTTCTAAGAGAAGTTCATGTAAATAATTAAATGATAGCCTAATTAACTTAAGGGACTCCCAGTTTTTCAGGTGCCTCATCTGATTTTAGCAGAGCCCTAGCATGCCCTAGTCCTTGGAAGCCAGGCTATAGCTGGAGTCTCCAGGGTTCCCAGGTAAGTGGTGGCACTTGTGTCTGCAGTTAGCAGTACCTGAAAGGGTTTCTCTCCGGTGTGAACTAGCTGATGCCGCTTTAGTTTTGAGCTCTCCACAAAGGCCTTGCCACATTCTGCACATACGTGTACTCGAGGGCCATGAGTGTGCAGATGCTTCCTCATGGCAGAGTTGTCCCTGAACATCTTCGTGCAGCCCTTAAAAAGAACAGTGAAACTCAATTAGTAGATAAGCTACTTCACATAAAGAAGGTTTTATCACCTACAGTACAAGCATTTAAAATGCTTTTCTATCCTGAATACTTTCTTAACAGTTGACCCTGAAAAGAACATCCCTTACATTTACTTTTTAAAAAGCAATACAAGAAAAACTAATCATTTGAAAAGCTTACAAAATAAAACCTAAACCCAATCCCAAACAAAAAGATCCCAAACCCTTTTCTCACACAGTATTATGAGCCATGTCCAGCCAAATAAATAATAGGACAGTCTTATGGAGAAGATGCAGACTCTGACAGAAGCAAATGAATAAACCAAAGCACTTAACAGGTTTCAGAGGAGAAAAAAAACCCACAAAAATACAACCAAAAAAACAAAGACAGAAGAGTTCATGGATACCTATGGTGTACTCTTCAAAGTGCTATATTTCGAGAACTACAGTACTACAATATATTATATAGTCTCTAATATACTACACATTATTCCCTAGTACCAACTGGTATGTGCACCATCTCCCAACATTCTGTCCTCTTCCTTGTCTGTCCTCCCCATTTCTGAGAACAAATGGAGCAAGAAGGTTTCCAGCACATAACAACTTACAGGAACTACCTTATCCAAACTGGCAGTAGCAGACTGATCAGTACCCCCTTGAGACACAGAGTGCCACTGCTGCTGCAGTTTAAACCTACAAAGTGATACTGGGCAGCAGAACACAGCGTGAGCTAGTCCCAACTCAATACAAAATAAGACACATTAATTCAGGTACAGCATCAAAAGTCTTAACCTGGGGGTCAATCTGCATTGACAGAGGAATATCACTCTGATTCCAGAGCTCTATTTACCTAATCTTTCTACATTTTTTTCACTTCTTAGTGACTATCAACAGATATCTATCATATGTTTTATAAATGTCTTTCTCAAGGTTCAAAATCCCTCATAAAATCCTATTAAAAATCATAAATCCTATTTGTACTACTAGTGATGCTGTTATACAACACTAGTCTGCCAACACCACTGTGTTATGATGCATAAAGTTTAACCGTACATAAAGGACTGTTAAACTGCTAATCTTAAATTCTGCAGGCTCTTTTATTTTTTTATTATTTCAACAAATGTGACTTTCAGGAGTTCTCTCTTCAGGCACTAGAACCTCTGGCTAAATTTGAAGTGTTGTGCCACCATTCCTTGCACAGAGCAGAAGTGGGTGGGGCGAAGCACTGCCAAAAACAGACCATCCACTCTTTTTTGCATTTATTTCCAAGTCCCTTCTTGCCTCTGAGAGCAGCAGGTGCAGCTACAGTATTTTTCTTTCATTAAACTGAATTCATAAATGCATAAAGCCTACAACATTACAAGATAGAAAATGGAAGGAGAGAACGTTCTTTTTTCCCCCTGTTTAGATGAAGTTGAGGCTATGAAAAAATAAATCAAAGAAATGAAGGTAACATTCCTCGGTATAGTAAAAAATAACTTTTCCTGTATCTCTGCATACTGTATTACAAAAAAAAAAAATTACACTTTTGAATGTGGAGAATTGGAAATAATCAATATAAGCACAAAGAGGAATTCAGAAAATTCCTTACATCATGGCTGTCAGAAAGTAGCCTTCTATTCATGCTCTCTAATAGATAACTCTAGTAGGTATGTGCCCTGATCATTTGCTTAGGGTCACACTTATCTAGACCAGAAGTCAGCAAGTTGTGTTTGTCTTTTTAGTCACAGACTAAATTAGCCAAAAGAAGCACTACAAAAGCTGGATAATGCAGTAAAGCCACAGGCTACCAATCTTGGTGACTGGCAACATTTATTCAAGACAGAAGCTTCCTTGCTACCAGTGGATCAGAATCATATATCAAAGATGCCTGCCTCTCTCTTTCATGATGATGCACTTTCCAGCTCTGTGGAATGTAATTCAGAGTCTTCCAATAAAGCTGACTTTGGCATCTGCACCATAAATTGCTGATTCCTGATCTAGACTCCAAATCTGTCATAGTTTCCAAGCAGAGGATATATAGATCTTAGGAACGTACTTTGAACAGCTTTCAGAACATTCTTTCAAGTATGTATTCTTGGGTGTCGGGAAATCACAACAGTAAAAGCAGCATGTTAGGGACTGTGCATCATGGTTACCAGAAGATTAGGGATGCACTAACCTTAAGACAAGGAATGGGAATAATATATTATTCAGTGAAAGGTTTTAAAGGAAGCCTCTAGAGAATGACAACTAGAATACATTTAACTGAGTGTATACTATTAACAGTAAGGTATTTTAGTTGTTCATTCTCAAGAGAAAACATCAATACAAAATTCTGATCTACAAATTGCTATCTACTCAGAAGCTGAGCACTTCACTTACTTTGTGAGGACAAGCTATCGTTCGTGGAGCATCATCTTCTTTAATTTTTCTTGGTTTCATTCTTAAAGATAAAAAAAACAGTACAAAAAATATTAGTAGAAACACATTCGTAGACAGCTCTTCTCCCGTAAGTGCCTATATCATGAGCACATTTTATCCCCCACTATTACATGTGTCAATGGTACTCACTTTACTATTTTCAAAACCTACATTACCAGTATAATTTAGCATTTGGAATGGTCTGCTTTCCAGAAGGACCTCTCAAATACAGACTAAGACATTTAATACTATCTTCTTAATCCTCTGAATATGTGGAAATTGAGATTTTTTTTTTCCTGACATATGCTAATTGCAATTAGGAGGTTTTGTTTGGAAACTCCATTTATGCTGTGCCAATATCCATGTGGCCTATTTAGCTTCACTTCCTCTCCATCTATGCAGCAGGACATGAAGGAGTATAGCTTCAATCATTCTGCAGTATTTTCATCACAAGACTTCTAAAGAAAACTCTGCAGGAGCAGGGAAAGCAGAATCAGGCAAGTTGCAGAATATACACAGACAACATAGACAAACATTTCAACCACAGAAATGGTAATTATTCTTACTTTAAGGTATTCCACTCTTGGCAACTGACAAGCAATCACGTATTTACTCCTGGTCACTGACAGGGATCTTCATGATTTTATGGGTGCCACTAATCTCCACTGCTACAGAAGGAGCCCAACAAACTATTGCTTGTGTGTGTTAGATCTATTTTACATACAGTAAGACTCTGTACAAAACAACCTTAGAACAGTATTGTAACAACCACCTATCAGAAAGTCAGAAGAGCCAGATGTGATTCTAGGGAACTGCACTTTCAGCTGTCTTTATTACTCAAACCTGTGGGTGCTGTCTTCAAAAAATTAAAAAGAAAAGTTTTATCTCCATCTAACTATAGCCTTAGGTGAGTATAAATAAATGGACCCCCATACAGCTGAGATTCCCTTAGGTGAGCAATGAGATTCTGCACATTCCCAAATCTTGCTGTGGAAGCAGAGCTAGTGTATTACTGAACTGCTTTTCCTGGCAACACAGCACACGACAGCTCTGTGTGACAAGGTGCCTGTGTATCATATCTGTAAGTTAATCCACAGGCTTGGTGATGTTCCCTAGTCTCAAATAGAATGAGTAGCTTTAAATTACCAAAATAATTGGAATTATCAGAATTCCAATTCTGGTACACACTCTTCTTAATGCTAACAAGGAAAAGTGTCTGTTGCTATCCATGACAGTTTTAATCTGCACGAGTTCTGTTTCTGGAAACTGAGATAAAAGAACAAGGCTGGGGGAAGAGATTTCCAAGCAATGCATGTATGTACTTTTTTACATTCCTTTTTATTAATCTATATGAAAATGGCTAAACAGCAACTCTTAAACAAAATCTTCCCAGGAACTGTAGAGAAAATAAATTAAAACGCCTCCATTCTGACCACAAAAGCATTTGGTTTTGGCAAGCAGAGCGCAGACTTCTTTGGGACTGCCACACTCCTATGGCTGAAATCTGCTTTCACCTGCTTCCTTCATATGGACTGCTGAGAGAAGAGGGTGAATTAAGGCAAGAGCAGGGAAAAAAACCCTCAGAAGTCCTGAAGACCCAGGAAAATCATCTTACAACTGCCAATGGAGTGATATGTGATGGACAAGACTGCTATGGCTCTGCCAGCTATCACTGGTCCCTTACTCTGAGTCCTTTCAGTACTGCAGATGTAGCAGAGTTCAAGTGATCATCTGCAGAATAAAGCACTTGACAGCCACTTCACAGACAATACTAAACCCCAAGGATTTAGAGGTTGCTTTTGCTCTTTTCTCTGAGTGGGCACTTGAGAAACTCTTGCTTGCCTCAGCATCTCCAGCTACACTTGGCAGGTACAGAGCATCCTGAGCTACAGTCTCCTGCAGGGTTACAAATACATTTACAGATATTAACAGTGACTTGTGAATGGGTGTAAGGTTGTTTTTTTTGTTGTTGTTGTTGTGTTGACGAATCTCCTTTTGTGCACCACAACCAGTAGTACAACTTAAGATTTCATCAACCTAAGGGCAGAAACATTCTGAATACAGCAGACTACATCTGTTCCTGTACAGCAGTCTCCTCATTACCTTAATTTTCATTGTAACCATATTTTTCAAGACTACAGACAATTCAGTTGACCTTACTGATTAGAATTAATTTATACAATCCAACTGGAATACAGAATAGTTGTGCTGTTTTTAGTTTACAGTCTCTTTGAGTAAAGTATTAAAATACCTGACTCCAAACAAGTGATTGGGATTAACTGACTGACTGCACTCTCCAGTGAGGTTCCAGATTCAATAGTACTATAGGTACTGAGGCTCTAGGAAAACACACACACACACACAAGATGTCTTTACAGTACCCCTACAGAAAGCTTTCAACTACCTTTAGCATGGGATTCTCCTTATTACGTCTCTGTGATTTTAAAAAACAGGAAATGGGACAGAAACAAGCAATTGTTAAAATGGTCTCAGAAGAATGATTTGACAAGATGGGACATGAGAGAATAGTGTGTCATTATTTAATTCCATTAGAGAACAAACATCCTTAGGAGACAAAGCTGGTGCCAAAAACACCTCCTAATTCAATCAACCTGTTAAATGTTGGCTGAATCATCCTCCCAGCCCAAAGAAATGAAGCAAAAATAAAAATTCCTAGGTCTGAGATCAGTGTCCCTGACATGATCAGAATGAGTAAAACCACTATTGTTCCAAAGTTTTAATTGACCACCTGTAAAGGGAGTGACTAGACCAAGAGAATTGCTAACAAGAGACGTGGCAAATAGCTTTAGTGGGCAGTGCCTGCATTTGCAAACTTTGTGTTAAATCCTCTTCCTGACTCCTGTATCTTACCTCTGGTATTACTTCAATGTTTGAGAACAAAATGCTCCAACAGTGTCATCCTAACACTGCTGCTCAGGTAGAGTGAGAAGGAAAATACTTTGGCCCAGTGCAGTAAGGAAGCTTGAGGAACCAATTGCAGGTGAACTGGGTGGTCGGACATGGGACAGACTGCAGCATGAACATACACCCTACATTTTTCAGTTCAGTGTCTGAGCAGGCATAGAACATGAATGTCCATCCAGGACATCCTAATTTTCAGGCTTTGTTTCTAAATTAAGCAGTATCAACCCAGTAGTATACTTGAATATTTGGACACAAATGACAAAAGGCTTCAGTTAAAAAATGAGTAATTTTACATCTTCTCGTATTTCATGGAAGCACAGCAAGTTAAGCCTAAAATGTGGAGCAAGACTGTACTTATAGACGGGGTTCCACAGATAACCAGTCTTACCAACAAAATAGCAGCAGACAATGCAAAAGAGATGGCAAATGGTGTCTAGGTTGTATCTCAGTGCCACAGGCAGTAGGAAGCTGCTGGGCCCTTTGTATACCTGGATTAAAGGCATGAGGGCATCAACACCACAGGCACAGCTACAGTACATCATTGTGTCAAAAAATGTCATCTTGCTCACAAAGCTGCAGAAGCCAGAAGGACAATTGCCAGAGAAGAATTAAAAAACTTATACATTCAATGCATTAGAAAAAAAGACTTTGGTCTTACTTTAAAATTAACTTTCTGCAAAAGGAGACCAGACTAAAACTGTGCTGTTGATCTTAATTACACTGGTGCAGGTAGCTGTTGCTGGTGGTGGTTAGACTTTTGGCTCCCACCTAGTAGAGCATCTCTACCAGCTCCATCCAAGTTTTCTTAGTCTGAAATATTAATCAAAAACAGAATTCTAACAAATATCACTATTTAACACAACTACAGACACACATTAATAGTGGGGTGGAACTTCAGAAACAGTTGCCTTTGCAGAAAGTCAATTTACAAAACAAGACCAAAATTTTCATTTCTGTGGTGAGTTTACGTTGTTGTACTGAGGCAACTGCAAATCAATGAACTGTGACAATCAGGAAGGGTACCTCATACCTTTTGATCGAGTCACTGGGACACTGCAATGAAATGCTAGGTCTTAACTTGCACTGGGGGAGTGGAAGGAGGGAATGGGTGACAGCAGAGGAAGCAGGAATGTGTGCAACCCAATAGCTTTACAGAATAAGCTGCATAAAAGCACACTCCCTTATCCATGCATAAGAAAGACTGAGTGAAATCACATGTATTAAACCACACAGTTTCTCAAAATAAAGAAAACAATATTGTCACTGCGCTGTTATCTGAAAGTTAAACCTAACTACCTCCTTTCATCTACACAGCTGAACTGAGGGTACTTCACCGGTGCCCAGAGAAACTTAATTCCCACCCCAAATTCCTGTCCAACTTCATAATCTATAGACTTGTCAATTGATGCAATTTTAAAAGTCGGACACAGAAATGGTGTTAAAGCTGGGAAGAAAGGAAATACAATTCAAATAACAGTACAGAATTTCCCCCTTGCTCCACAATTTCCCTTTTCTTGCCACTGCTAAGGAGTTTTGTGTTCTCAGCTCCTTTCTGCTCCCTCTGTACATAAAGCTAATCTTAATAGCTTTACTTTCTCTCTCTCTCAGGCAACTCCTTTAACACATCCTAGAGGTCTCTGATGACCAGCAATGATATTCACCTGTGCACCCCACCACCTCCCCAGGAACAGTCAGAGGTAGAGGAAATTATTCTCTCTGAAGTGTTACTGGCACTTCTGGTGCATTCCTCTCATTGTGCCATTCCCCTTGCACTGCCCTGCTGAGCAAAGCCAGCTTGAGCTTCACAGCCCTGTGCTGCTGCACGAGTTTATTTGTGCTGAACTCCTGGAACTGGCTAGACTGGCTTTTGGACAAACAAGATGAAGGGGGTGTCCTAGGAATCTATCTACATAAACCCAAGAACAGCCAGTGTCTTACCTGCTGCAGCCACAGTTAGGAACAAAACTACCATAAGAAGTTATTTCACTCCACAATTCTATTCCTAGGTTTGTCCCAGTTATGAGGAAAATTATATGTGTAAACAGGGACATTGGCATATGCAGTGTGGCACAAAGATGTTCCTTCCCCCTAGAAGAATACTGGGTAAAGCAATTGTCACTTTACTGCCCTTTAAGCTTCTCTGTAACAAGAACAAAACAAATACAAAAGCATACACCTTACAAAGAGGCCCAAGTCATAAATCTGGATGACCAGAAGGCTTTGTCACTTCCAAAAAGGATGTCCTATTTCAAACTCTAATGCAGTTTCCTCTCCTTTGTTTTCTATAGGTTTGGAAAGTGGATAGAAAGGAAGGCAATTCTCACAATTGCTCTCCTTCAGAAAAGATACCAAGATCAGCAGAAAATAAAACCAAGAATAAAGTTTTTACCACCAGGACCCATTACTGTGCCAATTTCCCAGCTACAGGATATTCCTTCTTATTTCTTTGTTTTACAGATGTCTGTGTTCTGCTGTGTTCAGACAGTTCAGTCAAGTATTTGGAGGACAAGAGGGAGGGAGGGGGCAACCAGGGAATATCCTTTTTAGTGGCTTGCTTTGAGGAAATTTGCCATATGCACATTCTAGAAACATCCCTACTACCTTCCTAAGTTTTCACTACCAAGCAGCTATGATTTCTTCATAACTACTAAACTGTCATCAATTTAGATTTGGATTAAGCATTTTATTCCACTGAAGGGATTTCCAGTTCCCCTCTCAAAGGTATTAAATAAAATCATGGTAATTTATTAGGTTTTGTCCTACTGAGCAGATAATTCACAATTAATATTTTAAATTTTGATATGGTTGAAGAGAATTCCACATTTTTCTTTTTTACTGTGTTTTCAGAGCATGCTAGAGAAAATCCAAGACTCCTAAAGCAGACTAAAGCAACATGTAAAAAATTATAAACTGCCAGCTAGCCGTAACTTTGGGTCATTCATCTATGCATTACTGAACACGTCGATGCTCTGACACAGCCTATTTATTCAGTGTTTTCAATGGAATCATAGAATGCATAAAAGCTTTTCCAGGAAAAACTGTCAGAGTTCCAGTGAAAGGATTCAGATTCCTGCTCCATGACTCAGTAACATATGCTCTAAACCAGGCAGTGAAAGACAACTGCATCGCAAGAGACACCGCAACCGCTCACACTGCGAGAGCCACCGAGCTCTGAGCACTGGTGGCCACTGCAGCTGCTCAATTACTACAGTTCTGAATTATTGTTTTGAAGTGCTGCAGAGCTACAAGCAACTTCAAACATCAGGTTTGTCCCTTTCACTAACTAGCTCATGATCAGAATACCAGAACCTTGCTCAAAATCTACTACCACTAGAATTCAAGCTTTTTCTGTTTAAGCCTAACCTCACAACTTTGTTCCTAATAATCAATGCCAGTATTTTAAATTAATTTATCCTTAATCTAAATAAGCTGCATTTGTTATAAATAGTGGATCTAGCCTGAGGAGGAGGTAATTTTTATAAATGTATGGTGAGATTCCTTCCTACTCTAATGAAAACCAAAAAGCAACCCTACGTGACTTTCTCTCAACTAAACACAATGCACTTAGCATACAATTTTACTAACCAGTTCACACTTCCTTATATGTGAACAATTCTTTTTTTCAAGTAATCAAAATACAAATTTGTAATTCAAAACCTTACAGCACATAAAGCTATTTAACTTTAGAAGCAATCTTCAACTTCATGTGCTGCTAAAACTTCAGAGTACAGCTACTGAAACTTTTGAGCTTCTGAACTGTAAAGCTATGAGCAATGTTTGGCAATTTCACAGAACCTTATACTAAACAAACACATTCTTTTAGCATGAAAAACTGTACTCCTTGAACCTCCAAAGCTAATTCCAGCCATGTAAACCAATTTCTTTCTTTCAGCTTACCATGCAAAGTTCCTAGTGATACTGCACACAGCAAGGTCAATAAGACAACTGAACAGTAGTCTGCAGGTATCAGTACTTGAAACCATCTTATTAGCCAAGGAGTCCCTTTAACACACTTCACTGCAAGAGGACAAGACCTCAACAAGAAATATTCAAATTCTAACACACCCATACACTTCAGGCTCAAAAGAATAAACAAACACAATAATTTAAGACATAACATACAACTGTAAGGCAAGAGTAAAAGTTTGACAGTCACCAATTCTGACCAAGAAATGAAATAACCTTTCTTAGAAAAGGCATTAAATTCTCATGTATCTACAATTAAGCTACAAGAACAATTTTTCCCAGCTTTTGAGCAACTTGGGGATATTACTAAAGGCAATATCCAAGCAAGGTGTTTCCTCTGCCATCACACATTTATCTTCTGACTCAAACAGATTACTTTTTATCTGCCGTGAAAAAAGAGGCTGTATATATAAAACAGAACCTTTCCACTACATGTTACAAATTCCAGCTCTGGAACTTCCTAGGACATTCTGAAATATTATAAATATAGAAAGTAATAATTTTGAAATGTTGCCAGCAGCCACTATTTTCTCAAAAGAAACCTAACAAAAACATTCCACAATATTCAGAAATATGCAGACACATCTGATAGATGCAGAAGCCCAAATCCTGACAACCATTTCAAGTATTCAACCCAATCTGAAAAAAAAAAATTCAGTATTTGCATGGAGAATACCCTTCAATAAACTATTTCTGCTTCTAACAAGAGAGTTATTCAGTACTTCAGTGTCTAATAGAACCAGAGTAAAGTTTTAGCATGTTTTAAAGTAATGGAGAACACCATTCTAAACATACAACAAGTAGAAATATGTAAGTAACAGTTTAGAATTGAAACAGTTAAACATTTGCTTTCAAAAAAATTGCATTCACTCCTCAGCAGGTCCCAGAGAGCATTACAGTAACTTTGATAAATGATAGTAAAACACAAAAGAAGAGTAGCAGTAGCTAAAGCCATCTATCACTTCAGAAAAACCCCTGTTTTCACCTGTTTGTTATACATTTCCAGATCAGTCTGAAGTCTGAAGCATGAAGCAAGCCCTACAGAACTATTTTACTAGGAGCCTTCAAAACTCAGAGTTCAATGGCTTTAGTGAAAGTAATTGTGGGATGAGGCCATGCTGTTATTCCTCCAGCACAAACACACTACAGAGTAACAGGACAAAACTTGTCAAAAGCAGCAAGACCAAAAAGGTGAAACAGGAAGAATAAATGCACACACTGAACACCAAGATCCAGCAAACCAAAAAGCCAGACCAGAATTGTATCAACAGTACCTGGAAAACGGCACACACTCTCTCTACTAGGTAGTAAGGAAAACAACATGAGACTGTCCGCCTGCTCCGAGTGTCAGAACCGTGCACCCAAGCTCTGAAGGCCAGCCAGCCGCTACAGAAACGCAAATGAATGCGGCTTCACACGTTCTGCTCCCGGTCTGGGAAAAGGCGGCGGCAGCAGCAGCGGAGCCAGCCCGCAGCCGCGCCGCGACAGCCGCGGACACCGAGAGCGGCGCGCGGCGCCGGGCGGGCTCGCCGCTGCCCCCTGCCGGCCGCGGGCTGCCCCGGCACCCGGCACGGCGGACACCGCCCCGCTCACAGCGCCTCCGAAAGTAAAAGTCACCTTGTCACCCCGGTCAGCCTATTGACACGCAAACGAGCGACAATTCTGACTCACCGGAGAAAATCCAAGCAGTATAGTTACCAGCTGTGAACTGCAATTATCAGGGGCACTTGAAAGTGCACGGCACGTGATTTAAGATCTTGAGCTTAAGAAGTAGGTGAAAAAGAACGGGAAGCTGCGTCGCCAACTAAATCCTGTAGCCTTACTATTTTGTACTGAACAACCCGAACACAGCATTTCATAAATTGGATTCTTTGGTGCTCAGGAATTTAAGGCTACTCACATGAATGAAATATTCTGTCATGTAAAATCACCAAATTGTTGGGATTGGAAGGGACCTCTAGAGACCATCTAGTCCAATCCCAAGGCAGGGTTACTTAGAGCAATGAGTGATGCAATCTATCAATGAAAGTATTTAAATCCTGTGGAACTGCAGACTGGAAGACACTGAAGAATTCACTACTGAATATAAAACCCTTTTATTTTAGTTCAGAACAGAGTAGCTGATGCTGTGTTAAGTCCCTTGTTTTAGAAGATAATTAAATGGAATCATAAGACATACTAAATATACCATTTCGCCTAACAGTTTCATAATTAAACCAGTGAAAAGAACAGTTTTAAAGCCCCTTTCTTCCTACTTACCTAGCAAATTCAGCCAGTTGCTTGGGGTCTGAGAGGTCAATGCCAGGTATTCCACCAGGAGGAAGTTTCTTCCCTGTCATGTACTCTGAGTAATCTGGAGGAGAATTCTCTCCAATGATCTGCTCTTCCACCACTGTTTCATGGTCAATATCCTTTTTATCATCTGAAATACACAAAATACTGAATTCAATACATACTAAAGATCAAAACAGCATGCAATTTATTAGCTACCTCTCAATACAAATTCACTATTGCTGCACATTTAAAAGAATATGCTGCACTTCCAGATTTCCACACTAATTGTGAAGAGCAAAACCACACCCATACAGTTACAGCCTGAAGAACACAAAGAATACAGTGAGTGAGGAAAAAAAGCAGAAATTGCATATCTACTTCAAGCACAAACAAATACAGAAATTAGTAGAACAATCCTGTAAGTGTTGGCTGCACTTGAAAGATAATGTACTTTTCCTGAAGCAATGCCTAAATATTTATTTCCCGTGACCTCCTCAGGACTGATCTTCAATATAAACAAGCTGATACTCAGCAGCAGTCCCTAACTGCACAAGCCTATCAGAGTAGCAGCAGACACTTACCCTAAGTAGGATGCCAGGACTACTGATCTTTACTTTAGTGTCTTAAGACTTCCCTGACCTCCAACAGAAGTGTCATCAAGACAAACATCTTAAAAATAACTGCTGATGGGCTTCAGCATCTGCCTGTAGAATTAAGTTTTTCTCACACTTGCAGACAGATCTCAAAGAAAGCAAGTAACTCAAATTGTGTGTCTCTCTCCCAAGGGGGCTTCTTCCTTCTGTGGCAAAGGCCAGCCTAAACTCTTTCCCACTCTACTGTGTAAACAGCAGACTGGGATTATTCAAAGCTTTGATCTGTAAACCAGTTAAGAATACTCTTGTTTTCTCTGCTCTAGAGCTCCTCCTATGAATTTGTGTTCAAGGACTGCAGTGAAATCAGGTGGAAGACCTGCTGTTGCTATCTACTCATAGTCATACCTTAGAAAACATTGTACCATGCATTCTATCTCCTCTTGCTATTTTATAACAGAAACTGAGAGACACAAAAATGAGAGAACAAAAACATCCATCTATGTTCCTCACTGCAGTGTTCACAGCAGCAGAAAGGAAGACACAGCACCTACCCTGTTTTTCACCCTCAAATACACCTGGGACAACAGATGTATATGGCTGTAACAACTCAGCTCAATGTAATACAACTTGACAGTACTTCTCCTACTATGTGTATGGGGAGAAGATTCTGGAAATTGTTTTATACACAAGAGGCTATACAAAAACATCAGGAAATTGTACTTTACAGATATTTTTTAAAGAGTGGAAACACAAAGTGGTAGGACAGAAATAGTATTTCACCAAATTAAAAAAAAGTAGGAAAACGTAAGTCAGAAAACAAAAGACAAAATGTTTGCGGATTTTTCCCCTAAACAGAAACACAGGAAATAACATTAGTCATTACTCAGTAACTTAGACTAGGAAAGAGAGAACAAGACAAACAAATAAAAGAATATACCAAACACAAATTTCTATTCAATTTGTAATGCCTGCTTTTCACGTTTGCCACCAAGCTATTTCTAGAAATGTTACTGCTAGTTTGAGGTTTAATCTGATCTACCAGATCAAATAGCAGTTCATGTATATTCCATGGTGAAAGAGGAAAACAGACTCCAACGCTGCAAAGACAGAAGTGTAAATAAGAAAATACTATTTGCAGCATTAAACTCAAACGACAAAACTGGCTATTGACCTTTTTTAGTTGACTATTCACCACCATACTACCTTTCAGTCCCTACTAGTGCTTTAAAAAAAGCAACTGAATTTACCTGAAGTGAGGATCATATGTTAAGTTTTACAGCAATTGAAGGAGTTAAAAATTCAAGTCAATAAGCCTCTAGTTTGGCAACAATTTGTCCTTTCTAACAGAAGCTTGAAAAAAGACTGGGAGCTCAGAATGCCAGAGAATTTTTGCAAAGCTAAACGTGACACCTTCTCTCTCTATGCTTCAGACTAGAATGAGATCAGCTGCCCTCAACGTGGCCATTTCAACAGCTACCTAGAACGTGCATTTTGCTTCTTTGATGACATTCATAACACAGGCAAGTTTTCATTTCCTGCCTCACATCAGATGAGTCAACTAGGAAATTCTGTATATATTCTTAAAGATCTTCTTTCCTTCCCTAGCGTAAAGGTTTGCTGTTCCACAGCGCTTTCTTGCTATTTGAGGACCAAACTGAAAGGCAGCTTTCAGTGGCTTTACTTCCCAAAAGCCTGCCAACAGAAGTCAATTCCACTGCTATATAATTCCACAGACTACTGGAGCAAAACACAAAAAAATATAAACATATTACTTGGATAGTATAAAATATAAGAGAAATGACTGTTTAGTGTATTAACAGTTATAAGAAAAATTTTAAAAATCACCACATTTTCCGGTAACAAAAAACTGCATCTCTACAGCCTCCACTTCTAAAAACAAATTTAAACAAAAACAAAATACAAAACAGTTACCCTGAAGTGTAATATTAGGGTAACAGTTCTGAAAAAGTAGCAGCAGACTTCAGTACCTCTTTAGTATTGTGACCATCCTGTGGCATTATCAGGTCTTTGGGAAAACAAAACAAAAACACACTAAAGAAACCTCCCCACACTTTTTTGGAGGAAGTCTGGAAATGGAAAAACTTTACCAATGTCCTCTATGCACAAATTTTACTTTATTTGTGATGGCCTATCAACCTGGACTAGGCAACTCAAAGTCTGGAGGGTAAAGTGCAAGCAAACTTTCACTCAGGCTGAACTGATCATTCTCACTGCTAACTGGGCAGGTTAACTGTTTGTTGTTTTTTGCATTCAAGCAAGTCGTGATGCCCACTACAGGCAAATTACCTCCCCCTTTTCCTCTCATGAATCATTAGAGAATCAAACATACTGCATCCAAAGCAAAGCAAAACACAGACACAACCCTGAAATTACAGTGACACCTCTGGATGACACCCATGCAAGTTACATACGGAACAGAACCATGGAGCCAGTCAGGTAAAGGAAATTAAGTACTATATATACTATGTGATCTACTTTGTTTTGTTCCTTAAAACCACCTGAGAGTACAGCAAATTCAAATACAAGGCATTTGGCTGAAGCACCATTCTTCTAAATCCAATGCAGCTTTCTGTAATGAACTTGGAACAAAATTCTAATGGCCTCCCCCTACTCCTTCTATGGCAACTTGCAATAAGGTAGATATTTAGTCTAAAGTGGGTTGTTCTATGCACCTTTTAGGACATACCCCTACACATCTTCATGTCCAGTGTCCTTCCATCTGCACGGTTCTCACTGCCTCCTAAATATGGGCAAGACACATATTGAACTGGATCCACTTACGGCCCTTCAAAGCAAGTACGTCAAACATTTTTCTGCTAAGATCAGTGAAAGTTCAGTGTTTAGCCAGTTGTATCTTTTAAATGCTGGTGAAACAACCTCAAGTTTTGAGAGAACTAAGCTCAAGTATAAAATGAAAGAACCCAAGATTACTAGAATAGAACTAGTGACTCTACACAACAAGTCAGTAACAAAACAGGGTAGAATCTGCTTCCCAATACTTCGTTGATCACATCTTGCTCCTAATTGCCATAATTTTTCCATCTCTTACAGCCCTTCAATTACACAGAAAAATCCACCCACCTTGGAATCCCATTATTTTGTGCATTTCTTAAGTTGCAGCTGAAAATTCTGGAACTCCCCAGCTTACTAAGATGACCCTCTTAACTCTCAACCCAAGAAGCTCTGTCATTATTTTTTTCTTCAGTTTTATTCTTGATTTTCCTTGTTATTCTTGATTTTATCTAAATTGCAAAATCTCTGGGCCATCCTCCTATTACTGAGGAGGGAGAACGCAATGATGTTCAATTGGTTTTCATCTAAAGAAAACAGTGCAAAAGGGAACTTTCGAGATACACCTGGTAGCAAAGCAATGACACCTGATGCTACAGCTTCCTCCTCAAGGCACCAAATTAAAATACATTCTACTTAGCCACTAAAAGGATGAACATTTAAGCTTAAAATATGATCACACAGTTAAACACATTTGCTTTTAGGAACAGCTGAAAAGCAATTACAGGATAAAGGATGTATTCGGCAGCTGTGCAGTACCAAGGCACTGTGGTAACAGCTTGGTTATTGCTACCACATTGCAATCTCCTCAGGCAAATTAGTTCATTGGTCATGTTTGGAAGCAAAGAACTGTAATTAGCTTGTTAAATAATACAGTTATTTAGCAGGCCCTTCTGAATGTTAAAATTCCATTTTGCACAGTATGGCATTTTTTAACCTAAACGGCTGCTAGGTTACTTTCCTTCTGACGTGCCTTGCACACAGATGGAGAACAGGTTCTTCTTTCCCTGTGTCACCCATCTCTTATTTCACACCACTGAGACATGAACTGACAAAACCAGTGCATATATCAACAGTCATCATCTGACTTCAGCACTTATGAGACTGTGCTGAAGCACTATGACCTTCTAAGTGGCCAGCACAGGAGTGACTCGAGTGACAGGGAAGGATCCAACAGCAAGTTAGAGGATTGTAGTTTGAAGGTGGGCTAAGAAGCAAATTAACTGAGTAATTTTAGATGGTGAACCACATTTGTGTATTTCACTTTCAAAACTGAAAATACATTTAAAACAAACACAAAGAACAGTCTACCTTATCACTGGAAAAAATGTCAGGGCAGATTCAATACTTACAGCAGAAGCCTATATCATTGTCTTAATCAGAGTCAGAAATATATTGTCATCTTATTATATTAACCAGAGAATCACTTTCTGTCTCCATTATAACAAACTTTATAAGAAGCTCATTACTTATATGTCATTGCAAAGCATTTCAGCCATCCTTGATACAGCCTCACAACTGAACTAAGTGACTCATCTATCATTTATACTACATAGACAACTGGTCAGACAACAGATGGCTGTTTTTCTCACCCCTACAATCTGATGAAGTAAAATGAAAACCTTTCTATTTTTTCAGTCATTGAAAGTTTAAGAGAGTTTGAAGAACCTTCTAGAAACCCAACATGAACTCCCAGACTTCCAAATAAGGGTCCACAGCACAAGTTTCCTGTATTATCAAAAATAATTTCCAAACTATACATGTAACTTCTGTATCTTTGTCTTTCCCATCAAGGGATGGGACACTTGAGCAGTTTAACATCTGTGGGCAGTGTTTGCTTGTGCTACTTCAGCCCTTAGCTTGCAGACTATGCTTACAATAACTGTTTAAGCCAACACCTATTTCAGGTTTGGAAGCTTGACAGTCATTACCTAGAAGATGTAGTTACACTAATCCATTTTTCTGCCTTTGAATTTAAGCCCCAATTGCTTGAAATTTCCAGCATTTGGTGCAATCAGCACTTAAGCACCACCTTCCCAAATGTTCCTGCATGCAAGAATCAGTTTTGCAAGCACCATCTGACAAAGTGATTTCTCACGATCTTTCCCCTCCCCCTTCACTATTGTGCACCCAACCTGGAAAAACTCACTAAAGACAATGATTCAAGCGGAATGCAGCAAAGGTACAAATAAATTCCACTTGATAAGAACAATTTTTCTAGTACCAACTAGGGTGTCCCACTTGGACTATGTGCAGTTTAACTATATGCAATTTTCAGATATATTTGATAGAAAGTAAACACTACATAAACATGATTGAACTATCCACCATATGCCCTCTTCAATCCTTTCAGAAATACACCTTTACTCACTTCTTACTTTCATAAACACATGAAGAAAGACAAATAATTGTATTCCTAAGAACTGAAAAGCTGATCTGAACTAGAACACAGTACTCATGTTTCCAACGAAACACTTTAATCACAGGTCACAAGTTTGATATCACCACAGATACCAAGGTGATAAGAGAAGTTATATGCTAAGTCAAAACTGTTGCCAACAACAATACTGCAATTTCTAAGAAACCACATAACAAAGCAAGGATTAAGTAGTCCCCTTTAGTCACATTGCTATATATTTCACAGATTATTTCTACACATTTCAAGAGGCGCTATAAGACATGTTATACTCATTTATGGAAGAAGATTTATGATTGGTTAAATTTAGTACCACCCCTGTACAAGCCAATGTAGTAGCACCAGCAAACAGTAACAAGGAATTAATTCACATCGTCTTCCCACACTGGTGAGCAAAGTGTCCTTCTTTCTGATTCAAAATCCCATGCACAGCAATATAGGGCTCATTGTTTTATCTTGATGCATGGCCTTATTTACTACTTGTCTTTTGAGTAACTTTTCACTTGGCTTTTAAAACAGTCAACTGAATCAGCATGCAAGCAAATCTTTATGTCAAAATACAGATTCAAACCTACTATATTTCCTCAAAATAAAGTAGTTTTATTCTTTAGGGAAACTTTAGAACTCCCTTTTGCAAGCCAGTGATTCTAAGTTTTTTTTGGCCTTGATTTAGGTTGAGGTTTTTGGGGGGAGGTACTCAGGTTGGGGGTTTTTTGGGTTTCAGTGTATATATCCCTCTACCTCAAGTTTTTTTTCTTTTTCAATTTTTCTGGCAACAAATCAGCCTTTGATGTTTCAGGAAAAAAAAAAAAAAGCACTTTTTTTTTTTTTTTAAAGAGGAAAAAATCCCCATCACTTGACCACATCAGACCCCTTTAAATAAATAAGCTGCATATGAGGTGTAAGAGCCTGTCCAATATTCTCAGTAAAAAAATCACAACACTCTCAGCTGAGCAGGTTATTACCAAGGCTGTTTGAAGCTGGCAGATGGTACCTGCATGTGCAAAGGGAAGGGAAGTCGAACTTTTTCCCTATATATTTGATTTTGCTTTTGGAAGGGTGTTTTTTGGCAAGTCAAGTCAGACTAGTTATTCTTTATTCTTCTGCATCATGGCTATAATTGAGTTAAATGTAGTAATGCAATTCAGTGTCCAGTAAATTATAAGTGGGCATCATTCCCACTGAGCTCCATGGTCATGCTCCTAAACAAGAAAACCACCAAAATCAATAAGTCTACCCTGATATAAAAGCTGTGTATGTGGGAAGAGAAGCAAATTTATTGATTATACACATGCTTCACTTTGGCCAAGTAATAATCAGCATGCAGTCCTAAGGAAGCATCCTATCAGGCACTCTAAATTTCTGACTGCAAATGCATGCTAGAAATTGTCAATTGATCTCAGCAAGGTCCTGTATCCTGCCAGCTCATGAGTCATACAGCCACTTGCATTCAGCTACCTCCAGCAGCTTCCACAAGCCAGCAGACTATATTAGTTTCCATTATCTTTTACCTTTCTCGGATGGTCAGTTCTAATAAAACTACTAGAAAGATAATTTATTCATACAGTGATACAGAAGCACATAGAACAGCATCCTACTAAATAGGATATGGAAAACTCTTCATCAAGAAGTAATGAACTTCAATCAAACACACTGGGTTGTCAACTGACATGCCAATAGTTAGCGTCAGATAACTCCATGAAACTTGCTAAAGTAGTCACTTGTATTTAAAGAGAGAGTAAAAATCCATGCCACTGTGCTTTCCATCTTTTCAGGCAGGAGAACTCAGCTGTCCAATACACCTTCCCTTCGACACTGCCCTTTCTAACAACCTCTAGTCATTTGCAAGTATCACAGAGTACAAACATTTTCGACTACATCAAAAGCTTCAAGAGTATCTCTGTTACTGGACTCCTCCTAAAAAATTCGAAGGAGCACAAAAATTCTGATATGAGAGACAGATTACCGACTTACTACATAAAAAACACCCACCAATTTAAATATTACGTGAACTGTATTATTCGACTTCTTTTCTTTATGGTCAGAACTCTGATTACAGCATTGCTGCCGGCAATACATTTTCGTAAAAATTAAAAAAAAAAAAAAAGGGTAGGTCCATATCAGCTTTACTCCAAGTCCCACAGATACTAAGCACCTTCACAAGATTGTACTGCCTTTAAAAGACACTCCCCCACACACACACCAAAAAAAAAAAAAAATCGTCAAAAAACACAGAATCTCCCAGGAAAAGGTCTCCCTGTGCCTACTTAAAAAGCTTATTTAAAGCTTCAGACCTAGTCGAGGAAAAGCCCGACGGTTTCCGAGCGCCAGCCAGGAATTGCCCCTTTCCTCCCCGCGGCTCCCGGGGACGGAGGTCAGCGCTGGAGCCGCCCCTCCGGCCGTCACCCCCGGCGCCCCTCGGGCTCGGAAGGGCCGGTTGTTTGCGGCCGCCCCTCCGCGCCGGCGGGAGGCGCGGGCAGCCCCGCGGGGGCGAGGAGCTGCTTCCCCGAGCCGGCACCGCGGGCTCCGGGCGGGGACGCCCCACCCACCCGGCGGGCCGGGGCCGGGCGGCCCCCGGGCGAGCTGCACACGGTATTTCGGGGTTCGCCGTGCCCGCGCCGGGGAGCCGCGGGGTCGGGGCGGGCCGACTTTCGGCCCGCACATCGCGGTCACGGCCCGGCGCACACGCCTCACCCACCCTCGGCGGCGGGGCGGGAGGGCCGGGAGCGGAACGGCAGGCAGGGAGCCGGGGAGGGGCGGCGGGACGGGACGCGGGGGAGAAGGAGGACAGAGGGCGGCGGCGGCGGCCGGGGGAGGGGAGGGAGCGCGAGGGGCAGGCGCGGAGCGGGCCCCGCGGGGAGCGGCGGCGGGGCGGGGACGGGGGGAGCGCGGGGAGGTTCGCCCCGCACCCCGCCTCCCCCTGCTGCAGAAACTACGCCATTGCGGCCTGGCCCGGGAGCCGGCGGCGCTGCCGCCCGCCCGCGCACCCCCCGCCGCCGCCATCTTGGCGGCCGCCGCCATGTTTGCCTGCTTCCCCCCGCCGCGGCCGGGCAGGAGCGGCGGCGGCAGCGCAGACCCCGCCATCTTTTCGGGGAGCCGCCATACTTGCCCTGGCGATGAACATGGCGGCGCCCATCGCACACATCAAAACATGGCCTCCCTTCAAAACAAAACTGTCCCGGCCGCACCGCGCGGCCGCCGGCGGGGCCCGCGGCCCAGGGAGGGAGGGGTCCGGCGCGCACTTACCCGAGGCCCACATGGTGACCGAGAACTCCCCCTCCAGGGTCTTGATCTGCACCTGCTTCTGCTCCCATTTCCTGCCGCCGCCGCCCTCGGCCCCGCCGCCGCCTCCCCCGCTCAGGTAACTCTTCTTGCTGCTCTTCTTGCCGCTGCCGCCCTTCTTAACGCGGCCTCCTCCGCCGGCCGAGGAGGAGCCGCCGCCTCCGCTCTTGCTGCCAGCGGCGGCCACAGTGACCAGGGTCTGCTCGATGTACTCGTCCTCCCCGGCGGGGGCCGGCACAGGGATGAGGATCTGGTCCTCGAACCCGTCGTCGGCGCGCAGTCCGTCCGAGTCGTCTCCCCCCACCACCTCCTCGCGGGTCTGCACCAGGATCACCTCCTGGTGGTGGTGGTGCAGGTGGAGCTGCCCCCCGCCGCCGCCGGCCGCGCCGCCGCCCGCCCCGCTGGGGTCCCCGTCCGACACCAGCGGCTGCAGCGCGATCATGGGCTGGTGGTGGTGGTAGTGATGGGGCGGGTGGTGCGGGCCGCACTCCTCGCAGCACTCGTCCTCCTCCTCCTCCTCCTCGTCCTCCTCGCCGCCCACCACGGTGGTCTCTATGGTCTCCACGGGGATGGTCTCCACCTCGATCTCGTGCAGCTCCACGATCTCGGCCGGCATCTCTGAGCCGTCCGTGGCGATGTACAGGGTGTCTCCCGAGGCCATGGTGAGGCGAGGGGAGGGAAAGAGAGCTCCGCGGGCGGCGAGGGGCCTCCGGTCTGCTCCCCTCGGCGGATGGTGGGGCTCGGGCTCCTTTCGCCTGCCCTCCTTCTCCTCCTCCTCCCCCTTCCACACAAACACCAGCGCCTCGCAGCCAGCGACAGGCAGGGAGGGAGGAGGGAGGGAGAGAGGGAGGCAGCGCCGCCAAATCCCGGCCGCGCTCCCTCGCGAGACTTCCGCCGCTGCCGCCGAGACGGACCCCAGCCCCGGAGGCCGCTGCCGCCGGCCTCGCCCCCCCCCCCGCCGCCGGGCGGCCAATGGCAGCGCCCGCCGCGCCCAGGCGAGAGAAGCGGCCAACGGGAGCGCGCCGTGCCGCAGCGCCCCGCCCCCTCTGGCCCTCCTCGTCCTATCACGGAGCGCTGCGAGCGCGGGGCGCACCTCCCGGCGCGGAGCAGCCAATGGGCGCGCGGCGCTGTCTCCGCCCCGCCCCGCGCGGAAGCGCCGCCCCGGCCCCTCCGCCCGCGCAGCGCCGCGCGCGCTCGGCGGGGCCGCGCCGGCAGGGGGCGCCGGGGCCGCGCGGCCGTTAACGGGCGGGGCGCCGCGCGCCGGGCCGGGGCCGCGCGGGCAGCGGGACGGGCGGGCGGGCGCCGAGCTGAGACCGAGCCCTGGGGCGTGGGCAGGGTCGGCCCCTTTGAATGTTACAGTTGAGCTGTTACCGGCACGTGGGAATGCTCCCCTCTCCGCCCTTTATTCCCTCTCTCCCTTTGGAGCATGGTGTGTTCCGCGAGGCGCGTTCCCGCAGCCCTGCATGGAGATGCGCACGGACACGCCGGGAGCTTGCAGAGCTGCCGGTGCCGCCGGCAGCCCGGCCTGCAGGCACGGCCGGCGGGGCGATCGGCGGCCGAGTGCCTGAACTCGCTTATCGAGACACAGCGTTGAAAACAAGTGAAGCGTTGCAGTTCAATCCCCTCAGCTCAATCACAAAATTCTAGTACGCGAAGTGATCCCCTCATTTAAACTATCAAGTGTAGGTATTTGCCTTAATTATTAACACGCCTCTCCGTCCCTGAGCTCTGTTGCTCCCCAGAACCCTTCCAACAGCAGCGCGACTGTTCGTGCCTTGCAAACGCAGCAGCTCCGCGCTCCAGCCGCGCTCCACTTCCTTCCCCTTCTGCCGACTGCTGCAGGACATTCCCTCCTTACCCCATCGACGTGTGCAGGGGTGCCGAGGGAAAAGTAGCACTCGTGAGTGTTTGGGTGTTAGCTTTCTAGGGGCTCAGGCCCTTATTCCTATAAATCAGGAGCAGAATTTGCGAAGAAGCAGCTGCGTGTCCTGATGTGAACAAGCAGATGTTATGGGTAGGAGATCATGGACTGAATAATTGTTCTCTACGGGTAGTCAGAAGTCCTTCAAAAGGACTCTGTTAGCCTCAGTCAGGCGTTAATGTGCTGGCGGCTCTACGAGTATGTACATTTAAAAAAAAAAAGGAAGTCTTGGATTAGACAAAGTAAATTAGTATCACTGAAGGTGAGGGTTTTAAAACAAGTCTCACAGGCCTTCTGTACTCAGGGCAAGATCATCTCCCCTTCATAATTTTTTTTTTTCCAGCTGTTATATCACTTTTCTTTCCCCTTTCATGTTAACTGCAAGTGCAGATTTGCCTCATAAGTATTTCCAAGGCTGCCGCAAGTATGCATTCCATTTTAACCTCTACTTCTCAGTACACCATTGCTTTGTTTGCTCCTATCTCAAATTGCCACAATATAAAAACTGATAAAAGGTTCCTGCTAATAAATACTTTCTTCTTCTACCTCATCATCAAGTGTTCTCCAAGTTAGGCTAGTCCAAGTCTCAAGACACCAGTACTGAGCTTTGCCCTAATGATGAGATTAGGAAATACTTTCCTATTAAATATTAGAAATAGCAACAAATTTATTTGTGGCAATCTGGAATTTCCTTCTCTCCAGTCATACTCAGCACTCCCATTTTAACAAACTACAAGATGTAGTTTATCATAGCCAAATTCTCACAAGCTGAAAGGCTGTTTTTAGATCCTGTAAAGAGATTTCCAGAACTCTACATATAAATTCTGCCCCTCTGTTTATATCTGGAAGGACAAGTGTACCAGTGTGGGAAAAATGGTTCTGTAGCTTTTAAGAACAAGATTTCAAAATCAGAATGAAGTCTTTCTAATCCCTCTGTAAAAGTTACATGTAATTGAAAAAATGGTGAGTCATTATGGTGTACTTTCCTGTTTTTTTAGGAGAAATACATCACTCAGTTATACTGAGCTTGCATAGAGGAAACGTTAATGTCAGCTACATGTTAGACATGCACTCAGTCCTGCTCTTGAATTCCCTTCAGAACTGACATTGCCATCAGAGCAAGCAGGACTGGGCCTGAGTGCCTTATTTTGGGTGAAGGGTTATTTTTGGTGTTAGTGTAAATGAGCTTTGTCAAATACAAGAACAAAGTCACAAGTCTCCCTTGTTTATTGAGATTAAATTTTTGGTTCAGGTCAGTGATAACAGTTAAATAATCTTGCACAACCTTGTTTCATTTTTGTGCTTTTTTTTTTTCTTTTTTTTTTACTGCAAGCAATTAAATAATTTCAGAAAAGGCACTTTAAAGTTTGTAAGTATCACAACCACCTCATTTTCAATTGTGTTCTCTTTATCTTGAATGAGATTATATGCTTAACTTACATTATTTTCCATTAACAGCTTGACAAAAAAACACAGCAACAAGGAAAAATAAAGATGTGAAAACTGCCCAGTGAAAAGGTGTTTAAAAGAAAACTTTGTCCCATATCTACATAGCAGCAGAATTTATCCCCTGAATAATCCCTTATCTTCTTGCCCTATGCTCCCCATTTTGCTCCCCATGCTCAGAACTCCAGTTTGTTTCCTAGACACATTTAAAAAACAAGGTATAAAAAGGTTTAATTTTAAAAATGTAAACCATCCATTGGAAATAAAAGTTACTTTTAAGCATCCCTAACAAGTGTTTAGGAATACATATTCTTACATCTGTAAGCTCTAGATGCCTCAGATTTAGCTGTTTTATTGTGGGGGGGGAGAGGGTGGGGGTGTTCTTCCCTGGTTTCTTCCTTAAAATCTGCTGCAGGAAATTGTAGTCCACCATCAGTCTGCAGAAACCAGATTTCTACTTTTCACATGCACACACCCACCAGCATTGTTTTATCTCCACTCTCCATTCTAGCCACTCCAAAATTCCTGGTCGTAGTTTCAGGTGCCAAGCACACCTGACTGAAAGAACAAAATGTCACGGGTTTTCTCCTGATAAACTCAGCTTCTGCTGTCCTGACAGCCTTCCTTTCTTTTGGATTGAGCTGACTCACACATCTGCTTTTCTTAGCACCAAAATGTGCAGGAAAAACCTCAGGATTCATAGACATGGAAACTTCAAAGCCAGCACAAACAGTGTAGTAGTTCTGTACGGAAATAATTTTAGGCAAGTTAGAAAGCTACAGGTTACTGAGAAGTCACCTCTTTTCTTTTGGTGCAGTGTTGTAAAAAATGTAGTGCCATCCACATTTACCTGGGCCAGTACCATGCACAGGAAAAGGAAGGCAGGAGAGGAAAGGAGAGGAAGGAAAAGAAGACAAGATACATGTTCTCAAAGACATTTCTGATGCCTCTGAACTTCCTTCCTTCAGCTTTTAGCTTCTACATATACTTGGCGTGAAGTACTACAGAAGATGGTGTGTGCTTCACTATTTTAGGGTGAAGAGGGACATCCGTGTAAGAAGTAGAGAGTTCTGCAGCAAGTTACTGCCACCATATGCACTGATGGCATACGAGGATAATTTGAAAAATCATGTTTTGTTTCAATTAACCCAAAAGAATACAAAGCTGAATGAAACACATTGATCACAGAAGAGCAGAGCTGAGATTACAAGGGATCTCTAGATAGTCTAAGCCCCAGCTCAAAAGCGAAGTCAAATTGTTCTGAGTACTGTTCAGCCAAGCTTTGAATGTCTCCAATAATGGTGACTCCACAGCCTCTCTGGCAACTTGTTCCCATGTTTGACTGAAAGAAGCTCTTCTCACATGTTTAAAAAAAACTTTGTGTATTGCAATTTGTGCCTGTAGCCTCATGTCCTTTCACTGGGCACCACTAAAAGAACATGGCTAATTTTTTTCTTTGTAATCTTAAATTTTAATTGTAATTTTATTTTCCAATTCCCGGAATGCTGAAAGCATTTGTTAAATGAAGATTACCTGCAGAGAATCAGCAGTGCTGCTCATAGCACAAGAAGATATAGGGTGCTTGAGGTATTGCAGCACCCTCGTTTGGGAAAACACTTAAAACCTATTTCTCAGATATGCCCAGTATAAGTTAACTTCCTATATATATGTATGTATGTATGTATGTATGTAAGTATGTATGTATGTATGTATTATACACCATATATATGATCAGCAGATAATAGTCAGTACTCAACATCATTAGCCACTATATCAATATTGTGCTTTTACTCATGTGCATTTTTTTTCTTGTGGTGAACTAGTTGTTCACACTTCCAGAACCACAGCTGTCACTGCTGTACAGTCCAACTTTGTGTATAGTATCTGGTTATGTGATATTTTTATGAAAAGCTGTTTTTTGTTTCATACTACAGAACTAATTGTCCTGCCCCTTATCTCAGCTGCATGTATCCCAAACTAAGTAGCTGTTCTTTTGAAAATAATTATTTGGCAAATATAGAAGTGTCCTGTGTTTTAAGAAAAGAAAGGTCACACAAAACAAGTTAATCGTTCACAAAGTACAAGTGAATTAACAAAATTATCAATGCTTGTTTTCTAAATATTGGACTGATTTTTGTGGGTTTGTTTGTTTGTTTGTTTGTTTGTTTGTTTTTTTACTATTCCCGCCCTCTTTATTTTACAGCAAAACAAAGGGAAGAGATTTGAACTGTGAAAGTTGTGAAATAAGTGAGGTTTTCACAGCCAGCATCTACAGCCTTCTCTCTTGTCTCTAACAGGGTCAACACACCCTTTTCCTGATTGTTTCACCCAGCCTTTCAAATTCACTGGTTTGGAAAATTCTGATATCCTATTTTCCCTTCTTTTTCTCACACAAACTATTTGTCTAAGGTTTAAGAAAGAAAGGAAGATTAGCCCTCCCATTGTAAGCCAACACCAATCACTAAACAGATAATACTTACATACCTAGTTAAATATGTGACATGGATAGTTTTTAAGATATTTCTTGCACTTGTGTAAAGAAAACCAGATAGAAAGTCACTTACTGGAGGAAGAGAAAATCAGTAGTTGATGATAAAGGGCACTCTTGCTAACACTTGTTAAAGACTTATCTAGGACTAATGAATAAGTTCTGCCTACTCGAGATGGCAGGTTTTCTATGTTATCTTCATCTAGAATGGCCTATTAATCCATTAAAACAGGAGAAGTCTTGAAACGAAAAAAAAAAAAAAAGCCACAACAAAAAAAACAAACTAAAACCTAACTCAAGAAGAAATTTAAAACCTGGAATTTACAATGCCATTAAAATATTCACTAAGTAAAATGCTAATTATCTGTGCCATCTTTCCAGAGTCCTTGTCCTAGCTCTTTGCAGCTCTGCAGGAAATGTGGTTTTAACTTTATAGTTCTTCACAATTTAGCCTCCTTCATAATTTAGCTTCATCTCCTGCTGGTCTAATATAACTGCCACCATGCCTGGCTTTATGGCCCACTAGATTCTGCTACAAATGTCATTGTCCTCTCTGCTCAGATTACTAACTAAACATGAGGAAAATTCCTGATCCCGATTTGTATATAGACTCCTACAAAACACCTTTAAAACTTCATTATGAGCATAAGGTTCTGCTTGCTGACTGTGACTAGAAACAAGCAGGGAACTCTGTGTACACCTCTTTTATCTGTTTCGCTTTCTGGTACTTTTAATAATTACTGTTTTCTTTATCACATCCTACTGTATCAAATCCTACTGCAGATTCCCCTCTTAGCAGCAAATCAAGCAGCTAACACAGCTACACCAATTAATTCACTGATATTTACAGTGCTCTCCTACATTTGTCATCTGCTTGTGTTTTTGAGGCTGAACACAGTGAAGAAGGATTTTCTCTCATCAGTCGTCTTGCAGAGTGATGGAAAGGATTTGGAATGCCACCATTCCAAACTAATTTCTAAGTTATGGTCATTAATCACCCCACTTTCATTAAAGAGGTTTTTGTTGTAAGGATCATATAATTAGTTTTTCTTGCCATATGAAAGAATGCATGAATCAGTGGAACTAATCCTCACTCCAGAAAGTCTAGTCCTTTAATTATGAAAGAGAAATACAAATAATTATTATTGAGTTTTAAACCCGATGATAATAAATGAAGTTTTTGTCCTCCATTCCTGATTTCATGGCTGAGGGTATGAAACTACCCTTCCAGAAATCCTCAGTCTTCACGAAGAAGTCATATTACACCAACACAGGACATGGGTGGACATATGAATAGTCCATATCTTGCAAATGGTAGACAACACAAAAAGCAGAAATTTCTGAGGAATTAATACCTATTAGTTGAGCCAGCATGGTACGGTTTCACACCTGCCAGCACAGGCAATGTATATGAATGCGTGTCCTAACTGCTCCCACTGCTCCCTGGGGCCAGGGAGCGAATCTGCAGCTCTGATTCATGCCGATTGTCCTGCAAATAGCTGGGCTTCCTATCTCTTCTCCTGCATATGCAATCCCTTGGGTTACAGACCTGGTGCTGCAAAGTGCTCAGCTCTGGCTTCTGCTGAAGTCATCGGAGAGATCCCAGTAGCACTAAGGAAGATGTAGCCCTAGAGTTTTTAATATTACCTTTTAAATAAAAATAAATAATTTAGGTATAAAATGCTACAAGGAAAGCCCACGGGCAACTATTTTTTTTAATTAAATCAACTCAGCTAGGTTTCCATGAGGAAATAGATATTGTGACTCGACTGACAGTTTGCTAAACTATGAACAAAACCTTATACTCTTTATGTATGGGCAAAGCTGATCAATGTTTTTTCCTACTATGCTTCTACTAGAAGGAGTTGTAACCCATCGGAAGAAAGATTGTAATTTTACTTTGTGAATTTATAGTCAAACCATAGTCCATCTTGGAGGGTCTATATATGTTGCTGCACTATAAATGCTAACTGAAAATGTTTCTTAAAAATAAAAATAGACTGTATAACAATCTTGGGAATTCAGTACAGTTTGTTATCAAAGTTGTCGTCCAACTGTTCCCTGCAGAGGCAATCCTTCCTACACATCCACACTACATAACACACACAGCGAGACATTTTCAAGTGTCTTTTTTCTTCCTCTACACAAAGTTTAATCTCTGACTTTAAGAGGCTGAAGAAGTACCCCTCTTAACCCCGTGTCACGCCTATTGTCAGAAGTGAGCTCAGCAGCACTGAAATGAAAGGTTTTTAGTGCATCACGTTGAAACCTGAGTATCGGGAAATAGGTTTGGGAAAGCAGATCTGCAGTCCAGAGCTGGAGCTGCGGTCCAGAGAGCCCTGCCAGACAGACCAGCTCCAATAGGGTGAGCTTTCAGAGAAGAGTGTCTAGAGAAGATGGTTAGAGGGGAAGAAGAGAAATTTTCTTCAAGGACCCATGTTCTCTCATAATTCTGACAACTTGTCCACAGTGAACCCTTTAGGTTCTCATATTTGGATAGGAGATTACAAAGTTGTTGCTACTTTTTGTGTTGTAAATTTTTGCTGTGGATAGAAGTCTAGTTCCCACACTCCACTCAGGAATTTGTGTCAGGATGTAAAGCTTCCTTGAAATGCCCGAGATTGCAGGGATGGTGGAAAAGCTTCCCATGGGGGAAGTACTAACGGGTGTGTAACGGCAAATACATCTTGTGGGAGAAAGCAATTGCAAATCCCTTGGACAACATAAACCACTCCGTGGAATAAATTACTTTGTGTAAAGATTATGATTCTTTAGAAAAGCAAAGAAATATACCACAGAAAAAATATTTATCTAGAAGAGGAAATTGTTTCCATGTGAATTTTGCAGGAGCGATCTGTCTAAATACATTATGTACTGGATCACAGTGGTATCGTTAGTTACAGCAGCCTCGCATTTGTTAACCTCTAGACAAAACATTTTTAACGTCCTTAAGGCCGTATTTCTAAAGGAAGCGAGAACACTCGAGCGTTGCCAAACCGAGTCCGTCGCTCTTGCTCAGTGAGCCTTTCCCCAGGCACCCTTCCGGTGATCTCCGTTGCCCCCGAGGGCCGGCGGGACCCCGGGATAGAAGCCGCGGGTCCGGGAGGCCGAGCGGGACGGAGCGGGCGGGTCCCGGCCCGCGCTGCCGGCGCGGCGGCGGCAGGGGGCGCGCTGCGCTCGCGGCGGGGCGGCCGAGGCGCCGCGGGCACCGGCGCGACCCCGGCTGCGACCCGGGCTGCGACCCGGGCTGCGACCCGGGCTGAGACCCGGGCTGCGACCCGGGCTGCGACCCGGGCTGAGACCCGGGCTGCGACCCGGGCTGCGACCCCGGCTGCGACCCGGGCTGAGACCCGGGCTGCGACCCGGGCTGCGACCCGGGCTGAGACCCGGGCTGAGACCCGGGCTGCGCTCCCGGCTGCGCTCCCGGCTGCGACCCGGGCTGCGACCCCGGCTGCGACCCGGGCTGAGACCCCGGCTGCGACCCGGGCTGCGACCCCGGCTGCGACCCGGGCTGCGCTCCCGGCTGCGGCCCCGGCTGCGCGGGCCGAGCCCAGCCCTGCCCTGCCCTGCCTTGCCCTGCCTGCGGCTCCCCTTGGAGCCCTCCGAGCCCTGCCCAGCCCTGCCTGCAGCGCAGCTCCCCTTGGAGCCCTCCGGCCGCAGCACGGAGCGAGCCCAGCCCAGCCCTGCCCTGCCCTACCCCACCCCTGCCTGCGGCGCAGCTCCCCTTGGAGCCCTCCGAGCCCAGCCCAGCCCTGCCCTGCTCTACCCTGCCTGCGGCTCCCCTTGGAGCCCTCCGAGCCCTGCCCTGCCCTGCCCTGCTCTACCCTGCCTGCGGCTCCCCTTGGAGCCCTCCGAGCCCAGCCCAGCCCTGCCTGCGGCGCAGCTCCCCTTGGAGCCCTCCGAGCCCAGCCCAGCCCTGCCCTGCTCTACCCTGCCTGCGGCTCCCCTTGGAGCCCTCCGAGCCCAGCCCAGCCCTGCCCTGCTCTACCCTGCCTGCGGCTCCCCTTGGAGCCCTCCGAGCCCAGCCCAGCCCTGCCCTGCTCTACCCTGCCTGCGGCTCCCCTTGGAGCCCTCCGAGCCCAGCCCAGCCCTGCCCTGCTCTACCCTGCCTGCGGCTCCCCTTGGAGCCCTCCGAGCCCAGCCCAGCCCTGCCCTGCTCTACCCTGCCTGCGGCGCAGCTCCCCTTGGAGCCCTCCGAGCCCAGCCCAGCCCTGCCCTGCTCTACCCTGCCTGCGGCTCTCCTTGGAGCCCTCCGAGCCCTGCCCTGCCCTGCCTGCGGCGCGGCTCTCCTTGGAGCCGCCCCCGCCCTAGCTCCTCCTAAGGCTCCCGCACCAGCTCCTCAACACCCTGGTTTTGGTCAGTTCATCTCACAACTCTAGCGTAGAGCTAACCCAATGGAAACAAAAGTCCAGGATGACCCCAGGAAGGGTCAGCACAGGTGAGATGGGAAAACAAACGGGGTCTTATTGGCAAATTGTTTCTCCTGAGCTTACTTCGGTATGGGCGTGTGCTGACATGGCTCATCTACAAACTATGCAGCCTATGAAAATTTGACTTTGTTCAATAAAGTGCGTCACGTTGTAAATGTTGACAGTAGTTGCATCAGGTCAGGGAGTAATACCTAATTCAAAATGACAGCAAAATCTTCAACAAAAAAGCAAATATTATAGCTGTGTTTTCTTCTGGCAATGAAAGAAGGTCCAATTTATGCAGATAGAGAAGCAAGTAGGTCATGCAGTAACTGAAAATACAAGTCTGTCATGGGACATGGAGCTCTTATTTCAGAGAAGAAAACAACTTATTTAGAGAGAAAATTCCCAGACAACTTTATTTTAGTTTCAGAACAGCAACTTTAACAAAGATTAGTTGTTGGCACCACAAGAAGAGGAATTAAGACCTGTGCACCAGGGCAGAATTAATGTACCTCAAACTCCCAAGGCTGGCAGTAGTCACTATGAGACATATGCAGGTGTTTCTGCTGTATTTACACTGTCACCTGTCCTTTCCATGAGCAGAAGAAGGAAGTGACTGGGTGGTATAGCAGAAATACATTCATGCTGGGAAGCCAGCTGATGGAGAAGCACCTTTGGGTGAGGAAGGGTGAGTCTGCCTGGATGTGTGGAACTGTGGACCAATATGTCTTGCTTCAGAGCTGTATATTGTAGGCCATGTCCTCAGAGGAGCAAAGGATTTTTGTCTTTTTTACCTTGGGATGACGGAGATTAATGTGATGTGTACTTAAAGCTATGTAAATGAGATATTTTGATGGTACCTTGCACAGAGTCAGCAATTGTGCTCTTCCTCCTGAGTGTGTTAGGAATTTCTCTCAGCTAGGCTTCCCAATAGTTCCCAGAAATCCTGAACAAGTGTGGGAAATTAAATGAGAAAGGGAGGCTACAGGTGAGAAAACCCGACCGTGTGAAGCACATTTGAGCTGTGTAAAGTGTTGTGACTTTGTGACTCTGTAGAGTTCACAGTCATGACAGTATTCATTAAAAGGGCTATTATTGCTAGGTGCCATTAACTCCCTTCCCTCCCTTTTCCATTGTGAATGATTTTACTAGGATGTTGTAAAACTAAGTATGCCAAGTGGTCAGAACTGGGTAATACTTTTGCCAATTCTAGAAGACGATCTAAAGCCGGTGTTACTTGTTTGTCTGGTACCCACAATTACTCTTGAATTAGTATTATTTGTTTGGCTTTTTATAGAAATATAAAGCATTAAATTCAGCTTTCAAAACCAGATGCCAACTCACTGGAGACAGAAAAGTTTTCGGTTCTTCTTACGTGGTCAGGTTGAGTCTGTAGTAATGAGCTACATCAAGGAGAAGCTGTTTGCCTACAAAGGAGATATTAAGTTTCCATGTGTAACTTACCATAATGCAGTAGCACTATCCTACTGAACAAGTCTTGGGGTGAAGTCGATTTTTTTTTTGTTTGGTTTTTTTTTTTTTGTTTTGTTTTGTTTTGTTTTTGTTTATTTGTTTGGGGTTTTTTTGTTTTGTTTTTTTTGTTTTGTTTTGTTTTTTTTGTATCTGCATGGACTGCCCCACTAATTTATTTTTTAGTCACCTTCAGCACACCTGAGCAGGAAGTGACAGAAGGGTGTCATCACATTTAGTGTCCTTGGCTTCTTCACAGGTACTGTCAACACACTAAAACATTTGAGCCAATTAAAGATTTAGGTTGAGATAACGATGCATCTGCTCTCTGAACGATCCATTTCTTCTGGAAACATGTAATAACCTTAACTTGGTTTAACAGTCCCTTATCTGGGTTGGACCCTGCAACTTCACGAGCAAGCACCAAACTTGTGCTGGAGCAATAATGAAGAAACCATTGTACTTACAGAGAGCTGAGATGTAACAGCAAAATGGTTAAACTCCTGCTCCTGCTGTGGGTAAAACTGTTTCCCTGTACACCACAGTCCTTCCATTCAATCTGCTTTGCACCTTTCATCATTCAAGGGTTTACATTTTAAGCTAGAAGAGGGCATCCAAAGGAGGGCAACAAAGATGCTGAAGGGCCTTGAGGGGAAGCTGTATGAGGAGCTGCTGAGGTCACTTGGTCTGTTCATCCTGGAGGAGACTGAGGGGAGACCTCACTGCAGTTACATCTTCCTCATAAGGAGAAGAGGAGGAGCAGGTCTCTTCTCTGTGGTGCCCAGTGACAGAACCCAAGGGAATGACCTGATGTTGTGTTAGGGGAGGTTTAGGTTAGATATTAAAAAAAGGTTCTTCACCCAGAGTGCAGTTGGGCTGGAACAGACTCCCCAGGGCAGTGGCCAAAGCACCAAGCCTGAGAGAGTTCAAGAAGTGTTTGGACAATGCTCTTAAAGTGCATTGTGTGACTTTTGTGGATGGTCCTGTGCGGAGCCAGGAGTTGGATTCAATGGTCCTTGTGTGTCCCTTCCAACTCAGCTTCTGTGATTCTGTGACTTAGGGGAAAAAACTCCATCTCTCAAAAAAGCCTCCTAAAGCTTCCTAGCAGTCAAGCATCAGGGTTTTGGGTTTGTGAGTTGTTTCATTTTTCATATTTTTTAGCCCGTGGTGTAACTGTTCTACCAAGACATCTTAAATAGTTCCACTTGGCTAATATAAGAGGTGCCAGTGTTTGTAGGCAAAAAATTCTTTCTGAAAAATATTTACATCTCATTTTTTCAAGGCTGCTTTTTTGTTCCTTTTAATTTCCACCTGTATTAATAAATTTTTAAGGGTAGGATGGAATGGTGGGTTCTATAGACTTTCATATTGAAACAGAATGAAACAAAATTGGTGTTGATCCACATGTGATGTTGTTGTTGGAAGGACTAATGATAGGGATAAGTATAATGAGTGAAGATGGACAGGAGGTCAGGTATAGACTTGCAAAAGAACATAGTGGGAACAAGGGCAGCACTTTAATTTTGGGTTTTGTGTGTGGAAACATCAGTGTGTAACGTGTAACTCTGTGAATCAGAGAGGCTAGAGGTACATAAGGTTACCTTAGTTTTAAGGTTAGCAAGTCCTTTGCCTGGCTTTGTTACCAAGGTAGCAGTGTGATTTCCTGCTGCTCCAGCAGGGACAGTACCTGGGCAATGGTCTGCAGACTACCAGGAGTGAAGTGTCATGCAGCCAAGGGCTGGATTCTATCGGGACAACTCACAAAGATTGTCAGGGCGCCAAGGAAATGTATGTCAGTCGCTGGTCGCCTTTGCACTGTTCTAGGTCTTTTCACCCCTGGGAGGAGCTCGCTCAACTGGGCTTTGCCCTAATCCACGGTTCTGCTTAGGGGTCTCTCTGGATTTATGGCGTTTGGACTACTTTACTTTCCAAAAGCTGTGTCTGGAAGTGGCAGGGGACCTGCAGCGCTGGAGTTCCCCTTGTGCTCTGGAGCTGCCCGAGGCGGCGATGGACGTAGTGGTTGTGTCCAGCCCCGGTGCTGGCAGCGGCACGACGGGGGTCGCCACTGCCCCGCAAAAGCGCCCACCCCGCCGCCTCTCCTGGCTGCCTTCGAGGCCCCTGCAGCGCGGCGAGCCGCGGCCGCCCGTCCCGTCCCAGAGTCAGCCCGAGGCACGCCGTCCCGCCGGACTGCCCCGGCATCGCGGAGGGGCTCCGCAGCTCTCCCGGCTGTGCCGCCCGAGCGAGCCGCGGAGCTGTCCCGGTGCCCGCCCGCGGCGGCCGCGGGGCGGGGGCGGCGGAGGAGCCGCCCCTCCGCGGGCGCGGAGCTATAAGGACAGCGCGGCGCGGGGCGCAGCAGCGCCATGGGGAACCGCGTCACCCGCGAGGACTTCGAGTGGGTCTACACGGAGCAGCCCCATACGCAGCGCAGGAAGGAGATCCTGGGTACGACGGGGGGCCCGGGCCCGGGCTCGGGCAGCCGGGCCGGGCTGCGCTCCTGCGCGGGAAGGGACGGGCGGGGCGGGGGTCCGCGCCGGGCAGCCGGTGTCGGTGCGGCTCGGGCTGGCGTCCGGGCTGCGGAGAGCGAGTGCCGCAGCCCGGTGGGCGTGCGGCGCTCCCAACTCTCCCGACTCTCTCCGGGGATGCCGCGGCCGAATCTGCGCCGAGCCGGGTCAGCGGTGGCGCCGCGGGCTGTGCCAGCGGCCGCCGGTCCGCACCGCGCCCCGGGAGCGGCGCCGCCGTCGGGGGGCGGCTCCGCCAGGCGCGCCCCGGGAGCGGGCTGCGAGCCCTCCTGCGGCCGCTTGTTCCCCGTGCCTTGGTGCGGCATCACAGTAAACGGGCACGCGGGTCACATCCGCTGCGGGACAACAGACAGTCCCCGCTGCTTGTCGGGGACAAGGTGCACTCCTGTACTTTCGTGCTGCACACGCAGCGTTTAACTGCTCGCAGGAGCGTGGGGGATCGGGAGGCTTATTTTTGTGGGGGGTTTGGGCTATTCTGAAGATAGTTTTTGAGAATAGTTGATAATTCAGAATTGTCGCAGAGTATTGTTGCGTATCTCCTAAAAATACATTTCCGACATTTTATTAATAAAAAATATTTTGATTTTCCCTCCTCTTTTCATTTGTGTGGGTTGGTCATTTTGTTTTCTTCCCTCTAATGAGTATGATAAAGTTTTTAAAGAACTTTTATAAAATGGCAATGGAACTTCTGACTGAGTTGCTGCACAAGGTATATTGTAATTAGGTGCAGTTTTTTAACTCCCACACAGTCTTGGAAATTAATCCAGGATTAATCTAAATTACAAAAACATTTCCAGTATAGTTGCAGTCATGGAATATCCATATCCAGGTTTGAATTACATCGAGGAAAATAATAATTATTTTACTATGTAATCATGATAGTCAAATTACGTCAGTATAGCAAGGGATGCTTTTTGGTGTTGGGCTCCTCATCCCTTCAGTCAAGGGGGCTACATTTTGGTGAGCTAAGGGTAGGAGGGTGTATGGTGGGTCTCTGTCCTTGCTGCTTGCTTGTGGTTTTGGTTGTGCTATAGAATGGGGAGGGCAAACCATGATGAAGCTGTAAGGAGGTACTTGGACTCCCTTGTTGCAGCAAACTCTTTTTTGGACTCTTCAGCGGCACACTTGCAGAGGTTTTGCCCACCCCCTCTTTCAGTTAAGAACAAGCAATTGGAATCAAGGTCCATCTCCTTCTTTACAGCTTCCCCTGCCCAGCTGTGGGAGTGGAAGGAAGGGCAGAGAGAAATACAACATGGAAAGAGAGACATGAATGATCTGTGTCTGGTGAGGCAGAATGGATTATAAAACTAGTGTCACAAACACCAAAATGCTACCAAAAGTTGCCAAAACTATCATAATATCCCACACAATATTTGTATAATGATTCTCACTCTATTATTCAAAGCCTAAGGTCACCTAGTATTCAGAGTATATAGTTACCAAAGTGTTTAGTGTTTGCTAAGCTGGGGTACACAGTAAGAATCTTAAATACATATGACCAAATATCTAGAAAAATCCATGTAATTTGCATTTTTGTGTACAACGATGCCTTGGGGACAGCATTCCATGCTGGTAAAGGAACTATTTCCTTCCCAATAGGTTAATGATTTAGTTGCTAAGCACTGAAACTTGATTGTTCTCTGGGCTGCAGCTTTTTAAAATGTTGGTCTCTCTCAGGCATGGCTATTTGGATTTAAATACAAATGGAAATTATCTGTTAGGGGAAAAAATGGGCAAACTGACAAACACGTAAGGCAGTTTCTTTCTTTATAAGTGGTGTTTCCTGGGCCGTTGCCTATAGAGCATCTGACAGGTAAAAAAAGTTCATCACAAATTTGTTTGTCCTGTCTTAAGAGTTAGTAGCCCATGTGTCTGTAAGTCTTTTGTAGTCAGTGACTATGTTGGAATGAGAGCTCCATGAGTCCAGTCTCCCTACCATGGGCAGGGATATCCTTTGATGGCTCAGGTTGCTCAGGGCCCCATCCTAACCTGTCCTTGATCATTTCCAGGGATGAGCCATCACAGCTTCTCTGGGCAACTGGTTCCAGTTGAGCTGCAGAACTGTGAGCAGTGTTTATCAGCTGCGCTGGCTGGAAACTGGCTTTGTGGCAGGACACTTGCACTAGATGAGGCTTGTGATCCTAAAGTCTATAATTATACCAGCAAATAGATCAACATTTTGCACAAGAGAGGGGAGATATTTTATCTCTTTTCTCTTTGTAGTGTCTAGGTATTAAAATGTAGCTTGTGCTTAGTAGTGTCTGTGTGCAACTGCTTCTGACTTAGAGTGGAGATCTCTTGCCAAGCTGGCACTTCGACCCTGATCACGTTATACATGTTCCTGAACACGTTATTCATGCTTTTCAGTTTATGAAATGGAATTGTTTCATTGCTATTCTGTCACTGTCTTGTTTATGAAAAGCCTGTTACTGCCTTGTGTCAGGACTGGGATTTGTGTAATGCTGCAGTAAGCTCTGTTAGGGAAAGATCTGGTTAAAACCTTCCTGATGGAAAAGTTTGTTCATCTAGATCTGCTTAGCCTAGAGAGGGCATCCAGTAGAAATAGAATTTCTACTTTTTGTCAGTAAAGATTTATTGGACTGAAAGACTTGGAGAAATTGTGCTCTGGTTAGTGGGAAGTGTTGATGGCTTTTCACTCTTGAGAGGTGAAAAAAAATCATTGCTTAAATGCAGGCAACACCATAATCATACAATGTATGGTCATTCCACCTGCAAACAATTTCCCAAATGCAAGCAATGAGCAATATGTTGTGACATGGGAAGAGTGAGATCGTATTTGTGCCATGGGCTGGATCTAACTTTAAAAAAGTACTGTAAGTTAGACAGGAAATATCTTGTCTCACAGGCTCCTTAGGGAAGCACTTGTTTGCTGCTGAGGATGAGAGCTGAATCAATGTTGCTCAGGATAGACAAGGAACATCTGAATATGAGCCAATATCCAAGAATGCTTAATAGTTATGTAATTAGTTTTTTGGCAGGTTATTTTGGAGTGGAGATGGTGCAAGTGTTTTATATGTACTTGATCCTGTAGGAAGTCTGAGATGTTAGCCTATGGGGATAGGTAGAACAAAATAAAAAGCCAAAATCCATTTTATTTTAGCATTTAACTGATCTGAGTACAGCTTCCAGCTCTGCTCTCTTATTTAGAGATTAATCTGCTATTTCTTCCAGCTGTTTCTTCTGTTGCCTTTTTAAACATCACATTTATGAAAATTCTGATAAGTTGTACATACTGAAATATGCAATATATTATGTCCCTAGCTTAAATCAAAGCTCTGAAGTACATGTGCTTCTGGCAAAGAAACTGTTTGCCCTTTATGCTGCAGTGTGTGGGCACAGTGCTGCCCCTGGTTGTGAACATCCTCTGATGAGCACGGAGAAGAGCTGCTGTCCCAGTGCTCATGCCACTTCCCTGTGGGCATCACCTTTGAAATAAACCACATGGGCAGAGAGCGACTGATTTAGGCATTTGTGGTCTTCCATGGGAAATGTGTTGAGTACAACCCAAGGCTTCAGCGTAGTCCATACTGCAGATTTTTCAGAAGGAGCTGGAAGCCCTCTTTCTAGCATTCCTACATCCTTTTACTGTGAACTAGCTAATAAACAAAGGTAAGCAAACAGGTTACAGCTGCTGACATAGTGATGTGCTGACATCATCCAGCTCTGCTGACAGCGGCAGAGTGGCACCACTGTGGTACTTTCCCTCTGGTGGCCACTTCTGGGTGACCCACTGCCCTTGGACCAGCTAGCACTAAGATATTTAGAAGCTTGTGGGTGACAAATACAAGATTAAGACACTTATCCTTGCACAGTGGACATATAAAACTTCAATGAAATTAGCTGGGCCAAAAATGTTTCTTATTGTTTTGTGTACTGGATGGGTTTTTTCACAGGAGACTATGAAAAACCAGAAAGTGTTGTCATATTGTCCTCTGTGTATCCTACCTGTGTCTTGACTCATGCATTGTTTGAATTAATAATAGAATTAATAATAGAATAATACAATATATTGAGTACCAGGTACATCATCAACTCAGGTTGTTCAGAGCCCCAACCAACCTGTCATTGAATGTTTCCAGGGATGAGGCATCTGCAACCTCTCTGGGCAACTGTGGGCAACCCTTATTGTAAAAAATGTCTTTCTTATGTCTAGATTAAATGTCTCCTCTTTTAGTTTGGAACTATTACCACCTGGCCTATCACAACATGCCCTACTAAAAAGTCAGTCCCCATCATTCCTATAAACTGACAATAGATGTTGACAGGCAATAAGGTGTTCATAAGCCTTTTCCTCTCCAGGCTGGACAGCCTCCATTCTCAACTCTCTCAGCCTTTCCTTATTAGAGGTGCTCCAGCCCTCTGACAGTTTTCATGACCGTCCAACTTGGTCCAGCTTGTCCGTGTAATTCACTGATGACTTGGGTGTGCTGTGCTTTTGTAAGCAGGTTTCTGAGCTGAGCTGCTACAAGGTAAAACACTATAATGTTAGTAAACTGTCTTCATTTGTTTTGTTTATTTATTTGGTACAACTACCAGCTCCAGCATAGTAGTAAAGCTTACATCCTGTGCCTGGCATCTCTTTTATCTGTTTTGGCAGGGACTCATAATCAATAGAATGCAATCCAGGGCAGCAGTATCAAGGATTTTTTTTTATTTTTTCCTACTTCCCTTTAACAAACCTTCTAAGTGACTTATACTGAGAAGTATGTCCACTTTGACTTTATCAATATGCTGCACTTGGGGTGGAAAGAAAGGAAAACTAAGAAATTAAATCTCTTCTCTTTTTGCTACTAGTTTCTCATGGATGTAGACAAGGCTGCTGCTCCTTTAAATCTCCATCACCACTGTCCCTCTGGCCAGCTCCTGCTCTTGTTCACTTTCAAATCCCATGTTTACTAAAATGTGCAACTGTGAAGTATGTAGTGTCACATCAATGAGAAATTGTGTCTGATGTCATCACTGGGACTTGCCTGAGTTATCTCAGGGACTGAATCAGTAGGACAGAGGATGAGTGAAAGTTCAGAACAAGGTATTTGCTGTCTCCTTAGGAGCAGGAACAGCAGGACCTGGCAACCAATGGCCTGTCCAGGAACAATTGCTCCAGCCCTGAGGATCCCTGTAGGGCTATGGTGAGTGCTTTTGGATCTCCAGAGAGAAGCATCAATGGAACAAAATACATAGATTAATTTGTAATTTTAGTCACTTGGTGAGCGAGACCTGCCTCTTAAAAGATGTGTAGAACAATGGAGTCATCTCTGTGAAAAATTAATTTAGTAAATGGGTTGTTTCAGAATTGTGAACCTTTCTGAAAAATAAACTTGAAGCATTTGTTGTCTCTTGACTTGTAAGAGTGGGGAATGCTGTCTCATCACCGTGGAGCAGAGAGTCTGTGGAGCTGTCTGGGCCGAGTTACTAATACATTTACCTCCTGTACTAAAGTGCCTGTGCTGCTTTGGCAGTGTGCTGACCTTGGAGACAGAAAAGTCATCCCTGTGCACTGCTGTACATCTACACCAGTGTCCCCACGCTCCCAGCAGTGCAGTGGCTCAGCCTGGACAACTAGAAGCAGCACCATGGATAACCTATCTGCTGGCCTGAGCTAGCAGACGTCCTCAGTGAGCTGGAGGCTGGAAGATGTGCTGTGCAGACACCAGAGCAGCTGGGTATCTCTTGTTCTCATTCGACTGTAAAGGGCAAAACTTGGTCCCATGCAGTTACATAACTAACTGTAGGTGTTGTGTCCTGTCCTGTGTTGTGTGTCCCTGCCTTCATCCACCCCCCTGCCCAAGCCATGGCTTCTCTGTGAGGAGAAACCTGAATTTTTCCATGCCACAGTTTCAGGATGGCTTTATCAGTATTAATGATAAACAGACACAGTATTGTGGTTTGACTAGTATGCAAAAGTTTACAGTTGGAGTTAATCATGTGTTGAATTTAATATTAAACCTTGGCAAGTTACTTAATAGCTGTCACCTGTGATAAGTGCAACCTGCCTGCATTGCTGCTTGCACACACTGTTGCCATTTGGCAGTGACTGCTATGGAACTTTTCAAATGGAATCTGCAGTCCTTGTTGGCTGCCACAGAAAGAAATAAGTTAAAAACTTCCATTATTTTCAAATGACAGTATGAAGCATCTCTAAGCAGTTTTCCCATCTAATTAAACTTTATTTTTTGGTTATTTTGGTGGGGTGGGGGCAGGGGGAGGGGGTGTCAGTGTGGCCTCAATCTGACCAGGCTGAGGAGCAGATTTAGTTATTTTAGTTTTCATCTCTTCTGGTGACTGCAGTAACTTATCTCTTACCAGCCACCCGATGTGACAACATTTGAAGTGGCTTGACTTACTAAAGTATTTTCTGGCTTTTGGACAGATGTCCTTAGGAAAGAGATTAAGCTATATAAAACTACACTGTAATAGTCTTTCTGACCAGGTTATTATATTCTTGTACTTTAGAGCAAACTTTGCATAAGCAGCACTTGATGTAAAATTTAAGTACCTATTCAGATACTAGAGACAACTATTGGCATGTTAACTTTATTGGTGTGCAAAACATAATTTCAAGAATGGTGAAAACAGCAACAAGAAACAAAACAGCAAAACAAAACAAACAAAAAAACCCCTGGAGTTTCTGGAGATTTTTGTCAAAATATTTCTCTGACTTTAGAAAGATATGAACTTTCACTACAGCTTTCCCAGCACTTAGAGAATCTCTCTCTTGCCTGAATACTCCTCATGGTGACCTTGACCTCCTTTTCCTCACAAGATTTTAGTATATCTGCTTTGTCCTCATCTTCCACAGCACTTTTCTAATCTTTGTAATCTCTAATTTCTGTTCAAGATGGGCTGAAGTTGGCCAAGAGGCTCAAAGGTTATTGGAATGGTTGCTGAGCATTCCCATATTAACCTGCTTCTTTAAGCAGCACTTCATCTTTTTGAGTTTCTGTACACTTCTCAAGGTTCACTTCTACAAAAACCTTCTCTGCATCTAGCACTCAATATCTACCACTGCTTTCAAGGTCACGTAAATTCCATCTATTGTCTCCAGCCTTTGTTTATAGTAGACACAGCTGCATAGATGCAGATCATTGTAATCTGATTTTATTGTATTGGTATTATACTGTGACAGTCAGATGATGTTTACTTTTTTATTCATAAAATGGGCCCATGAAACTCACAGGAATGCTGTGTGACCTCAGGGTTCAGAATGAGTGACTTCTCTATGCAGTTGTATGTGTAAGCTGCAATTACTGAGAAATGCAAAGTATGAGTTAAAGGAAGGAGGTCAGTGCATGGCTAAAAGCCATAAGGCAGCAGAAGGAATCACGTGCAAGGTAATATTGGAAGTGAGAAGTGTGGATTTGCAAAGAGATGTGAATCGGTGAACAGCACCTAGAGGATCAGCTGTACTCTTATTTTCTTTTTAAAGGACAGATGAATGGCTGGTGGGACTGAAGATCAATAAGCTGGTCCTGGCCTGACATGAGTCAGACTTACAGGCCTAGCCCAGCTCTCTGCTGTGCTGCAGAATTTGTGAAGTCTCATGAAGCTGTTGTGTGATAATCTATGTGGCTTTTATGCCTGCTTTTGGTATGTGACATAGGAACAGAAAAAAATTTGCCACGCTGTACAAAATCCTGATAGTATACTGTGATGTTACTATGTGTGAAGAATTGTACCTGTTGTGAGCACTGGTAAACACTCAAATAATTAGGATTTTTTTTTAAATGCTGTGTTTGTCATCTAACCACAGAGCAAAACCTGGAGAGCCTGTTGCTCAGCTCTCTCCTCTACTTGTGTGTTTGAAACAGCAGTGTGAAAAGGGCTACAAAGAAGGCAGTTGTATTCCTTTAGTGGAAAATAACATCTGAGCAAAATACAAAAGGACATAAAAAACTTAAAAAACATGACAGAAATCCTGTGGGATTTGGCATATTACTACTCATCACTGTGAATCAATATTCATTGTGGGAAAGGTACATTATGCCACAGAGAGACCATCAGGGTATGTTTTTTATACGTCTTTATATATCAATATGTATCAGAATGGGACATTATGCTGGAACTAGTAAAACTTTTACCATAGTGGCAACCCTATTTTGGAATTAACATTTTATAAAACCAGGGCCTCAAACATAGTGTGATAAAACCAGAATGTCACAGTGGTGATTGTGTTTGCCTAATTATGATCTAACCAAGTTTTTCTCTGCATTTTTCCCTTTAGCAAAGTATCCAGAGATCAAGACTCTGATGGGACCAGATCCATATTTAAAGTGGATTGTATCTGGAATGGTTTTCATGCAGCTGCTGGCATGCTACTTGGTGAAAGACTTATCTTGGAAATGGATTTTTTTCTGGGCTTATGCTTTTGGGGGCTGCATCAACCATTCCCTGACCCTTGCCATCCATGATATTTCACACAACGTGGCCTTTGGGAACAAGCAGGCCAAGTGGAACCGATGGTTCGCAGTCTTTGCCAACCTGCCCATTGGCATCCCCTATTCTGCCTCCTTCAAGAAGTACCACATTGACCATCACAGGTACCTGGGAGGGGACAGCTTGGATGTGGACATTCCCACAGACTTTGAGGGCTGGTTTTTCTGCACGCCGCTTCGGAAGCTGCTGTGGCTGTTCCTCCAACCTCTGTTCTACAGTCTGAGGCCACTGTATGTGAACCCCAAAGCAATCACACGGATGGAAATTCTTAATGCTCTCGTCCAGTTCTCTATAGACCTCATCATTTACTACCTGTGGGGGCTCAAACCTGTTATTTACTTAATAGCAGGTACTATTCTTTGCTTGGGTTTTCATCCCATTTCTGGGCACTTCATAGCAGAACACTACATGTTCCTAAAAGGGTATGAGACATACTCTTATTATGGACCTCTGAACTGGCTCACCTTCAATGTAGGCTACCACATGGAGCACCATGACTTCCCCAGCATTCCTGGATGCAGATTGCCTATGGTAAGTGTAGCATGAGCACGAGTGAGTGGGATTTTTATGAAAGCTGCTAAGCTGTGTCAAAGAAAACACTCCAAATCATAGCAATTTATCAATTTTAGGGGAAAAAAAGGGGAGAAATAAAGGAACAGCCTTTTGGATTTGTTTCTAATTAATTTGGAGCCAAAGATTGAGAGAAACAACTGTCAAACTGCTGTAATACTTAGTTTATTTGATGCAAACTAGAACATCCAGTCCTCAGAGGGCTTGAGGAATCCTTTTGCATGATAAAATCCTCCAACAAGGCTTTAAATGGCTCAATTTACATCCCTCAGCCACTAAGTTTCAACTTTTTGAAACGCTAAAGGGAGGCAGGTGGCAATTGCTATTTGAAATTTGTCTAATGATCAATCTGCTAACTGTATTGCTTGATTAACATCAAAGAAAAGTTTTTCTGTTTTTAAGATGACATAATTTTTGGGGCATGTTCCAGCTTGACATAGGTAGCACTGGAAAATAAAGCCACACTCTCTGACTCCTTTTAGCTCTCGTGCCCCACCCACAGAAACTGAGGAGGCCTGGTCTGTCCTTGGGAAAGTGCTGTGGCTTTCCTCCTTTGAAAGGCAAACCCCTTTTTGTTTACGTTTTATCAGTTGTGGGAATCAAATTTGCAAGGCCCAGGTGTCTAGGAATGGTTTTCCATCCCGCTCCAGGTGTGTAGCTGCTCCTGTGTGTTTAATGCAAGGGCTCCTCAGCAGGTGCTCACGGTGTTAGAGGTACGTGACTTCCAAGGATTACTCCTACACAGAAGTTCTCCAACATAACAGGAAGGAAACATCTTTCTGTGGGCTGATGCAAAGTTGGGAACTGCCACTGCAATATCCATATGAGGTGGAGGTAGAGCCTGAGGCTCAGGAGCTGTGACCTCCCCAGCACTACTGACACCATGTGCAACTTCTGTGCTGGCATACCAGGGCAAACCCTGCTGTACGGGCTCGTGTTCTCCATCACAGAAACACTCCCTGAGAGGAGATTCAAATCAAGGGGAGATGTTCTTGTGTAGAAGAGAGTAGGAAGCCTCTACATAGCCTGCACTTGTGTTTCATTCACTGCTTTGCTGCTGGAGGTCTGTCCTGGAGATGCTGCCTGTTCCTGGTGAGGCCCAGAGGAGCTGGTACAGCAGCCCACACTGGGATGTGCAGTTCTCCTGTGAGGTGCTCCCATCACTGATACACCTGATAGCTCAGCTGGGAAGTGCATGTGCTTAGCTTTAGTTTCAAATGTTCAAACTTGTTAGATGGGCTTAGATACCTAGATTACCAAAATGAAAATAGAAGAGAAGGAGGTTAGCTCCATATCCTGCACAAGGTAGGTGAGTGACTAATTGAACTTGCTGGGACTGTTGCTCCAGCCCTGATTGAGACCTGAAAAGCTCTTCTCCACCCACACCACAAAGAGTTCAGCCTAATTCCTCGAGGCAGTGCAGCAGCAGCAAGTGTCAGCCCTCCTGCATAAAGATGGAGTTATTAGCTGAATTTCATGGGCTTGTGTTCATGTGTGTTTTGCTCTTTGGCAAGTGAGACTTGCCCTGCTGGTGGAGGAGAGAGCAGGTTTGTCAATCACTGTTGCCTGACAGAACTATATGGAAGACTTGGAGTTTGACAAGAGATCAATTACAAGTAAAAATTCTATTAAAAAGAATTATATTTTAAAAATTTCTATTTTCTTTGGCAAAACAGTTCCTGTAGAAAATCCTTTGACCATTAAAACAAATTGGTTACTCTTTTCTACAAAATGAGAAAAAAAAAAAATCTCTGCTCCTCTGATGAAAAGAGATAAGGAAACAGATCCTCTCTGATTAACTTTAAATCCTGAACATAAGGAAACAGATCCTCTCTGTTTCAATCTTGAACTTCATTGCAGGTAAGAAACCTCACTGTACTCTGCTTTGCTTAACCTTCTGGCAAACTCCTCACTCAGCAAAGATATTTTTTTTTTTCAGATTTAGTCTCTTAGACACTTGAACTTCTAATAATTGCATTGTGTAATATGGATTATCTCTCAGTGAGACTATTTTTGTTTTTAATTATTGGCAAATAGAAAGTGGAGTAAAGAGCTCTATTTTTAAAGATCTATCCTGCATGATTGAGATCAGGGGAGAAATAGGATTTGAGAGGAACTGGATCTTAATCTTGGAGAGTAACTAGTTTTTCAGCTTGCTTATCAGGAAAGTAAATTCAGCGTTTTCCTTTGTTACAGGTGTGTCATTCAGAACATTCTGAGTAATGTGTTTGCCACTGGAAGGACCTTTACCCTAGGACTGTGACAGATTTGAAAGAGGAAGAATTAGGCTGTGAGCATAAGCTTATGGATATTAAAGATGAGTGACATGGGTGCCCAGTAAGAACTTTCCCACTAGTATCATGAGAGATTACACAAGAGACCATGAAATTTAACTTTGCAATGAAGGACCTGCTCTAAGAAAAACCCCTGTAGACTTAAGAATAGATTAGTCTTTAAATGAAGTCTTACAACTATAAAATATTGCATTGTTTACCAAATGAGCAAAGAGATCCATTCTTCATTGTATGAAGGACTGAGTATACTTATGGAGAGAGGAGATTGGAGGAGGAACTCTTCTAGAAGCTACAATAAAAGTGGCAGTGTTACCAGGGGCAAACTAGTTACTCATTAAGCTTGTGGGAAAAGGAAAAGACATGGTATAAAACCAGATTTATTAGACAGACAAGACTGGAAAACATGGTAGATGTGCTGGTTTTGAATTGCAGATTTCATTAACCCTATGATGGCTAGGAGGGCTAGCTTGAGTGCTCACCATCCTGTGGTGGGGATGTAGGACTATAGAGGGGACTTCTTGTAATAAGTCTTCGAGCATTCTAAATGTAATTTTTCAGCTTTGTGTCATAAGGATCTTTAGTTTCTGTATAGCCCCAGGACAAAGAATGTGTAACAGCCACGCTGAAATACTAGGCTGCATTTAACTTTTGTACCTATCAGATATGAAGACTGTGAGTAGGATCCTGTCACTGTGCTCTACAAGCACAGAACCAGAACAAAAGTTTCAGTCCAAAAGATGGATTTCTTGCCCTGCCACCTTGACCTACTTGAAGAAAAGCCTCAATATACCATGTGCCAAGTGCCTAGTAATTGTCCTGCAGACTTTGCATTCTCTTGTTATCTTTCCATGATAACAGAATCACAGATTGGGTGAGGTTCAGGTTCCCTGCTCAAACAGGGTCATTCTGAAGCACATGGCACAGGATTGTGTCCAGATGGTTCTTGAATATCCCCAGTGAAGGATATTCACTGCTTCTCTGGGCAGCCTGTTCCTGTGCTCAGTGTCTGCACAGTAAAGAAGTTCTTCCTCGTGTTCGGGTGGAGCTTCCTGTGCATCAGTTTCTGCCTGTTGTACCTTGTGCTATTGCTCAGTAGCACTGAGAAGAGTCTGGGTCCATTCTCCACCCTCCAGGTACTTAAAGGGTTGATGAGGTTCCCTCTCAGTTGTCTTTTCTTGTGGCTGAACAGGCTCCATCAGCCTTTTCTTGTAAGAGAGGTGCTTCAGTCCCTCAATCAACTTTGTCACCCTTCACTGGACTCGCTGCAGGAGCTCCATGTCCCTCTTGCACTGAGGAGCCTAGAACTGGACAGAGCACTCCAGATGTGATTCAATTTTCATTTACAAACTAGCAATGAGTTAAGACTTACAGTTTTGATTTGTAAGGAGGAAGACAGGGAGGAGTTGAAGAAGATGGATCACCTACAATGCAATATATGGAGAGCTTGAGGAGCAGGATTTTGGAATACTTAATTTACAGTGCCATCCTCCTTAAGACAATCAATGATCTGGCCACAAAACTTGTTACCTAGAAACTGCCATTTACAGGTTTTATATTGTAACCAGAACGTAGCACAGAGGATGACTCTTCCAGCCTCAACCATACTTAATAGAGATAGAATCATTAAGGCTGGAAAAGACCTCCAAGATCATTGAGTCCAAACTTTGATCTAATACCACCATATCAACTAAACCATAGGATGAAGTGACATGTTGAGTGATTTCTTGAACACTTCCAGGGGTGGTGACTCCACCACTTCCTTGGGCAACTGTTCTGATGTTTGACAAGTCTCAGTGAAGAAATTCTTTCTCATGTCCAACCTTCTCCCTTGCTGCAGCTTGAGGCCTTGTTTCTCTTGTCCTGCTGCTTGTTGCTTGGGAGAAGAGGTGGAGCCCCACCTGGTTACACCCTCCTTTCAGGAGTTGTAGAGTGATAAGGTCTCCCCTGAGCCTCCTTCTCTGCAGGCTAAACAACCCCAGCTCCCTCAGCCACAGCTCATATGATGTTGCATTTAAAAGGGAGCCTGCATTAAATTACTTTCTGCACTCCCACTATCCAGTTTTTCTGGTAGATAAGGTGATAATTCTGTTTTATGTATGGAGATGCTGAAAGAAATAATGAAAAATGAGATGGTTTTGCTGGAAAACTTTTGCTTAGATCTGTTATTAAAGAGAAATGTGTTTTAAAATTATTTCCTGACACGTGTTAGTAAAATGGGAAGATGTACCTAAGGAATTTCCTTCTTTTCCGTAAGAAAATCTTTCAGCAGTCCCCCTTGTAACTGCATCCATTGAATTTTCTCTTTCCTCCTTTTCTTATTGCAGTTTTACCTTCCCTTCTCCATATTTTCTGTACATCTCCTACAGATGATTTGCCCGGAGACCTTGGAGTGCTGCAAGTGGTGCCTCCCTTCCTGCACAAGGTGCTGCTTCTGTTTGCAGAAGCTATTGGGCTGAACATAGGCAGGCTGTTTATTGGCCTCTTCTCTGGGCCATTTTTAACTACTTTGTCACTACTACTTTTCCTTTGGAGCCTTTGGGGCCAGAGGATGCAGCCTGAGACATTGCTCCTAGGAGCTGAATTGGTTTCTGTGAATCTCCAGCCTTCTACTTCCACGTGCAAGGGGCAGTATAGGGAAACTTCCTGAAGCTCTTGTAGTGGTCAGAATATAACATGGTCAAGAGCTCTGCAGGATAATGTAACTACGTAAGAAAACATGGTCTGGTTCAGAGGGCAAGAAATACATGGGGCTCTGGAGAAGAGGGGAATGGTAGACTTGCTATGTGAACTCGAGTAGTGTAGATGAGGGCTAAACTACAGATGAAAGGCAGAATTCAGGCAGAATTTCTAAAATGGAGGTAGGAAAGAAGGTCTAAGCAAGTGTGTGCTAGGTAATGACCATGTCAGAGCTAGAGTGAAGCTTTTGAAGCTGGGTACCTGAGCCCCCATTTGTGTTTGCATCAGGCTTCATGAGTAGCCTTCATTCCAGGGAGCTTACTGTTGAAATAGTCCTCCCTCTCATCCTCTGGCTATTTCAATTACCCTGCTGGGAAAAGGGAGGATACAATACCCAGATTAAATTATTTCTGACTGGATTTAAAGAAGGAGCATAGGGAACCAAATCTGCATGTCCAGAGATCTTGGAAACATGGAAATCACCTCTCTTCCAGAGGTTCCTCATTAACAAATATCTCTAAGTAGAAATCATGATATTGTCTGAATATCATTGAAAATGAACCATTGAAAATTAAGTACTTTGAAGGACAAACCAATGCTTTAAAGAAGGATAGAGAAAATGGTTATTAAGTTGGAGGAATTCAGTGAAAGACAGAATACAGTCAGAGCTGAACTGAATATTCCATCTCTAGCACAGCACTACCATGGCAGGAGGACAAGGAGTGTGAGAGGTACAAAGGTAAAAGATCTTAATGGCTCTTGTACATTATCCAACCTACTTTACAGAGATGTGTCTACTAGGAAGCTGAATTAATGAGGCAATTAACAGGGAGTCATACTAGTTTATAATTTAACTTTCACTTGAATTCTTACCTTTTCAATAACTGTTCAATAAATGCTGTGTTAAGGTTGCCCCGTTATACCTTGGGTGATGATGAGACCCTCTTCCTGCATGATGGTTTCTGTGTAACCCTTTCTCTCTTCACTGGAAGTCTGCACTGTGCTCAGTGCAGCTGGCTTTAAAATTCTGCAGGGTTTTAAAGAGAGATGTCATGCTGTTCAGCAAGACAAACTACTCTATTCTAGAGCTTTGTTTGTCTAGGAGGTGGAGCTGCAATAAAACCATGCCCAAGCAGTTATGTGCAAGTGTACTGTAGTTAACAGATTTTGCTGCTTCATAAATGTGTTCAAAAAGCAAAGCATCTAGTTGGAGCAGGAATAATAAATGACAACTTGGGAATCCTCACAGTTCTCTGAACCTGCCAGCTTTGAAACCTCTGTCCTCTGGTTCTGGCCTAACTCCCACTACAAGCACCATGCCAATGATGCACAATGCTTCTCTGATGGCAACAGTCTTCAGACCTTGGGAATTGTAGCAGGGATGAAATTTTATTGGACTTGTGACCTAATAATGAATCTCAGTATTTTTAATATCAGACTGAGGAGAACCACCCCTGCAATTTTCTTTGCCTGCTGGAGGAACCCATCTCTTGGATTTGCATCATGGTAGCAGAATGCAGGGTAGAAAACAAAGCGTGGGCAAGGCTGTGTCTGTCATTTTCTCAGTTGTTAATTCTCTCATACCCATAAGCCTCAACAGAAGAATATTACGAATGGCAAACAGGGCTTTAAATATAACGTGCTGGAGTCTTGGCAATTGATAAAGTGGATAAAGTATCTTATTGTGGAGATCCCACCACCTCTGAAATGAGACAAAATAGTTCTGACTGAAGGCAGCAATCCATTGCCTTTCAAGTTATGACACTGTGAGGCAAAACTTACATCAGAAATCTGCTAAGAAGTATCTAAATGCATTTAAATACATCTCATTTGGCTGAACTTCAGAAGCTCACAAGCAATAACAAGTAACTTCAGGTAATGGATGTGCTATCAGATCTGAATGTGAAGGTTGAAACACACCTGACTCTGTTCAGCCAAACAGCTCATTCTCTCTCTTCTTCTTCCAGGTGAAGAAGATTGCAGCAGAATATTATGATAACCTCCCACATCACCAGTCCTGGATTCAAGTTCTGTGGGACTTTGTTTTTGATGACACGCTTGGTCCTTATTCAAGGGTTAAGAGACTGTGCAAGCTGGCAAAGGAAAGCTAACGGGGCAGCTCTGCCTGCTGCAGTGGAGTGTGTTTGTTCATTCCCATGACATCAGTTTTCTGCAGAAATAGAAGGATCTTTGTATGCGCTGAATTAAAGTTGGTGCATGCTGCTTATGCCAAGAGGATGAGTGTGAAAATGAAGTTGTCTAAAATTTTAGACAACTGATACTTTTTAATAAAGGATATTTGTATATTCAACCCTCAGAACCTAGATTAGAGTGAACTATGATTAGGTGAACCTTTGGTCTAGGCTTAGAATTAACTTCCCGGGGCACAAGTGCCCAAACCTAAGTTTTAGTTTTGTCTGTGGGTGGAATGTTTGCTGTGTGTTATGTGTGAGCATGTGTATGTGTAGTTCATGTATGTTTCTCTTGATGCCAGGTTGGAAGTAGATGCTCTGTGTGCACAGGACTGTGGAAGCAGGGAAGACTGGCATGCAGAAGTAATGATACTCTCTGGAGAACACAAGGGTGCTTTTAGCTCAATGTCTTGTCTAACCTAGTATCTTCTGATAATTGCTAATAGCAGAAATTTTGTATATGCAATGGAATATGTTTATATTTTTGTACGTCTGTAACATTATTTCAGTAGCTGTTGTTTGATCTTTATTCCAGAACTTTGTCTAAACCTTTTCTGAAAGAATTTCCATTCTTATGATGTAATATTATTGCTAACTGACAGATCTGAAATGTGGCAAGGAAAAATCCTTTTTTAGTGCTCCACCTACTTCCTGATCAGCAGCATGGATGTGCCTCTGAGGAACTGGGTGGTCCTTCCTCACTCACCTTTTCAACAGTATTCATAACTTCATGTACCTTACCCTTTTCCCTACTGTAAGTCCTCTGGGGAAAGGATAGGTTCTAGTTTTAATTTTTCCTTGCCAAAATTATTATCATTCCTGATCACCTTGCTTAGTCTCCTCTATATTACACCCCTTTCTGTGCATGGGAGTTAGGAGTACGTGCCAGTGAAGACATGGAGATGTCTTCATCTTCATGGTGGTATTTGTTCCTAACTTTTTTCAGAATAATGGCAATTCTTTCCCTCTGTCATTCAAGGGGCACAACTTGACATCTGGGAAGCACATGAGACTCCAGCTATATAAAATTGCCACTGGTGGTGTTAAGGGGATGTTCCTGGAACATGGAGATGGGGTCATTTCTCTCTCTATATCTCTTGCTTGGTGCTATTGACATTAACTTTCATCTTTCATCTCTCATTTCCACCTACTGGCATACTAAAATCTTCCTGCCTGTCCTCTCCAATTATAAACTTCTGGCTATCCTCAATAATTTTGTATCATCAGAAACCTTAATCAACATAACCTTTTTCCAAGCAGCACAATATTTTGGGAGTCAGGAATTCAGATGCCATCTAGTAAATTCCCTCTACCATGGAAAGCTGGCAAAATATTTTTGTTCTTATAAAGTGGTTAAAAGAGAAATTATATATATAAAATTTCTGTAGCCCTCTAACAGTTTGGGTTTTTTCTTCTGGAAATCCATGGCTATAACAAAGAAAAATATTATTGTACAGCCTCATTGGTCCCTCAGAGTATGTGATTAGACCCGGGAAGCCTGATTTCCTCACTAAACATGATTTTGTTCCTTCCTTCAGCAGCACTGGATCCAATGAGTCAGTCTGTCTGTTCACTAGGCAGCTGAGCAGGGTTTCTCCTGCAGCATTTTGGGTTCCACCTTTATTTCCCCATTCTCCATTTTTCTCACCTATGTGATTTTGGCAGTTGGGTAAATAAATACCCAGGCTTGCTCAGCAGATCAAGATTCTTTGTAATATAGGAGCTGGAAATTATTCACCAATACTATTTTGTGCTTTTGGATAAGGAGAACAAGAATGAAGCTTCTTCCAGCACTTCAGCCTTTACTGATTCCTCAGTGATGAACATACCTAAGACATTATAAGTATTAAAGCTGCTTTCCTCTGGTGTGGGAACTTCCATTACCTTTGTATCAGTGCTTATGTCAGGGAATTTCAGTTTTTTATTAATTTACTGCAGATTTGCTGGCACTCTGATCACATATTCAATTTCCTTTGTCTTTAGCAGCTGTTCCTCAACTCTCTTGTCCAACTTAATAAGTTAATATAAAAACCACAATAAAGATTATGCCATTTTCCTCAATATGACTGTTGTCCTTATCCTCTTTGATGAGTGACCTTATGCTGTAGTTCCCTTACTCAGCTGTTTCATGATCCAGTCCCACATCTGCTGTGGACTACTAACCTAGCCTGACACACAGGCTCTGGTGTAAATGAGCCAACCAAAATTGTCAGCTGCTTCTTCACCTGCCTCCCATCAGTATTTCCATCACGGTCCCAACATGCTTAGCCGGGGCAGCCCCACAGCCCTCCTGCTCAGCCCTGCCCATCTCAGCAGGAGCTGGCTGGAAGCCTGCAGTGCCTGCAGATGTGCAGTGTGAGCTGGGTCCCAGCGTGTGGGGTGCTGCTGGAGAAGGCTGTGGTCCTGCTCTCTCCATGGGCACTTGTGTTTGCTACTACCAGTTGGCAGGAGGGTTTTTTTCATAACCACAGGGCATATGGGTTAAAAGCGTGTTTGAGCTATGTATAGTTTTATTCCCTTTGCTTAAGAATTGATCTAAATCTCCTTCATTGTTTGGACACACTAAGGCTCTGGCAAATAGCTGTATGATAGGAAGGACTGGAGAGTGATGTCACCTTAGATTTCTGCTATGTAAGATGCCTGTGGCCTGCCCTGTTGCAGTGGCTCAACAAACCCAGTATGAAAGGACACCCTTCTCTGCAGAGACAGCTAGCAAACTGAATTACTGTCTGGGAGGAGAGAATCCTCTGGTAGTGCCACTACTGGAAATAATCCACCTTGCACATCCCTGTCACTGGAGCTGAAGGTTGGGAACTGGCACAGTGCTAGTGATGCCAGGACTGCTCCCCTGCCAAGCTTCACTTTCCACCCCACACACTTTGCTCCCACTATTAAGTGTCCCTGTGCAAACTTCAGCTTATTACGTTGTAATTATATGAGGCCTGCAAAGGTAATTGAAGAAAGTAAGAAAATCCCATTTACAGCAGCTGGCTGATGTTAACACAGGGGCACACCTTATCCAGGTTGTACAACATGGTTATTAGGTGACCTTAGGCAGAATGCCACATTCCAAGGAAAAACATGAACCGTGCCAAGCACCAACCTCCAGAACCTTAGTTAAGATTACAGGAGAGGTTCACAAAACAGATGTCATCTTGAGAAGCAGGAGTTTTGAGGAGCACTTGCCATTATCAGGTATGCTATTAAATGGATTTATAATTAGGAAATGCATGAGCAGATTTATACAAGAGAGCATTCTAATCTCTGCTGTTACTGATGCTTGTCCGGGTTGTTCATACTGGGATGGCTCCTTCTTGTGGTCCTGGGGTTGTTGCAATGTGGTGCACGTCAGTGTCTACTTGCTTAAGTTCCCATGTGGAAATCTTTATCTTGCAATTTGACCTCTCTCTTGCATTCAGCTGGCATTAAACAGCTAACAAACATCAGTCCCAGTCTTGAGCTCACTGTTGCATTAAACTCAGATTTCTCCCATTTCTCCCATATTTAATCTACAGTATAACCAGACTGTGAAACAAAGACTCAGTTGCAAAAGGCATTTGGGTTGCTTTGAAGAGTGCTGGAGAACACCCCAAAACAAAACAGGTAACATTTTACAGCTGACTGCCAAACAAGACTCATGCTGCCTCCTCTGCTGGGTCTCCTGTAGCAGGCTGGCTGTCCCTGGCCAGCCTGCTGGGCTGCTGCATCAGGCTCTGCTCCCAAAACCAATCCTCAGGGCCCAGCTTTTAAAATAAAATCTTTATGGAAGCCTGAAGAAATGAAGGGAACTTGGAAAATACTTGACGGATTTCAATACCTGAACTCCGCTTTTATTACTGCAAATCTGCAGGAGCACAGATGATGGGGACCTGTGGTTTTTTCAGTGACAGCAGGAGATGTGGTGGGACAGATGGTGGCCTGAGAAGAGCCTTAGGCCACTGTCCTTCAGTCACTTTGGCAAGAAGTTGCTGAGGTTGTGGCAGCCTGACTGCAGGACTGGTGCTCAGCCAGCCAAGGCAGAGGGCTGGGCAGGTGAGGGCCACGCCTGCCTGGGGGAGAAGGCAGGGCTGCTGCCACTGCACCAGCCACAGGCACTTGGGCTCTCTCCTCGTGCTCTGCAGGGCAGGAGGCAGAGCTGCCACCCCACAGTGAGTCTCAGTCACCCTCCTCCTACCACCAAGTGACACAGCACTGAAGGGACAAATGAAACAAAGAAAGGCAGGGCCGTGTGGACAATAAACAGTTTATTACCAATATGAACACAGATACTGTGATGCACTGACGTACCATTTTTTAATATTGTGATAACTCTGAGACAAAGAACTTGTTGGCTGACAACTAAACATGTCTCTTTCTTCTGGTGATGCCTCAATACATTTCTGTTGGCAAAGGATCTTCATTTACATTGCAGACTACTAGTAAAATTACTTTGAAGTCATCTATCAAAAGCAAATGGTTCACGTGTGTTCTTATCTACTACTAAAAAGAAAGGTAATACATTTAAATAAGCAAATACAAAATACAAAAAAGGCTGACAAATCCAATGTGCAGTGTCAGATGAAATCTAAAAAATCCAGAAATTTAAAATTTAATAATCTTTAGATTAAGACTTGTAAAATGAAGCGAATCCAAGGCAGCAGCAAGCTTCAAAGTGTGCTGAGTCTGCTAATAAAAAGGGTGTAAGAACAAAGACAGTGCCGGTGTCCTCTCTCACCATCTTGCATGACCTTGGTACACTTAGAAATGATCCAATCTTCCTAGCATTCTTAGTACCGTCCAAATGCTTTGCAATCATTATGTTGTACTGATTCTACTCAACTCCTGCCGTATGGCTAGAAAACCAAACCAGAAAGTTAGTGCATAATGGTATATCCAGTGTGATGGAAAACGCTAAGTGCAGAGGTTGCAGAAAGTACACGCTGGAAAAAGGATGAGTGGAGGGTAAAAGGATGAGTAAGGGTAAGCAGTCAGCTGCTGGCTTGCAAACTGCAGTACTACTGTGAGAAGTTGCATCTGTGGTGTATGTGAATGCCTTATTTTGCACTGGAATGAACTAGGGAGGCTCTGAGGGCCAAGCTGCTGGGGCAGTAGCGTATGGACAAGGGTCTCTCCAACTGCACACTGCCTCGGAGGTTTGTGAGCACACAGATCTAGGGCAAGGGCACAGGGAATGGATTTTAGCTGTTTTAGTCTCCTCTTTTTCCCCTTCCCTGTGAATCTGAGGTAGGGAGTGCAGGGTGTGGACATGCATCTTCCTATGCCCTAATATGGCCTTCAAATGGGAATTTTGCCGTGCATTTTAATAATGGCCCTGAAAAATACCTTTAATTGTGAACTGCAGAGCAATTTATAAAAAAGTACTGATAAATTTGGTACAGCCGCTGTACTTTTCAATGTATTATAAAAATATAAGGCTATTTGGAAAGCTGTAATCAAGTGAAGGTCTGAAATAACTCTTCAAGCATAGGAAACCTACAGAAGATTTTTGGGAAGGATTTTCAGTTAGTTTCCTTTGTCCCCTCCTTATCCTGGACCTGGATCGGCAAGTGTGTGTGGTCAGCAAGTTACAAGTGATTTCACGCTTGCTGATTGTGATAAATTGATGTGCCATGGGCTACAGGCAGGCCCTTTCTCACCCTCCCACCTGTGAGAAACACCAGCCAGTGAATTTCTCATAGGCTGGTGGTAAAAGTGTTCATCAACAGCATAATAAAGGATGTAAGTGCAGTATTATGGTCAGAGCTCAGATAAGGTAGATGCTTGTTCTTCAAATATGTGTATAAATCAGAGCTGTTAGAGAAGTCTGAAACCACCAGGGAATTCTCTGCAGTTCCTATCATCTTATCTATGGAAAATTAGTCATAAAGGTGAGAAAAATAATAATTTTTCTCTTTCTTACCATCAATTATCTCCTCTTTCACTTTGTGTAACTCTCTTACAACTTCCTCCAATATTTCCTGATGAGACAAAACACAAGTCAGCTGCTCAGAATTTCCTTCTAACTGGTGGAAGAAAATGCAAGTTTAACATGGTTGTGCTTGTCCCCCACCTCCATTGCTGGTCAGAGCCTAGCACTGCTAACAGCTACGTCTGCACTCCCAGGCACGGATGCAGAGGATGCTGGCATATTTACTTGCACATTTCTGTGCAGACATTAGGATGAAATAGCAGTGAGATTGTGCTCTCTTGCTGCTCACCAGCTAGCCCTTCTCTAGGCACCTAGTTATAGAGGAAATCAGAAGACTGAACAGCCGTTTTGCTTGTACAGCGCATGCATGGGGGAAAATGGGTAGCTTGCCAAATCTCTAAAAGTGCAAATGACACTTTCACTCACCTGTTTCATTCGATCAAAATCTAAGGCATCCATAGCCACATCATTGCTGCTGCTCACTGGCTTCATCCTTGAGAAATGCAAGAAAAGCATAAAAAAGGAGTCAGTTTCCTGCAATGCATGGTAAGCTGCACCCACCTGATGGTGTGGATGAAATCCACCCCAGAGCAGGAGCACCTGTGCTGGACAGGAGGTTCCCTGTTGTGCTGCTAAAGGAATATTTGGCAGCCAGAGAGCAGCACTGCTCCTGTATGCACAACCTGACCCTCAAAGATGCTGTGTATTTTTTTTTTGTGTGTGTGTTGGGACTCTCAATGATTTCAAATTAGAAAATGCTGAGGGGATAAGGCCTGTTGAACACTGTGTTTTATTACAGCATTTGCAATTTGCAAGCTACATGTCTGGTTTTCTCTCACAGTCTCTTTCCTGTACAGCAGCCCTGTCCTGGCAAACTAGGCTTTCACTGGATGCTAAAGTAATAGCAGATTACAGCTTAGAAAAATTTTATTGGGAAAACAATAACCCACTAATCCTTTACTTGGAAGACTTCAATGAGTCAAGTGTGGCTTGTTGATAGTGTTATGTATCACAGTCGTTTTTTATTGACTCAAACAAAACCAGTCTGGCTTTAATGGCTAGTGCACCTGAGTGTTATCAGTCTTTCTGTATGGTATTAGTCAGTGGGCTGAACCATGATGACATCTGATAAAATAAATTACGGAACTAGAAGCTGTTTACCTTTCTCTTTTAATCAGTAACACTAAAATATTAAAAAAACTAAACATGCTATAAAAAGGCTTCAGATAATTTTGCCATCATCTTTAAGCCCAAAATGGGGGCTGGTGGAGATGCTGCTGCTCCTGAAGGTTTCTTGGTCTTGCAACCCTTCCTTGGGAAATCCTGACATGTGTCCTACCATCTCACAGCTAATGGAGTCCAAATGCCATCAAACTGATCAGGAATGGAAACAGGTCACCACAGAGAGCTTTAGGAAACAGCCCTGCTCCCCCCACAGAAGCCTTTCAAGCAGGCACTACTACTACTGAGCACTACTCCAGGTGCTAAATTAGGAAATAATTTTTTCCCACTGAACTCCTCCTCCCAGGATGCAATGCCATTATAAAAGATAGCTACTAAAATGTGATGGCTGCTTTAAATAGCCCATGTTTCACTCCCATTTGCAAGGAGGAAGAATGGTCTTTTTCTATCTATTTGAAGCTCATGTATTTCCTGGAACCAACATGTTTCACTGGTTTTAGGAGAGCTGGCAAAACTATATTTTGCTATAGTAACACTGATGTATTCCTCTGAATGTTTGGGCAGAACATGTTACAGCATTTTAAACAAAGCAGCAAGTATGTGCAGATAGTTGCCATTGGCAACTTATCTCTCTCCAGACTATCAGCACTGTTGTATACCTAGCAATGTAAAATAAGTGACATCTCTTTGCAGCAAATACTAAACATTTCTAAGCCTGTGTTCCACCTCCTTATTCAGTTTATCCATCCATCTCAGTGTCTGGTAACACTGGGTGGTCCTGGATCAGCACAGGAAGCAAGCCTCTCTAGCTGTCCAACATCAAACTTTATCTCAAGCTCTGTGATTAAAAACATGGGTGCTGATCCACCCATGCTAGCTATTCTGACAGGACTTTTGAAGTCCTGCTTTAGGTTTCTTGGCTTTTGACACCTGCTGGTTTTTGTATCCCATGTGTCTGTCTGTGGTGGGGCCTTTTTTATTACCAAGTTTCACTCTCCTTTCTTATACAGCCACTGCAGTGGCATGGGTAGAAGAAAAACTTCCCTTATCCCAGCTGCAAGCTTTTCAGATCATTTCTGCTTTTGCTTTTTAATTTCTGCAGAGGTTGGGCACTGAAAGCTTCACCTATTGGCATGAAGCTGCTGTAGAAAGACGGTCCAAAGCGTGATTGCCACATGGCACAGCACTGCCAGACCCGTGTCTCTGACTCTCTCACACACATGGATGGTTTAAGTGCTGGTTCCAGCACGATTAACATCTGTAATGCCCAAGTGAGCAGGGGGCTGTTTCCATGGAACAAAGCTCTGACATGACACCTTCACACTTTGTGCGGCGACAGACGAAGCAGATTGCAAGAGAATGAGCCAAAGGTGCGGCAGAAGACGAACACTAGTGCTGAGGGATGGGATGAGCCCAAGGACAAGCCAGGACAGTGAAGAAGCCAGGCAGTTAGCCAGTACCTAGAAGACACGTGGGATTGTGTGGGGCTCTTAGCTTCACAGCTCTTCACCACTGATGGATTTCTACAGCAATGGAATGAAACGAGACATGAGTCGTGCGCGTGCCACAGGGACAGCGTGACCATCCCGCCTGCCGGCCAGCCGCACAGACACCCCATGCAGCTCACCTGGAAAGTAATGAAGATACAGGCTTCTCAACAGAATTGCTCCTTTCCCATGGCTTCTTCCCAGAGTCTGAAAAACAAACATGGAAAGTTAGTTTATTATTTTTGCTCTAAAAATAAAAATATCCTGAAGTTGACTGTCTTACACAGTTGCTTTCATTCACTGATGATGAGGGACTTAGGAGAAGAGCCAGGAAAATGAGATTGCTGAATGAGTGCATTTGCCTACATTATTGGGAAAGCAGTAGCAAAAATCTGCTTAGTGATCCCTTTAATTAGGGACCACATAGTTAAACAATACTAAAAAGAAATGGAACTGGAACAGCAGGAGGAAAAGCATAAATAATTTCTATTAGGAAATACAGGCTGATTGCTGCAAGGCTTACTTTAGTCAGTACAATATTTATTTATATTTTAAATTAAGAAGTCTTAGGATTTTTGTCTGCATAGTTGGCAGAAAATGTGGGTGTATGTAAAAAAGGGCAGTAAAAGCCCACTATGCAAATCTCCACAGCGAATTTATTTAATGTTGTGTGTACTTCTAACTCACAGAACATCCCCAAAAAACTGTACTACATAACCCTGGTTGCCTAAAGTGCTTCCTATCATCCCAGTCTCCTAAAATGAACTGTTGCAGAGATTTGACAACTTTATATACAAGGATTTCCTCCTCTGTGAGGTCCTAAAAACCCTTTTAAAAGAATTACAGGCACTCCCAGGAAATTGCTAGATCTCATTGACATACACCTTTCTCCTGGCTTCCTCCCCTTCTCTTGGCAAAACACACAAGTCATGGCTTTGTTCCAAAAGGAAGCTGGAATGGTTAAATAGTCATTCCCTTGGGAGAGATTTTTCCCAGTATGTGTGAAAGCCAAGACTGATGCAGGGAGGAATGTGACTCCTTGCAGCTCATCTACTCAGATACAGTTATTTCAATTAATTTTAGGAAAAACAATTTAATCTAGGAACTCTCAGGATCAGCCTTATTGCAACAAACTAAATAGCAGTTTGACATTCAAACTCCAACTAGTATAAATAAGGACATCTACACTACAAAAAGTAAAATAATACAGCTTTTTTCTCTTACAATATTTAGGTGGGTAATGTTGAAGACACAGATCCTCAGCTACATGTCTAACTAAACTGTCCTGCAATTTTCTTGACTGTGAAGCATATAAAAGTCATAATTTCTTACTGAATACAGTTTTTAAAACCACAGATGCTTGGGAATTTTTCTGTTAGTTACTGTTGGTTTCTGCAATCAGAAGTAGGACAGTGAATCCAGAATCTAGAGGTGGTAGAGAAGACTAGATTAAGAAGACAACTACAGTACTACAGTAGTTCAACTTAATACCTGATGAATTTTGCTGCTGCTGGGCAGAGCCTCGTGTACTGGTTGAAGGAGAGGTGCTAGCATCATCCTACAAAGAGAAAAACAGGACATTACTGAGTTTTAGAGATGAAGAGCAGAGTCCTCTTCTACTCTGGAGACAGCTGCAGCACATGTGGTACAAAAGCAAGTTTCCTCCCTGTCCAACAAGCTCTTTCTTGCTTTGCACGGAGGCTGCCAATCCAAAGTTACATTGCAGGGCTGATGGTCCACTTCAGCTTAGCTCAAGCCTCAAATATAAAATAAGAAACATGAACTTTATCTCAAGTTAATTTGCCATAAGGTTCAATGGACCTTCTTACAGGGCAAGAACCTCCTGCTCCCCACAACACTGGGATTAGACCATGATAAAGAGCTCATTAACCTGATTTAGACAATACCTCCCTACAAATAAAGCAGCTGTTCCTATTTATAGGGTGCTGTTCCCAGGAAAGGTGGGATCAGTTACATTTGGCTTTGGATCGAATGTGCACATCTGTCCCTGGATCAGCACTGCTTGTTGCTGCCTGCCAGACACAGTGAATGAGCACAGGACTTCAGCCTACACGGAATCTGCAAGAGCACAAGAGGCAGGAGTGTTTCACTTACGTTTTGGCTTTCCTCTTCCTTTTTGTCAGCTGGCTTGTCTGACTGTGACGCTGCTTTCCTCCTTTGCAAAGGAACAGGAGATAGGACACAGTCAACCCTCTAGAAACAATCCTCATGGGAAGACGAGATTCAGGCTTTGGTGGGAATTACTATTTATTTAGCTCATCCCGGGGAACATAAAAATGGCTGGATGTGTTTGGTTGTGTAGGGCTGGGGTGGAGGTGAGGAATCCAGATCCCAGTGATACAACTCAGGGAGAGGGGCAATATTATGAGGTGGTGTTTAACAGAGGAATGCAGGGTGTGGAGCAAAACAAAATGTGATGAAACAGAGAGAGGAACCAAAGCTGGGTATGAGACTGGGTAAGAAAAGGATGGCTTCTCTCAAGGATTCAGGAAGTCCTGGGTCCTGCACAGGAGGAACAACTCACCCCTTATCAGGGGCTTCTGAAGACTAACCCTGCCCCCAGCAGGTGGCTCAGGTGGGCATTGCAGTGATGACACTGCTCTCAGCCAGCTCCAGTGCCAGTTTGTCACCTGTCCTGTATCCCACATCCCTGATCCTGCACAGAGAAAGGGCTGTAGCAGTGCTCCCACATGAAGGGAAAACTGCCAAAAAAGCCCTCCAACCCAGGTCCACCCTCACTGGGAGAGACTGGGCACCATTTCTGCTCAGCCAAGATCCCTTCTTCCTTCTAGGATGGGAAAGCTCTGGCTGGAGATAATAAATCAGCTCTCTGGAAAATGATTTGGAACTCAGTTTTTTAAAGAGGAGAGGTAGCACAATGCTTATGGAAGTGCAAGTGCTTTTGTGAAGACACATAGGGAATTCCATCCTAAATATCTGAAGTCACAAGATCCTACTGCCAAAAGCCATACTGGAGTACACTTTAGAACCACCCAAGTGTGCTGAATTTCTATGTCCAAACACATGAGATGTCCATTCAGCTTGCTTGCTTGAACAGAGCTAGTTACCCCAGCATCACCAAACCTTACTTTGTAGACAACTTCCAGTTACGGAAGGTCTCTCTTGATACAGAACACACCAGGAATCCATAAAAAACTATTAAGAACTATCAAGCTATTTTAATTCTGAAAAGAATAATAATTATCTATTTGCTATTTTATTCTGCTGGGAACTTTTTAGAGTGTTGCGTATTTATTTACTGCTTTTCAAAGGATTTCACAAGGATTTTCAAAGAATCCACAGCCCATGTTCAGAATTTCTTCTGAAATGAACAGGACATGGGCAAAAGTTACAATCAGACCTTTTGAGCTAAGAACTGTCTTTGTACTAAGAGAACATTATTTAAAAACTCCATCTCTGTGCGCCCTACAGCTTTACCTACCCTTCATTATTTTATTCATCCTTTTCTTTCATTATTTGTAAGTTTAAAAAATTTAGATCTAAAACATAGCATCTTACACTAGGAAAAGGCAACCTATTTTTTGCAATGCAACACCTTTCAGTATTGCATTAAAAGTTGGGCAATCCTGGTGACCAACATCTATGCAAGACCTGTCAAATTGCAAGGAAACACCTACTGCTAACCACAAAAATGACAGTGCCTTGTTCCACAATTTGCTTCAGATCTCATGGGGCTTACTAGAGGTGTAAGTACAAACCTTTTTGCCAGTAATTTATTCATTTCTTCCATTAGCCCTCCTCCTCCTCCTCCACTACTTGTTCGATTGGCATCGCTCTTAGAGACCCCACTGGGGCTGGACCCTCCTGAACCATCTTCTGGCTTAAGAGAGAAATCAAGAGTGGAATTAATGAAAGGCTTGCTTTGCAACCGCACCCTTAATGATTAGTTTTTCCAAGTGTTAGGAACAGCAATCACAATCACAGCCCAAAAACAGAGATGGTATGTGTTCTGCCTTGGGAAGAAGACCCACAGGAATATTACTAAAACCAAGACAGATCTGGGTGATGCAAATAAATGGGCAAATGATTAAAAAATCATTAATCATCACAATCACCACAGTGCTGCTTGTTCATAATTATTTTTATGCATGGTTAAGCAACCTACATGGACAGCTACTGACCAGGCCTCAACAGTCTACACTGGGTTTTTTGTAAGTATAATGTAGTTTTAACCACTTAAAACAAGTGAAAACACTAATGCATAGCACAATAGTGGACAATGTGGAAGTAGTGAAATCCTGGCAATGTGAGAAGTCACAGCCATTTGCTAACTCATATGATCTGAAGGGAGTAAACTCTACCCAGCATTTCCTGCTCAGCTTTATGTGAACTGCAAAACCACATTTAGAAGTTCACCCAATGGTCAGCTGAAGCACGTTTGCAGACCATTACACCGAGCTGTGCCAGGCTTTCCCGCGGCAGAGAAGAGCCCACGGGGGAGTCCCAGTGCCCAGTGCCAGGTCCTTACCCGCTGAACTCTCCGGAGTTTGGCACCAGCCAGGGCTGCTGCGAGCCCTGACACTGACCCATCGTCGGTGCCAGCCCCCTGGCCCGCGCCCGCTGGCAGTGGGGGCGGCGGGGGCGGCGCGGCGCCCATGGGCGGTGGAGGGACTGGGGGCGGTGGTGGAGGTGGGGGCCCCCCGGATGAAGCAGGGATCACAGCAGCACCACTGGGGTGGCCAGGTGGAAGTGCTGGGCCTGAAATGCAGAGAAAAGGAATTAGACGTGAAGCACGATCTCCAGCCCACAGACAAGGTCACACTCCCGCTCCCAACACCACGGCCTGACTCCAGGACAAGTGGCTGATGCAAAGGAGCACCATGCATGTGAAGAATGGGAAGAGGTGCTTGTACCCATGGCCAGCTAGCTACAGCTGTGTCCTCCTGAGAGACCCTGTCACTGAGAGTCTTCTCCCTCCTCTTCTCCCCGCCTGGGCTAGTGTTTCACTCTGTGTCAGAATCAGAGCACAGACACTGCTTCCCAATTCATAAGTGGCATATTCTTCTGCTTCTCCCACAGCTTTCTGTATGGAGATAATAAACTCCACAGACTTTGGTTGACATCAGCTTTTCAGTAGAATTGTGGGCTACCGTGACACATCCTCCTTTCTGTCATGCAGAGGGTGTGGCCTCAGCCAGTTCTGCAGGATTACCAGGGCAGACTCCAGCTCCAAGTACCCGAGGCTCTGCAAAGCTCCTCTCAGCAGCAGCCTGCAGGAAGGGCTGATGGTGGTAACTCCACTGCAGCGTTTCACCTGTCTGTAATAGGTCAGTTGAACAAAGACACCTCCACAAGGCTATTTCCCCATGCACACTGACATAACATAGCTCTTGGTATGTATTCACAGCTTCTGTTGTTCAGTGTTACTTTGAAAGACAGATGGTTTTTGACTGAGAAATATTTAGAAGCCACATTTAACATTAAGAGCTTGTTTTCCTTACCTAGGTTTTCTTATAATATCGCCTTATTTCTGTGGTTACTTCTGCCATTATTTCATACTCCCAATTCCATTCTTGAAATGAACCATAGCTGCTAGTAGAAATACTTTAAACATTTCAAGCCCTCTTTCGTTCATGAACATAATAGCTAGTAATTCATTGTGGGTACATTTAATTGTAATTGCAAAACTACACCCACCTAATTAGAGGGCAGCCTCAGGCAAAAATTGAACTGAGTCAAAATAATGGAGTGATGTGAGTTTAAAATAACTGTATTGAACTAAGTGGATTTCAAGGACTTACATCAGCTGAAGGACTGAGCCTCCAGTGGTTACAGTAATACTTTTTAGCATAAAGTAAAAGGAAATGTCTGTTTTTGTCCTTTTCTAGGCACACCACTTTATCATTATATGTGGTTATAAACCTGAATAGATCCAACTCACAAAACATATGCTCTGAATTGCAAATAGGCATTGCTTGCAAATTGTTCTCACTCCACAGGCTTTATTTTAGATAGGCACAAGAAATCAAGACCATATACAAAGTGGCCAGACCCAAGCACTTATCTACCTTCAATGAGAAAGGTTTGCTGGAATAGTTACAATGACAAGCCCACAACTATACATGCAGTGAATTCCAGGAACAGTTTCTTGAATTAAATAAATTGCAAAACCACAGGAAATTCTGGGTATCTTAAACAAAATCCATGTTCTATGTTTCACTGGTAACAGAAATACCACTTAACAAAAAGAGTAAAAATCACAGCCTCTACCAATATCCTACACAGACAAGAAACCTACTGCAGCTTCAAAAGAGCCCATCTGCTATGTTTGGACCAGCTGAAAATAGGTTCAATATGAAGGTCTTTGAAACAATTTGACTCTGCTGAATGACAAAAATCTCGGTCTGGGATAATACAGTAGGAATATGCATTGTAACAACCCAGCTACATGGTCCTGGTTCTGTAATTCTTACTTTTTGCCTGGTCCCTGGATCCATCTGGAGTGATTTTGACATTCTTCAACCCCAGTTTCAGAAATTACATACTGCAGCAGTAGCTTTGGGTCTCTCAGCCCTTTTTCTACTGGTCAGGGGCAGTGCCAACCAGGCTTTTTGAACAGGTGACAGCTGAGGCTTTACACAGGTCCCAACTCATCCAAAATCAGTACTTACTCAAGTGGGCAATGGCTGATGATGTCATGTAAGGAGGGCTCCTCCTGGGCATAGCCACCTCAGACACAGCAGCGTGAGGGGGAGGCAATGGAAGACACTGTGACATGGGCTGACACCACTGCTGCGCAGGACATGGTGACAAATGGGAGGATGGGGAGGGAGCCTGGCCAGAGGAGCTGGGGGGGCTGGTGATGGTGGGCAGCAGGGAGCAGGGTGCAGCTCCTAGGTGTGGAAAGAAGGACCCATCCACACTTTTCACTTGGGTTCCAGGGGGGCCTAAAGCAATTTGTTCATCAGGATGGCTGTTCAGAGGTGCATTTGCTGAGGTCTCCCACCCTGCTTTATCCGCGGGTGCCTTGACCCTTTCAGGTGGGACAGGAATCATGGGCAGGATGGTGGAACCACGTGGCTGCAGGATGTCACCCCTCTGCAGAGATGGTGAATTTGTGGAAGAGGGAGAAGAAGACTGAGAGCAGGAAAGGGAAGAGCCCCTGAGAAGCTGGTGAGAGGGGAAGGGCAAGTGGGAAGGATGGAGAGGTGGTGGAGACAGCGAGGTTCTCCTGATGCCTGGCATGACAGTCCTGCCATTTGGGCAGGGTGGAGGGGAGGAACCTGGGGCTGTTGGCAGCTCAGAGGCCGAGTGCCTGTGCAGGATCTGCGGGGGCTCTCTGGCTCTCTGCTGGGCTAGGACAGGGCACTGACTAGTGGGCTCAGGGACAATGGGTGCTGGAGCGACAGCGCTGGCTTGAGGTAGTGGGGGGAGCACAACACCAGGGGCAGGAGCACCGCAGTTACTAGAGGCAGGAGGAGGAGACTGGGGATGAGAGGGGGGAGAGCATATGGTTGGTTGAAGGGTGGAAACTAAAAGAACAGAAAAGACAAAAGAATAAGGTGGGTACGCAGGAAGGAACGAAACCAAGGCAAAGTGGAACGGAGGAAAAGGAACCGTGAAGTAAACGCAAACAGAAACTCAAACAAAGCAAAGAGAAGATGGTGCAGGCACCAGCTTGGGGATTTCCAGCCCTCACCAGAGCTGGAGGGGTGTGCAGAGCAGAACCCTGGCAGCACGGGATGGGCTGCATGCTCTGGTGCCAGCGAGGCTCCTCCAAACCCCACGTGAATCTGAGTCAGGATCACGAGCATCACCTTTGCACCAGGGACAGGTGCAAGGGACATGCTGAACACAGAGGTGGCCACCTTGCAGACAGAGAGGGAACAGCCAGCAGCCCCTAGGAGCCACATCCTATTCCTTGTGAGTGCCAAGGCAGGATTTTGGCTAAGTTCCCTATACAGAACAGCACACTAACCTCTGCTGAAACAAGAGTCAAACTCTTTCTGTCACCAAAGGCACGCGTGTGTGTTTGAGCTGGTTTCTTGTCAAAAGGTTCAACAGCTGAGGAAAACCATTTCACTTATGTGGCCAGATTAACTGAAAAAACTTCCCAAATCCAAAGCCCAAACACAAGGTGGCCATCTCAGCTTGCTTGCTCTGCCTCCTTTCAAAGAGACAAAGCCAAACTTTGTAGCTATAAACTATTCCTGTCATCTCTTCTCTCAGTTTAGTGCAATGTAATATGCTATAGAAGATTTTTGTAAGCTCATTAAATATATATATTTTTTCCATTAAGTTCACAGAAGACTTCATGATCACAAACTCCCCAGTGAAGAGCATCCAGAGCTGTATCTTCCTCTGTGCTGTAGTTTGTTTTGTGCTGCAGAGCAATGGAGAGTGCCTGAGCACATCCAGCACATCAACCCCTTAGTGCTGACACTCCCTGGAAACACCGAGTCACTCTTGTGGTGGCTGTGCTACCTGCTCTCCTTGCAGGGTGTGGAAGAAGCATGGCCAAGCCTCCTTGGTCCACCTAAAACGCCCCTCAGCTATACAAGTTTTGCCAAGTGCAAAACCTGCCTAGCTCCACCTGCATGCCTCAGACCTGAGACCCTGCAAAACAACGCAACCATGCCCAAATGCATGTACGTCTCTAGCTGAAAATCTAATCTTTAAAATGTAGCTGTAACTATAACCACTTTCAGCAATCTAGCTTTTGTACAGCACCTCACAGACCCCAACAACAGCAAGAAGAGACAGTCAGGGAGAGCAGAGTGTGTCTGCTTGATTTAATACATGCCTGTGGTAGAGGTTCTTCTTTCCAGAGATTCCTGGCGCTGTTGCTGTTGCTCCATCACTTGTCTAAAACAGCAATGGAAAAACCCTTGGTCATTAGGTACTCCTTAACATTTTGAGTAAAAGCTTTATATTCTGAGAGGTGTGTCTGGGGAGAGAGCTGATCCCATGAGATGAAGGTGGGTCTGATTTCACTTGCCCTGGCTGCAGCAGTGCCAGTTCCTACATTGGGAAGTTTAACCAGGACATAGCCCTGCATGCACCAGACACTGCAGGGGTTGGTTGATCCATTTAAGACAACTCCTCAGTGGCTCTGCACAAGGAATAGGCAGTGCCCAATGCCCAGGAGAGCACAGCAAACATGCATGCTGTTAACCTGAAGTGTATGAGCATTGCAAGGAAAGGGTAAGTGGCGTCCCACATAAAATCACAGAATCATCTATTGGATAAGGTTGGAAGGAAGCACTGTGGGCCATCTAATTGAACCCCCCTGCTCAAGAAGGATCCCCTGGAGGACACGATCCCCAGGATTATGTCCAGACAGCTTTTGAATATCTCCAGGGAAGCAAATATTCAAAATTATGCAGTCCGGAGTCTTTTATGGATCAGGAGCCCAGAGCACTTGTAGAACATTAGCATATTAGAATGAAAATATAGCAAAGCTTCATCTGTGTTTTGGTGCTGACTGTACACAGCCTCTGTTGTCCAGGTGCACATCCTGACAGCCCAGCACCAGCAGCACCAGCAGCGCTGTGCTCCCCCTGCAAAGCTGAACACAGCTCTGCACTGCTGCTCCTCCTGCCCCTTCCCCCGGGAGCTGCCAGCTCCCAGGGCCCAGGCTGGTGTCCAGCAGGGAGAGGCTCAGGACAGCTCTGCAGGGATGTGCAGTTCCAGGGGCCCATCAGCAGAGCCTGCTCTTGCACGCTGGACTGCTCCTGCAGGAAGGGATGTCCCTGACCCCTGCCACAAACCCACCCTCACTCGGCTCCTCCTAAAATACCTGACAGCTAAAAACCAGGCTACTTGCCAGGCTTCTTGGCAAGTGCATGGATTTGGAATAAAGATTTCAACAATATTAAAACACAACTCTGAATTTACCTTGCTGAAGCATTTGGGAATAAAGTTTATTACTATTTCCCTCCACAGTTTCTAGGTCAAATTTGCCTCAATTAGTTTCATTTATCTTTAGACCAGTTTTCACTGTGCAGTTTTCTCTTTTCTCAACAGCTTTACTTCATGGTCCATACAGTAAAGAAAGCTCAACTCTAAGCAACATTTCTATTTTGACTCCTTGCACAGTATTTTAAGACACTTCCCTGTTACATCTTTACTTGTACTTTCCAGAGTCTGCAATGCTAAGCAATTCTATCTTATTTATATACCAACAGAAGCTTTTAAAGTAAAAAATAATCCATAAAAAGAATGATAAAGGAAAATATATGATTTTGCTACGGAGGGATCAATCCTAAAATGGTTTTATGTTCAGGACATGCAATCCATGCAATTTCTAGAAAATTGCAGGTTTCTGAGAAAATTATCATATATGCAAAGGTGAATCACTTTTGAGAAAGTCTAACTTGGTTGATTCAAGTGGTGTCATTTAAGTCATGACATTTTAGAGCAAATAAATGAAATATTTGCTTCAATACATATCCTAATTCTTTCTTGATTGTTATGGATGCAACAGCACCAACTGCACTGCTAAAATTTCAGTTGTTAACACATGTACTAAAAATTTCCTGAGCATACTGTCCCCTACCTTAGCTTGGCATTTATTAGCAAAATTTGATGGTGAAGAACAACTTGATACATACATCATCCTGATTAAACCTGGGGAAAATTCTAGTTTTACATAGAGAACCAACCTGGAAAATTCCAGTCTGACAGAACAGGAAAGAAATATGGGTAGAACACCCCCAGATCATTAGAGCTGCTGCAGAACAGATTGAGGTGCAGGGTGCAAAAAATCCAAAGCAGGGGTTAGCCACTGCCACTTGAAGTCACTGGGGTTCATACCAGCCCTTTCTGCCCTTGGTCAGAAGCAGTTTATATGTGCCAAATGCACCCTCCCACACATGCTAAAAGGAGAAGTTCTTAAACTCTTAGAAAGTCAAAATTATTCCAGTCAAACTAAATAAAGCCTACAAGGCTACTTAAGGAGTATGCAAGGAGAAAGGTACAAGAGAGGACAAATTACACTCTGACTTAAAAATATGTTCTTTAAACATTTGTGTAAAGATTTCTAAAAAAACTTTTAAACAGACAAATTTGCAGGGTAGATACCATAACTTAATTTCCTTCCTGCTTATAAGATGTTAAAAAAAACCCCAAAAACTCCTAGACTTAAAATTAGGTCTTCTCTATGCATAAAGAATGCATCAGCATAATTAAAGCTGAAAATCCTCTAGTGCAGATGCAGTAATATCTAACTTCATCTACTGGCATATCTTATTCCACTCCAGTGGAGCAAAAGAAGCTTTCCTAGGGCCATGTGCCCTGTAGCAGTCAAATAATACCTACCCAAAGGGCATTTACTGTCTCTAAACAAAAAAGAATAAATAAAATATTTTTATTCTCACATAGTTAAGCTGCTCACATCTTAAAGGTACAGAATAGACATCCAAACTGGAGGCCTGAATTACATATGCAGAATGAGTGAATTCCACTGGTTAAAGGAAGAGCTGGATCAGGTTTTTCAGGAAGGCAGTGGGAGAGGCCTTGCAGGGGCTCTCTGACCTTTGTGATATCTCTGCTATCCCAAAGTAAATCTCAGGTGAAAATATCATCACTGCTGACTCAGTCATGGATGAATCCCTACTAAACCTCAGGTCCTTCACAGCTATTCATAAAGGTGCAAGAAACTAGTTTCCCTACACTTCCCTTATAGTTTTTGGAGGCAGGAAGACTCCTGAGTAGCTACCAAACAAAGAGTTTACCTAGAGTGTGAACTTAGGCTCACTTCACCCTTTAACAGTCACTACGGAATCATTAACAATAATCAGAAAACATCCAGAACCAGCTTAAAATATGTACAAGTAATAAGAGCAGTGCTTACTGGTGAACAAGGACTGCATGTTCATCCAAGTCACAAACCAGAACTCTGCCACAGATGATTAACTCACCTTCTCTGTGCTTCCATCTCATCTGGAGATGGACCATTCTGGATCTGGCGCTGGGCAGCTGGACCTACAGAAAAAATGAAAAGTTGCTATTAAGAAAGAAAGCAAATGTGTCTGACTTTGAAAAAAGTGCCATTCAGATTGTTTCTCCACCTTACTATGACAGATAAACCTCAAGCATAATTGTCTTCTCTTTACTATTATTTTTAGCTCTTTTTTTTTTTTTTCCTATTAGACAAATCATTGACTCATGTACATTTTTAGTCCCACTGGGAGAATCCAGGGGTTAAATGTGGGAGCAGGTTTCTCCAGAAACTTGGCACCACGGTTGCTGTAGATAACACATTAATCCCTTGGTGATGTGAAGGCCTGCAGTGTTGCAAAAGTTATGCTGTAGGACATCCCACTGCACTGGGATGCGTTTTTACCTTTGGCATGGTTCAGCTCCATCCATCAGGTATTATTCTTTAATTCCACAGAAATTCAAGTGCCTCTCTGAGTCTGGGAGCACACATTGTGCTAACTTGGGCTGCTCTGATGCTGAGCTGGCATCAAAAGCTGCCTGATGGAAGGTGCAAAGAGATGCAAAATTAAACAAGACTTTTACAAAGGTGACTTTTCTTTTTACAATGCTGTGGTCTTCTGTTGCTGGGGGATCCACATCAAGCTGAGCTTTCGCTGGCATCCACCAACAAAAGCTGACTGTGCATGTGACCATTTAAGTCACATCTCCTCTTTGATTGATAATTTAATCTCTGTTCTCAGACATTTAACCAAGGACACTGACACTACATGCCATTTTCAGAAGGAAACAATTATTCTGAAAATAAAAATAACTATTGGTAACATAAGTGGTTTTGCATTTATTACAAGGATTGCTCCATTCATTTGAGGAGGTGGGATTCAACTGTGATTAAACAGATAAGACTTCTATTAAATCCAACAGCAATTTTCCTGATAAACTGGGAAGGAGGTCAGTTATGTGCAAGAAATTATTATGCCTACCTTATTTTTTCATTTTCAACTGCAAGACTTCTTTTAAAAGTTATCCAACAAGAACAAATCAGAATTAAATACTTACAAACCTAAATATGTCACTCTCAAATTGTTGAGCATATTTATCTCTATATTTCTTATGTATTACTACCAGGCTTAATGTTTTCTGAAAACCAATTAAGAAAGTGTGAAAACAGGAAAGATGGCAGAAATGCACCGTTGTCAGAAATTCCAGAGTCTTGACTGATCCTGAGGAAATCATGCATATTTTTGAAATGCGTTTAAGGACTAACATTTGAAGTAAGGGTACACAGAACTTTCCGAAAACCAGGCCTGTGTATTCTTATTTTGGGTCTCCCAAAAATGAAGCCAGTCACAGCCACTAAGCCAAAAGTTTTGACATTTAAAAATATCCTATGATTGGGCATGAAGTGAAGACAGTTCACTTCAAGGACTCGTGACTGACAACTTAGTGCTGTTTATCACAGGTCTTTGGCAAGCTATTAGAGACAGAAATGTCACGTTTTGCAAAGATCACACGAAATAATGAACGCGGGGAAGCGGGTGATTGTTCTGGGATGCAAGCCTCAGGGAAAAACTTGGCAATTATTTGGGAACCACCCAGCAGCGGCTCAGGAGAGAGGAGTTTCAGGTGCAGCAAGAAGCTCAGAAACCACAGTGAGGAAGCCAGGACAGCTTTCAGCCTGCTCAGCCACAGCTCACGGACACGGAAGGGATTAATTTCATGCTCCATTCTGTACACGTATGCTCTGCTGTGCACGTACAGCACACAGCTGTGAGGGGTTTCAATTCAACGGGATTTCCAGGCTGAATTCCCCTCCACGTTTTTAGGTATTTCTCAGACAGAAGCGGACATGAACAGGGGGTGCTCTTGGTGGTGCTGCGCTCATCTGAAGATGCTTCTCCAGTTCCCTGTGACCCTGCCAGCTTTGGGAACAGCCTCAGAGAGAAGAGCAGCTCCCAGCATAAAGACCAGGAGAACAGCTTTGCTGCTGACCCGTTTGCAGCTTCACAGCTGCTGAGCCACATTTTTAGCAACTAATTAACGCAGGAGATACTCTGCGAATGTCTGTGGTTCCTCGCTTCCTTGCTCTGCAATAATTAACCACGCTTTTATAGAAGCATCTTGTGATTCAGCTGAAGGCAGATTTTTGGGAGCACACAGATGTTTTCCGTGTTTATTTTTTTGTCTCCTCCTACTCAACCACCCCAGCAGCCACTCTGCCCTTCCCCAGCTGTCCCTGCAGACAGCAAGGGGGAACTCCTGGCACAGGACACTGCTTTGTGCTGGGTGTGGAGCTTTCCACGTGCTGGTGGCTGCTCCTGCACCGCTGGTTCCACGTCTGGAACCAGCCAAAAACCAGGAACAAAGCTGTCCCTGAAGGAAAAACGCCATCCTTTCTCTCCTGCTGGACAAGCTCCAAGCATGTTTATTCTTCCCCTCTTATTTGGCCACAAGTGCAAGCAACACTGACTGCATACCCTTAGAAAAGTATAAAAAGCGTTTATTTCTCTGAGCAATCGGTATTTTGTGCTTCTTCAATACAGCAGGTCCAATCTAGCACACTTTCATTTATACAGAATGGAAGCAGCCTCTCCTTTGGGTTTTTGCAGCTCTTACAGCCTCCATGGTGCTTATGGACCAGCGTGGTGACAGGGGTGGGCTAAGGAAAGGGCCCAGAGTCAGAGCTGAACTAGAAATACACATGGGCTTTCAATTCATGATATGGAAAATTTTTGTTTTACATATGAGAAAAACATGATGATTTCGAGCAAAAAATACAAAACCCTCAAACCACAAACACACACAAACCCCCAGCAGATTATGGGAGGAAAAGAGGTGTCAGAGAGACAGACAGCTCTCCCTCATTGTTTGATGATTCCAACACATGCTTGGATTGTGGGAGACTCTGGTTCAGCCATCAGGGCTGATGCGTCATTTTTTATATTCTGACTATGTGACATAAACTCCTGCTCATCCTGACAAGAACAGAAGAAATCTTTCAACATTACAAGTTTCTGCAAAGCTTTTTTTCCCCAACAGCAGTATCTTTCACATAAATTGGCATTTTCTGCCATAACCCCCAACATACCAGTTGCTGGAACCATTTCTGACTGTTGCTGATCCCATCATCCCTGTTCAGGTACAGCCTGGGCTGGCATGCAGACCCATGCTGCAGGGTATTTTCCTGGGTTCACCATAAGCCCTTCTCTTTCCCTCTGGGTGTGGGAATTCAGGACATCCCTCTGGCTGCCCTGGCTGTCTCTAGACCCTGGCAGGGGGCTTTGGAGACTTTGGCACAAAGTCAAAAAACACCTGTGGCTTTGATTTTAGCCCATGGAAAAAAACCTGCCAACTTTGCATGAGGAATTACAAGCCACAAGAGTTTATGAGTAGTGTGGTAGTTGAATTAACACAGGGTGAAAAAGTGGAATTTTGTGGTTTTAAAATAAGGGGTTCAAGACAAGATGGAGGGATTTGGGCATGTCCTGACCTTCTTCTCCTTCTTCTTGCCCTCCATGTCTTGTTGTGATGGTGATACTTTTCTATTGGTTAATTAAGGTAAAGACACACTGTCCAACATAAATGATAGATATTGGCATGTTATTGTAAACATAGTACACACAGTTTTTAGTATAAAATGGTAACACCACCCCAAGGGGGTGGGGGTCTGTCGCAGACTGACCTGCTGGACAGACTGCAGCTCTGTGAGAAAGCGTGTTAGAGACAAGAGAAAATAAACAACCTTGAGAAGCCGACCCTACGCATTCCTACTCCTTCTTTGGCTGCACGGGCTGAGAGAAAAAGACTTTTTATGGTCTTGGGTCACCTTGACCTCCAGACCCCTGAGACCTGGGCACCTGGGGCTCTTTGATCCCGGCGGGGCCAGCCCCACGCTGAGCTGTGACATCCCTGGCTGCTGTCCCCACTTCAGCCAGAACGAGAAGCGCTCTGTGTCCCCATCTGCCACCACTTCCCCATCCACAGCCTGCCTGTAATTTCAGCTCTCCTGCCGCTGTTGGGCAGTCACGCTGCTGCTGCAGAGCCTCTGTCAGCGCTCCCACACCTGCCCCTGCCCCAGGACCTCAGCCTGCTCTCCTGGTGGGGACTGGGCTGGAGATGTCCTGGCACAGCCACACTGGAGTGGGAACAACAGTGCTGGTGACACTCCCTTCAACTCATTAGCAGAGACAATTATCCTGGACAAAGCACTCATCTAATTAGCCTAGATAAAGCCCATAGATAAAGCAGGGTGCCTACCCTGGGCCCAAGTGAGCGCAGCCAGAGCTGGGTGGCACAGCAGGTTGGGCTGACCTGACTTTCCACGGCGAGCTGAAGGGCTGAGGTGTCCTGCTCTGCCTTGTTCGGTTTGATGTGCAGCAGCCCCCGGCAGAGAGAGGGAGCACAGCCCACCCGGGGTTCCCTGCCACAGAGCCTGCTTTCAGACAGTGCGCCTCACTCCCATTAAACATTCACTCCAAGAGTTTCAGAGACTGTTACTCACAGGCTGGGTGATGCCTCAGCAGCATTTTAACAGAGTGCATTAAATACCTTCTACAACATCATTTACACACGGACCAAACTTCTCCTCTGAGAACTGCAAAGAACTTTATCAGGCTTAATTAAGCCTCACCGATGCTCTGAGGCAGAAGTGACTTGATTACAGCCAGGCCGTGTCTGCACAAATAAAATTTGGTTGCATCAATTTACCTACAGGTGAGATTTGCTACTGACACAGTCAAAACTATGTAAAAGGTCACCTAAGGCATTCTTACTCTGATGCAGACCAAATTTGGTTTGACCTGAAGCAAGTAGAGTGCAGGGGAAGGAGCATTTCCAGCTCTGGGCCAGAAAACCTTCCCTACCTCCCTTCCTTGTTCCTTGGCAACCAACCGTGCTGTAAGTCTGTGGCAGAGCAAAGTAAAACACATCCTCTTAAAATCATCCCCAGCAATGCTTTCCATAACCTCAGTTTACCTTATACCACACTGGACAAGGAACAGTGTCTATCAGGTACCAACTCTCAGCTGAATTCTAGAAATTCCTGTCTTAGAAGCTATTTTAAAAGCAGCATTCCCAAGATTGCAACTGCTTTGCTTTTGTCTTTTATCTCGAGATTATTTTAATCTAACATGAAACAAGCCCTGCTTAAAGTGAAATAAGGGTGTAAGCACAGGGGGTCTGTATGAAGTCTGTTCATTTGAACTAAAAACTGATTTAACATTCAGTGCTAAAACTTTCTGATGCAGATAAGATTTACGTGACAGCTGGAAAAACAAGCCTTGTGTGTAACATGGGAATGCCCTGCCCTTGCATTAGCTCACATCTCTTCAAGGACTTATGTACAGGTGTATATGCTGTGCACAGTCCTTTTCTTCCTGTTCTTTTTCAGGAAAAATCAACAGATGGAATTGCAAGGATCCCCACATGCAGGACCACACAACTGTGCATGTGCACTGAGCAGATTGGAAAACATGAAATCCAGAGGGAAGTTACCAAGCAAAAAGGCTGTGCAAAGATCCAATGCTTGAAGATCATTAGAAAGAAACCATCTTCAACTCGCCACAAGTGCTAGTGAGCACACTAATATGAAACCAGTGCCTTTGCCTCAAATGCTAAAGCTGGTAATTCCATTATTTTGCATAAAATATGATGGCACTTGTTTGATTCTGACTGTTTGTTCATCATGGCACTGGCACAGCATTTGGGAATTGTTCATGCTTGTGTCTTGGCTGAGCTGGTGGAGAAAAACGTACTTTTTCCTCCTGTATTATGTAATACAGGTGAGACAGTGCTAAAGCAGCTCCTGCTGAAAGCAGCTCCACTCTGACAGCAGGGGTCACAGCAAATATGTAAAGAACACGGCTTGGCTGCATTTATCTCAGCACCACTGCCTCAGCTCAGCAGCACAGCTTGGGTTACCTGTCAGATAAGAAACAACCAGCTTTAAACAAGATTTAAAAATACACACAGGTGACAGTGCAACCTTTCACAGTGAGGTGGCTCCACAGCCATTTGGGTCAGCATCTCCCCCACATTGCAGCCTAGACTGGTGGGAATGCATCCCCATAGTTAGGGCAAGCAACAGGGATGGGAGCCCATGTGCTCTGGTATGGGACTCCCTATATTTTATCTGGTGACTGATCAACATAAAATATAAGAACTGTGTAAGAACTGGAAATTATTTTCCTCCCAGTAGCTCAGCTCTAACATGAAGACCAAAACACACACTGATCTAGAATAGCACAAGCTTTTTGGGTAAGGTGAGGTGAGGTGAGGAAGGAAAGGTGCAGCTCTGCCTGGACAGCAGAAGTGGCTGAACCTTGGATCCTCACTTCCCAAGTGTGGGTATCCTCAGTTCAGTCAGAGGGAAAACGAAGGTTTTTAACCAGGCAGAAGCCTGGGAAACAGTTGGAAAAAAATTTAAATAATTCTTTATCTCTCTTGTTGTTCACATTGTTTACGGGTTCATAAACAATCATCATTCACTGCACGCCAACGGATTGAATTGTTTTCACTCTAGGTCTAACAGAATTGATCTAGACAAAGCTCTCTCGAAAAAGAGAAGTGTACTTGAAATAAATCAGAGTTCTACTCTCTCACCTTCTGAAGTGAAGTCATTTCACACCGTCCTGCCTCAACAGCACACCCAAGGAAGTTCTCTGAGCACCTGACCTTGAGGATGGCAGCCCAAGGGAAGGTGATGGCTCCACATCCAGCTGGATCAGGCCCCAGTGCCGCGGAGCCTGGCGCATGTCCTGCACCTGTGCAGCGCTGGCTCTCCAAGAAACAGAGAGAAATTCTGGCAAAGCGAATGCAGGAAACCTCTGTGCAGGACATAAAAAGATGGAACTCAAGCATCCCGGGGGGTTCTGTTAACTGTGCTGAGCTCTGGGCAGAAGAGAACTAATTTGGCAGATGATGGAATCGAGGTGGGTAGGGCAGCCACCTGCCAGGCAGCTCCAGGGGAACACTGCCAGCACCTCCCACCATGGCAGGGCTGATACAGAGGCTCTGATGCATTTAGAGAAGCAGCCTTGTTTCCACAGGCAATTTCATGATAAGAAGGCATCCAACTTAGTTGATGACCAATTGCTTTTGTTAGGGGAGTTTGCCTCTGGCTCTGAGAAAAATGTTATGTGCATGGAAAAACATAGGAAGTGTAATTTTACTTTTTTATCATTACAAAAAGGGAAAAAAAAGAAAAAAGAAAGGACATAATTGAATTTCTAAGGGTGTACTTTCAATATTGGTGGCTTTATAAGCACACTCAGGAAAGGTGATGGGAGGTGTCATCAATCAGTGCCAGAAGTAAAAAAGTAATCTATAAAATTCAGGACCATGAGATTATCTTTAAAAAATAAAAGAAACTAAATTAACCCCACAATTATTAGTAGCAAGTAAACAAGTCCCCAAGCACCTCCGTTCCCTCCTTTTCTTGATTGTTTTTCAGAATGTGCATGAAGCCTATTTTCCTGAATATACAGGATTGAAACTTTACAATAAAAGGTGAAGATTAGCTCATAATCTTCTGCCTCTAGGCAGTACTGGAGCTTTAAGAAAAACATCAAATACCATCAGAATCTCATTAAAATTGAGAGCATGGGCCCCACCCCACCACCACTGCATGGGCATTCAGGCAGTGGATGCTCCAAAGAAGCTGAGAGTGGAAATCAAAACACACCATCTAAAGATATGGCTTATATTGCAAAGATATTTTCCTGACTTTGGTTTTAGTGAGGACATAAATTGTTTCATTCCAGTATCAGTTTGCCAGGTGCCGTCCCAGCAGAGACAGGGACTCTGCAATGCTGGCCTGCTGCTGAGCTCAGAAAGCACTTCCCTTTGGATGTCTCAAGCCCTACACATCTGTTCTGTGAAATAAAGCTGCCTGCTTTTAGCTGTGACTCTGTGTGTTTCTGCACCCAATACACCTGTTTATACCCACTTCACACATACACTTCTTTACATCAAACAAAAAGCAGGGATTTGATCCCTTTTTTTTGACAAATAGAATTTTGGAGAATTTCTGAAGTCACAGAGGAAAAGAACCCAGCCACTAGCATGGACAGCAGTTCAATCAGCTGATATTTACACACATTGCTGGTCAAAAATAATCACTGGTTTTGCTTAACTGTAGGATTTATGACACATTAGATCAGAAATGTATATATATATATATATCACAGGCACACACGCACTGTAGCCTAGTGCAGCAGCCAAGGCACCAAGAGCAGGATGGTCTATTCTTGGTCTATCTCCACATACAACCTTACAAGGCAAGGCTCTCCATTTTCAAGTGTCTTGGTCTTGTTTCCCTAGTGGTAGGAGAATAAACCCCTCAGGGTAGTCTTTTCCAGCACGTGGAGAACAGCAGGGCCCATACACACACTGAAGCACCATGCACACATAGAAAACAGCATATTATAAACACACAGTTTGCATCTAGTTAATGGTTTAGATCCAGACAAGATCCATTTTACTGAGATTTAACTTCCACCACTGCTCTAAGGCAACTATGATGGGTACTTGTACCGGGGTAAGAGTACTGGACAGAAGAGGACTTTTCTACAAAACACAACTAAATGGAGATGTATTTCAGGATTTTTGAAAAAACAAAAAAAAACCAAAAAAAACCCACAACCCAACAAACCACATGAAAAAATATCATTAGAAATAGGCAGGGTTCCTTGATAATTAAGTTGCAGTTTTAAATAAATTCAACAGATAAACAAAATATTCAAATACAGAACCTGATCCCATTCACACTTATATCCAAAGCCAAACCATCTGCTTAAGGGAGGAAGCAAAAGTCCCACTAACTAGAAAGGCCCAGACTAAACCCACTCATCTCTGCAAATCCTCATTTCCAGAAGAGCTAACAGGAATTGGCAGTCACAGGTAGGTTGTTATGGAGAAAAAAATAGGCATATATACCATGAATTATAGCAGGTATGAAATGCTGCCCTTTTTCATATCTGTTTTTTAAAACCATTATCTATTCCATGAGTACAGATGCTATTCACTAGCAAGTAGAAACAGAAACAATCCAACACATTAATCCACAAGTCCCACTTTCTTTCTGTAATGACCTCTCCTGATTTAACAGCCCTGACTAATGCCCATATCTCCTCAACTTAATGGCTCAGTTCTCAAAAATATTATCTCAGCCTTCTACTGCCTGAATTAAAAGCAAATTAAAGACAAACGATCCATCAGTGAGCTACAAGTGTAAGTGGCTTCCCAGCACAACAGGATGGCGGCACAGACCATCTCCATGCACAACGAGCATCCCTCCCCCTTCCCAGGAGGGCTCAGCAGGAGCACAGCATGCAAGGGACAGGAGGTGCAAGGCGGCGGGGAGGTTTCCATCACCTACAGGACATTCGGCACAGGATGATGCAGTCACAGTGGCAGAGGCAGAAGCAGTGCCAGATCCATTCCCTGCTGACCATAGTATGGCGCAGCCTCCCGAGCACCCTCCTCATCCCGGCACTCCCCGCCACGGAGCGGCTTTCACCGGGTGTAATCGATCCCCCCTGCAGCAGCACAGTGGGCCCTGCCATTTAAATATTTAATTGGACCCTTTTCCTCACCTATCGCAACACTTCGGGGTGTCTGAAGCCAGGCTTCACTGTCTGGACTTTCACGTAATGCTGCGAAAGAAAGAAAATGCATTTGCTGCCTCCTGCCCCAGTCAGACCTCCCTGTGTTCACCTACATGCAAACAATTAAAGTAAAAGCAAAGTGTGAAAAAACAGAAAGTTCACTTGTCTTGGGGGAAAAATGGCTGCTGTTGAACGTGCAGGATCAAGTTCACTGGTAGCTTCTGAAATCAAAGGGGTTCAGCGATAAATGCTGAGCACAAGTCTTATGTAAGTGTGAACAAGAGATATGTATATATGTATATATGTACATATGGCTGAAGATATGTATATATGGATATGTATATATGGATATGTATATATGGCTGAAGATCCCCATCTACTATTAAATTTTCTCTTCATCATCCCATCACACCTGATCTCCTCTGATCCTAACACTTCACCCTTTTTACTTTGCCTGCTAATCACTTTCCTCTTCTATATTTAAGTGTGGCAGATCTTCCAGAGGAAACCCAGTTGAAGTTAATGGACAGTTTGTATGAGGAGGCTAAACGGAATATTTATTCACTCTCTACCTTTGCCTTATCACCTTTGATCCATTTCTTTCCTTTCACCTTGCCTTTGCATTATTCTGTCTGCTGAGGACTTCACACAGGCTAATGCTTTACTCCTCAAGCAAATTCATAGCTGATTTAGGGGATATATCTCCACAGCCTCAGTGACACTACTCTGATGTAGATCAATTGGTATTTTGACACACTGAACTCAGCAGCTAAGTCGTTTATCTAATATCTGACTTTCAGAACATGCTGAATAAAAATTCGAAGTTTTTATAACTGTCAGTTACCTATGGTCACACCAGGTGAAACCCAGATGGAACAAGTTCGTAATTGCAATGCATCAGAGCCACTCCTATCCCTCTCAGACAATACTTACTCATCATAACTGAGTAGTTGTTCACTCTCTGTACCTGCCTCCCACAACATTCTCAGAAAGACTGATATGTAGATACTCTAATAGCAAAGCTGCTTATCATATGTTTTCTAACGTTTGCTGCTATGAATTATTTATGTCTCATGTTAAGGCTACAATATCCATACCTCTCAGGTATTCCCCACTATCAGATGGAGCACAACAAGGATTAACCAATCAATATCTGAGACAGCAAAACCTCTGTAACAGCAAACTATCCTTTTCACTGTGGCACACAGATGGTGTAAACTCTACCTGTATATGCTCATTGTTTTCTGCTTGCTGGCTTATAAAGCCATTAGAGGCACACCAGAAACAGGAGTATTAAATACAAACCTGAGTGTAAATTCAGGGTCTCGGAGCCATAAATGCCAATGGTTTTATGTAACTACATTCTGAGAATGTAAGAAGATTCAGGAATATATTTAAATGAACAAAAGTGGCATTATAATTGTAACATTGTAGGCCATGTTTTATATTTAGGACTCCAGTTTTCCTAGAGAACATGATATCATCAAACCATTTAATTCTCAGTTTTGAGGGCACTTAAAATCCTTTTTGTTCTTCTGTGCTTTCTTCCTGTATCCCACACTGAAGGACTGAAGGGAAGAATCTGGCTGATGTAAAATATCAGCTAAGCTCTCCTAAGTGCTCTCTTATCCTGCAATACCATTGGAATCACTGTCTCTCTCTAAAGAAAATGCTATTACACAAATGTAGGTAATTTAAAACACTGTATCAAACTAATGACAGAATGTGTAAACCCAGAGATGTACAACTTAATTCTGTCCTACTGATGCATCTAACTCTTTCAGTGACTGATTTGGCCAAGATTATGTATGCCATATTTTCTTTATTATTTTCTTGCACACTTATCTCTTAGACAACGAGGTTGTGGTTTCTACAGGGTTAAATATGGTCATGACTAATAAAAAGCTAAAAAACATCCTTCAAGGCCAAACAGCATCTCAGAGACTCTCAAACTGATCTAGCAGAGATTAACAAATTCTTACAGATCCTTTGGCAGACTTACCACCTGCATAGCAAACCCACTGCCAACACTGCTGTGGAGCCAGAAAACCCAGAAAACCAGTGAGTGGGTGTGATAACTCCTCCTGCCACCCCAACTCCTCCCTCCTCCCTAACACTGACACAGTATTTTTCAACAGCTCATTCAAACACAGCGTGGGGCAGCACAGCCAGGGCCATCATGTGGCTGAGTAAATGCCAGAGCAGGAGCTCATAGGGATGGGGAGCAGGTTCTCTCAGAGCCTCCACCACCACTTCTGATTCTGAAATAAAGCCTGGTATCCACAATCCCACCAGCAAGAGAGTGACCCCTTCTAAGTGGAAATAGCAGCATGGCCCACAGGAAATAATATTTAAAGACCCTGAGAAGGCAGTTATCCCAGACAATATGACATTGAGCCACCACCTCTGCTTCTACTTTGGATAAACAAAGTTATGACTTACAGGACACAATCACTGTTGGTCCAAGTTTGGCAGGGGGGAAATCTGGTGTGGCCAAAAACATTATGAAAATACTTTTATAACACCTGCACTGGGATTCCTAAGTTTTGGTACATGTGCCACCAGCTGCATTCAAGTAATTTAAAAGGGATGCTCTGTCATGCAGCACTGGGCATAACCCCGCCCCCCAGAAATCTTGTAATTTCTTATTAGCATTACTTGACCCTCACAAGGTCACAGCCCAGCTTGCCTGTGGCAGCACAGATGATCTCTGAAAGAGGAGCACTTGTAGATGCTGTGCACCTAAAGAGATTTTAAGTAACAATTCAATTGACCACCTCTTACTCCTGTAAATAAAAACCCTTGACCTCAATTTGAACATGAACTGGCTGGCTGGAAGGCAAGCACTCCCTAAACAAACTGCTCCTGTGATCCTTGCAACAGGAAATCAATTGTGAAAATTGCATTTTGACAAATATAAATCATTACCGACAAAAAGGCAGAAAAATCCCTCTTGATGTCCAGCACTTACCTGGTGCAGCAGCCTGCTGGAACATGTGCTAGAAAAATGCTTCTTTTTTAAAGAGAAGTTGGAAAACACTAATTCCACAATCTGCAGCAGTGAAAATAAAGGACAGCTGACAGAGTAACCTGCCTGATCCTGCTAGAGGTAGCAGGCAGGCAGGTTACTCTCCTACATGAAGCCTTGTGCAGGAAGGCTGTAATTATCTGGTTGAGCACCTACTGATTGTATCTGGAGACTGTGCTCCTCAGAGCCAATATACAGCTGATACAACTCATGTCATTTTACTTTCTGTACATTTTGTCCTTAATTGAAAAGGTTGCTTTCCTTTTCTATTCCTAATATCTATTATCCATGCTTGAGAAGGCACTTAACAGCACATTAGACAGCTAAGAACCCAGAGGCTGTGCCAAAACTGAAATAGCACTAAGAAATGAATCGAGTGCTTGGTTTCATTTTAGTAGTGTCTTTATCACCCTGAGAAGGTTTGTACTTTAGAGAACTCTGGAAAACACTCAAGAAGGAGAACAATGAGCTTTTAAGTTCCTCAGCCAGACAAAATATATCAAAAAAGCCATTCTCATGCCATTGACCTTATTTTTGTAGTTCTTAGGATGGAAACTAATTTCTGTTGTTAAGGGTCAGTGTCAGATGCTTTGTTATACCTGTATAAGCTGTTTATACTGAACTAGCCTTAATTTTTAATATTTCCATTCTCTGCTCTCAACCTCAATTTCCATCATCAGTTCCTAACGGCTCCTGGGTACTGTGCCAAGGAGAACTGAATTGTTTCCCACTAGAAGAGGATGCTTTTGGGATGCTTGCTATTCTGCAGGCAATGCAGCCACATACCTTAGCAATTAGGCTGGGCTATGGAGCAGATCTAAGACCTGGGAGAAATCAGCCTGCTCATCTCCACACTTTGTCTCTCTGGAGCTGCTGCCTGCCCAGAGGCTTGGCTGAGTCCATGCCAAGCCAGGACACTTGAGTTGATGGATCCTCTCCCGAATTTCAGCAGCTGCAGTACAGGCACAACCCAGTGAGACCAACTGAGGAATGCAGCAGGTTACCTGCAGTTCTTGCATGGACAGCTCAGATTCAGACTGAATCAAGACTCACCCATGGGACTGAGAGGACTCACCTGGCACAGCACCTATTTCAGAACTAGCCCCTAACACATATTTCCAGTTACAAACCATTTTACTTGAGATGCAAGACTGAAAGTTTCTGCCAAGAAATAGAGAGCAGGAAGCATTCCAGGAAAATGCAAGTCTCACAGACTAAGCCCAGAAAAAACCTGTCAAGTAAAAATTACAGTTACCAGAAAATTACCTGCATTTGAGCATCTTATACTGATGCCATTCTCTAATAATATGCTCTGACTAAATCATGTCAGTGTTTGTAGTACTAAATTAAGCAGTATTTAAAAGATAGGCTTACACTTTGCATGTCTTTTCTTTGAAGGGCGCTGCTAAGTGCAAAATAGGTGCACAGATGAAGGAAAGACGAAGGCTGGTAAGCCATTTCTCATGACAGTTGCCCCACTTATAAGTTATTTAAGCTGCTGTCTGCCAGTAGCCTGTAGTATGGTAACAATTAAATAGTCACTAGTAACATACCTATATTACAGCATATTGCTTTCTAAATTGCCTTCTATGAAAAAAACTCAATCAATTTAACTGATGGGGAAATTTGAAGTCTGCTACACTGCTATTAGAATCATTTGGTATAAAGGAAGTGCAGGCATGCATTTGATACTTCTCAGAGGGCTTGACTTTAATTAATTTAAACTTTTAAATTGATTGTGATTCACTTGAAAATGCATTCTGTTTCCTGAGAGTATGAACAGGTACTTCTTGGGAAACCATGATGAACTTCTCCTCTGATGCAGAAAGCCTGAGACCCAAGGAAAAGCCCCAAACTCCTGTAAAGAGGCTAGCAAACACAATTCAAAGCACTTCAGCTGTGCAAACTTCTAGTTGCAACACCACTTTCCTCAGTTATCAGTGCCAATCTAAGAGAGGGATGAATCCTCCCTGGCCGTGTGTCTCTCCACTGATTACAGGAGAAGCCTGGGTGAGACTCAGTCCTATAAATATAGCTGGGATGAGTCAAATCCTAAGAGACTAAGCCATAAACTCTACCCACAGGTTCAGGGAGGGTTTGGACAACCTGCAGCTTGGCTGAGCACTCTGCTTACCGCTGTGACTCGTGGTGGGTGTGCCAGAAAAGCCTCTCGGGGGGCACAGTGGGCAAATGCACCTTGCAGTGAGTAACAGACACCTGTTACAGACCTTCCATAATGGGACCCCTCCTGATAAATCAAACAGGCTTTTCCCCCTCCCTGTTCATCCCCCGGAATGAGGAGAGGAGGTTTATTCATCACTGAGCTGGGGTGACCAGCCTTCTGTCCTATTAGCTGTCTCATTATTGAAAAGAGGCTGGGTAGGTAAGTGGTTGTGAGACAGCTGTGACATAGAGCACGTGTCTTTTCTCCCAGTATAGAGGAAAAGGACTTCCCAGAATGAGAGTCAAAAATAGCTGGCTTGCCTTAGAGGGTGTATTCACTTCAAAACACAGAACACAAGTCTAAGATGCCACCTCTAATATGACCTTTATTCTAAGGTCATATTAGACCTAAATATGCTAAAGGCATCTTTAGCAGCCTGCTCTCTGCCAAAATACCTAAATCCCAGCTCTTTCTTCTCCTTAAATTTTTTACCATATCAAATTATAGATGCTTTTCAGAATGTTATAAGAAGCTTTAGTGGAGAGAGGGCAGGTGCAACCTTCTAAGTTACATTACAACCATCTTATTTTTTATACCAAAAAATATCTTCAAGATTATTTCTTAAAATCTACTGCAGTCCTGCCTTTATTCCCACATTTCTTATACCAGTGGTGTTTCAGCTCCCCAGCATCCTCCTTTAGCCCTGCTCAGTGCCTGTCTCCCAGGTAGATTGAAGGCTGGCCACATTCCACCCAGGGCGGAGAAGTCTGGTTTGGGTATCAGCATCAGCAAGGCAGCTTGATGCTTTAAGAGCAAAGTGTATTCTTTCAAACACAGTATTTTTTTTTACCAGTGATGGTAATGAGCCACTTGGACAAACTTTATTACATCCAGACAGTGGCTTTCTATGTGAAGTATGCCTTCACTTGGTAAAGGATTTGTGTTCAGAATACCAAAGCTTTGAACATAGAGGTTACAGTGGATGGCTTTAATGATCTCTTCTGATTCTAGAATTCTAAGAATCCAACATCATTGCTTATGGACTTCTTTACACCAAAGATCTGCTTGACTATTCTGGGAATACATTAAAGCTTAAAAGCTCGCCAAGCTGAGAAAATAGCTGCGATATTTTTAATAATAAAAATCTGCTTTTCCCAGAATGTTACTTTAATTTTTCCCCTAGCCCTGAGCAAGTCTTGACATTTTTCTTTTGAGCAACAGGACAAAGGAGCACAATTGTACTGCTCCTCTTTATGGCTCTGTAAGGGCTCCCCTCTGCCTGTAAGTTTGCTCTCAGGTATTGCCAAGCCACCCAAGGATTTGGGAAGTTTTTCTTGCTCTTCTCTGACACAGGTATAAGCATTTCTTCCAAGTCTGGAAGCCAGCACCACAATTCACACTGATGACCAAGCAGAGCCAGCCAGCAGATTTAAGTGAAAGCCTAAATAAGAACCACTTGGAAGGTCATTCATTATAAAGCTGAAAAACCAGCAATGTCCCACACTTCTCCTGCATGCTGAAGTGGCAGACAGGAGCCAGGGATTGCTGTCTGGCTGCCAAGGAGGGGACCTGGCTGAACACCCCCTCTCCACCCCCAGAACAAGCCCACCTGGGCACCCGAGAAACATGAGCAATTCTGCACCGTGCTGATGAAGTTCTTAAGTGTCACCGCAGCTGAACTGCAAGGCACGGCTGCCTGCCCTAGTTATCAAATGACCTGAAATTCAGCAGGATCATCTGCCATAACAGCTGCTTCACTGCCAATGAGAGAAACTCCTGCCTGGCTGCTGAACCAGAGCCAGCAGCGGGAGCCCAGGACCCAGCACACACAGACTCCCACACCGAGATGCTGCTCTCACCCCCCTGCATGGCACGGCCTCAAAATGTCTTGTGTTCTTCCAATTCTGCATGCTGACTCCTTCCTCCACGCATTTATTTTGCATCTGTATCATTAAAAAGAGATTTCAGAGAACTGGTACTTCAAAGAGGGGGAAAATAATGAAACAAACTTCCCAAGGATTTAAAATGAAGGTAAGGTTGGATGTTGTCAGTTTTCTTTCTTTCTACTTAGGGTGCTACATAAATAATACACAGCACCAGTAAAATGACTTCTTTTTACAGCAGCAACCTATATAGGAACCAAACATGAAAATGATTGTATGAGTAAGACTTAAGTGCCCAACACAGGAAAAGTCAGGGAGCTAAATAACTCTGACAGATGTTATAAATATTTTTTGAGAAATTACTTATGCTCAAGTACTCATACTTTTTGAAGTTGTTTTGATGTACGCTAAAATATATTTATATATTCTACTGTCTAAAACAATTAATAATATATTAATAAAATTTTAGTTTTATTAATGTGAAAGTTAATATTAGTGGTATTTACTACTCCTTAATAATGAAATAAGCAGAATCAAATGTTTGTATTATATCTTAAGATAGTTGCTTTTGCACTTCTTCCCCAATTAGAAATGAAGAGTGAAAGCTGTTATTGAAGACCAGCCCCTCAGCTGGAACACAAATGTTACTCCATTGAACCCAATGGACAAAATTTCCTGCTAAATTGGATCTAGAAGATTATGTTTTCTGTGTGGATCTGTTCTCTTGGCTAAATACATTTTCCCATCCCCTAGCTGAAATGGGAAATGAGGACTGCACATGTTCATGGTGTTCAGTGTCTCAGTCCTAGAAAGTCCAACAGGTTCACAGTGCTAATGTTGTGCCTAAGCAGCATCTGTCTGACTTTCGCACACGTAACTGGTTGGAGCTGTTGCTAGAGCTCGTATGTGCATGAGCAGGAACAAAGTTTGGACTGAACATATGCCTTATTCCCTGTGTTTACTTCAAGGTAGGCTTCAGAATCCTTTCTGTAAGTGTGAATACAACCATGAATATTTGATTAGGGACACATGGAAAGACTCTGAAATCATATGGCACCAAAGCTTTAGCTGAAGTATGCATGAACAAGCAAAGTAGCTAATATTAAATGTATGCTTCTCTTTTTCTTGTTCTGCAGCCTTGTCTGCACATCAATGTGAATTAAACAAATTGAAACCCCACACTGAGCAGCATCAGAGCTAATTGTAGTGCAAAATGTTTCCGTAATGAATTTCAGTTTTCATATTTTCTCTTACAAATAGTGCTATTGAATAAAAGCAGTTTACAAAACATATGGATATATGTGGGTATGTAGGGCTAATTAATATTAAGTCAGGTTTTTTTTTTTTTTTTGTTAATTTATGAGAAAAGACTCTGCAAATAAACATTTTTATCTGTATTAATTTTACTTGTGGGATGCTGTCCATGCCTTGATTTTAGTTTTTGTTGCTGTTTACCAGGTGCTGACAAATGCATGAATGGAGTTATTCCCAGTCCTGCACAGATCCTAATCTAAGCAAGAAAGTCTGCATCTCCTAAGGGAGTCTGGGAGATGGGAGTCCCTTAGTGAGGCAGGGACACCCTCCAGCCTTACTCCATTAGCTGAGATCTCCCATCAGGAGAGGAAGAGGAGCACTGCTGACCCCGAGCCTTGCAGTGCCCTGAGCCTTGGTCTGTGAGACAGACACACAAAATACACCACGGATGTCTCAGTGAAAACAAAACTCAGAGCCTTCCTACTAGGACTGGCTGACTGCTTTTGCAACTACAGCAGAATTCCCGTGTCTATCAAAATCTTTGCTTTTATCTCATGGAAGAATGCAGTGGTTAACACACCTTGTTTAATAGTCATGTGGTTGCCTGACTGGGGACGATAGGCTTCAAGTGCCGGTGGACCCAATCTGCAAAGTGCTGAGCTCTGCAGAAGAGATGCCAGCTCATGCCTCTCCTGGCATTACAGAGCCAAGAGCACATTCCTGACATGTGTGAAGTCAGCACGTCCTTTATCAGTTCCACCACATGAACTCCTTGCCATTCAGCTTAATTCTATCTGGAATTTTTCTAATACCTGGAGGATGCTCCTCAAGAGCCTTTTCTTAAGCCCCTCTTTCATTCATTAGCTGTGCCAGAGCAGGGGCAGGACAATTGATATTGGACAATTTAAAGTATCCTGAAGGTTTATATTGTATTTGCTCCTTCTTGGGCCATTTTCTAGACCCTTTCTTTCAAGATGAAGCCAATTCAACATAATTTTGCCTTAGGAAATTTTTAAAAAGGCTTTTTTTGTCTGGTAATAATAATACCAGTAAGTTTATCATAAAGCTTCCTAAACCAGTAAGTTTATCATAAAGCAAAATCTTATTCAGCCACATGCAATCTTAAAAGTGTTGCTCTGAGAACTACAGACAGACTTCTTGGGAAATGCCAGAGGAGGTGTTTGGCTTTCAGCTGTAATGCAGAGACAGCTAATTAAATGCTTTGCTAATAATAGTATCCTGTGCATGAGGAGATAAGCTCAGTTACTTGGTGAATTTAAGTGGAGTTTTGCAAACATGTTGGCATGTTCCTGGTAGCTAAACCAACTTTTTTTAGCAATACAATTGGCTTTTCTTTTTATTTCTCTAGTTTAGATGTATCATTAATGAACATAAAATGTCACTGATGGAAAGAAATAAACAAATCTGACATTTCTCAGTGAAAGCTCCATTACTACATAAAAAATAACCATCAACCCAATGTAATAATGACAGAGACTCATCATAAAAAAACCTCAAGAGAAGTCAGTGGAAATCATCTACTGACGTAAGGCAAAATTAGACAACATCTAGGATTGTTGTCATCAAAATGTGTTTGCAGTCTGCATGTAATCCATGGACCACACAATGCTGTGAAATTCAGTACTTTCAGCACATAATCATCAACACTTTTACAGTCAGCAAGGAAAATGGAACGCTCTTTGCTTCCCAGATACTTTGGAAAGAAAGTTTTCCCAGCATCACAACTCTTCTTAGATTAAGGTATTGGACTTTTTACTCTTCACACTCTGTACTCTCAGCACAGCAGTGATTTGGAGCCAGAGTACACAGCCTAAATGAAAAGAAAAATTACTGTTCATGGAGCAATAATGCCATTTGTTCATCTCCTTAGAGCATGCCTACCCAGCTCAGCAGGGCCATGCAAGACAACTAATGACACAGTGCCATGATCAAGGGAGGGGATTCTTCCCCTCTACTCTACATTTGTGAGATTCCACCTGGAGTACTGGTCCAGCCCTAGAGCCCTCAGCACATGGAAAACATGGACCTGTTGGAGCAAGTCCAGGGGAAGGCTCCAAAGATGATCAGAGGGCTGGAGCACCTGTCCAAGAAAGAAGGTTTGAGATGGCTGAGGTTGTTTAGCCTTGGAGATAACTCTGGGGAGACTTTGTGGCACCTTCTAGTTTCTAAAATGAGCCTGCAAGAAAGAGGGGATTTTTACAAGGGCATGTAGTGATAGGACAAGCAGAAGGGCTTTAAGTGAAGGACAGTAGGTTTAGATTAGATATTAGGAGGACATTCTTTACTGTGAGGCTGTTGAGACACTGGCACAGGCTGCCCAGCGAAGTTGTGGATGCCCCATCCCTGGAAGTGCTCAAGGCCAAGCTGGATGGGGATCCAAGCCATCTGTTCTAGTGGAAGGAGTCCCTGGCCATGACAGGAGGGTTGGAACTAGGTGATCTTTAAAGTCGGCTTCAGCCCAAACCATTTCATGATTTCCTGATTTCATGATTCTGTGATCCACTGGAGGGTGCTGAAGATGACTGAAGGCTGCAAATGAGGAAGGGGCCAGGGGAACCATCTTATGTAGCTCAGAGAGAGGAAGGATGAGGACCAATCTCACTGTGGCACCAACATCCAGCTGGTTATGATGGGAAAGATACCCTGGAGCAAGGGTCTGGTCATATGGAGAGGTTTCCATCCTTGGTGATTCTCAATGCTCACTGGATCAAGGCACTCAGCAACCTGACCAAATTTTGAATTTAGCCTTGCTTTAAATAGGTGCTTGGACTAGATGTTCTCCAGAGATCCCTAAATAACTCTGCCTGAAGATACTGGGGAAATTAAGGAAGCAGGTATCACTTCTGCCCACAGCATATGGAGAGCAAATAAAGGAACTTCATCTGACCATGGTTTTTATTGCAAAATTTCTTCTCTATTAATGGCATAGAGTCCACTAAGCAGCTTCTAGATCTTAATTAAGGTTGTTATTTCAAAGATAATTCACATTTAATACCTAAGTATACTTAATAATCTCCTAAGTGCTTGCTTGAATTTTAGCTCTGCTGTAACAGATGACCTAGTGTGAAATAAGGAACCAAAAAGCAGAAGAAGGGTGCTGACTTAGTATTAAAATTTCCCACAGCACCAAGCCTCTAAAAGACACAATGCTATTCTATACACTACAGCAAAATAGTCCAAGCCAAAAGATTTATGTTAATTTAATAATAAATAATTTCATAAGGCTGTGAGAACTCAGGAACTTTGTCCTCAAACAAAAAGCCTGCAGATTTCAAAATTTCCAAGTGAGGTTAAGTGAGCTAAATGATGACAACTCCTGCAATGCTACTCTTCATTCTAAGTTGTGATTTCTCTTGTAATTAAGGGGGGGGGGGGGGGGGAATGGTACAGACAAGGACCTGTGTTTTGAAACAAGACTTGTATTTGGAAAGGAAAAGAAAAATGCAGAGCTAAAGTGTATGGTGGTAAGAAAAGGAAAAGAGACTGAAAAACCAAAACCAGTGGCTTAATGGAACTTGACTTTGAGCTGCATAAATAAACACAGCTACAGCTTCTTGCAGAATTTAGGAAAATGCCATGAGCACATTAAATGTGGTGGTTACCACAGAAATTTACATACAGTCACACATCAGACAAATCCTGAAACTCTTTTCCAGTTTAAACTGAAATTGAAAACATAGGATTGGGTACAAAGAACAAACCTCTCATCCAATTTGGTTGAGACATTATTCACATCATTCCACAGCTCATGCCCTGTGATGAGTGACCACCCTCCACAGCACAGGGCTTTGCACTCTGGGAGCAGCTGGCTGCTCCACACCTCTGTTTTGCCTGTTAAAAATGTGTGTGTGTATGGGGAGTGGCACAGAACGAACCTCCTTCCTCTAAGGGATGTGACTGAATACAACAGAGAGCTGCTCCTTCTACCCCTGCCACCTCTTTGCCATCCTGTTCCGTGGCGATGCACGGCAGCTCCTGTGAGCCTGCGTACTGCACTGCTGTCTCCAGGACCCAGCACTGCTCACTGCATCAGCCACCTGGCATGGGAAGATCAACTGCTGGTGCTTTGTGCCCACCTGGATGCCCAGAGTGCCCAGCCATGCCCAAGCCCTGCCTCGTCTGGGGGCCAGGTGTGACCAGCTATGAGCATCCCTGCCCAAACAGGCGTGTATCAGGTCTGCCTGGCATGGGGTTGGCTTTCTTCATGGCATCCCACAGCATGGATTGAGTTCGTGTCTCAAACAGCAATGCTTAAGACACCAAAGTGTGTTGTACTCCTTTCCAATTCCCCAAATTAGAAAAGATTAGGGAAAATTAGGAATAGTAGAAAAAGGGCAGAAGCTCCAGAGGGGAGCAGCTGCCAGGCTGAAATGGCAGAGGGACTTTCTTGCCCTGCACCACTCCCCTTGCATTTCCTTCCAGCTGACTGTGGGTAACATTGCTGCCTGTTTGGAGGAGAACTGAGGATGAGGTAAGCATGTGCCTGCTCTTGGAAGAGACACAGGCTCTAGGGCCAAGAATGGTAACAGGCAAGGCAGCAAGCATCCACCACCTCCACTAGCAGGTGATGATGCCCCACTGATTTGGGTTGTCTGGGAGCCTGCCTGGATGTGCCACTGGCATTGCTGGAGTCCAGGCAGCTCAGCCCTGAACACCCCAAGCAGCCCTGCAAGAGCTCAGAGAGGGTGTGTGTGAGAGACTTTGACTCAGGGACAGCAAAAGAAGAAGGAGTCAATACATCTGGACAGGCTCTGAAAGGATGAAGAGGCAAAAAAAAAAAAAAAGCTGTTCTCAGGTCCATGGACAGAGGGAAAGCAAGGAGCAAAATGGTGAATGAGTCATGGCTCTCAGCTGCCAGAGCCATTAATAGAGGGAGACAACAGGATGGGTGAGGGGTTGCACTGGAGAGCGCCTGGGTGCTGCAGATGGGAACTGTGGCTGCACTCAGCTATCTCTCAAGGGCATCCTTCCTGGAGGTCTTCCTTCCTGGTGGATAAACACGCTGCACAGAGCTGTCATGCTGGAGCCTGTCATCCTGAAGAATAAACAAAGGTGCCTTTGACTGGAGATGGGAATGACAAGAAATATCAAACGACAAGGAAAGGCAGAATCGGAAGTTCCCTTGACAAAGGTCTCTCCCTGTCAGAGATCACACTCTCCTCAGCAACACCCACAACTCCTGAGGCTACAATTTCACTTTCAATAAAGCACTTTCATAAACTACTTCTTACCTGTGATAATGCAACTGTGACCTGAATGGCACAGCTCATGTCAGAAATGTGCTGTACAGACCTGCTGGAGACAAGGCTTGTCTCCTTCCTGCCCTGGGGGTTTGGAAATTTGGGACAGAAACTGGCAGCTCAGGGAGTCCTCTCCAGCCTCCTGATGCCAACACTTTGTTCTTCTGCACTGCAGTGCTGCAGTGCCACTTGGGATCCTAGCTGGACAAGCACCATCAGGTGCAGGCTGAACCTGGGCTGCAGGGAATAGGCAGAGCTGATGCATTGTAACAGCAGACCTGCAGGAATCATTCTATTGTGTTCCCACTGCAACAGCTGAAAATAATTAATTTTCAGAATATGGATATGTGAAAGACTTTATGCTGCTTCTGTGCCAATGCACAAGGTGTTCTGTCAGACTTTCTCCACCTGCCATTTCTTAGTGTCCTAAAAAAGGATGAAATCAAAACAGGATTTTTTTTTCCCATCAGGATCTTTACAGCTCACAAGGAATTTTCTAGTATCACTTAGCAAATTGAATTATGTTTCCTTCCCCCCCAAGCCCTCATCCAAGTGTGAATTTTAATTCAAATAAATCTTGGCAGAATAATAAATCTATTTAAATGTTGTATTTTTTTCTGAAACATCCAGCGTTTCATGCAGTGCTTTTAGGAAGATTGAACTGAAAGACTGGCAACCAAAACCTATCCTTTCCTCGTTGAGAAGGTTTGATTTGGACCAGCTGCATACATTTCTGGCTCCTGACTAGCTGATGTACTTTGCTTATGTTTTCCACAACAAATAAGAAAAATCAACAATGAGAACAATGAGAAAATCAGGACAACCCACAGGGCGGGCACTTTGGTTTCTCTTCTGAGACCGACAGAGACAGATTTTTGGATGCACACTCTGGACCAGCAGACAGAGAGCCAGTACTCATAGGCTCTAAAGGGCAGACAGGTTTTGAGGGACATGGAACACTTTTCACTCCCTGAGGCAGCACAAGGTGCTGAGCTCCTCAGGCCTTCTCAAATGGCTGCACAGCCATCACTTGCTCACTCCTGGACTGGGCTCCTGGAATGAGAACAGGGAAACTAAGGACAAAAAAAGCACAGAAAGTGCCCCACCCTCCTGCTGGTCCCCTCAACAGCTCATCACTCCATCCCATAAATCCTGACACACACTTAACCAATACTCTACACATACATCACCGAGCTTGCTTTACATGGTACCATGGACTAAAAATCTTCACTTCTCCAGAAAGCACCAGGAGACAAAATGCTGCTGGAGCCCACAGCAGGTCTGCTGCCTGCTTGCTACAAAAATATAATATCCTAACAAACCAATTATTAAATCCAGCTTGTCCCATTAGACTTGCAATGTGCACTTGTTCTAAGATGGCACAACAAACCACCACCAATCCTCTTTGTGGAAATATACCATCCCTTGTGTCTGGATCTTCTCAGGAGAAAAAAAAAAAAAAAAAAAAAGAGAGAAATAAGCATAAATCCCACACTTTACAACTGGAAAATAAAATAAAATAAATATGTAATTGCAGATCTGCCTTCTTTTATGCTGAAATTAATTTTACAATGGCTCTATGAATCTCTTTATGTAGCTCAGCTGCAAGAGAAAGGTGGAGGTGACCAGACAGGTCAGCTGAGTTAGCAGAGAAAGTCTCTCATGCAAGAAACTTTAACACAGGTCATTCAGGAGAAAAACCTGCATGCTATGATCATCCCACATCCTACTCTCACTCTTCAGTAGGAATAAATTACATTTTATAAACATCTCAACAGACTGGGCTTCTACCACATGTGGAAATCAGAGGTGACTGCACAAAGTCAGTGCACTGTGCCAAAGCCATGTAAGAGAAGCAGACCTGTAAGAGTTATAATAGACAGTAACTGAGATTCACACATGAAAAAAAATTGAAATTTTATTTCTGGCTACAGTTCAACTACTCAGAATTAACATTAACTAACTTCTTCTGGATGTACAAATATTTTTTGGTCCCTTCCAACCTTGTCCATTCTGTGGTTCTGTCCTGTGAGTCCTTTTCTCAATCCACCCACTGAAAGTACTGATATCTGCTTTAGCAATCATGTAGCTGTCTAATTAATAGTTATCATTACTACCTTTAAAAAATAATAGTTTAAAGATATAAGCAGTAGAGGGCTACATGCAGTTATTTTAATTTGAAAACCTGGCACTGAAAAACCCAGAGCAGCTGTCCAAGGCAGGACTCAGCAGCACTGAGGGCTTTGTAAGCACCATTATTCACATGATTGTTTTACTTCCAGTGAGTACTTTGGCTGATGGCAGCCCAAATCACCCCTTCCAGAAGATACAGCTGAGCCAGCTGGACTGGTATTTTATAAAAAGCTTCCTAAGGGGAACATGAACAGAGACACTGACTTAAGCAATCAGACACAATGTTCAAATGAGATGCTGGGAAAAAGCTGGCACCTAAACACAGACCAGTGAATCCCAGCGTGACCAGGGGCATCCCACGGCATGAACAACACTCTGGGAAAAGAGTGGGATCTCACCTCAAACCTGTCACAAAATTTCACATCTCCTGAGGCTGGTTTGCATCTCTGCTCACACAGGAGCAATGCACCCAAGCCCCCCATGACCACAAATCCAGGGATCAGGCAGATCACAGCCTGAGGCAGGAGATGGCTTTACCCACAGCCCACATCACCCATCTGCCTGGCACCACAGTGTGAATCACACCTGTCTGCTATCAAAGATTTGCTAAGCAGAGCTTGAAATACCAATGTGACACATAAAACTTCTCAGTTTCAATGTTAAATACCACTTTGCAAGGGGTAGTACCTCTTGAAAGTTAGGAAAGTGCCATCCCACATATGGAATGGGCATAGGGGTATGGCAGAGAGTGTGGGGACCCACAGGAGCAGCTACACCAAAAACAGAACACAGAGGATATTTTGAACCTCTCACTCAGGTCAGATGTCTTTGCAGCAATACTTAGCTGGTGAGATGTGAAAGGTTTATTAACTCTTCACCTACTTTATCAAAGCGGCTCTGAGGTCCAAGTGTGGAGGTGTCTCTGAACAGCAGGATGGGCTGCTGGTGTCACTCCCTCCCCACTGACACCAGCTGGGCAGGTATTTACTTTTCACCATTCAGGCCAAAGTAATACAGGCTCACATCACAAAGAGAGAGGAGATTGTAATAGAACCCTTTTAAATCTAGGGGCACCAGGGACACCAAATATCCACATCTTCTGGAGTAACATGACATATTACTAAAACACATTGTTAGAGGCAAGCACTACTTTGTATTTAATAACGGGTTTGCTTTTATCCCCATATTCTAATACATAAATACAAAGGCACCTGCTGAACAGCTTTTGTCAAAACTTGTTTACTTTTGGAGGTGATCTCTTAAAAGAAATTTTAAAAATGAACCATGTTTTGCAATCTCTACATGAACAATTCTGTAGAAGTTTTTATGTATATATATCTATAATTCCAGATATATGATAGGCTACACTGGAAGAGAATAATTATGATTAGGTTTCTTCTCTGTATATTTGGTCTTACCAGGTCAATGTTACTCTTCCTCAAGATCTGGTGAAGGCTCCCTTGCTAAATCCCTCTCACAAATGCTCATGGTAGCAGCACACCTCCTCCCAGGACCAAATACATACATAGCAAGGGTAGGAGACCAGGCTACAGCAATTCAATGGAAGAATTGAGCCATGGAATGAATACCTTTAAGGCAGTTGTTCTATTTTTAATCAATCATCTTAGCTGAGATGAAAAACTGTGAAAGCAGCCATGAATAACACCTCAAGGAAATTTGGGGGAACAGACTCACAATATTATGAAAAAGTGATACACTGACACTTTAAATAGAGATGTTGTGAAGTAGCAGGGTCACAGCAGTCTATTACTATCATCAGTCACAACCAAAACATCCCTGACCGTGTTCATAAATCCTACAGTAACTCACATTTGCTGATCTGGGAACATTTTATCTCCTTTTCTAACTAGCACATTTTACTGGTGACAACTAACCACTCACTGAAATACCATGAAGCCCATTTCATATCATCAGCACATCCCATTACCCTCTGGCTGAACATTATTTTCACATTTTAATAATTCTTCTTGATGTGATATCCAACAACTGAAAATCCACCTCCTTCACAGAATTTTTCTTTCCTTACCAAAGTATTGCATGAAATACAATTTCATTGCTTTTCCCTCAAAACACCTCCTCAGAAAATCCTCCTGCAGAAGAGGAGGCTGAACTGGGCACAGAGCAGGAGTGGGTCTCCATCCTGCACAGCAGCACCTGCACCTGGCACTGAGCACTCAGTGCTCTCAGTTAATGCTGGAGTCGGGGCTGTGGATCATGGGAAGTGTTCAAGTCAGGCTGAATGGTGCTTTGGGGACACTGAGCTAGGGAGAGGTCACAGAATCACAGAACCATTCAGGTTGGAAATGACCCTGTTGTGGCTTCAGGTGGGATAATTTTCTTCCTAGTAGCTGGTGAAGTGCTGTGTTTTAGATTCAGTATGAGCATAAGGTGGACAACAGAGATGTTTTGGCTGTTTGCTGAGCAGTGCTTACCCTAAGTCAACCACTTTTCAGTTTCCTGTGCTCTGCCAGTGAAGAGATGCACAAGAAGCCAGGAGGAAGCACAGCCAGGCCAGCTGATCCAGATTGGCCAAAGGGATATTCCACAGCAAAGTGTGTTGTGATCAGTACATGAACTGGTGGGGTTGGACTGGGAGGGGCTGATCGCTGCTGGGGGATGATTTCCCAAAGTCCTTTCATATCCAAGCTGTGATTCTATGAATAAAATCAGTGCATGTGTATGTTTGTATGTTGTGTTGATGTTCTGTAGATTTTTAGGAAGAAATACACCAATGTTTTTTGCACTCCTGGTGTGGGTGATCACTTTGCAGAAGGCTGCAGGTGTGCTGGTTCCAGCTGCAATTTTTTTTTTTTTTGTGAGACAGGTCTGGTCATGACTGCAGTGATGGGGTGTGGCATGGGAAGCTGGATCCACACACACCCCTGAGACAGGGGACATGAAACACCATTTCCTGAGGGGACCAGTAACATTCAAGGATAAGCAGCTCTGCTTTGTTGTACCAATTGTAAACTTTATTCCCTATGGAGTCAGAATGACCTTTAATTTATCTGAAATAAAAATCTGTGCAAATATGGTGAGTAATTTGCATATACAATGTGATATCTATTTTTATATCCATTCCAAATATGAAAGTATATTAATATATTGGAGTGGGCACTTCAATCTGATAATATAAAATTTCACTGCAATTCAGCATAGAAATCTATCAGAAAATCTCATAACTCTCAAAACTGCTATCTGTGTTTAATTCACACAGGGCATGGCATAAAGCCTTAATCTGACATGCAAATGAACATAAATCCCTGCATAACACTCTCTCCACACAATCATCATTGTAAATGTGCCCTCATCTTTAGTGCCCCAAAATAAAGATCTATTCTGACAAGACAAAGCCCTGCTGATAACTTCTGGAAGTCAATTAATGGAAGACTTTAATGAAAGTCAGGGTATGACAAAGGGCTTCTTTCCCTCTGCAAGGCATTTCAAGCCCACAAGGTGCAGCTGTTGGCCCTCTTCTAGAGACAGTTTCATGACAAGGATTCCCAGCTATTAGACTGGCCACAGTCCTCTAATTTTGGGGATTTTAATTCTTATCTCATGCCCTGTACATGGAGCCCTATAAAAATGCACCACCTGACTGGTTCCCAAAGCATCTCCTTTCAGAACTGTATCTCCTGTGGAAATGCACCATCCCAAAACAGCTGGTTTGGGGGCGAGGGAGGAGCTGGTTGTTATTCTTGTTGGTTTGTTTGGGTCTTTTGTTTTGTTTTGGTTTTTTTTTTGTGCTGTGCACAAAGAAGCCAGCACAGACATTATGCTTCACCCTATCAAGCAGGGCAAATTTTGGGTTTGGTCTTTTTTGAATGTAAGTCATTGATAACATGACCAGAACACTTGAGTAAAAGCTCTGGAAGACCATCCACTACTGACAGGGAGGAAAAAAGATTCATTTAAATTTGCTCCAGCCAACCACATCCATTGCAGAGGACAAACCCTGAACAACTTGGGCCATGGAGGAAGGAACCCTAGAGCCTATTAGAGCTCATCCTTGAACACTCTCATATCAGCAGGAACTTGCATGAGGGGAGAACATGCTTCAGCTAAAAAAATGAAAGAAACAAAGATTTAACTTCTGTAGGCACTGAGCTCAGTGAGAAGAGTGAAATGTGGTGCTGAAAGCCCAGTGAAAAACATTTCAAAATCTCCAAGAAATATTAACTGGAAGAAATAAAACCACCTGATTTTAAGGCACATATGTAGGGAAGACAGTGCTGTAGAACAATTAAAATGAAACCCAAAAATCAGCTGATTAGCACAACAGATAATTTCAGAATCATGTGATAAGATAAAACCCCCAAATATCCTACTGTATCTATTTCTCATGTAATATGAGAAAATAACAGTTTAATTTATGTAGTGTGAAAGCTGACAATATGTTCTGCAGTTTTGTTTAAATAGCTAATGTTCTCACATTAGCTGTAAATGAGTTTTGACACTAAAAATAAATATAATAAAAACAATGTGAAATCAAATAACTCAAGATGCTGCTGACCAGGACTCATTTCTGCCTCACTGTTCCTAGTGCAGCCATGAAAAATGAACTTTTGGTAGAATTTTGGGGTTTAATTAAAAAATTAATTTAAAAACAATGTTTGAATTTGCACAGAAATGTATGGAGACTTGATTCCCATTAAAAGATATTCCCTTTCTTTAAAAATACCACAATGTTTCATTTTTAAAAATAAAATGTGTTTTTTTACAGTTTTGTAATTTGCCATGAATTTGAGATTCAAAATGGAAACACAAAAGAATGTTTTGCTTGAATTCCTCTTTATTTTGAATCAGTAAGCTGGGGCTTTGTCATTGCCTTCACGACAACCAAATATGGTCATTTACATGATGCTCATTTGAAAACCAAAAGTGAAGCAAAATGTAATTTCAGAACGGAAGATACATACTTCATCTTTTCAGGAATGTTGAAAGTTCAATTTTGATTTCAGTAAAATAAAAACTGCAACCGAATGTAACACATTTCTGGAGAAATAAAATTGGTTTCTATTAAAAGAACCTTGAAAACCCTTGGTGTGGATTTCTCCGTGAGCTCCCCAGGCTTGAGGCACTTTAGGAGCGCTCCGGAAGAAAAGCCCAGCTTGTGTGTCTGGTCTGTAATTCAACTTCAGGAGCTCCAGAGGCACCACAGTGACCCATGGCAGTGGGACGTGTGAGCAAGGCAGCCCTGCTGCAGCTCCTGCACCCTCAGCCCACTGATGCACCCAGCACCCTGACCTTTGCAGCACCACCGAGGTCACAGCTCTGCACACTGAGGTTTTTCCAGTGGTTTCTCCCTGTAAAATAGTTTCCCTGTGTGTTACAGCCTGCTGGCCAAAGCTCCTGCCCCCAGCTCCACAGCTCACTTTGGTGCCTGCCTGCCTCTACAATGTTCTGCACTGTCAGGGAAAACATTATTTAAAAATACGGCAGTGCTGAAAGATCTGACTGCAATATAATGTGAGGCAAGACAAGAAATATATTCAGCATGACCCTTGTTGGGCAATTTCTGGACACACCAGTAAACTCTGATAAGCAAAAAGAGGTGATTTGGGGGTGCACTCACAGGCTGATGAGATAAAGTAAAGCCACCCAAGGGCAATGTTGCCTGTAAGAAAATCATTGCAATAGCAATAAAAAACCCACAGTTACTCTGTGCTCTCATAGGAATGTTACAGCACAGACCAAAAAAAAAAAAAAGGAATCAAATGCCAACTCATCTGAAGGGCCAAATATCTATTTTCAAGCTTTAGCACTGAAGCTGAAATGTCATATTTAGAGTAATCAGAAAGATCAGAGAGATGAGAAATTAAAATAATCAGCAGGAAGCATAAGGCACATTTCCCTTTGGATCCTCACCTTTGTTACACTTTTAAAATCCCTCTTCCTTCCACAAACTAGGGATAAATAACTCATTTATCTGAGTCAGGAGTTTTCCTGCTGACTCTGCCAGAGCAAGCTTTCTCTTGGTGCCTTCTGCCTCCACTGCAAATCCAGAAACCTGTCCACACACTTGGGCCATGCATCTCCTGCATTCCTCCACCTCTCCATCCCTGATCAAGGGTGCCCCTCCTGCTGCACTGTGCATGGTAGCTCTTGCCAGCTTTTGCATTAGATGTGCTACCCTTGTTGGTCATCACCAGCACTTAGTGCTTTGGCAGGCTCCAGAGGACAGTGAAAAGCTCTTTCTTTTTGTCCAAGTTCAGTTAGCCCTGCTGTTTTGCTGAGTCAAAGTGTTTTCTTCTGCATTTAGCAAGGATCCTGTAAGATCTGCTGGCAAAGCATCTTGAGAAGAGAAACTGCAACGTATGTATTTGTAAATGATGCAGGGGAACCTGGGGACCCAGATTCAAATCTACAGAGTCATTTCTATTGTGGATACCAATGGTACACCAAAAAAAGAAAAAGCAAATACTTCATAACCTGAAATGCCTTAGAGGGGATATCCATTAAATCCATATTCAAATGGATTTCTGACAACATCCAACCTTCTGAATGTCCTCCTGCTCCTGCCTGCAGAGCAGCAGAGCAGCACACAGGTACCTGCAGCCTTGCTCCTCAGCCTGCCACGCTGCAGGAAATGCGCCTTCTCTTGAAAAGAACGAGCAACGCACACTTAGCAAGTTCAAAAAGTCAAAAGAGGTGATAACCTCAGTGATTCTAAGTCCAAGTTTATTTTTAAAGGTGTGAAAAAAGGCAAAATATTCTTCAGTTCGCCTCTCCCCATGTGCTGGATGGCACAGCTGATGCTCACACAGCTTCCCAGGCGCTGCTCTAACCACCAGAGGGAGACCCTGGAAACCGACACTGGAGGAAGCAGAATTAAAATTCATGTTTTCTACGGAGATCTCCAGAATACTAATCAAGACCAACAGATAAAACAATCCATGCAAATCTGATTGACGGTGATTGCTTGGCAGGGTTTGGCTTTTTTGTCAGTAGAGGTGGAGCAGAATTTCAAAGGCACTATCAGGACCTGAATCACGCTGTGTCCTCCTCAGCTGGGCAGCTGAGCACGTACAAGGGCAAAGGCTGGATGCTTGGAGGACTAAAATCACCTATTAGGAAATAACTTCCTTCCTGAACTGCAGTGTGGCCCCATGCTGCTCCATTCTATCTCACACTCTGCTCCCTGCTGCGTGCAGGGACTGTGCAGCCTGCTGGGCCACCAGCCAGCAGCACAGGACTACAGCCACTCACCTCCAGGTGAGCCCTCCTTGCCCCGCGGAGAGGAAAGGAAAATGCACAATTATTGTAAACTAGCTGCCTAGCATTTAAATGGCTGAAGTTCTGTTAAATGAATCCCATTTGTCAGCTGTGTTGCTTCATTAGAATTAACTGGAGGAATCACGAGTCATTGCCACAAGGCTCTGAGGTTCTGATTGCAGAAGGCAACACAACCTAGAGCTTTTGAGTGCCTGACATGGTGAAAAATAAGATTCTGGATGACCACAGAGAGTCACCTAAGAAGGCCATTAGCAGACTGTGTGTGAGCTGCCCAGGGATTACCAGCCAGCAGGAGAAGCTGCTCTACATGCTTTGCTGGTAGCAGCATATGGTGATTCACTCGGAGGCTGGAATTAAGCAGACTTTCCCCTCAGCTGAGCCCTGAGAGGGTTCCAGAGCTCTGCCCCACCTCCCCAGCTGCACCACTGGCTGTCCCTGCACCATCCCCTGGTCCTAAACACTGCTCTGGCCAGGAACACCTTTTTAGTGAGTGCTGTTTGCACACTGAACTATGGCACATAATGACAGCGTAGTTAGAAAAAAAAATTCAAAATACTACCAATTTTATCAGTGATAAAATTAGCCCTCTTAGCCCAGCAACTTATTCCTGACTTCAATCTATATATGTGTGAATATTTTCCTAAATTCACTTCTGGTATAAAAAAAAAAAAACAAAAAAACAATTGCATGCAAAAAGCCCATCTGTTTGCAGAGCTCAGGCAGTCAGAAAAGTGAAAATCTGATGTGCAGTGCTCATGTGAATACATATATGGACATGCACAACACACATGTATTCCTGGGAGTGCTCATTACCTGTCACAGGGAAATCCACAGAGCATCACTAAAAATACACCTTCCACACATTAGTTTTCAGTCCCTAATTTATTATTGTTAAACTAGAGGTTTAATTATCATTGTAGTTACTAATTAATTACACCATAATTAGAAATCATTAATTCATTAATTTGAAAGTTTGGAAGAAGATGATAGTAAAAATGTCAGGGACCAAAGAAGGGTTCTTAGCATCAATCCTTTACAGTCAGTGATGAAAAAGAGAGGGAGAATGGGATGAATTTTGCCTTTAGGGACACCTAATACATAAGTGACTGTAGCAAGAGCATCTGTTACTATTTCTTGACCACACAGACATCCCAGCTCAGGTACAAAACCCACTGCTACAGATGCTTATAGTTCTACTCCCATTAAGAGGAAAATAATGGTCACACAATTACTAACTACTAGGAGTGGGATCACAGCTAGGGGAGTAGATGAGTTACTGTGTATAGACAAACTCTTATAGAGTTTGGCTCTTAGCTGAGAATACAGAAAGTCTATTAAATAAAAAGAAGCAGCCAAGGTCCAGCTGGATGAGGCTTTGAGCAAATTGATCTAGAGGAAATTGTCCCTGCCTATGGCAGGACACTGGAACTAGATGATCTTTAAGGTCCCTTCCAACCCAAACAATTCTATAAATGGTCTTGAAATGAACACTTGCCAAAATCTGGCCTATACTGCTTGCACATAAATGACTGGACTTGTTAAATTCTGATAATTAATTTTTTTCCTAAGCTAATATATTCTTCTGCCACTGACTAGTGAAAAAGTCACAGTGAATCTTCTATCACTGAGCTCTGGAAACTTCTCCAGTTTGCACCACACTCAGAAAAACAGGGGTTTGAAGGCAATGGTGCAAGGGAATCTTGCTAGCACAAGTGGACGTGTGCAAGTCTCTTTTAAATCTCTCAACAATTTTTTTTCCCACACGCAGTTTCCTTCCTGAAGTGGTTTTGATTTAGTGCAGAAGAGTTCAGCACAGCAAAAAGCATCAGCAATAGACTCAAGAGCCTTTAGGTTTATAATGCTCTCCCAAGAACAGAGGCACCTTTTGTTGTTGCAGACGTTGGACAGCAGCTCCAGCTCTGAGCAGGGGTACAAAGGAGTCCTGCAGGAAAGTGGCTGAGGCACACAAGCAACCTGTCATGGGTTTTTATCTGCATAATGCTGTGAGAGAACTTCAGTGCCATGGAAAACTTTCTGCTGTGGATCCCTACCATCTGGGGGACTGAAAAACTGAATTGAAAAAATGCCTACTTCTATAGAGCAGAATAATTAAATAACAGTTTGATACTTCCTGACAGATGAACAACAGCAATTATATTTACAGTTCTAGCACTGAAAGGAGTCTGTAATCCCAGTTTATATATTCAAGAATGAATCAATTCACCTCCTGTGCTCCAGTCAGCTGGAGCCAAGCTAATACAGAAGGTTAACCAGTTTTACTCACTTCTTCTCCTAGCTGGGCTAACTTCTTCCTGTTCTGGTTAGAAACATGTTTCTCTTAATGTGATGTGTACCCAGGTTCCTAGAAGTTGGTTAGAGCCTAATGCTAATAATGCAAGGGCTGTGGGCTCGATCTCTGTACAGGCCATTCACTTCAGAGCTGGACTCGATGCTCCTTGTGAGTCCTTTCCAACTCAGTCCTTTCCAACTCTGATCCTGTGAAATGTCATCTATCCAATTAGGAAGCCCAGGTTAACCTGAGAAGAGGGCACCTGAGCAATTTGGCAGGCAGGGGAAGCCTGCAAGCAAGTGCCTATTATTCCAGGAGGAGTTTGCTTATTTTGGAAAGACAAGCAGAGGGCTTGTATGAGGACTGTCATCCCCCTCAGCACAGGAAAAACAAGTTTTGGGAACTGAACACAATGCGTGGTCCTGTGGCAGGGCTGATATTTTACAGATGGGGTCACAGGGGACTCCTGCCCTCACAGCCTTTCACTGGCTGCTGCAGGAAAATAAATTCCCACCTAGTTTGCTGGATAACAGCTCATCCCTGTCTAACTGGCAAAGGAAGGAATTTATTTCTATAGTAAGCAATATACTAAAAGATTCTGTATGTCACATGGACTTTTCTGGAACAGTTTCAGTGACAAAGCAATGCAGCAGATGAAAGGAAAAAGCTCATAATCTTATTTGAATTTCCCCTCCCTCTTCATTGACTTACAAAGCACAGCAATTTAGATCAGAAACCCCCCTATCTGCAGAACATTTCTGAGTGACTAAAGTTGATACTGAAACTGGTGTAGGCATGAGTCTGGAAACACTGTGAAATTTATTTCTCTAAACTGTTTTCTGGTGTTTTTGAAAGATGTCAGTCAGAAAACATTCCCCTGGGAAAACCTTTATGTTTTAAAGGAGTAGAATTTTTTTGTTTGTTTATTTTTTCACATGCACCCAATTAAGCATTGCCTTCCTGCTGCTAGTTTGGCTAGCCCTGGGTGTCTGATCACGTGGCTCATATTTACACTAGTGAGTCCAAAAGTTTGTTGTTTACAAGTTCTCTCTGCCTAGATTATAAATAGGAACAATGTCTGGAATGACTTAATTCAACAACCTGCAGCAGAATGCATACTTATGGTTGTGCAAAGTCTATGCAATCTGAAGTTGCACCCATTTTTAAATGTTATTAGTGCTCTGAAAAGTAAAATTTGCACAGAATACACCATTTTAGGGCTTTATAATCTGCAACAACACACCTGATAGTGTGGGAAATGAGTCCACACTGCAGCATGCAAAGCACCTTGCATGGAGCATGGATCTCTTTACCCCAGCACAGTTTTGGAACCAGCTGGCTGCAAGTGTGCATTGTGTTCTGTGGTGGGTCCCTTCCATTATTGATGAGCTATTTTATGTATTATGCAGTGCTGCAATAAAGATGAAGACTTTTGTCTTTCCACACTGTGTCCTCTGTGGTGCTGGGAAGTCTTGGGGCAATATTATCAAATACAAGAGACGTTGCTTTGTAGAAGATGAACTTAGATGACTGATTTTCCCAGAAGTTACACTTTACTGCCAATGAAAAACTGAGGGATGCAGGACTAGCTGTCAAAATGTTAATGAAAAAATAAGCTGAATATAACATTAGGAAAAAAAACCAAAAAAACCCTGTCTACACTTTTGTCTGAAATCCAGGGCATCATAATCTTCACACACATCCTTCACTGACAGAAACCTTGCAGATACTTAGGGCATCTAACTAGGAGAGGGAAGTATGGTACATTCTGTCAGTTTATCTGCTATTTGATGTATCAAAGCTTTATTCTTTTATTTCTCCAAAGTGTTTTTCAAGGAACTTCTTCCCAGCAATACAGACACGTCGTCACTTCTGAAAGGATAAGAGCAGAATGCCTGAAGGAAGGGAAAAAGATCTCAGACTCCCAAGAACTTAATAAAATCAAGGAGAAATGCATGTCAAATAATCCACAGTGGTGGAAAAGGCAGCAGATCTTCTAACCAGAGCAAGAGGAGTGAGGAGCAATCCTTCTGACTACCAAAACGTCCTCCCTGCAGAGGTAAGGCTGGGTCAGTGAAGCTGAAGGCACAGGGCTGAACTCTGCACTCTCCATGACCTATGTCTGTATTGTGTGGTCTCTAAGACACTTAGAACAAGAAAATGGCTTTCTTACAAGGAATGAATAAAGAAATAAATCACTATTAATCTTCTTCAAACCTCTCTCCTATTTCAAGCTTTCCTCCAACTTCTCCCTTCTTAGTCAGATAAGGCAGCTGACCTCTAACTATGATTAACTCTGCAATGATCTCTCTGCATAAGGCATTTCAGCATGTGTTGTTTACATTTAGAAATGGAGTTTTCATGTATTATAAGTCAACAATAACTATCTAAGACCCCAGGGCACAGACATCAAAAGAAAAGCAGAAGTTCACAAAACATTATATTTACTATGTCACAGGCAGCATTTACCAGCAAGACAGATCAGAGTCTTAATTCTTCTCCAAGAGGTACCAAGTCTTCAAGCCATGGAAGCCCAAGATGCCCTCAGAGCTGGTCATGCCAAGCCACAAAACTGAACACTGTCCCCTGATGCATGGGAACATGCATTAAATCCTAGCAACCAGCTGTGACTCAATGTCTGAAGGAAGCAAATAAGGAAAGAAAAAGATGAAGAATTCCTTTGCCCGTCCCCAGAAAACTGGGGAACAAGAAAGGAGAGAAAATAGTCTCATTTCCTCTCTCCTGGAAGTGTAAGCACTCACTGGGAGAAATACTGAGAGTACAGGCTCCATTAAGCCCTGCAGAAAGTTACCTTCCTTACAGGCACCACTGGCTTTCCTACAAAATTATTGCAGGGAAGAACTTGCCCATTTTAGCTTACTAATGTTCTCACATTATGTCCTGCTCCAATAACTATGCTGCTACCAGTCACTGCATTTGGTAAATCTAAGGGGATGTAAGCCCTGAAAAACATGAAACATCAAACAGCCTGTGGGCAGGATCCATGCAAAGTTCTTCCACAGTCTCCTGGGGCAGGAAGGGGTGATGCTCTGCCCCCAGGGAAACCTGGCTGCAGATGACAAAGTAAGGTAGTGACACACTACCTTGTACCAGGTAACTCATGCCAGAGAAAGGTCTGACTTCTCAAAGTGGACAGCCATGAAAGAAAAATGATTAAATGGGAAGTTGTTTGTCATATTAATGGTCTTACTAAATGACACCATTAAAGCATTGTAAGCAAGAGATTGTTAATGAGCAGGTCAGTGTTATCATTTGCTCTCATTTTGCAGCCTGGCTCAGAACCACATTTCTCCTTTTGTTTGTAAGGGAGAACAGATTAAAGAGATGTATAAGGAAATCAAAGTAATTAAGCACATAAATAAGCTGGCAGGTAAACAACAAACTAATCTAACCATCAGCATCCTTACAAAGCACAAGAATGAGCCAGGTACGTGTTCACCTCTTTCAAGGCTTGCTTTGCACACCCTGGGGACGTGCACTGGGAGAGGCTCCCAGCACAGCACTGAGAACATGGACACCTGTAGGGTGGCCAGCCATCCCCATGGGTGAGAGTATGGGCACATCCACTGCAGAAACACAACCAGCCAGGGAGTTTAGGCTATGGCTTTTCTCCCAACTTCTGCGAACTCTGGGGTGTCACACTCCTGGGAAGACACCTGCCCTGACACTGATACTGACGTGTAACATGGGTAAACACAGTCTGGCTATAGGATCTGATTCAGCCCATTTAACCTTTAGCATTTAATAAAGCACTTGGTTTAGTTTTCACTTGTGTCCCAAGCAGTCAGAACAGAGAGATCAGTGCTTGTGGTTGTTCTTGGGAATTGCAGTTTCTCTCTTGAAGAAGAGGGACAGTACAGTAATTCCCATCACTAGCTCATAATTGTGTGTTCATTTGAAGTGACCCAGTCATTTGAAAGTCATCACTACCTAAAAATTATTTTAAACTACCCAAATCTTAGCCTGCTACCGTTTTTTTGAAGTAATCCAGCTTAATGCACCATTCAAAACTCTACATCATTACTTTGTGCCAAGACAAGTTATCTTCCCAAATGTAACAGTGCCCTGACTCCTCAACTGCTGAAGACATGATGCAGTCTCACATCTACTGCTCTAGTCTACCATGATTAATTTTAGTTTGTGGAAGTGGGTGGCAGAATGAAGAGAGAAGCAGCCATGGAAGCCTACATGAATCTATTCAAGTATGGGAGGATCAGCAGTACTCAAATGTAATAATGTCTCAGTGGGGAATATAGGAAAAAAAACTAAACATTAGAAACAGCACGTGCCAAGTAGTGCACACAGCATACCCCAAGCTGCAGAGCAGCAGGCAGGGTCTGCTGCCCTGTGAATGTGGCAGAGGGAGCCTCTGTTTTACCCTGTGGTTTTGGTTGAGGTTTTTATGAGTGTATGAGCAGTTCTGGACATACAAATGTACCCCTTAAAACTGCCATCCATCTGCATAAGCATTTGGGCAACTTTAATACATGGATGCATAGATATAAAACACAGAGTTTTTTCCCTAATGATTTTTCCATATGACCAAAGCAGACCCTAATGCAGCATGCAGGCAGCAGAACGGATGGAGTATGCAGGAAGTGGCAGTGCCTGAAAAGATATATGGATATGTGTGTTTGTGTGAATTCCTACCCACATTAATTCATGCCCACAAAAGCTTAAGGGCTATAGAAGCCTGGAAGAGCAGATATGAAAAAACATTTTATACCTTATATCCATTATGTACTTTTGCTGTCAATTTGCATGCTGAGATCACTGCAGTAATGGGAAAACTTATGATATAAAAAGCTTCATTCTAATCCATTATCAATGTGTAGCTAATATTAAATGGAAATACCTCTGCAAATAAATTTCATAATTAAAAATAAAGAAAAATTGGTATTTCTGGAATTTGTTTCAAAAAATATGAGGTGGTTTTTTTTTTTTTAAATAAAAGCTGAAATTCCCCTTAATCAAAATTTCTGTTTTTGACAAGTTCAGCTGTAAAGAATGGAACATCTGGCAATCTTTGAAACTTCTAAAACTTTTTGTGTGAGACAAAAAGCATTGCTGAAGACTGAATGTTTACCAGACCATTCTTTTTTTTTTCCAGAAAATAGTTTTTTATCTGCAACCCAATTCGTATCTTTGAATGTGACAACTACAAATTCTAAATACAAGCTCTTCAGCATGGACTAGATTTTAAACCTGTAAAGCATCTAAAGCACACTTTTGGTGTGCTAAGGAAATGAATTTTAAAATACCCCAAAAAAATCAAAATGCAAATTATTGCTGGCTGAATATGCATAAGCTTCTCAGAAATTTAATAGGCTTTTCAAGTGCTCAAAAATACTTTCTTAAAAATACCTGATGTTCATTGCTAGGTGTAGCTAACATAATTTAAGGCAGTTTCTTGTATTTTAGCCTACAATCAATAAATTCTTACACTGAGACTTGTGTTTCCACAAGGCACCTCCCTGTAGCAAACTCAAAATCATGCAAAACCTTCACTCCCTTTGACGGGAACAGACAGATGGGGAAAAAGCCCAACCCAAATTTAAGGGCTTTTGGAAGAAAGGCAGACTCATCACTAGACTCAGACCATAGTAAAGTACCCAAATTTGGAGGTCTAAAAGGGGTGGGCACATTTGAGCAGCCAAAGAGCTCTGTACTCTTCAGACTTTCATGAGTTTAGGACTGGTGAATCATGGCCAGATCTCCTCATGAAGTCTCCTGCTGTGGCACAACTACAGCTGAAAATGTTCAAGATTAAGAAAGCAGAATTAAGTCCTCAGTACTTCTAAATATAGCTAAGAATTTGAAACGTCTTGATTTTTGATGAGTTTGCATTTGCCAGCTTAATAGAACAGAAATAGCAAAATAAAAAATGTGAACTCTTACATTACAAGGACCTTTTAGTAAGACATATTTGTGTATTGAAGGCTGTCAGGAGACAATCTCCTTCTGAAGAGCTGCTGTCCACCAACAGTGGACACTGCAGTAAAACCTGGATGGCAACAAGTGATGCAAACATTGACTCATCATGTTTGCAAAAGGAAAATAGGGCTGTGGTGTGTGTTTTTGCAGGAACAAAAAAAACAAAAAAAAAACAAAAACAAAAAAAAAAACAAAAAAAAAAAAAAAGAGACCACACAAGGACTGCAGGACTGCTCTGTTTCCAGCCCAGGAGCTGCAGAGAGTTCATAAGCATGTAACTGAGGGCAGTGCTTCATCCAGATACCACAAACTGAGAAACCAGGACTTTATTTTGGCTCCAGTTCAAGCTAATGCAATGACAAATTCACAGAGCAGCAAACTTCACCACAAAGTTCTTTTACAGTCAATATAGTATTCAATAACCAAGGTGCCCCACACTCCTCTTTTGGAAAGGTGACCCACAAGAGTCAACGGCTGAAGCTGGCCCAACACACTGGAAACACCAGCTTTTAGTCCTATCCTGTCAGATTTTGCCAATTTTGCCAATTTTACTCTAGCTTCTGTTTACTGAAGAGTTTTATTCTGCTATCTCATATGTAAAACAACATATATACAGATCCACATAAATCAGTGGGGCTAGCTGCCTGCTGAGGCATTCCCAAATAACTATTGATTTCCTATAGTGAGTTAAGCCACTATGAAAAATGAGCAGAAAGGGAAATAAAATCTGAAAATGTGCAATTCATACCACCGCAAATGCTGATCTAAAGGCTCAGGTTTTTTATTATCATGTGTGTTATAATGGCATAATATCCAATACAACTGCACTAGGTGATTGGTAACAAGCATGTTAAAAGGCCACAGATTAAGAGAGATTCATTTACCTCCATCTTGTGAGTTCATGATATTCAGAGCAAACAGCATTGCATTGGAGAACGTGGTGGCCTCTTCTTTGCTTGCAAAATTCAAGCCATAGACCTGCCGTGCGTCGCGCCATTGATGAAAGGTAGGTGTTGCTTGATTGTACTTCAGTCCTTTCACAATTGAGTAATTGATCACTACCTGTGATTTGAAACAGAGGGATAAGGATTAACAGTAGCTCTGCTTTCAGTGAGAAAAAACCCACCCAACCCTTCTGTGAAGGTTAGCTAAATGGGTAGAGGCAGCTCCTACATGGCTGTACGGCAAGGCAGTGTTTGTTTCAGCGACAGAAGATCCACATCTGGGGGTGAGATTCACAACAGTTCTGTTCAGTTCAGCCTCCGGGACTTGCAAGCCAGTTTTGCAAAATCTATTACCTGCTCGTGTTTTCTACAGCACCTCCACAGGATGCAGCTGTGCAGATGCTGCAAACAGCTGTCAGGAGCCAGGGCCAGCAGCTGTTTCCAGTTTTTGGAGGATGATCATGCACGATTGTCAGAAAAAGAGCTCTTGGCACTAACCTTGCCCTGTAGCACATAAATGTTTGACTCATTGTACCAGTTCTGCTTTCCTCCTCCCATGTGTCTGATCACCATCAGATTCTTGTGCTTTATTTTCTTCTTTAGAATCAGGCAATGACAATCCCAGACAACCATTCCACTCCTACCTTCTCCCCTGCTGTATGTGTGGTGTTTTCCAGGGAAGGGGTGACTTCAGCAGAAGGCTTTTTTTTTTTTTTTTAATTTAATCTGCTAAAGACAATGCCCTGTTTATCCTCGGGCAGGGCACTGGGACACCCAGCTACATTGTAGAGCTGGGATCCAGACAGCAGAAACCTCCACTGATAAAAGTGTAAGCTGCCCTAGCTAAGGGTGAAGAGGCAGGAGTGGGCACTGCACCCTGTACCAATTTGTACACAGAGTTAGAGGTAGACCCCACAAACCAGAAAACCTACCTTCCTACCTTTTTTTTTTTTTGCTGTCTGACCAACCTTTTGGAAAGTCTTCTATTAACACTATGACTGCAACTAAAAAGCTTCAGTGTTATTTAATTAGTCCAACAATATTTTTTGTAAATGACTAACAATTCTTAATTATACCAGCAGACTTTAAAAACTAAAGATTAATTTCAAAGATTAGCGGCTCCTAGCTCTGAGTTTTGAATTTTCAGTGGACTACTAGTTTAAACTGTCAGAGAAACATTAGATGAGCACCTAATAAGGAACAAATTGTTTAACACACATTAGTATTTTTGAAGGATAACACTGTCTCATTGATACAGTTAACAGATGTCTTGTAACTTCACTATATTAATATACAAAAAATTATGGAAACCAGCAAAGAAGCCCCTAGACCTCAAGATGATTACAGAAATACTCTTATTTGTAGGATGCATTTACTTACAGAGCCAGCATTAGAGAGTGATGTAGAAGATTGTCTTTGAATCCTTGGTCTAGCTTTAGGCACAAATATGATGGTGCAGCTGCTGCACTCAAACCAGTATCATTACTAAGGCTCCATGAAAATGCATTGAGAAGCAATCAGACCTACACTGTTTTTTTTGTTTGTTTGGTTGGTTGGTTGGTTGTTTGGTTGGTTGGTTGGTTTTTTTTGACACATTTCATAGAGAAATTCCTGGCCTGTGAGCCAAAGGAAGATGCAGCCCCACACTGGGTATGCAGGTTCCCAAGAATTAGTCCCCTGGAAATGGGAACTGCATCACCAACATGCTGTGTGGGAAGGCACCCACACCAACCAGAATGAAGTGGAAACTGGTCACAGCAGATGCATTGAACTTCCTCTTGTATCTGACAGCTTGGGTAGCCTTTTCTCCTTGAAAAATTGTGACATCACCCCCATTCTTCTACTGAGTATTGGGAGAGCCTGTACCAGTGTTGCTCACACTCAGTCTCTTGAGCATCAAGTAGACTCGTGACTGGATTTCTAAACCAACAGTTTTAACATGGACCAATTTTTAAGTCTTCCAACCACTTTTGAGTAGACCAACCAAGGGAAGGCTTAGGTAGTATCTTTGATGAAAAGTTTAGAAAGATTGTGAGCTTCTACCAGGCTTTCAAAGTGAGTCTTTCTCACCTACTAACAGAAACCTCTGTTTCAAAGGACACCACTACCAAAGCCCAAAGAGCACCAGAGGGTGCAGTGCAGCTGTATAATGAAAGGCAGAAACTGTAAAAACCTATGCCAAAAATTGTTTCATGCAAGTCAGGTAAACTGTTCAAAACCCGCTTCCAATGAACTCCAAGGATCTTCATTGTTCTGAGGGTTAGATCCCTTTAATTGAATAAAGACAGAATTTGAATGCTGGCCTTCAGTAATTATCAGGATGCCCACACATGTAATACCTTATCTTCAAACTCAAATCAGAGTTTACTGAGAAATGAAACTTAAAATACCCAGAGTTTCATTTTTATCTCCTTTGGCTTGTGTTCATAGAAAATGAAAAAAGAGAGGGGATCTCCTGCTGTTGTTAAGAATGAGTGCACAAAGGTGTCTTGTACAGATGGTGTGGAGCCTTTACACGGCACATGATCATAATGAAGTGCTTCAGAGCAGTAATTAAAATAAAGAAGGTCTCCCTGTTCGAAGCATAGGGTTTTTTAACAGGTGTTTCTAAGGGATCTTTACTCTAGAGCTTTGTATGTCAGTAAGAGAGCACATCTGCCAGGCTGATCAGACCAAGAGTTCATCTTTTAATCCTCACTTACAGTCTACAATAGGTGAATTGGAGAACCTGTCACTGAAAATCTTCAAGAAATAAATAATGTGTTTGTCCATGGTTCTTCCAGAACTCCTCCCTTAGAATTTGACTTAAATGCTGAACCATGACATTTTATATGCCACCTATTTTTTTTTCTTTTCAACCCTCTTTTGGTATTTTATATCCTGAAACAATGTAGTCCTAGTCAACATAGTCTTACTCTTGTATTGTGTTATATCTTACTGATATAAATGTCTGTGTTGTTTTGAAGTCTGTTAAATTCTGTATTTCAATGATCTTATATGGCAAGGAGTTTCACAGACTAGTCATGCATAGCATTATGTTGACATGTTTCAATGTTCCCATCACTGTAATGTTTAAAACAAAAAGATTTGTTTCACTTCTACCCCAGTACTCTTCTTCACCCTTTCACCTCAGTTTCAGGAGCAGGTAAAATTCCCTGGTACTGACAAGGAATTTTACAATCTGTACAAAAGCTGAACACCAAGAAGCCCTTCCTTTTGACTGTGGAGCTGTGAGTTATCAGCAGTGATGATGGTGGTGGCTGATGGGACTCCCAGGAATGGGGCTAGAAGGGATGGAATGGGCTTCAGGGAAACACCTGAGATGTGAGCACAGCCAGGATCATGGGAAGAGTTCCCACAGAAGCCTCACCACCAATACTCTTGCTCATTGAACCAGGACAAGACAATTGCTTGTTCCTGCAGAGCATGAAATGGTTCAGCAGCTTGGGCCCTGCCATGCTGCCAGCACTCAGGCTCATCTCTCAGGGAGCAGTCATGACTGCTAAAACAGCAAGGATATAAAAACTGCTACAACTGAGGGTCAGATTCTTTCTTTCTGTAGGCAGGCCTAAACCTGACGAACTTCTAATAAGTTACAACAGTGATTAATTGGTTCTTTCTTTTCAAATATTGTGGTTAGCTTATATAGTAAGAATCCCATTCTTGTTTCAGTTTTGGCTTGGGTTCACATATAAAATGTCTTACCTTCCCCAGGGCCCTCTTTCTACATTCACTTCTCAGCCACATGAACACACCAGCCCCTCAGGAGATGTGATTCACTTTTGAGTTGCACTCTCCTCCCTGCCTGTTTGTTCAGCTCGTGCCTTTGGGTGATGAGATCATGCTGAACTGACATCACTTAATGTAAAGTCCTAATTTTAAACCTTCACTTGATGGGGACTCTGGAATGGGGAGCTACTGCTTTTCAGCTTTGTGAACTTCTTGCACGGTGCCTGAAGTTCACACATGTCACCTTCACAACAGGCCAGGCAACAACAACAGCTGGCAAGTTGCAACATGGGTGTTTTAAAAGACTTGATTGCGACTGTTGTCTTCAAGAATCACAGAACCATAGAACTGCTCAGGTTGGGAAAGACCTCAGTGAACATCAAGTCCAAAATGAAGGCCTCAAGGAAACATCAAAGCTTATGTATGACGTTAAGCGATTTTTACACTGATCTGGCCTTAGCTTCAAACCAGTTCTGCTCCCTGTGGTGACTTCAAAGCTTCAGACTGCACCAGTGGCTCTGTGCACGGGGAGCACCTCCCAGGCACACCGAGGGACCCAGAGCTGGGGAGAACCGTGCTGCAGCCCTGCTGCTCTACCAACCACATTTGTTTGCGGGGAGGTTTTCAGTCACTGTCAGTTAGAGAGGGAGATAAGGTGATAAGGAGATGAGGTAAGCAGAACAAGAATACCATGTAATAAGCTACAGCACATGCACCAAAAGAGGGATGGAAAAAAGACAGCTAGACAGAGACAAGGAGTGTACAGAAGAAGATACGTGGAAAAAGAGGATGAAAATTAAAAAGAGATCTTATTAGAGCTGTAATATAAACCAATGAAATTAAAAGGTAAATAGAGTCAGGCAGGGATGAAGCCACGAAGATTACTACAGTCTTGACAAATTTTTAAGAAAAATTTAAATTGTTCCTCCATGGTATTGTTGTATTACATATTCTAAACTAGTTTCTCAACTCTTCAAAAAACTCTGTAGCTTCATCGTATACCAAATCACATTTTAGCTGAAGATTGGTCCTTTTCAGATAAATATGTCTTTTCTGGCAAATCAACAGCTTCACTAAAGCCTCAATTTCAGTGAGATTTAACAGAACCTGAGAGCAAGCATGAAGTGGCTTGAAGAGAGAATTATTTTAACTGAAATTCATTTCTATTCTCTTCAAAGGCAGATACTTAGCAAGCCTAGCAAGCTTGTGATTCCATGTGAGACTCATATAAAATATATTCAATTCTGAATCTTGAGACTTTCAGAGTGTTCCTTTGAATACTACTGTGCTGTCTTGACTTTATTCATAATACTGGATTTTTTGAAATCATATTTAAGGGGAACGCTTTGTTTCAGGCAGTTTCAGGCGACTAAGGTAAGTGACTACACTTTCTGTTTATTCAAAAGAGGAGTTTTAGTCTTTAAGCTCTAGAGAAATATATTCTTCTACCTGTTACCTTCTGGACTGAGATGATTTTTAGATAGCATGAAGCATCTTCATAAGTTGTAACAGCAAGCAAATAAAATATTACAGTTAACACAAAGCATGCTCAAAGTGCAACTTAAGATTTGACTTTTTCTTATGTCTTACTTTTTAAACTGCATACTCTGGTTAAGACAGACCTCTGGTACTTACTCTCCCTTGCATATATACATATTGACTATATGACTTCTGCTTCTTTTACACCAGCTATTCAGTTCCATCTTAGATTGCAGTCACATGAAAATCATTTACATTCACCTGCTGGCCATGTAAAATAAATAACTAGCATAGCCTTGGACAGAGCAGTACTGGCTTTCACAACTGACTAAGAAGACACTATTTAATTTATTTTTGAAAATATTGTCTATTTCTGAATGGTACTGTTTTCATATATTGCCTTTGCTCTACAGAAAAGAATAAAACCAGTCACAAAACTTTTGGCAGATGTTTCAGAAGTGCACTGCAAGGAGCTGAAAACCAGTGTGCTCAAAACCCACCTATTTTTGTTCTGCTTTTCCTTTTTCAGAATGATTATTCTGTATAGGCGTGGTGTAGCAAATACATTATCACCTCCAGTAAGCAACTTGAGTAACTTTTCCAGTTGGGCCAAGCATCTTTACAGCTATCAGTATTTCCACAAGTAGATCAATCCATTCACCATTTGTGGCAGCTGAGAGGTGGTGGTGTCCTGGCTCCTGCTCTCTGGGTTGGCCTGACCTGGCTCAGCTTGGCTGATTTGCCCTGTCCCTGCCAATGTCACACCAGCAGCAGTGCTCCCCTCACCTTCCCAGGCAGCAACACCACTCCTGGCCCTACAGGCCACCACTGGCCCATTCTTCCCGATCCCGAGCCACGCACAGGGCTCAAGCTGAGCACAGGAGCTGGGCAGGCTGGGCTGCCACTGCCAACACACGGGGAGAGCCCTCAGCTCAGAAATTCCTGCTCTAAAATGCAGGTAATGCACCACTACTCCACTCAAGTACACTTCTGTTTGGGGTCCAGCTGTGACACTCGGTTAGGGAGCTCTGATGGCACGTGCTGCCCAGCACACCTCAAACCAGGAGCCACGCTGTGGCAGCCCCGGTGAGCATCGTGCTTTGGTGGCCAGCGGGCTCTGATCCCAGTTCTGATTATCTAAATCCCATATTATTCCTTTAATACACAAGGAGGTCCTGCAAAATTAGTCCGCTGTAAATCAGATCACAGTGTGCACCTAGGATTTTAAACTGCATTACAAGAAACTAGTTGCTTATCACAGCAATGTAACAACCACTCTTTGTGGGACAGGAGTGCAGGACAATTGATTTTTATTTCTATTTTTAATATAGTACCAAAAGCAAGTAAAAAGTAATTTGGGAGGAGCTGAGAGCAAAACCTGCAGAGTCAGTAAGACTCATTTCACAAGAAAAAATGGAAGGGGCAAGAAATAACATCTAAATTTCTTTAGCATCTACCAAACAGTCATTTTTGCAAAATAAACAGTAATAATTAATGATATATTGTGTGTGCAAAAAATTATACAAAACCTGAATCACTGGAGTATACACAGACTTGTAGGCACCATGCAGGGAGCAGGAAATGTTACATTAGGTATAGAACTGAGGTTACTAAATGAGATCAAAGGTTAATTTACAGGAAACTTGATATAGTTACTCACTTGTTGATCCTGCAGTTTAACTCCAACTACCCTGAAGGTATTTGTGGCTGTATTGTGGTAGATGTTGATTCTGCTGAATCCCTGCTGTCCAGGTTTGATTGGCACCCATTTCTTACTGGTATCATCATAGACCATAACTGAAGCTCGGGCTTGGCAAATACTCTGTTCACTGGGGAGAAAAGCAAACAAATCAGGAAAGAAAAGAGTGAATTTGCTGCTTATTGCTTATTACTTAAAACGTCTAAAGGAAAAAACCCAACAGAAACTATCAGTACTTTCAACATGTGTTTTATAAGAGATCTGCTAATCCTTTCAATGGGATCTGTTAAATTAAAGCTGACATGTTATGTGTTCACAGACTTTAAAAACCTCTTGTATGCTGCTGTTTTGAACCAATAATCTATTTTATATAAAACATTAAGCCCTGAGAAATAACCTGCATCACATAAACATTATGAAAACTGTCCAACAGCATGAATGCTCTATTTATTTTATGTATCTATTGGCAAGCAAAGCCTTTTACATTTGCATGAAAACCTACCAATATTTCACAGCTTGCTGACAAAACAAACGTGACACCCACAGCTGAGTTATACATTCAAAACTGGAAGCAAGCAGACCTTGAAGCAAAAGCCATGTTAGGTAAACTGAAGAAATCAATTAAGTTAATCCAGCTGACGCCTAATACCCAGACCCACTGACGCACTTAGAAGTCCCAAAATACACGGAGCAAAACACACAGGAACAGTTTTTTTCTTCATCCTAGTAGCAAAGAAAGTGGGGAAGGGAAACCCACAAATGTGGATGCACACCAGCATTGAAGTATTTGACCACTATTTTGTATAGTGTAAATAACTATTTTTCTCCTTTACACAGAAATTCCTTAATACATTACATTTACGAATCATATCCTGGCTAATAAACATATAGAGAATCATAATAAAGCACACCCTTCAAGGGCAATAAATGCCACTGGCAAATGCTGTCACATGTCAATACAGGCCAGAATTTCAGTTCCACTCTCCTGACCTCCAAGCCAGTTTTCTTCTACCAGGGGAAATACAAGTTGAAGAAAAAAATGAATCCTGCAAATTTTGGAGATGTGAGATTTTTAAATGTAACAGGGATTTTCAACAAGCAAATAGTGCACCTTATGGTGCATTTATGATTCAGTTAGTGCACCGAAATGAAACTGCTGGGATCTATCCTGCAAAAACTTTAAGTTCATGACTGTCCTGTTAACATTAGATCCATATATAGATATATATACTTCCCTTCCTCAGCCCAAGCCATATTAAATAATTTTTGACAATGCAATAGCAAGTGGTTAATCTGCTTTGCACACAAATCCTTTTCCTCCCTCTTTGTTTGGGTTTGCCTCCCTAGCATGCACACACACAAGAAAAGGAAAAGCTCCTGGGTGATGCCAAACCATGTTGCTGCACTGCCACTGTGCCAAATGACACCACTCATAAATTTTACCAACTGCTGCACATCCAAGCCTGCCTGACCCCATCACTGTCATCATTTTAATGAAAGGGAGCACGGTACTTCAAGTATTAAGAGGATCTGGGTTGATTACAGCAGTAATTTTCAATCTTCTCTGATTTGTGGGTTTCAAAAAGATTTCCAAGGCAGATGTATCCCCCATGGTACACTAAAGCCTACTGACTCTGTCTTGTTTTGTCAATCACTTTGCATAGCCTCCAGGTAGCCCACAGACCTCCTCCAGGCTGTGAGTAAGAGCCTGGAAAGTCCTCACAGCATTTATAGAGGGATCAGTGATGCCAGCAGATATCTCTATAATGAATAAGGTAGGAAAATTCAGAATAAATTGTATTTTTATTATGTATCATAGAAACAGCTAAATTCTGTTACCAGAGCAATATATTCAGATCAGAAGGACGAAACATTATTTTATTTATATTGTTCAGAATTCATAAAATCCAGCTCATCCACCAGTTGCTATTGCTTTGTGAGATACCTGGAGAACAGCTGTGCCTTTGTACTTACCCAGCACACACCTCTCCCTCCTGTTTTTTAAGGTAAGCTAATGTCTTGTGGCAGCTCCTCCATATCTGACACGAGCAGCTGAGGGATTTGAGCTCCTTCCAGCCTGCCTAATCCTCCAACTGCTGCAGGAGCTGCAGCCTGGCAGCAGTGGCAGCATTGCCTGCATCCTCCAGACCTGCTGGGGGACACTCAAGTCTGCCTTGGATTCACAGAGAGGGAGAATGGGAGAGAAATACACCAGCAAACAGCACCTACACTGGATTGCCCTTGTCATATAGAAGTGGAAAGGCTAAAAATAATCCCCAGTGCTGTCTCCTAGATGGATGGTGGCCACCTGCCTTTGCTAGCAGGTGTCCTGTGCCACCTCCAGCTCCAGAGGTGGGGGAGCATCAGCTGCCAGGGCACAGCAATGCCCTGCCAGGGAAATGTTGTTCCTGGGAGAGTCCCACCCAGCCAGTGTGACACCACATCCTTCTCCCCAAGCCTTGCCAAGCACAAGCTCTGCTGTACACTAAAGCAAGCAAGAGCACATCACTGGCTTCATCAGAGCAAGCCTAAAACCCAATACTGTCTCCATTTCAGATCAATTTTGGAATCCACGGTTACCACGAGCTGCTAAATCAATCAAAATTAATTATCATTACTTACAACAAAGAGACTACACCTAACCATCAGACATGAGGGCCTTAACACAGCATTACTCACAATGCCATACCCACATCCCACATACAGCACCTTCGCCTTCAGCTTTGCTGCCACCAAAATCAGCAGCAAAGGACCTGCAGCTGCCCTGTGGCTGAAACACAGATGCAGCCCCCAGGAGCAGTGTTTGATGCACGACAACCAATTGTTACTGTGACACAGAGCAACACCACATCAAGCTCCATCCCTGCTCTCCTGCACTCAATGGAGGTTTTTAATCATTCATTTAAATGGAAACAGGATTGAGCCTGTTATCTGGCCTCCAGTGAAATAACAGAAAGGAACGTAAAACAGCACACCAGGGGAATCCTTTCCTGCAAAGCACTTCATCAATCTTTCAACATCCAAAATGCCTCCAGGGACCCATTGCTAGCTTGCTGTCTCCCCCCAAATGGAGTGAGACAACTCCAAGAGTTTAGTAACTCTTTATCCTGAAGACTTTCTGCTCTTCCTATGCATAAAAGCCACAATTGTCCCACTGCTGCTTTAAGAGGCTTCTCTGTAAACAGCCCAGAAAACGTTCCCTTTATAAACCTGAGAATCTTTGTATTACTCTCTGTACATTATTTTAATCACAAGTCAAGCACCAGTGGTTTCATGAAGGTCTAGCAAAATTTTTGGTGATTCTTAGGACCATACATCACTGATACTTATGTCAACTACATGTGACAGGTAATAAATGTGCTCAGTAACACAATTCTGAGTAGCCACATTCCTCCACGATAAGAGTTTGTTGTATATTAGTATTCACTGGCAAAATTATGCTTGCACACTTCTAGAACTTGCTTTATTTTCCTAATACACCAAAGTTACCGAAAATTTGGTATTTCATGAAGGCCCCTCAAATTTCACACACATTCAAATATTAGGATTTCTCCTACTGATACTTTATTTTACATTAATGTGCAGTCAGACTCATCCACCTGAGTTCCGACCATAGGTAATTATGTATAAAAATATATAAAAATTGAATCATAGAGAGGTCTTAATAACAAAATTATTCAGGTTTGTGCACAACGTCTACTCCAATTTGCTACATTTTACTATGGGGCAAATTAAAGACATCTTATTTAAATGTAGAGAGGAGGGAGCTCCTCCTAGGAACCCCAAATCCTAATATTCACCCCTGTTTATTCTGAAAGCATTACATCTGTGGGATGGCAAACCTCTGCACTAGTACTATTTGTTTGCCTGAAGTTAAAGAAAGTCTGCTTAGTTTTGTTCCCAGGTGATATCTGAAATCAAGTATTTGTATTTGAGATTTATAGAATATTGTTTCAATACTACAAAACTGTAAATTAAGAAAAAAAGTTTGCGGATAATACTGTTTGTTTCATTCTGTGTGACACATTTTGACCCATTATCATCCATCTCTTCTGTTTAATATTCATCTTCAAAAATCAGCAGATTGGTTAAATTGGATTGAACCCTCTTGAAAGGGTCAGCATTGACCTTTCTTGCCCAGCCTTGGTGAGAGTGGGCAGCCACTTCAAGCCAGTGCTGCAGGGAAAGTGCTTTTGTCCTGGAATAACAGTCCTCTCCTCTTCCATCTCTTCAGAACCTGAAAAATACAGTCCTTTCTTCCTGGTTTCTAGTAAGCATATGATTACCAAGATCTATAGCCAAAAAAGAGCCACAAATGGAATAGGTAACACCTGGAATCTTGGGAAAATACCTGTATTTTTTGTGAATTATCACATGACAATGCGGTGAGTTGACATGACCTAACCCAGTGGGTTATCCAAATATAGAGGCAAAAAGCTCAGGCTGGAACCTGCTGGAACCAGCACTTGCTCCTGGTTGCCTGCCTGTGCAGAGGGACCTGCCCAACAGTGTTGTCCTTACTCCAGCCAGCCTGAAGTGAAGCCCAGGTCCCAGAGAAGCTCCTATTCTTTGGTCTCTGCTCAGGCTTGCACATTCACCTTGCAGATCTTTTGGTGCTGGAGTTTGTCTGCACTGCCAGTGGGAGATGAGCCTTTTGCACTGAGCATCTGCTGAAGGTGCCTGGCCATCACCTTTCTCCACTGTTAAACTCTAACATCTAAGCAGTTTAATATTAAATAATTGCAAGAAAATAGTAAAAATAAGAATGTACAAGTAATGCACAAGTAATTTAGCACATCTTACTCTACTCTAAAAAACCTGTCACAGAGAATAAACAGGAAAAGGAGAGCAAACCATAATGTTTGGAGGAAAGTCAGGCTCTGGAGTGTCTCTAATGCTTTTCCCTCTCATTCCAGACTGAGGAAAAGTCAAGAGGCCAAGCTGCACTGTGCTCCTTCACTGACCTGTTTTCTCTACTTACACCATTATCCTCTTATGAATAAAACTTTTGCAGAGCTTGGTACTGAGTGACTGAGCCAGTTCTCACCAGCAGCCCCATGCAGAGCCTGCCATGGCACAGGGTTATCCCAGTCCTACCCTAGAACCCCTATCCAGCACCAAACCAGCCAGAGGTCACACCTCTGGGGCAATGGGAGTGGTTTAAAATACTTTCTCCTAGAGCCAGGACAAGATCATTGAAGGGTCACCAAATCTTGCTCACAAAAGGTGTAACAAATATCCACGACCAGCTAACTTTGGGACCAAATACCTAATTCTATGGGCTTTACTCCAGCATGCCAGGTGGACCTGGACACTTCCACTACTCTTCATATTTACAGACACAATTGTGTCCTTGGGACAGACACTTCCTCAGCGTAAGCTCTTTCCCTCTGAAAGCTCCCTGATAGAAATCAAGATCTCATGCTTTGAACCCATTACAGTTCTACCTTGTATCAAACTGCTCTGATCTTCAAAGATGCTCTTTTCTTGTATTCATAGAAAAGGCAAATAGCTATTTATACAAACATTTATCTTATTTTTCATTTCCAGCTCCCGAACATCCCCCTCAATATTTATATGATTAATAATTAAAGTCATTTTAGACTGATCTAATCACTCTTATTGGTGTGAGAAATCATTGATATTACTTAGCCTAGGCTTGCCTTACTTGAGAATGAAACCTCAGCCCAGAGAATGTGGGAGATAGTGCACAAGTAATTTAGCACATCTTACTCTACTTGTCCACTGAGTCTGCCACAGGAAGTCACATTTGTGCGGTTAAACGTGACAGGAAAGAAATTGCTGATGCTGATTTAAGAAGCTGACAGAATACTCTTAATGTCAGCTTAAACAGCTAATGTACATCCAAAATCCTGTATATGGGGATGTGTGATCTGTGCAGGACAGATCCCTGTTAACCTCAGAATTAGCAAGCTACAAGTCATGCTCCTGCAGCATTTTAGAGTGTACTTCTAACAGTAATATACTAATTTTCTGAACATTTTAATAGCTTTCACTTTAATAAATATAATGACTGGGATGCAGGGCAAGTGTTTCAGTAGTAACCTGAAACAATGAACATTTCTCTCTGACCACTGGATTTAGAGAACAAAAAACCTGGGACACCCTCTGAACACAAGACAGGTCATTTGTGCTTACACAGAGACCACAGCTGAGATCTGAGCTCGTTACAGAAAAAGGCTCTCCAGCCTTCCCACCAGAGTCACCACCAACTCTGCTCATGACCCCACTTCTTCTTTGGTGCCTCATTTCTCCAGCACAATGTCAGTCATACTTGTGACTCTTGGGACCCCCTGTTTCAAAGTCTACTTCCCTCTACAACTAAAGTTGCAGCACAGCCGGTGTCACCATCATTCACCTTTGTCCCAGAGCCCTGAAGAACTTCCTCAAGCAATGCAGCAAGACCTCATAGTGAAAATACAGCATTTAGCCCTTGATTGCACAAAAGGGCAGCCCCATGGGGGCTTTATATCCAGAAAGGCACTTTTAGTCCGCAGTGACATGCAAATGCTTGACTATTGTATAGCAGATATTTAAACAGTAGCAGCCACACTCTCATATAGATATATATAATATGGAGGTGCCACTATGACTACCTCCACTTGTTTTCTGACTCCATTTCCTGTAATTCCCTGAAAACCCAACCCATGGACCCACTGGTCAGAAGTTCTCAATTTGCACTTGCTCCTGGTTGCCTGCCTGTGCAGAGGGACCTGCCCAACAGTGTTGTTCTTACTCCAGCCAGCCTGAAGTGAAGCCCAGGTCCCAGAGAAGCTGCTATTCTTTGGTCTCTGTTCAGGCTTGCACATTCACCTTGCAGATCTTTTGGTGCTGGAGTTTGTCTGCACTGTCAGTGGGAGATGAGCCTTTTGCACTGAGCATCTGCTGAAGGTGCCTGGCCATCACCTTTCTCCACTGTTAAACTCTAACATCTAAACAGTTTAATGTTAAATAATTACAAGAAATAGTAAAAATATGAAGCCTCCTTTGTGAGCAGCTCCCAAAAGGACTGGCACTGTTAAAGTCATGACACACCTGCAAGACAAATACGTATCTTACAGAGCAGGAAATGGAAATATTTGTACTTACAGGGTGATCAAGAGTAAGAGTAAGAACACCAGTTCACCTCCATAAGGAAGAAAATTCAAATGTTACTTTCTGATAGGAGTAAGACATTAATTTTGAATTCTCCCTTACTATTGGCATACCCAGTGGGAACTGCCTTGTCCAGTATCTGCTGCAGATACCCGGAGCAGACATATCAGCTGGAATCCAGAGAAGAGACAGTTTATGAGGCACCCAGGTTGCTCACTAAGCCAGGACCTTGGCAGATGAGTTGCTAAATTTGGGAACACGCACACAATCCTGGCGTGACCAGAGAAACTTGCATAACCTTCTGTCACCCCTCAATGCTCTTGAGCATGGGAAAAGTGAGTAGAAATACAAAAAAATTATACAGTATGCAAAACATGACTGCAGAGGAACAGATACTTCACCTGGGTCTGACTGTCAGCTCAGAACAGCTCAGTCCTCAGCACTGCCAGCCCAGGTCTGGGAGTGCCCTGACCTCTCAGTGTCTGCCACGGCACTTAAATAGCACATCTGCCAATCAGTGCAGATTTGGGGCCAGCAGAGAGGCCACAGATTGATGCCCTTGTAAGCCAGCACATCTGCTCAGTTTATGTTGCTGAGATTTTTAAACCATGCAGTGTTGTTAATTTTAACCCGTCCCTCTTCTGTCAGGTTTTGCAAACTGAAGCGTAAGAATTCAAATGACTCTAAGGGGAACTCCAGTTATCAGCATCTCAACTCAGCACCTTAAGAAATGCCTAAAGAGATCTGCTTTGCAAAAGGCACTTCACTGAGGAAGTGGTGTGATTAAGCAAAGTGCCACTGCTGCCGGGCCATGCTCCAGGAAAATTTTCCTTCCAAGTTCCAACAACTGACTGCTAATGGAGTCTCCTAATGGAGGAACTTCAGTGCTCCATTAATACTCTGAATCATGTAAAATTTCTTTCTGTGAAGTGGGGCTCACTTCCAGATTTTACACACCACCTTGAAGATACACTTTTGGAGTTGCTAAAAGTAAATGCTTAGAAGTTCCTAAAAATTAGTCAAGTAAATGGCCTGGAGAAACACCAGGAACTCAAATACACAAAAAACAGTAAAAAAGCAACTCGACTGGATCAGGTTGCTATTAATATAAACTACTTCCCTTCCCCCTTAAATTACAGAAATAAAAGCAAGAAGTACCTAATCTTGTAAAATATGAATTATGCAAAACCCAAAACTGAACTGTCAAGTGAAAATACATGACTGAGGGCTCTCACTCATGGGCCAACCATATCTGTATTTCAGGAGAAGGATATCTTAAAAAAAGGCTTTGAAAGATCACAGTCATAACTAATGACCAGGAAAGGCAGACTCAAAAGTGAATAGAGGAAATCAACATAAAGATCTTTCATTAAAGCTGGCATCACTTTGCCTTGGTTTCCATTCAATCCCAGCAGAAATGTAAATAAACCTGTGACAATTCCCATCCAGCTGATGGAGGCAGGAGTGAAGAAACACTCGCTTCATCAAGTCAGCTTCTCCCTCACTACCAGGGGATGCATATTAATGTAGCATTGCCATAAAAGCTTAATTACAATTTTATACAATTATAAATTATCCTATCAGGCTATAACCAAAACACAAACCTTCTGTGTTTATCACAAGATGTGCTCTCCTTCACATCCAGTCACATTAGTTCTGGTCAACAAATTCCCAGCCAACAAATTCCCAGATACTTACGTGCCTGCCATGGAGAAGGACCTGGTCAGGCAATCCCACAGAGGTCTGTGCTCAAAGCCGGCACGTGTGCTCAAATCCAAATAGTCTATTTCACCTGAGCAGAAGACAAATTTGGCAGGGAGACAAGCCAAGAGTCTCTATGAAAGCTTATAACCAAAACAGGAAAGGGAAGCACTATTGAGAGAGCAGGAGGGCAGGAAGTAACACTTATACAGCAGGGGCGGGGAAGGGACTTTAAAGAAGAAATGTATTATTTCTTAGAGCTGCTTTGCTGAGCAAAAGTACAAACAATATAGATTAAGATTAGATGTGCTGTTGTTGCCTCATTGGAGGCATGGATATTAAAAAATTTCCACGCATTTTCTCAAGACACAGGTTCAGTGTCCAAGAAAAAGCAAAAGCAAATAAAGTTCAGACCCAGGAAAAAAAAAAAATTGCTGTTATTCCTTTATCACATGGGCGTTTACACAACGCAGAACCAAACCCAGGGGCCCTGGTGCACCGAGGGCCCTGCACCACCTGGCAGCCAACCTGGCATCCTGTTGAGGTCCAGCTCCAGCCCAAACCTTTAACTGCCACAGCACAGTGCAAATTTTATCCCTCTCACCTACTTAATGCCTTTTGCACATCTGCTCAACTTGACCTGGAGCAAAGGTCCCAGGGTGCAGATACCAGGTAACTTCCCAAAGCACCCCACAAACTGCAGAGCTTCTCAGCTCTTGAAGAACTGCTGGAAACACAGTCAGAAGCCATGATTTTACCATGGAGGCACACAGACTTGCTTTGGGAGTCAGCATCACAGGCTCTGAAGTCTCTGTTAATGAGAGCAAAACCTGCAGAGCCCCAAGGAGACCAGCCCTCAGGAGACCACACGGTTCCTGACATCCTTGCAGTGCTTTCAGAGTGCAACATACATTTGTAAAAACTTACATCTCTGTTTAATACAGCAAAAAGAGAGATGTGTAAGAAATAGGCTGAATTTGGTAAGGCACAGCAGCTACACAAACCCTGCAGTGGAGTTTCTGCTGGGGAGCAAGGGCTGGAAACGCTGCTCCACCTGAGCAGGGGAGCAGAGAGCTTTTCACCTTCACTGCTTTTCCTGTTACAAGAGATCACTTTCATGTTCCAACTGAAAAAAAAACTAGAGAAACTACTGCTGAAATGGCACCTAGTGAAAACATGGGTGTCAAAATCTGGCTGCTCTCACAGCTGGTAGTACATCGCCTGTTCAGTTGCTGCTTCCCGTTCCTCTGCAGAACATCCCTGTATGACTGAAGAGTTTCAGTTTTCTGATGGGGGAGTTTAACAGCTAACAAGAATTAAAGTTCTCATTGACATTTAAGCATAGCTTTTTCTGTAGTGCTTTTGTTTTTCTCTCTTTTTATTTTTATGTTTAATGAGGTATTTTATTATCACTTGGGATTTCAATCTGGCTGCATTTTCCTGACATTACATCCTTCTGCTTTGAGATCTGTGTGGATGCTGGGCACTACCTTGTTTCATTCAAAAAATCCTGCTTTTCATGAATTTAAAATTTTTAAATTCGCAGTTCCTCTGTATAGCTCACACATTGCTTAGACAATAATTGTAGCGTTAGTCAGTGCAAATATTACTTTACTGCATATATTAGAAAAGGACATAACCTGAAAAATGCATCTCCAAGTAAATACAGGCACAAATCACTAATGGCCCAGATCAGTCATGCTGGCTCCACTGTTCTGGGCAGAAGGATGCAGGAAGGTGAGCTAAGCAAAGATCTGAGGAGCCTTTTTATTTCTCTGATGTGTCTGAAATAGATAAGGTCACTGATTTGGGGCAATGGAGACAGCACTTATGATGTAGAATCATTTCCCTGTTAAACCAAGCAGATATTACTCTCCTTATATGCAAATATCAGCTGCAATAATATCACCTAGAAAACTCAGGTTTTAAAGGTTTGGTTCTCCTGAACAAACACCTTTGAGCACACCTGGAAACTCCCAACTTCCCCCCTTCTGCTAGCACCATGCATGCTGAAGGCACAGCAAAGAGCAGGTCACTACTGAAATATCCAATGTCACTCCAGGAAATAGTGACAGTGAGCAGGACAAAACCCAGGGCTGCCTTTCTATGCCCCTGTCATAAGCCAAATTAATTTCACTAAGCACCACAGCATACATTCCAGCAGAAGTGCCTCTAATCACCTCTTTGCATTGCTAAAATGCCTCCATGGCCCTGGACTAGAAAGGGAGCACTTAGAAGGACACAGCACTCTGTGACAAATGACATGTAAGACCGAGTAGCTGACTTCTATCCAGCCCTCACAAAGAACCATATGCTGGATAAACAGATTATTTCAGTCATGTGTTGAGATCTGTGTGAGCAGATCAGGATTCCTAAACACAGAAGCGAGGCTTTAGTTGCAATTAAGTGAATATTCCCATAGGCTTGCAAGCAGCACGTCTGCTGGCCATGTACTTGGCTTTCATGTTCCAAAGACTCTCAAGTCTTGTATTTGCTTTCTTTTGGAGAGTTTCATTACCAGATGAATTGTGATTTGTGTAAGACAATAATGTTATGTATTTTTAACCCTTAGAGCTATAGGCTGAGCCAGAAAGGTGAGTGCCTCAGCCTCAAAATGACTTATCTCCAAACACAAAACCCTGGCTATTTTTAAGAATTAGGTGAAGCACTGTAGAATGTGTTGCTTATACTATTTAAAAAATAAGAATCACAATAATAATATAAAATTATACCCACCTAAGAGTTATTTGAAGGTAGACATGATTTTTTTTTTTTTCTTAATAAGCATGTTTCAGACCTTCCAGATAACTATTTATACTTATATATCTGCTGGGTTTAGTTCTGTGTTATCCTCAAAAGGCAACATGTTATATTGCACATATTTCAAAATTTGCATTTGGCAAGTCTTTCATGTAACAATTTCATGATTAAGAAATCTGGAAGTTCCCACTGAAACGGTACACTCAAATTGCATAAACTACAAGTTGGTGTCATGAATATATGCACAAATTATATGCAACAGCATATAAATTTCTCATTTATATATTCAGATTTGTAAATCTAATTTCACAGCTGTTAATAGTATTTGAATGTAAGACATTTCCTCATACACTGAGATTTGCAACTGTTAAACATGCTGATGAGGCAAAAAAAAATTCCTTGTCCTCAGAAAGTTTAACCCTGTATGTTAATATATGCTCTTGCTCTCTCAAATCACTTTTTTCCATGCTGCCCACTCATTTGAAAAGAGCAAGAGAGAAACCAGACAGGAGAGTAAAGTATACTTATTTACTATTAGAAGAGTTAAAAATGTGCGGTGAGGTGAGATGGCAGCTGCCTTCAACAGCAAAACAATTGATCCTGCATATGCTTATTGTAAAAATTAGTCTTTTTGGGCATATTAATTTAGGATACAATCCCGTCACTGCTGAGGTCCAAGGAAGTCTTTCTATGGACTTAAGAGGGCCTAGATTTAGCCCTTTGTATAGATCCATTCAAGTACCAGTAAATAAACATGTGGCAGGAAAAAAAATCTTTTAAAGGCCACGAGTTATGCAGGATTTGGGAAGCCTGTTCTTTCCTTCTGGGAAGCCCCTGGCTCTCAAGTCATGCAGTGTCCTCTGCTAAGATGATTTCATCTCACCCTCACTCCGAGAGGGAACAGCCAGGACTCACCTGCTTCCCAACACAGGGGGATGTTTTGGCTGATGCAAACAGCTTAGGTATTGCCTTAAGGAAATAACTGTATTGCAAAGAATTAACTCCATGGCTGCCTTCAATTTTCCTCTCTATAAACTGTGATGAGCAGTGGGCAGTAAGCCCAGACCCCACGGTAAGCAGCATGGAACAAGTTATAGACCATATGGAGAGAAATATACTGCCACTTCATACACAGGGTATCTACAATGCTTTTTTGCTTGAGTCAGCTAATTGCACATCCGCAAATCAGCACATTTATAACAAATGGAGCATTATGATATCATGGGAAATCTATTTAATATGATCAAAGTCTGCCAGGAAAAGTTCCCCTGAAATTATGAAAGTACTTAAGGGTCCTGAGTGCCGGGAACATTTTACAGTCCTTATTAAACAAACATTTTCACATTGTTTCATGGCAGCTGGTGGTACCAAGGGCTGTATCTTCTAAGGCTCCATGTCAGCAGTCTCACTGCAGCCACCAGCATGGGCATCTCCCTGCTGCAGGCAGAAGGCACCTCTGTACCTATAGTTAGAACCAGCCCCACCACCCAGACCTGCTCCAGCAGCAGACAAAGAACAGCCCTGTCCCAAGCAGTGCCTCAGCTCAGGCTTACCACCTCCTTTCTTTTCCAGAAGCTAAGATTCAGTATTGCAAACCCCCTTCTGTACTGCAGATTTTAAGGGGTGTACTTAGCTTTTCCACATTACTTTTTTTTTTTTTATGTTAAAGTTTAGCAATGCCCTTGATCTAAAGAGCCATTAGACATGGTCTGAGTGTAAATATAAACTTACTTGGGGTATCAGCTGAAAAACATTCTCATATGTATGTCACCAAGTATATGCTATTCCCCAACATTGTTCCACAGCTGATGTATTTTCACCTTCAGCTTGCATTTTTCCTTAAACTTTAGTAAACATGATGAGTGGTTTTAGCAGCTGTTGGCAGTGGTTCTTTCAACTGCCTACATTACTTTTTTGTAGCTCTTGATTTATGGGGTGCTCCTTTAAATTTCTGGGGTTTGTATTTAAAACAAGAAATTCCAACTTCACAATAGTCCCAAAAGAAGACTAGGAGCTTCTCACTCAAAACTAGCACTGCCTCAGTTCTGGTACTCACCTTTAGCTATTTAATGCTATCCACCATTAGGAAATGCACTTCAAGTATCATGCTTTACTGAACAGATCAGACACTTGTATCAGAAGACACCCCTATCTCACGTTGTTGGCACCATAAGCCCATGGAAGGGTTTCTGTCACAAGCCTTTCAGAGGCACATGGGTGGGTGAGGCACAACCTACCAGATGTGAACATAAGGAGAAGTTTTCTGATGTAAGGGATGCTGGAGTAAAGAAAAAGCGTGTAAACACAGCTTAAGAGATTGGAGGGGAAGCAGCTGACCAAAAACTAATCAGAAATCACACATAACTGTGTTTCTATCACTTGCAGTTCTCTAGAGGCACATGCCTGTCTGATCTTCAGGTCATATAATTTGATATTCATTGAGAAAGCCCTTTTCAAGACAGCAACCCCATCCCTAAAAAGTTAGGGCTCAAAGTGAAGGTTGTGCAGGCTCTAGAAGGCTAGGTTCACACCAAGATGAAGAATGCCTGGCATTGTTTCTAGCCTTGTTTCTGATATTTATGTTTCTTGGAATAGGACAGGTTGGAAATAATAGCTGACTTACAGGCACAGGGAAACTTCAACTTGCATAAGGATCCCTGAAGGTGGAATGGATACAGTCAGCAGTTTTTCATGTCAACTCATCACACCTTTCACTGCCATGTAACACAACGAGGTGCACACATGCAGGGAAGCTCTCTTCTTTAACAACAGTAAAGCATCCACATTTTTTCATGTCTTTAGAATAATCCCTTATAGCATTTAATAGGATACTGAGATAGTTTTGCATTAGTCAACACTTGCTTGAACCTTGCTGAAGTTGATGGCAAAATTCCTATTAGCAATTAGCCATTCCAGCTGCAGCAGAAACTTATCTTTTATATCATCTGTGTCATCAGTTAGGCAGCAGAACATGGTAAAAATTATCCTGGCAGCCCCTTCTTTTCCCCCTTTCCCTCCTTCGATTATTCATTGGCAAAGATTTTTCCCATTGCCTGGCAGATAAAATGATTTTCTGAGTGCCAAAACTGAAACAGGATCCCTGAGCACATTTGTGCACCAGACTCTTTTGTGCACAATGTTTGTCAAATAATGGCAGAAGTATCCTTGCTTTACTATGATTTCTATCCTTTTTTTCCTAGCAACCTTCCCCCCTTATCTTGTCCAAAATTATCTTCTTGACTTTGTTATGTCCTCTGTGACTTCCCCATCGCTATGCAGGGACACCACAAAGTGCCACTTCTCAGGAGTAGGGCATCTACTAAACACACGTAGGTTGGCAGTGAATTGCTGCTCAGCTTGACTGTGTCCTGCCTTTACCTCACCCAGGACACCAGATTCAATCCCTCTCCTCTCCATCCACTTGGTAAGCATCATAAACCAGTGATTTTTATTCCTCTGTCAAACTAGGCTAACTTCTGAATCTGCTGGTCAGCTGCTGGAAAGGTGGTAGAGAGAAGGAAGAGGGTGGGCAGACAGCTGAAGCAACTGCATAAACTCTATTTTCTTAGAAGAGCAAACCAAAGACAAGTTGGTAGGGGGGGTATCCCAAAAAATCATTGCTCACTTCCACTGGTATGCTCACCAGTTTGACCATTTGATGACCACCAAACCCTCCACAATGGCATGCACAGTTCCTTTCAAAATCAGCATCAGAATTACAGACTTTATCCAAAAGTGCAACTTTCTAGTTGCCTGGCATTTTTTTAACTTCTAAAACATGTAGGGTTTTGTCAGCACTTCAGACTTGTCAAAAGATAACCCTTCCATCCAAAGCTTAACATAAAGGTTTAGCCCTTGAGCCATTACACAGAGTGGGAGTACTCAACAGCCTCTGTCTGTGTCAGGATGTGCTTTTCATAATAATACCCTGGGTTTATTATAACAGGATTGAAATCTTTAAAAATGTCCTTTTGCATTACTGATACAATGTTTTGGGTAAAATATTAAAAAGAGAAATTAAAATCATTCACAAGTCAACAAATTACAGAAAGGCCAGGTAAGAGAAAGGATACAGAGAATGGGGAAAGTTTCAGTAGTAACTCAGCTCGCCATTCCTTCCAATGGCTTTCTGAACCTTCCACAGCTCCACCATCTCCCAAGATCACAAATTCAGGACTGAGGTAAGTTCCTGGAGGATTTCTAGGGAGTAAGATAACACCTGCAGTGCATCTTCCATTGGGCCAGTGTTAGGGCAGCCCAGCCTCAACAGCAATGCTAACAACCACACCCAAGTGGGATCAAAAGGCAAATTCAAGTGCATCGACCATTACTTCTCAGCCGCAACAAAAATATGGAAAGCAGCATTCAAAGCCACATTATGATTAAGTTTTTAATTTAAAAAATCCAAAGCAAGAGTTTTGAAAGATTTAATAAATTTCCATAGCCTTGGATGTCTTTCCCTACATCACACCCTGGCTTCTCTGTAGGCCCCAAAGGGCTCATCAAAATCAAGACCGGTACAGAATCCTTCAGTCAGTTCACAGCAAGATCCCTCACAGTGCACTTTATAACTGGTGTGTTATCAGCTGAGCAATGCTGCAGTATTATTTGGTCTGCTGAAACCAACTCCCCAAAGTGCAAACAGAGTAGAACCCAGGCAAAGCTCTCAGTTGTCTCTTGGGCTGCATACTCAGTTTAGGCAGCTGCAGTTTAGTGGATAAAGCACTGACCTCCAAGAACCCAAATCAAATCCAGCTCATATTCCCATGAAGATCACTGGAACTGGGTTAGGGAGCATAAGCTTCAAAGAACCATTTTCCTTAGAACTGACTGCATTTTTTGCCATGAACCTTTCTTCTTCAATATTTCTACTTTTGTTGCTTGTCTCATCTCTTTCTGTTTAGGCTAACTGGCTTCTAACACCAAGATCATGGTCCTTATTCACGTGATAATACAACCACAGCTGGAAATCAGGCCATGGATTTGGGGAACACTCCCCTGAAATACATAAGTGAAAATAGGACTTCCCTGCCTCACTCTGATGGTACAGTGGCCTACACAGGGAATGGTTTCCAGCTCCCAGCTTGGTGTTACATAGCTAGTGGACCCTTTATCATTTGCCTGGTTTTCCATCGCTTCCCATATAGTTTCTGAATAGAGTTGTTTTGTTCTTCAGTACTCATCCCACCTGCCTCAGAATAAGAGAAAAGGGAAAACAGAATAAAGCAAGAGCTATGAATTGGTGTGCCAGCACAGCCAGATATCTTGTTTTTCTTGGTCTTTCACTTCCACTGCCACTTAGAGTTAGGTTCATACCATTTAAAAATGAGAATAAGAATAAAACATGCTGATAAAGAGGTTTCTATAGCTTGCTTTCTATGCAGGCTCTCCTGGTCTGTGCCATGCCTGAGGCACTGTGCACACTGTTGCCATGCTCAGTGCCTTGCTCTGATCTTGGAGTCTCAAGGCACTGCAGTTTTTAATAGAACTCCTCCAGAGAACAGACAGAATACTTCTCACTCAGCAGCATGCACATCCACACTCACCAAACTGGCTCTGGGACCCAACACTCCCTGCTACATCAGTACCACACTTGCTTTGTTAGCTGGTGCTGGGTCAACGAAATAGCCCCTGGATGAGCATAAGGTTCAGAAAAGATAGGGGTTTATTGCAAATTCCATTTTACTAATGTATTTCATTCTATTCTATTTGCACCAATTCAAGACAGTTTTGGGGATCAGTCTTTTCAAACTTAGCATCACCAGAGGGTGATCTCAGTCAGATGCCAAAAAGGAGACTCATGCTTTAAAATGTGTCTGTGTTTGTCTTAGGCCTCGGACATTTTGCAAGATGGAGTTCAGAGGATGGAGCCCTTTTGTCCTGGGCAGCAGAAACCATGGGCAGAGCTCTGCCCATGGCTGGAAGCAGTGGTACCTTCCTTGCAGTGTGGTACCTTCCTTGCAGTGTGGTACCTTCCTTGCCACAGCAGCACCTGCAGGTCCAAAGAGGGGAGGCAGACCACGGTTTTATCAGAAGCAATTAATAGTGGCCTCTTGATTTAGTTGGCTGCATAAATGTACACAGGAAAAGGGAGTGTGATGCAGATCCTTGGAGGGCTCTTAGGAGCCTCCTCTGTTGGAATAGAAACTTTCTGAATGTAGAGGATGAGGGCAGAGTCCCTCTGTACAGCTATGACACCAAAGAGCCAGGAAGCAGAGGGCTGGCTGAATGGCTGGAGCAGGGGCTGATTCTGGAATGAATGAGAAGGGGTTTGTAGACTTAGATTAGATTTTCCTTCAATGTTTCATCTCTACATTTTATAAACACTTGCAATTCTATCATCCACTTCAGTTGTTACAAATAAGTACCTTCACTTACATTTTGACATAACCCAGCTTGAGACTAGGTTAGTTTCCAGATGTCACACTAATATTACAGTGCTCCTCAAGCTAAATTACGGCTCTGTTTATAACTGTGAAGCTTTAATGAGCACCTAGCTCATTATTATAAAGCATAACACAGCGTGCAATGAAGTGTGCCTTCAGAGACACTGCGTGGAGCAGTGTGAGAGCCAGCACTGCAGGGTGAGGAGAGAGGAATGCTGAGCAGGGCTACCAGCAAATACCAGGGTACAGCCAGCGTGGCTATCACACCATATCTTCAGTGTGAAACCTGTGGAGATTCAGGTTTCCAAAACAGCAAAGCTCCCCAGGCTCACTCCTAAAGCTACTGGCCAACTTGGTAGCCATCCGTGACCTTCTCTGTGCTTCCTTTGTTCAGAGGAACAGAGAGCATCAATTTGACCAAGAGCCAGGGTAGCCCTCAGGAAATACTTGTACTGAGTCAATAGGAGCCAAACTATTATGCAAACTAAGAAACTTATATTTATGTATGATCTCCATATTAAACTTGTTTTATACACTCACAACAATCAAAATTATTTCATGCTTTTCATCTGCAATGTTATGGTTCAGATATAAGCACATTCTTATTCTGGAGAAGAAAAGAGGAAACAGTATGCCTTAGTCTTTCAGTTTATATTCAATACAAAGTGGAAAAACTACTTGAAAGTACATTAATTCATAGGTCTGTGATGCAGTAATGAAAATAAATTAAGCCCAAGTCCATTATTTCAGTTTGATTTGGTTTTCAGCAATAAGACTGGGATTTCTAAATATATGTTAGGTAACACTCTAAAATCCAACAGAGACTTGGCACCTGGTATCTTGTATCTGAGCTTCATTATAGGAGCAGTGTTTATGTTGGATGTGTGTTGGATGGTTTAATTCCAGCCTACTGAAGAGCAGCCTCCAGGTCATAGATCTGCTGCAGCTAATTTGGCAGAAGCAGCACTGCCTCTTCAGAGAAGGGCAACATAAATCTGCAAACACAGCTTCTGTCTGGGGTAATGAACAGCTTTAATTTTCTGTAGAATGACAGTCACTGAGCAAATGTAAAAAAAACCCAAACCAATCAACCAACCAAAAAAAAAAACCAACAAAAAAAACCCCAAAAAAACAAAACAAAGAAACAAAAAAAACCCCAAAACAACCCAAAGAGCCATGGTAGTAAAGCATAGATCCTCCAACACAAAATCTCCAGAGCTTCAACTCTCCTGAGATGTCAGTGCTGTGCTGGGGGCACAGCAGAAAGAGAGATTTTATTCTCTGCAACACTGCAAGCACTTTCAGCCATTTCAGGTTTCCACCTACCAACTAAATGTGATGAACCTTCCCCACTCTAGTTAAAAGCATGTTTCAGCACCTTGCAGAGGTGTTCAGGAGGTGGTTTCCTTTCCCAGATAACCCTGGGAGAGGCAAAGCATTCGAGCAGTGTTTTTGGCAGGCAGCAGTGGGAAGGCAGTAGGCAGAGCCCTCCATACCATTCTCTTGTGGAGGAAGCAGAACATCCCAGCCCATACCCCAGGGACTGATTACAGGCAATTCCTTGGACAAGGCAGCCCCAGAGCAACATGAGATGCCCAGCAGTGCCCAGCAGTGCCACAAGGCTTTGGGCACACTGTGTGCCAGGGTGGGGTCGAGGTGGAGGATGGAACATTGTCCTTTATGCTCTCCATGTGCTTCAGGTTTGCCAGAGGGTAGAGGCAAATGAATATTTCATCTGTAAGGAGTCACTCACACCAGCCTGGCCTGTGGGGTGGCACATGGCACTGCAGGGAAATGGGCAGGAGAAGGGAAGCACAAGTGGCTATGCCAAATGCTAACGAGGACAAAAGAGAAACAATACCCAAAGCATTTCCTGTCCATCTTGCTTGGCACTGTTGTTCAACATGCTTGTCTCTGAGGAGGAAAGATTGCTGTGATCTCCTCTCTACTGCTGGCACCCTCCTTCCAGAGAAACAACTAGCTGAATTAAAGCATATACAGTAGCTCATGCCAGTGTTAGCTTATTTGACTATTAATTACTCTTAAGGAAAAATCCTGCTGTTCTGAAATCTGAGAATTTCCACTGGAGACTCACCAACTACTTATCCACTAAAACCCAAGATCACAGAGAAAAAAAAATATTTGAAAAATCAGTTTATTTTAAAAATATTTAAATAAAATCTAAAATATATTTTAAAAATGTAAATAAAAATGTTAAACCCATAGTCCATTTAAAAATATTTTTTCTATGCATCTCCATAAGGCAATTTCAGTTTTGTGAGATGCATATTGCATTGAAAAAGATGCAATCAAAGACATCAGAAAAACAAATGGGATGATCTGTAAATACCAATCATATTTTTCAGATAGTCAAGATACACAACACTATTTTCTTGTTCTAAAATGGTAGATTTATCATTATGCTAAAATTATGCTAAATCCTAATTAAAAACTAATCAGAAGAGGCAAAACCAAACTGGTGCCTCCAGCAGAGAAACCAAACAAGGACAATGGCAATTTTTCTTTGCATCAGTTTTAAGGGAAAACACTGCATTTCTCTACTTTTATAACCTTCTACAACTTACAGTACTATTATAATTTAAACTCTCTGGAAGCCTACACTTGTGTTTGAATAAAATTAAGGCAATGCACTGTCTCACAGAGGCCAGCCTGCGGCGAGCTGGGATAGCTGGGGAAGGTTTGCTGTGCAGCTCAGGAGGAGGCTGGATCAGTGGAGGGACAATCTCTTCTTGTATTTGCCTTTCTGCAGTCAGCAAAAATGCCCCACTCTGAAAACAGCGTTTGTAGGTTGCCAGAGGATAAAACAAACCTCAGAAACATAAATCAAGCTTAACAAAGGAGCTTCTTCTTAACATGGCTAATGGCTCGGGTTCCTCCACAGACAAAGACACTGTTTGACCTACTGCTCTAATTAGAGGAGTAGTGATGTTGACATTTGTGTTGTATAAAGCAGACATGTTAACAGCCAGAGGGAAAGCTGTCAGTGCCTCTAAAGATCACAGCATTCATGGCAATGCACGATTCAGCCTTTAAATATTCAAATAATCAATTCAATGCTTAATTTCTTTTACTGATAGTAAAAAATGACTCCCAAATGAGAAAAAAAAACCAAACCAAAACCCACCAAAAACCAACCCCAACTTCAATCATTGTTAATCTTGGAAGATTAACAGGCAATACATTAATAAATTTTATTCTACCAAGTATAGTATTTCCTTTCAGGTTTATATAATCCAGTTTTGTCATGAAGAAATACAAGCAATTTATGCTCTCTGGGCTTTTCACTTACTATTAAAATAATACCAACCACCAGAGACTGAGGTTTGTACATTCATATGTGTCAGGTTCACCAAAGCAGAAAAACAGATACCACTGCTCATTTATAAATACATGAAATGTGTTTTAATTTAACTCTGATCTATTGCATCCCATTCCCTAGACATGAGATGCTCCATTGCAACAGCCAGGCAGTTCATGTCTTACAGATCAGAATCTCTGCAGCAAATCCTCTCTGTGAGCACCCAAGTATCCCAGAATGACAGTGAGCCCTTAGTGCTCAGTTGCTCCAAACCCCTCCAGATTCTTTTCCCCAAGATGTGGTTGATGTTCCCAAACCCACTTTTACTCAAGGTGAAGCTGAACACAAAGTATGACAGACTGACAGAAGGTTTTGTACTGCAGTCCAAAACCAAAGTTTTCCACTCTCACAACCTCTATCCCAAGGAAAGGAGTCTACAGGCACAGAGATGGAGAGAGGCCCAGCATTCATCACATCCCACAACACAACCCTGGCTTGACAGAATCCATCCTGGACACTTTTAGAGCCTGTTTTGTAATTAATTTCTGTAAGTGGATAATTGACTCATTAAACTGAATTAGAGAAATATGATAATGCACAAACCAAAAATGCAGCTATTATTTATCTCGTTGTTCAGTCCAGCCTTCAAAGCCACTTCAATTCAATTGCTATTGCCAATGACTTCTGAAGGAAACCATTTAACATGGCAGGCATCATGCTGTCCAAGCTTTAAAAAAGTTAAGAAAAAATACATTTACAATGCTATATATTTTGTTTATACGTAAACTGCACAAAATGCTTCTCATTCCTTTCTCAATGCTTTTAATTTTTCCCCAGCTTTTTAAGACTGTTCCAGTTTCCTTTGCATGACATCCCATGTGGCCAGTACTGCTCTAAGGGAAGGCACATGTGATCATCCCTCTTCCTCATATGGCTCCAAACACAGCACAAGGACATTTATATATCTGTGTGTGTGAAAGGTAACAAGATGAACTTAAAATGCATTTTGGTGCAGGGATCTGTGAGCCTCCAAATGTGCTTAGAGAGTAGATTATGAGGAGACACACCTATGAATGGCAGCAACATTTTGGGTTGCTTCAGTACAGTAAAATCTATAACTTTTCTTTTGATAATCAAGAAAAATCAAGCTTGAAATGACTCTTGCATAAAGAAGACACGGAAACAGGGCCACAGCACACTGTCCATCCCAGTAGAGGAGGAAAAGTTAACTTCATGTCATTCACTCTTCACTGCACAACTGCTGCTATTCCCTATTGATCTCCACAGTAATTGTAAGTAGCCACAAAAAGCCATTTCCAGTGCCAGTACAGAGCTTATCAGAAGCAGTTTTGCTGTTTACTACACTTTAGGGAAAAAGATGGAAGGAAAGAGATTCTTACCCCTCAAATTTGTTGTATACTGACAGAAATCCATTGATTTTGCAGGAGGTTTTTCCCCTCATTTGCAAGGACAAATGCCACTCCATTCAGTGAAATATTCTGCTCCAAAAATTGGACTGCTAAGCATAATTTTGGGGCTCTAGAGGGAGATGCAACAACCACCAGGGCATAGGGGAGACATAAGCATGACAGCAGCAGGATATGAGGCAGAGGGTTTGCATGTGGCTGCAAGTAAACGGAGCCAAGGTGGGTGACACACCCACAGCAGGTACACTGGCACTAAAGTGACTCAAATGGGTGAGGTCAGAAATGTAAAGCTCCTGCTGTCCATGGAGTGACTCCTCTGCTCTCAGAGGAAGGTTGCCTAAAGAACAGAGCTGAGGCCATATCTTTTGAGAAAGGGACAAAAGTAACAATCACTTTGGAGCCAACAGAATATTTGGGTTGAAAGCTGTAGATGAAAACTGCAGTGGAGAATTTAAGTATGATGTTAGAACCTTCCCTGAACATTTTCAGGAATCAGCCTGTGAAAGGACAGAATCAGCCCATGTCATGCTCCCATGCACAGCTCACTTAGGACATGTAGACAATGTCATGGTGGTGTCCGAGACCCACCTGCCACATGTCACCTGTGACATCTCTCACAGCCACAGCAGGCTCAGCACTAGCAAGGAAAGAAACAAGCCATAGTTATCCTAGAACATTTACAGCTCCTGGTGGATCTAGAACACACTGTGGTGAAAGGAATAAACACAATTCCAGCACTGCAGTCATCACCTGCACAGCTAAGTGTTATAGTTATAACACCTGATGTGATAGTGCTCTACATAGTCCCTGAAGGGACAAACCACCACCTGAAGACTACAGGGAGGAATTAGCCCCTTGTTCAATAGGAATTCCATCAGCTTTGGAAATTAATTGAACAAATCTGTACTCTCTGTTTGCTGTTTATCTGTTTAGCATGTGACTGGCACACAATTTCCAGGCATTACTATAAAGCAATTAATTTCTCTAGACAATAGGAGGGAGCAGTAGGTTTCTCCAGAGCCAATACTGCTCCTGCTTTTAGGCTTGGCTAAATGCAACCCTTGCAGACTGTGGCAGCTGGCAGGCTCAGCCAGAAACCCTGCTGTGAATTACTGCTAGCAAACACATTTGGCTTTATTAAGCCTTTCTCCCTCCTCCAAATGTTATAGTCATGGTTCTTGAGTAATCACAGGCATTGTTTAGAAGCATTTGGGGAATGAGTATTTGAAAAGCCCTCGCAAGGTTCAGCTCAGAACATTTCAGTTTAGGGGTCCACTGGCTGCACCAGAGATGTACCTGCAGCCTTGGGGTCTGATGCTTCAGGAGGGATTTGCCTCAGCTCCACAGTCCCCAGCTGCTTCCCCCAGGGTGTCCCTTTCCCTGTCAGGGTCCCCACCCATCCTCTCTAGCCCAGCTAGGTCTTCCCTGACAGAAGTGGATGTTCCAATTCAGATTAAAGTGTAGGAGCTCCTACTGTGTGTGCTTGCAGACCAACTCAGCTGTGAAATGAGGACCACACTGAACAGAGACCCTGAGCCTGCAGCCAAGTGGGCAGGAGGTGAGGGAGTACACAGAAGAGTCCTAAGGGAGGAGGAGGGATCAGTGCTGCGGGATGGGGTGCAGGGTAACAGCAACACGGCTGTGAGCCCACTGCCCTGCAAATGGATCTGCTTCTCCTATTGTCCTGAAATTTCAGGCTTTGTTCACACAGTGTTTAATTAGGTTTGAAGCTTTCTCTTTTTTCCCCAAAAACCAGTTTTGAACAACAATGCTTCTGATTAGCCAGCCAAAGAGATGACTGTGCTACTGGATTGAAAGCTATAAGGCATCTGTAAAGTATCAAAAGGTACCAATCTGGGTACCAATCTAATGTAGTAAAGGAAAACATGTAATTTCAGATTCATATATTATAGAGCCAAAGCAAATTACCTGCCCCTGATGTCTTTTTATAGCATTGATGGTGGGGGTGGAGTAATGGTTGCCAAAAGAAAACCTGCTCAGCCTTGGGAATCAACTGATGTTCCTAAAGCCAGGAATCATGTTGTTGATGCTCACAGAAAATGGAAATTGATGACTGTAAACCCCCATGATGAGGATGGTGGCTGCTCTAAGGCACCCCTGCTCCTCACCCCATCTGGCATGGCCATCAATGTGATGTGTGTTGTTAGCACAGTGCAAGACCATTGCTGGAAAAAGAAATAAAAAGTCCACAATGAGCAATTGCTGAGGAAAGCAGAGAAAGGATGGGAATTTTTGTCAGTTCGCTGGATGAAGATCTGACCCTTGAGCAGTTCTGAAGTTAACACCTGGGTAACACAAGGACATTTTTGTTCCTACAGCTCTATAGTGTGGTCCTCTCTGTCTGGCCACAGCCCCAGCACAGCTGCTTCCACAGCTGCACAATAAAAGGGGAAGAGCGAGAGCAGACCTTTAGTGTGGCACCAAAGGTGTATCTCAAAGGCTGCATTTCCACCCAAGCCAGCTCAGCTGGCTGCAGGATGGGCTCTGGGGACGCTGGTGCTCTGAAGGGGAGGCTGGGGCTGGCAGGGTGCCCTGTGCTGTCCCCAGCTGCGGGGCACGCCGAGCCCGTGCAGGGCGTTCGCAGCCGCCTCCGCCTCTCTGACTTTCTGGAAAAGACAGAATCAGGCCAGCTAACTTTTCTCCATGTGCTGCATTTGCTGCCAGCAGATTTTCTAGCATGTGCACAGCCGCAGCAGCAGCCAGATTTTGCTCATCCCCCCCTTACCCCTATATTTCCGTGGATAAATAACACAACATACATCAAGATAAATTTATCTTGGGTGTAACCTCTGGAATGTCACTGTGGTAAAAACAGAATTATGTGGGCCATATAACAGATGAATCCATGTCACTGGAGAAAATAATTTCAGATGCATTTCTCTCATAATTAGTAGACACTATTTTTTTCAGAGGGAAGAAATGTTGAGAAGATTTTGCTAAATGCAAGCTTAAGAGAAAATGGCACATTGATTTTAGAGAATTATTTTCAAATGCTTGTAATGATATGATGTTCTTCTGATACACAGTTCACAAAACAACCCCAGGCCAGAGTAGGTGGAGACTAACATATTGATTTCATTGAAGGAGACAGAGTATGCATCCCTTTGAAAGCTGGCCTTACCCTTTCACTTTTTTCAGTCAGTAGCAGAATGGCATAACAGGAAAGAATTTCTAAAGATATCCACTGTGGCTGATACAGCTGAAAATATGCTCTGAAACAGCTCAGATGACATAGAGAGTGAAGGAAACAGAGCCCAAAATAAGACACACAGGTTGTGTTCTTTCCTGTTGGCGTTGGTAGACACTGCTGCAGTGTTAATCCTTACTATCATAATGGTTTGTCTTTCCCCCCAAGCTGAGCAGCAGTGGAATATTCTGCTTTCTACAAATGGTTCTGAAAGGCTGTTTGCTCTTAAAAAAGAATATTAAGGGACTGGAGAAGACCAAATCAGCTTGTCCTGAACACCGTTTTGTAGTGAAAATTTGCTCTCCAATTGCATTGAGATGCTGTGGTTGAACCTTTTCCAGTGTCATCCTCCACACGCTGCCAGGGCTCACTGATCTTGCTTTCCATGTCCAGAGCCAGGTGCAGCATCAAACCCAATGCATTATTCAGCTACCAGATCTCACTGCAGATCTGGCACTTTGCTAAGGCACAAAGGTTATTCAGCACACATTATTGCCTAGGGATCATTTGCCTATTCATAGCATTTACATTTCTGAAGATTTTACCAAGGTTGTTCCGTGGATAGTAGATATTATAATAAAACATTGAATACGTATCAAAAAGTCATCAACTCTTGCTTTATTTTTGAAGATTGGAGGGTACATTTCAGAACAGCATGAAGCAGATGTATAATTTTTTATCCCTTGTAGTGGTCTCAATCAAAGAGCGAGTGGCCATTCTTTAAATCTTATGGCAAACTCTATCCAGCAACAAAGACATCCCTCCTGCATCAGAGGCACTTCTGAGCATGTTGCAAGATATCCCCATCTATGCCTTTTTATACCCAGCTCTTCTCCTCAGAGACCCTTTCATCCATCTCATACATTCATTTTGCATCCACCTCACACATCCACACCAAGTTCAGTGTCTGAACTTGCATCTCAATCACCGTGCAGTCAACAGAAAGGCTCTCCCCCTCTCCCAAACTAAGGCTGATTGATATTTTCATCAAGCTAAATTTGTTTAAGTGGAAATTTTAGATATAAAGCCCCAAATAAGAAGTCCAGAAAGAAAATCACAGCAGTATAGCATCATTGTGAGATCTGCAGACTATCCCTAAACTGCAAAAACTGTTGTACAGGTCATGAGTCCTTTTTACAAAGTAGATAATAAAGAGTTTGCACAATCCTACAAAAAAATCCAGTTACTCCTGTGAACTCTTAGGTTTTTTAATGTATGCTGTCCTCTCTGTGTGGACTCCTCTGCCTCTGTGTATGGGTTTATCCCTGCCTCAAATGCCACCAGAGCATCCCATGTATCCAATGGGGCAGGAACTCTACCACAAGCAACTTTTCAAGGTGTGAAACCTGTCCAAGTGCCTGATGGCCTTCTGGAGTTTTTCCTTTGGAGCCAGCTAGAATGAAAAATCACTTCTGCCACATGTAGCCTTCGTTTTTCAATTTTGTTGAAATTAATCTGGGACCAGCCCACAACACCCCAATAACTATTTCCAGAAACAGGGAAGTGAAAAGAGAAGAGAATGTTTCCCCCTCTCCTAAATGCAGGACCATCCATCAAACAGGACTTCTCACTGTTGACACCTCTCAGGGAAACAGTTTGGAAATGTTTTTAATTATTTGCCTCTTGGCTGATGTGCTATAGTCTTTGCTTGGGAGGAGCAGGTAAGGAAGCATGTGGTTTGTGGCAGTTCTTGGCACGGTGGTTTTACTGAGGGTTGTTTTGGTTTTTTGTTTTGTTTTGTTTTGATGAGCCTCTTCTGTCTTGCTGTCAACTCTGAGGCAAGTCTTCCTGCACTGAAAGCCCAAATTTTCCATTGCACAGAGCCATGAGACTACACCACCCAGGACTAAATGCTAAGTGTGGCTATTTCCAGCTGGTGATGCTGGGAAACTCACGCAAAGCCACTGCAGGGCTGAGTGGCGAAGCCAGAGTCAGACAGGAGCTCCAGGCCAGATGACAGCACAGCTGTAATCCTCCTCTGCTCACCCTTCTCACCCAAACCACTGTGGCTGTGTCTCACCCCAGCCCTACACAGCTACATATGGCAGAAGGAGAAGGGGAAAAGACAAATTTAAGTTCTAACAGGTGACAACTACAATGTCTGAACTTTTACTGTAATGCTGTAATTCCTAACAAGGCTCCTCCATAAAAAGAAAAAGCCTTTTTAACGATGCTGAGGATTAACCCCAATGAAACCTGACAAAGAAAAGCTTATTCAGAAACTCTGATTTATTTCTTGGGGATTAATGACACTTGAAAGCAGAACAAACCATCACACCACAATAAACAAGCATAAAGAGAAATCAGCACATAATGGTGATTTATTTCTCTGTACAGAAAACAGAAAAATTGAACTATTACAGATGAATCAAATGAAAACCATCAGTTCTGGCTATTGAAAACCCTTTTATTTCAAATTAATGTAGCAACTAAGCATTGCATTCCAATTTGGGATACTTTAAAAGCTTTCTAATAAAAGCAAAGGCCAGTTTCACAGGGGGACTGCAGAGTGTGATTTCACAACCACTGTGGAAGCTGCCCTGGCTCTGTGCTGCAGATCTCTCCTCTGTCATGCAGAGGTGCAGTGAGCTGGGCTGCTGCAGCCTGGGGTACCACCTCCCTGCCCACTGCCCAGGCTCCTTCCCACCTTCATTTCCAAGTGGGCCCAAAAGTTGTTGCAAAAGCAGTAGGTATTAATTATGGTGTAAATCAGTAAAATTAATTAAAACAGGGTATCCTGCACTATTGCCATTCTGGTTCCCATATGTGCTTTTGTTTACCCAAAGAAATTCTTACTGGTTGGAAGAAACTTGGTGCATCCTTAGGTGATCAGCAGAATACATGATTCAGTATTAAAACTCAATAAGGAACTACACAGGTATATTTGTATTCAGAATTTTTAATTTTTACATTAGCTTAGGCAAAGAATGAATGATGCATAATTTGCAATTCATAAGGGGCTTTTTTCTGGTTTTGATTTGTCACACTGTGTAGCAATGGAAATTTGAATTTTAATTCATAGCACAAGGAATAAGTTACATAACTCCCTAAGTTCCATCTAAAAATTAACTTTAAAATATTGCAAAATAAATATAAAATATCATCTGCCACAACAGTGAGCTGACAGACTTTAAGCTTGGTCTTCTCCACAGCTTTAACGCTACCAGGTTGTATTTTTATCCATCATTCTATTCATAATTAGAACATGGAGGGGGAGAGAAAACAAACCCCAAAACTTTATGTTTATTCTATCCAGTCCACAAATTTTAAATTCACATTATTCAGCCAATGCAAGAGAACTAGCAGGAGTTAATGCAGTCCTCTCAATACTTCTGCAGGAAGAGGCTTTGGTGGTTCAACCCTTAAATATAAACTACTTTCTAACTTCCACCTCTTCTGTAAGTAGACATTCTCTTTAACTTCAAGAGCCAGCATGGAGAACTTACTAAAATATTCTTAATTGAAGGCAGATTTTAACAATTCTTTTTTAAAGATATAAAACCAGCAGAGAAAAACCTTCATCCATAATTCACAATTAATGAAGATACTGATTTCTGATTTCATCCACGATTTTCTACCTGATGCTGCTTCTGATCAAGCAGAACTTTCACCCAGGCTCTGAAGGCTGCTCAGCCGTAACATGTAGATATAGAAGTATCTAACATCTGTAGCAAGACTTCAAGGAGAAATCTCTCACATCTCCCACCTTTTCCAAGCAGTGCTCAGAATAATGATCAGGTAATCAGATCCATTGAAGGCAGAAAATAGCCTATTAATGACTTTCCTGGGCTCTAATTTTTCCAGCATCTGTTTTTCCTGCTGCGTTTCATATTTCAAAAACCTTTTTAAAAAAAGTTCTTATTTTAACCATACCTTCTAATCATGTCATTAATAATGTCCCACTAACAGAGACACCAGGATAAATACAAATAATTTAATACACACTATTCAAGATCAATTTTTAATCCTGTTAACTCCATTACCTTTTCTGTTTTCCATTAAATGTCTTCTTTAACTGTCTGCTCATTTTTTTAATCTAATCACAATAAACCCTGAAAATAAAGATTTTTCTTTTTACTTCTTAACACAGTCAATGCTAGACAGGTGATACCCTCCCATCTAAGCAGACTCATGCAGCAATACTCTTGCTGGAGATGCAAGATTGTTCAGTGCCCTCTAGGAATAACCTTGTTAGAGTTATTCCACCTGGAATAACTCTAACAGGTCCTTCAGTAGGACTTGAAGATGGACTTTACCACCAAAAGGCAACTGCCCATGCAGTCTCATTCACACAGGAATGACCCCTGACCATGTGCTGCACCAGGGTCTTGTGCTTTTCCAGCTCTTCTCAGTGTCACATCCAGCATCACAGGCTCACTCCCACAGTGCCACCAACACTTCTCCTACACAGCTCACTGCTGCCAGCACAGCGCTGCTGTGCCTGTGTGCCACAGCAGTTCTGCTCTTGCAAGTTCTCCACCAATCTTTTTTCAAAACCAAAGGCAGCATTTGCTTCCTGGAATATCTAAGTGGCAAGAAGGCAAATTGTTTTGGGGTTATTACTCCAGAATAACAAATGGTGTGTTTGTACTTCTGATCCTTGTGGCAGTAGGAAGAACAGAAAGGATCAGAAAAAGAAAGTTGGGGAAAGATGAGAAGGACAGTTTGCTGAGAGATGAAGAGGAGGGGACATTGCTGGTTAGAAAGAAAACAAGTGGGGTTTTTTTGGTGTTGTGTTGTCCTGGGTGAAATCCAGTGGAGGCTGGCCAGCTTCCATTAGCTAAGCAGCCAGCCCACTGCATGTTGCACTTGGGGATCATTGTCTCATTTCTAGAGGCCTTCAAGACACCTGCTCGCTGATCTCTGCTAACATGGCCAAGCATTGCACACCACTGAAAATATGCTTTGTTTATTCAAATGGAACTTCGGCAGGCTGAGGACTGCTGTCAACAGCAGTGAATCTGTTTACCCAGAAAACAGGTGCAGTGCAAGCAAGGGCTCTGCCCTCCCTCAGCACATAGCAGGACACTGCCAGCAGAAGGAAAGGGAAAAACCCACAGGGTAAAAGAAGTCTGAAGGCTCAATAAGGCCAAGATGGGGCTATTTCAAGCTCCTCTCTCCAGCCTCTTTTTATCCCAGAGGATAAGATCCCACTTATAAGATTCACTCCTGACTGTGAGATAAGATGATGTTCTTTGGCATTAAGATCTTTCTAAAAATTACACATTTTTAAGACATTTTCCATTCCAGTAGTCTCCTTCTGGACCACATCCCAGCATTTTTCCTGCTCCACAGCCCCACACTCCAGCCATGCTGGATGACTGGTCACACACCAGCTGCAGCTGTGGGATCCCAGGCTGTGAGAAGCCTGTGACATGCTGTCCAGAGCATGAGTCACTTGTTCCCCATGCAGGCTGCACACCGGGGGACAGGACAGTCTTCGTTCTTCTCTTTAACCACCTGCATTCACTCACTTCAGTTTGGAGTTAGCCAGCTCTCCCACAGGCAGGCAGCACACCTCTCTCTGAGATAACCCCTGCTGGCAGATAGATGATGTGTTTGAGAGGAAAGGGAAGGAGCAAGAAATCTCATCTTGCAAAGAAGATGTTGTGACTTAAGTTCATTCCTCCAACATAAGCAATTGGAGAGAAACACAAATCCAGAGATTCCACGTCCAGTCCTCTTTAGACAAAAAGCCAAAGAGATCCCAGGAGCAAAGTGCCATGGCTGCCAAATCAAAACAAAAGTACCAGGAAGAAAGAAGAAAGGCTTCCTGTGTGTCCCCACAGTTCCAAACATAATACCCACAGGACTCTAAAACACGCTAGAGCAAGAGTATAAGTGGATGTTTAAATAGACTGTTGTCATCTAGTATATCTAACAAATCTAATCAGAAGTAACAAATGCTGCTAAAAGGCTGCAATGGCATCAGATGTAGCATTTAAGAGTCAATTTACAAACACTATCAGTTTCTTTCTTCCTTTTTGGATATGTTCTGTTGATATTTTATATCAGGTTCTTCTCCTGTCCCAGTCCATGCTGACTTCAGTTTGTGACCATAAAAACACCTGTTTGTCAGATCCCCTGCCTCCCAAGGGCAAAAGGGTAAGATTCACTGGTAAGAGGTGCGCAAATACAAATCTAATGGATGCAGTGTGAAATCTCAAATATTAACAGTAAACAGGACAATCTCTTGGCAAGTCAAGAATCTTTATTTAAACTGCTGCTGTGCCCCATGAGGGCATTTGCAGGCAGAACACTGTAGTGGTAATAATCACTTTCAAGCACAAAGATGCACAGGAAATGTCAGGCACACATTTGAATGTGTGATAGTTAAGGATGTGACAAAAAGCCTGCTGAAGCCAGTGGGTCTGAGAGCAGTCTTAGAAACCAAAATTTAGGCACTCTGTAGAAAAAAAAAGGGGGAAATAAGATGGATGTATTTGTGATCCATGACTGAATACAGCTAAATACAGCTAAAGAGAATGGCTTTTCCTAATTATATTTATCAGGAGAATCTTTTTGATTTAAACACTTGCATAGCTGTAACAATGTTATCTAATTTTGGCAGAGTGGAATGGAGTAGACTGACTAAAATTAGGTTTGCAAACATGCACTAAGAGACACAAGGCTTCACATGACTCATCTACATCTCTACTAACCGCCTCCCTGATAGACTAATGGAGGGATCCTCCACAAGGGATCCTCAGCAAGGATGATGATTTTCTCAATAAAGGCAGAAGATTTAAAGTAACCATGTTATGAGCAATAAGAAGCTACTGCATTTGCCCCGAGGCAGCACATTCATTTTCAGGATGTCTAACAATAGAAAACCTCTTATGTGGAGAAGGTACTTCTAAATATTTTCCTGAAAAGGTAGTTCAATCTGAACGAATGTGTTAAAGACTATTTATACTCACCTCCTGCCACAGACTGGGAAGTCACATTATAAACAGTGTGACATGGAGATACAGACATAACTTTGTCCAGGAGGGGTCATTCTAAAGAAAAACACCTGAGTAGAAGTTGTTTCCAAAAGAAGAGTGTTGCAACCTTAGCAGGTTTATACTCAGGACTCTACCTATCCCCATTTTTTAGACAGTGAATCTTTTTGCCCAAGACACCCCAGTGTTAGCACAAGCCTAAGAAGAAACCCAGGTCTTCCCAGGCCTTGCTCCCAATCCATCCACCACATCCCACCATCTTCTTTCTGAAGTCCATCCTAAATCTGGGTCTCTGTAACAGTGGTGGGAATAAGAATAAATCTGACATTGCTCTGCACTGAAATGTGAAGTTGCTGAGCTCAATACTTTCTACCTTCAGCCTTCCAGCTCAGAGAAGAGCTCCTGCATGCCATACATGCCTCATGTCCTCTAAAAGCTGGGAAGACACAACACTGCTGGAACAAGGCTCTTCTTATCAGTGCCTCCAAGACCATGCAAGCAGGCAGCAGGGTTACAGCACTCTGAGACACAGGAAGTCCCTGTGATGATGAATTCCAGAAAATGTAAGCACTTAATCAGAACAATGCTGGGTGACGCATGTCGGTATAGGAAAGACAAATTGTTTCACAACAAAGATGGCAGAAGGACAAACACTGAGCCTTTCCTGCAAACAAGAAGTGTGACTTCCAGTTCTGTGCATACAACTCGGCCAAAATTATCATGGCACTAATAAACTGGGATCATGCCAACACAGACACAAAGTTCAGCTTAGCTGGGTGCTATATGGCCAGATGAGCTTCACAGTCTCTGCACCACCCCTGCTGCCAGGAAGCATCAGACAACAGCTTACTGATACACAGGCCACCACTGTCAGCCCCACTGACAGCTGCAGAAGGTCTGACTAGCACTTTAGTCAATGACAGATAGCTGATGGGCAGGAAAGGGAGGCAGAAATTACAACCCTGGGGCTAAAACTGGTGAACTGGCAGTTGGAGCGGCTTAGGGAAGGATATAAAATGTACTTTCAGCCATGGACTAAACTTCTGATATCACTTACCTACCTACCTTCTGTTCCAGGCTAGACTCCTGCAGCTTTATTCCAGTAATGGCTTCAAATTGGGCAGCCAGGAGAGGGAATGAGAAAATACCTACAATTTCTGTTTTACCATGCTTCCATGCATTCAGCTACTCTGGTCCTCCCTCTCTCTTCAGTCTCTTGGGTGTCTTCTGTGATGAGCTCCCACCTTGGGAACCAGGCCATACAGAACTGCCCTGGTCTTTGCATGGCCAGGGTGGGCTAGGAAGACCTGATGCTGGAGGTTGCACTAGAGAACAGGCCTGTGTTCTTCTTCTGTTCCTTGTGATAATAAGGAAAGTTACTATGTAATTGATTAAATTGGTGTAATTGAGGCACCATGCCTCATTTTATTGCAGGAAAATGAAATAGTCACATCTCATTCTCTCTCCCACCTTGCACCCAGAAATTTAATGGCACCAAGATTTGACTGGCTGGGAATAACTCCATTTTCTCTGCAAGTAAAAAGTCAAGGAACTTTGAATTTTTTAAAATGAAAACTGAGATTAGACCTGACATTTAGAAGCTTCCAAAACTGGCAGGCCCTAGGGCCAGGGACTTTGCACTCCCGAGAGGGCTGCTGTGCAAATTCAAAGAAATGAAGTGCAAGGAAATTGCATAAGTTGACCTCGTCCTCTGCAGTGGGGAGAGAAAGCCCAACACTTCCATGCTTCACTGGGCAGGCATTCACAAAGATGAGTAAAATGTTATGATCAAAAGCTGTCTCCACAAGGAAACTCTCTGAGGCAGCTGGTCTCCATCCCAGCTTAAAATTTCAACTCTGCTGGTCCCCGTAGAGGAGCAGGACCCTGACACAAACATCTTACCTTCGGCTTCCTTTTCTTCTGTGACTTCACTCATGTCTGGAGATGAATGAAGCCTCTTTGCACAGCCACTCTCATTTCACTTGCAGACTCAGGCAGCAAGCTCACAGAGCAGAACTGAGTCCAGCAAGCCAGTGAATGCATCTTTTCTGTCTTAAGGAACTGCAACACAGCATTTTCTGCCAGAAAGAAGGCTCGGGTGTTCAGCACCTTTTGAACACACGCTTCCAGATGAAAAATATCTGCCACTATAATTAAGGTTAGGGTGCTTAACTAAATATTTCCTTCAGCCATTCATTTTAAAATGCAATTTTGTTGCCACATTATGCTATTTCAATGTTGGATGCCCTCAACCAGAACATCTGTGTACTTCACCAGCTGCTTTAAACAACTGCCTTCTTTAAAACTAAGTACAACAGATTATGTGTTTTATTATAGTCAGATTTCACTGTGAAGTTCATTGTCTCATGCGCCACAGTTGACAAGAAGAGAATTATCAATTCACTTCCAAATTAAACAAAAACCTAAAACACAAACCTCTCTTGCTAATGAAACAGCAACTGCCACCTTATAATTGCAATAAGGATGTTATCACTGGAAGATTTAACATTATTCACGTATTCATCTGTTTAATATTTGCTAAGACATTTGGAAGCATGCCCCAGGAAACACACAGGTTCAGTCACTCTGCAGCTAGCAATACCAGGGGAGAAGAGATCAGCTCTTGGGACATGTAGGTAATTGTAGCCTTTAGTTCAACATAGGCTTGGTTGGAATAACTTAGCTCAGGATGTTCATGTGCACTTTTCAGTGCACAGCAGTATCTCAGAGTAGTGAGATGCAAAAGCTTAGTCAGGTGTAAGAAGGGATATGGGATTTCCTGTCCCAGAGCTCAACTTTTAAAACAAAAAGTCATCAGTTATCCTCGTGACAAAGAATTTAAAATTGGATACACTCGGAACATCTGCCCAAGTTTTCAGAAAGCACAAGCCATGTTTAAGGTCCATCCTTATTTCTTGTTATTTCAGTGGTTAATGAATTATAAGCCAGATCCAGTGCAGGAATAAAGTAGTACTGCCTGGAGAACATGCCCAGCTAATCTACAAAAAGCACAATGGTTTGAGACTTTGACAAGACCATGTAAACAGGAACACAGGGATTATTTCTTGAAGGGAATTTCCTTTTTAGTGTTTGCAAACCACTGCACCAGTGAAACCAGGCTGGTCTAGGATGACATTTAAAACAAAGCACTTCATAAAACAAGTGGTTTCAGGCTAATGTCAGCTATTCCAGCTTCATTAGCTAATTGATTCTAAGCATAAAGATAGCAACACTCAAATGAGATGACAAAAGTTACACACTGTCAGTGGAAATCACAGACCAGGAGAAGATCAGACACACTTTGACACATCCACTTCTGTGTTTCAGGTATTTAATACACAAGGAACCTTTTGAAATCCCCTGCAATTTTCTCCACAACTTCTCCAGCATCCCAAAAGGCAGACAGGTAGAACATGAAGGAAGCTATTCTCAGTTTTCCTCATCTGGATGGGTTTTACTATCCAGGAACAGGTAGCTCTTTGGACTTTTAAATACATCTTTCCCTTGGAAAGCTTCATGACAGCACAGAATTTCAGTGGTTTAGGTGCTATTACACATACATAATCAAGCCAAAGCACAACAAAATCACAAGGCACATCATACAACTTAACACAGAGAGAGGGATTTTATAGACAGCCTCTGTGGATACACAGGAGCACCTTAACCTAAGAATACTGATGCAATAGTGCTTTGGGTACCCCTGTAGAAGTGGTCTTCAGATGGCTGTGTAAGCATTACAGGCACTGCATTCCAATATATTTCAAGGAGAGTTTAAAGTAGACTGAAAGAAAAATATCATCCCAGGGGATGTGGTAAGAATCAGGATAACAATGGACAACAGAACCCCTAAAATGCCCCCTGTAAGAGGGCAGTAGGTGATCTTGTTGGAAGAGGTGCTTGTACCCCAATCAGAAGTCAAGTTCTGTCTTGACTAACATCATGTTTTATAAGGGAGTTTATTTACTCCATTTCCTGCAATAAAGAGATGCATTCAAGCAATAAACCAAATTCAAAGGTGTGGTCTCACCCAAGTCAATAAGACAGTACCTGGGTCATTCCCATGTTTGTACTCTAAAACTGTAGTTAAATCTAATGGACATTGAAACACAGGCCAGAAGCTGAAGTAAAGCAGACAGGCTGAAAAGCAACACATGCAAATCCCCAGTATAAAAAAAGATAAACTCCTGTAAGCCACAGTTTGAGCCAGACAAAATATTAGAGCCTCAGTTCTGAGTTCTGCTCCACCTTGTCCAGTCCAGACAACCTCTAAGTGTCAGTTCTTCATTTGGACTTCCTTAAAATCAGAAGAAATAAAAGTGTTTCTAGAGCATGCTTCCTCTACTCCTAAAGTAGGCGGCTAAAACAGGTCAGATGAATCACGTTAGCTGCAGTTTTTTCTCTCCATTGATTACACAAGGAGCCCACAGGGACCAGGATGGATGCAGACATTCAGAGTTAGGAGAAATGAAGCTCATCCCAGACATCTGCACAACTGCATCCACAGCACTACTAATCCTCTCATGGCTGAAAGTGGGACTAATTTCCACAGCAGAAAAAAGACAAAAGTAGAAGACAACCATCTTTTTGAAGCGTGATCTCAAATGTGAATTCCCAACATGGCAAGGTCTTTCCATTTCAAACATTTGAATTAAGCCCATGGGTTGAAAGTCTGAGCCTGTTCCCTATTCCCAGCACCACATCTTACTTGAAATCTGACCTTTGGCATTTTATTTAACCTTACTTTTCCTACTAACAGCAAAGTAGGGATAATTTTAACATCGCTGAGTTACTTGATGAACATCTTTAAAGTGTTCTGGGATTTCTGTGCTCCTCATCAAAACAGCGATACTATTAACTATTATATGAATACTATTATGATTACCATTACAAAGACAGCATTTTTCTGATATTTACCTTTAAAACAGATGATACTAATTTTCATGTGCTTTTCTTTGAACGGTCTTTCTCAGTCATATTCCCATGTCTATTTCTCTGGGATTTGTATCTTCTGATCTGACACTTTGCAGGTTTATCACCAAATTCCCTTTTCCTGCTGCCTGTTAAAATCATGTACTAATGAAAAATATCATTCTTTGCTTTCTGTCTAAATGTCTATATATAAATAGATCTCTCCATATATATAAATGCCCACACATTTGGTCCTTAAGTGTAGCAGACAAATAGATTTGAACTGCAGTAATGTAAATAAACATGAAGCCTTTTCCCAAATCTAATGGACAGATATAAATAAATCCTGTCTAGAAGCTGCACTTGAATCACTGTACACAGTAACTTGGGCTAGAAATCAAAACAAAGTGCCATTCTCTCCATCCTCTATGCTCCCAACCCCAGCAGGGAAATTTCCAAGGAAATTGCTCACATAATACAAACTTTCATTTACAGAACAATGTAAAAACACACACACAAAACTATCTCAATATGTTTATGTACATATATATACATAAAGTCATGTCTCAGAGGGAAGGCATCCTTGGACGAGGGAGAGCCACAGAGCAGGGCTTGGATCTCACTCATCAGTGCCACTCCCAGGATTTAGGACACTCTGTACCTCAATTTCTCTGCCTTTAATAACTGGTCTGAGGACAGCTCCCCATGTCCATGGGCACAGAGGTACCACATCTGGCAGCATCTGCATTAAACCCCAGCATTAAAGAAAAATCCTGAGCTCTGTGGCACAACTGCCCCTGTCAGATTTTATCTCCCCTTGAATTTACAGTGATTTGGGACTTCAGACTCGAGTCTACTTGCTGGACACCAACTAAGGAAACCCAGATGAACTCCTCCAGGCCAAGTTCCTGGATGGATGGTTTCCCATGATGTGCATTTCTGGGGATTGCAGTGAGAGGTGCAATTCCAGCTAACTCAGCACACCTGCACTGCCCCACTTCCCCAGCAGCTCTGTCCCTGCTTGCCCTGGCTTGCTTGAACATCGAAGTAAAATTCAAACTGACAAGCAACACCTGTCTCCACAGCTATTTTCCACACCCACCTACATCTAGTCCTTGCTTCATTGCTTCTTTAAAGTTTAATAAAGGTTTCAGTGAGCAGTCTTAGTGAAGTTGCTGACTCCTTTTTTTAATGCTTCCATGACTGAGCTCAGACATCTGAAGGAATCTGGGTTTAAGTAATCTGATCACAAAGAAAGCCCTGGAAATATGCTTTCCTTAAAAAAATATGCTTTCCTTCATCATCACCTTAAGCCACAAGTGCAAATCTCCAGTACAGTGCATTTTTCCTATGCAGCAACACAATGGCATACTTTTGTGTCCCTTGCATTGGATTTTCTCAAAAGCTCCTCTCCCAGATGGACTCTCTAAATCAGGATATATATCTCAAAATGCATGCTTAAAATTCAACTTCCTATTCACGGTACCCACCAAAAGGCTTGGTATCTTCCTTTTGGACTACAGAGAAACAACTTAAAAGATGCAGCAGTTTATAGCTTCGTTAATTTAATTTAAACATGTGTAATTTACAAGCATGTAATCTGACTATAAAGATTTGAAAACCTCAGAAATTCTGAGAAAGCACCAGAAACTTTTATTTGGTGAAGCCTGGCCAGCTGAGTGCTGTACTTGGATCACAACACATACTGGGGAAGCTGATGGGCTAAAGCCCCAAGAAGTAAGATGGTAGCAGGCTCTCGGAGCTTGGTGGGACCCCAAAGGTGTCAGTCCCTGGGTGTGACACCAAGGCAGAGCTCAGGCTCTCATCCTCAGCATCGCCACGCCAGACTGACCAAACTCAGATACTTTAGACAGAACAAACCAAAAAAGCAAAGGAAAACACATTCCAGACCCCAAGAGCCAAATTCTGCATCTACAGGGAAAGCCAGTCCGTGTCTGACCCCTTGCTTTCCCCACCCACACGCACAAGAGCAGCCAGCTGAAATCCTGAGTTTGGCAGTCGAGGTTGCCCTGATGCAGACCCAGAGCACACAAGTGTGGCTGGAGCTCAGAGGGAACGTGGGAAGCTGCAGGGGCTGAGCTCACACCCACACCCGATGCTTGTGCACTTGCAGGCACAGATGTGGCCCTTTCTGGGGAGAGAAAATTGTGTCTGAAAGGAGCAGAACTGCAGTGGGAGCTGAGGTGATGCCAAGTGTACTGTGTCCCTTCTGAACAAACCCCTCCACTTCCTAAGTCTTGATGCTAGGAAATCACATTGTATTTCAGGATTGATTTTTCTCTTACTTTGACCTTCAAAAGTAGGATATTGTTACATCTTGGTCAGCGATGTCAGGATTTTCCACAATAAATCAAGCATCCTTTTCATGTCAAATTACCAAGATACCTTACATGAGCTGTATCCTGTGGGTACTTAATTTTCACCTTCTTCTTTAATAACACATTTTCTTTCTTCCCCTTTACACACTGAACTTTATAAATAGTTTAAATAAATGCCTGTCTTTGCTTAATGAGCTTGTGCTGAGTGAGCTTTGAAAATGCCACTGGTTATATGGAGTAGTTAAAAATTACCATAGGGGAGCTACTGACATACGTGCATTACCTCTTATTAGTACTAATAATCTTGCCTAACAAGCCAGTACAGTCTTTGAAGTGTCATCCTCAAGCTTTGAGATTGACCCTTTTCCAAAAGTGGTGCTGGATTTTTCCCCATCCTTTATGGACCAGTATACAGGACTCCTAAATCCTTTGCTGTTTCTCTCACAACAAAATTGTCCCAGTACCATAACAGGACCAGTCCATCTGCACCATACAGCAGTGTTGGGGCCAAAATGCCTGCTTCCCTCATTCTGTAATACCTATATGCAAACTTAGAATCACATTTTCCACACTCTTCATCACTGAAAAACAAACAGGAACTTTCAAATAATTCAAACACTCCACATCTATGTGAGCCCTTAAAGACAAAGGCCAATTTTCTACATAAATAGCATCCAGCTGGTCTTCCTCCCTGAAATAATCAGAGCCAATACATGCTCTTGTGAAAATCTGATGTGTTTTAAAATGCATTTTTCTTCATTTTTGAAATACCGTTCTTGGATTTCCATTCCCCAATTAAAACAAGAATGTGACTTTGATCTCAAATAATTTGCAATGCATGTCAAAAAGAGTCTTATCTATTACTTCCATTTTAACATCACTTTAAAAGAAAAAGCTCCTTGGCAAACAGCAGCTATGCTGTGATGGCTGGGCAGAAAAGTGTTAACTACATTAAATGGCACCAAAAAGTGCTGTCTCATGAAGCAAAGACAATCTGTGGAGGCAAAGCTGACAGGAATACTTCTTTTATTATAAGAATTCTTATAGTCAGAAGAAAGAACAAGCTTTTTCATATAAAACCCTCCTTTGGTCTGAAAAAAAGTTTCAATCATCTCTTTCCCTAAATTTTTACCTGTATTTTTCTCCTTTTATTTCCTTTCAGCCATTCTTTTCCTTGTCTCCTTCCCTCCCATGGACAAATTTAATGGGAAGTTAGTCTGAGCCTTTACACCACAAGGATTAAAATGGATCATAGGAAGATGCCCACATATCCTGTATCTATCTTATGAATAGCAGAAATAACAAGACCAGCAATTTTATTCATTTGGCCTTGTTGCACAAGAAAATTCAAGTGGGAATTTGGACATCCACGTTGTCCTGTAGCTGAAAATATGCACAGGGACAGAGATAATGAGCATCTCTGGGAGGCACCAGGATACTGAAACCGAGCATCCACCCCTATGAAGCAGGCACTGCAGGTAGGAAGCAGTGGGCAGCAGTTTTCCATGGAAGTTCAGCTGAAATGCTTCAAATCTTTACAGACTTCATACTAAGGCTTAGAAAACACAGGACTGAGAATAACTTGCTCTAATGGATGCCTATAGGTAGATTCAAAAATGTTCATAAATTCTGTTATTTAAAGAAGCCATCTGTACTCGTGTTTAAAGATTGACATCAATTTCCATGTGCCTTGATAACTACCTTCAGTTCTGAAAAGTGCGTCTGGATTCTCATTAAACAACAGCAGACACTTCTTGTTTGTAAATATTACCACAAGGTTGGTTAAGAAAAGGAGGGGGGGGCTAAACATATTTTGGAGATGAGAGAAACAAGATAAAAATGTCAAAAGAGGTTATCATGCCTAGAAGGCAAAGGGAACAGAGAGGAAATTCCTTGGGTTTGGAAATTAATTGTACTTCAGATCTCAGGTAGATGAACCAAGCCTTTGTCACCAGTGAGACTGGCTCTCTGTAGGGTTTACAGCTCAACAGGAGAAAAGAAGGGAACATTCTTCTACAGACATCTCTTTGCTTAAGGCACTAAATACACACACTACAGACAATTTACACTGATTCAACTGTGACAGGAATTACCTCCTACATAGACAGTGGAGCTCCTCCAATCCAGTTAATATCCTGGGATAAATATCCTTTCACATTTATATTTGGGATAAGATTATATGCCCAAGCACCAGAATTTTTCCCCTTAAAATCTGGCCAAACCTGACTCCACCAGCTCTAACAAAGAGTCTCTATCTATTTTCCTCTTCAGTAGAAATATTTCAACATAGCCACTATGAGAATAGTGTGTGCTTATCTTCATTTCCAGCAACAGCATTCTCACATTACTTTCTTAGGAGCATTTCTCTCCTTCTCTTCAAATGTCTCTGTGCTGAACCACTGAAATATGTGGCAACTGCAGTGTCAGTTGTCACAGGGAAAAATATGTCAGCAAAAACATTTGATTCAATCTGCTGTTTAAGGAAGCAACATTTCCTCAGGGTGTATGCCTTCTGTGGATAAATAACAACTCTCCAAAATCCAAGGATCTAAAATCAATTTCCAATATCAAAGAGCAGATTTGAGGCAATCACCTTCAGCACAAGAAAAATGTGAAACTACTGCCTTTTCCTCCTTTTTTAATTTAGTGCAAGTTTGTTTTGGAAAAAAAAAATGTAGTCTGTCACAAAATGAAGGGTAAAGGATTACATAAAGGGTATTATAGATCTTATTAGGTCCATAATTTGCCACCCATGCTTGTGCATTTTCTCTGATGATCTGTGTCATATGGAATATTCACATTTGCATATTGAGCAACTAGACTTGCCAATTCCTGCAGATAATCAAAAACTTCTGTCTCAACAATGTGCTTTTACCAAGTTTTGTGTTCAGCTCTGAGGCTTGCAGCATAAGAAGAACATCAGGCTCTTGGAGCAAGTCCAGAGGAGGCTGTGAAGATCATCCGAGAGTTGGAGCACCTCTCCTACAAAGACAGGCTGAGAGAATTGGGGCTGTTCAGCCTGGAGAAGTCTCTGGGGAGACCTTATAGCACCTTCCAGTACCCAGAGGGGCCACAAGAAACCAGGAGAGGGTTCTTCTACAAGGGCATGGAGTGTTAGGACAAGGGGGAAGGGCTTCAGATGTTTAGATTAAGTATCAGGAAGAAACTCTTTACTGTGAGGGTGGTGAGCCACTGGCACAGGCTGCCCAGAGAAGCTGTGGATGCCCCAACCCTGGAAGTGCTCAAAGCCAGGCTGGATGTTGTTTTAAGTAACCTGGTCTAGTGGGAGGTGTCCCTGCCCATGGCTGAGGGGTTGGAACTAGTTGGTCTTTAAGGTCCCTTCCAGCCCAAACCATTCCACGATTCTGTGAATTTGCAGGTATCCTTGTGTGACAGCAAGGAGGAACATAAGCAGCTGGTTCACTGGTGGGCACTCTATTGCAGAGAGAGCATTGAGCAAGCAGAGACTTGGCCAGCCTGCAGCTTCCAGGCTCACACATTTGTGGTTATTTATTAAGCACCTACAGGACATTTTGAAGATGATATACAATTGGAGAGTTCAGCCATGCAGGTCAGAAGATCCTGCAACTAATTATGGTCTGCCAAGATACCATCCTTGAGTTTTCTCCTTTTTAAACCTGCTTTCTCCCTTTAATTTTAACACCTTTTGAACTCAGAAACAATTACTCCTCAAATTTTTCCCCTCTTGTCAGAAAAGATTAACTACACCATTTGGTGTGTTTCTCACTAGCTGCTCCCTCTAACCTGGAAGGTCAGAGTCACCAACTTGGAACAACAATTTGTTCCCCTTCTCTGTAGTGCTGCAATCCCATTACACCTCTACACAGAAGCTACACTTCAGTAGCAACTCCCCTGATACTTCTCACTCATCAAGATGATCATATTTCTTGCAGCAAGGAACAGGAATCCTTTTCTATTGTCATAGAATCAGAGAATGGTTTCAGTTGGAAGAGACCTTAAAGATAATCTAGTTCCAATCTCCCTGCCATGGACACTTTCCATGTTCTTGGTATTGCCCTGAACCAGGTGTAGGACCTTGCTGACCTTCATAAGGTTCACATGGACCCACTTCTCAAGTGTGTCAAGGTCCCTTCCCTCCAGTGTGCTGTCTCACCACACAGCTTGGTGTCACTGGCAAACCTGCTGAGGGTGTGCTCAATCCCCCTGTCCATGCTGCCAACAAATATGTGAACAGTGCCAACCCCAACACTGACCCCTGAGAGTGCCACACATCGCTCAGCACTGGTGTCCACTCTCACATCAGGCTGTTGACCACAGCTCTTTGAGTGTGACCATCCAGCCAATTTCTCATCCCTCAAGTTGTCCATCTGTCAAATCCATACCTCTCCAGTTTAGAGTCAAGGGTGTTGAGCAGGACAGTGTCAAACATTTGGCACAAATCGAGGCAGATGATGCAGTCGCTGCTCCCTTACCCACCAACACTGTAACATCACTGCAGAAGGCTTCCACATTTGTCAGGGACAAATGGCTTAGTGAAGCCATGCTGGCTGTCACCTCACCTACAGCTTCCCAAAGCTGTTTGGCTATTCAAACTGCAGTGTCACTTCTGAAAATTTGGATTATTTAAATGGCCTCCTTCTTAGAAATTTTCAGCAGGAAAAGCTACTGGAGACAGGCCTGCATCCCTTCATAGCACCAGCCTTTAGTCCCTTTGATAAATCATCTTACTGCTTTTTGGCGAAGGAAAAGTCATGTGCCTTTTACTGTAATATCCATCTTTAGAAAATGCTCATACTTGTCCTTTATACAGTTCTTTAATAAACATGCCAGGTACCCCAAAGATACCTAAATTGCCATCAGTAAAATTACAGAATCATAGAATATCTCATGTTAGAAGGGAACCATAAGTATCACTGAGTCAAATTTCCTGCTCTTGCAGGACTACCAAAAACTAAACCATATGACTAAGAGCATTGTCCAGGCACTCCTTGAACTCTGACAGGTTTGGTGCAGTGACCAGTTCCCTGGGGAACTGTTCCAGCGACCCATCACCCTCTCAGTGAAGAATGTTTTCTTAAAGTCCAGTGTGAACTTCCCCTGATGCAGCTTCACTCTGTTTCTTTGTGTCCTTTTGCTGGTCACCAGAGAGAGGAGAATGCTGCACTCAAAGTCAGAGCAGGCAATTGATGGGCACCTGCCACCAGAATTCATTTTTGCAGAATCATGTTAAAACCAAAATTCTTCACTAATGTGGTGTATTCAGGTTTTGTTTTTTTTTTTTTTTTTTTTGCTTGGCAGCAGCAAATGCAGCTTAAACATCAGAATTCCTGTGCGCCGATCCAATTGTGCAGCTAAACTCAGCCATTAAATTCTTGTCGGTACAATAAACCCAATGACATCTTCCAATGCTGCTGCTGCTTTGGGATCAGCGGGTGAGAGGCTCTCCATGCACCATGGCACCCAAATGCTCTACGTTCATTCTGAGCTCTGCTTTCTATTCACCGGTGGGTTTCAGTTCCTCTGCTCAGAGCCAGCTCACATCTTCCTTCCTGTAGCGTTCTCAGCTTTGCTCGTTGGATGAGGGAATAGGAGATGTAGTTAAAAATACTGCGCTGCTGTGGTGGGCGGTGTAGCAGAAATAGACAGACACCAGCTCACTGCGAAGAATACCAAGTAATATCCCAGCAAGATAAAGGCATAGCAACAAAAGAAGAGCAAATGCATTTGTGCTCTGCCACTAGAGAGCTAAATCTGGGCGGAAGATACCAAATGAGGAGTACTGCTCGTGGCCAAGTGCATCCTCCTGATGGCTTCACGTGCACAGTCATCTTACAGCAGATCATAAAAGCACGGCTTATGAACAATCCTGCCTCCAATTATAACCCATTATATGCGATCTTTGGGATTTTATGAAGACAGCGCAGGAATCAGCAATAAAAAGAGCCCAACCCACAGCACACAGAAATCAGAAGCCCATATGGACTGAGAAGGGGCTTAGCTCCATTAACCCTGCTTTAAAAGCAAAGTTTTTCAGGGGATATTAGGTTCTTTCCAAAAGGAAGATAAACCAAGCTTGGCTATACAAGAAGCTGTAAGATTATTCTATGGATTTACTCCCTGTTTTGTCAGAGGCTTAAGTCTCTCTTCATCCAGCCAGTAACCACATAGGAAAGATATCATCCCAAAGGGCTTTACGAAGTTTTTCACAAACAGTACACCAGAGTCACTTCTAGTCTTTAAGTGAGACAATTCTTCAGAGAGGTCCAGCAGCTGCTTAACACTTCACAAAAATAACTTGGCACCATTTCACCAGGGAAGTGAAGATGGCTGCATCAAAATGAAGTCAGAGGGGAACTTGGGTGGCCTGACTGCAGTGATGCCTCTTGGCATAGGCTCAGGGTGCCACAGCCCACACCACCCATCTGGAGAGTCCTGCAGGTCTTGAAGGGCCAGTGTGGAGACAGAAAAAAGCCAGCAGAGTAACACAGAAAGATGTCATGGTTGTGTCTGCATAAGCAGGCACTACTGGGCTCCCCACATCTGGGGACACCTGGGTACTCAAGGCCTGTGGGTGCACTGGAGGATGGAACAGCCCTGCTGCTCCAACACACACGTGAGCATCCACTTCAGGTTAAGGCCAAGGTGAGAGATGAGTGCAAGCCTGTGTTTTGTGCACATGGAAGATGGGGACCTTTGGACGAGAGTGGGGCAACCCTGGAGCTGGGGGCCTTAGGCCAGAGAAGAGTTCCCTCTGCTGCTACAGCCACTTTGCTTCCAGGAGCCCCTGGCAGGGAGGCTTCCACCCCACTGCTCAACTAGACATCTTTTAAATCTTTATCTTGCAAGATTTGTTTTGATGCCATCATAATCTAAAATAGCCACAGGCACGAGAATAATCATACTATTAAAAAAACCCCATCAACATGAAGATGCAACCTCAACAAAACACCACAGAAATTCCTAATAAAATAAATGCCATTTAAATGCGGCTATACATAAACACCAGCCCTACCAGTGCAACATTTAAAAGAAAATGTCTAGCAGTCTGCACATCAAATGTTAATACTATTTTCAAGTCAAGTCCAAGAGAGGATGACACATAATTTAATAAGCCTAATGGGTGTGTAATCAGCATTTGACCATTCCTGCCATAAAAGTAGGTGCCTTTCTAGCCCAAGATGTCTAGGAAAGCCACTGAAAGACAGCTAAGAATTTAAAGCAAAATTTTAAAAGCATCCTTTTTTTTTTTTTTTTTTTCTCATTGGAGATTTATTGAAAATTTCACTCAGTTAAGAACAGGACCCAACGAACTGGCAGAAATACAAACAACTCCATGGGCACAGTAAGTTTCACAGTAAGTTTGGGGCACAATTCACCTTAATTTACTGCCAACAATCAGCAATGTCAAGATTCCAAGCATCTCCTGACAGCCCTGACAACAGCAGTTACACAGCATTATCTAGTCTTCTAGTAAAATCTTTCCCCTCAGACAGCATTCATGCTGCATTTCACAGCAGCAGGAATATACACAGTCAGCCTGGATCTCCTCAGCCCCTGCAGCTAGAATCAGAACATTTTGGGGAGAGGGGGTGTCCTGTACCTGCTTTTGCCGCTTTTGCCACCACTCAAAAACAGAACTGAGCAGCAAGTGACAAAATAATGGAAATTGCCAATATATTTGCCTAACAAAAGGCAGAAATAATCTTAAAAATATCTAATCTGAGGGTAGAAAGTTTCATTTTAAGGTTTTTGATAAAGAATGCTCATTGTGTTTAGAAAGAGAATCCATCATCTCCTCTAGTTACATACTTGGTCAAACAATCCATTTTTTTGAATCAAAAAGAAAGATTAATTTTAAGATGCATTATAATAACAGTACACAAACGTATCACAATGTGATGCCTAGTGCTGTTTCAATGTTGTCACCATTTTATCTGGACAATTTTCATTACACAAGTTATAACAACTGAACACATTAAGCAAAAAAAATTTTTACAAAAAGTGAGACACTCCCCACCCCACAACTACTGACCAGAAATTTTCAAGTCCCAAACTGCATAGGAAAATTACTGTCTGTTAGTGAGGGTAGAAATTCTGTTTCATGTCTTCAAATATCTGTTGGGGTTTTAGTAGACTTCAATACTTGCATAAGGATGGAGTTATACTGGGGGTGGGGATGGAGGAGGAGAGGGGGCAGAGGCAATACCGAGCAGAACCAATATCAAATAAAAAGTGCTAATTTTATATTCTATCAATCACAGTTGCTCAAATGTTTGCAAGCTACAAACCAACCCCATCAAACTAAACAATATTCTTATTTTAAATATAATTCATAAGTAATTCTGCAGCTACAAGGTTATGAAAAAGACATGTATACTCTGCAGCAGCATATAAAATATAATCCTATGTACAATCCAAGCATCAATTTTCTCTTCTCTATCACCATCAGTATTTTATCTTGAAGGAGCATCTGTCAGATTCTCCAGGACTAAAAATAGCAAAGACCCTTTTAAAGAGAACAGTTTCTGGCTTATATTTATAACTACCCTGTACTCGCTGCTTCTGGCTGCATGGCTATGAAATTTGTGCAAGATATAATCAATTACCCAGCTTTGCACTTCATCATGCAGTTAAGCTACCGTTACCTGCAACGAACCCTTCAAGCACTTCTCCCCATGCACAGGGTAGAGATTCTAAAACACAATAAATATCTGCACATTGACGAACTAACTGTAGAGCTGACTGACATTACACAGCAAAAACCTTGTGAGAACAAAAACCAAGCACACTGATGTATAAAACAGAGAGCCTACCTGAATTCTTCAAATGCATACATGGCCTAGCAACTACACAAAAGCTCTGAAATTTAAAATAATCTTCTTAACGTGCAGAGGATCATTTAGTTTGTCAAACTGCAGCAAAATGCATAGTGACGAGACAGTATATTTGGAATATTCTGAGGAGAAAGGGTATGCAGATACTGGCCTGCAGCCTACAGCTCAGCCAGCTGCTGACAAGCAGCAGCTAACAGGAAAAGGCGATAGAGTACCATGTGATCATTCCTGCAAGTCTGATTAATGCAGTATACTCCAAGAATACAGGCTGATATCTTTATTATTCAAGCCAAATAAGTCAAATATGGTACACGACAGGCTTCATCGCTAAATTATCATTCACATGCTACATCAAAATCAACAAGCACAAGCAGAGGATAATAAAAAACTAAATATATATCGTAACAGAAGAGATTAATTAGGCCCATTCAAGCTGATTTTCTTACCTTGTAGCGGTATTTTAGTCTGTTTTTATTCATCTAAACCATCAGTGATGGAACAAAAGACTCCATCCACAAACCTCCCCTTCCATGAATGCCAGAACATTTAAAGTAGTTTATCTGCTAGAAATCATTTCCTCTGTAGTCTATTCCCAACCACTTTAACTCCTTCAGCCCTGAACTCATTGCCATAAACCCTATTTGCAGGGCCGTGCGGGCTTTCTAGGGTTTACAGGGTTAACACCAAGAAATCGCAGCAGTGCAAGTGAATGAAGTGGGATAAGAGCCAAAGGAGTCATATCTGCGAGATCACAGAAGGGAGATGGGCATGAGGAAAGTTGAGCATTTCGTGGCATTGCGGTGTGCAGGCGAGGATGCTTCAGCTGCCTAGCAACAGCGCACGCAATCTCCATGGCAACAGCGCAGCCAGCGCAGGGGGCAGAGCATCCGCTGCGCACCCCGGGGGCGACACGCGGGGACAACCCCGCGACACGGCCGCCAAAAGCCAGGCCCGGGGCAGCGGGAGGCACGGGGCACGCCGGGCTCGGGGGAGCCCCGGCCGCGCTCCGGAGCGGCTCGGCCAGGCACGGCACGGCCGCGCCTCGGAAACACCGGCCCGGCAGCCGGGCGTGCGGAGCTGGAGCGAACACTGCGCACCGCGCCGGGGAACGCACCCCGACGGCGGCAGCCAGAGCTCTCCACCCCCGCAGCAATCCCGTGGGAATTCTGGACATGCGGGAGTCGCACCCCATCGCCCGTTTGCTGAGGGACTGCACGGGTGTTAGCTGTGAGGCTGCAGGGGCTCTGCCCGGCGGCCAGGTCAGCGGCGGGATGGGAGGTTGAACCCCGGGGCCGGGCACGCTGCGCCAGCCTCAGCATCAGCCACCACAGCCTGCGGCCACCCAGCACTGCCTGCTGGCTGGAGAGAAGGTGAAAGGTGAGGGCTCCTGGAAATGAGGGAGATTCTAATCCTGGGAAATCAACCCCAGCCCTGGGAAGAAAGAGAACGAGGCAGTGGGAGAACATGCTGCATGGGAAAGTCGCAGGGAGACAGCAAATTCAAAGCTACCTCTGGGGCTGCCCCCCTCCTTGACTTGCCTCTTTTACTGCTAGGGCTGGTTTCTAGCACAAGGAAACACATGGAGGATTTTGGCTGGAGTCTGAAATAGCCAAACCAAACTACAGCTCCTGAGATTCACATGCTCTAAGGCAATGGCTGTCCCACTGAGCTGTGGGATTTGGAGACTGGAAAAGCATCCACAGGGTACAGACTGCCACATCTCCTAGACACAGTGATTGGGTCCAGGCCATGGTAACTGTGGCATCTGACCTCATGGCTCTGAGAAATACAGGCAAAAAGGGCTGGGATGAAAGGAAAAAGCACTCATGGCAAAAAAACCCCAGCACTGGAAACAAACAAACAAAAAAAATCACATTAATTTGAGACATAGTGATTTTAATGTAGTAGTGACCTTGGGTTTCATTTTATTTCCTTTAAACAAATGTGATAGTGTTAAGTGACAATAAAGGCACGCCGTAGGAACACTAAAACACATGCAGTCACACCATCTGACAGAAATTAATTCTTCCACAAGCATCCAGCAAGAGAAGGACTGCAAGGTAGGTGATTCTGGCTACAGCCTAATAAAAGATTAAAATTGGCAGAGAAAAGAACAATGCAGCCGTCAGAAGAAGCCGCCTGCCATATTTAGGCTGACTTCACCACAAGTATGCTCACTGTATACAGCACCCAAGCAGCTGGGCACGGGAGAGGTACCCCTTGCAAGCAATTTTTCTGCTCCTGACCTTGTAGGAAATAGTTTTATACCTTCAGAGCTAGCCAACATCCCTCATGGAGGAAGGACAGAATTCTGAGCTTCTCTTTTCTCGCTCACCACAATCTTTCTCTAGCTTGAATCAAGTAGAAAAGGGCTAGTTTTCACTTAAAACATGCTTCTTTTTTATGGTGTTTATCTAAAATAAAACCATTCTACAGAATTAAGAGCAAACATACTGCTTCCCCTAAGCATTCTTCTTGAAACAAACTTGACAGAATCACTATTGAGTCTTCCAATTTCTGCAGTTTCTGAACAGCCACAATGCAATGAAATAGTTAACTGTTCAAGTCAAGGCTTCTGTCATCAGTGGGTTCACTGTGAAGGACTAGAAAAGCAAACATCCTCCACAAAGTTTTCATATACAGTAGAGGTCAGCTGTTGAAAGGTTTCATTGGGATAACATTTTAACTTTTTTTTTTCTTGGCTAGCACTTTCACAACAGCTGAAAGCATTACACACAGAAACAGCAGGACTTCTATCATGTGAAACAACCAATGGTCTCAATTCTGATTCATTAATTACTAGGATTCCCATATTCATTAGTAAGATCTGAGACCATCATGTCCTCCTGTAGACATGAATGAGCCTCAGCATGAAAATTTACCAAACAGAACACACAGGGGCTTCAGAAAGTCACATGAACACATGCAATGGCCAAATTAGGCCACATAAATAAATGCAAGGCTGTAATACTTCCTTATAACTTTTAACCAAGGCTGTAACTTCCTGTGCCATAAACCAGACTGAATATCTTGAGAAGCAGACAGAAATTATGTCAGAAACCACAATCAGCAATGACATTTTTCACAAGAAGCTGTTTATTCCCTTCCTGGCAGTATAACCAGTCCAGACATTTGATGACAAATGTCCCTCTCTTTACCAGAAATTGAAATTATGTCACATGAAAGAAGAATTTACTAAAGATTGAGTGGGATAATTTATATAATGAGAACTGTGGGACCCAGACCCCACCTTCTGATCAGAGGCCAAAAAGATGTGACATTGAGTGTCCCTCCCACTGAAGACAAGCAGCAGCTTTTGGGAAACACTTTGCAATTTTAATGTTGGGCTCTAACAAACAAGAGAGACCATAATAGAAGTGGTTATCCGTGGTGAAAGCTTGTCTAAAAAGCAAAGGATGCAAAAAAAGCCTGGAAGTATGACAAACCAGAACAAGGCAGAGGATATGGTGAAATTTCTGGTTTTATCTGGTATTTCACTGCCATCCAAGGACCTCATGCTGCTACTCTGCTAAGAGCCCAATATCCTCAAGTGTAACATCTTGCATTATTGTTATTTAGCATATCAATGTATCGGTATTTGTCCTCCTGACCTGAAATTCCACCAAAGCCTTTGCCAGATGCTTGGTGACATTATCTGATCACAGACTGAGACATTTTAATGAAGTAACTACTTATTCCCTTGCTCAAGAAAGGAAGAAAGCCACTAACACAGTGGACTTCTGTCACTAAGCCTGCATTACCATTATGCTGAAGTAATATTCAGACCACACTAAAAAAAACCCTGCAACTGTGCTGAAAAATTCAGCATTCACTTAAATTCATGAGGAAGAAAACAAAAAGAAGGGAAATGAGCCAACAAGAGCATATCTAATGAGTGTTCATTCACTGCATCTCCAAAATTACTGCACAGAGGAAAATGTAGCAATCACAGGCAGCATCCCAGAATATACTCAAAAATCTCCTTTCAACAGGATTGTCTCTGAATTCAAACATCTTTCCTGAGCTTAAAAAAATAAGATTTTAAATGTTTATTGAAACAGAAAAGGAGTGGCTACCTTAGTTTGTTCAGGTACTGGAGAAATTGTAAAAATAATTGCAGTGCCCTTAAGTTTACAGAACAAGGATGTGTTCAGTATTGGAGTATTGACTCAAAACTTCAGCTGTTAAAGAGGAATATGGGTGGGGCAAGAATGAACTTTTTTTCCCCCTTCTTTTATCAATGGTATTTCTATTATGTGTTGCATTAAAATACAATGTGAATTTTGATGCACAAGGAAAATCCAACATACTTCAGGCTTCTTCTTTCACTCTCAGGTTTTCAGATTGACCATAAAAGCTTGATTTTCTGATGTCAACCTTCACCAAAAAAATCCTACCTCATTTATACATCTTGGAATTATCACAGCCCATGAATATTGAAAAAAATAAAATTTTTCCCTCTCAACTTTGGCCCAAGCATGCTTCATGCTTTTCAAATCCAGGGTTTGAGATTCCTGATCACAGGATGGCTGATATCTTCCCCATACTCTTCTCCCACAGCTTTACTCTTATCATTCTGGGAGTATCACATAACATTTTCATGAACAGATACCCTGTACCAGGTGCAGACCAGTGCACAGCAACTCACAGGGCTGAAAGGGGATGTTTTGCCACATACAGCCTCATCTGCCTTATTCTAGTGCTTTAGGGAAGATGCACTGGAGTGAACCAGAGAGAATGGGGTTCTTACTGATTTTCTATCAGCCCCTGGGGACAGCACCAAGTCACAGCTAGCAATCTAACAGAACTCAGCCAGCTGGGGTGAACACTAAAAGCTCCATACGGATTATTAAGTTATTGACAACTGCAACAGTGCCTGAAATATCCAGTCAAGTGTAGGACTGTATGGTGCTAACCACCATAGAAAGCTGAAAATGGAAAAGCAGTTTACGTAAACAACAAGCAAAGATATATGAGATAAATTCCAATCAGTAAAAGAAGAAATATGGTCAAGCCACCAAACATCTAAAAACTAAGATTCAGTCTGTATAGGTTGCAAATGTTAGTTGATATGACCAGGATTTGGGTATTGCTTCCTGGTTATGAGAAATTATTTAAAATCATATAAAATGTGGTGACAGAACAAGGGAGAACTGCTTCAATCTGAAAGGCCAGTTAAGAATAGATATTAGGAAGAAATTCTTTCTTGTGGGGGTGGCAAGGCACTGCCACAGGTTGCTCAGAGAAGCTGTGGACATCTTGTCCCTGGAAGTGTTCAAGGCCAGGCTGGATGAAGCTGATCTGGTGGAAGGTGTCCCTGCCCATGGCAGGTCATTATGGGAAAAATGGGAACTAGATGGTCTGTAAGGTCTCTTCCCACCCAAACCATTCCATGAACCTACTGATTTGAAAAAAAAAAAATCCCATCCAAGGAAAGGGACAAAGCTATACAAATTTGAAGTGCAAGGTAATAATGTATTATTTTTCCTAGATAAACAATTATCAATCTTTTTTTTTCAGTTCAGCACAGATAAATTTGAATAATGCTGCAGACTAGACCATGTCCTTCCAAGCCCCATCCAACCTGGCCTTGAACACTTCCAGGGATGGGGCAGCCCCAGCTTCTCTGGGCAACCTGTGCCAGTGCCTCACCACACTCACAGTAAAGAATTTTTTCCTGATACCTAATCTAAACTTAAACCTAAACCTCTCTTTCAATGTGAAACCATTCCCCCTTGGCCTGTCATTACAAACCCTTATTAAAAGTCCCTCTCCAGCTCCCCTTTAGGTGCTGCAAAGCTGCTACATGTGGGGTTATTCAGTATAAGGTGCTGTTGGTAGAGAATCTGCTAAAACAGAGCTGCATTGCTATCACATTAGCATGTGTTCTTCCTCTTCTTCCTACAAAAAACTGTAAAAAGGACCCCACAGATTTTTCTTCCCTTGCATCTGATGCAAAACACGTTAGAATAAACATGTGCAGGAATTATTCACACACACTATAGAACTCTTTGTTCAGAAACAGCTTCTGACAGCAGCACCAGACCTAAGCTGTGGCAATTTCAGAACAACATTTCCTCACTCCCATGAGAACAAAGTTCTGATTCCTCCAAGGCTTCATTACATCCTCATCACATCCACAGCACGGTAAAAGTGCACTCATCAGCACTTTTGCACACTATCCCAAATGGCCCTGCTGGCAGGAGAGACTTGCCAGTGTGTGGTGCCACTGGAGCTGTGCCTCTAGCCAGAGGAAGGTGACACCACTGTCACCCTGGCCAGGTTCTGGCTTACTCTGCACAAAGGAGTCTTGCCTCCAGTAAGGCTTTTGACATCACATCCTTACAGACACAGTCACCACTCTGTAAAAATACACAGCGGGGGACTAAAGAAGACAGTCAGGCTCTTCTCAGGGGTGACAGGACAGGAGGCAATAGGTACAAATTTTGAAATACAGGAAATTCAGTTCAGAAATAAGAAGAAACTTCCCTACCATGAGTGCTCAAACATTAGCACAGGTTGCCTAGAAAGGCTGGCACCAGCATCTTGGGAGATATTCAGAACTGCTTAGGACAAGGTCATGAGCAAGGCTTGGTCTCGATGATCTCCGGATGTCCTTGCCAACCTCCACAGCTCTTTGGTTCTGTCAGGACCTTCCCATCCCTTGGGCACACAACAGTTTGCTCCCAAAGTGTGGCTGGCTGCTGCAACAGATGTTCCACAGGCAGCACCAGGTCATTCCCACAACCTCTCCCCTTTGTGACAGCTCCTGTGGAATTTAATTATTATCAATGCCTGCTCCCTAAGGAAAGCACACACAGGGGAGGGAGATTGTAGATCATCTTGAACCAGAGCCACTGACACAGTTAGACCACAATGTTAAGACCTCACGCTGCCTTCTTCCTTTAAGGCTGGAGGAAAATTAGGAGTGGCCACAAGTATATTCTACAACCCAGGAGAAGCTCAGAGGGGCCTTTCTCTGAAATGCATGTGGCTTGGCCATGCTGACCTCTGCAGTGGTGATAGATATGTACCAACTTTACCAATCTCTTTGCAGAGCATCAGTAAGACCCAACATTTATGAGCCAGACCTAGTGAGGAGAAATGTTTTATGATACTCTATGGCAAATCAAAACCAAAGCAGGAAGCTTATGTTGCAAAATATTGCCATGAACATTGTGTTTCTATCCCTCATTTGTTCTTCACATAAAGAAAGACTGAAGACTGAAAACCTGTGGGGTTTTTGTTTGTTTTTGTTTAAGAAGCTGAGAAATATCACAGCTCCTGGTCTTTTTCTGCTTCTGTTAGACTCATTGGAGGGGTCCACTGACTTTTTCAATGAAACAGTATTATGTCTGACACTTTAATTTAAGGATGTGCCAAAATAAACACAAAAATACCTTTTTAACATAAGCTGCATGTTACTCTTTATAGTCAAATGCATGAAAATTACAAAACTGCATCACAGCAAAAGCCTTTATACAATCCATGAACCCAGGCAACATTTAGGACCCCACATCATCTGAACATCATCAGTTCTCCAGTTCCCAGTGGTAGTAGGAAGATTCAATTTCCTAACAAATGGTCAAGCACTAAAATTCAAATGCAAAACACTATCAGAGACCTCATGTTAGGGGGCCTTTTTTTGCATTCTATACCCAGAATTTCCCATGCATCTCCTTCCTGTATCTCCTCTAATAAGAACAAGATTTCTAAGGTGGTGGCTGAGATAGTAAAGCCCCTGTTTGCTTCAGGACTGTGTAGCCAAGTTACTGCTGAAGTCTGAATTCTTATTTTGGGTCTGCCAGACCCCAGACCTCTGCTCTATGCACAGTCTGAACCAGTCTTCAACAAATCAAACTATTACTGTGATCTGTCCCAACAGCCCTAAGCCCTGGTCAGCCACCACTTCTGTTCAAGACCCAGCCAGAAGAAACCAGGACAGCTTGGCAGGAGGAGCAGAGCAGGAGGTCACACACACACACACACACACACACACACACACACTACTTTCCCAGCTACAACTGCATGGCTTACCATTTCTCAACTGAATGATCCCATTTTCTCACTCTGTCTTTAAAAAAACTGCCTACTTATCCTATACAACCATGATTAACTACCTATGGTGGAGTTAGTAGGATTTTTACAGCCAAGTAAGGAGCAGTAGTACCAATTGCCTTACACTACCATGAATCAAGCTTAGTACAACACCAATTGCCTCCCTACCTGTGCTGAGGGGGCCCTTTTCATCACTTAGACTAGACTAAGAGGCAAGCCACGCAGAGCACATCCAATCTGTCCCACAGCCAGGTCACAACCTTGGGAAAAGCAATGGGATACGCTTTTGTCCATCCCAAAACTGCACAAAGGAGGCATCCAAGACCAGGAAAGGACAGAAGGAGAAATCAAGAGTGGGTTTTGCAATCACAGGGTCTGGCTGTAGTTCCACTGACTCACATGTGTGCACCAAACCCCACAGCAAACTGCAGCAAACAAAAGCTTTTCCCTCCCAGCAGCGCCCACAGCTGAAACATTGCCCTTTCCCACTGCCATCCTGCCCAGCATTGCCTGGGGTTCAAACCCAGGGGTCCCAGCATGTGTGCAGTGTCTGCCATCCAGCTGGGCTCTGGCCATGGCCATCAGCCCCACATCCAGCACTTGGATACTCCAGGTCATTTGAAATGGAACTGGGCACCAATTCATTTTAGACAACTGGCTCGTATCTTCAAGTATAAAATATTTGTTCATGAGTCAAATCCTGCTCCCCTCTTCTTTGGAGGGAAAGAGAGGTGAGCATGACCTGTCTTTTAAAATGAGATACATTTGTCTTTTAAGTATGAATGACTTCCTGAAGCAAATGGTTCAGGTCATCCCAGATAAACATCCTAGTCAAATCCCAGCTTGGCTAATTTCTAATGAATGAAGCTACAGAGTAACCAGTGCATCTCAATGACCTTGAAAGGGAAGACAGAAATAGCAAGGCTCTGGAAATCAGTTCACAGGGTTCATAAAATGAGAAATTATCACAAACTATCAGAGTCAAATACTATCCAAAAATTATTCCCCTTTCTCCTGAAATTCCTTCTAAGTTTCCAGACACAGATAAGAATCCCTGTTCCTCAACATTTTTAACTCACATTTCCCTCTCAGAGCACTGCACATCAGCCTGACACGTGCTCCTTCCAGCCTCACGTTCCTGGATGCATTCCCCACGTTGGCTGCAAATAGCTCAAGCTCTCTCAAGTTTCACAAATCTTCCTTTCCCATCCACTGCCATGGGCACTGCCCCTTTTGCTACCTCAGGCTGGTATCAGATGCACAATATTAAGTGACATTAGTACTGTGCTGGACCCTTAGGTTGCTTCTGCTCCAGGTCCTCTGCCCTCTCCCCCTCCCCTTTCCCCAAAGACACACCAGCACCAGCCAAAAATCCCCTCTGTCACTGCAGTGGGAACAGAACCCAGCCTGTGCAGCTGCCTCCCCACCTCCTCAGGCACAGAAAGGCTCTGGGCAGAGCAGAAAAGAGATGGAATGTGTGCTGGGTCACTACAAGCTCAGGAATGGCAAGAACAGGTCACGGGAAACCTGACAAGGATGCTCGAGAAGAGGATTCGATATCCTGGGCAGAAGGGAATTTTGTAGGAAGCGAAATCTGAAGGATAGGTACCAGCCCCACAGCCAGACTGTGCTGACCTCACCCTCTTCCCCCTCTTCTCAACCTCCCCCACAACTATCATGATTTAAGAGTATTGTTGGTGCTTGAGGGTGACCTTTCTGGCATCCATGTTGTGTGTGACAGCTCCACATGGCAATACCCACCATTGTGCCCCAGGTCTCCAACATCAGCCTGGCCTGAGGGCCCTTCTTCCTTCAGAATTTACTAAATTGTACAGCTTAAGTCTCAGAAGTAATTTTATATTCCACCTCTATATCATATAGACAGGGGATTCAGAAACAGCCACGGTGATTTTTAGGTTATAATCACACCTTTCTTCTCTAATTCCCCTTTCTCTTTCAACTCTCTCCTCTGAAATCCTTTCAAAATGCTGCTGAGATAATCTCTCTGCTCTCTCTTTCTCCCCAAACAACTCCAAGTCTAAAATGCTTCTGTCTTTCACACTCTCCCTTCAGTTTATTATTTATCATCATGCAGGCTCTTTTATCCCACCACAGCTCACAAGGTGTTAGCGACATAAAGGAAATGTTCCCAAGGAGTGTAAGGATCACAAGTGTGATGTCAGACCAGATTATTCCTAAACAATCCCCTACTTACATAAACAGAAGGCAGCACTCAACAAACAATTAGTGGGAAATAAAAAGTGTATAGAGAAATTATGATAAAAACATGTGAGTTTGCTCAGGAATACTGCAATACCAGAAATTTTTCATTTTATCTTTGAAAACCTACTTTTCCCCTACATACTTTGGACAAGAGAGGTCAAACAAGGTCTTTGGCCTTTTTTGACCAACATATTGGTTCCTTCTCAAGCAAATATTCCTGGGAAGGAGTAAAAAAAGACACACAACACTTGGAAGCTATCACTGCACAAACCCAGGAGGTTCCTCACTGAAGAACCATATAAAATAAAACTGTCACGGAGCCAAAATATTCTCCTGTGACAGCCAAGCCTCTTGCAAGTTCCCAAATAAGGCCATGACTTTAAAGAGAATGTCTTTTCAAAGCCCCATCGATTTTCATTGCCTCACAAAGAGGCACATTGTTTATGTGTCTGGTGTGCTGATATTCCAACAGGATGAGATGGGCACAGCTCGGGGGTTCAAAGCCTGGTTTCCAGAGAGAATGAACCAGATAATCCCAGGAAGCTGCTGAAGGCTGACAGCACTGCTCTGGCCACTGTTTGGGAGTGATTCCTGGTGCAAACTCCAACTAGAAGGTGTGAATATGCTAGCAGGAACAGCCAGCATTTCCTAGTACTCTGGGGACTGACCTCAAGTGAATTTTGAAGCACAACATTATTCCACCTCACTTTCCAAAGTTCAGAGGCTTTTGCATCGAAGTTAGGGTTCTTGCTAAAGTTCAGGACATGTTTTGGAGAATTTATCTGTTCTTCAAATACCAGATTATTCCTATTCAGAGAAAGAAATAAAGAAAAAAAAAAAAACAAAAAACCCAAGCTTTGGAATTACTGATCTTTGCTGCATCTAGTTCATATTTACCATCCACTCCTCTCCTCAAGTCTCTCCAGTATTTTCAACTTGGCAAATTGCTGAAAATGATCAGGTGCTTCAGTTCAAGTTTTACACTTGAATCACAGCACTGGTTCACACAATTCTTTGAAAACAAAGTCCACCCTTACAAAAAACCCTTCACAAAGACTGGCAAGTCTCAGCCACTCCAGCTACCTCATCTTCACAATTATGGAGTGTCCATTCCCTTCATAATCATACAGCAAAAAAAAATACAGAACTCCAAGGCCACCAACAGAAAAGGAAGAAAAGCAGTCAGAAAGTGTGTCAGTAGAGCTTGTGTGTATTGAGGGCATGAGCTCCTGGGGTGATGCTGCTCAGTACTACTGAGGCACTAAGGAGACAAAAAGCCAGAGGGAAGGAATACAAGCCAAAGCCAAGAAATACGTCACAGTTGTACCTAAACACCAAGAAAATCAAAATTGGTGGTATGTGACTTCAGACAACTCCAGCAAAGCTCATTTCTTCTGTCCATGTGCTGAGTAGCCCAGCAGTGTGGGTGCAAGCAGGGTGTCTCTTGCACAAAGGGCTTGACCTGAAGTGAGTCCCCATCCTCTCCACCTTGATCAGACATTCACACTCCTGTCTTCACCTGTGGAGCACCATGCAGCCACAAATCAGGTGAAAAGGTGACTAAGCCAACAGAAAACTGATGAATTTCCTTTGCCTGGATTAACAGATTAACAAAACATCCCACAACAAAATGCTCATGGAATTACCACAAGAGGAGAGCAGTGGGAAAGTCCTTCTAGAGCCAAGGGGGAATAAACACACAATTACACTAGTTTAGGCCTAACTAATAAACTGTCCTGTAAGGTTTATCTGCATGAGAAAACTCTAGAAAGGTAATCTGAATTAACATTTCTGTAATGAATGAAACCACATTAGATCCCTGCAGACACACTCATTATTAATTAAATCAACCCTCTTTCATATTTGGTATCATTTACTGTGATGTGAATTAAACTTAATCAAATTAAGGTCACATGAAGGCTGAATCAGATAATATATATAATGGTTTGATTTCGTTTACCTAATTTACTTTACATTCACATTTTTGGTGATTTGGATTAGTTTTCCTTCAAATCCTTGCTCAGACAGCTTTAGAATAGAGAGAGACAGCAAAATCCTGAGGAGATGCTGCAAAAATTCCCCCCATAATCAGCAGTTTTGAGCTGTCAGTGAGTTCACTTCAGGAAAGGGGTACTCGAAGCTGTGTACCCCAGTGAGGACACACTGCCAGGGCTGCTGCATGCTCAGTCTCCATGAAGGTTCTGTCCTCACTCAAGTTCCTCTGGTGCCTGGAGGCTGCAGAGAAAATCAGACCCTGGGAGTCTTCACTTCACCCTCCTGCACTGCAAGGGCTGAATGGATGTCGATGGGCCATGAGAAATGCATGTCCTGAAGGAAAATGCGACAATCCTCAAGGAAGCTGAAACATTTGATGTGGTTATTTTTCAAATAGCAGGTCAGAAAAATATTTGACATGTTTTTTACTGTTGGGAAAACACAGCAGTTATCAAAGTTCTTGTTTGTAATAAAATAACAAAAAAAACCCATAAAAGCCTGCTTCTTCAGGCAGACATGTTAAATTGAGTTGCCATGTTTATTCACAGTTTTAAGGTCTTCTCATTTTGCTTACCCTGCTCCAACACTTAAAAAGTCACCACTGAGCCTTTTAGCAAACTCCCTTCACATTCCTCTTATGTGACTATGCTTTTTACCATTAAAAAGATTTTTCTGTCTACACAGATGTGTAGACAAATGCACTCTGTCGTATTTAGGGCACCAGTCATCTAATATTTTCTGTGATGCAGGTACCATCTGTGAAAGTGAACTGCAGTTCAGGCCTATCATACTGAGATGGGTGTTGGGGAATCAGAGAGGGAAATTGATATTAGATTATAATCCTACTGCATTCAAATAAAAGACAAGGGCTCTAGCAAGGTCAAGCTTAACCTTTAATACCCAGGCATACCTTTATATATTTTTTCAGGGAACCTTCAGCCGTGTTGTTTGTTTTCCAGTGTCCACTCAGGATTATCATCTTTGAAGGGTCACAAAAGGTGTCCAAACAGCTGAAGCAAAAGGATGATGAGGAAACCCTGATAGCAACAACAGATGACAGCTGGCATCAGGGTGCAACTAAGGTTGCAGTGACAGACTTTGAACAAAGTGGCAAAGAGATCAAAGACTGGAGACCATAGAAAGCAGAAAAAAGGACTATTCTTTTAGCAATTTAACATGGAAGTCCTTAGAAAACCACTGGGTTAATCAGACCATGCAGCAATCTAAATGTGAGCTCCTGCAAGGATGAAATCAGCACTGCGAGGAGGGTGAGACACGGAGCATCATGTCCCCTTGGGCTGTCCTGCAGTGTTGTGGGGCATCACAGCCTTCTCTGCCACTCCCTCTGGTGCTACAGACATTGACTCAGCTCCCTGGGGAACTGATTCAGGAGACTGAGCCAGCTGGAAACTGGGAGAACTGACTGAAGCAGACCTGCACCAGTACTCAGGACAGCAGTAACATCTAAATGCACACGCAAGGCATTCACCCTGCACACCTCTGAACACACTTCATAGCTTGAGAATGTCCTTGTGTGCCTTTATTGCTCTTACAAACTTGTTTCCACATTCCCTGGCTTGCTGGCTCAGTGTCCCCTCTGCTATTTCTGTAACACTCTCATATTTAATACCATGAAATTTTAAAATAGTATGCTGGCTCAGGTTTTTTGAGCTCCTGCAAAGAGTTGCAGTCATGTAGTTCCAGCACTATTTTTATTTAGCAAGCCAGGCCAGAAGAGACAAGCAGACCCTTGCAGCTCACCCTTGGGTCACATCTTGAGGAATATAAAACGAGGAGGCATTCCCTGGGGTCAATACAACAAGCCCTGAGGGACCCCCCAGTAAGACACACACACTCTTCAGCTACACTAAACACACTGACCATCTTTCTGTTCCCTTCTTATTTCCACTTTTGCTTGTGAACCCCTGAAAGGGAAGGACCCACCTCACCTGCCTCACTGGGATGGCTCTGGCAGTCCCAGCCCTCCACACTCTTTCCCAACAAACCTGCTCCTTGAACCACCTGCTCACCTCCTCTGCTCCCCCAAGGGCTGAAGTTGTTTTTAACTTACTGACAGGTTTTCAGATAATAATTGTTCATTGGGGGTAGGGGGGACATTTTAAACAACATGCTTATATTCCTATTTGTATATGTTAAAGGTGAGGACTTCCATAGAGAGGACAGGAAAAACTTTTGTCTCCCCTCCTAAAAGCTAGAAATTTCCCCTGCTGAGTTCTGCCCTCAAATGAAGAAGAGATCCTTCACTGCTCCATCAGACCCCAACCCCTTCAATACTTGCACACACACTTAAATTTATCACGGTCAGTGGTCTCAGCACAACAGCCATTAGGTTCACAAGCACCAAGGATGCTGCTCCCAGTAATAAGGTCAGGAATGTGCACGAGTCCTTTCAAGATTAAGGCCTGAATGCTGTAGCATCAGGCAGCTTTGTCCCTGCCTCCAGCGTTAGATGTGAGCAGCTGGAGCCCCCAAGGATGGAGGCTGATGGCTCCGGGCTGACCTGCAGGTACAGACAAGTGCCTCTGGACTGCTCCTGGGTGTGGGATGAACCAGACATCCCTGGGCACCACCCCTCACCCCAGCAGCCTTGGAGACAGCTGCGTGTGGTTCTGTGTGCTGTGAGCTAAAGTCTGACAGTTCAGCACCAATAAAAACAAATAAACACAAAGCCAAGAGGCAGCGGTCAGGCTGTGGGAGGATCCAGCACAACCCTGGGCTACCAGCAGAATCTCAGCTGCTGTTGGGATTGTGGATCACTTTGGTGACAGCTGACAAAGCAGCACCTCTAATGGGCAATACTGCACCTGCCAAAGTGTGGTGAAGAGATGTAACTCCTTGTCTCAGCTACTCAAAGATGGCTCTTATTACCAGACAAGCAAGACAACAAAGAGGGACAGATAAAGGACACTTTATTAAGCATACAGGTAAAATGAACATGTAAGTCCATGTTTTCTTTCTTCTACTTACTAAATAGTCAAATAAATTTATTGCCTGAGAAGGCTGCTTTATTTGGATGATACAACCCTTACTTCTCAACAGCTGTGGGATTAAAAACAGACTTACATTCACCTAGGTGATGTATTTAGTTAATGAAAAGAAAGATAGCATGCAAATGGGTTGCAGCACTCAACAGTAACTCATGATGAAGTCATAATATTAAAGCTACCTCATTCTGTCAAAATATACTCGTCCAGTACTTCTCTCATTTTAAATTAAAAATACTTTTCAAAAATAAATTCACAGATTATCTCAAATCCCACTACTGTTTGGCAGGTGGGAGCTAGAATGACAGACAAAACAGAGCCAGTAATAAAATAATTTTAGTATCAAAAGTATTTTAAGTGGGTAATAAGAACAGTAAGGAACTAACAGAGATAGGTACACACATACAAACTGCATGAAATATGTGCATATGGGGTTATGATTTTAAACTTTTTTCCGATTTTTAAAATTTTTGTAGACAATTTTTGATCTCTCTTTTGATGTCCTCTGGACCGTGAACCATGAATTGAGCAGTGCTAGTCTGTTCAGTGCTGAAGACATATGTAACAGACATTTCCAACTGCAGCTTTTACACTTGAATTTACTTATTTAAGCTATCCTTTCATCACGAGCACTCAGCAGCCCTGGGTGTGTTTAGCTGTTCCTGTTCCATGCAAACACACACACTCGGAACATCGCTGCAGCCGGCTCCCAAAATGTGTACAGCTCTGGAAAGAAAAGCATTCAGCATGCAATTAAAGGGATTATGGTGGCCACGGCCCTGCTTCTTGTTAATGCCATTTCACTGGATTTTCTAGATCTCCTCATTACTGAGGGAGTGGCTTACTGACAAGGGATAAAGGAAGGAAGTTACACACATGCTGACTAAAGCAGTGAATGATGGGAATGGGAAAAGAAGAAAGGGGAAGAAGGAATGAATGGATGGCAATACATAATGAACTTTGCTGTAATGCTTAACATTTACTACAAAGATGGTTGTCATCCTCAGAATCGCTTTTTGAACAGGAGACTTCAATCCAGCAAAGCAAGGACTTCAACAGGACCAAACTTAAGCCTTAAATCCAGTGCTAGACTGAGACCCAGCTACTTAACATCTTAATTCCCTCTCAGGTAATAATTTTCATCCTCCAGCAGATAAAGCAATGATGCCAAAAAGGCAAAGAGATTTAGCAGCTGCAGACCAGCCCAGGAGGTACAGCATGCCTGCACCATGGAGCTCACCCCAACAACAAGGACTGGGTCTGACCAGCCTTGCTGCAGAAACACAAACTGCTGAGCACCTCCCTGTGCCTGCCCCGCGGCACACCATGGATCACAGTACTACGCAGCTTGCTTTTTTTTTCTTTTCTCTTTTACTCTCTTTTCACAGAAAAAGATGTCTATCCATCCTGACACCTACATGAAGCTGAAGACAGAAATACAACAGTGAGATCTCAAGTTGCAGGAATGACACCTACTGCCTGGGAAATGAATTGCTCACCTAAACGAGATCGAACTCAATGGTGAGAAGCTTCCACAGAGCAAACCAGCACGAAGACATGAGCCAGCAATGTGCTCACAGCCCAGAAAGCCAATTGAATCCTGGGCTGCATCAAGAAAGGGCTGGCCAGCAGGTAGAGGGAGGTGATTCTGCCTCTTTCTTCACTCTGATGAGACCCCACCTGCAGAGCTGCACCCAGCTCTGGGGTCCCCAGCACAGGAAAGACAGCGACCTGTTGGAGTGATTTTTAAAGTCCTTTCCAATCCAAACCATTCTGTGGTTCTACAAAACAGGTCCAGCCCCAGTGCTGACTGTGAGGGTGACCACATGAAAGCTCACAGTCAGGGAGGGAGGTTCAGTGATTTAAGAAAGGTGTTTAATTATTGACAAATAGTATATATAGCTCAGGTCAAGTAGAAAGACCTCCATCATGAACTCAGGTGAAAATTACTAATAGCATTCCCTGAAGAAATGGTTTCTTGAGCGTTTCAGGTGTCAAGGAACACTACCACAACCTATCTTATATATACACCCTTTGCTCATGGAAAGGGAATTTTCTTTTCTTCTGTCTTTCTATGTAAAACTTCATGACCCAGCTCATCCTACCAAACCACAAGTGGCTAAATCAGCACAGCTGAGGGGAACAAGAATGGGAACTCAGGAGAAATATATAAGCTAACACTGAACTTGAAACAAATGTAATGCTTGAATGCCTGCATCAAGAAGGAAAGTCAAAAGTTTCTGGCGGCCACATGTTACAACTTTAGGACTATGAAATATCCAGAGAAATGTAATGCTTCACTAGTTGTTGTTGTAGTACAGAATGGCACTCTGGATAGCCAGAAATGTGAAAGTTTCCAGGCTCAAATGTTTGGTAAGGCCTTGCCCACTCTCTCTCCTCTGACTAATAAAAATAGATATCCTTAATGCTCCTACAGCTCTCAAATGATGAATAGTTTTGGAAAGACTGTCAATAATATTCCAAGCATTTGCCCAATGCAGAAATGCAAAGTTGCACAGGAAGAAACATTCTGCAGTGCTAAATACACCAGAAATGGAGGGAAAAAAATAATTAAACTGTTTTCAGTTTCACAGGGTCACAACCTGGACTGAAACACACTTCGAGCATTACTGGGTGATGTGCACACACAGCCATGAACCCGGAGCTGCCACGGGAACCATGAGGTTCCTACAGCACAGGGCAGAGATGTCCCCAGCAGCCCAGCTACAGGGAACACTGCAAAGCTCCTGTGGGCTAAGAGGAAGAAGGCAGATGAACCCAAGCAAGGCTGTGTGCTGCCATGACTTGCACCCTGGCAGCCTGGCTGCAGGTCTGGTGTCTTCTCCCAGGGCTGCCCGGTGACAGGGACACAGCTTTATGGGTGTGCTGATGGTGGTTTTCAGTCCCTTGCCCTCGTTACAGCACATCAGATCAAAAAGCAGACGAAATGGAAGTCTTGGGTAGGTGACTGCAGATGAAATCTGCCTGAGGGTGAGCAACGAGCCCAGACAAAGGAACAGTGGCACAGTTCCTCCACCTCTCCTCCCTGCTCCTGAGAAACTGAGTCCAGGCCACAGGGCTGAGAAAAAGAAAAAGAAGGGGAAGAACTGAGGGTCCTCTGAATTCTGCCAAATGATGACTATGAACAAAACAAAAAAAATATGAGGGCAATACCAATGTACAGCAGGGGCAGTCTTTGCTGCTTATCTACTGCAGTGAAAGGCAACACCAAAACATCAGAGATGAGATTTTCTTAAATGCAAATAAAGAGTGGATGAGATAATACTATGGTTCTGATTCCACAAAAAAACCTGAAATATTTATAATGACCTTCTCAAAAAAAGAAAACCTGCAGCTCGTTCAACTTATTTTATTTCATCTTATTTTATTTCAACTCTGTAATTATTAAGATTAAAAAATAGTTATAATTAATTTCATTTTGGCAGCAGTTTTACAAATATTTTCGAAAAAGGTTCCACACCGCTCCTTACACAGTGCTCAGAACTGAGTGAAGCTATGACATTGTAAGAAAAAGGAAAGAAATCATGAAACTTGCAAGATACAGGAAATTATGTGAAACTGAATTGTGTTTGCACTTTGGAAAGATTTTGATGATTTCTTACTAGAAACACAAATATTTAAAGTCAAATACTTCAAAAGAGAGAAGTACTGCCCAAAGAAGGAGCCAGCCATGTGCAGAGAGACTATGCAGACACCTTTAATTGTGACACACTTTAATGGAGCTGTTCTATATCAGTGTTCCTGTTCAACATGGTCTGAGACACCCAGAACCAGACAGAAGGGACACACCACACAAACCCACTGAGTTAAACAGACCTGTGCAAATTTGAAATATTATCTTCAGCCTCAGTCATACCACTACAAAATACAAGACAAAATACCAAAAAAAAAAAGAGGAAATGCACAAAAAGATGTCCAGGATCTATGCTTTATTTTAAAGAGTGGGAAAAAAACGTTGAAAGTATGCAGAATAACAGCATGAAAGAGGCACAGCTGGCCTGCCTTTTCAGTCAGGGAACACTGATGGGAACCCAGCATTGCCAATGGAACACCACTGCTGCCTTTACATGGCCACAGCCACCGTGGCACCACCTTCAGTGGAGGTCCAAAATCTCCTGACAACGAATTTATCTGCAGCTAGAGCTTACCTAACCCTCTAAAGATCAAGGATGAGCTAACAAAAGCAATTTTCTATCAGCAGCACAGTACCCACACTTGGATTCTGCTGCCCAAACCATGACAGGCAAAGGGCTGGGAGCTTTCCTTTCAAGAGACACTGGCAGAACTGCGAGGCACAAGCTCAGCTTGAAAGGCTGCAAACCTAAAATTATCCAAAGGCAGGCTGGGGAGGGTGGTCTGACAGCTCCCAGCTGACCCCAGGCATACACAGCCACACATACCACGATGCCACAGCACACAGCAGGAGTCAAACATGGCAGGACAGAGCCTTTGAATTAAACAAAAATTAGCTAGGTTGCAGGCATATTGCTGCAGCTCAGAAATCAATTGCTAAGTGACAAGGTTAAATTATATTTTATAGCCAACTTGATTTTATTATCCATTTCAGGCTGTGCTCCTGCTTTTCTACTGGAAACACTGAGCTACAAAGTCCACCAGTCCAGTGAGGTTGGTAACTGCAAATTTGATGATATTATAAATAAAAACACCACATTCTCTCTTGTTTTTTACAGATGCAAGTAGAAAAAAACAGTAAAGAGAGAAAAGTTAGAAAATGACACTGCATACATGTAACTCCAGTTACCCTCCATGCAAACTGAAAGAACTGGCAAGACTCTTGAGTTATCTCATGAGCTGCTTAATTAATAGAAAATGGGGAGGACACTGAAATGCTCAGTACGTTGTGTTTATTGGTATAAATGTACGGGCTTTGCTTGCTTATGTCTGAAAACAAAAGGGTTAAGAAGTATACTTTATGTACCTTTCCATTACTAAAACAGATTTATACTATGAATATTCAGTCTTCTTTTTCTCAACATATTGCTCCATCCATTTAAATTAGAGCTAAATACAACATCTTTTTCAGATTTCCAGTTGATAGCCATATGTCAGATCAAAAAGGCTGACTTTAGCTGAACTCTAAGGTGCCCAGGGACACTGTCTTCCCCCATCATTTCTGTGCTGAACTCATTACTCTGGCCTGGATGAAAGAGTGTTATACCACAAAAAAGTTAGGAGATATAGTTCTAATCTGAATAATCCTGTTTAGAGGCTGGTTCCATCTCCAGATATTAACTGTATGTTCTGTTTGGAAAAAAACTAAGTGCTTAAATTGAGAGGCTTCCCCCTCCTCCCCCATCACTGCCTCAGGAGCACAGAGAGCAACACTCACTACAGCCATGGCAAAAAGAGAGATGGATTTTTTCAGGGATACACAAAAAGTGCTATGTCTGGTTTTTATTTTTAAGAATAGGGACCACTGAAACACAGATGCCTTATAAACTACAGGTATGACTAAAGAAATTATAGGTTATACCTCTGTTGACAGAATGTAAAAAATTTATTTTCACCTACAGTGATATTCATAGACATTTTCCCAAGCATGAGCTAATTTTGTTACTTCTAAGAATAAATTAATATTTGCTGTCAAATAACCACTACATTTCTTGTACTAAAGCAGTATTTTTGTGTACTAAAAAACAATAACACCTCTGCACTTTAACATTTTCCACACAGGGACCCTAATCCATTTTTGAGGCAGAACATCTATTATAATCTGTTTTCTTCCTAAGGTGGCTGGTACACCTACTATTCACACACTTCATACCTTTGAAGTGAAGACATAAAGAATTATCAAAAAATTGAAACCATCACATAAATGCAATAGTGCAAAGAATAGCACTGTAATCAATCCACCACAAAAAGTGGTATAAATAAAACACACATGGCTAAGCAAATGTTTCAAGGAGGTTTTTATTAAATGATTATATGGCCTGCCAGGGTATTTTGGAATTATACAGCCTGTATTTATTAAACAAGAATTGTTATTGGAAAAGGTTTTAGGTGATTTACTGACAAGTACAATCTATTCAGTAATGTCTGTATATGCAAAGGAAAAAAAAACCTGTAATTGAAGCGTTTAAAAACAGGAATCCATTTTAAAAAACCCAACAAATTAATAATATACATTAAGCATGAAAGTGATATTTATAACAAAAGACTACTTTAAGTGTGATGCACCTGCAGATGCCAAGTGTGAAGTGGGGAAAGCAGGAAAGGGCAGCTGCACAAGGACACGCCCAGCAGCACACACAGACCAGCTCTGGCTGCCTCACCTAGAGCAGAGGCAGCCTGGGGCAGCCTAGAACAGCACCCCCTCCATCACTGTCAAAAGTGAGGATATGGGCAAGTTCTGGAGCCTCTCCTGGAGTTAAGCTACTTTTTTCTTCCAAAACACCCTGTGGCTGGCCTCCTCTGAGAGTGCCCAAGCTCTCCTGGTGGGGATCACTTTGGGTACATCATGATACTCTAATTCACAGTCTGTCTTGGTGGGATTCTCTCCCCTCTGCCCTCTTCCAACAAAGCGCAACCACCAACTGAGGAAGTTCATGTGGAGGAGAACATCATCAATGGGAGAAACCCAACATCACTGCAGCCTTCCAATCTGCCCATGGTGCCTCCCTGGGGTGAAAGATGGGCTCATGAGTCAGTAAGACAACTTTCCTTCTTCCTCGGGAAAGAGCTCTAGCAACCCTTCTGCATGGGGCCAGAGTTCTCCAGCTGGGCTGCCAAGTGAGCAGAAGGGAGCAAGGGAACATTCCTTACCATCTGTTGTGTTTGATGACTTCTCCCCAGAGGTCTCTGACTCGCATTCTGGTCAGACCAGGTGAGACTGATGCAGACACACCTTTTGCACGGAGACCAGAGACACATGACCACCAGATACATGACACAGCAGGTCTGTGTGCTTTTGGCCCTCCCCAAGAATGTAATTTTAATCAAGTGAGAAAAATTAATGTTAATGTTAATGGCTAAAAAAATCGATGCAGCTCCAAGTCTTCAACACACATGATAGTGCCAGACTAAATGTAACTGCAAATGTAGGCAAAGGCTTTTCTGGACTCCCACTGCACTTGCTAGGAGCAATGCCAACCCTGCAATTCAGGAATCGGGCACCACAGAAAGATATTTGGCTTCAAACTGTTCTTTCCATTTTTAAGGTTTCCTAAAGCAATTTTATTTTGCTAAAGATAATTATTAAGTGGAAAAATTCACTAGTATTAAAGACGAATCAGGGGCTGGGCTGCTCCGAGATACTGACAGCCCAAGCGAACTCTACTAAATGAGGGAAGAGAGAGGTTTGGACGGGTATAAACCAAGCCAAATAACGCTTCCCCTCCATCGTTCCACCATGAAATTGGGTTGGTGGAGCTTTTCGCCCTTCCTGTTCACACCTGGCGAATTGACCCCGGGACAACTCCGAGCTGTAGCACCGCTGCCTGAGAGAGGGGCACTGGCGGAGCCGGCACGGCCCATGCTGGATGCTCTGGAGCAATGCCCCATCTCTGCTCCTCCGCTGAACTCCTCCTTCCCTTCCTCGCACCGCGCTCTCCTCGCCGCCCCCCGGGCTGCACAGCCCGGCTCTACCGGGCGGATCCCGGCTGCGGGGCCCGGCATCTCCGGGCAGATCCCAGCAGCAGCAGGGCCGGCATCTCCGGGCCGATCCCGGCTGCACGATCCGGCAGCACCGCGCACATCCCGGCTGAAGGGCACGGCAGCAGCGGGCCGATCGCGGCTGCCCGGCACGGCAGCACCGGGCACATCCCGGCATTAGGGCACGGCAGCACCGGCACATCCCGGCATTAGGGCACGGCAGCACCGGCACATCCCGGCATTAGGGCACGGCAGCAGCGGGCACATCCCGGCATTAGGGCACCGCACGCCGCGGCAGCTTCACAGGCGCTTACAGCCTTTTGTAACCGCCAGATAATCTGTCAGATGGACTTAGGCACTGACAGTCAAACATGCCAAAAACGTCACCACCCACTCCTCCTATCCATCCGGTGAAGGACTAGGAAGCGCCGCATTGCTTAACCTCTCCTCCGCCTTCCAGTGGCACAGGAAATCCCCACCCCCACGGCGTGACACCGCCGCGGGGACCAGCGGTCCCCCACCCGCCGGCTGGAGCTCCGCGGCCGCCCTGCCCGCGGCGCTCGGCGCATCCCCGCCCGCACTCACCTCATCTTCCCGGCGGGGCCGGGGCCGGGCCGCGGCCGGGGCCGGGCGGTGGCGGCGGCGGGACGCGGGGGGCTCCGGCGGCGGCGCCGCCCCAGCGGCAGCGCCGGGCCCCTGGGCGCTAGCCGGGCAGCGCGGCGCCGGGCAGCCCCTCCGCCGGCCCGGCCATGTTGCCGGTCCCGCCCGGCTGCGCTGCCTGTGTCTGTGTGTGTGGGCAGGACAAAGCAGCGCCGCCGCCGCCGCCGCCCGCCCCGCTCCGCTCCCACGCGCGGCGGGGCCGCGCCGCCCGCCCCGCCCCGCCCCGCCCCCGCCGCGGCTGCCGGGGGAGCCCCGGCCCCGCCCGGCCCGGCCCGGCCCGGCCCCGCCCGGCCCCGCCCGGCCCCGCCCGGCCCCGCCCGGCGCAGGTGGGGCGGGGAGCGGCCTCGCACCCTGCGCAGCACCGGCCGGCGGCTCCGGGCTCGGCCGGGCTGCCCGGCCCGTGCCGCTGCGGCTTGGGCGAGCCGCGTCCCGGCTGCAGCGCCGATGGTGGAGACCTCTCCTCTGCACAGCGCTGTCCTGTGCGGGACAGAATCGGTGCTTTTGTGCGTACGAGTAGGAGCAGAAGTGGCATTTCCAGCTAACGCCGGAGGGCAGCTGTGTTCCTGCTCCCTCACCCTTCCCACTTGTCTCAACGAGTGTCCCTGCGAGCTCTTGCCCTGCTTTCAACCTCGTCCTTTCTCCACACTCGCCTCCCAGCCCTGGGCTGCCTCCAAGTCCTGTGTTTCTCCCACCCCGCTCTCCTCCCCACTCCCGAACCCGCTGCCCTTCTCTTTCCAGTCACCTCGTGCCAACTCCCTCGTCCAGCCCAAACCACAGGTTGATGGCATTGACGAGGCCCAGAGCCTGGAACTTCCCTTGCCCCTCTCCATGTCTCTTTACCTCTTCCCATACATCACCCAGTAGAAAAAAGATTATGTTGAAATTGGTATCACTTGAATATCCTCAAGGATCTGCCATGATACAGGACAAAATTATGCAGTTGTTTCGCAGGTCGTCCATACATAGGTCACCATAACTTGTTTGCCATTTCTCAAGAGTAAAAGGCTCCTCACTCTGACTCTCTGTGGATCATCTCCCGCTGATCTCTCCCAGTTCTGCATCACACAGTTTAGACAAAAAAACCCCCAACCAACCATGTCCCACAGCAGGCTGTAGGTCTCCAGGCAGCTGGCACGTGTGTGCACACAGTCTGTCTGGGGCAGAAAAGGCTTCTGGCCCTGTCCCTGCCTCCGTGTGTCTGTGTCCCAATGCACGCCGCCCCCATCGCTCCCTGAGACCCGCCTCACCTGCATGTGCCGGGAAGGGCGAGGGAGCTGCGCCCTGTCCCTGCGTGCAGGGCTGGCTCTGGGGGGTGCAGCCAGGGGGGCTGGGAGGGTGGGCTCTGGGCAGGGTGGACCAAAGTAATAGGGGCCATTTTCCACATAAATACATTTTTTATTTCAATTTCTCTGAAAAGTTTATATACTCATGCCAATACAACACTTAGTTTTACTGCAGTAGTAACCTATGCAACCCGAATAAATGTTGCAAAAATCAAGCCCATAGATTTGATGACCTACAGAGCTCTTTCATCACTGGCTTGTCAAACTTTGCTGCTGTCCACTGCACCTTCATACCAAATAAAATATACTACAATAACAACAAAAAAAATATGACAGCAACAAACCCCATGGTAGAAATCACATATATGCCTTTTATTCAAGGACATGCTTGTTTCTTGGTGGCTAATACATATCTGATATCTGTTGTTTTCAATTATCATTAATATGTTAAAAAAATAATTAGAGACAGAGTTACAGGGGTAACTTTGGGGGCTGGGGGGGAGGGACCCCCACCACTTCTGTGCCTCACAAGCACAAATCCCAGCTCATGCTTTCCCTGTCCCATAGCAGGTCTGCTCCATTCTCTTCCCAAGTGACCCCAACAATGAATCTAAGCTCATTTCAGATAGAGAGTGTCTCCTAAAGAAGCTGCTTCCCTTATATCTAAGGGGCCTCCTTGTTTGTTTGAAACCAAAATGTACAGTCCTTTCTCATTAGCAATTATCCTAAATCTCGTAGGAGGCACAATATGCATAGTTTGTATAAAGAAACAATTGTGTCAGACCACAGATCTGATATGCAGCCTCCCCCAAGTGACAGTGGCTTGGAGAAACTCATCCACATAATTTCTGATGAGGTTGCTGAAGGTAGTAAGCATATGAAGAAATAATGAGCAAAAATAAAACCTATTTTCTTATTACTATCATCTGACTAATCCTTTAGAGTGTGGGTCACTGACCAGCTCATGGGACATATGGGAGACAGCATAAGGCAGGGAGGATGCTCATTAAACTGGAGAGTTTCATGGTAATACTAGAATTTAAAACTTGATTAAAATAGAAAATCAATATGTGATTTCACTGATAATATGTTTTTTTAAAGTATAATTTCCTTAAGATAGGTTTATACAGGCACAAATCAAACAGGCAAATAAATTTATGTAAATCATACTACATTTGAGATATAAAACTAGAATATTTAGTTTTATAAAAGCAAAACTGTCTTCTGCAAAGACTTTTATCTGTGCACCTTGGCTGCACAGCACAAAGGGGCACAAAGAGCTGCAATCACAGCCACCATGTGCCCCAGTACAGACACATCCAGCCCTGGCAGCTGCCCACAGGGGACTGCAAACTACCTGGAAAGGACAGGGGTGGCTTCTGCCACTCACCACTCTGTACCTGCACTGTCTCCTGGGCACAGGCACTCTCTGTCCCTGGGCAGGCTGCAACACCTCACTGGATATAAACTTGTGCAGCATCTGAAAAGTGTTGGGAGGCTTAATTGCCCATGAGGTGGTTGAGAAGTGATGCAGCAATGCAGTGAGGTTACTAGACTAGACAATTATATTTGCTGTTTTATTTATTCTTACAGAAAGAAGCAAGAGAAGAAAGACAGATACCAGTCTTGCTGGCCACTAACTGCACAAAAATAGAGCAGCATTAAAAACCTTTCTTGTATCAAAATCCATGAGGCTTCTTATCAACATTCATTGGCTGACCAGCAGATCACTGTGTTGACAGAAATACATGACTGGACCATGTAATAATTGTTTTGCTGGGACAAATCTGATAATATATTGCAATCAGAACTGTATGTCTTCTAAGAGACTTAAAGCTGGTTATTTGTATTGACAGATATATAACCTTTGACTGTAGTCTTGGTAATTCACCCGCTCTTTGCCCAAGGGGAAATCCTGACCCACCAGGGTGGTCTCCATCCTGCTGGACTCATTGGTCTTCCCTCTTCCCATTGCACCTCTCCCTATCTGCAAATTCTACTGCAGAGCCCAGCAAGGACCTGTACAAGAGAAGTGCTGTCCCTACAACTGCACCTTTCCCAGCTGGGACCTCCTGCATGGCAAACCCTGATGGATCTGCTGCCAGGCCTCTGGGTCCTGTTTCAGAAATGCCCTGGAGCCTGCTCTGTTTGTTGTTTCAGAGATTTCATGTTAGGAGGGGAGGAGGAGGAGGAAGAGGAGGAAGAGGATGGCCTTCTTATGCAGTCACACAGCCTGGGGCAACATCCTCTGTAAACATCCTCCTATCAGGAGCTCAAGGTCATCCAGCCGTTTTTCTCTGACTCCATGCCATGTCCAGGCTGCTGCAGCAACAGTCTTGTGGTCATTTTTTCCCACTGAATTTGTCCAGCTCAGAGCTTTCTCGTGAAACACTGGCACTTTCCTGTGCACTTGTCCACAAAACAACCTCTTTTCAAGGAAAACAAATGTCCACAATAGTTTGTTTTATTTTACACACTTATTATTGGAAGGTTTTCCTAAGCAAGGAGGATTTAGCCTTGTGAAAGTCACCCTTGAGAGGTGACTTTATATATATATATATATATAAAGTGTATATATATATGTTACATCCAATAATATATGTATGCTTTTATTTCTAAGAGGAATTGTTTCTCAGACAGTAACATGACCCAGAACCTTTGCCAAAGATGAAGTTGTATGATTTCACAGACACCTCACTGAGGCAGAAAGAACATGATTTTCAATTTCAGGTGCAAAGGGAGATTCAAAGATCCCCAAAATTCAGAGAGGTTCAGCCCTGGATGTTGGGTTTTCACCCATCACCACACCTCTATAATCTTTGCACCATTTAGCACATCTCAGGCTTGTTGTGGCAGTCCAAAGGAGCCATGGTGAAGTCACCCACTGTCTGCACCCGGATTCCCTTAGCAATACTTCATCCAGCTCTGGGATGAAGAAGAAAGGATGAGAAGAGAGTGGAACAAAGAATCAAGTAGCAGAAGAGCATGGCAGGTACTAAAGGGAATAGGAAAATGGAGACTACAGAAAAATGAAGGAATTAAGTTTGGAAATTTTACTTTTACAGAAGGAGATAAAAGGAAATGACATGAAAAGGAAAAAAATGAGGAAATCATGAAGAAGGGAAAGAATTAATATAGGAAAGGGCAGAGAATAAGTAGGGAAAATAGACTGTTAATATACTTTAATTCTATTTTACCACACTTCCTCCAGTGAAGATGGGAGCACAACTTTGCTTTCAGGGAGATAGTCAGTGCCTCCTCTTGGAAAGGGAGGAGCTCCCTGGCACTTTTATTTTTCCTGTTATGCCTTCTGAGAGCAGGGTTTACAATCACTAGGGAGGCTGAAGCAGGAAGCTGCAGACTTCCAGGCAGCAGGGAGGAGCTCTGCCTCGCAGGCAGACCCTGGGGACCTGTTCAAGGCCAAAGGTGACCTTCCCTCTCACCCAGACCCAGCAGGAGGGGAGTCGGCACGGGGGGGATGCTGTGCTCCCAAAGCCACAGGCAGCCGGGGCTCTCCAGGCTGCGGAGGCTGCGCGTGGCCAGGTTTTGTGCTGAGCAGGAGCTGCACATACGGGAAATGCCACAGGGCTTTCCACTTCTGTAGCCTCCTGTCAGCTCACTCTCCAACTGCTCGAGCTGTAGACAGAGACTCTCAGACAGAGCTCAGCTTCTGCTCTTTTTAGGTGCTGTAAAGAGGCCAAAACACTCAAACCTCTGGTGCAATAACTTTCCCTGTGGTTATACACTGATGTCATAAATACCATGTTATAACGGCAATGAAAGCTGATGAAAAGAAGCAGGGCAGGGAGGAAGGAACCCTAAAATGATGACATTTATCTCAATGAGAAACTGCATCCAGAAAGAACAGCCAGGAAACCCATTTTGTAGAGGGGCGTTCTCTTCAGGCTCGTGCAGACTGTTCCCCCCTCAGCACATCTCTGCAGTGCAAGGGCAAATCAAGGCAACGGCAAATTACAATAATCTAACGTGGCTGCAGAACTCAACTAGGCTTTTTAATTTTTTCTTTCTAACTATAATGACTGAACAGCCTGAAGGAGATTTCTTTATCCTACAACCTGGAATTTGGAGCAACTGACAGAATCCACAGAGCAGATGAATTTGCTTCCCTCTGGCTACATGCTTATTCTAGGTAATTCCAAAGGGCAGATTTAAAAAATGTTCCTCTCTTACATGACAGTGATGAAAAGCTCATGATAAAAACCCATTCAGTTGCATAGACCCAGAAAGCAGGTCACCACTCCCATGGTTCTGAGCTCAGCACCTCAGACTAGACCCAAAGTGGTAGCCTTTAAGGACAGATATGTCCACTACAAACAAACAGAAATGTCTAAATTCCTTTAGTGTGGTCTGTGGTCAGCCAAAAGATGGTGGAATCAAACTGCTGTGAAGCTGGTGGGGAAGAACCACTTGAGTCCAAGACATGAAGCTTTCCTAAGAAGACAGACAAAATGTGAGGTCCCAAGGAGTGCCTACAGCATCAGGTGACACTGACAGGCACTGCTGAAAGGAGGCCCCTTCTTCTACATTTGTCAGGAAATGGGGATCACAGTGCTGTGAACCATCCTGATTGACTCAGGTTTCCCAAGTGGCTTTTGAAGTGGCCAAAGTGGCCTGTTGCTATCACTGCTGACTCAAAAAAGGTCTGTCAGAGCTAGATGGCAGCTTTGGCTGCACTGCCATTGATACCTCCATGCAAATTACCACTTAGTCTTCTGCAATTATTTAATTAATTCAGGGGCAAAGTAGTTCCATTAAGAAAAATGAAATTGCCGCAGGAGTTCATGACTAAGGAGAAACATAAATCTCTCCCAGCAAGAGCATGAACAGCTAATGTCCTCACTCACCCAGCAGCCTCCAGCCACAAGCAGACATCTGGCAGTGGTTCTGTCCTTCCCCCAGGAGCTGGCTCCTCATCTCCCATCTTGTGGATGAGGAGGTGCCCTGGCTTGGGGCATCTCTTGTGCGGGGCAGCGGGGGCTGCATGGCAGCGACCAGACTGCCCCGGCACAGCCGTGAATCCCGGCCAGCAATGGGAGGAAAGGATTTCAGTTCAGGCTTCCCATAATTCTGTTCTTCCCACTAGTAATTAAAGTGACATTTTCCTTGCCATCTGTAGGATTTTTTGACGATGCAATTGAGTGATCTGTCAACAGCCCCAGTAGAAAACAGAGCAAAAAGACTGCCTGCTTCCCTGAGCAGAACCAGAAGAAATTAAAAATGTCAACTCTTGTGAAAATGGGGCTGTTTGCCCTTGCAAGCTCTTGCACATGAATAATTCTGAAGGAAAATAATATCCTCTAATATAAAATCTTCTCAAGAATAGAAATCATCCAAACATTTCACACAGGAAATATGACCTTGAATTAACGAACCCCATATTAATTACAGTAGGAAAAAATCAATTTTAACAAAATTTATTTGCTCCACAAGGATTTTTTTTTAAAGAATTTGAAACTGTAGTGTTTTTTAATTCACCAGCATTGCAAAAACTATTTTCTTTTACATTTATCTCCTTCTTTGCTTTTTTTTTTTTTTTTTAATAGAGTGACTGGTTTTTGTAGTGCTTATCTGCTGGATTGTTAATACCTCTCAGGTTTCAACAACCTGTCAAAACCGAGCACTATGATAAACATTTATGTAATATTAATATTTCAGAAAATAATTCAAATAGTACATATCAGATTAGTTGAAAAAGGCTGTAGTTTTGATATCATACAAAGATATCATTTCTGAGTAAAATAAATATATGAAGACAGACAGGAGGCAAACAATGAAAAGTCTCTACTCAGAAATGGGCAATGATCTTAAAAACAAGATTGAGTCTATGTTTATTTTATAAGAGTGTAAAAGAGGGAGAAAGAAGTATTTTGAAAGTATTTGTATTGTTTTCTGAATAATTTAAGACTTAAGAGAATATAGTATCAACTTTAGTAGCTAATTGCTTTGAATACCATAACAGAGAAGCATTACCTGAATACATGCTCATCATTTTGGACAAATATGACAGCCATACAGTTGGAGTAAGTATAGGATCCCAAAATCCCTTTGCTAAATGCCACAGAACAGAAAAAAAAATCCCTACCCTAAAAATATTTCAAAACCTAAGTACATTATACAAATTAGAAACTGCTCACAGACAAACAGACAATTGAGAAACAACAGAACAGTGCTGGTGCCCTCAGTGTCCCCACCCTGGGAGGTGGCAGGGCAGGGAGAAAGGGACAAAAGCAGACGCACTCACTGATATCCCAAAGCACAAGTCACAGAAGAAGTGTGAACAGAGATACAATAAGAAACCAGGAAAACAGCCCCAAAACTACCAGAGAGGTAGTCAAGGCCACTGGCTTTATGAGCAGGTAAAGGCAGCAACATGTGCCAGCTGTGGATGCAGTCCTGGAAGCTGAACAGTGATGCTGGAAATAAAAGGGAAGAAAAGCAAGAAATGGGAATTGAAACCACAGGAAGTTGAAGGGGAGTATCTGAATGCTTGGCAGACAATAGCAATACACAAAAGACATGAAGAGATGAGTCTCTTCTTCAAGCAACACTGCACCTGCTGCAGCCAGGATGAGGGGAGGGAACAGCCAGAAGCAGAAGCCCAGGAGTGTCTTCAGCCATGGACTTTAGACCAGCCTTATGCTCCATGGTAGGGCAGGAAAAGAGCTGCTGCAGACAGAGTGTCAGGTAAAGAATTCAGGTATTTTAGAGAGAATAAAATACACAAAGTTCAAGCATAACCCTTTCTTTATTTTATTTTGTCCTCTTTTTCTTGTAAAGTGAAAAAGAAGACACTCCTGAGAAAACAAATAAATGCAAGAACAAAAGAACAAGGATGGAAGAGGGGAGAGCTGAAGATTAGCTATAACAATGGCAAAATTGTGTAGAGTTTCCTGGATAAAGAAAGGAGACTAACAGTCATCAAACGGATATTTGGCTTAAGACATTACCCACCACTTGCCAATTCAGCTAATACGTTTATCAGGTTTTTATAGAGGAACAAAGACACATTTAACAGCAAAAGTTAGAAACAGAGGAGCAGCAGAGGCACAGATGGGCTGGGATTGTTGAAAAGCCCTTTGATCAGTAACCCTAGGGATGAACTTACAGTATTCCTCATCTATTTCTTCTAAAGGACAACAGTTTAAAATGAAGAAAGGGATCACAAATGCTTTACTATATCCCAAGAGTAGCACCATGTGAGAAGGAAAAAAGGGAACGAGCCAAGCCAATTTGCAAATACTGTTTTCTCTGCTGCAAGTAATGACAAGTCACCTACAGTTCCAAAAGCAGAAAACCTAAAAGCACCTCATTTGCAAAAGCAAATAAAAAAAAAATTAAAAACCAAAAAACAGAAGGTATTGTGGATAACCAAGCATTGAAACACAATGAAAACCAGTCACTTGTGTGTTATGGACTCTTATGATTAGATTAACCTTAGAAAATATAAGGGTATTGTACCTTAGCTTCACACACTTCAAGAAGAGGGAGATTAACATCACTATTAAAAAAAGTTGTTCAGTGCTCCTTTGGCCATTTATTTTTCACATTGCACAGCTAGATCAGAAACTGCATTAGTTGTTGTGTCCCAGCTGGGTTCTGCTTATGGCCACAATAACTCTTGTGCTGCTGCATGGGATCAGAGTAACCAGCTGGGATCAAGACCTCTGCCTTCAGTGACAGTGCCAGGTAACATCAGGTTAAAGTGACCCTGAAACCATGGCCTTTGAAGGTCTTGCCTGAGGACAAGTTCCTAACACAGAAATTGTCAGGAGCTCTTGCTCTGAGCATAAATCTGAGCAGTGGAACAACATTCCACCAGCTGAGTACCCAGAAACAGGAGCTGTGTACTGAGAGGCAGGACCAAGGCAGTTTACAGGTGAGAGCATATGGGGTACCCTTCCCTGCTGAAAAGCTGGAGTTTCACTCTCTAGGTATGTATTGTCATTATGTCCCCAGAGTCATGGGCACACATAAAATTATGTACCCCAAAATCTAGATTTTACTGCCAAATATTTTCAAATGCATCTCTAATGGAGAAATCACAAATGTGTGTTGTTAACTAAAAGCCTGTCTCTTTATCATGCTTAAACAAAGACACCTTACTAAATAAGAAGAATGCATTGAGAATTCACTTTAATACATGTTTATTGGTGTCCTGCACTTTCAGTGTAGGAGGTTGGAGATGTAATAAAAAAGTTTCAAAATTTATTGATTCAATTTCATTTAAATCACTCTAAACAACCAGTGCTTTAGAGTTCAGAGAATTAACATTTACTGTCTGTTACAAGCAAAATTTTAATATTACCTTTTTCGAGTCCACTTAGAACTCTTCTTTTAAAATTCTTCAGATACATTCCTTATAGTAAACAATACATTTCAATCTGTGTCACAATCAACATTGATAAGGCCTTCTTAACCATTTTATACCACCTCCACTGTTACTTCATTGCAAAACACAATCTTATTTCATACTATAAATACCCATCCATGCACAAAACACAGGGGCCAGAAGTTACACATTAATATTTCATATAGGCTTCCAAGTCTTCCTTTAGCCTCTGCAGGTTTATGGTACACTTAAAAAGATATCTTTAGACTTGGTCTACTTGGTCTTAAAATACAAATATACAGTATCCATAAGCATAAAAAAGTAAAGCTGGATGGCCTTACCATTTGTTATGAACTGCTAAAATCTTATACATGTACAATATAGCATCATGCTGATTAATATACATATTAGTTAAATATATGAGCCAATAATGGGGATGTGGCCAAGCTTTATTGGTTTGTTTTCAAAAAGAAATTTTTCATATACAAGTAAAAAGATTTTTAATTTAAACTCATATGGACTACCTGAACCACACAGATATCTGTAAGCCCTGCTGAGAAATTCAGGTCAAACTGGGACAAAGCCTGCTGATTCATTGGAAAAGGAACACAACTCCTCATGGGTGACACCCACGGTGTGCTGTTACTAAGAGAATGCAAATTTACCAGCATTCACATTTTCAGGTCTAGAACACTAATTTTTGCATCTTACATGGCAGTTTATACTTTTTGTATCTATTCATCAGCCTCCAGCAGAAACAGTTCAGTACCTTGACATTGTCATAGATTTTTCTATATAAGTAGATATATAGTACAAAGTGTAGATAGTGAAACAAATAAGCACATATATACAGTCTTTGAAAGGCATTTTTGTGACCAGTTTAGCAGTGTTTATAGAAAACATTTAATATAGTCACATTCTGCTAATACCACTGTATTGCAAACTGTCAAGCCACATTTCTTATATTAAACTTGTACTGCATTGTATATTGTACAACAGAGAACCAACAACCTTAAGGTGTGACACAATGAAAAAAAATACTAGACTGAGTAAGGTAACCAGCACAGGGCTTAAATTTTCCTGAGGTTTGTAAGAATTTTTTAAACAAAAATCACAGTGACCAGGCTAAACTGCAAACATACTGTTAAGTTTTAAATATACAGTTTATACATAAGTTCTGTGCATGGTCGACTCAACTGTGTATGTTCATGCTGATGTTTCCTTTAAATGACTCGCCACTGCATAATACTTGTGTCCTTTCCTCCTGTGGAGATGAGGTGGGTGTCTTCACAGAGAAAATCTACATTAGTTACATGACTACTGTGTCCACCGTACACATGGCTTGGAGCCTAGAAAACACCAGGTTAGTGAGAATAGCAGCTGTTATAAAAGCATCTCATTAGAACATTCATGCAACAATGAAACCAAGGCATCATGTCATCCTCTTGAAGTATTTTAATATTAAATTAACTTTTAAATTTAATTGTTGTCTCAATCAACTTTAAATAAATCCCTTAAAATGTATAAATACTCCCATTCTTCCTGTTCTGATGTGTTTTGGGATTTTTTTTTTTTGTTCACAGGAAAACAAAATTTAATGCGTTTGTGCAAACTACAATAAATTTTTGGGAAATACCTTACCCTAAACTGTGAGCATGGATATGAGAAGAGATGTACTTTGCCAAAGTCATCTCCTGTTGATAGCAGTTTTCTCCCATGGGATCGACAGACAGCGTTGATATCTGTGCCATCTGAACCTTCAGGCCATACACCTGAAACACAGAGGGACTAATTAAAGGCTTTTATAAACGAAATAAAAGTGACAGCCTAAGTTTCTGTTAAAATATTAATAAAGGATGACTTTTTTAAGAAAACAAAAAACCTATAAAAATAACTGCAACTGAGTCAGAATGCGTATTTCCATACCAGCTGAACTCCAGATCCTAATAGATAATCAAGCATATAAAAAAACCCTTTATTCTTGCTAGTCAGCAAAGTGCTTTTCTTTGAGAAGATGCATTCTGCTGAATTACAGTCATGTGTCTGAGCCTGAAAGAATTTTCATATGGTTATGTGGAAAAGTAACAGTTACTGCTTTTATTTTCCCTTCTCCTTATGTATGAGTTAACACACTTTTTTTCATATTACATGGGTATGTTTTTAGACTAGAGTATGATCCAAAGGTATTTGTTCATATTATTAAAGTCTAAACCATATGAAAAATGACATTCTATAGTTTAAATTATTATTTATTAATTAATAGATCACTTGAAAAGAAACTGAACCTACTATAAGGTTTTCAAATGCTTTTGTTCTACTATAAGTACTTATCTTCCTTCACTACATACTGTACTCTTTGCTGTTCTTGCACAAAGTAGTGTCTTAAAATCCAACTGTAAGGTCAACAGAGCAGAGATCAAATCTGTGCACCACATCTTCAAAGCCTCTGAATACTTGCCTGTAATAAATTGCAATTTTACTAAAATCCACCCAGTCATTGAAATGTCAGGATTTTGCATGCAGTACTGCAGGCTTTCTTTGGTTATGATTTTCTAATTTAGAATTTATCTAATCCCTACTCAACATAAAGGGCACCAAGCTTTCAGAGACCACTGTCATCTTCAGTTATATTGAGTGCTCTGCCATCATGACTTTGCAAAACTCCTGCCATGTCTTGGCTCTGAGATTTTCAGTGCCTGTCCCTGTGTCACCCATCCTCTGCAGTGTGCAGCCCTACCCACTCGAGTGCACACTCCTCCTCTGGTGCTGCTGCAGGTCAGGGTGAGAAAGTTGCTAAGAACTCCCCTAAGAACTCCCGAGGCACACTCCAGTTCCTCCTTCTTCAGGATACTTCCAACCCCACAGCAGGCATTTGCCACGCCCCGTGGGAACAGCAATCCTTCAGTCACTGGGATTCTTCCCAAATGCAGCCTTTGTATCACTGCACAGCAATTCACTATGAGGAAATAATTTCATGTCTTCATAAAGAATCACAAATTGCTGTAAATAAAATGCAAAGTCTGATTTGTAGACTGCTCTTAACTTTCCTGATGTGTGTGGAAACACCACATTGCTAGATGAGGGATAGCAAAAGAGGCCCAAAAAAATGGAAGCTGCAAAGAAACATGATAATTGCTACTCGTGGAATTATGAATATGCAGAACAAAGAGACACAGAAAAGCTTTTTTAAATATCTGCTTTGACAAGAAGGAGGCTATATGAATATCAAATGCTAGCTGAAAAGAGGCAGGAGTCTTCCCAAGAGGTCATTATGAGAAGCTGGAAATAACCCCTGAAGGAAATAGTTAACTGCCATTTTGAAATGGGGAAAGGATAGCAGGATTTTCCTTTTAATCTCTTGGTTCTTTCAAAATTTATCCTAGTGCCTCACTCAGTTTTTATGAATATGCAAATTTTATCCCCCTTGCTGAAAAAGTAGTCCTTATTTTATCCCATCCTCTGCAGACCTGGAAAAGAGACCATTTCCTTTCTCGCATTTGAAGACTGATGGCATGCTATTTTTCCCTCATCTTTTCTAGAAGTCATTCATTACATCTCTTCTCCCAGAACAATATTTAGATGGCTAATTAATTATTCTTGCTAGTCAGCACCTTATCTGTTGGTCCAATGTGAAAAACCAGAAGCAGCCATTCCAGCTGTGACTGAAGCCGATACTGATAAATGGATGATTGCTTCACATTTTGCATGGCATCCTTTTCATTACACATTTCACTAATGTATCTGCCTTTCCTACAACAGCATAATGCTGCTGACTCATTTTCAGTTTGTATGCACAAGTAATCTGATCTTTCTGTGCAGACCTGCTCTCATCTGTTCAGCATTTGTACAACTGGATTCTGCCATTCTAGTAGTCTCCTCTTTGACTCTATTGAATCCCTTCCTTTTTTCATACCACTCCTCTGTTTCTCAGGACAACTTGCTAATCCTGCAGCTTTACAACACCTACAAATTTTACATGCTGATTTATCATGCATGCTATTAATAAATATATTCAAACATATCATTCTATTTACAGTGTTCTAGATAGTTTTGAACCAATCTAGTCTGAGTTCTGCTTTGCTTGCAATGTTGTCAGGCTTTATACAGTATCTTAGATTTCTTCTGTTCCTGTCCTTCATCTCAAACACTATTTTCTTCAAAACTGGACATGTGCTATGAACTGACACCTTACTTATGTATTCAGCAACACATAGCTTTTGAAAGAGCTTATAGATTAGTAAGTATTTTAAAGTCTTTGCTCATTCACATTTATGTGTTTGTATCACTAAAACATCCTCCCTCAAGCACATTCTTTACATGGTATTGACTTTCAGTTGAATCATCTCTAAACACTTCCAGGCTGACTAATCTGTTCCCATGCTCAAAGACAGGTGTTCAAGGGACCAGAGTTCCTTCTTCCCCCTGCACTGGTTATGCTGAGTTGCGGGTGCTGTGCACAGTTTGGGATTTTTATGTGGTTCTACCAGAGAGAGAAAATATCCCTAACTTCAGTCAGCCATAGCTACTGAAAAAATCAATGTACTAGAAGCCCCACATCCTGGATGCTGTGATTGCTGCTTCTGTGTCCAGTGAGGCCATCCCAGCAAGAATATAAAGATGTTCTAACTGACTGCTCTGAGGCCCTAAAGCACTGATTGACTTTGAACAAAAATGGAGTGGTTTCCAACTCATAATCTATGCGCTTCTTCAATTTATTAATCTAGCCACTCATTTTGCACTTTAGCTTCTCCATATGTGCTCTGAAGGTATATATATGATCCTGCAGATATTGCATTCATTCTCTAGTTTTTCAATACTTTGCCTGTTCTCTGTGAAGTGTTGAAAATAAGTACTAATGGTCTCAAGTTGACACTAACCAGTTTAAACTTCTACCATGGCTTCCTATTTCCTCTTGAGGACTCAAGAATTTGGAACTTCTTGTACTCAGTGTTTGCAACCATCTGTCCAGTCCTGCACACATTGTAGAATGAGTACAAAGTTTCAGAGTACACTGGGGAAAGCAGATCCTTCAAAACTGGCAAAAGAGAAGTCCCATGGAAACAAACCATTGGATTTTGTTATGTTTTTCTTTTTGAATTTCTTTCATTCAATTTAATTGCTACAGACTGTATCACAATACATGATAAGTTCTTAATGAAGGAGACTATCATCGGTTTTGTGTTTGCACAGTAACCAGAGCAAACGAACCTAGATTTGGTAAGGGGATTTGACCCAGTAACTGCCTAAATACAGGGCAATCTCACAGAACTGCTACTTTAAATTAAAAAGTATGAGAAGCTGCTCTACTGTGACAGAAAGGGCAGTGTGTGATTTTTTCCTTATCTCCCACTTTTGTTATTATATGATATTTATCCTTGAAGCTATCAAGAATATTAAATCAGCGTCTTTCTGGATTGAAATAAGAAGACAGATTGTAATAAAAATGGCATAACAGAAGTTCTGTATTTTTCCCTGAATTATGAATAGTCATGTTTCATAAGCAAAAGTTGGCATTCCATGTGTTTGTTAATAAGAAGAATGGTAAGAACTTGCAAGAGGAAATACACTTACCAAAAACATGGAATCCTAAAGTACAGGTATAAGTGGCCCATTCTATATCCCTAGTTGTTTCAACACTCACAACTTGTTTACAAGCAGAGGGGATCCCTACAAAAGAAAAAGCCCCACATAATATCATATTTAAATCTCAAATTGTATGGATTACACCAGATGAATTAAAACATATGGTTGATCTTGGCAGTTATATGGTCTCATTTAAATTTTAAATCTGTGTTAGACTGCCCGAACTTTGCACAAAAGGACTAAATATAATTCTTACTCACAGTATAAGATTTCATAGTCTCCTGAATTAGACACGAGATATTGTGAATTAACAGACCAATCCAGATGAGTAATGAAGCTGGAATGACCCTACAAAGAGAAAAAGTATTGTATTAACTGCACTAACAGTGTGTCACAATGTGACAGTATTAATACAGTGCTATGAAATACACTTTGGGAGTTGATACTGAACAGGAGAAAGAAGGTTACTTACTGAACATTTGCCAATTCTAGTGTACTTTCTTCCATTTTCACTTACACCATATATATAAATACAGTTGTCATGGGAACCGATTGCCAAGAAGTTTCCATCTATAAACACAAAAGTGAAATTGCAATTATTCCTGTAAGAAAGAACTTAGGCAAATTTTGAAGTTTGTTTGAAAAGTCACAGACAAGAGAAACTGTTCTTAAAGGCCTTGATACTGAAAAATTAATAAATGAAATTTTAATTTTCCAGTTGCACAGTGACTTATCTATCAAGACTACAAAACAGCAATTTGACATAACAAATATAAGTGTTAACAACACATGATATTTTTGGAAGCAGCTACAGTCCATTTAGGGCTAACCTGATTGCAACAACCAACAGAGTCAAGTTTTTTTTTTCCCCTTCTTTGCAGTGAAACCATATTGAACACGGGGATGGAGGGAAAACAAAACCAGAGCTTAAGACACCACCCATAAAGTCTTGCCAATGTTTCATGGCACACTTATTTTCAATTTCAGTGTGGCAAGAAGGGACTTATTTTAAAACAAGCCAACCCCTAATTTAATAAAAAATTTCAATGCCTTTTTTTTTTCCCCCAGTAAATAAATGCTCTCAAACCTGGTGAGTAACGCATTACAGACAGCTGTTCGTTTCCATCTGTGTGTACAGTGACCAAGTCTTTTGTTTCTGTGTCAAACACAAACCACCTGTTGTAAGCACAGAAAGAGGCCAATAAATCATTCCATAAGGAATTTAAATCTACTGTAATCTTGACCAACTTTTCTTCTGTCAAAATAGCATAAGTTTTATACTAAGAAGAGAAAAACAGCAACTGCCACTCAATTTGGTCTATTTTTACTTTAACACAAGGATAGTTTCTTTCACATCTTTTTTAACTGTAAAAATGCTCAGGCATTGACCTCAATATCAGTCTTCAGATTTTAGTGTGTTTTAATATGTCATGCACAAGAATAAAGTAAGCATTGTTGTGATGTCCTCCTTTAAAGACCTTCCTCTATGCTATGCTGATATTTAAATTGATGCCTGCATTAAATCCTAGAGCAAAGGAAAACACAAGCAAGCATCAGGACCATTCTCTTCTGATAGGACAAAAAGATGAATTAATTTATTTTAAAGTGAATAAATTCATTATTTTTTCAGTAGTGTAATTTAATTGATTAATTTTAATGAACAAAAAATTAGTTTGTGGACACGTGTAGAAAGGACAAAGATAAAATTTGCATTTCAATATTGCATCAGATTAGAGTCAAAGAGAAGATTCCTCTCAAAGTTTCTCCTTCTGTTTTATAAAGTACATTCAGTAACAAAATAAGTCCTCTATTTAGGGCCGATATAAAATCTGAAATAGGCTTGCCTCATAACCTACAAGCTTCCTATATGTTCTCAGTGAACTGGAACTGTTTTCAGTACTAACAGCCAAGCCTGCCCTCAAGTGACACTAAAGGAGAGGGAGAAGTTAGGCAAAGGCAGTCCCTCCTATGAGAGACAACCACAGATAAACCCAGCAGCTGTCGCTGATGTCACCAAGGGCTCAACCTGCTGCCTAAAATACTCTCCTGCACCTCAGTTTCCTCTGCCTTGTTTATCCCTCACACTCTGCAAGCAGAACAAGTCTCTTAATGTGCATTTTTGCACAATGTCTAGCACAGTGGAAAATATGCCAAATTTTTTAAAGCCTCTGGTTGTCACTGCATTAGGGATCATGAACCACTTGCTGCATTTTCCAACTCGCAGAATTTTTCTACGCGATTTCCTCCATGCAGTCCTAAAGGCCTTGGAGGAAATCTCCCTCCACTACATCCGACTCCTCCTTTAGCCTCTCCTTTTTCCCAGTGGACACAAAGATTTAACATTTAGGTCACTGGTAGGGTGACGTGCCTGGTATCACAGCTGAGCTAGAGTTCCTGCCCTCTCTAAATGTCCTCCTCCCACTGATCCCACTCTGTCTCTCTCCCAGGGCAGAAACCATCTCTCTGTTCATGCAGCACTCAGCAAGCACAGGCTGCTGGCCCAAGCCTGGAGTTTCTAGGCACTAAGGCAATACAAATAAATTTCACTGTGACATTCAGTAGAAATCAATAGGGAATGGAGATGTGCCATTGCATACATCTGCAAAGTCAGAACATGAGCTTGGATGTGAGATGGAAAAATCAGTGGTTTTTTGTGCCCAAGGTGTAGCTCTGCACCTCTTACCTTCCAGTTAGTGTCCCTACTGCAACAACAGATGCTGAAGGATGAAAACCTGAAGACTGTGCTGGATCCTGGAATGTTTCAGAAAGAAGCATGCTTTTTTACCAGTCCATGTTATCAAGTTATAACAAATATACAATTAAATTATTTTACTCTGAAACACAGTAAAACTATCTTGTTGATTTTAAGGGGTAGTTTTTTCTCTTTCAGTATAAACTTGAAGCATAAAAAAGCATTTTTCACTAATTTAAATACTATCTAATTAACTTATTTTTCCCTCTATACAAGGCCACTCTTGTCTTTTCTTTACTCTCTAAAAATAATTTGGCAAGTGATTTCATAACAATAACATTGGCAATGGCAGCTTCTCAACAAATCACAAAGAAATAAGAGATAAAAATAACTTCTTAAACTAGAGCTGACCTCAGAATTAAGCTTCAAAGCTGCAGTTTACCTAGAGTCTGAAGGACAAGCAAGTCCCTTACTCAACAAAGGTACGTGGCACTTTGCAGAAGGGCTAAAGCCTAACTCCTACACACACCAACACCTTTTTCCAGCACCTGCTAAGCTGCAGCTCAGTGGGAGATTTAGGGTTTCTTATTTGGATGTGCTATTTTAAAACATTTTACTTTGTAAAACTCTAGTGTTTTTCTTGCAATTTAAACATATGCCTAAAAACAAGGTAAGCATTTTCTTTCTAATACTAGTCCAGTTACAAAGAATGAGCTCCAGAACTTTTCAAGTTATAGAAGAAAATACCAATATAGCTTTATTTCCCCCCTCATACCATTAAAAAATAATTTTAAAATGTAAGCAAAAAACTAGCCCAATGATCCATCTCATGGAAATGCTTGTGTCCTTAATTTTCTGTATTTTAAAACACTATCACATTGTAGCTTTTTCAGTTAACCTGCTGACATTTTTAGTAATTTAAAATTACTAGCCCTAGAGGCTAGGTGGAAAGGATTTTCTCATTAATTATAAGCAACTGACCAATCTAAAAGAATTAATAACTCTAAAGAAAATTTCAGAGAATTGTTAAGACCCAGGATTTCCATACACAGCTTCTGAAACACTACAGCATTCCAGAAAGGAAAATTTCCTAATGTTTTTAAAATATAATTTCATATCAAATGCAAAGATATTTCATTGAATAAACCAGAGATTCAAACAGTGCATTTAATCTAACTTGTACTCAGAACAGCTACATTAAAAAGCTTTTATATTAATCTCTATGACAAAAATAGGTTTACATGAAATGATCTTTTCCCCACAAGTTAATACTTTAAGGTATTTTTAAACAATAATCATAAGAAAAATCAAAATGACTAGAGAATTTCTGTAACAGGAGAATTTCTGTAACTGTATTTAATAAATTTTTACCTCTATAATCTTGTTCCAGATGGGATGGTGAGTGGTTGCATCCCAGAGTGTAATGTGTTTGTCATGTCCACATGTGAAGAACTGAGGCTTAGAGGAATGGACTGCAAGTCCCCAAAGCTCATCAGTGTGGCCCTACACAAGCAGAGATGCTTTTAGACAAAGAAGGTTCAGGCCATCAAAACTAAACATGTTTAAACAGTGTTAAAATGGCCAAATTATATAATAAAATATTAAAAAAATATGTTACATCTAAATAGATACATAGTTATAATTATTCTTATTGCTGAAAGTACTGTAATAATAAATCAGATGCGTATTTATGAAAATTAACTTTAAACAGGATATTTACTGCTCTTACACACTTAGAAGTGTTCTTGTAAGGAAACCCAGCTTACCTGGGTAATTGGGAAAAAGTCTCCTGACAGCGTGCCCTGCAGGACGAAGTTTCTGGTGGTTCCTATTAATACAACGTCCCCTTTTCCCTCTGCAACTGTTCTTATTGGACCAAACTGCTCTGGAATCTGTGGTCATAACAGACAAAAGGATAGAAAAGTCAGACGATTTGTCAGGTTTTGCCATTTTTAAAGTAGTAAATGTGTTTTAGTAAATATTGCACAGCAAAGAAATGAAATAAATTAATACATGTGCCCATCTTGCGAAACTTTATAACAACTTGCATCAGCTCAGTGACTTCTATAACACTGCAAGACAAGACATTCTTATCTACAGAATACTCAAATAAACCAAATATTTCAAGAAACACAAAAGGTTCCTTCATGCTGTGTAAATTCAATAGTAACTAATTGCAGCTGTGGTATCAGACTAAGCATTTCTACTCAAAGCATTTTCTTGGAATGAATGTTTCTTTAATTGCAGCCTAGGCTCTGAATGAGCCAGTGCTAATCTCTAAAATAAAGTTCAAGGGAAGATGTGAATAACAAGCAATACCAGAATATGAACAAATAAGAGAAAAAGAAGGACACCACAGTTAGAAACAGCACAACAAGCATGTCCCTTGTACTGTGTTAAAAAATGAATTACAAAAAGAGACATGCCAGTTGCATATATATTTGCAATATTAAATAGTATCATTATTATTATATAGTATTATTATTTGATTATTATTTAATATTATATAATAGAGTTGAAGCTCTTCCTCAGACTTTTCTACTGATTCGTCTCTTACATTCAGTATGTAAACAGTCAAAGTAGTTCTGTCCAAACAAATTCTGCTTTAATCTTCTAAGTTCCTACATAGCATTTTCAAATTTTGTTTAAATTACATTTTAAAAACAACAACATCAACCAAGAAATAAATTAAAAACTTTAAGTATTAAATCCGTAAAAAAATCCTGACATCATTTTGAGAAAGAGGAATGTATAAAACCATTTTAATACTGTAATACTCTGAAGTTAAACATTACCTCACATTATTAAATGCAAAGAAAGGAAGAAATAATATGGAAAGATACACAAGATCTTTTTCCAGTTACCACAGACCTTAGAAAGGAAATATTATGTTAATGAATAGGCAATCACAGGAATGACCTGAGGACTGAAAACTTAGGAGTTCTGTGCAGGGCCAGGAGTTGGACTCGATCATCTTGATGGGTCCCTTCCAACTCAGCATATGAAAATACTGTATTTTAACACTAATTTGCTTTCTCATAGAATACATATCCATAAGAAAAAAAAAAATCTCAAAAAAGCTTCTCAGAGGACAATAGAATTTTATTTTAAGTAGCAGAGTAATTTCAAGATAGGCAGTATCACCTCAGTTTTGTGAATTTTTTGGTAGTTTCCATTCCAAGATATCAGCTTTCGGTCTTTTCCACCTCCTGATACCAACGTGCCATCTCGCAGCATACACAGTGCAAATATTCCACCCTCGTGTGCTCCTTGAACTGCGTGGCTTATTCTGTTGGTACCTGAATAGAAGAAAAAAAGGCATTATTACTAAAATACTCAGCTTAAGAGCTCCTTTCCCCCCCATTCGTGTCCTCCATTCCTCTACTATCTCTCAAGGATTGCATTTAAACAATGATAACAGCGGACACGGGGTGCTGGACCAAAACACACAGACCCACAGAAGAGGCTGAATTAGTAAATTTTATGATTTTACATTCTCCCCACCTCAGAAATGAAAATACTCAGTCTAGGCCAAGAAGCAATTAAAGTAGGTTCACTTAAACCTTTCAAGGGGGTCTAAGCAAAATAATTTGACATCACATTTGACCTGCAGTAGCACTACACACCTTATCAGCAAAAACCCATAACCCAGTCACTTTTATCCTCCAGTTATAAGATATTCTACAGCCTCCAGATCCTGAACTTGTACCAAAATCTGACTAAGCTAGAGGTCCTTGTATATCTGGCAGAATGGGATGATCATTCTCCAGAAGAGCCTGTACTTCTTTACTCATGAACTTGGCTTGTTCAAGTAGTTTCTTAGACTCAGCACTGTCAAAACCAACTACATTAGATTAAGTATCTCTGATTTGGTGAATCATTACTATTAAGAAGTACAAATAAATGATTACTGGTGATTCTATTACTGAAATGTGCACTGTTCATCAAAGCTTGGCTAAGTTGATGTTTAGCACAGGTGAGGGGCTGATGGAAGTTAGAAAAAACCAATTGCCTTTTCCTTCATCCATGTCTATGGATATAATGCATCAGGCCCAACTGATTTCTATTAAGAGAAGTCTTTGCTAAGGGTACTCTGACCTGGTGGAAGCAGCCCTCTCTTGCACATAGAGCTCTGAGTCAAAGGTAGTGAAGGCAGAGCAAGTACACTGTACTGAGACAGAAAAACAAGAAAAACATTTTTTTGTCCAGCCCTAAAGAAGAAGTTGGCAGAAGTTGAGATCTTGAGCACACAGAGAATTCTCTTTTATTTCTGGGAGAAAGGGCAGAAGAGGCTGCTTGCAGTCAAGGCAGAAACTGGTCTACCAGTATGATGGCAAACTGGCCCCTGAGCAGTGCACTGTCCCTGCCTCCCTTGTCTGCTGGCAGTCGAAAATAACAATAAAGAACAGGGACATGGGACATTGCAATTTCTAAAGTCAGTTTAGAAGGAAAAGTGTTGAAGTGCCTTGCTATAAATTACCGTAAGAAAAAGGAAAGGGAAATAAATGAGAAGCCAAGTTACAAACACCATAGCCACCCCTGTCCCCAGCGGTGTACTGGCCAAGGAAATTATTAGTTGACAGTCCTTGGCTGAAAAAGAAATCTACAAAAACAACTGAGTAAGGCTCAACTGTATAACTAATTCATTGTATTGTTTTCAGGGTCTTATCTCTTTGAGTAGTATCTCGGGAGAAAGCACTGAGTAAATAGGAAAAAGCTGTCATCCATATCCCTTCTTCCTTTACTAACAAGGCCTCCTTTAAGGGATTCTCCTTATTCCTATGCATGGTATCTCAGGCACTAAGTACACGTTTAGGATATTGCTGCTGTTTGCCCTCTGGCAGGCAGGGCCTTCTGCTGACTAAAAAATGGTTTCTTCTTACTAGAAAATGCTTTTTAAGTTCTTCCTATCCATCTATCTTCCTATCCATTTATTCCTTCTGGAATAAAGCTAAGGAATTCAATTAGATCTGAAAATAATTTAGCTTGACTTCCTAGAAAAACAAATACTGCTATTTTTTGTCTTTTTAAAAGTATATGTCAATAGGCATAATTTCTGCAAACAGTAGAGAGGGACAGGATAGGAGACTGGAGATCATCAATTACATTAACAATTTTTTTTGCTGTACAGTGACTAAAGAAAGAACTTTTCTCGCCATCTCTTACATCAGTAAAAGCCCTACATGCTGGCATGGCTCTGTGTATTTAACCATAGGGAACACATTCAATAGAATTTTGTGCTCTAGCAGTTAGGCACAGATATTCTTAACTTCTTGTAGAAAAGAATCCAGGCACAATCTGCTGGATTGGTCTTGGGAAAGAGCTCAAGATAAAATTTATTCTTCTTGAAATGAAGCTTTACACTCAAGTCTACACTCACAGTCTAATATTAAGATGGAGGTCAATAGTGAACTTTTATCTTACCTTTCCCCCAAACCAAAATGTTTCCACTTGAGTCTCCTGTAATAGTATCACCATTTTCAGAAAAGGTCACACACAGGACAAACTTTGGCTTCTCTTGTTTCTGCATGGTTATGAAAAAATACACTCACAGCAACATACAACCCATGGATTTTAACTTTATGCATTTGGTTAATTTAGTTTAGTCTTATACAACTCTATTATCACTTAAAAATCTACAAGAGTTAAACATATTCCTACAGCCTGAACAGAATAATCTGTGCAAGGGCAGAAGAGGCATCAGCTGAGGCTTGTGGCCCAATCCTGCACCCTTAATTGCAAGCTGGGGACAGAGTGAGTGAGAAGTCCTGCTAACATGTAACACATGACCAGGACTGCTCTGAGATAAACCAAATCCCCCAGCTACTGCAGAATGCCAAAGACTTGTGGTATTTAGAAGTGGCCAAAGTTTCAAACAAGCTTTATTATTATAATTCTTAACTCCAAAGTTTCTAGGAGAAAAAAAAATATTACTAGAGGGTTTGGCAATAGTGTAAGAATTAAGGAATCATCTCTTGAAAAATGCCCAAGTTTCAGTAATGAAACTCCTGCATTTAAGACATGGACAGCAACAAATCAATTAAATGTGTAAGGGAACAAAAACATCACTGGTAGCTTCTAAGGACATTATATACTCCTTGTTGACAACCTATGTGTATGATCTCTTTCTCCTCCAAACTAAGAGCTGTTCTATGCTAGGACGACCACCCTTTTCAGCTTAACCATCATCAACACCAACAGAGCTAAAAGAAGCAGAAAAATCCATTTAAAATGCATGAAAAATAAAATGTACCAAAATTTAAATGCATTCTTTCACCATCTCCTTCTGATTTCACACAAAGTATATTAACTGACATTGTAAATATTGTTCTGACTATCCTTGGGAGCACTCACTGGAGTTATCTGCAGTCACTGCAAACATCCCTCAGTTGTGCGTGCAAATGCTGTACAGCTTAGTCTATGTTCAAGAACAAAACCAAATCAAAACCTTGGAATGAAAATGATATTTACCAAATAGTGGCCAGCTCAATCTGTATTTGAATGACATATGTGCATGTGTCTGAGCAGAACAGAGGAAAAGGGAAGAAAATTCATCTTTCACAAAATAAAAATCTCCTCCATGACTCTCTTCTTATTTTTTTTTAAATTTTTTTAAACTTGAGTTAATCATAGAGAGTTTTGAGGTAATTTTAATTCACACAGGTTGTGGCTGGGAGGGTGGGGGTATGTAGCAAAAATAATACAGAAAAAAGAATAAAAGGAACAATGAGTAATTGCATTTCAAAATTTCAGTGAGGAAGTTTTACCCATGGAAAACTGAACTTCTGCAACATTTTGAGTTTAATAATGAACACTTCTTTTGATTTACTCAAACCTTATTTCTGTATGACTGTATCATTACTATAAACATAAAATTAGAGAAATATTTTATTTTACCTCAAATAATCCTTGCTTTTTAATGAGGGAATTGCCTTCTAGTGTCCAAAAATAAAGGTGTGATTTTCCACAAGTAACTATTATATTTGTATCAGTAGGGTGAAAATCTGCAGCAAATACAGCCTCATTAGAGCACTTGGAAGGAAAAAGAAAAACATTGTATCAAAATCTAAAATGCAAAGGACAGGAAACAATATTATACAGTTCTCTAGTTAGGTAAACGGACACTTCTGATATAAGAATAATTCTGAGCTATTCATTTACTAACATTGACTGGAATACATTTTAGTCAAAAATGTTATGTATTTATAAGTTAGTATCAAAATGTATCCTTAAAAATCATGTCACATAATGAGCATTTTTAAGCAAAAGTTTAGTTTAGACATTTTTCTTGCGCATGCTCCTATCATTACTGCCTAGAATTTTCTAATCAATTCTATAATGACAACAACAGTAAAATTTAAAAAAATCCAAAACTATTGCGATAATCTTAACAGAGGAAATATTCCTTTTCTTCATGCTCCTTGCCTTTTGTACAGTGAGTGTTAAAAAGGCACAAAAGGTTAAATACAGAAAGACACTTTATTATGTGAAACCAGATCTACATACAAGCAAGTAGTACAAAATATCTTATTGCAACACCTTGACATCTGCCAGCTTTTCTTCTTTCTGCCAGTCCCACACTGAAAGCACATGGTCATTGGAGTCATCCACAGAGCACAGGCTACTCCCTCCATTCTGGGGCAAAACATGGGAAATATTAATGCATCACCCAAACAACAGAGAAACATATAAATACACATTCAAAATAAGGAAATACTTATGTGTAAGTGGAGATATTTACACATATTTACACTTCAACTGTTATACTTGTAGTCAGATCTCCATAAAATATAATAATTTATAGGGTCATGCTAAAAAGGGACCTAGAAGAGGAACTGTTGCAAACTGCAGACAAGGGTAGGTATCTCTTTACAAATATTCAGTAGTGGAAATGCCAAAGTCAAACTACTACTTGATGCTTCAAAGTCAAACATCATTACCTATTTTATTAAGAAAGCTTTTCCTGATAACTATATTGGATTTCTTTCTTTGCAACTTAAACCAATTATTTCTTCTCAGATGTCTGTTAATATAGGAAACAATTTTATTCCTCATATTGGTATAATGGACCATAATCAGAAAACACAGTAAGGAATTAGAAAACAACTTATTCTTGACAGGTGTCTTTTTTATATTTATGATGTTTATCACTCTTTATAATCCTAATTACCCTAATTCCTTCATTCTTTCTTCATTCTTCAGACCCACAACACATATCACAACTACAAAAACTGTGCAGAAGTAACCTATGAGGTAGGGCAGAGGCAGGACTAAGAAACCTGAAGAGAGGGCCATCTAAAGTGAGAAAAGTGCTGCTACTGAGTGGGAAGTGATGCTCAGAGCAGGCCAAGCTCTGACTGAAATCACAAAGCAAACATTAAATACTGGCTTTCGTCTGGCAAATGCCAATAGTGCTCCTCTGTTATTATGTATTTATTTCCCTCCAGAGCATTTGCTTATTAATCCTTTTTACTTATCCTTCAAAGTTGATGTCAAGCTGTGTTAGCTTTCACCTTTGTACTCTTAAAAAGTTCTCCAAATACAGCCTTCTCTTTTCTACTTTCTATAAACACAGTTATCAATGGATTTCAAGTGAATTCACTGACGTAAATTTTGCCTAGGGAATGCACCAGGTAGTCCTATCTAAAAATGCTGTCAGGACAACCAGTAAGCACCACATACAGATTCTGTTGTACACAGGGGGCTTTGAAACCTGCATGTATCAGGTCACAGACTCAAGTTTCTATATGGGACTCAAATGCTGCCTATATCAGCATATAAATATTTCCTTTATCTCTCCGACAGATTAGAATTCAAAGGATGGTGCCAAGAGGCAAACAACAGTATTTTACTTTTTTACAATCCTTTATCCATATGCCTTTGCTGCTTTTTAGCAAAAGATTTTGATTCTTCTATGGGAGCCTCTGTTTTTAAAAAGTCTTTCATCAATCATTTTGGACACAGTGAGAGGGTTAAAAGATGGAGAGTAATTTTCTTATGCAGGGAGAAACAGAATAGCATGATTCAGGAAACCTAGGGATGCTGAAATTTCAAGTACACAAGTATTTTTGCACTGTCAAATAAATTAATTGCAGTTTATTTTAATGACAGGGTAAATCTCAGAATGCTGCGATATTGTTAACTTTAATAGCAAAACTGTTGGAAACAACTGGGCTGCAATCTTTCCTCCTCTAAAGAGAAATCTGAGAGAAAAGACAGCTTGGATGTTTGTTTTGGTCACCTAAATTTGAAAGATTTCAAAGATCTTTCCAGCAAACAGTCTTAATGTGACTATTCATTTACTTTACTTACAGATTTAGAAAAAGCAATGCAAGTGACAGCTCGGTCAAAAAACCCCATTCCAATGACATGAAGCGTGTTCAGAGTTACAGAATCCCAGACACGCACGTGTGGTGGCAATTGCTATAAAACAGACACAGAAAACATCAACTCAAACAATGATGGAGAAAACCCACCAAGATTTGAAAAAATCAGAATGCATCTGAAAAAAAAATCACAATTGAAGGTATAAAAATTATCAGAACTTCTCTCGAGTCACCCATGTAAGCACAGATGCATTACGAATGGTTTGCTGATTACTGTGCCTAGGACCAGTATCTGGGACTGACTATCCAGAGTGTACAGCACATCAGATCTCACTGATCTCAGTCTGTGCACTGAAGTTCATGGCCAATGAGAACAACTGAAAATTGTTCATGACTTTGTGACATGGGATTTACTGGTAAGCCCAGGAAGAGTTTAAACTACACCAATTGAGATAACTCTGGTTAACGTAAAAGGTAAAAGTGTGGAAAGAAACTCAGGAATTTTTAAAATGTAATTCATTTCGACATGATAAAAATGGCTGGGGAAAATAACTTTATGTTCAAACTCTTCTTTACAGCTGTAATCAGAACGAGACTGCTTTTTGTAAATAAAATTCCAGATGTACATCCTGGCCCCAGATAACGCCCCGGGGTCCCCTCTCCCTCCATCTCTCCATCCCTCCCCTCCCTCCATCCCTCCATCCCTCCCCTCCTTCTCTTTGGCTCCGGGCGCCCCGCGATTCCTCCCACGGCCACCAGGGGGCAGCCCCGGGCAGCTGGTGGAGCCCCTCGCTCACAGTCAGGGTAATTTGGTTAATTTAGTTCAGACTTATACAATTGTAGGACAGTTATAAATTGTTCTTTAACAAAAAATAAATATATATTAAAAATCCTAAAGGCCACAACAGTACCTCAGTTATATAAGCGACTTTCATATACTTATATATCACATTCCACTCAAGCACAGACCTCAAACTTTTAAGTTTTATTTCATAAATACAATGGTAAGTAAATAAAAGATCCAACACATAATAAAAATTAATAGTTTACATTACTCAGCTAAGTTATCTTTATATAAACCTATATTGCATAACTCATATTTCTTTTCTTTTGGTTTTTTTTCACTGTTTTGGTTTTGACTGGGAGAGAGTTAATTTTCTTTTGAGTAGCTAGTGCTGTGTTTTGGACAAGAATAATGTAGATAACACAGATGTTTTGGCTGTTACTGAGCCATGCTTACCCTAAGTCAAGGACTCTTCAGTTTCCCATGCTCTGACAGTAAGGAGCAGCATGTGAAGCCAGGAGGCAGCATGGTCCAGACAGCTGATCTGAACTGCCCAAAGGGATATTCCAGACTATAGAACACATGGCCAGTACATAACCTGGGGAGCTGGCCAGGAGAGGCAAATTTGGGCTGGGATGAGCTGGCCTTCAGTCAGTGAGTGATGAGCCACTGCAATGTACATAATTTCTTGGGTCTTATTTGTCTTTTTGTTGTCTTTATTGTTGTTATTATAATTTAATTAAAATTTAATCATAATAACAACTGTTCTTATTTCAAACCACAGGGTTTGTCCTTTTTCCAATCCTCCTCCACATCCCACTGAGGGGTGGGGGGGTGGATGAGTGGCTGTGTGGTACTTAATTGCTGACTGGAGTTAAATCATGACACACAAAGTAGTCAGCATATTGATAATCCAGATTTTTTCCCAAAATTCTTTGGTGTCTGCCTAAAAATTTGCAATAGTTTGGTTGTGACAGTTACTCTGTTGAGTAACTTTTTCCTCATAGCTTTTACTGCTTGTGCTTGTTCCCATTCTTTTTCCCTTTTGTTAGCTCTTTGGAGCAATGTTCATTTCACTCTGTTCAGATAAAGTCCCAGTTTATGGTTAAGTTTACAATAATACTGGTGGCAATAGAGAGAAAAATATTCCTGCCCAGATGATGGCAAGAGTAAGAGTTTATTTTTTTCCAGCAAACAACCCAAACCCACTCTTTGTAGTTTGGTTTTGGTGGCTGTGATCAAAAATGAAGTTGTATACTATACAATTTAATGTCCCCCTTAACTCCACATCCATCCACCCTCTCAGGTCTCCTTTGCAGCCTTACCCCTCCATGTCTCTCAGAGACCATCTCCAAATTTACCTTCAGCCTAAGTCATGGAACCAGAAACCATTGACCAGTTTTCATAATGAAATTGGGAAACTGAAAATTGATAGTGTGCAACAGGAACTCTCAAACTGAGTTTTGCTTCTGTTCAGTCCAAAAATGTAAGACCAATTACAGTAGGAAAAGAATACAGCATGTATCTTAATAACATACTCTTATGAAATATAAACAATTATACATCAGTAAAGAATCCACTTACTTTCCCATCCTTGGATGTCCCTGCAACTTGACCTGTTGCTATAGTGATCCTATCAGGATGAACAGCCAGGCTACAAAAGAAAAGAGGCCAAATTTTAATATATTGACTATCATTTCAACAAGCTATTACTTGAGCTTGTAATAAATAGCCTTGTTTTAGTCACATAAAGCACACAGCATACGTGTAAACTTTTTAAGAATATAAAACCAGAACTGACAAAACAATTGTTATGTTCTTGTATTTTAAAATCCTCCGAATTATTTTTTCACTGCATCTGCTTTGCATGCCATTCTAGAGGCCAAGTACCCTACAAAATGAACTGTGGCAATAATTCATTTAGCTTACAACGAGAAAGGCATCCTCTTTCCAGTAAACCTGATAGCTTTGAAATATCTAGAGACAGAAAATTTGAAAGAAAGAAATGAGATGGAACAGGTCCAACGTAAAAATCTCCTTGTAAAACAACCAGATTATACTAATAATTCAATTTATGAAACATGCTCATAATTCAAGCAGATTTGGTTATCAGGCCTATTTTTGGCTTTGAGGGACAATGGATGTTTCATAATGCCTAATCTAAAGAAGGGATGTCAAACTCATTTCGTACATTAGGGCCCATCAGATAATCCAGGTGTTCTTTTTCAGCTACACTGTGCAAATAGACTGATATCATAAAGATAAACCATATGTTTATTTAGATTTCAGTTTAATTATTCTGATATTTGCTGGTATCTAGTATCCTCTGATCTTCAACACACTTAAATCACTTTGAAGCTCAATCTGGCATGTGTGCATGGCAGCAAACCAGGTCTAGTTTACAGGCTATCTACCATGGGGACAGCACACCTGAGGACTACCAGGAGAGCCACAGGTGAAATTACAACTATTTTGCTGGTTAGGTTGAACCTAAAGGAACTGTACAAGGCACCCAAGCCCTGATAAAGGGCAATAACTCAACCCTACTTAAAAAAGTCAAGGAGAAGATTCTAAAGGAGAAGATTCTAAACAAGAAGATAATGTTTAATCATCCTACAAGAAGAGTAAGGGAAATGAGTGACTCTATCTCAATTACTGTTTTGTGAAGGAAAAAAGAACTGCTCTTAGATGACTTACCACTTCACATCATCATTATGACCAGTGTAATGTCTCTGAAGCTGCTCTTCGACGTTGAACAGCACAACCACAGAGGCGATGAAGTACACGGTCTCGCCCGTCGGCAGGAGATAGAGATTGCTGCGGCAGTCCCGGCCCCTATAGCCATAGCTAGAGTGTTGGTCAAGCTGAATAACATCATCTACCCATGAAGAATGTTAAAAACAAGAAAAAAAAAAAAAAAAAAAAAAAGATTCTTTGTCCTTGTAGTCTGTAGTCTCTGTCCTAGAGTCTCTGTCTCTTGGCTTGAGTACAGCTTTATTACTTGACAACTTTCAGAACTCTTTCCCTTACTACAGTTGAGAGTTGAAGCACTTCAGACTTTAAAACCTGCATATCCTACAGAAAATGCATAGCAAAGAATAGGGAAATTTGCAGATGTACTATTCCTTTAGCATCCTCTAGAATTTGCTAAATACCAGATGAAGGCAATGCTAGTTTTTTCCCAGGTGTATTTATTATTTACACTGCTTGACTAATTAAAATAGAAAATTAGACTTGATAGAAACATTAATAAGCCACTCAGCACATCTCCCTGAACTACACGAGGATTGATTGCATTATCCTGTGTGTGGGTTGATTCATTTCATTAATGTGGACATGACCAGTCAAATGGATAAAAACTGTAAAAGGGTTACATCATCCATTCCAATTTATTTTTGTAGAATTTAAAAGGCAGTGGCCCAGATTCTGAAGGTAGTCATATCAATATGAATATAAAATTAATTCAATGAAATGACTGGAATAATAATCTCATTTAGACTGAATGTTAAATCAGCCAAATTTTGTAGTTTTATTCTTCTGAAGAGTCATTAGGGACTACAACTATTTTGGCTTTCTTTTTTTTTATGGAAACAGAAAGAAACAGCATTAGCAGAATCTTGGCAAAACAGAAGTGCGTTCTAATGGAGTCAGTATGGAGGAACTGGCCGTGAAAAATATATGGGCAGATAATGAAACCCCAATTATGTGATCTAAACAAGATACTTGTGCACTATTCTGGATGGTCAATGATAAGCCACTCAAACTAAAATAATCATGTTAACATTGTTGAATTAATAAGGTCAATAGTTATCCTATATAAATATCTACTTTAGAAGAAACAGCTTGCTGATTTTTTCTTATAAATGCAATAGAACTAGTGCTGCATATCCAATTAATGAAGTGTGAATTCAGAAATAGAGCTTTTAGTCTCATAAACTGAAACACCACAGCCAAAGTTTTTTGAGATATTAAAGTGTGATTACATTGAAACAATCAATATCTTCAATTACAAAGAATTTACTATCAATTTGAATCTGTCTGCAGTGGTTGGTGTCACTACTCTAGATTGCTAGACAATTATTTATTTGTTTAAATTTATTTTTCTCTCTAGGGCCAGATAGCATTATGAATTGAAGCCAACATAATATTTCCCTAGTTCAATAACAAATCATCAAATTTATAGTGAACCAACAGTTGAAGTTAGTGTAAGGAATTGAACTTCTAAAAAAAGTGGAGAACATAATACAAACATGCATAAGTAACAAATCTCAGTGCACAAAAATAGCCATTAAATGGGAAAGATTACATTCTTTAGGGAAAATATCCTTTCTTTACTATTCTTCCTGTGGGGAACAATGCTGCATTCAACCTTTCACATGACTGCTGTTGTCAAACACTCAATTTCTTTCTATCAGCCTTTTTTCTCAAAAGCAAACTCCTGGGGTTGATCCCTCCTTCTCCTCACTGTTTCCCACACTCGGATTTGGTGGCTTCATCTTGGATTTGGTGAGCTGGCACTACAGGGAGTGTTACCTTGACCTTTTCTTTTCATTTGGCTTGCAGTTTTTGTTTCAAACCTCCTGCTTGCCAAGTGAGTTGCTCTCAAATGGATCTGGGAAGGCCACTGCTCCCACCCTGATGTCCCTAGTGCTGATTTCTCACTTGGATTTTCCACCTCTGCTCCAGACCCTCCTCACACTTTATCATTCAAGTGTTTTTGTTTCTTCATGTCCTAATATATATGATAATATATCAAAGGTGTGAATCTTTTTCAGCTTACCCAGACAGCTGCTAATGTGACTGTAATAACCCTTTATGGTTCTGGTATGCCCTGAAATCTGTACACATTAGATTTTCTTCCTGCTGTTTCTCATCATACTCTGTTTTCCTTTCCATTTGTCCACACCACCTCCAATATCTTGTTTCCCTATCCCCATTCTTACATTATAGAGCATTTCTGGCTGTACTCCCACAGCTGGACTAATTTATCTGTCACAAAGATATTTTTTCCTATTCCAGTTCCGTTACCCTCCAATCAAACAGTGCAGCTTCTCTAACTCAACTGAAATGAATGTCTGCAATATTGCTTGGTTTTCTGCTGTATTTCTCTTTCTTCTGAAATGATCTCATGCTCCTGCTCACAGTTTCTTTTCCACTTGTTACAGTCTGTAAAGTGGGCATTACCTTCTCCATCTTTTTTTAAAATTATTTTTAAATTGTCTTTCTAAACCTTCCATATACCTAGTTTTTGCTGTAAGTATTAAGTATGGATATAATGATTGGATTTAATTGCAAATAAATTTGAAACAGAAGAAGCTATCACAGTATTTTTAGAAAAAACTACCTCCTCCTCAATACCATTTAGAATAAACACCTAGGGTTAATTAGATTGTTTTCTTAATTCACACCTCTTCTATTCCTATACAAACTTAGATAGCATTCTGCTGGGTATACTGATACACACCTGGAAGGACATATGAATAGTCAAACTAAAAATAATAATCCATCTGGCAAATATTCAGTCATTTAAATAAGCTTATGTGAGAAACTAATGAGACTGGAATCATGACCTACTCTAATTATAATTTCTTATAATAGTCTGAAATACTGACATCAGTTCCACCTACATGCTGCTAATGACATTCAGCTCTGTTTCATGGTTGGGTGTTCTGTTGTTTCAGCAAAGCTTCCTAACACTTCCTCCTTAGCATCCTTAGGCCCCTGAGTTAGGAGCCCCTTACAACTGCAAAAGACATCATTCAATTCTCTTGTGATAAATGGTGAGAACCTGCACAATGATATACTGCAAGCAGCATTTATCACTGTAATCTCACCTGGTTTATTATTTTTATGGGTTTTTTGTCTTTTTAACTCATCTTCACTTATTTATGCATGCACTATCTATGCAGTTCCAGCAGAATAGGATAGAACATACAGCCTCAGCTGCAATAGGAATAATAAGAATGGTTACTAAATCTGTCATTAATCTCTTGTGAATACAAAGGGACTTTTGGAAACTCTCTGAACATTCTGAAACCACATGCAGTTCTATTTATACAATTTTGAAAAAGACTATTCTTTTATGAAGCTGAAGTAATTTCCTATTTTTACTGCAACCAGAAGAGATTTTTCTTTAAAGAGAAAACTATATGAAGACATCATCTCTCTAAAGATAATTGATGTTACAAATAAACTCAGATCTTCTTGTGTTTATATTTTATCTTGAATGTTGAATAAGATTATATAAAAGTGAAATGTTTTGGTTTTAGTAAAGAATATATTCTATCATTATATTTAAAAGTGAAATAGGAAAACTTTTGTATGTAATGAAACACTGATTTCTTTCAAGTTAAATTTCTGAATTATGTCCACTCATAGAAGTCAGTGGAAAAGTCTGGTTGTTCAGTATTTAAGCTCCCTTAAGATACAAATCCAAATATTATTTTATATATTATATTTTATAAATTTTATGCCTAAGCATGTATCAGTTGCACAGCTCTACTCAATTCAGGGCTTATTCCAGTTGAATGTATCATCCTCTTAAGGACAATGGTGTACATTTTTAAAAACAGTTAAAAATAATAAATTGCTGCTAAGAACTAGAAAAAAAAACTGAGCTTGTCTTATGCATATTATACTTGATAATCCCAGCTCACTACATTCTTATGATATGCCTAGTTTAATCTTTGGCTAATTAGCATGCTTCAGATTTAACCTTCAGGCAACATTTAAGCAAAATCTTTCTTAAGCTGCCACCCTGTACTTTACAATATGAAGAACAGCAGCCTCAAGAATTTAACACCTATTTTCAATGGAATGTCACTTCACCAATTAAATTAACCCTATGACCTTAATCCTGCTGTACTTTAGCTTGAAAATTTATTTAACCCAAATCATTATGGAATGATTGATTTCCAGTAGTCCTTCAGCACAGAAAGGATACACCCATTCCAGTTTAAGCCTCTTGGCTGGTAGCTCTACTTTTGCTTCCAAATTGTAAGATTCCACTTGCTCTTTGGGCATGTACATGGTAACAGGACGTCCACGAAGAAACATTTTTACGTATCCTTCCTCTATAAAAGGTCAGAAATGTTTAATGTTACACAAAAAAAGTCATCAGGGACAATTCCAGTGCTCCTCCATCCCTTCCCACATAACAGTTTGGTGCATTACAATTATAAAATGACATGCAATCTCAAACTTAGAAATTTATCAGGTTTTTTTTTCCTAAATCATAATCACTAAGCAGAATTTTTAAAAAACATATGAAGTCCCTTCTTCCTCTAAATATTCTGAGTAGCAGAATTAGAACTAAACAATGTCATGAACTATAGAACAGAAAGGTCTGAAATTGAATTTTAAAAAAAATGTTACAATAATATGGGTTTTAAATATTAAAAATGGAGGGGAATACATCAAAGATTACAATTAACGCAGAAATGCCACTTAAAATTAATTTTATTTTTTAATCAATATTTACAGTTGAGCATCAGCATCTAAATTATTTTCCAACACTCAGTCGCATTCTTTGCATCCCAGTGTAAAGATATGCTTTACACTTGATACAGTGTTAGAGATACATTCGAAATAATGAACACAAACAATTAGTAAGAGGAATCATGCTGATGTATATGCAGAAAAGATATGTGCTTTAAGAATTACTAAACATTGAAAAAAGAATGACAACAATGACAGCACATTAAAAGAAAGGAAAATGACATACAGGAGAGAAGCTACAAAAACTTAATTTGCTGACAGAAGTAAACATTTCTAGAAGAAAATACTAAAAGTAATGTGTTGAACTGGCAATAAATATTTTTGGGGCAGAGAAGGAGAGATTAATAACAGATCTGGAAGTACTGACTTGGGGACTTCATGGGGCTTATAAAACTAGGAGATCTGGGAAATGCCATGAAGGTCTGACTAGGACTTTTGGGAAGTGGCAAGGCCAAAGTGGGTGTCCTGTGAACTTCTGATGAAGTTTGTCCAGATTCAGAACGTGCTGGCTCTTGCTGCTCCATCGGCAGATCAAGGGGTTCAGCCTTGTTCGCATGCGAATCAAGCAGTTTTGGAGTCAGTGACATCTGTAGAGTTACTAGACAGAATAATCGTGGGCACAGAGGAAATGGAAGGGCAAAAGTAACAAAAATCATGTAAATGAAAAAAAATTTATACAATTTAGGACTGTTAAAACTATGCTATGAATTTTTAAGTATCAGTACAAATATACCACTATTTTTTAAATTTGAAAGCTAAGGCTTTATTTTAATTGGAAATATGCATATGCTACAAATCCTGACTAAATTAATAAGAATTATTGATTGAACAAAAACATCATAGCAATGCTGTATTACTTAACTAGATGTGTATTTTGCCTTTAGACTAAGTCATATGGGAAAGAGATCTACCTGACCTATCACAGTAAAGTTACAGCTAGGTCTCTCTAGCTTCAATTTATGGAATGCATACATAAAATGAAAACAACAGAAAACATAATGCTAAAAAGAAGAAATAATAATGATGAAATAATGGTGACAGAAGGTTGGAAGTTTAAGATGTCTGTTAAAATGATAGAATATTGGAATTGTTTTAAAAATCTACTCCAATATATCTGTATTGGAAAATAAAATAGAGGGTAGAGCATTAAATAGCAAAGCACTACAGCACTATTTGTATGCGCATGCAGCATCTATTTAATGAGCTTCAAACACGTGCCAACACTGCTGATGCTGGTGCACTGGAAGTCAATAGATTTTGAGCAATGACAACTACTGGCTGTACTTATCAAAGGCTGTGAATGAACCAAAGTTTAATTCACCAAGCTGCTTTTCTCACCTGAAGCTTACAGAACTCATAAAACTTGCATTTAACCATCTACAGTGGGAGCATTTGACCTAGTCACACCAGACTAGGAAAGTATATACTAACCAGTAAACTATATCAAGTGTATTACAACAAGTATATAAATTATGCCTTCAGAATGTGTGTATGTCTCTCTCCTAACTGTAAAGAAGAACTTAGGCTGATTAGGTCAGGCATAGAGGTCCCATTGTGCACTAATTTTTAACTTCTGGTAATATTTTGTCTCTACTAGTTTTTGTTCCTAACCCAAATACATTATCTACACAATCAATCTCCTCTTTTTTATACTTTTCTTAAGTAAGTTTATAAGGCAATAGAGTTCTAAATGTAAACATATAGATGTATAGACAGACAATCATCAAACTACAAAGACAGACCAACAGTGAAACTTTTAGACAAATGTATCTTTTACATCTGCGGTTTTGTAAATTTGATATTGTTGTTGCATAAATGAGCAGTTAATGAAATAAGATGGACATCAGTGCCAGTGGGATCTGCAAAGGAGACCACCACTGATTGCAGGTATAAATTTGTACAAAGAATACACAGAGGTAGAGACTCTCTAATAGACTTTGCCTTGAGAACAAACATTTTTTGCTTTGTGAAATTCACATTTATTGCAAAACTGAAAGACGCTGATTAGTGGAAGAACTGTTAGGCTATAGCTATTTCTAAAAAGCAGACAAATCTGTGATTAGATCACAGATATAAACATGCATCAAAAATGTGCATATTTACACTACAACTTAACTAAAGCTTTAGACACCAACATGGTATGTTTATCACGTGACTGCTTTATGACACTAAGCAAAAAGCAATGAGAAATTAGTTGTAGGCCTAGGTCTGTTTAAGATTCAGAAAAATCTACAATCTATTTAATAAGAAAAGGCAAGAAAAAACAAAGGCTTCTATGATCATGTTATGTTAACAGCAAAACAGCCAACAAAGGGGCAAATTCTATACGAATTTCAGCAGAAGTGCAGAATGCCATTTCAAACACAGTGAACATCCACATGTTGCCATATAGCTCTCTCAACATCTTTTTTCTAATTCAAATTCTTAGGAATAAGTCCACAGGAATACAAATTATAACCCGTTATTAAGATTAAAGTGCACCTGAGGGTTATAATTCAGTAGATCGTATAATAAATGGTATAACATAATGGTATAAATGGTATAAATAATGGTATAACATTTTGGTTTCACTCAAAAGAACTAGAAAAGTTTTAACGTTGCAAAATGTGTACAAGTTAGAAAACAGCTGTATAATATTGAGCTAATATAATATTGTCTTTTATCCCACCAGAACCATTTTGCTTCGAGAGCTATGAGGTTTTGGAAGTGAAGCCTACCTTTGCAGTGTGTCACACGGCGCTTCCCTTGTGATTACAGAGACAGAGACAGAAGGGCTAGATAAAGATGTGTTTGAATACAATAACTCTCTAAATACCTGCTCTAGAAGCTGTCCAGTCTTATTCTGCTGCAGCCTAACCTGGGGCTTGACAAAACACTCAGCCATACACTGGGTAATTACCTTCCAAACCTCTTTCCTCAGTTAGGGGCCTCTGTTTGGTTCTGCCATTAAAAACTGGCTTAAATTCCATTATGTAAGCATATACTTAAGTAAAATACCAAGTATAATTTTCTTAGAAAAAACATGCATTTCAGTAAGAATTTTGTCTAGGTGAGAAGGACATCAATGTAGTGTCACACCTGTTAAATTACTGACTTCTATCTATGGGAAAAGTGGCAGAAGAAAAAATATTATAAACACATTTTTTTACATGGTATACGGGAAGCAAGGAAATATGCAAGGAAAGCATATTCCTTTCAAATCAGAAGTTTTCTTTTTCTAAACCACCAGTTTTCATGGAAGGGACATGAACCATGAATATATTGTCACAAGAGACTTAAGTGCTTATTTAATCTCATGTATTATTGACTTCAAAATCAGTTACATTAAACTTTGAAATATGGCTTAAGAGCTTTGTTGGATGCTGATCAATCCATGCAATAAACAAAAGATCTCCAACTTTTTCAGCTTAATGTATGATTACTGTCACAGAACTATGCATAAAAATAATACAATACATCTGATAAATCAACAGGGTTTTTTCCCTTCCCTATTTTGCCAAAATAAATATTTTAGTTGCTGTTGACTTTTCAGAACAAAAACCCTGTTATATACAATACTCAGCTTCATATTTTTTTTGACACTCTTCAAAAATTTTAACTGTCTAATGACAAGGACGAACACTGCTTTCACTTACACCAAATATTTCACTTTCAAAATCTTTCAGCAGAGATAATACCTAAACTGGAAAAAATTGAATTGCTTTTGAAATTAAAGATAGATTACCAAAACTGTATTAACAGCCATGTTTTTATTTTAATTTGACAAATTATGTTACAAGGCTTTGGGACAAATGGGGCAATCTTTAGAGGGCACCGTTTTATGATTAACATGATAGGATCATAGCTGGAACTTGGCACTGCTTTAATTACCAAAACCTTAATACTGTTTTGAAAGAGAAGACATACGTGGAGTAAGAAGACATGGTATTATTTGTCCTTGCCTTCTTACAAAGAATCGCAACTGTGAAATAAATATATTTGATTAATAAAATCTAGAGTGAACTGATCAACTTTTAAATACTATATCAACAGCAGCCTTTAAGTGTCATGTTTAGATTCCCAATTCTAGGCACCAATTTCTAGGTATCCACAGAAGAAAGGGGGCTAGTGGGGGAATCCAATCACAATTACTATCTGCTTAAAAATTTTAAAAGTTCCTACCTGCACTGAACATTGGTTCCTTGGGTTTGCTGTGAAAATAATGAAGAAATTACTATTTTAAAGCATGCACATACATTCTGCACATGTATATGTATCAATATGATGTAAAACTAAAAATAAAAGAATATAAATTTTTGTTGAGTGTATGTATGAATAATAATACTTTTTCAGTAAATTATTTACATAATAAATCCCCAGGCAAACACAGTTAAAACCAGTAAACATCCTTGATAGCATTTAACATTCAATTCTCATTACATTCTCAATATTATAAATATTCCTCTACTAACTACCAAATTCTTTTCTTCTGTGAAGTTAGTCCAATTACAGGAGAACACAGAAACTGGCCACAAACAGCTGTATCTTTTTTTTTGTTTCCAGCCTGGAGCAAATCAAAGTTTGAATCCTGTTTTATACAAAGATTTTACATAAAACATGGAGCTGCCCAGTTGTTCCTGAGTGAATGACAGTACTTGGTAAAACACAGAAAGCACATAACCATGATTAAAATGTCTTCTATTTGTCACTGCACAGCTGCCTGCAAGACAACTGAAAATGGGTTTTTCTTTGGGAAAACTTGAGGGGAAAATACATACAGGAGGTTGATAAGCTCTCTGGATAGTACTACCCCAGCCAAAAGGAAGGAATCTTTGTTAAGAAATTTGTGTCCAGTCACTTGTTTTTGTCTTTTGCCCCTGTAAATCAAGTTTGAGGGTGTTGTTTCTGATTAAGAATGGAAGGGACACAAATTTGTATTATGCAGTTATTTCTCTTCCTAGTTCTCTCTTTTTTAATGCAATAAAATTTCTGAAGTATAAGATAACTGCTGTACATTTCTTAGGGTGATCCCAAAATGGGTGAATCCCCCATCATTCTGATGGAGAAATGCTAAAATACAAAGTATTCCTAGAGCTTGATGCCATGTCAACACCCTCCCCTAAACTGCAGTGGGCAGATAAGGAGAAATCAAAAAAAGAAACAAGACTGTGTTGGATTTTTGCACACAGGTTTTTTATCTAAGCATAAAAGATTCTCTCACTACAATGAAAGATATAGCAAATAATTCTATTGTATTTTTTCCTTTGCTTTGGTTTGACATTTACATTGAGAAAAATACTTTACTTAATGATAAACCTAAACCAAATTAATTCTGATTCTACTCCTGATTTAGCAACTTTCCACAATATCAGCCTTTGTGTTAATCATGCATCAAAATACATGCTTCAAGCTGGCATACACAGCCAATGTCATTTATATAAATAGCATGATGTGCTGCCATTGTTAACACCAAGATGAACATTTTCTCTTACAAATGAAGATATTTTTAGAAAACAAAGAAACCTTATGGGATGAAGCACTAGTCAGAAATGCTGCCATATTAGAGACAAATCAGTCCCTAGCTCTGAACAGACCGTGCCGACCTATTCAAGCTAATCAAGCAAATGTGAAAGGCTGATTCATGACAGTAATAAAGCAAATCATCTGTACTTCCTAATTATACAATCCCTAACCACACACAGCTCACAGCTCTGGCTACCCTTTTTCCTGAACTTGAGTCACATCCTACTTAAGTAACCCTCAGGAAGGCTTACTCCTGGCTGATAGCTACAGGAGTAGGGACACTTGACAGCAACATGGGAGATTATGGTCATCTCCTTATGCTTAAAGCTGCTTGAAAGAGCTTTCTATAGCATCCTGGCTTTGCATAACAGCCTACAACCCTCCATGCTTTCAAAAACAGTCATGGAATATCTCAAGCTGGAAGGGATGCAAAGGGGTCAAGGGTACAAACAGACTGTGAGTAGATGGTTAGGTTAACACACTCTTCCTCACTCCTTCACACATCCTGTCAGCTTTTGGGGGACAGTCCTAGTCCCAGTGTACACAATCATCATTTTCCTTCCCATAACTCTTGCTTTGTATTTGCATGGTTGCTCTGTTTCGAGAGGAAGCATAAGGCAAGTCTTTAGCCAGCCTCTTCCACAGGATAAGGACACTCATTCTTCAAGGATGTGAAAGCTGGGGTGCTGAACAGGCTGCATGGGACAGAAATTAAGGGAAAAGTCTCTAACCATACAATGACTGTACCTACATCATGAACACCAGTTGAGGCAATCTAACACATGCTCTTGATTAGTTCCTTGGAATACTTGCACTTTACTTAACCATTGCATGCCTTGCATGCTGGACCTTCTCCCCAAATCCTAAGTGAGTATTTCAACCCTTTGTGGCCTAACAATTGCAAAATGATATAACCATTGTGTTTCTGTTGAAATAGTATGTAAAAATTAATAAGGGATCTCAAGTACAGATAACCATTATTTTGTTGCAATGTTTTTATTTCTCAGCTAGTTTGGAATTAATTTTTAAGTGTACAGTACATTTATATAGCTCACAGAAGTCATATTTAATGTCTTTCCTTAATTTAAGTGAATAATCTAATAGTCTCACTTCATGTGTTTACTAGGATTAACATATAACTAATTTCAGATAATTGTCACCTTAAACAGGTAGCAGGATCAGAGATATATCCATAAAACTGACTTTGCAAAGCACTGTATTGTTTTAGGTTTTGACCTGTAGATCCTCCACTGCATAACACACACTGAATTAATCTTTTTGGCACTTGATCTAATGCAATTTTTTATATAAGATAAATTACACAGAGCAAGGGGACTGTAGGATCATGTTTGTTAAAACTTTTTCAAAAACTACAGTAAATTACTACAGCAAATTAAAAAAACAATGAGATTCACCATTGATAGGTGAAATAACTGCTGTTCATATTGCAGAAACAAGTCGACCCATCTAAGTATCCATAAGACGTTTGTTTTGTTTATAGAAGATAAATTATTTTAATCAATGAGGTCATCACATAATGGCTATTGATACAATTTGATATGTGTGATAGAGCAGGAAGTTATAAATAGATGCAAAATCAAAAGCAAGGCCTTAGAAAAAATATCCAGCCATTTCAAGAGATCCATACAGACAATAGCAGCTCCATGTTAACGACTTCACCAAGGCAATGTAGCTGCATGAAGTTACACACTGTTGCAACACTTTACAGAATTTGCAGCTTAAATTAGAGTGAGCTGGTTTTTAACTGTCCTTTCACTGGCCATTATGGGTTTTGCTTGGTTTCGCCTTTCAAACCTTTCAGGCTCACTTGTCCCTAAGATTGTTGATTCTTGGTTTGCTGATTCAGATGTGTGCATATATACATTCTCTACAAGGGTCTGAGAAAAGATTTTGTTCAAATCTGCACATGCAGAAAGACACTTTGTTCCTAAGTAAACTAATAATAGACGGCTTTTCCTATCAAAAGTAATATTTATTTATGGATATTTTGTATTTTTTTCAGTAATATTTGTCTTTTAGAAATCTTGAAATAAAAAAATCTTAGAGACAAAATGAAACCTACATCTATTAGTTATTTTTTGCTTACAATTATGTTACAAAAATGTTAAGGGGAAAAAAAATCAGATGCTAAGAGTCAAATTTTCGTTAAGTACCAGAAGGCCCAATCCTTTGGAATTCTCTTGGCTTATCAAAACTTCATTCACATGCATAGATGCAGAATGCAAACAACATGTTATTTGTGTAAATATTATCTCTTCCTTGGTTATAATTTTATAACATTTTTCTGATAGTATTTAAATTTTTCCAGTATTCCTTTAATTTGCTAATCCTTTCACTGAGGCACAGGTCAGGTTGGAAGGGATCACAGTTGTTCACCTGGTCCAACATCCCTGCTCAAGCAAGGTTGTACCAGAGCACATGGCACAGAATTGTGTCAGTTCCCACTGAGGGAGTCTCTCTGGACAATCTGTTCTAGTGCTCTGTCACTCACATGGTAAAAACATTTTCCCTCCTATTCCTGTGCATCAGTTTCTGCCCATTGCCTCTACTTCTTGCTTGGCACTACTAAAAAGAGCCTGGCTTCATCGTCTTGGCACCCTCTGCTCAGATACTTGTAGACATCAATGAGGTCCCCTCTCAGTTGTCTTCTTGAGGCTGAACAGGCCCAGCTACATCAGCCTTTCCTTGTAAGACCTGCTCCAGTTCCTTGATCAACTTTGTAGCCCTCTGCTGGACTCAGTCCACGAGCTCCACGTCCCTCTTGTACTGAGGAGCCCAGAACTGGACACAGCACTCCAGATGTGCCTCACCAGGGCCAAGTAGAAGAGCAGAATGGGATGGCTGGACTTGATGATCTAAAAGGTCTCTTCCAACCTTGACAATTCTATGATTTTATATAGGATCACCTCCCTCAGCCTGCTCGCAATGCTCTTCCTATTGCATCCTAGGATTCCACTGGCCTTCCTGGCCACCAGGGCACACTTGGACATGACCCACAGACAGCCTGTTGTCCACCAGAACACCTTCTCCTTTATCCATGCATGCAGGTCTCTTGCCCACTTTTCCTGATGCTCATCTGGATGCATGGTTCTTGAGCCTGGAGGAAGTGATCTTTGAATATCAACCAGCTCTCTTGGATCCCTCTTCCCTGCAGGTCTTGCTCCTACAGGATTCTTCCAAGATTCCTGAGCAGGCTAAAGTTAGGACTTTCGAAGTCCATGGTTAAAATCTTACTTGCTACCCTGCTTCATCCCCTCCTGGTTCTGAGCTCTAGCTCATGGTCATGACAACCAAAGCTGCTTCCAACTTTCACATTCCAACAGGGCCTTCCCTGCTTGTTATCACAAGGTCAAGTAGCACACTGTTCCTCGTGGGATCTTCCACTGCCTTTGACAGGAAGTTTCCATCAATGCTTTCCAGGAACCTCCTGGACTGTTTGTGCTTTGCTGTGTTGCTTCTCTAGCATCTGTCCAGGTAGTTAAAGTCTCCCACAAGAACCAGGGCCTGTGACTTTGAGGCTGCTTCAAGCTGCCTGTAAAAGATACAATGCGCGTCCCCCTGTTCAGGCAGCTTGTAGCAAACAGCCACAAAGTGCCACCCTCAATAGTCTGCCCTTTTATCCCAATCCATAACTTATTCTATGTTCCATGGTTTGCACACTTGCTGTCTTGCTTCATGGCTGAAAACATAGGCCAGAAACCTAGCTATTAATAATGTAATCACCCATATCTGAGTTGTAAAATAGTACACAATCAGCTCAGTCACTCGTTACTCAAGCAAATATGCTAAAGGGATAAAAAGGAAGGAATATTTTGTGCCACACCATTGACAATGATTCGTGTAATGACACTGATGCCGAAAGAGAGCAGGTAAATTAAGTTATTAGTTGAGCTTCATTAACAATGTGTTTTTATGGTCACATCATCAGTGAGAAAGTGAAATAGTACCATCAACACCATTTCTTGCAAAGGAAACTGCAACAGAACAAGTCAAGTGAAATGGCTGAAACTAAATTCTGACTAGGAAATACAGGAAAGAACTGCTTGACCTATACTGACAATACTGATGAACCTCAATGAAACAGCTATTTGTTCAAGGCTATCCTAAGTCTGAAACCCTTGGACAAGATATCCTCTTTTCTCTGTGCTGTCAGCAATACAGATAAACATGATCAAAGATACACAAAGATAGGCATCACTTCATTCTGCTTCATTGAACAGCACTTGCATGTAAACCTCTCTCTTCATTTATATTTAATCTGGCTGTCAGATCAAGGCACTCGTAGCCCAGAGACTGGCTGGACATCAATCTACATGTGCGATGTGGTGACTGAATGCTTTTCAGCAACTGTTTTGGTCTTTCGTCCTCTTTCCTTCACTTCTTAAACTACCTTTATGTTGATTTATGAGTTTTCACACTTTTGCTCTTCCTATTTTCTTCTCCTCATTCCACTGGGGACAGGAAGTGAATGGCTGTGTGATACTTAGATGCCAGCTGGGGTCAATGCACCACAACCAGAAACTCAAAGAAGCACTTGTCAGGAATATAAAGACCAAAGGAAATAACTAAGATATTAGAAAATACATGTTTAATAATTATGAACTTTCCTGGGAAATTCTAAGTTCTCATACTGTTTATAGTTTGGAAATAAGGCAAACAAAATTTAGTCTAAATATGAAAACCTGTTTTATTTCAAATGTTTTAATACATACTTTGATCCAAGAATTGGAGCTTTGTAAAAACAAAAGCTTCCAATATTTTACACAAGAAAAACTAAGTTCACTAAAGAAACTAATTTCACTATTAGAGCAGGAGGCAGAGAAAGGGGTTAGATACTTAGATGACATTACCTTTCACTGTTCTTTTTACCACTAGATGAACTGCTGGTGGAACCAGTGCGGTTGCGACTCCCTTTGGAATCTCCATAGCTTTCCCTCCGACCTCCTGGGGACACACGCTCAGCTGAACTGGTTCTCTTAATGGTGCTAATAAAACAAGGAGCAAGTTTCACAGCGGCACTTGTAAAAGTATATATTCTACAATAAATATTTATGAGAAATGTATCAAGTAGAACACTAACCCTAAAAAAATAACTGATTTTTTAAAAAAAATCTTAACTTGATTTGTTAAAGAGCCTATGTAAGAGTTTTGCTGAGTATCTGGTGCAACAGAGATAAACATACTACTTTTTCCTTAATCATAAAACATTAGATGGGCTAAACCAAATTCATTGAGTAGTTGCAATCACTTTTCTGGGTCACGTTTCAAATATCTGACTACCGCTCCATACATCTTAACTTTTGGATTCTCACGAAGAAGTGAAAGATTTAAAGAGAAAGCATATTGCCTGACATTTCCAGCCAGACTACAGAGAATGCCAAAAGTATGTCAAAATTTGAACACAAGCAAGCTAACTTTGGGTCTTCATCCAATATCAGTTACTCTGTGGTTCAAAGCTAGTTTTAACATACTCCAAACTGCAATTAATGGTGAGCTAGTCTGCATTTTTTATTGTTGACAAAAAATGTAAGCTTCCTAGTTACATGTATGAATAGATTGGATTCCTCACATGTCCTGACAGGAGGTTTCTCTAAGGCTTAAAGCTCACCCTACCCTCTCACTCTTCAACCATCCTTCCTGCAAAGATAGCTATGAAGGGATCTATTGCATGACTTTATGGTGCCTCTTAGACATCCAGCTCTCCCTGATGGAAAAATGGGAGTCAAAATACAAGCAGTGTTACTTAGTAAATTAAGAGAAGCTCATCCAGAACTTACACCTTACAGGAGACAAATTATTGAGCAAAGCACTTATCCCTAAAGAAGTGCTTCCTAGCAAGAGAGGGAGGAGCTAAGGGTGAGGTCCCAAAGCAGGTAATGCTTTACAAGTTGCTGCAGGTCCTTTGCAGCAGAGGTTCAGGCAGCAATACCCAGACTGGGGCAGGAATCACCCCCATGGCAGCAGCTGAACAACATGACTCAGTGTCAGGGTCTCATTTCCCTCCCATTTCAGTCCTGTACTATTTTCTCTCCTGCAGAAAGCACAATGAAAATATCTGCTTTAAGTTATACAATCCCCACACTAAATAACTACCTTCAGCAGCTCTCTCACCCCAGAAACCAGGGACAACCAATGATTGCTTTCCAGTTCGCATCTCTCCACCCAAATCCCAACCACATCCTCCATCCTACTGTGAAAACTTCAGTACTTTCTCCTTTAAGGCCAGTCTCACCCTAGCCACACCTTTTATCATCCCCAGCCACCTCCCCCTTAGCCCCCATACCCCCCCAGAGATGCTCTGCTTACCAGAATACTCATCTCATTCTTGAGGACTACTCCAAACTTCCCCAGCAGTTCCTAACAGCTATCACTACCCTGTCATCTCAGCTCCTCTGGCTCTGTCCCACTTCATGCATGGTGTAAGATGGCTCTCCATAACTAGAGGAACCAAGATAGACTTTTCTGTCTGGTCAAGAAATGCTCAGCTTAGCAACTGTACACCACCTGCTTTAAAAAACCCCAAACTTATTTCTGCTCCCCCATGTCTTTTTACCAGCAAGGAGGGGAATGTTTCAACATCTCAAATCAGACTCAATTACAGAAATGATGGGAACACCTGAACCAGAGTCTTTCTGGAAAGAAATTGCCCTTCTGAAAAGAAGGCAGTGCCCATCCAGGGGCGGATCTGCAAGTTAAGGTGCATCTCGGGCAGCTTGACAAAAAAGCCTTCTGGTACATGCGATGGTGGGATAGATGTTCAGTGCTGCGTTCTTGTAATAAAAACAAGCTTCAAATGATTAAGCTGAAATTAAAAAAATAGTGTTTCTGTGGAGAAAGCAATGTAAGAGAGCAAGCAGAATGCAAAATTACACAAAGACAGAACAAAATACATTCATAGGGGAAAAGGCAGCAACAAGAATTTAGTTCTGTCTTATTTTCAGAAGTGTAATTCCTACACTAGGCTAACATCATCCAAGTCATCTCAATGTCAAATGCATGAAAAAAACCTTCTCTAGTCAATTAAAGAATTTACTGTTAATATTTAACTATTCTCCCCACATCTCATAACATCATCCAATTTAATACTACTCCAGTTAAAAAATAAAACTTTGATACTGAAAATGTTTATTCCAAATATAATAGCTTTATTAGCATGTGCCTTCCACTATTATATACATTAATTACAGAAACAATCCTCTGTGATTTGTCAGGATCAAATTTTTATTTTGACATCCTTTCTTGGTTAGGAAAATTTCAGTGTAGGCTTATGTTGATGCATATTTTCTTTGTTAAGGATAAGCAGCGTCAACATCAGCCTACACCAAAATTAAATTAAGGGCATTATCAAAGTATAATAATCTGAGAAAAAAATCAAGTTACATAAACAATTTGAAACTAATTTTATGTTGCTTGGAGTTTTATTTTTATTGCTGTCAACATTCAAAAGATGAAATAAAGGATAAGAAATGAAAGGGTGGGACTAAAATTTAGAAGTTTAATTCTATCTTCTTTCTGAATAATGAAATTTCATATCAGTATAAAAACTTCTTCAACCACAGGTGTAAATTTTTTTTAAGACCTTATGATTTATGTCCATTACTGCTTAAACTAGTTAGTAATGCTATCTTCTGACAAATTTTATTTTGAACTTTCCACAACAACAAAAGCCCAGTGAGAAGTATTAGTTGATGGTTGGAAACAAGGATTACAACTCTATTATATTAATGCACTTTTGGCATTATAAACATTTTGTTAGCTAGACTGTTAAACAGCAGTGATTATATCCACAGCTACAGTAGATACACTGCCATCTGAGAAGGAATTTAAAATTACAAAAAATACTAATTTAACTTATAGGTTTGTAAGAGTATAACAGAATTTGGCTTGCACATTAGTGATATGAAAGGAGAGAATTTGCAATTATTTAAGAATATAATATTTAGTTGCACAATTTTTAACTTGTTTAAGGCAGCAATGTAGTCTAATACCCCCATCATAAAAATTATGTTAGTATGAAATAATGCAGATTACCACCACTGATGTTATTATTATCTAAGTTGTGTGATGCATTTATCAATGATGAGGAAGTTTTAGACATGTACTTCTGGAAATGTTAAAAATGGCAATAATAATTACAGTTCTATCATGTTAATGCTTTTACTAAAACAGCCACTTTCTATGTGTTGAATTGAAATGGAAAGGAAAAACAACTGAACTTCAACACTACAAAGCTATTAAGGATCCCTCACCTTAGAGCAGGCTTTTTCAGTTTGCATGCATTGAGAAGATTCACAGACCTGCTTAATCCAGATTGAGAGGTGCGTAAACAAAGCAGAATAAAAAGTGAATGCAACAATAAAATGTGGAAACAAGACATTTACAAGACACATTAAAAGACAAAATTGCATGCTTTCAAGATATGAAGTCACGTGCAAGAGTAAACAACAAAGTGCTTATTGCCTCAGTTAGATGTTTGATCATTTCAAACCATACATTTAAGAACACCAATGTATCTTTGAATGACAAAATCTCAGCAGTGCCCCCATAGACTGACCATTTGTAAAGTGACTCAAAAATAAAATTAAAAACAAAAATCAAAGAGGTTATCTGAAGGAACACGACAGATGATCCAGCTAAAAGACAAATACTATTAAAAAAGCAACAACAAAGACAAGAAAATAAATCCTCATATATACATACATAAACCACTGCATAGCATGAATGTTTCAGGCAGTTGCATTACTGAATTGTGGTGAACAAATCTGGCCAAAATTAAAAAGATATATACCTTATTACTAAAATTACTTGGGAAAATAGAAAAGCTTTTTAATAAAAGAAATTAAAAACCAGTGCACAATGCTCTTAAGACAGAAACTGATGGCATTTTGTCTAGCACTCATTCTGACCCTCATTTAAATCAATTAGAATGAGCTCAGGAATAACATATGACTTTAATTTCATTACGCCTCTGAGCAAAATGCACTAATAACTTTAATTGTTAGAGATATTGTGAAGTGGTTGTAATAGTTTTTCCACTCGAAGTTCAATGGAGAGGGATTTCTTTTTTCATTTATATTCTAAATATTTTAAACCATTTTCTTTGAGAGATGAGTGTTACACAGAGCATTTAACTGAAGGTTTGATTCAGAGTTTGTGTGTTGTGTGTGTGCCAGTTACAAACCATCGCTGCCCCCCAACATTAATTCCAGGCGACTGAACAATTTCCTAGGGGCCATGTGTTTAGAGTTTAGAAGAACAGGAATTTATCATATTAAAGTATTTTATTCTCTCTGCAAACAAAGCTCTTTATGTTTTCTTTGTTCCTGTTTCTTCCTTTTGATCTCCATTGTCAGAGTTTTGCACCATTGTAATACTTTGCAATCTGCTGGGGGAGAAAGAATGACTGATTGTCTCCTTTTGAAAGGCAAAGCATGTGCAAGCCTGCAGTCTGCACCAGCATCCCTACTGGGAAAGGTACTGTCTGCTTTCTCCTCCCTTACTTATTTTTCCCCCCCTCAACTCTTGGAAACAAAGCTATCCCAGATGAGTCACAAAACCTTAGATTTTAATAGGGAACACAAAACATCACTACTACACACTGGCCAAATTCCAAAGACAAATTTAGTGTTAAGCAGCAAACTTCAAGACACATTAAATGCCAAAGAAAGAGTGTGGGGGGAAGGGAAAGTTCTGCTCACAATACACTAAACTTATCTTATTTGGAATGAAAATTTCACATAGTTATTCTAAGCACAAAGTTTAGGATAAAACTATGGCAGCATTCAAAAACCCGTTACTCAAAATAGCTCATATACTTCTAAATCACAGAATTATAAAATATATTAAAACTCAAATCAAATCCTCTGATCAAAGGTTTCTTGTGAAGATGACATAGAAACACTTTTCAAAGCCAGACAATTCTTGATTGTTCATCTGTGTTAGGTGATTGTTCAACTCCTCTCAGAATCACTCCAGCTCTCTGTTAGCTGGCTGGCACCCAGAGCTGTGTTCACATGGTCCCCAGAGCTGGAGTGCAGCAGCTCCTCTTGGTGCTTGACCACAATTTTTGGTCCCAGTACCACCAGCATCATCAGGTTTTCTATCTTGCAAGGTATTACCACCATATACTATTATAATCCAGTTGATCCATGTTTTGGATTTGTGCTTTTGCTCTATTCAAGTTATTTCAGTCCTTCCTTAACCTGGATAATTGGGTTTTGACTGTGAGATCTGAATGCTGAAGCCAGGTTTGGTGCCCTCAATTCTAATTGAAGTCAGAGTCAGCCGAGGTTACTCAGTGCTTTGCAAGATCTGGATCTAATTATCACATTAGGTCCTATAAGAACCTACTGATATCCAGAGATACATGTTTTACATAAGGAAAAGCAATATGCATAGAGGTTACATGATTTGCATAAGGTCATTGAGAGAATATATGGCAGAACTCAAATAAAAGCCTGCTAGCTCCACCCTTTCAGCCTCAAGCATTTATTATTACCTCCAATTTTATATTTCTGCCAGAAGAAGTAATTTCCATTTCAAATATTAAATGGGAAATCAGAAAATGCAGTGAACTCTGAACCACATCTCCTTGGTAATCCAGCAAGGCAGATAAGCCATATACCAACCAGTGAGTTCAAATGAGTTAACTAACACATATAATACAATTCATACAGTATGAAATAAGATTATGTCTGCAGACATATCAGTAAATACTTCTATCTCTAAGCCAGAGAATGTATGGATGTACACTTATGCAGACTATCTGCTTATATTTACATAAATAATGCACAACAAACTGTTTCAAGGGACAGACTGATGTTATTTCAATTGGACATCATACAGTCTTAACCTAAACAGTGCTAAGTATAGAAGAGAGTAATCAGAAAATATTTGATTGTAAGCCCTCTTTGCATAAGGCAGGAAAACATTTGGGAAGGACTCCATTCACCTGCACTTTATCTTGGCTATATGGTCACAGATAAGAAAAAAATGGAAGATGCTATTTTTTACTATTGCAATCGTAGCTGATATTTGCCAGTCTCAACAGCACATCAAAAGTTTAGAAGATGAGTCAGAAAAAAAAAAAAAAATCCCTTCCTACTGTTGTTTTTAACTTTCATTTTTCAAATTCTACATTTTCAGCTGTGCACCTGTGTTGTATAGAAAAATATGAAAAGCGTTCATGTCAAAATTAAGTTTAAAAACATCTATAAACACTTAAGACTATTTTCAGCTGGTGTGTCACATGACCATATTTTGGACTAAAGAATATCTACACTACAAATTAGCCACAGCTCTAGAAGCAGTTCATAAGAAAAGAGCATTGCTTAATAGAAATCAGAAGTAAAAAATAGCTTGAAATTTCCCACAATCTGTAAACTGTGCAACTGAGAGAAGCTTCTAACACAAACAAACAAGTCCTACCACTTGAAAAAGGAAGCTCTTTGATTTTGCTGATGTAATTCCATTACTGTTTTATGCATAAATACATGCATTTTCTGAAGGTAAAAGAGTTCAATATAAATACAAAGTGTGATTGAATTAATCTTAAGGATGCACACTGAATTATTCTACTTGACTGTATACAAGAAAGATATTTGGAGCACTTACTATATCATCTTTGAATACCGAATATGTGGAACATCATTTACTATAAAACCCTGAAATCTGATCAGTTATTTCAAGGTTCATTGTTAAATTATTGGAGAATAATTTACCAAAAAAATGTTTTGTACAGTAATTAATTGATGAGGTTCTTGCCACTCCACTTTATTCCTCTTGAAGTACATTTATAGGCAAGGCATAGAAAAATGTTTTAATATAGTTTAATAAAGGTAACAATAACGAACATTTTCATGTTAAAGACACCAATATAGAATTTTGGAGCATTTGAAGGAAGCAATAATTATACGGTATCTGAATTTACAACTGCTTTTTTCAGGACATGAAACAATCCCACCCTCCTAAGCACTCTTACTAAGTGCTCACCTAGTTCAGCAAAACTGTCCATATATTTTTTTTTCTTCTCCAAAACTGAACACACATTTTCATGCTGCATATTTAAAGCACCTTCAGCCTAGCTTCTTCAGCGATGTGAAGGGACAAAGCATAATAAAAGGACACTAAATACTTGGCCTGTGGAAGAATTTCTCACACATTAATCAAGGCAGTCTACAAATACTACCTAAGGATGCTCTGCAAGGACTTTCCCACTGGCATTCTGGGTATCCAGGCTGCACATGTGTCAGGTGAAAGGAATACAGGATGCCACTTACCTACAGGGATCCTAAGCTAGGATAATATCTACAGGCAATACCAGATGAAACACCTGAACTCCCATAAAGATCTCCAAGAATACAGAAGGCATGAGTATGATCCTGACCTGCACTTCACCCACCCTACTCTGGGGCAGAATATCCTATGTTGAAGCCCAGAGACAGAGCACAGAGACTCAGGAATCACACCCTCTGTACACAGGTGAAGTCTCCCAGTGCCTGGTGCTCTCATATATTTTATAATTGAAACTTAATTAGGAAGAACGAGATTATTATAATTATTAAAAAAAATAATTTGGGAAGAACAAATGTGTTTTAAAATTCAACATGTACTAATTAGGACTTGTTTTTAAACACAATTACATCTCCTTTTCTAAAAGGGAAGTTCTTTCACCCATTTTCAAACCTCCACAAATTTAATAATGGGAAAGTTTGGACAGTATTTACTTTCCTTCTCTTCTGTTAAGGTCTGATTCAGACCAGTCTGCCAAAGCCTACAGCTGCAGCAAGCTCCAGCTCTTAAGAACTCACAGGAGTACATTTTTGTGACATAAACAAATATGGCATTTTCCAAATTTAATTGTGCACAATGTAACTTCTCTCTACAATAACAGAACCTGGAGTTTCTTGAAAATCAGTCCCCTTGAACACAGTAACAAAAACTGGCATATCCTTAGCCACCATCTCCCCTTTGAGGACAAATTAATTTTAAGAGAGAGACCTCAGATCTTAGCAGGTTGATGCTCTCATCTCTACAATTCACCCTCCCTCAGAACTGACAGCATCATCACTAAAAAAATATGAGGAGACACACAAAAGAAATGTACAAAAAAATCCCCCAACCTAAACCCCAAACCCCACACTATGATCTTTTACACACATACCACACAGCAGATTAGCATCACAATAACTGCCACATATAACTTGAACTTGCTTCACCCAATCCATTCCATTCCTTATAACCCAGATGTATAAAACATTTAGTATATTTAAAAACAGCTACACACAAAGCAAATTGGGACAGAGCAGTAATTTTTAAAAGGGCTTAATACATGCTAATGATAAGATATCTAAAGATGGATGTTTTCATTTGCATAAATATGTGCTAGGCATAGAATTTTCCTCCTCCCTGAGATGCTGCTAACCCTGTGCATGCAGTTTATATGATAATTTTGTTAGTGAGGGAAAGCCACCGAAGATAACATACTGATTTGCAATGACAACACTGTTTCTCTGCAATCTATATATTTTCTACTACCTACTCAAAGAATTCTTGCACCACTTTTCACATCATGGTGGTCAACAGCACAGTAGAAATGCTTTATTATCCCTATGCTAAATTCTTAAAAGCAAGAAATGTACACAAACCAGTAAGACCAAGCATTGTGCATTCTTTCAATATTCATGATAATAACCTTAATTGTAATTAGAACGAATAAATTTAAAGCCTCTTAGAATGAAATCCATCTCCTTTTCTTTCCGAACTAAATATTTAGTCTGCTGCTTTGCAAGTAAAAAAACCTATGTATCTAGAAGATTAAAACAGGAGCTATACCATGTTTTCAATTCCATGGTTGTAAGGTTTCTTATAGATGCCTACCTTTTTGCCGCTGGTGATACAGTCTCCTTTCTGGTTCCTGATGGAGAAGGTAAAGAGCCACTTGGTTTCTTTGGTAATACAGTTCCATTGTTAACTGTAGTCCTTAAAGGCAGGGTTTGTACCAGTGGTCTTGCTGTAAAACAAGCATAAGATGAAATAATTGCCTTCATTTACTTTTCTATGTTTTTTCTTTAGCAAACAACACTAAAATATTTTAAATTTTCCATGTCACATGCCATTTTTGTGTCACTATGGCCAAATTCAGCATAGATGAGGGTTTTAATATTTAGGAATTTTTAAAAATTATTATTATTCATAATAATTATAGTCCTATCAAGTAAAAACTCTGTCCTAGATTAAGGAGCTTAGTTGTAAGCACAAAACCAGTCCTGCTCTGTCAAAGGAGCATCAGCCTCTTGCCCACCTGGATAGCATCCAGAGGAGTGCAAGAAATGAAGGCTAATTGTCATCCCAGAAACTCCTGCTCTTCATCCCTCAGTCTTGTTGGAGGTTTTCCACAAGCAAATTATCTATTAAGAAATTTCTACTCCCTCTAAAAGGTCTTTTTTTCATGGAATGTGGGCTTATGTTTGACAGAAGGAATTTGTACCCTTTATTCAGAAAAAGCTCCTGAAATCAGAAGAGTGAAGCTGATATTATCTACCTACATTCTTCTGATCAAATGTTGGCTCAAAAAAAGGATCTATGTGTCATAGCTGTAATTAACATTAGAATAATGAAAAGTCCAATTCAAGTAGTTAGAAGTTAGTTGCAAAAACAGTGTTTAAAACTGCAAGCAATGAGTACCAACACAAATACTACTGTGGATCATAACCTTGAAACACAGACACAAACATGACTAGTGCTCTCTCTACAGCAAAGATAAAAGCTTGAATCACTTGAAATTTGACAGGACTTTGTATTACAAGCCATTGTAAAGATGCCAAAAGCCTCTGGATTCAGAGAAACACCACCTGAGAGAAGGCAGCAGTAACAAGTCACTTTAGGAACATAAAATTTCATTGAACTTGGAGAGGATGGCAGGGAGAATACCTATGAAATGTTCTTTAAAAAAGACTGCCAAGGATAAAAGGACTAAAAGGCTAAACTGAAACAGTACCAATTGTATATAGTTATAGGTCATATTGTAACAACATCTTATTGTAGCACTGACAGCAAGCATTTATTGACTTGTTCACCCTAAGTTTTCATATACTGAACAAAAAGATAGACATGAAAAACTGTGCCTTCAGAAGACTGTCACTACATACAGTATACTAGAGAAAACTTGCAAGACAAACTTTCTCTTGAAACTGTTAGAATGCACACTTACTTGTTACATATTTTCATTTATTTGTTCAGAGGAGAAAAATTTAGAAAACAACCTATAAGGGAAATACTGAAGGAATGAGGCTTATTTGTCTTAGAAGACTGAAGGATGACAGGAAAGAAAGTCAACAAAGGAGATAAAAATAAAATTTTCTCTATGCTCACTGAGGGTGCCTTCCAGCCCTGCCTTCCATGATGTGTTTTAAGTGACTAATGCTGTCTTTAGAGCTTATACAAAACATCTGAAGTTTACTTGGCTTCCCAAGCCTCTATTTATTTTTTTATTAGTGAATTCAGATATAATTCTATTTACTTCTTCTTTATGAATTTTTTAGTATATTAATTTCTTTTTACAGTTTTGTGCTGGAAGCTCTGCTGCTTGTTTCTTAATTGCTGCACTGTTGCAATTAATCCATAAGCATAAAATTGATTCTGTTGCATTTTACAGAATCACAGGTAGCTACAGTCAAGAAGTTGTGGACCTGTCTCCTGGCAATCTTTCTGTAGTTCACAAAACTTTAATGATTTTGAGAAGACAAATTAGAACAGTAATTGAAGTTAAAAAAAAAAATTATATTAAAGTATTTTCCTTATTTGTAGTTATTTAAAAAGAATGACTACTAAAGAGTAGCTGGAGTGAGCTAGCTTGAGTCTGTTTACACTCCTAACCTTATGAAATCAAAACTAGCAGCAGCCAGGAATAAACCCTGCAACCTTTAACAGAAATTTTGCTTCAGATCCAGCACCAATCCACAACCCACACTTCTGGAAATAGAGATTTAAATGGTCAGCTAGTGTAGAAAGCAACACCATGAATCTCCTGCACAACATACAGAAAAATTGTGCATTATTCAATAAATCCACTGTTTACTCAGGAGCTATTTAGTTTTACTTACAACAGCTAGTTCACACTAGTGGTAACTGGCATCACAGTCACACAATCCCAAACATGTCATTGCTGTTAGAAGTCAGTAACACACTATTACTGCTTGGTCAGTAATGTTTATTTTGGAAGTTCTGGTGCTTCAAGGTCTTACCTGTGGTAGCAGGACTGACAAGTTTATCAGCCTCAGCAGCAGCTTTTTTAATCATACTCTGATCTATGAATTAATAGGGCTGTTAAGTTTACAAACAAACCAATAATTGCAAAAGGAAAGAACAACAAACACAAGTAAAACAAAGGCAGGAAGCCATATTGAAACTCCACCAAGAAGTAGAATTAAATGAGGAAAGGGAAAAAACCCAAACAACTAAACAAAAACTCAAAACACTATTAGGGAAGGAGCTCCACAAATGGACAAGATAAGCCTCTCCCTTTCCATGATGTATGCTGCTTTTAAGCTGCTTAGCTCAAGAGCACAAAGACTGAAAACAAGCTCAAGATTTTTTCCATTATAGATTTGAAAGGCTGGAACTTGATATCTTTAAATTAATTTCAAATCTGAAGTACTCAGAAAAAATAAAGGCATTTGTCCCATGAAGATTCTTGTTCCAGACTTTATACAGTACTGAGGGTATCCTGTTTTTCCAAAGGCACAGACCTCCCCCAATATACACACACTTAATCCTGATCTACTTCATCTATAGATCAAGTGATAACAGCAGCATATAGTATGCTTCAAACCCCAGTTTGCATGGATACAACTTCTGTGACACTCTGTGGGATCAAATACCACTTTTAAAAATTCCAGATGTGGAATTAGTCATTAAACAATATAAAGAAAATAAACCCAGGTTCAGTCCATGCAGCCCAAGGGGCATGAGAAGCCACCACTCCAGCTCCTCCCATGTTTAACAAAGCCCCTCTACTAAGAGTATCCATCAGAAGGCTTCATAATGCTATTCCAAACTAAAATTAGTCTTCTACTAAATAAATGCATACAACTTTTTATAAAGTAGTTGTGCCTACAAAGGAATAATAGGTGATTATGTGAAATAGATCATATTTGACAAAACAGCTAGAAAAAAAGCAAGTGGTCCGAGTACTTCAGATTCTCTTTCATGTTGATAATTCATGTTTAATAAGGTTGACCATACAGTAAATGATACAGCTGATGTACAGCAAAGTGAAAGTTCTTTACATAAACAGTCACAGTAGCAATTTTCTCCAGAAATTAGGTGGGTTTTGTTGGCAAATACCAGGGCTAATTTTGGTAATTTGCAATGGAAGAGCAATTGACAGTTTTAGTCCTCTATTTGCATTATTACAATAAAAAATCTTACACTGTAATTTCACGCACACATTAAGAACCAGGCCTGCAATACATACATTGAAAAAAAACTCCAAACCACACACATACACAAAAACCTCACAAACAAACAAAGAAAAAAAAAATCCCTACAAGAGCAGTCATAAAAGACAGGGGGATAGGCTTACAGCAGCTTTTCTTCAATGTGCATTGAACTACGGCTCTAGTGGTCTGCCATGACCAAGAAAACCTCTCCTGACTTACAGTTCAACTCTGCTCACAGAATCCATGCAAATCTGGTTTGTATTTTGCTAAGTAAAGCCAGCAGGCATGAAGAACAGATTTGGTTAAAACTCAGTGATAATTACTAGACTTTATTTCCTCCATGCATCAGATAATACCTATTTTGCAGGCAACATGAAGCTTCTTAATTCCTTGTAAAACCGGATTTGATGGAACATTTATCACAGTGGAGGCTATCTTTAGTAACATTTAACTTATCAGATATTTTAATTTTTTTTCTCAATAAAACAAAGACAAAATAAGGAGATTACAACAGAAAGGGAAGAGAACATAAAGACAAGATCACAGATATTTTGTGCCTATTCCATCTGATAGCTAGCATGAGACACAACAATTATTTGGGTCTGTAATTCTGTCCCTTTCAGCTTTCCTCATCTCCTGACACAAAACTTTGTAATAAACATGACATCTCAGTTCACCAAATTAAGTAGTTCCTACCTAGTCTGTTAAATCAATTACTAGAACTACATATTTGTTGCAGGGTCACAAATATATAACCAAGATGAAAGAAAGTCCTAACTTTAAACTGAGAAAATTATGACTCCATAAATAGGCAACATAATTCTCATGCAAAATAAGGTTTTAATTAATATTAATACATCCCAGGACCCCAAAAGAAACAACTTCTTAAGTTAGACAACAGAGAGCCTATGAAGTCGGTACATTCTTTCCACATCTAGGTTGCCACCACTCTTACTCCTAAGACTATCCTAAAATACCTTGTGAGGCCTCTGCAGCCTCACACACTACAGTAAATCACAGTGGTTGAGTTCTAATAAACCTTTACTCCTGTGAAATGCTGGATGTCCAGGTCCATCTTTTCTGAATTGTACACAGAAAACCCATTCCTGCAGAGCAGGAGCCACAGGAGAGCACATTGTGGCATGTGGGCACAGCACAGAAATCTGCCAAGCAGTGACATCTGTCACACCTTGTATCCTGCTGGCTCTGCTGCTCTGGAACATGGTCAGGCAACAACCACAGCTCTACCTTTCTTTCATAGCTGAGCAGCTGGTGTTGTACCATCTCCTTAGTCATGTCAACTCTGTGCTAGCTTAGTGTGCTGCCTTATGTCTGTATGATCCATAGACACTTAGGACATTTTTAATTAAATTTTAATTACCTTTTACTTACATTTAATTCATTTTTTAGGACCAAAAAGCCCCAGCCTATTAGGAATTTCACCCACAGAAGACAATGCCTTCCCTAAAGACTTTATAAAATACCTTGATCAGAAGTAAGGAAGTGGTAGCAATGGTTAAATGTAATTTGTGGATTAAGCATTAAGAAAATGCAAATGCTTTGCTGCTTTATGTAAACTGTAAAGATTTAACCATCTGGATTTCTATGTATTCTTTTTAACAGGTTGAATTTCAAATGTATTTTATTTAGAGTTTGATTTGTTTATTTTGAATATTTCAAGATCTAATGAATAACCTATTTTAATACATATGCAACACTTATTGAACTGCACTATCTATATTACATCTGTCTGAAATGCAAACCTTTGGTAGGTCCTTTCTTGTTCTGCATGGCCTGCTGCTCCTCTGTAATATTCAAGCGTCGGACCACATCAGCAAGGGCAGATTTGAGCAGCTGGATGTCATCTTCCTGCATCTGGACACGCTGCTCCAGAGAGGCAATGCGGTCTGTGACCTCCATACTGCTTGCAGCAGAGGCACTGTCATCTGAACAAAGCAGCAGGAAAAGAAAATGCATTATCAATAATGGACAGCCATCCAGAAGTACCTTACACAATTGGCTGCAGGTATAAACAAGGCTTTTCTCAGACCTGATGACTTCTTGAGGAAGAAAGTTTTAAAGAGACCGAAAGGAAGAGATGGAAATAAAAATAAATAAATAAAAGACATATACTTTAGTAAGATGTTATGATGAGCTTGGCTTCAGGGCTAGTTGTTATTTGGATTCCACTACCAATTATCTGCATGTCAGAACTGCAGTGATCAATCATCACCCTTTCCTGTTCTGCTCAACGCAACATCCTGATGCTGCTGGGCAATCCCATAGAGAGCTACATTTTCTGATATGCTACACACCCTTCCAGAGTTTTCTGTCTCATATAGGTCATAGAGATACATTACAAATACATAAGTAACAGACAGGCTTACACTTTTTCAAGATACCATACACAGGTTGAAGAACAGGTACTGACCCAATCTGCTAACCCCTAGTTTATACCAGCAGCTTTGAGAACACTCCCTGTAACTGAAATAAAACCCCAAATAATTTCAGAATTACTCAGTAACTATAGTCTAAGCCTGAAAATTATTAAAAGGGTCATTACTTTGATACAATTCATCCATTATTTTCAAGTAAACCATAGAAGCTTCAAGACTATAAATCCATGATGAGGACTACACGTTCTTTCCACTCAAAACTAGTAATGAGAATACTTTTCCTAAATGAGCACTTTTGTTCCTATGACATAGAAACACTGTCTCTTATTACAATATTAAGTTAGGAGAAGAAAGAAGAAAGCAACATCAAAGACATCAAAGTCAGTATCAAATAGGGAAATAATGTGCAGTTTTTAAAGAGAATTGCAAAGTTTTATTTAACTGGGCTTTGAAACCTAAAAAAAAAGTTAAATACTAACTTACTGGATGATAGTAAGTAATCTTAGTCAAGGATCATAGCTTTCAATTCATGACTTAATAAATCATACTGTAGCAAAAATTGATGTTTATGCTACTATTTGCAAGCATAATTGATTTCTCCCTCATTCCCAATGCAAGTCTGCAGCCTGCATTTCTTCTGTTAAAGCTGAGCTCTCTTTGTGAAGATGGTGGCATTTATTTTCATTTCTTGTGCTCTTAATCTCCTCATTCCAAACCAAGGTTCCACTTTTTTTGTAAAAGGGCACAATACAGAAGTTAAATGGTTTGTATATAATAATAACTCCTCTTGAATTTTAAAACAAAGTTAAGTGTTTAAAAAAGGAAAACAACAGTTTCTAAAAGTATATCTAAAAGTATATCCAAAAATACTAATGCATACAAACTTTTAATCATAAGCACCTAGGAAAAAAATGGCATTAATCTGTTCATCAGATCAATTTTGGCTTCCTCATCTCTCACACCCCCAATAGCTATCTGTGGTTATCAAAAGCTGAATTAGAAACAACTCAAAAATAATGCAACAATATTGACAGTCCATAAATAGCTACAGACTATTACAGTTTAAAATGCTTGTTAATTCCGTTTTACGATTTTCAGACCTTATTTAAAATATCACCATTAGGATATTATTAGGCTGAATATAATAGTCATGCAAGTATCTGGTTCTGAATGAACTAAATCAGAACTCAAGTTCCTGAAAAATGTTAAAAAACTTTCCCCATGACAAAGTTTTCCAAACTTTGGCCTAATCAGACTTCTACTCAATACAGGACTCTGTCCTGTAGCAATTACAGTAATTAGTTCCCAAACTCAGATTAGCAGCTATGCTGGCAGCAGTAAGAGCTGCCTGCAGAATTTAACCTTTCCTCTACAAACAAAAGCCCCATGCTGCTCTAATGACTTTACACTTTAACTCAGCTGGAAATAACATGGATTAGCATACTGGACAATAGGCAACCAAATCAAAAGCTTGATTTAACCAATACAAGCCAAATTCAAACTTCAACCATTCTGCCAAATTCAGTATCATCAGGAATAGTTTTCCTCTGAATTCAGCCAACAATAAATAGCCAAATCCCAAAACCAGAGCAGTAAAGGAAACCCAGGGGAAAATCTGTTGGCGTTGAAATGATCTACCCTTGCTACAAAAGAAAACATCCTCCTTGAAGTATCCATTTCACTAATTTTTAAGTGTGTAGAAACTAATTTTGCCCAGACATTAATCTTCAAGTGGTAAATCAATGGCACTGGTTTATTTATAGTCCTGTAAGAAATCACTCCCACTAATAACTATTAAGATGTACAGTTCTCTCCCTTCTCCCCCCTACCCCCATCTGTTACTGTGACTCTTACCCTCACACCCTCACTGACCAACAGGCTCCAGCAAACTCTTTCTTGGACACAACATCTGTATCTTCCACTATCATCATTCTTGTAGGGTCTTGGCAACATAACCCTCATCCTTGCTGTAATGTACAGCTTGTTTGGTTTTTATGGTGGTTACTTCACTGGGTGAAGTTCCCTTCCAAGGATGCAGGAAAAAAAAATGCAACAGCTTTCAGTAAGATTGCAGCTGGAGACAAGATTTCTTACAGTCCAGTACCATTTCACTTTACCTCCTCTTTGCATGCATGTACAAGTAAGCTAGAAAAGAGGCACAGAACACAAAACTACATTTCATAAAGAATGCAAAGTTCAATTATAAAATAAGCATAACCTGTTTGTTATGCAAGTTGAGGGTGGAATGTTCTTGCCATTGAGATCATTACATCCCAGTATGTTGAGCAATAAGTTGCACCTTCAACACAGCCAAATAAGTGAAATGGTACAGTATCAGAAGAGAAAAAAAAACAATTAAAGCTATAAACTAACAGTACAACAACTAAAATGTCACTGCAGATGTCACCTACTGTGTCCACATAAGGAAGAGTAGTATTGTTAGCCTAATTTGTGACCTACCCCTGCAGTGCATCTCTCATCCTCACAGCAAAGGACATTTGCAAGGAATATTTTAGCACACATTTGTAATGACATTTGGAAAGGCATATGAAGGAGACTGCCAATCCAGACAAATTGCCTTCAAGTATCAGATCTCCTTATCAGTCACTACCATCCCTTCCCATGGATGGGCAGAACAGACATCACACCACGTACACGGGTAGCATCAACAGCACAACAGAATTAATCGTTACCTTTTTTCATCAACGGGAAGAAAAAGGACTTTACAGTGAATTTATGCAATATGTTTTTAGAAACCCGAAGTGAGTCACTTTCTACAGAGTTCACTTCTTTTCACCAATTTTAAGACAAGTCTAAATCACGTAGCTCATAGAATGGTTTTGGTGGGAAGGGACCTTAAAGATTCCTGCCCACCTGCAATGGGCAGGGAGTTAATCTACATCTCAAGAGATAAATGTCACCTACAATGTCCAAAATTATATAAAACAAGGAGGTATCAATTCAGATGCTTCATTTTTCATCGCAATAGGCATTTGTGGTAAAACTTGGAAAAAAGAGTCATTAATCATTTTTACTTTACTGAGATTCTACAAGTTTCAAAGGGAAGGCAGCAAAAAAAGGGAATGTACTACATGCCTCTCTAAATTGTCCAACCAGCTAATCCATGATCTCATAGATTGGAAAGATTCCTTATGGCAAACTAAAAAACAATACTGAGTCAAATGATTAATCTGCTTCCAGAGTGTATTCCAGCTTTACAGCAATTTATTACTTGAGCTTAGCCAACTGTGAAGAAACAGCTGAAGCAAAGCCAACAACAGGACATATACACTGTTTACAAGAGTGATTTCAATACTATTTCACTGTATGTAGGCTAAAGCTTATTTACATACTTACACCATTAGTTAGAAGGAAGTCTATTAGATGCATACTCTTTTCTATAGATTCTTCTATAGATAAACCTAAGCCTTCTGAAAAACCTAAATCTTACTTGTGTGTCAACAAGTGTGAAATAATTAAAATAGGACTTGGCATTCTCTTCCCCCCCCCCCCCCTTCCCGCAGAAGAACTACTTTATTAAATATATTCCGTCTTTGCATTATGCAGGCATTAATTTTGAGGCTATCTGGTCCAGCTCAGACCCCAGCAGTTGACCATGCAGTGGAAATACTAGCTACCAATTCTCAAAAGTCTGGCAAACAAATTTGAGTTTATTCAATCTACATGGCATATTTGGAGCATCAATTAACAGGATAAAACTGTACATGAAGTAGTTCCAAAATTGATTGCAACTGTATTTGCTACACACTTTTTTGCAATGCATTTTGTAAGTGGCATCTCAAAGTCTTTGCAGAGTTGTCCTTGTGTTTAGATACTCTGCAGGATATCAGGAAAGAAAATGCAAGCCTTCTGAGGACAGCAAATGCCAGCAGTGGTCTTTGGCAAAAACTAAAGATAACCCACATGGCAGAAAACATGGCAAGGGATGGCAGTGAGAAGGCAGCATCACATGCACACAGAGAAGCTCTTCTTCTAGAATAAACACATAGATTGTGCCAGCAAGCCTGAAATGAGCTTGACTGGTAGGAATACTTTCTGTCACTGAGAGATTTCATTAAGTGTATTATGTTCTGCACTTGTCCCGAAATCAGTTGGTACAAGTATTTACATTCCTCGGAAATAGCTATGAACTTCAGGGCCACTACTACAGCCTTATGAAACTGTACATGGACAGAAAGGAATTCTCCACCCTCAGCATGCAGATAACTCTATGGTAGAACACAGCAACTGTTGAGAAAGCCATGCCATCAAATGACAGAAAGTTGAAAACAGTAGTTACAAAAAAATAAGCAAACAAAAAAAAAGCACAGTCCCGCAGATCAGGAGATCCATAGCCTGAATTTGACCCAGCAAACTAGCAAGCAATTAAGAACACTGAAGATCCTACACTTCCAGAAACATTTTTCCACCCCTAAAAGCCCATGGTTTTTACACTCCACTAACTGCAAAGCTGTTAGATGTGGCACATGTCGCTCAGCATACGTTTGGCAAGCTCCACTTCTCCTGCCCACATCCTCACTGAGATCTCATGAAGTAACTGAGATACTTCAACTACTTCCTTCAAGCATCCTGGGAGTAACACTACCACTAACTTTCAAATGACCTCTCTGCTTCACCTCTCTTGATACCATATGTTTAGCATGAAATTCTAAGAGAGCAGAAAAACATCCCTCTGTGGCAGGCATCTCCTACACCTTCCAAATCCTGTCCTCCCTATATGGTTCATTTCATGCACCTTTGAGTCTGGGTCACAGAAGTCAGGCAGACAAGTATTTGATAGAAACAGTATTTCTGAGTTGACAGCAACAGAGAGAAAAAAACCAAACTGGGAAGAGAGACAGTCATCCAACTTCTCTCAGAATGAAACAAGCAATTCACTGTAGCACAGAAACAGGGGAACGCAGCCACAACACTGTTGCCAGGTTTCAAAGCCAGATTGGGAAGTACCAAGTATTCTCCTTGTATCAGTTTCTGTGGCATAATGTCAGTGGTCATTCGCAGACCAGAGCCTCTGTGCAAGGGAACAATGGGAAAATAAAACAGCAGGTTTAATTTCCTTTGACAACACCATGCCAAGCTGCTTTGTTTAAAAGATTAATGTCAACAGTATTTCACAGACTAAATATCTTTCCTCTGCTCACTTTTCTAATGCAAAACACTGTACCATACCTGAAACACAGCAGCAGTCCTCCAGGCTTGTCTCCTGGGGACAATGACAACACATATGGGCAACAGCTTATCATAAAGTCTGGTACATACTAGACTGGTCTGCCAGATTAGAGCTTTCCACTGTGAGAAGCAAGTGGATTTAAAGCCCAATATAATGTTATCCTATTTAATCTTGTTACTTTGTGTGGTTAGGGGGAAAAAACAGGCAGAATATTTTTAACTACAGGTAAAACTGTAAACATTGTTGCTTTATGTGAAGTTTTGGAAATCAAAACTGATTGTCGGCTGAATGTCGAATCCTCTAACTGTATTTTGCTATAAGTGTATATATAATAGGATAAAAGTGCAAGCATCATATCTACTTTTTGAGATGGAAAATTTTGATTATGAGGAACAATAAATCATATCTAATATTTAAACCAAATTGCTACAGGAACAATGCCTATCTATAAGCTTATGTATGTGTACACACATACCATTTTTGAACAGGTAGGACAACTTTTCAGTTCATTCTGTATTCTAATGCATGTTCTTAAGAGTGATTAGCAATGCAAGGAGATGCCCTAGTTGGGTACAATCAGGTACATCTCACATTAAGTAAGCTGAACAGCCCAGATTAGTTTTTCCATGTCCTCACAAGATATGTATGTGTAGGAGGAAATGGGAAGAAAACTATCCCACACATCTGCCTAATGCCCTACTCTGGATGTGCTGGGAGCCGCCGTAGCACTAAAACATCATCTTGTGAGAACATATCACTTCTAAACCGTGCTAATAAAAAAAATACAAATATTTTAGTCAAGTAATATGGACTACAGATGGGTTTTTTTGTGAACAGTATTTTCCCTCCTCTAATACAGCTAGCTATCACAACCCAGTACTTATAAAATCTTATTACTGTATTTTGCAATGCTCACTGAGAAATAACTTGTCCTTTTACAGTTTTACCACTAGAAACTTAAAGACAGGGAATATAATTTCCTAAAATTAGAGGTGGAATTTGAAAGAATAAATCCATAATAGCAATCATCACTCAGAGCCTCACAGCTGGGAGCACTGCATTCATTAACAAAATGGGAAAGAAGAAAATGATCATAACAGAACATTTTCAGAAAGCTCCTCATGGCTAATTAGTTAGGAATCAGTGCAGCAAAATTATAAGCATGTGCCCTTGACCTGCCTGTAGCTGTCAAGCTATAGCCAGCAGCCTACTATTTTTTCCCAAGCAGATGGTAAATGAGCTTCTACTTGGAAATCAAGCAGTTAAAAATTATCTTCCCCAATAGCACTTAAGAAGAAGATGGAAGAAATTTTTGACACATCAATAAATTAGAGGAATTTTATTCAGAAGAGGTCTATCAACATAAATGCTTTAACAGTTCAGAGCTACCATTCTGGCTCCGCTGAACACAGAAGTCAATAGAAAATGTTTTAGTCAGTTATGATTCCTCCACATTATGCTGGGATCAGCCCATACCATTGAAAAAAAAAAAACCCAAACCCCAGCATTGCAAACAGAAACTAGGAGAGTAAAGATATTCTGTAGCATAATATTAATGCAAGGATATTAGTTTGAAAAGGAAGTGATTTCATGGCACCTGCCTGGAGTTAAGAACCTGAAGATGCAGCCTAACAAGAACTTACTAATGAAGGAACCAGTAAGGTAATTAAGGTATCAGGGCAGAAGAGATGGGCTGTGTTTTAGCATCTTATAGTCTCAGTGATATGCTGAGAGTGTGCCTGTATCACACCCTTAAAACAAAAGAAGAAAAATAGATCGTGGAACACAGGAGAACATCTCCAATGACTCTCCATCTCCATGTCACAGCTAGGGCTCAATGTCCAAGTCCTCCAACAGCTAGGAAGGAATGAATGCAAATTCATCACATGATGTAAGGTAAAAAACCTTCATCTTTTGTTTAGCGCTACTAGACAAAAAGAACCAATTCAGAAGAGATTTGCTTCTCCTAAATATACTTTAAACCACATGCAAATAAACACCACACATCAGTTAACAAAAAATCTTTCTTCTAGCAACTTTATAGTATTTAGTTCACTTTGTCACTGCTGTAAAAAACTGGTTGTCTCCATTTGATTCTTCAACTATGCTATATGCATAAAAGCATATGAAAGATTTACTTTTACTTGCAGTCAGGAGAGATTCAAAAGGCAAGAAAACTGATTTAAAACACTTCTTAAAAGTTACCAATGTTAGCCCATAATGCATTACAAGCCAAATTTTTTTCTTGTTTGTTGTGTATTTTAAGTTATTTTACAAAGGAAAAGTTGATTCACACTCTCAAGAAGCCCTAAGATGTATCAGCCAGTACTTGATCTGCAGTTAAATGCAGTTTTTATGTTACATTAGAGACAGGATAATTTAAACACTTAAGAAACTAGGTCAGCATACATTTTGTCAATTTCCTAATTTTCACGTTGAAAATTAAAATTACAACTGATCCTCAAATTTACTTGGACAACTAGATTTTACCTATACTTTTATAATCTACAGTTTAATAAAAATTATAATCTTATATAAATGGGTTTTTAAAACAAATTGAACACACTATTAAACTTTAGAAATACGTAAGCAATTAAACCCTTTTCCATTTAAGAAATTACAAATTTACTAAACTGAGACTGCATCAATAGCAAGTAATCCATAGTTACCAATTTGAAATAGTTTATGTTTTGTCTTATTTCCTAAGTATATCCTCTGAGAAATAAGAATTGGAAAAATCTCAGCCTCTAATCAGTAACATTTATTTGTAAAATAAATACCACTCCCATTCTACATTTACATTTCTTAAAGGCTAATCAGCTTTATAAATTGTTTTCTGTAGACTCAAACTAAGGGATACAATACAAAGAGAATAAAACATTCCTCCTGTACCTGCAGAAGGGGCTATTGATGTCTAAAGCAAATTTATCACTTTCACAAACTCTGGGTTCTTGCTCTAAGCTAATGGCTTTACTTTCAGTAGTGGTCTGACTTTTCTTTAGAACTCTCTACCTCGTGAATATTTTAGTTTCTGAAATTAATGCAACGTTAGGCTTCATTACAGGTTGTCACAAAGACAAATTACAATCTAAATATTTAAAGGAAAAGTTATTTCAAAATCAGAAAACTATTATAAGTCTTTTAAAACCTGTCTTGTTCAGTACTGTCTCTCACAGGAATATAGAATCTTTTTCTAGAATGGGCAGTTAATCTAGCGCATGTGAGAATTACTTGAATTAACTAGAAATAGCCTTGCTTGGATGTCAGAAGAAAGCATCCAAAATACCCATAACAGAATAGAATTTTACCCACACTGTCCATTTTCATCTTCAGTTAGGGTTAAGTCTTCCCTTCATTTAATTCTGTCAAATATAATACAATATAATAATTATTAGTAATAATTCTATTATTAGTAATTCTTACTGTAAACACTTCCCATTACATAGTCCCACTCTCCAGCAAAAAAAATCTTTGCTGACATAAATGCAGAAAGAACAAACTGCCCTTGCCAAGGACTCAAACACAGCCAGAGATACCACATTTGGTACATTATTTGATGTCCTGGTATAAACCAGGAAGATGATGGTTTCAAGGCTATTTAGGAGAAGGAAGAAAAAATTCCTTTATTTGCTATCCTTAAATGAAAAATTACTTCAGGTTTATTTCAGGAAACAAAGAAACACACATAATTTGAAAAATTATTTGGTTAAAAATGTGACTCCTCTAATTGAAGACAATTTGCATTCTTTTTTTTTTTTTAATTGGGTTCCTTAGCATGAGATCATATTCTTATTTCACCACAATAGGGTGCACAGTATTGTGACAAATTTCACCCAGCTGCGATGCCATTCCCAGCACACTGTGAAGTGTGGTCCTGCCACCCTGTGAGAATGAGCGAGTTGTATTCTAAGCTTTGCCCCATCCTCACAGTACTTGGCAATGCTACAGCATGCATGTTGCCTATTTTTCAAAGAAACTCAGGCTTTCGTGGAGGAGGAGATGAAGGAGGAGACAAAGATAAACCATTTTATATCTTTCATATTGGTTGAAAAAAGTTTAGAAATACACTTTGATCAACGAATGCAATATTGTCTCTCCCCAGGGCTATGGAGAGCCCTCAGTAAAAGTGACAGAGTCAGCAGATGTCTGGTCTGCCCTTGGCTGGGAACAAGCCCCAGGCCAGGGTCCAAGCAAAGCCTGGCTCATCTCCTTCAAGGACTTTGTGGGACTGATTTCCTTCTGGCGGCAGTCAGTACTTCTCCTGTATGAATTTTCACTTGAGAGATTAGATGGATGATGGCTGTGCAGAGTAAATCCTTTCCCAAAAGCCATCTCCTAATAGCACTGTGCTGAAGGACTTGTGTGAACAAACGCTGCAGAAAGCCTGGCTGATAAGGCTCTTGTAGCCCTGTGATTACTGGGAATCTGAGCTTCAACCTTCATGATAAGGTAGAGCCTGTCAGCAAAGACAAACCTTTAAGGCTATTCAGCTTTAGGGCAAGAGTTCTCTTATGCTTTCTTAGCTCTGGATGTGGGTGGAACTCACGTAAGTCAGACTTCTGCATGCAAGAGTACAGACACAAGTTAGGTCAAGTACAGCCTCTTGAACTAAATGAATTTAGTATTTTAAAGGCACTGTTTAACAATATAATCTTTACTTACAATTCAAGAAGGAACATTTTTTAAAAGTGGCCCTGCACATAGATTAGTGGTCTACAAGTACGTAAAGATTATTGCAGTGATAAGATTTGCCCAAGGTAACATTCAGGTACAGTAAACTTTTTCAACACAGCAGAGAGCAGTGATTTCCAAGGGCAGTAAACTGAGCACCACACTGAACTTGAAAATTACTCGATTTAGAAGAGACAGAAAAAAGTTGAAACTGGCTGGGAAACATTTCTCCCAACTCCACTGAAGAGATAGTTCAGAAAACAGTATCTGCTCACAGCATATCAATTTTTTACATCACCCATGGCATGCAGGAGATACCTTTTCCAAAATACCCTTCATTTTAGCAGAAGACAGTCAAGATTAAAGCCTAGTACAGTACAACTTCTTCACAAAAATACTTAGCTACATAAAAGCAACAAACTTAATACACAAGCTCACGCTAAGATACACAGATCTCTGTACCCAAAGGTACAGTTTCCCTGAGCCAGTGACCCAACTCCTCACTGTCAATGGTCTTATTTGTAATGGTTTCCAAATGTTGACTCTTCACCAAAAGCAAAAGCATTCAGTATCTGCAAAGCCAAAAGTTGAAAAGAAAGGAAAAATGATCCAGTTGATCAGGAATCCTGTTACACTTAAGCCAACAAGCAACTGCTCTAGCAGTGAGTGCCACTAAGACAAAGGGGTCACACAGTCAAGTAAATCTATCCACACCTCTCTTTTTCTTCCTTTTAGATGGGAACAAGACAGCTTTGTATGCCCACTATCAAGTAAAAATAACCAACAAAACAAAACCCAAAGCAAAGAAACAAACAAGTTAGTCCTCAAAAGATCCACATAAGAATAAACCCAAACCCAAATAGTTAACTGAAAACTACATTTTGAGAAGTCATTCACAGAGTGTGATAGTTCCTGCTTCCCTGATAATTAGAAAAATATTTTTTCCTAGTGTACTGCAAAATAGTTCAATACCCTACTAGCTCCCCTTGCAACAAAAAGAGGCTTTTGAACTGGACATCAAATTTACTGGTTTCATATGTACTGTATTTCAAAATTACATTGAATATGCTTATCAGATTTATCTGACACCAGGAAAGTCTGTCTTCTGAAAGGAATGAGGCCTAATTCCTACAAAAATTATAAGGAATGATTAAGTAATTAAAAAATCTTATAAAACATGAATAAAACAGTTTTAAGCTTCATTATTCAGCTTTAGTTCATTCATTTTCTTATTCCACAGAGCTTAAAAAGGAAAGCTTAATAATTTTTCCTGACGTGCTAGAACTTTCTATCTGTTTGCCACTTCATCCACAAAACAACCAACAGCAATTAGCATCCATGGATCTGTACCAGATGATTAAAAAAAAACCATTTTGTTTCATGGACAACTGTTTACAGCAGAAAAAAGGCAAGTCCCAAAAATTTTCAAAGCATTTTGTCACAAACTCTGCAAGAGGGTACCCTCTCATGCTGAAGGTTCTGGAGTCTTCATCTCTTCAACCTGCTCTGTGGCTGGTGAGGCACCAGAATAGAGTGCCCAGAGACGCTTCAGATGCTCCATTATTAGAAATGTTCAAGATCAGGTTGGATGGGACTTTGAGAAATCTGATCTCAGTGGAAGGTGTCCCTTAGCTCTATCATCAGCAAAATCTACCCAGCCCTACCCCTGCAGCCCTCAGTCAGGGCTGTTCCGTGGGGCTAAAGACTACCCAGTCAGGCATGGCAAAGGCTGGAGGACATTCAGTTGTGCTACTGAGACCTGTACACAAAGCCTGATCAGCATCAGTGCTGTGAGAGATTACAGCACACTCAGCAGAAACATCTGCTATTTTGGCAGCTCCCTTCTGATTTCTGAAGGACTTGGAGGCTGGCAAGCAGAATAGGGCAGGGGTGGGGTGGGAAAAGAGTCCCCTCAACAGTGCTAAATCCTCTAGAGCTCAGCCTGCCCTTCTCTCAGGAAATCAAAATGGTACAAAAAATTTGCAAAGAAAATAATATCTAAAAACTGCCTCTTGACTGCTTACAGACAAGTCCCTGCAATACAGGCAGCTTGTTGCTGCTCCCATCTTCATGGAAGAGATTGCCCCACATCTCAAGTCAGTACACGCAGGGATACCTTCACATCTGAGCTGCACTCAGGAGTCGTGGTCCCAGGGCACAAGGCAAGTGACTACCACCAGCAGGTACTAGAGAGAGCTGGCAGCACCTTGCCAGGCTGGAAGTTCAGGGGGCTTCAGCAGGTAGGAGTGGGTCTCTATTTGTTGTGGGAAAGAGCTGGGATCCAGTGTGCAGACGGAAAGTATGGAATCAGGCTCCCACATGGCACAGCATGCTGTACATGGACAAAATCCAATGCAAGCAGCCAGAAACATGGCAATACAAGAGGGGCAGTTGCCACTACCTGAACCCAATTTTGCTGGACCACTACATTTGGCCTGCTGATGATACCCTGCCAAATTAAGCTGAAGATCCTCAAATCCCACAGGAATACTAAATGCCATGTATTGTCTTCTGCCTTATGTGTATCTCCCCATAATCAATTTTCCCATGGACTAATCATAAAATTCATACACTAAAGGTAGGTCAAGGCCCTGCTTCATCTTCACTCCCTCTCCCCATTCTTCCTTCTTCTCTATGGAAATTACAAAAATCACTCTTTTTTTAGCTGTTTTCCTGCATCCTTGACAGGTTGTAAAGGCAGTAAGGGTAATGTTCAGAACATACAGCACAAGAAGAAGCTTATTATTCCTGAAAGTTAATTTGAAAGTGAATAAATAAGACACTGGGTAAGCCAATGCACATAGTTCTAAGATTATACCCATAATATGCTGTATTAAGAACTTCTTAGCAAGGCAAAGGAGTTATTCAGAAAAAGAGTGCCAGTAGCTTTCCCCAGCTTCCCTTGAATTATTTCAAATGGATACAATCCATTTTCACTTTAAAACCTCTGCTTTACACAACTGTTCATAGGATTGCATCTTCAGCACAACATTGCTTAAAGAAAAATGGATACAAACCTGCATATCATTCATATCTAATGCCTTGCCAACCCACACCTTCTTGTTACTATCTAATTATCATGTGCAAGCCTGTCAAAAGTGTCAAAAGCTTTTTTTTTTTTAAGCTGCTACTTTTATCATCTGAAAGATGTCATCACTTTAATGACATTCGTTTCCCAAGGTTTGTGCCTCATAAAGGTCAGAAGAATTCCCTGGACCTCACTGCACTCTGCACCAGTCACCTTGGGAGGAGTCTTGAGGGACTGAGTTTATTTGACTACTTCCCATTTCTACTGCCACAGCTGTGGAAGTGGGAATTCTGCTCATACAGATTGCACAGTATGATAACTGACATTTAGTATGCAGCACTCAACCACAGCTTGCTAAAGGACAGGTAACATGGACTCATAAGAGCAACAACATGTCAATTTTTCCCAGTTGTAACTGGAAAAAAAAGGAAAGATTTCACAAGTGTGAAATCTGTGCAAGTTGCTGACTTGTCAGCAGAGTTATAGAATTGCTGTTTGCAGCACAAAGCAACTTTAAATTTTTATATAAGTCTACCCATTTATGCAGCAGAACAAAAGGTATTCCCATAAACTACATGTAAAACCAGGTAATTTACACTTCTTAAGATAAATTAAATTTCTACAAAAAAATCTTACTACTACATTTACAGTAAAGATAAAACTTCCAGAGTGCAGTCTGAAGCACAGAAGAACACAGACAGCTTGGTAAACTGAGCAATGGCTGCACAACACTAATTTTTTTAAAATCACTGTTGTTTTAAAATACTGTATGTATTTTAGCCACTACTAAATCTAGTAAACCTAGTTAATACAAACCAGTGCAGTGTCAGAAGTGCTCTGTGCCAGAAACAGCTGGAAACACCCAAACAGAAAGACTTTCACCACTTTCACCGTGTCATAATCAAGATGTTTGAAATAGCTTTTTTTTCCTCCCTGATGTATTGTCCTACTTCTTATTCTGGACAACAAGACACTTATTTTAAGGGAGCAGACTGGAAATAGTTAGGACTAGCCAGGAGAAGGTGGCCTGTACCTATTTCATTCTTGGGGGAAGTACAGGAGCCGTGCTGAGACAGAGCCTTGCTCGGAAGGTGAAGGTAAGGGGCTGCCCTTTGGGATACAGACTGCCATGGACTTGGCAATTGTTTGCTCACTGAGCATGGGACTGGTAGACACTATATAGAACCAGAATTACAAAGAAGGAGTTTTTGCCCCCACCCAAATATCTCTCTTTGCCTTTTCTGGTATTTGTCAGTGGTCCATTGGGCAACATCTAAGATGCTGGGCTGGGCTGCAACATCTCCCTATTGAATCTCTTGTTCCACTTCTTAAATGGATTAACCAGTTCCTAATGCCAGATATTAAAACACTGACAAAAGGCATGTGGCTTTCCACACCACTGATTTTAGCAATTGTTCTAAATTAAAACCAAACCACAAAAGAGACAATCTTAGCAATTCTGTAATTTTAGAGTCTTTACTAAAAATCAGCTGTTTCACGTCTGTTAAAATATCTGCATGATGGAAAGAAAGAAAATGTCAAAACTTTATCCTTCTCCTTGCCTCCCGAGAGGCTTCACCCAGGCAACAGCTACTTCAAAGCTTCACATTACACATGCCCAGAGATTTAAACCAAGAGAAGCAACTGCCAAATTCAGAAGGCAGTAAAAGGCTTAGATTTAGAGGATTCCCTGAGGCTAAACATTTTTTTAAAATTAAAAACTCAAATATAAAACTAGAAAAGAAAGGAAGGAAAGTCCTTAAAATATTATTTTTCACCCACTTCAGGAAAAAAAAAAAAAAAAAAAAAAAAAAAAAAAAAAAAAAAAAAAAAAAAAAAAAAAAAAAAAAAAAAAAAAAAAAATTCCATTCCATTCCATTCCATTCCATTCCATTCCATTCCATTCCATTCCATTCCATTCCATTCCATTCCATTCCATTCCATTCCATTCCATTCCATTCCATTCCATTCCATTCCATTCCATTCCATTCCATTCCATTCCATTCCATTCCATTCCATTCCATTCCATTCCATTCCATTCCATTCCATTCCATTCCATTCCATTCCATTCCATTCCATTCCATTCCATTCCATTCCATTCCATTCCATTCCATTCCATTCCATTCCATTCCATTCCATTCCATTCCATTCCATTCCATTCCATTCCATTCCATTCCATTCCATTCCATTCCATTCCATTCCATTCCATTCCATTCCATTCCATTCCATTCCATTCCATTCCAAAAAAAAAAAAAAAAAAAAAAAAAAAAAAAAAAAAAAAAAAAAAAAAAAAAAAAAAAAAAAAAAAAAAAAAAAAAAAAAAAAAAAAAAAAAAAAAAAAAAAAAAAAAAAAAAAAAAAAAAAAAAAAAAAAAAAAAAAAAAAAAAAAAAAAAAAAAAAAAAAAAAAAAAAAAAAAAAAAAAAAAAAAAAAAAAAAAAAAAAAAAAAAAAAAAAAAAAAAAAAAAAAAAAAAAAAAAAAAAAAAAAAAAAAAAAAAAAAAAAAAAAAAAAAAAAAAAAAAAAAAAAAAAAAAAAAAAAAAAAAAAAAAAAAAAAAAAAAAAAAAAAAAAAAAAAAAAAAAAAAAAAAAAAAAAAAAAAAAAAAAAAAAAAAAAAAAAAAAAAAAAAAAAAAAAAAAAAAAAAAAAAAAAAAAAAAAAAAAAAAAAAAAAAAAAAAAAAAAAAAAAAAAAAAAAAAACTCTGCCTCCCAGGCCAGGCCAGGCCTCAAATGGAATGGAATGGAATGGAAAAAAAAAAAAAAAAAAAAAAAAAAAAAAAAAAAAAAAAAAAAAAAAAAAAAAAAAAAAACAAAACAAAAAATATATATATATATATATATATATATATATATATATATATATATATATATATAAATATATATATATATATATATATATATATATATATATATATATATATATATATATATATATATATATATATATAAATAAATAAAAAAAAGATTCCATTCCATTCCATTCCATTCCATTCCATTCCATTCCATTCCATTCCATTCCATTCCATTCCATTCCATTCCATTCCATTCCATTCCATTCCATTCCATTCCATTCCATTCCATTCCATTCCATTCCATTCCATTCCATTCCATTCCATTCCATTCCATTCCATTCCATTCCATTCCATTCCATTCCATTCCATTCCATTCCAATAAAAAAAAAAAAAAAAAAAAAAAAAAAAAAAAAAAAAAAAAAAAAAAAAAAAAAAAAAAAAAAAAAAAAAAAAAAAAAAAAAAAAAAAAAATATTTTAAAAAATTTATTTATTTATTTAAAAAAAAAAAAAAAAAAAAAAAAAAAAAAAAAAAAAAAAAAAAAAAAAAAAAAAAAAAAAAAAAAAAAAAAAAAAAAAAAAAAAAAAAAAAAAAAAAAAAAAAAAAAAAAAAAAAAAAAAAAAAAAAAAAAAAAAAAAAAAAAAAAAAAAAAAAAAAAAAAAAAAAAAAAAAAAAAAAAAAAAAAAAAAAAAAAAAAAAAAAAAAAAAAAAAAAAAAAAAAAAAAAAAAAAAAAAAAAAAAAAAAAAAAAAAAAAAAAAAAAAAAAAAAAAAAAAAAAAAAAAAAAAAAAAAAAAAAAAAAAAAAAAAAAAAAAAAAAAAAAAAAAAAAAAAAAAAAAAAAAAAAAAAAAAAAAAAAAAAAAAAAAAAAAAAAAAAAAAAAAAAAAAAAAAAAAAAAAAAAAAAAAAAAAAAAAAAAAAAAAAAAAAAAAAAAAAAAAAAAAAAAAAATTCAGTTTAAAAAATATTGAGTACACTTGTGTGTGCCTGGGTGGACTCATGATTTTTTTAAATGACTATGTCATATTCTGAAGAGCACATAAAAAGGATTAAACAAACGGATTGAGATTAGTAGTTCTAGGGAGACCTAAACCAAACAAGACACAGACACAGATGGAAAACAATGACAAAAACATTCACCAAAGAAAGACAGCAGGGATCTAATGGAAAAACTTTCATGGAAACTTCACTTGGCAAACAAAGTTCACTCAGTTTTAGAATGGGTAGGTGGACTTAAAATGCGGAAAATCATGATGCATAGTAATTTTCCACCTTGATGAACCTTAATTCAATTTTCAATCATATTTGTAGCAGTCAAAAAGTAGTTTCCCTCAGATTAAGCTTCAGCAGCTGCGTGTTCTTCACTCTGTACTGCCCTTACTCGTATTGCTGCTCTCAAGTTTGCCTACCACCACTATGGCTGGCACAAGACAGGAAAAAGGGGATCACTTCTACCTGCTACATAACAGATGGGGACTCTGTATTCATTTATTGATGCTGTGCAACACATGGTGCCACAAGCAGCTGCACTGACAAAAGCAAGGGTCCAGTTCCACAAGACACAATGGCCATTCTAGAAGCCCCCAGTTTGCCTGCAGCACCCCCTTCTCCTACAACTTATCTTTTGCTGCCTCTGGAAACTGATTTAATTCTCCAGCTTGGCAGAAAACAAACCCAGCAAAATCAAAACCCAAATACCACACACAGATACTGCCTGGTTTTACTTTTTTTTCTTCTGTTAGGTTAGCATGTTAAACTAACTCCTGACAATTTAGTCCATCAAGTAGGTAAAACCACAGACAGCAAGTGAGGGAAGGGGAAACAAGACCTTCCTCTGGAGCAGCTGCACATTGTGGTGTGGCTTTATCAGCCCCAGGTGAAAATGGAAATGGGCAGTGGGGCAGGGGCAACAGGTTTGCCCTCAGAATCCATTTAACCTCCATCTTCTGAATTTTACAGTGCTATCTTCCAGCTCCCACAGCTCTCTGGTTTATTAACCTTTACTCCTAAGGAACACTATACACCCTCTTATCACATAACATCTGAAGGACTGAGCCTGTCATCTTTAACATCCCTTTGTCTCCCCATCTATGTTACTTTGTATCCTTTCATTTCATTGAAACAGTTGAAACATTATCACGTTGTGTTACTCATCTTCAAAGTTAGAAAAATGATTGTATTACATCCATATGCATCAGAAACAAGGTACATTTAATTTTAAAAGGGCAGATGAAAGGAGAAAGAGTTCTTTTGATTCATCTTGGCCCTGTGGGAGGGTGGGAAGTGGTAGGTTGGCCTGCTATGGACTCCCCCTATTTAAACAAAATTTAGAAATAAGCAGATCAATCACCCAGGGGTATGTGCTCACAGAAGAAGCTAAAATACAAGCAACAGTATCTTACCAAGAACTGACAGCTACAGAACAGAATCTCTCAAATAATTTACACATGAGGCAATGCTGGAATAAATCACACTACTCTGTTCACTGCTGTAAAGTTTCACCCTAATGCCTAAAACACTATGCTCCATAAAAAATAAGTGAGTAGATACAAATATATTGCTCTCGGGAGACCATACCAACAAATGTGTTTTCCAACTTCCATGAATTTCAGTTATAAAGCATTCACTTAACACAACAGCAACCGTTTTTCAATTCCATAGCTGAACATTTAATCCCACAACTCAGTTATTTAACTCTTTCCTAAAACCAAAACAAAGCCTCCAGATCATAAAAGAAAGCTGAAATACCATTCAAATAACTAACAATGTAATTCAGCTATACATTTGTTCTGAAATACTATTGGTGTGATAGTCAGAACCATTTTTTTCCAGGTTTGCACAGATAACATGCTTATCCCAAGTCTTTCAAATAACAGGTGATCCAATGCAGCAAAAACAATCTAAGCAAGACCCACCACACAATAATCAATAACAATAACAATCTGGGGAGGGAACCCCATAACCAAAGCCCTTACTATTTGTATCCTATTTATTCATCTTTCAAACCAGAGATGGAAACACCAAGCTATTAAATAATAAAAAGGACAGGTAGACTGCTACATCCATATTATTTCTCATCTTTCTGCCTTAAAAATGACATAGATCTTTCAGTAAAGCAGAACTGTTGCAAATGTAAAGCCTTGGTTTTAGTTCTGATCCATTAAAACTTGCTCAAAAGAAAGAAGTCTGGAGTTTTAAATTTTTTGTTCTGAACATGACCAACACTCATAATGACCTTTCTGACAGAGAAACTGTTAAAAGAATCTTCAGACCTAAAGAAGTGCTCAAGCCAAACACAGGTCCTACAGTCTCTTGTTCAGGATATTAAAAGTCTCAAGAAAACCAGAACAACAAGGAAGAAACTTCTCTCTTGGTGTACTGACCGTGTTACTTCCCAATCAGAATGAACAATGGTTAAAGACTAGAGAGTGGAAGAAAACATCTCTCAAAGACTGTGACAATACAACTGCCCCAGGTCTAGCCACCACAACTCTCAATACATATTTCAGTTTGGACCCAAGGATGTTTATGCAGTGCTTGTCACCCATCACCCCTCTTTGGTTCATAGAGAGGCCAAGCCTTGGGAGAGCACTCCAGTAGCACAGCAGCAGCACCCCAGTGCTGAAGTGTGTTTGGTACATGGCATTATCTTAGAGCTAGCCCACAGTAAATGCAGAGACACTGGATACCCCAGCCCTCACCACAAACTGTTTTGCTTTACAGATTTCTTTCTCTTGTCCCATAGTTCCTGCTAAGGTGGACATAGCACGTGCTGAAGTGCAGCCTCACAGAGCTAGTGCACCTTAGATATGCCTCTTTCAGCCCTTCAGCTGCAAGACCCAGCAGTACACCAGTCAAGAAAAGGCTTGTCTGTATGCCACCAGTAGCCAACCCCAGCCTACACCGGGGTCTGCAACCAACCCCCCAAATTTATAAATGGATCTCTTCTCACTTCTCAGTAGAGAAAGGTCTCAAGCCTTGCAAAACATATAAATGCTTAACTTAAAAATTGTATAAAATATTTAGTCCCAAAGGACCCCTCATTAGTTTATTAAAACCTCTGAACACAGAGGAAATCACTTATTTCCAAACTGAAATACAGCTACCATGAGGACTTCTCACACTATCTAGCACAAAAGGGAGCAAAAGCAAGAATCTACCCTCACACCTCCTCCCTGGCATGGCATTATACAGAATTCACTAAATTTTAATAGATACATATTTTACTATGAGAGCCAAAATTACTAAGAATACTCATTTTTTTAGATTCAACCGGGTTTTGCCATGATCATTTCCAGAGTTTCAAAGTTCAGTCCTACTGAAGTCCACAATTTCTATCACCTGCACATTGTCTGGATTTTGCTTCTTACCCCAAATCACATCAGTAATTATTTACTGTGTTACACTGAGGTATTATACATGTGCTTTATAACACTGCTTCATATAATACATGGACAGCAACTCCTTAAATTCAATCTTAAAATTTAATTCAAAATTCAATCTTTAGGTTCACAGTGAGTAACTTAAAAACGATGGCATAGTCCTGTCTGCCACTGCCCTATAATTCTGGCCTGCATTTGGTAGGAATGCAGACACTGGTTTGAATAAAGACTGGCCTGAGCCTCAGAATATGCTAATGCCTGCAAGGTTTTTATCAGTTTAGATAAAGACCCCGTTGCCCCCTGTGGCCCAGCCAGCCTTGCTGGACCACCCATGTAGCCACAGACCTCGGTCACCTCCAAGAAGCCGCCCTCCGGCACCACACAGTTCATCGGGCACTGCAGTGGGACAATGTGGGTGACACCCAAACCCTGACCTACCTGCTCCAGGGCAGCACGAGGACCCACCTGCCACATCCTGCAAGCTCTTTAAAGCAGCATCTCCACGGGGGAGATGGAAGGATGCTTTCTAGGCAGCAAGAGATCTGGGTAAAACAGCTTGTGAATTGCTGCATAGGGAAGGGGAAAAGGAAGCAACAAAATGGTAGTTGGTTTTAGTAAGCATAAAATAAATATGAAACTGTTTCTCAGGATCTTTCTCAGGTATCAAAGGGACTTTTTTTTTTTTTCACCAAAGGAAAAAAAAATAAAGAGCTGCTCCTAATGCTTCTGACTTCAGGGTACAGAAGCCTTTAACAGCCTCAAGGAAATTCTAGACACCAGTGCCCAGTTAGCCCCACTTGAATGTACAGGAGCTGTACTGGGAAACGTCAAAGGCTGTTTCAGTCTACTATGTTTTCCAACACAGTTGTAAGGAAAAGATCTAATTTTCATAAAATACAAGGTTCATTACAAAGTTTTAATTTGAAAATACTTGCCTTTACTAGCTTGAAAGAAAGGTTGTTTCTCTATTTACATATTGAAATGTGCTCATCTATTCTGCATCTTAGGAGCCTCACATTTCAAAGCTTTAGGCTCCTGTTCACACTCAATTCTCAGATGACTAAAAGCCAGTAACAATGCTTCACCTATTGGCCTGCAACAGATTATAGAAGTCATACTTAAAACCAGAAAAGATGTTTTCATTCCTGTCTGCAGGAATCTTGATGGAAGTTTCCAATCAAATACAGGGTCTATGCCATTAAGAAATGCAAACTGATTTTATCACAATGAAGTGTTTATTTCAGATTTTAAATCCAAAACGGCGATTAGTTTCTACATTTCGTAATACCTAAAAACAATGCTAGAGATCTCCAATGCTAGTTTTCAAATGAATGTAATATATTTATTCAGTAATCTGTCATTTCAAAGCAAGATGAAAATATGATAGACCATGTCAGATTTTACCCTTTGGAAGTAATGGAGTATGGACAATCTCACTTAATTACTTTTCAAAGAATTAATTTAGTGAAATCATGTTAACATATCATTATCCCCACCCCAACTCCCTAAAAAACCTCAGGGAGCTACTTCCATATTTTAATTATGTAATGGACGAACATTTTAAATTGTGAATCATGGAAGAAGAGCTTCATCCACAGCTCCTTTTGCACTCCCTTTAAGCTTTCACAATTCCTTATGGTTGCCCAATTAGTGTCATTTGCAAAGAGCAAGCACACGACAAAAAATGTAGTCATTACACTATTTCATACAAACTTCCTACTTATTTTCTCTCATCATCCTCAAGATTTTAGAGATCAAAAGACAGGTTCTTTATTACAGCTTCACAAAACTTCTCTTGACAAAAGAACTGCACATCAACTTTAAAATCTTCATCTTAAATTCCTAAGGAAAGGAGAAAGAAGAGGGAAGTCAGAATAAAACCTATTAAAATGTATGTCACTGATTGGTGCACTCCCTCACTGTCTCCTCACGTATATCCACTTTTTAATAATGTACTTTTAATATGATTTTAATCTTATTTGAATTATTTGCACGTGGTTTAAGGTTCTATAAAAGAATTTCAGATTTGCTATTTTTAATCAGAAATTAAAACATATATTTTATCAGCTCCTTAAAGTACTATTAAATTTTTTAAAAACTCCTTGAAGATCAGATAAAGCATGTTTCTCTGCTGAGAGCCCAATGCTTTAATTTGCAATTCTGTATGTTGTTTTATTCATGATAAAATACTTGATACTTGTAGCTTCTCTTCATATTGCTAACACTGACACAGATTCTCTGTTGAGGTTTAACTATCACTAGAGGATTCTTTCATGACTGGTCTACATTTTCATTTGTTTTTAGAAGCTTAGTTAAAAAAAAAGGAAAAAAATTAAATTCCAGTAACTATAATTAACACCATTCATGACTAATACAAGTGTTAATAATTCATGTTTTGGAAATAAATAGCTAATTAAAGGGCAACAAATTCAGTTTACTTATATAGTGTCTTATTAGCAATAATAGTTTGAGCTCTAATAAGCTAACAATATATATTGTGCAAGTGTCCATTGCAGCAAGTTATTTTTAATTCATAGCATACTGATTTATTCTGCATTCAATTACTGCACATACCAACAAAAAAAGTGTTTCTGTACGCCACCTCTCCCTCTGCTTTACTCCAGTAGTGAAGAAAAATATTCTAGAATCAACTTATACTCTGTATAGCTCCAAAATGCATAAAACTGACACAATGTAGAGTCCAATTCAGCATTTCAGTTAAGAGTTTGACTGCAAGAGCCAGAACAAATCTCACTGAAAGAAAAATTAAGAAAATACTGTCTAAGCAATGCTGTCTAAAGTAATAAAATCTTATGTCCTACAAAACTGGTAGAATATTCAATAGAATATTCAAGTGGGGCATGGCCTCCATTCAAAACATGCTGCTGTTCTGGAGAGAAGAGGTCGAGAGATGAAACGTGGGAAAGCCTGATTTGTCTCTCTGACTGTGTTGTTTTCAACTTCTGAGAAAAACAACATGAGTAATGCTATTAACATGTTTGCAACATCTTTTTGAACTTGCTTGCAACACCTTTTCCTACACAGAATGCATGAATCTGCCCAGTGAACACTGAATTAAATCCAGTTTTGTTTTGCATTATTGCTAGGAAGTGATCACAGTAAAACAAATTACAGTCTCTTCCAGCCCTTGACAGATTTGAACCAGTGCCCTGAAAGCTACAAGGCTCAACTTACCATTGTTCCTTCCCTAACCCATTCCATATTGTGTGACTTTGGTCCAGCTGTAGGAAGAGGGTAACTGGCTGCATTTAGTAAGGTTGAGGAGAGGAAGTGTGAGAGTCAAATGGGAAAGAAGAGACAACTACCAAAATAATACTGTCCATAGAGATTTCCTGTTTGTGGTGCTCACTTCCTCACTGATAGGCATTGCTCCACTTGCACATACAGGAGTCAGAGAGAAGAGGTACACATATTCAATTTGTTTTCAGGAATGGAGGAGAATTACAGAAGCAGAAGATTCAAACCATAAATAGAGTGACAAAAACTGAATCACACAATTTACTTTTCATGACTTAAGAGTGACTGACAATTATCAAAATTATCACTTATCAAAAATCTTAATATGACTTAGTGATTTTGAGGCGAGGGAGCCAAAAGGAACTGTTACTTCTTAAGAGGTTTTTTTTTTATTATTGATCTGTTCAGCCTGGAGAACAGGAGACCTCATCACAGTCTACAGCTTCTTCATGAGGGGAAGAGGATGGGCAGCCACTGCAGTGACCAGTGTTAGAACCAGAGGGCAGAGGCAGAAGTTGTGTCAAGGGAAGTTTAGGTTGGATATCAGGGAAAGGTTCTTCATCCAGAGTGCTTGGGCACTGAACAGGGTTCAGAAGCATCTGGACAATGCTCTTGGCACATGGCATGCTTCTGTATCGATAGTCCTATGCAGGGCTAAGAGTTGGATGATCAGACCCTTGTGGGTCCCTTCCAACTCTGCATATTGTGTAATTATTCTGCTCTTTTTTAAAAATAAATTATAGCATAGTTTGCATAAATTTAAATTTTTCTCTAACTGTAAATTTTTTACTAACAATTACTCTTCAGGTAATCTGTTAAACAGAACTGTAATTAATATTATGGAGTCCCTTGCCAAATACATCAATTTCATTAAGAAATAATGTTTCACACTTTTTTTTTACTGCTTTACCCAGATACTCTGAAGTTGAACCTTCTGTCAAACAAGGCATTTGTAGTTGCAGGAATGGCCATTTGACAAGCATGATTTTCCCAGTAGCTCATGAAGGACATTTAAAAGATGCTACAAGTTCCAAAGAAATCATAGATAAATTTTCACTTCCATCTTTAAGTCTACATAGGCATTTTGCAGGAATTCCAGATTTCACCCTTTACGTTTCACATACCTAATAATCCTGCCCAGAGCTATTACTGTGGGGAAGGCTGTGTAAATAGATAGAGAATAGATAGATAGGGATCTGTGGTCAGAGGACCTACAAAACTCTGCCCACACCCTACATGTCTTCCCAACCTGTCTATAATCAGCACTGATCACAGCTGCAGCTTAGTAAATCAGCTGGAGGCGAGATGAGCACTGTCTCCAATTCCAGTATGTGTCTTGTTTGGTAGGGTTTCATGTTCAGTATGGTTCTCTCCACCAGTTTTTAAGCAGATGCTAAAAACCTCAACATTATCTCACCTTATCAGTATCCTTCCACTTTTACCTTCAGTTTAAATAACGCATGACTAACAACCTGATTGACTGTAGATAAACATACTGGCTTTCTACCTAAAAGTAACTCCTATACCAAGAAAGGTATCTATAACCAGGCACAGTTAATATTATCTAAGCTGTACCTTATAACATGCAAAATAAACCAACAGAGTCCTTCATTACCTGGAAAGTGACACGTAAGTTGATAACTGTCCTATAACTGTCCTTGGGCTTTAAGAGGATTTATTTTAGTGTCTTTCTTAAAAATAAACAAACAGAACAGACAGAGCAATTAACAAAACATTTTGTGCATCTGAAGACTGTCCTCTGAAACTGAAGATGGAGATACCAAACAAATTAATAGCTATGATCAACTCCTCCAAAGCAGGCACGCACTTTCTGCTCAGTTTACAACTAAGGAAACTAAGGCATCAAGAATGAAATAAGTTGCCTAAAATCACATTGGAAGTTTGTATTTCTTGCTTTGATGTTATCTCAGATTGACACTTGTGTTCATTAACACAGTACTTCTCAAATGCCAACTGTAGCTTTACTATTCTGTAAAAAGGAGTTTGAAGAAAGTAGGTGGCTTTGAACTAGCTGTGCTAAATATTTGCCCTAGATTTTTACATGCAGCTCAAAACTAACATATTTTCCTCACCCTCTTTCTTCGCTCCCTTCCTTCTCCACTTACCTTATTTTTTACACATCACAAGCCGTAAAAACACATTACTAAATAATCATGAAAACTAAATCTGCATGTGAGGGAAGACCCAAATTCTCCCTAACCCAGGGCCCTTTCTAGAAAGAAAGGAGCAAGTTGGGGGCAAATCTGCTCTCATATTAACTTTTTTCTCCCTGACCAGGTCCTCCACAAGACAAGGTCCTGTTCCCTCATCCCCATCACAGCTTCCTGCCCATTACTGCTCCCTCCCTCCCAGTGCCCTCTTGGGCTCCCACCCACGCCAAACAAGGAGAATGCATTGAGAAGTGGGAGGGGCTGCAGCCATCCTTGGCCCAAGCTAGACCTTGGTTGCTACCCCACAGGTAACCCACAGATATTTTTTCAGGAGCACAGCCTTTGCATCCTGATATTTTGAAATAATACATACAGGCCATCTCTTTATCATTTATTCTGTTTGAGAGCACCAGAAAATTCCACCATGTCTTTTCTTGTGCAACTAAAATGAATCCTATTCAGAACAGGAACCTTTACAGCATACAACAATGATCACTTTGAATGCTTACCAGCTATTCTGTATTTCACTTTACCATATACTAAAATCATATTGTCTTTCTATCTCTACCACTTGCTTATTTTGTTTGGTTTCTTCTATATGTCTGCCCTACTCCCAACTTCACATCATTTTCCATACTGCCCATTATACATGCAAAAGCTTTCCAGTTTCCTGTAAAGCAATTTTATTTACATCTTTACAACATCAAAACCCTCACTGGCATCTTCTAGTTGTATTTTCTTCCTCATGGGCCATGTGCAAAATACCTGATTACCTCAAGGCTGTACTCACAGGCTTGATTATCTTTAATTTCTCATCTCATTTAATATAGTCTCACTAAAGGCTAACTTGTTAATTGAAGGGCTTCTGAATTCAACCACTTTTTTTTGTAAGCACAGAATAATACAAACTTACAACAGCCCTTGAGGTTGCTATCTACAATGAGACAAAGCTAAGCAAGTGATTTGTTCTAGAAACATATTCTAGAATATAATACTTAAGGATTAACTAAGATTTTAAAACCTATGTACAGTATAAATCCATATGGCTTATTTCCACCGAGTATAATAGATGCTCAGAGTTACCAAAACAACATGAGGGCCAGTCCACAGGAATAAGCTACTCTGCTTTTTCAAACTATTCAGAAAGTGATGCTACTCCTTCTGCTCCCACATGCAGGTTACTATCATGACCATTGTAAAAGCAAAGCTCAGGGAATGCGGTAGGAAGACAGCTTGCTTATAAATGGATTAGAGTATAAATTTTGAAATACAATGCTGTATGTTTCCTTATTAAAAACACTTAAAATGAAATATTTATTAAGTTTAGGCAAAACAGGCATCTGCTATTAGTGTACAACCCCTGTACACAGTCATAGTTTTCTCTCCTGAAGAGCTCCAAAAATACAGTGTCACTGCACAATGCACAGCCCACGCACACAACTCCTGCTACACTGAAAAAACTGCTCTCACAATCTCCAGGTACACACATACCAAGTTTTCTGCAAATCTGTCTCTTTCTTGCACCCTACCACAAAGAAAATAAAGTGAAATTTATCATCCTCACAGCTTCCAAGGAAAGAGGCAGCTATGTCTGATGTAGTTGCTGTCATGAAGCAATTTTGTATGAACCTGACTTCAGCTGTTCAGACAGCAGTAGAAAGCAGAGACCACTGCTAAAATGTAGAGGAATAAGAGATCTACAAATATGAAAGATGAGATTATGAATGCTCACAATTTTGCTCCTAGAAAGCAAGAACTCATATCAAAGTAAAGTATTTTGAGATTACAGTTTACCATGAAGAACTCTCTGTAGTATTTAGAATAGCGGATTTATTTCCCTCAAGGAAAATGTTAGCTACTTGAATAATCCCAAGAACTATGCAGGCCAATCTCCAATACTGCCTGTGAGGACACTGGCAGCTCCTCACCTCCTTCCTTTTTTACGACCCATCACTGCAGCCTGCCAGCTCCCCTGTCATGCTGCCACCCAGGTGACGCCACCACCCCAATAACCCCTACTTTAAAAAAACAGCAGAAAGAAAAATCAGTAACTGCAGGCCAACTCCCGGAACTCCGCACAGGCATCTCGCACCTCAAGGCCGCCCTTGGCCGGCGCAGAGCGGCGCCGGTGGGCTCTGGAGCGGGGGCGGGCAGGGGCTGAACGACACCTGCCCCCGCCGCGGCGTCCCACTGCGCCCCCGGGGTCACGGGCAGCTCATGCATATAAATACACGTCTTAGACACACATATATATATGTTTATTTATATATATGTATATATGTGCTTGTATGTTGGTATACGCGTAACGGAGAGACGCAGCGGTGGGCGATCGCTTGAGCTACCAGATCTGCCTTTGGGAAAGATGCACACAGACATCTCCAGCATCCACATAACGCACACGTATCTCCGCATATCCCCATGAAGGACGTGCAGAAGTTGCTCGCAGAGGCGCCCCGAGGTCTGGCAGGTTTCCCGCCGAATAACGGGGGAGGCTGAAGGGGGTGAAGTTTCCTCCCTCCTCCTCCTCTTCTCGCCGAGTTGCGCCGCGGCGCCGGGCGGCCCCGGGCGGAGGAGACGCCGGCGGCAGCCCGGAGCAGGCCCGCTCCCGGCGCTGCCTTCCCCGCGCCGGCCTCCGCCTCCGCCCCGCCGGAGCGCCGGGACCCCGCCGCTGCCGGGCCGGCCGCCGCCCTTACCGTTGCAGAACTGGAGCAGCGAGGAGGTGTCGTAGAGGCTGCTGTAGCTGGAGAAGCCGTCCTCCATCCTGCCGCCGCGCTCCCGGCGTCCCCTCGGCTGTCCCGGCGGCCGCCCGCTGCCTGCTCGCCCACACGCTGCGGAGCGGAGGCGGCTGGGGCCGCGGCGGCCTCGCTGCCTGCCTCACTCAGTTGCCATGGCAACCCATTCACTCCGCCGCGGCTGGGGCGGCGGCCGCTCCGCTGCGCTCCGCCGCCGAGGCGCGGGGGGAGAGCCGCGGGGCGGGCCGGGGCGGGCCGGGGCGGGCCGGGGGGCGGCAGGGCGGGCGGGGAGCCGGCTCCGGGCCGCGGAGACGAGGACGGGCCGCGCGGTCCCTCTGCCGTGCCGGGGCTCTGCCGCCGCTCGGCCACACCGAGCGTCCCGATCGGGCCGAGGGGGAGCAGAGGCGCTGCCCGGCCCTGCGGCGGGAGATGGCCGCCGATCACCCGGGGTTAACCCCGAGTACCGCCGCGGACTCGGTTAGGGCTGGAGCGCCCCAGCGTGCGGGGCAGGGGTTTTGCGGCGGCAGCTGTGCGGCCGGGGAGCCCCGCGGACTCTGCCTCAGCATCCCTCCCTGCCGCCTTATCCGGGGCTCCTCTCGGTCCTTCCACCGAAGCAACAGCCTGCCTGTAATTGCACCTTACGCCCTCCACTGATTTCAGTGGCGATCCTCCTGGCTACAGGATGGAGCTGTCACGATAACATTGTAACTGACACTCTCTTAGAAAACCGAAAAGAAATATACACATTGTAATTCCTTATGGCATTTTATACAGTTTAAACTAAGTAGTTTGAAGAGCGATACGCTTTCCCAATACAGGATACTAAAAGAGCTTTGACTGTTTAACATGTTTTTATCTAGGTATATTCATGATGTCCGTTCGTGATGAGATGAAGGTAGTGGCCCAAAACTGGTGGCTAGTAATATTGTAAAATTATTTGATACATTTTGGGCTTCAATTTCTGTGCTGAGGAATGTTGAAGTGTCCAGTGACTGAAAGGCATTTTTAGTTCAAGGTCCTCAAGAGACACAAGCGAAATAGTTCATTGCACATCTATAGCACCTTTCATCTTGAAAAATGCTGAAGCACTTAACACATGTCTTCAGTCTCCAGTCCTTTCAGAAGCTTTCTGCAGGGCAGTTCCATCATGTGGATCCATTTACAGGCGTGGGTTTGGTATATGTGAGTCTTTTCACCAACCACTAAACCGTGGCAGTGCTAACACAAAAGCGTGCTATAAAATTAGGCAGAGATATCAGTTCCATGTTAAAGCAGAGTGAAAAGTGCTCCCTCTTGAATCGCCAGTGCCAATATTGGTAGAGTTGAAGTCATCTCCAGCACGAGCCTCATATGCTTAAATTGTATCAGACAAAAACAACCGCATTTCATAGCTGTGGGCTATAAATAACAGAAAATTGTGGTAATTTAATGATATATTTTTAAAAACCAAAACCAGAGATAAAAAAAAAAAAGAGAAATACTTCAAAACTACAAAGGTGTACAGGTATTCTTAGTGTTTGAAATGAGACATGACTGTTTCTCATCTTTAAAAACAACACAGAGCCCTTAGGTTTTCTCATGACTTTCTCATTCATAAGCCATCAAAAGTTTCAAAGATGCTATATTATTCTAAAGCATTTTACAAATGGAGAAAGACATATATGGGATTTTTGGCAGACAAATTGCAACAATAGAAAAATTAAGCTCATTTTCAGTAAAAATTCTGACTAAACATTTCCTTCATTTTGAAACATTATTGCCATCATTTGGTTATTATTTTTGAGGTTGAGAAGTGTTTTAGTGTGCTTATTTTCCACCATCTTGAGACAAGAGGTGTGCTCACCAGAGGATGTCAATATTATTTTAACTCTACCTCCTTCTGATGTCTAAGTTTTGGAAAATAAAATTATGAAACCTATGCTATCTAAAAGTATTATGTTTCTAATAAAAACTGTGTTGTCAGTGAGATTGCTAAAAAGATAAGAGAAGTAAATGCCCGGTAGCTTTTATGAAATTTATCAAGGTAAGAGAAAGACCAGAAAGAGGCAATGCAGCTCCATTTCAGAGAGTAGAAATTAAAAGTCACTTAGAAACTCAAATCTAATATATCCTTGGTGAGAGATGCAACACGTAAAACCTTACAATAGATTTCCCACTGAAATTAACAGTGACGGTGTCTGTGAAACCTTTCAGCTCAGCATGCTGCAAATCAGCTCAGAGATGTGACAGAAAATGGTCTCAGCTCCAGTCTCCAGATGCTGTTATGATTCCATTATACTCTAAGAGCAAGGCTTAGAAGAGGGAAACACTTTCATAATTTAATGATTTTGAGACCTGTAACAATCTCATTATACTAAACTGCACCACAAGGCATGAAATGAAAAAGAAATTCTGTCTGGCTGTGAGAACAATGGCACAATGGATTAGAAGGATGCACTGATGTGTCTCTAGGAATTCTTATAGTATGGTGAAACATCAAAAAACTTTTAGTTATCCATTTTTCAGTATACTGTAGCCTGCATCATTTGTACATTTCAAAGCCAGTTCTTTGGTAAGTGTGAAACCATAAAGGTGGGAATGTGGCATCCTGAGCAGTACAGTGGGGCTGGTGTATCGGGAAAGGATTTGTTGCTGTACACTTGTGCACACTGACTGCTAGCAGTCAGAAACTGTATGATGTTACCTTTTTGAAAGCTGTATTTTATACTTAATGACTTAACTTTTGTTTGTCTTGAGTAGTGTAATGCAAATTACTTTTAGCTAAGTGAGAATAAAAGAGCTTTCACCTATCCCTCGCTGAATTTTCAGGAGTTCATATACTCCAATATTAGGACAAAGAAGACTTGCTTTCACTCCCTGTTACCAGGCTGTAGTCAAATTTCACCAAATCACAGAATATTCTGAGTTGGGAGGGGTTCACTAGGATCACCAACATCCAATTCCTGAAAATGCTGATGTTCCCTTTATCCCTTCTGAAAACAGGATTGGGCTGCTTTCACCCTGTGGTGGTAGCTTGGACAGCCTGCCCTTCCCAGCTGTCCCCTGGGTCTGTGCTGAATGCCACTGCTTCCAGCGGCTTTGTGTGGGGGAGGTGGCACTGGCTAAGGGAAGGACGCTGGGATCTGGCTGCCAGTGGCAAAGCCCGCTGTGCAGAGCTGCTGATGGCATCAGGTGCAGTGAGCTCTTCTGTGCAGAGTTTACAGGAGGTGAAGGCTCAGTTCACCGCAGAGACTGGAGGGCTCTTCTTTCAGGTCAGTGCAAAGCCTGTCTGCTGAACAGATCAGGGAAGCTTGGATAGCTGCTGTGCACACGGAATGTACATTGTAACTAGAGAAATCTTCATCAGGCAAAGCATCTAGCACCATCAGCAAATGTGCTGGTTTTGCTAAAATTTATCATTGGATATAATTATAGCATCTGTTTTACCATGACTAACTTTTGAAGATCCCCTCAAGCTCTTTAGCAATCATTTGATGGGTCACATTTACGGCAGCGTGATCAAAGGGAGCTAAGCTCATTTCTGTAGCTCCCCGTGTTTCTATTTAACATGTAAGAGTCCATTTCACCATTCACAGTCTTACTTAATGCAGCAGTTGGCCTCTGCTTGAGTCTGGAAGTTTTTAAATTGTATGCTTGTTCAAGGTTTGCTTTTCCTCTGTGAGTCAGAAGTTTCATCCATTAAAAAGCTGAAGTGCTGCAACACTTGGTGCCTGGGCCTAGACTGCAATCCAAAACACAAGGTACCATGTGTGTGCTTCTCCCTGAATCATTTCATTCAAAACAGAGGAAATGGGCATCTTTTCCAGCTGTTCATCCCCAGCACTGAGAGCTGGATGGTCTGAAAGCTGGCATCATAGCACAGGCACAGTGCCCTGCCTCAGCATTGGAGGACAGAGTGCTTTGACAGAAGCTGCCAGGGCTGAGCAGCACAACACCCAGCAGCAGCAGCAGGAGCAAGCTGCACACAGCAGGAGCCCTAGGGAAGGAATAGCCAATGCCTGGTTTAGGAACTAGCAGGATGAGGCCAGCACTCAGCAGAGAGAAGCTCTGGGGTTAAGTTTTGGATTTAGATTCCTGAAATCTGATGAAATCCTGATTTATACTTTTTTTTTTTAATGTTTATTTGTTTTCCCTTTCTATTCAGAAAGCAGCAGCAATGTTTGGGTTTTTAAAGAGAATTTCATGCAGTGAATATATTGTTTTCATTCTGCAGAAGTGGCTTTTTCTCACTGCTAAGACTACCTTAAGGTACTGGCTGTCAGGATCCCATCATAGGCTCAAAAAAGGTTTCCTGTCCTAGTGTGGTAGGAAAGGAAGAAGTGCCTTGCTGCCCAGTCTCCTTTGTGAGAACACTTCAACCACTGGAATAATCATTAATTCTAAATAGCAGGACTCCAGTGTTTCAGCCGCAGCAGGGAGCTTCATGAATGTCACTACAAAGCAGACTTCATGCATGTGGGAAAGATGGGGTATAAGAGGAGGATCACCATTATACCAGCACAGTCTGAGTGCATTAAAAATACAATATAGCAAATGTGGGATGAAGCCATCAAAGCTATGCAGGTTTAACAATCCAAATGAAAATATGTCACAATATGCATGTATATATCATGTTGTTTTGAACTACATATATTGGAATTATGGAAGTTTCCCTATAATTAATAAGAATAGTCTTAAACATATTGCCCTGGAAAAAAATACTGTCTTGCAGATTGGTTAGTTTGTAAATACAAAGAGAAGACTTTGAAGATGAAAAGAATAATGCTTTCCACATCTATGACTCTTCCTATTCAAAGATGGGAGGCTGCTCAGCAAACACTGATGCTTTTAGATTTGCACCACATTTTTGAAATAAATGTTTGCTTTATTTGCTTATTTGGAAAATGGGAAGAAAAACATGACACAGGCAAGGTCATGCTGGGAAGTCTGTGACAGAATCAAGCCATAATAACTACCAGTTATTGCACCATCTGCAATATGAGTCTACTGAGAATATCCTGCCCGTAAACACTGAAGATACTACTTGTATGGTTTGTTATGAAATGCTTTTGAGCACACTGTTTGTGGTAGAAACTCTCTTATGTTTGCAAGACCCCCCTAACACTTTGGGTTCAGTGCACATCAATGTATGTAATGGCTGAGTGCAGACTTACTACATCCACAGCTGTGACATTGAGATTTGAAACTGATGAGAAGCAAAATGTACTACAGATAAACAGGAATGCAACTCCTGTTCCATATTCCATTGCAATCTGCAAACAACACTTCTGAGATATTAATACTCTGTGAGATTGACAGGAAGAGGCACAGTGATGGATGGCATCACACAAAATGATCCCTCCACCCTTCAAAATTACTCCTTAGGAGTTTTCAGTTCTAACTCAGTTCTGCAACCCTATTTTTGGTGGCTGCAGCCCTCAACAGTCTGAAAGCTTTTGCTAGCAGAGCTCTTGGAGATCTATGAACCCAGGGGCACAAATCCTGCCTCCTGTGGCGGGCATTTCTGGTTTCAGGTACAATAGCTTTGGCACAGGTTCCCCAGTTCACCATTCAGGGTGCAGGAGGCTTATCCCTACAGGTCTGTGGCACTTCCCAGGGGGAATTCCCTTCCAGCACAAGGATCTTTCCTGCACCCACTGGAACCACAGGGGGCCCCAAAATGTAGGTATGGGGAAATTATTTCAGCAACTATGAAAAAGTAATGCTTCTGTGTGGCTTGCAGCACACTGACACCCTTCTGCACATGGCTGAGAAGAGTAGTTTTGTTTTAATTTCTATGCTATGATGATAAAGATGTTACTGTGACAGTATATATTCCAGAGATCTATTTTATATGTATATTTAAATAATACTTTGTTAAAATTTAATGTCTGAGTTATATAAAGCCACAGCTACATAGATCTGTACCTTCTGAATTATATTAGAGAAGAATGAGACTAGAGTAAGCTATAATATAGACATATTTCTTTAAAATGATATTTAAATAACAGCATAGCAAGTTGATATTTTAAGGTGTACACAAAAATTGCCATTTTTTTAACAAAGTGGTTCTATAGTACCCATTCTGTTCACTTTTTAGAAGGAGCATTTTAACTGGACTGTAACAATTCACACGAACATGTAAAACCCAGAAGTACAAAACAAGATGTTTGTCCAAAGGATACATCAGCTACACTGTGAGAAAGAAATCTCTCTCTTCTGCAAACAGGTACCCACAGTGCCTATGATGAGAAGGAAGGATCTCAGCACTCTATTTTATATTCCCTGGCTGTTAGGATAGTAGTTTAAACTTGTGCTTTACCAGAATTGATATTCCAAATTTCCCCATTTCTCATGTCATGGTTTCACTGTTTTTGGGATCCAGCACAATCAAGGGCATCTTGCGGGAACTGATATGTACCAGGAGAATTTACTGTCAGCCATATAGATAACAAAGCACACATAAAAATGTGTGGGTAAGACAAAGCACTGTGTTGGTTCAATATATTAATCTTAGAAGGGGCTAGACAATCTCATTTATGGCACTTTCTACATTTCTACATTACTGGAAACTTGCCCAGATACGGAAAATGAATGATGGCATATATCTTCTGAGAGATAGCTGGAAAAAATAATGTATTTCTTCTAGTGATTTCATATGTTATGCTTGCTTTTAGTGAGTGATTTATTGGAAAAACTGATTTGTGCTATTAAACAAGTAACAGGAAATAACTGCAGAGTTTACCTGTAATTTTAACTCCTGTCATCACATAAGCCCATTTACCACTTCAACTAATTTAACTTCAAGTTTTAGTTATCCATCCCTCTGTGTCTTTCACCAGATATAATATTAATTATGCCAAAAGAGGTAGGGGAAGGAAAAAGACAGTATTTCATTTGCAAGGTGTGGGTTATTTCTGCAGGGAACCATACCAGCTCCACTGGTTCAAACTCACTGAATTTCCATGCGCTTCCCTTGAGTGGGTGGAGGAGCAGGAGAGTGGATTGCAGTGTGACCTACAAGCACTAGGCAGGAATTTCAAACCACTACACTTGCAGATTCGTTTGATATCTTACAGAGCCCAAGACCACCTACATTGGCACCTTCATCCCTCCACTGCTCTTGCTGCCTCAGCTTATTTCTGCTTTCCCAGATCAAGATCACAAGACACAACCTGGGAATGGAAGGAAACAGTTAAATCATCAGCTAATCTAAGCTTGGCTGTCTGGAGAAAGAAGCAATAGGAAATAATCATTTCCTACAGTTTTCAACGTTACTTTACACTGATTTCCAGCATGGGCTGTAGCTTTTATTTTTGTGGGTAACTACCTTCCGAATTAAACTTTTTTATTTATTTTGGAACAGAATTTTCCTTGGAAGAAACTTTTTTTTCTTGTTCTGGTCTGTACAATCACCCAAGGCCCACAATGTGATCAAAGCAATCCTGTGTTAAATGTGTTTTTTCAAAGTAATTTCTTTCTGCAGGTTCATAGCAAGTGCATCCAGAAATTTAAATAAATTTCACTTTAGAACTCCTTTTAACATACAAAATGTAAGAAATAAAATGCAGGGAAGGAAGTGGTTGAACCAAAGAAACCTTATTTAATTGCCCAGAAACATAAATAGGCATCAGGGTTAACATGGCAGGATCAGGTCCATACAGTAATAAAATATGTGGCTTTGGTGAAAGAATTCTGATTGTTCTTAAAACACCTCTGCCAGCCAGTGCAAGGTGTAGGATTACTAATCCTCCTCAGGGTAAGCCATGCGTGGCATTCTTCTCTTTGGTGGTGGCATTCAAGAGAGTCCTGGATGGAGGAAAAAGTAATAGGGGCAATAATGGCAGTGTGTGAATGAAGCCCTGAGAACCAGCGAGGCCCTGCTGCCTGGCTGCCAGCCATCCAAGCATGAAGAACAATCGTACATTTGTCTCAGATACCAAGTTACCTAATTTTCAAAACGTTTCCTGATGCAGCCCTTTAATCTTAAGTATTTCACCACCTGACTTTTCTCTCTCAAGCTTTCAAAGAAATAAGAGAAAACCAGGAAGAAAAATGAAAATTATTTTGTCATTAGCAGTCATAATTCAGGAAAAAAAAGGTCAAGAAGACAAGATCTTTTCAACTTTTTTATGCTGGATAACCCCTCATTGTCCCACCATTTCTGACAGAATAAATGCTTGAATAAATAATAGAGTGAATCTCAAAAGAAGTATACGTATTGTATGCCATAAATTATACAAGCAGATGCAGTTATGAACAAGAGAATTAGGAACATAAAACCCCTGCAGTGTTCAATGGCTGGTCAAAGGCTGGACTTGCCAAGGGACACTCTGTGACCACCATGCAGTCCAAGCTAAGATCTTGCCCTATTCATCAGCCTGCAGCCCAGTTATGCAGGGGTCTACCACCTTTTCCTTTGCATTCTTCCTCTTAAACACCTCCTTAAATTTTTTTTTATTTTCATATCAGCAGCTTTTTAATGAATGTTTTGTCTTTAACCAACTTATGGTATATTTTACAGATGTCTGGGAAATCTTGCCCTGAATAATTTTGCATCTTCTGCCTAAACTATACCTCCAAAGATCCACATATTAAGGTGAATGAGTTTCCCTAAACTAAGGGATAGGTAGAATAGGTCAAGAGCTAATTATTCATATGTAACCTCACAGAGCACCATCAGCTTCAGCTGAATGCTTGTTTTCATTCCTTTTTATTTATTAGAAAAAGTGTTATATAGCTTTGTGGCACTCTACACAGAAATAATTACAAATAACCTAGCTGCCTAATGCTCATCAGAGATTCCACTCAATTAAACAGTCCTTTGGCAAAGTCAAAACTCTGGGTTCAGGTTTTTCAGATTTAAACATCCTTAATATCTTCTCATTCTTTTATGATGTCTTTTATTTCAAGATATCAGATATTTTTTATTCAGCACTCATTTCAGCAGGGGAAAAAGAGTTTTGCAATATTGATGCAATTTATTGTTGGTATGACCAATCAAGAAAATAAAGACATTTCAAAGAAGTTGATGGCATTCATTTCAGATATGTAAGATGTTTTAAAGAAAACCCACATAAGACTGTGGTAAAGGACATTTTTCCAACTTCACAAATAACATTAAATGCCATTTTTTGACCATGCAAGAGTAAGGAGTACATAATACTTTATGCTGGAAAAGAATACATGTGACTCATGAATTTCAGCTGTTGTAGATGTGAACTTGTGGAAAATGGTGCAATTAGAGGCCAGAAGCAGAGCAAAATATCTATTCAGCTCTACTGAGCAGATCAAAACTGCTGAAGGGCTGGAGAAAAAAAATGTCATTTTCTCTTTTGTTCATGTCCTCCATGGGCTACATTCTGCTTGGAGTTCCTTCATATTCAAAGAGTACAATTAAGGGAGACCCTTGGTATGATTTAGCATTTTTTATGTTTTCCATTTGTCTGATGAAGAGTGCTTGCTCTGTCATTCATTCACCACTTCCTTCCATGTGAAATTAGAAAATATGGCATATGAAATCTAAAACCCAGGTTTTTTCCATCCCTGCGTGTTTTCCCTTGGAACTCAGAAATTCAAGTTCTGCCAGTGTAGAGGAAGGGGAGGAAACGTAGTAATAAAGTTCCTGGCTTCATCACAAGCCCCTTTCTGACCTGACCAAGGGAAAGTGTGTGGAAAGGGATTGAACTATTCAGGATAAGTACAGATGAATGGCAGAAGTGCGTTCATGTAAAATCAGAAAGAAAAACCCACAAAATAAGATTTAAGCAGGGACAGTGATGTTACAAGATGTCATGATACAAATGCATAAGAAGAAGGCCAGGAGAGTGCTGGTTCAGAACTCAGGGGTGCGAGGCATCAAATGACAGACGTGAGCAACGTACAAGTGATTGATGATGTTTTGTGTCTGTTTTCATTAACACTGCATTTCAACAAATGTATTAAGACAATCCTATTGCTGATAAATGTAGTTACACCTTCCTTGTTTCATTCCACTCCCACTTCCTCACTGCTTTCCTTCATCCCTCAGTCACGGTGATCTGTAAGGGTGTGCAGAGATCTGGGTGGGAACTGCTCCAGCTGAAAATTATTCCAACAAATAGGTGGTAGTTACTAAAATCAATTAGTTCTGCAGTTTGATCCATCTCTTAGCTGTACCACACTCAATGTTTTATTTTAAATTAGCTAGATGTATTAACTTCATCCTATGATGCTTAAAGGGCAGACTGATTAGGTTTCTGAGTGACTGGATATTTAATGTGTCAGAGGATAAGAAACAGGAAAGCACAGGACATGTATTTTAAATTGGGAAAAAAAAGAATAGTAGATTATTGATCAGTTGATTAAATTAAATTTCTGCTCCAAAGTTTAGGATTCTTTAGACATACATGTGTGAGTGCTTATGTAATAGAAGGGAAGTGAGTAGCATTCAGTTTTCATTGTAAGAACAAAGTCTGTCAAACCAGCTTAGTTCTTCCCATGACTGTATTGTTCTTTGGACAGGGCAAAGGAGTTGTTGTTATGTAACTCAACTTCCATAAGGCTTTCTGCACGCTCATGACACTCTTAGAAGCAAATGAGGAAATGCAGCCTTGCTAACCCCACTACACCTGCTCAAACAGGTCTAAGACTGTTGAGGTAACTATACCTAAATAGTGGCACAAAATGGAAGTAGGTATGAAATATGATTCTGCACGTCTTCCACCTTAGTCCCACTACAGTCCACATTTTCACTAGTGACTGAAAAAGAAAGCAGAAGATATACTCAGTAAATGTGCTGCTTGCAGTTTGGGAGCTCTGCGAGTATACCAGTCAATAAGCAGATAATTTTTTCTCAAAAATCTCATCAGCTTGAAGGAACTATTTTTAAAAGCCAGGTAAAATGTACTAAGGACCAGTACAAGGGACTACATTTAGACAGGAATTATCTGCAGGAAGGTGGGTAATAACTGGTTAGGAAATAGCTTGACTGAGGGTAGGCCACAAACCAAACATGGAGCTGTGTTATGCAGAGTGGAAAAGGCAAGCAATGTAAGACAATGGATAAATAGTCCTGAAAATGTATGAAAAAATCTAGCCACTCTATTCAGCACCCTATTCATTCAGTGCCTCAGCTGGAACATTAAATCTTGTTTAAATTGTATCAACAAAGATTCTCATTCAGGTTAGACATCAGAATAAAAAAACTTTTCCTATTGTAAGAGCAATAAAGCACTGGGGTAAGTTGTCCAAGAAAGTAACAGAGCTCCCATGAAATAATTTTAGGGAGTTATGTGTTCTGTTTGATGTGATATAGCTGGTCCTGCTTTGGGTCCGATTGACAAGATGAACTCTTGAGGTCTTTTCCAGCCTAGGCTTCCTAAGAGTTATTGCCTAACCATTAAGCTTTCTAGGGAAATGTAGCTCCAGGCCCATTCCCATGGGCACTTTGCTGTTGTTTTCCACATGAGGTTAGGTTCACAAGTAATTGACTGGTGCACCTCAAATAATGCAAATTTTTTTTTTTTTTAATCTCAGTTGCTATGAAGCTGGACTGTAAATTACAGTATTGTTCCATTGGTTTTTGTGTGTTCTGAGGAGACCAATTTTTCCCCATTTAAGTACTTGGTAATATATTCCTACCACCTCCAAGAGCAGGTGGTGAAGAAAACAGTTTCGTTTACATCAGACCAGAAAATAAAGTTTGTATACCAAAAACAAGTCACTTTACTGGGTACACGTGCAGTGCTACTATTCTGAGGGCAAGTAATGGAGAATCAGCCTTTCTTTTCTCAGTCACTGGTGTGTGTCAGGTCTGGTCAGCAAGAAGCCACCACAGTCCACTAGTGCTTGTTGTAAAATGAGCTAATACCTCTTTCATTCTTGTGTGGGTACAAATCAGAGTCAAAACTTGGCCAAAAAATCACTATCACAGTTGCAACTGTGAAATACCAAAAGTCTGAGCAGGTTTTAGGACTGAGGTGTCCTCATTATCTTCTTCCCAAACAGTACAGGGGATGTCTGGGATTTCACTTTTCTACTCTGCCCCCTTTTTTGGATCCACTCCTTCAATTTTCATATGGACAAGCTGATGAAGTGGAAAGGCAATTCACACTGACTGAAGTATTTGTTTTCTGTTAAAAGCCACTATTTGCTGCTTAGCAGGCAAACACAAACACCTATGGAAAAAAGAGCTGTCCTGTGCTCTCCTGAGCATCTGTAATCAGCACATCTGAAAATATTTTAAAGCGAGTTTAGCCTATATATGTCTTCACATCATAAAGCACTGCTAAGGACAGAATTGGATGTTGGATGTGTTTATATTATTCCCTTGTGTGAAATGAAAGGCATTTATGCATCTCTTTTGTCTGCATTCACACACACCTACACATAAAGGCATTCTGTCCTCCCTTTCCCTTATAAAGAGTGATGTTCTAATATGATTTATATTTTAGTGGCACAAGGTCCTAAACAGGCACTGAAAATGATCATTAATGTCAAAGGCTAGACTCTAATTCCTGTACTTGCCCTTTGCAGTACTAACAGAAGTAGTTTCTACAAGAGAACCTTGGCTTTTGCATTATCTAAGACACACTTTTAAAACAATAAAATATATTAATCTTTTATGTATTTCTCAACCTAAACCACAATGTTTAAGATTATATCTTGACATTAAAAAAATCTCAGGTTCTGCTTGGGTATAGAAGTGTGACACTTGAGAAAGCTGTGGCATTTGGATCTGTGTCCAACAGAGGGAGTGTTCAGAAACACGGCTTTGGTCCAAACTCTTTCTAAGACTGAGGAATTCAACAGAAGGGGAGAGGAGGACACGCACAGATGCATGTGAGCAATATGTGCTTTACTATTGCAATTCAATTCCTTGAGCTGCTCTCTGACAACTCAGGTGTTCAGTCACTGCTGCTTACAGATCCAGACCTGCTCAGAAGATTTAAGATCAGAGGATTTTTAGATCAGACAGGTGACAATATCACCTCTGTTTTTAAAGGGAACTATGAAGCTCTTGAAAAGAAAAAGCACTACTTATTTCATATCAACATCTTGATGTAAGATAAACTCAAGCAGAGGTCCAGTCTGGCAGGCACTTTGGGTTCAGTAAAAACCTGAGGTTACTTGGCTGTGCTTTCCTCACAGGCTGTCTCTATGGCAATGGGAAAATATTGTGAGGTATAGGAATGAAGGGAATATGACTCAGAGAGTACAGAAAAAGGAACATTCAGAAACATAATTCCCAATAGGCACAGAGTACGCTTTTCAAAAATACACACAAATCAAAGAGAATCTGCTGCTGCTTTGCCCTGGTGCTTTAACTGGAGAATGAAATTAATAAATAAGGAGCCATAGTGCTGCTTGTTTTCATTCCCTCTATTATCAGAGGGAAACAGAAGCTGGTGGTGAAGGAAACAGCATCACTCGGCTCTACTCCTTTGAGCTGTGCACCATTCTCCACAGGGCTGCCTTTCCAAGTGGAAAGGCTCCTCCTTTCACTTGTGAAACCACAGAGGCCCCTGTGTGAAGTCCCCTGTCTCACTGACCTGGGTCCCACCAAAATGGTATTTGGCCCAAATAAAAGGGCAGTAGCCCAAGGCAAGAGCCATCCTGCAGAGCATTGCACCCTACAGAGCATTGCATGAGCAAGAATTCTCAGGCTAACCCAGACCCGTGCTCTGACTGGCCCAGTACCAGATGGACTTCAGCTGGCCACACAACAGGCATTTATAAAATAGCTTGTCCTCAGAATAATTTCTTCCCCAGTTTTCCTCTTTAGATATTTAGTCCCAGGAAACACAGTATGTATATGTATATATATATATATATATATGTATACATACATATATGTGTATATATATATATATATATGCGCACACACATACATGATCATGAGACAAACTCAAATGGATAAATTTATATACATAATCTTTTTCCTTACTTAAAAAAATATACCTCTTTCAGCTAATGATGATTTCATGGCCTGTGTTAGCACTAGTCATTCTCTGAATCATTTATGCTTTTGGCCTCAGTAGCACTCTGACACAATTAGTCCCACAGGTCATTTATGCATTTTGCAAAAGCCTTTCTTTTAATCAGATTTATATACTTAGTTTAATGACACTTTATCCTTGAACTCTGAGAAGCATCAAATTAACTACTCTCTCTAGCATTCCATTTTTCCTACATCTGTCTTAAACTTCCCTTCCAATTTAACTCAACTCCTTCAATCATTTCTGCCCTGAAGGAGGTGAGAGCTTCCTTCCTTCTGGGACCTCTGGAGTTTTGGGACTGTTCCTAACCTCCCCTCCTGACCTGCAAGATGCTGCTTCTTCATGACAAATGCAGTGAGCTGATGCAGTGCTGGGCACCCTTTGATCCTGCTCCCGAGTTTCACTGTGGGAGGTACACTGGAGTACTGAGGCATCAACGTGATTATACTGTATTCCCTTACTTTAAAAGTGCTGGCCACCAGTATTGTTGCTCAGCAACAGTTGCTGGCTTCATTAAAGTTTAAAAATATTTTTCCTTGCCAAGTCAAATGAATAATTGACAATGATATCACTATATCTTTAGCATGTCCATTCAAATTCCAGTATGGAGTAAAACAGTTTCATATACCTAGAATTAAGAAGAAATTATAATAATACTGGCTGTAAAATAAGATGCATGGCTGAAAAATACTTGGACTTACAAAGCAATCTGTATATTGCTCAAAGCTGCTGTATCAAATAAATGTCCAAACCCTGTAACTATTATTTTCATGAAGATTATTAAATATTCCTTTATACTTCCTCTCTAGAAAAGGCTGCAACGACTAACCTTTTAACTACTTCATGATACTATTTATTTGCCATAATATGCCTGTATTTGCTAGTATAGGCAATTGAACACATTAAAAAAGCATAAATAGAGAAGAACAGATTTCAACACTGATATTTTCTGGTTGAGTAATAGTGCCTGGGGTTATTCAAAGAGAGTGGGTTGTAAAACTCAAGTGTACTTTCTGTCATCTGACTGATGGATTGCTTGTTACTCACCTCTAGCACGGTCCCAGCTAAAATAAATTGCTGCAACCCTTATCAGTAGTTTCTTTTCTATTATATGTGAGAAGTCCCAATTTTATCTAATTGGTGGCATTACCAGAACATTTTTCTGCAAATGTAGAAGCTTCCTGGTAAATGCAATTGCTATCTTAACCCATGAGAGGTGCAGTTAGATGCATATCTGTGAGCAGAATGGAGAGGACCTAAGCTGGGAGCTTTGGAGATCTCCAAGCTAAATGACTGCCAAAATAAACATGACTGGAGATAGAGGGATTAATCCTGTAATCCTCACTTAAGCAAAATTGCTGCTATCTTCAGTGAGATTCTCACTGGGGAACAGCTGTAAAAATTGGCCTAAATGAAGCAGAAATGAGAAAGGCCAAATTCTGCCTCTGGGTGTGAGCATGTGACTTCAGCAAAACCTGAAGTGTGATACTCTGGGTCTGGATAATCAGCACATAAATTCTCACCAAGCTCTATAGTACCAAGACTTTCCTTGGTGTAAGTATGAGGCACATCCATAACCCCACAGGGAAATGTTTCTATCCAAAGTTCACTAAAAAGTGAGAATACAAGTGAGAATACAAGTACAACCTAACATTCAGAAGGAAAATGTTCGTTTAATTAAAAGCTGTCTTACATCTTAACCAATCCTAGGACTGTTTAGAGCATTTCTCTTCACTGAACTCAGAATTATTGCCCCCATTTTCTATCTGGGGTGGAAAAACAACATGCAAAATTAAGTGATTTTCCACAGACCACACAGCAAGTGATTAGTATCATGGGGCTGAATTAATCTTGGGTGTAAATCCAGAAAGATTAATGGAGCTCTAACAGGAATTAATTTGGTCCATCATCTCTAAGGATAGCAAAACCAATTAGATGATGTCATTAATCTTCCGGTTTGTAAAGGACTGTTTCTTAAGCAATACTGAAAGAAAGGCAATAAAACAGGAATGACCAAGGGATCCACTATAACAGATGAATTGGCTGTTCCTTGGCAGAGGATTCACAGCAGGAGCCTTAAATAGTGACAGCAGCCTTGATGTGCCCTCAGGCTCCCATCCCAGCTGAGATGCTCTGGGGCAATCATTTATTTGAGGATTGGAAAGTCAGCTCAGACTTCAGTCACTGATTATGTTCATGTCTTTTCTTAGGGCATAACTTCCACACAACTGATTTGGAGTAAAATATAATTATTATGGCCCTGGGAGCCCCACATTTTTGGAAACTACTAAGTGCTTAATGTTCTATGGAAAGCAGCGCTTGAAAAGATTCATAAATTTTAAAGCTTCCACTTTGGAGCTGACAAAATGTAAACTATCTCATTAGAAAGAAGCCAATACGAAGAAATCAAACCAAAAGTTTTGTGACTAACTTGTTCTGAGATTTGAGGAAAAAATTCTCATTCACTGGTTGTGAAAATAGACATTTTCTCATCTTAATTTCTGAAGATTTTTCTGATGCTTGTAAAGGGGTCAAAACTGGCCCACAGCAGAGTAGGATCTTTCTACAATTTGTCTCCGAAATTTTATTTTAAAAAGAAGAGAAATAGAAATGTTTTTGTTAAGGGGTAATGACCAGATATAAAAATGTACACAAAGCAGAGATGAACAGAACAACAAAAACCACAGCCAGCTAAACCATGGTTGATGGAATTTATGGAAAAAGAACATCTGTGACATTGGCAAAGTCTAGTATGAGGACATTGAATAGGAGATAGCGAATTTGTGCCTGAAAGTTGTGTGCATTACCTAATAGGCCTGGTAAAAATGTTCCACTGGCATGCTGAAAGCAAAACTTGGCAACAGTGAGATCATTAAAATCCTACTGCATAGAAGCCTTCATTCAAAATGTAATAATATGCATCAGGTTTTTCATTATTATTATTATTATAAGAAAGAATATTAAAGCTGTAATAGGGACCTTCCCATCAATACTTCTGCCTGAGTAAGTGTTTAATGGCAGAGATTTCATAATCAGTGAAATGAATTAAAACTCCTTTCATGGGGATGTTCTTGGATAAAATAAAACATCTTTCCTCATTTTATATACTGTAGGAGTTCAAATGAGGTGATGTGCTCGGGCTGATAGTGCAGCTCCACTCCAGAGGGACGATGTCGTGATATTCCCTTGCATTGTGGTACTGGAACAGGGCTTGGAGGGACAGGGATTTCCAACTTCCCTTTGAACAGTGGTATTGGAACAGGGCTTGGAGGGACAGGGATTTCCAACTTCCCTTTGCATCATGGTACTGGAACAGGGCTTGGAGGGACAGGGGTTTTCAGCTTCCTCCCCACCCTGCTCGCCCCCAGCACTTTTCAGGAATGAAATTACATTGCTTCATCTATGGATGAACGAAGAATGCTGAAAAGAGACACAGTACAAGCACTTAATGAGAATATGAAAGCAACCTGAATTTTGGCCGGGAGACTTGAGTAGGGAAGATGGAAGAGGGATGATAATGTTTGATAATGTTTCTGAGTTAGTGCTGATGATGTGATTGCACTTAGGAGTTGGTACTGCTAAGTACTGGTGCACATAAGCCTAGAAAGTGTGATGTGGAGAATTTAATCAATGTACCAGGGAATGTTCCTACACAGTATCATCCATGTTTCAGAAGAGTAATGAAAACAACAGGAAATGTGCTTCAGAAAAAGGTGCCAACTGAGGCCCATAATACATAGATAAAGAATGGCCATTTTCACATCTTCCTTTGACAGAACTATTCTGAGAAATGCTTCAACACAAGCCTGCTTCCAGAAAACTTTCCAGACTATAAAATAAAAATATTTCTGTTTCAGGCATTTTTTCCTGACAATTATATTTCATGATTATTAGAGGAAGAAATAATAAAAGTGTTATTATCATAAGTAGCCATTATATTTTACATTTCTCTTTCTAGGCAGAAAGAAAATTGTGTATGTAGACAGTTGTATTTTGGTAGACTAGCTAGCTTAATCCTGATTTTCCTTTTATTTTAGGCCAGCTTTTTCATTTGTGACTGGGGAAAAGGGATAATGATCATATCACCATTTATCCAAGCTTTCTAAAGTGCAAATTTACCTACAGCACAAATATACCTGCAGTGCTATAAGCACAAGACCATGTAAATCCAGACAGTAAATGTAAAACTGTGCAAAAACAGTGCAAAGTGCATAAATGTAAACCTGGCCATGCCCTCAGCTCTGGTATGGCCAAGGTAGGAGCTGGATGCAGATACCTTATCTTCTGCAGCTAATGTTTGTTGTAGAAACAGTATAGCAACAAACACAGCATCACACATATGAGCTTATGCAAATAAACTTATATTGAAAACCCTATTTATTGACCAGGGGAACAAAATCAATTCTTTAATGATGCAATGAGCACCATAGTAAAAATATCTGCATTTGAAATCTGAGTTATTTCATGAAAAGTGACTGCACATAAACATTTACAGCTCATCTAGTTCATATATGTTTGTTGCCACATTCCAGAAATAATTTATGAGGGAGGATATATGCATAGTCATAGTAACTGCTGCTTCACAAGTCCAGTTGTAAATATTAAAGAGCTTGGAGGATATCAGGAAAAAAGTAGTGATGGCAACTGCTTCTAAGCACTGTGAAGCTGCGTGAAGCCCAGACTTTGTCCTGTAAACAGTGTTAGCTCTTTTCTGACCATCTGATTGGCATGGCCACTGCTAATTTCACTGGCAAATTAATTCTGGGTGTGTTTTAAGGGCAGTTACAGGCACCTTGACATGAATATATTAATGGAAAAGTCTTTTATGTTGTAGTTTGAATATATTTGATACTATTCAGGGGATTACTGGGGTCTTTGTTTCAGATTGTAAGCACAACAATGGAAATATTTTTTCCTTGCCTTGCATAGACATTTACTGCTATGTATATGGACTGTGGAGACACAAATGAAGAATCTGGCTTACATCACCAGAGACATGTCATCTTCAGATACCCATCTTACTTCCTTTTTACAACAAATTAACAACAACATTCTTGCAAAGAAGCAAGGAGCTTCAGCTGCAGTGGCAGCTTGTTCCCTTCAGAGGTACCATCTCAATCACTTGCTATCATCTCACAGTGCCCTAATGGATGCAAAAACATCATCCCTTAAAATACCCTGGAAGATAATACCAGCCTGAAGCAGATAGCACAGGTCTGTCCCTGCCAGGCCTCCAGGGATGGTACCACCTCGAGCCCTGTTTTGGAGGGAGCACAGTGCTCTGAAAACAGAAAAGGGAATTTTGGTGCCCCAGCGATTCAAGACAGATACAATCCCCTTGCTTCAGGCACACAGATATCAAGGGAGTCCATAGGAAGATGAGACAGACCATGGTCTGAAGTACCTCCCACAGAGTTAGTGTCCTTAAAGCATGAGCAGCTGGTTAATCTGATTAGAGGAGATGGAAAAACATCTTGAGGATGACGTAGCCAGGAGGAGAACATCAGTATGCAAATAGAGACAAATAAGGGCCTGAGTGCACTCATGGCTCAGTGTTGACACCAGATGTACAGGAGGAAACCCAGCATGACCATTACTAGCACAACTCTGTGGTACCTCCAAAAGCCACTGTCCTCACCTCCCATGTGTCCCCTGCATGCTGGGGATTCCCATCCCACACATGCTGGCAATGTGATCTCCAGCAGTATGAAAAAAGTAGTATTATTTACCCATATCTTGCTGTCATATCTCTTTATTTTGAGCACAGAAGAACCAATGAGGATGGATTCATCACACCATCTATTATAAACTACTTTTGTTAAAAATGAAAATATCTGATCTTCTACAAACCCTGGCATTCAACCTCTCATCTGGATAGCTTCAGATAGCTGTAGACATCTCAGTGTACTTCTGTCTTTCAATAGCTCCTGGATGCCTGACAGAGCCCTACGCTTGGTGTGTGCCAGGATAAAATGTCTTGGCTCTTCAATGGATCTCCTCCATCCTCAGTGTGCCTATTCCACATAATCAAGCATAACATTTTTGTGAAGCTGTCTCTGAGCAAAGCAGCCAGCTCCAAATGCATCTTTCTACCTGGGCTGTCTCAGCTGCTCAGAGTTCATGAGTCACAAGCAATGAAACGCAGCAGTGGGGCTGACAGAAGCACAGGTTGGAGTCTGTTCTCACTGTGCAGGGCCCAAGTTGGGTCTGGGACACAGAAAAACCCCCTTGCTGCTGGGGTGCCCATAGCCAGGCTCGAGCAGATTTGTGGGGTCAAGTGCTGGGAAGGGAAGGACTGCTGAGGGCACCAGCAGTACACAGCAGTCACTGACAGACCTCCAGGATCACACCACAGACCACCAAGCCACCAATATTTCCTGACAGGTCGCTGTACCCTGGTACAGGAGAGCTGGGATTTCTGGTGTGGGGTAGAAATCTGTTTTAAATCTGGTTTGGGGCTATGCTGCCAAATGTAATCTACATAGATTAGTCTCTGCATGAACTCTAGTCTTGGATTTTCTTGTCTAGATCTCAGATGTGGATTACTTTTGTTAATGGGTAAAATAAGATCTACTATTTAGGAAAAAGAAATATATTTAAAATTAATTATATTGATATCTCATCTTGTTGGGTTTTTTTTCCTTACTGACTGAAAGTAGTTATATATAATGTCAAGCTAGTAAGCAACAAATCCTTTCTTATTAAAGTAACTTAAACCATTAATGGCATTATAGCTTGCTTTAGATTTGTAGTCTTTTTTTTTTTTTTTTTTTTTTACTGCCACCTGTCTACTTTCCAGTCTATACTGGAGGGAAAAGAAAGCTATTTTCTAGCTAGTTCTACACTCAGACTAAACTAGCCACCATGAACAGGTAATACTTATAAAGAACATATGATCAGAACATTTCTCCTTGCTGTTGTAGGGTATTTAAAATCAGACTATACAGAAATGATACAGCCTTACAGTAGTGCATCCCGACCCCAGAAATCATCATTGGACTATCCCTGTCTACTTACTACTTAACAGCAAGCCCCCATCACAATTAAAGAAAATTAATTACTTTGTAAATTAAGTTAAAATCCCAGCTGTTATAAAATATAAGGCAATCATCATTTCAACAGCAACGTGGGTTTAAGTAAAGGAGGAAACAAATGACCTGCACAGAACTCTGGTGCTCCACTGTGGTCTGCCTGGGCTGGTTCCTCAGGGATGGATTTCATGTTCCTCAGCAATGCCCCTGGAGCAGCTGGTGGGTTGTGTCCGGGACTCAAAGGGCTCTGCATGAGAGGCAGCTGAGTGCCTTCTCTTCCTTTTATTTATGTGGATCTTACAATGGCAGCAGACAGCAATGCACAGACACTAAATTAATTAAGCTGTTTTTAAGCCACAGCATTAAGGTGATGTCATAAGAACATGCCTAGGATAGCAAGGTCACTGGAAAGGGAGAGTACATGTCCTGCAGTAAAAGACTGTAGTTTGGAGAGCTTGTGTTGGATGCCTTCTCTGAATTTGTCAATTTTTTTCTCAAACCGGGCACCACCTGGAGAAATACTTTTTCTATCCACTGAAATATGCGACAACATCTCTGTTTTAAATAGGGGAAGAGCTGCTACACTTGCTTCAACTCTGAGCAATACACATTATATGCTCAGAAATGCATACATTTGGAAACACAGAGAACTGAGAAAATATTTTGAAGCAAGATACCATAGTTTACCTAATTTATGTCAGACTAACTGTGTTTACATACAAGCATGCTCAGAGAGGCGCATGTTGTGCAACCAGAAATCTGCTCATCTTACTGTTTCCACTGACATGGCATTGCATTGCCATTTTGCATTGGTAGTCTGCTTATATTTTACAACTGAGCTGGAGATTTCTTTCATCTATTTCTTTAGTAAGTAGTTTTGTAAAAATAGGAATAGCAACGGTTAGTTTTTGTTTGGTCAGAGCTTCACAAAGCCCCGAAGGCTTTAGGAAAACTTTAACATAAGAAATAAAACAGATGCTGATACATTGCAAACTTTATGGTGCTATTGCTTCATTGTGAAATATTTTGACTAATATGTTGAACATCTGAACAGAAGCCATAATCCTCTCATACAGAAGCCTTTTCTGTAGCTTGTCCAGGGTAAGTGCAAGCCTGTGTCTTCAGCGTTAATGGGATCAGCTGCAATGAGTAATGCTTTGTGTATCCTGTCCACGTGGTAAAAAGATGGCAGTGTTGGTTTTTCTAAGCAGTCAGTCCCACACGAGGTGAAGTGAGTCAGAGCATTCGAGATGGATGAGCAGCTCTCAGAAAGGAGCTTTTGTTCCTCATCTCCAGTCTCTAGCAGTCACTGTGAAAATGTCTCTACCATCTACCTATTAGCATCAACATCACTGGGGCTCTTGGCATGAGAAATGCTTGTGCATATAAGCAAAGGTCACTCAAGGAGACTCTTGAATCAGGATTTATTTTGTAGCAAGCTTAAAATGACCACACTGATGACCCATCACTGATTCCTATAAGAAAAAGCTGGAGGCAGCTAGAGACACAAATGGGGATCAATTTTTCACTGAGAGCTTTACAGTTACAACTATTTATCCTTGTCTGCAGCTTTCATACAAGCAAATGAAGAGTAACATTTCTATTCACCACATGAGAGCCTATTACCCTTTCTTTAGCTGTTAGTTGTAATTGCAGCAAGAATAATATCCTGAGGGCTTTATGCTGATCTGCTGGTTTGAACATCAGCCTCTCAACTTACAGTCCCTATATCTTCCACCACCAGACAAGCACACACTGTTTTGTTATCCAATAAAAGCTCAAGAAGCAAGTTTAGACCTGCACAGATTTTACCACCAATTGCATACATGGAACTGAATGCAAAATTGACTTGCTAATCATGCAAAAGGGGAAGGCAGATGAAATAGCTCCGTTCCCCCCTCGATGTCACAGGGCAGATTCTGTCCTGGTTTGTGGCTGACACAGCTGTGCCGCAGGCAGGGAGCTGTGCAGGGCCTGGCAGTGCGTGCCAAAGAGGGGACGTGGTCTCCTAAGTGTTATTTCTTGTAGCATCTCAGCACTCCTGATGCTCCAAGGTTATGTACTAGCTGTGCTTCAGTGGCGCGGAAAGGCACTTTCCATCCAAAGTGAACAGCCATCAAAGTAATAGAGAAAATTGTTAAGTGCTGTCAATGGAAACATCTTGGATGTTTTTATAGATGTGCTAATGGAATGCCCTACCACAAATCAAAGGGGCTTTGCAGCCCGTTACTTCCAAGTGGTGAACATAATGACAAAACCAAATACTGTGTTACCAGCTGGTTTCCATTATTGGGCTAAATTGTTGGATTAAATCATGATCCTTACAGCTGAAGTCAAAGGATTTTGCCTAGAGCAGTGATTAGGATATCAGAAGATGCAATCTCCCTGATCCCCAGAGAAGAGCTGACAGGAAGCATGGAAGAGGAGGCTGTCAGTACACTCCTGAGTCCTCGGGAGTGCCTGAGGACCCCTACTCTAGCCACCTGCTGATGATGTGTGTTGGGAGAGTGTATTAGTACTCCATGGAGACACCTCCCCCCGTATCTTTCTTTCTTTTCTTTCTTTCTTTCTTTCTTTCTTTCTTTCTTTCTTTCTTTCTTTCTTTCTTTCTTTCTTTCTTTCTTTCTTTCTTTCTTTCATTCTTTCTTTCTTCCTTCCTTTCTTTCTTTCTTCCTTCCTTCCTTCCTTCCTTCCTTCCTTCCTTTCTTTCTTTCTTCCTTTCTTTCTTTCTTCCTTTCTTCCTTCCTTCCTTTCTTCCTTTTTTTCTTTCTTTCTTTCTTTCTCTCTCTCTCTCTCTCTCTCTCTCTCTCTCTCCCTCTCTCTCTCTCTCTCTCTCTTTCTCTC